>NC_141879.1:407605875-412605875 GCF_056163025.1 Triticum urartu | reverse complement strand
GCCGACGAAGGTGGAGGCAACGCCAACGATGGTGACAATGACGCCAGCGACGCATCTGAAGATGACATGAGGGACGCGGCGAGCGACGTATCCGGCTGATTCCTTGTTTCCCTGTTATTTATCCTGTAAAAACTTGGGCGTGGCCCTGGAAGACTGTAAGAGTATTTTGAGAGGGGGAGACCCTCATATAAACAATCGTAGCCTTTATCCGTTCGTGCTAAATTGAGTACGCGTCTTCATGAGCTTAGGCATGCCGAGGCAGGGTTGTTGTTACGGTTTACCTTAGCTTGGACGAGCCCAAAACTGGCCCGAGAGATTGCAGGTTTTTGAGGAGCTCCTAATGAATTCGTCGCCACGCCCGAGAGGGCCGTGTGATAAGCGAGCAGCCGCCACGGCTCGGCATGTGCGTGGCTCGTGTGCTTCATGCCTAGCCCGGCTTGCGAGGGGGAGCGACTGGCGCGAACTCCGAAATAAGGCAAGAACGAGACTGCGAGAAATAACTCGAACGAGAAAAGGCATCCCCCCACGCGCATCAAATGAGAATTAGACTTCAAATTAAATCCAAATCCAGAAGGCAAGGTTACAGAAAATAGATCCAAAGCAAATGGCCGTGTCCGGCGCCTAGTCTAGTCTTCGACTTCTTCTCACCAGCGCGGAGCTAAGTGCTGCCATTAGGCGTGGGAGGGAGCCCCCGAGGCCCAAGGGCGGCTCTCCGGAGACTCCGGGACATGTACAACCCCACTCATTATTACGTGAGAGTGTCACAGGCGGCGATCATCAGAGGCACTGGGCCTTGCTTCACAGGTACCGGCCTTCCTTCATATCACCAGGCGAGGGCCCCGCCTTGCGCCACCCACTACCACCGCTGGGACGAACGGAAACCGGGAAGGCCGAACGAGGGTAGAGGGGACGCCAGCAGCGCCCTCGGCGACCACGGGTCCTCTGCCGGGGGAAAGGTCACGGTCGCCACCCCGGCAGAGGGTCTACCTCCGGGCGTTGCCTTGCTCCGCGCGACATGGGGAGGGGCCTTGCTCCTGGCCCCTTCCGCGCAGCCCCCAGTGGGTCTCTCCCGTCGGGGTGGGCATCGCCGTGCCAATGCCACCATTCGGCGCCGTGGCCTGGTTCATCTCTGACTCATGGTTAGCGTAAGCTTGCTCCTGAGGGATTAGTGGTACCATGTATCCGTCGTCGACGGCGCGGTTGGCGGGGCTCTCCGGCGGCTCTTGGAAGGCTTCAGCTCCTAATGCCTCCTCCTCAAACCCTGGCCCGAGAAACGAGCCAGGGTCGTCCTCCGGCGTGTACTCCTGGTCCATCATGCGGGGCATATAGGCTTCCGGGGTTGTCACCCCAAACACCTTGTCGTAGTGCCCCACACTCCACATTGATCGACCCAGCGTGGCATCCTGAGGATGATAGCGCGATGCCTCGCTAGGGCCATGGGGGGTAATGCTCATGCCCATGTTCATCAGAGGCGGTGTGGGGGAAATGGGGCCCCCGGCGCCGGTGGCCGTCCTGGTGTCGATGAAGCCCCCGGGCGTACCCGAGGGCGCGCGGTTCTGGCGAGGCCCGTCGTGAAGTCCACTTAGTGGCTCGGGAAGGAAGTAGATAGCAGAAAGGCGGCGCTCCTGACGCCGCCGCATCCAGCAGCTCAGGGACACGTTCCAGCAGCGCGTCATTAGCCGGCAGCAGCAACTCCCGCGCCACCGTTAGTGTGGCCCGCATGTTCGCCTGCTCAGGGTCATCAGCCGGCAGCAGCAACTCCCGCGCCACCGTTAGCGTGGCCCGCATGTTTGCCTGCTCCCGCCGGGTGTGTGGCGCCGTTGCTACGACGTGGCTTGCGGCCCTTGCAGTGGCTCGCGCTTGTCGTGGACTAAGGGTGGATGACTACTGGCCGCGGGGCCCACGCCCCGCAGCGCTAGGTGGCGCTCGCGCCGCCTGGAGAGTGGGGTTGAGGTTTTCATGGGCAGGTGGTGCCGCCTGGGCTGGCCGGGCTACCCATCGGTCGGAGTCGGCCCTTGGGTCGCTGGACATCGGGGCCACGGAGCGTCGACGGGTCGATTGGTGGGGAAGAGACTTCGGCGCACCCCTACCTAGCGCGCCAAATGTCGGATCACGGGTTCCGACAAACCCTTGAGGTTCGACCGCTTAGGTGCGCGCGAAGGTTTTCTCCCTATCGATCCACGCCCTAGCTCGCTAAGATCTTGCGGACGAACTCGACGAACTCACAACACAGAAAGACACAAGATTTATACTAGTTCAGGCCACCGTTATGGTGTAATACCCTACTCCAGTGTGGTGGTAGTGGATTGCCTCTTGGGCTGATGATGAATAGTACAAGGGGAAGAACAGCCTCCTGAGGTTGAGGTGTTCATGTGCTTGGTGAACTTGTGTGGGTGAGATGATCTTGGATCCGCTCTCGACTTGTGATGAGGTTGATTCCCTCCTCCCTATGGTGGCTAGTTCTACTTATATTGGCCCTGGTCCTCTCCCTAAATATTGAGCGGGAAGGGAGCCAACAACGGCCAAATTGAAAGGGGACAACTAGTACAAGTTATCCTAACAAAAGTTGGTCTTCGCCTGCCAAAGGTTCTGGTGATGACACCGTCTTGGGCTCCATGGTGACCTCCGTCCTGCCGTCCTTCTAGTCTTGGTCTTGTTGCACCGATATGGAAACCTTTCCTCAATGCCTCGGTACTCCGCGCCTGCGCTTGCCCCCTTGGCACCAAAGAGGTAACGAGGACATTGCGCGCTGGCGCCTGCCTGGTCTCGATCGTCATGGCTCACATCATGAGGAGCTCGCGAGGTTTGCCTTGCCTTGATCTCTCCGCCCCTCGCGAGCCTGCTTGGCGAGGCCGCTCCTAAGGAGGTCTTGCGTCATCCGCCTCGCGAGGCGTGTACCCTCGGGAGGGTCTTGAATGCCTTGTCGATGAAGATGGGCCCTACAGACCTGCCAGCCCAGCCACGCCACGCCGCACGCTGCAGGCTGGCAAGTCTGGGGACCCCCGTTCCCAGGACGCCGAGATGGTGCTCTCCAGGGAAGGGCTGCGTAAGCTCTCTACCATGTGGGAGGGCCCATTTAGGATTGCCCGCGTCTCCAGGCCTGGCACCGCGCGTCTGGAGATGCAGGACAGGGTCCCCATCCAGAACGCCTAGAACATCCAACACCTCCGGAAGTTCTACCCATGAAGCAAGGCCCAATGCATGTGAAGGTCTCCGCTTGTGACACTCTCTCGTAATAATGAGTGGGGTTGTACACGCCCCGGAGTCTCCGGAGTACCGCCCTCGGGCCTCGGGGGCTCCCTCCCACGTCCTAGTGGAAGCACTTAGCTCCGTCCTGGTGAGAAGACTAGACTAGGTGCTGGACGCGGCTGTTCATTTGCTTTCTGTAGTTGGCTTGCCTCTTTTCCTTTTATGAAATTTGGAGTTCCGGCGTTTCTCGTTGGCTTGCCTCTTCTTCTTGTTTCTTCCCTCGACCCTTTGTTTTCGCCAAGGAGGGCGGCAGTTGCCCGACGCTCACCCTCGCATGCCCCGCGAGGGGGGCTGGACATGTGGTATGCGCGTGCGCACTCCCCTGGTCTCCGCGGGGCGTTATCGTTTGAGTTCTTGATCGGCGTATCCCCCTTTAGTCCATGCCCCACGGGTACCGCAACGCGGTGCGTTTGGCCATAACTAACCCATACATGAGGCCTCACACAGGAAGGATTAAATATTTCTTAACAAATTTTGCAGCTTCACGATGCAGCTTCGCGATGTTACCCGAATCTGAAGGAAATATGCCCTAGAGGCAATAATAAAGTTATTATTTATTTCCTTATATCATAATAAATGTTTATTATTCATGCCAGAATTGAATTAACCGAGAACATAATACTTGTGTGAATACATAGACAAACAGAGTGTCACTAGTATGCCTCTACTTGACTAGCTCGTTGATCAAAGATGGTTATGTTTCCTAACCATAGACATGAGTTGTCATTTGATTAACGGGATCACATAATTAGGAGAATGATGTGATTGACTTGACCCATTCCGTTAGCTTAGCACTTGATCGTTTAGTATGTTCCTATTGCTTTCTTCATGACTTATACATGTTCCTATGACTATGAGATTATGCAACTCCCGTTTACCGGAGGAACACTTTGTGTGCTACCAAACGTCACAACATAATTGGGTGATTATAAAGGTGCTCTACAGGTGTCTCCAAAGGTACATGTTGGGTTGGCGTATTTCGAGATTAGGATTTGTCACTCCGATTGTCGGAGAGGTATCTCTGGGCCCTCTTGGTAATGCACATCACTTAAGCCCTGCAAGCATCGCAGCTAATGAGTTAGTTGCGGGATGATGTATTACAGAACGAGTAAAGAGACTTGCCGGTAACGAGACTGAACTAGGTATTAAGATACCGACGATCGAATCTCGGGCAAGTAACATACCGATGACAAAGGGAACAACGTATGTTCTTATGCGGTCTGACCGATAAAGATCTTCATAGAATATGTAGGAGCCAATATGAGCATCCAGGTTCCGCTATTGGTCATTGACCTGAGACGTGTCTCGGTCATGTCTACATTGTTCTCGAACCCGTAGGGTCCGCACGCTTAACGTTACGATGATAGTTTCATTATGAGTTTATATGTTTTGATGTACCGAAGGTTGTTCGGAGTCCCGGATGTGATCACGGACATGACGAGGAGTCTCGAAATGGTCGAGACATGAAGATTGATATATTGGAAGCCTATGTTTGGACATCGGAAGTGTTCCAGGTGAAATCGGCATTTTACCGGAGTGCTGGGGGGTTACCGGAACCCCCCGGTAACCTAATGGGCCTTAATGGGCCTAGTGGAGGAAGTAGAGAGGAGGCCAAGGGGCAGCCGCACGCCCCTCCCCCCCAAGTCCGAATTGGACAAGGAGGGGGTGGCGCCCCCCTTTTCTTTCCCCTCTCTCTCTCCTTCCCCCCAAGTCCTAGTCCAACATGGAAAAGGGGGGAGTCCTGCTCCCAGCGGGAGGAGGACTCCTCCTGGCGCGCCCCTTGCCTGGCCGCACCTCCTCCCCCTTGCTCCTTTATATACGGGGGCAGGGGGCACCCCATAGACACAACAATTGATCATTGATCTCTTAGCCGTGTGCGGTGCCCCCCTCCACCATAATCCTCGATAATATTGTAGCGGTGCTTAGGCGAAGCCCTGTGACGGTAGAACATCAAGATCGTCACCATGCCGTCATGTTGACGGGACTCTTCGCCGACATTCTGCTAGATCGTAGTCTGGGATCGTCATCGAGCTGAACGTGTGGTAGAACTCGGAGGTGCCGTAGTTTCGGTGCTTGATCGGTTGGGCCGTGAAGACGTACGACTACATCAACCGTGTTGAGCTAACGCTTCCTCTTTTGGTCTACGAGGGTATGTGGACTACACTCTCCCCTCTCGTTGCTATGCATCACCATGATCTTGTGTGTGCGTAGGAATTTTTTTGAAATTACTACGTTCCCGAACAGTGGCATCCGAGCCAGGTTTTATGTGTTGATGTTATTTGCACGAGTAGAACAAAAGTGAGTTGTGGGCGATATAAGTCATACAACTTACCAGCATGTCATACTTTGGTTCGGCGGTATTGTTGGATGAAGCGGCCCGGACCGACATTACGCGTATGCTTACACGAGACTGGTTCTACCGACGTGCTTTGCACATAGGTGGCTGGCGGGTGTCAGTTTATCCATCTTTAGTTGATCCGAGTGTGTCTACGCCCGGTCCTTGCGAAGGTTAAAACAACACTAACTTGACAAACTATCGTTGTGGTTTTGATGCGTAGGTAAGAATGGTTCTTGCTAACAACAAAGTAGAGGATGTCTAACTTGTTTTTGCAGGGCATGTTGTGATGTGATATGGTCAAGACATGATGCTAAATTTTATTGTATGAGATGATCATGTTTTGTAACCAAGTTATCGGCAACTGGCATGAGCCATATGGTTGTCGCTTTATTGTATGCAATGCAATCGCCCTGTAATGCTTTACTTTATCACTAAGCGGTAGCGATAGTCGTAGAAGCATAAGATTCGCGAGACGACAACGATGCTACGATGGAGATCAAGGTGTCGCGCCGGTGACGATGGTGATCATAATGGTGCCTCAGAGATGGAGATCACAAGCACAAGATGATGATGGCCATACATATCACTTATATTGATTGCATGTGATGTTTATCTTTTATGCATCTTATCTTGCTTTGATTGACGGTAGCATTATAAGATGATCTCTCACTAAATTTCAAGATAAAAGTGTTCTTCCTGAGTATGCACCATTGCCAAAGTTCGTCGTGCCCAGACACCACGTGATGATCGGGTGTGATAAGCTCTACGTCCATCTACAACGGGTGCAAGCCAGTTTTCACACGCAGAATACTCAGGTTAAACTTGACGAGCCTAGCATATGCAGATATGGCCTCGGAACACTGAGACCGAAAGGTCGAGCGTGAATCATATAATAGATATGATCAACATAGTGATGTTCACCATTGAAAACTACTCCATTTCACGTGATGATTGGTTATGGTTTAGTTGATTTGGATCACGTGATCACTTAGAAGATTAGAAGGATGTCTTTCTAAGTGGGAGTTCTTAAGTAATATGATTAATTGAACTTAAATTTATCATGAACTTAGTACATGATAGTATCTTGCTTGTTTATGTTTGATTGTAGATAGATGGCCCGTGCTGTTGTTCCATTGAATTTTAATGCGTTCCTTGAGAAAGCAAAGTTGAAAGATGATGGTAGCAATTACATGGACTGGGTCCATAATTTCAGGATTATCCTCATTGCTGCATAGAAGAATTACGCCCTGGAAGCACCGCTGGGTGCCAGGCCTGCTGCTGGAGCGACACCAGGTGTTATGAACGTCTGGCAGAGCAAAGCTGATGACTACTCGATAGTTCAGTGTGCCATGCTTTACGGCTTAGAACTGGGTCTTCAACGATGTTTTGAACGTCATGGAGCATATGAGATGTTCGAGGAGTTGAAGTTAATATTTCAAGCAAATGCCCGGATTGAGAGATATGAAGTCTCCAATAAATTCTATAGCTGCAAGATGGAGGAGAACAGTTCTGTTACTGAACATATACTCAGAATGTCTGGGTACCATAATCACTTGACTCAGCTGGGAGTTAATCTTCCGGTTGATAGTGTCATATACAGAGTTCTTCAATCACTGCCACCAAGCTACAAGAGCTTTGTGATGAACTATAACATGGAAGGGATGAATAAAACAATTCCCGAGCTCTTCGCAATGCTAAAGGCTATGGAGGTAGAAATCAAGAAGGAGAATCAAGTGTTGATGGTCAATAAGACCACTTGTTTTAAGAAGAAGGGCAAAGGGAAGAAGAAGGGGAACTTCAAGAAGAACAGCAAGCAAGTTGCTGCTCAGGAGAAGAAACCCAAATCTGGACCTAAGCCTGAAACTGAGTGCTTCTACTGCAAGCAGACTGGTCACTGGAAGCGGAACTGCCCCAAGTATTTGGCAGATAAGAAGGATGGCAAGGTGAACAAAGGTATATGTGATATACATGTTATTGATGTGTACCTTACTAGAGCTCGCAGTAGCACCTGGGTATTTGATACTGGTTCCGTTGCTAACATTCGCAACTTGAAACAGGGACTACGGATTAAGCAAACACTAGCGAAGGACGAGGTGACAATGCGCGTGGGAAATGGTTCCAAAGCCGATGTGATCGCGATCGGCACGCTACCTCTACATCTACCTTCGGGATTAGTATTAGACCTAAATAATTGTTATTTGGTGCCAGCGTTGAGCATGAACATAATATCTAGATCTTGTTAAATGTGAGATGGTTATTCATTTAAATCAGAGAATAATGGTTGTTCTATTTATATGAGTAATATCTTTTATGGTCATGCACCCTTGAAGAGTGGTCTATTTTTTATGAATCTCGATAGTAGTGATACACATATTCATAATGTTGAAACCAAAGGATGCAGAGTTGATAATGATAGTGCAACTTATTTGTGGCACTGCCGGTTTAGGTCATATCGGTGTAAAGCGCATGAAGAAACTCCATACTAATAGACTTCTGGAATCACTTGATTATGAATCACTTGGTACTTGCGAACTGTGCCTCATGGGCAAGATGACTAAAACGCCATTCTCCGGTACTATGGAGAGAGCAACAGATTTGTTGCAAATCATACATACAGATGTATGTGGTCCGATGAATATTGAGGCTCGTGGCGGATATCGTTATTTTCTCACCTTCACAGATGCTTTAAGCAGATATGGGTATATCTACTTAATGAAGCATAAGTCTGAAACATTTGAAAAGTTCAAAGAATTTCAGAGTGAAGTTGAAAATCATCGTAACAAGAAAATAAAGTTTCTACGATCTGATCGTGGAGGAGAATATTTGAGTTACGAGTTTTGTCTACATTTGAAACAATGCGGAATAGTTTCGCAACTCACGCCACCCGGAACACCACAACGTAATGGTGTGTCCGAACGTCGTAATCGTACTTTACTAGATATGGTGCGATCTATGATGCCTCTTACAGATTTACCGCTATCATTTTGGGGTTATGCTTTAGAGACGGCCGCATTCACATTAAATAGGGCACCATCAAAATCCGTTGAGACGACGCCTTATGAACTATGGTTTGGCAAGAAACCAAAGTTGTCATTTCTGAAAGTTTGGGGCTGCGATGCTTATGTGAAAAAGCTTCAACCTGATAAGCTCGAACCCAAATCGGAGAAATGTGTCTTCATAGGATACCCAAAGGAGATTGTTGGGTACACCTTCTATCACAGATCCGGAGGCAAGACTTTCGTTGCTAAGAATGCATCCTTTCTAGAGAAGGTGTTTCTCTCGAAAGAAGTGAGTGGGAGGAAAGTAGAACTTGATGAGGTAACTGTACCTGCTCCCTTATTGGAAAGTAGTACATCACAGAAACCGGATTCTGTGACACCTACACCAATTAGGGAGGAAGCTAATGATAATGATCATGAAACTTCAGATCAAGTTACTACCGAACCTCGTAGATCAATCAGAGTAAGATCCACACCAGAGTGGTACGGTAGTCCTGTTTTGGAAGTCATGCTACTAGATCATGATGAACCTACGAACTATGAAGAAGCGATGGTGAGCCTAGATTCCGCAAAATGGCTAGAAGCCATGAAATCTTAGATGGGATCCATGTATGAGAACAAAGTGTGGACTTTGGTTGACTTGCCCGTTGACCGACAAGAATTGAGAATAAATGGATCTTCAAGAAGAAGACTGACGCTGATGGTAATGTTACTATCTACAAAGCTCTACTTGTTGCGAAAGGTTTTCGACAAGTTCAAGAGATTGACTACGATGAGACCTTCTCACCCGTAGCGATGCTTAAGTCTGTCCGAATCATGTTAGCAATTGCCACATTTTATGATTATGAAATTTGGCAGATGGATGTAAAAACTGCGTTCCTGAATGGATTTCTGGAAGAAGATTTGTATATGATACAACCGGAAGGTTTTTTCGATAAAAAGGGAGCTAACAAAGTGTGCAAGCTCCAGCGATCCATTTATGGACTAGTGCAAGCCTCTCGGATTTGGAATAAACGCTTTGATAGTGTGATCAAAGCATTTGGTCTTGTACAGACTTTTCGAGAAGCCTGTATTTATAAGAAAGTGAGTGGGAGCTCTGTAGCATTTCTGATATTATATGTGGATGACATATTACTGATTGGAAATGATATAGAATTACTGGGATAGCATAAATGGATACTTGAATAAGAGTTTTTCAATGAAAGACCTCGGTGAAGCTACTTACATATTGGGCATTAGTATCTATAGAGATAGATCAAGACGCTTAATTGGACTTTCACAAAGCACATACCTTGACAAAGTTTTGAAGAAGTTCAAAATGGATCAAGCAAAGAAAGGGTTCTTGCCTGTGTTACAAGGTGTGAAGTTGAGTAAGACTCAATGTCCGATCACCGCAGAAGATAGAGAGAAAATGAAAGATGTTCCCTATGCTTCAGCCATAGGCTCTATCATGTATGCAATGCTGTGTACCAGACCTGATGTGTGCCTTGCTATAAGTCTAGCAGGGAGGTACCAAAGTAATCCAGGAGTGGATCACTAGATAGCGGTCAAGAACATCCTGAAGTACCTGAAAAGGACTGAGGATATGTTTCTCGTATATGGAGGTGACAAAGAGGTCATCATAAATGGTTACGTTGATGCAAGCTTTGACACTGATCTGAACAATTCTAAATCGCAAACCAGATACGTGTTTACATTAAACAGTGGAGCTGTTAGTTGGTGCAGTTCTAAACAAAGCGTCATGGCGGGATCTACATGCGAAGCGGAGTACATAGCTGCTTTGGAAGTAGCAAATGAAGGAGTCTGGATGAAGGAGTTCATATCCGATCTAGGTGTCATACCTAGTGCATCGGGTCCAATGAAAATCTTTTGTGACAATACTGGTGCAATTGCCTTGGCAAAGGAATCCAAATTTCACAGGAGAACCAAGCACATCAAGAGAAGCTTCAATTCCATTCGGGATTTAGTCCAAGTGGGAGACATAGAAATTTGCAAGATACATACGGATCTGAATGTTGCAGACCCGCTGACTAAGCCTCTTCCACGAGCAAAACATGATCAGCACCAAGGCTCCATGGGTGTTAGAATCATTACTATGTAATCTAGATTATTGACTCTAGTGCAAGTGGGAGACTGAAGAAAATATGCCCTAGAGGCAATAATAAAGTTATTATTTATTTCCTTATGTCATGATAAATGTTTATTATTCGATGCTAGAATTGTATTAACCGGAAACATAATACTTGTGTGAATACATAGACAAACAGAGTGTCACTAGTATGCCTCTACTTGACTAGCTCGTTGATCAAAGATGGTTATGTTTCCTAACCATAGACATGAGTTGTCATTTGATTAACGGGAACACATCATTAGGAGAATGATGTGATTGACTTGACCCATTCCGTTAGCTTAGCACTTGATCGTTTAGTATGTTGCTATTGCTTTCTTCATGACTTATACATGTTCCTATGACTATGATATTATGCAACTACCGTTTACCGGAGGAACACTTTGTATGCTACCAAACGTCACAACATAATTGGGTGATTATAAAGGTGCTCTACAGGTGTCTCCAAAGGTACATGTTGGGTTGGCGTATTTCGAGATTAGGATTTGTCACTCCGATTGTCGGAGAGGTATCTCTGGGCCCTCTTGGTAATGCACATCACTTAAGCCTTGCAAGCATCGCAGCTAATGAGTTAGTTGCAGGATGATGTATTACAAAACGAGTAAAGAGACTTGCCGGTAACGAGATTGAACTAGGTATTAAGATACCGACGATCGAATCTCGGGCAAGTAACATACCGATGACAAAGGGAACAACGTATGTTCTTATGCGGTCTGACCGATAAAGATCTTCATAGAATATGTAGGAGCCAATATGAGCATCCAGGTTCCGCTATTGGTCATTGACCTGAGACGTGTCTCGGTCATGTCTACATTGTTCTCGAACCCGTAGGGTCCGCACGCTTAACGTTACGATGATAGTTTCATTATGAGTTTATATGTTTTGATGTACCAAAGGTTGTTCGGAGTCCCGGATGTGATCACGGACATGACGAGGAGTCTCGAAATGGTTGAGACATGAAGATTGATATATTGGAAGCCTATGTTTGGACATCGGAAGTGTTCCGGGTGAAATCGGCATTTTACCGGAGTGCCGGGAGGTTACCGGAACCCCCCGGTAACCTTATGGGCCTTAATGGGCCTAGTGGAGGAAGTAGAGAGGAGGCGAAGGGGCAGCCGCGCGCCCCTCCCCCCAAGTCCGAATTGGACAAGGAGGGGGGCGGTGCCCCCCCCCTTTTCTTTCCCCTCTCTCTCTCCTTCCCCCCCAAGTCCTAGTCCAACATGGAAAAGGGCGCCCCTTGCCTGGCCGCACCTCCTCCCCCTTGCTCGTTTATATACGGGGGCAGGGGCACCCCATAGACACAGCAATTGATCATTGATCTCTTAGCCGTGTGCGTTGCCCCCTCCACCATAATCCTCGATAATATTGTAGTGGTGCTTAGGGGAAGCCCTGCGACGGTAGAACATCAAGATCGTCACCACGCCGTCGTGCTGACAGAACTCGTCCCCGACATTCTACTGGATCGGAGTCTGGGGATCGTCATCGAGCTGAACGTGTGCTAGAACTCGGAGGTGCCGTAGTTTCGGTGCTTGATCGGTCGGGCCGTGAAGACGTACGACTACATCAACCGCGTTGTGCTAACGCTTCCGCTTTCGGTCTACGAGGGTACGTGGACTACACTCTCCCCTCTCGTTGCTATGCATCACCATGATCTTGTGTGTGTAGAATTTTTTTTGAAATTACTACGTTCCCCAACAGAATCAACAGTGGGTGTCGGACGTGGGGTGCCGGCAAACCCTTAAGGTTCGAACACTGGGGTGCGCGCGAAGTCTTTTCCTGCCACCGATCTACGCCCTAGCTCGCTAAGATCTCGCGGACAAACTTGATGAACTCGCAACATAGAAAGACACAAGATTTATACTGGTTCGAGCCACCGCTGTGGTGTAATACCCTACTCCAGTGTGGTGGTGGTGGATTGCCTCTTGGGCTGATGATGAACAATACAAGGGGAAGAATGGCCTCCTAAGGGCGAGGTGTTCTCGTGCTTGGCTAACTTGTGTGGGTGGGGATGATCTTGATGATCCGTCCCTGCCTATGGTGGTGGCTAGTCCTATTTATAGAGGCCCTGGTCCTCTTCCCAAATATTGAGCAGGAAGTGAGCCAACAACGGCAGGAAAATTTTAAGGGGGACAACTAGTACAAGCTATCCTGACAAAGGTGGTCCCTGCCTGCGAAAGGTTCTAGTGGTGACGCCGTCTTGGGCACCACAATGACCTCCGTCTTGTCATCCTTCTGGTCTTGGTCTTGTTGCACTGACATGGCAACCTTTGCCTGATGCCTCGGTACTCCTCGTCTGCGCTGGACTCCTTATCACCAAAGTGGAAACAAGGACGCTGTGCACGTTGGCGCCCGCCTGGTGTCGATCGTCATGGCTCACGTCATGAGAGCCTCGTGAGGTTTGCCTCGCCTTGTTATCTCCGCCCCTTGTGAGCCTGCCCGACTAGGACACTCCAGAGGAGGTCTTGTGTCGTCCACCCTCGCGAGGCATGGCCCCTCGCGAGGGTCTTGGATGCCTTGTTGATGAAGATGGGCCATACGGCCTGCTGGCTTAGCCACGCCACGGGCCACAGGCAGGCAAGTCTGGGGACCCTCGTTCCCAGAACACCGACAGTAGCCCCTGGGCCCAAGGTGCGCTCGGGCTTGGCTTCACGGCGAAGCCAAGGGTCAAGTACGGAGAACCGTGGGCCCCCAAAAGCCTGCGGCCTTGGTTGATGCATGGCGGTTGATCGGATGCGGGCGTCTCCGCTTCCCCACGCTGCCTCAGCAACTGCACGACTCGACAAGTCTCTGCGACATGCAAGGAGAACCATCATTACCTGCGATTCGTGGGAGGCGCCGATTGGCCTTCTCTTGCTATAAATGGGGAGGGGGCGGAGCCCCCGTCGCCCATCTCTTCCTCGCTTGCTTACTTCTTCTTTGCTCCATTGCTTGCAGTGTCACCAATGGCGCCATGAAGGTAGTTCTCCGCCGTCGAGAAGGGTAAGGCCCCTCGCGAGGGACCCGACTCCCAAGCGCCCATGTGCGGGCGCGGCCGTCCGTGCAAGCGCACCGTGTCCCCTGCCACGGCCCACCGTTGGAGCAGCGTCGCGGTACGTGGAGGGGGTCATCCCAGCCATGGCGATCTAGTTGATGATGGCAGGAGTGCTCTGGTGGTGCCCCCCCATCCGCGCTTCCGCACGATGGAAGTGTCGCCGGAGTTTGTCGTCTATTTGGAGAATCCGGCCGGCAACTGGCTCCCACTTCCGCGCTTCTTCGCCGACGAGCTGTCGGCCTCCGGTCCAGGCAGACTCTGGCTGCAGGCGGATGGTTGTTGTAGCAAGGTTTCTTGGGTTGCAGTCGCAACTTCCGCCACGGGCAACATAGCTCTAGCCCGCGGCTGGCAGACGTTCACCCGCACGCGCGGCTTGGGCAGGCAGTGTGCCCTCCACTTTAAGTACGATGGTGGATCGACCCTCAACGTGAGGGTGTCTGGGGAAGATGGTCACCGCGCCGGGTGCTGCCCTGAGGCGAACGATGGTGAGGAGGTTCTCGGTCTCGGGGACGGCCGCGACGAGGATGAGGGCGAGCCCGCCCTCAGGGGCGGCAGTGTCTTGTCCAGCTACGGCGGCTCATCCTCTGGTGATAGTTCCAGCAGCAGTGGCTACGACCAGCCGCCGCGCCCGCTTTGAAGGCGGCAGTGGGTCATCTCGTCGCTGCGCCTCCGTGAAGCGCAAAAAATGATCCGGCTAGGCTCGGGGTGCCGCTAGGGGTCTGCCTCTGCGGATTGCTACAACACTACTTTTGTTTTACTCTTTTTCCTGCATCAAGAATGAAACCAGTATGGGCCCAGGGGGGCATGTATCGAACTATAGTTCCTCAGTTGTTGCACTATGTGTGTTGTTCCCGTGTTGTGTCGTTATTCGTGGGAAGATAACTTAACCTGGTATATACGGGATGCCCTCTTCCTGATGAGGCGCTCATTTCCTTGTGTCCATCATGCCTTGGCGGCCTGCATTCGCTCGGGAACAGCAAAAACTCGTTAGGAAGTGCGCTAAAAGATTTGTTGATCACCCTGGCCCCGACCTGGCACTTTGTGTCGCGGTAACCAAGGGGCACAGACTAGGAGAAGCACGCCAACTTTTGTGCTCGAATGAGGGTGGCTCACGAGATGGCAGAGAAGGAAAAAAATGCTCGCAAGGGCACCTACCTAGCCTGCTCGCAAGGCATGCGAGAGAGAGAGAACGCGAGCAAACCCAAGCCGGAAAAATGCAGTGAGAGGTGAGGGGATCAGATCAGCAAGGAACGAGAAAACCAACTTCGATTAAGCAAAAGCGAGCCAACTACAGAAAGCAAATGAAAAGTCGCGTCCGGCACCTAATCTAGTCTTCAAGTCTTCTCACCAGCGCGGAGATAAGTGCTGCCACTAGGAGTGGCGGGAGCCCCAGGGCCTGAGGCCGGCACTCCTGAGACTCAGGGGCGTGTACAGCCCCAACTCATTATTACGTGAGAGTGTCACGGGCGGCGATTCTTCACAGGCATTGGGCCTTCTTCCCAGGCTCTGGGCCTTTGTTCACAGGCTCTGGGCCTTGCTTCACAGGCTCTGGGCCTTGCTTCATGGGTAAAACTTTTGGAGGTCTTGGATGTTCCAGGCGTTTTGGATTGGTACCCCGTCTTGTGTCTCCAGGCGCACGGCGCCAGGCCTGGAGATGTGGACAACCTTAAACGGGCCCTCCCACATTGGTGAAAGCTTATGCAACCCTTCCCTGGAGAGGACCCGCCTCAGGACTAGGTCGCCCGTCTCGAGTGTCCTGGAGCGGATGTTGCGCTAGTGCTATCGCCGCAATGCTTGCTGGTACCTCGCCGTCCGTAGCGCAGCTTCGCCTCAACGTTCCTCCCCCAGCACGAGGTCCATCCCCCGTGTGGCGTCCTGCTGCATTTTGTCGAACGCCAGGACATGTGCGGAGCGATGCTTGACCTCGTGAGGAAGGATCGCTTCTGCTCCGTAGACAAGGAAGAATGGAGTCTCTCCCGTTGGCTTGGTGGCGGTGGTTCGGATAGACCACAGTACAGACTGGAGCTCGTCGTGCCAGCCCCGGCCGCAGGCCTCTAGCTTCTTCTTGAAGGTCCTGGTCTTGAGGCCCCTCAGGACCTCCGCGTTAGCACGTTTGGCCCGACCATTACTCCTGGGGTGGGCCACCGAAGCATAGAAGATCTGCATTCCAAGGTTAGCACAATAGGTTTTGAAGATGTTGCTAGTAAACTGCGAACCGTTATCTGTGATGATGCGGTTGGGGACCCCGAAGCGGATTACGAGGACCTTGATGAACTTGACAGCAGAGCCGGCTGGGATGGTACAGACGGCTTCCACTTCTGCCCACTTGGTGAACTTGTCGATGGCGACGTAGAGGTAGCGGTAGCCCCCTGGCGCCCGAGGGAACGGGCCTAGGATATCTAGCTCCCAGACCTCGAACAGCCATGTGAGTGGGATAGTTTGAACACCCTGAGCTAGCTGATGGATTTGCTTGGCGTGGAACTGGCAAGCTTCGTAGGATTTCACTAGCTCAGCTGCGTTGTTGACTGCTATAGGCCAATAGAATCCATTGTGGAACACCTTGCCGACGAGGGTCCGTGATGACAAGTGGTGTCCGTAGTCCCTGCCGTGTATGTCAATCAGCAACTCCCTTCCTTGATCGCTGGATATGTAGCGCAGCGTGAAAGGATCGAGAAGAGGTGTCTAGAGGGGGGGGTAACGGTTGCGCGAGTCCACGGAGGGCTCCACCCACGAAGGGTCCACGAAGAAGCAACCTTGTGTATTCCATCACGGCCATCGCCCACGAAGGACTTGCCTCACTAGCGGTAGATCTTCATGAAGTAGGCGATCTCATTGCCCTTACAAACTCCTTGGTTCAAATCCACGATCTTGTCGGAGGCTCCCAAGTGACACCTAGCCAATCTAGGAGACACCACTCTCCAAGAAGTAACAAATCGTTTGTTGATGATGAACTCCTTGCTCTTGTGCTTCAAATGATAGTCTCCCCAACACTCAACTCTCTCTCACAGGATTTGGATTTGGTGGAAAGAAGATTTGAGTGGAAAGCAACTTGGGGAAGGCTAGAGATCAAGATTCATATGGTTGGAATGGAATATCTTGACCTCAACGCAAGTGTAGGTGGTTCTCTCTCAGAAAATGTGTATTGGAAGTGTAGGTATGTTCTGATAGCTCTCTCCACGAATGAAGAGTGGGTGGAGGGGTATATATAGCCTCCACACAAAATCTGACCGTTAGACACAATTTGCCAAACTCGGTGGGACCGAATGGTTAAACTCGGTCAGACCGATTCAGCAAACCTAGTGACTGTTAGAATTTTCGGTGGGACTGAGATGCAACTCGGTAGGACCGATATGGTTAGGGTTAGGGCATAACGTAATCTCGGTGTGACCGATTACACAAACTCGGTGGGACCGATTTTGGTAGTAAGCTAACCAGAGAGTTGGTCAGGCAAACTCGGTGAGACCGATTACACAAACTCGGTGGGACCGATTTTGGTAATAAGCTAACTAGAGGGTTTGCATTGTAATCTCGGTAGTACCGATTGCTCAAACTCGGTGAGACCGATTTTGGTAATGGACATACACAGAGAGATTACAATCCCATCTCGGTGAGACTGAGATCCCTATCGGTGAAACCGATTTGCTAGGGTTTGTGGCAGTGGCTATGACATCTGAAACTAGGTGGCGCCGGATAGATAGAATCGGTGGAGCCGAGTTTGACTTTTGATTTAGGTCATATGTGGATGTGGGAAGGTAGTTGAGGGTTTTGGAGCATATCACTAAGCACTTTGAGCAAGAAAGCCATTAAGCAACACCTCATCCCCTCTTGATAGTATTGGCTTTTCCTATAGACTCAATGTGATCTTGGATCACTAAAATAGAAAATGTAGAGTCTTGATCTTGAAGCTTGAGCCAATCCTTTGTCCTTAGCATCTTGAAGGGGTTCCACATCCTCTAGTCAATGCCACTCCATTGTTGAACTTATCTGAAACATACTAGGTAAAAGTGTTAGTCCAATAAGAGATATGTTGACATTAATTACCAAAACCACCCAGGGAGCACTTGTGCTTTCAATCTCCCCCTTTTTGGTAATTGATGACAACATACATCAAAGCTTTAGATAAAGATATAGAGAATAGCAAGTAAAGCTTTGGAAAGACATGTAACATGCATAGGCTCCCCCTACATGTATGCAATCATGTGAATATTGAATATAGGAGCATGTGAATGTGTAAACATGACAGAGTAAGCAATGTGTTACATGTATCTTGGCTATATGCATAAGAGCAAATGATGTGAATGTGAGAAATGTACCTTCATGCTCATGAGTCCTTCTTGCAAACAGTATGTACTTACCTTGTGGTCTTGAGTTGGCTTAGGATGGGATGAACCTGCGCAAACAAGGTTAAATAACACAGATACACCTACTGACCAGAGCAAGCAAGAGAAACCACAAGAATACCAAGACTGGGATGACATGTAGAGTGAGTACTAAGTACCACATTGGATATAGACATGCCCCCAAAGGTAAAGATATGCAATAAAATCAGAGATTTCCTTCCCTTAGATGTCTTGCTCCCCCTGAATCTGCATGGGGTATTTGGAGAAGATAGGGAACAGAAAATCAGAGCAACAAAAAAGGAAACAGCAGAGCTTGAGCTAAAGCAAGAAACCAAACATGTCTTTCCCCTCTTAAAGACATGTGACATCTCTCCTCTTGAACACCAAGCATCTGGGGTCTTTGATGATATTACTTTCTCCTAGTTGAGAAACTCTCTCCCCCTGAGTATTCTCTCTTTCTCCCCCTATAGGAAGGATTAAGCTTTGATGTGATCTCTCTCTCCCCCTTTGACATCAATTTCCAAGAAGGGCTCTTCTGGACATGTGATACAAATGGGTTGGTCCTCGAGTCACAGAGCAAAGCTGCATGTCTAATATGATGCTGGTAGAGGACAAGAATCATTGAGTGGAGCTGGAGCAAACAGAAATCAGGAATAAGTGGCAAGTTGGTTTTCCAGTGGTGGAATCGGTGACTCCGAGTTGTGTGCTTCGGTTGCACAGAAAGATTTCGATTGGGCCAAAGGGAACAAACCGGTGTGACCGAGTTCATTAGAGTGAAACCACTTGTCACCTCAGCTCACTAGACAAGTAAGATCTCACAAGGATATGCAAGGAATTTACTGAAAGATTTGCAATGAATTGGATGCAGAAAATGCAGAACAAAAAGGAAAGAAAAGAAACTAAAAGTTCTAGATGAAGTTTTTTTTTGAAAGGGGAAACAAATATGCAAGAGACAAAAGCACGGAGAGACACATGAGAACTTCATCTAGAGATGGTCGGCAACAAAGTCACCTATGTTAGAGTATATTGACTTAGGAGTCAAGTGAGAGCACTTGATCATAGTTCATACTCATCGTTTAAGCTCAAAATGGGGTTACCATTTTTCATTTAAGCCTTTTGATGTATTCACATCTTGTCGAGTTTCTTTGACCCATGACTTGGAGTAAAGCTTCTCTAAGATGGAATAACATACCTTGGGTGGTGGTGTTGATCTTGCTCATGTAGTTGAACTTGTGTGGGTTACTCAAGGTTGATGTAGTTCATCAAGGGTTGGGAGCACCATTTGGAGTTTGATTTCATCTACCTGCATGGGTTAGCTTTGCAAGGAATAGCACTTGTGTATCCAAAATGACAATCATGAGACTCAACATAGAATTTGCCAAAGGATATGTTTGAATGGTTTCGTGCTTCCTTGTCTTCAACCACCATTGTGTAGAGACTTGGTGATGTAGAGATTGCTCAAGATGTGAGTGAGTTGCAATCTCATAGATTTTGGTTCAACCAAGTAGCTACACGGGTTAGATAACATGCAAGGTACAAATATATCCAAGACATATGAATAGCATTATAAGAGAAATATCGAGGATTAGTCATAGGCTCATGCCCCGCATGTATCAAATGGAGTTCCTACTCCAAGTTTGAAGCATCAATGATGTTCAATTCACCTATCAACCTGCAAAACACTTTCTCATCAAGTGGTTTAGTGAATATATCCGCCAATTGCTTATCGGTGCGAACATGCTTAAGGTTAATGTCCCCTTTTGCAACATGATCTCGAATGAAATGATGACGAACTTAAATATGCTTGGTTCGAGAATGTTGCACGGTATTGTGAGAAATCTTAATAGCACTTTCATTGTCACATAGAAATGGAACATGTTTCACATATATCCCATAATCTTTAAGAGCTTGGGTCATCCAAAGTAATTGAGCACAACATGAACCAGCGGCAATGTATTCCGCTTCGGCGGTGGATAAGGATACCGAGTTTTGTTTCTTGGAAGACCAAGACACAAGAGATCTGCCAAGGAATTGACAAGTACCCGAAGTGGATTTTCTATCAACCTTGTCTCCGGCATAGTCCGAATCGGAGTAGCCAACAAGATAAAAAGAGGACCTCTTAGGATACCAAATGCCAAAATTTGGTGTATGGATTAGGTATCTCACTATCCTTTTCACAGCCTTAAGATGACACTCTTTAGGAGCAGCTTGATATCGTGCACACATGCACACACTTAGCATAATATCGGGACGAGAGGCACATAGATATAACAATGAACCAATCATAGAGCGATAAACCTTTTGATCAACCGGTTCACCATCTTTGGTCAAATCAAGATGTCCACTAGTAGGCATGGGTGTAGTCATACCTTTGCATTCTTGCATATTGAACTTCTTGGGTAAGTCCTTGGTGTACTTCGTTTGAGAGACAAAGGTACCTTCCTTAGTTTGCTTGATTTGCAAACCGAGAAAGAATTTGAGTTCACTCATCATAGACATCTCAAACTTCTCCGACATTAGCTTTCCAAACATCTCACTAAAATGAGGGTTAGTTGAACCAAATATGATATCATCAACATAAATTTGGCACACAAATAGTTCTCCATTAAACCTTTTAGTAAAAAGAGTAGAATCAATTTTACCAATTTCAAAGCCTTTTTCAATAAGGAACTTGTTCAAGCATTTATACCATGCTCTAGGAGCTTGTTTAAGACCATAAAGGGCTTTGTGAAGTTTTTAAACATGATTAGGTTTCTTAGGATTGACGAAGCCGGGAGGTTGCTTAACATAAACTTCCTCCTCAATTTTGCCATTTAGAAAAGCACTTTTAATGTCCATTTGGTACAAGGTGATATCATGGTGATTAGGATAAGCAAGTAAGATGTGAATGGACTCAAGTCTAGCAACGGGAGCATATGTCTCACCATAGTCCATACCTTCAACTTGTGTGTAGCCTTGGGCGACGAGACGTGCTTTGTTGCGAACCACTTGTCCATCTTCATCTTGCTTGTTGCGAAACACCCATTTGGTACCAATGATGTTGTGGTTGTTGTCGGGCTTCTCGACCAATGTCCACACTTGATTTCTCTTAAAGTTGTGTAGCTCTTCATGCATAGCGTTTATCCAGTCCGGATCCTCCAATGCTTCTTCAACCTTCATAGGTTCAATGCTAGAGATGAATGAGTAATGTTCACAAAAGTTAGCTAAATGAGTTTTAGAGCGAGTGATTCTCCCGGTTTGGATATCATTGTAGATTTGCTTGATGGGATGATCTTTGGCAATACTTGCTCGAACTCGTGAAAGCTTTTGCTTGGGTCGGGGTGGAACATCCTCTTCATCTTGTTCTTCTTCTTGGCATTCTTCATTGTTGACGTTGTCGTTCTCTTGTCGTGGTGGAGAAGGAGGTTGTTCATGTTCATCTTGGTGCGCTTCCTCGTTTTCTTCATCTTGGCGTGTCCCACTTGTGGATGCTTCCGTATCAACTCTTGGTTCACCTTGTCGTGAGGTAGAATCTTCCACTTGGACGGACGAGGTACTCTCCTTCACTTCCGTTGGATGAATCTTGCCAATGGACAAGTCTTGAATTGCTTCTGAAGGGTCTTTGTCTCCTACATCAATTGGCAATTGCTCTACTTGTGAGCCGTTAGATTCATCAAACTTCACATCTACCGTCTCTTCAACCTTTCGGGTGAAATTGTTGTAGACACGGTAAGTGTGAGAGTTTGAGCCATAACCAAGTAGGAAACCTTCATGAGATTTAGGAGCAAATTTAGAACGACGATGCTTATCAAGAATGTAGCACTTTGAGCCGAATACTCGAAAGTATCCAACTTGGGGTTTGTTACCGGTGAGGAGCTCGTATGCTGTCTTGCCGAGTAGCTTGTGAAGATACAAGTGATTTGTTGCATGACAAGATGTCTCAACCGCTTCCGCCCAAAAGTGCTTTGGCGTTTTGTACTCATCAAGCATCATTCTTGCCATCTCGATAAGAGTCCGGTTCTTCCTCTCAACAACCCGATTTTGTTGAGGTGTGTACGTAGCCGAGAACTCGTGTGTAATCCCTTCTTCGTCAAGAAAGGTGTCCACATTTGCGTTCTTGAACTCCGTTCCGTTGTCGCTCCAAACCTTCTTGATCTTCAAGTCAAACTGATTTTGGGCCTTCCTAGCGAAGTTTTTGAAGATCTTTTGGACCTGTGATTTTTCATCAAGAAAGAACACCCATGTAAATCTTGAAAAATCATCAACTTTGACTAGACCAAATGAGTTACCACTGAGACTCTTGTAGGCATTTGGACCAAAGAGATCCATGTGATGTAGCTCGAGTGGTCTTCTTGTGGTCATGATGTTCTTCGCGCGGTGACTTCCTCCAACTTGTTTCCCTGCTTGACAAGCACTACAAAGTCTATCCTTGTCAAATATGACATCTTTTATTCCAAGGATATGACACCTTTAATAAGCTTATCAAGATTTCGCATACCAACATGACCTAGTCTTCTATGCCACAACCAGCCTTTAGAAGATTTGGTAATTAAGCAAGTTCTAGGTTGAGCCTTTATAGTGAAATCAACAATGTAAAGATCTCCTATACGTATACCGGTAAAGACCATTTTATGATTGTCTCTACGAAACACTTGGCAATCTACTTCAGTGAATAAGACATTGAAACCGAAATCCCCAAGTCTAGAAACTGAAAGTAAATTGTATCCAAGGGATTCAACGAGCATGACATTTTGTATGGAGCTATCATGTGAGATGGCCACCTTACCAAGGCCAACCACCTTACCCTTTGAATTATCACCAAAAGTGACATATTTTCGAGGGCCGGCATTTTCAGCAAGCTCACGGAACATATCTTTATCTCTGGTCATATGATCAGTACATCCACTATAAAGGACCCATTCCTTTCCTCCAGCCATGTAGCCGCGAAGATATTCCATAAGACCAAAATGCCTCATTGCATCATCAAGATCATAGTCACTATCATCATCTTCATCATAGTATCCATGTTCAACATCATCTTGTGATTGATTAATTCCTAGAGAGGGTAATTCATTAGATAAATGATCATCACAATGGTTACCTTTATGAATTCTAATAGCTTCGGATATGATATCGCTAATGATTCCAACATTTCCTTTAGCACGCATGAGATTGGTAAGCTCAAATAGACAATCACCAAAGCTAGGATAACTAGAGTTCATCTTACTCAAGGCAATAGACTTATGGAGAATTTCGTCTAAATTTTTCAAGGAATAATCTGGAAATCGTTCCTCAAGAAATCTCCATATTGTGTAGGCACACTTGAGAGTAGGCAAATATCTAATCAAGTTTCTAGGCAAGCCTCTAATAATGAACTCAACAGTTCTAAGATTGCAAATCATGTCAATATCTTCATCTAGGATAGGGTGCAAATGATCAACATGAGGTGCACAAGGGCTAGTAATGTACTTGTTCAAATGATATTCATTGAAAATCTCAAGCATTTCATTTTTCCACTCATGAAAATACTCTCCATCAAGAATAGGCACTCTATGTCTAAGACTCCCCAAAGTAGACACATCCATCTTCCTCCAATGGTGTTTAAACCAAGGCAATGGAGACCAATGCTCTGATACCAATTGAAAGGATCGAGAAGAGGTGTCTAGAGGGGGGGTGATTAGACACTAAGTGCCAAAAGTTGCAGTTTTTAATATTCTTAAGTTTAAGTGGAGTTTAAGAACAAGTTTAACAAACACAATACATATCAAGAAAGCATGCAATGAGTATATGAGCAGCGGAAAGTAAAGCATGCAACTTGCAAGAATGTAAAGGGAAGGGTTTGGAGTATTCAAACGCAATTGGAGACATGGATGTTTTGTCGTGGTTTCGATAGGTGGTGCTATCATACATCCACGTTGATGGAGACTTCAACCCACAGAGGGTAACGGTTGCGCGAGTCCACGGAGGGCTCCACCCACGAAGGGTCCACGAAGAAGCAACCTTGTGTATTCCATCACGGCCGTCGCCCATGAAGGACTTGCCTCACTAGCGGTAGATCTTCACGAAGTAGGCGATCTCCTTGCCCTTACAAACTCCTTGGTTCAACTCCACAATCTTGTTAGAGGCTCCCAAGTGACACCTAGACAATCTAGGAGACACCACTCTCCAAGAAGTAACAAATGGTGTGTTGTTGATGAACTCCTTGCTCTTGTGCTTCAAATGATAGTCTCCCCAACACTCAACTCTCTCTCTCAGGATTTGGATTTGGTAGAAAGAAGATTTGAGTGGAAAGCAACTTGGGGAAGGCTAGAGATCAAGATTCATATGGTTGGAATGGAATATCTTGAGCTCAACACAAGTGTACGTGGTTCTCTCTCAGAAAATGTGTATTGGAAGTGTAGGTATGTTCTGATGGCTCTCTCCATGAATGAAGAGTGGGTGGTGGGGTATATATAGCCTCCACACAAAATCTAACCGTTACACACAATTTGCCAAACTCGGTGGGACCGAATGGTTAAACTCGGTCGGACCGATTCAGCAAACCTAGTGACCGTTAGGATTTTCGGTGGGACTGAGATGCAACTCGGTAGGACCTATATGGTTAGGGTTAGGGCATAACGTAATCTCAGTGTGACCAATTACACAAACTCGGTGGGACCAATTTTGGTAATAAGCTAACCAGAGAGTTGGTCAGGCAAACTCGGTGAGACCGATTACACAAACTCAGTGGGACCGATTTTGGTAATAAGCTAACCAGAGGGTTTGCATTGTAATCTCGGTAGTACCGATTGCTCAAACTTGGTGAGACCGATTTTGGTAATGGACATACACAGAGAGATTACAATCCCATCTCGGTGAGACCGAGATCCCTATCGGTGAAACCGATTTGCTAGGGTTTGTGGCAGTGGCTATGGCATCTGAAACTCGGTGGCGCCGGATAGATAGAATCGGTGGGGCCGAGTTTGACTTTTGGTTTAGGTCATATGTGGATGTGGGAAGGTAGTTGAGGGTTTTGGAGCATATCACTAAGCACTTTGAGAAAGCAAGCCATTAAGCAACACCTCATCCCCTCTTGATAGTATTGGCTTTTCCTATAGACTCAATGTGATCTTGGATCACTAAAATAGAAAATGTAGAGTCTTGATCTTGAAGCTTGAGCCAATCCTTTGTCCTTAGCATCTGGAAGGGGTTCCACATCCTCTAGTCAATGCCACTCCCTTGTTGAACTTATCTGAAACATACTAGGTAAAAGTGTTAGTCCAACAAGAGATATGTTGACATTAATTACCAAAACCACCCAGGGAGCACTTGTGCTTTCACAGCGTGACATCGTTCGGTCGTTTCCTCTATAACTCGCCGTCTTGGATACAGTATGACGTGGTTTGCCGGGCCACGCGCTCTGCCTCCTCTTCCTTCTCCGGCAACGTCCCGTGCGTTAAGTACTCCTTGAATTCCTTGGTCTAGCATTCCTCCTGGGGCTCGAGCGCCAAGAGCAACCAAGCTCCTGAGGTCGGGCCACAGGCTGGGGCTCCTGTGACCGGATGCTGGGGGAGCTCCTCCCGAGGTTGAGTCATGCTTGAAAGAGGTGGCGCAGCTGATGGCTTAAAGAGCCGCTCCTCAAAGACACCTGGCTCCTGCGGTTGCCTCTTGGATGCTCTCCTGGCGATGTTGTCGGCCTCCTTGTTGGTGCCCCAGGGAACTGCTGCAGCTCTAGGCCCGAGAACTATTTCTCCATCTTGTGCACCTCCGTGAGGTAGGCCTCCATATGCTCGTCCTTCGGCTCATACACCTTGTTGGAGAAGTTGATGAGGAGTTGTGAGTCGCCTCTGACGGTGAGGCGCTGCACCCCTAGAGCCGCCGCAGCCTTCAGGCCAGCTATGAGGTCTTCGTATTCTGCGATATTGTTGGAGACCTTCTCGCCATGCTGAAAGCAGAGTTGCATGGCGTAGTAGAGCTTCTCCTGGGTGGGCGAGATGAGCACTGCTCCAGCCCCCGTGCCCTGGTGCGCGAAGGTGTCATCGAAATACATGACCCAGTCATCCGAAGCCTCTCTTCCTGGGGAGGTGGACCAGTCTTCTCCTTCCCCAAGTGTCGGGGCATCCGTCCATTCTGCCACAAAGTCAATGAGTGCGGGCCCCTTGATGACCCCGGTAGTGCTTGCAACTCAATGTTCCACTCAGTGACCCTTCCGGCCGAGTTAGGGCTCCGAAGTACCCTTTCCAATGGGTAGGCTGAGAAGACCTTGATGGGGTGGCCCTGGAAGTGGTGTGGCCACCAGTAGTGCGAGCAGGAGTTTCTGGGGCATGGTATAGCGTGCCCTCGGGTCCCGTAGTACGGTGCTGACAAAGTACACCGGGTGTTCGACGAGGGCCGGAACATTGTCGAGGCTCGGGTCCTGTGGAGATCGGGGCATATCCTCAGGTGGGAGGATCCCTGAGACCTGATTGTCCTCGGGGGCTTCTGCGATGCCGCCCTGCTGAGCTTGACCTTCCACCACTGATGCCTTTGCTGCGCCTTCCTGGCCCCGCGTCACTTCAGCCCTGGCTTGGCGCAGTGCACCCTTGGCTTGGCGCTCCTCCCGTACCGCCACCAACACCGCACTGGCGGAGTACGGGGTGGCAGCATGGTAGAGTACCAGAGGCTCGAGGGGTCGTGGTGCCACCATCACCGGGGGGCTAGTAAGGTATTTCTTGAGGTCTTGAAAGGCCCGTTCGGCCTCCGGGTTCCACTTGAACGGGCCCTTCTTCTTCATGAGCTTGAAGAAAGGTAAGGAGCGCTCTACTAGTTTGGAGATGAAACACCCTAACGTGCTCACCCGCCCTGCTAGCTTCTGCATCTCTTTGAGGGTCTATGGTGGGCTCATGTCCTTGATGACCTTGATCTTCTCTGGGTTAGCCTCGATCCCTCTATGGGATACGAGGAATCCCAACAGCTTGCCGGAGGGGACGCCAAACACGCACTTCTCCGGGTTGAGCCTCAAGTTCACTTGGTGCAGGCTCTCGAAGGTCTCCTCCAAGTCCTGAATCAATGTCCTCGCCTCGCGAGACTTAACCACTATGTCATCGACGTAGGCCTCTGCGTTTCTCCCGAGCTGCCGCCCCAGAGCAATGTGCATCAACCGCTGAATGGTCGCGCCCGTGTTGCGCAGCCCGAAGGGCATGCAGGTGTAGTAGTACACCCCACATGGTGTCAGGAAGGCCATGTTCTCCACATCTTCCACTGCCATCTTGATTTGATGATACCCCGATAACGCATCCAGGAAGCACAGCAGGTCACACTCGGCGGTGGAGTCGACAATCTGGTCGATGCGAGGGAGTTGGAACGGATCTTTGGGGCAGGCTTCGCTAAGATTGGTGAAGTCGATGCACATCCGTTCCTTCCCGCCTTTTTTCAGCACTACGACAGGGTTCGCCAGCCATTCGGGGTATCAGACCTCTTGGATGGCACCTGCTGCTTCCAGCTTGCGTGTCTCTTGGACGATGAAGGCCTGCTTCTCAGTGGACTGCCGTATTGCTTGCTGCTTCATGGGGCTTACATTGGGGCATACCCTTAGATGATGCTGGATCACCTCCCTCGGGACCCCTACCAGCTGATTGGGCTCCCACGCGAATATCTCCTTGTCCGCGCACACAAACCTCACCAGGGCTTCTTCTTGTTCCGGGTCAAGGCCGGATCCTATGGTAAAGGTGGCTCCTGAAGACCCATCCTCGCTGACCGGTACCTGCTTGGTTGCCGCCTTGTCTTGGGTAAACAGCTGCTTCTTCTTGGTGGGCGTGGCCTCCCTGGCCGTGGGGGCACTGACGTCGGCGGGTTGTGCTACTGCCGCAGTCTCGAAGGCGAGCCTGAGCGCCATCACGGTCTCCTTAGTGTCCCCCTTGATGGTGAGGATGCCCTTGCTCCCTAGCATCTTCATGAGGTTGTAAGCCGGGTGAGTCGCCGCCATGAACTGAGCGAGAGCCGGGTACCCGAGGATGGCGTTGTACGGGAGACCGATGCGAGCGATGTCGAACTCCACCAGCTCAGTGCGATAGTTGTCGCGCGTGCCGAAGGTGACAGGGAGGCGGATCTGCCCCAGGGAGTGGGCAGCTCCACCTCCCACTCCCGAGAAGGGCTTACTGAGGCCGAGCCACTCCTGTGGCACATGGAGAAGGCTGAAGGCTTCCACGGAGAGCAAGTTGAGGCTAGCACCGCCGTCGATGAGGGTCCTGGTGACAGCCACATTGTAGATGGTGGGCGTGTAGAGCATTGGGGGCTTTTCGGAGCCAACAGTGGAGTCGGGGTGGTCTTCTGAGCCAAAGGTGAGGTCGGCCTCTGGCGCAGCCCAACCCGGCGGAGCCCCCGGGCGCCTGGAGGTGGCCCCGATTTGACGGAGGAACGGCTTGGCATGGCGGTCTGACGGTGGTGCTTGAGAGTACTACCTCTTGAGCACTGCATTGGATTTCCTTGAAGAGGAAAGGACGATGCAGCAAAGTAGCATAAGTATTTCCCTCAGTTTTTGAGAACCAAGGTTTCAATCCAGTAGGAGGTTGCGCGCGCGTCCCTAGTACCTGCACAAAACAAATAACTCCTCGCAACAAATGCGATAAGGGGTTGTCAATCCCTTCACGGTCACTTACGAGAGTGAGATCTGATAGATATGATAAGATAATATTTTTGGTATTTTTATGATAAAGATGCGAAGTAAAAAAGCAAAGGAAATAACTAAGTATTGGAAGATTAATATAATGAAGATAGACCTGGGGCCCATAGGTTTCACTAGTGGCTTCTCTCAATAGCATAAGTATTTTACGGTGGGTGAATGAAT
This sequence comes from Triticum urartu, assembly GCF_056163025.1. Taxonomy (NCBI): domain Eukaryota; kingdom Viridiplantae; phylum Streptophyta; class Magnoliopsida; order Poales; family Poaceae; genus Triticum; species Triticum urartu. The sequence continues at coordinate 412,577,007 of NC_141879.1, read as the reverse complement.
TACTGTTGAGCAATTGACAGAACTGAGCATAGTTATGAGAATATCTAGGTATGATCATGTATATAGGCATCACGTCCGAGACAAGTAGACCGACTCCTACCTGCATCTACTACTATTACTCCACTCATCGACCGCTATCCAGCATGCATCTAGAGTATTAAGTTCATGAAAACAGAGTAACGCCTTAAGCAAGATGACATGATGTAGAGGGATAAATTCATGCAATATGATAAAAACCCCATCTTGTTATCCTCGATGGCAACAATACAATACGTGCCTTGCTTCCCCTACTATCACTGGGAAAGGACACCGCAAGATTGAACCCAAAGCTAAGCACTTCTCCCATTGCAAGAAAGATCAATCTAGTAGGCCAAACCAAACTGATAATTCGAAGAGACTTGCAAAGATAACCAATCATACATAAAAGAATTCAGAGAAGATTCAAATATTGTTCATAGATAATCTTGACCATAAACCCACAATTCATCGGTCTCAACAAACACACTGCAAAAAGAAGATTACATCGAATAGATATCCACAAGAGAGGGGGAGAACATTGTATTGAGATCCAAAAAGAGAGAAGAAGTGATCTAGCTAATAACTATGGAGCCGAAGGTCTGAGGTAAACTACTCACACTTCATCGGAGAGGCTATGGTGTTGATGTAGAAGCCCGCCGTGATGGATGCCCCCCTCCGGTGGAGCTCCGGAACAGGCCCCAAGATGGGATCTCCTTGATACAGAAAGTTGCGGCGGTGGAATTAGGGTTTTGGTTCCATATATAATCGTTTGGGGGTACGTAGGTATATATAGGAGGAAGGAGTATGTCGGTGGAGCAACAGGGGGCCTACGAGGGTGGAGGGCGAGCCTCCGGGGGGGGGGGGGGGGGGTAGGCACGTCCCCTACCTCGTGGCCTCCTCCTTGGTTTCTTGACGTAGGGTCCAAGTCTCCTGGATCTTGTTCGGCGAGAAAATCACGTTCCCGAAGGTTTCATTCCATTTGGACTCCGTTTGATATTCCTTTTCTTCGAAACCCTAAAATAGGCAAAAAACAGCAATTCTGGGCTGGGCCTCCGGTAATAGGTTAGTCCCAAAATAATATAAAAGTGGATAATAAAGCCCAATAATGTCCAAAACAGTAGATAATATAGCATGGAGCAATCAAAAATTATAGATACATTGGAGACGTATCAGAGAGCCGCCCAGTAGGGCCGCGACTGCGTGGTGCGCCGGCACCGCGTAGCGAGCAGTGAAGAGGTCGTGGAGCTCCTCCCAAGATGCTACCATGGATCTGGGAAGGTTGAGCAGCCAGGCGCATGGCTCGCCGGTGAGGGCCATGGGAAGCCAGTTGGCCATGACCTTGCCATCACCCCTGGCTTCGAGGACGGCATCCTCGTACGCCAGCAGGAAAGCTGATAGGTCCGCCGTGCTGTCGTAGCGCGGCGGCATCTTCGGCCTAAACTTGGGCGGCCACGGCACCCACCGTAGGGCGGGGGCCAGGGCTCGGAGCCCCCTGGTCCCGTCGGCAATGCTGACCGTCAGAGTCGGCGGCAGGGCGCCTGCCATGTGGGCGAAGCGCGGTGGCGACGGAGTGCAGATCGACGGAGGGGAAGCTACAGCGCACCCCTACCTGGCGTGCCAAATGTCGGATGTGGGGTTTCAGCAAACCCTTAAGGTTCGAACACTGGGGTGCGCACGAAGTCTTTTCGTCCCACTGATCTATGCCCTAGCTCGCTAAGATCTCGCGGACGAACTCGCAACACAGAAAGACACAAGATTTATACTGGTTCGGGCCACCGTTGTGGTGTAATGCCCTACTCCAGTGTGGTGGTGGTGGATTGCCTCTTGGGCTGATGATGAACAATACAAGTGGAAGAACCGCCTCCTGAGGGCGAGGTGTTCTCATGCTTGGCAAACTTGTGTGGGTGGGGATGATCTTGATGATTCGTCCCTGCCTATGGTGGTGGCTAGTCCTATTTATAGAGGCCCTGGTCCTCTTCCCAAATATTGAGCGGGAAGGGAGCCAAAAACGGCGCTAAAATTTGAAGGAGGGCAACTAGTACAAGCTATCCTAACAAAGGTGGTCTCCCCTGCGAAAGGCTCTGGTGGTGACGCCGTCTTGGACTCCACAATGACCTCCATCTTGCCGTCCTTCTAGACTTGGTCTTGTTGCCCCGATATGGCGACCTTTGCCTGATGCCTCGGTACTCCTCACCTACGCTGGCCTCCTTAGCACCAAAGAGGAAACAAGGACGCTGCACACGTTGGCGCCCGCCTAGAGCCCGCCTGGTGTCCATCGTCATGGCTAACGTCACGAGAGCCTCGTGAGGTTTTCCTGGCCTTGTTATCTTCGCCCCTCGTGAGCCTGCCCGACTAGGACACTCTACAGGAGGTCTTGTGTCGTCCACCCTCACGAGGCTTGGCCCCTCGCGAGAGTCTTCGATGCCTTGTTGATGAAAATGGGTCGTACAGCCTGCTGGCTTAGCCATGCCGCGGGCCGCAGGCAGGCAAGTCTGGGGACCCCCGTTCCCAGAACCCCGATAGTGGGGAAGCCCCACCAGGTGCCCAAAGACGTGCACCCTCATGAGGTCAAAGCTACCCCAGATGCATCAAGATAAATCCCCCCTTTTACACCCGTATAAGACATTGATCTCACAACACAACCCGAAAACAATAAACGCAACATAAAAGAAACATAAGCACCACAGTTCATTACACGCCCTCGCAGGGCCCCGAATTCGTTTCTGACAATGCAGGGGAAAGGAAAAGAGAGGACAAGCGAAAGAGGCTCCTACAATGTGGCAGCTCACGAGGGTCGGCCCCCGGACTCAGCCAGAGCCCTCCTCGCGCTTTGCCGGGGCGCGATGGCAGGATGACCCGCCACCATCCTCGAAGCAGGCCCGACGGCATGGCGGCTGGTTGTAGCCGCCGCTGCTGGAGCTTTCGCCGGAGGAGGAGCTACTGTAGCTAGGCGAACCGTGGTTGCCACCGAGGGGAAGGTCACCCTCGTGCTCGTCGCGGCAATCGCCAAGGCCAAGCACCTCGCCATCGTCGTCGTCATCTTCAGGGAAGGATGCAGCACGGTGACCATCTTCCCCAAACACCCTCACGAAGAGGGACGCGACGCCGTCGTACTTGAAGTGGAGGGTGCACCGCCTACTGAAATTGCAACTATCCCTGGGTGGTTTTGGTAATTCCTAACAACATATAGCCCATTGAGCTAATTCTATTTTAGGATAAATATTTCTGGAAAGCGCAATGTTTGGCATGGCACCGATTATAAAGTGGACCCCTCAAAATACTAAGAAGACATGTTGGACCAAGCTCAAGACTCTACTTTTTTACTTTTATTATTCCAAGATCACATTGAGTCCATAGAAAAAGCCAATACTATTAAAAGGGGAGGAGGTGTTGCTTAATGAGTTACTTGCTCAAAATGCTTAGTGATATGCTCCAAAATCCTCAACTAATTTCTCATATCCACATATGTCGCAAACCAAAAGTCAAACTCGGCCCCACCGAAATTTCATACCCGGCGCCACCGAGTTCACTTGACATAGCCACTTCCACAAACCCTAGTCATTTCGGTCTCACCGATAGGGATCTCGGTCTCACCGAGATGGGATTGCAAACTCTCTATTTCCCTTCATAACATTTCGGTCTAACCGAGATGAGTGATCGGTCCCATCGAGTTCGCAATGCAAACTCTCTGTTTCCCCTTCGTAACGTTTCAGTCTAACCGAGATGAGGGAATCGGTCCCACCGAGTTTGCCTGACCAACTCTCTGTTTGCCTATTACCAAAATCAGTCCCACCGAGTTTGTTTAATCGGTCTCACCAAGATTACGTTATTCCCTAACCCTAATGGAATTGGTCCCACCGAGTTGACATGTCGGTCCCACCAAAAATCCTAACATTCACATTTTGAACTAAATCGGTCTGACCGAGTTTCATGATTCGGTCCCACCGAGTTTGGTGATTTGTGTGTAACAGTTAGATTTTGCGTGGAGGCTATACATACCCCTCGACCCACTCTTCATTAATGCAGAGAGCCATCAGAACATGCCTACACTTCCAACATATATTTTCTGAGAGAGAACCACCTACACTTGTGTTGAGGTCAAGATATTCCATTCCAACCACATAAATCTTGATCTCTAGCCTTCCCCAAGTTACTTTCCACTCAAACCCTCTTTGCACCAAATCCAATCCTATGAGAGAGAGTTGAGTGTTGGGGAGACTATCATTTGAAGCACAAGAGCAAGGAGTTCATCATCAACACACCATCTATTACCTTTTGGAGAGTGGTGTCTCCTAGATTGGTTAGGTGTCACTTGGGAGCCTCCGTCAAGATTGTGGAGTTGAACCAAGGAGTTTGTACGGGCAATGAGATCGCCTACTTCATGAAGATCTACCCTAGTGAGGCAAGTCCTTCGTGGGCGATGGCCACGGTGGGATAGAAAAGGTTGCTTCTTCGTGGACCCATCGTGGGTGGAGCCCTTCGTGGACTCGCACAACCGTTACCCTTCATGGGTTGAAGTCTCCATCAACGTGGATGTACGATACCACCACCTATCAGAACCACGCCAAAAATCTCCGTGTCTACATTGTGTTTGCTCCTCCAAACTCCTCCCTTTAACTTCATATGCAATTGTTTTACATTCCACTGCTATACTCTTAGAATTGAATTTGTAGGTTGATTACTTGGCTTTTGCTAAGTTGTTAAAATCTACCAAGACATAAAATTGGGAAAAGGCTAGATTTTTATTTGGTCAAGTAGTCTAATCACCGCCCTCTAGACATACTTTCGATCCTACAAGTGGTATCAGAGCTTTGGTCTCCATTTGCTTTGATTTCCATAGCTTTTGGTGATCATAGCCTTGGTTTCAAAACCTAGGAAAGTATGGCGTCTAGCGAGGGAAATTACCACCGTAGAGGTCCTTACTTTGATGGTACCAATTTTGCTAGTTGGAAGCATAAGATGAAAATGCATATTCTTGGACATAACTCCGTCGTTTGGGCTATTGTGTGTATTGGATTGGAAGGTGAATTCTTTGATGGGAGAGAACCGAACCGTGAAGCTACCGTAGAAGAGTTGAAGGTGTTGCAATACAATGCTCAAGCTTGTGATATTCTCTTCAACGGATTGTGCCCCGAAGAATTCAACAAAATCAGCCGTCTTGAGAATGCAAAGGAAATTTGGGATACTTGGATTGATATGCATGAAGGTACCGACTCCATCAAGGATTCCAAATTGGATGTGCTTCAAAGTCAACTGGACAATTTCAAAATGAAGGATGGTGAAGGTGTCGCTGAAATGTACTCTAGGCTTGCTCTCATCACAAATGAGATTGCCGGCTTAGGAAGTGAAGAGATGACCGACAGATTCATCATTAAAAAAAATCCTAAGAGCCTTGGATGGAAAATATGATACCGTGTGCACATTGATCCAAATGATGCCCAATTACAAAGATCTCAAGCCAACAGAAGTGATTGGAAGAATTGTTGCTCATGAGATGTCACTCAAGGATAAGGAAGAGCTCCACAACAAGTCAAGTGGTTCTTACAAAGCCTCATGTGATACTCCCACATAATCAAGTGAGAAGCAAACCTTCAATGAAGAATTGAGCTTAATGGTGACAAGTTCTACAAGAGTAGAAGCAAGGAAAGAAGTTCCAAGTCAAGGTCCTATAATGACAAAAGATCTTCAAGTCGTGAACATAATTGCTACAATTGTGGAAGACCCGGACACTACTCCAATGAGTGTACGGCTCCATACAAAAGAAGAGAAGATTCTCCCAAAAGAAGAAGTAGGAGAGAAGAATCACCACCAAGAGAGAGAAGGAGTAGAGATGACCGTTATGAATGAAGAACATCACGGAGAAGTAAGGATTCGGAAAGGAAGGACAAGTCATCAAGGAGCTACACAAAACAAAGACATCAAGCTCATGTTGGTGAATGGGTATCCAGCTCCGACTCAGACAATCACTCTGAGAGAAGTTATCACTCTGACTCCGAATATACTCAAGATGAAGGTATTGCCGGTCTAGCACTTGTGCCAACCAACTTCTACGATATATTTGAGTCACAAAATGAAGGAATTGGAAGATGCTTCATGGCTAAATGCCTAAAGGTATCACACCCCGAGTATGTTGATTTCAATAGTGATGAAGATGATTTGCTAGGTGATCATGATTTACTTGTTGACAATTCTAGTGATGAAAACTGTGATGAACTTGCTATTAATCACGCTAATCAAGATAAAACAAGTGGCAATGATAAGAAGGAGATTGAGCGTCTAACTAAAGAACTAAACACTCTTAAGTTAGCTCATGAAACTATTTTGGAAGATCATCAAGAACTTTTAAAGACTCATGAAAAGCTATGCTTTGAAAAGCTCAACCTTCAGCAAGAGCATGAGTTCTTAAAGGCAATCAATGATGATCTTCGCAAGAAAAGTTCTTCTTACATTGCCAAGCGTTTACTCCTGTGTACTTACATGCCTCAAGTTAAATCTAGCAACAAGAGTAAGAAAGATTCTTCTTCTAGTAGTAACAATAATCATGCTAAATCCTATGATGTTGCTTCTAGTAGTTCTCTTGATTCCACTAATGATTCTCTTAGCCAAGTTACACTTGAGCAATAAAATAGCTTATTGAAGGGAATTATTGAGAAAGGTGTTTACAAGAGTCTTGCCGGAAGTAAGCAATTTGAGGAAATTGTACGCAAGCAAGGAAGACACCGGAAGAATCAAGGTGTTGGTTTTGAACAAAAGTTCAATGCCAATGGAGTTGAGTGGGAAGAAGATCAATACCCCAAGACGAAGGTTGTTCCTCAACAATAGAAGTATGATCCTACTTCTTTCCAAGGAACACAAGCTCAAGATGATCTTCCACCACAAGACCACAAGCTAAAGGGCAAGGACAAGCTTCAAGAGGAGATTGATGCATTTGAAGAAGCTCCTAAGGCATTGGTCAAGTGGGTTCCCAAGACTACATCAAGTTCTACTTCATCAAGTATGACTACAACTCCAAGGATTCCCATCAAGATGGTTTGGATCACAAAGAAGAAGAACTAGAGAGTTCTTGAGGGTGACTCCGCCAACATACTTCACTCATATCACTTTGGCAAAGACAAGTGCAAACCACTTCCATATCTTACACTAGTTCAAGGAGTCACAAACCCTGTTGTTGGTAAGACAAGGGAGAAGGTAACCTAATGCATTCATGGACATCATCTCATGTGAATATTACTCTATGTCTATGGATATCCTTGTTTGTTCCTTATGGGACTAACCCGTGTAGGTATTGAAAGTGCAACTCACTCCAAAGGATTGCTCCAAATGATCTACATCAACTTTGAGCACTTACATCTTCAACACCTACATCAAGTCATCATCGAAAAAACCCAAGGTTAGTTCATCCCTCCTAGGGGGGATATCACATCTAGGGGGAGCTTTACTCTAATCAATTGAGCTAAAGAAACTCTAACGATGTGAACACAACAATGCATTACGTAAAAGTGGTAACCCCACTTGTGCTTAAACGATGAGTATGACCTACGATCAAATGTTATCCTTTGACTCCTCAGTGAATATACTCATATATAGATGACCTATTCATCGCCAAATTGCTTGATAGATGCTAGAGTGATTGTGCATTCTTTGCCACATATTTCATTTGCCATCTTATTGTGTGAGCATGCTGGTTGCTTGTTTTACTCATTCGAGGACATCCATTTGTTGCCTTGATTGTTTGGCTTTTTCTCTTTTTCCAAATGGATGGCCAAGAATGCCTAAGAACCTCCTCTAGCTATCTATGCTTTTTCTCATCTCAAACTCTATGATGGCCAAGAATGCCTAAGAACCTCCTCTAGCTATCTATGCTTTTCTCATATCAAAAGTTTGATGAAGTCAGATTCGAACCACTCTGTGTGAGGAGCACATGGAGTCCCCGATTCGTCGTAGACTTAAACTTCCAAAACCTCTTTGTGCATTTCGTTATGACTGAGTCATCCATTTCGGTCACACCAAGATCACTAAGTTGATCTAGGTTTTCAATCTTGGTGCAACCGATTTGAACTTTTCGGTCACACCGAGTTGCAGTAACCGCTTGCGAGTCTGCATCTCGGTGCCACCGAGTTGTCCACTCGGTCACACCGACAGGGTCGGGATATATATACTCACGAGTTGAATTTTGGAAATTTCTCCAAAACTCTTCACCCCGCGCGTGTCCTGCTCTGCCTCCTCGGGTCTCCTGATCGTCTCCTCGCTGCAGCGACCTCCCGCCGCTGGTCTCCCTCGTCGTCAATAGAAATCTGCTCCGTCGTTGTCGCCGTAGCGAACCCCCGCTGAACTAGGGTATGGGTTCTGCCTTTGTGCTATTCTTTTACCTCTGATTCATAGCACATTGTTTTTGCCATGATTCTTACCACGTATGCAAACAGTCTATCCACTGAAAACATCCTTTAGGTTAAGTTTGATTTGAAAATTTAGGGTTAGGTCCTCGCCGAACTCATCTCGGACTAACCGAGTTGTAGAAGTCGGTCTCACCGATTTGGCTGAGGCCATAGCACTTGCAATTTTTGGTCTAACCAAAAACTGAAATTTGTGTGACAGAGTTCAATTCTTTGTGAAACCCTAGCAGTCTCGGTGCCATTGAACTGTGACTCGGTATGACCGAGTTCACTATTTTAGGTTCCAAAAGCTGCTTCCGTATCACCGAGTTTACAAATCAGTAGCTCCGAAATGCTTTCTGTGAAGAACTAAAACTAAGTTTTTGAGTCATCTGTTTTGCAAAAACTCTGCACTTTGTGATGCTCATCCACTCTATCTCATCTTCATCTATTCACAGGGTCTGCTTTCAGTGAGTTTGCAGAGATGTCTGATCAGAGTGACAGTCAGAACAAGTCTGAGGAACATGTGTAGCTGAGTGAGCGTTCAGATCCCTCGAGCACTTCTGATGATGGTGGCAGGAGCACTCCCAGAAAGTTGCGAAAGGCAGCCACCAGATTAGGAAGAAGAGAACCTCAGAATCTGAGGATGAGGATTATGTTGCCACTTAGGAGGAAGTAAGCTCCAAGAAGAAGGTGCTGAAAAGGAGTATGGCACAACTGCTACAGTTAAGCCAGGAATGAATAGGAAGGCTCCAGCAAAGATAATTCCTATGTCTAAGGCCAGAGCCTGTACTCAAGAAACAATGGTGTTCACTCTTGAACCCAAAGAAGGTGGAGAAGGCTAGAAAATAAAGGAAAGAGTCAAGAAGACCATTGCCAGAGTCATTGGCAATCCCTCCATGATGAAACATCCTTTTGAAGATTTAGAAGAAGAGGATGCTCCAGCACCCAAAGCTCAGAAGCTTATGAGAGATGTTATAAAGTCAGGGGGCTGCAACATCAAAGCCCAAAGCTGCCCCCAAAGCTCAAGCTCAGAATCCTCCTAAGCCTAAGAGAAATACCAGAAGTATACCCGTTGAAGAAAAGAACAAGGCCCCAATGCCTGGAGCTGAATAAGAAGATGATGAGTCTCTTATTTTGAGAAAATTGAAGCCGAAGATTCCAGACCACAATGATAATCATCTAGTAGCTGAAGACATGCACATCAGAAAAGATGCTGGACTAAGATTGTGGAGAAAGTCTAATCCTTATGATGTGAGGAGAAGGACTGTATTTGACTACAATTTTCACATAAAGGAATAGCAAGACTTTTATGAAACTATCCTGCTTGAATAGAAGCCCATTGTGAGTGACATGAGATGGGTTGATTGGGAATTCATCCAGGAGAATGAAGATCACTTCCCAGGAGTTTATGACAGCTTCAAAGCATGTGGAGTAGATGAGTTTGTTGGAAAGAAGCTCACAAAATGGAATGATGAGTTGATCATGCAGTTTTACTCCACTGCTCACTTTTACCCAGATGGGAAGATCATTTGTATGTCAGAAAGTACTAGGTACTAATCCACAGTTGAAGAATGGGAAAAATTGATAAATGCCCCAGCAGAACATGAAGATGACTTGGATGTTTATGCCAAGAAGAAGAAGGACCACAACACTATGGCTAACATGTACAAGGAGATCCCAGATAAAGCTTTGGAGACTCACAATCTTGGATTTGTACATTTCTTGTTTTCTGGTCTGCCTACTATCAACTGGATCCTAAGGCACACTCTGCTACCCAAGTCAGGAGATCACAAGATGATCAGAGGGCACTCTATCAACCTACTACAGCTTTTTGATGTCCCTCAAAAGTTCAAGGTCACGAGTCTAATTGTAGAGACAATCAAGAGGACTGCTGCTGACCAGAATAGAAGTTGTGGGTATGCTCCACATATTCAGGAGCTCATCAACTCCAAGATGGGCACAGGAACATATTTGTTGGATAAGGAGCATCTACCCCTGTATCCTGATTTTGAAGATAATATTGTTGTGATGAATAAGGAGGAACCATCATCAGTTCAAGCACAGGAGAAAAGAGATAAAGAAAAGGCTGAGAAAGCTGCCAAGATGCCAAGTGTTGAAGAGGCATCTCATGTTTTCCTGAAGAGCAAGCAAGATCAACTTGCATATTTGATCCAGTCTACACTGAGGATTGAGAACGGCTTGGTCACCCTGACTCAAAACTAGTAGAGTTTGGAGAGGATCGTAGAAACTAAATTTTATGATCTTGATCTGAAGGTAACTGAGATTTAAACAACAGTTGAGCAGCTTCAGGAGGAACCAGAAGAGAAGAGAGGCAAGGCAACCACAAATGCATTTCAGCGAGTGCCTAGAGGATAGAGATATGCTGCCGTGCAAGTGATAGATTCTAGAGCTACAACATCTGCACCAGCAGCTACAGCTCTAGTACCACCCCCAGCAGCCACTCGACCAGCTCCAACTACATCAACGGATGCCTTCGTCCTTGGACTTCTCTCTACACCACCTCCCAAAGACCAAGCCTGAGAGACGCATAGCACTATGCATATTTGAACTTTTTTGGTAAATTGTTGCCAAAGGGGGAGAAATATGTATACATCATAGGCTTCGAGAGAGTGTTTTGCGCCTTTGCCTTTGGTTGAACTTTTTATTGTGTGAGTTACTTTATGTCCTTATGTGAGATACTTGTGTGATCATGTGATTGATCATTTGCTACCTTAGTGCTTGTTTAGATGATACTATCTTTTATATCCATATATGATCATTCACTTGCTTGGTGGTGAGTGCATGCTTTTAATTTCTATCATTTTGAGAGCTCCAATAAGATGTATGTGACATTGAAGAGTAACCCATGATCCAAATCGATTGTGCATTTGCATTCAAAGGCAAATTTTAAATAATGCACAAATTTAGGGGGAGCTCTTGCTTATCACATACTTCTCAAAGTGACAATGTTTTTCAATCTTATTATCATTTGTCGAAGCTTTGATCTATATGTTGTCATCAATTACCAAAAAGGGGGAGATTGACAGTGCAACTATCACTGGGTGGTTTTGGTAATTCCTAACAACATATAGCCCATTGAGCTAATGCTATTTCAGGAAAGCTCAATGTTTGGCATGGCATGGATTAGAAAGTGGACCCCTCAAAATAATAAGAAGACATGTTCACTACAAAAAAAATACACTTCCGTGATGATACGTGTTTGTCACAGTAGGTCGCTTTTTTGTCATGCATGTACATTCATGAAAAATTTATGACATAATCAAGATAGTCATACCTGACATTACCAAAATTATCATCACGGAAGTGTCCACTTCCATGATGATAAATCGCGCGCCACAGAAGTGCTTTCGTCAAGGGTGACCGAGACGTGGCATCCACTGTAACAGAATGTCGTTAAGCTATCGGGTCGGGTTTTGGATCTGATAACTCGTTAACAGCCCCGACCAATGGGGATTTTCCACGTGTAAAATCATCATTGGCTAGAGGAAACACGTGTCGGCTCATCGTCGTGACATATGTCATCCACTCACTTGACAGAAGGCGCCTATGATACGTCGACACGTGGCATGGCCCAACAAGTTTAAATGGGCCGGCCCAACTAAAGGCCCACAAGATTTTGCGGAGCATAATGGCCCGGCCTAGCTAAAGGCCCATGAGATTTTGCGGACCATAATGGGCTGGCCCAGCTAAAGGCCCACAAGATTTTGCGTGCCATAATGGGCCGGCCCAGGTAAAGGCCCACAAGATTTTTTGTGCCATAATGAGCCGGCCCAGGTAAAGGCCCACAAGATTCTTGTGGGTCATAATGGGCCTGCCCAGCTAAAGGCCCACGAGATTTCACCGACATTAATGCGCCGGCCCAGCTGTAGGCCCACAAGATTTTGAGGACCCTAGTAGGACAGCCCATTAACTGGTTGCCATGTTTTGGGTCAAATGCCGGCCCATATTTGATCCGGTCCAATAATGGCCTGCCACGCTCCGGGCCTAATAGTGGCCCATATGAGATCCGACCCGTTAAAAGCCTACCACGTTCTGGGCCAAATTACGGCCTAGATCAGGTCTGGCCCTTTAAGAGGCTTTGGGATCAATTATGGCCCATATCAGATTCAGCCCGTCAACTAGACAGTATGCTTTTAGGCATAGTTGCTAAAGGCCCACTTAGTAATTCGGCCTGATATTAGTTTTGGCCTGTTAAGGGTCCATTTAACATTTCGGCCCTATATTAATTTCGGCATGTTAAAAGCCCATCATATAGTTGGGCCTAACTACGGCCCGGTTTGTATCCGGCCTGCGCGTAGCCGATATCCGATTGGGCCAAACAAGGACCCAGACAATTTTGGCCTGTTAAAAGCCCGTGATTTGATTTGCACAATCATGGGTCGGGGTTCATTTCGGGCTGCTGCGTAACTAGTAGGAATTAAGAACAAACCTACCCTATACAATAAAGAAATTATGGCATAGTAACTAAGAATAAACCAACACTACACAATAAAGGATTTAAGGTATATTACATCCACTGGGCATCAAAGTTCGCCACCAGTGATCATAAAGCGCAACGAAGAAGCAGATTACAAAAACTGGGCACCATTGCAGCGTAACAAAATAATACTAAACCGAGACCACTTCCAAGACAGTTCAACAAAGTTAGCCTTGCGGGGGAACTGCTGAGCAAGGCTGTGAGACCGGCCTAGCATGTCGGTCATAGCTTCCAGGTGTACCTGTTTAGCGATGAGGTTCTCATTAGTGTTCTGCGCAATCTTTCTTAGAGATAGGACTTCAAGTCGTACTTGAGTTGCAGAATGCCTTTCTGCTAGAACTTGGGACTGAAGAAGTCGAACTGATTCAGACAATGAATTATCTGAGCTTGTCTGACTGTTAGTCTCAAGTAACTTGAACACTGCATCAAGACAAGACTTTGGGCTTGTCTCGCTATCTTCAAGATGTTTTGCCTTTTTTACTGCAATATATGTTGGGTTTGTCTCACAGCCTTCAGCAGACTTGTGCATGCCTTCAGGCATATCACCCTGAAACAAAGCAGAGAGATGACAGGTTTTGCACGTGTATAAACAAAGATGATAACTGTTCTGTCAATTCTATCCAATTTCAAATTAGAAAATAAAGAGTATGTTCAAAATATCAATAGCATAATTTGGCATTGTTCATAATGCGGGGAGCTTCACCACACTACTGGATTACCATGTCAACATAACAAGCATAGATGAAGGGCAAAGAAAATCATTGTATCTATTTTGGATAATGTGCATGGCATGTTGTTCATATCATCAGCCACATCAGTAAGATAAAACAGGAGATGACAAGGTGCAAACGTGGGATGCTTCACCACACACTGGGTTATAGATCCACAAAAACAAGCATACATATAGGGAGTATTAAGTAATGTGCATGGTATGAATAAGGAATTTGGTTTTACAAGTAAAACTTAGAACTTACGGTTCTTACGAACATGCATTTTGGTAGAAACAGCAAACTAAATAGCAGTAAACGATAGGGAGTATGAGCAAATTAAACAGTAGTTGAGGATAAAGGCTTTAGAAGGACTGACTTACATTAACAGTTAACACCGGCTTTATAATGCCCTTCTCCATGGCAAGGGAAGGATAACTCAAGAATTTCTGCAAAGAATCTTCTTCATAAGCATTGCCTGTACTCTACATTTTGTAGAGAGTAATTATAGATATGATAATACTGGAAGGGATAGAGGATAATGAAGATAAGATGCAGATTGATGCTACATATTCAACTACCAATCCCTGGAAGTACAAGTGTTACAGGACAAAATGTACCGACAAGAGCAATGGGCTACACTTCTGCACTGGCATTGTCTGTGTATTCTACTTGTTGGTAATATTAAATATAGATCTGATCTTTTTTAGTAAATGGTGGGCGAGGGAGATAAGATGCAGAATGCTACAAAATGAACCAATCCCTCTTCCCATAATACAAGAGTGTTTTGAACACTGGTGTACTGTACAAAACGTTCTTATATTATGGGACGTGGGGAGTAGCTGTTAACGTAAGTACAGTGATAGACCACATTCAGTCCTTACAAGAGGACTGCAGAGCTAAACCTCTTCAAAAGCATTGGGTTGATTCTATATTTATGTAAGAGTCCATACGGATCTTATAATGTCCACCAAATGGACGATTACGAGGCTAACATGTGCAGTGATGCTACATAATCAAACAGCTATGAAAGTAAGTATGGTCATACAGGGCAAGAGGTACTCACAAGAGCAATGCAGTGTGCAGTATAGTTGTGAGATTCTGTGGTCCCTTGAGAACGAATGTTCTTCTGCTAACAGTTTTCGTACAAGTGAGAAATTAAGGCAAATGCAGAAATGTAGTTCAAATTGTGATGTGATATCATAGATAGTACCTTACGCTGCAGCCGAGACCAATGTGTGACAAGATTATTCCAGTCACCGTCGGATAAATGTATCACCGGAGACTTTACAGAAATTTCGTTCGGAGGCTTGCCATCGAAGTGCGCTAGCCTCAGGTAGGAACGATATTTCATCAACGAGTGCTTGAAAAGCACAACCAACCCTTGCTCATCATCACAATCCAGTTTGCGCCTCACCTATTTAAAAGAATGAAATCTTGTGTCTTCTATCAGCAGAAACATATGCAGTAATGACCATGAATAACACTAGTACATTACTTACGCGTAAGTTGCGGAGGAAGACTGGAAATTGTTCTGTGTCCGCGGTATAATCTTTCCACGAAGGAAAGATGCGCACAAAGTTCCTGACAACAACATAAGCTTCGTCTTCTAAACTGGGAGGAAATGGAACAGGGGTCCTATTTGCTGCAATTGGGGCTCTCTCTGGTTCGAAAAGGGATTTGGCAACTGGATTTGGTGTACTCTTTGCTGGAATGGGGGTTTTGCGTCGTACAGCTGGTGCTATGTCAACTGGCATAATCATATTGTTTGCTGCAGTTGGGGTCTGCTGAGTTGGGGCATCAGAAATGATCAGTGTAGTAGGGCTAGAGTCTGCTAGAGTTGGGGTATTTTGTGGGTCAGGTGATATTGCAACTACACCTAATGGGCTATTTGATTTATCAGGTGCCACTACCTTTTCCAAATACTTTGCTTGTGCTCCTCCACGATCAGCAATCGCCCTCTTCCTTTTGAACGTCTGATACACAAGAACAACATTTGAATGGATAAATATGGTATGATGACATATGGAATATGTACTGAAAATGGATATGCAGGGCGTATTCACATACACGATGTGTAACCTAAGCTAATGGCAGTTCAACAAAGTAGAAGCAATGCAAAGCATCAGTAGCAAGATATGTGCGAGCAATGTAACCTTGGAAAGTTAGAGCAAGTACCTTGATGGGTGAATAAGATAGGGCATCTTCCTCTGACTCCTCCACTAGGGAGCTACATTGACTTAGGTCTCCCTCTAGCTCAGAATCACTGTTAGGATCATATTCTGAGCATGAATCTGTAGGTGGAGAGTGTTTGTATTGCATTGCATCCAGACTTGATTTCAGTCCCTTAATGCCAAGTTTGATAGCCATGGCATTGTTCTGCTTTATTCTTTTCATGCGCGCAAGCTCATAGTCATTATGATGCTGTTCAGAATCTGAGATTCATGAAAACATAAAAAGTAGTCAGATTATCTATGGAATGCATTGCGGTTTCAACTCGGAGAGTGTCTCCCTATAAACCCCTGCATATGCAAAGTTCACCTCCCCAACTGTGCTGACCAGACCACACACAGAGATACACACTCGAGCGGCGAACATGCATTTTCGAAACTAATTTAGGAACATTTAGCTGACCAATTAAACAACTCTGTTTTAATAATATCAGATTCGTATTTGAACAACTAAGCTTGTTTAGCTTGATGGGTGGAGCAGTGTTATTATGACACGAAGCATGTATTCTGATCGTATAGTGATCATAAAAGCAGGAAACTCAAAGCATATATTTTTTAGCAAAAGAGGGTTTCCCCTCTGATTTCTATTAAAGAAACCACCACGGAACCAACATGATCAATTAAACCCTAAGCATGATAAATTAAACCGTATTATGGCTGTGCCATGGCAGATTTGAAGCTGCAAACCGGAGAAATGATATTTAGCATCCATTGTTTGCTTCAAACTAAGAACTAAATTCTAAGAGCTGAAAAGAAAGTAGAGTAACCAAGTTAAGATCTATTTTCTGGTTGAGATCAAAAAGTTGAGGAGATATGAAGTACCACCTCTCTTTCAGTGCCGTGTAGGCATCGGGGGTGCGATGGCTGTCGGTGGCGTTGAAGCAGATCTACGACGGTAGACAGGTGCATTGGGGGATAAGTCCCGTTGCGGTGGAAGAGAAGGTCGTGTGAGCAGGACGACGACGCCGATGAAGCGAGAGGACGCGATGCAAGGCTATTGGTCCGTCAACGTGGATGAGAAACGTCCATCTCTAGCAGTGGACGACACGGTCTTGGTAGGCGCTCCAGCATGGTGGAGGACGGTGGCGATGGATGTGGTGGAGGACGGCGGTGATGGATGGGGTGGTGGACGGAGGCTGGTGTGGGAATGGGGTGTTCTAGCGCGGACAGTGTATGAATGGGAAAATGGAGGGAGAGGTACGGGGAACCATGTTTTTGGGACGCGCCTGTCTGAAATATGGGGAAGTTACGAACTTATCCCCCGTTTCAAATTTGGACGTCTCGTCGGTTGGGGATAGGACGGTAATCTCGCATCTCCCAAATATTTGCCGGTAACTATTTCGGGCGAGGAGAGGGTGTTTTGCCGCCCACAGTTGGCTCCCACGGTGTATGAACGAGGCTGACAGGTAGGGCGGTTGTGTCACATCTGATGGAAGTTACACATCTGCCCCTATTTAAAATATTAGCCTACATCTATTTCGGACGAGGAGAGGGTGTTTTGCCGCCCACCGTGTATGAATGGGGAATTGAGGGGGAAACAGAGGTCTTTCGGACGAGCTTGACTCAAATTAGTTTTGCCGCCTATATGAATCTTTATAAATCATTCTATGTGTTTTTATATATCTGCAAAAGGACGACAAAGATGTATTCCACTATCATATATGAATATGGTTTACAAATGCCGATACTGAAATTCGGAAACTAGAATCCAGTTTAAGGTGAATTCGAATATTTGGAACACTTCATGTCCAACTCAAATGTCACACGCAACATAATGTGTACTCCCATTTAGATAGGTACACAAGCAATATATCAAGATTCAAATACCGAGTCAATCAACCAAGAATGTACGGAACTAACAGACATATAAACACTTATAGAGTATATGGATCAATAATATCAACTAACATACATAAGACAGGTCGCTATACTTTTTTTGGCTACAACAGTATCCTTTTCTTAGCCAGCATCTTGGCCCTTTCGATGCGTGTCACTTATGGTCCATCTGTACTACTATTGTTGAATGCACATTCAGCCCGATTGGCATATTTCGCCTATTTGTAGGTCTGGCACAGCAATCCAAATGAAATGTCTCTGAGTCTTATCAATTAATACAGACTTGTGCTCAAATAAAATTACAAAAAAAAACAATTATTACATGATCTCTAAACAAATGGTTTGATTGATTACATGAACAGACAACACAAAGGTTATTCAACTATGGAAAGAACATTTCACCTATGATTTACCAAGTAGGAATTTATATTCCTTTTTTCCTTCAGGACCTTAACAATCTGGTCAGTCTCAGCTTGCTTCATTTTGAAATCCACCAAATATTTAATGGTTGTCTTGAGTACTGCTTGTGATTGTGTTGTTTGCTTCCTCAACATGTCAACTTCATATCTAAGTGCAGAAGCAGAATCTCTTTCTACCACTACTTTAGCCTCTAGAGCATCAGCAGTTGGCAATTCATAATGCATCATTGGGCCGGTGCCACTGCTGTGGGATGATGCAACGTCCATGGGGACTTTGCTCTTTGATCTTGGGCTAACCTGTTTTGCCATTAAAGTTCCGATTGGATTCAGAAAAGTTGAAGTTAGCAAAACATCTCAACTGGGAGTTATAACAGCAAACCAGTTAAACAAACAAGGAATTAAACAGTTTCAATTGGATGCTGAAAAGTAGTTACTAACATCATTGTAACCCGTTGTTGCAGCAGCAAAGCAGTTAAACAAACAAGTAGATATTTAAGTTAAGGCAAACAGGTAATTCTTAACAGTAAGTATCAAACATATAGATAGGTGCAGTCTACAATATGATTAACAGGCTGTGCCATTATGTAATAAGTAGTAAACTAAATTAAGCCAAGCAACATAATTGAACAATTTTGCAATAAGTGGCTAACTAAAATTCCGAGAAGCAGGTAACTGAACTTACGCTAGTTCTTTATACAGGCACACTGCAACTTCTTTTTCTCTTACAAGGTTGTACGAAGGAGTCCATGACATCAATTGCTTGGATACGCAGTCCCAATACTTCTTTCTTCCCACACTGCATGGGTAAGTCGAATGGTTAATCTGGTAAGATGGTGCGTCCTTGATATGTTATATGAGGACGTGTAGTCTGACTAGTTGTAGCCAAACACATCACACTGGATTTTACTGTATATTTCATGCGATTACTTTTGGCATATCGAAATCTAAGCAATCTACAATAGGATGAAAAGACTGGCATCCTTCACATTATTGGCGAACTCAGTTCATAGAAACAAGTAATTCAACCATTCTGTGGGTAAATCAAAAGCGCCACTGGAATATTTTTCACTATCCAATCATACACGCAAAAAGGGGCGACGCCACCATAGGGGCTGGTATGGGCGACCGCCTCAGGTGGATGGAAAGTGTGCACCTAGTTTGAGTCGTCCAAGTTGGCCCACACTAGTTTTGTTCATCCCAACGCACGAGCAGGCAATGTAAAAAATGAAGAAAAATGTTTCAATTTGGATGGGCCAATAACATAAGTGCAAGGCACGCCCTATAGCAGGCTCGTGGCCCAAACGAGCGCCTCCCATATCGATCGACAGCAGGAAAAATCCCAATTCATTCGCTGCAGCCTCCAGTCCGGTTCGCTCTTAACCTAGCCACCGCTGGACAGACCGACACATCACTTCCTCGCGCCCTCGTTGGAGGGCGGTCGCCGAGCTTCAAGCGAACGGAAGGACAAGAAGATGAAGATCCAACCCTGGGTGTAGCCTGCGTGGGAGGCAGCTGCGGCATCACGGGCATGGCATCGAGCTTGCGCAAATGAACAGTCACAGCTTGCAAGATTAGCATGCGCAACGAGCAAGTACATCACATCCTTGATTATATCTAATTCAACTCTTCAATTTCTGGCCAATAGTTAAACCTGACGGTGTTGTAAAACTGCTTGTATGTAGGGAATCTATGAGAAAATGAAACCAATTTCTACTTATTTTATAACTCCCCCAATCAATACTGAACTGACTGAATCTGATGTATCTAATCAAGTTTTTCAAACATACAAGCTCATGTTATTCTTGAGCCTGAAGTGTCTAATGAACATACTTCTAATGATGGATTTGATGCAAACATTTTACATGCTCCTGGCGATGAACATATAGTGTCTAATGAGGGATCTAATGCAAGCATTTTGCAAGCTCTTTCAAGGATTTAGTGTCTACGTATGATCTACTATGTTGCGAGAGACAGAGATTTGCAGGCATTGATGACAAGCAAATTATAGTGCATTTTCATAGCTTGAGGAAACGTCGAGGCCATCTACCAGAAAGTCCCCGTATCATGATAACATAGCATAAATACTTTTCTAATCTGTTGTTTGAAACTATTGGCATACTTGTGTAGGATAGATATATTGATATGCAGTTTGCGCACTGGTTATACGTGCAATTACACTTCGATATTTTCAGCCAGAGAACGAATTATTCAAGTAGGTACAGACCATGTTTGTAGTCCTTGTACACCATGTGGCATTTTGTGTTTTTTGGTGCTTGCATCATTTAGTGTTTATAATCTGAACTACTTTGGATCATTAGCTGGTTTTCAAAGTGCATGTAGCTTCACATTTCTCAAGTTATGTTGATTTTCGGAGTGCAAGTGCCTTCATATTTATTAAGTTAAATGTTTGCCCCTGGTAACTTGAATTCGTGGATCAGCCACTGCACACAAATCATACACGAATGCCAGTACAAATTAAATGAAATGCAGGGACTTACGCTAGCTCGTTGTATATGCTCACTGCATCTCTGCTTGCGCTTGGGATGTTCCATGTACAAGTCCATGTTACCACTTGCTTGGATGTGCAGGCCTTGTGCTCCTTGCATCCCCCTCTACATTTTTGACACGGCGAATGGTTGATCAAATAAGAGGAATCAACCTTAATGTTGTACCGGAGGACAGATACTTACAAGGTTATACGGGTGTGCAGGATGTGTACCAGATCCCGTAGCGCCGTCATGCTTCACTAAAATATGGACTTGCTTGTTTCAAATGATATCTTCAAAAGAAATAAGAGTTAAAGTCAGAGTTGCATAGGCGTGTAAGCTAAGAGAGCAGTGAAAGGATATCCAAACATCATCCGAACAGTGCACAAGGGAATGATGTGTGGATACCTAGTTTGGGCCGGCGTTTGGGCAAGCTCGCCTAGCTAGAGTGCGGGTCACTTCAGAGCCGTTGAGGGTGATGCGCTGGTTGGCCGCGCACGGATGCAGATCTTGAGTGGCAGCGGAGCGCTACTATGCGGTGGACGAGACCGTTGGTGAAGCCCCAACGGCCTTGGGGGGCGGAGGTGCGACGATGTGCTCGGTGAAGTAGCCCGGTGAGCTGGGAGATAGCGTCGGTGAAGCACACCTGATGCGGTGGAACTCGGTGTCTGTGAGGCACGTCGGTTGCGGCGGCCGGCGTTGTCAGTGGACCACCCGGTGCGGTGGACGAGGGCGTAGATGAGGTAGCTCCGATGCGGTGGTGAAGCGCGACCGTCGTCTTCGTCGTCGTCGTCCGGCACAGAGGTGAGGAATGGTGGGGAAAGAGACGAGACGAGGGGCGATTCGAGGGTTGGCGGCGAATTAGGGATTGATACATCTCCGTCGTATCTATAATTTTTGATTGTCCCATGCCAATATTATTCAACTTTCATATACTTTTTGGCAACTTTTTATTTTATTTTTGGGACTAACATATTGATCCAGTGCCTAGTGCCAGTTCCTGTTTGTTGCATGTTTTTGGTTTCGCAGAATATCCATATCAAACAAAGTCCAAACGGGATAAAAACGAACGAGTGCCCGAGGTGGTCACGAGGCAGGGGGGCTCCCCCCTAGGGCACGCCCCATACCCTCGTGAGCCCACCGTAAGGCGGTTTACGCTCTTCTTTTGCTGCAAGAAAGCTAATATTCGTAAAAAAATCACGGCGAAGGTTTCAGGCCAATCGTAGTTACGGATCTCCATATATATATGAAACGGTGAAACAGAGCCAGACGAGAACGCAGAAGCAGAGAGAAACAGACAGATATATCCAATCTCGGAGGGGCTCTCGCGCCTCCCATGCCATGGAGGCCAAGGACCAGAGGGGAAACCGTTCTCCCATCCAGGGAGGAGGTCAAGGAAGAAGAGGAAGAAGGGGGCCCCTCTCCCACTCTCCTCCGGTGGCGCCGGAACGCCGCCGTGGCCATCATCGTCATCACCGCGATCTTCACCAACACCTCTGCCATCTTCACCAACATCTCCATCACCTTCCCCCCTCTATCTACAGCGGTCCACTCTCCCGCAACCCGCTGTACCCTCTACTTGAACATGGTGCTTTATGCTTCATATTATTATCCAATGATGTGTTGCCATCCTATGATGTCTGAGTAGATTTTCGTTGTCCTATCGGTGGTTGATGAATTGCTATGACTGATTTAATTTTCTTGTGGTTATGTTGTTGTCCTTTGGTGCCCATCATATGAGCGCGCGCGTGGATCACACCATAGGGTTAGTTGTATGTTGATAGGACTATGTATTGGAGGGCAAGAGTGACAGAAGCTTCAACCTAGCATAGAAATTGATGCATACGGGATTGAAGGGGGACCAATATATCTTAATTCTATGGTTGGGTTTTACCTTAATGAAAATTAGTAGTTCCGGATGCTTGCTAATAGTTCCAATCATAAGTGCATAGAATTCCAAGTAAGGGATGACATGCTAGCAGTGGCCACTCCCACATAGTACTTGCTATCGGTCTAGTAAAGTAGTCAATTACTTAGGGGCAATTTTGCAACTCCTACCACCACTTTTCCACACTCGCTATATTTACTTTATTGTTTCTTTATCTAAACAGCCCCTACTTTTTATTTATGTACTCTTTATTATATTGCAAACCTATCCAACAACACCTACAAAGTACTTCTAGTTTCATACTTGTTCTAGGTAAAGCGAACGTCAAGCGTGCGTAGAGTTGTATCGGTGGTCGACAGAATTTAAGGGAATATTTGTTCTACCTTTAGCTCCTCGTTGGGTTCGACACTCTTACTTATCGAAAACTGTTGCGATCCCCTATACTCGTGGGTTATCAAGACCTTTTTCTAGCGCCGTTGCCGGGGAGCAATAGCATGGGGTGAATATTCTCGTGTGTGCTTGTTTTCTTTATCACGAAGTAATTTTTATTTGCTGTTCTTAATTGTTCTCTATCTTTAGTTATGGATATGGAACACGAAATACCAAAAAAATTAGGTGTACTTTCTGCTCATGGAGATGGGGAACCTCCTAAAACCCTCGATGCTGGTCATGTGAAAGATATTATGTACTACTTTAATAATCCTGAGAAAACCCATTCAATTATGTAATGGGAGTAACATTGGATCAACATGAATACTTTAGGGATTACCGCTTGACACAAAAAGGGAAACTATTATGGGATCAAATTTATATATTGAAGTGGTATGCTAGACAACTATGCTCGGAATATGATTTTACTTGTTGCTCTAGGATGAATTCTCCACACCTCCCCTTTTCATGCAAATTTAATGATAATGAAACCTTGGCTTCTTATGCTAGAGGTATATATGATTACTATGATGTGGAACAAATAGAAGAATTTGTTGCTTTTATGGGTGCTTATGAAATTGAATCTATGTTTAAAGAGTTTGATGATATTAATGATGCTTGTTATAGATCTGAAAATTTAGCTATCCTCAAATATTTATATGATAATTATGAATACAATTATGAAATTAATGCACTTATTAAGAAAGTCTCCGCTGTCCAAGAAGAGACTAATATTTTGCAGGAATCTATGGAAGAAGAAGTTGATGACACTGTGAGCTCATTGGATGAAAAAGATGAGGAGGAGAGCGAAGAATAAAAGGAGGAAGAGCGGATTGATCACCCGTGCCCACCTTCTAATGGGAGTAACTCTTCAACTCATACATTGTTTAATTTCCCTTCATGCTTACCGAAGGATGAATGCTATGATGACTGTTATGATCCTTATGATTCTTTTAAAATATCCCTTTTTGATGATGCTTGCTATGCTTATGGCCAAGATGCCAATATGAATTATGCTTATGGAGATGAACTTGCTATAGTTCCTTATGTGAAACATGAAACTGTTGCTATTGCACCCACGCATGATAGTCCTATTATCTTTTTGAATTCTCCCAATTATACTATATCGGAGAAGTTTGCACTTATTAAGGATTATATTGATGGGTTGCCTTTTACCGTTGCACATGATGATTTCGATAAATATAATATGCATGTGCTTGCTGCTCCTACTTGCAATTATTATGAGAGAGGAACTATATCTCCACCTCTCCATGTTTCCAACATGATAAAATTGCAAGAAACTGTTTATACTATGCATTGGCCTTTACTAGGTGTGCATGAATTGTTCTTTTATGACATGCCGATGCATAGGAAGAGAGTTAGACTTCGTCATTGCTTGATATATGTTGCTTTGTGCTCACTACTAAATTACAAATCATTGTTAATTAAAATTGGCTTTGATATACCTTGGGATCCGAGTGGATTCACTACTTGAGCACTATATGCCTAGCTTAATGGCTTTAAAGAAAGCGCTGCCAGGGAGACAACACGGAAGTTTTAGAGAGTCATTTATTTCTGTTGAGTGCTTTCATATAGTTTAAAAACAACAAAAATAAAGAGGGGAACCCAAAACTTTTCAAAAAGGAAATTGAAAGTGAGAAAGACAAGCACTGTTGAAGTGGGAGAGCTCCTTGAACTTTTTTCATGCTCACGGCACCTTTGTGAATCTTAATTACAGAAAATTTTCAACAAAAAAAAATTATCCCCTTGTACAATTCCATTGTATTATAAAAATAATGTGGCAAGGTTTGCCTTTAGGATGTTTACATTTGCTTGATGGTTTGTACGGTGCAGGACAGAAACTTTGGCTGTAGTGCGCGATTTTACATTTTTAGCTGGAACGTCAAATGGTTCTGATTCTTTTTGCACTGTCTTCCTATGCAAATTTTTTATTTTTCCTAATTTTGGTAGAATTTTTCAAGTATCAGAAGTATGGTGAATGTTCATATTATTACAGACTGTTCTGTTTTAGACAGATTCTTTTTTTGATGCATAGTTTGCTTGTTTTGATGAAACTATCAATTTATATCAGTGGATTAAGCCATGAAAAAGTTATATTACAGTAGACACAATGCAAAAAAAATATGAATTGGTTTGCAACAGTAATTAGAGTAGTGATTTGCTTTATTATACTAATGGATCTTACCGAGTTTTCTGTTGAAGTTTTGTGTGGATGAAGTGTTCGATGATCGAGAAGGTCTCGATGTGAGAAGAAGGAAGAGAGGCAAGAACTCAAGCTTGGAGATGCCCGAGGAACCCCAAGTAAATATTCAAGGAGACTCAAGCGTCTAAGCTTGGGGATGCTGGGGAGGCATTCCCTCTTTCTTCAACAAGTATCGGTATGTTTTCGGATTCGTTTCGTTCATGCGATATGTGCAACCTTGGAGCGTCTTTTGCATTTAGTTTTAATTTTTCTTTTATGCACCATTCTGGTATGAGATAGTCCTTGGTTGATTTATAGAATTCTCTTTGCACTTCACTTATATTCTTTGAGTATGGCTTTACAGAATGCTTCATGTGCCTCGCTTATATCATTTGAAGTTTGGATTGCCTGTTTCTCTTCACTTAGACAACCACCATTTGTAGAATGCTCTTTTGCTTCACTTATACTTGTTAGAGCGTGGGCATATCTTTTGTAGAAAGAATTAAATTCTCTTTCTTCACTTATATCTAGTTAGAGAGATGACAGGAACTGGTCATTCACATGGTTAGTCATAAAATCCTACATAAAACTTGTAGATCACTGAATATGATATGTTTGATTCCTTGCAATAGTTTTGCGATATAAAGATGGTGATATTAGAGTCATGCTAGTGGGTGGTTGTGAATTGTAGAAATACTTGTGTTGAGGTTTTTGATTCCCGTAGCATGCACGTATGGTGAACCGTTATGTAATGAAGTCGGAGCATGAGGTATTTATTGATTGTCTTCCTTATGAGTGGCGGTCGGGGACGAGCGATGGTCTTTTCCTACCAATCTATCCCCCTAGGAGCATGCGTGTAGTACTTTGTTTCGATAGCTAATAGACTTTTGCAATAAGTATGTGAGTTCTTTATGACTAACGTTGAGTCCATGGATTATACGCACTCTCATCCTTCCACCATTGCTAGCCTCTCTAGTACCACGCAACTTTTGCCGGTACCATAAACCCACCATATACCTTCCTCAAAACAGCCACCATACCTACCTATTTTGGCATTTCCATAGCCATTCCGAGATATATTGCCACGCAACTTCCATCATCATCATATACATGACTTGAGCATTCATTGTCATATTGCTTTGCATGATCGTAAGATAGCTAGCATGATGTTTTCATGGCTTGTCCATTTTTTTGATGTCATTGCTACGCTAGATCATTGCACATCCCGGTACACCGCCGGAGGCATCCATATATAGTCATACTTTGTTATAGACATTGAGTTGTAAGTAAATAAAAGTGTGATGATCATCATCATTAGAGCATTACCCCAGTGAGGAAAGGATGACGGAGACTATGATTCCCTCATAAGTCGGGATGAGACTCCGGACTTTACAAAAAATAAAAGAGGGCAAAGAAGCCCACCAAAAAATAAAAAAATAAAAAAACAAAAAAAAACAAAAAAAGAGAGAAATAGAGAGAAGGGGCAGTGCTACTATCCTTTTTCCACACTTGTGCTTCAAAGTAGCACCATGTTCTTCATATAGAGAGTCTCTTGAGTTATCACTTTCATATACTAGTGGGAATTTTCATTATAGAACTTGGCTTGTATATTCCTATGATGGGCTTCCTCAAATGCCCGAGGTCTTCATGAGCAAGCAAGTTGGATGCACAACCACTTACTTTCAGTTAGACCTTTCATACACTTATAGCTCTAGTGCATCCGTTGCATGGCAATCCCTACTCACTCACATTGATATCTATTGATGGGCATCTCCATAGCTCGTTGATATGCCTAGTTGATGTGAGACTATCTTCTCCTTTCTGTCTTCTCCACCATCATATTCTATTCCACCTATAGTGCTATGTCCATGGCTCACGCTCATGTATTGCGTGAAAGTTGAAAAGGTTTGAGAACGTCAAAAGTATGAAACAATTGCTTGGCTTGCCATCGGGGTTGTGCATGATGTGAATATTTTGTGTGGTGAAGATGGAGCATAGCCAGACTATATGATTTTGTAGGGATAACTTTCTTTGGCCATGTTATTTTGAAAATACATGATTGCTTTATTAGTAGGCTTGAAGTATTATTGTCTTTATGTCAAAAGATAGATTATTGCGTTGAATCACTCGTGTCTTAATATTCATGCCATGATTAGACATATGATCAAGATTATGCTAGGTAGCATTCCACATCAAAAATTATCTTTTTTATCATTTACTTACTCGAGGATGAGCAGGAATTAAGCTTGGGGATGCTGATACGTCTACGGCGTATCTATAATTTTTGATTGTTCCGTGCCAATATTATTCAACTTTCATATACTTTTTGGCAACTTTTTATATTATTTTTGGGACTAACATATTGATCCAGTGCCTAGTGCCAGTTCCTGTCTGTTGCATGTTTTTGGTTTCGCAGAATATCCATATCAAACGGAGTCCAAACGGGATAAAAACGGACGGAGCTTATTTTTGGAAAATATGGAAAATTCGGAAGGAAAATCAAGGCGAACCAGTGCCCGAGGTGGTCACGAGGCAGGGGGCGCCCCCCCCTAGGGCGGGCCCCCTACCCTCGTGAGCCCACCGTAAGGCGGTTGACGCTCTTGTTTTGCCACAAGAAAGCTAATATTCAGAAAAAAATCACGGCGAAGGTTTCAGGCCAATCGGAGTTACGGATCTCCATATATATACGAAACGGTGAAACAGAGCCAGACGAGAACACAGAACCAGAGAGAAACAGAGAGATAGATCCAATCTCGGAGGGGCTCTCGCCCCTCCCATGCCATGGAGGCCAAGGACCAGAGGGGAAACCCTTCTCCCATCTAGGGAGGAGGTCAAGGAAGAAGAGGAAGAAGGGGCCCCTCTCCCCCTCTCCTCCGGTGGCGCCGGAACGCCGCCGTGGCCATCATCATCATCACCGCGATCTTCACCAACACCTCCGCCATCTTCACCAACATCTCCATCACCTTCCGCCCTCTATGTACAGCGGTCCACTATCCCACAACCCGATGTACCCTCTACTTGAACATGTTGCTTTATGCTTCATATTATTATCCAATGATGTGTTGCCATCCTATGATGTCTGAGTAGATTTTCGTTGTCCTCTCGGTGGTTGATGAATTGCTATGATTTATTTACTTTTCTTGTGGTTATGTTGCTGTCCTTTGGTGCCCATCATATGAGCGCGCGCGTGGATCACACCATAGGATTAGTTGTATGTTGATAGGACTATCTATTGGAGGGAAAGAGTGACAGAAGCTTCAACCTAGCATAGAAATTGATGCATACGGGATTGAAGGGGGGCCAATATATCTTAATGCTATGGTCGGGTTTTACCTTAATGAACATTAGTAGTTGCGGATGCTTGCTAATAGTTCCAATCATAAGTGCATAGAATTCCAAGTAAGGGATGACCTGCTAGTAGTGGCCTCTCCCACATAGTACTTGCTATCGTTCTAGTAAAGTAGTCAATTACTTAGGGGAATTTCGCAACTCCAACCACCACTTTTCCACACTTGCTATATTTACTTTATTGTTTCTTTATCTAAACAGCTCCTACTTTTTATTTATGTACTCTTTATTATCTCACAAAAAAGTACTTCTAGTTTCATACTTGTTCTAGGTAAAGCGAACGTCAAGCGTGCGTAGAGTTGTATCGGTGGTCGATAGAACTTGAGGGAATATTTGTTCTACCTTTAGCTCCTCGTTGGGTTCGACACTCTTACTTATCGGAAACTGTTGTGATCCCCTATACTTGTGGGTTATCAGGGATTTGAGCAATCTGGGCGCGGAAGGGGACGGTGGAGAAGAGAGATTTTGCAGGGCTAGAATTGGGGCCGCCAGATATTTCAATCCGAAACATGGAAGCGCGAACTTATATT
Source organism: Triticum urartu (assembly GCF_056163025.1). Lineage (NCBI taxonomy): Eukaryota > Viridiplantae > Streptophyta > Magnoliopsida > Poales > Poaceae > Triticum > Triticum urartu. Next base: position 412,548,039 of record NC_141879.1, on the reverse strand, counting down.
GTCGTCGTCCTTTTTTCGGGGGGCAGGGGGTGGGTGGCTGGGTGCTACGTGTCCGTCCGACACACGCGACCACCCCAACAGGACTATGCTTCGGTGCCTTAAGGCACCAGCCTTTGTGTCCATGACATATGGGCCCAACAGGTGGCTGGCCCACATGTCAGTCACCCAAAGGCAGTTGCCTTTAAGGCACCGAAGCAACATCCACTCCGAAACGACCCTGGTTTGCCTGGTGCGCCTACATTTGAGAATGCAAAGAATCTTCTTTCATTTGCGAATGAATCTGTATGTATTACCATGCCCGTGTTTTCCTTGCAATAATTAGTCATTCGAAACGAGATACTCCATCCGTTCACTTTTGTAAGTCGTTTCAGACAACTTAAAATGAATTGTTTTGCACATTGTCTGAAATGTCTTCAAGGTCTTATAAAATTGAACAGAGGGAGTACTATGAATTAATTAATGAGGAGTTATTTGAAAAAAATCGAAACGGTACCCACGCTAACGTGGATTAGAGTGTGTGTCACATAATTGGTTATTTGAATTAGAGTGTGTGTCATGTAGTTAGTTATTTGAATTAGAGTGTGTGTCACGTAGCGATCTCCAATTCTAACGTGGATTTCGCATTTCACTGTATCCACGCTACTTGTTTTAATACAAATTCATATGTGTAAGATGAACACCATGGTAGTGAGAAAACTTTTGGATGGATTCAAACATATGACCTACAAAATAGCACAACAAACTGAGTCAATGTCAACTTTTCGAAACTTAGTATGGCACGAATTCGAAATAATTACCCGTATGCCTGGTCCTCGGTTCAAATCTTACAATGTACACCAAATTGAAACATCGATATTAAGTCTCATACTATGTACATTCAAATGTTGTTTTAGCCCCCCCCCCCCCCCGCACAAACGCTACATACTTCCTGTATCAGTCAATCTTCCTCTCCTAACCACCTTAGGAAGCTATCGGTTTCCAACACACATTCATTCTTTCTCTCCATGTTTCGATCTCTAAGTCTCTCAACTACACAACCCCTTTTTCCACTCTGTTACCAAATGTATTTACCTCACACACCCACCATTGCACCCCATGCCGAGCTCTCTCTCCCCCCCTCTCCCTCTCACCCTCTCACGCTAAATACGTGCATTGCCTATCTAGCCCCCAACCTCTCGTGCATGCACACGCACGCACGTTGTATATCTAGGTCACTCCCTCAAGACTGTCTCACTCTTTCTTCCACACGGCGGGCCACACTCGCTCAATCTCACTCTCTTTATCTGAGTCTCGTTTAACCTCGTTTTCTTTCACACACAAATGATATATCTCCCTGTTCGGGCCTTGATCGACACACTCTATACTCTCTCACGCAGACTGTCTATCTAGGTCAGTCCATCCAAGCCGCCACCACTCTTTCGACCTGATGGTGGGCCACGCTCACTCAATCTCTCTCTCTCTCTATGTATGTCTTGATTGACCTCGCTCTTTCTTGGACAAAAACGATATATCACCATGTTGAGCCCAATTCTACCTATTCACATTGTATACTCTCTCACGCACATCGTCTATCTAGGTCACTCTCTCCAACCCATCTCACTCTTTCGATCGCATGCGACCCCATGTGATCGGTTGACCTTGCTTCCTCCCACGCACAAAATATATCTACACGTCTGTGACTAGATCATCTCTCAAGCTCTATCTTACAGCCCTCACCCTTGCCAAAAAGCTCAATTGGACAATATCTCTCCAGAGCATATATATTTGTTCAATGAATGTCGGATCACACTCACTTTGTCTCTCTATCTATATGTCTCTCGATTGACCTCGCTTTCGCACACCGTATCTTCCACGCGTTGAAGCTACTACCTCTCCATCCCTCGCAAAGCCGGAGCTATTTACATTGCGAGGGGCACTCCAACCTTGGATTAATTTGTGTAGGCATTTATTTCGGCCCACAACTACTCCAATCACTGTAGCGGGTAATTAAGCTACGGGGAGCACCTAATATGAGCACCGGGGAGCCGTTGGATCGAAGATGTAGCGGCACACATGAGGCCTGAATGTTTTATTTGCAAAAAAACCTTTGGAGAGTTTGGAAATTGGGCATAATTACAAAGACTACTCGCAAGCCATTGGATCTCACTTCCAACGGTGTAAATACTCGTATCACCATAGTATCTAAGCTGCGGGGTGGATGTGATATTCTATGCCGCTGTCATTTTTGTTCGTAAACTTGCAAAAAACGTGTAACTCGTGCCGTTACTTGTCTAACCGTGCAAAGTGTTTGTTCAAAAAAACCATCCTACACTGAAATATCGGAACAACACACGGGGTCCCACTTGTCATTAATCAAATTTGGACCTAAAACTAACAAATCTGAAAGACGAGATTCGAACTGGCAACCTAGACTACAAAGTGTAAGTCGATAGCCTGAAAAGTGAACAGTTGTTGGCTTTGTCCCATAACTTGATTTTATAAAGTAGTTGCGTTGAGTAGAGTAGAGGGAGTGCCTCGTCAACACGTGCATGACCGTTATCTCACTTACTGGTGGGTCCCAGGTCTGCGATCTCAATCTCTCTTCTCTCCATCGTCTAACCTTTGCACGGGCACACACGAAGAGCGGTGCTAGCTTGCCGTGGTGTTATTACAACTAAAAAAACTTGGAAAATAGAAGAATCGCCTAGAACAAGAGACATTGTGGCTGGTCGAGACGGAGCTAACCACATTTATCCTTCGTGCCACGTTTGCATGATGAAGCTGTGTGGCTAGTGGGGTGTTTTTAACCGACTGGCTGGGTCCCGAGGTCGAACCATAGGTACTCTACTACATCTGATAGAGTATATTTTTACTCGCACATTTTTCCTCCGTGCCGAGACGTGGCACACCCTACCGCGCGGTTTCGGGGTCCTCCCGGGTGGTGCACGCATATATTCTTCCTGACGTGGGATGCCCTACCGCGTGTTTTCTGGGTCCTCCTCGGTCGTAGCACCGAAGCAAGTAAATGAGTCATCAAATCACGAAAGACCACCTTTCCCGCCGAGTACATTAGTGAAGCACGGTGGCTAGCTAGTTGGGCTAGTTCGACCGATTAGCTAGGCCGCCACCACATTTTTTTTCACCCCCATTTTTATCTATTTGGCGGCAGGTAAATTTAAATATCCACCGCGGCGTTGCTCTGGTGTTTGGGTGCGGCAGGATTTTTAATTTTTTTATTGACGGGAGCAAGCGCGGTAGGATTTTTAACTTTTTGATTGATAGGAGCAGGAGCGGCAGCAATTAGTCACGATGACTCCGCCTGTACCCACTGCTCCCTGATGTGAGAAGTCGTCGACTGGTGTTTTACCGTGGTGAAAACCAAAAGATTCCCCGCTCCCTCCGCCTTCCCGTAGATTGCATTGCCTTTTAGCCGTTTCGCCCCCTTTGCTTCCTCTCCCCATTGCTTCTACCTGGTGCCATGGCGGCACAGCAGATCACGGAGTCCGAGGTGAGGCTCCTGACACAGGAGCTCCATGCCAAGGATGCGGAGCTCAGAGCCAAGGACGTGGAGCTCCGTGAGCTCAAGGAGGAGAGGAGTGCCATGCTCCTCCGTTATGTACGGGAGTTCACGGAGCTTCAAAAGCGGCAGGCGTCCACCACAAAGATGCTCGAGGCGTCGGTGGCGTTGCTGCAGAAAGCGGGAGATACGATAGGCCGTCAGAGGAGCTGACTGGAGCGCGAGCGGGCTGATCGTGACGAGGTCCAGGATCGCCTCAGCCACTTGGTGAACCAAGTTTCCATGCACGTGTTCCGGCTGCGCGATGCCTACCGTCGTGCCAGCGCGACGATGCCGATCGTCGGGCTAAACCCGTTCGACCACCCGGTCGACTTCAACGAGCTGCGGCTTCCTGACCTGGTCTCCTTCTTCACCTATATTTCCGAGGAGCTGAGCCGTCTCCGCGCGATGGTGGGTGCTGAGCTGGATAAGGAGGGGTTGCGGGTTGCCCTCGCCGTTGCCGGGAGAATCCTTTCAGGGCTCCATCACCGGAATCCATTCGTGCCATTGGATGCCGTCTGTGACGAGTTGGCTCCCGTCGAACGGGAGCGGGCTCTGCGGGCGGTTGCACCCAGCATCACCAACGTCGTGCGCCTCGAGAAGCAGAGGGACTTCGGTGGTGTTTAGGCGCCCTCTGCATGGGCATGTCCATGTCTCGGCGCAACATGACCGTTGGATCAAACTCGGACGGTGCAGATCAGTCACTGTAGCACAAAGCGTGTGGGTGTTTGGCTGCATTCTCATCTCAATATAGTTGTTTCCTCTTCATGTATTTTTGTCAACCTACTAGTGTGGACTCATGCACCCTTCATGCACTCTGCCAAACACCCAAAAGTGGGTTGAGAAGGGAACTTTTGCTCCCATCCCGTGCACCCTTCATACAGCCTGCCTAACACTATTCGTGCTTCATATAGTTCATGTTTCATGGAGTACTGTAGCACCGTACTCTCCGTGCGCTGTGGACCTAGTTCTGTTAACATTGATCTCACCGTCCATTCTCGACCGGACAGTCGAAAAAGCGGTACTATGTTACATATAGGAGTAGTTGACATACGCACAACATCATTTGTTATCGTCATATCTTACTACACTAGCAACAAGATTGTGTAGTACTGACGTATGAACCACTGCACATGCCTAGTAGTAGGAGCACTGTGTATGTTCAAGTGGCTAGCGTGTTTCACACTCCTCCGTCGTAAGAGTGGAAACGCTTGCTGTAATCATTTTTTTCTTCTGAAAAACAGTGGACACGCTCTACCGTGCGGATCCTCCTCCAACCATGCACTAAATTACTCACTTTCGCCGACGTGTGGGACAACCAGCATCGGGGTCCACTAGCCATGCACTAAATTACTCTGTAGTAGAGTGACGGTAGATTACCCCGATCGAAGCGCCACGGCAATGCCCAATGAGCCGTCAAATCACAAAACCCCCTCCTTTCCAGTAGTAAGTTGGACGGACGAAGCAACCATCATTTCACTCTTCTCTCTCAGCTTCCTCTCTACCCAACCCTCGCTTCTGCCTCATATTTTTCCTCATTTCTTCAAGAAAACCCCGACCTGCTTCTGCCATTGTTCTTCTCTCCCAAAGAAGGAAAGGTGAGCGCATCAATGGTGTTGATTCTGTCCAAGGCCCGGTCTTGCATCCCCGAGACTGATCCTATAACTCCCTCTCTTTTCTTCTTTTGGGTTTGTGATTATGGTTTCTTTTCTTTCATTTCTATTTGACAGTTTCTTGATGGACGCTGGAGCACCGGCCGAAGTGATGTCTATGGCTCCGGCCAAAACCGTCGAGGCTCATGGTACGAAGAAGCACAAGCACCCCACCGAAACTACTGCAGACAAGCTCAAAGCCATCTCCCTGTCCAAGCCCCCCTCTCCGGGATCCCTCATTAAGCAAGTCTAGGTAATATCTCTTCTTGACGATCTTTTTCTCGATCTTGATCGTGTTTTTTCATCTAACACGCAGTACTAGTACTAGTAGTACAACTTTCTGGGTGATCTTGCATGTGAATTTTGTCTGCCAAATGACGGTTCTAAATTCCTCTTTTGACCAAAACATGCGAGAGGTTGACACTGATTTCTTATAGATTACTTTCAACTACTCCCTCTGTCCCAAAATTCTTGTCTTAGATTTGTCTAGATACGGATGTATCTAATACTAAAATGTGACTTGATACATCCGTATCTAGACAAATCTAAGACAAGAAATTTGGGACAGAGGGAGTACTTTATGAACATCAATGCTACCTTTTAAGAGGGTATATTTGCCTCAGTTACTTGTGTTATGGATATTGCATGTAAACCCTCTGGTCTCATGCCTTTGAAGACATGTTCTAGTGTCTTTGTTCACTCATTTCTATGCGTATATGTAGTCATATATGGAGTATAATATCGAAAATCATCTTATATTTCTGAACGGAGGTAGTAATAAAATATGGTTTCTGTTTGAATTAGAACCAGGTCCATGGTGGAGATGAAGTTCTCAAAGTCATGCCGTGTGAACTGGAAGACCTGATGATGAGTTCTACTGCTGAACTATCCAGCTGTTGTGTCCTTGTCGCCACGTGTCCTGAACTAGTGTTTTCCTAGAGCATTGTTGTCAGGCGTGTTCTCGAGGCTGTACTTGACCACAACAATTTCCTGGCTGTGCCTTCGATTACGAAGGGTGTGGTTCTTATAAAGCTTCCCAACAAATCTGATGCGGCCTGTCTTCATCATCATGTTTATGAGTGGAAAGACCACTCTGTTAGGTTCTCCAAGGTTGACAAGATGGTGATGGTGCATGTAGACATCTCACACGAAGTCCATGGCCTAGTCAGTTATGCGGGGTCCATCCCGTAGGTTGGTGGCAAAAAATAGTCTGCAAAGTTTAGTTAGTGCAACTTTGCTTGTCTGTAGTAAGTACTATTGTTCAGTACTTGATTTGTGTTTGTGAACCCTGTATTGTTTATTAGTACTGCCGCTTTTCTTGTGTGGTCAGTCCTGAGAACGGTCTATGTTAATGTCTGTCCACTCAATTCAGTTTGTATATTTTGAAGTATCCATATCATATTTTTTGTGAGGACGGTATATCAATTATGGTTACACTCCAATATCTGTATGCATTGTAGGGTTTATCGCACCCACCAGGATTTCCAGCCCCATGGATGTTCTGTCCATACGATTTGTCATGACCTTTGGACTATCCTGCTTGTGGGGGTTGGCGGGGCCCCTGCATGCCATGCGTAGTTGAACGATCAATCTTCTGTTTAGTACTTCAACATAGTGATTTCCTAGTAAGGATTCACTCGTGTCACATCAAGTAAATCTTATTGATTTACTATCTAAATCTTATTGATTTAATGTCATGTTTTCTTTCTTTTCCTGCAATTTTACGATGCAGGTTTTTCCATGTGACATTCATTATAGAATAAACTGTTTGGTTTGCTGTATGATGGCTATTTTTGTAGGTTTCACTTCTTATGTCGTGTCAGTAACGAAGGCACTGTCCATCACTTATATTACTGGAAAAAATTGGATCAGTCTGTTGTCTGAGTACAAGCTGAATCCCTATGATGAACTCCAGTTTGGTTTAACAAAAACGCCACAATTAGTCCTTCTCGCGTTTAAAAGAAATGAAGAAAAAAATTGGATCACGGTCACGGATCCTAGTCAAGTTAGAAAGCTGATCATAGCAGACCAGACACGATCGCCGCTGTCTCGCACAGATCGAGCACCGATAGTTGCTCTAGCACTGACAACGGCAGCAGCTCAGTCTGATCCAGCTGAGGATTGGGCACCGACCGCATCAGCGGATCATTCTGATCTACCGGAGGATCGGGCATCGACACCGGCACCTGCTCCGACACCGGCACCAGCTCTACAAGGAGCACCATCTCTGGCAGCAGCAGCGGCTTCGACGCCTGCACCAACACTTGCACTTGCATCTGCTCCGGCCCGTGTGGTTGCACCAGCAATAGACTGGGCTGCAGTTCACACTTCATATACCAAAGTCCTTACCAAAACCGACATGTCCACCTTCTTGGTAAGCATTGGCCGCCCAAGTGCTTCGTTCTTTTTTCTTTCCATGTTGTTTCACATGATTCACTGTGTTGATCTAACTGTTTGGGTATGTCTTCTTGTTTGCAAACAGAGAATTCCTAGAGCAACAAGGGAGTTGTTGAACAATCCGGGCGACCGCGGCCAAGTTTCCCTTACCATGCGCAGCCTTGGTGTGAATGAACCTGCTCAATATATCGTAAGTACAAAGGATGGTCGCATGATGATTGATGCTAAAGGATGGTCAAGGTTCAAATCTAAATCATATCTTGCGGTAGGGGATGATGTCGAAATCGAACTTTCTCGGCAAGGAGAGCTGGTCCAAATCAACTTTGAAATTTTTCAGTAGTAGCACGCAACTGCCTAACCGATCTATCCCCCGAGAGATTTTGATGTAATAATCTGGCATGGTGAAACAAGTGTCCTGTGTGTATAAGTAGTACGATAGTATTATTTATCACATGGTATATCATTGATAGAATTGCAACTCTGATTGCTGGTTAGGAACTGTCGTTCGATTTCATTCCAACAGTTGCCGTGCTTTATTCAATTTTGTGTATTCGCCTTGCGACAGCATCTAAAACCAGCGCCGTACCGATCGCTTGCAATATGAAAAGCACTGAGGTAGAACACATGGGCCCCCAAACATGTAGGGTCGGCCTGCGGCCCAAAGTCCAGAACCTGGTTTCGAGAAGCACTAGCTCAGTGCAGAAGTGGCGTCCTCCTCCTGCTGTGGGTTGGGCGAAGATTAATTTTGATGCCGCGTTATCTCACAATGGTGAAAGGGGAGCCCTGGCAGTTGTGAGCCGGGATCATACAAGCTTCTTCCTTGGAGCATTGGCACTGGTGTGCGAAAGTGTTACTGATCCAGAGATCCTAGATGCAATGGCATGTTGCGAGGGGCTATCTCTGGCTCTTGACTTAAACCTGCAACAAGTTCAGATTAGCACCGATTGTTCAGCAACAGTCAAGCATATCGGAGAGGCATACTTGGGGCCTAGCAAAATTATTATGGACGAGATCAAGATGAAGAAGAATATGTTCCAAACCATGGAGATCATACATGAAAAACGCGAGTGTAAAGTTGAAGTGCATGTGCTCGCAAAAGCTGCTACTTCTTTGCCCTGTGGAAGCCATCTTTGGCTCACAGGAACCCCCGAAATTATTTGTATACCTATGACTGTTAATCTGCAATTAAGTAGCTTTTATCCCTCAAAAAAACATCTGAGTATTATATTCTTAGCTGAACCCCCGTAATGCCCATGCATTGCAGAGGGAGTATATTTCTCGGCAAGGTGAGCCTGTGATATAAAATATTTGTATATTTCTTTACAGAGGGAGTATCTCTCTGTCAAAAAATATATTTATGTGTAACTAGTTACTCCTGTCTTTCTACTTCCTTTCGCTGATATGTGGGGCAACCGGCAACGGTGTCCACGTGCCATATGCACAAATTAGAGTGCACAACTTCACGGTAGACACACCCCGGTCATACCGCCGCAGTAATGCCCAATGAGTCGTAAAATCACAACCCCCTTTCCAACTTTAGCAGTAAGCTGGACGGACGAAGCGGCAATATTTCACTGGGCCTGAACCCCCTTCTCCCTCATCTTCTTGTTCAGAGAAAACCCCCTCTCGGTGATTGCATAGGGTTTTCTCATGGAGAACCAGGTACGACTTCTTCATCCATCCCCGATAAACCCAAATCCCTTGGTCGCAGGTAATCCTAGGATGGCACCCGCCGCCGTTGATGCATTTTTCTTCCTACTGAATCTAGTGTGTTTCATTTGTAGTTCCCAAAGTGCGAGTACCCTACAGGTTTCTGCGCCCTCGGCGAGACGCCACACTTGTTCCTTCTCATCCTAACACAACATTTTGAAACACGCACAGTATGTTCCTAGAATCCTCTTTTCTATCCGGGAGGGTGGTTTTTCTTTGAAAATGATGTGTGCTCATATTATTTTTCATGCAGTGTATCATTTGCTCTGCCAGAACACATGTACTCAAGATGCTCGGCCTTGCCATAACTGAATACACTAGTTTAATGGTCACAGTGAAGACAAGCCATGGATATAAGTTCCTAGTTGGGTTCATGAACAAAGAAGATCACTGCTTTTTTTATGGCCGAACTTGGATAAACTTTCTCAAGTGTTACGGACTGATAGTTGGCGCACGAATGTTGATGGAAATAGCAGAACCTGGTCTCATATTCAATGCGATCTTCCACCCCGATGTCGTTCCAATTGTTCATCCATGTTAGTTTTGTATCTGATTCTTGCTTGTTGCCTCGATTACTTCTTAATCCACCTATTCTGTCTAACTAATCACAATTTAACTTTAGAAGTAGCAATGAATCTCTCACAAAGATGCTACTTCTAACTAATATTTTCTTATAATTGGTGGCACGTGTAAGTTTTTTCAGAGTTAAGCAGTCTGCTCGTTTGTTACTCTGTGATAACTCGGCTGTTACTAATGGCATTGAAGTTGACTGGATCGACATCCACAAGTTCCTACACTTTACTGATCGTCTTGAGGTCCTTCTGGGGCGTTTCAATGCTGGAAGGCCACGTGGGATATGTCTGGCACCGCTGCACTCGTTGAACAGGTCCAACTGTGTCGAGAAACTTATGGTATGAGCTGTTTTATTTTATATATGTTGTTCATAAACTATTGCTTATACATAGTTTTACAGCTGTGATCTTCTTGAAATAGGAACTGCCGAGTTCTATTGTTCCTATACAGATGCCTGACCATGGTCGGGTCAGACTTGCGCTTGGTCACAACATGATGTTTATGTCGACCTACTCAATTCCCCTTGGAGGTGAAAAGATACTTATTCATGGGTGGTCTCAAATAATGAAGGCCCGTCCATCTTGGAGAATAGGACAGAAGATTATGTCCATGCTTTTCCATGGCTCTAAAGCGAATATCCTGTTTATTGACCACGTTGCGAGATGAAGCTGCTTTCAGAAGGTTGTGGATGCGCGGGGTGGCGCCTGGGCCTTGTCCTGGGGCTTGGCGGCCTCACCCTTGGTTAACTGTACTTAAAATAGCACTATTCGAGGCGTGCTTTGTACGGTTGAACCTGTATAAGTACTCATACTTCTTTCAGCTTTGGTTGTTAAGTGCCCCTGCTGGTTTCAGTTAAGGTTGTTAAGTACACCTGCTGCTTTTACAGTCTGTCGTGTTTCATCAGTCATGTCTTCCTCCAGCCGCCAAAACCAAACTAGCGCCGGTGGGGCCGCCTGCTTCCGCCTCCCACGGCTAGCTGCGCCTCAGCGCACGCATCGCCGCCCCACCGTCTCCTAAATCGTTAACGCCGACGTCCTCCACGCGCTTTGTGCGCTCGCCACGACACCGCACTCTCGCATTTTCAACATGGTCAACAAACAACAGGAATCAGCAGAAGTACGTGGAGAGGATGACAGTAGGGGCCCACCACGTCAGTGTATGGAAAAATAAAATGCTTCCTCCTAGTGTTTTCCTGACATCTGGGACCCACGACATTGGGAGCGTATATAGTCAATAGACAAGAGAACAGCACAAGATCGGCTGACACCTGGGACGTAGCTGCTCGAGTAGTATTTTTTTTTTGGTATTGTTGAGACGGAGCAGGGTTTGACCTGGGCTGTGGCCCGTCTAGCCCAGGCTTATATTTTATGTTCAACATGTGACTAGCCCAGCTATTTTTTCTTTGTGAAAATGAGCCCAGTTTATTTTTTCTAAAGAATACCCAATCCAGGCCTACTTATTTTTCTACGCCCTGATGGGCTGCAACTCTTTCAAGACGCCTGCAAATCTTGAAAGTAATATGAAATGGGTTGTAAATATAAAAACAGATGACAAATTGGCAATTACTTTATAATTTCTGAATTTTATTACATTTTCAGATTCCTATTTCACTAGGCATTAACCTAATTTAAATATATCTTCAAAGTACTTTAAATATGGCTGGACATTTCGGTATTAAAAATAGTTTGGAACCCACGGAAATATGCAAAATTGGCCCTGGCCAACCAAAAAAAATGACTGCAATAAATTGCATAAGAAGTTGCCATGAGCTATATATAAATTATTAAAAAAAGAGGGAGTGGTCTGACTTGTGGGCCTGTTTAGTTGACGCGTATGCAAGATTTTTTTAGTTATTATATACGTCAACAAACGATTTTAGCAGACGTAACATCCAACGGCCGTCGTGTTTCTTCAATCTCTGATCTTCTTGCTCCAGCCGCCAAAGCAGCACCGGCGGGACCGCCTACTCCCCCCTCCCGTGGCCGGCTGTGCTACCGCGCAGGCCTCAGCGCCCCCTACTACTCCTAGCGCTGGCCAGGGCATCCCTCTACTCACCCACACCCCCTGTTATTCTGCGGCAACGACAGCCTCACACCACAGCCGAACCGGTGAACGCTCGTACTCCTCTCTGCGTGGGCATCCACTGCGGCGTCGTCCCCGGCTCCGCGTCGTCCCCTTCCTGTGCCTCGCCGTCGTCCACTGCCATGGTGCTCTCGGCGCGGCGTGGTCAATGTGGTCAACGACCGAATTCCATCGGAAGAGTACTATACGTGGAGAGGCAGACAGCTGGGTCCATGGCAGCCGCAAGGAAGTGCCTCCTTATTACGCGGAAAATAATTATTCCTCCACCTGACAGCGGCGACCCACCGGACGGGCCACCAGTATTTTGCGAAAAAAATCGTTTCCCCTGACTGCTGGGACCCACCGGACGGGCCACCATATTTCGCGAAAAAAACGTTCCCCTCGCTATCAGCTCGGACCCACCGGAAGTGCCTCCTTATTACGCACCAAAAAATGAATACTCCCCCAGCTAGCTAGGACCCACCTTGGTGGGAGGCTGACTTGTGGGCCTACTAAGTTGACGGGGATGAAGGGCTTTGTCAACTTAGTCAATATGAACGATTCTAGCTCCAGTGACCGTACGATGTCCATCCAACGGCCGCAGTGCTTCTTCAACCTCTGTTCTTCTTGCTCCAGCAGCCCAAAGCAGCGCCGGTCGTGCCGCATGCTCCTGCCTCCCGTGGCCGGCTGTGCTACCGCGGAGGCCTCACCGCCTCCTACTATTCCCACCGCTGGCCAGGCCCTGCGGCGACGGCAGCCTCACACCGCAGCCGAACCAGTGAATCCTTATACTCCTCTCCGCGCGGGCTTCCACTGCCGCGTCTTCCCCGGCTCTGCGTCGTCCCCATCCTAGGCCTCGCCGTCGTCCACCGCCGTGGTGCTCTCGGCGCGGCATGGTCAATGTGGTCAACGACCGACTTCCATCTGAAGAGTACTGTGCGTGGAAACGCTGACAGCTGGGTCCACAGCCGCAGCAAGGAAGTGCCTCCTTATTACACGCAAAATAATTATTCCTCCACCTGACAGCGGGGACCCACCGGACGGGCCATCATATTTCGCGAAAAAAACATTTGGCCCTGACTGCTGGGACCCACTAGCTACATCTTCGCATGCAAGGAAGTGCCTGACAGTCTGGACCCACCTGGTCAAAGCGTACGTAGCATTGTCATTCTGGTCGCGAACGTGTACGTACATATATACTAGTCGATGTAGAGGCGCGCACCTGTCGTAGTAGAGGCGCGCACGTAGCATGTAAACGTACGTACAACGGCCAGGGTGCAAGAAAGGAAATACGGCCACGTATGTGTACATACGGGCGGGGTCTCGAACGCCTACTCGTGCATACGTACGGCCAGGGCTCGTGTACATGGCTGGGTCGGAACAGAGAAACAACATCGTCGTCGTGTTCATGGGGAGGCAACGGAATGCGTCATGTTCATTGGGAGGCAACGGAATGCGTCGTGTTCATCGGGAGGGCTTGGACGGAATAGGCGATGGAAACGAGACCTGGCATACTGTAGAATGGAGGAAACGGCCTTGTGTTCAACCGGCCACGTTCGAAACGGGATCCTGTTCATCGGGAGGGGTCCGGCGTACCGCAAAACGGAGGAAACGGACCTCCTACGATCGAAACGGGGGTCCTGTTGATCTGGAGGGGTCTGGCGTACCGCAAAACGGACGAAATGGACTTGTGTTGGAGAGATACGGTCGAAACGGGGGTCCTGTTCGTCAGGTGGGGTGTGGCGTACCGCAAAACGGGACTCCACGGGATACTGTTCATCTCCACCATCGACCCCCTCTAGCCTCCACGAGCTACTGTTCATCCACCGTCGACCTCCTCCAGCCTCCACCTGTGATTGTTAATCCACGGGCTCCTGTTCATCCAGCCTCAACCGCGCGCTACTCCACCGGCTACTGTTCAACCAGCCCTCTCCACGGGCTCATGTTCAACCACCCCTCCACGGGCTACTGTTCATCCTGCCCTCCACCGTCTACTGTTCATCCTGCGCTCCACGGGGTGGTCCTATTCATCCAGCCCTCCACGGGGTCCTGTTCATCCAGCCCCAACAGGCTCGATCGATCGGGGTCATGTTCATCCAGAGGCAACACCACGGGGTCCTGTTCATCCACCCCCACCGGGAATTGTTCATCCACCCCCCCCCCCCCCCCGCAACGCTCACTGTTCATCCTGAGGCAGCATCGATCGGCTTCAGTTAGCAGCAGTAGCGAAGGAATCGCTCGATCGGGTTCAGTTAACAGCCATCGATCGACCGCTCGGGTTCAGTAACGCGTAGCCTGCAGTGCAATCGCTCGGGTTCAGTTAGAGCCCAACACCTCGCTCGGGTTCAGTTAGAGCCAACGCCTCGCACACACGCGCGTACGCGTACGAGAGAAACGCGCATCGCTCGGCCCCCGACCTCCCACCGTAACTGGGAACTCCCCAAAATTTTCCTCGCCCTCGCTTCTACCATGGTTTTTTTCGTCATGGACGGCCCAAAGAATGTCATGTAGCTGCGTCTCCGGCCCGCCCAGGAAGAAAAGCCCATTTTCTGTCATGATTTTTTGTCATAGAAGTAGGAGCCCACCACATCTATGATGATACCGGGTTTTGTCACAATTATCGTCATAGAAGTGTCATATGTATGACATAATTTTTTTTCGTTCGGCCCAAAATGTCATGGATGTGTCTTTTTTGTAGTGGTTGGATCAAGCTCAAGACTCTAATTTTTTACTTTTAGTGATCCAAGATCACATTGAGACCATAGGAAAAGCCAATACTATTAAAAGGGGATGAGGTGTTGCTTAATGAGTTACTTGCTCAAACTGCTTAGTGATATGCTCCAAAACCCTCAACTACTTTCTCATATCCACATACGTCGCAGAGCAAAAGTCAAACTCGGCCCCATCGAAATTTCCTACCAGGCGCCACCGAGTTCACTTGACATAGCCACTGCCACAAACCCTAATCATTTCGGTGTCACTGATAGGGATCTCAGTCTCACCGAGATGGGATTGCAAACTCCCTGTTTCCCTTCGTAACGTTTCGGTCTAACCGAGATGAGCGATCGGTCCCACCGAGTTCGCAATGCAAACTCTCTGTTTCCCCTTCGTAACGTTTCAGTCTAACCGAGATGAGGGAATCGGTCCCACCGAGTTTGCCTGACCAACTCTCTGTTTTCCTATTACCAAAATCGGTCCCTACGAGTTTGTGTAATCGGTCTCACCAAGATTACGTTATTCCCTAACCCTAGTGGAATCGGTCCCACCGAGTTGACATGGTGGTCCCACCAAAAATCCTAACATTCACATTTAGAACTAAATCGGTCTGACCGAGTATCATGATTCGGTCCCACCGAGTTTGGTGATTTGTGTGTAATGGTTAGATTTTGTGTGGAGGCTATATATACCCCTCGACCCACTCTTTATTAATGCAGAGAGCCATCGGAACATGCCTACACTTCCAACACAAATTTTCTGAGAGAGAACCACCTACACTTGTGTTGAGGTCAAGATATTCCATTCCAACCACATAAATCTTGATCTCTAGCCTTCCTCAAGTTGCTTTCCACTCAAACCCTCTTTCCACCAAATCCAATCCTATGAGAGAGAGCTGAGTGTTGGGGAGACTATCATTTGAAGCACAAGAGCAAGGAGTTCATCGTCAACACACCATCTATTACCCTTTGGAGAGTGGTGTCTCCTAGATTGGTTAGGTGTCACTTGGGAGCCTCTGTCAAGATTGTGGAGTTTAACCAAGGAGTTTGTACGGGTAATGAGATCGCCTACTTCATGAAGATCTACCCTAGTGAGGCAAGTTCTTCATGGGCGATGGCCTTGGTGGGATAGACAAGGTCGCTTCTTCATGGACCCATCGTGGGTGGAGCCCTCCGTGGACTCGCACAACCGTTACCCTTCGTGGGTTGAAGTCTCCATCAACGTGGATGTACGATAGCACCACCTATCGGAACCACGCCAAAAATCTCCGTGTCTACATTGTGTGTGCTCCGCCAAACTCCTCCACTGCTATACTCTTAGAATTGCATGTGTAGGTTGATTACTTGACTTGTGCTAAGTTGTTAAAATCTACTAAGAATTAAAATTGGGAAAGTGGCTAGATTTTTATTTGGTCAAGTAGTCTAATCACCCCCTTCTAGACATACTTTCGATCCAATACCTACCCAGGCCACGCGCGCGGCGAACGTCTGCTAGCCGTGGGCCAGGGCTACGTTGCCCGCAGTAGAGACCTCCACCGTGACCCATGAAGCCTTGCTGTAGTAGTAGTCCGCCTGCAGCTAGAGCCCGCCCGGACCAGGGCCGATAGTTCGCCGGTGAAGGAGCGCAGAAGTTGAAGCCAAGTGCCGGTCGGATTCGTTGACTACATGACAAACTCTAGCAGCACCTCCGCTGAGTGGAAGCACGGCCGGGGAGGCCGGAAGACCATGGCACCCCTCCCCTCATCGATGGGGCTGCCCCAACCTAGGTGACTCCCACGGCGCGAAGGAGCACCATCGTGGCCGCCAAGGACAACGCCGGACCCCGAAGGGGTCCGCCCACGCCCATGAGGGACCGCAGCGGGGGTCGCGGCATGCTTGCATGGGCGGCCGTGCCCCTTCTTAGGTGGTGGCGAACCGGGCCCCTACTGGCGGCCTTTCCCCTTCTCGGCGGCTGAGAACCTCTTCACCGGCGCCATGGGTGTCGCGGCAAGGAAAAAGAAGGAGAATCAGGGGGAGTGGAGGAAGAGATGGGTGATGGGGGCTCCGCCCCCTTCCCCTTTATAGCCAGGAGGAGGCCAATCGCCGACCTCCATGATCTAAGGTAATAATGACCTTTTTCTGCATGCAACAGGGACTCGTCAAGTCGGGCAGTTGCCGAGGCGGCATGGGGAAGCGGAGACGCCCACGACCCATCAATCGCCACACGTCAATCAAGGCCGCATGCTGTTAGGGACCGCGGCGCTCCGCACTTGCCCCTGGCTTTGCCGCGAAGCCACGCACGAGTGCACCTTGGGCCCTGGGGTTACTGTCGGCGTCTTGGGAATGGGGGTACCCACACTTGCCTACCTGCGGCCCAGGGCGTGGCTCCACCAGCAGCCTGGTACGGCCCATCTTCATCAACCAACGCTCAAGACCCTTGTCGGTGTCAAAACCGGCGGATCTCGAGTAGGGGGTCCCAAATTGTGCGTCTAAGGTGGATGGTAATAGGAGGCGGGGGACACAATGTTTACCCAGGTTCGGGCCCTCTCAATGGAGGTAATACCCTACTTCTTGCTTGATTGATCTTGATGACATGAGTATTACAAGAGTTGATCTACCATGAGATCATAGAGGATAAACCCTAAAAGCTAGCCTATGATTATGATTGTTGTTGTCCTACGGACTAAACCCTTCGGTTTATATAGACACCAGAGGGGGCTAGGGTTACACCGAGTCGGTTACAAGGGAGGAAATCTACATATCCGATCTGCTAAGCTTGTCTTCCACGCAAAGGAGTGCCCCACCCGGACACGGGACGAAGTCTTCAATCTTGTATCTTCATAATCCAACAGTACGGTCAAAGGATATAGTCCGGATGTCCGAGGACCCCATAATCCAGCACTCCCTCAGTAGCCCCTGAACCAAGGCTTCAATGACGACGAGTCCGGCGCGCAGATTGTCTTCGGCATTGCAAGGAGGGTTCTTCCTCCGAATACCCCATAGAAGATTTCGAACACAAGGATAGTGTCCGGCTCTGCAAAACAAATTCCATATACCACTGTAGGGAGTATAATATTTCCACAAATCTAATCTGCTGACAACTTTTCATAATGTGACATCACGCTATGACCCGGTCATTATTCGAACCATTTTTCTCAACCAGCTACTGCACATATTGCGAGGCGGTTTTCTTGGCATGTCTTGTCGAAGCAGAGATCCTGTCCCCTTATCACAGGATTCTCATCAATATTGGTGTGGGTAACCCAACCGCGCCATCAATCACGGTGCTTGGGGAATAAGCGAGTTTACCAGTGTGAGGCCCCCGATTTGACTGTACACTAATTATACACGCAAATGTGTACGATCAAGATCAGGGATTCACGGGAAGATATCACAACACAACTCTACAAATAAAATAAGTCATACAAGCATCATATTACAAGCCAGGGGCCTCGAGGGCTCGAATACAAGAGCTTGATCATAGACGAGTCAGCGGAAGCAACAGTATCTGAGTACAGACATAAGTTAAACAAGTTTGCCTTAAGAAGGCTAGCACAAACTGGGATACAGATCGAAAGAGGCGCAGGCCTCCTGCCTGGGATCCTTCTAAACTACTCCTGGTCGTCGACAGCGGGCTCCACGTAGTAGTAGGCACCTCCCGAGTAGTAGTCGTCGTCGTCGACGGTGGCGTCTGGCTCCTGGGCTCCAACGTCTGGTCGCAGCAATCGAGTATAGAAAGGGGGAAAAGAGGGAGCAAAGCAACCATGAGTACTCATCCAAAGTACTCGCAAGCAAGGAGCTATACTACATATGTATGCATTGGTATCAAATGGAATAAGGGTATCATATGTGGACTGAACTGCAGAATGCCGGAATAAGAGGGGGATATCTAATCCTATTGAAGACTACGCTTTTGGTAACCTCCATCTAGCAGCAGGAGAAGAGAGTAGATGGTAAGTTCACCAAGTAGCATCGTGTAGCATAATCCTAACCGATGATCCTCCCCTCGTCGCCCTCTGAGAGAGTGATCACCGGTTATATCTGGCACTTGGAAGGGGGTATTTTATTAAGTATCCGGTTCTAGTTGTCATAAGGTCAAGGTACAACTCCAAGTCGTCCTGTTACCGAAGATCACGCCTATTCGAATAGATTAACCTCCCTGCAGGGGTGGACCACATTTCCCAACACACTCGATCCCCTTTGTCCGGACACACTTTTCTGGGTCATGCCCGGCCTTGGAAGATCAACACGTCGCAGCCCTACCTAGGCACAACAGAGAGGTCAGCACGCCGGTCTAAATCCTATGGCGCAGGGGTCTGGGCCCATCGCCCTTTGCACACCTGCACGTTGTGAACGCGGCCGGTGAGCAGACCTAGCCTCCCTTATACAAGAGTAGGCGTTCCAGTCCAACCCGGCGCACGCCGCTCAGTCGCTGACGTCACGAAGGCTTCGGCTGATACCACGACATCGAGTGCCCATAACTGTCCCCGCGTAGATGGTTAGTGCGTATAGGCCAGTAGCCAGATTAGATCAAATACCAAGATCTCGTTAAGCGTGTTAAGTATCTGCGAACGCCGACCAGGGCCAGGCCCACCTCTCTCCTAGGTGGCCTCAACCTGCCCTGTCGCTCCGCCACAAAGCAACAGTCGGGGGCTGTCGGGAACCCAGGCCACCTCTACCAGGATGGAGCCACCTGCCCCTTCAGCCCCCATCTCCGAACAGTATCATAAGTAATGTAATAGTATAAGTATATAGCATATGCCCGTGATCACCTCCCGAAGTGATCACGGCCCAGTAGTATAGCATGGCAGACGGACAAGAGTGTAGGGCCACTGATGGAATACTAGCATCCTATACTAAGCATTTAGGATTGCAGGTAAAGGTAACAATAGTAGTGGCAAAAACAGGCTATGCAACAGAATAGGATTAACGGAAGGCAATAACATGCTACACTACTCTAATGCAAGCAGTATAGAGAAGAGTAGGCGATATCTGGTGATCAAGGGGGGGGCTTGCCTGGTTGATCTGGCAAGAGAGAGGGGTCGTCAACACCGTAGTCGTACTGGGTAGCAGCGGCGTCGGTCTCGTAGTCTATCGGAGAGAAGAGGGGGAAGAAAGAATAAATATTAAGCAACCAGATGCATAGCAATGCATGACATGACAAGTAGCGGTGCTAGGGGTGCCCTAACACGGTATGAGGTGGTACCGGTGAAGGGGGGAAATATCCGGGAAAATATCCCCGGTGTTTTGCATTTCCGGACAGATGAACCGGAGGGGGAAAGTTGCATGTTCACTATGCTAGGGATGCGTGGTGGACGAACGGGCTGCGTATTCGGGTTCGTCTCGTCGTTCTGAGCAACTTTCATGTTGAAAATAATTTAATCCGAGTTACGAATTAAAATATATGATTTTCTAAAGATTTTATTAATCTCAGGAATTTAATTAATTATTTAAATTAATTATAAAATGGATTTATGACATCAGCATGATGTCATGCTGACATCAGCAGTCAACAGGTGTTGACTGGTCAAACTGACTGTGGGTCCCATGTGTCATAGGCTGAAGACTAACAATTTGTTAATATTTAATTAGTAGGTTAATTAGAGTTAATTAGTTAACTAAACATGGTTAATTAATTTAGTTAATTAATTAATTAATTTTATTATTATTATTATTAATCCTCTTTTTTGTGTTCTAGGCGTGCGGCCCCAATGTCATAGGCCCATGGGCCTTAGTGGGCGCCAGACGCTAGCGGGCAAGGGCGTGGCCCGAGCGGGCACACGC
Source organism: Triticum urartu (assembly GCF_056163025.1). Classification (NCBI taxonomy): domain Eukaryota; kingdom Viridiplantae; phylum Streptophyta; class Magnoliopsida; order Poales; family Poaceae; genus Triticum; species Triticum urartu. Next base: position 412,527,634 of record NC_141879.1, on the reverse strand, counting down.
CCAGGTGCGGGCGGATGAACCCGACGGGCGCGGGCGGGGCGCTGCCCGCCAGGACGCGGGATGAGGCCGTGGGCACGGCGGGGCTCACCGGCCGGCCACGGCAGGCGGAGGCGGACGCAGGGGGCGGCGCGGTGCGACGGCCAGGAGCAAAGTAGCAGCAACGGGGGTGGCCACGGCGCAGGAGCAAGGCGGCACCAGGGCGGGACGGAGCAAAGGCCAAGGGTGACAGGGGGTATGGGCGAGCCGTGATGAGGCGGGGCGCGTGCGCGCGCGTTAGGTTGTCGGGCATGGCCGGAGCCAAGTGGCACGGTGGAAGGTGCTGCGGGGCGCTGGCGTGTGGCTCTGGCGGGCTGCGGTCCAGCCAGAGCAAGGGGGCCGCGGCTGGGTGAGCCAGCACGGGCTGCTCGCGAGCAGCAGACGGCGGCAGTAGGCAGGGCGGGGCTGCGGTGGGGCGGTGAGCGGGCGCAGTGCGCGGGGAGGTAACGACGGTGGTGGTCATAGACCACGGTGGGCAGGGAGTCGTGGCAGGGCATGGTAAGCATGGGGAGAGGAGGAGAGGTCGACGTTCCGATGCGGTAGTCCGGCGAGGTGGTGCTGAGGATGCGCGGCGCTTGGCGATCCGGTGACGGGCGCGGGGAAGACGACGTCGGGTAGCGCGGGAGGCAAGGCGTGGTCGTTGGGGCGCCGACATCGGGTGGCGGCGATGTCGGTGCTGCCTCCCCTCGATCCAGACGGGATCGATCAGAGTTGGGGCGGGGGAGAGGTGGTCGGCGAGGAGGAGGTCGAGGACGGCCGGTGAGGATGGAAGGTCCGTCGAGGGGCGGTGTTGTCGTGCACGATCTAGATTGGGTCGGGGGAGGAGACGTGGGAGGGAGAGGGGGAGAGATCGGGGGGTGGGGGAGTGGGGAACGTGGGGAGTGGGCAAGTTAGGGTTTCGGTCGGGGTGGGTGCCCTATAGGCCAGGGGGTGAAGGGGCCTGGTGGGCAGACTAGTCGGCCTGCTGGGTCGTTTGGCCCGGGGGGAGGCTCTTTTCTTTTTATTAGTTTTCTGTTTTTGTTTTTCCTTTTTATTTATCTTATATCTTTTCTGTTTTATCTTGTTCCTCATTTTATTTTAGTTTGTTAAAGTACAAGAATGATCCCTAACTTAGTACTACCACTAAACCCCCCGCAATAAAAAGTTTAACACCTAAATAGAATAGTTTAACATTTTATTAATTATAAAAGGCATTTAAATAATTGTTTTGACTACTGTTTTATTCATTTTAGAGTATTTAAAGATTTTATATAAGTGTGGTTTCTCCATCATAATTATCCATGATTTATTTGAATCCACCCGAACATTTAGTTTCAATATTTGAAAACTTCTATTGTTTGCCTTTATTTTAAATTTGAATTTTGAACTGGGTTTCGAACTATGCGGTTTTATCAACAGTAACCGAGGTGACGTGGCATCATTAGCGGAGGTTCACTATAGCTTAATTATCTGAGCGTCACAATTCTCCTCCACTAGAAGAAATCTCGTCCCGAGATTTAAGAGGGGAGTAGTGGGAAGTTCGGGTTACAAAATTCTAACGTGTCTTCTCGGTCTTGGTTGCCCTTCATGAATAGGTTGATCCATAGCGTTGATGTCTTCATTTCTCTGCATCAATGCATCATGAGGAAGTTGTCATCCTTCCTTTGGGAACTCCATCGTACTTACAGAGGAATAAAGGATGGGTATACCAGAAGAATGGAATTCTGCATGGTTGCTTATCCGGTAGATAATCATTAGGGAACGTGGCGAAAAGTAACCCTCGAATTGAAACTTATGAAAATATCGAGAGCAAGCTAAGGAGGTATCATGGGAATTTTCGGGCGGGCTTGCAATCGCTTGATGCCCGAAACAGGGCGTGAAAAGGGGTTCAAAGCAATGGGAATAAGTATCGTGTCTGATACCAGAATTGATGATTTCTCGGAAGGTGGCTCGTGAATTACATACGAGGTCACGTGCAAGGAACAACCTTGAGAACATGGGGTGTACAGGAGAGTCAGGTTTCGATCCTGCGGAACTGTGGGTTATGGGCCCACCATGTGGGTTAAAAGTAGGGAGGCGGTGACGATTTGCACGATCATGTAAGCAAGGCATGCCGGAGGATAGCCTGTCAGTTATGTCGGCAACAACATCGGTACCAAGGGTGCGGGACGAAGAGAACCATTCTCCTGCTCGTTGAAATGAGGCGAACCAATAGGGAAAGTTCTCGTCCATCAGTGGTTACCGGAATGCCATCAACAAAAGCAACAGGGTCTTATTGACACGGTTGTACACCAAGGTGTTTACATAAGCAAAAGAATATTACTGCTTAGATCATATGGATCACAAGGAAGGTTAAACAATTCAATGGAAGGAAAATGTGATCATTAGATCAAACAGAACAATGGAAAGGATAATGTGTTTGACACATATACCAAGGGTATACCCTTCCCAAGGATAAGCAGGGCATGATATCCATGACAGGATATAATGTAGAAAACCTTTTAGGTAGGGGAGAGTAATTTCATGACATTATCCATACAACGATGTTTGGATAATTTGATTAAGAAAATTTAGCATTGTGCTTCAAGTGTTCTTATCGATGATAGGAGTACCACATACATGCTTCGAGATAGCACTGACATGGTCTTCAAGCAAAGGTCGGACTTCGGATACACGAAGGATCCATTAGGATAAAATTATTAAACAAGGCATTCAATTTCCTCATGGAAAAAAATGGTTAACCTTGTTAAAAAGAAAACTATAACAATAGGTCCTCCCGCCAGGTGTACTCGGCATGACACGACCTTACCCGGTCATATAACGACCAATGTTATAACTCTTGAAAATATGTTCCCACCATCATATCTGATCGAGATTCAGATCTAATTGGTGTCATGATACCTCAGACTCAGGATGTCCAAGAAGAAAAGGTGTAACACACATTGTCGAGATGACATTGTAAGATTCTCGGGAATTGAACTACGGAAGCAAGTTCCGAAACCAAAGTTCATCAGTAAACCAAGGAGAGGATGAGGAGGTGGCTGATGAACTCAATGAGATTTCCAAAAGATGGATTTCCACAATTATGTGAACAAGGAAATATCATTTGTCGGATCAAATGATATAATGATGTATGCTCAAGGAAAAACATACACAATTAAAAATTAGTTGAAAAGGGTGCCCAAAGTATGGCCTTAGGTAGCATGATCAAATGGTAGAGTGGTGATTCAGTGATCAATAGTCTAAGAATGAACGTTCGACCATTGACTTCAAAGCAATAGGGTTGCTTGAAGGGTAGAATCCAAATAGCACCGTCCACCTGTTGGTATCCCGGTTAGAACCAACACGGGGAACAAGAAAGAAAGGTGATGGTGAGAAGTATTACCTGTATCAAGAATCCTTAAGAGGTGATGAAATTCTCACGACTTTCTTGATATTAAAGATGGTAATACTCGAAGGTAAAGAAGAACAAATGCTGGATAGCAAGGAACTCAAGGTATAACACAAAACACGAACAAGTTTGTGTTGAGCGGAAGGCAATAAAGTGGTAGATGATAAAACAAATCATCGAAGGTAAGGATGGTATTTCTCATCATGAATTCAATTGTTGATGATGATCACGACAAATTTTGTCGAGAGATTTGATGAGGATGTAATCGATCAGCGATGACATCAAGCCAAAGGAATGATGAAGCAAGAGGTTATTGGAACCACAGGTACGACACAAACTCGGAATGAAGCTTGTTGTTCAAGGCGAAATGAAATGACGAGGGAGATCGGCGTAAGCTTAGCTCATCATCGAAAGTTGTGCTCCGGGGTTAAGGACCAGGTAGCAGAGTTAAAATCGGCACGATAATGATATAGCCGAGCAGGCTAGGATTTACGTTATCGAGTTCAAATTCATAAGTAATGAAGGTTACCAAGAGTTGTTTAACCACGGTGTGAACTCGATTCGGTTATCAATGTCTTTGAGTGTTTATTAACTCAGAGCCCGTGAAAAAAATTGGAATTAGTGAGAATGTAATACTTGATGAAGAACGCATAAGAAGTAATGTAGTTCCGTGATAATCTCGAGATACTAGAGGGGGTAATACTCGATGACAGATCAAAGTAGAGGTTGGACTGGGGTATTTCTCTACAGAAGACAAGTGCTTAAACTTGCATGAGAAATGGTATTTAAAGGAGAACATGGTCGGAACCACGATTGCAAAAGGCCAGATCCCAGATATAAGATGAACTTATACCAAAGGAATAATTAATTAAAGATAAGCTTTAATGATAAGATCTACATCGTGTCCATGGGCATGAACACAAAGTTCAAGGTCGACTCCCACTTCCCCAATGCACAACCTTTCATTCACTTCTCGCGTTCGATGAAGTTGTAGTGTTGAAATTTTATCTCGCAAAATACCAGAAGAGTACGGCTCGTGAAACTTTCAAGTTCACACATATTAAGGAAGGCATAGGTTCAACCCGTCATGGTATCATGGAAACATATATGCCAAGCTTCAATAGTGAATACCACCAGCTCAAAAACAGAGCATGGTTCACAAAGCAGAGGATACAATTTACCAAAGGAATTATATACCCATGGAAAGGCTCACAAGGTTATTCAATATGAAGGACATTGTCGGATAAAATCTGACAAAGGGTCTGGTGGTCCATAAGGGATCTGATGTGAGCATCGGTACTCCACCAGAGGAAGAAAGATGCAACGAGGTCAGATTATAGAAACAACTGACTAACTCAAAGCTCAAATGCAAAAGAATTAAGATTTCCATATCAAGGGATCAGAAGCATAGGCTCTTCTAGGCATGCCTCCATGTGCTCGTATTTTGGCTTGTACTCCTTGTTGGAGAAGTTGACGAGGAGCTGAGACGGCTGACCCCCAGAGTCGCCGCGGCCTTGAGGCCGACAATCAGGCCCTTGTATTATGCGATGTTGTTGGAGACCTTCTCACCATGCTGGCAGCAGAGTTGCATGGCGTAGTAGAGCTTGTCCTGAGTAGGTGAGTTGATCACGGCTCCAGCCCCCATGCCCTGCCGTGCAAACACGCCGTCAAAGTACATGATGCAGCCATCCGATGCCTCGTCTCCGGTCGTGATGGAACGGTCTTCACACACCCCTCAGTTAGGGGCGTCAGTCCATTCTGCCACAAAGTCAGCGAGGGCCGCACCCTTGATGTCCCTGGTAGTGCTGAACTCCAGATGGAATGCTTGTAGCTCGATGTTGCACATAGAAACCCTGCCCGCAGGGTTGGGGCTCTGGAGCACCTTCTCCAGGGGTATGCCAAGACGACTTTGATGGGGTGGCCTTGGAAGTAGTTGCGCAGCCTCCTTGAGGCGACGAGGAGCGTGAGCAGGAGCTTCTACGACATGGGGTAGCATGCACGCACGTCATGCAGGACCGTGCTGACGAAGTACACAAGGTGCTCTATGAAGGAAGAGGCATCGACGACATCCAACCCGTCTTGAGGCAAGGGAGCCTCGGGAGCCTTGCCGTCCGACGGGGTAGTCGGGGCCTCAGGAGTGCTGTTCTGAGGTGGTGATGGCGCGGTCGGGCGCGGGGTGTTACGCCACACACGCGCATCCGCACACTCTTCCCAAACCTCCATGAGTGCCGCGCTGGACGAGTGGGGTGTGGCGGCCAGGTAAAGTACCAGGGTTCAAGAGGGCGATGCGCCACCATCACCGGCAGGCTGGTGAGGTATCTGTTGAGGTCTTGGAAGGCTGCCTCTGTTGGATGTGGGGTTCCGGCAAACCCTTAAGGTTCGAACACCAGGGTGCGAGCGAAGTCTTTTCCTCCCACCGATCTACGCCCTAGCTCACTAAGATCTCGCGGACGAACTCGACAAACTCGCAACATAGAAAGACACAAGATTTATACTAGTTCGGGCCACCATTGTAGTGTAATACCCTACTCGAGTGTGGTGGTGGTGGATTCCCTCTTGGGCTGATGATGAACAATACAAGGGGAAGAACAGCCTCCTGAGGGTGAGGTGTTCTCGTGCTTGGCTAACTTGTCTATGTCGGGATGATCTTGATGATCCCCCCTTGCCTATGGTGGTGGCTAGTCTTATTTATAGGGGCCCTGGTCCTCTTCCCAAATATTGAGTGGGAAGGGAGCCAACAACGGCGGGCAAATTTGAAGGGGGACAGCTAGTACAAGCTATGCTGACAAAGGTGGACTCCGCCTGCGAAAGGCTCTGGTGGTGACGCCGTCTTGGGCTCCACAATGACCTCCGTCTTGTAGTCCTTTTGGTCTTGGTTTTTTTGCACCGATATGGCAACCTTTGCCTGATGCCTCGGTACTCCTCACCTGCGCTGGCCTCCTTAGCACCAAAGAGGAAACAAGGACGCTGCGCGCGCTGGCTCCCGCCTGGCGCCCGCCTGGTGTCGATCGTCATGGCTCACGTCACGAGAGCCTTGCGAGGTTTGCCTCTCCTTGTCATCTCCGCCCCTCGTGAGCCTGCCCGACTAGGCCACTCCAGAGGAGGTCTTGTGTCGTCCTCCTCGCGAGGCTTGGCCCCTCGTGAGGGTCTTGGATGCCTTGTTGATGAAGATGGGCCATACGGCCTGCTGTCTTAGCCACGCCGGGGGCCGCAGGCAGGCAAGTCTGGGGACCCCCGTTCCCAGAACACCGACAGTAGCCCCCGGGCCCAAGGTGCGCTCAGGCTTGGTTTCACGGCGAAGCCAAGGGTCAAGTACGGAGCACCATGGGCCCCCAAAAGCCTGCGGCCTCGGTTGACGCATGGTGGTTGATTGGACGTGGGCGTCTCCGCCTCCCCATGCTGCCTCAGCAACTGCACGACTTGACAAAAGGCTGGCGCAGGCAGCACTTGCCTTCATTGCTTCTTCTTTACCTTGCTCCAGATCCCCTTCCTTGCTCTCCGCCACCGCTATCTCCAGATCCGCCCCAATCTCATCCCGTAGCCGTGATCCATGGCGCCGTGCAAGGCCAAGGCTTCCTCAGTGCCGGCTTCGTATGAGTCGGCCCTTGAGGCGCCCTCCATCAAGGATAAGAGCCTCGCCTCCGTGCGCCTGCTGATGGCGGGCGAAAGTAATGAGTGGGGGGAGATCGAGCTCCGGCTTGCCTCAGATGTGCCAGAGCCTGAGGAAAGCACCTTCTTCCCCTTCTTCTCGAGCAGTGTGGCCGTCGGGTTGGTTCCTCCCTTCTCTGATTTATTTTACGAAGTGCTCGACCACTACGGGTTGCAGGCGTTGCATCTCCATCCCAACTTTGTCCTCCTCCTATCCATCTTTGCCTACTACTGTGAGGTGTACCTGGGCGTGATGCCGTCTGTGGTGCTCCTGCGCCATTTCTTCTTCCTCTGTGTCAGCGAGGGTCACATCTCCAGATGCTCTAACTTCATCGCATCTGGCAAGGCCAACTCGATCTCGAGCACCGAGAAGAGGGCCGACAACATTGGATCCAAATGGGTCATGATGGACGCCAAGTGCGCCGATCCGCGTCTAGCACTGCCTACGGTGGCGCCCTCTCTCCATGGGGCTGGCCCAAGGCGGAGCTTGCTGATGAGCGGGCATCGTCTGTGTTGGGGCAGATCGTGACCGACCTGAAGCCGGGCAATGCGAGGGCGGCGAATGTTACGGGGGTCATGCTTCTGAGGGAGCTCTTGACACTGCGAGTAGCCCCACTCCAAGCGCGTGCACGCCCCTGTGGGATCTTGAAGAAGAGGGAAATAAGACCCTCCTGAAGCCGGGGGCCTTGCCTAACGATGAATTGGCCGTTGTCTGGCGCCTTATAGTTGGGGACAACCAGGAGTACCCACCAAGTGCCTTCGTCCCCCTGTTCCAACGCAGGGATCGGGAGGAATTCGTCGCCTCCAGGCCGACCTTTGACGCGCATGGGTTGGTGCCTCCGGCGCTCCTGGGAGCCCCCGCGGTACCGAAACCGGTGGAGGTGTCTTCTGGCGAGCCCCGCAGGGAGGGGGGAGAAGAGGAGGACCCGGAGAAGACTCTGGAAGAGGTGGGGGAGACTTCCCCTCTGAGCAAGGCCGAGATCCTCCACGCCCTTCCTGACGATGCCGAAGCCGGCGCTCGCCAAAGGGAGAGGGAGTAGCCCCCCATCCCGACGAGGGGTAGGTCGTCGCTGGTGCCTCGCGATGCTGCCTCCGTCCCAATGCTATCAGGCTTCAGGCTTCCTAAGCGGAAGTATGTCGCGGTGGATCAGTAAGTGTCTCAAGCTTCACCTTGTCCCTGTTTGTACTCATCATTTCCTGATGCTGGCCCTAGGTTGATCAGGCCGACGTCTTCTACGAAGAAAAGGAAGGAGGATGCGGCGTCCGTGCCTCCTTCCTCAGAGAAAGGTGGTAGCAACACCCGCATCTCCCCAGCCCGGTCATCCTCGCGGGGCCAAGAGGAGCATTGCCACATGGAACCATCCCCCATGGCCCTGCTAGCTCCAGAGGTGTCGGCGCTTGGCGCGGCCGATGAGGTTCCAGCTGGTCCGAAAGTCACGATTTCCCAGGCCCTGGTGACGATGTCGCCTCCTCCCACTACTGCACCTCCACTCCCAGGTTCTTCTGCTCCTACTGCTACTTTGGAACATGCTCTCTCGGAGATGACCCGGCTACAGTCGGATCTCCTGGGCGTAGACCCACGCCTTGTGGCCGGGCGTCTGGAGTTGGCTTCAGGCTGGCTCCATTACGACTTGGCAATTCGCACGGCACTGGGCCAGGCCACTGCGGCTTCTGAGAAGGAGAAGCAAAGTGCCGCCAACGCCGCAGCCGATCATGAGATGGCATTAAAAGACGCCAAGGCCGCCCGCGACCGCTGCCAGGTGCTAGAGGACGAGCTGCAGGGCCTGCGCGCCAAGCACGCCGAAGAAGCACGCTGCCACCAAGCGAAGGAGGAGAAAATGAAGGCCTGGGAGGACGCCGTCAAGAACCATGATGCTGAGCTGGCGGAGTTGGGGCGGGCACAGGCCGCCGAGCGCAACTAGTTGGAAGAGCTAGAGCCGGAGTCGAAGGCGAGGGAGGCCGAGCTCGACGCCAAGGCGCGAGTCCTGACCGAAGACCGTGCAGCCTTTGCCGATCTTGAGAAGAGGTCCTGCAAGGCATTGAAGATGCTCTACGAGCACGGCCTGGAGAAGTCACTGGCTGCCGACGAGGACGGCCCCGCCCGGCTGCTTCCTCTCTTGGTGCAGGCGCTTGAGGAAGTCGTTGATGGCGTCGGTCCTATGGCGGAGGCGGAAGCTTGCTTTCTGTCTTCAGCTGCATTGACTCGCGTCTTCAGCCACCTGCACCTTCGCGATCCCAATGCTTGCCTTGATGAGCTGTTGGAGCCTGTGGCTGAAGACCAATACGAGGCTGCCGCCGCAGCCATGCAAGGTCAGGTGGAGGCCTTGCTAAAAAAGTTTCACGGCTTTGTCTCCGCTCCTCTATCTGGTGATGTCGCCGATCCTGTGGCTGGTGGTGAAGGTGAAGACAACGTCGCTCACGAGGTCGCTTCTTTCGCAGGTGATGGCGGCGTCAGGGGGAGACCTTCGGCTACCCTCCTGTTTCATTCCTGCAACAGGCATTAGGCCTCGGGGAGGCATTTAGACTTTTCATTTCATATCGTGAAGAAAATGTGTGAGGACAATGTGTTTGTAATATTTGCTTCGAGATTTTGCGATTTCCTTCCTATTTGCTTTGCGTTCTGCGTCGGCAGAGGCCGGCCCCGCGCATACCTCAACCGCCATTGGGCTGACCGGAGACCAGGACGGACCAAGAAGTGAGGGGCTACGTGACCAGTTCCTGAGTCGCGATGCTCAGGAGTCCCCCTTGACGCGCAAACAATTTCCATACCTAGCCTCGCCAAGGCCTCGGGAGGGGCGCGCAACGCCCAGGTCCGGCAGACCTGGTTGGGTGGCGTGCGCTTGGGTGTGGTCCGAGCGCAGCCCCCGTGCCCAGCCCCCTCCCGCGGCTCTCCCGAGGCGAGGCGTTGTGGTGAGGCCGGACGCTGAGCTCTGGGCTCCCTGAGGTTGGTACGACCATGGGGCCGCCCTCAGTTGTTTATCGCCAGCGCGGAGCATAGTGCTTCCGCTTGTGCACGGGCATAGCCGCTCCATGGCAGTGTCGACGGCCAGCGCTGAGCATGGTGCTTCCACTTGTGCGTGGGATGGGGGCCCCCTCCAGGAGGAGCCCCCGGGGCGTGTACATCCCCGCCCTGACACGTGGCTAGCACGGTAGGGCTGCGAGGTGTGTCTGGGCAATGGCGAGCCAGCGCAGGACTCACGAGGCCCTACCTCAAGGCGGGTTGCGCCTGGTCTTGAGTCTTGGTGGTTGTGTGTTCCTGCATGGCGGTTAGGTTCAAGCATTCTACGTCCTTAGGTCCCAGCCCTTGAGCGAGCTCAGTCGCCGCTGGTACCCGAGGTCACGATGCCGTGGTCAAGGCCAGGGGGTGAGGGCTGGAGAGCCAGTAAGAGCTCCTGAGTTGCGATGCTCAGGAGCCCCCCTTTTAACGCGCAAGAGAATTGCACGGGGTGAATGTACCCGCAGTGGGTGACAATCGAGCAGGCGATAATCGTAGGCAGGTTAAGCAGGAAAGGCAAATCAGCTTGGGTAAATGCAGGAAGATACATGCCACTGGGTTCGGCCCGAGCGGCTTGGGGATGATGCAGCCCGAGGGGCGCCCCCGGCAAGGCAAACTAAAGACATGAGCAAAAGGGGTACATGCCGCAGGGACGGACCCACGCGTACTGGGAATAATGCAACCCAAGGGGCGCTCCCAACTTAAACGAGCTTGGAAGATGTCACCTGGTTCTCTAGAAGAAGCAGAGTTGGTGCAGCTGAAGGCGTGCATCAAAGAAATGACTCCTCATGAGCCACCCGAGCCCTGAGCCTCAGGAGGCTCTGGGGGCTCAGGAGGCTCCCTGAAGACCGTCTCCGTTTCCTCCAGGACGACGCGGTACCTGGCCTCTCAAGCCGCCAGGTCATGCCGCATGTTGCGCTGATAGGCCGACGCCACGCTCGGCAAGCCAAGGGGCATGCGAACATAGCTGTGTGGTGGGCCCTCGCAACGGCCCACAAGCGAAGGCCAGAAGCGCTCCTGAGACGCGGCCCTATTAAGCCCTGGGACGTCGATGCAGACGCGCAGCTCAGCACCCTCGCCTGGGTGGTGAGCTGCGCCCTGTGAGTGGCTGTCGCCGCGCATGGCTCTTGCATCTTGCAGTTCCTGTGTGGTCTTGGCGATGACTTCCTGAGTGGTGGTCACCCCTTGCCCTGTGTTCTCCTAAGGAAAACGTGTCGTGTAGCACGCCTCCAAGTGGTGCCCGAGCGCCTCCCTCATGAGGTTGGCAAGGCTTGAGGCCCTCCAGAAGAGAGCCCCCGAGCCCTGCCCGAGGAGGGCGCTGGGCGCGCCTTCCTACGCGATGGAGGGTGGCGCCCCTGGGACGGACGCTGATCCTGATGAGGCTCCTGCCACGACGCCATCCTCCTGGGGTCCTGCGCGGCGCAACTTCTTCTTCTTGGGGATGGCCTCCGAAGGGCCCTCACTTTTGCTGTTGGGGTCGTCGATTGCTGCGGCTTGGAAGGAGCGCTCGAGGGCGCACACCGCATCCCTTTCCTCACATGGGATCGTGATGACCCTGCCGCTTCCAGGCATCTTGAGGACGTTATAGCCGTGGTGGGTGACCGCAATGAACTTAGCCAGTGCCATATACCCGAGGATGGCGTTGTACGGCAGGCGGATGTGGGCGACGTCAAAGTCGATGAGCTCGGTGCGGTAGTTGTCGCGCGTGCCGAAGGTGACAGGCAGGCGGACCTGCCCTATCGGTGCGGTGGAGCCGTCGGTCACTCATGAGAAAGGTTGGAGGTTGTCGAATGTGTCGACGGATAGGACGTTGAGCCCTGCATGTAACGCCCCGAGACCGATGTGCCAGGTGTCTTCCAGTTATTCGTTGTTGTTTGCCTTATCTTTGCTTGCGTGTCATGCACTGCATATCATGTCATCATGTGTATTGCATCATCATGTTTTAAAACTTGCATTCATCCGGGTTCTCCGAGTTCTCTCCGTTGTCCATTCTGAGCCCAACCACACTTGCACGCGCACGCGGCATGTCCGAAATATTATTTTATAAGTGGCCGAAAAATGTTCTCAGAATGGGATGAAAGTTGGCATGCGGTCTTGTTATAGTGTAGGTAGGACGCCTGTCAATTTTCGTCGCATTTGGAGTTCGTTTGACGCCCCAACGGATAACTAAAGCGGCAATATAGTCGGTCTAACGTCGGACGTTTTCGGTCTCGAGAAACAGTTGCCGGGCCTCTCCTCTTCTATCTTCTCAGCCCTTTGCCTTCTGCACTACCTCTCACCACCAGGCCCTACCTAACCTCTCTCGTCAGCCCGCGGACCTCCTCCCGCGCGCGTCCGAAATCTGTCCCGGACCCGACCCGGACAGTCGTTACCGCTGTGTCCGGATCATCCCCAAACATCTACAAAACGTCTCCGTTTTCTTATTTGGACTCCCTAGCCTATTTTTCCTGACCGTCTGATTTTGATCGGAGGGACGAGATAGCTCCTAACCTAACCTGTGGTGTATCTATTCGTCCACCCCCAGTCCATTTTGGTCAAACCCTAGAAATTAGGGGACATGTCCCTGCCGCCGCCGCCGCACTCTTCTTCCAAATCCCCATCAGGATCCACCCCGATCCACCCAACCAACGAGCCCCTCCTCCTCTCAATCCTATCCACCAACCAGAGCTTCACCTGAAGCCAGCACGCCTCCCGATCGAGCTGCTCGATCTGCTGCACCCGAGCGCGCCGGCCTCCCCTGCTCCTTCTTATTCCCTTTCCTCCTCGGTCTCCTTCTCTCTCATGTCGTTCCTCCTCTCTCTTAGGTACCCCTGGACCACCCATGAACGCAAGTCCACAAGCTCCGTCGCTGCAGGGAACGAGGAGCACGCCGCCCCAATGCATGGACGCTGGCCTTCAGGACTCGTCTTTGAACAGTCCGAGCACCAGAACAGAGCATCCTCTGCACCACTTCTCCTCCCGTCGCCTCCGCCTCGTTCCAGGGAAGGACGCCCTCGCGCCGCCGAACCATCTTCCGGATCCGCCGTCCTCTGCCAAGTTCCTGCCGCCGCCGCTTCCTTGCAAGTCCAACTACGCGCCAGCTCTCCTGCTTCGAGCGCAGAAGCCACCAGGATGCCTGACGCGACAACCTCCTCAAGTCCGGTCCGCCCCGCGCTGCCTCCCTTTCATTCCCGCCGAAGCCTACGCCAAGTCTCTCGCAAGACACCGCCCTGCTGCCCAGTTCCCCTCGCGGCAAGTCCGCCGCTGCAGTCCCCTACCGCTGCTGTCTGCTTCATCAGATCGCGCGAGAGGAGCTCGCCCGGTCCAGCCGCGCGTTGACCGCGCTGGCCAGCTGCATGGGTCGGCCTCCTTTCCCGCTGCGGCCCAGCTACTCCCAGGCTCCTCCGGCCCAGCTCCCGCTGCGAGCCTGCCAGCCTTCACGGGCCTTGGCCCATGGTGAGGCCAGCTCCGGCGCCCTCTTGTTTTTCTTTCCTCATGTTGGGCCAGCCTCTGTTTCAGCCCGCTATATTTTTTCCCTGGCCCTGAGAATTTTGCCAATATTCCAGAGTTTACGGTTTTATAGAAAAACCCCTAGTCTTCATGCATATAATAACTTATGAATAATGCTTCATATGTAAAAACTTAATATATGAAACTTGCTTAGAATTTTGTGTAGATTAATAATATGCCATTTTCAATCATGTTTAAAATGTCTAAATTGTTGTTTGCTTTAATTTGCCCCTATGCCAAGCTAAAATGTTTTCATTCATAACTAAATAACCGTAACTCCGAATTTAACAAACTTTATATGTAAATGGGGTAGAATTTTGCATTGTTTAACATGGTGGCATCTCTTTGCATGTGTAACAACTCTAAAATTTTGTTTAGGGCAGATCAGTACCAAACCAAAATATGCACATGAGGAGTTTCCGGACTTGTTGTTTTGTTGTTCCGGCCTCATTTAAACTTGACTAGATAGGTAGTTTTACGTTGCTTCACCCTCTTGCCATGTTTAACAACATTTAATATTGTTGGGTACATAAAAGAGAGAGAACTAAATAAGTCATGTGGTGTTTTCTTCAATATGCAACTCCGTGGCATATTGAGCTCCACTTAATTTGTAGTGTTGTTTGTTGCAGTTTGCCATGCCATGCCTCATTAAACTGGACATGCATCATACTTGTTTGTGCATCGTGTCATGCTTATGTGGTGGTTGTTTACTATGTTGTTTGCTTTTTTCCGGTGTTGCTTCTTCGGGTTGGTTCCGGTAACGTCGCGGTTGTGAGGAACCGTTCGACTACGTCCGTTTGTCTTCTTCATGGACTCGTTCTTCTTCCTTGCGGGATTTCAGGCAAGATGACATACCCTCGAAATCACTTCTATCTTAGCTTGCTAGTTGCTCGCTCTTTTTCTATGCCTATGCTGCGATACCTACCACTGGCTTATCATGCCTCCTATATTGTTGAACCAAGCCTCTAACCCACCTTGTCCTAGCAAACCGTTGTTTCGCTATGTTACCGCTTTGCTCAGCCCCTCTTATAGCTTTGTTAGTTGCAAGTGAAGATTGGAGCTTGTTCCATGTTGGAACATGGATATTTTGTTGGGATATCACAATATCTCTTATATGATTAATGCATCTATATACTTGGTAAAGGGTGGAAGGCTCGGCCTTATGCCTGGTGTTTTGTTCCACTCTTGCCGCCCTAGTTTCCGTCATATCGGTGTTATGTTCCCGGATTTTGCGTTCCTTACGCGGTTGGGTTAGAATGGGAACCCCTTGACAGTTCGCTTTGAATAAAACTCCTCCAGCAAGGCCCAACATTGGTTTTACCATTTGCCACCTAGCCTTTTCTTTCCCTTGGGTCGGCCAGCCCAAGGGTCATCTTTATTAAAAACCCCGGGCCAGTGCTTGTCTAAGTGTTGGTCCAACCCAGAGCACCGTGCGGGGCCGTCCCTTGGCAACTTGGGTTATGTTGGCTCCCGTACGCTTGGCTTATCCGGTGTGCCCTGAGAATGATATATGTGCAGCTCCTATCGGGATTGTCGGCACAGCGGGTGGTCTTGCTGGACTTGTTTTACCATTGTCGAGGATGTCTTGTAACCGGGATTCCGAGCCTGATCGGGTCTTCCCGCTAGAAGGAATATCCTTCGTTGACCATTAGAGCTTGTGATGGGCTAAGTTGGGACACCCCTGCAGGGTTTTGAACTTTCGAAAGCCGTGCCCACGGTTATGGGCAGATGGGAATTTGTTAATGTCCGGTTGTAGAAAACCTGAAGTTGACCTTAATTAAAATACATCAACCATGTGTGTGTCGGCGGGGTCCGGGAGGTGAACACGGTGTTGGAGTTATGCTTGACGTAGGTTGTTCTAGGATCACTTCTTGATCATAGATTCTCGACCGTGCTTCGCTTTCTCTTCTTGCTCTCTTTTGCGAATATGTTAGCCACCATATATGCTAGTCGCTTGCTGCAGCTCCACCTCATACCTTTACCTTACCCATAAGCTTACATAGTCTTGATAACGAGGGTGTGAGATTACTGAGTCCCCATGGCTCACAGATACTTCCAAAACCATCTTGCAGGTGCCGTTGAACCGTGCCGGTGACGCAACTGAGCTCAGGAGGAGCTCGATGAAGACTTTGTCCGTTGTGTTGTTTCATTCCAGTTGATCAGTAGTGGAGCCCAGTTGGGGTCCATCGGGGATCTGTGTAGCTTTTGGGGTAGTATTCTTTTATTTTGGCTCCGTAGTCGGGCCTTGACTGTATCTGGTCGATGTAATGCTTTATTCATGTAATTGTGTGAAGTGGCGATTGTAAGCCAACTATGTATCTCTTTCCCTTATGTATTACATCGGTTGTGTGAAGATTACCTCACTTGCGACATTGCTTTCAATGCGGTTATGCCTCTAAGTCGTGCTTCGACACGTGGGAGATATAGCCACATCGAGGGCATTACACTGCACCACCATCAATGAGGGTCTTAGTAACCTGCACATTGTTGATGACTGGGGAACATAACATCGGGAGGACGCCGGCGGTGGCCGCGCACTTGAGCTGATCTGCCGAGTCGAAAGTGATGGTGCACTGGGACCACTTGAGCGTGCGCGCAGCCTCAAGCTTGGCGAGCACCGCATTCACCTCGCGAGTGAACCGTTTGAATATGCACTGAGAGGTTGGGGCCTTGGTGCCGCCCAAGATGCAGGCGATTGCATGCGGCTCCTGGAAGCCCCTAGCCCCCTCGTCCTCATTATGATCGCCGTTCCTACTTGGTGGCGGCAGCGGGGGAAGACCGGCGTTGCTTTGGGGGCGATCCTCACGAGGTTGGTCCCTCTAGGCCCCCTCGCGAGGATGGTCTTGCCAGCGGTCCTCACAAGGCCTGTCGCGCCATTCCTGGCGCGGGCCATGGTCGTCCCAGCGTCAGCCTCCATGTCCTCCTCCACGGATGTAGCCCCGGTCGCTGCACTCTGGGCATCGACCGTAGCGTCCTTGTCGTATGGCTCTGAGCTGTTGGCAGTCGCTGGTGTTGTGGGTGTTCAGGTTGTGGAAGGCGCAGAATGGTCAGCTATTCTTGGATGACTCAGGCTGATCTCTGCCCCGCTTCATGTCGGGCTCCGCTACTAGTACCACTACTTCCTTGCGCTTCACGTCCTTGGCCTTGGCTTTCTTCTCTTCTGTGCCCGCGGCTAGCAGCTCAAGGAGAGAGAGGCGCCCCTCCTCAGCTCTTGCGCACTTGGTCGCCATGTTGAATAGCTCCTGAGATGTGCAGAGCTCCTCGTGGATAGCAAGCTCTTCCTTCATCTTGACGTCACGGACGCCGTCGGAGAACGCGGAGATGATGGCCTCATCCGTGACCTTGGGGATCTTGAGGCGGGTGTTGTTAAAGCGCTGAATGTACTTCTGGAGGGTCTCCCCTGGTTGTTGCTCGATGCGGCGCAGGTGGCCCGCGGCCGACGGGCGGTCACGAGTGCCCTGGAAGTTGGTGACGAAGCGGTCGCACATCTCGTCCCAGGAGGAGATCGAGCCGTGCTGCAGGTTCAGGAGCCAGGAGCGGGGCCCGTCCTTGAGGGCCATGGAAACCAGTTTGCTATGACTTTCTCGTCGTCGTTGGCTGCTTCGATGCTCAGCTCATAGAGCTGCAAGAACTCCGCGGGGTCAGCGGTGCCATCGTAGTGAGGAGGTAGATCTGGCTTGAACTTGCCTGGCCAGGCGACGGTGCGCAGCTCGTGGGTGAAGGCGCGGCAGCCGGCCATAGTTATTGGGGCCCGCTTCGGAGGTGGAGCTTGGTCTTGACGAGGTCCGTGCGGCGCCGTTGCAGGCTGCGCGCGGTCTTGACGAGGCGGCACGGGAAGCACGGGTGCAGCTCCTCACGGCCGAGGGATTTCTTGGTAGCTTCTCTCTTCGCGCGCGGGCACCGGGCGTGGCGGATCACACCGTGGGGCCGCGCGCCTTGGTGCCAAGGCGCCGTCTTTGGGCTGGGGTGGTGGAGGCGCGCCCTAGGCCTCGTCGCCTGTGGCCGGCTGAAGGTGAGGCAGAGAGACGGAGAGCGCCGGGGAGCCCCCTGCGGCCCATACGAGCTCGGGGACACGGTCGAGCTACTCCTCGTAGAGGTCGTCGACTGGGCGGTAGCGCAGGAGTTCATTTGCGGCGAGGAGTGCGGCCCGCGCCTCCATGGGAGCGTGACGTGCATGGGACGAAGAACCGGCCGGGGTCAGTGTCACACCCTGCATTTTGTAACATGTCGTTTGCATTAATAAGGCATGAAAATTTGGACCAACAAAAACTTTTGCATTATTTGGCTTTTATTTGGAGTTTGTTTTCTCTGTGTGATTTTCAAGTGCTCTTTAAAGTCAGCTACTCCACTTTATATACTTCATTTCCCTGCCCCAAACTTCTGCCCAATGATCATGCAATGTTTATAGTGCAATATAGTATTTTCTTACAAAAATAAATTGGCAAAAAGTATTTTCAGAATTTAGTTTTCCAAAAACCCCTGAATTGAGGCTTGAACTACAAGTACTTGATTTAGGGTATGAAAAATATTTCAAAGAGTATATTTGAAACCTAATAGATATAGGATTCCCCTAAACCACAAAAATATAATTTTAAAAGTTATTTTCCTATTTTATTTAAAAGCTTTTTCTTAAGGCCAGAAATGGTCTTTAATAGGAAAAAAATATTTTATTGTTTCAAAAATATTTGACAAAAATCAGGGAAACTCTGTGGACATATATTTTCCATATATAAGAGTTTCAACACATGGTCATGTTCAAAATATTGGACAAAACCTCCCAAAACTATTTCTTCCCATTTCAAGGATTTAAAATATTTCTACAGGAAATATTTTTATAAAAATCCAAGAAAATTCTAGCAAGTCACATATACATAATATGATGACATTTCAGAGTTTCAGATCAATCCAAACTGTTCTGGTTCACAAAAGTGCCCCAAAACCATCTCTGTCCAGATTCAAATTTGAACAACTTTGTACTACCAACTTTATCTCCTTGACCCCAAATTTTGTGGGCATTCTCACATGACCAAATGAAGCCACTACACTAAGTGATGCGTCAAGGGGAAGTTATGTGCTCAGCTTGATCTGCAGAAGTTCATTTCTGCTAATTTCTAGGGTTTACAAAAGTTGCATTGGCAACTTTGCCCTAATGAGCTCAAAATTGGTGGAAGGCCCTAATTATATGTGACATTTCACCCTATGGAGTATCATGGAAAATTTAAATCGTCTACTTGCCCAAACAAGCATCAAACACCTTCTGCCACTTTACCAAAATCCTATTTTTGGCCTCTTCCACTAATCTCCGTAGGCTCAACTTTCTACCACGACCCCTCCTAGTCCCCCTCTAGCACCTGTGTGCCTTGCTACCCGAGGAAGCAATGGTGAATGGGGAAGAGCCCCATTTTTCTTCTCTGGACAGTGGAATCCTCCCTCTCTCTCAGCCTCCTTCTCTCCCCTCAGCTTTCATGAGCATCCAAGGCTCTCCCCAGCTTTTGCCCCGGCCCCCTATAGTTGCCAGACACAAGTGGACGCGTGAGGACGCGGGAAAACTGTAGATGCCGGCCAAAGTCGTGCTCTGGAGGGACTGGCAGAGCACCCGACCATTGACGCCGCGTCCCCCGACCGCATCGAGCCTCCCCCGTGCACCAGTCGGTGCCCCTCGACGTCCGCTCCACGCCAGCAGGCCGCCCACTTGCTCCCGCGCCCTCCTCTCCCTCCTGCAGCTCGCGCCAGAACGCCGTCCCGCTCGGCCAATGCTCGCGCTGCTCCTGTGGCCAGCCCACAGCTCGTCCCGCTCCTCCTCTCTCTCCCTAGCACCCTGAACCACTCCCACGAACACCCCCGAGCCATTCAATTCCTCTCTAACGGCCACCCTAGCCGATTCCGCGAACACCCATAGGCCGCGCCTATGGTGGACCTCGGCCAGCCTATATAAGATGACCCCGAGCCTCTCTCTCACTCCCTGTCACTCCCCCACACTCCTAATCAACCACCTGCACCACCCACTTGCCTCCAGAGCCGCCTGAGCTCGAGATCGAGCTCGAGCTCCACCGCTTCAGCTCATCGGCATTCGCGTGGTACAGGCCTCCTCCGCCCCCATTCTCTCTCGATCTAGAACCACACGGCATCACTGACCCTTTCCCCTCTCTTCCCCACTCTTTTTGCAGCCTGTAATGGTGGGAACCACCAACGCCCGAAGCACCTCCACCGCGTGACCTCGTCGCCGGCAAACCAGGCTGCTCCGATGACCAACCCTACCTCCACCCGAATGGTGACACGACGCTGAGCCCAGCAGTGCCCTCGCCCGACCACGCCGTGCCCTGCATCGTCGCCGGTGAGCTCGCCGGCCGTCTGGACTCGGGGTTAGGGATGACAGGCGGGCCCCGCCTGTCAGCCTCTCGCCTCCATCGCCTCTCGCTCTCTTGCTGACGCCTGGGCCCCGCCCGTCAGGTTTAAACCTGGCGCGTGCGCGCATGCACCAGTGCGCTGGGCCGCCTCTCGGACTGGGCCTGCTGCGCTGCGGCTGCTCTGGCCCAGTTGCACAGTGCTCCTTTTCCTTTTTCTTTTCTGTTAGACTTGCAAAATTTCCACAGGATTAAGTATTCATCCAAATGCAATAATTCCAGTTACTAAAATCCTGTAAAAATCCCACCTATTTAATGGTGTAACTTTCATACATGCCCAACCAACTTTTCTGTGTTGTTCAAATTTAAATTCAAATTTGAGCAATTAAATCCTTGTTTGGAAATCCATTGCTCTGTCTCTGTAGCTCCAAATCCAGAAATAAGAATTTTCCCCTTCTTAGTTTTAACCCTAGTATTTAACAAAAATGAGTTGACATTTTTCTGAGCACTTTGGTTTTTCTGTTTTATTATTGCCTTATTTTGTCATTATTATTTTGCGACGATAGATTGCGTTGCTGACGAGGGAGTTGGACTAGAAGACTTTGAAGAGCCAGAAGACTTTGCACTTTTATTGCTTGCATCAAAGTCATGATAATGTGGTGACCACTTAAGGTGGTTTGCCTCTGTTGCTTTTCTCGTTGACACTTGCATGATGCATGACCCTACCATTCTATGAGGGTTATGCGAGTGGGTGTAGTTAGGATGCTAAGTAGCTGCTATGCAAATGGGATGGGTATATGCATGGTGAAGGAAACCAAGTTGTTTTCAAGGACTTTTCAAAACCCTGTCGGGTGCCACTTATGCCCGAGGGAGCTAATGAGTTGGGTAACCACTTGATGATGAAGTGGTGTACCGAGGCAAGTGTGTGTGTTGTTTTCGAAAACGGATTGGATTTAAGATTTGTCGACTGTCCCAATCTTACATGTGCAACCACTCTACCCTTATATGGGAAAGGGCATTATTGATTACCTAGGCCGATACTAGCTTTGAGCCAGCATTACTAGTGACGGGAGAGTCATTGTTGCGGTCTCTCGGGACGGGGTCATGCCAGGTAGGGTGGCCAAGGAAAATTTTATGGGGCACCAGACACACCGTTGGTACCCCGTGCCAGTGGTATGTGGAAAATATGGGAGTGTGGCTCCAAATTCTTAAGATGAGAAATGTTGGGCACGGGGGTTGCTACCAATCGAGTGGACTCTATGTTAGTGTCGTCTAGGGAAAGGTAATGATCGGGTGCTTACCCTGGGTACTTGAGGTACCGCGGGTCGTGGATGACACGGAAGTTCCTCGGATCTTGTGGGTTAAGTGTGCAACCTCTGCAGAGTGTAAAACTCTTCGAATAGCCGTGTCCATGGTCAAGGACAGTTGGGCGGTGCTGCTTAAACTATGTCCAGAGTTTTACCCACCGCGTGCGGGTGTGTTGATAAAACTATTTGGGTTAAGTCAGATGGCTTGACACGATGATTAAGATGGACTGGTGTCCAACTCTGCTTATGTTGATATCTGTGCTCTCATGATGCATACTTTACATGTTGATAGATCATGTCTTCGCACTCAAAACTAGCTTTCTGCAAACTACCTACTTAGTGCTATATCACTGCATTATTGTGCCCTATTCCAATCATGGGTTGCTTGCGAGTACATTCAAAGTACTCATTGGCTTGACACTGGTTATTTAATTGTCCAGGCATGGAAGAACAGGAGTTCAAAGAAGAGTTCTTTGGAGACGAACATGCAAACTAGGACGTTTCCCAGTCAGAATGCCTGTAGGGTTAAGGTAGATGGCATGGGTTCTACTTATCGACGAAGATTTCCGCTACTTAAGTTTATTTGGTACTCGGCCCTTATGGCTTATTCTATGTAAGACTTGACCATAATGGTCATAATTTGTGTAAGACGGTATGTATGGATGTAAGACTCTTGTTATTCAGCTTTTGTGTGTTCAGTGAGCATTGATCTCTGGGATCACTATACACAGGCATTCGGTGATCACGACTTATGAGTTAGGGTCCCCATAGTCAGCGATGGAGTGGCGGTGCGGACGTCCTGCCGTACCGAAGGATGCAGCGAAGACGCTTGCTGCTCGTTCCCCACCGGGCCGGTGGCAGCGTTGGCGGCGGGAGACGGAGAACGACGAGGTGGCCCGCCGATGGGGGCTGTCTGAGCAACGCGGGCGGTGAGGGCAGCCCGTCACTCAACTCGAGCACGGCGTGCGTCCGCCATGGAGATGATGGAGCGACGGAGCGATGAACTGATGGAAGGAAAGCTACGGCGCACCCCTACCTGGCGTGCCAAATGTCGGATGTGGGGTTCCGGCAAACCCTTATGGTTCAAAAACTAGGGTGTGCGCGAAGTTTTCTCCTCCCACCGATCTACGCCCTAGCTCACTAAGATCTCGCGGACGAACTCGATGAACTCGCAACATAGAAAGACACAAGATTTATACTGGTTTGGGCCACCATTGTGGTGTAATACCCTACTCCAGTGCGGTGGTGGTGGATTGCCTCTTGGGCTGATGATGAACAATACAAGGGGAAGAACAGCCTCTTGAGGGTGAGGTGTTCTCGTGCTTGGCTAACTTGTGTGTGTGGGGATGATCTTGATGATCCCCCCTTACCTATGGTGGTGGCTAGTCCTATTTATAGGGGCCCTGGTCCTCTTCCCAAATATTGAACGGGAAGGGAGCCAACAATGGCAGGCAAATTTGAAGGGGGACAACCAGTACAAGCTATCATGACAAAGGTGGTCTTAGCCTACGAAAGGCTCTGGTGGTGATGCCGTCTTGGGCTCCAGAATGACCTCCGTCTTGCCGTCGTTCTGGTCTTGGTCTTGTTGCACCGATATGACAACCTTTGCCTGATGCCTCGGTACTCCTCGGCTGCGCTGGCCTCCTTAGCACCAAAGAGGAAACAAGGACGCTGCGTGCGCTGGCACCCGGCTGGTGTCGATCGTCTTGGCTCATGTCACGAGAGCCTCATGAGGTTTGCCTCGCCTTGTTATCTCTGCCCCTCATGAGTCTGCCCAACTAGGCCACTCCAGAGGAGCTCTTGTGTCGTCCGCCTCACGAGGCTTGGCCCCTCGCAAGGGTCTTGGATGCCTTGTTGATGAAGATGGGCTGTATGGCCTGCTGGCTTAGCCACGCCATGGGCCGCAGGCAGGCTAGTCTGGGGACCCCGTTCCTAGAACGCCGACAGCCTCGGCCTCCGGAGTCCATTCGAACGGGCCCTTCTTTTTCATCAGCTTGAAGAACGGGAGGGTGCGCTCGCCTAGCTTGGAGATGGAGCTCCCCAATGAAGTTACACAGCCCACGAGCATCTGCATCTCCTTGAGGGTCTGCGGTGGGCTCATCCTGTCTATTGCCTTGATCTTCTCCGGGTTAGCCTCGATCCCTCTGTGCTACACCATGAAACCGAGTAGCTTGCCAGACAGGACGCCGAACACGCACTTCTCCAGATTGAGGCGCTGGTTTACCTTGCGCAAGTTGGCAAACGTCTCTTCCAAATCTCCGACAAGCATCCTTGCTTCCCATGACTTAACCACTATGTCATCGACGTATGCCTCAGCATTTCTCCTAAGCTTCCAGCCTCGAGTGATGTGCATCAATCGCTGGAAGGTTGCGCCGGCATTGCGTAGCCCGAACGGCATGCGGGTGTAGCAATACACCCCGCATGGGATCAGGAAGGCTGTCTTCTCAACGTCCTGCACCACCATCTTGATTTGGTGGTAAACTATGAAGGTGCGTAGGAAGCACAGCAAATCGCACTAGGAGATGGAGTCGATGATCTGGTCGATGCGCGGAAGAGGGAAAGGGTCCTGAGGGCAAGTCTTGTTGAGGCTCGTGAAGTCAACGCACATGCGCTCCTTCCCGCCCTTCTTGGGGATGATAGATTGGCTAGCCAATCTGGGTGCCGCACTACCCGAAGG
The DNA here is from genome assembly GCF_056163025.1 of Triticum urartu. Lineage (NCBI taxonomy): Eukaryota > Viridiplantae > Streptophyta > Magnoliopsida > Poales > Poaceae > Triticum > Triticum urartu. The sequence goes on along the minus strand of NC_141879.1, from coordinate 412,503,768 downwards.
ACCCTGGCCTCTTGCAGCTTGTGGACCACTTGGATGATGAACGACTGCTTCTCCGGAGCTTGTCGCCACGCCTTCTGCTTCACTTGGTGCGCACTGGGGCACACCATCAAGTGGTGCTCGATCATATCTCATGGGACATCGACCAAGTCTGTTGCCTCCCATGCAAACACATCCTTGTTTGCACGAAAGAAGCCGACCAACACCTCTTCCTGGTCCGGGGAAAGGCCGGTGAGGGAGTCCTGGATTAGGGGGTCTCCGGACAGCCAGACTATATCCTTTGGCCGGACTGTTGGACTCTGAAGATACAAGATTGAAGACTTCGTCCCGTGTCCGGATGGGACTCTCCTTGGCGTGGAAGGCAAGCTAGGAAATACGGATATGTATATCTCCTCCTTTGTAACCGACCTTGTTTAACCCTAGCCCCCTCCGGTGTCTATATAAACCGGAGGGTTTTAGTCCATAGAACAACATAAAATCATACCATAGGCTAGCTTCTAGGGTTTAGCCTCTCTGATCTCGTGGTAGATCAACTCTTGTACTACTCATATTATCAAGAATAATCAAGCAAGACGTAGGGTTTTACCTCCATCAAGAGGGCCCGGACCTGGGTAAAACATTGTGTCCCCTGCCTCCTGTTACCATCCGCCTTAGACGCACAGTTCGGGACCCCCTACCCGAGATCCGCCGGTTTTGACACCGACATTGGTGCTTTCATTGAGAGTTCCACTGTGCCGTCTCCGTAAGGAAGTATGCCTCATCTTGTTGTTAAAAACAACATTACCGCTGGGGGAGCCCTGGCTGTCGGCCAAAATCTCCGGCTAGGCAGTTTCATCATGACCACCCATTCGGCTGCTGCGCCAACGATGACTTCTCGGGTCATCGAAAAGAGCCTCCACGTCGGCTCAGAATTCGCCGAGCAGATGGATCCAATGGAGCTCTCTTCCCTAACGATCTCTTGGATTGCACCGCGGCCTTGGGAGTCGCTACAGACTGTGGTCGGATTGGGCTTAAACCCGATCAAAGGGAGATTAACTCTCCACTGGTCACCCATCATATTGCGGTGGTGGAGGAACAATGCGGCGATTCTTCCTCTATCTTGAGGACTAACTATGTCCGGATTCCTGAGCTCTCCGAGCCGGATACCTGTTTATGGGAGGACATCACCCAAGCCCTGAACCTAGAGTTAGGTAGCAGGCCAGACTTATCGGACAACATCCTGGAATCTGAACTTCCAAGATTGGAAACACCTCGGCCCCTGGGTCTCAGATCGGGTAAGGGTTCAGACTCAAATACACCCACCCACCCAGACATAAACGATCTTTCCCACATCAGGCAAGAGCCCATGAAACAGTACATCATTATCGGGCCAGATTCCTCCTTGTGATGAACAAGGTTAAGGACTATCGTGAGGAAGACGCAGTCTCATTTTTCTGCAATAACTGCATAGACAAGGGAATCCTTAACGCCATAAGTCGCCATGACATATCACACTTCACTGACTTGGCATCCATAGTACGAAAGTACTGTGCGATGGAAAGTGCCTGGAAAACCGAAACGAAATTTTGGGATAATCCGGCTCCGAATATACACCCAGTCCGAAGTAAAAGGGTGCACTATCATAAGACACCCGACTTAATTACAAAGAAGCAAAAACCCTCTACAGGGCGTGGAACCGTATTGGAGGGATGTCTCAACGGACCCTGCAAAATTCATAGTACAGCGGATACCATACCAACACACAGCCTTAGAGCATGTTGGATACTTCGGCAGGTGGCCTAAAGCGGCTAGGATCTTCTCATCCCAGATGCCACAGAGCACCATCCCAGGGATAATAATACGGTATTAACAGTCTTTGAGACCTTCGCATCAAATAATAGGCGCAAGCGAACACTCCGCAGCATTGCCGATATCTGCCACGTGGCAGCAATAAATCCATGGAGCAACACGGCTATTACCTTCAATGCAAGTGATGAACCTAAATTCCGAACAGCCTGAGCACCAGCCGCACTGGTCCTCAGTCCAATTGTGGACGGCTTTCGACTCACCAAAGTACTCATGGACGGTGGCAGTGGATTACACCTCATCTATGAGGAAACTCTTCAAAAATGGAAATAGACTGGAACCGCATTGAGCAAAGTAGCACAACCTTTAGAGGAATCATCCCCAGTCGGGAAGCATGCTGTGCTGGGAAAATCACACTAGATGTGGTATTCGGCATGGCGGAGAACTATAGGTCCGAAGAAATTACATTCCAAGTGGCCCCGTCCAGTAGTGGATACCACGCCCTTTTAGAGCGGGAGGCGTTCACGATCTTCCGAGCCATACCCCATTATGGGTACATGAAGCTCAAAATGCCCGGGCCCAACGGAATCACCACTCTCGCTAGTGATCCAGACACAGCACTCCGCGCAGAAAACAAAACAGCCGCATTGGCCCTCGAGGCATTATCCGAAGCCCTTTTGGCCGAGGAATTAACTGCGCTACGCTCCACAGTGGACAGGGACGACGTGATACTTGACAAGAGATCCAAGTCCACCTCTTTTAAACCAGCGGATGAAATAGTCAAATTCCAAGTCCACCCAACGGACCCTACAAAAACAGCCTCCATCGGGGCACAGTTAAACCCCATCGTGGACGTCGCACTACGAGAGTTCCTGCGCGAGAATTGGGACATATTCGCCTGCCACCCCTCAGACATGCCAGGAATCCCATGTAGGCTGGCCGAGCACAGCCTCAATATTCTAAAGGGATTCAAGCCGGTCAAGCAGACTCCTTGGCGTTTCTCTGAACCTAAGAGACAAGCTATGGGAGAGGAACTAGGCAAGTTATTGGAGGCCGGATTCATTAGAGAAATAGAACACCCGGACTGGCTAGCAAACCTGGTGATGGTACCAAAGAAGGACAAATCCTTGTGCCTATGTGTCGATTTCAAGGACATCAACAAGGCTTGCCCAAAGGATCCCTTCCCCCTCCCCCGCATCGATCAAATTATCGATGCTACCGCAGGACACAAGTCATTGTGTTTCCTCGACGCATACTCCGGCTACCACCAAATCAAGATGGCGGAGTCCGACCAAGCCGCAACGGCATTTATCACACCATATGGCCCCTTCTGTTTCAACACAATGCCTTTTGGGCTCAAAAACGCCGGCGCAACATATCAGCGCATGATTCAGACATGTCTGGAGAAACAGATCGGCAAAACAGTAGAGGCATACATAGATGATGTGGTCGTTAAAACCAAACACGTCGACTCTCTAATAGACGACTTGAGGCTCACATTCGACAACCTCCAAACATACGACATCAAGCTCAATCCGGAAAAATGTGTTCTCGGCGTACCAGCCGGAAAGCTCCTGGGCTTCATTGTCTCCAGTAGAGGAATTGAAGCTAATCCGGCCAAAATCCGAGCTCTGTCATAGTTGGCTATCCCAACGGACCTCAAACAAATCCAGAACTTAACTAGATGTGTGGCGGCTCTAAGCCACTTTATCTCCCGCTTTGGAGAAAAGGCATTACCCCTTTATCGCCTCCTTCGGTGCACCGAACACTTCGAGTGGACGGACGCTGCCACAGCCGGATTGGAAGAAATAAAAGCCATACTGGCAACCAACCCAATCCTGGCCGTGCCAAACATCGGCGAACCAATGCTGTTGTACATTGCGGCAACTCATCAGGTTGTAAGCGCAGTGCTCGTCGTCGAACGAGAAGCGGACGAACATAAATTCCCTCCTCAAAAGTCGGTATATTATGTATCCACTGTCCTCACTCCATGCAAATCACGGTACCTACATTATCAAAAGATAGCCTATGCGGTATTCATGGCATCCCGGAAGCTGCGACACTACTTTCAAGAGTGTTCGATTACAGTAGCCTCAGAAGTGCCACTTAGTGATATTATAAACAACCGCGACGCCACGGGCCAGATTGCCAAATGGGCCATTAAGCTCTTCCCGTTCGACATAACATACAAACCTCGGCGAACCATTAAATCGCAAGTATTGGCCGACTTTGTCGCCGAATGGACGGAAGCCAAACTCCCTAAAGAGTATGGCGCATAGTCCAATTGGATCATGCACTTCAACGGCTCCAAAATGCTGGCTGGTCTGGGGGCTGGCGTCGTCCTAACGTCCCCAACAGGAGATACAGGTCAATACATACTGCAGATACTGTATACAGACTCCAACAACATAGCCGAATATAAAGCCCTGTTACATGGTCTTCGGATGGCAGTTTCCATGGGCATTCAACACCTGGAGGTTCATGGGGATTCGAACCTCGCAATATCCCAAATAAATGGAGACATTGATGCCAAGGATCCGAAGATGGCGGCCTATCAAAATGCTGTCCTAAAGATGTCAGCTCAGTTCGAGGGGCTCGAATTTCACCATGTGGCCCGGGAAAACAATGAGGCAGCGGATATCCTCGCCCGCATCGGCGCAAAACATGATGCGGTCCCCCCCCAACATCTTTTTGGAGAGGTTGTTTAAGCCATCCTGGTATGGGAAGGGGACACCGGTAACAATAGTCCGGACCCGGCCAAAATGCCCGATACCGAACACTCTGACATAATCGGAGGCTCTGCCACCAAAATAACACCTTCAGCCCACGTAATAATGGCCATCATTGCCCCGTGGACAGAACCATTCCTGGCCTACCTAACTAGGCAGGAACTTCCCAAGGACCAAATTGAGGCACGCTGCATAGTGCGGCGATCTAAAGCCTACAGGGTCCACGAGGGAGAGCTGTATAAAAAAGCACTACCGGAGTCCTTCAAAGGTGCATCTCCGAAGAGGAAGGGCGGAAGCTTTTGGAAGAAATTCACGCCGGACTCGGCGACCACCACGTCGCAGCCCGGGCCCTTGTACGCAAGGCCTTCTGTACAGGGTTTTATTGGCCGACGGCCCGGGCAGACGCACAGGACTTGGTCCAACGCTGCGTTGGTTGCCAGCCTTTTGCAAACAAAGCCACATACCACCCACCGCCCTCCAAACAATCCCCATTACCTGGCCCTTCGCGGTCTGGGGGCTTGACATGGTTGGACCCCTTAAAGGGGGAACCCATAAGAAAAAAATACTTACTAGTCATGGTGGATAAATTCACCAAATGGATAGAAGCCAAACCTGTTAAAACAGCCGAATCCAGACCAGTGATAGACTTCATATCCGGGGTTGTACACCGTTATGGCGTCCCCCACAGCATCATCACTAACAATGGCACGAACTTCACGGCCGACGAGGTAAAACTCTGGTGCAGCAACATGGGCATCAAGCTCGATTATGCTTGTGTCTATCACCCACAAACCAACGGCCAAGTTGAGCGAGCAAATGGTCTTATCATGAGCGGCATTAGACCCAGATTAGTGCGGTCCATAAAGGAGTCTAACACACACTGGGTAGAGGAGCTCGACTCCGTACTCTGGGGGCTGCGGACCACGCTGAATCGTACTACAGGATATACACCCTTCTTTATGGTGTACGGCGCAGAGGCAGTTCTGCCCTGCGACATAATTCATGACTCACCTCGAGTGCGCATGTATGAAGAAAGAGAAGACGAGCTCGATCGGCAAGACAGTCTGGACACCCTCGAGGAGGAGCGCGATGTGGCAAAAGCGCATTCCGCATTCTATCAGCAACAGGCTCGCAGATACCAAAGCAGAGAAGTACGGGCCAAAACTTATAACGTTGGCGAGTTAGTTCTACGCCTGTCAGAGAAGAGAATGACCAAGCTCGAGCCCAAGTGGGAAGGTCCCTTCATTATTGACCAAGTTCTGACCGGTGGAGCTTACCCTCTGCGGGATGCATCGAATAATCGACTTGAGCTGAACCCATGGAACGCAGCCAGGCTCCGAAGATTCTATGCCTAGTGCCGGACTCTATGTTCGTCTCCTTCCTCTGTCCATTCTCCGCATTTACATTATCTGTCTTTTTTCTCTTTCTTTATTTTATTCTTTCTCAAAGGCCTTCAAGGGCCAACTTGTGCCTTGCTCGCACACTATTGACGCGCTAACCGCGCTCATTATACCTGGGGGCTTCTTACACAGAAGCTTAATTATTTATCTAGGCTTCATGCCCCGCACATGTGTTATTCTTCTGCATGTACCTTTTCTTCGCCATTATATGCATCGATATGACTTAAGTTTTGGCCAAGCTGGGTTGCCTGGCTCTTGTATTTATGCCCTATGTTCCCGTTAATTCGGCTAGGGCATAAGGGGAGGACCTCTGCGATTGTTACTGCCGGGTCAGCCGGATGTGTACCTCACACTGGGTGAAGCAGAATGCTAGCGTTCTTAAGGGAATATTCGGTCGGTGAACAAAGATGATTTTTATTTAATTTCCATATGTGCCCCCAGCTGTTTTTGCATGTGTTTCCTCTCGCAGTCCGGACATGCACTTTAGGGCATGTGTACCTAGGGAAAGGAACCCTTAACAGAACTATTCTCCCTGGAAGATGTTTTTTACTATCCATGTAATATAACATAACTAGTTAGGCACTTGTTTGTTCAAGCACTAATGACCCCTACGCATGGTCTCCACGCATACCCCGGTTCTTATATAACTGAGCGGGTATTCGGATACACTCTGGACTATCGGGTCCCGAGGTTGAAGCAAAAAGGTCCGCCATGACAAATGATTTACTATTCGGCTAGAAGGCATTATACATGTCACTTTAATTACATAGTCATGTAGACTCACTAAATTCCTCTTCTATACCATCCAACAAGCTGTCTAGCCTACAATCCTGTTGGGAATACTTTGCGGCTAATTCTACTTGCCCATACACTAAGCTAATGGGGATCTCTTTCCCATCGGGCCCCACAGGTCCGACCTCGGCCATGTTGTTTGGGTCAGCCTTGGTATACCGCATCTTCACCATGGCCCAGGCTTCCCTGGCACCTTGACGGCAGGTCGATATCTTCCATAATCGGAAGCGCCGTCGTGCTCCCTTGAGCTTCTCTGCAAGCTCTACAATGCCTTCTGGCAGGGAGACGGATGGCCACAAGGCCTGGGCAATACCTTGCATCATCTGCCGAACTTGTTCGTGCGGTTGTGAGAGGTCGGATAGAAGATCACCCGCAAACCCGGGCATCTCCTCCGCGGGACGACCCGTCAGCATACCTGCAGACATAACTCTGTTAGCCGGCTTCTCCGTCGCCCCCTTTTTTAAGGGTTCGTTCTAGCACTTACTGAAAATGCCGCGTCGAAGCCGCTTATTCTCCTTCTCGGAGTCCGCAAGCTGGGCTCGAACATCTTTCAGTTCCACACTCAGCTTGGTATTGGCGTCTTGGAGATTGTTTTTCTCCCGCCTGACCTCAGTCAGCACACGTTCGCCGGCCTTTAGCTGTCGTACGACATGCTGGTCCTCCGGATTCTCTCTGGATTCATCTACAACATCTATTGTTAGATCTGCAGCCATGCCACACGCTATATGGTACCTATCATTCTTTGAAAGCAATGTTACCAGCTAGGGACTTTTTAGGTTCCTTCAATGCGGCAACAGCGGCCCGAAGTCGGGTCTTGCATTCCTCCAGCTCCTGTGACAGTCGAGTATTCTTCTCTGTAAGAACCTGCACAATAGATGATCCTTAAATCAGTTCTGCTAACTGTTTCAAGTCTCAAGGGCTACTGATACATATAATCATCAGATTTGCTTACCCGTACATCCCTTACATACTGGTCCGTGGCTCTGGCTAGACCATTTTGAGCAGCACGGAGGTACGTGTCTCCAGAATTGAAGGCATCAAAAGCCTCCGGTGAGAAGCAAGCGTCACGGAGTACGGCCCGGCGACACCTATGATTCATGGCGCTCTCCACTTCTGAATTTGTAGCGGATAGTCTATCTGCATCCTTGGTAGGGGGAGTATCCAGCATCTGCCCCATGTTGGCTTCCGCCTCTATGTCCGGTCCTGGAGCCTGACTGGTGGAAGCGCGATCGGCAGCCTCACCGGACATATTCCGGCGAGCGTTTTTCTGTTAAAGAAACATGGACGTCATTACATATTGAGAAAGACGACAACCACGGAGCGGGGTTTTTGTCATACCTCTGCGCCGGCGTCTCCGTCCTGACCGCCTTCCTTTTTGGTCTGCCCGGCCTTGTTGCCTCTTGTTGGCGAGTTGCTGCGGGTTCGGCAGGGCGTCCCGAATGCCTTCCCTGTAAAACACCATATGTATATGGTAGGTGAAGTGTCTAAAAGGGGATCCTAGTTTTTGGAGTTGGGTTTTTTGTTTTCTCTTACGTGCGATGCAGGAAGCAGTCCGGTATAGTCGGCCGTAATGGCCACCATGGCGTCATCACAGCTTAATTGATAGAACTGCCAGTCTATCAGCTCCACCAATATGTCCGGATCTTCTTCGAGTCCGGGACCGGGGGCCCGGTCGGGATCCTCTGGTTGTGGAGATGGGTTGTTGACCTCCCTTATGGCTTTTCGCAGTTCCTGCCGCAAAATGGCAAGGTGAGTACCTACGACAAAGAATGCAGGAAGAATGGGAGTAAGGAGATATATCTCACCTAGCTTGGAGGGTTGTACATGGAGAATCCATCCCGTGGATTGATGCGGATGAACTCCTCTTCCTCTCCCTTGAACAACTTGGACAGAATTTTTGCTAAAGCAGCAGCGTTATTTGGACCCTTACGCCCGCAACGGGTGGCGTCATCTTCCCCGTTAAAACACCACAGGGGGTGCCCTCGATATTGAAGTGGCTGCACTCCCCGCATTATGCATATTGACATAACCTCTATTATTGTCAATCCTGATTGAGCCAGCGCTTTAATCCGGTTCATCTGGTAAAGGACTTCTCCGTTGTCTTCCTCCTGGGGGCTCCGTGGGCGCCAACTTCGGCGTTTCTTCAGAGGAGCATTGTTGAACTCAGGAAGACCCCGCCGAACAGGGTCCGGAAGGGGGACGTCCTCCATATAAAACCATTCCGAAGGCCTGTCTTTGAACGTCTTCTTCAGAGTACCGGACAGGTATCCGGTTTCGGCGATACGCCATATTTCGGCTCCGCCCACTTGATAAAGTTACCCCTTCTGTGTGCGAGGGACGAGGCAAAATAACCTTTTCCACAACTCGAAATGAGCCTCACAGCCCAAGAATAACTCGCAGAGGGCAACATAGCCGGTGATATGTAATATGGAAGCATGGGTGAAATTATGCAGTTGGAGGCCGTAAAACTCCAGGAGCCCACGGAGGAACGGATGAGCTGGAAATCCGAGACCCTTAATAAGTAAGGAACAAGGCTCGGATGGAAGCTCTCCGCTTGCTCCCCGCCATTGTAGGTGGTGAGCTCGGCTCGGACGGGAACCATATACGCTGGAGGGAGAAATCCCTTAGTCTGCAGTTCGACTAATCGACTGTGTGGGATAGAACACCTCTCCCAATCACCGGTCTTGGGGCTACGGGGCGGGAGGAGGAGCTGCGGTTGTCGGCCATGCTGGACTGGATTTTTCCGAAGCACGCTTCGGTGGATTCTCGCTGGGGGAGGATGATATGGATTGGATCTAAGAATCCCCATCCCTTTAATAGAAAATTTATTTATCTGGCTAGGGGGGCGAATGTAAAAACGCCCTGGCTCCTCGTATTCATTCGACGCGTGGAATATAGCCCTTATTGGGCGCAGAAGCCAAGAGGTCCAACATTTATGGGGCCGGACACTGCTTAACAAACATTCTAATTTGGAGAAGAACACGCCTTGCAATGCCGAAGACAATACTGCGTGTCGAACTTGACGTCATTGAAGCCTGGTTCGGGGGCTACTGAGGGAGTCCTGGATTAGGGGGTCTCCGGACAGCCGGACTATATCCTTTGGCCGGACTGTTGGACTCTGGAGATACAAGATTGAAGACTTCGTCCCGTGTCCGGATGGAACTCTCCTTGGCGTGGAAGGCAAGCTAGGCAATACGGATATGTATATCTCCTCCTTTGTAACTGACCTTGTGTAACCCTAGCCCCCTCTGGTGTCTATATAAACCGGAGGGTTTTAGTCCATAGAGCAACATACAATCATACCATAGGCTAGCTTCTAGGGTTTAGCCTCTCTTATCTCGTGGTAGATCAACTCTTGTACTACTCATATTATCAAGAATAATCAAGCAGGACGTAGGGTGTTACCTCCATCAAGAGGGCCCGAAACTGGGTAAAACATCATGTCCCCTACCTCCTGTTACCATCCACCTTAGACGCACAGTTCGGGACCCCCTACCCGAGATCCGCCGGTTTTGACACCAACAGCCGGCGCCTAAGGTGAAGGTGGCGCCTAAGCCCCAATCGTCGACTGACACTTGCTTCGTCTCGCCACGGTCTTGAGAGAACAACTGTTTCTTCTTTGCGGGCGCGGCTCCCGGGATCTTTGGAGTGCCTTTGGCACCAGGTTGCATGGTTGTTGATGCCTTGAAGGCGAGTTTGAGGGCCAGTAGTGCATCCTGAGCGTCCCACGTCACAGTGAGGATGCTGCCGCTCCCCATCATCTTGATGACATTGTAATGGATACCCAAGGATGCCATTGTATGGGAGGCTGATGCGGGTTGATGACCTCAGTGCGGTAGTTGTAGCACATGCCGAAGATGACGGGGAGGCGGATCTACCCTAGAGGGACGGTGGAGCCGTCAACCACCCCTAACAAGGGTCTGGTGGGGGTGAGCTAGTTGTAAGGCAAATGAAGCTGATCGAAAGCTTCCACAGAGAGGACGTTGAGGCCAGCACCACCGTCGATGAGGGTCCTGGTGACTGCAATTTTGCCGATGGTGGGCGTGCAGAGCATGGGGAGTGCACCGGCACCGATTGTGGTCTTGGGTGATCCCTGGATTTGAAGATGATGTCGGTCTCAGGCGTCGCCCGAACTAGAGGAGCCTCCGGCCACTGCTAGGTGGCCCCCACCTGTCGGAAATGCTGGTTGACGTGGTGGCTCGAGGCTGGTGCTTGTGGCCCGCCGAGTGTGCCCGCAATGGCGTGGGGTGCCGGTGCCGAGATAACCCACAAGTATAGGGGTTCGCAACAGTTTTCGAGGGTAGAGTATTCAACCCAAATTTATTTATTCGACACAACTAGAGCCAAAGAATATCCTCGAGTATTAGCAGCTGAGTTTTCAATTCAACCACACTTGAAATACTTAATATCTGCAGCAAAGTATTTAGTAGCAAAGTAGTATGGAAGTTGCAGTATCGATAGCAATAGTAACGGTAGCATTTTTGTAGCAATTGTAACAGTGGCAACGGAAAAGTAACTTAGCAAAGATCAATATGAAATGACCGTGTAGGCAATGGATCTATGATGGATAATCATGTCAGGTGGCATTCATCATGCAAATGTTATAACATAGGGTGACACAAAACTAGCTCCAATTCATCAATATAATGTAGGCATATATTCTGAATATAGTCATACGTGCTTATGGAAAAGAACTTGCATGACATCGTTTGTCCTACGCTCCCTTGGCAGTGGGGTCCTATTGGAAACTAAGTGAAATTAAGGCCTCCTTTTAATGGAGTACCGGACCAAGGCATTAGCACTTAGTGAATACATGAACTCCTCAAACTACGGTCATCACCGGGAGTGGTCCCGACTATTGTCACTCTGGGGTTGCCAGATCATAACACGTAGTAGGTGACTATAACTTGCAATGTCGGATCAAGAACACAAATATATTCATGAAAACATAATAGGTTCACATCTGAAATCATGGCACTCAGGCCCTAGTAACAAGCATTAGGTATAGCAAAGTCATAGCAACATCAATCTTAGAACACAGTGGATACTAGGGATCAAACCCTTACAAAACTAACTCAATTACATGGTAAATCTCATCCAACCCATCACGGTCCAGCAAGCATACAATGGAATTACTCACACACGGCGGTGATCATCATGGAATTGGTGATGGATGATGGTTGATGATGGCAATGGATTACCCTCTTCAGAGCCCCAAGCGGACTACAGATCTGCCATCCCGAGGAAGAACAGGGCTTGGCGACGGCTCCGTATCGTAAAACGCGATGAATCCTTCTCTCTGATTCCCCCCCCCCCCGAAAGTGAATATATGGAGTTGGAGTTGAGGTCGATGGAGGTCCAAGGGGCCCACAATGTCGGAGGGCATGCCCCCACCCTTGTGGCTAGGGTGTGGTTCCCCTGGTGCTGATTCTTTCGCCAATATTTTTTACTAATTCTAAAAATAATCTCCGTTGATTTTCATGTCATTCCGGGAACTTTTTATTCTGCACAAGAATAACACCATTGCAATTCTGCTGAAAACAGCATCAGTCCGGATTAGTTCCATTCAAATCATGCAAATTAGAGTCCAAAACAAGGTCAAAATAGTTTGGAAAAGTGGATACGCTGGAGACGTATCAACTCCCCCAAGCTTAAACCTTTGCTTGTCCTCAAGAATTTCAGTTGATGAACTAAAAGTGATAAAGAAAAACTTTTACAAACTCTATTTGATCTTGTTGTTGCAAATATGTAAAGCCAGCATTCAGGTCTTTAGAAAATATTATGAACTAACCATATTCACAATAACATTTAGGTTTGACATTTACTCATATCAATGGCATAATCAACCAGCGAGCAATAATAATACATCTCCAATGACAACACTTTCTCAACGCAATCAAGATATGATATAACAAGATGGCACTGGTACAACGTTGCCCTAATCAAATGGTTCAAAACCCCTTTCCGCGACGGCATTTGGAACCGTCGACAAGTGAGTGTGTGTGATAGGGTGTCCTTCCCACACGTCCCAGAAATCGTCGGGGATAGGCCCACCTAGGACCTAGGCTGGGTCCATGTGCGATCAGGAGAGGCATCGAAACTCAATCATTTCCGTAGGTATGTACATCCCACATGGTGAATCCTAGAAATCATTTCTGTAGGTATGTACATCCCACACGGTGTATAACAGAATTCATTTCCGTAGGTATGTACATCCCACACGGTGAATCCCAGAAATCATTTCCATAGGTATGTACATCCCACACGGTGAATCCCAGAAATCATTTCCGTAGGTGTGTACATCCTACATGGTGAATCCCAGAAAATCATTTCCGTAGTTATGTACATCCCACACAGTTCTTTGTGTGGAAACATTTGTGCAAGGTGGCCTAACGCAAACAGTTCGCTGCCGGAAGCCGTGTGTGATTGTTAGTTGATCGAACACGCCTACTTTCTAGAAACCGTGTGGGTTGTTTGAGTTCATCGCCCACGGTGCTGTCTGAGTATCTGTTTGCAATAGAAAACCATAATAAGCAGGGTAATTAGCCTATTATTGTTAATCCATGTACTAATCAAACTGATATTTCTTATAAAACACGCCAGATATTTCATATTCGTATAAAAGCAACCAGGATTTCATAATTGAATTATATCAGATAGCTTCGGCACTTAGTTACGCCATTACACAACCACACCAAGTTTCACATGCATCATCAAAAACCTTTGGACAGTAGCATCATACACGGTAAACAGACAAATGAATCTCATCTAGGAAACTGCAGAAGCGGAAGGCAAATATTGAGCCTTCAGTGATGTTGAATATCCTTGCAACTTTAGGCCAGTGGCTCTGGATAATTGATCGCCCAACCTTCGTCCTCTTCAGAAAGACTTCAATATTGTACTGTGGGTGTTGAATGAATACCTTCGTCGCCTCTTGAGCATGCAGGTGATTTGAGAGGTAATCATCGGTGAACTGCTTTGAAAAGTACTGAAAACAAAGCTATGCATAAATCGCTGTTGTAAATTTTGAAATCGCGCAAGGGGTAAAAACAAGGTAAAAGAGTTGGTACCATCCTATAGTTGATTGATGTCTTCTTCATTGTGCAAACAAAGATCTTGCTGTTATTCTTCACAAGTTTCTTCACCCTAACAATCTTTCTGAGTTTCTTGACTTGACTGATAATAATGGACATCTCATTTCCCCATATGCAAATGGGTCGAACAGTGGGTCTAAGCCTCCGACAGCAGGACCTACATGTGCAAGACCAAATTGTAAGAAACCTAAATATTAGAATGATTCCTGCAACTGCACAATAATGTGCTATTAGCCAAAGGACCCTGCTTGAACAAACCTCGATGGTAAACCGTAGTGTCTCCCATTGTTTCCTTGCAACACACATCAGGTAGATCTTGATCAGGTTAACTGAGAGTTGTCATACAATCAGTAGAATATGTATTGACTACAGCCAAATTCGATTGGTGTCACATGCATAACAATACAAAATTGTACCCACAGCAAATGAAAACCAAATTGCAGAACTGAACCAAACAGTTAAATGGATAGCAGACCAAATGAACCAAAATAGTTAACTGAGCATGACATTGTAGAATAGAAACATGTACTAGAAGATAAGATAGTTAACAAAACAAAGAATGCTTGAGAACAGTACTACGAAATGTAGCAATTGTTGGACCAAAGTGTTAACTGAACATTACATTTCAGAGGACTAAACTGTTTACTAAACATCAGATTGGATATTAACATTACAGAGGACAAATCACTAGAAGGCACTAGCGGTGGCCTCGAGAAAACATCACGAACTGTATTTTAACGTAGACAACCGCGTGGCGGTGTCGACGGTGGCCTCGAAGACGAGGTGCTCCTCCAAGATCTGGCGGTTGACATCCATGTCAGCTATAGCGACCTCGTTCGCGCGTGCGGACGCATGCTACTCATCTCCATGTTATACTGCGTGTAAATTGGCTGTAGGCGGCGCTTAATTGGAGGAGGGGGCAGTGATTTTGGTGGAAGGTGTCGCTCCGTCAGTCAGGGCATGTGGGACGGGAAAGGACAAGGATGGTGTGGGTGGGGTGTGGATTACCTGACCATATCAACCAGGCTGCGCAGCAAGAAGAAGGGTCAGCGGCGAGGAGGCCGTGCAGCAAGAAGAAGGGTCAGCGGCGAGGAGGCCGCGCAGCAAGAAGAAGGGTCGGCGGCGAGGAGGCGGCGCTGCAAGAAGGGTAGCCGGCGAGGAGGTGGCCCTAGAAGAAGAAGGGTCGCCGGTGAGGAGGCTGAGCTGCCAGTAAGTAGCAGTGAAGGTTTGAACTTGGAAAGCAAGGAGGAACAGTGCAAATGTGGCTTTTGGTAGGAGGGAGGGGGTGGAGAGATAGATATTTCCACGGTGGAAAAAAAATTCGCTCGGTGCCGTGAGAAACTGGCGTTCAAGTGTGGTTCAAGCGGGGGCAGTGGACTGTAGACAACGAAGCTTCCTGCGTAAGCCAGACAAGACGATGCGTCAAGATATTTTATATCGCATACCACATTATTCTTTCTAGTAAACCGTTTGTGGTATACCTGATTTTTTCATTATGTTTTGAAAGACAGAAAGGTGTTACAAAGGGAAAGGATGGTGTTTGAATTGCTAGGACATTTACGTACTGTGAACATGCAACTACTACATGAGTGTTGTGTTTAAATTTGGACTTATTTCGGGTTCGTTTGGCATTTTTATGCATTAATTGAGTTTCTGGGCATTTAATGTGCATAATTCAAATTTGAACTACAAGCACATGCTCCAATGCACCAAAGTTTGCTGAAAAATCACATGTGTGTCTTTGGGTAAATTTATAGGTCCCATGCAAGAAACGGGAATAAAATTCATACATCTGGGTGTCGTGGCTCCACCGGAATGATTGAGAAACTTGGTTTTTTAATTCCTGTAAATCCAAAACACAGTTGAAAATCATCAAACTTGGCATGGTGTCATGACATGGCACCAACATGCTACAGTAATTTTTTTGGCCGAATTGGGATAAGCTTTGGTGTAAGATTCTTGCAAACCGGAGCTTGCCTCAAGAAGGCTCCTGGTTTCGAGAGAGAACGTGTCACCTCCGTGTGTGAAATGACATACGTACACTGCCTTCTCCCGCCTTAATTTTTTTACACATGCAGATTAGACCAAATAGAAGTATAGTGCTAAATTTTGGAATTATTCCATGTTCGTTTGGCCTTTTTATACATTAATTGAGTTTCTGGGCATTTAATGTGCATAATTCAAATTTGAACTACAAGCATAGGCTCCAGTGCACCAAAGTTGTTTGAAAACTCACATGTGTGTCCTTGGGTGAATTTCTAGGTCCCATGCAAGAGATAGAAGTGAAATTCAAACATTTGGGCGTCGTGGCTCGGCCGGAAAGATTGAGAAACTTGGTTTTTTAATTCCTGTAATTCCAAAACACGCCTGAAAATCATGAAACTTGGCAGTGTGTCATGACATGGCACCAACATGCTGCAATAATTTTTTTGGCCGAATTTGGACAAGCTTTGGTGTAAGATTCTTGCAAACCGGAGCTTCCCTCAAGAAGGCTCATGGTTCCGAGAGGGAATGTGTCACCTCCGTGTGCGAATGACATATGTACACTGCCTTCTCCCGCCTTAATTGTATTACACAGCCAGATTAGACCAAATAGAAGTACCGTGCTAAATTTTGGAATTATTCCGGGCTCGTTTCTCCTTTTTTATACATTAATTGAGTTTCTGGGCATTTAATGTGCATAATTCAAATTTGAACTACAAGCACAGGCTACAGTGCACCAAAGTTATTTGAAAAATCACATGTGTGTCCTTGGGTGAATTTCTAGGTCCCATGCAAGAGATGTGAGTGAAATTCAAACATCTGGGCGTCGTGGCTCGGCCAGAAAGATTGAGAAACTTGGTTTTTTTAATTCCTGTAATTCCAAAACACGGCTGAAAATCATGAAACTTGGCATGGTGTCATGACATGGCACCAACATGCTGCGGTAATTTTTTTTGGCCGAATTGGGACAAGCTTTGGTGTAAGCTTCTTGCAAACCGGAGCTTCCCTCAAGAAGACTCGTGGTTCTAAGAGGGAACATGTCACCTCCGTGTGCGAAATGACATACGTACACTGCCTTCTCCCGCTTTAATTGTATTACACAACCAGATTAGATCAAATAGAAGTACCGTGCTAAATTTTGGAATTATTCCGGGCTCGTTTCACCTTTTTTATAAATTAATTGAGTTTCTGTGCATTTAATGTGCATAATTAAAATTTCAACTACAAGCATAGGCTCCACTGCAGCAAAGTTGTTAGAAAAATCACATGTGTGTCCTTGGGTGAATTTCTAGGTCCCATACAAGAGATCGGAGTGAAATTCAAACATCTGGGCATCGTGGCTCGGCCGGAAAGATTGAGAAACCTGGTTTTTTAATTCCTATAATTCCAAAACATGACTGAAAATCATGAAACATGGCATGGTGTCATGACATGGCACCAACATGCTGCGGTAATTTTTTTGACCGAATTAGGACAAGCTTTAGTGTAAGCTTCTTGCAGACCGGAGCTTCCCTCAAGAAGGCTCGTGGTTCCGAGAGGGAACGTGTCACCTTCGTGTGCGAAACGACATACGTACACGGCCTTCTCCCGCATTAATTGTATTACACAGCCAGATTAGACCAAATAGAAGTACCGTGCTAAATTTTGGAATTATTCCGGGCTCGTTTCGCCTTTTTTATACATTAATTGAGTTTCTGGGCATTTAATCTGCAAAATTCAAATTTGAACTACAAGCACAGGCTCTAGTGCACCAAAGTTGTTTGAAAAATCACATGTGTGTCCTTGGGTGAATTTCTAGGTCCCATGCAAGAGATGGGAGTGAAATTCAAATATCTGGGCGTCGTGGCTCGGCCGGAAAGATTGAGAAACTTGGTTTTTTTAATTCCTGTAATTCCAAAACATGGCTGAAAATCATGAAACTTGGCATGGTGTCATGACATGGCACCAACATGCTGCGGTAATTTTTTTTTGGCCGAATTGGGACAAGCTTTGGTGTAAGCTTCTTGCAAACCGGAGCTTCCCTCAAGAAGGCTCGTGGTTCCGAGAGGGAACATGTCACCTCCGTGTGCGAAACGACCTACGTACAGTGCCTTCTCCCGCCTTAATTGTATTACACAGCCAGATTATACCAAATAGAAGTACCATGCTAAATTTTGGAATTATTCTGGGCTCGTTTCGCCTTTTTTATACATTAATTGAGTTTCTGGGCATTTAATGTGCATAATTCAAATTTGAACTACAAGCATAGGCTCCACTGCACCAAAGTTGTATGAAAAATCATATGTGTGTCCTTGGGTAAATTTCGAGGTCCCATGCAAGAGATGCGAGTGAAATTCAAACATCTGGGCGCCGTGGCTCGGCCGGAAAGATTGAGAAACTTGGTTTTTTAATTCCTGTAATTCCAAAACATGACTGAAAATCATGAAACATGGTATGGTGTCATGACATGGCAGCAACATGCTGCAGTAATTTTTTTGGCTGAATTAGGAAAAGTTTTCGTGTAAGCTTCTTGAAAACCGGAGCTTCCCTCAAGAAGGCTCGTGGTTCCGAGAGGGAACGTGTCAACTCCGTGTGCGAAATGACATACGTACACTGCCTTCTCCCGCCTTAATTGTATTACACAGCCAGATTTGACCAAATAGAAGTACCGTGCTAAATTTTGGAATTATTCCATGTTCGTTTGGCCTTTTTATACATTAATTGAGTTTCTGTGCATTTAATGTGCATAATTCAAATTTGAACTACAAGCATAGGCTCCAGTGCACCAAAGTTGTTTGAAAATCACATGTGTGTCCTTGGGTGAATTTCTAGGTCCCATGCAAGAGATGGGAGTGAAATTCAACCATCTGGGCGTTGTGGCTCGGCCGGAAAGATTGAGAAACTTGGTTTTTTAATTCCTATAATTCCAAAACACGCATGAAAATCATGGAACTTGGCATGGTGTCATGACATGGCACCAACATGCTGCGCTAATTTTTTTTTTTGCCGAATTACGACAAGCTTAGGTGTAAGCTTCTTGCAAACCGGAGCTTCCCTCAAGAAGGCTCGTGGTTCTGACAGGGAACATGTCACCTCCATGTGTGACACGACATACGTACACTGCCTTCTCCCACCTTAATTGTATTACACAGCCAGATTACACCAAATAAAAGCACCGTGCTAAATTTTGGAATTATTCCGGGCTCGTTTCGCCTTTTTTATACATTAATTGATTTTTTGGGCATTTAATGTGCATAATTCAAATTCAAACTACAAGCACAGCCTCCAGTTCACCAAAGTTGTTTGAAAAATCACATGTGTGTCCTTGGGTGAATTTATAGGTCCCATGCAAGAGATGGGAGTGAAATTCAAACTTCTCGGCATCGTGGCTCGACCGGAAAGATTGAGAAACTTGGTTTTTAATTCCTGTAATTCCAAAACATGCCTGAAAATCACGAAACTTGGCATGGTGTCATGACATGGCACCAACATGCTGCGCTAATTTTTTTGCCGAATTACGACAAGCTTTGGTGTAAGCTTATTGCAAACCGGAGCTTCCCTCAAGAAGGCTCGTGGTTCCGAGAGGGAACGTGTCACCTCCGTGTGCGAAATGACATACGTACACTACCTTCTGCCACCTTAATTGTATTACACAGCCAGATTAGACCAACGAGAAGTACCGTGCGAAATTTTGGAATTATTCCGGGCTTGTTTCTCCTTTTTTATACATTAACTTAGTTTCTGGGCATTTAACTCGCATAATTCAAATTTGAACTACAAGCACACGCTCCAGTGCACCAAAGTTGTTTGAAAAATCACATGTGTGTCCTTGGGTGAATTTCTAGGTCCCATGCAAGAGATGGGAGTGAAATTCAAATATCTGGGCGTCGTGGCTCGGCCGGAAAGATTGAGAAACTTGGTTTTTTTAATTCCTGTAATTCCAAAACATGGCTGAAAATCATGAAACTTGGCATGGTGTCATGACATGGCACCAACATGCTGCGGTAATTTTTTTTTGGCCGAATTGGGACAAGCTTTGGTGTAAGCTTCTTGCAAACCGGAGCTTCCCTCAAGAAGGCTCGTGGTTCCGAGAGGGAACATGTCACCTCCGTGTGCGAAACGACCTACGTACAGTGCCTTCTCCCGCCTTAATTGTATTGCACAGCCAGATTATACCAAATAGAAGTACCATGCTAAATTTTGGAATTATTCTGGGCTCGTTTCGCCTTTTTTATACATTAATTGAGTTTCTGGGCATTTAATGTGCATAATTCAAATTTGAACTACAAGCATAGGCTCCACTGCACCAAAGTTGTATGAAAAATCATATGTGTGTCCTTGGGTAAATTTCGAGGTCCCATGCAAGAGATGCGAGTGAAATTCAAACATCTGGGCGCCGTGGCTCGGCCGGAAAGATTGAGAAACTTGGTTTTTTAATTCCTGTAATTCCAAAACATGACTGAAAATCATGAAACATGGTATGGTGTCATGACATGGCAGCAACATGCTGCAGTAATTTTTTTGGCTGAATTAGGAAAAGTTTTCGTGTAAGCTTCTTGAAAACCGGAGCTTCCCTCAAGAAGGCTCGTGGTTCCGAGAGGGAACGTGTCAACTCCGTGTGCGAAATGACATACGTACACTGCCTTCTCCCACCTTAATTGTATTACACAGCCAGATTTGACCAAATAGAAGTACCGTGCTAAATTTTGGAATTATTCCATGTTCGTTTGGCCTTTTTATACATTAATTGAGTTTCTGTGCATTTAATGTGCATAATTCAAATTTGAACTACAAGCATAGGCTCCAGTGCACCAAAGTTGTTTGAAAATCACATGTGTGTCCTTGGGTGAATTTCTAGGTCCCATGCAAGAGATGGGAGTGAAATTCAACCATCTGGGCGTTGTGGCTCGGCCGGAAAGATTGAGAAACTTGGTTTTTTAATTCCTACAATTCCAAAACACGCATGAAAATCATGGAACTTGGCATGGTGTCATGACATGGCACCAACATGCTGCGCTAATTTTTTTTTGCCGAATTACGACAAGCTTAGGTGTAAGCTTCTTGCAAACCGGAGCTTCCCTCAAGAAGGCTCGTGGTTCTGACAGGGAACATGTCACCTCCATGTGTGACACGACATACGTACACTGCCTTCTCCCACCTTAATTGTATTACACAGCCAGATTACACCAAATAGAAGCACCGTGCTAAATTTTGGAATTATTCCGGGCTCGTTTCGCCTTTTTTATACATTAACTGAGTTTTTGGGCATTTAATGTGCATAATTCAAATTCAAACTACAAGCACAGCCTCCAGTTCACCAAAGTTGTTTGAAAAATCACATGTGTGTCCTTGGGTGAATTTATAGGTCCCATGCAAGAGATGGGAGTGAAATTCAAACTTCTCGGCATCGTGGCTCGACCGGAAAGATTGAGAAACTTGGTTTTTAATTCCTGTAATTCCAAAACATGCCTGAAAATCATGAAACTTGGCATGGTGTCATGACATGGCACCAACATGCTGCGCTAATTTTTTTGCCGAATTACGACAAGCTTTGGTGTAAGCTTCTTGCAAACCGGAGCTTCCCTCAAGAAGGCTCGTGGTTCCGAGAGGGAACGTGTCACCTCCGTGTGCGAAATGACATACGTACACTACCTTCTGCCACCTTAATTGTATTACACAGCCAGATTAGACCAACGAGAAGTACCGTGCAAAATTTTGGAATTATTCCGGGCTTGTTTCTCCTTTTTTATACATTAACTTAGTTTCTGGGCATTTAACTCGCATAATTCAAATTTGAACTACAAGCACACGCTCCAGTGCACCAAAGTTGTTTGAAAAATCACATGTGTGTCCTTGGGTGAATTTCTAGGTCCCATGCAAGAGATGGGAGTGAAATTCAAATATCTGGGCGTCGTGGCTCGGCCGGAAAGATTGAGAAACTTGGTTTTTTTAATTCCTGTAATTCCAAAACATGGCTGAAAATCATGAAACTTGGCATGGTGTCATGACATGGCACCAACATGCTGCGGTAATTTTTTTTGGCCGAATTGGGACAAGCTTTGGTGTAGGCTTCTTGCAAACCGGAGCTTCCCTCAAGAAGGCTCGTGGTTCCGAGAGGGAACATGTCACCTCCGTGTGCGAAACGACCTACGTACAGTGCCTTCTCCCGCCTTAATTGTATTACACAGCCAGATTATACCAAATAGAAGTACCATGCTAAATTTTGGAATTATTCTGGGCTCGTTTCGCCTTTTTTATACATTAATTGAGTTTCTGGGCATTTAATGTGCATAATTCAAATTTGAACTACAAGCATAGGCTCCACTGCACCAAAGTTGTATGAAAAATCATATGTGTGTCCTTGGGTAAATTTCGAGGTCCCATGCAAGAGATGCGAGTGAAATTCAAACATCTGGGCGCCGTGGCTCGGCCGGAAAGATTGAGAAACTTGGTTTTTTAATTCCTGTAATTCCAAAACATGACTGAAAATCATGAAACATGGTATGGTGTCATGACATGGCAGCAACATGCTGCAGTAATTTTTTTGGCTGAATTAGGAAAAGTTTTCGTGTAAGCTTCTTGAAAACCGGAGCTTCCCTCAAGAAGGCTCGTGGTTCCGAGAGGGAACGTGTCAACTCCGTGTGCGAAATGACATACGTACACTGCCTTCTCCCGCCTTAATTGTATTACACAGCCAGATTTGACCAAATAGAAGTACCGTGCTAAATTTTGGAATTATTCCATGTTCGTTTGGCCTTTTTATACATTAATTGAGTTTCTATGCATTTAATGTGCATAATTCAAATTTGAACTACAAGCATAGGCTCCAGTGCACCAAAGTTGTTTGAAAATCACATGTGTGTCCTTGGGTGAATTTCTAGGTCCCATGCAAGAGATGGGAGTGAAATTCAACCATCTGGGCGTTGTGGCTCGGCCGGAAAGATTGAGAAACTTGGTTTTTTAATTCCTATAATTCCAAAACACGCATGAAAATCATGGAACTTGGCATGGTGTCATGACATGGCACCAACATGCTGCGCTAATTTTTTTTTTTGCCGAATTACGACAAGCTTAGGTGTAAGCTTCTTGCAAACCGGAGCTTCCCTCAAGAAGGCTCGTGGTTCTGACAGGGAACATGTCACCTCCATGTGTGACACGACATACGTACACTGCCTTCTCCCACCTTAATTGTATTACACAGCCAGATTACACCAAATAGAAGCACCGTGCTAAATTTTGGAATTATTCCGGGCTCGTTTCGCCTTTTTTATACATTAACTGAGTTTTTGGGCATTTAATGTGCATAATTCAAATTCAAACTACAAGCACAGCCTCCAGTTCACCAAAGTTGTTTGAAAAATCACATGTGTGTCCTTGGGTGAATTTATAGGTCCCATGCAAGAGATGGGAGTGAAATTCAAACTTCTCGGCATCGTGGCTCGACCAGAAAGATTGAGAAACTTGGTTTTTAATTCCTGTAATTCCAAAACATGCCTGAAAATCATGAAACTTGGCATGGTGTCATGACATGGCACCAACATGCTGTGCTAATTTTTTTGCCGAATTACGACAAGCTTTGGTGTAAGCTTCTTGCAAACCGGAGCTTCCCTCAAGAAGGCTCGTGGTTCCGAGAGGGAACGTGTCACCTCCGTGTGCGAAATGACATACGTACACTACCTTCTGCCACCTTAATTGTATTACACAGCCAGATTAGACCAACGAGAAGTACCGTGCAAAATTTTGGAATTATTCCGGGCTTGTTTCTCCTTTTTTATACATTAACTTAGTTTCTGGGCATTTAACTCGCATAATTCAAATTTGAACTACAAGCACACGCTCCAGTGCACCAAAGTTGTTTGAAAAATCACATGTGTGTCCTTGGGTGAATTTCTAGGTCCCATGCAAGAGATGGGAGTGAAATTCAAATATCTGGGCGTCGTGGCTCGGCCGGAAAGATTGAGAAACTTGGTTTTTTTAATTCCTGTAATTCCAAAACATGACTGAAAATCATGAAACATGGTATGGTGTCATGACATGGCAGCAACATGCTGCAGTAATTTTTTTGGCTGAATTAGGAAAAGTTTTCGTGTAAGCTTCTTGAAAACCGGAGCTTCCCTCAAGAAGGCTCGTGGTTCCGAGAGGGAACGTGTCAACTCCGTGTGCGAAATGACATACGTACACTGCCTTCTCCCACCTTAATTGTATTACACAGCCAGATTTGACCAAATAGAAGTACCGTGCTAAATTTTGGAATTATTCCATGTTCGTTTGGCCTTTTTATACATTAATTGAGTTTCTGTGCATTTAATGTGCATAATTCAAATTTGAACTACAAGCATAGGCTCCAGTGCACCAAAGTTGTTTGAAAATCACATGTGTGTCCTTGGGTGAATTTCTAGGTCCCATGCAAGAGATGGGAGTGAAATTCAACCATCTGGGCGTTGTGGCTCGGCCGGAAAGATTGAGAAACTTGGTTTTTTAATTCCTACAATTCCAAAACACGCATGAAAATCATGGAACTTGGCATGGTGTCATGACATGGCACCAACATGCTGCGCTAATTTTTTTTTGCCGAATTACGACAAGCTTAGGTGTAAGCTTCTTGCAAACCGGAGCTTCCCTCAAGAAGGCTCGTGGTTCTGACAGGGAACATGTCACCTCCATGTGTGACACGACATACGTACACTGCCTTCTCCCACCTTAATTGTATTACACAGCCAGATTACACCAAATAGAAGCACCGTGCTAAATTTTGGAATTATTCCGGGCTCGTTTCGCCTTTTTTATACATTAACTGAGTTTTTGGGCATTTAATGTGCATAATTCAAATTCAAACTACAAGCACAGCCTCCAGTTCACCAAAGTTGTTTGAAAAATCACATGTGTGTCCTTGGGTGAATTTATAGGTCCCATGCAAGAGATGGGAGTGAAATTCAAACTTCTCGGCATCGTGGCTCGACCGGAAAGATTGAGAAACTTGGTTTTTAATTCCTGTAATTCCAAAACATGCCTGAAAATCATGAAACTTGGCATGGTGTCATGACATGGCACCAACATGCTGCGCTAATTTTTTTGCCGAATTACGACAAGCTTTGGTGTAAGCTTCTTGCAAACCGGAGCTTCCCTCAAGAAGGCTCGTGGTTCCGAGAGGGAACGTGTCACCTCCGTGTGCGAAATGACATACGTACACTACCTTCTGCCACCTTAATTGTATTACACAGCCAGATTAGACCAACGAGAAGTACCGTGCAAAATTTTGGAATTATTCCGGGCTTGTTTCTCCTTTTTTATACATTAACTTAGTTTCTGGGCATTTAACTCGCATAATTCAAATTTGAACTACAAGCACACGCTCCAGTGCACCAAAGTTGTTTGAAAAATCACATGTGTGTCCTTGGGTGAATTTCTAGGTCCCATGCAAGAGATGGGAGTGAAATTCAAATATCTGGGCGTCGTGGCTCGGCCGGAAAGATTGAGAAACTTGGTTTTTTTAATTCCTGTAATTCCAAAACATGGCTGAAAATCATGAAACTTGGCATGGTGTCATGACATGGCACCAACATGCTGCGGTAATTTTTTTTGGCCGAATTGGGACAAGCTTTGGTGTAGGCTTCTTACAAACCGGAGCTTCCCTCAAGAAGGCTCGTGGTTCCGAGAGGGAACATGTCACCTCCGTGTGCGAAACGACCTACGTACAGTGCCTTCTCCCGCCTTAATTGTATTACACAGCCAGATTATACCAAATAGAAGTACCATGCTAAATTTTGGAATTATTCTGGGCTCGTTTCGCCTTTTTTATACATTAATTGAGTTTCTGGGCATTTAATGTGCATAATTCAAATTTGAACTACAAGCATAGGCTCCACTGCACCAAAGTTGTATGAAAAATCATATGTGTGTCCTTGGGTAAATTTCGAGGTCCCATGCAAGAGATGCGAGTGAAATTCAAACATCTGGGCGTCGTGGCTCGGCCGGAAAGATTGAGAAACTTGGTTTTTTAATTCCTATAATTCCAAAACATGACTGAAAATCATGAAACATGGTATGGTGTCATGACATGGCAGCAACATGCTGCAGTAATTTTTTTGGCTGAATTAGGAAAAGTTTTCGTGTAAGCTTCTTGAAAACCGGAGCTTCCCTCAAGAAGGCTCGTGGTTCCGAGAGGGAACGTGTCAACTCCGTGTGCGAAATGACATACGTACACTGCCTTCTCCCGCCTTAATTGTATTACACAGCCAGATTTGACCAAATAGAAGTACCGTGCTAAATTTTGGAATTATTCCATGTTCGTTTGGCCTTTTTATACATTAATTGAGTTTCTGTGCATTTAATGTGCATAATTCAAATTTGAACTACAAGCATAGGCTCCAGTGCACCAAAGTTGTTTGAAAATCACATGTGTGTCCTTGGGTGAATTTCTAGGTCCCATGCAAGAGATGGGAGTGAAATTCAACCATCTGGGCGTTGTGGCTCGGCCGGAAAGATTGAGAAACTTGGTTTTTTAATTCCTATAATTCCAAAACACGCATGAAAATCATGGAACTTGGCATGGTGTCATGACATGGCACCAACATGCTGCGCTAATTTTTTTTTTGCCGAATTACGACAAGCTTAGGTGTAAGCTTCTTGCAAACCGGAGCTTCCCTCAAGAAGGCTCGTGGTTCTGACAGGGAACATGTCACCTCCTTGTGTGACACGACATACGTACACTGCCTTCTCCCACCTTAATTGTATTACACAGCCAGATTACACCAAATAGAAGCACCGTGCTAAATTTTGGAATTATTCCGGGCTCGTTTCGCCTTTTTTATACATTAACTGAGTTTTTGGGCATTTAATGTGCATAATTCAAATTCAAACTACAAGCACAGCCTCCAGTTCACCAAAGTTGTTTGAAAAATCACATGTGTGTCCTTGGGTGAATTTATAGGTCCCATGCAAGAGATGGGAGTGAAATTCAAACTTCTCGGCTTCGTGGCTCGACCAGAAAGATTGAGAAACTTGGTTTTTAATTCCTGTAATTCCAAAACATGCCTGAAAATCATGAAACTTGGCATGGTGTCATGACATGGCACCAACATGCTGTGCTAATTTTTTTGCCGAATTACGACAAGCTTTGGTGTAAGCTTCTTGCAAACCGGAGCTTCCCTCAAGAAGGCTCGTGGTTCCGAGAGGGAACGTGTCACCTCCGTGTGCGAAATGACATACGTACACTACCTTCTGCCACCTTAATTGTATTACACAGCCAGATTAGACCAACGAGAAGTACCGTGCAAAATTTTGGAATTATTCCGGGCTTGTTTCTCCTTTTTTATACATTAACTTAGTTTCTGGGCATTTAACTCGCATAATTCAAATTTGAACTACAAGCACACGCTCCAGTGCACCAAAGTTGTTTGAAAAATCACATGTGTGTCCTTGGGTGAATTTCTAGGTCCCATGCAAGAGATGGGAGTGAAATTCAAATATCTGGGCGTCGTGGCTCGGCCGGAAAGATTGAGAAACTTGGTTTTTTTATTTCCTGTAATTCCAAAACATGGCTGAAAATCATGAAACTTGGCATGGTGTCATGACATGGCACCAACATGCTGCGGTAATTTTTTTTGGCCGAATTGGGACAAGCTTTGGTGTAGGCTTCTTGCAAACCGGAGCTTCCCTCAAGAAGGCTCGTGGTTCCGAGAGGGAACATGTCACCTCCGTGTGCGAAACGACCTACGTACAGTGCCTTCTCCCGCCTTAATTGTATTACACAGCCAGATTATACCAAATAGAAGTACCATGCTAAATTTTGGAATTATTCTGGGCTCGTTTCGCCTTTTTTATACATTAATTGAGTTTCTGGGCATTTAATGTGCATAATTCAAATTTGAACTACAAGCATAGGCTCCACTGCACCAAAGTTGTATGAAAAATCATATGTGTGTCCTTGGGTAAATTTCGAGGTCCCATGCAAGAGATGCGAGTGAAATTCAAACATCTGGGCGCCGTGGCTCGGCCGGAAAGATTCAGAAACTTGGTTTTTTAATTCCTATAATTCCAAAACATGACTGAAAATCATGAAACATGGTATGGTGTCATGACATGGCAGCAACATGCTGCAGTAATTTTTTTGGCTGAATTAGGAAAAGTTTTCGTGTAAGCTTCTTGAAAACCGGAGCTTCCCTCAAGAAGGCTCGTGGTTCCGAGAGGGAACGTGTCAACTCCGTGTGCGAAATGACATACGTACACTGCCTTCTCCCGCCTTAATTGTATTACACAGCGAGATTTGACCAAATAGAAGTACCGTGCTAAATTTTGGAATTATTCCATGTTCGTTTGGCCTTTTTATACATTAATTGAGTTTCTATGCATTTAATGTGCATAATTCAAATTTGAACTACAAGCATAGGCTCCAGTGCACCAAAGTTGTTTGAAAATCACATGTGTGTCCTTGGGTGAATTTCTAGGTCCCATGCAAGAGATGGGAGTGAAATTCAACCATCTGGGCGTTGTGGCTCGGCCGGAAAGATTGAGAAACTTGGTTTTTTAATTCCTATAATTCCAAAACACGCATGAAAATCATGGAACTTGGCATGGTGTCATGACATGGCACCAACATGCTGCGCTAATTTTTTTTTTGCCGAATTACGACAAGCTTAGGTGTAAGCTTCTTGCAAACCGGAGCTTCCCTCAAGAAGGCTCGTGGTTCTGACAGGGAACATGTCACCTCCATGTGTGACACGACATACGTACACTGCCTTCTCCCACCTTAATTGTATTACACAGCCAGATTACACCAAATAGAAGCACCGTGCTAAATTTTGGAATTATTCCGGGCTCGTTTCGCCTTTTTTATACATTAACTGAGTTTTTGGGCATTTAATGTGCATAATTCAAATTCAAACTACAAGCACAGCCTCCAGTTCACCAAAGTTGTTTGAAAAATCACATGTGTGTCCTTGGGTGAATTTATAGGTCCCATGCAAGAGATGGGAGTGAAATTCAAACTTCTCGGCATCGTGGCTCGACCAGAAAGATTGAGAAACTTGGTTTTTAATTCCTGTAATTCCAAAACATGCCTGAAAATCATGAAACTTGGCATGGTGTCATGACATGGCACCAACATGCTGTGCTAATTTTTGTGCCGAATTACGACAAGCTTTGGTGTAAGCTTCTTGCAAACCGGAGCTTCCCTCAAGAAGGCTCGTGGTTCCGAGAGGGAACGTGTCACCTCCGTGTGCGAAATGACATACGTACACTACCTTCTGCCACCTTAATTGTATTACACAGCCAGATTAGACCAACGAGAAGTACCGTGCGAAATTTTGGAATTATTCCGGGCTTGTTTCTCCTTTTTTATACATTAACTTAGTTTCTGGGCATTTAACTCGCATAATTCAAATTTGAACTACAAGCACACGCTCCAGTGCACCAAAGTTGTTTGAAAAATCACATGTGTGTCCTTGGGTGAATTTGTAGGTCCCATGCAAGAGATGGGAGTCAAATTCAAACATCTGGGCGTCGTGGCTCGGCCGGAAAGATTGAGAAACTTGGTTTTTTTAATTCCTGTAATTCCAAAACACGGCTGAAAATCATGAAACTTGGCATGGTGTCATCACATGGCACCAACATGCTGCGGTAATTTTTTTGGCCGAATTAGGACAAGCTTTGGTGTAAGCTTTTTGCAAACCGGAGCTTCCCTCAAGAAGGCTCGTGGTTCTGAGAGGGAACGTGTCACCTCCGTGTGCGAAACGACATACGTACACTGCCTTCTCCCGCCTTAATTGTATTACACAGCCAGATAAGACCAAATAGAAGTACCGTGCCAAATTTGGAATTATTCCAGGCTCGTTTCACCTTTTTTATACATTAATTGAATTTTGGGGCATTTAATGTGCATAATTCAAATTTGAACTACAAGCACAGCCTCAAGTGCACCAAAGTTGTTTGAAAAATCACATGTGTGTCCTTGGGTGAATTTCTAGTTCCCATGCAAGAGATGGGAGTAAATTCAACCATCTGGGCGTCATGGCTCGGCCGGAAAGATTGAGAAACTTGGTTTTTTAATTCCTATAATTCCAAAACATGCATGAAAATCATGGAACTTGGCATGGTGTCATGACATGGCACCAACATGCTGCGCTAATTTTTTTTTGCCGAATTACGACAAGCTTAGGTGTAAGCTTCTTGCAAACCAGAGCTTCCCTCAAGAAGGCTCGTGGTTCTGAGAGGGAACGTGTCACCTCCATGTGCGAAACGACATACGTACAGTGCCTTCTCCCACCTTAATTGTATTACACAGCCAGATTAGACCAAATAGAAGCACCGTGCTAAATTTTGGAATTATTCCGGGCTCGTTTCGCCTTTTTATACATTAATTCATTTTCTGGGCATTTAATGTGCATAATTCAAATTTGAACTACAAGCACAGGCACCAGTGCACCAAAGTTGTTTGAAAAATCACATGTGTGTCCTTGGGTGAATTTATAGGTCCCATGCAAGAGATGGGAGTGAAATTCAAACATCTGGGCGTCGTGGCTCGACCGGAAAGATTGAGAAACTTGGATTTTAATTCCTGTAATTCGAAAACATGCCTGAAAATCATGAAACTTGGCATGGTGTCATGACATGGCACCAACTTGCTGCGGTAATTTCTTTTGGCCGAACTGGGACAAGCTTTGGTGTAAGCTTCTTGCAAACTGGAGCTTCCGTCAAGAAGGCCCGTGGTTCGGAGAGGGAACGTGTCACCTCCGTGTGCGAAACGACATACGTACACTGCCTTCTCGCGGCTTAATTGTATTACGCAGCCAGATTTGACCAAATAGAAGTACCGTGCTAAATTTTGGAATTATTTCGGGCTTGTTTCGGCTTTTTATACATCAATTGAATTTCTCGGCATTTAATGTGCATAATTCAAATTTGAACTACAAGCACAGGCACCAGTGCACCAAAGTTGTTTGAGAAATCACATGTGTGTCCTTGGGTGAATTTCTAGGTCCCATGCAAGAGATGGGAGTGAAATTCCAACATCTGGGCGTCGTGGCTCGGCCGGAAAGATTGAGAAACTTAGTTTTTAATTCCTGTAATTCCAAAACATGCCTGAAAATCATGAAACTTGGCATGGTGTCATGACATGGCACCAACATGTTGCGCTAATTTTTTTTGGCCGAATTAGGACAAGCTTTGGTGTAAGATTCTTGCAAAACGGAGCTTCCCTCAAGAAGGCTCGTGGTTCTGAGAGGGAACGTGTCACCTCCGTGTGTGAAACGACATACGTACACTGCCTTCTCCCGCCTTAATTGTATTACACAGCTAGATTAGACCAAATAGAAGTACCGTGCCAAATTTGGAATTATTCCGGGCTCGTTTCGCCTTTTTTATACATTAATTGAGTTTTTGGGCATTTAATGTGCATAATTCAAATTTGAACTACAAGCACAGCCTCTAGTGCACCAAAGTTGTTTGACAAATCACATGTGTGTCCTTGGGTCAATTTATAGGTCCCATGCAAGAGATGGGAGTGAAATTCAAACATCTCGGTGTCGTGGCTCGACCGGAAAGATTGAGAAACTTGGATTTTAATCCCGGTAATTCCAAAACATGCCTGAAAATCATGAAACTTGGCATGGTGTCATGACATGGCACCAACATGTTGCGCTAATTTTTTTGCCAAATTACGACAAGCTTTGGTGTAAGCTTCTTGCAAACCAGAGCTTCCCTCAAGAATGCTCGTGGTTCTAAGAGGGAATGTGTCACCTCCATGTGCGAAACGACATACGTACACTGCCTTCTCCCACCTTAATTGTATTACACAGCCAGATTAGACCAAATAGAAGTACCGTGCTAAATTTTGGAATTATTCCGGGCTCGTTTCTCATTTTTTATACATTAATTGAGTTTCTGGGCATTTAATGTGCATAATTCAAATTTGAACTACAAGCACAGCCTCCAGTGCACCAAAGTTGTTTGAAAAATCACATGTGTGTCCTTCGGTGAATTTATAGGTCCCATGCAAGAGATCGGAGTGAAATTCAAACATCTCGGCATCGTGGCTCGACCGGAAAGATTGAGAAACTTGGATTTTAATTCCTGTAATTCCAAAACATGCCTGAAAATCATGAAACTTGGCATGGTGTCATGACATGGCACCAACATGTTGCGCTAATTTTTTTGGCCGAATTAGGACAAGCTTTGGTGTAAGATTCTTGCAAAACGGAGCTTCCCTCAAGAAGGCTCGTGGTTCTGAGAGGGAACGTGTCACCTCTGTGTGCGAAACGACATACGTAAACTGCCTTCTCCCACCTTAATTGTATTACACTGCCAGATTAGACCAAATAGAAGTACCGTGCCAAATTTCGAATTATTTCAGGCTCGTTTCGCCTTTTTTATACATTAACTGAGTTTTTGGGCATTTAATGTGCATAATTCAAATTTGAACTACAAGCACAGCCTCTAGTGCACCAAAGTTGTTTGAAAAATCACATGTGTGTCCTTGGGTGAATTTATATGTCCCATGCAAGAGATGGGAGTGAAATTCAAACATCTCGGCATCGTGGCTCGACCGGAAAGATTGAGAAACTTGGTTTTTAATTCCTGTAATTCTAGAACATGCCTAAAAATCATGAAACTTGGCATGGTGTCATGACATGGCACCAACATGCTGCGCTAATTTTTTTTGCCAAATTACGACAAGCTTTGGTGTAAGCTTCTTGCAAACCAGAGCTTCCCTCAAGAATGCTCGTGGTTCTAAGAGGGAACGTGTCACCTCCATGTGCGAAACGACATACGTACACTGCCTTCTCCCACCTTAATTGTATTACACAGCCAGATTAGACCAAATAGAAGTACCGTGCTAAATTTTGGAATTATTCCGGGCTCGTTTCTCATTTTTTATACATTAATTGAGTTTCTGGGCATTTAATGTGCATAATTCAAATTTGAACTACAAGCACAGCCTCCAGTGCACCAAAGTTGTTTGAAAAATCACATGTGTGTCCTTCGGTGAATTTATAGGTCCCATGCAAGAGATGGGAGTGAAATTCAAACATCTCGGCGTCGTGACTCGACCGGAAAGATTGAGCAACATGGTTTTTAATTCCTGTAATTCCAAAACATGCCTGAAAATCATGAAACTTGGCATGGTGTCATGACATGGCACCAACATGCTGCACTAATTTTTTTTGCCGAATTACGACAAGCTTTGGTGTAAGCTTCTTGCAAACCGGAGCTTCCCTCAAGAAGGCTCGTGGTTCTGACAGGGAACGTGTCACCTCCATGTGCGAAACGACATACGTACAGTGCCTTCTCCCACCTTAATTGTATTACACAGCCAGATTAGACCAAATAGAAGCACCGTGCTAAATTTTGGAATTATTCCGGGCTCGTTTCGCCTTTTTATACATTAATTGATTTTCTGGGCATTTAATGTGCATAATTCAAATTTGAACTACAAGCACAGCCTCCAGTGCACCAAAGTTGTTTGAAAAATCACATGTGTGTCCTTGGGTGAATTTATAGGTCCCATGCAAGAGATGGGAGTGAAATTCAAACATTTGGGCGTCGTGGCTCGACCGGAAAGATTGAGAAACTTGGATTTTTAATTCCTCTAATTCGAAAACATGCCTGAAAATCATGAAACTTGGCATGGGGTCATGACATGGCACCAACTTGGTGCGGTAATTTCTTTTGGCCGAACTGGGACAAGCTTTGGTGTAAGCTTCTTGCAAACTGGAGCTTCCGTCAAGAAGGCTCATGGTTCCGAGAGGGAACGTGTCACCTCCGTGTGCGAAACGACATACGTACACTGCCTTCTCGCGCCTTAATTGTATTACACAGCCAGATTAGACCAATGAGAAGTACCGTGCGAAATTTTGGAATTATTTCGGGCTCGTTTCGCCTTTTTTATACATTAACTTAGTTTCTGGGCATTTAACTCGCATAATTCAAATTTGAACTACAAGCACATGCTCCAGTGCACCAAAGTTGTTTGGAAAATCACATGTGTGTCCTTAGGTGAATTTGTAGGTCCCATGCAAGAGATGGGAGTCAAATTCAAACATCTGGGCGTCGTGGCTCGGCCGGAAAGATTGAGAAACTTGGTTTTTTTAATTCCTGTAATTCCAAAACACGGCTAAAAATCATGAAACTTGGCATGGTGTCATCACATGGCACCAACATGCTAAGGTAATTTTTTTTGGCCGAATTAGGACAAGCTTTGGTGTAAGATTCTTGCAAAACGGAGCTTCCCTCAAGAAGGCTCGTGGTTCTGAGAGGGAACGTGTCACCTCCGTGTGTGAAACGACATACGTACACTGCCTTCTCCTGCCTTAATTGTATTACACAGCAAGATTAGACCAAATAGAAGTACCGTGCCAAATTTGGAATTATTCCGGGCTCGTTTCGCCTTTTTTATACATTAATTGAGTTTTTGGGCATTTAATGTGCATAATTCAAATTTGAACTACAAGCACAGCCTCTAGTGCACCAAAGTTGTTTGAAAAATCACATGTGTGTCCTTGGGTGAATTTATAGGTCCCATGCAAGAGATGGGAGTGAAATTCAAACATCTCGGTGTCGTGGCTCGACCGGAAAGATTGAGAAACTTGGATTTTAATTCCTGTAATTCCAAAACATGCCTCAAAATCATGAAACTTGGCATGGTGTCATGACATGGCACCAACATGCTGCGCTAATTTTTTTTGCCGAATTACGACAAGCTTTGGTGTAAGCTTCTTGCAAACCGGAGCTTCCCTCAAGAAGGCTCGTGGTTCTGAGAGGGAACGTGTCACCTCCATGTGCGAAACGACATACGTACACTGCCTTCTCCCACCTTAATTGTATTACACAGCCAGATTAGACCAAATAGAAGTACCGTGCTAAATTTTGGAATTATTCCGGGCTCGTTTCGCCTTTTTTATACATTAATTGACTTTCTGGGCATTTAATGTGCATAATTCAAATTTGAACTACAAGCACAGCCTCCAGTGCACCCAAATTGTTTGCAAATCACATGTGTGTCCTTGGGTTAATTTCTAGGTCCCACGCAAGAGATGGGAGTGAAATTCAAATATCTGGGCGTCATGGCTCGGCCGGAAAGATTGAGAAACTTGGTTTTTTAATTCCTGTAATTCCAAAACATGCATGAAAATCATGAAACTTGGCATGGTGTCATGACATGGCACCAACTTGCTGCGGTAATTTCTTTTGGCCGAACTGGGACAAGCTTTGGTGTAAGCTTCTTGCAAACTGGAGCTTTCGTCAAGAAGGCTCGTGGTTCCGAGAGGGAACATGTCACCTCCGTGTGCGAAATGACATACGTACACTGCCTTCTCGCGCCTTAATTGTATTACGCAGCCAGATTTGTCCAACTAGAAGTACCATGCTAAACTTTGGAATTATTTCGGGCTCGTTTCGCCTTTTTATACATCAATTGAGTTTCTCGGCATTTAATGTGCATAATTCCAATTTGAACTACAAGCACAGGCACCAGTGCACCAAAGTTTTTTGAAAAATCACATGTGTGTCCTTGGGTGAATTTCTAGGGCCCATGCAAGAGATGGGAGTGAAATTCAAACATCTGGCCATCGTGGCTCGACCGGAAAGATTGAGAAACTTGGATTTTAATTCCTGTAATTCCAAAACATGCCTGAAAATCATGAAACTTGGCATGCTGTCATGACATGGCACCAAGATGCTGCGGTAATTTTTTTGGCTGAATTAGGACATGCTTTAGTGTAAGATTCTTGCAAACCGGAGCTTCCCTCAAGAAGGCTCATGGTTCTGAGAGGGAACGTGTCACCTCCGTGTGCGAAATGACATACGTACACTTCTTTCTCCCGCCTTAATTGTATTACACAGCCAGATTAGACCAAATAGAAATACCGTGCCAAATTTGGAATTATTTCGGGCTTGTTTCGCCTTTTTTATACATTAACTGAGTTTTTGGGCATTTAATGTGAATAATTCATATTTGAACTGCAAGCACAGCCTCCAGTGCACCAAAGTTGTTTGAAAAATCACATGTGTGTCCTTGAGTGAATTTATAGGTCCCATGCAAGAGATGGGAGTGAAATTCAAACATCTCGGCGTCGTGGCTCGACCGGAAAGATTGAGAAACATGGTTTTTAATTCCTGTAATTCTAGAACATGCCTAAAAATCATGAAACTTGGCATGGTGTCATGACATGGCACCAACATGCTGCGCTAATTTTTTTTGCCAAATTACGACAAGCTTTGGTGTAAGCTTCTTGCAAACCAGAGCTTCCCTCAAGAATGCTCGTGGTTCTAAGAGGGAACGTGTCACCTCCATGTGCGAAACGACATACGTACACTGCCTTCTCCCACCTTAATTGTATTACACAGCCAGATTAGACCAAATAGAAGTACCGTGCTAAATTTTGGAATTATTCCGGGCTCGTTTCTCATTTTTTATACATTAGTTGAGTTTCTGGGCATTTAATGTGCATAATTCAAATTTGAACTACAAGCACAGCCTCCAGTGCACCAAAGTTGTTTGAAAAATCACATGTGTGTCCTTGGGTGAATTTATAGGTCCCATGCAAGAGATTTGAGTGAAATTCAAACATCTCGGCGTCGTGGCTCGACCGGAAAGATTGAGAAACTTGGATTTTAATTCCTGTAATTCCAAAACATGCCTGAAAATCATGAAACTTGGCATGCTGTCATGACATGGCACCAAGATGCTGCGGTAATTTTTTTGGCTGAATTAGGACATGCTTTAGTGTAAGATTCTTGCAAACCGGAGCTTCCCTCAAGAAGGCTCATGGTTCTGAGAGGGAACGTGTCACCTCCGTGTGCGAAATGACATACGTACACTTCTTTCTCCCGCCTTAATTGTATTACACAGCCAGATTAGACCAAATAGAAATACCGTGCCAAATTTGGAATTATTTCGGGCTTGTTTCGCCTTTTTTATACATTAACTGAGTTTTTGGGCATTTAATGTGAATAATTCATATTTGAACTGCAAGCACAGCCTCCAGTGCACCAAAGTTGTTTGAAAAATCACATGTGTGTCCTTGAGTGAATTTATAGGTCCCATGCAAGAGATGGGAGTGAAATTCAAACATCTCGGCGTCGTGACTCGACCGGAAAGATTGAGAAACATGGTTTTTAATTCCTGTAATTCCAAAACATGCCTGAAAATCATGAAACTTGGCATGGTGTCATGACATGGCACCAACATGCTGCACTAATTTTTTTTGCCGAATTACGACAAGCTTTGGTGTAAGCTTCTTGCAAACCGGAGCTTCCCTCAAGAAGGCTCGTGGTTCTGACAGGGAACGTGTCACCTCCATGTGTGAAACGACATACGTACACTGCCTTCTCCCACCTTAATTATATTACACAGCCAGATTAGACCAAATAGAAGTACCGTGCTAAATTTTGGAATTATTCCGGGCTCGTTTCACCTTTTCATACATTAATTGAGTTTTTGGGCATTTAATGTGCATAATTCAAATTTGAACTACAAGCACAGCCTCCAGTTCACCAAAGTTGTTTGAAAAATCACATGTGTGTCCTTGGGTGAATTTATAGGTCCCATGCAAGAGTTGGGAGTGAAATTCAAACTTCTCGGCGTCGTGGCTCGACCGAAAAGATTGAGAAACTTGGATTTTAATTTCTGTAATTCCAACACATGCCTAAAAATCATGAAACTTTGCATGGTGTCATGACATACCACCAACTTGCTGTGGTAATTTCTTTTGGCCGAACTGGGACAAGCTTTTGTGTAAGCTTCATGCAAACTGGAGCTTTCGTCAAGAAGGCTCGTGGTTCCGAGAGGGAACGTGTCACCTCCGTGTGCGAAACGACATACGTACACTGCCTTCTCGCGCCTTAATTGTATTACGCAGCCAGATTTGACCAACTAGAAGTACCATGCTAAATTTTGGAATTATTCTGGGCTCATTTCGCCTTTTTATACATCAATTGAGTTTCTCGGCATTTAATGTGCATAATTCAAATTTGAACTACAAGCACAGCCTCCAGTGCACCAAAGTTGTTTGAAAAATCACATGTGTGTCCTTGGGTGAATTCTAGGTCCCATGCAAGAGATGGGAGTGAAATTCAAACATCTGGGCATCACGGCCTTACCGAAAAGATTGGGAAACTTGGTTTTTTAATTCCTGTAATTCCAAAACACGCCTGAAAATCATGAAACTTCGCATGGTGTCATGACATGGCACCAACATGCTGCGGTAATTTTTTTGGCTGAATTAGGACATGCTTTAGTGTAAGATTCTTGCAAACCGGAGCTTCCCTCAAGAAGGCTCATGGTTCTGAGAGGGAACGTGTCACCTCCGTGTGCGAAACGACATACGAACACTGCCTTCTCCCGCCTTAATTTTTTTACACAGCCAGACTAGACCAAATAGAAGTACCGTGCTAAATTCTGGAATCATTCCGGGCTCATTTCTCCTTTTTTATACATCAATTGAGTTTATGGGTATTTAATTTGCATAATTCAAATTATAACTACAAGCACAAGCTCCAGTGCACCATAGTTGTTTGAAAAATCACATGTGTGTCCTTGGGTTAATTTCTAGGTCCCACGCAAGAGATTGGAGTGAAATTCAAATATCTGGGCGTCATGGCTCGGCCGGAAAGATTGAGAAACTTGGTTTTTTAATTCCTGTAATTCCAAAACATGCATGAAAATCATGAAACTTGGCATGTTGTCTTGACATGGCACCAACATGTTGCGGTAATGTTTTTGGCCGAATTGTGACAAGCTTTCGTGTAAGCTTGTTGCAAACCGGAGCTTCCCTAAAGAAGGCTCGTGGTTCCGAGAGGG
This sequence comes from Triticum urartu, assembly GCF_056163025.1. Taxonomy (NCBI): domain Eukaryota; kingdom Viridiplantae; phylum Streptophyta; class Magnoliopsida; order Poales; family Poaceae; genus Triticum; species Triticum urartu. The sequence continues at coordinate 412,465,214 of NC_141879.1, read as the reverse complement.
AATGTGTCACCTCCGTGTGCGAAACGACATATGCACACTGCCTTCTCCCGCCTTAATTGTATTACACAGCCAGAGTAGACCAAATAGAAGTACCGTGCTAAATTTTGGATTTATTCCGGGCTTGTTTCGCCTTTTTTCTACATTAATTGAGTTTCTGGGCATTTAATGTGCATAATTCAAATCTGAACTACAAGCATAGGCTCCAGTGCACCGAAGTTGTTTGAAAAATCACATGTGTGTCCTTGGGTGAATTTCTAGGTTCCATGCAAGAGATGGGAGTGAAATTCAAATATCTGGGCGTCGTGGCTCGGCTGGAAAGATTGGGAAACTTGGTTTTTTAATTCCTGTAAGTCCAAAACACGCATGAAAATCATGAAACTTGGCATGTTGTCATGACATGGCACCAACATGCTGCGGTAATGTTTTTGGCCGAATTGCGACAAGCTTTGGTGTAAGCTTGTTGCAAACCGGAGCTTCCCTTAAGAAGGCTCGTGGTTCCGAGAGGGAATGTGTCACCTCCGTGTGCGAAACGACATATGCACACTGCCTTCTCCCGCCTTAATTGTATTACACACCCAGAGTAGACCAAATAGAAGTACCGTGCTAAATTTTGGATTTATTCCGGGCTTGTTTCGCCTTTTTGATACATTAATTGAGTTTCTGGGTATTTAATGTGCATAATTCAAATCTGAACTACATGCATAGTCTCCAGTGCACCGAAGTTGTTTGAAAAATCACATGTGTGTCCTTGGGTGAATTTCTAGGTCCCATGCAAGAGATGGGACTGAAATTCGAACATCTGGGCGTCGTGGCTCAGACGGAAAGATTGAGAAACTTGGTTTTTTAATTCCTGTGATTCCAAAACACGCCTGAAAATCATGGAACTTGGCATGGTGTCATGACAACGCACCAACATGCTGCGGTAATTTTTTTGGCCGAATTGGGACAAGCTTTGGTGTAAGCTTCTTGCAAACCGGAGCTTCCCTCAAGAAGGCTCGTGGTTCCGAGAGGGAACGTGTTACCTCCGTGTGCGAAAGGACATACGTACACTACCTTCTCCCGCCTTAATTGTATTACACAGCCAGATTAGACTAAATAGAAGTACCGTGCTAAATTTTGGAATTATTCCGGGCTCGTTTCACCTTTTTTATACATTAATTGAGTTTTTGGGCATTTAATGTGCATAATTCAAATTTGAACTACAAGCATAGCCTCCAGTGCACGAAAGTTGTTTGAAAAGTCACATGTGTGTCCTTGGGTGAATTTATAGGTCCCATGCAAGAGATGGGAGTGAAATTCAAACATCTCGACGTCGTGGCTCGACCAGAAAGATTGAGAAACTTGGTTTTTAATTCCTGTAATTCCAAAACATGCCTGAAAATCATGAAACTTGGCATGGTGTCATGACATGGCACCAACATGCTGCGCTAATTTTTTTTGCCGAATTACGACAAGCTTTGGTGTAAGCTTCTTGCAACCGGAGCTTCCCTCAAGAAGGCGCGTGGTTCTGAGAGGGAACGTGTCACCTCCATGTGCGAAACGACATACGTACACTCCCTTCTCCCACCTTAATTGTATTACACAGCAAGATTAGACCAAATAGAAGTACCGTGCTAAATTTTGGAATTATTCCGGGCTCGTTTCGCCTTTTTTATACATTAATTGAGTTTCTGGGCATTTAATGTGCATAATTCAAATTTGAACTACAAGCACAGCCTCCAGTGCACCAAAGTTGTTTGAAAAATCACATGTGTGTCCTTGGGTGAATTTATAGGTCCCATGCAAGAGATGGTAGTGAAATTCAAACATCTCGGCGTCGTGGCTCGACCGGAAAGATTGAGAAACTTGGTTTTTAATTCCTGTAATTCCAAAACATGCCTAAAAATCATGAAACTTGGCATGGTGTCATGACATGGCACCAACATGCTGCGCTAATTTTTTTTTGCAGACTTATGACAAGCTTTGGTGTAAGCTTCTTGAAAACCGAAGCTTCCCTCAAGAAGGCTCGTGGTTCCGAGAGGGAACGCGTCACCTCCGTGTGCGAAACGACATAGGTACACTACCTTCTCCCACCTTAATTGTATTACACAGCCAGATTAGACCAACGAGAAGTACCGTGCGAAATTTTGAAATTATTCCGGGCTTGTTTCTCCTTTTTTATACAAAACTTAGTTTCTGGGCATTTAACTCGCATAATTCAAATTTAAACTACAAGCACACGCTCCAGTGCACCAAAGTTATTTGAAAAATCACGTGTGTGTCCTTGGGTGAATTTCTAGGTCCCATGCAAGAGATGGGAGTGAAATTCAAACATCTGGGCGTCGTGGCTCGGGCGGAAAGATTGAGAAACTTGGTTTTTTTAATTCCTGTAATTCCAAAACATGGCTGAAAATCATGAAACTTGGCATGGTGTCATCACATGGCACCAACATGCTACCGTAATTTTTCTTGGCCGAATTAGGACAAGCTTTGGTGTAAGCTTCTTGCAAACCGGAGCTTCCCTCAAGAAGGCTCGTGGTTCTGAGAGGGAACGTGTCACCTCCGTGTGCGAAACGACATACATACACTGCCTTCTGCCGCCTTAATTGTATTACACAGCCAGATTAGACCAAATAGAAGTACCGTGCCAAATTTGGAATTATTCCAGGCTCGTTTCGCCTTTTTTATACATTAACTGAGTTTTGGGGCATTTAATGTGCACAATTCAAATTTGAACTACAAACACAACCTCCAGTGCACCAAAGTTGTTTGAAAACTCACATGTGTGTCCTTGGGGTGAATTTATAGCTCCCATGCAAGAGATGGGAGTGAAATTCAAACATCTCGGCGTCGTGGCTCGACCGGAAAGATTGAGAAACATGGTTTTTAATTCCTGTAATTCCACAACATGCCTGAAAATCATGAAACTTGGCATGGTGTCATGACATGGCAGCAACATGCTGCGCTAATTTTTCTTGCCGAATTACGACAAGCTTTGGTGTAAGCTTCTTGCAAACCGGAGCTTCCCTCAAGAAGGCTCGTGGTTCTGACAGGGAACGTGTCACCTCCATGTGTGAAACAACATACGTACACTGCCTTCTCCCACCTTAATTGTATTACACAGCCAGATTAGACCAAATAGAAGTACCGTGCTAAATTTTGGAATTATTCGAGGCTCGTTTCGCCTTTTTTATACATTAATTGAGTTTTTGGGCATTTAATGTGCATAATTCAAATTTGAACTACAAGCACAGCCTCCAGTTCACCAAAGTTGTTTGAAAAATCACATGTGTGTCCTTCGGTGAATTTATAGGTCCCATGCAATAGATGGGAGTGAAATTCAAACTTCTCGGCGTCGTGGCTCGACCGGAAAGATTGAGAAACTTGGATTTTAATTTCTGTAATTCCAACACATGCCTGAAAATCATGAAACTTTGCATGGTGTCATGACATGCCACCAACTTGCTGTGGTAATTTCTTTTGGCCGAACTGGGACACGCTTTTGTGTAAGCTTGTTGCAAACAGGAGCTTCCGTCAAGAAGGCTCGTGGTTCCGAGAGGGAACGTGTCACCCACGTGTGCGAAACGACATACGTACACTGCCTTCTCGCGCCTTAATTGTATTACGCAGCCAGATTTGACCAACTAGAAGTACCGTGCTAAATTTTGGAATTATTCCGGGCTCATTTTGCCTTTTAATACATCAATTGAGTTTCTCGGCATTTAATGTGCATAATTCAAATTTGAACTACAAGCACAGGCTCCAGTGCACCAAAGTTGTTTGAAAAATCACATGTGTTTCCTTGGGTGAATTCTAGGTCCCACGTAAGAGATGGGAGTGAAATTCAAACATCTGGGCATCACGGCTTGACCGAAAAGATGGAGAAACTTGGTTTTTTAATTCCTGTAATTCCAAAACACGCCTGAAAATCATGAAACTTGGCATGGTGTCATGACATGGCACCAACATGCTGCGGTAATTTTTTGGCCAAATTGGCACAAACTTTGGTGTAAGCTTCTTGCAAACTGAAGCTTCCCTCAAGAAGGCTCATGGTTCCGAGAGGGAACGTGTCACCTCCGTGTGCAAAATGACATACGTACACTGCCTTCTCCCACCTTAATTTTTTTACACAGCCAGACTAGACCAAATTGAAGTACCGTGCTAAATTCTGGAATCATTCTGGGCTCGTTTCGCCTTTTTTATACATCAATTGAGTTTATGGGTATTTAATTTGGATAATTCAAATTATAAATACAAGCACAGGCTCCAGTGCACCATAGTTGTTTGAAAAATCACATGTGTGTCCTTGGGTTAATTTCTAGGTCCCATGCAAGAGATGGGAGTGAAATTCAAATATCTGGGCGTCGTGGCTCGGCCGGAAATATTGAGAAACTTGGTTTTTTAATTCCTGTAATTCCAAAACACGCATGAAAATCATGAAACTTGGCATGTTGTCATGACATGGCACCAACATGCTGCGGTAATGCTTTTGGCCGAATTGCCACAAGCTTTGGTGTAAGCTTGTTGCAAACCGGAGCTTCCCTTAGGAAGGCTCGTGGTTCCGAGAGGGAATGTGTCACCTCCGTGTGCGAAACGACATATGCACACTGCCTTCTCCCGCCTTAATTGTATTACACAGCCAGAGTAGACCAAATAGAAGTACCGTGCTAAATTTTGGATTTATTCCGGGCTTGTTTCGCCTTTTTTATACATTAATTGAGTTTCTGGGCATTTAATGTGCATAATTCAAATCTGAACTACAAGCATAGGCTCCAGTGCACCGAAGTTGTTTGAAAAATCACATGTGTGTCCTTGGGTGAATTTCTAGGTCCCATGCAAGAGATGGGAGTGAAATTCAAATATCTGGGCGTCGTGGCTCGGCCGGGAAGATTGAGAAACTTGGTTTTTGAATTCCTGTAATTCCAAAAAACGCATGAAAATCATGAAACTTGGCATGTTGTCATGACATGGCACCAACATGCTGCGGTAATGATTTTGGCTGAATTGCGACAAGCTTTGGTGTAAGCTTGTTGCAAACCGGAGCTTCCCTTAAGAAGGCTGGTGGTTCCGAGAGGGAATGTGTCACCTCCGTGTGCGAAACGACATATGCACACTGCCTTCTCCTGCCTTAATTGTATTACACAGCCAGAGTAGACCAAATAGAAGTACCGTGCTAAATTTTGGATTTATCCCGGGCTTGTTTCGCCTTTTTTATACATTAATTGAGTTTCTGGGCATTTAATGTGCATAATTCAAATCTGAACTACAAGCATAGGCTCCAGTGCACCGAAGTTGTTTGAAAAATCACATGTGTGTCCTTGGGTGAATTTCTAGGTCCCATGCAAGAGATGGGAGAGAAATTCAAACATCTGGGCGTCGTGGCTCGACCGGAAAGATTGAGAAACTTGGTTTTTAATTCCTATAATTCCAAAACATGCCTGAAAATCATGAAACTTGGCATGGTGTCATGACATGGCACCAACATGCTGCTCTATTTTTTTGTCCGAATTAGGACAAGCTTTGGTGTAAGCTTCTTGCAAACTGGAGCTTCCCTCAAGAAGGCCCGTGGTTCTGAGAGGGAACGTGTCACCTCCGTGTGCGAAACGACATACGTACACTGCCTTCTCCCGCCTTAATTGTATTACACATCCAGATTACACCAAAAAAAGTACCATGCTAAATTTTGGAATTATTCTGGGGTCGTTTCGCCTTTTTCTACATTAATTGAGTTTCTGGGCATTTAATGTGCATAATTCAAATTTGAACTACAAGCACAGCCTCTAGTGCACCAAAGTTGTTTGAAAAATCACATGTGTGTCCTTGGGTGAATTTATAGGTCCCATGCAAGAGATGGGAGTGAAATTCAAACATCTGGGCGTTGTGGCTCGATCGGAAAGATTGAGAAACTTGGTTTTTAATTCCTGTAATTCCAAAACATGCCTGAAAATCATGAAACTTGGCATGGTGTCATGACATGGCACCAACATGCTGCGGTAATTTCTTTTGGCCGAACTGGGACAAGCTTTTGTGTAAGCTTCTTGCAAACTAGAGCTTCCCTCAAGAAGGCTCGTGGTTCCGAGAGGGAACGTTTCACCTCCGTGTGCGAAACAACATACGTACACTGCCTTCTCGTGCCTTAATTGTATTACGCAGCCAGATAAGACCAACTAGAAGTACCGTGCTAAATTTTGGAGTTATTCCGGGCTTGTTTCGCCTTTTTATACATCAATTGAGTTTCTGGGCATTTAATGTGCATAATTCAAATTTGAACTACAAGCACAGGCTCCAATGCAGCAAAGTTGTTTGAAAAATCACATGTGTGTCCTTGGGTGAATTCAAGGTCCCATGCAAGAGATGGGAGTGAAATTCAAACATCTGGGCATCACGGCATGACCGAAAAGATTGAGAAACTTGATTTTTAATTCCTCTAATTCCAAAACACGCCTGAAAATCATGAAACTTGGCATGGTGTCATGACATGGCACCAACATGCTGCGGTAATTTTTTGGCCAAATTGGGACATGCTTTGATATAACCTTTTTGCAAACCAGAGCTTCCCTCAAGAAGGCTCGTGGTTCCGAGAGGGAACGTGTCACCTCCGTGTGCAAAACGACATACGTACACTGCCTTCTCCCGCCTTAATTTTTTTACACAGCCAGACTAGACCAAATAGAAGTACCGTGCTAAATTTTGGAATCATTCTGGGCTCGTTTCACCTTTTTTATACATCAATTGAGTTTCTGGGCATTTAATTTGCATAATTTAAATTTGAACTACAAGCACAGGCTCCAGTTCACCAAAGTTGTTTGAAAAATCACATGTGTGTCCTTGGGTGAATTTCTAGGTCCCATGCAAGAGATGGGAGTGAAATTCAAATATCTGGCGTCGTGGCTCGGCCGGAAAGATTAAGAAACTTGGTTTTTTAATTCATGTAATTCCAAAACACCCATGAAAATCATGAAACTTGGCATGGTGTCATGACATGGCACCAACATGCTGCAGTAATTTTTTTGCCGAATTTGGACAAGCTTTGGTGTAAGATTCTTGCAAACCGGAGCTTCCCTCAAGAAGGCTCGTGGTTCCGAGAGGGAATGTGTCACCTCCGTGTGCGAATGACATATGTACGCTGCCTTCTCCCGCCTTAATTGTATTACACAGCAGATTAGACCAAATAGAAGTACCATGCTAAATTTTGGAATTATTCCGGGCTCGTTTCACCTTTTTTATACACTAATTGAGATTTTGGGCATTTAATGTGCATAATTCAAATTTGAACTACAAGCACAGCCTCTAGTGCACCAAAGTTGTTTGAAAAATCACATGTGTGTCCTTGGGTGAATTTATAGGTCCCATGCAAGAGATGGGAGTGAAATTCAAACATATGGGCGTCGTGGCTCGACCGAAAAGATTGAGAAACTTGGTTTTTAATTCCTGTAATTCCAAAACATGCCTGAAAATCATGAAACTTGGCATGGTGTCATGACATGGCACCAACATGCTGCGCTATTTTTTTGGCCGAATTAGGACAAGCTTTGGTGTAAGCTTCTTGCAAACTGGAGCTTCCCTCAAGAAGGCTCGTGGTTCTGAGAGGGAACGTGTCACCTCCGTGTGCGAAACGACATACGTACACTGCCTTCTCCCGCCTTAATTGTATTACACATCTAGATTACACCAAATAAAGTACCATGCTAAATTTTGGAATTATTCTGGGGTTGTTTCGCCTTTTTCTACATTAATTGAGTTTCTAGGCATTTAATGTGCATAATTCAAATTTGAACTACAAGCACAGCCTCCAGTGCACCAAAGTTGTTTGAAAAATCACATGTGTGTCCTTGGGTGAATTTATAGGTCCCATGGAAGAGATGGGAGTGAAATTCAAACATCTGGATGTCGTGGCTCGATCGGAAAGATTGAGAAACTTGGTTTTTAATTGCTGTAATTCCAAAACATGCCTGAAAATCATGAAACTTGGCATGGTGTCATGACATGGCACCAACATGCGGTGGTAATTTTTCTTTCTGATTTGCGAAGGCGCACACATTAACAATCAACCAAGTCATTTTGGAACAAGTGTTGTCACGTTACAAATCGGAAACACAAGTATTATTGAAACCTTGGGTGTTCTACTTGCCAATTATGTGCGGCCATGTGTCCCCTTTTTTATTGGCTAGGAGTTGCCGTGCTGGATAGCTATTTGAGTACGGGAGGCATGCGATCAGGCTCCTATGCGTGCTCATCGGGAGGAGATCCCTTTGACCGCTACCCGCTGCGCACCTCCCTCCCAACGTCTCCATTAATGGCGCCCGAGCACCTCTTCTACGGTGTGGCTATATGTCTCACTTGACTGAGATTTAAGAGAGAAAAATGAAAATCTTGATGTAAGATCCGACGAACCTATATAGCATCGACTGCAACTTATAGCAAGCATGATGAATATAAGGACGACGACAGTGGATAATAATTGTCCTACATATTTAGAAACAAAATTAAAAAAAGCAACATGTGGCAACGCCCGAAATACACAAGGGCAAAAGAAGAAGGAAGACAACGATCTGGCTCGCTGATCCCTATTTTCTTGATGTGTTGTTGTTGTCCTCAAGATGCTGGTTGAGAGCATCCATAGATTCCTCCACCAGCCTTCTACGCTCGATGCGTAGCATGGCATTCTCATCCATAAGTTTCTCGATGATGACGTTGGTCCTCTTCAACAAGGCAGTGGTCTCCTCCTGCTGCTCCGCACTTTCGACGATCTTCGCCCTCAGTAGGCTGCGCTCGGCCCGGAGCTTCGCATTGCTCTCATTTAGTTGCCGGATGATGTCGGTAGACTGTTCAAACAAGGCTTGCAGGTCATCCTACAATCTCGCCCAGCTGGAGATCTGATCCATCTGCCTAAGGATGTGGGCACGCATGCGCCTGTAAGAGTCCTCGCCTGCCCGCGAGGCATTTTCCCAGGCTGCCGCGGCGTGGGAGGACATCTCTGCTACATTCACGGCGTGGCGGCACATCTCTTTTGCTTTTGCAGCGTGTCTGGACTAGTCTGATGCATCGACGGCGCGGCGGGTCCTCCGTACTGCTTCGGCGGTGCGGCGGGACCTCTCTGCTGCTACGGCCGTGCGGCGGGACATGTTGGCTGCTTTCGCGGCGAGGCGGGACATCACTCGTGCTCCCTCTTCCAGGCTCGCCTCTCCCTGGTGGCATTATCTCGACCCAGAACTCACGTTGGCCATGGCGGACGCAAGGGAACGATGATGAATGGCTTGTTTGTTTTTGACTTTTTGTGGATGAGGAGTTGAGGAGGAATGTGCAGTCATCTTGGAGTAGTAGTATTTATAACCGCGTAGTCATATGCTACTAAGTGGGAAACCGTTTAGGTTTTGATCAGTGTGAACAGGTTTGCAATTTGGAATGTGACGGGACGCGGCCTCCCTGTTCTTCTAAAAAAAATTGTGACGGAACGCATGCTCAAAATTTACTGACAGTTATAAGTGCAGCACTATTCCCGAAAGGCGTAACGTGGGAATGTACGCCTTCTCGGCCGCGTACGTGGCGTTTGCACCATAGGGTGCACCGCAATAGGCAATGTCAGCACACATCTTGTTCCAACAACCTTGCGCGCTCGTTATTACCATCGTGCATGCTTATTTTAATTAGAATGGGTGTGCCCGTCTAGTGCACACACGTTGATCTATCTAACTGTTTCAGTTTGTTGTGGCTAATCGCAAACAGTTCATCCATGTGAAGTGTATGCCATCAATCGTAGACACTTTGATCTAGCTTACCCGTTTATGTTCTGTTGCCTAATCGAAATTAGTTAATCCTGCTGAATTGTATGCCCTCAATCAGACACACCTTGATCTGGCTAACTGTTTCCTTTGTGTTGCCTAATCACAAATAGTTCATCTGAGTGAACAGTATGCTGTATATCGCACACACCTTCATCTGGCTGCCCGTTTCTTTTGTGTTGCCTAATCACAAACAGTTCATCCGAGTGAACCGTATGCTCTATATCGCACACGCCTTCATCAGGCTGCCCGTTTCTTTTGTTCTGCCTCATTGCAAACAGTTCATTGGACTGAACCGTATGCCCCGGATCGCACACGCAACTAAAATCTGAACCGTGTTTGATGCATCCTCCATTGCAAACATTTTGCACCTTTTTGACGGTTTTTTACAGCCCCGTTTGTGATTAATGCATCGCACACTGTTTCGTGAAAGGGTCTCTGATCGTAGTGTCGCGTTAGCAGCATCCTGCAGTAGTGTGGTATCTCACTAGCCCTTTCTGAGACCACAAAACATAAATGCAGAGCACCCCTGAAGATCAAGGACTAACTAGACATTGTAATTCATGGCAAAAGAGATCCAGTGATAGTCATACTAAATATAAATTAATAACAATGCATACAAATGACAGTGGTGCTCTCTAACTGGTGCTTTTTATAAGAGGATGATGACTCAACAATAAAAGTAAATAGATAGGCCCTTCGCAGAGGGAAGTAGGGATTTGCAGAGGTGCCAGAGCAGCAAAAATTTGACATGCAATCTCAAGAACAGGGTCATCAAAGCAGCAAAAATTTGCAATGCATAAAGCAGTAGAACAAAAACTAATTGGACCATTGGAGGAGGGACATACCAAAGAACAATCCCGCGAAGTAGTTTTGTGAATGGAGCTTTGAGCAAGGAGATCCAAAATGGCAGCAAGATGAGCAAGACACGAGTTTGAGCTATGGAGTGATTTTTCTAGAGGAAGAGGAAGAGGATGGGTGCTGGAATGAGTGGAGAGGGGCCACATGGGGCCCATAAGGTCAGGGGGCGCGCCCAGGGGGGTGGGCGCGCCCTCCACCCTTGTGGCCAGCTGGAGAGGCCCCCTGGTGCATTCTTTGCACCAAAAATTCTAAAATATTGAAAAAACTCATATCCAATTTTCAAGGCATTTGGAGAACTTTTATTTTCGGGACATTTTTTATTGCATGGATGATTTATAAAATAGATAGAAAATACTCATCAAAAGATGGGTAGAGAGAGTTTTGCTTTTTAAGTTCATCGTCTCATACTCATCAAAAGGAATCCGTTAAAAGGCTGATCAAGTCTTATTAACAAACTTCTTTCGAATGATATGAAACCGGAGAATTTTCGAATAACACTAGCTTACCTCAACAGGGATATGCATGTCCCCAACAATAAGAATATCATTTTTTGACAGTAGGAAGAGGGAATTCAAAACCTCCAATAGTAATGGTTGACAATTTTCCAATTGAATTGATACTATGAACTTGAGGTTGTTTCTTCGGATAAATTACCGTATGCTCATTACCATTAACCTAAAAAGTGACATTGCCTCTACTGCAATGAATAGCAGCCCCTGCAGTTTTCAAAAAGGGTCTACCAAGGATGATCGACATATTGTCATCCTCAGGAATATCAAGAATAACAAAGTCTGTTAAGATAGTAACGTTTGCAACCACAACAGGCACATCCTCACAAATATCGATGGGTATAGTAGTTGATTTATCAGCCTTTTGCAAAGAGATTTCAGTAGATGTCAACTTATTCAAATCAAGTCTATGATACAAAGAGAAAGGCATAACACTAACACCAGCTCCAAGATCACATAAAGCAGTTTTAACATAATTTCTTTTAATGGAGCATGGTATAGTTGGTACCCCCAGATCCCCAAGTTTCTTTGGTCTTCCACCCTTAAAAGTATAATTAGCAAGCATAGTGGAAATTTCAGCTTCTGTTATCTTTATTTTATTAGTAACAATTTCTTTCATGTACTTAGCATAAGGAGCCATTTTAAGCATATCAGTCAAACACATTTGCAAAAAGATAGGTCTAATCATTTCAGCAAAGCGCTCAAAATCCTCATCATCCTTTTTCTTGAATGGCTTAGGAGGAAATGGCATGGGTTTCTGAACCCATGGTTCTCTTTCTTTACCATGCTTCCTAGAAACAAAGTCTCTCTTATTATAACGTTGATTCTTTGATTGTGGGTTATCAAGATCAACAGCAGGTTGAATCTCTACAAAATTATCATTACTAGGTTGATCATCAACATGAACATCATCCTTAACATTAGCACTAGACTCATGTTCATTACAAGATTGCGTCTCAGCATTAGAAATAGAAATATCATTGGGATTCTCAGGTGTGTCTATAGCAGGTTCACTAGCATGCAAAGTCCTATCAGTTTTCTTTTTCTTTTTAGTATGAGGACTAGGTATATCAGTATTAGTTCTCCGAGAATCTTGCAAAATTCTCTTAGGATGGCCCTCAAGATACAAAGGTTCCTGGGTCATTTTACCACCTCTAGTCATAACCCTAACAACATTATCATTGTTCTTAGTATTCAACTCATTAAGTAAATCATCTTGAGCCTTAAGTACTTGTTCTACTTGAGTTGTAACCATGGAAGCATGTTTACTAATAAGCTTAAGATCATTAACAGTACTATTCATATAATTTCTCAGGTGATCAAGCATGTAAGCATTACGTTTCAATTGTCTACTAACATAAGCATTGAAGTTTTCTTGTTTAACAAGAAAATTATCGAACTCATCCAAGCATTGTCTAGCAGACTTATTATGAGGAATATCACCTTCATCAAATATACGGAGATAGTTTACCTCTACTACCTGTGTCGGGTTATCAAGACCATGTATTTCTTCAATTGGTGGTAGATTTTTAACATATTCAACTTTAATACCATTTTCCTTCATAGATTTCTTTGCCTCTTGCATATCTTTAGGAATAAGAAATAGAATACCCCTTTTCTTCGGAGTTGGTTCAGGAAGTGTCCAATCATTTTCATTACTCAATATATTATTCAATAGCAATTCAGCTTGCTCAATAGTTCTTTCCCTGAAAACACAACCAGCACAACTATCTAGGTGGTCTCTAGAAGCATCGGTTAGTCCATTATAAAAGATATCAAGTATTTCATTTTTCTTGAGAGGATGATCAGACAAAGCATTAAGTAATTGGAGAAGCCTCCCCAAGCTTGTGGGAGACTCTCTTCTTCAATTTGCACAAAATTAAATATTTCCTTTAAAGCAGCTTGTTTCTTATGAGCAGGGAAATATTTTGCAGAGAAGTAATAAATTATATCTTGGGGACTACGCAGACAACCAGGAGCAACAGAATTAACCATATCTTAGCATCACCCTTTAATGAGAAAGGAAATAATTTGAGAATATAGTAATACTAAATTTTTTCCTCATGAGCAAATAGGGTGGCTATATCATTCAATTTAGTAGGATGTGCCACAACAGTTTGATATGCACAACTATGAAAAGGATCAGATTCAACCAAATTAATTAACTTAGGATCAACAGAGAATTCACAATCCTCATCAGTAACAAAGATAGGTGAAGTAGCAAAAGCGGGATCATATTTCATTCTAGTTGTTGGTGTCAAAACCGGCGGATCTCGGGTAGGGGGTCCCGAATTGTGCGTCTAAGGTGGATGGTAACAGGAGGCCGGGGACACGATGTTTACCCAGGTTCAGGCCCTCTTGATGGAAGTAATACCCTACGTCCTGCTTGATTGTTCTTGATGATATGAGTATTACAAGAGTTGATCTACCACGTGATCAAAGAGGCTAAACCCTAGAAGCTAGCCTATGGTATGATTGTATGTATATATCTATCGAGTAGCCTGGCCTTGGTTTATATAATGCACCAGAGGCCTAGGATAACAAGAGTCCTAGCCGAATACACCGGTGGGGAGAAGTCCTTGTCTTGATGGCCAAGTCTTGTGGAATCTTCCTTGTATGCGGCAGCTGTCCGAACTGGCCCATGAGTATACGGCCATGGGGGTCCTCGACCCAATCTAACATATCGGGAGATGACGTGGTGAGTACCCCTTAGTCCAGGACACCGTCAGTAGCCCCCTGAACCGGTCTTCATGTTAGGGACACGCCTCGATTCTTCTGAATTGTTCTTCATCTTCGGTCGTCGGTCTTGAAAACTAGTTCAACAAATCTTCTTCGATCTTGAGGATCACCAACGTGCATCCGAAGAGTTTATACATCGGGTATCCGAGGAGCTCCTTTAAGTTTCCGGCCTTTATCAATGCCTTGTTATTTTTATGCCACACCTCGGGTTTGAAGTTGTTCCCGGGCGGCAGCATCCTCTTGCGTCCGAGCTCCAACGTCGGACTATATTTGTGGTATCTTTTGCGGACGAGCACCAACGCCGGACCGCTTCCGAGATCCAACGCCGAAGTGTATCCGAGCTCCAACGCCGGACTATGTCGAAGCTCCAATGCCAGACTGTATCCGAGCTCCAACGCCGGACTATATCTGAGGTGTCATAAATCACCTTGGTTCAAAAAAGTTGATGGAATTTAGCCGAGATTTAATGCCGGAAATGCCCTCTATGGAGCTAGCCAGTAGCGCCCGAGCTTTATGCCAGACTGCTTCTGAGGTGGTGCACCACCCCGAATGTGGGTCGATTTTTTTTCAGTATTTTTGATTGGTGCAATTTATTCTCTGCCGAGATATATAGCCAGTAGCCCTCAAGGTGTGTATCGGTCTAAAACCCGAGATGCACCTGAAGGATGACATATGACCGTGATCCCAGTAGCCGCTGAGACTGAGGTTGATTTGCAAAATCGGTCTGAGGATCAACTCCTAGCTCGGCAGAATACTTCGGGACACAAAAAGCGGTGTGCAGAGTCCTCGAGACTAAGGCTGGGTGCGGCCGACCAACCTGAGGATCAAAATCTCCTCGGAAACTGTATTGCACTTAAAATTTTATGCATTGGATAGGCAATGCAGTAGCCCCCGAGACACTGGTCGGGTGGCAACACCAGATTAGGGGATTGACGTGCCCCTTTAATATTTCTAAATAATAAGCCCGAAGCCCAGTAGCCCCGAGCCTTAATGCGGGCACGGGTGGCCGAATTAAGGATTGATACCCATAGTAAAATCACAAAATATGTGTAATGACTCTATGTATCCAAGTACTTTACGTCATTAATGCTCGGATCCGCATTGTACAAAACTTTGTTGACCGACCATCGGCTTCCACCTCCTCGGCCAGTAGCCGAGGAGTGTTTGTCCTACTTTATAAAGCCTTTATGAGGGCAAAGATTTACGACAAACAAGGCAATCTGGCCATATGGTTTTATAAACAAAGGTACGCAGAGAGATATGGTATATTACTGTTTAACATAAGAAATGTCTTCCAAAGAAAATACTCCCGCTATCGGTTCCTTTCTTTGGGTTTTCATGCTAAGCATGATCATGAAACCTCAGCTCTAATGTAAGAGCAAAATATTGAGGATTTAGTTTGGGAGGCCAGTTACTAGCCCCCGGTAGTGTTCGGCGACAGTCGAGGTCAAGCCGTAAACACTTCGGCCAATGTTATGAATGGCCCATCATTTAACATAGTCATCGGATCGCTGACCAGTTTACACTTATTTGTGACAGACAGTTTTTGGCTTTCTCCACTGAGGTGCTTAACCATGTGAGCTGGAAGCACAATCGCAGTGGTTCTCCCTTTGCACACCTAGCCGAACAAAGCGGAACATAGGAGGCAAGCGCAGGAGCCGGGCAACCCAACTATTAACCGAAGACACAATTCGAAACCGATGCATATATAGCAATATCCGAGAATGTTTTTGCCGAATCTCTAAAGGTGTCCGGTGTTGCACTGCGAGACTTGTGCTGAAAACACACAAATAGTTTAAAAGTGCCAAAAGCTTGGAAAACTAAAAAACGTCAGTAAAAACATGACGTCCGAACAAGATCAAGTGTTCGGTGCCAATCTGAAAATTGGAAGAGAAAAAAATGTGCTTCTGTCGTGTTTTGACAACGACCAAGAAGAAAACACATTTACAACTCATATATAAATTTTAAGAGCCCCCAAGTGACTTTGGTAAAAGAATTTTATATATAATGATTGTATGTACCGAAGTACTTATATCATATCTGTGTTCACCCGAACTTTAAACGCGTCTTAACCGACCATCGGCTTCTCCCTCTTCGGCCAAGGGCTGAAAAGTGTCATGTACTCCGCCTGTCGAGAGTATTGACGGTATTTCCAATGACCAGGCAATCAGGCCATAAGGCTGTAACAGACAAAGCGCGCTCAGGGAACTTATGCCATATTACTAACGAAGTGTAAGAAGCATCTTCGAAGAAAATAGTACCCCCGCCGATACATTTCTTCGGTGCTCATTATTACTATGAGACTTGTGCAATAGATTTTTTGTACTCATGAGTTCCGTTGTGTGCCGACCATGATTGATAACAATAAGAGCGCTAGCTTTCGGCTTCACCCAGTCTGAGGTCAGAGCTCGGATGACCCGATCGTGACAATCGTAGAGGTGCTCCCTTTACTCCCTAGCCGAACAATTGGGAACGTAGGGGTAAACACAGGAGCGAGGCAACCCAGCTTGCAAATCGCTTAGGTCAATATGGTGCATATTGTGGTGTAATACACGAACAAGGAACAAAGCCGTACAAGTATTATCATATGCAAAAGGAAAATCTCCATCAAGGGAGCCCCCAAATAAAATGGGTATTTGAATATGCGAGTCACAAACAAAGTTATGACAAGGAACTTTGTCCCTAACAACTTTGTGGTGAAAAGTATAATGCTTGGTCGAACCGAAGAAAATTTAAAACTGGAAGTTTTTGAGCATGAAAGCGACTTAGCTGGTTAATGTGCTCGATGTTGATGACGCAGGCCGAGATTGTGGCGGGACGAGATCCCAGCCCCCAAGCCGGTCCTGAGATGTCCGAGTAAAGAACTCGGCTTGATGAAGTGGTGATACAGCATAGTCGATGGGCGAGGTGAAAACCCTAGTCCGACCGCGGCAACGGAGCAGGCCGGCAGTGTGACGCCGAAGCCCCCAGCATGTGTTAATGAAGTGATGACGAAGCCCCCGGTCAGCCGAAGTGATGTGGTACATCGGTACGCCGCGGTGACAGCGCTGCCCGGATTATCTACCTGTGCACAGAAAATAGTGCAATCCAGAGATAATAGGAATAATAAAAAAATTGTTGCATAATCAATAATTTATGCAAAGTGAGTAATAAAAGAAATATGGACTGTGTGCCGAACACTCGATGAGGTAGAGCTCTCTCGGCGATGCTGAAGTCCCCGAGGCAACCGAACACGTCGGTATGGCAACATGACCAACAAGGTGATCACGCGAGCCGATTTACGCTAATTAGGACGACGGCGTCGGCTTGCTGAAGAGACCATGTGACGCAGTCGAAGTCGATCACCTACACACATAAAATAGTGCGGTCCAAAAAGGATAATTGCTTTTCACAAAAATAATTTATTGAAAGAGATGTGGGCTGGCGCCGAAGTCATGTCGATGCAGGGCGTCGGCGTGACGCGGTGAAGGTGTGGCCAAGCCCGAATTCGAAGGCCGGTCTGAGTTCCAGATGCGACATTCGCCGAACTGTATACGAAAACTGACCCAACCACCATGCGGCCATTGTTAATGCGGCCACCATTTGATAGACCTGTGTATAGATGATGAAACAAACCGGAGTAATAATTCCTAGGGAAAAATAAACCCAAGCAAGAAAAAAATACTAGGATTAATACCACCTGGTTTATCTGTTGTAGCAATCTGGAGAAAGGTTACTCCCAAAATTGGGGCTCGATCCGCACACCCATTGCCGGATTGGTGATGAAGCGGTGGCATGGCGATGCTAGCAAAGGTTGGCTCGCCGAGGAAAAGCCCGTGGTCCAGCTAATGTGATGAAGCTGGTCGGCTGGTGACGCCAAAGTCTCGGAAGTAATTTGATGAAGAGATGGTGAAGCCCTCGGTCTAGCCGAGGAGACAGAGCAGGTCGGTAAGGAGACGTTGTAGCTGTCGTGTCAGCCGAGGTGTTGAATCAGTTCGGCGTGATGGACATCGGCTTGAAGAAGCAACAGTGCGGCCATGCGGACGCAGGTCGTAACTTGTGACGCGGTCAATGCCGACTTGATGAAGTGACCATGCGGCGATGCATGTGTTCCTGCTCCGTGTATTCCGTGGGGCGGCGATGTTGGCGATGATTTATCCTTGGTGATTCCGATCTCTTGTTCCCTCGCCGAGATGATGATCCGAAGTAGTTGAGCTCGGCTCAAAAGGCGACGACGTGTCTAGCGCAGGTCGGTAGCCGTGGAGCAGTATTGCCGGACTGGTTTGACACCAGTATGATAGTGAAGATTACCTCAGAGGAGGCTTAAAATTTTGTGGGCACGTGTTTAAAAACAACGTACAATACCCTAGGAGAAAATTCCATTAAGAAGGTTGTCCCATATCACGTTCATAAAGAACATAAATTCGGGTCAGATCTGTATTCGGGCAGAAAACAGACCCGAAAACTGATGCACTAATCGGAAGGTTCCCGAAATTTTGGGGGGTGTTAGATATAGTAATTCCGCAGCCGATCAACGGTTGGATCTTCCAAAGGACATCCGAGCTAGGTGCTGGAGACCACGCCCTAAACTCATCTAGATTCCCGTCCAGATTTGACATGGCTCCGATATATCGTAGATTGCCGGAGATTCTTCCATCGGAACTCGACGAAATTTTGCATGGTTGTTGTAGACTCAATTCTGCACAATTCCACCAAAAGGATCGTCAAAGCGATGCTCTAAGAGGTGGTGGCAGTGGATACAAGTTCGCTGTTCGGAAAAACAGCACGGTCGCCCGAGGGCAATGTTGAAGTTGAGCCCCCGAGCTCCATGGATGATTCCTCCATGATCTTGATAGAGATCAGAGTTGATGTTTATGAAGGCCCTCATCCGAACATGACGATCGGAGATGGAGCACGGTCCTCAGTTGAGCCAAGGTGACCAGTCGAGCCGGCGACGAAGATGTCGGCATCGCAGTTGACCTGCAAATGAGCCATCGATCCTTTTGCCGATCACACAGCGGAACTCTCAATGAAAGCACCAATGTCGGTGTCAAAACCGGCGGATCTCGGGTAGGGCGTCCTGAACTATACATCTAAGGCGGATGATAACAGGAGGCAGGGGACACGATGTTTACCCTGGTTCGGGCCCTCTTGATGGAGGTAATACCCTACGTCCTGCTTGATTGTTCTTGATGATATGAGTATTACAAGAGTTGATCTACCACGAGATCAAAGAGGCTAAACCCTAGAAGCTAGCCTATGGTATGATTGTATGTATATATCTATCGACTAGCCTGGCCTTGGTTTATATAATGCACCAGAGGCCTAGGAGAACAAGAGTCCTAGCCAAATACGCCGGTGGGGAGAAGTCCTTGTCTTGATCGCCAAGTCTTGTGGAATCTTCCTTGTATGCGGCAGCTGTCCGAACTGGCCCATGAGTATACAGCCATGGGGGTCCTTGGCCCAATCTAACAGATCGGGAGATGATGTAGTGAGTACCCCTTAGTCCAGGACACCGTCATTAGCATTCAAGGATTTTTCTTTCAACATAACTAACAATTTCTTAAGATCCTCCCTATCATTACAAGCAAAGAAGTCTCTAGCAGTTTCTTCATCCATAACATAACCCTCAAGAACAGCAGGCAATTCATATCTAGGGGGAGAATCATAATCATAATCATCAATTATAACATCAGTTTCAGTAATTTCATTCTCTCTAACCCTAGCAAGTTGTTCATGAAGATATTCACCTAGTGGCACAATATCATCAAGCACAGAAATAGTATCATGATAAACATCATGCATAGCAGAAGTGGCATCATCAATAATATGTGACATATCAGAATCAATAGCAGGTGTAGGTGTCGCAAGTTTACTCAAAACGGAAGGAGAATCAAGTGCAGAGCTAGATGGCAGTTCCTTACCTCCCCTCGTAGTTGAGGTACAAATCTTAGTTCTTTGATCTTTCAAATTCCTCATAGTGATCAACATATATAAATCCCAAGTGACTCAGAGAATCGAGCTATGCTCCCTGGCAACCACGCCAAAAAAATCTCTTGATAACCCACAAGTATAGGGGATCGCAACAGTTTTTGAGGCTAGAGTATTCAACCCAAATTTATTGATTTGACACAAAGGGAGCCAAAGAATATCCTTGAGTATTAGCAGCTGAGTTGTCAATTCAACCACACCTAAAAGACTTAATATCTGCAGCAAAGTATTTCATAGCAAAGTAGTATGGAAGTAGCGGTATCGATGGCAATAGTAATAGTAGCAATTTTGTAGCAATTGTAACAGTGGCAACGGAAAAGTAACTTAGCAAAGATCAATATGAAACGAGCTCGTAGGAAATGGATCCATGATGGATAATTATGTCAGATGGCATTCATCATGTAAAGGTTATAACATAGGGTAACACAGAACTAGCTCCAGTTCATCAATATAATGTAGGCATGTATTCTAAATATAGTCATATGTGCTTGTGGAAAAGAACATGCATGACATCTTTTGTCCTACCCTCCCGTGGCAGCGGGGTCGTATTGGAAAATAAGGGAAATTAAGGTCTCCTTTTAATAGAGTAACGGACCAAATTAGCACTTAGTGAATACATGAACTCCTCAAACTACGGTCATCATCGGGAGTAGTCCCGACTATTTTCACTCCGGGGTTGCCAGATCATAGCACTTAGTAGGTGACTATAACTTGCAATATCGGATCAAGAACACAAATATATTCATGAAAACATAATAGGTTCAGGTATGAAATCATGGCACTCGGGCCCTAGTGACAAGCATTAGGCATAGCAAAGTCATAGCAACATCAATCTTAGAACATAGTGGATACTAGGGATCAAACCCTAACAAAACTAACTCAATTACATGGTAAATCTCATCAAACCCATCATGGTCCAGCAAGCCTACGATGGAATTACTCACACACAGCAGTGAGCATCATGGAATTGGTGATGGAGGATGGATGATGATGACGATAGCGACGGATTACCCTCTCCGGAGCCCCGAACAGACTCCAGATCTGCCCTGCCGAGGAAGAACAGGGCTTGGCAGCGTCTCCGTATCATAAAACGCGTTGAATCCTTCTCTCTGATTTTTTTCTCCCCAAAAGTGAATATATGGAGTTGGAGTTGAGGTCGGTGGAGGTCCTGGGGGCCCACAAGGTCGGAGGGAGCGCCCCACACCCGTCTGGCTAGGTTGTGGGGCCCCTGGTGCTGATTCTTTCGCTAATATTTTTTGTTAATTCCAAAAATAATCTCCATTGATTTTTAGGTCATTCTGAGAACTTTTTATTCTGCACAAAAATAACACCATGGCAATTCTGCAGAAAACAGTGTCAGTCCAAGTTAGTTCCATTCAAATCGTGCAAATTAGAGTCCAAAATAAGTTCAAAAGAGTTTGGAAAAGTGGATACGTTGGAGAGGTATCATGTCGCGAAACGCGTGATGAATAGATCGCGTAGCTCCTCCCAGGAGGAGACCGAACACTCCGGCAGACTGGGCACCCAGGAGCACGGCACACCCGTAAGGGCCATAGGAGCCACTTGGCCATGACTTTGTCGTCGCCGCCCGCTGCCCAGAGGCCTCCACGTACACCCAGAGGAACTCCATGGGGTCCGCCGCGCCGTCATAATGCGACAGCAACACCGATCTGACCTTCAGTGGCCACTTCACCTGTCGCAGGGTGGGGGAGAAAGCTCGAAGGCCCGCAATGCGTCCGAACGTGTCAGGCAGACCAGTGGGCAGGGCGGCGTCTGCCATGGGAACCACGCAGTGCAGGTGGAGCGCAACTAATGAAAAGGTGGACCTTCGACATGCCCCTACCCGGCGTGCCAAATGTCGGATTCATGGCTCCGCAGACCCAAGAAAGGTTCGAACTCTGGGGCATGTACGAAGAACTCAACCTCTCCAGCCAACCAGATCGTCACCCCCATGGCCTAGCTCGTTTAACAAGGAAGAATATGGACTCAGTCGTTTACCCAGGATCGGGCCACCTTGCGGTGTAAGACCCTACTCCTACTTTTGTGTTGGATTTGCCTCATGACGGGCTGAGGATGAACTAGTACAAGGGATGAACGACCTCGCGAGGTTTGTTCTTGTGAGGGAGGGAATCGGATCGGATCCCCCTCTATGGTGGTGGCTAACCTACATTTATAGTGGCCTTGGTTCTCTTCCCCCAAAATGAAGGCAGGAAGGGTTCGCACAGTGGCCAATTTGAAGGGGGGCATGTAGCACATCTTATCCTGACGATGTAACACCCCCGTTTTTTTATAATCACTTTTCGACAAAACGTGCTTTCAGACTCTCTATATCCATATTTATTTTGTTCACCGAATCATAAATCGGACTCTATAGTTGCATCGGGCTCGTTGAGATGATCAAAATGCAGTACTCTTTTGCCAAAATCAGAGTTCGCATGCATCTTACACGAGTTTTTTATCCAATGGATAGAATTAAAGGGGTATTTCAAAAATACCTCTATTTGAAATAAAAATCCTGCCTTATCCCTATCTTCTTTCCCCAAACCATGGCAACATCTCCAACCAGCCGCCCCCTTCTCCTTGGCCCTCACTTCCTCCTCTCTCATGCCCAAGAGCTCCACCCCCTCCCATGGTGTCTCCACTCTGCCCTCCCCTCTTCTCCCTAGGCCCTCCAAGCTGCACAATATCCTCCACCACCTCTAGGGAAGTCCTCTAATCTGGTTGTGAGGAAGAATAAGAGGAGGAATACGAAGGACAAGAGGAGAAGACCAAGAGGAGGAGGAGAAGAAGAAGAGGTTGTAAGAGAAAAACAAAGGAGGAGGAGGCCTCCCCAACACTCCCCCCACCAAATCCCTCCAATCCCACCACGAAGCAGGTTATAGCACCAATCCACCGATGATAGCCTTGCACCACCTCCCTCGCAATGGTTAAGGCGAGTACACCGGGCAACAAGGGCTAGATTGGTCCCTTAATATTATGTTCATGTTCACATTATTCCTTTACATTCATGCAATGGTGAACATACAACTCCCTATAGTGTACATTCCAATACACCATACCACTAGTATGTGATAGGGATTGGCTTTTCTTGGGTCTTCTTTATAAAAAATCCATCATGAGTGAATCTTCCAAGTTCAAGGAGTGATCCTCGCTTCACGAGTGTATGGTCCTTCGGGTTCGTCCTTATGTTAGGGTCCTCTCACTTGGTGAGGGTTGAAAAGGAGTGAAGTGAGACGTCGCCCCTCCTCGCCTTGCCGGCAAAAGGTCAGAGCCAAGTCCTCAGTCTTATTTGGTTTAATTGTTTCTTCTTGCATTCTCATCCCATTCCAAACATGGGGGGCTTGAATATAGAATTCACATGTTCAAGAATGGTTCATAAACATGGTCTTACTTGCTATGCTTTACATGCTTTGTTGTGTACTTGCTGAGTCTTTGGACTCACGCCTCATGGGATTTGTTTCAAGTACATCACCGTGCAGCTTTGCAAGTACTAGGAAAGGCATAGCTTCCATGGGTGTTCACTCATATTGCACACCCCTTTCATCCACCTAGCTGATCATGATAATTATTATACTTAGGTTCATGATTCCTGGTAGCTAGGATCTACTTCTTGTTTATTAACCTTTACTTGGTTTGTTTCCATGATCCATATGTTTACCCATTAAGGTGGGTTGGAGTTGACTAGTCCCCACCTTGCTCCCAGGTGTGTTGGGACGTATGTTTTCTTTGTTATGTGTAGCATAACGGTTGGTGGCTTCACCACTTTGCTCTACATGGGTTGTATGAGCTTTTTGGATGCTTCTGCTTGTGATAGTATAAATATATGCTCTGCTTATTCAATTATCTATCATGGATGTCCGACGGTACAAAGGAGGTGCTGCCGGATTTTCCCACGAGCATTGTGTTTTGGTGGTAACGTTCCTTCTTACAAGGAGGGGTGTTATAGTTGGTATCAGTTAAGCTCTATCTTTGCTATACATGTCTATGCATGCATACCAAAGAAAGATCCTAGGACCTTGGAAATACTTGCTTGCTAGATGTAATTGTCTGCTTGTTTGTATAAAACAAAATTGACGAAGGCGTCAATTCTTGTGAGATTGGGTGAAATACCCGAATTCTCTTACTAGTATGTTATTAGGTTTTTCCTAAATAAAACTTGATTAGATGACTAAATAACATAAAACCTGACACACTGGTGCACAATAGGAACGATCTGTTTTAGATAGATACTTGCAAGCCTTGTCCTGTGTGCAACGATTGCTTGTTTTGCTTTCCTAATGTGTATTAAGCATTCTTGTTTTTGAGTAGTACTCGTTTCTACGTCTCCTAGGGTTATATTTCATTCTTAAATTAGTTTCAATTATGAGTTCCTATGTTCTTTACTCATCCATCTTCTACCCCTTATTCCCTGGGTTGACTGGGTAAAGTTCACTTCATGAATGGTCTTTTTGGCCTAAGACAAATTCATCTTTTGCCATCTCTTCTATGGTGCATTCATGATACTTTTAGTGGTAGTGGTTCTCCTGCTATGGCAACTAATTTGTTGTGCATCATGGAACAACGTCCCGAGGTCATGCAAGTGCAGTCCAGAAGGTGATGTTTGCTACTATTCAGCAAAAGGGCAATGCAGACGTCTGGTGGGAGAATGTGTGTTCCTCTTTACCACCAGAGCAGGCTACACCTACTTGGGAGTTCTTTGAAACTTGGTTCATTGAGAAGTACTATCCAACTTCCTATGTCGAGAGGATGGAGAATGCACTAAGTAAGTTAATTAAGGCAAGGAAACAGAACCATTCAGGACTATGAAACTGAATTCAACAACATCATCTGCTTTGTGCCAATGGTGGTTAATAACGATAAAGAGAAGGCAAGGAGGTTCAAGGATGGGCTAGAGCAGCAGTATCGTGTTGTGCTCAATGCTGCTGGGTTCTCTAGCTTTGCTTCCTTGGTTGAGAAAGCCAAAAATATTGAGTTCGAGCTGTAGAATGGCTCACCTCCTCCAATGATATCTTCCCCACCTCGTGGGCCTAGTAATTTATCTACTACAGGTGTCAACCAAAAGCAAGACTATGGTGACAGTGGCAAGTCAAACCGTCGCCCCATGAAGAAGTTTAAGAATGTCTAGTCTACCCCTATCCCTTCAAGCAGAAGTAGCAGAAGGCCTCATACTCTGCTGGCCCACGCGTGCATTATCGTCCAAAACCTGGTCAAGGGATGATGTGCTTCAAGTGTGGTGAAGGCCATAGAGCTAATGAGTGCAACTGGACCGGTGTGTGCAATGGTGTCACAAAAGTGGTCACATGGAACGGGTTTTTAAGTTGAACCCTGCTAACATTATCAAGTGGCAGATTGTGTCTTCCCAAGCGGAGTCCTCATCAATGCTTGTTTCCTCACATGGGTCTGTCCAAGCAATGCAGAATATTCAAGCTCCTCCATATCCATATGCAACTTGGGTTCCTCGTCCTCAAGGGTAGTAATGGGCACCAACTCACATGACACCATCCAACTACCCAGTACCCCATGCTCCTCCAACCGTGCCACAGATTGGTGCTCCGCCTGCACCAGTTTGCCAGAGCTTTTATACCTTTCCTACATCATCTACTGGACATCCAGATGTCGTTATAGGTACTCTACCTGTCAAATCAGTTGAAACTCTAGTACTATTTGATTATAGTTCTACTTTCTCGTATGTACCGCTAGACTTTGCGAATCAGGCAAACATGTCTAGGTAAGAAATTTCTCAACTAGTGAGGGTTAGTTCTCCAGGGGGACTCCTTTCTTGTAGCACTGTATGTCCTGGCTGTGACATTTCTATTAAGGATGAAGATTTCATTGCAAATCAGTTCATCCTTCCACTTCAACCTTTTGATGCAATTCTTGGCATGGATTGGCTACATGCTTACAAAGCAGTGATCTCTTTAAACAAGCTGGCAAGGTCGTGGCAGAGGGACCAAATAAATACCAAAACCACAGTGAAGACGAGGATGAAGCTCAGTGGCCCAATAATGGAGGCCAAAAGAAGTTTCACGATGAGGTAACTGAGGTCAACATGATAGATGTTACCGACATCCCTAAAAAGGGGAGGAAGCGAGTACTTCGGGATGTCTACGCATTGGAGCCAGTCGCCTCGAAGTTGAACCTGTGGTCAGCTTGCCTGATCACGTTTAACAAGCATGACCACCCGACCAACATTAGACACAACTGATCGGCGACACTTGTCCTGGACCCAATTGTCGATGGTTACCATCTGACACGCGTCCTCATGGACGGAGGCAACAGCCTCAGCCTTAATTATGAGGACATGGTTAAGAAGCTGGGCATCAACTCATCCTGGATCAAACCGAGAACCACCACCTTTAAAGGTGTCATCCCAGGCATCGAATCCCGCAACACCGGCATGGTAATTCTAGAGGTAGTCTTCGGTTCACCCAAAAACTTTAGAAGCGAAAAGTTAATATTTGATATCGCCCCCTTCCGAAATGGATATCATGCGCTTTTGGGGCGTACAGCCTTCGCGCGCTTCAACACAGTCCCACATTATGCTTATCGCACGCTAGGAACCAACATTGTTATAACAATCAATGGCAACATCGAGTGCTCACTCCGGACTGAGGAGCAGACCACGACTTTTGCAGCCGATGTACAAGCATCCGAGGAGGTAGCTCGCGGAAACAAACACACTGCTAGCTCTTAGAAGTGCACACGGGCCACATAAATTTACCTCAGACAATTACCCCCGCACCCTAAATAGGGATACGGGCTCCTTGTGTGCCCTCTCTGGATGGGGCACTATGTCCCCAGGGTGCATAATTTCGCACTCAAGATTCCCTGGGCTGCCGAGGAGCCAAAAACTCACAAACACGCCGGAACGGCTCGACCGAGGCCAATGTGGCTTCAAGCCTGCATATCAGTAGGCCTCTGTCAAAGAGACGGCAACCACGAATTCATCAGTGTGGCTTAAACCACGCAAACAGACTCCTGCAAGACCTCCTTCAAGGGGCCCGGCCAATAAAGACCTGAAGCGCATAAAGGACCGAGATTGCACCAGTCTTACTTAAATTAACATCACAGGTGACTCCAAGATGGTCAATGGCCCAAAAGCATAGATGTGCTGCCGGATTCGGCCGGGGCTCCTAAAAGACGGATGTCAATACCCGTCCACTAATATTTCTTCCTTCTTTTCTTTTTATGTTGTATTCTTTTTCCTCTTGTTGAAGCTTGGCATGTAAAGGCTTGAGATTATGAAATGAAGAAACCATGTCCTCTAAGGTCCTTATTTCATTTCTTTATAAGCACATCCCCTGCGCCATGAAGAAGTTCTTTAAAAATATACAATTTTATTACAAGCCCGAAGTACTCAGCGTCTCGGATTTTGGCTTCATATGCATCGGTTTCGAACCTGGATTTTTCTCAATAGTTGGGTTGCCCGGCTCCTATGTGTACTGATAACCCACAAGTATAGGGGATCACAACAGTTTTCGAGGGTAGGGTATTCAAGCCAGATTTATAGATTCGACACAAGGGAGCCAAAGAATATTTGCAAGTATTAGCAGTTGAGTTGTCAATTCAACCACACCTGGCGATTAAATATCTATCGTAAGGTGATCAGTAGCACCATAACATGATAGTTTTGATAGTAGTAGCAACAAAAATCGTAACGGTAACCGTGATAGCAATGATTTTCTAGCAAGTATAACAGTAGCAACAATAGTAGTAACTTAGCATGAACAACATATAGGAAATTCGTAGGCATTGGATCGGTGAATTCGTTGGATGATATTCATAATATAACAGTCATAACCTAGGGCGATACAAAACTATCTCCAGTTCATAAATATAATGTAGGCATGTATTCCGTAAATAGTCATACGTGCTTATGGAAAGAACTTGCATCATATCTTTTGTCCTACCCTCCCATGGTAGCGGGGTCCATAAGGAAACTAAGGGATATTAAGGACTCCTTTTAATAGAAAACCTGAACAAAGCATTAACACACAATGAATACATGAACTCCTCAAACTACGGTCATCACCGGAAAATATCCTGATGATGTCTACTACGCAACTTTAATCTTGTAGACTCGTGTTGGGCCTCCAAGCATAGAGTTTTGTAGGACAGTAGCAATTTTCCCTCAAGTGGATGACCTAAGGTTTATCAATCCGTGGGAGGCATAGGATGAAGATGGTCTCTTTCAAACAACCCTGAAACCAAATAACAAAGAGTCTCTTGTGTCCTCAACACACCAAATACAATGGTAATTTGTATAGGTGCACTAGTTCGGCGAAGAGATGGTGATACAAGTGTAATATGGAAAGTAGATATTGGTTTATGTAATAAGAACAATGAAAAATAGCAAGGTAGCAAATGATAAAACGGAGCACACATGGTATTGCAATGCTTGAAAATGAGGCCTAGGGTCCGTACTTTTGCTAGTGCAATCTCTCTACAATGCTAATATAATTGGATCATATAACCATCCCTCAACGTGCGATGAATAATCACTCCAAAGTTCCTATCTAGCATAGAACATAAGAAGAAATTGTTTGTAGCTATTCTTTCTGATCAATCTATCAAGGAGTTCATACTAAAATAACACCAAGTTATTCTTTCCGATCGATCTATCAAGAGTTTGTACCAAAGTAACACTAAGTTATTCTTTCTGATCGATTTATTAAGAATTCGTATTAAAATAACACCAAAGCAAATTCATATTCATAATACTCAACCCAACACAAATAACCTCAAAGAGTGCCCCAAGATTTCTACCAGAGAAATAGAAGACGAGAACGTCCATCAACCCCTATGCATAGATTACCCCAATGTCACCTTGGGAATCAGTGACTTGAGTGTCAAAACATATATCAAGTGAATCAAAATAATAGCCCATTGTCACCACGGGTATTCATATGCAAGACATATATCAAGTGCTCTCAAATCCATAAATGTATTCAATCTGATAAAACAAAATCTCGAAAGGAAAACTCAATTCATCACAACAAGATAGGGAGGGGAAAACACCATATGATCCAACTATATTAACAAAGTCCCGGAGACATCAAGATTGTGCCATCAAGAACATGAGAGAGAGAGATTAAACACATAGCTACTATTACAAATCCTCAGCCCCCAGGGTGGACTAGTCCCTCCTCAGCATGGAGACCATAGGGGTGATGAAGACGGCCTCCGGTGATGATCTCCCCCTCTGGTGGAGTGCCGGAACAGGGTCTGGATTGGTTTTTCGTGGCTACATAGGCTTGCGGTCATGGAACTTCTAATCTAGGGTTACCCCTGATGGCTTCTCTATTTGTCGGATTTTTTGGCGTTGGTTTCACGTGAATATGGGCCTCGAGGTGAGCACAACCCACCGGGGCAAGCCGTGGCCCACCAGGCACGCCCCGGTGTCTTATGCCCTACTCCTTCACCTTCTGGTCCTTCCACGAAGCTTCGGGGTCTCTTCTGTTCCAAAAAAATCATCAAAAAGTTTCAACTCATGTGGAGAACTTCCATTTCTGCACAAAAAACAACACCACGGCAGTTCTGTTGAAAACATCATCAGTCCGGGTTAGTTCCATGCAAATCATACCAAAACCATATAAAATTGTTGTAAACATGGCATGAATAATTCATAAATTATAGATATGTTGGAGACATATCAGCATTCCCAAGCTTAATTCCTACTCGTCCTTGAGTAGGTAAATGATAAAAAAATAATTTATGAAGTGTGAATGCTAGAAAACAGCACAAGTTTGATCAATGATCATTTCAATCACTTTTCCTAGCATCATATAACAACTCTTTCTCATAAAACTTTTCATGTTAAAGTATAAACCAATTCACATGATAAGGTTCAAACAATGAATTCTCTTGAAACTCAACAACTTATATTCTTAGTCACCAAACAATTGCAATTCAACTTATTCAATAGAGTCTAAGTAAGAGCTCCACATACTCAATCATCACATAGTCTTCCATGGTTGCTACTACTCAAAGCATATTCTTAGAACAAATGGCATCCATCGAACACAAAGAAAGATAGGGGATTAATATTTCGCCTCCCAACTCATTTATCATAGATAATTGTCAACAATAATAAATCATGATAAAATATATTTGACTGGTCATATGTGCCTAGATCTTTCCCCACCACATGATGCTTGGCAACTAGAGAATAATTGAGGTTTAATGAGGATGTATTCTATTGATTCTGTGCATAAAAGTAAATACTGAAAATTAAAAGATAGGCCCTTCATAGAGGGAAGCAGAGGTTGTTGATAACCCACAAGTATAGGGGATCAATTGTAGCCTCTTTCGATAAGTAACTACTAAAGATCATTAAGGTAAAACCCAACCATAGCATTATAAGGCATCATGTCCTCTTTATTTCCATACGTAAACAACCTACTTACTCGGGTCTGTGTTTCTATCACTCACGCCACCCACCATAAGAAAATAATAAAGATATTGCAAACCCTACAGCGGGGATCCCTCACGCTTGCGTGACATAGAGAGCACCATAGGACAGCACCAATAATAAAACATGCAACTCAAACGAATCACGATCATCAATTAACCCATAGGACAAAACGGATCTACTCAAACATCATAGGATAGCCATACATAATTGGGAAATAATATATAGCGTTGAGAACCATGTTTAAGTAGAGATTACAGCAGGTAAAAGAGGGGTGACACCGCTGCATGGAGGGGGGAAGAGTTGGTGATGATGGCGGTGAAGTTGTTGGTGTAGATTCTGGTGATGATGATGGCCCCGGTGGCACTCTGGTGCCACCGGAAGCGTGGGGGAGAGAGACCCCCTCCTTCTTCTTCCTTGAACTTCCCCCTAGATGGGAGAAGGGTTTCCCCTCTGGCCCATGGCCTCCATGGCATGGGAGGGGCGAGAGCCCCTTCGAGGTTGGATATGTCTCTTTGTCTCTCTCTGTTTCTGTGTTCCCTGATTCCACCCTTTCACAGTTTCTTAAATTCCCGGAGATCCGTAACTCGGATTGGGCTGAATTTTGGATACGATCTCTATCCGGATATTAGATTTCTTGCGGCGAAAGAAGGGCACCAACCGCCTTATGGGGTGGCCACGAGGGCCCAGGGTGCGCCTGACCCCCTAGGGCACGCCCCCTTGCCTCGTGGCCCCCTCGGGCATCATCTCACGTTGATTCTTCTTCCCAAAATCACATATATTCCAAAAAAAATCTCCGTTAGTTTTTATCCCGTTTGGACTCCGTTTGATATGGATTTTCTAGGAAACAAAAAACATACAACAAATAGGAATTGGCACTGGGCCCTGGATCAATATGTTAGTCCCAAAATAGTATAAAAAATTGCCAAAGTATATGAAAGTTTTAGAATATTGGCATGGAACAATCAACAATTATTGATACGACGGAGACGTATCAGCATCCCCAAGCTTAATTCCTGCTCGTCCTCGAGTATGTAAATGATAAAAAGATAATTTTTAATGTGGAATCCTACCTAGCATAATCTTGATCATGTATCTAATCATGGCATGAACATTAAGACACGAGTGATTCAAAGCAATAGTCTATCATTTGACATTAAGACAGTAATACTTCAAGCGTACTAACCAAGAAATTATGTCCTCTCAAAATAACATAGCCAAAGAAAGCTCATCCCTACAAAATCATATAGTTTGGCCATGCTTCATTTTCGTCACACAAAATGCTCCATCATGCACAACCCCGATGACAAGCCGAGCAATTGGTTCATACATTTTAACGTGCTTTAGCCTTTTCAACGCTCATGCAATACATGAGCGCAAGCCATGGATATAGCACTATGGGTGGAATAGAATATGATGATGGGGGTTGTGTGGAGAAGAGAAAAAGGAGAAAGTCTCACATCGAGGCGGCTAATCAACGGGCTATGCAGATTCCCGTCAATTGATGTCAATGCAAGGAGTAGGGATTGCCATGCAACGGATGCACTAAGAGCTATAAGTGTATGAAAGTTCAAACTGGAAACTAAGTGGGTGTGCATCCAACTTGCTTGCTCATGAAGACCTCAGGCATTTGAGGAAGCCCATCATCGGAACATACAAGCCAAGTTCTATAATGAAAATTCCCACTAGTATATGGAAGTGATAACTCAAGAGACTCTCTATATGAAGAACATGGTGCTACTCTGAAGCATAAGTGTGGTAAAAGGATAGTAACATTGCCCCTTCTCTATTTTTCTCTCATTTTTTTTTTGTTTTTTTGGGTGGGCTTATTTGGCCTCTTTTTTTATTTGGGCTTCTTTGGCCTCTTTATTTTTTTTAAAGTCCGGAGTCTTATCCCGACTTGTGGGGGAATCATAGTCTCCATAATCCTTTCATCACTTGGGAAATTCTCTAATAATGATGATCATCACACTTTTATTTACTTACAACTCAATATTACAACTCAATGTCTAGAACAAAGTATGACTCTATATGAATGCCTCCGGCGGTGTACTAGGATGTGCAATGATCTAGCATAGCAATGACATCAAAAAATGAACAAGCCATGAAAACATCATGCTCGCTATATTACGATCATGCAAAGCAATATTACAATAATGCTCAAGTCATGTATATGATGATGATGGAAGTTGCATGGCAATATATCTCAGAATGGCTATGGAAATGCCATGATAGGTAGGTATGGTGGCATCGGCATGCCATAAAAGAATAATTCATGCACACATAGTAAAGGCCAATGCATAGTATAAATAGTTTCTTGCAATTTTATCATATTGGAAACATGGAGAGGCGGAGATGTAGTTCCTCTCTCAAAATAATTGCAAGTAGGAGCAGCAAGCACATGCATATTATATCTATCAAAATCATCATGTGTAGTAGTGAAACGCAACCCATCAATATAATCCTTAATAAGGGCAAACTTCTCTGATATAGTG
The DNA here is from genome assembly GCF_056163025.1 of Triticum urartu. NCBI lineage: Eukaryota > Viridiplantae > Streptophyta > Magnoliopsida > Poales > Poaceae > Triticum > Triticum urartu. The sequence continues at coordinate 412,432,468 of NC_141879.1, read as the reverse complement.
TAGTCGGGAGAATTCAAAAAGATAATAGGACTATCATGCGTGGGTGCAATAGCAACAATTTCATGTTTAACATAAGTAACTATAGCAAGTTCATCTCCATAAGCATAATTCATATTGGCAGCTTGGCCACAAGCATAGCAAGCATCATCAAAAAGGGATATTTTAAAAGAATCAACGGGATCATAACAATCATCATAGCAATCATCCTTCGGTAAGCACGAAGGGAAATTAAACAATGTATGAGTTGAAGAGTTACTCTCATTATAAAGTGGGCATGGGTAGCTAATCCGCTCTTCCTCCTTTTGTTCTTCACTCTCGTCATCATCTTTTTCATCCAATGAGCTCGCCATTTCATCAATTTCTTCTTCCGTAGACTCCTGCAAAATATTAGTCTCTTCTTGGACAGCAGAGACTTTCTCAATAAATTCATCAATATAATAATTGTATTTATAATTTCATAGCAATATTTAAGTATAGAAAAAATTTCAGGTCTGTAAACAACATCATCAAGATTTTCACACTCTTTAAACAAAGATTCAATTTCATAAGCACCCATAAAAGCAACGAATTCTTCTATTTGTTCCACATCATAGTAATCATAAATACCATTAGCATAAGAAGCTAAGGTTTCATTATCATTAAATTCACATGAAAAGGGAAGGTGTGGAGCCTTCATCCTAGAGCAACAAGTATAATCATATCTCAAGCATAGTTGCCGAGCATACCAATGCAACATATAAATTTGATCCCATAATAGTTTCCCTTTTTGAGTCAAGCAATAATCCCTAAAATATTCATGTTGATCCAACGTTACACCCATTATAAAGTTGAATGGGGTTTTCTTAGGATTATCAAAGTAGTACATAATATCTTTCACATAATGAGCATCGAGGGTTTTAGGAGGTTACCCATCTCCATGAGTAGCAAGTACACCACATTTTTTTGGTATTTCGTGTTCCATATCCATAACAAAATATAGAGAACAACTTAGAACAGCAAATAAAAATTACTTAGTGATAAAGCAAACAAACACACACGAGAATATTCACCCCACGCTATAACTCCCCGGCAACGGCGCCAGAAAAAGGTCTTGATAACCCACAAGTATAGGGGATCAATTGTAGCCTCTTTCGATAAGTAAGAGTGTCGAACCCAACAAGGATCTAAAGGTAGAACAAATATTCCCTCAAGTTCTATCGACCAACGATACAACTCTATGCATGCTTAACGTTCGCTTTACCTAGAACAAGTATACAACTAGAAGTACTTTGTAGGTGTTTTTGGATAGGTTTATAAGATAATAAAAACTAGGGGCTGTTTAGATGAAGACACAACTCAGTTAGTTTTAGTAGAGAGCTTTTTGTCACACAATAAAGTTATTCATCCCTAGGCAATCGATAACTAGACCGGTAATCATTATTGCAATTTTATTTGAGGGAGAGGCATAAGCTAACTGTGACGCCCCGAGACCGTTGTGCCAGGTGTCTTCGAGTTATTCGCTGCTGTTGCCAGGTCATTTGCTTGCGTGTTGCATTTCATCATGTCATCATGTGCATCGCATCATCATGTTTTCAAAACTTGCATCCGTCCCGGTATCCTCGTTCCGTCCATTGTCCATTCTAAGCCCAGACACACTTGCACGCGCCCGCGGCATGTCCGAAATATTATTTTATAAGTGGCCGTAAAATGTTCTCGGAATGGGATGAAAGTTGGCGTGTGGTCTTATTATAGTGTAGATAGACCGCCTGTCAAGTTTCATCGCATTCGGAGTTCGTTTGATAGCCCAACCGTTAAACTATAGCAGCATTATAGCCGGTCTAACGTCGGACATTTTCGGTCTCCGCAAACAGTCGCCGGGTCTCTCTCTTCTCTTCTCTCAGCTCGAGACCGTCTACACAGCCCACTACTCACCGCCAGGCCCTACCTAACCTCTCTCATCAGCCCGCGACCCTCCTCGCGCGCGCCCGAAAGCTGTCCCGGACCCGACTCGGACAGTCATTACCGCTGTGTCCGGATCATCCCCAAACATCTACAAAATATCATCGTTTTATTTATTGGACTCTTTAGCATATTTATTCTCATCCGTCGGATTTCGATCTGATCATCCACATCCCTCTCTTTTCACCGACATGCTATATATAGCCCTAACCCTAAATCCTAGGGATCCGTCCCATCCATCCCGTGTCCGCCGCCGCCACCCACTCGAAATCTCTTGGGATCCATCCCCAATTCCTTCGTCCCATCAATCCATCCAGCCCGAAGCACTCCACTCCTCCCCTCGATTTCAGTCAACAACAAATCCATCGATCCGCTCCCTCCCTCGAGCTCCAACGGGACCGCGCCCCTGGATCCCCTGCCCGAGCTCCTCCCCAGGCTTGCTCTAGCCGGCCGTCCTAACCGCCCTGCGCCCGAGGCCCTGCCTCCACCTCGTCCGCGCCGACCGAAGCCAGCAGGTCGCCGTCTCTTTGCATCCCTTCTCCCCGTTTCTCCGGTTCCCCTCTAACCTTCGTTCTCTGCTACTCATGAACCAGCACCGAGCTCCGCCGCAAGCCCCTCCCATGGCCGCCTCCGCCCGAGAGCCACCAGCAGAGACCTCCCACGAGCCTGCAGGCTGACGCCATCGCCGTTCCTCCTCTGATCCTTTCCTTCCCCTCGTTTCCTGCTCCCTCCTCTCACCTCTGTCTCTCTCTGAACCAGGCCGTCACTGCCATGGCCTCAACCTCCGTCGCTGCAGGGAACGGGGAGCACGCCGCACCGATGCATGGACCCCGTGCCCAGATCCCGCCATCCCCGGCGAGCTCCGCCTCCCGTTCCTATCGCGCCACCGTCGCCAGGACTCCTACCGTGTCGCTGTTGCCTTCGTTGACCGCGCCAACTCCCCTGCATCGCTCAGTCCACGCTTCAGGAATGAGATGACGAGCGCACCAGCGAGGCCAGTTGACCGCATCATTGTCTCCAGATCCAGGCCCAGCTGCCCCTGCAGGCCTCCCTTTCCACAGTTCTGGGCCATGGCCCATGGTGAGGACGCGTCCACTCCCTCCCCTGTTCCTGTTGGGCCGGCCAGTTTCGGCCCGTATATGTTTTTTCCTAGTTCTGTGATTTGTCCAATTATCCAGAGAACTGCAGTTTTACAGAAAAACCCTTGCACTTCATGCATATCCTAACTAATTAACCGTGCATCGGATTAAAACAAACTTTATATGCAAAATGTCTAGAATTTTTTCTAGTTTAATAATATCCAACTTTCATCCATGTTTAAAATGCTGTTTGTCTAAATTTGTTTAAATAACTTGCTAAAATGCTTTATTTCATAACTAAATAACCGTAGCTCCAAATTTAATAATCTTTATATGTAAATGGGGTAGAAAAATGCCTAGTTTAACATGGTGTACTTGTTTTGCATGCCTAACAACTCTAAAATTATGTTTAGGGCAGATCAGTACCAAACCTAATATATGAGGAGTTTCCGGAATTGTTGTTCGTTGTTTCCGGCCTCATTTAAACTTGACTAGATAGGTAGTTTTCATTTGCTTCACCCTCTTGCCATGCTAACAACATTTAATCTTGATGGGTACATAAACGAGAGAGAACTAAATAAGTCATGTGGTGTTTTCTTCAACATGCAACTCCGTTGCATAGTGAGCGCCATTTAACTTGTAGGGTTGTTTGTGCACTTTGCCATGCCATGCCTCATTAAACCGGACATGCATCATACTTGTTTGCGCATCGTTCCATGTTCATGTCGCGGTTGTTTACTACGTTGTGTGCTTCTTTCCAGTGTTGCTTCTTCGGGTTGGTTCCGATAACGTCGTGTGTGTGAGGATCCGTTCGACTATGTCCGTTTGTCTTCTTCATGGACTCGTTCTTCTTCCTTGTGGGATTTCAGGCAAGATGATCATACCCTCGAAATCACTTCTATCTTTGCTTGCTAGTGCTCGCTCTTTTGCTATGCCTATGCTGCGATACCTACCACTTGCTTATCACGCCTCCCATATTGTTGAGCCAAGCCTCTAACCCACCTTGTCCTAGCAAACCGTTGTTTGGCTATGTTACCGCTTTGCTCAGCCCCTCTTATAGCGTTGTTAGTTGCAGGTGAAGATTGAAGTTTGTTCCTTGTTGGAACATGGAGATGTTGTTCCTTGTTGGAACATGGAGATGTTGTTCCTTGTTGGAACATGTTTACTTGTTGGGATATCACAATATATCTTATTTAATTAATGCATCTATATACTTGGTAAAGGGTGGAAGGCTCGGCCTTATGCCTGGTGTTTTGTTCCACTCTTGCCACCCTAGTTTCTGACATATCGGTGTTATGTTCCCGGATTTTGCATTCCTTACGCGGTTGGGTTATAATGGGAACCCCTTGACAGTTCGCCTTGAGTAAAACTCCTCCTGCAATGCCCAACATTGCTTTTACCATTCGCCACCTAGCCTATTCTTTCCCTTGGGTTCTGCAGACTCAAGGGTCATCTTTATTTTAACCCCCTCGGGCCAGTGCTCCTCTGAGTGTTGGTCCAACCTGTCAGCTGCCGGTGTCCACCAGGGGCAACTCTGGGCTGGCCTACCCGTACCTAAGACAATCTGAGTGTGCCCTGAGAAAGAGATTTGTGCAGCTCCTATCGGGATTTTTCGGCACATTCGGGCAGTGTTGCTGGTTTAGTTTTACCTTGTCGAAATGTCTTGTAACCAGGATTCCGAGTCTGATCGGGTCTTCCCGCTAGAAGGAATATCCTTCGTTGACCGTGAGAGCTTGTCATGGGCTAAGTTGGGACACCCCTGCAGGGATTTGAACTTTCGAAAGCCGTGCCCGCGGTTATGGGAAGATGGGAATTTGTTAATGTCCGGTTGTAGAAAACCTGAAGTTGACCTTAATTAAAAATGCATCAACCGCATGTGTAACCGTGATGGTCTCTTTCCGGCGGTGTCCGGGAAGTGAACACGGTGTTGGAGTTATGCTTGACGTAGGTTGTTCTAGGATCACTTCTTGATCATACTTTTATCGACCGTGCTTTGCCTTCTCTTCTCGCTCTCATTTGCGTATGTTAGCCACCATATATGCTAGTCGCTTGTTGCAGCTCCACCTCATACCTTTACCTTACCCATAAGCTTAAATAGTCTTGATTGCGAGGGTGCGAGATTGCTGAGTCCCTGTGGCTCACAGATACTTCCATAACAAGCTTGCAGGTGTCGATGAGTCCGTGCAGATGACGCAACCAAGCTCAGGAGGAGCTCGATGAAGATCTTGTCCTTTATGTTGTTTCGTTCTAGTTGATCAGTAGTGGAGCCCAGTTGGGGTCGATCGGGGATCTGTGTAGCATTTGGGGTAGTCTTCTTTTATTTTGGTTCCGTAGTCGGACCTTGATTGTATTTGGATGATGTAATGCTTTATTCATGTAATTGTGTGAAGTGGCGATTGTAAGCCAACTATGTACCTCTTTCCCTTATGTATTACATGGGTTGTATGAAGATTACCTCACTTGTGACATTGCTTTCAATGCGGTTATGCCTCTAAGTCGTGCTTCGACACGTGGGAGATATAGCCGCATCGAGGGCGTTACAAGTTGGTAATCAGAGCCTTCCCCGACCTTAGGAGCCCCCACTGCTTGATCGAATTAGCAGCCATTGTTGAGTCTAGAAAAAAATGTTGAGTCATTTAGGAATTATATATCGGAGAGTTTAGGAATTCTTTTTACTCCCCAGTCCCTTCATCGCTCTGGTAAGGCATCCTGACATAGATTTTTGACTCTTCTCTTCTCAATTTTCACAAAAAAAATTTAGGATCACGCGGGTATCTTGGAATCGTTCCGATGGATTTGTGACGAGAACATTGTTCTTGGTGCCTCCTATCATTTAGGGGTTGTGGCAGTGTCCCGGGGAGTTGAGCTCCGAGGTGTTGTCGTGACAATTTTATCGTTGCAGTTCTAGAATACCTGAGTTTAGTTTCGCCGACATCGAAAATCTCTTTTATGCAGTTGTTGGTGAGATAACATCGACGCCACCCAGTACTGCGGCGGGAGTTCAGGAGTATTGCCATAACTCGTATAACGGATGCTTTTCGAAGGTTGAGGTAGACGATTTCTGAAGGTTTCTTGGTTATATGTTGAAGGATGGATACAGCTGGATGTAGGATTTGCTAGTTTGGGTGAGATATTATGCTTCCCCTGTATCCCCAACACCTGATTGCATAACCAGAAAGTTTTGGGAGTTTATAAGTGGGAATTCAAGTAGCTCCTAGGATTTCTTTCCAACATATGTATGATACGAAATTGGGGTTCGATGTCTAGTGGTCCGCCTATTCACGGTTGGTTTTACACTGGTCTCGTTGTGTCTTAAAGAGTCCTTGGCTATGCCGACTCGGGGATGCTTCGTATGTCATGTGCACTGTCTTGTACATGACGGTGCTGCACGATCGAGCCCGTGTAGGCCCTACCACGAAAACTTCGGACGAAATCTCTATCATATGTTTGTTCCGGCTTATTCTGCAAGCCAATCCTTTGTTTTGTTTTGAGTTGTGGTATTCGAGTTGCTTCGAAGTCAAATGTTGATTCCATACCTGTTCCTAAGCGGTGTTCTCATACTCCGATGTGATTACTAATCCTTTTTGATCATCGAGATTGTCTTGCCAACCCTTTTCAACCGGTGTGCTTCTCTTCAAGCGGATTCGCCCATTTGCAACATCCGCAAGATCTGGTATCAGTTCTTCTCAACGGTGTTTGTTTCATCCGTCTCCAAGTTGCCTTTGTTTTTCCCGCCCACCCACCCTTTTTCCTCAAGGACTCGGATTTCTTAATCAAGTATCCTTTTATTCATGAGAAGTCTCTCCATTCTTTTTTCGTCATGTTTTTACCCGGTGTTTCTCATGAAGATGTTCTACTAGTTCATCATTCTTCATTCTTTTCTTCTCCGGTGGATTCAAATTAATATTTGGTGTTGATCATATCCTTTTTCCTTGTTTCAAATGCTTTCTCATGCCGGTGCACCTCTTAATCATCCACTTCTCGCTATTCAATTGTTCCGGAGTGTTCAAGATATCTCGATTCTGTTATCTCATTCAAGTCTTTTAATTCAATCGGTGCATCCTCTCTTTTAAATCATTTCAACTGTGTTTCTTTTGAGTGGGCCCTAACCCACAGGTCTTTTCCCAGGATCTTACCGACTCTTCTTATTTTCCCGGAGCTATCCTTAATTCGTTTCAAAGTTTGACGTAAGAATGAGTTATCATCAATCAAATGGCTTTCTCCAAGATCTTTCAATTTCTTTTCATCGTTGGCTCAACCTTTTACATTCTTCATTCCGGAGTGACTCAACAATTCTTGGTGGTGTTCTCATCATCATTCTCAACATTTGAAGACCGAAGAAGATTTTTCCTCTAAATCTTGCTCCTTTCTCTTCAAGATTTATGGTTCTAGTTCGAGGCCATCCTCTCATAATTGTTTTGATTGTGAAAATTTTTCTCACCTATCCGGAGCAATTCAAGATTTTGTTCAGTTCAATTATCCGGAGCCCATCATCTAAGATTTATTCATTCCAGCTTTCAGCTCTCATACTCTAAATCATACCGGTGTCTAAATCAAGGATTCTCTAATCAGCTCATAATCTCTTCGTTCCCATGGATCTAAATTCTCTCAAGCATCTTCATTTAATTGCTAATTCTTCCCGGTGTTTCTTCATGTTTTAATCGTTCTTTTTCAATTCTGACGGTGGTTCGCTCAAGATTCTTCTTCCTTCATTTATCATATCAATTTATTCGTTGTTTCAATTCTTACGGTGGTTCGTTGAAGACCTTCTCAAGTTGGCACGATATCTATCTTAATCCTTTCTTCGAGAATAAATAGTATGCCAAATCTGTTGTTTGTCATCAATTTAATTGGTGAAGGAAGGATAAGCATAATGTAATCCTTATTCTTATTTCATCCAAGTGATTAATTTCCTAGTCCGGAGGCTCATCAAATTCCTGATTTCAATTGTTTCATCTTCTCATTTCCCGGAGTTCTAAACTTTACAATTTTTTCACCACGGAGATCCATCTAAATCATTGCAAGGATTCACCTTGTGTTTTAATTTTCTCTTTCTTTTTATTCTTTTGTTACCGGAGTTTCTTCATGGAGGCTATACATGAGGGTTCATCAAGGATTATTTCCTTCTCGAAGCGTTCATTGAGATTCTTTTCAGAGGAGCTCAAGCATTCTTCATCTTGTAATCTGGAGTGCAATTCTTTCTACCGTATCATTGGAGGTGGTATTATGTCATTCTTGATAATTTGAGTTCATGTTTCATGATTCACATGTTGTTAAGAATGAGGTATTTTAAATCCATCAATCTCGTCATTGGAGTTATCTTGGGTTATGTTTCACCTAAAGCTTTCCCTAAGGATCTTGCTATTGTGAGGCGTATAATTGACCCAAGCTCTTCATTTATCCTCCCGGTGAAATAGTTTCTTGTCTCCTTGTTCTTATCAATCCAATTCTTCTTCCCGTGAGTGGCAGGTTGTCACCTCATAATTTGAGATGTATTCCATAAGACCATATCAAGTTTATCCTTTTCGTTATTGGTTTTTCCAATAATTCCGTTCTAGCATTTGGTGTCAGCGTGCTCCCTCAAGATCGTGCTTCCCTTCATTCACTCCATTCCATTCTTACTTTTGTTCCAGAGCCATTGTGATGTTGCTCTCTTCAACCTATCTTCTGGTCTTGTCAAGATCATGTTTGACTCGTGCTTATCCTTTCAACCGGAGTGTTGTGTCCCTTTGCTCAAGCTCTTTCATTTTATCAAGTTTTTCATCTCTTTTAAACTGGAGTGCTGTCTGAAATCTTTTTACCCATTGTGCCATTCTTTCATTAGTTCCGGAGGCAGTGTGTTGTTGATTTCATCAAGTATCCTCTCGTCTTGTAAAGTTCTAGTTAATTCCTTCCATTTTCAGTCAGAGTGCTGTCCAAATTATATCATTCTTATTCCCTCTCTATTTTGTTTTGACCGGAGTGGCTTCGATGTCTATCTTGTCACTTAAGCTCATCTTTTTCGCCGTATTTCTGACTCCTTGGCTAACAGAGTGTTTTCCACTTTGTTCATCTCCGTTGTATTATTCTTTTCAATTTGTTCAACCTTTTCAAGGTTCTTTGGTTTCACTCGTTTGTCAAAGGAGCAACTTAGTTTTACCTCTTCTCTGTTCTCTTCTGTTTTCCCTCCGGTGCCATTCTTGATCTCGGGAAAAGATCCTCTCATAGTGGTGGAGTGTTGTGACGCCCCGAGACCGTTGTGCCAGGTGTCTTCGAGTTATTCGCTGCTGTTGCCAGGTCATTTGCTTGCGTGTTGCATTTCATCATGTCATCATGTGCATCGCATCATCATATTTTCAAAACTTGCATCCGTCCCGGTCTCCTCGTTTCGTCCGTTGTCCGTTCTGAGCCCAGACACACTTGCACGCGCCCGTGGCATGTCCGAAATATTATTTTATAAGTGTCCGGAAAATGTTCTCGGAATGGGATGAAAGTTGGCGTGTGGTCTTATTATAGTGTAGATAGACCGGCTGTCAAGTTTCATCGCATTCGGAGTTCGTTTGATAGCCCAACCGTTAAACTATAGCGGCATTATAGCCGGTCTAACGTCGGACGTTTTCGGTCTCCGGAAACAGTCGCCGGGTCTCTCTCTTCTCTTCTCTCAGCTCGAGACCGTCTACACTGCCCACTACTCACCGCCAGGACCTACCTAACCTCTCTCGTCAGCCCGCGACCCTCCTCGCGCGCGCCCGAAAGCTGTCCCGGACCCGACTCGGACAATCGTTACCGCTGTGTCCAGATCATCCCCAAACATCTACAAAATATCATAGTTTTATTTATTGGACTCTTTAGCATATTTATTCTCATCCGTCGGATTTTGATCCGATGATCCACATCCCTCTCTTTTCACCGACATGCTATATATAGCCCTAACCCTAAATCCTAGGGATCCGTCCCATCCATCCCGTGTCCGCCGCCGCCACCCACTCGAAATCTCTTGGGATCCATCCCCAATTCCTTCGTCCCATCAATCCATCCAGCCCGAAGCACTCCACTCCTCCCCTCGATTTCAGTCAACGACCAATCCATCGATCCGCTCCCTCTCTCGAGCTCCAAAGGGACCGTGCCCCTGGATCCCCTGCCCGAGCTCCTCCCCAGGCTTGCTCCAGCCGGCCGTCCTCACCGCCCTACGCCCGAGGCCCTGCCTCCACCTCGTCTGCGCCGACCGAAGCCAGCAGGTCGCCATCTCTTTGCGTCCCTTCTCCCCGTTTCTCCAATTCCCCTCTAACCTTCGCTCTCTGCTACTCATGAACCAGCACCGAGCTCCGTCGCAAGCCCCTCCCATGGCCGCCTCCGCCCGAGAGCCACCAGCAGAGACCTCCCGCGAGCCTGCAGGCCGACGCCATTGCCGTTCCTCCTCTTATCCTTTCCTTCCCCTCGTTTCCTGCTTCCTCCTCTCACCTCTGTCTCTCTCTGAACCAGGCCGCCGCTGCTATGGCCTCAAGCTCCGTTGCTGCAGGGAACGAGGAGCACGCCGCACCGATGCATGGACCCCGCGCCCAGATCCCGCCATCCCCGGCGAGCTCCGCCTCCCGTTCCCGTTGCACCGCCGTCACCAGGACTCCTGCCGCATCGCTGCTGCCTTCGTTGATCGCGCCAGCTCCCCTGCATCGCTCAGTCCATGCTTCAGGAACGACACGACGAGCGCACCAGCGAGGCCAGTTGACCGCATCGTTGTCTCCAGATCCAGGCCCAGCTGCCCCTGCAGGCCTCCCCTTTCCACATTTCTGGGCCACGGCCCATGGTGAGGACGCGTCCAGCCCCTCCCCTGTTCTTGTTGGGCCGGCCAGTTTCGGCCCGTATATGTTTTTTCCTGGTTCTGTGATTTGTCCAATTATCCAGAGAACTGCAGTTTTACAGAAAAACCCTTGCACTTCATGCATATCCTAACTAATTAACCGTGCATCGGATTAAAACAAACTTTATATGCAAAATGTCTAGAATTTTGCCTAGTTTAATAATATCCAACTTTCATCCATGTTTAAAATGTTTCAAATGCTGTTTGTTTAAATTTGTTTAAGTAACTTGGTAAAATGCTTTATTTCATAACTAAATAATCGTAGCTCCAAATTTAATAATATTTATATGTAAATGGGGTAGAAAAATGCCTAGTTTAACATGGTGTACTTGTTTTGCATGCCTAACAACTCTAAAATTATGTTTAGGGCAGATCGGTACCAAACCTAATATATGCATATGAGGAGTTTCCAGAATTGTTGTTCGTTGTTTCCGGTCTCATTTAAACTTGACTAGATAGGTAGTTTTCATTTGCTTCACCCTCTTGCCATGCTAACAACATTTAATCTTGATGGGTACATAAACGAGAGAGAACTAAATAAGTCATGTGGTGTTTTCTTCAACATGCAACTCCGTTGCATAGTGAGCTCCATTTAACTTGTAGGGTTGTTTGTGCACTTTGCCATGCCATGCCTCATTAAACCGGACATGCATCATACTTGTTTGCGCATCGTGCCATGTTCATGTCGCGGTTGTTTACTATGTTGTGTGCTTCTTTCCGGTGTTGCTTCTTCGGGTTGGTTCCGATAACATCGTGTGTGTGGGGATCCGTTCGACTACGTCCGTTTGTCTTCTTCATGGACTCATTCTTCTTCCTTGCGGGATTTCAGGCAAGATGATCATACCCTCGAAATCACTTCTATCTTTGCTTGCTAGTTGCTCGCTCTTTTGCTATGCCTATGCTGCGATACCTACCACTTGCTTATCATGCCTCCCATATTGTTGAGCCAAGCCTCTAATCCACCTTGTCCTAGCAAACCGTTGTTTGACTATGTTACCGCTTTGCTCAGCCCCTCTTATAGCGTTGTTAGTTGAAGGTGAAGATTGAAGTTTGTTCCTTGTTGGAACATGGAGATGTTGTTCCTTGTTGGAACATGTTTACTTGTTGGGATATCACAATATATCTTATTTAATTAATGCATATATATACTTGGTAAAGGGTGGAAGGCTCGGCCTTATGCCTGGTGTTTTGTTCCACTCTTGCCGCCCTAGTTTCCGTCATATCGGTGTTATGTTCCCGGATTTTGCGTTCCTTACGCGGTTGGGTTATAATGGGAACCCCTTGACAGTTCGCCTTGAGTAAAACTCCTCCAGCAATGCCCAACATTGGTTTTACCATTCGCCACCTAGCCTTTTCTTTCCCTTGGGTTCTGCAGACTCAAGGGTCATCTTTATTTTAACCCCCCCGGGCCAGTGCTCCTCTGAGTGTTGGTCCAACCTGTCAGCTGACGGTGGCCACCAGGGGCAACTCTGGGCTGGCCTACCCGTACCTAAGACAATCTGAGTTTGCCCTGAGAAAGACATATGTGCAGCTCCTATCGGGATTTGTCGGCACATTCGGGCGGTGTTGCTGGTTTAGTTTTACCTTGTCGAAATGTCTTGTAACCAGGATTCCGAGTCTGATCGCATCTTCCCGCTAGAAGGAATATCCTTCATTGACCGTGAGAGCTTGTCATGTGCTAAGTTGGGACAGCCCTGCAGGGATTTGAACTTTCGAAAGCCGTGCCCGCGGTTATGGGCAGATGGGAATTTGTTAATGTCCGGTTGTAGAAAACCTGAAGTTGACCTTAATTAAAAATGCATCAACCGCGTGTGTAACCATGATGGTCTCTTTCCGGCAGAGTCCGGCAATGAACACGGTGTTGGAGTTATGCTTGACGTAGGTTGCTCACAGATACTTCCATAACCAGCTTGCAGGTGTCGATGAGTCCATGCAGATGACGCAACCAAGCTCAGGAGGAGCTCGATGAAGATCTTGTCCTTTGTGTTGTTTCGTTCTAGTTGATCAGTAGTGGAGCCCAGTTAGGGTCGATCGGGGATCTGTGTAGCATTTGGGGTAGTCTTCTTTTATTTTGGTTCCATAGTCGGACCTTGATTGTATTTGGATGATGTAATGCTTTATTCATGTAATTGTGTGAGGTGGCGATTGTAAGCCAACTATGTACCTCTTTCCCTTATGTATTACATGGGTTGTGTGAAGATTACCCCACTTGAGACATTGCTTTCAATGCGGTTATGCCTCTAAGTCGTGCTTCGACACGTGGGAGATATAGCCGCATCGAGGGCGTTACACTAACATACTTTCTCTTCTTGGATCATATGCACTTATGATTGGAACTCTAGAAAGCATTCGCAACTACTAAAGATCATTAAGGTAAAACCCAACCATAGCATTATAAGGCATCAAGTCCTCTTTATTCGCATATGTAAACAACCTACTTACTCGGGTCTGTGTTTCTATCACTCACGCCACCCACCATAAGAAAATCATAAACATATTGAAAACCCTACAATAGGGATCCATCATGCTTGCGCGACACGGAGAGCACCATAGTACAGCACCAATAATAAAACATGCAACTCAAACCAATCACGATCATCAATTAACCCATAGGACAAAACGGATCTACTCAAACATCATAGGATAGCCATACATCATTGGGAAATAATATATAGCATTGAGCACCATGTTTAAGTAGAGATTACAGTGGGTAAAAGAGGGGTTACACCCCTGCAAAGAGGGGGGAAGAGTTGGTGATGATGGCGGTGAAGTTGTTGGTGTAGATTGCGGTGATGATGATGGCCCCGGTGGCACTCCGGTGCCACCGGAAGCGAGGGGGAGAGAGACCCCCTCCTTCTTCTTCTTCCTTGACCTTATCCCTAGATGGGAGAAGGGTTTCCCATCTGGTCCATGGACGCTATGGCATGGGAGGGGCGAGAGCCCCTCCGAGATTGGATCTGTCTCTCTCAGTTTTTGCGTTCCCTGATTTTGCTCTTTCACCGTTTCCTAAATTCCCTGAGATCCGTAACTCCGATTGGGCTAAATTTTGGACACAGTCTCTATCTGGATATTAGCTTTCTTGCAGCGGAGGAAGGGCACCAACCGCCTTACGCGGTGGCACGAGGGCCCAGGGCGTGCCTGACCCCCTGGGGCGCGCCCCTGCCTCATGGCCCCCTCGGGCATTGTCTCATGTTGGTTCTTCTTCCCAAAAATCACATATATTCCAAAAAAATCTCCGTAAGTTTTTATCCCGTTTGGACTCCGTTTGATATGGATTTTCTGTGAAACAAAAAACATGCAACAAACAGGAACTGGGCACTAGATGAATATGTTAGTCCCAAAAATAGTATAAAAAGTTGCCAAAAGTATATGAAAGTTGTAGAATATTGGCATGGAACAATCAAAAATTATAGATACGACGGAGACGTATCAGTTGTCATGCGCTTTTTATTTGGATGCCCAAGCTCTTAATGCAAAGGAACGTCACGTTATATTTCCCCTTATGATAGCAACCTTTATTATGCAGTATGTCGCTTTTATTACTTTGCCATCACAAGTTCATACAATGCTCTATTTTCCCTTACAATAAAAGATCAAATGTATTTAGTAGCAATTTTTATTGCTTTATGCACCAATGACAACTTACTTGAGGGATCTTATTAGTATGAATTTTTGGCTAGCAAAAGATCCTAGGCAAACATCACATGTTGGAGGATCCATGACAATATAACTTCTATGCAAATATACACAACCATAACTCATTACGTTGTCTTCCTTGTCCAACTTCAACTAATTTTCTCAAGTTTTAAAATAATTAATGGGTATTCACAATCATGGATGATGTTTAAGATAATATATTTGCATGTGAAAGTTCTCTTCCTTCTACTAATCATTCATGAATTGCTTGTATGACCAATATTGTGATTGTCAAGCTTCAAAAGATTTCATTTTCTAAACCCAATGTGAAGCTACCACTAGGCATGATATAATTTCAACTTCATGATATTCAATTCATTCAACAATTTACTCATAGGATATAAGTGAAACACAGGAGTAAATGACAAGCTACTCCAAAAAGATACAAGTGAAGATCAAGCGAGTAGTTAAGTAAATAGGTAGCTAATTGTGGACTCTCTCTTATTCAAAAACTTTTAGATCTAAGTATTTTATTAAAACACCAAGCAAAACAAAACAAAATTACATTCCAAGAATAGCACAACTCATGTGACAAAGTAAAAACCTAGGCTCAACCGATACTAACCGATAACTGTTGATGCAGAAAGCTGGGATGCCTACCAGGGCATCCCCAAGATTAGATGCTTGAGACTTCTTGAAATATTATCTTTGTATGCCTTGGGAATCCCCAAGCTTGATCTTTTGTGTCTCCTTAAATATTTTTATATCACGGTTTCCCTAAATCTCAAAAACTTCATCCACATAAAACTCAACAAGAACTCGTAAGATACGCTAGTATAAATCAATGCAACACCTTATCATTCTATACTATAGAAAATCACTAAAATTATAATTTAACATTGCATACTAAATACCTCTGCATATTTAATACTCCTATCCGCAATTAGAATCATTAAACAAGCAAACATATGAAAACAATGCAACCATAACAACAATCTTCCAAAACAGTGAAGTTTGTAAAGAATGCAAGAAGAATCATAATTCTGTAACTCCAAAAATCCTAAAAGTTTACCACACTGTAGAAAATTTGTTAGAGCTTATTTTTCAAAAAGTTTCAACATTTTATGAAATTCTGATTTTTCTCGGGAATTTTTGCAACAACGATAAACTTTCTGTTTTGAAATAGCCACATGTAGACTTGCAAAATAAGCATGGTAGAGGCTATCCTTGATAATTTTATTGAAAATAAAGATGCAAAACATTATTATAAATAACAGAAATAAAATACTAACAATATAAAATGATTCTCCAAGAAAAACTCATATCATGTGACGAATGAAAATATAGCCCTAGGTAAGATTACCGATAATGTTGGAGACGCAAGAGGGGATGCCTTCCGGGGCATCCCCAAGCTTAGTTGCTTGGATCTTCCTTGAATATTAATTTGGGGTGCCTTGGGAATCCCCAATATTAGGGTCTTGTCGCTCCTTATTCTCTTCATATCGATGTTTCACCCAAAACTTGAAAACTTCAATCACACAAAACTTAACGAAACATCGTGAGATAGGTTAGTATGATAAAGAGCAAACTATTCACTTTGGTACTGTCAAAGACAGGATTCATAATTGTTCTCACACAATGCTTACTATAACCTATCATTTCTACAATTTATATTGAGCAATATAAGCCATAGAAACTACAAAACAAGCAAACTATGCATTGGAAACAGAATCTGTCAAAAACAGAACAGTCTGTAGTAATCTGTACTCAAACCATACTTCTGCTACACCAAAAATTCTGAGAAAATAGGACAACCTGGGCAATTTGTATACCAATCTTGTACAAAAAGGATCAGGATTTTATCATGCTTCTGTAAAAAAGTAAAATTATTTAATTGGGCACAAAAGTTTCTGTTTTTTAGCAAGATCAAATCAACTATTACCATAGACCATCCCAAAGGTCTTACTTGGCACTTTATTGGAATGAAAGCTATAAAACATGATTAATAAAGTATCCTAATCATGCGAACACACAAAAGAGAGTAGGTAAAAGTTTTGGGTTGTCTCCCAACAAGCATTTTTCTTTAATGCCTTTTTAGCTAGGTATGATGATTTCAACGATGCTCACATAAAAGATAAGAATTGCAACATAACAAGAGTATCATGAAACACATGGCAAGCACACTTAAGCCTAACCCATTTCCTATGCGTAGGGATTTTGTGAGCAAACAACTTATGGGAACAAGAATCAACTAGCATAGGAAGGCAAAACAAGCATAACTTCAAAGTTTTCAACACATAGAGAGGAACCGTGCTATTATTGCAATATGTAGAAGCATATGTTCCTCTCTCATAATAATTTTCAGTAGCATCATGAATAAATTCAACAATATATCTATCACATAAAGCATTCTTTTCATGATCCACATGCAAAAAAAAATTATTACTCTCCACATAAGAAAATTTCTTCTCATCCATAATAGTGCGAGCAAACTCAACAACATAACTATCATGAGAGTGAAAATTAAAATCATGATGACATGTTTCATTGTTATCATTATTATTTATAGCATACATGTCATCACCATAATCATCATAGATAGCAACTTTGTCATCATAGTCAATTGAAGCCTCATCCAAAATGGCGGATTCATCACTAAATAAAGTCATGACCTCTCCGAATCTACTTTCATCATTATAATCATCATAACTAGGAGGCATGCAATCATTATAACAAATTTGCACATCAAATCTTGGGGGACTAAAAATATCATCTTCATCAAACATAACATCCCCAAGCTTATGGCTTTGCATATCATTAGCATCATGGATATTCAAAGATTCATAGTAAAAACATTGCAATCATGCTCATCATTCAAAGAATTTTTGTCAAACATTTTATAGAATTCTTCTTCTGTCAATTGAGCACAATTTTCCTTTGCATCATTTTCACGAAAGACATTATAAAGATGAATAATATGATGCAACCTCAATTCCATTTTTTGTAGTTTTCTTTTTGTAAACCAAACTAGTGAGAAAACAAGAAACTAAAAGATTTAATTGCAGGATCTAAAGATGTACCTTCAAGCACTCACCACCCCCGGCAACGGCTCCAGAAAAGAGCTTGATGTCTAATACGCAACTTTATTCTTGTAGACTCGTGTTGGGCCTCCAAGCGCAGAGTTTTGTAGGACAGTAGCAATTTCCCCTCAAGTGGATGACCTAAGGTTTATCAATCTATGGGAGGCGTAGGATGAAGATGGTCTCTCTCAAACAACCCTGAAACCAAATAACAAAGAGTCTCTTGTGTCCTCAACACACCAAATACAATGGTAATTTGTATAGGTGCACTAGTTCGGCGAAGAGATGGTGATACAAGTGTAATATGGAAAGTAGATATTGGTTTATGTAATAAGAACAATGAAAAACAGAAAGGTAGCAATTGATAAAACGGAGCACACATGGTATTGCAATGCTTGAAAATGAGGCCTAGGGTCCGTACTTTCGCTAGTGCAATCTCTCTACAATGCTAATATAATTGGATCATATAACCATCCCTCAATGTGCGATGAATAATCACTCCAAAGTTCCTATCTAGCAGAGAACATAAGAAGAAATTGTTTGTAGCTATTCTTTCTGATCAATCTATCAAAGTGTTCATACTAAAATAACACCAAGTTATTCTTTCCGATCGATCTATCAAGAGTTCGTACTAAAATAACACTAAGTTATTCTTTCCGATCGATCTATCAAGAGTTTGTAGTAAAATAACACCAAAGCAAATTCATATTCATAATACTCAATCCAACACAAAGAACTTCAAAGAGTGCCCCAAGATTTCTACCGGAGAAACCAAAGATGAGAACGTGTATCAACCCCTATGCATAGATTACCCCAATGTCACCTCGGGACTCCACAAGTTGAGTGCCAAAACATATATCAAGTGAATCAAAATAATACCCCATTGTCACCAAGGGTATTCATATGCAAGAAATATATCAAGTGCTCTCAAATCCATAAATGTATTCAACCCGATAAAACGAAATCTCAAAAAGGAAAACTCAATTCATTATAAGAAGATAGAGAGGGGAAAACACCATATGATCCAATTATATTAATAAAGTCACCGATATATCAAGATCGTGCCATCAAGAACACGGGAGAGATAGAGAGAGATGAAACACATAGCTACTGGTACAAACCCTCAGCCCCGAGGGTGGACTACTCCCTCATCATCATGGAGACCATAGGGATGATGGAGATGGCCTCCAGTGATGATCTCCCCCTCCGACGGAGTGCCGAAAGAGTGTCTAGATTAGTTTTTTGTGGCTACAGAGGCTTGCGGTGGCGGAACTTCTGATCTAGGGTTACCCCTGAAGGTTTCTCTATTTATAGGATTTTTTGGCGTTGGTTTCACGCGAAGATGGGCCTCAAGGTGAGAACAACCCACCAGGGCAAGCCGGGCCCACCAGGTGCGTCCCGGTGTCTTGTGCCCTACTCCTTCACCTTCTCATCCTTCCACGAAGCTTCGGGGGTCTCTTTTGTTCCAAAAAGTTATCAAACTTTCAGCTCATTTAGAGAACTTTAATTTCTACACAAACAACAACACCACGGTAGTTCTGCTAAAAATAGCGCCAGTCCGGGTTAGTTCCATGAAAATCATACCAAAACCATATAAAATTATTGTAAACATGGCATTAATACTTCATAAATTATAGATATGTTGGAGTCGTATCACCCGACTATTGTCACCCCGGGGTTTATGGATCATAAGATGTAATAGGTAAATATACTTGCAAGGTTGGATCTAGAACATATATATAATGGTGAAAACATAAACGGTTTAGATCTGAAATCATGGCACCCAGGCCCAAAGTCACAAGCATTAAGCATGGCAAAGTCATAACAACATCAATCTCAGAACATAATGGATACTGGGGATCAAGCCCTAACAAAACTAATTCGATTACATGATGAATCTCATCCAACTCCTCACCGACCAAAGATCCTACAAAGGAATTACTCACTCCCGGTGAGGAGCATCATGGAATTGGCAATGTAGAAGGGTTG
Source organism: Triticum urartu (assembly GCF_056163025.1). Taxonomy (NCBI): domain Eukaryota; kingdom Viridiplantae; phylum Streptophyta; class Magnoliopsida; order Poales; family Poaceae; genus Triticum; species Triticum urartu. The sequence goes on along the minus strand of NC_141879.1, from coordinate 412,412,909 downwards.
GTGATGACGAATACCGAACAACCCCCTCTCCAGAGCCCCGAACGCACTCCAGATCTAGCCTCGCGATGAAGAACGGGAGGTGAAGGCGGCTTCGTATCATGAAACGCGATGAAAATTTCTCCCTATTTTTTTCTCCAAAAATAAGATTTTATAGCGTCAATTTCAGGGCATGCGGGGCCACCGGGTGGGCACAACCTACCTGGGCGGTCTTGGAGTGGGGGGCACCCTGGTGGGTTGTTCTCACCCACGGGCCCCCCTCTGGTGGTTCTTGGCTTCAGTATTTTTATATGTTCTGAAATAATTCTCCAAAATGTTTCATTCCATTCCGAGAACTTTTATTTCAGCACAAAAACAAAACTGATACGTCTTCGTCGTATCTATAATTTTTGATTGTTTCATGCCAATATTATATAACTTTCAGATATTTTGGCACCTTTTTATATGATTTGTTGGAATACCCTATTGATCCAGTGCCCAGTGCCAGTTCATGTTTGTTGCATGTTTTTTGTTTCACAGAAAATACATATGAAACGAAGTCCAAATGCAATAAATTTTACGGAGAATTATTTTGGAATATATGTGATTTTTGGGAGTTGGAATTATCGCAAACGGGGGCCCAAAGTGCCCACAAGACACCAGGGTGCACCCGAGGGGCCAGGCGCGTGGTGGTGGGTTGTGCTCACCTCGTACGTCGGTTGGAGCTCTACTTCGGGGACAAGGAAGCTTCTATTCGGAGAAAAAATCATCTTAAAATCTCATCGCAATCGCAGTTGTGGATCTCCGGGAATATAAGAAATGATTTTCGGCCAGATTTGGGGAACGCAAAACAGAAGAGAACAGAGAGGGAGATCCAATCTCGGAGGGGTCCCTCGCCTCCGACTCCATGGAGGCTACGGACCAGAGGGGAAACTCTCCTCCAATCTAGGGGGGAGGCCAAGGAAGAAGAAGGAGGAGGGGGGTTCTCTCCCCCCCTCTCTCCCGGTGGCGCTGCAGTGCTGCCAGGGCAAGGATCGTGACGGCGATCTACATCAACAATCTTGCTACCATCAACACCAACTTTCTCCCCCTTTATGCAGCGGTGTAACTCCATATATTATTTCCCAATGATCTATGGTTATCCTATGATGTTTGAGTAGATCCGTTTTGTCATGTGGGTTAATCGTGATCTTGGTTGGTATGATTGTATATTTTACTTATTGTGCTGTCCTACAGTGCCCTCCGTCCTGCACAAACGTGGGGGACCCTTGTTGTAGGGTGCTGCAATATGTCCATGGTTCACTTATGGTGGGTTGCGAGAGTGACAGAAGCTGAAACCCGAGTAAGTGGGGCATGGCGATGGGAGTAAAGAGGACTTGATACTTAATGCTATGGATGGGTTTCACGACCTTAATGATCTTTAGTAGTTGCGGATGCTTTCTAGAGTTCCAATTATAAGTGCATATGATCCAAGTAGAGAAAGTATGTTAGCTCATGCCTCTCCCTCATGCAAAATTGCAAGAATGATTACCGGTACTTGTTATCGATTACCTAGGGACAAATGACTTTCTTGTTGACAAAAGCTATCCACTTTATTAACCTTGCAATTTATTCTTAGTTTTATTCTCGCAAAGTACTCGTTGTTTTATTCTTGCCAAATAGTCTCATACCTGGTCTAGGCAAAGCAAACATTAAGTGTGCGTAGAGCTTTATCGGTGGTCGATATAACTTGAGGGAATATTTGTCATATCTTTAGCTCCTCGTTGGGTTTGACACTCTTATTTATCGAAGAAGGCTACAAACGATCCCCTATACTTGTGGTTTACCAAGACCTTTTTCTGGCGCTGTTGACAGGGAGCAATAGCATGGGGTGAATATTCTTGTGTGTGCTTGTTTGCATTATCACTAAGTAGTTTTTATTTCCTATTCTAAGTTGTTCTCTATCTTCAGTTATGGATATGGAACACGAAACACCCAAAAAAATTAGTTGTACTTGCTACTCATGGAGATGGGGAACCTCCTAAAACCCTCGATGCTCGATATGTATAAAATATTAATCACTACTTCGATAATCCTAAGAAAACCGCATTCAACTTTATAATGGGAGTAACTTTGGATCAACGTGAATACTTTAGGGATTATCGCTTGACTCAAAAAGGAAAACTGTTATAGGATCAAATTCATATGTTGCATTGGTATGCTCACAAGCAATGTTTGAGATATGATTATACTTGTTGCTCTAGGATGAAGTCTCCACACCTTCCATTTTCATGCAAATTTAATGATAATGAAACCTTAGCTTCTTGTGCTAATGGTATATATGATTACTATGATGTGGAATGAATAGAAGAATTTGTTGCTTTTAAGGGTGCTTATGAAATTGAATCTTTGTTTGAAAATTTTGATGATTCAGTTTATAGGCCTGAAAATTTTCCATCCTTAAATATTGGTATGATAATTATAAATATAATTCCGATATTGATGAATTTATTGAGAAAATCTCTGCTGTCCAAGAAGAGACTACTATTTTGCAGGAGTTTATGGAAGAAGGAATTGATGAAACTATGAGGTCATTGGATGAAAAAGATGATGAAGAGAGTGAAGAACAAAAGGAGGAAGAGCGGATTAGCTACCTATGCCTAGGTTGTAATGAGAGTAACCCTCCAACTCATACATTGTTTAATGTCCCTTCATTCTTACCGAAGGATGAATGCTATGATCCCATTGATTCGTTTGAAATATCCCATTTTGATGAACTTGATGCTTGCTATCCTTGTGGCCAAGATGCCAATATGAATTATGCTTATGGAGATGATCTTGCTATAGTTCCTTATATTAAGAATGAAATTGTTGCTATTCCACCCACGCATTATATTCCTATTATCCTTTTGAATTCTCCCAACTACACTATATCGGAGAAGTTTGCACTTATTAAGGATTACACTGATGGGTTGCCTTTTGCCATTGCACATAATGATTTTTATGAATGTAATATGCATGTGCTTGCTTCTCCTACATGCAATTATTATAATAGAGGAACTACATCTCCGCCTCTCTATGTTTCCAACATGAAAGATTTGCACGAAACTTCTTATGCCATGTATTGGACTTTACTTGATGTGCATGAATTGTTCTTGTATGGCGTGCCGATACATAGGAAGAGAGTTAGACTTCGTCATTGCATGATATATGTTGCTTTGTGCTCACTACTAAATGCCAAATCATTGTTAATTAAAATTGGCTTTGATATACCTTGGGATCCGGGTGGATTCATTACTTGAGCACTTTATGCCTAGCTTAATGGCTTTAAAGAAAGCGCTGCCAGGGAGACAACCCAGAAGTTTTAGAGAGTCATTTACTTCTTTTGAGTGCTTTTATAAAGTTTAAAAACAAAAAATTATAGAGGGGAACTAAAAACTTTTCAACAAAAGAGAAGCGATTGAAAGGTGATGCATTGGAGAAGTGATGGTCGACCTTGAACACTTGTGCTCATGCTCATGGAAACAATGTAGAATTTTTCATGAAGATTATCACAAGAATAATTATTGCCTTGTACAAATCCTTTGTATTGTAAAATCATTGTGCCAAGTTTTGCCTTTAGGATGGGTAGATTGCTTGTTAGTATGCGCAGTGCAAAAACAGAAACTTTGGTTGTAGCGCGTGAATTTTCATTTTTTACTGGAACGTCAAAAGTTTCTGAAACTTTTTGCACAGTATTGATATACAATTTTTTATTATTTCCTAAGTTTTAAGAAGTTTTGGAGTTCCATAAGTATGGTAGATGTTCAGATTGCTACAGACTATCCTGTTTAAGACAAATTCTGTTTTTGATGCATTGTTTTGCTTGTTTTGATAAAACTACTGATTTTTATTGGTTTTATAAGCCATGGAAAAGTTAGATTATAGTAGCTACAATGTAAAAACATAATATGAATTGGTTTGCAACAGTACTTAGAGTAGTGATTTGCTCTATTATACTAACGGATCTTATCGAGCTTTCTGTTGAGTTTTGTGTGGATGAAGTGATCAAAGATCGAGGAGGACTCGATATGAGGAGGAGGAGAGGCAAGAGCTCAAGCTTGGGGATTCCCAAGGCACCCCAGGTAAATATTCAAGGAGACTCAACAATCTAAGCTTGGGGATGCCCCGGAAGGCATCCCATCTCTTTCAACAAGTATCAGTATGTTTTCGTTCTCGTTTCGTTCATGTGAAATGTATAAATCTTGGAGTGACTTTTGTGTTTATTATTCACATTTCTTTTATGCACCATGTAACAGCCTGGATTTTTCCCCTTTTATTTTTCCTTTCATTTTCTTGGATTTCCTGATTTGATTTGCTTTTCCGTGGCTATGTGGTTTTGAAACTTGGGAATATCATGTCTTCCTAGGTTTTATAGTGGCTTGTCACCCTCATGATCATCCCAAGATCATGTCATTTCCATCCTTGACCTAACCCAATATTATTTTTATTGGGAATATTCATTTTCTAATAAAGGAATAACCCATTAAACCCTAGGTTGTGAAGCAACCTATATTTCTGTTACTCCAAACATTCCCAAATATTTCTCATAAATTATTTGGGTCATATCTCCACAAATATGGCAAAATATTTCATTGGCCATGTTTCCATCATGCTCAGTTAATTCCTTTTCTGTTATATCCTGAATGGCAGTTTGTGAAGCAAGTGTCATTTATCTTTTCCCAATTCAACCCAAACTTCTTGGACATCTTTTACTATCCAAATAATTGCCTCATCCCAAAATTCAACTCAATTTGCCTAGTAAATATTCTTGAGCAAATTTTCAAAGTTCCTATTTGAGGGAAGTGATTGTGAAGGAAGTAAAAACTAGGCATATCCAAATAAGTTGAAATTTTGCAAGTTCCTTCATATGATCAAATAATGACTCTCTACCAAATATGAGCTCATGTAACTCATCTATGTGAGCCCAGCTCCAAATCTTGGTTTCTGGTCAGATTTTCAGGTTGTGAAGCAACTATATTTTATATTGCTTCATTTAAGCTGAAAATTTTCAAGGGCATTCTTCTATCGATATAAAATCTCTCCCCCAAGTTTTGGCTCAATCCATTACACCATTTTCCCTGTTAAATTTTTCCAAGTTTCTGTCCAGAGCAAAGCTAAATGAAGCAAGTGCTATTTTGGTTCATCCAAATGGCCTGAAACTTCTCAAGCATCTTAATATCTTCAAATCATTGGGCCATGCCCAAATGCAGCTTAATCCCAATTGATATGTGAGTGCTACTTCATGTTTTGTATTTCTTTCTAGTCTGGAGGTTTCTACAGCAACCACTAGCTAAACTCCCCTTCTTGAGATGAAAATTTTCCATCTTAATCACCTTAGTATGCGATCATCACCAGACAAATTATTTACCACGTTACCAAGCTAGTGTCACCACAGCAAGTTACGAACACCTTCCTGTTGATTTACTTTGGAGCTAAGTGCAAATCTCTTCTTTGCCCCTGGACCGATTTTTTCCCTCATTTTGACTAAGGGCACGACGGTCTATCTACTAGACATGGTCGGCCCAGCCAGAATGCGTCGTTTGCACCAGTGCACGTGGCGATCACGCTGGCGTCACACACATTGCAAGCTCTGGCTCGGTCCGGCCACTATTCTCGTCTCCTCCCTCCACGTCTCGACATCCAACCATGTCCTGGAGCTTCCCCGTGATCGACTGCATCTCACTACGTCGCTGCCTCGTCGTGGTTTGCCTTAAATGCGTCGCAAACGGCATGCCTGTGCCATGCCTAGCCTCTGTCCACCACTAGAGCACTACACAAGCTCGCTAGCGTTGCTCTAGAGCCCTCCCGTCGGCTATATAAGCGTGCCCCAAGCCCTCCCGCAACTCACTCACGCCTCCCTTGCCTCTTTTTCCCACCAGAGCAGCTCTCCCTCGCCGTTTCTTCCTCGGATCGCCGTGACCTCGCCGGAGTTGGTCTCGGTTCCAACCACCACAGCTCTCCTCTCCTCCAGAGCTGTCCACTAGCTTCCCCGCATCCTCGCATGTTGCCCCATCCTCTTGTCCATCACCGGAGAGCCGCATGGCCGCGTCTCCCGAGTCCGGCCGCCGCCTCCGCCATTCGGCCTCCAGCTCGTCCGGCCGTCCCGACCCTCCTTGTGTTTGCCCGACTCCACCAACAAACTCCCCACATCCTGTAGAGCCGCCCCACCCCCACATCTCTCGCCGGAGCGCCTTACTTCGCCGAGCATCACCACCGGCAGCTGTCGGATCACGGGTTCCGGCAAAACCCTTAAGGTTCGAACACTAGGGTGCGCACGAAGATTTCCCCCCTACCGACCCACATCCTAACTCACCTGAGATCTTACGAACTAACTCGACGAAGTCGCAACACAGAGGACACAAGATTTATACTAGTTCGGGCCACCGTTGTGGTGTAATACCCTACTCCAGGGTGGTGGTGGATTGCCTCTGGGCTGATGATGAACAGTACAAGGGGAAGAACAACCTCCTGAGGTTGAGGTGTTCTTGTGCTTGGTGAACTTGGGTGTGTGTGGATCCGGTTCAAGATGACCTCCCTCTCTCTATGGTGGTGGCCAGTCCTATTTATAGAGGCCCTGGTCCTCTCCCCAAATATTGAGCAGGAAGGGAGTGAACAACGGCCAAATTTAAAGGGGACAACTAGTACAGCTTATCTTGACAAAAGTGGTCTTCGCCTGCAAAAGGCTCTGGTGGTGACGCCGCCTTGGGCTCCATGGTGACCTCCGCCTTGCCGTCTTGCTGGTGTTGCTCTCATTGCACCGATATGGAAACCTTTGCTTGATGCCTCGGTACTCCGCGCTTGCGCTTGCCTCCTTAGCACAAAAGAGGAAACAAGGACACTGCGCGCGCTGGCACCCGCCTGGCGCACGCCTGGTCTCGATCATCATGGCTCACGTCACGAGAACCTCGCAAGGTTTGCCTGGCCTTGAAATCTCCGCCGCTCGCAAGCCTGCCTGGCGAGGCCGCTCCTGAGGAGGTATTGCATCGTCCGCCTAGCGAGGCTTGGCCCCTCCGAGGGTCTTGATTCCTTGCTGGTGAAGATGGGCCGTACAGGCCTGCTAGAAAAGCCACATCATTGGCCGCAGGCAGGCAAGTCTGGGGACCCTCATTCCCAGAACGCCGATAGTAGCCCCCGGGCCCAAGGCATGCTCGGTCTTGACTTTCAGGCGAAGCCAATGGTCAAGTGCGGAGCACCGCGGGCCCCAATATCCCACGGCCTTGGTCGACGCGTGGCGGTTGATTGGTCGTCGGCGTCTCCGCTTCCCCACTCTCCCTTGGCAACTGCCTGACTTGACAAGTCCCTGCGACATGCAAGGAAAACCATCATTACCTATGATCGTGGGGGGCTGGTTGGCCTTCTCCTGGTATGAATAGGAAGGGGCGGAGCACCCATCGCCCATCCTTCCTCTGCCTCTCTTGCTTCTTCTCCTTCCTTGCTCCACTCCTTGCTTGTGCAGACATGGCACCGATCCGGAGTTTCTCAGCCACAGAGAAGGGCAAGGCTCCCCTCAACGAGCCCGAGTTGCTCCTGCCGAAGAAGAGGAAGTATCTTCGCCGCGACATGGTCGTGAGGCCTGTGGTGTCGCGGCCTTGGTATGAGAGGCCGCCTCCTGGGTACCCGTTGCCCTTGTACGCTCACGCCGACGATTCCGGAGGGAGGAGCGGTGAGCGGCGCCGCCTGCGCCAGGGCCGTGGCCGCCGTGCCACGGAGGCGCACGCCATCGCCCCAGGGGTCCATGCCGTGGACTCTTCACGCGAGTTCGTGCTGTGGGCGGCGATGCCCCCAAGCACCTGGATACGCCTCCCGCAGTTCTTCACAACCGAGATGCCGCCGAGGGGCCTTCGCGAGCTTCGGCTGCAACACGCCAATTGCGACACCCCAGCGACTGGAGCGGAGATTGGAGCCATTGCCTCTGGGAAGATCTTCATGACCCGAGGCTGGGGCGAGATTGCCCGAGTCTGCCGTGCGGAGGGCACCCTCGTGATCCACTTCGAATACGACGGCGCCTCCATGCTGTTCTTCAAGGTGTTCGACAAGGAAGGCTGCCGCTTGGAGTGCTGCCCTGAAGGAGGTCGCTAGGATGACGCTGCCGCGGGTGCTTGGCCCGCCACAAGTATCGTCTGCAGCTCCTACAGCGACAGAGGCGACTCCTGGTGGTCCAGTGACTCTCCTGAGCTCGCAGAGTCTCCGGAGATGAGCGATGACAGCTACATACCCCTGAGCTCCCGTTGAGCCCAGAGCAGGGCTGCGGCGTCCAACCGCCGTCGCCGCTGATCTGGATGGGGTTGGCAGCGGCCTCACATGGCCCACTGTTGATGATGGCATCAGCGACATCTGGTGCGTGTAGATAGAACTCCTAGGAATTCCTTCCCTTTTGTTCCCTGCGAGGAATCAAGAAATGAACCCCGTTGGGGCGTGTAAAGCGTCTGTAATGCCTTTTGTCAATATAGCCCTCATTATGAAGATTTGCGTGCACATATCCTGCCGAGGCTCGGCCTCCCCTTTCCAATATGCGGCAGCTTGGTGCTCTACGCTGACAGGTCCTGGTCCCCAGGCAGGCTACAGCCGTTGCTAGTATGCCAGGTCACGGGACGTGGTCAAGGCCAGGAGGTGAGCAGCCCGAGGTCCAGTAAGAGCTCCCGAGGCGCGATGCTCAAGAGGTCCCCTTTAGCGCGCAAGCAGCTGTCTTAGGATGGGAAAGGAAGAAAACGTTGCCGCAGCAGGGCAGCGAAGGGAGTGAGCGAGAGTCTTGTGCCGTAGCACAGGTGGATCCAGAGCAAGAACTTATCTTGGCTGTCCTGGGTCGGCTCCTCGAGTCGTGCCGGACTCACACATCGGTCATCGTAGTGTAGCTAGGTTAGGCCCGTGCGGGTCTCCCCCTCCCCTCCATGTTCTTCTTGGTGCTCTACATCCTCAGGTCCTGGCCCTCGAGCGAGCTCAGCCACCGCTGGTATGCCAGGTCGCGTGCCATGGTCAAGGCCAGGGGGTGAGGGCTGGAGAGCCAGTAAGAGCTCCTGAGGCAATATGCTCAGGACCCCCCCATTTAACGCGCAAGCGAATCGCATTAGAGAAAAGGGAGAGTCCATGGTACAGCCTGCTGCGGCCCTCAGGAAGTTCCTACAAGTTAGCGCGAGGAAGGGCACCGGTCGCCGTGGTGTTTGCTAGTTTGCTTCTGGCGAGTGAGAGGGGACTCCCTACTGCGGAGAGCCCCCGGGGCATGTACAGCCCCGCCCTGACACGTGGCTTGCACGGCAGGGCTAGACGAGGTGTGTCTGGACACTTGTGAGCCAGCGCGGGACACACGAGGCCCTACCTCAAGGCGCGTTGCGCCTGGACTTGGTTCTTGCTCGCTGTCCTGGTCCTGCGAGGTGGTTAGACAACCCGCGCCGAATGAATCTCCTGAGGTTATCGCGTGAGAAAGATAAGAACCAACGGCCCCAGGAGGTGACATGAACGGGGCCGGCCTGCCAGACAGAGCTCAGCCACTGGATTTATCGACGCTGCAGGGATGGGCCCGAGCACAGGCGCCGTGCTTAACTTACTCACGTGAAGGGTCCTGAAGAAATATGGCCGGCGCGCGGCTCCCATGGTGGGTGGCAATCAAGCAGGTGATAGTCATAGATAGACTAAGCATGAAAGGCAACCTAGCTCAGGTAAATGCATAACGATACGCGCCACTGGGTCCTGCCTGAGCGGCTTGGGGATGATGCAGCCCGAGGGGCGCCCCCAACAAGGTAAGCTAAAGACATAAAAGGAAATATACATGCCATAGGGATGGACCCACGCGGCCTGGGAATGATGCAGCCCTGGGGGCGCTCCCAGCTGAATGAACTTGGAAAATGTCACCTGGTTCTGTTGATGAAGCAGAGTTGGGGCAGCAGAAGGTATGCAGCGAAGGGGCTACTCCTCATAAGCCGCCGGGGCCCTAATCCTCGGGAGGCTCTGGGGGTTCATCGAGGACCGTCTTCATCTCCGTGAGCACAGCATGGTGCCTGGCCTCCTGAGCCGCCAGGACGCTCCACAGGTTGCGCTAATAGGCGGTCACCACGCTCGGCAGGCCAAAAGGCATGCGAACGTAGCTGTGAGGTGGGCCCTCGCAGCGTCCCACGCGCGAAGGCCAGAAAAGCTCTTGAGAGGCGGCCCGGTTGAGCCCTGGGACGTCAATGCAGACGCGCAGCCCAGCATCCTTGCATGGCTGGGGAGCTGCGCCTGGTGAGCGGCAGCCGCCGTGCATGGCCCTTGCGTCTTGCAGTTCCTGAGTGGTCTTGGTGATGAACTCCTGAACGGTGGGCACTCCTTGCCATGTGTTCTCCTAAGGGAAACGTGTCGTGAAGCACGCCTCCAAGTGGTGCCCAAGCGCCTCCATCGTGATGTTGGCAAAGTCTGAGGCCCTCCAGAAGAGAGCCCTCGAGCCCTGCCCGAGAGGGGCGCTGGGCACGCTTTCCTATGCGATGGAGGGAGGCTCCGCAGGCGCGGGCACCGATCCTGACGAGGCGCCGCTTGCCTGGGGCCCTACGTGGTCCAACTGCTTCTTCTTGGGGGTATCCTCAGGAGGGCGCTCGCCCTGGCTGTCGGGGTCATCGATTGCTACAGCTTGGAAGGCACGCTCGAGGGAGCACACCGCGTCTCTTTCCTCGCACGGGAATGTGACGATTCCGCTGCTTCCCGGCATCTTGAGGACATTGTATCCATGGTGGGTCACTGCCATGAACTTGGCCAGGGCTGGGCACCCGAGGATAGCGTTTTATGGCAGGTGGATGTAGGCGACGTCGAAGTCGATGAGTTCGGTGCGGTAGTTGTTGCATTCTTTGAAGGTAACGGGGAGGCGGACCTGCCCAATCGGGGTAGTAGAGCCGTCGGTCACTCCTGAGAAAGGCTTGGTAGGCTGAAGCTGGTCATATGGCACTTGGAGGCTGCCGAACATGTAGACGGACAGGACGTTGAGCCCTACGCCGCCGTCGACGAGGGTCTTGGTAACTTGCACGTTGCTGATGACTAGTGAGCAAAGCATCAGGAGGACGCCTGCAGTAGCTGCGCACTTGAGCTGATCTGTCGAACTGAACATTATGGGGCACCTGGATCATCTGAGCGGGCGTGTGGCCTCGAGCTTGGGGAGAACTGCATTCACTTCATGAGCAAACTGTTTGAAGATACGCTGAGAGGCTGGGGCTTGAGCTCCGCCCAAGATGCAAGCAATAGCATGCAGCTCCTGGAAGCCCCCAGCCCCCTCGTCTTGATGGTGGTCGTCATTCCTTCTGGGTGGTGGAGGTAGTGGAGGAAGGCCAGCGTTGCCCTGACGATGATCCTCCCGAGGCTGGTCCCTCCAGGCACCCTCACGAGGCTGACCTTGCCAGCGGTCCTCACGAGGCTGGTCGCGCCACTCCTGGTGCGGGCCATGGTCGTCCCAGCGTCCGCCACCACGTCCTCCTCCTCGGTCGTAGCCCCGGTCACTGCGCTCGGAGCATCGACCGAAGCGTCTTTCTCGAATGGCTCTGATCTCCTGACAGTCGCTGGTGTTGTGGGTATGCAGGTTATGGAAGGCGCAGAACGGTCGGTTGCTCTTGGATGACTCGGGCTGGTTTCTACCGCGCTTGGTGTCTGGTTCCGCCGCGAGCATGGCTGCTCCGTTGCGCTTCACGTCCTTGGCCTTGGTCTTCTTCTCCTCTGGGTCCGTAGCAGGGAGCTCGAGGAGGGAGAGGCGCCCCTCCTCAGCTCTTGCACACTTGGTCGCAATGTTGAACAGCTCCAAGGTCGTGCACATCAACTCATGGATGGCGAGCTTCTCCTTCATCTTGACGTCGCGGACGCCATCGGAGAACGATGAGATGATGGCCTCGTCGGTCACCATGGGGATCTTGATTCGCGCGCTATTGAAGTGCTGGATGTACTTCTATAGGGTCTCTCCAGGTTGTTGCTAGATGCGGCATAGGTCACCCGCGACCGGGGGGCGGTCACGAGTGCCCTGGACGTTGGCGATGAAGTGGCTGCGCATCTCGTCCCAGGAGGAAATCGAGCCTGGAGGCAAGTTCAGGAGCCAGGAGCGGGGCCATCCTTGAGGGCCGTGGGAAACCAGTTCGCCATGACTTTCTCATCGCCGTTGGCCGCCTCGATGCTCAGCTCATAGAGCTACAGGAACTCCGCGGGGTCAGGGGTGCCGTCGTAGCGAGGAGGCAGATCTGGCTTGAACTTGCCCGGCCAGGCGACGCTACGCAACTCGGGGGTGAAGGCGCGGCAGTCGACCGTGGTAACCGGGGCCCGCCTTGGAGGTGGAACATGGTTTTGGCACCCGCGCGCCGCTACGGCAAGCGGCGCGGGGCCTTGCCACAACAAACGATCCTGGCGCGGAGGTGCGAGGAGTGGCGGAGCGTTCACTTGTGGTCGAGGGACTGCTTGACAACTTCTTTCTTCACTCGCAGGAGCCGGACGCGGTGGGTCGCGCCATGGAGCCGCGTGCCTTGGCGCTAGGGCGCCATCTTGGTGCAGAGGTGGCGGAGGTGCTTTGTGAGTTGCGTCGCCCGTGGCTGGCGGAGGGCGAGGCAGAGAGTGGGATGGCACAGGGGAGCACCCTGCAGCGCGGACAAGCTTGGTGGTGTGGTCAAGCCAGTCCTCGTAGAGGTCGTCGACTGGGCCGTAGCGCAGGAGCTTGTGCTCCATGAGGAGCGTGGCCCGCGCGTCCATGGGAACGCGACGAGCGTGAGACGACTAACCAGTGGGAGTCAGTGATGGAGTGGCAGTGCGGCCGTCCTGTCGCTCCAAAGGGTGCGGCGAGGATGCTTGCTGCTTGTTCCCCGCCGGGCTGGTGGCGGCATTGGCGGCAGGCGACGGAGAGCGACGGGGTGGCCCGCCGACAGGGGTCGTCTGAGCAACGCGGGTGAAGAAGGTAGCCCGACGCTCGGCGTGGGCATGGTGTGCGTCCGCCATGGAGACGATGAACCTGCGTGACATGGAGCGAAGGAAGGGAAGCTTCGGCGCACCCCTACCCGGTGCGCCAAATGTGGGATCACGGGTTCCGGAAAAACCCTTAAGGTTCAAACACTGGGATGTGCAGAAAGATTTCCCCCCCAACCAATCCACCTCCTAACTCAGCTGAGATCTTATGAACTAACTCGACGAACTCGCAACATAAAGGACACAAGATTTATACTGGTTCGGGCCACTATTGTGGGGTAATACCCTACTCCAGTGTGGTGGTGGTGGATTGCCTCTGGGGCTGATGATGAACAGTACAAGGGGAAGAACAGCCTCCTGAGGTTGAGGTGTTCTTGTGCTTGGTGAACTTGGGTGTGTGAGGATCCAGTTCAAGATGACCTCCCTCTCTCTATGGTGGTGGCTAGTCATATTTATAGAGGCCCTCGTCCTCTCCACAAATATTGAGCGGGAAGGGAGCGAACAACGGCCAAATTGAAAGGGGACAGCTAGTACAACTTGTCCTGACAAAAGTGGTCTTCGCCTGCAAAAGGATGTGGTGGTGACGCCGCCTTGCGCTCCATGATGACCTCCGTCTTGCCGTCCTGCTGGTCTTGGTCTCGTTGCATCGATATGGAAACCTTTGCTTGATGCCTCAGTACTCTGCGCCTGCGCTTGCTCCCTTAGCACCAAAGAGGAAACAAGGACGCTGCGCGCGCTAGCGCCCGCCTGGTCTCGATCGTCATGGCTCACGTCATGAGACCCTCGCGAGGTTTGCCTGGCCTTGAACTCTCCGCCCCTCGCGAGCCTGCCTGGCGAGGCCGCTCCTGAGGATGTCTTGCGTCATCCGCCTCACGAGGCTTGGCCCCTCGCGAGGGTCTTGATTCCTTGTTGGTGAAGATTGGCCGTACAGGCCTACTAGCAAAGCCACGCCGTGGGCCGCAGGCAGGCATGTCTGGGGACCCCCGTTCCCAGAACGCTGACAGCCGCCCGCCTCTGCTCCTCCCTGCCGCCACTCACCGCAGCCGCTCCCAGCCGTCTCGTCGCTCCCTCTCTACGGGGTTGGACGCGGGAGGCTGAGCCGCACCCGCCGGTGGCCTCTGCTCGCCCGGGCCTGGCCGGAGCCGCAAGGGCCCCTCACCGGCAGCGCCCCTGCCCTCCTCCTCTGCTTTTGTCGTGACCAGACATGGGTGGAGGAAGACGACGTGCCTGGCCCCCTCCCCCTACGTGCGGGCCCCTTCTGTCAGCTGATCATATGCACATTTGATATATATAATTTTGGTATACAATTATACCATTCATTGGGTTATGCCCATCTATTCTTCCTAAGTTTAGTTGAATATTTGCATGAAAATCATATAATGAATCATTTACTAGTCATTGTGTTTCTTTTGCAGAAGAGTGCGCAAAGGCACTATATACTTCAAGATCCAGACTAGTGTCTAAGAGAATGAAGAGGAGGAGGAAGAATGGACTTGTGCGAGAAGAAAAGAAGTTACCAGGGGCAAGCTAAAGATGTGGGAGGATCTTCTTGTGAATAAAGAAGAGAAGTAAGAGGGCCAAATCACAAAGTGCAGATGAGAGGAGGGGAACAAAATCCCTAGGCGCTGGAGGGATCCAATCGGGCCTGGCACATCTCTCTCTCACGCCTCCTTTTCCACCTCCGGCCGCCGCCGCGGCCAGGCCGGCGTGGCGGCGCGCCATCCATCCAGCCACCACTCCATCATCCATCTACCAGCACCACCGCGCCGCACCATCCATTCGCCACTCCACCAGTGCCGCATCTCCATCATCCAGCACCGCCGCGTCACACCACCAGCAACCTCCATCCACCAGCACCATCTCTCCATGCTGCTTTGCCAACTTCTTCTTCCCCAATTTCTCTCGCTTCTCGTCACCACATCTGAACTGCTGCCACTCCTTCCTCTCACGTCCCCCTGCTGCTGCTCTTCTTCTTGCGCCGATTTGGAGCTGCTCTCTCTAACCTCCCCACGTCTCTGCTGCTGCTTCTCATCTTACCCTTGCTGCTGCCCTTCTTCCCCGAACCTTGCCGCTACTCTTCTTCCCCTCAACTTCCTGCTGCTATCTTTGCTTCTTCTCTAAACCCCAATCCCACTCTGCTGCTTCTCCTTCGCCTGCTGCTGCTCTTCTTTCCCCATGCCTCTGCTGCTCCTCCTCTTAAAACCTCGCTGCTCCCTCTCCCACGTTCCTGCTGCAGCACTCCTTCTTAGAACTTCTCCCTTCTTTACTGCTGTGTGTGTGGGTGTGTGTGTAATTTTGCAAACTATTAGTGTTGAGACTTGATCAACTAGATTTTGTACTAGTGCAATATTGGTGCCCTGTCCGCCAGTTAGTGGTTTGTAAAACTTCAGATTGCTTCTTGTTAATTATCTGTTGAACTTTAAGGATGGTTGATAGCTCCAGTGCATGTGATTTTTATATTGTCTCAGTTTCTTATGATAAATGTACTTGTGATGTGAAGCATTTCTAGTCTATAGTATAATCTTGTTTCTTCTCTCTTCTGCATGTCAATAGTTATATGTGTTCATGTCTTGTTGACTCCCGTTTGGCGTTGATGTTTGTCTATGTTAGTGTTTTAATTTCTCAAGCCTAATAAAAATACCAAAACGACAGTGAGTAAAAATCTTAATCTCCCTGTGCATATTTTCATTTTCTTTGTCGTCCACTTTGGTTAGTTTAGATCTATATTTCCTCGCAATCATCATCTGAATTATGTCACCTAGCTTTAGCCGAGCATCGTTGCCGTTGCCTAGTCCCTGTGGAGAACCTAGCTCAAGTTTGGGCGTAAAACCCTGCTATACTTTCAATTGATTAGCTGCTCAAGCCAGGGCCCGCTACCGCCACGTCACGTAAGTGGAAACGTTTTCTTGAAATGCGTTTTCGTTAAGTGAAAGCATATTTCCTTCCTCTTTTATCCAAAATGCGTTGTCCCTTCAGGAAAGCGTATTCTCTCCTACGACTGAAAATATGTTTCCCTTTTCAGAAAATGTATTCAGCCCGAAGGCATGTTCAGTTTTTCCTCCAGGGGCCTGTTTGTTGAAAAAAAGTCATCGATAGGTCCCTGATCTTCATCCCTTCGTATCTCGTCGACTGTAACTCCGATTGAGGTGAAACCAACGCTCATCATCGAGATCTTTTTGTTGGTACCACTATCATAAAGTGTTCACACTATGAAAATAACCATTATGCCGTTGCCTGTAATCAGCCCCCTCCGAGAAAGAACCGCCTAGTGTCGGTGTACAAAAGTAGGGGCTCTCCTTTGTACCCGTTAACTTGTGCACGGGCAGTCAGAGCCGCGCCCGCGGCCGCCCTGAGCAGGGCAGAGGAGGGAAGCCGGAGCACAAGACAACCGAAGCAACGCCAAGACCTGAGTAACAAAGAGCAAGGGAGCAAAGTGGACTCCCCCAGCAAGACCCTTGCCGGGGCAGTCTCCGCAGCCCCGGCAAGAGCCTTCCCGGGGCAGTCTCCGCAGCCCCGGCAAGAGCCTTCTCGGGGCAACTTGCCCAATGCCAGCAGAGCGTGCTACCCTTAAGCCAAGGGGTTCCAACGCCGTCAAACACATTGGAACCAAGGCTCGGGAGACACCTCCATGGTGGCATGCAGATCTTTGTTGAGATCATAAATACATAATATTAGATGAGGACCAGAAGACAACGATCCTTGGCAAGGTCCTTGTCAAGGAAATCCACGAGACCCTCGGCAAGGTGTTTGTCGGGGATGACCATAGTGCCACGGCAAGTCCCTTGCTGGGGACATATGCGGGGCCGCAGCCAGGCCCACAGCTGCCAAGACTCCACCGCCGCTCCCATGCAGCTGCTAGCTCAACCAGCTGGGCAGGCATCTGCGTGGCAGCGTGCGGCCTCCACACCGACTCAGCAAGCACCTTCGTGGTGGCATGCAGATCTTCGTGAAGACTCCGCCACCACGCCAGCCCAGAAGCCAGCCAACGTGGCGCTATAATTCCTCGTCAGCTCGGACGCGCGTCGGAGCCAGGTGAGGCGGCGACATCTGGGACGAGCTTCCTTGCCGTCCCCGATAAAGCAAAAGGGGCACATCGGCAGTGCATTAAATGCATTTCTCCGACGGTGCCAGAGGATAGACTCAGCCACTATACACCTTTCCACCTCCTATGTGCCACTATGGCGACCCCTTTTTGGCTATAAAAGGAGGCCCGAGGCGTACTGGAGGGGGATTCGGATCTTTGGAACTAGACACAAACCGTAGCTAGTTCAAGAACTCAAGACCACTCAAATATACATCAAAGCAGGACTAGGGTATTACGCGTCTCCTCGGCCCGAACCTAGGTAAACGATCCTTGTGCTGACCGCCAGACCCGCTCTTTGCACAAATCCGCGCCCGCCAACCGTAGAAGGGATCCCAGTGATCCCATATGTGTCATTTCCACGGACATCTCTGGTGCGCCAGGTAGGGGGCGCAGTTGTGGAAATCTGGTCTAATTGAAGTAGCGGCTTCGTCATGGTCGTCACTCCAAGGAAGAAGACGACCGAACAAGTGGCATCCTCGGTGGATGTAGTGAACGCTCATGCAGCAGCAGAAAAGCTAATTCATGCAAAACTTTGAGCAATTCCTTTTTATATATAAGGTTATCGTGCTCGACGATCTTGCCCTGTGTATGGAAAACTTGCACGCAATCTGGCCCTGCCACTATTGGCAACGCCCTCATTCTGTTCGAGTCCGCTCTCGTTCTGTCTCAAGTCCGCTCATGGTGCATCGAGAACGGAAGGGTGACCTTCTGCAATTGGCAACACTCTCGTTCTGTCTCAAGTCCGCTCGACAATTCAGGCGGCCGCGTTAAGAGCAGTGAGGTGGTTTGCCCGGCAGCAAGCACACACGGCAGGCCATTGGGGATCCGTCCTCAGGGTGCCGTGGCCTGGGTTTCCGTGCCGACAAGCCTACCCGGTTAACGTAGGGTGGACATACAAAGGGAGATCAAAGGGGAAAATAACACGCGTCGTTTCAAAAGCAGTGCAGAGTTATATTACATCAATTGTTGTTGTGGTTATAACAAAAGATAAAGATTGTCGTGGTCATGAACCTGCAGTGGCGATAAGA
Organism: Triticum urartu; assembly: GCF_056163025.1. Lineage (NCBI taxonomy): Eukaryota > Viridiplantae > Streptophyta > Magnoliopsida > Poales > Poaceae > Triticum > Triticum urartu. The sequence continues at coordinate 412,394,912 of NC_141879.1, read as the reverse complement.
AATGGGGTGCCTAGTCCCGGCGCTGGCCTTCTATCCTTTGAACTCCGTTGATGCGGCTGATGATGGGCTCGATACGCTCCTAGAGCGGCGCGAGGTCCACATCCTCCGGCAAGCTATCTAGCGCAGCGTCAAAGTCGAGGTCGGGGTTCAGTATGCCACCTTGGTGAGGACTGTCGTTGTCAAAACCGGCGGATCTCGGGTAGGGGTCCCGAACTATGCGTCTAGGCGGATGGTAATAGGAGGCAGGGGACACGATGTTTTACCCAGGTTTGGGCCCTCTTGATGGAGGTAAAACCCTACGTCCTGCTTGATTAATATTCATGATATGGGTAGTACAAGAGTAGATCTACCACGAGATTAGAGAGGCTAAACCCTAGAAGCTAGCCTATGGTATGATTGTATGTTGTCCTACGGACTAAAACCCTCCAGTTTATATAGACACCGGAGAGGGCTAGGGTTACACAAGGTCGGTTACAAAAGAGGAGATATACATATCCGTATTGCCTAGCTTGCCTTCCACGCCAAGTAGAGTCCCATCCGGACACGAGACAAAGTCTTCAATCTTGTATCTTCATAGTCCAATAGTCCGGCCAAAGGATATAATCTGGCTGTCCGGAGACCCCCTAATCTAGGACTCCCTCAGTAGCCCCTGAACCAGGCTTTCAATGACGATGAGTCCGGCGCGCAGTATTGTCTTCGGCATTGCAAGGCGGGTTCCTCCTCCGAATACATCACGGAAGAATTTGAATACAAGGATAGTGTCCGACCCTGCAAAATAAGTTCCACATACCACCGTAGAGAGAATAATACTTCCACAAATCTAATCTGCTGAAACGTCTTGGCAACATGACATTATGTCATGGCCCGGTGATTATTCAAACTGTTTCCTTTAACTAGCCCTACACATAACGCGAGGCAGTTTTTTGACACGTCTTGTCAAAGCAGAGATCGTGTCCCCATATCACGGGATTCTCATCAATACGGGCGTGGGTAACCCAACCACGCCATCGATTACGGCGCTTGGGGGATAAGCGAGTTTTACCAGGCTAGTGGGGTGCATGGTTTCGGCCGCCCATATAAAGGGACAAGGATTCACCTTTTCATCCATGCCTTCTTCCTCCTTCGCTCATCCACTTTCGCACACTCGAGCTCCAGCGCCCAAGTCCGCATTTCCCACCTCGACCTTCTCCAATCATGTCTGGAGCGGGAGGCAGGTGGATGGTCTCCTCCATCACGGAGGGAACACATCAAGAAGCTGAGGAGAGCCGGATACCTGCCCGACGACACCGCGCACCAGCTCCCAGATGAGGGGCAGCTCATCCCCACCCCTAGGCCCCATGAGAGGGTAGTGTTCCTTACCCACTTCCTCCGTGGACTGGGATTCCCTCTCCACCCATTCGTCCGGGGGCTCATGTTCTACTACGGCATGGATTTCCACAATCTGGACCCGAACTTCATCCTCAACATCTTGGCGTTTATCGTCGTTTGCGAGGCCTTCCTCCGCATCAAGCCCCACTTCGGCTTATGGCTGAAGACCTTCAACATCAAGCTGAAGGTAGAGAGCGGCCGTCAGGCGGAGTGTGGAGGCGCCATGGTGGGCAAGATGCCCAACGTTACATGGCAAGAGGGCTCCTTCGTGGAGAACATAAAGGGGTGGCAATCGGGGTCGTTCTAGATCACCGAGCCGCGCGACCCTAAATGGGCAGCGGCCCCCGAGTTCCAATCTGGCTTCCCGACGCGGCTCACCTCCTGGCAAGAGAAGGGCCTGTCCTGGGGTAGTTCGGGAGAGCTGACCGGACTCCAAACATGTATTCAAAACATGGTGAACAAGAAGCTCAAACTTGTCAACGTGGTCCAGGTCATGCTCATCCGCCGGATCCTCCAGTGCCAACAACGGGCTTTCAACTTGTGGGAGTTTGACCCGGCCCAACACCGAACTCTGAACAGGCTCTTCGACACAACTCACAAAGATGCCTGGAAGGTGCTATTCAAGAGCGCCGAGGGTTCCCCCTCCCACTACCGAGGACCGTGGATTCTGCGCGAAGCGCCAAGCCAGCGCGGTAAGCTTTTTTACCTCTCACAGGATACTTGTTTTCCATAGTTAGACTCTATGCGAGATCTAAGCTCCCGTACCTTTGACAGGACTGGCAGGAGACGGCCGGACAGATCGACTGTCCGGCTCCTTTGCCCGAAGGCCCAGCAGACGCTCTCCTGGCGAAGATGCTGACTCCGTCTCCTTATACGGTGCCAGAGAAGACCAAGAAGGCCAAGGGAACCCGAAAGAGTTCCCGATGCTAGGCATCATTAGACTCACCGTGTGATGACTCTACGGCACACTCCTCCCCTTCCAGGCGGGGGAGACAAGAAAAGGTAGGCCGCCCCAACTGGGGGGCCGAAGGGTCCAAGAAGGGAAGGACTCTCCTTCCGGATAGTTCCACCGCCGCCGTCGAAGGCGAAGACGAGTGGTTGCCCAGGGCCAAGCCCCTGGGGAGGTCATAAGTATTCGGATACCAGAGTAACTCATAGCATTCGTTTATCACACTGCTTTCCCTAACGCCGAACATGATTATGCAGGCCGCCACGAGCCCGTATCGATGTATCGTCGGACGGCTCCCTGGGCTCGTCGGATATGGATAGCGATACGCTTCCGACCGCCACCTCCCCTTGCCCTGCGGACGAAGCCGAGGTGCTGTCTCAAGAGGCACCGGGTCGAGAGGAGACAGTCCCGGAGGCACCTCAAGGTGACCTTCCGGACTCTGGGAGCAGAGGGGACAAGGCCCCTGAGGGCTCCGAGTTCGGCCCTCAGCCGAACACCGTGCGGGAACCTCCAGTGGTTCCGGACTCGGGCAGGCGGCCTCATTCCAAGAGAGGCGAGACGCCTGTGCCGGTGACCTCTGTCCATCCATAGGTGCCGGACAATCTGCTGGGAGCGCTTCGCAGCGCTTCCATCGACGAGGAGCACCGTACTATTATGAGTGCGGTGGTCCAGAAGGTTCAGTCCGCCAAGAGCGGATTGACTGAAGCCTGCGCCAGCCTTCTAACAGGCTTTGAGGTAAGTGTTTAAAATATAGGAAAAATATTACTGCATAGACAGTAGCCCCTGATGCTCTGTTCAGTGTTCACAAAGAAAAGCCGAACAAAGGATCAAACAACATCGCAGGAATCTAATATTAATATGTCAATATGCATATGCAGGCTTCGCTGCTGGCATCTGCTGCACTGACTGCGGAGGTCGCCGCACTAAAGCAGGACCTTAAAGTGTCCAAGGACGAGCTCGGCCTTGCCAAGAGGCAGCTCGAGGAGAACTAAGGTAAGTAATACCTAGTTTATGGATATGTATAAAAAGAATGTGATTGCAAAATGACAGGAACATCAAAATTTGCTAGGGGCCACGACCGAAGTGGCGACCTTAAGGCAAGCGCTGTCCGAGGCCGAAGATAAAGCGGCCAAGGAGCGCACCGAGCGGGAAAGGCAAGAGGCTCAGGTGGGCGAGGTGCAGCAAGAGCTCCAAGCTCTCGTGACGAAGCACGAGGCGTTTTAACTTGACTCGAAGAAGCGAGAGTCTGAGCTTGTCGCAGCCCTCGAGAGCGCGAAAAGTGCCAAGGCCGAAGCCCAAAATGCCCTCCAAGAGATTGACGCGATGAAGAAAATAGCGGTGGGTAAGGCATTCTATATGCAAAGCAAGCATGTGAATGTAAATTACCTATTACTTACCCAAATCCGGAGCTCTCCAGGAGCATTCGCAGATTTGCCCCGTAGCATGTCGGATGCCACACAGTTTTACCAGGCCGATGAGGGAAGCTCAACGGAGAAGTTGTTATGGACTCAATATACTGGGACCGAACACCCGGTGCCTATGAGCGACCAGCTGAAGCAGCTGGCCGAGCTACACAAAGCGGCCGAACAGGCCATGAAGGGCTTTATAGTCTGGCTGTGGCCTGGCGACACCCTTCCGAACAGCTACTTCGGCCTGGTGAGGCGGCTTGTGGACGCCTACCCACGGCTGGAGGTCGTCAACCGGTCTGTCTGCATCGAAGGTGCACGCCGGGCTTTCGCCCGCGTGAAGGTGCAATGGGCCAAGCTAGACGCCGTGAAGCTGATCAAGGAGGGACCGCAGCAGGGCTAGGAGCATCGCACCCCCGAAATTTATTATGAGTGAAAGTGCGTTATATCGACTAGAGGGGGGTGAATAGGCGATTTTTATGAAAGTCTTCAGAACATGGGAGTTTTCAAGACAAACGATAAAAATAGACCTATTACCATGCAGCGGAAGGTAGACTACACTAGGCAAACCATAGTCAAGTATTCAATGAAGTGAAAGCACAAAGACTAATAGCAGCTAGGTAGTAAGGATCAGATAGGAAGATATTGTGAGGCCAAACAGAACACGCAGTCACTTAGTGAAGACAAATGATAGAGCAAACATACAATGACTTCACAAGGAGTAACAGTAAGTAACATGAAGTGAAGATGAAACCAGTGACTCGTTGAAGACAATGATATGTTGAACCAGTTCCAGTTGCTGTGACAACTGTACGTCTGGTTGGAGCGGCTAGGTATTTAAACGTTAGGACACACAGTCCCGGACACCCAGTCCTGAACACGCAGCTCAGGACACCCAGTCCTCACCCTATTCTCCTTGAGCTAATGTCACATAGACCTCGCCCAATCACTCTGGTAAGTCTTCAAGGTAGAATCCCAAACCTTCACAGACTTCGTTCACTGGCAATCCACAATGTCTCTTGGAAGCTCAGAACGCGATGCCTAACCGGCTGGAGGATGCACAGTCCTCAAGTGTAATAAGTCTTCAGATCACACAGACAAGAAGACTTAAGTGATGCCCAATTCTCTCTGGCTCTGGTGGTTAGGTCTTTATCCTCGCAAGGAATTCTCTCTCAAAGGCTTCGAGGTGGGTTGCTCTCAAACGACAAAAGCCGTGCTTTCAATCTGAGCAGCCAACCATTTATGGTTGTAGGGGGTGGGCTATTTATAGCCACTTGGCAACCCGACCTGATTTGTCCGAAATGACCCTGGGTCACTAAGGAACTGACACGTGTTCCAACGGTCAGATTTCAAACTCACACGGCAACTTTACTTGGGCTACAAGAAAAGCTGACTTGTCCGACTCTGGACAAGATTCGCTCTCATTGTATTCACGCGAAGACATAGGTTTTTGGTTTAGGCATCACTTCAGTCATTCTGACTAGTTCTCTTGGACCCCACTTAACAGTACGGTGGTTCCTATGACTCAACACAAAAGAAAAAGAACTACGAAAGATCTAAATCTTCGAGCTCCATAGGCTTCATATCGTGTCTTCTCTTGTCATAGTCTTCAATGTTAATATCTTCATATACCACCTTTGACTTCAATATCTTCATACATTTTTAGGGGTCATCTCTGGTAGTAAAACCGAATCATGAGGGACTTCTACCTGTGTTATTCTGCAATTCTCACAAACACATTAGTCCCTCAACTAGGTTTGTCGTCAATACTCCAAAACCAACTAGGGGTGGCACTAGATGCACTTACAATCTCCCCCTTTTTGGTGATTGATGACAAACTAGTTGAAGTTTTCAACGGGGAATATAATCTGTGAAACTGTAAAGAATAAGAAATTGTCTTCATAAGTTGCAAGGGCTCCCCCTGAAGATGTGCATATAAGTTAATTTTCTTTTGGAATGCAAATGCACATGGCAGGTGGTACTTGTGGAGATCCACTTCAACTTATGATGACAATCCACTATGCATGTGAAAGTGTATGAACATAATGCCATGCATAATGGAAAATGGACGACTGCAGAATGATCTAAGTGCGGAATTTATCGTCGCACATGCGGAATTTATCTTCACAAAACAAGGTGGCAAATAAGTAGCAGACGACCATCTAGTTTAAGTGTTACAACTCATAAGAACCAAATGTAGCAAAAAAACGAGAGTTGTAAGCACGAAGAAAAATATAAGGCACCCACCCATATGAACCCGCTTGAAGACTATCAATCTCATATGCTTCTCCCCCTTTTGTCAGTAATGACCAAAAAGGTTTGAAGACATGGAGCCTCTACTCGTTCCCATGAGGAGTAGGTGAAGTAGCAGGGTTGTTGGTGTTGTTTGGTGGTGCAGAAGAGCTTGGAGGTGCTGAAGGAGGTGGCGGTGAAGTAGCATCGTCTTCTTCCTCAATAATTCTGGCAGTGACTTTGGCAGCAGAGGAAGAGAACTCAGAGTCTTCAAGGGATGGAGTTCCCAACAGCACAACCCTTCGAGGAGGTGTGGAGTCAAACTTGAATCTCTCAGTGAAGCCATCCTCTTGAAGATCAGCTTCAGAAAGCATCATCGTTAGCCATTTCCATGTGCGATGACAGGTTTCATGGGCAACGAAAGCATTCTTGGTGGCAAGATTTCGAGTGCGATTAACATCCACTAAGAGGCTTTTCATCTGACGCTTTAGCCAGTCATGATGCCTATCTTGTTTCTGATGTAGGGCCACAAGAAGCTCTCGGTCGTTGAGAACACGAGTGCGCTTCATGGGTCTTGAAGCAGTGGCACTGTCAGTGGCTTCAGTGGAAGCAGGGTGTGGTGCACGTGTAGTGCCAGCCAAAGGATACACCCGAGAAACTGCTTCAATGCCTTCAACGTTCTGTGTAAAACTCTAATGTTCTGCATTCTAAAGACTTAGAGGTTGCTTGGAAGGCTCAGAATATATGGCTTCAGTAGACATGTCCACGTCAGGCAAGAAAATCCGATGGTTGCGGGCTGAGGGCTGATAAGAGATGGCGGAGTGTAGCTTGATCAGCCGCATGACCCAAGGGGCGTAGAACTTCAAACCAAACAGATCAATGCCTGATGCAGCAAGTTGGCGTATGAAGAAGTCCTGTGCATTGAAGCATTTGCTATGAAGTATATAGAAGACCGAAGTCTTCATTGCACCTTGAAGCTTGGCATTTGGAGAGTTCCCTTTGATAGGCCAGAGAGTTCGCCTGATGATGTGATAGATGGTTCTGGGCAGGTACTCAAGGTCTTCAACGAAGAACTCTGTGGGATACGCAACATCTTAAGGCAATGGCTTCATCATGCTGAGCATTTGACTCATATTAGGTTCTGGCCGCTGAAAGATGCTCTCAATAGCTTCAGCATGCAGCTGGCAGCCTTGCTCGAAGAGATCGCCAGGAGTGGGCAAGCCAGTGAGCTCAATGATGTCAAATTCATGGGCTTCGTGATGAACGTTGCCAGTCATCCACTCCAGGACCCAAGTCTTCGGATCTCTGCTGTATCCTTTGATGTGAAGTGTGGCATAGAATTGTAGCAGCAGCTCTTCATTCCAATGCTCTTCAGAAGTAACAAATTGCAGCAGACCCACTTGCTTGAAGCAATCCAATGCTTCTTCTAGACAGGGCAGACCAGCTATAGCTTCAACGTCAAGGCGCTTGTGTGGGAAGATGCGACCTTGGTTGTAAAGAATGCAAGAGTAATAGCTTTGCTGAGGATAGCTCCAGAATCGATCAGATGATATCCGTTCCCTTGAGTAGGGGTTCCTGGAGCTATTGAAGAACGTGTTGTCTGCCCTGAAGCCATTGATGTTGAAGGAGCTAGGTGCTAATGCAGGACCTAGAAACCTTGGCAGTCTTGGGATTGGCTTCTGGACCTGAGGCCTATGCTCAACATGATAGTTGAATTGGGCACCGGCTGCAGACTCAGGAACAGAAGTGGCGGGATCAGTGGCTTCGCTATCTTTTGAAGCTTTTGCTGGGGAGGGCTCCACATTAGCTTCGTTGTTGGTTGTGGCAGCCTCAAGATTTTCATCCTCCACTTGACTAGCTGGAGGGTCGGTCACAGGCACGTTCTCCTGGAGAACTGCTTCTTGGTGGAGCAGGGGAGTGGGATTTTGTGGTACTTCTTCTTCTGCGGCTGATGCAGCCGGAATATCTTCAGCATAGACTTGAGGCCTTGGACCTTTGCAAAGCCTGCGGAACGCAGACGACGCCTGTGGAGTTGGAGTGGGCTGGGCCTCATAGTCTTCTTCCTCTTGAGGGCGATCCGCCCATGAAGCATACTGTGCAATTGGCGTCAGTGGACGACCAATGCTGATGAGTTCGCTGTTTTCTAACTGAGGAAGGGCTGCATCATCTTCTACATTGTCATGATGACCAATGTCTTCAGCAGCGATGGGATCAGCTGCTGGAATGTCTTCAGCTTCAGGAGCCTCTATGGAAGCTGGCTCATGAACCGTCAGTTGACGTTCTGCATCAGGAGGAACCATAGAAATGGGTTCAACTATCAAGGGCTCTGTGGGAGCAGCCCGAGCTTTCTTGGTTTTTCGCTTTTTCTTGGTGGGGGTAGTAGGATAGTCTTCAGAGTGTTTCCTCTTGGCTTCAACTTAATGTCTGTCTCAATGCTTTGCGATTTGAACATGATCGTAATGTTTGGAAAATATCGTTGCCTTGTACTAATGGAATCTGACAAGTCTCTAGTGTTTGAAGGGTATCGAAAAGATGATTTGTACGTGGTAGATTTCTCAGCAGGGCCACAGCTTGCAGTATGTCTTCTAGCAAAGGCTTTAGAATGCTGGCTCTGGCATCGGAGGCTTGGACATGCTGGCATGAGGAACCTCCACACCCTTGCGAAGAAGAAGCATGTCATAGGCATCAAGGGCATCAAGTTCAAGAAAGACCACTTATGCGGTGCCTGTGAAGCAGGGAAGATGACGAGGGCCAAACATCCCTTGAAGACAATCATGACCACTACTCAACCCTTCGAACTGCTTCACATGGATCTTTTCAGTCCCACTCATTACTCAACTCTAACTACTACTGATTGCCTCTATGGCTTCGTTATTGTTGATGATTATTCTAGATATACTTGGGTGCACATAATCCTTTACAAGACTAAACTGCAGGATGTCTTCAGACGCATCGCCAATCGAGCTATGAACAATTTTGGTGCCAAGATAAGGACATCAGAAGTGACAATGGCACTGAATTCAAGAACACTGGCCTTGATACATATCTTGATACCTTGGGCATCACACATGAATTCTCAGCCCGTACACGCCACAGCAGAATGGCGTCGTCGAACGCAAGAACAGAACACTAATTGAAATGGCCACAACGATGCTAGATGAATACAAGACCCTAAGAAAATTTTGGCCCGAAGCCATTGATACTGCATGCCATACAATCAATCGTGTTTATCTTCACAAGCTACTGAACAAGACATCTTATGAGCTCCTTACTGGCAAGAAGCCAAATGTCAGTTACTTCAGAGTATTTGGCGCAAGGTGCTGGATCAAGGACCCACATCACACCTCAAAGTTTGCACCAAGAGCACATGAGGGTTTTATGCTTGGATATGGAAAGGATTCTCACTCGTACAGAGTCTTCAATCTCTTTCATTACAAAGTGGTTGAAACAGTGGATGTGCGGTTCGATGAGACCAATGGTTCACAAAGAGAGCAACTGCCAAATGTGCCAGATGAAGTTCCATCCAGTGAATCAATCAAGCTAATGGGAATTGGAGAAATTATACCTTCTGAAGCTCATCCTGAAGAAGAACTTATCATTTCAGCACCTGATCAACATGAAGACAATGCTCAGCCTGAAGATATTCCTTCCAACAATGACAATGAACAGCAAGAGCAAAGTCTTCGCCCTGTACATCCTCGCGTTGCCAATGAAGTGCAGATTGAAAGAATAATTGATAGCATCAATGCACCTGGTCCACTCACTCGTTCAAGGGCAACTCAGCTAGCAAATTTCTGTGGGCACTTCGCATTCGTCTCAATAGCAGAACCCAAGAAAGTTGAAGAAGCCTTCATGGAACCTGAATGGATTCAAGCTATGCAAGAAGAGCTTCAACAGTTTGAGCTGAATAATGTATGGGAATTGGTTAAGTGTCCTGATCCACGGAAGCACAATATAATAGGCACCAAATGGATATACCGCAACAAGCAAGATGAGCATGGTCAAGTTGTCAGAAACAAAGCTCGTCTTGTTGCTCAAGGATATACTCAAGTGGAAGGCATTGACTTCGATGAAACATTTGCTCCTGTGGCTAGACTTGAAGCCATACACATACTGCTGGCCTATGCAAATCATCATAACATACTTCTATATCAAATGGATGTGAAGAGTGCCTTTCTCAATGGCAAGATTGAAGAAGAAGTGTATGTTGCACAACCACCTGGCTTTGAAAATCCAAAACATCCTGACATGGTAGACAAGCTCAACAAGGCATTGTATGGCCTCAAACAAGCCCCTCGGGCCTGGTATGACACACTCAAATACTTCCTGAAGAGCAAAGGCTTCATACCTGGTTCCCTAGATCCCACTCTTTTCACGAAGACATATGATGGTGAACTGTTTGTGTGCCAAATATATGTGGATGACATTATCTTCGGCTGCACCAATCAGAAGTACAGTGAAGAGTTTGGATATATGATGCAAGAGCAATATCAGATGTCCATGATGGGGGAGCTGAAGTTCTTCCTTGGTCTTCAAATATGACAACAACGCAATGGCATCTTCATATCTCAAGAGAAGTATCTCAAAGATTGCCTGAAGAAGTTCGGTATGCAAGACTGCAAAGGCTTCACAACACCAATGCCAGCCAAACATCATCTGGGTCTTGACGACAATGGTAAAGAGTTCGATCAAAAGGTATACCGCTCCATGATTGGTTCTTTACTTTATCTATGTGCATCTAGGCCAGATATTATGCTTAGTGTTTGCATGTGTGCTCGATTTCAAGCGGCACCAAAGGAGTCGCATCACTTAGCTGTGAAGCGAATTCTTCGATATTTGGCTCACACTCCAACTCTAGGATTATGGTATCCAAAGGGCTCAGAGTTTGATCTGGTTGGATTCTCGGATGCTGATTATGCTGGTGACAAAGTTGATCGCAAGTCTACATCAGGCACATGTCACTTTCTGGGACGATCACTTGTATGTTGGTCTTCAAAGAAGCAGAACTGTGTATCTCTCTCCACTGCTGAATCTGAATACATTGCTGCAGGATCTTGCTGCGCTCAGCTTCTGTGGATGAAGCAAACACTCATGGACTATGGCATTCATCTGAAGAAAGTGCCACTTTACTGCGACAAGGAAAGCGCCATCAAGATTGCTAACAACCCAGTTCAGCACTCGAAGACAAAGCACATTGAAATTCGTCATCACTTTCTCAGAGATCATGTTGTTAAGGAAGACATTGATATCATACACGTCAACACTGAAGAGCAATTGGCAAATATCTTCACCAAGCCCTTGGATGAGAAGAGGTTTTGCAAGTTACGGTGTGAGCTAAATATCTTGGAATCCTCAAATGTCCTGTGATCAGGCACACATCCTAACCCTTATGCATATTGATGACTTAGATGTGCAACACACGAAGTGAAGTATATCTTCAATCAATGAAGACATACATTCTAAGTGTGAATACATTAATGTGGAGTTTGACTTCGGAGCGCCATGATAATTGTGCACCGTGTCTGGGTCTAATACTTCCTATACAGTGGGTAACGCCACCACCAAACGTTCTATTTTGAAGTGTTTCACTCATGGCGTTACCTTGCAATGTCTTCACATCTGGTTTGGCTTCGATCTCAACATATTTTCATGATTATCTTCACTATGTTGATTATATATATATATATATATGCTAGTATTCTGTCCTCTACAGCATTCACTTATAGCTATGTCTTCGTGTTGAATCTTTTGAACTAAGTGAATGTGATCGGACCCTAACCTCTCTATGCTTTCTATCTCAAACTCTATCTCTCCAAGTCATATGCATTCTATTGAGACTGTCGAATGTCTTCTCTGCGTCCTTGTCAGCAGAAGATACAAAGACAACCATTAAGCCCGTTTTCAATGCTCATTCCTCCACATGAATTCCAGAGAAGTAGGAACGACCACCCGACAATCCAGGCGTGCGTGGGACGTGGAACAAACCCCAAAATTCCGCATAATGGCCACGTGTTCCCCAAATGCGAATCGCCAGGGGCACCTGTGTAATAGCACAGTGCCGCCCATGTGCCTATAAATACACACTTACAGCGGTCATTATCTCTTCTTCCACCCTCGCACGAACCCTAGCGCCACCGCTAGCTCTCGACGACGCCGTCGACGAAGCGCTTCGCTGCCACAACCTCTCCGACGCCGTCTTCACGCTGACCGCGGACATCGTCCTCTCCGCCGTCGCCGTAGGTGTCCTCCGTCGCCATGTTAGGGCACGGAGGATCGAACTGCTCTACCTCATCTCCCACTTCGTCTAGCAGTTCTCAGTGTGGTAAATAAAACTCCCTTTTTACAGCACCGTTGATCCTATTGATCTGTCACTTTCTACCACAAGCAGTTTCTGTTCACACAAGCTAGATCTCTCTCATACTGCATCTCATAAACATGCCTAGTATATTCACTTGTGCTTCACAAAGTAGTTAGATTCCTCACTTGTACTGATCTGTGGATTCGTACAAATCTGGAACCAACTTCTTATCTATGAGTGAATGTCTTCGCACGATGAGGTCAATGTCTTCTAAACTAATTTATCTTCAAAATCTTCTGAGAATGCATATGACCTCTTCCCCTTCCCTCGCACCTTAATGCTGTCACAGGTACATGTCCGTGGGAGAATCCTTTGGTTCTCATAGTTTGCATTCATTTGCAGAATTCTTACAGCATCAGATAAATTCTCCCGAAGCCAGTTCCTGTTGGTCCAGCAAACGAAAACCTTTGAAGCCTTTGAACGTCTTGAAGCCTTTCAAGTTAAAGTTTATGGCTTCAGAGAAAGCAGCAAGGAAGGGTGGCAGAAAGTGTCATGGTGAGACCTCCAGAGATCTGCCAGATGAACTCTCAGAAATGTACAAGATAGATCCTGAAGAGGATTACAGTCAGCGCAAGACCCGAATCCAATGGATTCGAAGATATTGGGCAGAACAATGGTTCAAATACAGATTTGTGACCCAGGAGTATGCTGAGAAAAGCGCCATCAAGAGATCGTGGGGAGACATCCTATTCAAGAATCTTCTACCCAGGTCCAGAGATGAAGCCATTGCTCAAGGCTTCTATCCATTCATGGTCCGTGGACCACAGCCTGCTGATGCACACTCGTCGTCACTGCTATGGTGTCGTGACGACAATCTGTTCAAGTGCAACTTCCAGTTTGCTCAGAATTTAGCGAAGCAGAACAAGAAGACTTTTGGGTTAGACTTCAACCCTGGTCCCTCATCTCCAAGGGCAGATGGCACACGACATGCAGAACCCAATGTCATTGGCCCTTTCGCCAACCTTGAAGGCCTCATCACCTACATCTTGGTTCAAGGGACTGCAGTGAATGAGCCTGCAGCTGACACTGAGTCTGATGACGCGCCTGCAGTGCCGAAGCCAAAGCAGTTGAAGAAGCCAAAAGCTTCAAAGCCGTCCCCTTCACCAAAAATCTCAAGGGCGAAGCCATTGGCAACTGCACCTCCTGAAGGCAGTGTGCAGTCTGAAGACTTATCACGCGTCTCAAGGCCCCAGAAGGCCAAGATGCCTCTGTTTCACACTGGCAAAGAGCTAACAGCTGCTGCCATTCTGCGCAACGACGACATTGATCTGTCAAGTGATGAAGATCTTGCAGATGACGCTCTTGAGCAACTCATCAAGAGCAAAGAAGAAGCAGAAATCTTCAATGATCTGCCTCTCTTTGATTTCACCATCATCCACAACTTCATTGACGAGTGGTTTGACACGCAAAACATCAGCTTTGAAGATCTGCAGCTATCCATTGGCCTCAGTGTCGCCTTCCAAGGCGCCATTGCTTCAGAACTTGCTATTGCCCAACGCATTGTTGAGCTGAAGCAGAAGATTGACTATGAAAAGGCTCAGTTCAAGAAGCATATGGCCAAGCTCAGCGTGCAAGAAGTGAAGAACTTCAAGACAATGATGCACGAGCTCAAAGAAGCCTTTGTGAAGAAGCGTGCAGAAGCTCGGGCTTCGCGTGAGCGCATGAAGACTCTGGCTGACAGATGTGTGCAAGCCTATAATGAGGCTGGGAAGCGCAAGGCACTTGGGCGTCCTGGCATCGACCCCAGGATGGCCGCAAAGAAGAAGAAGAAGCCTGCTACGACTGAATCTGATGCACCAAGGCAAGAAGCAGTTCCAATTGTCTTCCCAACAAGAATGACTGGCTCGAAGCCAAAGAGTCGGTCAACAGCTTCAGAGCTCAAGAAGACAAGAACTGCTGAGGCTGAAGCCAGGAAGAGGAAACACACTGAAGACTCTCCTACTGCCCCCACCAAGAAAAAGCGAAAAACCAAGAAAGCTCGGGCTGCTCCCACAGAGCCCTTGATAGTTGAACCCATTTCTATGGTTCCTCCTGACGCAGAAAGTCAACTGACGGTTCATGAGCCTGCTTCCACAGAGGCTCCTGAAGCTGAAGACATTCCAGCAGCTGATCCCATCGCTACTGAAGACATTGGTCATCATGACAATGTAGAAGATGATGCAGACCTTCCTCAGTTAGAAAACAGCGAACTCATCAGCATTGGTCGTCCACTAACGCCAATTGCACAGGATACTGACATCATTTGATTCAGGTACGAAGTACATAGTAAGACCATTTGGGCATTTGATCTTGCGCCCTACAAGATGTTTAAGGTCCCCAGCAATAGCGTCAGACGATTTTGGTTTTCTGCTGGAGACCTTTCCCTGCAAAAGAGAGTTAAGCTTTCTTAGCCACCCACATCATCAAGGGCGGCTTAGAAGCAATGAGTCTAAGTGCAGCATCTGAGAATTTTGGCTTCGAAGCCCTAGCAAACAGTCTTGCAGGCGGACAATAGTACTCATAAGAATAAGCAGAATAGTTCTTGGTCTTATGAACATGGCGGTTTGATGAACCGCTCCCATATTCATATGCCTGAGTATGGTTTCCCTGCAAAACATTTGCGTTAGTGCGACTCAGGTGAGTCCTCTGTCTGTATGAAGCCTTTGGACCGTATGGAGCCTTTGGTCTGAGGTTTGTCTTCTTCACGTGAGGTGTCATGAAGACATTCACAGGAAGATTTTCCAGACACCTTTTCAGAACCCAGATCTTCTTCATAGGCGGTCCATTCCCGCAGTTAGTACCAATGTACCTGGCAAACACTTCACCATTCTGATTCTTAAACAGTATATAGTTTGCATCAAAGGATTCATCAATTATAATGGGGTTAGCACAGGTGAAGCCAGTTAGATTGGATGGATCTGCTGAAGGTTCCTTTGCAGCAACCCACATGGTTTTGGGGTACTGCTCAGGTTTCCAGTAAGAGCCATCTGCATTCATTTTCCTTACGAACCCAACACCCTCTTTCCTAGGGTTTTGGTTCAGAATCTGCTTTTTGAGGACATCACATAGTGTCCGATGCCCTTGAAGACTTTTGTACATCCCTGTTTCAAGCAATGTCTTCAACCTAGCATTCTCATCAGCAATAGCGGTGGTATCCTCAGCAGAGGGGTTAGTTACCACATCAACAATTGAAGATATTGCAACAGCAGTAGCAGTAGAACTTTCAGCAACAGAAGTAACATTATCACGCTCAATGCATTTAAGATATGGTGGTTCAAATCCTTCCTGAGCAGGACTGATCTGTTTGGCGTGAAGTGACTCGTTTTCCGTTTGAAGATCTTCATGAACCGCTCTCAATTTCTCAAGATCCTGCTTCCTTTGAAGATAATCATAGGAAAGCTTTTCATGAGTTGTTGAGAGAGTTTCATGACGACTTTCAAGTTCCTGATACTTAACGTGAAGATTTTTTATGTCTTCAATTAAGGATTCTGATCGAGTCATTTCAGCACCTAACAGATCATCGCTTCTGTCTAACAGTTTTTGAATATGTTCCATAGCTTTCTGTTGTTCAGTTGCAATTTTAGCAAGTGTGTTGTAGCTAGGTTTTGAACCACAATCAGAGTAATCGTCACTAGATGTTTGATAGTGAGTAGTGCATGTGTTTACCTTGGCACCGCGTGCCATGAAGCAGTAGGTAGAAGCGGAGTAGTCCTTGTCATTTGCATCAGTGTCGGTGATGAAGTCATTGTCTTCAGTGTTGAAGATGGACTTGGCAACGTATGCTGTAGCCAGACTTGCGACGCCTGAGTCAGATTCCTCCTCAGACTCTACCTCCGTCTCCTCAGAAGCAGACTCCTCCTCTGAATCCATTTCCTTGCCAACAAATGCACGTGCCTTGCCAGATGAGCTCTTCTTATGTGATGAAGACTTTGAGGAAGACTTGGAAGAAGACTTTGAGTATTTCTTCTTCTTCTTGTCGTCAGAGTCATATTCCTTGCTCTTCTTCTTCTTTTTGTTCTCATTGTCCCACTGTGGACACTCAGAGATGAAGTGGCCAAGTTTCTTGCACTTGTGACATGTTTTCCTCTTGTAGTCATGAGCAGGAGCTTCATCATTCCTTGAACTTGATCGGGAAGACTTTCTGAAGCCTTTCTTCTTGGTGAATTTTTGGAACTTCTTGACAAGCATAGAAAGTTCCCTTCCAATGTCTTCAGGATCATCAGAACTGCTGTCAGATTCTTCTTCAGATGAGGAGACAGCTTTTGCCTTCAAGGCACGAGTTCGCCCATAGTTTGGACCGTAGATATCTCTTTTCTCTGAAAGCTGAAACTCATGTGTGTTGAGCCTCTCAAGTATGTCAGATGGATCGAGTGTCTTGAAATCAGGACGTTCTTGAATCATCAGGGCCAGGATGTCAAACGAACTATCAAGTGATCTCAGCAGCGTCTTGACGACTTCGTGTTTGGTAATCTCAATGGCGCCAAGGGCTTGAAGCTCATTTGTGATGTCAGTGAGTCGGTCAAATGTGTGCTGGACATTCTCATTGTCATTTCTCTTGAAGCGGTTGAAGAGGTTGCGAAGGACACTGATTCTCTGATCTCTCTGGGTTGAGATGCCTTCATTGACCTTGGAGAGCCAGTCCCAGACCAGCTTGGATGTCTTCAAAGCACTCACACGGCCATACTGTCCTTTGGTCAGATGACCACAGATGATATTCTTGGCAGTAGAGTCCAATTGAACGAATTTCTTGACATCAGCAGCAGTGACACCTTCTCCAGCCTTAGGAATGCCGTTCTCGACGACATACCATAGGTTGACGTCAATGGCTTCAAGATGCATACGCATCTTATTCTTCCAGTAGGGATATTCAGTTCCATCGAAGACGGGGCACGCAGCGGAGACTTTAATTATCCCTGCAGTCGACATAGCTAA
This sequence comes from Triticum urartu, assembly GCF_056163025.1. Taxonomy (NCBI): domain Eukaryota; kingdom Viridiplantae; phylum Streptophyta; class Magnoliopsida; order Poales; family Poaceae; genus Triticum; species Triticum urartu. The sequence goes on along the minus strand of NC_141879.1, from coordinate 412,377,688 downwards.
AACTCCAGGTGGTTAAACCGAATCACACAGAACAAGGGAGCACCTTGCTCTGATACCAATTGAAAGTGCGTTATATCGACTAGAGGGGGGTGAATAGGCGATTTTTATGGAAGTCTTCAGAACATGGGAGTTTTGAAGACAAATGATAAAAATAGACCTATTACCATGCAGCGGAAGGTAGACTACACTAGGCAAACCATAGTCAAGTATTCAATGAAGTGAAAGCACAAAGACTAATAGCAGCTAGGTAGTAAGGATCAGATAGGAAGATATTGTGAGGCCAAACAGAACACGCAGTCACTTAGTGAAGACAAATGATAGAGCAAACATACAATGACTTCACAAGGAGTAACAGTAAGTAACGTGAAGTGAAGATGAAACCAATGACTCGTTGAAGACAATGATATGTTGAACCAGTTCCAGTTGCTATGACAACTGTACGTCTGGTTAGAGCGGCTAGGTATTTAAACGTTAGGACACACAGTCCCAGACACCCAGTCCTGAACACGCAGCTCAGGACACCCAGTCCTCACCGTATTCTCCTTGAGCTAAGGTCACATAGACCTCGCCCAATCACTCTGGTAAGTCTTCAAGGTAGACTCCCATACCTTCACAGACTTCGTTCACTGGCAATCCACAATGTCTCTTCGAAGCTCAGAATGCGACGCCTAACCGGCTGGAGGATGCACAGTCCTCAAGTGTAATAAGTCTTTAGATCACACAAACAAGAAGACTTAAGTGATGCCCAATTCTCTCTGGCTCTGGTGGTTAGGTCTTTATCCTCGCAAGGAATTCTCTCTCAAAGGCTTCGAGGTGGGTTGCTCTCAAACGACAAAAGCCGTGCTTTCAATCTGAGCAGCCAACCATTTATGGTTGTAGGGGGTGGGCTATTTATAGCCACTTGGCAACCCGACCTGATTTGTCCGAAATGACCCTGGGTCACTAAGGAACTGACACGTGTTCCAACGGTCAGATTTCAAACTCACACGACAACTTTACTTGGGCTACAAGCAAAGCTGACTTGTCCGACTCTGGACAAGATTCGCTCTCATTGTCTTCACTCGAAGACATAGGTTTTTGGTTTAGGCATCACTTCAGTCATTCTGACTGGTTCTCTTGGACCCCACTTAACAGTACGGTGGTTCCTATGACTCAACACAAAAGAAAAAGAACTACGAAAGATCTAAGTCTTCGAGCTCCATAGGCTTCATATCGTGTCTTCTCTTGTCATACTCTTCAATGTGAATATCTTCATATACCACCTTTGAATTCAATATCTTCATACATTTTTAGGGGTCATCTCTGGTAGTAAAACCGAATCATGAGGGACTTCTACCTGTGTTATTCTGCAATTCTCACAAACACATTAGTCCCTCAACTAGGTTTGTCGTCAATACTCCAAAACCAACTAGGGGTGGCACTAGATGCACTTACAATGAGGGTGTCCTGAAGGGTGCCCGTCTTGTAGCGGACGAATGTTCAAAGGATGTAATATTTGAGTAAACTTGCTCGTGTGATCCTGTATGATGAAAACTTGTTTCATATGTGCTATGCAACGCTTGTTTGAATTTAAAATATTACCTTCTGTTTGGCTGTTTATCCAATCTGAGATATGGCTAGTCCTCGGCTTCTGCCCCAATGCCGCGAGTGCTAGGGTGTTCGGGATAAACCTGAGCACTCTTCTTCCCATTATTGGGTCCTTCGAGGGAGGTGCTCAGCACAGCGAACAAGGCAACCGGACTAATAATGCTTTATCACTCTCACTTAGCCATAGAATTCTATAATTTTAAATTTCGACGAAGCCCCTGTTATTCGGAAGGCCGAATTCGGGGCGCGATACATGCCTTCAAGCCGGACAGGACCGACTCCTCGTTCTAAGAGGCATAAGTCTTTAGGGACTCGAAACCTCGCCGAACAGCGACCAGTCTCTCGCCTTATCATGACAGTCAGTTTTAGCTTTCTCTACTGAGGTGCTTAGCCCAGCAGAACCGGGGCACAATCGCAATAGTTCTCCTAGCGCTACCTTAGCTGATAGAGAGGAACGTAAGTTACCAAAACATAGGAGCCGGGCAAACCCAACATTTGACCAAAGACATGATTCAGAGCTGATGCATATAATGCTATAAGTTCGGGGTGCCGCACTTGTGAAAGTGTTCGGACTTCTCACACCATATTGTGGGGTACTTAAGCCCCTGGTGTGTTGGCCGTACCAAAGTGTACGGTTGCAAGGCGTCATTAATGAACACATATATATAACAATAATGCCACAATAGTCGTAATGTTATGCGTTGTTTATTCAAAGAGGTGCGTTAAAGCAGAATGATATAGATAGTGCAATAAGCAAAAAGTAGGACTATGTACCTTCCAAGGGCAAGCTGAGGAATAGTATTAAAGCAAATATTTCACTTGTTATCATAATCCACCTGGGAGTTCCGTGGTGTGGTGTAGCTTTCTGCCTCTCTTGGTTGCTGCATCATGTGTTCGGCAATCATGCTGCCGGACAAGGTTTCCAGAGATTAAAGTCCTGAAAGAGAAAAACAACAAAACGGGAAGCCCCTAGTGCGGTTTAGGCCGCGTCTTGGAGCGTGCCGTAGTTGTGCCCCCCTCCCCACCTGTGCCCATGGTATTTTTAATGCGTAATTATGTATGCGTGGCACGAATTTTGTCGTTTGGCTTGGGCCGGGGTGGGGGCTGTATTGCTACGCGAGCTCAGACCGTGCCGGTCGGTGTAGTTGCTGATTACTCTGAGCGCGTTTGAAGGTGTTCGGGTCTTGAAACGCCGAACTGGTGGATTGCTTTGAGAGGCCTCTTTGCGCTTCTGCTGCGAGGGCCGCAGTGTGCTCCTCCGTGGGAGAGAGCGCTCTGTGTTTCCGTTAACTGTGATGACCCCCCGGGGTCCTGGCATCTCGAGCTTGAGGTATGAATAATGCGGTACCGCATCGAATCTCACAAATGCGGTTTGCCCGAGCAGTGCATGATAGCCACTGCGGAATGGGACTATATCGAAGATTAATTCTTCGCTTCGGAAGTTATCCGGGGATCCGAAGACCACTTCCAGTGTAATTGAGCCTGTGCAATGGGCCTCTACACCTGGAATGACGCCTTTAAAGGTCGTTTTTGTGGGTTTGATCCTTGAGGGGTCTATACCCATTTTGCACAATGTGTCCTGGTAAAGCAGGTTCAGACTACTGTCGCCATCCATAAGGACTCGAGTGAGGTGAAATCCGTCAATGATTGGGTCTAAGACCCGTGCGGCGAATCCGCCGTGACGGATACTAGTGGGGTGGTCCCTGTAATCGAAGGTGATCGGGCAGGAGGACCATGGGTTGAACTTTGGGGCGACTGGCTCCAACGCATATACGTCCCTGAGCGCACGCTTCCGCACCCTCTTGGGGATGTGGGTTGCGTATATCATGTTCACCGTCCGCACTTGTGGGGGGGACCTCTTCTGTCCTCCGGTGTTCGGCTGCCGGGGCTCCTCTTCGTCATGGCTGTGTGACCCCTTATCTTTATCTTCGGCAATTAACTTGCCGACCTGCTTGAACACCCAGCATTCCTTGTTGGTGTGGTTGGCTGGCTTGTCAGGGTACCATGTATTTGACACGAGCGATCGAGTATGTGGTCCAAACTGGACGGGCCCGGAGTGCTTCTTTTAAATGGCTTTTTCCGCTGACCGGGTTTAGAGCCTTCGAATCCGGCATTGACTGTCGTATCCTCAGTATTATCGCTGTTAATGCGGCGCTTATGTTTGTTGCGACGTGACCTGCTATTGCCGTCCTTGGTATCCGAAGTACCATGGTTTTTTGATATGTTGTTACTGCGAGCCAGCCAGCTGTCTTCTCCCGCACAAAAGCGGGTCATGAGTGTCGTGAGGGCTGCCATAGATTTCGGCTTTTCCCGTCCAAGGTGCTGGGCAAGCCACCCGTCGCGGATGTTATGCTTGAAGGCTGCTAGGGCCTCTACATCCGGAAAGTCGACGATTTGATTTTTCTTTGTTAGGAACCGTGTCTAGAATTGCCTGGCCGATTCTTTTGGCTGCTTAATTATGTGGCTCAAGTCATCGGTGTCTGGTGGTCGCACATAAGTGCCCTGAAAGTTGTCGAGGAATGCGGCTTCCAGATCTTCCCAACAACTAATGGACTCTGCTGGCAAGCTGTTAAGACAATGCCGCGCTGGTCCTTTGAGCTTTAGTGGGAGGTATTTGATGGCGTGTAAGTCATCGCTGCGGGCCATGTGGATGTGGAGAAGGAAATCCTCGATCCATACCGCAGGATCTGTTGTGCCGTCGTATGATTCAATATTTATGGGTTTGAAACCCTCTGGGATTTGATGATCCATTACTTCGTCTGTGAAGCATAGGGGGTGTGCGGCGCCTCTGTATTGGGCTATATCACGACGCAGCTCGAATGGTCTTGCCCGCTGTGTTCGGCCCGGCCAGATTGACTTTTACTGTATCCGGCATGATGTTTATTGTCTCGCATAGTGGCGCGCCCTCATGATCCGTAGACTGATCTTGCATGTTTTTCTTTGTCCTCCAATATGTCTCGCAGGTCTGGCGTATTTCCCCATGCCTTTTTATTTGAATGGCGTCGGGGTGCAGGCTGAGTTTTTGGATGGAATGCCTCTCTATCGCGGCCACAAGGTGGCCGATCAGCCGCGTCATACGCTTCTTCCTCCAGTCGGGTTAGCAACCTGCATTTTGGGTAACTCTTGGAGGGGCGCTCGGGTTTATATTCCTCGGCCGCGAGGACTTCAGTCCATCTGTCAGCTAGCAGATCTTGATCAGCTTGAAGCTACTGCTGCTTTTTCTTAAGGCTATTCGCCGTGGCTATAAGCCGGCGCTTGAAGCGCTCTTGTTCGACGGGATCCTCTGGCATGGAAAATTCGTCATCGCCAAGGCTTGCCTCGTCTTCGGAGGGGGGCATGTAATTATCATCCTCGGCTTCTCCATCTGCCGCTCTCTCAGGAGGGCTGGCTCCTCCATCCTCCAGCTCTAAATCTTGCTGGTGGGGATTGTTGTTATCTTCGGCACTATCCGAAGTGTTATTATCTCCTGTCCCGATATCACCACTTTTGCTTTGGCGGGACATAGAGCGGCGCCGCTGACGTTGGCGCTTGGGTTGCTTCTTGGAGGAGTCATCCGCCGCTATCTCGTCGCCATTGCCTTCTTTGGGTGTGTCCACCATATATATATCGTATGATGAGGTGGCTGTCCAGTGCCCTATGGGCAGTGGTTCATCTTCGTCTCCCGCATCGTCGTCCATACCGTCGATGTCTTCGGAGTCAAAGTCGAGCATGTCGGTTAAGTCATCGACAGTGGCTACTAAGTGGGTGGTGGGCGGGCCGCGAATTTCTTCGTCGTCCGCATCCCAATCCTGCCTGACATAGTTCGGCCAGGATCCTCCTGACAAGGAGAGAGACCTTAACGAGCTCAGTATGTCGCCAAAGGGCGAGTGCTAAAAAATATCCGCGGAGGTAAACTCCATGATCGGAGCCCAATCGGATTCGCTAGGAATGGGCCCAGGCGGTTTGGAGTCCATGGCCGGAGAGAGATGCGGCAGTTTGTCAACACGGCTCTTGTGCAGTGTAAGGTCGATGTTCGGCTCGATCGCCGATGAGGGTAAGGCCTCCGTGGTGGGGTCCATCCACCCATCCATGGATGGCGCAACTGGCTCCGAATTGAGGGTCGGAGCGGCTGCCGGTGCGATCTCCTGAACACTGTCGGATGGTAGAGCTAAATCGTACTCATCATGACCACGTGACGCACAAGGCAGAGGCTCGAATCCGTCGAAGATCAAGTCTCCACGGATATCGGCCATGTAGCTTAAGCTTCCAAACCTGACCTGATGGCCAGGGGCGTAGCTTTCAATCTGCTCCAGATGGCCAAGCGAATTGGCCCGCAGTGCAAAGCCACCGAATACAAAAATCTATCTGGGGAGAAAAGTCTCGCCCTGGACTGCATCGCTAACGATGATAGATGGAGCCATCAAGCCTAACGGCGACGACATAGAGGAACTCTCAATGAAAGCACCAATGTCGGTGTCAAAACCGGCGGATCTCGGGTAGGGGGTCCCGAACTGTGCGTCTAGGCGGATGGTAACAGGAGGAAGGGGACACGAAGTTTTACCCAGGTTCGAGCCCTCTTGATGGAGGTAAGACCCTACGTCCTACTTGATTAGTATTGATGATATGGGTAGTACAAGAGTAGATATACCACGAGATCAGAGAGGCTAAACCCTAGAAGCTAGCCTATGGTATGATTGTATGTTGTCCTACGGACTAAAACCCTCCAGTTTATATAGACACCGATGACGGCTAGGGTTACACAAGGTCAGTTACAAAAGAGGAGATATACATATCCGTATTGCCTAGCTTGCCTTCCATGCCAAGTAGAGTCCCATCCGGACACGAGACGAAGTATTTAATCTTGTATCTTCATAGTCCAATAGTCCGGCCAAAGGATATAATCTGGCTGTCCAGAGACCCCCTAATCCAGGACTCCCTCAAGGACCTTGGTCATGGCACCCCGGCAAAGCCTCCGGGCCTCATCAGCTTGAGAGGCCGCCTTGTTGGAGCGGAACTGCTCCACGGCCCCGAGAACACCCACGAAGAGCAGGGTGAGCCTGGCATTGGGACTCACGTTCAGCTGCGTGGTGATCCTGCCGACGACGCCGGCGAGCAGGTTGATCCAGAGGTTCTCGCCATTCACAAAATCCTCGTGGTTGGTGGCTTGGTTCTTCCGTAGCTGCCTCTCCTTCTCTAGATTCTTGGTCAGGGTGTCCTCTAGGGCCCTGACCTCCGACAGCATCCCCTCAAGATCCTCCAGCTTCAGCTTCAGGTCTTGGATGGAGTCGTTGGCCATGGAGAGTAGCCCGGCCTTGCCGAGGACTATGGCCTGCGCGTCAGCCAAAGCACCTTTCGCCGCGTCCCTCTCCCTCGTCAACTCCAGGATCTGCTTCTTCAGCTCGTCCCGCTCCACCTCCAGCTCATTCACCTTGCCGGCGTGGACCTAGGCCTGAGCATTGAGTGCCTCCTCATGCCTCTGCTCCAGTTCCTGGGTCCGATGCACGACAAGCTTCTTGACCTCCTCGTCCTTGCCGCGGAGTGTCGCGGCGAGTTTCTCCTCGCGAGCGGCAAGGTCCTCCTCCTGGGAGTTTAGCGCGGCCTGGTGCTAGCGCCGAGCAGCCTCGTCCTTGGCGGCCTGTTGTCTCGCCACCTCCTGGGCCTTCTCGATATCGGCCTGCTTCATGACAAGCTCCAGCTTGTGCTCGGCCAACAGATGATGGGCGGTCTTCAGTTCCTCACAGTCCTGGCGGAAACCAAGCCTGCATCTCGGCGACGCGCCCCTCGAGGTCCGCCTCCGCCTTGTCCACCGCCGCCATCCTGGACTTGGCTTTGTCCAGGCGGGCATGGTGAAGCGCCTGGAGCTTATGGAAGTTGGCGCTCATGCCCTGGAGGAACCGCTCTTCCTGGGAACCGCCGCCACCGGCGCTCGGTTCGACAACGACCTCAAGCCCGGCATTTGCAAGCACCTTGTCATCGAACACCTCCCCCTCGGCGGGCGCCCTGGTGCTCACCGTCCATGGGAGGTGGACGAACAGGTCGTTGCTCACCTTCAGGTACTAGCCCGAGCTAGAGGCGGCAGAGGAGGAAGGATGGTCGTCAACCAACTCCTCCTCAGCAGTGGCCTTGCATGCCTCCGTGGGCAGCGGTCTCCCTGGCAGGCCCCTTGGCGACCTCCTCAGCAGCACCCTTGGTGGCTTTCTCAACAACACCCTTGGCGGCCTCCTCAGCGGAGATCTTGTCGGCCTCGGCTGCGGCATCCCTGGCGACCTCCTCGATGACAGTGTCCACGTCCTCCCGGTCCGCTAAGCAAGGATCTGGATACCGAGAAAGGGAATGAGGCAAAGTCAAGACCAAAATTCGAAAGAAGAAAAACGAGCGGGGACAGAAGGCAAACAACTCACGCATGCCAAGCTGGGAAGAAGTGGCCCCCTCCCCACCAACATTCGGTGCCGGGACGGAGCCGCCGGCGCCCGGGTTCGCCTCCTCCTCCTCCTCCATGCGCATGGGCTAGGTGCTTGGCGCCCTTGCTGGGGACGCCCCTTGGGGTGGTGTGGTTGATGGGGCCGGCGTGTTTGGGGTGGCCCTCAGTGGCTCCTCCTGCAACCACGACAGGGTCAGCACCAAGAGATTGTGTCCCAGCAGCAGAAATCGATGGGGGTGAGTGATGAACACACGTTGGCGGCTGCGCCGAGGGCTGCTGTCCGGGCTGCTCTCCACCACCAGCGGTGTACTCGAGGTGCCCGCCGGGGGCTGGCCGCCCGTCGAGGCCCTGGCCCTCTTCGCCACCCTCTGGGCCAACGTCTCCATAACCCTGCAAAGATGAAGACAAGTCAAGAAAAGCGGCACATTCTAAGGGGAAGGAGATGACAAAAGACAAGATACTTACCCATCCTTCGCCTCCACTTTCGCTGCCTTTCTCTTCCTCCTCGGGCTAAGGGACCCGAGGTCGAAGATGACCTCCGTGTCGTCGTCTGCGGGAGGAGGGGAAGCGAGTGGAGTCCGAGGAAGCTTGGATGAAGAAGAGGCAGTCGCTTTCTTCTTCTCCACCGCAGCCTTCACCGCCTTCCTCGCCGCCGCGGCCCTCGTTTGGCGCACGGACGCCTCCTGAGTTTGTTGCGGTTGCACGGCCCTGCCGGGCCAGACCGGCTCACCAGAGCTGGCCCGCCGCAGGACACGCCCTCTCCCCATGGCCGGGGGGTCAACAGCCTCAACCTCCTCCTCGGACGACTCATCGACCACATCTTTAATGAGAGGGGCCCCGGTGCCGGCGCTGCTAGCCTCGCCAGTGGATTCCGCCCACTAGGCGAGCTCCTTCTCCTCCGTGGCCGCCGCGGCCTCGTCCTCCACGCCGCCAGCGCTGCCGGCCTCCTTGGCAAGCTCCGCCTCCGCCGCCCTGGCGGTGATATAGTCCACATCCGCTTGGGTGGTGTCCTGGATGAGCATGGGCTCTTCGCGGATGTACTTCTCCGACAAGGTGTCGAAGAACTTCTACACCTGATCCGTCTCCTGCTCGGCCCAATTTGGGTCAAGGCCATGCGCATTACAGTCCGGCACCATGGCGATGATGTCGGTTTGGCGGGAGTTGTTGCTCAGCGGGACCACCCCGCCGGCAACCCAAATAGAGGCCCCTTGGCGACCTTGTCGGCTTTCTGGACTTGCCGGTCCTCTCGGCCCTGCCGTCATGGTTCACGTCGAGCTGAAAAAGCCACTGGTAGAAGTGGGCGTGCTCCGTCACCATGAAGTTGTGGATCAAACCGGGGTGAAGCCGCATGATGTTAGCTGCATTCCTAAAAAGCCAGGCCGGTCTCCCCTTGTTCTGAAGTGGAGCGATCGGCGGCGGATGAAATCCGCCCCAATCATATCCAGGCTGAGCCCGGCAATGGTGAGGCGATGGATCCTAGTGATGGCGACCTTGAGCTTCTCATCCTGGGCATCGACATCGCCCCAGTCATCTCTGCGAACCGGCGGCACCTGGCGAACTTGGCAAAATTCCAATGGGTCCTCCTCCTCAATCCAGCACCACAGGCTCCACCACTCCTCCCACCTCTCCTTCTGAGTGCCCTCCGGATATGTCCCCTTCTCCTGGGTCCTTGGGATCCAGGAAACACAATGGAAGATGGCGCCTCCCTTCTAGATCCAAGGATAGAAGTAGTGGTGGAAAAGCGCCGTGTTGGGATGCACTCCGGCGAAGCCCTCGCAGAGATGGACGAAAAGGGCCATGCACGCCACGGCATTTGGAGTGAAATGCAGAAGGTGGAAGCCATAGGTGTGCATGACATCATTGAAGAAATCGGAGAGAGGGGGCAGACACCGCAGGAAAAGTAATCGACGAAGAATGGGTACCGATTCGGGCTGGCCTTGGTGAAATCAGTGGGGATGATACGCGTGGCCGGATGCCCCGTGATCTCCCCCCCGTATTGCACCCCCACAGGGGCTTGAAGTTGTCCTGGAGATGGACCGCATCGACCGTCAAGGGAAAGTAGTAGAGCTGCGTCCGCCCCGCCGCCAGCTCACTCTCTGGTGGCTCCTTCCCCCCGGCGTCCTAGGCCACTCCTTTGCCTTTGCTGGTTTTGGGTGCCATGGCGGCTGCGAGAGGTGAAGGATGAAGGACAGAGAAGACACGACGGCGGTGAGCGAGAGCGAGAGCTTGAGAAGGAAGAAGGAGGGGACGGCGGTTTTGAGATTGGAGAAGGCATAGAGGGTAAATGAGCAGCGCGCCCGCGGTTATTCCTTTTTATGGGGAAGGCGCGGGCCGCCTCTTTACCATTTACTACAACATGACGCATGCGTGCGGAAACCGCCCCATGCATGACCCCCACGTCATGCATGACCCTCCACGTCGCGGGTTCAACGCGGGTCGTCGGGAAGCGCAGCGAGCGAAGCAATTACTACAAGTAAAAATCCGCCCCGCCTGCCCACGCACCGTTCTGGGCCTAGCCCAACAACGCGTCGCACTTATGTGTGGCCCAGGCCCGGGGGCTCCTATCAGTGTACAAAAGTAGGGGCTCTCCTTTGTACCCCTTTACTTGTGCACGGGCAGTCAGAGCCGCACCCGTAGACGCAATGAGCAGGGCAGAGGAGGGAAGCCGGAGCACAAGACAATCGAAGCAACGCCAAGACCCTAGACACAAAGAGCAAGGGAGCGAAGTGGACTCCCCCAGCAAGACCCTTGCTGAGGCAGCCTCCGCAGCCTTGGAAAGAGCCTTGCTGGGGCAACTTTCCCAATGCCAGCAGAGTGCACCGCCCTTAAGCCAAGGGGTTCCAACGCCGGCAACCACATTGGAACCAAGGCTCGGGAGACACCTCCATGCTGGCATGCAGATCTTTGTGGAGATCATAAATACACAAGATCAGATGAGGACCAGAAGACGACGATCCTTGGCAAGATTCTTGCCAAGGAAATCCACGAGATCCCCAGCAAGATCCTTGCCGGGGAAGACCGCGGTGCCATGGCAAGACCCATGCCGGGCCCCCGGCAAGACCCTTGTCGAGGACGTCTGCGGGGCCATAGCTAGGCCCATAGCTGCCAAGACTCTACCGCCACTCCCATGGAACTGCTAGCTCAACCAGCTGGGCAGGCATCTGCGTGGCAGCGTGCGGCCTACACACCAACTCAGCAAGCACCTACGTGGTGGCATGTAGATCTTCATGAAGACTCTACCACCACGCCAGCCCAGCAGCCAGCCAACGTGGCGCTACAACGCCTCGTTAGCTCGGACGCGCATCGGAGCCAGGCGTGGCGGCGACAGCTGGGACGAGCTTCCTTGTTGTCCCCGATAAAGCAAGAGGGGCACGTCGGCAGCGCATTAAATGCATTTGTCCGACGGTGCCAGAGGATAGACTCAGCCACTGTACACCTTGCCACCTCCTGTGTGCCACTGTGGCAACCCCTTTTTGGCCATAAGAGGAGGCCTGAGGCGTACTGGAGGGGGATTCAGATCTTTGGAACTAGACACACACCATAGCTAGTTCAAGAACTCAAGAACACTCAAATATACATCAAAACAGGACTAGGGTATTACGCGTCTCCGCGGCCCAAACCTGGGTAAACGATCCTTGTGCTGACCGCCAGACCCGCTCTTTGCACAACCCCGCGCCCGCCAACTGTAGAAGGGATCCAGTGTTCCCATAGGTGTCATTTCCACCGACACCCGACATTTCATTCCGCGGCTTCACCACACTTCTTCCCGGAGTCTCCATCACCCCCAGGCAAGCCACAACAACCACTTGCATGATAGTCATGCAGTAGCCATCATTTTCAGTTTGAATATTTAGTAAATGTTTGCTTGTTTTGATACGGTTATCGTTGTTTCAGTGATACTTACAGATTCGTGTTGACGTTCATACTATGCTCTTCTGCATCTTGTTATCTTGCACTTATTACTAGTATTGTTGTTATCTGTCATGCTTGATAGTAGTAGCAGTGTGTTCTTTCGGATGCATATTTATGATTTGTTATCTAGTGTCGTTGCTATGCATGTTACTTTGTATCCCGCTGGTTATATGCTTACTTGATAGTAGTCTGGATGTGTTCTTGCATGTTATTTATTTATGATGCCAGTGGTCATGATATGCTCGTGTGTAATGTTATGTCCGTCAGCTTACCATGCTCATCTAGTTAATGTTTCATTATGGTTGTTCTGGATGAACATGTTGCACGTCCATGTTTATGTTGATTCATGTTCATGAATTGTTGTTGCATAATGTTATTTTATTAGGACTCAGCTTATTGCATTCAAGTTTAACCGGACTTAATTGAACTTGAAAAATTGTTGGCTGAGTCATGGTGCCACCATGTCGAGCTGACCAGTGCAACCACGCTTACCTAATGGGAAGGTCCTAACTGGGTCTATTGCCGTGCCTCTCGCCGGTGCCTCCAACGAGGGAAGGTTATGGGCGCGCGCTACCTTGATTAGGTAGGCCAACATAAGCCTTGTGTGCCCGTAGTTTTTAGGCGCCCTTTTGTCCCCGTTTGGGACTGTTTATGTTTTGCCACTTCGGTGGCTGTTGGTGCCATTGGTAGGCACGGGGCCACCCAGGACTGAACCCTGCGGGGGTGTTGGTCGGAGTGGCCGGGAGAGTGTCATGGCAGTAGGACGGTTTTGTTGCAACGCCGTTGGTCCATCTGAATGGGAGTGCGAGGCCATGGGTTCCGTGGTGTGGGTACAGTGTGCTAACCTCTGCAGGGTGTGTATTAAATCTACCAATAGTCGTGCCCGCGGATAATGGCAGTTTGTGTCGGTCACACTATGAGTCAACAGTTATAATAATAACTTCCTTAATAACAACCCTAGTTCGATGATGAGATGAGTTGGTTTTGTGATCCGTGAATGATCACCGTGTGGTTATGAGGTAACCCGTTGAACCAAGAATGGTTCTGTTTGTGATCCGTCAATAATCACCGTCATATCAAGGATACCGAGTTGTTGGATATCCGTGATGTTGTGCGAGAATCGTGGGTAAAGATCAAGCTCCTTGTGGTCATTTAATGATTACTACGGTATTGTTTATACCAAGATTGATTTGATCATGAGATGATCATGTAATGTCCAAGGTTGGTAAGTGATGCATATGATGGTTATGAGGTAACTCAAGCAGAATAAGTGGTGCATATAGTGTCATCATGTTGCATGCTAGTATCGTCAGATTTATAAGTTCATGCCATGCTCATATTGTTCTAGCAATATTATGTTCATGTTGTTCCTGCCATGTTATCCTGATGATCTCATGATAATTCCTGCTTAACCTGTAATTGCCATGCTGTTGTTTGTCTTGGATGCTTCTGGTTATTGTGAGCTTGCAAGTACATTCAATGTACTGACCTGGCGTGTCATGCCAGTTTGTAGGTCGTGCCTGGATTGCTTGTTTTTTGGTGTGGTTCCTGTGTTCGCGAGCTAGGATAAACGTTCCAGCCAGAGTCCCTGCAGATTGGAGTCCACCATCACCGTTCGCTGTTCCGTTGCCAATAGTTGTTCCGCTGCCCCCAAATTGTTATGCTGCTTGCATAGAGCAACCGAGGATGCGCGTAGTGTCATCTGCCGATGTTATTCACTATAATATCGGAGACCTTGTATTCATATTCATGTAATAATAAAAAGATGGTTTGTTCTATGCTAAGTAGTGTCGTATTCCAGAAGACTTCACCTTGATCTCTGGGCTGGAATACGGGGTGTTCCGGTTTTCTCTAAGCCTGGGTGCCACACACCATGGTGGTATCAGATAGTCCACGGTTGATTTATAGAATTGTCATTGTAGTTCACTTATATCTTTTGAGTGTGGCTTTCTAGAATGCTTCATGTGCATCACTTATATCATTTGAAGTTTGGATTCCATGTTTCTCTTCACATAGAAAATCATTATTTGAAGAATGCTCTTTTGCTTCACTTATATTTATTAGAGCACAATCTTTTGTAGAAAGAATTAAGCCCTCATGCTTCACTTATATCTATTTAGAGAGTCAACAAGAATTGGTCATTTTCATAATTAGTCATAAAATCCTACATAAAACTTGTGGATCACTGAATATGATATGTTTGATTCCTTGCAATAGTTTTGTGATATAGAGAGAGGGATATGTGGGAGGTACTAGTAAACGGTTGTGGTTAGCAAGAATTTTGGTGTTAAGGTTTGTGATTCCCGAAGCATGCACGTATAGTCTCTCATTATGATATGAAGTTGGAGCATGATTTATTATTGATTGTCTTCTTTATGAGTGGCGATCGGGGACGAGCAATGGTCCTTTCCTACCAATATATCCCCCTAGGGGCATGCGTAGTAGTACTTTGCTTCAAGGGCTAATAAACTTTTGCAATAAGCATATGGGTTCTTTATGACTAATGTGAGTCCATGGATTATACGCACTATTACCTTTCCGCAATTTGCTAGCCTCTATGGTACCGTGCGTTGCCCTTTCTCACCTCGAGAGTCGGTGCAAACTTCGCTGGTGCATCCAAACCCCATGATATGATACGCTCTATCACACATAAGCCTTATTATATCTTCCTCAAAACAGCCACCATACCTACCTATTATGGCCTTTCCATAGCCATTCCGAGATATATTGCCATGCAACTTCCACCGCTTCATTTTGATGACTTGAGCATTCATTGTCCAATTGCTTTGCATGATCATATAGTTGACATCGTGGTTATCCTATGATGTTTGAGTAGATCTGTTTTGTCATGTGGGTTAATCGTGATCTTGGTTTGTACGATTGTATATTTTATTTATGGTGTTGTCCTACAGTGCCCTCCATCTCGCACAAACGTGGGGGCCCCTCATTGTAGGGTGTTGCAATATGTGCATGGTTCGCTTATGGTGGGTTAAGAAAGTGACAGAAGCTTAAACCCGAGTAAGTGGGGTATGGCGTATGGGTGTAAAGAGGACTTGATACTTAATGATATGGTTGGGTTTCACGACCTTAATGATCTTTAGTAGTTGCATATGCTTGCTAGAGTTCCAATCATAAGTGCATATGATCCAAGTAGAGAAAGTATGTTAGCTCATGCCTCTCCCTCATGTAAAATTGCAAGAATGATTACCGGTACTCGTTATCGATTACCTAGGGACAAATGACTTTCTTTTTGACAAAAGCTATACACTTTAGTTACCTTGCAATTTATTTGTAGTTTTATTCCTGCCAAATAGTATCATACTTGTTCTAGGTAAAGCAAACGTTAAGTGTGTGTAGAGTTGTATCGGTAGTCGATAGAACTTGAGGAAATATTTGTTCTACCTTTAGCATCTCGTTGGGTTCGACACTCTTATTTATCGAAGAAGGCTACAAACGGTCCCCTATACTTGTGGGTTATCAAACACCATGGTAGTTCCGCTGAAAACAGCGCCAGTCCGGGTTAGTTTCATTCAAATCATGCAAATTAAAGTCCAAAACAAGAGCAAAAGCTTTAGGAAAAGTAGATATGACAGAGACGTATCAATTCCCCCAAGCTTAAGCCCTTTCTTGTCCTCAAGCAATTCAGTTGATAAACTGAAAGAGAAAAAGAAAAACTTTGATGAACTCTTTTTTTCTTGTTTACATAAATAAGCTTAAGTAGCACCCAGGTGTTCAACAAAGATTATGACTAACCATGTCAACAATAGCTCTTAAGAATTATATTAACTCATATAAATGGCATAAGCAACTAGCGAGCAATAATAAAATATCTCAAATGACAACACTTTGTCAAAACAACCGTGATATAATATGACAATAGTGGTATCTCACTAGCCCTTTCTGAGAACGCAAAACATAAATACGGAGCACCTCAAAAGTCCAAGCAGTGACTAAACATTGTAATTCATGGTAGAAAACATCCAGTCATGATGCATCCCACATTAACTATGCACAATGCTTGAGTATGACAATAGTGCTCTCAGATCTGGCACTTATTTGCGAAGGTGATGACTCAACATAAAAGTAAAAAGATAGTCCCTTCACGGAGGGAAGCAGGGATTTTCAGCGGTGCCAGAGCTCAGATTTTTAAAACAGAGATAAATGTAACTTTGGGAAATGCACCCTTCCAGTTTACTTCACTACCAAAAGTTATCAATATCTTCCATGCTAAACACATTAGTGGCGGTTCCCAAGCAATAAAAAGTAAAGGTTTACTCCCCCTTCCACCAACAAACACAGCACACGGCTAGCGGAATCCACGGGTACCGTCCATACCAACATCAATCCTGGTGGAGTTATTTTTAATTATTTGCAATTTTTGAATTTAGAAATGGGAATCCCTATTACCGCCCCTCTCATGTAAGGAAGAGTGAATAAACACTCATCATGAGAATAACCCACTTAGCATGGAGGATACCGACTACCCCCTGTCTCTCTATGAACAATCCGGGAACACAAAAACATATTTATTTGAAGTTTGTAGAGGTGGCACATGCAAATTTATTTGGAACAGTAGGGTAATACAACATATAGGTAGATATGGTGGACTCATCTTGGATAACTTGGTTTTTAGGATTTAACGCACAAGCAGTATTCCCGCTTAGTATAGGCGAAGGCTAGCAAATAGATTGGGAAGCGGCCAGCTAGAGAGCAAAAACGGTCATGAACATGCATTATGCATAATTAACATTGAACAATAGCAAGAGTAGGATATGGACACCATGAACATAAATATCGTAGAGGCTATGTTGGTTCTGATTCAACTACATGCATTAACGTGTGCCAAGTCAAGGAACTTGAAGCATTTAGAGGAGGATATCATATCATCATACTACATCACAATCATTTTAATGCATGTTAACATCCAAGATAAATCATTATCCACTCCTAGCTACTTAGGCATGGCATGAGAAACTATAATCTCTAATTGTCATTGCAAACATGTTTGATCATAATATGTTGAATCATGGATACTAGGTTTAACATATTTACAAAACCAGAACAAGTTAAGTTCATGCCCGCTTCTCTCTGCCACAACCGATTCATCAAATATCGTCATTATTTCCTTTCACTTGCACGATCAAATGATATGGAAATAATAATAATGCAAGAGTGTCGTGGACTAAGCTGGAATCTAAAACATTTTATTCAAGAGGAGAAGACAAGGTAATATGGGTTCTTTGTTAGATCAACAATAATGCATATGAGAGCCACTCAACATTTTCATCATGGTCTTATCCTTGGTACAACTAAATAAAAAGAAAAGAAATTCAGAGAAACATACTGAAATATTTTTGTACTTTTTAGTTTTTCTTGAAGAAAGCAATTTAAAGAAAAGCAAAACAAAACCGAGAAAAACTACTTACACGTGAAAGCTCCCGACAAGCAAAAGAAGAACAAGGAAATCTTTTTGGGTTTTCTTTTTAATACTACAACTAACTAAACTAGAAAGAAATACTGAAAATAAGCAAGAAACATTTTTTGGATTTTCTAAAAGTTTTTCAAACACACAAGAAAGCAAGAAAATAAATCTAGCATGGATAATACAATGAAAAAGTGTCAACACCGACAACTGGAATGAAATGTGTGAACCTAAATGTAATGTCGGCGAAAATACGTACTCCCCCAAGCTTTGGCTTTTGGCCTAGCTTTGTAATCACCATCCGTAGTAGCCATCCAGTCCCATGTCAAAGTGCTGCGGTGGCGGCACCTGAGCGTCCCACTCCTGAGGCTCCTCCTGTGCAGCTGCTTGGGCGTTCCGGTAGGCAATGATGTCATATGGCATAATCCTATATCCACCCCTGGCAATAGAATCAAACCAAGCAGGTGCAGGCAACAAAATTATATCATGGGTATCCACACTGAAAACTAAGTTGTAAGGAATATTATGAATAGAGTTATCAATATCAGTAAACTGGTGACCCTCCATCGCCTGGTGATCTAAATAAACCTTGGGTAAATGATAATCATGTTGGCGGATCTGAACATTAAAGTGACTCGCTAAACGAGTAGCATCACCACAAAAAAAGACACTTCCGTGATGATACGTGGTTGTCAAAGTAGGTCACGTTTTCTGTCATGCATGTACATCCATGAAAATTTTACGACAGAATCAAGATAGTCATACCTGTGCTGTCGTAGAAGTGTTCCATGAGATTACCAAAATTATCATCACAGAAGTGTCCACTTCCATGAAGATAAATCGCGCGTCAGAGAAGTGCTTTCGTCAAGGGTGACCAACACATGGCATCGACTGTAACGGGTCGCCGTTAAGCTATCGAGTTTGGTTTTGGATCCGACAACCCGTTAGTGCCCGGACCAATGGGGATTTTCCATGTGTAAAATTCTCATTGGCCGGAGGAAATACGTGTTGACTCAAAATTCGGATAGATGTCATCCACTCATTGGACATGAGGCGTCTATGACACGTCGACATGTGGCACGACCCAACAGAGGCCCATTCCGTTGAAAAGGCCGGCCGAACTTAAGGCCCACCATGTTTTTTCAGACACTAGTGGGCTGGCCCGTTAATAGCCTGCCATGTTTTGGGTCAAATTGAGGCCCATACCTGATCAGGCCCGTTCACAGTCTGCCATGTTTTTGGCCAAATTACGGCCCATATCGGATCAGGTCCATTAACAGGCCACTGTTCTTTTGGGCCCATACTAAGACAAGTTTGTATCTCAGCCTGTTAAATGCCCGTTTACCAGTTGGGCCTGATAATAGTTTCAGCCTCTTAGCGACCCATGGTGCATCTGGGATGTTGTTGGCCCGGTATAACTTTAGGCCATTTAACGGCCCATGCCAAAAATGGGCTATTTATTGTCCGAAGTAACTTTACGCCTCTTAACGGCGCGTAGTCTTCGTGGATAAATTTCAGCCCAACTGGCCAATCGGCCAGTTAGTGGCCTGTGTAATAGTTGGGCCTAATTACGGCCCGCGTTGAATCCGGCCTACTTACATCCCATCTGTTAATGGATCGTGACACTTTTAGGCCTAAGGCCCACGTAGATACCGGCCTTCTTAAAGCCCATAATTTTATTGGGCCAAACAGGCCCGAGATATATTTTGGCTTGTTAACTACTCGTCCTACTTGGGTCAAACATGGGCCTTAGGCAATTTCAGCCTGTATTGGCCTGCGATTTTTTTGGCCCAACGTTAGCCCAATCTATGTTTTAGCCTGTTAAAATCCCATGGTATTCTCCGGCCCAGCTAGACAGAACTTTACTCGGCCTGTTAAAGGCGGGAAACAACTATAGGTTTAGACCTGCTAATGGCCCAAGATGATTATAGCATATGAGTAACGGGACGGCCTGAAGACCGACAACACTGAGATCCACTAAACCTTCCAGCCTAAATTATAGCATACCGACCAAGAATAAACCTAGACTATACAACAAAGAAATTATAGCATATTACATCCCCTCGGCATCAAAGTTTGGCGCTTGTGATAATAAAGGGCAACCAGACAGCAGATTACATAAACTGTGCAGGTCGCCACCAGTGGAAGTTAACAGGCGAACAAAATAATAGACAGAACCGATAGCACTTCAACACAGTTCAAGAAATGTTAGCCCGGCCCAGGAGCTGCAGCGCAAGCAGCTTAGCAAACTGATGAGACTGCGCTTCCTTGGTGCTCATATCCACCAAACTAAGCTGCATAGCATCAATAAACGTCCTATACTTACGGTTAATCTTGCATAGAGATTGGAGTTCCAGTCGTATTTGAGCAGAAGCATGTATTTCTGCTTGAATTTTAGACTGAAGAAGTCGAACAGATTCAGGCGGCGACTTCATCGAGCTTGTGTCACTGAGTAAGTTTGACACTACATCAAGATGTGACTTCGTGGTTGTATTCCTACCCTCAATATGTGTTGCCTTCTCCTTTGGAATATGTGTTAGAGGGACAAACAATGGGTTTGTCTCACTATCATTGTGACAGTTCTTCCTAGTAGCAGTGTTGTCACCCTGAAAGAGAACCAAGTAGGTAGATAACAGGTTTTGCATGTATAAGCATCAGTGCTATCAATTCATCTCATTTCTTTGTCATAAATAAATAGACACGGTTTAAAATAGCATTAACATAATAGGAATTGTTCATAGTTAAGACGACAGCAAATGGCATTGTGCAGGACCGGCCAGCTTCACCAGACCACTATATTACAGATCAAGAAGACAAGCATAGATGTAGTTCTAAACAACGTATAAGCATGAATGGTGAGTGCACTGTCAATTTATACAATTTCAGATTGGTAAATAAAGAGACACGATTTAAATAACATTAATATAATATGGCATTGTTCATAGTTGAGACATAGCAAGATATGACATTGTGATGTTGTTGGTAGTCTCACCACACCACTGGATTACAGATCAAGAACACAACCATACACATAGTGCTAAATAAGATAACTTGCTATGTTTAGTTTAATTTACATGGTACGAATAAGGAACTAGATTGTACAACTAAATATTGAAATTGAGAAGGACAAACTTATGTTTATGTACTTCTACTTTATAAACTTTGAACAAGCAATTTGATGCAGATGACAAAAATAAACAGCACTTGCACTCATAGCTATCCAAATATAAACAACAAAGTTTGAAGGCTCAAGGAGGACAAACTTACATTAGTAGTGAAGACATGCTCTAAATAGGCCTTGTCCATATTAATGGGGGGGAGCAATTCAAGAAGTTTACCGCACACTCTTCTTCAAGGGTATTGCCTTTATTCTACATTTTGTTAAGAGTAAATATAGAAACAAATGGCGATTATTTAACTTATGATGCAGAGTAAAAATGTAAATACAACATACAGGCAGAATGCACTAACAAGAGCTATGTGGAGCTAAACTTCTTCAGTAACATTGGTTTTATTCAATATTTTGGCAAGAGTAAATGTAGATCTAATGTGTAGAAAAATGGAGGACAAGGGAAAATAAGCTGCAAAGTTTACATGAAGAACTAGATGACAAATATAAGTACAGTGATGAAGGACAACAAATACTTACAAGAACAATGCAGAACTAAATTTCTTCATAGGCATTGGGTTTATTCTACATTAATTTAAGCATTAATACAAATCTGATAATTTGTAGCGTACAGTGGACAAGCAAGCTATAATGCACAATGATGTCACATAATCCACCAGGTATGAATGTAAGGACAGCGATAGGACAATAGGTACTCACAAGAGCAAAGTTGCGACCAGCATAGTTGCGATATCCCAGGTTTTGCGGCGCTGGTTCGATCGCCAATATACGTCGGGTGCTATGTGATTTCTCCGATAGCACCATTTTTTTCAAGGACTTTGCTTGTACTCTTTCAGGTTCTGCAATCAGCCTCTTCCTTTTGGATGTCTGAAACACAAGAACAACATTTGAATGGAAAAGCATGGTATCACGACAAATGGAATAGGTGTTGATAATGTATGGGCATGGCATGTTCACATATATCATGAGTAAACTAAGCAGATGGCGGTGCAACGAAGCAAAAGAAATGCAAGACACCTTACGCAACATATGTGCAACCAATAAAACCTTGGCAAATTAGAACAGGCACCTTATTGGTGAACATGATAGGCCATCTTCCTTGGACTCCTTGAGCTCAGAAGAGTCATTAGGATCATATTCTGAATACCAACACTACAAGAAATATGTCAACTTGTGACCTTGACTATTGGTCACTGAATGGTCATTATTTTCCATTTGTGACCTTTTTGTGACCAAAAAAAGATGGTCAAAAGTTGGCGGTCATAAACTGAAATTAACGACCTTCTCTGTGAGAAGGTCGTAGACGTTTACGACAAAATATGCCTACTGTTTTGTTTTGGTCACTACAAGCCTCCCCAGGCCACGTAGGCATCCGACATGGCAATCTGATGTGGCAAAAGAATCATCCCGGTCCAGTTCGGTGTTTTACATGGCTCAAGCCTATTAATTCAGCCTTTTTAGTGTATTTTTCTGTCAATTTTTAATCAGCTTCATGGGCCAAGCCCATTATTGCAGCCTTTTTAATCGTTGGGCCATGGCCTTTTCAATCCATCGTTTTTATAGTTTCGGGGGCCATGGCCTTTTTAATCCATTGATTTTCTAGTTTCGGCCATATATATTGGAGCTAGGCCCACTAGTCAGACAAGCACCACATATCAAAATCTCATACATAATGCTCAAAAATAATCATAATGTCATACATCGGTCCCACACGTCAGATATTTCAACATTGCTCAGATTCTTTTGGTAAGTAGATCCCACTAATCAGGTTTCCATTTCACAAATTTTTAAATCACTATTTCAAACAAAACAAAACAAACATAATTTATCAAATCTGTTACAATGTCACAATCTCTACTGCCTATTACAGTTAAACACAAACAAATCACTGGCATCATGGCTTTGCACTTCAAATTTGTCCTGGTGCTCCTGTAAAAGAGTGAACACAAATACTTCCAGCATTAGTGTACTGCTACTGGTCAAAACCAAACAAATGCAATGGCAACATATATGTAAGCAGGAAAGTACTAGAAAGGGCAAATAAAACAACAGACTTGCATAGTGAAATGTTTGCTTTTACAAATCTTATAGAATAATTTGTATAAATTATACATTTAATATAGGCTTCGTGAAGATGCGTAGAAAAAGAAGGTACTTCAACCACTTTGCACAACAAGATCACAAGCAGGAAACAATGAGGAGACATTACAAAGTTTGTGGTGGAGAACATGTGTAGCTTCAGCAGCACCATGCATGTCCACAAGCAATATGTTCCTAATAGTTATCAGCTCATCTCAATTTACTTTCTTAAGTTTCTAATATTTGACGATAAAAAGAGACCAATAAATCAAGTTTTTTCTTGACTAGGCCACAATTAGAACTCACAAGCAATATGTATAATTTCAGGCAATGGTGTTTATGTAGACTTTCACTTGTCACTATATTGTTGAATGGGAATCAAAAGCATCCATTTTAGTAAACACAAGTTTAAGTTGTTGCATGATCATGGACAAGTTTAAGTAAACACAAGTTTAATTTGCTGCATAATCATGGACAAGTCACACAAAATTTCAGTAAACCGTAGATGCTCAAAATTTTAGTGAACTTTGCATAATTTTGCATAAATATTACTACTCTAGCATAAATTTTTATAATTTTGCAAACTTACAACACTAACCCAATAAAATGAATTCCTACTTCTAGTTTAGTTCAAAAAAGAAAAAGAACAGACACTTCCAGTTTGTATAATCTGAAATTGAACACTGAAATTTAAGAATGAAAAGATGATTGAACACTGAAAGAGGTTAGCAAGTTGCTTGTTGGTTTCATCACAAGTACCAGGAGTATTTTTAAACCTACGCAAGTCATTTTTTTAACCTACGCAAGTACCAGGAGTATTTCACTCCTTTCCAGTGCAAGTACACAAAATTTGTTTGAGTACCAAATCTAGGAGTACTAGAGAACTCCAAGTTAAATGTACTCAAAGTAACCACCAAAATCTCACAATACCGGTCCTTAACTAGACACGTTATATAGACAATTAGGATGCATGCAGTAAACATACAGAAGTTATATAGAGCAGCAGCAATGGCCTCACAGTTGAGTTGCTAGACCAAAACAAAGCCATGTATGTATGTAACAAAATCAGGCAAACTGAATATGCATCATCAACTGATTAAAAGTAGTGGATAATAGTATAGTTCATCAACTGATATGGGCAGCTAGCCAAGTTTCCTAATGGGAGTACCAACATAGCAGCAATAAAAATAACAGAAAATTAAAATATAAGTGTGGCAGCGCATAGAACATTTGCTAGAAAAAACATGCTTCCACATTGTTTTAACAGAACTTTTAAACTTAATAGTAATGTGCTTATCCATGGCATCATCAGTCTTAACCAAACAGAGCAAGTAAAGGAGCTAATAGTCCTAATTCAGGTCATGTTATCATATCAGGTATTGCACAAAGACATCTTGGGACATATATAAAGCATCCTCAAATAATCAGCATACACCTCCAATGACGGCGAGGCCAGCAAGAAAAATTCTGGTGAGAGCCATCTCTTACCTGAAAAGAGATGCATCAAACATGTCATGTACCGAACATCGTCAAGTAATTTATGCATGTCTTACTCGAAAGGTTAAAAGCCTGCCTTCACATAAAATGATCATGCATATGAACTAGATAGAAGAACAATCTTCATCCTAATGAGAAAAGTGACAGGTGAATAACTGAATACTGGGATATATGCGACAGGGTAGAGAGCACAACATGCACTTGGGTGACAAATTAAATCCACAATGAAGTTGTAGCTAATCGACAATCAAGATGCAGTAGTACAGTTGGGCTGTTGGGCAAACAAAACAACATGACATCGCTACTACTCAATCAAGGTCCATGGCGACCTTGCTCCGATGGATCTGGGAGGGAGAGAAGGAGAGGTGAGGAAGAACCTACACAGAGAGGGTGGAGGGGGGTCATACCAGATCGGTTGTCACCATGTCTAGCTTCCTCCTGTGCTGCGTGCGAGGTCTCCATGGCATCGAGCTTGTCCATGGCGTCCTCCTTGACTAGAAGATCTGCAAAAAACCACACAAATGCAAGGATATTCCAGCAAGCTGAAGAAATCTAGAAGAAGAAAGGGGGATCCATACCAGATCTCACCGGTGTCGCCATGGACGGGCTCCTCCTGCGCGCGTCACCTGTGAGGTGGCCATGGCGTCGATCTACGGTTTCGACATGGAGAGAAGGAGAGGGTGGAGTAGAAGGCGGAGGTCGACGACGGGTATGAAGGAGACGACGTCGCCGAGGAATTGAGGAGTGGGGGAGGAGGTCGCCGGCGGGGCTAGGGCTGGGATTGGAGGAGTGGAGATCAGCAGTGGGGCCGGGTTTGGGGTTGTAGGAGAGGAGAGGATGAAGGCGTGGCTCGGGAAGGAGGGCGCCGCCTCCGGCGACGGGAAGCTAGGGTTAGAGAGGGGCGAGGGAGAGGACATGGCTATGGCTCGCCGGGCGTGACCCCATCGTTGATGAGCGGCGATGCGTCTGTTGTCGACGAGGCCGAGGCGGGCGGCGCGCATGTCTACTGGGGAAGAGGCACCGGGGCCATGGGAGAAGGGACGGCGGCGGACAGGACGCGTAGGTGGGAGATCTGAATCGGGGGATCGAGTGAGGAGGCTAGGTTTTCGGTGGGAGGGGGCTAGGGTTTCCGTAGGAAGCATCTCTTTTATTCCAGACACGCGCGCTCAACACTGTCGGATCGAGATCTGAGGGCAGGCGGTGCTCGAGCTGCTATCTCATTGGGCCTAAGGCCCAGGAAAGACTGGCTGGATAAGTTTCAGCCCAGTTGAGCAGAATAGATATTACAGAAAAAAAACATTAACTCCCTCTATTTATGTGAAGAATCTACCAAATATTAGTTGCAAAATTGACCCAAAAATTTTTAAAATATGTGTACAAAGTTGCATCTCGTAATTCCAAACAATGTTGCCTAAGGGAGTTTTCATGTTTTATGCACGGAAAATTCATTTTCCATTTTCTGAGTGCCCGAATTGAGTTCTTTTTGTGAAGGACCTACCATATATTTGTTGCAAAATTGGACCAAATCATTTTTCTAAAATACTAGGCCATATTTGATTCACAATTGACCAAATGGTTGGGTGTCAAAAGCCTTGATCCACCTCTGGTGAAAAAGAAAAATTCCCGCCGATTCAGAAGGAAGCGGGTCAAATTTGAACTGCAGATGCCTTATAGTTCGCTCTTTATTTTTTAAAATATCATTTCTAGGTACATAAGTATCTATTTAATCAGAGAAACATAAAGTGTTTTCCAAGATTCAACCACTAGCGAGGAACGGTCAAGCCCACCGTTTTGATCGCATTTCGAAACAGCCATAAAAAATTCAAAAAAACAAAAAATTGGAAAACCTTCGCATTGTGTCATTATATGTGACCAAGTTTCCAGAAAAAATAACAAACTTGTAATACGGAAATTATTTTTAAAAAGTG
Organism: Triticum urartu; assembly: GCF_056163025.1. Taxonomy (NCBI): domain Eukaryota; kingdom Viridiplantae; phylum Streptophyta; class Magnoliopsida; order Poales; family Poaceae; genus Triticum; species Triticum urartu. Next base: position 412,351,733 of record NC_141879.1, on the reverse strand, counting down.
TTCTCAGAAATGAGCTATCATGCGTGAAGATTCATGGCTTTCAAGCCAAATGATCAATCTTATGACCACATTCATGGCATAGTTTCTTCAAATGATCTCATATTGTGCACAAGGGTGCATATTGGAATTCCAAATAATGTTGCCTAAGGGACTTTTTATTTTCTTTGCACGGAAAATTCATTTTCCATTTTCCGAGTGCCCGAATTGAGTTCTTTTTGTGAAGGACCTACCATATATTTGTTGCAAAATTGGACCAAATCATTTTTCTAAAATACTAGGCCATATTTGATTCACAACTGACCAAATGGTTTGGTGTCAAAAGCCTTGATCCACCTCTGGTGAAAAAGACAAATTCCCGCCGATTCAGCAGGAAGCGGGTCAAATTTGAACTGCAGCTGCCTCATAGTTTGCTCTTTATTTTTTCAAAAAATCATTTCTAGATACATAAGTATCTATTTAATCAGAGAAACATCAAAAGTTTTCCAAGATTCAACCACTAGCTATGAACGGTCAAACCCGCCGTTTTCATCGCATCTCGAAACGGGCATAAAAAATTCAAAAAAAATCAAAAAATTGGGAAACCTTCGAATTGTGTCATTATATGTGACCAAGTTTCCAGGAAAAATAATAAACTTGTAATATGGCAATTATTTTAAAAAAGTGTTCTCAGAAATGAGCTATCATGCGTGAAGATTCATGGCTTTCAAGCCAAATGATCAATCTTATGGCCACATTCATGGCATAGTTTGTTCAAATGATCTCATATTGTGCACAAGGGTTCATATTGGAATTCCAAACAATGTTACCTAAGGGACTTTTTATTTTCTTTGCACGGAAAATTCATTTTCCATTTTCCAAGTGCCCGAATTGAGTTCTTTTTGTGAAGGAGCTACCATATATTTGTTGCAAAATTGGACCAAATAAATTTTCTAAAATACTAGGCCATATTTGATTCACAATTTACCAAATGGTTGGGTGTCAAAATCCTTGATCCACCTTTGGTGAAAAAGACAAATTCCCACCGATTCAGTAGGAAGCAGGTCAATTTTGAACTGCAGCTGCCTCATAGTTTGCTCTTTATTTTTTCTAAAAATCATTTGTAGATACATAAGTATCTATTTAATCAGAGAAACACCAAAAAAATTCCAAGATTCAACCACTAGCTAGGAACGGTCAAGCCCACCGTTTTGACCGCATTTTGAAACGGGCTTCAAAAATTCAAAAAAAATCAAAAAAATGGAAACCCTTTGCATTTTGTCATTATATGTGACCAAGTTTCCAGGAAAAATAATAAACTTGTAATACGGCAATTATTTTAAAAAAGTGCTCTCAGAAATGAGCTATCATGCGTGAAGATTCATGGCTTTAAAGCCAAATGATCAATCTTATGGCCACATTCATGGCATAGTTTGTTCAAATGATCTCATATTATGCACAAGGGTGCATATTGGAATGGCAAACAATGTTGCCTAAGGGACTTTTTATTTTATTCGCACAAAAAATTCATTTTCCATTTTCCGAGTGCCCGAATTGAGTTCTTTTGGTGAAGGACCTACCATATATTTGTTGCAAAATTGGACCAAATCATTTTTATAAAATATGAGGCCATATTTAATGCATAATTGACAAATGGTTTGGTGTCAAATGTTTTGATCCACCACTTGTGAAAAAGACAAATTTCTGCCGATTCAGTAGGAAGCGGGTCAATTTTGAACTGCATCTACCTTATTGTTTCCTCTTTATTTTTTTGAAAAATCATTTCTAGTTATATAAGTATCTATTTAATCATAAATACATGGTTTGGATGTGGCCCAGGGCCCCAACTCCAAAGCGCGTAAACTCGCATACCCACCGCGTGGTCACCGCGTGACCTTGGCGTTGACATGCTTTCTGGGAGACCTAGGCATGTCTAGTGGGTTGGGCACTCCACAGGTAGGTGCTAGGAAGAAAATTACAACAGAAGAATGTCACGAGGAGACTGACCTATGCTCAAAGATGAATTAGCAGCCAAGTGTTTGATTAGCGGTACGGCAAATGCACATGGCCAATGGGCGTGAGTTTTTGGCTGAGGATGATCATCTACTAAGGAGAATGTCTTCACAAATTTTTAGCTCAAAAGGAGGATCCTAGGTGGTACTTGCTTTGCAAAGTACCATGCTGGACAAAAATATGAATGTTGAAGCTGGGCTCAAAATAATGAATGGATTGAGCTGAAATTTGGTGGAGGATGGTTATTTGGGCATTGGAAAGCATTGTAGAAAATTGATACCATTTGGACATGCCAAAGTAGTACTTCCTTCACAATGCTCTTCTATGGATAGAAACTTGGGAAAACTAGTGAGAGAGATTGGATGAATGAAATGAGCAAAAAATTGGTGTAGGTAAGCTACATAGGTATGGTCATGCGCTGGTAATTTTTCAGATCATTTGGGTAAGCCTAGCTAGTACTTACTTCACAAAGCTTCTCTCGAGGTAGAAACTTTGGAAATTTCCTGAGAAAGATTTACTAGGAAAATTGAGCTGAATATTATCATGTGGCAATGATTTGGGTATGGAAGAGTGCCCGAAAAGTTTGAGGGTAATAGGAGGGGTCTATATAACACTTGCTTTGCAACGTGCCAATTTGGCCATAAAATATAAATTGAACCTGGGCTCACATAGATGATTTGACTGAGCTACAATTTGGAGGAGGGTGATAATTTGGGCATATGAAGGAACTGTATAAATTTCATGTCATTTCGATATATAAAAAAGGTACTTCCTTCACAATGCTTCTAGGTAGACAAAAACTTAGGAAATTTGCCGAGGAAGATTTGCTAGGCAAATTGAGCTGAATTTTGTCATGCGGTAATGATTGGGATAGCAAAGAGTGCCCAAAAATTCTGAGGGCAATCAAGAATATATAAATAACACTTCCTTCATAAAGTGCTGTTGTGAACAGAATAGGAAAATGAATATTGTTGAATTAGTTTTGAACTAGGCAAGGAAGGATTTTTACATATTTGATGAAGATATGACCCAAAGAATTTATGAGATTTTTTTGGGAATTTTGGGAATGACAGAAATATAGGTTGCTTCACAACCTAGGGCAAAAACTGCCACATGGACATGACACATAGGCAAAACTGATGAGGTGGCGCCTAGTCATAGCAACCCACCACAATTTACAACGTTATGACCATCTATATTGGTCATGATCAGCTAGAAATAAGGCAGCAGACCAGTGCTATCTGCTTGATGACCATTTCGTGTAAGGAAATTACGACCTTTCTGACCAAAATGGTTGCTATAGTTTAGGGTTTGGAGCCCCTCGAACAGCTTTTGACCAATTGGTCTGAAATGGTCATAGATCTATGACCAATTCTTCTAGGGTCACTGACAGAAGGTCACTAGTTGACATATTTCTTGTAGTGCAATCTATAGGTCGGGAGCATGTGGGTTTCATTGCATCCACAATGGATCTCAATCCCTTGATGCCAAGTTTGTTACCCACTGAATTGTTCCACAATATTCTTCTGATGTGCGCATTCTTATATTCATTGTGATTACATACAATATCTGTAAAGCATGAAAACAAAAATAGTAGTGAGATTATCTTTTTAATGCAGAGGATATTGTAATATAATAAAGGCTCCCTGTAAACGCTTGTGTGCTATCACTGGATTCTGATGAGAGAGCCCATGTGTGCTGTAATATGGTGGGTAGATTAATTTAATCTAGCACAACTACACAAAAAAATCGGGAAATAATAGGGGTAGATCGTAGTGTAGATAATAGGGGTACACCATAACAACCATAAATAAATCGGGAAAGCAGAACTGGCTGGAAAACATGGGGTTTTGCCGCTACTAATATGTAGCCTATCGGTCACCTACAGGCCAGCTCTATTCATCTAAAGGCGCACAGCTGTTACTACCAGTTTAGTCTATCAAAGAATGCGCAGCTCCCACCATTTGCGGGGTATTATGGTAGACCAATTCGAAGTGCGAAATCATTTAGCAGAACCGGCCCAATAGAGGTGTCGACTGCAGATGTCCCTGCTCCCCTTCCTGACAAGGAACATACTGTGCTTACTAAAGAAGAACAGAAGAGGAACATGTTAAAGAACAGAAGAGGAAGCATATTCTGCATGTCTGCATGCAAGTCACGTGACTTTTTTCATTTGGGTTAGTCGACCATTTCAGGCTGTTGGATGAAGATCCTATGTCTCCTAACCCTTCTTCTTCCTCATCTCTGATTCCTCCCATACAGAACACCGCACGGGCCGCCGACCGAACCACCGGCCACCACCGCCTGTGTTCCTCTGCCACCCCCGCCCGCCCCCACCTGCGTCGAGTTTTCTTCGTTCGGCGAGGCTCCACCACCGACCCCATAACCACCATCCCCACCCGAGCCCCTTCCTTCGCACCGACAAGCTCCAGCGAGCTCTGAAAAATCGACTGACCCAATTTTGCAATTTAGTCTATTGTCATTTAACTAGTGTGGAATAAAAAGCGGAAAACCATTAGCATTGCGAGTGTAGTGTTGAGCGTGCCATGGCGGATCTGAAGGTGCAAACCGGACAAAGGCAACTTCGCAACTAGTGTTTGCTTTCAACTAGCAAGTAAGTGATGGACAAGAAATCAGAGTAAAGCAGTGGCGCTCTATTATCTTGCTGCGATAAATAAGTTGAGCAGATATGAAAGAGTACCGCCTCTGGTGCGGCGCCATGTATGCATCTGCTGAGAATTTGATGGTGCTGCGGTAGCGATGGCTGTCGGCGGCGTGGAAGTAGATCTAGGAGGGTAGACGGTGGCGGCAGGGCGCGGCGGACGAGACGATCGTAGGAGCAGCACCGGCAAGGTGGACGACGGCGGGGATGAAGCAAGAGGATGGGATGCAAGAATCCCGGTCCAAAGCCGTGGATGAGAGAGGTCGATCTCTTGTAATGGACGGCGGTGGATGGGGTGGCGGACGGAGGAGGCTGGGGTGGAGAGGGTGTTTTGGCGCCCACGGAGTACGAATGAGGAAATGGAGGGAGAGAGGAAGGGGGGAACCATGTCTTCAGGGCACGCTTGTCTCAAATGCCAGGAAATTTACAAACTTAGCCCCCGTTTAAAATTTCCTACATCACAGCAATATTAGTCGGTTGGTGATAGGACGGTAATCTCGCATACACCGAATATTTACCGACGAGAGTTTGTTTTTGGCGCCCACCGTGTATGAATCGGGGAGGGAGTCGATTACGACCGAGGAGACACTGTGTTTTGGCGCCCACCGTATATGAATCCGGGTGAGAGGCGGTTATGTCACGTTTGAGTGAAATTACAAACCTACCCCTATCAAAACCTATAGAAATCAAGCCGATAGGCTTTGCGTGTCAGGGATAGGCAGTAATTTTCATCTCACAGATTTTGGTTTGGGGCGGTTACTGTGACTTTCCCTGCTTTGTTCAAATTTTTGCAGAGCAAGAGTGCATGTTTACTGTGCCAACTCAATTCGAATCCAGTTTGTATTCTATTTTTGTTCAGGTAGGATCCATTTGCGATTGGAATAAAATTCTATATACATCATTTTATATATATATATACTTTCAAAAGAACAACACCCTTTATACATAAATATTGTTTACAAATGGCATGATCTCAGATTCATAAGGGCGTATCCATCTTAATTTGGATTTCCAAATATTTGAAACCACTTTATGTTGAAATCCAATGTATGCATTCCTCGCTATCTGTCTCAAATTAATGTGTGTTTCATGCGGGTTTTTTACTTCTCAAAAATGTATAATGTGTTTCACACACGCAACATATAGTGTAATCCTGTTTAGACATTAATTGCATATAAATCATGCATTATCTCTAATTAAAGAATTTATGGATCACTAATATTGATAAACTATATAACATTACACGTGTCCCCAAATTCAAATGAATATGCATGTTTCATACACCAATTTGCGTTATGATATTATTGATGTCGTGATCTCCAATTTAAATATTTGAATCCCCTTTAATCCAGATATTCGTCTCATATAGCTATCACTCATGCGTATATAAGAGTATCTCTCTAGACCTATACGTGTTCATCGTCTCTCGGGTATCTCTCGTGCTACCTGTATGTCGACAATGATCTTTTATCTTCGCAACACACTAACGTTACTCTCTCCCTCGACCTTCATCACTCTGTCTCTCTCTAAGTATATCTCGCTCCCTGCTATGTGTCTCTAACTATGATTCTCCATGTGAAATGTCTTTCTCTCACACAAACACAAACTTTGTTTCTCGGGGTCTCATTTTTCTCTACTATTCCCCTATGTGCCACTCGCACACCCCCTCTCACACAGAGATGTCGTTCCCTCCTTAGATATGAGAAGCTACGACTCTTCCTCTTAAATATCTCTTTCTCACACACAAACACAAACTCTGTCTCCCAGGGTCTCATATCTCTCCACCATTCTCTTGTATATCTCTCACACACACACTCTCCCCTAGAGATATCTTGCGTTCCCTCGTATGTCTCTCTAGCTATCACTCTCATTGTGAAATATCTTTCTCTCTCACAGACACAAAACTCCGTCTCTCGGGATCTCGTTTCTCTCTGATATTTGTTTGTATGTGACTCACATGCACATTCTGTATCTCTCTCACACCCACACACATAACTCAGCCTTCTGATCCACTCGACTCCTATCTCTAACACACACTAGCTAGCTAGCATCTTTATCTTTATATTTATCTGTTTCTCCATCAACCTTCTTTCTCACCCTCACTCTTGATTCCTATCACACACACTATCCATGTTTCTGTCTACATGCAGTCAGGTGCCCTCTTTTTATCTTTCTCTCACACACACATAACTTCACCCTCTGAACCACCCGGCGGTCATCTCCAACACTCAAACTAGCTGATATCCCTCTATCTAGCACCTCCGTCTCTGTATCTATCTGTAGTTTCTCCGTCAACATTTCTTTCTCGCACGCACTCTTGCTTCCTATCACCCACACTATATATGTCTCTCCATACATGCCTTTATAGGTTGATCTCTTTTGCACAATCGTTGTGTCTCGCTCCCTCTGCTCGCCATAGATGCATGCTCCAGCCCACGCCACTATCTATTAAAGACAGAAACACATGCTCAATTATCGAGCCTTCTTCCCTGCACTCTCACATGCATGCATATTGTCATAATGATCTCTCCCATATCGTTGATCTTATGACTTATGTCTTCTTTCTTTTATCTCGATCATGCTCGCGCGCGCACACACAGATCCCACGTATACATGTATACCTCTCGCACATGCACGTTCAAGGTCTCCTATGTCTCCATACATAGTTAATTACCCTCAACCCTAACGCCACATCGAATCATTCTCTTATTGTGTGCACATAACTTCCGCCTGGTGGGTAAAACACACACTCACACTTGACAATCTCCTTCTAGCTATGCCCTCTCTCACTCTTCCCATATATCCCCGAAACCAATAAGAAGATCCCTTCATTTAATTCCTGCCTACATGCACCATCGATATATAGTAGTCTTCCTCGGTGTCTCTTGAACAAACATGTTCTCTCGATGTCGACTCCTCTCACGCGCACACGCCTTCTTTTCCCTCTCTACGGATCTTTTCTCTCTCGCACCCCTCATTGATGGCCCCTGTCATACACTATGATGAAGCCACGGACACTTAAATTACATCCTCCACTGAGGACCCCGCGTCACACACACATGCACCCCCCACACACACTAAGACTCCATCACACAAACACATGCTCTAGGCGGAGCATTTGTTCCTACAACCCTTCATCCAACCTGGACAAACGTATGATAATCCATCACCTTAATTTACTTGTATAACATGGACAAATTCCACTTTACTTTAGTAGTTAGCAAACTTATCATCTCTTCTCTTATAAAAAACGAGTTGGTGATGATGGTGTGCCTACCATCTTGTAATATGGCCGTCCAATCTATATCTGATGGATAGAAAGCAAACTATGACAATTTTACAAAAGATACCCGCACCTCTCTCCACATTTACAGACAAGGCCTTGCCTCGTTCATCGTCCTTATCTCCCACAACCTCATTGTTGAGCACCTAAAAAGGAATTCTCTAGAACAATCTAGCATGGTGGCCGCTGCTGCCTGCCGGCGCCGTCCATCCCCATGCCTCCGCCCAATCCGACCACCAGTCACCACCATGCTCCACTCCTCCTCACCTTATCTCCCATCATTCATTTTTTTCGATGAAATTGTCGAGATAACGGTTTTCAGATAAAATTCTCGAGATATCATTAGTTTTTACACATGGGATTACATCTGCATGGGTCAATCACAACAGGTGTTTTCTAAAAAAATGCATATTGATGTTCCGTGCAATGAACGAGCATCTTGCTAGTAATTATATAACGCAAATCACATGCTGGAAGTGCCATTTTTTTATACAACCACGTTAACATGGCCACGTAAATCACTAGCTAAAGTGTAATACCATTATACTTATATCCCGAGGCAAAAGGATGAGTACATGTCCGAAGAGTAGAGTCGCACACGCGCACTCTGTCTCTCACAATCTCTCACACACACACTAGTTACGCGACGCCCACTTAAGCAGACACGTATGTCACAATTTGTGCACCTACGGTTAGACGTGATGGCGCGCATTTATTTAAGACAGACGGCGAACCCAAACAATAGCTGCATTCATTCCCCTCCCACCGCCTCTTCTCTGGACTCCGTAGCCCGATAGCCATGGCCCGGCCGAAGGTAACGACATACGCCATACTCCCGCCGGAGCAGCGCTTTAATTTGGAAATTTTAGTGGTCATGCATGCATCTTTTTGTGCTAGCACTCCTATATAAGGGTTGACCGGTCGCTTTCCACGGATGTGCACGGGCGGTAGAAGAGGAAGGAGAAGGGAAGTGGGCTGTGGAGTAATGTTTTTTTACCACATTTTCGTAGGAAACTAAGTGCAATAATTGAGTAGTTTTGCAAACTACCAGTACTACACCTGAAACGGTTCAAAACCAATACCACCACCACGCCCGTGTCTGACCGCCCTAGCCGACCCAACCCCCCTCCCATGCCGGCGTGCGTTTCCCGCGTGAAACGGTCAACGTCGCCCCGAAACGTCAGTGCCGCATTAATGCCCGGCCAGAGCAGAGGCGACCTGTCACTAGCGCCTGCTTTGATGTAGCGCAACCATCGAGAGAGCACCACTTCCCGGTGGACGCGACTGCTCCGCGTCGAGGCTGGCCATAGTTTGGATGATTCTCAATCGTGGGGAGGCCACACTAACTGCGATGATATGGACACCCTTTGCCTACAGTTATGGATCGTTCCATCTATGAAGAACATGTGGGACTGGAACTACGAGACGGACATGTACCCAGGAGTGGACGTACGAACCTGAGTAATGTAGCATAGTAAGTGAAGTAGAAAGGCACAAGTAGTATGAACATGCGTGGCATCTAGACATTTGTCTCTTACTACCACTAAATGTTGTACGTGCAATGCCCGGTGATGTTATGAAGTACGTGCGTAAGTAGTCTACTACTACTATATTAATTGGAGGCACATATTAGGTTTTATATTTGTTTACGTGTATGCCCCGAGACCTTGCAACTAGACGTGTCTTTCTCTCCGGGTCGCACTTCGTATCGTTCATACCACTAGTACTACTACGTGTGGTCTCCGACCCAGAAGTGGAGATGCTCTACCACACTGTTCATGTCCCACTCCTTTCGCTGACGTGTGGGACATACGGCACGTGACGTGTTTGGCACTCCTTCGTCATAAGAGTTGAAATGCTAGCATTCATCAAAAATAAAAAAAAAATATAAATCAACAAAGATACTATACCACGCGGTTTCCTTGCTCCTCGATATCGGAAAGAATACTTTCGTTCGCCGACATGTGGGACGTCGACCATCCTGGTCCACTTGCCATGCCCGCAGAACTCCAAGGGAGGGTCACCCCGGTCGTCATGCTGCAGTAATTACTAATGAGCCGTCAAATCACAGGCCCAACCTTTCCCGCTGTGAAGTTTCTCGGATGACGGAACCATCATGACTTCGTTGAATTCCGCTTCTTGAAGAAAACTACTGTACTAGCAGTACTGCTAGCTACAGTAGTTACTCCAGCAGAGGCCTCCTTTGGTTCATAGGATAGGAATTTTATAGGAATATGAAAATCATAGGAAGTGAGATGACATGCATCTCAATTCCTATAGAGAAAGTGATGCCATTTGATGCACAGGATAGGAATTTTTCCATGAGTCTAGGCTAATGTACTGCTAATTTGCTCTAAAAACTACAGTAGTAACTAGTAGTACTGGTACATGCTCGTAATTAATTAAACAAACATACGGGCGACATAGACACACACTAACTACTAGTACTACTACTTCTCACATGTTGGCCAGACGCTGTCGTTCTCCTTCCCGGCTTTGTCGGTGACACCCCACCGTGCTTGGATCTCCGCCGACCTCTCTGCAGCAGTGCATGTGTCCTCTTCTTTCTTGCGGCTGAGGGCCTCTTTTTCTAGTGTGCTTTCTGGCTTTTCCGCTCCCTCTGTGCAGCTTTGGCCGCCTCTTGCTCTACCGCCCATTCAGCCTTGGCAGCTTCAAATTCCACCCACATAGGTGTGAGGTCGCGAGCGGTGATGAACCCAACACGACGGGATGTCATCGCTTCCCTACCATCTTGTGTGCGGTTGTGGGCGGTGAGGAACTCGGCGCGGCGGGATGCCATCGATTCCTTACCGGTTAGTGTGCGGCGCGATAGCATGAACGACGCTTGGTGACAGCTCTGGGTGGAGTGACCGGACAACCGTAAAGTGCATTGGTTTGTCAAGAGCTCAAGGATAGAAGACGAAGAAAATTTGGATTCCCCTTCAATCCTAGTCATTTATTATCGAGTAAAATGCATTGGAGGTCATTGAACTTGTCTTGATAGCTCACTTTGATCACTGTATATGAGATATGGTGATTATACGGTCACTGGCTCAGCGTATGGCTCCATATTTGTCTGGTTGACCAGTCAAACAGTCCGCATGCGCCTCATCAACTTGTGTTCTTTATCTATCTATCTATGCGGGCCTACCTGTTAGTGGAGAAAGAAATAAAAACCAAAATTATGCGTAGGTGAGGAATCAAACCACGGACTCATCGCTGCAACGCACACCCGTCAGCCAAATGAAAATGAAATACTTTGTGTTAAATGCACAAACGGATTTTTTTATATTATACGTGATGCAAACATTAGCGCACACCATCCATAGAGGCAAGTAGCATGTATGCGTGCAGACAGCCAGACACTCACGCTCACGCTGTCAAACCATGCTAATGCATGCACGTCGCCCTCTCAATCAATGTCCTGCTCATGGCGCAACGCAAATGGTGAGCCCGTCACCTGCGCGCCTCGGCGGTGCATGACATTACTGTTTAGACATTTGCTGCAGGCCTCCGTGAACACCGAGCATGTATTCACATGGCTCAACACCAACGGTCATACTCGTGACTCGGCGCCTTGCTCATGTATATCGTCCACCACAACAACAATCTATAAAACATGCTAGCTAGAGAGGGTACTATGGTACGGAGTATGTACTATCGTGAGCAACCGATCATAGTGCCACTGCACACGAGTGTATGTCTAATCGATTCGTCCATTATTCGTAAGTTATGCATGGTTGTGTGGTGTCTAATGGTGGTCGTCGAAGGCTAGCTGGCGACAAGAGCGGTTGCATGGACGCCTGGTTGTCAATACGTGCCGCATACGCTTCAAAGGCTCGTCATCCATGAGTTCATATTTTACCACCACGCCAGCGTCTGACCGCCCTGGCCTATCGAAACCCCTTCCATCACTAGTGCACGCTTCCCGCCTGAAATGGTCACCGTCTCTCCGAAATGTCAATGCCGCATTCACCAGACTTAACTGCAGGTGTAGTTGGTGTGTCACTGACATGCTGGCCAGATGCCCATTGGGCCCACATGTCAGGGATCCAATGCACCTGCGGTTAAGTCACTGAAGCAGCATGGGCATTCACGCCCGATGCGACCTCTCACTGGTGCCAGCATTGCAGCAGCGCGACGGCCGAGAGAGCGCCACTCGCGCGGCATCCCTGTGCAAGCGACTGTTCCACGTGAAGGACACCACGGCTATCCTTCCGTCCGCCGCCCACATTAATGACACGCGACTGCCGATGAACCTACTCCGGTGCTAGCCGTCCATCCGTCTGCCGTGGCTCATTAACATTCGCCCACTATATTAACTTGAGCCCCAGCTCCTAGCAATAGCCAATGACCCACACTCATTCTCCTCTGGTCCCTTCCTTCTGTCAGCACCAATCCAACCATGGCCTCTTGGCGCTCCAAAGCTCTCTTGGACGTACTGTCGCAGGAGCAGATAAAGGACATCGGAGGCTTCGCTCCGGGCGCGCTCCAAAGCTCTCGTGGACGTACTGTCGCAGGAGCAGACAAAGGAGATCGCCGACTCCCCCCCGGCCGCCCTCTGCCGCCACGACCACGAAGCCGGCGCGCGTGCACGGGCGCAACCGGCAGCGAGGAAGAGTAGTACACGGTAGGTCGCCCCCGCTCTGGTCCCAAGAAGGCCACCGCTCCTCCACTCAATCAACGCCAAGCTTGGTGGGAGAAACATCGGCGGCCGATTAGCCACTTGATGGCGACGTGGAGGCAGAAATCTTCAGAACCCTGTGCTCCGGAGGAGGAGGTTATCGAGGCGGATGAGGAGGAGGCAAAGGCAATGGCCGGCTTTCTTGGGTTCATGGCCGGACATCGTGGTCGGTCGCCGGCGATCGTTTAGATTAGGTTTACAGTAGGTTTAATATGGTTTGTGCAAAATATGTAATGAATTTCCTCCAGTTTATAGGAAAAGTTTTTGAAATGTAATGAATTTCATCCAGTTAATTTGAAATTTTCTTTGTTTGCACGAATTTCATCCGGTTAGTTCATATAGTTGTTGAAAGGTATGCAGGCAACATTGGATGGCATCCATCAGTGTCCTCGGACAGATGCTGGCGTAAATTTGAGGGCCAGTGCTGGAGATGCCTAACTATCATGCTATAATCGCTAACAGTGCTCCATTATTTCGTAGGGAACAATTATCCCTCGATCAAAATCAGATGGGTCGTGTTTCGCACTCCTCCCACGTAAGAGTGTAGACTCTTGCTTACATAAAAATGCAGCAAGTGGACGACACTGTAGCATGTCATATCACTCAAACTAGCCCGCCTAACCCGCGGAAAGCACCGCCCTCGTCATTTTGTTCTGGATTTCTATGATTGAGCGTTGGAAACAAGAAATCAAGCCTGCATGCAGCCCGCACACAGCGGTGTGAGCCTGCACTCCTCTCCTTTCCACCAATGAGCCCGTGTCTTGTTTCCTTCTTTCACATGCAAGCATTAAATACCAATAGTTAGTTTACAACCGATCTAGTATATGGCTGGTTGTAATGGGGAGTATCATATACTAGTATCATGCATATGATACTACCTCCATAATGCATAGTATCATAAGTTAGTATCTTAGGTGGCTTTATTAATTGCCATGCATGACACAAAGTAGTACAACATTTAATATGATATGGTATCAGGATATGATACCACACCCTCTTTTTCCTCATTTAATTGGGTGCCACATCATCCAAAAAGTCTAGTTGGCATGCATGATACAACTTATGATACTTCCATTATGACCAGCCTAATAGTTGGCTATTATGAAGGCTTCAAGGCAGTGGTGTTTAGCCAGCAACATGCTTTCTTATTAACCATGCTCTAAGTTGGTCAGACGAAGGAACCATCATGACTTTGTTGAATTCTGCTTCTTCAAGAAAACTTATTGTACCCGCAGTACTGCTACCACATGCGAAGACTGGACGACACTGTACCACATCATATCACTAAAACCCACTAGGCCAAACTAGCCCGCCTAGGATTTGTACTCCCTCCGTTCCAAAGTTAGTAGTACAAAGTTGAGTCATCTATTTTGGAACAGAGGGGGTATGTCTCTGTACTACTATGATTTTGTGTTGTACGTCTCTCTACTTTTGCTATGATTTTCCTACCCTATGAACCAAATGAGGCCTGAATGTATCTATGTCGACTATTGTCTGATCGATCACTAAGCCTACAATTTTAGGAGCTTGGGCTATTGGCCGATCGACGACATATCAGTATAAGCGCACCACGAGCTCATCAGCCCCAATGTTTCTCTTCGATGAGTGTTTTGCAAGTACTATAGGTCGCATAGTAGCTAGCCTACTAACACCAAGAATCATCAAACAAGCCCTGCTGATATGATATACAGTTCAAATTACATCTAAGCATGCCATATATTACATCAAAAGCTAGTGAGGATACATATGTTTCCACAACTCGGAGAGGGTTCGCATGATTCACTATCAAACAAAAGTAGCAAGTACCGCCCACACAAGACAGTGCACTAGCCCGAAGATGGTTTGATAACACGCATCGTTCTGGTAATTAAACACAATGCAAACTACGCTGAAGGATTAGCGCAACCAACTATTTCTTGTCATCGATCTCTTGGGCAATGAGCACAGCACGGACAGCGGCATGGGAATCGATCTCTGGGGTGATGTCCACCGCGACATCGGAATCGATCTCTGGGGCGATGTCCACAGGATGGACATCGGCATCGAAATCGATCTCCGGGGCAATGTCAACAGGATGGACCGCGACATCGAAAACGATATCTGGGGCATTGTCCACAGGACAGGCCGTGACATCAGAATCATCAAGGACGTCCATCAGCACCTGCACAACCCAAACATATTAGCAAGCACATTTCAAATAATCAAAAACCACAACTATGGTAAGCCATTATTTTTTACCTTGTGCAACTCACCGGGGGATCCCATCCCTCTGGGGCCATCTCCTCGTCCTCGATGGGGGCCATCACCTTTCCAGGGGAATACTGCTTCTCAAAGGTCACTTTCTCCTCAAACTCGACATTGAGCCTCACATAGGTGTCCATTATAGTTTCTGGGGTAGGCACGATGGGGCCCTTGCTGTTCTTCCAACTTTCTTTCAAGAGTTCGTCCGGCAACGTCGTCAACACTTTGGCTAGTGCTTGTTTCTTAGAGTTCTTCGTCTCCATGGGTTGGCTCGCCAGCATGGTCAACTCGTTGGTCGATGCTCACTTCCTGGAGAGTGTTGTCTCCAGTGGGTTCTCCGTCGGCAACTCTTTGCCTAGTGCTCCAGGATCAATCAATGAACTGACAAACAAGAAACAATCGAAAGGAAACCACAATCGCAATGAAGACGGGAAAAGAATAGGCTGTGAGAATCGGTCGGTGCTTCACAAAAAGAAGATTCTTGGAATGAAAATATAGTAGCATCACTGATTCTCCCACCTTTCCTTCGTCGGTACTGAAGAAAAATGGCAGAAGTGAGTAGCCTGGAGTGAGGTTTTCTTCAAGAAAGGGGAGAAAGGGCTTCAACGAGCGTTCGAGTGAAATGATGTTGCTTCTTCCAGTCCAACTTCGAGGCCCCTTCAAGGTGACTTTACCACTGCTGGTAAAGGTGTGGGTTTTGTGATATGATGGGTCATGACGCAGACATCGGGGTGACCGGTGAGTCTCGACTATAGCACCTCGCTGTGATTTGGTGGATGGCACGCGGGCCCAGATGCTTTGTGATATGCTTTGATGTTTTGTCGGGTGTATGAAGGGTGCATGAGTCCACACTAGCTTAACAAAAATACACTAGGAGCATGCATGAAGAGGGGTGCTGGGATGAGCATGCACGAAGAGGGCACAACTATGCTGAGATGAGAATGCAACCAAACACACTGTGGCGAGCATTCGCAACTGCCACGTTCGGGTTGCACTTGGCTCTTCGCCTCTTCGATAAGATGAACAATGATGTGACTACTACTTCTATAGTGTCGAATCCACTGCTGCATGTCCGTCCACCACGTGCGGGAGGGATAGCTTGTTTTATACTCTATATTTTCCGCAACCTCTAACATTTACCCCACCACAAATTAAAATATATATTCCTGTCTTTACTAGATGAACGTGCAAACTACAATCACAAGGATGACAGGTAGGCCAGAAGATTATTTTAATAAAAAAAAGCATGGAGCCGACCCCAACAACTTTAACCTTACAGTCACGATACATGCTATCCTAGACTACTCTACACATGAAACTGCCACACGAGCGTCCGGGCTGCGCTTGGCTCTTCGCCTCATCGAGAAGTCGAACAATGATGGAGAACTACTGTAGTGGAGGAGTACTATAGTATGCTTCTGGCCATCTGACACCGGTTGAACTGCTGCATGTGCACCGCGTGCTGGAGGGAGAGCATGTAGCGAACGAAAGCTTCTCCTAGTCCTGGCAGCCACCACGCTCATGGGCGAGGGAGGGACACAGCTTCATTGACTTACTGCTCCTGCCTTTGCATGTATGACAGGTGGGCCCAACAGGTGGGTGGCCCATCTGTCATCCAGCCAAAGGCAGGTGCGCGACGGAGAGGGTGTTGTAGTAATCAAACTTCTCGGTCTTGTACGAGTTGACACGACACATCAAAGCACATCACTCGTTATATTTCAAGAATTTGCATTTACCGATGCATTAATTGCAATGCATGCATGTCATGACTCTCCTTTTGATACTTGCATGTGTTGATTTAATGCACCTTGCCAAATTTTGACTATAAATTTAACTAACCAAATGTTCATGCATGTCACAAAAAATTACATAATTGAAAACTATGTTCAAATACGAATCAAACGATATAATTTTTGTTAACACGCACTAACATTTTGTCAGTTAAATCTCTGGTCAAAATTTAGCACCAATTACAAAGGGGCCCAATAAATATTGTACTCTCACATTTTGTTTTGAGGATACTCCCATATAGAAAATATAAATAATAATGCATGTTGGGGCAGCGCATGCTTCCAATAATTTTAGCCACGGGCTTGTTCACAAATTTTATGAGGGGGTGGTTGTTCATTTAATGGAGGGTATTGTACCAGACTTACAAAGTGCGACCTTGCACACCATAACACCACTTGGAATAAGTGGGTAGCTATCTCAAAAAACAATCAACAACTCAAAAAAACGGCAACCTGGCACGTACACAATTTTAAACGATTGTTTTGATGGAGTGAAAAAGGAAAACTACCCCACTACGTATATATAGGCAGGAGCCTCCACGCTTGCTTGCTAGGGTTGATCTATTCACACACTCTCATCCTCTCCAGATCTAAACAAGATAGCGGTGGTAACACTATCTTTCTGCTTCAAAAAACACTGTGTTTCTATCCCCACCGCAGGTTACAGATCCGGACATATCCCCCTCCGCCGGTGAAGGGGAGGACGGGGAGTGTTTAGGCCGTCGTCGACAGCGAGGGAGGTGACCCACTACTGGCCGCACCGTTATCTTTGGCCGAGTGTCGGCGCGGGAGGTCCTCCGAACCCTTCATCGTTGCCCAAGTGTGGGCGGATCCGGCCTCCCTCCGCCCACCTATCCACATCCCGATGACCTTCAGGTATATCTTTCTTTGAAACCGCCCTAGCTCTACTTCCCAGCTCGCTACGTCACTGCATGTGCATCATTTTCTACCTCTCAGCCCCTCCCGATCGGATGGTCCAACAACACATATTTTTTCTTCTATTGTTAGAGGTAAAGCTACTTCATGGGGGCGAATCTTGTACTTGGTTCAAACAAGAAATAAAGTGGGGGTGGGGGAATTTAGTATGTACATAGGACTTGGTACAAACAGGAAGGATAGGGGGTGAAAGTAGCAAAGACTGGTCATCCAACCAGTCTCTTGGCCAAAAAGGGAAATGTAGGGGAAACGTTGTACACAGTGGTGTATGACCAGGACTAGATTTTCTATCCACGCATAAGATGGTTGCATGCATCTTTTTTTTGAACATCAGTACAGACGCAAGCGCTCATACATACGCACAGGCCAGGGGCACACCTCCATTTCCAAAAAAACATAGGAGTTGGTGGCTAGAGTGAAAAAATGGGACCAACCGAGATATGTTTCTTGGATGTTTGTTTCTCGGGGAAACAAACTCTGAATCACCACTTTATGCCCCGGTTTAGGTACATGGTGCTGGACTGCTGGTGCACCCACTGTCCCATGCCCTTATACCAAATATTTAGATGTTCTTAATCTAATGCCCCTGGTAAAATGAAGCCATGCCACTGTTATAATCCATGATAAGTTTAGCCAAATATTTTTGCCTGTAATTGTTTGAGACTCTGGTTGTTTCCTCTGTAGCTATTTGTGCAACAGGGATATCCATTTCACCTAGTTGCTGTTGTGATCTTTCGGTGCACAGCACAAAACACTTCTTAAAAGAAGTGACTTGTGTTGTTTAACTGGAATGTCAGAATGGAACCGCTGGTTCATTTCGGTGGAACTGCACAAAGGGAGATATGTGTTCCAATCCTCATCACCCATATTGGCACCATAACCGTCCTTTAGGTAAGAATGATATTTAATGCATGTATTCATCTCTATTTTGTGACTGACACGTGAAAATAATGCTATTGTTTACTATAGTAGACTTGTACTCCCTCACTGAAAAAATCAATTCTGAAATAGAAGGCCAATCATGTACTTGGTTTGACCAACTGGTGAGGAGAAAGAGAAACAAAGCATGAAGAGGAAGAAGAAGAAGAAGAAGAAGAAGAAGAAGAGTAAATAGTGCCAAGGTGATATTGCTGAAGCCGAGGCCTCAGTCGAGGCCATTCAAGGGCTCCGACAACGTCTACCTTACATGTGAGACGATCCTCTAGGGGGCCCTTCCACTTCTGCGTATTATCCATGATGAATTTGATGCTACTATTAGAGTAATATGCTAATGTCTTTCTATCCTTTCTCACTAAGATAATGAAGGTTTCACCTTGTTCCTACTTGTGCAAACATGGTTCATGTTGTGCCAATCATACATTTTAGTGGAACTACACAAGGTAATACAATGAACTGTATCTCAGCCAGTGCCTTAACTCTGCTGGAAGTTCTTGATAATCTTTCGATATAATCCCAACACTGGTAAACAAGAGTGATTTCAACCATACATTTGAAGTGCACAAAAATATACACTATTGAGTGATTCCAATGAGTGCTTTATCATCTCTTCTGGGACTACATGAATAAGCTTTTTTGTTTAGGTTGGTACCGGCCTAAGGCCTTCATCCGTATTAGTTTGTTGTCATCTCTATTTGTATCGTGCTACTATCATGAGCAACTCCTTTATCTTTGCACGTTAAAGGTTTGCAACCTATGATACATGGAAATGCTTTGAGTGTTGTGCTAACTGGCACTGATGAAATAAACTAATACCTCTCTTTAAGCAAGACTAATATGTTGCTAACTTTACCCATTTAGATAACAAGGGTGCTTCTATTTGTTAGTGTATGTTTCATCAATTAGTGCCACTATTACAGTAATCTCACTCTCTCAATATATGTGCCAACAGGGATGCTCAATTTTGGTGGAACTGGACAAAAACTTTGACTGCTTCATTGCCTCGACAACTTCCTCCCTTTCATGTCAGTCGCTAATCTCGGCTTGCTTCCTTCCTTTGCTGTTAGTCGCTTGGCTTATCTCGGCTTCCAGTCAAAGGAAATAGTAATCGATATGCTACCTCACACAGGTTGGTACTGGTCTTTATCCTAATTATTGTGCTTGTCATATGTATTGGTAATTTGGTATTGTGCTACTATTTACCCATTTCATAAATGAGTAACTTGGATCCTGAACTCCCAGACAAATCAGTACATTGGGTGATTTCAATAGAACTGCACAAAAAGATCAGATGGACAGGTACTTATGCTGCTGCTATGTACTCCATAGTTCACTCAGACAAGCATCGATGTTGACAAGAAGAAGTGCCTATATTCATTCGAGTATCAACGGGCGTCAACCATTTGTCAAACTACAAGTATTAGGAGAGTGAACTCCAAAAATATTGCTTGGCGCATAGCCCAGAAAAACAAAGTCCAATCTTTTGTCCCAACTTGTGCCTTTTGGTTATCAGCACATATGGTAGCGAACTGTATGGCATGGAGTCTAAATATTCCAAACAAGTTGGTTGACGCATATATTTATCTGGCACTTACTGAGTCTACACACCAGGGATGCTCCATTTCAGTTGAACTGGACAAAAAATTTGGGTGGTTCATTTTCTAAACCGCCTCATTTCTTGTCTGCAATGTAGAATTTAGGCGAGCTACATGACCAAGATGAGCTAGTAAACTAGTTGGATGAAAGTAGTGGCCAAGTTACTCAAACTCCCTCGGCACGAGGCCGCTATTTGAGGATAAACCTACAAGCAAAGTTCAGATTGTCTGTGCTGCCTCTTATGTACTCGAAAGTTTACTCGTACAAGCATTAATTTTAACAAGAAGTACCTCCGACTGAGCTCCATTTACCAGTCTGTACCATAGGTAATTAAAGTTCGTCCATGGATGATATTGGCTATGATCTCAATCATGTGGTTGCATAAACATACTGAACATGTGTATATCTGAATCTTTTTGTGAATTATTTATGAATATTGTCATGTGATCTATCAATCATTTGGATGCATAGACATGCTGAACTTGTGTATATATGAACCTTTTGAGTTGTTGATTGTGAATGTTGGCTATGAATATGAACATGTCCTCTGAACCTAAGTTTGATACGAATGTTTACCTGTTCTTTTGTACTTGTGTGTGAATTGTTAGTATGTCTACTATGGGATTGGTGACGTGTGGGTGTCAACGGCACACCTTCTTCCCAAGAAGAATTGCACCTGCTTTGTTAGGGTAGCAATGGCGCATCAGCTCTTTTTAATATTTTTGTGTTGTCTTCCCCCCTCCCCCGCTCAACCCCTGCCGTAATGTTTTTGGCCTCAAAATGAGCATAGTACTGCGTTGTTTTGGGGCTTGATGAAAAATCGAGTGCTGGTTTCTGTAGGCTGGCCCGCCCAGCAAATGGGCTGCTAGTCCACCACAGACTGGGAGGCTAAAAATAGAAGTTGTATGGTGCAGAGGCAAGTAAAAAATGTCATTGAGAGCCATCCACTAAAGAAAAAAATTGCGTCAAATGTGCTTCTTCAGTCGGGCCGCCGGCCCCCTCTTTAATCTAGTTCGCTCGGGGATCTAGCTTTTTTGAGGGATGAACAGAAATTTTATTCATCAAAAACCACAGTTTGTGGGATACATGCTGGATCGTGGGGCTGTAAAAGCCACACGTGGCACCCTTGAGCTAATCTAGGGGAGTATTTGGCTAAGCTATGCGCATCATTATTAGAACGGCGCCCTTCATACAAGATATTGCTGTTAAAACTCTCTGCCCTCTTCCTGATCTCATGAATGATCGTGCCATAAGTGCCCCTGGCATTCTTTTTAATGTCCTCCACTACCTGCTTAGCATCAGAGGCAATGATGAAATTATGGAGCGCCAGGTCTTTTGCCAGAGCATATGCTTCGCCGCAAGCGTTTGACTCAAGAATAGATGGGTCTTGGATACCGAGAACCACCAGTGAGGAACTACCCAATCCTTTTCTGCGGGAAGTTGAAACACCCGCGTCAACATGAATATTCGCAAAGCCCGTTGGTGGTGCCCTGGGTCTCACCCTCCCTGTAGGGCCTTGCTGGATCGCGGCACCAGCCTGCCTTGCTGGTTGTTGACTCTTGATAATTTCCAGGTCCATCAAGTACCTATTAATGAAAGCATGCGTTGTCGCAGGACTCTGAAATTCCCCTTCATGTATGGCTTTTCTTCTAGCTGTCCAAGTTGCCCACAATGTCACAGCCAACTTTAGGAATGTAGCATGTGATAATGACTGAATCATCGAAAACAGCCATAGTTTGGCCGTTGTTTCAGAGGTAGCCCTCAGCTAGTACTATCAAATTTTCTCCAGAGGGCGAACAAGCACTACTGCAAGAGACTGCTAACGTGACACTATGATCAGAGACCCTTTGCCGAAATTGTGTGCGATGCAATAATCGCAAACAGTGGTGTAAAAAACCGTCAAAAAGGTGCAAAACGTTTGCGATAATGAATGCATCAAACACGGTTAAAATTTTAGTTGCATGTGCAATGCAGGGCATACGGTTAATCCGTTCAAACTGTTTGGGATGAGGCAGAACAACAGAAATGGGCAGCCATAACAATGTGTGTGCGATGCAGGACACACGGTTAATCCATTCGAATTGTTTGCGATGAGGTAGAACAACAGAAACGAGCAGCCATATCAATGTGTGTGCGATATACGACATACGGTTAACTCAAATGAACTGTTTTCGATTAGGGAACACAACAGAAACAATTCAACTTAACAAGATGTGTGTGATATGCAACATACAGTTCACATGGATGAACTGCTTGCGATGAGCCAGAAGAACACAAACGAGTCGTGTAAACAAGATATGTGTGATACGTGGCAAACAGCCGACTCGGATGAACTATTTGCGATGAGAAATTACAACACATAAGGTCAATACAGTTACTTCGTGTGTGATTATGTGTGTACAAAAAACTTTGAAAAATGCAAACTAATTTCTTGCGGTGGCTAGGAGTATCGCACACATTGCATCTGCGAGTACTCGTGTGCGATGATTAGCATGTTACACATACGTTTCCTTATGTGAACATGTGTGTGAATTTGCAATATGCACAGTTAATATGCAAATGTCTTCTGAACATCAGGCACATGCTTAAATTCAATGAACTGTGTACGATACTAATACTTTCCATGAAAATTTATTAACTTGGGTAAGAGCATTTGAGTAACATATATATAGTGGTTACACTATTTGAAAAAAGGAGGATCTTCGTAACATGGTTTTGACAACATATGGTCCATATCTACATACTTAACATATATAGTAACAGCTAGCACATTTTAAGAGGCTGAGGGCCAACAACCACAACTATCCACTGGAAGCAGCTTGATCACGGTGACTCGGCATCTCATTAATGAAAAGGAAGAGCCCTTCTGTGCCTTGGTAGAGCAGGAGTAGAACAATGTCTCCAATTTTCCAATATGGATGCATTGCCACGAGAAGAGAGAACTTATTAATTTGAATGGTTCCATTTTTGCAGGAAATGCAGTACCTTGCAATCACTTTGGCGTTCTTAGCAGGCACAAGTGTAATTCGACCACACCAGGAAATCGATCCAGGAACGGCTACAGGGGGCAATTTCTATTAACATGTAGAATAAAAACCAATTGTAACATATCGTTGAAGATATATATAGTTTATGAGCATCAACATTAAAATAAGACTTTTTACCAGCGCTTTGTGCACACAATTGGTCTTGTTCAGTGTGTCCACCATAGGTCTAATTAATCCCATCCAAAATCCAGCGTTCATATGTGTGCTATCTCTGTCAGATTATCAACAAAGTTTATGACATGCTTCAAGTCCTTCCAGTGAAATTTGGTACGCTTAGTAACATACAGATCGTTCACTATGCATCCAACATATCCTGCTTAAAAGGTGGAAAGGTATTATTTATTCAGAACATGCCAGAAGAATATATGGTGTGCACAAATTGGTAAAAAAATTGGTTACTGCCGAGGAACGGAGTCAGAATATGATATCACAATTGGTTGCTTAAATAGTGATCAATTGGTTGCTTAAATAGTAATATGACTGCATGGAGAAAGTTGAAAGGACACTAACCTCAATCAGACTTTTATTTAGCTGATGACATTGGGGAAGTAAACATACATGTTAATTAGACTAGGCTGTGGTGCACGCACTAGAATTTTATTGCCAGCTTTCAGTAAATAAGACTTAGACATTTTTCTCCAAAGCTCCGCATTAAAATAGGAGTGACCATCTTTATCAAGTTTTACGCTAACCGTCATTGTAAATCCATGTTGCGTTATCAATATGACATCCTGGGAGTCATCAGCAGAGTAAAGCCCAAGATTTCCTTCTACTATTGTTCTTGCAAATCAAGGGATGTACTGCGTGAAATGAAAATTAA
Organism: Triticum urartu; assembly: GCF_056163025.1. Lineage (NCBI taxonomy): Eukaryota > Viridiplantae > Streptophyta > Magnoliopsida > Poales > Poaceae > Triticum > Triticum urartu. Next base: position 412,327,749 of record NC_141879.1, on the reverse strand, counting down.
GATCGTAAATTAGATATTTTGAAATAACCGAGCAAGATGCAAATATGGGAGTAACTGATAGAACATATCCATATATAGATGCAAGCAAAATACAAAAATATGGAATTAAAAATATATAATGTAACAAATATTTGATGCAAATATATAGATAATGTAGCAACAGACGGTATATGTTCACAAATTTAGGCCATGTCGACCGTGGTAGGTTGAGATTGAACATACCGAGCGCTCCCTGAAGTCGTCCGGAATGGTGAGATAGAGCTTCATTTCCGACTGGCCACAACCACAATTTCCGGATTTGTGCTCGCACTGTGCACACACGAATGAATACCCATGAATCAGCTAGAACAAAAATGATTCCATGGCGATTTCCACCAGTTGATTAACAGCGACAGGCGGACTGCGATAAGAGATGAGTGAATATTTCACTAGTTAAGTTGATTACCTTCTCCATGAGAAAAATCCCCGGCCCAATCCCGCAGAAAACCCCAGTCGACCAGAGTCTAGAATGTCGGTGCAGATTGGCGGCGGAAAGCGGTGGACGCGAAATCTGGTGCCGTTTGGAGTGCAACCTATGCCCGCCGCCAACAGCCGTCGAGCTTAGGGTGCAGAGTTGCAGTGGAGTCCGCGGCGAGTGAGTGGGGACGAAGTGGGCGAGGGTTTTCTTTTCCTTTTGCATGTGTGAGTGAACACACATGATTCGCAGAGGCGACGAAGATGAATCGTGTGCGATAGTAAATCACCGAGATTGAATGGGAATCCAAATTTCCTTTGTCCTTCATCCATGAGTTTTTTTCTAGGATGAACATAAACCCTACTAATCACCGTGTTAAAATTTGACACTTTTCCTGGTTCATTTACAATATTTAGGGGATTATGTGCATTTTGTAGGCATTAATGCATGTAATTCAAATTCAAACAATTGGTGCATGAAAGGGTGCACAAGAACGGTCTGGAAAAATCATACTCGTGGTATTTAGTAATTTCTCAAGCCTTTTACAAGGAATGGGCAGTGATTTCAATGGAATGCATGGCAATAGTCAACCACAAATGCGTCATTTACTAGGTAATCAACTATAGAACAATGAAATATGTGCTTGAAAAACATGGAGGCTTGAAAAACATGGAGGCTGGCATGGTGCGATGGTATGGCCTCACCGTGCCCTGGTTAAGACCTGAGAAGGTTTGATTTACGTCGTCATGCACGCCCTTCATAAATCGAACCATCACCGAGGAAGTTCAATGCTTTCAAGAGGGAAATCACCAAGATTGAAGGGGAATCCAAATTCCCGTCCTAGTTTGTTATTCAATTTTTTTCCAGCGATCAACATACCACCTCAAATGAAATGTGTTCAAATTTGACATTTTTCCGAACTCATTTACCATATTTAGGAAATTGTGTGCATTTTCTAGGCATTAATTATGCACATAATTCAAATTCGAACAATTGGTGCATGAAAAGGTGCACAAGAATGGTCTGCAAAACCATGCTCGTGCTATACAAAAAATGGAACACGTGGTTGGAAAACATGACGCCTGGTGTGGTGGCATGGTATGGCCTCACCATGTCGTGTTAAAAATTGGAGAATGTTTTCCTTATGTCATGATGCGCGCCTTTCATAAAATGAACCATCATCTGAGGAAGTTTCAAGGTTTCGAGGGGGAAATCACCAAGATTGAATTGGGATCAAAATTTCCTTTGTCCTTTGTCCACGAGTTTTTTTCTATGATGAGCATACAACCTGCAAATCACCGTGTTCAATGTGGCACTTTTCCGGGTTCATTTGCCATATTTAGGGGATTATGTGCATTTCCTAGGCATTAATGCGCATAATTCAAGCTCAAACAATACATGCATGAAAGGGTCCACAAGAATGGCCTAGAAAAACACACTCATTCCATTTAGTAAATTCTCATGGCTTTTACAAGGAATGGACAGATATTTCGATGAAATGTGTGGCAATAGTCAACCACAAATGTTTGTTTGTTGGGTTTTCAAGTATAGAAAAAATGAAATAAATGCTTAAAAAACATGATGCCTGGCATGGTGCCATGGTATGACCTCACCATGCCCTGGTGAAAATTTGAGAAGGTTTGTCTTATGTCGTCATGCACGCCCTTCATAAATTGAACCATCACCAAGGAAGTTCCATGCTTTCGAGAGGGAAAATCCCCAAGATTGAAGGGGAATCCTAATTCCCGTCCTAGTTTGTCATTCAGTTTTTTCCAACGATGAACATTCGGCCTCAAATGCAACGTGTTCAAATTTGACATTTTCCCAGGCTCATTTAGCAAATTTAGGGGATTATGTGCATTTTCTAGGCATTAATGGACATAATTCAAATTCGAACAATCGGTGCTAGTGTTATTTAGCTCATTCTCATGCCTTTTACAAGGAATGGGCAGACATTTCAAGGAAATGTGTGGCAATATTCAATCATAAACGCGTCGTTTACTCGGTTAACAACTATACAAAAAATGAAACACATGGTTGGAAAACATGACGCCTAGCGTGGTGCCATGGTATGGCCTCACCATTCCCTGGTAAAAATTGGAGAATGTTTTCCTTTGTCGTGATGCGCTCCTTTCATAAATTGAATCATCACCGAGGAAGTTTCGTGGTTTCAAGGAAGAAATCACCAAGATTAAGGAGGGGGGTCCAAATTTCCTTTGTCCTTTGTCCACAAGTTTTTCCTACAATGAACATACAACCTGTAAATCACTGTGTTCAAATTTGGCACTTTTCCGGGTTCATTTGCCATATTTAGGGGATTATGTGCATTTCCTAGGCATTAATGTGCATAATTCTAGTTCAAACAATTGATGCATGAAAGGGTCCGCAAGAACGGCCGAGAAAACCATGCTCGTGCCATCTAGTAAATTCTCATACCTTTTACAAGGAATGGACATATATTTCTATGAAATGTGTGGCAATAGTCAACCACAAATGTCTGTTTGTTGGGTTTTCAACTATAGAAAAAATGAAATAAATGCTTAAAAAGATGACGCCTAGCATGGTGCCATGGTATGACCTCACCATGCCTTGGTAAAAATTGAGAAGGTTTGGCTTAGAGCATCTCCAACAGCCGCGCCAAAAGACGCGCGCGCGCGTGGTAAATTGGCTTTTCAGCGCGCGAGGCACGTTTTCACGCGCTCCAGCCGTGGCAGGAAACTAGCACGCGCGGGAAATGATTGCACGCGCGTGGGAAAAGGCGGCAGCTCACGTGCTACATTTGGAACGCCACGTCCGGCGCGCCTATAAATTGCAGCGCCCTCTGCCGCTGTCTCCATCTCTCCATCGCCCTCTGCCGCCCTCTGCCGCCGACATGCCACCACCGCGCCACCATGCCGCCTCGCTGCCGGGGTGGTACAGGCTACCGCGGTGTCCACGTGCATCTGTCCGGCACCTTCTCCGCCGAGATTCGGTCGGGCGGCGGCATGCGGCTCCATCTCGGAACCTTCGACACCGCCCAGGAGGGCGCCCGCGTGTACGACACTGCGGCGTGGCGCCTCCTGCGGTCCCGTCAGGACATGAGCTTCGCCGACGTGTCGACGCAGAAGCGGGCATAGGAGTTGGAACCTTTCCTGCGGCTTCTCACCAATGAGGATCGTCGCAAGCACTAGAGGCAGGATCCTCGTCTCAGGCTAGCCGAGATGGACGAGCAAGCCATGGCGCTGTGGAGCCATCGCTTCCTGGAAGACGCCGATGAGGAATAGTTATTCGCCCAAAGGAGGGCGAAAAGGGCGAAGAGGAGGGAGGAGCGAGCCGCCTATCGCGAGGGAAAGCAAACGCGGGGTAGCTTAATACAACATCGCGCTAGGAGATACATCCTCCTGGGACTCCGGCGACGAGCGGTTCCTTGACGCCTACGCGCACACGTCGGACGAAGACATCACCGAGATAGAGTCCGAGTCAAACGAGTAGTACACAATTTTTGTTTTATTTTGTATCGTAGAAGTAGGCTATCATAAAAGCAGGCAGAGTCCGAGTCGGACGAATGAGCTATGAGAACTATCGAATCGTAGTCAGAAAAAACAGATGAAATATAGTGCGCCTGCTGGAGCGGCTCGGGCGCTCTTTAATTTGGGGCAACCGCTGGAGCCAGCGCACCACCGTGCACAAAAGCAGGCTAACCTGGCGCTGTATTCTGACTTTTAGCGTGGGGCGCATTGTGCGGCTGTTGGAGATGCTCTTATGTTGTCATGCACGCCCTTCATAAATCGAACAATCACCGAGGAAGTTCCATGCTTTTGAAAGGGAAATCCTCAAGATTGAAGGGGAATCCAAATTTTCTTCGTTCTTTGCCCTGGGGTTTTTTCTACTAAGAACATACACCCTGCAAATCACCGTCTTCAAATTTGGCATTTTTCCGGGCTCATTTACCATATTTGGGGGATTATGTGCATTTTCTAGGCATTTAGCGCATATAAATCCAATCCAGCTACAGGTGCACAGGTGTGATGTGAGGGACATGGATTGCCGTTCGATCGTGGCGCATCCAACGATGCACACACGTGATCCGTGTGGTTGGGGTTCCGGCCAATCATAACGCAACACACAATAGGCTCAGCGCACACTGTTTCCGGAAGCGAGGGAGATGAACCGTGCACGATAATGAACGAGCAAAATTGTAAGGGAAGCCAAATTTCTGTTGTCGTTTGTGGTTGAGCTCTTGAATACCACCGCACTATATGTCTGCCCGACCCCTCTGTCACAGAGCTCTCTCCAGGCGTCGTCCATGACACCGCGGCGCACAGTAACTGGTAAGGAAGCGATGGCATCCTGCCGCGCCGCGTTCCTCGCCACCCACGACCGCACACATGGTAAGGAAGCGATGGCATCTCTCCATGCCAAGTTCATTGCCGCCGCCGGCCAGACAGTTACATGGGCAGACTTTGAGGCTGCCATGGCCGAATGGATGGTGGATCTAGAGGCGCCAAAGCCACACAGAAGGAGCGAAAAGGCAGAAAGCAGTCAAGAAAAGAGAGTCCCGCTGCCGCAACAAAAAAGAGGCCATACGCCGTGGTGAGGGGAGCTTGGCGGAGATCGAAGCTCGGTGGGCTGCCGCCTACAAGGCCAGGAAGGAGAATGCCAGCATATGGCCAGCATGCCCTGATGGCAACATGTGAGAAGTACTTTAAGTTTGTAGTATTAGAGCAAATTACCAGTAGTATTTTAAGTTTGTAGTATTAACATATAATGTCAGTACGAGCATCCTTTGATGGCTTTGAGCATTGATTAACATGTGTGCCAGTGTGCATTTTTTGCGTTAATCATTAGAAGATCACAAAAACACACGATTTCTATGCCGTACCCTCCTGTGTTTTTGCATTAATGACCCATAAGCTAGTTAGCTGTGCGATATTTCCTAATAAACCAGGCGTACCATTGACCGAAAAAATCATGTACACATGTACATTTTTTTGGAGACGGGATCTGCCAACCTTCTTTTTTCTCGCACAAGAGTATTTTATGCGCTTCGTCTGCTTTGTGTGTTTCCCCGCCCAAGTTTCAAATTTCGCACCGAAATTTTCATTAGGCACGCAATTTTAGAATTTATTACTCCAACCACATCCCCTTCCCCTCAGTATCCCCCTCCCTCGCGCCTCCCCCTACCGGCATCTCAAACCGCCGCCGCCGCAACCACAGCTTCAACCACATCTACATTCTATTCGGATTCAGTCAGGTAGCCCACCGATCTCTATCACGTCCCTGGCCTGATTGCTTAAATGGCGCCTGCGAAACATCTGCATGCCTCCAAATGCCCCCTGCCAGGAGCTGATGGCGGTCCATGGTGCGATGGTCGCTGTGCGTGTTGACCCGGAGGAACAGCTCGCCTCTGCCGTTGCCGACATGGTGTAGGCTTTGGCCCAGATGAAGTCCCCCTCCGACTACCCCCTAGGACTTAACAGGTAAGATCTGACCAGCTAAATCTTACCAATACCACATGCAACGGCTATGATTTGTACGGTTGAAGTATTAAGCATGTTCGTTCCTTGTTTATTTCAGTACTACACACTGTGTGATGTTGAAATATTACCGTGTCCAACTCAATTTCACCAATACCAGCAACAAACTTACAAAACAAGACTTACGATGTTGTTAAGCCTATTGCAATTAACAGTTGTATCCATTTTTTAATCTGTCCATTTGCTACCATGCTACTCTCCGCAATGAGGATATACTAGAGATGCTGCCCCATTTGCTATTTTTGGTGGATGCTAACCCTGTTGTACTTAACATGCTTGTCCATGTACTTACGCAGGGTCATAACGGCCGATGCTGTTGTTTGCCGTCAAGGTTAGCTGCATCCCATGTTTTACAGTATTTCACATCATTTGTGCAATTGCAGTTTAACTTCTACCATTTACTGGTTGCTTGTAGGTACACATGTCAGTGGCACTGATCCATGCTTCGACCCGGGGGAATAGCTCGCCTCCTCCGCCACTGACTTTGGGCGGGCTCTGGCCAAGATGAAGTGCCCCAGCAACTACCTCTCAGGACTTACCAAGTATGTACCCACCAGTTCAATCTTACCAATACCAGTTGCAATTAATGGCTATGTTTTGTACCGTCGATGTATTAAGCATGTTGTAGTAAACATGCCTAACTCGTTTGAACTATTTTCCCTACTTTTTGATAGACAATTGGGCCATTATCTGCTCTGGCAGCACATGCCCAATGATGTTTAACTCTGCCAATTGCATTTTTATCAGTACCGGTTTCAATGGCCATTAAGCCTGTTGCAATTAACAGTTGTATCCATTTTTAAAGAGTTGTATTTCAATGGCTACAAACTTACCAAACATGAATTAGGATGTTGTTAAGCCTGTTGCAATTAATAATCCATTTTAATCTGTCCCTTTGGTACCGTGTTACTCTTTCGAAAGGAAGAAATCACTACGCATGCTGCCGTTTTATTACCATTTGCTATTTTTGGTGGATGTTAACCCTGTTGTAGTTAACATTGTCTTTCCATGTACTTACACAGGGCTACAAATGGGCGATGCTGTTGTTTGCCGTCGAGGTTAGCACCATCCCATGTCTTATACACCATCTATTCCTAAATATAAGTATTTTTAGAGATTCCAATATAGACTACATAAGGAGCAAAATGAGTGAATCTAGATTCTAATATAAACTATATCTATAATTTTATATACATCTGTATGTAGTTCATATTGAAATCTCAAAAAATACTTGTACTAAGGAACATAAGTAGTTGTATTTTACATCATTTGTGCAATCTCAGTTTAGCTTCTAACATTTACTGGTTGCTTGTAGGTACATATATGAGGGGTACTGATCCACGCTTCGATCCCTTTTGCGTATGGGGCAATGAGATATTCATGAACAAGAGTCAAGTGAGGAAACTAAGAAAGATTGTTAGGCGAAAGAAACGGGTGATTGGAATTAAGATCTTTATTTGCACTTTGTCGAAGACAACAGTGAAGTTTAGGATGGTAAGTAATGTGCTGCCTTTTCCCCTGCCCACAATAAGTTACTCTATAAGACCTCAATATCTGATATTTTTCTCTTTTCAGTGGTTTCCGAAGCTATTTACTGATTATTACCTTGAAAACTACATGAACAGAGTGGGGGCAACTAAGGTTGAAGTATATAATTCTTGCTACCATGATAATGCTCTAGAATTCTTCCTGAAGGCGGTGAAGGATGGGCGGGTGATCGTCACAAGGGGTCGGACAAAAGTGGTTCGTGCCTATGGCATGCAGGAACACACATTATGGGCATTCCGCTTCTGCAACACCGTTGGCAGTCAAAATGATTTACACTTGTCTCTTCACCTTTACCGCCTTTAATTATTGTGGTTCATCATAGTTAATTGCTGCCTAATCCTATAATTACTTAACATATTGTACTAGCAATTTTATTTATGGATTCGTTGTTGAACCATTGTGCTGAGAATTTGAATTGCAAGTTTCTATTTCAAAATTTCCAATTAGAATAATAAATTACTGGCAAAAATAAAAATATAACAGATGGTCATGGACCTTTGCAAACGGTTCTAGCAGTAAAAGCGCTTGTGATGGATAGCCCAATGCCACACAGTTTTCTACATCAAATCATGTGTAGTGTAGTTAATGAAAGCAAACAGTTAACCAAGGCAAAGCGCGTGTGATAGTTACACCTTTCACACATGAGCATATACATAAAACCATGTGGGATGTACATCCGAACGGAAACGTTTTCCCTTGATTGACTGTGTGGGATGTACATAAGAACGGAAATGTATTCCTTGGATTGACTGTGTGTGATATACATACGAATGGATTTTTTTCTGGGATTCACCATGTGGGATGTACATACCTACGGAAATGATTTTCCCAGATTACCGCGTGGGATGTACATACCTACGGAAATGATTGGGTTTCGATGCCTCGCCCGATCGCAGGAGGGCCTATCCCCGACAATTTCTGGGTCGTGTGGGAAGGACACCCTATCGTACACACTCACTTGGCGAAGGTTCCAAATGCCATCGTGGAAAGGGGTAAAAAACCGTTTGTTTAGGACCGATGCGCACCAGTGAAGTATCAGCTAGGACTAGGTATGCGTAGCCCACGACATACGGAGACAGTGGTTTCAACTTATTTTTTGAGGTGCATACCGGCCTATGGGCCTCCCAGCATAGGTTTTACTTTTTCTTAAAGATCAGCATCCCAATGTATTTTATTAATAAAACGCAGATCTCTGTTCTATTTATCTATATATAAGAATAATAATGTTGTGTCCAATTTATGTTTCCCCTTCTAACCACATTATATATATTTATATTATTACTATTATCGTATATTTTATAGATACTTATATATACATTGTAAAAACATCCCACGTGTTATTAACTTATAAAAGTAAATGTTTAACAAAAGTTGGCAAGGAAAATCCTGGTTGTTCTTGACTCACAGGTAGGAAAATCCTGGTGATTGCGTACAAAACCTTGCGAAGATTTTAAGGACCAATGTAATAATAACGCACTCATTTTTATTTTGAGCAATAACTCGCTAATTTGTTAATTTTATATATAAAAAATATGTCACAACGGTTTATTTTTTTATATTAATTGCTCCTTCTAATCTAACATTATATATAGAACGAGCCCAGCTAATTCGTGCATTTCAAGAAAGTGCAAATGGGCTGGGATTTCTTAGAAAACATTAAATGGGCCGTATTGACGCTAAATTACTTCTTCACCCAGCCTAGCAAATGGACTGTACATTCTAGAAAACATGGATTAAATATATGCCACATTTTTGCAGGCTAACTGTTGGATTTCGGGTTCCGGCAGACCCTTGAGGTTCGAACACTGGGATGTGCGCGGAGATTTCGCCTCCTACCTACCTGCACCCCTCCGCCATGCTTGGATCTAAACTAAGGAAAGAACAACACAAGAGACACAGGGTTTATACTGGTTCGGGCCACCGTTGTGGTGTAATACCCTACTCCAGTGTGTGGTGTGTGGATTGCCTCTTGGGTTGATGATTGAGGGAGTCCTGGATTAGGGATGTTCGGGTAGCCGAACTATACCTTCAGCCGGACTCCTGGACTATGAAGACACAAGATTGAAGACTTCGTCCCGTGTCCGGATGGGACTTTCCTTGGCGTGGAAGGCCAGCTTGGCGATGCGGATATTCAAGATCTCCTACCATTGTAACCGACTCTGTGTAACCCTAACCCTATCCGGTGTCTATATAAACCGGAGGGTTGTAGTCCGTAGGCAATCAACTCCATATACAACAATCATACCATAGACTAGCTTCTAGGGTTTAGCCTCCTTGATCTCATGGTAGATCTACTCTTGTACTACCCATATCATCAATATTAATCAAGCAGGACGTAGGGTTTTACCTCCATCAAGAGGGCCCGAACCTGGGTAAAACATCGTGTTCCCTGCCTCCTGTTACCATTCGGCCTAGACGCACCGTTCGGGACCCCCTACCCGAGATCCGCCGGTTTTGACACCGACATTGGTGCTTTCATTGAGAGTTCCTCTGTGTCGTCGCTTTTAGGCCCGATGGCTCCTTTGATCATCAACAACGATACGGTCCAGGGTGAGACTTTTCTCCCCGGACAGATCTTTGTCTTCGGCGGCTTCGCTCTGCGGGCCAATTCGCTCGGCCACCTGGAGCAGATCGAAAGCTACGCACCTGGCGATCAAGTCAGGTTTGGAAGTTTAAACTACACGGCTGACATCCGCGGAGACTTGATCTTCGACAGGCTCGAGCCACGGCCAAGCGTGCCGCACTATCTCGAGGGGCATGATCTAGAACTACCCCCGGACAGTGTCCTGGAGGCCGCAAACGCATCGGTTCCGACCCCTAACTCGGAGCCTATTGCGCCAATCGAGGATGAGCTATTGGACGTCACCTTGGGGGCTGCGATCCCGAAAGCGATCGAGCCGAACGCTAGCCCCGCACTCTGCATGACCCGTGACTCCGAGGATCCGGAGTCCTCCCCGGACTCCGAACCCCCCGTGCCCCTGCCAATCGAATCCGATTGGGCGCCGATAATGGAGTTCACCGCCGCAGACATCTTTCAGCATTCGCCTTTTGGCGACATCCTGAATTCTCTTAAGTCTCTCTCTTTATCAGGAGAGCCCTGGCCGGACTACGGTCAGCGAGGATGGGATACGGACGATGAAGAAATTCAAAGCCCACCCACCACCCACTTGGTAGCCACTGTCGACAATTTAAACGACGTGCTCAACTTCGACTCCGGAGACATCGACAGCATGGATGACGATGCAGGAGATACCGATGAACCAACGCCCATAGGGCATTGGACAGCCACCTCATCTCACGATGTGTACATGGTGGATACCCCTAAAGTAAGCGACAACGAGGAAAAAGGGGATGGGATGGGAGATCGACCCCCCCAAAAACAATCAAAGCGTCGGCGTAAACGCCGACCCAAGCCCCGCCTCGACAAAAACCCAGCCATAGAGCAGGACGAGCCGGTAGATGACGAACAGGCCTTAGAGCAACCGTCCGAATAGGGCAACACGGATAGAGAAACCGAACATCCGTCCTCCGGCGAAAACGGCATTCCGGACAACCTCACGCCGAATAAACCTATGGAGCAGAAGAATCTCCACGAGAGGCTCATTGCAACTGCACGCAGCCTAAAAAAGCAGAAGCGGAAGCTAAAAACAGCGGAAGATGCACTCCGGATTAGATGGAGCAAAGTAATCAATACCACAGATAAGTACGGCGACAGTCGCCGCACTAAAAGCTATCCGAAAAGAAGGCTACTGCCTGAATTCGACGAAGAGGCCCTAGAGCCCTCGCATTCAAAAAATGAAAAAGCCACACGGTTGGATAGACGACCCCATAAAGCGGCAAGCGGCGCCGCACCTAAATCGGCATGCGACCCACTTAAGGATTCACATCATGGCCCAGTCAGGTCCATTTATGGGCCAAGAAAGCAAGCTCTCGTAAGCAACGCTATGAAGCCATCATCAGAATCCAGCACACCCAAATACAGGGGCGCCGCACACCCCCTATGTTTCACCGATGAGGTCCTGGACTATGAATTCCCAGAGGGATTCAAACCCGTAAACATAGAGGCATATGATGGAACAACAGACCCTGGAGTTTGGATCGAGGATTATATCCTCCACATACACATGGCTAGAGGAGATGATCTCCACGCCATAAAATATCTACCCCTTAAGCTTAAAGGGCCAACCCAGCATTGGCTTAAAAGCCTTCCCGAAAACTCAATTGGAAGCTGGGAAAAGCTCGAGGATGCTTTCCGAGCAAACTTTCAAGGGACCTATGTCCGCCCTCCAGATGCAGAGGATCTTAGTCACATAACTCAACAACCCGGAGAATCAGCTCGGCAGTTCTGGAATAGATTCCTCACTAAAAAGAATCAGATAGTCGACTGTCCGGACGCTGAAGCCTTAGCAGCTTTCAGGCATAACGTCCGAGATGAATGGCTCGCCAGACACCTCGGCTAAGAAAAACCAAGAACAATGGCCGCACTAACAAGCCTCATGACCCGCTTTTGTGCAGGGGAGGACAGCTGGTTGGCAAGGTGCAGCCCCAGCGACCCAAGTACATCTGAAACTAGGGATGGAAATGGAAAACCGCAACGCAACAAGGACCGTCGCTGGACTAAGGACAAAAGTCCGAAGAGCACGGCAATCAATGCCGGATTCAAAGGCTCACGACAAAATCAGGAAAAATCGCCCCCCCAGGATAACAGGGACAATCCATCCAACCTAAATAAAATCCTGGACAGGATATGTCAGATACACAGTACTCCCGGGAAGCCTGCTAACCATACCCACAGAGACTGTTGGGTTTTCAAACAATCCAGCAGACTCAATGCCGAACACAAGGGGCTCGACACACCAAGCGAAGACGAGGACGAACCCCAAAAGCAGAGCACCAGGAAACAAAAGAACTTCCCACAAGAAGTAAAAACAGTGAACTCACTTCACATAACAAAACATGCGGCGCCCGTAAAGGTACGCACCACACGGCCCATCCCCAAAGGGTCCTGCCACTGGTTGTCAAAACCGATCATCTTCGATCAGCTAGATTATTCTAGGAATATCAAGAATGTAGGCTGGACTGCCTTGATACTCAATCCAATAATTGGCGGACTCCAGTTTTCAAATTTCCTTATGGACGGCGGCAGTGGACTAAACCTGATATATTAGGATACAATCCAGCACATGGGGATAAACCCAGCAAGAATCCGCCGCAGCAAAACCTCCTTTCAAGGGGTAATACCTGGTCCGGACACCCATTGTATGGGTTTTCTCCGACTCGAAGTCATATTCAGCTCTGCCGATAACCTCCGCCGTGAAAATCTGACCTTCCATATCGTCCCATTCTCAAGTCGCTATCAAGCACTACTGGGACGCGAAGCTTTCGCTCGCTTTAACGCAATACCGCATTATGCATCTCTTACGCTTAAGATGCCGGGTCCATGAGGCATCATATCTATGAAGAGGAAGCACTAAAGTGCGCCTCCCCAAGCGGAGGACTGTGAACCGCTTCGACAGCCCAACAGCAAAATGGCCTCACCGGCCAAAAAACTTCGAAATAGGTCATTCAAGACCATGAACGCGGATAGACGAGTTTGGTGCAAAATCATCATTGATGCAGGCCTAGAAGCCATATACCCCCGCACTAGGGGCTCCACGCATATACAATAAGAGACAATAAAGCTCAATCTTATATATCTTACTTTATACTTTGCTTATTTTAAACTTTTTCGGCATGACCCGTTTTCAACTCAGTTCCTCTCTTTTACAGATGAACGTCGTGCGGCGCCCGTCCAGGATACGGCACAACGGAGACACAGGCGCAGACGTGCAGTAGGGACCCGTCCTAAAGGATTCTTTTTAGATTAAGACCCTGCGTAAACATTTTTTACTGTCTCTTGTTGCTACACATCCCCTGGTTTTTTCTTTCTGATATAACCAAGGAGGAGGCTGGCGTCTTGGCATGTGGCCACGTCAGAATTTTTGCACGTACCTGAACACTAGGGGCTTTTTTAATAAAGAGTGTTGTTTCTCCCGCACTCATAAAGACCGAACACCTTAGGGAGTGTCCGGCGTCGCGAGTTTTGGCATTATATGCATCAGCTCCGAATCATGTCTTTGGTCAAATGTTGGGTTTCTCGGCTCCTGAGTTCAGCTACCTTACGTTCCGCTCTATCGGCTAAGGTAGCACCAGGAGAACTACTGTGATTGTGCCCCGGTTCGGCCGGGTGAGCACCTTAGTGCAGAAAGTCGAAAACTGACTGTCATGATGTAGCGTGAGACTGGTCAGCCACTCGATGACCTATCGGAATCTATCGGATTCCTCCGCTTTAACGAAGGGCCGCTTCCCGGTCAGGCACATACGCGCCCCGAACTCGGACGAGCACAGTTGCAACCAAGGGGCTACCTAAATAGTCTCAGTGTCAAACTCCTATGGCTAAGTGAAAGTGTTAAAGCATTATAGTCCGGTTGCCTGGCCCGCTGCGCTATCATTTCCTTTGTAGGACCAAGACGTTGGGTTAAGTGTGAAAATGCGTCTTCTGCGAGCACCCCCGCACTATGTGCGTGGGGGCTGAAGCCAACGACTGCCATCTTTCAGATTCTATATATATATATATATATATATATATATATCTTAAAACGGCCGCACAGGAGGTGTTCCCAATACTTGGAGGCACAAGTATAAAAAATGCCACTACAGTTTATCAAAATATTACTTTATAATTACATATGCTATCATAACATAGCATCTTTCGGGCACTGTGTCTCTATTACACGAGCGCCTTCAAGAACATCCTGAAAATAGTGCTCGGAGGGTACTAGGCTTTTGTCCGAATCTCGGGACGCAACAACGGTGGTCTCCATCTCTGCCCAGTATGTCTTAACACGGGCAAGAGCCATCCCAGTGCCCTCTATGCATGCTGACCTCTTCATTGCATTTATACGCGGCACCGCATCAAGGAATTGCTACACCAAGCTGAAATAACTCTTCGGCTCCGATCTCCCCGGCCACAGGTGACCCATGACGTACTTCATGGCGAGTCCAGACAACCTATTCAGTTCGGCCCATTGAGCCAAACAATCATCCACTGCCAGCGGACGCTCTGGATTGTGAAACTGCGATCAGAAAAGCTTTTCCACTTCGCGATCTTTCTGATCTCGAAAGTGTTCGGTCGCATCAGCAGCACTCGCTGCCAAGTCCAGATAGGTATCCTCCACACTCCACATCCGGTCCAACGGAGCAAACTTCGGATCACAAAATTTCCTTCGCAGCATAAAGGGCTTTCCAGCCGCAATCTGTTCGGCCTGACGCAGCTCCTCCTTCGCAGCTCTCATCGCAGAGCGCGCGTCCTTGGCATTGGCAACGGCCTTCTCTAAGTCCGTCTGTTTCGCCTGGTCTTCTTTTTCAAGAAGTCTACAACGGTCTGTAGCGCTTTTAAACTTTTCGGCCATCTCGGCCATCTCTTCCTTGCTTCGGCAATGAGCAGCCTGTTCGTCTCTCAGCTCTTCAAGGGCTTTCCCAGTGGCCGCATCACTTTCGCTGGCTTGTTCTTTAACTCGGGCAAGTTCTGCCCTAAGACTCTCCACGGCGGCCGCACCATCTGCGTCAAGCACACACATCGTAAGACACAGGCATAAAACTGTTCTTACCTGATGTCGCCCGAGGAATTACATACCTTGAGCCTCATCAAGCCGCTTATTGACAAGCGTGATGTCGGCATCTGCCACGTCCAGTTGCCGCTTTAGTTCGGCAAAATCTTCAGTTCGGCTCGATTTCGGACACCCTGTCGCCTACATTCAAAGGCGACATCTTAGACCTGGGATTATGATCCTCCGCGTGCCATCATTTCTTAACGACGCGCAGAGTCTTAGGGGCTACTATCTACACAGGGCGCATCTTACTCATGCGCAACTGACAAAAGTATACATTATCTAATGTACCTCGAAACCCGTCAGTAAACTTTTGACGGCCTCATACAATCCGCTCTCTACGGATGAAATCCTTTCAATCACCGTGCCCATCAATGCACGGTGCTCCTCTGAGATAGAAGCTCGCCCCAGCAGAATCTTAGCTCCTCCGGCCGAGCACCAGACGGTGCCGGGCTCGTCCCATGACCTCTTTCGAAGGCCGGACGCGGAGAACCTCGGGGGGCCGCATAGCCACCTTCTGCCCCTACCGGATTTGGAGAAACCCTCCGCAACGACACCTCAGGGTCGCCCGCCTCGCTAGGCGGCACGGCAGGGGGAGGGTTCCCGCTCTCCATCATCTCCGGAAGGAGATCCCCCGAAGACGAGCTCTACTGAGAAGGGCTGAGGTCCGAGCTACAATATAAAGGTTTGGTTAATCTTCTCGGATATAAATCAAGGACTTCCCTCTTCTCTCAAAAGGAAAATCTTTTCTCCAATTACGGCTCGCTGGAGGGCTGATCCCCTTGAGGGCGTAGTCCGGCCGAGGAACTCCCCGGCGTCGGACCCTCTGACGAGGATTTTCTCCCCCGTTTCGAGGCCATTGTTTCTGGGTCGTCAGAGGCGGCTCTCTTCTTCCCCTTAGGAGAGGAATTGTCGGTTCCTCCCTTCGGAGCAGCCTCCTTCGAGGAGGCCATAGCTTCCTTGTCCTCCCCCTCCAAAGGCATTATCTCCAGCATCCTGACCAGCACGGGATCCGGCCTGGTTTCAGGAAGGGGAGCCGGACAACAGATCAGCTTTGCCTTCGCTATCCACTCCTGTTTTAAAGGACGGCTCTTTTAGGGGCAAGTTTATGACAAATATATGGATAGAAGGTCCGAGCACAAGGTTGCTTACTTGAGTATCCGGGCAATTGCAGCTTAGGCCTGCGTCCTCGGTTAAATCCGGACACATCTCTTGTGATCCGAAGAACAGTCTATACATCTCCGCGGGCGTTGCGCCCATAAAGTTCTGGAGAGCTCACGGTCCCTCTGGATTAAACTCCCACAGGCGAAGGGGGCGACGTTTGCCGGGCAATATTCGGCGAATCAGCATGACCTGCGTCACCTTGACCAAGCTGTGGTCTCCTTCCAAGAGATCCTTAATTCGGCCCTGTAACAGGGGCACGTCTTTGGGCAAACCCCAATCCAACCCTCTGTTAACCCATGACGCTAGCCATGGTGGGGGACCCGAGCGAAAGGCAGGAAGCGCCACCCACTTGGTGCTCCGGGAAGCGGTGATATAAAACCACTCTCGTTGCCACAAGCCTAGCTCCTCTTGAAAAGAGCCCTCGGGCCATGGAGCATCAGCATTTTTGCTTATAACAGCGCCTCCGCACTCTGCGTGCCGTCCCTTGATCATCTTCAGCTCCACTTTGAAAGTCTTGAGCCATAATCCGAAGTGAGGGGTAACACGGAGGAACGCTTCGCATACAACGATAAACGAGGAGATATGGAGGATGGACTCCGGAGCTAAGTCGTGGAATTCCAGCCCGTAATAAAACAGCAGTCCCCTCACAAAGGGGTCCATCGGGAAGCCTAACCCCCGAAGGAAGTGAGACACGAACACTACGCTCTCACCGGGCTGGGGACTGGGGATAGCCTGCCTTTGAGCAGGCAACCTGTGCGAAATTTCAGCGGTCAAGAACTTAGCCTCTCTCAACTTTAGCACATCCTCCTCCGTGACGGAGGAGGGAATCCATCGGCCTTGAAGGTCGGAACCGGACATTGTCGAAGGTTTGAGGCGCCCGGAATCTGGAGCCTAGGGTGTCGGAACTCAAGGCGACGGGCGAACTTGTTTTGGGATTGGTGAAAAGGAGTAAGGCCCTGGTCTCTTTATAAGAGGTTGAATACCAGGAGCCCTCCCCGTAACCGTTTGGGACTCGCCTTTAATCGAGAAAACATGCTAACGGGCACGATTGGGTTACCCACGTCCGTATTGATGAGAATCCCGTAAAAGGGGGGCACACGATCTCTGCTTTGACAAGACGTGCCAAGGAAACCGCCTCGCAAAACACGCTGAGGTGGAAAAGTGAAAACGTTCTCTATGGCAATATGTGGAAGCTTATTTTGCAGAGCCGTGCACTACTCTTGGTGTTTACAATCTTCTATAAAGGACTTGAAGGAGGTACCCGCCTTGCAATGCCAAAGACAATTTGCGCGCCGGACTCGTCGTCATTGAAGCCTGGTTCAGGGGCTACTGAGGGAGTCCTGGATTAGGGGGTGTTCGGGTAGCCGGACTATACCTTCAGCCGGACTCCTGGACTATGAAGATACAAGATTGAAGACTTCGTCCCGTGTCCGGATGGGACTTTCCTTGGCATGTAAGGCAAGCTTGGCGATGCGGATATTCAAGATCTCCTACCATTGTAACCGACTCTGTGTAACCCTAACCCTATCCGGTGTCTATATAAACCGGAGGGTTGTAGTCCATAGGCAATCAACTCCATATACAACAATCATACCATAGGCTAGCCTCTAGGGTTTAGCCTCCTTGATCTCGTGGTAGATCTACTCTTGTACTACCCATATCATCAATATTAATCAAGCAGGACATAGGGTTTTACCTCCATCAAGAGGGCCCGAACCTGGGTAAAACATCGTGTTCCCTGCCTCCTGTTACCATCCGGCCTAGACGCACCGTTCGGGACCCCCTAACCGAGATCCGCTGGTTTTGACACCGACAATGATGATGAACAATACAAGGAAGAACAGCCTCGCGAGGGTCTGTTCTTGGCTGGGGTGATGAACTGCTCGGAGGGGTTCAGTCACCTTTCTCTCTCTCTCTCTGCTCTCCTCTGACCGACCCTTCTAACGAGCCTCTTCCTTCCTACCTCTTTTTTGTCCTCCCTCCAGCTATGTGGGTGACTGGTCCTATTTATAGAGGCCCTGGTCCTCTCCCCAAATATTGAGCGGGAAGGGAGCCAACAATGGTGGGATAATTTGAAGGGGGACGGCAAGTATCAGCTATCCTGACAAAAGTAGTCTTCGCCTGCGCAAAGCTCTGGTAATGATGCCGTCTTGGGCTCCACGGTGACCTCCGTCTCGTAGTCCTCCTGGTCTTGGTCTCATTGCACCGAAATGGCAACCTTTGCCTGATGCCTCGGTACTCTGCGGCTGCGCTTGCCCCCCTTGCACCAAAGAGGAAAGGAGGACGCTACGCAGGCTGGCACCCGCCTGGCGCCCTGAGTTGTCATGGCTTGCGTCATGGGATCCTCGTGAGGTACCCCGCCTTGATCTCTCCGCCTCCTCATGAGCCAGCCTGACGACGCCGTGCCTGAGGAAGCTCCGCGTTGTCCGCCCCGCGAGGCTTGGCCCCTCGCGAGGGTCTTGGGTTTGTGTTGGTGAAGATGGGCCGTGCTGGTCCCCCCTCTGAGCCACGCCGCAGGCTGCAGGCAGGCAAGTCTGGGGACCCCCGTTCCTAGAACGCCGACAGTAGCCCCCGGGCCCAAGGCGTGCCCGGACTTGGCCGTGCAGGCAGGCGGAAGGGCAAGAGCGAAGCGCCGCGGGCCCTAACAGCCTGCGGCCTTGGGCGCCACGTGGCGGTTGATTGGAAGTGGGCGCCTCAGTAACCACGCGAGTTGATAAAGGAGTGGCATCCGCCTAGGCCCTGCTTCTTGCTTTCTCTGGTTGCTGCTCAGATCCCCTTTCTTGTGCCTCCGAGATTTCTAGATCTGCTCTGACCGCGCGACCTAGGGAGCCATGGCGCTTCGTCAGCCCCCGGCCGCAGCTTGGTACTCGTCTGCCCTGGACTCGCCGAACGTGTCGGAGGCGGGCCTTGCCCGGTTGCGCCGGATGGCGAAGGCGTGGGGCATCGACGGGGAGAAGGTGTTCAAGGCCGGCTCCGCCACCCCTGAGGGTCAAAGGAGCACCTTCTATCCGCTCTTCCTAAGTGCCATTGTTGCTGGCCTGGTGCCTCCCTTCTCCGAATTCTTCTTCTCTATCCTCCACCATTACAAGCTACAGGCTCTGCATCTCCATCCAAACTACGTCCTTCTCCTGGCAATATTTGCTTATTATTGCGAAGCACATGTTGGGGTGCAGCCCTCAGTGGCCTTGCTGCGCCACTACTTCTACCTCCGGACCTCTCGTGGGACCGCTTCCGCGTGCGTGAGCTTCGTTGCGTCCGCCGGCGCCATTGCCATCTCGAACTCTGGGAAGAGGATTGAGGGCTTCAGGAGCAAGTGGATCTTGGTGGATGCCGGGCGCATCCACCCTCAGCTGATAAAATGTGGTTTGACACAAACTTTTGAGTGTTTTGGACCTTGCCTTGTTTGGATTTTGTCTGTTGTTTGCAAGTGCTCTAAAAATCAAATAAATCCTCCAACTCCTATACTTCATCTCCTTGCTCCAAACTCTTGAACCAATGATCATGCCATGTGTATAGAGAAATATAGTATTTTCTTACAAAAATAATTTGGCCAAAAAGTATTTTCAAAAATTAGTTTTCCAAAAACCCCTGAATTAAGATTTGTACTGCAAGTACTTAATTCAGGGAAGTAAAAATCTTTCCAAAAATATGTTTGACTCCTATTAGATATAGGATACCCAGAAACCACAAAAAAATAATTTTAAAAGTTATTTTTCTATTTTATTTAAAAGCTTTTTCTTAAGGGCAGAAATGGTCTTTAATAGGGAAAAATTATTTTATTGTTTCAAAGATATTTGAGAAAAATTACGGAAACTCAGGGGGCATATATTTCCCATATATAAGAGTTTCAACACATGGTCATGTTCAAAATATTGGTCAAATCCCTCAAAAACCCTTTCTGGATATTTCAAGCTTTTGAAATATTTACAAAGGAAATATTCCCCAAAAATTGCAAGAAAATTCTAGCATGTCACATATTACATGTTGGATGATCTTGCCAAGTATCATGTCATGGAGAATAGTATAACCCCATGAAATCTCCCCAAAACCATTTCTGTCCATTTTGAAGTTTGAGCAACTTTACATTGCCAAACATGTCCAAATGTTCTCAAACCTTGTGAACATAGTCAAATGGTCTAATTATTCATCTAGACCAAATGGCACAAGCTGGAGAGAATGTTATCTTGCTCAAAGTGCCCCAAAACCCTTCCTGTTCAGAACCAAATTTGAACAACTCTACATTGGAAACTTTCTCCTTTTGATCTCAACTTTTGTGGACATGTTCATAACCTCAAATGATGACACTACACCAAGTGGTTCATCAAGGAGAATAGATTTGCATGACTAAATCTTGGTAAAGCCATTTCTGTTGATTTCTAGGGTTTACTAAAGTTACATTGGCTACTTTGCCCAAATGAGCTCAAACTTGGTGGAACATCCTACTTCTATGTGCCATTCCATCCTGTTAATTCTCATGTCAAGTGGAATTAATTTTCTTGCCCAAACCAGCATCAAACACCTTCTGCCATTTTACTAAAACCCCTGTTTTGACCTCTTCCACTCTTCTCCATGGCCTCCACTTTTTACCACAGCCCCTCCTAGACCTCTTCTACCTCAAGTAGCAATGGCTGCATCTCAGATCAATAATTGAGGGGTGAAACCACCTATTTTACCCCTCTGGACAGCCCTTGCACCCCTCTTCCTCACCTCCCTCCTCACTCTAGTGGCCACCCAAGGCATCCAAGGCTTTCCCCATATTATTTACTCCTCCCTAGAGCTACCGGACATGCTTAGCCGTGCCCACTTTGCCAAAAAAATGGCATGCCGGCCATTTGCACGCTCTGGAGCACGCTACAGTGCGCTCCCGCACTGTAGCCGCCCCCTGCCAAGCACCTCCGGCCACCTCGGGCCTCCCTAGCGCGCCCGACGAGACGCCTCGGCGTCCGGGACATGGCAGCTGGTCGGCCCCTCCTCCCTCTCTCTCTATCCTGCCCCTGCTCGCACGCGCACCGGCCGCCCGAGAGCTCCAGTGAGAAAGCTCACACACGCGGTGCCCTTGGCCCCCCTGCTCTCTCTCTTCTCTTCCCTAGCTCTGGACCGAATCCAGGAACGCCCCAGACACACCGCGACGAGCTCCTATGACCCGTGGTGATGGCAACGAGCTCGCCGGCGCACGAGTCCTCGGTGGACCGTCGCCCGCCTATTTAAGGGTCTCCCCGAGCCCTCCTCTCCTCACCACTCGCCCTCTCTCCCTCCCAAAGACCCACGGGACGAAGCGAAACCTCTCCCCGAGCCCTCCATCTGCCTCCAAGGCCGAAGTGGAGCCGCCGTCCATCGCCTAAATTCAGCCGAGCCCGAGCTCTTCTCCCACTCCTCTCTCCACCAGTAGGCTCCCCTGAGCAAGGCGGAGCTCCCACGATCTTTCCCTCGTCCGAGGACGCACCGTAGCCCCATGCCCAATCTCGCCCGACGCCACCGTCCGCCGGCATCCAAGCCGCCGTCGCCTCGACCATCCCCGGCAGCCATGGCATACACGAATGGATGCGGCGCTCGACGCCGAGCTCATCCATAGCCAGGGCGTCGCCGGAGGTGCTCCGTAGCGCCGGCAGTCGCCATCGGGGCCCTCTGCTCCATCGGCCAGGCAAGCGCACGGGAGGAAGAGGAAGATGAAGGCCCTGCAGGCGGGCCCCGCTCGTCAGTGGCCCAGCCACCGGGCCACGCTGGCAAGTGGAGGCGGGTTCGCCCCCTCTCGCGTCCCCGCGTTGAAGGCGCACTTCACGTGGGCGCCTTCGACGTCGCCTCGATCACCCCGTGCGGCCATTCAGCTGGGCCGGCCCACGGCCTATCTGCCGCCCAGTGCGCAGGATAAGGTTAAAACCTTATTTCCTTTTTCTTTTTCCAGTCAACTTCAAAAATCCATAAACAATTCAAATTAACTCCAAATTTGATGATTCAAATTTCTAGTAGTTTCTAAATTCATTCCCTACCACATGGTGCTACTTGCACATTTTTATAGAAATATTTCTTTCACAAATATTTAGCAAATCCTAGTTTGCCATTTCTTTGATAAACTTCAGAAAATCACAGAGAGCCCATTTTTGATCCAAATTCCATGATTCAAAATCCTAGATGTCTATAAGTTCAAAACTTAGTTTTTGAACATTTTTACTAATACTTTCTGTATCACCTCAAATAATGGTCTATTTTTTCATATTTGTCAACATTGCAAATTCATAGGAAAATCATTTCAACTCCAAATCCAGTGAAACCAATTCCTAGACGCTTCTAAAATCATCCTTTGTTAAATGGGTGCCTTTGCTCATTTTTCAAAAATATGTTTTTGTACACTTCTTGCAATTCCATAAACCCCTTGATTCCATCATATCAAAATGTTTAGAAATACCCATTGATCCACTTCCAATGAAATCACTTTAGTCATTCCTCATATGACCATAGGTATCCAATAAAAGTCAACTTCATTTTCGTTGCTTCGCTGAGTGCATGATTTGCCTTGAATGGCAACCTTGCTAGGCTTGCCTCCGTTGCATACTCCATTGATACTTTCATTGTTCATGACTCTACCCTTGCTTAGAGTTGTGTTGGTGGGTTGTAGAAATATGCTATAGTAGATGGCTACGCAAAGTGGGTCAGGGTTATGCATGGAAAGAAACAAGTATGGGTTGACATACTTGCAAACAGCCCAGTGGGTGCCACTAATGCCCCTGGGAGATGTTGATGAACTAAGTCACTACTTGTTGGAGAGGTAGTGTACCGAGGCTCGATAAAAGTGTTGTTTACAGAGACGGATTAGATTTAAGATTTGTCGACTGTCCCAACCTTACATGCGCAACCACTCTACCCTTATATGGGAAAGGGCATTATTGATTACCTAGGCCCATACTAGCTTGGAACCCACATTACTAGTGACGGGAGAGTTGTTGGTGCGCTCTCTCGGGACGGGGTCGTGCCAGGTAGGCCGGCCATGACTGTTTTCACAGGGCACCGGATACACCGTTGTGTACCCTCTCGGATGTTACGATCTCGAGTGAGTCTCATATGATGTACATCGTGAGGATATGGAACAACGAGTGGACTCCTTGTTAGTGTCGTCTAGGGAAAGATAGTGATCGGGTGCTTACCCCGGGTACTTGAGGTACCGCGGGTCGTGGATGACACGGAAGTTCCCCAGATCTTGTGGGTAAAGTGTGCAACCTCTGCAGAGTGTAAAACTATTCGAATAGCCATGTCCATGGTCAAGGACAGTTGGGGTGTGCTGCTTAGACTACGACCATAGGTTTCTGACAAACAACACGGTTTGGTAAATCTGTTGATGTGATTCGTGAGGAAGTCACGATGAGCTTGAGTATGAGTTGTTCACAACTCTATCCCGATGTTGATGTCTGTAACCTCCTGATACTTGTTGCAGACGCATTCATATCCTTGATAAATGTTGATCATACTTGCATGAGAAAAACTAGCTTTCCGCAAAAATGCCAAATTAGCAGTAGTGCCTTGCATAATTATTCTGTTATCACCCTTGGGTTGCTTGCGAGTACATTCAAAGTACTCATTGGCTTGCCACTGGTTATTTTATTGGCCAGGCATGAAAGAGCACGATATGAAGAAGAGTACTTCGGTGACGAGCATGCGAGCTAGGACACTTCCCAGTCAGAATGCCTGTAGGGTTAAGGCAGATGGCATGGGTCCAAGTTATCGACGAAGATTTCCGCTACAATGTTATACTCAAGACTTGACCATAATGGTCCTACTTGTGTAATACGGTATGTATGGATGTAAGACTCTTGTTATTCAGCTTCTGTGTGTTCCGTGAGCATTGATCTCTGGGATCACTGTACACGTGCATTCGGTGATCACGACTTATGAGTCGGGGTCCCCACAGAGCTGGTATCAGAGCCATCCTGACTGTAGGAAGCCTTAGTTAGCATGGTCGTTAGTTAGGTTAAAACTATTTCCAAAACTATTACTAGTTTTCAAAACTATCTATACTTCTCTTCCCTTCTCAGTTTTTTTTGAAAACTAAGGTATACTTTCCCTATCGATCTCTTCCCTTCAAAACTATTGCAAACGGTAGCTAGCACCCTCAAGCCCCTGACCACGGGATTCCTTGTAATCCTCGTGGGTAGCCTAGAAGGATTACATCTTCCCAAACACTCACCCACCTCTTCTAAACACAAGATTGGCAACACCACAGCATGACGATGCCAACAGAAGATGCGCCTTTGAAGAATGAGGACAGGAAGACCCAGAGGACGGTGGCACCTTTGAATTTGCCCAGGATGATGCAACGTTAGCCTATGATGATCATGGCATAGGATATGCAAGATCATGATATACATCGCTAATAGAGTAACCCTGTCACTACCGTTGTTGTATCGGCAACCACCGGTGGATGAGAACCTCGCCAATTGGTCCGCCTCACTATAGTGAGCAGGAAAACGGTTCTCTTCATCCCCCGCTCTTGGTGTCGATGTGGTCATCAACGTAACCGACATGTTGGATCTCTACTATGCCTTGTTAATGTCATTGCATAAAGGATTACCTACCTGGTACCATCGACGCCTTAGAAGACAAAACGGGATCGTCATGAATAAGAAGACAACAGAAGACCGAGTCAATGCCTGCTACGAGGAGCCACCTTCACCCCATCACTTCAACAGGCAAGAAGTTGTTGAAGAATCTTCAGGCTCAACCTGGATCGTTTCATCAAACAACTACAAGAGACATAGCAACACCTGAGGAAAACTCAGAAGACTGCACGAGGCTCAAGGCACGATTACTGAGTCCAAGAACCCCTACGGTAGGATGAGTCGTGTACCCCCTATGCGCAGTCGAGTTCGTATGATGGTTTGAATAGAACCATGATTGTGTGTTGCTTGTTTTTATTTGTTTGTGTTTTGATATAGGTCGCACTTTTGCCCTAGGCAACAAGTATGCGACTATATCATCTTCCTTACCTTCTTTCTTTTGTTTGGCCCTTTTTGCCACCCGTTGTTTGCACCTGCACTATAGACCTCCCCCTTTATGCTACTTATCCCTCTCATCTCTCTCCTCAACTGAAGGCCAGCATGACAGGATACACCAAGGATTCTACCTCAATGACCAACTAGCACTGAAGAACTTTTTACAGCCTCCTCGACCAAGTAAAACCCTGTAGAGTTATGTTTAACCCCCAGACTAGAAACCCATTCGTAGAACCTTCGAGACTTCACAAGATACCCTAGCTCGAGTTCTTAACCATGTGCTTAACCCACATAATTGCAAGAGAACCTGTTAAGCCTCCGTAACCTTGCTTATCACTGGGTTCATTATGGAACTAGTGGACATAGTGAACGAGCACATTATCACCCTAATATAGCACAAGAACTGACGATGCCATAAGGAAGTCCAATTTGAGGATACAGGAATAGAGGACTAGATAGAACGATTGGCATCTCAGAAACTATGCTCAAGGATGGGATGATAAACATTCACTCGCACACTAGAGTCCTTGAAACCCTTACGCCCTACCAAGCCACAACATGGTCGGATCCTAACCTTGGGCTTTGGATCTAGATCAATAAGATCTTGGCCAATACTCAACCGTGACCACCACCAATGCCTCAGCCCACTTTACGTACCCCATAGACTTCATGGAGTGCTTGGACAAGTTAGTTGTCATCTTTCATTGATGACATACTTGTCTACCCGAAGACGGAAGAAGAATCGTTGAGCTGGTCAAGGAACATCTGAAGATCGTCATGTCTAGGAGGAAGAACTACACCAACCACCATCTTCAAGAAGTATACCTCCGCATCAAAGACCAGGCATATCTGCAAACCACTTCTCTCAAAGGAACCAAGCATTTCCATGTCAAAGGGAAGCTCACACCAAGATTTATCGGCCCTCTCCAAGATCACTTCAAGACAAAGAATAAACGGCTACCAGCTAGAGTTATCACCTGAGTTACCCATTATGCACAACGTTTTCCACGCATCACACTCCGGAAACGTTCCCAACTTCCTAACTAGCCTGGTCTCTACAAGGACATCGATCATGAGCCATCGACCTCTAGCCCAATATGACCTACGCGAGAGATCCCAATTGCAATCTGGATCAAGCAGGACGACAAACACGAAGCCATGCCATCGAGTACTTCAAAGTTCAATGGAGCACCAAACGAAAGCAGAAGCAGTACGAGGACGTGAAGACTACCCCAAATCCAAGTTTCCGTATTCCTTCCCGCGCCTAGTCTGGGAATCTCGGGGACGAGATTCTTGTAAGGGGGGTAGGTCTGTCACACCCTGATTTTCATGCCACAACACTTAAGCTAATAAATCATGATAAAATGTGGTTTGACAAAAACTTTTGAGTATTTTGGACCTTGCCTTGTTTGGATTTTGTCTGTTGTTTGCAAGTGCTCTAAAAATCAAATAAATCCTCCAACTCCTATACTTCATCTCCTTGCTCCAAACTCTTGAACAATGATCATGCCATGTGTATAGAGAAATATAGTATTTTCTTACAAAAATAATTTGGCCAAAAAGTATTTTCAAAAAATAGTTTTCCAAAAACCCCTAATTAAGATTTGTACTGCAAGTACTTAATTCAGGGCAGTAAAAATCTTTCCAAAAATATGTTTGACTCCTATTAGATATAGGATACCCAGAAACCACAAAAATATAATTTTAAAAGTTATTTTCCTATTTTATTTAACAGCTTTTTCTTAAGGCCAGAAATGGTCTTTAATAGGGAAAAATTATTTTATTGTTTCAAAGATATTTGAGAAAAATTAGGGAAACTCAGGGGGCATATATTTCCCATATATAAGAGTTTCAACACATGGTCATGTTCAAAATATTGGTCAAATCCCTCATAAACTCTTTCTGGATATTTCAAGCTTTTGAAATATTTACAAAGGAAATATTCCCCAAAAATTCCAAGAAAATTCTAGCATGTCACATATGACATGTTTGATGATCTTGCCAAGTATCATGTCATGGAGAATAGTATAACCCCATGAAATCTCCCCTAAACCATTTCTGTCCATTTTGAAGTTTGAGCAACTTTACATTGCCAAACATGTCCAAATGTTCTCAAACCTTGTGAACATGCTCAAATGGTCTAAGTATTCATCTAGACCAAATGGCACAAGTTGGAGAGAATGTTATCTTGCTCAAAGTGCCCCAAAACCCTTCCTGTTCAGAACCAAATTTGAACAACTCTACATTGGAAACTTTCTCCTTTTGATCTCAACTTTTGTGGACATGTTCATACCCTCAAATGATGACACTACACCAAGTGGTGCATCATGGAGAATAGATTTGCATGAGTAAATCTTGGTAAAGCCATTTCTGTTGATTTCTAGGGTTTACTAAAGTTACATTGGCTACTTTGCCCAAATGAGCTCAAACTTGGTGGAACATCCTACTTCTATGTGCCATTCCATCCTGTTAATTCTCATGTCAAGTGGAATTAATTTTCTTGCCCAAACCAGCATCAAACACCTTCTACCATTTTACTAAAACCCCTGTTTTGACCTCTTCCACTCTTCTCCATGGCCTCCACTTTTTACCACAGCCCCTCCTAGACCTCTTCTACCTCCAGTAGCAATGGCTGCATCTCAGATCAATAATTGAGGGGTGAAACCACCTATTTTACCCCTCTGGACAGCCCTTGCACCCCTCTTCCTCACTTCCCTCCTTACTCCAGTGGCCACCCAAGGCATCCAAGGCTTTCCCCATATTATTTACTCCTCCCTAGAGCTACCGGACATGCTTAGCCGTGCCCACTTTGCCAAAAAATGGCATGCCGGCCATTTGCACGCTCTGGAGCGCGCTACAGTGTGCTCCCGCACTGTAGCCGCCCCCTGCCAAGCACCTCCGGCCACCTCGGGCCTCCCTAGCGCGCCCGACGACACGGCAGCTGGTCGTCCCCCTCCTCCCTCTCTCTCTCCTACCCCTGCTCGCACGCGCACCGGCCGCCCGAGAGCTCCAGTGAGCAAGCTCACACACGCGGTGCCTTGGCCCCCCTGCTCTCTCTTCTCTCCCCTAGCTCTGGACCGAATCCAGGAACGCCCCAGACACACCGCGACGAGCTCCTATGACCCGTGGTGACGACAACGAGCTCGCTAGCGCACGAGTCCTCGGTGGACCGTCGCCCGCCTATTTAAGGGTCTCCCCGAGCCCTCCTGTCCTCACCACTCGCCCTCTCTCCCTCCCAAAGACCCACGGGACGAAGCCAAACCTCTCCCCGAGCCCTCCATCCACCTCCAAGGCCGGAGGCGAGCCGCCGTCCATCGCCTAAATTCAGCCGAGCCCAAGCTCTTCTCCCTCTCCTCTCTCCACCAGTAGGCTCCCCTGAGCAAGGCGGAGCTCCCACGCTCTTTTCCTCGTCCGACGATGCACCGTAGCCCCATGCCCAATCTCGCCCGGCGCCACCGTCCGCCGGCATCCAAGCCGCCATCGCCTCGACCATCCCCGGCAGCCATGGCATACACGAATGGATGCGGCGCTCGACGCCGAGTTCATCCATAGCCAGGGCGTCGCCGGAGGTGCTCCGTAGCGCCGGCAGTCGCCATCGGGGCTCTCTGCTCCCTCGGCCAGGCAAGCGCGGGGGAGGAAGAGGAAGACGAAGACCCTGCAGGCGGGCCCCGCTCGTCAGTGGCCCAGCCACCGGGCCACGCTGGCAAGTGGAAGCGAGTTCGCCCCCTCTCGCGTCCCCGCGGTGAAGGCGCACTTCGCATGGGCGCCTTCGACGTCGCCTCGGTCACCCCGTGCGGCCATTCAGCTGGGCCGGCCCACGGCCTATCTGCCGCCCAGTGCGCAGGATAAGGTTAAAACCTTATTTCCTTTTTCTTTTTCCAGTCAACTTCAAAAATCCATAAACAATTCAAATTAACTCCAAATTTGATGATTCAAATTTCTAGTAGTTTCTAAATTCATTTCCTACCACATGGTGCTACTTGCACATTTTTATAGAAATATTTCTTTCACAAATATTTAGCAAATCTTATTTTTTCCATTTCTTTGATAAACTTTAGAAAATCACAGAGAGCCCATTTTTGATCCAAATTCCATGATTCAAAATCCTAGATGTCTATAAGTTCAAAACTTAGTTTTTGAACATTTTTACTAATACTTTCTGTATCACCTCAAATAATGGTCTATTTCTTCATATTTGTCAACTTTGCAAATTCATAGGAAAACCATTTCAACTACAAATCCAGTGAAACCAATTCCTAGATGCTTCTAAAATCATCCTTTGTTAAATGGGTGCCTTTGCTCATTTTTCAAAAATATGTTTCTGTACACTTCTTGCAATTCCATAAACCCCTTGATTCCATCATATCAAAATGTTTAGAAATACCCATTGACCCACTTCCAATGAAATCACTTTGGTCATTCCTCATATGACCATAGGTATCCAATAAAAGTCAACTTCATCTTCTTTAGAGCACTTTTATTTCTGCCTTGTTGTGTTGCTTATTATGGTTGCTTTCAACGATAGTTGACGAGTAGACGAAATGCTCGGAGTTGGACCAGAGATATTTGAAGACCTCGAAGACTTTGTTAAAACAGGCAAGCAACCCTTTGACCATGATGAACCATTTTACATCATGATAGCATTTTCGTTGCTTCACTGAGTGCATGATTTGCCTTGAATGGCAACCTTGCTAGGCTTGCCTCCGTTGCATACTCCATTTATACTTGCATTGTTCATGACTCTACCCTTGCTTAGAGTTGTGTTGGTGGGTTGTAGAAATATGCTATAGTAGATGGCTACGCAAAGTGGGCCAGGGTTATGCATGGAAAGAAACAAGTATGGGTTGACATACTTGCAAACAGCCCAGTGGGTGCCACTAATGCCCCTGGGAGATGATGATGAACTAGGTCACTACTTGGTGGAGAGGTAGTTTACCGAGGCTCGATAAAAGTGTTGTTTACAGAGACGGATTAGATTTAAGATTTGTCGACTGTCCCAACCTTACATGCGCAACCACTCTACCCTTATATGGGAAAGGGCATTATTGATTACCAAGGCCGATACTAGCTTGGAGCCCGCATTACTAGTGACGGGAGAGTTGTTGGTGCGCTCTCTCGGGACAGGGTCGTGCCAAGTAGGGCGGCCATGACTATTTTCACAGGGCACCGGATACACCATTGTTTCCCCTCTCGGATGTTACGATCTCGAGTGAGTCTCGTGTGATGTACATCATGAGGATACGGAACAATGAGTGGACTCCTTGTTAGTGTCGTCTAGGGAAAGATAGTGATCGGGTGCTTACCCCGGGTACTTGAGGTACCGCGGGTCGTGGATGACACGCAAGTTCCCAGATCTTGTGGGTAAAGTGTGCAACCTCTGCAGAGTGTAAAACTATTCGAATAGCCGTGTCCACGGTCAAGGACAGTTGGGTGGTGCTGCTTAGACTACATCCATAGGTTTCTGACAAACAACACGGTTCGGTAAATCTGTTGACGTCATTCGTGAGGAAGTCACGATGAGCTTGAGTATGAGTTGTTCACAACTCTATCCCGATGTTGATGTCTGTAACCTCCTGATACTTGTTGCAGACGCATTCATATCCTTGATAAATGTTGATCATACTTGCATGAGAAAAACTAGCTTTACGCAAAAATGCCAAATTAGCAGTAGTGCCTTGCATAATTATTCTGTTATCACCCTTGGGTTGCTTGCGAGTACATTCAAAGTACTCATTGGCTTGCCACTGGTTATTTTATTGGCCAGGCATGAAAGAGCATGATATGAAGAAGAGTACTTCAGTGACGAGCATGCGAGCTAGGACGCTTCCTAGTCAGAATGCCTGTAGGGTTAAGGCAGATGGCATGGGTCCTAGTTATCGACGAAGATTTCCGCTGCAATGTTATACTCAAGACTTGACCATAATGGTCCTACTTGTGTAATACGGTATGTATGGATGTAAGACTCTTGTTATTCAGCTTCTGTGTGTTCCGTGAGCATTGATCTCTGGGATCACTATACACGTGCATTCGGTGATCACGAATTATGAGTCGGGGTCCCCACACCGGGCCTTCATCACCAAGCCGGAGCAAGGCGCCGCCGACCCCGCTGCTCCGTGAGGCGAACCCGCTCCGCGCTGCTCCCCCGCCGCCAAGTGACTCCGTCGTGGCTCCTGTCCTCCTTTTAATTCCTGCACACGTATCATGCCTGGGGGAGGCGTTTAAACTTGCGTTTGGCATTGAAATAACAGTGTGGACTGTAATATTTGCTTTTGAATTCCTTGAAAATTAGCGCTTTTCCTTCCTACTTGCTTATGTTCTACGCCGGCAAAGCCCGGCCCCGCGCGTACCTCACCCAGCAATAGTCCCGACCGGAAACCAGGACGGGACCAAGGAGTGAGGGGCTACGTGACAAGTTAGGCTCCTGAGTCACGATGCTCAGGAGTCCCCCTTGGCACACGAACAGCAAGTAGGGAGGTGTGATGCGGGTGGATCCACCGTTCTACGTCTGCAGAGCCCGGCCGCGCGCGTGCCTCACCCAGCGATGGTCCCGACCGGAAACCAAGACGGGGCCACGGAGTAAGGGGCTACGTGACCAGTTAGGCTCCTGAGTCGCGATGCTGAAGAGTCCCCCTTGATGCTCAAATGGCCTTCGTACCTTGGCTCCTCTCGGGGAGAGACGCGCGATGAACCAGGCCTGGGGGGACCTGGCCGGGCGGCGTGCATCCGGGTGTGACCCAGGCGCAGCCCCCGTGCCCAGCCCCCTCGCGCGGCACTCCCGAGGGGAGGCGTTACGATGAGGCTAGACACTGAGCTCTGGGCTCCCTGAGGTTGATGCGGCCCGGGGGCCACCCTTAGTTGTTTATCACCAGCGCGGAGCATAGTGCTACCGTATGTGTACGGGCATAGCCGCTCCTCGGCAGTGTTGTCAGCTAGCGTGGAGCATAGTGCTTCCACTGGTACGTGGGAGGGGCCCCCCTCTGGGAGGATCCCCCGTGGCGTGTACAGCCCCACCCTGACACGTGGCTGGCATGGTAGGGCCTGGTGAGGTGTATCTGGGCACCCGTGAGCCAGCGCGGGACTCACGGGGCCCTACCTCTAGGCGGGTTGCGCCTGGCACTGGGCCTTATCTTGTGATGTGTCCCTGCAAATTTGGTTAGATGTCGGCACTCTACGTCCTCAGGTCCCGGGCCTTGAGCTGGTCTCAGCCGTCGCTGGTATGCCAGGTCGCGATGCCATGGACAAGGCCAGAGGGTGAGGGCTGGAGAGCCAGTAAGAGCCCTGAGTCGCGATGCTCAGGTGACCCCCCTTTAACGTGCAAGTGGTCGGCATGGAGGAGAAGAGGTGCCATGGACCGGCATCAAATAATAAAGCATGGTGGGTCTAACGCATGATCAGAAATAAACGCAAATGGGATACATGCCACTAGGCCTGGCCCGAGCGGCTTGGGGATCATGCAGCCTGAGGGGCGCCCCCAACAAGGTAAGCTAACAACATGGAATAAAGGGATACACGCCGCAGGGACGGACCCACGCAGCCTGGGAATAATGCAGCTCTGGGGGCGCTCCCAGCTGGAAGTAAAACTCGAAAGATGTCACCTGATGATGTTGAGGACGAAGGGGTGTTGGTGTAGAAGGCTCGGGAGGCTGCGGGAGCCGATCCTCACGAGCCCCCAGGCCCAGGGGCCTCGGGAGGCTCTGGAGGCGCTGGCGGCTCCTCGCGGGCCATCTCCATCTCTGCCAGTGCTGCGGAACGCCTGGCCTCTCGTGCCTCCGTGATGCCCCTAATGAGGCGCTGGTACGCGTCAGCCGCGTTCGGCAAGCCATAAGGCATGCGAACGTAGCTGTGGGGTGGACCTCCGCACCGCCCCACTCGCGAGGGCCAGAGGCGCTCCAGAGAGACGACTCGGTTGAGCCTTGGTATGTCGATGCAAACGCGCAGCCCACCATCCTCGCCTGGATGGGGGGCCACTGCTGGTAGGCGGCGGGCGCCTCTCATGACTCTTGACTCCTGTAGCTCCTGAATGGCCTTGCTGACGAACTCCTGTGGGTCTGGATCTCCTTGCCTTGCTCCTTCTTGAGGGAAACGTGCTTCAAAACACGCCTCCATGTGGTGCCCAAGCGCCTCCCTCATGACCCTAGCTAGGTCGGTGGCCCTCCAGGGGAGAGCCCCCGAACCCTGCCTGGGGAGGGTGCCGGGCGCGCTTTCCTATGCGATGGAAGGAGGCTCCCCCTGGGCAGGCGCGGGCCCTGAGGGGCCTGCCTCCTGAGGGGCCGGGCCGGACGATGTCTTCTTCTTCTTGGGGGCGGTCTCGGGAAGCCTCCTGCTTCCACGATCCGGGTCTTCCAGTGATGCGGCCTGAAAGGCTCGTTCCAGGGAACACACCGCGTCCTTCTCTTCACATGGCACCGTGATGACTCCGCCACTTCCTGGCATCTTGAGGACGTTGTAGCCATGGTGAGTCACGACCATGAACTTGGCCAGCGCCGGGTACCCAAGGATGGCGTTGTACGGCAGGCGAATGTGAGCGACGTCGAAGTCGATGATCTCGGTGCGGTAGTTGTCGGGTGCCCCGAAGGTGACAGGGAGGCGGACCTGCCCAATCGGGACCGTGGAGTCGTCGGTGATACCGGAGAAGGGCTTGGTTGGCTGAAGCTGGCTGTAGGGCACTTGGAGGTTGTTGAACGTCTCCACGGACAGGACTTTGAGCCCTGCCCCGCCATCGATGAGGGTCTTGGTGACCACCACGTTGCTGATGATTGGGGAACAAAGCATCGGGAGGACTCCGGCTGTTGCCACACACTTGAGCTGATCTGCTGAGCTGAACGTGATGGCGCACGCCAACCACCTGAGAGGGCGTGTGGCTTCAAGTCTGGGGAGTACTGCGTTCACTTCGCGGACGAACTGCTTGAAGATGCGCTGAGAGGCTGGGGCTTGAGCTCCGCCCAGGATGCAGGCGATCGCGCGCGGCTCCTGGAAGCCCCTAGCCTCCTCGTCCTGATGGCAGTCCTCATTTCTCCTTGGCTACGGCGGCAGCGGTGGGAGGCCTGCGTTGCCTAGCGGGCGATCCTCGCGAGGCTGATCCCTCTAGTCTCCCTCGCGAGGCTGATCCCTCCATCCTCTCTCGCGAGGCGGGTCTTGCCAGCGATCCTCGCGAGGTTGGTCGCGCCACCCTTGGCGCGGCCCATGGTTTTCCCAGCATCCTGCGTTTCTTCCTCCTCCCCGACCGTAGCCCCGGTCACCGCGGTCGGGGCGTCGGCCGATCCTTCCTTCACGCACGGCTCGGAGTTCTTGGCATTTGTTGGTGTTGTGGGTGTGGTGGTCGTGGTACACGCAGTACCGGCTGCCCTTGGGAGGTTCGGGCTGATCTCTGCCCCGCTTGGTGTCGGGTTCTGCCGCGAGCACTGCAGCCCCCTTGCGCTTCACATCCTTGGCCTTTAGCTTCTTCTCTTCTGGGTCTGCGGCAGGCAGCTCGAGGAGGGAGAGACGCCCCTCCTCAGCCCTGGCGCACTTGTTTGCCAAGTTGAACAGCTCCAAGGAAGTGCACAGGTCTTCATGCAACACCAGCTCCTCCTTCATCTTGACGTCGCGCACGCCGTTGGAGAAAGCTGAGATGATGGCCTCCTCAGTCACCTTGGGGATCTTGAGGCGTGCGTTGTTGAAGCGCTGGATGTACTTCTGCAGGGTTTCCCCGGGTTGTTGCTTGATGCGGCGCATGTCTCTCACGGCGGGTGGCCGATCACGAGTACCTTGGAAGTTGGCGATGAAGCGGGTGTGCATCTCTTCCCAGGAGGAGATTGTGCTTGGAGCCAGGTTCAGGAGCCAGGTGCGGGCCCCGTCCTTGAGCGCCATGGGAAACCAGTTCGCCATGACCTTCTCATCTCCGTTGGCAGCTTCGACGCCCAGCTCGTAGAGCTGGAGGAACTCCGCAGGGTCGGTCGTGCCGTCGTAGCGAGGAGGCAGGTCTGGTTTGAACTTGCCGGGCCACGCGATGCTGCGTAGTTCGGTGGTGTAGGCGCGGCAGCCTGCTGTGGCCACGGGAGGCCTTGGGTGACGGAGAGCCTG
Source organism: Triticum urartu (assembly GCF_056163025.1). Lineage (NCBI taxonomy): Eukaryota > Viridiplantae > Streptophyta > Magnoliopsida > Poales > Poaceae > Triticum > Triticum urartu. The sequence goes on along the minus strand of NC_141879.1, from coordinate 412,292,375 downwards.
GTCTTGCATGTCCCCACGCGCTGGAGCAGGGGGATGGTTGCGACGTGCTGGACCAGGGAGCGCTCGGGCAGCTTCTGGCGGGCAAGGGACTTCTTGGCAGCTCTGTTCTTGCTGCGGTGGCGCCTGACGGAGCGGGTTCCGCCCAGGGGCCATGCGCCTTGGAGCCATGGTGTCTTCTTGAGGAGGAGGTGGCCGGGGCACCACCGGAGCCTCTTCGCCCGCGCGGGGCGGGGTGCGGTGCAGCGGAACAGACGGCGCGAAAGAGCCCCCTAAAGCGCGGACGAGCTCGGCGACGCGGTCGAGCCATTCCTCGTAGACGTCGTCAACGGGACGGTAGCGCAGGAGCTCGTTTGCCGCGATGAGTGCAGCCCGAGCCTCCATGCGTGCGCGGAGCGCGCGGGACGACGATCCAGCTGGGGCGAGCGAGGGAGGTGCGGTGCCGCCGTCTTGCTGCACGGACGGATGCTAGGACGATGCTTGCCGCTCGTCCCCCGCCAGGCCGGTGGCGGCGTTGACGGTAGGTGACAGGGAATGGCGTGGATGCCCGCCAAGAGGGGCCGTCTGGGCGACGCGGGAAGCGAGTGCGGCCCGGCCCTCGGCGCAGGCCCGACGAGCGTCAGACATGGGCGTGACGGTCGGAGGAGAACGGGGCGGTGGAAGACGAATTCCGGTGCACCCCTACCTGGCGCGCCAAATGTTGGATTTCGGGTTCCGGCAGACCCTTGAGGTTCGAACAATGGGGTGCGCACGGAGATTTCACTTCCTACCTACCTGCACCCCTCCGCCATGCTTGGATCTAAACTAAGGAAAGATCAACACAAGAGACACAGGGTTTATACTGGTTCGGGCCACCGTTGTGGTGTAATACCCTACTCCAGTGTGTGGTGTGTGGATTGCCTCTTGGGCTTATGATGATGAACTATACAAGGAAGAACAGCCTTGCGAGGGTCTGTTCTTGGCTGGGGCGATGAACTTCTCGGAGGGGTTCAGTCACCTTTCTCTCTCTCTCTGCTCTCCTCTGACCGACCCTTCTAATGAGCCTCTTCCTTCCTACCTCGTTTTTGTCCTCCCTCCAGCTATGTGGGTGGCTGGTCCTATTTATAGAGGCCCTGGTCCTCTCCCCAAATATTGAGCGGGAAGGGAGCCAACAATGGCGGGCTAATTTGAAGGGGGACAACAAGTATCAGGTATCCTGACAAAAGTAGTCTTCGCCTGCGCAATGCTTTGGTGATGACGCCGTCTTGGGCTCCACGGTGACCTCCATCTCATAGTCCTCCTGGTCTTGGTCTCATTGCACCGGAATGGCAACCTTTGCCTGATGCCTCGGTACTCCGCGGCTGCGCTTGCCCCCCTTGCACCAAAGTGGAAAGGAGGACGCTACGCGGGCTGACAACCGCCTGGCGCCCTGAGTTGTCATGGCTTGCGTCATGGGCTCCTCGTGAGGTACCCCGCCTTGATCTCTCCGCCTCCTTGTGAGCCAGCCTGACGAGGCCATGCCTGAGGAAGCTCCGCGTCATCCGCCCCACGAGGCTTGGCCCCTCGCGAGGGTCTTGGGTTTGTGTTGGTGAAGATGGGCCGTGCTGGGCCCCCCTTTGAGCCACGCCACAGGCCGTAGGCAGGCAAGTCTGGGGACCCCCGTTCCCAGAACACCGACACTGACATGTGGGACAATAGGCCGAAGCCTACGCAGGGCATTGTCAACTTGGTCAACAAATGATTATGACATCCACCGCCATTGGATTTATATCCAACGACCCACATGCACCTTTAATCTCTCGTCTTCTTCCTCCAGCATCGCCGGGACCGCCTGGTCTGGCCTCCGGTGTCTAGTGGCTCTGCTTAGCACGCATCGCTGCGAAGTGCAACCCCACCGCCGGCGAGGCTATCCCTCCACCCCTCCACACCTCCTGTTATTCTCCATCGACTGCAGCCCAACGCCGCAACAGAACCAGTTATAACCCTTGTACTGCTCTCAATCCGTGACTCCACTGTCGTGTCTTCCCATCTCCGGGTTGTTCCCATCCGGGGCTTCGCCGTCGTCCACCGCCTCGCGGCGCTCGGCGCGGCATGGTCAACAAACGAGAGTCATTGGAAGAGGACTGTACGTGGAGAGCCTGTTGGCTGTGACCCATGAGGTCCATGGTCGCACGCAAGGAAAGTTCCTCCTTATTGAGCTGAATTTTTTTTCCTCCCCCTGATAGCTGGGACCCACCGGCTGTATCTTCGCACGGAAGAAAGTGCCTCCTTGTTATGCGAAAAAAACTATTCCTCCCATTGACAGCTGGGAACCATCAAATTTGGTGGCTGACTTGTGGGCCTACTAAGTGGAAGTGTACGCTGGGCTTTGTCAACTTAATCAACAAATGATTCTAGCAGCTGGACCATTGGATGTTAATCCAACAGCCGTGCTCCTTCTTCAACCTCTGTTCTTGATCCCATCTCCTGTGGGCGGCAGTGCTATCGCGCACCCGAACCAGTCAAGTTTCCCACTCCTCTCCATCTGTGATTCCACTGCCACATCTTCCCCATCTTCGGGTGCCGGGGTTTCTGATCCACGGACACCTATGGGACCGGCGAACCGGGTCCCTTTTGGTTCGGCGGGGGGCGGAGGTTGCGCAAAGATCAGATCGAGGCGAAGCAAGCGGGCGGTTGGTTGTGCGAGGGGTAAATCGAGGTGAAGCACGCGAGCGATTTACCCAGGTTTGGGCCGCAAGGATGCGTAAAACCCTACTCCTGCTTTGTGGATTGGTATTGATTTCTAGCTCGGGAGCGAGCGTGAGTGTGTGGAATTGCTGCACCTCGCAAGAGCTCTCGAGCTGGCCGACCCCCCTCTACTTTGCACAGGGCCTCCTTTTATACTCAAGGGGTTACCGACATAGAGCAACGGGGGCCAAGGGAAAAAATGGAAAGGGTGCCGTGGGTAGGCACAGCTAGCTGCTACAGTGTTATCATACCTAACCCTGAAGGCAGGGGACAAGGGCATTAAATGCCCGTCTGTGTCGCCTAGACGGCACCGAAAGGGACCGCTAGGGACGCCACCGTCTTGCCACGATGATTGTCTTGTCAGCGCCTGCGTGCCACCGCACGCCCCTAGCTGCACAGCCTCCTGCCACGTGCGCTCGGGAGGGGCCCCGGAGCGACACGTGGGTGGATGTGCTGGAGCGCGGGCGTGGAGTGGGGGCTTGCCGCGGCCATCGGCTTGTCGCTTCCGGGAACTTGTCGCTCGCCGGGCCTTGTCGGGGCGCGTAGCGCGCCGCGGCAAGTTCCTTGGAATGCCTCGGACGGCCTTCCCGGCAAGCGCCTCTTGCCGGGGTCTTGGGACGCTTTTGATGGCCTTCCCGGCAAGCTCCTCTTGCCGGGGTCTTGCCTTCTTCCCGGCAAGCTCCTCTTGCCGGGGTCTTGTCTTGAGTACTTTGTTCTTGAATGGTCTTCAGAGGGACCACAAGGAATCTTGGCGGTGACCTGGCAGGCCTTGCCGCGGGACGCTGTGACTGCCCGTGCACAAGTTCGGGGTACAAGGGTACCCCTACTCTAGTACACCGACAGGAGCCCCCGGGCCTGGGCCAGACACGGTGCCGAGCGCTGTTGGGCCAGGCCCAAAACAGTGCACGGGCACGCGCGGCCTAGGTCACGCCGAATCCTCCTCCGCTTCCCCCGCGCCCTCCCCCCGAACGGCATGCGTTGAATGCGGCGTCGTGGGGGAGGTCGTGGGGGTTCCTTCTCTCCTTGTCGCTGCTAGCTATGTTATAGAAAACATTTATTAGAGCTGCGACAAGCTATTTTGTAATATAATTTTCTTCTGGACCGCCATCGCAATGTTATTCCCTTTACTTGACTCCTCCCTTTGTATGTTTTTGCCCTACGCTTTTAGGGAACTTGCCGGTGCAGGCATCCGGTCCGCGAGCGCTGAGCGCGGAACTGGCGGTGCCGCTACCGACAAGAAACCTTGTCGCAGCCAGCTGCAGCTCACTTAAGTTGCTGAGCAGGGCTCGAAGCAAAGTAAGGGCGCGGCTAGTGTAGCAACTAGCCGCAGCTAACTTACGTTGTTGAGCAGGCTCAAAACAATGCAAGGGGGCGGCTAGTGTAGCAACTAGCCGCAGCTCACCTAATGTCGTTGAGCGAGCTCGAAACAACGCAGGGGCGCAGCCGTCTACGAGTCGGCTCCTCCGCGCACAGGTTTCCCATACAAAGTGCAGTCGTTCAAGGGAGATAACTTGAAATTTAAAAAATTTGGCTGCTCAAGCTTTGGCAACTTAGCTTTTCTGTCGTTTGCTTCCCGGCAAGCCAAAATTCTTGAACGACGCCTGGTCCATACCCTTTTCTTCTCCCTTTCCCCCCGGCAAACTTGTGGGCGAGGGATCCTTTCTTTCCTTGGAAGAAGGAAGAAAAGAAAGAAGAGAAAATAAAGATATAGAGCCTTGCGGCTCGTCATCGCTTACCGTGGGATTGGTGCTGCACAAATGTCAGATCATATATGCCAGAAATTAGAAAGCATAAAATCGACAAAATGTGCGGAGCACGCGGGCTCTGCTGCGCACGGGATCTGCGCCCGGCCTCGTACAAAGGATTACATGCAACAGCGGCAAGACTTTGTACAAGAGGTGGCTGCCGGAACGGGTTCCGGCAACCTCTCCTTACGGGTAAAACTCACGAAGATGCTCGATGCTCCAGGAGTTGCTCACTGGGATGCCATCTTCGATCTCAGGGCGGCCGGCGCCGGGCCCAGTGACTCGTTTCACCCGGTAAGGGCCTTCCCATTCCGGCGTCAACTTTGTATGTTTTTACCCCACGCTTTTAGGGAACTTGCCGGCGCAGGCATCCAGACCGCGAGCGCTGAGCGCGGAACTGGCAGTGCCGCTACCGGCAAGAAACCTTGTCGCAGCCAGCTGCAGCTCACTTAAGTTGCTGAGTGGGGCTCGAAGCAAAGTAAGGGCGCGGCTAGTGTAGCAAGTAGCCGCAGCTAACTTACGTTGTTGAGCAGGCTCGAAACAATGCAAGGGCGCGGCTAGTGTAGCAACCAGCCGCAACTCACCTAATGTTGTTGAGCGAGCTCGAAACAACGCAAGTGCGCAGCCAGCTATGAGTCGGCTCCTCCGCGCACAGGCTTTTCATACAAGGTGAGCCGATCCAGGGGAGATAACTCAAGAATTAGAGATCTGGTTGCTCAGGCTTTGGCAACTTATCTGTTCTGGGTGTGTTGACGTGCATGGTGACCTTGGGCGCTCCGAGATCCACCAGCTCGATCTTGATCCAGCGAGCGCATGGTACCGTGAGTACCATGACGCTGCCGGTCCCGCGCCTCCTGAGATGGGCGCGGTGCACGCACGGACGCCGAGGTCTTGGAGGGCGCTCGGTCGTCGTGGGAGCCAGCCACGCCGCCGATGGGCAGCGCAGCCTTGCCCTGGGACCTGGCAGCACCAAGAGTTCCCTCGTCGATGCGTGCCCTTCCGCTGGCGCCTGCCCCACCGTCCATTTGCTCCGGCGGTGGGTGGCTCGGCGCGGACGGAGCAGCTGCCTCCGAAACTTTCTTCTTCGGCGGCATGTTGATGAAGATGGTGAAGATCGATGAAGAAGATGAAGATCTAGCCCGCAAGAATGCCGGATCTGATTCACACAACTTCGACGCCCCCTACCTGGCGCGCCAGAGATGCCGGGGTTTCTGATCCACGGGCACCTATGGGACCGGCGAACCGGGTCCCTTTTGGTTCGGCGGGGGGCGGAGGTTGCGCAAAGAGCAGATCGAGGCGAAGCAAGCGGGCGGTTGGTCGTGCGAGGGGTAAATCGAGGTGAAGCACGCGAACGATTTACCCAGGTTCGGGCCGCAAGGATGCGTAAAACCCTACTTCTGCTTTGTGGATTGGTATTGATTTCTAGCTCGGGAACGAGCGTGAGTGTGTGGAATTGCTGAACCTCGCGAGAGCTCTCTAGCTGGCCGACCCCCCTCTACATTGCACACGGGCCTCCTTTTATACTCAAGGGGTTACCGACATAGAGCAACGGGGGCCAAGGGCAAAAATGGAAAGGGTGCCGTGGGTAGGCACAGCTAGGTGCTGTAGTAGGCACAGCTAGCTGCTACAGTGTTATCATACCTAACCCTGATGGCAGGGGACAAGGGCATTAAATGCCCGTCTGTGTCGCCTAGACGGCACCGAAAGGGACCGCTAGGGACGCCACCGTCTTGCCAGGATGGTTGTCTTGTCAGCGCCTGCGTGCCACCGCACACCCCTAGCTGCACAGCCTCCTGCCATGTGCGCTCGGGAGGGGCCCCGGAGCGACACGTGGGTGGATGTGCTGGAGCGCGGGCGTGGAGTGGGGGCTTGCCGCGGCCGTCGGCTTGTCGCTTCCGGGAACTTGTCGCTCGCCGGGCCTTGTCGGGGCGCGTAGCGCGCCGCGGCAAGTTCCTTGGAATGCCTCGGACGGCCTTCCCGGCAAGCGCCTCTTGCCGGGGTCTTGGGACGCTTCTGATGGCCTTCCCGGCAAGCTCCTCTTGCCGGGGTCTTGCCTTCTTCCCGGCAAGCTCCTCTTGCCGTGGTCTTGTCTTGAGTACTTTGTTCTTGAATGGTCTTCAGAGGGACCACAAGGAATCTTGGCGGTGACCTGGCAGGCCTTGCCGCGGGACGCTGCGACTGCCCGTGCACAAGTTCGGGGTACAAGGGTACCCATACTCTAGTACACCGACACCGGGTCATTCCAGTCTGGGGCCTCGTCGTCGTCCATCGGCCTTGGTACGCTCAACACAGTGTGGTCAACGTGGTCAACAACCGAGAGTCATCGGAAGATGACTGTACATGAGAGGCTGACAGTGGGGACGCACCACGCCCATGGACGCATGCATGCAACTGCATCCTTTTTACCCTAAAAATAATTTTTTCTCCCCCTTACTGCTGGGACCCACCAGCTACATCTCCGCACGCAAGGAAGTGCATCCTTATTAAGCCAAAAGGAATGAATACTACCACTGACAGCTCGGACCCACCGGCTATATCTTCGCACGCAAGGAAGTGCCTCCTTATTACGCACAAGAAAATGAATACTCCCCCTGCTCGCTAGGACCCAGCATAGTGGGAGGCTGACCTGTGGGCCTACTAAGTTGACGAGGATGGAGGGCTTTGTCAACTTAGTCAATATGAACGATTCTAGTTCCAGTGACCATATGATGTCCATCCAACAGCCGTAGTGGTTCTTCAACCTCTGGTCTTCTTGCTCTAGCCACCCAAACAAGCGTCGGCCGTGCCACCTACTCCTGCCTCCCGTGTCCGGCTGTGCTAACACCGCTAGCCATGCCATCCCTCTATACTCACCCACACATCCTGTTATTCTCCAGCGACGGCAGCCTCACACCGCAGCCGAAGAAGTCAACCCACGTACTCCCCTCCGCATGGGCATCCACTACCGCGTCTTCCCTGGCTCCGTGTCATCCCCTTCCTAGGCCTCGCTGTCGTCCACCACCCTGATGCTCCCGGCGCGGCATGGTTAACGTGGTCAAGGAACGACTTCCATCGAAAGAGTACTATACGTGGAGAGGCTGACAGCTGGCTCCACGGCAGCAGCAAGGAAGTGCCTCCTTATTACATGGAAAATAATGATTCCTCCACCTAACAGTAGGGACCCATCGGACGGGCCTCCGTATTTCACGAACAAAACATTTCCCCCCTGACTGCTGGGACCCACCAGCTACATCTTCGCACGCAAGGAAGTGCCTAACAGTCGGGACCCACCTGGTCGAAGCGTACGTAGCATTGTCATTCTAGTTGTGAATGTGTACGTACATACTGGTCGATGTAGAGGCGCACACGGGTTGTAGTAGAGGCGCACACGTAGCATGTACACGTACGTAGAGCGGCCAGGGTGCAAGAAAGAAAATACGGCCACGTACATAAATACGGGCGGTGTCTCGAATGCCTACTCGCGCATACATACGTCCAGGGCTTGTGTACATGGCTGGGTCGAAACGGAGAAGTTGCGCCATTGTCGTGTTCATGGGGAGGCAACCCGCTGGGTCGGAACGGATTGCGTCGTCGTGTTCAGCGGGAGCCAACCGGCTTGGATAGAAGAGCCGATGGAAACGAGGCCTGGCGTACCGCAGAATGGAGGAAATGACCTTGTGTTCGACCGGCCACGGTCGAAACGGGATCCTGATCATCGGAGGGGTCTGGTGTACCGCAAAATGGAGGAAACGGACCTCCTAGGGTGGAAATGGGGTCCTGTTCATCAGGAAGGGTGTGGCGTACCTCAAAATGGGACTCCACGGGCTACTGTTCATCTCCACTATCCACCTCCTCCAGCCTCCACGGGCTACTATTCATCCACCGTCGACCTCCTCTAGCCTCCACCTGCGACTGTTCATCCAGGGGCTCCTATTCATCCAGCCTCAACCACGCGCTCCTCCACCGGCTACTGTTCAACCAGCACTGTCCACAGGGTCCTGTTGAACCACCCCTCGATGGGCTACTGTTCGTCCAGCCCTCCACCAACTCCTAAATAACACAAACCAGTTTTGACATAATTTCTTTTGATGGAGAAAGGTATAGTTGGTGTTCCGGGATCTCCAAGTTTTTTAGGTACTCCATCCTTAAAAGAATAATTGGCAAGCTTGGTGGAGATTTTAGCTTCATGTATCTTTCTTTTATTAGTAATGATGTCTTTCATGTATTTTGCATATGGGGCCATCTTTAAAATATCAGTCAAGCGAGTGCGCAAGAAGACTGGTGTAATCATTTCAGCAAAGCATTCAAATTCTTCATCATCCTTTTTCTTAGTTAATATAGGTGGAAAGGGCATGGGTTTTTGAGCCCATGGTTCTCTTTATCTTCCATATTTTCTAGTAACAAAGTCTATTTTATCATATCTTTTATTTTTAAGTTGTGGGTTATCAAGATCAACATCTGGTTTTATTTCAACATCATTATCTGGTTGTTTATCATTGTCTGGTTGAGTGTCTTCATGGGAATCATCATTATATTTTTCATTATCACTATATGAATGTTCATTACCACATCGAGTTTCTGCATCAGAAATAGAAACATCATTATCATTATCAGGAGGTTTTTCTATTTCAGGTTCACTAGAGGCATGCAAAGTCATATAATTTTTCTTTTTCTTCTTCTTTTTAGAAGGACTAGGTGCATCAGTGTTAATTCTTTGAGAATCTTGTTCAACTCTTTTAGGATGTTCCTCAGGATAAAGTGGTTCCTGAGTCATTCTACCTCCTCTAGTCGTTACTCTAACAACATGATCATTTATATTATTATTCATTTCATCAAGCAATTCTTTTTGAGATTTAGCGACTTGTTCTAGTTGAGTTTGAACCATAGAAGCATGTTTTCCTACACCTCTTACATCATTAGTGATTCTGAATAACAAGTCACTCAAGCGAGTAATCATATTTAACTTGTATTTCAATTGTTTCATAACACTTTCATTGAAGTGAGCTTGTTTTCTAATGTAGTTGCCAAACTCATAAAGGCATTGACTAGGATGTTTATTGTAAGGGATGTCACCTTGATCAAATTTCATTAAATAATTTACCTCTACCACCTTTGGTGGTGGTGTGTGAAGTCCATGTATTTCTTGAATAGGAGGTAAATTTTTAACAACCTCTGCTTTAATACCTTTTTCCTTCATACATTTCTTTGCCTCTAGCATATCTTCAGGACTGAGATATAAGATACCCTCTTCTTTGGAGTGGGTTTAGGCGGTGATTCGGGAAAAGTTGAATCATCATAATTTTTCAATATGTTATTCAATAATTCCTCAGCTTGTTCAACAGTTCGTTCCATGAAAACACAACCTACACAACTATCTAGGAAGTCCCTAGAAGCATCGGTTAGTCCAGTATAAAAGATATCAAGTATTTCATTTTTCTTAAGAGGATGATCAAGAAAAGAATTAAGTAATTGGAGAAGCCTCCCCCAAGCTTGTGGGAGACTCTCTTCTTCAATTTGCACAAAGTTAAATATTTCATGTAAGGCAGCTTGTTTCTTATAAGCAGGAAAATATTTTTCAGAGAAGTAATGAATCATATCTTGCGGACTACGCACGCAACCAGGAGCAAGAGTATTGTACCATATCTTAGCATCACCCTTTAATGAGAACAGAAATAATATGAGGATATAATAAAAGCGAATCTTATCATCATGAGCAAATAGGGTGGCTATATCATTTAATTTAGTAAGGTGTGCCACTACAGTTTCAGTTTCAAAGCCATGGAAAGGATCAGATTCAACCAAAGTAATTGACTCTGGGTCGAGAATTCATAATCCTTATCATCAACAAACATAGGTGAAGTAGCAAAGTTAGGAACACATTTCATTCTATCAATCAAGGATTTCTCCTTTAGTTTGCATAGTAATTTCTTAAGATCATCTCTATCATTGCAAGCCAAAAAAATCTCTAGTTGTCTCCTCATCCATAACATAGCCTTCAGGTATCTTAGCTAATTCATATCAAGGAGAGCTAGGCCTAGTAGGTGTTTCAATATTTTCAGTCTCAAGTACTTCATCCGTGTCAATAATTTCATCAGTTTCTGCATTCCCAATATCTTTAGGTCTAGCAATTTGTTCATAAATAAATTCACCTAGTGGCATATTATCATCAACCAAGGTACTTGCATCATCATGAGTACCATTCATAGATTCAATACAAGGGGAGCCAAAGAATATTTGCAAGTATTAGCAGTTGAGTTGTCAATTCAACCACACCTGGAGATTAAATATCTGCAGCAAGGTGGCCAGTAGCACAGTTATATGGTAGTTTTGATAGTAGTAGCAACAATAATAGTAACAGTAATAGTGATAGCAATGATTTTGTAGCAAGTGCAACAGTAGCAACAACATTAGTAACTTAGAAACAACAATATATAGGAAATTTATAGGCATTGGATCAGTGAATTCGTTACATGACATTCATCATATAACAGTCATAACCTGTAACAGCCTGGTTTTTGGCCCTTTTCTTTTTGAATTATTTGGTTTTTGCTCTGTTTTTCTTTTTGGAGTGGTTCTGTGGCCTTGCCACCTAGGAAATTTCCTTCATTTCCTCTCCCAAGTGACTCGTGATCCTCAAAACCTTGCCAAGATCATGTCACTTCACTCCTTGACCATACCCTAAAATCTTTTTCTAGGAAATATTCCTTTTTCTATTGAAGGAATAACCCTATCTGCCCTAGGTTGTGAAGCAACCTATATTTCTGTACATCCAAAAATTCCCAAATAATTCTCATTATTTATTTGGATCCTATATTGCTCAAATATGCCAAAACTTTCCTGTCCTAGCCCAGGAATAATTCCCCAATAATTATTCTTCATTTCTGTTCAGAGTGGCACTTTGTGAAGGAAGTGTCATTTATCTTATCTTGTTTTCTCCCAAACTTGTTGGGCACTCTTCTATGTCCAAATAATTTGCACATTCCGGAATTCAACTTTATTTGCCTAGCCAATCTTCCTGAGTGATTTTTCAAAGTTTCTGTCAAACAGAAGCTACTGTGAAGGAAGTACTAGCTAGGAGAATCCAAATGACTTGAAATTTTGCATGCCTCTTCTTGTGCTCATATTATCTCACTCCTAAAAGTTTCAGCTCCATAAAATTATCTATGTGAACACAGAACCAAATCTTTGCTTTTGGTAAAATTTTCAGGTTGTGAAGCAAGTGCATTTTATGTTGCTTTAAAAATCCTGATAAATTACCAGATAATGCTCCTACCTATATTACTTCTCTCCACCAAATTTGGGACCATTTAATGAAGCCAATATTTCTGTATAATTGTTGCAAGTTTCTGGATAGGGAGAATAGCTCTGAAGGAAGTACCATTTTGGTGAATCCAATTGGTATGAAATTTTGCAGCATCTTACTATGCCCAAATCATTAAGACTTGCAAAATTTGAGCTCATGTTGATGCTCCACGTGAGTGCACCATCTTGATCTTGATTCTGGACTAAATATGCAGTTGTGAAGCAACTATGGTGTATCTTGGTCCAAATCATCTCAAAATTAACAGGATTATAGTCCTTCCTAAGATGATCACCCCAGACAAACTCTCTCGCACCAATCCCCTTCCTGTTGATCAGCAGTTCTCGGCCAAGTTTACTGCAGTAAACTTCAAAGGATGACTACCATTTAACCAGAGCACTTTTCACTAATCTACCACCGCAGTTGAAACCTCCCCTTGAAGGACTTACCACTAGACAACATGTTCAAGCCCATCTCCCCCGCTACATGGCAGTGCGCGCGGTGACCGCGTTAATGGCATCACAGTGCACGCGCTATATGTGCAGTGGCCGCGTCCAGTGGCCGTTTGTGCTTCGGCACCTCCTCCTCTCATCGCCGTCGCGCGCTTGGCCATGTCCAACGTCTTCACGTCATCGTCGCCCCCCTGGATAGCTCACTTCCTCCGTCCGCTTCCTCACCGACGCTCGCCGCCAAACGCCCACGGCAGCACAGTGCACCGACCGCCGTCATCCTCCTCGTCTCTTCCTCCCTACGCTCCTTTGGCCACCTCCTCCCCATGAGCTCTCCCCCGTTTCCTCTCGTCGCCTAACCCCGAGCTCATGCGTGTGCACACGTGTCCGCGGCACCGGCCACGCGTCCGCAGCGACGCCAGCATGGCTCCCCCCTCCCCTCGGCTATTTAAGCAGCCTCGAGGCCTCCTGACCGTGCCAAGCTCTCCGCCACTCTCCACTACCCCTCCCCAGACTCTCATTCGAGCTCAAGAGCTCCTCTTCGCCTTTGTTGGCCGCCATGGCCGCCACGGCCTCCCTCCTAAATTAGCTCGAGTCTGAGCCTCCCTCTCCCTCTTTCCACCTCAAGTAGACAGCCCAGAGCATACAGATCCTCCCCTCACCTTCCCCTTCTCCTCGGATGGACTGGAGCGCCAAGATCACTGGCGACCAAAGCTCTCCTCCTCCGCGGCTGTGTTCGCCCCCGTTTAAGAGCTCCCCGGCAGAGACAACCCCCACCAGGCGCTGCAGCTCCGTCCCCTGAGCGCTCCGGTAGGTCGGGCGCCGCCTACGGTGGCCGGAGTCGCCAGGCGAGGGCAGGCACGCGAGGAAGAGGAAGGACCTATCAGCGGGCCCCGCGTCTCTCCCGACACCACCCGCCAGCCAGACACGTTGACCCCCGCCGTCCATGTCAGATAAGTGGGAACGAGTTTCGCTGAAATGCGTTTTCGTTTAGTGAAAGCGTACTTTGGTCTTAGTTCGCTTGGAAATACCTTTTCTTTAAGAGAAGGTGTATTCCAATTTAACTATGGCTAGAAATACGTTTTTCCTGCGGAGGAGGCGTATTCAACTAAATGCACTTTCTGTTTTTCAGCTCAGGGGCCTGTTCGTAGAGGGTCTTTTTACATATTGGTCCCTAAACTTCGTCGGGCTATAACTTTTTGCTCGCAATTCCGTTTGAGGTGAATCCAAAGCCCACTTCTTTGTCTCGTCGTGCCCGTTCTGTTGGTTTCATTTTCACTATGGTTTGACACTGTAAAAATGACCTTTTTGCCCTTGCATGTAAACAGCCCCTCCGAGAGAGAACTATTTCCGGCAAATCTTTCCGCGGCTTCACCGCACTTCTCCCCAGTGCCTTCTTCACCCCAGGCAAGCCACAACCACCATTTGCATGATAATCATGTAGTAGCATTGGTTTGCAACTTGAATCTTTAATAATTGTATGATTGTTTTTCTACTACTGTCGTTAGTTCGGTTATGCTTATGGATCGGTGGTTACCATCATGCTATGCTCTCTTGCACCTTGTTATCATGAACTACTTGTTTGTATTACATTCATATTGCTATGCTTGATAGTAGTACATGTTGGGTTGGTCATGTTCTTCGGTGCATGACTAATATCGGTTATCGAGTACTGTTAATATGCATTGTTCCTTTGCTGCTAGTTGATTAAGTGTTTACTCGGTAACGCTATTGATGTGTTCTTACATGGTATTTATTGTTGATGACAATGGTCATTTTATGAGTAGTGTTGTGCTTGTGATATTCATGCTCATCATTATGCCATGCTCAGTTGGAGATGATTCATTGTTGATATGGTGGATAGTTATGTTGCACCCTGTGCTTATGTTGATATGGTGGATAGTTATGTTGCACCCTGTGATTAAATTAAACTTGAACAACTGTTGGCTGAGTCATGGTGCCATCATATTGAGCTGACCCATGCAACCACACTTACCTTTATGGGAAGGTCCTAACTAGGTCTATTGTCGTGCCTCTCGTCGGTGCCTCCGATGAGGGAAGGTTATGGGCGCGCGCTACCCTGATCATGTAGGCGGACATAAGCCTTGTGTGCCCATTGTTGTTGTATGGATCCTTGTCTCCGTTTGGGACCGTTTTGCCACGATGGTGGCCCTTTTGCCATGATGGTGGCCGTTGGTGTCTTTGGTAGGCACGGGGCCACCCAGGACTTAGCCCAAAGGGGAACTGGTCGGAGTGGCTGGGTGTCATGGCAGTAGGACGGTTTTGTCGGAATGCCGTTGGTCCACCCGAATGGGAGTGCGAGGCCATGGGTTTCGTAGTGTGGGTATAGTGTACTAACCTCTGCAGAGTGTATAATAAATCTATCGATAGCCGCGCCCATGGATAAGGGCCCAGTTTGTGTCGGTCACACTGTGAGTCGATAGTAATAATATTAATGATGTGCTTAATAACAACCACGGTTCGATGATGAAATAAGTTGGTTATGTGATCCGTGAATGATCACCATTTGGTTACGAGGTGACCCATTGAGCCCTGAGTGGTTCCGTTTGTGATCCGTGAATGATCACCGTTTGGTTACGAGGTAACCCGTTGAGCCAAGAGTGGTTCCGTTTGTGATCCGTGAATGATCACCGTGGTATCAAGGATACCGAGTTGTTGGATATTCGTGATGTTGTGCGAGAATCGTGGGTAAAGATCAAGATCCTTGTGGTCATTTAATGATTACTACGGTATTGTTTATACCAAGCTTGATTTGATCCTGAGATGATCGTGTGATGTTCGAGGTTGGTAAGTGATGCCTATGATGGTTATGAGGTAACCCGAGCAGAATAACTGGTGCATATAGTGTCATCATGTTGCATGCTAGTATCGTCAGATTCATATGTTCATGCCATGCTCATATTGTACCAGTTGTATCATGTTCATGTCGTTCATGCCATGTTATTCTGATGATCTCATGATAAATTCCTACTTAATCTGTAATTGCCATGCTATTGTTTGTCTTGAATGCTTCTAGTTATTGTGAGCTTACAAGTACATTCAATGTACTGACATGGCGTTTCATGCCAGTTTGCAGGTCATGCCGTGATTGCTTGATTGCTTGTCGTGGTTTCCGTTCGTGCGAGCTAGGATAAGTGTTCCGGCCAGAGTCCCTGCAGATTGGAGTTCATCACCGTCGTCGCTGTTCCGCTGCTAGAATTATTCCGCTGCATCGTGTTGTTCTGCTTCTTGCATGGACCAACCATGGCAGGCGTAGTGTCGCCGTGCCATTGTTATTCATTGTAATATCGGAGACCTTGTAATCACATTCATGTAATAATAGAAATATGGTTTGTTCTATGCTTAGTAGTGTCGTATTCCAGAAGACTTCTCCTCGATCTCTTGGCTGGAATACGGGGCGTTCCGGCTTCTCTGAGCCGGGGTGCCACATAGCCTAAGGTGGTACAAAACTATCTCGAGTTCATAAATATAATGTAGGCATGTATCTGTAAATAGTCATACATGCTTATGGTAAGAACTTGCATGGCATCTTTTGTCCTAACCTCCCGTGGCAGCAAGGTCCATAAGGAAACTAAGGGATATTAAGGCCTCCTTTTAATAGAGAACAGGAACAAAGCATTAACACATAGTGAATACATGAACTCCTCATACTACGGTCATCACCGGAAAGTATCCCGACTATTTTCACCCCAGGGTTTACGGATCATAACACATAACAGGTGAATATGACATGAAAGATCAGATCTAGAACATAGACAAATGGTGAAAACATAAACAATTCAGATCTGAAATCATGGCACCCAGGCCCAAAGTGACAAACATTAATCATGGCAAAGTCATAACACCATCAATCTCAGAACATAATGGATACTAAGGATCAAGCCCTAACAAAACTAACTCGATTACATGATGAATCTCATCCAAATCCTCACCGAGAAGCGAGCCAACTGTGACAGCCTAGTTTTTGCCTTCTCTCTTTTTTCGGACTTCATTTGCTTCTGCTTTGAATTTGGGCTTTTTGAATCAATTTGATTGGAGTTAAACACTTGGGCATGTCCTTGATTTTCACCTAAGTGACCCATACATCTCTTATTCATCATTCTTTCTCGGAGAAATCCCAAAATAATCCAGGGAATATTCTTCACTGAAATTCAATTCAAAAACTTGTGCTCCAAAGCAACCCACATTTTTCTTGCTTCCAAAAATCTGAGAAAATTCCCAAATATTCTTTGGACCTTGGCCCACCTCCCTGAGCAAAAATATTGCATGACTTTTTGGAATATTTTTTCTACAGAAAATCATTTCTATTCTAGCCTCAAAATACAGTTTCTATAGAAGGTACCCTTCTCCTTGATCCAATGAGGCTGATTTTTATTGAGCTTCATTACCCTCCTAAGTAAGGCTTAACTCCAGAAGATTATCCCTAATCTCCGTCTAGAATCCCTCCAAACTAGGCGACCAAGTTTCTATCCAGAAACTTGCCAGGAAGCTCAAGTCTCATCTGGTTGGCCTAGCAGTGTGCCATCACCTCTCTTACACCAAACACTTCAAGAACAACACCTAGGAGATGGTTTGGCATCGCGTGGGCATCATCTTGACCATGCCAGCGTGGTGATCGTGTGAAGACACGGCTCTAGCAACATGCCCGACGCGCTCAGCGCTGCGCCCGCACGTCTGTTTCGCGCGTGCTCGATCCAGAGCTTGTCGATGACTATTGCACCATGCCACCGTCTTTGTTTCATCGCAATTGACCCCTCCCTACCACTCGCCAATGCTGGAGCAGCCGCAGCGAGCACGGGCACGTCGCGGCCAAAGCCACAGTGCACCCGTGCCCCTGTCTTCTTCTCCCACCACCTCCAGTGCTCGTCTTCAAGCTTCAAAATGCCCGCGTGATCTCTGAAGCATTGCCCCCTCCTAGCTGGCACTCCTCATCACCGTGCGCTGCTTCTAGAGAGCTCTGGCGGAGCCACGTACCCCCTCCCCCTCCGGCTATAAATTCAGACCCCTCCAGCCTCTCCAAACACTCCAAGCTCACCGCACAGCCTCCACAAACCTGTAGCATAGTCGCAGCCCGGCCGCGCAGGCCTCTGGCCGCCGTCCCGACCAGAGCTCGCCGGCAATCCCCGTAGCCCCTCCTTCTCACTCTGATTCCCCTCGAGCTCAATCCACTCCTCCGGTGACTCTCTGGAGGTCCACTGGTGCCATCCGAACCTGTTGGAGCCCCTGGTGCAGCCCCACGTCGCTGTCGTCGTCAACTCCGGCGAGCTACGCTTTCTGCAGCCGTTGGAGAAGCCCGTTCCGAGCTCGTCCATCCACATCTAGACAAGCCACTGGTACAGGCAGGTGAGCGAGCATCTCCTCTATCCATCGATCCCTCTCGATCTGGCAGCCGAGCCCTCCTCGTCGGAGAACGCGCCGGCGAAGCGCCGCCCATCTCTGTTTCTCTCTCTCTCCCCAACCTGATGTGTGGGGCTCGTTGTTAGCCGCACCGCTCACGCCCTAAGCGGTATGAGTGGAGGCAAATTCCTGGAATACGCCATCGACGTCACCCCCTGGTTTTTCTTTTAATTCAAATTTAAATCAAATTTTGACCGGAAACTTTGACCAGCCATAACTCTTAAACCATAAGTCCAAATGAGTTGATTCTTTTTGCATTGTGTTTTTTTTCAAAAGTTCTAGAAGCACACCAAAATGGAGATTTTTCCTTGCTGTATAGAATTTTTGGTGATTTTTAGAGTGGTTCTTGATATTTTATTTTGGTGTTTTTAATTATTTTCAAAGGGAGAAGCTTGTCTTGCAGATAACCAGGAGGAGTGTGAAACTCCTCTGCACTAAGCCAAGCCACACCAACATTTGTATGGTGTCATTTCAATATCTATGAATTTTTTCAACTTTAGTATGAGTGATTTTCATGCATTTAATTATTTAAATGAATATTGCCTATGCTAGTTACTTTGTCATGCTTGAAATGCTTAGTTATAGTACTGATTGAATGCATGAACTAGTTTAAGTCAGTAGAAGAAATTTTATTTGTGTGGTTATGCTTTTATGATTAGTGGTAGTTTCTTTATGTGATAAATTGATTTTAATATATTATGGTATAACCAAAATGATGAGTGATAAAAACCAGTAAAGTTTAATGATGAGTAGTTCAAGAAGGAAACTTTGATGATGTTGATCTGTTTAGTTTGAGTGGTATGGTTTGCATGAAGAATAGTTGCATGACCATGGCATATTGTGACTCGGGTTATTTTATTTCAAGTTAAAACTAATGTTAATTCAACTTGAACATAACGTTGATCGAGTCATGGTGCCACTAAATTGAGTTTTTCCTAGTGCAACCACATTTGCCTTTATGGGAAGGTCTTTATTCGGTCCGTTGTCATGCCTCTGGTCAGTTCCTCCAACAAGGGAAGGTTATCGATGTGCGGTACCCTGGCCAGGTAAGCAGACATAACCTTGTGTGCCCTTTTGTTATTATGGTACCTTGTCCCCGTTTGGGACCATTTTTGCCACGACAGTGGCCGTTGATGCCTTTAGTAGGCACGGGGCCACCCACGACTTAGCCCAGTGGGGAGTTAGTCGGAGTGGCCGGGAGAGTGTCATGGAATTGGGAGGGTTTCGTTGGAATGCTATTGGTTCACCCGAATGGGAAGGCGAGGCCATGGATTTCGTGGTGTGGGTAAAGTGCGCTACCTCGACAGAGTGTATTTAATCTATCAATAGCCTCGTCCTCGGTTACGGACATAGCTCATGAGTAAGTCACACCATGGATCAACATTAATAAGTAATCTTGCACACTAAAATTTTCATTGTTTGGCATTTGTTATGTGATGATTTGTGAGATCATGAAGATGATCATGGTGGGAAACCAAAGTGTTGGTTCCATTTGTGATCCGGGTATGACAACCGTTTGGTTACGAGGTAACCCGTCTAGTAAGGGAGTCCAGGTGACTCGGTGCACAAGTTAATTTCACCGCATCAGTAGTATGTCTTGCATTGCATTAAAGTTGATTAATTGTCATGATATTTTTTCCATTATGCTTATGCTTGTTGTGAGCTTGCCAGTGCATTCAATGTACTGACTTGGCGTGTCATGCCAGATTTCAGGAAAGTCGTATTGGATCGGAGTGCTTCCCGTGTCTAGATCGCGTCCACATCGATGTCCTTGTGCTATGGAGTTCCACTTCATCGTCTTTCTGCTGCCGCTTAGTTATCATGATCCAGGCCCTTCATGTTCATTAAATAATGTAGATATTGTTCAGCCGCATCGTGTCTGCCGATTGGCTTCACTACTTGATCTAATATCAAACCTATGTTTTCGCTAGCATGAATAAAGCGGTTGTTTTCTGTACCAAGTTGTTGTGTGTTGCCAGAAGACTTGATCTCTGGGCTGGCAATGCAAGGTAATCTGGTTACTTTGAGCCGGGGTGCCACAACACTTGTTATCAGAGCCGCGCTGACTATAGGACACGCTAGACCATCGATGCGCTAGATGAACGGTAGTTAGATGTTTGAGTGCCTGTAGTAATAGAAATTGATTGCTGCATTGCATGCATTTTATTTGTTGTTAGTACTAACTATCTGATGATTGTGAGTGTAGATGGTTCCAGTTCCGTTCCTGTACCAGTCTGAGCCAGCACCGTACACCTCGCCACACCTGCTTCAGAATGTGTGGCGACGACTCTACCTAGAGGGTGCTGATCTAGTGTATTAGGCGTATCGGGAGCATCTGTCCGGTTCGCTATACGAGTATTACGCAGATGTCACTTTATACAATAGTTCTCCTTTCGGCGCATACACCCGTTCCTCTAAGGGTGGTTTTTCTTCCACGCCATCTCAGACTATCCAGTTTGCTGCACTCGAGGCTCTTGTAGATTTGCGCTACAACGAGGTTCGCATGTAGTCCCATCCAGGTTTCTATTTCTACCCGTCTCTCCACGAGAACAGACATATCCGCTTTCCTTTCATTGAGTCGGCGAGCGATCGTCCTGCTAGCCACCTTTCTCGCTATATCACTACCAGTTATCTCTTGATCTCTGAGTTGGCCCGAGAGCTGACCCGAGCCTGGATAGCCCTTGCCGCTGCTCAGAATAGGAACCCTCCACCTACTGTCAGATTCACTCCATTCGTTCCTCTAGTCTCTGTTACTCCGGTTACTTCGGTGACCACTCAGGGTACCACAAACCCTTTGGCAGTGACTCCTCACAGTGCCCCTGCTGTGTGGGCTTCCCTTGTCGCTATTCCTACAACCCCTATGCTTAGATCTCACCTCGCACCTGCCCCTAAGGGAGTCCTCGAGGTAGCGCCGCCGTGTCACTTTTAACCTAGAGGTTTCCACTATCAGCTCAAGATCCGAGTCCAGCTCAGGAGAGGAGCCCGCAGCACCCGTCGAGCACTAGATCGTTAGAGTACCCGCAGTCATCATGAGGTTGATGTATGGATGTAGTCATTCATGTCATGATGCTTAGTTTCATGTATGAGGGTAGTCGAACCAGTCATGATGTTTATCTTTCATGTATGAGTCTATGTATAATTATGTTGGAACCTTTTTATTCGCCTTGGTTTTTTTTCGCTACTTTCTTTCGGCTTGTCACTGGCTTTTCTTCCCATTTTTGGATATTTCTCATCTCGGTTGCTTTACATTGGGAAAATAAACAATATGATGACGCGGGGAGGCAGCAGCAGTCACGCTTGTGAGGATGTCCCTGTTCGTCGCTTAGCAAGACAGGCAGGACATTCCCCCGAGCCATATCAGCCACCACCGCCTCCACCGCCACATCCGCCATCCACTGAGCAAATTATGCGTATGTTTGGGGAAAGAAAAAACAACGATCTGATTGAGTTGTTGAAAAGTGTGCAAGCTATGGTTGGGCAGAATGGAAATCAAAATGGTCATCACTCCAAGCTCTCAGATTTTCAGAGGACCAAGCCTCCCAGTTTTAGTCAAGTTATCGATCCTTTGGAAGCCGATGATTGGTTAAGGACTATTGAGAAGAAGCTTGAGATTGCTCGTACTGAGAAGCTGACAAGGTTCCGTTCGCTACGCATTATCTTGAAGGAGCTGCCGCTATATGGTGGTATAATGCTATGGCTATGTGGCCAACGGACGAAGAAATTACCTAGACTAAATTCAAGGACCATTTCCGCAAGCACCATATTCCAGCCGGGATTATGACGGGCAAGCAGCGCGAATTCCTCACTCTCACACAAGGAAGCCCGTCAGTAAGTGAGAACCTGCACAAGATCAACCATTTGGCCCGTTATTCTATGATGTGGCCACAGAGAAAGGAAGATCGACAGATTTCCTGGAGGATTGAACCAACACCTCAGATGCACTCTCAGTATGTTTGATTTCTCGGATTACCAAACTTTGGTAAAAAAAGCCCTCATCGCAGAAAGGGAACACAAGCTCATGCACGACAACATGCCTGCTAATAATGATCACAAGCGCAAATTCGAGTCTAAGAAGGATGCACAACCAGTGCAGAAAGCTCGTACTTGGCAGTAGACTCAGGTTGAGTACAAAATGAATTGGCATGTAACATCCCAAATTTCCAATTTGGAATGTTATGCATTAGATCATCATTGCATATCATATTTTAATGCATTTTGGTTTGATCCTAGAAATTCTACGCAACTCAAGGACCCACGGAGAGAGTTGGGGATTTCGTTATTTTCATATTTGAGTTCTCTCAAATCTTGAAAAGAGGATCATTTGATTTTAATTATTTTCTCTTCATATATTTCTTTTATGAAAATAAAGAGAAGGGATAAAATGACTTTCCCAAAATAAAGAAATATTGGAGATTTAATATTAAAATCAAATAGGATTTTATTCGGCATTTTATTGCTATTTTATTTGAAATTAGGAAAAATATCTGTTTTTCAAAATTGCAATAGAGGCCCAAATAAATGTTCACCTTGTCCGTCGGATTTTTAGAGGACGGGGAAAATTTATTTCAGGAATTTTGGAGTCCGTTTAGTATTTCTTCTCTTTCTTTTTCTACACATCGGAATATTTTTTTAAAAAGGGAAACCGACTTTGGGCCGTAACCGACCGGGACTCCACCCGGCCGGCCTTTAAAGCCCGAGGAGCCGAGCCCCGAAGCCTACCGCTCCACCCCGCCGCCGCCTTGCCCTGCCGCTGCCGCGGCCGCGCCGCCACCTCGCCTTGTCGCCGCAGCCTTGCCCCGCCGCTGGAGCCGTGCCGCCACTGCTGGACCCGAGGTAGACGCTGCCGGTTTTTTAGAAACCGACCATTTTTTTTATATAAACCCTAGTTTCGGTTTTTTATTTTAAATTGGTTTAGATTGGTTTTTTTCTATTTGGTTAAATAGCGGACGTTCGTCCGTACATTCATTTTAACGAACAGTTTTCGCCCGTTAGCCATAGACAGCGAACATTCGTTCGTTAGCCTTTTCGTCAGTTTTTCTTTTTCTCGGATTTTTCGCGATTATTTTCGATCGTGATTTCTAATCCGATTTTCATTTTAGTTTAACTTTTCGCTCATTAGTTGAAATCAGGCGATTCAAGCACCTAGATCTTCGTCTCGAAGCCCTCTTTCTGTTAAACAACTTGAACAAGATTTTGAAACAGTAAAATTTGACTTTAGTTCAGATTAGTAATCGGATCTTGTTTGTTTCGCAGTTTGTGTTTAGTTGTTTCGTTCGATTTGATTCTTTTGCAAACTGGAGTTCTTAAGTTGAACTTTCTAGTTAGATCTTCTTATTTGAGTTTTGCTCGTGCTTCTAGTTGACTGCTTATTGTATGCTTGTTTGTTTGTGATAGAGTACCCGGAGTGCGAAGCGTGCTACTACGAGTCTCTAGGTTTTGCGGATCATCAGCAAGGCAAGCAACACTTTGATTATACTTCTTTACTACCTAGTTTTATTGCATTAGATTCAATCCTCAAACACTTGCATGATTAGGATCTGATTAAATTGTGGGTTTTGGGAAGTAGATGAGGCAGTACGTATGCACCTTTTTATTATGAAACCTATGGGAGTTCTACGTTGCTTATATTTGCTATGCTATGCTCATAGACGCGGATTGGGTTTGAGAGTATTCATGACAGATGTGAGCTTATTAATTAATGGTTCAACTTAAGGTGGCAACTTGAATACACATCTGGGTGGATTGCTTATTAATTAATGCTACGGGACTTGCAAACCTCAACACAAGTATTTCTCAATTTCACAACTACTCAACTAGCGCGACTTTGATATTATTACCTCCATGTCTCAAAACAATCATCAAGCATCAAACTTCTCTTAGTATTCAACACACTCATAAGAAAGTTTTATTATTAATCTTGCATACCAAGCATATTAGGATTTTAAGCAAATTACCATGCTATTAATACTCTCAAAATAATCTAAGTGAAGCATGGGAGAGCAATAGTTTCTATAAAACAAATCGACCACCGTGCTCAAAAAGATATAAGTGAAGCACTAGAGCAAAATTGTATAACTCAAAAGATATAAGAGAAGCACATAGAGTATTCTAACAAATTCCAAATCATGTATGGCTCTCTCAAAAGGTGCGTACAGCAAGGATGATTTTGGTAAACTAACAAGCAAAGACTCAAATCATACAAGACACTCCAAGTAAAACACATATCATGTGGTAAATAAAAATATAGCTCCAAGTAAAGTTACCGACAGAAGTAGACGAAAGAGGGGATGCCTTCCGGGGCATCCCCAAGCTTTAGCTTTTAGGTGTCCTTAGATTATCTTGGGGGTGC
The DNA here is from genome assembly GCF_056163025.1 of Triticum urartu. NCBI lineage: Eukaryota > Viridiplantae > Streptophyta > Magnoliopsida > Poales > Poaceae > Triticum > Triticum urartu. Next base: position 412,268,432 of record NC_141879.1, on the reverse strand, counting down.
CATGGGCATCCCCAAGCTTAGGATCTTGCCACTCCTTGTTCCATAATTCATCAAATCTTTACCCAAAAGTTGAAAACTTCACAACACAAAACTTAAGGTAGAAAATCTCGTGAGGTCCGTTAGCGAAAGAAAACAAAAGACCACTTCAAGGTACTGTAATGAACTCATTCTTTATTTATATTGGTGTTATACCTACTGTATTCCAACTTCTCTATGGTTTATAAACTAATTTACTAGCCATAGATTCATCGAAATAAGCAAACAACACACGCAAAACAGAATCTGTCAAAAACAGAACAGTCTGTAGTAATCTGTAGCTAGCGCAAGATCTGGAACCCCAAAAATTCTAAAATAACTTGCCGGACGTGAGGAATTTATCTATTAATCATCTGAAAAAATAATTAACTAAATATCACTTTCCAAATAAAAATGAAAGCAGTTCTCATGAGCGCTAAAGTTTCTGTATTTTTACAGCAAGTTCAACAAGACTTTCCCCAAGTCTTCCCAACGGTTCTACTTGGCACAAAAAATAATTAAACACAAAAAACACGACCAAAATAGAGGCTAAATAATTTATTTATTACTAAGCAGGAGAAAAAAGAAAGGAAAAATATTGGGTTGACTCCCAACAAGCGCTTTTCTTTAAAGCCTTTTTAGCTCGGCATTGATAATTTCAATGGTGCTCACATGAAAGACAAGAATTGAAGCACAAAGAGAGCACCATAAAACATGTGACAAACACATCTAAGTATAACATACTTCCTATGCATAGGCATCTTATAGGCAAACAAATTATCTTGGCAAGCAAAAACTAGCATATGTATGGAAGAGGAAAGAAACAATAATAATCTCAACATACATGAGGTAATTTAGTAACATGAAAATTTCTACCACCATATTTTTCTCTCTCATAATAATTATATGTAGGATCATAAGAAAATTCAACAAAATAGCTTTCACATAAAATATTTTCAACACGACCCACATGCATGCAAAGTTGACACTCTTCCAAAATAGTGGGATTAACATTAACTAAAGTCATGACCTCTCCAAACCCACTTTTATCAAAAACATCATAAGATTGAACATTCTCCAAATATGTGGGATCTAAAGTTGACACTCTTCCAAACCCACTTTCAATCATATTGCAAACACTATTGTCAATCTCATATTCATCATGGGGCTTAAATAAATTTTCAGGATCAAAAGAAGAATCACCCCAATCATGATCATTGCAGCAAATAGTAGTCATAGCAAAAATAGCATGCCCAAGTTTAGGGTTTTGCATATCATTAATACAATTGACATTAAGAGAATTTATAATAACATCATTGCAATCATGCTTTTCATCGAAGAAACTATCAAGTATGGGTGCAATAGCAACGATCTCATGTTTAACATAAGGAACTATAGCAAATTCATCTTCATAAATATTGGCATCATGGCCACAAGAATAGAAATCATCATGTTCATCAAGGGATATTTCAACCAAATCATCGGAATCATCATTATCTATAGATTCGTGCATATCATTATTTTCTTCCAAAGCAACGGTCATTCTTTCAATAAATTCTTGGACATAGACATTATGAGCAAAGTTTTCATTGCAATATTTAAGTATGACGGAATTTTCAGATTTATTGAGAGTAAAATCATACTTTTCAATCAAATAAGCAACTTCATGAGAACCCTTAAAAAAGACAAATTCTTCAATTTGTTCGATATCATAGTAACTATAAACACCCTTTGCATAAGAATATAACATTTCATTATCATTGAACTCACATAGGTAGGGAAGGTGTTTTTTAGGGTTCTTAGAGCAACAAGTAAAATCACAAATTTCACAAAGATTCCATGCATAGCATAGAAAACTATTTATATGATACCATAAGAGCTTCCCTTTTTTAGACAAACGATGATGCACAAAATGAGCATGCTCATCTAAAGATTTCCCATCAACTAGGCTAGTAGGGGTTTCAGCATGAGCGCATAAGGATCGAAGATGATCAAAGTAGAATACTTTAAGTGGATCCATAACAATAGATTATTAGCAAGCAAAGATGCAAGGAAATGGAAGGCACATGGTAACACAAGCAAACAAGCAAAAGAGGCAAATAGAGAAAGAGAGGGCGAATAAAACGGCAAGGGTGAAGTGGGGGAGAGGAAAACGAGAGGCAAATGGCAAATAATGTAATGCGGGAGATAAGGGTATGTGATGGGTACTTGGTATGTTGACTTTTGCGTATACCTCCCCGGCAACGGCGCCATAAATCCTTCTTCCTACCTCTTTTAGCATTGCGTTGGTTTTCCCCTAAGTGGAAGGGATGATGCAGCAAAGTAGCATAAGTATTTCCCTCAGTTTTTGAGAACCAAGGTATCAATCCAGTAGGAGGCTATGCGCGAGTCCCTCAAACCTGCACAAAACAAATAAATCCTCGCAACCAACGCAAATAGGGGTTGTCAATCCCTATAGGGCCACTTATGAGAGTGAGATCTGATAGATATGATAAGATAATCTTTTTGGTATTTTTATGATAGAGATGCAAAGTAAAATAAAGGCCAAGTAAATAGCAAAGTAAATAACTAAGTAGTAGGAGATTAATATGATAAAGATAGACCCGGGGGCCATAGGATTCACTAGTGGCTTCTCTCGAGAGCATAAGTATTCTACAGTGGGTGAACAAATTACCGTTGAGCAATTGACAGAATTGAGCATAGTTATGAGAATATCTAGGTATGATCATGTATATAGGCCTCACATCCGAGAGAAGTAGACCGACTCCTGCCTGCATCTACTACTATTACTCCACTCATCGCCCGCTATCCAGCATGCATCTAGAGTATTAAGTTAAAAACATAGTAACGCCTTAAGCAAGATGACATGATGTAGAGGGATAGACTCATGCAATATGAAGAAAACCCCATCTTGTTATCCTCGATGGCAACAATACAATACGTGCCTTGCTGCCCTTACTGTCACCGGGAAAGGACACTGCAAGATTGAACACAAAGCTAAGCACTTCTCCCATTGCAAGAAAGATCAATCTAGTAGGCCAAACCAAACTGATAAGTCGAAGAGACTTGCAAAGATAACCAATCATACATAAAATAATTTAGAGAAGATTCAAATATTATTCATAGATAGACTTGATCATAAACCCACAATTCATCGGTCTCAACAAACACACTTCAAAAAGAAGATTACATCGAATAGATCTCCACAAAAGAGGGGGAGAACATTGTATTGAGATCCAAAAAGAGAGAAGAAGCCATCTAGCTACTAACTATGGACCCGTAGGTCTGAAGTAAACTACTCACACTTCATCGGAGAGGCTATGGTGTTGATGTAGAAGCCCTCCATCATCGATGCCCCCTCCGGCAGAGCTCCGGAACAGGCCCCAAGATGGGATCTCGTGGATACAGAAAGTTACGGCTGTGGAATTAGGGTTTTGGCTCCGTATCTGACCATTAGAGGGTGCGTGGGTATATATAGGAGGAAGAAGTACGTCAGTGGAGCAACAAGGGGCCCACGAGGGTGGAGGGCGCGCCTGGGGGGGGGGGGTGTAGGCGCGCCCCCTACCTCGTGGCCTCCTGTTAATTGGCTTGACGTAGGGTCCAAGTCTCCTGAGTTGTATTCGGTGAGAAAATCACGTTCTCGAAGGTTTCATTCCGTTTGGACTCCGTTTGATATTCCTTTTCTTCGAAACACTAAAACAGGCAAAAAACAGCAATTCTGGGTTGGGCCCCCGGTTAATAGGTTAGTCCCAAAAATAATATAAAAGTGGATAATAAAGCCCAATAATGTCCAAAATAGTAGGTAATATAGCATGGAGCAATAAAAAATTATAGATACGTTGGAGACGTATCACCACCGCAACTCACTCAGTTGATCCAGCAGCAGAATGCATTGATGCAGATACTAGTCCAGAATCAGAATCAGGGGAAAAACAACAATAACAACGACCCACCGCCACCACCACCTGTTGATAACTTAGCCCGTTTTCTAAGGCTGAATCCGCCTGTGTTCTCCAGTAGCACCGAGCCAATAGTCGCAGATGATTGGCTCCGCAAGATTTGAATGGAGTTGACCACTACAGGATGCACAGATGCGGAAAGAGTGCGTTTTGCCTCACATCAGCTTGATGGACCGTAGCAACATGGTGGGAGAATTACACTGTCACATATCCAATCGACACTGTGACGTGGGACCAGTTTTAGCAGGCCTTTCGCATAGCCCATGTATCAGCAGGAGATATAGCCATGAAGAAGTGTGATTTTCGCAACTTACGCCAAAGAGGACGCACCGTTGACCAGTATGTGGATGACTTTAGCAAGCTAGCACGTTATGCCCCCGATGACGTTGCTACAGGTGCAGCTAAACAGGAGAAGTTTCTGGAAGGACTGAATGATGAGCTGAGCATGCAGTTGATGGTAGCAACTTTTAATAACTACCAACAATTGGTAGATAGAGCTCTCATGATTGATGGGAAGCAACAGCAGATTGACAACCATAAGAGGAAGTATGGACACAGGAAGTATAATTCTGGAGCTCAGCAGAGACCCCGTTTTACCCCAAACTCGGGAGGACCCCTCAAACATAACCATGGAGGTCACAGCCACAATGGAGTGGTTGCGCACAACCATAGTGGCCCCAGTAATGCAAATGGTAATGGAGGAAGCAATGGACAGAACCGTACCAACCCTGCAACGCCCGCCAAGAAGGATCTAAGTCACATTACTTGTTTCAAGTGCGGGAAGAATGCACATTATGCCATAGAATGTTCTGAAGCAAACAATGGAAATGTCAATGAAAGCTCTGGGAAGAAGCCCAACCCTTTCAACAGGGGACAAGTGAACCACGTTAGCGTGGTGGAGATTGAAGCACAACCCGATGCAGTAATAGGTAAGTTTATGATTAAGTCATTTGCTGCAATCGCTCTTTTTGATACTGGTGCATCGCATTCATACATATCAAGGGGATTTGTGGGTAAGTTTAAACTGCCAACCAAAACCCTTAGGACACCCATGTTAGTAACCTCGCCAGGAGCAGAGTATATGGCTAGACTTTGGTGTGATCGGTTACCATTAAGGATTGGTAACTACCTGTTTCCCTCAAACCTAATAGTATTGGAGTCACAAGGACTGGATGTGATATTAGGCATGGATTGGTTATCTATGTATGAAGGGAACATTGACTGCGCCAGTAAGTCAATTTTGCTTACCACCCCAGAAGGAAGAAGGATCAAGTATGTATCCCGGCATGTGCCGAACAGGACTCAAGTAAATTACTTATCAGGAGTTGTACAGGAGGAAGTACCAGTGGTGAAGGATTTCCCGGATGTATTTCCAGAGGAGTTGCCAGGCATGCCACCGGATAGAGACATTGAGTTTTTTATCGAGCTTTTGCCAGACACAGGGCCAATCTCTAAGAGACCGTATAGGATGCCCGCAAAGGATTTAGAGGAAATTAAGAAGAAGATTAAGGAGTTACTGGATAAAGGTTATATTCACCCAAGCTTGTCACCTTGGGGATCACCAGTACTTCTAGTGGAGAAGAAGGAGGGACCATTGAGGATGGTTGTTGATTATCGAGGATTAAATGAGGTGACGATCAAGAATAAGTACCCACTGCCGATGATCAATGATTTGTTTGACCAGCTGCAAGGAGCTAAGGTGTTTTCCGAGATCGATCTGCGATCAGGGTACCACCTGTTGAAGATTCGAGAGCAGGATATACCTAAGACAACTTTTACCACAAGGTACGAGCTATATGAGTATACCGTTATGTCATTTGGTCTGACTAACGCACCTTCCTATTTCAAGAAAATAATGAACAAGGTGTTTATGGAGTTTTTGGATAAGTTCGTCGTGGTGTTCATTGATGATATTCTGGTCTACTCAAAGAATGAAGAGGAACATAACGAGCATTTCCGTTTGGTACTTGGGAAGCTCAGAGAACACCAGTTATATGCCAAGTTTAGCAAGTGTGATTTTTGGTTGAAGGAAGTTGGATTCCTCGGACATCTTATATCTGGAGAAGGAACAGCAGTAGACCCTACCAAGGTTGTCACTGTGACAAATTGGGAAGCCCCCACGTCAGTTGGAGAGATCCGGAGTTTTCCTGGACTCGCAGGATACTCCCGGAGGTTCATTGAGAATTTCTCAAAGATTGCAAAGCCCATGATGGAGTTGTTGAAGAAGGACACTAAATTCAAATGGACTGAGGAATGTGAAGCCAGTTTTCAGGAGTTGAAGAAACACTTGGTTACAGCTCTAGTGTTGATTCTTCCAGATCAACGCAAGGATTACCAGGTGTATTGCAATGCTTCTAGTCAAGGACTTGAATCAGTGCTTATGCAAGAAGGAAGAGTTGTTTCATATGCCTCACGACATCTCGAACCCCATGAGTTGAATTATGCTACCCATGATTTGGAGTTAGCAGCCATAGTGCATGCATTGAAGACATGGAGACATTTTCTCATCGGAAACCATTGTGAGGTGTACAGGGATCAGAAGAGTTTGAAGTATATCTTCACACAAAAGGAGTTGAATCTCAGACAGAGGAGATGGTTGGAGCTCATTAAGGATTATATTATGAAGTTGCATTATCACCCCGGAAAGGCTAACATAGTAGCCGATGCATTAAGCCGCAAGAGCCATGTCAATACACTCATGACCGGAGAGTTACCCAAGGAGTTAGCAGAGGATCTTCTTGAGCTATGTTTGGAAATAGTTCCGAGGGGTTATGTAGCAGCATTGGAGATTTAGTATACTTTGATGGATAAGATTAGAGAAGCTCAAAAGATGGACAAGGAGATTACTGAGATAAAAGAGAGGATGAGCAAAGGAAAAGCTAAAGTATTTCGTGAGGATGATCACAATACCCTATGGTTTGAAGACCGCATATATGTGCAAAATGATCCGGAGATCAGGAAGTTTATTCTGCAAGAGGACCACGATTTGCCGTATTCGATTCACCCAGGAAATACCAAGATGTATCTGGATTTGAAGGATAGTTTCTGGTGGACCGGGATGAACAAGGATATTGCGGAATATGTAGCAGTTTGTGATGTTTGTCAGAGAGTGAAGGCAGAACATCAGAAGCCAGCGTGATTGTTACAACCATTGCCGATACCCGAACGGAAGTGGGATAAACTAGGCATGGACTTTATCACGGGATTTCCTAGGAGACGTTTAGGCTATGAATCGATATGGGTTGTAGTTGATCGTTTGACGAAAGTAGCTCATTTCATCCCAGTAAAGACCACTTACACGAGTGCTAAGTTGTCAAAGATTTACATGACCAGGATCGTATGTCTGCATGGAGTTCCGAGAACTATTGTATCAGATAGAGGAACCCAGTTTACCTCAAAGTTTTGGAATCAGTTGCATGAAACTTTGGGAACCAGGCTTGAGTTCAGTACATCTTTTCACCCGCAGACAGATGGAAAGACTGAGAGAGTCAATCAGATTTTGGAGGACATGTTGAGAGCTTGTGCGCTATATTATGGATCTAGTTGGGACAACAACTTGCCTTACGCAGATTTCTCTTACAACAACATCTATCAAGCCAGTTTGAAGATGGCCCCTTTTGAAGCATTGTACGGAAGGAGGTGCAGGACACCATTGTTGTGGAATGAAGTTGGAGACCGTCAGTTATTCAGACCAGACTTGATTAAAGAATCTGAAGAGAAGGTTAAGCTGATTCACAATGGACTTAAGGTAGCCCAGTCCAGGCAGAAGAGTTATGCAGATTCTAAACGCAAGGAAACAGTTTATGAAGTTGGAGACAGAGTGTATCTTCGTGTATCACCACTCCGAGGAGTGAAGCACTTTGGAGTTAAGGGAAAGTTAGCACCACATTTTGTGTGACCATACCGTGTTTTGGAACGTATGGGAGAAGTTTCTTACAACTTGGAGTTGCCCGAAGGATGTCAGGAGTTCTCGATGTATTCCACGTTTCTCAGTTGAAGAATTGCCATGCGGAGATGGCTGATATTGCTCTGAGAGATACAGTGCCACTGGAAGCGATTCAGTTGGATAGCGACTTGACCTACGAGGAGAAACTAGTCAAGATTTTTGATTTTGCCAGCCGAGTCACACGTAGCAAGGTTATCAAGTTCTGTAAGGTTCAGTGGAGCCACCATACAGAGGATGAAGCCACCTGGGAACGAGGGGAGGACCTACGGAAGGATCACCCTTACCTATTTTCTAGCCAACCTGAATCTCGAGGGCAAGATTCATCCTAAGGGGGGTAGGTTTGTAACATCCCAAATTTCCAATTTGGAATGTTATACATTAGATCATCATTGCATATCATATTTTAATGCATTTTGGTTTGATCCTAGAAATTCTACGCAACTCAAGGACCCACGGAGAGAGTTGGGGATTTCATTAATTTTCATATTTGAGTTCTCTCAAATCTTGAAAAGAGGATCGTTTGATTTTAATTATTTTCTCTTCATATATTTCTTTTATGAAAATAAAGAGAGGGGATAAAATGACTTTCCCAAAATAATTTTTTCGGGAGATTTAATATTAAAATCAAATAGGATTTTATTCGGAGTTTTATTGATGTTTTATTTGAAATTAGGAAAAATATGCATTTTCCAAAATTGCATTAGAGGCCCAAATAAATGTGTTGGAGATATGCCCTAGAGGCAATCATGTACGATGATATTTCCTATGTGTATATGAATAAAGATAGTCCTTGGACATTATCAATGATGTGTATCAGCAAGTACATGACTTGTTTGTGGGACTATGCATTGTATGATGACTGTCCTAAAAGGTCCCTAGTCGAAAGGGCTATGTGGACACGCAGCCAACTAGACTAGCATATGACACAGTCGATGGCTTGGTCTCACTAGCCATGGAGCATTGGATGCTAACCGCATAATATGGACTTGGAACGATCTGGTCGGATTCGACGTAGTCGGATCCGAGTCGATATAAGGTCCAAGTCGGACAGACCCAACTATGAGACGCAGCGATATGTCATCTGTGAGTCTCTAGTACAACATATGTTCTATGTCCTAAGACCTGAGCTGACGCATGTACTCGGGAGGGTGACAGACTTGCTTTGGGCTGACCAAACATTACACCGTAACTGGGTAGTTATAAAGGTAGGTTTTAGGTTTGTCCAGAACCATGATGCGAGACGTGGTCGAGAAAGATGGGATTTGCCCCTCCGATCAGGAGGGATATACTCTGGGCCCCTCGTGTGATCCGACCAGGATAAGCATGGCCATGCGACAAGGATTATGAGATAATCCGGTTTGTGGTCGGCATCACTGGAACGAGAAAGAGGTCGAGCTAGCACAAGGATGACAAACTCGCCTTGAGCTCGATAACATATATCGTGTGGCAAAAGGAATGCAAGTGTGATGTATAGGTTCGCTAACCGGCTTCATAGTCTTCTTGGTGTTCGGCATGCCTTGCGAGAGGCCGCTACCAACCGTGCAGTTCGGAGGTGATCCGAACTGCGATCAAGCCGACTTGAACCTAAGGGGTCGCGCGCTTAAGGGAAGGAACCTACAAGGTCGGGTCCGAGGACACTGGTCGGATGTGATCCGAACTGTATTCGGATTGTGGCTGAGTAGACTTATGGGCTTTACGGTCAGTGCGACGCCCAAGTGTTGAGCCCGTGACGGACGCCTATATATATAGTGGAGGTGCCGCACACTCACGCGGTTGATCGCTTCGGCGCTGTCACTAGGGTTTGCATGTGTTGCGAATAGACACCTCCACTCGCCACCGGTTGTGTGATCTGACCTAGCAGTCCACCGCACGACGTTCCTCCTGCACGCGCGGATACCGTTAGAGGCGGTGCACTTGCGCTGCTCCAGCGAACCTGTACGTGGGAACCGACCACCGGTTGTACGAGGGGGATCGGACGAGGAGGAGACGATCCACGCAGACGCCCTGCCCCAACTCTTCTTCCGTTGCACGACACTGCGCGTCTAGTGGTAACGAACTGTGATCCATCTCCCGTAGCATGTTCTTCATTGTTCTGCGCATAGGAAATTTAATTTGCAGTCGACGCACCCTATCGTAGATCCCAACAGTGGTATCAGAGCCTCTTCTATAGGATTTGGATTCAGATCTTATTCATATTAGATATGTGGAGGCAATAGATGAGATATATTGTCATTGCTAAGAATGGCTGTGTGCACGGTTGATGAGATCAACTGCACATGGGGATCGATGTGGCTATGTTTTCTGTTGATTGGGATCAATGAGGTCGTGACACGATCTACCCCTACCGGTCGGTTATCCGCCATCGGGGTTAATAGTGAAACCTAAATCCGAATCGGATTCACGATGATCGATGAGATCGGTCAGATCAGAGAATTAGGCGTGACGGAGTTCAGATGTGATCTGTGATTTCCGAAAACGTCGGGCGCTGCCAGCACCCGTGAGGGGCGTTGCCCCTTCGAACCCCACCCGCTAACCGGCGAATAACCGGTAGAATGCGATTCTATGCATAACTTTATTTTGCAGGGTTTGATGTGAATAGTATGGCTCATGTGTATGTGATGCATGTGTGTAAATTATACATGGCATGCGTGTCATGTTTGGCAGCCGGCAGGAGCCAAAGTGCTGTCATTATATTGTATAACGACCTGCGTGCCAACTTGTGACTCTATGTAAAATTCATTACTAGATGTAGTAGTTGGATAATAGAGATCAGGTTGGTGGCTTGGCGTCCCGGCGTGACAAACAAGATGGAGTTCCTAGATGGTAATCGGAGTCCGAGCCAACCTGGAAGAACATCCATGAAGGAGCCATACTATTTCACAATATGTGTTTATTTGTGATTGTTATGCTTCCTTGTTTTCTATGCATGTTAGAATGGTAGAAAGATCCCTCATGAATATCAAGCGAATTGCCATCCCTAATGTTGCACCTTCGCACGTCAAGTACGTCTAGTAGTGGGCTCATCAAATTGTGGTGCTGCTAGGTGTCCTTGAACTGAAGGGTTCGTGTCAGACACGGACATGCACTGCATTAGGTTGACTTGACAAGGCTATCAAAACGGTTTTGGGCCTTGTGGCAAAAGAGGTCGGGAGTTGAGGTATGAGATACCTACCCGACCGACAGGAGTCGTATAGAGATACGATTAGCAAGGAGTTGCCTATCGGATAGGCATGTTGTCTAGCAGTGATACTAAAGCTCACTAGTCGCATGTGCTAGTCGGGTCCTGAATCACTAAGAGTTTGCGGAGGGATGCTGACTTTAGTGGGAGTATTTCTATTTAAGGCTAGAATTACTCTACATAAACACATTGCTTAGTGATTGCATATTTTTCTGTTGTAGATCAATGGCACCACCTACTCAACCCAACTTTGCATTGAAATCAATTCTGGAAAAGGATAAACTGAATGGAACAAACTTTACTACCTGGTATAGAAATTTGAGAATTGTTCTCAAGCATGATAAAAAGGAACATGTTCTAGAGGATCCTCTTCCAGAGGAACCTGCCGATAATGCTAGTACCACAACCAAGAATGCCTACCAGAAACTCATTGATGAATCAAACGAGATCAGCTGCCTCATGCTGGCTTGTATGGAGCCTGATTTGCAGCAGCATTTCAAAGACGTTGAGCATGTTTCAGGTGCAGGCTAGGACCGAAAGGTTCAACGTCTGGTGATCCTTGATGGATTGTAAGCTGAAGGCAGGTGATCCACTGAGCCTGCATGTGATCAAGATGATCGGATATGTGCAAGCTTTGGATCGGTTGGGCTTCCCACTCTTGGATGAGCTGGCTACTGATGCAGTTCTGGGTTCTCTTCCGCCTAGCTATGGGACGTTCATCTCGAACTATCATATGCATGGCATGGATAAGAAGCTCACTGAATTGCATGGGATGCTCAAAGTGGCAGAGCAGGATATTAAGAAAGGCACGCATCAAGTGTTGATGGTGCAGAAATCGGCTAAGTTCAAGAAGAGTTGCTCTAAGAAGAAGGCTAAGGAAAAGGGCACGGAGATGGTAACCTCCGCCGCTGCGCCGAAGTCTGGACCGGACTCAAAGACCATTTGCTATCATTGCAAGGAAACTGGTCACTAGAAGAGGAACTATAGCAAGTGTCTTGCAGAGCATGGCAAGAAGGCCGGGAATGCTGCTTCAGGCAAAGGTACACTTGTTGCATATGTTATAGACATTTACCTTGCTGACATACCTAGTAGCTATTGGGTATTTGATATCAGATCGGTTGTTCATATTTGCATCTCGATGCAGGGGCTGGTAAGAACTAGGCGTATGGCACAAGGGGAGATTGACATCAGGGTCGACAACAAAGCAAGAGTTGCTGCGTTGGAGGTCGGCACGATGCAGCTCCATCTTCCTTCTGGATTTATTTTAGAATTGAATAATTGTTATTACATTCCTGCACTTAGTCAGAACATTATTTCTGCCTCATGCTTGATGAGTCAGGGTTATGAATTCAATTTAAAGGACAATGGTTGTTCGATTTATTTGAATGGTATGTTCCACGGCTATGCACCCATTGTTGATGGGTTATTTATATTGAATCTAGAACAGGAACCGGTCTATAACGTGAATGTCAAGAGGCATAAGCCCAATGAGATAAATCCGACATACTTCTGGCATTGCCGGCTTGGTAGTCTGAAACGCATGAAGAAGCTCCATGATGATGGACACCCAACTTCGACTGACTTTGGGTCGTTCGAGACATGCGGTTCATGCTTGCTTAGCAAGATGATTAAGTCTCCTTTCGCAAAGAGTTGCGACAGGGCATCCAAGCTGTTGGAACTGATACACAGTGATGTTTGTGGACCAATGGGCACAACTACCAGAGGTGGCTATCAGTACTTCGTGACTTTTACCGATGACTTGAGTAGATATGGATATATCTATTTCATGAGGCACAAGTCAGAGACTTTTGAAAAGTTCAAAGAGTTTCAAAACGAGGTGGAGAATCAGCTCGGCAAGACTATGAAACTTCTACGATCTGATCATGGAGGTTGAGTACATGAGCCAGGAGTTTGATGATCATCTGAAAAGCATAGGTATAGTACCTCAGCTCACACCTCCAGGTACGCCATAGAGAAATGGTGTATCAAAATGGAGGAATCGCACCTTGTTGGACATGGTTCGATCTATGATGAGCAAGTCAGATTTACCCTTGTCATTCTGGGGATACGCTGTAGAAACTGCAGCTTTCACACTTAACAGGGTACCATCAAAATCCGTAGACAAGACACCACATGAGATGTGGACCGGGAAGAGTCGCAGTTTGTTTTTTCTAAAGCTTTGGGGTGGTGAAGCATTTGTCAAGAAACTTATGTCAGACAAGCTTACACCCAAGTCGGATATATGCATATTCGTGGGATATCCGAGGGAAACCTTGGGATATAACTTCTACAACCGGGAAAAGAACAAAGTGTTTGTTGCTCAAAACGGGGTTTTCCTTGAGAAAGAGTTTCTCAGTCGGGAGGCCAGTGGGAGGATGGTCCGACTCAAAGAAATTCGAGGACCACTTGGGGACGGCTCGGCTGGTGATGAGATCATAACGGAGTCAGTCAGGGAGCCCGTAGTGGAAGCGGCACTGGAACCACGGAGGTCAGAAAGATTGCGCAGAGTGCGCGATATATTGTTGCTAGAAAGCGACGAACCGGCCACATATGCGGAAGCGATGGTGAGCCCAGAGTCCGAGGCATGGCTGGAGGCCATGAGATCCGAGTTAAAGTCCATGGATGAGAATCAAGTTTGGGACTTGGTTGATCCATTGCCTGGCGTAACGGCCATTGGTTGCAAATGGGTCTTTAAGAAGAAAACCGATGTGGATGGAAATGTTCAGATCCACAAAGCTCGGCTTGTCGCTAAGGGTTATGGACAAGTTCAGGGAATTGACTATGACGAGACTTACTCGTCGGTAGCGATGCTGAAGTCGGTGAGGATCGTACTAGCTATAGCTGCATATTTCAATTACGAGATATGGCAGATGGATGTCAAGACAGCTTTCCTTCATGATACAGCCCGAGGGTTTTATCGATCCGACTAGCACTAGTAAGGTATGCAAGCTCAAGAGATCCATTTATGGGTTGAGGCAAGCATCTCGGAGCTGGAACATTCGTTTTGATGAGGTTGTCACTGGTTTCGGCTCCATCAAAAGCGAAGAGGACTCTTGTTTATACAAGAATTTAAGTGGAAGCTCGATAGTGTTTTTGATCTTGTATCTGGATGACATACTACTGATCGGAAATGATATTTCGATTCTGAACTCGGTCAAGGAGTCATTGAATGGCAAGTTTTCGATCAAGGACCTTGGTGAGGCAATGTACATTTTAGGCATTAAGATCTACAGAGATAGATCAAGGAGGTTGCTCGCCTTAAGCCAGAGCACGTACATAGATAAAGTGTTGAAGCGGTTCAACATGAGTGAGGCAAAGAAAGGGTTGTTGCCACTCTCACATGGTATAAGGCTAAGCGAGACTCAGAGTCCTTCGACATCTGATGAGCGAAGTAGGATGAGTAGGATTCCAGATGCCTCGGCAATCGGATCCATCATGTATGCCATGATATGTACGCGGCCCGATGTTGCTTTTGCAATAAGCCTAACAAGTAGATACCAGGGCAACCCAGGTGAGAGTCACTGGGCAGCGGTAAAGACTATTTCGAAGTACCTGAAAAGGACTAAAGAGATGTTCCTAGTTTATGGAGGTGAGGAAGAGCTCGTCGTAAGGGGTTACGCCGATGCTAGTTTCCAAACCGACAGAGATGATTGTCGATCACAGTCCAGATTCGTGCACGTCATGAACGGAGGAGCAGTGAGCTGGATGAGTTCCAAGCAAGATACGATGGCCGATTCTACTACAGAAGCCGAATACATTGCGGCTTGTGAAGCTGCAAAGGAAGGTGTCTGGATCCGGAACTTTCTGGATGATCTTGGTATTTTCACAGCCTCGGTAAAACCGTTGGACCTTTATTGTGATAATTCTGGTGCCATCGCACAAGCCAAGGAGCCTAGGAATCACCACAAGGTTAGACACATAGATCGGAAATATCACCTGATACGAACGATCGTAAAGAGTGGTGATGTAGAGTTGTGAAAAATTCACACGGATGCCAATGTTGCGGATCCGTTGACTAAACCGCTTCCACAACCCAAGCATGAGGGGAACGTTAGAGCTATGGGCATTCGATGTCTATTTGATTGACTCTACTTCAAGTGGGAGACTGTTGGAGATATGCCCTAGAGGCAATCATGTATGATGATATTTCCTATGTGTTTATGAATAAAGATAGTCCTTGGACATTATCAATTATCTGTATCAGCAAGTACGTGACTTGTTTGTGGGACTACGCATTGTATGATGACTGTCCTAAAAGGTCCCTAGTCGAAAGGGCTGTGTGGACGCGCAACCAACTAGACTAGCATATGACACGGTCGATGGCTTGGTCTCACTAGCCATGGAGCATTGGATGCTAACCGGATAATATGGACTTGGAAGGATCTGGTCGGATTCGACGTAGTCGGATCCGAGTCGAGATAAGGTCCAAGTCAGACAGACCCAGCTATGAGATGCAACGATATGTCATCTGTGGTCTCTAGTAGAACATATGTTCTATGTCCTAAGACCTGAGCTGACGCATGTACTCGGGATGGTGATAGACTTGCTTTGGGCTGACCAAACGCTACTCCGTAACTGGGTAGTTATAAAGGTAGGTTTTGGGTTTGTCCAGAACCATGCTGTGAGACGTGGTCGAGCAAGATGGGATTTGCCCCTCCGATCAGGAGAGATATACTCAGGGCCCCTCGTGTGATCCGACCAGGATAAGCATGGCCATGCGACAAGGATTATGAGATAATCCAGTTTGTGGTCGACATCACTGGAACGAGAAAGAGGTCGGGCTAGCACAAGGATGACAGACTCGCCTTCAGCTCGACAACAAATATCGTGTGGCAAAAGGAATGGAAGTGTGATGTACAGGTTCGCTAACCAGCTTCATAGTCTGCTTGGTGTTTGGCATGCCTTGCTAGAGGCCTCTACCAACCGTGCAGTTCGGAGGTGATCCGAACTGCGACCAAGCCGACATGAACCTAAGGGGTCGCGCGCTTAAGGGAAGGAACCTACGAGGTCGGGTCCGAGGACACTGGTTGGATGTGATCCGAACTGTATTCGGATTATGGCCGAGTAGACTTATGGGCGGTCCATGCGAGGCCCAAGTGTTGAGCCCGTGACGGACGCCTATATATATAGTGGAGGCGCCGCACACTCACACAGTTGATCGCTTCGGGGCTGTCACTAGGGTTCGTATGTGTTGCGAATAGACACCTCCACTCGCCGCCGGTTGTGTGATCGGACCTCCTGCATGCGCGGATACCGTTAGAGGTGGTGCACTTGCGCCGCTCCAGCGAACATGTACGTGGGTACCGACCACCGGTTGTACGAGGGAGATCGGACGAGGAGGAGACGATCCACGCGGACGCGCTGCCCCAACTCTTCTTCCGCTGCACCGCACTGCACGTCTAGTGGTAACAAACTGTGATCCATCTCCTGTAGCATGTTATTGGTTGTTCTGCGCGTAGGAAATTTTAATTTACAGTCGACGCACCCTACCGTAGATCCCAACAAAATGTTCACCTTGTCGATTAGATTTTTAGAGGACGGGGAAAATTTATTTCTGGATTTTTGGAGTCCGTTTAGTATTTCTTTTCTTTCTTTTTCTGCACGTCGCAATATTTTAAAAAAAGGGAAACTGACTCTGGGCCGTAACCAACCGGGACTCCACCTGGCCGGCCTTTAAAGCCTGAGGAGCCGAGCCCCGCAGCCCACCGCTCCGCCCCGCCGCCCCCTAGCGCGTCGCCGCCCGTTAGCCACGCCGCCGCCTCCTTGCCCCGCCGCCGCTGCCTTGCCCCATCGCCGGAGCCACGCCGCCACCGCCGGACCCCGCCGGACCCGAGGTTGACGACACCGGTTTTTTGAAACCGACCGTTTTTTATATAAACCCTAGTGTCGGTTTTTTCATTTTAAATCGGTTTATATCATGTTTTTTTCGGTTCGGTTAAATAGCGGACGTTCGTTCGTACGTTCGTTTTAACGAACGGTTTTCGCCCATTAGCCACAGACAGCGAACGTTCGTTCGTTAGCTTGTTTGTCAGTTTTTCTTTTTCTTGGATTTTTCGTGATTATTTTCGATCGCGATTTCTTATCCGATTTTCGTTTTAGTTTAACTTTTCGCTTGTTAGTCGGAATCAGGCGATTCAAGCGCCTAGATCTTCGTCTCGAAGCCCTCTTTCCGTTTAACCAACTTTAACAAGATTTTTAAATAGTAAAATTTGACTTTGTTCAGGTTAGTAATTGGATCTTGTTTCTTTCGCAGTTTGTGTTTCGTTGTTTCGTGCGATTTGTGCAAACCGGAGTTCTTAAGTTGAACTTTCTGGTTAGATCTTATTATTTGAGTTTTACCCGTGCTTCTAGTTGAGTGCTTATTGTATGCTTGTTTATTTGCGATAGAGTACCCAGAGTGCAAAGCATGCTACTACGAGTCTCTAGGTTTTGCGGATCATCAGCAAGGCAAGTAACACTTTGATCATACTTCTTTACTACCCAATTGTGGGTTTTGGGTAGTAGATGAGGTAATACCTATGCACCTGTTTATTATCAAACCTATGGGAGTTACCTCTACGTTGTTTATATTTGCTATGCTATGCTCATAGACGTGGATTGGGTTTGAGAGTATTCATGACAGATGTGAGCTTGTTAATTAATGGTTCAACTTAAGGTGGCAACATGAATACACATCTGGGTGGATTGCTTGTGGACACCTGGAGTACCCTGTGTTGTCCTAGGATATCCCGGAGGACCCGTGTGATCATCCTACGGCCCGCCACCCAGGCTCAAAGGGATCATAGGATTACTCATGCTAGAAACTTCCGTGTGCAGCCACAAGCTATTATGGGCTCTAGCATAGTTGAGTAAGTTGCGCGAAGCCGTTGAAGAGGTAGACTAGCAGATGTAGTGGGTTGTAGGTGGTATAGTCTACCAAGAGTAAAGAGTTAATGCTTCAGAAAGACTATGTCTCGAATCTCCGACCATGGATGTATTCGAGTCTTGTGGGGAAAAGTGCGCAAACCTCTACAGAGTGTATAAACTAATCATGGTTAGCCGTGTCCCTGGTTATGGACATCTTGCGTATCTAATCCTTGATTTATCATGATTGATCCCATCACTCTTAATTTAAATTGATTGGGTTTAATGATGATGTTTAATTGGGATTGAGTTGGAAACCTTCTCAATGTTTAACAACTACCATTATAGTTAAATAAAATTTATTCCTTTGTTGTAGGGAAAAATTGGCTTTTCGCAAAAACATATTAACCATACAGCCTCCACCAGCCAAATATGCATGTTGTGATAGCATTTATTTTGTTCATTGTTCTCTTGTGTAATATTGCCAGCATATTCCATGTGCTGACCCATTCCAGGTTGCAACGTTTATGTTGCATACTTTTTAGACGACGAGTAAGGAGCCATAGGTCGTTGTCTTTCACTTAGTGATGCCATTGGAGTTGATGGACTCACTTTATCTTCCATGGCTTCTGCTATTATTGATTTAGATGGCCTTAAGCCATATTTATTGTTTTTGTTATCTTTTGAGACATTCGATGTAATAAGTGTGTGATTGTACTCTGTTTTAAATCCTCAAGTACTGTGCATGTCAGCATTACCGATCCAGGGATGACACTGATGCACAGAGATCAGACTGTTTGAGGTCTGGTCGCTACATGGCAACAGAATGTTAACAAGACCACTGCTCAAGTCAAGAACGTGGTGACCAACCCGATGCGTGAAGACTGTCAGCGCAATAATTCTAGCTTCAATTGTGGGCAAACCGGACATTGTGCTAGACAGTGCCCCAAGAACGGCAAGGTAACCGCCCCATTTAGGCCACAAGTCAATCACTTGGAGCCCTACTTTGTCCAGAGGACCATCCAATGGCAAATTCACCACCTCTCCACAGATGAAGCCCAAGAGGATCCGGAAGTCGTCACTGGTATGTTTCGTATTAATAGCATACCTGCTATAATTTTATTTGACTCTGTGGCTTCCCACTCTTTTATTTCACGGAGTTTTGTTGCACAAAACAAATTTCCTTGCTTGATTTTGGGAAAAAGTATGATGGTACAATCCCCGGGATCCATGCTCAGAAGCTATCTGGTCTGTCATAATTTTGAAATTGATATCAAGGGAGTCAGATTTCCAACATCCTTGATAGTCACCAAGTCTGCCAAACTGAATATTATTTTGGGAATGACTTGGTTAACCCAATATCAAGGATGCATCAACTATGCGACCAGAGAAGTCACCATGACAAGTCAGGAAGGTCGAACTACAAAATTCTATGCCCGCAGAAGCATACCAAAGAAGGAAATGGTTTTCACGGCTATGGCTAAAGAGTTGGAATTAATTCCTGTGGTAAGTGAGTTTCCAAATGTATTCCCTGAGGAATTACCAGGAATGCCGCCAGACAGGGAGCTCGAGTTTGCAATTGATCTTGTGCCCGGAATCGCACGATTATAAAAGAAGTATTATTGGATGCCTTCATCAGAATTAGTGAAATTAAAGAAAGAGCTTGAAGAGATGCTTCAGAAAGGATACATACATCCGAGCTCTTCACCATGGGGATCACCCGCAATATTTGTGGACAAGAAAGACGACAGACTTCGGATGTGTGTAGATTACTGTCAGCTGAATGATGTCACTATCAAGAAGAAATATCCACTACCAAGGATTGATGATTTGTTTGATCAAATCAGTGGGGCAAAAGTATTCTCCAAGATTGATTTAAGGACCGGATATCACCAGCTCAAAATCAAGAAGGAAGATATTCCCAAGACCGTGTTCACTACTCGATACAGTCTTTATGAATATACAGTTATGTCTTTAGGTCTCACCAATGCCCCTGGCTTTTTCACGCATATGATGAGTAAGCTATTTATGGATTTTGTGGATAAGTTTGTGGTGGTCTTCATCGATGACATACTCATGTACTCAAAGGGTGGAGAAGAACACAAAGAACACCTCGGAGCAGTTCTGCAAAGGCCCCGTGACTATCAGCTATATGCGAAGTTCAGCAAATGTGAGTTTTGGCTTAAGCAAGTTGGATTTTTAGGGCATGTTCTTTCAGCAGAAGGGATAGCCGTGGATCCAAGTAAGGTGAAGGACGTGCTTGATTGGACCGCACCCACGACAGTTTCTGAGATCCGAAGTTTCCTTGGATTAGCCGGATACTACCGCCACTTCATCGAAGGATTCTGTAAGGTTGCCAAGCCAATGACAGAGCTTCTCAAGAAAGATGAAGTTTGAATGGACTGAGGATTGTGAGAAAAGTTTCAATGAACTAAACACCATACTGACAATAGCACCGGTATTGACACTTCCATACATCTACCGCAGCTTTGATGTATACTGTGACGCATCCAGGAGAGGTATTGGATGTGTACTCATGCAAGATGGCAAGGTTGTGGCCTACGCATCTTGACAATTACGGCCTCACGAAGGGAACTATCCAATGCATGATTTGGAGTTGGCCGCTGTTGTGCATGCTTTGAAAATTTGGAGACACTACCTCATTGGAAAAAGGTGTCATATATTTACCGACCACAAGAGTTTCAAGTATATATTCACTCAACCGGACTTAAACCTTCGATAGCGAAGATGGCTCGAGTTGGTCAAGGATTATGACCTTGGGATAAGTTATTGATACGTCCATTTGGCATCATGCTTTTATATTGATATTTATTGCATTGTGGGCTATTATTACACATTATGTCACAATACTTATGCCTATTCTATCTTATTTTACAAGGTTTACATGAAGAGGCGGAATGCCGGCAGCTAGAACTCTGGGCTGGAAAAGGAGCAAATATTAGAGACCTATTCTGCACAACTCCAAAAGTCCTGAAACTTCACGGGAGCACATTTCAGAATATATAAAGAATATTGGGCGAAGCAAGAACCGGAGGGAGGCCACCCACCATCCATGAGGGTGGGGGCGCTCCCTACCCCCCTTGGCGCACCCCCTACCTCATGGGCCCCCTGGCAGGCCTCCGGTGCCCATCTTCTGCTATATGAGGTCTTTTGCCCTGGAAAAATCATAAGCTAGCTCACGGGACGAAACTCTGCCGCCACGAGGCAGAACCTTGGCGGAACCAATCTAGGGCTCTGGCAGAGTTGTTCTTCCGAGGAAACTTCCCTCCGGGAGGGGGAAATCATCACCACCATCATCATCATCGATCCTCTCATCGGGAGGGAGTCAATCTCCATCAACATCTTCACCAGCACCATCTCATCTCAAACCCTAGTTCATCTCTTGTATCTAATCTTTGTCTCAAAACCTCAGATTTGTACCTGTGGGTTGCTAGTAGTGTTGATTACTCCTTGTAGTTGATGCTAGTTGGTTTATTCGGTGGAAGATCATATGTTCAGATCCTTTATGCATATTAATACCCCTATGATTATGAACATGAATATGATTTGTGAGTAGTTACATTTGTTCCTGAGGACATGGGAGAAGTCTTTATATAAGTAGTCATGTGAATTTGGTATTCGTTCGATATTTTGATGAGATGTATGTTGTCTCTCCTCTAGTGCTGTCATGTGAACGTCGACTACATGACACTTCACCATTTTTTGGGCCTAGGGGAAGCCATTGGGGAGTGTAAGTAGATGATGGGTTGCTAGAGTGACAGAAGCTTAAACCCTAGTGTAACACCCTCGATGCGACTATAGCTCCCACGTGTCGAGGCACGACTTAGAGACATAATCGCATTGAAGGCATATGTCGCAAGTTAGGCAATCTTCACTAACATCCCATGTAATTTAATAATAAAAGGGGAGATAACATAGTTGGCTTACACTCGCCACGTCAATCAAGTACATAAATAACATTACATCATCCAAACACTCATGGCCCGACTACGGCGCCAAAATAAAAGAGAACCCAACATGCGACAACGGTCCCGTTCACCCCCAACTGGGCACCACTACTGATCATCGGGAAAGGAAACATAGTAACGTTGAGAGTCCTCGTCGAACTCCCACTTGAGCTCATACGCGTCTCCTGGAGCGGAATCATCAGGCCCTGCATCTGGTGTAATAGTAATCTGTGAGCCACAGGGACTTAGCAATCTCGCACCCTCGCGATCAAGACTATTTAAGCTTATAGGTATGGCAAGGTAAATATGAGTGGAGCTGTAGCAAGCGACTAGCAAGTATGGTGGCTAACTTATTCGCAAAAGAGAGCGAGAAGAGGAGGCAAAGCGCGAGCGAGAAACTAGAGAGCAACCTGCGCAAGCATTACTCCAACACCGTGTCCACTTCCCGGACTCCGCCGAGAAGAGGCCATCACGGTAACACACTCAGTTGATTCATTTAAAAAAAATTAAGGTTCAAGTTATCTACAACCGGACATTAACAAATTCCCATCTGCCCATAACCGCGGGCACGGCTTTCGAAAGTTCAAATCCCTGCAGGGGAGTCCCAACTTAGCCCATGACAAGCTCTCACGGTCAACGAAGGAATAGACCTCCTCCCAAGACGTTCGGATTAGACTCGGTATCTCGGTAATTCAAGACACTTCGACCAGGTAAAAACAAGACCAGCAACACCGCCTGAATGTGCCGTCAAATCCTGATAGGAGCTACAAATATCTCGTTCTTAGGGCACACTCAGATGAGCCAGACGTCGGGTAGGCCAGCCCAGAGTTTCCCCTAGTAGCCCCGGACATCGCTCGGTTGGACCAACACTCAGAGGAGCAGTGGCCCGGGGGGGTTAAAATAAGATGACCCTTTAGTCTGTAGAACCCAAGGGAAAAAAAGGGCTAGGTGGCGAATGGTAAGACCAAGGTTGGGCATTGCTGGAAAAGCTTTAATCAAGGCAAACTATCAAGGGGTTACCATTATAACCCAACCGCGTAAGGAACGCAAAATCCGGGAACATAACACCGATATGACGGAAACTAGGGCGGAAGAGTGGAACAAAACACTAGGCAAGAGGCCGAGCCTTCCACCCTTTACCAAGTATATAGATGCATTAAGATAACATAGCAATATAATGATATCCCAATAAGTAAATAAAAGATGTTCCAACAAGGAACGGCCTCCAATCTTCACCTGCAACTAGCAACACTATAAGAGGGGGCTGAGCAAAGCGGTAACATAGCCAAACAACAGTTTGCTAGGATATGGTGGGTTAGAGGTTTGACATGGCAATTTGGGAGGCTTGCAAGCAATTGGTAGGCATCGTAGCATTGGCATAGCAAAGAGCGAGCAAACTAGCATAGCAAAGATAGTAGTGATTTTGAGGGTATGATCATCTTGCCTGCACAGTTGTCAGAGTTGACTGGATCCTCGAAAGAAAACACAACGGGCTCCTCGTTAGCGAACTCGTCTCCCGGCTCTACCCAAACAAGACAAACAATGAACAAGGATACAATCAACCACGTGCAAACTCAAACAACACAATGCAAAGATGATATGCTATGCGGGATGCGATGCGGGATGCAAAAAGCAAGATATGACAGGAAATGCATGAACCTGGCCTCAACTTGGGATTCCAAGTGTGCCACTGGAAAGATGAGATTAAATCGCTTGAAAACTATATAAAGAACGCCGGAATCGGAGTTACGGTTTGGAAATGGCAAGCGATTCAAAAATGGCACCGGTCTGCGATTTACAGCAAGTAGGCATCTAAATGCAAGGAAATGAACATGCTACAGCACCCAAACATGACAAAAAAATACATGGCAGGGATGCACACAAGATTCTTAACAAAAGTCTAGCACTGAGCTACGGCCAATTCATCCATTAACAGGTTCAAACAAGCATGGCAAAAATGCATATGACAAACAGATCTTAGTGAAATTAACACTTGTCTGGAATTTCAGTCAGGTAGCCCTCTTCGGAGCAGCAAAGCAACATGCTACAGGATGTGAACATGGAAAAGTAAAGCATGGCATGGAGCTACTCAAAGAGCTTAACAAAAGTCCCTTAGTGACCTTGAGCCAAAAGGGATCAGAAAATATAATTGCAAGCACGTGAACATAGCAAAAACATAATCAGTTCTCAGACTTAGTGAAAACTGACACATGCTGAAAATATAACTCAAGTAGGCATGTTTACGAGCTCGATGCACTCACTACGGTGCAAGTCATGGCAAGACAAGCATACACCCATCAAGAAGGCACATAATTCAAGCTAGACATGGCAAGAACAATAGCATAGCGTGCATAGATCAACTACAACATCACCGGCAAAATTGCAAACAAGTTGACAATCTGCCCAAATTCACAAAATAGCAAAAGTAGAGCTCGATTGACTCAAGCTAGAGTGCTCCATAATTGCAAACAAAGACATGGATGGATAGAACACTAGAATATTAACAAAACATCCTTACTAATCATCCTCAAAAGAGGCACGGATCACTAGGAAACAACATGAACTTATGACAAGATGAGATAAGCAGCTCCAGGACTTAGTGAAATTACTAAGTCCCTGAAAAACAGAATTAGCAAGTGCACCACTTTGCAAGTTTGCACAAGTCACCACACACATCACAAAATACATGGGATGCACCTCTGGAAAGATGACAAAACCCTTAACAAAACACATGTAGAGCATCAGGGCATAGCATGCACACATTAATCATGGCAAAAATGACAAAAACCTAAATGGAGCAGCAGATCTGACAATTATCTCAAGTAGCCTCCTTCTAACAGCATTTCGGGCATCAAGATGAGCTCAAAAGAAAATGATGGAATGGAATGAAATGATGTACTCTCTGAGATGAACATTTTGATATGCTATATGCATGAATCGGAGCTACGGATACAAAGTTACGGAGCTATGAACATGAGCACTTGGACTGAAAATATCAGGGAAAAACAACCCTCAGATCTAGGGTTTGACCGGCGCGCGAACCGAGGCGGCGGCGGGCACTGTTCACGGCGGCGGATCCGGCGGAGGGCGGCGAGGTGGCGCCGAGGCGGCGGCCGGGACGGCGAGCGGCGCCGCGGGGCGGCGCGGCAGCCCGGGAGGAGAGGTGGCGCGCGGCGGCTCGGGGTTGGCGGAGGTTGCGGCGGCCCGGGCGACGAGGTGGCGACGGCAGCGGCGGAACGGACCGCGGCGGCGCGGCGCCGGAGGCGAGGGAGGTGGCGGCGCGGCGTGGATGGAGGCGGCGCGGGCGACTCGGGCCGCGGGGGCCGGCTTCGGGCTCCCCGGGCCTCGGGCGGCGGCGGGTTGGTTGCGGCTGACGTGGCAGGCGGCGATTGGGCGAGGGGGCGGCGGCGGACGCGTCCGGCCGGGGCAGACGTGTCCAGCCGGCGCGGATCTGGGAATTAGGGTTTCGGGGGGAGAGGAAGATCCGGATTTCGGGGGGGTGTTTAAATAGGCATAGAGGGAGCTAGGAGAGTCCAAATGAGGTGCGGTTTTCGGCCACGCGATCGTGATCGAACGCTCTAGATGATGGAGCAGAGTTAGGTGGGTTTTGCGCCAAAATGGAGGGGTGTTGGGCTGCAACACACACGAGGCCTTTTCGGTCCCTCGGTTAACCGTTGGAGTATCAAACGAAGTCCAAATGATACGAAACTTGACAGGCAGTCTACCGGTACTAAACCAAGGTCGCTTGGAAAGTCTCGGTCCAATCTGGAAATGTTTAATCCCCACACATGAAAGAAAGCTAGAAATGACCACCGGAGGAGAACAAAGCGCCGGAATGCGAAACGGACAACGGGGAAAATGCTCGAATGCATGAGACGAACACGTATGCAGATGCAATGCACATGATGACATGATATGAGATGCATGACAATTATAACAACACACGGAGACAAAGACCCGAACCTGAGGAAATAAATATAACTTAATGCCGGAAACGGCAAGAGTTGGAGTACAAATTGGGAAAGTTACATCCGGGGTGTTACCACACTCCACCACTACGAAAGTATCTCGTCCCGAGATCTAGGACTGAAAGAACGCCGGGTACTCAGAACGGAGGTGATCCCCGCGTTCCCAGGTAGCTTTACGGTCGGAATGGTGTGACCACTTGACTTTGAGAAATTTGATTGACTTGTTGCGAGTCTTGCGTTCAGTCTCTTCAAGAATAGCAACTGGGTGCTCACGATACGAGAGATCTTCTTGGAGCTCAATGTCCTCGAAGTTGACGGTGCGGTTAGGAGTCTTGAAGCACTTTCGAAGCTGAGAGACATGGAACACGTCATGAACATTTGCAAAGTTTGAAGGAAGCTCGAGTTGATAGGCAAGGTCGCCTCTCTTGCTGACAATCTTGAAAGGTCCCACGTATCTAGGGGCAAGCTTCCCTTTGATACCGAAGCGACGAGTACCTTTCATAGGAGAGACGCGGAGGTAAGCATGATCTCTGATCTCGAAAGCCAAATCACGGTGCTTACTATCATAGTAGCTCTTCTGACGGGATTGGGCTGCGTTGAGGTTATCATGAATGACTTTGCACATTTCCTCTGCCTCTGTGATTAAGTCATTACCCAAAAGCTGACGTTCACCGGTTTCAGACCAGTTGAGAGGGGTATGGCACTTCCTGCCATACAGAATTTCAAATGGGGCCTTGCCCGAACTTGCTTGAAAACTGTTGTTGTAGGAGAATTCAGCATAAGGAAGACAATCCTCCCATTTCATGCCGAAGGAGATCACACAAGCCCTGAGCATATCTTCAAGAATCTGGTTGACACGCTCGACTTGACCGCTAGTTTGAGGATGGAAAGCTGTGCTGAAGCGGATGTTGGTGCCCATGGCCTTCTGAAAAGAATCCCAAAACTTCGAGGTAAAGATGCTGCCAGGTCTGAAGAGATCACTTGTGGAATACCGTGCAGAGAGACAAAACGAGAGGTATAGAGTTCCGCCAATTGAGCTGCAGTGATCGACTCTTTGATAGGCAGAAAGTGAGCCACTTTGGTGAGTTTGTCGATGACAACAAATATAGCATCATTGCCACGCTTGGACTTTGGAAACCCAGTCACGAAGTCCATTTCAATGTGGTCAAACTTCCATTCTGGAATGACAAGAGGTTGGAGGAGACCTGCTGGCCTTTGGTGTTCTGCCTTCACTCTTCTGCAGACATCACATTCGTTTACGAATTGAGCAATCTCGCGCTTCATTCGAGTACACCAATAACCCTGCTTGAGGTCCTGATACATCTTCGTGCTCGCAGGGTGGATGGAGAGGAGAGAATTGTGAGCCTCGTTCATGATCACTTTACGGAGGTCACCTTTGGGTACAACAATACGATCCTCGAAAAAGAGAGTGTCCTTGTCATCAAGGCGGTAGCACTTGTACTTGGACTGACTCTTGGCAATCCCAATCTTCACCTTTTTCACCATAGCATCAAGAAGCTGGGCTTGGCGAATCTGGTCTTCTAAGGTAGGAGAGACTTGAAGGTTGGCGAGGAAACCTTGAGGAACAACTTGCAGATTAAGCTTGCGGAAAGCTTCACAAAGCTCGGGTTGATAAGGCTTGAGAATCAGACTGTTGCAGTAAGCTTTCCTGCTCAATGCGTCAGCAATCACATTGGCCTTGCCTAGAGTATACTCGATACTCGGATTATACTCTTGAATCATTTAGACCCATCGAGTTTGCCTGAGGTTGAGATTAGGCTGAGTGAAGATGTACTTGAGACTCTTGTGATCAGTGAAAATGTCCACTTTTCTTCCCAATAGAAGATGTCTCCAAGTCAAAAGAGCATGCACAACTGCCGCCAACTCGAGATCATGAGTGGGGTAGTTCTTCTCATTAGGCTTCAACTGGCGAGAGGTATAAGCAACAAGTTTCTTCTCTTGCATCAATACTGCGCCAAGACCTTGGAGAGAGGCATCACAAAAGACCTCGTACGGCTTGGATTCATCAGGCGGAGTCAGAATTGGAGCAGTGATCAATTTATCTTTCAAAGTGTTGAAAGCAATGTCACACTCCGGAGACCAAACGTACTTGACGTGCTTCTGAAGAATATTAGAGAGAGGCTTCGCGATCTTAGAGAAGTTTTCAACGAATCTTCGGCAATAGCTTGCGAGACCGAGAAAACTGCGGAGTTGCTTCACGTTCTGAGGAGGTTCCCAATTCACAATTGCAGACACCTTCTCAGGATTCATGGCAATGCCCTTGGCAGAGATGATATGACCAAGATAAAGAACCTCATCGAGCCAAAATTCACACTTGGAGAACTTAGCGTAGAACTTGTGTTCTCTGAGCTTTTCAAGAACCAAACGCAAGTGCTTGGCACGATCTTCCTTGTTCTTCGAGAAAACCAGAATGTCGTCGAGATAGACCAAAACGAAGTCATTGGTGAAGGCGTTGAAGATGAAGTTCATCATGCGAGAGAACGTCGGAGGAGCGTTGACGAGACCAAAAGACATGACAGTGTATTCATATGAACCAAAGCTTGTCTTGAAAGCAGTCTTGGGAATATCTTGCTCACGGATTCGAATCTGATGATAGCCCATACGGAGATCAAGCTTGGAGAATACTTGGGCACCTTTGAGTTGTTCGAACAGCTCATTGATGTTGGGAAGTTGGTATTTGTTCTTTATGGTCTTCTTGTTCACTGAACGGTAATCAACACAAAGTCGGTCCATTCCATCCTTCTTCTTCACAAAAAGAACACCACAACCCCACGGAGAAGAACTAGGCCGGATGAGACCCATTTTCTCTTGAATATCAAGTTGCTTCTTCAGCTCCTTGAACTCTTCAGGTCCGAGCTTGTAAGGACGCTTGCACACAGGTTCCGTGCCAGGCTCAAGATCAATAACAAATTCAACTGGCCGGTGCGGAGGCATTCCTGGAAGCTCTTCTGGAAAGACGTCTTGATACTCGCAAACGACTGGAATTTGAGAGATAACATCCAATTCACCCTTCTCATTGAGAGAAAATAGACGAATGGTATCATCACGAGCGGCAAAGACAATTACATCCTCAGACGAATGAGTCAATTGAATCTGCCTGGCAGCACAATCAAGATGTGCCTTGTGCTTAGAAAGCCAATCCATTCCGAGAATAAGATCAATATCCGAGTTGCCAAGAACCACCGGAGAAGAGAGAAACTTGTAATCGCCCAATGTGATAGAAACATCTGGGGCAATAGCGCTTGCATTCATGAATTTACCCGGAGAAACAACAGATAACTATCTAGGCAAATCTTGCAAAGGCAACTCATGCTTAGAAACAAATGGTCTCGAGATGAAACAATGCGATGCACCCGTGTCAAAAAGAACTTTAGCTGGAATATCATTAACAGGAAGGTTACCCATGATCACATCTGACGAGTCCTCTGCCTGAGCTGCATTCATCAAGTTGACCTTGGCGGAGTTGGGATTATGCTTGACCACAGCTGTACTTGCCGATCTGACAGGAGGAGGAGGAAGACGCCTCTGGTTGAAACACTTGTCGGAATAGTGACCCTTCTGTTGGCACTTGTTACACGTGACCTCTGAAAGCGGACGGTGGTACGGAGCACTCGATCTTGGAGCTTGAGACGAAGTCTTGTTCTGAAATCCAGGGTTGGGTGGGTGGGAAGAACCACTGCCACCTTTGCTCTTCTGCTGATATGGCTGACGGAACGGAGGAGGAGGAAGCCAAAACTTCTGTTGCTTGGCCACTTGAGTAGAGGAAGAAGGAGTAACATCTCTGGCTCGCTTCTTGGAAGCATCACACCTCAACTGAGCAGCCTCTTGCTTCAATGGCATGTTGTAGAACTCATCGTATCTCAAGGGCTCGAAGAGAACAAGAGCTAGCTGAATTTCTTCTCTGAGACCATCCCTGAACTAGTATATCATGCTCTTCTCATCAGGGACGTCCTGCTTGGCAGATAAAGAGCCTTGCTTCAGATTGCGGAATTCCTCACGCTTGCTTTCAACCACGCTCTGGGGAATATGATGAGCTCGGAAATCTCGACGGAAATCATCCCAAGTGATAACACGTCCACCTCTAGTGTCCTTGTACTGCTGGAACCATTCTGCAGCTTGATCTTTGAGTTTGAAGGAAGCGAACTTAACAAAGTCCTCAGGCCTGACGTTACTGCACTCGAAATGCTTACACAGATCCACAAGCCAATCGTCAGCATCGGTTGCCTCAACACAATTGCTGAAAGTCTTTGGCCCGTTAGCAAGGAACTCCTTGAGTGTAGCAAAGTGATTCTGATTGCTGCCTTGATTCCCTTGGTTGCCTTGATTGCGCTCTTGAAGAATTTGCATGATCAACTGTGTGCTTGCATTGGTTGCGGCCATCACAGCT
This sequence comes from Triticum urartu, assembly GCF_056163025.1. Classification (NCBI taxonomy): domain Eukaryota; kingdom Viridiplantae; phylum Streptophyta; class Magnoliopsida; order Poales; family Poaceae; genus Triticum; species Triticum urartu. Next base: position 412,238,147 of record NC_141879.1, on the reverse strand, counting down.
TGCCATGCCTCCAGAGGAGGTGGAGGTGGTGGCGGATCAGGATTCGGAGTCGTGCGCATTGGAGGAGCCATCCTAAAGAGGTTGACGTCCATTAGCACATTGTATTGAAGCTGAATCCAACGGAATGAAAATTGCAACATATAGTCTTCACATCCGAACAAAATGAACGAATGCATTCCTCTTGAAATGGTCACATATCCATAAATTTAGAAGCCATGTAGAATTAAGGTAGAGAAATAAATCAACAAGGTACGGATCAAGAACAAATAATCGGTAAGAAATCCCAATTTCAAACCAATATCCGTGGAAGAAGAACTAGAGCTACTAGAATTCCCACCTATGAAACTCCCGAACCTTTCCGGTTATGCAATCAGGTGTTGGGGATACAGGGGAAGCATAATATCTCACCCCAATCTAGCAAATCCTACATCCAGCTGTATCCATCCTTCAACACATAACCAAGAAACCTTCGGAAACCATCTACCTCAACCTTCGAAAAGCATCTGTTATACAATTTATGGTGATACTCCCGAACTCCCGCCCCAGTACTGGGTGGCATCGAGGTTATCTCACCAACGAACTGCATAAAAGAGATTTTCGATGTCGGCGTACTAAACTGAGGTATTCCAGAACTGCAACGAGAAAATTATGATGACAACACCTCAGAGCTCAACTCCCCAGGACACTTCCACTAAACCCCTGACAGGAGGCACCAAGACAATGTTCTCATCATAAAACCATCGGAACGATTCCAAGATACCCGCGTGATCCTAAAAAAAATTTAGTGAAATTTGAGAAAAGAAGAGTCAAAACTCTACGTCAGGATGCCTTACCAGAGCAATGAGGAGACTGGGAAGTAAAAAGAATTCTTAAACTCTCCGATATATAATTCCTAATGAATCAAAACATTTTTTCTAGACACAACTCGGCCACTAAAAACATTCAAGCAATGGGGCTCCTAAGGTCGGGGAAGGCTCTGATACCAACTTGTAACACCCTCGATGCGACTATAGCTCCCACGTGTCGAGGCATGACTTAGAGACATAATCGCATTGAAGGCATATGTCGCAAGTTAGGCAATCTTCATTCCACCCTTTGCAATTTTGCCCAGATTCACAAAGTAGCAAAAGTAGAGCTCGATTGACTCAAGCTAGGGTGCTCCATAATTGCAAACAAAGACATGGATGGATAGAGCACTACAATATTAACAAAACATCCTTACTGATCATCTTCAAAAGAGGCACGGATCACTAGGAAACAACATGAACTTATGACAAGATGAGATAAGCAGCTCCAGGACTTAGTGAAATTACCAAGTCCCTGAAAAACAAAATTAGCAAGTGCACCACTTTGCAAGTTTGCACAAGTCACCACACACATCACAAAACACATGGGTTGCACCTCTGGAAAGATGACAAAACCCTTAACAAAACACATGTAGAGCATCAGGGCATAGCATGCACACATTAATCATGGCAAAAATGACAAAAACCTAAATGGAGCAGTGGATCTGACAATTATCTCAAGTAGCCTCCTTCTAACAGCATTTCGGGCATCAAGATGAGCTCAAAAGAAAATGATGCAATGGAATGAAATGATGTACTCTCTGAGATGAACATTTTGATATGCTATATGCATGAATCGGAGCTACCGATGCAAAGTTATGTAGCTATGAACATGTGCACTTGGACTGAAAATATCAGGGACTTAGAAAAAAAACAACCCTCAGATCTAGGGTTTGACCGGCGCGTGAACCCAGGCGGCGGCGGGCACTGTTCACGGCGGCGGATCCGGCGGAGGGCGGCGAGGTGGCGCGAAGGCAGCGGGGCGACGGGGCGGCGCGGGGCGACGGGGCGGCGCGGCAGCCCGGGAGGAGAGGCGGCGATGGCGGCGGCGGGGCGGACCGCGGCGGCGCGGTGCCGGAGGCGCGGGAGGTGGCGTCGCGGCGTGGATGGAGGCGGCGCAGGCGGCTCGTGCCGCGGGGGCCGGCTCCGGGCTCCCCGGGCCTCGGGCGGCGGCGGGTTGGTGGCGGCTGACGTGGCAGGCGGCGATTGGGAGAGGGGGCGGCGGCGGACACGTCCGGCTGGGGCGGACGTGTCCGGCCGGCGCGGATCTGGGAATTAGGGTATCAGGGGGAGAGGAAGATCCGGATTTCGGGGGGTGTTTAAATAGGCATAGAGGGAGCTAGGAGAGTCCAAATGAGGTGCGGTTTTCGGCCACGCGATCATGATCGAACGCTCTAGATGATGGAGCAGAGTTACGTGGGTTTTGGGCCAAAATGGAGGGGTGTTGGGCTGCAACACACAGGAGGCCTTTTCGGTCCCTCGGTTAACCGTTGGAGTATCAAACGAAGTCTAAATGATACGAAACTTGACAGGCGGTCTACCGGTAGTAAACCAAGGCCGCTTGGCAAGTCTCGGTCCAATCCGGAAATGTTTAATCCCCACACACGAAAGAAAGCTAGAAGTGACCACCAGAGGAGAACGAAGTGCCGGAATGCAAAACGGACAACGGGGAAACTGCTCGAATGCATGAGACGAACACGTATGCAGATGCAATGCACATGATGACATGATATGAGATGCATGACAATGATAACAACACACGGAGACAAAGACCCGAACCCGAGGAAATAAATATAACTTAACGCCGGAGACGGCAAGAGTTGGAGTACAAATTGGGAAAGTTACATCCGGGGTGTTACACCTAGTTTATGAGTTGCTTCGTAAGGGGCTGATTTGGATCCATATGTTTCATGCTATGGTTAGGTTTACCTTAATACTTCTTTTGTAGTCGCGGATGCTTGCAATAGGGGTTAATCATAAGTGGGATGCTTGTCCAAGGAACGGCAGTACCCAAGCACCGGTCCACCCACATATCAAATTAGCAACGTACCGAACGCGAATCCTATGAACATGATGAAAACTAGCTTGATGATAATTCCCATGTGTCCTCAGAAGCATTTTCCTTTATATAAGAGTTTTTGCAGGCTTGTCCTTTGCTAACAAAAGGATTGGGCCATCTTTCTGCACCTTATTTACTTTCATTACTTGTTACCCGTTACAAATTACCTTATCACAAAACTATCTGTTACTGATAATTTCAGTGCCTGCAGAGAATACCTTGCTGAAAACTGCTTATCATTTCCTTTTGCTCCTCGTTGGGTTCGACACTCTTACTTATCGAAAGGACTATGATAGATCCCCTATACTTGTGGGTCATCAAGACTCTTTTCTGGCGCCATTGCCGGGGAGTGAAGTGCCTTTGGTAGTTGGAATTTGGTAAGGAAAAATATGAGGCCACAAGAGTGTGCTGAAATTTATATAGTGTGCTGAAATTTACTGTCACTTGTTACTATGGAACATAATCCTTTGAGCGGCTTGTTCGGGATATCTTCACGCCGACCAGTAGAGCAAAGAGTTGCTCCTCAACCTACTCAACCTACTGAAAATTTTTATTTTGAAATTCCTTCGGGTATGATAGAGAAACTGCTAGCTAATCCTTTTACAGGAGATGGAACGTTGCATCCCGATTTGCACCTAATCTATGTGGATGAAGTTTGTGGATTATTTAAGGCTGCAGGTATGCCCAAGGATGTTATCAAGAAGAAGGTCTTCCCTTTATTTTTGAAGGGAAAGGCATTGAACTAGTTTAGGCTATGTGATGATATGGGATCATGGAAATACAATAGATTGAAATTGGAATTTCATCAGAAGTTTTATCCTATGCATCTTGTTCATCGTGATCATAATTATATATATAATTTTTGGCCTCGCGAAGGGGAAAGCATCGCTCAAGCTTGGGGAGGCTTAAGTCAATGTTATATTCATGCCCCAATCATGAGCTCTCAAGAGAAATTATTATTCAAAATTTTTATGCTCGGCTTTCTCTCAATAATCGCTCCATGCTCGATACTTCTTGTATTGGCTCTTTTATGATGAAGACTATTGAATTCAAATGGGATTTATTGGAAAGAATTAAATGCAACTCTAAAGATTGGGATCTCGGCGAAGGTAAGGAGTCAGGTATAACACCTAAGTTTGATTGTGTTAAGTCTTTTATGGATACCGATGCCTTCCCTGAATTTAGCACCAAATATGGACTTGACTCTGAGATAGTAGCTTCTTTTTGTGAATCCTTTGCTACTCATGTTGATCTCCCTAAGGAGATGTGGTTTAAATATAATCCTCCCATTGAAGTAAAAGTATTTACACCTATTAAAGTTGAAGAAAAGACTATCACTTATAATGATTCTTATGTTCCTACTGCTTATATTGAGAAATCACCTTTCCCTATTAGAATAAAGGATCATGCTAAAGCTTCAACTGTGGTTCGTAAGAGTAATACTAGAACACCTACACCCCCTGAGCAAATTAAAGTTGAACCTAGTATTGCTATGGTTAAAGATATCTTGGCTGATAATATTCCTGGGCATGTTATTTACTTCTGTGATGAAGCGGATAGAATTGCTAGACCTGATACTAGAAATAAACATAGACCTGTTGTATGCATGCCTGTTATTTATGTTAAAATAGTAGATCATTGCTAGCATGGTTTATGTGATATGGGTGCTAGTGCTAGTGCAATACCTCATTCCTTATACAAAGAAATTATGCATGATATTGCACATATTGAGATAGAGGAAATTGATGTTACAATTAAACTTGCCAATAGAGACACTATTTCACCAGTTGCGATTGTTAGAGATGTTGAAGTCTTGTGTGGGAAAGTTAAATATCCAGCTGATTTTCTTGTTCTGGGTTCCCCACAAGATAGCTTTTGTCCCATTATATTTGGTAGACCCTTCTTGAATACTGTTAATGCGAGGATAGATTGCAAAAAGGATGTTGTTACTATTGTTTTGGGGGATATGTCTCATGAGTTTAATTTTGCCAAATTTCGTAGACAACCCCATGATAAAGAATTGCCTAGTAAAGATGAAATTATTGGTCTTGCTTCTATTGCCATGCCTCCTAATGATCCTTTACAACAATATTTGCTAGACCATGAAAATGATATGTTCATGAATGAAAGAAGGGAAATAGATGAAGTATTCTTTAAACAGGGACCTATTTTGAAACACAACTTGCCTGTTGAAATCTTAGGGGATCCTCCTCCACCCAAGGATGATCCCGTGTTTGAGCTTAAACATTTACCTGATACTCTTAAATATGCTTATCTTGATGAGAAAGAGATATATCCTGTTATTATTAGTGCTAAGCTTTCAAATCATGAAGAAAAGAAATTATTGAAAACTTTGAAGAAGCACCATGCTGCTATTGGATATACTCTTGATGATCTTAAGGGCATTAGTCCCACTCTATGGCAGCACAAAATAAAATTGGAGAAAGACGCTAAACCGGTTGTTGATCACCAAACGCATTTAATGCGCTAACGACGTGCCCCTGTTGCTTTATTGGGGACGACAAAGAAGCTCGTCCTAGCTATCATCGCCTCGCCTGGCTCCGACGCGCGTCCAAGCTGACGAGGCGTTGTAGCGCCACGTTGGCTGGCTGCTGGGCTGCCGCGGTGGTGCAGCCTTCACGAAGATATGCATGCCACGACACATGTGCTGGCTGAGTTGGTGTAGAGACCGCGCGCTGACACGCAGATGCCTGCCTACCTGGTCGAGCTGGCAGCTGCATGGGAGCGGCGGTGGAGTCTTGGCAGATGCGGGCCTGACTGCGTCCCCGCAGGCGTCCTCGGCAAGGGTCTTGCCGAGGGCCGGGCAAGGGTCTCGCTGCAGCACCGCGGTCGTTCCCGGCAAGGATCTTGCCGGGGGTCTCGTGGATCTCCTTGGTGAGGATCTCGCCAAGGATCATCGTCTTTTGGTTCTCATATGATCTTGTGTATCTATGATCTCTAGAAAGATCTGCATGCCACCACGGAGGTGCCTCCCGAGCCTTGCTTCCAGTATAGTGTTGGAACCCCTCGGGCTCAAGGGTGGCGAGCTCTGCTGGTGTCAGGCAAGTTGCCCCAGCAGTGATCTTGCCGAGGCTGTGGAAGCCACCCCGGCAAGGGTCTTGCTGGGGGAGTCCACCTCGCCCTCTCTCTCTTTGCGCCTCTGGTCTTGGCATTGCTTTGGTCGTCTTGTGCTCCGGCTTCCCTCCTCTGCCCTACTTAGTGTGGCCGTGGGCGCGGCTCTGACTGCCCGTGCACAAGTTAAGGGGTGTAAAAGGAGAGCCCCTACTTTTGTACACCGAAAGGAGGACCTGAGCCTGGGCCACACATAAGCGCGATGCGTTGTTGGGCTAGGACCTGAACGGTGTGTGGGCGGGTGGGGCGGATTTCTACCGCAGTAACTCTCCGTCCACTGCGCTTCCCCATGACCCGCGTTGAACACGTGACATGGGGGGCCGTGCGTGACGTGGGGGTCATGCGTGGGGCGGTTTCCGCACGCATGCATCACACCATGGTAAAGAGGAAGCTCGCGCCTTCCCCATAAAAAGGAGGAAAACGCAAAGGCGCGGCTCATTTACTCAATGGGCTCGGGTCGTGGTCTTCAAGGTGCCCGTGCCCCACAACCACGGGGCGAAGAACAACCGTCTCATCCATGCCCTCGATTTCTGCTCGCCCGCCATGTGTCCCCCGTGCTCTGAAGATGGTAGGCAGTGGGTGCGTGCCTTGAATGGCGAGGCGGGGAAATGACCCGCTGCTGATTGGGGCAGCGGGTCGGCCTCGATTCTTTGTGCCCCTGATGGTGGGATTGGTTGAGTGGGGTGGCCGAGTCCCGACCCCACCCCTTTATAATAAGGGGGAGGGGGATGGCACCCCACCGTCTTTCATCATCCCTCTCCTTCCACCTCAGCTCCGCTTTTTCATCTTCCATGGCGAGAGGGGGCGCCAGTCCTTCGACGATGGCGGCGAGGGTTTCTGCTCGACAACGCATCCCTTCTTCCCAAGAGCCCGCGACGGCGGAGCCGGCCATGAGAGGAAGGGGGAGGTGGTGAGGGGGAGGCCGGCGTGGCGCTTGGGGAAGAGGGGGACAGGGCGGTGCACCGGCCTTGCCTCCGCCAGCGATGCCTCCCCCAATGGAGGGCCACGTCCGGGACCAACCTCGTGAGTTCTTCATCAGGCTGCGTCGGCCACCCCGTCGTCGCCTTCGTCTTCCTGCGCCATTCGCTCGGGAGATGGAGCTTGATCTGCCCCAGACCCTGAGGTTGCATATGAGGGGTTGCGGGAATGGCGACACGCGGGTCGACGTTGACTTCCCCGCCCCTCAGGCAATGTATCTTCGCCGCGGATGGAAGACCTTTTGAGGGAGTCCTGGATTAGGGGGTGTTCGGGTAGCCGGACTATACCTTCAGCCGGACTCCTGGACTATGAAGATACAAGATTGAAGACTTCGTCCCGTGTTCGGATGGGACTTTCCTTGGCGTGGAAGGCAAGCTTGGCGATTCGGATATTCAAGATCTCCTACCATTGTAACCGACTCTGTGTAACCCTAACCCTATCCGGTGTCTATATAAACCGGAGGGTTGTAGTCCGTAGGCAATCAACTCCATATACAACAATCATACCATAGGCTAGCTTCTAGGGTTTAGCCTCCTTGATCTCGTGGTAGATCTACTCTTGTACTACCCATATCATCAATATTAATCAAGCAGGACATAGGGTTTTACCTCCACCAAGAGGGACCGAACCTGGGTAAAACATCATGTTCCCTCCCTCCTGTTACCATCCGGCCTAGACGCACACTTCGGGACCCACTACCCGAGATCCGCCGGTTTTGACACCGACATTGGTGCTTTCATTGAGAGTTCCTCTGTGTCGTCGCCTTTAGGCCCGATGGCTCCTTTGATCATCAACAACGATGCGGTCCAGGGTGAGACTTTGCTCCCCGGACAGATCTTCGTCTTCGGCAGCTTTGCTTTGCAGGCCAGTTCGCTCGGCCACCTGGAGCAGATCGAAAGCTACGCCCCTAGCCATCAAGTCAGGTTTGGAAGCTTAAACTACACGGCTGACATCCGCGGAGACTTGAACTTCGACGGACTCGAGCCACGGCCAAGCACGCCGCACTATCTCGAGAGGCATGATCTAGCTCTGCCCCCAGACAGTGTCCTGGAGGCCGCACACACATCGGTTCCGACCCGTAACTCGGAGCCTATTGCGCCAATCGAGGATGAGCGGTTGGACGTCACCTCAGGGGCTGCGATCCCAAAAGCGATCGAGCCGAACGCTAGCCCTGCACTCTGCACGACCCGTGACTCTGAGGATCCGGACTCCTCCCCGGACTCCGAACCCCCCGCGCCCTTGCCAATCGAATCCGATTGGGCGCCGATAATGGAGTTCACCGCTGGAGACATCTTTCAGGTTCGCCTTTTGGCGACATCCTGAATTCTCTTAAGTCTCTCTCTTTATCAGGAGAGCCCTCGCCGGACTACGGTCAGCGTGGGTGGGATACGTGCGATGAGGAAATTCAAAGCCCACCCACCACCCACTTTGTAGCCACTGTCGACGATCTAACCGACATGCTTGACTTCAGCTCTGAAGACATCGATGGCATGGACGACGATGTAGGAGACGAACAGGAACCAGCACCTATAGGGTGCTGGAAAGCCACCTCGTCATATGACATATATATGGTGGATACTCCAAAAGATGGAGATGGCGATGGAACAGTGGGGGATGACACCCCCAAGAAACAGCCAAAGCGCCGGCGTCAGCGGCGCCGCTCTAAATCCCGCCAAAGCAAGAACGGTGATTCCGGCACGGGATATAATACTACCCCGGATAGCGTCGAAGAACACCGACCTCAGCAAGATTCGGCACAGGAAGGCAGAGAAGCCAGCCCTCACGAGAGAGCGGCAGACCGAGAGGTCGAGGATGATAGCTATACGCCTCCCTCCAAAGACGAGGCAAGCCTCGATGACGACGAATTCGTCATACCATCAGACCCCGCCGAACAAGAGCGTTTTAAACACAGGCTTTTAGCCACGGCAAGCAGCCTCAAGAAAAAGAAGCAACAACTTAGAGCTGCCCAAGATTTGCTAGCTGACAGATGGACTGAAGTCCTTGCGACCGAAGAGTATGAACTCGAACGCCCCTCCAAGAGTTACCCGAAGCGCAGGCCGCTACCCCGATCAGAGGAGGAAGCACCTACATCACCAGCGCATGACATGGCAGACCGGCCACCTCGCGGCCGCGACAAAGAGGCCTCTCGGCCCTCCACCCAAGCCATGCCCTGACGCCGCTCAACTAAGGCACGGGAAAATGCGCCCGACCTGCGAGACATACTGGAGGATAAGGCAAGACAAACAAGATCGATCTACGGATCGCACAGGCGCCCTACGGCATGTGACCATGATCTTCACTCCGGATACAACAAATCCGGCTGGGCCGAACACAACAGACATAGCTCTTCCGAGCTGCGTCGTGATATAGCCCAGTACAGAGGCGCCGCACACCCGCTATGCTTCACGAATGAAGTAATGGATCATAAAATCCCAGAGGGTTTCAAACCCGTAAACATCGAATCATACGGTGGCACAACAGATCCGGCGGTATGGATCGAGGATTATCTCCTTCACATCCACATGGCACGCGGCGATGATCTACACGCCATCAAATACCTCCCACTCAAACTTAAAGGACCGGCCCGGCATGGGCTTAACAGCTTGCCAGCAGACTCAATCGGTTCTTGGGAGGACCTGGAAGCCGCATTCCTCGACAACTTCCAGGGCACTTACGTGCGACCGCCGGATGCCGACGACTTAAGCCACATAATTCAGCAGCCAGAGGAATCGGCCAGACAATTCTGGACACGGTTCCTAACAAAGAAAAACCAGATAGTCGACTGTCCGGACGCAGAGTCCCTAGCAGCCTTCAAGCATAACATCCGCGACGAGTGGCTTGCCCGGCACCTGGGACAGGAAAAGCCGAAATCCATGACAGCCCTCACAACACTCATGACCCGCTTTTGCACGGAGAAGACAGTTGGCTAGCTTGCAGTAACAACTTATCAAAGAACCCTGGTAATTCGGATACCAAGGACAAAAGTGGCAGGACATGTCGGAATAAGCAAAAATGCCGCGTTAATAGTGACAGCAATGAAGACACAGCAGTCAATGCCGGATTCAAAGGCTATAAATCCGGTCAGCGGAAAAAGCCATTCAAAAAGAATACTCAGGGCCCGTCCAGTTTGGACTGAATACTCGATCGCTTGTGCCAGATACATGGCACCCCCGAAAGGCCAGCCAATCACACTAACAGGGATTGTTGGGTGTTCAAGAAGGCAGGCAAGTTAAGGGCCGAAAACAGAGACAAGGGGTTGCACAGCGACGACGAGGAGCCCAAGCCGCCGAACAACAATGGACAGAAGGGCTTCCCCCCACAAGTGCGGATGGTGAACATGATATACGCAACCCACATTCCCAAGCGGGAGCGGAAGCGTGTGCTACGGGACGTATTCGTGATGGAGCCAGTCGCACCAAAGTTCAACCCATGGTCTTCCTGCCCGATCACTTTTGATCGAAGGGACCATCCCACTAGCATCCATCATGGCGGCTTCGCCGCATTGGTTCTCGACCCAATCATCGACGGATTTCATCTCACAAGAGTCCTCATGGACGGCGGCAGTAGCCTGAACCTCCTTTATCAGGATACAGTGCGCAAAATGGGCACAGATCCCTCAAGGATTAAGCCCACAAGAACGACCTTTAAAGGCGTTATACCAGGTGTAGAAGCCAACTGTACAGGCTTAGTAACACTTGACGTGGTCTTCGGATCCCCGGACAATTTCCGAAGCGAAGAGTTAATCTTCGATATAGTCCCGTTTTGCAGTGGCTATCACGCCCTGCTCGGACGAACCGCATTCGCAAAGTTCAATGCGGTGCCGCACTACGCATATCTCAAGCTCAAGATGCCAGGCCCTCGAGGAGTAATTACGGTTAACGGAAACACCGAACGCTCCCTCCGTACGGAGGAGCATATGGCGGCTCTCGCAGCGGAGGTACAAAGTAGCCTTCTCAGGCAATTCTCCAGTCCGGCCATTAAAAAGCTAGACACTGCCAAGCGCGCCCGGAGTAACCCACAGCAGGACCGCCTGGCACACTCTGAGCAAGCGTAGCAATGCGGCCCCAACCCCAGCTTTCGTGACATAGCGAAACCAGTACCTCGCGTACATAACTGCGCCCTTGAAATACCATGGGCATAGGGGAAGGGGCACAATAACGGCACGCCCAAAATACGGCTTAAAACGTACTAGGGGCTGCCGGATTCTTTTTTTAATTTTTTCTTACTTTCAGGACTCCATACTTTGGACGACCTGTTCGGCAATTCGACTGCCGCACAAATGATGCAAGATCCAGGGAGGCAGACAAGCCATGCCGCATTATGGAACTCCCAGGTGGTCTCTATTACGAGCGGTATACCTGTTTTAAATACAATTCCGCAGCCTGCCCCTGGTCAGGACATACTGAATAGTCCAATATCTTTTGCTTACCGCACTATTTGTATCGTTCGGCTTTGATAAATAGCCTCTCTATAAACAATGCTTAGCTTTTTGTCTATTTTTTGCATTATCCTCTTTTCACATATCTGTTTATTAAATGACATGATTGCACCCGTACACCATGGTATGGCAAACACGCCAGGGGCTTCAGTACCCCTCATAATGGTGTGAGAAGTCCGTACACTTTCACAAGTGGGGCACCCCGAACTTATAGCACTATATGCATCGGCTCCGAATCATGATTTGGGTCAATAGTTGGGTTTGCCCGGCTCCTATGTTTTGGTGCCTTACGTTCCGCTCTATCGGCTAAGGTAGCACTAGGAGAACCACTGCGATTGTGCCCCGGTTCAGCTGGATTAAGCACCTCAGTGGAGAAAGCTAAAACTGACTGTCATGATGAGGCGAGAGACCGGTCGCTGTTCGAGAGGTTTTTCGAGTCCCTAAATACTTATGCCGCTTCGAGCGAGGAGCTGGCTTTGTCCGGCCAAGGCGTGGATAGCGCCCCGAACTCGGTCTTCCGAACTAGGGGCTTCACCGAAATTTAAAATTATAGAGTTCTATGGCTAAGTGAGAGTGTTCAAGCATTATAGTCCGATTGCCTGGTTCGTTGTGCTGAGCGCCTCCCTCGAAGGACCCAACTATGGGAAAAAGAGCGCTCAGGTTTATCCCGAACGCCCCAGCACTAGTGGCATGGGGGCAGAAGCCGACGACTGGCCATCTCTCAATTTTTTGATAAACGGCCGCATAGAAAGTAATATTTTAAATTCAATAAGCATTGCTTAGCGCATATGAACAAGTTTTCAGCGCACAGGATAAACACGAGCGAGTTCATTTAAAAATCACATCCTTGGTACATTCATCCGCCACAAGGCGGGCACCTGCAAGAACATCCTTGTAGTAGTTCTCGGGCTTGCGATGCTCCTTCCCCGGCGGCGGCCCGTCCTTCACAAGCTTCTCACCGTCCAGCTTACCCCAGTGCAACTTTGCATGGGCAAGGGCCCGACGGGCACCTTTGATGCAGACGGAGCGCTTGATGACCTCGAGCCTCGGACAGGCCTCCACCAGCCGCCGCACCAGCCCGAAATAGCTCCCAAGCAGGGCCTCTCCGGGCCACAGCCGAACTATGAAGCCCTTCATGGCCTGTTCGGCCGCCTTGTGGAGCTCGACCAGCTGTTTCAGCTGGTCGCTCAAAGGCACAGGGTGTCCGGCCTCAGAATACTGAGACCAGAACACCTTCTCCGTCGAGCTGCCCTCTTCAGCTCGGTAGAATGCGGCGGCATCGGATACGCTGCGGGGAAGATCTGCGAACGCCCCTGGAGAGCTCCGGATTCGGGTAAGTAACAAGTAGTTTACTTTTATATTTCTGCTTTGCATGAAGAATGCCTTACCCGCTGCTATCTTCCTCATCTCCTCCAACTCTTGGAGGGCCTTTTGGGCTTCGTCCTTAGCATACTTGGCAGTCTCAAGGGCCGTCACGAGCTCGGATGCTTGCGCCTTTGACTCAAGCTCCAAACTCTCATGTTTTTTCATGAGAGCCTGAAGCTCTTGCTGCACCTCGCCGACCTGAGCCCCAAGTCTGTCTCGCTCGGTGCGCTCCGCGGCCGTTTTCTTTTCAGCCTCAAACAGCGCCTGCTTAAGGGTCGCCATCTCAGTCGTGGCCCCTACAATAAGCAGTACAATCGTGTTATTTTCTTTGCAATCACGCCTTTTTATAGGCACTTTTTCTGTAAGGTATTTCTTACCTTCTTTCTCCTCGAGCTGCCGCTTGGCAAGGCCGAGCTCTTGCTCGGTCTGCTCGAGGTCCTGCGTCAGGACACCCACCTCCGCAGTCAGTGCGGCGGTGGATAGCAGCGAAGCCTGCATACGCATATTGACTCTTTTTGTTAGACTCCTGTGAAATTTAATCGATCCTCTATTCGGCTTTTCTTTCCGAACGCCAAACAGAGCATCAGGGGCTACTGTCTATGCGGTAATATTTTTACTTACCTCGAAGCCTGTTAGAAGGCTAGCGCAAGCTTCAGTCAGTCCGCTATTGGCGGACTGAACCTTCTGGATCACCGTACTCATAATAGTACGGTGCCCCTCGTCGATGGAGGCGCCGTCAAGCACCTCCAGCAGATTGTCCAGCACCTCCGGTTGGACGGAGGCCGCCGGCTCAGAAGGCTTGCTCCTCTTGGAAGGAGTTCGCCTACCGCGGTCCGGAACTGTGGAAGATTCCGGCGCGGTGTCCGGCACAAAGCCGGACTTGGAGCCCTGGGGGGCCTTATCCCCTTCACTCCTAGAGTCCGGGAGGTTGCCTTGCGGCTCCTCCGGGACCACCTCCTCCTGCCCCGGAGCTTGTCGCGACGCCACTTCGGTGTCGTCTGCAGTGTGAGGGGAGACAGCGGGTGGAACTGAGTTCACTTCCGATGAGTCCAGGGAGATGACCGATGATTCGTTGAATTCGGCCTGGGGCAGGCTGCATAATTACGTTCGACATTAGGGAAAGCTATGCAACAAAGGAACATCATGAGTCACTCTGATGTCCGAACTTACGATTTCGCCAGACGCTTGGCCCTGTTTGGCCACTCCTCTTCGCCCTCTTCGGCGTCGGGGGAGTAGTCCGGCGGAGGGGTCTTCCTTTTCCTAGACCCCTCGGCCTCCCCCGTTGGGGCGGCCTTCCTCTTCTCTCCTCCCTCCACTGGGGGAGGAGAGTTTTCTTCTTCCTCCTCCTCGTTTTCACGGGAAGAGGGCGTCTCGGACTCGTCGGATGACGAGTCCGACACCACCACATTACGGGCACTCCTTCGAGTCCCCGTGGTCTTCTTCTTCTTGGCCTTCTTCTCCGGCACCACATTAGGCGCCGGAACAAGCAGCTTCACTAGTAGAGCTGGGGCTGGGTCTTCGGGCAGCGGAGCCGGACAATTAATCAGTCCGGATATCGCCCGCCAAGCCTGTCAAAGGTAAGGGAGTTTAGATCCCGCATAGAGTCAAACTATGAAGAAAGCTTAACATCCTGTAAAAGGTGAAGATAGCTTACCTCGCTGGCGTGACGCTGCGAGCTGTATCCGCGGTCCTCGGAAGCGGATGCGGGAGCCTCGGCGCCCTTGAATAGCACCTTCCAGGCATCTTCGTACGTCATGTCGAAGAGCCTGCTAAGGGTTTGGTGCTGCACCGGGTCGAACTCCCACAGATTAAAATCTCGTTGTTGGCACGGGAGGATCCGGCATACGAGCATAACCTGGATTACATTAACAAGCCGGATTGTCTTGTTCACCAGGGATTGGATGCATGTTTGCAATCCGGTCACCTATTTTTCGTCACCCCACGACAGGCCCGTCTCTTTCCAGGACATAAGCCGCATGGGGGGTCCAGATCGGAACTCGGGGGCTGTGGTCCATTTCGGATCACGTGGCTCGGTGATGTAAAACCACCCGGATTGCCACCCCTTTAGGGTCTCCACAAAAGAGCCCTCGAACCATAGGACGTTGGCCATCTTGCCCGCCATGGTGCCTCCACACTCCGCCTGGCTGCCGCACACCACCTTGGGCTTGACGTTGAAGGTCTTGAGCCAGAGGCCGAAATGAGGGCGGACGGGGAGGAAAGCCTTGCACACGACGATAAACGCCAAGATGTTGAGGATGAAGTTCGGGGCCAGATCGTGGAAATCCAGGCCGTAATAGAACATGAGCCCCCGGACAAATGGGTGGGGTGGAAAACCCAGTCCGCGGAGGAAGTGGGGGAGAAATACTACCCTCTCATGGGGCCTTGGAGTGGGGAGAAGCTGCCCCTTTTCAGGAAGCCGGTGCGCGATGTCCTTGGACAGGTATCCGGCCTTCCTTAGCTTCTTGACATGGCCCTCCGTAGCGGAGGAGACCATCCACTTGCCTCCCGCTCCAGACATTGCTGGAGAAGGTTGAGGTGGGAAGTGCGGGCTTGGGCGCTGGAGCTCGAGTGCGCAGGAGATGGATAGGCAAAGGAGGAAGAAGGCGTAGGTAAAAAGGTGGATCCTTATCCCCTTATATGGGCGGATGCGGTTGTGCATCCCCACCAGCCTAGTAAAACTCGCTTGCCTCCCAAGCACCGTGATAAATGGCACGGTTGGGTTACCCACGTCCGTATTGATGAGAATCCTGTAAAGGGGGTACACGATCTCTGCTTTGACAAGATGTGCCAAGGAAACCGCCTCTCAAAACATGCTGAGGTGGAAAAGTAAAAACGATTCGAGTAAAGGACTTGGCCGTAGTGTGATGACACACTGCGGAATACGTCAACAGTTTTGATTTGTGTTAATATTATTCTCTCTATGGCGATATGTGGAAGCTTATTTTGCAGAGCCAGACATTACTCTTGGTGTTTACAATCTTCTATGAAGGAGTTGGAGGAGGAACCCGCCTTGCAATGCCGAAGACAATTTGCGCGTTGGACTCGTCATCATTGAAGCCTAGTTCAGGGGCTACTGAGGGAGTCTAGGATTAGGGGGTGTTCGGGTAGCCGGACTATACCTTCAGCCGGACTCCTGGACTATGAAGATACAAGATTGAAGACATTGTCCCGTGTCCGGATGGGACTTTCCTTGGCATGGAAGGCAAGCTTGGCGATGCGGATATTCAAGATCTCCTACCATTGTAACCGACTCTGTGTAACCCTAACCCTATCCGGTGTCTATATAAACCAGAGGGTTGTAGTCCGTAGGCAATCAACTCCATATACAACAATCATACCATAGGCTAGCTTCTAGGGTTTAGCCTCCTTGATCTCGTGGTAGATCTACTCTTGTACTACCCATATCATCAATATTAATCAAGCAGGACGTAGGGTTTTACCTCCATCAAGAGGGCCCGAACCTGGGTAAAACATCGTGTTCCCTGCCTCCTGTTACCATCCGGCCTAGACGCACAGTTCAGGACCCACTACCCGAGATCCGCCGGTTTTGACACCGACACCTTTTCTCGCATCCATAGCCTGACGGCGGGGCTCATTCTCTATTTCAAATTAATGGAGAACGGCCTGCTCTCGGTCAAGGTCTTTGGAGACTCTGGAACTCACATGAAGTGCTGCGTGGAGAGCTGCTCCGATGATGAAGACTCCTCTTCAAGCGGGAGTGATGAGGAGGACAGCGACAGCGATGACAAGAGCGTTGAGCGAGGGCACGTCGACCTCGTCGCCTCTCTCTCCGCCATGCACTCTGCCGAGGGCCTTCCCCGTCAAGATCTCCATCGGCGCGTTCCCTGTCTCCTCCTTTTTGCCTTCACCTGCCACACCTGGGAGGAAAGGGGCAAGAACAGGGATCACGGGGCACTTATCTTTTCTAGTTTGTAAGCCTACAGGCACTTGCTAGATTTCAAAATTTGTAATCCCCTTGCTCGTGTACCCATTCCATATGAATTGTACTTGTTTGCAATGTATGAATGAAAGGAAGGGTGTTTGCCTGGCTTCGTTTGTGCATGAGCCAGGGCCACATCAAGTAACGCGTCATCGTTATCTTAAGATAAACATGGTATCCCGGCAACAGGCCTTGCTGTCCTCCTGCTCTATGGCCCGACTACACTCACGCTCTTGGCGGAGGTAGGGGCCGAGTAGGATTAGGCCTTTCGTTTGCCCTCTTCCCATCGCACTACAACCAAGTTCCAGTCCAAAGTAGAGTTTTCGGACACGGGACAGAGGGGGCAAGATGGTACGAGAGTGAGGGAAGCCTTATATGTTCAAGGTTCATACGGGCGCACAGAGTGGGGGAGAAAAACATACCTGACGTTGCAGCCCCCGGCAACCTTGGTTTGCCGGGGCCGGAGCGCCGGCTCGTTCTTTTTCTTCCCAATAGCTCAGCGGAAATTTCTATGTACCCTGCGAACCAAATAAGACGGAAAAGAACAGAGTGACGTACACTCGACCTCTATGCTAGGGGTTAGCCGCCGCTAAGCACTATCAACCCTAACCGAGAGAGAGACTTAACCTACCATGCATGCTAAAACTTAGGGCACTAGCGCTTCATTTATTTATGCTTAGGGTCTGCGCCTGGCTTTGTACAAAGGGTTACATGCCTTGCCGGCAAGGCTTGTACAAAAGGTGGTTTGCTGGGGGGCCCGGCAACTGCGCCTTATGGGTAGAACTTGCGAAGATGTTCGATGTTCCAGGAGTTACTCACTGGAATGCCATCTTCGGTCTCCAAGCGGACTACGCCAGGCCTGGTGACTCGTATTACCCGATAAGGGCATTTTCCACTTCGGCGTCAACTTGTTGGAATTCTTGGCCAACTGAACATGCGGAAGAACAAGGTCGCCTTCCTCAAAGCTTCGGGCATGAACCTTGTGGCTATGGTAGCGGCGCAAGGCTTGCTGGTAGCGCTCGTCTCGTACAGCCACCCGAAGACGATCTTCCTCAAGGAGCGTTGCGTCATCTTGCCGCAACTTCTCTTGCTCAAGCTCATCATAAGCGAGCACTCGAGGTGACCCGTATGTGAGTTCCATGGGGAGAACTGCTTCTGCCCCGTAAACGAGGAAGAAGAGTGTCTGACCGGTGGCTAGATTTGGCGTAGTTGTGATTGACCAAAGAAACGCCGGCAATTCATCAATCCAGCATCATCCGCACCTATGTAGCCTGTCAAAAGTCCTTGTCCGGAGGCCTCACAACACTTCAGCATTTGCCCTCTCACCCTGGCCATTGCTCCGTGGATGTGCAACATAAGCAAAACAGACCTTGCTGTCGACGTCCTAGATGTACCGCATGAAGGCTTGGCTCGTGAACTGTGTGCCATTGTCGGTGATGATTCTATTTGGCACACCGAAACGGTAGACTAGCCCCTTGAAGAATTTGACGGCTGATTGTGTTGTCACCTTTCTCACTGTCTCCATCTCTGGCCACTTTGTGAACTTGTCGATTGCAATGTACAAGTACTCAAAGTCCCCAACAGCACGGGGAAAGGGGCCCAGTATGTTGAGCCCCCAGACCGAGAATGGCCAGGAGAGAGGGATTGTTTGGAGCGCTTGAGCTGGTTGATGAAGCTTCTTCGAATGGAACTGACACGCTTCACACTTGGTTACTAGTGCCGTTGCATCCTGGAGGGCAGTGGGCCAGAAGAAACCTTACCGGAATGTCTTGCCGGCAAGGGCCCTTGACCCTATGTGGGAGCCACATATGCCTCCACGTATCTCTGCCAACAACTCCAGTCCTTCCTCCCAGGGAATGCACTTCAATTTCACACCGTTTGATCTTTTTCTATACAGGACATCATCGACGAACTGATACATGGCAGACTGACGGGCTAATTTCTCCGCTTCTTCCTGCTCCTTAGGGAGTTCTCCTGTTGGGAGGAATCGGACCGTATGTTGTGCCCATGCCGGAGCCTCAGGCTCGACGGCAAGGACTAAAGGCACTTCCTCTGCCATGGGAGCAGTTGTCCTTACATCTAGGACTTGACGCCCCACCGGAGTCGGTTGCCCCATGGCTGGCTCAGTGTCCACGGCAACATCCTTGCCGGCGGCTCTTGGGAGCTCGGCGGGAAAGTACTTGCCGGGGCCTGATTTCCTTCGCTCATTCTGCTCTGTTGATGGTTCAACAGATGGTTCGGTCAGCCAAAGCACAAAAGTACCTGGTTCCACATGTAGTTTGAAAGCGGCATGCTTTGAAAGGTAGTCGGCGATGTCATTCTCCACTCGGGGAACATGCTCCACCTGTATACCATCAAAGCGCTCCTCCAGCTTCCTCACCTCATCTATGTAGGCTTCCATCAATGGGCTTTGATAATCTTTGTTGACTTGCCTGACAACAAGCTGTGAATCACCCCTGACGATGAGCTTCTTGATCCCGAGGTCAGCCGCGATCCTGAGACCGGCAGGCAACCCCTCATATTCAGAAGTGTTGTTTGTGGACATCTCCTTGGGAAAGTGCATATGGATTACATACTTGAGGTGCTCTCTGGTGGGTGCGACGAGCAGCACACCAGCACTGGCGCCTTGTAGCGAGAAAGCCCCGTCAAAGTACATAATCCAGTTGCAACTTGCCTCCTTGCCAGGGAGGGTGGTCTCCTAGATCTCTCCGTCTGGCGTTGAGGTCCACTCGGCAATGAACTCTGCGAAGACTCTGCTCTAGATTGTCGAAGTACTTTCAAACTTCAAACCAAAGCTCGACAGCTCCACGACCCACTCCACAATCCTCCTGGTTGCGTCTGGGTTATGCAATATCCGTTGCAATGGGAGGCGGGTGATGATGGTGATCTCGTGTTCTTGTAAGTAATGACGGAGCTTCCTTGTGGCCATAAGGAGGCCGAAGAGCAATTTCTGCACACCGGAGTACCTTGACCTAGCCCCCTGCAAGAGGGAGCTGACAAAGTAAGTCGGGTGCTGCAGCATTTTCTTCTTCTGCAGCACTTCGTCTGGTTGTGCAGGCCCTGCCCCGTCGGCGTCGGACCCTGCTAGGGGCCTTGCCTCTTCGTCGACCTCCCTCTGTGCCACTAATGCGACACTAACCACTTGGTTCATTGCCGCCAGGTATAGCAGCAACGGTTCTTGTGGTCTGGACGCAACCAGTATCGGTGCAGAGGAGAGGTATTTCTTCAAATCCTGCAGCACTGCTTCGGCCTCTAGGGTCCATTCCATTGGGCCCGCCTTTTTCAAGATTTTGAAAAAGGGAAGGGCACGCTCAACAGACCTAGAGATGAATCTGCTCATGGTGGCAATGCAACCAGTGAGCTGACGCCCGTCCTTGATCCGCTTAGGTGCCATAATCTGCTCAATAGCCTTGATCTTGTCTAGATTCGCATCGATCCCATGCTGTGACACAAAGAACCCGAGAAGTTTGTCGGACAGAACGCCAAAGACACACTTCTCAGGGTTCAACTTGAGGTTGATCTTGCGCAGATTCACAAAGTCTCTTCCTAATCTTGTACAAGTGTCACCTTGTCTTTGGTTTTGACCACTATGTCATCCATATAAGCTTCCATATTTCTATGTAGCTGGGGCTCAAAACCAATCTGGACTGCCCTTGCAAACGTCGAGCTAGCACTCTTCAACCCGAAAGGCATCCGTAAAAAGCAATACGTGCCACATGGGGTGATGAACGATGTCTTCTCTTCGTCTTCTCTCGCCATGAAGATTTGGTGGTATCCTGAGTAGGCGTCAAGGAATGATAACAGATCACACCCGACTGTGGAGTCAACAATCTGGTCAATGCGCAACAATGGTAAAGGGTCCTTGGGACAAGCCTTATTGATATCTATGTAGTCAATACACAACCTCCACTTCCCATTTGCCTTGCGCACCACCACCTGATTGGCCAACCACGTCGGATGGAGTACTCCTCTCACCAAGCCCGCCGCTTCCAACTTCCTGATCTCTGTAATGAACTCCTGTCGTTCCAAAGCTTGCTTCCTGACCTTCTGCCTGACGGGCCCCGCATGAGGACAGACAGCAAGATGGTGCTCAATAACCTCCCTAGGAATGTCGGGGATGTCGGATGCTTGCCATGCAAACACGTCGACATTCGCCCGCAGGAAGGTGACGAGCGCGCTTTCCTATTTGCTGTCCAGGGTGGAGCTTATGGTGAAAGCTCCTCTCGTGCCATCCTCCTCGACGAAAACCCTCTTGGTTTCTGGTGGCGCAGCTCTGGATTTCTTGCTCTTGCTGGTGGAGCTCTCTGGCACATCCTCATTGGGAGCACAACACTCCGAAGAGGTGCGCTTGCCGGAGTGGGTGCGAGAGGTCTTGCCAGTCTTCTTCCCTGCCGGGGCTCCAGCGGCAGGACCTAGTGCCTTGGCGGTAGTCGCTGCAAGTGCTTCCTGGTAGAACTGGTCGGTGCAGATCAGTGCATCCTTCTTGTTGGAGGGGGACGGTGATGATGGTCATCGGCCCGGCATCTTCAGCGTGTTGTAGGCGTAATGCGCCACCGCCATGAACTTGGCTAGTGCCGGGTGGCCGAGAATCCCGTTGTAGGGCAAGGGGATCTCGGCTACATCGAAAATAATCCTCTCCTACCTGTAGTTGAACTCGCCTCCAAACGTCACGGGCAGCGTGACCTTACCCTTCGGCTGACTCCTCCCCGGGTTGACCCCTTGAAACATGCCCGTCTCTTTGAGGTATCCATCAGGAATCTGCAGCCTTTTGATCACAATGGGTGAGATCAAGTTCAGATTGGCCCTGCCTTCAACTAGCATCTTCGTCACCTTGAGGTTGCGTATTGTTGGAGAGACCAACAATGGCAAACACCCGACCGCAGTTCTGCGATCAGGGTGGTCCTCAGCATCAAAAATGATAGGCGTGCTGGACCATTTCAGTGGCCTCTGGGCATCGAGTGATGGTTCCATTTCTGTGATCTCACGCGCCCACCGCTTGAGTTGGCAGTGAGAAGTGTGTACTGAGGCACCAACGTCGACGCACATGGCCTCTGTAGCCTTTAGGAACTCGTGCTCGCCGGACTCGTCATCTTCGTCAAGATCATCATCTCCTTGCTTCTTGTCGCAGCCCCGAGCGGGACTCTCTTGCTTATTATCCTTTCCGCGGCGACCTCCTTGGCCACCACGCTTCTTGCCAGACCCCTCGGCACCATCTGGGCCCTTCTCCTTATCCCGCCTCTCATACTCAGCTTTTTTCTTCTCAGCAAGCAGCTCGACTTGTCGGCAGTTCTGGAGGTCGTGGCCCTTGGTGCGGTGGATCTTGCAATATTGCTTGTAAGAGTCTCCTGGCTTGTCGGCAGCCGCCAAGGCCCGGCAAGCGGCGCACCCGACAATTTCTTTGCCGGGTTTGTTTGCCTTGGCCTTCTTGGCAGTGCCGGTGTCCTCGGATCCCTCAACGGCAAGCACGGTCTTGCTCTCGCGCTTCCTGTTGCGGCACCGGCCCTTCTTCGTCGGGGTGGCTATGTCTTCGTCAGTGGAGTCTGTTTCCGCGCCGGCGTCCTCGCCGGGGTACATCCTCCCCTCTTTACCCCGAGAGTACATATCGGCCAGAATATAAAGTTCGGCCACATCTTTGACCTTGTTCATCGCCAGCTCTTCACGCACCTTGCGGTTGCGCACATTCTGATGGAATGCACTGATCACGACGGCGGGATGAACATCTGGGATGTTGTATTGCACCCGGCTAAACCTCTGTATGTACTTGCGCAGGGTTTCACCTTCCTTCTGGGGGATGATATGCAAATTGCTCGCCTGGCCATGAGCTTGGTGGCCCTCGGTAAAGGCGCCAACGAACTCATGGCACAAGTCCGACGAAGAAGAAATGGAATCCGCCGGTAAGTGCATCAACCATGACATGACATTGGGTTTGAGTGCCAGTGGGAAGTAATTGGCAAGCACCTTATCGTCGCGGGTTCTAGTAGCTTGCATCACGATGGTGTAGATGCTAAGGAACACTGATGGGTGGCTCTTGCCGTTGTACTTCTCGCCAAGGCCTGGCTTGAACGTGCAGTGGGAGGGCCACTAGAACTGCCACAGGTCGCGGGTAAAGGCCGGGCAACCCACCTCGTAGGGTAGGTCGCTAGAGCCCCCCGCTGCTGGGAGGTCCATAGTGGGCCCCGCCCGCATACACTAGTAGAAAAAGGTTCAAATGTGAAGCACATTAGTGTTGGTTTGAAATTGAGCCGACACTAATGTGTGCATTAGTGCCGGTTCCAATGGCTAGCCAGCCACTCTCATTAGTACCGGTTTTTGGCGAACCTTTACCACCAGATCTATAATGCCCTCGATGCGGCTATATCTCCCACGTGTTGAAGCACGACTTAGAGGCATAACCGCATTGAAAGCAATGTCGCAAGTGAGGTAATCTTCACACAACCCATGTAATACATAAGGGAAAGAGATACATAGCAGGCTTACAATCGCCACTTCACACAATACATGAATATAGCATTACATTCATCCAGATACACACAAGGTTCGACTACGGAACCCAAAATAAAAGAAGACTACCCCAAATGCTACACAGATCCCTGATCGTCCCAACTGGGCTCCACTACTGATCAACTAGAACGAAACATCACAAAGGACAAGATCTTCATCGAGCTCCTCCTAAGCTTGGTTGTGTCATCTGCATGGACTCATCGGCACCTGCAAGCTGGTTTTGAAAGTATCTGTGAGCCACAGGGACTCAGCAATCTCGCACCCTCGCGATCAAGACTATTTAAGCTTATGGGTAAGGTAAAATGTATGAGGTGGAGCTGCAGCAAGCGACTAGCATATATGGTGGCTAACATACGCAAATGAGAGCGAGAAGAAAAGGCAAAGCACGGTCGATAAAAATATGATCAAGAAGTGATCCTAGAACAACCTACGTCAAGCATAACTCCAACACCGTGTTCACTTCCCGGACTCCGCCGGAAAGAGACCATCACGGTTACGCACGCAGTTGATTCATTTTAATTAAGTTAAGGTTCAAGTTATCTACAACCGGACATTAACAAATTCCCATCTGCCCATAACCGCGGGCACGGCTTTCGAAAGTTCAAATCCCTGCAGGGGTGTCCCAACGTAGCCCATGACAAGCTCTCACGGTCAACGAAGGAATAAACCTCCTCTCGAGACATTCCGATCAGACTCGGTATCCCGGTTCTACAAGACATCCTCGACAATGGTAAAACAAGTCCAGCAAAACCACCCGATGCACCGACATCCTGATAGGAGCTGCACATATCTCGTTCTCAGGGCACACCGGATAAGCTAAGCATACGGGAGCCAACGTAACCCAAGTTGCCAAGGGACGGCCCTGCACGGTGCTCTGGGTTGGACCAGCACTTAGTGAAGCACTGGCCCAGGGGGGGGGGGGTTATAAGATGACCCTTGGGCTGGCCTAACCCAAGGGAAAAAGAGGCTAGGTGGCAAATGGTAAAACCAAGGTTGGGCCTTGCTGGAGTAGTTTTATTCAAAGCGAACTATCAAGGGGTTCCCATTATAACCCAACCACGTAAGGAACGCAAAATCCGGGAACATAACACCGATATGACAGAAACTAGGGCGGCAAGAGTGGAACAAAACACCAGGCATAAGGCCGAGCCTTCCACCCTTTACCAAGTATATAGATGCATTAATTAAATAAGATATATTGTGATATCCCAACAAGTAAACATGTTCCAACAAGGAACAACAGCTCCATGTTCCAACAAGGAACAAACTTCAATCTTCACCTGCAACTAACAACGCTATAAGAGGGGCTGAGCAAAGCGGTAACATAGCCAATCAATGGTTTGCTAGGACAAGGTGGGTTAGAGCCTTGGTTTAACAATATGGGAGGCATGATAAGCAAGTGGTAGGTATCGCAGCATAGGCATAGCAAAAGAGCGAGCAACTAGGCAAGCAAAGATAGAAGTGATTTCGAGGGTATGGTCATCTTGCCTAAAATCCCGCAAGGAAGAAGAACGAGTCCATGAAGAAGACAAACGGACGTAGACGAATGGGTCCTCACAAACACGACGTTACCAGAACCAACCCGAAGAAGCAAACACCGGAAAGAAGCATACAACATAGTAAACAACCAACACATGAACATGGTATGATATGCGGGATGCGGTATGCGATGCATATGCATGATTTGACAAGGAATGATTGAACCTGGCCTCAACTTGGAAATCCAAGTGTGCCATTGGAAAGATGAGATGAAATCGCTTGAAAACAATATAAAGAACGCCGGAATCAGAGTTACGGTTTGGAAATGGCAAGCAATTCAAATATGGCACCGGTCTGCGATTTACAGCAAGTAGCCATCTAAATGCAACAAGATGAACATGCTAGAGCACTCAAACATGGCAACAAAATACATGGAAGGGATGTATTCATGATGCTTAACAAAAGTCTAGCACTGAGCTACGGCCAATTCATCCATTAACAGGATCAAACAAGCATGGCAAAAATCTATATGGTAAACAGATTTCAGACTTAGTGAAATTAACACTTGTCTGGAATTTCAGATCAGGTAGCACTCTTCGGAGCATGAAAACTGTATGCTACAGGACCTGAACATGTCAAATTAAAGCATGGATGAAGCTAATCAAAGAGCTTAACAAAAGTCCCTTAGTGACCTTGAGCCAAAAGGGATCAGAAAATACAATTGCAATCATGTGAACATGGCAAAAACATAATTAGATCACAGACTTAGTGAAAACTGGAGCATGCTGAAACAGCTATCAAGTAGGCATGTTTACGAGCTCGATGCACTCACTACAGAGCATGTCATGACAATCTAATCATGCACCCATCAAGAATACACATTATACAAGGTAGACATGGCAAGAACAATAACATAGCATGCACGGATCAACTACAACATCATTGGAAAAATCGCTAACAAGTAGACAATCTGCCCAGAATCACGAAATAGCAAAAGTAGAGCTCGATTGACTCAAGCTAGGGTGCTCCATAATTGCAAACAAAGACATGGATGGATAGAGCACTACAAGATTAGCAAAACATCCTTATCATCCTCAAAAGAGGCACGGATCACTAGGAAACAACATGAACATATGGCATCATGAGAAAAACAGATCAAGGACTTAGTGGGATTGCTAAGTCCCTGAAATCAGCATTACCAAGTGCCTCACTTAGAAAGCTTTTTCTAGTCACCACACACATCACAAAAATACATGGGTTGCACCTCTGGAAAGATGGCAAAACCCTTCACAAAACATATGTAGAGCTCATGGGCATATCATGCACACAATAATCATGGCAAAAATGACAAATATCTAAATGGAGCAGCAGATCTGACAATTATCTCAAGTAGCACTCTTATAACAGCATTTCGGGCATCAAGATGAACTCAAATGAAAATGATGCAATGAGATAAAATGATGTACTCTCTGAGACGAACATTTTGATATGCTATATGTATGAATCGGAGCTATGGATGCAAAGTTACGGCCCGATGAACAAGGTCATATGGATCTCGGAATCTCGGGGACTTAGCGGAATTTATACCTCCGCGAAAGTCAACGCGGGACGGAGGGATCCGGGACGGAGCCGTGCAGATCTGAGACGGGACATTTGGTTCGGGGAAGTGGTGGATCTGATCCAACTTCCACGGATCCGGCGCGGGACGAGCTCCGGTGAACTCCGGGGATGTGAGGTGGGGCTCCGGCGAGCTCAGGTCGCCGGAGGCGGCGAGGCAGGAGGCGTGGCGCGCGACGGAGGCGGGTGCGCGCGGTGGCGGCGAGGCAGCGGAGAGGCGCAGCTCCGGCGGACGGCCGGTGGGTGCGAGCTCGTCGGCGCGGCGCCGGTGAGAGGAGCGCGCGGCGGCATCGGCCTCGGGCGCGGGCTCCCTCCGCGAGAGGAGGCGACGAGCGGTTGGGCCCTCGGGGGCCGGCTCCAGGCTTCCCGGGCCGCGCGGTGGGAGCGGGCGGCGCTGGAGGAGAGAGAGAGCGACGGGGTGAGGTGGCAAGGCCGGATTGGCTGAAGGTGAGGGCGGACACGTCCGGTCGCCGGGCGGACATGTCCGGCGGCGCGAGGAAGAGGGAGGATAGGGTTCATCTGCGAAAATTTCAGGGATGGCCAAATATATATAGGTAGGGGAAGCTAGGAGAGTCCAAATGAGGTGTGGTTTTCGGCCACGCGATCGTGATCGAACGACCGAGATGATGGAGGAGGTTTTGGTGGGTTTTGGGCCACTTTGGAGGGGTGTTGGGCTGCAACACACACGAGGCCTTTTCGGTCCCTCGGTTAACCGTCGGAGCATCAAACGAAGTCCAAATGGTACGAAACATGACAGGCGGTCTACCGGTAGTAAACCAAGGCCGCTTGTCAAGTCTCGGTCCAATCCAGAAATGTTTAATCCCCACACACGAAAGAATGGTAGAAATGACCACCAGAGGGGAACAGAGCGCCGGATTGCAAAACGGACAACGGGGAAAAGCTCGGATGCATGAGACGAACATGTATGCAAATGAAATGCACATGATGACATGATATGCAATGCATGACACGCAAGCAATGACAAGGCAACAACAGCGAATAACTGGACGACACCTGGCACATCGGTCACGGGGCGTTACAAGTTCGTGCCACGAAACAGTACTAAAGTGAGTGGTGGCTGGATGTTGTCAGTCCGGGGCCCCTCTAGCACCTTTAGTATCGGGTCGTATCACGAACCGTTACTAAAGGTCATCCTACGTAGACCCTTCGTCCACCCGAGCTCACTCTGTTCTTCCCCTTTCCCCTCTCCTCTCTGTTCTTTTCCCTCTTCCTCTCAAGCTCATCACACATTTTGCCCAAAATTTGTCAAGATTTGAAGGCCCCCATCCATTCAAATGATCACAAAGGTTAGCAACTTTGTCCTTTCATCTCTCATTGCTAGATTAGCTCGTGCAATGCTTTATATAGTGATTGATTTTTGAGTTTATTAATTTGGTCGGAATTATATATATGTGCTAGTATTTGATTTATATGCAATTTGAGGTCAAAAATAACACTTAGTTTGCACATGTAGGTGTGGTTTACTTAGTGCCTTCTAAATCTCCGTCGTAACCACTGTCGATCGCCCGCAACGTCCCGTTGCCGGCACCACCTTGTGGTGAGCCTCTTGTTCATGAAGTTTTATATAAAAAATTGATGTTTGTGTGATTTGGATATATAGTTACTCATATAATTATCTTACCGATACGTTGTTTGTTATATATAGTGCCATGGTTTTGATATCCGTCCCCGTCGGCCCTCGTCCGGGTTATGATTCGGATGTGGTATATTCTCTTTTAAAACTATTCATTGCATTTCTTGTTATGACAAATTATGACCATCAAGTTGACATAGATATTTGTATGTAGGAGGTAGTTGAACCGGAAATTCCAACCGACCCTATTGTCGAGAGGTTAAATTTAGTTGATAGAGAAAACGAGGATTTGAAGGAAAAATTGAAAAGAATTGAGGGGGAGAAAATGGAATTGGAGTTGCATGTTGCCGATGTCGTCGATGATCACAAGATTAAGATGGAGAAAATGCGCTTGAAGATTAGAAGATTAGAAAATATGCCATTCATAGTGAGGCTTGGTATCATTATGATGTTGGATCAATTGTTACCTTAGTTGCGATCTTCATCGCATTTGTTGTTGCATTTAAATTCTTTAGCTAGAGAGTTATTTGTATGTTGCATTTAAGTGTTGTATGATCTTTATGTATGAACTTTATGTATTTTATTAATTTGGTGTTTTCGGTGCTGTGTATTGAAGATGAGCCGGCAATGGATGTACGATGACCGAAGCTCTCCCGAGTTCATTAATGGCGTGCGTACTTTTCTGCTTGCGGCTGAGGCAAACAAGCGGGCGGATGGTTTTATGCCTTGTCCATGTGTTGGCCGTAAGAATGGTCACAATTACTCTACGTCAAGAACCATTCACGTCCACCTGTTTGAGTCCGGTTTCATGCCCCACTATAATGTTTGGACCAAGCATGGAGAAAGAGGGGCTATGATGGAAGACAATGAAGAAGAGGACAACGACAGCTATCCTGGCCATGGGTTCCCTGAATACGATGATACAACAATGAGGGAAGAAGCTGAGCCGGTAATGCGGGAAGAAGCTGTGCCGGCAATGCGGGAAGAAGCTGAAGAAGAGGCATCGGATGAGCCCGTTGATGATCTAGGTCGGGCCATTGCTGATGCAAAGAGAAACAGCGCAAGTGATTTGGAGACGAAGAAGTTGCAGCGCATGTTAGAGGATCACAAAAAATTGTTGTACCCGAATTGCGTAGGTGACAAGAAAAAGCTGGGCACCACACTGGAATTGCTACAATGGAAGGCTGAGAATGGTGTATCTGACAAGGGATTTGGAAAGTTGCTGGTAATGATAAAGAATATGCTTCCAAAGGACAACGAATTGCCCGAGAGTACGTACGAAGCAAAGAGGTCCGCTCCACAATCGACGTGATGCACATGACGAAGAATCTTTGTGTGACCCTGCTTGGCTTCTTGGGCGTGTATGGGAAGACAAAAGATACACCTGAGGCACGGGAGGACCAGCAATGTTTGCACGGAAAAGACGGCATACATCAGGGTCATGCAAGCTACACTCTTACCAAAGAAGAGAAGGAAATCTTCTTTGAATGCCTGCTCAGTATTAAGGTACCGTCTGGCTTCTCGTCGAATATAAAGGGAATAATAAACATGGCAGAAAAAAAGTTCCAGAACCTAAAGTCTCATGACTGCCACGTGATTATGATGCAACTACTTCCGGTTGCATTAACGGGGCTTCTACCGGAAAACGTTCGATTAGCCATTGTGAAGCTATGTGCATTCCTCAATGCAATATCTCAGAAGGTAATCTATCCAAAAACATACTAAGGTTAGAGAATGATTTGGTGCAATGTCTTATCAGTTTCGAGTTGGTGTTCCCACCATCATTCTTCAACATCATGACGCACGTCCTAGTTCACCTATGCGAAGAGATTAACGTTTTGGGTCCTGTATTTCTACACAATACGTTCCCCTTTGAGAGGTTCATGGGAGTCTTAAAGAAATGTGTTCATAACCATGCTAGGCCAGAAGGAAGCATCTCCAAGGGCCATGAAAATGAGGAGGTCATTGAGTTTTGTATTGACTTTATTCCTGACATTAAGACGATTAGTGTTCCTGAATCGCGGCATAAGGGCAGACTGGATGGAAAAGGCACGCTAGGAGGGGAACAAATAATATGTATGGACGGACATTCTCTCACTGAAGCACACTACACAGTTCTACAGAATTCCGCCTTGGTGGCTCCGTATATGGATGAACACAAGAATTTGCTACGCTCCAAACACCCGGAGCAGTCTGATGACTGGATTACACATGAACAAACCAGGAGTTTCGCCAGCTCGTTGCATACACGTACCATGCATGACGCCTCTATTGAATATGACTTGTACTTGCTGTCCCAGTTACCATCTTCGAATATAATGACTTCCAAAGGGTACGAGATAAATGGTAATACATTTTACACAATCACCCAAGATAAGAAGAGCACCAACCAAAATAGTGGTGTCCGCTTTGATGCAGAAACCAAGATGGAAAAGGAAACATATTATGGTTATATACAGGACATATGGGAACTTGACTATCGACGTGGTTTGAAGGTCGCTTTGTTTCGTTGCAAATGGGTCAATATGAAACGAGGCGGGGTAACGGAAGACCCGCAGTACGGAATGATAACAGTGGATCTCAACAATCTTGCGTATGCAGACGAACCATTCGTCCTAGCCAATGATGTGGCACATGTTTTATATGTGAAGGGCATGTCTACCAAGCCGAGAAAAGGAAAAGATAAGGAAGCGAATGCATCGTATGATGAGCCAAACCGGCACATAGTTCTTTCTGGGAAGAGATACATCGTGGGAGTGGATGACAAGACAGGCATGTCAGGAGATTATGAAAAGTTTGATGAAATTGCTCCATTCACAGTGAATATTGACCCGAGCATCCAGTTAAATGATGAAGATTTTCCATGGCTACGGCGCAAAGGGACACACACGAAGAAAAAGTTTCACACCCAAAGATCTGGGATGTGATCGGTTTCACTATCATCACTTTCTTTTGTGTTTCACACCCAAGAGGGAATCTCTGTAATAGTTAGGGTAGCTAGTTATGTGTTTTGGCATTTGAAACGCGAAGAAATTTTATGTGCAAGCAAATTATTTCATGCATTTACTGATTTTTTCAGCTAAATGACCCTGAAATTGAAAAGCATTTCAAATGAACTAAAAAAAGGTTGAAAGTTGGCATGGTATCATAATTTCACCCACATAGCATGTGCAAACAAGTAGAGAGGGTTACCGCAAAAACTGGATGCACTTCATGTACAAAATGGACAATCTCTTTCGAAGTATCAGGGTTTCGGACGAAAACTCATCCGTTACAAAATGCATTTCATTTTTTAAATAACCTAAGCATTAAAAAATTGAATATAATGATAAAACACACTAATATTAAACATAAGAAAAAAGAATCACTAAAAAATCTATTTTCAAAGTTAAGTTATTCACAAACTAGTGATTCACACAAATTTCAAATAATTCAAAATTTAAACTATTCAAATTTGTAAACTACTGGTACTAATAGAAAGTTTGTAATTTTTTGTACCTAAAGCAAAAATATTCACAAAGAAACTCTAAATACAGCAAAAAACAACTCAAAAATAAATAAAGCAAAAAAAGAAAAAAAAAGCCGACCTACTGGGCCACAGCGGCCTGCATACGACTAGAAACCCAAATTCTAGTTGGGCCAGGATGCAGGCCCGCTAGCCCAGTAGGCCCAACAGGGCATCGCAGCAGAGGTAGGCCCAGAAGGCCTGCTTAAGAGAGGAGCTCGAGACAGCAGCACGGCAGGGCTTATAAGCAGGTGCGAGTGCCCCTCGGCTAGCAAGGTGGGACTAAACTTCTGCGCCCCTCGCCTGGCAGCGCACACCGTTTAGTACCGGGTCGTGGTGCCAAGCGGTACTAAAGGGGGGCCTTTAGTACCGGTTGGCGCCACGACCCGGTACTAAGGGGGTGCGGTTCCCGCCGCTTCGCCTGGCCAAAACAGACCTTTAGTACCGGTTGGTGGCTCCAACAGGTACTAAAGGTGGGTTCTATATAAGAAAACACTTCAAAAAATTTGTAAGTTTCTCATCTCTCCCTCTGCTTCTTTCTCCTCTGCCCCGTCACTGCCGCCCCTCATCGCCGTCCGTCGCCGTCACCATCCCCGTCGCCGTCCCCGTCGTCCCCGTCGCCGCGCCGCGCCCCGTCCTCCCGTCGTCCCCGCCCGGCCCGTCCCCATCGTCGCCGCCCCGTCCCCATCGCCGTTTCAGTCTCCTTCCCCGTCGCCGCCCCCCGTTGTCACGCCTCGCCGGTGAGCTCCTGCCCCGGCCACCAACCACACACACACACAGTTACAGAATTGTTAGCAATCTTTCTGTTTTTTAGTTATAGAATTATTAGAAATGTTAGTTATATAGAAATGTTTTTTAGTTATAGAAATATGAGAAATGTTAGTTATATAGAAATATTAGAAATGTTGGTTATATAGAAATGTTAGTTATATAGAAATATTATAAATGTTAGTTATATAGAAATGTTTTTTAGTTATAGAAATATTAGAAATGTTAGTTTTAGTTATAGAAATATTAGAAATGTTAGTTTTAGTTATAAAATTTAGAATTTGCATATATGAAATCACAATCCATCATTTAAAAAATGTTACTTTACTTGCGGCATATAGTATTTGTTGTCGACGATGCCCGGCCCGCATCCTTGCCGTCGACCCGTTCACGACGACATCCTGCTTTAGAGGACCCATGTCCGGGACTGGGCTCCGCCGGGCTAGCACTGGGAGGTGCTACCTTCAGGGGCGCGACGCTTGGTGAGGAACCCGGCCCCGGGTCCCGTCGTCGACCCTCATCTCCTTTGGTGGCGTTCGCGTGGGCCAGTTTCGGTGCGGAGGGAGCCCGCCCTGCCGGAGGTGGTACGTCGTCGTGTCAGGGAGGAGGACGAGCACGTCCATCGCTACATGGCTGCTATGGACGTCAAGTTCTCCAATACCTGGCAGGTTCTTTGGGGAGCTCACCCGAGCTATGATCCAGTGATGGTTCCTTCACTTTGGTTGTCCACCGCCTAGATTACTCTCTAGTATTCGATCTTTATTAGCTAGCTAGCTAGTGATGTATTCGATATATAATATTCGAGATGATTTATTCGAGATTGTATATATTATTCGAGACGATGTATTCGAGATTATATCTATTATTCAAGACGACGTCTTCGAGATTATATTCCATGATGCTTATTATGTACTACGATTGATTCAGTTTTTCCTTATTAATTGATTGCATCCATGGATTAGTTAAATAAAACCTATGGCAGACAATACCAGCAGAGAGGGAGAAGAGGCCCTGTTCAAT
This sequence comes from Triticum urartu, assembly GCF_056163025.1. Taxonomy (NCBI): domain Eukaryota; kingdom Viridiplantae; phylum Streptophyta; class Magnoliopsida; order Poales; family Poaceae; genus Triticum; species Triticum urartu. The sequence goes on along the minus strand of NC_141879.1, from coordinate 412,204,906 downwards.
ATCATACGCAATCCTCGCGGGCCAGATGATGATCAGAATGAAGAAGATTATGACGGCTCCGAATATCTAAACAACACCGGGGAGAGTGATATGATATTCGATTGCGACGACCGAATTGATGAAGTCATGAACTATGAACATGACGAAGAAAATGTTGATCTTGAAACAACAAAGACCGGCAAGGTTTATATATTTATATAAGCAGGCATCTGGTGATCATCACATGTTTTAAATGACTTGAAGATATATTAACGAATTGATCTTTCTTCTTTCAGCCATCTGGATCGAGCAAATCTTCAGGCAACATGAATCGAGGCCCAAAAAAAGTTGAAGGAGGGCGTAAAGTACAATATCGAGGCCATCAAACCTAATGGAGAACCATTAGCGCCTAAGAAGATTGCGGACAAGTACATTCGTCAGTGCGGAGTTCTTGTGAAGGACCAACTCCCGATCTCCCTTCAAGAATGGAGAGAGCCAGCAAAGCCACGTCCAGGAGTTACTTTTGTCGACGATAGACAAAAACTACTACTTTGGGAAACGCTCATGGAACATTTCACCCTACCAGATCATTTCACAGATGCAGATGTGGAGAAAGTCAAGGACGCTACTCTTAGGAAGATGGCGGTTGCATTCAACAACCACAAGAATCGTGAATGGGACAAGTACGTCAAGGGAGGAAGGAAGACTCTAGTATTCGAGGGAAGCAAAGTGCTCATTGGGACGATTTCGTGCAATTCAAGGATTCAGAATTATCTATGGAACGATCGAGAATAAACAAGGCCAATACCACAAAAAAGGATAAGTTCCATAAGCTGGGGCCAGGTGGCTATGTGATGGCAATGCCTAAGTGGGATAAGTCTGACAAAGAGATGGAGTATGCAGGTGTCACTGCAGAAACATTCAGCTGGCCCCCTAGGTGCAGGACTTGGTTCTATGCGCATGGGGGTGAGTTGGACCCAAAGACAGGCAATGTTTCGAAGAAGGCATGCCTGGACGGAGCTGAAGATAAGCTACTTGTTGCAATAGAAGAGGCTCCTCGGGGGTGTTCCAGCCCAACAGAGAGAACGATGAGCTTACGCGTGCCCTGGGAAATCCTGAACACCCGGGAAGAACACGAGGCAAGGGCACTATTCCGTGGTATGAGGGGTTTTCGGACTGGAACGTCGACTACAGAACCCGTGCGAGAAAGAAGATTGCGTAGGAGAAGAAGAGGAAGATGGAGGAGGAGCAGAGGAAGCTGGACTATGAACGCCTTCAAGGCCTAGAATCAGCGCACGCGGACTTGGCAGTCAAATTCCAGCGGCAGCAGGAGCAGATCGACTCACATAGCCAGCAAAGGGGGTCTCAGCAGCTGCAATAGCTAGCGGATGATCCAACATTGGATAGCACCGTCCCATGCATGCCGAGAAGCAGCGTGGGTTCCGCCCCGGGCGACGCATTGCTGGATAGCTACCCAGTGGATGACATAATGGAGAACACTAACTGCGAGCTACACTTCAAAATGAAGAACATATCCATGAAGGTGGTGGACGCCCTTGCTTTCACAAATCCCCCCGAGGCAACCTTCCATTGCAACCCGATTCCAGTGGGCTATGCTCGTGTCTTGGTTGATGAGGTGGTGGACCAATATTCGTGGCTAGAGCTTGACATTCCTGGCTGTGACGAGGAGCACACACTGGGAGAGGCCAACCATCGTATCATTCTATGGAGAAAGGATTGCATCATCTTTCGAAGGCCACCGACACCGCGTCATCCGACTCCTCGTCGAAGTCCGCCACCGAGTCAGCAGACTCCCGCTCCTCCAAGTCCACCAACACGTCAGGCCACTCCTCCTCAAGTCCGGAACAGCTTCAGGCCACTCCTCCTCCTCCAAGTCCGGCAAAGCGTCAGGCCACTCCTCCTCCAAGTCTGGCACAGCTTCAGGCCACTCCTCCTCCTCCAACTCAGCCACGTCAGTCGTCTTCGCCGCCTCAGCAATCGCGGAAGAGAGCCACCTTAGCTATGGTGCGTAGCGGTACAAGTCAAGGTAGTACTGGAGGTACAGGTGGAGGCAAGCGATTTCAATATGGTCCAAGCCTCGCGCCTCTTCCGCAGAGGCCTTATGACAAGTCCGAGGAGGAAAAAGCAGCCATATCAAAGGCCGAGGTGGAAGCCCATTTTGCATCGAAACCGCCACCGCCGCCAAGGGAGAAAGTGCCTGAGGAAAAGATTGACCACTTCATTCGTATGGCTAGAGCACCAGCTCCAAACCCTGTTGACACAGACTATGAGCGCCACCTCAGGAAGTTAAATCGAGCACGTCTACAGAAAGAGGCGAGCTCGAGCTCGAGCAAATCAGCTGGCAAAACATGCGGTAAAACCGTTCCCCAGCTGGGAGAACAGGCGGCGCAATCAATCCCCCCACTTGTTGTGCCAACAACACATGAGAGTAGGCGCGCCCAATATTATTGTGGTGTAACACCATCGATGCGGCTATATCTCCCACGTGTCGAAGCACGACTTAGAGGCATAACCTCATTGAAAGCAATGTCGCAAGTGAGGTAATCTTCACACAACCCATGTAATACATAAGGGAAAGAGATACATAGCAGGCTTACAATCGCCACTTCACACAATACATGAATAAAGCATTACATTCATCCAGATACACACAAGGTCCGACTACGGAACCCAAAATAAAAGAAGACTACCCCAAATGCTACATAGATCCCCGATCATCCCAACTGGGCTCCACTACTGATCAACTGGAAACGGAAAACAACACAATGGACAAGATCTTCATCGAGCTCCTCCTTGAGCTTAGTTGTGTCACCTGCTCGGTAACATCGGGACCTGCAAACTGGTTTTGGAAGTATCTGTGAGTCACGAGGACTCAGCAATCTCACACCCTCGTGATCAAGACTATTTAAGCTTATAGGAGGGGTAAAGGAATGATGTGGAGCTGCAGCAAGCGACTAGCATATATGATGGCTAACATACACAAATGAGAGCAAGAAGAGAAGGCAAAAGCACAATCGATGAACTATGATCAATAAGTGCTCCTAGAACAACCTACGTCAGGCATAACTCCAACACCGTGTTCACTTCCCGGACTCTGCCGTAAAGAGACCATCACGGTAACACACACGGTTGGTGTATTTTAATTTAAGATCAACTTCAGGTTTTCTACAACCGGACATTAACAAATTCCCATCTGCCCATAACCGCGGGCACGGCTTTCAAAAGTTCAATCCCTGCAGGGGTGTCCCAACTTAGCCCATCACAAGCTCTCACGGTCAACAAAGGATATTCCTTCTCCCAAGACAATCCAACCAGACTCGGCATCCCGGTTACAAGACATCCTCGACAATGGTAAAACAAGTCCAGCAAGACCGCCCGATGTGCCGACAAATCCCGATAGGAGCTGCACATATTTCGTTCTCAGGGCAACACAGGATGAACACTACGTACAACTAAAACCAACCCTCAAGTTTCCCCGAGGTGGCGCTGCAAGTGGCTCTGTTTTGGACCAACACTCAGAGGAGCACTGGCCCGGGGGGTTAAAATAATGATGACCTTCGGGAGCGCGACTCCAATGGGAAAAGAAAAGGCTAGGTGGCGAATGGTAAAACCAAGGTTGAGCATTGCTAGAGGAGTTTTATTCAAAGCGAACTGTAAAGGGGTTCCCATTATAACCCAACCGTGTAAGGAACAAAAAATCCGGGAACATAACACCGATATGAGGAAACTAGGGCGGCAAGAGTGGAACAAAACACCAGGCATAAGGCCGAGCCTTCCACCCTTTACCAAGTATATAGATGCATTAATCAAATAAGAGATATTGTGATATCCCAAACAAGAATATCCATGTTCTAACAAGGAACAAACTCCAATATTCACCTGCAACTAAAAACGCTATAAGAGGGGCTGAGCAAAGCGGTAACATAGCCAAACAACGGTTTGCTAGGACAAGGTGGGTTAGAGGCTTGGCTTAACAATATGGGAGGCATGATAGGCAAGTGGTAGGTATCGTAGCATATGCATAGCAAAAGAGCGAGCAACTAGCAAGAAAAGATAGAAGTGATTTCGAGGGTATGGCCATCTTGCCTGAGATCCCGCAAGGAAGAAGAACGAGTCCATGAAGAAGACAAATGGGCGTAGCCAACGGATCCTCACAAACGCAACATTATCAGATTACCGAGAAGAAGTACACCAGAAAGAAAGCAAACAACATAGTAAACAATCATCACATAAGCATGGCACGATGCGCAAACAAGTATGATGCATGTCCGGTTTAATGATACATGGCATGGCATGGCAAAGCGCACAAACAATCCTACAAATTAAGTGGAGCTCAATATGCGACGGAGTTGCATATTGAAGATAACACCACATGACTTAGTTAGTTCTCTCTCGTTTATGTACCCAGCAAGATTAAATGTTGTTAGCATGGCAAGAGGTGAAGCATGATGAAACTATGTAATCTAGGCAAGTTTAAATGAGGCCGGAACAACAAAACAACAAGCCCGGAAACTCCTCATATGCATATATTAGGTTTGGTACTGTTCTGCCCTAAACATAATTTTAGAGTTGTTAAACATGCTAGATGAGTGCATCATGTTAAACAAGTCATTTTTCTACCCCATTTACATATAAAGTTTATTAAATTCCGAGTTATGGTTAAATAGTTATGAATTCAAACATGCATGAATGTTGCAAATTATGAAACTAGACAAGATTCTAAGAAACATTCATATATAATTTATTTAGATCCGATGCACATTGTGGAGTTATTAAATGCATGATGTTTAGGGGGCTTTCTATAAAACAGTAATTTGCTGGATAAACGGACAAATTCATGGAACAAAAAAAACATGACATGGGCCAGATCTACGGGGACTGGGCTGCTCACATTGGGCCTTATTTGGCCTGGCCAAAACAGTGGCTGGGCCTCAGGCGCTGGACGCAAGAGCGGGCCTGGGGGAGCTGGGACGATGGAAGGAGGCAGGCCGACACAGCGGGTCTGCGAGATTCAACTTGGCGCTCGGGTGAGGCGTTCGTCCTCTTCCTGGTTCGAAAGAAGTAGAGTAGCTCGACAGGGGCTCAGCGGGTATCGCGGCATGGCGTCGGGACTCGACGGAGATGAAGCAGGCGAGGTGGGAGAGGGTCATGGGGGTCGGGAACTGACGCGGCAGCGCCGATCTCCTCCGGATCTGACGCGACGGCATCGGATGCTGACGAGGGCACTCGGCGGGGTGGTTGCTTCCTCGAGCACCATGAGAGAACTCCTGAGAGAGAGAGAGAAAACAGAGAGACACCGGGGCATGAGAGAGATTAGGGAAGGGGAACGGGATGGAGAGGGCGCGAGGGGACCCTGGCCTGATCCGGCGGCTCCGCTGCTGCTGCTGAACGATGAGGAGGAGGCAGGAGCAGGGCCTCAGTTGCTGCTGCTGTGGTAGCGCTCGACGGGGTCTGGTGGCTGCGCTGGTTTGGAGAACATGGAAACTGAGGAGGAGCAGTGTGGTGGGATTGGTTCGATGGGACAACGAGGAGGAGACCAGGGGAGGTTTGTGGTTGGCTGTGGGTGAGATCCCGATGGGGATTTGGGGAATAAGTGCGGCGGCGGCAGGGACAAGTGCCTAGAACTTAGGGTTTGGTCTAGATTTAGACTAGAGAGTATATATATAAAGAAAGAGGGAGACATTTAGGGGCTAATCCGTCCCTCCGATCCTAATCGGATGGTCGGGAAAAATATACTAGGAAGTCCAATTGACAACACAGAGATGTTTTGTAGATGTTTGGGGATGATCCGGATCCAACGGTGACGACTGCCCGGGTCGGGTCTGGGATAGCTTTTCGGGCGCGCGCGCGAGGAGGGCCGCAGGCTGACGAGAGAGGTTAGGTTGGACCTGGCTGTAGGTAGTGGGCTGTGTAGACGGTCTCGAGCTAGGAGAAGAGAGGAGAGGGAGGCCCGGCGACTGTTTCTGGAGACCGAAAACGTCCGACGTTTGACCGACTATATTGTCGCTATAGTTATACGTTTGGGCGTCAAACGGACTCCGATTGCGATGAAACTTGGTAGGCGGTCTACCTACACTATAACAAGACCACACGCCAACTTTCATCCCATTTCGAGAACATTATACGGCCACTTAGAAACAAAATATTTTGGAGGTGCCGTAGGCGCGTGCAAGTCTGTCTGGGCACAAAACGGAAAACGGAAGGAACGAGGAGACCAGGACGGATGCAAGTTTTTGAAAACATGGTGATGCAATGCACATGATGACATGATAAGAAAAACATGAGACGCAAGCAAATGACAAGGCACCAACATCGAATAACTGGAAGACACCTGGCGCAACGGTCTCGGGGCGTTACAACACTCCACCACTACGAGAGGATCTCGTCCCGAGATCTAGAATGGCACCGGAGGGAAAACGAAAGAGGAAGAGGAGAGGTAAACTAAGTTGCTCCTTTGACAAACGAGTGAAACCAAGAATCTTGAGAGGTTGAACAAATGGAAAGGAAGAATGCAACGAAGATGAACGAAGTTGAGAGCACTCAGTTATAAAAGAGAAACAAGGAAGAACAAATTTGGGCAGCACTCCGATTGAAAAGAAAAGGAATTGAATAAGAACTTGATAAGATGAGAAGATACTTGATGAAAACAAACACCCTGCCTCCGGAACTATTGAATGAATGGAACAAGGGGTAAGAAAGATCTCAGACAGCACTCCGGTTGAAAAGAGTTGCAAGGCTTGATAAGGCGAAAAGAACTTGAGCAAAAGGGCACAACACTCCGATTAAATGGATAGGCATGAAAATAACATGATCTTTGATAAAACGAGATGATGGGTTGAAGAGAGCAATATCACAATGCCTCCGGAAGAAAAAATAGAAGTTAGATCATTGTAATAAAAGAATGGAGTTGAAAAAGGCAACTTCTGCCACAAATGAGCTTGGAAAGCACCGTTCCAAGAAAGAAATAACGAAGTTGTTGGAAAAGCCAGCAATGAAAAGGGTAAGCTTGAAGTGGGCTTATAGAAAACATCTCAAAACTATGAGGTGAAATTCTTCCACTCACACTACTAGGAAAAGGCCTACTTATGCCGCACCGGTTTTGCCTACTAATGGCGCACTACCGGTGCGCCATTAGTATCACGCCACTAGAATTTTTTACTAATGGCGCACCACTGGTGCGCCATTAGTATCTGGTATGCTAATGGCGCACCAGGAAGTGCGCCATTAGTATGTAACACCATGCGCCATTAGTATGCCTCCCGGGGGGCCGTTAGTATGCCTCGGTGCGCCATTAGAAATCTTTTTTTAGATAGCAATGGCGCACCCCGCAGCGGTGCGCCATTAGAATGTTTTTTTATTACAGTTCGAGCACAGGTTATATTGCACCTAACCCAATCCACATCAGAACCCGCCCACTAGCCCGATTGGTCAGCACGCAGCACACACACCAGGAGGTCCTGGGTTCGATTTCGAGGCTCCGCAATATTTTTTTGCATTTTAAATGCTGTTTGATATTTATTTGTGTTTAAATATGTTCAGACTTGTTTAAATCATAACAGTAATATTTTTTTTATAAAAACAGTAATAATTTTTTAAAAAATATGTTCAAATTAGTTACTTGAAAATATCATCGGCGGCGGCGGTGGAGCGGGGGAGGGTGCGGGGGGTGCCCGTTGGCGGCGGCGGAGCGGGGGAGGGTGTGGGGGGCCGGGTGCTCGTCGGCGGCGGTGGAGGGGGATCGAGATCGAGTGTCCTCATGAATTCAAAAAGTGCCCGTGAAATTTAAAAATATTCATGATATCAAAAAGTGCCCATGAAATACAACCGAGAAATGAAGACTATGATTTAAATACAATCGATCTTAGCTAGCTATCTGTTCACAATCTTCTTGCCCTTCTTTTTCGCAAATGGAGTTCTTCTGTGGAACGGACGTCCTTTAGGTAGGGTGGTCCTGCTTCTTCTTGTGGTGTGTGCTGCTACTTCATCGTCGTCGTCGTCATGTTCGATCTTCGGGTCGCCGTACTTGTCGAAGTCTTGCTCATTGGCTACTCCATCCATTCCGATGATCTTCCTTTTGCCTCTCCTCACGACAACACGACTCGGCTTTGACGGGTCGGTAATGAAGAAGCATTGGTCCACTTGGGAAGCCAGTACCCATGGCTCATTTTTCGCGGTGACGTTTGCGCCCGCAGTCTTGGATTTGGCTTCGGGTATAACCATGGTGGTGAAATACCGGTCTTCTTTTAGGACGCTCTTGGCCCATCTGACACGGAACATCGGGACCTTCTCTCCAGCATAGCTCAGCTCCCAGATCTCCTCGATCCTTCCGTAGTATCTGTCCTTGTCGTTACCGGTGTAGGATTCCATCGTTACCCCGGAGTTCTGATAACCATCACTCTTCATGTCCTTGTTCTCGGTGTAGAATGTGTAGCCGTTGATATCGTACGCCTCATAGGTCATCAGGTTGTGCTCGGCGCCCTGTGACAAGGCGAATATGAGTTGTTCTTCCGTGGAAGAATCCTCATGTAAAGGGTACGACAGAAGCTTCTGCTTGAACCAACGCGTGAAACATGAGTTGTGCTCTTTGATTATATCTCCGTCCGTCCTCTGTTGGCCTCGGTCATTGTACGTCTTCTCAATAAAGGTTTTGTGCTCTACCACCCAAGGATTGACCACGTCTATGTATTGTAGCGCGACTAGGTTTGCTCTTTCAAAGTCGGCGAGTCGAGCCTCGAAGTCGACATGCATTTCACGGCGACCCTCACGGTGACCCCATCCAGCGAGCCTGTCGAGGTGCCTGTTGACGGGCAGACCAACGGGGTTCTCAATGCCTAGATAATTCGTGCAGTAGGAGATGCACTCTTCGGTCAGAAAGCCCCTGGCTATACTTCCCTCTGGACGTGACATGTTGCGAACGTATCCTTTGATGACACCATTCATCCTTTCGAACGGCATCATGCTATGCAGGAACGTTGGCCCGAGTTGGATGATATCCTCCATGATATGGACCAGCAGATGCACCATAACGTCGAAGAATGCGGGCGAGAAGTACATCTCAAGCTCGCATAGTATCACCATGATCTCTTCCTGTAGCCTTCTGAGTTGCCTCACGCCAATCGACTTCCGAGAGATGACGTCGAAAAAGTTGCATAGGCCAAATAGCGTTTCACGGACGTGCGCGTCCATGATCCCACGGATTGCAACTGGAAGTATCTGCGTCATCAGCACGTGACAGTCGTGAGACTTCATCCCGCTGAACTTCTGCTTCGCTGGGTCTAGGTATCTGCTTATCTTCCCCGCGTAACCATAAGGAAGTTTTACTCCTACGAGGCAGGTGAAAAACTACTCGATCTCCTCCTGACTTAAAGTGAAGCACGCGGGAGGGTAGTCACTTCCGGTCTTCTTGGCCTTTTTGCCTTTGCGACGAGTTTCTGTGTCCTGCTTCGCCTCATGATCATCATCATCATCATCATCATCATTAGCGTGAAGCTCCTGCTTGATGCCCATTGATTTCAAGTCTGCCCTTGCTTTTGGCCCATCTTTGGTCCTCGCTGGCATGTTGAGCAGGGTACTAAGAAGACTCTCGCACACATTCTTCGTGATATGCATGGCATCAAGGCTGTGAGGCACACGGTGGATCTTCCAATACGGCAAGTCCCAGAAAACAGACCTCGTTTTCCATACCTTCAGCAGCGGCTCTGGCGCCTTTCGCTTCTTTCCCGGCTCTGGCGCCTTTTGCTTCTTTCCTGGCAGTGGGCAATCTTTCCAATTTTTCAAAAGCTCGTCTATTTCCTCGCCGCTGCTCGTACGCGGACGTTTTCGGGGTTCAGTTTCACCATCGAATAGATCTTTGCGTTTCCTCCACGGGTCATCGTCGTGAAGCCACCTTCGATGTCCCATGAACACGGTTTTCGAAGACCCGAGATCTCTATCTAGCTAGTGATACATTGTGTCATCCATGCACCTTACGCATCCAGAAAATCCGTGGACTACCTGCCCCGCGAGATATCCGTAACCGAGATAGTCGTGCATCGTCGTGAGCAGTGCGGCTCTCATAGGGAAATATTCTTTCTCTGCGGCGTCCCATGTATTGGCTGGCGTTTTCCACAGCGTGTCTAGCTCCTCTTTCAGCAGCCCCAGATACAGATTGATGTCGTTCCCTGGTTGTTTCGGCCCTTCAATTAGCATACTCTTCATGCACAACCAGGGGGGAAGGTTGTACATCCACACAAACAAAGGCCAGGTGCTATGTGTGCTTCTCTGGCTGCCAAACGGATTGACTCCATCGGTGCTCGTGCCCAGCACGATGTTCCTTGGATCCTTCCCAAATTCTGGGTATTTGAAGTTCAACGCTTGCCACTGGCTCGCATCCTTAGGGTGACTCAGCATCTTGTCTTTTTTATTTATCTCTGGATCATTTCCGTCATCTTCCCGCTTCTTCTCCTCCCTATCCACGTGCCAACGCAGGAGCTTTGCTACATTAGGGTCCGCGAAATACCGCTGCAGACGAGGAGTGATCGGAAAGTACCACACCAATTTTCAAGGAGCTTTCTTCCTCTTCTTGTATCGAGTGACGCCGCACACCGGACATATGGTAGACTCCGCGTGCTCGTCCCGATAAATGATGCAACTGTTCATGCACACAAGGTATTTCACGTGCGGTAAATCCAGAGGACACACGATTTTCTTCGCCTCCTCGAAACTGGTCGGGCACTTGTTCCCCTTGGGAAGACGTTCATGCCAGAATGAAATGTTCTCGTCGAAGCATGCGTCGGTCATTTTGTGTTTTACCTTCATCTCCAGAGCCATGAGCGTTACTTTCCGGCGGGTATCCTCGGGCCTGCATCCTTCATACAATGGAGTAACCGCGTCTATCTCCAGTTGATCCAGCTTGGCTTTCTCTCGGGTGGCAGCTCTTGCGTTATCTGTCTGCTTGAGAAGCAGCTCTTGAATATGAGGGTCCTACACCCAGCCTCCATCGTCGTCTGCTCCGGCATCTTCATCTTCATGATCATGCCCTTCGTCTTGATCTTCCTCATCATCATGTACGACATCTTCTACATGATGACTGTGTACAGCATCACCGTCGTGATCATGTCCTGGAGATTCTTCGTCTTTTTGCCTGCCCTCTCCGCGGTGGTACTTGTCTTGTTGCCCTTCCTCATTTCTTGCCCGGCCCCCATGGATGACTTCATAGTCATCTTCATCACCTTGCCACTGATAGCTATCCATGAAAGCACGCAAGAGCAGGTGGTCCCGCACCTGCCCGGAATCCGGGTCCGCAATAAGGCTCTTCAGCTTGCATCTTCGACACGGACATCTTATCTCCGTCTCGTTCTTTTGAAGCATCTCGGCTTTCGCGGAGCTCAAAAACCTATTCACGATGCCTTCGGTCATCGTGTGGACCATGGTCGCCTGCGGGGTAGAGCAAAATGATATTTTAGAAATAAGAAATTTTTTTGCATGACCTTCCCTAAAAATAGGTCCAAAAAGAATGCATAGTGCCAAAATTCTCGCCGAAACGGAAATGAATCAACATTCCGGCAAAATATTGGCAACTATCGCATTTCAAATACCGATACCTGCAAACATAAACATATATGCAACACCACAAACACATGCAACACCACAAACATACATAGATCTAGCTAGGCCACAAAAAGTGCATGTGCACGTTGTTGGAGCGAGCTAGGGAGAAAAAAAGTAGATCTACATCATGAAGATAGCTTTCCCCTTACTTACCTATCAAAAAAAGGTAATTTCACCACTTAATTTTGATGAATCTATGGTGGAAATGAGGTGAGGAGGAGGAGGCAGCCGGAAGCTTGGAGAAGGAGGTGGAGGGAATGAAGTGGGGAATGTGAGTGGGTAGGTGTGGCTGTCCAAAATATCTTGTTGGGGTCCCAGGTTACTAATGGCGCACCACCTGCAAATGCGCCATTAGTAACCCTGGTTACTAATGGCGCACCTGCAGGTGGTGCGCCATTAGTAATTTTGCAGAAAAGTAAAAAAAAAATATATATATATATATACTAATGGCGCACTTTTACAGGGTGCGCCATTAGTAGTTTTTCAAAAAAAAGAATAAAAAAATTCAATACTGGCGCACTCCCTGTTTGGTGCGCCATTACTAGTTAGAACTAGTAATGGCGCACTTCGGTAGGATGCGCCATTAGTATGTATGTAAAAATGAAAAAAAATTATCAATAGTGCCGCACCTATTTTCTGGTGCGCCATTAGTGTCTTCCACACTAATGGCGCATCACCAACTGGTGCGCCATTAGTATATAGTAGTGGCGCACTACTTCCCTGGTGCGCCATTAGTGTCAGTCCTATCTATAGCACTTTTCCTAGTAGTGTCATGGGAAAAAGAATTGGATTGATATGAACAAGGAGACGAGAAAATATTTCACCGGGAGGAAAGATGAGGAACTTGGGTCATTTATGAGCACCATAAATAGGAACAATCCTTAGGGAAGGCTTTAGGTGAACTATAACCCAAGATAACTCCAATGACGAGATTGATGGGTTTAAAATATCTCCTTCTTAACAACATGTGAATCATGAAACATGAACTCAAATTATCAAGAATGACATAATACCACCTCCAATGATACGGAAGAAAGAATTGCACTCCGGATTGCAAGATGAAGAAACTTAAGCTCCTTAGAAAAGAATCTCGATGAACACTTCGAGAAGGAATTAAATCCTTGATGAACCATCATGTAGAACCTTCATCAAGAACTCCGGTAACAAAAGGATAACGAGAAAAAAGAGAAGTTGAAAACACAAGGTGAAGCCTTGCGATGATTTAGATGGATCTCCGTGGTGAGATAAAACAGAAAACCTCGGAACTCCGGAAAAGAAAGATGAAACAAATGAAATAGAGAATTTGAAGAACCTCTGGAATAAGGAATTAATCATTAGGATGAAACAAGAATAAGAATTACATTATGCTTATCCTTCACCAATTAAATTGATGACCAACAATGGATTTGGCACACTACTTATTCACGTAGTAAGGATTAAGATAGATATAGCGCAAACTTGAGAAGGTCTTCAACGAAGCACCGGTAGGATGAAACAACGAATGAATTAATATGATAACCATGGAAGAGACATCTTGAATGAACCACCGTAAGAACTGAATAGGAACGAATAAAACATGAGAAAACACCGGGAAGGATCAGCAAATAAACGAAGATGCTTGAGAGAATTTAGATCCATGAGAACGAAGAGATTACGAGCTGATTAGAGAATCCTTGATTTAAGCACCGGTATGATTGGAGAATGATCACTGAAAGCTAGGAATGAAAAAAACCCTGAATTGATGGACTCCGGATAACAAACTCAGAAGACTCCTGAATTGCTCCAGATGGGTGAAAAGAATTCCCACAATCAAAAATATTTATGAGAGGATGGCGACAAGCTAAAATCACGAATCTTGAAGAGAATGGAGCAAGATTAAAGAGAAACTCTTCTTCGGTCTTCAAAATCTGAGAATGATGATTAGAAATACCACCAAATTGTTGAGATACTCCGGGATGAAAATTAGAAAGGTTGAGCCAACGATGAAAAGAATTTGAAAGATCTTGGAGAAATACATATGACCTATAATGAATTAATCTTACGTCAAACTTCGAAAAGAATTTATGGAAAGCTCTAGTAAAATTAGAAGAGTCAGGTAAGATCTTGGGAAAAGACTTGTGGGTTAGGGCCCACTCAAGAGAAAAAAAACACCGTTGAAAAGACTTGAAGAGAGAGAGATAGCACCGGTTGAATTAAAAGGCTTGAATGAGATAACATCCTCGAAAGAGCTTGAATGAAAGCAGAGTGTGGAAACATGAATCTTCAAGATATCTTGAGCACTCCGGAACAATTGAATAGCGAGATGTGGATGATTACGAGGTGCACCGGCATAAGAAAAGCATTGGGCAAAAAGAAAAGACTATGCTCAATACCAAAGCTTGAATTGAATCCATCGGAGAAGAAAGAGAACGAAGAATGATGAACTTGTAGAGCATCTTCATGAGAACCACCGGGTAAGAATATTGAAGGAAAGGAATGAAAAAACTTCACATCCATAAGATGGATACTTGATAAAGAAATCTGAGTCCTTGAAGAAACAAGGGTGGGAGGGCGGGAAAAACAGAGGCAACTTGGGGACGGATGAAACAAACATCATTGACAAAAACTGAGTTGATCTTGCGGATGTTGAACAAGATCGGATCCACTTGAAGAGAAACACGCCGGTTGAAAAGGATTGACATGACAATCTCGATGATCATGAAGGATTAGCATCCACATAGAAATATGAGAACATCGCTTAGGGAAGGTATGGAATCAACACATGACATTGAAGCAACTCGAATACCACAACTCAAAACAAAACAAAGGATTAGCTTGCAGAAAAAACCCAGAACAAACATATGATAGAGATTTCGTCCGAAGTTTTCGTGGTGGGGCCTACACGGGCTCGACCGTACAGCACCATCATGTACAAGGCAGTGCACATGACATACGAAGCGTCCCCGAGTCAGCATAGCCAAGGACTCTTTAAGACACAACGAGACCACTGTAAAACCAACCATGGATAGGCGGACCACTAGACGTCGAACCCCAATTTCATATCATACATCTGTCGGAAAGATGTCCTAAGAGCTACTTGAATTCCCACTTATAAACTCCCGAAACTTTCTGTTTATGCAATCAGGTGTTGGGGATACAGGGGAAGCATAATATCTCACCCAAAACTAGCAAATCCTACATCCAGCTGTATCCATCCTTCAACACATAACCAAGAAACCTTCGGAAATCATTTACCTCAACCTTCGAAAAGCATCCGTTATACGAGTTATGGCAATACTCCCGAACTCTCGCCCCAGTACTGGGTGGCGTCGAGGTTATCTCACCAACAACTGTATAAAAGAGATCTTCGATGTCGGCGAAACTCAGGTATTCCAGAATTGCAACGATAAAATTGTGACGACAACATCTTGGAGCTCAACTCCCAGGGACACTGCCACAACCCCTAAATGACAGGAGGCACCAAGAACAATGTTCTCGTCACAAAACCATCGGAACGATTCCAAGATACCTGCGTGATCCTAAATTTTTTTTAGTGAAATTTGAGGAGAGAAGAGTCAAAACTCTACGTCAGGATGCCTTACCAGAGCGACGAAGGGACTGAGGAGTAAAAAGAATTCCTAACTCCCCGATATATAAATCCTAAATGACTCAAAACATTTTCTAGACTCAACAACGCCAGCGATTCAATCAAGTAGGGGGCTCCAAAAGTCGGGGAAGGCTCTGATTACCAACTTGTAACGCCCTTGATGCGGCTATATCTCCCACGTGTCGAAGCACGACTTAGAGGCATAACCGCATTGAAAGCAATGTCACAAGTAAGGTAATCTTCACACAACCCATGTAATACATAAGGGCAAGAGATACATAGCTGGCTTACAATCGCCACTTCACACAATACATGAATAAAGCATTACATTCATCCAGATACACACAAGGTCCGACTACGGAACCCAAAATAAAAGAAGACTACCCCAAATGCTACACAGATCCCCGATCGTCCCAACTGGGCTCCACTACTGATCAATTGGAAATGGAAAACAACACAATGGACAAGATCTTCATCGAGCTCCTCCTTGAGCTTAGTTGCGTCACCTGCTCGGTAACATCGGCACCTGCAAACTGGTTTTGGAAGTATCTGTGAGTCACGGGGACTCAACAATCTCACACCCTCGCGATCAAGACTATTTAAGCTTATAGGAGGGGTAAAGGTATGATGTGGAGCTGCAGTAACCGAGTAGCATATATGATGGCTAACATACGCAAATGAGAGCGAGAAGACAAGGCAAAAGCACGATCGATGAACTATGATCAATAAGTGATCCTAGAATAACCTACGTCAGGCATAACTCCAACACTGTGTTCACTTACCGGACTCCGTCGGAAAGAGACCATCACGGTAACACACATGGTTGGTGTATTTTAATTTAAGATCAACTTCAGGTTTTCTACAACCAGACATTAACAAATTCCCATCTGCCCATAACCGCAGGCACGACTTTCGAAAGTTCAATCCCTGCAGGGGTGTCCCAACTTAGCCGATCACAAGCTCTCACGGTCAACGAAGGATATTCCTTATCCCAAGACAATCCGATCAGACTCGGCATCCCGGTTACAAGACATCCTCGACAATGGTAAAACAAGTCCAGCAAGACCGCCCGATGTGCCGACAAATCCCGATAGGAGCTCCACATATCTCATTCTCAAGGAAACACCGGATGAACACTACGTACAACTAAAACCAACCCTCAAGTTTCCCCGAGGTGGCGCTGCATGTGGCTCTATTTTGGACCAACACTCAGAGGAGTACTGGCCCGGGGGGGGGGGGTTAAAATAATGATGACCCTAAGGAGCGTGAGTCCCAAGGGAAAAGAAAAGGCTAGGTGGCGAATGGTAAAACCAAGGTTGGGCCTTGCTGGAGGAGTTTTATTCAAAGCAAACTGTCAAGGGGTTCCCATTATAACCCAACCGTGTAAGGAACGAAAAATCCGGGAACATAACACCGATATGAAAGAAACTAGGGCGGCAAGAGTGAAACAAAACACCAGGCATAAGGCCGAGCCTTCCACCCTTTACCAAGTATATAGATGCATTAATCAAATAAGAGATATTGTGATATCCCAAACAAGAATATCCATGTTCCAACAAGGAACAAACTCCACTTCACCTGCAACTAACAACGCTATAAGAGGGGCTGAGCAAAGCGGTAACATAGCCAAACAACGGTTTGCTAGGACAAGGTGGGTTAGAGGCTTGGCTTAACAATATGGGAGGCATGATAGGCAAGTGGTAGGTATCGCGGCATAGGCATAGCAAAAGAGCAAGCAACTAGCAAGCAAAGATAGAAGTGATTTCGAGGGTATGGCCATCTTGCCTGAGATCCCGCAAGGGAGAAGAATGAGTCCATGAAGAATACAAGTGGGTGTAGCCAACGGATCCTCACAAACGCAACGTTACCAGATTACCAAGAAGAAGTACACTAGAAAGAAAGCAAACAACATAGTAAACAATCATCACATAAGCATGGCACGATGCGCAGACAAGTATGATGCATGTCCGGTTTAATGATACATGGCATGGCATGGCAAAGTGCACAAACAATCCTACAAATTAAGTGGAGCTCAATATGCAACGGAGTTGCATATTGAAGAAAACACCACATGACTTATTTAGTTCTCTCTCGTTTATGTACCCAACAAGATTAAATGTTGTTAGCATCGCAAGAGGTGAAGCATGATGAAACTATCTAATCTAGGCAAGTTTAAATGAGGCTGGAACAACAAAACAACAAGTCCGGAAACTCCTCATATGCATATATTAGGTTTGGTACTGTTCTACCCTAAGCATAATTTTAGAGTTGTTAAACATGCTAGATGAGTGCATCAGGTTAAACTAGGCATTTTTCTACCCCATTTACATATAAAGTTTATTAAATTCCGAGTTATGGTTAAATAGTTATGAATTAAACAAAACAACAATTTAAACATTTCAAACATGCATGACAGTTGCAAATTATGAAACTAGACAAGATTCTATGCAACTTTCATATATAATTTATTTAGGTCCGATGCACGGTTGTGAAGTTATTAAATGCATGAAGTTTAGGGGGCTTTCTGCAAAACAGTAATTCGCTGGATAAACGGACAAATTTGTGGAACGGAAAAAAAACATGACATGGGCTAGATCTGCTGGGACTGGGCTGCTCACGTTGGGCCTTATTTGGCCAGGCCAAAACAGTGGCTGGGCCTCTGGCGCTGGACGCAGGAGCGGGCCTGGGGGAGCTGGGACGGTGGAAGGACGCAGGCCGACGCAGCGGGTCAGCGAGAGTCAACGCGGGCGCTCGGGTGAGGCATTCGTCCTCTTCCTGGTTGGAAAGAAGCAGAGCAGCTCGACAGGGGCTCAGCGGGCATGGCAGCACGGCGTCGGGACTCGACGGAGATGAAGCAGGCGAGGTGGGAGAGGGTTGTGGTGGTCGGGAACGGGCGCGGCGGTGTCGATATCCTCCGGATCTGGCGCGACGACATCGGACGCTGACGAGGGCACTTGGTGGGGTGGTTGCTTCCTCGAGCACCATGAGAGAACTCCTGAGAGAGAGAGAAAACACAGAGACACCTGGGTATGAGGAGAGATTAGGGAAGGGGAACGGGATGGAGAGGCCACGAGGGGACCCTGGCCTGATCCGGCGGCTCTGCTGCTGCTGCTGGACGACGAGGAGGAGGTAGGAGAAGGGCCTCGGTTGCTGCTGCTGTGGTGGCGCTCGTCGGGGTCTGGTGGCTGCGCTGGTTTGGGGAACGCGGAAACTGAGGAGGAGCGGTGTGGTGGGATTGGTTCGATGGGACAACGAGGAGGAGACCAGGGGAGGTTTGTGGTTGGCTGTGGGTGAGATCCCGATGGGGATTTGGGGAATAAGTGCGGCGGCGGCGGCAGGGACAAGTGCCTAGAAGTTAGGGTTTGGTCTAGATTTACACTAGAGAGTATATAAAGAAAGAGGGAGACATTTAGTCGCTAATCCGTCCCTCTGATCGTAATCGGACGGTCGGGAAAAAAGACTAGGAAGTCCAATTGACAAAACCGAGACGTTTTTTAGATGTTTGGGGATGATCCGGATCCAACGGTGACGACTGCCCGGGTCGGGTCCGGGACAGCTTTTCAGGCGCACGCGCGAGGAGGGCCGCGGGCTGACAAGAGAGGTTAGGTTGGACCTGGTGGTAGGTAGTGGGCTGTGTAGACGGTCTCGAGCTGGGAGAAGAGAAGAGAGGGAGGCCCGGTGACTGTTTCTGGAGACCGAAAACGTCCGACGTTTGACCGACTATATTGTCGCTATAGTTATACGTTGGTGCGTCAAACGGACTCCGATTGCGATGAAACTTGGCAGGCGGTCTACGTACACTATAACAAGACCACACGCCAACTTTCATCCCATTCCGAGAACATTATCCGGCCACTTATAAAAATAATATTTCGGAGGTGCCGCAGGCGTGTGCAAGTGTGTCTGGGCTCAGAACGGACAACGGAAGGAACGAGGAGACCAGGACGGATGCAAGTTTTTGAAAACATGGTGATGCAATGCACATGATTACATCATAAGAAAAACATGACACGCAAGCAAATGACAAGGCACCAAGAGCGAATAACTGGAAGACACCTGGTGCAACGGTCTCGGGGCGTTACATGTGGGCAAACCGTTAACGTTCCCGGGCTGGGCGATGTGGTAATAACCGAGGAGCATATTGAGCAGGCTAAAATCCTCATGATCATTGTTGGACAACTCCTCGATATCGAGCCCATGTCTCCGACTAGAGAGGAGGAAATAAAATGGAAATATGTCTGGGGCCAACCTTTGGTCGAGCCAGACGAGGTCAAGAAGCTCCCAACGAGAATATATGAATTGCATCAATGCTACATGGACATTACCAAGAATTCCAATCGAGAGTCCCTCATGGTGAATGTCAAGAAGGATCATTACTACCATGAGAAAGCTGTGTCCATTGAGTATTCAGAACTATTTCAGTTATACAATCAAGACGCACTCGACAAATCTATCGTCAGTTGCTATTGTCTATAAGTGATTTCTTTCTGTAATTTAAGTCTCAAGCTAGCTGTAATTATTACCTGTAATTATCCTCACTATATTCTTTTCTGTGGTATTATGCAAGATGAAGATTTATGAAATGAAAAAAGGTGGACGCTATGGCATTGGGTTCGTTGACCCAAATACATTAATGAATACACATGGAAATTAGATCCATATTACGAAAAAAGTGTAGAGGAAAGCATGCTAGAGTTCTTCAAGCGCCTCAAATACAATGATGATATACTACTTCCTTACAACTTCGTGTGAGTCACACTGTCTTGTACTACAAATTCTGTTTTTGCCTACTAGCTAGCTACATGTTTTTGCTTACATATGCCCGCTTAATTAAGACATGCAAACGTGTGTGCATGCAGATTTCACTGGATCTTGTTAATCATTAAAGTTGATGAAGGAACAGTTGAAGTACTAGACTCACTACTTAAGAAACCAACTGACTACACCATCGTGAAGGGGATAGTCAACAGGTAATTTCAATCATTATTAACTATATCTCGGCCTATTTAATTAATTCGTCATTTCCTAATAACAACTATTTAATAACCCATTTATTCATTTTCTTTGTCGGCGGGCAGGGCTTGGGCAAAGTTCATCAACGTCACTCCAGGCCAATGGAAACAAAATCTGAAATGGTATCGACCCATGGTAAGTAATTAAGTAGTACTAGCTAACTGCCATCTCTTTAATTATCATGCTTGATTAATTATTATCTGATCAAATTCCATTCTCGTAAAGGCCCTGAAGTAGGCACCGAGGAATAATCTATGTGCATACTACATTTGCGAGAACATTCGCATGATGGCGTCCGAAAGGAGCAGATTTCAAAGACAGGAGTGGGTACGTTTGTCAGAACACTATTCACAATTTTTACACCATTATCGATATCTAGTCACACAACTAATACACATGCATATTGGTCTCCTTCTTAACATTTCAAAGAGGTGCGGGAGAATCTCCTACCAGAGGACCGCATAGAAGCAATTCAAGAGGAAATAGCGGGATTTTTGCTCGACCAGGTCATAGATCCCAAAGGAGAATACTTTTACCCGCTACCGCCCACATGAACCACTTCCAATTGTTATCGTGCTCCAAAGGCACCAATTAGGCTAATGCCACTTGCTCCAAAGGCACCAATTAGGAGAAATTGTATATAGCTAGCTAATTGTATATATATATACATGTGTGTATATATGTGTGAATTAATTAATGGTGGTTGTGAGACATTCGATGGTATATATATATATATGATTGGTTCTACTAGAAATTCTATTTATATATATGCATAACGTGTACAATATGTAGTATCATAAAATACCAGCAAACGAAAAAGAATTAAATGGAAAACAAAAAATTAAATGAAAAAGAAATCATAAACCCAGAACCCCCCAACCTTTTAATACCGGTTAGTGTCACCAACCAGTACTAAAGGGCTCCCTACCCCCAGAGCTGGCTTGTGCCACGTGGTTGCCCTTTAGCACCCGTTCATGCTGAACCGGTACTAAAGGGGGGGGGGACTTTAGTGCCAACACTTTATTTCCGGTTACCGAACCGGCACTAAAGGGCCTGACGAACCGGTGCTATTGCCCGGTTCTGCACTAGTGCTATGTGACTGGTGGCGTGCATGGCGCCGACGCTCGATGGTGGTTCGAGCGTCTTCACGGGCTCGCTCCCGAAGAACTTGGCGCTGATGGTGGTGGGTCCTTGGGTCGGACGATGCTATGGAAATATTATCACAAGCGTCGTCACGACAGATTAACACCCACGATGGTTGGCGTGGAGGAGGAGAGTGCACCGTGGCCGTAGCACCCCCAATCCTTCCACCACTGGCATGCGGCGGCTCGACGGAGCGCCGACCAGAGGGCCCCATCGGTCGTGGCTCATCTTTGTTGGCAACGCCGACGAGGCTTTGGATAGTGGCTCTCCACTCATTGAGGTTTTCTGCAGCAGGAGGAAAGTCGAGGTGCAACTGCGCGCATGCCAAGGCTTCTGCTGGTGTGGGTGGTGGCAAAAGCTGCATGGACCCTGATGCGCTCCGACTTCTAACCACGTTAGAAGGAGCTCTATCACGTCCTGGCGGCTGCATGCCATTTTCCCCAGCGCCTCGGTGTACATGCTGGCCTTTTATGTCTCGCGAATGATGCACGTGACTCTTCCCATGACGACGCGCAGGGTTACCAGCGTGGTGAAGCTGCTTGCCACGCACAACCTGGGAAGAGCGCGTCGGGGGCGCCGACGTAGGCACCTCGGAAGTCGCCGCGCCGCCCGTGGGTGGCACGACGCCTCCCCTGGAGGGCCCCGCGCCGCCTGCGGGTGGTCTGGCTCCGTCTTTGGAATTGTTGGCGTGTTGCCTGTCGTCTCGCGCACGAACACGGCCACTCGCCAGGCTTTGGCTGCCAGAGCGATGCGGGTGTTCGCGAGCCGTGCCTTGGCTTCCATCCGCGACCGCCCCACCACTCGCCCGTATTGGCACGGGCCGTTTGGCACCCGATGAACTGATCGCTGTGATCGTCTTCTTCTTGGGAGCCATGTCGATGAAGAACTGCTAAACTAACTGCTAGACCGGATTCTCACAAATGTGCACCCCCTACCTGGCGCGCCAGAGATGTCGGTGGCAAATAACACCTATGGGGTCACTGGGATCCCTTCTACATTTGGCGGGCACGGGGTTGTGCAAAGAGCGGGTCTCGCGGTCAGCACACAAATCGTTTACCCAGGTTCGGGCCGCGGAGACGCGTAAAACCCTAGTCCTGCTTTGATGTATATTTAGGTGTTCTTGTGTTCTTGAACAGGCTGCGGTGGCTCTCTAGTCCAAAAGATCCGAATCCCCCTCTAGTACGCCTCGGGCCTCCTTTTATAGACAAAAAGGGGTCGCCATAGTGGCACACAGGAGGTGGAAAGGTGTACAGGGGCTGAGTCTATCCCCTGGCATCGTCGGACAAACGCATTTAATGCGCTAACGACGTGCCCCTCTTGCTTTATTGGGGACGACAAAGAAGCTCGTCCTAGCTGTCGTTGCCTCGCCTGGCTCTGACGCGCGTCCAAGATGACGAGGCATTGTAGCACCACGTTGGCTAGCTACTGGGCTGGCGCGGTGGTGGAGCCTTCATGAAGATCTGCATGCCACCACGCAGGTGCTTGCTGAGTTGGTGTAGAGGCCGCGCGCTTCCGCGCAGATGCCTGTCCAGCTGGTTGAGCTGGCAGCTACATGGGAGCGGCGGTGGAGTCTTGGCAGACGCAGGCCTGGCTGTGGCCCCGCACGCGTCCTCGGCAAGGGTCTTGCCGAGGGCCCGACAAGGGTCTCGCTGCGGCAACGCGGTCGTCCCCAGCAAGGATCTTGTCGGGGGTCTCGTGGATATCCTTGGCGAGGATCTTGGCAAGCATCGTCGTCTTCTGGGTCTCACCTGATCTTGTGTATCTATGATCTCTACAAAGATCTGCATGCCACCATAGAGGTGCCTCCCGAGCCTTGGTTCCAATATGGTGTTGGAACACCTTGGGCTCAAGGATGGCGCCCTCTGCTGGCGTTAGGCAAGTTGCCCTGGCAAGGATCATGTCGAGGCTGCGGAAGCCACCCCGGCAAGGGTCTTGCCGGGGGAGTCCACCTCGCCCTCTCGCTCCTTTGCGCCTCTGGTCTTGGCGTTTCTTTGGTCATCTTGTGCTCCGGCTTCGCTCCTCTGCCCTGCTTAGTGTGGCCGTAGGCGCGGCTCTGACTGCCCATGCACAAGTTAAGGGGTGTAAAAGGAGATCCCCTACTTTCGTACACCGACAGATGTATGTTGTCTCTCCTCTAGTGGTGTCATGTGAACGTCGACTACATGACACTTCACCATTGTTTGGGCCTAGGGGAAGTTATTGGGGAGTAATAAGTAGATGATGGGATGCGAAATTGACAGAATCTTAAACCCTAGTTTATGAGTTGCTTCGTAAGGGGCTGATTTGGATCCATATGTTTCATGCTATGGTTAGGTTTACCTTAATACTTGTTTTGTAGTTGCGGACGCTTGCAATACGGGTTAATCATAAGTGGTATGCTTTTCCAAGGAAGGGTAGTACCCAAGCACCAGTCCACCCACATATCAAATTATCAAAGTACCGAACGCAAATCATATGAACGTGATGAAAACTAGCTTGACGATAATTCCCATGTGTCCTCGAGAGCATTTTCCTTTATATAAGAGTTTGTACAGGATTGTCCTTGGCTACAAAAAGGATTGGGCCATCTTTCTGCACCTTATTTACTTTCATTACTTGTTACCATTGTTAATTACCTTATCACAAAACTATCTGTTACCGATAATTTAAGTGCTTGCAGAGAATACCTTGCTGAAAACTGCTTACCATTTCCTTCTGCTCCTCGTTGGGTTCGACACTCTTACTTATCAAAAGGACTATGATAGATCCCCTATACTTGTGGATCATCAATTATCATGCGGGTAAAGCCAACATAGTTGCCGATGCCCTCAGCCGCAAGCCTGCCAGTCTAAATGCCATAATGGTTTCCTTGCCTCCCGTACTCCAGGAAGAGATCGCTCAGCTCAATTTGGTTATAGTTCATGCCGGTCTTGCCAATATATTGGAAGTTAATCCTACCCTTGAGGATGAGATTCGCAGGCCCAGACAGATGACGTAGCACTGCAGTCCCATGTCAAGCATATGCAAGAAGGCAAGACTCAGGATTTCTCTAAGGATCAGCAAGGTACGCTAAGGTTTCGAGGACGGATTTGCGTACCTGAGCAAGCAGGCCTCAGAAAGAAGCTCCTGGCAGAAGCACACGAATCTTCGTATTCAATCCACCTAGGAGGTACCAAAAATGTACGATGACCTTCGCCAGATAATTTGGTGGGATGGAATGAAGAAAGACATCGCATACTTTGTCGCTTGATGCGATATATGCAACAAGGTTAAGGCGGGACACCAAAAACCCGCCGGACTCCTTCAACCCTTACCCGTCTTGCAATGGAAATGGGATGATGTCTGCATGGATTTCACCTCAGGCCTACTAAGGACTCACCGAGGCAATGATGCAGTATGGGTCATGGTGGACACACTGACAAAGGTAGCTCACTTCATTCCGATCCGAACCACCTACCGAGCCGATCAACTCGCATAGTTATATGTGTCCAGAATTGTCAGTTTGCATGGAGTGCCAAGAACAATTACTTCAGACTGAGGTTCTCTCCTTACCTCAACATTTTGGTCATGTCTCCATCAAGCCTTTGGGACTTCCCTAAAATACAGCATAGCCTATCATCCTCAAACAGACGTGTCGGTGTTCTGGGACCGGGGGTGCCCAGACTTGCCTGCCTGCGGGCCTGTGCGTGGCTCCACCAACAGCCTGGTACGACCCATCTTTAGCAGCAACCACTCAAGAGCCTCGCGAGGGGCCAAGCCTCGCGAGGCGGACGACACCAGGACCTCCCCGCGAGCAGCCTCACTAGGGTGGCTCCCGAGGAGCGGAGATTTGTATGCAAGAGGCACCTTGCGAGGTTCACGTGACGTGAGCCATGACGACCAAGGCCAGGCGGGCACCAACGGGCGAAGTGCACCAGTTTCCTCTTTCGTGGTAAAGAGGCAGGCGCAGGCGAGGAATCCTGAGGCATCAGGCTGTAACACCCTGGTGTAATGATGCTACAGTAACCCATGGGATTAAGCTAATCGTTTTTTGATAAACAAGTGTTTGGTCATCATTGTCCTCTATCTTTTTCATTATTCCAGTTTCTAGTTCAAAATCAAATGTTCATCATGTGTAAAATATTCTCCTGGTAATATTGGTGGTGATCCAACATTTTGGCAAAATGCCTATGTGGCATAAAATAGCTAAAACAGAAAAGCTTTGAAAAAAAGGAAAAAAAGAGAAAAGGCAGAGGAAAGAGGAACCCCCCTCCCTGGATCGAACCCAACTGGGCCGGCCCACCTACCCAACCGAGCCAGCCCAGTTGCCCCTCGCACCGGTCTCCCCCCCCCCCCCCCCCGCCCTGTTCCTCGGTCTCAGACCACTACAGGGGATCATCTCCGCCTGACCACCTCACCGGCGACGATAGGGGATAACGACGCCACGACGCCTCGGCCTCGACCCATCTCTCCCACTTGCTCCCTCTGTCTCTGCCTCTCCCTCTCCCCACCAGTTCCCCGCTCACTTCTTCTCCCCTGGTTCCCCATCCACGCCCAAGCGCGGTCGCCGCCGTCCTCCGTTGTTGCCGCGGCCACCGGCCACCCCGCGCCTCGCCAGCACGTCCACGAGACGCGCCGTCCTCGGCTACACCCTCTGAACCAACCGGAGTGAGAAGGGAGCCACCACCGCGAGCCTGACGACCCCTTCTTCCTCCTACGACCTTCTTCGTCTCCGGCACCGATTCGGTGCCGTTGGTCATCCCCGAGCCTACTTTGCACATTTGCAGGAGCCCTGTGAGCTCCTCTCCTTCTCCCCTCACTCCCTGCTCATACCCGCGCTCGTAGCCACCGACCACGTCATGGCCGTACTCGTCGCCGTAGACGAGCTAGCCGCCGTGACCACCGTAGCCCGAGCTCACGTCCGAGCTCGTAGACGAGCTCCTGGAGCTCGTGCGAGTCCAACGAGACCCCTAGCGCGCCTTCCTGTGCCATGCAGCGCCGTATCCGACGACGCCCGAACTCCGGCGTCCGCTCCACCACTCGCCGCCGCCGTTTTCGGCAAAGTCCGGCCAAACCACCACCACCACACGACATGGCATCGAGTGGCCGTTCGAATGGACCAGGACGCGCGCCAAACGACGCCGTGTAGCGAAATCCCACAAGGCCCGGGTGCCCCGCCGCATTCTCACGTCGCTGGCGGCGAAACGCCGGCCACCGCCTACGTGGTTGGCCTAGGGCCACCCAGTGCCACTGCCAGTGGGCCCCGTGGGTCCCAGGACCAGGCAGCCAGTGCCAATGACACGCGGGCCCCACCGCATATTTTAATTAATTAAAATGTTTTAAATATCTAAAACCTAATTAGTTACTAATTAGAGGCTCACATGTGGGGCCTAGTAGCTATTTAACCTTAGTTTAGTTCAATATAAATTCTGTTAATTACAGTGGCTGACATGTGGGCACCACCTGTCTGGTTTGACTGGTCAGCCGACCTGTTGACCTGCTGACGTCAGCATTGCATCATGCTGATGTCATATTCCCCTTCTGTTAATTTAAATAATTCCAGGATATTGTTTAAACTTTGAAAAATCATAGAAATTAAACCGTAGCTCGGATGAAAATGTTTTTTATATGAAAGTTGCTCAGAAAAATCCAACGAATCCGAATACGCAGTCAGTTCATCTGTCACATGCCCCTAGCATGCTGAACATTGAACTTTCCCCCTCTTTTCCTTTGTCCGGAATCCAACTAACGTTGGGAATTCATCCTCGGATGTTTATCCCCTCCGTCTGCAACGTGTAGCACTACATTAGGGCAACCCTAGCTCTGGCTATCGTCATGTTATGCCTTGAGATGCATTGTTTGCTTTGTATTTACTGTTTCTTCCACCTCCTCTCTCCTGTAGACCCCGATACCGATGTTGCCCTTGTGATCGACTACGTCGATGACGAACCCTCCTTGCCAGAGCAACCAAGCAAGGAAACCCCCCTTGAGCATTCCAATATCGCCCATTTCTTTCCCTCTCATGCTTTGCATTAGAACTGCTACTACTTTCTGTATGATCCTACTCTGATGCATAGCTTGTTGTTGTTACCTGCTTTCATACCTTACCAGCTTATCCTAAACTGCTTAGTATAGGTTGGTTAGTGATCCATCAGTGACCCCCACCTTGTCCAAGTTGCCTCGCTTTATGTTCGATGACTCGATCAACGTGATCGACGTCCAGGCCCCGACACCGCACATCACCCCCCTAGTTGTACGACTCTGCAGAGTTACCATTGAGTGCCGAGGGTGGAACCTCATACATAACTCCTGATGAGATCTCTGTAGTGTAGCTATTCGGTCGTGGTCATTGAGGGTGATTCCGCCTTAACCACTTCCGTTACGGCTCTGTGGTGCAACCCCTCAAGTGTGAACCTCGAGGGTGGATCCTCTTACGTTCATCTTGATGATAACATCGAGTGGAATTCACAGGGGGTGATTCCTCGGGTTTTCCCCTTGGTGTTAGACACATGGTTACTATGGTTACTATGACTTTGCACTGAGCCATGTTACTAAAGACGGGTCGACCCTGAGGGGTACCCGCGCAAGCTTAATAGCGAGTGATGTGGAGTCGGGTTGACCTGGGAGGTGCCCGTGAGATACTTACGAGGCGTGGCCGGGCATTCTTAGCCCTTGCCGAAAGTACTTGAGATGGGGCGACAGGGTCACATCGATCGTGAGTCTCTGCTTGTTACCGCATGCTCCTTATCCACTACGGTTTGGATATTTGATCCGAGGGGGCTCTGGCCTGATAGCACTAACCATCACGTGGGCATAGTATGGGTGTTCTGTGTCGTACACATCAGCCGAAGCTTAATAGACGCCAGCGACTGAGCGGCGTGCGCCGGGTTGGACTGCGTAAGCTCCTGCCTTGTTGAAGGAGGTAGCTAGGTCTGCTCACCGGCCGCGTACGCAACATGCAGGAGTTCCCGGGGAGATGGCCCATGACCCCTGGGGGCATAGGCTTAGTCCGGCGTGCTGACCTCTCTATTAAGCCTAGGTCGGGTTGCGGCATATTGTTTGGCCGAGGTCGGCCATGACCCAGGAAAGTGTGCCCGGCCGGAGTTAATCGAGCGTGGTGGGTAAGTTGGCGCACCCCTGCAGGGAAGAAAACATCTATCGATAGCCTGTCCTACGGTAACAGACACTTGGAGTTGTATCCTGACCGATACAACTAGAACTGGATACTTGTGATGAGAACTGGATGGTGATGAGAATTGGATTGTGATGACACTTGGATAGTATGGCTCTGGGATTGCTTTCTTGTTGGGAGTTGAGAAAGGATCTCTGGCCGAGGTTGATAACACTACTACTTTACATTATGGTGATCTGTACTCTTCTATATGCTGCAAGATGCTTGAAGATGCTTGAAGACGCTAGTCTTCGATAGGCTAAGCTTTCCCCTTCTCTTCTGGCATTCTGCAGTTTAGTCCACAGATACAACCCATTTCCCTTGATACAGATGCATACTTAGTTTAGATCTGATGTAAGTCTTGCGAGTACTTTGGATGAGTACTCACGGTTGCTTTGCTACTTCTTTTTCCCCCATAACCGATTGTTGCGACCAGATGACGGATCCCAGGAGCCAGACGACGCCACTGATGACTACTACTACCCGGAGGATGCCTACTACTACGTGAAGACCGCAGACAACTAGGAGTAGTTAGGAGGCTCCCAGGCAGGAGGCCTTGCCTTTTCGATCATTGTTGCTTTTGTGCTAGCCTTCTTAAGGAAAACTTGTCTAACTTATGTCTGTACTCAGATATTGTTGCTTCCACTAACTCTTGTGTTTTCGAGCTTATGTATTCGAGCCCTCGAGGCCCCTGGCTTGTAATATAAAGCTTGTATTATTTTAATTTGTGTCTAGAGTTGTGTTGTGATATCTTCCCGTGAGTGCTTGATCTTGATCTTACACATTTGCGTGTATGATTAGTGTACGATTGAATCGAGGGCGTCACATAGGCAAAGGTTTCCATATCGGTGCAATAAGACCAAGACCAGCAGGACGAAGGTCACCAAGGAGCCCACAGTGGCGTCACCACCAGAGCCTTTGGCAGGCGAAGACCACCTTTTGTTAGGACAACTTGTACTAGTTGTCTCCCTTCAAACTTTGCCGTTGTGGGATCCCTTCCTACCTAACATTTGGGAAGAGGACCAGGGCCTCTATAAATAGGACTAGCCACCACCATAGGGAGGGATCGACTCATCTTGAATTGGATCCATTCCATCCTCACATCCACAAGCTCGCCGAGCTCAAGAACACCTCTCCTCCTGAGGCAGTTCACCCATTGTACTAGTTCATCCTTAGCCCGTGAGGAAATCCACCAACACCACACTGGAGTAGGGTATTACACCGCAAGGTGGCCCGAACCAATATAAACCCTTGTGTCTCTTGTTCCTTGGGTTCGTCAAGCTAGGCCGTGAGATCATTGAGCGAGCGAGCTAGGGAGAGAGTGTTCTTCGTGTGCACCCCAGAGTTCGAACCTTAAGGGTTAGCCGGAACCCACAATCCGACATTTGGCGCACCAGGTAGGGGTGCGCCAGAGCTCCGCCTCTCTGCTTGTTCCGCCCCTCCGCCCGCTTGGTCTCTCCGTCCGGCCCTCATGGCAGGCGCCACCCCGCCGGCTGCATCGATGGGCGTGCACAAAGGCGCCATGGGCATCCAGGCCTTCACCCCCGCCTTACGATAGGTGTGATGGTCGCACGAGTTCAAGCCGGATATGCTGCCTCGCTATGATGGCTATCAGGACCCCGATTCTAAGTCACACTGATCTAGCTTGTAACACCTCATAGCACTTTGCCGCCTCACGCGCGGTATTCCCACAGGTTTCGCCTTACCATGGCCCGGGACCGTTTGCGCCTCTTGGCTCACCTATATGATAGTGTCGCTAGCATCCATATGACAGAGAACCCGAGCCGACATGACTAGTCGTGAACACAATGTGGCACTAACTTACGGGGACGGGCATACATGAATCAACATCGAGCATGTCGGTCAGCAGCGTGCGAAGCCGGGCTGTAGCACTGGGCTAACAGGACTCCGGGAACCCGGGCTGTAGCAGGCTAGGCAGGACTCCGGATGTCACCGCGTGACATTCCCCCGAAGGGACAGACACAGGAACGAAGTGAATCACATGCCGGCCAGTCAAGTGTTCCGGAGCAGTAGTGCTGGGCTAGCAGGACTCCGGTGAACCAGGCTGTAGCGGACTACTATGGCTCATGGAAGCACAAGACTACATTTCCCCATAGGAGAGGCTACCAAGGATAAACAACTAGGTTGTATGATCCCACACATACCAAGCATTTCAATCATACACACAATATGCTCGATATGTGTAAATACAACATGGCATCACAACATAACTCTATGACTCAAGTATTTATTCATTAGGCTCCGAGGAGCCAAGTATTACAAACATGGGCCTCATGACCCAACATACAGAGCATACAAGCAACAAGCACATGCGGAAGCTTAACTTGTCTGAGTACAGACAACTACAATGAAGAAGGCTGAGAAGCCTAACTATCTACAAGACCCTGCCGAGGGCACAAGATCGTAGGTGAGGTAACAAGCTAAACGTTGAAGTCCACACGGAACTACTAGCGAGACTAACGTCTCTCTACAAAACATAAATTAAGCAAATGTGAGTACAAATGTAGCCAGCAAGACTTACATCAGAACTAACTACATATGCATCGGTATCAACAAGGGGGTGGTGGAGTTTAACTGCAGCAAGCCAGCTTTGACTCAGTGGCTAACCTGAACTACGACTGCAAGCAAATCTTTTGAGGTGGTGCACACAAGTCCACGTATTCACCATTCAATACACCACTATGGATCCGCTCATGTCTCCCTACAAGAAGGCCATCCATAGCACTCATACTTATCTTGCGAGTTTTAGAGTATCCACTTCAAGTTATCTATGAATTGTAGAGGCAACCCAGAAGTCCTTTACCACGGACACAGCTATTCGGATAGATCATTTATAACCCTGCAGGGGTGTACTCCTTCACACACGCTCTCGCCACTTACCACCATGTACACATCGTGTATCTCGGCAACCTTCAAGCGGAAGCCTGGCGAGGGAGTCGGCCACGACCTGACTAACCACACAAGTCTCTAGTCCAGGTTTATCGCCTATTCGGGTTCCATCCGTGAGGAGATCCGGCCAGAGTTTCGCTCACAGCCCCAAACAATGTGTGCAGGGTTCCGGAGACACCAAACGGGTGCCCGGTACACCATGCCATGGTGTATCTACCGCATCATAGCCCACCCCTAGGGTCAGCGCTACGCGCTTCCGCCAACACATATCCTACAAACACCAGAAACTTGTTGCAACTCCTGGACAGAGGGCAAGGGCAGTTAATAAGTCGAGAGGGTCCATTGGTTTCGGGCCCAATGCGTGGTAGTAGCTATTCATGGATCACAAACACAGAACTCGGTTCCTAAGAACTGTTTCAATGAGACAACCCACCATGTACTCCTACATGGCCTCTCACCGCTACCTTTACTAAATCGTGTTCACACACTTAGCTCACACACAGTAGGACATGTTCATGACTATTCCAATTAATCCCCGACGAATTAGACCTGACTCAACTCTAAGCAGAAGCAGGCATGACAAACAAGCATGAATGAGTAGGCACATCAGGGCTCAAACAACTCCTACTCATGCTAGTGGGTTTCATCTATTTATTGTGGCAATGACAGGTGATGCAGAGGAAAAGGGGTTCAGCTACCTTAACATATAACAGTTGAATTGATGTTGTTCTAATGCAGTAAAAGAGAGCAGGAGCGAGAGAGTGGGATTGTATCAGAATGATCAAGGGGGTTTTTCTTGCCTGGCACTTCTGAAGATAGTATAGCTCTTCATCAGTGTCATCGAACTCATCATCGGAAGCACGTCTATCGAGAGGGGACAAATACCGACAACAGAGAAGGACAGCACAATCAATGCAACGCACAATATGATGCATGATCATGACATGTCAATATGTTGTCTTTTGAGCTAATGCAAGAAGCAACATGTTAAATGGAGTTGGTTTGAACCCTAGGTTCAAATTCAAACTCCATATGTGAGGGTTTAAATGCCATTTTTATGATTTGGCCTAAACAGCAGCCATAAGTTGTTCTAACATGCATGAAAATGGTACAGATGGATAGATTGGATTTTTCTGATCATTTTTCATATATAATTTATTTCATTCTGAGCTACGGTTGATTATATATGATTTTTAGAAGTTTAAAACATTTTCTGGAATTTCCTGTGAAAGAATAAATCCAGAAAAAGAGTTATTGCGTCAGCATGACATCGGGGTGATGTCAGCCGGTCAAAGGCGTCGACCAGGTCAAACCTGACCAGTGGGACCCACTGGTCAGTGACTCAGTCCACTAACTGAGTTAGTTAGTGCCAAACTAACCCTGACCAGGCTGTTAGCGGGGCGGGGCCCACATGTCAGTGACTTGTTTATTTAACTAAATTAGTTAGCTCTAATTAATCTAGAGTTAACTAATCAGGGGCTTGGGCCCACATGTCAGGGGAGGTCAAACCAGTGGTCAAACCCTGGTCAAACAAGTCAAACCCGCCGGCGACTCGACGCCGGCGAGGCCAGAGGTGGCGGGGCACCTCGGATCTCCCCTACAGGGCACCGTTCGAGGCGCCGTTGGGCTCTACGGCTGCGGAGCAACAACGCGTGTCGGGTGGTGGCCGTGAGCAGTGCCGGGGCGGACTACGGCGGCGACGGCAAAGACGACAGCGGCGGCCGGAGCACGGCTATGCGCGAGCAGGGTGCTGCAGCTCGAGCCGAGCGAACGAAGGTCCTAGGCAGCACCTAAAGGGCAGCAGGAGCACGCTGGAGCAACTAGTAGGAGCGGAGGGGCTCAAGGGCACGGAGCTCGCCGGCCATGGCGGACGGCGGCTTCGGGTGCTCACGGGGCAGCGGCTATGGGGCGTGCGCGAAGAAAAAGGTGGAGGGGAGCGGTTCAGTGGCTCACGGCGAGTCTTCCGGTGTAGACGGCGGGGCCGGGGAGGTGTCGGAGCGAGCGGGGAGGCTAGTCGAATCTCCGAAGACCCGAGGAGGATGAAGGTGTCGGGGACGGTGCTTCGAGGCGTCAGGCGCCGCGTGGCCCGGCGGAGAGGACTAGGGCGACGAGGCAGATCTTCTGGACTGCTCAAGGGGATGAGGGAGAGGCGATGGCCGCGGTGGTGCTAGTCGGCGGCGGCGGGCGCGTTCAGTGAGGTGGGGAACGGCAAGGGAGGGGCAGGGGGAAAGAGACGAGCGGGTTGGCGCGATCCGGACGACAGCGACGAGGTGTTTTGCGGCGTCGTGCTGGCCTCGGGCGGCCAGGCAGGTAGGTGGCGTGGCACGCGGGGAGTGGGCGCGTCTCGGGCACACGCCCTGTCCATCGGTGGCAGGAGGACTACGACTAGAGCTGGGCCAGTGGGCCGCACAGTAGTGGATTGCACAGGTGAGACCAGGTACTTTCTCTCTCTCCTTTATTTCTGTTTTTTTCTATTTATTTTTCTCTGTTTTGATTTAGTTTGAAAACTAAACCATTTATATAAATTCTGAGATTATTTGTGGGAGCTCTCTGCAATATACTAGCGATCCACAATTACTTTCATAATATCTGGAGCTATAAAATTAGTTATAGATTTTATTTGCTCCAACTCAAATACAATATGAATTTATTCAAAAATCCATAAATGGCCAAGAAATATGCTCATCATTTTTGGCAGAGGTTTTCACCTTTATCATAAATCATGAACATTTTCAAAGGGCATTTTGGGGTCTTTGAAAATATTTTTATTTTTATCCTAGTTGCATTTCATTTGGTGCTAGGGTTTGTCGGCGTTCTGGGAACGGGGGTCCCCAGACTTTCCTGCCTGTGGCGTGGCTAAAGCGGGGGCCCAGCGCGGCCCATCTTCATCAGCTCAAGCTCAAGACCCTCGCGAGGGGCCAAGCCTCGCGGGGCGGATGACAGGAAGCTTCCTCAGAGGCAGCCTCATCAGGCAGGCTCCCGAGGAGGCGGAGAGATCAAGGCAGGGGTACCTCGCGAGGAACCCGTGACGCAAGCCATGACGATCGAGACCAGGCGGGCGCCGGCTTGCGCAGTGTCCTTGTTTCCCCTTTGGTGCAAAGGGGGCAAGCACAGGCCAAGGCATCAGGCAAAGGTTACCATTCCGGTGCAACGAGACCAAGACCAGCCGGACGGCAGGACGGAGGTCACCTGGAGCCCAAGACGGCGTCATCGCCAGTGCTTTTGGCAGCCGAAGACCAGCTTTGGTCAGGATAACTTGTACTAGATGCTCCCCTTCGAAATGGCCAATTGTTGGCGCCCTTCCCGCTCATTACTTGGGGAGAGGCCCAGGGCCTCTATAAATAGAGCTAGCCACCATAGAGTAGAGGGGGAGACACCCAAGAGAGATCGAGACACCCCGGAGAGACCAAGGCACCAAGGAAGGGAGAAATCTAGGGACGGCTGGAAATCTGGTAGAACCATAGCAAAGAGAGAGGAAGAGGCGACTGAACTCACCCTAACAGTTCATCGCACCAGCTCAAGAACACCTCTCGCGAGGCTGTTCTTCCCTTGTACTGTCCATCATCAGCCCCAGAGGCAATCCACCACACCACACACTGGAGTAGGGTATTACACCACAACGGTGGCCCGAACCAGCATAAACATCGTGTCCCTTGTATTGTTCAGAATTTTCATCTTAGTTCACACGAGAGGATCGGGCGTAGATCGGTAGGGGAGAGATCTCCGCGCGCACCCCAGTGTTCAAACCTCAAGGGTCTGCCAGAACTCGAAACCCGACATTTGGCGCGCCAGGTAGGGGTGCGCAGGAATCTTCCTTCCGCTGTTCACGTGTGATCTTCCGTCGTGTCCATGGCTGATGCTCGTCGGGCTCGCGCCGAGCGCCGGGCTGCTCATGCCGCTCGCGTCGCCCAGACGGCGCCCGTCGGCGGCCCCCCTCGTCGTTCCCCGTCGCCCGCTGCCAACGCCACCATCGGCCCGGCGGGGAACGAGCAGCAGGCCTGGTCCCATCACCCCTCGGTGAGGCGGGATGGCCACACCGCCACCATGTAGCTGACTCTAGCTGGCTCGTCGTCCCACGCCCGTCGCGCACCCATGGATGCGCACGCCCCACTGCTCTTGGTGCGGGAGCTCCTGCACTATCTCCCCATCGACGATCTCTACAAGGACTAGCTCGCCCGCATCACCGAGCTCGTCAGTGCTGCAGGGGGCTCCCCCTTGCCGTCC
Organism: Triticum urartu; assembly: GCF_056163025.1. Lineage (NCBI taxonomy): Eukaryota > Viridiplantae > Streptophyta > Magnoliopsida > Poales > Poaceae > Triticum > Triticum urartu. Next base: position 412,169,312 of record NC_141879.1, on the reverse strand, counting down.
CTCTCGCTGCCTCGCCCTCTGTCCCGTGTAGGGAGCAAGGATCAGGAGGCGCCTTCGCCGCCTCCTCCCCAAGAAGGTGCCTTGGCTCCAAGGCGTGCAGCCCCAGGGCGAGACCCTCCACGTCCGGCGCCTGCGCAGCAAGAAGGGAGCTGCTAAGAGATCCCACATCCCCGGGAAGGTGCTCGCGCGCTCCCAGCGCCGGCGCGCCAAGATCGCGCCCCAGCACCTCCACGACAAAACCCTGCGCTACTCCCAGCGGCGCCTGGTGACCCGCAAGAACGAGTCCAGCACCAGCAAAGGGCGCCGGTGGCCACGGTGGGCTGCCTCGCCTTCACACCCGAGCTGCGCGGTTTCACATGGCCAGGAAAGTTCAAGCCTGACCTCCCTCCCCGCTACAATGGCACAGCGGACCCCGCGGAGTTCCTGTAGCTCTACGAGCTGGGCATCGTAGCCGCCAACGGAGACGAGAAGGTCATGGAAAAATGGTTCCCCATGGCGCTCAAGGACGGCGCCCACACCTGGCCCCTGAACCTGGCTCCCGGCAAGATCTCCTCCTGAAGCGAGATGCGCACCCGCTTCATCGCCAACTTCAAGGGCACTCGCGACCGGCCCCCGACCGTGAGCGACCTACGCCACATCAAGCAACAGCCAGGAGAAACCCTGCAGAAGTACATCCAGCGATTCAACTACGCTCGCCTCAAGATCCCCAGGGTGATCGAAGAAGCCGTCATCTCAGCCTTCTCCGACGCCGTGCGCGACGTCAAGATGAAGGAAGAGCTAGCAATCCATGAAGACACGTGCACATCCCTGGAGCTGTTCAACTTGGTGACCAAGTGCGCCAGGGCTGAGGAAGGGCGTCCCTCCCTCCTCGAGCTCCCGGCAGCCAACTCGTAAGAAAAGAAGCTCAAGGCCAAGGACGTGAAGCGCAAGGGGGCTGCCGTGCTAGTAGCGGAACCGGGCACCAAGCGAGGCAGGGATCAGCCTGAGTCATCCAAGGGCGGACGGTACTGCGTATACCACGACCTCCACACCCACAACACCAACGAATGTCAAGAGCTCAGAGCCATGCGAGATGGGCGAATCGGCCGACGCCCAGAGCGCAACGACGTGGGCTATGGCCAAGGAGGAGGAAGAGGCGGTGGACGATGGGAAGACTGTGGCCTTCGCCAGGGATGGCATGACCGCCCTCGTGAGGACCCCTGGCAGGATCAGCCTCGCGAGGGAGGCTGGAGGGACCAGCCTCGTGAGGACCGTCCCCACGGCAACGCAGGCCTCCCTCCTCTACCGACCAAGGAGGAACGAAGACCAACACCAAGACGATGGGGCTGGGGGCTTCCAAGAGCTGCATGCAATTGCTTGCATCATGGGCGGCACCCAGGCCCCAGCCTCACAGCGCATCTTCAAGTAGTTTGCTCGCGAGGTGAATGCAGTCCTTCCTAAGCTTGAGGCCACGTGCCTTCTCAAGTGGTCTTCATGCGCGATCACATTCAGTTCCGCAGACCAGCTCAAGTGTGCGGCAACGGCCGGAGTCCTCCCGATGCTTTGCTCCCCAGTCATTAGCAACGTGCAGGTCACCAAGACCCTCATCGATGGCGGGGCAGGACTCAACGTCCTGTTCGTCGAGACGTTCGACAATCTCCAAGTGCCATACGACCAGCTTCAGCCCACCAAGCCTTTCTCAGGAGTCACCGATGGTTCCACTGTTCCAATTGGGCAGGTTCGCCTTCCGGTCACCTTCGGGCAACGCAACAACTACCGCACCGAGCTCATCGACTTCGACGTCGCTCACACCCGCCTGCCGTACAACGCCATCCTCGGGTACCCAGCCCTAGCCAAGTTTATGGCAGTGACTCACCATGGTTACAATGTCCTCAAGATGCCAGGAAGCGGTGGAGTCATCACCGTACCCTCTGAAGAAAGGGACGCAGTGTGCTCGCTCGAGCGTGCATTCCAAGCCGTAGCAATCGAAGACCCAGATCGCAGGAGCGGGAGGCCTCCCGAGGCGACCCTCAAGAAGAAGAAGACCTTACCTGGCCAGAGCCACAAGGACGCAGGCACCTCCAGAGGTATTGCGCCAGGATTCGCGTCCGATCAGGGAGCGCCGCCCTCTCGCGCATAGGAAGGCGTACCCGGCGCCCTCCTCATGCAGGGCTCGAGGGCTCTCTCTTGGAGAGCCACCGACCTTACCAAGGTCGCGGGGGAGGCGCTCGGGCACGGGGTGCTTTCAAGCATGCTTCCCTCAAAAAGGTACTAGTCAAAGGAGACAAAACCCTCAGGAGTTCATCGCAAGGAACACCCAAGAGCCACAAGAGTCCAGAGTCATGCGCGGCAGCCGCCGCTTACCTGCCGTGGCCCCACATCCAGGCGAGCATGGAAGACTGCGCGTCTGCGTCGACGTACCAGGGCTCAACCGAGCTGTGTCCTAGGAGCGCCTATGGCCTTCGGCTGTATGGCGCTACGTGGGACCACCCCACAGCTACGTTCGCATGCCCTTTGGCCTGCCGAGCGTGGTCGTCGCACATCAGCGCTTATTGAGGAGCATTCTGGAGGCTCAGGAGGTCAGGCATCGCACGGTCCTGGCGGAGGTGGCGATGGTCCACGAAGACCTGCACGTGCCACCAGAGCCTCCCGAGGCCCCTGGGCCTGGGGGCTCATGAGGGCCGACGTCTTCACCACGCATCGCTCACTTCCTCAGCATCACTTCGTCTTCAACAGCACCAGGTGACATCTTTCAGAGTTCTAATTTCAGCTGGGAGCGCCCACAGGGCTGCACCATTCCCAGGCCGCGTGGGTCCGTCCCCGCGGCATGTATCCATTTTGGTTATGCTCTTTACTTACCCTGTTGGGGGCGCCCCTCGGGCTGCATCATCCCCATGCCGCTCGGGGCTGACCCAGCGGCGGTTGCTTTTACCTGCGCTTGCTTGAAATTGGATTTCCTCCTATGTGCTTGACATACCTGACCTAATCACCTGCTCGATCGACGCCTATTTGAAGAGCCGTTCGCTCTAGCACGGCGCGTGCGCACGGGTCCGTTCCTGCAGCGTTGATAAACTTGAGTGGTCGAGCTCTGGCCGCGGCAGCCCCGCACGGCGCCACCTCACCAGGCAGTCAGTGCTCTGACCGCTCCCTCGGAGTGACCATAGGTTGGCCGGCGACCGTAACGATAGGCCTTGTTTCTCCTCATGATTGGTGTGTAGGACCTACTCCAGGAGCAACGTTGGGGGCATCGTGAGTTCTCTCTCCCTCTCTTCAGCACGGACCGCTTGCACGTTAAAAGGGGGGTGCCTGAGCATCGCGACTCATGGGCTCCTACTGGCTCTCCAGCCCTCACCCCCTGGCCTTGACCCACGGCATCGCGACCTATCATACCAGCGACGGCTGAGCTCACTCGAGGGCCGGGACCTGAGGACGTAGAGCGTTAAGGAAAGTGCGGGGGAGTGGGAAGAAGCTCACGAGGGCCTAACCCAGTAGTACCGCGACCACCGCCTCTCGGGACAGGCGCCTCTCCGAGGAACTACGTCAGACACACAAGATAAGTCGCGTCGTCGCAAAAGCTAGACCAACGCAGCGCTAAATCCCTACCTAGTGCAACTCTGTCATGGCGATGCTACCTTCCTTTCTCGCCCAGCAAGGATTTCTTGAGCGCTAAAGGGGACCTCCCGAGCATCACGACTCAGGGGCTCTTACCGGACCTTGGGCCGCTCACCTCCTGGCCTTGACCACGGCATCGCGACTTGGCATACCAGCGACGGCTGAAGCCTGTGGACTGGGACCTGTCAGCGTAGAGCGCCAAGTCCTCGTGAGGATAGAAAGGGGGAGCTTAGCCGGAACAGAACGGACACCTCACGCTAATTCATATTAAGGATATAGTAATTACAAAAGCATGGCAGATGCCTTACATACCCCCTGCGGGGTGTTGCTTTAATTCCTTGTAGGGAACAAAAGGTGCTAACCCTAAGGAACGCTACTTGCTAGCACCTCCCCAGGCGACACCATCATCAGCAGTGGGCTGCCCAGTGCTGGCGCCAACCCCATCCAGATCAGTGGCGTCGGCGGCCCGAGGCAGCTGCCTCACTCTGAGCGCGGTGCGAGCTCCAAGGCTCGTAGCTGTCGTCGCTCATCTCCGGGGTCACGAGGAGTTCGAGGGAGCCGCTGAATCCCGCAGTCCCTCTGCTACTGCCTGAGGAGCTGCAGGAGGACCAACGGGCGGGGCTGGTCCTCGCCAGTTCGTCACCACTGCCGCTTCCCTTAGGGAAGCATTCCAGCCGGCGTCCTTCTGCATCAAAGACCTTGAAGAACATCAAGGAGGCGCCGTCGTATTCAAGATGGATCACCAAGGCTCCATCCGTGCGGGAGACCCGGGCAATCTCACCCCAGCCCCGGGTCATGAAGACCTTGCCCAGAGCGACGACCGCGACCTCTGCTCCGGTTGCAGGGGTGCCACAGTCGGCGTGCTGCAGCCAGAGCTCCAGGGCCCCACTCAGCGGCATCTCGAAGGCGAAGGAGGGAGGAAGGCGGATCCACGAAGTTGGAGGCATGGCGGCGTGAAGCACAAGCTCGCGAGAGGAGCGCTCCGCGTGGACTCTAGGGCGGACGACACGCACCACTGTGACTCGCCGGCGTCGGCGGCGACGTTGTCGGTGTTCTTTGGCGCCCTCCCCCCTAGGGCCTACGACGTGGGAGTAAAAGGGCAGCAGAAACCCAGGCGGCAGCCGCTCGTACCACGGCCTCGACACCACCTGCCAGGCGCCTTCGTCCCGGTGACAAAGGATTGGCCGCTTCTTCGGCGGGAGGGGGTCAGGACCCTCTCTGGGGGCCTTTCCCTTCTCCTCAGCTGAAAACCGGTGGATCGGTGCCATTGGCGCAAGAGGAAGCAAGGATGAGGAAGAACAAGAGGAGGAGTGACGGAAAGGGGTGAACCGGCGAAGCTCGCCCAGCCCCGTACTTATAGCCGGAGGAGGCCAACCACCGTGCACCACGATCGCAGGTAATCATGACAGGTTTCTCTGCATGCAGGGGCTTATCAAGTCATGCGGTCGCCGAGGTGTCGTGGGGAAGCGCGGTCGCCCACGTCCAATCAACTGCCATGCGGCGCCCAAGGCTGCAGGCTGTTAGGGCCCGCGGTGCTTTGCGCTTGCCCCTTCGCTTCTCTGCTAAGCAAAGCCCGCGCGCGCCTTGGGCCCCGGAGCTACTGTTGGCGTTCTGGGAATGGCGGTCCCTATACTTGCCTTCCTGCAGCCTACAGCGTGGCTCAAGCGGGGGCCCAGCGCGGCCCATCTTCATCAACTCAAGCTCAAGACCCTCGCGAGGGGCCCAGCCTCGTGGGGCGGACGATAGGAAGCTTCCTCAAAGGCAACCTCATCAAGCAGGCTCGCGAGGAGGCGGAGAGATCAAGGCAGGGGTACCTCACGAGGAACCCGTGAAGCAAGCCATGACGTTCGAGACCAGGCGGGCGCCAGGCGGGCGCTGGCCTGCACAGTGTCCTTGTTTCCCCTTTGGTGCAAAGGGGGAAAGCACAAGCCAAGGCATCAGGCAAAGGTTACCATTCCGGTGCAACGAGACCAAGAACAGCCGGACGGCAGGACGGAGGTCACCATGGAGCCGAAGACGGTGTCATCGCCAGTGCTTTTGGCAGCCGAAGACCACATTTGGTCAGGATAACTTGAACTAGATGTTCCCCTTTGAAATGGACAATTCTTGGTGCCCTTCCCTCTCATTATTTGGGGAGAGGCCCAAGGCCTCTATAAATAGAGCTAGCCACCACAGAGTAGAGGGGAAGACACCCAAGAGAGATCGAGACACCCTGGAGAGACCAAGGCACCGAGGACGGGAGAAATCTGGGGACGGCTGGAAATCTGGAGAACCATAGCAAAGAGAGAGGAAGAGGTGACTGAACTCACCCTAGCAGTTCATCGCACCAGCTCAAGAACACCTCTCACGAGGCTGTTCTTCCCTTGTACTGTCCATCATCATCCCAGAGGCAATCCACCACACCACACACTGGAGTAGGGTATTACACCACAACGGTGGCCCGACCCAGTATAAACATCGTGTCCCTTGTGTTGTTCATCATTTTCATCTTAGTTCGCACGAGAGGATCGGACGTAGATCGGTAGGGGAGAGATCTCCGCGTGCACCCCAGTGTTTGAACCTTAAGGGTCTGCCGGAACCCGAAACCCGACAGGGTTTAACAATCCCCAATTCAAATTCAAAAGAATTTAAACATGATGTAACACATGACTAGCTTGCTCAGAGCATACCAGAACTAGGGATGTGAAAACTCACCCCCACTAAGCAAGAATCTCGTCCCGAGATTCAAGCGTAGGGTAAGATGGAAGGGAAACACAAACTAACACAATCTTCATGATCCGGGTGGCACTTCATAAGAACGTTGATTCGATCACCATCATTGTCTCGATGTCTTGCCCCGAGAAATCCAACTAACATGACAATGAGAGGTAAGAGAAAACTCTAGAAGGATCGATCTTATCGAAGATCGAACAACTCAGGATTAACTCACGGAATGAGACATAGATACTTCTCACGATCTAAGACGCGAAGCACACATCAGGAGTGATGGAAAGAGGTAGATGACAAGGTTCTACTGGTAGGCAAAAATCCCACGCTGAAGAGGGTGTGGCAAGATCTCATGATAGCGATGAAATAATCACCATGATTGCATAATGGGGCACCTTAGGGAAGGTGAGTCATAGAATTATTCCCTTAAGTGGCAAAAAGAATTACTTTTGATCCATAGATCATTGAAACTCTCCATACCAGCCTGAGGCAATTCATAATGGATCGTTTAAAGGAGTTCGAAAGAATGACATACTCGGGCAAGAATAGATGATGTGAACTACCTTGTTGAAGACAACGCTAGGGATGATTTTGCTTGCACGTGCTCTCAAGAACTTGAGCATTTCCATATTCATCAAGGTTCTACCAACATCCGAGTCGAGGATCCTGGCAACACATCTTACTACCTTGACAAATAGTGATGGACAATGCAGGTGCATAGAAAGACAACCCTTTCTCAGATTTCACCTTAGCGAGGCCAAGGGAACGAAATCTGGATGATCGACCGAGAGACATGTAGCACTCGGCTTCTAATGTTCTCCTTGATGTACTGGTTACCATGGTCATGCTTTAAAGCATCAACATAGCCATCAAGTAGTGGTCGGACTTCGGAATACAAAGGATCCATAAGGAACAACTTCTGGAGTAAATCCTACGAAATCCTTATGGGGAGGTGGCCAGCTTCTTCAATCAAGATACTACAATATTAGGTCTTCCGACTGGGTGTGTCAGCCACGACATCCACTTTACCGGGTTACACAGAGACCAATATTATAGTTCTTGGGAAAACGTTCCAACCATCATATCTGCCTGAGATTCAGATCTGGTTGGTGTCAGCATATTCCAGACTCATCGAGTCTAGAAAGAAAAATGATAGTTTGCGACACAAATCGACGAAACGACGTTGCGAGATTCTCGGGAAATGGACTACGGTAGTAAGCTCCAAAATATGAGCTGGTTTTGCTACAAACAGGTGAACACGTTGCCCGAGACAAGCGTGACCACGTGGTAGTCTTATAATAAAATACTACCAAGTTCCGGTTGGGGAACCGTCATCGAGGATAACGAAGTCCTAACGTAAGTCATGATTCTTAAGAAGGAACTTATTCGCCTTGAACAAATCAATCAGTGGCTTGGTGTGCTAGGAAACACATATAGAATGGAGACAGCCAACCTATCAAACCATGGAGTACTTCGCACATATGCGGGACTAACTTGGGAAGATTCCAGAGGAAACAAAAACAATCTTTCTCAAACCCACAGCGACAACTTGCATCAAATACACATGAATTAGAGGAAGTCACTTCTTTCATCCGAACATATGCTTCATGAACAGGACATGAAGATAATGCTTATAAAAGTTTTCAACACTAGTATAATGTTCAACATGAATCATGGGGGAGACAAAGTGCTGCTGATGGGCTCAACAGCGACTCATTGGAATTTCCATATCACTGGACTTCCACCATCACGTGAACACGGTGATAGCCTTGGTCAGACCAAAAGATGTAATGGTGTATGCTCGAGGGATGAACCACGAGTAAGACAACATTACGAACATCGTTGGTTCTGATTTGACTTGACGATAGCCCATACTCAAGTCAAAGTTTTCACAAGGCAATAGATCCAACAACTGATCACGAGGACCAATCAATGGAGATATCATATTTCTTCAACACACACATAGAAGATATCCCTTAGAGATGAACTAAGTTAAGCAAAGCTTCTACCTTCCAACTCTCCAAGTTGTTGTCTAGCTCAACCAACTAGCTCAGGGATATCCAACACAGATTCTTGGAGAAGGGGTGATTTATAAGAAAACCAACTTGATCACGAACTCAACATAGCGGTCAGGTGACAACCATGTAATACTTCCGAGAAGATCTTCGGAAAATCACGAACCACCGATATGTTACTAAGCTCGAGAACAACCTTTCTTTTCAGGGCAAGATGATATGATCAAAAGAGTGAGGGATTGACATAATCCTAACTCATTGATCGAGGAGTGCACCAGAAATAAGGACTAGGTAGCACAATCTATCTTAGAATGATGATTCAATAACCAACACGCTAAGAATGAGAATATTGTCCATTTACTACCAAGCAACTAGTTGCTAGGATTATCTATTTCACACATCACGGTTCACTTGTCAGTATTTCGATTGCAATAACACGGAACCAAGGAGCGAATGATGATGGAGAGAAGTATCACCGTGTCAAGATTTCATAAGAGGTGGTGCAATTCTCATGACAATCCTGACATAAGGAGGCAACACTCCAAGGTAGAACAGAACAAAAGCTGGATCGGCATTTTGATCTGCGGAATACAACTGCTTTGACCCATTCCTAGATATGGATGAACTACGGGAGTTTGTTTCTCCTAGCCATTCCGGAATAGAATGGCTTGACAGACCACAAGAATAATAGGCGGGGGTCAGAATACAACTAAAGAGAACAACTCAAGGAACATATATCTTTCTGAGTTGTGGATGCATAGATTAATATGTCGAACCAAGTTCAACAGGTTTCTTCCAGATAACCCATGCAGAAAGGTAGAGTTGGCAGAATCACAATTATGAATGGAGAACTCCTCAAGAGTACTCTAATTGTGATATTTTGGTTCAAAGAACTTCTGCCTTAATGGTTCATGGTATTTGGAAGAAAGAAATACCACGGACCTCGAGGACTGTCGCAAGGTTACTAATATCCTCAAGGAATGAGCAAACACTATCAACAGGAGGTAAGTAGGGTGAATCTCGGGTTCAAGAACCCAGGAATAGAATACCTACTACTAAATGGCATCATGGGATGCTTTCGAGAATGGTGGCCAGAATCATCACACCGGAACACAAAACATGGCTAGATTACTAGGTGACTCCCTAAAACACCTAGGATCATAATAGTAGCTCGAACATATATGTCGAGGCAACAGAGTACCTCAACTCAGCGATTAGTATGGTTGAACTGGCCCAAAGGAACATCGGGAACGGAAAGAAGGGATTTGCAAATGCATCAGACTATTTAGAAACCTGGGATGACTCGGGAAGTGTAACGGTTGTAAATGCTCAAAAGATTTGAGACATCTTGCAAAATGGTGGCATAACCACTCAACAACACAATATCAAGGTTCCGAGATCAACTGTCAACATACAGAAGTAGTAGGAACGGAATTGAGGCTTGAAGCTATCAATTCTATAAGTCTATGGATGAGTAACACGTCATCCTGATAGATAGATGAGATGGCCTAGTTCTTAATCCTCGTACAAAAGAAGAGGTTGACTCAGATCAGAAGGACATAAGGTATAAGGAGTAAAAAGAGCCTTACGTTCCCTTCCACAATCAATTCCCTTACATAACTAAAGCATTTCTAGACACAACTTCGACCGGTTTGGCTTGGTAATCCTACAGGCAGTCAGGATCTAATACCAACGCTGTCAGGACCCCAATTCTAAGTCACACCGATCTAGCCTGTAACACCTCATATCACTTTGCGGCCTCATGCACGGTATTCCCATGGGTGTCGCCTTACCATGGCCCGGGACTGTTTCCGCCTTTTGGCTCACATATATGATAGTGTCGCTAGCATCCATATGACAGAGAGCCCTGGCCGACATGACTAGTCGTGAACCCAAAGTGGCACTAACTTACGGGGACAGGCATACATGAATCAACATCGAGCATGTCGGTCAGGAGCGTGCGAAGCCGGGCTATAGCACTGGGCTAACAGGACTCCGGGAACCCGGGCTATAGCAGGCTAGGCAGGATGCCGGATGTCACCGCGTGACATTTCCCCGAAGGGACAGACACAGGAATGAAGTGAATCACATGCCGGCCAGTCAAGTGTTCCGGAGCAGTAGTGCTGGGCTAGCAAGACTCCGGTGAACCGGGCTGTAGCGGAATACTATGGCTCATGGAAGCACAAGACTACATTTCCCCATAAGAGAGGCTACCAAGGATAAACAACTAGGTTGTCGGATCCCACACATACCAAGCATTTCAATCATACACACAATATGCTCGATATGTGTAAATACAACATGGCATCACAACATAACTCTATGACTCAAGTATTTATTCATTAGGCTCCGAGGAGCCAAGTATTACAAACATGGGTCTCATGACCCAACATACAGAGCATACAAGCAACAAGCACATGCGGAAGCTTAACTTGACTGAGTACAGACAACTACAATGAAGAAGGCTGAGAAGCCTGACTATCTACAAGACCCTGCCGAGGGCACAAGATCGTAGCTGAGGTAACAAGCTAAACGTCGAAGTCCACATGGAACTACTAGCGAGACTGACGTCTCTCTGCAAAACATAAATTAAGCAAACGTGAGTACAAATCTACCCAGCAAGACTTACATCAGAACTAACTACATATGCATCGGTATCAACAAGGGGGTGTAGAGTTTAACTGCAGCAAGCCAGCTTTGACTCAGTGGCTAACCTGAACTACGACTGCAAGCAACTCTTTTGAGGTGGAGCACACGAGTCCACATATTCACCATTCAATACACCACTATGGATCCGCTCCCGTCTCCCTAAGAGAAGGCCATCCATAGCACTCACACTTATCTTGCAAGTTTTAGAGTATCCACTTCAAGTTATCTATGAACTGTAGAGGCAACCCAGAAGTCCTTTACCGCGGACACGGCTATTCGAATAGATCATTTATAACCCTGCAGGGGTGTACTCCTTCACACACGCTCTCACCACTTACCACCATGTACACGTCGTGTATCTCGGCAACCTTCAAGCGGAAGCCTGGCGAGGGAGTCGGCCATGACCTGACTAACCACACAAGTCTCTGTCGGGTTTCGGGTTACGGCAGACCCGTCAGGTTCGAACACTAGGGTGCGCCCGAAGATCTCTCCCCTACCGATCTACGTCCGATCCTCTCGTGCGAACTAAAATGAAAATGATGAACAACACAAGGGACACGATGTTTATACTGGTTCGGGCCACCGTTGTGGTGTAATACCCTACTCCAGTGTGTGGTGTGGTAGATTGCCTCTGGGGCTGATGATGGACAGTACAAGGGAAGAACATCCTCGCGAGAGGTGTTCTTGAGCTGGGGCGATGAACTGCTAGGGTGAGTTCAGTCGCCTCTTCCTCTCTCTTTGCTATGGTTGTACCAGATTTTCAGCCGTCCCCAGATTTCTCCCTTCCTCGATGCCTTGGTCACTCCGGGGTGTCTCGATCTCTCTTGGGTGTCTCCCCCTCTACTCTGTGGTGGCTAGCTCTATTTATAGAGGCCCTGGGCCTCTCCCCAAATAATGAGCGGGAAGGGCGCCAACAATTGGCCATTTCGAAGGGGAACATCTACTACAAGTTATCCTGACCAAAGCTGGTCTTCGGCTGCCAAAAGCACTGGCGATGACGCCGTCTTGGGCTCCAGGTGACCTCCGTCCTGCCGTCCGGCTGGTCTTGGTCTCGTTGCACCGGAATGGTAACGTTTTCCTGATGCCTTGGCCTGTGCTTGCCCCCTTTGCACCAAAGGGGAAACAAGGACACTGCGTAGGCCGGTGCCCGCCTTGTCTCGGTCGTCATGGCTTGCGTCACGGGTTCCACGCGAGCCTGCCTGATGAGGCTGCCTCTGAGGAAGTTTCCTGTTGTCCGCCCCGCGAGGCTTGGCCCCTCACGAGTGTCTTGAGCTTGAGCTGATGAAGGTGGGTCGCGCTGGGCCCCCGCTTGAGCCACGCCGCAGGCCGTAGGTAGGCAAGTCTGGGGACCCCCATTCCCAGAACACTGACAGTAGCCCTGGGCCCAAGGCGCGCGTGGGCTTGTCTTAGCAGAGAAGAGAAGGGGCAAGCGCAAAGCGCCGCGGGCCCTAACAGCCTGCGGCCTTGGGCAACGCGTGGCAGTTGATTGGGCGTGGGCGCGGGCGTCTGCACTTCCCACGACGCCTCAGCAACTGCACGACTTGACAGGTCCCTTCTTGCAGAGATATGGGTCACGATTACCTGAGGTCATGATGCCCGGCGGTTGGCCTTCCCCGGCTATAAGTACGGGGCCGCGTGAGCTTCGCCGGTTCACCCCTTTCCGTCACTCATCCTCTTCTTCTTCCTCATCCTTGCTTCCTCTTGCGCCAATGGCACCGATCCACCGGTTTTGAGCTGAGGAGAAGGGAAGGGCCCCCAGAGAGGGTCCTGACCCCCTCCCATCGAAGAAGCGGCCAATCCTTTGTCACCGGGACGAAGGCGCCTGGCAGGTGGTGTCGAGGCCGTGGTACGAGCGGCCGCCGCATAGGTTTCTGCTGCCCTTGCACGCCTGCGTTGTAGGCCCCAGGGGGGAGGGCGTGGTGCAACGCTGACAGCGTCGCCGCCGACGCCAGCGAGTTACAGTGGTGCGCGTCGTCCCCCCTGGAGTCCACACGGAGCGCTCCTCTCGCGAGCTTGTGCTTCACGCCGCCATGCCTCCAACTTCGTGGATCCGCCTTCCTCCCTCCTTCGCCTTCGAGATGCCGCCGAGCGAGGCCCTGGAGCTCTGGCGGCAGCACGCCGACTGTGGCACCCCTGCAACTGGAGCGGAGGTCGTGGTCGTCGCTCCGGGCAAGGTCTTCAAGACCCGGGGATGGGGTGAGATTGCCCGGGTCTGCCGTGCGGACGGCGCCTTGGTTATCCATCTTGAATACGACAGTGCCTCCTTGATGTTCTTCAAGGTCTTTGATGCAGAAGGACGCCGGATGGAATGCTGCCCTAAGGGAAGCGGCAGTGGTGATGAACTGGCGAGAACCAGCCACGCCCATTGGTCCTCCTGCAGCTCCGCAGGCAGCAGCGGAGGGACTGCGGGCTTCAGCGGCTCCCTCGAACTCCTCGCGCACCTGGAGATGAGCGACGACAGCGACGAGCCTTCGAGCTCGCGCCGCGCTCGGAGTGTGGCAACTGCCTCGGGCCGCCGATGCCACTGATTTGGATGGGGTTGGCGCCGGTACTGGGAAGCCCACTGTTGATGATGGCGTCGCCTGGGGAGGTGCTAGCAAGTAGTGTTCCTTAGGGTTAGCACCTTTTGTTCCCTGCAAGGAATTAAAGCAACACCCCGCGTGGGTATGTAAGGCGTCTGTCGTGCTTTTGTAATTACTATATCCTTAATATGAATTAGCGTGAGGTGTCCGTTCTGTTCCGGCTAAGCTCCCCCTTTCTATCCCCACGAGGACTTGGCGCTCTACGCTGATAGGTCCCAGTCCCCAGGCAACCTTCAGCCGTCGCTGGTATGCCAGGTCGCGATGCCGTGGTCAAGGCCAGGAGGTGAGGGGCCCGAGGTCCGGTAAGAGCCCCCGAGTCGCGATGCTCGGGAGGTCCCCTTCAGCGCTCAAGCAACCCTTGCTGGGCGAGAAAGGAAGGTAGCGTCGCCATGACAGAGTTGCACTAGGCGGGGATTTAGAGCTGCGTTGGTCTAGCTTTTGCGACGGTGCAACTTATCTTGTGTGTCTGACGTAGTTCCTCGGAGAGGCGCCTGGCCCGAGAGGTAGTGGTCGAGGTACTGCTGGGTTAGGCCCTCGCGAGCTTCTTCCCACTCCCCCGCACTTTCCTTAACGCTCTACATCCTCAGGTCCCGGCCCTCGAGCGAGCTCAGCCGCCGCTGGTATGACAGGTCGCGGTGCCGTGGGTCAAGGCCAGGGGGTCAGGGCTGGAGAGCTAGTAGGAGCCCATGAGTCGCGATGCTCAGGCACCCCCCTTTTAACGTGCAAGCGGTCCGCGCCGAAGAGAGGGAGAGAGAACTCACGATGCCCCCAACATTGCTCCTGGAGTAGGTCCTACACACCAATCATGAGGAGAAACAAGGCCTATCGTTACGGTCGCCGGCCAACCTATGGTCACTCCGAGGGAGCGGTCAGGGCATTGAGGGCCTGGTGAGGTGGCGCCGTGCGGGGCTGCCGCGGCCAGAGCTCGACCACTCAAGTTTATCAACGCTGCAGGGACGGACCCGTGCGCACGTGCCGTGCCAGAGCGAGCGGCTCTTCAAATAGGCGTCGATCGAGCAGGTGATTAGGTCAGGTATGTTAAGCACATAGGAGGAAATCCAATTTCAAGCAAGCGTAGGTAAAAGGAACCGCCGCTGGGTTGGGCCCGAGCGGCATGGGGATGATGCAGCCCGAGGGGCGCCCCCAACAGGGTAAGTAAAGAGCATAACCAAAATGGATACATGTTGTGGGGACGGACCCACGTGGCCTGGGAATGGTGCAGCCCTGTGGGCGCTCCCAGCTGAAAGTAGAACTCTGAAAGATGTCACCTAGTCCTGTTGAAGACGAAGTGATGCTGAGGAATGAGCGACGCGTGGTGAACACGTCGGCCCTTATGAGCCCCCAGGCCCAGGGGCCTCGGGAGGCTCTGGTGGCACGTGCAGGTCTTCGTGGACCATCGCCACCTCCGCCAGGACCACGCGATGGCTAACCTCCTGAGCCTCCAGAATGCTCCTCAATAGGCGCTGATGTGTGACGACCACGCTCGGCAGGCCAAAGGGCATGCGAACGTAGCTGTGGGGTGGTCCCACGCAGCGCCATACAGCCGAAGGCCATAGGTGCTCCTAGGACGCAGCTCGGTTGAGCCCTGGTACGTCAACGCAGACGCGCAGTCCTCCATGCTCGCCTGGATGTGGGGCCACGGCAGGTAAGTGGCGGCTGCCGCGCATGACTCTGGACTCTTGTAGCTCTTGGGTGTTCCTTGCGATGAACTCCTGAGGGTTTTGTCTCCTTTGACTTGTACCTTTCTGAGGGAAGCGTGCCTGAAAGAAACCCTCCAAGTGGTGCCCGAGCGCCTCCCCCGCGACCTTGGCAAGGTTGGTGGCTCTCCAAGAGAGAGCCCCTGAGCCCTGCCCAAGGAGGGCACCTGCCGCGCCTTCCTATGCATGAGAGGGCGGCGCTCCCTGATCGGGCGCGAATCCTCACGCAATACCTCCGGAGGTGCCTACTTCCTTGTGGCTCTGGCCAGGTGAGGTCTTCTTCTTCTTGAGGGTCGCCTTGGGAGGCCTCCCACTCCTGCGATCTGGGTCTTCGATTGCTGCGGCTTGGAACGCACGCTCGAGCGTGCACACTGCGTCCCTTTCTTCACAGGGTACGGTGATGACTCCACCGCTTCTTGGCATCTTGAGGACATTGTAACCATGGTGAGTCACTGCCATAAACTTGGCTAGGGCTGGGTACCTGAGGATGGCGTTGTACGGCAGGCGGATGTGAGCGACGTCGAAGTCGATGAGCTCGGTGTGGTAGTTGTTGCGTTGCCCAAAGGTGCCCGGAAGGTGAACCTGCCCAATTGGAACAGTGGAACCATCGGTGACTCCTGAGAAAGGCTTGGTCGGCTGAAGCTGGTCGTATGGCACTTGGAGATTGTCGAACGTCTCGACGGACAGGACGTTGAGTCCTGCCCCACCATCGATGAGGGTCCTGGTGACCTGTATGTTGCTGATGACTGGGGAGCAAAGCATCGGGAGGACTCCGGCCGTTGCTGCACACTTGAGCTGGTCTGCGGAACTGAATGTGATCGCGCACAAAGACCACCTGAGAGGGCGCGTGGCCTCAAGCTTGGGAAGGACTGCATTCACCTCGCAAGCAAACTGCTTGAAGATGCGCTATGAGGCTGGGGCCTGGGCGCCGCCCAGGATGCAAGCAATTGCACGCGGCTCTTGGAAGCCCCCAGCCCCATTGTCTTGGTGTTGGTCTTTGTTCCTCCTTGGTGGAGGCGGCAGAGGAGGGAGGCCTGCGTTGCCGTGGGGACGGTCCTCACGAGGCTGGTCCCTCCAGCCTCCCTCGCGAGGCTGGTCCTGCCAGCGGTCCTCGCATGGGCGGTCATGCCATCCGTGGCGAAGGCCACGGTCTTCCGATCGTCCATTGCCTCTTCCTCCTCCTCGGCCATAGCCCCTATTGTTGTGCTCTGGCGTCGGCTGATTCACCCATCTTGCACGGCACTGAGCTCTTGACATTCGTTGGTGTTGTGGGTGTGGAGGTCGTGGTACACGCAGTACCGTCCACCCTTGGATGACTCAGGCTGATCCCTGCCTCGCTTGGTGTCTGGTTCCGCTGCTAGCACGGCAGCCCCCTTGCGCTTCACCTCCTTGGCCTTGAGCTTCTTTTCTTCCGGGTCGGCTGTCGGGAGCTCGAGGAGGGAGAGACGCCCTTCCTCAGCCCTAGAGCATTTGGTCGCCAAGTTGAACAGCTCCAGGGATGTGCACAAGTCTTCATGGATTGCTAGCTCTTCCTTCATCTTGACGTCGCGCACACCGTCGGAGAAGGCTGAGATGATGGCTTCTTTGGTCACCTTGGGGATCTTGAGGCGAGCATAGTGGAAGCGCTAGATGTACTTCTGCAGGGTTTCTCCTGGCTGTTGCTTGATACGGCGTAGGTCGCTCACGGCCGGGGGGCCGGTCGCGAGTGCCCTGGAAGTTGGCGATGAAGCGGGTGCGCATGTCGCTCCAGGAGGAGATCGTGCCGGGAGCCAGGTTTAGGAGCCAGGTGCGGGCGCCGTCCTTGAGCACCATGGGGAACCAATTCGCCGTGACCTTCTCATCTCCGTTGGCGGCTACGATGCCCAGCTCATAGAGCTGCAGGAACTCCGCGGGGTCCGCTGTGCCATCGTAGCGGGGAGGAAGGTCAGGCTTGAACTTGCATGACCATGTGACGCCGCGCAGCTCGGGGGTGAAGGCGAGGCAGCCCGCCATGGCCACCGGCGCCCTTTGCTGGTGCTGGACTCGTTCTTGCGGGTCACCACGCGCCGCCACTGGGAGCAGCGCGGGGTTTTGTCGTGGAGGCGCTGGGGCGCGATCTTGGCGCGCCGGTGCTGGGAGCGCGCGAGCACCTTCCCAGGGACGTGGGATCTCTTGGCAGCTCCCTTCTTGCTGCGCAGGCGCCGGACGTGGAGGGTCTCGCCCTGGGGCTGCGCGCCTTGGAGCCAAGGCACCTTCTTGGGGAGGAGGCGGTGGAGGCGCCTCCTGATCCTCGCCCCCTGCGCGGGACGGAGGGCGAGGCAGCGAGAGGGACCGCAAGGGGGAGCCCACTGCGGCACTGACGAGCTCGGTGATGCGGGCGAGCCAATCCTCATAGAGGTCGTCGACGGGGCGATAGTGCAGGAGCTCCCGCGCCAAGAGCAGTGAGGCGTGCGCATCCATGGGTGCGTGACGGTAGTGGGATGACGAGCCAGCTGGAGTCAGCGACATGGTGGCGGTGCGGCCATCCCGCCGCACCGAGGGGTGCTGGGACGAGGCCTGCTACTCGTTCCCCGCCAGGCCGGTGGCGGCGTTGGCGGTGGGCGACGGGGAACGACGAGGGGGGCCGCCGACGGGCGCCATCTGGGCGACGCGAGTGACGTGAGCAGCCCGGCGCTCGGCGCGAGCCCGACGAGCGTCAGCCATGGACACGACGGAAGATCACACGCGAACAGCGGAAGGAAGATTCCGGCGCACCCCTACCTGGCGCGCCAACTGTCGGGTTTCGGGTTCTGGAAGACCCTTGAGGTTCGAACACTGGGGTGCGCGCGGAGATCTCTCCCCTACCGATCTACGTCCGATCCTCTCGTGCGAACTAAGATGAAAATGATGAACAACACAAGGGACATGATGTTTATACTAGTTCGGGCCACTATTGTGGTGTAATACCCTACTCTAGTGTGTGGTGTGGTGGATTGCCTCTGGGGCTGATGATGGACAGTACAAGGGAAGAACAGCCTCGCGAGAGGTGTTCTTGAGCTGGTGCGATGAACTGCTAGGGTGAGTTCAGTCGCCTCTTCCTCTCTCTTTGCTATGGTTCTACCAGATTTTCAGCCGTCCCCAGATTTCTCCCTTCCTCGGTGCCTTGGTCTCTCCGGGGTGTCTCGATCTCTCTTGGGTGTCTCCCCCTCTACTCTGTGGTGGCTAGCTCTATTTATAGAGGCCCTGGGCCTCTCCCCAAATAATGAGCAGGAAGGGTGCCAACAATTGGCCATTTCGAAGGGGAACATCTAGTACCAGTTATCCTGACCAAAGGTGGTCTTCGGCTGCCAAAAGCACTGGCGATGACACCGTCTTGGGCTCCACGGTAACCTCCGTCCTGCCGTCCGGCTGGTCTTGGTCTCGTTGCACCGGAATGGTAACGTTTGCCTGATGCCTTGGCCTGTGCTTGCCCCCTTTGGACCAAAGGGGAAACAAGGACACTGTGCAGGCCGGCGCCCGCCTGGCACCCGCCTGGTCTCGATCGGCATGGCTTGCATCACGGGTTCCTCGCGAGCCTGCCAGATGAGGCTGTCTCTGAGGAAGCCTCCCTTCATCCGCCCCGCGAGGCTTGGCCCCTCGCGAGGGTCTTGAGCTTGAGCTGATGAAGGTGGGCCGCGCTAGGCCCCCGCTTGAGCCACGCCGCAGGCCACAGGCAGGCAAGTCTGGGGACCCCCGTTCCTAGAACGCCGACAAGTCTCTAGTCCAGGTTTATCACCTATTCGGGTTCCATCCGCGAGGAGATCCGGCCGGAGTTTCGCTCACAGCCCCAAACGATGTGTGCAGGGTTCCTGAGACACCAAACGGGTGCCCGGTACACCATGCCACGGTTTATCTACCGCATCATAGCCCACCCCTAGGGTCAGCGCTACGCACGGCCGCCAACACATCCTACAAACACCAGAAACTAGTTGCAACTCCTGGACAGAGGGCAAGGATAGTTAATAAGTCGAGAGGGTCCATTGGTTTCGGGCCCAATGCATGGTAGTAGCTGTTCGTGGATCACAAACATAGAACTCAGTTCCTGAGAACGGTTTCAATAAGACAACCCACCATGTACTCCTACATGGCCTCTCACCGTTACCTTTACCAAATCGTGTTCACACACTTAGCTCACACATAGTAGGACGTGTTCATCATTATTCCAACTCATCCCCAAAGAATCAGACCTGACTCAACTCTAAGCAGTAGCAGGCATGATAAACAAGCATGAATGAGTAGGCACATCAGGGCTCAAACAACTCCTACTCATGCTAGTGGGTTTCATCTATTTACTGTGGCAATGACAGGTGATGCAGAGGAAAAGGGGTTCAGCTACCTTAACATATAACAGTTGAATTGATGTTGTTCTAATGCAGTAAAAGAGAGCAGGAGCGAGAGAGTGGGATTGTATCAGAATGATCAAGGGGGTTTTGCTTGCCTGGCACTTCTGAAGATAGTATAGCTCTTCATCGGTGTCATCGAACTCATCGTCGGAAGCATATCTATCGAGAGGGGACAAATACCGGCAACAGAGAAGGAGAGCACAATCAATGCAATGCACAATATGATGCATGATCATGACATGTCAATATGTTGTGTTTTGAGCTAATGCAACTAGCAACATGTTAAATGGAGTTGGTTTGAACCCTAGGTTCAAATTCAAACTCCATATGTGAGGGTTTAAATGCCATTTATATGATTTGGCCTAAACAGCAGCCATGAGTTGTTCTAACATGCATGAAAATGGTATAGATGGATAGATTGGATTTTTCTGATCATTTTTCATATATAATTTATTTCATTCTGAGCTACGGTTGATTTTATATGATTTTTAGAAGTTTAAAACATTTTCTAGAATTTCCTGTGAAAGAATATATCCAGAAAAAGAGTTGTTGTGTTAGCATGACATCGGGGTGATGTCAGCCGGTCAAAGGCGTCGACCAAGTCAAACCTGACCAGTGGGACCCACTGGTCAGTGACTCGGTCCACTAACTGAGTTAGTTAGTGCTAAACTAACCCTAACTAGGCTGTTAGCGGGGCGGGGCCCACATGTTAGTGACTTGTTTAGTTGACTAAATTAGTTAGCTCTAATTAATCTAGAGTTAACTAATTAGGGGCTTGGGCCCACATGTCAGGGGAGGTCAAACCAGTGGTCAAACCCCGGTCAAACGAGTCAAACCCGTCGGCGACTCGACGCCGGCGAGGCCAGACGCGGCGGGGCAGCTCGGATTTCACCTACAGGGCACCGTTCGAGGCGCCATTTTGCTTTACGGCTGCGGAGCGACGAGGCGCGTCGGTGGTGGCCGTGGGCGGTGCCGGGGCGGACTACGGCGTCGATGGCAAAGACGACAACGGCGGCCGGAGCACGGCTATGCGCGGGCGGGGTGCTGCTGCTCGAGGCGAGCGAACGGAGGTGCTAGGCAGCACCTAATGGACAGCATGAGGATGCTGGAGCAACTAGTAGGAGCAGAGGGGCTCAGGGGTACGGAGCTCGCCGGCCATGGCGGACGGCGGCTTCGGGTGCTCGCGGGGCAGCAGCTATGGGGCGTGCGCGAAGCAAAAGGCGGAGGGGAGCGGTTCAGTGGCTCACAGCGAGGCATCCGGTGCAGATGGCGGGGTCGGGGAGGTTTCAGAGCGAGCGGGGCGGCGAGGTGAATCTCCGGCGACCCGAGGAGGATGAAGTGGTCAGGGACGGTGCTTCGAGGCGTCCGGCGCCGCGTGGCCCGGTGGAGAGGACTAGGGCGATGAGGCGGATCTTCTGGACTGCTCAAGGGGACGAGGGAGAGGCGATGGCCGCTGTGGTGCTAGTCGGCGGCGGCGGGCGCGTTCGGTGAGGTGGGGAACGATGAGGGAGGGGCAGGGGGAAAGAGACGAGTGGGTCGGCGCGATCCGGACGACAGCGGCGAGGTGTTTCGCGGCGTCGTGCTGGCCTCGGGCGGCCAGGCAGGTAGGTGTCGTGGCGCGCAGGAAGCGGGCGCGTCTCAAGCACGCGCCCTGTCCACTGGTGCTAGGCGGACGATGACTGGCGCTGGGCTAGTGGGCCACATAGTAGTGGACTGCACAGGTGATACCATGTACTTTCTCTCTCTCCTTTATTTCTGTTTTTTTTCTATTTATTTTTCTCCGTTTTGATTTAGTTTGAAAACTAAACTATTTATATAAATTCTGAGATTATTTGTGGGAGCTCTCTGCAATATACCAGCGATCCACAATTACTTTCAAAATATTTGGAGCTATAAAATTAGTTATAGATTTTATTTGCTCCCACTCAAATAGAATATGAATTAATTCAAAAATCCATAAATGGCCAAGAAATATGGTCATCATTTTTGGCAGAGGTTTTCACCTTTATCATAAATCATGAACGTTTTCAAAGTGCATTTTGGGGTCTTTGAAAATATTTTTATTTTTATCCTAGTTGCATTTCATTTGGTTCTAGGGTTTAACAATCCCCAATTCAAATTCAAAAGAATTTAAACATGATGTAACACATGACTAGCTAGCTCAGAGCATACCAGAACTAGGGATGTGACAATGGCGCGGCGGATCCAGCCGCCTTCCTGCTGGTCTACGAGGAGGCCGTTTGAGAAGCGGGGGGAGATGACAGGGTCATGGACAACTGGTTCCCCATGGCCCTGGCCGGCGTGCCACGCGCCTGGCTGCTCAGCCCGCTAGGATCCTCGATAGCCTCCTGGTAGGAGCTGTGCGATCTCTTTGTCGCGCGCTTCGCAGCACCAGCGCCCCCCGCCGTTGCGGCCATCCTCGGCGGCTCGCAGGCACCGCCCTCAGATCGCCACCTCAAGCAGTTATTCTGCCAAGTGGGCGCCGCCTCTGTGCAGCAGGGACCACCCTTGGGATGGGCGGCACCCCAGGACGACATCAGCTTCAAATAGGAGGACCATCCGACAGTCGCCGCCGGCTCGGGCATGCTCCCGTTGCTCTGCACACCCACTATCTGCAACGTAGCGGTCACCAAGACCGTCATAAATGGAGGAGCCGGCCTCAACGTGCTCTCCGTGGAAGCCTTCAGCTTGCTCCATGTGCCGCTCGGCCGGCTCCGCCACACCAGGCCTTTCTCGTCAGTCAGTGGTGGTTCCATCAGCCCCCTAGGGAGATCCGCCTCCCCGTCACCTTCGGCACCCGCGACAACTACCGCACTGAGCTTATCGACGTCGACATCGCTTGCATCGGCCTCGCCATCCTCGGGTACCAGTCCTGGCTTAGTTCATGGCAGCGACTCACCCTGCATACAACCTCATGAAGATGCCGGGGAGCAACTGCGTCCTCACCGTGGCTGGAGACACCAAGGAGGCCCTGATGACCCTCGAGCTCGTCTTCAGGGCCGCGGTAGCGGCGCGCCCCGCTGGTGAAGTAGCCCCTGAGACCCAAGGGGCTACGCCGGCAAAGAAGAAGCAGTTATTCTCGCAAGATCGGGCCAAGACGAAGCAAGTACGAGTCGAGGTGGATGGGGCCTCGGGAGCCACCTTCACCATAGGAGTCATCGTCGACCCGGATCTAGAAGAGGCACTGGTGAAATTCCTACGCGAATAAGGAGGTATTCGCCTAGGAGCCAAAGCAGCTGGTGGGGGTCCCAAGGGGAGTAATCGAGCACCACATGAGGGTGTGCCCCAATGTGCACCTGGTGAACCAGATGGCGCCGCGGCAGTCCACAGAGAAGCAGTCCTTCATCGTCCAGGAGACCCGCAAGTTACAAGCAGCGGGTGTCATCCACGAAGTCCGATACTGCTACCTCTTGAGCACTGTGTTGGTTTTGCCTTGAAGAGGAAAGGGTGATGCAGTAAAGTACCATACGTATTTCCCTCAGATTTTGAGAACCAGGGTATCAATCCAGTAGGAGATCACGCTCGAGTCCCACGCACCTACACAAAAAAATAAGAACCTCGCAACCAACGCGATAAAGGGGTTGTCAATCCCTTCATGGTCACTTACGAGAGTGAGATCTGATAGATATGATAAGATAATTTTTTGGTATTTTTATGATAAAGAGAAATAAAGATGCAAAGTAAAATAAATGGCAATAGAAATAACTAAGTGTTGGAAGATTAATATGATGGAAGATAGACCCGGGGGCCATAGGTTTCACTAGTGGCTTCTCTCAAGAGGATAAGTATTACGGTGGGTAAACGAATTACTGTCGAGCAATTGATAGAATTGAGCATAGTTATGAGAATATCTAGGTATGATCATGTATATAGGCATCACATCCGCGACAAGTAGACCGAAACGATTCTGCATCTACTACTATTACTCCACACATCGACCGCTATCCAGCATGCATCTAGAGTATTAAGTTCAAAAGAATAGAGTAATGCTTTAAGTAAGATGACATGATGTAGAGGGATAAACTCATGCAATATGATATAAACCCCATCTTTTTATCCTTGATGGCAACAATACAATACATGCCTTGCTGCCCCTGCTATCACTGGGAAAGGACACCGCAAGATTGAACCCAAAGCTAAGCACTTCTCCCATTGCAAGAAAGATCAATCTAGTAGGCCATACCAAAATGATAATTCGAAGAGACTTGCAAAGATAAACCAATCATACATAAAAGAATTCAGAGGAGATTCAAACATTGTTCGTAGATAGCTTGATCATAAACCCACAATTCATCGGATCTCCACAAACACACTGTAAAAGAAGAGTACATCGAATAGATCTCCAAGAGAATTGAGGAGAACTTTGTATTGAGATCCAAAGAGAGAGAAGAAGCCATCTAGCTAATAACTATGGACCCGTAGGTCTGAAGTAAACTACTCACACATCACTAGAGAGGCGATGGAGCTGATGTAGAGGCCCCTCGTGATCAATGCCCCCTCCAGCGGAGCTCCGAAAAAGGCCCAGAGATGGGATCTCTCTGGTATAGAAGGTTGCGGCGGTGGAATTAGGTTTTTGTGGTGCTCCTAGAAGTTTAGGGGGTACGCGGACTTATATAGGAGGAAGAAGTAGGTTGGTGGAGCAACGAGGGGCCCACGAGGGTGGAGGGCGCGCCCCCTGCCTCGTGGCTTCCTCAATTGTTTCTTTACGCCCACTCCAAGTCTCCTGGATCACATTTGTTGAAAAAATCACGTTCCCGAAGGTTTCATTCCGTTTGGACTCCGTTTGATATTCCCTTTCTACGAAACACGGAAATAGGCAAAAAACAGCAATTTGGGTTGGTCCTCCGGTTAATAGGTTAGTCCCAAAAATGACATAAAAGTGTAAAATAAAGCCTATTAACATCCAAAATAGATAATATAATAGCATGGAGCAATCAAACATTATAGATACGTTGGAGACGTATCAAGCATCCCCAAGCTTAATTCCTGCTCGTCCTCGAGTAGGTAAATGATAAAAAGAAGAATTTTTGATGTGGAATGCTTTCTAACATATTTCTCAATGTAATTTTTTCTTTATTGTGGCATGAATGTTCAGATCCGAAAGATTCAAGATAAAATTTTAGTATTGACATAAAAATAATAATACTTCAAGCATACTAACTAAGCAATTATGTCTTCTCAAAATAACTTGGCCAAAGAAAGTTATCCCTACAAAATCATATAGTTTTGCTATGCTCTATCTTCACCACACAAAATATTTAAATCATGCACAACCCCGATGACAAGCCAAGCAATTGTTTCATACTTTTAATGTTCTCAAACTTTTTCAATCTTCACGCAATATATGAGCATGAGCCATGGATATAGCACTATATGTGGAATAGAATGGTGGTTGTGGAGAAGACAAAAAGGAGAAGATAGTCTCACATCAACTAGGCATATCAACGGGCTATGGAGATGCCCATCAATAGATATCAATGTGAGTGAGTAGGGGTTGCCATGCAACGGATGCACTAGAGCTATAAGTATATGAAAGCTCAACGGAAGAAACTAAGTGGGTGTGCATCAAACTTGCTTGCTCATGAAGACCTAGGGCATTTTGAGGAAGCCCATCATTGGAATATACAAGCCAAGTTCTATAATGAAAAATTCCCACTAGTATATGAAAGTGATATCATAGGAGACTCTCTATCATAAAGATCATGGTGCTACTTTGAAGCACAAGTGTGGAAAAAGGATAGTAGCATTGTCCCTTCTCTCTTTTTCTCTCATCATTTTTTTATTTGGGCCTTCTTTCTTTTTATTTATCTTTTTGGCCTCTTTTTTTCGTCCGGAGTCTCATCCCAACTTGTGGGGGAATCATAGTCTCCATCATCATTTCCTCACTTGGGACAATGCTCTAATAATGATGATCATCACACTTTATTTACTTACAACTCAAGAATTACAACTCAATACTTAGAAAAAAATATGACTCTATGTGAATGCCTCCTACGGTGTACCAGGATGTGCAATGATGCATGAGTGACATGTATGAAGAATTATGAACGGTGGCTTTGCCACAAATACGTTGTCAACTACATGATCATGCTAAGCAATATGACAATGATGGAGTATGTCATAATAACGGAACGGTGGAAAGTTGCATGGCAATATGTCTCAGGATCGCTATGGAAATGCCATAATAGGTAGGTATGGTGGCTGTTTTGAGGAAGGTATCTGGTGGGTTTATGGTACCGGCGAAAGTTGCACGATACTAGAGAGGCTAGCAATGGTGGAAGGGTGAGAGTGCGTATAATCCATGGACTGAACATTAGTCATAAAGAACTCACATACTTATTGCAAAAATCTATTAGTTATCGAAACAAAGTATTACACGCATGCTCCTAGGGGGATAGATTGGTAGGAAAAGACCATCGCTCATCCCCGACCGCCACTCATAAGGAAGACAATCAATAAATAAATCATGCTCCGACTTCATCACATAACGGTTCACCATACGTGCATGCTACGTGAATCACAAACTTCAACACAAGTATTTCTCAAATTCACAACTACTCAACTAGCATGACTCTAATATCACCATCTCCATATCTCAAAACAATTATCAAGTATCAAACTTCTCATAGTATTCAATGCACTTCTATGAATTTTTTTATATTATCCCTAAAATAAAATTTCCATGTTGTTCTAAAGGACTCTCAAAATAATATAGGTGAAGAATGAGAGATCAACTATTTCTATAAAATAAAACCACCACCGTGCTCTAAAAGATATAAGGGAAGCACTTGAGCAAAAACTATATAGCTGAAAAGATATAAGTGAAGCACATAGAGTATTCTAATAAATGTCAAATCATGTGAGTCTCTCTGAAAAGGTGTGTACAGCAAGGATGATTGTGGTAAACTAAAAAGAAAAGACACAAATCATACAATACGCTCCAAGAAAAATACATATCATGTGGTGAATAAAAATATAGCTCCAAGTAAAGTTACTGATAGACGAAGACGAAAGAGGGGATGCCTTCCGGGGCATCCCCAAGCTTAGGCTTTTTGGTGTCCTTGAGTTTTACCTTGGGGTGACATGGGCATCCCCAAGCTTAGGCTCTTACCACTCCTTGTTCCATAATCCATCAAGACTTTACCCAACACTTGAAAACTTCACAACACAAAACTCAAAATAGAAAATCCCGTAAGCTCCGTTAGTGAAAGAAAACAAAACACCACTTCAAGGTACTGTAATTAACTCATTATTTATTTATGTTGGTATTAAACCTACTGTATTCCAACTTCTCTATGGTTTATAAGCTCTTTACTAGCCATAGATTCATCAAAATAAGCAAACAACACACGAAAAACAGAATCTGACAAAAACAGAACAGTCTGTAGTAATCTGAAGATAACGCAAATTTCTGAACCTTAAAAATTCTAAAATACGTTGATGGACGTGAGGAATTTATCTATTAATCATCTTCAAAAGGAATTAACTAAATATCACTTTCCAAATAAAAATGGCAGCAATTCTCGTGAGCGCTAAAGTTTCTGTTTTCTACAGCAAGATCAAAAATACTTTCCCCAAGTCTTCCCAACGGTTCTACTTGGCACAAACACTAATTAAACACAAAAAATAGAGGCTAGATAAATTATTTATTACTAAACAGGAGCAAAAATCAAGTAATAAAAATAAAATTGGGTTGCCTCCCAACAAGCGCTATCGTTTAACGCCCCTAGCTAGGCATAAAAGCAAGGATAGATCTAGGTATTGCCATCTTTGGTAGGCAATTCTTCAATAAGACACTTATAACCTCTAGGAGTTTCTTTATTTTTATTAATTATCAGACTCCTAGGCACAAAATCAAGAAAGTCATTTGTAGCAAATAGTTCCTTGATGATAGCAAAAAGATTGGGATGAACACTTATTGATTTTAAATCTGCAGTTTCCTTACTAGAGGATTCACCCTTATATTTAGGAACATAAACAAGCTTGGCAATTTTGGCAGGAGGATTTGGAGTATTTTTGACGGAAGAAAAAGCGGACCCCAAGTTGGTGATAATTCCCTCAAGTTTATCGATTCTAGTAGAATCTTGATCTGTTATTTCATTAACTATGGGTTCTTTTTCCTTAAAACTTTTCAGAGTAACTCCCACCTTAGATCCATATTGGGTAATTTGGTTGTGGATCTTTTTATCCAAACTCTCAATCAACTCTACAGTAGCAACTTTATTCTCAATAATTTCAAGCCATTGCATCACATGTTCCAAAGTTAACATCGTTCGATTAACCAAAAGAAGTGGTGAGCCAAACAAATCTATCATAGCATTATAAGAATCAAAAGTGTGGCTACCAAAGAAATTCCCTCCGGTAGTGGTATCAAGAATATATCTGTACCAAGGAATAGCACCTACATAAAAATTGCGGAGAAGAACGGAAGTAGATTGCTTCCCGGTAGATCTATTTTGAGCATTGCAAATTCTATACCAAGCGTCTTTTAGATTTTCTCCCTCCCTTTGCTTAAAATTAAGAACTTCATTCTCGAGAGACAACTGAGAAGATAGAGGACTATCCATAATGACAAGGCAAGCAAGAAAGTGACGAACGGAAAAGAGAGGGCAAATAAAACGGCAAGGGTGAAGTGGGGGAGAGGAAAACAAGAGGCGAATGGCAAATAATGTAATGCGAGGTTTAAGAGTTTGTGATGGGTACTTGGTATGTCTTGACTTGTGCGTAGACTCTCCAGCAACTGTGCCAGAAATGGCTCGTTGTCGGGAGTCAAATCTTGACTTGACTTGGCGCGAATCTCCCCAGCAACGGTGCCAGAAATCCTTCTTGCTACCTCTTGAGCACTGCGTTTGTTTTCCCTTGAAGAGGAAAGGGTGATGCAGTAAAGTAGCATAAGTATTTCCCTTAGTTTTTGAGAACCAAGGTATCAATCCAGTAGGATATCACGCTCGAGTCCCACGCACCTACACAAAAAAATAAGAACCTCGCAACCAACGCGATAAAGGGGTTGTCAATCCCTTCACGGTCACTTACGAGAGTGAGATCTGATAGATATGATAAGATAATATTTTTGGTATTTTTATGATAAAGAGAAATAAAGATGCAAAGTAAAATAAACAGCAATAGAAATAACTAAGTGTTGGAAGATTAATATGATGGAATATAGACCCGGGGGCCATAGGTTTCACTAGTGGCTTCTCTCAAGAGCATAAGTATTACGGTGGGTAAACGAATTACTGTCGAGCAATTGATAGAATTGAGCATAGTTATGAGAATATCTAGGTATGATCATGTATATAGGCATCACATCCGTGACAAGTAGACCGAAACGATTGTGCATCTACTACTATTACTCCACACATCGACCGCTATCCATCATGCATCTAGAGTATTAAGATCATAAGAACAGAGTAATGCTTTAAGTAAGATGACATGATGTAGTGGGATAAACACATGCAATATGATATAAACTCCATCTTTTTATCCTCTATGGCAACAATACAATACGTGCCTTGCTGCCCCTGCTGTCACTAGAAAGGACACCGCAAGATTGAACCCAAAGCTAAGGACACCGCAAGATCTAGTAGGCCAAACCAAACTGATAATTCGAAGAGACTTGCAAAGATAAACCAATCATACATAAAAGAATTCAGAGGAGATTCAAATATAGTTCGTAGATAAACTTGATCATAAACCCACAATTCATCGGATCTCGACAAACACACCACAAAAGAAGATTACATCGAATAGATCTCCAAGAGAATTAAGGAGAACTTTGAATTTAGATCCAAAGAGAGAGAAGAAAACATCTAGCTAATAACTATGGACCCGTAGGTCTGAACTAAACTACTCACACATCACCGGAGAGGCCATGGAATTGACGTAGAGCCCGTCCGTGATCAATGTCCCCTCCGGCGGAGCTCCGGAAAAGGCCCCGAGATGGGATCTCTCGGGTACGGAATGTTGCGGAGTGGAATTAGATTTTCATGGTGATCCTGGATGTTTGGGGGTACGTGGACTTATGTAGGAGGAAGAAGTAGGTCGGTGGAGCAACGAGGGGCCCACGAGGGTGGAGGGCGCGCCCAGGGGGTAGGCGCCCACTCCAAGTCTCCTGGAGCACGTTTGTTGAGAAAATCACGTTCGTGAAGGTTTCATTCCATTTGGACTCCGTTTGATATTCCTTTTCTATGAAACACTAAAATAGGCAAAAAACAGCAATTTGGGTTGGGCCTCCGGTTAATAGGTTAGTCCCAACAAATGATATAGAAGTGTAAAATAAAGCCTATTAACATCCAAAATAGATAATATAATAGCATGGAGCAATCAAAAATTATAGATACGTTGGAGACGTATCAGATACCCGGAGTGGCTGGCAAACCCCGTCATTGTGCCCAAGAAGGGCAGGAAGGAACGCATGTGCGTTGACTTCACCAACCTCAACAAGGCCTACACTCAGGACCCGTTCCCGCTTCCGCACATTGATCAGATCGTCGACTCCACTGCCGAGTGCGACCTGTTATGTTTCCTAGACGCCTTCTCAGGATACCACCAGATCAGGATGGCGGTGGAGGGCGTAGAGAAGATGGCATTCCTAACCCCGTGCGGGGTGTACTGCTACACGTGCATGGCCTTCAGGCTGCGTAATGCTGGGGCAATCTTCCACTGGCTGATGCACATCACCCTAGGCCAACAGCTCGGGAGGAATACTGAAGCCTACGTCGACGACATTGTGGTAAAATCTCAGGAAGCTAGGACCATCATTCAGGATCTGGAGGAGACTTTCGCCAGCCTACGCAAGATAGATTTGCGGCTCAAACCGGAGAAATGTGTGTTTGGCATCCCCTCCAGCAAACTTTCGGGTCTCCTCGTGTCGCATAGGGGGATCGAGGCAAACCTGGAGAAGGTCAAATAAATAGAAGACATGGGCCCACCACAGACTCTCTAGGAAATGAAAAAACTTGCGGGCTGTGTAACCTCACTAGGGCGCTTCAGCTTCTAGTTGGGGGAGCGTGCCCTCCCATTCTTCAAGCTGATGAAGAAGAAGGGCCCGTTCGAGTGGACTCCGGAGGCCGACATGGCGTTTCAGGACCTCAAGAGATACCTAACGAGCCCTCCAGTGATGGTGGCGTCTCGTCCCCTCGAGCCCCTGGTGCCTTACCTGGCTGCCACACCTCATTCCGCTAGCACAGCGCTGGTGGCCGTCTGGGAAAAGCGCCAGGCCAAAGGTCCGCCACACGGCGCTACACGTTCAGTCAAAACGGTATGGCACCAAGACGGCCTTCCTGAGGCTGCAGCGGCCCCAGTGGGTAACGAAGTTCCTGAGGTCCCCTAGTCTCAGGAGGTGCCCATGCCTCACGAGATCTCGGACTCCACCAACACTCCTGTCCTTGTCGAACAACCTGTGTCCTTCATCAGCACGGTGTTGCGAGACACACGGGCCTGCTACCCCATGCAGCAGAAGCTTCTGCTCACACTCCTCGTGGCCTCGCGCAAGCCACGCCACTACTTCCAAGGCCACCCCATCAAGGTCGTCTTAGCTTACCCGCTGGAGAGGGTGCTCTGAAGCCCCAACGCAGTGGGAAGGGTTGTCGAGTGGAACATCAAGTTGCAAGCCTTCTAGCCGAAGTTCAGCACCACCAGGGTCATCAAGGGAGCCGCGCTCGCCGACTTCATGGCGGAATGGACTGACGCTCCAGGGCCCGAAGCATGCGAGGATCGGTCTCTCTCGCCAGGAAGCGAGGCACCATACAGCTGGGTCATGTACTTCGATGGCGCCTTCGCGCGCTAGGGCACGGGGGTTGGGGCTGTACTCATCTCGCCCACCCAGGACAAGCTTTACTATGCCATGCAGCTTTGTTCCAGCAAGGTGAGAAGGTCTCCAACAACATCGCTGAGTACGAAGGTCTGATCGCTGGCCTCAAAGCTGTGGCGGCCTTGGGAGTGAGGTGGCTCACCATCAAGGGAGACTCTCAGCTCCTCGTCAACTTCTCCAACTAGGTATATGAGCCAAAGGACGAGCACATGGAGGCGTACCTCGCGGAGGTATGCCAAAGGGAGACGCAATTCTTGGGCCTAGAACTGCAGCATGTGCCTCACGACACAAACAAGGAAGCTGGTGATATCGCCAAAAGGGCGTCAGGGCATCAACCCCAGGAGCCTGGCGTCTTCGAGGAGCGGCTCTTTAAGCCTTCAGCGGCGCCTCTGGCTACGGAGCTTACGCCGCCTCAGGAGGAGCTCCCCCTGCCACCAACCTCTAGAGCTCCCGCCTGTGGCCCGACTTCAGGAGCACGCCTGCTCCTTGCGCTTGAACCCCAGGAGGGGTGCTGGACTGAAGAATTCAAGGTGTACCTGCTGCAAGGGACCCTGCCAGAGAAGGAGGGGCAGCGGAGTGCGTAGCTCGCCAGGCTACAACACACTTCATCCAGGACGGTGAGCTATACCAAAAACGATCGAATGATGTTTCTTTGCGGTGCATCCCTATGGAGCAGGGGTGCGAGCTGCTAGCTGACATACATGGCGGAGACTGCGGGCATCACTCGTCATCGCACCCTGGTGGACAAGGCATTCCACAGCGGGTTCTACTAGCCCACGGCACTCAACGACGCAACCGAGCTGGTGAGGTCCTGCGAAGCCTGCTAGTTCCATGCCAAGTGAATCCACCAGCCCGCTCAGGGCCTCCAGACTATCCTACTCTCATGGCCGTTTGCGGTCTCGGGGCTGGACATCCTAGGCCAGTTCCCTCAAGCGCCAGGGGGCTACCGCTACCTCTACGTCGCCATCGACAAGTTCACCAAATGGGCGGAGGTGGAAGCCACCCACACCATCCCAGCTGGCTCCGCGGTTAGGTTCATCAAGGGCCTGGTGAGCCGTTTCGGGGTCCTGAACCGCATCATCACCGACAACGGCTCGCAGTTCACTAGCAATCTCTTTAAAACATATTATTCTAACCTTGGAACGCAGATAGGCTACGCCTCAATAGCACACCCCAGAAGCAACGGCCAGGACGAGCGCGCTAACGCGGAGGTCCTGAGGGGCCTCAAGACAATGACCTTCAAAAAGAAGCTCGAGGTCTGTGGCATGGGCTAGTACGAAGAGCTCCAATCTATGTTGTGGTCTATCCGCACCATGATGTCCACTATGTTCTTGTAGACGTTGTTGGGCCTCCAAGTGCAGAGGTTTGTAGGACAGTAGCAAATTTCCATCAAGTGGATGACCTAAGGTTTATCAATCCACGGGAGGCATAGGATGAAGATGGTCTCTCTCAAACAACCCTGCAACCAAATAACAAAGAGTCTCTTGTGTCCCCAATACACCCAATACAATGGCAAATTGTATAGGTGCACTAGTTCAGCGAAGAGATGGTGATACAAGTGCAATACGGATGGTAGATATAGGTTTTTGTAATCTGAAAATATAAAAACAGCAAGGTAAGTAATGATAAAAGTGAACACAAAATGTATTGCAATGCTTCGAAACAAGGTATAGGGTTCATACTTTCACTAGGCAAGTTCTCTCCACAAGGATAACATAATTAGATCATATAACAATCCCTCAACATGCAACAAAGACTCACTCCAAAGTCACTAATAGCGGAGAAAAAATGAAGAGATTATTGTAGGGTACGAAACCACCTCAAAGTTATTCTTTTCGATTAATCCATTGGGCTATTCCTATAAGTGTCACAAACAACCCTAGAGTTCATAGTAAACTAACACCTTAAGACACACATCGACCAAAACCCTAATGTCACGTCAAGTATCTGCTGGTATGATTATACGGTATGCATCACACAATCTCAGATTCATCTATTCAACCAACACAAAGAATTTCAAAGAGTGCCCCAAACTTTCTACCAGAGAGCCAAGACGAAAACGTGTGCCAACCCCTATGCTAGATTCCCAAGGTCACAGAACCCGCAAGTTGATCACCAAAACATACATCAAGTGAATCAATAGAATACCCCATTGTCACCACGGGTATCCCACGCAAGACATACATCAAGTGTTTTCAAATCCTTAAAGACTCAATCCGACAAGATAACTTCAAAGGGAAAACTCAATCCATTACAAGAAGGTAGAGGGGGAGAAACATCATCAGATCCAACTATAGTAGCAGAGCTCGCGGTACATCAAGATCGTGCCAAATCAAGAACACGAGAGAGAGAGATCAAACACATAGCTAACCCACAAGTATAGGGGATCGCAATAGTTTTCGAGGGTAGAGTATTCAACCCAAATTTATTGATTCGACACGAGGGGAGCCAAAGAATATTCTCAAGTATTAGCAGTTGAGTTGTCAATTCAACCACACCTGGAAACTTAATATCTGCAGCAAAGTGTTTAGTAGCAAAGTAATATTTTTGGTGTTTTTTAGTGATTGTAAGAATAGCAATGGAAAAGTAAATAAGCGAAAAACAATATATGGAAAGCTCGCAGGCAATGGATTGGTGATGGAGAATTATGCCGGATGCGGTTCATCATGTAACAGTCATAACATAGGGTGACACAGAACTAGCTCCAGTTCATCAATGTAATGTAGGCACGTATTCTGAATATAGTCATACGTGCTTATGGAAAAGAACTTGCATGACATCTTTTGTCCTACCCTCCCGTGGAAGTGGGGTCCTAATGGAAACTAAGGGATATTAAGGCCTCCTTTTAATAGACTACTATAACAAAGCATTGTCACATAGTGAATACATGAACTCCTCAAACTACGGTCATCACCGGTAAGTATCCCGATTATTTTCACTTCGGGGTTAATGGATCATAACACGTAATAGGTGGCTATAGACTTGCAAGATAGGATCAAGATTTCTCATATATTGATGAAAACATAATAGCTTCAGATCTGAAATCATGGAACTTGGGCCCTAGTGACAAGCATTAAGCATACCAAAGTCATAGCAACATCATCTCAGAACATAGTGGGTACTAGGGATCAAACCCTAACAAAACTAACTCGATTACATGATAAATCCCATCCAACCCATCACCGTCCAGCAAGCCTACGATGGAATTACTCACGCACGGCGGTGAGCATCATGAAATTGGTGATGGAGGATGGTTGATGATGATGATGGTGATGGATTCCCCTCTCCGGAGCCCTGAACGGACTCCAGATCAGCCCTCCCGAGAGTGTTTAGGGCTTGGCGGCGGCTCCATATCGTAAAACGCGATGAATCCTGCTCCCTGGTTTTTTCTCCCCGAAATGGAATATATGGAGTCCAGGTTGAGGTCCGTGGAGTGTCAGGGGGCCCACGAGGCAGGGGGTGCGCCCAGGGGGTAGGGCGTGCCCCCACCCTCGTGGATAGGTGGAGGCCCCCCTGACATGGATCTTCCATCCAGTATTTTTTATATATTCCAAAATAATTCTCCATGGATTTTCAGGTCATTCCGAGAACTTTTATTTCTGCACAAAAATAACACCATGGCAATTCTGCTGAAAACAGCGTCAGTCCGGGTTAGTTCCATTCAAATCATGCAAGTTAGAGTCCAAAACAAGGGCAAAAGTGTTTGGAAAAGTAGATCTGACTGAGATATATCAGCATAGTGCCGGAACAGGGTCCTGATTGGTTTTTGGTGGCTACAGAGGATTGCGGCGGCGGACCTCCCAATCTAGGTTTCCTTTCTGGAGTTTTTGTATTTATAGGAATTTTTGGCGCCGGGAACAAGTCAGGGGGTCATCAAGGAAGGGGGGCGCGCCCAGGGGGGTAGGGCGCGCTCTCCACCCTAGTGGATGGCTCAGGACTCTTCTGGCCCAACTCTTTTATTTCGGGGGCTTCTTTTGGTCCATAAAAAATCCACAAAAATTGGTAGGTCAATTGGACTCTGTTTGGTATTCCTTTTCTGTAAAACTTAATAACAAGGAAAAATAGAAACTGGCACTGGGCTCTAGGTTAATTGGTTAGTCCCAAAAATCATATAAAATAACATATAAATGCATATAAAACATCCTAGATGGATAATATAATAGCATGGAACAATAGAAAATTATAGATACGTTGGAGACGTATCACACCACCGCCACCAAGCCAACAGGTGAGACTCCGTTCTTCCTCGTCTATGGAGCCAAAGCGGTTCTGCCTCAAGAGGTCAGGCATCGCACCACGCAGGTCCTGGCATTCGACGAGCCACGCCAGGACGCCATGCGCGGGATGGATCTCGTGCTAGGGGAGGAACGCCGCCGCCAAGCCTCGCTCCGTGCGGCAAGCTACCAGCAGGCGCTGCGGCGGTACCACTGCCGCAGCGTCCACTCCAGGACACTCGAGGTGGAAGATCTCGTCCTGAGGCAGGTGCTCTCCAGGGAAGGGCTGCATAAGCTCTCACCCATGTGGGAGGACCCGTTTAGGATTGTCCACGTCTCTAGGCCTAGCGCTGTGCGCCTGGAGACGCAGGACGGGATCCTGATAATCCCCAAGTGTAGGGAATGATCGTAGCAATTCCCAATGATGGAAGTGATAAGTATGGAGTGTCGAACCCACAAGGAGCTAAAGATAAGATCAATATTCTCTCAAGCCCTACCTTCCACTGGTACGATTCTACGTACACCGAATGTTTGCTTCCAACTAGAAACAAGAAATAAAACTACATTGTGGGTATGAAGAGGATAACTTTGCATGCTATCGGACAGCTAAAATATGAAAGTAGGTGTTGTTATCATAAAGTTAGAATATATTACTAAATATTATAAATAGCGAGTGTGGAATAATGATGGATCGGTGTGCGGAATTGTCCTAGGCAATTATTAACAAGACCGATAGTCGTCATTGCAATTTCATATGAGGGAGAGGCATAAGCTAGCATACTTTCTCTTCTTGGATCATATGCACTTATGATTGGAACTCTAGTAAGCATCCGCAACTACTAAAGATGATTAAGGTAAAACCCAACCATAGCATTAAAGCATCAAGTCCCCTTTATCCCATACGCAACAATCCCCTTACTCGTGTTTATGCTTCTGTCAATCAAGCAACGCACTATAAGCGAATCATGAACTTATTGCAACACCCTACAGGGGGAATCCCACACACTTGCATGACATGGAGGGCAAAATAGGACAGCACCAAAATAAAACGTACAACTCATACCAATCTAGATCATCAATCAACCCAAAGACAAAGGATATCTACTCAAAACATCATAGGATGGCAACACATCATTGGATCGTAATATGTGGCATAAAGCACCATGTTCAAGTAGGGATTACAGCGGGGTGCGGGAGAGTGGACCACGTAAAAGAGATGAGGATGGTGATGATGATGGTGATGTTGATGAAGATGATCACCGCGGCGATGATTCCCTCCCAATGGCACTCCGGCGCCACTGAGAGAGAGGAGGAGAGGTTCTCCCCCTTCCTCCCCCTCCTCCATGGCATCCCCCTAGATGGGGAGAGGTTCTGCCTCTGGTCCTTGGCCTTCATGACGACAATGGCCCCTCCGGGATCCTCCTCCATGCCCTTCGGTGATGATGGGCCCCCTCCGGCTGGGTGCCAGAGAGGGCCTAGATTGATTTCTCGTGGCTACAGAGGCTTGCAGCGGCGGAACTTCCGATCTAGGTCAATTTCTGGAGGTTGGGGTATTTATAGGAGAGGTTGGCGTCAAGAACAAGTCAGGGGCGCCATGGGTAGTCCACGAGGCACAGGGGCACGTCCAGGGGGTGGGTGCGCCCCCACCCTCATGGGGCCCACGGGACTCCCCTCCGGTAGATTTTTGTTCCAGTATTTTTATATTTTCCAGAAAAATTCTTTGTTGATTTTCATCGCATTCCAAGAACTTTTATTTTTGCACAAAAACAACACCATGGTAGTTCTGCTGAAAACAGTGTCAGTCCGGGTTAGTTCTAATAAAATCATACCAAAATCATATAAAACTATTGTAAACATGGCATGAATACTTCATAAATTATAGATATGTTGGAGACATATCAGCATCCCCAAGCTTAATTCCCTACTCGTCCTCGAGTAGGTAAATGATAAAAGAAATAATTTATGAAGTGTGAATGCTAGCAAGTGCATAAATTCGATCAATGATAGTTCCAATCACTTTTTATAGCATCATTATATATCATAACAGTAGCTCAACTCATAAAACTTCTCATGATCAAGTAACGAGCTATTCACATGTTAAAGTATAGATCATAAACTTTCTTGAGAACAAACAAACCATGCTCTTAGTCATCAAACAATTTCAATTCATCTTATTTTCAGGAAGAGTCTATGTAAGAGCCTTGATTCAGCAAACTCCACATACTCAACTATCATTTAATCTTTCACAATTGCTAATACTCATGTGATATTAATGGGTTCAAAGTTTTAGTCGGACACAGGGAAAGATAGGGGCTTATTGTTTTTCCTCCCAATCGTTTATCTCAACGGTAATGTCAACAATAATAATTTATGACAAGCTACATACAAGTGGATATATATATCCGGATCACTCCAACACAAAGTGCTTGCCAAAGGAAAAAGTGTAAAAAGGAAAGGTGATGATCACCATGACTCTTGTATAAGGGTAGAAGATAAAAGTAAAAGATAGGCCCTTCGTAGAGGGAAGCAGAGGTTGTCATGCGCTTTTATGGTTGAATGCACAAAATCTTAATGCAAAAGAACATCACTTTATATTGCCTCTTGTGATAAAGACCTTTATTATGCAGTCCGTCGCTTTTATTTCTTCCCTATCACAAGTTTGTATAAAGCTTATTTTCTTTGCACTAATAGATCATATATATTTAGAGAGCAATTTTTATTGCATGCACCGATGACAACTTACTTGAAGGATCTTACTCAATCTATAGGTAGGTATGGTGGACTCTCATGGCAAAACTAGTTTAGGGAATGCTTGTAAGCACAAGTAGTATCTCTACTTGGTGCAAAGAATTTGGCTAGCATGAGAGGGAAAGGCAAGCTCAACATGTTGGATGATCCAAGACAATATAACGTTTCGGATATTGGAAAACATAACCCATTAAGTTGTCTTCCTTGTCCAACATCAACCTTTTAGCATTTCATATTTTAATGAGTGCTCACAATTGCAAAAGATGTCCAAGATAGTATATTTATATGTGAAATCTCTCTTCCTTCAATATTCTTTCATGAATTGTTCAAGTGACCAAATCTGCGTTTGCTAACTTCCAATAAGTTTACTACCTATAGTTATTATGTGTGAAGTCATTACTCCCCATGTTGTAAGCATACGAAACGTATATAAATTCAGATTTATGATATTCAATTCATTCAAGCATTTACTCATAGGATATACATGAAGCGCATGAGTAAATGACAAACTACTCCAAAAAGATATAAGTGAAGAACGCTGAGTAGTCAAATAATTAACTAGCCATGGGACGATTCCTTTTTTTCATTCAAAATTTCAGATCCAATGATTTTAATCAAACAGCAAGTAAAAATTGAACATACGCTCCAAGCAAAACACATATCATGTGACAAATAAAAATATAGCTCCGAGTAAGGTATACCGATAGTTTTGAAGACGAAAGAGCGGATGCCTTCCCGGGCATGCCCAAGCTTAGGCGCTTGAGTCTTTGTTGAATATTACCTTGGTGTGCCTTGTAATCCCCAAGCTTAGGGTCTATCCACTCCTTATTCTCCTCATATCGATATCTCACCCAAAGCTTGAAAACTTCAATCACACTAAACTTAACGGAATTTTGTGAGATAGGTTAGTATGACAAAGAGTAAACCATTCAATTTGGTACTGTCAAAGACAAGGTTCGTAATTGTTCTCACACAATGCCCACTGTATCGTATCATTTCTACAATTTATATTGAGAAATATAAGCCATAGAAACTAGAAAACAAGCAGACTATGCAATGAAAACAGAATTTGTCAGAAACAGAAAAGTCTATAATGATATGAACACCAACCATACTTATGCTAATCCAAAAATTATAAAATAAATTGGTGGACGTGAGGAATTTGTCTATTCATCTTCTGAAAAAACAATCAACTCACTCGCACTCTTCTGTAAAAAATGACAGCTAATTTCGTGAGTGCAAAGTTTCTGTTTTTTACAGCAAGATCACATTAACTTTCACCCAAGTCTTCCCAAAGGTCTTACTTGGCACTTTATTGAAACAAAAGCTGTAATACATGGTTAATACATTAGCTTAATCATGAGAACACACAAAAATAGTAAGGGTAAATATTGGGTTGTCTCCCAACAAGCGCTTTTCTTTAATGCCTTTTAGCTAGGCATGATGATTTCAATGATGCTCACATAAAAGATTAGAATTGAAACATAGAGAGAGCATCATGAAGAATATGACTAGCACATCTAAACCTAACCCACTTCCTATGCCCAGGGATTTTTTGAGCACACAATTTATGGGAACAAGAATCAACTAGCATAGCAAGGGAAAACAAGTATAACTTCAAAACTTTAAGCACATAGAGAGGAAACTTGATATTATTGCAACTCCTACAAGCATGTATTCCTCCCTCATAATAATTTTTTGTAGCATCATGAATGAGTTCAAAAATATAACCATCACATAAAGCATTCCTTTCATGATCTACAAGCATAGAAATTTTACTACTCTCCACATAAGCAAAATTCTGCTCATTCAGAATAGTGGGAGCAAACTTCTTCTAAATCCACTTTAGATGATAGTATTATTCATACTCCAAAATATATATGTGAAGTTCATGGAGCATTCTACAATTAATGTAGTCTAACCAATATCCAAGCTCAAAATATATAAGTGAAGCACACGAAGCATTCTATAAAACCATACTCAAAAGATTTAAGTGAAGCACAAAGAGCAATTCTATAAGATCATACTTAAAAGATATAAGTGAAGCACATATAGTATTCTATGAATAAATAAAGGTCTATCTCATACTAGCATGGTTCTTAAAGGAAAAACAAAAACACAAAGGACACAAATTATGTGAACAAAACAAAAACCGAGGTATACCGATAATTGTTGAAGAAGAAGGATGGGATGCCAACCGGGGCATCCCCAAGCTTAGATGCTTGAGTATCCTTGAAATACTTACTTGGGGTGACTTGGGGATCCCCAAGATTGAGCTCTTCCTCTCTTTATTCTTCTCATATTGATAGCTCCTCGATCTTTCAACACTTCATCCACACAAAACTTTAACAAAAACTTTGTGAGATCCGTTAGTGTAAGAAAGCAAATCACTACCTTTAGGTACTGTTGCGAACTTATTTAAATTTCATATTATAACTATATCTACTGTATTCCAACTTCACCATGGTTCATACCCCCCTATACTACCCATAGATTCATCAAAATAAGCGAACAACTCATAGAAAACAGAACCTGTCAAAAACAGGACAGTCTGTAGTAATCTGGAAGTTTAAAAAATTATACAGAAGTAATGTTCAAAAAGTTTCAGACCCATTTGAATTTCCAGTAAAAAAATGTAAAATCACGCGCTACAGCCAAATTTTCTGTTTTTGTACTGGACATAGTAAACAAGCAATCTAATCATCCTAAAACCGAAGCTTGGCACATTATTTTTATAATACAATCAATATATACAAGGGGTTAATTATTTTTCAGAGAAGCTTCCATGAAATGTTTTACATTGTTTCCATGAGCATGAACACAAGTGCTCAAGGTCGACCCTCATTTCTTCAATGCATAATCTTCCAATCACTTCTCTTATTGAAAAACTTTTTAGGCATGAGAGCCAAGTAATTTTTTTGTATTTTAGTTCTTTTAAAAAAATTTGTGTGTTTCACCCCCAAATAAACAAAAACAAAAAGGAAAACAAAATCTACTAAGTGAAGAAAGCAAACAAGCACACACGAGAATATCAACCCCACGCTATTGCTATCTGGCAACGGCGCCAGAAAAGAGCTTGATAATCCGCAAGTGTAGGGAATCATCGTAGAAATTCCCAAAGGTGGAAGTGATAAGTATGGAGTGTCGAAACCACAAGGAGCTAAAGGTAAGATCAATATTCTCTCAAGCCCTATCTGCCACTGATACGACTCTATGTACACCGAACGTTTGCATGTTATCGGAGAGCTAAAATATGAAAGTAGGTGCTGTTATCATAAAGTTAGAATATATTACTAAATATTATAAATAGCGAGTGTGGAATAATGATGGATTGGTGTGCGGAATTGTCCTAGGAAATTATTAACAAGACCAATAGTCGTCATTGCAATTTCATATGAGGGAGAGGCATAAGCTAACATACTTTCTCTTCTTGGATCATATGCACTTATGATTGGAACTCTAGCAAGAATCCGCAACTACTAAATATCATTAAGGTAAAACCCAACCATAGCATTAAAGCATCAAGTCCCCTTTATCCCATACGCAACAATCCCCTTACTCGGGTTTATGCTTCTGTCACTCAAGAAACCCACTATAAGCGAATCATGAACGTATTGCAACACCCTACAGCGAGAATCCCTCACGCTTGCGCGACACGGAGGGCACAATAGGACAGCACCAAAATAAAACATACAACTCATACCAATCTAGATCATCAATAAACCCAAAGACAAAGGATATCTACTCAAAACATCATAGGATGGCAACACATCATTGGATCATAATATGTGGCGTAAAGCACAAAGTTCAAGTAGGGATTACAGCAGGGTGCGGGAGAGTGGGCCGCGTAAAAGATATGAGGATGGTGATGATGATGGTGATGTTGATAAAGACATTCACCGCGGCGATGATTCCCCTCCCGATAGCACTCCGGCGCCACCGAGAGAGACGAGGAGAGGT
Organism: Triticum urartu; assembly: GCF_056163025.1. Lineage (NCBI taxonomy): Eukaryota > Viridiplantae > Streptophyta > Magnoliopsida > Poales > Poaceae > Triticum > Triticum urartu. The sequence continues at coordinate 412,126,998 of NC_141879.1, read as the reverse complement.
TCTCCCCTTGTGATTCCTCCTACATGGCCTCACCCCTAGATGGGGAGAGGTTCTCCCTCTGGTCCTTGGCCTTCATGACGATGATGGCCCCTCCGGGATCCTCCTCCATGCCCTCCGATGATGATGGCCCCCTCCGGCAGGGTGCCAGAGAGGGCCTAGATTGATTTGTCATGGCTACAGAGGCTTGCTGTCGGATCACCAGTTCCAGCAAAACCCTCAAGGTTCAAACACTGGGTGTGCGCGAAGATCTCCCCCCTACCGATCCACGTCCTAGCATAGCTAAGATATTATGAACTAATTCGACGAACTCATGACACAAGGGACAGGATATTTATACTGGTTCGGGCCACGTTTGTGGTGTAATACCCTACTCCAGTGTGGTGTGGTGGATTGTCTCTTGGGCCGAGGATGAATAGTACAAGGGGAAGAACAGCCTCCTGAGCAGAGGTGCTCTTGTGCTTGGTGAACTTGTGGTTGTCCTGGTTTCTCTCGATCTGACCTCCCTGGCTATGGTGGTGGCTAGTCCTATTTATAGAGGCCCTGGTCCTCTCCCCAAATATTGAGCGGGAAGGGAGCCAACAACGGCCAATTCGAAAGGGGACAACAAGTACAGCTTATCCTGACAAAAGCAGTCTTTGCCTGCAAAAGGCTCTGGTGGTGACGCCGTCCTGGGCTCCACGGTGGCCTCTGTCTTGCCATCCTTCTGGTCCTGGCCTCGTTGCACCGATATGGAAACCTTTGCCTGACACCTCGGTACTCCGTGCCTGCTCTTGCTTCCTTAGCACCAAAGAGGAAACAAGGACACTGTGCGTGTTGGCGCCCGCCTGATGCCCGCCTGGTCTCGATCGTCATGGCTCGCGTCACTAGAACCTTGCGAGGTTTGCCTGGCCTTGAACTCTCCACCCCTCGCGAGCCAGCCTGGTGAGGCCGCTCCCGAGGAGGTCTTGTGTCATCCGCCTCGCGAGGGTCTTGAGTCTTTGCTAGTGAAGATGGGCCATACGGGCCCGCTCGTAGAGCCACGCCGTGGGCCGCAGGCAGGCAACTCTGGGGACCCCCGTTCCCAGGACGCCGACAGTAGCCCCCAAGCACAAGGCGTGCTCGGGCTTGGCTTTGAGGCGAAGCCGAAGGGGCAAGTACGGAGCGCCGCGGGCCCCAATAGCCTGCGGCCTTTGGTCGACGTGTGGCGGTTGATTGGACGTGGGCGTCTCCGCTTCCCAACGCTGCCTCGGCAACTGCCCAACTTGACAAGTCCCTGCTGCATGCAAGGAAAGACCATCATTATTACTGTAGATCATGGAGGCCAGCGGTTGGCCTCCCCTTGGCTATAAATGGGAGGGGGCCCAGCCCCCGTCGCCCATCTCTTCCCATTCCACTTGCTTCTTGCTCTTTGCTCTATCGCTAGTTGCAACACCAATGGCGTCGTTGAAGAGGTTTTCCGCCGTGGAGAAAGGGAAGGCCCCTCGCGAGGGGCCCGGCTCTCCGGCGCCCAAGCGTGTACGTGGCCGTCCCCGCAAGCACTCCGCGACCCCCGCCGCGGCCCCGTGCAGCCGTGGCGGTGCCGCTTCGCGTGGCAGGGGCCGCTCCGGTCGCGGTGGTCCTGTCGATGAAGGGAGACATGCCGAGGTCACGCAGCCTCCCCGGCCGCGCTTCCACATGGCAGAGGTTCTGCCGGAGGTCGTCATCTGGTCGGAGAACCCGACCGGCAATAGGCTTCAGCTCCCAGGTTTCTTCGCTGATGAGCTGCCAGCCTCTGGTCCAGGCGGGCTCTGGCTGCAGGCGGATGGCTGCTACAGCAGGGCTTCCTGGGTCGTGGTCGAGGTCTCCATTGCAGGCAACATAGCCCTTGCCCGTGGCTGGCAGATGTTTGCCCCCGCGCGCGGCCTGGCAGGCGGTGCACCCTCCACTTCAAGTATGACGGTAACGCAACCCTCTACGTGAGGGTGTTTGGGGAAGATGGTCGCCGCGGCGGGTGCTTCCCTGAGGTCAACGATGGCGAGGAGGTGCTCGGCCTTGGTGATGGTCGTGATGAGGATGAGGGCGAACCCGCCCTTGGGGCCGACCACGTCTCGTCCAGCTACGGCGGCCCTTCCTCCAGCGACAGCCCCAGCAGCGGTGGTTACGACCAGCCGCCGCGCTCGCTTTGAGTGTGGTAGTGGGTCATCTCGTCGCCGCGCCTCCGTGAAGCGCGAGGAGGGGTCTTGCTGAGCTCAGGACGGCGCTGGAGCCTGCCCCCGTGAATCGCTGTAGGGGCAGACACCGCTTTTATTTTGTTCTTCCTTTCCTTCCTGCATCAAAAAGAAACCACAATGGGCCCCAGAGGGGCGTGTATCTTACTATGATCTCAATCACTATGCTATGTTTGTTGCTCCTGTGCTGTGTCGCAACTTCGTCATTTTGTGTAGGGATAACTTACCTTGACTTGTTCGGAGTAGCCTCCTCCTCACGAGGTGCTTGCTTGCTTCCCGGTGCCTGTCGAGGCTTCCTTGACCTGATAGGCACTTAGGAACTGCAAAAAAAATAGTCAAGAGGATTATCGTTCTCCCGAGGTTTGGTCACAGGCGCCGCTGGCCTTGACCCAGTGCTTCGTATCGCGGTACCCGAGGAGCACGAATTGAGAGAGAGAGGGCGCCAGCTGGTGGGCTCGAACGAGGGTACCTCGTGAAAAATAGAAGAATCAAGCTCACGAAGGTACCTGTTCAGCCCCCTTGCGAGGAACGCGCGTGCGCGCGAGAGAGAGTGAGTATAGGCCGACCAAAGAAATCAAGGCAGAAACAGAGGTAGAAGGCGAAAGGGAGAGACCAGCAAGAGACACCAGAAAGCAAATTTCAATTAAAGAGGGGCAAGCCAACTTCGGAAAGCAAATGAAAAGCCGCGTCCGACACCTAGTCTAGTCTTCGACATCTTCTTACCAGCACGGAGCTAAGTGCTGCCACTAGGACGAGGGAGGGAGCCCCCGAGGCCCAAGGGCGGCACTCCTGAGACTCCGGAGCGTGTACATCCCCACTCGTTATTACGTGAGAGTGTCACGGGCGGCGATCTTCACAGGCGCTGGGCCTTCTTCATAGGCGCTGGGACTTTCTTCACAGGCACCGGGCCTTCTTCATAGGTGCTGGGCCTTCCTTTAGGGGTAGAACTTTCGGAGGTGCTGAATGTTCCAGGCGTTCTGGATGGGTACCCCATCCTGTATCTCCAGGCGCGTGACTCCAGGCCTAGAGACATGGACGAACTTGAACGGGCCCTCCCACATGGGTGAGAGCTTATGCAGCCCTTCCTTGGAGACAACCCGCCTGAGGACGAGGTCACCCACCTCGAGCGTCTTAGAGCGGACGCTGCGACAGTGGTACCACCGCAGCGCCTGCTGGTTTCTTGCCGCCAGTAGCGCTGCTTCGCGGTGACGTTCCTCCCCCAGCACGTGGTCCATCCCGCTGCCTGGCGTCCTGCTGCGTTTCATCAAATGCTAGGACCCGTGTGGATCTATGCTAGGACACTGTGATAGAAGTCAACTCGTTCCCCCTCCCCTCCCCCAGGCCATGGCCTTGAGGTGCAGTTGAAGGAAGAGCTCATCCAACAAGGTGAGGATCTCCTCTGATTTTTTTGCCAAATTCTCATTCTGATCTGCTATACGATGAATTTCTATGAGCTGATTCTACTGCTTCTATATGATTCATTGCTATGAGCTGCTCCTACTGCTGCTATATGATGAATTGCTATGAGCTTCTGTTGCTATATGATGAATTGCTATGTGATGCTGCTGCTATATGATGAGTTGCTATAAGCTGATCCTACTGTTGCTATATGATGAATTGCTATGAGCTGCTCCTCCTGCTGCTATATGATGAATTGCTATGAGCTGCTCCTGCTACTATTATATGATGAATTGCTATGATCTACTGCTAGTACATGATGAATTGCACACTGCTGTTGCTGCTGTATGATGAGTTGCTCCGAGCTGCTGCTGCTATATGATGCTTTCAGGTGGTTCTGCTATATGATAATAACCAGCCACTTGGACCATCGTATTTCGATAAATAATTCCTCTTCATTTAAATTTAGCTCATGTGTTCTTCGTTTAAATTAGGCAATGGGATCTTGATGGAAGACAATGACCATAGTAGATTGTGCCAAGTAGATGGTATCTTTGTATTTGCATTTTGAACAAATATTGATGGTCCGCTTTCCTATCATATTAATTACTACACTAGATTCAATTTGTGATTTTGCAAGTCAAATTAATTTTCGCATGGGCAGCAAAATGACAAAATATAATGCAATCTAGACTTTTCACTAATCATACCACAGATAAGCTGAAAAGGCAGGCAATGAAAAGAACTGGTTGTTTTATTACCTGGATCTTATATTCAAAGGTGCTTATTTTCTTAGGATAACTCGAAATAAATGTCCCTAAGAAACTTGGCGAATAAAACTAACACACAAATAACATGTCATGATGATTGCAATGGAGGCCCAGTTCTTTTGCCACATTCTCCCTGAATTTGACCCCTACCTAGATTTTCCCAGAATCTTTGAGCCCCATTTGTTTTACAATCCTATCTAGTTAGGGTCTAATTAGGTAGGATTGTAAAACAAAAGGGGGTCAAAGATTCCAGGAGAAGCTAGAGAGGGGCAGATTCTGGGAGAATCCTGCAAAAGAACTAGGCCGAAGTGACCTACCATAGCACACTATATAGGCTCACCGTTGCCTCTCCTTTTTTGCGATGTTCCATGAAATTGCCACATACATCTTGTACTTGTTCATTGTGTAACCCTATCTGCATGTTGACACTGCTAATTTCAAATATCTCTACATGACAATGCATTGCATATCCCTTGCGCATATTTAAACCACCAATTAACGATTGTGTGTGTAGCATAAACTACCCATGACTCTGTGTGCTGGACTAGCAGGCACTCTAAGGGAGCCTAATGTAGTGCACTGGAATTCCTACATGCCACCTACGATTTTGTGTAATGTACTACCTCTGTTCCTAAATATATATCTTTGTAGAGATTCCAGTATGGACCACATACAGATGTATATAGATGCATTTTCAAGTGTAAATTCACTCATTTTTCTTTGAATGTAGCCGATAGTGGAATCTCTAGAAATACTTATATTTAGGAACAGAGGGAGTATCATGTATGACATCTACATATCTAATTTAGCAGCCAGTAGTAGAAATCATTGTCTTCACAAATGGAATACTAGTCGAAAATCCTAGCAAAGCATGCTGGCAGGCACACAACAATACAAGAGAGAGAGAGACGCACTTACAAAATCATAGCATTGCCTCAGTCCAGGATCTTGGTTGGCCAAGTTGTTACATCTAGAAGAAACATTATCCTTGTAGTTTTTGCCAGCTGCATAACATGTAACAGCGACCTGTTAGTATATTTGAAGTACATCAGGTAGGTGATGCTGGACGGGTTTAAAGGTGACAAGTACCTAGGCTATGGCGGGTGCTTGGCATCTTGCTAGACGGTGGGAATCAGGTTAGAAACGTGAAGGGTGATGACGCTCTGCTGGCTGTCAGGGTCCGCTAAGGAGATCTAGAACCATCGAGTAGGGTGTTTGTGGAGCGGCTCCGATAGGGTGGACTACGGTGTGGGCGAAGAGGATCTGTGGCTGTGGACGAGGGCGTCAGTGAAGTTGCTCCAGTGGTTGGGTTTACGATGGTGTCAACGATGGGGATCTGCGGCCGTGGACGGGGCATCAGAAGTTGCTCCGGTAGGTTGGATGAGGGTCGGACGAAGCGGATCTGAGGCCGTGGACTTGTGCATTGGCAAAGCGGCCCTGGTAGGGTTGAGAATGGTATAGGCGAAGCTACTCCGGTAGGGTTGACGATGGTGTCGGCAAAGCGGCTCCCGTAGGGTTGAGTAAGGTGTCGGCGAAGAGGATTAGAGGCCATCGATGAGGGCGTCGGTGGGGCGGCTCTGGGGGGTGTGGACAAATCGTCTCTGGTGGGGAATGCGAAGGAGCCACTGCAGATACACTATAGTAGACAAGAGTAGCAGTGAAGCAGATCCGGCGCCGTGGACAAGGACGACACTGAATGGGTTGTGGTATAGTGGTGGATGAGCAGATTACTTGTTTCTAGGGCAGGTGGGAGGGGTAGATCTAGTCGTAGAAGCAGATCCGTCGAGGTGGACGCCGCTGGCAGTGAATGGGCTCTAATGCGCCGGTGGTTGAGCAGTCTAGGGTTTTGAGAGGGGAGGGGTAGAAAGGCCAATGAAGTACAGACGACATGATCTAAGATGCTCTGGTGCTGTGGAGTTAGTCGTTTTTGCGAGAGAGGGAGAGGAAATGCGGGGTGCGGTGTGGGGGGGCGGACTGGAAGTTACCAAAGTAGCCCCAACCTATTATGTAAATAAGGGTTGTATTGTAACTATTGTTCTCCATGCACCAAGGACAAATGGGGAATTTCGCTTGCTAAAGACTAGGTGGCAGAAATTTTAGAAGGAGGCGGGAGATTTTGCCGCCCGTGGGATCGTTCGTATCCAGTTTCAACTAATTTTTGATAGTGCTAGCGGGAAGGTCATGCGAGACTTTGTACACGGGGCACACGTCAGTAGTTAATAACTGGTGTGAAGTCCACCCCAGAAAAAAAGACAATTACTCAGGATGATGTACCGATAACTTGGACGTTCACACGGGCGCGGCCAATCGTACGGGTGTAGAGGCACGTTCACAAAAAATGGATCAAATGCTCAGCCTATGTATTTCTCGTGTTAATAGATAATTTAGTGCCATTGGTTATTTACCTTAAACATAATGCATTGACGTGTTATTGTAGAGGCACACAAAAAGAAATGGATATTGTAGTCAGGTACTTAAAAGTGTTACCTCATATGATTACATAGCCTCCATTTCATAAATTCCATACCCGTTGAATTCATATATGAATATTACATATATTACTTCATAATAGAACCTTAAATCATCCGAGACTAATGAATTTGAATTCAAGACTAACAATGGTGCATGTACATGATAGCTGCATTGGTTGTTTGAAGAAACATCACTGTAACTTTGGCATGAACAATAGAAAAGGATTATTTAGAAAAAAATGTGATATGTGAGTGTCCAATCTTTATAGCGTTGAATCGATATTGTATCTTTGGCCACGATATGAAGTAGATATTGATTTATGTTCAACCGATGCACATCCACGATCGCTAGATAGTGATACGTGAATGAATTGTGCAATCTCTCTCACACGCATACATATCTCATTTCTCCGTGGGCATCAGAATCACACATGCGCTGTTAGATTTCACGTTCCGGGAAAACCCTTGAGGTTTGAGCACTGGGGTGCGCACGAAGATCTCTTCTCCTCCCGAGCTCGCACGGTCTGCGATCTCACGGCCTAGCTCGACGAACCCAAAGAACATGAGACACAAGATTTATACTGGTTCGGGCCACCGTTGTGGTGTAATACCCTACTCCAGTGTGGTGTGGTGGATTGCCTCTTGGGCTAAGGACGAACAGTACAAGGGAAGAACAGCCTCACGAGGAAAGGTGTTCTTGTGCTTGGTGTGCTTGTGTGGTTGAAGATCGGGCTCCCTTCTTCATGGTGGTGGCTAGTCCTATTTATAGAGGCCCTGGTCCTCCTCCCAAATATTGAGCGGGAAGGGATCCCACAACGGCCAAATTCGAAGGGAGACAACTAGTACGAGCTATCGTGACAAAAGTAGTCTTCGCCTTCCAAAGGTTCTGGTGGTGACGCCGTCTTGGGCTCCACAGTGACCTCCGTCTTGCCGTCCTGCTGGTCATGGTCTTGTTGCATAGATATGGAAACATTTGCCTGATGCCTCGGGACTCATCGCCTGCGCTTGCCCCTTTAGAACCAAATAGGAAACGAGGACACTGCGCGCTGGCGCCCGCCTGGCGCCCGCCTGGTTCCAGTCGTCATGGCTTGCGTCACAACAACCTCGTGAGGTGTCCCTTGCCTTGATCTCTCCGCCCCTCACGAGCCAGCCTGGTGAGGCCGCCCCTCAGGAGGTCTTGCATCGTCCGCCTTGCGAGGCCTGGCCCATCGTGAGGGTCTTGAATGTTTGCTGGTGAAGATGTGCCATACGGGGCCGCTGGTGGAGCCACGTTGCGGGCCGTAGGCAGGCAAGTCTGGGGACCCCTGTTCCTAGAACGCCGACACGCACACTTTTGTATTTCTCTCCCTCCATCAAGGTTAGAATTTGTCTTTCTACCCCGTCCTACAAGTCTCTCACATAGAAACACACACACTCTCTCTGCCGAGCACGCCCACCCCTTTAATTCCACCCACCCACCGCCATTAATCACTGGTGCGCGTCGGTGCTATACAAATGATTTTTAACCCCTTTCCGCGATGGCATTTGGAACCATCGCCAAGTGAGTGTGGGAGATAGGGGGGTCCTTCCCACACGACCCAAAAACCGACGGTGATAGGCCCTCCTGGCACACTGGCTATTGCAAAATGAGCTTGTGTGCGATCGGGTGAGGCAACGAAACCCAATCATTTCCGTTTGTATGTACGTCCCACACGATGAGTCCCAGAAAAATATTTTCATTCGTATGTATATCACACACAGTCAATCCAAGGAATACGTTTCCATTCTTATGTACATCCCACACAGTCAATCCAGGGAAAACGTTTCCGTTCGTGTGTACATCCCACACAGTTTTACTACTAGAACCGTTTGTGAAAGGTGTAACTATCACACATGCTCTGCCTTTGTTAACCATTTGCTTTTATCAACTACATCACACACGATTTGATGAAGAAAACTGTGTGGCATTGGGCTATCCATCACAAGGACTTTTACTGCTAGAACCATTTGCAAAGTTGCATGACCCATTTAGCAGGTTTATTAGTTTACAATTAATAAATCAAGTGCTACGCAAATTCACATTCATATCGAACAGCTCTCTGCAAATTTCATATCAGGCACATAAATATATTTTAACATCACAGTATGACAGCTACCTGAAAATAGCATAGTACAACATATAACTAGTTCAACTTCATAGAACAATATTAGAATAATATACACATTTCCCTAATCAAGATTATCCAGGCACCTCTTATCCACCTCTGCTTTCAGTTCACTAAGAAAGTGCCTCCTCCTTCGCTAACACCATCTTAGCAAAGTCTGATTTTAAAAATCTAAGCTCATTCTCCACCTTCGTCTTTTTATCCCGCATCTTCAAATATTCTTTAGCGTTGACAACACTTTCTCTAATCCTACCTCTATTCTCTTCCTCATACATGCTCCAGAGCTTTTCTAGGAACATCTTCAAAGACCATGGCCACTCTTGATCAACCCACTCCATGTGTCACAGCCTGATCTTTTGGCCCTTTCTTTTTCTTTTGTTTTTCTGAGATTTTTGCTTGAGTTTCCTTTTTCCGTGGCTGTGTGGTGTAGAAACTGAAGAAGATGACCTCTGCTTTCTTTCCAGAGTGGCTTTTCATTCTCAAAACCATCCCTAGATCTTGCCATTTCCATCTTGGACCAAACCCGAATATTCTTTTCCTTGGGAATATTCCTTTTCTATTAAAGGAATAACCCAATGTGCCCTAGGTTGTGAAGCAACCTATATTTCCATCACTCCTAAAATTACCAAATAATTTTCATAATTTTTTGGGTCATATCTTTCTAAAATATGGCAAGAATTTAATTGACCATCATGCTCAATTAATTCATTTCATATTCTGTCCTGAATGGCACATTGTGAAGCAAGTGCCATTTACCTTTGCCCAATTGACCCCAAACTTTTGGGAGACCTTTTCAGGTCCAAATAATTGACTCATGCCTAAATTCAACTTAATTTTCCTATTGAATATAGCCGAGCAATTTTTCAAAGTTCCTGTCTGAGGGAATTGGTTGTGAAGGAAGTACTAGCTAGGTTAATCCTGTTGAGTTGAAAATTTTCATGGAGCTTCATATCACCAAATCATCACCCTCCTACAGATTTGAGCTCATGCAATGCATCCTTGTGACCTGAGCATCAATTCTTTATTTCTGTCCAAATTTTTAGTTAGTGAACCAAGTACATTTTATATTGCTCCATTAGTGCTAATAATTTTCTAGGGCCTTCTCCTACCAATATAACCTATCTCTACCAAATTTGGGCATATTTCATCTAGCAATCTTCCCGCGGGATTTTTTTTAAGTTTCTATCCACAGAGGTGCTGTATGAAGGAAGTACCATTTTGGCTGGGCCAAATGGCACGAAATTTTTATGTCACTCTCATATGACCACATAATAGTGTCATGACCATTTTCAGCTCAATCCAATCTATTGGGTGAGTGCTTCTTACTGTTCTTGTTTCTCGACCAATTTATGTGGTTGTTAAGCAACTATATTAAATACTGGTCCAAATCATCTCATGATGCACAGGACTATAGTCCTTCCTAACTTAAACTACACTGACATCTAATTTGCCTCTTAACCTCACTCCGTTGATCACCGCATAATGATCAGGTTTGCAACAACAAACTTCAGAGCTCACTTACCATTTAACCACAGAGTCTTTAACCGAGCTACCACCGCAGTTGAAACCTCACCTGGAAGGACTCTCCCCTAGACAACAATTGCCAGCCATTTGGCTCTTCTTCATGCTAGCTCACGCAGTGACCACGGGGCAGACGTGCCAAACCGATGCGCTCTAGAAACGGCGGCGCTATGCTCGTCCGTTCTCTCCTCGTCTCGACTCAAAGCCATGTCCAGTAGCCTCTTCGTGATCGACCGCGTCACCCTGACCTCACCCCCTCCGTCTGCTTCCTCGTCGGCGCGCACCCATGGGCGCACAGTGCTGACAGGGCATTAATGGCGCCCGGTCGCTTCCTCCCTGCCCGTTGGCCCTCTCTACCCTCGTGAGCCCTCCTCTATTGGTCCTTGTCGCCGTCCGCCAAGCTCGCTGGCGTGCACATGCGTACACGGACATGCCCGAGCCGCGCCCACACCTCCACGGCCACAGCCTCAATGCCCCTCCTATTTAAGGCCTCCCCCGAGACCCCTCGAGCTCACCACCAGCCTTGCATCGCTCCACTACCCCTCCCCAGCCTCTCAAACGAGCTTGAGAACCTCTCCTGACCCTCCCATGGTCGAAGCCTCGTCGCCGACCTCTGCTTAAATTAGCCCGAAGCCAAGCCCTCATCCACCTCTAGCCACCACCATCGCCTTCCCCACACTCCGGCGACTATCCCCTCCCCTTAGTTCCTCGCCGGAGCCCCTCTAGGGCCGTGCCCCGAGAATAGCCGCTGCCCTTTGTCGCCTCCCTGTCGCCGTGAGCCCGATCGCCGCGAGCCTGGCTGCCCTAGCCCTTCCCGCCGCTTCTGCTATGCGGCATGGATGCGACTCCTCTCGCCGAACTCGCCGGATGCCACGCCTCGGCTGGGGACGGCCAGAGCTGGCCAAGCCCGTCGCCACTTGCCCCTCCCCTGCCTCGCCTCTGCTTCTGGTCGGGGAAGCGGGGGAAGAAGACGACCGACCAGGCCAGGTGGACCCCGCATCGCCTTGACCCCACTGGTCAGCCTAACAGGGTGTTGACCCCGGTACTGACGTGGATAAGTGAAAACGGTTTTTGGTGAGTATGTTTTCCCTTAGCGAAAGCGTATTTTAGTTCTACTTCAGAACGGAATACGTTTCTCTGTTCTGAAAACGTATTATCAGAAAAGGCGTTTTCTGTTTTTTAGCTCAGGGGCCTGTTTGTAGAGATTCTTTTTATAGATTGGTCCCTGAATTTAGTTGGGCTTTAACTTTTTGCTCGAGACTCTGAATGAGGTGAATCCAACGCCAACATCATCGTCTCGTCGAGCCCGTTCCATTCACATCATTTTCGCTATGGTTTGACACTTTGAAAATAACCTTTTTGCCCTTGCCCCTAATCAGCCCACTTTAAGAGTCGTTTCCAGCGAATCTTTCCGCAGCTTCACAGCACTTCTCCCGAGAGCCTTCTTTATCCCCAGGCAATCCACAATCACCATTTGCATGATGGCCATGTAGTAGCTTTGCTTTTCAACTTGAATCTTTAATAATTGTATGTTTGTTTTGCTACTGCTGTTGTTATTTCGGTTATGCTTATGGATCGGTAGTTACTGTCATGCTATGTTTTCTTGCACTCTATTCTTCTTGCTAGTATTACTTTCATATTTCCATGCTCGATAGTAGTACAGGTTGGGTTGGTCATGTTCTCCGGTGCATGACTAACGTCGGTTACCGAGTACCGTTGACATGCATTGTTCCTTTGCTGTTAGTTGGTTAAGTGTTTACTCGGTAATATTATTGATGTGTTATCGCATGGTATTTATTGTTGATGTTAGTGGTCATGTTATACTATGAGTAGTGTTGCACTTGTGATATTCTTGCTCGTCATTATGCCATGCTCAGTTGGATATGGTTCATTGTTGATATGGTTGATACTTATGTTCTACCCTCATGCTCATATTGATATCATGCTCATGCATTATAATTGCATCTTGTTATTTTATCATGGCTCAGCATATTGCGTTCAAGTTTAACAGGATTAAATTGTACTTGAACAACTGTTGGCTGAGTCATGGTGCCACCATATCGAGCTAACCAGTGCAACCACGCTTGCGTTTATGGGAAGGTCCTAACTAGGTCTATTGTTGTGCCTCTTGCCGGTGCCTCCAATGAGGGAAGGTTATGCGTGGGCGCTACCTTGGCCAGGTAGGACGGCCTAAGCCTTGTGAGCCCGTAGTTGGATGATAAGCGCTTTTGTCCTAGTTTGGGACCGTTTTTCTTTTGCCACGACGGTGGCCGTGATGCCTTTGCTAGGCACGGGGCCACCCGGGACTGAACCCCAAAGGGGTGTTGGTCGGAGTGGTTGGGAGAGTTTCATGGCAGTAGGTCGGTTTTGTCAGAACGCCGTTGGTCCACCCAATGGGAGTGCGAGGCCATGGGTTATGTGGTGTGGGTAAAGTGCGCTACCTCTGCCGAGTGTATATTAAATCTATCGATACTCGCGCCCACGGATAAGGGCCTAATTCGTAGTTGGTCACACTATAGGTCAACAGTAATAATAATAGTGTGCTTAATAACAACCCTGGTTAGATGATGAGAAAGAGATTGCTTGTGATCGTGAGATGATCACCGTGGTATCGAGTATACCGAGTTGATGGATATATGCGGTTGTGATTGTGAGATGATCACCGTGGTATCAAGGATGCCGAGTTGATGGATATTTGGGGGGTTATGCGAGAGTCAAGGATGAAGTTCAAGCTCCTTGTGGTCATGTAATGATTACTACGGTATTTTTAATACCAAGCTTGATTGGATCCTGAGATGTTCGGGTGATGTCCGTGTTGGTTACGGGGTTACCCGAACAGAGTAAGTTGGTGCATGATAACGTCATCATGTTGCATGATAGTTCCATCATGTTTATATGTCCATGCCATGCTCATATTGTTCTAGCTGTATCATGTTGTGCATGCCATGTTGCTCTGATAGTATCATGTTAATCCTTGTTAATCTGTAACTGCCATTGAGGGAGTCCTGGATTAGGGGGTGTCTGGATAGCCGAACTATACCTTCGGCCGAACTCCTGGACTATGAAGATACAAGATGGAAGACTTAGTCCCGTGTCCGGAAGGGACTTTCCTTGGTGTGGAAGGCAAGCTTGGAGATATGGATATGTAGATCTCCTACCATTGTAACCGACTCTGTGTAACCCTAGCCCTCTTCGGTGTCTATATAAACCGGAGGGTTTTAGTCCGTAGGAACAACAATCATACCATAGGCTAGCTTCTAGGGTTTAGCCTCTCTGATCCTATGGTAGATCTACTCTTGTACTACCCATATCATCAATATCAATCAAGCAGGACGTAGGGTTTTACCTCCATCAAGAGGGCCCGAACCTGGGTAAAACATCGTGTCCCCTGCCTCCTGTTACCATCCGGCCTAGACGCATAGTTCGGGACCCCCTACCCGAGATCCGCCGGTTTTGACACCGACATTGGTGCTTTCATTGAGAGTTCCTCTGTGCCGTCGCCATCAGGAAGTATGCCTCATCCCGTCTTTAAAGACGGCACCGTTGCTAAGGGAGCTTTGGCTATCGGCCAAACTCTCCGGCTAGGTGGTTTCCTTATGACCGCCTGTTCGGCTGCTGTGCCGACGATGACCTCTCGGGTCATCGAAAGCAATCTTCACGTCAGCTTGGAATTCGCCGAGCAGCTAGATCCAATGGAGCTCTCTTCCCTAAACGAGCTCTTGGATCGCATCACCGCCCTCAGAGTCGCTACGGATTACGACCAGATTGGGCCTAAACCCGATCTGAGAGAGATTAAGTCTCCCCAGGTCACCCATCACGTTGTCGTGGTAGAGGGACAGTGCGGCGACCCTTCATCTATCTTAAGGACTAGCTATGTCCGGATTCCCGATCCCTCCAAGCCGGATACCCGCGGAGGGGAGGACATCACTCAAGACCTGAACTTAAAGTCAGGCAACGGGCTAGATTCATTGGGCAGCATCCAAGAATCCAAACATCCGAGTTCGGAAACTCCTTGGCCCCTAGGTCTCAGATTGGGTGAGGTTTCGGATTTGATTCCACCAACCCACCCATACATAAGCGATCTATCCCAAATTAGGTAAGAGCCCGAAGAAACAGTACATCATTACAGGGCTAGATTCCTCCTGGTTATGAACAGGATAAAGGACTGTCGCGAGGAAGACACAATTTCATTCTTCTGCAATAATTGCACGGACAAGGGAATCCTCAACGCCATAAGTCGCCGTGATATTACACGCTTCGCTGACTTGGCGTCCATAGTACGAAATCTTGGGGAACGCAGTAATTTCAAAAAATTTCCTATGCACACGCAAGATCATGGTGATGCATAGCAATGAGAGGGGAGAGTGTTGTCTACGTACCCACGCAGACCGACTGCGGAAGCGTTGACGCAACGTAGAGGAAGTAGTCGTACGTCTTCCCGATCCGACCGATCCAAGCACCGTTACTCCGGCACCTCCGAGTTCTTAGCACACGTACAGCTCGATGACGATCCCCGGGCTCCGATCCAGCAAAGCGTCGGGGAGGAGTTCCGTCAGCACGACGGCGTGGTGACGATCTTGATGTTCTACTGTCGCAAGGCTTCGCCTAAGCACCGCTACAATATGATCAAGGTGGAATATGGTGGCAGGGGGCACCGCACACGGCTAAGGAACGATCTCAAGGATCAACTTGTGTGTCTAGAGGTGCCCCCTGCCCCCGTATATAAAGGATCCAAGGGGGAGGGGGCGGCCGGCCAGGAGGAGGGCGCAGGAGGAGTCCTACTCCTACCGGGAGTAGGACTCCCCCCCCCAATCCTAGTTGGAATAGGATTCCCCGAGGGGGAAAGAGAGAGAGGGGGGCCGGCCACCTCTCCTTGTCCTAATAGGACTAGGGGAGGGGGGAGGCGCGCAGCCCACCTTGGGCTGCCCCTTTTCTCCTTTCCACTAAAGCCCACTAAGGCCCATATAGCTCCCAGGGGGTTCCCGTAACCTCCAGGTACTCCGGTAAAATCTCGATTTGACCCGGAACACTTCCGATATCCAAACATAGGCTTCCAATATATCAATCTGTATGTCTCGACCATTTCGAGACTCCTCGTCATGTCCGTGATCACATCCGGGACTCCGAACTAACTTCGGTACATCAAAATGCATAAACTCATAATAACTGTCATCGTAACGTTAAGCGCGCGAACCCTACGGTTCGAGAACAATGCAGACATGACTGAGACACATCTCCGGTCAATAACCAATAGCGGGACCGGGATGCCCATATTGGCTCCTACATATTCTACGAAGATCTTTATTGGTCAGACCGCATAACAACATACGTTGTTCCCTTTGTCATCGGTATGTTACTTGCCCGAGATTCGATTGTCGGTATCCAATACCTAGTTCAATCTCGTTACCGGCAAGTCTCTTTATTCATTCCGTAATACATCATCTCACAACTAACATTTTAGTTGTAATGCTTGCAAGGCTTATGTGATGTGCATTACCGAGAGGGCCCAGAGATACCTCTCCGACAATCGGAGTGACAAATCCTAATCTCGAAATACGCCAACCCAATATGTACCTTTGGAGACACCTGTAATATATGCTCCTTTATAATCACCAAGTTACGTTGTGACGTTTGGTAGCACCCAAAGTGTTCCTCCGGTAAACGGGAGTTGCATAATCTCATAGTCATAGGAACATGTATAAGTTATGAAGAAAGCAATAGCAACATACTAAACGATCGGGTGCTAAGCTAATGGAATGGGTCATGTCAATCAGATCATTCAACTAATGATGTGACCTCGTTAATAAAATAACAACTCTTTGTTCATGGTTAGGAAACATAACCATCTTTGATTAACGAGCTAGTCAAGTAGAGGCACACTAGTGACACTAAGTTTGTTTATGTATTCACACATGTATTATGTTTCCGGTTAATACAATTCTAGCATGAATAATAAACATTTATCATGATATAAGGAAATAAATAATAACTTTATTATTGCCTCTAGGGCATATTTCCTTCAGTCTCCCACTTGCACTAGAGTCAATAATCTAGATTACACAGTAATCTTTCTAACACCCATGGAGCCTTGGTGCTGATCATGTTTTGCTCGTGGAAGAGGCTTAGTCAACGGGTCTGCAACATTCAGATCCGTATGTATCTTGCAAATCTCTATGTCTCCCACCTGGACTAGATCCCAGATGGAATTGAAGCGTCTCTTGATGTGCTTGGTCCTCTTGTGAAATCTGGATTCCTTTGCCAAGGCAATTGCACCAGTATTGTCACAAAAGATTTTCATTGGACCCGATGCACTAGGTATGACACCTAGATCGGATATGAACTCCTTCATCCAGACTCATTCGTTCGCTGCTTCCGAAGCAGCTATGTACTCCGCTTCACATGTAGATCCCCCTACGACGCTTTGTTTAGAACTGCACCAACTGACAGCTCCACCGTTTAATGTAAACACGTATCCGGTTTGCGATTTAGAATCGTCCGAATCAGTGTCAAAGCTTGCATCAACGTAACCTTTTACGATGAGCTCTTTTTCACCTCCATATACGAGAAACATATCCTTAGTCCTTTTCAGGTATTTCAGGATGTTCTTGACCGCTGTCCAGTGATCCACTCCTGGATTACTTTGGTACCTCCCTGCTAAACTTATAGCAAGGCACACATCAGGTCTGGTACACAGCATTGCATACATGATAGAGCCTATGGCTGAAGCATAGGGAACATCTTTCATTTTCTCTCTATCTTTTGCAGTGGTCGGGCATTGAGTCTTACTCAACTTCACACCTTGTAACACAGGCAAGAACCCTTTCTTTGCTTGATCCATTTTGAACTTCTTCAAAACTTTATCAAGGTATGTGCTTTGTGAAAGTCCAATTAAGCGTCTTGATCTATCTCTATAGATCTTAATGCCTAATATGTAAGCAACTTCACCGAGGTCTTTCATTGAAAAACTTTTATTCAAGTATCCCTTTATGCTATCCAGAAATTCTATATCATTTCCAATTAGTAATATGTCATCCACATATAATATCAGAAATGCTACAGAGCTCCCACTCACTTTCTTGTAAATACAGGCTTCTCCAAAAGTCTGTATAAAACCAAATGCTTTGATCACACTATCAAAGCGTTTATTCCAACTCCGAGAGGCTTGCACCAGTCCATAAATGGATCGCTGGAGCTTGCACACTTTGTTAGCTCCCTTTGGATCGACAAAACCTTCTGGTTGCATCATATATAACTCTTCTTCCAGAAATCCATTCAGGAATGCAGTTTTGACATCCATCTGCCAAATTTCATAATCATAAAATGCGGCAATTGCTAACATGATTCGGACAGACTTAAGCATCGCTATGGGTGAGAAGGTCTCATCGTAGTCAATCCCTTGAACTTGCCGAAAACCTTTTGCGACAAGTCGAGCTTTGTAGACAGTAATATTACCGTCAGCGTCAGTCTTCTTCTTGAAGATCCATTTATTCTCAATTGCTTGCCGATCAGCGGGCAAGTCAACCAAAGTCCATACTTTGTTCTCATACATGGATCCCATCTCAGATTTCATGGCTTCAAGCCACTTTGTGGAATCTGGGCTCACCATCGCTTCTTCATAGTTCGTAGGTTCATCATGATCTAGTAGCATGACTTCCAGAACTGGATTACCGTACCACTCTGGCGTGGATCTCACTCTGGTTGATCTACGAGGTTCAGTAGTATCTTGTTCTGAAGTTTCATGATCATTTTCATTAACTTCCTCACTTATTGGAGTAGGTGTCACAGAAACAGTTTTCTATGATGTACAACTTTCCAACAAGGGAGCAGAAACAGTTACCTCGTCAAGTTCTACTTTCCTCCCACTCACTTCTTTCGAGAGAAACTCCTTCTCCAGAAAGTTTCTGAATTTAGCAACAAAAGTCTTGCCTTCGGATTTGTGATAGAAGGTGTATCCAATAGTTTCCTTTGGATATCCTATGAAGACACATTTCTCCGATTTGGGTTCGAGCTTATCAGGTTGAAGCTTTTTCACATAAGCATCGCAGCCCCAAACTTTCAGAAACGACAACTTTGGTTTCTTGCCCAACCACAGTTCATAAGGCGTCGTCTTAACGGATTTTGATGGTGCCCTATTTAACGTGAATGCGGCCGTCTCTAGAGCGTATCCCCAAAACGATAGAGGTAAATCAGTAAGAGACATCATAGATCGCACCATATCTAGTAAAGTACGATTACGATGTTCGGACACACCATTATGATGTGGTGTTCCAGGTGGCGTGAGTTGCGAAACTATTCCACAATTTTTCAAATATACACCAAACTCATAACTCAAATATTCTCCTCCACGATCATATCGTAGAAACTTTATTTTCTTGTTACGATGATTTTCAACTTCACTCTGAAATTCTTTAAACTTTTCAAATGTTTCAGACTTATGTTTCATTAAGTAGATATACCCGTATCTGCTTAAATCATCTGTGAAGGTGAGAAAATAACTATATCCGCCACGAGCTTCAATATTCATCAGACCACATACATCTGTATGTACGATTTCCAACAAATCTGTTTCTCTCTCCATAGTACCGGAGAACGGTGTTTTAGTCATCTTGCCCATGAGGCACGGTTTGCAAGTACCAAGCGATTCATAATCAAGTGGTTCCAAAAGCCCATCAGTATGGAGTTTCTTCATGCGCTTTACCCCGATATGACCTAAACGGCAGTGCCACAAATAAGTTGCACTATCATTATCAACTCTGCATCTTTTGGCTTCAACATTATGAATATGTGTATTACTACTATCGAGATTCAATAAGAATAGACCACTCTTCAAGGGTGCATGACCATAAAAGATATTACTCATATAAATAGAACAACCATTATTCTCTGATTTAAATGAATAACCATCTCGCATTAAACAAGATCCAGATATAATGTTCATGCTCAACGCTGGCACCAAATAACAATTATTTAGGTCTAATATTAATCCCGAAGGTAGATGTAGAGGTAGCGTGCCGACCGCGATCACATCGACTTTGGAACCGTTTCCCACGCGCATCGTCACCTCGTCCTTAGCCCATCTTCGCTTAATCCGTAGTCCCTGTTTCGAGTTGCAAATATTAGCAACAGAACCAGTATCAAATACCCAGGTGCTACTGTGAGCATTAGTAAGGTACACATCAATAACATGTATATCACATATACCTTTGTTCACCTTGCCATCCTTCTTATCCGCCAAATACTTGGGGCAGTTCCGCTTCCAGTGACCAGTCTGCTTGCAGTAGAAGCACTCAGTTTCCGGCTTAGGTCCAGACTTGGGTTTCTTCTCTTGAGCATCAACTTGCTTGCTGTTCTTTTTGAAGTTCCCCTTCTTCTTCCCTTTTCCCTTTTTCTTGAAACTAGTGGTCTTGTTGATCATCAACACTTGATGCTCCTTTTTGATTTCTACCTCCGCAGCTTTCAGCATTGTGAAGAGCTCGGGAATAGTCTTGTTCATCCCTTGCATATTATAGTTCATCACGAAGCTCTTGTAGCTTGGTGGCAGTGATTCGAGAATTCTATCAATGACGCAATCATCTGGAAGATTAATTCCCATCTGAATCAAGTGATTATTATACCCAGACATTTTGAGTATATGCTCACTGACAGAACTGTTCTCCTCCATCTTGCAGCTATAGAACATATTGGAGACTTCATATCTCTCAATTCGGGCATTTGCTTGAAATATTAACTTCAACTCCTGAAACATCTCATATGCTCCATGATGTTCAAAACATCGGTGAAGTACCGATTCTAAGCCGTAAAGCAGGGAACACTGAACTATCGAGTAGTCATCAGCTTTGCTCTGCCAGACGTTCATAACATCTGGTGTTGCTCCAGCAGCAGGCCTGGCACCCAGCGGTGCTTCCAGGACGTAATTCTTCTGTGCAGCAATGAGGATAATCCACAAGTTACGGACCTAGTCCGTGTAATTGCTACCATCATCTTTCAACTTTGCTTTCTCAAGGAACGCATTAAAATTCAACGGAACAACAGCACGAGCTATCTATCTATAATCAACATAAACAAGCAAGATACTATCGGGGACTAAGTTCATGATAAATTTAAGTTCAATTAATCATATTACTTAAGAACTCCCACTTAGATAGACATCCCTCTAATCCTCTAAGTGATCACGTGATCCAAATCAACTAAACCATGTCCGATCATCACGTGAGATGGAGTAGTTTCATTGGTGAACATCATTATGTTGATCATATCTACTATATGATTCACGCTCGACCTTTCGGTCTCCGTGTTCCGAGGCCATATCTGTATATGCTTGGCTCGTCAAGTATAACCTGAGTATTCCGCGTGTGCAACTGTTTTGCACCCGTTGTATTTGAACGTAGAGCCTATCACACCCGATCATCACGTGGTGTCTCAGCACAAAGAACTTTCGCAACGGTGCATACTCATGGAGAACACTTCTTGATAATTTAGTGAGAGATCATCTTATAATGCTACCGTCAATCAAAGCAAGATAAGATGCATAAAAGATAAACATCACATGCAATCAATATAAGTGATATGATATGGCCATCATCATCTTGTGCCTGTGATCTCCATCTCCGAAGCACCATCATGATCACCATCGTCACCGGCGCGACACCTTGATCTCCATCGTAGCATCGTTGTCGTCTCGCCAATCTTATGCTTCCACGACTATCGCTACCGCTTAGTGATAAAGTAAAGCATTACATCGCGATTGCATTGCATACAATAAAGCGACAACCATATGGCTCCTGCCAGTTGCCGATAACTCGGTTACAAAACATGATCATCTCATACAATAAAATTCAGCATCATGCCTTGACCATATCACATCACAACATGCCCTGCAAAAACAAGTTAGACGTCCTCTACTTTGTTGTTGCAAGTTTTACGTGGCTGCTACGGGCTTAAGCAAGAACCAATCTCACCTACGCATCAAAACCACAAAGATAGTTTGTCAAATAGACTCCGTTTTAACCTTCGCAAGGACCGGGCGTAGCCACACTTGGTTCAACTAAAGTTGGAGAGACTGTCGCCCGCAAGCCACCTATGTGCAAAGCACATCGGGAGAACCGGTCTCGCGTAAGCGTACGTGTAATGTCGGTCCGGGTCGTCTCGTCCAACAATACCGCCGAACCAAAGTATGACATGCTGGTAGGCAGTATGACTTATATCGCCCACAACTCACTTGTGTTCTACTCGTGCATATAACATCAAACCATAAAACCTAGGCTCGGATGCCACTGTTGGGGAACGCAGTAATTTCAAAAAATTTCCTACGCACACGCAAGATCATGGTGATGCATAGCAACGAGAGGGGAGATTGTTGTCTACGTACCCACGCAGACCGACTGCGGAACCGTTGACGCAACATAGAGGAAGTAGTCATACGTCTTCCCGATCCGACCGATCCAAGCACCGTTACTCCGGTACCTCCGAGTTCTTAGCACACGTATAGCTCGATGACGATCCCCGGACTCCGATCCAGCAAAGCGTCGGGGAGGAGTTCCGTCAGCACGACGGCGTGGTGACGATCTTGATGTTCTACTGTCGCAGGGCTTCGCCTAAGCACCGCTACAGTATGATCGAGGTGGAATATGGTGGTAGGGGGCACCGCACACGGCTAAGGAACGATCTCAAGGATCAACTTGTGTGTCTAGAGGTGCCCCCCTGCCCCCGTATATAAAGGATCCGAGGGGGAGGGGGCGGCCGGCCAGAAGGAGGGCGCAGGAGGAGTCCTACTCCTACCGGGAGTAGGACTCTCCCCCCCCCGAATCCTAGTTGGAATAGGATTCCCCGAGGGGGAAAGAGAGAGAGGGGGGCCAGCCACCTCTCCTTGTCCTAATAGGACTAGGGGAGGGGGGAGGCGCGCGGCCCACCTTGGGCTGCCCCTTTTCTCCTTTCCACTAAAGCCCACTAAGGCCCATATAGCTCCCGGGGGGTTCCGGTAACCTCCTGGTACTCCTGTAAAATCTCAATTTCACCCGGAACACTTCCGATATCCAAACATAGGCTTCCAATATATCAATCTTTATGTCTCGACCATTTCGAGACTCCTCGTCATGTCCGTAATCACATCCGGGACTCCGAACTAACTTCGGTACATCAAAATGCATAAACTCATAATAACTGTCATCGTAACGTTAAGCGTGCGAACCCTACGGTTCGAGAACAATGCAGACATGACTGAGACACATCTCCGGTCAATAACCAATAGCGGGACCTGGATGCACATATTGGCTCCTACATATTCTACGAAGATCTTTATCGGTCAGACCGCATAACAACATACATTGTTCCCTTTGTCATCGGTATGTTACTTGCCCGAGATTCGATTGTCGGTATCCAATACCTAGTTCAATCTCGTTACCGGCAAGTCACTTTATTCGTTCCGTAATACATCATCTCACAACTAACATTTTAGTTGTAATGCTTGCAAGGCTTATGTGATGTGCATTACCGAGAGGGCCCAGAGATACCTCTCCGACATTCGGAGTGACAAATCCTAATCTCGAAATACGCCAACCCAATATGTACCTTTGGAGACACCTGTAATATATGCTCCTTTATAATCACCCAGTTACGTTGTGACGTTTGGTAGCACCCAAAGTGTTCCTCCGGTAAACGGGAGTTACATAATCTCATAGTCATAGGAACATGTATAAGTTATGAAGAAAGCAATAGCAACATACTAAACGATCGGGTGCTAAGCTAATGGAATGGGTCATGTCAATCGGATCATTCAACTAATGATGTGACCTCGTTAATAAAATAACAACTCTTTGTTCATGGTTAGGAAACATAACCATCTTTGATTAACGAGCTAGTCAAGTAGAGGCACACTAGTGACACTAAGTTTGTCTATGTATTCACACATGTATTATGTTTCCGATTAATACAATTCTAGCATGAATAATAAACATTTATCATGATATAAGGAAATAAATAATAACTTTATTATTGCCTCTAGGGCATATTTCCTTCACGAAAGTACTATGCGATGGAAAGCGCCTCGAAAACTGAAATAAAATTCTGGGACAATCCGGCTTTGAATACAAACCTAGTCCGAAATAAAAGGGTGCATCATCGCCAGACACCTGGGTTCAATACCAAAAAGCAAAAGCCCTCTGCAGGGCACGGAACCATACTAGAAAGATGGCTTGATGGACCCTGTAAATTTCACAGTGCAGAGGGCACCACACCAACTCACAGCCTTAGAGCATGTTGGATACTCCGGCAGGTGGCAAAAATTGGTGAAGATCTTCTAATTCCAGAAGCCACAGAAAGCCACCCCAGAGAAACCAGTACGGTTTTAACAGTCTTCGAGACTTTCGCATCAAATAATATGCGAAAAAGAACACTTAGCGGCCTTGCCGAAGTCTACCAAGTAGCAACAATAAACCCATGGAGTGACACGGCTATTACTTTTAACGCCAGTGATGAACCTAAATTCCGAACAGCCCGAGCACCAGCCGCATTGGTCCTTAGTCCAATAGTGGACGACTTTCATCTTACCAAGGTACTCATGGATGGCGGCAGCGGATTGAACCTCATTTATAAGGAAACCCTTCAAAAAATGGAAATAGACTGGAACCGCATTGAGCGAAGTAGCACAACCTTTAGAGGAATAAACCCCAGTCGGGAAGTGCGCTGTACAGGAAAAATCACACTAGATGTGGTGTTCGGCACGCCGGATAATTATAGGTCCGAAGAGGTCACGTTCCAGGTGGCCCCGTTCAGTAGCGGATATCACGCTCTGCTAGGGCGGGAAGCGTTTACAGTCTTCCAAGCAATACCCCATTACGGGTACATGAAGCTCAAGATGCCCGGGCCTAACGGAATCATCACTCTCGCTAGTGATCCGGACATAGCACTCCGCGCCGAAAACAAGACAGCCGCACTGGCCCTCGAGGCGCTATCCAAAGCCCTAGCGGCTGAGGAACTGACTGCGCCGCGCTCCATGGTGAATAGGGACGATGTGATACTTGATAAAAGATCCAAGTCCACCTCGTTTAAACCGGCGGACGAAATAGTCAAATTTTAGGTCCATCCAACGGACCCCAATAAAATAGCTTCCATCGGGGCATAGTTAAACCCTGATGTAGACGCCGCACTGCGAGAGTTCCTACGAGATAACTGGGACATTTTCGCCTGGCACCCTTTAGACATGCCAGGAATCCCACGCAGGCTTTCCGAACACAGCTTAAATATCCTAAAAGGATTCAAGCCAGTCAAACAGGCTCTTCGGCGTTTTTCTGAACCTAAGAGACAGGCCATGGGAGAGGAACTAGCCAAGCTATTGGAGGCCAGATTCATCAAAGATATAAAACACCCGGACTGGCTAGCAAACCTGGTGATGGTACCAAAGAAGGACAAATCCTGGCGCCTGTGCGTTGATTTCAAAGACCTTAACAAGGCTTGCCCAAAGGATCCCTTCCCTCTCCCCCGCATCGATCAAATTATCGACACTACCGCAGGACACGATTCGTTGTGTTTCCTCGACGCATACTCCGGCTACCATCAAATAAAGATGGCAGAGTCAGACCAAGCCGCAACGGCATTCATCACACCATACAGCCCATTCTGCTTCAACACAATGCCCTTCGGGCTCAAAAATGCCGGCGCAACATATCAGCGCATGATTCAGACATGTCTGGCAAACCAGATCGGCAAAACAGTGGAGGAATGCGTAGATGATGTGGTCGTTAAAACAAGACATGCCGAATCTCTAGTAGACAACTTGAGGCTAACATTCGATAACCTCCGAACATACGACATTAAGCTCAACCAGGAAAAATGCATTTTCGGTGTTCCAGCCGGAAAGCTCTTGGGCTTCATTGTATCCGGTAGAGGAATTGAAGCAAATCCAGCCAAGATCCGAGCTCTGTCACAATTGGATATGCCGAAGGACCTCAAACAAATACAAAAATTAACCGGATGCGTGGCGGCTCTAAGCCACTTTATCTCCCTCTTAGAAGAAAAGGCCCTACCCCTTTACCGCCTCCTTCGGCGCACCGAACACTTCGAGTGGACAGATGCAGCCACGGCCGGAATCGACGAAATAAAAGCCATCTTGGCAACAAACCCAGTCCTGGTCACGCCAAACATTGGCGAACCAATGCTATTATACATTGCAGCAACCCATCAGGTCGTAAGCGCAGTGCTCGTCGTCGAACGAGAAACGGACTGACACAAATTCCCCCTTCAAAAGCCGGTCTACTATGTGTCCACTGTCCTTACTCTGTGCAAGTCACGGTACCCGCATTATAAAAAGATTGCGTACGCGGTATTTATGGCATCCCGGAAGCTGCGACACTACTTTCAAGAGTGTTCAATAACAGTAGCCTCGGAAGTGCCACTTAACAATATTATAAACAACCGCGACGCGATGGGCCGGATTGCAAAATGGGCCATTGAGCTCCTCCTGTTCGACATAACATACAAGCCACGGCGAGCTATCAAGTTGCAAGTTTTGGCCGACTTCGTCGCAGAATGGACGGAGGCCGAACTTCCTAAAGAGTACGGCACATATTCAAACTGGGTCATGCACTTCGACGGCTCCAAAATGTTGGCCGGTCTAGGGGCTGGAATCGTTTTGACGTCCCCCATAGGAGACACAGTTCAATACGTACTCTAGATAATGTACACAGACTCCAACAACGCAGCCGAATATGAGGCCCTTTTACATGGTCTTCGGATGGCAGGATCCATGGGCATTCAAAGCCTAGAGGTGCGCGGGGACTCGAACCTCGCAATATCCCAAATAAATGGAGACTTTGATGCCAAGGATCCAAAAATGGAAGCTTATCGCAACGCTATCCTAAAAATGTCAGCTCGGTTCGAAGGGCTTGAATTTCACCATATAACCCGGGAAAATAATCAGGCCGCAGATGTCCTAGCATGCATCGGCGCAAAACGCGATGTAGTCCCCCCCAACATATTCTTGGAAAGGCTGTTCAGGCCGTCCGTAGTATGGGAAGGGGAACCTGGCAATAACAGCCCGGACCCAACCGCACTGCCCGACACCGAATACTCTGACATAATTGGAGGCTTTGCCAATGAAATAACACCTTCAGCCCACGTAATAATGGCCGTCATCGCCCCGTGGACAGAACCATTCCTCGCCTACCTTACCAGGCAGGAACTCCCTGAGGACCAAAATGAGGCACGCTGCATAGTGCAGCGATCTAAAGCCTATAAAGTCCATGAGGGAGAGCTTTATAAGAAAAGCACTACCGGAGTCCTTCAAAGGTGCATCTCTGAAGAGGAAGGGCGGAACCTCCTGGCTGAAATTCATGCCGGACTCGACGGTCAACACGCTGCAGCTCGGTCCCTTGTAAGCAAGGCCTTCCATACAGGCTTTTATTGGCCGACAGCCCGGGCAGACGCCCAGGACTTAATCCAACGATGCGTCGGTTGCCAGCTTTTTGCAAACCAAAGCCATATGCCACCCACCGCGCTCCAAACTATCCCCATCACTTGGCCCTTCGCGGTCTGGGGGCTTGACATGGTTGGACCCCTTAAAGGCGGAACCCACAAGAAAAAATACTTACTGGTCATGGTGGATAAGTTCACCAAATGGATAGAAGCCAAGCCTGTTAAGACGGCCGAATCTATACCGGTGATAGACTTTATATCCGGGGTTGTACACCGTTACGGCATCCCCCACAGCATCATCACTGATAATGGCACGAACTTTGCGGCCAATGAGGTAAAACTCTGGTGCAAAAACATGGGCATCAAGCTCGATTATGCTTCCATCTATCACCCACAAACTAACGGCCAGGTCGAACGTGCAATTGGTCTTATCATGAGCGGCATCAAACCCAGAATAGTGCGGTCCCTTAAGGAATCTAATACGCACTGGGTAGAGGACCTCGGCTCCCTACTCTGAGGGCTGCGAACCACGCCGAATTGCACCACCGGATACACACCATTCTTCATGGTGTACACCGCAGAGGCAGTTTTGCCCTGCGACATAATTCATGACTCACCTCGAGTGCGCATGTACGAAGAAAGAGAAGCCGAGCTCGATCGGCAGGACAGTTTGGACGCCTTGGAGGAAGAGCAAGACGTGGCAAAAGCCCGTTCCGCATTCTATTAACAGCAGGTTCGAAGATACCAAAGCAGAGAAGTACGGGCCAAAAATTACAATGTTGGTGAATTAGTTCTACGCCTGCCGGACAAGAAAAAGGACAAACTCAAGCCCAAGTGGGAAGGTCCCTTCATAATTGACCAAATCCTGACTGGTGGAGCGTACCGCCTGCGAGATGCATCGGATAACCGACTCGAGCCGAACCCATGGAACGCAGCCTGTCTCCAAATATTCTATGCCTAGCGCCGCACTTTGTGTTCGTCTCCTTCCTCTGTCCATTTTTTATATACTTTCTGTCTTACATTTCTCTCCTTCTCCTCTCTTTCTCTTATAGCCTTCAAAGGCTCATAAAGTGACACGCTATCTGCGCTCATTAAACCTGGGGTCTTCTTTAAACAGAAGCTTATTTATACGGGCTTCATGCCCAACACATGTGTCACACTTCCACATGTACCTTTTATTCACCATTATATGCATCGATATGACTTAAGTTTTGGCCAAGCTGGGTTGCCTGGCTCTTTTTCTTACCCCTACGTTCCCGATTGTTCGGCTAGGTTGTAAAGGGAGCACCTCTGCGATTGTTACTGCCGGGTCAGCCGGATGTGTACCTCAGACTGGGTGAAGCCGAAAGCTAGCGTTCTTAAGGGAATATTCGGTCGGTGAACTAAATATGATCTTTTTTCACTTATTTATCTATACGCCCCCAGATGTTTTTCCTGCATCTCTTTTCGCAGAATGGACATGCACTTTAGGGCATGCCTCCCAGGGAAAGGAACCCCTAACAGAACTATTCTCCCTAGAAGATGTTTCTTACTAACCATGTAATATAACATAACGAGTTGGGCACTTGTCTGTTCAAGCACTAATGACCCCTACGCCTGGTTTCCATGCATACCCCGGTTCTTATATAACCGCGAGGGTATTCGGACACACTCCGGACCGTCAGGTCCCGAGGTTGAAGCGAAAAGGTCGGCCATGACAAACAATCTACAATCCGGCTAGAAGGCATGACACATGTCAATTATAATTACATAGTCAATCTGACTGATTGTATTCCTCTTCAATACCAACTAACAGGCTGTCTAGTTTAGAGTCCTGTTGGGAATACTTTGCGGCCAATTCTACTTGGCCGTATACTAAGCTCACAGGGATCTCCTTCCCATCGGGCCCCACGGGTCCGACCTCGGCCATGTGGTTTGGGTCAGCCTTCGTGTACCGCGTCTTCACCATGGCCCAGGCCTCCCTGGCGCCTTGACGGCAAGCCGACATCTTCCACAATCAGAAGCGCCGCTGCTCTTCCTTCAGCTTCTCTACAAGCTCTCCAAGGCCTTCGGGCATGGAGACGGATGGCCACAAGGCCTGGGCGATGCTTTGCATCACCTGCCGAACTCGCTCGTGCAGTTGTGAGAGCTCGGGAAGAAGGTCACCCGTAGAACCGGGAATTTCCTCTGCAGGACGCCCTGTTAGCATGCCTACAGACATTCCTCTATTAATCGACTTCCTCGCCGAACTCTTTTTTCAAAGTTCGTTTAACCATTTACTATATATGCCGCGTCGAAGCTGCTGATTCTCCTTCATGGAGTCCAATAGCTGGGCACGAACATCCTTCAGTTCAATGCCCAGCTTGGTGTTGGCATCTTGGAGATCGTTCTTCTCCCGCCTCACCTTTGTCAGCACGCTCTCACCAGCCTTCAGCTAGCGTCGGAGTTGTTGCTCTTCCGGATTTAATCCGACGCCATCTGCAATTTCATTTGTTAGATTTGCACCCACGCCGCACTTCGCAAATTACTTATCTTTCGAAGCGTATATTACCAGAGGGGGTCTCCTTGGGCTCCCCTGCCACGACTAGTGTGGCCTCAAGTTGGGCTTTGCACTCCTCCAGCTCCTGGGACAGTAGGGTATTCTTTTCTGTAAGAACCTGCATAACAAATGATCCTTAAATCAGTTATTCTAACTGTTTCAAGTCTCGGGGGCTACTGGTATATATATAATTACCAAAATTTTCTTACCCGTATGTCTTTTACATATTGCTCCGTGGCTCTGGCTAGACCATTTTGAGCGGCACGGAGATACGCATCTCCCAAATTGAAGGCATCCAATGCTTCTTGGGAGAAACAAGCACCGCAAAGAACTGTCCGGCGACGCCTGTGGTTCATGGCACTCTCCACCTCGGAATTGGTGGCAGACAGCCGGTCCGCATCCTCTGTCGGAGGAGCGTCCGGTGCGCGCCTCATGTTCGCCTCCGCTTTCGGACCAGGCTTTGGAGCCTGGCTGGTGGAGGCGCGATTGGCAGCCTCTCTGGATATAGTCTGGCGAGGTCTCTTCCTCCTGAAGAGAGAAGGACGTTAGTATGCCTTGAAGGAATAACACCTGGGAATAAGATGGCGCGCTATACCTCTGCGCCGGCGTCTCAGTCCGGACCGCACTTCTTTTCAGCCCGCGGGGCCTTGCCGCCCCTCGTTGGCTAGTCGCCGCAGGCTCGGCCTCCCGTCTCAAGGACCTCCCCTGCAAAACACGGTTGTCATATGGAAATCGAAAACACGCGAGGATAGATCCCTTTTCAGAGTGCTGGGACTTCGGTCTTAGTTACCTGTGAGGCTGGGAGTAGCCCTGGGTAATCGGCCGTAATGGCCACCAAGGCGTTGTCCTTGCTCAATTGATGAAACACCCCATCAATCAGCTCCACAGATCAGTCCAGATCCTCTTGAGAGGCCGGGTTGAGGGACCATCTCGGATCCTCGGGTTGTGGAGGAGGGCTGTTTATTTCTTTAACAGCCTGGCGCAGTTCCTTCGTTAAAGTCGTTAGACTGAATATTTAACAATGGTAATATAAAACGGATGGGCAAGTAGAAGTGTCCACTTACCCAATTTGGGGGATTGTACATAGAAAATCCACCCTGTGGGTTGACGCGGAGAAGTTCCTCCTCTTCTCCCTTGTACAAAGCGGACAAGGTCTTTATTAGAGCGGCAACCGAATCCTGCCCCTTACGGCCGTAGCGGGTGGCGTCGTCCTCCCCGTTGAAGTCCCACATGGGGCGGCCTCTATACTGAAGCGGCTGCACCCCTCGCATGATGCATGCGGTCATGACCCCGATCATGGTCAGTCCGGAATGAGCTAACAATCTTATCCGGCCCATCAGGTAAAGAACGTCCCTGTCGCTTTCTCTCTGAGGGCTCCGTGGGCGCCAGCTTAGGCGCTTCTTTAGGGGAGTACTGTCGAACTTAGGGAGGCCGATCTGGACAGGATCCGGCAGCGGGACGTCCTCTATATAAAACCATTCCGAAGGCCAATCTTCGGACGCCTTCTTTGGGGTTCCGGATAGATATCCGGTCCCGGTGATGCGCCACACTTCGGCTCCGCCCACTTGATATATTGACCCCTTCTTAGAACGGGGCACGAGGCAGAATAGCCTTTTCCACAGCGTGAAATGAGCCTCGCAGCCCAAAAACAGCTCGCAAAGGGCTACGGAGCCCGCGATATGCAATATGGAGGCAGGCGTGAGGTTGTGCAGCTGGAGGCCATAGAACTCCAGGAGCCCCCGGAGAAATGGATGAATTGGAAATCCGAGCCCTCTTATTAAGTAAGGGACAAGGCATACCCGCTCTCCTTTGGAGGGATTGGGGGCTCTCTCCGCTTGCTCTCTGCCATTATAGGTAGCAAGTCCGGCTCGAACCGGGACCATATAGGCCGGGGGGAGAAATCCCTTGGTCTGGAGCGTCACTAGCTCACTGTGTGGGATGGAGCACCTCTTCCAATCTCCAGGCTAAGGGCTGGAAGGGCGAGAGGAGGAGCTGCGGTGGCCGGCCATGATAGAATGGACCTCTGTCGGATAAGCTCTGATGAATACTCGTGGAGGGGAGAGGGTGTGGTTTGGATCTAAATCCTCGTCCCCTTAAGTAGGAGGCTCATTCACGCGGCTAGGGTTGTAAATATAAAAAAACATCCTGACTTTTCATATTCATTTAACACGTGGAAGACGGCCATTATTGGGCGTAGAAGCCAAGGAGTGCTACATTTACAAGAAATCGGACACTATTCAATAGGTACACGGAATTTGGAGGAGAACCCGCCTTGCAATGCCGAAGACAATTTGCGCGCCGGACTCGTCGTCATTGAAGCCTGGTTCGGGGGCTACTGAGGGAGTCCTGGATTAGGGGGTGTCCGGATAGCCGAACTATACCTTCGGCCGGACTCCTGGACTATGAAGATACAAGATTGAAGACTTCGTCCCGTGTCCGGAAGGGACTTTCCTTGGCGTGGCAGGCAAGCTTGGCGATACGGATATGTAGATCTCCTACCATTGTAACCGATTCTGTGTAACCCTAGCCCTCTCCGGTGTCTATATAAACCGGAGGGTTTTAGTCCGTAGGAACAACAATCATACCATAGGCTAGCTTCTAGGGTTTAGCCTCTCTGATCTCGTGGTAGATCTACTCTTGTACTACCCATATCATCAATATCAATCAAGTAGGACGTAGGGTTTTACCTCCAGCAAGAGGGCCCTAACCTGGGTAAAACATCGTGTCCCCTACCTCCTGTTACCATCCGGCCTAGACGCACAGTTCGGGACCCCCTACCAGAGATCCGCCGGTATTGACACCGACAGCCATGTTGTTGTCTGTCTTGATTGCTTTGGTTGCTGTGAGCTTGCAAGTACATTCAGTGTACTGACCTGGCGTGTCATGCCAGTTTGCAGGTCATGTCGGACTTGCTTGCTTGTTTGCCATGGATTTCCTTGTTTGCGAGCTAGGATAAGCGTTCCAGCCAGAGTCCCTGTAGAGTGGAGTTCATCACCGTCGTCGTTGTTCCCCTGCATCACGTTGTTCTGCTGCATGCATGGAGCAACTAGGGTGGGCGTAGCATCGTCGTGCCGATGTAATCCTCTTGTATCCATATAGCTTGTAATAAAGAGCTGATTTGTTCTATGCTAAGTAGTGCCGTATTCCAGAAGACTTCTCCTTGATCTCTTGGCTGGAATACGGGGCGTTCCGGTTTTTCTGAGCCGGGGTGTCACAGGCTTGGTATCAGAGCAGGTCTAGCAATAGGATGCCCTAGCCCGCGCGAACGTTAGAAAGTAGTAGTATGGAGTCTAGTTGGTGTGTAGCACTTGTTTGCTACATTTGTTTGTTGCGCAACACGCATATAGGTAAATTCTTCTGCCAGAACCACCGTCAGTCAGGTGGCATCGGTAACAATTAATCTTGTGAGTGTAGGTGGCATCGGTTGCGATCCACTACCTGCACCCTCCTTAGCATGCCTGCTCTTCGGTGTTTGGCGTCATCTCTGTACCAGCAGAGTGATGCCCTGGTGCCAAGGGTTCCAGACACCATTCACATGAGTTATGCTTAGGTATCTAATATCTGGGTCTGTCAAGTCAGACCAAAGGTCAATTCAACGGCTTGATTCCAGCAACTATGGTAAAATAGCACACAACCTACTATCCCCTTGGAAATGCCGACAGAATGAATAATTAGGATGAGGAATAACAGTCTCGAAGCATGTGCCCTCACCTATGTGAATCACCAAAGGATAGCCTGTCTGGAATAAAATTCTTCTGCCAGAACCACCGTCAGTCAGGACCGCGAATACTATCATATAAGGCCGTACCACTTTTATGCTGGCCACGACAGGAGACAGTCAAATATGTGGTACGGATCTAACACTCAAGACAGTGGAGTCAGTCAAGATGATTAAGAAATTCCTGCAATAAGTCAGAATGTGTCAGAAAAATAGTGATGCCTCAACTCACTGTTTGGAACCCGAAGTACCTGCATTTAGTGGAAGAACCCAATGCAAGGAGTAAGAGCTTGGGTGTTCATCGGGAAAAATCTAATCAGCAATTCATGGAAGTTTCCCAGTACAGCCACAACAATCAAAAATCACTCTCGGATTTGTGAGATGGACATATATTTCAGTCAGGATAATAAATCACACTCCGCTAAGTCAACAGATATGAAAAGAATTGGAGCCAGTATAAGCATGAAAATGGGAGGTAAGTAAAGCAAACCACCCCAGAGCCAGTCGGGTAAGTCAGATGAAGAATTTAATGGGAACAATCAATAAAGGAAAAAGGATACTCGAGTTGGAAACGGTCTCATTAAGTCAGTATATGCATACTTGTTCCCTGAGCAACCAAATCTCGAGGATAAGATTTCTTTAAGGGGGGAAGAGATGTCACAAACTGATTTTTTGGCCCTTTCTTTTACTTTTGTTTTTCTGAGATTTTCTATTGAGTTTCCTTTTTCTGTGGCTGTGTGGTCTGGAAACTGAAGAAGATGGCCTCTTTTTTCTTTCCAGAGTGGCTTGTCATTCTCAAAACCATCCCTAGACCTTGCCTTTTCCATCTTGGACCAAACCCAATATTCTTTTCCTTGGGAATATTCATTTTCTATTAAAGGAATAATCCAATGTGCCCTAGTTTGTGAAGTAACCTATATTTCCATCACTCCTAAAATTCCCAAATAATTCTCATAAATTGTTTGGGTCACATTTTTCTCAAATATGGCAAAATATTTCATTGGTCATGTTTCCCATCATGCTCAACTAGTTCATTTCCTATTCTGTCCTGAATGGCAGATTGTGAAGCAAGTGCCATTTACCTTTGCCCAATTGACCCCAAACTTTTTGGACACCTTTTCATGTCCAAACAATTGCCTCATGCCAAAATTCAACTAAATTTGCCTAGATGATGGAAAGCGAGACGCCTCCACCGGCCTCTCCGCCCCATAGAGCAGACGACTTCGAGGTGTCATCGCGGATGGTCTCCCCCGACCAATAGGTGGTGTGAGGGACGATGAAGATATTACTTGAAGGTGATACTTCGGTGGCCCAGGGTCCAGGGACTAGTAATGATAGCCCCGAACAATCCGGTCTACAGCCGGATACGAATAAACGGATCCCTTCAAAGGGTGTCCATACTTCTACAGTAGCCACCGGGGATCCAGAGCCGCCGAATATACTAACTAACATGCTGCAGCAGGCGCCCGTCTCAGAGGAACATCGTACCTTGATGGGCACGATGGTTGAAAAGGTCCTGTCCGCGAAGCGCGGATTGAATGAGGACTTTGTGGGCCTGCTAAGAGGTTTTGAGGTTTGTACTGTAATATGTTCCATTGTGTTTTATTCACAAAATGCACCTTTGTATAGATGGTAGCCCTTGAGACTCTGATTGGCTTCCCGAGGGAGGCAATCAGAGGATCAAAAGAACTGCCCAGGGACTGACCTGATTAATTGGAATACAGGTTGTTTCTCCCCTGAGGACTGCCCGAACTACGGATATTGTCGAGCTGCAGCGGAAGCTTGATGTGGTAGGGGATGACATTGTGTTAATCAATAGGCGTCTTGACGAGTTTCAAGGTATGTATTCAGAGCAGCCCTTATACATACGTGTCTATAACATAAGCGTGACGCTGAAAATTGCATACTAGGATACATATGGATGCGGCCGGTGCCGCCGCCGTTGAGATTCTTGGTAAAGATGTCGGCTGCCGAAAAGGCGTCGGCTGAGCTAAAGGCCGAACAAGCTGCTCTGCGCCAAGATGAGGAGAAAATATCCGCGATGGCGCTCGAACTAAAAAATGCTACTAGCCGCTATGAATATCTTGAGAAGAAGAATGAAGACAAAATGGATGAACTTGACAAGGCCTTGCGAGAGGCGAGAGAAGCGCGGTCTGAATCCAGAGCAGCCCATGAGGAGATCCGGCAAGCTGGGGAGATTGCGGCCGGTAAGCCCTTTTTGCTACAGACTAAGTTCGGCGATCTGAACTATGCTTAGCTTAACCAAGTGTGGAGTTCTCCAGACGAGTTTTCAGACTTGCTGAAGAGTTCTTCCGATGTGGCGCAGTTTTACCAAGCGCAAGAGGGGTATACACGGAGAAGCTTTTCTGGTCACAATTTGGCGCATCAAAGCACCCTCTGTTGCTGAATGAACAGATGTCCCAATGGGCGCTGCCATGATGAACGTCATAGTCCGGCTGGTGCGGCGGCTTGTTGATGCGGCGCCAAGTATCGACGCTGGTAAGCAGTCGGCGTGCATTGAGGGTGCACGGATGGCCTTTGCTCGTGTGAAGACATACTGGGGGAAGATGAAGGCCATCGATGTTGCAACGAAGAGTCCACCCGAGGGTGTCGGCTTTCTGGGAACAGGGGTCCCCGGACTTGCCTGCCTGTGGCCCACGGCGTGGCTTTGCTAGCAGGCCTATACGGCCCATCTTCATGAACAAGACATTCAAGACCTTCGCGAGGGGCCAAGCCTCGCGAGGTGGATGACGCAAGCCCTCCTCAGGATCTGCCTCGCCAGGCAGGCTCGCGAGGGGCGGAGAGTTCAAGGCCAGGCAAACCTCGCGAGGTTCTCGTGATGTGAGCCATGATGA
Source organism: Triticum urartu (assembly GCF_056163025.1). Classification (NCBI taxonomy): domain Eukaryota; kingdom Viridiplantae; phylum Streptophyta; class Magnoliopsida; order Poales; family Poaceae; genus Triticum; species Triticum urartu. Next base: position 412,091,010 of record NC_141879.1, on the reverse strand, counting down.
TCGAGACCAGGCGAGCGCCAGCGCGCGCAGCGTCCTTGTTTCCTCTTTGGTGCTAAGGGTCAGGCGCAGGCGCGGAGTACCGAGGCATCAAGCAAGGGTTTCCATATTGGTGCAACGAGACCAAGACCAGCAGCACGGCAAGACGGATGTCACCATGGAGCCCAAGGCGGCGTCACCACCAGAGCCTTTTGCAGGCGAAGACCACTTTTGTCAGGATAGCTTCTACTAGCTATCCCCCTTCGAATTGGCCGTTGTGGGATCCCTTCCCGCTCAATATTTGCGAAGAGGACCAGGGCCTCTATAAATAGGACTAGCCACCACCATAGCTAGGGGGGTCAGATCGAGAGAGACCAAAACAACCACAAGTTCACCGAGCACAAGAACACCTCTCCTCAGGAGGTTGTTCTTCCCCTTGTACTGTTCATCCTCAGCCCAAGAGGCAGTCCACCACCACCACATTGGAGTAGGGTATTACACCACAGCAGTGGCCCGAACCAGAATAAATCTTGTGTCCTTTGTGTTGCGAATTTGTCGAGTTAGTACGTAAGATGTTAGCTGAGTTAGGACGTGGATCGGTAGGGGGGAAATCTTCGCGCGCACCCAAGTGTTCGATCCATAAGGGTTTTACATGAACCCGTGATCCAACATGTGGCGCCCCAGGTAGGGGTGCGCCGGAGTCTTTCTTCTGTCGATTCGCGCTCCACCAACTCCACGCCCGCTCCCCATGGTGGGCACCCCTCTAGCTGGATATACTGGTGCCCACAGCGGTGCTCGGGGGCTCCGAGCCCTTGCCCCCGCCTTGAGACAAGTGCAGTGGCCACCCAAGTTCAAGCCGGAGATGCCGCCGCACTACGACAGCGCGACGGACCCGTCGGCTTTCCTGCTGGCATACGAGGAGGCCGTTGTGGAAGCTGGGGGCGGTGACAAGATCATGGCCAACTAGTTCCCAATGGCCCTTATAGGTGTGCCGCGCGCGTAGCTCCTCAACTTGCCGGAGTCTTCTATCGCCACCTGGGAGGAGCTGCGCAACCTCTTCATCACTCGCTTTGGGGAACCGGCGGCGCCCATCGTCACAACCCTTCTCGGTGGTTCGCAAGCACCACCCTCAGATCGGCATGCCAAGCCGTACTTTGGCCAGATCGGCGCCGCTTCCAAGCGCCCGGGGGCTCCGCCTGGCTGGGCCACGCCTAAGGCCGACCTCACCTTCGACTCAGAGGATCATCCCACCTCCACCATCGGCTCGGGTGCGCTACCGATGCTGTGCGCGCCCACCATCTGCCACGTATCCATCACCAAGACGCTCGTCAACGGCGGCGCCGGCCTCAATGTGCTCTCTGTCGAAGCCTTCATCCTCCTTCACATACCGTTCGAGCGGCTCCGGCCCAACAAGCCCTTCTCGGGGGTTGGCGGAGGCTCCGCCCACTCCCTGGGCAGATCTGCCCCCCTGTGACCTTCGGCACACGCGACATCTACCGCACCGAGCTCATCGACTTCGACATCGCCCACATTGGCCTCTGGTACAACGCCATCCTCGGGTACCCAGCTCTGGCCCAGTTCATGGCAGCAACCCATCCTGCTTACAACCTCATGAAGATGTCATGGAGCAAAGGTGTCCTCACCATCAAGGGGGACGCCAAGGAGGCCCTGGCGACGCTCGAGCTTGCCCTCAAGGCCACCCCAACAGCACGACCCGCCGACGCGCATGCCTCCAAGGCCAAGGGAGCCGCACCAACCAAGAAGAAGCAGTTCTTCACTCGACAAGGAAGAAACCAAGCAAGTGCCGGTCGAAGAGGATGGGTCTTCAGGAGCAACCTTTACCATAGGCGCCAACCTTGAGCCTTGTCAGGAGGGGGTTCCAGTGAAGTTCTTGTGTGCAAACAAGGGAGTGTTCACCCTAGTGTTCGAACCTTAAGGGTTTTGTCGGAACCCGTGATCCGACAAAGGGCAAGGACCATCGCGCACCGGAGCATTATTTTGAGGACATCTTAGAGGCTGCCCGCTTGATAGAGGGTCAACGCTCAAAAGACATAATATTCGAGTGAGGTGTATGGGAATTGTAAAAGACAATTTTATATTTAATCTATTTTATGTTTTGCTCGAAAGCTTTTGTTCCTCCTGTGCGGCCGTTTTTGTGTAATCTAAAAGTTTTCCAGTCATCGGCTTCAGCCCCCTCATAGGAAGTACGGGGATGTTCGGAAAAGCATTTGATCACTCTTGACCCAACGTCTTGGTCCAGGAAGGAGGTGACAATGCGGTGAACCAGGCAATCAGACTATAGGGCGTTAACACTTTCACTTAGCCATAGGAGTTTTTATGGTGGGTCTACGATATAGCCCCTGGTATATACGCGGTTTATTTTCAATAAGATGCGTTGCAAAAAATGATCTGAAAAAGATCCTTCATATGACACGGAGAGAATCGCTAAAGATTCTGATAAGTCCTCGAGTAGTTGACCAACTCTCGCCGCATCATGACAGTCAGTTTTCGGCTTTCTCTACTGAGGTGCTTGACCAGATGAACCGGAAGCACAATCGCAGTAGTTCTCCCTTTAGTACCCTAGCCGATAGAGCGGAACGTAGGGTAGCAAGCACAGGAGCCGGGCAACCCAACTATTGACCCAGGACATGATTCGGAGCTGATGCATATAAGGCCAAACTCGCGACGCCGAAGTACGCTATAAAGCTGTTCGGACTTGCCGGCAACTCATTTGATCCCATACCGAGCCCCTGGCGGGTTATGCCGAGATGTGTCTATAACACAACCACAGGAGCAAAAATTCGGATTGATTAGGAAAAAGTCCATACTGGACAATGGCTACTTTTACTGGGAGCTGAGTGATATGCCAATTATTATATAGATAACAAAACCGCGACTCTGGCTGCTTGACATGCCAGGGGTCGAAGGCTGAGGAAAAAGGCACTTTATAGGCTCGGAATAGAGAGCGCGGTCTACAAAAAGTTATTTTGGACCTCCTGTCACACGTCTGCACCGCCTGTCCTCGGTTAAGGGATTCCTTGACAGGAATAACCCTTGGGTGATTGTATGAACCCGAACTCTGGTAGAGTCCTCGGGATGACCGGTCCTTGAGCTACCTGTAGAGGGAGAAAAGGAAAAGGGCATTTAGAAAAGTAGGGTTATAGGGGTTTGCAGGCCCACCCTCATTGTGCTTCCTCCGATGCCCAGGGTATTTCAAGTGCATAATTATGTATGCGCGGTACCCACTTCAAAGGCATATTAGGCAAACTGCAGAAGTTGAATTGCTAGTCCAGTATGGACATTGATCGGTCATGTTGAATGGAGACCGGCGGCATGATGGCCGACGTGGTATGTGACGTGACAAGGCCGTTGCGTAGTTCGGCTGAGGTAGCCGTAGTGTGATCTCCTGTACGGAGGGAGTGTTCCGTGCGCTCACCTCTAGGGGTGTGTGTCACGTATACCATATTTATTGTTTTTGCGTCGGGGGGAAACTGCTTCTAACCCTCGTTGTTCGGTTGGTGAACCTGTTCGTCGTTGCTATCGTCGGGCGGCCTCTTCCCCTTGTGTTCGGCATTTAACTTGCCGGCCTGTTTGAAGACCCAACATTTTATGTTGGTGTGATTAGCTGGTTTATTGGGGTGGCCATGGATCTGGTAGGGCCTATCCAATATTTTGTCTAAATTGGATGGTCCGTCTTTGTTTGCCGTAAATGGCTTCTTCCGTTGGCCGGGTTTGGGGCCGCTGAATCCAGCGTTGACCACGGTGTCCTGTGTGCCCTCATTATTATTGTGACATTTTTTTTATTGCGTCGTGGCTTTCCATTACCGTCCTGCACTTCGGAGGTGCCCGGATCGCTGGCGCTATTGCTTCTACGGGCGAGCCAGTTGTCTTCTCCCGCGCAAAAGCAGGTCATCAGAGCGGTCTACGGGCGAGCCAGTTGTCTTCTCCCGCACAAGTTGACATAGACATTGGTTTTTCCTAGTCGAGGTGGCGGGCAAGCCACTCGTCCCAGACCCTGTGTTTGAAGGCCGCGAGGGCTTATGCATCGGGACAATCAACAATTTGGTTCTTTTTAACAAAACCTAGTCCAGAGCTTTCTCGCGGACTCTCCGGGCTACTGGACAATGTGACTTAGGTCATCGGCATCCGGTGGCCGGACATATGTACCTTGAAAGTTATCGTGGAAGGCATCTTCCAACTCCTCCCAGCTGCCAACTAAGTTTTTAGGTAGACTGTTTAACTAGTGCCGAGCTGGTCCTTTGAGTTTTAACAGGAGGTATTTGATGGCATGAAGGTCGTCTCCGCGGGCCATGTGGATATGGAGAAGGAAATCCTCAATCCACACCGTGGGATCTATTGTTCCGTCGTATGATTCGATATTCACGGGTTTAAACCCTTCTGGGAATTCATGCTCCATTACTTCGTCAGTGAAGCAGAGTGGGTGTGCGGCGCCTCTATATTGTGCCACATCACGACGTAGCTTAGATGGAGTCTGTCTACGGTTTTCGGCCCGGTCATGACTAGACTTGTCACGTCCGAATAGGTAGCCGCCGTTGCGCGTCGAGGCACGTCCTCATGATCTGTAGATCGATCTCGTATGTTCTGCTCTGCTGTCCAGGTCCTGCCGAGGGTCGTATGTATGATCCCGAGCTGTTTTATCTCTGTTTTTTCTTTGGGTTGAGGCGGGCTGCTGTTCGGCTTGAGCTGCCGCTTTATCCCGACCGCATGGTGGTCAATTAACCGCATTGTCCCGGCTGCGTGGTACAGGTTTCGGTGCCTCCTCACAGAACTAAGGTAGCAATCTGTTCTTCGGGTAACCCTTGGTTGTGCACTTGAGGCCATATTTTTCAGCTATTAGGATGTATGTCCATCTATCATTGAGTAGGTCTTGGTATGCTTGGAGTTGCTGCTGCTTCCTTTTCAGGCTCCTTGCAGTGGCCAATAGCCAGCGTTTAAAGCGCTCCTGCTCGAGAGGTTCCTCAAGCACGATGAAATCCTCGTCGCCGAGGCTCTCCTCATCCTCGGAGAGCGGAAGATAATTACTGTCCTCCGAGTCTTCGTGTATGGCCTGTTCATCGGGGCTATCGTGCCCGTCTTCCCATTCACCCTATTTGGACGTTGCCTCAACAGGGTCTTCATTGTCTCCGGCATCATCCGGGGTGTTGTTTTCTCCGGTGCCATCGTTGTTGTCTTTTGCACGACGTGACTTAGAGCGGCGCGGCTAACGCCGGCATCTAGGCTGTGTCTCAGGAGGTTTATCCTCGACCGGATCATCTTTATCATCGTCGTTAGGTTCTTTAGGTGTATCCACCATGTATACGTCGTATGAAGAAGTGACCGTCCAACGTCCAGTAAACGGCTGGTTTTGGCCTTGCTCCTCATCGGCATCGTCGTCTATACCGTCGAGGTCTTCGGAGCTGTAATCGAGCATGTCGGTTAAGTCCTCGACAGTGGCTATGGAGCGGGTGGCGGGTGGGAAGCAAAATTCTCCATCATCAGCCCCTAGCACTACTAGGGAAAACCTTATACACAGAACTTTAGCAGTAGCGCGGGTCAAAGAAGCACGCTGGTGCTAAGTAGCAGTAGCATGCCTGTGCAAACCGCACTATTGATAATGTTTTAGCAGTAGCGCGTCTTGTTCCAAACACGTTACTACTAAAATTCCCATGGCTTAGCCAATAGGCTACCAATAGTAGTAGCGACCTATATCGAACCGCGCTACCGCTACTTTCTTTGTAGCAGCGCGTTTTAATCTAAACTCGCTACTGCTAAAGGATATAAAATTAAATGGAAAGAACATAGAAAGGTAATTGAAAACGAAAGAAATAGAATAAGGTGAAAGGAAAAAAATAAAATGTGAAGAAAACTAAATGAAAAAGGGGAAAAAAGAGAAAGGAGTAGCAGTAGCGTGTATCCCAGAACGCACTGTAGCTAACGTAGCAGTAGTGCTACTTCTACTTCTGACTTAACCACGGGGTTCATCCTTCCCCACGGCCACTTCCCCCAAATCCAGCTCTCCACTCTCGCCGCCGCTGTCGCCCGTCGACCGCCGCGTGCTCTCGGCACACCCTCTACGTCGTCTCCGACCCCATATTCAACGCCGTCCCCGGCCCTGACCTCAACGCCACCCCAGACGCCGCCCCCGACCCCGACCTCGACACTGCCATTCGCCGCGCGCACGAGGCCCAACCCCGACCTCGACGCTGCCTGCCCCTCCCTCGTCGTAGGCACCCGAGGTGAGCACGCCTGCTCCTCCCTCTCCCCTACCTCTGCCTAGGGTTTCTTTATATTTTAGTTGCATCAAATTAGTTAGGGTTCATGTAAGGGTGGAAACGAATCGGATGCGGATGCGGCTCAAATGAGTTAAGGTTCAACTAAGGGTGGAAAACGAATCAAATTTCTAAGATGCATCATAAAACGAGTAAAATTTGACCACTTATTTCACTTTATAGTTGGATAATTGGAATATCCTCTACCACTTTCCATGCCTAGCTTCATCAAATTAGATGGTAATTAGGGCAGTAGTTCCTAGGTACTAATTTGTTAGTAAAAACTAGGTACTAATTAGGTACTAGTTTATTTTTATTTATAGTAAGTTTATTTTTAATAAGAACTAGTTGAATTAGTAGAACTAGTTAATAAGAACTTGTTGCTGTTTTTTAGTTAAAGCATTTTTTCCCGCATCGACATGGACGATGCCTATCCCGCATCCTCGTCGTCGAGTCGGCGGAGGACGATACCTGCTTGACCAGATGGGCCATGTGCGGTACTGGGCTCCGCCGGGGTGGTACTGAGAGGCGCTACCTACCGGGGGGTGCAGGTTGGTAAGGAGCCAGCCTGTCGTTGACCCGAACCTTCTTTGGTGGCGGTCGCGTGGGCCAGTGATGGTCCAGAGGCTCGAGGACCCCGCGGAGGTGGTGCTTCGCCATGTCATTGAGGAGGATGCGCACGTCCATCGCTACTTGTTTGCGTTGGAGCACAGGTTCTTCAATACCTGGCAGGTTCTCCAGGGATCTCACTGGAGCTATGATCCCGTGATGGTTCCTTCTCTGTGGGTGTCCACCGCCCGCGCCGATACCCGTCGTGTGCTAGGGTTTTAGTTGTATTAGTGATGTTATATGTATGACACTACTCGGGATGTATTAGTGATAATATTCGACGATGTATGGATGCATGAGATGATTTACTTTTGCTTATTGAATGCATGCTAATTTGAGTCCTATAAGATATTTTGAAATGTATATCTTGTGTTGCTCAAATAGGATATGTGCTTGCCCAAGTGGCCGGTCATGTTTGCAGGTTACACCTTCGAGTGGCCTATGTTTTGCCGGAGTGTTGATTCATTTTCGTTCCGGTAAATTTTAGGCGCTCGATATGTCCTATTTTAGCAAAGGTCATGCCGGATTTTTCCGTGAATTTTGGCATGACTTGTGCCAGAAGATGTAGGAAATATCGAGTGCCCCGGATTTGTGTGTTGAGTATCCTGGTAGTTGTCTTCGATCGATTTTCAATTAATGTTTTAACTAAGAACATAGGAAATGTCTGACGATGAAAAGGATTTCGGTATTTGCAAATACTGCGAAGACGAGCGCGGCCTGTGCGACGGAATCTTCCTAGATGATGATAGGCGCTTCAGCATGAAGCTGGACGAGAACTTCGAAGTGGATATAGTAAGTCACAACGACAAGTCTTTTTTCGTAATTAAGCATGACATTTGCGTCATTTGCTTCAACTTATAATTTAAGCATGACATTAAGCATGACATTAAGCATGACAAGTCTTTTTTTTACTATTCTACTAGCGTATCCCCTGCCATGGAAGAGTTTTTGTATTGGATAAGATAGGTTTCAGTCGTACTATGGAGGAAAAGAAAGTTTACTTGAAGACCGAGCATGGTTATATTTTCCACGCAAAATTATACAATTCAGATGACTACACCTATTTTGCATGCAAAACATGGCAAGCACTATGCAAGACTTATGCATTTGAGCCTGATATGGTTATCACCTTTGATATTCGTCCGGAAGATGATATTGAAGGTAATACCGACATCTGGGTCGATGTGCAGACGCCTCCAGTTATACCATTATGTAAGTTTCTCAACCATATTTATGTCTTTGATATTGTTTATTCAAAAATAGTTGACAACTAATTTGTATTGTCAGCTTATTTCGGTGCAAGCAAACATGTCCAGCGCTTGGTAGACAGGACCTACTACTGTCTCGAGGCTGAACTAAACTACGAGGAGCTAAGTCATTATGTTTCATGGCTTGAGGATCTTGATACTGTAAAGACAAATTTTCTTCCTGCATTTAGAAATGTTAGTGTTCGTAATGAACTACAGTCACATCTTTTTAGGAAGGAAGGTAAGATTTTTACTATTTGTCCTCAGTGCATCTTTTCCATACATTATTTTTGAAGCTAAACTTCATTGCTAAGTATGTTACCATACGATGTTCTTCAACAGGGACTCCCGATGAATGTTGTGCCTTATGGGATCGAGACTAAAGGTACCATGAGTATTATTAGCTTACGGACAAGATATCCTACAGATTACCTTATGCATTCAAGATTAGCGACAAATGCTTAATAGTGCAAGACTGGACCAAATGTGTGATGGAGAAGCGCAGAAAAGTACTAGGGGGTAGTAAACAGATGCGCTTCCCACGATTAGGAGACAGGTTCATCTGCATGCTCCAACTTGATCAAGGAGGAGAGCTACACATGTTTTATGTTATTTTACCTAAGAGAGAGCAGCAGGAGTGATTAGCTAGCTAGAAATGAGTTTGAGGATGATGATGTGCTACAGTATTACTATGATGATAAAATAGCTAGTGTTGGTGGTAATGACTATGATGATTATTATTAGCTAGTATTAGTGGTGATTAAATAAATACTGTTGGTGGTAATGACTATGATGATGATTAAATAGCTTGTGCTGGCGGATTAGATTCAAGTGGAGGCAACATGTGGTGCACATCGAAAGTACTACTAGTCCAAACTGATCAAGTTTGTATTAGTAGTATACTTTTGACATGCACCACATATTGCCTCCACTTGAACCTAATCCACCTTCATTTGACTCATTGTTATGGACATAATGATGTAAACCTCATAACTGGTATTGTACCAATATTTCTACGATGGCGCATAAATGCACTAAAAATAAAAAAAGAATACTAGTAGCGATGGAGAGAAAACACGCTGCCAGTAGTTACAATAGCAGTAGCGTGGGAGTGAACAAACGCTGCAGCTATTTGTCCTAGCAGTAGCATGTGCGGGCATGTGTTACTGCTAAGCAATAGCTATAGCGCCTTATTAGTACCGCGCCTACCCGCGCTACTAGTGAGCACAAAACCAGCGCTACTGCTAGGGTTTTCCCTAGTAGTGTAGTTCGAACCGGATATAATTCGGATGTAAGTCCTCCGCCAAGGACAGGTTCTTTAATGAGTTTAGCATGTCGCCCAAGGGCGAGTGTTGGAAGATTTCTGCGGCGCTGAATTTGAAGATCGATAAACGATCAAGTTCGTTGTCCGCGAGCTCACATGGCTCGGAACTTATGGACGGAGATGAGTCCGGAGTTCCTGTGGCACAGGTGATGTGTGAGATCAAGTCTATTCACGGCTCCAATGCCGGGGAATTTGTGGCCTCCATGGCGGGGTTGAGCTTCCCGTCCATGGATGGTGTTGTCTGCTCCGGATCTAAGGCCAGAGCAGTTATAGGAGCTATCTCCTGGATGCGGTCTGATGACAGATTTAGGTCATGTCCATCTAGGTGACCTGGAGTGTTTGCCGCGGTCTCGAATCCGACAAAGATCAAGTCTCCACGGATGTCCGCAACGTAGTTCAAGCTCCCAAATCTGACCTGGTGGCCGGGGGCATAGCTATCGATCTGCTCCAGATGGCCAATCGAGTTGGCCCATAGTGCGAAGCCGCCGAACACGAAGATCTGTCCAGGTAGGAAGGTCTCACCTTGGACAACATCGTTGTTGACGATTGGAGGGGCCATCAAACCTTTTGGGGACGGCACAGTGGAAATCTCAATGAAAGCACCAATGTCAATGTCAAAACTGGCGGATCTCGGGTAGGGGGTCCCAAACTGTGCGTCTAAGGTCAATGGTAATAGGAGACAAGGGACACGATGTTTACCCAGGTTTGGGCCCTCTCTATGGAGGTAATACCCTACGTCCTCCTTGATTGATCTTGATGAATATGAGTATTACAAGAGTTGATCTACCATGAGATCGTAATGGCTAAACTCTAGAGGTCTAGCTTGTATGGCTATGGTCATGAATCTATCCCCCTCCGGACTAAGTCCTTCGGTTTATATAGATACCGGGAGGATCTAGGGTTACACTAGGTCGGTTACAAAGAAAGGAATCTACATATTTGGTCGCCAAGCTTGGCTTCAACGCCAAGGAGAGTCCTATCTGGACACGGGTGCAGTCTTCGGTCTTCGTGTTCTTCACAGCCCATCAGCCCGGCCGAAGGATAATAGGCCGGATGCCCGAGGACCCCTTAGTCCAGGTCTCCCTCACTCGTCGCCGCGCACCCATGGGCGCACAGTGCCGACAGGGCATTAATGGCGCCTCGGCCACTTCCTCCCCATGCCCGTTGGCCCTATCTACCCCCGTGAGCCATCCTCTGTTGCTCCTCATCACCATCCGCCGAGCTCGCTGGTGTGCACAAGCGTACGTGGACGTGCCCGAGCCGCGGCCACGGCCTCGACGCTGCGCCTATTTAAGGACTCCCCTAAGACCCCTCAAGCTCACCACCAGCCTTGCATCGCTCTACTACCCCTCCCCAGCCTCTCAAATGAGCTCGAGAACCTCTCCTCCCCCTCCCATGGCCGAAGCCTCGCCGCCGGCCTCTTCTTGTATTAGCCCGAAGTTGAGCCGTGCTCCACCTCTAGCCACCACCATCGCCATCCCCACACTCCGGCGACTCACCCGCTCACCTCAGTTCCTCGCCGGAGCCCCTCTAGGGGCGTGCCCCGAGAACGGCCGCAACCCTCTGTCGCCTCTCCGTCACCGCGAGCCCCATCACCCTGGCCCTCCCCGTCGCTTCTGCTGTGCGAGATGGATGCGGCTCCTCTCACCGAGCCCGCCGGATGCCGCGCCTCGGCCGAGGACGGCCGGAGCCAGCCAAGCCCGTCGCCGCTCGCCCCTCCCCTGCCTTGCCTTGCTTCTGGTCGGGGGAGCGGGGGAAGAAGAAGACCGAGCCAGGACAGGTGGGCCCCGCGTCGCCTCGACCCCACCGGTCAACCTAACAGGGCGTTGACCCCGGTGCTGACGTGGATAAGTGAAAACGGTTTTCGGTGAGTACGTTTTCCGTTAGCAAAGCGTACTTTACTTCTACTTCAGAATGAAATACGTTTCTCTGTTCTGAAAACGTATTATCACAAAAGGCGTTTTCTGTTTTTCAGCTCAGGGGCGTGTTTGTAGAGATTCTTTTTACAGATTGGTCCCTGAATTTCGTCGGGCTATAACTTTTTGCTCGAGACTCCGAATGAGGTGAATCCAATGCCCACATCTTCGTCTCGTCAAGCCCGTTCCGTTCAGGTCATTTTCACAATGGTTTGATGCTATGAAAATGACTTTTTGCCCTTGCCCCTAATCATATCCCTCCAAGATAGAATCGTTTTCGGCGAATCTTTCCGTGGCTTCAGCTCACATCTCCTCGGAGCCTTCTTTATCCCCAGGCAAGCCACAACCACCATTTGCATGATAGCCATGCAGTAGCTTTGGTTTTCAACTTGGATCTTTCATGACTGTATGTGTGTTTTGCTACTGCTGTCGTTATTTCGGTTATGCTTATGGATCGGTGGTTACCGTCATGCTACGTTTTCTTGCACTCTGTTCTTCTTGCTAGTATTACTTTCATATTGCCATGCTTAATAGTAGTACATGTTGGGTTGGTCATGTTCTTCGGTGCATGACTAATGTCGGTTACCGAGTACCGTTGATATGCATTGTTCCTTTGTTGTTAGTTGGTTAAGTGTTTACTCGGTAATATTATTGATCTGTTATTGCATGGTATTTATTATTGATGATAGTGGTCATGTTATACTATGAGTAGTGTCGTACTTGTGATATTCATGCTCGTCATTATGCCATGCTCAGTTGGATATGTTCATTGTTGATATGGTTGATAGTTATGTTGTACCCTCATGCTCATATTAATATCATGCCCATGCATTGTAATTGCATCATGTTAGTTTTATCATGGCTTAGCATATTGCATTCAAGTTTAACCGGATTAAATTGAACTTGAACAAATGTTGGCTGAGTCATGGTGCCACCATATCGAGCTGACCAGTGCAGCCACGCTTGCCTTTATGGGAAGCTCCTAACTGGGTCTATTGTTGTGCCTCTCACCGGTGCCTCCAATGAGGGAAGGTTATGCGCGGGCGCTACCTTGGCCACGTAGGATGGCATAAGCCTTGTGAGCCCGTAGTTGGATGATAAGCGCTTTTGTCCCCGTTTCGGACCGTTTTTGTTTTGCCATGACGGTGGCCGTGATGCCTTTGGTAGGCACGGGGCCACCCAGGACTGAACCCCAAGGGGGTGTTGGTCGGAGTGGCCGGGAGAGTATCATGGCAGTAGGTCGGTTTTGTCAAAACACCGTTGGTCCACCCGAATGGGAGTGCGAGGCCATGAGTTCTGTGGTGTGGGTAAAGTGCGCTACCTTTGCAGAGTGTATAGTAAATCTATCGATAGTCGTGCCCGCGGATAAGGGCCCAGTTCGTAGTTGGTCACACTATGGGTCAACAGTAATAATAATATTGTGCTTAATAACAACCCTGGTTCGATGATGAGAAAGAGATTGGTTGTGATCGTGAGATGATAACCGTGGTATCTAAGATACCATGTTGATGGATATATGTGGTTGTGATCGTGAGATGAGCAGCGTGGTATTGGGGATACTGAGTTGATGGATATTTGTGGGGTATTGCGAGAGTCAAGGGTGAAGATCAAGCTCCTTGTGGTCATGTAATGATTACTGCGGTATTGTTAATACCAAGCTTGATTGGATCTTGAGATGATCGTGTGATGTCCGTGTTGGTTATGAGGTAACCCGAATAGAGTAAGTTGGTGCATGAGAACGTCATCATGTTGGATGATAGTGTCAGCATGTTTATATGTTCATGCCATGCTTGTATCATTCTAGCTGTATCATGTTGTGCATGCCATGTTGTTCTGATAGTGTCAAGTTAATCCTTGTTAATCTGTAATTGCCATGCTATTGTCTGTCTTCATTGCTTTGGTTGCTACGAGCTTACAAGTACATTCAATGGACCTGGCGTGTCATGCCAGACTTGCTTGCTTGTTTGCCGTGGATTTCCTTGTTTGCGAGCTAGGATAAGTGTTCCAGCCAGAGTCCTTGCAGAGTGGAGTTAATCACCGTTGTCGTTGTTCCGCTGCCAGTAGTTATTCCGCTGCATCACGTTGTTCTGCTGCTTGCATGGAGCAACCGGGGCAGGCGTAGTGTCGCCGCGCTGATGTAATCCCCTTGTATCCATATAGCTTGTAATAAAAGCTGATTTGTTCTATGCTAAGCATTGCCGTATTCCAGAAGACTTCTCCTCGATCTCTGGGCTGGAATACGGGGCGTTCCGGTTTCTCTGAGTCGGGGTGTCACACCAAGTAAGAACACTTCCATTCATGCTATAATATTTAAAACTAGATCAGTGACAATTGTAGGGGAAATGGGTTTATAGCAACATAGAAAATCACCAATACTTATTTTCAAAAACTAAAGAAACAGGTTAATTATGGCATATCTTCTCAAAAAGATCAATGTGCAAATGAATTATTTGCTACTAAGACAACAACCAAATTCTGAAACATCAGAAGCTATAATTAACTACAGCAACGCTATGAGTTCTTACTCATGTATTGTAAATAACAAATTGAACATTTTATGAGGAAGGTAAATATAACTGCAACAGCATAGCGAAAGTGTTTGGATGACAAAAAATTGATACTAACAAGTGTGTACATGCACAAATTTAGTAACATAGAACTAATAGCACTAAGGCCTTCCACTATGTATGCCAAAACTAGTGTAAAGACAACTGTTGCTACATCTCGCATCGGTGCCCTGCACTGGCGAGCCGATGCAGCAGCAAAAAAACAGGGACCCGGATTCCGGAGCACCTAGTTGCTTTGATGCCCAGTTCCTTCATGCCATAAAGGTTTAGTATTTTACTGCTTGGCTCCTCGGATGTGTGGACCAAAGTTAGCTCCACAAACTGCTGAAGCGGAGCCATATAATTTTCTAATGGCACCGCTGATGAGATGGCAACATTTTTAGATACTAGGTACAAACTGTGACACTGTCTTAGGATGCGTTTGGCTGAAGGTGTGGTACGAATGGGTTGGGACCTTGACAGTGTCTGAATCACATCTAATAAATGATTTGTAACGACGGAAGAGGGTCTAACCTTCTCTACACATGCCCTAAACTTCCTCCCACTGTCCACAGGTTCAAACTCAACTAGCTTCACGCGTGGAGATTGATGGTGACAACGAGCAGACAGATCTTTAGCCACACCGCTCCATTTGTTGCAACAGATGGTCCTAGGGAGCTACAAGAGGAAGAAATGACTCAAATCGACCGCTAGATTAAAATCCTTCATTCGAGCTATAGCCCGAGAGAGAGAAGAGAGGCAAACCTGTGTGGAGAAGGAGTCGAAGGAGGAGGAGGAACCGTTGGAGAGGTCCTTGAAGAAGACCATGGCGACCCTGGCGGTAGGATGCGAGACGATGAGAGCGAGGAAGCAAGCGAGGAAGCAGCTATAGCTTAGGAAGGAAAGAAGGAAGGAGGAAACAGGGGAAATGTGACTTGTGGTCGGGTCGAAAATAGGGTGGGGAAGGGGGTAGATATATTGGTGGTAGGCCAAAATTTTCAAATCTGGAGGGAAACTTTGCGCGCGGTGCCGCCGGACACCATTCACTTTTCACGATTGTGTGCAACACAAACGATTCTTCTACTTCACGCGCATGGGATGAGTTTGATAATTCAAATTTTGGCGGAAATTTCCTCCGGTACGTCATTGCATAATTTAACATCGCTTGCTAATTTGGGCACACAAAAGAGCGTACAGCACACATGCCACACTTAATGAATCGAGCAATTTTAGTAATTAAACAGAGCCAGTTGACCTAAACATTGCTCTAACAAAAGACCAACATTAAAAACAAAGCCTAAGTATGCATAATTTTAACAAATCTGCTGTCGCCCCGGCCTTTGCACAGCCAGTGTGAGATGAGACGTCGATGACTGGTCCTTGCGAAATGCCGCCGTTGGTGGACTCCGCGTCCCCCCTACTGAAGTCAACTGCGTCCTCGTCCTTGTCCTCGGTACCATCCTCAAGGTTATAGTACTTGTAGTAGTGGCTGCGCCAGAGCTCGCGTTGGTACTCTACCGACGATTCCTCGATGGACAGACTCTACTCTACCTCAACCTCAGCCACGCGCAGCGCCTCCTTCCCGCGCTCCTCGATCTCCGCCGCCTCCTACGTCTCGAGCTCCTGCTCGGTGATCTCATGAGGAAGCAGGTGCTCCATGGCCACCGCCACCTTTTCGTACGTGGGTTGTATGCTAGATTCTGAGGTGTCCTAGAATATCTTGGCATGCACGTCCTCGATCTTGGCGTAGATGGCCTCGACCCGGGCCAAGGCGACATCGGCGGCACGGACGGTAGCTCGAGCGCTCTCGGCTTTTGCAGCCGCCGTCGCAGCAGCAGCTGCAGCCGTCTCGGCTGCCGCAGACGCCCTCTCATCGGATGCAGCCACGCTCAATGCGGATGTGGCGGCACTCTCGGTGTAGGAGGCCACGCTCTCAGTGCAGGAGGTGGCGCTTGGGGAGGACACGACCATCGTACGGGCCTTCACGAAGCGTTTCCATGGTGTCATCTTTGTAAGAAGGGGGTGCGGGAATGGGGATCAGGATTCGTGGATTCAGGGGTTGCCAACACTGGAGCAAACGAGCCGGCGAAGCTTAAGGAGGAAGACTTAAATGGTCCCAGAAATTTTCATCGCTAAAGGTTCCTACAAGAAAAATTGTGTGTGAGTTGTGGATATTTTTTATTAGCTGTGAAAGAAGAATTTGGAGTAAAGAGCAAATGGATGGTGTTTTAAATGTATGAGAAAATATGTAGTACTAATACAACTGTCATGTCAAATTTTGGAAAATTTCAGGGGTCATTTGACCTTTTAAGAAATTTAAGTGATTTTCTAGCCATTTAATGACCGTAATTCAAATTTGAACTACATGTACATGCAACAGCAAACCATAACAATTTGAAAAGTCATATTTTGTGTACTTATGTGCGATTTAATTCCATGTGCAGTAAATTGGAAGGAATTTTCAAACATATTGGTCTAATGGCTATGACACAATTAAGGATGGAGTGCCCTGGCATTTAAATTCCAAAAAAATAAAAAAAGATTAGAAACACATGAAACCTTGCTTGATGTAATGTCATGCCACCAAGATGATGTGGTAAAAAATTTGGCGTTTGACGAAAGTTTGGACACACACCCCTCACAAACTGAAGCAACTCACAAGAAGGCTCGTGTTTCCGAGAGGGAACAATGCATGTTTGATGATGAACGGGAGACAGCTTCCCCTTACGGCCTTCAATTTTTTTCTACATTTAACGTGCACTTATACAACTATCATTTGAAAAATTGGAAAATTTCAGGTGTCATTTGACCTTTTAAAGACATTTAAGTGATTTTCTAGCCATTTAATGACCGTAATTCAAATTTGAACTACATCTACATGCAACACCTAACCATAACACTTTGAAAAATCATATTTGTGTACTTGTGTGCGAGTTAACTCAATTTGCAGTAAATTAGAAGGAATTTTCAGACATATTGGTCTCACGGCATGGACAGATGCATGGAGCGCTCATTTCCTCATGTCCATCTTACCTTGGTGGCCTGCATTTGCTCGGGAACCGCAAAAGCTCGTTAGGAAGTGCGTTAGAAGATTTGTCATTTGCCTTGGCCCTGACCTGGCACCATGTATCGCGATACCCGAGGGGCATGGACTAGGAGAGGCACGCCAGCTTTTGGGCTCGAATGTGGGTGGCTCGCGAGAAGGCAGAGAAGGGAGAAAATGCTCGTGAGGGCACCTGCCCAGCCCCCTCGCGAGGCATGCGAGAGAGAGAACACGAGCTAACCCGAGCCAGAAAAATGCAGCGAGAGGTGAGGGGGTCAAATCAGCAAGGAATGCCAAAAGCAAATTTCGATAAAGAAAAAGGGAGCCAAATACGGAAAGCAAATGAAAAGTCGCGTCCGGCACGTAATCTAGTCTTCAAGTCTTCTCACCAGCGCGGAGCTAAATGCTGCCACTAGGCGTGGGCGGGAGCCCTAGGGCCTGAGGCCGGCACTCCTGAGACTCCGGGGCGTGTACAGCCCCAACTCAATATTACGTGAGAGTGTCATGGGCAGCGATTCTTCACAGGCACCAAGCCTTGTTCACAGGCTCTGGGCCTTTCTTCTCAGGATCTGGGCCTTTCTTCACAGGCTCTGGGCCTTGCTTCATGGGTAACACTTCCGGAGTTGCTGGATGTTCTAGGTATTTTGGACTGGCACTTTGTCTTGTGTTTCCAGGTACACAACGCCAGGCCTAGAGATGTGGACGACCTTGAATGGGCCCTCCCACATTGGTGAAAGCTTATGCAGCCCTTCCTTGGAGAGGACCCGCCTCAGGACCAAGTCACCCATCTTGAGTGACCTGGAGCGGATGTTGCGGCAGTGGTATCGCCGCAGTGCTTGTAGGTACCTCGCCGCCCGTAGCGCAGCTTCGTGGCGACGTTCCTCCCCCAACACGAGGTCCATCCCCCGCGTGGCGTCCTGCTGCGTTTCGTCGAACGCTAGGACCCGTGCGGAGCGATGCTTGACCTCGTGAGGGAGGACCGCTTCAGCTCCGTGGACGAGGAAGAATGGAGTCTCTCCCGTTGGCTTGGTGGTGGTGGTCCGGATGGACCATAGTATGGACTGGAGCTCATTGTGCCAACCCCTACTGCAGGCCTCCAGCTTCTTCTTGAAGGTCCTGGTCTTGAGGCCCCTCAGGACCTCCACGTTACCACATTCGGCCTAACCATTGCTCCTGGGGTAGGCCACCGAAGTGTAGCAGATCAGCGTTCCAAGGTTAGCAAAGTAGGTTTTGAAGAGGTTGCTAGTAAACTGTGAACTGCTATCTGTGATGATGCGGTTGGGGACCCCGAAGCGGCTCACGAGGCCCTTGATGAACTTGACAGAAGAGCCGGCTGGGATGGTACGGACGGCTTCCACTTCTGTCCACTTGGTGAACTTGTCGATGGCGACGTAGAGGTAACGGTAGCCCCCTGGCACTCGAGGGAACGGGCCTAGGATATCCAGCCCCCAGACCGCGAACGGCCATGTGAGTGGGATAGTTTGAAGGCCCTGAGCAGGCTGATGGATTTGCTTGGTGTGGAATTGGCAAGCTTCGCAAGACTTCACCAGCTCGGCTGCGTCGTTGAGTGTTGTTGGCCAGTAGAATCCACTGTGGAACACCTTGCCAACGACGGTCCGTGACGACGAGTGGTGTCCGCAGTCCCTGCTGTGCATGTCCATCAGCAACTCCCTTCCTTGGCGACTGGATATGCAGCGCAGTGTGACATCGTTCGGTCGTTTCCTATATAACTCGCCATCTTGGATACAGTATGCCGTGGCTTCCCAGGCCACGCGCTCCGCCTCCTCTTCCTTCTCCGGCAACGTCCCGTGCGTTAAGTACTCCTTGAATTCCTTGGTCCAGCATTCCTCCTGGGGATCGAGCGCCAAGAGCAGCCGAGCTCCGGAGGTCGGTCCACACGTCGGGGCTCCCGTGGCCGGAGGCAGGGGGAGCTCCTCCCGAGACAGAGTCTTGCTTGAAAGAGGTGGCGCAGCTGATGGCTTGAAGAGCCGCTCCTCAAAGACGCCTGGCTCTTGCGGTTGCTGCTTGGATGCTCTCCTGGCGATGTCATCGGCTTCCTTGTTGGTGCCCCGGGGCACGTGCTACAGCTCTAGGCCCGAGAACTGTTTCTCCATCTTCCACACCTCCGCGAGGTAGGCCTCCATATGCTCATCCTTTGGCTCATACACCTTGTTGGAGAAGTTGACCAGGAGTTGTGAGCCGCCTCTGACGGTGAAGTGCTTCACCCCTAGGGCCGCTGTAGCCTTCAGGACAGCTATGAGGCCTTCGTATTCTGCGATGTTGTTGGAGACCTTCTCGCCATGCTGAAAGCAGAGTTGGACGGCGTAGTAGAGGTTGTCCTGGGTGGTCGAGATGAGCACTGCTCCAGCCCCTGCGCCCTGATGTGCGAAGGCGCCATTGATATACATGACCCAACCATCTGGAGCCTCACTTCCTGGGGAGGTGGACCGGTCTTCTCCTTCCTCAAATGTCGAGGCATCCGTCCATTCTGCCACAAAGTCAACGAGTGCGGACCCCTTGATGACCCTGGTAGTGCTGAACTCCAACTGGAATGCTTGCAACTTGATGTTCCACTCTGCGACCCTTCGGCTGAGTTAGGGCTTCTAAGTATCCTTTTCCAATGGGTAGGCTGAGACGACCTTGAAGGGGTGGCCCTGGAAGTAGCGTCGCAGCTTGCGTGAGGCCACCAGGAGTGCGAGCAGGAGTTTCTGGGGCATGGGGTAGCGCGCTCTCGTGTCCCGTAGTACGGTGCTGACAAAGTACACCGGGTGTTCGACGAGGGCTGGCATGCTGTCGAGGCTCGGGTCCTGCGGAGATCGGGGCATATCCTGTGGTGGAAGGGTCCTTGAGACCCGACTGTCCTCAGGAGCTTCTGCGACGCCGCCCTGCTGAGCTTTGCCTTCCACTGCTGATGCCTTTGTTGTGCCTTCCTGACCGCGCGCTACTTCGGCCTTGGCCTGGCGGGGCGCCCTTGGCTTGGCGCTCATCCCAAACTGCCACCAGCACCGTGCTGCCAGAGTACGGGGTGGCAGCAAGGTGGAGTACCAGAGGCTCGAGGGGCCATGGTGCCACCATCACCAGGGGGCTAGTAAGGTATTTCTTGAGGTCTTGGAAGGCCCGGTCGGCCTCCGGGTTCAACTCGAACGGGCCCTTCCTCTTCATGAGCTTGAAGAATGCCCTAACGTGGTCACCCGCCCAGTTTGGAGATGAAATGCCCTAACGTGGTCACCCACCCTGCTGGCTTCTGCATCTCTTTGAGGGTCTGTGGCGGGCTCATGTCCTCGATCCCTCTGTGGGATACGAGGAATTCCAGCAGCTTGTCGGAGGGGACGCCGAACACGCACTTCTCCGGGTTGAGCCTCAATTTCACTTGGCGCAGGCTCTCGAAGGTCTCCTCCAAGTCTTGAATCAACGTCCTTGCCTCACGAGACTTGACCACTATGTCGTCGACGTAAGCCTCTGTGTTCCTCCCGAGCTGCCGCCCCAGAGCGATGTGCATCAACCGCTGAAAGGTCGCGCCCGTGTTGCGCAGCCCGAAGGGCATGCAGGTGTAGCAGTACACCACACATGGTGTCAGGAAGGCCGTCTTCTCCACATCTTCCCCCGCCATCTTGATTTGATGATACCCTGAGAACGCATCCAGGAAGCACAACAGGTCACACTCAGCGGTGGAGTCGGCAATCTGGTCGATGCGCGGGAGCGGGAACGGGTCTTGAGGGCAGGCTGTGTTAAGATTGGTGAAGTCGACGCACATCCGTTCCTTCCCGCCTTTTTTCGGCACCACGATAGGGTTTGCCAGCCATTCGGGGTATTGGACCTCTCGGATGGCACCTGCCACTTCTAGCTTGCGTGTCTCCTGGACGATGATGGCCTGCTTCTCAGTGGACTGCCATCTTGCTCGCTGCTTCACAGGACGGATGTTGGGGCATACTCTTAGATGATGCTGGATCACCTCCCTCGGGACCCCTACCAGCTGATTAGGCTCCCACGCGAACATCTCCTTGTTCGCGCGCAAAAACCTCACCAAGGCTTCTTCTTGTTCCTGGTGGAGATTGGCTCCGATTGTAAAGGTGGCTCCTGAAGGCCCGTCCTCGCTGACCGGCACCTGCTTGGTTTCCGCCTTGTCTTGGGTGAACAGATGCTTCTTCTTGGTGGGCGCAGCCTCCCTGGCCGCGGGGGTGCCAGCGTTGGTGGGTTGTGCCGCGGCCGCGGTCTTGAGGGCGAGCCTGAGCGCCGTCACGGCCTCCTTAGTGTCCCCCTTGATGGTGAGGATGCCCTTGCTCCCCGGCATCTTCATGAGGTTGTAAGACGGGTGAGTCGCCGCCATGGACAGAGCGAGAGCCGGGTACCCGAGGATCGCGTTGTACGGGAGATCGATGCGAGCGATGTCGAAGTCCACCGGCTCGGTACGGTAGTTGTCGCATGTGCCGAAGCTGACAGGGAGGCGGATCTGTCCCAGGGAGTGAGCAGCTCCACCACCCACTCCCGAGAAGGGCTTAGTGAGGACGAGCCACTCGAGTGGCACGTGGAGAAGGCTGAAGGCTTCCACGGAGAGCAAGTTGAGGCCAGCACCACCGTCGATGAGGGTCTTAGTGGCGGCCACGTTGCAGATGGTGGGCGTGCAGAGCATCAGGAGCATTCCGGAGCCGGCGGTGGAGTCGGGGTGGTCTTCTGAGCCGAAGGTAAGGTCGGCCTCTGGCGCAGCCCAACCCGGCGGAGCCCCCGGGCGCCTGGAGGTGCCCTCGATCTGACAGAGGAACGGCTTGGCATGGCGGTCTGACGGCGGTGCTTGAGAGCAGCCCAGCAGGGCCACGAGTGCATGGTGCGCCAGCATTGCATAGCGAGTAGTGAAGAGGTCGCGGAGCTCCTACCAAGATGCCACGGTGGATCCAGGAAGGTTGAGCAGCAAGGCGCGTGGCTCGCCGGCGAGGGCCATGGGAAGCCAGTTGGCCATGACCTTGTCATCACCCCCAGCTTTGAGGACGGCCTCCTCGTACGCCAGCAGGAAAGCTGACGGGTCCGCCGCCCCGTCGTAGCGCGACAGCATCTCCGGCCTGAACTTGGGCGGCCACTGGACCCGCTGCAGGGCAGGGGCCAGGGCTCGGATCCCCTTAGTCGGCATTAGGGTGCCTGCCATGTGGGCGAAGCGTGGTCACGACGGAGCACCGATCGGCGGAGGGGAAGCTGCGGTGCACCCCTACCTGGCGCGCCAAATGTCGGATGTGGGGTTCCGGCAAACCCTTAAGGTTCGAACACTGGGGTGCGCGTGAAGTCTTTCCCTCCTACCGATCTACGCTCTAGCTCGCTAAGATCTCGCGGACGAACTCGACGAACTCGCAACATAGAAAGACACAAGAGTTATACTGGTTCGGGCCATTGTTGTGGTGTAATACCCTACTACAGTGTGGTGGTGGTGGATTGCCTCTTGGGCTGATGATGAACAATACAATGGGAAGAATAGCCTCCTGAGCTCGAGGTGTTCTTCTGCTTGGCTAACTTGTGTGTGCGGGGATGACCTTCTCGCCCTCCCTACCTATGGTGGTGGCTAGTCCTATTTATAGAGGCCCTGGTTCTCTTCCCAAATATAGAGCAGGAAGGGAGCAACAACGGCGGGCAATTTTGAAGGGGGACAGCTAGTACAAGCCATCCTGACAAAAGTGGTCTTCGCCTGCCAAAGGCTCTGGTGGTGAAGCCGTGTTGGGTTCCACGATGACCTACGTCTCGCTGTCCTTCTGGTCTTGGTCTCACTGCAGCAAAATGGCAACCTTTGCTTGATACCTCGGTACTCCTCGCCTGCGCTGGTCTCCTTAGCACCAAAGAGCAAACAAGGACGCTGCACGCGCTGGTGCACGCTTGGCGCCCGCCTGGTGTCAATCGTCATGGCTCACGTCACGAGAGCCTCATGAGGTTTTCCTCGCCTTCATATCTCCGCTCCTTGTGAGCCTACCTGACTAGGCCACTCCAGAGGAGGTCCTGCGTCGTCCGCCTTGTGAGACTTGGCCCCTTGCGGGGGTCTTGGATGCCTTGTTTGATGAAGATGGGCCATACGGCCTGCTGGCTTAGCCTCTCCGCGGGCCGCAGGCAGGCAAGTCTGGGGACCCCCGTTCCTAGAACGCCGACACCCCCTCAGAAACCGAAGCAACTCACTAGAATGCTCGGGGTTCAGAGAGGGAACAATGCATGCTTGACGACGAACTGGAGATAACTTCCTCTTACGACCTTCAAATTATTTGCTACGTTTAACATGCACTAATACAATTTTCATGTAAAAATATGGAAAAAATTACGGGTCATTTGATCTTTTAAAGACATTTAAGTAATTTACTAGCCATTTAATGACCGTAAGTCAAATTTGAACTACATCTACATGCAATGACTAACACTAACAGTTTGAAAAATCATATTTGCGTACTTGTGTGCGAGTTAATTCCATGTCCAGTAAATTAGAAGGAATTTTCAAACATATTGGTCTCATGGCATCGACACATGCATGGAGTGCCATGGCATCTTAATTCCAAACAAATGAAAAAATGATCGGAAACACATGAAACCTTGCTCTATGTAATGTCATGCCACCAAGATGATGTGGTAAAAAAATTGCCCTGTTTGACGAAAGTTTGGACACATACCGCTCACAAACCGGAGCAACTCACTAGAAGGCTCGTGGTTCCGCGAGGGAACAATACATGTTTGAAGACGAACGGGAGATAGGTTTCTCTTACGGCCTTCCAATTTTTATACATTTAACGTGCACTACTACAACTGTCATGTGAATATTTTGAAAATTCTAGGGGTCATTTGACCTTTTAAAGACATTTAAGTGATTTTCTAGCCATTTAATGACGGTAATTCAAATTTGAACTACATCTACATGCAACAGCTAACCATAATCTTTAAAAATCATATTTGTTTACTTTTCTGTGAGTTAATTCCATGTGCAGTAAATTAGAAGGAATTTTAAAACATATTGGTCTCACGGCATGGACACATGCATGGAGTTCCATGACATTTAAATTCCAAAAAATAAAAAATGATTAGAAAAACATGAAACCTTGCTTGATGTAATGTCATGCCACCAAGAAGATGTGGTAAAAAAATTGTCTGTTAGACGAAAGTTTGGACACACCCCCTCACAAACCAAAGCAACTCACTAGAAGGCTCATGGCTTCGAGAGGGAACAATGCATGTTTGATGATAAACTAGAGATAATTTCGTCTTACGACCTTCAATTTTTTTTTCTACGTTTAGCTTGCACTAATACAACTATCATGTGAAAAAATGAAAAAAATCCAGGGGTCATTTGACCTTTTAAATACATTTAAGTGATTTTCTAGCCGTTTAATAACCCTAATTCAAATTTGAACTACATCTACATGCAACGACTAATAATAACGGTTTGAAAAATCATATTTGTGTACTTGTGTGTGAGTTAATTCCATGTGCAGTAAATTAGAAGGAATTTTCAAACATATTGATCTCATGGCATGGACACATGCGTGGAGTGCCATGGCATCATAATTCCAAAAAATGAAAAAACTATTAGAAAAACATGAGACCTTGCTTGATGTAATGTCATGTCACCCAGATGATGTGGTAAAAAAATTGGCCTATTTGACGAAAGTTTGGACTCACACCCCTCACAAACCAGAGTAACTCACTAGAAGGCTCGTGGTTCCGAGAGGGAACAATGAATGTTTGATGACGAACGGGAGATAGCTTCCTCTTACGGCCTTCAATTTTTTCTACGTTTAACGTGCACTACTACAGCTGTGATGTGAAAATTTGGAAAATTCTAGGGGTCATATGACCTTTCCAAGACATTTAAGTGATTTTCTAGCCATTTAATGACCGTAATTCATATTTGAACTACATCTACATGCAAAGGTAAAAATAACGGTTTGAAAAATCATATTTTTGTGTACTTGTGTGCGAGTTAAAAAATCATGAGACGATGTAAATATCTGGTGTTCAAAGAAGAAAATGTTAAGATCTGGCAAGACAACCGCCCCCCACACAATTGGCACTTTATTGCATGGCTCGAGGTTTGGTAGGTGAGTGGCGGGGGTCATTAATCAGACATGGTTCTATATTGGAAACCGTCAGCTATTAAGTTCACACACGAATTTTGCTGTGGGAATCGCGTGTAATTCAAACTACAATACTCATAAATTCTAGCGAGCGGCCTGTGCACTGTTCCCGTCGATCTAGATTTCGGCCGCCAATAAATACGACAAGAAAGCCAAGCAAGTGTCGTTCAAGAAGGAGATGGCAGAGGAGGGAGCCAGGTACCAGGCGGCTTGTGAAGCCCGTGATGCCGCATGGAAAAAGGAGGTGGCGGAGCTTTGTGGGCGGGCGCATCGTCGTGCGGAGGAGGTGTACGAAGACGGGTACTTCGCGAGGAAGGTCAAAGGCACTGGGCGCTTCATCGCTACATGGAGGTGGTCTGATAAGCTCTAGCGTGCCACCGACGAGGAGCTCTGATGGGTGCCCAACAAAATGGCAAGATCGTTCGCCAGCAAGAGGCAGATCGGTACGTGAAGTGCTGCGAGGCAGAGGAGGCGGACTACTGCCTCCGCACTGGGAAGACGCCGCGCACCAGGGAGCTGCTGGCGAGGGGCTACCGGAATACTGGCCCTAGGAGGGATTATTAGTTTTAGTATTGCTCATTCTCAATTTTATGCATTGTACCTAGTAGTTAAGTATCATCACGTATATGTGATGATATTATATATATTCTGTGATGAACTAATGACCAATTAATATATATATATATATATATCTTATGAATTCCATATTCTATCTATTTTTGTATACTAATTTCAATATAGCTGTCATCATCCACATATACAGAATGGAAAGCGTATACACACACATTGAAACAAAACATATAAGAACGGAAAACAGAGTACACACATTGAAATAGAGCAATACTATGACTGCTGTGAGTACATAGCTATCCACATCGAAATGACTCAACAAAATAAAACGCGTCTATGAGACCATGACCAGCAGCCCTTGCCTACGGTAGCTCTTGGCTCTTCCTGAACTCAAGCAGGCGTTCATCCAAGCGGTCGACACGCACGTGATACATCTGGATGCGACGGCCATGTTCCTCTACTGCGCCTAGGTGGACACCTGGACAAGAAGGCGGTCGAGCCTACTGACCATCGTGCTGGCATCGAGTGGACAAGGCGAACAACGCGACCCATGCGAATGGCACAGCCGTCCTCTGGTGCATTTACGGCGCAGAGGGCCTCTGCCCACTCCTCGTGGGTACAAACGATATGTGTACCTAGCTGCGACGCCCTCTCAACACCAGGCAAGCGCTGACGAATCCGCTCTTCCTATGCGGCGCGCCGCACCTCTCGCTCTGCGGTGCTCCAATGATCTGACCATGTGGTGAGCCGCAGCCTATCGGCGCGGACGTGCATAGCTTGCTCTACGGCATGCCATTGATCATGTTGTGCGGCGAGCTGCAACCTCTCGGTGCTGACATGCCTATCTTGATCTATGTTGCTCAAGCGCCATGTGCCAAGGGCCTGCTCAACCTTAGTGATGACACGCATCACGGCATCGTCCTTCGCGTTGCCGGGGAGCTCCTCGGCCTCGATAGGTCGTGGTGCCTGCTCATTTTCCTCGTCGACGAGGTTGATGGCAAAGGCAGCGCTTTGTTGAGTTGGCAAGCTTGGAAAAGGTGGATGTGCTATAGGCTGCGCTTGTTACCTCCGTGCGTCGCGCGCCGCCTAGGTTTATGCGCGATATCGCTGGGTGGCGGGAAACTAGTGAGGAAATGGCGGGAAATGGTGGCGTGTTCATAAAATGCCATCAATTATGGAAACTTAGAATAGAAGGAACATCGAGTTAGCACAAGAAGTAGACGATGATCAGATGATCGTTTATCCTAGTTAATTATGTATGTAATTGTTTACTTTGGTGTGTGGAAAAGTCATGTGTGTACTAGCCACCTATGTAATTGGATGTTTGCCGCGTATTACACACATCTTGTTTATGTGAAACATTTCTATTCTCTTGGCTCAACAAAAATAGTTTATCGGAATGAACTGCATGCCCTCCACTTCACACACCTTGATCTGGTTGAACTGTTTCTATTGTGTTGCCTAATCGAAAATAGCTAATCCGAGTGAACCGTATGCCGTATATCGCACACACCTTGATTTGGCTGACCGTTTCCATTGTGTTGCCTAATCACAAACAGTTCATCCGAGTGAATCATAAGCTGTATATCGCACACGCCTTCATCTGGCTTCCCGTTTCTTTTGTTCTGCCACATCGCAAATAGTTAATTGAATTCAACCGTATGCCCTGCATCGCACACGCAACTAAAATCTGAACCGTGTTTGATGCATCTGTCATCGCAAATGTTTTGCAGCTTTTTTGACGGGTTTTTTACACCACTATTTGCGATTAATACATCACACACAGTTTCGTCAAAGGGTCTCTAATCATAGTGTCATGTTAGCAGCAACCTGCAGTAGTGAATGTCTCAAAGTACAATTATGCCTCTCACACATATGCCTAAGGTTAACTCGAGTCCCGGAACCATATGAATACATAAAGTGGGATTCTAGTAGAGCACCTTTTGTTTTGAGATTTTGCTCTCTCTCTCTCTCACACACACACGCGCGCGCGTGTGTAGACATTGTTTCTCTCTTTATTTTTTTCCGGCACTTGCATGCACACCGCTTGTTTATCTTTGTGATGCTTTAAGTATGCCTCGCACACATGCTCTCTACCTATCCCTTAATATAGATATGTGTCACACAAACTCCTTCTCCCTATATCTAAGTGTCACTGCCCCCCCACACCCACACAGACGCACTTCCCGACACCGAAGGAGTAGGGTGACACCTCGAACTTGATACTAATCTCCTGGCTTCTCTCTCAAACACACACAAACACACACACACACACACACACACACACTACCCAACCCCGAAGGAGTAGGGTGGCACCTCGATCTTGATAGTAATCTATTTACTAGCTTCTCTCTCAAACACACACACATACACAAAGACTCGCTAGTTGTGCCTCTGTTCCTACCGCGCGCAATGACAGCAGAAGAGTGACAACTCAATCTTCATCTTAATCAATCAATTGGTTTCTCTCTCAAACACATACACACACACACACAAACAAACACACGCTAGTTGTGTCTCTGTGCCTCACTCACACACACTCATTACGTCCTTCTCTCTGTAGCCCCATCGATATGTAGACTTCTCGCGCGCGCATAGCTATAGTGACCATGACGCTGAACCTAGTGTGCCTTGTTTTTACCGGCCTCATGTGATAGTTTTCACCCTGTTTTCTGTTAATTAACAAGGCAACCTTTTCTTTTGTTACTACTAGTGAATCTAAGATCACCGGGGTAGACATAAAATATATCAATTCAACCCAAATATCGTAGTAACTATTTTAAAAGAAACTAGCTAGATGCCCGTGCATTGCATGGAACATCAAGATGCATTTGTATGAGTAGTTTATCTTGTGAGGGAAACGGATGAATGAGGGAAGGCCTTATTTGCAATTGTGGAGAGCGTTGTGGGTATCTTTTTGCAAAATTGCCATAGTTTCCTTCTTATTCATTAGATATAAATCCGACGGCCTATATTGCAGGATGGTAGGCACACCATCATCACCAAATCTGTTTTCTACCCCTCCGTTCCTAAATATTTGTCTTTTTAAAGATTTCAACAACGTACTACATACGGAGCAAAATGAGTGAATCTACACTCTAAAATATGTCTATATACACATCCGTATGTGGTAGTCCATTTGAAATCTTAAAAAGACAAATATTTAGGAACGGAGGGAGTATAAGAGTAGACATAGAGATATATCTCTAGCATCGTCCACAACGAAAATGTGCTGGACTGGTTAGCGCCGGATGCTCGCAACGAGATGACCTCAGTTCGAATTCTGTCCTTTAACTTTAGATTTTTTATATTATATGTTATTTAATATAAACTTCTTTCGCTACTGTACTGATAGTGGAACCCACAAAGTACTTAGGATACAATATTAAGGATGGATTTATTACTTTTTAACTTTTTGTACGAAGCTGTAGCCACCTTGCAAGTCATGTGTACACTATACATGCAATTAACATTTTATAGAGGGAGAATCATACACGCAATTAACTCAAATGGATTCGATGTGACTCTATTATTTCTATCATAAGAGCATGTCCAATGGCACCCGACAAATTTCCTCCTGCTTCCTTCTCCAGACGACGACATCCAACACCAATGCATACTTTTTCACAACTCTAACTAACCAGAGGAAATTCGTGCAAACATGGACTTATTTCATATACGCATGAAGGATTTCATATAAGAAAGCTGGATCTTCATATAAACATGATGGATTTCATTACATTTACATGAACTAAGCGGTGCTAATCTGGCTCTCGTGGTATAATTAATACCTAATCTAAATGGCCGCCCACCGACCCCTTTGTGTTTCTCATGTCTGGAAGACACTTGCGGGGTCGACAAAGGTCCTCGAAAGAGACGGATTAGCAAAGAAACCACCTGAATACACAGTTGTCGCCTCGGCAGTGTCCTTCCTGGGACCCAAGTGGCGGCGGCCTCCCGTGTTCTACTTCTCCTCGATGATGGCGGCGGGCACGGAGAAGCTGGGCATCGACTCATCTGTCTCCACGCACCCAGCTTATGTCTCTGCTTGCATGGTGCTGCCGCAGGCACGGGAGGTGGGCCCACAGACACGGGAGGCGAAGCCACCGCAGACACTGGTGGCACGGTATGACGCGGCAGCGACGACGCCCGTGCTGCCATGCTCACTGCCATGCCGGTGTGGAGCAACTAGCCACTCCTCACCGAGCTGAACTGGAGCAGCGAGTTGCTAAACCACACACTGGCTTGGGGAGGCAACTGGCTCTGTTCGGCCAAGAGAGGTTGGTGAAGCACCGAGAGGCCTCGCTCTTTTCCGGAGGGCTCGGCGGGCCACCCAGCGGGGTAGTATGCTGGAGAATGGCTCCTCGGAAGCCATCGGAAAGAGTGGAGAAAATGGTGAAGGAGGAGATGGGGGAGTGGTGGAGGGTTGCGATTCTTGCTCGCTGTCTGTCTGGCCTCATTTAAATAGAGGGCATACGGTAGGATCTTGGCCGGCGTTTGGCCTCGTTTAAACTAAGGGCGGACGGGAGGAGCTCCGTCGGCGTTGCGTTTAATTCTAGCCCGCTCATGAATGGATGTGTGGCTGTAGTAGGTTTCTTGGTTTGCATGCGGGTTTAACGGAGGCGTTTGATGGAGGCAAGGAGGCGTCTTCCGCTGGGCGTGCATTCGGTGGCGCAGTACTATTCGATTTGACAACTACCAGTAAACCAGGATAGTTCCTGATACGGCTTTAATGTAGACGAGGGAGAGGGTAGCGGTTCCCGAAATGTTGAATGGACAATGATGCATCCTCCTTCAGTTAGCATCCTGAATGCATGAGGGAAGTAATGGAAGGAGGACGGGCAAAAGAGGCAGCACAATGCAAATGCAACGCAGTTTGCACTCATATAAAGGCGCCCCTCCATTACAATGCATCAACCACATCGTACGCACCTAAGCACCTACACTAAGTGCAAAAGTGTTCACTTCACACCCATGGCGACGATGCATGCAAGCGGCCGGCGGCTGTGCAAGATGGTCCACGATGCCGGCCTGTGGCATGGCACCGAGGATCACCTCCACGGATTGTTTGCGACCGGCTGGTTCATGGCCATCGTCGACGCCAGATACGACTCTTAGTTGGACCAAATGATCATTGCCACCATCAACAAGTCCACCATCGTCAAGAAGCCCGCGGCCGACATCGCCATACTCCTCCAGCCCACGCGCCTGGTCTCCTCATGGCCTGCCACTCTAATCGGCCTCCATGGTGAGAACCTCCTTCAAGCACTGCTGGCCCTACGACTGCCCGTCGACGCAATGAAGAATGTCCACCTGGAGGTCACGCTCGCCGCGAGGCGCCTTGCCCTGAAAGAATTCGTCGACCTAAACATCCACGTGTACGAGCAAGTCGTGTACATAGGTATCTACAAGGTCGGTGAGGGCACTGCGACATTGGCCTTCGTTAACCGGCTGGAAGCATTGGACGCCCTTGTTGAGAAGAACCTTGACCTCACCACAAAAGCCGCCGGTCGATGGCCCGGCGCACTAAGTCGAGGAGGAGGAAGTCATACGTTAATGGATGCATCTTTCTTATTGCCTCCTATAACCACCACTATGATTGCATCATCGTGGCCTTAATTCTTATTGCACTATTGCATTCTCGTTCCAGTCAATACAAACATGTGTGATCCCTTTGCTCACATTTGGATGGAATTTTATGCATCACTGTAACTAGTACTCCACCCGTCAATTTATAAGTTGTGCTTACCTTTTCCATCAACTTCGTGCAACGCATGGGCATCTTGCTAGAAACACTACACCATGTCGAACCGCATGTGACCAGACCGACGATGCGCCAACCTAGCTACTACCCTGCTTATCTGGCGGAAAAAATCGTTATTTCTATCTACCGATCATGCTAAGGAGCAGAACCAAATGTTAAAAATTATACATGTTTCTCTATCTCTACTCTTATAGAAAACAGAGTTGGTGATAATGATGTGCCTACCGTCCTGCAATATTGGTTGTTCGATTTATATCTGACAGATAGGAAGGAAACTATGGTGATTTTGCAAAAAGATACCCACACCCCTCTCCACATTTGCAAATAAGGCCTTCCCTCGTTCATACTTTTCTCCCACAAGATAAGCTACTCATAAAAATGCATCTTGATGTTTCGTGCAATGCATGGGAATGTTGGTAGTCTCCTATAAAAGACTCAGTTGGTGATGGTGGTGTGTCTGCCATCCGTCATTTCTGACCATTAGATCTGCATCTACCGGCTGTGAGGTAAGTTTTGGCATTTTTGTAACAATAGCCCACTTCTCTGCTCCAATTTGTAGAAAACCCCTAATTATCTTGAAAGCAACCAAATCCCTCCCTCACCTCATCAAAACAAACTGAGAAATATATTTTGAGTGAAAAGTAATATATTTTTTGTGGTATATATGTATATCAAAACAAGAGTGTTTTCTTTCAAGTTTGTGAACAAGTACTATTCTACTTTTGATCCATCACAATGCACGGCACATTGCTAGTAAAAGAAAAAGGCCTGCCGCGTTCGCGTTGCACCCCCACACACCCCGGAATCGGGAGTACTCCATGACCCGTTCGGCATGCCACATAGCTAGGGAAGGCGTGGTGCCTAGCATTTTCACTTTCATGTGTTACCGTAGTTGAGCAAACCGACTATCAGAAAACCGCACCCCGCTTGCCGCGTTGGAAAACAGAAATGGGGCAGGGAAGATCTAGATGTAGCACGAAAGCCAAGAAATTTGGTGTCAGATGGGGCTCGTTGATAGAGTACGAGCACTCCGTACTACTACTCCTACTAGTACGAAGTTTGTACTACAACTAGTACTACCACTATACAACTAGCTGGTACGTGCATGGCACAACATCGTAGGAACAAAATAATGGGAAGATCTTGTTTTGGGTGATTTATCTTTTTTTTTCAGTCAACATAGTAAGAATAATATGATGTGGGCGAACCCATGCAGCTTATGTGGCTTGGTTGCATGGCTAGTAAAGGCTAGAGAAAAATAAATAGATACTTTGGATCCATTGCAACGCATGGGCCGGCCCACTGTAGTAGTAAGAAACAAATTCCGGGTTTGGCACGAGTTTGTACTGCGAGAGCACCACAAGGCCTGGCGCAGGAATTACATTTCCATCTTAGGGCCCACGGGACTGAGCTTTAGTGGCTTAGTGCACCGGCCTCCGAGTCAATGACATGTGGACCTTAAATGCGGCTGGCCCACATGTCATTCTCATGAAAGTAGAGCGGCGGTGGGACAGAGAGGGGTGAGGCGCAGGTCGGCAGATGAGGCTTACTTGCTCCCACTAGTAGAAAAAGGGTCAAATGTGAAGCACATTAGTGCCGGTTTGAATTTGAGCCGGCACTAATGTGACAATTAGTGCCGGTTCCAATGGCTAGGCGGGCGGGCATCATTAGTACCGGTTCGTGGGCAACCTTTAGTACCGGTTCATGCCATGAACGGGTACTAATGAGGCTGTGTCAGGCTATGGTCAGGCTGGGGCCCCCACGAAGACCTTTAGTACCGGTTCATGCCCTGAACCGGTACTAGAGTTTCTTAGTAAGCTAATTTTTAGTCCCACCTTGCCAAGAGAGAGGAAGTATGAGCGGTTTATAAGCCGTGAGTGCACAGACAATAACGAAGAGTTGCAATGCTCACCTGCATGTTGATTAGCTTCAAGCCTTGCGGAATAGCATAGATTTCACTGAGCTATGTGCAGTGCCATCTACACTATTCCAAATGGCTTGAAGCAAATTAACCAGCATTGCACCTCTTTTTTATTTTCAATAACTTATTTGAACTCCGGACTTCTTTTTTGTTCAGTATGCATCATTCAAAGCGACATCATCAATTTCCAACATGTTCTGACATCATTTGTTGTTTTTCGGTGATTTACCTAATTGTTTAGAGAGCTAAATGACCGTGAAATTGAAAATCACTACAAAATGAATTCTGAAAATGTTGAAACTTGGCATGGTATCATCATTTCACCCGCACAGCATGTGCGAAAGAGTAGAGAGGGTCACGACAAAAACTGGATGCACTTCGTGTACAAACTGGACAAACTCTTTCGGAGCATCAGGGTTTCGGATGAGAACTCGTCTGTTACACAGGCACTTCAATGTTATTTAAACTTATTTGAACTCTGGACTTCTTTTGTGTTCAGTATGCTGCATTCAAAGCGACGTCATCAATTTCCAACATGTTCTGACATCATTTATTATTTTTCGGTCATTTACCTAATTGTTGAGAGAGCTAAATGACTATGAAATTGAAAATCACTACAAATGACTTCTGAAAATGTTGAAACTTGGCATGGTATCATCATTTCACCTGCATAGCATGTGCGAAAGAGTAGAGAGGGTCACGGCAAAAACTGGACGCACTTCGTGTACAAACTGGACAAACTCTTTCGGAGTATCAGGGTTTCGGACGAGAACTCATCTGTTACACGGGTACTTCAATCTTTTTTAAACATATTTGAACTCCGGACTTCTTTTGTGTTCAGTATGCAGCATTCAAAGCAACGTCATCAATTTCCAACATGTTCTGACATCATTTGTTGTTTTTCGGTCATTTACCTAATTGTTTAGAGAGCTAAATGACCGTGAAATTGAAAATCACTACAAAATGACTTCTGAAAATGTTGAAACTTGGCATGGTATCATCATTTCACCCGCATAGCATGTGCGAAAGAGTAGAGAGGGTCACGGCAAAAACTGGACGCACTTCGTGTAGAAACTGGACAAACTCTTTCGGAGTATCAGGGTTTCGGAGGAGAACTCATCTGTTACACCGGCACTTTAATGTTTTTTAAACTTATTTGAACTCCGGACTTCTTTTGTGTTCAGTATGCAGCATTCAGAGCGACGTTATCAATTTCCAACATGTTCTGACATCATTTGTTGTTTTTCGGTCATTTACCTAATTGTTTAGAGAGATAAATGACCGTGAAATTGAAAATCACTACAAAATTACTTCTGAAAATGTTGAAACTTGGCATGGTATCATCATTTCACCCGCATAGCATGTGCGGAAGAGTAGAGAGGGTCACGGCAAAAACTGGACGCACTTAGTGTAGAAACTGGACAAACTCTTTCGGAGTATCAGGGTTTCGGACGAGAACTCATCTGTTACATGGGTACTTCAATCTTTTTTAAACGTATTTGAACTCCGGACTTCTTTTGTTTTCAGTATGCAGCATTCAGAGCGACGTCATCAATTTCCAACATGTTCTGACATCATTTGTTGTTTTTCGGTCATTTAACTAATTGTTTAGAGAGCTAAATGACCGTGAAATTGAAAATCACTACAAAATGACTTCTGAAAATGTTGAAACTTGGCATGGTATCATCATTTCACCCGCATAGCATGTGCAAAAGAGTAGAGAGGGTCACGGCAAAAACTGGACGCACTTAGTGTATAAACTGGACAAACTCTTTCGGAGTATCAGGGTTTCGGACGAGAACTCATCTATTACACGGGCACTTCAATGTTTTTTAAACTTATTTGAACTCCGGACTTCTTATGTGTTCAGTATGCAGCATTCAACGCAACGTCATCAATTTCCGACATGTTCTGACATCATTTGTTGTTTTTCGGTCATTTACCTAATTGTTTAGAGAGCTAAATGACCGTGAAATTGAAAATCACTACAATATGACTTCTGAAAATGTTGAAACCTGGCATGGTATCATCATTTCACCCGCATAGCATGTGCGAAAGAGTAGAGAGGGTCACGGCAAAAACTGGACGCACTTCGTGTACAAACTGGACAAACTCTTTCAGAGCATCAGGGT
This sequence comes from Triticum urartu, assembly GCF_056163025.1. Classification (NCBI taxonomy): domain Eukaryota; kingdom Viridiplantae; phylum Streptophyta; class Magnoliopsida; order Poales; family Poaceae; genus Triticum; species Triticum urartu. Next base: position 412,055,606 of record NC_141879.1, on the reverse strand, counting down.
TACGGACGAGAACTCATCTGTTACACGGGCACTTCAATGTTTTTTAAACTTATTTGAACTCCGGACTTCTTTTGTGCTCAGTATGCAGCATTCAAAGCGACGTCATCAATTTCCAACATGTTCTGACATCATTTGTTGTTTTTCGGTCATTTACCTAATTGTTTAGAGAGCTAAATGACCGTGAAATTGAAAATCACTACAAAATGACTTCTGAAAATGTTGAAACTTGGCATGGTATCATCATTTCACCCGCATAGCATGTGCGAAAGAGTAGAGAGGGTCACGGCAAAAACTGGACGCACTTCGTGTAGAAACTGGACAAACTCTTTCGGAGTATCAAGGTTTCGGAGGAGAACTCATCTGTTACACCGGCACTTTAATGTTTTTTAAACTTATTTGAACTCCGGACTTCTTTTGTGTTCAGTATGCAGCATTCAGAGCGACGTCATCAATTTCCAACATGTTCTGACATCATTTGTTGTTTTTCGGTCATTTACCTAATTGTTTAGAGAGCTAAATGACCGTGAAATTGAAAATCACTACAAAATGACTTCTGAAAATGTTGAAACTTGGCATGGTATCATCATTTCACCCGCATAGCATGTGCGGAAGAGTAGAGAGGGTCACGGCAAAAACTGGACGCACTTAGTGTATAAACTGGACAAACTCTTTCGGAGTATCAGGGTTTCGGACGAGAACTCATCTATTACACGGGCACTTCAATGTTTTTTAAACTTATTTGAACTCCGGACTTCTTATGTGTTCAGTATGCAGCATTCAAAGCAACGTCATCAATTTCCGACATGTTCTGACATCATTTGTTGTTTTTCGGTCATTTACCTAATTGTTTAGAGAGCTAAATGACCGTGAAATTTAAAATCACTATAAAATGACTTCTGAAAATGTTGAAACTTGGCATGGTATCATCATTTCACCCGCATAGCACGTGCGAAAGAGTAGAGAGGTTCACGGCAAAAACTGGACGCACTTCGTGTACAAACTGGAAATAGAAGAAAAGAAATAATGCAGAAAAGAAAAAAAAACTATACAGAAAAATTACTCAAAAATAAATAGAAGAAAATAAATAGTGCAGAAAAGAAAAAAACTATATAAAAAATTACTCAAAAATAAATAGAAGAAAATAAATAATGTAGAAAAGAAAAACTATATAAAAAATTTGTTGGCGCGCTGCCTAGTGGGCCTGCCAGACCTAGGGTGTGCAAATGCAAGCCCAGAAGGGCCAGCAGACTCAGAGGGCAGCGCGCCCTAGTTAGGCCCAGAAGCCTGCTATATAGAGAAGCTCGAAGGAGCAGCCGCGGCTGGGTTTATAAACCAGTGCGGCTGCCCTTCGCTCGGCGAGGTGGGACTAAACATTTGTGCACCGCCGGTGGCAGCGCACAACCATTAGTACCGGTTGGTGGCTCCAACCGGTACTAATGGGGGGTCTTTAGTACCGGTTCGTGGCACGAACCGGTACTAAAGGGGTCGTTTCCCGCCCCTTGGCCTTGCAAAAATTGGCCTTTAGTATCGGTTGGTGGCTCCAACCGGTACTAAAGACCCCTCCTATATATATGGCACTTACAAAAATATCAGTTTCATCGACCACCAGTACTTCTTCTCGATCCAACTTCTTCGCCGCGCCCGCCGCCCATCGCGCGCCGCCCTCGCCGCCCCCGCCGTCCATCGTCGCCGTCACAGCCGTCGCCCACGCCACCCATCGTCGCCGTCACCGCCGTCGCCCCCGCCACCCGTCGTCGCCGTCACCGCCGTCGCCCCCACGTGCCGCGCCCGTCGCGCCGCCGCCTCTCGCCCCCGCCGCGCCCGTCCCCTTCGTCGCCCGCCGCCGCCAGTACGCCACTGCCCCCCGCTCGTACACACACACACACAGAGACACACACACAGACACACGCACCACACACCACACACACACATTGTTTTTACTTATTTTCTATTTTCTGTTGTTTAGATTAATGTTAGATAAATTACGTAGATAATAATGTTAAATGTTAATGTTAGATGAATTGTATGGAAAAGATGTTAAATATTAATGTCAAATATATTTTACATGAATTAGAACAAGTTGAACTAGTTGAATTAGTATAGCTAGATATTAATTAGGTATATATATGAGATTTGAACTAGTTGAATTAATATAACTAGTTTATTTTTATTATGAAAATTAATATAACAAGTTTATTTTTAGTAAGAAAATTTAGGTATATGAGATTTGATGATCTAATCAAAATATTACTATATAGAACTACCTACTTTATTTTAGTAAGAAATTAATAGAACTAGTTTATTTTTAGTAAATGCTTAGTTGAATTAATAGAACTAGTTTATTTAGTTGAATTAATAGAACTAGTAAGTGTTTAATGTTTCACCTATATATGAACATGTGTTAGATATTAGATATAAATTATATGATATATATTTAATTTAGTTATATGAGATTTCATTATCTAATTAACATTTTATTATATAGAACTAGCTACCTTATTTTTAGTATGAAAATTAATAGAACTAGTTTAGTTGAATTAATTAGTTGAACTAGTTAGTTGAATTAGTTCAATTAATTAGGTATATTCTTCGTAAGTGCTTAGTTGCATTAGTTCAATTAATTAGTTGAACTAGTTGAATTAACAGAATTATTTGAATTAATAGAACTAATAAGTGTTTAATGTTTCACCTATGAACATAGGAATGTCGTCTGACGACGAACACGATTTCATTATGTGCGAATACTGCGAAGACCAGCGCGGCCTGTGCGGCAGAAATTTTCTAGTTGATGATAGACGCTTCAGCATCAAGCTGGATGAGAACTTCGAAGTGGATACAGTAAGTCACAACGACAAGTCTTTTTTCGTAATTAAGCATGACTTATGCTTCATTTGCTTCACCTTTTAATTTTAATTTTTCACTATTCTACTAGCGTATCCCCTGCCATGCAAGAATTTTTGTCTTGGATAAGATAGGTTTCAGTCCTAACGAAACTATGGAGGTAAAAAGAGTTTACTTGAAGACTGAGCATGGTTATACCTTCAACGTCAAATTATACAATACAGACACATACACCTATTTTGAATGCAAAACTTGGCAAGCACTATGCAAGGCTTATGCATTTGAGCCTGATATGGTTATCACCTTTGATATTCGTCCGGAAGATGATATTGAAGGTAATAGACACATCTGGGTTGATGTGCAGATGCCTCCAGTTCTACCATTATGTGAGTTTCTCAACCATATTTATGTCTTCGATATGAGATTATTTGAACCAGTTGAATAATTAATAGATCTCAATTTATATTGACAGCTTACTTCCAATCAAGCAAACATGTCCGGCGCTTGGTAGACAGGACCGTCCACTATCCCGGGGCTGAACTAAACTGTGAGGAGACAAGTCATTATGTTTCATGGCTTGAGGATCTTGATGCTGTCAAGACAAATTTTTTTCCTGCACTTAGAAATGTTAGTACTCAAAACGTGCGAACAATAGTGTTCGTACTGAACTACGGTCACATATATTTAGGAAAGATGGTAAGATTTCTACTATTTCTCCTCAGTGCATCTTTTGCATACATTATTTTTTTAAGCTAAACTATATGATGTTCTTCAACAGGGATTCCCGATGAATGTTGTGCCTGATTGAATCGAGACTAAAGGTACCATGAATATTGTTAGCTTACGGCCAAGATATCCTACAATGCACTTTAGTGCATTCAGGATTTCTAATAGCGAGGAATGCTTAATAGTAAAATACTGGAGCAAAATTGTGAACGATCACAGAGAAGTACTAGGGGGCAGCAATCAGAAGCGCAACCCACAATTAGGAGACAGGTTCATCTGCATGCTCCAATATGATGAATCAGCAAAGCTATACATGTTCTATGCTATTTTACCTGAGAGAGAGCTGCAGGAGTGATTAATTAGCTAGTTCATGCTCTTAGTACTTGTCCTCTCATGTCCGTGTTTTTCGTCCTGAACTTACTCTCAAAGAGTGATTTGCTTTTGTGGTGTTATGAATGCTTATAATATCATTACCATGTTGAACTCGATGCTTTGCTATGAAAACCGTTGGTGATGATATATATGATGCAAGAGTTTTTATATTAATTAATATGATGATGATGATGAGTTATTATATCATTTATGAAAGAAATTGCATATTAGTTTCAACTGGATGGATTCTAGCTAAGTGATCAAGTATATGCCATATCCATATTACCTCGATCACTTAAGTAGGTGATCAAGTATATATAATATGGATATGACATATACTTGATGACTTAGTTAGGATCCACACGCATCCAGTCAAACTAATCACCTAATGATTTAACAACTCATTATAATGTAAAACAATCACTAAATTAAATTGAAAACACAAAATTAAAGTAAAAATAAAAAATAAAACCAAAACACACCAAAACATTTAGTACCGGTTGGTGTTACCAACCGGTACTAATGTCCTACGCGCCCACGGAGCTGGCTCGTGCCACGTGGTTGCCTTTAGTGCCTACAATTTAGTGCCGGTTACCGAACCGACACTAAAGGCCCTTACGAACTGGTGCTATTGCCCGGTTCTGCACTAGTGTCCCCTCCCATGCTCCAATCCGTAATCCCGCATCACTAATTTTCATCCGACGGTTATAATAGATTTCCTCGTGTGGGTCATCTATAGCCTCAAAGAAAGGTAAACAAAAGCCATATTTCCAGGAAATAATTTCCTGCATGAATCTATACACGCATGCAAGCCCCTTTCTTTTCCTGCTCGTCCTCCTCTGGATCATCAGCTGCATTGACAATGTCGGTGCCAATGCTAGAGCGTCGCAACAGGTGCCTACCAAAGCCATGTAGCACGCTGCGGCGCCAGTGAGTACCATCTCCTCCATGCCAACATCGGTGTCTAGGCCAAGCCCATGCAGCTGCTCCCGTAGTATTTTACCCGCATGTTGGACTATAGTACAACACTGATCTTGGATGAGACCATGGAGCTTGTGGCCAACAGAAGTCTCTGCCTGGCCGACGCATGTTGAGGTGCTTGAATGTCGTGATGTGCCGCACAACGTTTATTAGCTGAATTTTACTGTCACTTGTTACTATGGAAAGTAATCCTCTAAGGGGCTTGTTCGGGGTATCTTCACCACGACTAGTACAGCAAAGAGTTGCTTCTCAACCTACTGAACCTACTAAAAATGAAAATGAAAATGAAAATGTCTGCTTTGAAATTCCTTCGGGCATATTAGAAAAACTGCTAGCTAATCCTTTTGTAGGAGACAGAATAATGCATCCCGATGAGCACCTAATATATGTTGATGAAGTTTGTGGATTATTTAAGCTTGCAGGTGTACCCGGAGATGTTGTTAAGAAGAAGGTCTTCCCTTTATCTTTGAAGGAAGTTGCATTGACATGGTATAGGCTATGTGATGATACCGGGTCATGGAACTACAAACGATTGAAATTGGAATTTCATCAAAAGTTTTATCCTATGCACTTGTTCATCGTGATCGCAATTATATATATATAATTTTTGACCTCGCGAAGGAGAAATTATCGCTCAAGCTTGGGGGGGGTTTAAATCAATGTTATATTCATGCCCCAATCATGAGCTCTCAAGAGAGATGATTATTCAAAATTTATATTCTCGGCTTTCTGATAACAATCGCACCATGTTCGATACTTCTTGTGCTGGCTCTTTTATGACGAAGACTATTGAATTCAAATGGGATTTATTGGAAAGAATTAAACGCAACTCTGAAGATTGGGACCTCGACAAAGGTAAGGAGTCAGGTATGACACCTAAGTTCTATTGTGTTAAATCTTTTATGGATACCGATGTTTTCGTAAATTTAGCACTAAATATGGACTTGACTCTGAGATAGTAGCTTCTTTCTGTGAATCTTTTGCTACTTATGTTGATCTCCCCAAGGAGAAGTGGTTTAAATATCATCCTCCCATAGAAGTAAAAGTTGCTGCACCTATTAAAGTTGAAGAAAAGACTATCACTTATAATGATCCTATTGTTCCTACTTCTTATGTTGAGAAACCACCTTTTCCTGTAAGGATAAAGGATCATGCTAAATCTTCAGCAATATTAAAACATATACACCTCCTGAGCAAGTTAAAGTAGAACCTAATACTACTATTGTTAAAGATATCTTGTGTGATAATATTGATGGGCATGTTATTAATTTCCTTGATGAGACTGCTAGAATTGCTAAACCTTGTGCTAAAGATAAAAACAGACCTGTGGTAGGCATGCCTGTTATTTCTGTTAAAAATAGGAGATCATTGTTATCATGGCTTATGTGATATGGGTGCTAGTGCTAGTGCAATACCTTACAACTTATACAAAGAAATTATGCATGATATTGCACCTGCTGAGATAGAAGATATTGATGTCACAATTAAACTTGCCAATAGAGATACTATTTCACCAATGGGAATTGTTAGAGATGTTGAAGTCTTGTGTGGGAAAACTAAATATCCTGCTGATTTTCTTATTCTTGGTTCCCCACAAGATAGCTTTTGTCCCATTATATTTGGTAGACCCTTCTTAAACACTGTTAATGCTAAGATAGATTGCAAAAAGGATGTTGTTACTATCGGTTTAGATGATATATCTCATGAATTTAATTTCTCTAAATTTAGTAGACAACACCGTGAAGAAGAATTACCCAGTAAGGATGAAATTATTGGTCTTGCTTCTATTGCCGTACCTCCTAGTGATCCTTTAGAACAATATTTGCTAGACCATGAAAATGATATGTTTATGAATGAAAGAAGGGAAATAGATGAAGTATTCTTTAAACAGGAACCTATTCTAAAACACAATTTGCCTGTTGAAATCCTAGGGGATCCTCCTCCACCCAAGGGTGATCCCGTGTTTGAGCTTAAACCGTTGCCTGATACTCTTAAATATGCTTATCTTGATGAGAAAAAGATATATCATGTTATTATTAGTGCTAACCTTTTAGAGCATGAGGAAGAGAGATTATTGAAAACTCTGAAGAAGCACCGTGCTGCTATTGGGTATACTCTTGATGATCTTAAGGGCATTGGTCCCACTCTATGTCAACATAAAATAAATTTGGAAGAAGATGCTAAACCAGTTCGTGATCATCAACAATGGCTGAATCCTAAAATGAAAGAAGTGGTAAGAAAGTAAATACTAAAGCTCCTTGAGGTAGGTATCATTTATAAAGTTGCTGATAGTCAGTGGGTAAGTCATGTCCATTGTGTCCCTAAGAAGGGAGGTATTACTGTCGTTCCTAATGATAAAGATGAATTAATTCCTCAAAGAATTATTACATGTTATAGGATGGTAATTGATTTCCGCAAATTAAATAAGGACACTAAAAAGGATCATTACCCCTTACCTTTTATCGATCAAATGCTAGAAAGATTATCCAAACATACACATTTTTGCTTTCTAGATGGTTATTCTGGTTTCTCTCAAATACCTGTGTCAGCCAAGGATCAATCAAGGACTACTTTTACTTGCCTTTTTGGTACTTTTGCTTATAGACGTATGCCTTTTGGTTTATGTAATGCACCTGCTACCTTTCAAAGACGCATGATGGCTATATTCTCTGACTTTTGTGAAAAGATTTGTGAGGTTTTCATGGACGATTTCTCCGTCTATGGATCTTCTTTTGATGATTGCTTAAGCAACCTTGATCGAGTTTTGCAGAGATGTGAAGAAACTATCTTGTCTTGAATTGGGAAAAGTGCCACTTTATGGTTAATGAAGGTATTGTCTTGGGGCATAAAGTTTCTGAAAGAGGTAATGATGTTGATAAAGCCATGTGTCGGTGTCAAAACCGACGGATCTCGGGTAGGCGGTCCAGAACTATGTGTCTAAGGCAGATGGTAACAGGAGGCAGGGGACACGATGCTTACCCAGGCTCGGGCCCTCTTGATGGAGGTAATACCCTATGTCCTGCTTGATTTTCTTGATGATATGAGTATTACAAGAGTTGATCTACCACGAGATCAAAGAGGCTAAACCCTAGAAGCTAGCATATGGTATGATTGTATGTATATATCTATCGACTAGCCTGGCCTTGGTTTATATAATGCACCAGAGGCCTAGGATAACAAGAGTTCTAGCTGAATACCCCGGTGGGGAGAAGTCCTTGTCTTGATCGCCAAGTCTTGTGGAATCTTCCTTGTATGCGGCAGCTGTCCGAACTGGCCAATGAGTATACGGCCAAGGGGGTCCTCGGCCCAATCTAACAGATCGGGAGATGACGTGGTGAGTACCCCTTAGTCCAGGACACCGTCAGTAGCCCCCTGAACCGGTCTTCAAGTTAGGGACACTCCTCGATTCTTCTGAATTGTTCTTCATCTTCGGTCATCAGTCTTGAAAACTGGTTCAACAAATCTTCTTCGATCTTGATTATCACCAACGTGCATCCGAAGAGTTTATACATTCGGTATCCGAGGAGCCCCTTTAAGTTTCCGGCCTTTATCAATGCCTTGTTATTTTTATGCCACACCTCGAGTTTGAAGTTGTTCCCGGATGGCAGCGTCCTCTTGCGTCCGAGCTCCAACGCTGGACTATATTTTTGGTATCTTTTGCGGACAAGCACCAATGCCGGACCGCTTCCGAGCTCCAACGCAGGAATGTATCCGAGCTCCAACGCCGGACTATGTCCAAGCTCGAACACCAGACTGTATCAGAGCTCCAACGCCGGACTATATCCGAGGTGTCATAAATCACCTTGGTTCAAAAAAGTTGAAGGAATTTAGCCGAGCTTTAATGCTGAAAATGCCCTCTATGGAGCCAAGCACTAGGGCCCGAGCTTTATGCCAGACTGCTTCCGAGGTGGTGCACCACCCCGAATGTGGGCCGATTTTTTGTCAATATTTTTGATTGGTGCAATTTATTCTCTGTCGAGATATATAGCCAGTAGCCCTCAAGGTGTGTATCGGTTTAAAACCCGAGATGCACCTGAAGGATGACATAAGACCGTTGATCCCAGTAGCCGTTGAGACTCGGGTTGATATGCAAAATCGGTCCGAGGATCAACTCCTAGCTCGGCAGAATACTTCGGGACACAAAAAGCGGTGTGCAGAGTCCTCGAGACTCAGGCTGGTTGCGGCCGACCAACCTGAGGATCAAAATCTCCTCGGAAACTATATTGCACTTAAAATTTTATGCATTGGACAGGCAATGCAGTAGCCCCCGAGACACTGGTCGGGTGGCAACACCAAATTAGGGGATCAATGTGCCCCTTTAATATTTGTAAATAAAAAGCCCGAAGCCCAGTAGCCCCCGAGCCTAAATGCGGGCACGGGTGGCTGAATTAAGGATCGATGCCCATAGTAAAATCACAAATTATGTGTAATGACTCTATGTATCCAAGTACTTTACGTCATTAATGCTCATATCCGCATTGTATAAAACTTTGTTGACCGACCATCGACTTCCACCTCCTCGGCCAGTAGCCGAGGAGTGTTTGTCCTACTTTAGAAAGCCATTATGAGGGCAAAGATTTACGACAAACAAGGAAATCTGGCCATACGGTTTTATAAACAAAGGTACGCAGATAGATATGTTATATTACTGTTTAACATAAGAAATGTCTTCCAAAGAAAATAGTCCCACTATCGGTTCCTTTCTTTGGGTTGTCATGCTAAGCATGATCATGAAACCTCAGCTCTAATGTAAGAGCAAAATATTGAGGATTTAGTTTGGGAGGCCAGTTACTAGCCCCCAGTAGTGTTCGGCGACAGTCGAGGTCAAGCCGTAAACACTTCGGCCAATGTTATGAATGGCCCATCATTTAACACAGTCATCGGATCGCTGACCAGTTTACACTTATCTGTGACAGTCAGTTTTTGGCTTTCTCCACTGAGGTGCTTAACCATGTGAACGGGAAGCACAATCGCAGTGGTTCTCCCTTTGCACACCTAGCCGAACAAAGCGGAACATAGGAGGCAAGCGCAGGAGCCGGGCAACCCAACTATTGACCGAAGACACAATTCGAAACTTATGCATATATAGCAATATCCAAGAATGTTTTTGCCGAATCTCTAAAGGTGTCCGGCGTTGCACGGCGAGACTTGTGATGAAAACACACAAATAGTTTAAAAGTGCAAATCTTGGAAAACCAAAAAACGCCAGTAAAAACATGACGTCCGAACAAGATCAGGTGTTCGGTGCCAATCCGAAAATTGGAAGAGAAAAAAAAATTGTGCTTCTGTCGTGTTTTGACAACGACCAAGTAGAAAACACATTCACAGCTCATATATAAATTTTAAGAGCCCCCAAGTGACTTGGGTAAAAGAATTTTATATATAATGATTGTATGTACCGAAGTACTTATATCATATTTGTGTTCACCCAAACTTTAAATGCGTCTTAACCGATCGTCGGCTTCTCCCTCTTCGGCCAAGGGCCGAAAAGTGTCATGTACTCCGCCTGTCAAGAGTATCGATGGTGTTTCCGATGACCAGACAATCAGGCCATAAGGCTGTAACAGACAAAGCGCGCTCAGGGAACTTATGCTATATTACTAACAAAGTGTAAGAAGCATCTTCGAAGAAAATAGTACCCCCACCGATACCTTTCTTCGGTGCTCATTACTACTATGAGACTTGTGTAATAGATTTTTTGTACTCATGAGTTCCGTTGTGTGCCGACCATGATTGAAAACAAGAAGAGCGCTAGCTTTTGGCTTCACCCAGTCTGAGGTCAGAGCTCGGATGACCCGGTCATGACAATCGCAGAGGTGCTCCCTTTACTCCCTAGCCGAACAATCGGGAACGTAGGGTAAACACAGGAGCGAGGCAACCCATCTTGCAAATCGCTTAGGTCAATATGGTGCATATTGTGGCGTAATACACGAACAAGGAACGAAGCCGTACAAGTATAATCATATGCAAGAGGAAAAGCTCCATCAAGGGAGCCCCCAAATAAACGGGGTATTTGAATATGTGAGTCACAAACAAAGTTATGACAAGGAACTTTGTCCCAAACAACTTTGTGCCGAAAAGTATAATGCTTGGCCGAACCGAACAAAATTTAAAACTGAAAGTTTTTGAGCATGAAAGCGACTTAGCTGGTTAATGTGCTCGACGTTGATGACACAGGCCGAGATTGTGGCGGGACGAGATCCTAGCCCCCAAGCCGGTCCCGAGATGTCTGAGTAAATAACTCGGCTGGATGAAGTGGTGATACAGCATAGTCGATGGGCGAGGTGAGTAGTAATGTTTGTTCGTGAGGACATGGGCGAGGTGAGTAGTAACGTTTGTTCCTGAGGACATGGGTGAGGTGAGTAGTAACGTATGTTCCTGAGGACATGGGAGAAGTCTTGCTATATGCACATTAATACCCCTCTGATTATGAACATGAATATGCTTTGTGAGTAGTAACGTTTCTTCCTAAGGACATGGGAGAAGTCTTGCTATTAGTAGTCATGTGAATTTGGTATTCGTTCAATATTTTGATGAGATGTATGTTGTCTCTCCTCTAGTGGTGTTATGTGAACGTCGACTACATAACACTTCACCATTATTTGGGCCTAGAGGAAGGCATTGGGAAGTAATAAGTAGATGATGGGTTGCTAGAGTGATAGAAGCTTAAACCCTAGTTTATGCGTTGCTTCGTAAGGGGCTGATTTGGATCCATATGTTTCATGCTATGGTTAGGTTTACCTTAATACTTTTGTTGTAGTTGCGGATGCTTGCAATAGAGGTTAATCATAAGTGGGAAGCTTGTCCAAGAAAGGATAGTACCAAAGCACTGGTCCACCCACATACCAAATTATCAGAGTACCGAACGATAATCATATTAAAGTGATGAAAACTAGCTTGATGATATTCCCATGTGTCCACGGGAGCGCTTTTCTCTATATAAGAGTTTACCCATGCTTGTCCTTTGCTACAAAAAGGATTGGTCACCTTGCTGCACTTTATTTATTTTTGTTACTTGTTGCTCATTACAAATTATCCTATCACAAAACTATCTGTTACCACTTATTTCAGTACTTGCAGAGAATACCTTGCTGGAAACCGCTTATCATTTCCTTCTGCTCCTCATTGGGTTTGACTCTCTTACTTATCGAAAGGACTACGATAGATCCGCTATACTTGTGGGTCATCAAGACTCTTTTCTGGCACCGTTGCCGGGGAGTGAAGCGCCTTTGGTAGGTGGAATTTGGTAAGGTAAATTTATATAGTGTGCTGAAATTTACTGTCACTTGTTACTATGGAAAGTAATCCTCTGAGGGGCTTGTTCGGGGTATCTTCACCACGACTAGTAGAGCAAAGAGTTGCTTCTCAACCTACTGAACCTACTAAAAATGAAAATGAAAATGAAAATGTCTGCTTTGAAATTCCTTCGGGCATATTAGAAAAACTGCTAGCTAATCCTTTTGTAGGAGACAGAACAATGCATCCCGATGAGCACCTAATATATGTTGATGAAGTTTGTGGATTATTTAAGCTTGCAGGTGTACCCGGAGATGTTGTTAAGAAGAAGGTCTTCCCTTTATCTTTGAAGGAAGTTGCATTGACATGGTATAGGCTATGTGATGATACCGGGTCATGGAACTACAAACGATTGAAATTAGAATTTCAGCAAAAGTTTTATCCTATGCACTTGTTCATCGTGATCGCAATTATATATATATAATTTTTGGCCTCGCGAAGGAGAAAGTATCGCTCAAGCTTGGGGGGGGGGGGGGTTTAAATCAATGTTATATTCATGCCCCAATCATGAGCTCTCAAGAGAGATGATTATTCAAAATTTATATGCTCGGCTTTCTGATAACAATCGCACCATGTTCGATACTTCTTGTGCTGGCTCTTTTATGACGAAGACTATTGAATTCAAATGGGATTTATTGGAAAGAATTAAATGCAACTCGGAAGATTGGGACCTCGACAAAGGTAAGGAGTCAGGTATGATACCTAAGTTCTATTGTGTTAAATCTTTTATGGATACCGATGTTTTCGTAAATTTAGCACTAAATATGGACTTGACTCTGAGATAGTAGCTTCTTTTTGTGAATCTTTTGCTACTTATGTTGATCTCCCCAAGGAGAAGTGGTTTAAATATCATCCTCCCATAGAAGTAAAAGTTGCTGCACCTATTAAAGTTGAAGAAAAGACTATCACTTATAATGATCCTATTGTTCCTACTTCTTATGTTGAGAAACTACCTTTTCCTATAAGGATAAAGGATCAGGCTAAATCTTCAGCAATATTAAAACATATACACCTCCTGAGCAAGTTAAAGTAGAACCTAATACTACTATTGTTAAAGATATCTTGTCTGATAATATTGATGGGCATGTTATTAATTTCCTTGATGAGACTGCTAGAATTGCTAAACCTTGTGCTAAAGATAAAAACAGACCTGTGGTAGGCATGCCTGTTATTTCTGTTAAAAATAGGAGATCATTGTTATCATGGCTTATGTGATATGGGTGCTAGTGCTAGTGCAATACCTTACAACTTATACAAAGAAATTATGCATGATATTGCACCTGCTGAGATAGAAGATATTGATGTCACAATTAAACTTGCCAATAGAGATACTATTTCACCAATGGGAATTGTTAGAGATGTTGAAGTTTTGTGTGGGAAAACTAAATATCCTGCTAATTTTCTTATTCTTGGTTCCCCACAAGATAGCTTTTGTCCCATTATATTTGGTAGACCCTTCTTAAACACTATTAATGCTAAGATAGATTGCAAAAAGGATGTTGTTACTATCGGTTTAGATGATATATCTCATGAATTTAATTTCTCTAAATTTAGTAGACAACACCGTGAAGAAGAATTACCTAGTAAGGATGAAATTATTGGTCTTGCTTCAATTGCCGTACCTCCTAGTGATCCTTTAGAACAATATTTGCTAGACCATGAAAATGATATGTTTATGAATGAAAGAAGGGAAATAGATGAAGTATTCTTTAAACAGGAACCTATTCTAAAACACAATTTGCCTGTTGAAATCCTAGGGGATCCTCCTCCACCCAAGGGTGATCCCGTGTTTGAGCTTAAACCGTTGCCTGATACTCTTAAATATGCTTATCTTGATGAGAAAAAGATATATCATGTTATTATTAGTGCTAACCTTTTAGAGCATGAGGAAGAGAGATTATTGAAAACTCTGAAGAAGCACCGTGCTGCTATTGGGTATACTCTTGATGATCTTAAGGGCATTGGTCCCACTCTATGTCAACATAAAATAAATTTGGAAGAAGATGCTAAACCAGTTCATGATCATCAACAATGGCTGAATCCTAAAATGAAAGAAGTGGTAATAAAGGAAATACTAAAGCTCCTTGAGGTAGGTATAATTTATAAAGTTGCTGATAGTCAGTGGGTAAGTCATGTCCATTGTATCCCTAAGAAGGGAGGTATTACTGTCGTTCCTAATGATAAAGATGAATTAATTCCTCAAAGAATTATTACATGTTATAGGATGGTAATTGATTTCCGCAAATTAAATAAGGCCACTAAAAAGGATCATTACCCCTTACCTTTTATCGATCAAATGCTAGAAAGATTATCCAAACATACACATTTTTGCTTTCTAGATGGTTATTCTGGTTTCTCTCAAATACCTGTGTCAGCCAAGGATCAATCAAGGACTACTTTTACTTGCCCTTTTGGTACTTTTGCTTATAGACGTATGCCTTTTGGTTTATGTAATGCACCTGCTACCTTCCAAAGACGCATGATGGCTATATTCTCTGACTTCTGTGAAAAGATTTGTGAGGTTTTCATGGACGATTTCTCCGTCTATGGATCTTCTTTTGATGATTGCTTAAGCAACCTTGATCGAGTTTTGCAGAGATGTGAAGAAACTAATCTTGTCTTGAATTGGGAAAAGTGCCACTTTATGGTTAATGAAGGTATTGTCTTGGGGCATAAAGTTTCTGAAAGAGGTAATGATGTTGATAAAGCCATGTGTCGGTGTCAAAACCGACGGATCTCGGGTAGGCGGTCCAGAACTATGTGTCTAAGGCAGATGGTAACAGGAGGCAGGGGACACGATGCTTACCCAGGCTCGGGCCCTCTTGATGGAGGTAATACCCTATGTCCTGCTTGATTTTCTTGATGATATGAGTATTACAAGAGTTGATCTACCACGAGATCAAAGAGGCTAAACCCTAGAAGCTAGCATATGGTATGATTGTATGTATATATCTATCGACTAGCCTGGCCTTGGTTTATATAATGCACCAGAGGCCTAGGATAACAAGAGTTCTAGCTGAATACCCCGGTGGGGAGAAGTCCTTGTCTTGATCGCCAAGTCTTGTGGAATCTTCCTTGTATGCGGCAGCTGTCCGAACTGGCCCATGAGTATACGGCCAAGGGGGTCCTCGGCCCATCTAACAGATCGGGAGATGACGTGGTGAGTACCCCTTAGTCCAGGACACCGTCAGTAGCCCCCTGAACCGGTCTTCAAGTTAGGGACACTCCTCGATTCTTCTGAATTGTTCTTCATCTTCGGTCGTCAGTCTTGAAAACTGGTTCAACAAATCTTCTTCGATCTTGATTATCACCAATGTGCATCCGAAGAGTTTATACATTGGGTATCCGAGGAGCCCCTTTAAGTTTCCGGCCTTTATCAATGCCTTGTTATTTTTATGCCACACCTCGGGTTTGAAGTTGTTCCCGGACGGCAGCGTCCTCTTGCGTCCGAGCTCCAACGCTGGACTATATTTTTGGTATCTTTTGCGGACGAGCACCAATGCCGGACCGCTTCCGAGCTCCAACGCAGGAATGTATCTGAGCTCCAACGCCGGACTATGTCCAAGCTCCAACGCCAGACTATATCAGAGCTCCAACGCCGGACTATATCCGAGGTGTCATAAATCACCTTGGTTCAAAAAAGTTGAAGGAATTTAGCCGAGCTTTAACGCTGAAAATGCCCTCTATGGAGCCAGGCACTAGCGCCCGAGCTTTATGCCGGACTGCTTCCGAGGTGGTGCACCACCCCGAATGTGGGCCAATTTTTTGTCAATATTTTTTATTGGTGCAATTTATTCTCTGCCGAGATATATAGCCAGTAGCCCTCAAGGTGTGTATCGGTCTAAAACCCGAGATGCACCTGAAGGATGACATAAGACCGTTGATCCCAGTAGCCGTTGAGACTCGGGTTGATATGCAAAATCGGTCTGAGGATCAACTCCTAGGTCGGCAGAATACTTTGGGACACAAAAAGCAGTGTGCAGAGTCCTCGAGACTCAGGCTGGTTGCGGTCGACCAACCTGAGGATGAAAATCTCCTCCGAAACTATATTGCACTTAAAATTTTATGCATTGACAGGCAATGCATTAGCCCCCGAGACACTGGTCGGGTGGCAACACCAAATTAGGGTATCAATGTGCCCCTTTAATATTTGTAAATAACAAGCCCGAAGCCCAGTAGCCCCCGAGCCTAAATGCGGGCACGGGTGGCTGAATTAAGGATCGATGCCGATAGTAAAATCACAAATTATGTGTAATGACTCTATGTATCCAAGTACTTTACGTCATTAATGCTCATATCCGCATTGTACAAAACTTTGTTGACCGACCATCGACTTCCACCTCCTCGGCCAGTAGCCGAGGAGTGTTTGTCCTACTTTAGAAAGCCATTATGAGGGCAAAGATTTACGACAAACAAAGCAATCTGGCCATACGGTTTTATAAACAAAGGTACGTAGATAGATATGTTATATTACTGTTTAACATCAGAAATGTCTTCCAAAGAAAATAGTCCCACTATCGGTTCCTTTCTTTGGGTTGTCATGCTAAGCATGATCATGAAACCTCAGCTCTAATGTAAGAGCAAAATATTGAGGATTTAGTTTGGGAGGCCAGTTACTAGCCCCCGGTAGTGTTCGGCGACAGTCGAGGTCAAGCCGTAAACACTTCGGCCAATGTTATGAATGGCCCATCATTTAACACAGTCATCGGATCGGTGACTAGTTTACACTTATTTGTGACAATCAGTTTTTGGCTTTCTCCACTGAGGTGCTTAACCATGTGAGCACAATCGTAGTGGCTCTCCCTTTGCACACCTAGACGAACAAAGCGGAACATAGGAGGCAAGCGCAGGAGCCGGGCAACCCAACTATTGACCAAAGACACAATTCGAAACCGATGCATATATAGCAATATCTAAGAATGTTTTTGCCGAATCTCTAAAGGTGTCCGGCGTTGCACTGCGAGACTTGTGCTGAAAACACACAAATAGTTTAAAAGTGCCAAAAGCTCGGAAAACCAAAAAATGTCAGTAAAAACACGACGTCCCAACAAGATCAAGTGTTCGGTGCCAATCCGAAAATTGGAAGAGAAAAAAAATTGTGCTTCTGTCGTGTTTTGACAACGACCAAGAAGAAAACACATTTACAGCTCATATATAAATTTTAAGAGCCCCCAAGTGACTTGGGTAAAAGAATTTTATATATAATGATTGTATGTACCGAAGTACTTATATCATATTTGTGTTCACCCAAACTTTAAACACGTCTTAACCGACCGTCAGCTTCTCCCTCTTCGGCCAAGGGCTGAAAAGTGTCATGTACTCCGCCTGTCGAGAGTATCAACAGTGTTTCTGATGACCAGGCAATCAGGCCATAAGGCTGTAACAGACAAAGCGCTCTCAGGGAACTTATGCTATATTACTAACAAAGTGTAAGAAGCATCTTCGAAGAAAATAGTACCCCCACCGATACCTTTCTTCGGTGCTCATTACTACTATGAGACTCGTGCAATAGATTTTTTGTACTCATGAGTTCCGTTGTGTGCCGACCATGATTGAAAACAAGAAGAGCGCTAGCTTTCGGTTTCACCCAGTCTGAGGTCAGAGCTTGGATGACCCGGTCATGACAATCACAGAGATGCTCCCTTTACTCCCTAGCCGAACAATCGGGAATGTAGGGGTAAACACAGGAGCGAGGCAACCCATCTTGCAAATCGTTTAGGTCAATATGGTGCATATTGTGGCGTAATACACGAACAAGGAACAAAGCCGTACAAGTATAATCATATGCAAGAGGAAAAGCTCCATCAAGGTAGCCCCCAAATAAATAGGGTATTTGAATATGCGAGTCACAAACAAAGTTATGACAAGGAACTTTGTCCCAAACAACTTTGTGCCAAAAAGTATAATGCTTGGCCGAACCGAACAAAATTTAAAACTGGAAGTTTTTGAGCATGAAAGCGACTTAGCTGGTTAATGTGCTCGACATTGATGATGCAGGCCGAGATTGTGGCGGGACGAGATCCTAGCCCCCAAGCCGGTCCCGAGATGTCCGAGTAAAGAACTCGGCTTGATGAAGTGCTGATACAGCATAGTCGATGGGCGAGGTGAAAACCCCAGTCCGACCGCGGCGACGAAGCAGGCCGGTAGTGTGACGTCGAAGCCCCCATCGTGTGTTAATGAAGTGATGACGAAGCCCCCGGTGAGCCGAATGACGTGGTACATCAGTACGCTACGGTGACAGTGCTGCCCGAATTATCTACTTGTGCACAGAAAATAGTGCAAGCCGGAGATAATAGGAATAATAAAAAAATTGTTGCATAATCAATAATTTATGCAAAGTGAGTAATAAAAGAAATATGGCTTGTGCGCCGAACACTCGATGAGGTAGAGCTCTCTCGGCGATGCCGAAGTCCCTGAGGCAAACGAACAGGTCGGTATGGCAACACGACCAACAAGGTGATCACGCGAGCCGATTTATGCTGATTAGGACGACAGCGTTGGCTTGCCGAAGAGACCACGTGACGCAGTCGAAGTCGATCACCTACACACATAAAATAGTGCGGTCCAAAAAGGATAATTGCTTTTCGCAAAAATAATTTATTGAAAGAGATGTGGCCTGGCCGAAGTCATGTCGATGCAGGGTGTCAGCCTGACGCGGTGAAGGCGTGGCCAAGCCCGAATTCGCATGCCGGTCTTAGTTCCAGATGCGGCATTCGCCGAACTGTATACGAAAACTGACTGAACCACCACGCGATCGTTGTTAATGCGGCCACCATTTGATAGACCTGTGTATAGATGATGAAACAAACCGGAGTAATAATTCCTTGGGAAAAATAAACCCAAGCAAGAAAAAATACTAGGATTAATAGCACCTGGTTTATCTGTTGTAGCAATCTGGAGAATGGTTACTCCCAAATTTGGGGCTCGATCTGCACACCATTGCCTGATGGGTGATGAAGCGGTGGCATGGAGATGCTAGCAAAGGTTGGCTCGCCGAGGAAAAGCCCGTGGTCCAGCTAATGTGATGAAGTTGGTCGGCTGGTGCCGCCGAAGTCTCTGAAGTAAGTTGATGAAGAGATGGTGAAGCCCTCGGTCTAGCCGAGGAGACGTAGCAGGTCGGTAAGGAGAAGTTGCAGCTATCGTGTCTGCCGAGGTGTTGAAGCAGTTCGGCGTGATGGACATTGGCTTGAAGAAGCAACAGTGCGGCCATGCCGACGCAGGTCGTCACTTGTGACGCAGTCAATGCCGGCTTGATGAAGTGACCATGCGACGATGCCTGTGTTCCCGCTCCGTATATTCCGTGGGGCGGCGATTTTGGTGATGATTTATCTTTGGTGATTCCGAACACTTGTTCGCTCGCGAGATGATGATCTGAAGTAGTTGAGCTCAGCTCAAAAGGCGACGACGTGTCTAGCGCGGGTCGGTAGCCGTGGAGCAGTATTGTCGGACTGGTTTGACACCAGTATGATAGTGAATATTACCTCAGAGGAGGCTCAAAATTTTATGGGCACGTATTTAAAAACAACCGACAATACCCTAGGAGAAAATTCCTTTAAGAAGGTTGTCCCATACCACGTTCATAAAGAAACATGAATTCGGGTCGGATCCGTATTCGCGCAGAAAACAGACCCGAAAAGTGATGCACTAATTGGAAGGTTCCCGGAGTTTGGACGGTCGGATCGAGCTGAAATTTTTGGGGTGTTAGATATATGAATTCCGCAGCCGATCAATTGTTGGATCTTCCAAAGGACGTCCGAGCTAGATGCTGGAGACCACGCCCTAAACTCGTCCAGATTCCCGTCCAGATTTGACAGGGCTCCGGTATATCATAGATTGCCGGATATTCATCCATCGGAACTCGACGAAATTTTGCATGGTTGTTGTAGACTCAATTCTGCACAATTCCACCAAAGGGATCGTCAAAGCGATGCTCTAAGAAGTGGTGGCAGCGGATACAAGTTCGCTGTTCGGAAAAACAGCATGGTCGCCCGAGGGCAATGTTAACGTTGAGCCCCCGAGCTCCATGGATGATTCCTCCATGATCTTGATAGAGATCGGAGTTGATGTTGATGAAGGCCCTCGTCCGAACATGACGATCGGAGATGGAGCACGGTCCTCGGTTTAGCCAAGGTGACCAGTCCAGCCGGCGACGAAGATGCCGGCATCGCGGTTGACTTGCAGACGAGCCATCGATCCTTTTCCCGATCACACAGCGGAACTCTCAATGAAAGCACCAATGTCGGTGTCAAAACCGGCGGATCTCGGGTAGGGGTTCCCAAACTATGCGTCTAAGGCGGATGGTAACAGGAGGCAGGGGACACGTTGTTTACCCAGGTTCGGGTCCTCTTGATGGAGGTAATACCCTACGTCCTGCTTGATTGTTCTTAATGATATGAGTATTACAAGAGTTGATCTACCACGAGATCAAAGAGGCTAAAACCTAGAAGCTAGCCTATGGCATGATTGTATGTATATATCTATCGACTAGCCTGGCCTTGGTTTATATAATGCAGCAGAGGCCTAGGATAACAAGAGTCCTAGCCGAATACGCCGGTGGGGAGAAGTCCTTGTCTTGATCGCCAAGTCTTGTGGAATCTTCCTTGTATGTGGCAGTTGTCCGAACTGGCCCATGAGTATACGGCCAAGGTAGTCCTCGGCCCAATCTAACAGATCGGGAGATGATGTGGTGAGTACCCCTTAGTCCAGGACACCGTCACTAAGGTTGATGCTATTGAAAAGATGCCATGTCCCAAGGACATCAAAGGTATAAGAAGTTTCCTTGGTCACGCCGGATTCTATAGGAGGTTCATTAAGGACTTCTCAAAAATTTCTCGGCCTCTGACTAATTTATTGCAAAAAGATATACCATTTGTCTTTGATGATTATTGTGTAGAAGCATTTGAAATAGTTAAAAAAGCATTGATCTCTGCACCTATTGTTCAGTCACCTGATTGGAATTTAACCTTTGAAATTATGTGTGATGCTAGTGATTATGCTATAGGTGCTGTTCTAGGGCAAAGAGTTGATAAGAAATTAAACGTTATTCAATATGCTAGTAAAACCCTAGACAATGCTCAAAGAAATTATGCTACTACTGAAAATGAATTCTTAGCAGTTGTATTTGCTTGTGATAAGTTCAGACCTTATATTGTTGATTCTAAAGTAACTATTCACACTGATCATGCTGCTATTAAATATATTATGGAAAAGAAAGATGCTAAACCTAGACTTATTAGATGGGTTCTCTTGCTACAAGAATTTGATTTACATATTGTTGATAGAAAGGAAGCTGAGAACCCCGTTGCAGAAAACTTGTCTAGGTTACAAAATGTGCTTGATGACCCACTACCTATTGATGATAGCTTTTCTGATGAGCAATTAAATGTCATAAATGCTTCTCATACTGCTCCATGGTATGCTGATTATGCTAATTACATTGTTGCCAAATTCATACCACCTAGTTTCACATACCAGCAAAAGAAAAGGTTCTTCTATGATTTGAGACATTACTTTTGAGATGACCCACATATTTATAAAGAAGGACTAGATGGTGTTAGTAGACGTTGTGTACCTGAGCATGAACAGGAATAGATCCTATGCAAGTGTCACTCCAAAGCTTATGGAGGTCACCACGCTGGAGATAGAACTGCACATAAGGTATTGCAATCTGGTTTTTATTGGCCTACTCTCTTCAAGGATGCCCGTAAGTTTGTCTTATCTTGTGATGAATGTCAAATGATTGGTAATATTAGTAGGCATCAAGAAATGCCTATGAACTATTCCCTCGTTATTGAACCATTTGATGTTTGGGGCTTTGATTATATGGGACCTTTTCCTACCTCTAATGGTTATACACATATTTTAGTTGCTGTTGATTACGTTACTAAGTGGGTAGAAGCTATTCCAACCAGTAGTGTTGATCATAACACTTCTATTAAAATGCTTAAAGAAGTTATTTTTCCAAGATTTGGAGTCCCTCGATATTTAATGACTGATGATGGTTCACATTTTATTCATGTGCTTTCCGTAAAATGCTTGCTAAGTATGATGTTAATCATAGAATTGCATCTCCTTATCACCCACAGTCTAGTGGTCAAGTAGAATTGAGTAATAGAGAGCTCAAATTAATTTTGCAAAAGACTTTCAATAGGTCTAGAAAGAATTGGTCCTAGAAACTTGATGATGCATTGTGGGCCTATAGAACTGCATATAAAAATCCTATGGGTATGTCTCCACATAAAATGGTTTATGGAAAAGCATGTCACTTACCTCTCGAACTAGAACACAAGGCATATTGGGCTATTAAAGAGCTCAATTATGATTTTAAACTTGCCGGTGAGAAGAGGTTATTTGATATTAGCTCACTCGATGAATGGAGAACCCAAGCCTACGAAAATGCCAAGTTGTTTAAAGAAAAAGTTAAAAGATGACATGATAAAAGGATACAAAAGTGTGAGTTTAATGTAGGTGATTATGTATTGCTATACAACTCTCGTTTAAGATTTTTTGCAGGAAAACTTCTCTCTAAATGGGAAGGTCCTTACGTTATCAAGGAGGTCTATCATTCCGGTGCCATAAAAATCAACAACTTTGAAGGCACAAATCCGAAGGTGGTGAATGGTCAAAAAATCAAACATTACATCTCAGGTAATCCCATAAATGTTGAAACCAATGTTATTGAAACTGTAACCCTGGAGGAATACATAAGGGACACTTTCCGGAACGTTTCAGACTCCAAAAAGGAATAGGTATGTGGTACGGTAAGTAAAACGACTCCAAAACAATTTTTAAGGCAATATTTCTCCGTTTTGGAATATTTAGAAAAATAGAAAAATAAGAAGCAGTCCGGGAAGGACACGAGGCCTCCACGAGGGTGGAGGGCGCGCCCCCCTACCTCGTGGGCATCTCGTGCGCTCTCTGGACTCCATTTTCTTACACGACACGTATTTTGGTCAGTAAAAATTCATTATATAATCTCTCAGAGGTTTTGACCTCCGTATCACGCAAATATCTCTTGTCTTTGTTTCGAGCTATTTTCTGTCAGGGTTGTCAAGGCCAGGCACTATGTCGTCTCCCTCCTCCTCCAACCATGAGGGCAACGATGCTTGGCTAATGAAGATAGAGGTGAAGAGAGAAGAACCCATGGAGATCAACAAAGAGGAAGGGATAAGAAGGCCATGGAGGACCAATTTCCGGTAATAGAAGATATCCTTCAACTTGATCACAATCTTCTTACCCCAACTAAGATCGAAGCTTTCAAGATGATTGAATTAGCTCGAATACAAAATAAGTATCACACACGTGAAAATATTTTGTGTTGAAGGAGCATATCATTGCACTCAAAGGCATTATCCGCAAGTTAGAAGACCTCCTACGCTCGATGTGCGACTATCCATCATCAACAACTCCACCTTCTTCACCAATAAAGGAGACATAATCACATGGGTATGGGCACTCCCCTTGGGAACTGCAAATCTTGGAGGAGTGCCCCGGTATCGTATCACCATCACTTCTATCTTTACCGTTTTCTTAGTTCGATCCTTTTGGTAATATCTTGATCTAGTAGAATAAAAGTTCTTAGTATGATCTAGTTGTGAGTTTTTCTTTATGATCCTTCTAGGTAATCGAGTCCATGAGCTATATATAATAAACATTAGTGGTGAGTCAAGGGCTTGATTATTTTGCCATGATCCTAAGTGAATAAAAGAAAAGAGAAAGAAATAAAAAGAAACAAAGAGATCATATGGATCTTATGGAGAGTAATGAACTCACATAGAAAAAGTATGATGCATAAAAGTTGTTGAGAGTTGACAAACATAGTTTTGGTGATCGTTGCAATTAATAGGAAGTAATAAAGAAAGAGAACTCTTCACATATAAATATACTATCTTGGACATCTTTCATGATTGTGAGCACTCATTAAAATATGACATGCTAAAGAGTTGACGTTGGACAAGGAAGACAACGTAATCGGTTATGTTTTCTTACATCTGAGATAAATTATATTATCATGGATCATCCAACATGGTTGAGCTTGCCTTTCCTCCTCATGCTAGCCAAATTAATCGCACCAAGTAGATATACTACTTGTGCTTCCAAATACCCTTAAACCAGTTTTGCCATGAGAGTCCACCATACCTACCTATGGATTGAGTAAGATCCTCCAAGTAAGTTGTCATCGGTGCCAGCAATAAAAATTGCTCTCTAAATATGTATGACTAATAAGTGTGGGAGAAAATAAGCTTTATATGATCATGTGATATGGAAGAAATAAAAGTGACAGACTGCATAATAAAGGTCCATATCACAAGTGGCAATATAAAGTGACGTTCTTTCGCATTAAGATTTTGTGCATCCAACCATAAAAGCGCATGCTGCTTCCCTCTGCAAAGGGCCTACCTTTTACTTTTATCTCCTACCTTGCATAAGAGTCATGGTGATCTTCACCCTTCCTTTTTACATTTTATCCTTTGGCAAGCACAGTATGTTGGAAAGATCCTGGTATATATGGCTAATTGGATGTGAGTTTTCATGAACTATTATTGTTGACATTACCCTTGAGGTAAAACGTTGGGAGGCAAAACTATAAGACCCTATCTTTCTCTATGTCCGACTAAAACTCCATACCCATAAGTATTGTGTGAGTGTCAGCAATTGTGAAAGACTATATGATAGTTGAGTATGTAGACTTGGTGGAAAGCTCTTATATATTGACTCTTTCCTCTGTTATGATAAATTGCAATTGCTTCAATGACTAAGATTATAGTTTCTTAGTTTTCAGTGAAGTTTATGATTCATACTTGGAATTGTGATTAAATTGTTACTCTAGCATAAGAGATCATATGACAAGAATTATATAAGTTGTAGTTCTAAGAATGATAATGATGACCTCATGTCCGTATTTTATTTTTATCGACACCTCTATCTCTAAGCATGTGGACAAATTTTTCGATTTTGGCTTTCGCTTGAGGACAAGCGAGGTATCAGCTTGGGGGAGTTGATACGTCCATTTTGCATCATGCTTTTATATCGATATTTATTGCATTATGGGCTGTTATTACACATTATGTCACAATACTTATGCATATTCTCTTTTATTTTACAAGGTTTACATAAAGAGGAGAATGCCGGGAGCTGGCATTTGGGCTGGAAAAGGAGCTAATATTAGAGACCTATTCTGCATAGCTCCAAAAGTCATGAAACTTCACGGAAGAAGTTTTCAGAATATATAAGAAATACCGAGTGCAAGAAGTTCACCAGGGGGGCCACACCTTGCCCATGAGGGTGGGGGCGCGCCCCCTACCTCGTGGGCCCCCTGGTGGCCCTTCGATGACCATCTTCTGCTATATTAAGTCTTTCAATGAGGAAAAATTCATAATCCATCTCCTCAGACGAAACTCCGCCGCCATGAGCTGTTCTACCGGAGCTGTTCTGCCAGGGAAACTTCCCTCCAGGAGGGGGAAATCATCACCATCGTCCTCACCAATGCTCCTCTCATCGGGAGAGTGCAATCTCCATCAACATCTTCACCAGCACCATCTCCTCTCAAAACCCTAGTTCATCTCTTTTATCGAATTCTTGTCTCCAAGTCCGGGATTGGTACCTGTGGGTTACTAGTAGTGTTAATTACTCCTTGTAGTTGATGCTAGTTGGTTTATTTGGTGGAAGATCATATGTTCAGATCCTATATGCACATTAATACCCCTCTGATTATGAACATGAATATGCTTTGTGAGTAGTAACGTTTGTTCCTGAGGACATGGGAGAAGTCTTGCTATTAGTAGTCATGTGAATTTGGTATTCGTTCGATATTTTGATGAGATGTATGTTATCTCTCCTCTAGTGGTGTTATGTGAACGTCGACTACATAACACTTCACCATTATTTGGGCCTAGAGGAAGGCATTGGGAAGTAATAAGTAGATGATGGGTTGCTAGAGTGACAGAAGCTTAAACCCTAGTTTATGCGTTGCTTCATAAGGGGCTGATTTGGATCCATATGTTTCATGCTATGGTTAGGTTTACCTTAATACTTTTCTTGTAGTTGCGGATGCTTGCAATAGAGGTTAATCATAAGTGGGATGCTTGTCCAAGTAAGGACAGTACCCAAGCACCGGTCCACCCACATACCAAATTATCAAAGTACCGAACGCGAATCATATGAACGTGATGAAAACTAGCTTGACGATATTCCCATGTGTCCTCGGGAGCGCTTTTCTCTATATAAGAGTTTGTCCAGGCTTGTCCTTTGCTACAAAAAGGATTGGGCCACGTTGCTGCACTTTATTTACTTTTGTTACTTGTTGCTCGTTACAAATTATCCTATGACAAAACTATCTTTTACCACTTATTTCATTACTTGCAGAGAATACCTTGCTGGAAACCGTTTATCATTTCCTTCTGCTCCTCGTTGGGTTCGACACTCTTATCAAAAGGACTACGATAGATCCCCTACACTTGTGGGTCATCAGTACCTGTCTGTGTACGTGTCCATCCGTATAACGCTACATGTGCCACTGGCTAGTTGAGGTCATTCTTTTGAATCAACGTGGCGAGACATTTTATGATTCCTTTTTATTTCTACACCCCTCCTGACAGGTGGGACCTATGCAAACAGATATAAAAAATGTGTCGTAGCTGGTTCGGATGGATATTGGCGCATGCGTGGGAGACACAACATTCTCTGGTTAAGGAATACGCGGTTAGCCTAAAAATACCTTCTTCGTGCTTCCGCATGCACGGGAATTTGGTTCTGCTTGCAATATGGATGATACCTGGAGGATAAAGTGAACCCAGAGGCATGCTAGCACAGGTGACCTATAACTGCTATACAGTACTACTCCGTATGTTCCTACTAGTAGTAGTACAACTATGGTACACTTGATGGTCAAAATATTATTCATCCGGTCCTCATAGTGAAGTGACAAGACCCTGCGCCCGAGGTGACACTAGTCTAGGCGGCTTGTTCGGGTTACCAAAGTCAGCCTCACCTTGTGCACTATGCAGTCACTATCACCGCCGTTGTATAGCATGCCTCGCCTCGTCTCCCTCTCCCCTAGCACCATCCCATCTCCATCTTCGTCTCGCCGGAGAGCCTGAGGTCACTCTTCATCATCTCACTGTGCCCCCGCGTACCCTCACCTCACTCGCCTCCCCCAGTACCACTATTCCCTCACTAGCCGCTCTAGCACCGAGACCCTTCTCCCCCGTCCCCCAAAAACCCCACCTTACAAACTCCACCATGTCTAAATGCATGCCGTGCAGCATCGATATGAGTAGTGATCGGAGCAATCTCCCCAGTGACATCCTCGACCTCTATTGTTCGTGTATGGATATGTTGAGCGCCGTCCAACTGGCTGCATGCTCGAGGGACATGCACACGGCCATCGTCGAAGTGAGGCCTAAGCTTTTCAAGACACCCTGCTTGCTACTATCTGGTCTTGCGAGATTTGCTAACCATGATATGGAGGAATACATGATGCCCCTCGACTTCAATACGACCTCCATTAGCTGAAACTTCTTTACATGTATGTAGTGGCTCGCCATACATAATTTCCCTCGTCTTCGATCTGATCACCATCGCTCGAAACTTCTTGGCAGGTATGTACTAGGTCGGCATGAACTCCCACTGGATGGCTGCCATCAGAGAAGACCAGACAAAGTTGGTGTTCGTGAACTTCCACACCTCCCATCAGATTATCCTTCCTACGTTGCATCATATAGGGTTTTACCGTCGCGTTCCAAGTCATCTAGATTACGTCGTCAGTTGGATGCACCTTGTTTTGCAGAATATTGTAATCCGCCAAGTGCCCACACAAGATGTGTATTACGCAGACTTCAAGCTAATTGCCTTGTTCCACCGCGGACTCACCTATCTTTCCACTGGTGCCTTCTTTAGCTGGAGACAACTCATCTCGAAGTGGATCGTCAAAGCTGATACTCACTTCTATGAAGCTATTGAACACAATGGCATCATCTACGCGATCAACAAAGCAGATGGCACCACGTATTGCTGGGACGACGCGTGTAAGTTGTTTCCGTCTGTTGTTAATGATAATGCCGTGACACTATTTGAACTTTTTGTGATGATTTGCATATCCTTGTTTGTGCAAAATTTGAGTAGAACTATGGCAATGTATTAGAGACGCCGTAAATCAACTATATTTGGAATGAGTTAATTCATGCGATTGTGACTGTCGGTGTCAAACCGGCGGATCTCGGGTAGTGGGTCCCGAACTGTGCGTCTAGGCCGGATGGTAACAGGAGGCAGGGAACACGATGTTTTACCCAGGTTCGGGCCCTCTTGATGGAGGTAAAACCCTACGTCCTGCTTGATTAATATTGATGATATAAGTAGTACAAGAGTAGATCTACCACGAGATCAAGGAGGCTAAACCCTAGAAGCTAGCCTATGGTATGATTGTTGTATATGGAGTTGATTGCCTACGGACTACAACCCTCTGGTTTATATAGACACCGGATAGGGTTAGGGTTACACAGAGTCGGTTACAATGGTGGGAGATCTTGAATATCCGCATCACCAAGCATGCCTTCCACGCCAAGGAAAGTCCCATCCGAACACGGGACGAAGTCTTCAATCTTGTATCTTCATAGTCCAGGAGTCCGGCTGAAGGTATAGTCCGGCTACCCGAACACCCCCTAATCTAGGACTCCCTCAGTAGCCCCTGAACCAGGCTTCAATGACGACGAGTCCGGCGCGCAAATTGTCTTCGGCATTGCAAGGCGGGTTCCTCCTCCAAGTCCTTCATAGAAGATTGTAAACACCAAGAGTAGTGTCCGGCTCTGCAAAATAAGCTTCCACATATTGCCATAGAGAGAATAATATTAACACAAATCAAATCTACTAACGTATTTCCGCAGTGCGTCATCACACTACAGCCAAGTCCCTTCCTCGAATCATTTTTACTTTTCCACCTCAGCATGTTTTGCGAGGCGGTTTCCTTGGCACGTCTTGTCAAAGAAGAGATCATGTACCCCCTTTACGGGATTCTCATCAATACGTACGTGGGTAATCCAATCGCGCCACTTATCACGGCGCTTGGGAGGCAAGCGAGTTTTACTAGGCAGGTGGGGACGCACAACCGCATCCACCCATATAAGGGGATAAGGATCCACCTTGTTACCTACGCCTTCTTCCTCCTTTGCCTATCCATCTCCTGCGCACTCGAGCTCCAGCGCCCAAGCCCGCACTTCCCACCTTAACCTTCTCCAGCAATGTCCGGAGCGGGAGGCAAGTGGATGGTCTACTCCGTCATGGAGGGCCATATCAAAAAGCTAAGGAAGGCCGGATACTTGCCCAAAGAGATCGCGCACCGACTTCCCGAGGAGGGGCAGCTTCTCCCCACCCCAAGGCCCCATGAGAGGGTAGTATTCCTTCCCCACTTCCTCCACGCACTAGGTTTTCCACTCCACCCATTTGTCCGGGAGCTCATTTTTGACTATGGCCTGGATTTCCATGATCTGGCCCCAAACTTCGTCCTCAACATCTCGGCGTTTATCTTCATGTGCGAGGCTTTCCTCCGCATCCGCCCCCATTTCGGCCTCTGGCTCAAGACCTTCAGCGTCAAGCCCAAGGTGGTGCGCGGCAACCAGGCGGACTGCGGAGGTGCCATGGTGGGCAAGATGGCCAACTTCCTATGGTTCGAGGGCTCTTTTGTGGAGACCTTAAAGGGGTGGCAATCCGGGTGGTTTTACATCACCGAGCCACGCGATCCGAAATGGATCGCAGCCCCCGAGTTCCGATCCGGACCCCCCACGCGGCTTATGTCCTGGAAAGAGACGGGCCTGTCGTGGGGTGACGAAAAATAGGTGACCGGATTGCAAACATGCATCCCGTCCCTGGTGAACAAGCCAATCCAGCTTGTTAATTTAATCGAGGTTATGCTCGTCCGCCGGATCCTCCTGTGCCAACAACGGGATTTTAATCTGTGAGAGTTCGACCCGGCGCAGCACCAAACCCTTAGCAGGCTCTTCGACACGACATACGAAGATGCCTGGAAGGTGCTATTCAAGGGCGCCGAGGCTCCCGCATCCGCTTCCGAGGACCGCGGATACAGCTCGCAGCGTCACGCTAGCGAGGTAAGCTATCTTCACCTTTTACAGGATGTTAAGCTTTCTTCATAGTTTGACTCTATGCGGGATCTAAACTCCCTTACCTTTGACAGGCTTGGCGGGCGATATCCGTACCGATTAACTGTCCAGCTCCGCTGCCCGAATACCCAGCCCCAGCTCTACTAGTGAAGCTACTAGTTCCGGCGCCTTATGTGGTGCCGGAGAAGAAGGCCAAGAAGAAGAAGACCACGGGGACTCGAAAGAGTGCCCGCAACGTGGTGGTGTCGGACTCGTCATCCGACGAGTCCGAGACGCCCTCTTCCCATGAAAACGAGGAGGAGGAAGAAGAAAACTCTCCCCCCCAGCGGAGGGAGGAGAGAAGAGGAAGGCCGCCCCAACGGGAGAGGCCGAGGGGTCTAGGAAAAGGAAGACCCCTCCGCCGAACTACTCCCCCGACACCGAAGAGGGCAGAGAGGAGTGGCCAAACAGGGCCAAGCGTCCGGCGAAATCGTAAGTTCGAATATCAGAGTAACTCATGATGTTCCTTTGTTGCACAACTTTCCCTAATGTCGAACGTAATTATGCAGCCCGCCCCGGGCCGAATTCAACGAATCGTCGGGCGGCTCCCTGGACTCATCGGACGTGAACTCAGTTCCGCCCGCTGTCTCACCCCGCACTGCAGATGACGCCGAAGTGGCGTCGCGACAAGCTCTGGTGCAGGAGGAGGTGGTCCCGGAGGAGCCGCAAGTCAACCTCCCGGACTCCAGGAGTGAAGGGGATAAGGCCCCTCAGGGCTCCAAGTCCGGCTTTGTGCCGGACACCGCGCCGGAATCTTCAACAGTTCCGGACCGCGGTAGGCGAACTCCTTCCAAGAGGAGCAAGCCTTCTGAGCCGGCAGCCTCCGTCCAACCGGAGGTGCCGGACAATCTTCTTGAGGTTCTTGACGGCGCCTCCATCGACGAGGAGCACCGTACTATTATGAGTACGGTGATCCAGAAGGTTCAGTCCGCCAAGAGCGGACTGACTGAAGCTTGCGCTAGCCTTCTAACAGGCTTCGAGGTAAGTAAACATATATAAAAATAGTATCGCATAGACAGTAGCCCCTGATGCTCTATTTGGCGTTCGGAAAGAAAAGTCGAATAGAGGATCTAGTAAATTTCGCAGGAGTCTAATAGTAAAGAGTCAATATGCGTGTGCAGGCTTCGCTGCTATCCACCGCCGCACTGACTGCGGAGGTGGGTGTCCTGAAACAGGACCTCAAGCAGACCGAGCAAGAGCTCGGCCTTGCCAAGCGGCAGCTCGAGGAAAAAGAAGATAGGAAATACCTTACAGAAAAAGTGCCTATAGAGAGGTGTGATTGCAAAAAATAACAGGATTGCACTGCTTATTATAGGGGCCATGACTGAGGTGGCAACCTTCAAGCAGGCGCTGTCCGAGGCCGAAAAGAAAATGGCCGCGGAGCGCACCGAGCGAGAGAAACTTGGGGCTCAGGTCGGCGAGGTGCAGCAAGAGCTTCAGGCTATCATGAAAAAACATGAGAGTTTGGAGCTTGAGTCAAAGACCCAAGCGTCCGAGCTCGCGGCGGCCCTTGAGACTGCCAAGTCTGCCAAGGCCGAAGCCCAAAAGGCCCTCCAAGAGTTGGAGGAGATGAAGAAGATAGCAGCGGGTAAGGCATTCTTTATGCAAAGCAGAAATATAAAAGTAAACTACTTTTTACTTACCCGAATCCGGAGTTCTCCAGGGGCATTCGCCGATCTTCCCCGCAGCGTATCCGACGCCGCCGCATTCTACCGAGCTGAAGAGGGCAGCTCGACGGAGAAGGTGTTGTGGTCTCAGTATGCTGAGGCCGGACACCCTGTGCCCTTGAGCGACCAGCTGAAACAGCTGGTCGAGCTCCACAAGGCGGCCGAACAGGCCATGAAGGGCTTCATAGTTCGGCTGTGGCCTGGAGAGGCCCTGCCTGGGTGCTACTTCGGGCTGGTGCGACGGCTGGTGGAGGCCTGTCCAAGGCTCCAGGTCATCAAGCGCTCCGTCTTCATCGAAGGTGCCCGTCGGGCCCTTGCCCGTGCAAAGGTGCACTGGGGTAAGCTGGACGGTGAGAAGCTTGTGAAGGACGGGCCGCCGCCGAGGAAGGAGCATCGCAAGCCCGAGAACTATTAGAAGGATGTTCTTGCGGGTGCCCGCCTTGTGGCAGATGAATGTACCAAGGATGTAATTTTTGAATAAACTCACTCATTTTTATCCTGTGCGCTGAAAACTTGTTCATAGGCGCTTAAGCAATGCTTGTTGAATTTAAAATATTATTTTCTGTGCGGTCGTTTATCAAAAAATTGAGAGATGGCCAGTCGTCGGCTTCTGCCCCCATGCCACTAGTGCTGGGGTGTTCGGGATAAACCTGAGCGCTCTTTTTCCCATAGTTGGGTCCTTCGAGGGAGGCGCTCAGCACAACGAACCAGGCGATCGGACTATAATGCTTGAACACTCTCACTTAGCCACAGAACTTTATAATTTTAAATTTCGGCGAAGCCCCTAGTTCGGAAGACCGAGTTGGGGGCGCTATCCACGCCTTGGCCGCACAAATCCGGCTCCTCGCTCGAAGCGGCATAAGTCTTTAGGGACTCTAAAAACCTCTCGAACAACGACCGGTCTCTCGCCTCATCATGACAGTCAGTTTTAGCTTTCTCCACTGAGGTGCTTAACCCAGCTCAACCGGGGGACAATCACAGTGGTTCTCCTAGTGCTACCTTAGCCGATATAGCGGAACGTAAGGCACCAAAACATAGGAGCCGGGTAAACCCAACTATTGACCCAAATCATGATTCGGAGCCGATGCATATAGTGCTATAAGTTCGGGGTGCCGCACTTGTGAAAGTGTATGGACTTCTCACACCATTATGAGGGGTACTGAAGCCCCTGGCGTACTTGCCGTACCACGGTGTACGGGTGCAACATGTCATTAATGAACATATATAAAAGAGAGTAATGGAGAAAATAGACAAAAGCTATGCATTGTTTATAGAGAGGCTATTTATCAAAGCCGAATGATACAAATAGTGCGGTAAGCAAATGATATTGGACTATTCCGTATGTCCTGACCAGGGGCAGGCCGCGGAATTGTATTTAAAACAGGTATACCGCTCGTAATAGAGACCACCTGGGAGTTCCATAATGCGGCATGGCTTGTCTGCATCCCTGGATCTTGCATCGTTTGTGCGGCAGTGGAATTGCCGAACAGGTCGTCCGAAGTATGGAGTCCTGAAAGTAAGAAAAAATTAAAAAAAGAATCCGGCAGCCCCTAGTACGTTTTAAGCCGTGTTTTGGGCGTGCCGTTATTGTGCCCCTTCCCCTGTGCCCATGGTATTTCAAGGGCGTAGTTATGTACGTGAGGTACTTGTTTCACTATGTCGCGAAAGCTGGGGTTGGGGCCGCATTGCTACGCTTGCTCAGAGTGTGCCAGGCGGTCCTGCTGTGGGTTACTCCGGGCGCGCTTGGCAGTGTCTAGCGTTTTAATGGCCGGACTAGAGAATTGCCTGAGAAGGCTACTTTGTACCTCCGCTGCGAGAGCCGCCGTGTGCTCCTCCGTACGGAGGGAGCGTTCGGTGTTTCCGTTGACCGTAATTACTACTCGAGGGCCTGGCATCTTGAGCTTGAGATATGCGTAATGCGGCACCGCATTGAACTTTGCGAATGCGGTTCGTCCGAGCAGGGCGTGATAGCCACTGCAAAACGGGACTATATCGAAGATTAACTCTTCGCTTCGGAAATTGTCCGGGGATCAGAAGACCACGTCAAGTGTTACCTAGCCTGTATAGTTGGCTTTTACACCTGGTATAATGCCTTTAAATGTCGTTCTTGTTGGCTTAATCCTTGAGGGATCTATGCCCATTTTCCGTATTGTATCCTGATAAAGCAGGTTCAGGCTACTGCCGCCGTCCATGAGGACTCTTGTGAGATGAAATCCGTCGATGATTGGGTCGAGAACCAATGCGGCGAAGCCGCCATGACGGATGCTAGTGGGATGGTCCCTTCGATCAAAAGTGATCGGGCAGGAGGACCATGGGTTGAACTTTGGGGTGACTGGCTCCATCGCGTATACGTCCCGTAGCGCACGCTTCCGCTCCCGCTTGGGAATGTGGGTTGCGTATATCATGTTCACCGTCTGCACTTGTGGGGGAAAGCCCTTCTGTCCATTGTTGTTCGGCGGCTTGGGCTCCTCGTCGTCGCTGTGCAGCCCCTTGTCTCTGTTTTCGGCCGTTAACTTGCCTGCCTGCTTGAACACCCAACAATCCCTGTTAGTGTGATTGGCTGGCCTTTCGGGGGTGCCATGTATCTGGCACAAGCGATCGAGTATTCTGTCCAAACTGGACGGGCCTTGAGTATTCTTTTTGAATGGCTTTTTCCGCTGACCGGATTTATAGCCTTTGAATCCGGCATTGACTGCCGTGTCTTCATTGCTGTCGCTGTTAACGCGGCATTTTTTCTTATTCCGACGTGTCCTGCCACTTTTGTCCTTGGTATCCAAATTACCAGGGTTCTTTGATAAGTTGTTACTGCGAGCTAGCCAGCTGTCTTCTCCCGCGCAAAAGCAGGTCATGAGTGTCGTGAGGGCTGCCATGGATTTCGGCTTTTCCTGTCCCAGGTGCCGGGCAAGCCACTCATCGCGGATGTTATGCTTGAAGGCTGCTAGGGCCTCTGCGTCCGGACAGTCGACTATCTAGTTTTTCTTTGTTAGGAACCGTGTCCAGAATTGTCCGGCCGATTCCCCTGGCTGCTGAATTATGTGGCTTAAGTCGTCGGCATCCGGCGGTCGCACGTAAGTGCCCTGGAAGTTGTCGAGGAATGCGGCTTCTAGGTCCTCCCAAGAACCGATTGAGTCTGCTGGCAAGCTGTTAAGCCAATGCCGGGCCGGTCCTTTAAGTTTGAGCGGGAGGTATTTGATGGCGTGTAGATCATCACCGCGTGCCATGTGGATGTGAAGGAGATAATCATCGATCCATACCGCCGGGTCTGTTGTGCCTTCGTATGATTCGACGTTTATGGGTTTGAAACCCTCTGGGATTTTATGATCCATTGCTTCATTTGTGAAGCATAGCGGGTGTGCGGCGCCTCTGTACTGGGCTATATCACGACGCAGCTCGGAAGAGTTATGTCTGTTGTGTTCGGCCCGGCCGGATTTGTTGTATCCGGAGTGAAGATCATTGTCACACGCCGTAGGGCGCCTGCGCGATCCGTAGATCGATCTTGTTTGTCTTGCCTTATCCTCCAGTATGTCTCGCAGGTCGGGCACATTTTCCCGTGCCTTAGTTGAGCGGCGTCGGGGCATGGCTTGGGTGGAGGGCTGAGAGGCCTCTCTGTCGCGGCCGCGAGGTGGCCGGTCTGCCATGTCATGCGCTGGTGATGTAGGTGCTTCCTCCTCTGATCGGGGTAGCGGCCTGTGCTTCGGGTAACTCTTGGAGGGGCGTTCGAGTTCATACTCTTCGGCCGCAAGGACTTCAGTCCATCTTTCAGCTAGCAAATCTTGGGCAGCTCTAAGTTGTTGCTGCTTTTTCTTGAGGCTGCTTGCCATGGCTAAAAGCCTGCGTTTAAAACGCTCTTGTTCGGCGGGGTCTGATGGTATGACGAATTCGTCATCATCGAGGCTTGCCTCGTCTTCGGAGGGAGGCGTATAGTTATCATCCTCGACCTCTCGGTCTGCCGCTCTCTCATGAGGGCTGGCTTCTCCATCTTCCTGTGCCGAATCTTGCTGAGGTGGGTGTTCTTCGGCGCTATCCGGGGTATTATTATCTCCTGTGCCGGAATCACCGTTTTTTCTTTGGCGGGATTTAGAGGGGCGCCGCTGACGCCGGCGCTTTGGCTGTTTCTTGGGGGCGTCATCCCCCACTGTTCCATCGCCATCTCCATCTTTTGGAGTATCCACCATATATATGTCATATGACGAGGTGGCCTTCCAGCGCCCTACAGGTGCTGGTTCCTGTTCGTCTCCTACATCGTCGTCCATGCCGTCGATGTCTTCGGAGCTGAAGTCAAGCATGTCGGTTAGATCGTCGACAGTGGCTACAAAGTGGGTGGTGGGTGGGCTTTGAATTTCCTCATCGTCCGTATTCCACCCTCGCTAACCGTAGTCCGGCCAGGGCTCTCCTGATAAAGAGAGAGACTTAAGAGAATTCAGGTTGTCACCAAAAGGCGAATGCTGAAAGATGTCTGCGGGGGTGAACTCCATTATCGGCGCCCAATCGGATTCGATTGGCAGGGCCGCGGGGGTTTCGGAGTCCAGATCCTCGGAGTCACGGGTAGTGCAGAGTGCGGGGCTAGCGTTCGTCTCGATCGCCTCTGAGATCGCAGCCCCTGAGGCAGCGTCCAACCATTGATCCTCGATCGGCGCAGTAGGGTCCGAATCAATGGTCGAAACCGATGCATATGCGGCCTCCAAGGCGCTGTTCGGCGGCAGAGCTATATCATGCCCATCGAGACAGTGCGGCACGCTTGGCTGTGGCTCGAATCCGTCAAAGATCAAGTCCCCGTGGATGTCAGCCGTGTAGTTTAGGCTTCCAAACATGACCTGATGGCCAGGGGCGTAGCTTTCGATCTGCTCCAGGTGGCCGAGCGAATTGGCCCGCAGAGCGAAGCCGCCGAAGACGAAGATCTGTCCGGGGAGCAAAGTCTCACCCTGGACTGCATCATTGTTGATGATCAAAGGAGCCATCGGGCCTAAAGGCGACGACATAGAGGAACCCTCAATGAAAGCACCAATGTCGGTGTCAAAACTGGCGGATCTCGGGTAGTGGGTCCCGAACTGTGCGTCTAGGCCGGATGGTAACAGGAGGCAGGGAACACGATGTTTTACCCAGGTTCGGGCCCTCTTGATGGATGTAAAACCCTATGTCCTGCTTGATTAATATTGATGATATGGGTAGTACAAGAGTAGATCTACGACGAGATCAAGGAGGCTAAACCCTAGAAGCTAGCCTATGGTATGATTGTTGTATATGGAGTTGATTGCCTACGGACTACAACCCTCCGGTTTATATAGACACCGGATAGGGTTAGGGTTACACAGAGTCGGTTACAGTGGTAGGAGATCTTGAATATCCGCATCGCCAAGCTTGCCTTCCACGCCAAGGAAAGTCCCATCCGGACACGGGACGAAGTCTTCAATCTTGTATCTTCATAGTCCAGGAGTCTGGCTGAAGGTATAGTCCGGCTACCCGAACACCCCCTAATTCAGGACTCCCTCGGTGACCATGTCATTACAGCCAATTTGTACCCCTGAATAATCAAACGGTTAGGAAGATATGGATATTCTCCTTATTTTAGAGTAATCTATATACTATTAAATATGAGTGTGTATCAATGGCCATGTTAGTTTCCTCATTTTCATGATGTAGAAACATGCATCACACTATTGGTTTCATCTAACCATACATTAGGGAAGTAAATGTGCATATGGAGAACTCTATATTTGGAAGTAGTGAAATCCGTGATGCTTACCATGTGTACATACCTATATTGGCCCTTCAGCAATCAATGGCTAGAATAATATCCTCACAAAAGTTTTTCCCACAAAACATGAGTATATAACAATGCATGGTGTATTAGTTTCCTTGAAGAATTTGTTTGTGAGGACAGAACCCGATTACATGCATGACATGGTAGTTTCCTATGAAGAATCGATTGCGAGATAACATGATTATAACCATGCATGTCACTTCTATATTTTCGAACCCAGTATACATTTCCCTATATTTTCCTCTCAGCTCCAACAGGGACATATCAATGCTATTTCTTGCATTATCCTACTCGTACTCTAAACAATGTTGATCTTACATTAACAATGCCTGTCCTTTTTGATATGATGCAGTGTCTCTATAATTACTGCCCTTTGTAATCACACCACCTTTGCGAAAAACAGGGAAGCACAACTGGTTCCTCGCTCAATAAGACGACGACAAAAGACTGATGATCATTCAAACACATGAGTCGAAAAAAGTTATATTGCAAAAACCCCATTGTGTACAAGCACTGTGAAATACGTGAGTATCCGGACAGTGGCTGTTGCGTCTATGAGCAGGATACCAGCTTGTTGGTGCCTTTAGGATTTTTGAGTCGGGAGGCGGGTAAACAGCCTTGGTTCACACTCTCTGTTTCTCGAACTCAATTATCTAATTAACCAGGAGATCATCATTGGCATGGACCTTGATGGTAGAGAGGCTCTCTTTGCTATGGAAAACTGTGTCTACACGGTGAGCCCTAGGACTTCGGGAGCAAACTCCCCTGATTGTCAATGATATAGGCTATAGCCAAAAGAAGATGAGAATGACAAAGGCATCTGGATTAACTTTGATGTTTGGATGTCTCAAGTCTGACAGGCAGTGATGTGGCTCAAGCCTTCAGGTTGATAGGTAATTGGGCTGTTGCGTCGAAAGGGTGGAGTACTGGTGTCTCTGGATCGCTGGTCGTTGAAGCGGGGCTGCAAATTATGATGGTGTTGGATCATCCCTCTTCGAATGACTTGTTGTCTTTACTGCTTGTTCTGTATGGTAGTTCTCTCTTTTGTTATGCATATTCCTTGTCATTTGGTCATCCTCGTCTATGTCACTCTTACTATGTAATAGTTGCCTCTATTTAGAATGTCATTCTTGCCTGGATCACGAGAGTCTGAGTGCTGCAGATGGGTGCCTTTTGGTGGTGTAGCAAGACTTCTTATGAACTATCATGTCATGATGTTTATGTCAGTAGTAGTCACTAATTAGTGTTTGATTGTTGTATATATCGTTGTTTCGCACTGTTTATTGTCTCGAACTACTGGTGGGCTAAATGAGGGCACCACCATTTTCCAGTGTTCAGAGTATATCTCCTTTTTTCAAGTTATAATTTGAGCTCATTGTCTTTTCAATGATGTACCCTTGTTTGGGCCAGTAGGTGTCGTTGAATATGGGCCGAGTAGTAAAGCAAGGCCAAACATGTCAATTATGACTCTCGGGATGGGCTCTCAAAAGATCCTAAAAAAAGGCCAGGCTCTCAAAAAAGAAAGAATAAGGACTTTTAGGCCGACATGTGGGCACCACCGGTGTTTTCGTGCGCTTGCGCGTCGAGAGCATATTGGCTCGTGTTCGAAATTCATGCTACCTTTTCATCCCCAATCTCCCGCCCCTCCCCCACCTCTAGAATCTCGATTCCTACTCCAGTTTTGTCAAATCCTCTTTCTGTACTCCCTGTACTCAAGCGTACTATCATGTCAACGGCCAACATGTATCTCCGAGCCAGAGATCCTGAGGTCCATCCTGCCTTCGGGCGTTGCTGATGTCGCTCAATAGTGCCAAGGTGGCGCTTGACAACCAGTTTGGCAAAGTGCTGATGGTAACCGACCGCCTCCCGTCTTGCCGTACGACCTTATCAAAGTTCTTGGCATTGGGCACAACATCCAAATAAGTGACTTGCTTGTCGAAGTCTGTCCGCCACCGGCTGATTTCTTCGTCAGGTTCTGGACAACTGTCGACTGCACTCGTGTGTTCGAATCTTCCTAGCATTTGTTCTACTATGGCACACTAGTGAGCTTTGATCGGTGGTACCAAGGGTGGGGCTCGGTGCCCTCTGAGATTGATTTTTTAACAAAGCTTACCTT
The DNA here is from genome assembly GCF_056163025.1 of Triticum urartu. Taxonomy (NCBI): domain Eukaryota; kingdom Viridiplantae; phylum Streptophyta; class Magnoliopsida; order Poales; family Poaceae; genus Triticum; species Triticum urartu. Next base: position 412,015,697 of record NC_141879.1, on the reverse strand, counting down.
CCACAGCATGCCTCGACGTGATTGGAATTGCGAGTCCATGAATGAGCTTATCAACGATCTTGGAGGTGAGCTGATAAGTATGTTTGTTCCTCTAGGCAGCTGGGCTCTAATGGTTATGGCATGGATGAAGAAGTCGTCCACCATACCGAAGGTGATTGGTGTTGAGATACCGGTGCAGGAACCGGAGTTGTACTATTCATCGCCACCAAGGCCGCCGCAGACCACGTTAGGGATGTACCTGTATCGAGTCTTCGTGCATGTCAAAGAAGTGGTCAATCCATCGATCGAAGTGCTGCCGCCGCCGCCGCTGGTGCCAGGGTCCGTCGACGACGTCCATTACAGGAGTCAACGTCAGGATTTCCACGTGTTGCTCGGAATGATGGATGGCACACGGCCTACTCCATCGCGCAGCGGAGGCTATTGCTTCTTTGGAAGAAGAGGCAGGGATGGCTGCCTAGATGTGCTCTAATTTGAGGTAACAACTGAATCTTGTCAGATAATAGTTAAATCCGCGCTATCGGTGTGAAGCACTGATGTGCTAGTACATTTGATTGTGACCTGTTCTATTTTTGTACCTCGACTTTTTTTAGAAAGGGTTGTACGTCAACTTAATTTGCTAGCAGAACTTATTGTGTTGTCTGTCTATTTTCTTTGCACATCATTGAAGATATTTCCCCATCATTGATAAAGACAATGAACCGTTATGTACGAGTTCGTTGGTTTCAACATAGCCCTACCCGTAGCGATCCACTGCTTCCACCCTGATTGTGCCCATGCGTGAAATTTTTGTATGCAAGTTCAGTGTGCTATGATGTTCTATATGATTGTGTCAACTATATAAGTTTTACTGAGCATCAACAATGCATATGGATGAAAGATGTATTTACGAGCATCGACCGATGGGTCTCACTCTCTCCCTCTCTCACACACACACGCACACACAAGTGGGACCCGTTGAATTATTTCTTCACTCATGACAGCTTTTAATTAGGTTCCACTATACTCTAACTTTTTTCTTAAGTTATTAATTAAGCTCATTGACTTAAAAAAGTTGTACAGAAGCCTTGTTTGGGCCTTTCCGGCGTCATTGAATGTGGGCTGAGTAGCCATGTAAAGTTGTATTGTACAACAAATGCCTTTTTTTGAACATGGGCAATGCAACTGGGCCTACAGTTGTACACAATATCCTAAAATAAGCGCAGCCTAGCCTATATTTCTTTTAATAAAATAAAATACAAAACCCATTTAATTTTTTTATATAATAAGATTAGCAATCCTAACTTATTTTTTTAATAATATTAGTATCCAAATATTATTTTTATACGAAATGCTAAGTCCAGACCATCATTGTTTTTTTACCCATCCTAGAAAATGGGTCCATTTCTACTAAAATCAAATGGCTTGTAAATTATCAAAAATGATAAATGCGCTGCATGTACGCAATATTATTTTTGACCCAGCTTAGTAAATAGGTGTTTTCTAATAAATAATCATATGCGCTATAAATTATCATAAATAGTATTTTTTGAGAAACAATTATCATAAATAGTAAATCGGCTATTATTATTATTTTTAACCAGCCCAGGAAATAGATTATTTTTTGAGTCAAAGCCCATGAAGTAGATGTATTGGCAAACAAAATGAAATGGGCTATAAAACCTAAATAAATGGGCTGCATTCCACCACAGCTTTCGAAGATGACTTTGTTGGCCCACTACACGAAGCCTGCGTAAGGTGTTGTCCATTTAGTGAACAAAACAACTTAATGGTCTAAAACTAAGAGTCAAAAAATTATTCTGACATATGTAGTCATTGGATTGACATCCACGGCGATCGTGCTTCTTCAATCTCTGATCTAGTTGCTCTTGCTCCAGCCGCCAAAACCATAGCCGGCTGGAGCATCTGCATCAGCCTCTCATGGCCGGTTGTTCTTCCGCACAGGCCTCCGCGCCCCACTCTACTCCCAACGGTGGCCAGGTCATACGTGCACTCACCCACACCTTTTGTTATTCTCCGGCGAAGGAAGCCTCACTCGGCAGCCAAACCAGTCCCTCGTACTCCCCTCCACCAGGGACTCCAGTGCCTCTTGTCCCATGACTCTAGATTGTTCCCATCTTAGGCCTCATCGTCGTCCACCACCTTGGTGCTCTTGGCGCAGCATGGTCAATGTGGTCAAGGAATGCCTTCCATCGGAAGAGGACTATACGTGGAGAGGCTGACAACTAGGTCCACGGCCGCAAGAAGGAAGTGCCTCCATATTAGGTGCAAAATAATGATTCCTACACCTGACAGCGGGACCTACCGGAAGGGCCTCGAAACAAATGTTTCCCCCTGACAATTGGGACCCATCAGCTACATCTTCGTACGCAAGGAAGTGCGTCCGTATTACAGGAAAAAAATGATTCTTCCCCCTGACAGCTGGGACCCACTAGCTATATCTTCGCACGGACGGAAGTGCCTCCTTATCCTCCCTGACAGCTGAACTATATGTCAGGTTGTCTGTCTGTTCATGATCGTGTACGTACATACTGGTCAATCGGCCTCTTTGCGGTGATGAACCGTGTGTGAGTAAGGAGATGCACGTGTCATAGTAGAGGCGCGGACGTAGCATGTCACGCAGTTCCATCTACGTATATCGTGTACACGTACGCACAGCCACGCTGCAAGAAATTAAATACGTCTACGTACGTCAATAAGGGTGGGGTCTTGAACATGTACTTGCGCATACGTACGGCCAGGGCTCGTGTACATGGAGAGGCAACAGACGGCAGCGACGTCGTCCTGTTCATCGGAAGCTAACTAGCTGGGTCGGAATGGAGGAAACAACATCGTCTTCACCAAGAGCCCAGTGACTAGGTCAGAATGCGTCCTATTCATCAGGAGCGAAGCCATTATGTCACGGGATATCTACGGCCACCTATGGGACCGGGCGGCCCCTTGCTGGTTCAGCGGGGGACGTCGCGTTGCACAAAGAGTAGACCAGCGCACGGCAGCATGATAGAGAGCACACAAGCAATTTTACCTATGTTCGGGCCGCCGCGAGGCGTAAGACCCTACTCCTGCTTTGGTGGATTGATGGTGGAAATGAATGTGGTGGTGCGTGGTACACTTGCCCAGCAAGATCTGCCTCAGGGCTACAATGACCACAAGCGTATGGTGGCTTGGGTTTTGTCAAGTTTCCAAACCTCTACCCCCATCCTACGATTGCCATGGGCCTCCCTTTATAGGTTAAGGTGTAACCACAGTGGTAAAACAGGCATTACCCACTGATATGATAGCAAACAGTGTTATCATACCTAACTTCACGGGCTAGCAGGTTGCATCAAATGCACCGCTCAGTGTCACATCACTAGCTTCCCGGCAAGGCCTGCTGGGCTTATCTTGCCAGCTTCGCTCCTGTTCTCTTGACATGCCACTAGAAAGGTGTCACCTGTGGGTTTCTTCTGTAGGAGATGACTGCCATGTGGCGAATGCTTCCACTTAATCACCTTGCGGCTTGACACCGCACTGATTGACGACATGGGTCGTTCTTGCATGGTTGGCCGGGTGGTTCAGGCCTCGCAAGCCCGGACAGGAGCTGCCAGCGAGTCTTGACTGCATGCTTCTGGTGGTGTCCTGGCCCCATGCCGGGATTGCCTGCCCGGCGAGGGAGGCCCTTCTCTTGTCGATATCATGTTCCTTTGGCTCGATCTTGATCTCTCTAAGCTGCATGTTGGTTCTTCAAGTCTCTTGGTTCTTCAACATCTGACCTGATGCTCCAATCTTGATCTTGTGCCTATGCACAGTTGGGCAATGTACCCGGGGTCTGTTGCACCGACAGAAGCCCCCGGGCCTGCCCCGATCGCGCTGCAGAGCGTCGGCGGGGTAGGGCCTAATAAGTGCACAGGTAGGGCTGCTGAAGGGGTAGCCCCCTTTGAAGTTTTCTGTTGCTACTTCATTAGTTTTGGTCTTGGGGCCGGTTTCCGATTTTCCACGTGCGCGGTGCGCGGTGTTGTGGAAGAACTTGGAACGCGGCCCTCAGAGTCTCCTCGCCCCACGATCATGGGGCGAAAACTGAAATCCCACTAGCCCTCTGTTCCGCACGCAGCTTGCCACGTGCTCGGCATGCCTTGGGCGTGGTAGGTAGTGGATGCATAGGACACGGGAAGGAGCATTGTAGCTGAAACCCGAGTGTCGATGGTTGGGGCAGAGGGGCGGCCTCGGCCTTCAGAGCCATAATGGGTGTAGAGAGGTCGCATTAGAGGAGAGGGGTGGCTGTCTCACATAGGAGGGGTCAGCCCCTTGCCCTGTTTCCCTATAAAAAGGCCTGGGGTAGTGTTCTTCAACGCACACTCATCCTTCTCTTTCGTGATCCTTCTTATCTAGCCATGGTGCAAGGCCGAGGGCGTGGTGGAGCTCTGGTGGCGAGGGCTTCCTCTCGACAGCGCGCCCCTCCTCCCCCAGACCCTGAGGTAGCGGAGCCATCCGCAAGGAGGGGAGGAAGGGGCGTGGCCGTGGTCACTGCGGTGCTCGAGGAGGAGGACGGGGTGGCGCCCCGGTGGTGCCTGCGCCGGCGGCTCCACCCCCAATGGAAGGCCATGTCGGGGACGATCCTCAAGAGTTCATCATCAGGCTGTATAAACCCCTACGCAGCCGCCTTTGTCTTTCATCCTTCTTTGTGCGGGATATGGAGCTCGAGCAGCCGCATGCCCTGAGGCTGCACATGAGCGGCTGTGGGGATGGGAGCACGAGGGTTGACATCAGCTTCCCCACCCCTCATGTTATGTACCTCTGTCGTGGCTGGAAGACCTTTGCCCGTTCCAACAGTTTTTCAGAGGGGCACATTCTCCATTTCAAATTAATGGAGAGTGGCTGCTCTCCGTCAAGATCTTTGGGCGCTCGGGAGGCCGCACAGGGTGTTGCATGGAGAGCTCGACCGACGACGAGGTGGACAGTGACGGCGACGACTCTGACTCTGGCTGATCGTCGCCCGCACCATCTTCATCAGGCGGCAACACCATCATCTACATCTGCATCTCCTCCTGGCAATGCGATTTGCCGAGGAGTTGGATGCAGAGGTGTGAATGGTGCTGCCGGGCGCCTCCAGCAGTCTTCCACCTAGATCTCGGCTGGTTTCCTCACTACAAAAATATACACTTCCGTGATGATACGTGTTTGTCACAGTAGGTCACGTTTTCTGTCATGCATGTACATCCATGAAGATTTTATGATAGAATCAAGATAGTCATACATGTGCTGTCATAGAAGTGTTCCATGACATTACGAAAATTATCATCATGGAAGTGTCCACATCCATGATGACAAATCTCGTGTCATAGAAGTGCTTTCGTCAAGGGTGACCGAAACGTGGCATCCACCGTAATGGCTCGCCGTTAAGCTATGGGGTCTGGTTTTGGATCCGATAACCTATTAACAGCCTGGACCAGTGGTGATTTTCCACGTGTAAAATTCTCATTGGCCGGAGAAAACACGTGTCTGCACCTCGGTGGGTCAGATGTCGCCCGTCCATTGGAGGAGACATGCCTATGATATGTCGACACCTCACAGGGCCCAATAAAGGCCCATATAGGTTAAATGGGCCAGCCCAACTAAAGGCCCACAAGATTTTGCGGACCATAATGGGCCGGCCCAACTAAAGGCCCACAAGATTTTGCGTACCATAATGGGCCGGTCCAACTAAAGGCCCACAAGATTTTGCGGACCATAATGGGCCGGCCCAGCTAAAGGCCCCCAAGATTTTGCCGACCATAATGGGTCGGCCCAGCTAAAGGACCACAAGATATTGAGGACACTAGTGGGCCGGCCCATTCACAAGCTGCCATGTTTTGGGCCAAATGCTGGCCCATATTTGATCCGGTCAATTAGCAGCCTCCCATGTTCCGAGCCTAATAAAGGCCCATATGAGATCCGACCCGTTAAAAGCCTACCACATTCTGGGGCAAATTATGGCCCAGATAAGGTCCGGCCCTTTAAGAGGCTTTGGGCCAAATTATGTCCCATATCAGATTCGGCCCGTCAACTAGACGCTATACTTTTGGGACCACTTGCTAAAGGCCCATTTAGTAATTCGGCCTAATATTACTTTCGGCCCATTAAAGGCGCATTTAACATTTCGGCCCTATATTTATTTCGGCCTGTTAAAAGGTCGTATAGTTGGCCTAACTATGACTCAGTTTGCATCCGGCCTGCTCACAGCCGATAATCTGATTGGGCCAAACAAGGACCGAGAAAATTTTGTCCTGTTAACGGCTCGTGATGTGATTGGCACAATCATGGGCCGGGGTCTATTTTGGCTTGCTGCCGGCCCATGAGCTATTCAACACGTTTCACGCCCAACCTACTTTTCAGCCTCCTGAAAGCCCATTGAGTTGTCTTGCGAAAATAGGTCGATGGTTTACTCCACCTATTAAAGGCCCGAGTCTACTTGTGGGCTAGTTTACATTTAGTCCTGTTAACGGACCAAGATGACTGGGCCCATGATGCGGATCATACATAGTGATTTGCATGATGACCCGATTATGTACATTAATTTTATGGTTTGGCCGGTTTACTGCGAAGACAGGATATATATATATAGTAAAATAACTGCAGCATCATGAATAAGAAAAAACCTAGACTATACAATAAAGAAATTACGGCATATTACATCCACTGGGCATCAAAGTTTGCCACTATGATAATAAAGCACAAGCAGATAGCAGATTACATTCACTGGGCATCAAAGATCGCCACCAGTGCAAATAAACATGCCGACAAAGTAATATACAAAACCGTCAGCACTTCAATAGAGTTCAAGAAAGGTTAGCCCTGCTCGGGAGCTGCAGCGCAAGCAGCTGAGCAAGCTGATGAGACCGCGCTTGTTTGACACTTATATCCTCCTCACTCTAAAAGATAAACAAGCAGACATATGACAGGTTTTGCACATATTAGTATGAGTGCTGACAATTCATCACATTTCTTACTAATGAATAAAGTGACACAGTTTAATATAGCATTAACACAATATGGTATTGTTCAGGATAGGACATGGCAGGAAATGGCATTGTGAAGAAGTTGGCAGCTTCACGACACCACTGGATTACAGATCAAGAACTCATTAGTATCAATGGTTAGTGTGCTATCAATTTATCCCATTTCAGACTGGCAAATAAAGAGATGGTTTAAATAATAGTTGAATGATATGATATTGTTCATAGTTAAGACATTGCAGAATATGACATTGTGCTGTAGAGGGTAGGTTCACGACACCACTGGATTACGGATCAAGAACAGAAGCATACAGAAGCATACGGATCAAGAACATTCTGTGCAAAAGAAGATCACTTGCTCTGTATAGTTTAATTTACAAGGTATGAATAAGGAACTTGGTTGTACAACTGAAAACTTAAATTGAGAAGGACAAACTTTTGTTTATGAACTACATAATAAACTTTAAACATGAATTTGATGCAAACACCAAAAATAAACAGCTATTGTAGTCATGCCTAACGAAATATACACAACAAAGTTTGGAGGCTTGAGAAGGACAAACTTACATTATTGGTGAAGACAGGCTCTATAAAGCCCTTGTCCATGCTGATGGGGGGGGGAGCAATTCAGGAAGTTTACCATAGAATCTTCTTCAAAAGCATTGCCTTTATTCTACATTTTGTTAAGAGTAAATATAGATGTGATAATATAAGAAAAAATGGAGAATATTTAAGATAATATGAAGAGTGATGCTACGTAACCAAGTAGCTATGAATGTAAATACACTAATACAGGCGAAAGGTACAGCCAAGATCAATGCAGAGCTAAACTTCTTCAGTACCATCGGTCTTATCCAACCTTATGGTAAGAGTAAATATAGATCTGATGTGTAGAAAATGGAGGGCAAAGCAAAATAAGTTGCAGAGTGATGGTACATGTACAACTAGTTGTCAATATAAGAATAGTGATTAAGGACAGCAGGTACTTACAAGAACAATGCAGAGCTAAAAAGTTTCATTGGCATTGGATATATGATACAGTAATGTAACCATTCATACAGATCAGATAATTTGGAGCGAACAATTGATAAGCAAGCTGTCACATAATGAACCAGGTATGTATGCAAGTACATTGATATAGGACAACAGGTACTAACAAGAGCAAAGTGGCGGACAACATATTTGCGATATCCTGTCGTCCTTTTCAAACCGGAATTCTTCTTCAAGCAGATTTCCTGCAAAAAAGATCCATAAGGCACATGCGGAAAAGTAGAAGTACAAATTGTCATGTGATATCATAGACAGTACCTCATCCTGGGAATGAGACCAGTGCATAACAAGGTTTTTCCATTCAATGTCTTCTAAATTTATCACAGAAGACTTCACCGGAAATTCGTTTATAGACTTGCCATCAAAGTGTGATTTCCTTAGGTAACATCGATACTGCTGCAATGCTTCCTTGAAAAGCGCAAGCAAGCTTTGCTCATCATGACTATCCAGATTGGCCCTCACCTACTTACAACAATGTAATGTAAATCATTGATGTGTTCAATCAGCAGAAAACCAGAAAATAATCACCATGAATAGTAGCACTTACACATAAGTGGGACATTAAGATGTGAAAATGGTGTTTGTCTTCACTATAATCCTCCCATGATGGGAATATATGCACGTAGTCCCTAACAACATTGAAAGCATTGTCTTTCAAACTAGGGATAACTGGAATGGGTTCCAATATACAGGAATTGGCCGTCTCTGCAGTTGGGATAGGTCTTCGGCCCGTGGACTTGCTGTACTTTTTGCTGGAGTGGGATTTTCTGTGGTATGGGTGTAGTCTGCTGGAGTCGGTCCTACGTTTTGTGTCACTGGTTGTAGAGCCAATATAAGTGGGGTGCTATCCGATTTCTCCGGCACCACCACGTTTTTCAAGGACTTTGCTGGTGCTCCTTCAGGTTCGGCAATCACCCTCTTCCTTTCTGATGTCCGATGCACAAGAACAACATTTGAGTGGAAAAACATGGTATGATGGCAGATGGAATACGTATTGATAATGGATAGGCATGGCATCTTGACATATATGATGAGTGAACTAAGCAAATGGCGGTGCTACAAAGTAGAAGAAATGCAAGAGAACTAATGCAAGATACGTGCAATTAATAAAACCTTGCCAAATTAGAACAGGCACCTTGATGAGTGAGCAGGACAGGCCATCTGCCTTTGACTCCTCGTGGTGAGAATAGTCATTAGGATCATATTCTGAACAAGAATCTACAGGTGGGGAGCGTATGAGTTTCATTGCATCCAGAATGGCACTCAATGCCTTGGTGCCAATTTTGTAAGTTGTTGCAGTGTTCCACAATATTCTTCTGATGTGTGGATTCTGATATTAACTATGATTACATATAATATCTAAGAAGCATGAAACATAAATAGTAGTGATATTATCTTTGTCATGCAGAGCATATTCTAATATAGGGGCTGTAAAACCTAAATAAATGGGTTGCATTCCACCCAAGCTTTCGAAGCTGGCTTTGTTGGCCCACTACACGAAGCCTGCGTCAGGTGTTGTCCATTTAGTGAACAAAACGATTTAAGGGTCTAAAACAAAGAGTCGACAAATTTTTCTGACATATGTAGCCATTGGATTGACATTGAACGGTGATCGTGCTTCTTCAATCTCTGATCTAGTTGCTCTTGCTCCAGCCGCCAAAACCATAGCCGGCTGGAGCGCCTGCATCAGCCTCCCATGGCCGACTGTGCTACCTCGCAGGCCTCGCCGCCCCACTCTACTCCCAACGGTGGCTAGGTCATACGTGCACTCACCCACACCTTCTGTTATTCTCCGGCGAAGGCAGCCTCACCGGCAGCCAAACTAGTCCCTCGTACACCCCAACACCAGGGACTCCAGTGCCTCTTGTTCCATGACTCTAGATTGTTCCCATCTTAGGCATTGTCGTCTTCCACCGCCTTGGTGCTCTTGGCGCGGCGTGATCAACGTGGTCAAGGAATGCCTTCCATCGGAAGAGGACTATACATGGAGAGGCTTACAGCTAGGTCCACAGCCGCAAGAAGGGAGTGCCTCCTTATTAGGCGCAAAATATTGATTCCTCCACCTGACAGCGGGACCTACCGGAAGGGCCTTGAAACAAATGTTTCCCCCCTGACAACTGGGACCCACCAGCTACATCTTCGTACGCAAGGAAGTGCATCCATATTACAGGCAAGAAAATGATTCTTCCCCCTGAAAACTGGGATCCACTAGCAATATCTTCGCACGGAAGGAAGTGCCTCCTTATCCTCCCTGACAGCTAGGACCCACCTGGTCGAACCGTACATCGGGTTGTCTGTATGGTCGTGATCGTGTACATACATACTGGTTAATCGGTCTCTTTGCAGCGATGAACCGTGCGCGAGTAAGGAGATGCACGTGTCGTAGTAGAGGCGCGGATGTAGCATGTCACGCAGTCCCATCTATGTATACCGTGTACACGTACATACATCCACGCTGCAAGAAATTAAATACGTCTACGTACGTACATAAGGGTGGGGTCTTGAACATGTACTCGCACATACATACGACCAAGGCTCGTGTACATGGAGAGGAAATAGACGGCGGTGAAGTCGTCCTGTTCATTGGCAGCTAACTGGCTGGGTCGGAATGGAGGAAACAACGTCGTCTTCACCGAGAGCCAAGTGACTGGGTCGGAATGCGTCATGTTCATCAGCAGCGAAGCCACTGTGTCACAGGATATATGCGGCCACCTATGGGACCGGGCGGCCCCTTGCTGGTTCGGCGGGGGACGTCGCGTTGCACAAAGAGTAGACCAGCACGCGGCAGCACGACAGAGAGCACACTAGCAATTTTACCCACGTTCGGGCCGGCGCGAGGCGTAAGACCCTACTCCTGCTTTGGCGGATTGATGGTGGAAATGAATGTGGTGGTGCGTGGTACACTTGCCCGACAAGATCTGCCTCAGGGCTACGGTGACCACAAGCGTATGGTGGCTTGGGGTTTTTCAAGTTTCCAAACATCTACCCCCTCCTACGATTTCCATGGGCCTCCCTTTATAGTAAAGGGGTCACCACAGTGGTAAAATAGTCATTACCCACTCATATGATAGCAAACAATGCTATCATACCTAACTTTGCGGGCTAGCAGGTTGCATCAAATGCACCGCTCATTGTCACGTCACTAGCTTCCCGGCAAGGCCTGCTGGGCTTATCTTGCCAGCTTCACTCATGTTCTCTTGACATGTCGCTGGACGGGTGTCACCTGTGGGTTTCTTCTATAGGATATAGCTGCCATGTGGCGAGTGCTTCCACTTAATCACCTTGCAGCATGACACCGCACTGATTGACGACGTGGGTTGTTATTGCGTGGTTGGCCGGGTGGTGCAGGCCCCGCAAGCCCCGGCAAGTGCTGCCGACAAGTCTTGGTTGCATGCTTCTGGAGGTGGCCTGGCCCCTTGCCGGGCTCGCCTGCCCGGCGAGGGAGGCCCTTCTCTTGCCGATATCCTATTCCTTTCGCTCGATCTTGATCTCTCTGAGCTGCATGTTGGTTCTTCAAGTCTCTTGGTTATTCAACCTCTGACTTGGTGCTCCAATCTTGATCTTGTGCCTGTGCACAGTTGGGCAACATAGCCGGGGTCTATTGCACCGACAGAAGCCCCCGGGCCTGCCCTGATCGCACTGCGGAGCGTCGGCGGTGTAGGGCCTAATAAGTGCACAGGTAGGGCTGTTGAAGGGGTTGCCCCCTTTACAATTTTCCATTGCTCCTTCATTAGTTTTGATCTTGGGGCCGGTTTTCGATTTCCACGTGCGCGGTGTGCGGTGTCGTAGAAGAACTTGGAACGTGGCCCTCAGATTCTCCTCGCCCATGATCACGGGGCGAAAACTGCTATCCCACTAACCCCTCGTTCTGCATGCAGCTTGCCACGTGATCCGCATGCCTTGGGTGTGGTAGGTAGAGGATGTAGAGGACACGGGAAGGAGCATTGTAGCTGAAACCCGTGTGTCGATGGTTGGGGCACAGGGGCGGCCTCGGCCCTCAGAGCCATAATGGGTGCAGAGAGGCCGCATTGGAGGAGAGGGGCAATCGTCTCCCATAGGAGGGGTCAGTCCCTTACCCCGTTTCCCTATAAAAAGTCCTGGGCTAGTGCTCTTCAGCGCACACTCCTCCTTCTCTTCTATGATCCTTCTTATCTATCCATGGTGCGAGGACGAGGGCGTGGTGGAGCTCTGGTGGTGGCGACGAGGGCTTCTTCTCGACAGCGCGCCCCTCCTCCCCCAGACCCTGACGTAGCGGAGTCGTCCGCAAGGAGGGGAGGAAGGGGGCATGGTTGTAGTTGTCGTGGTGCTCGAGGAGGGGAGGACGGGGCAGTGCCCCGGTGGTGCCCCGGTGGTGCTCCACCCCGAATGGAAGGCTATATCGGGGACGATCCTTGAGAGTTCATCATCAGGCTATATAAACCCCAGTGAAGCTGCCTTCGTCTTCCATCCTTCTTTGCGTGGGAGATGGAGCTCGAGCAGCTGCGCGCCCTGAGGCTACACATGAGGGGCTGTGGGATGGGAGCACGAGAGTTGACGTCAACTTCCCCGCCCCTCATGTTATGTACCTCCGTCCCGGCTGGAAGACCTTTGCTCGTTCCCACGGCTTTTCGGAGGGGCACATTCTCCATTTCAAATTAATGGAGATCGGCCTGCTCTCCTTCAAGACCTTTGGGCGCTCAGGAGGCCGCTTAGGGTGCTGCGTGGAGAGCTCGACCGACAACGAGGTGGACAGTGACGGCGATGACGGTGGTAGCGGGCGGAGGAGCGACGACACTAACTTCAGTTGATCATCGCCCGCACCATCTTCATCAGGCGGCAGCACCATCATCTGCATTTGCATCTCCTCCCAGCAATGCGATTTGCTGAGGAGTTGGATGCAGAGGTGTGGATGGTGCTGCTGGGCTCCTCCAGCAGTCTTCCAGCTGGATCCCGGTAGGTTTCCTCACTACAAAAAAATAAACTTCCGTGATGATACGTGTTTGTCACAGTAGGTCATGTTTTCTGTCATGCATGTACATCCATGACGATTTTATGACAGAATCAAGATAGTCATACCTGTGCTGTCGTAGAAGTGTTCCATGACATTACAAAAATTATCATCATGGAAGTGTCCACTTCCATGACGATAAATCGCGCATGATAGAAGTGCTTTCGTCAAGGGTGACCGACATGTGGCATCCACCGTAACGGCTCGCTGTTAAGTTATCGGGTCCGGTTTTGGATCCGATAACCCGTTAACAGCCCGGACAAATGGTGATTTTCCACGTGTAAAATTCCCATTGGACGAAGGAAACGTGTGTCTACTCCTCGGTGGGCTAGATGTCGCCCGTCCATTGGATGAGACATGCCTATGATATGTCGACACGTGGCAGAGCCCAACAGAGGCGCATATAGGTTAAATGGGCCAGCCCAACTAAAGGCCCACATGATTTTGCGGACCATAGTGGGCCAGCCCAACTAAAGGCCCACAAGATTTTGCGGACCATAATGGGTCGGCCCAGCTAAAGGCCCACAAGATTTTGCCGACCATAATGGGCCGGCCCAACTAAAGGCCCACTAGATTTTGAGGACACTAGTAAGATGCCATGTTTTGGGCCAAATGTTGGCCCATATTTGATCCAGTCCATTAATAGTCTGCCATGTTCCGGGCCTAATAAAGGCCCATATGAGATCTGGCCCGTTAAAATCCTACCACGTTCTGGGCCAAATTACGACCCAGATAAGATCCAGACCTTTAAGAGGCTTTGGGCCAAATTATGGCCCATATCAGATTCGGCCCGTCAACTGGACGCTATACTTTTGGGCCCACTTGCTAAAGTCCCATTCAGTAATTCGACCATGTATTACTTTCGGCTGTTAAAGGCGTGTGTAACATTTCGGCCCTATATTCATTTCGGCCTATTAAAAGCTCGTCGTATAGTTGGGCCTAACTACGGCCCGGTTTGCATCCGGCCTGCTCATAGCCAATAATCTGATTCGGACAAACAAGGACCGAGACAATTTTGGCCTATTAACGACCCGCGAGCTGTTCGGCACGTTTCAGGCCCAACCTACTTTTCAGCATCCTAGAAGCCCATTGAGTTTTCTTGCGAAAATAGGGCCGACGATTTACTCGGCCTATTAAAGGCCTGAATCTACTTGTGGGCCACTTTACATTTAGGCCTGTTAACGGGCCAAGATGACTGGGCCCATGATGTGGATCATACATAGTGATTTGCATGACGGCCCAATTATGTACCGTAATTTTACGGTTTGGCCGGTTTACTGCGAAGACAGGATATATATATACAGTAAAATAACTGTAGCATCATCAATGAGAAAAAACCTAAACTGTACAATAAATAAATTATGGCATATTGCATCCATTGGGCATCAAAGTTCGCCACTATGATAATAAAGCACAAGCATATAGCAGATTACATACACTGGGCATCAAAGATTGCCACCAGTGCAAGTAAACACGCCGACAAAGTAATATACAAAACCATCAGCACTTCAATAGAGTTCAAGAAACGTTAGCCCTGCTCGGGAGCTGCGGCGCAAGCAGCTGAGCAAGCTAACGAGACCGCGCTTGTTTGACACTTATATCCTCCTCACTCTGAAAGATAAACAAGCAGACAGATGACAGGTTTTGCCCATATAAGTATGAGTGCTGACAATCCGTCACATTTCTGACTGATGAATAAACTGACATAGTTTAAAATAGCATTAACACAATATGGTAATGTTCAGGTCAAGACATGGCCGGAAATGACATTGTGAAGGAGTTGGCAGCTTCACGACATGACTGGATTACAGATCAAGAACTCATAAGTATGAATGGTTAGTGTGCTGTCATTTTATCCCATTTCAGATTGTCAAATAAAGAGATGGTTTAAATAATAGTAGAATGATATGACATTGTTCATAGTTAAGACATTGCAAAATATGACATTGTGCTGTAGTGGGTAGGTTCACTACACCATTGGATTGCGGATCAAGAACAGAAGCATACATATAGTGCAAAAGAAGATCACTTGCTCTGTATAATTTAATTTACATCGTATGAATAAGGAACTTGGTTGTACAACTGAAAACTTAAATTGAGAAGGACAAACTTTTGTTTATGAACTACATAATAAATTTTAAACGTGCAATTTGATGCAAACACCAAAAATAAACAGTTGTTGTAGTCATTCCTAACCAAATATACACAACAAAGTTTTAATGCTTGAGAAGGACAAACTTATATTATTGGTGAAGGCAGGCTCTATTCATAAGCATTGCCTTTATTCTACATTTCGTTAAGAGTAAATATAGAGTGATGCTACCAAACCAAGTAGCTATAAATGTAAGTACAGCGATACAGGCAAAAGGTACAACCAAGAGCAATGCAGAGCTAAACTTCTTCAGTACCATTGGTGTTATCCAACCTTATGGTAAGAGTAAATATAGATCTGATGTGTAGAAAATGGAGGGCAAAGGAAAATAAAATGCAGAGTGATGGTACATGTACAACTAGCTGTCAATATAAGTACACTGATAAAGGACAACAGGTACTTACAAGAACAATGCAGAGCTAAAAAATTTCATTGGCATTGGATATATTCTACACTAATGTAACCATTCATATATATCAGATAATTTGGAGCGAACAATTGATAAGAAAGCTGTCACATAATGAACCAGGTATGTATGCAAGTATAGTGATACAGGACAAAATGTACTAACAAGAGCAAAGTAGTGGGCAACATATTTGCGATATCTTGTCGTCCTTTTCAAACCGGAATTCTTCTTTGAGTAGATTTCCTACAAAAAAGATCCGTTTGGCACATGCGGGTCAAATTGTCATGTGATATCATAGATAGTACCTCATCCTGGGAACGATACTAGTGCATAACAAAGTTTTTCCATTCAATGTCTTTTAAATTTAGCACATAAGACTTCACCGGAACTTCGTTTATAGACTTGCCATGAAAGTGTGATTTCCTCAGGTAACATCGATACTGCTGCAATGCTTCCTTGAAAAGCACAAGCAAGCTTTGCTCATCATGACTATCCAGATTGCCCCTCTCCTACTTACAACAATGTAATATAAATCATTGATGTGTTCAATCAGCAGAAAACAAGAAAATAATCACCATGAATAATAGCACTTACACGTAAGTGGGACAGGAAGATGTGAAAATGGTGCTTGTCTTCACTATAATCTTCCCATGATAGGAATATATGCACGTAGTAGCTAACAACATTGAAAGCATTGTCTTTCAATGAGAATAACTAGAATGGGGTTCCAATCTGCAGGAATTGGTCGTCTCTGTAGTTGGGATAATTCTTCGGCCGGTGGACTTGTTGTACTTTTGCTGGAGTGGGATTTTTCTGTGGTACGACTGGTGCTATGGCATGTGAAATTGGCATACCTTTTGCTGGAGTGCAGGTCCTGTGTGGTGGGGCTAGTGGTGTGGCCAGTGAATTATGCGTACACTCTGCTGGAGTCAGTCCTACATTTTGTGTCACTGGTTGTAGAGCTAATATAAGTGGGGTGCTGTCTGATTTCTCTGGCACCACCATGTTTTTCAAGGACTTTGCTAGTGCTCCTTCAGGTTCGGCAATCACCCTCTTCCTTTCTGATATCTGATGCACAAGAACAACATTTGAGTGGAAAAACATGGTATGATGACAGATGGAATATGTATTGATAATGGATGGGCATGGCATCTTGACATATATGTTGAGTAAACTATGAAAATGGCGGTGCTACAAAGTAGAAGAAATGCAAGACAACTTATGCAAGATACGCACAATTAATAAAACCTTGCCAAATTAGAACAGGCACCTTGATGGGTGAACAGGACAGGCCATCTGCCTTTGACTCCTTGAGGTCAGAATAGTCATTCGGATCATATTCTGAACAAGAAACTACAGGTGGGGAGCGTATGAGTTTCATTGCATCTAGAATGGCACTCAATGCCTTGGTGCCAAAAGTCATTGCAGTGTTCCACAATGTTCTTCTAATGTGCAGATTCTGATATTCACCGTGATTACGTATAATATCTGAGAAGCATGAAACATAAATAGTAGTGAGATTATCTTTGTAATGCAGAGGATATTCCAATATAGGGGCGCCCCTGTAAACCCTTGTGTGCTATCACTGGATTCTGATGAGAGAGCCCATGTGTGTTGTAATACGGTGCATGCATTAATATAATCTGGCACATGTACACAAAAAAGGCTCCAGTATTAAGGATAGTTGGCAGATGATAGGTTCATAATATACTGTATAGAGAGTTTATTGCCAAACCATGATAACAAGAGCACACATAAACTAGGCAGATTGTAGTTTACATAAAAGGGGTACACCATAACTAGGATATATAAATCAGGAAATTGGAACTGGCTAGAAATTACGGTGTTGTATTGTCGCTACTAATTGAAAGCCTATCGATCACGTACAGGCCAACTCTATGAGTTGTTGACTGTAGATGTCCCTGCTCCCCTTCCTGACAAGGAACATACTGTATGTACTAAATACAGAATAACAAAAGATTAACATGCTAAAGAACAGAAGAGGAAGCATATTCTTGAGGTTCCACTTCATTGCAAACAGTGTTGGTTGCCCACTCATGATGAATCACATCGCCCAAAGGAATGCAATTCCATGTTCTCTCTCTATATGTGGCCACATGCATTTGGAAAATCAAGTGGGAGCATTACCTGACCAATTAAGTGTGTGTCTGTTAACTAATATCAATATCATGGTGTGTTGTTTAGCTTCAAGAGTGGACTGCTGCTAGTGCGACACAAAGCAGCTACGCAGATCATAGTGTAGATATAATGGGAAAACCGTAAGCATCACAAGTAAAATTAGCAAAGTGGAACTTGCTGGAATATATGTGCTAGTATTGCCGATACGGCTAGAAAGGCTTCGGATACCAGCTCTCTTCAACTGAAGGTGCGGTACTGTTAATATCCATGTAAGTCCCAAAGGCGACACAGCTCCCCGCATTTCCTTGCTAATCTTACAGTATTCAAGTGGGCAGGCCACTACAATTCCTATTCCTATGTTTACAAAATCCTACGAATCAAAGAGGCCCAAAGATTTCAAAGTGTCCATCACAACCGACCGTATAGACCTCTACACTTCAAATGTCCCTGCTCATCTTCACTACAAGGAACATATTGTGCTACTATCATACTCTCTCCATTCCAAAATATAAGTCTTTGTAGAGATTTCCACTATGGATCACATACAGATGTATACAGATACATTTCAGAGTATAGATTCACTCATTTTGCTCCATATGTAGTCCATGGTGGAATCTATGCAAAGACTTGTATTTAGGAATGAAGAGAGTACTTATTAAAGAAGAATGGAAGAGGAACATGCTAAAGAAGAGCAAGCAGATTTTTGGATAATAAAAAGTTTGTTGCGCAGTGCCCACACATCATGAACTAGAGCGCATTAAGAATGCTACTCCTTGTTGTCTCTCTATATGTGGTGCACGTGCTTTTCGAAAGTTAAGTAGGAACATTAGCTGACCAATTAAACATTATCTGTTTTAGTAATATCAGCATCATATAAGATTTGTATTTGAGCAACAAGTTTGGAATTATGAGTGGCACGTTGTTTAGCTTGATGGATTCGGGAGCAGTGCTAAGCAGGTACGATGATGGTACTAAATATAAAGGCATGTCTACATGCAAGTCGCATGACTTTTCTCATTTGGGATCAGTCGACCAATTCAGGCGGTTGGATGATGATCCTACGTCTCCTAACCCTTCTTCTTCCTCGTCTCTGATTCTTCCCATACAGAACACCGCACGGGCCGCCGGCCGAACCACCGGCCCCCACCACATGTGTTCCTCCACCACCACCACCCCCTAGCCCCGCCCCACCCGCGTTGAGTTTTCTTCGTTCGGCGAGGCCCCACCACCGCCCCCACAACCACCGTCCCCACCCGAGCCCCTTCCTTCGCACCGGCGAACTCTGGCGAGCTCTCAAAAATCAACTGACCCAATTTTGAAATTTAGTCTACTTTCATTTAACTAGTGTGGAATATAAAAGGGGAAAACCATAAGCATTGAGAGTATAGTGTTGAGCATGCCATGGCAGATCTGAAGGTGCAAACCAGACAAAGGAAACTTCGCAACCAATGTTTGCTTTCAGCTAACAAGTAAGTCATGGACAAGAAATCAGAATAAAGTAGTGGCAATCTATTTTCTTACTGCGATAAATAAGTTGAGCAGATACAAAAGAGTACCACCTCTGGTGCGGCGCCGTGTTTGCATCTGCTGAGAATTTGACGGTGTTGCGGTAGCGATGGCTGTTGGTGGCGTGGAAGCAGATCTAGGATGGTAGACAGTGGAGGCGGGGCGCGGTGGACGAGACGGTCGTGGGAGCGGCGCCAGCAAGGTGGACGATGGCGGGGATGAAGAAAGAGGACGGGATGTAGGGATCCCGGTCCGAAGCCATTGATGAGAGAGGTCGATCTCTTGTAATGGCCGACAACGTTGGGGTATCAGCTCCGACATGGTAGAGGAGGACGGCGGTGGATGGGGTGGCGGTCGGAGGAGGTTGGGGTGGAGACGGTGTTTTGGTGCCCACGGAGTATGAATGGGGAAATGGAGGGAAAGAGAAAGGAGGGAACCATGTCTTCAGGTCGCGCTTGTCTCAAATGCAAGGAAATTTACAAACTTAGCCCCCGTTTAAAATGTCCTACATCACAGCTATATTAGTCGGTTGGGGATAGGATGGTAATCTCGCATACACCAAATACTTGCCGACAAGAGTTTGTTTTTGGCGCCCACCGCGTGTGACTCGGGGAGGGAGTCGATTTCGGCCGAGGAGACACTGTGTTTTGGGGCCCACCATGTAGGAATCCGGGTGAGAGGCAGTTATGTCACGTTCACGTTCAAGCTGATAGGCTTTGCGTGGCAGGGATAGGCAGTAATTTCCATCTCATAGATTTTGGTTTCGGGCGGTTACTGCGACTTTCCCCGCTTCGTTAAAAATTTTGCAGAGCAGGAGTGCATGTTTATCATGCCAACTCAATTCGAATCCAGTTTGTATTCTATTTTTGTTTGGGCAGGATCCATTTTCGTTTGGAATAAAATTCCATATACATCATTTTTTATATATATACTTTCAAAAGCACAACAAAGAATTCTGCTCCTTTATATGTATAATATGATTTACAAATACAATGATCTCAAAATCATAAGGTTGAATTATAAAAATTTAAACCAAATTATGTTCAACTAAAATGTATGGATCAGTAATATCTGCATATAAAATAACATAGATGTGCGTGAATTCATATGAGTATGCATGTTTGATAGATCAATTTTGGTTCGAGTATGAATTACATGTATCATCATCTCGAATTCAAATATTTGTATCCCTTTTATGTTGACTCCTTTCACGCCCATCTCTCTTGCATGCACGCTCCTTCATGTAGCGATCACTCTCTTTTCTCCAACTCACCCGCACAGTCACTTCATGTTTCTCCTATGTTCGCAAACATGGTCTCTCGACGTCTCCCTTGAGAAGTGTCACACTCTCCCTATCGTTATACATTACACGGTTTCATTATCTCTGACGTCTCTACCGTTCTCTGGTATCACTAGGTACCTAAGCTTTCATTTTCACCTCCACACACAGTCTCACTCGTCTTTCACTTTTTCTTTCTCTCTATGGGGTTCTCTCACACACCCTATATGTCTCTATATATGACTCATACCACTAAAATTACTCTCTCCAGCAGACACAACTTCTGTTGCGGAATCCTTTCCGTCTCTATCCCAGTTATAAAACTGACATTATTCATTTGTTTACCGATAAGACAAACTCCCCCCCTCTCTCTCTCTCTCACACACACACAACTCTTGCTTCCACTCCCCTTCCCGACTACCGTCTCTCTCTCACACACAAAACTCTCGCTTTCGCACCCCGACTCGTATTTCTCTCACAAAAATTTATCGAGTAGCCTCTAGATAGGTTTATATACCCGCACACTCGTGCTTCCACTATCACATACATGTCTCTCTCTCGCTCCTTGTATCTATGTAGATTTTTCTTCCCTTCTTGAGACACGCCCTCTCAATCATGCACACACACACACACACTATTGCCTCATTTTAAGTTGATACCTCTCGCACACACACTCTTTGTGTCTTTGTCACACATGCACTCCGTCCTCCTCCTCTCTCCCTCTCTCTCACACACACATGGGCTTTTTGCAACAACTAGCAAGATGCCCATGCGTTGCACGGAACATCAAGATGCATTTGTATGAGTAGTTTATCTTGTGGGAGAAAAGGATGAATGAGGCGAGGCCTTATTTGCAAATGTGGAGAGGGGTGTGGGTATATTTTTGCAAAATTGCCATAGTTTCCTTCCTATACGCCAGATATAAATCGGGCGGCCTATATTGCAGGATGGCATGCACACCATCATCACTAACTCTGTTTTTTTATCTCTACTCTTATAAAAAGCATAGCCAGTGATGATGGTGTGCCTGCCATCCTGCAATATAGGCCATCCGATCTATATCTAACGGATAGGAAGGAAACTATGGCAACTTACCCGCACTCCTCTCCACATTTGCAGATAAGGCCTTCCCTCGTTCATCCTTTTCTCCCACAAGATCTTAATGTTCCATGCAACGCACGGGCATATTGCTAGTAAGAGTAGAAATTAGACATATACCCCTTCTCGAATCTTGAAACCAACAACATTCCTCCCTTATCTCATCAAAACCTCCAATGGAATATATTTTCAGTGAAACATAACATATTTTTAGTGATATACGTATTTCAAAACTAGACTCTTTTTTCTACCAAATCGGTGAACATGTATTAATCAACTTTGATCGTGTGGCAACGCATCGTTCCACAATGTAGTGCCTATAGATTTTTTAAGAAGTCAAACTTTGCAAACTTTGACCAAGTTTGTAGAGATAAATATTTATATCTACAATAGCAAAAATATATAATGTGAAACTACATCATATGATGAATCTAGTGATATTTGTTTCACACTCTAGATGTAAATATTTTTCTCATCAAACTTGGTCAAAGTTTGTGAGGTTTTACTTTTCAAAAAGTCTATAGGAAATACATTATGGAACGGAGGGAGTAGTTATTACCACTGTATAATTTTCTGGACACTAGACAAATGGTGGAGTACATATATGAAGAGAAGAGGCGCACGCACGCAGTCGGTCTCTCGCTGTCTCGCAAACATGAGAGTTACGTAAAGGCACTGTTAACAAATAAACCCTAAAATCCTAGTTGCATGATTGATGCATGTGCGGGTACCGGCTACGTGGTGGAGCGCACCTTTGTAGGAATAGTCAGCTCGTGTGATAATTTGATCCATAGGAGTTGATGGTCAGGGCCACAGGTGAACGACCTGGAGGTGGTGGCTCGCCAGTTGCCACCGATCGAGTAGCCATGTTTAAAATATCATTTTTAGTGGGGTAAGAGTTCCGATATTCAATGGCGCGTTATAAGTACTAAGTGGTTTTTAGAATGATTGATATGGAGCGAAAATGGAATTCATAACTACTACCTCCTTGGCGTATGGTTGTATGGGTTTGTGTTGCAAGATGTTGAACCTGGTAGTTCTAGGGAAAATACTATGGTTTAGATGTTGGTTTTGAGTAATGAAAATCAGAAGGGGGAAACCCTTCTTTGATAAAAAAACTACTACCTCAGTTCCAGTTTACTGGTACCCATCGTAGTTTGGGTAAAAGTTTGTCCATGGATTTTACTTGTAAAATGTGAATGGAAAATGAAATTTTGTTATACCCAAACAAAAAAGGACTGGAGGGAGTGATTGCTCTGACACGAACGCGACCTCTCATAGAGCAGGCGTTGAACCGGCGCGCCGGCCAAGAGGGCCCCACTCGCTGTAGGCCCGGCTGAACATGCCTCCTCGCCGCATGCAACCGGCTTCAGACTGCCCTGCCTGCCTCCATTGAATCCACGCGTGTGCCGGCAACACGTCCTTCTGCAAGCTGGCCGGTAGTTTAGAACACAAAAAATGACCAAAATATAATTAATTACGCATGGTCTTGACTTGTTGTGCTCGCAGTGGTAGCAGGACTAGACGTTTTTCTTTATTTATAACTCTCCTGACATTTTTTGGCTTTGAAGTGAATCATGGTTGTGGACATTATCTATGAATGTGCAAATAGCTGTGAACATGAGTTTGATGTGGAAGTTGAACTTGGAATGTCGAGCTTGCGCGTGAACTATACCATGTCCAATGCTTCGTCTGATATTGTTTGAAAAGTAATTGTTGTTATTACATGACCCAAAAAAATTATTTTGTGTCACATTAGTAGATGCATGGACATCACAACAGGCATGCTGATTGGATAAACATTTGAAGCTAGCTATTATGAAGGAAATTTTGTAATAACAATAGTTTTAGATAGCTGGAGACACCTAGCCTGCTCTGCCTCTGCTAGCTTATTTCTGGCTCTTCCATCTCTTCATTGGCTTGGGTGAAGAGAGCATCTGATTGCTCTGTTCGCTTCTTCAGGAACTCAGCTACATTCTCAAGGGCTGCTGCACGCTTTCTTTCGGCCTTTACTAGAGCCACGAGGACATGAACAGCTGACGACTCCACCTGGCTTGTGTGTAATCCAGCATCATCTGGGAATTTGCACCTTGTGTCTAATCCAGCATCATTAGGTAACTGGCACCTTGTGTGTAATCGAGCCTCATTTTGGAAACATGATCTCGAGGTTGACCATACTTCCCTCCTCGCAGGAACTGCATCCCGGCATGAAGTTACCTCTTTTTTTAGAACAATACTTAGAGCAACACAGATCCATTTAGTAGAAGCCAGATAAGTAGGACTCGTAGAAGTGAATTCAAAAGGAAAAATATAAAAACAGACTAGAAGGTGAGAACACCCACTTCCTACATCAAGCTTAAAATGAAAGCATTAGGATGATTAAGACTTTTCTTATTACACATCTAAGAACACGAGGCTAAGAGAAACAGAAAATAAAACATATACACATAAAAGAACACAAGGCTAAACAGAAGTAATTGGAAGGGTGTTACTTACCAAAACTCGTTTTACAGGTTTAGTGCAGCTCCTCTTTAACTTTCCATGCTCCTAGAAGATGTCCCAAATATCACGTGTTTGGTCTTCATTGCTCCTCTGCATGTTCGCACTCGTGGTTTTAAAATGTGAACATGGCAAGAAAAATATACTACTAGTAATACGCACACATCTTGTGGGCAACATTAAAGCACTCGTCTGCCATGTTAGAGCATCTCCAACAGAAGTGCAACGCGTGGCCCTTTAAAAAAGCGTTTACAGTGCTAAGATAGAGAATTAGAGATAGAGAGTAAATACTAGAGAGTAGATGATAGTTCTCAGCATAGATATAGCATAGATAATTTTAAAAAATAGATAGTTCAACTACTCCTCGTCGTCCGACTCCTCCTCGGTGATGTCCTCCTTCGACGTCTCAATGTAGGCGTGAAGATACCGATCATCGTTGGATTCCCAGGGCGACACTGCTCCTAGCCTCATGTTGAATTGAGCGTGCTCTTGTCCTCGCGATAGGCGGCTCGCTCCGCCCTCCTCTTCTCCCTCTCCGCCCTCCTTTGCACGTAGAACTCGCGCTCGTTGATGACGTCCTACGGGAAGCGTTTGCGCCACAACGCCATGGCTTCCTCGTCCATCTCAGCAATGCCAAGGGGTGCTCCCGCCTCTGGTTGTCGCAACGATCCTCGTCGATGATAAGCCGTGGCAGAGGCGCGAGCTCCTGCGCCTGCTCCTGCGTCGGCACATTGGGGTAGTTCAATGTTCTATGAGGCCACCGGAGGCACCACGCTGCCGCGTCGTACTCGCGGGCAGCCTCACTGGCGGTGTCAAAATTGCTGAGGCCTAAGTGCATCCCACGGAACCGGATCTCAGCGGAGAAGCCGCCCGAGGGCCGCGCGCGGATGCCGCGGTATCCCCAAGTTTCCCGGCGACGCGGCGGCGTGGTGATGCGGCGGCGGCGAGGCGAGAAAGAGTAGGGAGAGAGTGGTGGCAAGGCACAGAGCAGTGGGAGGGCGTTGGATTTTATAAAGCGCATCGCGCGCCAAAACTAGCGCGTACCCGGCCGATTTTTCCCACGCGCGCGTGATCTTTTCCCGATGTCCCTGCTACCTCTACTCTCTTCTCTACTGTTATATTTATTTAATATTTAATATTTATCTCTACTTCTCTACTCTCTACTCTTTTTTTCCTTAGAAAAACAGAGTTGATGATGATGGTGCGCCTGCCATCCTACAATATCGGCCGTCTGATTTATATCCGACGGATAGGAAGGAAACTATGGCAATTTTGCAGAAAGATACCCACACCCCTCTACAAATTTGCAAATAAGGCCTTCCCTTGTTGATCCATTTCTCCCACAATATAAACTACTCATAGAAATGCATCTTGATGCGTGCAACGCATGGGCATCTTGCTAGTTCTAAAAAACTTTTCATCATTTGCCACACTACTGGTTGCAGATGAAGAACCTACCCAAGTACAGTGCGATACAGGAGCGACGCACAATTAAAAGCTGATATTATGTTGGACAATGGAGGCTATGACCAATTACTTTTACGGGAACAATAGCAACCAGGAAATTTGAAGGGTAGGTATGAACAAAATTTGAACTGCACATGTACTGCTCAGTGATTCAATACACACATTACCAATCGAGGAGGAGAACGATGGTTGCGGCGGCCTTTGTGCATCATGGTTGGCAACGGTAGTCAGTTCATTTTCCACGACGGTGGTGCTTCTGCGCTTGGCGTCGGCTTCCGGGAATCAGATCCGAGACCGTGGAAGACGATGCCAGGGAAGAGGCTCCGTGTATGATGACGACGGTGGACTGGCTCCAGTGCGGCGTACAAGGTCGTCGATGAGGGAGATGCGTTGTGGTGTATGAGTGTGCCGATGTAGAAGGGAAGGAGCACGAAGGCTGCGGTGCCATGGAGAATTCTATTTTGTGGTGGGTATAGAAAATGGGGAGTATTTAGGTGTGCTACTCTGTGTGTCGGGGTGGGGTTGGCTGGGTAGGGTGAACCTGAAGTTACAAAAATAGCCCCCTACCAAGCGTCATCCGAAGGCCTGTTCCGAAGGCTATGATGGTAACTTCGCACTGCTCGAATCAGGGTCGCAGGAGATCTTCCCGCCGACCTCAATATTTTGTGACACTGAACTCCCCGTGTGGCCTGCTAGGTGATTGGGCTAAGCAACTAGCAAGTAGTACTAGTAACTACTAGTACTACCTTCGTTTTTATAATCTTTGCATATTAGGTTTGACCGAAGTCAAACTTCCTAAAGTTTGACCAAGTTTATACAAAAATATAAACATTTACCATAAAAAATATGTATGATGTGAAAGTACATCAATAAGGAATCTAATGGTATTTATTTGTTACTATATTGTATATGTCAATATTTTTTGTTATGAACTTTTTGAGAGTTTACAAAACTTGACTTTAACCAATGCTAATACGTGGACTTAAATAAAAACGGAGGGAGTATGTATTTATTTTCTTAGTTTGTACTGAATTAATCAATTGTTGTAATTGTGAAATAAATATATTAGGTAGTGACTTCGAATGTAATGGTCTGTACAATTCAATAGATGCAATCATTTTTGAATTCCAAGATGTATACAGGGTCTATAGTACCTCGAAATATGCTCAAACTCACACAATCCTAGTCAAATGAGAATCTAAATGCATTTCATAGTTATTACTGTGTAGGATGCAACAAAACCAACCATAACTCTACATCATCCATTATAAAAGCAAAATTTTGAACACATCCCAATGTGGGAATGAAACATGTAGAGAGAGCTTGCGGAGATGGAGCAGATAGGGCAGGAAAGAATGTATGTATGTGGACGAGAGAGTAGGAGACAAACCTAACGAGACAGAGAGAGAGAGAGAGAGATAGAGAGATAAAGAGAGAGGAAGAAGTTTGGTTTGTGAGAAATATGGAGACATGTAATATACGTGAGATGCGTGTGCATCAGGATTCTGTACACGTGGAAGGAGAAGATACGATAGGTTTGATGAGAGAGGTGGAAAAACATGGACAAGAGTGGAAGGATCTCGTGGGTTGAGGGATTGATCATTTTGTGCGGGGGAGAGGGGGATTGGTAATTTTGTGCAGGGGAGAGAGGGGGGGAGGAGTCAGTCAGTCGTCGTCACATCATCCTGCTTCCAAGTGGCCCCACATTCTCTAGTGTAGTGTGGTCGCCGTCTTCGATCTCCTCGATGTCCTCTTTCAAGATAGAGGTGTTGTGCATGCTGGGGTGCAGAGAAGCACAAGTGAGAGTGGTCACCATATAACCTTGGATGGGGATGAATTGTGTGCTCGCGGGAGGGGGTGTGTGCGGTGTGTGTGTGTGTGTCAGATATTGAGAGAAATCAAACCTATGGAGAGAAATGTGTGTGTATGTGACGGAAAGCTACATGCTAAATAGGGTTTTCACGAAGAGATTGTGCGTGCGAGATAGAGAGCGATGTGCGGGCCTTGAGGTGGGCAAGTGCCAGGTGAGGGTGTCAAAATGTGTTCGTTGATGCATGCGTTACATGCGACCGTGCGAGGGACGGATGAATCGAGAGAGATGGTTGTTGTGTTACGGATGCTCCCCCCTATCTCTCTCTCTCTCTCTCACACACACACATAAGTAAAATAGAAGAACGTTCTCTCATGTATACACAATGTATCGGCATCTGTCTATGTCTCACTAGTGCATGATCATTTGCACATTCACACCTCTCTATGTCTCTATCACACGCACACCGTCTCCACATAGCCCTTCCGCCACAACACACATATGGACACATACACATGTTCTCTCTCAGTCACACACACAAAATCAGTATTAAAAAAACTAGGGCGCACCTAAAACGTCCAAATCCCAATAAACACGAACTGGAGCAAAATTCAAATATAGGGAAATATTGTAGCGTCAAGAAATTTTCCAGGAAAAAAAGTTGAGTAATATTCGGGGATTGTTTTCACACACACAAAAAGGTTCGGTGGATGTCTTTCGAGTGCGACACGGTGATGCACCGTTCGATCGACCTTGCGGCCGCGGTACACGCGCTTGCACAGGATTCCATATCGTGGCTGTGGTAACTAATATAAGCACTGCCTCAGTCTAATGTTTACGTCTACTAGTACGTTTTTCTTTTAAGTTTGAACAACCCTATATAAAACTAAACTAAGCTCCCATATGCACACTCATCAATATGCCGCCACCGCCATTGCGCATGCCAGCGCCCGCCTGCTCCGGCCAACAATTTCTCACCATCACCGCCATGTCGCCGCCATCCCTGTGTCATGAAGCCGAAGGCTCGCCCGCTCACGTCATCTGCAGTCCCTCCTCGCGATGCCAACGCACTGCCAAGCACGCGAGCAGCTGGTGGAGCCCCATCTATGCACGCAGCGTACGAGGAGGAGGACGAGTGCGTGCTCCAGCACGCCGGCGAGGAGGAACTAGCGTGTCATTGTCGTCTCCACCCGCATGGAGGAGGCACGCATGGTGGCTGTCGCGGCGGAAGCCAGTTATGCCCGCGCCGAGCCTGCAAACCGGTTGCAGACATAGAATCTACCTTCGAGACCTTGAATGCCATGTGGATACTGCAATCTGAAGGAGCAATTTGGGTCAGTTGACTCTTGTGAGCCGTTGGATGCAACATGGATGGCTAGAAGGGCTTCTTCAACCTTTGAAACTGATGCACTGTTCATCTTCTCAGCCCGCCACACGCCTAACCGTCTGCCCCCGGCGCCCCACCCTCCCTGAACCGCCTGCCACCACCATGCTCCCCCACCCCCACCATCCGTTTAACCTCGGGCACGATCCATTTTTTCCTGCGAACTGCATTCCACACCCAACACTCAAAGATAGATCATGGGCACCCTGCCACCCTAATATAGATACTGGGAGCTTCTCTGCCATCTTCTTCCTTCGCTCTGTCGAACTTCTTTCACAAATCGACTGACCCAAATTATACTACTAGTATGAACGTATTAAGTACAGTAGGAACACGAAGATACGAGTAGTAGTACCAACTGCAAGAAGAACAGTAGTAAGACATAGTACTAGTACTACTGTACGTACTAAAGAGTTCACATAACGAGAAAGAACATAAAGTTCAAATAACGAGAAAGAACATAAACATATTTCTACTGGGGGCTCAACATACCACAACCCTGAAATAAAACTAAGAAACTAGTCCGCTTGACACAGCAGTAGAACCAACATGAGCGACGACACTGCTACCTTACTTAGAGTCTGAGTCCACGTCATCGACTTCGTCCTCGTCCCTCTTCCTCTTCCTCTCCGTCGACACTTCTTTGTTCGAACTGAACACTGGGCTCTGCTTCTTCATCCAACCCTTGTAGATATTTAAACAAAGATAGGCATCCATTGCTGCATACAAGATGTGATCTTCATCTAATGTCTTTGACTCCCATGCATGATGAAACTCGTGGTGAGGTTTCCTCAGTTTAGCGTACGAAGGGTCAATCATGGCTGCTGCCAGGGTCAGCATTGAAGGCTGAGAGGAGGACACCAGGCTTGCCTTCTGGAGATTGAAGGGATAGCCTACAACAAGGCCTATCCGACCCAGGTCATCCCTGTCATTCCTAAAGTCTACAGTAATGAATTTCACTCTTTCGTCCTTGAGGAAGTTCTTAAAATCCTGGCACTCAACGTCGGCATGGCATATGTGGTAGACCAGCCACACATTATGTACGCAAACCTAGATCACGGCGGGCTTCTTCTTCTCTGCCTCCTTTAGGATCTTCTCTCTTTCCAGGACTGTGGTGTACTCAACATCTAGCCAGCGACCCACTCATCTTTGAACTGTTGAATATGCGTAGGAAGCGAGCAAGGCATGCTTTCACTCTCGTGGATCCACGTGTGTAGATGACGATGAACTCATCGCCGGTGATGGCTCTAACCTGGTACTCAGCGGCGACCATGGAGATTTGGGAGGCCATGGATTTTGGAGGAGGGTTAGGAGAAGTTGAACTGGTGTAATGCGAAAGGATGGGATGACTGGGAGCGAACTGTTCTAAGGTAGTAGTAGAAGACAGGGACGATTAGGGCGTGCGAATGGTGTGGGGTTGTTGACCTGCCCGGTGGATAAACGGCTGCAATCCACCAAAGAGTTCTCTAGTACTATGTGGGACCCACTAGATGTGATGTCTACTAGACCCATATCATAGGCCTGACGGTATAGCTTCTACCTATTTGCACGCCATGCCGGTGCATGGATGTAACTTTACTTAATTCCGTCAACCGTCGCGCCTCCCATGACCTTCACCTCCCTCACGCGGTCGCGCCCTTTGAGACTACTACCGGCTATAAATGAGCAATTTTTTGCCTAGTCCGCATGCATCATACTCCCTTTGGTCCTTTTTAATTCCGTCAACCGTTTGCAAAGAGTTTGACCAAATTTATACTAAAAATATCAATATCTACAATACTGATTATAATGAGTATAAGAACTATGTTTCATAATGAGTATAAAAATATTGATTTGAACTTGTGAATGTTGATACATTTTTCTATAAGTTTGGTCAAAGTAGAGGTTCATTGACTTTAGACAAAACTTAAATGCACAATGCAGACTAGTTCCTCCGTCTAGGTGCGTGCCATGTCCTATCTAGTCATCACAACAAGGTTAGCTATTAGAGTACTACTACCTCCCTTCTACTTTAAAGGGCTCGATTCAAAATTTTCACCTACTCTTACCAAGATAGAGGCGGCGGAATAGTTTTTGTAGTATGCAAAAGTACTCAACTAATGTTGTCGTTCTTCACAAAAAAATGTGTTTACCAATGCATTATCGCATTGCATGCATGCATGAACACTAGTTTTACTCTAAACCCCCTCTCTTTAATTCTTTGCCACATCAGAATGTTTGCTATTCCTGCCATCCAAGATGACTTATTATGCACCATTCCCCATACCTGCAGGAAGCCCGTTCGTCTCCAAATCTTTTCCTCTCCATGTGTGAAAACAATATGCCTACTTGACTCTCCTTCTCCCTCTCGTGGTCCCACCACTCCACCCCGTGTGGAAAAAACCTGCATGCATGACTCTCCTCCCGCCGCGCTCATCCAATCCGTTGTGACCAGCAATATTTCCACCCCTTCCCTCCCCTGTAACATACTCCAACAAATATGCCCACATAGCTGTTACGTTAATCACGCAACATATCTTACGGGACGCTGCTTCAGTTACTTAACTGCAAGTGCATTGGGTCACTGACATATGGGCCCAACAAGGGTCTGGCCCACATGTCAGTGACGCAATTGGACCTGTAGTTAAGTTAATGCAGCTCAGTCCATATCTTACGTAGGTGTGCCATTGCTCGCTATAAATACCGCGCCTCCCATGGCATTAGGAAGAACGCTCATGTTCATCGCTATCTCCTCCCCCTCCCTCTCACGTTGACCACCATGGCATCGCCCCTCCCAAGCTCTAGGCACCCCTCGCTGCATCGCGCGGATGGTCACGCGTCGCTGTTCTGTTCCTCGCCGCCACTAGTCGAGGAGCACACATCAGTGTTCCACTCCTTGCCGCGACGCGTGGAGGTGGACGCATCGGCGTTCCCAATCTCGCCAGCACGCGCGTCGGAGGACGCGGCGGCTCCCTGCTACGAGGAGAACGCCGCACCGCCCGCCGAGGCCCCCCCCCCAGCCTTGAGGAGCTTTGGAAAGAAATGGATGTCGCCTTGTGGGAGGCTTTGCCTCGCAGAGCGCGCCAAAATAGAGGTGTAGAAGAAGGCCGAGGAAGAGAAGCGAGCCGCGGGACAAGCTACCTGCCAGGCCTATGTCGCGTCCGAGAGAGTCAGACAATTGCCTCTTTGGCAGAAGGCTCGTGCGAGGGCCGTGAGGGTGGCGGAGGACGCCCGTGCCAAAGCCCTGAGTAAAGTCGGGCCCAAGCATCTCATCTACGCTTGGCGGTACGTGGACCGGGTGCACGCTTCCAGTGAGGAGGGGTACCTATTGGCGCCGGATTACCACATCGGTGAGATCGTGCTCGCCCGTCGGCAAGTCGCCAATCAGCACCTCGCGAGTTGCGAGGCTGAGGAAGTGGCATTGTGTCAGAGCATTGGGAAATGGCCGCACACCAGGGCACTCGTGGTGCGCTGCAAGCGCTCCTGCGAGCGTTGTGGCTTTTAGTAGGAGTGTAATTTAGTTTCGTAAGGTGATCTCATTAGTTTTGGGACGCAAATGATAAATCCCGAATGTTCAGGAATTATTAGTGTCCTTAATTAAGTATGTAAAAGGGAAAGTTTGGAAACCTTGTGTATCCGTACGCATTTTGTAAGTACGTGCATATAGCACAAACTTTACTACTCCTATATACTATCGCACTACACGTCTCTCTCTCTATATGCTTGCAGACTGTGCTACTCCCTCCGTCCAGGTGAATAAGTCATCTTTGGATGTGCACCATGACCAAGAAGGAGGGAAGACTTATACACCTAGGCAGAGGGAGTACTATTATTACTTATGTACGTGCAAATGCATGTTTTAACATTATGATGCAGTTTTTTAAAAAGTAGAAAAATAGCACTAGTCAAGCTTGTGAAACGATTGAATGCAAAACAAATGCAAAATGCTTGTTTTCTTGTTTACTTTTAGCTTTTCTGTGGTTATTTCTCTGTCGTACTTTGTACGAAGTATCTCACTGGTCGGAAAGGCATGAAAATTCCCAAACCGCTTCCTACACCCTGTATCGTTTTTTGCCTAACAAGTTGTGCCGTGCAATTGGAATTCCAACTTGAGTACTACTACTAGTAGGAGTACCAGGGCCAGTTATTTTAGGCTTCTAGATTAGTAATCCCATAACTACTACCTCCGTCCTGGTTTATTGGTCCCCATTGTAATCTGTGTCAATTTTTGATCATAAATTTAACTAATGAAATGTTAGTGCATGTCACATGCACTAACATTTTATCAATTAAATCTTTGGTCAAAATTTAGCACAAATTACAATGGTGACGAATAAACCACGACGGAGGTACTAGTAGTAGTTTAGAGGCCCAAATAAATAAGTGAGGCGCCTTACGGGTGTTTGTTTCCAGGGACTTTTTGGTGTAGGGACTAGAAAAAGTCCCTCTTAGAAACTTTTTAACCAAACATGAGGGACTATTAGGGACTAGAAGTTTCTTTTCGGGACTAAATGAAGAAGACTCTCAAGGAGAGTCTTTTTTGGGACTTTTCCAACAATGCCCCTCCCTGCACCCATTGGCCCGCCGGCCCTTGGTGTTGTTTGCTTGTTATTTTTTTGTATACTAGGGGTAACATGGTTATTTAATAACCTCCAGGGAGGGGGTAGGAACTTTTTAGTCCCTGGAAACAAACAGGGAGGGACTTTTTAGGGACTAGGGACTTTTTTGTTGGGACTAGAAAAAGTGCTAGGACTTATGAAGCAAACAGGGCCTTAATGTTACTCTCCACTGTGACTAGTCTTATGGGAAAAGCCGGGGAAGAGACGACTTATTTTTTAAGCCGCCAAAAGAACTGGCCCTAGGAGTAGTAGCTAGGGATACTAGAGTAGTAGCTAGGGATCGAGTGTGCGAGATGAACCAGAGAAAGTAAATGCAGAGAGATGAAATGCAAAAAAGACTGAGGGATGTGATGGTTTCTTGTCCGTTTATTTTACCAGGCAGCTTATTACTTGGAGTGGTTGGTTTTTGTGATCTGATGACTTTACTGCCGCGCCACGAGCGGGCTGAGATTCACGTGCAGCGCCACCCTCTACACTAGTACTACATCGGTCGTGGTTTATTAGTCCCCCATTGAATTTAACTGACAAAATGTTAGTGAATGTCAACAAGAACTATATTGTTGGATTCGTATTTGAACATAGTTTTCAATGATATAATTTTAGGTGACATGCATCATCATTTATCATACTATATATAATGTTAGTTCAATTTTTGGTCGTATTAATCTATAGTAAGGTGCCCGTGCGTTGCACGGAACAGTGAAATGCATTGATCGGGGAGTTGTTTATTTTGACAAAGGATGTGGGGGTCATCTCATGTGTAATGGGTATCGATAGGTTTCTTCAGATATTAATTCATATCTAGAGCTCACAAACATCCGGTTGAAATAGATAAAAAAATTAACTTTTTTGAACAAAAGCGTTCAACTGTTCAACCTGCATCCAAAACTTGTGAAGAAATAACACTTATTGTGCTTTGCAAGAAATGATCTTTAAGAATTAGTTTTTGAGTATCGATGTTGGCTATACTATTAAGTATTAACCATGCCATTATACACCTAGACGGAGGGATTAAATCAGGATGACTTGGAAGGGGGCAGAGGAGATGTAAGAAATGGTTCATCATAATTCTTTCACCAGTACTGCAGTAAAAAATTCATACATCGAAGATTCTAGACTAAAAAATAAATGTATACACTTTTATTCATGCGCAATACTCCAATAGAAGACTAATGATCACGCATGGAAGTCTCCACATGCTTAGATAGCGGATTACATTGGGCGAATACTAATGATCAACATTTAACTTGGTAATGCATATGTCCAGGTGAACCTCCTTGGAGTCCCCGTGCACATTGTTGGGGGTCAAATCATGCCATGCGTCTTCCATGTCCACATCGGCGGGAAGGTCCACGCTCGGCACAGTCCTAGTCAACTTGACGTAGCTAGTGTCGCCGCCCACGTACCTCCGAGCTGTAGTAATAGTGAGCACGCACCTGTACTGTAACATCCCAAATTTTCAATTTGGAATGTTATACACTAGATCATCATGCATAGCATATTTTCTTGCATTTTGGTTGATCCTAGAAATTTCACGCAACTCAAGGACCCTCGGAGAGAGTTGGAGATTTCGTTATTTTCATATTTGAGAGTTTTCTCGAAGTTTGAAAATAGGATCATTTGATTTATTTATTTTATCTTCAATAATTTTTCCGGTGTCAAAAATATATGAGAGAGGGAATAATATGACTTTCCCAAATTTAGGAAAAATGAAGATTTAATAAATAGATCAATTTTTGTTTGCCGGAGTTTTATTTGCATTTTATTTGGATAGGGAAAAATGCGCGTTTTCGAAAATTGCATTTTAGGTCCGGAGAAAAGTTCATTTTGTCCGGCTCATTTTTAGGAGTCGGGAAAAATTTACTTTAGATTTTTCGGAGTTCGTTTAGATCTCTTTTTGTTTTTTTTTCTGCGTGCTGAACCGTTAAAAAAAACTATTCGCAGGCCAGCCGGGCCAAAGGCCCAAGCCGCCGCAAGCCAAGCAGCCGGCCAAGGCCATCGCTAGCCGGGCGCCAGGCGCAGGCGCAGGAGGCCGCCGCCGCCTCTCTCCTGTACCGAATCCTAGTAGGACTTTGGTCCTACTTCCGTATATTCCTTTTCTATTTCTAGATCTTTTCCTTCCCTCTTTTCTATTCCTATTCCTAGTCTAATTCCTTGCCCTCTACCCCAAGTAAACCCCTCCCCTCCCCAATATAAATACCCAAGCACCCCCCCCTCTAAACACATCAAATTCCAAGCCTCTCTCAACCCCAAGCACTCCACCGCCATCGATAATTTTAATGGTTTATCTAAGGTGGCAACTTAAACACACATCTGGGTGGATTGAGGCACCTGATGTCTATCAGGACTTGCCTGTTTTTTTTCGGACCGCCACCCAGGCTCAAAGGGATCATAAGATCTTTCATGCTAGAAACTTCCGTGTGCAGCCACAAGCCATTATGGGCTCTGGCATAGTTGACTAAGTTGTGCGAACTCTTACGGGGTGGACTAGCAGATGAAGGGGTTGTAGGTGGTACGGTCTACCCCACATGTAAGGTGCTAGCGCTTCTGAAAGACTGTGTGTCGGTCATCCGTCTTCTCAAACACCGTGTAGTGCGAGAAACCAAACGGAGGCGATCGAGTCTTGTGGGGAAAAGTGCGCAAACCTCTGCAGAGTGTACAAACTAATCATGATTAGCCGTGTCCCCGGTTATGGACAACTTGAGTATCTAGTACTTGAATATCATTGTGAATCTCAACATGTTACTTCTAATTAATGTTGTTGGGTTTTAATTATTCTTAATTGGGATTGAGAATGCTGTCAACCATTCTCAATGTTTCACAACCACCATAATAGTTAAATAAATTTATTCCTTTGCAGTAGGGAAAAATTGGCTTTATGCAAAATTGTAACCATAGAGCTTTCCACCAGCCATATATGCATATAGTATAGCTGTTTCATTCCATTACTCTCTATGTGTTACTTTGCCAGCATATTCCATGTGCTGACCCGTTTTCGGGCTGCAACGTTAATGTTGCAGACTTTTCAGACGACGATTGAGGTGTTTTTAGGTCGTGGCCCTATACTCAGTGATGCCGCTGGAGTTGATGGACCCATTTATCTTCCAAGTCTTCCGCTGTTATCTTTATAATATGGCCTTAAGCCATATTTATTGTAATAAGTTCTTTTTGAGCCATCGATGTAATAAGTGTGTGATTGCAACTCTGTTATAAAACCTCGACGTACTGTGTGGTGTCAGCATTACTGATCCAGGGATGACACCGTAGCACAGTAGACGTGATCCATTCGGGTCAGGTCGCTACAGAGATGGTATCAGAGCACACGCTGACTGTAGGACACGACCACTAAGTTAAAGCCATAGATTTCCATTCTCTTCTCATTTTCTAACTCCTCATCTTTTCTACTCTATTAGGATGACGAACGTGAAGATTAAGTACGCTCAACCGGATGAAGGCACACCATTTGGATTTCACCTGAAGGAAGTCACCAAGTACCTGAACATTGGATTACCAAGCTTCACGGGAACTTTCAACGCCACTCTGCCTGAAGAGGAGCGCTGGAAGATTCAAGCTCACGTTCCGGGAAGAACATTCGCGCCAATCACGAAGCCCATAGATAGTGTCTTCAATGCACCAACCTGGAGTCTGGGAAGGAGCATGGCAGCTCATATCACCATAGGACGCATTGGAGAAGTTTATCAAGAAGACCTCAAGGACACTATCTACCAGATTTGCGGACGCCGAGATGAACAATGGGAGTTAGTCAGCACCAAGAAGGATAGATCCATTGCAGCATTCATCCAGGAGTTAAACCAGCACATTCGACACCACGAGAACCAGATGTGCAATGATATGATGGAGTTGAAGAATGCGAAGGCAAGGATCATCGAGCTAGAAGGAGAACTGAAGTCTACACGCAAGGACTACATGGACGAGATCGTAGCTCTAGCAAGGCACAATAACGATCTTAAGCAGGAGATTGAAGAACTCAAGAGGAAGTTAGCATCCCAGGAGGAAGATGAGTACGTCGCATGTCCGGACAACTACATCATCATCGACGACACCGATTCGGATCCAAGTGAACCCGACTTTGAAGACGAAGCTGGAGCAGATATCATGGAGTCTTCCACCGGTTCAAATTTCTAAATGACCACCAGATAATAGTAGTATTTCCCCATGTAAACAATAGTCGAGCACTTTTGCGATAGTTAGACCGTTTGTAAGCCCTTGTTTGATTGATTGAAGTGATTTTGTGTGCATTTGCCTCATGTGCATATGGGTAGTGTTTTCCCTTTAGACCCCTCTATTCTTAATTCTCGTCTTTTCTAAAACCCTCAGATGCCTCCGAGACGTGACAATGGATTTCCACCGGAGCTCACTCAGTTGATTCAGCAGCAGAATCAATTGATGCAGATGTTAGTTCAGAATCAGCAGAACAACAACAACAACCCACCACCACCACCTGTTGACCACTTAGCCCGTCTCCTTAGGCTGAATCCGCCGGTGTTTTCTAGTAGCACCGAGCCGATAGTAGCAGACGATTGGCTCCGCAAGATAGGAAGGGAGTTGACCACTGCAGGATGTACGGATGGTGAGAAAGTGAAGTTTGCCGCACACCAGCTTGACGGACCCGCGGCAGCATGGTGGGAGAATTTCACAGCCACTTACCCAGTTGACACTGTCACATGGGATCAGTTTCAGCAAGCTTTCCGCACTGCCCATGTTTCAGCAGGAGCTATGGCCATAAAGAAGCGTGAGATTCGCATCTTACGCCAAGGAGGAAGGACAGTTGGCCAGTACGTTGACGATTTTAGCAAGTTAGCACGTTATGCCCCAGATGACATTGCTACGGATGCAGCTAAGCAGGAGAAGTTTCTAGAAGGATTGAATGATGAGCTAAGCATGAAGTTGATGGTAGCAAGTTTCAACAACTACCAGGAGTTGGTAGATCGTGCCATCATGATAGAAGGGAAGCAACAGCAGATGGAGAACCGTAAGAGGAAGTATGGACAGGGGAAGTATAACTCTGGAGCCCAGCAGCAGCCCCGTTTTACCCCTAAACCGGGATTTCAGTTTCAGCATACCCATGGAGGAGGTAGCTCGCACAACCATAATGTCCACAAGAATGGTAATCGGAATGGAGGAAGCAACGGCCAGAACCGGACAACCCCATCGACCCCAACCAAGAGAGACCTGAGTCAAGTCACCTGTTTCAAGTGTTCGAAGACCGGACATTATGCCAATGAATGTCCTGAAGGCCAGATTGGAAATGGCAATGGAAGCTCTGGAAAGAAGCCGAACCCTTTCAATAGGGGACAGGTGAACCACGTTAATGTGGAGGAGGTTGAAGATCAGCCCAATGCAGTAATCGGTAAGTTTTTGGTTAAGTCATTTACTGCACTCGTTCTTTTTGATACTGGTGCATCGCATTCATACATATCAAGGGGATTTGTG
Source organism: Triticum urartu (assembly GCF_056163025.1). Lineage (NCBI taxonomy): Eukaryota > Viridiplantae > Streptophyta > Magnoliopsida > Poales > Poaceae > Triticum > Triticum urartu. The sequence goes on along the minus strand of NC_141879.1, from coordinate 411,976,900 downwards.
GAAAAGTATAACCTGCCAACCCAAGCCCTTAGGTCACCCATGTTAGTAAGCTCACCAGGAGCGGAGTTTATGGCTAGACGATGGTGTGATCGGTTACCATTAAGGATTGGTAACTATGTGTTTCCCTCAGACTTAATAGTATTGGAATCTCAAGGATTGGATGTGATATTAGGCATGGATTGGTTATCAAAGTATGAAGGGAATATTGAGTGTGCTAGTAAGTCAATTTTGCTTACTACACCAGAAGGGAGAAGGATCAAGTATGTATCCCGGCATGTACCAAAAAGGACACAAGTGAATTGCCTAACAGGAGTCGTGCAGGAGGAAGTACCAGTGGTAAAGGATTTTCCTGATGTATTTCCTGAGGAATTGCCAGGCATGCCACCGGATAGAGACATTGAGTTTTTGATTGAGTTATTGCCAGGTACAGGCCCAATATCGAAGCGACCATATAGGATGCCAGCAAAGGATTTGGTGGAAATAAAGAATCAGATTAAGGAGTTATTGGATAAAGGTTACATTCGCCCAAGTTCTTCACCTTGGGGATCACCCGTACTCCTAGTGGAAAAGAAGGATGGATCATTAAGGATGGTTGTAGATTATCGGAGATTGAATGAAGTAACCATCAAGAATAAGTACCCACTGCCAATGATCAACGATCTGTTTGATCGGTTGCAAGGAGCTAAAGTGTTTTCCAAGATCGATTTGCGATCAGGGTACCACCAATTGAAGATTCGAGACCAGGACATACCTAAGACAGCATTCACCACGAGATATGGATTGTATGAGTATACCGTTATGTCATTTGGATTGACTAACGCGCCTGCCTATTTTATGAACCTGATGAACAAAGTGTTTATGGAGTTTTTGGATAAGTTCGTCGTAGTGTTCATTGATGATATTCTGGTTTATTCAAAGAATGAAGAAGAGCATAAGGAACATTTGCGTTTGGTTTTGGAGAAACTAAGGGAACATCAGTTATACGCCAAATTCAGCAAATGTGAGTTTTCGTTGAAGGGAGTAGGATTCCTCGGACATGTTATATCCGGAGAAGGTATAGCAGTTGACCCCACAAAGGTTGAGACTGTAACCGAATGGGAAGCACCAACAACAGTTGGAGAGATCCGGAGTTTTCTTGGACTCGCCGGATACTACCGGAGATTCATTGAGAACTTTTCAAGGATTGCGAAGCCTATGACGGAGTTGTTGAAGAAGGATACTAAGTTCAATTGGACTGAGGAGTGTGAGGCTAGTTTCCAGGAGTTGAAGAAACGTTTGGTTACCTCACCAGTATTGATTTTGCCAGATCAGACCAAGGATTATGAGGTGTATTGCAACGCTTCACGTCGAGGACTTGGAGCAGTGCTTATGCAGGAAGGAAGAGTTGTTTCGTATGCTTCACGACAACTGAAGCCTCATGAGTTGAATTATGCCATGCATGATTTGGAGTTAGCAGCCGTAGTGCATGCATTGAAGACGTGGAGACATTTCCTCATTGGAAATCATTGGGAGGTGTACACGGATCACAAGAGTTTGAAGTACATTTTCACGCAGAAGGAGTTGAACCTCAGACAGAGGAGATGGTTGGAGCTCATCCAGGATTATGACATGAGATTGCATTACCATCCCGGAAAAGCTAATGTAGTAGCTGACGCATTGAGCCGTAAGAGCCATGTCAATACGATAATGACGGGGAGTATACCAAAGGAGTTAGCAGAAAACCTTCATGAGCTATGTTTGGAAATAGTTCCGAGAGGCTATGTAGCAGCATTGGTGATTCAGTCAACATTGATGGATAAAATCAGAGAAGCTCAGAAATCTGACAAGGAGATTGCCGCTATAAAGGAGAAACTTAGCAAAGGAAAAGCTAAGGGATTTCGTGAGGATGAGCATGATACCTTATGGTTTGAGGACCGTGTTTATGTGCCCAATGACCCGGAGATCAGGAAGTTGATTTTGCAGGAGGCACATGATTCACCGTATTCGATTCACCCAGGGAATACCAAGATGTATTTAGATTTGAAGGAAACATTCTGGTGGACCGGAATGAAGAAGGATATTGCAGCATATGTAGCAGTTTGTGACGTATGTCAGAGAGTAAAGGCAGAGCATCAGAAGCCAGCAGGATTGTTACAACCATTGCCGATACCCGAATGGAAGTGGGATAAGATAGGCATGGATTTTATCACAGGACTACCCAGGACGAAAGCAGGCTATGACTCGATATGGGTAGTAGTTGACCGTTTGACGAAGGTAGCACATTTCATTCCAGTTAAGACCACTTACACCAGTGCTAAGTTGGCAAAGATATACATGACTAGGATCATTTGTTTGCATGGAGTCCCGAGGAGTATCGTATCAGATACCAGTTTCGTTCCATGACAACAGTTATGAAGTTGGAGACCGACAATTCTTTGGACCAGATTTGATTAAGGAGTCTGAATGGAAGGTTAAGTTGATTCGCGATAGGCTCAAGGTAGCCCAGTCTAGGCAGAAGAGCTACGCAGATTCTAAACGCAAGGAGATAGTTTACGAAACCGGAGACAGAGTTTATCTTCGAGTATCCCCACTTCGAGGAGTTAAGCGCTTTGGAGTTAAGGGAAAGTTAGCACCGCGTTTCGTTGGACCGTTTAAGATCTTGAAACGTATGGGAGAAGTCACGTATAAGTTGGAATTACCAGAGGGACTGTCAAGAGTTCATGATGTATTTCATGTTTCTCAGTTGAAGAAATGTCATGCCGAGATGGCGGAGGTACCGCTAAGAGATACCGTGCCGCTTGAAGCGATTCAGTTGAAGGACGACTTAACATATGACGAGAAGCCAGTCAAGATTCTCGATTATGCCAGCAGAGTTACTCGCAGCAAGGTTATCAAGTTTTGCAAAGTTTAGTGGAACCACCACTCAGAGGATGAAGCCACCTTGGAGAGAGAAGAAGATTTGCTCAAGGACCACCCTCACCAATTTTCTACCCCACCAGAATCTCGAGGGCGAGATTCATCTTAAGGGGGGTAGGTTTGTAACATCCCAAATTTTCAATTTGGAATGTTATACACTAGATCATCATGCATAGCATATTTTCTTGCATTTTGGTTGATCCTAGAAATTTCACGCAACTCAAGGACCCTCGGAGAGAGTTGGAGATTTCGTTATTTTCATATTTGAGAGTTTTCTCGAAGTTTGAAAATAGGATCATTTGATTTATTTATTTTATCTTCAATAATTTTTCCGGTGTCAAAAATATATGAGAGAGGGAATAATATGACTTTCCCAAATTTAGGAAAAATGTAGATTTAATAAATAGATCAATTTTTGTTTGCCGGAGTTTTATTTGCATTTTATTTGGATAGGGAAAAATGCGCGTTTTCGAAAATTGCATTTTAGGTCCGGAGAAAAGTTCATTTTGTTCGGCTCATTTTTAGGAGTCGGGAAAAATTTACTTTAGATTTTTCGGAGTTCGTTTAGATCTCTTTTTGTTTTTTTTTCTGCGTGCTGAACCGTTAAAAAAACTATTCGCAGGCCAGCCGGGCCAAAGGCCCAAGCCGCCGCAAGCCAAGCAGCCGGCCAAGGCCATCGCTAGCCGGGCGCCAGGCGCAGGCGCAGGAGGCCGCCGCCGCCTCTCTCCTGTACCGAATCCTAGTAGGACTTTGGTCCTACTTCCGTATATTCCTTTTCTATTTCTAGATCTTTTCCTTCCCTCTTTTCTATTCCTATTCCTAGTCTAATTCCTTGCCCTCTACCCCAAGTAAACCCCTCCCCTCCCCAATATAAATACCCAAGCACCCCCCCCTCTAAACACATCAAATTCCAAGCCTCTCTCAACCCCAAGCACTCCACCGCACCCCGCGCCCTACGCCGCCGCCGCCGCACCTAGCCGCCACCACGCCTTGTCGCTCCGCCCCACGCCCACGCCGCCGGAGCCCTCGCCGGAGGTAGCCCCGCGCTACATCTATTCTTTTCATCGGATCGTTTTCTTCTAATCGTTCCGATTCTTCTTTTCCGATTCGTTTTCTTTCCGGTTCTTCGCCAAACCGTTCCGGTGTTCTAGATCGGTTTTTCGTTTCGGTTTTCTTCTCTGAAACCCTAGATCGGATTTGTTTTCTTCTCCGATTTAGTTGCCTTTGGACCGTTCGCCGGACCGTTCGTCTTAACGAACGTGATCACCGGATTCTTCTAGGTTAACGAACGTCCGTTCGTTTAACCGTTCTTCTTTTTCTTCTCGTCGGATTTATTCCGCGTCTTTTCCGCGATCGCGATTTCAGATCCGATCTTCTTTCTAGTCTTTCTTTTCGCTCGTTTATCGGAATCAGGTGATTCAAGCGCCTGAAGTTTCGTTTCGAAACCGCCGTTCCGTCTAATCAACTTAAACAAGTTTTTGCCCCCGGTAAAATTTGACCTAGTTTCAACTTGCTAGAACCGAGTTGTTTTCTTTCGCCGTTTGTTTCTTTGTTTGGTTCTTTCTTTCTTCTCAACCGGAGTTCTTAAATTGAACTTTCTGGTTCGTTCTCTTGTTCGAGTTTTACCTGTGCATTAGATGAGTACTTATTGTATGCTTGTTGTTTGTCTGCGATAGATTACCCGGATTGCGCCGCTTGTTACTTCGAAACCCTAGGACTCGCGGATCATTAGCAAGGCAAGTAACACTTCGATCATACCTTTTCTACAACCCATGTTTTATTGCATTAGATCAATCCTCTCACATTGCATGATTAGGATCTAATTAAATTGTGGGATGGGAAGTAGATGAGGTAGTACCTATCACCTGTATTACTATGAAACCTTTGGGAGTTACTTCTATGTTTGCTTATTATGCCATGCTATACTAGTAGACGTGGATTGGGTGAGTGATATCCATGACAGATGTGAGATTGATAATTTTAATGGTTTATCTAAGGTGGCAACTTAAACACACATCTGGGTGGATTGAGGCACCTGATGTCTATCAGGACTTGCCTGTTTTTTTTCGGACCGCCACCCAGGCTCAAAGGGATCATAAGATCTTTCATGCTAGAAACTTCCGTGTGCAGCCACAAGCCATTATGGGCTCTGGCATAGTTGACTAAGTTGTGCGAACTCTTACGGGGTGGACTAGCAGATGTAGGGGTTGTAGGTGGTACGGTCTACCCCACATGTAAGGTGCTAGCGCTTCTGAAAGACTGTGTCTCGGTCATCCGTCTTCTCAAACACCGTGTAGTGCAAGAAACCAAACGGAGGCGATCGAGTCTTGTGGGGAAAAGTGCGCAAACCTCTGCAGAGTGTACAAACTAATCATGATTAGCCGTGTCCCCGGTTATGGACAACTTGAGTATCTAGTACTTGAATATCATTGTGAATCTCAACATGTTACTTCTAATTAATGTTGTTGGGTTTTAATTATTCTTAATTGGGATTGAGAATGCTGTCAACCATTCTCAATGTTTCACAACCACCATAATAGTTAAATAAATTTATTCCTTTGCAGTAGGGAAAAATTGGCTTTACGCAAAATTGTAACCATAGAGCTTTCCACCAGCCATATATGCATATAGTATAGCTGTTTCATTCCATTACTCTCTATGTGTTACTTTGCCAGCATATTCCATGTGCTGACCCGTTTTCGGGCTGCAACGTTAATGTTGCAGACTTTTCAGACGACGATTGAGGTGCTTTTAGGTCGTGGCCTATACTCAGTGATGCCGCTGGAGTTGATGGACCCATTTATCTTCCAAGTCTTCCGCTGTTATCTTTATAATATGGCCTTAAGCCATATTTATTGTAATAAGTTCTTTTTGAGCCATCGATGTAATAAGTGTGTGATTGCAACTCTGTTATAAAACCTCGATGTACTGTGTGGTGTCAGCATTACTGATCCAGGGATGACACCGTAGCACAGTAGACGTGATCCATTCGGGTCAGGTCGCTACATGTACATGAGCTTCGTGTTAGTGTCAGCGTCAGCGGCGTCGTCCCTGACACACACTACAGAGACGGGGCGGCGGCCTGCACATGCCTCGCCGGTGCCCACGATCAAGAGGAAGACGCTGCCGTCCTCCTCCGAGACTAGTAGGCGGCGGTGATCCTCCAGCGACTCCGGCACGGTGAACGGGTAGCATGTCTCGTACTTGATGTTCTTCGCCGTGGGCCAGTAGTGATAAACGGACGCCTACCTGAGGTGATGCACGAGGTCCGCTGGCAAGCCCCAAAACGGCATCAGGCACTCTTATCAGTAGACGAAGGGCTCCTTGGAGGCATCGACCAGGTCGTCCATGAAACGGGAGTGGCTGTAGGGGACGGTGCGCCAGTTGAATATATTAGCAAGTTACTACGAGATTTAGTCTAAATAAGCACAAAATAAATCATGATGGCTATAACAGAGATTAAACTAATCATGTGGACTAGCATAGTAATTGAACAAATCAAATCTAGGACGCATACTAGAAACATGAATTCTACCATGATTTCAAACAGGAAGGACAAAAACACATACGATGCAACGGAAGCAGCACCGTTGGCGTTGAGGTTGTCACCCATGTCGTTGAGGAAGAGGTTGCCAAGGTCGGGGAAGAAGTCATCGTCGGTGAAGTCGTCGCTGCCAGCAATCGCGAGAGTGTGCTCCCCAAATTTCAACAGCGCCTGCTGAATGGAGCGCAAGAGGGAGTGGCTGTAGGGGACGTTGGGGCCGCCGAATAGAGCGCAGGAGTAGCCCACAAAGCAGTAGATGGTGCTCCTCCCTAGTCTCTACAATGCAAGAGATAAACCTTTGTAACAATGAGCCCATCCGTTGCAACAGATCCAAAGTAGAATAATACGTATTCACAAATTTGGAAGAAAACAGTTTAGTTTTGATATACGTATCACTAAAAATATCTTATGTTTCACTCCAAATATATTCTTTGGGCTGTTTTGATGAAGGGAGGAATGTGGTTGGTTTCAAGATACTAAGGGGTTTTGTGTAAACTGGAGCAGAGAAGTGGGAATTGTTGCAAAAGGCCACAACTCACATCACAGCCATTAGATGCAGATCTAATGGTCAGAAATGGCGGATGGCAGACACACCATCATCACCAACTAAGTCTTTTATAGGAGTAGGAGTAGAGAAAAAACCGAGTTGGTGATGATGGTGCGCCTGCCATCTTATAATATAGACTGTCCGATCTATATCTGATGGATAGAAAGCAAACAATGACAATTTTACAAAAGATACCAACACCTCTCTGCACATTTATAGATAAGTCCTTGCCTCGTTCATCCTTATCTCCCACAACCTCATTGCTGCGCAATTAAAAAAGGAAGCTTCTGGAACAATCTAGCATGGTGGCCGCTGCTGGCGCTGTCCATCCCCATGCCTCCGCCCAGTCCGACCACCAGTCACCACCACGCCCCACTCCTCCTCACCTTATCTATCATCTTTCTCGAGATATCAATTTTTTGATGAAATGGTCAACATACCATTTTCTGATAAAATTCTCAAGATATCATTAGTTTTTACACATGGGATTACTCCTGCATGGGTCAATCACAATAGGTGTTTTGTAAAAAATGCATCTTGATGTTCCATGCAATGCAGGGGCATCTTGCTAATTTTTCTGCATATAATTCCAAACACCACATAGACATGGTCTTTGACCATTTTACAACTATGTTAGTATCATTGGTAGTGGTCAGCTGGTGCAACTTATAGCCCCGGGTGTTTTAACCTTTTTTAGTAATGATATCTGGCAATTGTTCGCCATGAGCTCAGTCCTGGGAAATCCCACGTAACTGTCAGATTTCCATCCGACGATGGCGTGTTTTTAAGCCATAGTATTTGACAAAACCGGCACCCTTACACACGTATTGTAACTGCATCGCGGGCGTTTGCAATTGCCATGTCTCCCAGCGAACGTTTGCTGGGGATTGGAGTTAGCACCGATGGCGGTTCGTAGTCGTTCCATGCTCGGGCATTGAACTTTGTATCTATTTTAGATTAGAATGTACTACTCCTCTAGTCCTACTGCACTACTACTCTACTCAAGCAAGTTAGGGCATAGTAGTAGGTACTGTAGGGAGTACCAGTACTGTGATCAATCAAGCAAGTTGTCTGGCATCGATATGACCCTACGCTGCTAGTATGGGTCTCGTAAGTCAAGCGGCATGTTGTAGTCATCATCACCTGTCCACTTCCCGCAGCACATATTCGCTTCTCCATCTTTGTCCGCACATAATCTCGTCCAATCTTCCATCCCCACTAAGGTGCCTCCCACCCTCGTCCGAAACCCAAGCACTAACAATGGCAGAACCGAGCAGCGTCCACCGAAAGAGTGGCTGGAATTCGCTGCCCAGAAAGGTAATCAAGCTTATTGTTTCTCGTGTGGACAATCTCAGTACTGTGCCGCTCACCGCGTGCTCGTCAAGGATGTACCATGTACTCAAAGCCCTCAGGCCGGAGCTTTTTAAGCCAACTCCTTGCTTGCTGATGCCGCTTGATCTTCAGATACGGCGTATCATGCATCATAACGATCGTAGGGTGGTGAGCATCAACCCCCTTGACTGCGATCCGATCCCCGTCATGCTCAACTACATTAACGATATGTACTGGGTCGGCATGAACACGTTGGATGGTGCTCGTCGACGGTCGCGGCAGCTGGATGCTCATGGAGGTCTACACCCAACGATTGATCCCCCTTCCTTCGATTTACACTCCACTGCTTTGGCACCGCGGCCCAGAATACTCGGTATCTTAGAGTAGCCAACATGATACCAAGTTTGATTTGCTCAAGGTTGTAATTTGCCAAGTGCCCACAAGATCTGTGAATTATAAAGACTTCAGGCTAATTGTGTTCTTCAACCACGGTCTCACCAATCTGATAGGTCACTGCAGTAAGTGGATAAATCTGCACGTCCATCGCAAGATCATATATCCTCCATAGTTCTCTGATGCCATTGAACACAAGGGCTTCATTTACGCTGTCAAATCCTTCTATGGCTGGATAGCCTACTCCAGTCATCGCTACAAATGGCTGTTACAGCAGTATGCTACTTTCCTATGATATCATGATGGCTTGCTTATACTACTGTCAAATTTTATTGAAAAAATATTCATGCTCATAACATGTTGTTCTTAAGATTGACTTCATTAAGAGCCCTTTTTTATTTGACTACAACTTGATATGATGTTGTGGGCCGTCTGGTGTACCTACCCTTCCTAATCGCAGAACCTTTCAAAGAAAAGCGGCTGGAGGATGGTAAGTAGCCTTAGTACATGCTCTCTGTTTCTTGGACTGAATTATCTGATTAACCAGGAGATAACCGATAGCAAGGATCATGATGGCAGTGCGGTTTCGTTCATCAGGCAAAACTATGTGTACATAGCGTACCATGCATCTCTGCATGCACCATACCCTGATATGTGCCACCACGCTCTGCAGCCCAAAGTAGGAGAGACGGTCGCAAGTATCAGACTTCAACCCGCTGGCTGGAGTTTCCCCCGTCAGGCACCCATCTGGTTCAAGCCGTCAGCCAATCTCTACAGCTTAATAAATAGTAAACTGAGCCAGTTAGTTAGATGCGTACACTTGGTCTATTAGGATCTTTATTTAGTTTGATACATACATTTGTTCTTTTTTGGTAGCCCTTTTGTAATGATGGTTGATGTTTGGTTTGGAAGAGAGAGCTGCGTCTTTACTCTTCTGGCCTGCTTACTGCTTCTGTTGCACCCCCAACCCTGTTTGCTGATGCTGCTGCTATTTTCAATGTATAATCAGTACTATATTTCGTCTGTTGCTTGAATAAATGTGTTGTTAGAATGACAAACACAAGGTTTTGGAAGTCGTTGCACGGTCCGGTCCTTTAGTGCCCCGTACCATATGTAGCGCATACTATTTTTGGTACGGAACACATTTTCCACTTATTGATAACATGCAGCCCACTAATGAAGGACCAATAGAGGAGCCCATAATTAACTAGAAGGGAGGCTCTCACATGAATCCAGCCCAGGTACATGCTCATGTTCCCCTAAACATAAATAAGTAAATAAATAAATAAATAAATAAAGGTAAATGCTCATGCACCAGTTCTTTAAATTCACTATTTAACAGGAGGATATTATTTCCTAAGGTAGTGTCGTTACATTCAGTCGATATTATTCTTAGGCAAAGATAGCGACCAGTCTTCTTTCTCCCACCATTTTCTTCCTGCAACAATGGACCCATGTAAATCATAGTCAACGTCGTAAATAGTTTCGGTCCATTTTTATTTTTCAATAAGAATGTCCAACCCAGCCCAGCACATTGGCGACAGCACTTTATCCTTCGTCTTGGTGCGCTCCCCGCGGCACCGCCGTCCGGCCCTGTCAACATAGTGAATCGAGTGAGGACTGTAGTTGTGAGTATGACAGTACGGACCCACCAAGTCCACTCCCGAACACAAGCAAGTGCCTCTTTTACTACACAGATGCACCCCTCGTTTTTTACTCTAATCCAACCTGCTGATATCTGGGACCCACATCATTTTCAACGTATAGTCATTAAGGACTGTTGTAATTCGGAGGAGCAAGCTATAAAATGGGTTGTGTGGTCTTTAAGGCCCGTCTAACAACATGACGAGCCCAACGGTTTTTTCTTTGGGAAAATAGGTAGCCCAATATTTCTTTTTGAAGAATACCCAAGCTAGGCCTATTTGTTTTCTCCGACTTACTAGGCTGCAAATCTTTGAAGATGAGGAGGGATGCATTCCGGCCTGGCCAAAGAGTATGGTCAGTGGCTGTTAAAGGTAATATCAAAGGGGTTGAAAATTCCAAAAAAATTATAGCAAATGGGAAATTAGTTTATTTCTTTTGTTTTTGTTCTTCACTGATATTTTATATTTCATTGGATTTAACATGACATAGTACTAATTTATTTTGAAATTGTTTTCGTATGGCTACTAATTTTTGGATTAAGAATATTTTGTTCCCCAGCAAATATTTGTGAATTTTCAAAATTTCGCACATATTTAGTTCAATTTTTAACCCTGGTACTGGATAGAAAATGGGCAGCAATTCTAAAAATGGAAAATGGGCTGCAAAAAATTCCATATGAATTAGAAAATGAGTAAAAATTATAAAAAATAATAGCAAATGGGCTGTACATGCCACAGATTTCGAGGCTGACTTCTTTACGCAAGGCTTTGTCAGTCAAGACATGATTCTAGGAGCAGTGACTGTTGGATGTCCATCCAACGGCCGACGTGCTTCTTCAATCTCTGATCTTCCTACTCTAGCCACCTAAAGTAGCGCCGACAGGACTGCCTGCTCCCACTCTTGTGGCCCGCTGTGATGCCGCACAGGCTTCACCGGCCCACCCTGCTCCCTCTGCTGGCCTAGCCGCACACAATCCACTGCCTCCTTATTACGCGAAAAATGATTCCTCCCACTGACACCTGGGGCGCACCGGTTGGGAGGCTGACCTATGGGCCTACTAAGTTGACGCGTACGCGGGGCTTGTCAACTTAGTCAACAAACAATTCTAGCAGCAGTGACCATTGGAATTGCATCGAACGGTCCTGCTGCTTCTTCAATCGCTGCTCTTCTTGCACCAGCTGCCCAAACCAGCGCCGGCGAGACCGCCTGCTCCTGCCTCCCGCGGCCGGCTGTGCTGCCACGGAAGCCTCACCGCCCCCTACTACTCCCACCACTGGCCAGGTCCTGTAGCGACGGCAGCCTCACACCGAAGTCGAACCAGTGAACCCTCGTACTCCTCTCCGTGTGGGCATCCACTACCGTGTCTTACCCGGCTTCGCGTCATCCCCTTCCTAGGCCTCGCCGTCGTCCACCGCCCTGGTGCTCTCGGCGCGACGTGGTTAACATGGTCAAAGTATGACTTACATCGGAAGAGTACTGTACATGGAGAGGCTGATAGCTGGGTCCACGGCCGCAGCAAGGAAGTGCCTCCTTATTATGCGGAAAATAATGATTCCTCCACCTGACATCGGGGACACACCGGATGGGCCATCGTATTTCATGAAAAAATGTTTCCCCCCTGACTGCTAGGACCCACCAGCTACATCTTCGCACACAAGGAAATGCTGCCATATTACGGGAAAAAAATGATTCACCCCTAACTGTTGGGACCCACCAGCTACATCTTCGCACGCAAGGAAGTGCCTGACAGTCGGGACCCACCCGGTCGAAACGTGCGTAGCGTTGTCATTCTGGTCGCGAATGTTTACGTACATACTGGTGGATGTAGAGGCGTGCACATGTGGTAGTAGAGGCGTGCACGTAGCATGTACACGTACGTACAGGGGCCAGGGTGCAAGAGAGTAAATACGGCAACGTACGTACATACCGGCAGGGTCTCGAACACCTACTCGCGCATACGTACGGCCAAGGCTCGTGTACATGGCTGGGTCGGAATAGAGAAACTGTGTCATCGTCGTTTTCATGTGGAGCCTACCGGCTGGGTCGGAACGGAATGCGTTGTCGTGTTCATCGGGAGCCAACTGATACGTCTCCGTCGTATCTACTTTTCCAAACACTTTTTCCCTTGTTTTGGACTCTAACTTGCATGATTTGAATGGAACTAACCCGGACTGACGTTGTTTTCAGCAGAATTACCATGGTGTTATTTATGTGCAGAAACAAACGTTCTCGGTATGACCTGAAACTTCACGGAGCAACTTTTTGGAAAATATAAAAAATACCTGCAAAAGATGAAGGCCTGGGGGCCCACCACCTCTCCACGAGGGTGGGGGGCGCGCCCCCTACCTTGTGGCCCCCCTGGTGCCTCTCCGACTCCAACTCCAACTCTATATATTGTGTTTCGGGGAGAAAAAAATCAGAGAGAAGAATTCATCGCGTTTTACGATACGGAGCCGCCGCCAAGCCCTAAAACCTCTCAGGAGGGCTGATCTGGAGTCCGTTCGGGGCTCCAGAGAGGGGAATTCGTCACCATCGTCATCATCAACCATCCTCCATCACCAATTTCATGATGCTCACCGTCGTGCGTGAGTAATTCCATCGTAGGCTTGCTGGACGGTGATGGGTTGGATGAGATGTATCATGTAATCGAGTTAGTTTTGTTAGGGTTTGATCCCTAGTATCCACTATGTTCTGAGATTGATGTTGCTATGACTTTTCTATGCTTAATGCTTGTCACTAGGGCCCGAGTGCCATGATTTCAGATCTGAACCGATTATGTTTTCATCAATATATGAGTGTTCTTGATCCTATCTTGCAAGTCTATAGTCACCTATTATGTGTTATGATCTGTTAACCCCGAAGTGACAATAATCGGGATACTTACCGGTGATGACCGTAGTTTGAGAAGTTCATGTATTCACTATGTTTTAATGCTTTGTTCTGGTACTCTATTAAAACGAGGCCTTAATATCCCTTAGTTTCCGTAAGGACCCCGCTGCCACGGGAGGGTAGGACAAAAGATGTCATGCAAGTTCTTTTCCATAAGCACGTATGACTATGTTTGGAATACATGCCTACATTATATCAATGAACTAGAGCTAGTTTTGTGTCACCCTAGGTTATGACTGTTACATGATGAACCGCATCCGGCATAATTCTCCATCACCGATCCATTGCCTACGAGCTTTCCATATATTGTTCTTCGCTTATTTACTTTCCCGTTGCTATTGCTATCGTCACTACAAAATACCAAAAACATTACTTTTACTATTGTTACCTTTTGCTACCGTTACCACTACTATCATATTACTTGGCTACTAAATACTTTGCTCCAGATACTAAGTTTCCAGGTGTGGTTGAATTCACAACTCAGCTGCTAATACTTGAGAGTATTCTTTGGCTCCCCTTGTGTCGAATCAATAAATTTGGGTTGAATACTTTACCCTTGAAAACTGTTGTGATCCCCTATACTTGTGGGTTATCAAGACTAGTTTCTGGCGCCGTTGCCGGGGAGCATAGCTCTATTCTTTGAGTCACTTGGGATTTATATCTGCTTATCATTATGAAGAACTTGAAAGATCCAAGAACCAAGATTTATCCCTCAACTATGAGGGGAGGTAAGGAACTGCCATCTAGCTCTGCACTTGATTCACCTTCTGTTTTGAGTAAGCTTGCGACAACTAAAACTGCTTCTGCTATTCGTTCTGATATGTCGCATGTTATTGATGATGCCACTTCTGCTATACATGATACTTATGATGAAACTACTTCTATGCTTGATACTACCGTGCCACTTGGTGAATTTCTTGATGAACAACTTGCTGGGGCTAGAGAGATTGAAAATACTGAATCTGATAATACTGATGAAAGTGATGATGAAGAATCACTTGTTATTTCTAAGGGTTATGTTTTTGATCAAGAAGCCTCTTTAGCTATTTTAGCTTGCAAAGATAGATATGAACTTAAGAGGTTATTAGTTAAATGGAACAAGCAATCTTTTAATGCTAGAATGAAACCTGACCCTGCTTTTGCTACTTCACCTATCAGTGTTACCGATAAGGATTATGAATTCTTTGTTGATCCTGATATAATTACTTTGGTTGAATCTGATCCTTTTCATGGCTATGAATCTGAAACTGTTGTGGCACATCTTACTAAATTAAATGATATAGCCACCCTGTTCACTACTGATGAGAGAACTAGTTACTTTTATATCCTTAAAATATTTCCGTTCTCATTAAAGGGTGATGCTAAGATATGGTTTAATTCTCTTGATCCTGGTTGTGTGCGTAGTCCCCAGGATATGATCTATTACTTCTCTGCTAAATATTTCCCTAATCATAAGAAACAAGCTGCTTTAAGGGATATATATAATTTTGTGCAAATTAAAGAAGAGAGTCTCCCACAAGCTTGGGTGAGGCTTCTCCAATTACTTAATGCTTTGCCTGATCATCCTCTTAAGAAAAATGAAATACTTGATATCTTTTATAATGGACTAACTGATGCTTCCAGAGATTACATGGATAGTTGTGTTGGTTCTGTTTTCAGGGAAAGAACACTAGATGAGGATGAAATTCTATTGAATAATATGTTGACAAATGAAAATAATTGGACACTTCCGGAGCCAATTCCTGAGCCTATTCCTAAACCAACTCCGAAGAAGAGGGGTATTCTATTTCTCAGTCCTGAAGATATGCAAGAGGCAACGAAATCTATGAAAGAAAAAGGTATTAAAGCTGAAGATGTTCAGAATTTACCTCCTATTGAAGAAATACATGGTCTTAATTTACCGCCTATTGAAGAAACACATGATCTTAATCCATCACGTATTGAAGAAACTCATGGTCTTGATAACCCAACACAGGTAGTAAAGGTAAATTCTCTCTATATGTATGATAAAGCTGAAATCCCATTTACTAAGTTTGCTAGCCCATGCTTAGATGAGTTTGACAAATTTATGGCTAAGCAAGAAGACTTTAATGCTTATTTTGGTAGACAATTGAAATACAATTCAAATATGCTTGAACACTTGGGTGATTATATGGCTAATGTCAAAGGTGAACTTAAACTTATTAGTAAACATGCCTTTATGGTTACCACTCAAGTAGAACAAGTACTTAAAGCTCAAAATGATTTTCTCAATGAATTGAATAGTAAGTGAGGGAGTCCTAGATTAGGGGGTCTCCGGACGGCCGGAATATATCCTTTGGCCGGACTGTTGGACTATGAAGATACAAGATTGAAGACTTCGTCCCGTGTACGGATAGGACTCTACTTGGCGTGGAAGGCAAGCTAGGAAATACGCATATGTATATCTCCTCCTTTGTAACCGACCTTGTTTAACCCTAGCCCCCTCCGGTGTCTATATAAACCGGAGGGTTTTAGTCCGTAGGACAACATAAAATCATACCATAGGCTAGCTTCTAGGGTTTAGCCTCTTTGACCTCGTGGTAGATCGACTCTTGTAATACTCATATCATCAAGAACAATCAAGCAGGACATAGGGTATTACCACCATCAAGAGGGCCCAAACCTGGGTAAACATCGTGTCCCCTGCCTGCTGTTACCATCCGCCTTAGATGCATAGTTCAGGACCCCCTACCCGAGATCTTCTAGTTTTGACACCGACATTGGTGCTTTCATTGAGAGTTCCACTGTGTCGTCACAATAAGGCTTGATGGCTCCTTTGATCATCGCTAGCGATGTGGTCCAGGGTGAGGCTTTCCTCCCCGGATAGATCTTCATATTCGGTGGCTTTGCACTAATTCGCTTGGCCATCTGGAGCAGATCGAGAGCTACGCCCCTAGCCATCAGGTCAGATTTGGAAACTTGAACTACACAGCCGACATCCGCTGAGACTTGATCTTCGACGGATTCGGGCCCATGTCGGACGCGCCACACAGTCGCGACGAGCATGACGTCACTCTGCCGTCGGACAATGTTCGGGAGATCGCATCCGCAACTACTTCGTCCATCAATCCAGAGCAAGTCGCGCCATCCAAGAGCGGAGGGATGGACCCCGCCATGGAGGCTGCACTCTCAGTGGCAATAGAGCCGGATACTGACTTCACCCCCTACGAGAGCCGTGTCGCCAAACCACTTGATTCATCTACGGCCACGGACTCCGAGCCGCTCACATCCGTGCCCATCGAGTCCAACTGGGCGCCTTTCATGGAGTTCACCTCCGCAGATATCTTTTAGCACTCACCTTTCGGAGATGTGCTAAATTCATTAAGGTCTCTCTCCATGTCAGGAGAACCTTGGCCGAACTATGTCCAGCTAGAATGGGATGCGGACAACGAAGAAATTCGCTGCCCACCCACCACCCACTTAGTAGCCATTGTCGACGACTTAACCGACATGCTTGACTTTGGCTCCGAAGACTTCGAAGGTATGGACGACGAAGCCGGAGACGATTAGGATCCACTTCCCTCGGGGCAGTGGACCGCCACCTCATCATATGATATATACATGGTGGACACCCCCAAAGAAGCCAATGGCGACGAGACAGCGGAGGATGACCCCTCCAAGAAGCAACCCAAGGGCCGACGTCAGCGGCGGCGCTCTAAGTTCCGGCACAGCAAGAGCAGTGATACCAGCACAGGAGATAATAACACTCCGGATAGCGCCGAAGACAACAACAATCCCCTCCAGGACGGTGTAGAGCTAGAGGACGAACAAGCTAGCCCTCCAGAGCAAGAAACAGATGGAGAACCGGAGGAGGACAATTACATGCCTCTCTCCGAAGACGAGGCGAGCCTCGGTGACGACGAGTTTATCGTCCCTGAGGACCCCGTTGAGCAAGAGTGCTTCAAGCACCGGCTTATGGCCACGGCAAATAGACTAAAGAAGAAATAGCAACAGCTTCAAGCTGATCAAGACTTGCTAGTAGACAGATGGACCGAAGTCCTTGCGGCCATGGAGCATGAACTCGAGCGCCCGTCCAAGAGTTACCCAAAACAGAGGTTGCTACCTCACCTCGAGGAGGAAGCATTGAAACCTCATTCACCAGTGTACGATGCGGCTGACCGGCCACTACGCGGCCGAGCCAGGGAGGCGTTCCAGCCTAAAGATCAGACCGCACCCCGTCGCCACTCAGTCAAAAATACTAAGGCCCAGGGCAACATAGAGGACCTGCGAGACATCTTGGACAGTAAGGCAAAAATCGCAAGGTCAATATACGCGACACGGGCACGTGCACCCACATGGGATGATGATCGTCGCATCGGATACACCAAGAGTAAATCCGGTTGGGCCGAATACAGCAGACAAGACCCATACAAACTACGACGGGATATAGCCCGGCACAGAGGTGCCACACACCCCCTATGCTTCACTGATGAAGTTATGAATCATGAATTCCCGGAGGGTTTCAAACCCATAAATATCAAATCATACGATGGCACAACAGATCCCGCTGTATGGATTGAGGATTTCCTCCTTCACATCCACATGGCTCGCGGTGATGATCTACATGCTATCAAGTACCTCCCACTAAAACTCAAAGGAGCAGCTCGGCATTGGCTAAATAGCTTGCCAGCAGATTCCTTTGGCACTTGGGAGGATTTGGAAGATGCATTTCTTGACAACTTCCAGGGCACTTATGTGCGGCCACCGGATGCTGATGACTTGAGCCACATAACCCAGCAGCCACAGGAATCGGCCAGACAATTCTGGACACGGTTCCTAACTAAGAAAAATCATATTGTAGACTGTCCGGATGCAGAGGCCATAGTGGCATTCAAGCATAACATCCGCGACGAGTTGCTCTCCCGCCACCTCGGCCAGGAGAAGACGAAATCTATGGCATCCCTCACGACACTCATGACCCGCTTTTGCGTGGGTGAGGACAGCTGGCTGGCTCGCAGCAACAGCACATCGAGGAATCTGGATACCAAAGATGTTAACGGTAGGCAGCGTCATAATAGACCAAAGCGCCGCAATAACGGTGATAACACCGATGATACGGCAGTTAATGCCGGATTCAGAGGCTCTAGATCCGGTCAGCGGAAAAGGCCATTTAAAAGAAATACTCCGGCTCCGTCCAGTCTGGATCGCATACTGGATCGCTCGTGTAAAATCCACGGCACCCCCGACAAGCTAGCCAATCACACCAACAGAAAATGCTGGGTGTTCAAGTAGGACGGCATGTAAAATGCCGAGAACAATGACAAGGGGCTGCATAGCGACAACGAGGAGGAGCCCCGGCCACCGAACACAGGAGGAAAGAAGGGGTTTCCCCCTCAAGTGAAGATGGTGAACATGATATACGCAACCCACATTCCCAAGAGGGAGCGGAAGCGTGCACTAAGGGACGTCTATGCGATGGAGCCTGTCGCCGCAAAGTTCAACCCATGGTCTGCTTGTCCGATCACGATCGACCGCAGGGACCACCCCACTAGCATCCGTCATGGCGGATCCGCCGCACTGGTCCTAGACCCCATCATTGACGGATTTCACCTCACTCGAGTCCTTATGGACGGCGGCAGCAGCCTGAACCTGCTTTATCAGGATACAGTGCGAAAAATGGGTATCGATCCCTTGAGGATCAAACCTAGCAAAACCACCTTTAAAGGCGTCATCCCAGGTGTAGAGGCCCATTGCACAGGCTCAATCACACTGGAAGTGGTCTTAGGATCACCGGATAACTTCCGAAGCGAATAGTTAATCTTTGACATCGTCCCGTTTCGCAGTGGCTATCATGCACTGCTCGGACAGACAACATTTGCAAAATTCAATGTAGTGCCGCATTACGCATACCTCAAGCTCAAGATGCCAGGACCTCGCGGGGTCATAACAGTGAATGGAAACACAGAACGCTCGCTCCATATGGAAGAGCACACTGCGGCCCTTGCAGCAGAGGAACAAAGCAGCCTGTTCAGGCAGACCACTCATTCGGCGTCACAGCCCCCGGACACCTTCAAGCGAGTCCGGAACAAGCTGCAATAGGATCTCCTGGCACGATCAGAGCTCGCCTAGCAATCCGGCCCCAGTCCCAGTCCCAGTAAAGCGACGAAATCCGTGCCGCGCGTACATAACTACGCATTCAAAATACCATGGACATAGGCGGTGGCACGATCAGGACATGCCCCGCATTGTGGCTTAACCATACTAGGGTCTGTATACCTTTGACATTCCTTTTCTCTTTCAGGGCCTAACTCCTTGGAAGCCCTTTCCGGCAGTACGATTGCCGGACACAATCCGGAAGCCACAACCAAGGCGGCAAGAAGCTAAGGTGAACACGGGAACCGCCAGGTGGTCTCTAGTAATATTTGATATACCCGTTTTTCACTATTTATGCATAGCTTGCCCTGGGATAGGACATTTCGAATTGTCCTACTTTATGCTTATTGCACTACTTGTACCAGTACGCTTCGATGTATTATTCAAATAACAATGCATATCATTAATCTGTCATTGCATTATTTAAGTTTTTCTCTTTATCTTACATGTCCATTTACGACAATCCGCACCCGCACGTTCGGGAATGGTCAATACGCCAGGGGCTCTCGTTTACCCCATAATACGACGCAAGAAGTCCGAACACTTTCGACAGTGTGGCATCCCGAACTTATAGCATTATATGCATCAGATCTGAATGATGTCTTTGGTCAAATGTTAGGTTGCCCGGCTCCCATGCTTTGGTACCATACGTTCCGCTATATCGGCTAAGGTAGTAGTGGGAGAACTACTGTGATTGTGTCCCAGTTCTTCCAAATGAGCACCTCGGTAGAGAAGGCCAAAAACTGACTGTCATGATAAGGCGAGAGACTGGTCGCTATTCGAGAGGTCTCAAATCCTTAAAGACTTTTTCCGCTTCGGCTGAGGAGTCGGCCTTGTCCGGCTTAGGCGTGCATAGCGCCCCAAATTCGGCCCTCCGAATACCAGGGGCTTCGCCAAAAGTTTAAAATCATAGACATCTATGGCTAAGTGAGAGTGATAAAGCATTATAGTCCGATTGCCTGGTTCGTTGCGCTGAACACCTCCCTTGAAGGACCCAAAATTGGGGTAAAGAGTGTTCAGATTTACCCCCAACACCCCAGTACTAGTTACATGGGGGTAGAAGCCGACGACTGGCCAACTCTCAAATTTTATAAACGGCCGCACAGAAGGTAATATTTTAAATTAAGAAAGTGCTGCATCCAGTACACTACGGGGAAGAACTGCAAACGCTCCTGGAGAGCTCTGAATTCGGGTAAGAAATAGGAAAGTCTCCTTCATGTGCTTGCTTTGCATAAAGAATGCCTTACCCTCTGCTATCTTCCTCACCGCGTCAATCTCCTGGAGGGCCTTGTGGGCTTCGGCCTTGGCGCTCCGGACGCTTTCAAGCTCATGCGCGAGCTCGGACTCTCGCGTCTTAGAGTCAAGCTCCAAGGACTCGTGCTTTTTGGCAAGAGCATCGAGCTCTTGCTGCACCTCGCCTACCCGGGCTTCTGGCTTCTCCCATTCAATGCGTTCTTTGGCCGCTTTGTCTTCGGCCTCGGACAACGCCTTCCTCAGGGTCTCCACCTCGGTCGTGGCCATTGACGAATTCATGATGATCCTATTACTTTACACCCAAACTTCTTTTTAAGTATATAGACAGGGGTATATCTTACCTTTGCTCTCTTCGAGCTGCCTCTTGGTAAGGCCGAGCTCGTCCTCGGACCGCTTCAGATCCTGCTTCAGCGCAGAGACTTCCGTAGTACGTGCGGCAGCGGCCAGCAGTGAAGCTTGCACAAACACATAGACATACTCTATTTAGAATCCCGAGTTATCATTTGATACTCTATTCGACTTTTCTTTGAGAACGACGAACAAAGCATCAGGGGCTACTATCTATGCGGTAATATTTTCTTATATTCTGATTGCTTACCTCAAAGCCTGTTAGGAGGCTGGCGCAAGCTTCGGTCAGTCCGTTTTTGGCAGCCTGAACCTTCTTGACCACCGCACTCAAGGTAGTGCGGTGCTCTTCATCGATGGAAGCGCTGTGAAGCGCTTCCAGCAAGATGTCCGGTGCATCTGGTTGGACAGAGGACACCGACACGGATGGTTGGCCCCCATTAATGGGGGACCACCTGCCAGAATCTGGAACCATAGAAGGTTCCGGTGCAGTGTCCGGCTGGGGCCCGAACAGGAAGCCTGTAGGAGCCTCGCTCCCTTGGTACCCAGGGTCCGGGAGGTCGCCGTGAGGCGCCCCCAGGATCACCTCCCCTTGGCTCGGTGCCTTTTGAGACAACACCTCGGCATTGTTCGTAGGGCGAGGGGTGGAAGCCGTGGGAGGAGAACCGTTGTTCATATCCGACGAGTCCAAAGAGCTGCTCGACGAGGGTACGTCCAGATGAGCTCGGGACGGACTGCATAATCATGTTCGGCATGAGGAAAGGCAGTACAATAAAACATACCATGAAGTACTATGGTGTCTGGACACTTACGACTTCTCCAGGGGCTTGTCCCTGGGTAGCCACTCGTCGCCGTTGTCGGCGGCCGTCGTGGCATAGTCCGGAGGGAGGGTCTTTCCTTTCTTGGACCCTCCGGCCTCCCCGAATGGGTCGGCCTTCCTTTGCTTGTCTCCCCCGGCTGGGCGGGGGGAGAACTTCTCTCCTCCTCCTCGTTTCCGTGGGAGGAGTGCGCGTCGGATTCCTCGGACGATGAGTCCGATATAACATTGCGCAGGAGACCCTTTCGGGTCCCTGTAGCCTTCTTCTTGGCCTTCTTTTCCAGCACCTCGTAAGGTTACGGAGTCAACATCTTCGTTAGAAGAGCGTCTGCGGGATCTTTGGGAAGGGGGGCTGGGCAATCAAGCTGCTCTGCTATCTCTATCCAGTCCTATTAATGACATGAAAGCTTAGATTTAGCACATAACTAAACCAGGGAAAATAAATACCCTGAGAGATATAAAAGCCTACCAGATGGGCGCGACGCTTTGCGCTGAGTCCGCGGTCTTCGGTGAGGGAGGGAGGCATCTCGGCGCCCTTGAACAGTACCCTCCAAACGTCCTCGTGCATCGTGTCATAGAGCTCTCGCAGCGTCTGGTGCTTGGCCGAGTCGAACTCCCACAAAACAAATGCCCGTTGTTGACACAGAAGGATCCGACGGAAGAGCATAACCTAGACCATGTTGACGAGCTTGATTTTCTTGTTCGTCATGTTCTGGATGCAGGTTTGGAGTCCGGTCAGCTCTACCATAGAACCCCAGGACAGGCCCTTCTTTTTCCAGGAGGTGAGCCATGTGGGGATTCCGGATCAAAATTTGGGGGCCGCCACCCAGTTGGAGTCATGCGGCTCGGTGATGTAGAACCACCCCGACTGCCACCCCTTTATGGTATCCACATAGGTACCCTCGAGCCAGGTGACATTACGCATCTTGCCCACCATGGCGCCTCCGTACTCTGCTTGCTGGCCACCCACCACCTTTGGTTTGACATTGAAGGTTTTCAGCCACAGGC
This sequence comes from Triticum urartu, assembly GCF_056163025.1. NCBI lineage: Eukaryota > Viridiplantae > Streptophyta > Magnoliopsida > Poales > Poaceae > Triticum > Triticum urartu. The sequence goes on along the minus strand of NC_141879.1, from coordinate 411,954,118 downwards.
CGAAGTGGGGCCTGATGCGGAGGAAGCCCTCGCAAACGACGATAAACACCGAGATGTTGAGGATGAAGTTGGGGGCTAGGTCATGAAAATCCAGCCCGTAGTAGAACATGAGCCCGCGGACAAACGGGTGGAGAGGAAATCCCAGTCCGCGGACAAAATGGGTAAGAAAAACTACCCTCTCATGGGGTTTGGGCGTTGGGACGATCTGCCCTACATTCGGCAGCTGGTGCGCGATATTCGCAGCTAGGTATCCGGCTTCCCGTAACTTTTTGATGTTCTCCTCCGTGACGGAGGAAACCATCCACTTGCCTCCTTCTCCAGACATTCTTGGAGTGGTTTGAGAAGAAGAATGCGAGCTTGGGAGCTAGAGCTCGAGTGTGCGGGAATGGGTAAGCAAGAAGGAAGAAGGCGTGGGTGAAGAAAGTAAATCTATGTCCATTTATAAGGGCGGAGGAGGCGATGTGTCTCCCCACTTGCCTGGCAAAACCGCTTGTTCCCCAGGCGCCGTAATTGATGGCGCGATTGGTTACCCACGTCTGTATTGATGAGAATCCCATAATAAGGGGAACACGATCTCTGCTTTGACAAGACGTATTAAGAAAACCGCCTCGCGATATGTGCGGAGCTGGTTGAGAAAAGCGGTTCGAATAATAACCGAGCCATGGTGCGATGTTATGCTGTCAAAACGTGTCAGAAGATTAGATTTGTGGAAATATTATTCTCTCTATGGTGGTATGTGGAACTTATTTTGCAGGGGCGGACACTATCCTTGCATTCAAACTCTTCCATGGTGTATTCGGAGGAGGAACCCGCCTTGCAATGCCGAAGACAACACTGCGCACCGGACTCATCATCATTGAAGCCTGGTTCATGGGCTACTAAGGGAGTCCTGGATTCGGTGGTCTCCGGACGGCCGGACTATATCCTTTGGCCGGACTGTTGGACTATGAAGATACAAGATTGAAGACTTCGTCCCGTGTTCGGATGGGAATCTACTTGGCATGGAAGGCAAGCTAGGCAATACGGATATGTATATCTCCTCCTTTGTAACCGACCTTGTGTAACCCTAGCCCCCTCTGGTGTCTATATAAATCGGAGGGTTTAGGCCATAGGACAACATACAATCATACCATAGGCTAGCTTCTAGGGTTTAGCCTCTTTGATCTCGTGGTAGATCGACTCTTGTAATACTCATATCATCAAGAACAATCAAGCAGGACGTAGGGTATTACCTCCATCAAGAGGTCCCGAACCTGGGTAAACATTGTGTCCCCTGCCTCCTGTTACCATCCGCCTTAGAAGCACAGTTCGGGACCCCCTACCCGAGATCCGTCGGTTTTGACACTAACAGTAAGAATAATGATTATGCTGTTAGAGTGGCTACTAGAACTGGTAGAATGACTCAGGAACCTTTGTATTCTGAAGGCCACCATAAGAGAATTGAGCAAGATTCTCAGAGAAATAATATAGATGCACCTAGTCCTTCTAAAAGGAAGAAAAAGAAAAATGATAGGACTTTGCATGCTTCTAGTCAACCTATTACTGAAACACCTGAGAATCCAAATGATTTTTTTTATTTCTGATGCTGAAACTGTATCTAGTAATGAACCTGAAACTAGTGTTAATGATAATGTTCATGATGATGCTCAACCTAGTAATGATAATGATGTAGAAATTGAACCTGCTATTGATCTTGATAACCCACAATCAAAGAATCAACGTTATGATAAGAAAGACTTTGTTGCTAGGAAACATGGCAAAGAAAGAGAACCATGGGTTCGGAAACCCATGCCTTTTCCTCCCAAACCATCCAAGAAAAAGGATGATGAGGATTTTGAGCGCTTTGCTGAAATGATTAGACCAATCTTTTTGCGTATGCGATTAACTGATATGCTCAAAATGAATCCTTATGCTAAGTATATGAAAGATATTGTTATAAATAAAAGAAAGATAGCAGAAGCTGAAATTTCCACCATGCTTGCTAATTATACTTTTGAGGGTGGAATACCTAAGAAACTAGGAGATCCCGGTGTACCAACTATACCATGCTCCATTAAAAGAAATTATGTTAAAACTGCTTTATGTGATCTTAGAGCTGGTGTTAGTGTTATGCCTCTCTCTTTATATCGTAGACTTGATTTGAATAATTTGACACCCACTGAAATATCTTTGCAACTGGCTGATAAATCAACTGCTATACCTGTCGGTATTTGTGAGGATGTGCCTGTTGTAGTTGCAAACGTTACTATTTTAACGGACTTTTTTATTCTTGATATTCCCGAGGACAATATTATGTCTATTATTTTTGGAAGACCCTTGTTGAACACTGCAGGGGCTGTTATTGATTGCACTAAAGGCAATGTCACTTTTCATGTTAATGGTAATGAGCATACGGTACACTTTCCGAGGAAACAACCTCAAGTCCACAGTATAAATTCTATTGGAAAAATTCCATTGATTATATTTGGAGGTTTTGAATTTCCTCTTCCTACTGTCAAGAAGAAATATGATATTCTTATTGTTGGGGATGTGCATATCCCCGTTGAGGTAACCTAGTGTTATTCGAAATTTCTCCGATTCCGTGTTATTCAGAATGAGTTTGTTAACAAGACCTGATCAACCTTGTTAGTGGATTCCTTTTGATGAGCATGAGATGGACGAAACTAGAAAGCACAACCTTCTGTACCCCACTTTTACTTTCTATTATTTATATTAAATAAATAAAAATAAATATTTTTCCGTCTGTTATCTGATTATCCGTGCAATATAAAAATACCCCGAAAATAAATTTCTCCAAATGCCCTGAAATTTAAATATGATTTTTTTTCTAGAATATTTGAGAATATTTGGCACCGAGAACACAGCAGGGGGGTTAACCACCTGCCCACGAGGGTGGAGGGCGCGCCCCCTGCCTCGTGGGCCCACGGTGGCCCTCCTCCACTCATCCTTTCACCCACACACTCATTCTTCCTCCCCCAAACACGAATATCCAGCTCAAACCTGAGTCCAAGCTCATTTTGCTGCCATTTTCGATCTCCTTGCTCAAAGCACCTCTCACAAAACTGCTTGGAAAGATTCTTCCTTGGTATGTGACTCCTCCATTGGTCCAATTAGTTTTTGTTCTAGTGCTTTATTCATTGCAATTTTTTGCTGCTTAGGTGACCCTGTTCTTGAGCTTGCATGTCAAATTTATATGGTTAAAGGTAGTTTTGATGCATGATATAGGCCCTAGGCACTTGTAGCAGTAGTTGCTATCAATATTATTGAGTTTGGTTCACTTTTATTTTGACGTTACTAAAAAAATTCAGAATTTTTTAGAGGAAGAAAAATGCTTAGGGAAATGTTCCAAGGTGGTTCCTCAAGGAAGCAAGGACCCAGGCTTGCAATGCGTGATGCTGATGAAGAGCCACCAAGAGACGCTCCAGTGCGTCCTTGTGAGTGGCCTTCTGAAAATTTTATGGGTCGAGAAGGAATTAAGGAAGAATTCAACGCATATTTGCGTGACGCTGATCTTGTGAGCTTCGAGGAAGAGAAGTGCAGCCAGTATCACAATCTCACTAGTACCTTTGTGAGGAGGTTTGAATTTTCATCTTCACGTAATTCTCCAACTGTCCTATTTGATCTCTATGAAAATTCTTATACTATGGACTTAGAGGATTTTACCACTGCTTGCAAACTTCCACAGTGGGGTAGTATAAGGGATCCTCGCAAATCTGAATTCAGAGATTTTCTTGCTAGCATAACTGTGAGAGAATCTAGAGATATAACACAAGCCACCATATGGAGCATTCACTTTCCTGGTATACATTATTTTGCTCTCTTCATAGGTAGATGCATTAATGGTAAAGATGAGGCATGTCACATGTGTGTCCCTGACCTTAGTATTCTTAGGAGTGCTGTGTTAGGACATAAATCTTATAAGTTGGGAGCCATTGTTGCACGTAGGTTGCATCATAATAGATTTAATGGAGATTTCTTTGGAGGAATTTATGCAACCTGCATAGCTAATTTTCTTGGTATAGCCATACACGAAGATGATATTGAATTACCTCCTGCTTACCTAGACTTTAATGCTATGGTTCACCACCAGTTTGTCGGGAGGAATGAATCACCTCTCCAGTACCGACTAATCATTGACAGATGTCGTGCTGTCCATATTACTCTCCCTGCTCCTGCCTTCTTTGATCATCAGGCAAAAGGAAGATATACTATTACCAGAGAGGAGGCAGATGAGTACAAGAGGAGAGCAGATGCCGCTCGTCGCCACGCTGCAGCTCAGCAGGCGATAGCCGCTGCATCGCAGTACGACCCCAACTACTATTATGGATATCCTCCAGGCCAGCCGTGGCCATAGACCAACTTAGGCCAAAAGCCTAAGCTTGGGGGAGTACGTATTTCCCACCGACATTACATTTGTGTTCACACACTCATTGCTAGATGTCGGTGCTCATACTTTTTCATTATATCATCCATGCTAGTTTATTTTCCTTTTTATGCTTTCTTCTTGTGTGTTTGATAAACCTTAAGAAAAACCAAAAAAAATAGTTGTAGCTTTTAATTAGTTTACTTTCCATGCTTGTAGTAGTAATTAAAAAAGAAAACCCAAAAATATTTCTTGTTCTTCTTTTAATTATTGGGAGCTCTCCCGTGTAAATAGTTTTATTTCTTTTCTATTCTTTAGGGGTCGATAGGAGAAGACCATGATTAAATTGTTGAAGTGGCTCTTATATACATTATTGTTGATCTGACAAAAGAGCCCATATTGCCTTGTCTTCTCTTGCTTATTGAATGCTTGTAGATTCCAGCTTAGTCCAATGCACGTGCACTATTATTATTATTCACATCGTTCTGTCGTGCAGGTGAAAGGAAATTATGACGATATATGATGGACTGACTGAGATGAGAAAAGCTTGTATGAACTCGACCTCTTTTGTTTTTGTAAATATGATTAGTTCATCGTTCCTGATTCAGCCTATTATGAATAAACATGTTTGCAATGACAACTAGAGATCATAGTTTCTTGTGCCATGCTTGATTAGCTACGAGTTATAATGGTTTACCTTGCGTGCCAACATGCTATTGAGATGGTTATGATGTGGTATGATAGGGTGGTATCCTCCTCTGAATGATTTAAGTGACTTGACTTGGCGCATGTTCACGCATGTAGTTGAAACAAAATCAACATAGCCTTCACGATATTTATGTTCATGGTGGGTTATATCCTACTCATGCTTGCATTCGGTGTTGATTAATTTCAATGCGTGTTCATGACTGTTGTCGCTCTCTAGCTGGTCGCTTCCCAGTCTTTTGATGGCCTTCACCTGTACTAAGTGGGAATACTGCTTGTGCATCCAATCCATTAAACCCCAAAGTTATTCCACATGAGTCCACTATACCTACCTATATATGGTATCTACCTGCCGTTTCAAGTAAATATCCTGTTTTGTATGCTCGAATATCTCATGTATCAAGTAGGGATGTCTGTATCTTCCATGTTAGGCGGGTTATTCTCAAGAGGATTGGACTCCGCTCCTCACTCACGAGATAAATGGCTGGTCACCGGGATGCCCAGTCCCATGCTTTATGCAAACTAAATCAAAATAATAGCAAACAAAACTCCCCCTGGGACTCTTGGTAGCTAGAGGCACTCATTGTTTCGAGAAAGCCATGGATTGATGCTTGTTGGTGGAAGGGGAGTATAAACTTTACCATTCTCTTTGGGAACCGCCTATAATGTGTGTAGCATGGACGATATTGCCATCTCTTGGTTGTTATGTTGACAATGAAAGTATACCGCTCAAAATATTATTCACCTCTATTTCAAAACCGAGCTCTAGCACCTCTACAAATCCTGCTTCCCTCTGCGAAGGGCCTATCTATTTACTTTTATGCTGAGTCGTCATCCTCTTATTAAAAAGCACCAGTTGGAGAGCACCACTGTCATTTGCATTCATTACTATTAATTTACATTGAGTATGACTTGACTGGATCCCTTTAAACATGAATTACAATGTCTAGTCAGTCATTGGTCTTTAAAGGTGCTCTGCATTTATGTTTTGCGGTCTCAGAAAGGGCTAGCGAGATACCACCTTGTTATATCATATTATGATTGCTTTGAGAAAGTGTTGTCATCCGAGATTTATTATGATTGCTCGCTAGTTGATTATGCCATTGATATGAGTAAACTTGAGACCTAAGCGTTATTGCGAATGTGGTTAGTTATAATCTTTGCTGAAAACTTGAATGCTGGCTTTACATATTTAGAAAAACAAGAGCAAACAGAGTTTGTAAAAGTTTTTCTTTATCACTTTTAGTTTGTCAACTGAATTGCTTGAGGACAAGCAAAGGTTTAAGCTTGGGGGAGTTGATACGTCTCCACCGTATCTACTTTTCCAAACACTTTTGCCCTTGTTTTGGACTCTAACTTGTATGATTTGAATGGAACTAACCCGGACAGACGCTGTTTTCAGCAGAATTACCATGGTGTTATTTATGTGCAGAAATAAACATTCTCGGAATGACCTGAAACTTCACGGAGCAACTTTTTGGAAAATATAAAAAATACCTGCAAAAGATGAAGGCCAGGGGGCCCACCACCTCTCCACGAGGGTGGGGGGCGCGCCCCCATACCTCGTGGGCCACCTGGTGCCTCTCTGACTCCAACTCCAACTCTATATATTGTGTTTCAAGGAGAAAAAAAATCAGAGAGAAGAATTCATCGTGTTTTACGATAGGGAACCACCGCCAAGCCCTAAAACCTCTCGGCAGGGCTGATCTGGAGTCTGTTCGGGGCTCCGAAGAGGGGAATCCGTCGCCATCGTCATCATCAACCATCCTCCATCACCAATTTCATGATGCTCACCGCCGTGCCTGAGTAATTCCATCGTAGGCTTGCTTGACAGTGATGGGTTGGATGGGATCTATCATGTAATCGAGCTAGTTTTGTTAGGGTTTGATCCCTAGTATCCACTATGTTCTGAGATTGATGTTGCTATGACTTTGCTATGCTTAATGCTTGTCACTAGGGCCCGAGTGCCATGATTTCAGAACTGAACCTATTATGTTTTCATTAATATATGAGTGTTCCTGATCCTATCTTGGAATTCTATAGTCACATATTATGTGTTATGATCCGTTAACCCCGAAGTGACAATAATTGGGATACTTACCGGTGATGACCGTAGTTTGAGGAGTTCATGTATTCACTATGTGTTAATGCTTTGTTCCGACACTCTATTAAAAGGAGGCCTTGATATACCTTAGTTTCCGTAAGGACCCCGGTGGCACGGGAGGGTAGGAAAAAAGATGCCATGCAAGTTCTTTTCCATAAGCACATATGACTATGTTCGGAATACATGCCTACATTATATCAATGAACTGGAGCTAGTTCTATGTCACCCTAGGTTATGACTGTTACATGATGAACTGCATCCGGCATAATTCTCCATCACCGATACATTGCCTATGAGCTTTCCATATATTGTTCTTCGCTTATTTAATTTCCCGTTGCTATTTCTATCATCACTACAAAATACCAGAAACATTACTTTTACTATTGTTACCTTTTGCTACCGTTACCACTACTATCATATTACTTGGCTACTAAATACTTTGCTGCAGATACTAAGTTTCCAGGTGTGGTTGAATTGACAACTCAGCTGCTAATACTTGAGAGTATTCTTTGGCTCCCCTTGTGTCGAATCAATAAATTTGGGTTGAATACTTTACCATCGAAAACTGTTGCGATCCCCTATACTTGTGGGTTATCACCAACCGGCTTGGACGGAACAGGCGATGGAAACAAGTCCCGACATACCGCAGAACAGAGGAAATAGCCTTGTGTTCGACCGGCCATGGTGGAAATGGGATCCTGTTCATCGGGAGGGGTCTGGCATATCGCAAAACGAAGGAAACGGACCTCCTACGGTCGAAACGGGGTCCTGTTGATCGGGAGGGGTGTGGCATACCGCAAAACGGATGAAACGGACTTGTGTTGGAGCGCTACGGTCGAAACGGGGGCCCTGTTCATCGGGAGGGGTGTGGCTTACCACAAAACGGGACTCCACGGGATACTGTTCATCTCCACTTTCGACCACCTCCAGCCTCCACGGGCTACTGTTCATCCACCGTCGACCTCCTCCAGCCTCCACCTGCGACTTTTCATCCACGGGCTCCTGTTCATCCAGCCTCCACCGGCTACTGTTCAACTAGCCCTCTCCACAGGGTCCTGTTCAACCACCCCTCCATAGTCTAGTGTTCATCCCGCCCTCCATCGGCTACTGTTCAACCAGCCCTCCATGGTGTCCTGTTCATCCAGCCCTCCACAAGGTATTGTTTATCCACCAACTCGATCGATCGGGGTATCGTTCATCCAGCGGCAATGGCCTCTACTACCACGGGTTCCTGTTCATCAAACCCCCACCAGGAACTGTTCATCCAAACCCCCCAACAACGCTTACTGTTCATCCAGAGGCAGCATCGATCGGCTTCAGTTAGCAGCAGTAGGGAAGGAATCGCTCGATCGGGTTCAGTTAACAGCCATCGATCGATCGCTCGGGTTCAGTAACGCGTAGCCTGTAGGGTAATCGCTCGGGTTCAGTTAGAGCCCAACGCCTCGCTCGGGTTCAGTTACAGCGCAAGGCCTCACACACACGCGTGTACGTACAAGAGAGATGCGCAACGCTCACCCCCGACCACCCACCGTCTGCCATGCTTCTACAGTGTATCAAAAGTCCTTGTCTTGAGTCCACGAAGCACTTCAGCGTTCGCCCTCTCAGCTTGTGGATTGCTCCGGGGGTGTGCCACAGACGCAAATGAGATCTTGCATCCGAGGGTTTGAACATATTGCATGAAGGCGTGGCTTGTGAATTGGGTGCCATTGTCAGTGATGATCCTTGCTGGGACTCCGAAATGACACACCAATTCTTTCAAGAAATTGATAGCTGACTGAGCAGTCACCTTCCTCACGGCAGTCACTTCCGGTCACTTTGTAAACTTGTTGATAGCAATGAACAAGAATTCAAAGCCCCGATTGCTCGTGGGAAGGGGCCGCGGATATCGAGCCCCCATACCAAAAACGGCCATGACAAACGGATTGTCTGAAGAGCTTGGGCAGGTAGGTGTGTTTTCTTGGAATGGAACTGACGGGCTTCACATGTCGTGACGAGTTTAACTGCGTCTTGGAGGGCTATGGGCCAATAGAATCCTTGTCGGAATGCTTTCCCAACTAATGCCCTTGATCCAATTGTGAGCCACACATTCCTCTGTGAATCTCAGCCAGCAGTTCCTTTCCTTCCTCCCAACAGACACACTTCAATTTCACACCGTTGGGCCTTCTTATGTATAGAGTGTCATTGACAAACTGATACATACTGGCCCTTCGGGCTACCTTCTCAGCTTCATCTGGGTCGCCGGGGAGTTCTCCGGTTTGGAGGAAGCGGATGATGTGCCTTGCCCAAGTTGGGGCCTGAGGCTCGACAAGAAGGACTAGCAGCACCTCATCGGCTACGGGAGCACCAGTCTCGTTCATGGGGTCCATAGGCCCGACTGGAGGGGGTGGTCCGGCGGGTTATGAGGAGTTGTTTCCGACAGGGTCTCTGCCGGGAGCGAATGGATCGATCGGGAGAGGCTTACCGTAGTCCAACTTTGTCCTTTTCCAGGCCATTGTGGATGGTGACATGGAGGGTTGAGAGAGATGGAGAACAAAAGTTCCTGATTCCACAAGAAGCTTCTACGTAGCACACTTTGATAGGTGATCAGCTATGCTGTTTTTCCGCATGGGGTACGTCCTCTTTTCGCAACCCGTCGAAGTTCTCCTCTAACCTCCTTACTTCCTCAACGTATGCTTCCATCAATGGGCTTTGGTAATCCTTGTTGACTTGTCTCAGCACCAACTGTGAATCTCCTCGAATGATCACCTTATTGATTCCCAATTCTGCTGCAGTCTTGAGCCTGGCAAGGAGCCCTTCATATTCAGTTGTATTGTTGGTGGCTTCTTCCCGGGCAAAGTGCATTTGGATGATGAACTTCAAGTGCTCCCCGGAGGGGGCAACAAGTAGCACGCCAGCTCCTACACCTTGTAGGGAAAAAGCACCATCAAAATACATAATCCATTCTTGGGGTGATTCCTTGCCGGGGAGAGCTATTTCCATTGCTTCCTTATCAGGGGTTGGCGTCCATTCTGCAATAAACTCTGCTAGCGCCCTGCTTTGAATGGTTGAAGTGCTCTCAAACTTCAAATCAAAGTTGGATAACTCCAAAGCCCACTCCACTATTCTACCAGTAGCCTCCAGGTTTCGGAGTATCCTCTGCAACGGGAAATGAGTAACAACCGTGATCTCATGGATTTCGAAGTAGTGGCACCATTTCCTTGAGGCCATGATGAGGCCAAAGATCAAATTTTGCACACCAGAGTACCTCGATCTAGCCCCTTGTAACAAGGAGCTAATGAAGTACACTGGGCGTTGCACTACTTTCTTCCTTGGCGCGTCCTTGGGGTTGCACTCGTTGCCATGCCTACAGCTGTTCTGATCCTCTTGACAAGCTGCTCAACTTGATAACATTCATGGAGGTCGTGGCCCTTGGTCTGGTGCATCTTGCAGTACGACCCTTCACATTTCCCGGCTTTCTCTGCGGCATCGGCTTCCCGGAAGACAGTGCACACGGCAACTTCCTTGCCGGGGGCCTCTGCCTTGGCCTTCTTGCTGGTACTAGGCATGCCAGAACCTTCCACAGTCATTACTGTCTTATCTCTTGGCTTCTTGTTGCGCTTCTTGCCCTTTCTTTGACTGGTTGATTCATCTTCTTCCTCTGAATCAACATTGATGCAATCCTCCCCTCCGGGAAACTTCCTTTCTTCCTCCATCCGAGCACACTTATCCACTAGTGTGTACAACTCCTTCATAGTCTTAGAACAAATGCGATGGTTGCACACATTGGACTGGAAGGCTGCTATAATAGCTGTAAGATGGATATTCAGAATATTCCTATGGACTATATTGAATCTTTGTGTTGGAGAAGATTCTTGATATTCATAAGATGGATATTCTGGATATTCAGAATATTCAGAATATCTGAGCACACATACGGAGAGTTTCTCCTTCTTTCTGTCGGAGAAGAGAAGCTATAGGTCGCCGGGCCTGTCCGGCTTCAGGTGGCCATCGGTGAAGGCACCGATGAACTCGTGGCATAGGTCTGCCCAGGATGAAATGGAGTTCTCTGACAGGTGCATGATCCAAGATCTCATGTTGGACTTGAGATCGCACGGGAAGTAGTTGGCGAACACCTTCTCGCATCCTCCCCCGGCAGCCTAAATAGCAATGGTGTAGATGCTCAAGAATTCTGCCGGGTTCAGTCTCCCGTCGTACTTCTCGGGTATCTCCGGCTTGAATGTGCGGACGGACGGCTAGCGGACGTGCCGCATCTCGCGTGCAAAGGCAGGGCAGCCGATTCGAAAGGTAGGCACCGGCCAACACCGAGCGTAGGCTCATCGATGTTGAGGCCGCTGCACCCATCGGTCTGGCGGGGGTCGTCAAGAGGCCGTTCCACAGCGACGCGCACGTCTCCCTGCCGCCTATCTTCTGGGTTCCGCCATTGGCCTGGACGTGCTCGAGGTTCGGAAGAGGCCATCGAGACATCATCAGGATCTTGTTCTTGTTGCACCCATGCCTGCTGCCGTGGTGGGGACTGCATGATAGGGACAGCCCCCTCGTTCAGCCAGCACTACGAGCGGTCATCGTCACTTGGGGAGGCCGTGGCTGGCCGGCGCGCCGCGAGCCCCTAGCCAAAGTGAAACCGAGCAAACTCTGGATGGTGGCACGCCATTCATCCATTTGCTCGGCTGCTGGCGGGAACCTTAGTAGCAGCTGGGCCCGCGCCATAGCCTCTATGGCTGTGCTTGGCATTGAAGTTGATGACCTCGACCGCACCGTCGCCTGGCTCCTAATGGTGCCCGCGGCGGTGGCGCGCCCGTGCTGCGGTGGGGCGGCCACCTGGGCAGCGAGGTCGCGCGGTGAAGGCGCTCTAGGATCCGGCGCTCCGTCGGTGGGAGGAGGGGATGTAAGCGGAGTCACCCTCCCATCCACACCTTGCGGAGCTTGACCGTTGACACACTGCTGAAGTTGTTCTCCTCCGACGCCTTCAGCCCCCGTGTCTGCCGCAGGGGGAGTGGCAACGACGCCACCTGCTCCTACCACGCCCCCAGCAGCGCTCACGTCCTCACTTGTCCCCGTACCCCTGGCGGCATCTGGGGCCGTGGGCGTCAGAGCCTTCGAAGTACATGGCTGGGCCGAAAGGCCAGACTTCTTCTTCTTGGGCTCCATGGTCGATGGCTTTGTCGAAGACGAAGATGGCGATGAAGATGACGCGCTGTGCTCGCTTTCAGCTTCGCACAAGCGAGCCCCCTACCTAGCACACCAAAGATGTCGCGAGATATCTATGGCCACCATGGGACCGGGCAGCCCCTTGCTGGTTCGACGAGGGACGTCGCGTTGCACATAGCAGACTAGCGCGCGGCAGCACGGCGGATAGCACAGAAGCAATTTTACCCAGGTTTGGGCCGCTGCGAGGCGTAAGAACCTACTCCTGCTTTGGTGGATTGATGGTGGAAATGAACGTGGTGGTGTGTGGTACACTTGCCCGTCAAGATCTTCCTAAGGTCTACGGTGACCACAAGCGTATGGTGTCTTGGGTTTTATCAAGTTTCCAAACCTCTAACCCCCTCCCACGATTGCCATGGGCCTCCTTTTATAGATTAAGGGGTCACCACAGTGGCAAAACAGTCATTACCCGCTGATATGATAGCAAATAGTGCTATCATACCTAACTCCGCGGGCTGGTAGGGTTCATTAAATGCACTAATCAATGTCACATCACTAGCTGCCCGGCAAGGCCTGCCGGGCTTATCTTACCAGCTTCGCTCCTGTTCTCTTGACACTTCCCTAGACGGGTGTCACCTGTGTGTTTCTTCTGTAGGAGATGGCTGCCATGTGGCGAATGCTGCCACTTAATCACCTTGTGGCCTGACACCGCACTGCTTGACGACGTGGGTCGTTCTTGCGTGGTTGGCGGGGTGGTTCAGGCACCACAAGCCCCGGCAGGTGCTGTCGGGGAGTCTTGGCTTCTTGCTTCTGGTGGTGGCCTAGCCCCTTTCGGGCTCACCTACCCGGCGAGGGAGGCCCTTCTCTTGCCGATATCCTGTTCCTTTGGTTCGATCTTGATCTCTCTGAGCTGCATGTTGGTCCTTCAAGTCTCTTGGTTCTTCAACCTCTGACTTAAGCTGGTGCTCCAATCTTGATCTTGTGCCTATGCATAGTTGGGCAACATACCCGGGGTCTGTTGCACCGACACACTGGGTCGGAACGTGTCCTGTTCATCTGGAGCCAACTAGCTTGGACAGAACAGCCGAAACGAGCCTTATGTTCGACCACGTACGGTCGAAACGGGGTAATGTTCATCAAGAAGGGTCTAGCGTATCGCAAAATGGAGAAAACGGACTTGTGTTGGAGTGCCTATGGTCGAAACGGTGTCCTGTTGATCGGGAGGGGTGTGGCGTACCACAAAACGGAGGAAACAAACTTCTCTTCGACCTCCGACAGTCGAAACAGGGGTCATGTTCATTGGGAGGGGTGTGGCGTACCGCAAAACGGGATTCCACAGTCTGCTGTTCATCCACCATTGACTTCCTCCAGCCTCCACCAGAGAATGTTCATCCAAGGGCTACTGTTCATCTAGCCTCCACCAACTTCAGTTCAACCAGCTTCCACGGGGTCCTGTTCATCCACCCCTAACCGGCTGGGATGTGTGGCGGCCTCCTTGGGCTCCTGTTCATCCAGCAGCAACCGTGTACTATATACCACGGGGTCCTGTTCATCCAGCGGCAACCGCCTATACACACGGCCAGGGTCTTGTTCATCCAACCCGCCACTAGGAACTGTTCATCCACAGCCAACCCAATCGGCTCGACTCACACCATGTCTTGACTCGTTTTATGTATTGCGCATGTGGCAACAATGGCCAATGTTCATTCAGAGACAATCCCAACGGCTAGCTACGTCTGCACAGGGGTTCGACCGGCTTCAGTAAGCATGCAGCAGCAGTGATCTATTGGGTTCAGTTACCAGAGTAGGAGTCTCGGTCAAATTTAGTTAGGAGCGAAGGGATCGATCGATCGGCTTCAGTACGTAGCAACAGGAGATCGATCGGGTTCAGTTATAGCGACACGGCTCGCACCACGTGTGCGTATGTGAGAAACGCGCAAACCACACTACATCGCTCGGCCTCGACCACCCACCGTAACCGGGAACTCATCGACATTTTCCTCACCCTCGCTTCTACCATGATTTTCTCCATCATGGATGGCCCAAAGAATGTCATGTAGGTGCGTCTCCGGCCTGCCCAAGACAAAAAGCCCTTTTTCTGTCATGACTTTTTGTCATAGAAGTAGGAGCCCACCACATCTATGATGATACCGGGTTTTGTCATAATTATCATCATAGAAGTGTCATAAGGATGATAGAAAAAAATCGTTAGGCCCAAAATGGCACGCATGTGTCTTTTTTTGTAGTGAACCCACCTGGGCTCGCCTGGAGTGGGCACCCTAGTGGGTTGTGCTCACCCAGGGGTCCCCTCTGGTGGTTCTTGGCTCCAGTATTTTTATATGTTCTAAAATAATTCTCCAAAATGTTTCGTTCCATTCCGAGAACTTTTATTTCTGCACAAAAACAACACCATGGTAGTTCTGCTGAAAACAGCGTCAGTCCGGGTTAGTTTCATTCAAATCATGTAAATTCAAGTCCAAAACAAGAGCAAAAGCGTTAGCAAAAGTAGATACGACGGACACATATCATGTACTCCGCCAGCTGCTTCATTTGATTATTCAATAGCTGCAACAATGGAGACCCTGGGAACTGCCCCCAGAAGGCCTTCTCCACCTCGTGACCCGCTAACTGGTTGAAGTGAGCAATGGCATCAACCACGCTCTGTGAAGACCTCTGCGGAATGCCATAGCTGGGTGAGCTCGACGCACCCCTTACTGCCAAAAACACACTGTAATAAGTATTGCCTACTAAAGTGAAAGGATCGAGAAGAGGGGTCTAGAAGGGGGGTTATTAGACCCTCCACAAGTAAATGTGGCAGTTTTTTAGGTTCTTCAAGCTGAGGTGGAGTTTTAGCACAAGTTTAAACATTCACAATACATTTCAAGCAAGCATGACAAGAGTATATGTAGCAGAAAGAGTAAAGCATGCTAATTGCAAGAAAGTAAAGGGATGAGATTGGAGTGTGCAAACTCAATGAAGACACGGTGATTTTTAGCGTGGTTCCAATAGGTGGTGCTATCTTACATCCATGTTGCTGGAGAATTCAACCCATAAAGGGTAACGGTTGCGCGAGTCCATGGAGGGCTCCACCCACAAAGGGTCCACGGAGAAGCAAGCTTGTCTATCCCACCATGGCCATCGCACATGAAGGACTTGCCTCACTCAGGTAGATCTTCGCAAAGTAGGCAATCTCCTTGCCCTTACAAAATTTTTGGTTCAACTCCACAATCTTGTCGGATGCTCCCAAGTGACACCTTACCAATCTACGAGACACCACTCTCCAAAAGGTAATAGATGGTGTGTTGATGATGAACTCCTTGCTCTTGTTCTTCGAATGATAGTCTCCCCAACACTCAACCCTCTATCATAGATTTGGATATTGTGGAAAGATGATTTGAGTGGAAAGCAACTTGGGGAGGGCTAGAAATCAAGATTCTTGTGGTAGGATTGGTATGTATTGATCTCAACACATGAGTACGTGGTTCTGTCTAAGAAAATGTATTCCGGAAGTGTAGGCGCATTCTAATGGCTCTCTCTCATATGGATAAGGGGGTGGAGGGGTATATAGCCTCCACACAAAATCCAACCATTACACACATTTGACCCAACTCAGTCAGACCAAATAGAAGAACTTGGTGAGACCGATTTAGTTCAAAATGTGAACGTTAGGAATCTCGGTGGGACCGACTGGAACAAATCGGTGGGACCGATGTGCTAGGGCTTTGGGAAAACATCAACTCGGTGGCACCGATTACATCAACTCGGTGAGACCGAAGTGAAGCAATAAGGCAACAGAGTGAATGTTAAGCCAACTCAGAGAGACCGATTGCATAACTCGGTGAGACCAAAGTAAATGCAACAAGTCATAGAGCGCTCGGAAAGCCATCTCGATGAGACCGAGATCCGTATCTGTGTGACTTAATTGTTAGGGTTTCTGGCAGTGGCTATGTCATATGAACTCGGCGGTGCCAGATAGAAATAATAGGTGGGGCCGAGTTGGAATTTGGGATTTTGACATATTTGGAATGAGGAAGTGGTTGAGGGCTTTGGAGAAATATCACTAAGCACTTGAGCAAGTAGACCATTGAGAAACACCTCATCCCCTTTCCATAGTATTGGCTTTCCTATGGACTCAATGTGATCTTGGATCACTAAAAATAAAATGAAGAGTCTTGAGCTTTCGCCAATATGTGTCCTTAGCATTTTGAGGGATCCACATCTCTAGTCCTTTCCGTGCCATTGTTGAAATTGTCTGAAATGCACTAGATAAAAGCATTAGTCCAACAAGAGATATGTTGATATTAATTACCAAAACCACCCAGGGAGCACCTGTGCTTTCAATATCCCCTTTTTGGTAATTGATGACAACATACATCAAAGCCTTAGGTAAATGATATGAAGGGTAGCAGGTAAAGCTTTAGAGAAACATGTAACATGCATAAGCGCCCCCTACATGTATGCAATCATGTGAAGATTATAATATAAGAACATGTGAATGCATAATCATGACAGAGCAAGCGAAGAGTTACATGTATCTTGGCTATATGCATTAGAGCAAATGATGTGGTAAAGAAGTGTACCTCCATGTTTGTGAACCCCTCTTGCAAACAATATATACATCAACAAGAGATCATCATGCACATGAGTGTGATGCATATAATTACCTTGTGGTCTGGAGCTAGCTTTTGAAAGAGTGGACTTGAGAAAACAGGGTTAGATAACACAAGAGAACTCCTAAGTAAAGCAATTTCAGAAAACCACAAAAGTACCAAGACTGGGATGACATGTAAAGGGTGAGTACTGAGTACTTCATTTAGATATAGACATGTCACCAAAGATTGAAACATGTGCAAGGAATTCCAAAGATTTTTCTCCCCTTAGACATGGATTCTTTCTTGCACTGAATCTGATATGTAATAATGAGAGAAAGTTGGGTAAGATAAAATCGGAGCACAAATAGGGTAATATCAACTAAAATCAGAGCAACAAAAAATTTCAGTGGAAATAGCTAAGATCAAACATGTTGACATGTCTTTCCCCTCTTAAAGACATGTGACTTCTCTCCTCTTTGTTGCCAAGCATATGGAAGAGCTTAGATGTGCTCATATGATAAGCTTTGATTTGCTCTCTCTCCCCCTTTGACATAAATTTCGAAGAAGGGTACTTCTGGAAATGAGTCAAGTGGGTGTGGTCCTTGAGAGTCACTACAAGGCAGTGAATAGCTTATGATGCTGATAGACGGAAGAATCATTGGGTGGAGCTGAAGAAAAATATTCAAAAAGAAATGGCAAAACATTTTCCTAGAGTTGAAATCGGTGATGCCGATGCATTTTCCGTCGGTGGCTTCGAAATGACAAAGTCACATAAGGTACTTAATGGTGCAACCGATTTAGTCCATGTCGCTTGTACCGATGGACTATTCACAAGGAGACCTTATATTTCGGTCGAGCCGATAGGTTTGAAAAGGAGGG
The DNA here is from genome assembly GCF_056163025.1 of Triticum urartu. Classification (NCBI taxonomy): domain Eukaryota; kingdom Viridiplantae; phylum Streptophyta; class Magnoliopsida; order Poales; family Poaceae; genus Triticum; species Triticum urartu. The sequence continues at coordinate 411,936,330 of NC_141879.1, read as the reverse complement.
ACAGAGTTCAACACAGAGTAAAAAATGTGTCATCTCATCTCACTTAGAAAATGAAATCTCACAAAGATTTGCGAGGAATTAGCAGAAAGATTTGCAATGAATTTACTAAACTATCACAGATGAAAACAGAAAAGAGATGTAGATGAAGTTTTTGTTTTAGAGGGAGACAAAATAGCAAGAAATATATGCAAATACAAAAAGCAACTGAGCAAAAGAACACTAGAGAACTTCATCTAGAAAGGGTCGGTGACAAAGTCACCTATGTTGGAATATACTGACTGAGGAGTCAAGTGATAGCACTTGATCATAGGTCATACTCATCGTTTAAGATCTAAAATGGGTTACCATTTTTTGGTTTAAGCATTTCGATGTATTCACATATTGTTGAGTTGCTTTGACTCATGACTTGGGGCAAAGCTTCTCTAAGATGGAATGACATACCTGGTACTTCTTGAGCTTGCGTTGGTATTACCTTGAAGGGGAAAGGGTGATGCATCAAAGTAGAGCGAGTATTTCCCTCAGTTGAGAACCAAGGTATCAATCCAGTAGGATACAACGCACAAGTCACTGAATACATGCACAAAAAAAACAAAAAATTGCACCCAACGCGATAAAGGGGTTGTCAATCCCTTCACGGTACTTGCAAAAGTGAGATCTGATATAGATAGATAAACGATAAAGTAATTTTTTTTGGTATTTTTGGTTTATAGAACGGAAAGTAAAAGATTGCAAAGGAAGTAAATCAGAAAATAAAATTGTAGATCAGAAACTTATATGATGGAAAATGGAAACTTATATGATGGAAAATAGACCCGGGGGCCATAGGTTTCACTAGAGGCTTCTCTCAAGATAGAAAATATTACAGTGGGTGAACAAATTACTGCCAAGCAATTGATCGAAAAGCGCAAAGTTATGACGATATCTATGGCAACAATCATGAATATAGGCATCACGTCCGTGTCAAGTAGACTGAAATAATTATGCATCTACTACTATTACGCCACACATCGACTGCTATCCAGCATGCATCTAGAGTATTAAGTTCATAAAGAATGGAGTAACACATTAAGCAAGATGACATGATGTTGAGGAATTAACTCAAGCAATATGATGAAACCCCCATCTTTTTATCCTCGATGGCAACAATACAATATGTGCCTTGCTGCCCCTATTGTCACTGGGAAAGGACACTGTAAGATTGGACCCAAAGCTAAGCACTTATCCCATTGCAATAAAAACCAATCTAGTTGGCCAAACCAAATTGATAGTTCGAAGAGACTTGCAAAGATATCAAATCATGCATATAAGAATTCAAAGAAGATTCAAATAATATTCATAGATTAGCTAATCATAAATACACAATTCATCGAATCTCAGCAAACACACTGCAAAAAAGTATTACATCAAATAGATCTCCAAGAACATCGAGGAGAACATGGTATTGAGAATCAAAGAAAGATAAGAAGCCATCTAGCTACTAGCTATAGACCCATAGGTATGAAGTAAACTACTCACGCTTCATCGAATGGGCAATGGTGTTGCTTTAGAAGCCCTCCATGATCGAATCCCCCTCCGGCAGGACACCGAAAAAGGCCCCTAGCCGGGATCTCACGGGTATAGAAGGTTGTGGCGATGGAAAAGTGTTTTTGTGGATCTCTCTGTTGGTTTTCGGATATATGAGAATATATAGGTGTAGGAACTAGGTCGATGGAGTCATGAGGGGCCCACAAGGGTGGGGTCACGCCCTACCCCCTGGGCATGCCCTCCGTCCTTGTGGCCGCCTCATGGCTTCTCTGACTTGCACTCCAAGTCCTCTGGATGTCTTCTGGTCCAAGTAAAATCATCGTGAAAGTTTTATTCCGTTTGGGATCCGTTTGGTATTCCTTTTCTATGAAACTCTAAAACAAGGAAAAACAGAAACTGCCACTGGGCTCTAGGTTACTAGGTTAGTCCCGAAAACCAGAACAGATAATATAATAGCATGGAACAATGAAAAATTATAGATACATTGGAGACGTATCAAGATTAATTCCTGCTCGTCCTCCAGTAGGTAAATGATAAAAACAGAATTTTTGATGTGGAATGCTAGCTAACATATTTATCCATGTAATTTCTTTATTGTGGCATGAATTTTTAGATCCGTATGATTCAAAACAAAAGTTTAATATTGACATGAAAACAATAATACTTCAAGCATACTAACAAGGCAATTATGTCTTCTCAAAATAACAAGGCCAAAGAAAGCTTATCCCTACAAAATCATATAGTCTGGCTATACTCCATCTTCATCACACAAAATATTTATATCATGAACAACCCTGATGACAAGCCAAGCAATTGTTTCATACTTTCGATGTTCTCAAACTTTTTCAACTTTCATGCAATACATGAGCGTGAGCCATGGACATAGCACTATAGGTGGAATAGACGGTGGTTGTGGAGAACACAAAAAGAAGGAGATAGTCTCACATCAACTAGGCGTATCAACGGGCTATGGAGCTGCCCATCAATAGATATCAATGTGAGTGAGTAGGGATTGCCATGCAACGGATGCACTAGAGCTATAAGTTTATAAAGCTCAAAAAGGAACTACGTGGGTGTGCATTCAACTTGCTTTCTCACAAAGACCTAGGGCAATTTGAGGAAGCCCATCGTTGGAATATACAAGCCAAGTTTTGTAATGAAAAATTCCCACTAGTATTTGAAAGTGACAATATAGGAGGCTCTCTATCATAAAGATCATGGTGCTACTTTGAAGCACAAGTGTGGTAAAAGGATATTAGCATTGCCCCTTCTCTGTTTTCTCTCATTTATTATTTCTTCTATTTTTTTATTTTATTTGGGCCTTCTCTCATTTTTTTGGCCTCTTTTTTTCGTCCAGAGTCTCATCCCAACTTGTGGGGGGATTGTCGGGTTGTTCCGGCTAACCCTTGTGGTTCGAACTCTGGGGTGCGCACGAAGAACACTCTCTCCCAAGATCGCTCGCTCAGCGATCTCACGGCCTAGCTCGGCGAACCCAAGGAACAAGAGACACAAAGGTTTATACTGGTTCGCGCCACCTTGCGGTGTAATACCCTACTCAAGTGTGGTGTTGGTGGATTGCCTCACGGGCTAAGGATGAACTAGTACAATGGGTGAACAACCTCGGGATAAGAGGTGTTCTTGAGCTTGGGTCACTGGTGGATGTGAGGATGAAACGGATCCGATCCAAGATGAGTCCATCCCAGATGAGTCGATCCTGCCTACGGTGGTGGTTAGTCCTATTTATAGAGGCCCTGGTCCTCTTCCCAAATTTTAGGCGGGAAGGGATCCGACAACATCCATGTTTGAGGGGAGATAACTAGTACAAGCTATCCTGACAAAAGGTGGTCTTCGCCTGACAAAGGCTCTGGTGGTGATGCTGCGGTGGGCTCCATGGTCACCTCCGTCCTACCGTACTGCTGGTCTTGGTCTTATTGCACCGATATGGAAACCTTTATCTAATGCCTCGGGACTCCTCACCTGCGCCTGCCTCTTTAGCACGAAAGAGGAAACTGGTACGCTAGCGCCCGCTAGCGCCCGCCTGGCCTTGCTCGTCATGGCTCACGTCACGTGAACCTCGCGAGGTGCCCCTTGCATAGAGATCTCCACTCCTCCGGAGCCAGCCTAGTGAGGTTGCTCCCAGGGAGGTCTTGGTGTCGTCCGCCTCGTGAGGCTTGGCCCCTCACGCGGGTCTTTAGTGGTTGCTGCTGAACATTGGCCGTACCAGGCCGTTAGTGGAGCCACTCACAGGCCCGCAGGCAGGCAAGTCTGGGCACCCCTGGTCCCAGAATGCCCACCATAGCCCCCAGGCCCAAAGCGCGCTCGAGCTTGGCTTCCAGGCGAAGCCAAAGGGCAAGTGTGGAGCGCCGCGGGCCCCAACCGCCTGCGGCCTTGATTGATGTGTGGCGATCAAGGGTACTTGGGCGTCTCCACTTCCCCATGTTGCCTTCACAATCGTTTGACTTGACGAGACCCTGCTGCATGCAGAAGAAAGATCATCATTACCTGTGATAGTGGAGGCCGGCGGTTGGCCTCCCTCTGGCTATAAATGAGGAGAGGAGCGGAGCCCCCGTTGCTCAAATCCTCCTCCACTACATCTACTTCTTTTTCTTCCTCTCTGCTCTACCGTCTTGCTGTGACACCCATGGCACCGATAAGGAGGTTCTCTGCCGCTAAGAAAGGAAAGACCCCTCGTGAAGAGTAGGGGCCACTTCCGCCGAAGAAGAGATTGGCCGGCCCCCTCGGCGTCGTCGTGAGGCAGGAGGTCACGAGGCCCTGGTACGAGCGGCCTCCCCCAGGCTACCCGCTGCCCTTGCATTCCCGGGCGCAAGGCCCTGGAGGAGGAGGCCCCTTGTATGGCTAATTTGTTAAGTTTGAGTGACTCTGGCGCCCGCGATCTGTAAATAGGCAGTAACTTATTGGAACAAATACAGCTTATATGTAGTAAGGAAGGTAGATAATGAACATATATACGCTCTCCGTTATTTTATAGCCAATTTGGGGACAAACGGAACGAAATTGGAATAGGGATTGCGAGGAAATATGCCTCGCCGCGATGCAGAGCAGTAACTAACAGGCTTCTTAATGCAAACCCGGCCGGACCAAGGGAGAGGCGAGGGTTACTGCATCAATATCCTATAGGGTGGCTGGCGAGCAAACGAAGACGGCGAGGCACGGGCCACCGTGTGTTGAGAATGGCAGTGGAGGTAGGCTTGATGCTGAAGAGCGGGCACACGACCGGGGTGAGCACGGCGGCGCCGGAGAGGGTTCTGCTGTGGATCTTGGGGAGGGGGGAGCTGGCGAAGGACATTGGGTGGACTAGTTGAGTTAAACGCGGGCGGATGGTGGGGGGGTGTTGGCGGCCTAGGTGAAAAGGGTGAAAAATATCACCGGTCACCATGCGCGCGGAAAGGCCAATGCAAACGGTTGCCTCTAAGTGCTCGTGTGCACAAACAGAATAATTTCATTTGAAATGAAGATGTACTAATTTTGAAATGAAGACGCGAGTTCATGGTTTTGCCTCTTAATTTTTCGCATGTAAACCAATCACAATTTTACCACGGGTTTCATTTGCTAGTTTCGCCTCTAAATGGCGCATTTCAGGTCTCGTGTGCTATATGTAAGACATTTTTTGGCATTTACTGTGCATGTTGGCATATAAATCAATTCCTAGCGGGACTGCATTTCCTGTCGAAAGGGATGAGGATTGTCGTTCGATCTGGGAGCATCCAACGGTGCATGTACGATTTGTGGGGTTTGGGTTCTGGCCAATTAGAACGCACGACTCAGATCGCGTGCACAGCGAGGGGGGGGCATCAGCTATGGTTTGGTAGGCACACTGCTTTCATGTGTGAACCGTGTGCTATTTGAAAACATTTTTTGGGATGGGATAAACATGTACATGTGTTGTCGAAAGGGATGAGGATCACCGTTCGATCAAGGAGAATCCAATGGTGCAGACGTACGATCCGTGGGGTTTGGGTTCTGGCCAACCAGAACGCACGACTCAGATCGCGTGTGTGGCAGAGGGGTGGGGGTGCATCGGCCATAGTTTAGTGGACACACGGCTTTCGTGAGTGAACCGTGTGCTCTTTGAAAACATTTACATTACCTAACATCATATTTTTGTTCGAATGAAAACATGAGTTCATCGTTTCGCCTCCAAATTTGTACTACTTTGTGTCATGCATGGTAATTAATAAGGAACCTAAGATACTAACTTATGATACTATGCATGTGCGCATTACGGAGGTATTGCCGATCATATACTAGTATCATGCATATATATTCCCTCCTTTCCGATTTATAGGATTATCTCAAAATTTTAGTTTTTCCATTTTATAAGGCTCAATTTGGTTGTTCTCCATCACATGTCCAGATTCCACGGTGCATTAAATCATTGCATGCAAGTATTAAGATAAAGTTGACCAATGCATGTACTTGATATATGCATGCATGTATTGCAATTAATACATTGCAAAACATAAATTTTTGAGGAAAACAAAAGCATTAATTGGGTGTTTTTGCAAACTACAAAAAGTATTCCACCACTCACCATCTATCTTGGTTGGTGAGATTTTTGAATTGAGCCTTCTGTAAGGCTGGTTGTAATAGGGAGTATCATATATATATATATACTAGTAGTATCATGCATATATATGATAGTGTAGCTAGGATACTACTTCCGTAATGCATAGTATCATAGTTAACATCTTAGGTTGCCTTACTGATTGTCATGCATCACACAAAGTAGTAGTACAACATTTAATATGACACGGTATCATGATATGATACCACATCCTCTCTTGTGTGCCACATCATCCAGAAAGTCTAGTTGGCATGCATGATACTGCTTATGATAATACCATTACAACCAGCCTAAACCGGAAAGGAGGGAGTATGAGACTACTAGCCACAATGGAGAGTAGTACACTAGTAACATACACATATCTCTATACTATATATGTTACTACCTTCATAGTGGGTAGTAACATAAGTGTAGTGTCATGCAAAGCTTCATTTCTTTGGTTACAGACTCATATTGCATTCGAACATGTGATGCTACAGTAACTAGCTAGGTTATTGAAACTATCTATCTCCTCATTAACTTATTGCCACATAAGCAAGTTTGCTGAGTTGGAGTTGGTGTTACTGCTAAAGTTACTCCCACTGTGGCTAGTCTAATTCTAGCTAGTCGTCTATGATATACTAGCTACCTCACTAAGAGCATGGTTAATAATACAGCCAAGGGTCGGCTATAAGAAGTTGCCATGTCATATACAGCCAACCTCTTAGCGGGCATGTACAATAATAAGTTTTATATACATACTAGTTTATCAATAGTTGGCCCACCTTACATCCTCACAAAGTGTCTTGGGTCTCGTGTTGCAGCTGGCTCTACTAACCAAGAGACCGCTTCTCTTCTCTTTCCTCCAACTAATAAGCACATATATATTATTCTATTCCTTATAGCCACACTACCCACAGCGGGAGTAACATAGGTAGTAACATCACACATATCTAGATAAAATAGATGATGTGGCAAGCAATAAATGAAGAAATGGAGGAAAGTGGATATGTGTGATGTTACTACCTATGTTACTCCCACTGTGGGTATAGTCTTACTATAGTGCTTCCTCCATTTTTGTATACAAGGCCACAAACCCATATTACAGGTACCAAGGTAGAAACTAATGGGCATTTAAGCCAATGTTGCAAACCAGTCTTTTCTCCTCGCTTGACGTAATATAGACTAGTAACATTCTATGTTACTACCCATTGTGGCTAGTCTTATGTCACTCTATTGTGTACTTAATTGTTGTAATGCATAGTATCATAGAGTAGCTAGTATCATATGTAGTACTTTGTTTATATTGTCATACATGACACATAGTAGCATAACATTTATTATGATAGGGTTTCATGATATGATACTTAACCCTCTCTTTCTTTATTTAATTAACTCTATGACAGCTCATCAAAATTGCCTAGTTGGCATGCATGATACTAGCTATGATACCCCCTTACTATCAGCCTAGCAAAGGTGTACATATCATTTGTACGTCACTTTGAGAGTTTTCATCTGTTTGTTTGAGATGCAGGGTGAAGTTTCAAACATTTCGGCCACAAGGTGCGGCTACTGGCATAGGCCTACTTGGTATTTTAGTTACAGAAAATTCAGATTGAGTTCGAACATCATCAAAATTGATGTATGCCTGTGGCGTGGTCTCACGACCCCGTGGGAAAAAATTGGTAAAGTTTGGCACAAGTTTTGATGACCGCTCCTTCCAAACCGGAGCTTCTCACGTGAAGGATCATGGTTTTCCAAAAGGAGACGTGTCAATTCAAACTCCTGTGGCCGGTGACTTCATCGTTTGGCCTCATAAAAATTTCCAAGGTACGCAATCACCATTATACCACGGGTTTGATTTTCTGGCGCATTTCAGGTAACGTTAGCTATATTTAAGACATTTTTTTGAGATTAATGTGCATTTTGTGCATAAAAATAAAGTTACAACCGGAACTGCATGTGTTGTCGAAAGGGATGAATAATGCCACCTTAACTTTCACATAGTCAAGGTCCCAAATCTCTTTGATGGTTCCATAGTATACCCTTTTATCAGCTTCATTTACATTCATGCATTCTATTCGAACAGAGCTATTCTCATATGAGGTCTTCTTATCACGTTCCTTAGTGTAGAATGTGTATACATTTATGTCATATGCTTGGTACGTCAACACCGTAGGTGATGGCTTTTGTGCCAACCACGTAGCAATGTCATCGATGGATCGTTGTGCCAAACGATTCTTCAGCCATTCATCGAACTTCTTAGTGTTATCCTTCATCTCCACTTATAATGAAGGAACCATTGGTAAGAAGCTTTGTCTTATCTCCGTCAAGTGTTCTTCGGCATAAGCGATGAGAACTGGGCTATTAAGCAGTACCGTCAAATGGGCTTTCTCTGCCAATTCTCCGGGTGCAGCCATTTGCGTGCCAGCAAGGACCGGCTTACCTTTCAGCCTTCGCTCGTGGAGAGAGAGGGGGCAAACCTATAGGTATTTGTTTCCTGTATTCGGTGCAAAACTCAACCACCTCCTCCGCGGTATAACCTTGTACAATGCTTGCATCTGGATGGTTTTGGTTCTGACAAAAGCGCTTTAGTATTCCCATGAACTGCTCGAAGGGATACATGTTGCGAAGAAACACAGAACCACAATACTTTATCTCGTCGACAAGGTGCACAATGAGATGGACCATGACATCAAAGAATGACGGTGGGAAAAACATCTCTAGGTTGGACAATATTCTTGCCATATCATCTTGCATATGATCCAACTCTTCAGGATTTACGACTTTCTGCCATAGTTGGTTGAAGAAATCACAGAGGTCAATGAGTGTGTTTCTTATATCTTTGTCCATCAGATTCCTGATGGCCACCGGGAGGATTTTTGTCAACATTACGTGGCAATCATGTGACTTCATGTGTCCCAACTTCATTTTACCTGAGCTCACATACACGAGACTTCTGATGTTTGCGCAGTAGGAAGAGGGTGTCTTAACTGACAACAAACAGGTGAAGAACTGTGTTGCTTCTTTTGTACTAAAATTGTAGCTCTGGCGAGCTTTGATGAATTTTTCATCATCTTCTGCTTCACTCTTGCGTTGTGATTGATCAGCAAGCATATCGAGCTGTGAACTGGCACCATCCTTTATTTTACCTTTAATCTTGAGCAGAGTACCAAGGATGCTTTCACATACGTTCTTCTCTATGTGCATGACATCGATGCAGTGACGTACACGTAGAAACTCCTAGTAAGGTAATTTCCAGAACAATGATTTCTTCTTAAACACTTGATCCTTGGGTTTTAGTTTCACCGTCAAAGGGTGGTTCTTGCCAAGCACAACATTAATTTTTTAGACATGTTGTGGACCAGCTCCCCTTCATAGGGTCTTGGGCCCTCAGCTGCCTCTCCCATACCATCAGATTCATCTTTCATCTTTCGGTATGGGTGATTTTTCAGTAAGAACCTACAATGACACAAATACACTGTTTTGCACGAGTTGGGAAGTCTTCTGCTAGTTGTCCTATCCATGCATGTGACACACCCTACATCTCCCCTTGTTTTCTGCCCCGATGTGTTGCCTAATTCCGACGTATCTTGAATGGTGTGCACCAGCATCGCATGTAGATCGAAAATCTCCTATCTGTAAGCATCATAACATTTTACAACAAGCGCATCTATCCACACTGTCAACAGTTCTTCTACCAGTAGCTGAAAGTAAATGTCGATGTCATTTCTAGGTTGCTTCAGGCCTTGTATAATCATTGACATCATAATGTATTTTTTTCTTCATACACAACCAAGGAGCTAGGTTATATATATGCACAGAAGCACCGGCCATGTGCTGTGATTGGTGCTCATATCGCCAAAAGGATTCATCCCGTCAGTACACTCCCCGAGCCTTATACTTCTAGGATCCTTGGAAAAATTTTCAAACTTGTTGTCGATTAATTCCCACTGAGCCCCATCTTTTGGGTGCTACATAAACCAATCCGCAATTCGCTCACCATGATGCCACCACAACCTCTTTGCCTCTCTAGGGTTTGCAAACAAACACCTTGACGTTGGAATTAAAGGCAAGTACCAAACAACCTTGAATGGGATTCCTGTCTTGATCTCGTCGTCCAATTTGTACTTGTCCTTTGCTCTCCTGCGCTTGTATCATGCATGCTTGCATATGGGACATGCACGATAATCTTTGTACTCACCACGGTACAATATACAATCATTCACACAAGCATGTATCTTCTGTAATTCAAGTTCCAATGGGCAAACAATTTTCTTCGCTTCATTCGTGCTTCTGGGAAGCACATTATCTTCCGGAAGAATTTCTGTCAACAGACCTAACATCTCCGTGAAGCCCTTGTTTGATAGACCGTTTGCTGCTTTAAATATGAGAAGCGCCAGGGTGGCACTCAACCTAGAATATTTCTTTTTGCAACCTGGATACAATCTTTCATGGAGTCTGCATCAATGGTTGGCAGATCCTTGTACCCAATCATATCCTTTTCTGGGCCCTCGAAATCTGCTATCATAGTAGAAAAATCTGGCATATCAAGATCGTCGTCATCTGCGTGGACGTCTTGGTGTTCTAGTGGGTGTTTCGGCTTTCCAGTGTTCCATTCGTAGCTTGACGCCACTACCCCGATGTTAGATTCAACATCCATGTGACACTGATCGGGGTTTGTCATCTCGCTGCCCTGGGTATCTTCATCCATGACCTCCTCTTCACCGTGTCTGGTCCAACATGTATATCCATCCATGAATCCCCTAGAGACTAAGTGCATCTAGACATCTGCAACTTCATGTGACTCTGTATTGGCACAATCAGTACATGGACACAGGATGTAATCCGCATCACCAATTCTCCTCTTTGTACTTTCAGCCAAATTCATGAACTCTGTCACGCCACTGAGAAAATCTATGGTTTTCCGATTCTTCACCCATCGAGATCGTTCCATCTGCAGCAGACGAATGGTAATTAAAAACAAAACAACAACATTAATACATGGATTAACTGCTACGCAGAGATGCATGCATAAATCACAAGGTTTTATCTTAATAATTACTGAGGATGCTCCATGTTGTTATCCAGACGTGCAATGACAAAAATTAATGGCCAGTCAATTTACACGTAGAGTACTAGTACAACACTACACTTAGGAATTGAATACCTTAATTAAGCCACTCACAAAAAGAATACCTTAACTAATTAGCCACGCGGCGACCTCCATCCAGCAGATAGACAAGCGCGATGCGGCGGCGCCGAGACAACACGGTCGAGGAGAAAAGCTTAGTGTGGCTGCCACCTGAAGTTCGACCTCCACTATCCCGCCATCGACCACGATGGATGTGCTCGAATCATGCTGCCGCCGACCTCGATGGTTGAGCTCCTCCTATCTCCCGTCGCAGACCGAAGATTGACCTCCTATGACGCTGCCACCACCCACCGACCGAGGATTGACCTCTTCTCCGGTCGCCACTGCCTAGGCCACCGCCGCCATCTCTATATGCAGAGCGGCTTTTTTTTTATGGATATCCGCGGAGTGGCTGTTTACACGGTATCTCACCGTAACTCAATTATATGGACAGGGTAGTACATCACATAAGATTATGTAACGGCAACCGTGACTAACCTACGTTGTCTTCTCACATGGTTTGGTGCAGAAATCGTGTGTGACGTTGTAATACCTAACACAAGCGACATGTAGAAACAGTGTGCTGTATACAACATATATATAGTGCCATTAGTAGTTCCCGACCGTTAGCTTATCTCCATAGTTTCCCCATTTCCCCAAATCCCTACATAGCCCCCAAATTCCCTCGCATGGAGCTGACATTGGGGGAATGTGGACGAGTGGTGCTGATGGTTTCGGTGCGGCTGCTCCTACTCGTATCACCGCCGAGAACTTGCCTAAGGTCATGAGAAGGCAGGTGTACTACGGATCCGAATTGTCCTGCCAGGTTCCAATCTATCCCGATCTTTTTTAGCATGTCCAAAGTATAGATCCTTGCTGAATGACGCCCCGGAAAGCGATCTGTTGCCGGATCCGGAGCTTGACTCCAGACTCCCGCAACATGAGTTCCACTCCGAGTTTTGCGCCACCGAGAATTACTGAAAGTTGAGTTGTGTGCACGGGCACATTCCCGCTCGACGTGTATGGATGGAGGAATTCGACATTGGCAGGCGGTTTCTCAGTTGCCCCTTAGAGGTTAGTGCTAATTAAGTTCATCGTTTTACTTCAGTTAATGCCACCGCTCATCCAGAATACTATTTAACATTGGCAAGGATATGAGACTTGTGCCTTTGTTAACTAGCTAGATGAAAAATGGCATGGCAGGGCTCGGAGTGTTATCACCAAGATCACAGAAGATAACGTAAACTTGAAGAAGAAATTGGCTGATTTTGAATGTACAATCAGTACGATGAAGCAAGAAAGAATCAATCATAGGCAACAGATGAAAGCGAGAGACAAGAAGGAACTAGCATGTGTAGTTTTGGTTGTCGCATTAGCCATGTTCTATGCGCTGTTTGCAATGATGATTAGGGGTTTTGTTTGACAGTATTGCTAAAGCACATCTAGATGTGATGTAAGTAATGCACATCTAGGTCCTATGCCATTGATGTTATGCGAAGATTCATGTAGATATTTTTCTTTGTCATTTTTCTTTTCCTTTCTAGTTTGATTATTACTGGCTTTATCAATAAGAAGAGCTCAATGTATTGCTTGACAACTGTCCTACTCCATTCGTACCTGTACCGGTGCATAATCCCAAAACTCGTTCCTTGTTTTTGTACTGAAAAAGGAAACCAGCCAAATAGCCAATAGGAGTCCCGCGCAACCCCGAGAATTTGGAGCGACTTGGTACAAATAATTGCGGTTGATTATATCAGCAGTTAGATAATACGTCAACCCCCGCATCAATCCCTACTTCAATTGGCAGTTCCTCTTCTCTGCATACCCCGCTAAAGTGTCCACCATCTTCATCATGCCCGGCAGGCCACGCTACACACTGGCACACACTCTACAGCCATGTCGAGCGATGGCGAGGACGGCAGCTTGGCTAGTAGTCTGGCGCCCAATGATAGGTCAACATCGGAATCATCTCGCTCGTCTTCCATGAGTCCGACGTCGAGTCCAGACCTCGATTATATCCGGTTCATGGAAGGGACACCACCCCGGGAGTCATTAGACGACAACCAGAGGGACTAGGAGCCGCTAGAGGATGAAGAAGAGGAGGACGACTATGATGAGGAGGAATGGTCGAACAAGGAGGAGGAGGACGACGACAGCAACAAAGATGACGATGGCGGCGGCAATGAAAAGCCAACAGTTAGCGGCAAGAAGCGTCCTCGCCAAGACGATGTCACGGGGCCATCCAACAAGAACAATAAGAAGAAGGACTAAATTAAGCAGAATGTATATATCTCTGCTTATCCTGTCAATCTCATCGCAGACGGTTAGTAATATGTATTCGACAGAGATCTTCTACATTATTGCCAACAGGTTGGTTTGTTGAACTGTGTGCCCTGACGAGCACAGAATTCACAAAAAAACACCGTATGGGCTGTCTATAATGATCGCACACAATTCTAATTACTAACCTGTTTGCCGGGTATCACACACATCTTGTTACGCTGAATCGTTTGTGTTCACCTCACTCATTGCAAACGGTTCATTGGAGCGAACTGTATGCCGTATATCGCACACACCTTGATCTGGCTACCCGTTTCTCTTGTTTTGTCTCATCGCAAACAGTTCGTGCAGATCAACCTTATGCCACTCATCGCACATGCAACTATAATCTGAACCATGTTTGATGTATCATTCATCACAAACGTTTTGCATCATTTCTGACGGTTTTCATACAACACCTTTTGTGATTATTGCTTCGCACACAGTTTCTCGAAGGGTCTCAGATCATAGTGTCGCATTAGCAACATCCTGCAGTAGTGCCTCCGCACCGACCAACGCTTGATGGCCAGAAGCGCCCCTAAGATGCGGCCCTATTGAGCCCAGGAATATCGACATAGGCGCGCAACTCGTCGTCCACGCCAGGACAAGGAGTTGCGCCAGGTGGTGGGCGGCGGTCGCCATGCATGCCTCTTGCCTCCTGAAGCTCCTTGGTTGTCTTGGTGATGAACTCCTGAGCAGTGGGCACCTCGTGCCTTATGCCCTGATGAGGGACGCGTGCGATGAAGCATGCTTCCACGTGGTGCCCGAGCGCCTCCTTCGTGACGTTGGCTATGTCTGAGGCCCTCTAGAAGAGAGCCCCCGAGCCCAGCCTGAGGAGGGCGCTGGGCATGCCTTCCTATGTGAGGGAGGGAGGTGCCCCATCTACAGGCGTAGGTCCTGAGGTGGTGCTGCTGTAGACGCTGCTCTCGTGAAGCCCTCGACGGAGGAGTTGTTTCTTCTTCTTGGGGATGGCCTCAGGAGGGTAGATGACGCCTTCGTTATCTGGTTCTTCGGCTGCTGCAGCTTGGTAAGCATGCTCGAGGGAGCACACCACGTCCTTCTCCTCGCAGGAGACCGTGATGACGCCACAACTCCTAGTCATCTTGAGGACGTTGTAGCTGTGATGGGTCACTGCCATAAACCTGACCAGGGCTGGGTACCCAAGAATGGCATTGTACGTCAGGCGGATGTGGGCGACGTCGAAGTCGATGAGCTCGGTGCGGTAGTTGTCGCGCCTGCCGAAAGTGACAGGAAGGCAGACTTGCCCGATCGGGGTGGTGGAGCCATCCGTCACTCCTGAGAAGGGCTTGGTAGGCTACAGCTGGTCGTATGACACCTCGAGCCGGTCGAATGTTTCGACGGATAGGACATTGAACCCCGCGCAACCATCAATGAGGGTCTTGGTGACTTGGACATTCCTGATGATGGGTAAGCGGAGCATTGGTGGGCGCCGGCAGTTGCCACGCACTTGAGTTGGTCGGAGGAGCTGAAGGTAATGGTGCACTTGGACCACCTGAGCGGGCGCGCGGCCTTAGGCCTGGGGAGGGCCGCGTTCACCTCGCGAGCAAACTGTTTGAAGATACGCTGAGAGGCTGGGGCCTGGGCGCCACCCAAGATGCAAGCGATGGCGCGAGGCTCCTAGAAGCCCCCTGTCGGTGTCAAAACCGGCGGATCTCGGGTAGGGGGTCCCGAACTATGCGTCTAGGCGGATGGTAACAGGAGGCAGGGGACACGATGTTTTACCCAGGTTTGGGCCCTCTTGATGGAGGTAATACCCTACATCGTGCTTGATTGTTCTTGATAATATGAGTAGTACAAGAGTTGATCTACCAAGAGATCGAAGATGCTAAACCCTAAAAGCTATCCTATCATATGATTATTGTTGTTTGTCCTACGGACTAAACCCTCTGGTTTATATAGACACCGGAGGGGGCTAGGGTTACACAGAGTCAGTTATAAGGAAGGAGATCTACATATCCATATTGCCAAGCTTGCATTCCACTCCAAGGAGAGTCCCATCCGGACACGGGGCGAAGTCTTCAATCTTGTATCTTCATAGTCCAACAGTCTGGCCAAAGGGTATAATCCGGCTGTCTGAATACCCCCTAATCCAGGAATCCCTCAGTCGCCCCTGAACCAGGCTTTAATGACGTGAGTCCGGCGCGCAGATTGTCTTCGACATTGCAAGGAGGGTTCCTCCTCCGAATACTTCATAGAAGATTTTGAACACGAGGATTGTGTCCGATTCTGCAAAACAAGTTCCACATACCACCGCAGAGAGAATAATATTTCCATAAATCTAATCTGCTGACGTACCCCGTAGTGTGACATCACACCACAGCCAGGTCACCATTCGAATCGTTTTTCACAACCAACCTCGGCGTGTTTCGCAAGGCGGTTTCCTTGGCACGTCTTGTCGAAGCAGAGATCGTGTCCCCTTATTACGGGATTCCCATCAATACGGACGTGGGTAACCCAACCGTGCCATCAATTATGGCGCTTGGGGGATAAGAGAGTTTTACCAGGCTGGTGGGGCGCATAGTTTAATCCGCCTTTATAAAGGGATAAGGGTTCACCTTTTCTACCAATGCCCTTTTCCTCCTTGCTCATCCATTCTCGCGCACTCGAGCTCCAGCGCCCAAGTCCACATCCTTCTCCTCAATCCTTTCCAAACATGTCTGGAGTGGGAGGCAAGTGGATGGTCTCCTCTGTTATGGAGGGAGACATCAAAAAGCAGCGCGGGGCCGGATACTTAGCCGCAGATATTGTGCACCGGCTGCCAGCCGCGGGGCAGATCGTCCCTACCCCGGAACCTTACGAAAGGGTGGTTTTCCTCACCCACTTCGTCCGCAGACTAGGGTTTCCCCTCCATCCATTCGTCCGCGGCCTTATGTTCTATTATGGGCTGGACTTCCATGATCTGGCCCCGAATTTCATCCTCAACATCTCGGCGTTCATCATCGTGTGCGAGGCTTTCCTTCGCATCCGGCCCCACTTCGGCCTGTGGCTGAAGACTTTCAATATCAAACCGAAGGTAGTAGGCGGCCAACAAGCGTAATGCAGCGGAGCCATGGTGGGCAAAATGACCAACATTACATGGCTCGAGGTCTCCTACGTGGAGACCATAAAAGGGTGGCAATCAGGGTGGTTCTACATCACCGATCCGCGCGATACCAACTGGGAGGCGGCCCCCGAGTTTCGATCTGGGGTCCCCACTCAGCTCACTTCCTGGAAGGAGAAGGGCCTGTCCTGGGGCTCATCGGTGGAGCTGGACGGACTCCAGAAGTGTATTCGGAACATGATAGGCAAGAAACTCAAGCTTGTCAACATAGTCCAGGTCATGCTCTTCCGCCGGATCCTCCCGTGTCAACAACCGGCTTTCAACTTATGGGAGTTCGACCCGGCCCAGCACCAGACTCTACGCGAGCTCTTCGACACGACGCATAAGGACGTCTAGAAGGTGCTGTTCAAGGGCACCGAGGTCCCCCCTTCCCTTACCAAGGACCGTGGGCTAAGTGCGAAGCGCCCTGCGAATCCGGTAAGTTTTGTACATCTGGTAGGGTATTTATTTCCCATAGCTTAACCATGTGCGGGGTCTGAGCTCCCATGCATTCGACAGGACTGGGTGGAGACATCGGAGCAGATTAACTGCCCGGCCCCTCTGCCCGAAGACCCTGCAGACACTCTCCTGACGGAGATGCGGACTCCGTCTCCCTATGAGGGGCTGGAGAAGAAGATCAAGAAGAAGGCCATGGGAACCCGAAAGAGTTCCCGGCGCCAGGTGGTATCGAACTCATCGTCCGATAAATACGAGACGCACTCCTCCCATAAAAACAAGGAGGAAGATGAAGATTCTCCTCCTCCAGCCGGGGGAGACAAGAAAAGGAAGGCCGCCCCAACCGGGGAGGCCGAAGGGTCCAAGAAGGGAAGGACTCTCCTTCCGGACTGTTCCACCACCGCCGCCGACAGCGAAGATGAGTGGTTACTCAGGGCCAATCCCCTGGTGAAGTCATAAGTATTCGGATACCAGAGTAACTCATAGCATAATTTTATTGCACTGCTTCTCCTAACGTCGAATATGATCATGCAGTCCACCCCGAGCCCGTATCGACGTATCCTCGTCGGATGGTTCCTTGGACTCGTCGGATATGAATAGTGATACACTTCCAACCGCCTCCTCTCCTCGCCCTACGGATAATGTCGAGGTATTGTCTCAAGAGGCACTGAGCCGGGGGGAGATAGTCCCGGAGGCGCCTCAAGGCAACTGAGGGAGTCCTGGATTAGGGGGTATCCGGACGGCCGGATTATATCCTTTGGCCGGACCGTTGGACTATGAAGATACAAGATTGAAGACTTTGTCCCGTGTCTGGATGGAACTCTCCTTGGCGTGGAAGGCAAGCTTGGCAATACGGATATGTAGATCTCCTTCCTTGTAACTGACTCTGTTTAGCCCTAGCCCCCTTGGTGTCTATATAAACCGGAGGGTTTAGTCCGTAGGACGGAGAACAACAATCATACCATAGGCTAGCTTCTAGGGTTTAGCCCCTCAGATCTCGTGGTAGATCAACTCTTGTACTGCTCATATTATCAAGAACAATCAAGCATGACGTAGGGTATTACCTCCATTAAGAGGGCCCGAACCTGGGTAAAACATTGTGTACCCTGCCTCCTGTTACCATCCGCCTAGACGCACAGTTTGGGACCCCCTACCTGAGATCCGCCGGTTTGGACACCGACATTGGTGCTTTCATTGAGAGTTCCTCTGTGTCATCAGCGTTAGGCTGGATGGCTCCTTCAATCATCGATAGCGATGCAGTCCGGGGTGAGACTTTTCTCCTCAGACAGATCTTTGTATCCGGCGGCTCCGCACTGCGGGCCAACTCGCTTGGCCATCTGGAGCAGATCGAGAGCTACGCCCCTAGCCATCAGGTCAGATTCGGAAGCTTAAACTACACGGCCGACATCCGCGGAGACTTGATCTTCGACGGATTCGAGCCCCTGCCGAGTGTGCCGCACGGTCACGATGAGCATGATTTAGCTCTACCATCGGACAGTGTTCAGGAGACCGCACCGGCAACCGCTCCGACCCTCAATTCGGAGCCAATTGCGCCATCCATGGACGGGTCGATAGACCCTGCCACGGAGGCCGTATTCTCAACGGCGATCGAGTCGAGTGTCGACCTTACCCTTCACGGGAGCCGTGACGCCGAACTACCGGACTCTTCCCCGGCCACGGACTCCGAACCGCCCACGCCCGTGCCTATCGAATCCGACTGGGCACCGATCATGGAGTTCACCTCCGCGGATATCTTTCAGCACTCGCCCTTCGTCCACATACTGAATTCATTAAAGTCTCTCTCCTTGTCAGGAGAGTCCTAGCCGAACTATGTCCGGCAGGATTGGGATGTGGATGACGAAGAAATTCGCCGCCCACCCACCACCCACTTAGTAGCCACCATCGACGATTTGACCAACATGCTCGACTTCGACTCCGAAGACATCGATGGTATGGACGACGATGCAGGAGACGAAAAGGAGCCACTGCCCACAGGGCACTAGACGCCCACTTCATCATATGATGTATACATGGTGGACACACCCAAAGAAAACGACGAGGAGGAAAGGAAGGACACAGCGAAGGATCGTTCCCTCGAGAAGTAGTCAAAGCGGTGGCGTAAGCGCCGCTCCAATTCCCGCCTCGGCTGAAACAATGATCATATAGACCGAGCGATAGAGCAGGGTGAGCTAGAGGACAACAAACACGACATTGAACCACCGTCTGACCACGACAACATGGAGAATCAAAATGAACAACCCAACATTCACAATACATTTCAAGCAAGCATGACAAGAGTATATGTAGCAGAAAGAGTAAAGCATGCTAATTGCAAGAAAGTAAAGGGATGAGATTGGAGTGTGCAAACTCAATGAAGACACGGCGATTTTTGGCATGGTTCCAATAGGTGGTGCTATCTTACATCCATGTTTCTGGAGAATTCAACCCACAAAGGGTAACGGTTGCGCGAGTCCATGGAGGGCTCCACCCACAAAGGGTCCACGGAGAAGCAAGCTTGTCTATCCCACCATGGCCATCGCACATGAAGGACTTGCCTCACTCAGGTAGATCTTCACAAAGTAGGCAATCTCCTTGCCCTTACAAAATTTTTGGTTCAACTCCACAATCTTGTCGGATGCTCCCAAGTGACACCTTACCAATCTACGAGACACCAGTCTCCAAAAGGTAATAGATGGTGTGTTGATGATGAACTCCTCGCTCTTGTTCTTCGAATGATAGTCTCCCCAACACTCAACCCTTTCTCACAGATTTGGATATTGTGGAAAGATGATTTGAGTGGAAAGCAACTTGGGGAGGGCTAGAAATCAAGATTCTTGTGGTAGGATTGGTATGCATTGATCTCAACACATGAGTACGTGGTTCTATCTAAGAAAATGTATTCCGGAAGTGTAGATGCGTTCTAATGGCTCTCTCTCATATGGATAAGGGGGTGGAGGGGTATATATAGCCTCCACACAAAATCCAACCATTACACACATTTGACCCAACTCAGTCAGACCAAATAGAAGAACTTGGTGAGACCGATTTAGTTCAAAATGTGAACGTTAGGAATCTCGGTGGGACTGACAGGAACAACTTGGTGGGACCGATGTGCTAGGGCTTTGGGAAAACATCAACTCGGTGGCACCGATTACATCAACTCGGTGAGACCGAAGTGAAGCAATAAGGCAACAGAGTGAATGTTAAGCCAACTCAGAGAGACCGATTGCATAACTCGGTGAGACCAAAGTAAATGCAACAAGTCATAGAGCTCTAGGAAAGCCATCTCGATGAGACCGAGATCCGTATCTGTGTGACTTAATTGTTAGGGTTTCTGGCAGTGGCTATGTCATATGAACTCGGCGGTGCCAGATAGAAAGAATAGGTGGGGCCGAGTTGGAGTTTGGGATTTTGACATATTTGGAATGAGGAAGTGGTTGAGGGCTTTGGAGAAATATCACTAAGCACTTGAGCAAGTAGACCATTGAGAAACACCTCATCCCCTTTCCATAGTATTGGCTTTCCTATGGACTTAATGTGATCTTGGATCACTAAAAATAAAATGAAGAGTCTTGAGCTTTTGCCAATATGTGTCCTTAGCATTTTGAGGGATCCACATCTCTAGTCCTTTCTGTGCCATTGTTGAAATTGTCTGAAATGCACTAGATAAAAGCATTAGTCCAACAAGAGATATGTTGATATTAATTACCAAAACCACCCAGAGAGCACCTATGCTTTCAATATCCCCTTTTTGGTAATTGATGACAACATACATCAAAGCCTTAGGTAAATGATATGAAGGGTAGTAGGTAAAGCTTTAGAGAAACATGTAACATGCATAAGCGCCCCCTACATGTATGCAATCATGTGAAGATTATAATATAAGAACATGTGAATGCATAATCATGACAGAGCAAGCGAAGAGTTACATGTATCTTGGCTATATGCATTAGAGCAAATGATGTGGTAAAGAAGTGTACCTCCATGTTTGTGAACCCCTCTTGCAAACAATATATACATCAACAAGAGATCATCATGCACATGAGTGTGATGCATATAATTACCTTGTGGTCTGGAGCTAGCTTTGGAAAGAGTGGACTTGATAAAACAGGGTTAGATAACACAAGAGAACTCCTAAGTAAAGCAATTTCAGAAAACCACAAAAGTACCAAGACTGGGATGACATGTAAAGGGTGAGTACTGAGTACTTCATTTAGATATAGACATGTCACCAAAGATTGAAAGATGTGCAAGGAATTCCAAAGATTTTTCTCCCCTTAGACATGGATTCAAGAGATTCATTGGGTGGAGCTAAAGAAAAATATTCAAAAAGAAATGGCAAAACATTTTCCCAGAGTTGAAATCGGTGACACCGATGCATTTTCCGTCGGTGGCTTCGAAATGACAAAGTCACATAAGGTACTTAATGGTGCAACCGATTTAGTCCTTGTCGCTTGTACCGATGGACTATTCACAAGGAGACCTTATATTTCGGTCGAGCCGATAGGTATGAAAAGGAGGGACAGAGTTCAACACAGAGTAAAAAATGTGTCATCTCATCTCACTTAGAAAATGAAATCTCACAAAGATTTGCGAGGAATTAGCAGAAAGATTTGCAATGAATTTACTAAAGTATCACAGATGAAAACAGAAAAGAGATCTAGATGAAGTTTTTTGTTTTAGAGGGAGACAAAATAGCAAGAAATATATGCAAATACAAAAAGCAACTGAGCAAAAGAACACTAGAGAACTTCATCTAGAAAGGGTCGGTGACAAAGTCACCTATGTTGGAATATACTGACTGAGGAGTCAAGTGATAGCACTTGATCGTAGGTCATACTCATCGTTTAAGATCTAAAATGGATTACCATTTTTTGGTTTAAGCATTTCGATGTATTCACATATTGTTGAGTTGCTTTGACTCATGACTTGGGGCAAAGCTTCTCTAAGATGGAATGACATACCTGGTACTTCTTGAGCTTGCGTTGGTATTACCTTGAAGGGGAAAGGGTGATGCATCAAAGTAGATCGAGTATTTCCCTCAGTTGAGAACCAAGGTATCAATCCAGTAGGATACAACGCACAAGTCACTGAATACATGCACAAAAAAAACAAAAAATTGCACCCAACGCGATAAAGGGGTTGTCAATCCCTTCACGGTACTTGCAAAAGTGAGATCTGATATAGATAGATAAACGGTAAAGTAATTTTTTTTGGTATTTTTGGTTTATAGAACGGAAAGTAAAAGATTGCAAAGGAAGTAAATCAGAAAATAAAATTGTAGATCGGAAACTTATATGATGGAAAATGGAAACTTATATGATGGAAAATAGACCCGGGGGCCATAGGTTTCACTAGAGGCTTCTCTCAAGATAGAAAATATTACAGTGGGTGAACAAATTACTGCCAAGCAATTGATCGAAAAGCGCAAAGTTATGACGATATCTATGGCAACGATCATGATTATAGGCATCACGTCCGTGTCAAGTAGACTGAAATAATTATGCATCTACTACTATTACGCCACACATCGACCGCTATCCAGCATGCATCTAGAGTATTAAGTTCATAAAGAATGGAGTAACACATTAAGCAAGATGACATGATGTTGAGGAATTAACTCAAGCAATATGATGAAACCCCCATCTTTTTATCCTCGATGGCAACAATACAATATGTGCCTTGCTGCCCCTATTGTCACTGGGAAAGGACACTGTAAGATTGGACCCAAAGCTAAGCACTTATCCCATTGCAATAAAAACCAATCTAGTTGGCCAAACCAAATTGATAGTTCGAAGAGACTTGCAAAGATATCAAATCATGCATATAAGAATTCAAAGAAGATTCAAATAATATTCATAGATTAGCTAATCATAAATCCACAATTCATCGAATCTCGGCAAACACACTGCAAAAAAGTATTACATCAAATAGATCTCCAAGAACATCGAGGAGAACATGGTATTGAGAATCAAAGAGAGATAAGAAGCCATCTAGCTACTAGCTATAGACCCGTAGGTACGAAGTAAACTACTCACGCTTCATCGAATGGGTAATGGTGTTGATTTAGAAGCCCTCCATGATCGAATCCCCCTCCGGCAGGACACCGAAAAAGGCCCCTAGCCGGGATCTCACGGGTATAGAAGGTTGCGGCGATGGAAAGTGTTTTTGTGGATCTCTCTGTTGGTTTTGGGATCTATGAGAATATATAGGCGAAGGAACTAGGTCGATGGAGTCACGAGGGGACCACAAGGGTGGGGGCACGCCCTACCCCCTGGGCATGCCCTCCGTCCTTGTGGCCGCCTCATGGCTTCTCTGACTTGCACTCCAAGTCCTCTGCATGTCTTCTGGTCCAAGTAAAATCATCGTGAAAGTTTTATTCCGTTTGGGCTCCGTTTGGTATTCCTTTTCTGTGAAACTCTAAAACAAGGAAAAGCAGAAACTGCCACTGGGCTCTAGGTTACTAGGTTAGTCCCGAAAACCAGAACAGATAATATAATAGCATGGAACAATGAAAAATTATAGATACTTTGGAGACGTATCAAGATTAATTCGTGCTTGTCCTCCAGTAGGTAAATGATAAAAACAGAATTTTTGATGTGGAATGCTAGCTAACATATTTATCCATGTAATTTATTTATTGTGGCATGAATTTTCAGATCCGTATGATTCAAAACAAAAGTTTAATATTGACATGAAAACAATAATACTTCAAGCATACTAACAAGGCAATTATGTCTTCTCAAAATAACATGGCCAAAGAAAGCTTATCCCTACAAAATCATATAGTCTGGCTATACTCCATCTTCATCACACAAAATATTTATATCATGAACAACCCCGATGACAAGCCAAGCAATTGTTTCATACTTTCGATGTTCTCAAACTTTTTCAACTTTCATGCAATACATGAGCGTGAGCCATGGACATAGCACTATAGGTGGAATAGACGGTGGTTGTGGAGAACACAAAAAGAAGGAGATAGTCTCACATCAACTAGGCGTATCAATGGGCTATGGAGCTACCCATCAATAGATATCAATGTGAGTGAGTAGGGATTGCCATGCAACGGATGCACTAGAGCTATAAGTTTATAAAGCTCAAAACGGAACTATGTGGTTGTGCATTCAACTTGCTTTCTCACAAAGACCTAGGGCAATTTGAGGAAGCCCATCGTTGGAATATACAAGCCAAGTTTTGTAACGAAAAATTCCCACTAGTATATGAAAGTGACAATATAGGAGGCTCTCTATCATAAAGATCATGGTGCTACTTTGAAGCACAAGTGTGGTAAAAGGATAGTAGCATTGCCCCTTCTCTGTTTTCTCTCATTTATTATTTCTTTTAATTTTTATTTTATTTGGGCCTTCTCTCATTTTTTTGGCCTCTTTTTTTCGTCCGGAGTCTCATCCCAACTTGTGGGGGGATTGTCGGGTTGTGGGTTCCGGCTAACCCTTGTGGTTCGAACTCTGGGGTGCGCACGAAGAACACTCTCTCCCAAGATCGCTCGCTCAGCGATCTCACAGCCTAGCTCGGCGAACCCAAGGAACAAGAGACACAAAGGTTTATACTGGTTCGCGCCACCTTGCGGTGTAATACCCTACTCAAGTGTGGTGTTGGTGGATTGCCTCACGAGCTAAGGATGAACTAGTACAATGGGTGAACAACCTCGGGATAAGAGGTGTTCTTGAGCTTGGCTCACTGGTGGATGTGAGGATGAAACGGATCCGATCCAAGATGAGTCCATCCCAGATGAGTCGATCCTGCCTACGGTGGTGGTTAGTCCTATTTATAGAGGCCCTGGTCCTCTTCCCAAATTTTAGGCGGGAAGGGATCCGACAACAGCCATGTTTGAGGGGAGATAACTAGTACAAGCTATCCTGACAAAAGGTGGTCTTCGCCTGACAAAGGCTCTGGTGGCGATGCTGCGGTGGGCTCCATGGTCACCTCCGTCCTACCGTACTGCTGGTCTTGGTCTTATTGCACCGATATGGAAAACTTTATCTGATGCCTTGGGACTCCTCACCTGCGCCTGCCTCTTTAGCACGAAAGAGGAAACTGGTACGCTAGCGCCCGCTAGCGCCCGCTAGCGCCCGCCTGGCCTTGGTCGTCATGGCTCACGTCACGTGAACCTCGCGAGGTGCCCCTTGCATAGAGATCTCCACTCCTCCAGAGCCAACCTAGTGAGGTTGCTCCCAGGGAGGTCTTGGTGTCGTCCGCCTTGCGAGGCTTGGCCCCTCACGAGGGTCTTTAGTGGTTGCTGCTGAACATAGGCCATACCAGGCCGTTAGTGGAGCCACTCACAGGCCCGCAGGCAGGCAAGTCTGGGCACCCCTGGTCCTAGAATGCCCACCGTAGCCCCCGGGCCCAAAGCGCGCTCGAGCTTGGCTTCCAGGAGAAGCCAAAGGGCAAGTGTGGAGCGCCGCGGGCCCCAACCGCCTGCGGCCTTGATTGATGTGTGGCGATCGAGTGTACTTGGGCGTCTCCACTTCCCCATGTTGCCTTCATAATCGTTTGACTTGACGAGACCCTGCTGCATGCAGAAGAAAGATCATCATTACCTGTGATAGTGGAGGCCGACGGTTGGCCTCCCTCTGGCTATAAATGAGGAGAGGGGCGGAGCCCCCGTTGCTCATCTCCTCCTCCACTACATCTACTTCTTCTTCCTCTATGCTCTACCGTCTTGCTGCGACACCCATGGCACCGATAAGGAGGTTCTCTGCCGCTGAGAAAGGAAAGACCCCTCGTGAAGAGTAGGGGCCACTTCCGCCAAAGAAGAGATTGGCTCGCCCCCTCGGCGTCGTCGTGAGGCAGGAGGTCACGAGGCCCTGGTACGAGCGGCCTACCCCAGGCTACCCGCTGCCCTTGCATTCCCGGGCGCAAGGCCCTGGAGGAGGAGGCAGCGCCCCACGCCGCTTGCGTCACGGCCACGGTGGCCAGATCGTGGTGGCTCGGGCTACCGTCCCACGAACTCATGCCGAGGGCTCATCTCGCGAGTTCATGATGTGGGCGGTGATGCCACCGCGCGCGTGGATCAAATTCCCAAAATTCTTTGCCGAAGAGATGCCGCTGAGGGGGGCACTCGAGCTGTGGTTGCAGCATGCCGAATGCAGCACCCCGGCAACAGGCGCGGAGGTCGAGGCCGTCTCTACGGGCATGATCTTCATGACTCATGGATGGGGAGAGTTCACCCGCGTCTGCCACGTGGAGGGGGCCCTCGCCATCCATTTCGAGTTCGATGGTGCCTCCACGCTGTTCTTCAAGGTCTTCGACGAGGAAGGTAGCCGCCTGCAGTGCTGTCCTGGAGGAGGTCGCTAGGACGGTGCAACGGCAGGTGCTGGGCCCGCCCTTGGCCCTGTCGACAGCTCCTACACCAGCAGCGACGGCGCCTCGGAGTCCAGCGCCTCTCCTGAGCGAGACGAGACTCCGGAGATGAGCGACAACAGCTACGTGTCACCCGAGCTCTCGCCATGCCCGGAGCGCAGCAGCGGCGTCAACTCGTCGTCGCCGTTGATCTGGATGGGGTTGGTGTCGGCCCCTCGTGGCCCACTGCTGATGATGGTGTCGGCGGCGACACCTGTAGATATGACTCCTGAAAACCTCCTTTTTGGGTTCCCTGCAAGGGATCAAGATGAACCCAGTGGGCACGTGTAAAGAATTTGTAGTGCTTTTTCATCATTGTTATTCTTATTATGAAATTTGCGATTGTGTGTCTTGCTATGGCATTGGCTCCCCTTTTCATCCTCGCGGTAGCTTAGTGCTCTACGCTGATAGGCCCCAGTCCCCAGGCAGGCTTCAGTCGTCGCTGGTATGCCAGGTCACGATGCTGTGGTCAAGGCCAGGAGTTGAGCGGCCCAAGGTTCGGTAAGAGCTCCTGAGGTGCGATGCTCAAGAGGTCACCCTTGGTGTGCAAGCAGCTTCCTAAAGGCAGAAAAGGAAGGCGGCATTGCCAGAGCAAGGCTGCAAGAGTCGAAAATCTTGAGCCGCAGTGCCGGGCTAACTTGAATGCGTGACTTATCTTAGCGAGCCTGGAGCGATTCCTTGCGCATTGCCGGATTTATGCATCAATGATGGTGGTACCGCTAGGTTAGATCCGCGCCAGCTTCCCCTTTTCACATTCTGCTAAGTGCTCTACATCCTCGAGTCCTGACCCTCGAGCAAGGCTCAGCCGCCGCTGGTATGCCAGTTCACGATGTCGTGGTCAAGGCTAGGAGGTGAGGGCTGGTGAGTAAGTAAGGGCTCCTGACGCGCGATGCTCAGGAGCTCTCCCTTTAACGCTCAAGCGAACCACATGAAGAGGAGTAGCTGACAGGGCTACCCGTAGCTAAGCTCCGGAGATTCCCGTGGGTTAGTCCGAGAGGGTGATATAGCTCGTAATCGCAATTGCTGTCCAGCCGCTGATCTTTCCGCAAGAAGATGAAGGCACTGAGGGTCTAGTGAGGTAACGTGCGTGGGGTGTGGCGCGAGCCAGAGCTCTACCACTCAGGTTTGTCAGCGCTGTAGGGACGGACCCGAGCACAAGCGTCATGCCAGCATGCGTAGTCACCATTGCGGGATGATCAGGAGGCCAGTTAGCAAAGCAGGTGGCCACGAAGGGCAACAGGCAAGCAGGTGGTGATCATAAGGTAACTTATGCAAGGAGGCGAGCTAGTTCGAATAGATGCAAGAACGGTACATGCCATAGGGACGGACCCATGCGGCCTAGGGATGATACGGCCCGAGGGGCGCCCCCAACAGAGTAAGCTAAAGATGCAAAGTGATGCATGCCGCAGGGATAGGCCCATGCGACCTGGGGATGATGCAGCCCGAGGGGCGCCCCCAGCTGAATAAAGCAGAAAATGTCACCTGACACCGTCATTGAAGAGGTGTTGGAGTAGCTGAATATGCACGTTGAAGTAGTCGCTCCTCACGAGTTGTCCGGCAGCTGATTCCTAGTGGACCCTGGAGGTTCTGGCTCCTCCTTCGCCAGCACGGCCTGGCACCTGGCCTCACGAGCCGCCAGGGCGCCCTGTCTGAGCCAGTTGAAGGCGATAGCTTCGTTTGGCAGGCCGAAGAGCATGCGAACATAGCTGTGTGGGGGGCCTCACTTGTTCGCGTCGGTCCTAAACAAACGGTTTTTAACCCATTTCTGCGACGTCATTTGGAACCATCGCCAAGTGAGTGTGGGCGATAGGGGGGTCCTTCCCACACGACACAGAAACCATCGGGGATATGGAGTAGTGATCCAGCGGCCTTCCAAAATGTAATCATGTGTGATGCATCCCACACTAAATTCTTTCGGACGTGTGGTATCGGTGATTAAGCGTTTCTAATGACGCAGTGAAACCATACGGTCTGTCGTAACGAACCTTTTGGGAAACAATATGTAAGGCACAGGGCCAACATATGAACTGTGTGCGATTTGTGCCCCATCGCACACGAGTTTTCTGCGTAACCCGTCTGCCATCCTAGACTACATCGCATACGTTTTCCAATAATTACAGTCTGCGATAATGTTCTATCACAAACAGTTCAGGAGCCCCTTCGCACACATTCAAGTGCTGCAGACCGTTTGTGATTTGTTAGGTATCACCGACGGTTGCCGCAAGATTGATGTGTGCTTTTCGTTTGGGATCCAACACGTTTCCTGAAAAAATTAAGACTGGGATTGTATTTTGCATTGGGCATGGTTTACTCCCAGTTCTCGTGTGCGATAACACGATATCACAAAACGGTTCCGGAGAACCTACGCACACGTAGTAGCGCTGCAAATCGTTTGTGATCTCCTATGTATCACCGACGGTTCGGCTACGATTGACGTATGCTTTCCGATGTGGATCGCACACACTCATTTAGTTGAATCGCGTGCGGAAACATTTCCAGGTTAAAACAAAAATATCCCATTTTGAATCGGCACGCAAAAAGCAAATTCGCCACAATATTCAATTGAACAAATAAGCAAAAATTTCCCATTTTGAATTGGCACGCAAAAAGGAAATTCGCCAGAATAATCAATTGAACAAATAGTATCCATAGGAAGAACATTCATTAGATTTTGCAACAATTGCAATTGAACATATGGTAGCTAAATTCCAATGATTTGTCCACACATATATGCATTACATAATTAATCATAGTGTACGAAATACGAAGACCTCGTCAGATGGAAAACAGTGGATCCATGCGTTATATGTTTAGCGTCTAACTCTTATTCAATGTTTCAGGGGAACGCATGATGAAATCTTCATTATCACCAGTGGGATTGATGTAGTGATCCAGGAAGAAGTTGCTGATAAATCTTTGAACTATCAGCAATTCACCAGCCAGGAGTGGTTCAGGGGTCCTCGGTTTTAAGATGAGCTGCAGTATTTATAAGATTAGAATGTGCCATATGAGTGGAGTAGAAGATATTAATTAAGATAGACTTACTGTTACTAATTTGCGAGGATCGTCACAACTATCAGCATATTTGCAGATGGAGAACATGTGTCTGCAAACATGGTATCCACAAAGGTTGGTCCCTGCTTCTTGCTGAGGACACTGAAATTGTTTGTACAATGTTAGTCATGTATTTGTCCTGTTAGGAACAACCTAACCCGTGTTAGATGTATTCTTTTTTCTTTGGAAAAAATAGAAAGAGGTTTATTTAGAAGGTTGAACATTTGACTAGAGTAAGGAAAGGTATTTGCAGTCTGTTGGATAAATTTTCTGAAAATCACGGATTTCGGTGTGTTACCAGAGAAACGATCTCGTGTTGCACGGGTTGTTCCGTCTTGAACAGGTTCCCTGGTTTAGTTTTCGACAATGCGAGCACACTGCAAATGATGATGAATTTTGACAACATCAATTATTGGACCAGATATGAATGCAAATTAATTTCAACATCATAGAATTCAATACATATCCAAGAATTGCTGAACATGTGTCAGATCCTGAGCGTTTGTTGACTCTCTAAGAGAATCGATGTAGTAAACTATGTTCTTGTTTGGAACAATGAATACCAATATCCAATGATTGCTACATATTAAGAAAGACATGAACTTACGAATGATGTTGAAATCTGAAAGACAATCAGTGTGTGCATGGTTGTTTACATGACTTACAGTTCATGGTATGGCCAGAGAAATGATTGTGCATGGGACGTGTTTTCGAAGATACGGAGGACCGTGTTAACGACCCAGTCCTGTTGGTCCTTACCATCTAATGTTGTGCCATTTGCTAATGCAGGATCTATGAAATACACACTCTCCCTTATTCTTCTCGGTGCGTTTAATCCCCTGAGAGGAATAAAATGCAGTTAGCTGTTTATCATTTACAACTTTGCATGGAGAAGTTGATCAGAGTTTGTTAAGTACTTACAAAATCAGGCATCTAACAAGAGTGGCATCGAGCACATTGAAGTTGAAGAAGAGATGTAAGTCCTCGAAACTCACATTGATGGAACCAACATCGTGTCAGAAATGATCTCTATTGTAGTGGACTAGCAAAGCATGATAACCTGCTGACATTTGATCCATGCAATATTCATGTAACTCACGGCAACTGGAGCTGCACTCATCAAAGTATTCGCCAACAAGAAATGGCTGGCCATGGACGTAATTGCGTGCTTCAAGTACGTATGCTTTCTTTTAGCAAGAAACAATTCTACTTCTTCATCATCCATGGCGTCAGAAATAATATTACTCCCAGATTTGAACAAGTTGCTGTTAATTTGGTTCTGGGTGATGAGTGCTTTAAGTAAGAGGCAATCGTTCTCTTTCCTCTTCACTCTCCCGCTGCCCTTCCTCATGGTCGTGGTTGTAGCCTTTTTGGCCACTTCCTTCTTAGTACTTGAAGCATTTCTGGAAGAACGTCTGGTTGCATGCAAGGTAGACTGCCGAGCAGACGGTGAAGCTTGGACAGACTTCTTAGCAAACGGTTTATTTATGCCAGACCACTGAGCTAGCAGTGCTACTGTGATGGACTGCTAGGCTATAGGAGCAGAGGCATCGGACTGCTGACCATGCGTTGAAGCTATGTCGGGTATCTGCACAGGTGGTGCCAACTTGTCGGTGTGCTGAGGAGGCCGTGCCAACGCGTTGGTTTGCTGAGAAGGAAGTGCTGACGCATTGGTATGCTAATCACGCGCCTGCGGACCGACGGACTGATGAGCAGTCAGTTCTGGACCTACAGACTGCTTGGCTGGCGGTTCCAAAGCATCAGACTGCTTAGCAGTCTGTTCCACCTGGTTGGTCTGGTGAGCATGTGCTGCAGCTAGGTATCCTCCTGCTGCTTCAGCGGCCAGCATCAGAACCGGTGGTGCATCATCAACAGTTGTAGGCCTTGCTACTGGCTGCTTTGGGGCGGAGGATGACATGGACTGTACGCCACAAAGTCGGGTCGACTGATCACAGGTTGATGCATCAGCCCGCGAGAGCTGATGTGGCAAGGAGAGCATTGGTGGTTGAGGGGCGACAGTGGTTGCTCTTGGTGGGGCTTCAGGAATCTCATCGATGAACTGTATTTCCTTCCGTGGCAACTGGATGTGATGTAAGAGTGTTTCTCCCAAGGTCCGTTGCTCATTGATGTCTCCTAGGACATTCTTCAGGGCAAATTCATTGAATCCAGCCTTTACTTCAGTCACGTAGTACTTCACATAGCCCGGCTTAAATGGCACATTGTCCAAGAAGAGGCCATCTTCCAAGAAGGGTGGGCAAACCTAGGTTGTTGCACATTTTAATGTACCTTCATAATGTGTAAGCACGCCCTTCAGTCTGTCTTTCATTCCAGATAGATCAGATATAGCATCATCACGAGCAGCTGCAGTCTCAGTGTCACCGGGGTCAGCTGATGCACAACTACTCTTGTGCAGTGTTGTCACGCAATAAGCAGCATCATCCATGCCCGCCTCTGATAACCCACAAGTATAGGGGATTGCAACAGTTTTCGAGGGTATAGTATTCAACCCAAATTTATTGATTCGACACAAGGGGAGCCAAAGAATATTCTCAAGTATTAGCAGCTGAGTTGTCAATTCAACCACACTTGGAAACTTAATATCTGCAGCAAAGTATTTAGTAGCAAAGTAATATGATAGTAGTGGTAACGGTAGCAAAAGGTAACAATAGCAAAAGTAATGTTTTTGGTATTTTGTAGTGATGATAGCAATAGCAACGGAAAAGTAAATAAGCGAAGAACAATACATGGAATGCTCGTAGGCAATGGATCAGTGATGGGGAATTATGCCGGATGCGGTTTATCATGTAATAGTCATAACCTAGGGTTACATAGAACTAGCTCCATTTCATCAATGTAATGTAGGCATGTATTCCAAATATAGTCATACGTGCTTATGGAAAAGAACTTGCATGACATCTTTTGTCCTACCCTCCCGTGGCAGTGGGGTCCTAATGGAAACTAAGGGATATTAAGGCCTCCTTTTAATAGAGTACCGGAACAAAGCATTAACACATAGTGAATACATGAACTCCTCAAACTACAGTCATCACCGGTAAGTATCCCGATTATTATCACTTCGGGGTTAACGGATCATAACACATAATAGGTGACTATAGACTTGCAAGATAGGATCAAGAACTCTCATATATCGATGAAAACATAATAGGTTCGGATCAGAAATCATGGCACTCAGGCCCTAGTGACAAGAATTAAGCATAGCAAAGTCATAGAAACATCAATCTCAGAACGTAGTGGATACTAGGGATCAAACCCTAACAAAAGTAACTCGATTACATGATAAATCTCATCCAACCCATCACCTTCCAGCAAGCCTACGATGGAATTACTCACGCACGGTAGTGAACATCATGAAATTGGTGATGGAGGATGGTTGATGATGACGATGGCGACGGATTCCCCTCTCCGGAGCCCCGTACGGACTCCAGATCAGCCCTCCCGAGAGGTTTTAGGGCTTGGCGGCGGCTCCATATTGTAAAACGCGATGAATCCTTCTTCTTTATTTTTTCTCCCCGAAAGAAAATATATAGAGTTGGAGTCGAGGTCGGAGGAGCTCCAAGGGGCCCACGAGGTAGGGGGGCGCGCCCCCACCCTCGTGGATAGGGTGTGGACCCCCTGGTCTTCATCTTTTGCAAGGATTTTTTATTATTATTTCCGAAAAGATGTTCCGTGAAGTTTCAGGTCATTCCGAGAACTTTTGTTTCTACACATAAATAACACCATGGCAATTCTGCTGAAAACAGAGTCAGTCAGGGTTAGTTCCCTTCGAATCATGCAAGTTAGAGTCCAAAACAACGGCAAAAGTGTTTGGAAAAGTAGATACGACGGAGACTTATCAAGTCCCCCAAGCTTAAACCTTTGCTTGTCCTCAAGCAATTCAGTTGATAAACTGAAAGTGATGAAGAAAAACTTTTACAAACTCTGTTTGCTCTTGTTGTTGTAAATATGTAAAGCCAGCATTCAAGTTTTCAGCAAAGATTATGAACTAACCATATTCACAATAACGCATAGGTCTCATGTTTACTCATATCAATGGCATAATCAACTAGCGAGCAATAATAATAAATCTCGGATGACAAGACTTTCTCAAAACAATAATAATATGATATAACAAGATGGTATCTCGCTAGCCCTTTCTGAGACCGCAAAACATAAATGCAGAGCACCTTTAAAGATCAAGGACTGACTAGACATTGTAATTCATGGTAAAAGAGATCCAGTCAAGTCATACTCAATGTAAACTAAAAGTAATGAATTCAAATGATAGTGGTGCTCGCTAACTGGTGCTTTTTAATAAGAGGATGATGACTCGGCATAAAAGTAAATAGATAGGCCCTTCGCAGAGGTAAGAAGGGATTTGTAGAGGTGCCAGAGCTCGGTTTTGAAATAGAGGCGAATTATATTTTGAACGGTATACTTTCATTGTCAACATAACAACCAAGAGATGGCGATATCTTCCATGCTACACACATTATAGGCGGTTACCAAACAGAATGGTAAAGTTTATACTCCCCCTCCACCAACAAGCATCAATCCATGACTTGCTCGAAACAACAAGTGCCTCCAACTAACAAGAGTCACAGGGGGAGTTTCGTTTGCGATTATTTTGATTTAGTTTGCATAAAGCATGGGACCAGGCATCCCGGTGACCAGCCATTTTCTTGTGAGTGAGGAGCGGAGTCCACTCCTCTTGAGAATAACCCGCCTAACATGGAAGATACAGACAACCCTAGTTGATACATGAGCTATTCGAGCATGTAAAACATGATATTTATTTGAAGGTTTAGAATTTGGCACATACAAATTTACTTGGAACGGCTGGTAGATACCGTATATAGGTAGGTATGGTGGACTCATATGGAACAACTTTGGGGTTTATGGAGTTGGATGCACAAGAATTATTCCCACTTAGTACAAGTGAAGGCTAGCAAAAGACTGAGAAGCAACCAGCTAGAGAGCGACAACAATCATGAACATGCATTAAAATTAATCAACACCGAATGCAAGCATGAGTAGGATATAATCCACCATGAACATAAATATCGTGAAGGCTATGTTGATTTTGTTTCAACTACATGCGTGAACATGTGCCAAGTCAAGTCACTTAAACCATTCAGAGGAGGATACCACCCTATCATACCACATCACAACCATTTTAATAGCATGTTAGCACGCAAGGTAAACCATTATAAGCTCCTAGCTAATCAAGCATGGCACAAGAAACTATGATCTCTAGTAGTCATTGCAAACAAGTTTATTCATAATAGGCTGAATCAGGAACGATGAACTAATCATATTTACAAAAACAAGAGAGGTCGAGTTCATAGCAGCTTTTCTCATCTCAGTCAGTCCATCACATATCGTCATAATTGCCTTTCACTTGCACGACCGAATAGTGTGAATAATAATAAGAGTGCACGTTCATTGGACTAAGCTGGAATCTGCAAGCATTCAATAAAAAAGAGAAGACAATGCAATATGGGCTCTTTTGTCAGATCAACAATAATGCATATAAGAACCACTTCAACAATTTAATTATGGTCTTCTCCTATCGACCCCCAAAGAAAAGAAAAGAAATAAAACTATTTACACGGGAAAGCTCCCAACAAGCAAAATAAGAACAAGAAATCTTTTTAGGTTTTCTTTTTAATTACTACTACAAGCATGGAAAGTAAACTAGTTAAAAGCTACAACTATTTTTTTGGTTTTTCTTAAGGTTTATTAAACACACAAGAAGAAAGCATAAAAGGAAAATAAACTAGCATGGATGATACAATGAAAAAGTATGATCACCGACATCTGGCAATGAGTGTGTGAACATGAATATAATGTCGGTGGGAAATACATACTCCCCAAAGCCTAGGCTTTTGGCCTAAGTTTGTCTATGGCCACGGTTGGCCTGGCGGGTATCCATAGTAATAGTTGGGGTCGTACTGAGATGCAGCGGCTATCGCCTCCTGAGCTGCAGCGTGGGGACGAGCGGCCTCCGCCCTCCTCTCGTACTCATCTGCCTCCTCTCTGGTAATAACTTGTCTTTCCTTTTGCTTGATAATCAAAGAAGGCAAGAGCAGGGAGAGTAATACGGACAGCACGACGTCTGTCAAAGGTTAAGCGATACTGGAGAGGTTATTCATTCCTCTCGACAAACTGGTGGTGAACCAAAGCCTCGTAATCCAAATAAGCAGGAGGCAACTCAATAACATCTTCACGTATGTCTATACCAAGAAAATTAGCTATGCGGGTTGCATAAATTCTACCAAAGAAATCCCCATTAAATCTACTAAGATGCAACCTACGTGCAACAATGGCTCCCAAATTATAAGATTTATCTCCTAACACAGCACTCCTAAGAATACTAAGGTCAGGGATACACATGTGACATGCCTCATCTTTACCATTAATGCATCTACCTATGAAGAGAGAAAAATAATGTATAGCAGGAAAGTGAATGCTCCCTATGGTAGCTTGTGTTATATCTCTAGATTCCCCCACAGTTATACTAGCAAGAAAATCACTAAATTCAGATTTGCGAGGTTCCCTGACACTACCCCATTGTGGAAGTTTGCAAGCAGTGGTAAAATCCTCTAAGTCCATAGTGTAAGAATTTTCATAAAGATCAAACAGGATAGTTGGAGAATTACGTGAAGATGAAAATTCAAACCTCCTCACAAAGGAACTAGTGAGATAGTGATACTGGCGGCACTTTTCTTCCTCGAAGCTCACAAGATCCGTGTTACGAAAATATGCGTTAAATTCTTCCTTAATTCCCGCTCGATCCATAAAGTTTTCCGAAGGCCATTCACAAGGACGCACTTGAGCGTCTCTTGGTGGTTCTTCATCAGCATCACGCATTGCAAGCCTGAGTCCTTGCTTCCTTGAAGAACCACCTTGGTACATTTTCCTAAGCATATTTCTTCCTCTGAAAAATTTACGAAATTTTTAGTAACTTCAAAATAAAAGTGAACCAAACTCAATACATTGATAGCAACTACTCCTACAAGTGCCTAAAGCCTATATCATGCATCAAAACTACTTTTGACCATATAACTTTGACATGCAAGCTCAAGAACATGGTCACCTAGGCAGCACAAATTTGCAATGAATAAAGCACTAGAACAAAAACTAATTGGACCAATGGAGGAGTCACATACCAAGGAACAACCTCCCCAAGCAGTTTTGTGAGAGGTGCTTTGAGCAAGGAGATCGAAAATGGCAGCAAATTGAGCTTGGACTCGGGTTTGAGCTGGATATTCGTGTTTGTGGGAGGAAGAAGGAGTGTGTGGGTGCAGCAATAAGTGGAGGAGGGCCACCGTGGGCCCACGAGGCAGGGGGCGCGCCCAGTGGGGTACTGCGCGCCCTCCACCCTCGTGGCCAGGTGGATGCCACCCGTGTTGTGTTCTTAGTGCCAAATATTCTTAAATATTCCATAAAAAATCTTATTTAAATTTCACGGCATTTGGAGAACTTTTATTTTTGAGGTATTTTTATATTGCATGGATAATTCAGATAACAGATGGAAAATACTTATTTTTATTTTATTTAATATAAATAACAGAAAGTAAAAGGAGGGTACAGAGAGTTGTGCCTTCTAGTTTCATCCATCTCACACTCATCAAAAGGGATCCACTAACAAGGTTGATCAAGTCTTGTTAACGAACTCATTCCGAATAACATGGAACCGGAGAAATTTCGAATAACACTATGTTACCTCAACGGGGATATGCACATCCCCAATAATAAGAATATCATATTTCTTCTTGACAGTAGGAAGAGGAAATTCAAAACCTCCAAAATTATTCGATGGAATTTTTCCATTAGAATTGATACTGTGGACTTGAGGTTGTTTCCTTGGAAAGTGTACCGTATGCTCATTACCATTAACATGAAAAGTGAAATTGCCTTTATTGCAATCAATAACAGACCTTGCAGTATTCAGAAAGGGTCTTCCAAGAATAATGGACATACTATCGTCCTCGGGAATATCAAGAATAACAAACTCTGTTAAAATAGTAACGTTTGCAACCACAACAGGCACATACTCAGAAATACCGACAGGTATAGTAGTTGATTTATCAGCCATTTGCAAAGATATTTCAGTAGGTGTCAATTTATTCAAATCAAGTCTACGATATAAAGAGAGAGGCATAACACTAACACCGGCTCCAACATCACATAAAGCAGTTTTAACATAATTCCTTTTAATGGAGCATGGCATAGTGGGTACTCCTGGATCTCCAAGTTTCTTTGGTATTCCACCTTTAAAAGTATAATTAGCAAGCATGGTGGAAATTTCAGCTTCCGGTATGTTTCTTTTATTTGTAATAATATCTTTCATATACTTAGCATAAGATTTCATTTTAAGCATATCGGTTAATCGCATACGCAAAAAGATAGGTCTAATAATTTCAGCAAAGCTCTTAAAATCCTCATCATCCTCTTTCTTGGATGGTTTGGGAGGAAAAGGCATGGGTTTCTAAACCCATGGTTCTCTTTCTTTACCATGTTACCTAGCAACAAAGTCTTTCTTATCATAACATTGATTCTTTGATTGTGGGTTATCAAGATCAACAGCAGGTTCAATTTCTGTATCATTATCATTACTAGGTTGAGCATCATCATGAACATTATCATTAACATTATCACTAGTTTCAGGTTCATTACCAGATTGTGTTTCAGCATCGGAAATAGAAATATCATTTGGATTCTTAGGTGGTTGAGCAATAGGATCACTAGAAGCATGCAAAGTCCTATCATTTTTCTTTTTCTTCCTTTTAGAAGGACTAGGTGCATCTATATTATTTCTCTGATAATCTTGCTCAGTTCTCTTAGGATGGCCTTCAGGATATAGAGGTTCTTGAGTCATCCTACCACCTCTAGTCATAAATCTAACAACATTATCATTACTCTTACCATTCAATTCATTGATCAAATCATTTTGAGCTTTAAGTACTTGTTCTACTTGAGTGGTAACCATAGAAGCATGTTTACTAATAAGTTTAAGTTCACCTTTGACATTAGCCATTTAATCACCGAAGTGTTCAAGCATATTTGAATTGTATTTCAACTGTCTACCAAAATAAGCATTAAAATCTTCTTGCTTAGCCATAAATTTATCAAACTCATCTAAGCATGGGCTAGCAAACTTAGTAAATGAGATTTCAGCTTTATCATATCTATAGAGAGAATTTACCTTTACTACCTGTGTCGGGTTATCAAGACCATGTACTTCTTCAATAAGTAATGGATTAAGATCATATGTTTCTTCAACATGCGGTAAATTAAGGCTGTGTATTTATTCAATAGGAGGTAAATTCTTAACATCTTCAGCTTTAATACCTTTTTCTTTCATAGATTTCTTTGCCTCTTGCATATCTTCAGGACTGAGATATAGAACACCTCTCTTCTTCGGAGTTGGTTTTGGAATAGGCTCAGGAAGTGTCCAATTATTTTATTTGTCAACATATTATTCAATAGAACTAGCACAACTATCCAGGTAATCTCTGTAAGCATCGGTTAGTCCATTATAAAAGATATCAAGCATTTTCATTTTTCTTAAGAGGATGATCAGGCAAAGCATTAAGTAACTGGAGAAGCCTCCCCCAAGCTTGTGGGAGACTCTCTTCTTCAATTTGCACAAAATTATATATATCCCTTAAGGCAGCTTGTTTCTTATGACTAGGGAAATATTTAGCAGAGAAGTAATAAATCATATCCTGGGGACTACGCACACAACTAGGGTCAAGAGAATTAAACCATATCTTAGCATCACCCTTTAATGAGAACGGGAATATTTTAAGGATATAAAAGTAACGAGTTCTCTCATCATTAGTGAACAGGGTGGCTATATCATTTAATTTAGTAAGATGTGCCACAATAGTTTCAGATTCATAACCATGAAAAGGATCAGATTCAACCAAAGTTATTATATCAGGATCAACCGACAAATCATAATCCTTATCGGTAACACAGATAGGTGAAGTAGCAAAAGCAGGGTCAGGTTTCATTCTAGCATTAAGAGATTGCTACTTCCATTTAGCTAATAACCTCTTGAGTTCGTATCTATCTTTGCAAGCTAAAATTGCTAGAGCAGCTTCTTTTTCAAAAACATAACCCTCAGGAATAACATGTGATTCATATTCTTTAGAGGGAGAGTCTTCACCATCACTTTTGACAATGTTATCAGATTCAAAATTTCCACTCTCTCTAACCCTAGCAAGTTGTTCATCAAGAAATTCACTGAGTGGCACAGTAGTATCAAGCATAGAAGTAGTTTCATCATAAGTATCATGCATAGCAGAAGTGGCATCATCAATAACATGCAACATATCAGAACGAATAGCAGAAGCAGGTTTAGGTGTCGCAAGCTTACTATAAACAGAAGGTGAATCAAGTGCAGAGCTAGATGGCAGTTCCTTACCCCCCCTTGTAGTTGAGGGATAAATCTTGGTTTTTGGATCTCTCAAGTTCTTCATAATGATAAGCAGATATAAATCCCAAGTAACTCAAAGAATAGAGCTATGTTCCCCGGCAACGGTGCCAGAAAATAGTCTTGATAACCCACAAGTATAGGGGATCGCAACAGTTTTCGAGGGTAGAGTATTCAACCCAAATTTATTGATTTAACACAAGGGGAGCCAAAGAATATTCACAAGTATTAGTAGCTGAGTTGTCAATTCAACCACACCTGGAAACTTAATATCTGCAGCAAAGTATTTAGTAGCAAAGTAATATGATATTAGTGGTAACGGTAGCAAAAGGTAACGAGAGCAAAAGTAATGTTTTTGGTATTTTGTAGTGATGATAGCAATAGCAACGGAAAACTAAATAAGCAAAGAACAATATATGGAAAACTCATAGGCAATGGATCAATGATGGAAAATTATGCCAGATGCGGTTCATCATGTAACAGTCATAACCTAGGGTGACACAGAACTAGCTCCAAATCATCAATGTAATGTAGGCATGTATTCCGAATATAGTCATACGTGCTTATGGAAAAGAACTTGCATGACATCTTTTGTCCTACCCTCCCGTGGCAGCGGGGTCCTAATGGAAACAAGGGATATTAAGGCCTCCTTTTAATAGAGTACCGGACCAAAGCATTAACACATAGTGAATACATGAACTCCTCAAACTAGGGTCATCATCGGTAAGTATCCCGATTATTGTCACTTCGGGGTTAACGGATCATAACACATAATAGGTGACTATAGACTTGCAAGATAGGATCAAGAACTCTCATATATCAATGAAAACATAATAGGTTCAGATCTGAAATCATGCCACTTGGGCCCTAGTGACAAGCATTAAGCATAGCAAAGTCATAGCAACATCAATCTCAGAACATAGTGGATACTACGGATCAAACCCTAACAAAACTAACTCGATTACATGATAAATCTCATCCAACCCATCACCGTCTAGCAAGCCTACGATGGAATTACTCACGCAGGGCGGTGAGCATCATGAAATTGGTGATGGAGGATGGTTGATGTTGACGATGGCGACGGATTCCCCTCTCCAGAGCCCCGAACAGACTCCA
Source organism: Triticum urartu (assembly GCF_056163025.1). Classification (NCBI taxonomy): domain Eukaryota; kingdom Viridiplantae; phylum Streptophyta; class Magnoliopsida; order Poales; family Poaceae; genus Triticum; species Triticum urartu. Next base: position 411,895,256 of record NC_141879.1, on the reverse strand, counting down.
AATCAGCCCTCCCGAGAGGTTTTAGGGCTCGGCGGCGGCTCCGTATCGTAAAACGCGATGAATCCTTCTTCTTTATTTTTTTCTCCCCGAAAGCAAATATATAGAGTTGGAGTCGAGGTCAAAGGAGCTCCAGGGGGCCCACGAGGTAGGGGGCGCGCCCCCACCCTCATGGCTAGGGTGTGGGCCCCCAGGTCTTCATCTTTTGAAAGGATTTTTTTATTATTTCCGAAAAGATGTTCCGTGAAGTTTCAGGTCATTCCGAAAACTTTTGTTTCTGCACATAAATAACACCATGGCAATTCTGCTGAAAATAGTGTCAGTCCGGGTTAGTTCCATTCAATTCATGCAAGTTAGAGTCCAAAACAAGGACAAAAGTGTTTGGAAAAGTAGATACGATGGAGACATATGAGCCTCCCCTCCCATCTGCTAGCTATCTATAAGTGTTAGAGTCTTCTGCATCATCATTGACTCCTCAACATCCTTTCGAACAGCCGAATAAATCTCCTTCTTCAACTTTTCAAACAATGCATTATGCTTCATTTCACTCCTCGCTTTTTCATGCTGAGCCTCTCCTCTTTGCTGAGTGTGAAAGCCCTCTTGGGCGGGACATTAACACCTATACCCCTTGCACGGCCAGGGGCTCTTTTGTCTCCAGAGCAATGGACAGAATGTCACATGGCCCTGAGTTCCGGTAGAACCTTCCAGGGATCTTGGAAGCCTCTACCATCACTTCATACAGTTTGGCGTCAAGTGCGTTTTCAAAGTCATAAGTTCCATCATCACACCTCTTTGCACATGCCCGCAAGTAGTCTCTGGCGTGTTCAACCCTGAAATCACTAAAGGCTGGATTCCCACTCGACGCTACTGCTTCTTTGTCCTCCTGTTCCCATATCAGTTTCATGTCGTAGTATCCTACCACACCCATATGGTGGGGTTGTATGTTCTTCTTCTGAAGTTCTGATTGCTTGAAACTCTTCTCAGCAAACTCTTGAGTTGCCCTCACTCTTTTGAATTCTGCCCAGTCTGCCTTTGTAATTTGGGGGTATGCGGGGATTGGGTCCTTGCCTTCACTCAAGTACTTCTTGTACATCACGTGCTTCCAATTTCTCCAAGCATCCCTAGCCTTCTTCAGTGCAGCATGTTCCACGTGCATTCTCCACTGCTCTAGAACGTTGAAGTGATCCATGATCTCCCGGACTATCCTTCATCGTGTTTCTGTGTCAGCCTTCCGAAACCCCGGTAGATTAATGTCGAGCCTTGCCCTGCCAACAAATCCACACACACTCCTAAACCTCATGTGTGCTTTATCTTGTTTAGTTGGAGCCCAGGACTTTAAATCAATCTTGGCAACTTCATTTACACCTTTAGGCTGGTGTGTGGGCTTCCTTGGAGCGTTCCTCCGTGTCCTGACTAAAAGGGTAATTGCTGCAGCTCTATCCCGTTCAAGACTACTTGATCGCTCACAATCTGCTGAAGACCTGGGGTTGTCCGAATCAGATGAAGATACATGGCCTGAATGAGTGCTGTCGCTGCTACTCAGCATCTACAGAGAACACATGCGAAACTCAGGAAAGGAGGATAAGCATAAAACTAACAACTTGGTATCAAGCTTTCTAAACATGCCAGGCAATAATTTAGAAAATGTATGGCTAATTTGTTAAGTTTGAGTGACTCTGGCGCCCGCGATCTGTAAATAGGCAGTAACTTATTGGAACAAATACAGCTTATATGTAGTAAGGAAGGTAGATAATGAACATATATACGCTCTCCGTTATTTTATAGCCAATTTGGGGACAAACGGAACGAAATTGGAATAGGGATTGCGAGGAAATATGCCTCGCCGCGGTGCGGAGCAGTAACTAACAGGCTTCTTAATGCAAACCCGGCCGGACCAAGGGAGAGGCGAGGGTTACTGCATCAATATCCTATAGGGTGGCTGGCTAGCAAACGAAGACGGCGAGGCACGGGCCACCGTGTGTTGGGAATGGCAGTGGAGGTACGCTTGATGCTGAAGAGCGGGCACACGACCGGGGTGAGCACGGCGGCGCCGGAGAGGGTTCTGCTGTGGATCTTGGGGAGGGGGGAGCTGGCGAAGGACATTGGGTGGACTAGTTGAGTTAAACGCGGGCGGATGGTGGGGGGTGTTGGCGGCCTAGGTGAAAAGGGTGAAAAATATCACCGGTCACCATGCGCGCGGAAAGGCCAATGCAAACGGTTGCCTCTAAGTGCTCGTGTGCACAAACAGAATAATTTCGTTCGAAATGAACATGTACTAATTTTGAAATGAAGACGCGAGTTCATGGTTTTGCCTCTTAATTTTTCGCATGTAAACCAATCACAATTTTACCACGGGTTTCATTTGCTAGTTTCGCCTCTAAATGGCGCATTTTAGGTCTCGTGTGCTATATGTAAGACATTTTTTGGCATTTACTGTGCATGTTGGCATATAAATCAATTCCTAGCGGGACTGCATTTCCTGTCGAAAGGGATGAGGATTGCCGTTCGATCTGGGAGCACCCAACGGTGCATGTACGATTTGTGGGGTTTGGGTTCTGGCCAATTAGAACGCACGACTCAGATCGCGTGCACAGCGAGGGGGGGCATCAGCCATGGTTTGGTAGGCACACTGCTTTCATGTGTGAACCGTGTGCTATTTGAAAACATTTTTTGGGATGGGCTAAACATGTACATGTGTTGTCGAAAGGGATGAGGATCACCGTTCGATCAAGGAGAATCCAATGGTGCAGACGTACGATCCGTGGGGTTTGGGTTCTGGCCAACCAGAACGCACGACTCAGATCGCGTGTGTGGCAGAGGGGTGGGGGTGCATCGGCCATAGTTTAGTGGACACACGGCTTTCGTGAGTGAACCGTGTGCTCTTTGAAAACATTTACATTACCTAACATCATATTTTTGTTCGAATGAAAACATGAGTTCATCGTTTCGCCTCCAAATTTGTACTACTTTGTGTCATGCATGGTAATTAATAAGGAACCTAAGATACTAACTTATGATACTATGCATGTGCGCATTACGGAGGTATTGCCGATCATATACTAGTATCATGCATATATATTCCCTCCTTTCCGATTTATAGGATTATCTCAAAATTTTAGTTTTTCCATTTTATAAGGCTCAATTTGGTTGTTCTCCATCACATGTCCAGATTCCACGGTGCATTAAATCATTGCATGCAAGTATTAAGATAAAGTTGACCAATGCATGTACTTGATATATGCATGCATGTATTGCAATTAATACATTGCAAAACATAAATTTTTGAGGAAAACAAAAGCATTAATTGGGTGTTTTTGCAAACTACAAAAAGTATTCCACCACTCACCATCTATCTTGGTTGGTGAGATTTTTGAATTGAGCCTTCTGTAAGGCTGGTTGTAATAGGGAGTATCATATATATATATATACTAGTAGTATCATCCATATATATGATAGTGTAGCTAGGATACTACTTCCGTAATGCATAGTATCATAGTTAACATCTTAGGTTGCCTTACTGATTGTCATGCATCACACAAAGTAGTAGTACAACATTTAATATGACACGGTATCATGATATGATACCACATCCTCTCTTGTGTGCCACATCATCCAGAAAGTCTAGTTGGCATGCATGATACTGCTTATGATAATACCATTACAACCAGCCTAAATCGGAAAGGAGGGAGTATGAGACTACTAGCCACAATGGAGAGTAGTACACTAGTAACATACACATATCTCTATACTATATATGTTACTACCTTCATAGTGGGTAGTAACATAAGTGTAGTGTCATGCAAAGCTTCATTTCTTTGGTTACAGACTCATATTGCATTCGAACATGTGATGCTACAGTAACTAGCTAGGTTATTGAAACTATCTATCTCCTCATTAACTTATTGCCACATAAGCAAGTTTGCTGAGTTGGAGTTGGTGTTACTGCTAAAGTTACTCCCACTGTGGCTAGTCTAATACTAGCTAGTCGTCTATGATATACTAGCTACCTCACTAAGAGCATGGTTAATAATACAGCCAAGGGTCGGCTATAAGAAGTTGCCATGTCATATACAGCCAACCTCTTAGCGGGCATGTACAATAATAAGTTTTATATACGTACTAGTTTATCAATAGTTGGCCCACCTTACATCCTCACAAAGTGTCTTGGGTCTCGTGTTGCAGCTGGCTCTACTAACCAAGAGACCGCTTCTCTTCTCTTTCCTCCAACTAATAAGCACATATATATTATTCTATTCCTTATAGCCACACTACCCACAGTGGGAGTAACATAGGTAGTAACATCACACATATCTAGATAAAATAGATGATGTGGCAAGCAATAAATGAAGAAATGGAGGAAAGTGGATATGTGTGATGTTACTACCTATGTTACTCCCACTGTGGGTATAGTCTTACTATAGTGCTTCCTCCATTTTTGTATACAAGGCCACAAACCCATATTACAGGTACCAAGGTAGAAACTAATGGGCATTTAAGCCAATGTTGCAAACCAGTCTTTTCTCCTCGCTTGACGTAATATAGACTAGTAACATTCTATGTTACTACCCATTGTGGCTAGTCTTATGTCACTCTATTGTGTACTTAATTGTTGTAATGCATAGTATCATAGAGTAGCTAGTATCATATGTAGTACTTTGTTTATATTGTCATACATGACACATAGTAGCATAACATTTATTATGATAGGGTTTCATGATATGATACTTAACCCTCTCTTTCTTTATTTAATTAACTCTATGACAGCTCATCAAAATTGCCTAGTTGGCATGCATGATACTAGCTATGATACCCCCTTACTATCATCCTAGCAAAGGTGTACAGATCATTTGTATGTCACTTTGCAAGTTTTCATCTGTTTGTTCGAGATGCAGGGTGAAGTTTCAAACATTTCGGCCGCGAGGTGCGGCCACTGGCATAGGCCTACTTGGTATTTTAGTTACAGAAAATTCAGATGGAGTTTGAACATCATCAAAATTGATGTATGCCTGTGGCGTGGTCTCACGACCCCGTGGGAAAAAATGGTAAAGTTTGGCACAAGTTTTGATGACCGCTCCTTCCAAACCGGAGCTTCTCACGTGAAGGATCATGGTTTTCCAAAAGGAGACGTGTCAATTCAAACTCCTGCGGCCGGTGACTTCATCGTTTGGCCTCATAAAAATTTCCAAGGTACGCAATCACCATTATACCACGGGTTTGATTTTCTGGTGCATTTCAGGTAACGTTAGCTATATTTAAGACATTTTTGAGATTAATGTGCATTTTGTGCATAAAAATAAAGTTACAACCAGAACTGCATGTGTTGTCGAAAGGGATGAGGATCACCATTCGATCTAGGAGCATCCAACGGTGCAGACGTATGATCCGTGGAGTTTGGGTTCTGGCTAATCAGAAAGCACGACTCAGATCGTGGGTGGGGCGGTGGGGTTTGGTTGGCACACGGCTTTCACCAACGAACCGTGTGCTATTCGCAAACTAGATTGCATATTTTTGTTCACACATACTGTAGTGAGATCGATTGGGTGTGCTACCTCTATGATATAATAATAATAATAACAACAACAAAAATAGTTCATATTCATTGCCAGAGCTGACAGCATATCAAGGTCAACATATTAACGATTCTTACATCAACAGAAACCGGGCATAACTCACAAATTCAGTACACACGAAAGTTCTCAATTGAATGAATTAAGTTGCAGGGGAGGCATAAAGACTAGTCTCATGGCTTAATTCCCATGTACATGGGGGAACAGAGATCATTAAGTTGAACCCGAATGAATTTGGGGTTTTTGATGATTTTACGATGCTCTGTTGCACGGGTGCGTGATTCCTTGGTTGGCAACTCATCAAATTCATCGTACTCGTCCTCATCGGCAACATCGTCGATACCCATTACCCTTCTCTTCCCATGCATCACTAAATGGCCGTTCTTATGAAAGGGGTCTTCCACAAAGAAAATCTGGGTAGCATCGCTGGCAAGAATGAATGGGTCGGCATGATATGCCATCATTGTCCTGTTAACGCAGGTCTTGCTGTACTATTCAATCCTTACCTAACCAAGAGGGATCCATGCGCACCTGAATAATGCCACCTTAACTTTCACATAGTCAAGCTCCCAAATCTCTTTGATGGTTCCATAGTATACCCTTTTATCAGCTTCATTTACATTCATGCATTCTATTCAAATAGAGCTATTCTCATACGAGGTCTTCTTATCACGTTCCTTAGTGTAGAATGTGTATACATTTATGTCATATGCTTGGTACGTCAACACCGTAGGTGATGGCTTTTGTGCCAACCACGTAGCAATGTCATCGATGGATCGTTGTGCCAAACGATTCTTCAGCCATTCATCGAACTTCTTAGTGTTATCCTTCATCTCCACTTATAATGAAAGAACCATTGGTAATAAGCTTTGTCTTATCTCCGCCAAGTGTTCTTCGGCATAAGCGATGAGAACTGGGCTATTAGGCAGTACCGTCAAATGGGCTTTCTCTGCCAATTCTCCGGGTGCAGCCATTTGCGTGCCAGCAAGGACCGGCTTACCTTTCAGCCTTCGCTCGTGGAGAGAGAGGGGCAAACCTATAGGTATTTGTTTCATGTATTCGGTGCAAAACTCAACCACCTCCTCCGCGGTATAACCTTGTACGATGCTTGCATCTGGATGGTTTTGGTTCTGACAAAAGCGCTTTAGTATTCCCATGAACTGCTCGAAGGGATACATGTTGCGAAGAAACACAGAACCACAATACTTTATCTCGTCGACAAGGTGCACAATGAGATGGACCATGACATCAAAGAATGACGGTGGGAAAAACATCTCTAGGTTGAACAATATTTTTGCAATATCATCTTGCATATGATCCAACTCTTCAGGATTTACGACTTTCTTCCATAGTTGGTTGAAGAAATCATAGTGGTCAATGAGTGTGTTTCTTATATCTTTGTCCATCAGATTCCTGATGGCCACCGGGAGGATTTTTGTCAACATTACGTGGCAACCATGTGACTTCATGTGTCCCAACTTCATTTTACCTGAGCTCACATACACGAGACTACTGATGTTTGCGTAGTAGGAAGAGGGTGTCTTAACTGACAACAAACAGGTGAAGAACTGTGTTGCTTCTTTTGTACTAAAATTGTAACTCTGGCGAGCTTTGATGAATTTTTCATCATCTTCTGCTTCACTCTTGCGTTGTGATTGATCAGCAAGCATATCAAGCTGTGAACTGTCACCATCTTTTATTTTACCTTTAATCTTGAGTAGAGTACCAAGGATGCTTTCACATACGTTCTTCTCTACGTGCATGACATCGACGTAGTGACGTACACGTAGAAACTCCTATTAAGGTAATTTCCAGAACAATGATTTCTTCTTAAACACTTGATCCTTGGGTTTTAGTTTCACCGTCAAAGGGTGGTTCTTGCCAAGCACAACATTAATTTTTTAGACATGTTGTGGACCACCTCCCCTTCATAGGGTCTTGGGCCCTCAGCTGCCTCTCCCATACCATCAGATTCATCTTTCATCTTTCGGTATGGGTGATTTTTTAGTAAGAACCTACAATGACACAAATACACTGTTTTGCACGAGTTGGGAAGTCTTCTGCTAGTTGTCCTATCCATGCATGTGACACACCCTACATCTCCCCTTGTTTTCTGCCCCGATGTGTTGCCTAATTCCGACGTATCTTGAATGGTGTGCACCAGCATCGCATGTAGATCGAAAATCTCCTTTCTGTAAGCATCATAACATTTTACAACAAGCGCATCTATCCACACTGTCAACAGTTCTTCTACCAGTAGTTGAAAGTAAATGTCGATGTCATTTCTAGGTTGCTTCAGGCCTTGTATAAGCATTGACATCATATTGTATTTTTTCTTCATACACAACCAAGGAGCTAGGTTATATATATGCACAGAAGCACCGGCCATGTGCTGTGATTGGTGCTCATATCGCCAAAAGGATTCATCCCGTCAGTACACTCCCCGAACCTTATACTTCTAGGATCCTTGGCAAATTTTTCAAACTTGTTGTCGATTAATTCCCACTGAGCCCCATCTTTTGGGTGCTTCATAAACCAATCCGCAATTCGCTCACCATGATGCCACCACAACCTCTTTGCCTCTCTAGGGTTTGCAAACAAACACCTTGACGTTGGAATTAAAGGCAAGTACCAAACAACCTTGAACGGGATTCCTGTCTTGATCTCGTCGTCCAATTTGTACTTGTCCTTTGCTCTCCTGCGCTTGTATCATGCATGCTTGCATATGGGACATGCACGATAATCTTTGTACTCACCACGATACAATATACAATCATTCACACAAGCATGTATCTTCTGTAATTCAAGTTCCAATGGGCAAACAATTTTCTTCTCTTCATTCGTGCTTCTGGGAAGCACATTATCTTCCGGAAGAATTTCTGTCAACAGACCTAACATCTCCGTGAAGCCCTTGTTTGATAGACCGTTTGCTGCTTTAAATATGAGAAGCACCAGGGTGGCACTCAACCTGGAATATTTCTTTTTGCAACCTGGATACAATTCTTTCATGGATTCTGCATCAATGGTTGGTAGATCCTTGTACCCAATCATATCCTTTTCTGGGCCCTCGAAATCTGCAATCATAGTAGAAAAATCTGGCATATCAAGATCGTCGTCATCTGCGTGGACGTCTTGGTGTTCTAGTGGGCGTTTCGGCTTTCCGGTGTTCCATTGGTAGCTTGACGCCTCTGCCCCGATGTTAGATTCAACATCCATGTGACACTGATCGGGGTTTGTCATCTCGCTGCCCTGGGTATCTTCATCCATGACCTCCTCTTCACCGTGTCTGGTCCAACATGTATATCCATCCATGAATCCCCTAGAGACTAAGTGCATCTAGACATCTGCAACTTCATGTGACTCTGTATTGGCACAATCAGTACATGGACACAGGATGTAATCCGCATCACCAATTCTCCTCTTTGTACTTTCAGCCAAATTCATGGACTCTGTCATGCCACTGAGAAAATCTATGGTTTTCCTATTCTTCACCCATCGAGATCGTTCCATCTGCAGCAGACGAATGGTAATTAAAAACAAAACAACAACATTAATACATGGATTAACTGCTATGCAGAGATGCATGCATAAATCACAAGGTTTTATCTTAATAATTACTGAGGGTGCTCCATGTTGTTATCCAGACGTGCAATGACAAAAATTAAAGGCCAGTCAATTTACACGCAGAGTACTAGTACAATACTACACTTAGGAATTGAATACCTTAATTAAGCCATTCACGAAAAGAATACCTTAACTAATTAGCCGCGCGGCGACCTCCATCCAGCAGATAGACAAGCGCGATGCAGCGGCGCCGAGACAACACGGTCGAGGAGAAAAGCTTAGTGTGGCTGCCACCTGAAGTTCGACCTCCACTATCCCGCCATCGACCACGATGGATGTGCTCGAATCATGCTGCCGCCGACCTCGATGGTTGAGCTCCTCCTATCTCCTGTCGCAGACCGAAGATTGACCTCCTATGACGCCGCCACCACCCACCGACCGATGATTGACCTCTTCTCTGGTCGCCACTGCCTAGGCCACCGCCGCCATCTCTATATGCAGAGCGGCTGTTTTTTATGGATATACACGGAGTGGCTGTTTACACGATATCTCACCGTAACTCAATTATAGGGACAGGGTAGTACATCACATACGATTATGTAACGGCAACCGTGTCTAACCTACGTTGTCTTCTCACATGGTTTGGTGCGGAAATCGTCTGTGACGTTGTAATACCTAACACAAACGACATGTAGAAACAGTGTGCTGTATACAACATATATATAGTGCCATTAGTAGTTCCCGACCGTTAGCTTATCTCCATAGTTTCCCCATTTCCCCAAATCCCTACATAGCCCCCAAATTCCCTCACATGGAGCTGACATTGGGGGAATGTGGACGAGTGGTGCTGATGGTTTCGGTGCGGCTGCTCCTGCTCGTATCGCCGCCGAGAACTTGCCTAAGGTCATGAGAAGGCAGGTGTACTACGGATCCGAATTGTCCTGCCAGGTTCCAATCTATCCTGATCTCTTTTAGCATGTCCAAAGTATAGATCCTTACTGAATGACCCCCCCCCCCCCGGAAAGCGATCTGTTGCCGGATCCGGAGCTTGACTCCAGACTCCCGCAACATGAGTTCCACTCCGAGTTTTGCGCCACCGAGAATTACCGAAAGTTGAGTTGTGTGCACGGGCACATTCCCGCTCGACGTGTATGGACAGAGGAATTCGACATTGGCAGGCGGTTTCTCAGTTGCCCCTTAGAGGTTAGTGCTAATTAAGTTCATCGTTTTACTTCAGTTAATGCCACCGCTCATCCAGAATACTATTTAACATTGGCAAGGATATGAGGCTTGTGCCTTTGTTAACTAGCTAGATGAAAAATGGCATGGCAGGGCTCGGAGTGTTATCACCAAGCTCATAGAAGATAACGTAAACTTGAAGAAGAAATTGGATGATTTTGAATGTAAAATCAGTACGATGAAGCAAGAAAGAATCAATCACAGGCAACAGATGAAAGCGAGAGATAAGAAGGAACTAGCATGTGTAGTTGTGGTTGTCGCATTAGCCATGTTCTATGCGCTGATTGCAATGATGATTAGGGGTTTTGTTTGACAGTATTGCTAAAGCACATCTAGATGTCCTGTAAGTAATGCACATCTAGTTCCTATGCCATTGATGTTATGCGAAGATTCGTGTAGATATTTTTCTTTGTCATTTTTCTTTTCCTTTCTAGTTTGATTATTACTGGCTTTATCAATAAGAAGAGCTCAATGTATTGCTTGCCAACTGTCCTACTCCATTCGTACCGGTACCGGTGCATAATCCCAAGACTCGTTCCTTGTTTTTGTACTAAAGAAGGAAACCAGCCAAATAGCCAATAGGAGTCCCGCGCAACCCCGAGAATTTGGAGCGACTTGGTACAAATAATTGCGGTTGATTATATCAGTGGTTACATAATACATCAACCCCCGCATCAATCCCTGCTTCAATTGGCAGTTCCTCTTCTCTGCATACCCCGCTAAAGTGTCCACCATCTTCATCATGCCCGGCAGGCCATGCTACACACTGGCACACACTCTACAGCCATGTCGAGCGATGGCGAGGACGGCAGCTCGGCCAGTAGTCTGGCGCCCAATGATAGGTCAACATCGGAATCATCTCGCTCATCTTCCATGAGTCCGACGTCGAGTCCAGACCTCGATTATATCCGGTTCATGGAAGGGACGCCGCCCCAGGAGTCGTTACAACCAGAGGGACTAGGAGCCGCTAGAGGATGAAGAAGAGGAGGACGACTATGATGAGGAGGAATGGTCGAACGAGGAGGAGGACGACGACGACAACAACAAAGATGACGATGGCGGTGGCAATGAAAAGCCAACAGTTAGCGGCAAGAAGCGTCCTCGCCAAGACGATGTCACGGGGCCATCCAACAAGAACAATAAGAAGAAGGACTAAATTAAGCAAAATGTATATATCTCTGCTTATCCTGTCAATCTCATCGCAGACGGTTAGTAATATGTATTCGACAAAGATCTTCTACATTATTGCCAACAGGTTGGTTTGTTGAACTGTGTGCCCTGACGAGCACATAATTCACAAAAAAGACCGTATGGGCTGTCTATAATGATCGCACACAATTCTGATTACTAACCTGTTTGCCGGGTATCACACACATCTTGTTACGCTGAATCGTTTGTGTTCACCTCACTCATTGCAAACGGTTCATTGGAGCGAACTGTATGCCGTATATCGCACACACCTTGATCTGGCTACCCGTTTCTCTTGTTTTGTCTCATCGCAAAGAGTTCGTGCAGATCAACCGTATGCCACTCATCGCACATGCAACTATAATCTGAACCATGTTTGATGTATCATTCATCACAAACGTTTTGCATCATTTCTGACAGTTTTCATACAACACCGTTTGCGATTATTGCTTCGCACACAGTTTCTCGAAGGGTCTCAGATCATAGTGTCGCGTTAGCAGCATCCTGCAGTAGTGCCTCCGCACCGACCAACGCTTGATGGCCAGAAGCGCCCCTAAGATGTGGCCCTATTGAGCCCAGGAATATCGACATAGGCACGCAGCTCGTCGTCCGCGCCAGGACAAGGAGTTGCGCCAGGTGGTGGGCGGCGGTCGCCACGCATGCCTCTTGCCTCTTGAAGCTCCTTGGTTGTCTTGGTGATGAACTCCTGAGCAGTGGGCACCTCGTGCCTTATGCCCTGATGAGGGACGCGTGCGATGAAGCATGCTTCCACGTGGTGCCCGAGCGCCTCCCTCGTGACGTTGGCTAAGTCTGAGGCCCTCTAGAAGAGAGCCCCCGAGCCCAGCCTGAGGAGGGCGCCGGGCATGCCTTCCTATGAGAGGGAGGGAGGTGCCCCATCTACGGGCGTAGGTCCTGAGGTGGTGCTGCTCTAGACGCCGCTCTCGTGAAGCCCTCGACGGAGGAGCTGTTTCTTCTTCTTGGGGATGGCCTCAGGAGGGTAGACGACGCCTTCGTTATCTGGTTCTTTGGCCGCTGCAGCTTGGTAAGCATGCTCGAGGGAGCACACCGCGTCCTTCTCCTCGCAGGAGACCGTGATGATGCCACAACTCCCAGGCATCTTGAGGACGTTGTAGCTGTGATGGGTCACTGCCATAAACCTGGCCAGGGCTGGGTACCCAAGAATGGCATTGTACGTCAGGCGGATGTGGGCGACATCGAAGTCGATTAGCTCGGTGCGGTAGTTGTCGCGCCTGCCGAAAGTGACAGGAAGGCAGACTTGCCGATCGGGGTGGTGGAGCCATCTGTCACTCCTGAGAAGGGCTTGGTAGGCTACATCTGGTCGTATGGCACCTGGAGGCGGTCGAATGTTTCGACGGATAGGACATTGAACCCCGCGCAACCATCAATGAGGGTCTTGGTGACTTGGACATTCCTGATGATGGGTAAGCGGAGCATTGGAGGGCGCCGGCAGTTGCCACGCACTTGAGTTGGTCGGAGGAGCTGAAGGTAATGGTGCACTTGGACCACCTGAGCGGGCGCGCGGCCTTAGGCCTGGGGAGGGCCGCGTTCACCTCGCGAGCAAACTGTTTGAAGATACGCTGAGAGGCTGGGGCCTGGGCGCCACCCAAGATGCAAGCGATGGCGCGAGGCTCCTAGAAGCCCCCTGTCGGTGTCAAAACCGGCGGATGTCAGGTAGGGGGTCCCGAACTATGCGTCTAGGCGGATGGTAACAGGAGGCAGGGGACACGATGTTTTACCCAGGTTCGGGCCCTCTTGATGGAGGTAATACCCTACATCGTGCTTGATTGCTCTTGATAATATGAGTAGTACAAGAGTTAATCTACCAAGAGATCGAAGATGCTAAACCCTAAAAGCTAGCCTATCGTATGACTATTGTTGTTTGTCCTACGGACTAAACCCTCCGGTTTATATAGACACCGGAGGGGGCTAGGGTTACACAGAGCCAGTTACAAGGAAGGAGATCTACATATCCATATTGCCAAGCTTGCCTTCCACGCCCAGGAGAGTCCCGTCCGGACACGGGACGAAGTCTTCAATCTTGTATCTTCATAGTCCAACAGTCTGGCCAAAGGGTATAATCCGGCTGTCCGAATACCCCCTAATCCAGGACTCCCTCAGTCGCCCCTGAACCAGGCTTTAATGACGATGAGTCCGGCGCACAGATTGTCTTCGGCATTGCAAGGAGGGTTCCTCCTCCGAATACTTCATAGAAGATTTTGAACACGAGGATTGTGTCCGACTCTGCTAAACAAGTTCCACATACCACCGCAAAGAGAATAATATTTCCATAAATCTAATCTGCTGACGTACCCCGTAGTGTGACATCACACCACAGCCAGGTCACCATTCGAATCGTTTTTCACAACCAACCTCGGCGTGTTTCGCGAGGCGGTTTCCTTGGGACGTCTTGTCGAAGCAGAGATCGTGTCCCCTTATTACGGGATTCCCATCAATACGGACGTGGGTAACCCAACCGCGCCATCAATTACGGTGCTTGGGGGATAAGCGAGTTTTACCAGGCTGGTGGGGGCGCATAGTTTAGTCCGCCTTTATAAAGGGATAAGGGTTCACCTTTTCTACCAACGCCCTTTTCCTCCTTGCTCATCCATTCTCGCGCACTCGAGCTCCAACGCCCAAGTCCACATCCTTCTCCTTAATCCTTTCCAAACATGTCTGGAGTGGGAGGCAAGTGGATGGTCTCCTCTGTTATGGAGGGAGACATCAAAAATCTGCGCGGGGCCGGATACTTAGCCGCAGATATTGTGCACCGGCTGCCAGCCGCGGGGCAGATCGTCCCTACCCCAGAACCTTACGAAAGGGTGGTTTTCCTCACCCACTTCGTCCGCGGACTGGGGTTTCCCCTCCATCCATTCGTCCACGGCCTTATGTTCTATTATGGGCTGGACTTCCATGATCTGGCCCCGAATTTCATCCTCAACATCTCGGCGTTCATCGTCGTGTGCGAGGCTTTCCTCCGCATCCGGCCCCACTTCGGCCTGTGGCTGAAGACTTTCAATATCAAACCGAAGGTAGTAGGCGGCCAACAAGCGTAATACGGCGGAGCCATGGTGGGCAAAATGCCCAACGTTACATGGCTCGAGGGCTCCTACGTGGAGACCATAAAAGGATGGCAATCGGGGTGGTTCTACATCACCGATCCGCGCGATACCAACTGGGCGGCGGCCCCCGAGTTTCGATCTGGGGTCCCCACTCGGCTCACTTCCTGGAAGGAGAAGGGCCTGTCCTGGGGCTCATCAGTGGAGCTGGACGGACTCCAGAAGTGTATTCGGAACATGATAGGCAAGAAACTCAAGCTTGTCAACATAGTCCAGGTCATGCTCTTCCGCCGAATCCTCCCGTGTCAACAATCGGCTTTCAACTTATGGGAGTTTGACCCGGCCCAGCACCAGACTCTACGCGAGCTCTTCGACACGACGCATAAGGACGTCTAGAAGGTGTTGTTCAAGGGCGTCGAGGTCCCCCCTTCCCTTACCAAGGACCGTGGGCTAAGCGCGAAGCGCCCTGCGAATCCGGTAAGTTTTGTACATCTGGTAGGGTATTTATTTCCCATAGCTTAACCATGTGCGGGGTCTGAGCTCCCAAGCCTTTGACAGGACTGGGTGGAGACATCGGAGCAGATTAACTGCCCGGCCCCTCTGCCCGAAGACCCTGCAGACACTCTCCTGACGGAGATGCGGACTCCGTCTCCTTATGAGGGGCTGGAGAAGAAGATCAAGAAGAAGGCCACGGGAACCCGAAAGAGTTCCCGGCGCCAGGTGGTATCGAAGTCATCGTCCGATAAATCCGAGACGCACTCCTCCAATAAAAACAAGGAGGAAGATGAAGATTCTCCCCCTCCAGCCGGGGGAGACAAGAAAAGGAAGGCCGCCCCAACCGGGGAGGCCGAAGGGTCCAAGAAGGGAAGGACTCTCCTTCCGGACTGTTCCACCACCGCCGCCAACAGCGAAGACGAGTGGTTACTCAGGGCCAAGCCCCTGGCGAAGTCGCAAGTATTCGGATACCAGAGTAACTCATAGCATACTTTTATTGCACTGCTTCTCCTAATGTCGAATATGATCATGCAGTCCGCCCCGAGCCCGTATCGACGTATCCTCGTCGGATGGTTCCTTGGACTCGTTGGATATGAATAGTGATACACTTCCAACCGCCTCCTCTCCTCGCCCTACAGACAATGTCGAGGTATTGTCTCAAGAGGCACTGAGCCGGGGGGAGATAGTCCCGGAGGCGCCTCAAGGCAACTGAGGGAGTCCTGGATTAGGGGGTATCTGGACAGCCGGATTATATCCTTTGGCCGGACCGTTGGACTATGAAGATACAAGATTGAAGACTTTGTCCCGTGTCTGGATGGAACTCTCCTTGGCATGGAAGGCAAGCTTGGCAATACGGATATGTAGATCTCCTTCCTTGTAACTGACTCTGTGTAGCCCTAGCCCCCTCGGTGTCTATATAAACCGGAGGGTTTAGTCCGTAGGACGGAGAACAACAATCATACCATAGGCTAGCTTCTAGGGTTTAGCCACTCAGATCTCGTGGTAGATCAACTCTTGTACTACTCATATTATCAAGAACAATCAAGCATGACGTAGGGTATTACCTCCATTAAGAGGGCCCGAACCTGGGTAAAACATCGTGTACCCTGCCTCCTTTTACCATCCGCCTAGACGTACAGTTTGGGACCCCCTACCTGAGATCCGCCGGTTTGGACACCGACATTGGTGCTTTCATTGAGAGTCCCTCTGTGTCGTCAGCGTTAGGCTGGATGGCTCCTTCAATCATCGATAGCGATGCAGTCCGGGGTGAGACTTTTCTCCTCAGACAGATCTTTGTATCCGGCGGCTCCGCACTGCGGGCCAACTCGCTTGGCCACCTGGAGCAGATCGAGAGTTACACCCCTGGCCATCAGGTCAGATTCGGAAGCTTAAACTACACGGCCGACATCCACGGAGACTTGATCTTCGACGGATTCGAGCCCCTGCCGAGTGTGCCGCACGGTCACGATGAGCATGATTTAGCTCTACCATCGGACAGTGTTCAGGAGACCGCACCGGCAACCGCTCTGACCCTCAATTCGGAGCCAATTGCGCCATCCATGGACGGGTGGATAGACCCCGCCACGGAGGCCGTATTCTCAGTGGCGATCGAGTCGAGTGTTGACCTTACCCTTCACGGGAACCGTGACGCCGAACTACCGGACTCTTCCCCGGCCACGGACTCCGAACCGCCCGCGGCCATGCCTATCGAATCCGACTGGGCACCGATCATGGAGTTCACCTCCGCGGATATCTTTCAGCACTCGCCCTTCGTCCACATACTGAATTCATTAAAGTCTCTCTCCTTGTCAGGAGAGTCCTGGCCGAACTATGTCCGGCAGGATTGGGATGTGGATGACGAAGTAATTCGCCGCCCACCCACCACCCACTTAGTAGCCACCATCGATGATTTGACCAACATGCTCGACTTCGACTCCGAAGACATCGACGGTATGGACGACGATGCAGGAGACGAACAGGAGCCACTGCCCACTGGGCATTGGACGCCCACTTCATCATATGATGTATACATGGTGGACACACCCAAAGAAAACGACGACAAGGAACGGAAGGACACAGCGAAGGATCGTTCCCTCGAGAAGTAGTCAAAGAGGGGCGTAAGCACCGCTCCAAATCCCGCCTCGGCTGAAACAATGATCATATAGACCGAGCGATAGAGCAGGGTGAGCTAGAGGACGACAAACACGACATTGAACCACCGTCTGACCACGACAACATGGAGAATCAAAACGAACAACCCGACTCTGTCGAAGATAACAGTCCGGATGACATCACACCGGACAAGCACCCGGAGCAACAGAATACCCATCAAAGGCTTGTTGCCACTGCGAGGAGTCTGAAAAGGCAGAAGCAAAGGCTCAGGGCTGCACAAGACACACTCAGAATGAGATGAAGTGAAGTACTCAACACTGCAGCAAAGTACGGCGGTAGTCGCCACACAAAGAGCTACCCGAAGCGAAAGCTTCTACCTGAATTCGAAGAGGAGGCCTTAGATCCCCGCAATGAAAAAACAAAACAGCCATCTGATCGGATAGATGACCTCGTGGCCAACATAGAGCGGCAAACGACGCCACACAACAGCCAGTATGCAATCCACGTGAGGGCTCGCATCAAAATGACGGCGCAACCAGATCCATCTACGGGCCAAGCAAGCGCGCTCCAGCATGCAATGCAACACAACAAAAATCCGAACACCACGGTACACCCAAATACAGGGGTGCCGCACACCCCCTAAGTTTCACCAATGAGGTGCTGGACCATGAATTTCCAGGGGGATTCAAACCCGTAAACATAGAGGCGTACGACGGAACGACAGACCCTGGGATCTGGATTGAGGACTACATCCTCCATATCCATATGGCTCGAGGAGACGATCTCCATGCCATCAAGTACTTACCCCTCAAGCTCAAAGGGCCAGCTCGGCACTGGCTTAAAAGCCTCCCCGAAAACTCCATTGGAAGCTGGGAAGAGCTCGAAGACGCTTTTCGGGCAAATTTTCAAGGGACCTATGTCCGACCAACGGATGCAGACGATTTGAGTCATATAACTCAACAACCCGGAGAGTCAACCCAAAAGCTTTGGAACAGGTTTCTCACAAAAAAGAGCCAAATAATTGACTGTCCGGACGCCGAAGCCTTAGCAGCTTTCAAGCACAGCATTCGAGATGAATGGCTTGCCAGACACCTCGGCCAAGAAAAGCCGAGAACAATGGCAACATTAACGAGCCTCATGACCCACTATTGCGCGGGCGAGGACAGCTGGTTAGCCCGATGCAGCACCAGCGACCCAAGTATGTCTGAAGTCAGGGACGGAAATGGGAAGCCACGACGCAGCAAAAACAAGCACCGGAATAAAGAAGATAGCCCGAAGAGCACGGTGGTAAACACCGGATTCAGAAGCTCTCGGCCAGGTTAGCAAAAGCTGCCCTCCAAAGGCAACAGAGACGAACTGTCCAGCCTAAACAAGATTCTGGACAAAATATGTCAGATCCACAGCACACCCGATAACCCTGCAAATCATACCCATAGAGAATGTTGGGTCTTCAAGCAGTCCGGCAACCTCAATGCCGAACACAAGGGTCAGGATACACCAAACGAAGACAAGGACGAGCCTCGCAAGCAAAGCACTGGGGAACAGAAAAAATTCCCACCAGAAGTCAAAACAGTAAACGTGTTACACATGACAAAGGGGAGAAACAAAGCGACACCCCTAGAGACACATGCCCCAGGGCCTATCACCGCGGAGTTCTGCCAGTGGTCGTCCCAACCGATCACCTTTGACCATCGGGATTACTCGGCAGGTATCCGGCATGCAGGTTGGCTGCCTTGGTGTTAGACCCGATAATTGACGGATACCACTTCACACGAGTCCTAATGGACGGCGGCACCAGTTTAAACCTGATATATCAGGACATAGTCCACAAAATGGGGATAGACCCAACAAAAATCAGCCATAGCAATACTACCTTTAGAGGAGTAATGCTAGGCCTAGAGGCCCATTGCACGGGCTCCCTACTACTAGAGGTTATATTCGGCTTTCCCGATAACTTCCGCAGCGAAAATTTAACCTTTCACATCGCTCCGTTCCAAAGTGGCTATCAAGCACTACTCGGATGCGAAGCTTTCGCTTGCTCTAACGCAATACCGCATTATGCTTCTCTCAGGCTTAAGATGCCTGGTCCACGTGGCATCATTACAATAAATGGAAATATTCAGCGCTCCTTGCGCGCGGAAGACCGTGCAGCCGCCTTGGCAGCCGCACACTAGACGGCCTCACCGGTTAGACGAGTCTGGTGCAGCTATATATAATTGATACATGTTTGATGGCTATACCCCTATAACAATACAAGGGGCTCAACGCGTTTAAACAAGTGACGATTAGGCTCAACCTTACTAATCTTGAACTGTACATGGTTTATTTACTATGACCTACCTTTTTGCACGACAACTTTTCAACTAAGTTCCTCTCTTTTACAGATGACCATCGTGCTACACCCGTCCAGGATACGGCACAACGGACACACAGGCGTAGACATGCAGCAGGGACCCGTTCCAAGGATTATTTTTAGATTAAGACCCTGCGTAAACATTTTTTACTGTCTCTTGTTGATACACATCCCCCGGATTCTTAGTACAATTGAGAAGGATGCTGACGTATTGGCATGTGGCAACGTCAGAATATTACACGTACCTGGACACCAGGGGCTTATTACAAAGGGCCATTTGCATTTTTGTCCCTAACTCGAACCACCTAATCAGATATACCCCTAATTCGAAAGCCTGCTCGAAAATGCCCCTCCGCCGTTACGTGCCCTTACAGAAATGCCCTTTTGCGCCGTTACCGTCCGGTCAAACAACTTTGACCGTCCTGAAAAAAATAGCAAAAAAAATTTAAAAAATCTAAAATTTTGTGAGATCGAAGATACTCATGTGCGCAAGGTGCGTGCAAATTGTTGTGCTATTTGGACATTCCAGGAGCTCGTGGCAAGGAAAAATAGTTAATATGCACGCTTGTGAACAGTAAATTTGAAATAAAATAGCAAGAAAATTCAAAAAAATATGAAATTTTTTGGCATCAAAGAGGCTTGGGTGCACAAGGTGCTTGCAAGTTTTTGTGATCAAATGACTTGCGAGGAGCTCTCGCAAGAAAAAACAAAATAGTCATTTTTTTCCAAGTTTTTTCCCGGGCCAGATTTTGTTTTTTTCTCCACAAGCCCCTCCAATGTCCAAACACAACAAAAATTGGCACGCAGCTTTTAGACCATAGCCTCTTTGATGAAAAAAAAAATTCATATTTTTTTGAATTTTCTTGCTATTTTTTTGAATTTACTGTTCACAGGCTTACATATTTACTGTTTTTCCTTTGACACGAGCTCCTGGAATGCCCAAACAGCACGAAAAATTGCACGCACCTTGCGAACCTGAGTATCTTTGATCTCACAAATTTTCAGATTTTTTAGATTTTTTTTGCTATTTTTTTGGGGCCGGTCAATGCCCTTTGACCGGCTTTGACCGGACGGTAACGGCGCAAAAGGGCATTTCTGTAAGGGCACGTAACGGCGGAGGGGCATTTTTGAGCAGGCTTTCGAATTAGGGGCAAATGTGAGTAGTGTGTTCGAGTTAGGGACACAGATGTAAAAGACCCTAATACAAAGGGCACTGTTTAGCCCGGTTGACATCATAAAGACCGAATACCTTAGGGAGTGTTCGGCGTTGTGAGTTTGGCCTTATATGCATCAGCTCCGAATAATGTCTTTGGTCAAATGTTGGGTTTGCCCGGCTCCTGTGTTTTGCTGCCTTACGTTCCGCTCTATCGGCTAAGGCGGCACCAGAAGAACTACTGTGATTGTGCCCTAGTTCATCTGAACGAGCACCTCAGTAGAGAAAGCTGAAAACTTACTGTCATGATATAGCGTGAGACTGGTCAACCACTCAATGACCTAGCGGAATCTTCGGGATTCCTCCGCCTTAACGAAGGGCCATTTCCCGGCCAGGCATGTACGCGCCCCGAATTCGGATGAGCACGGAGCCACCAGGGGCTATATAGTAGCCCCACTGTCAAACTCCTCTGGCTAAGTGAAAGTGTTAAAGCATTATAGTCCGATTGCCTAGTTCGCTGCGCTATCACCTCCTTAATGGACCAAGACGTTGGATCAAGTGTGAACATGCGTCTTCTGCGAAAACACCCGCATTATATGCGTGGGGGCTGAAGCCGAAGACTGCTATCTTTCAGGTTATATACATATATACATAAACAGACGCATAGGAGGCATCATAGTACTTTTGGGAAAAAGTATAAATAAAGCCTTGATAAACTCAATAAAACATTGTTTTTACAATGGGAATACATGTCACTTAAACATAATATTCTTCGAGCACTGAGCCTCTATCAAAGGAGCGCCTTCAAGAACTTCTTCAAAGTAGTGCTCGGCAGCCACTCGGCTTATAGCCGAACCCTATGCCGCAATAGTGGTGGCATCCATCTCCGCCCAGTATGTTTTAACACAAGAAAGGGCCATCCGTGAGCCTTCTATGCACGCCGACCTCTTTACAGTATCGATGCGTGGCACAACACCAAGGAATTGTTGCACTAAGCTAAAGTAGCTATTCGGCCTTGGCCCTCCTGGCCACAGATGATCCACAATGGACCTCATGGCAAGTCCGGATAATCTTTGAAGCTTGGCCCAACCAGTCAATCGCTCATTCAGCAACAGCGGATGGACTGGAGCGTGAAACTGTAACCAGAACAACTTCTCCACTTCAGGACCTTTCTGATCCTTGAAGTACTCGGCCGCATCAGCAGCACTTGCAGCCAAATCCATCTACTCATCCGCAGAACTCCATAGCCGGTCCAGAGGAGCATATTTCGGATCTCTGAACTTAGTCCGCAAAAAGAAGGGCTTCCCAGAAACGATATCTGCAGCTTGATTCAGCTCCTCCTTCGTCGCTCTAATTTTGGAGCGGGATTCCTTGGCAGCCACCCAGGCCTTCTCTAGGTCCGTTGCCTTCGCCCGATTTTCTTCTTCAAGAAGCCGGAAACGGTCAACAGCATCTTTTAACTCCACGGCCATCTTGGCAATCTTTTCTTTGCTCTCGCAATGTGCGGCCTGTTCGGCCCTTCACTCTTCGGCCGCCTTTAAAGCGGCCGCATTACTACTCCTTGCTTGCTCTTGGGCTTGGGCAAGCTCTGCCCAAAGGGTCTCCACGGTGGCAGCTCCATTTGCAGTCATAGCATATTAAAGATACTGGCATCATACTGCTCTTACTATGTGACATTCACCAGAAAAATCACCTACCCTGGGCCTCGTCAAGCCGCTTGTTAACAAGCATGATGTCGGCATCTGCCGCATCCAGTTGCCGCTTTAGTTCGGCAAACCCATCAGTCTGGCTAGCCACCGGAGCTTCAACCACCTGCACATAAAGGCGGTCTGGTTATTACCTGGGACTATGATCCTCTGTTTGCCGCCGTTTTAGACGACAACCAGAGTCTCAGGGGCTACTATCTACATAGGGCACATCTAAAAATGTGCGGTACTATCAAAAATGTACATCATTTCGTGTACCTCAAAACCCGCCAGTAGACTCATAAAGGCTTCAGCAACCCGCTTTCGGCGGACGAAATCCTTTCAATCACCGTACCCATCAATGTGCGGTGCTCTTCTGAGATAGCCACTTGCTCTAACAGATCCCTCAGTACGTCCGACCGCACACCAGACGGTGCTGAACTCTTTTGATTGCTCTCTTAAAGAGCCGGATACTGAGGACTTTGGGTGGCCATAGGATTACCTTCTGGCCTTGCAGGATCAAGAGAAACCCTCCGCGATGACACCTCGGGGTCGCCCGCCTCATGAGGTAGTATGGTAGGGGGAGGCGTTTCGCTCTCCATCATCTCTGGAAGAAGATCCCCTGAAGACGAGCTCTGCTGAGAAGGGCTAAGATCCGAACTGCAAGATAAATGCCTTGGTTACTTTCCTCAGAGGTAAAGCGAGATATTTTCATTTACCCTTTTACTTACAGCTCGGTGGAGGGTTGATCCCCTTGAGGGCATAGTACGGCCAGGGTATCCCCCAGGGCAGGACCCTCCGGCGGAGATTTCTTCCCCCGTTTGGAGACCGTTGTCTCCGGGTCCTCAGAGGCGGTTCTCTTCCGTCCCTGGGGAGAGGAAGTTTCAGTTCCTCCCCCCGGCTAACCTCCTTCGTGGAGGCGCTAGCCTCCCTGTTCCCCCCTTTATCTTCTCCTGAGGGCGCTTGATAAGGCGCGATCTCCAGCATCTTGTTTTGCACGGGATTTGGTGAGGTCTCGGGGAGGGGGGCCGAACACCTGATCAACTTTGTCTTCGATATCCAATCCTGGGTCAAAGAGCGGCTTTTTTTAGGGCAATGTTGTGATAAATAAACGCGTAGTGTGTTCGGATGCAGGGCTACTTACTTGGGTATCCGGGCGATTGCAGCTCAGACATGCATCCTCAGTGATCTCCGGACACATTATTTGTGGCCCAAAGAATAATTTGTACATCTCTTCATGCGTCGTGCCGAGGAAATGTTGAATAGCTCGCGGTCCTTCCGGGTTGAATTCCCACATGCGAAGGGGTCGGCATTTGCAAGGCTGGACTTGACGAACTAGCATGACTTGCACTACCATAACCAGACTGAAATCTCTCTCGAAGAGATCTCGGATACGGCTTTGC
Source organism: Triticum urartu (assembly GCF_056163025.1). Classification (NCBI taxonomy): domain Eukaryota; kingdom Viridiplantae; phylum Streptophyta; class Magnoliopsida; order Poales; family Poaceae; genus Triticum; species Triticum urartu. The sequence continues at coordinate 411,871,423 of NC_141879.1, read as the reverse complement.
AGTATTGGCACGTCCTTGGCGGGACCCCAGCTCAGCCCCCTGCTGATCCATGACATCAGTTGTGGTGGGGGGCCTGAGCGAAAGGTGGGGGCAGCTACCCACTTGGCACTTCGGGGAGCTTTGATGTAGAACCACTCCCGCTGCCACAATCCGAACACCTCTGGGAAGTAACCCTCAGGCCATGGTGCATCAGCAATTTTTCTTATTGAAGTGCCTCCGCACGCTGTGTGCTACCCCTCGATCATCTTCGGCTTCACATCGAAGGTCTTGAGGCACAGGCCGAAGTGAGGGGTAATGTGGAGGAAGGCCTCACATATGACAATAAATGTCGAGATGTGAAGAAGGGAATCCGGGGCCAGATCGTGAAAATCTAGCCCGTAATAGAACATAAGACCCCTAACAAAGGGATCCAGAGCGAGGCCTAGTCCTCGGAGGAAGTGGGAGACGAACACGGCGCTCTTGTTGGGTTCGGGAGTAGGGACGACTTGCCCTCGGGCAGGCAGCTGATGCGAAATTTCGGCGGTCAGATATCTGGCCTCTCTTAACTTCTTGATGTCCTCCTCCGTGACGGAGGAAGGCATCCATCGACCTTGAAGGTTGGATCCGGACATAGTTAAAGGTCCGAAGTGCCTAAACTCGAGCTTTGGGTGTTGGAACTCGACGCGGGAGGCGGATTCAATTAAGATCGAGAGGAAAAGGCCTTGTCCCCTTTATAAAGAGGGTGAATATCAAGCGTCCTCCTCGTGGCCGTTTGGGACTTTCCTAAGATCTAGGAGTCCTACCAATCGGCACGGTTGGGTTACCCACGTCCGTATTGATGAGAATCCCGTAATAAAGGGGACACGATCTCTGCTTCGACAAGACGTGCCAAGGAAACCGCCTCGCGAAACACGCTGAGAGTGGTTATGAAAAACGATTCGAATAAAGACCTGGCTATGGTGTGATGTCACACTACGGGGTACGTCAACCGATTAGATTTATGGAAATATTATTCTCTCTACGGTGGTATGTGGAACTTGTTTTGCAGAGCCGGACACAATCCTCATGTTCAAAATCTTCTATGAAGTATTCGGAGGAGGAACCCGCCTTGCAATGCCGAAGACAATCTGCGCGCCGGACTCATCATCAGTGAAGCTTGGTTTAGGGGCTACTGAGGGAGTCCTGGATTAGGGGGTATCCGGACAGCCGGATTATATCCTTTGGCCGGACTGTTGGACTATGAAGATACAAGATTTAAAACTTCGTCCCGTGTCCGGATGGAACTCTCCTTGGCGTGGCAGGCAAGCTTGGCAATACGGATATGTAGATCTCCTTCCTTGTAATCGACTCTGTGTAACCCTACCCCCTCCGGTGTCTATATAAACCGGAGGGTTTAGTCTGTAGGACGGAGAACAAAAATCATACCATAGGCTAGCTTCTAGAGTTTAGCCTCTTAGATCTCGTGGTAGATCAACTCTTGTACTACTCATATTATTAAGAACAATCAAGCGGGACGTAGGGTATTACCTCCATTAAGAGGGCCCGAACCTAGGTAAAACATCATGTACCCTGCCTCCTGTTACCATTCGCCTAGACGCATAGTTCAGGACCCCCTACCCAAGATCCGCCGGTTCTGACACCGACAGCGACCTTCCGGACTCCAGGTGCAAAGGGAGCAAGACTCCCAAGGGCTCCAAGTTCGGGCCTCAGCCGAACACCATGCCGGAACCTCCAGTGGTTCCGGACTCCGGCAGGCGGCCCCCTACCAAGGGGGGAAGCCGCCCGTGCCAGTGACCTCTGTCCATCCAGAGGCACCGGAAAACCTGCTGGGAGCGCTTCGCGGCTCTTCCATCGACGAAGAGCACCCACTATTATGAGTGCGGTGATCAAGAAGGTTCAGTCCGCCAAGAGCGGACTGAATGAAGCCTGTGCCAGCCTTCTAACAGGCTTTGAGGTAAGTTTTTAAAATATAGGAAAATATTACCGCATAGATAGTAGCCCCTGATGCTCTGTTTGGTGTTCACAAAGAAAAGCCGAATAGAGGATGAAATAATATCTGCAGGAGTCTAAAATAAGTATGTCTGTATGTGTATGTAGGCTTCGCTGCTGACCTCTGCCGCACTGACTGCAGAGGTCACCGCACTGAAGCAGAACCTCGAGCGGTCCGAGAAAGAGCTCGCCCTTGCCAAGAGGCAGCTCGAGGAGAACAAAGGTAAGTAATACCTTGTCTATATATATATAAAAAGATGTGGTTGCAAAATGATGGGATCATCATCGATGTGCCAGGGGCCACGACAGAAGTGGCGACCCTGAAGCAAGCGCTGTCCGAGGCCGAAAACAAAGCGGTCAAGGAGCGCACCGAGCGGGAGAAACAAGAGGCACGGGTGGGCGAGGTGCAGCAAGAGCTCCAGGCTCTCGTGAAGAAGCACGAGACTTTGGAGCTTGACTCGAAGACGCGAGAGTCCGAGCTTCCCGCGGCCCTCGAGAGCACAAAGCATGCCAAGGCTGAAGCCCAAAAGGCCCTCGAGGAAATTGAGGCGATGAGGAAGATAGCGGCGGGTAAGGCATTCATTATGCAAAGCAAGCATGTGAAAGTAAATTACTTATTACTTACCCGAGTCCGGAGCTCTCTAGGAGCATTTGTCAATTTGCCCAGCGGTGTGTCGGATGCCGCAAAGTACTATCGGACCGAGGAGGGAAGCTCGACGTAGAAGTTGTTTTGGTCTCATATACTGGGACCAAACACCCGATGCGTGTGAGCGACCAGCTGAAGCAACTGGTCGAGCTGCACAAAGAGGCCGAACAGGCCATGAGGGGCCTTATAGTCCAGATGTGGCCTGGCGACTCCCTTCCCAATAGCTACTTCGGCCAGGTGAGGTGACTTGTGGATGCCTGCCCACGGCTGGAAGTCATAAAGCGGTCCGTCTGCATCGAAGGTGCACGCCGGGCCTTTGCCCGTGTGAAGGTGCACTGGGCCAAGATGGACGCCGAGAAGCTGGTGAAGGAGGGGCCGCCGCAGGGCAAGGAGCATCGCCAACCTGAGATGTATTATGAGGGTGTCCTGAAGGGTGCCTGTCTTGTGGCGGACGAGTGTGCGAAGGATGTAATTTTTGAATGAACTTGCTCGTGTGATCCTGTATTATGAAAACTTCTTCATGTGCGCTATGCAACGCTTGTTTGAATTTAAAATATTACCTTTTGTGTGGCTGTTTATCAAATCTGAGAGATGGCCAGTCGTCGGCTTCTGCCCCCATGCCACGAGTGCTGGGGTATTCGGGATAAACCTGAGCACTCGTTTTCCCATTGTTGCGTCCTTCGAGGGAGGTGCTCAGCACAACGAACAAGGCAATCGGACTATATTGCTTTATCACTCTCACTTAGCCATAGAAGTCTACAATTTTAAATTTTGGCGAAGCCCCTAGTATTCGGAAGGCCGAATTCGGGGCGCTATACACGCCTAAGCCGGACAAAGCCGACTCCTCGCCCTAAGCGGCATATATCTTTAGGGACTCGAGACCTCTCGAACAGCGACCAGCTCTCGCCTTATCATGACAGTCAGTTTTAGCTTTCTCTACTGAGGTGCTTTCCCGGATGAACCGGGACACAATCGCAGTAGTTCTCCCAGTGCTACCTTAGCCGATATAGCGGAACATAAGGTACCAAAACATGGGAGCCGGGCAAATCCAACTATTGACCCAAGACATGATTCGGAGCTGATGCATACAATGCTATAAGTTCGGGGTGGCACACTATCGAAAGTGTTCGGACTTCTCACGCTGTATTATGGGGTATGCTTAAGCCCCTGGTGTACTGGCCGTACCAGAGTGTACGGGTGCTAAATGTCATGAATGAACATATATAAAAAAGAATAGAGAATGCGGTAATAGTCTAGTGCTATGCATTGTTTACTCAAAAAGGTGCGTCGAAGCAGAATGATACAAGTAGTGGGATAAGCAAAAAGTAGGACTATTTGACATGTCCCCTCCAAGGGCAAGCTGAGGAATGGTATTTAAAGCAGGTATTTTAGTCGTTGTACTCATTATCAGAGACCACCAGGGAGTTCCATGGTGCGACATAGCTTTCTGCGTCCTTGGTTGTTGTAACATGTGTCCGGCAATCGTACTGCCGGACGGGATTTCCAGAGAGTAATGTCCTGAAAGAGAGAAAAAATAACAAAGTGGGAAGCCCCTAGTGCGGTTGATCCACATTTTGGGGCGTGCCGTAGTCGTGCCCCCCTATGCCCATGGTATTTTCAATGCGTAATTATGTATGCGTGGCACGGATTTTGCCATTTGGACAGGACTGGGGTGGGGGCCGCATTGCTATGTCAGCTCGGAACATGCCAAGCGGTCTTGTTGCAGATTACTCCGGGCGCGCTTGACGGTGTCCGGGTGTTTAATCACCGAACTGGTGGATTGCCTGAAGAGGCTGCTTTGTGATTCTGCTGCGAGGGCCACAGTGTGCTCCTCCGTGCGGAGTGAGCGCTCTGTGTTTCCATTGACTGTGATGACCCCCCGAGGTCCTGGCATCTTGAGCTTGAGGTATGCATAATGCGGTACCACATTGAATCTTGCAAATGTGGTTCGCCCGAGCAGTGCATGATAACCACTGTGGAATGGGACTATATCAAAGATTAACTCCTCGCTTCGGAAGTTATCCGGGGATCCGAAGACCACTTCTAGTGTGACTAAGCCTGTGCAATGGGCCTCTACACCTGGTATGACGCCTTTGAAGGTCATTTTTGTGGGTTTGATCCTTGAGGGGTCTATACCCATTTTGCGCACTGTGTCCTGATAAAGCAGGTTCAGGCTGCTGCCGCCATCCATAAGGACTCGAGTTAGGTGAAATCCATCTATGATTGAGTCTAGGACCAGTGCGGCGAATCCGCCATGACAGATACTAGTGGGGTGGTCCCTGCGATGGAAGGTGGCCGGACAGGAGGACCATGGGTTGAACTTTGCGGCGACTGGCTCCAATGCATATACGTTCCTTAGCACATGCTTCCGCTCCCTCTTGGGGATGTGGGTTGCGTATACCATGTTCACCGTCCGCACTTGTGGGGGGAACCTCTTTTGTCCTCCGGTGTTCGGCGGCCGGGGCTCCTCCTCGTCTTCGCTATGTAACCCCTTATCTTTGTTTTCGTCATTTAACTTGCCGGCCTGCTTGAACACCCAACATTCCCTGTTGGTGTGGTTGGCTGGCTTGTCGGGGGTGCCATGTATTTGACACGAGCGATCGAGTATACAGTCCAAACTAGACGGGCCCAGAGTGCTTCTTTTGAATGAGTTTTTCCGCTGACTGGGTTCAGAGCCTCTGAATCCGGCATTGACTGACGTATCCTCGGTATTGTCACTGTTGATGTGGCGCTTGTGTTTGTTGCGACGTGACCTCCCATTGTTGTCCATGGTATCCAAAGTACCTTGGTTCTTTGATATATTATTGCTTCGAGCGAGCCAGCTGTCCTCTCCCGCGCAAAAGCGGGTCATGAGTGTCGTGAGGGCTGCCATAGATTTCGGCCTTTCCTGGGCAAGGTGCTGGGCAAGCCACTCGTCGCGGATGTTGTGCTTAAAAGCTTCTAGGGCCTCTGCATCCGGATAGTCGACGATTTAATTTTTCTTTGTCAGGAACCGTGTCTAGAATTGCCTGGCCGATTCCTCTGGCTGCTGAATTATGTGGCTCAAGTCATCGACATCTGGTGGTCACACATAAGTGCCCTGGAAGTTGTCGAGGAATGCGGCTTCCAGATCCTCCCAACAACCAATGGATACTGCTGGTAGGCTGTTGAGCCAATGCCGAGCTGGTCCTTTGAGTTTGAGTGGGAGGTATTTGACGGCGTGTAGATCGTCACCGCGGGCCATGTGGATGTGCAGGAGGAAGTCCTCGATCCATACCGTAGGATCTGTTGTACCGTCGTATGATTCGATATTTACGGGTTTGAAACCCTCTGCGATTTGGTGATCCATTACTTCGTCTGTGAAGCATAGGGGGTGTGCGGCGCCTCTGTACTGGGCTATATCGCGACGCAGCTCAAATGAGTCTTGTCCGCTGTGTTCGGCCCGGCCGGATTTACTTTTACTGTATCTGGCGTGACGGTTATCGTCTCGCATAGTGGCACGCCCTCGTGATCCGTTTATCGATCTTGCGTATTTTGCTTTGTCCTCCAATATGTCTCGCATGTCTAGCGTGTTTCCCCTTGCCTTGACATTTTTATTTGAGTGGCGTCGGGGTGCGGGCTAAGCTTTTGGCTGAAATGTCTCTCTGTTGTGGCCACGAGGTGGCCGATCAGCCGCGTCATATGCTGGAGATGTAGGTTTTAATGCTTCCTCCTCCAGTCGGGGTAGCAACCTGTGCTTTGGGTAACTCTTGGAGGGGCGTTCGAGTTCATATTCCTCGGCCACAAGGACTTCAGTCCATCTGTCAGCTAGCAAATCTTGATCAGCTTGAAGCTGCTGTTGCTTTTTCTTATGGCTATTTGACGTGGCTATAAGCCGGTGCTTGAAGCGCTCTTGCTCGACGGGATCCTCGGGCACGACAAATTCGTCATCATCGAGGCTTGCCTCGTCTTCGGAGGGAGGCGTGTAATTATCATCCTCCGCCTCTCCATCTGTCGCTCTCTCGGGAGGGCTGGTTTCTCTATCCTCCTGCTCTAAATCTTGCTGGAGGGGATTGTCATTATCTTCGGCACTGTCCGGAGTGCTATTATCTCCTGTGCCGGTATCACCGCTTTTGCTTTGGCGAGACTTAGAGCGGCGCCGCTATCGTCGGCGCTTGGGTTGCTTCTTGGAGGGGTCACCCTCCGCTGTCCCGTCGCCATTGCCTTCTCTGGGTGTGTCCAACATATATATATATATATATATATCATATGATGAGGTGGCTGTCCCGTGCCCTGTGGGCAGTGGTTCTTGTTCGTCTCCTGCATCGTCATCCATACCATTGATGTCTTCAGAGTCGAAGTCGAGCATGTCGGTCAAATTGTCGACTGTGGCTACTAAGTGGGTGGTGGGTGGGGGGCGAATTTCTTCGTCATCCGCATCCCAATCCTGTCGGACATAGTTCGGCCAGGACTCTCCTGACAAGGAGAGAGACCTTAATGAGTTCAGTATGTCGCTGATGGGCGAGTGCTGAAAGATATCCGCGGAGGTGAACTCCATGATCGGCGCCCAGTCAGAGTCGATAGGCACGGGCGCAGGCGGTTCGGAGTCCATGGCTGGGGAAGAATCTGGCAGTTTGGCGTCACGGCTCTCGTGAAGGGTAAGGTCGATACTCGGCTCGATCACCGCTGAGGATGCGGCCTCCATGGCAGGTTCTATCCACCCGTCCATGGATGGCGCAATTGGCTCCGAATTGAGCGTTGGAGCGGTTGCCGGTGCGGTCTCCCGAACACTGTCCGATGGTAGAGCTAAATCATGCTCATCGTGACCGTGCGGTGCACTCGGCAGGGGCTTGAATCCGTCGAAGATCAAGTCTTCGCGGATGTCGGCCGTGTAGTTTAAGTTTCCAAACCTGACCTGGTGGCCAGGGGCGTAACTCTCGATCCGCTCCAGATGGCCAAGCGAGTTGGCCCGCAGTGCGAAGCCGTCGAATACAAAGATCTGTCCGGGGAGAAAAGTCTCACCTTGGACTGCATCGCTATCGATGATCGAAGGAGCCATCAAGCCTAACGATGACGACACAGAGGAACTCTTAATGAAAGCACCAATGTCGGTGTCAAAACCGGCGGATCTCGGGTAGGGGTCCCAAACTGTGCGTCTAGGTGGATGGTAATAGGAGGCAGGGGACACGATGTTTTACCCAGGTTCGGGCCCTCTTGATGGAGGTAATACCCTGCGTCCTGCTTGATTGTTCTTGATAATGTGAGTAGTACAAGAGTTGATCTACCACGAGATCGAAGATGCTAAACCCTAAAAGCTAGCCTATGGTATGATTTTTGTTGTTTGTCCTGTGGACTAAACCCTCCGGTTTATATAGACACCGAAGGGGGCTAGGGTTACGAAGAGTCAGTTACAAGGAAGGATATCTACATATCCGTATTGCCAAGCTTGCCTTCCACGCCAAGGAGAGTCCCATTCGGACACGGGACGAAGTCTTCACTCTTGTATCTTCATAGTCCAACAGTCCGGCCAAAGGATATAATCCGGCTGTCCAGATACCCCCTAATCCAGGACTCCCTAACCCCCAGCCCCCTCGTCCTGATGATGGTCATCGTTCCTTCTTGGTGGCTGCGGCAGTGGAGGAAGGCCAACGTTGCCTTGAGGGCGGTCCTCATGAGGCTGGTCTCTCCAGGCTCCCTCGCGAGGCTGGTCCTACCAGCTGTCCTCATGAGGCCGGTCGCGCCACTCCTGGCAGGGGCCCCGGTTGTCCCAGCGTCCTCCACTTCGTCCTCCTCCTTGGTCGTAGCCTCGGTTGTTGCGCTCGGGGCGTCGGCCGAAGCGCCCATCGTGGATGGCCCTGAGCTCTTGACAATCGTTGGTGTTGTGGCTATGCACAGTGTGGAAGGCGCAGAACGAGTGGTTGGCCTTGGATGGCTCGGGATGGTCACAACCATGCTTCATCTCCGGCTCCGCCGCGAGCACATCAGCCCCCTTGCGCTTCACGTCCTTGATCTTTGCCTTCTTGTCTTCTGGGTAGGCTGCTAGAAGCTCTAGGAGGGAGAGGCGTCCCTCGTCAGCCCTAGCGCACTTGGTCGCCATGTTGATCATCTCCAGAGCTGTGAACGGGTTTTTGTTTATGATGAGCTCCTCCTTCATCTTGACATCGCGGGCGCCATCGAAGAATGCCGAGATGATAGCCTCGGCCGGCACCTTGGGAATCTTGAGGCGAACGTTGTTGAAACGCTAGATGTACTTCTGCAGGGTCTCCCCTGGCTGCTGCTTCATCGGACACAGGTCACGAGCGGAAGGTGGGCGGTCGCGAGTGCCTTGGAAGTTAGCGACAAAGCGCTCGCGCATCTCGCCCCAGGAGGAGATCGATACCATAGGCAGGTTCAGGAGCCACGAGTGCGCGCGGTCCTTGAGAGCCATGGGGAACCATTTCGCCATGACCTTCTCGTCGCATTGGCCGCCATGATGCTCGGCTCGTAGAGCTGCAAGAACTCAGCAGGGTCGGGGGCACCGTCGTAGCATGGAGGCAGGTCAGGTTTGAACTTGCCGGGCCAGACGACGCTGCGCAGCTCGGCGGTGAAGGCGTGGCAACCCGCCGTGGTCACTAGAGCCCGCTGTGGAGGCGGAGCCCGGTCTTGGTAACCAAGCGCCACCGTTGTAGGCAGCGCGCGATCCTGACATGGTGGTGCAAGGAGTGCAGGGGCATCTTCTTGCGGTCGAGGGATCTCTTGGCAGCTTCTCTCTTCATGCGCGGGTGGCCGGCGTGGCGGGTCGCGCCGCGGGGTTGCGCATGTTGGGGGAAGGGCGGCGTTGTTACATCCCTAGTTCTGGTATGATCTTAGGCTTGCTTTGTGCATCATGTTTAAATTTCAAATGAAGTTGAAATGGGGATGTTTCAAACCCTAGCACCAAAGCAAATTCAAATAGGTTCAATTTAAAAATGGAATTTCAATGAACCCAAAATGCTTTTCAAAAATGTTCATGGTCTTTGGAAAATGTTGGAAACAACAACCAGGGGTGATGCACATTTTTGCTAAACATTTTGGATTTTTGAATGAACCCTTATGTATTTGAATTGGAGCTCTTTAAAATAATATAAATATTTAAAGGCTCAAAAAATGTTGGAAATTGGTGAGGGCCTCTGGTATATTATAACTAGTGATCTCAAGGAATCTCAACATTTTTACATTTGTGCTGGTATTTATTTTTAAGTCAAAAACAAATGTGAGAAATAGAAAAGAAAACAAAAAAGGGAAAACACTTACCTGGGCCTTACCTGAGGCCTGGCACTGTGCGGCCCAGCTGGCCCTGCCAGTCACCCTCAACCTCCCGCTAGGAGGATGAGAGGCGGGTGGCTGACGCACGCCGGCGCACGCCCGGCCACCTCCTGCTTCTCGCTGCTGCCTCGACGCCCAGGACGTCGCCACGCACTCCCTGGTCCCTCTCGCTCACTCCCTCGAGCTCCTCCCCCTCCTCAGTTCTCTCTCTCGCACGCACTCGAGCGCTTCCGTCACCGCCGACAAGCACCACCGTGGCCACTACCTCCCTCTCGCCTCCTCGACGTGCCCCAGGGATTCGCCTCGTCACCTTTGTCCTCATGGTTGAGCCACACATCACCGGGAGCACTGCTTCGCCATCAAGTCCGTCGTCTTCAACCTCTCGGCCACCGAGATCGCCAGCGCCCGTTCGTCGTCTCTGACTCGTCTCCGAACCAGCTGATCATCCTGTCGCCTCCGCTGTGAGTTTTTGCGTCTGTTCCCCCTCTTCCCGAGCTCGTTTACGCCCCGCAGCCATCGCCCAGTTGTCGACCGAACCGCGCCGCCGCCCGAGCTTGTCGGCGGCAACGCTCCGGTGACCATTTGGTCCCAGACGCGTGTCCACCGAGCTTGCTGCCCCGCGCTGAGCCTCGCTAGCGCCTCCCCTTGCCCGCTTGCACCCCGCAACGCTAACCCCGCGCGCACCTGAGCTCCGACCGCCGCACTCGTCGTTGCCGGCGCCACCCCGGCCGCTCCCCGGCCGCGCCACCACCACGGCTGGATGCGGACGAGCGTCTGCATCCCGTAGCTGCACTCCGCGCGCCAAATGGCCCTCTGTAGGCAAAACCCGCAGCGCACCGCAGCGTTTGGACTCGCCGGCGGCTAAATGCCGGTGACCGCTGACCTTTGACTGGCGTGGGTTGACCCCACAGCCCAGTTTGGCCTCCCCTCTCTCTCTCTCACTGACTTGCGGGCCCCGCCCGACTAATTACTATAGTTAGCACTAATTAACTAACTAGGTTAGCTACTACAGTCACTGACTAGTGGGCCCTACCCAGTTAGTTAGGACTAACTAACTTAGTTAGTTGATTGGGTCACTGACCAGTGGGACCCACTGGTCAGGTTTGACCTGTTCAGCCCCGCTGACTCGCTTACGTCACGCTGACATAGTGCTGGCGCAGTTATTCTTTTCTTGAATTATTTTAACTCAGGAAATTCCAGAATATTGCCTAAACTTCAAAAATTCAAAATAATTCAACCATAGCTCAGAATGAAATAATTTATATATGAAAAAATATCAGAAAAATGCAAGGAATCCATTTATGCCAGTTACATGCATGACAAACCAACTTATACATGCTGTATAAGTGAAAACATGATATGGGCATTTTAAATGCTTCATTTTGAATTGCATTTGAATCTTTGATTCAAATGGGCTTCAACCAACTTGGTAGCATCTTGCATTAGCCCAAACACTAGCATTTGCACATGTCATGTTCATGCATCATTTTGTTGCATTTGTTTGTGTGTTGATCGCCGGCACCGTTTCTTCTCGATAGGTTCCACTCCGGAAGGTGTTCCCGAGTACCTGTCAGAGGAGCCATACCCCTTCGTCGTCTATAAGGCAAGCAAACCCCCTTGAGCATTTCGATAAATCCCACTCTCTCGCTCCTGCTCCATATACTGCATTAGGACAACAACGATTCAACTACTACTTTTCTGCTGCGGTAGTTGAACCCATTCCTCTGCATGACCTGTCATTGCCACAGTAAATAATTGAAACCCACTAGCATGAGTCGGATTTGCTTGAGCCTTGATGTGCCTACTCATCCATGCTTGTTTCCTTTATGCCAGCTATGCTTAGAGTTGTGTCAGGTATGATTCATCAGGAATGAATCAGAGTGGTGGACATGTCCTACCGATAAAGGCTAAGTGTGTGAACACGTTTTGGTAAAGGTAGCGATGAGAGTCCATGTAGGAGTACATGGTGGGTTGTCTCATTGGAACCGTCCCTAAGCACTGAGTTCTGTGTATGTTGTACAAGTCCAGTTACTACCACACATTGGGTTCCGGTTATCTGGCCCCTCTCGGCTTATTAATCCACTTGATTTCTGTCCAGGAGTTGCAACTACTTTCTGGCATTTGTAGGTAGTCCTACTTGTCTACCAGGTGGTGTCCGACGGGATGGCCTTGGGACAGACTAGGCACCGTGGCACGGTGTACCAAGTGGCACCCAGATGGTGGGCTTGGGAACCCTGCACACATAGTTTGGGGCCGTACATGATACTTCGGCCGGAAGTCCTTCCGGATGGAACTCGAATAGGCGATAAACCTGGACAAGAGACTTGTGTGGTTAGTCAGGTCGTGGCCGACACCCTCGCCCGGCTTCCGCTTGAAGGTTGACGAGGTACATGATGTGTACAGGGCGGTAAGTGGCGAGAGCATGTGTGAAGAAGTACACCCCTGCAGGGTTAACATTATCTATTCGAATAGCCGTTTTCCTCGGATATGGAAACTTCGAGGACTTATGTAGTACATAGACAACTTGAAGTGGATACTCTAAAATCCGCAAGATAAGCGTGAGTGCTATGGATGGCCTTATCGTAGGGAGATGGGAACGGATCCATAGTGGAGTATTGATATGGTGAATATGTGGACTCGTGTGCGTCTCCTCACCTCAAAGAAGTTTATGATACTCGTAGTATAGGCTAGCCATTGAGTCAAAGCTGGCTTGCTGCTGTTAAAACTCCACCACCCCCTTGTTGATAATGTTGCATATGTAGATAGTTCTGATGTAAGACTTGCTGAGTACCTTTGTACTCACGTTTGCTTATTTATGTTTTGCAGTTGGTTACACTAGTGACTTCGACGAGTAGCTTGTATCCCAGCTACGATCTTGTACCCTTGGAGGGTCGTGTTTACTCAGGCTTCTTAGTCTTTTCCTTTTGTAGTTGTATGTGCTCAGACATGTAATGCTTCCATTGCTTGTATGCTCTGAATGATGGGTCATGAGACCCCTGTTTGTATTGAATGCTATGTGGCTCTTCTGGGCCTTTATCTATATGAGTTTGAGTTATGTTGTGATGCCATGTTGTACATCACATACTTGCATGTTATGCGTACGTGTAACGTGTATTGCTATGTGTGGGATCCGACAACCTAGTTGTTTATCCCTGGTAGCCTCTCTTATGGGGAAATGTAGTCTTGTACTTCCATGAGCCATAGTAGTCCGCTACAGCCCGGTTCACCGGAGTCCTGCTAGCCCAGCACTACTGCTCCGGAACACTTGACTGGACAGCATGTGATTCACTTTGTTCATGTGTCTGTCCCTTCGGGGAAATGTCACGCGGTGACATCTGGAGTCCTGCCTAGCCTGCTACAGCCCGGGTTCCCGGAGTCCTGTTAGCCCAGTGCTACAGCCCGGATTCATACGCTGTTGACCGACATGCTCGAGGTTGATTCATGTATGCATGTCCCTGTAAGTTAGTGCCACTTCGGGTTCACGACTAGTCATGTCGGCCCGGGTTCTCTGTCATATGGATGCTAGCGACACTATCATATACGTGAGCCAAAAGGCGCAAACGGTCCCGGGCCAGGTAAGGTGGCACCCGTTGTAATACCGTGCGTGAGGCCGCAAAGTGATATGAAGTGTTACATGCTAGATCGGTGTGACATAGGATCAGGGTCCCGACAGGCGTCTTGATGTGGAGGTGGTGGAGGTGCTCCATGGGCTACATTGCCAGCAGCTGGAGGTGGGCGAGGTAGTGAGAGAGATGGTGCGGGAGAGCCCCCAGCGACCCTGACGAGCTCTGCAATGCGGTCCGGCCAGTCTTCGTAGAGATCGTCGACCGGGCGGTAATGCAGGAGCTCGCGTGCCATGAGCAGCGCGGCCTGCGCGTCCGTGGGGGCGCGACGAGCGTGGAACGTCGAGCTGGCTGGAGTCAGCGAGAGGCTGGAGGTGCTCATTTCCCGCCGGGCCGATGGTAGCATTGGCAGCGGGTGATGGAGAACGGTGGGGAGGTCCGCCAACGGGCGCCGTCTGAGCGACGCGGCCACCAAGGGCGGCCCGGTGCTCAGCACGGGCTCGGCGAGCATCGGCCAAGGATGCGGCGGAGCAGTGGTACGTCGATCATTGGAAGAAAGGCTTCAGCGCACCCCTACCTGGCGCACCAAATGTCGGATTGCGGGTTCTGGCTAACACTTGAGGTTCAAACTCTGGGGTGCGCACAAAGAACACTCTCTCCCAAGCTCGCTTGCTCAACGATCTCACAGCCTAGCTCGATGAACCCAAGGAACAAGAGACACAAAGGTTTATACTGGTTCGGGCCACCTTGCGGTGTAATACCTTACTCTAGTGTGGTGTTGGTGGATTGCCTCACGGGCTAAGGATGAACTAGTACAATGGGTGAACAATCTCGGGAGAAGAGGTGTTCTTTATCTTGGCTCGCTGGTGGATGTGAGGATGGAATGGATCCGATCCAAGATGGGTCGATCCTGCCTACGGTGGTGGCTAGTCCTATTTATAGAGGCCCTGGTCCTCTTCCCAAATGTTAGGCGGGAAGGGATCCCACCACGGCCAAGTTTGACGGGAGACAACCAGTACAAGATGTCCTGACAAAAGGTGGTCTTCGCCTGCCAAAGGCTTTGGTGGTGACGCTGCGGTGGGCTCCTTGGTGACCTCCGTCCTACCATCCTGCTGGTCTTGGTCTTGTTGCACCAATATGGAAACCTTTGCCTGATGCCTCGGGACTCCTCGCCTTCGCCTGCCACTTTAGCACGAAATAGGAAACTAGTACACTGCGCCCGCTAATGCCCACCTGGCCTTGGTCGTCATGGCTCACGTCACGTGAACCTCGCGAGGTGCCCCTTGCATAAAGATCTCCGCTCCTTGGGAGCGAGCCTAGTGAGGCTGCTCCCGGGAAGGTCTTGGTGTCATCCTCCTCGCGAGGCCTGACCCCTCGCGAGGGTCTTGAGTGGTTGCTGCTGAAGATGAGTCGTACCAGGCCGTTGGTGGATCCACGCACAGGCCCACAGGCAGGCAAGTATGGGCACCCCCGGTCCCAGAACGCCGACAGGGATCATAGTCTCCATCGTCCTTTCCTCACATGTGACAATGCTCTAATAATGAAGATCATCACACTTTTATTTACTTACAACTCAAGAATTACAACTCGATACTTAAAACAAAATATGACTCTATATGAATGCCTCTGGCGGTGTACCGGGATGTGCAATGAATCAAGAGTGACGTGTATGAAAGGATTATGAACGGTGGCTTTGCCACAGATACGACGTCAACTACATGATCATGCAAAGCAATATGACAATGATGGAGCATGTAATAATAAACGGAACAGTGGAAATTTGCATGGCAATATATCTCGGATTGCCTATGGAAATGCCATAATTGGTAGGTATGGTGGCCATTTTGAGGAAGGTATATGGTGGGTCTATGGTACCGGCGGAAGTTGCGCGGCACTAGAGAGGCTAGCAATGGTGGAAGGGTGAGAGCGCGTATAATCCATGGACTCAACATTAGTCATAAAGAACTCACATACTTATTGTAGAAATCTATTAGTTCTCGAAACGAATTACTACATGCATGCTCCTATGGGGATTGATTGGTAGGAAAAGACCATCGCTCGTCCCCGACCGCCACTCATAAGGAAGACAATAAATAAATAAATCATGCTTCGACTTCATCACATAATGGTTCACCATACGTACATGATACGAGAATCACAAACTTTAACACAAGTATTTCTCAAGTTCACAATTACTTACTAGCATGACTCTATTATCACCATCTTCATATCTCAAAACAATCTTAAGCAATCAAACTTCTCATAGTATTCAATGCACTTTATATGAAACTTTTTATTATATCTCTCTTGGATTTCTATCATATTAGGACTAAATTTATAACCACCATGCTATTTAGAGACTCTCAAAATAATATAAGTGAAGCACCAGAGTTCATCAATTTCTATTAAATAAAACCACCGCCGTTCCCTAAAAAGATATAAGTGAAGCACTAGAGCAATATTGCCTAGCTCAAAAGATATAAGTGAAGCACATAGAGTATTCTAATAAATCACGATTTATGTGTGTCTATCTCAAAATGTGTGTACATCAAGGATGATTGTGGAAAAATAAAAAGCAAAGACTCGAATCATACAAGACGCTCCAAGCAAAACACATATCATGTGGTGAATAAAAACATAGCCTCAAGTAAAGTTGCCGATAGACAAAGACAAAAGAGGGGATGCCTTCTGGGGCATCCCTAAGCTTAGGCTCTTCGTTGTCCTTGAATATTACATTGGGTGCCTTGGGCATCCCCAAGCTTAGGATCTTGCCACTCCTTATTCCATAGTCCATCAAATCCTTACCCAAAACATGAAAACTTCACAACACAAAACTCAACAGAAAATCTCATAAGCTCTGTTAGTATAAAAAAATAAATCACCACTTTTAGTACTGTTATGAACTCATTATTTATTTATATTGGTGTAATATCTAATGTATTCCTACTTTTCAATGGTTCATACCCCGCAATACTAGCCATAGATTCATCAAAATAAGCAAACAACACATCGAAAACATAATCTGTCAAAAACAAAATAGTCTGTAGCAATCTGGATATTTTGAATAATTTTGTAACTCCAAAAATTATGAAAAATTAGGACAACCTAAGAAATTTTTTTATTAATGTAATGCTAGAAGAATCGGTATATTATCACGCTTCTCCTAAAAATGAGAATTGTTTTCCTCAGCGCAAAAGCTTCTGCTTTTCAGCAAGATCAAATCAACTATCACCATAAGCTATCCCAAAAGTCTTACTTGGCACAAACACTAATTAAAACAAAAAACCACATCTAACCAGAGGCTAGATAAATTATTTATTGCAAAACATAACCTAAAAAGCAAAAAATAAAATAAAATTGGATTGCCTCCCAACAAGTGCTATTGTTTAACGCCCTTAGCTAGCCATAAAACACGAATAGATCTAAGTATTATCATCTTTGGTATGCAATCCATAAGTGGCTCTCATAATAGATTCATAAGGCAATTTAATTTTCTTGCTTGGAAAGTGTTCTATGCCTTTCCTTAACGGAAATTGAAATGTAATGATTCCATCTTTCATATCAATAATTGCACCAATCGTATAAGGAAAGGTCTACCAAGAATAATATGACATGTAGGATTGTAATCTATATCAAGAACAATGAAATCTACAGGCATATAATTCCTATTTGCAACACTAAGAACAACATTAATCCTTCTCATAGGTTTCTTAATAGTGGAATCCACAAGATGCAAATTTAAAGAACAGTCATCAAATTCACGGAAACCTAACACATCACATAAAGTTTTTGGAATCGTAGAAACACTAGCACCCAAATCACACAAAGCATGGCACTCATAATATTTAATATTAATTTTAATAGTAGGTTCGCACTCATCATATAGTTTTCTAGGGTTAGAAACTTCCAATTCAGGCTTTTCTTCAAAAGATTGCATCGTAGCATCAACGATATGTTTCGTAAAAGCTTTGTTTTGATTTTAAGCATGAGGAGAATTCAACATGGATTGCAACAAGGAAATACAATCTATTAAAGAACAATTATTGTAATTAAATTCCTTGAAATCCGAAAGAGTGGGTTCATTGATATTTAAAGTTTTGACCTCTCCAATCCCACTTTTATCAAATTTTGCATCAAGATCTAAAAACTCGGAATCATTGGGACACCTTTTAACTAATGTTGACTCATATCCAATACCATCTTTATCAAGATTTATATTGTAAAACAAAGATTCAATAGGAGTCACATCAATCACTTTAAGATCTTCATCATTATTTTCATGGGAACTAGAAGAACACGTTCTTACAAACCAATCCTTTTTAGCACGCATCTTAGCGGTTCTTTCTTTGTACTCATCAATGGAAATTCTCATAGCTTTGAGAGACTCATTGGTATCATGATTGGGTGGAATAGATCTAATTTTCAAAGAATCAACGTCAAGAGAAATTCTATCCACGTTCCTAGCAAAATCATCAATCTTAAGCAATTTCCTTCAATGAAAGCATTGAAATTCTTTTGCGAACTCATAAATTATTTAACACTATTTTCAAAATCAGAGGGCATATTATTATAGTATCCATAAGAATTGTTGTAGGAATTGTCATAATTATTAGAGGAATTACTAGGAAATGGCCTAGGATTAAATTTACCTCTATACACGTTGTTACCAAACTTGTTCCTACCAAAAAAATTCACATCCATAGATTCATTATTATTCTCAATCAAAGTACACATAGGTATATCATTAGGATCAATAGAAGCACTCCTGCTATCAAATAATTTCATAAGCTCATCCATCCTTCCACTCAAAACATTAATCTCTTCAATCGCATGCACCTTTTTACTAGTGGAAGATCTTTCAGTATGCCATTGAGAATAATTAACCATAATATTATCAAGGAGTTCAGTAGCTTCTCCTAAAGTAATCTCCAATAAAGTAACTCCCGCGGCCAAATCTAAAAGATTTCTGGAAGCAAAATTCAATCCAGCATAAAAAATTTGTATAATCATCCACAAATTCAAACCATGAGTAGGGCAATTTTGTATCATCAATTTCATCCTCTCCCAAGATTTTTCAACATGTTCATGATCAAGTTGCTTAAAATTCATAATATCGTTCCTAAGGGAGATGATCTTAGCGGGAGAAAAATACTTGGAAATAAAAGCATCTTTACACTTATTCCATGAATCAATACTATTTTTAGGCAAAGATGAAAACCAAGTTTTATCACGATCTCTTAGTGAGAACGGAAATAGCTTCAATTTAACAATATCATTACCCACATCTTTTTTTATTTTTCATATCACACCAATCAACGAAATCGTTTAGATGGGATGCAGGATCTTCACTAGGAAGGCTGAAACTTTCATAATAAGATTCAGCAAAGCGGCATTAATTTCACAAGGTTCGGCATTAGTAGCGGGAGCAAACGGAGTACTAATTAAATCATTGTTATTGGTGTTGGAAAAGTCACACAATTTTGTATTCTCTTGATCCATCATGACAAAGCAAATAATCCAACACACGAGCACACAAAAAGCAAGGAAAGAAGACGAACGGAAGAGGAGCGAAGAAAAGGCAAATATTTTCAAAAATCGTTTTAGAAGTGGGGGAGAGGAAAATGAGAGGTGAATGGCAAATAATGTAATGAAAGAGATAAGAGTTTATGATGGGTACTTGGTATGTCTTGACTTATCATAGATCTCCCCGGCAACGGCACAAAAAATTCTTCCTGCTACTTCTTCAGCTTGCGTTGGTTTTTCCCTTGAAGAGGAAAGGGTGATGCAGCAAAGTAGAGTAAGTGTTTCCCTCAGTTTGAGAACCAACGTATCAATCCAGTAGGAGACAACGCACAAGTCATAGAATACCTGCACAAACAAACAACAACTTTCACCAAGTGCGATAAAGGGGTTGTCAATCCCTTCACGGTTACTTGCAAAAGTGAGATCTGATAGAGATAGATAAATGGTAAAGTAAATATTTTTGGTTTATAGATCGGAAAGTAAAAGATTGCAAAGGAAGTAAATCAGAAACTAAAATTGTAGATCAGAAACTTATATGATGGAAAATAGACCCGGGGGCATAGGTTTCACTAGAGGCTTCTCTCAAGAAAGAAAATACTACGTTGGGTGAACAAATTACTGTCGAGCAATTGATAGAAAAGCGCAAAGTTATGACGATATCTAAGGCAATGATCATGAATATAGGCATCATGTCCGTGTCAAGTAGACCTAAATGATTCTGCATACTACTATTACTCCACACATCGACCGCTATCCAGCATGTATCTAGAGTAGTAAGTTCATAAAGAATGGAGTAACACATTAAGCAAGATGACATGCTGTAGAGGAATTAACACAAGCAATATGATGAAAACCCCATCTTTTTATCCTCGATGGCAACGATACAATACACGCCTTCCTACCCCTACTGTCGCTAGGAAAGGACACCGCAAGATTGAACCCAAAGCTAAGCACTTCTCCCATTGCAAGAAAAACCAATCTAGTTGGCCAAACCAAATCGATAGTTCGAATAGACTTGCAAAGATATCAAATCATGCATATAAGAATTCAGAGAAGATTCAAATAATATTCATAGATAAGCTGATCATAAATCCACAATGCATCATATCTCAACAAACACACCGCAAAAAAGTATTACATCGAATAGATCTCCAAGAACATCGAGGAGAACATGGTATCGAGAATCAAAGAGAGAGAAGAAGCCATCTAGCTACTAGCTATGGACCGGTAGGTCTGAAGTAAACTACTCACGCTTTATTGGAAGGGCAATGATGTTGATGTAGAAGTCCTCCATGATCGAATCCCCCTCCGGCAGGACGCCGGAAAAGGTACCTAGATGGGATCTCACGGGTAAATAAAGTTGCAGCGGTGGAAAAGTTATTTCGTGTCTCTCTCTATTGGTTTTGGGATATATGAGAATATATAGGTGAAGAAACTAGGTCGGTCAAGTCAAGAGGGGCCCACAAGGGTGGGAGGCGCATCCTACCCCACCTGGGCGCGCCCTCCTTCCTCGTAGCCTCCTCGTGGCTTCTCTGACTTGCACTATAAGTCCTCTGGATGTCTTCTGGTCCAAGAAAAATCATCGTGAAAGTTTTATCCGTTTGGACTCCATTTGGTATTCCTTTTCTATGAAACTCTAAAACAAGGGAAAATTAGAAAGTGCCACTAGGCTCTAGGCTAATAGGTTAGTCCCAAAAATCATATAAATAGCGTATTAATGCATATAAAACATCCAAAACAGATAATATAATAGGATGGAACAATAAAAAATTATAGATACATTGGAGACGTATCAATACCTTGGGTTCTGGTGTTGGTCTTGATCATGTAGTCAAACTTGTGTTGGATGCTTAAGGTTGATGTAGTTCAACAAGAGTTGGGAGCACCATTTGTAGTTTAAGTTCATCTTCCTACATGGGTTAGTCTTTCAAGGAAGAGCACTTGTATATCCAAAATGACAATCATGAAACTTGATACCAAATGAAATTTGATATATTGAAATTGTTAACACTACAAGAAATGTGTTAGTCCATGACGGATTTCTGATGACGTTCCCAGGAACCGTCATGATTCATGACGGATTTGTTTGGTTCGTCATGAGATCCGTCACAGATTAATAAGATGAGAACAAACCCAACTACAATGGCACCCTTACGATGGACTGTCACGGATACCGTCATGAATCGACCAGTTGTACACCAAACAGACTGTCATGGATGGCTAATGCTGATGTGTCAAAGGTGTTCGACCCACATATGTCAGCCTTAGTTTTTTTTAAGTTGTTCGAACTGTCACATCCGGCCTTCTACTGCTTTGTTTTAGGAAAACGGAATGTTGCTATTGTGTGTCCCGACGTTGCTTTTTTAGGGAAAAAAGGACTGCTACTTTTTTAGGAAAAAATGACTATTGTTGTCATCCCAAAGTTGGGCTGCTCTAAGTTTTTTTCTACAGAAACGTGACGGACCTTCTTGTGCTTTTTTTAGGAAAACGGAATGCTGCTGTTGCGTGCCGTCCTGACGTTGGGCTGCACTAAGTATTTTTCAGAGAGAAAAATTGTATGATTTCTTTAATAAATCTTTATCTTTAAATTAAAAAAAGGAGAAGCAGCTAGAAGGCATCAAACTAGGGACCTCGCGCACGCACGTGCATGCGCGCGCGTGCGCGCGCGCGCACACACACACACACACATATATATATATATATATATATACCTAAATGGTTTTATATGTTCTTATGGATAATGACCCGCAAAAACAAGTTCTTATAGATAACAAGAGCCAAGTTTTTCAGTTTAAAAAAGGTGATTGAACGGGGATTTGAACCACGTAGCACTAAGCTCTACGTTCCAACAAGCCAAGTTTTTTTAGTTTTTATATTACTTTTCACGGTAGGCAATAATATGTTTTTTCTTTTGCAAAAAGACATCAATAGTTAAGTATTGTACGACTTCACATCAATGTATAGCAAACATTCGTGAAATCTCCTAAAAAATTGTGCCCCTCTAATGAATTAATAACATCGTTCCATGCCCATTTATAAGAATTGTCTATTGTATTTTGATATTATTATCATTTTTTCTAATAGATTGCAAATATGAGCTAAAATAAAACTTAATTCCTTAAATATCTTTTTTGAAATGTTTAATCCTTATTTAACATACATATACATCAAAATGGCAATACCTCCGGTAAGCACAAATAAATTCATTTAAACTATAGAAAATATTAAATAATATCTAAAATTGTTGAAACCCCTACAAAGCAAAATATATGTATTATAGTACATGTGAAAATTCTATAGGAGTACGCCGCATGTTTTAATTAAAAAAAGAACATCACATAAATAGAACTCGAACCTAAGACTGAGTTTTAAGCGGTTAACACCTTCCCACTTGGCAACTTGTATTTTAGAAATGTTGAAAAAAATTCAAATAAAATTCAAACATGTATTTTGAAAAATAAAATCATCATATATTTAAAAAATGTTGAACGTGTATCAAAAAATGTTATGTGTGCATATGAAAAATGTACAACAACAATTGGATAAAGTTGACATGTATTTTTTTAAATAAAATTTATAAATGGATAAAAATACAAAATGTTTCTTAAAATAGCTTGAAAAATATTATTTGTATTATTGATTCTATGTTCAAGCCTTATACAAGAAAATAATAGGAATTCCAGACATGTTATCATTATATTATTCATAGAGAGTCTGGTTAAATTTGAGAAGGTTATGTAAAAAAATATAATGTGCCTACTTGGAAACTTAAACATGTCTAAGGAAAAAAATCATGTTTTCAAGAGGGATCGAGTGGGATTTGTAGGCGAAGGTGTCGATTGCTTCCACGGTTGACCTTGAAATGTATTCTACACTCAAGAGAGAATGGGTTAGATTTGAAGGTGAAGTGTCGGTTGCTTCAGTGCTTGGTGTTAATAAGTCTATATTTAGGGGTGCGGATTTTCGGATGCTGAGGTCGAGTGAGCTTGGTATTTTGAAAATATGAAAAAGCGTATTTAAGAGTTTCAAAAAAAATCTGAAAAAAACATGGAAGCATATATGTATTCCGCAAGAACGTGTTACATTTCGTCGAAAATGTTGTGATTTATACGTTGTAAAAAATCAAATTTCTGGCCTAATAACAAAAGTAAAAGTCCCATTTAAAAATTCGTATTTGTCTTTTTCCTGTACGCCGCGTGTAAACATATAATGCTGTGAAATTTTGCATATACATAATATACATGTGCATGTGTGTTCACAAAATAAATTTGGTATTTTTCACGCTCCAGAAAAATAAAATTTGGAAACGAGCTCACTGGAGCGCTACCTTCGTTGGCATTTTTCGTATATTTAGGCCTTATCCAAAAAGAGAGGAGGATTTCCAAACATCATGGTGCCAAGACTCCACCATGAACATGTAGCTTATCGGCATTTTTTATTTACAAAATTCAAACCAAGTCCGAAACATCTCTAAGGAAGAAATGTGGTTTCAAGAGGGAACATGTTTGGTTTGAAGGCGAAACATTTCACACTTTTTGGAGTTTGTTTGCAATACTTAAGAAATTAAGTGTATTTCTAGGCATTTAACAGATATAATTCAATTTTGAATTGTGAGTGCATGAAAAGGTTGGCAAAATGGGTTGAAATTTATTATTTTTCTTAATATGTCTATGTTTAGGCCTTATCCAAGAAAAGAGGGGGAATTTCAAACATATGGGTGCCAAGACTCGACCCCAGACATGTAGCTTATTATTTTTTAGTCTATAAAATTTAGACTAAGTTTGAAAACACACGAAACCTGGCATGGTGTCACCATATGATCCTTAGAGAGTGTGGTAAAAAATTGAGAAGGTTTCACAAAATGTATGGCATGCACTGCTTGGAAAGTGGAACATCTTTGAGGAATAATCATGGTTTCAAGAGGGGACGAGTCGGTTATAAATGGGAGGTGTTGATTACTTCAGTGTTTGACCTTAAAAATTTCCCCACGCTCAACTTACACCATCACGTGTTCCAGATCCAAATTTCGCATTTTTATGTATTTATGTTAATATGTCTATGTTTAGGCATTATCCAAGTAAAGAGGAGGGAATACAAATAAATACTATCTAACTAGTGCCACACAAAAGAAAACACTATTCCAAATTTTTGCCAAGCATATGCACCCATTATATTACTTGATGATAAATTACATGATTTTTTATCACTTAAAGATATATTATCCTTCCCCCATATAGGTTGCAAATAGAAGTTTCAATTGTTCATAAAAACTTATGAAAAATCTTCCATTTTGGGATATGACCCAAAATTAAACATATACACTTAAATATCTATTTTAAAAAATTATATAAATTTTTTGAGATACATGTAGTTCGAAGTGGAATGATTTTCAATACACATGTGGAAATTCATTTGAACAATAGAAAAAATTATATCATTTGGATTTTTTTGAAACTCCTAAAAACATATATTTAGTATATATCATGTAAAAATGCATTGGGGTACATAAGATATTTTTTTCCAAGTTAATCCCTCCGTCCCATAATATAAGAACGTTTTTGATACTAGTGTAGTATTAAAAACGTTCTTATATTTTGGGACAGAGGGAGTACTTCACACGGATAGCTTATTTAGTTATTGGGGAAATATGAAACAAAAATGTAAAAGCTACTCGTTGTTGGACTGAAAGTAGAAAAGGCCCATTATATCTCTCAGTCGAGGGGCGATCCAATGTGAGCAAAATGGGCCGTCTGATTGGTCGAACCATCGTGCCCTTGGATCGCCACTTTCAAACGTTCGATTTGCCAAGATCCGACGGATGGCGTACAAACCCTATCCTATCTTCTTAATCCCCTACCCCGCACAAACCAACTCCTCTTCTGTCGAGACATCAGCCGCAATTCCTCCTAGCCTCTTCTCCTAGTGCCTTCCATCTCACTGGTCGCATCTCGGAGATCCGGAACACGACCACCACCGTGTGCCACATGATCGAGGGCCTAGCTGTCGAGGCATCTCGTCGACCCGTTGGGCACTCCTAGTTCTCCATCCATTGCGCCGGCCTCCAAGAGGAAAACTTCTCGGGCGATTCCAACGTCATCAGCGCCTAGGCCGCCCTCGTCATTTTCTGCTTCAAAGATTCATTACTATCCAGCCCCTGCTCTTCTTGATCTCTGGTTCCCATTCTCCAATTAATACCCCTTGCATTGCAGGTCTTGGAGCTCGGAGGTCGCAGCAAGGCAAGGAGCGCCACCATGAAATGCATACTCCCCAACAACCGGCAAGGTGTCACGGTGGGCTACCGGGAGGCGTGGGGCTGCGTTGACACGACGCCGTGGAGACGTGCCGACCTGTCATGGAGATTTGTGTGGTGGTGGCCCCTGCCATCGAGTGCCAGTCGTTGCGACGGCCTCCTATTCATTGTCGGTGCTTGTTTCCCCCATCCACCGTGCGTGCTGGAGTTTGATGGCATAGGGGCAGTGACATGCTCATCATCCCCATCTACCGTTGCTTATCTAGCGCACAGACGGTGTGGACGTGTGCTAAGATGGAAAGAAGCGTGGCCATTGAGCATCATGGAGGGATGGGTGCGCAGGATCTCCGGCGAGCGCTGGACGACGCCAAGGGGTAGTAGTGCTTGCATAGTGCTTTAGGGAGTACTGTAATTTGTAATTTTATTTTTTGTGGTGCGCATTTTCCTTTTGCTGTCATTTGTCTCTTTCATTTGTATTTTTGTTTTTAAGGCCATTTGTATTTTTTTGACAGAAAACTCCTTTGTTGAATGGTATTACCACAGATATTAATAAAATAATTGATGTGATGAAAATTTATAGAATTGGTGGGCTGAAGACATATCAATATGAGCTGAGATTGGGCTGATTACAGTACGGGCAATAAGTGGCCTATAACCCTAAATGGGCCAACCTTCACATAGGCCAAAACTAAAATATTGGGCCAAAATCCTAATTGGGCTGATAACTTTACAGGCTACCAAGTCAGATCCACATTGGCTCCCATGTCAAACGGTGACCAGGCATGCACGTTAACACCGTTAACGGTATGCCATATGTGACGGTGCATGACTGTCATGGATGGGGACTACATCGATGACGGACTTGTTATTCTGTCATGGAGTGCACTGTGGTGAAATTATGACGCGATATACATGACGGATTTCAAATCCATCATGGTCGTCCATCATTGACAGTTTTGCGCCCACCTATGACGATTCATGTCCGTCATGGATTAACAGATTTCTTGTAGTGTAAAGGATATGTTGAGTGAGTTCATGCATCCTTGTATCCAATAGCCCAGGTGTCCACCCGGGCGCAGTAGAGGAACATGGCCGTCACATTCTCGAGCTAGTGTTCTCCGATGAAATAGCCAACTTGGAGCTCGAGATCGCGCTCCAGATCTACCATGAGCGTGTCGACCGCTTGGATGAACGCATGCACGAGTTCACGCAGATCCAAGAGCTATCGTAGGCAAGGGCTGCTGGTCATGGTCTCATGGAAGCATTTGTTGAGTCATTTTGACATGGATCGCTATGTATTCACAGCGATCATAATATTGCTCTGTTTATTGCTCTGGCTCAATGTGTGTACTCTGTTTTCCGTTCTTATATTTTTTGTTTCAATGTGTGTATATATGCTTTCCATTCTGTATATGTGGATGATAACAGCTAGATACAAATTACTATACAAAAACAGATAGAAAATGGAATTCATAATATATATATTAATTGTTTATTAGTTCATCACAGAATATATATAATATCATCACATATACGTGATGATACTTAACTACTATGTACAATGCATAAAATTGAAAATGAACAATACTAAAACTAATAATGCCTCCTGGGAGCAGTATTCACTACAAAAAAGACACATCCGTGATATTTTGGGCCGAACAAATTTTTTTTCTGTCATGCTTATGACACTTAGATGACAATAATTGTGACAAAACGCACTATCATCATAGATGTGGTGGGATCCTACTTCTATGACAAAAAATCATGACACAAAATGGGATTTTCGTCCTGGGAGGGCCAGAGACGCGGCTGCATGACATTCTTTGGGCCGTCCATGACGGAAAAAACTGTGGTAGAAGCGAGGGCGAGGAAAATATCGGGGAGTTCCTGGTTACAATAGGTGGTCGGGGCCGAGCGATGCGCGTTTCTCTCATACACGTATGCACATGGGTGCGAGGCATTGGGTTCTAACTGAACCCGAGAGAGGCGTTCGCCTACTAAACCCGAGTGATTGCACTGCAGGCTACGCATTACTGAACCCGAGCGATCGATCGATCTGCCTGTTAACTGAACCCGGTTGACCGATTCCTTCGCTACTGCTGCTAACTGAAGTCGATCGAACCAGCTACCGCGTCTTGATGAATAGTGAGCGTTATTGGGGGCTAGATGAATAGTTCCTGATGGTGGTTGGATGAATAGGACCCCGCAGTAGTGGAGGTTGTTGCTGCTGGATGAACATGACCCCGATCGAGCCGGTTGGGGTGGATGAAAAGGACCCCGTGGATGCCTGGTTGAACAGTAGCCGGTGGAGGGCTGGATGGACAGTAGCCTGTGGAGGGGTGGTTGAACAGTAGCCGGTGGAGGCTGGATGAACAGGAGCCCGTGGATGAATAGCAGCTGGTGGAGAAGGAGGGAGACGTCGTGGATGAATAGTCATAGGTGGAGGCTGGACGAGGTTGCCGGTGGATGAACAGTAGCCTGTGGAGGTTGGAGCGAGGCAGTAGACGGTGGATGAACACTAGCCCGAGGAGTCCAGTTTTGTGGTATGCCACACCCCTCCCGATGAACAGGACCCCTGTTTCGACCGTAGGAGGACGAAGAGAAGTCCGTTCCCTCCGTTTTGCGGTACGCCACACCCCTCCCGATCAACAGGACCCTGTTTCGGCCATAGGAGGTCCAAGAGAAGTCCGTTTTATCCGTTTTGCGGTACGCCACGCCCCTCCCGGTGAACAGGATCCCGTTTCGACCATGGGAGGTCGAACACAAGGCCATTTCCTCCGTTTTGCGCTATGCCAAGCCTCGTTTCGGCTGTTTCGTCCAAGCCGGTTGGCTCCCGATGAACACGACGCATTCGATTGCCTCCCGATAAACACGACGACACAGTTTCTCTGTTCCGATCCAGCCATATACACGAGCCCTAGTCGTACGTATGCGTGAGTAGGCATTCGAGACCCCGCCTATATGTACGTACATGGCCGTATTTACTTACGTACGTGTACATGCTACGTCCGCGCCTCTACTACGGCACGTGCCCTTCCTTACTCGGCCATGGTTCATTGCTGCAGCCTGCAGACAGACCGATCGACTAGTATGTACGTACACGTTCGCGACCAAAATGACAACGCTATGTACGCTTCGACCAGGTGGGTCCTGATTGTCAGGGAGGATAAGGACGCACTTCCTTGCGTGCGAAGATGTAGCTGGTGGGTCTCAGTAGTCAGGGGAAACATATTTTCGCGAGATATGGTTGCCCGTTCGATGGGTCCCTGTTGTCAGGTGGAGGAATAATTATTTTACGCGTAATAAGGTTGCACTTCCTTGCTGCGGCCGTGGACCCAGCTGTCAACCTCTCCATGTACAGTACTCTTCCGATGGAAGTCGTTCCTTGACCACATTGACCACGCCACGCCGAGAGCACCAAGGCAGTGGATGGCGGCAAGGCTTAGGAAGGGGACGTGGTGGAGCCGGGGAAGACGTGGCAGTGGATGCCCATGTGAAGAGGAGTACGAGGGTTGACTGGTTCGGCTGCGGTGGGAGGCTGCCGTCGCCGCAGATTAAGAGGGAGTGTGGGTGAGTAGAGCGATGGCCTGGCCAGAGGCTGGACAAGGGTGGGGTGGTCAGGCCTCCGCGGCAGCGCAGCCGGCCACGGGGAGGCAGGAGCAGGTTGCACGACCGACGCTGGTTTGGGCGGCTGGAGCAAGAAGACCAGAGGTTGAAGAAGCACTAAGGCTGTTGGATGGAGATCGTACGGTCACTAGAGCTAGAATCGTTCATATTGACTAAGCTGACAAAGCCTCGTAGGCCCACAAGTCAGCCTCCCACTATGGTGGGTCCCAGCTAGTAGGGGAAGTATTCATTTTTTGTGCGTAATAAGGAGGCACTTCCTTTCATGTGAAGATATAGCTGATTGGTCCGAGCTGTCAGCGGGGGAACAACCTCGGGAGCAGTGGTACGTCGATCGTCGGAAGAAAGGCTTTAGCGCACCCCTACCTGGCGCGCCAAATGTCGGAATTGCGGGTTCCGGCTAACCCTTGAGGTTCAAACTCTAGGGTGCGCACAAAGAACACTCTCCCAAGCTCGCTCGCTCAACGATCTCACGGCCTAGCTCGATGAACCCAAGGAACAAGAGACACAAAGGTTTATACTGGTTCGGGCCACCTTGCGGTGTAATACCCTAGTCCAGTGTGGTGTTGGTGGATTACATCATGGGCTAAGGATGAATTAGCACAATCGGTGAACAACCTCGGGAGAAGAGGTGTTCTTGAGCTTGGCTCACTGGAGGATGTGAGGATGGAATGAATCCGATCCAAGATGAGTCAATCCTGCCTACGGTGCTGGCTAGTCCTATTTATATAGGCCCTGGTCCTCTTCCCAAATGTTAGGAGGGAAGGGATCCCACCACGGCCAAGTTTGAAGGGAGACAACCAGTACAAGCTGTCCTGACAAAAGGTAGTCTTCGCCTGCCAAAGGCTCTGGTGGTGACGCTGCGGTGGCTCCTTGGTGACCTCCTTCCTGCCGTCCTGCTGGTCTTGGTCTTGTTGCACCAATATGGAAACCTTTGCCTGATGCCTCGGGACTCCTCGCCTTCGCCTGCCACTTTAGCATGAAAGAGGAAACTGGTACACTGCGCCCGCTGGTGCCTGCCTTGCCTTGGTCGTCATGGCTCACGTCACGTGATCCTCGCGAGGTGCCCCTTGCATAGATATGTCCGCTCCTCGGGAGCCAGCCTAGTGAGGCTGCTCCTGGGAAGGTCTTGGTCTCGTCCGCATCGCGAGGCTTGGCCCCTCGCAAGGATATTGAGTGGTTAATGCTGAAGATGAGCCATACCAGGCCGTTGGTGGAGCCACGCACAAGCCCACAGGCAGGCAAGTATGGGCACCCCTAGTCCCAGAACACCGACAGGGATCTTAGTCTCCATCATCCTTCCCTCACATGGGACAATGCTCTAATAATTAAGATCATCACACTTTTATTTACTTACTCCCTCTGGTCCTTTTTAGTTCGCATATAATATTTGATTGAAGTCATGCCTTAAAGTTTGTAGAAAAAAGTGCCAACATTCACAATCTGAAATCAATAACACTAGATGTGTCATAACTTAAAGTTTCATATTATATAACTTTAGCATGGCAGATGTTGATATTTTTTCATATAAATACGGTCAAACTTTGTGAAGTTTGACTTCAGAGAATTCTAATATGCAGAGCAAAAAGTACCAGACGGAGTACAACTCAAGAATTCCAACTCGATACTTAGAACAAAATATGACTCTATATGAATGCCTCCGGCGGTGTACCGGGATGTGCAATGAGTCAAGAGTGACATGTATGAAAGGATTATGAACGGTGGCTTTGCCACGAATACAATGTCAACTACATGATCACGCAAAGTAATATGACAATGATGGAGCATGTCATAGTAAACGGAACGGTGGTAAGTTGCATGGCAATATATCTCGGAATGGCTATGGAAATGCCATGATAGGTAGGTATGGTGGCTGTTTTGAGGAACGTATATGGTGGGTGTATGATACCGACGAAAGGTGTGCGGTATTAGAGAGGCTAGAAATGGTGGAAGGGTGAGAGTGTGTATAATCCATGGACTCAACATTAGTCATAAAGAACGCACATACTTATTGCAGAAATCTATTAGTTCTCAAAATGAAGTACTACACGCATGCTCCTAGGGGGATAGATTGGTAGGAAAAGACCATCGCTCGTCCCCGACCGCCACTCATAAGGAATAAAATCAATAAATAAATCATGCTCCGACTTCATCACATAATGGTTCACCATACGTGCATGCTACGGGAATCACAAACTTTAACACAAGTATTTCTCAAATTCACAATTACTTACTAGCATGACTCTAATATCACCATCTTCATATCTCAAAACAATCTTAAGCAATCAAACTTCTCATAGTATTCAATGCACTTTATATGAAAGTTTTTATTATATCTCTCTTGGATTCCTATCATATTAGGACTAAATTTATAACCACCATGTTGTTTAGAGACTCTCAAAATAATATAAGTGAAGCACGAGAGTTCATCAATTTCTATAAAATAAAACCACCGCCGTGCGAGCAATATTGCCTAGCTAAAAAGATATAAGTGAAGCACATAGAGTATTCTAATAAATCACGATTTTATGCGTGTCTCTCTCAAAATGTGTGTATAGCAAGGATGATTGTGGCAAACTAAAAAGCAAAGACTCATATCATGTGGTGAATAAAAATATAGCCTCAAGTAAAGTTACCGATAGACGAAGACAAAAGAGGGGATGCCTTCCAGGACATTCCTAAGCTTAGGCACTTGGTTGTCCTTGAATATTACCTTGGGGTGCCTTGGGAATCCCCATGCTTAGGCTCTTTCCACTCCTTATTCCATAGTCCATCAAATCGTTACCCAAAACTTGAAAACTTCACAACACAAAACTCAACAGAAAATCCCATAAGCTTTGTTAGTATAAAAAAATCACCACTTTTGGTATTGTTATGAACTCATTCTTTATATATATTGGTGTAATATCTAATGTATACCAACTTTTCCATGGTTCATACCCCGTGATACTAACCATAGATTCATCAAAATAAGCAAACAACACATAGAAAACATAATCTGTAAAAAATAGAACAGTCTAAAGCAATCTGGATATTTTTAATAATTCTGTAACTCCAAAAATTATGAAAAATTAGGACAACCTAAGAAATTTGTCTATTAATGTTCTACCAGAAGAATCAGTATTTTATCATGCTTCTGCCAAAAATGAGAATTGTTTTCCTGAGCGCAAAAGTTTCTGCTTTTCAGCAAGATCAAATCAACTATCACCGTAAGCTATCCCAAAGGTCTTACTTGGCACAAACACTAATTAAAACAAAAACCACATCTAACCAGAGGCTAGATAAATTATATATTGCATAACAGAACCTAAAAAGCAGAAAATAAAATAAAATTGGGTTGCCTCCCAACAAGCGCTATTGTTTAACGCCCTTAGCTAGCCATAAAACACGAATAGATCTAAGTATTATCATCTTTGGTATGCAATCCATAGGTGGCTCTCATAAAAGATTCGTAAGGCAATTTAATTTTCTTGCTTGGAAAGTGTTCTATGCATTTCCTTAACGGAAATTGAAATCTAATGTTCCTTGTTTCATATCAATAATTGCACCAGTCGTTCTAAGGAAAGGTCTACCAAGAATAATAGGACATGTAGGATTGAGGTCTATATCAAGAACAATGACATCTACGGGCACATAATTCCTATTTGCAACACTAAGAACATCATTAATCCTTCCCATAGGTTTCTTAATAGCGGAATCCTCATGATGCAAATTTAAAGAATAGTCATCAAATTCACGGAAACCTAACACATCACATAAAGTTTTTGGAATCGTAGAAACACTAGCACCCAAATCACACAAAGCATGGCACTCATAATATTTAATATTAATTTTAATAGTAGGTTCCCAGTCATCATAAAGTTTTCTAGGGGTAGAAACTTCCAATTCAAGCTTTTCTTCAAAAGATTGCATCATAGCATCAACGACATGTTTCGTAAAAGCTTTGTTTTGATTATAAGCATGAGGATAATTCAACATGGATTGCAACAAGGAAATACAATCTATTATAGAACAATTATCATAATTAAATTCCTTGAAATCCGAAAGAGTGGGTTCATTCCTACTTAAAGTTTTGACCTCTCCAATCCCACTTTTATCAATTTTTGCATCAAGATCTAAAAACTCTGAATCATTGGGACACCTTTTAACTAAAGTTGACTCATATCCAGTCCCATCTTTATAAAGATTTATATTGGAAAACAAAGATTCAATAGGAGTCACATCTATCACTTTAAGATCTTCATCAATATTTTTTCACAGGAACTAGAAGAACACGTTCTTACAAACCAATCCTTTTTAGCACGCATCTTAGCAGTTCTTTCTTTGCACTCATCAATGAAAATTCTCATAGCTTTGAGAGACTCATTGGTATCATGCTTGGGTGGAATAGATCTAATTTTCAAAGAATCAACATCAAGAGAAATTATATCCACGTTCCTAGCCAAATCATCAATCTTAAGCAATTTTGTTCAATGAAAGCATTGAAATTCTTTTGTGAACTCCTAAATTATTTAACACTATTTTAAAAATTAGAGGGCATCTAATTATAATATCCATAAGAATTGTTGTAGGAATTGTCATAATTATTAGAGGAATTACTAGGAAACAGCCTAGGAATAGAATTACCTCTATATGCATTATTACCAAAAAATTTCCTACCAACAAAATTCACATCCATAGATTCATTATTATTCTCAATCAAAGTAGACAGAGGCATATCATTAGGATCAATAGAAGCACTCCTGCTAGCAGATAATTTCATAAGCTCATGCATATTTCCACTCAAAACATTAATCTCTTCAATCGCATGCACCTTTTTACTAGTGGAAGATCTCTTGGTATGCCATTGAGAATAATTAACCATAATATTATCTAGGAGTTTAGTAGCTTCTCCTAAAGTAATTTCCATAAAAGAACCTCCCGTGGCCAAATCTAAAAGATTTCTGGAAGCAAAATTCAATCCAGCATACAAAATTTGTATAATCAGCCACAAATTCAAACCATAAGTAGGGCAATTTTGTATCATCAATTTCATCCTCTCCCAAGATTGTGCAACATGTTCATGATCAAGTTGCTTAAAATTCATAATATCGTTCCTAAGGGAGATGATCTTAGCGGGAGGAAAATACTTGGAAATAAAAGCATCTTTACACTTATTCCTTTGCATATCACACAAATCAACGAAATTGTTTAGATGGGATGCAGGATCTTCACTACGAAGGCCGGAAAATTGATCTTTCATAACAAGATTCAGCAAAGCGGCATTAATTTCACAAGATTCGGCATTAGTAGCAGGAGCAAACGGAGTAATAATAAAATAATTGTTATTAGTGTTGGAAAAGTCACACAATTTGGTATTCTCTTGAGCCATTGTGACAAACCAAACAATTCAACACACGAGCACACAAAAAGCAAGCGAAGAAGACGAACGGAAGTGGAGCGAAGAAAAGGCAAATCTTTTCGAAAATCTTTTTACAAGTGGGGGAGAGTAAAACGAGAGGTGAATGGAAAATAATGTAATGAAAGAGATAAGAGTTTATGATGGGTACTTGGTATGTCCTGACTTATCATAGATCTCCCTGCCAACGGTGCCAAAAATTCTTCCTGCTACTTCTTCAGCTTGCGTTGGTTTTTCCCTTGAATAGGAAAGGGTGATGGAGCAAAGTAGAGTAAGTGTTTCCCTCAGCTTGAGAACCAAGGTATCAATACAGTAGGAGACAATGCAAAAGTTGTAGAATACCTGCACAAACAAATAACAACTTGCACCCAACGCGATAAAGGGGTTATCAATCCCTTCACGGTTACTTGCAAAAGTGAGATCTGATAGAGATAGATAAACGGTAAAGTAAATATTGCAAAGGAAGTAAAAGATTGCAAAGGAAGTAAATCAGAAACTAAAATTGTAGATCCGAAACTTAAATGATGGAAAATAGAAACTTATATGATGGAAAATAGACTCGGGGGCCATAGGTTTCACGAGAGGCTTCTCTCAAGAAAGAAAATATTACGCTGGCTGAACAAATTACTGCCGAGCAATTGATAGAAAAGCGCAAAGTTATGACAATATCTAAGGCAATGATCATGAATATAGGCATCATGTCCATATCAAGTGGACCGAAAAGATTCTGCATCTACTACTATTACTCCACACATCGACCGCTATCAGCATGTATCTAGAGTATTAAGTTCATAAAGAATGGAGTGACACATTAAGCAAGATGACATGATGTAGAGGAATTAACACAAGCAATATGATGAAAACCCCATCTTTTTATCCTCGATGGCAACAATAGAATACATGCCTTGCTACCCCTACTGTCACTGGGAAAGGACACTGCAAGATTGAACCCAAAGCTAAGCACTTCTCCCATTGCAAGAAAAACCAATCTAGTTGGACAAACCAAATCGATAGTTCAAAGAGACTTGCAAAGATATCAAATCATGCATATAAGAATTCAAAGAAGATTCAAATAATATTCATAGATAAGCTGATCATAAATCCACAATTCATCAGATCTTGACAAACACACCGCAAATATGTATTACATTGAATAGATCTCCAAGAACATCGAGGAGAACATGGTATTGAGAATTAAAGAGAGAGAAGAAGCCATCTAGCTACTTGCTATGGACCCGTAGGTCTGAGGTAAACTACTCACGCTTCATTGGAAGGGCAATGATGCTGATGTAGAAGCACTCCATGATCGAATCCCCCTCCGGCAGGACGCCGGAAAAGGTCCCTAGATGGGATCTCACTGGTAAAGAAAGTTGCAGCAGTGGAAAAGTGTTTTCGTGGCTCTCTCTATTGGTTTTGGGATATATGGGAATATATAGGCGGAGAAACTAGGTCGGTCGAGTCACGAGGGGCCCACAAGGGTGGGAAGCGCGTCCTACCCCCTGGGCGCGCCCTCCTTCCTTGTGGCCTCCACGTGGCTTCTCTGACTTGCACTCTAAGTCCTCTAGATGTCTTCTGGTCCAAAAAAATCATCGCGAAAGTTTTATTCCGTTTGGACTCCATTTGGTATTCCTTTTCTGTGAAACTCTAAAATAAGGAAAAAAGGTAATTGCCACTAGGCTCGAGGTGAAAACGTTAGTCCCAAAAATCATATAAATAGCATATAAAACATCCAAAACATATAATATAATAGCATGGAACAATCAAAGATTATAGATACGTTGGAGACGTATCAATACCTTGGGTTGTGGTGTTGATCTTGATCATGTAGTCAAACTTGTGTTGGATGCTTAAGGTTGATGTAGTTCATCAAGAGTAGGGAGCACCACTTGTAGTTTGAGTTCATCTTCCTACATGGGTTAGTCTTGCAAGAAGAGCACTTGTATATCCAAAATGACAATCATGAAACTTGATACCAGATGAAATTTGATATATTGAAATTGTGAAAGGATATTGAGGGAGTCCTGGATTAGGGGGTCTCCGGACAGCCGGACTGTTGGACTATGAAGATACAAGATTGAAGACTTCGTCCCGTGTCCGGATGGAACTCTACTTGGCGTGGAAGGCAAGCTAGGAAATACGGTTATGTATATCTCCTCCCTTGTAACCGACCTTGTGTAACCCTAGCCCCCTCCGGTGTCTATATAAACCGGAGGGTTTTAGTCCATAGGACAACATACAATTAGACCATAGGCTAGCTTCTAGGGTTTAGCCTCTCTGATCACGTGGTAGAGCAACTCTTGTAATATTCATATAATCAAGAACAATCAAGCAGGATGTAGGGTATTAACTCCATCAAGAGGGCCCGAACCTGGGTAAACATCGTGTCCCCTCCCTCCTGTTACCATCCGCCTTAGACGCACAGCTCGGGACCCCCTACCCGAGATCCGTCGGTTTTGACACCGACATTGGTGCTTTCATTCAGAGTTCCACTTTGCCGTCGCCATAAGGTTTGATGGCTTCTTCGATCATCGGTAACTATGCGGTCCAAGGTGAGGTTTTCCTTCCCGGACAGATCTTTGTATTCGGCGGTTTTGCACTGCGAGCCAATTCGCTTGGCCATCTGGAGCAGATCGAGAGCTACGCCCCTGGCCATCAGGTCAGATTTGGAAACTTGAAGTACACGGCCGACATCCGTGGAGACTTGATCTTTGACGGATTAGAGCCCTTGTCAAACGCGCCGCACAGTCGCAACGAGCATGACGTAACTCTGCCATCGGACAATGTTTGGGAGATCGCATCTGCAACCACTCCGGCCATCAATCGGGAGCCAGTCGCGCCATCCGAGGGCGGAGGATTGGACACCACCATGGAGGCCGCACTCTCAGTGGCGATAGAGCCGGATACTGACTCCACCCCTTACGAGAGCCGTGTCGCCGGACCGCTGGATTCATCTCCGGCCATGGACTCCGAGCCGCTTACATCCGAACCCTTCACCTCCGCGGATATCTTTCAGCACTCGCCCTTCGGCGATGTGCTAAATTCATTAAGGTCTCTCTCCCTATCAAGAGAACCTTGGTCGAACTATGTTCGGCTAGAATGGGATGCGGACGACGAAGAAATTCGCTGCCCACCCACCACCCACTTAGTAGCCACTATCGATGACTTAACCGACATGCTCGACTTCGACTCTGAGGACTTCGACCATATGGACGACGACGCCAGAGATGAACCGGAACCACCGCCCACAGGGCGCTGGACCGCCACCTCAGCATATGACATATGCATGGTGGACACCCCCAAAGAAGGCAATGGCGACGAGATAGCAGAGGATGACCCCTCCAAGAAGCAACCCAAACGCCGATGTCAGCGGCGCCGCTCTAAGTCCCGCCACAACAAGAGCAGTGATACCGACACAGGAGATAATAACACTCCGGATAGTGCCCGAAGACAACAACAATCCCCTCTAGCGCCCCAGAGCGGGCATCAGATGGAGAACTGGAGGAGGACAATTACATGCCTCTCTCCGAAGACGAGGTGAGCCTCGGCGATGAAGAATTTATCGTGCCTGAGGACCCCGTCGAGCAAGAGCGCTTCAAGCACCGGCTTATGGCCACGGCAAATAGCCTGAAGAAAGAGCAGCAACAGCTTCAAGCCGATCAAGACTTGCTAGCGGACAGGTGGACCGAAGTCCTTGCGGCCGAGGAGTATGAACTCGAGCGCCCCTCCAAGAATTACCCAAAAGGCAGGTTGCTACCTCACCTCAAGGAGGAAGCATTGAAACCTCAATCACCAGTGTGCGATGCGGCTGACCGGCCACCGCGTGGCCGAGCCAGAGAGGCGTTTCAGCCTGAAGTTCAGCCTGCTCCCCACCGCCACTCAATCAAAAATACTAAGGCCCGGGACAACACAAGGGACCTGCGAGACGTATTGGACAGTAAGGCAAAAATCGCAAGGTCAATATACGGGTCATGGACACGCGCACCAACATGGGACGATGATCGTCGCGTCGGACACACCAAGAGTAAATCCGGCCGGGCCGAATACAGCAGACAAGATTCGTATGAACTGCGTCGGGATATAGCCACACACCCTCTATGCTTCACTGATGAAGTTATGAATCACAAATTCTTGGAGGGTTTCAAACCCATAAATATCGAATCATACGACGACACAAAAGATCCCGCTGTATGGATTGAGGATTTCCTCCTACGCATCCACATGGCACGCGGTGATGATCTACACACCATCAAGTACCTCCCACTAAAACTCAAAGGACCAGCTCGGCATTGGCTGAATAGCTTGCCAGCAGATTCCGTCGGCAGTTGGGAGGATCTGGAAGACGCATTTATTAACAACTTCCAGGGCACTTATGTGCGGCCTCCGGATGCTGATGATTTGAGCCATATAACCCAACAGCCAGGAGAATCGGCCAGACAATTCTGGACTTGGTTCCTGACTAAGAAAAACCAAATTGTAGACTGTCCGGACGTAGAGGCCCTAGCGGCATTCAAGCATAATATCTGCGACGAGTGGCTCGCCCGCCACCTCGGCCAGGAGAAGCCAAAATCTATGGTAGCCCTCACAACACTCATGACCCGCTTCTGCTCGGGCGAGGATAGCTGGCTGGCTCGCAGCAACAACACATCGAGGAATCCGGACACTCCGGATACCAAAGATGGTAATGGTAGGCAACGCCGTAACAGACCAAAGCACCGCAATAACGGAGATAACACCAAAGATACGGCAGTCAATGCCGGATTCAAAGGCTCTAGATCCGGTCAGCGGAAAAAGCCATTTAAAAGAAGTACTCCGGCTCCGTCCAATTTGGATCGTATACTGGATCGCTCGTGTCAAATCCACGGCACCCTCGACAAGCCAGCCAATCACACCAACAGAGAATGCTGGGTGTTCAAGCAGGCCGGCAAATTAAATGCCAAAAACAAGGAGAAGGGGCTGCATAGTGATGACGAGGAAGAGCCCCGGCCACCGAACACAGGAGGACGGAAGGGGTTTCCCCCACTAGTGAAGATGGTGAACATGATATACGCAACCCACATTCCCAAGAGGGAGAGAAAGCGTGCACTAAGGGGCGTCTATGCGATGGAGCCCGTCGCCCCAAAGTTCAACCCATGGTCTTCTTGCCCGATCACCTTCGATCGCAGGGACCACCCCACTAGCATCCATCATGGCAGATCCGCCGCACTGGTCCTAGACCCCATCATTGACAGATTTCACCTCACTCGAGTCCTTATGGACGGCGGCAGCAGCCTAAACCTGCTCTATCAGGATACAGTGCGAAAAATTGGTATCAATCCCTCGAGGATCAAACCCAGCAAAACCACCTTTAAAGGCATCATCCCATGTGTAGAGGCCCATTGCACGAGCTCAATCACACTGGAAGTGGTCTTCGGATCACCGGACAACTTCCGAAGAGAAGAGTTAATCTTCGATATCATACCGTTTCGCAATGGCTATCATGCACTGCTCGGAAGGACATCATTCGCAAAATTTAATGTGGTGCCGCATTATGCATACCTCAAGCTCAAGATGCCAGGACCTAGGGGGGTCATAACAGTAAATGGAAACACAAAACGCTCACTCCACACGGAAGAGCATGCTGCGGCCCTTGCGGCAGAAGCACAAAGCAGCCTTTTAAGGCAGTCCACAGATTTGGCGTCACAGCCCCCGGACACCTTCAAATGAGTCCGGAACAAGCCGCGACAGGATCACCTGGCAAGATCAAAGCTCGCCTAGCAATTCGGCCCCCGTCCCAGTCCCAGTCAAGCGATGAAATCTGTGCCGCGCTTACATAACTACGCACTGAAAATACCATGGATATAGGCGGGGGCATGATCAGGACATGCCCCGCAATGTGGCTTAACCGCCCTAGGGGCTGTATACCATTATAATTCCTTTTCTCTTTCAGGGCCTACTCTCTGGAAGCCCCTTCCTGCAGCACGATTGCCGGACACATTCCAGAAGCAACAACCAAGGCGGCAAGGAGCTAAGATGGACACGGGAACCCCCAGGTGGTCTCTAATAATAATTGATATACCCGTTTTTTACTAATCTATGCGCATCTCGCCCTGGGATAGGACATTTCGAATTGTCCCGCTTTCTGCTTATTGCACTACTTGTACCATTACGCTTTGACGTATTATTTAAATAACAATGCATATCGATAGTCTATCATTGCATTATTTCAGTTTTTCTTCTTTTTTCTCTTATATGTCCATTTACGACGTACGTTAGGGTACGGCAAGTACGCCAGGGGCTCTTGTTTACCCCATAATACGGCTCCAGAAGTCCGAACAGTTTCAACAGTGCGGCACCCCGAACTTATAGCACTATATGCATCAGCTCCGAATCATGTCTTTGGTCAAATGTTGGGTTTGCCCGGCTCCCATGCTTTGGTACCTTACGTTCCGTTATATCGGCTAAGGTAGCGGTGGGAGAACTACTGCGATTGTGTCCCGGTTCTTCTGGACGAGCACCTCAGTAGAGAAAGCCAAAAACTGACTGTCATGATAAGGCGAGAGACTGGTCGCTGTTCGAGAGGTCTCAAGTCCTTAAAGACTTTTTCCGCTTCGGGCGAGGAGTCGAACTTGTACGGATTAGGCGTATATAGTGCCCCAAATTCGGCCCACCGAATACTAGGGGCTTCGCCAAAATTTAAAATTGTAGACTTCTATGGCTAAGTGAGAGAGATAAAGCATTATAGTCCGATTGTCTGGTTCATTGTGTCGAACACCTCCCTCGAAGGACCCAAAATTGGGGTAAAGAGTGCTCTTTTTTATCCCGAACATGGGGGCAGAAGCCGACGACTGGCCTACTCTCAGATTTTATAAATGGCCGCACAGAAGGTAATATTTTAAATTGAGAAAGCGTCCCATGGCGCAAATAAACCCGTTTCACATTACAGGATCACATGAGCATGTTCATTCAAAAATTACATCCTTGGCACACTCATCCGCCACTAGGCGGGAGCCCTTCAGGACACTCTCATAATAGTTCTCGGGGCAGCGATGCTCATTGCCCTCCGGCGGCCACTCCTTCACCAGCTTCACGGCGTCTAGCTTCGCCCAGTGCACCTTCGCCCGGGCAAAAGCCCTGCTGCACCTTCGATGTAGATGGACCGCTTTATGAATTCAAGCCATGGGCAGGCTTCCAAAAGACGCCTCACCAAACCGAAGTAGTTGCCGGATAGGGGCTCGCCAGGCCACATCCGGACTATAAGGCTCCTCATGGCCTGTTCGGCCGCCTTATGAAGCTCGTCCAACAGCTTCAATTGGTCGCTCAAGGGCACGGGGT
Organism: Triticum urartu; assembly: GCF_056163025.1. NCBI lineage: Eukaryota > Viridiplantae > Streptophyta > Magnoliopsida > Poales > Poaceae > Triticum > Triticum urartu. Next base: position 411,829,898 of record NC_141879.1, on the reverse strand, counting down.
GTTCGGTCCCAGTATACTAAGACCAGAACAACTTCTCTGCCAAACTCCCCTCCTCATCTCGGTAAACATCTGCGGCATCCAGTACACTGTGGGGAAGACCTGCAAATGCTCCTGGAGAGCTCCGAACTCGGGTAAGAAAATGTGAAGTCTCCTTCACATGCTTGCTTTGCATAATGAATGCCTTACCTACTGCTATCTTCTTCACCGCGTCAATCTCCTGAAGGGCCTTGTGGGCTTTGGCCTTGGCGCTCCGGACGCTTTCAAGCGCCTGCGTGAGCTCAGAGTCTCGCGTCTTAGAGTCCAGCTCCAAGGACTCGTGCTTTTTGGCAAGAGCCTTTAGCTCTTGCTGCACCTCGCCTACTCGGGCTTCTTGCTTCTCCCGTTCAATGCGCTCCTTGGCCGCTTTGTCTTCGGCCTTGGCCAACGCCTCCCTAAGGGTCGCCACTTCGGTCGTGGCCCCTGACAAATCCATGATGATCCTATTACCTTACACCCGAACTCCTTTTTAATATATAGACAAAGGTATTTCTTACATTTGTTCTCCTCGAGCTGCCTCTTGGTAAGGCCGAGCTCGGTCTTGGACCGCTCTAGGTCCTGCTTCAGTGCAAAGACCTCCGCAGTACGTGCGGCAGCGGCGAGTAGCGAAGCCTGCACATACAAATAGATATATTCTGATTAGAGTCCTGAGTCATCATTTGATCCTCTATTCGGCTTTTCTTCTTGAACGTTGAACAGAGCATTAGGGCTACTATCTATGCGATACCATTTTCTTATATTTTGATCGCTTACCTCAAAGCCTGTTGGGAGGCTGGCGCAAGCTTCAGTCAGTCCGTTTTTGGCAGACTGAACCTTTGCGACCACCGTGCTCATGATAGGGCGGTGCTCTTCCTCGATGGAAGTGCTGCGAAGCGCTTCCAACAAGTTGTCCGGTGCCTCTGGATGGACAGAGGAAACCAGCACGGATGGTTGGCCCCCCTTAACGGGGGACTGCCTGCCGGAGTCCGAAACCATTGGAGGTTCCGGCGCAGTGTCCGGCTGGGGCCCGAACTCGGAGCCCGTAGGAGCCTCGCTCCCTTGGTACCCAGGGTCTAGGAAGTCACCGTGAGGCGCCCCCAGGACCACCTCCCCTTGGCTCGGTGCCTTTTGAGACAACACCTCGGTGTTGTCTGTAGGGCGAGGGGTGGAAGCCGTCGGAGGAGAACCGATGTTCATATCCGACGAGTCCAAAGAGCCGCTCGATGAGGGTACGTCGAGATGAGCTCGGGACGGACTGCATAATCATGTTCGGCATGAGGAGAGGCAGTGCAATATAACATACCATGAAGTACTATGGTCTCCGGGCACTTACGACTTCGCCAGGGGCTTGTCCCTGGGTAGCCACTCGTCGCCGCTGTCGGCGACCGTCGTGGCACAGTTCGGAGGGAGGGTCCTTCCCTTCTTGGACCCTTCGGCTTCCCCGGATGGGTCAGCCTTCATTTTCTTGTCTTCCCCGGCTGGAGGGGGGAGAACTTTTCTCCTCCTCCCCCTTGTTTCCGTGGGAGGAGTGCGCGTCAGAGTCATCGGATGATGAGTCCAATACAACCTTGCGCCGGAGACCCTTTCGGGTCCCCGTGGCCTTCTTCTGGGCCTTATTTGCCGGCACCGCGTAAGGTGATGGAGTCAGCATCTTCATTAGAAGAGCGTCTGCAGGATCCTCGGGCAGGGGGGCTAGGCAATCAAGCCGCTCCGCTGTCTCTATCCAGTCATGTTAATGACATGGAAGCTTAGATCCTGCACATAACTAAATCGGGGAAAATAAATACCCTGAGAGATATAAAAAGCCTACTGGATGGGCGCGGTGCTTTGCGCTCAGTCCGCGGTCCTCGGTGAGTGAGGGAGGAATCTCGGCGCTCTTGAACAGCACCCTCTAGACATCCTCGTGTGTCGTGTCATAGAGCTCTCGCAGCGTCTGGTGCTTGGCCGAGTCAAACTCCCATAAATCAAATGCCCGTCATTGACACGGAAGGATCCGGTGGGAGAGCATAACCTGGACCACGTTGACAAGCTTGATTTTCTTGTTCATCATGTTTTGGATGTAGGTCTGGAGTCCGGCCAGCTCTATCAAAGAACCCCAGCACAGGCCCTTCTCTTTCCAGGAGGTGAGCTGCGTGGGGACTCCGGATCAAAATTTGGGGCCGCCACCCAGTTGGAGTCGCGTGGCTCGGTGATGTAGTACCACCCCGATTGCTACCCCTTTATGGTCTCCACATAGGATCCCTCGAGCCAGGTGACGTTAGGCATCTTGCCCACCATGGCGCCTCCGCACTCTGCCTGCTGGCTGACCACCACCTTCGGTTTGACATTAAAAGTCTTCAACCACAGGCCAAAATGGGGATTGACGCGGAGGAAGGCCTCGCACACAACGATAAACGCCAAGATGTTGAGAATGAAATTGGGGGCCAGATCGTGAAAATCCAGCCCGTAGAAGAACATGAGTCCACGGACGAACGGGTGGAGAGGGAATCCTAGTCCGCTAACGAAGTGGGTAAGAAAAACTACCCTCTCATGGGGTTCGGGCGTAGGGATGATCTGCCCTGTATCTGGCAGCCGGTGCGCGATGTACGCGGCTAGATATCCGGCTTCCTGTAACTTTTTGATGTTCTCCTCTGTGACGGAGGAGACCATCCACTTGCCTCTTGCTCCGGACATGCTTGGAGTAGTCTGAGAGGAAGAACGCGAGTTTGGGTGCTAGAGCTCGAGTGTGCGGGAATGGGTAAGCAAGGAAGAAGGCGTGGGTGAAAAGAGTAAATCCTTGTCCCTTTATTAGGGCGGAAGAGGCGATGTGTCTCCCCACTTGCCTAATAAAACTGCTTATTCCCCAGGCGTCGCAATTGATGGCGCGGTTGGGTTACCCACGTCCGTATTGATGAGAATCCCGTAATAAGGGGAACACGATCTCTGCGTTGACAAGACGTGTCAAGAAAACCACCTCGCGATATGTGCGGTGCTAGTTGAGAAAAACGGTTTGAATAATGACCGGGCCGTGGCGTGATGTCATGCTACCAAGACGTGTCAGCAGATTAGATTTGTGGATATATTATTCTCTCTACAGTGGTATGTGGAACTTATTTTTCAGGGCCGGACACTATTCTTGTGTTTAAACTCTTCCATGGAGTATTCGGAGGAGGAACCCGCCTTGCAATGCCGAAGACAATACTGTGCGCCGGACTCATCGTCATTGAAGCCAGGTTCAGGGGCTACTGAGGGAGTCCTGGATTAGGGGCTCTCCGGACAGCCGGACTATATCCTTTGGCCGGACTTTTGCACTATGAAGATACAAGATTGAAGACGTCGTCCTGTGTCCGGATGGAACTCTACTTGGCGTGGAAGGCAAGCTAGGCAATACGGATATGTATATCTCCTCCCTTGTAACCGACCTTGTGTAACCCTATCCCCCTCTGGTGTCTATATTAACCGGAAGGTTTTAGTCCGTAGGACAACATTCAATCAGACCATAGGCTAGCTTCTAGGGTTTAGCCTCTCTGATCTCGTGGTATATCAACTCTTGTAATACTCATATCATCAAGAACAATCAAGCAGGACATAGGGTATTACCTCCATCAAGAGGGCCCAAACTTGGGTAAATATCGTGTCCCCTGCCTCCTGTTACCATCCGCCTTAGACGTATAGTTCGGGACCCCCTACCTGAGATCCGCCGGTTTTGACACCGACAGATATGTTGACTGAGTTCATGCATCCTTGTATCCAACAGCCCAGGTGTCCACCCGGGAGCAGTAGAGGAACATGGCCGTGGCATCCTCGAGCTAGTGATCTCCGATGAAATGGCCAACGTGGAGCTCGAGATCGCGCTCCAGATGTCCCACGAGTGTGTCGACCGCTTGGACAAATTCCTGCACGAGTTCAGGCAGAGCCAAGAGCTACCGTAGGTAAGGGCTGCTGGTCATGGTCTCATGGAAGCATTTGTTGAGTCATTTTGTCGTGGATCGCTATGTATTCACAGGAATCATAATATTGCTCTGTTTATTGCTCTGGTTCAATGTGTGTACTCTGTTTTCCGTTCTTATATGTTCTGTTTCAATGTGTGTATATACGCTTTCCATTCTGTATATGTGGATGATAACAGCTAGATACAAATTACTATACAAAAATAGATAGAACATGGAATTCATAATATTAATATATATATATATTAATTGTTCATTAGTTCATCACAGAATATATATAATATCATCACATATATGTGATGATACTTAACTACTAGGTACAATGCATAAAATTGAAAACGAACAATACTAAAACTAATAATCCCTCTTGGGAGCAGTATTCACTACAAAAAAAGACACATCCATGAAATTTTGGGCCGAACGAAATTTTTTCTATCATGCTTATGACACTTATATGACAATAATTGTGACAAAACCCGATATCATCATAGATGTGGTGGGCTCCTACTTCTATGACAAAAATCTTGACAGAAAATGGGCTTTTCATCCTGGGAGGGCTAGAGACACGGCTGAATGACATTCTTTGGGCCGTCCATGATAGAAAAAACTATGGTAGAAGCGAGGGCGAGGAAAATATCGGGGAGTTCCCGGTTACAGTCGGTGGTCGGGGCCGAGCGATGCGCGTTTCTCTCATACACGTATGCGCATGGGTGCGAGGCATTGGGTTCTAACTGAACCCGAGCGAGGCGTTCGCCTACTAAACCCGAGCTATTGCAGTGCAGGCTACATGTTACTGAACCCGAGCGATCGATCGATCTGGCTGTTAACTGAACCCGATTGACCGATTCCTTCGCTACTGCTGCTAACTGAAGCCGATTGAACCAACTGCTGCCTCTTGATGAACTGTGAGCGTTGTTGGGGGTTGGATGAATAGTTCCCGATGGGGGTTGGATGAATAGGACCTCGTAGTAGTAGACAATGTTGCCGCTGGATGAACATGACCCCGATCGAGCCAGTTGGGGGTGGATGAACAGGACCCCATGGATGGCTAGTTGAACAGTAGTCGGTGGAGGGCTACATGGACAGTAGCCTATGGAGGGGTGGTTGACCAGAAGCCAGTGGAGGCTGGATGAACAGGAGCCCGTAGATGAATAGTAGGTGGTGGAGGCAGGAGGGAGACGTCGTGGATGAACAGTCGCAGGTGGAGGCTGGAGGAGGTCGCCGATGGATGAATAGTAGCCCGTGGAGGCTGGACCGATGTAGTAGACGATGGATCAACACTAGCCCAAGGAGTCCTGTTTTGTGGCATACCACACCCCTCCCGATGAATAGGACCCCCGTTTCGACCATAGGAGGACGAAGAGAAGTCCGTTTCCTCTGTTTTGCGGTACGCTACACCCCTCCCGATCAACAGGACCCTGTTTCGACCATAGGAGGTCCAGGAGAAGTCCGTTTCCTCCGTTTTGCGGTACGCCACACCCCTCCCGGTGAAAAGGATCCCGTCGACCATAGGATGTCGAACACAAGGTTGTTTCCTCCATTTTGCGGTACGTCAAGCCTCGTTTCGGCTGTTCCATCCAAGCTGGTTGGCTCCCGATGAACATGACGCATTTCGTTGCCTTCCGATGAACACAACGACGTAGTTTCTCTGTTCCAATCCAGCCATGTACATGAGCCCTAGTCGTACGTATGCGTGAGTAGGAATTTGAGACCCCGCCCGTATGTACGTACGTGGCCGTATTTACTTACTTGCACCCTGGTTGTACGTACGTGTACATGCTACGTCTGCGCCTCTACTACGACACGTGCCCTTCCTTGCTCGGCCATGGTTCATCGCTATAGCCTACAGACAGACCGATTGACCAGTATGTACATACACATTCGCGACCAAAATGACAACGCTACATACGCTTCGACCAGGTGGTTCTCGACTGTCAGGGAGGATAAGGATGCACTTCCTTGCGTGTGAAGATGTAGCTGGTGGGTCCCAATAGTCAGGGGGAAACATTTTTTCGCGAAATACGATTGCCCGTCTGGTGGGTCCCTGTTGTCAGGTGGAGGAATAACTATTTTACATGTAATAAGGTTGCACTTCCTTGCTGCGGCCGTGGACCCAGCTATCAGCCTCTCCACGTATAGTACTCTTCCGATGGAAGTCGTTCCTTGACCACATTGACCACGCCGCGCCGAGAGCACCAAGGCAGTGGACGACAGCGAGGCTTATGAAGGGGACGATGTGGAGCCACGGAAGACGTGCCAGTGGATGCCCACGCGAAGAGGAGTATGAGAGTTGACTGGTTCGGCTGCGGTGGGAGACTGCCATCGCCGCAGAGTAAGAAGGTGTGTGGGTGAGTAGAGGGATGGCCTGGCCAGAGGTTGGAGTAGTGTGGGGTGGTCAGGCCTCCGCGGCAGCGCAACCGGCCATGGGGAGGCAGGAGCAGGCTGCATGACCGAGAGGTTTGGGCGGCTAGAGTAAGAAGACGAGAGGTTGAAGAAGCACTATGGCCGTTGGATGGAGATCGTAGGGTCACTGGAGCTAGAATCGTTCATATTGACTAAGCTGACAAAGCCCTCTGTCCGCCTCAACTTCGTAGGCCCACAAGTCAGCCTCCCACTATGGTGGGTCCCAGCTAGCAGGGGAAGTATTCAATTTTTTGTGCGTAATAAGGAGGCACTTCCTTGCGTGCGAAGATACAACTGGTGGGTCCGAGCTATCAGCGGGGGGAACGTTTTTTTCGCAAAATACAGAGGCCCTTCCAGTGGGTCCCAGCTGTCAGGTGGAGGAATAATTATTTTTGCGGTTAATAAGGAGGCATTTCCTTGCGTGTGGTCGTGGACCCAACTGTTAGTCTCTCCACATATAGACCTCTTCCGATGGATGTCATTTGTTGAACATGCCGCGCCGTGAGCACCAGGGTGGTGGACGATAGCAAGGCCTAGGAAGAGAACAACACGTAGCCAGGGAAGACTTGACAGTTGTTTCCCACGTGGAGGGGAGTACGAGGGTTTACTGGTTCGTCTGCCGTCACTGGAGAATAACAGCAGGTGTGGGTGAGTAGAGGGATGGCCAGGCCAGAGATGGGAGTAGGGTGGGGCGGTTAGGCCTGCACGGTAGCACAGCCGGCCACGGGAGGAGGGAGCAGGCAGTCCCGCTGACGCTTGTTTGAGCGGCTGGAGCAGGAAGAGCAAAGGTTGAAGAAGCACGACGGCCGTTGGATGGACATCCAACAGTCACTGCTGTTGTGTGTTGACTAAGTTGACACGACATTGCGTGTGCGTCAACCTTTTTTTAGGAAAGCGTACGCGTCAACCTATAGTAAGCGCACAAGTCAGCCTCAAATATGTGGAAAACAACATACATCCCATCTGCCATTATTTCTAATAATTTACAACCCATTTGCTAATTCTTAAGGTTTTTTGGAGCCCATATTCTTTTTGTTAGCATTACAGCCCATATTGTGGCCACGGTTTAAAAATTATACGAAATTTTGCATATTTCAGTGCAGTCCGAACTGTTTTTAATCCCGAAATGTCGAGTCACATTCAAGCTAATTTTAAAAACAAATTTATATCAATATAAAATCCAACAAATTGTCCACACATAAAAATCAATGGAATTTAAAATCTCAAAATGATAAAAAAGAAATTTGAAACTAATTGCCGGTTTGATGTGTTTTAAAAATGTACTGGCCATTTATCATTAGTGATAGCCCATTTCCTAGGCAAGCCGAATGAAGCTCTCCTCATCTTGAAATATTTGTAGCCCAGCAGGACTGACAAAGCAAGTAGGCCTCGATTGGGTATTCTACAAAAGAACAAAAAAAACTGGGCTAGCCATTTTCAGAAATAAAAAAAACTGTTATGCTGGTCTTGTGGTAAAGATAAAAGAAAAGGCTGGATAGACGGGCCAAAGTGCCCCGCACAGCCCATTTGACACCCTGCTTCCATCTCAAAAACAAAAGTAACAGGGCGAGCTGCTGGGTCCCTGGTGTTAGCCGTTTGTTGTGCAATTTCTTGTTTATTGACTACGTTGACAATGGCATGGTACCCAGATGTCAGAAATCCATTAGGAGGAACCATTTTTGGCTTGAAATAAGGAGGCACTTGCTTGCGTACTTCGATGACCTTGGTGGGTCCATGTTGTCATCCTCTACACATACAGTCATCTCCTGATTGTGTACGCGTCAACCTAGTAGCCCCACAAGTCAGCCCTAAACCCATGGCGAACAAATACAACCCATTTAAAAAAATAACAACCCATTCCATACGTTCAAACGGAAAGTTCAACATTCAGAGCAAAGTAACAGGTCTGATCCAGATATAGAGTACTGAACTTCCACGTTGACAACCATCATAGCCAAGTTAACTACCTACTCCCAGTAATACTCTAGTAGTGTACAAGTACTAATTTACTCTTAGCTAACTAGACGATGTCGGCCTCCATCTGCGATACACGTTAAACGCCGGCACCGACGTCCTCTGCCTCGCCTCGAACATGTCGGAGGTGCGATAGGGCGCGTTGCACGCGCGCGTTGGCCCTTTCCATGCCGGCATGGTACACCGAAGATTTGGCTTCTAAGAGGGAAACTGTCGAGGTATGGGGTTCTGCCAAACCCTTAAGGTTCGAACACTGGGGTGCGCGCGAAGTCTTTCCCTCCAACCAATCTACGCTCTAGCTCGCTAGGATCTTGCTGACGAACTCGACAAACTCACAACACAGAAGGACAAAGGGCTTATACTGGTTCGGGCCACCATTGTGGTGTAATACCCTACTCTAGTGTGGTGGTGGATTGCCTCTTGGGCTGATGATGAACAATACAAGGGAAGAACGACCTCCTGAGGTTGAGGCGTTCTTGAGCTCGGTGTCGGTGTCAAAACCGGCGGATCTCGGGTAGGGGGTCCCGAACTGTGCGTCTAGGCCGGATGGTAACAGGAGACAAGGGACACGAAGTTTTACCCAGGTTCGGGCCCTCTCGATGGAGGTAAAACCGTACGTCTTGCTTGATTAATATTGATGATATGGGTAGTACAAGAGTAGATCTACCACGAGATCGAGGAGGCTAAACCCTAGAAGCTAGCCTATGGTATGATTTTTGATGTGTGCGTTGTGCTATGGACTAAAACCCTCTGGTTTATATAGACACCGGAGAGGGTTAGGGTTACACAAAGTCGGTTACAATGGTAGGAGATCTTCATATCCGTATCGCCAAGCTTGCCTTCCACGCCAAGGAAAGTCCCTTCCGGACACGGGACAGAGTCTTCAATCTTGTATCTTCATAGTCTAGGAGTCCGGCTGAAGGTATAGTCCGGCTATCCGAACGCCCCCTAATACAGGACTCCCTCAGTAGCCCCTGAACCAGGCTTCAATGACGACGAGTCCGGCGCGCAGATTGTCTTCGGCATTGCAAGGCGGGTTCCTCCTCAAAGTACTTCATAGAAGATTTTGAACACAAAGATAGTGTCCGGCTCTGCAAAATAAGTTCCCACATATTTCCATAGAGAGAATAATATTTACACCAATCTAATCTACTGACGTATTCCGTAGCGTGTCACACCACGGCCAAGCCTTTATCCGAGTCGTTTCATTATCCCACCTCAGCGCGTCATGCGAAGCGGTTTCCTTGGCACGTCTTGTTAAAGCAGAGATCGTGTCCCCTTATCCCAGGATTCTCATCAATACGGGCGTGGGTAACCCAACCGCGTCTAGGACTCCTAGATTGTAGGCAAGTCCAAACGGGCACAGAGAGGACACTTGATATTCACCCTCTTTATAAAGGGGGACAAGGCTTTTATTCCCCCCCCCCCCCCCCCGTGCTCAATCGAATCCTTCCCCCACCTCAAGCACAAAATGCCCGAAGTTCAGGTCAGGCACCCCGAACCTTCAGTCATGTACGGATCTAGCCTTCAAGGCCGATGGATGCCTTCCACCGTCACGGAAGAAGACATCAAGAAGTTGAGGGAGGCCAGATATCTGACCGCCGAGATTTTGCATCGGCTGCCTCCCCGAGGGCAGGCCGTGCCCACCCCCGAACCCAACGAGAACGTCGTGTTTGTTTCCCACTTCCTCTGAGGCCTAGGCCTTGCCCTGGATCATTTCTTCAGGGGTTTGATGTTTTACTACGGGCTAGATTTTCATCATCTAGCTCCGGACTCCTTTCTTCATATCACGACATTTATTATCATGTGCGAGGCCTTCCTTCGGGTTACCCCTCACTTTGGCCTATGGCTCAAGACCTTTGAAGTGAAGCCGAAGCTGGTTGAGGGGCAACATGCAGCGTGTGGAGGTGCCTCAATACGCAAGATGACGGGAGCTTCGTGGCCCAAAGGTTCCATCCCAGAGGTGTCTGAATTGTGGCAACATGAGTGGTTCTACATCACGGCTCCTAGAAGTGCCAAGTGGGCGGCCCCCCTATTTTCCGCTCGGGCCCTCCACCACAGCTGATGTCATGGATCAGCAGAGGTCTGAGCTAGGGTCCAATCAAGGACGTGCCTATACTGCAAGGCCGCATTCGAGGTCTCTTCAATGGAGATTTCAGTTTGGTTGCGGTAACACAGGTTATGCTGGTTCGTCAAGTCCAGCCTTGCAAACGCCGGCCTCTTCGCCTGTGGGAGTTCAATCCCGAGGGACCGCGTGCCGTTCAGAATTTTCTCGGCCTGACGCACGAGGAGATGTACAAGTCGTTCTTCGGACCTCAGGTGGAGTGTCCGGAAATCACCGAGGACGTGGGCCTGAGTAGTAACCGCACCGCTGAACAGGCAAGGCATCTTCTGGCCGAACATACTCTCTCTACTTCGTTACGAAGTTATTTCTGAGAGTTCGCTTTTTGACCAGGACTGGCTAACAAAGGCGAAGTTGATTCGGTGTTGGGCCCCCCTCCCTGAGGGTTTGGAAAATCCGGTATTGGAAAAGATGCACCAGACCGCACCTTGCCCGGAGCCCTTGAATGAAGATACTGTGGAGGATAATGCGGGCGGAGCGGGCCCTCAATGCTGCCCATTCTAGCCGAGGGAGCGAGCATCTCCATGAGGGAAGGCGACCAGAAGAGGAAAAGGACTGCGCCCGGGGATTCGGAAGCCGAAGCTTACAAACGGGAGAAGAAGTCTCCCACAGAGGGTCCTACCTTGGGGGTGGTGTTGCCGCACAAAGTCCGCGGGGGGATCAATTTTCCCACAAGTCGTAAGTGACCCGAAACACCTTTAATAGTACAGATTTGCCATTTTTTCTTCTGAGAAGATAACCACCGCATATATTTTGCAATTCGGGCCTTAGCCCCTCTCAAATGAGCTCATCTTTGGGGGATCTTCTTCCAGAGATGATGGAGAGCGAAATGCCTCCTCCGGACTCCTCCACTCTAGAAGCGGGCGACCCTGAAGTGTCGTCGCGGAGGGCCTCTCCGAGTCCGGTGAGGCCATAAGATAATCCCATTGACCCCCGAAGATCCCATTGTCCGGCTCCCGAAGGGAGCAGACAAAAGAGTCCGGCCCAGTCTAGTGTGCGATCGGATGTTCTGAGGGAGTTGGTGGGGCGAGCGGCCATCTCAGATGAACACCGTGTGATGATGAATACGGTGATGGAGAGAATATCGTCCACTGAAAGCGGATTGCATGAAGCTTTTATGAGTCTACTAACAGGCTTTGAGGTACGTAAAAGAATGTATGATAATCCTGCACATGCTAGGTGTCCCCTGTGTAGGTAGTAGCCCCAGAGACTCTGGTTGTCGTCGAAAATGACGACCAACAGAGGATCATATTTCCAGGAAATAACCATACTGCCTTTATGTGTAGGTGATGGAAGGTCTGGTGTCTAGCCGGACTAGCGAGTTTGCCCATTTAGAACGGCAGTTGGATGCGACAGAAGCCAACATCGAGCTTGTTAACAAAAGGCTTGACGAGGCACAAGGTAAGTGTGAATATCTGGTAAATGCCACATAGGAAGAGCAGCATGATGCCGGTATCTTTAATATGTTATGACTGCAGATGAAGCTGCCACTGTTGAAGCCTTGCGAGCAGAACTTGCCTGAGCCAAGGAACAAGCAAGGTTGGGTAATGCGGCTGCTGTGAAGGCGGCCGAAGAGTTTGCAAGCCGAGAAGTCCGCGCATGGCGAGACCCGAGACAAGATGGCCAAGATGGCTATAGAATTAAAAGCTGCCGCCAACCGTTGCCGGGTTCTTGAAAAGGAAAACCATGCGAAGGCAGCGGACCTTGAGAAGGCTGCTGCGACGAAAAAGGATCTCCGCTCTGCTATGAGGGCAAAGAAGGAGGAGCTGCGGGAAGCCGGGGATATTGTAGCTGGGAAATCCTTTATGTTGCGGAGGAAATTCGGAGATCCATGGTATGCCCCTCTGGATCGGCTGTGGAGTTTGGAGGATGTTTATATGGATTTGGCGGTGAGCGCTGCCGATGCGGCTAAGTACTTCCAGGGTCAGACGGACCGTGGAGTAGACCAGCTGTTTTGGAGACAATTCCATTCTCCCGAGCGTCCACTTTCATTGACTGACCAATTAGCCGAATGGGCCGAACTAAATAGGTTGTCCGGACACTCCATGAGGTCTGTTGTGGATCAGCTATGGCCGGAAAGGTCGAAACCGAACAGCTATTTCAGCTTGGTGCAGCAGTTCCTTGACGTGGTGCTGCGCATTAATGCAATGAAGAGGTCGGCGTGCATAGAGGGGGCACGGATGGTCTTTGCCCGTGTTAAAGCATATTGGGCGGAGATGGATGCTACCAATGTCGTAGCGTGGGATTCGGCGATAGGTCGAAAGGTTGTCGAGCACTACTTTGAAGAAGTTCTTGAGGGTGCCCATTTGATAGAGACCCAGTGCTCGAAAAATATTATGTTTGAGTGATATGTAATCTCATTGTAAGCGAAATGCTTTTATAAATTTTTATAAGGCTATTTTTATACTTTTGCCTGAAAGTAATATGATGCCTCCTGGGCGGCCGTTTATGTATACATGTGTGTAACCTGAAAGATTGCAGCCGTCGGCTTCAACCCTCACGCATATAATGCGGAGGTGCTCACAAAAACACGCATTCACACTTAACCCAACGTCTTGGTCCTATTAAGGAGGTGATAGCGGAGCGAGCGAGGCAACCGGACTATAAAGCTTTAGCACTTTCACTAAGCCATAGGAGTTTGACAGTGGGGCTACTAGATAGCCCCTGGTGGCTCCGCACTCTCCCGATCTCGGGGTGCGTACATGCCTGGCTGGGAAACGGCCCTTCGTTAAGGCGGAGGAATTCTAACATTCCCACAGGTCATCGAGTGGTTGACCAGTCTCACGCTATATCATGACAGTCAGTTTTCGGCTTTCTCTACTGAGGTGCTCCTCCGGATGAACCAGGGCACAATCGCAGTAGTTCCCCTGGTGCTACCTTAGCCGGCAAGGCGGAACGTAAGGCACCAAAACACAGGAGCCGTGCAAACCCAACATTTGACCAAAGACAATGATTCGGAGCTGATGCATATAGGGCCAAACTCGCGACGCCGAACACTCCCTAAGGTATTCGGTCTTTGTGGTATAAACTGGGCCTAAATAGTGGCCTTTGTAAGAAGCCCCGTGTGTCCAGGTACGTGCATTGTTCTGGCATCGCCACATGCCAAGACGTCAGCATCCTTCTAAACGGTGGATATGTATCAACAAGAGACAGTAAAAAAGGTTTACGTAGGGTCTTAATCTAAAAAGAATCCTTGGAGCGGGTCCCTGCTGCACGTCTGCGCCTGTGTCTCCGTTGTGCCGTATCCAAGACGGGTGTAGCACGATGATCGTCTGTAAAAAAAGAGAGGATGTTAAGTGAAAAAGTTGTCGTGCAAAAGGATAGTTTTCAAAGAAACCATGCATAATTCAAGATGATAAGAAATTGCCACTTGTCTGCGCGCGTTGAGCCCCTTGTATTGACAAATAGGGGTATGACCACTTATTTCCGTATAAATAGCGGCACCGGACTTGAATAGTTGTATCTGAGGTCTTGACGACCTATTGGATGCTTTCGCTTGTCCGGGAGCCTTTAGTGTGCGGCGGCCAAGGCAGCCTCACTCTCTTCGGCGCGTAGAGATCGCTTGATATTTCCGTGCACTGTGATGATGCCACATGGACCGGGCATCTTGAGTGTGAGGGAGGCGTAGTGTGGTATTGCATTAAAGCGAGCGAAAGCTTCGCGTCCGAGCAGTGCTTGATAGCCACTTTGAAACGGAGCGATGTGGAAAGTTAAATGCTCACGACGAAAGTTATCGGAGGAGCCGAATGTAACTTGTAGTAAGAGGGAGCCCGTACAACGAGCCCCCGAGCCTAGCGTGACTCCTTTAAAGGTAGTATTGCTATGGCGAATTTGTTTTGGGTCTAGCCCCATCCCGCGGATTGTATCCTGATATATTAGGTTTAGGCTACTGCCGCCGTCCATCAAGACCCTTGTGAAGTGATATCCTCCAATTACTGGGTCTAATACCAGGGCAGCCCATTCTGCGTGTCGGATACTTGCTGAGTAATCGCGATGGTCGAAAGTGATCGGTTGAGATGACTAGTGGCAGGACTTCATGGTGACATGCACTTGGGCATACTTTCCTGGGAGTGCCGCCTTGTTTTTTCCCTTGATTATGTGTAACACGTTTACTGTTTTGACTTCTGGTGGAAATTGCTTTTGCTCCCCCATGTCTTGCTTGGGGGGCTCGTCCTCATCTTCACTTGGTGTATCCTCCCCCTTATGTACGGCGTTGAGCTTGCCGGACTGCTTGAAAACCCAACATTCTCTGTGGGTATGATTAGCAGGTTTACCAGGGGGACTATGAATCTGACATACTTGGTCCAGAATTTTGTTGAGGCTGGACAATTCATCCCTGGTGCCTTTAGGGGGCGGCTTTTGTCCTGGCCAAGAGCTTTTGAATCCGGCATTTACTGCCGTGCCCTTCGTGCTGTCTTCTTTATTCCGGTGTTTGTTATTACTGTTGCGCCATGATTTCCCGTTTCCATCTCTAACTTCAGATGTACTGGGGTCGCTGGTGCTGCATCTGGCTAACCAGCTGTCCTCTCCCGCGCAAAAGCGGGTCATGAGGTTTGTTAATGCGGCCATCATTCTCGGCTTATTTTGGCCGAGGTGTCTGGCGAGCCATTTGTCACGAACGCTATGCTCGAAAGCCGCTAAGGCTTCAGCGTCCGAACAGTCGACAATCTGGTTCTTTTTAGTAAGAAACCTGTTCCAAAGCTTTCGGGCTGACTCTCCGGGCTGTTGAGTTATATGACTCAAATCGTCCGCATCTGGAGGTTGGACATAACTCCCTTGAAAATTTGCCCGAAAGGCGTCTTCGAGCTCTTCCCAACTTCCAATGGAGCTTTCGAGGAGGCCTTTGAGCCAGTGATGAGCTGGCCCTTTCAGCTTGAGGTGTAGGTACTTGATGGCGTGGAGATCATCTCCTCGAGCCATATGGATATGAAGGATGTAGTCCTCAATCCAGACCCCTGGGTCTGTTGTTCCGTCGTATGCCTCTATGTTTACGGGCTTGAATCCCTCTGGAAATTCGTGGTCCAGCACCTCATCGGTGAAACATAGGGGGTGTGCGGCACCCCTGTAGCTGGGTGTACCGTGTTTTTCGGATGTTTGTTGTGTTGCATTGTATGCTGGGGCGCGCTTGCGTGGTCCATAGATGGATATTGTTGCACCGTTCTTTGGGTGTGAGCCCTCGCATTGGTTGCGTGTTGTATGGTGAGCGACATTGTATGCCGCTCTGTGTTGGTTGAGCGGTCGTCCATCCGACCAGGTGGCTGCTTTGATATTTGGTTGTGGGGGGTTTGAGGCCTCCTCATCGAATTCGGGTAGCAGCTTCCACTTTGGGTAGCTCTTGTAGGGGCGATTGTCGCCGTACCTTGCTGCTGTGTTAAGTATTTTACTCCATCTAATTTGGAGTGTGTCTTGCGCGGCCTTGAGCCTTTGCTTCTGCTTTCTCAGACTCCTCGCGGTGGCAACAAGCCTTTTACGGGCAGTCTGCTGCTCCGGGTGCCTGTCCGGCGTTATGTCGTCCGGACCATGATCCTTGATAGGATTTTTTTGTTCGGTTTGATTATCCGGATTGCGGCTGTCCGGCAGCGGTTCGCCCTGCTCCAGCGCTGGGTCTGTGTGATCGCTATTTTTGTTGGGGCGGGATTTGGGGCGGCGCTTGCATCGCCGCTATGACTGCTTTTCGAGGGAACAAGCCTTCGGTGCGTCCTTCTGCTCCTCGTCGTCATCTTTTGGTGCGTCCACCATGTATACGTCATGTGACGAGGTGGCGTTCCAGGGCCCAATAGGCGCTGGTTCTTCATCGTCTCCTTCATCGGCGTCCATACCGTCGATGTCTTCGGACTCGAGGTCGAGCATATCGGTTAAGTCGTCGACAGTGGCTACAAAGTGGGTGGTGGGTGGGCTTTGAATTTCTTCATCGTCCGTACCCCAACCTTGCTGACCGTAATCCAGCCAGGGCTCTCCTGATAAAGAGAGAGACTTCAGTGACTTTAGGATATCGCCGAGAGGCGAGTGCTGAAAGATGTCCGTGGCAGTGAACTCCATGATCGGCGCCCAATCGGATTCGATCGGCAGGGGCGCGGAGGGTTCGGAGTCCGGAGAGGAGTCCGGCTCCTTGGAGTCACGAGTCTCGCAGAGTACGGGGCTGGTGTTCGGCTCAATCTCCGTTGGGGTCACAGCCCCCGAGGTGGCTTCCAACCGCCCATCCTCGATCAGCGCAGTTGGCTCCGAATTAAGGGTCGGAGCCGATGCAGGTGCGGCCTCCACGGCACTGTTCGGCGGCAGAGCTAGATCATGCTCGTCGTGACAGTGCGGCGCGCTCGGCATTGGCTCGAATCCATCAAAGATCAAGTCCCCGCGGATGTCCGCCATGTAGTTTAAACTTCCAAATCTGACCTGACGGCCAGGGGCTTAGCTTTCGATCTGCTCCAAACGGCCAAGCGAATTGGCCCGCAGTGCGAAGCCGCCGAAGACGAAGATCTGTCCGGGGAGGAAGGTCTCACCCCGGACTGCATTGCTATTGATGATCGTAGGAGCCATCGAGCCTGACGGCGACGACACAGAGGAACTCTCAATGAAAGCACCAATGTCGGTGTCAAAACTGGCGGATCTCGGGTAGGGGGTCCTGAACTGTGCGTCTAGGCCGGATGGTAACAGGAGACAAGGGACACGAAGTTTTACCCAGGTTCGGGCCCTCTCGATGGAGGTAAAACCCTACGTCCTGCTTGATTAATATTGCTGATATGGGTAGTACAAGAGTAGAACTACCACGAGATCGAGGAGGCTAAACCCTAGAAGCTAGCCTATGGTATGATTGTTGATGTGTACGTTGTCCTACGGACTAAAACCCTCTGGTTTATATAGACACCGGAGAGGGTTAGGGTTACACAAAGTCGGTTACAATGGTAGGAGATCTTCATATCTGTATCGCCAAGCTTGCCTTCCACGCTAAGGAAAGTCCCTTCCGGACACGGGACGGAGTCTTCAATCTTGTATCTTCATAGTCCAGGAGTCCGGCTGAAGGTATAGTCCGGCTATCTGAACACCCCCTAATCCAAGACTCCCTCACTCGGTGAGCTTGTGTGTGGGGGGTGGTCTCTCTAGCCGAGATGAGATCCTCCTTCTCCACTGTGGTGGCTAGTCCTATTTATAGATGACCTAGTCCTATTCCCAAATATCGAGCGGGAAGGGAGCCAACAATGGCAGGCTAATTTGAAGGGGGACAACTAGTACAAGCTATCCTGACAAAAGTAGTCTTCGCCAGCACAAAGTTCTGGTGGTGACGCTGTTCTGGGCTCCACGATGACCTCCATCTTGCAGTCCTTGGTCTTGGTCTTGTTGCACCGAAATGGAAACCTTTTCCTAAGGCCTTGGTACTCTGCGGCTGCGCTTGCCCCCTTTGCACCAAAGAGGAAACAAGGACGCTGCGCGCGCTCGCGCCCGCTTGGTGTCGATCGTCATGGCTCACGTCACGAGAGCCTCGTGAGGTTTGCCTCGCCTTGATATCTCCGCTCCTCGTGAAACTGCCTAGCTAGGCTACTCCAGAGGAGGTCTTGCGTTGTCTGTCTCGCGAGGCTTGGCCCCTCGCGAGGGTCTTGGGCGCTTTGTTGGTGAAGATGGGTCGTACGGCCTGCTGGCTCAGCCATGACGTGGGCCGCAGGCAGGCAAGTCTGGGGACCCCCGTTCCCAGAACACCGACAGAAACGCACTTGACGAGCTAGTAGTAAAATTCAACGTCCCGCACGCGTGTGTGCCCGATAGCCTCTAGGGCTATTTGCAGGCGCCGGCCTCCATGTAGTCGGCCCAGTCCCGGGCGCTCTGCTCACGACTCAAAGCAGATGCCCTGCTGGCGGCGCAAATCGGTGATACACTGCTCCTCCGCCAAGCGGACGCACTCCAACAACTCCTCGTACTCCACATTGCCATATAAAGACCGATAGAATGCCTCCTCCCTCCGTCTTCCTTCCCGTGAATAACCGAACACTAGCTCCAGCGGTTAGCACCTCTAGCATTGCCTATTGCGGATGGTCGGGGCATGATGGACGTGGCGAGAGTGTGGGCAAGTGGCGAGCGATGCCGGGCCGGTGGGGTTGTGGGGGGAGCCGATAGGGCGAGTTGGGTAATTGTAGGATCGAAAGTATGTCTAGAGAGGGGGTGATTAGACTACTTGATCAAATAAAAATCTAGCCTTTTCCCAATTTGAAGTCTTGGCCGATTTTAGCAACTTAGCACTAAACAAGTAAACAACCTACACATGCAAGTCTAAGAGTATAGCAGCGGAATGTAAAACATTGCACATGAAGGTAAAAGGGAGGAGTTTGGAGGGAGCAAACGCATTGTAGACACAGAGATTTTTGGCATCGTTCTGATAGGTGGTGCTATCATACATCCACGTTGATGGAGACTTCAACCCACGAAGGGTAACGGTTGCGCGAGTCCACGGAGAGCTCCACCCACAAAGGGTCCATGAAGAAGCAACCTTGTCTATCCCACCATGGCCATCGCCCATGAAGGACTTGCCTCACTAGGGTAGATCTTCAAAAAGTAGTCGATCTCCTTGCCCGTACAAACTCCTTGGTTCAACTCCACAATCTTGACGGAGGCTCCCAAGTGACACCTAACCAATCTAGGAGACACCACTCTCCAAAAGGTAATAGATGGTGTGTTGATGATGAACCCCTTGCTCTTGTGCTTCAAATGATAGTCTCCCCAACACTCAACTTTATCTCATAGGATTGGATTTGGTGGAAAGATGATTTGAGTGGAAAGCAACTTGGGAAGGCTAGAGATCAAGATTTCTGTGGTTGGAGTGGAATATGTTGACCTGAAAACAAGTGTAGCTAGTTCTCTCTCCGAAAATGTATGTTGGAAGTGTAGGCATATTCTGATGGCTCTCTCCATGAATGAAGAGTGGGTGGAGGGGTATATATAGCCTCCACACAAAATCTAACCGTTACACACAATTTACCAAACTCGGTGGGACCGAATCAGAAAACTCGATCAGACCGTTTCAGTTCAAAATGTGAACGTTAGGATTTTCGGTGGGACCGACCTGTCAACTCAGTGGGAACGATTTCATTAGGGTTAGGGCATAACGTAATCTCCGTGAGACCGATTACACAAACTCGGTGGGACCGATTTTGGTAATAAGCAAACAGAGAGTTGGTCAGGCAAACTCGTTGGGAACGATTAGCTCATCTCGGTTAGACCGAAACGTTACGAAGGGGAAACAGAGAGTTTGCATTGTGAACACGGTGGGACCGATCGCTCATCTCGGTTAGACCGAAAAGTTATGAAGGGAAACAGAGAGTTTGCAATCCCATGTCGGTGAGACCGGGATTCCTATCGGTGGGACCGAAGTGACTAGGGTTTTGTGGAAGTGGCTATGTCAACTGAACTCGGTGGCGCCGGATGGAAAGTTTCGGTGAGGCCGAGTTTGACTTTTGGTTTGGGACATATGTGGATATGAGAAAGTGGTTGAGGATTTTGGAGCATATCACTAAGTATTTTGAGCAAGTAACCCATTAAGCAACACCTCACCCCCTTTTAATAGTATTGGCTTTTCCTATGGACTCAATGTGATCTTGGATCACTAAAAGGTAAAATGTAGAGTCTTGAGCTTGAGCTTGAACCAATCTTTTGTCGTTAGCATTTTAAGGGGTGCACATTTCTAATCCATGCCATGCCAATCATTAAGCTTTCCTGAAATATTTATCTTGAAATAGTATTAGCTCAATGAGCTATATGTTGTTAGGAATTACCAAAACCACCCAGGGATAGTTGCACTTTCAATCTCCCCCTTTTTGGTAATTGATGACAACATATAGATCAAAGCTTCGAAAAATGATAATAAGATTGAAATACATCGTTGCTTTGAGAAGTATGTGATTAGTAAGAGCTCCCGCTAAATTCGTGCATTATTTAAAATTTGCTTTTGAATGCAAATGCACAATCGATTAGGATCACGGGTCACTCTTCCATGTCACATACATCTTGGTGGAGCGCTCAAAATGATATAACATAAAAGCATGCACTCATCACCAAGCAAAGTGAATGATCATATAGAGATATAAAAGATAGTATCATCCAAGCAAGCATTAAAGTAGCATATGATCAATCACATGATCACACAAGTATCTCATACAAGGACATAAAGTATCTCACACAGGCATACAATAAAAAGTAGGCAAAGAAGCAAAACACTCTCTTGAAGCCTACGATCTATACATATTTCTCCCCCTTTGGCAACAAGTTACCAAAAAGTTCAAATATGCATAATGCTATGCGTTCTCAGGCTTGGTATTCGGGAGGTGGTGTAGAGAGAACTCCAAGGACGAAGACATCCTTTGACGTAGTTAGAGTTGGAGGAGTGGCTGCTTGAGGTGGTACTGAGGCTGTGGTTGCTGGTGCTAATGTTGTTGCTCTTGTATGTAACACCCACAATGCGGCTATATCTCCGACGTGTCGGGGCACGACTTAGAGGCATAGCCGCATGGTAGTTTTGTCACAAGAGGAGTAATCTTCACACAATCCCATGTACTGAATAAGAAAGGGATAAAGAGTTGGCTTACAATCGCCACTTCACACAAATAAAAAGTTAAACATACATCATCCAGAGTACAATCAAGGTCCGACTATGAAACCAAAATAAAAGAAGACAACCCCAAATGCTAGATCCCCGATCGTCCCAACTGGGCACCACTACTGATCAACTGGAAAAGACACAAAACAACGATCAAGATCTTCATCGAGCTCCCACTTGAGCTCGGTTGCGTCACCTGCACTGGTATCATCGGCACCTGCAACTGTTTGGAAGTATCTGTGAGTCACGAGGACTCAGCAATCTCACACCCACGAGATCAAGACTATTTATGCTTATGGGTAGGGTAAGGTAATGAGGTGGAGCTACAGAAAGTGCTAAGCGAATATGGTGCCTAACATACGCAAATAAGAGCAAGAAGAGAAGCAACGCAACCGTCGAGAAGCTAGAAGTGTTCAAGAAGTGATCCTGAAACTACTTACGCACTAATGATAACCCACAAGTACAGGGGATCGCAACAGTTTTCGATAAGTAAGAGTGTCGAACCCAAGGAGGAGCTAAAGGTAGAACAAATATTCCCTCAAGTTCTATCGACCACCGATACAACTCTACACACGCTTGACGTTCGCTTTACCTAGAACAAGTGTGAAACTAAAAGTACTTTGTAGATGTTGTTGGATAGGTTTGCAAGATAATAAAGATTACGTAAATAAAAAGTAGGGGCTGTTTAGGTAAAGACACAACTAAGTTAGTTTTAGTAAAGAGCTTTTTGTTACGAGAAAGTTATTTGTCCCTAGGCAATCGATAACTAGACCAGTAATCATTATTGCAATTTTATTTTAGGGAGAGGCATGAGGTAGCATACTTTCTCTACTTGGATCATATGCACTTATGATTGGAACTCTAACAAGCATCCACAACTACTAAAGATCATTAAGGTAAAACCCAACCATAGCATTAAAGTATCAAGTCCCCTTTATCCCATACGCAAACAATCTACTTACTCGGGTCTGCGCTTCTGTCACTCATGCCACCCACCATAAGAAAATCATGAACATATTGCAAACCCTACAGTAGGTCACCATAGGATAGCACCAATAATAAAACATGCAACTCAAACCAATCTTGATCATCAAATAACCCATAGGACAAAACGGATCTACTCAAACATCATAGGATAGCCATACATCATTGGGAAATAATATATAGCGTTGAGCACCATGTTTAAGTATAGATTACAGCGGGTAAGGGAGAGGTTACACCGCTGCATAGAGGGGGGAAGAGTTGGTGATGATGGCGGTGAAGTTGTTGGTGAAGATTGCGGTGATGATGATGGCCCCCGGTGGCACTCCGGCGCCACCGGAAGCGAGGGGGAGAGAGCCCCCCTCCTTCTTCTTCTTCCTTAACCTCGTCCCTAGATGGGAGAATGGTTTCTCCTCTGGTCCTTGGTGTCCATGGCGTGGGAGGGGCGAGAGCCCCTCCGAGATTGGATTTGTCTCTCTGTCTCTCTGTTTCTGTGTTCTCAGATTCTACCCTTTCACCGTTTCTTATATTCCCGAAGATCCGTAACTCCGATTGGGCTGAAATTTTAACACGATCTCTATCCGGATATTAGCTTTCTTGCAGCGAAAGAAGGGCATCAACTGCTTATAGGGTGGCCACGAGGGTTAGGGGCGCGCCTGCCTCTTGCCTCGTGGCCCCCTCGGGCATCGTCTCGTGTGGATTTTTCTTCCCAAAAATCACGTGTATTCCAAAAAAATCTCCATCAGTTTTTATCCTGTTTGGACTCCGTTTGATATGGATTTCATGTGAAACAAAAAACATGCAACAAACAGGAATTGGCACTGGGCACTTGATCAATATGTTAGTCCCAAAAAATGTTGCCAAAAGTATATGAAAGTTGTATAATATTGGCATGGAACAATCAAAAATTATAGATACGACGGAGATGCATCAGCATCCCCAAGCTTAATTCCTGCTCGTCCTCGAGTAGGTAAATGATAAAAAAGATAATTTTTTATGTGGAATGCTACCTAGCATAATCTTGATCATATATCTAATCATGGCATGAATATTAAGACACGAGTGATTGAAAGCAATAGTCTATCATTTGACATAAAAACAATAATACTTCAAGCCTACTAATAAAGCAATCATGTCTTTTCAAAATATCATGGCCAAGGAAAGTTATCCCTTCAAAATCATATAGTCTGGCTATGCTCCATCTTCACCACAAAAAATATTCACATCATGCACAACCCCGATGACAAGCCAAGCAATTGTATCATAATTTTGATGTTCTCAAACCTTTTCAACTTTCACGCAATACATGAGCCTGAGCCATGGACATGGCACTATAGGTGGAATAGAATGGTGGTTGTGGAGAAGACAAAAGGAGAAGATAGTCTCACATCAACTAGGCGTATCAATGGGCTATGGACATGCCCATCAATAGATATCAATGTGAGTGAGTAGGGATTGCCATGCAACAGATGCAGTAAGAACTATAAGTGTATGAAAGCTCAGACAGAAAACTAAGTGGGTGTGCATCCAACTTGCTTGCTCATGAAGACCTCGGGCGTTTGAGGAAGCCCATCATAGGAATATACAAGCCAAGTTTTATAATTCCCACTAGTATATGAAAGTGATAACTCAAGAGTCTCTCTATATGAAGAACATGGTGCTACTCTGAAGCACAAGTATGGTAAAAGGATAGTAACATTGCCCCTTCTCTCGTTTCTCTCATTTTTTTGGTGGGCTTCTTTGGCCTCTTTTTTTATTTGGGCTTCTTTGGCCTCTTTTATTTATTTTTAAAGTCCGGAGTCTCATCCCGACTTGTGGGGGAATCATAGTCTCCATCATCCTTTCCTCACTGGGGCAATGCTCTAATAATAATGATCATCACACTTTTATTTACTTACAACTCAATATTACAACTCGATACTAGAACAAAGATATGACTCTATATGAATGCCTCCGGCAGTGTACCAGGATGTTCAATGATCTAGCATAGCAATGACATCAAAAAACGGACAAGCCATGAAAACATCATGCTAGCTATCTTAGGATCATGCAAAGCAATATGACAATGAATGCTCAAGTCATGTATATGATGATGATGGAAGTTGCATGGCAATATATCTCGGAATGGCTATGGAAATTCCATGATACGTAGGTATGGTGGCTGTTTTGAGGAGGCTATATGGTGGGTTTAAGGTACCGACGAAAGTTGCGCGATACTAGAGAGGCTAGCAATGATGGAAGGGTGAGAGTGCGTATAATCCATGGACTCAACATTAGTCATAAAGAACTCACATACTTATTGGAATAGTATATTAGCTACCGAAACAAAGTACTACGTGCATGCTCCTAGGGGGATAGATTGGTAGGAAAAGACTGTCGCTCGTCCCCGACCGCCACTCATAAGGAAGACAATCAATAAATAAATCATGCTCCGACTTCATCACATAACGGTTCACCATACGTGCATGCTACGGGAATCACAGACCTCAACACAAGTATTTATACTAATCCACAACTACCCACTAGCATGACTCTAATATCACCATCTTTATATCGCAAAACTATTGCAAGGAATCAAACATATCATATTCAGTGATCTAGAAGTTTTATGTAGGATTTTATGACTAACCATGTGAATGACCAATTCCTGTCATCTCTCTATATAGATATAAGTGAAGCAAGAGAGTTTAATTCTTTCTACAAAATATATTCCCACACTCTAACAAATATAAGTGAAGCAAAAGAGCATTCTACAAATGGCGGTTTTCTTTGTAAAGAGAAACAGGCAATCCAAGCTTCAAATGTTATAAGTGAAGCACATGAAGCATTCTATAAAGCCATGCTCAAAAGATATAAGTGAAGTGCATAGAGCATTTTATAAATAAACCAAGGACTATCTCATACCAGCAAGGTGCATAAAAGAAAAATCAAAAGTAAATGCAAAAGACGCTCCAAAATCTGCACATATCACATGAATGAAACGAATCCGAAAACATACCTATATTTGTTGAAGAAAGAGGGGATGCCTTCCGGAGCATCCCCAAGCTTAGACGCTTGAGTAGCCTTGAATATTTACTTGGGGTTCCTCGGGCATCCCCAAACTTGAGCTCTTTCCTCTCTTCCTTCTTCTCACATCGAGACCTTCTCGATCATCGAACACTTCATCCACACAAAACTTCAACAGAAAACTCGGTAAGATCCGTTAATATAATAAAGCAAATCACTATTCTATGTACTGTTGCAAACCAATTCATATTTTTTTCATTGTAGCTACTGTAATATAACTTTTTCATTGCTTAATCCACTGATATAAATCGACAGTTTCATCATAACAAGCAAACTATGCATCAAAAACAGAATCTGTCTAAAACAGAACAGTCTGTAATAATATGAAAATTAACCATACTTATGATACTTGAAAAATTCTGCCAAAATTAGGAAAACTAAAAAATTTGTATATAAAAACAGTGCAAAAAGAATCAGAACCATTTGACGTTCCAATAAAAAATTTAAAATCGCGCACTTCAGCCAAAGTTTCTGTCCTGCACCGCACAAACCAACAAGCAAAGTAAACATCCTAAAGGCAAACCTTGGCACATTATTTATATAATACAATGGAATTGTAAAAGGGGATAATTATTTTTGTTGAAAAGTTTATGTAATCAAGGCTCAAAAAGTTTCCATGGGCATGAACAAAGTTCAAGGCTAGCTCCCATTTTAACAATGCTCGTCTTTCTCACTTTCGCTTTTCTTTTTGAAAAAGTTTTGGGTTCCCCTCTTTATTTTTGTTGTTTTAAAACTATATGAAAGAACTCAACAGAAATAAATGACTCTCTAAAACTTATGGGTTGTCTCCCTGGCAGTGCTTTCTTTAAAGCCATTAAGCTAGGCATATAGTGCTCAAGTAGTGAATCCACCCGGATCCCAAGGTATATCAAAGCCAATTTTAATTAACAGTGATTTGTAATTTATTAGTGAGCACAAAGTAAAATATATCATGTAACAATGAATTCTAACTCTCTTCCTATGCATCGCATGTCATAAAAGAACAATTCATGCACACATAGTAAAGACCAATGCATCGTATAAACAGTTTCTTGCAATTTTATCATATTGGAAACATAGAGAGGTGGAGATATAGTTCCTCTCTCATAATAATTGCAAGTAGGAGCATAAAGAACATGCATATTATATCTATCAAAATCATCATGTGTAGTACTAAAAGGCAACCCATCAATATAATCCTTAATAAGCACAAACTTCTCCGATATTGTGTAGTTTGGAGAATTCAAAAAGATAATAGGACTATCATGTGTGGGTGCAATATCAACAATTTCATGTTTAACATAAGGAACTATAGCAAGTTCATCTCCATAAGAATAATTCATATTGGCATCTTGGCCACAAGCATAGCAAGCATCATCAAAAAGGGATATTTCAAAAGAATCAACAGGATCATAGCAATTATCATAGCATTCATCCTTCAGTAAGC
This sequence comes from Triticum urartu, assembly GCF_056163025.1. Lineage (NCBI taxonomy): Eukaryota > Viridiplantae > Streptophyta > Magnoliopsida > Poales > Poaceae > Triticum > Triticum urartu. The sequence goes on along the minus strand of NC_141879.1, from coordinate 411,803,406 downwards.
ATGAAGGGAAATTAAACAATGTATGAGTTGAAGAGTTACTCTCATTAGAAGGTGGGCACGGGTGATCAATCCGCTCTTCCTCCTTTTGTTCTTCCCTCTACTCCTCATCTTTTTCATCCAATGAGCTCATAGTTTAATCAATTTCTTCTTCCATTGATTCCTGCAAAATAATAGTCTCTTCTGGGACAGCGGAGACTTTCTCAATAAATGCATCAATATCGGAATTGTATTCATAATTCTCATAAAATATTTAAGGATAGCTAGATTTTCAGGTCTGTAGATAGCATCATAAAGATTTTCATATTCTTTGAACATAGATTGAATTTCATAAGCACCCATAAAAGCAACAAATTCTTCTATTTGTTCCACATCATAATAGTCATATATACCTCTAGCATAAGAATCCAAGGTTTCATTATCATTAAATTTGCATAAAAAGGGAAGGTGTGGAGCCTTCATCCTAGAGCAACAAGTATAATCATATCTCAAGCATAGTTGCCTAGCATACCATTTCAACATATAAATTTGATCCCATAATAGTTTCCCTTTTTGAGTCAAGCAATAATCCCTAAAGTATTCACCTTGATCCAACGTGTCTCCCATTACCAAATTGAATGGGGTTTTCTCTAGATTATCAAAGTAGTACATAATATCTGTCACATAATGAGCATCGAGGGTTTTAGGAGGTTCCTCATCTCCATGAGCAGCAAGTACACCTAATTTTTTTGGTATTTCATGTTCCATATCCATAACTAAAGATAAAGAACAACTAAGAACAGCAAATAAAAATTACTTAGTGATAAACCAAACAAGCACACACAAGAATATTCACCCCACGCTATTGCTCCCCAGCAACGGCGCCAGAAAAAGGTCTTGATAACCCACAAGTATAGGGGATCGCAACATTTTTCGATAAGTAAGAGTGTCGAACCCAAGGAGGAGCTAAAGGTAGAACAAATATTCCCTCAAGTTCTATCGACCACCGATACAACTCTACGCACGCTTGACGTTCACTTTACCTAGAACAAGTATGAAACTAGAAGTACTTTGTAGGTGTTGTTGGATAGGTTTGCAAGATAATAAAGATTACGTAAATAAAAAGTAGGGGCTGTTTAGGTAAAGACACAACTAAGTTAGTTTTAGTAAAGAGCTTTTTGTTACAAGAAAGTTATTTGTCCCTAGGCAATCGATAACTAGACCGGTAATCATTATTGCAATTTTATTTGAGGGAGAGGCATAAGCTAACATACTTTCTCTACTTGGATCATATGCACTTATGATTGGAACTCTAGGAAGCATCCGCAACTACTAAAGATCATTAAGGTAAAACCCAACCATAGCATTAAAGTATCAAGTCCCCTTTATCCCATACGCAAACAACCTACTTACTCGGGTCTGTGCTTCTGTCACTCACGCCAGCCACCATAAGTAAATCATGAACATATAGCAAACCCTACAGTGGGTCACCATAGGATAGCAGCAATAATAAAACATGCAACTCAAACCAATCTTGATCATCAAATAACCCATATGACAAAACGGATCTACTCAAACATCACAGGATAGCCATACATCATTGGGAAATAATATATAGCATTGAGCACCATGTTTAAGTAGATATTACAGTGGGTAAGAGAGAGGTTACACTGCTGCATAGAGGGGGGAAGAGTTGGTGATGATGGCGGTGAAATTGTTGGTGAAGATTGCAGTGATGATGATGGCCCCCGGTGGCACTCCGGCGCCACCGGAAGCGAGGGGGAGAGAGCCCCCCTCCTTCTTCTTCTTCCTTAACCTCCTCCCTAGATGGGAGAAGGTTTCCCCTCTGGTCCTTGGTGTCCATGGCGTGGGAGGGGCGAGAGCCCCTCCGAGATTGGATATGTCTCTCTGTCTCTCTCTGTTTCTGCTTTCTCAGATTTTACCCTTTCACCGTTTCTTATATTCCCGGAGATCCATAACTCTGATTGGGCTGAAATTTTAACACGATCTCTATCCAGATATTCGCTTTCTTGCGGCGAAAGAATGGCATCAACCGCCTTACGGGGTGGCCACGAGGGTCAGGGGCACACCTGCCCCCTGCCTCGTGGCCCCCTTGGGCATCGTCTCGTGTGGATTTTTCTTCCCAAAAATCACATATATTCCAAAAAAATCTCCGTCAGTATTTATCCCGTTTGGACTCCGTTTGATATGGATTTACTGCGAAACAAAAAACATGCAACAAACAGGAACTAGCACTAGGCACTGGATCAATATGTTAGTCCCAAAAAATGTTGCCAAAAGTATATGAAAGTTGTATAATATTGGCATGGAACAATAAAAAATTATAGATATGACAGAGACGTATCAACTAACATAACTCCAAAACCGTGTTCACTTCCCGGACTCCGCCGAAAAGAGACCATCATGGCTACACACGCGGTTGATGCATTTTAAATAAGTCAAGTGTCAAGTTCTCTACAACTGAATATTAACAAATTCCTATCTGCCACATAACCGCGGGCATGGCTCTCAAAAGTTTAAACCCTGCAGGGGTGTCCCAACTTAGCCCATCACAAGCTCTCATGGTCAACGAAGGATATTCCTTCTCCCAGAAAGACCCGATCAGTCTCGGAATCCCGGTTACAAGACATTTCGACAATGGTAAAACAAGACCAACAAGACCACCCGACTGTGCCAACAAATCCCGATAGGAGCTGCACATATCTTGTTCTTAGGGCACACCGGATAAGCTAAGCGTACAACTACCAATATTACCCAAGTTGCAAGGGACGGTCCTGCACAGTGATCTAGTTTGGACGAACACTCATAGGAGCATTGGCCCGGGGGGTAAAATAAGATGACCCTTGGGCTTGCAAAAACCCAAGAGAAAGGCTTAGGTGAGGCAAATGCAAAACCAAGGTTGGGCCTTGCTTGAGGAGTTTTATTCAAAGCAAACTGTCAAATGGTTCCCATAACACCGAACCGCGTAAGGAACGTGTGACGCCCTGAGACCGATGTGCCAGGTGTCTTCCTGTTATTCTCTGTTGTTGCCATGTCTTTTGCTTACGTGTCATGCATGTCATATCATGTCATCATGTGCATTGCATCATCATGTTTTAAAACTTGCATTCGTCCGGGTTCTCCGAGTTCTCTCTGTTGTCCGTTCCGAGCCCAGACACACTTGCACACGCCCGCGGCATGTCTGAAATAGTGTTTTTTAAGTGGCCAGAAAATGTCCTCGGAATGGGTTGAAAGTTGGCGTGCGGTCTTATTATAGTGTAGATAGACCGCCTGTCAAGTTTCATCGCATTCGGAGTTCGGTTGATAGCCCAACCATTAAACTATAGCGGCATTATAGCCGGTCTAACGTCGGACGTTTTCGGTCTTCGGAAACAGACACCGGGCCTCCCTCCTCTTCTCTCTTCTCAGCCCTTTGCCTTATGCACTACCTCTCACCGCCAGGCCCTACCTAACCTCTCTTGTCAGCCTGCGACCCTCCTCACGCGCGTGTCTGAAAAGTTGTCCCGAACCCGACCCAGACAGTCATTACCACTGTGTCCGGATCAACCCCAAACATCTACAAAATGTCTCTGTTCTGTTAATTGGACTTCCTAACATATTTTTTCCGTCCTTCCGATTACGATCGGAGGGACGATATAGTCTTACCCGATTCCTACCTACTATATATAGCAGTTATACTCCTAACCCTAGATTCTAGGGACAATGTTCCATCCATCAAATCCTCCCAGCCACCGCCGCCAGTCCTCTTCCACCTCGGGATTGCCCCGATCCAAACCCACCAATCACCCACATCCTCCCAGATCCTTTCTCACCCAACCAGCGAGCCCCCCTCCTCTGCTCGACCTTCCTCGTTCCCCAATCCATCGGCCCCCTCGACCAGCAGCAACCCGGAGCGCAAGCCCTTCTCCCACGCCCGCGTGCCCGAGGAAACCCACGAGGCTGTGCCTCCTCGTCCCGCGCCTCTGCCTCGCTGGTGGTCGCCGTCCACCCAAACAGGAGCAGCAAGCCGAACCAGCGCCCTCTCCCTCGGTCCTTCCTGCCCGTCTTTTCTTCTCCATCTCTCTCTCTCTCACACACATCGCTCTCTCTCTCTCTCAGGAGCTTCTCTCGTCAGTCATGGCGCCTGCAGGAACAAGTTCGCCGCCGCCAGAACCTTGCCTCGCCGGATCCACCGCCCACTGCCGGGAATTGGTTCCCGTCGATCTCACCCCGCATCCGATGGTCGTCCTGCCGTCTTTTGCCGCCAGAAGCACCACCGCCGCGCCCTACTTATTCCTCCTCCTCGAAGAGATTCGTCAGAGTCGGAGCTCTCTGCTGCTCGTCAAGCCAACCACCGCCGGAGGCGTCACCGGCTACCAGGGGCCCTGCCTCGTGCGCCCGCGCAAGGATACGAGCGCTCTCCTCCCCGAGGAGGCGAGCACGCCCATCGCTGACCCAAGTTCCACTTCATGCCGTCCCTTTTCTCTGTCCTGAGCAGAGCTCCGCCTCCGCTCGATCTGCTGCCACGCTAGCGAGCACGAGGCCGGAGGACCACAAGTCGCCGTCCCTCTGTCCATCCTTCCCTTCTTCTCTTTCTCTCCTGCATACTCCTCCTTCTCTCTCAGTCCTCTGCCTCTCTCTGTACAGGACGAACACCTCCAGGCTGCTTCTCGTTCTGTCCAGGATCGAGGATGAACACGCGCCGCTCGCCCGTTGACCGCTGCCTTGCTCGTGGCCCAGATCCACTGCGGGCCAGCACGTCCAGGCCGCCCCATCACCCTGGTGGGCCTCGCGTTGACCTCTCACAGTGCCAAGGCCCAGTCGCCGTGCCTTGCTGCAGCCTTAGCCCACCAGCCTTAGCCCACCAGATCCGCTGGCCCAAGGCCCGCGAGGTGAGCACCAGCCAACCCATCCCTGTTTGCTTATGTGACGCCCTGGGCGCTGAATATTATCCTACGCTCACTCAGTTTCGGCCCGTGTATGTTTTTTTCATCTCCTGGGTTTTGCTAATTAGTCTAGTAAAACAGTTTTACAAAAAAGTCCCTCTAGATCATGCATTTAACTACTCACAAACGATGCATCATATTTAAATGATTATATATGAAACTAGCTTAGAATTTTGTCTAGTTTAATATTATTCAACTTTCACCCATGTTTAAAATTCTTAAAATGTTTTTTGCTTAAATTTGCTTAAATAACTTGTTAAAATGATTTAATTCATAACTAAATAAACGTAACTCCGAATTTAATAAACTTTATATGTAAATGGGGAGGAAAAATGCCTAGTTTAACATGGTGACATTGCTTTGCATGTTTAACAACTCTAAAATATGGTTTAGGGCAGAACAGTACCAAACCTAATATATGCATATGGGGATTTTCCGGACTTGTTGCTTGTTGATCCGACCTCATTTAAATTTGCCTAGATAGGTAGTTTTCTTTTGCTTCACCTCTTGCCATGTTTAACAACATTTAATATTGTTGGGTACATAAACGAGATCGAACTAAATAACTTGAATGTGGTGTTTCGTCAATATGCAACGGAGTTGCATGTTGAGCTCCACTTAATTTGTAGGATTGTTTGTGCACTTTGCCATGCCATGCTTCATTAAACCGGACATGCATCATACTTGTTTGTGCATCATGCCATGCTTACGTGGTGGTTGTTTACTATGTTGTTTTCTTATTTCCGGTGTTGCTTCTTCGGGTTGGTTCCGATAATGTCGCGTTTTGAGGATTCGTTCGACTACGTCCGTTTGTCTTCTTCATGGACTCGTTTTTCTTACTTGCGGGATTTCAGGCAAGATGACCATACCCTCGAAATCACTTCTATCTTTGCTTGCTAGTTGCTCGCTCTTTTGCTATGCCTATGCTGCGATACCTACCACTTGCTTATATGCCTCCCATATTGTTGAACCAAGCCTCTAACCCACCTTGTCCTAGCAAACCGTTGTTTGGCTATGTTACCGTTTTGCTCAGCCCCTCTTATAACGTTGTTAGTTGCAGGTGAAGATTGAAGTTTGTTCCTTGTTGGAACATGGATATTTTGTTGGGATATCACAATATCTCTTATTTAATTAATGCATCTATATATTTGGTAAAGGGTGGAAGGCTCGTCCTTATGCCTGGTGTTTTGTTCCACTCTTGCCGCCCTAGTTTCCGTCATATCGGTGTTATGTTCCCGGATTTTGCGTTCCTTACTCGGTTGGGTTATAATGGGAATCCCTTGACAGTTCGCCTTGAATAAAACTCCTCCAGCAAGGCCCAACATTGGTTTTACCATTAGCCACCTAGACTTTTTCTTTCCCTTGGGTTCTGCAGACTCAAGGGTCATCTTTATTAAACCCCCGGGCGAGTGCTCCTCTGAGTGTTGGTCCAACCTGTCAGCTGCCGGTGGCCACCAGGGGCAACTCTGGGCTGGCCTACCGGAACCTTGGACAATCCGGTGTGCCCTGAGAACGAGATATGTGCAGCTCCTATTGGGATTTGTCGGCACATTCGGGTGGCTTTGCTTGTCTTGTTTTACCATTGTCGAAATGTCTTGTAACCGGGATTCCGAGTCTGATCGGGTCTTCTCGCTAGAAGGAATATCCTTCGTTGACCGTGAGAGCTTGTGATGGGCTAAGTTGGGACACCCCTGCAGGGTTTTGAACTTTCGGAAGCCGTGCCCGCGGTTATGTGCGGATGGGAATTTGTTAATGTTCGGTTGTAGAAAACCTGAAGTTAACCTTAATTAAAATACATCAACCGCGTGTGTAACCATGATGGTTTCTTTCCGGCGGGGTCTGGGAAGTGAACATGGTGTTGGAGTTATGCTTGACGTAGGTTGTTCTAGGATCACTTCTTGATCATAGTTGTTCGACCGTGTTTTTGCCTTCTCTTCTCACTCTCTTTTGCGAATAAGTTAGCCACCATATATGCTAGTCGCTTGCTGCAGCTCCACCTCATACCTTTTACCCTTCCTATAAGCTTAAATAGTCTTGATCGCGAGGGTGCGAGATTGCTGAGTCCCCGTGACTCACAGATACTTCCAAAACCAGTTTGCAGGTGCTGATGTTACCGAGCAGGTGACGCAACCAAGCTCAGGAGGAGCTCGATGAAGATCTTGTCCCTTGTGTTGTTTCGTTCTAGTTGATTAGTAGTGGAGCTCAGTCGGGACGATCGGGGATCTGTGTAGCATTTGGGGTAGTCTTCTTTTATTTTGGTTCCGTAGTCGGACCTTGATTGTATTTGGATGATGTAATGTTTTTTTCATGTAATTGTGTGAAGTGGCGATTGTAAGCCAACTATGTATCTCTTTCCCTTATGTATTACATGGGTTGTGTGAAGATTACCTCACTTGTGACATTGCTTTCAATGCGATTATGCCTCTAAGTCGTGCTTTGACACGTGGGAGATATAGCCGCATCGAGGGCATTACAGCAAAATCAAGGAACATAACACCGGTATGACAGAAACTAAGGCGGCAAGAGTGGAACAAAACACCAGGCAAAAGGCTGAGCCTTCCACCCTTTACCAAGTATATAGATGCATGAATTAAAATAAGAGAAAATATGATATCCCAACATATCCATGTTCCAACATGGAACAAACTTCAACTTCACCTGCAACTAGCAACGCTATAAGAGGGGCTGAGCAAAAGTGGTAACATAGCCAAACAACGGTTTGCTAGGAAGGTGGGTTAGAGGCTTGACATGGCAATATGTGAGGCATGATATAACAAGTGGTAGTTGGCGCGACATAGCAATATAGCAAACAACTAGCAAGCAAAGATAGAAGTGATTTCGAGGGTATGGTCATCTTGCCTGTGATCCCGCAAGGAAGAAGAACGAGTCCAAGAAGTAGACGACCCAACGTAGTCGAACGAATACTCACAACTCTGGAACGAAACCGAAGCTAACAAGAGAATCAACCCTGAAAGAAGCAAGCAACATAGTAAACAACCATCACATAAGCATGGCATGGTGCACAACCAAGTATGGTGCATGTCCGGTTTAATGAAACATGGCATGGCAATGTGCAACAAACAACACTACAAGTTAAGTGGAGCTCAATATGTTGCATATTGATGAAACACCACATGACTTATTTAGTTCTCTCCCGTTTATGTACCCAACAAAATTAAATGTTATTAAACATGGCAAGGGGTGAAGCATATGAAAACTACCTATCTAGGCAAGTTTAAATGAGGCCGGAAATAACAACCAACAATTCCGGAAAATCCTCATATGCAATTTTTGGATTTGGTACTGTTCTGCCCTAAAACATATTTTAGAGTTGTTAAACATGCAAGATGAATGCACCATGTTAAACTAGGCATTTTTCTACCCCATTTACATATAAAGTTTATTTAAAATGGAGCGACGGTTATTTAGTTATGAAACAAATCATTTTTGCATGGCATATGAGAAAATTTAAACAAACAACATTTTTAACATTTTTAACATGGATGAAAGTTGCAAATTATGAAACTATACAAAATTCTAAGCATTTTACATATATAATGTTTTAATAAATTATACATGGTTATTAAGTTATTATATGCATGAAGAGCAAGGGTTTTTCTGTAAATCTATAAATCCTGGGATAAAAGATTAAATGCGTCCAAAGGAAAAAACACTATACGTGTCGAAACTGATTGGCCCAACTGTGCTCAGGGGAAAACAGTGGCTGGGCTGAGGCACACCAGAGGGCCTTGGGCTGGTGGTGGAGCTTGGCTGGATGTGGAGTGGAGGGAGGATGGCGTCGGGCCTTGGCGCGGCTTGGCTGGTTGGCCACGTGGAGGACGATGGGTCAACGGGCACGGGCGAATCGAGCAGGAGGAAGCGCTCATTCGTCTCGGTCTCACACAAGAGGAAGCAGGCGGCAGCAAAACTTGCAGGGGAGCCTGGTGATGGGGATGGCAGGGACGGAGGGGATGGTGAGGGGCGGCGAACCTCCAGATCTGGCTGACGCGAGCATGGACGGCTACGCAAAGAGAGGCACTGCTAGAGCTATAGGTCACGGAAACGGCGGGGGCACGGTTCAGACGCAGCAAGGGCAGCAGCGGCGGGGCTTGAGCTCAAGATGAATAGAGCAACGCCCTCCTCATCAGAACTGAGGAAGACGTCGGCGACAGGGAGCGCCAGGTTGCAGAGGCATCAAGAGGAACTATTCCGGTGGCTCCGAGCTTGCCGCATCGGGGACGAGGGCACGCAGCGGCACTCGAGCAACTGGGTGGCCATGGCATCGGCGTCAGGTTTTGTCGGCGTTCTGGGAACGGGGGTCCCTAGACTTGCCTGCCTGTGGCCTGCGGCGTGGCTCAAAGGAGGGCCCAGCACAGCCCATCTTCATCAACACAGACCCAAGACCCTCGCGAGGGGCCAAGCCTCGCGGGGCGGACGACACAGAGCTTCCTCAGGCATGGCCTCACCAGGCTGGCTTGCGAGGAGGTGGAGAGATCAAGCCGGGGTACCTCACGAGGTGCCTGTGACGCAAGCCATGACGACCAAGGGCGCCAGGCGGGCGCCAGCCCGCGCAGTGTCCTCCTTTCCTCTTTGGTGCAAAGGGGTCAAGCGCAGCCACGGAGTACCGAGGCATCAGGCAAAGGTTGCCATTTCGGTGCAACAAGACCAAGACCAGGAGGACTGCGAGACGGAGGTCATCGTGGAGCCCAAGACGGCGTCACCACCAGAGCTTTGTGCAGGCGAGGACCAACTTTAGTCAGGATAAGTGTACCAGATGTTCCCCTTCAAAATGGCCAATTGTTGGCGCCCTTCCCGCTCAATATTTGGGAAGAGGCCCAGGGACATTGCCTATAAATAGGACCAGCCACCCACAGGGAGGGGGGTTGGATATCGACGATCAAGGATCGGATCGAAATCAGAGAGAGAGAAGGGTGACTGAACTCCTCCTAGCAGTTCGTCCCCCCAGCAAAGAACAGACCCTCGCGAGGCTGTTCTTCCTTGTATCGTTCATCATCATCAGCCCAAGAGGCAATCCACCACACCACACACTGGAGTAGGGTATTACACCACAACGGTGGCCCGAACCAGTATAAACCCTGTGTCTCTTGTGTTGTTTTTCCATAGCTTAGATCTTAGCAAGGCGGAAGAGTGCAGGTAGGTAGAAGGCGAAATCTCCGCGCGCACCCTAGTGTTCGAACCTCAAGGGTGTGCCGGAACCCGAAATCCTACATTTGGCGCGCCAGGTAGGGGTGCGCCGGAATTCGTCTTCCACCACCCCGTTCTCCTCCGACCATCGCGCCCATGTTTGACGCTCGTCGGGCCCGCGCCGAGCGCCGAGCCGCTCTCGCTTCCCGCGTCGCCCAGACGGCTCCTGTCGGCGGGCGTCCTCGCCATTCCTCGTCACCTGCGGTCAACGCCGCCACCGGCCCGGCGGGGGACGAGCAGCAAGCGTCGTCTCAGCATCCGTCTGTGCGGCAAGACGGCCGCACCGCTACTCCCTCACTCACCCCAGCTGGTTCTTCGTCCCACGCGCTCCGCGCACCCATGGAGGCTCGATCTGCGCTCATCGCGGCAAACGAGCTCCTGCGCTACCGTCCCGTCGACGACGTCTATGAAGAATGGCTCGACCGCATCGCCGAGCTCGTCCGCGCCACAGGGGGCTCTCCTGCGCCGTCCGTTCCGCTGCACCGCACCCCGCCCCGCGCAGGCGACAAGGCTCCGGCGGCGCCCCGGCCGCCCCCTGGGCGGAACCCGATCCGTCAGGTGCCAGCGCGGCAAGAGCAGAGCTGCCAAGAAGTCCCTCGCCCGCAAGAAGCTGCCCGGGCGCTCCCTGCTCCAGCACGTCGCGACCATGCTCCTGCTCCCGCACGTCAAGACCCCGCGCTGCTCCCAGCTGCAGCGCGTGGGGACATGCAAGACCAAGCTCTCCGTCACCCAAGGCCTCCCGTGGCCACAGCAGGCTGCCGTGCCTTCACCATCGAGCTACGCAGCATCGCGTGGCCCGGCAAGTTCAAGCCAGACCTGCCTCCTCGTTACGACGGCACGGCCGACCCTGCGGAGTTCCTCCAGCTCTATGAGCTAGGCATCGAAGCTGCCAACGGAGACGAGAAGGTCATGGCGAACTGGTTTCCCATGGCGCTCAAGGACGGGGCCCGCACCTGGCTCCTGAACCTGGCTCCAGGCACGATCTCCTCCTGGGACGAGATGCCGCTTCATCGCCAACTTCCAAGGTACTCGCGACCGGCCACCCGCCGTGAGCGACATGCGCCGCATCAAGCAACAACCCGGGGAGACCCTGCAGAAGTACATCCAGCGCTTCAACAACGCACGCCTCAAGATTCCCAAGGTGACCGAGGAGGCCATCATCTCAGCCTTCTCCGACGGCGTGCGCGATGTCAAGATGAAGGAGGAGCTGGCGATGCATGAAGACCTGTGCACTTCCTTGGAGCTGTTCAACTTGGCAACCAAGTGCGCTAGGGCTGAGGAAGGCGTCTCTCCCTCCTTGAGCTGCCTGCCGCAGACCCATAAGAGAAGAAGCCCAAGGCCAAGGATGTGAAGCGCAAGGGGGCTGCCGTGCTCGCGGCAGAACCAGACACCAAGCGGGGCAGAGATCAGCACGAACCTTCCAAGGGCAGTCGATACTGTGTGTACTAGGACCTCCACACCCAAAACACCAATGAATGTCAAGAGCTCCGAGTCATGCGAGAAGGGAGGATTGGCCGTCGCCCCGACCGCGGTGACCGGGGCTACGGTCGAGGAGGAGGAAGGAACGCAGGACGCTGGGAAGACCGTGGCCCGCGCCAAGGGTGGCGCGATCAACCTCGCGAGGATCGCTGGCAAGATCCGCCTCGCGAGGGAGACTGGAGGGATCAGCCTCGCGAGGATCACCTGCAAGGCAACGCAGGCCTCCCTCCGCTGCCGCCGCAGCCAAGGAGAAACGAGGACCGCCACCAGGATGAGGGGGCTGGGGGCTTCCAGGAGCCGCGCGCGATCGCCTGCATCCTGGGCGGGGCTCAAGCCCCAGCCTCTCAACGCATCTTCAAGCAGTTCGCCCGTGAAGTGAATGCAGTCCTCCCCAAGCTCAAAGCCACGCGCCCTCTCAGGTGGTCGGCGTGCGCCATCACGTTCAGCTCAGCAGATCAGCTCAAGTGTGCGGCTACAGCCGGAGTCCTCCCGATGCTTTGTTCCCCAATCATCAGCAACATGGTGGTCACCAGGACCCTCATCGATGGCGGGGCAGGGCTCAACGTCCTGTCCGTGGAGACATTCAACAATCTCCAAGTGCCCAACAGCCAGCTTCAGCCAACCAAGCCTTTCTCCGGAGTCACCGACGGCTCCACGGTCCCGATTGGGCAGGTCCGCCTCCCTGTCACCTTCGGGGCACGCGACAACTACCGCACCGAGCTCATCGACTACAACGTCGCTCACATTCGCCTGCCGTACAACGCCATCCTTGGGTACCCAGCGCTGGCCAAGTTCATGGCCGTAACTCACCACGGCTACAATGTCCTCAAGATGCCAGGAAGTGGCGGAGTCATCACGGTGCCCTGTGAAGAGAAGGACGGGGTGTGTTCCCTGGAGCGAGCCTTTCAGGCCGCATCACTGGAAGACCCGGATCGCGGAAGCAGGAGGCTTCCCGAGACCGCCCCCAAGAAGAAGAAGACATCGTCCGGCCCGGTCCCTCAGGAGGCAGGCCCCTCTGGGCCCGCGCCTGCCCAGGGGGAACCTCTTTCCATCGCATAGGAAAGCGTGCCCGGCGCCCTCCTCAGGCAGGGCTCAGGGGCTCTCCCCTGGAGGGCCACCGACCTGGCTGGGGTCACGAGGGAGGCGCTTGGGCACCACATGGAGGCGTGTTTCGAAGCACGTTTCCCTCAAGAAGGAGTAAGGCAAGGAGAGCCAAACCCTCAGGAGTTCGTCAGCAAGGCCATTAAGGAGCTACAGGAGTCAAGAGTCATGAAAGGCGGCCGCCACCTACCAGCTGTGGCTCCCCATCCAGGCGAGGATGGTGGGTTGCGCGTCTGCATCGACATACCAGGGCTCAATCGAGTCACCTCTCTGGAGCGCCTCTGGCCCTCGCGAGTGGGGCGCTGCGGAGGTCCAACCCACAGCTATGTTCGCATGCCTTACGGCTTGCCGAACGCGGATGCCACGTACCAGCGCCTCATGAGGGGCATCATGGAGGCACAAGAGGCCAGGCATTCCGCAGCCCTGGCGGAGATGGAGATGGTCCGCGAGGAGCCACCAGCGCCTCCGGAGCCTCGCGAGGCCCCTAGGCCTGGGGGCTCGTGAGGATCAGCTTCCGCAGCCCACCGAGTCTGCTAAACCAACAGTCCTTCGTCCTCAACATCATCAGGTGACATCTTTCAAGTTTCATTTCCAGCTGGGAGCGCCTCCCCAGGGCTGCATTATTCCCAGGCCGCGTGGGTCCATCCCTGCGGCATGTATCCCTTCTATTTCATGTTGTTAGCTTACCTTGTTGGGGGCGCCCCTCGGGCTGTATCATCCTCAAGTCGCTCGGGCCTGACCTAGTGATGTCTGCCTTCCCAGCATCTATTTGAATGAATCCACTCCTTCGCGGCTAATGTGTTTGACCTAGTTGCCCGCTCAACTGACGCCAACTAACAGAACTGCTCCCAAACGGCACGACGCTTGCGCATGGGTTCGTCCCTGCAACGCCGACAAACCTGAATGGCTGAGCTCTGGCCGCGGCAGCCCCGCATGGCGCCACCTCGTCAAGCCTTCAGTGCCTCATCGCCCCTCGGAAGCAACGAACGGCTGAGTGTCAATTGTCATGGCAACCCCTCGTTCTTTCTATGATAGGTCTACAGGATCTCCTAAAGGAGCTGCGTCAGGCGAGGCCCTTGCGGTGTCTCCTTCACTCTCATCCGCGCGAACCTCTTGCACGTTAAAAGGGGGGGTGCCTGAGCATTGCGACTCAGGGCTCCTACTGGCTCTCCAGCCCTCACCCTCTGGCCTTGTCCACGGCATCGCGACCTGGCATACCAGCGACGGTTGAGACTCGCTCGAGGGCCGGGACCCGAGGACGTAGAGCAGAAAGGGGAGCAAAGGCGAGAGGGGAGGGACACGCGAGGACCTCGCCGAGCAACCTCACGCCTGCCGATGCACGGGCCCGGCGACACAGCAGAGAGCGACACCTGATTCTCGAGATAAGTCACCACCCGGAAGCACCAGCTACCGTGGCACCATCCCCGCACCTAATGCAATCCCGTGTTAGCGACGCCGCTCTCCTTTCTCACCGAACGACGGCTGCTTGAGCACCAAAGGGGACCTCCTGAGCATCGCGACTCAGGGGCTCTTACCGGACTCTGGGTCGCTCACCTCCTGGCCTTGACCACGGCATCGCGACCTGGCATACCAGCGACGGCTGAAGCCGCCTTCGGACTGGGACCTGTCGGCGCAGAGCACCAAGCCCTCGTGAGGTTCAAAAGGGAGAACTGAGCTAAGACGGAATGAGCAACTCGCACAATTCTATGACAAGGGTTATATTAACAAAATAAGATCACAGGCACCTTACAAGCCCCCACGGGACGCATCTTTGATTCCTCACAGGGAACAGATCCTAAAGGGACGCTAACTACACGCGCCCCTACAGAAGACGCCATCATCAATAGTGGGCTGTCAAGCACCGGCGCCAACCCCATCCAGATCAGAGTCGGCGACGGCCTGACGAGCCCGCCCTGCTCCAGGAGTGGCACCGGCTCGGGGGCTCGTAGCTGTCGTCGCTCGTCTCCGGAGTCGCAAAGAGCTCGCCGGAGTCGCTGGAACTTCCGATGCCTCCGTCGCCTGAGGAACCGCCAAGGGAGCTGTCAGCGGGCCCAGTCCTCGCCGTAGCAGGTTCCCGACCACCTCTCCCGGGGCAGCACTCCAGCCGGCGCCCGTTCGCATCGAAGGACTTGAAGAACATCACCGAAGCACCGTCGTACTCCAAGTGGATCGCGAAGGCGCCTCTTGTCCTGCAAAGCCGGGCGACTTCGCTCCAGCCTCGAGTCATGAAGACCTCGCCCGGGGCAACGACCGCAACCTCTGCCTCGGTCGTGAGGGTGCTGCAACTGGCGTGCTACAGCCAAAGCTCCAGGAGATCTCCCTGCGGGACGATGGAGGCGAAGAAGGGAGGAAGGCGAATCCAAGACTGAGGAGGCATGGCGGCGCAGAGCACGAACTCTCGGGAGGAGCCTTCGGTGTGGACCCCAGGGGGGACGACCCACACCTTCGTGACCCGTCGGCGCCGACGGCGGCGCCGCCCGTGGCGATCAGCATCAGCTCCTTCAGGGCCCTCGTTGTGGGCGTACAAGGGAAGCGGGAACCCCGGCCGTGCCCGCTCGCACCAGGGCCTCGACACCACCTGATGGGCCCCCTCGTCCGGGCCACGGAGGACGAGCCGTTTCTTCGGCGGAAGCGGGTCTGGTTCCTCTCGGGGAGCCTTTCCCTTCTCTGCCGTCGAGAACCGGCGGATCGGAGCCATCATAGCAAGACGGAGCAAGGACCGGGAAGAAGGAGAAGCAAGAAGGGATGGACTGGAAGGGCGCGCGCCGTTCCGTACTTATGGCCGGCGAAGGCCAACTGCCGACCTCCACGATCGCAGGTAATCATGACCCGCTTTGCATGCAGGGACTTGTCCAATCCGTGCAGTTGCCGAGGCGCCATGGGGAAGTGGAGACGCCCATGTCCAATCAACGGCCACGCGCCGCCCAAGGCCGCAGGCTGATAGGGCCCGCGGCACTTCGCTCTTGCCCTTCCGCCTCCCTGCACGGCCAAGTTCGGGCGCGCCTTGGGCCCGGGGGCTACTGTCGGCGTTCTGGGAACGGGGGTCCCCAGACTTGCCTGCCTGTGGCCTGCGGCCTGCGGCGTGGCTCAAAGGGGGGCCCAGCACGGCCCATCTTCATCAACATAGACCCAAGACCCTCGCGAGGGGCCAAGCCTCGCGGGGCGGACGACACGGAGCTTCCTCAGGCACGGCCTCACCAGGCTGGCTCGCGAGGAGGCGGAGAGATCTAGGCGGGGTACCTCACGAGGTGCCCGTGACGCAAGCCATGACGACCAAGGGCGCCAGGCGGGCGCCAGCCCGCGCAGTGTCCTCCTTCCCTCTTTGGTGCAAAGGGGGCAAGCGCAGCCGCGGAGTACCGAGACATCAGGCAAAGGTTGCCATTTCGGTGCAACAAGACCAAGACCAGGAGGACTGCGAGACAGAGGTCATCATGGAGCCCAAGACGGCGTCACCACTAGAGCTTTGTGCAGGCGAGGACCAACTTTAGTCAGGATAAGTGTACCAGATGTTCCCCTTCAAAATGGCCAATTGTTGGCGCCCTTCCCGCTCAATATTTGGGAAGAGGCCCAGGGCCATTGCCTATAAATAGGACCAGCCACCCACAGGGAGGGGGGTTGGAGATCGAGGATCAAGGATCGGATCGATATCAGAGAGAGAGAACGGTGACTGAACTCCTCCTAGCAGTTCATCCCCCCCAGCAAAGAACAGACCCTCGTGAGGCTGTTCTTCCTTGTATCGTTCATCATCATCAGCCCAAGAGGCAATCCACCACACCACACATTGGAGTAGGGTATTACACCACAACGGTGGCCCGAACCAGTATAAACCCTGTGTCTCTTGTGTTGTTCTTTCCATAGCTTAGATCTTAGCAAGGCGGAGGGGTGCAGGTAGGTAGAAGGCGAAATCTCCGCGCGCACCCTAGTGTTCGAACCTCAAGGGTCTGCCGGAACCCGAAATCTGACAGGTTCATGTTCAAGCCAGTAGAGAGACAGAGCTGGGAGAGGGTACAGGCAGAAGGAAAGGAAGGAGATGGAGGTGACAAGGAAGCTGCAGCATGACCAGGTGCTCCGGTCGGTGAGGTCGATGAGGAGGCCGGGGCGACGGTGCTATTTGAGGTGCTTGGTACGAGCAGGAGGACAAGCGGAGACGCACGGGAGGAGAAGTGGAGGCCTGACGTGGTCGGCGGCTTGGAGGTCCTCCCGCTCCTATGCAGCTTGGGCGCCATGTGAGGTGGCAGGAGGAGGCGCTCGGGCCAGGAGAGCTGCTGGAGCTGTTGCGGGCGGGAGGAGCTCGGGGCCTCGGTTACGGGATTGGGCGGATCGAGGGGAGGAGGTGGTTGGCCAGAAGCTTAAAACAAGGGAAGTGGTCGGAGGCTTCGGTGGCGGAGAGGTGGATCTGGGAGGGTCCCGACGGAGATGGTGAGTTGGTGGCGGCGGCGCGATGGGAAAGGAAGGATGGGACATGAGGCCGAGGAACTAGGGTTGCCCACTATATATAGCTAGTTGATTTGGGTAGGGCTATCCGGTCCCTCCGATAGAAATTGGACGGTCGGAAAAAAATAGGGAGTCCAATAAAGAAAACAAAGATATTTTCCGGATGTTTGGGGATGATCCGGGCCCAATGGTGACGACTGCCCGGGTCGGGTTTGGGTAAGTTTCAGACACGCACGCGAGGGGTTTTTGTGCACTGTGCAGAGAGGCTCATATGGTCGGACAACAAAAGAACGGTTGGTCTCAAAAGGGACAAGAGGGGAATAGGGAGAAGCGGGAACTACGAACAGATGTGAGTTTTTTGAAAACATGCGGATGCAATGCGGATAATGCGATGATGAATGCAACAGACAAATAAAACACACGGCGGCAACGAAATAACTGGAAGGCATCTGGAGCATCGGTCACGGGGCGTTACAACAGTCCACCACTACAAGAGGATCTCATCCCGAGATTTAGGATTGCACCAGAGGGAAAACAGAAAAGGAAGAGGAGAGGTAAACTAAGTTGCTTCTTGTACAAACGAGTGAAACCAACGAACCTTGAGAGATTAGAAAATTTTGAGAAAAGGATACAACGGAGATGAACGAAGTTGAAAACACTCCATTATAAAAGAGGAACAAGGAACATTGCCAAAACCTTGAGGTTGCAAGACATGAATGAAGAGCTCCAGCAACAAGGAAGGACAAGTAACCACTCTGGTTGAAACGGAATAAGCAGGGAAAGAACATGATCTTTGATAAAATGAGATGATGGTTAGAAGGGAGTTAAAACACAATGCCTTTGGAATGGGAGAATAGAATCTAGATTGATGGAACAAAACAATGGAGAAGAAAATGATAACTCATCCCACAGATGAATTTGAAAGAAACATCCTTACGAAGAAGGCTTGAACAGAGTTGTTGAAAAATCAACAATGAAAACAATAAGCTGCTTGTAGGCTTATGAAAACATCTCAAAACTTGAGGTGAAATTCAGCCACAAATGGAAACAAGATTGGATTGATATGAACAAGGAAACGTGAAACTTATTTCACCAGGAGGATAAATGAAGAACTTGGGTCATTTATGAGCACCATAAATAGCAAAATCCTTAGGGAAAGCTTTAGGTGAAATATAACCCAAGATAACTCCAATGAAGAGGTTGATTGGTTGAAAAGATGTTTTGAGCGAAGAGAAAATGATGGATTTAGATATGTCACTCTTGAAAACTTGTGACTCAAGAAACACGAAGGGAAATTATCAAGAATGACATAATACCACCTCAAAAGATGAGGTATGAAAGAATTGCACTTCGGAATGCAAGATGAAGAAAGCTTGAACTCCTCAAAATACGACATGTGTGGAACACCATGTTTATTTTAGAGTATAGCTTGGTGGATCTTAGCTTCGCGAGAAATCTTGAAGAATAATTGAAGAATGAAAAGAATCCTTGACGAGCCCCCATGTAGCCTCCATGAAGAACTCCGGTAATAAAAGGATGATAAAAGGAAGAGAAGTTTTAAATGCAAGGTGTATCCCTGCAATGTTTTAGATGGAGCTTCACGATGATATAATTTGAGAAAACTTGGAACTCCGAAAAGAAAGATGAACAACTTAGCACCGACAAATTGATATCATGAATGAACTCCGGAACAAAAGAATTGAATCACCTCAAAGAAAACAAGAATAAGATTTACTATATGTTTATCCTTCATCAACTTAACTTGATGACAAGCAACGACTTTGGCATACTACTTATTCTCATAGAAAAAGGATTGAAGAGAGATATAGCACAAACTTGAGAAAGTCTTCAACGAACCACCGGTAGGATTTGAAAAGAACGAATGAATTGATACGATAACAATGGAAGAGGAATGTTGAACGAACCAATGTAAGAATTGAAAACGAATGAAGAAAAGAGAATGAAACACCTGGAGGAATTAGAAAACGAATGAAGATACTTGAAGCAATTTAGATACAAGAGAAACGAAGAGATCATGAACTGACTAGAGAATAGTTGAATGATGCACCAGTAAGATTTGGAGAATGAGAGCTGAAAGGTAAAATGAATACTTCTGAGATGATGGGCTCCGGAGAATCAAACTGTAAGGATTTAAGAGGAACTCCTCTTTGGTCTTCAAAATTCGAGAATGACGACGAGAAACACAGCCATGAATTTGTTGAGGCACTCCAGAATGAAAATAAGAAAGGTTGAACCAACGATGAAAAGAATTTGAAAGATCTTGGAGAAAGACATATGACTGATGATAATTCATTCTTACGTCAACTTGGAGAAGAATTTGAGAGTAACTCCGGGAAAATAGAAGAGTCAGGTAAGATCCTGCGAAAATACCTATGGGTTAGGGCCCACTCAAAAGATACACCGTTGAATGATTTAAAAGAGAAATTGCACCAGTTGAATAAATGGCTTGAATTAGATAACATCCTCAAAAGAGCTTGGACGAATCGAGAAAGGAAACGTGAATCTCCTGAGCTATCCTCAGCACTCCAGAACAAATGAATGGCAAGAAGTGGATGATTAAGAGGTGCACTGGCACAAGAAAGCATTTGGACAAATGAAAGGAATATGATCAACACCGAAGCTTGAATTGAATCCATCGGGAAACAAAAGAAAACGAAGAATGATAACTTGAATCTCTGTTAGTATCTTCCCGAGAATCACCGGATAAGAACATTAACGAAAAAGGATGGAGAGACTTCCCATCAATAAGAGGATACTTGATTAAGAAATTTGAGTCCTTGAAGAAAAAGGGTGGGATGGCAGGAAAACAAAGGCAACTTGGGCAGATGGAATGGATACCGTTGAGAAAACTTCGAATTGACCTTGCGGATGTTGAGAATGATCGGATCCACTTGAAGAGAAGCACACCGGTTGGAATGAATTGAAAAGACAACCTTGATGATCAAGAAGGATTAACATCCACATAGAAATATGAGAACCCGCTTAGGGAAGGTATGGAATCAACACTTGACATTGAAGCAACTCGAATACAACAACTCAAAACCTAGCAAAGGATTTGGCTCACAGAATAAGCTGGAAACAAACATATGATAGATCCCACATCGTATCATGTGTCTGTTGGAAAGATATTCTAGGAGCTACTTAAATTCCCACTTATAAACTCCCGAAACTTTCTGGTTATGCAACCTGGTGTTGGGGATACAGGGGAAGCATAATATCTCACGCAAACTAACAATCCCTACATCCAGCTGTATCCATCCGTCAACACATAACCAAGAAACCTTCGGAAATCGTGTACCTCCACCTTAGAAAAGCATCCATTATACAAGTTATGGCGATACTCCCAAACTCCCACCCCAGTACTGGGTGGCATCGAGGTTATCTCACCAACAACTACATAAAAGAGATTATCGATGTCGGCGAACTCTGGTATTCCAGAACTGCAACGATAAAATTGTGACAACAACACCTCGGAGCTCAACTCCCCGGGACACTACCACAACCCCTGAATGTCAGGAGGCACCAAGAACAATGTTCTCATCACAAGACTATCGGAACAATTCCAAGATACCCGTGTGATCCTAAAAAAATTCGTGAAATTTGAGGAGAGGGAAGTCAAAACTTCTACGTCAGGAGGCCTCACCAGAGCGACGAAGGGACTGAGGAGTAAAAAGAATCCTACTCTCCGATATATATAATCCTAAGACTCAAAACAATTTGTTCTAGACTCAACAATGTCAGCAATTCGATCAAGCAGGGGGCTCCTAAGTCGGGGATGGCTCTGATTACCAACTTGTAACACCCACAATGCGGCTATATCTCCCACATGTCGAGGCATGACTTAGAGGCATAGCCGCATGGTAGTTTTGTCGCAAGAGGGGTAATCTTCACACAATCCCATGTACTGAATAAGAAAGGGATAAAGAGTTGGCTTACAATCGCCACTTCACACAAATAACAAGTTAAACATACATCATCCAGAGTACAATGAAGGTCCGACTACGGAACCAAAATAAAAGAAGACAACCCCAAATGCTAGATCCCTGATTGTCCCAACTGGGCACGACTACTGGTCAACTGGAAAAGACACAAAACATTGATCAAAATCTTCATTGAGCTCCCACTTGAGCTCGGTTGCGTCACCTTCACTAGTATCATCGGCACCTGCAACTGTTTGGAAGTATCTGTGAGTCATGAGGACTGAACAATCTCACACCCGCGAGATCAAGACTATTTAAGCTTATGGGTAGGATAAGGTAATGAGATGGAGCTGCAGCAAGCGCTAAGCAAATATGGTGGCTAACATACGCAAATAAGAGTGAGAAGAGAAGCAACCCATCGGTCGAGAAGCTAGAAGTGATCAAGAAGTGATCCTGAAACTACTTACGCACTAACATAACTCCAAAACAGTGTTCACTTACCGGACTCTGCCGAACACTAATAGGAAAAGGGCTATAGATGATATGGACACTAATGGCGCACCAGACATGTGGTGCGCCACTACTATATATCAGTGGCGCACCATGTGTGGGTGCGCCATTAGTGTGACAGACACTAATGGCGCACCACACCCATGGTGCGCCACTACTAACATATTTTTTTCCAAAAATACTAATGGCGCACCAGGGAACAGTGCGCCATTACTAGTTTAGCTAGTAATGGCGCACCACTCACCACGTGCGCCACTACTATCATTTTGTTTTTTTGCAAAACTACTAATGGCGCACCACCAGCTGGTGCGCCATTAGTAACCAGGGTTACTAATGGCGCATTTGTAGGTGGTGCGCCATTAGTAACCTGGGACCAGCTAGATATTTTGGACAGCCACCTACACACTCACTTTCCCCACTTCATTCTCTCCACCTCCTCCTCCAAGCTTGTCTCGGCTGCCTCCTCCTCACCTCATTTGCACCATAGATTCATCCAAATTAAGTGGTTAAATTACCTTTTTTTGATTGGTAAGTAAGGGGAAAGCTTTCTTTATGTTGTAGATCTACTTTTTTCTCCCTCCAACAACGTGCACATGCACTTTTTATGGCCTAACTAGATCTATGTATGTTTGTGGTGTTGATATGTTTGTGGTGTTGCATATATGTTTGTGTTTGCAGGTACCGGTATTTGAAATGCGATAGTTGCCAATATTTTGCCAGAATGTTGATTCATTTCCGTTTCGGCGAGAATTTTGGCACTATGCATTCTTTTTGGTCCTATTTTTAGGGAAAGTCATGCCAAATTTTTTCTTGGTTCTAAAATATCGTTTTGCTATACCCCGCATGAGACCATGGTCCCCATGATGACCGAAGGCATCGTGAATAGGTTTTTGAGCTCCGCGAAGGCCGAGATGCTTCAAAAGAACGAGACGGAGATAAGATGTCCATGTCGAAGATGCAAGTTGAAGGGCCTTATTGCGGACCCGGATTCCGGGCAGGTGCGGGACCACCTGCTCTTGCGTGGTTTCATGGATGGCTATCAGTGGAAAGGTGATGAAGATGACTATGAAGTCGTCCATGGGGGCCGGGCAAGAAATGAGGAAGGGCAGCAAGACAACCACCGCTGCGAGGGCGGGCGAGAAGACAAAGAATCTCTAGGACATGATCACGACGGTGATGCTGTACACAGTCATCATGTAGAATATGCCGGACATGATGATGAGGAAGATGAAGATGCTAGAGCAGACAACGATGGGCCATCGATGGACTGGGTGTAGGACCCTCATATTCAAGAGCTTCTTCTCAAGCAGACGGATAATGCAAGAGCTGCCACCTGAGAGAAAGCCAAGCTGGATCAACTTGAGATAGACGCGGTTACTCCATTATATGAAGGATGCAGGCCCGAGGATACCCACTTGAAAGTAACGCTCATGGCTTTGGAAATGAAGGTAAAACACAAAATGACCGACGCATGCTTCGACGAGAACATGTCATTCTGGCACAAATGTCTTCCCAAGGGGAACAAGTGCCCGACCAGTTTCGAGGAGGCGAAGAAAATCGTGTGTCCTCTGGATTTACCGCACGTGAAATACCATGTGTGCATGAACAATTGCATCATTTATCGGGACGAGCACGCGGAGTCTACCATATGTCTGGTGTGCGGCATCACTCGATACAAGAAGAGGAAGAAAGCTCCTCGAAAAGTGGTGTGGTACTTTCCGATCACTCCTCGTCTGCAGCGGTATTTCATGGACCCTAAGCTAGCAAAGCTATTGCGTTGGCACGCGGATAGGGAGGAGAAGAAGCAAGAAGATGACGGAAATGATCCGGAGATAAATAAAAAAGACAAGATGCTGAGTCACCCTAAGGATGCGAGCCAGTGGCAAGCGTTGAACTTTGAACACCCAGAATTTGGGTACGATCCAAGGAACATCGTGCTGGGCGCGAGCACCGATGGAGTCAATCCGTTTGGCAGCCAGAGAAGCACACATACCACCTGGCCTGTGTTTGTGTGGATGTACAACCTTCCCCCTGGTTGTGCATGAAGAGGAAGTACATTCACGTGAGTATGCTAATTGAAGGGCCGAAACAATCACGGAACGACATCAATCTGTATCTGGGGCTGCTGAAGGAGGAGCTAGACACACTGTGGAAAACGCGAGCCAATACGTGGGACGCCGTAGAGAAAGAATATTTCCCTATGAGAGTCGCACTGCTCACGACGGTGCACGACTATCTCGGTTACGGATATCTCGCGGGGCAGGTGGTCCACAGATTTTCTGGATGCGTTAGGTGCATGGATGACACAATGTATCGCCAGCTAGATAGAGATCCCGGGTCTTAGAAAACCGTGTTCATGGGACATCGAAGGTGGCTTCACGACGATGACCCATGGAGAAAACGCAAGGATTTGTTCGATGGTGAAAACGAACCCCGAAGACGCCCGCGTACAAGGTGCAGCGAGGAAATAGACGAGCTGTTGAAAAATTGGAAAGATTGCCCACTGCCGGGAAAGAAGCAAAAGGCGCAAGAGCCGGGAAAGAAGCGAAAGGTGCCAGAGCCGCTGCTGAAGGTATGGAAAACGTGGTATCTTTTCTGGGACTTGCCGTATTGGAAGATCCACCGTGTGCCTCACAGCCTTGATGTCATGCATATCACGAAGAACGTGTGCGAGAGTCTGCTTGGTACCCTGCTCAACATGCCAGAGAGGACCAAAGATGGGCCGAAAGCAAGGGCAGACTTGAAATCAATGGGCATCAAGCAGGAGCTTCACGCTAATGATGATGATGATGATGATGATGATGATGATGATGATGATGATGAGGCGAAGCAGGACATGGAAAGTCGTCGCAAAGGCAAAAAGGCCAAGAAGACCGAAAATGACTACCCTCCCGCGTGCTTCACTCTAAGTCAGGAGGAGATCGAGCAATTTTTCACCTACCTCGTAGGAGTAAAACTTCCTTACGGTTACGCGGGGAAGATAAGAAGATACCTAGACCCAGTGAAGCAGAAGTTCAGCGGGATGAAGTCTCACGACTGTAATGTGCTGATGACGTAGATACTTCCAGTTGCAATCCGTGAAACGCTATTTGGCCTATGCAACTTTTTCGACATCATCTCTCAAAAGTCGGTTGGCGTGAGGCAACTCAGAAGGCTACATGAAGAGATCGTGGTGATACTATGTGAGCTTGAGATGTACTTCCTGCCCGCATTCTTCGATGTTATGGTGCATCTGCTGGTCCATATCATGGAGGATATCATCCAACTCAGGCCGACGTTCCTGCATAGCATGATGCCGTTCGAAAGGATGAATGGTGTCATCAAAGGATACGTTCACAACATGTCATGTCCAGAGGGAAGCATAGCCAGGGGCTTTCTGACCGAAGAGTGCATCTCCTATGGCATGAATTATCTAGGCATCGAGAACCCCGTTGGTCTGCCTGTCAACAGGCACCTTGGCAGGCTCGCTGGATTGGGTCACCGCGAGTGTCGCCGCGAAATGCATGTCGACTTCGAGGGTCGACTCGCCGACTTTGAAAGAGCAAACCTAGTCGCACTACAACACATAGACGTGGTCGATCCATGGGTGGTAGAGCATAAAACCTTTATTGAGAAGACGTATAATGACCGAGGCCAACAGAGGACGGACGGACATATAATCAAAGAGCACAACTCATGTTTCACGCGTTGGTTCAAGAAGAAGCTTCTGTCGTACCCTTTACATGAGGATTCTTCTGTGGAAGAAAAACTCATATTCGCCTTGTCACAGGGCGCCGAGCACAACCTGATGACCTATGAGGCGTACGATATCAACGGCTACACATTCTACACCAAGGACAAGGACATGAAGAGCGATGCTTATCAGAACTCCGGGGTAACGATGGAATCCTACACCGGTAACGACAAGGACAGATACTACGGAAGGATCGAGGAGATCTGGGAGCTGAGCTACGCGGGAGAGAAGGTCCCGATGTTCCGTGTCAGATGGGCCAAGAGCGTCCTAAAAGAAGACCGGTATTTCATCACCATGGTTATACCCGATGCCAAATCCAAGACCGCGGGCGCAAACGACACCGTGAAAAATGAGCCATGGGTACTGGCTTCCCAAGTGGACCAATGCTTCTTCATTACCGACCCGTCAAAGCCCAGTCGTGTTGTCATGAGGAGAGGCAAAAGGAAGATCATTGGAATGGATGGAGTCGCAAATGAGCAAGACTTCGACAAGTACGGTGACCCGAAGATGGAACATGACGACGACGATGAAGTGCCATACACCACAAGAAGAAGCAGGACCACCCTACCTAAAGGACGTGTGTTCCACAGAAGAACTCCATTTGCAAAAAAGAAGGGCAAGAAGATTGTGAACAGATAGCTAGCTAAGATCGCTTGTATTTAAATTGTAGCCTTCATTTCCCGATTGTATTTCGACATATTGAAATGATATTTATTATGTTCTAGTGTCCTCACGAATATTTATTTATGTTTATTATGGTATTGAATTTCTAATACACAAAAAGTATATAATTTGTTAATATTTTTGAACTCGTGAATATTTTTAAATTTAATTCATCGGCACTTTTTGAATTCATGAATATTTTTTCAAATTTGATGATATTTTTGCATATTCAATATGAAAAAAATATTGAATATTCATGAGGATACTCGATCTCGATCCCCCTCCATCTCGATCGCTATCCCCCCTCGCCACATCCCCCTTGCCGCCGAGCACCCCCCGCACCCTCCCCCGCTCCACCGCCGACGACGACCCCCCGCACCCTCCCCCGCTCCACCGCCGCCGACGACCCCCCGCACCCTCCCCCGCTCCGCCGCCGACGACCCTCCGCACCCTCCCCCGCTCCACCGCCGCCGACGACCCACCGCACCCTCCCCCGCTCCACCGCCGCCGACGACCCACCGCACCCTCCCCCGCTCCACCGCCGCCGACGACGCCCCGCACCCTCCCCCGCTCCCACCGCCGTCGATGACCCCCCGCACCCTCCCCCGCTCCACCGCCGCCGACGACCACTTTTAGAATTTCATGGGCACTTTTTGAATTCATGAATATTTTTTCAAATTTTGATGATATTTTTTCATATTCATAAATGTTTTACCAATTCACAAATGAACGCAACTAAAAATCCAAAAAAAATTATTGATGATATTTTTAAATAACAAATTTGATGATATTTTCAAATAACAAATTTGATGATATATTCAATTAAAAATAAAAAAACAAATTTGATGATATTTTCAAAATAAACAAATTCATCAAAAAAACAAATTTGATGATATCTTCTATTCTAGTCCTCATGAAAATAACAAATTTGATAAAAACAAATTATTAGATGCAACAAAAAAAAGAAAAAAAAGTTACTAATGGCATGCCAGAGGAGGGTGCGCCATTGCTATCAGAAAAAAAAAGAAGTTACTAATGGCGCACCAGAGGAGGGTGCGCCATTGCTATCAGAAAAAAACTTACTAATGGGGCACCAGTGGGTGGTGCGCCATTGCTATCAGTGTTTTTATGGCGCACCCCTGGATGGTGCGCCATTACTATCCTTCCCCCTTATGTGTGTTGTCCATCTCGCGTTCGTCCTTCTCTCTCCCAATCTCACATCTCTCCGACCCAATGCCCGACCCACTGCGCCGCCGCCCGTAAGCCCCCCTCCTCCTCCGCCCGTAAGCCCCCTCCCCCTGACTGACTCGACTCCCCTGGCCTCCACACGCAGTTCACCGTCCCGGACCTCCGACTGCATCGCCTCCTGCGGCGGCAACATCCACAGCATCGACGTCTTCGTCCCCGACAACGCCCCCATCTTCTACGCCCGTAGGTACCCCATCCAACTCGCCCCCGCCTCCATTTCCCACCTCTCCCTCTCTGCTCCTCCCTCCTTGCCCTCTCCCTCTCTGCTTGATACCCTCTCTTCCTTGTCTCCACCTTCTGTCCTTGCATGTGAGGTGTTTGATTGAATGTCAATTCAAACAATTGATGCAGTCGCGTCCACCGGAGCACCACGACCGTGTCTGCGACCTCGACTCTACTCCGCCGCTGTCTACGACCTCGTCTGCGACCGCGTCCATCAAGGTGAGTTCTAGTCTAAAACTCTCAATGCTCAAGTCTGCAAGCATCATGGATTCATTCTTCTTCAGACCTTGTTTGTTTCTTTCTTCTTGAATGAATGGAGTACAATACAAGTTCAGGAACAAGGGACATTTTTTTCAATTGTGAACTCTCAATGCTCAAGTCTGGAAGTGTTTACAAATTCAAAGAGTTCACATGACTACTGGTCAAATACTCTAGTGTATTTACTGTAAATCTAGTCTGAAACTAGTAGAGCTCTTGGTGATTTGCAAATTCAGTTTAAATAAAAATTTGCTACATGACTACTGATCATGTATGAAAGATGTTGCTATTGGATGAGCACAAGAACTACTCAATAGATTAAGTTGTAGCTTTTAGCTTAAGTGAGTAGCCAGTACTGTAGTGAGTAGCTTAGCTTGTTTAAGTACTGCCAGTTAGTAGTACTGCTAGTGAGTAGATGAAATCCATTTAACTAGCTTAATTGAGTTTTAGTTGTGTAGTGAAGTTCTTCTATTCTGTATGATGCGGTTCACGCTTAAACTATCCTGCTATGTAGTCTGTTGGATCATCTATGTACTATGTATGCTGTGGCATGTGGTGTGGTCGATGCTGAGATGTCAACTCTATGTACTATGTATGCTGTGGCATGTGGTGTGGTCCGAGTGATCAGGTTTCAAATGATTCTACTGTAATATTATGGGGTTCTACTCCTGGAACACTTCAGAAATTTTACTTCATAACTGGGGTATTTTGATGATATTGGTGGGTTTTGTCTCCGACCATCGTGTCGTGATGATATTGTGGGGTGTTGTGGGGTTGCAGCTGGGCGGGGGAGGGGTAATGATTTTGCAGGTACGCCGAGAGACCCTTGAGTTTGCTGGAATGTCGATTAACTTCCGTTCCGGAAAATTCAGGTACTCCATATGTCCTATTTTCAGCAAAGGTCATGCTGCAATTTTCCGTGAATTTTAGCATGACTTTTCTAAAAATAGGACATATGGGGTACTTGCGACTAATACATGGGCCGGGGTACCTTAGTACTTAATTAAGTAGGATCAACTTCCCCTTTATTCTAAATGATGAAAGCTTAGGCTTTTAGGGTGCCTCAGCATCGACAAACCCTAAATGATAAAAGCTTACCTTTTAGGATGCCTCGGTGTCGACAAATCCTAAATGATGAGAGCATGATCTTGTGCCTTGACAATAACCAACTTTTTGACCAAACTTTTTTCCTATTTAGAGCAAAACATGGCCCACAACGATGAGGCCGGCGGTTCAGGCAAGCAATTCTGGGAGCTGTCCCAGGAGATGGAGGAAGAACCTCACCGCTATGAGGACGCCGCGGAAGTTACCGATCCTGACTACACAACCCCTAGTGGTGTCGGGGATCACACCACTAATGGTGCCGCCGAGGATGCCACCACTGATGATGGCAGTGCACGCACAGATGGCAGCCAACCGAAGAGGCAACGGAAGGACCGGCGCCCGAACGTGCTCCGCACCATCAAGGAGGAATTTACTGAAGTGAACTCCGATGGGCATCCAACGGCGCCCAAAGAATTAGTCAAGGGGTACTCGCTTCAGCTCGGGTGCATTCTCCGGAGCACCGTCTCGATCAACACCGAGAACCTAAGGGATAAGGACCGAGGGAATTTGCGCAACCTCCTCTTCACAAAGCTGCACGAACGATACAAGTTCCCTGCTGACTTTGCAAACACACGCCTCTCAGGGAATAAAGTGAACAGTGCCGCCCTCACGACAATGAGCACGGCCCTGTCTACTTGGAGAAGCGCGGTGAAGAGAATGATTGACAAACGTGATAGTTATGAGAAGATCAAGGCGAAAAATCCTTCGA
The DNA here is from genome assembly GCF_056163025.1 of Triticum urartu. NCBI lineage: Eukaryota > Viridiplantae > Streptophyta > Magnoliopsida > Poales > Poaceae > Triticum > Triticum urartu. The sequence goes on along the minus strand of NC_141879.1, from coordinate 411,773,877 downwards.
TCAGCGAAGATGACTACAAGGAGTTCAAGATCAAGTGCGAGAGCAGCGCAACCTCAGAATCAAGTCAGTGTGGGAAAGAAATGCGGGAGTTGAACTTAGGGGAACACAAACTCGGTCCCGGTGGTTACAGAGTGGCGGAGACTATATGGGACAAGGAGGACGCGGAGCGTGCCGAGCAAGGCCTACCGCCCCGCTTCGAGAAACAAAGTGACAAGAAGACCAGGAACTATGTCAGGGCCCGGTACAAGGAGGACCCGGTAACAAAGGAGCTTACCACGGATCCGAAGACCAGGGCGCTTGAGCGTGTTCTGATAAGGAATACACCCCCGCATAATTAGCTCCATACGGTTGCATTCTAATTAATGAAGCCAAATTTCTAAATGGTTCACATTCCTTCCGCAGGAGACTGAAAGCAGTAGCGCGGGGTCGTCTCAGAGCACCCCTTGGGACAACACTCTAAATCGGGCGTTGAACATAATGAAAAACAAGGATAAGCTCAGTAAGCCGTCGTCAGCTGGTCGTGTGGCCGGCAAAGGCTTTTCCACAAAATGGTCGTCATACTATAACGCTGGTGGGCGAAAGGAGAGAAAGACCAGCTCGGAAAGCCAGTCACGCGAGGTTCAAGAACTCAAGGCACAAGTGGCGCGGATTCCGGAGATTGTCCAAGAGCAAGTGCAACAACAACTGGGATTGCGGGCTGACGATTCCGCCATTGTGCCTACCTTGATTCAAGGGCTGACGATGTGGATTGCGGGCGGCCAACAGGGGCCGCCCCCGGTTCCCAGCTTCACGGCCAGCAACTCGCACAACGCGCGGGCAGCGCCATTGGTGTCTCCGGCGGAGGCGGTATTGGTGTCTCTGACGCTGGCATGTGCATTGGAGCTTAATGCACCCGGGTGTACGCCGGCCGGCACCTCGGCAGCAAGCGGCCCCTCCGTCAATTGCACGCCCGCCGTTGGTGGTGCCTCGACATTAGCCGAGCTCGACGCCATCACGGTAACTAATTAAGCCTCTCGGCCGATGAATTCATCTCCTTGCCTTTGACTGGGCATCCCTGACGCCCTACATGTTTTCGCAGGGCACCACCAACGTTCCATACACTCTCCTGCACTTCGTGGGCGGTGAGTTGATCGATGTCACCAAGGGAAGAATTGTTCAACCAGGCAACCCCGTGTTCCACGGAAATCCGATGCCACCCATAGTGTATGGGGTTGAACTGGTTCGGGTGCTGCCAGGCTGCGACGAGTTGTTACCTCCGATTCGACCCGCTAGGGCCGACGAAGATGATGTGATGACCCTCAGTGCCTGCGTAAGCTGGCCCCTGCTTTGGCCGAAGAGCCAGATTCGTTTGGGGGCAGGGGACACCACCCCATAGACAACACCGCCAATCATGCCGGCGCCAAGCCATGGCAAGACCGCCGCAACGCTACCGGACATGCCGGACATCCCTATGGCACAGGGTCCGAACATGCATATGGCACAGGATCCGGACGATGACGACAACGATGACAGTACATTTACCAACGTTGATAAGTAATTTGCCAAACATGGGTACGGTGATGAATTCTTCGGGCCTCCTTCTCAAGAACCCAACCCTGAAAAAGACGACCGCGGTCATGCTGGTACCGCGGAGAAATCAAATTGCAACAGGCGTCGTCTAGCGTTCAGTTCTCAGGAGACGCCTCTAGCTGCTGCCTTCACCAAGCCTAAGATAGCCCAGGTGCCAAATATTATCAACCCCAACACACTCAAGAAGGCGGTTTGTGAGCAGAACTCGATCCCATTACAGTAGAAGAAGAAGGGGAGGAAAAGAAAGAATAACAAGTGTGCCAGCCAGCCGGCACCGAGTACGATCCGTGCTCAGGACGGTCCACCTTCACCTAAGGATATCTCGAGGAGGGTGCATGTGGCGGGTAGGCCGATGCTACCGACTAATCTTCTCAATGCTGCAACCGGTGCTATGTGGAGTCTACATGACAGTGTTCTTTCTTTGGAGAAGCGGCGTCTCTCTGAGAATGATGTGGCATACCCGGTTTTCGTGGCCAAGGTGCCAGAGGGCAAGGGCTTTGTGGATAACGCCATCGGGGGTACGATCGTCCTGCAGTTTCATGACATCTTCGCTATGTTTAACCTTCATGCGCTGCACTACACCTTCGTTCGGCTATTTTCGCTGAGTATGGAGATGCGGATCATTAGAGACAAGACCCCGAACATCGTGATAGTCGACCCCTTCTACATGCGTGCCGAGATCTTGGGCACCGCTGGGGACCGGCAAGTCGCGAGTTCTTACCTCGAAGGCGTCATTCTGGCAAACCCAGATAAGGATATCTTCCTCGTGCCTTACTTTCCCAAGTAAGTCATCCCCTCACCGCCCCGTAACATATGATTTCTTAGATTTCGATCATTCTTTTTTTCTAACATGCCATGTTTTGTGCAGTGACACACATTGCACACTCATCCTCTTAAGCCTGAAATATTCCATGGCCACGTATTTCGACTCGGACTGCCAGTCGAAGGAAGACTACACAAATATCAAGAAAGTTCTTGATGATGTTCTCCCCGACTACGGCAGATCTGGAGGCACCTTCACCAGGCCAGTTCGTAGGTACGGCAAGCACGTGTTCTCCCACACTACGATGTTCCCCTGCGTCAAGCAGCCGCCTGGCGGTCGTAAGGATGCCTACTACACCCTCCATCACATGCGGGCGATCGTACGGGACCATAATCACCTTCTTCTACCAAATAATCTCAAAGATTGGGCCGCAAGCTTGTCGGCAATCCAGGACGCGGACATCAGACAAGAATTCTTTCGCATCCAGTCGGAATTTGCGGAAATCATCCATCAAGATGTCCTTCGTACCTCGGGGCAGTTCTACCTCAGATATCATCCGTCCAACAGTGAGATAGACACAACGCTACAAATGCAGGCTGACAACGCCCGCGATTTCATGACCATCACGAGAGACGGTGGCTTCATCCATGCTCCGGTCCCTGAGTCGAGTCGAAAGTAGTGATGCTATGTGTAGTTCTGAAATATCGATTAGCTCATGTTGTAATTAAACTTTAATGAACTTGTATGTCTCTTTGGTTTGGACATTCGTTCAACTTAGATGTAATCGATGCTATTTATTAGTAGGACCATGAATCGTGCTATTAATGTCTTGCTTTTCTCTTCCGATCCTTTTGTTGCATACTTATATATTGCTTATGTATTGTCTGTGAATTGCTACTAATGTTTTGTTTGGCTAGTGCATAGAGATGCCGTCGTATGTCGTGTACAAGGGTAAGGTTCCCGGAGTCTACGATGACTGGGAGGAGTGTCGGGGACAGGTTCACTGTTTCAGCAGTAACAGTTACAAAGGGTACATCACTAGGGTGGAGGCGGAATCTAGATACGCGCGCTATCTAGCGGGAGAGAGGAGGGAGCAGAGGAGGAACCGGATGAAGACCAGTTTCATCGCGATGATGCTCATCATGGTCACCGCAGCTCTCTTCTATGTGATGGTAGTTTAGATGATCGATATCGACTTGTAATGTGAAGACAAACTCGCTACTCGCTGTCTCGAGACTTGTAATGTTCTATCTTTGTTCGGTCTTTTGAATTCAGAGACTAATATGATGAATTGTATTCAGAGACTAATCTTCTATTGTATTCGATGAATCTGCTGTTACTGTGTGGTGCTGTCTATATTCTGTCCAGTAATATGTTTTGTAACCTGTGCAAATAACAGAAAACAAAAAAAATCCCTAATATTCATACTAGTGGCGCACCACCAACTAGTGCGCCATTAGTAAGCCAGAGCACACTAGTGGCGCATCATCAACCAGTGCGCCATTAGTAAGCCAGAGCACATGGGTAAATATGCCCCTGGGAGGCATACTAATGGCGCACCATGGGACATACTAATGGCGCACTGCGTGGTGCGCCATTAGTATACCAGATACTAATGGTGCACTCGTGGTGCGCCATTAGTAAAAAATACTAATGGCGTGATGCTAGTGGCGCACCTGTAGTGCGCCATTAGTAGGAAAAACAGGTGCGCCACTAGTAGGCCTTTTCCTAGTAGTGGAAAAGAGACCATCACGGCTACACACGTGGTTGATGCATTTTAATTAAGTCAAGTGTCAAGTTCTCTACAATCGGATATTAACAAATTCCCATCTGCCACATAACCATGGGCACGGCTCTCGAAAGTTTAAACCCTGCAGGGGTGTCCCAACTTATCCCATCACAAGCTCTCATGGTCAACGAAGGATATTCCTTCTCTCGGAAAGACCCAATCAGTCTCGCAATCCCGGTTACAAGACATTTCGACAATGCTAAAACAAGACTAGCAAGACCAGCTGACTTTGCCGACAAATCCCGATAGGAGCTGCACATATCTCGTTCTTAGGGCACACCAGATAATCTAAGCGTACAAGTACCAATATAATCCAAGTTGCCAAGGGACGATCCCGCACGGTGCTCTAGTTTGGACCAACACTCAGAGGAGCACTGGCCCGGGAGGGTAAAATAAGATGACCCTCGGTCTCGCGACAACCCAATGGAAAGTCTTAGGTGAGGCAAATGTAAAACCAAGGTTGGGACTTGCTGGAGGAGTTTTATTCAAAGAGAACTGTCAAGGGGTAACCATAACACCCAACCGCGTAAGGAACGCAAAATCAAGGAACATAACACCGGTATGACGGAAACTAAGGCGGCAAGAGTGGAACAAAACACCAGGCAAAAGTCTGAGCCTTCCACCCTTTACCAATTATATAGATGCATTAATTAAAATAAGAGATAATATGATATCCCAACATATCCATGTTCCAACATGGAAGAAACTTCAACTTCACCTGCAAATATCAACGCTATAAGAGGGGCTGAGCAAAAGCGGTAATATAGCCAAACAACGGTTTGCTAGGAAGGTGGGTTAGAGGCTTGACATGGCAATATGAGAGGCATGATATAACAAGTCGTAGGTGGCGTGACATAGTGATAGAGAGAACAACTAGCAAGCAAAGATAGAAGTGATTTCAAGGGTATGGTCATCTTGCCTGAGATCCCGCAAGGAAGAAGAACGAGTCCAAGAAGTAGATGACCCAACGTAGTCGAACGAATCCTCACAACTCTGGAACGAAACCGAAGCTAATGAGAGAAGCAACCCGCCAAGAAGCAAGCAACATAGTAAACAACCATCACATAAGCATGGCATGATGCACAACCAAGTATGATGCATGTCCGGTTTAATGAAACATGGCATGGCAAAGTGCAACAAACAACACTACAAGTTAAGTGGAGCTCAATATCTTGCATATTGACGAAACACCACATGAGTTATTTAGTTCTCTCCCGTTTATGTACCCAACAAAATTAAATGTTATTAAACATGGCAAGCGTTGAAGCATATGAAAACTACCTATCTAGGCAAGTTTAAATGAGGCCGAAAATAACAACTAACAATTCCGGAAAATCCTCATATGCAATTTATGAATTTGGTACTGTTCTTCCCTAAACCATATTTTAGAGTTGTTAAACATGCAAGATCAGTGCACCATGTCAAACTAGGCATTTTTATACCCCATTTACATATAAAGTTTATTTAAAATGGAGCTATGGTTATTTAGTTATGAAACAAATCATTTTAGCATGGCATATGAGCAAATTTAAACAAAAAGCATTTTAAAAAAATTTAACATGGATGAAAGTTGCAAATTATGAAACTAGACAAAATTCTAAGCATTTTATATATATAATGTTTTAATAAATTACGCATGGTTATTAAGTTATTATATGCATGAAGAGCAAGGGTTTTCTGTAAATCTATAAATCCTGGGACAAAAGATTAAATGCGTCCAAAGGAAAAAAATACTATACGGGCCGAAACTGATTGGCCCAGCAGTGCTCAAGGGAAAACAGTGGCTGGGCTGAGGCTCACCACAGGGCCTTGGGCTGATGGTGGAGCTGGGCTGGACGGGTAGTAGAGGGAGGATGGCGCTGGGCCTTGGCGCGGCTTGGCTGGCGGGCCACGTGGAGGACGACGGGTCAACGGGCACGGGCGAATCGAGCAGGAGGAAGTGCTCGTTCGTCTCGGTCTCGCACAAGAGGAAGCAGGGGGCAGCAGAACTTGCAGGGGAGCCTGGAGATAGGTACGGCGGGGACGGCAAGGGACGACGAATCTCCGGATCTGGCCGGCGCGAGCATGGACGGCTACGCGAAGACAGGCACCGCTGGAGCTGTAGGTCACGACAACGGCGGGAGCGCGGTTTAGACGAAGCAAGGGCAGCAGCGGCGGGGCTTGAGCCCGAGACAAACAGAGGGACGCCCTCCTCATCGGAACCAAAGAAGACGTCGGCGACAGGGAGCGCCAAGTTGGAGGGGCGTCAAGAGGAACTGTTCTGGCGGCGGCGAGCTTGCCGCGTCCGGGACGAGGGCACGCAACGGCACTCAGGGGGCTGGGCGGCCATGGCATCAGCGTCGGGCTCCTGTTCAAGCCAGTAGAGAGACAGAGCTGAGAGAGGGTATAGGGAGAAGGAAAGGAAGGAGATGGAGGCGACGAGGAAGCTGTAGCATGACCAGGTGCTCCGGTCAGTGAGGTCGATGGAGGCCAGGGCGACGGTGCTGTTGGGGGTGCTTGGTACGAGCGGGAGGACAAACGGAGACACACGGGAGGAGAAGTGGAGGCCCGGCATGGTCGGCGGCTTGGAGGTGCTCCCGCTCCTGTGTAGCTCGGGTGCCATGTGAGGTGGCAGGAGGAGGCACTCGGACCAGGAGAGCTGCTGGAGCTGTTGCGGGCGGGAGGAGCTCGGGGCCTCGGTTGCGGGATTGGGCGGATCGAGAGGAGGAGGTGGTTGGCCAGAAGCTTAAAACGAGGGAAGTGGTTGGAGGCTTCAGTGGCGGAGAGGTTGATCTGGGAGGATCCCGATGGAGATGGTGAGTGGGTGGCGGCAGCGCGATGGGAAAGGATGTATGGGATATGAGGCCGAGGAACTAGGGTTGCCCACTATATATAGCTAGTTGATTTGGGTAGGGCTATCCGGTCCCTCTAATCGAAATCAGATGGTTGGGAAAAAATAGGCTAGGGAGTCCAATAAATAAAATGAAGATATTTTATGGATGTATGGGGATGATCCGGACCCAACGGTGACGACTGCCCGGGTCGGGGTCGGGTAAGTTTCGGACACGCACGCGAGGGGTTTTTGTGCACTGTGCAGAGAGGCTCAAATGGACGGACAACAAAAGAATGGTTGGTCTCGAAAGGGACAACTTGGGCAATAGGGAGAAGCGGGAACTACGAACGGATGTGACTTTTATGAAAACATGTGGATGCAATGCGGATAATGCGATGATGAATGCAATAGACAAATAAAACACCCGGCGGCAACGAAATAACTGGAAGGCATTTGGAGCATCGGTCTCGGGGCATTACATTGTATCAGGTACATGCACTGCAGCAGACCTCTGTCCTCTAGGCACTCGCTGAAATGCATCAGTAGTTGCCTTCCCTCTTTTTTCTTCTGCTTCCTCCTCGAGCTGCTCAACTGTTGTTTGAATCTCAGTTACCTTCAGATCAAGACCATAAAATTTGGTTTCTATGATCCTCTCCTAGCTCTCCTGGTTTTGAGTCAGGGTGGCCAAGCCCTTCTCAATCCTTAGTGTAGACTGGATCAAATATGCAAGTTGATCTTGCTTGCTCTTCAGGAAAACTTGAGATGCCTCTTCAACACTTCGCATCTTGGCAGCTTTCTCAGCCTTTGCTTTGGCTCTCTTCTCCTATGCTTGAGCTGATGATGGTTCCTCCTCATTCATCACTACAGTGTTGTCTTCAAAATTAGGATTTAAGGGTAGATGCTTCCTATCCAACAGATATGTTCCTGTGCCCATCTTGGAGTTGATGAGCTCTTGAATGTGTGGAGCATACCCACAGCTTCTCTTCTGGTCAGCGGCAGTCCTCTTGATTGTCTCTACAATCAGACTCATGACCTTGAACTTCTAAGGGACATCAAAAAGTTGTAGCAGGTTGACAGAATGCCCTCTGATCATCTTGTGATCTCCTGACTTTGGTAGCAATGTGTGCCTAAGGATCCAGTCGATGGTAGGCAGAACAGACAATAAGAAATGTACTGGCCCAAGCTTGTGAGTCTCCAAAGCTTTATCTGGAATCTCCTTGTACATGTTTGCCATAGTGTTGTGGTCTTTCTTCTTCTTGGCATACACATCCAAGTCATCCTCGTGTTCCTCTGGGGCATTTATCAGGTTGGCCCATTCTTCAATAGTGGACTGGTACCTAGTACGTTCTAACATCCAAATGATCTTCCCATCTGGGTAAAAGTGAGCAGTGGAGTAAAACTGCATGATCAGCTCATCATTCCATTTTGTGAGCTTCTGTCCAACAAACTCTTCTACTCCACATGTTTTGAAGCTATCATGAACTCCTGGGAAGTGATCTTCATTCTCCGTGATGAATTCCTAATCAACCCATCTCATGCCACACACAATGGGCTTCTTGTCAAGCAAAATAGTCTCATAGAAGTCTTGTTGTTCTTTTGTGTGGAACATGTAGTCGACTGCAGTCCTTCTCCTCACAACATAGGGATTAGACTGTCTCCACAATCTCAGTATAGCATCTTTTCTGATGTGCATGTCTTCAGCCACTGGATGAGTATCATTGCGGTCTAGGATCTTCGGTTTCAACTTTCTCAACACATGGGATTCATCATCCTCTTCTTTAGCTTCAGGCACTGGGGTCTTCTTCTTCTCTTCAGCAAGAATACTTCTAGTGTTCCTCTTGGGCTTCGGAGGCTTCTGAGCTTGAGCTTTTGGAGCAGCTTTGGGCTTTGATTTTGCAGCCCCTAACTTTATAGCATCTCGCATAAGCTTCTAAGCTTCGGGTGCTGGAGCATCCTCTTCCTCTTCTTCTATGGGATCCTTGAACATGGATGATCTCCCTAGAACTCTGGCAGTGGTCTTCTTGACCCTCTCCTTCCTATTCTTGCCTTATCCACCTTCTTTGGGTTCAAGAGTGAACTCCATTATCTCTTGAGTGGAGGATCTGGCCTTAGACATACGAATCCTTCTTGCTGGAGCCTTCTTATTCATCCCTGGCTTAACTGTAGCACCTGTGCCATACTCCTTTTTCAGCACCTTCTTCTTGGAGCTTACTTCCTCCTTAGTAACAACATAGTCCTCATCCTCTGAATCTGAGGTTCTCTTCTTCCTTGTTCCGGTGGCTGCCTTTGGCAAGTTACTTGGAGTGCTCCTGCTGCACATGTTCCTCAGACCTGTTATGACTGTCACTCTGATCATACATCTTTGCAAACTTACTAATAACAGACCCTATGAATAGATGTAGGTGAGGTAGAGTGGATGAGCATCACAAAGTGCAGAGATTTTGCAAAACAAATGACTTAAAAACTTAGTTTTAGTTCTCCACAGAAAGCATTTCGGAGCTACCGATTTGTAAACTCGGTGATACCGAAGCAGGTTTTGGAACCTAAACTAGTGAACTCGGTCAGACCGAGTCACAGTTTGGTGGCACCAAGACTGCTAGGGTTTCACAAAGAATCAAACTCGGTCACAACGATTTGCAATTTCCGGTCAGACCCAAAATGCACGTGCTATGGCCTAAGCCAAATCGGTGAGACCGATTTCTACAACTCGGTCGGTCCGAGATGAGTTCGGCAAAGACCTAACCCTAAATTTTCAAATCAAATTTAACCTAAAGGATGTTTTCAGTGGATAGAGTGTTTTCATACGTGGTAAGGATCATGGAAAAACAATGTGCTATGCATCAGAGGTAAAAGAATAGCACCAAAGGTCGAACCCTTACCCTAGTTCGGCAGGAGTTTGCTATGGCGACAACGGTGGGGCAGATTTCCGTTGCCAGCGACAGAGACCAGCAGTGGGAGGTCGCTGGCGGCGAGGAGACGATCCGAAGACCTGAGGAGGCAGAGCAGGACACGCGCGGGGTGAAGAGTTTTGGAGAAATTTCCAAAATTCAACCCGTGAGTATATATATATCCCGACCCTATCGGTGTGACCGAGTGGAACAACTCGGTGGCAACGAGATGCAGAATCACGAGCGGTTACTAAACTCAGTGTGACCGAAAAGTTCAAATGGGTTGCACCGAGATTGAAAACCTATATCAACTTAGTGAACTCGATGTGACCGAAGTGGATGACTCGGTCATACCGAAATGCACAAAGAGGTTTTGGAAGTTTAAGTCTATGACGAATCGGGGACTCCGAGTGCTCCTCACACAGAGTGGTCCTTAGGCATTCTTATCTATCCATTTGGCAAAAGAGAAGAAGCCAAACAATCAAAGCAACAAATGGATGTCCTCGAATGAGTAAAATATGCAACCAACATGCTCACACAATAAGATGGCAAATAAAATATGTGATAAATCATGCACAATCACTCTAGCATCTTTCAAGCAATTTGTGATGACTAGGTCATCTATATATGAGTATATTGACGGAGGAGTCAAATGAGAACATTTGATCGTAGGTCATACCCATCGTCTAAGCACAAGTGGGGTTTCCACTTTTACATAAGGCATTGTTGTGTTCACACCATTAGAGTTGCTTTGCTCAATTGATTAGAGTAAAGCCCCCTAGATGTGATATCCCCCTAAGAGGGATGAACTAACCTTGGGTTTTGTCGATGATGACTTCATGTAGGTGTAGAAGATGTAGATGCTCAATGTTGATGTAGATCATTTGGAGCAATCCATTAGAGTGAGTTGCACTTTCAATACCAACACGGGTTAGTCCCACAAGGAACAAACAAGGATATCCATAGACATAGAGTGATGTTCACATAGGATGATGTCCATGAAAGGATTAGGTTACCTTGTCCCTTGTCTTACCAACAAGAGGTTTTGTGACTCCTTGAACTAGTGCAAGATGTGGAAGTTGTTTGCACTTGTCCTCACCAAAATGATATGAGTGAAGTATGTTGGTGGAGTCACCCTCAAGAACTCTCTAGTTCTTCTTCTTCGGGATCCACACCATCTTGATGGGAATCCTTGGAGTTGTAGTCGTACTTGATGAAGTAGAACTTGATGTAGTCTTGGGAACCCACTTGACCAAGGCTTTTGGAGCTTCCTCAAATGCATCAATCTCCTCTTGAAGATTGTCCTTGCCTGTTTGTTTGTGGTCTTGTGGTGGAAGATCATCTTGAGCTTGTGTTCCTTAGAAAGAAGAAGGATCATACTTCTCTTATTGAGGAACAAATTTTGTCTTGGGGTATTGATCTTCTTCCCATTCAACTCCATTGGAATTGAACTTTCGTTCAAAACCAACACCTTGATTCTTCCGGTGTCTTCCTTGCTTGGGTACAATTTCCTCAAATTGCTTACTTCCGGCAAGGCTCTTGTAAACACCTTTCTCTATAATTCCCTTGAATAAGCTATTTTCTTGCTCAAGTGTAACTTGGCTAAGAGAATCATTAGTGGAATCAAGAGAACTACTAGAAGCAACATCATTGGGTTTAGCATGATTATTGTTACTACGAGAAGAAGAATCTTTCTTACTCTTATTGCTACATTTAACTTGTGGCATGTAAGTAGAAAAGAGTAAACACTTGGCAATGTAAGAAGAGCTTTTATTGCGAAGATCATCATTGATCGCTTTTAAGAACCCATGCTCTTGCTCAAGGTTGAGCTTTTCAAAGCATAACTTCTCATTAGTCTTTAAAAGCTCTCGATGATTTTCCATGGTAGTTTCATGAGCTAACTTAAGAGTGTTTAGTTCTTTAGTTAGATGCTCAATCTCTTATTATCATCGTCATTCATTTTATCTTGATTAGCATGATTAATAGCAAGATCATCATAATTTTAATCACTAGAATTGTCAACAAGTAAATCATCATCACCTAGCAAGTCATCTTCATCACTATTGAAATCAACATACTCGGGGTGTGGTACCTTTGGGCCTTTAGCCATGAAGCATCTTCCAATTCCTTCATTTGGTGAGTCAAATATGCCGTAGGAGTTGGTTGATACATGTGCTAGACCGACAACACCTTCATCTTGAGTATATTCGGAGTCGGAGCGATAACTTCTCTCGGAGTGATTGTTGGAGTCGTAGCCGAATACCCATTCACCAACGTGAGCTTGATGTCTTCGTTTTGTGTAGCTCCTTGATGATTTGTCCTTCCTTTCCGAATCCTTGCTTCTCCGTGATGTTCTTCGTTCATAACGGTCATCTTTACTCCTTCTCTCTCTTGGTGGTGATTCTTCTCTCCTGATCCTTCTTTTGGGAGAATCTTCTATTCTTTTGTAGGGAGCCGTACACTCATTGGAGTAGTGTCTGGGTCTTCCATAATTGTAGCAATTTTGTTCACGGCTTGAAGATCATTTGTCATTGTAGGACCTCGACTTGGAACTTCTTTCCTTGCTTCTATTCTTGTAGAACTTGTTGAAGTTATTCACCATTAGGCTCAATTCTTCATTGAAGGCTTGTTTCTCACTTGATGATGTGGGAGCATCACATGAGGCTTTGTAAGCACCACTTGACTTGTTGTTAAGCTCTTCCTTATCCTTGAGTGACATCTCATGAGAAACAATTCTTCCAATGACTTCTGTTGGCTTGAGATCTTTGTAATTGAGCATCATTTGGATTAATGTGCACACGGTATCATATTTTCCATCCAAGGCTCTTAGGATCTTCTTGATGATGAATCTATCTGTCATCTCTTCACTTACTAAGCCTGCAATCTCATTTGTGATGAGAGCAAGCCTAGAGTACATTTCAGCGACACCTTCACCATCCTTCATTTTGAACTTGTCAAGTTGAATTTGAAGCACATCCAATTTTTATTCCTTGACGGAGTCGGTACCTTCGTGCATATCAATCAAAGTATCCCAAATTTCCTTTGCATTCTCAAGACGGCTGATTTTGTTGAATTCTTCGGGGCACAATCCATTGAAGAAAATATCACAAGCTTGAGCATTGTATTGCAGCATCTTCAACTCTTCCGCGCTAGCTTCACGGTTTGGTTCTCTCCCATCAAAGAATTCACCTTGCAAGCCAATACACACAATAGCCAAAACGGCAGGGTTATGTCCAAGAATATGCATTTTCATCTTATGCTTCCAACTAGCAAAAATTGTACCATCAAAGTAAGGACCTCTACGGTGGTAATTTCCCTCGCTAGACGCCATACTCTCCTAGGGTGTTGAACCAAGGCTATGATCACCAAGAGATATGGAAATCAAGGAAAATGGAGACCAAAGCTCCGAAACCACTTGTAGGATCGAAAGTATGTCTAGAGGGGGGTGATTACTACTTGACCAAATAAAAATCTAGCCTTTTCCCAATTTTAAGTCTTGGCAGATTTTAGCAACTTAGCACTAGTCAAGTAAAAAATCTACACATGCAAGTCTAAGAGTATAGCAGCGGAATGTAAAACATTGCACATGAAGGTAAAAGGGAGGTGTTTGGAGGGAGCAAACGCAATGTATACACGGAGATTTTTGGCGTGGTTCCGATAGGTGGTGCTATCATACATCCACATTGATGGAAACTTCAACCCACGAAGGGTAACGGTTGCGCCAGACCATGGAGGGCTCCACCCACGAAGGCTCCACGAAGAAGCAACCTTGTCTATCCCACCATGGCCATATCCCACGAAGGACTTGCCTCACTAGGGTAGATCTTCACAAAGTAGGCGATCTCCTTGCCCGTACAAACTCCTTGGTTCAACTCCACAATCTTGACGGGGGCTCCCAAGTTACACCTAACCAATCTAGGAGACACCACTCTCCAAAAGGTAATAGATGGTGTGTTGATGATGAACTCCTTGCTCTTGTGCTTCAAATGATAGTCTCCCCAACACTCAACTCTCTCTCATAGGATTTGATTTGGTGGAAAGATGATTTGAGTGGAAAGCATCTTCGGAAGGCTAGAGATCAAGATTTATGTGGTTGGAGTGGAATATCTTGACCTCAACACAAGTGTAGGTGGTTCTCTCTCACAAAATGTATGTTGGAAGTGTAGGAATATTTTGATGGCTCTCTCCATGAATGAAGAGTAGGTGGAGGGGTATATACAGCCTGCACACAAAATCTAACCGTTACACACAATTTACCAAACTCGTTGGGACCGAATCAGGAAACTCGGTCAGACCGATCCAGTTCAAAGTGTGAACGTTACGATTTTCTGTGGGACCGACATGTCAACTCGGTGGGACCGATTTCATTAGGGTTAGGGCATAACGTAATCTCGATGGGACCAATTAAACAAACTCGGTGGGACCGATTTTGGTAATAAGCAAACAGAGAGTTGGTCAGGCAAACTCGGTGGATTGATTCGCTCATCTCGCTTGGACCAAAATGTTAAGAAGGGGAAACAGAGAGTTTGCATTGCAAACTCGGTGGGGCCGATCGCTCATCTCAGTTAGAACAAAACGTTACGAAGGGAAACGGAGAGTTTGCAATCCCATCTCGGTGAGACCGAGATCCCTATCGGTGGGACCGAAGTGACTAGGGTTTTGTGGCAGTGGCTATGTCAACTAAACTCGGTGGCGCCGGATGGAAAGTTTTGGTGAGGCCGAGTTTGACTTTTGGTTTGGGACATATGTGGATATGAGAAAGTGGTTGAGTATTTTGGAGCATATCACTAAGCATTTTGAGCAAGTAACCCATTAAGCAACATCTCACCCCCTTTTAATAGTATTGTCTTTTCCTATGGACTCAATGTCATCTTGGATCACTGAAAGGTAAAATGTAGAGTCTTGAGCTTGAGTTTGAGCCAATCTTTTGTCCTTAGCATTTTGAGGGGTCCACATTTCTAATCCATGCCATGCCAATCATTCAGCTTTCCTGAAATATTTATCTTGAAATATTATTAGCTCAATGAGCTATATGTTGTTAGGAATTACCAAAACCACCCAGGGATAGTTGCACTTTCAGTGATGGTGCTACTGAGGAACGTCGGGAACCAGTAATTATAGGCAGAAGGTAGGTGAAGCAGTGTGTCGTGGGAAACATGACGGTCATCGGAATTCAATGCATAAGCAGGCATGGCTTAGCACGCCAGGTTGCTGCAGAAAACTGGAAAAACTGATGTGTCGTCCCATCCCGTCAGTGGTTCGTCCCATCCATGCTAGGTGGCTGTAACACCCACAATGCGGCTATATCTCCCACGTGTCGGGGCACGACTTAGAGGCATAACCGCATGGTAGGCATCTCGCAAGAGGGGTAATCTTTACACATCCCATGTACTGAACAAGAAAGGGATAAAGAGTTGGCTTACAATCGCCACTTCACAAAATACATAAATATAGCATTACATCAACCAGAATACAATCAAGATCCGACTACGGGACCAAATAAAGAAAGACAACCCCTAATCCTAGATCCCCGATCGTCCCGACTGGGCTTCACTACTGATCAACTGGGAACGGAACAACACAACGAACACGCTCTTCATAGAGCTCCCACTTGATCTCAATTGCGTCAACTGCACTGGTATCATCAACACCTGCAACTGTTTTGGGAGTATCTGTGAGTCACGGGGACTCAGCAATCTCACACCCGCGAGATCAAGACTATTTAAGCTTATGGATAGGAAAGGGTAGTGAGGTGGAGCTGCAGCAAGCACTAGCATATATGGTGGCTAACATACGCAAATAATAAGGAGAAGATAAGCAACGCAACTGTCGTGAACTAGTAGTGATCAAGAAGTGATCCTGAAACTACTTACGTTCAAGCATAACACCAGAACCGTGTCGACTTCCCGGACTCCGCCGAAAAGAGACCATCACGGCTACACACGCGGTTGATGCATTTTAATTAAGCTAAGTGTCAAGTTCTCTACAACCGGATATTAACAAATTCCCATCTGCCCATAACCGCGGGAACAGCTTTCAAAAGTTCAAACCTTGCAGGGCTGTCCCAACTTATCCCATCACAAGCTCTCACGGTCAACGAAGGATATTCCTTCACCCAGGAAGACCCGATCAGACTCGGAATCCCGGTTACAAGACATTTCGACAATGGTAAAACAAGACCAGCAAAGCCGTATGGATGTGCCGACAAATCCCGATAGGAGCTGCACATATCTCGTTCTCAGGGCACACCGGCTTGTCCAAACTTCCGGTAGGCCAGCCTAGAGTTGCCCCTGGTGGCCACCGGCGGCTGACAGGTTGGACCAACACTCAGAGGAGCACTGGCCCGGGGGTTTAAAATAAAGATGACCCTCGGACTCCGGAAACCCAAGGGAAAAAGGCTTAGGTGGCAAATGTAAAACCAAGGTTGGGCCTTGCTGGAGAAGTTTTATTCAAAGCGAACTGTCAAGGGGTTCCCATAACACCCAACCGCATAAGGAACGCAAAATCAAGGAACGTAACACCGGTATGACGGAAACTAGGGCGGCAAGAGTGGAACAAAACACCATGCATAAGGCCGAGCCTTCCACCCTTTACCAAGTATATAGATGCATTAATTAAATAAGAGATATTGTGATATCCAAACATATCCATGTTCCAACATGGAACAAACTTCGTCTTCACCTGCAACTAACAATTCTATAAGAGGGGCTGAGCAAAGCGGCAACATAGCCAAACAACGGTTTGCTAGGAAGGTGGGTTAGAGGCTTGACATGGCAATATGGGAGGCATGATATAGGAAATGGTAGGTAGTGCGGCATAGCAATAGAGCGAACAACTAGCAAGCAAAGATAGAAGTGATTTCGAGGGTTAGGTCATCTTGCCTGAAATCCCGCAGGGAAGAAGAACGAGTCCATGAAGAAGAAAAACAGACGTAGTCGAACGGATCCTCACAAACACGATGTTATCGGAAATAACACGAAGAAGCAACACCGGAATGAAGCAAAAAACATAGTAAACAACCATCAAATCAAAATGGCATGATGCACAACCAAGTATGATGCATGTCCGGTTCAATGAAGCATGGCTTGGCATGGCAAAGTGCACAAGCAATGCTACAAATTAAGTGGAGCTCAATATGCACCGAGTTGCATATTGACGAAACACCACGAGACTTATTTAGTTCTCTCCCATTTATGTACTCAATAATATTAAATTTTGGTTAGCATGCCAAGAGGTGAAGCATATGAAAACTACATATCTAGGCAAGTTTAAATGAGGCCGGAACAACAAACAACAAGTCCGGAAACTCCTCATGTGCATATTTTTAGGTTTGGTATTGTTCTGCCCTAAACCAAATTTTAGAGTTATTAAACATGAAAGATGAGTGCACCATGTTAAACTAGGCATTTTCTACCCCATTTACATATAAACTTTGTTAAGTTTGGAGCTACGGTTATTTAGTTATGAATTAAATCATTTTAGCATGGCATTTAAGCAAAATTAGACAAACAGCATTTTAAACATTTCAAACATGCATGAAAGTTGGATATAATGAAACTAGACAAGATTGTAAGCATTTTTCATACTCCCTCTTTCCATCTATATAGGGCCTAATGCGTTTTTAAGACCATCTTTGACTATTGACAAGATTAATAGTACATGACATGCACAATATGAAAATTATATCATTGAAAGCTCTTTTCACACACGAATTTAATGGTGTGCTTCGTGTAAGTTGCATGCCATATATTATTGCTCTAATATTTGGTCAAAGTTAGTCTTGAAAAACGCAGTAGGCCTTATATAGATGGAAGGAGGGAGTATAAGGTTTGTTTAATTTGGATGCATGGTTTAGGAGTTATTAAATGCATGAACTAGAAGGGGTTTTCTGTAAAACCGGTAAATCGCTGGAAAAAGACAAATTCGCAGACAGGAAAAAAAACCTAAACGGGCTGAAACAGAGGCTAGCCCAACATGCACAGGGTAGAGGGACTGGAGGGGAACTGCTCACTTCGGGCTGAGGCCCAGTCGGGGACGAGGCTTGGCAGGCCGGGCGCGTAGCTGGGCCTTGGTAGTGGCCCAGCAAGGTGATGGACAAGCGCACGGTCAACGGGAGCGGGCGCGTCTTCGTCCTCGTTCCCATGCTCGAGGCTGGAGCTAGCGGCAGCCCTAGACACTGACGGGAGCAGGCGACGGGCGAGGGGAGGTCGAGGGTAGACGGAATGGCACAGGGGGTTCGGATCCGGGGCGCCATGCCCGGATCTGGCTGGAGCAGGACCGGCGACGACGATCTGGTGACGACGGTTCTTGGAGGATGCTGCGACTTAGAGAGAGAGGAAAAAGGGTGAGGCCGACGGGGAGAAGCCAAGGAGAGGGGCGGCGAGGGACCTGGTGGCCGGCGGCGAGGTCAGTGAGGAGAGCAGCAGGTGGCACGTGCTCCCGATCCGATGGGATCGAGCAGAAGGAGCAGGGCGGCGATGCTGCACAAGCGCTAGGAAAGTGGGCGCGGCGCGCGACCCAGATCTAGCCCGGCTCGGGCCAGTGGCGGGCTCCGTGGGCCGTGGCGGCGGGGAGCAGGCAGGGGCCACGTGGCGCACGTAGATAGGCTGGAGGAGGCGGGTCCGACGGCGCAGGCCAATGGCAGCTTGCCAAGTGGCACGATGGAGGTGGAGGGCGCCGAAAATTGAGGAGGGGGGGGAGTTGGCTGCGTGCAGAACACGAGGCAGGGGAGGCTAGAGGTTAGGGAAGGGTAGGTTTAGCTTAGGGATGTCCAAAATGGCCTAGGGGTTTAAATAGGAAAGGGGGGGCTAGAGGAGGGGGTTTTTTCTCCGTTTCGGAGCTGTTCGATCGCCATCGGATGGTCCTGAGCGGAGGGGGGTTAGTTTGGGTCTAGTTGGCTATGTAGATGGGTTGGGCTGAGAATAGAGAGAGAAAAGCAGCCCGTCAACACTTTCCGCAGACCGAAAATGTCCGACGTCTGACTGACTATAATGCCGCCATAGTTAACCCTTGGGGCATCAAACGGACTCTGAATGCGATGAAACTTGGCAGGCGACCTACTCACAACAAAACAACACTGCATGCCAAATTTCGACCCATTCCGAGAACATTTTTCGGCCACTTATAAAATAATATTTCAGACGTGTCACGGGCGCGTGCAAGTGTGTCTGGGCTCAGAACGGACAATGGAAGGAACAGGGAGACCCGGACGGATGCAAGTTTTGAAAACATGATGATGCAATGCACATGATGACATGGCAAGATGCAACATGCAAGCAAATGACATGACAATGTTGGCGAATAACTGGAAGACACCTGGCGCGTCGGTCTCGGGGCGTCACAACACTCCACCACTACGAGAGGATCTCGTCCCGAGATCTAGGATGGCACCGGGGAAAACGGAAAATGAAGAGAAGAGGCAAAACTAATTGCTTCTTTGAAAAATAAGTGAAACAAAAGAACCTTGCGAGGTTGAACAAATTGAAAGAAATAATACAACGAAGATGAACGAAGTTGAAAACACTCAGTTAGAAAAGAACATTGTAGGAAGTACAAGAAGTACATGCAAGCACTCCGGTTGAAACAAGATGTACAAGGAATTATAAGGATCAATTACGACAACACTCTAGTTGGAAAGGAAGGTAAGGAATATAAACTTGGCAAAATGAAAGCACTTGGATGAGAGTCCGGTTAGAAGAAGAAAGATAGACATAACACTCCGGTTAAAACTAGATAGAGAAGGAAAAAGAATGATATAATTTGGACAGCACTCCGACTGCAAATGGAAGGAATTATAATCGTGAACTTGATAAAATGAGAAGACACTTGAATAGAGGGCACGACACTCTAGTTAAATGAATAAGCACGAAAATAACATGATCCTCACCATTCGAGATGATGAGAGAAAAGAGCAACATCACAATGCCTCCGGAAGAAAAATAGAAGGTCGATCGTCGAAACAGTAGAATAGAGGAGAAAATGACAACTTCTGCCACAAATGAGCTTGGAAAACACCCTTCCAAGAAAATTATAACGGAGTTGTTGGAAAACCCAACAACGAAACGAATAAGCTTGTAGTGGGATTATGGAAAACTTCTCAAAATTGAGGCGAAATTCTGCCACTACGGAAACAATATATTGGATTGCGAGCTAGAAAAGATAGAAAGCTTCTTCCATCGAGGTGATAAGAAAACTGGGATCATAGGTAATCACCACAAGGAGCAACATTCCCAATGGAAGGCTTTAGGTGAAATCCATACCAAGATAACTCCAAGGAAGAAAAAGATGGGTTTAAATATCTCATTCCTGAACTTGTGAATCATGAAACACAAAGGGAAATTGTCAAGAAAGACATAACACCACCTAAAAAGATAAGGTAGAAAGAATTGCACTTCAGAATGCAAGATGAAGAATGCTTGAACTCCTCAAAACAAGACATGTGTTGAACACCATGTTTATTTGAGAGTATAGCTTGGCGGATCATAACTCCGAGAGAAATCATGAAGAACAATGAAGAATGAAATGAATCCTTGACGAACAACCATGTAGAGCCTCCATGAAGAACTCCGGTAATAAAAGGATGATCAAAAGAACTGAAGGTTGAATAGAATAAGATTGAAGCCTTGCAATGATATAGTTGGATCTTCGCGATGAGATAAAGTGGAAACTTGGAACTCCGGAAGAAAAGATAAAGCATCTCGAACCGAGAATGTGAAATGATGAACCACTCCGGAAAGAAGAAATTAGATCTCTTGGGTGAAACAAGAATAAGAATTATGTTATGTGTATCCTTCACCAATTAAATTGATGACAAGCAATGGATTGCATACAACTTATTCTTGTAGAAAGGATTAAGATAGATATAGCGCAAACTTGAGAAGGTATTCAATGATCCACCAGTAGGATTTGGAAAGAACGAATGAATTGCTACAATTACAACGGAAGAGAATTCTTGAACGAACCATCGTAAGTGAACATGAAAGTATCAAAAGCACAATTCACCGGGAAGAGTTGGAAAATTTATGACGAAACTTGCTAGGATTTAGATACATGATAACGAAGAGATCATGAACTGCTTAGAGGATATTTGAACAATGCACTGGTAAGACTTGGAGAATGAGAGCTGAACACTGAGAATTAGCAATATTTGAAAAGATGGCCTTCGGAGAATCGAACTGAAAAGACTCCTGACTTGCTCCGTATGGGTGAAAAGAATTCTCAAAATCGAAAACAATTATGAGACGATGGCATAAAGCTAGCACCAAGAATCTTCAAGAGAACGGATATGATTGCAGAGAAACTCTTCTTCGGTCTTCAAAGTCCGAGAATGACGACGAGAAAGAACACCATGAATTGTTGAGGCACTCCGGAATAAAGAATGGAAAGGTTGAACCGACTACGAAAATAATTTGAAAGATCTTGGAGAAATACATATGACTGATGATAATTCATTCTTACGTCAACTTTGAAATGAATTTGAGAAGCTCCAGAAATAAGAAGAGTCAGGTAAGATCCTGGGAAAAGACTTGTGGGTTATGGACCCACTCAAAAGATACACTGTTGAACTGATTACTTGAAAAGGAGATTGCACCGGTTGAATTAAATGTCTTGAATGAGATAACAACCTCGAAATAACTTGAACGGATCGAGAATGTAACTGTGAGACTTCTGAGATATCCTCAGCACTCCGGAACAATTGAATAGTGAGAGGTGAATGATAAAGAGGTGCACCGGCATGAGAAAACATTTGAAACGAGGAAATGATATGATCGACAAGTCTTGAATTAAATCAACCGGAGAAGAAAAGAATGAAGAATGATAAACTAGTAGAGCATCTTCATGAGAAAACACCGGGTAAGAACGCTGAAGGAAAAGAACGAAGAGACTTCACATGAATAAAATGGATATTTGATTAAGAAATATGAGTCCTTGAAGAAAAGGGTGGGAGGGCGGGAAAAACAAAGACAACTTGGAGACGGATGAAACAAACACCGTTGACGAAAACTGAGATTGGATCTTGTGAATAGGAAAAATGATAGGATCATCTTGAAGAGAATCGCACCGGTTGGAAAAATTGACATGACAATCTCGATGATCAAGAAGGATTGGTATTCACATACAAGTGTGAGAGCACCACTTAGGAAAGGTATGGAATCAACACTTGACATCAAAGCAACTCGAATACCACAACTCAAACAGAACAAAGGACTGGCTTGCAGAATAAGCCAGAACAAACATATGACAGATCCCATATCGTATCATGTGTCTATTGGAAAGATATTCTAGGAGCTACTTGAATTCCCACCTATAAACAACCAAAACTTTCTGGTTATGCAATCAGGTGTTGGGGATACAAGGGAAGCATAATATCTCACCCAAAACTAGCAAATCCTACATCCAGCTGTATCCATCCTTCAACACATAACCAAGAAACCTTGGGAAATCATTTACCTCAACATTCGAAAAGCATCTGTTATATGAGTTATGGCAATACTTCCGAACTCCCGCCCCAGTACTGGGTGGCGTCGAGGTTATCGCGCCAACAACTGCATAAAAGAGATTTTCGATGTCGGCAAACTCAGGTATTCCAGAACTGCAACGATAAAATTGTGACGACAACACCTCGGAGCTCAACTCCCCGGGACACTACCACAACCCCTAAATGTCAGGAGGCACCAAGAACAATGTTCTCATCACAAAACCATCGGAACGATTCCAAGATACCTGCGTGATCCTAAAAACATTTCGTGAAATTTGAGGAGAGAAAAGTCAAAACTTCTACGTCAAGAGGCCTCACCAGAGCGACGAAGGGACTGAGGAGTAAAAAGAATCCTACTCTCCAATATATATAATCCTCAGACGTAAAACATTTTGTTCTAGACTCAACAACGTCAGCGATTCGATCAAGCAGGGGGCTCCTAAGTCGGGGAAGGCTCTGATTACCAACTTGTAACACCCACAATGCGGCTATATCTCCCACGTGTCGGGGCACGACTTAGAGGCATAACCGCATGGTAGGCATGTCGCAAGGGGGGTAATCTTTACACGTCCCATGTACTGAACAAGAAAGGGATAAAGAGTTGGCTTACAATCGCCACTTCACACAATACACAAATATAGCATTACATCAACCAGAATACAATCAAGGTCCGACTACGAGACCAAATAAAGAAAGACAACCCCTAATGCTTGATCACCGATCGTCCCGACTGGGCTTCACTATTGATCAAATCGGAACGGAACAACACAACGAACATGATCTTCATCGAGCTCCCACTTGAGCTCAGTTGCGTCAACTGCACTGGTATCATCGGCACCTGCAGTTGTTTTGGGAGTATCTGTGAGTCACGGGGACTTAGCAATCTCACACCCGCGAGATCAAGACTATTTAAGCTTATGGGTAGGAAAGGGTAGTGAGGTGGAGCTGCAGCAAGCACTAGCATATATGGTGGTTAACATAAGCAAATAAGAACGAGAAGATAAGCAATGCAACGGTCGTGAACTAGAAGTGATCAAGAAGTGATCCTGAAACTACTTACGTTCAAGCATAACACAAGAACCGTGTTCACTTCCCAGACTCCGCCGAAAAGAGACCATCACGGCTAGACACGCGGTTGATGCATTTTAATTAAGTTAAGTGTCAAGTTCTCTACAACCGGATATTAATATATTCCCATCTGCCCATAACCGCGGGCACGACTTTCAAAAGTTCGAAGCCTGCAGGGGTGTCCCAACTTAGCCCATCACAAGCTTTCACGGTCAATGACGGATATTCCCTCTCCTAGGAAGACCCGGCCAGACTCGGAATCCCGGTTACAAGACATTTAGACAATGGTAAAACAAGACCAGCAAAGCCCCCCGGATGTGCCGACAAATCCCAATAGGAACTGCACATATCTCGTTGTGATGGCCTGGCTTATTAGGGATGATAGACTACTCATATAAATAAGGAATTCCTTCTTTTCCGGGAGCCCATTCGGACAGAACTCCAAAGTTAAGCGTGCTCAGCTTGGAGTAGTGTCAGGATGGGTGACCGACCGGGAAGTTGCTCTCGGGTGCGCATGAGTGAGGACAAAGTGCGCAGAAAAGACTAGTATTGATCTGTGGGGCCAGTCTAGATCCCGCCAGGAGTAACGACCACCGGCGGGTGTGTCCGGGGCGTTACACTCGTTCTCAGGGCACACCGGATTTTCCAAACTTCCGGTACGCCAGCCCAGATTTGCCCCTGGTGGCCACCGGCGGCTGACAGGTTGGACCAACACTCAGAGGAGCACTGGCCCGGGGGTTTAAAATAAAGATGACCCTCGGAGTCCGGAAACCCAAGGGAAAAAGGCTTAGGTGGCAAATGTAAAACCAAGGTTGGGCCTTGCTGGAGGAGTTTTATTCAAAGCGAACTGTCAAGGGGTTCCCATAACACCCAACCGCATAAGGAACGCAAAATCAAGGAACATAACACCGGTATGACGGAAACTAGGGCGGCAAGAGTGGAACAAAACACCAGGCATAAGGCCGAGCCTTCCACCCTTTACCAAGTATATAGATGCATTAATTAAATAAGAGATATTGTGATATCCAAACATATCCATGTTCCAACATGGAACAAACTTCGTCTTCACCTGCAACTAACAATTCTATAAGAGGGGCTGAGCAAAGCGGCAACATAGCCAAACAATGGTTTGCTAGGAAGGTGGGTTAGAGGCTTGACATGGCAATATGGGAGGCATAATATAGCAAGTGGTAGGTAGTGTGGCATAGCAATAGAGCGAACAACTAGCAAGAAATGATAGAAATGATTTCGAGGGTATGGTCATCTTGCCTGAAATCCCGCAAGGAAGAAGAACGAGTCCATGAAGAAGACAAATGGGCGTAGTCGAACGGATCCTCACAAACACGACGTCATCGGAACTAACCCAAAGAAGCAACACCGGAAAGAAGCAAAAAACATAGTAAGCAACCATCAAATCAACATGGAATGATGCACAACCAAGTATGATGCATGCCCGGTTTAATGAAGCATGGCATGGCAAAGTACACAAGCAATCCTACAAATTAAGTGGAGATCAATATGCAACGAGTTGCATATTGACGAAAGACCATGAGACTTATTTAGTTCTCTCCCGTTTATGTACTCAACAATATTAAATGTTGGTTAGCAAGGCAAGAGGTGAAGCATATGAAAACTACCTATCTAGGCAAGTTTAAATGAGGCCGGAACAACAAACAATAAGTCCGGAAACTCCTCATGTGCATATTTTTAGGTTTGGTACTGTTCTGCCCTAAACCAAATTTGTAGACTTGCAAAATAATCATAGTAAAGGCTATCATTGCCACTTTTATTGAAATAAAATATGAAAAAATATATTATAAATAACAGCAAAAAAATCCTAAAAAAATAAAATGATGCTCCAAGCAAAACACATATCATGTGACTAATGAAAACATAGCTCCAAGTGACGTTACCGATGATGTTGGAGACGTAAGAGGGGATGCCTTCCGGGGCATCCCAAGCTTAGTTTCTTGGATCTTCCTTGAATATTACCTTTGGGTGCCTTGGGCATCTCCAAGCTTAGGGTCTTGTCACTCCTTATTCTCCTCATATCGACATCTCACCCAAAACTTGAAAACTTCAATCACACAAAACTTATCGGAACTTTGTGAGGTAAGTTAGTATGATAAATAGCAAACCATTTATATTGTTCAATATAAGCCATGGAAACTAGAAAACAAGAAAATTATGCATTCAAAATAGAATCTGTCAAAAACAGAACAGTCTGTACTAATGTGTACTACAACCATACTTATGCTACTTCAAAAATCCTGAAAAGCAGGAAAACCAGGAAATTTGTCTATTAATATTGTGCAAAAAGAATCAACATTTATCACACTTCTGTTAAAAATGAGAATTGTTTTCCTGAGTGCAAAAGTTTCTGTTTTTCAGCAAGTTCAAATCAACTACCACCGTAAGCCATCGCAAAGGCCTTACTTGGCACTTTATTGAAACGAAAACAATAAAACATGATTACTACAGTAGCATAATCATGTGAACACACAAAAACAGTGGGTAAAATTGCTGGGTTGTCTCCCAACAAGCGCTTTTCTTTAATGTCTTTTAGCTAGGCATGATGATTTCAATGACGCTCGCGTAAAAGATAAGAATTGAAACATAAAGAGAGCATCATGAATCATAAGTTCCTCTCTCATAATAATTTTCAGTGGCATCATGAATAAATTCATCAATATAACCATCACATAAAGCATTCCTTTCGTGATCCAAAAGCATTGAAAATTTATTACTCTCCATATAAGCAACTTTATTCTCATTCATAATACTAGGAGTATCATAGGAAACTCGAATACTATAAATTGTTCCCACATTAAAAAAGTAATGTTCAGTAAAAGGATATTAAAAATTATGACAATAATTATCACTACCTTTTTATAACATAAGTGTCATCACAATAACAATCATACGTGGGAGGCATGCAATCATCATAGCAAATTTGATCGGTCAAGGTAAGGGGACTAAAAAGATCATCTTCATCAAGCATAGCATCCCCAAGCTTGGGACAAACATTAATTTCAGCAAATAAATTCTCAAACATGTCATTATCATCAAACATAGCATCCCCAAGCTTGTGGCTTGACATATCATAAGCCTAATCATTCTCATCATTAATAGTATGAATAGCACCAATGGTATAACAATTGCTATCATCATAATTTCCCAAGTTGATGCCAAAAATATTTCCAAGATTATAAGAAGTACTATTATGTTCCCAATCATAATCATCATAACAAGCAATGGGCATAACAAAATCATGATCAATAGTGCTCTCGGACATTGTGCCATCAGACGTAGAAGCAATATCATCATCAAGTGCATCATCTTCCACAATTATTTTTGATTCATTTTCATGAGGCATAACAATAATAGGAGCAACATTATTTGGGAAAGATACATTTTTACCTCTATTCTTTCTTCTTTTCAAACTTCTTATTGAGGAGATTGGTTGAATAGGGAGCTCCTCCTCATCACCTATTTCATCATGAGAGACAATAGGAGGGGAAGTGGAAATCATTATCCTTTCATTAGTATTCCTTTTATATTCTATTGGTTTTCCCATAGTTCTATAGTTGGCAATATAAGCATTCTCATTGCAATTTACCTTGCAAAACATATAGATATTCTTTAGTTTAGTTTCAATGTCATCCGTGAGAATGAATACTTGAAACCAACTATTTTTATGTGTCAATTCTTCACTCCCCAAAAATAGACAAAGCTCATTATAATGTCCAAGGGTGACCAAGTTATTAAAATATTTGGACACGATTAGATAAAGAGTTTGCATTGGAAATTAAAATGACCAACCTTATTGCAAAGCTCACAAGTAATAGGACAAAGAGAACATAATTTTGTAGCAAATTCATCTATCACTTTGAGCAAAGAATTGGTTCTATCATGTTTATGCTTCCTGCAAAATCTATCTTCCCTATAAGGCACGTCTTCGCAAACGTTATGCACTCCACAAAAATTGACATGCTTATAAGAAACATTTTTTTCATGACTTGTGCAATAATCATCAGAATTTTGGATATTTAAGTAATTCATACTAACAACATTGCTATCATGCTCATCATTCAAATATTTTGTGCCAAACATTTTATTGACTTCTTCTAACAATTTTCTGATCCATCATTTTCAAGACAGATATTATAAAGATGATCAATGATATGATGCAACCTCAATTCCATTTTTTGTAGTTTACTTTTATAAAGAAAAATAGTGATAAAACAAGATACTAAAAGATTCGATTGCAAGATCTAAAGATATACCTTCAAGCACTAGCCTCCCCGACAACAGCGCCAGAAAAGAGCTTCGTTGACGGGATGTGAGTGCCGCTTACCTAGCCTCCTCGGAAACGGCGCCAGAAAAGAGCTTGATGTATACTATGCAACTTTATTCTTGTAGACACGTGTTGGGCCTCCAAGCGCAGAGTTTTGTAGGACAGTAGCAATTTTCCCTCAAGTGGATGACCTAAGGTTTATCAATCTGTGGGAGGCTATGACGCCCAGATAATTAAGCTACAGTAACCCCATGTTAATGGTGTCATGTCATCACGTTACTGTTGCTAAACCTTACTTTGATCCAAATGGAGTTCACATTCAAATTCAAATCAAATTCCAAAATTCAAATTTCTCAATCATGAAAACTAAAATGTTCAAGTTATTGCAATTAATCAATATTTCATATTGGTGGTGAGCCAACATTTTTGAATGGTGGTTTAATGCCCTAATCTATTTAAAACAATGTTAGAGCGACATATTTAAATGCCTTCCCATTTATGAAAAATGGTTAGATAACTCCAAAGGGCCAGAAACTTTTTGTGCAACCTGGTAATATTGTGCTTGAATTATGTGCCAAGTTTCACACTTTGCAAAAATTCTTTGGTAGCCCAAATAATTGCAATTCCGTAGTTGCTTGATTTGTAGAAAAAGAAAGGGAATGTACACAAAATCTACTGTGTACTTAAAGCCGAGTTTTACAGTGCGGCCCTGCCCACTCAATGGGCCTTCTCCTTCCATCCTCACGTATAAGAGGCAGGAGGCGTGCGTGTCGCACATCCACGTCTGCCATGGCCATGGATGGCCTCCACATCAACTCCCTCGTCTTGTAACTGCACCAATGCAAACCCTAGTCCACTCTTGACTGATCCCTCTCTTTCCCCTATCGTGCCTCTCCTCGTCTTCTCGAAAACTACACGAGAGCTCAAGCCGTGACTGCGCCACCGCCGCCATTCCCGCGACCTACGAGCTCCCAAACGCTTGTGGAGTTGTCCCGAAGAGCTGCGTATGTCGTCTTCATCATCTACGCCCCTGGATCGGAGCTAGGGAGCAACACCGTCATCTTCCACGTCGATCCCCTTCGACGGACATCGTCTCTGCCTCGTCATCGATCCCCTCGACTCCAACTACCTCCGGCTCCCCTGAGCTCCTACAACCCCCCCCCCCCCCTGTGAGCTCCTTCTCCGACTCCCGGCCTTGCCCCCGTCGATCTGTCGCCGTAGAGTCACCCCATGAGCTCTCACCCGCCGTGGCCGTAGCCCTGCCGCAACCGCACCGGACTTGCCCCCGTACGCGCTTACCGCACCCATGGTCGTGCTCCGCCCCCACGAGCGGCCTCCGTGCCGATGCTCCCCCCCGCCAGCTCCTCGTCACGCCCGCGTCCGCTGCTTACTGCTGCTGCGTTTGCCGCTGTTGCATCCGCTGGCCGCACCCCGCCTCCGCCCCACAGCCACGCGCCCGCTGGAGCTCAACCGCTGGCTGCGTTGTCCATGAGCCCTGCTGCGCTCCCCGCGCTAGGCCGCGTCCGCCTCCGACCGCCATTGCCTCGCCCTAGCCTCGCCTCGCTGCTCGCCGCCCCACGCACCGCCGCCCACCTCCTCTGCAGCCACCTCTGCTGCCGCCTATAGCGCGTCACAGCCGCGGCCGCTGCACCCCTCCCACTCGTCGCCGTTGCACCCCATGCCGCCCGCAGCTCACTGCCATCGCCGAGCGCTCCGACCGCTGCCACGCACTCCTGCCGCTACTGCAATTGCTGCTCGCCCTGCGGCCGCCCCCTGGTCGGCCCAGCACCAAGCCCGCGCACCCGCTGGCCGCGGCCGCGGCTCCAGCCGCCGGCCCTCGCTCCGTTCATCGCCGCTACTGCCCGCCGGTGTCCCGCCACCCGGCAGCGCCCCCTGGTGGCCTCGGGTGCTCGCTGCACACTGGCGCCCGCGCCCCACTTCGCCCAGCGCCCGCTAAGGCATGGCTGGGCCACTGCCAAAGGGGCCCCACCGGCCCCTTTTCTTTAATAAAAATGTGTGTAAAAATATAATATATAAAAATATTATTAATTAATTAATTAGTTAATTAATTAACTTAGTTAAAATGGTTTAATTAAACTAATTATTTAGTTAGTCTAACTAATCTGTAATTAGCTAAATGTGTGTATGACAAGGGGCCCCACCCCCTGTTGACTAGTCAAACATTGACTGGTCAACTAGGACCCCCTGGCACACCTGTCAGTCACTGTGTACACTCTGTGTACACTGTGCTGGGTCCAACTAGCATTTTAATAATTATTTTTGAATTAAAATAATTTTAGATTATTAATAAAACTTTGAAAATTCATATAGAATAATCCGTAACTCAGATGAAAATGTTTTTACATGAAAGTTACTCAGAACGACGAGACGAATCTGAATACGCAGCCCGTTCGTTGGCCATGCGTCTCTAGCATAGCGAACCAGCAACCGTCCCCCTTCGGTTCGTCTGTTCGAAAATGCCAAACTTCGGGAAAGCATTCCCGGATGTTATCCCCCTTCGCCGGTAGCGTGTAGCACTGCGTTAGAACACGTCCAGATCTGCCTGTTGTCCTATTATGCACTTGCTTGCTATGTATTTACTATTCTCCCCCTCTTATCTTCAGTAGACCCTGTGATGGCTTCCGATGCCGTTGTAATCGACTACGTCGATGATGACCCTTCTTCCCTTTCAGCGGAGCTTCCAGGCAATCACCCCCCTTTGATCATCCCGATATCGCCCATTTCATTCTCTCATACTTGAATTAGATTTTGCTACTGTAATTGATTGCTCCCATTCTGATGCATAGCCTGCTTTTGTACCTGTTATTGTTACCTACCTGCTTATAAACTACTTAGTATAGGTTGGTTATTGGTCGATCAGTGACCCCCACCTTGTCCCTGTTGCCCCTGCTTCATCATTGACGACTCGATCAACGTGATCGACAACCAGAGCCCGACACCTCACATCACATCACGCCCCTTTTGTTGCTTCACTCTTAAGAGCTACTATCGAGTGCCGGGGTGATACCTCATAACGCACTCCTGATGATGACTCTGTAGTGTAGGTATTCGGTCGTGGTCATCGAGGGTGATTCCTCCTTGACCACTCCTGATGCAACTCTGTCGTGCAATCCCTCAAGTGTGAACCTCAAGGGTGGTTCCTCTTACGTTCAGCTTGATGATTACATCAAGTGGAATTCACTGAGGGTGATTCCTCAGGTTTTCCTCCTTGATGTTTTGGACACGAGGTTACCTTGACATTACTTGAGACCATTGTTGAAGTCGGGTCGGCCCTGAGGGTTAACCGTGAGTTGTTGTGAAAGTCGGGCGGGCCCGCAGAGCACCCGCGAGTTTTCTACGTGGTACGACCGGGCATTCTGGACCCTTGCCATAAGTCCACGAGACCGAGCGACGCGGTCACATTATCGTGAGTCTCTTCTTGTCTCCGTGAGCCCCAATGCACTAACAGGTTTGGGTATTTGTTCTGAGTTGGCCTCTGGCCTTTATGCACTAACAACCACGCGATAATAGATATGGGCCTCGACGTCGCAGTATCAGCCGAAGCTTTGTCAGACGTCCAGTTCAGCATTGCGACACGGCCGGATCGTGCTGGCCATCCGAGGTGGTGCCGGTGTCCACCCTGCTCGCAACGACCCGGAGTGCAACGGATGATGGGCCCAAGACCCTGGAGTGCTTAGGATGTAGATAGACAGGGACCTCTCTGCTAAGCCTAGGTAGGGTTGCGACGTGTTGATATTCCGAGGCCAGGCATTGACCCCAGAAAGGTGTGTCCGTCTAGAGTAATCAAGCATGTTGGGTAACGTGGTGAACCCCTACAGGGAAGATATATATATACATATACATATATATACATATACATATATATATATATATGAATACCGTGTCCATGGTAATGGACGTCAAGACTTGTATCCTAATCTTATATAACTAGAAATGGATACTTGAGACATGTGATGGATATGTGGCTCCGGGATTGCTTTCTCGCAGGGAGTCGAGGAAGGATCTCTGCGTGTTAATGTTACAACATGTTTGTTCAATATAAACTCCTATTCTTTACTCTCCTACATGCTGCAAGATACTTGGAGCTGCTTAAAGCTACTAGTCTTCGATACGCTAGGCCTTCCCCTCTATTCTGGCATTCTGCAGTTCAGTCCACAGTTACAACCCTTCCTTTGATACCAATGCATACTTAGTATAGATCTGATGCTTGAGAGCGACATCGTCCAGCTTCAAACCTAAGCTCCTCAAGCTGATCTAGGGCGGGGGTTAAGAACCACTCGTCGAACATGGATTGGACCTTGCAGTTGGTACTGAACATGTGGATGTCAAGGTGTCTAGCTGGCCCAGGGTGCGATGAAAGGATCTTGGAGACTACAGCCATGTTTGCAATCCCTGCCGCAGAGGCAGCTGTCGACGGTGAGTTTGAGGGGAACGCGGCGCCAGAGGGGGCGCCACCACCGAGAGAGCAGGGTCGTTCGCATGGCAATTTGGTGGGGAGGAGGCTGATGATGACGAGCAGCATGTCGTCGGGGAGGCAGCTGATGAAGTCTAGGCTCGCTGGATGCAGTTTTGGCTTGAGCCGCCTCCGCTTGTTGGCTGCCTCACCGTCCATCTCAGTCGGCGGCGACGTCGGTGTACATGTGTGTTGGTGTGTATTGTGTTCTAGGTGTGCGCGAATGCGTCCTTCTGTGCACGCCGCCGCACAGTGGTGAAGTGTGCACGAGTGCGTCCTTCACGCGGAAGAAGTGTGCCCTCAATTTACTAGCATGCGGGGTGCTACCGCAGGTGGTTTCAACTTTGTTTACTTCACCGCGTGTCAAATGGGCCTCTAGTTTACTTATTTTCACCCACTACCACATGGTCCAGCACCCGAAGATAGAGAACATGAGCTGACAACACGGCATGTGGACTGGTTGACCAGTCAACTAAACAATATACGGAGCTATACGCTGACATAGTGACCGTGTAATCCCTTGGTATAGAGAGTTCGAGTGAGAGGGGAGGCCGTGAGAGATAGTAGAGAGAGAGAAAGAGGTACTTCCTCCGTTCGATAATGTAGTGCCTACATTTTTTTAAAGTCAAACTTTTGAAACTTTGACCAAGTTTATGAAGAAATTACTTATATCTACAATACCAAAGATAAATGATAGTATGAAGTAAGTACTTGTTGTGATGAATCTAATGATCGTTCCAGATGTAAATGTTTTTCTCCACATATACTTGGTCAAAATTTTATGAGGTTTGACTTTTCAAAACATCCATATGCTTATGGAAGTGAGAGAGTACCTAACTAGAGAGAGAGAGAGTGAAATATAAAGAGTGACTGAGAAAAGCGTGTGTGCGTGCGTGAAAGAGACATGGACAATACACGATAGAAGTAGAGAAAAAGCGTGTGTGTTTTATGCAAACATATCACACATGCATCTTCGACAGCGGAAGCGAGGTGAGGAGATAGTGTGTGGTTGTTTGCAACCGAGAGAGAACGACCCCTAGCACGTGGCCAAGAGAGGTCTGACAAAAAAGGGAGAGAGGTCGAGAGAGACGTATGGAGAAAATGCAGACATGGGGAGGAGAGAGTGTATGTTTGTGATAGAGAGATCCCCTGGAGATCGTGAGGGAATACATGTGTGGGAGATCAACTGACAAGGTGTGTACGCGATAGAAGAAACCCCGAGAGATATCGAGATAGACGTATGGATGGAAGGAGACAATACGTGTGTTCCTGATGGCTATTGTGAGATAGTCATACTTAGGGGGGGGAATGCGTGCACCTATGATGGTGTGAGGGATTATGGTACTTAGGGGGGTGCGTGTTACATAGAGAGAGAACAAGAGCGGAGAGTGTTAGATGGGTCTATGTAGCGCGAGCGAGATATGTCTATGTGTGAACCAGGGAGATATAAAGTTTGAGAGAGATAGAGGAGCCCTGATATGGTTGAGTGCTGCGTCACATAACTGAGAGGGGGAAGAGATATTCCATCCGCTCGATAATGTAGTGCATACAAATTGTTTAGAAGTCGAACTTTGGAAACTTTGACCAGGTTTATGCAAATATAATGAATCTATATGCTACAATATCAAAGACACATCATACGAAACTACATCTCATGATGAATCTAATGATATACGTTTGCCGTTCTAGATGTAAATGTTTTTCTCCACGTACATGGTCAAACTTCATGATGTTTGACTGTTCAATAAATCTATATGCTATGGACTGAAGAGAATGCCTAAGTCGAGAGAGATCAGGTGCGTGTGAAGGAGAATGAGTGAGTGTGCAAAAAGTATATGTGTGTGAAAGAGAAAGGGACAACAAATGATAAATTAGAGAGAGTGTGTGTGTGTTTGTTTCTTATACAAACATATCATGCATGCATCTCCGAGATAGAAAAGTGAGGTGAGGTGATACACAAAGATAGCTAGTGTGTGATTGTTTGCAACAGAGAGAGACATCCCTATAGCACATGTCCAATAGAGGCATCGCCAACAAGGAACAAAGGTCGAGAGGGACGCATGGAGAAGATGGACGCATGGGGAGGGAGAGAGGGTGTGTTTGTGATAGAGAGACCCCCTTGAGATCGTGAGGGGACTATATGGGTGGGAGATTGAGGGACGAGGTGCGTGTGCAATAGAAAGATGCCCGAGAGAAATCGAGATAGACCATGCACATGTTTGTGATGGAGACTAAGAATTAGCTAGTCATATACATATAGGGGGGACTGCGTGTGCCTACAATTGAGTGAGAGACCATCATAGTTGGCTAGGCGTGAGATTGTGTGTGTGTGTGCGTGTGAGATGTAGAGAGAACGAGGGAGAGAGATAGAGTTTTAGATGGGTCTATCGAGTGCGAGTGAGATATGCATGTGTGTGTGTGTGACCCAGGGAGATGGAGAGTTTGAGAGAGAGAGGGAAGAGCTCCGAGATGGCATAGTGGTGCGTGAGAGAGTTACAGGAAAGGAGCCAGGAATTTGTGTGCGTACGATGAGTGCACCCAAGATATTTAGCTTGGACTAGAGAATCATACATAGTGTGCGAGTTAGACCTATGCATGGAGTGTGCATGCGAACTAGAAAGACCCCCCCCCCCCGCCACACACACACAAAGAGAGAGAGATAGAGAGAAAGGGATAGGGAATTACAAGGTTTGTGTTTGGATGTGTGCGATAGAATTGAAGATTGTCGGGGAGAGAGAGAGGGAGAGAGAGAGAGAGCAGGAGTCCAAGAGAGGGGAGGTCGCGTTTTATGCATCAAATACTGATATAAACCATGTGATATAAACTTTCATTCAAATATTTAAATTGGAGAACATGTTGTCTGCAATCCAAACAAGTTCATTAATTTGACTTTCAACATGTTCATGGCATACTATAATATTGTACAACATGCTACTCGATTGAGGTGTTGAATTTTGGATTAAGTTCACTATTTTGACCCGGTGAACGAGCTATTTTATTGAATCGAGATATTTCATTTTGGGTTTGAATCCTGTTTTTGAGTGGATCAACTATTTGTCATATAGTAAATCGTTAGCAACGAGCATGTAAAAACACATTAGTCCCGAGCATCATCTCTCGATCTAAAAAAGAAGTGGCAATCTAATATATCAAAATTTGATTCGAATCGACCTGGTAAGGTAGACGTGGATGCTCGTTCTCACAAAATTGGAACGAACTGCTAAACACCCTCTGCTCTGTAGAATTTGCCCTAACAAATAAATGGGAGACGCCAAATTATCGGCCTTTGTGGGACACGCATCAATTGGCCCGTTGTACATCGAGGGTAGGTACGTAACTTCATCCAAGCGCACCTTCTCCTCGGCCGAAATGACATGTGTCAAATAATTCATAAACCATGGGTGGCAAAACACCCTCTCCTCGCCCGAAAACGCTTGCACCGACTACTTCAAAACACGCCCTCCTCGCATGAAATCGCTCGCGCCGGCTATCTCAAAGCATGCCCTCCTTGCCCAAAATTGCTCGCGCCCACTATTTCAAAACACGCCCTCCTCGCCTGAAATCGCTCGTGCCCACTATTTCCAAACATGCCCTCCTCGCCCGAAATCACTCGTGCCCACTATTTGGGAGAAGCAAAGTTACTATAGTATCCCCGACCCTCAATACACAGACCCAAGCCCAGAAGCCTAAAAGTAGGGGTAGAACTGTAACTCCCCCCACATTTCAGACAAATGCATTCATAAGACATGGTTCCCCCTCCCAATTCCGCATTCATACCTCATGGGCACCAAATCACCTTCTCCCCGGAAGCTCACTTCTCCCCAGCCGCGAAACCTCAGCCCCACCTCCATGGCGCCCCCACTGCACCAAATTCACTGTCGCCCTCCTCCCCAATGCCGGAGACGCTGTCCCTTCGCCGTCGTGCACTGGGCCGTGTGCCTCTTACTCCGTGCTGCCGGAGCTGCCTCGATGACAGCCGCGTGAACCGTACTATAGCCGATTCACCCACGCCATTGTGCACGACGCCGAAGCAGCTCCAACTTCAGATGCATCCAGGGCCCCAGCGTTGCTTCCCCATAGGCATCGACTGTCGCGGCATCTCTGCTTTCCTGCCGCCGGTAGCCACTGCAACCGCGCTGGCCTCACCGACTTGGTAGCTAGAGCTGCCTACTTAACCAAGCCGCAAGATAGGTCGTACCCTCATCTCAAATCACTTTATTTAGGCGTCAGTTGTCTGATTTTTTATTCTGGACCAATCGATACCCAATGGGAAGCAACACCCCTCGAGGTGGTAGAGCTCCTAGGCTATCGGTTGGCTGGTGTCTAACGTAAGGGTGCGGGGGCGCAAGTTTGCCGCAGAAGCAGCGCTTAGATGGCTATCTTTGAGTTGTGTGGGTTGAAGGTACTGCCGCCGCCAGATTTGGATGACGGCGAGTCTTTGTAGATTGGCCTAGGGCGGCGCAACCATGGTAGTGTAGTGGGGCGGGGAGCGGGGTTTTGGTCAGAGCTCTCATGGCCACGAATGGCGGAGGCAGGTTGCCCTGCTGGTGGTCGCTGGCTCTTCAGGGAAGATTCTGCACAGTGTCAGCCGGGAGGCACAGGACGGCCATCAAGCCATCTGGCGTATATCGGACAATACAAAAATAAAATCGTGTGACCCCAATTTAGTCTTCAGTCAATAGACGTGTGACCACTCTCGTACCTTACTTTTGATCTCTTAGGGTATTTCGTCATATCAAAGATATGTGTCGTTCTTAATATTATATGTTTTCTGCATCTTCAGCCACACCGTCTTCCG
This sequence comes from Triticum urartu, assembly GCF_056163025.1. Classification (NCBI taxonomy): domain Eukaryota; kingdom Viridiplantae; phylum Streptophyta; class Magnoliopsida; order Poales; family Poaceae; genus Triticum; species Triticum urartu. Next base: position 411,736,941 of record NC_141879.1, on the reverse strand, counting down.
ACTTACCGCATATGCTCCAACAAGGGAAGCATACACTAGAAGGGACCTATAGTCCCCACTCAACAGTCCCCTGCATCGAATGCGCATGCCCGACATGGACAGCCCCAACAACTGCAGGGCCATCGACAAGTCAGCACATGATGCTAACTCCTATGGATGGCGGCCAGATAGGTTGTACCCTCATCTTACTTGTGTGCAACATTTATGGCTTTGTTATTCATCTAAGCGTGGAAAATAGATTATCAGATTTCACTATATATTCATGTTGATCTCTTACAGGTCTTGTTCAGGAGTTGACGTTGTTCCATAGTTTAGCGAAGAGACTTGTTCTTTAGGTTACGTTGTTCCATAGTTATCATCCATCAGCCAATGCTATCCCATAGGCTGGTGATTATAGTATTATACCACTTCTAGTATTACCTATGTTGTTCTTTAATACTTTGTGTGCCATCTAGTTAATCTCGAGTACAAACCATACATATTTTGTAGCTTTCATCTGTGTTCTCCCTTTAGTTTTTGAGACTTGTTGCTGCGAGTTAACCCTAGTCCTACTATTTATGTCGTCTCCTACAGGCACTCATTACATAAATCTAAATACTAGTTATCTTACATGCATGTTAGATATAATTGCACACACTGATTTATCCACAAGAACCTCACAGAGCAATGTAACGGCCAACAAACTTAAAGTCAATGATACCCAATATGATGGAACATGTAAAGGCAGTTCTTTAAAAGACTTCCAAAAAGATGATGAATCCTATTCACCCCACAAGGTCCTTGCTCTAACTTGGCCCGTGAAATGGGTACAACATGCATATAACGTCCTAGAGTGCATCTACTCTGTTGCAATGCCATGTGCTTAGTCTGCTGATCATGCATGTAAATATGTCATGCCTTCCTGTTTTTTAGTACCTATTCCATTCATGATAACATGTTTTCAAATTCAAGTACTGTCATTCTACTCTATCGCAATGCCATCTGCTTAGTTTGGACGTCATGCTTCTAAATATCTTATGCATTGTTATTCATCGATATGTACTTCATCTATCTACCATATCATGGTTTTTTATGTTGAAGTGTTATTCTAGTGGTCTGTTGCAATGACATCTTAGTTTCCCAATCATACATGCATATGTTGCCCTAGTGTTTTTCTATATGTATTCCGCTAGCATACAGTTTTACATTCAGCTAGTGTTTTTTTACACTGTTGTCATGTCGTATCCCTAGCTCTTATACCATACTCCCTACGTTCGGATTACATGTCACAGAAATGGATAAAAATGGATGTATCTAGAACTGAAATACGCCTAGACCCATGCATTTATTTCCGAATGGAGGGAATACATGTCAATATGTCATGCCTTTCTACTCTTCAGTACCTATTCCATCTCTCTGTTGTAGCATGTTTTATAATTGAAGCAACATTCTTCTATATAAGGCATGGAAGGGGAAGATGGCTATGTTCAAATCTAAAGGGTTACAAACAAGGTCTTTGCAAAGGATCCAAATGCCAGGAGATAGTAAACCAACTCCAGTTTTCATAGATACTGCTCCAGCACAGAGAAACCCAACTCCTACTGATAATAAACAAATTCCAATGGCTAAAGAACTAGTCTGCTCCAGTCCAGCAAAAATATGTCAAATCCATTCTAAGAAGTGTGTGCGTATCCTCGCATCATGAAATTTTATAGCATTCTGATCATATTTTCTACATGTTTCTTACCCATATTGCTTTTAGAAAATAATCTTAAAGGATAAAAGATTTTCTGCACTGGGATCGTATTCGAGGAAAGTATCTTGCGGGAATTCTCTGTGCTCCAATGCTGATGTAAGTACCTGTTGTACATCACTATATTTTTACATCAGCATGTATTTTGTTAATCGGCGTGAATCCAACCTTTATCTGATGTAAATTTAGTTGTAACAAAATGTATAATTAAAGGCGACAATGTTGATTTTTGTATGGAAAACTGCGTGGTAGTTTTGCATACTGAGCTCCATAAGTGTACTATCTCATATCATGCACATTACTGAATTGTAGTGCTGCTCTGGTTGCCCATTCATTCATTGTGTCAATGTTGCTTTTGTATTACCTTACCTGGCTGATGATAGCTGTGCCATATTGTGTTAATTTGGTGTAGGCTGGTGTGGTCTGGTTGCCCAAACGTTCATTGTGTCAATGTTGCTTTCGTATTACCTTACCTGGATAATGATAGGTGTGCCATATTGTGTTTTTTGGTGTAGGCTGGTGTAGTATGGTTGCCCAAACGTTCATTGTGTCAATGTTGCTTTCCTATTATCTGACCTGGCGAATGATAGCAATGCTAGTGTGTTAATTTGGTGCAGGCCGCTTAAGATAAGAAGACAAACTCTAAAAACAGCAAGGCAACCCCATTGTTTCTTTCCAATAAATCTAGGATAGGTAATATGGCAATAAATCATGATTAATCCGTTCGGTTCCTCTCCTAATTTATGTTATGATGGAGTGTTTGATGTCTACTACGCAACTTTATTCTTGTAGACTCGTGTTGGGCCTCCAAGCACAGAGTTTTGTAGGAAAATAGCAATTTCCCTCAAGTGGATGACCTAAGGTTTATCAATTCGTGGGAGGTGTAGGATGAAGATGGTCTCTCAAATGACCCTGCAACCAAACACAAGAAATCTCTTGTGTCCACAACACACCCAATACAATGGCAAATTGTATAGGTGCACTAGTTCGGCGAAGAGATGGTGATAAAAGTGTAATATTGATGGTAGAGATATATTTTTATACTCTGAATAAATAAAAACAGCAAGGTAGCAAATAGTAAACGGGCACAAAAATGGTATTGCAATGCCTAAAAACAAGGCCTAGGGTCCGTACTTTTACTAGTGCAATCTCTCAACAGTGCCAATATAGTTGGATCATATAACCGTCCCTCAACGTCCAACGAAGAACCACTCCAAAGTTCCTATCTAGTGTAGAACATAAGACAAAATTGTTTGTAGGGTACAAAGCCACCTCAAAGCTATTCTTTCCGATCAATCTATCCTAGAGTTCATACTAAAATAACACGAAGCTATTCTTTCCGATCGATCTAACCAAGAGTTCGTACTAAAATAACACCAAAGCTAATTCAGATTCATAATATTCAATCCAACGCAAAGAACTTCAAAGAGTGCCCCAAGATTTCTACCAGAGAAATAAAGACAAGAACTTGCATCAACCCCTATGCATAGATTACCCCAATGTCACCTCGGGAATCCATGAGTTGAGTACCAAAACATATATCAAGTGAATCAATGTGATACCCCATTGTCACCACGAGTATTCAATTGCAAGACATATATCAAGTGTTCTCAAATCCATAAGTATTCAATCTGATAACAACGAAATCTCAAAGGGAAAAACTCAATTCATCACAACAAGATAGAGAGGGGAAAACACCATATGATCCGACTATATTAACAAAGCATGCGATACATCAAGATCATGACATCTGAAGAACACGAGAGAGATATATTAAACACATAGCTACTGGTACAAACCCTCATCCCAGAGGGTGGACTACTCCCTCCTCATCGTGGTGGCCGCCGGGATGATGAAGATGGCCACCGTAGATGATTCCCCCCTCTAGAAGGGTGTCGGAACGGGGTCTAGATTTGTTTTTGGTGGCTACAGAGCCTTAAGGCGGCGGAACATCTGATCTAGGTTAACCCCGAGGGTTTTCGGAATATTTGTGAATTTATAGGGTAAAGAGGGGGTGCAGGAGGCCACCGAGGTGGGCACAACCCACCTGGGCGTGCCTGGGGGCACAGGCGCGCCCTGGTCGGTTGTGCCCCCCTCGGGGCACCCGCTAGGTGATTCTCTGGCCCATCCTAGGTGTCCTGGTCCATAAAAATTCTCCAAAAAGATTCGCGGTGTTTGGACTCCGTTTGATATTGATTTCGTGCGATGTAAAAAACAAGCAAAAAACAACAACTGGCACTGGGCACTAGGTCAATAGGTTAGTCCCAAAAAATGATATCAAGTTGCTATAAAATGATTGTAATACATCCAAGAATGATGATATAATAGCATGAATACTTCATAATTTATAGATACATTGGAGACGTATCTGTTGTCGAGACACTCTCCACTATCAATAATACAAGCCTGCCAAAATCACCATCTGAATCTGTTCAGTTTCCTCTGTCTCGATTGCAACAGAAAAAATGTATGTTTGTGAACCAATTACTGGCTGAAGCAATGATGGAAATGGTGGAGGAATCAGAGGTGCACATTCTTGCGCAAAACAATTGATCAATGTTTTCAGAGACAGTGTAGCATAGCAAGAAGAACCTGCCCACAAGCTTATGGGCGTCATCCGCGCTGAGGTTGCAGATTGTGACAATGTATATTGCTAGGTTCTGTTAATTTATTTGCACTGGCATAAATCTTTGATTGCCCAGTGGATGTAATTTCCTGTAATATATGCTGGATGTGCAACTTTTTTCCCTATATGCCATACCTTTGCTTAGCGTGCCTCGCATTCTAGCTAAATGGTCGCTAGGAAGCTGAAAACCCAGTGAAATTATTAGTTAGCATGAATGGTCATGGGCCCTATATGAAGGAAGCAGCCCACTACCCTTAATGGGCTTCCCTAATGGGCTCGTAGGGGGCAAAATTCTCATAGGCCTTTGATTGATCAGTTTTGCTCCTGTGCATAATTGCTGGTCGTAATGGGCTCAAATTATCTAATTGGGCCCATTAAGTTAATGGGCCGTTACGAGGCCGAAAGTTAATGTGCGGCCCTGTTACCTCCTAGGTCGTTAACAGGCCAACATCGAAGCGGGCAATAGGTGGGCCCATATGATTTCATGGTCCATTAATAGGATGGTAGTAAGGACGGCTACATATGGCCCAACTATGCTATGGGCCTTTAGCAGACCGAAAGAGACAACGGGCTCATACTGGACCATGAAGACCATGGGCCTATAAGAGGCCGAAAGTCAGGTCGTACTGTACATGGCTCAACTGTGTTGTGTGCCTTTAGTAGGCCGAAAGAGAAACCAGGCTGGTCTTGGACCATGAAGAGCATGGGCCGTTAAAAGGCCAAAACTCAGGTCCGACTGCAAATGGCCCAACTCTTTTATGGACCGTCTATAGGCTGAAAGACACATGGGGCCAGAAATTGGCCCAACACTTAAATGGGTCGCCAAAAGGCCGAAAGATATACATCCTGAAAATTGGCCCATCCCTTGAATGGGCCGTTAACAGGACGAAACCACATCAGGACGATATTGAGCACAAATATATAGCAGGCTGTTAATGAGCTCGAACTGACGATGGGCTGCAATGGTGTCAAGTCGTTAATGGGCCATTGCTGGGACGAATTGGCACATCTCGTATGGGACGTGGGCTTAAATGGACCTGACACAAGTAGGCCTTATATGGGCCGACCTACTAATTTTTACTAGGCCAGCCTTTTCACTGGAATGGGCCACTGTTGGGCCTTGCCATGTGCCGATGTATCATAGGTGCCTCTCGTACTATGAGTGGATGACATCTGTCCCAATGCTGAGCCGACAAGTGGACCCTCTGGCGAATAAGAATTTTACACGTGGAAAATCCCCATTGGTCTAGGCTGTTAACGGGTTATCGGATCCAAACCGGAACCCGATAGCTTAACGGCGACCCATTACGGTGGATGCCATGTGTCGGTTACCCTTGACAAAAGTAATTCTATGATGCGCGATTTATCATCATGGAAGTGGACACTTCCATAATGATAATTTTGGTAATGTCATGGAACACTTCTATGACAACACAAGTATGACTATCTTGATTCGGTCACAAAATCGTCATGGATGTACATGCATGACAGAAAACGTGACCTACTGTGACAAACACGTATCATCACGGAAGTGTATTTTTTGTAGTGATTCCGGCAGCCCCACGGAAGCAGCTCCCTGGTGCGCGGCGTCTTCCCAGTGTGGAGGCAGTACTCCAGCTCCTCTGCCTTGTAGCGCTTGACGTACCGACCTGCCTCTTGCTGGCAGACAAACGCGAACGATCTTGCCATTTCGTTGGGCGCCCATGAGGCTCCTCGTCGGTGGCACGCTGGATCTTATCGGCCCACCTCCACGCAGCGATGAGACACCTAGCGCCTTTGACCTTCCTCCGCATGACGACGCGCCCACCCCCAAAGCTCCACCACCTCCTCTTTCTGGGTGGCATTACGGGCTTCACATGCTGCCTAGTACCTGGCTTCCTCCTCCGCCATCTCCTTCTTGAACGCCACTTGCCTGGCTTTCTCAGCCGGCGGCAGCGACTTCCACACACAAAGATTGTACTGGCCCCAAAACCAATCCAAAGTTGGGGGGTCTGGCGTAAGCTCGTCCGGCGGTGCGTAGGGGTCCTCCTCGTCGCTGCTCTTCAACTGAGTGTCCTCGGGGCTGGTGACTCCTCGTCGGCGCGTGGGTAGATGGGCGGTGCCATTGCAGAGATTTGAGAGAGAGAGAGAGGGAGAGAGAGAGGGGAGCATGTAGATGAGAATGCAGGCGGGGCGACATGAGCAAGGTAGTTATTGGCAGCCAAAATCTAGATCGATGGGAACAGTACACATGCCAGTCGCTGGAATTTACGAGTATTGTAGTTTGAATTACACACAATTCCCACAGCAAAATCCGTGTGTGAACTGAATAGCTGGCGGTTTCCAATACCGAACCATCTCTGATTAATAACCCCTGACACTCACCTTCCAAACCTCGAGGCGTGAAATAGAGTGCAAATCGTGTGGGGGGCGGTTGTCTTGCCAGATCTTTACATTTTCTTTTTTGAACACCAGATATTAACATCGTCTGATGATTTTTTAAATAGCACACAAGTAAACAAAAATAAGATTTTTCAAACCGTTATGGTTATCCATTGCATGTACATGTTGTTCAAATTTGAATTACGGTCATTAAATGGCTAGAAATTCACCTAAATGTCTTTAAAAGGTCAAATGACCCCTATAACTTTCCAAATTTTCACATGACACTTGTATTAGTGCACGTTAAACGTAGAAAAAATTTGAAGGCCGTCAGAAGCTATCTCTCGTTTGTCATCAAACATGCATTGTTCCCTCTTTGAACCACGAGCCTTCTAGTGAGTTGCTCCGGTTTTTGAGGGGTGTGTGTCCAAACTTTCGTCAAACAGACCAATATTTTCACCACATCATCTTGGTGGCATGACATTACATCAAGCAAGGTTTCATGTTTTTTTGATAATTTTTTAATTTTTTGGAATTAAAATGCCATGTCTCCATGCATGTGTCCGTACCCCTAGACCAATATGTTTGAAAATTCCTTCTAATATACTGCACATGGAATTAACTTGCACACAAGTACACAAATATGATTTTTCAAACCATTATGGTTAGCCGTTGCATGTAGATGTAGTTCAAATTTGAATTACAATCATTAAATGGCTAGGAAATCACTTAAATGTCTTTAAAAGGTCTAATGACCCCTGAAATTTTCCAAATTTTCACCTAACTATTGTATTAGTGCACGTTAAACGTAGAAACAAATTGAAGGTCGTAAGAGGAAGTTATCTCACGTTCATCATCAAACATGCATTATTCCCTCTCGGAACCACGAGCCTTCTAGTGAGTTGCTTCGGTTTGTGACGGGTGTGTGTCCAAACTTTTGTCATACATGCCAATTTTTTTACCACATCATCTTGGTGGGATGAAATTACATCAAGCAAGCTTTCATGTTTTTCTGATCATTTTTTAATTTTTTTGGAATTAAAATGCCATGGCACTCCATGCACGTGTCCATGCCGTGAGACCATTATGTTTGAAAATTCCTTCCAATTTACTACACATGGAATTAGCTTGCACACAAGTATACAAATATGATTTTTCAGACTGTGATGGTTAGCCGTTGCATGTAGATGTAGTTCAAATTTGAATTACTGCCATTAAATGGCTAGAAAATCACTTAAATGTCTTTAAAAGGTGAAATGACCCCTACATTTTTCCAAATATTCACATTACAGTTGTATTAGTGCACGTTAAACATAGAAAAAAAATTGAAGGCTGTAAGAGGAAGTTATCTCCCGTTCATCATCAAACATGCATTGTTCCCTCTCGGAACCACGAGGCTTCTAGTGAGTTGCTCCTGTTTGTGAGGGGTGTGTGTCCAAACATTCGTCAAACAGTTCAATCTTTTTACAACATCATCTTGGTGGAATGACATTACATCAAGCAAGGTTTCATGTTTTTCTGATCTTTTTTTAGTTTTTTTTGAATTAAAATGCCATGGCACTCCATGCATGTGTCCATCCCGTGAGACTAATATGTTTGAAAATTCCTTCTAATTTATTGCACATGGAATTAACTCGCACACAAGTACAAAATATGATTGTTCAAACTATTATGGTTAGCCGTTGCATGTAGATGTAGTTCAAATTTGAATTACAGTCATTAAATGGCTAGAAAATCACTAAAATGTCTTTAAAAGGTCAAATGACCCCTGAAAATTTTCAATTTTTCACATGACAGTTTTATTAGTGCATGTTTAACATAGAAAAAATTTGAAGGCCATAAGAGGAATCTATCTCCCGTTCATCATCAAACATGTATTGTTCCCTCTTGGAACCACGAGCCTTCTAGTGAGTTGCTCCAGTTTGTGAGGGGTGTGTGTCAAAAGTTTTGTCAAACATGCCAATTTTTTACCACATCATCTTGGTGGCATGACATTACATCAAGCAAGGTTTCATGTTTTTGAGATCATTTTTTAATTTTTTGGAATTAAAATGCCATGGCACTCGATGCATGTGTCATTGCCGTGAGTCCATTATGTTTGAAAATTCCTTCGAATTTACTACACATGGAATTAACTCGCACACAAGTACACAAATATGATTTTTCAAACCGTTATGGTTAGCCATTGCATGTAGATGTAGTTCAAATTTGAATTATGGTCATTAAATGGCTAGAAAATCACTTAAATGTCTTTAAAAGGTTAAATGACCCCTGCAATTTTCCAAATTTTCACATGACAGTTGTATTAGTGCCCGTTAAATATAGAAAAAATTTGATGGTCGTAAGAGGAAGCTATCTCCCGTTCGTCATCAAACATGCATTGTTCCCTCTCGGAACCACGAGCCTTCTAGTGAGTTGCTCCGGTTTGTGAGGGGTGTTTCTCCGAACTTTCATCAAACAGGCAAATTTTTACCACGTCATCTTGGTGGTATGACATTACATCAAGCAAGGTTTCATGTTTTTCCTGATCATTTTGTTTGTAATTAAAATGTGAAATTGCGTTATATCGACAAGAGGGGGGTGATTAGGCGATTTTTACAAATTCGTCGCTGAGGAAATTCAACTTGAGGAATTTGCTAAGCAATAGAATACATGCAGCGGAATAAGTACTCGGGTGCAAGCATAGCATGGCAGTAAGACAATCATCAGGATGATATGAAACAAGCACAGAGCACAGGTAGCGTGTAAACAGGATAAGCAGGCTGAAGATAAAATGACTAAAGAATTAGGATTGAGGAAATTGAGAAAGTCTTCAGTCATAGTCTTCAAAGAAATGATCAGGTTCATCAACACATGAATGAGGAAATGAAAGGGTTGAAGAAATAGAACTAGTAGCTTGGTGAAGACGATGATTTGGTAGACCAGTTCTAACTGCTGTGACAGCCGTACATCTGGTTGAAGCGGCTGGGTGTTTAAACCTGAGGACACACAGTCCCAGACACACATTCCTCACCGTACTCTCCTTGAGCTAAGATCACACAGACCTTGCCCAATGACTCGTGGTAAGTCTTCAGGTGACTTACAAACCTTCACAGACTCGGTCACTCGGCGATCCACAATTCCTCTTGGATGCTCTAGACCATGACGTCTAACCGTCTGGAGGATGCACATTCCTCAAAGGTAACAAGGTCGGTTCCACGCAGGAAGAATCTCTTCAGTGATGCTCAATCACTTTGGGTTGTAGGTGTTTGGGTTTAGGTTTTTCCTCACTAATGATTTTCACTCAAAGTCCTTGGAGGATGGGATGCTCTCAATGACAAGTGTCAGTTTCTCTTGTAGCAGCCAACCAACTAGATGTTGTATGGGGCGGCCATTTATAGCCTAGAGAGCATCCCGACATGATAAGACATAAATGCCCTTCAGTGATATGATCGTTAGGTGGATAAGATATTTTGGGACAGCTAGCGTGTAGCGCAGCCATGGCCGGAAATTTGAGCTCTCAAATTCCTCAGGGCTATCATGTCCCTCACTTGTAGGCAATCGACACTCGCAAATTCCTAACTCCCCAGTCAAAACAAATTCCTTAGAGAACATAAGATCTTCGTCTCTGTCACTGAAGAAATTGACTGAACTATATGAGATTTCAAATGGCTTCACTCGATGGATTGGGTAGGTGTAGGATTTGCGATGAGCATCACTTGGAAAGTGTTTCCTTAGTTTTACCTCGACCCCCTTTAATAGTATGGTGTTTCCTATGACTCAAGAAAGAGAAAATCAAACTACGAAAAGAAAAGTATTCACGCTTCATAATCCTTCCATCAATATCGAAGCCTTCAAGGTCACACTAATTTCCTCACTTTCAAAGTCTTCAAGAAAACAAAAGTCTTCAAATGAAGACATTCAATTTTAGGGTTCGACTTTCATCGTAAATATCAAACTCCTCATAGGCTTATAGAACCTGTATACACTCACAAACACATTAGTCCCTTACCCTATAAGTCTTCAATACACCAAAAGCACTAAGGGCACTAGATGCACTTACAGTCTCCCCCTTTTTGGTGATTGATGACAAATAGGTTAAGTTTTCAACGGGGATAAACATATGAAGTGTAAATACTGATATTGAGGAATTTGATTGCAAGATATAGAAGAACTCCCCCTAATGATGTGTGTATTTGAGGAATTTGCTTTGGATAGCAAATGCACATTATAGAGTAATATCATGGAGATCTCCCCCTATTTCTTGTAATTCATACACGCATTTAACATATGATATGAAGAATTTGAAATGCATAATGAAATATGGTGTCTGACAAAATTCAGCATGCGTGCATTAAGGTACTTGAGCAAATAAGCATGTTGAAAGCAGTTCAAAAATATTATACAACCATAGGACTTACGTTTACAACTCATCATAGCAAACACCTTAGAAGAGCAAGAGTTGTAACTTAATGAAAAAATGCCCATATATAAGACCCGCTTGAAGACTAACTCAAATTTCTCCCCCTTTGTCATCGAATGACCAAAAGGGACAAAAAATGAGGACTAACGCCCCTGATGAATATCATCATGATGTAGATGGAGGAGCGCCAGCATTGTTGGGGTCGTCCGTTGAGGTAGGGCCTGCCGCGGTGTCGTTCAAGTCTTCAGCTTCATCCATCTCACGTGATGAAGAATATGAGCTGGTGACGATCTGAGGAACTTTGACCTTCTTGAATTTCTTTGAAGGAGGCTGAGACCAGTCAAAGTCCTGTTGGAAGCCCGTCTGCTTGAGATCTTCATCACCGTGCAGGTGAGACAGAACAGCCCAAGTGCGGTTGAAGACTTCATGCAGGTAGTAGTGATTCTTCTTCATAGTGTATTGCGTGATAGTCATATTATGAAGAATTGAGCCAAATTGATGCTTGACCCACTTGTAATTGTGATCAACCTCTGATGAAGACTTAGAAGAAGCTCATGATTAGTCATCACTCATGGAGCAATGGCTTGAGGAATAGGCTTTGAAGCCTTTGCGTCAGAGTCTTGGATTGCAGATTCATCATTGGCGGAATAGGATGCAGCTTTGCGAAACTGACCATCCAATGGATGAGTGCCTTCATCAATAATGTAGTGACCCGATCCCAATGGACCGTAGTCTCTGTGCTTAAGTGTCATCCCTGGATCGGTATTGCTGACACACAAAATACTCGAGGATTTATAACAGAGTTCAATCACACACTTATTACTTCGAGGGTCTCATAAAGAGTACTTATTACAATAATATAGCTGAAGGCCATCTAAAATAACCGTGGAAGCTTCGAAGATAAACTAGTCCATCCCACTCCACGGCAAAACTGAGTGCGTGACAATGACCTATCGCACCTTACTCTTCATCTGAACATTCTGTAACATGAGACATTGCAGCCGTGTAGGTCAGCACATGGAATATGCTGGCAAGATCACACTATAGAGGAATGTTGAAATAATAGCTATCACTATATGCATATTTGGCTGGTGGAGGCTCTAAGTTTATCATTTGCATAAAGCTAGTTTTTCCCTACAACAAAGGAATATATTTTATTCAACTACCAAGTTTATGCCATTATTGAGAAGGTTTCCCCAACTCAATCCCTAAATTTACCATGTAACAATATAGTTAACCCAACAAATTCATTAAGTAAAGTGATGAGATCAAACAATAATTTCAAAAACTAGATACTCAAGATTGTACATAACCGGGGGCATGGCCAATCATGATTAGTTTGTACACTCTGCAAAGGTTTGTGAACTTTTCCCCACAAGACTCGACCACCTCCATGATCGGAAGATCGAGACACAGTCTTTCTGAAGAATTAACTCTTTACTCTGGGTAGACAGTTACACCTACTTTCCCCTACATCTGCTAGCCTACCACTGAAAGAGGTCACACAACATACTCAACTATGCCAGAGCCCGTAATGGCTTGTGGCTGCACACGGAAGTTTCTAGCATGAATAATCTTATGAATCCTTTGAGCCTGGGTGGCATTCCATCGGATGATCACACGGGTACTTCGGGATATCCTAGGACAACACTGGATTCTCCAGGTGCCTGCAACCAATCCACCTAGATGTGTATTAAAGTAGCCACCTTAAGTTTCCCTTAATTAAGATTACTCTCGAAACTTTCATGAATCTCACATACCAATCCCCGTCTACGAGCATGGCTAAGCAATATGAGCATAACATATATTCCTGGGGTGATCAAAGGTAATAGGTTCCTACCTCAAGAACTACATACCAATAACCACATGTTCCCAATCCTACTAATGCAATCTTTTATGGTTGAAACTAATGCATAAAAACTGGGTAAAAGAGGGGTATGATCAAAGTGTAACTTGCCTTGCTATCGATCGGAAAACCCTAGAGATTCGTAGTAGCATGCTTCGCACTCCAGGAAATCTATCATAGAAAACAATAGCATACATAAGCACTCAAGCATAAGATGCAAGGGTAAAACCAAATAAAAAGATCTAAACAGAAAGTTCAAGTGAAGAGCTTTGATTTGCAAGAGAATCAATCAAATTGGAATTTCGAAACTCAAGTTACGATCAAAAGAAGTTCAAATTCAAATCTATTTCAAACCAAATTTTAATCTTTCAAACACATGTTGAAGTTGATTATCTGGACAAAGGGGATCATAACGAAGAATTTGGCGTTGGTTTCGTTGCATTTGGATAAACGACCAAAAAAGTTATGAGAGTTTGAAAATTAGGGACTAAACTATAAGAAAAATAATTACGGATAGGTCCTTGGCCGAAAATAAAAATAAAAAGAATAAATCTAACGAACGAACGTTCGCTACAAAACCAAATTCGACGAATCTCGTTCGCTACAGAACCCTAACTAACAAACGTTTACTAAATAACTAAAATAAAAAACGAATCGGTTTTTAAAAGAAAACCAAAAAACAGAAAGAAAACCAGCGGTTCGACGACGGCTTTTACCGGTGGTTTGACATCGCCGTCGGAGTTCGGCGGCGGCAGGCGAACGGCGGCGTCGGAGGCTTCGGCCTCGGGCGCGGCGCTGTGGCGGCGTGGCTACGCGACAGCGGGGTGCGGCGGCGTCGGCGGCCTGTTGCGGCGGCTGCAGCTTGCTACTACTCCGGCGGTTGAGGAGGAGAGGGAGGGGCCGGGGCAGCGCTATTTAAGGAGAGGGAGGGGCAGGGAGGCTTGCGGGAGGGGGCAGCAAAGGTGGCGGCGGTGTCCGAGCCGGACACAGCTGGCGGCGGCGCTGCTCGGGACATCGTCCCAATCCCGGGGTGGAACGGCTGGCCGGCGGGGCCGCGGCCTGGTTGTTGGGCCGGCCCGGTCCGGTCGGTCGAAAACTTTTTTTAAACATTTACTGTAAAGAAAAAACCAAAAAATAGGAAAATCCTAATAAAAATATTTTAAAAAATTCCAGAAAAATTCACATAATTCCCTCCTAATATTTGGACTAATGTGAACATTTTTCTCGACCTAAATGCCTGATATAAAATAAATTTTTTGAGTACTAATAAAATAAATAAACTTGCAAATAAAAATCCAAATAAAATATATTTCTATTCAAAATTAAATTTCCAATATTTCCTTGTAGTTTTGAAGAAGTCATATTATCTTCTCTCATTATTTTATTTATTTTGAAATGACTGGAAAATAATTTCGAATAAAACACTTCAATCCAATTGCCAATTTTGAAAATTCAAAAATGGATTTTTCTGAGAACCTCCAACTCTATCATTTGGTCCTTGAGTTGCTTAAGGTTTCCAGGATCAAAAATTCCAAATAAAACAAATTCAAAAATGCAGAAATTATGGATGCATATGATGACCTAATGAATAACATCCAAAATGAAAATTGGGATGTTACAAATAATGACAGCTTTGCCTTTCTCATCAGCTGAGGAGATAGTCCTTTTGAGGACTTCCAAAGGAGGCAAATAGCTAAAATGATTCTAACAATCTGCCTTGTAATGAATTGAAGACCTTGATCTGATGAATTTCATGATCCAGGGAGCATAAGGCTTCAACTCAAAAGGTGAAAAAAAACAGTAGCCAAAGTCCTCATGAAGAAATCATGGTAGTTGATGGGAATGCCATGTATGATGTTGAACATCAGATTCTTCATGATGCCAACAACCTCTTCTTCTTCAGAGTTGTTGCCTTTGATTGGACTGAGGGTTTTGGTCAGAATGATGTAGATTGTCCTTCGAGCTTGGAGCTTGGCGAGGAATGTGGTTCTTGGAGCTTGGACTGGCTTCCAAGCCTTCATTAGCACTTGCATCAGATGGTGAGAGAGTTCAGGTTCTTCATACAAAAGCCTTGCGCCTTCAGCGGGAGGACTGATTGGAACAACATGAAGTAACTCAGAGGCCGGATCTTTGTAGTGCGTGTTCTCAGTCATCCAATGAAGCACCAATGAATCCACATCAGCCACATTCTAAGTGAGGTTCAGTGTAGTGTTGAACTAAAGAATTAGCTCTTAATTCTGGTCGCAAATGTCAGCACAGAAGTTCAAGAGCCCAGCATCATGAAGAACATTGAGGACAGGTTGGAAGCATGGGAGAGACTCCATATCCACATGAGGAATTTGACGGTGTTCAAATACCTTGTTCTTATCAAATAAGACTGATGAATAGAAGTTCATTTGGCTGGCGGTCCAGAACCACTTGCGTCGAAGTCTTGCTGAGTCATAAGGATTGAAATCCGTGAAGAAATGGTGCTCAGAAAAGAAATCATCAGCCTTGAACTCTGGCCTTTTAGCATGAGGATTTTGCTGCTTGGGCTGAAGACTAGCAGTTGAAGACTTCAGAGCCTCTCGCTTCAAAATCACTAGAGCTGCTGCCTGAGGAATTGAAGCTTCGGGTTCTTCAATAGTAGTTGGTTTCTCCATTTGATCAGCTGCCGCAGCTGGAGCTTCTTCAAGAATGGAAAGAAGTGATGTTTGACGTCCTTCAGATCCCGTTTGAATTTCTTTAGTTTGCACAGGGGACTGAGGAATATGATGTAGAGGTGTGGTCAATGGTGAATTGTGATGAAGTCTTTCCCAATAGTCATCATTTGGCACATGAGTTGTAGAACCAATGTCCACATCTTCTTCTTCTTCCATTTCTTCAATGCCTGCCTCTTTAGCTATGAACTGAGGCATGGGCGATGATACTAGTGGTGTTGAAGGGATATCTTCCACTTCAATTTCCTCATCCAACTGCTCTGAAGAAGCAGCAGAGGGATTCTCTTCATCAATGTCACCTAGAATGATATATTCCGCACCAAAAGGAACAATTTCCTTTGATGGCACAATAGAGATAGGAACAAAATCAAAGTCTTCACTTTCTTGGGAGTTGAAGACTCTACAGTCGTTGATGCTTTACTTTTCTTCACAGCTGCCTTCTTAGCAGGCTTGGTTTTCTTCGCTTCTGATGTAGAAGGAAGGCTCATATTCTTCATCTCTGAAGATTTTGCAGTAGGAGCTGATGAGGTTGGTTCAGTGTCCTCGGGCATGACTGATGCAGTCGCCCTGATATTTTCAGTTTCTTCATGCACAACAACAGATTCTTCAGCTAGCCTGGGTTGTTCTTCAGGCGCAACATTGGAGGTTGCCCTGGTAATTTCTTCAGGAGCTAGAATTTCTTCAGCAGCCCTAGTATTCTCAGTGTCAGCAGCACCCTGATTTTCATCAGTTGTGCTAGCATTTTCTTCAGTGGGCTGAGCAGATGCTTCAGCCTGAGGAATTTCTTGTTGCGATGAAGTTGCAACATTGAGCTTGAGGGAGTTGGAGAGTTTGATGAATCTGACTTTGGCACCTGGCCAGTTTGCATAGTAGGTGTCAAATTCATCACTGAGATCTTTGATCTCCTTTTGCAGAGCCACAAGTTCTTCAGGAGACATGTTCAAAACATTTTTCTTTAGATATCGCTCCTTTTTGCACTGAGCTTTCTTGACTTGTCTTCCCTTCTCAAATTTCCATTTTTATTCATTTATGAAGGATGTCAACATGTGATTTTGACCAGGAGTAAGGTTTAGGTCAGGAAGCGGAGTGTTAGGAACCTTGTGCCAGAGATCAATGAAATCAAGGATCTTCTTCGGATCCAGCATGAGGGGCGCAACACTTCCTTTGGCTCTAGCGGCCCTTTCTTGCTTGTCCCTAATGATTTCAGCAAGTTCTTCATCATCAGCTTCATCCTCATCAGACAAAACTTGAAAAGAAACTTGCTTCTTGTGAGGACTTGGCCTCGAGCCACGTCCAACAGTGGCCTTTTTCTTCAACAGAGTAGGACCTATTGAGGATTGTGGTGGAGATGAGGAACTTGTAGATGCTCCTGAAGCAATTGAAAACCCCGCAGTCCGTTGGCACGTGGCCAGATGCACAAGTGTTGAGGATTTCATGGCAACAGAGAGAATTGGAGCTGCCCTTGAAGAGGTTGCCTGAGGAATTTGCGGTGAGGGCTTTGAACTCGGCCATGAGGGAATTTCTGTTGAGGAACTCGGCTTGACAGCTGATTTCTTCGGCAAAGCCTTCTTAGGATTACTTGTAGAGGCCTCAGCAGCAGCAGAATCTTCACTGAATTTCTTCACTGCATCTTTTGCTACTTTAGCCAATTTGGCTTGAAGTCTGGCCCATTCTTTGGGAAATTCCTCACCACTGCTGATAGTTGAGGGATCATCTTCTTGGCCTGGAGCCAATGGAGGTCTTGGACATGGAGGATTTACAGCGAATTTCTTCATGTACTTTGGAGTATCATAACGATATTCCCTCCATTCCTTAGGCCATCTTCTCTCAATTCTCTATATGTGCACCTTGTGCTCATTCTTAGTCTCTTTGCCATGAGTTGCTTCATTAGGAGTACAGTACCCTACATAGATATCTTCAGGGATCTCAAAAACAGTGTTTGTATCCGGCCTCTTTCCTCCCTTCTTAGGTCTTTTCCCTACCATTTTCTTCACCTAAGGATTCTGTGAACATAGTATAGGTGCGAAGAATTTGGAGAGGCCATATGCGTTCTCAGAAGTTTTTCAAAAGAATCAAGTTTGAGGAATTTGACCATCGAAGTCTTGTGGAATTTCACTAAGCCTTCTTGACTTAGGTTCTAGAGTTGTATAGATTAGTAAATCCACACAATTGAGGAATCTTGAAAAAAACACAGCTTAGAGAAACAAATCAAGGTATTGATGCAACTGGGTGTTTAAGGAATGGGAAGTTGAAGAAAAAACACCTTTTGAAGATTTTGTGGAAATCATGAGAATCAAAGTAGGGAAGTAAAGTTATATTTTATTTACCCTGGATGAAGAACACGATGAACTGGGAGTGCAGTTGAAGAAGTTTGTCCATTCTGACCTCCCACGCCCTAAATTGGTGGCGGACTGAAGATTTCCGTGGCCGGCGCGAGTATGATGGTGACAAGGTCGAGGCAGTGAAGCTCTTCCGCACCAGCGATGATGGAGAGTAGCGGCGGCACTAGGTCTAAGAGCTAGAGCGAGGAGAGGTCGAGCGGAGTAAATGAAGTATGAGGAAGGGAGGGGGTATTTATAGCCACGGTGAAAAACTTCCCGTCCAAGGAAATTGGACGAACAGGCCCCTAACCCTTGCCATCCTAGCAACATGTGTCACCGACGTACAAAGAGGTGGAGATCATGGTAGATCGTGGGTGAGTAGTTTAATCTTATAGTGGGATGCAGAACGGTTTGAGCGGCAAAAGCCGAAAATTCAGATAAGGAAATTTTAACGTTTCGTTCGCGAATTCTTCAGCTGTCAAGGACATAGTGAAGATTTTGAATGGGTTTCAAATAGAACGCACATGAAGCATTTGCGAACAGACTAGGTTGAGTTTAGCATAGAGGGGGAACTGGTCCGATCACATTAACTTAGAAGAAAATCAATTTGAAGAATTAGCAATAAGTGAATGTTGTTGAGGACATGAAAAACATAGATATATAAATATATAATCAATGAAGAACATCAGTCGAAAAGATGAAGACTTCGCAAAGTTGAAGAATTTGAAAATTGAAGAATTTGCAAAATGAAGAAAAACTCAAATTTGAAGATTTTCAACTTTTGTTGGTGGCGTGACCCACCGTATAAGAATGATGGTTTCAGACGCTGCGTACAATTTTCGTAGGGCTCTGAGAATCAAATTCTTCATTAATTTCTTCATACTTGGAGGGTTAGTCTTCATTTATTGAAGAAAAGTGTTACTTCATGTATTGCACATCTAAGTCATCAATTTTGCATAAGTGTTAGGATGTGTGTCCTTTCAAAGAACATTCGATGGTTCTAAGATATTTAGCTCACACCGCAAATTGCTAAATCTCTTCTAATACAAGGGCTTTGTGAAGATATCCGCTAGCTTTTCTCCAGTCTTCACATGTTCGATGGAGATATCACCCTTTAACACATGATCACAAAGAAAATGATGATGAATCTGGATGTGCTTAGTCTTCGAGTGTTGAACTGGGTTATGAGCAATCTTGATGGCACTCTCGTTGTCGGAGTAGAGTGGCACATTCTTCATGTTGATGTTGTAGACATTGAGGGTTTTCTTCATCCATAGCAATTGAGCACATCAAGAACCAGCTGCAATGTACTCAGCTTCAGCAGTAGAGAGTGATACGCAGTTCCGTTTCTTCGAGGACCAACATACTAAGGATCATCCGAGGAAATGGCATGTGCCTGATGTTGACTAGCGATCCACTCGATCACCAGCATAGTCAGAGTCAAAATATCCAATGAGATCAAAAGTCGAGCCCTTGGGATACCATAATCCAAGTGTTTGAGTGTGAGCAAGATATTGAAGAATATGTTTCACAAACTTATGGTGTGATTCCTTTGGTGTAGCTTGAAAACGGCCACACATGCAAACACTAAGCATATTATCTGTCCTAGATGCACATAGATACAATAAAGAGCAAATCGTGGAGTGGTATACCTTTTGATCGAAGGCTTTACCATTTACATTAGTGCATAGATGGCCATTTGTGGGCATAGGGATTTTGACGCCTTTGCAATCTTGTATGCCGAATTTCCTCAGCACATCCTTGAGGTATTTCTGTTGAGATATGAAGATGCCATTGCGTTGTTGACGAATTTGAAGACCTAAGAAGAATTTCAATTCTCCCATCATAGACATTTGATATTCCTCACTCATCATATAGGCAAATTAATCACTGTAATGTTGGTTAGTACAACCAAAGAAAATATCATCAACATATATTTGGCACATGAATAATTCATCATCATAGGCTTTGGTGAAAAGAGTTGGGTCAAGTGAATCGGGTTTGGAACCTTTCTTCATGAGGAATTCCTTCAAAGTATCATACCACGCCCAAGGGGCCTGATTGAGGCCATAGAGGACCTTATTGATTCTGAAGACTTTGTCTGGATGCTTAGGATCTTCAAAACCTGGTAGTTGAGCAACATATACTTCTTCCTCAAGCTTACCATTGAGGAATGCACTTTTCACATCCATTTGATATAAGAGGATATTATGATGGTTAGTATAAGCAAGCAATATGCAAATAGCCTCAAGTCTAGCAACAAGTGCAAAAGTTTCATCGAACTCAATTCCTTCAACCTGTGTGTAGCCTTGAGCTACAAGACGAGCCTTATTCCTCACCACAAGCCCGTATTCATCTTGCTTGTTGCGGTAGATCCATTTGGTATCGATGATACTGTGCTTGCGTGGGTCTGGTCTCTTGGCAAGTTCCCAAACATTGTTGAGCTCGAATTGATGTAATTCCTCTTGCATCGCTTGAACCCACTCAGGCTCCAGAAATGCCTCATCAACTTTGGTGTGTTTTGTGATAGAGAAAAAAGCAAAGTGCCTACAAAAGTTAGACAAATGTGAAGCCCTTGAGCGTGTGAGAGGACCTGGTGCATTGCTGTCATCGATGATTCTCTCAATTTGCACTTAATTTGTAATGCGAGGATGAGCAGGTAGACGAATTTGAGTGGGCTCAACATTTTCTTCAAAGCCATTTTCCACAGATGCACCAGCATGATTTTCTTCATGTTCTGGAATGACTTCTTCAACAGATTCTTCAGTGGGTATGACATCCTTAGTAGCCTCGAACTTGATGGATTCCTCAGGTGACATTTCATCTAGCACAGGAGGTAGGTGCTCTCTTTGCGAGCCATTAGTCTCATCGAACCGCACATCTACAGTTTCAACAACCTTGTGGTGAAAGGTGTTGAAGACTCTGTAGGTGTGCGAGTCCTTTCCGTAACCAAGCATAAAACCTTCATGTGCTTTCGGTGCAAATTTAGAATTGTGATGAGCATCTCTAATCCAACATTTAACACCGAAGACTTTGAAATAACTCACATTGGGTTTCTTGTCAGTGGGGAGTTCATATGAGGTTTTTTTGAAGAATTTGTGAAGATATACCATGTTGATGATGTGGCACATAGTATCAATAGCCTCGGGCCAGAAGTGATGAAGCGTTTTGTATTCATCAAGCATAGTGTGAGCCATCTCAACGAGAGTCCTGTTCTTGTGCTCCGTGACGCCATTCTGCTGAGGAGTGTATGGGGCAGATAACTCGTGAGTAATACCAAGTTCATCAAGATAGTCATCAAGACCAGTATTTCTTGAACTTGGTCCCATTGTCACTCTAGATATGCTTGATCTTCACACTGAAATTCGTCGAGACCCTTGAGGAAAATCGTTTGAATACTTCCTGCACTTCAGTTTTGTAAGTGATGATATGCACCCAGGTGTAACGAGAATAGTCATCAACAATAACGAAACCATATAGAGATGCCACATTTGTTAGTGTGTCATAATGGTAGGGCCAAAGTGATCCATGTGAAGCAATTTAAAAGGACGAGTAGTAGTCATGATATTCTTCGAGGGGTGCTTGGACATGGCCATATTTCCAGCCTCACAACCCCACAAAGATGGTCTTTGAGGAATTTGACACCCTCGATGCCAATGACGTGCTTCTTCTTCGCGAGTGTATGTAAGTTCCTCATGCCAGCATGACCTAGTCGTCGATGCCATAGCCAGCCTTCTGAAGCGTTTGCAAGTAGACATGTGGCAGGCTGTGGTCCTGCAAGGAAATCAACCATATACAAGTCTCCTCTCCTAAAGCCTTCAATGACTTTGGAATTGTCAGATTCCATGAGCACAATGTAATGATATTTGCCAAAGACGACAACCATATCAAGATCACAAAGCATTGAGACATACATGAGGTTGAATCCTAGGGACTCGACAAGCATGACTTTGTCCATGTGTCAATACTTTGAGATCGCAACCCTACCTAGACCCAATACCTTGCTTTTTCCTTTGTCAGCGTAAGTGATATGCTTCAGATGCGATGGTGATAAAGCAGTATTCATCAATAAGTTCTTGTCACCGGTCATGTGATTTGTACATCCACTGTCAAGGACCCACTCAGTAGCTTTGGGTTGATCATCCTGCGGATGAATTGGTACATCTTACGAACTCATATACTTCATCAGTGAAGAATATGACAACAAATTCATCAGATTGAATTTCATCAAGCAGTACAACAGATATCGCAGTATAAGGATGTAAGAAATGAATATTCATTTCTTCATGATTAGCTTGCGTCCTTTCAAGAATATTCAGGTCTCCAGCAAATTCTTCAGACATTCAAGTTCGTCTGGCGACCTGACCCTGCATAATAGATTACTTCTTTTTCTTCACTACACACATCTGGAGGGGTGGCAAGGAGTTCATCATTCTGCGAGCTCCATAAGAGAATGTTGTCATTGAAGCCAGTGCACTTCGTTTCACAGAAGAGGGGGAAGAGTATGCATATGAATAAGCAGAGAAGTTCTTAGGGGACTTATGAACATAATGATTTGAAGAATAATGCACATATTCATAGCTCTTAGATTTTCCCTGCGAAATAGAAGCGTTAGCATGATGATGTTCATATGAGGATCTGAATCCACGTGAGGAATTTGATCCATATGAGGAATTTGATCCATATGAAGACTTTGGTCGATATGAAGAATTTGATCCGGGGTTCCTATTCTTCACAGGTGTTGTCATGAGGACATTCACCTAAAGACTTTCAAGGCACCTTTTGGGAACCCAGATTACCTTCATAGGGGGGCCGTTCCCGTAGTTAGTACCAATATATCTAGCAAATACTTCACCATTATGATTTTTGAATAGTTTATAGTTGGAGTCAAATGACTCATCAAATGAATATGAAGATTCACATGTAAAGCCAGATAAAGTGGATGGATCTACGGGAGGTCCTTTTGCAGCAACCCATGAGGTTTTGGGATACTGCTCAGGTTTCCAGTAGGTCCCATCAGCATTGAGTTTCCTCTCAAAGGCTATACCCTCTTTCCTAGGATTTCTATCGAGGATCTGCTTTTTAAGCACATCATAAAGAGCCTGATGCCCTTTGAGGCTTTTTTACATGCCTGTCACATACAATTCCTTCAACCCTGCATTGCGAGTGATACTTGTGGTATCCTCAGATGAGGAATTTGTGACTACAGAGATAGTTGAAGAATTTATAGCAATATAAGCAATTGAACTTTCAGCTGAAGAATTAGCAGAGTCACGTCAATGCATTTACAACATGGAGGAATGAATTCATCCTAAGCGGAATTGATCTGTTGTGCAAGCAATGAATCATTTTCCTTTTGAAGATCTTCGTAACTCACCCTTAGCTTCTCAAGATCTTGCTTTCTTTGAATAACTTCATAAGAAAGCTTCTCCTAATTGGCTAAGAGAGTGTTATGATGACTCTGAAGCTTATCAAACTTACACTCAAGTCGCTGAATATTATCAGTTTGAGTTCGATCCATTTCCTCACCGAACAGGTCATCGCTTTTATCTAGCAGATTTTGAACCTTTTTCAAAAGCCTTTTGTTGTTTGGCGGCAATCTTAACAAGTTTGGAGCAGCTAGGTTTGTGATTATCATCAGACTCATCATCACCAGATTCAGATGAGGAATATTCAGCTACCTTTGCACCTTTTGCCATGAAGCATGGTGCTGAAGATGATGGTTCAAGTTCGAAATTCATCATTTCGAGTGATTCCTTGAACTCATCAAACCAAGGATCCTGACAAGTTCGATGACCTTCGTAGATGTCAGAGATTTGGTCCCAGATGAGATTTACATTACACAGATGCATAATCAGCCTGAATTGATTTATTGATAGGTAGGAGCAGATGATATCCTTCGCCATGGTGTCCAGCCGAGTGTACTTGCGAATATCATCAGCATGCGCCATCTTGCATAGATCGGTAAGGCCAATCTCAGTGATGGTCCACAGCTCACTGTTCATCGCCATGAGGCACTTCCTCATCATGACCTTCCACTTGGGATAATCATGACCGTCAAAGATGGGGCATGACACTTTCTTCATACATGCGGTCAACATAAATAAAACTCCAGGTGGTTAAACCAAAATCACATAAAACAAGGGAGTTCCTTGCTCCAATACCAATTGAAAGTGCGTTATATTGACTAGAGGGGGTGAATAGGCGATTATTACAAATTCATCACTGAGGAAATTAAACTTGAGGAATTTGCTAAGCAACAAAATACATGCAGCAGAATAAGTACTCAGGTGCAAGCATAGCCTGGCAGTAACACAGTCATCATGGTGATATGAACCAAGCACAGAGCATAGGTAGCGTGTAAACATGATAAGCAGGCTGAAGATGAAGTGACTGACAAATTAGTATTGAGGAAATTGAGAAAGTCTTCAATCAAAGTCTTCAAATAGTAACAATCAAGTTCATCAATACATGAATGAGGAAATGAAAGGGTTGATGAAATAGAACCAGTAGCTTGGTGAAGAGGATGATTTGGTAGACCAGTTCCAACTATTGTGATAGTCATATGTTTGGTTGGAACGGCTGGGTATTTAAACCTGAGGACACACAGTCCTCATCGTATTTTCCTTGACCTAAGATCACACAGACCTTGTCCAGTCACTTGTGGTAAGTCTTTAGGTGACTTCCAAACCTTCACAGACTCGGTCACTCGACGATCCACAATTCCTCTTGGATGCTCTAGACCATGACGCCTAACCGTCTGGAGGATGCACAGTCCTCGAAGGTAACAAGCGTCGGTTCCACATAGGAACAATCTCTTGAGTTATGCTCAATCACCTTGGGTTGTAGGTGTTTGGGTTTGGGTTTTTCCTCACTGATGATTTTCGCTCAAAGTCCTCGGACGATGGGATGCTCTCAATGAAAAGTGTCAGTTTCTCTTGGAGCAGCCAACCAACTAGTGGTTGTAGGGGGTGGCTATTTATAGCCTAGGGAGCAGCCCGACATGATAAGATATAAATGTTGTTCAATCATATGACCGTTAGGTGGATAAGATATTTTGGGACAACTAGCATGTAGCACAACAACGGTCGAAAATTTGAGCTCTCAAATTCCTCAGGGCTATCATGTTCCTCACTTGTAGGCAATCAGCATTGGCGAATTCCTAACTCCTCAGTCACAACATGTAACACCCTCGATGCGACTATATCTCCCACGTGTCGAGGCACGACTTAGAGGCATAATCGCATTGAAGGCATATGTCGCAAGTTAGGCAATCTTCACAACATCCCATGTTATATAGATAATAAAAGGGGAGATAACATAGTTGGATTACACTCGCCACGTCAATCAAGTACATAAATAACATTACATCATCCAAACACTCATGGCCCGACTACGGCGCCAAAATAAAAGATAACCCAACATGCGACACGGTCCCGATCACCCCCAACTGGGCACCACTACTGATCATCAGGAAAGGAAACATAGTAACATTGAGAGTCTTCGTCGAACTCCCACTTGAGCTCAAGCGCGTCTCCTGGAGCGGAATCATCAGGCCCTGCATCTAGTGTAATAGTAATCTATGAGCCACAGGGACTCAGCAATCTCGCACCCTCGCTATCAAGACTATTTAAGCTTATAGGTAAGGCAAGGTAAATATATGGAGCTGCAGCAAGCGACTAGCAAATATGGTGGCTAACTTATTCGCAAAAGAGAGCGAGAAGAGGAGGCAAAGCGCGAGCGAGAAACTAGAGAACATCCTGCGCAAGCATTACTCCAACACCGTGTTCGCTTCCCGGACTCCACCGAGAAGAGGCCATCACGGTAACACACTCAGTTGATTCATTTTAGTTAAGTTAAGGTTCAAGTTATCTACAACCGGACATTAACAAATTTCCATCTGCCCATAACCGCGAGCACGGCTTTCAAAAGTTCAAATCCCTGCAGGGGAGTCCCAACTTAGCCCATGATAAGCTCTCACGGTCAACGAAGGAATAGACCTCCTCCCGAGACGTTTTGATCAGACTCGGTACCTTGGTTCTTCAAGACACTTCGACAGGTTAAAACAAGACCAACAACACCGCCCAAATGTGCCGACAAATCCCGATAGGAGCTGCACATATCTCGTTCTCAGGGCACAATCGGATAAGAAATCCTTACAACTAAAACTAGCCCTCGAGTTTCCCCGAGGTGGCGCTGCAAGGGGCTCTAGGTTGGACCAACACTCAGAGGAGCACAGGCCCGGGGGGGTTTAAAACAAGATGACCCTCGGGCTCCGGAAACCCAAGGGAAAAGAGGCTAGGTGGCAAATGGTAAAACCAAGGTTGGGCATTGCTGGAAAAGCTTTAATCAAGGCGAACTATCAAGGGGTTCCCATTATAACCCAACCGCGTAAGGAACGCAAAATCCGGGAACATAACACCGATATGACGGAAACTAGGGCGGCAAGAGTGGAACAAAACACTAGGCGAGAGGCCGAGCCTTCCACCCTTTACCAAGTATATAGATGCATTAAGATAACATGGCAATATAATGATATCCCAACAAGTAATGAATGTTCCAACAAGGAACGGCCTCCAATCTTCACCTGCAACTAGCAATGCTATAAGAGGGGCTGAGCAAAGCGGTAACATAGCCAATCAATGGTTTGCTAGGACATGGTGGGTTAGAGGTTTGACTTGGCAATTTGGGAGGCTTTAAAGCAAGTGGTAGGCATCATAGCATTGGCATAGCAAAAGAGCAAGCATCTAGCAAAGCAAAGATAGTAGTGATTTCGAGGGTATGATCATCTTGCCTGCAAAGTTGTCAGAGTTGACTGGATCCTCGAAAGCAAACTCAACGGGCTCCTCGTTAGCGAACTCGTCTCCCGGCTCTACCCAAACAAGACAAACAAGCAACAAGGACACAATCAACCACGTGCAAGGATCAAACAATATGATGCAAAGATGATATGCTATGCGGGATGCGATGCGGGATGCATATGCAAGATGTGACAAGGGATGCATGAACCTGGCCTCAACATGGAAATCCAAGTGTTCCACTGGAAAGGTGAGATGAAATCGCTTGAAAACGATATAAAGAACGCCGGAATCAGAGTTACGGTTTGGAAATGGCAAGCAAAACAAATATGACACCGGTCTGCGATTTACAGCAAGTAGCCATCTAAATGCAAAGATATGAACAAGCTACAGCACTCAAACATGACAAAAAAAATACATGGCAGGGATGCATTCAAGATGCTTAACAAAATTCTAGCACTGAGCTACAGCCAATTCATCCATTAACAGGTTCAAACAAGCATGGCAAAAATGCATATGGCAAACAGATTTCAGACATAGTGAAATCAACACTTGTCTGGAATTTCAGATCAGGTAACACTCTTAGGAGCAACAAAACTACATGCTACAGGACCTGAACATGGCAAAGTAAAGCATGGCATGGAGCTTCTCAAAGAGATTAACAAAAGTCCCTTAGTGACCTTGAGCCAAAAGGGATCAGAAAATACAATTGCAAGCATGTGAACATGGCAAAAACATAATCAGATCACAGACTTAGTGAAAACTGGCACATGCTGAAACAGATATCAAGTAGGCATGTTTACGAGCTCGATGCACTCACTACGGAGCAAGTCATGAAAAGCTAAGCATACATCTATCAAGAACACAAAATATAAGCTAGACATGGCAAGATCAATATCATAGCATGCACGGATCAACTACAACATCATCGGCAAAATTGCAAACAAGTTGACAATCTGCCTAGATTCACAAAGTAGCAAAAGTAGAGCTCGATTGACTCAAGCTAGGGTGCTCCATAATTGCAAACAAAGACATGTATGGATAGAGCATTACAAGATTAACAAGACATCCTTAGTGATCATCCTCAAAACAGGCACGGATCACTAGGAAACAACATGAACATATGACCATATGAGATAAACAGCTCAAGGACTTAGTGGAAATGCTAAGTCCCTGAAATCAGAATTACCAAGTGCACCACTTTGCAAGCTTGTGCTAGTCACCACACACATCACAAAATTACATGGGTTGCACCTCTGGAAGGATGACAAAACCCTTAACAAAACATATGTAGAACTCATGGGCATATCATGCACACATTAATCATGGCAAAAAAGACAAATATCTAAATGGAGTAGCAGATCTGACAATTATCTCAAGTAGCCCTCTTCTAACAGCATTTCGGGCATCAAGATGAACTCAAATGAAAATGATGCAATGGAATGAAATGATGTACTCTCTGAGATGAACATTTTGATATGCTATATGCCAAAAACGGAGTTACGGATGTGGAGATACGACACGATGAACAGGAGCACTTGAAACTGAAAAACACCGGCGGAGACGGGCGGCGGCTGCGGAAGCCGAGGCGGCGGGGCGGAGATGGTGCGGCGGCGGAGCGCGGCGGTGGCCGCGGCGGCCCGGTGCGGCGGCGCGCGCCGGCTGGCGTGGAGGACTGGGCCTCGGGGGCCCGACCTGGGCCTCCCGGGCCGGAGCGGCGGCGGCGGTGATGAAGGCCACATGGCGGTGCGCGATTGGGCGGCGGTGGCGGCGCGGACGCGTCCGGTCCGGACGGACAATGTCCGGCGCGCGCGAGGGGTGGATCAATGAGGTGCGGTTTTCGGCCACGCGATCATGATCGAACGCTCTAGATGATGGAGAAGGCTTAGGTGGGTTTTGGGCCAAATTGGAGGGGTGTTGGGCTGCAACACACACGAGGCATTTTCGGTCCCTCGGTTAACCATTGGAGTATCAAACGAAGTCCAAATGATACGAAACTTGATAGGTGGTCTACCGGTAGTAAACCAAGGCCGCTTGGCAAGTCTCGGTCCAATCCGGAAATGTTTAATCCCCACACACGAAAAAAGGTAGAAAAATGAGCACCGAAGGAGAACGAAACGCCGGAATGCAAAACGGACAACGGGGAAAATGCTCGAATGCATGAGACGAACACATATGCAAATGCAATGCACATGATGACATGATATGAGATGCATGACAATGATAACAACACACGGAGACAAAGACCCGAACCCGAGAAAATAAAATAACTTAACACCGGAAACGGCAAGAGTTGGAGTACAAATTGGGAAAGTTACATCCGGGTGTTACACAACAAATTCCTCAGATAACAAAAGATCTTCGTCTCTGTCACTTTAGAAATTGACTGAACTGTATGAGATTTCCAATGGCTTCACTCGAAGGATTGGGTAGATATAGGATTTGAGATGAGCATCACTTGGAAAGTGTTTCCTTAGTTTTACCTCGACCCCCTTTAACATTGCGGTGTTTCCTATGACTCAAGAAAGAGAAAATGAAACTACGAAAACAAAACTCTTCACGCTTCATAATCCTCGCATCAACATCGAAGTCTTCAAGGTCACACCATTTTCCTCACTTTCAAAGTCTTCAAGAAAACCAAAGTCCTCCAATGAAGACATTCATTTTTAGGGGTCGACTTTCATCACAAATATCAAACTCCTCATAGACTTATAGAACCTGTATACACTAACAAACACATTAGTCCCTTAACCTATAAGTCTTCAATACACCAAAATCACTAAGGGGCACTAGAATCACTTACAAAGTGCCATGGCACTCCATCCATGTGTCCATGCCGTGAGACCATTATGTTTGAAAATTTCTTCCAATTTACTGCACATGGAATTAACTTGCACACAAGTACACAAATATGATTTTTCAAACCGTTATGGTTATTTGTTGCATGTAGATGTAGTACAAATTTGAATTATAGTCATTAAATGCCTAGAAAATCACTTAGTTGTCTTTAAAAGGTCAAATGACCCCTGAAATTTTCCAAATTTTCACATTAAATGTAGAAAAAAATTGAAGGCCGTAAGGAGATGCTATCTCCCATTCGTCATCAAACCTGCATTGTTCCCTCTCAGAACCACGAGCCTTCTAGTGAGTTGCTTTGGTTTGTGAGGGGTGTGTGTCCGAACTTTCGTCAAACATGCCAAATTTTTTTACCACATCATCTTGGTGGCATGAAATTACATCAAGCAACATTTCATGTGTTTCTGATCTTTTTTTAATTTTTTGGAATTTAAACACCATGGCACTCCATGCTTAATTGTGTCATAGCCGTTAGATCAATATGTTTGAAAATTCCTTCCAATTTACTGCACATGGAATTAAATCGCACACAAGTACTCAAAACATGAATTTTCAAACCGTTATGATTAGCTGTTCCCTGTACATGTAGTTCAAATTTGAATTACGGTCATTAAATGGCTAGAAAATCACTTAAATGTCTTAAAAGGTCAAATGACTCCTGAAATTTTCCAAAATTTGACATGACAATTGTATTAGTACTACAAATTTTCTCATACATTTTAAACACCATCCATTGCCACTTTACTCCAAATTCGTCTTTCACAACTAATAAAAAATATCAACAACATCACACACAATTTTTTGTAGGAACCGTTTGCGATGAAAATTTCTAGGTCTATTTAAGTCTTCTTCCTTAAGCTTTACCGGCTCGTCTGCTCCAGTGCCGACAACCCCCGAATCCACGAATCCCGATCCCCATTCATGCAACCCCTTCTTGCAAAGATGATGCCACAGAAACGCCCATACGATGGCCACGTCCTCCCCAAGCGCCGCCGCCTGCGCCGAGAGCGCGGCCGCCTACGCCGAGAGTGCCGCGGCATCCCCATTGAGCGCAGCCACATCTGTCGTGAGGGCATCTGCGGCAGCCGACAGGGAAGCTGCAGCAGCCGAGACATCTGCAGATGCTGCTGCAACGTCGACTGCAAACACTGAGAGCGCTCGAACTGTTGTCCGTGCCTCCCATGTTGCCCTGGCCCGGGTCGAGGCCATCCATGCCAAGATCGAGGACGCACAGGCCAAGATATTCTAGGCCACCTCAGAATCCAGCATGCAACCCACGTCCGAAACGGCGGCGGTGGCCATGGAGCACATGTTTCCTCATGAGATCGTAGAGCGGGGGCTGGAGATGCAGGGGGCGGTGAAGATCGAGGAGCGCTGGGAGGAGGAGTTGCATATGGCCAAGGTCGAGGTAGAGAAGAGTCTGCCCGTCGAGGAATCCACAGTGGAGTACCAACGCGAGCTCTGGCGCAGCCACTACTACGAGTACTACAACCTTGAGGGCGGTGCCGAGGACAAGGACAAGGACACAGTCGACTTCCGTAGGGGGTGCGGAGTCCACCAACAGTGGCATGTCGCCAGCACAAGTCATCGACGTCTCATCTCACACCGGCGATGCATAGGCCAGCGTGGCGGCTGATTTGTTAAAATTATGAGTACTTAGGCCTTGTTTTTAGTGCTGGTATTTTGTTAGAACAATGTTTAGGTCAACTGGGTCTGTTTAATTACTAAAATTGCTCGATTCATCAAGTGTGGTCTGTGTGCTGTATACTCTTTTGTGTGCCCAAATTAGCAAGAGATGTTAAATTATGAAATGACGTACCCAGGGAAATTTCCACCAAAATTTGAATTATCAAACTCATCCCATGCGCATAAAGCAGAAGAATCATTTGCGATGCACGCAATCATTCAAAGTGAAGGGTGTCCGGTGGCACCACGCGCAAAGTTTCCCTCCATATTTTGAAATTTTTTCCCTACCGCCGAAATAAAGTTTCCCTCCATATTTCGAAATTTTTGCCCTACCTCCGAAATATCTACCCCCACCCCCTTCCCCACCCCCTTTTCTCCCCTATTTGCTCCTTCCTTCCTAAGCTATAGCCGCTTCCTCGCTCTCGCCGTCTCGCATCCTACCGCCGGGGTCGCCATGGTCTTCTTCAGTGACCTCTCCAGCGGTTCCTCCTCGGACGACGACTCCTTCACCACCCGGGTATGCCTCCCTTCTCTCTCTCAGGTTATGACTTGGAATGAAGGATTTTATCCCAACAGTCAACTTGAGTCATTTCTTCCTCTTGTAGCTCCCTAGGACAATCAGTTGCAATGAATGAAGCGGGGTGGCTGAAGATCTATCTGCTCATTGTCACCATCATTCTCCATGTGTGAAGCTAGTTACGTTTGAATCTGTGGACAGTGGGAGGAAGTTTCTGGCATGTGCAGAGAAGGTTAGACCATCTTTCGTTGTTACAAATCATTTGTTAGATGTGATTCAGACAATGTCACGGTCCCAACGCATTCATACCACACCTTCAACCAAACGCATCCTAAGACAATGTCACAGTTTGTACCTAGTATCTAAAAATGTTGCCATCTTATCAATGATGCCATTAGAAAAATATTTGGCACCGCTTCAGCAGTTTATGCAGCCAACTTTGGTCCACACATCTGAGCAGCCAAGCAGTAAAATACTAAATCTTTCTGGCACGAAGGAACTGGGCATCGGAGCAACTAGGTGCTCGAGAGTCCGGTTCCTTGATTATTTTCTCTGCTGCACCGGCTCGCCGATGCAGGGCGCCAATGCGAGATGTAGCAACAGTTATCTTTACACCGGTTTTGGCATACATAGTGGACGGCCTTAGTGCTATTAGTTCTATGTTACTAAATTCATGCATGTACACACCTGTTAGTATCAATTTGTTGTCATCCAAACATTGTTGCTATGGTGTTGCAGTTATATTTACCTTCGTCATAAAATGTTCAATTAGTTATTTATAGTACATGAGTAAGAACTTGTAGCGTTGTTGTAGTTAATTATTGCTTCTGATGTTTCAGAAATTTGTTGTTGTCTTAGTAGCAATTAATTCATGTGCACATTGACCATTTTGAGAAAATATGTCATAATTAACCCGTTTCTTCAGTTTTGAAAAATAAGTATTGGTGATTTTCTATGTTTCTATAAACCCATTTCCCCTACAATTTTTACTGATCTAGTTTTAAATATTATAGGATGAACGGAAGTGTTCTTACTTGGAGTGTGTTGATCAAGAGTGGCCATATTATTTGAAGATGTGCCTAGCAAAGCTCTGGAGCATGTATGAGGAAGAGAACAGAGGTAGGCTTAGAGAAAGTGTTGTCAACGCTGAAGAATATTTGAAGATGCGGGATAAAAAGAGGAAGGTGGAGAATGATCTCAGATTTTTTAAATTAGACTTTGCTAAGATGGTGTTGGTGAAGTAGGAGGCACTTTCCCAGTTGGCCAGTGCAAAACAGGTTCTTACTGAACTAAAAGCAGAGGTGGATAAGACGAGACTGGATGATCTCGATTAGGGAAATGAATATATTGTTCTAATATTTTTTTTAAGAAGCTGAACTAGCTATATGCTATACTATGTTGTTTTCAGGTAGCTATCGTACTATGATGTTAAAATATATTGATGTGGCTGATATGAAATTGGCAAACAGATGTTCGATATGAAATGTGAATTTGCGTAATACTGGAACATTAATTGTAAACTAATAAACCTATTAAATGGGTCATGGAAGTTTGCAAATGGTTCTAGCAGTAGAAGAGCTTGTGATGGATAGCCCAATGCCACATAGTTTTCTTCATCAAATCATGTGTGATGTAGTTGAATAAAAGCAAATGGTTAACTAGGGCAGAGCGTGTGTGATAGTTACACCTATCACACATGAGCCTATACATAAAACTGTGTGGGATGTACATACGAACGGAAACATTTTCCCCGGATTGACTGTGTGGGATGTACATATGAACGGAAACATTTTCCCTGGATTGATTGTGTGGGATGTACATAAGAAACGGAAACGTATTCCTTGGATTGACTATGTGGAATGTACATAACAAACGGAAACGTTTGTTTGGGATTGACTGTGTGGGATGTACATAAGAATGGAAACGATAGGGTTTCGATGCCTCACCCGATCGCACACGAGCTCTGTCGGCGTTCTGGGAACGGGGGTCCCCAGACTTGCCTGCCTGCGGCGTGGCTCAGGCAGGGGCCCAGCGTGGCCCATCTTCATCAGCCCAAGCTCAAGACCCTCGCGAGGGGCCAAGCCTCGCGGGGCGGATGACAGGAAGCTTCCTCAAGAGCGGCCTCATCAGGCAGGCTCGAGAGGAGGCGGAAAGATCAATGCAAGGGTACCTCGCGAGGATCCTTTGAGGCAAGCCATGACGATCAAGGCTAGGCGGGCGCCGGCCTACGCAAGGTCCTTGTTTCCCCTTTGGTACAAAGGGGGCAAGCACAGGCCAAGGCATCAGGCAAAGGTTACCATTCCGGTGCAATGAGACCAAGACCAGCCGGACGGCCGGACGGAGATCACCGTGGAGCCCAAGACGGCGTCATCACTAGTGCTTTTGGCAGCCGAAGACCACCTTTGATCCGGATAACTTGTACTAGATGTTCCCCTTCAAAATGGCCAATTGTTGGCGCCCTTCCCGCTTAATTATTCTGGGAGAGGCCCAGGGCCTCTATAAATAGAGCTAGCCTCCACAAGGGAGGGGGAGAATGAAAAGAGAGAAGGGGAGAGAAGAACCCAGTAGAGACTAAGTAGAGCACACCGCACCAGCTCAAGAACACCCCTCACGAGGCTGTTCTTCCCTTGTACTATCCATCATCAGCCCCAGAGGCAATCCACCACACCACACTGGAGTAGGGTATTACACCACAACGGTGGCCCGAACCAGTATAAACCTCGTGTCTCTTGTGTTGTTCATCATTTTCATCTTAGTTCGCATGAGAGGATCAGACATAGATCGGTAGGGGAGAGATCTCCGCGCGCACCCATTGTTCGAACCTCAAGGGTCTGCCGGAACCCGAAATCTGACATTTGGCGTGCCAGGTAGGGGTGCGCCGGAATCTTTCTTACGCTGTCCGCGTGTGATATTCCGTCATGTCCATGGCTGACACTCGTCGGGCTCGCGCCGAGCGCCAGGCTGCTCGCGCCACTCGCGTCACCCAGACGGCGCTTGTCGGCGGCCCCCCTCGTCGTTCCCCGTCGCCTTCCTCCAACGCCGCCACCGGCCTGGCGGGGAACGAGCAGCAGGCCTCGTCCCAGCATCCTTCGGTGCGGCGGGATGGCCGCACCGCCACCCCGTCGCTGACTCCCGCTGGCTCGTCGTCCCACGCCCGTCGCGCACCCATGGATGCGCACGCCTCACTACTCTTGGCACGGGAGCTCCTGCACTATCGCCCCGTCGACGACCTCTACGAGGACTAGCTCACCCGCATCACCGAGCTCGTCAGTGCCGCAGGGGGCTCCCCCTTGTGGTCCCTCTCGCTGCCTCGCCCTCCATCCCATGCAGGGGGCGAGGATCAGGAGGCGCCTCCGCCGCCTCCTCCCCAAGAAGGTGACTTGGCTCCAAGGCGTGCAGCCCTAGGGCGGGACCCTCCACGTCCGGCGCCTGCGCAGCAAGAAGGGAGCTGCCAAGAGATCCCACGTCCCCGGGAAGGTGCTCGCGCGCTCCCAGCGTCGGCGCGCCAAGATCGCGCCCCAGCG
This sequence comes from Triticum urartu, assembly GCF_056163025.1. Classification (NCBI taxonomy): domain Eukaryota; kingdom Viridiplantae; phylum Streptophyta; class Magnoliopsida; order Poales; family Poaceae; genus Triticum; species Triticum urartu. The sequence goes on along the minus strand of NC_141879.1, from coordinate 411,701,573 downwards.
CCTCCACGACGAAACCCTGCGCTGCTCCCAGTGGCGGCGCGTGGTGACCCGCAAGAACAAGTCCAGCACCAGCAAAGGGCGCCGGTGGCCACGGCAGGCTGCCTCGCCTTCACCCCCGAGCTGCGCGGTGTCACATGGCCAGGCAAGTTCAAGCCTGACCTCCCTCCCCGCTACGATGGCACAGCGGACCCCGCGGAGTTCCTGCAGCTCTACGAGCTGGGCATCGTAGCCGCCAACGGAGACGAAAAGGTCATGGTGAATTGGTTCCCCATGGCACTCAAGGATGGCGCCCGCACCTGGCTCCTGAACCTGGCTCCCGGCACGATCTCCTCCTAGAGCAAGATGCGCACCCGCTTCATCGCCAACTTCCAGGGCACTCGCGACCGGCCCCCGGCCGTGAGCAACGTGCGCCGCATCAAGCAACAGCCAGGAGAAACCCTGCAGAAGTACATCCAGCGCTTCAACTATGCTTGCCTCAAGATCCCCAAGGTAACTGAAGAAGCTATCATCTCATCCTTCTCCGACGGCGTGCGCGACGTCAAGATGAAGGAAGAACTAGCAATCCATGAAGACCTGTGCACATCCCTGGAGCGGTTCAACTTGGCGACCAAGTGCGCCAGGGCTGAGGAAGGGCGTCTCTCCCTCCTCGAGCTCCTGGCAGCCGACCCGGAAGAAAAGAAGCTCAAGGCCTAAGACGTGAAGCGCAAGGGGGCTGCCATGCTAGCAGCGGAGCCGGAGACCAAGCGAGGCAGGGATCAGCCTAAGTCATCCAAGGACGGAGGGTACTGCGTGTACCACGACCACCACACCCACAACACCAACGAATGTCAAGAGCTTAGAGCCGTGCGAGATGGGAGAATCGGCCGACGCCCAGAGCGCAATGACAGGGGCTATGGCCGAGGAGGAGGAAGAGGTGGCGGACGATGGGAAGACCGTGCCCTTCGCCAGGGATGGCGTGACCGCCCTCGCCAGGACTGCTGGCGGGACCAGGCTCGCGAGGGAGGCTAGAGGGACCAGTCTCGTGAGGGCCACCCGCACGGCAACGCAGGCCTCCCTCCTCTGCTGCCTCCACCAAGGAGGAACGAAGACCAACACCAAGACGATGGGGCTGGGGGCTTCAAAGAGCCACGTGCAATTGCTTGCATCTTGGGTGGCGCCCAGGCCCCAGCCTCATAGCGCATCTTCAAGCAGTTTGCTCACGAGGTGAATGCAGTCCTTCCCAATCTTGAGTCCACGCGCCCTCTCAGGTGGTCTACGTGCGCGATCACGTTCAGTTCCGCAGACCAGCTCAAGTGTGCGGCAACGGCCGGAGTCCTCCCGATGCTTTGCTCCCTAGTCATCAGCAACGTGCAGGTCACCAGGACCCTCATCGATGGCGGGGCAGGACTCAACGTCCTATCCATCGAGACGTTCGACAATCTCCAAGTGCCTTATGACCAGCTTCAGCCGACCAAGCCTTTCTCAGGAGTCACCGATGGTTCCACTGTTCCAATTGGGCAGGTTCGCCTTCCAGTCACCTTCGGGCAACGCAACAACTACCGCACCGAGCTCATCGACTTCGACGTCGCTCACATCCGCCTTCCGTACAACGCCATCCTCGGGTACCCAGCCCTAGCCAAGTTTATGGCAGTAACTCACCATGGTTACAATGTCCTCAAGATGCCAGGGAGCGGTGGAGTCATCACTGTACCCTGTGAAGAAAGGGACGCAGTGTGCTCGCTTGAGCATGCGTTCCAAGCCGCAACAATCGAAGACCCAGATCACAGGAGCGGGAGGCCTCCCGAGGCGACCCTCAAGAAGAAGAAGACCTCACCTGGCTCGAGCCACAAGGAGGCAGGCACCTCCGGAGGTATTGCGTCAGGATTCGCGCGCGATCAGGGAGTGCCACCCTCCCACGCATAGGAAGGCGCGCCGACCTTGCCAAGGCGCGCCGACCTTGCCAAGATCTTGGAGAGCCGCCGACCTTGCCAAGGTTGCGGGGCAGGCGCTCGGGCACCACTTGGAAGGGTGCTTTCAAGCACGCTTTCCTCAGGAAGGTACAATTCAAAGGAGACCAAACCCTCAGGAGTTCATCGCAAGGAACACCCATGAGCTACAAGAGTCCAGAGTCATGCGCGGCAGCCACCGCTTACCTGCCATGGCCCCAGATCCAGGCGAGGATGGAGGACTGTGCGTCTGCGTCGACGTACCAGGGCTCAACCGAGCTGCGTCCCAGGAGCGCCTATGGCCTTCGGCCATAGGGCGCTACGAGGGACCACCTCACAGCTACGTTCGCACGCCCTTCGGCCTGCCGAGCGCGGTCGCCGCACATCAGCGCCTGTTGAGGAGTATTCTGGAGGCTCAGGAGGTCAGGCATCGCGTGGTCCTGGCGAAGGTGGCGATGGTCCCCGAAGACCTGCACGTGCCACCGGAGCCTCCCGAGGCCCCTGGGCCTAGGGGCTCATGAGGGCCGACGTCTTCACCACGCATCGCTCACTTCCTCAGCATCACTTCATCTTCAACAGCACTGGGTGACATCTTTCAGAGTTCTACTTTCAGCTGGGAGCGCCCACAGGGCTGCACCATTCCCAGGCCGCGTGGGTCCATCCCCGCGACATGTATCCATTTTGGTTATGCTCTTTATTTACCTTGTTGGGGGCGCCCCCCGGGCTGCATCATCCCCACGCCGCTCGGGCCCGACCCAGTGGCAGTTGCTTTTCCAGCATTTACCTTAGGATGAAGTTGTTCTTTTCACGCTTAATCAGATTCCCATAATTATCACCTACTGCTTTTCGTCATGCAAAGCGCTTGCACGTTAAAAGGGGGCGCCTGAGCATCGCGACTCATGGGCTCTCACCGGCTCTCCAGCCCTCACCCCCTGGCCTTGACCCACGGCATCGCAACCAGTCACACCAGCGGCGGCTGAGCTCGCTCGAGGGCCGGGACCTGAGGACGTAGAGCATTTGCATTCTAACAACCCTGCACGAACACACCAATTGATAAAGGCCCAGAGCCAGGCGCAACCCGCCTCGAGGAAGGGCCTCGTGAGTCCCGCGCTGGCTCACGGGTGCCCAGATACACCTCTCCTAGCCCTACCGTGCCGGCCAAGTGTTAGGGCGGGGCTGTACACACCCCGAGGGCTCCTCCCGGAGGGGAGCCCCCTCCCACGCAACAGTGGAAGCACCATGCTCCGTGCTGGCTGACGACACTGCCGAGGAGCGGCTATGCCCGTACACATATGGAAGCGCTATGCTCCGTGCTGGTGATAAAAAACTGAGGGCGGCCCACGGCCGTACCAACCTCAGGGAGCCCAGAGCTCAGTGTCCGACACCATCGCAATGCCTCCCCTCGGGAGTGCCGCATGAGGGGGCTGGACACGGGGGCTATGCCCGGGCCTCGCCCGAGCGCACCCCACCCAGCCATGTCCCTTGGACCTGGTCGTCGCGTGCCACTCCCCGAGCGGAGCCAAGGTACGAAACCCGTTTGAGCGTCAAGGGGGACTCCTGAGCATCGCGACTCAGGAGCCTAACTTGCCACATAGCCCCTCACTCCTTAGTCCCGTCCATGGTTTCCGGTCGGGGCTAACGCTGGGTGAGGTATGCGCGGGTTCGGGCCCTGCCGACGTAGAGCGTAAGCAAGTAGGAGAGGAACATGCAAATTCCAGGAAATTCAAAGCAAATATTACAAGCCATAAGATTGTTCCATAACGCCAAACACAAGTTTAAACGCCTCCGCGGGGCATGGTGCATGTGCAGGAATAAAACAGGATGGAAGTCGCGGAGGGATCACTCCCCAGTAACGCCGTCACCTGTGGTGGAGTCACGTTGGACGGCTTCGCCTCTCGAGGTCGCGAGGCCGGCGGCACCGTGCCCGGGCAGGACGCTGGGGGAGCGGAACTTCCCCAGCAAAACATCGGCTCGGCCTCTCATGGCCTCAGCGGCGGCAGCGGCACGGTAGCCGCTCACGGGCTCCAGCAGGCTGTCGAAGTCGACGTTGGGGTCGCGCAGGTAGACATGGCTGAGGACGTGCGTCAGCGCCGCAGAAGACAGAGCACGTGCCTCGCCCTCGACCGTGGGGCCAAGGCCGTCTGCGACGTCCTCAAGCGCATCAACCAGGAAGTGGAGCAGCTTGGCGGGGCCGTCCTCCACACAAGCCAACGGCTCCTCTAGGCTGCTCTAATACAGCGTCTTCAGTATGCCACGAGCCTTCTTCTCCAGCTTCGCGAAGGCCACCCGGTCCTCCGTCAGGACCTTCGCCTTGGCATCCAGCTCGGTCCTCTCTGCCTTCAGCGACCGCTCCAGCGTCTCCAGTCGGCTTTGGCGGTCATCAAGCTTGGCGTCCCAGTCCTTGGCGGCGGCCTCCCTAGCCTTCATCTCCTTCTCCTTCTCCTGGCGGCTGTGCACCTCCTTGGCGAGCTCGTCGCGCAGGCCTTGCAGCTCGGCCTCAAGCGTCTTGCAGCGGCCCTGGGCAGTTGAAGTGTCACCCAGGGTAGCGTCGCGAGCGGCCTTGGCTTGGTTAGTGGCCCGCTTCTCCTTGTCGGAGGACGACATGGCCTGGCTCAACACCGCTCGGACGGAAGCAGCAAAGCGGGCCCAGCCAGAGGCCAACTCCAGGCGCCCGGCCACCATACGAGGGTCCGCGCTCAGGAGATCCTCCCACGGTTGGCTTAGCTCATTAGCAACCCGGTCCAGGACAGTGGCGAAGGGAGCAGAAGAGACGAGAACCTGTGGAGCGGGCACAGAAGATGGCAGTGTGACCACGGCTTGGCAGGAAGGGACCTCCTTAGCCTTGGCCGCCACGGCCGCAACGTCGGGCATAGACGACTCCAGGTCCAGCGGGGCCACGGGGGCTGACTCCTCGTCGGGGTGCCCCAGTTGGCCTCGCGAGGGCAGTTGGGTCAAAGAGGCGCAGGCCTCACCGTCCTCTCCCCCAACAGCCGAAGGCGTCGCCCCGGCAGACGGATTCGCCCCAATCAGGGCCGCAGAAGCCTCTTTCAACCTCTTGGCCGCAGGTGCCGCCCTGGTAAAAGAGCGCAAACATCAAGCCTCAGCGGCAGAAACCAAGCAGAGCATGAATCGAGCACTTACTGGACATTGTCCGTGGACTCAAGCAGCCTCCGGCCAAACTTGAAGCCCGAGAGCCTGCAGCGGGGGTCAGCCTTGGGGGGCCCGGAAGAAGAAGGCGCGTCAGGAGGGATGTAGCTGGCCTTGGACCCCCAGGGACCAGAGCAGACCCTGGGGGAACCAGGCTCGACCTGCCCTTCCTCGGGACCGAGGAAGAGCCCTCCCTTCCTCGCCTGGCGCTGGCCTCGTCGTCGTCCGGCATGGAGCGGAGGGCCTGGGACCTGCGCTGAGGGAAGGACTCCCCCCAATCCTCACCAGTCTCCTCCGAGTCGGACGCTTCCTCCTCCGCCTCTTCTTCCCCCTTTCCCCCGCTGGAGCTGCCGGAGGACAAGTTCACCGTCGCCAGGACCGCCAGATCTTCGGGAGCTGCTGCGGGCACCAGCCCCTCACCGTTGAAGGTGGGCATGGCGTTCACCACCTGCTTCCAGTCGTCACGAAGGAACAGGGGACGGGGGCGCCCACCGGGCTCTCCACGTCTCCCCCAACCAAGGAATGGAGGGCCGCAGTCAGATCCTCGTCGGTCAGGGCGTCGGAGCTCAGGCGTAGGGCGGCATCTGCTCCTCCAAGCCTCCACAGTGGGAGCAAGTGCTCCTGGAGAGGAGCCACCCGGTGCTCCAAGAACTCCCTCAGGAGCGTGGCCCCGGTCAGCTTCACCGCCCCCAAGTTGCTTGGCCTCAGGTCCGCGTTCATCCTCCTCAACACCGCCTTCGCGCAAGGGTCAACGAGCTCCGCGTGGGACCATGCGTCAACGGACTTAGGTTGCCCCGTGGGCAATACCAGATGAGGGTGGAGGCGCCTGACATCCATCATGACCCACTTGCTCTGGTAGCCTTCGATCCTCTTCCCAGGCTTCGAGATGGCGTTGGAGCTGGAATATGCAATGAAGCTCAAGCATGTAGAGACCTGAGCACCAGAAACCCGGAGGGAGAAAAAGTGGCGTAGCAAGGCCACCGAGGGCTTCACACCAACATGAGCCTCGCAATAGTAGGGGAAAATCACCAGGAGAAGGACGGATTTGGGGTGGAGATGCAGGGCCTGCAAGTTGTATTAGTGGAGAACGGCATGGAAGAACCAGACCGGCGACAATGGCGCTCACGAAGAACGGGTAGAAGGTGCTCCCCTTGCCCTCAGGCTGGTCAGAGCCGACCTTGAGCACAGTCGCCCCCTCGCTGCCCTGCGCCAACGTCATCAGGCGCGCGAGGGCGAGGTTCTTCTCCGATAAATTCGGGGAATCCAGGGCCGGCGAGTACCAAGCATCAGCCAGGGACTTGCGAGTCGCCATGGCGTGCCGGGTGCGAAGGATTGAGACGGATCTGGAGGATTTTGGGAGTAAGAGGGAGGAAAGCGAGAAAGGGGATCTAGGGTAAGACGGACGAGAGCAGGGCAAGTAAGCCTGGCCCGGGCACCCCCTTTTGTTAGTCGTGCAGTTGCCGAGGCGTCGTGGGAAGTGCAGACGCCCACGTCCAATCAACCGCCATGCGGCACCTAAGGCCGCAGGTTGTTGGGGCCCGCGGCGCTTCGTGCTTACCCCTTTGCTTCCCCGCCAGGCCAAGCCCAGGCGCGCCTTGGGCCCGGGGGCTACTATCGGCGTTCTAGGAACGGGGGTCCACAGACGTGTCTGCCTGCGGTGTGGCTCAGGCAGGGGCCCAGCGCGGCCCATCTTCATCAGCCCAAGCTCAAGACCCTCGCGAGGGGCCAAGCCTCGCGGGGCGGACGACAGGAAGCTTCCTCAAGAGCGGCCTCATCAGGCAGGCTCGCGAGGAGGCGGAGAGATCAATGCAAGGGTACCTCGCGAGGATCCCGTGATGCAAGCCATGACGATCAAGGCCAGGCGGGCGCCAGGCGGGCGCCGGCCTGCGCAGGGTCCTTGTTTCCCCTTTGGTGCAAAGGGGGCAAGCATAGGCCAAGGCATCAGGAAAAGGTTACCATTCCCGTGCAACGAGACCAAGACCAGCCGGAAGGCCGGACGGAGGTCACCGTGGAGCCCAAGACGGCGTCATCACAGTGCTTTTGGCAGCCGAAGACCACCTTTGATCAGGATAACTTGTACTAGATGTTCCCCTTTGAGGGAGTCCTGGATTAGGGGGTGTTCGGGTAGCCGGACTATACCTTCAGCCGGAATCCTGGACTATGAAGATACAAGATTGAAGACTTCACCCCGTGTCCGGATGGGACTTTCCTTGGCGTGGAAGGCGAGCTTGGCGATGCGGATATTCAAGATATCCTACCATTGTAACCAACTTTATGTAACCCTAACCCTATCCGGTGTCTATATAAACCGGAGGGTTGTAGTCCGTAGGCAATCAACTCCATATACAACAATCAAACAATAGGCTAGCTTCTAGGGTTTAGCCTCCTTGATCTCGTAGTAGATCTACTCTTGTACTACCCATATCATCAATATTAATCAAGCAGGACGTAGGGTTTTACCTCCATCAAGAGGGCCCGAACCTAGGTAAAACATCGTGTTCCCTGCCTCCTGTTACCATTCGGCCTAGATGCACAGTTCGGGACCCCCTACCCGAGATCCGCTGGTTTTGACACCAACACCCTTCATGAGAGCTGTGTTGTCAAACTGTCGGATCCTTCTTCGGCCACGGACTCCGAACCGCCTGCGCCCGCCTTGCAATGCCGAAGACAATTTGCGTGCCGGACTCGTCGTCATTGATGCCTGGTTCAGGGGCTACTGAGGGAGTCCTGGATTAGGGGGTGTTCGGGTAGCCGGACTATACCTTCAGCCGGACTCCTAGACTATGAAGATACAAGATTGAAGACTTCGTCCCGTGTCCGGATGGGACTTTCCTTGGCGTGGAAGGCAAGCTTGGCGATGCGGATATTCAAGATCTCCTACCATTGTAACCGACTATATGTAACCCTAACCCTATCCGGTGTCTATATAAACCGGAGGGTTGTAGTCCGTAGGCAATCAACTCCATACACAACAATCATACCATTGGCTAGCTTCTAGGGTTTAGCCTCCTTGATCTCGTGGTAGATCTACTCTTGTACTACCCATATCATCAATATTAATCAAGCAGGAGTAGGGTATTACCTCCATCGATAGGGCCCGAACCTGGGTAAAAAACATCGTGTCCCTTGTCTCCTGTTACCATCCGGCCTTGACGCACAGTTCGGGACCCCCTACCCGAGATCCGCCGGTTTTGACACAGACATTGGTGCTTTCATTGAGAGCTCCTCTGTGTCGTCGCCTTTAGGCCCGATGGCTCCTTTGATCATCAACAACGATACGGTCCAGGGTGAAACTTTTCTCCCCGGACAGATCTTCGTCTTCGGCGGCTTCGCTCTGCGGGCCAATTCACTCGGCCACCTGGAGCAGATCGAAAGCTACGCACCTGGCCATCAGGTCAGGTTTGGAAGCCTAAACTACATGGCTGACATCCACGGGGACTTGATCTTCGACGGATTCGAGCCACAGCCAAGCGCGCCGCACTGTCTTGATGGGCATGATATAGCTCTGCCGCCGAACAGCGCCTTGGAGGCCGCATACGCATCGGTTTCGACCATTGATTTGGAGCACACTGCGCCGATCGAGGATCAGCGGTTAGACGCTGCCTCAGGGGCTGCGATCTCAGAGGCGATCGAGCCGAACTCCAGCCCCGCACTCCGCATGGCCCGTGACTCGGAGGATCCGGACTCCTCCCCGGATTCCGAACCCCCCGCGCTCCTGCCAATCGAATCCGATTGGGCGCCTATAATGGAGTTCACCGCCGCAGACATCTTTCAGCATTCGCCTTTTGGCGACATCCTGAACTCTCTTAAGTCTCTCTCTTTATCAGGATAGCCCTGGTCGGACTACGGTCAGCGAGGGTGGGATACGGACGATAAGGAAATTCAAAGCCCACCCACCACCCACTTTGTAGCCACTGTTGACGATCTAACCGACATGCTTGACTTCAGCTCCGAAGACATCGACGGCATGGACGACGATGTAGGAGACGAACAGGTACCAGCACCTGTAGGGCGCTGGAAGGCCACCTCGTCATATGACATATATATGGTGGATACTCCAAAAGATGGAGATGGCGATGGAACAGTGGGGGATGATGCCCCCAAGAAACAGCCGAAGCGCCGGCGTCAGCGGCGCCGCTCTAAATCCCGCCAAAGCAAAAACGGTGATTCCGGCACGGGAGATAATACTACCCCGGATAACACCGAAGAACACCCACCTCAGCAAGATTCGGCACAGGAAGATGGAGAAGCCAGCCCTCATGAGAGAGCGGCAGACCGGGAGGTCGAGGATGATAACTATGCGCCTCCCTCCGAAGACGAGGCAAGCCTCGATGACGACGAATTCGTCATACCATCAGACCCCGCCGAACAAGAGCGTTTTAAACGCAGGCTTTTAGCCACGGCAAGCAGCCTCAATAAAAAGCAGCATCAGCTTAAAGCTGCCCAAGATTTGCTAGCTGACAGATGGACTGAAGTCCTTACGGCCGAAGAGTATGAACTCGAACGCCCCTCCAAGAGTTACCCGAAGCGCAGGCCGCTACCCCGATCAGAGGAGGAAGCACCTACATCACCAGCGCATGACATGGCAGACCGGCCACCTCGCGGCCGCGACAGAGAGGCCCCTCGGCCCTCCACCCAAGCCATGCCCCGACGCTGCTCAACTAAGGCACGGGAAAATGCGCCCGACCTGCGAGACATACTGGAGGATAAGGCAAGACAAACAAGATCGATCTATGGATCGCGCAGGCGCCCTATGGCATGTGACAATGATCTTCACTCCGGATACAACAAATCCGGCCGGGCCGAACACAACAGACATAGTGCTTCCGAGCTACATCGTGATATAGCCTAGTACAGAGGCACCGCACACCCGCTATGCTTCACGAATGAAGTAATGGATCATAAAATCCCAGAGGGTTTCAAACCCGTAAACATCGAATCATACGATGGCACAACAGACCCGGCGGTATGGATCGAGGATTATGTCCTTCACATCCACATGGCACACGGCGATGATCTACACGCCATCAAATACCTCCCGCTCAAACTTAAAGGACCAGCCCGGCATTGGCTTAACAGCTTGCCAGCAGACTCAATCAGTTCTTGGGAGGACCTGGAAGCCGCATTCCACGACAACTTCCAGGGCACTTACGTGCGACCGCCGAATGCCGACGACTTAAGCCACATAATTCAGCAGCCAGAGGAATCGGCCAGACAATTCTGGACACGGTTCCTAACAAAGAAAAACCAAATAATCGACTATCCGGACGCAGAGGCCCTAGCAACCTTCAAGCATAACATCCGCGACGAGTGGCTTGCCCGGCACCTGGGACAGGAAAAGCCAAAATCCATGGCAGCCCTCACGACACTCATGACCCACTTTTGCGCGGGAGAAGACAGCTGGCTAGCTTGCAGTAACAACTTATCAAAGAACCCTGATAATTCGGATACCAAGGACAAAAGTGGCAGGACACGTCGGAATAAGAAAAAATGCCGCGTTAACAGCGACAGCAATGAAGACACGGCAGTCAATGCCGGATTCAAAGGCTATAAATCCGGTCAGCGGAAAAAGCCATTCAAAAAGAATACTCAGGGCCCATCCAGTTTGGACCGAATACTCGATCGCTTGTGCCAGATACATGGCACCCCCGAAAGGCCAGCCAATCACACTAACAGGGATTGTTGGGTGTTCAAGCAGGCAGGCAAGTTAAGGGCCGAAAACAGTGACAAGGGGCTGCACAGCGACGACGAGGAGCCCAAGCCGCCGAACAACAATGGACAGAAGGGCTTTCCCCCACAAGTGCGGACGGTGAACATGATATACGCAACCCAAATTCCCAAGCGAGAGCGAAAGCGTGCGCTACGGGACGTATACGCGATAGAGCCAGTCGCCCCAAAGTTCAACCCATGGTCCTCCTGCCCGATCACTTTTGATCTAAGGGACCATCCCACTAGCATCTGTCATGGCGGCTTTGCCGCATTGGTTCTCGACCCAATCATCGATGGATTTCATCTCACAAGAGTCCTCATGGACAGCGGCAGTAGCCTGAACCTGCTTTATCAGGATACAGTGCGGAAAATGGGCATAGATCCCTCAAGGATTAAGCCCACAAGAACGACCTTTAAAGGCGTTATACCAGGTGTAGAAGCCAACTGTATAGGCTCAGTAACACTTGACGTGGTCTTCGGATCCCCGGATAATTTCCGAAGCGAAGAGTTAATCTTCGATATAGTCCCGTTTCGCAGTGGCTATCACGCCCTGCTCGGACGAACCGCATTTGCAAAGTTCAATGCGGTGCCGCACTACGCATATCTCAAGCTCAAGATGCCAGGCCCTCGAGGAGTAATTACGGTCAACGGGAACACCGAACGCTCCCTCCGTACGAAGGAGCATACGGCGGCTCTCGCAGTGGAGGTACGAAGTAGCCTTCTCAGGCAATTCTCCAGTCCGGCCATTAAAAAGCCAGGCACTGCCAAGCGCGCCCGGAGTAACCCACACCAGGACCGCCTGGCACACTCTGAGCAAGCGTAGCAATGCGGCCCCAACCCCAGCTTTCGCGACATAGCGAAACCAGTACCTCGCGTACATAACTACGCCCTTGAAATACCATGGGCACAGGGGAAGGGGCACAATAACGGCACGCCCAGAATACGGCTTAAAACGTACTAGGGGCTGCCGGATTCTCTTTTTAATTTTTTTTCTTACCTTCAGGACTCCATACTTCGGACGACCTGTTCGGCAATTCGATTGCCGCACAAACGATGCAAGATCCAGGGAGGCAGACAAGCCATGCCGCACTATGGAACTCCCAGGTGGTCTCTATTACGAGCGGTATACCTATTTTAAATACAATTCCGCGGCCTGCCCCCGGTCAGGACATACTGAATAGTCCAATATCTTTTGATTACCGCACTATTTGTATCGTTCGGCTTTGATAAATAGCCTTTATATAAACAATGCATAGCTTTTGTCTATTTTCTGCATTACTCTCTTTTATATATGTTCATTAATGACACGTTGCACCCGTACACTGTGGTACGACAAGTACGCCAGGGGCTTCAGTACCCTTTAATATGGTGTGAGAAGTCCGTACACTTTCACAAGTGCGGCACCCCAAACTTATAGCACTATATGCATCGGCTCCGAATCATGATTTGGGTCAATAGATGGGTTTGCCCGGCTCCTATGTTTTGGTGCCTTACGTTCCGCTATATCAGCTAAGGTAGCACTAGGAGAACCACTGTGATTGTGCCCCGGTTGAGCTGGGTTAAGCACCTCAGTGGAGAAAGCTAAAACTGACTGTCATGATGAGGCGAGAGACCGGTCGCTGTTCGAGAGGTTTTTTCGAGTCCCTAAAGACTTATGCCGCTTCGAGCGAGGAGCCGGATTTGTCCGGCCAAGGCGTGGATAGCGCCCCGAACTCGTTCTTCCGAACTAGGGGCTTCGCCGAAATTTAAAATTATAAAGTTCTATGGCTAAGTGAGAGTGTTCAAGCATTATAGTCCGATTGCCTGGTTCGTTGTGCTGAGCGCCTCCCTCGAAGGACCCAACTATGGGAAAAAGAGCGCTCAGGTTTATCCCGAACACCCCAGCACTAGTGGCATGGGGGCAGAAGCTGACGACTGGCCATCTCTCAATTTTTTGATAATTGGCCGCACAGAAAATAATATTTTAAATTCAACAAGCATTGCTTAAGCGCCTATGAACAAGTTTTCAGCGCACAGGATAAAAACGAGCGAGTTTATTCAAAAATTACATCCTTGGTACATTCATCCGCCACAAGGCGGGCACCCACAAGAACATCCTTGTAATAGTTCTTGGGATTGCGATGCTCCTTCCCCGGCGGCGGCCCGTCCTTCACAAGCTTCTCACCGTCCAGCTTACCCCAGTGCACCTTTGCATGGGCAAGGGCCCGATGGGCACCTTCGATGCAGACGGAGCGCTTGATGACCTCGAGCCTTGGACAGGCCTCCACCAGCCGCCGCACCAGCCCGAAGTAGCTCCCAGGCAGGGCCTCTCCGGGCCACGGCCAAACTGTGAAGCCCTTCATGGCCTGTTCAGCCGCCTTGTGGAGCTCGACCAGCTGTTTCAGCTAGTCGCTCAAGGGCACAGGGTGTCCGGCCTCAGCATACTGAGACCAGAACACCTTCTTCGTCGAGCTGCCCTCTTCAGCTCAGTAGAATGCGGCAGCGTCGGATACGCTACGGGGAAGATCTGCGAATGCCCCTGGAGAACTCCGGATTCGGGTAAGTAACAAGTAGTTTACTTTTATATTTCTGCTTTGCATAAAGAATGCCTTACCCGCTGCTATCTTCTTAATCTCCTCCAACTCTTGGAGGGCCTTTTGGGCTTCTGCCTTGGCAGACTTGGCAGTCTCAAGGGCCGCTGCGAGCTCAGACGCTTGGGTCTTTGACTCAAGCTCCAAACTCTCATGTTTTTTCATGAGAGCCTGAAGCTCTTGCTGCACCTCGCCGACCTGAGCCCCAAGTTTCTCTCGCTCGGTGCGCTCCGCGGCCGTTTTCTTTTCGGCCTCGGACAGCGCCTGCTTGAGGGTCGCCACCTCAGTCGTGGCCCCTATAATAAGCAGTGCAATCCTGTTATTTTTTGCAATCACGCCTCTCTATAGGCACTTTTTCTGTAAGGTATTTCCTACCTTCTTTTTCCTCGAGCTGCCGCTTGGCAAGGCCGAGCCCTTGCTCGGTCCGCTTGAGGTCCTGTTTCAGGACACCCACCTCCGCAGTCAGTGCGGCAGTGGATAGCAGCGAAGCCTGCACACGCATATTGACTCTTTATTGTTAGACTCCTGCGAAATTTACTAGATCCTCTATTCAGATTTTCTTTCCGAACACCAAACAGAGCATCAGGGGCTACTGTCTATGCGGTTATATTTTTACATATTTTTACTTACCTCGAAGCCCGTTAGGAGGCTAGCGCAAGCTTCACTCAGTCCGCTCTTGGCGGACTAAACCTTCTGGATCACCGTACTCATAATAATACGGTGCTCCTCGTCGATGGAGGCGCCGTCAAGCACCTCGAGCAGATTGTCCGGCACCTCTGGTTGGACGGAGGCCGCCGGCTCAGAAGGCTTGCTCCTCTTGGAAGGAGTTCGCCTACCGCAGTCCGAAACTGTTGAAGATTCCGGCGCGGTGTCCGGCACAAAGCCGGACTTGGAGCCCTGGGGGGTCTTGTCCCCTTTACTCCTGGGGTCCGGGAGGTCGCCCTGCGGCTCCTCCAGGACAACCTCCTCCTGCCCTGGAGCTCGTTGCGACGCCACTTCGGCGTCGTCCGCAGTGCGGGGGGAGACAGCGGGCGGAACTGAGTTCATGTCCGATGAATCCAGGGAGCCGCTCGACGACTCGTTGAGTTCGGCCCGGGGCGGGCTGCATAATTATGTTCGACATTAGGGAAAGCTGTGCAACAAAGGAACATCATGAGTTATTCTGATATCCGAACTTACGATCTCGCCGGACGCTTGGCCCTGTTTGGCCACTCCTGTTTGCCCTCTTCGGCGTTGGGGGCGTAGTCCGGCGGAGGGGTCTTCCTTTTCCTAGACCCCTCGGCCTCCCCCGTTGGGGCGGCCTTCCTCTTCTCTCCTCCCCCCGCCGGGGGGGGAGAGGTTTCTTCTTCCTCCTCCTCGTCTTCACGGGGGGAGTGCGTCTCGGACTCGTCGGACGACGAGTCCGACACCACCATATGCCGGGAACTCTTTCGAGTCCCCGTGGCCTTCTTCTTCTTGGCCTTCTTCTCCGGCACCACATAAGGTGCCGGAACCAGCAGCTTCGCTAGTAGAGCAGGGGCTGGGTCTTCGGGAAAGGGAGCCGGACAGTTAATCGATCCGGACTTCGCCCGCCAAGCCTGTCAAAGGTAAGGGAGCTTAGATCCCGCATAGAGTCAAACTATGAAAAAACTTAACATCCTGTAAAAGGTGAAAATAGCTTACCTCGCTAGCGTGACGCTGCAAGCTGTATCCGCGGTCCTCGGAAGCGGATGTGGGAGCCTCGGCGCCTTTGGTTAGCACCTTCCAGACGTCTTCATACGTCGTGTCGAAGAGCCTGTTAAGGGTTTGGTGCTGCGCCGGGTTGAACTCCCACAGATTAAAGCCCCGTTATTGACACGGGAGGATCCAGCGGACGAGCATAACCTGGACTACATTGACGAGCTTGATCGGCTTGCTCACCAGGGACTGGATGCATGTCTGCAGTCCGGTCACCTCTTTTTCGTCGCCCCACGACAGGCCCGTCTCTTTCCAGGACATAAGCCGCGTGGGGGGTCCGGATAGGAACTCGGGGGTTGCGATCCATTTCGGATCACGCAGCTCGGTGATGTAAAACCACCACGATTGCCACCCCTTCAGGGTCTCCACGAAGGAGCCCTCGAGCCATAGGACGTTGGCCATCTTGCCCGCCATGGCGCCTCCGCATTCCGCCTGGCGGCCGCGCACCACCTTGGGCTTGACGTTGAAGGTCTTGAGCCAGAGGCCGAAATGGAGGCGGATGCGGAGGAAGGCCTCGCACACGACGATAAACGCCGAGATGTTGAGGACGAAGTTCGGGGCCGGATCGTGGAAATCTAGGCCATAGTAAAACATGAGCCCCCGGAAAAATGGGTAGAGTGGAAAACCCAGTCCGCGGAGGAAGTGGGGAAGGAATACTACCCTCTCATGGGGCCTTGGGGTGGGGAGAAGCTGCCCCTCCTCGGGAAGCCGGTGCGCGATGTCTTTGGACAAGTATCCGGCCTTCCTTAGCTTTTTTACATGGCCCTCCGTGACGGAGGAGACCATCCACTTGCCTCCCACTCCGGACATTGCTGGAGAAGGTTGAGGTGGGAAGTGCGGGCTTGGGCGCTGGAGCTCGAGTATGCAGGAGATGGATAGGCAAAAGATGAAGAAGGCGTAGGTAAAAGGGTGGATCCTTATACCCTTATATGGGCGGATGCGGTTGTGCGTCCCCACCAGCCTAGTAAAACTCGCTTGCCTCCCAAGCGCCGTGATAAATGGCACGGTTGGGTTACCCACGTCCGTATTGATGAGAATCCCGTAAAGGGGGTACACGATCTCTGCTTTGACAAGACGTGCCAAGGAAACCGCCTCGCAAAACACGCTGAGGTGGAAAAGTAAAAACGATTCGAGTAAAGGACTTGGCCGTAGTGTGATGACGCACTGCGGAATACGTCGGCAGATTTGATTTGTGTCAATATTATTCTCTCTATGGCAATATGTGGAAACTTATTTTGCAGAGCTGGACACTACTCTTGGTGTTTACAATCTTCTACGAAGGACTTGGAGGAGGAACCCGCCTTGCAATGCCGAAGACAATTTGCGCGCCGGACTCGTCGTCATTGAAGCCTGGTTCAGGGGCTACTGAGGGAGTCCTGGATTAGGGGGTGTTCGGGTAGCCTGACTATACCTTCAGCCGGACTCCTGGACTATGAAGATACAAGATTGAAGACTTCGTCCCGTGTCCGGATGGGACTTTCCTTGGCGTAGAAGGCAAGCTTGGCGATGCGGATATTCAAGATCTCCTACCATTGTAACCGACTTTATGTAACCCTAACCCTATCCGGTGTCTATATAAACCGGAGGGTTGTAGTCCGTAGGCAATCAACTCCATACACAACAATCATACCATAGGCTAGCTTCTAGGGTTTAGCCTCCTTGATCTCGTGGTAGATCTACTCTTGTACTACCCATATCATCAATATTAATCAAGCAGGAGTAGGGTATTACCTCCATAGAGAGGGCCCGAACCTGGGTAAAAAACATCGTGTCCCTTGTCTCCTGTTACCATCCGGCCTTGACGCACAGTTCGGGACCCCCTACCCGAGATCCGCCGGTTTTGACACCGACACCCTTCAAAATGGCCAATTGTTGGCGCCCTTCCCGCTCAATTATTCGGGGAGAGGCCCAAGGCCTCTATAAATAGAGCTAGCCTCCACAAGTGAGGGGGAGAAAGAAAAGAGAGAAGGGGAGAGAAGAACCCAGTAGAGACTAAGTAGAACACACTGCACCAGCTCAAGAACACCCCTCGTGAGGCTGTTCTTCCCTTGTACTATCCATCATCAGCCCCAGAGGCAATCCACCACACCACATTGGAGTAGGGTATTACACCACAACGGTGGCCTGAACCAGTATAAACCTCGTGTCTCTTGTGTTGTTCATCATTTTCATCTTAGTTCACATGAGAGGATCGGACGTAGATCGGTAGGGGAGAGATCTCCGCGCAGACCCCAGTGTTCGAACCTCAAGGGTCTGCCGGAACCCGAAATCCGACAAGCTCATTTTGCCCCAGCCTGTGTGCCAGGAGGGCCTATCCCTGATGGTTTCTGGGTCGTGTGGGAAGGACCCCCTTATCGCCCACACTCACTTGGTGATGGTTCCAAATGCTGTCACGGAAAGGGGTTAAAAACTATTTGTATAGGTCCTTGATGTACCAGTGTATCAACCAATTGCTTATCGGTACGAACATGCTTAAGATGATGTCTCCTTTAGCAACATGATCTCAAATGAAATGATGACGAACTTCAATATGCTTAGTTTGAGAATGTTGCACGGGATTGTGAGCAATCTTAATAGCACTTTCATTATCACAAAACAATGGAACATGTATCCCAAAATCCTTAAGGGTTTGGGTCATCCAAAGTAATTTAGCACAACATGATCCGACAACAATGTATTCCGCTTCCGCAGTAGATAAGGATACCAAGTTTTGTTTCTTGGAGGACCAAGACACAAGAGATCTACCAGCATAGTCCAAATCGGACTGGCCAACAAGATCAAAAGATGACCTCTTAGGATACCAAATTCCAAAGTTTGGTGTATGAATTAAGTACCTCACTATCCTTTTCATGGCCTTAAGATGATATTCTTTAGGGGCCTCTTGATATCGTGCACACATGCACACACTTAGCATAATATCGGGACGGGAGGCACATAAATATAACAATGAACCAATCTTAGGGAGGTAAACCTTTTGGTCAACCGGTTTGCCATCCTTTTTCAAGTAAAGATGTCCACTAGTAGCCATGGGTGTTTTCATACCTTTGCTTTCTTGCATGTTGAACTTCTTAAAAAGTTCCTTGGTATAATTTGTTTGAGAAACAAAGGTACCTTCCCTAGTTTGCTTAATTTGCAAATCAAGGGAAAACTTGAGTTCACTCATCATAGACATCTAAAACTTCTCCGACATTATCCTTCCAAACTTTTCACTAAAATGGGGGTTAGTAGAACCAAATATGATATCATCCACATAAATTTGGCACACAAATAATTCACCATTAACCCTCTTAGTAAAAAGTGTAGAATCAATCTTCCCAATTTCAAAGCCTTTTTTCAATAAGAAACTTGGTCAAGCATTTATACCATGCTCTAGGAGCTTGTTTAAGACCATAAAGAGCTTTGTGAATTATGTAGACATGATTAGGTTTCTTAGGATTTACAAATCCGGATAGTTGTTTAACATACACTTCCTCCTCAGTTTATCCATTAAGAAAAGCACATTTAATGTCCATTTTGTATAAAGTGATGTCATGGTGATTGGCATAAGCAAGTTAGATGCGTATGGACTCAAGTCTAGCAACGGGGGCATATGTCTCACCATAGTCCATACCTTCGACTTGGGTGTAGCCTTGGGCAACGAGACAGGCCTTGTTGCATACAACTTGTACGTTTGATCTTGCTTATTCCGAAACACTCATTTCGTTCCAATGACATTGTGGTTGTCGTCCGGCTTTTTAACCAATGTCCACACTTGATTCCTCTCAAAATTATGTATCTCTTCATGCATAGCGTTCACACAATCCAGATCCTCAAGATCTTGTTCAACCTTCATAGGTTCAATACTAGAGATGAATGAGTAGTGTTCACAAAAGTTAACCAAATGAGTTTTAGAGCGAGTAATTCTCCCGGTTTGAATATCATCGAAGATTTGTTCGATGGGATGGTCTCTTGTGACTCTTGCTCTAACTCGTCAGAGCTTTTGTTTGGGTTGGGGTGGAACATCCTCTTCATTACCTTCTTCTTCTTCTCTTCCTTCGTTGTTGTTGGTGCTGTTGTTCTCTTGTGGAGGTGGAGAGGGTGGTCGAGGTGGTTCATCTTGTTGTACTTCCTCATTTTCTCCGTCTTGACGTGTTCCACTTGTGGATGACTCCAAATCAACTTGTGGTGCACCTTGATGTGAAGTTGAGGCTTCCACTTGAACGAACGCTCCTTCATCTCCTTTGGGCGAATCTTGCCAATGGACAAATCTTGGATTGCTTCCGAAGGATCTTTGTCTCCTACATCAATTGACAATTGCTCTACTTGCGAGCCGTTAGATTCATCAAACTTCACATCTACCGTCTCTTAAACCTTTCGCGTGAAATTGTTGTAGACACGGTAAGTGTGAGAGTTTGAGCAATAACCAAGTAGAAACCTTCATGAGATTTAGGAGCAAATTTTGAGCGACGATGCTTATCAAGAATGTAACAATTTGAGCCAAATGCTCTAAAATATCCAACTTGGGGTTTGTTACCGGTGAGAAGCTCATATGCCGTCTTGCCGAGAAGCTTGTGAAGATATAGTCGATTTGTAGCATGACAAGCTGTCACAACTGCTTCTGCCCAAAAATGTCTTGGCGTCTTGTATTCGTCAAGCATCATTCTTGACATATCAATAAGTGTCCGGTTCTTCCTCTCAACAACTCCATTTTGTTGAGGTGTGTACTTAGCCGAGAACTCATGTGAAATACTTCTTTGTCAAGAAAGGTATCCACATTAGCGTTATTAAATTCCGTTTGGTTGTTGCTTTGAACCTTCTTGATCTTCACTTCAAATTAGTTTTTGGCTTTCCTAGCGAAGTTCTAGAAGATCTTTTGGACCTGCGATTTATCATCAAAAAAGAACGCCCACGTAAATCTTGAAAAGTCGTCAACAATAACCAAATCGAACGAGTTACCAATGAGACTCTTGTAGGCATCGGGACCAAAAAGATTCATATGAAGTAGCTTAAGTGGTCTTCTTGTGGTCATGATGTTCTTCACGGGATGACTTTCTCCAACCTGTTTTCCTGCTTGACAAGCACTACAAAGTATATCCTTGTCAAATATGACATCTTTAACACCAAGGATGTGATCACCTTTAATAAGCTTATCAAGATTTCGCATGCCCACATGACCTAACCTTCTATGCCATAACCATCCTTTAGAAGATTGATAACCCACAAGTATAGGGGATCGCAATAGTTTTCAAGGGTAGAGTATTCAACCCAAATTTATTGATTCGACACAAGGGGAGCCAAAGAATATTCTCAAGTATTAGCAGCTGAGTTGTCAATTCAACCACACCTGGAAACTTAATATCTGCAACAAGGTATTTAGTAGCAAAGTAATATGATAGTAGTGGTAACGGTAGCAAAAGGTAACAGTAGCAAAAGTAATATTTTGGGTTTTGTAGTGACTGTAACAGTCGCAGCAGAAAAGTAAATAAGCGAAGAACAATATATGAAAAGTACGTACGCAATGGATCGGTGATGGAGAATTATGCCGGATGTGATCGATCATGTAACATAGGGTGACACAGAACTAGCTCCAGTTCATCAATGTAATGTAGGCATGTATTCCGAATATAGTCATACGTGCTTATGGAAAAGAACTTGCATGACACCTTTTGTCCTACCCGCTCGTGGAAGCGGGGTCCTATTGGAAACTTGGGGATATTAAGGCCTCCTTTTAATAGAGTACTGGATCAAAGCATTAACACATAGTGAATACATGAATTCCTCAAACTACGGTCATCACCGATAATGGTCCCAATTATTGTCACTTTGGGGTTAACGGATCATAACACATAATAGGTGACTATGGACTTGCAAGATAGGATCAAGAACTCTCATATATTGATGAAAACATAATAGGTTCAGATCTGAAATCATGGCACTCGGGCCCTAGTGACAAGCATTAAGCATAGCAAAGTCATAGCAACATCAATAGAATTTCATTGGTCAACATATTATTCAATAGAATTTTAGCTTGATCAATTGTTCTTTCCCTAAAAACACAACCAGCACAACTATCCAGGTAATCTCTGGAAGCATCGGTTAGTTCATTATAAAAGATATCAAGTATTTCATTTTTCTTGAGAGGATAATCAGGCAAAGCATTAAGTAATTGGAGAAGCCTCCCCCAAGATTTTGGGAGACTCTCTTCTTCAATTTGCACGAAATTATATATTTCCCTTAAAGCAGCTTGTTTCTTATGAGCGGGGAAATATTTAGCAGAGAAGTAGCAAATCATATCCTGGGGACTACGCACACGACCAGGATCAAGAGAATTAAACCATATCTTAGCATCACCCTTTAATGAGAATGGAAATAATTTGAGGATATAATAGTAGGGAGTTTTCTCATCATTAGAGAACAGGGTAGCTATATCATTTAATTTAGTAAGATGTGCAACAACAGTTTCATATTCATAGCCATAAAAAGGATCATATTCAACCAAAGTAATTATATCAGGATCAACTGAGAAATCATAATCCTTATCAATAATAAAGATAGGTGAAGTAGCATAAGGAGGATCATATTTCATTCTAGCATTCAAAGACTTTTCTTTAAGCTTAGCTAATAATTTCTTAAGATCACTTCTATCATTGCAGGCAAGAAAGTATCTAGCAGTTTCTTCATCCTTAACATAACCCTTAGGAACAACAGGCAATTCATATCTAGGGGGAGAATATTCAGCATCACTTTCATCAATATTATCAGTTTCAATAATTTCATTCTCTCTAGCCCTAGCAAGTTGTTCATCAAGAAATTCACCGAGTGGCACAGTAGTATTGAGCATAGAAGTAGTTTCATCATAAGTATCATGCATAGCAGAAGAGGCATCATCAATAACATGCGACATATCAGAATTAATTGCAGAAGCAGGTTTAGATGTCGCAAGCTTACTCAAAACAGAAGGTGAATCAAGTGCAGAGCTAGATGGCAGTTCCTTACCTCCCCTCGTAGTTGAGGGAAAAATCATGGTTCTTTGATCTTTCAAGTTCTTCATAATGATAAGCAGATATAAATCCCAAGTGACTCAAAGAATAGAGCTATGCTCCCCGGCAACGGCGCCAGAAAATGTTCTTGATAACCCAGAAGTATAGGGGATCGCAACAGTTTTTGAGGGTAAAGTATTCAACCCAAATTTATTGATTCGACACAAGGCGAGCCAAAGAATATTCTCAAGTATTAGCGGCTGAGTTGTCAATTCAACCACACCTGGAAACTTAATATCTGCAGCAAGGTATTTAGTATCAAAGTAATATGATAGTAGTGGCAACGGTAGCAAAAGGTAACAGTAGCAAAAGTAATATTTTTGGGTTTTGTAGTGATTCTAACAGTAGCAGCGGAAAAGTAAATAAACGAAGAACAATATATGAAAAGCTCATAGGCAATGGATCGGTGATGGAGAATTATGCTGGATGCGATCGATCATGTAACAGTCATAACATAGGGTGACACAGAACTAGCTCCAATTCATCAATGTAATGTAGGCATGTGTTCCGAATATAGTCATACGTGCTTATGGAAAAGAACTTGAATGACATCTTTTGTCCTACCCTCCCGTGGCAGCGGGGTCCTAGCGGAAACTAAGGTATATTAAGGCCTCCTTTTAATAGAGTACCGGACCAAAGCATTAACACATAGTGAATACATGAACTCCTCAAACTAGGGTCAACACCGGTAGTGGTCCCGATTATTGTCACTTCGGGGTTAATGGATCATAACACATAATAGGTGACTATAGACTTGAAAGATAGGATCAAGGACTCTCATATATTGATGAAAACAAAATAGGTTCAGATCTGAAATCATGGCACTTGGGCCCTAGTGACAAGAATTAAGCATAGCAAAGTCATAGCAACATCAATCTCAGAACATAGTGGATACTAGGGATCAAACCCTGACAAAACTAACTTGATTACATGATAAATCTCATCCAACCCATCACCGTCCAGCAAGCCTATGATGGAATTACTCACGCACGGCGGTGAGCATCATGAAATTTGTGATGGAGGAAGGTTGATGATGATGATGGCGACGGATTCCCCTCTCCAGAGCCCCGAATGGACTCCAGATTAGCCCTCCCGAGAGAGTTTAGGGCTTGGCGGCGGCTCCGTATCGTAAAACGCGATGAATCCTTCCCTCTGATTTTTTTTCTCCCCAAACACGAATATATGGAGTTGGATTTGAGGTCGATGGAGCGTCAGGGGTCCCACGAGGCAGGGGCGCGCCTAGGGGGTAGGGCCCCCTGACGTGGATCTTTCTTCCAGTATTTTATATATATTCCAAAAATAATCTCCGTTGATTTTCAGGTCATTCCGAGAATTTTTATTTCTGCACAAAAATAACACCATGGCAATTCTGCTGAAAACAGCGTCAGTCCGGGTTAGTTCCATTCAAATCATGCAAGTTAGAGTCCAAAACAAGGGAAAAAGTGTTTGGAAAAGTAGATATGACGGAGACGTATCAACTCCCCCAAGCTTAAACCTTTGCTTGTCCTCAAGCAATTCAGTTGATAAACTGAAAGTGAAAAAGAAAAACTTTTACAAACTCTGTTTGCTCTTGTTGTAAATATGTAAAGCCAGCATTCAGGTTTTCAGCAAAGATTATGAACTAACCATATTCACAATAACACTTAGGTCTCAAGTTTACTCATATCAATGGCATAATCAAATAGCGAGAAACAATAATAAATCTCGGATGACAACCTTTCTCAAAATTATCATGATATGATATGACAAGATGGTATCTCGCTAGCCCTTTCTAAGACCGCAAAACATAAATGCAAAGCACCTTTAAAGATCAAGGACTGACTAGACATTGTAATTCATGGTAAAAGAGATCCAGTCAAGCCATACTCAATGTGAACTAACAGTAATGGATGCAAATGACAGCGGTGCTCTCCAACTGGTGCTTTTTAATAAGAAGATGATGAATCAACATAAAAGTAAATAGATAGGGATTTGTACAGGTGCCAGAGCTCGGTTTTGAAATAGATATGAATAATATTTTTAGCGGTATACTTTCGTTATCAACATAACAACTGAGAGATCTTGATATCTTCCATGCTACACACGTTATAGGCGATTCCCAAACAGAATGGTAAAGTTTATACTCCCCCTCTACCAACAAGCATCAATCCATGGCTTGCTCGAAACAACGAGTGACTCCAACTAACAAGAGTCCAGGGGGAGTTTTGTTTGTAGTTATTTTGATTTGATTTGCATAAAGGATGGGACTGGGCATCCCGGTGACCAGCTGAGGGAGTCCAGTATTAGGGGTCTCCGGACAGCCGGACTATATCCTTTGGCCGGACTGTTGGACTATGAAGATACAAGATTGAAGACTTCATCTTGTGTCCGGATGGGACTCTACTTGGCGTGGAAGGCAAGCTAGGTAGTACGGATATGGATATCTCCTCCTTTGTAACTGACCTTGTGTAACCCTAACCCTCTCCGATGTCTATATAAACCGGAGGGTTTTTTGTCCGTAGGACACAATAACATACAATCATACCATAGTCTAGCTTCTAGGGTTTAGCCTCTCTGATCTCGTGGTAGATCTACTCTTGTACTACCCATATCATCAATATTAATCAAGCAGGACGTAGGTTTTACCTCCATCAAGAGGGCCCGAACCTGGGTAAAACATCGTGTCCCCTGCCTCCTGTTACCATCTGCCTTAGACGCATAGTTCGGGACCCCCTACCCAAGATCCGCCGGTTTT
This sequence comes from Triticum urartu, assembly GCF_056163025.1. Lineage (NCBI taxonomy): Eukaryota > Viridiplantae > Streptophyta > Magnoliopsida > Poales > Poaceae > Triticum > Triticum urartu. The sequence continues at coordinate 411,676,753 of NC_141879.1, read as the reverse complement.
GACACCGACATTGGTGCTTTCATTGAGAGTTCCTCTGTGTCGTCACCGTTAGGCTTGATGGCTCCTTCTACCATCGATAGCGATGTATTCCAGGGTGAGACTTTTCTCCCTGGACAGATCTTTGTGTTCGGCGGCTTCGCATTGCGGGCCAACTCACTTGGCCATCTGGAGCAGATCGAAAGCTACGCCCCTGGCCATCAGGTCAGATTTGGAAACTTAAATTACACGGCTGATATCCGCGGAGACTTGATCTTCGACGGATTCGAGCCCCTGCCTTGTGCGCCACGCGGTCACGATGAGTACGATTTAGCTCTACCTTCGGACCGCATTCAGGAGATCGCACCGGCAGCCGCTCCGAGCCTCAATTCGGAGCCAGTAGCGCCATCCATAGACGGGTGGATAGACCCCGTCACAGAAGCCGTATCCTCAGTGGCGATCGAGCCGGATATTGACCTTACCCTTTGAGGGAGTCCTAGATTAGGGGGTGTTCGGGTAGCCGGACTATACCTTCAGCCGGACTCCTGGACTATGAAGATACAAGATTGAAGACTTCGTCCCGTGTCCGGATGGGACATTCCTTTGCGTGGAAGGCAAGCTTGGCAATGCGGATATTCAAGATCTCCTACCATTGTAACCGACTCTATGTAACCCTAACCCTATCTGGTGTCTATATAAACCGGAGGGTTGTAGTCCGTAGGCAATCAACTCCATATACAACAATCAAACCATAGGCTAGCTTCTAGGGTTTAGCCTCCTTGATCTCGTGGTAGATCTACTCTTGTACTACCCATATCATCAATATTAATCAAGCAGGACGTAGGGTTTTACCTCCATCAAGAGGGCCCGAACCTGGGTAAAACATCGTGTTCCCTGCCTCCTGTTACCATTCGGCCTAGACGCACAGTTCGGGACCCCCTACCCGAGATCCGCCGGTTTTGACACCGACATTGGTGCTTTCATTGAGAGTTCCTCTGTGTCGTCGCCTTTAGGCCCGATGGCTCCTTTGATCATCAACAACGATACGGTCCAGGGTGAGACTTTTCTCCCCGGACAGATCTTCATCTTCGGCGGCTTCGCTCTGCGGGCCAATTCGCTCGGCCACCTGGAGCAGATCGAAAGCTACGCCCCTAGCCATCAAGTCAGGTTTGGAAGCTTAAACTACACGGCTGACATCCGCGGAGACTTGATCTTCGACGGACTCGAGCCACGGCCAAGCGCGCCGCACTATCTCGAGGGGCATGATCTAGCTCTGCCCCCGGACAGTGTCCTGGAGGCCGCACACGCATCTGTTCCGACCCCTAACTCGGAGCCTATCGCGCCAATCGAGGATGAGCGGTTGGACGTCACCTCGGGGGCTGCGATCCCGAAAGCGATCGAGCCGAACGCTAGCCCCGCACTCTGCACGACCCGTGACTCCGAGGATCCGGACTCCTCCCCGGACTTCGAACCCCCCGCGCCCCTATCAATCGAATCCGATTGGGCGCCGATAATGGAGTTCACCGCCGCAGACATCTTTCAGCACTCGCCTTTTGGCGACATCCTGAATTCTCTTAAGTCTCTCTCTTTATCAGGAGAGCCCTGGCCGGACTACAGTCAGCGAAGGTGGGATACGGATGATGAGGAAATTCAAAGCCCACCCACCACCCACTTTGTAGCCACTGTCGACGATCTAACTGACATGCTTGACTTCAGCTCCGAAGATATCGACGGCATGGACGACGATGTAGGAGACGAACAGGAACCAACACCTGTAGGGCGCTGGAAGGCCACCTCGTCATATGACATATATATGGTGGATACTCCAAAAGATGGAGATGGCGATGGAACAGTGGGGGATGACGCCCCCAAGAAACAGCCAAAGCGCCGGTGTCAGCGTCGCCGCTCTAAATCCCGCCAAAGCAAAAACGGTGATTCCGGCACGGGAGATAATACTACCCCGGGTAGCGCCAAAGAACACCCACCTCAGCAAGATTCGGCACGGGAAGATGGAGAAGCCAGCCCTCATGAGAGAGCAGCAGACTGAGAGGTCGAGGATGATAACTATACGCCTCCCTCCGAAGACGAGGCATGCCTCGATGACGACGAATTCGTCATACCATCAGACCACGCCGAACAAGAGCGTTTTAAACGCAGGCTTTTAGCCACGGCAAGCAGCCTCAAGTTAACGCAGCAACAGCTTAGAGCTGCCCAAGAGTTGCTAGCTGACAGATGGACTGAAGTCCTTGCAGCCGAAGAGTATGAACTCGACGCCCCTCCAAGAGTTACCCGAAGCGCAGGCCGCTATCCCGATAAGAGGAGGAAACACCTACATCACCAGCGCATGACATGGTAGACCGGCCACCTCGCGGCCGCGACAGAGAGGCCTCTCGGCCCTCCACCCAAGCCATGCCCCGAGGCCGCTCAACTAAGGCACGGGAAAATGCGCCCGACCTGCGAGACATACTGGAGGATAAGGCAAGACAAATAAGATCGATCTATGGATCGCACAGGCGCCCTACTGCATGCGACAATGATCTTCACGCCGGATACAACAAATCCGGCCGGGCCGAACACAACAGACATAGCTCTTTCGAGCTGTGTCGTGATATAGCCCAGTATAGAGGCGCCGCACACCCGCTATGCTTCACGAATGAAGTAATGGATCATAAAATCCCAGATGGTTTCAAACCCATAAACATCGAATCATCCGATGGCACAACAGATCCGGCGGTATGGATCGAGGATTATCTCCTTCACATCCACATGGCACGCGGCGATGATCTAAATGCCATAAAATACCTCCCTCTCAAACTTAAAGGACCGGCCCGGCATTGGCTTAAAAGCTTGCCAGTAGACTCAATCGGTTCTTGGGAGGACCTGGAAGCCGCATTCCTCGACAACTTCCAGGGCACTTACGTGCGACCGCCGGATGCCGACGAATTAAGCCACATAATTCAGCAGCCAGAGGAATCGGCCAGACAATTCTGGACACGGTTCCTAACAAAGAAAAACTAGATAGTCGACTGTCCGGACGCAGAGGCCCTAGCAGCCTTCAAGCATAACATCTGCGACGAGTGGCTTGCCTGGCACCTGGGACAGGAAAAGCCGAAATCCATGGCAGCCCTCACGACACTCATGACCCGCTTTGGCGCGGGAGAAGACAGCTGGCTAGCTCGCAGTAACAACTTACCAAAGAACCCTGGTAATTCGGACACCAAGGACAAAAGTGGCAGGACACGTCGGAATAAGCAAAAACGCCGCGTTAACAGCGACAGCAATGAAGACACGGCAGTCAATGCCGGATTCAAAGGCTATAAATCCAGTCAGCGGAAAAAGCCATTCAAAAAGAATACTCAGGGCCCGTCTAGTTTGGACTGAATACTCGATCGCTTGTGCCAGATACATGGCACCCCCGAAAGGCCAGCCAATCACACTAACAGGGATTGTTGGGTGTTCAAGCAGGCAGGCAAGTTAAGGGCCGAAAACGGAGACAAGGGGCTGCACAGCGACGACGAGGAGCCCAAGCCGCCGAACAACAATGGACAGAAGGGCTTTCCCCCACAAGTGCGGACAGTGAACATGATGTACGCAACCCACATTCCCAAGCGAGAGCGGAAGCGTGCGCTACGGGACGTATACGCGATAGAGCCAGTCGCCCCAAAGTTCAACCCATGGTCCTCCTGCCCGATCACTTTTGATCGAAGGGACCATCCCACTAGCATCCGTCATGGCGGCTTCGCCGCATTGGTTCTCGACCCAATCATTGACAGATTTCATCTCACAAGAGTCCTCATGGACAGCGGCAGTAGCCTGAACCTGCTTTATCAGGATACAGTGCGGAAAATGGGCATAGATCCCTCAAGGATTAAGCCCACAAGAACGACCTTTAAAGGCGTTATACCAGGTGTAGAAGCCAACTGTACAGGCTCAGTAACACTTGACGTGGTCTTCGGATCCCCGGACAATTTCCGAAGCGAAGAGTTAATCTTTGATATAGTCCCGTTTCGCAGTGGCTATCACGCCCTGCTCAGACGAACCGCATTCGCAAAGTTCAATGTGGTGCCGCACTACGCATATCTCAAGCTCAAGATGCCAGGCCCTCGACGAGTAATTACAGTCAACGGAAACACCAAACGCTCCCTCCGTACGGAGGAGCATACGGCGGCTCTCGCAGCGGAGGTACAAAGTAGCCTTCTTAGGCAATTCTCCAGTCCGGCCATTAAAAAGCCAGACACTGCCAAGCGCGCCCGGAGTAACCCACACCAGGACCGCCTGGCACACTCTAAGCAAGCGTAGTAATGCGGCCCCAACACCAGCTTTCGCGACATAGCGAAACCAGTACCTCGCGTACATAACTACGCCCTTGAAATACCATGGGCACAGGGGAAGGGGCACAATAACGGCACGCCCAAAATACGGCTTAAAACGTACTAGGGGCTGCCGGATTCTTTTTAATTTTTTCTTACTTTCAGGACTCCGTACTTCGGACGACCTGTTCGGCAATTCGACTGCCGCACAAACGATGCAAGATCCAGGGAGGCAGACAAGCCATGCCGCATTATGGAACTCCCAGGTGGTCTCTGTTACGAGCGGTATACCTGTTTTAAATACAATTCTGCGGCCTGCCCCTGGTTAGGACATACTGAATAGTCCAATATCTTTTGCTTACCGCACTATTTGTATCGTTTGGCTTTGATAAATAGCCTCTCTATAAACAATGCTTAGCTTTTTGTCTATTTTTTGCATTATCCTCTTTTCACATATATGTTTATTAAATGACATGATTGCACCCGTACACCATGGTACGGCAAACACGCCAGGGGCTTCAGTACCCCTCATAATGGTGTGAGAAGTCCGTACACTTTCACAAGTGCGGCACCCTGAACTTATAGCACTATATGCATCGGCTCCGAATCATGATTTGGGTCAATAGTTGGGTTTGCCCGGCTCCTATGTTTTGGTGCCTTACGTTCCGCTCTATCGGCTAAGGTAGCACTAGGAGAACCATTGCGATTGTGCCCCGGTTCAGCTGGGTTAAGCACCTCAGTGGAGAAAGCTAAAACTGACTGTCATGATGAGGCGAGAGACCGGTCGCTGTTCGAGAGGTTTTTCGAGTCCCTAAAGACTTATGCCGCTTCAAGCGAGGAGCTGGCTTTGTCCGGCCAAGGCGTGGATAGCACCCCGAACTCGGTCTTCCAAACTAGGGGCTTCGCCGAAATTTAAAATTATAGAGTTCTATGGCTAAGTGAGAGTGTTCAAGCATTATATTCTGATTGCCTGGTTCGTTGTGCTGAGCGCCTCCCTCGAAGGACCCAACTATGGGAAAAAGAGCGCTCAGGTTTATCCCGAACACCCCAGCACTAGTGGCATGGGGGAAGAAGCCGGCGACTGGCCATCTCTCAATTTTTTGATAAACGGCTGCATAGAAAGTAATATTTTAAATTCAATAAGCATTGCTTAGCGCATATGAACAAGTTTTCAGCGCACAGGATAAACACGAGCGAGTTCATTCAAAAGTCACATCCTTGGTACATTCATCCGCCACAAGGCGGGCACCTGCAAGAAGATCCTTGTAGTAGTTCTCGGGCTTGCGATGCTCCTTCCCCGGTGGCGGCCCGTCCTTCACAAGCTTCTCACCGTCTAGCTTACCCCAGTGCACCTTTGCACGGGGAAGGGCCCGACGGGCACCTTCGATGCAGACGGAGCGCTTGATGACCTCGAGCCTCGGACAGGCCTCCACCAGCCGCCGCACCAGCCCAAAATAGCTCCCAGGCAGGGCCTCTCCGGGCCATAGCCGAACTATGAAGCCCTTCATGGCCTGTTCGGCCGCCTTGTGGAGCTCGACCAGCTGTTTCAGCTGGTCGCTCAAAGGCACAGGGTGTCCGGCCTGAGAATACTGAGACCAGAACACCTTCTCCGTCGAGCTGCCCTCTTCAGCTCGGTAGAATGCGGCGGCATCGGATATGCTGCGGGGAAGATCTGCGAATGCCCCTGGAGAGCTCCGGATTCGGGTAAGTAACAAGTAGTTTACTTTTATATTTCTTCTTTGCATGAAGAATGCCTTACCCACTACTATCTTCCTCATCTCCTCCAACTCTTGGAGGGCCTTTTGGGCTTCGGCCTTGGCAGACATGGCAGTCTCAAGGGCCGTCGCGAGCTTGGATGCTTGCGCCTTTGACTCAAGCTCCAAACTCTCATGTTTTTTCATGAGAGCCTGAAGCTCTTGCTGCACCTCGCCGACCTGAGCCCCAAGTCTGTCTCGCTCAGTACGCTCCGCGGCCGTTTTCTTTTCGGCCTCAGACAACGCCTGCTTAAGGTCGCCACTTCAGTCGTGGCCCCTACAATAAGCAGTACAATCCTGTTATCTTTTTTGCAATCACGCCTTTTTATAGGCACTTTTTTGTAAGGTATTTCTTACCTTCTCTCTCCTCGATCCACCGCTTGGCAAGGCCGAGCTCTCGGTCGGTCCGCTTGTGGTCCTGCTTCAGCACACCCACCTCCGCAGTCAGTGCGGCGGTGGATAGCAGCGAAGCCTGCATACGCATATTGACGCTTTTTTGTTAGACTCCTGTGATATTTAATAGATCCTCTATTCGGCTTTTCTTTCCGAACGCCAAATAGAGCATCAGGGGCTACTGTCTATGCGGTAATATTTTTACATATTTTTACTTACCTCGAAGCCTGTTAGAAGGCTAGCGCAAGCTTCAGTCAGTCCGCTCTTGGCGGACTGAACCTTCTGGATCACCGTACTCATAATAGTACGATGCCCCTCGTCGATGGAGGCGCCGTCAAGCACGTCCAGCAGATTGTCCGGCACCTCCGGTTGGATGGAGGCCACCGGCTCAGAAGGCTTGCTCCTCTTGTAAGAAGTTTGCCTACCGCGGTCCGGAACTGTGGAAGATTCCAGCGCAGTGTCCGGCACAAAGCCGGACTTGGAGCCCTAGGGGGCCTTATCCCCTTCACTCCTGGAGTCCGGGAGGTTGCCTTGCGGCTCCTCCGGGACCACCTCCTCCTGCCCCAGAGCTTGTCACGATGCCACTTCGGCGTCGTCTGCAGTGCGGGGGCAGACAGCGGGCGGAACTGAGTTCACGTCCGATGAGTCCAGGGAGCCGCCCGACGATTCGCCGAATTCGGCCCGGGGCGGACTGCATAATTACATTCGACATTAGGGAAAGCTGTGCAACAAAGGAACATCATGAGTTATTTTGATATCCGAACTTACGATTTCGCCGGATGCTTGGCCCTGTTTGGCCACTCCTCTTTTCCCTCTTCGGCGTTGGGGGCGTAGTCGGCGGAGGGGTCTTCCTTTTCCTAGACCCCTCGGCCTCCCTCGTTGTGGCGGCCTTCCTCTTCTCTCCTCCCTCCGCTGGGGGTGAGAGCTTTCTTCTTCCTCCTCCCCGTTTTCGCGGGAGGAGGGCGTCTCGAACTCGTCAGATGACGAGTCCAACACCACCACGTTGCGGGCACTCTTTCGAGTCCCCGTGGTCTTCTTCTTCTTGGCCTTCTTCTCCAGCACCACATAAGGCGCCGGAACCAGTAGCTTCACTAGTAGAGCTGGGGCTGGGTCTTTGGGCAGCGGAGCCGGACAGTTAATCGGTCCGGATATCGCCCGCCAAGCCTGTCAAAGGTAAGGGAGTTTAGATCCCGCATAGAGTCAAACTATGAAGAAAGCTTAACATCCTGTAAAAGGTGAAGATAGCTTACCTCGCTAGCGTGACGCTGCGAGCTGTATCCGCGGTCCTCGGAAGCGGATGCGGGAGCCTCGGCGCCCTTGAATAGCACCTTCCAGGCATCTTCATACATTGTGTCGAAGAGCCTGCTAAGGGTTTGGTGCTGCGCCGGGTCGAACTCCCACAGATTAAAATCCCGTTGTTGGCACGGGAGGATCCGGCGGACGAGCATAACCTGGATTACATTAACAAGCCGGATTGGCTTGTTCACCAGGGACTGGATGCATGTTTGCAATTCGGTCACCTCTTTTTCGTCACCCCACGACAGGCCCGTCTCTTTCCAGGACATAAGCCGCGTGGGGGGTCCGGATCGGAACCCGGGGGCTGCGGTCCATTTCGGATCGCGTGGCTCGGTGATGTAAAACCACCCGGATTGCCACCCCTTTAGGGTCTCCACAAAAGAACCCTCGAACCATAGGACGTTGGCCATCTTGCCCGCCATGGCGCCTCCGCACTCCGCCTGGCTGCCGCGCACCACCTTGGGCTTGACGTTGAAGGTCTTGAGCCAGAGGCCGAAATGAGGGCGGACGCAGAGGAAAGCCTCGCACACGACGATAATCCCCGAGATGTTGAGGATGAAGTTCAGGGCCAGATCGTGGAAATCCAGGCCGTAATAGAACATGAGCCCCCAGACAAATGGGTGGAGTGGAAAACCCAGTCCGCGGAGGAAGTGGGGGAGAAATACTACCCTCTCATGGGGCCTTGGGGTGGGGAGAAGCTGCCCCTTTTCGGGAAGCCGGCGCGCGATGTCCTTGGACAGGTATCCGGCCTTCCTTAGCTTCTTGACTTGGCCCTCTGTAGCGGAGGAGACCATCCACTTGCCTCCCGCTCCGGACATTGCTGGAGAAGGTTGAGGTGGGAAGTGCGGGCTTGGGCGCTGGAGCTCGAGTGCACAGGAGATGGATAGGCAAAGGAGGAAGAAGGCATAGGTAAAAAGGTGGATCCTTATCCCCTTATATGGGCGGATGCGGTTGTGCGTCCCCACCAGCCTAGTAAAACTCGCTTGCCTCCCATGCGCCGTGATAAATGGCGCGGTTGGGTTACCCACGTCCGTATTGATGAGAATCCCGTAAAGGGGGTACACGATCTCTGCTTTGACAAGACGTGCCAAGGAAACCGCCTCACAAAACATGCTGAGGTAGAAAAGTAAAAACGATTCGAGTAAAGGACTTGGCCGTAGTGTGATGACACATTGCGGAATACGTCAGCAGTTTTGATTTGTGTTAATATTATTCTCTCTATGGCGATATGTGGAAGCCTATTTTGCAGAGCCGGACATTACTCTTGGTGTTTACAATCTTCTATGAAGGACTTGGAGGAGGTACCCGCCTTGCAATGCCGAAGACAATTTGCGTGCCGGACTCGTCGTCATTGAAGCCTGATTCAGGGGCTACTGAGGGAGTCCTGGATTAGGGGGTGTTTGGGTAGCCGGACTATACCTTCAGCCGGACTCCTAGACTATGAAGATACAAGATTGAAGACTTCGTCCCGTGTCCGGATGGGACTTTCCTTGGCGTGGAAGGCAAGCTTGGCGATGCGGATATTCAAGATCTCCTACCATTGTAACCGACTCTATGTAACCCTAACCCTATCCGGTGTCTATATAAACCGGAGGGTTGTAGTCCGTAGGCAATCAACTCCATATACAACAATCAAACAATAGGCTAGCTTCTAGGGTTTAGCCTCCTTGATCTCGTGGTAGATCTACTCTTGTACTACCCATATCATCAATATTAATCAAGCAGGACGTAGGGTTTTACCTCCATCAAGAGGGCCCGAACCTAGGTAAAACATCGTGTTCCCTGCCTCCTGTTACCATTCGGCCTAGACGCACAGTTCGGGACCCCCTACCCGAGATCCGCCGGTTTTGACACCGACACCCTTCATGAGAGCTGTGTTGTCAAACTGTCGGATCCTTCTTCGGCCACGGACTCCGAACTGCCTGCGCCCATTCCTTGCGAATCCAATTGGGCGCCGATCATGGAGTTCACCTCCGCGGATATTTTTCAGCACTCGCCCTTTGGCGACATACTAAACTCATTAAGGTCTCTCTCCTTGTCAGGAGGCTCCTGTCCAAACTATGTCCGACAGGATTGGGATGCGGATGACGAAGAAATTTGCTGCCCACCCACCACCCACTTAGTAGCCACTGTCGACAACTTAACCGACATGCTCGACTTCGACTCCGAAGACATCGACGGTATGGACGACGATCCGGGAGAAGAAGAGGAACCACTGCCCACAGGGCACTGGACAGCCACCTCATCATACGATATATATACATGGTGGACACACCCAAAGAAGGCAATGGCGACAAGACAGCGGAGGATGACCCCTCTAGGAAGCAACCTAAGTGCCGGCATCAGCGGCGCCGCTCTAAGTCCCGCCAAAGCAAAAACGGTGATTCCGGCACAGGAGATAACAACACCCCGGACAGTGCCGAAGACAACCGCCTCCAGCAAGATCCAGCACAGGAGGATGGAGAAGCCAGACCTCATGAGAGATTGGCAGATAGAGAGGAAGAGGATAATAATTACATACCTCCCTCCGAAGATGAGGCAAGCCTCGACGATGACGAATTCGTCATGCCAGAGGATCCCGTCGAACAAGAGCGCTTCAAGCGCCGGCTTATAGCCACGGCAAATAGCCTTAACAAAAAAAAAGCAGCCGCTTCAAGCTGATCAAGATCTGCTAGCTGACAGATGGACTGAAGTCTTGGCGGCCGAGGAATTTAAACTCGAACGCCCCTCCAAGAGTTACCCAAAATGCAGGTTGCTACCCCAACTGGAGGAAGAAGCGTATGATCCGGCTGATCGACCACCCCGTGGCCGCGACAGAGAGGCATTCCAGCCAAAAGCTCAACCTGCACCCCGACGCCATTCAAATAAAAAAGCATGGGGAAATACGCCAGACCTGCGAGATGTATTGGAGGACAAAGCAAAACATGCAAGATCGATCTACGGATCATGAGGGTGCGCCACTACGTGAGACGATAAACGTCACGCGGGATACAGCAAAAGTAAATCCGGCCGGGCCGAACACAGCGGGCAAGACTCATTGGAGCTGCGTCGCGATATAGCCCAGTACAGAGGCACCGCACACCCCTTATGCTTCACAGATGAAGTAACTGATCATCAAATCCCAGAGGGTTTCAAACCCGTAAATATAGAATCATACGACGGCACAATAGATCCTGCGGTATGGATCGAGGATTTCCGCCTGCATATCCACATGGCACGCGGTGATGATCTACACACCATTAAATATCTCCCACTCAAACTCAAAGGACCAGCTCGGCATTTGCTCAATAGCTTGCCAGCAGAGTCCATTGGTTGTTGGGAGGATCTGGAAGCCGCATTCCTCGACAACTTTCAGGGCACTTATGTGCGACCACCAGATGCCGATGACTTGAGCCACATAATTCAGCAGCCAGAGGAATCGGCCAGGAAATTCTGGACACGGTTCCTAACAAAGAAAAATCAAATCATCGATTGTCCGGATGTAGAGGCCCTAGCAGCTTTTAAACACAACATCTGCGAGGAGTGGCTAGCTCGGTACCTTGGTCAGGAAAAGTCGAAATATATGGCAGCCCTCACGACACTCATGACCCGCTTTTGTGCGGGAGAAGACAGCTGGCTGGCTCGGAGTAATAACATACCAAAGAACCGTGGTACTTCGGATACCAAGGACGGCAATGGTAGGTCACGTCGCAACAAACATAAGCGCCGCATTAACAGCGACAATACCGAGGATACGGCAGTCAATGCCGGATTCAAAGACTCTAAACCCGGTCAGCGGAAAAAGCCATTCAAAAGAAGCACTCCGGGCCCGTCCAATTTGGATCGTATACTTGATCGCTCGTGTCAAATACACGGCACCCCCGACAAGCCAGCCAACCACACCAACAGGGATTGTTGGGTGTTCAAGCAGGCCGGCAAGTTAATTGCCGAAAACAAAGATAAGGGGCCACATAGCGATGACGAGGAGGAGCCTCGGCAGCCGAATACCGGAGGACAGAAGAGGTTCCCCCACAAGTGCGGACGGTGAACATGATATACACAACCCACATCCCCAAGAGGGAGCGGAAGCGTGCGCTCAGGGATGTATATGCGTTGGAGCCAGTCGCACCAAAGTTCAACCCATGGTCCTCCTGTCCGATCACCTTCGATCGCAGGGACCACCCCACTAGTATCCGTCATGGTGGATTCGCCACACTGGTCTTAGACCCAATTATTGACGGATTTCACCTCACTTGAGTCCTTATGGATGGCGACAGCAGCCTGAACCTGCTTTACCAGGACATAGTGCGCAAAATGGGTATAGACCCCTCAAGGATCAAACCCACAAAACGTCCTTTAAAGGCGTCATACCAGGTGTAGAGGCCCATTGCACAGGCTCAATCACACTAGAAGTGGTCTTCGGATCCCCGGATAACTTCCAAAGCGAAGAGTTAATCTTCGATATAGTCCCGTTCCGCAGTGGTTATCATGCACTGCTCGGGCGAACCGCATTTGCGAGATTCAATGTGGTACCGCATTATGCATACCTCAAGCTCAAGATGCCAGGACCTCAGGGGGTCATTACAGTCAATGGAAACACAGAGCGCTCTCTCCGAACGGAGGAGCACACTGCGGCCCTCGCATCGGAAGCGCAAAGCAGCATCTTAAGGCAATCCACTAGTTCGGCGTTCAAGGACCCGAAAACCTTCAAGCGCGCCCGGAATAATCGGCAACTGGACCGCCTGGCACGTCCTGAGATTGCATAACAATGCGGCCCCCACCCCGGCCCCAGCCAAACGGCAAAATTCGTGCCACGCATACATAATTACACATTAAAAATACCATGGGCACAGGTGGGGAGGGGGGCACAACTACGACACACCCCAAGACGCGGCTTAAACCGCACTAGGGGCTTCCCGCTTTGTTATTTTTCTTTCAAGACATTAATCTCTGGAAACCCTGTCCGGCAGCATGATTGTCGAACACATGATGCAGCAACCAAGGAGGCAGAAAGCTACATCACAAAACGGAACTCCCAGGTGGATTACGATAACGAGTGAAATACTTGCCTTAACATTATTCCTCAGCTTGCCCTTGGAGGGGATATAGTCCTACTTTTTGCTTATTGCACTGCATGTATCATTCCGCTTTAACGCACCTTTTTGAATAAACAATACATAGCATTAAGACTATTATTGCATTCTTCCTTTTTTATATATATGTGTTCATTAATAACACCTTGCAACCGTACACTTTGGTACGACCAATACACCAGGGGCTTAAGTACCCCACAATATGGTGTGAGAAGTCCGAACACTTTCACAAGTGCGGCACCCCGAACTTATATCATTATATGCATCAGCTCCGAATCATGTCTTTAGTCAATAGTTGGGTTTGCCCGGCTCCCATGTTTTGGTACCTTACGTTCCGCTATATCGGCTAAGGTAGCACTGGCAGAACTACTGCGATTGTGCCCCGGTTCAGCTGGGCTAAGCACCTCAGTAGAGAAAGCTAAAACTGACTGTCATGATAAGGCGAGAGACTGGTCGCTGTTCGAGAGGTTTTCGAGTCCCTAAAGACTTATGCCACTTAGAGCGAGGAGTCAGCCCTGTCCGGCTTAACGCGTGTATCGCGCCCCGAATTCGGCCTTCTGAATACCAGGGGCTTCGCCGAAATTTAAAATTATAGAATTCTATGGCTAAGTGAAAGTGATAAAGCATTATTAGTCTGATTGCCTTGTTCGTTGCGCCAAGCACCTCCCTCGAAGGACCCAAAAATGGGAACAAGAGTGCTCAGGTTTATCCCGAACACCCCAGCACTCGTGGCATGGGGGCAGAAGCCGACGACTAGCCATCTCTCAGATTTGATAAACGGCCGAACAGAAGGTAATATTTAAATTCAAACAAGCGTTGCATAGCGCATATGAAACAGGTTTTCAGCATACAGGATCACACGAGCAAATTCATTCAAATATTACATCTTTCATACACTCGTCCGCTACGAGACGGGCACCCTTCAGGACACCCTCATAGTACATCTCGGGGTGGCGATGCTCCTTGCCCGCCGGCGACCCTTCCTTGATCAGCTTCACGGCGTCTAGCTTGGCCCATTGCACCTTCACACGGGCGAAAGCCCCGCGTGCACCTTCAATGCAGACGGACCGCTTGATGACTTCCAGCCATGGGCAGGCATCCACAAGCCGCCTCACCAGGCCGAAGTAGCTGTTCGGAAGGGCGTCGCCAGGCCACAGCCGGACTATCAAGCCCTTCATGGCCTGCTCGGCCGCCTTGTGTAGCTCGACCATCTGCTTTAGCTGGTCGCTCATAGGCACAGGGTGTTCGGTCCCAATATATTGGGCCCAGAACAACTTCTCCGTTGAGCTTCCCTCCTCGGCCTGGTAAAAAGTTGCGGCATTCGATACGCTGCGGGGCAAATCTGCGAATGCTCCTGGAGAGCTCCGGATTTGGGTAAGTAACAGGTAATTTACTTTCACATCCTTGCTTTGCATATAGAATGCCTTACCCGCCGCTATCTTCTTCATTGCATCAATCTCCTGGAGGGCCTTCTATGTTTCGGCCTTGGCACTCTTTGCACTTTCACGGGCGGCGGCAAGCTCGGACTCTCGCGTCTTCGAGTCACGCTCCAACGCCTCATGCTTCGACACGAGAGCTTGGAGCTCTTGCTGCACCTCGCCCACCCGTGCCTCTTGCCTTTCCTGCTCGGTGCGCTCCTTGGCCGCTTTGTCTTCGGCCTCGGATAGCGCTTGCTTCAGGGTCGCCACCTCGGTCGTGGCCCCTGGCAAATATACGATGATCCTGTCATTCTGCAATCACGTCTTCTTTTATATATACATATTTATAGACAGGGTATTACTTACCCTTGTTCTCCTCGAGCTGCCTCTTGGCAAGGCCGAGCTCTTTCTTGGACCCCTTGAGGACCTGCTTCAGTGTGGCGACCTCCGCAGTCAGTGCGGCTGAGGCCAGCAGCGAAGCCTGCATACGCATATAGACATACTTATGTTAGACTCCTGCGGTATTATTTGATCCTCTATTCGGCTTTTCTTTTTGAACACCGAACAGAGCATCAGGGGCTACTGTCTATGCGGTAATATTTTTCCTATATTTCAAACACTTACCTCAAAGCCTGTTAGAAGGCTGCCACAGGCTTCAGTCAATCCGCTCTTGGCAGACTGAACCTTCTGGACCACCGCACTCATAATAGTGCGGTGCTCCTCGTCGATGGAAGCGCTGCGAAGCGCTCCCAGCAGATTGTCCGGTGCCTCTGGATGGATAGAGGTCACCGGCACAGGCACCTTCCCCCTTTTAGAAGGAGGCTGCCTACTCGAGTCCGGAACCACTGGGGCTTCCGGCGCGGTGTTCGGCTGAGGGCCGAACTCGGAGCCCTCGGGAGCCTTGCTCCCTCTGCTCCCGGAGTTTGGAAGGTCGCCTTGAGGCGCTTCCGGGATTGTCTCCCCTCGACCAAGTGCCTCTTGAGACAATACCTCGGCATTGTCCGTAGGGCAGGGGGAGGTGGCGGTCGAAAGTGGATCGCTATCCATATCCGACGAGCCCAGGGAGCCGTCCGACAATACATCTATACGGGCTCGTGGCAGTCTGCATAATCATAATTCGGCGTTAGAGGAAACAGTGTGACAAATGAATGCTATGAGTTACTCTGGCGTCCAAATACTTACGACTTTGCGAGGGGCTTGGCCCTGAGCAGCCACTCATCTTCGCCTTCGGCGGCAGTGGTAGAGTAGTCCGGAAGGCGAGTCCTTCCCTTCTTGGACCCTTCGGCCCCCCTGGTTGGGGCGGCCTTCCTTTTCTTGTCTCCCCCAACTGGAGGGGGAGCATCTTCTTCTTCCTCCTCTTCTTCGGGGGAGGAGTGTGCCACAGAGTTATCGGACGAGGAGTCCGATAACACCTGGCGTCGTGAACTCTTTCGGGTTCCCTTGGCCCTCTTGGTCTTCTCGGGCACCTTGTAAGGAGCCGGAGTCAGCATCTCCGTCAGGAGAGCGTCTGCTGGGCCTTCGGGCAAAGGAGCCGGACAGTCGATCTGTCCGGCCGTTTCCTGCCAGTCCTGTCAAAGGTACGGGAGCTTAGATTCTGCATAGAGTCAAACTATGAAAAACAAGTATCCTGTAAGAGGTAAAACAGCTTACCGCGCTGGCTTGGCGCTTCGCGTAGAATCCGTGATCCTCGGTAGTGGGAGGGGGAACCTCAGCGCTCTTGAATAGCACCTTCCAGGCATCCTCGTGTGTTGTGTCGAAGAGCCTGTTCAGAGTTTGGTGCTGGGCCGGGTCGAACTCCCACAAGTTGAAAGCCCGTTGTTGACACGGGAGGATCCGGCGGATGAGCATGACCTGGACTACGTTGACGAGTTTGAGCTTCTTGCTCACCATGTTTTGGATACATTTTTGGAGTCCGGTCAGCTCCCCCGAACTACCCCAGGATAGGCCCTTCTCTTGCCAGGAGGTGAGCCGCGTGGGGATGCCAGATCGGAACTCGGGGGCCACAGCCCACGCAGGGTCACGCGGCTCGGTGATGTAGAACCACCCCGATTGCCATCCTTTTATGGTCTCCACGAAGGAGCCCTCGATCCATGTGACGTTGGGCATCTTGCCCACCATGGCGCCTCCGCACTCCGCCTAGCGGCCGCTCACAACCTTCGGCTTGACATTGAAGGTCTTCAGCCATAAGCCGAAGTGGGGCTTGATGCGGAGGAAGGCCTCGCACACGATGATAAACGCCGAGATGTTGAGGATGAAGTTCGGGGCTAGATCGTGGAAATCCAGGCCATAGTAGAACATGAGCCCCCGGACGAATGGGTGGAGAGGGAATCCCAGTCCGCGGAGGAAATGGGTAAGGAACACTACCCTCTCGTGGGGCCTGGGGGTGGGGATGAGTTGCCCCTCATCTGGGAGCCGGTGCGCGATGTCGTCGGGCAGGTATCCGGCTCTCCTCAGCTTCTTGATGTGTCCCTCCATGACGGAGGAGACCATCCACTTGCCTCCCGCTCCGGACATGGTTGGAGAAGGTTGAGGTGGGAAATGCGGACTTGGGCACTGGAGCTCGAGTGTGCGAAAATGGATGAGCAAAGGAGGAAGAAGGCGTGGATGAAAAGGTGAATCCTTGTCCCTTTATACGGGCAGCCGAAACTATGCGCCACCACTAGCTTGGTAAAACTCGCTTATCCCCCAAGCACTATAATCAATGGCATGGTTGGGTTACCCACGCCCGTATTGATGAGAATCCCGTAATCAAGGGACACGATCTCTGCTTTGACAAGACGTGTCAAAAAACTGCCTCGCGTTATGTGCGGGGCTAGTTAAAGGAAACGGTTCGAATAATCACCGGGCCATGGCATGATGTCATGTTGCCGAAACGTGTCAGCAGATTAGATTTGTGGAAATATTATTCTCTCTACGGTGGTATGTGGAATTTATTTCGCAGGGTCGGACACTATCCTAGTATTCAAACTCTTCTATGGTATGTTCGGAGAAGGAACCCACCTTGCAATGCCGAAGAAAACACTGTGCACCGGACTCATCATCATTGAAGCCTGGTTCAGGGGCTACTGAGGGAGTCCGGGATTAGGGGTCTCCGGACTATATCCTTTGGCTGGACTGTTGGACTATGAAGATACAAGATTGAAGACTTCATCTCGTGTCCGGATGGGACTCTACTTGGCGTGGAAAGCAAGCTAGGCAGTATGGATATGGATATCTCCTCCTTTGTAACCGACCTTGTGTAACCCTAACCCTCTCCGGTGTCAATATAAACCGGATGGTTTTAGTCCGTAGGACATAATAACATACAATCATACCATAGGCTAGCTTCTAGGGTTTAGCCTCTCTGATCTCGTGGTAGATCTACTCTTGTACTACCCATATCATCAATATTAATCAAGTAGGTCGTAGGGTTTTACCTCCATCAAGAGGGCCCAAACCTGGGTAAAACATCGTGTCCCCTGCCTCCTGTTACCATCCACCTTAGACGCACAGTTCGGGACCCCCTACCCGAGATCCGCCGGTTTTGACACCGACACTAGCCATTTTCTCGTGACTGAGGAGTGGAGTCCACTCCTCTTGAGAATAACCCGCCTAGCATGGAAGATACAGACAACCCTAGTTGATACATGAGCTATTCGAGCATACAAAACAAAACGTTTATTTGAAGGTTTAGAGTTTGGCACGTATAAATTTACTTGGAACGGCATGTAGATACCATAGATAGGTAGGTATGGTGGACTCATATGGAATAACTTTAGGGTTTTTGTAATTGGATGCACAAGCAGTATTCCCGCTTAGTACGAGTGAAGGCTACAAAAATACCGGGAAGCGACTAGCTAGAGAGCGACAACAGTCATGAACATGCATTAAAATTAATCAACACCGAATGCAAGCATAAGTAAGATATAATGCACCATGAACATAAATATCATAGAGGCTATGACGATTTTGTTTCAACTACATGCATGAACATGTGCCAAGTCAAGCCACTCGAATCGTTCAAAAGAGGATACCACCCTATCATATCACATCACAATCATTTTAATAACATGTTGGCACACAAGGTAAACCATTATAAACTCCGAGCTAATTAAGCATGGCATAAGCAACTACAATCTCTAATTGTCATTGCGAATATGTTTCTTTCATAATAGGCTGAATCAGGAACGATGAACTAATCATATTTACAAAAACAACAGAGGTTGAGTTCATACCAGCTTTTCTCATCTCAATCAGTTCATCATATAATCATCATTATTGCCTTTCACTTGCACGACCGAATAGTGTGGATAATAATAATAGTGCACATGCATTGGACTAAGCTAGAATCTGCAAGCATTCAATTCAAGAGAGAAGACAAGGTAATATGGGCTCTTTGTTAGATCAACAATAATGCATATGAGAGCCGATCAACATTTTCATCATGGTCTTCTCCTCTCGACCCCTAAAGAACAAGAAAAGAAATAAAACTATTTACACGGGAAAGCTCCCAACAAGCAAAAGAAGAACGAGAAATCTTTTTGGGTTTTCTTTTAATTATTACTACTACAGCATGAGAAGGAAATTAGCTAAAAGCTACAACTATTATTTTTGTTTTTCTTAAGGTTTATCAAACACACAAGAAGAAATCATAAAAAGGGAAATAAACTAGCATGGATATTACAATGAAAAAGTATGAGCAACGACAACTAGCATGAGTGTGTGAACAGGAATGTAATGTCGGTGAGAGATACGTACTCCCCCAAGCTTAGGATTTTGGCCTAAGTTGGTCTATGGCCACGGCTAGCCTGGTGGATATCCAAAGTTATAGTTGGGGTCGTACTGAGATGCAGCGACAATTGCCTGATGAGCTACAGCTTGGAGGCGAGCTGTCTCCGCCCTTCTTTCGTACTCGGTCGCCTCCTCCCTGGTTATAAAATATCTCCCCTTTGCCTAAAAGTTAAAGAAAGTAGGAGCAGGGAGAGCGACGTGATAGGTGCGTCGTCTGTCAAAGATTATTCGGTACAGGAGGAACTGATCGTTCCTCTCAACATACTGATGACGAACCATAGCCTCATAATCTAAATAAATAGGAGGCAACTCAATATCATATCCACGTATGGGTATCTCAAGAAAATTAGCTAGACGGGTTGCATAAATTCCACCAAAGAAATCTCCATTGATTCTATTATTATGCAACCTACATGCAATAATGGCCCCCAAGTTATATTGACTATCTCCTAATACAACACTCTTGAGAACACTAAGATCTGGCACACACATGTGACATGCTTCATCCTTACCATTAATGCATTGGGAGAACTTTTATTTTCGGGGTATTTTTTATTGCATGGATAATTCAGAAAACAGACAGAAAAATACTATTTTGTGTTATTTAATATACATAACAAAAAGTAAAAATAGGGTACATAGAGTTGAGTTTTCTAAATTCATCAATCTCATGCTCATCAAAAGGAATCCACTAACAAGGTTGGTCAGGTCTTGTTAACAAACTCATTTCGAATAACATGAAACCGGAGAATTTTCGAATAACACTAGGTTACCTCAACAGGGATATGCATGTCCCCAATAATAAGAATATCATATTTCTTCTTGACAGTAGGAAGAGGAAATTCAAAGCCTCCAATAGTAATTGTTGAAATTTTTCCAATAGAATTGATACTATGGACTTGAGGTTGTTTCCTCGGAAAGTGTACCGTATGCTCATTACCATTGACATGAAAAGTGAAATTGCCTTTGGTGCAATCAATAACAGCCCCTGCAGTATTCAAAAAGGTTCTTCCAAGAATAATAGACATACTATCGTCCTCGGGAATATCAAGAATAACAAAGTCAGTTAAAATAGTAACGTTTGCAACCACAACAGGCACGTCCTCACAAATACCGACAGGTATAGCAGTTGATTTATCAGCCGTTTGCAAAGATATTTCAGTAGGTGTCAACTTATTCATATCAAGTCTATGATATAAAGAGAGAGGCATAACACTAACACCGGCTCCAAGATCACACAAAGTAGTTTTAGCATAGTTTCTTTTAATGGAGCATGGTATAGTTGGTACTCCTGGATCTCCAAGTTTCTTTGGTATTCCACCCTTAAAAGTATAATTAGCAAGCATGGTGGAAATTTCACCTTCCGGTATCTTTCTCTTATTTGTAACAATTTCCTTCATATACTTATCATAAGGATTCATTTTAAGCATATCAATCAAACGCATACGCAAAAAGATAGGTCTAATCATTTCAGCAAAGCGCTCAAAATCCTCATCATCCTTTTTCTTGGATGGTTTAGGAGGAAAAGGCACGGGCTTCTGAACCCATGGTTATCTTTCTTTACCGTGCTTCCTAGCAACAAAGTCTCTCTTATCATAACGTTGATTCTTTGATTGTGGGTTATCAAGATCAACAACAGGTTCAATTTCTACATCATTATTATTGCTAAGTTGAGCATCAACATGAACCTCATTATTAACATTATCACTAGGTTTATGTTCATTACCAGATTGTGTTTCAGCCTCAGAAATAGAAATATCATTGGGATTCTCAGGTGTGTCTACAACAGGTTCACTAGAAGCATGCAAAGTCCTATCATTTTTCTTTTTCTTCCTCTTAGAAGGACTAGGTGCATCAACGTTATTTGTATGAGAGTCCTACTCAATTCTCTTAGGGTGACCCTAAGGATACAAAGGTTCCCGAGTCACTTTACCTCCTCTAGTTGCAACTCTAACAGCAAAGTCATTATTCTTACTATTCAATTTATTGAGCAAATCATTCTGAGCTTTAAGTACTTGTTCTACTTGAGTGGTAACCATAGAAGCATGTTTACTAATAAGTTTAAGTTCACCATTAACACTAGCCATATAATCACTCAAGTGTTCAATCATATAAGCATTGCATTTCAGTTGTCTACCAAAATAAGCATTAAAATCTTCTTGCTTAACCATAAAGTTATCAAATTCATCCAAACATTGGCTAGCAAACTCAGCAGGAGGGATTTCAGCTTTATCATTTCTATAGAGAGAATTTACCTTTACTACCTCGGGTTATCGAGACCGTGTGTTTCTTCAATAGGTGATGAATTAAGACCATGTATTTCTTCAACAGGAGGTAAATTCTTAACATCTTCAGCTTTAATACCTTTTTCTTTCATAGATTTCTTTGCATGTTGCATATCTTCACGACTGAGAAATAGAATACCCCTTTTCTTCGGAGTTGGCTTAGGAGTTGGTTCAGGAAGTGTCCAATTATTTTCATTGGTCAACATATTATTCAATAGAATTTTAGCTTGATCAACTGTTCTTTCCCAGAAAACACAACCAGCACAACTATCCAGGTAATCTCTGGAAGCATCGGTTAGTCCATTATAAGAGATATCAAGTATTTCATTTTTCTTGAGAGGATGATCAGGCAAAGCATTAAGTAATTGGAGAAGCGTCCCCCAATCTTGTGGGAGACTCTCTTCTTCAATTTTCACGAAATTATCTATTTCCCTTAAAGCAGCTTGTTTCTTATGAGCGGGGAAATATTTAGCAGAGAAGTAGTAAACCATATCCTCGGGACTACGCACACAACCAGGATCAAGAAAATAAACCATATCTTAGCATCACCCTTTAATGAGAATGGAAATAATTTGAGGATATAAAAGTAGCAAGTTTTCTCATCATTAGTGAACAGGGTATCTATATCATTTAATTTAGTAAGATGTGCCACAACAGTTTCAGATTCATAGCCATAAAAAGGATTAGATTCAACCAAAGTAATTATATCAGGATCAACTGAGAAATCATAATCCTTATCAATATTAAAGATAGGTGAAGTAGCATAAGCAGCATCATATTTCATTCTAGCATTCAAAGACTATTCTTTAATCTTAGCTAATAATTTCTTAAGATCACTTCTATCATTGCAGGCAAGAAAGTCTCTAGCAGTTTCTTCATCCATAACATAACCCTCAGGAACAACAGGCAATTCATATCTAGGGGGAGAATCTTCATCATCACTTTTATCAATATTATCAGTTTCAATAATTTCATTCTCTCTAGCCCTAGCAAGTTGTTCATCAAGAAATTCACCAAGTGGCATAGTAGTATCGAGCATAGAAGTAGTGTCATCATAAGTATCATGCATAGTAGAAGTGGCATCATCAATAACATG
The DNA here is from genome assembly GCF_056163025.1 of Triticum urartu. Classification (NCBI taxonomy): domain Eukaryota; kingdom Viridiplantae; phylum Streptophyta; class Magnoliopsida; order Poales; family Poaceae; genus Triticum; species Triticum urartu. The sequence goes on along the minus strand of NC_141879.1, from coordinate 411,654,383 downwards.
CGACATATCAGAATTAATAGCAGAAGCAGGTTTAGGTGTCGCAAGCTTACTCAAAACAGAAGGTGAATCAAGTGCAGAGCTAGATGGCAGTTCCTTACCTCCCCTCGTAGTTGAGGGAAAAATCTTGGTTCTTTGATCTTTCAAGTTCTTCATAATGATAAGCAGATGTAAATCCCATGTGACTCAAAGAATAGAGCTATGCTCAATGGCAACGGCGCCAGAAAATGTTCTTCATAACCCACAAGTACAGGGGATCACAACAGTTTTCGAGGGTAGAGTATTCAACCAAAATTTATTGATTCGACACAAGGGGAGCCAAAGAATATTCTCAAGTATTAGCAGCTGAGTTGTCAATTCAACCACACCTGGAAACTTAATATCTGCAGCAAGGTATTTAGTAGCAAAGTAATATGATAGTAGTGGTAACGATAGCAAAAGGTAATAGTAGCAAAAGTAATATTTTTGGGTTTTGTAGTGATTGTAACAGTAGCAGCGGAAAAGTAAATAAGCGAAGAACAATATATGAAAAGCTCATAGGCAATGGATCGGTGATGGAGAATTATGCCGGATGCGATCGATCATGTAACAGTCATAACATAGGGTGACACAGAACTAGCTCCAGTTCATCAATGTAATGTAGGCATGTATTCCGAATATAGTCATACGTGCTTATAGGAAAAGAACTTGCATGACATCTTTTGTCCTACCCTCCCATGGCAGCGGGGTCCTATTGGAAACTAAGGGATATTAAGGCCTCCTTCTAATAGAGTACTGGACCACAGCATTAGCACATAGTGAATAGATGAACTCCTCAAAGTACGGTCATCACCGGTAGTGGTCCCGATTATTGTCACTTCAGGGTTAACGGATCATAACACATAATAGGTGACTATAGACTTGCCAGATAGGATCAAGAACTCTCATATATTGATGAAAACATAACAGGGTCAGATCTGAAATCATGGCACTCGGGCCTTAGTGACAAGCATTAAGCATAGCAAAGTCATAGCAACATCAATCTCAGAACATAGTGGATACTAGGGATCAAACCCTAACAAAACTGACTCGATTACATGATAAATCTCATCCAACCCATCACCATCTAGCAAGCCTACGATGGAATTACTCAAGCACGGCGGTGAGCATCATGAAATTGGTGATGGAGGAAGGTTGATGATGACGATGGCGACGGATTCCCCTCTCCGGAGCCCCGAAAGGACTCCAGATCAGCCCCGAACGGACTTGCATGATGATGGTGGCGGCTTCATATCGTAAAATGCGATGAATCCTTCTCTCTGATTTTTTTCTCCCCGAACACGAATATAGGGAGTTGGACTTGAGGTCGGTGGAGCGTTAGGGGGGCCACGAGGCAGGGGGGCGCGCCCAGGGGGTAGGGCGCGCCCCCACCCTCGTGGACAGGGTGTGGGCCCCCTGACGTGGATCTTTCTTCTAGTATTTTTTATATATTCCAAAAATAATCTCCGTTGATTTTCAGGTCATTCCGAGAACTTTTATTTCTGCACGAAAATAACACCATGGCAATTCTGCTGAAAACATCAGTCCGGGTTAGTTCCATTCAAATCATGCAAGTTAGAGTCCAAAACAAGGGCAAAAGTGTTTGGAAAAGTAGATACGATGGAGACATATCAACTCCCCCAAGCTTAAACCTTTGCTTGTCCTCAAGCAATTCAGTTGATAAACTGAAAGTGATAAAGAAAAACTTTTACCAGTAAAGACCATATTATGATTATCTCTTTGAAACACTTGGCAATCTACTTTAGTAAATAGAACATTAAAACCGAAGTCAGCTGGTCCAGATACGGAAAGTAGATTATAACCAAGAGATTCAACGAGCATAACATTTTGGATCGAGCCATCATGGGAGATGGCCACCTTACTAAGGCCAACAACCTTACCCTTGGAGTTGTCACCAAAAGTGACATACTTGTGGGGACCGTTGTTCTCAGCAAGCTCACGAAACATGTCCATATCTCCGGTCATATGATCAGTACATCCACTATCAAGAACCCATTCCTTTCCTCCGGCCATGTAACCACGAAGGTTAGCCATAGGACCAAAGTATCTGATTGTCTCATCAAGATCAAAGTCACTATCATCATCCTCATCATAATATCCATGTTCAACGTCATCATGTGAATGCTCATCACCTAGAGAGAGTGATTCATTAGATTTATGACCATGATAATGTGCATGTTTATGAATTCTAATAATTCACGAGATGATGCCACTAATAACTCCAACATCTCCTTTGGCACGCATAAGGTCATGGAGCTCAAATAGACAATCATCAAATTTAGGATCACTAGGATCCATATTTTGAACAGCAATGGACTTTTGAAGAATCTCATCTAGATTTTTCAAGGAATAGTTTGGAAAGCGCTCCTCAAGATATTTCCATATAGTGTAAGCACAGTCAAATGTAGGCAAGCATACACGCAAATTACTCGGCAATCCCCTCCTGATAAGATCAATAATTTTAAGTTTGCGGGTCATGCAAACATACTCATCGGGGGTAGGATGCAAAGGATCGATGGGGGCACTTAAGGGCTAGTAATATACTCGTTCAAATTATATTCATTGAAAATCTCTAGCATCTCATTCTTCCAAGAACTATAGAACTCTCCGTCAAGCATAGGCACTCTACGTCTAATACTCCCGATCGTAGACTCATCCATCTTTCTCCAATGGCGATTAAACCAAAGCAATGGGGACCAAAGCTCTGATACCAATTGAAAGGATTGAGAAGAGGAGTCTAGAGGGGGGCTGATTAGACCCTCAACAAGTAAAAGTGGTAGTTTTTAGGTTCTTCAAGTTGAGGTGGAGTTTTAGCAAAAGTTTAAACATTCACAATACATCTCAAGCAAGCATGACAAGAGTATATGTAGCAGAAAGAGTAAAGCATGCTAGTTGCAAGAAAGTAAAGGGATGGGTTTGGAGTGTGCAAACGCAATGAAGACATAGAGATTTTTGGCGTGGTTCCGATAGGTGGTGCTATCGTACATCCACGTTAATGGAGACTTGAACCGACGAAGGGTAATGTTTATGCGAGTCCGTGGAGGGCTCCACCCACGAAGGGTCCATGGAGAAGAAAGTTTGTCTATCCCACCATGGCCATCGCCCACGAAGGACTGGCCTCACTCGAGTAGATCTTCACGAATTAGGCGATCTCCTTGCCCTTGCAAACTTATTGGTTCAACTCGACAATCTTATCGGAGGCTCCCAAGTGACACCTAACCAATCTAGGAGACACCACTCTCCAAAAGGTAATAGATGGTGTGTTGATGATGAACTCCTTGCTCTTGTGCTTCAAATGCTACCCAACACTCAACTCTCTATCACAGATTTGGATATGGTGGAAAGATGATTTGAGTGGAAATCAACTTGGGGAAGGCTAGAAATCAAGATTCTTGTGGTAGGATTGGTATATCTTGATCTCAACACATGAGTAGGTTGTTCTCTCTCAGAAAATGTATGATAGAAGTGTAGGAACGCTCTGATGACTCTCTCTCATATGGAGAAGGGGATGGAGGGGTATATATAGCCACCACATAAAATCCAGCTGTTACAAACATTTCACCCAACTCGGTCAGACCGAATAGAAGAACTCGGTGAGACCGATTTAGTTCAAAATGTGAACGTTAGGAATCTCGGTGGGACCGACTAGAACAACTCGGTGGGACTGATGTGCTAGGACTTAGGGCTAACATCAACTTGGTGGAACCGATTGCATCAACTCGGTGAGACCGAAGTGAAGCAATAAGGCAATAGAGTGAATGTCAAGCCAACTCGGTGAGACCGATCGCATAACTCGGTGAGACCGAAATAAATTAAAAAATCACAGAGCATTGGCAAAGCCATCTTGGTGAGACCGAGATCTGTATCGATGTGACCGAATTGTTAGGGTTTTGAGCAGTGGCGATGTCATATGAACTCGGTGGCGCTAGATAGAAAGAATCGTTGGGGCAGAGGTGGAGTTTGGCATTTTGACATATTTGGAATGATAAAGTGGTTTAGGGCATTGGAGCAATATCACTAAGCACTTGAGCAAGTAGACCATTAAGCAACACCTCATCCCATTTTAATAGTATTGGCTTTACTATGGACTCAATGTGATCTTGGATCACTAAAAAATGAAGAGTCTTGAGCTTTTGTCAATATGTGTCCTTAGCATTTTGAGGGCTCCACATCTCTAGTCCTTTCCACACCATTGTTGAACTTGTCTGGAATGCACTAGATAAAAGCATTAGTCTAACAAGAGATATGTCGACATTAATTACCAAAATCACCCAAGGAGCACTTGTGCTTTCACCGAGGTAATTTTCTCCAACTCCTAGAGCACCTTACGGTCCTTCCGGGCCGTGGTTTTGAGGTTGGCAAGGGCAAGCCGGAGCTTCTCGAGCTCCTCCTTCGTTTGCTACCCCTCCGCCTCAAGGTTTTCGCGTGCATGAAACACACCCTTCAGGGTCTCCTCGACCTCAACAACCTACACCTGGTCCTTGTCTCCTGCCGCCTATTTGGTGACTCGGGCCTTCTCCACATCCGCGGCCACAGCCTCGTGCTGCTTCACCTCCTGCCAAGGTGTTTTGAGCTCGGCCTTGAGCTTCTTAAGCTTAGCAAATGCTACTATCATTAAAACAGTTCGACTTTAGTTTTCTTAGCAAGACTTATCATCACTCTTTTTGTGCAAAGTATAAATGCAAACTTAACTTGCTTACCTCAAGATTGCTCGAATCTCTGTTTCACCAGGTCGAGGTCCTTCTGGGACCTCTTGAGCTTATGGTTCATCTCCGCAATCTCTTCAAAGATGGAGTACGGAGTCGACGTCGAGACCTGGAAGGAAAAATCCTTATTACAAAGGCAACAATTGAAGTTTCAGGGCGACTACATTCAAGCAGCACCCTAGGGGCTCTATGACAGGCTCCTATCAAATTTCACAACCCTAATGTCGGTTTCTTGAAACTAACTTTGGGCTTGGGGGCTACTCACCCACTAAGCCATGTAGAACAATGTGGAATTATGTCCTCAGACAAATTAAATTCGGGTCAAGGGTAGAAGCATACCTCGAAGGCCGTTACAAGGTTCTTAAAAATCTCATGCAGGCCGCCCCCCATAGACCAGAAGCCCTGTAGTGCCGCGCATATCATGGCACAGTGCTCCTCCTTTAGGGAGGAGCTCTTCAAGATCTCCTCCACCTCCTCGGTCCACCCCATGCCAGCCCGTCCTTGGGCAGCTGGCGGGGGTGGTGGCATGAACTTGGACTCAGGCACCAATGTGCCGGCCCGAGTGGTCTCCTCCTGTGGTGGTGGAGTTGAAGCAGATATTGGTTGGACCAATGACTGGCCCAGCCCCTCTTCAATGACCTCGGGGTGTTTCTCCCCCGGGTCTTGTTGGGCCGAGGTGTCGACCTCGACCATGATGGCCACCTCTTCGGCCCTTGTCGTATTAACTTCCAGGGCCGGGGTGGATGTTGCCTCCCCTAACCCCTCTTGTGTGGGAGGAGGATCAGCGGGTAGCAATCCGCTTGACGAACCGCTTTGAATTACCCTTGGTGGACTGCGTAAGAAAAGACACTCAATGATGTTTTCCCTTGCTGAAAGAACTTGTCAAGATAAAACGACAAAGTATAAAGACAACGGCTTACCCTCCAGGCGCTGGTTTATTCCTCCCCATCGCGAGGAGGTCTTCTTCCAAGTCACCAGATAGCTCGACTCTCTTCAGCAACTTGCCGCTGGCACTGGCTGAGGTTATCTTTGGCCTCTTTGAGCCCTTGGGCTGTATGCCGAGGACAGCGTCCTCCGACGTTGTCCTCTTCCCTTTCGGTGGAGGAACCACCTCAATGTTACCCTCCTCCACGTCGCCATTATGGGTGTTTCGGGTTCCTCCCCCCGACTTGGAGGAGGGTGACATTGAGGAGGTTCATCCCTTTGGACCACCCGGCTTGCCCATCTGGGACTTCGCCCCTTTGGGGGCCACCACATGTGGCTCCTTCATCAGCAGCACCACAACCAAGGGGTCATGGGCTCGTCTGGCAGTGGAGTCAGGCATCGCACCCCTTCTACCCAGGCCAGCCACTTCTGCAAGGCGTCAAGCATAATAATTCATTAAATTCAGCTCCTTGATATGAAGGATAGAAGCATTGACCAGTGTGTAAGATCACTTACCCGGGGCACTTCATAGCCATCCTCGAGGCTGCGGTCCACCCCTTCCTTGGGGATCTTGTTCTTTGCTAGGTTCATGACCTTTGTCCACATGGCGGCCAAGGTGGAGCAGAAGAAGGCGGTGAGGGGGCTGATCGCTTGAATCTGCGTTGGTAATTCCCCGAAGAGGAGAGGATGATGCAGCACAAGAACCTTAATTATTTCCCTCAGTTATGAAACCCATCTTATCAATCCAGTAGGAGAACCAAGCAACACTATGTCAACAGCACCTGCACACAAACAACAAAACTTGCAACCCAATGCGCAGGAGGGGTTGTCAATCCCTCCTCGATATTAAGATATATTAAATTGTATGAGATTTGACAAATATGTCTAGCAAAACCACAAAATAAAATAAATAAAGAAAAGGTGCAGCAAGGTATTTTTGGGTTTTTGGATAAATAGATCTGAAAATAAACTGATAGGAAATAGACATGGGGGCTGTAGATTTCACTAGATGCTTCTCTCGAGAAAATAGCATACGGTAGGTAAACAAATTATTGTTGGGAAATTGATAGAAAAGCAAATAATTATGAAGATATCCAGGGAAATGATCATGTATATAGGCATCACGTCCAAGATTAGTAGACCGACTCCTGCCTGCATCTACTACTATTACTCCAGACATCGACCGCTCTCCAGCATGCATCTAGTGTATTAAGTTCATGAAAAAACGGAGTAATGCAATAAGAATGATGACATGATGTAGACAAGATCTATTCATGTAGGAATAGACCCCATCTTATTATCCTTAATAGCAATGATACATACGTGTCATGTCTCTTTCTGTCACTGAGATTGAGCACCACAAGATCGAACCCATCACAAAGCACCTCTTCCCATTGCAAGACAAAATCAATCTAGTTGGTCAAACCAACCCAAAGTTCAGAGAAGAAATACGAGGCTACAAATATCATTCATAAAAGAGTCCAACAAAGACTCAAATAATATTCTACAAATATCATTCATAAAAGAGTCCAGCAAAGACTCAAATAATATTCATGGATAGATCTGATCATAAACTCATAATTCATCGAATCCCAACAAACACACCGCAAAAAGTCGTTACATTGAATAGATCTCCAAGAACATCGAGGAAAACATTGTATTGAAGATCAAAAAGAGAGAAGAAGCCATATTGCTACTACCTACGGACCCGTAGGTCTGTCCTAAACTACTCACACATCATCGGAGGGGCAATAAGGATGATGAAGAACCCCTTCGTGATCGTTTACCACTCTGGCAGAGTGTGAGAAAAGGCCTCTAGATTGAATCTCGTGGTTCTAGAACTTGGGGCGGCGGAAACTGTATTTCCTCGAATTTCCTTGGGATTTTTGGGATTTTAGAGTATTTATAGAGCTGATTGTCAGTGGAGAAGCCTCCCATGGGTTCCACTACCCACCAGGGCGCGCCTGGGGCCTGTGGCGCGCCCTAGTGCCTCGTGGGCCCCATGAGCCTTCTCTGGTGCACTTCCTTGGCCACTTGGGGGTCTTCTAGGCAGAAAAAATTCTCCAAAAAGTTTCGTGGCATTTGGACTCCGTTTGGTATTGATTTTCTATGAAGTAAAAAAATAAGCAAAAGTAGCTACTGGCATTGGGCACTATGTCAATAGGTTAGTCCCCAAAATGATATAAAGTTGCTAGTAAATGAGTATAAAGCATCTAAGAATGAACCTTAATATCATGGAATAATAAAAAATGATAGATACGTTGGAGACGTATCACGGGCCCATGTCCTCAGGCTTTTGTGCCCACATCAGGGCAGCCCGAAGTTGGAGAGTGAGCATGCGGCGGTTGAGCTTGACGTTGATGACGTCGGCGAGCTCGATCTTCCCCATGGTGGACCACCATTTGACCCTTTTGACCAGGTCCTCCACCTCCTTTGGTTTCCCCAGGCGACACCTTTCTCTTTCAAAGACTTGAGCTTCTCGAGGGGTCCGACCGAGAAGGCTAGGATCATGGCTTGGCTAGGTGCAAACGGTTCCATGATGTAGAACCATTCCCACTGCCACTCCTTCATTGTCTCGATGAAGGTGCCCTTGGGCCATTAGGCTTCCTGGTTCTTACTAATCATGGCCCCTCCACACTCTGCAAGGTCGAAGCCACTGGATTTCGGCTTGATTCCGAATATCTTCAGCCACAAGCCGAAGTGTGGCTCGTAGCGGAGAAAGCCCTCGTAGACCGTGATAAAGGAGGTGAGGTGGATGGCGGAGTTTGGGGATAGATGATAAAAATCCATCACGTAGTAAAATATCACCCCGTGCACAAAAGGGTGCAGCAGGAACCCCAACTCTCAGATGAGGTGGGGGACAAAAACTACCTGCTCCCCAGCGTTGCGAGCGGGCACTTCCTGGCCAGTGGCGGGAGCACATGTGGGAATGTCGGCGGTCAGGTACACCATGTTGCATAGCTCCAGGATGGTGCATCAGTCACGATGGAACCACCTCCAGTGCCCCTGGAGGGTCTCGGCCATAGCTGGCAAAAGAGGATGGACTCGCCGGAGGAAAGGGATGCGGGATCGGACCTAGGCGCTAGAGCTAGATGAAGCAGTAGATGGGAAGAATGGGAGCATGGTCAGTTGAGCTATCATCCCTTTTGCTCTTATAGGCTTGTGAAAGGCCAAGAGTCTCCCTCGCCGCACCGATAAACTTGCCACTCCCATCAAAGATGTCGTTGAGCATATGGGGGAAACAAAATCTTGGTGATATCCCTGAGAAAATAGGCATGATCTCAGCCTCGAAGGGACATGCCAATATTTTTTTCCTCAGGCCGCGATTTGAGGAGAGCAGTAACTGCTCAACCGATCGTGCGGTGAGCCGTTTCAATAAAGTTGTCAGGTTGAGTGGAACAGCTCATGCCAAGGTGCTTGGTCTTCGAGGCTAAGTTATCGAATCTCTTCGGGAAAAGGGAACATGTTCGGTCGGGCTTCGGCTGGCATCACCCACTCGAAGGAGTGGCTCAAAAATTACAAGGAGGAATTCGTCTATCGAGCCAGGAAGATCTGATACGTCTCGAACGTATCTATAATTTTTTATTGTTCCATGTTGTTATATTATCATTCTTGGATGTTTTATATTCATTTTATAGAAACTTTATATTATTTTTTGGGACTAACCTATTGACATAGTGCCTAGTGCTAGTTGCTATTTTTTTGCTTTTTTTACTTCGCAGAATATCCATATAACGGAGTCCAAATGCAGTGAAACTTTTTGGAGATTTTTTTCTGCCTAGAAGACAACTTGGGAGCCAAGAAAGTGCTAGAGGGGAGGCCAGTGGGGCCCACAAAACACCTAGGCGCCAGAGGCCCCTGGCGCGCTTAGGTGGGTAGTGGGGCCACGGGAATCCTTTCCACCGGCTCTAAGCTCTATAAATACCCAAATATTCTAGAAACCCTAGGAAACACAATTCCAGCTGTCGCAAGTTCCAGAACCATGAGATCCAATCTAGAGACTATTGCCGGCACCTCACCGGAGGGGAACACGATCACGGAGGGGTTCATCATCCTCATTGGAGCTCCTCCGATGATGCGTGAGTAGTTTACCTCAAACCTACGGGTCCATATGCAGTAGCTAGATGGCTTCTTCTCTCTTTTTGATTCTCAATACAATGTTCTCCTCGATGATCTTGGATATCTATTCGATGTAATGACTTTCTACGGTGTGTTTGTTGGGATCCGATGAATTGACAGTCTATGATGAGTTCTATCTATGAATATTATCTAAGTATTCTTTGATCTCTTATATGCATGATTGTTATAGCCTCGTATTTCTTTTCCAAAACTTTGGTTTGGTTTGTCCTACTAGATTGATTTTTCTTGCAATGGGAAGAGGTGCTTTGTGATGGGTTTGATCTTGAAGTGTCCTCACCCAGTGACAGAAGGGGTAGCGAGGCACACATGTATCATTGCTATTAAGAATAAAAAGATGGGGTCTATACCTACATGAATAGATCTTGTTTACATCATGTCATCTTTCTTATTGCATTACTTAGTTTTTCCATGAACTTGATACACTACATGCATGCTGGATAGCGGTCCATGTGAGGAGTAATAGTAGTAGATGCAGGCAGGAGTCGATCTACTAATCTTGGATGTGATGCCTATATAGATTATCATTGCCTTGGATATCATCATAATTATTTGTTGTTTTATCAATTGGCCAACATTAATTTGTTCACCCACCGTATGCTATTTTCTCGAGACAACCCACTAGTGAAATCTACGGCCCCCGGATCTATTTTCGATCATATTGTTTTCAGATCTATTATTCCAAAACCCCAAAAATACCTTGATGCACTTTTTCTTTATTTATTTTATTTTTTGTTTATGCTACATCTATTTATCCAATCTCATACAATTTTATCTATCTAGATACTGAGGAGTTATTGATAACCCCTCTTCGCATTGGGTTGCAAGTATTTGTTCTTCGTGTGCAGGTACCGCTTACATAGTATTGCTTGGTTCTCCTACTGGATTGATAACCATGGTTTCAAAACTGAGGAAAATACTTACCATTGTTGTGATGCATCATCCTCTCCTCTTCGAGGAAAATACTTACCACTTCTAAAATGTTTTTACAAAAATTCAATTTTTGCCTTTTTCTCATTCGATCTTTTGTTTGCTTGTGTTGCCATGTGCCTCCTATTTGCTTGCATCTTTGTTTGCTAAAAACCTATTGATATGGATCCTCATCCTCTTTCTAATCTTTGTAAAAGATCCAATTATGATGAAGCAATTGCTAGTGATTTGAGTGCACTAGATTATCTTTATGAAGTTTTACTTGAAAATTCTGAATCAGAAAATTGTGATGAAGTGTTAGAGGAAGAAATTTATAAAGTGATTCACGATAGCTCCTTGAAAGAAAAGCATGATTGCAATGATGTTACTATAAATTCTATTAATGTCAATTGTGTTAATGATATGCAAACCACAAGCTTGGGGATGATAATTTTGTTATGTCCACTACTTATTGCAATGATCATGATTGGGGTGATAATGTTTCTTACGATCTTGAAAATTTATTTAAGCCTCATGATGAATATGATATTGATAGTAATGTTTACAATAATATTGAAAGTGGGTTGTGAATAGCGTCAACTTAGGTAAAAATAATCCCACATATTTGGAGAGTGTTCAATCTTATGAATTTTTTGATGAAAGTGGGTTTGGAGAGGTCATGACTTCAGTTGATGTTAATCCCACTATCTTGGAAGATTATAAAAAAATTATGCATGTATATCATGAAGAGAAAATTGTATATGATAGCTATATTGTTGAATTTGATTATGATCCTACATGCAATTTTTATGAGAGAGGAAAATATTGTGGTAGAAATTTTCATGTTACTAAATTACCCCTCGTTATGTTGAGATCGTCAATGTTTTATTCTTCCACCTTGCATATGCTAGAAATTTCTTGTCTTGACAATTTGTTTGCTTATAAAATGCCTATGCATAGGAAGTATGTTATACTTGAATGTGTTTTCCACATGTTTCATGATGCCCTCTTTGTGTTTCAATTATTATCTTTCATGTTAGCATCAGTAAAATTAACAATGCATAGCAAAACGGCTTTAAAGAAAATCACTATTTGCGAGGCAACCAATGAATATTTTTTTCTCTCTTTTTCTTTCTATTTTTCTTGTGTTCATGCAATTATGCTACTTTTATGATTGTGATTTATGTTTTAATTAGTGTTTGTGCCAAGTAAAGTCTTTAGGATAGCTTTGGGTGATAGTTTACTTGATCCTATTGAAAACATAAACTTTTATGTCCAGTAGCTGAATTGTTAAAAATCACATAAGCGACAAATAATAATATATGTTTTACACAAGATTGATATACAAACTGCCTCCATTGTCCTAATTTTTTTTAGAATTTTTGGAGTTACAGAAGTATGAGTAAAATTCAAGTCTTTACAGACTGTTCTGTTTTTTGATAGATTCTATTTTCGTTGCATTGTGTGCTTATTTTGATGAATCTATGGATTGTATCGGGGGGTATAAGCCATGGTAACGTTAGAATACAGTAGGTATAATGTAATAATAAAATATGAATGGGTTTACAACAGTACCTAAAGCAAAGATTGGTTTTCTTATACTAACGGATCTCATAAAGATTTTATTAAGTTTTGTGTGATTGAAGTTTTCAAGTTTTGTGTGAGACCACGATGGATGAAGGAATAAGGAGTGAAAAGAGCCTAAGCTTGGAGATGCCCATGGCATCCCAAGGAAATATTTAAGGAGAACCAAGCAACTAAGCTTGGGGATGCCCCGGAAGCCATCCCCTCTCTCTTCTAACAACCATCACTAATTTTACTTGGAGCTATATTTTTATTGGTCACATATCAGAGTTTTGCTTGGAGCATCTTGTATTATATGAGTCTTTGCTTCTCTTGGTTTTTAGTTTGTCGCAATCATCCTTGCTGGACACACCTATTTGAGAAAGCCATAATGATGCTATGATTTGTTATAATTGCTCTATGTGCTTCACTTAAATTTTTTGAGCTATGGAATTAATCTAATGTTTCACTTAGATTAATTTGAGAGTTAGTAAATCTTTAAATAAATTCCCTCATGCTTCACTTATATTATTTTCAGAGATGAAAATGTGTATGCTCATGCTCTTCACTTAGATTTATTTGGGAGCTTGTCATTAGCAACGGTAATATATTAATCTAGTCCCAAAGTGATAGATACTTAAGAGGGATATAATAAAAACTTTCATGAAGGTCAATGGACAAAATAAACTTGATTCTTTGTAATAGTTTTGAGATATGATGATAGTAATATGTGAGTTATCTTGGTGAGTAATTATGCTTTAGTAAGAATATTGATGTTAAGGTTTGTGATTCCCTATGCAAGCATGAAAGTCAATAGTTATGCAATGAAATTACATCCTACTTGCGGTGGAGTTAGTTACGTCTGATGCTCATTTATGTGAGTTTTTGTTTTTTGGTTGGTTGCTTCTCAATCTATTTACTAGCCTTTCCTTGTACTAATTGGGAATAGTACTTGTGCATCCAAAACCCTTAAACCAACTTGTGCCAAATGAGTCCACCATACCTAGCTATATGCGGTATGTCCATGCCATTCCAAGTAAATTTCTATGTGCCATCTCTAACTTTCAAAATGAATTTCATTTTTGTGTGTTCGTACCGCTCATGAAGCGGGAGGGGGTGGCCAATATTTTTTCCATTCTAGATGTGTTATTCTCAATATGAGTGTTTATTCACTTTTCATTGCACGAGAGTGTGGCGGTATAATAATAAATTCCATGGAAGTGTTGGTATGGAAGGCACCCGTGGATACGGCTAGCCATGGATTGTGAAAGAATGATAGAAAAAGGAATAAACTTTATTTTATGATTGGGAACCGCCTATGATGTACCTAGGATGGAAAGTATTGGGAACTCTCGGACGTTTTCGTTGACGGGGAAAGTATGCCTCTCAAAAAAATTATCTATCAATTTTACCTTTGAGCTCTAGCACCTCTACAAATCTGTGCTTCCCTCCGCGAAGAGCCTATATATTTACTTTTTGTAATTTTTTATTTGAGTCTCCATCTTCTCTTATAAAGCACCAACTAGGGATCACTATGATCATATGTGTGCATTGGATGTAGCTAATATTCGAGTGTGTTTCATGAATGGATCAATGATTGAGCATGATGGGCTAGGGATAACTTTATTTAGTGTTGATATTTTGAAAAACATGGTTGCTTGTTGATATGGTTGAGTATTGGAATCTTCATCTCAAATATAGACTATTGCTTTGATAGATGTAAAAGTCCAAATGTCCATGCTACAAAAGAAAAGAATATGTGATGAACATGTCAGGCATCATTCCACATCAAATAATCGGTTTTTATTATTTACCTACTTGAGGACGAGCATGAATTAAGCTTTGGGATGCTGATATGTCTCCAACGTATCTATAATTTTTTGATTGTTCCATGTTGTTATATTATCATTCTTGGATGTTTCATATTCATTTTATAGAAACTTTATATCATTTTTTGGGACTAACCTATTGACATTGTGCCCAGTGCTAGTTGTTGTTTTTGCTTGTTTTTTACTTTGCAGAATATCCATATCAAACGAAGTCCAAACGCCGCAAAACTTTTTAGAGATTTTTTCTACCTTGAAGACAACTTGGGAGCCAAGGAAGTGCCAGAGGGGAGGCCCGTGGAGCCCACAAGACACAAGGGCACGCCAAAGGCCCCTGGCGCGCCCAAGTAGGTAGTCAGGCCCACAGGAGTTCTTTCAATTGCATCTCAACTCTATGAATACCCAAATATTCCAGAAACCATAGGGGAGTCGACGAAACACAATTCCAGCCGCCGCAAGTTCCAGAACCATGAGATCCAATCTAGAGGCCCTTTCCGGAACCTCGTTGGAGGGGAACACGATCATGAAGGGGTTCATCATCCTCATTGGTGCTCCTCCGATGATGGATGAGTAGTTTACCATAGACCTACGGGTCCGTAGGCATTAGATAGATGGCTTCATCTCTCTTTTGGATTGTGAATACAATATTCTCCTCGATGTTCTTGGAGATCTATTTGATGTAATGACTTTTTGCGGTGTGTTTGTTGGGATCCTATGAATTGTGAGTTTATGATCAGTTCTATCTATGAATATTATTTGAGTCTTATTTGATCTCTTATATGCATGATTATTATAGCCTTGTATTTTTCCTCCGAAACTTCGATTTGGTTTGGCCAACTAGATTGATTTTTCTTGCAATGGGAAGAGGTGCTTTGTGATGGGTTTGATCTTGTGGTGTCCTCACACAGTGATAGAAGGGGTAGTGAGGCACGCATGTGTCATTGCTATTAAGGATAAAAAGATGGGGTCTATTCCTACATGAATAGACCTTGTCTACATCATGTCATTGTTCTTATTGCATTACTCTGTTTTTCCATGAACTTAATACACTAGATGCATGTTGGATATAGGTCGATGTGTGGAGTAATAGTAGTAGATGCAGGCATGAGTCGGTCTACTAATCTTGGACGTGATGCCTATATACATGATCATTGCCTTGGATATCGTCTTAATTATTTGCTATTCTATCAATTACCCAATAGTAATTTGTTTACCCACCATATGTTATTTTCTCGCGGGAAGCCACTAGTGAAATCTACGGTCCTGGATCTATTTTCTATCATATTGTTTTCAGATCTATTATTCCAAAAACCCAAAAAAACTTCCTTCACTTTTTATATATTTATGTTATTTTGTGTTTTTGCTAGATCTGTTTATCCAATCTGATACAATTTTACCTATCTCAATACTGAGGAGGGATTAACAACCCCTCTTACGCATTGAGTTGCAAGTATTTGTTCTTTGTGTGCAGGTATCTCTTACATAGTGTTACTTGGTTCTCCTACTGGATTGATAACCTTGGTCTCATAACTGAGGGAAATACTTGCCGTTGCTCTGTTGCATCATCCTCTCCTCTTCAGGGAATTACCAATGCAGATACAAGCAATCAAGATCGTCCTTGGCATAGAAGAACAGTTCAGGGGCTACTGACGATGTCCTGGATATGGGGGTACTAACCCAGTTGGCCCATTCTCCATGGGTTGGGTCAGCAAGCCTTCATTCGTGATCAAGATGGACTCCAGAAGCTATAAGCAGGAGGCGTGATCAAGAATGCCTCACCGAACACTTGACGTATACTCCAAGATCTCTACCGCCACCTAGCTCCTAGTTACCGACCTTGTAACCCTAGATATATATAAGCCATAGGGTTTAGCCCATAGAGGGGAGATCAACACAAAATCATTTGCCTAGCCCTAGAGTTAGACCACACATTACAATCTTGAGGTAGATCAACTCTGTACTTGATACATCTTCATCAATATAAACAAGAGCAGGACGTAGGGTTTCACCTCCATCAAGAGGGACCGAACCTAGATAAACATCGTCTCCTTCGTTCCTATTACACTCGACCCGAGATCCACAGCTCAGGACCGCCTACCCCGAGGTCTACTTGTTTTGACAATGACACTTATCACGTACTTCTCAAAGAGACGATGTATCTCATTCACTTAATCATTTGTTGAAGCTTTGATCTATAAGTTGTCATCAATTACCAAAAAGGGGGAGATTGAAAGTGCAACAAATCCTCGGGTGGTTTTGGTAATTCATAACAACATATATCTCATTGAACTAATGTCCATTCAATTTAAAGATTTAAGGATGTTCAATGATTGGCTTGGCAAGGACTAGTGATTCTGGACCCCTCAAAATGCTAAGGACATGGATTTGGAAAAGCTCAAGACTCTGCAATATTCGTTAAGTGATCCAAGATAACACTGAGTCCATAGGAAAGCCAATACTATTAAAAGGGGACGAGGTTTTGATCATGATGTATTTTCTCAAGTCCTTAGTGATATTGCTTCAAAACCCTCAACCACTTTCTCCATCCAAATATGTCCAAACCCTACATTCCAACTCGGCCCCATCGAAATTTCTTATCTAGAGCCACCGAGTTCTTCTAGACATAGCCACTGCCAAACACTAACAAATTGGATCCACCGATATGGATCTCGGTCCCGCCGAGATGTCCTTGCCAACTCTCTGTTACTAGTTGCAATTATTTTGGTTCCATCGAGTTTTGCAATCTGCACCACCGAGATGGCTTGCCAACTTTCTGTTGCCTTATTTCTTCACTTCGGTCCTATCAAGTTGATACGGTCAGTGCCACCAAAACGAGGTTTGCCCTAGCCATTGCAGATCTATCCCTTCGAGTTGTTCCAGTCGGTCCTACCGAGATTCCTAACGTCGATATCTTATACACAGGCCGGTGCCGCCGAGATTTTGGTTCGGTGCCACTGCGTTGGGTCAAGAGTTATAATGGTTGGATTTTGTGTGTAGGCTATATATACACCTCCACCCCCTCCTAATTAGTAAGAGAGCCATTGGAACGTGCCTACACTTCCACAATTCATTTTCCGAGAGAGAGCCACCTACTCGTGTGTTGAGATCGGGAGATTCCATCCCTACCATTTGAACCTTGATTTCTAGCCTCCCCCAAGTTGCTTTTCACTCAAATCCTTCTTCCACCATATCCAAATCTGTGTGAGAGAGTTGAGTGTTGGGGAGACTATTATTTTAAGTACAAGAGCAAGGATTTCATCATCATCACATCGTCTATTACCTTTTGGAGAGTGGTGGGAGATTGTTGGAGATATGCCATAGAGGCAATCATGTATGATGGTATTTCCTATGTGTTTATGAAAAATATAGTCCTTGGACATTATCAACGATGTGTATCAACAAGTACGTGACTTGTTTATGGGACAATGCATTGTATGATAACTGTCCTAAAAGGTCCCTAGTCGAAAGTGTTGTGTGGATGCACAACTGACTAGACTAGCATATGACACAGTGGATGGCTTTGTCTCACTAGCCATGGAGCATTGGATGCTAGCCAGATAATATGGACTTGGAACAATCTGGTCGGATCCGACATAGTTAGATCCAAGTCGAGATAAGGTCCGAGTTGGATAGACCAAACTATGAGATGCAGCAGTATCTCATCTGTGAGTCTCTAGTACAACATACGTTCTATGTCCGAAGAACTAAGCTGGCGCATGTACTCGGGATGGTGACAGACCTGCTTCGGACCACCAAATGCTACTCCATGACTGGGTAGTTACAAAGGTAGGTTTCGGGCTTGTCTAGACCCATGCTGCGAGACATGGTCGAGCAAGATGGGATTTGCCCCTCCAATCAGGAGAGATATACTCTGGGCCCCTCGTGTGATCCGACCAAGATAAGCATGGCCATGCGACAAGGATTATGAGATAATCCGGTTTGTGGTCAGCATCACTGGAATGAGAAACAGGTCAGGCTAGCACAAGGATGACACACTCGCCTTGAGCCCGACAACATATATTGTGTGGCAAAGGGAACAAAAGTGTGACATGTTGTACATGTTCGCCAACCGGCTTCATTGTCTACTTGGTGATTGGCACGCCTTGATAGAGGCCACTACTAACCGAGCAGGTCGGAGGTGATCCTACCTATGATCAAGCCGACTTGAATCTAAGGGGTCGCACGCTTAAGGGAAGGAACCTCTGAGGATGGATCGGACTCCACGAGTTAGATGTTATCTTGCTCGGACTCGGAACTAGGCCAAACAAATTTTGGGCTCTAGGGTTCGTGCAAGGCCCAAGTGTTGAGCCCGCGATGGATGTCTATATATAGTGGAGGTACGGCACACTCATTTTATTGATCACTTCGTCGCTGTCACCAGGTTTTGAATGTGTTGCGAATAGCCACCTCCACACGGTGCCGATTGTGTGATCAGAACTACAAGTCTTCCACACGGTGTTCCTCCTGCATGCGTGGATACCGTTTAGGGCGGTGCACTTGCGCCGCTCCGGCGAACCTATACGTGGGATCTAACGATCGGCTATTCTAGGAAGATGAGACGAGGAGACGATCCATGGGGCCGCGTTGCCCCCAACTCTTCTTCCACTGCACGGCACTGCGCGTCTAGTGGTAATTATCCATGATCCGTCTCCCGTAGCATGATCTTGGTTGTTCTGCGCATAGGAAAATTTTAATTTGTACTCGATGCACCCTACCATAGATCCCAACATCTCCTAGATTTGTTAGGTGTCTCTTGGGATCCTTCGACATGATGTGGAGTTGAACTAAGAAGTTTGTAAGGGCAAGGAGATCGCCTACTTCGTGAAGATCTACCTGAGCGAGACAATTCCTTCGTGGATGATAGCCATGGTGGGATAGACAAGGTTTCTTCTTCATGGATCCTTCGTGGGTGGAGCCCTCTATGGACTCGTGAAGCCATTAACCTTCGTGGGTTGAAGTCTCCACCAATGTGGATGTACGATAGCACCACCTATCGGAACCATGCCAAAATCTTCATGTCCCCAATGCGTTTGCTTTCTCCAAACCCCTCCTTTACATACATGTGCAATGTCTTACATTCAACTGCTATACTCTTAGACTTGCATGTGTAAGGTGTTGCTTGACTTGTCATAATCGTTAAAATCTACCTATAAATAAAATTGGGAAAAGGTTAGCTTTTATTTGGTCAAGTAGTCTAATCACCCCCCTCTAGACATACTTTTGATCCTACAAGATTACTTGTTGAGATATTTATTTCATGACGATCACACATTTGACGAGAATACTAAAAAGGAAGCACCTCCCTTAAATATAGGCCAACAAGTTTTCAATGGCATTAATAAACAATATTCTTGGATTGTAAAGGGAATCAAGAGGGATTCGAGGATGGTCAACTTAGTAGTGCTAAAATTTCTATGGATGATGTGTTCCATATTGTCTTTGCACTAGTAGAAAAAGGGTCAAATGTGAAGCACACTAGTGCCGGTTTGAATTTGAGCCGGCACTAATATGTGCATTAGTGTCGGTTCCAACGGCTAGCCGGCCGCTCTCATTAGTACCGGTTCGTGGCGAACCTTTAGCACCGGTTCGTGCCACGAACCGGTACTGAAGTGAGTGGTGGCAGGATGTTGTCAGTCCGGGGCCCCTCCAGCACCTTTAGTACCGGGTCCTATCACGAACCGGTACTAAAGGTCGTCCTACATAGACCCTTCGTCCACCCAAGCTCGCTCTGTTCTTCCCCTTTCCCCTCTCCTCTCTGTTCTTTTTCCTCTTCCTCTCAAGCTCATCACACATTTTGCCCAAAATTTGTCAAGATTTGAAGGCCCTCGTCCATTCAAATGATCACAAAGGTTAGCAACTTTGTCCTTTCATCTCTCATTGCTAGATTAGCTTGTGCAATGATTTATATAGTGATTGATTTTTGAGTTTAGTAATTTGGGAGGAATTATATATATATATATATATATATGTGCTAGTATTGGACTTATATGCAATTTGAGGTAAAAATAACACTTAGTTTGCATATGTAGGTGTGGTTTACTTAGTACCTTCTAAATCTCCGTCGTAACCACCATCGATCGCTCGCAACATCCCGTTGCCGGCACCACCTTGTGGTGAGCCTCTTGTTCATGAAGTTTTATATAAAAAATTGATGTTTGTGTGATTTGGATATATAGTTACTCGTATAATTATCTTACCCATACGTTGTTTGTTATACATAGTGCCATGGTTTTGATATCCATCCCCGTCGGCCCTCGTCCGGGTTATGATTCGGATGTGGTATATTCTCTTTTAAAACTATTCATTGCATTTCGTGTTTATGACAAATTATGCCCATCAAGTTGACATAGATATTTGTATGTAGGAGGTAGTTGAACCGGAAATTCCAACCGACCCTATTGTCGAGAGGTTAAATTTAGTTGAAAGAGAAAACAAGGATTTGAAGGAAAAATTGAAAGAATTGAGGGGGAGAAGATGGAATTGGAGTTGCATGTTGCCGATGTCGTCGACAATCACAAGATTAAGATGTTGAAAATGCGCTTGAAGATTAGAAAGATTAGAAAATATGCCATTCATAGTGAAGCTTGGTATCATTATGCTGTTGGATCAATTGTTACCTTAGTTGCGATCTTGATCGCATTTGTTGTTGCATTTAAATTCTTTAGCTAGAGAGTTATTTGTTTGTTGCATTTAAGTGTTGTATGATCTTTATGTATGAACTTTATGTATTGTATTAATTTGGTGTTTTTGGTGCTGTGTATTGAAGATGAGCCGGCAATGGATGTACAATGACCGATGATGTCCCGAGTTCATTAATGGCGTGCGTACTTTTCTGCTTGCGGCTGAGGCAAACAAGCGGGTGGATGGTTTTATGCCTTGTCCATGTGCTGGCTGTAAGAATGGTCACAATTACTCTACGTCAAGAACCATTCACGTCCACCTGTTTGAGTCCGGTTTCATGCCCCACTATAATGTTTGGATCAAGCATGGAGAAAGAGGGGTTATGATGGAAGACAATGAAGAAGAAGAGGACGACGACAGCTATCCTGGCCATGGGTTCCCTGAATACGATGATACAACAATGAGGGAAGAAGCTGAGCCGGTAATGCGGGAAGAAGTTGAGCCGGCAATGCGGGAAGAAGCTGAATAAGAGGCATCGGATGAGCCCGTTGATGATCTAGGTCGGGCCATTGCCGATGCAAAGAGAAACTGCACAAGTGATTTGGAGAAGAAGAAGTTGCAGCGCATGTTAGAGGATCACAAAAAATTGTTGTACCTGAATTGCGTAGGTGACAAGAAAAAGCTGGGCACCACACTGGAATTGCTACAATCGAAGGCAGAGAATGGTGTATCTGACAAGGGATTTGGAAAGTTGCTGGTAATGATAAAGAATATGCTTCCAAAGGACAACGAATTGCCCGAGAGTACGTACGAAGCAAAGAATGTTGTCTGCCCTCTAGGGTTAGAGGTACAGAAGATACATGCATGCCCTAATAATTGCATCCTCTACCGCGGTGAGTACGAGTATTTGAACACTTGCCCAGTATGCGGTGCATTGCGGTATAAGATCAGCCACGATGACCCTGGTGATGTCGAGGGCGAGCGCCCCAGGAAGAAGATTCCTGCCAAGGTGATGTGGTATGCTCCTATAATACCACGGTTGAAACGTTTGTTCCAAAACAAAGAGCATGCCAAGGCGATGCGATGGCACAGAGAAGACCGTAAGAAAGACGGAAAGTTGAGAGTACAGGCGGAGGCAAGCGATTTCAATATGGTCCAAGCCTCGCTCCTCTTCCGCAGAGGCCTTATGACAAGTCCGAGGAGGAAAACGTAGCCATATCGAAGGCCGAGGTGGAAGCCCATTTTGCACCGAAACCGCCACTGCCGCCAAGGGAGAAAGTGCCTGTGGAAAAGATTGACCACTTCATTCGTATGGCTAGAGCACCAGCTCCCAAGCCTGTTGACACAGACTATGAGCGGCACATCAAGAAGTTAAATCGAGCACGTCTATAGAAAGAGGCGAGCTCGAGCTCGAGCAAATCAGCTGGCAAAAGGAGCGGTAAAACCGTTCCCCAGCTGGGAGAACAGGCGGCGCAATCAATCCCCCCCACTTGTTGTGCCAACAACACATGAGAGTAGGCACGCCCAATATTATTGTGGGAAAACCGTTAACGTTCCCGGGGTGGGCGATGTGGTAATAACCGAGGAGCATATTACGCAGGCTGAATCGATCGGGATCACTGTTGGACAACTCCTCGATATCGAGCCCATGTCTCCGACTAGAGAGGAGGAAATAAAACGGAAATATGCCCGGGGCCAACCTTTGGTCGAGCCAGAGGAGTTCAATAAGCTCCCAACAAGAATGTATGAAGTGCATCAATGGTACATGGACATTACCAAGATTTCCAATCGAGAGTCCCTCATGGTGAATGTCAACAAGGATCATTACTACCATGACAAAGCTATGACCGTTGAGTATTCAGAACTATTTCAGCTATACAATCAAGACGCACTCGACAAATCTATTGTCAGTTGCTATTGTCTGTAAGTGATTTCTTTCTGTAATTTAAGTCTCAAGCTAGCTGTAGTGATCATTTTGATCAATCATTACCTGTAATTATCCTCACTATATTCTTTTTCTGTGGTATTATGCAGGATGAAGATTTATGAAATGAAAAAAGGTGGACGCTATGGCATTGGGTTCGTTGACCCAAATACCATTAATGAATACACATGGAAAATAGATCCATATCATGAAAAAAGTGTAGAGGAAAGCATGCTAGAGTTCTTCAAGGACCTCAAATACAATGAAGATATACTACTTCCTTACAACTTCCAGTGAGTCACACTGTCTTGTACTACAAATTCTGTTTTTCCCTACTAGCTAGCTACATGTTTTTGCTTACATATGCCCGCTTAATTAAGACATGCAAACGTGTGTGTGCATGCAGATTTCACTGGATCTTGTTAATCATTAAAGTTGATGAAGGAACAGTTGAAGTACTAGACTCACTACTTAAGAAAGCAAGTGACTACACCACCGTGAAGGGGATAGTCAACAGGTAATTTCAATCATTATTAACTATATCTCGGCCTATTTAATTAGTTCGTCATTTCTTGATAACAACTATTTAATAACCCATTTATTCATTTTCTTTGTCAGCGGGCAGGGCTTGGGCAAAGTTCATCAGGGCCACTCCAGGCCCATGGAAACAAAATCTGAAATGGTATCGACCCAAGGTAAGTAATTCAGTAGTACTAGCTAGCTGCCATCTCTTTAATTATCATGCTTGATTAATTATTATCTGATCAAATTCCATTCTTGTAAAGGCCCTGAAGCAGGCGCCGGGGAATGATCTATGTGCATACTACATTTGCGAGAACATTCGCATGATGGCGTCCGAAAGGAGCAAATCTCAAAGACAGGAGTGGGTACGATATCGATTGTCAGAACACTATTCACAATTTTTACACCATTATCGATATCTAGTCACACAACTAATACACATGCATATTGATCTCCTTCTTAACATTTCAAAGAGGTGCGGGACAAGCTCCTAGCACAGGACCACATAGAAGCAATTCAAGAGGAAATAGCGGGATTTTTGCTCGACCAGGTCATAGATCCCAAAGGAGAATACTATTACCCGCTACCGCCCCCATGAACCACTTCCAATTGTTATCGTGCTCCGAAGGCACCAATTAGCTAGGCTAATGCCACTGGCTCCGAAGGCACCAATTAGGAAAAATTGTATATATATATACACATGTGTGTATATATGTGTGAATTAATTAATGGTGGTTGTGAGACATTCGATGATATATATATATATTATGATCGGTTTTACTAGAAATTCTATTTATATATATGCATAACGTGTACAATATGTAGTATCGTAAAATACCAGCAAACGAAAAATAATTAAATGGAAAACACAAAATTAAATGAAAAACAAATCATAAACCCAAAACCCCCCCAACCTTTTAATACCAGTTGGTGACACCAACCCGTACTAAAGGGCTCCCTGCCCCCGAAGCTGGCTCGTGCCACGTGGTTGCCCTTTAGCACCGGTTCGTGCTGAACCGGTACTAAAGGGGGGCCTTTAGTGCCTACACTTTAGCACCGGTTACCAAACCGGCACTAAAGGGCCTTACGAACCGGTGCTATTGCCCAGTTCTGCACTAGTGTTGAAAAGCCTCCCATAAGAACACATCTTTAGAAGAGAAGATGAAAGGTGACAACACTTGAAACAATGCATTACGCCTAGCTAGGGGCGTAAAACACAATAATGCTACATCTACATAAAAGTTACGAAAGCTTAAGTAACCTGCCTAAAGTAAATCCTCTCCCCTGATTTCACATGGGGGTGGGGCCCTTCCTCCCCTCTCTCCAATCCCAGCTCACCACGTTTATTTTTATGTTTGTGTTTTATGTACATGTAGCATTACAATAGCGCTAGTTGGGAGGCAACCAAATAGTTATCTTAAGTTTCTTGTTTCTTTTTCTGTTTTTTGTGTGCACACAATTATGATACTGTTATGCTTGTGTTTTTGAGTTTAAGTTAGTGTTTGTGCCAAGTAAAGCCTTCGGGATGATTTGGATGATAGTTACTTTGATTGTATGCAAAAAGAGAAACTTTTGCGTCCACTAGAAGAATTGTTAAAATTTGCTGGAGCGTGAAAAAATTCTGAATTTTTTATACATGATTGAGATACAAATTTCCATGTTGTGCTATTTTTCAGAATTATTGGGGTTATAGAAGTATGATTGTTCTTCTGTTTTGACAGATTCTGTTTTCCTTGTGTTGTTTGCTTGTTTTGATGAATGTATGGATTTTATCAGGGGTATAATCCATGATGAAGTTAGAATACAATAGGTATAATGCAGTAATAAAATATGAATGGGTTTACAACAGTACCTAAAGTAGTGATTTGCTTTGTTATACTAACGGATCTCACGAAGGTTTTTGTTGAGTTTTGTGTGTTGAAGTTTTCATGTTTTGAGTGAGATCACGATGGATGAAGGAATAAGGAGTGGCAAGAGCCTAAGCTTGGGGATGCCCGAGGCACCACAAGGTAATATTCAAGGACTCGAAAGCATCTAAGCTTGGGGATGCCCCGGAAGGCATCCCCTCTTTCTTCTACCAAGTATCGGTAATATTACTTGGAGATATATTTTTATTCATCACATGTTATGTGTTTTGCTTCGAGCGTCATGAATTATATGAGCCTTTGCTTTGTTTGCTTTTTAGTTTGTCACAATCATATCTTTGCTAAACATACCTTTTTAGAGGGACACGCATTATTTGTGATTTTATAGAGTACTCTATGTGCTTCACTTATATCTTTTGAGCTAGGCAGTTGCTCTAGTGCTTCACTTATATCCTTTAGAGCACGGCGGTGGTCATATTTCAATGAAATAGTTGCACTATCATGCTTCACTTATATCTTTTTGAGAGTTGATAATAGTAATGACAATTAGTACAAATATGAATTTGATCCTAATATGATAGGTATTCAAGAGGGATATAATAAAAACTTTCATGTAGATCACTGAATATGATAAGTTTGATTCCTTGCAATAGTTTTGCGATATAAAGGTAGTGATATGTGGGTTGTGCTAGTGAGTAGTTGTGGTTTATTAGTAATTTTGGTGTTAAGGTCTATGATTCAACACGTATAGTCTCCCGTTATGCTATGAAGTTGGAGCATGATTTATTATTGATTATCTTCCTTATGAGTGGCGGCCGGGATGAGCGATGGTCTTCTCCTACCAAAGTATCTCCCTAGGGGCATGCGTAGTAGTACTTTGCTTCTAGGGCTAATAAACTTTGCAATAAGTATATGAGTTCTTCATGACTAATGTGATTCCATGGATTATACGCACTCTAACCTTTCCGCAATTTGCTAGCCTCTTCGGTACCGTGCATCACCCTTTCTCACTTTGAGTTGTGGTGCAAATTTCGCCGGTGCATCCATACCCTGTGATATGATACGCTCTTTCACACATAAGTCTCCTTATATCTTCCTCAAAACAACCACCATACCTACCTAGCATGGCATTTCCATAGCCATTCCAAATATATTGCCATGCAACTTCCATCATTCCATTTTATTATGAGTCTTATGACACACATCATCATTGTCATATTGATTTGCTTGATCATATAGCTAACATAGTATCTCTGGCTCAGCTACCTTCATCATTTTTTATACATGTTACGCTAGATCATTGCACATCCTGGTGCATTGCTAGAGGAATTCATATAGAGTCATATTTTTTCTAGTATCGAATTGTAATTTTTGAGTTGTAAGTAAATATAAGTGTGATGATCATCATATTCATTATTAGAGTATTGTCCCAAGTGAGGAAAGGATGATGGAGACTCCAGACAAAAAATATATATTGCTAAAAATAGCCCATAAAAAAGAGGCCAAAAAGATCCCAACAAAAAAAAGAGAAAAGAAAAAAAAGAAAAATAGAGAAGGGGCAATGTTACTATCCTTTACACACTTGTGCTTCAAAGTAGCACAATGTTTTTCATATAGAGAGTCTCCTATGCTTTCACTTTCATATAACTAGTGGGAATTTTTCATTATAGAACTTGGCTTATATATTGCATTGATGGGCTACCTCAAATGCCCAAGATCTTCATGAGCAAGAAAGTTGGATGCACACCCACTTACACTACAAAAAAAAGACACATCTATGACGTTTTGGGCTGAACGAATTTTTTTCCTGTCATGCTTATGACACTTCTATGACGATAATTGTGACAAAACCCGATATCATCATAGATGTGGTGGGTTCCTACTTCTATGACAAAAAATCATGACAGAAAATGGGCTTTTCGTCCTGGGCGGGACGGAGACACAGCTGCATGACATTCTTTGGGCCGTCCATGACGGAAAAAACCGTGGTAGAAGTGACGGCGAGGAAAATACCGGGGAGTTCCCGGTTACGGTTGGTGGTCGGGACCGAGTGATGCATGGAGGTTTGCACATTTCTCTCATACATGTACGCGTGTGTGTACGAGGCGTTGTGCTCTAACTGAACCCGTGTGAGGCGTTCGCCTACTGAACCCGAGAGATTGCACTACATGATACGCATTACTGAACCCGAGCGGTCGATCCCTGGCTATTAACCGAACCCGATCGGGTGATTGCTGTGCTACAGCTGCTAACATAAGCTGATCAAATCCGCTGCCTCTTGATGAAGAGTGAGCGTTGTTGGGGGGTGGATGAACAGTTGTAACGCCCCAAGACCGGAGTTTCAGATGCCTTCCATGGGTTCCGAGTTTCGTTGGTGTTTTGTTTGGTTCGTTGCTTTCATCATTGCATCATGTGCACTGCATCATGTCATCATGCAACCCGTTTTAAAACTCAACCAAATAAACCGTATGGATCTTCGATCCATTTAAATCGAGGGAGTTCGCGTGGTGCAATTCTCTTTATAACATATAAAAGTCTCCTACTATTATTAGGGAGCTATATTTTAAATATTCGTTAATTTGGAATTTATCACAACACACTTGCAAAAATAACCCCATGCCTTTTCTGCTTCGAGTTGATCCCCAAACCTTGCCCAATAATTCTTTTTCCTTTTACCGGGGCTCCTCCAAAATTCCCAACATTTTTGGACCTATCGAATACCGACTTCCTTCTCACACTCATTTGATTTAAATTCAAATGAGTTTGAATTCAAACTTCACACGTGTGCTCTTTCCTATTTTCTGGGAACAAGCTCATTTTTTTGAGTCCGGGGAAATTAACCTCCGGCGCAAATTCTTTCCCTAACCTCCCTCTTTCTTTTTCTTCCCCTTAATTGTTTTCTGCTAAAGAAAATAGGAAGAGGAGAGAGAGATAGCCCCTGCCAAGCTGGCCCAACCATCCATGTGGCCCATCTAGGTCGAGCCAGCCTGCTTAAGGCCCACCTGCGGCCTGACCTAGCCGGCCCAAGGCCCAGTCGCTACACCCTCTCTCTCCCTCAACCCCCTCCTCCTCACACCGCCAGGGAGATACCCGACCCCCATCCCTCTCCTCTCGATCCCCTCCTCCACGTTCCTACTCCCGCCGCCTCATACACCCTGCACCGCATCGCCAGGAAGAGGAGCTCCCCAGATCACGCGCGCCCCTCTCTTCTATCGCCCCCGCTGCCTCCATCCTCGCGTCGCCTCTCTCCCCTTCCTCCCGTCACCGTCTTTGGCTGGAGCAGGAGCTCCCTGCTGTCGCTCCGGCCGGCGGAGTCCAAGCCCCCGAGCAGCACCGTGCCCTCGTCATGTTCCCCTCTCCCTCCTCCTTCGTCAGCCTCGTCGCTGGCCGACTGAACCGGTAGGAGTTCCCTGTCGCACGCGTCCCTGACGAGCGCGTTGGCCAGCGCCCGACGCCATCGACCTCGAGCTCCCGTGCCCTGCCTTGTCTGCGTGCCTCTGGCGAAGCTTCGGGAGCAGCCATGGATGTCGTCCACCGCCTACAGCTCGAAGCTGTGGCGTGCCCAAGCCTCGGAGGCGACCAGATCGACCTCCCCAAGCTCCTTCGCGCCCTGCTGCCGCTATCCTTCTGCAGCGCCGCCATCCGCGTCCGCAGGAGGCCGCCGCTCGCCTCGCCCCTCTGCTGCCGGCGACCGAGGCCGCTGGGGCATGCCCGCAGTCACCCAGCGCCGCCTTGCGCCGCTCCTCTTCCTCGCGTGGCCCGAGGACCCTGCTGGCTTCGTTGTAGCGCTCTGCCGCCAAGTCCTCGCCGACCTTCCTCTGCGTGCCCGCAAACTCCACCGACTGCGGGATGTGTGCTTTCCGCTGTCGGATACGCCAAGTTCGCCCGGTCCAAGACCACCGCAAGTCTGTCTACACAAAACTGCCAAGTACCTCTACGTATCGGATGTCGCCAAGTACCACGACGCCTTTGGGAGACCCGTGAACATCAAGCTCCTCTGCCATGAACGGTCATAGTGTTGTGGATCCGACAAGTACCCCCTCTGGACCGCGAGATCCTTTACCGGTGACTCGAACTTCCATGGAACGTGAACGATTACCGTCGCAAGAACGGGACCAGAAAGTCTGAAGACCCCGAGTACCACGACTACCCTCGAGGACATTGGTTCCGTCAAGTTCGACTACAACATGTGTATGACTACCGCCGCCGTGATTTTTCGACAAGACGTCGTGAGCCTGCACTTCCACTACCGCTCCGATGATCGCCAATGAACGATAGGACGACTACTTCGGCTACCGTCGCGTGAACCACTACTTCCCTCGACGTCCGAGAACATCTACTTCCACTACTTCCTCTACGCCGACTCGATACACTTCGAAAACGCATGCTTCAAAGGTATAACCCCGAGACGATCGTCCGAGAACGAATGCTTGTGTCGTATGAGATGCACCCTTTGTCTGCACCGTGTCCGGAGTGTCTCTCGCTTCCATGCCATCGACTCGTGGGACACCCGGGATCCGGGAGCGCCCCACCATCTTTTGCACGCATACGCACACTTCTCCTTTGCATCGGTATCTCAATCGAGTTACCGGAACCGGAACGTTGCCGTGGCACCGTTTTTGTTATCGTTGCAGTGGCACCCTTTTTCCTTTCCACCACGGTGACAAATGTTTCATAATGCTCTTGTCAACTTTTAATAAAAATTGCATAAACTTGCACATGCCATCTGCATCATGTTAACAACATTTAAAATGTTTAAATTGTTGTTTCATCAAATTGCTAATGCATATGGGGATTTACCAGATTTGTTGTTTGTTATATCCGGCCCCATTTAAATTGTTTAAATGGTATAGTTTTGTTATGCTTCACCTCTTGCCATGTTAACCAACATTTAATATTGTTGAGTACCTAACCGAGAGTGAACTAAATAATTGATGTGGTGTTCCATCAATATGCAACTCGTTGCATATTGAGCTCCACTTAATTTGTAGTGTTATTTGTTGCACTTTGCCATGCCATGCCTCATTAAACCGGACATGCATCATACTTGTTTGCGCATCGTGCCATGCTTATGTGATGGTTGTTTACTTTGTTGTTTGCTTTGTTTCCGGTGTTGCTTCTTCGGGTTAGTTCCGATAACGTCACGTTTGTGAGGATCCGTTCGACTACGTCCATTTGTATTCTTCATGGACTCGCTCTTCTTCCTTGCGGGATCTCAGGCAAGATGACCATACCCTCGAAATCACTTCTATCTTTGCTTGCTAGTTGCTCGCTCTTTTGCTATGCCTATGTTGCGATACCTACCACTTGCTTTATCATGCCTCCCGTATTGTTAAGCCAAGCCTCTAACCCACCTTGTCCTAGCAAACCGTTGTTTGGCTATGTTACCGCTTTGCTCAGCCCCTCTTATAGCGTTGTTAGTTGCAGGTGAAGATTAGAGTTTCTTCCTTGTTGGAACATGGATATTTTGTTGGGATATCACAATATATCTTATTTAATTAATGCATCTATATACTTGGTAAAGGGTGGAAGGATCAGCCTTATGCCTGGTGTTTTGTTCCACTCTTGCCGCCCTAGTTTCCGTCATATCGGTGTTATGTTCCCAGATTTTGCGTTCCTTACGCGGTTGGGTTATAATGGGAACCCCTTGACAGTTCGCCTTGAATAAAACTCCTCCAGCAATGCCCAACATTGGTTTTACCATTCGCCACCTAGCCTCTTTTTCCCTTGGGTTTCGCGGACTCAAGGCTCATCTTTATTTTAACCCCCCCCCCCCCCCCGGGCCAGTGCTCCTCTGAGTGTTGGTCCGAACTGAGCTGCCTGCGGGGCCACCTCGGGGAAACTTGAGGGTTGGTTTTACTCGTAGCTAATCTCATCTAAGTGTGCCCTGAGAACGAGATATGTGCAGCTCCTATCGGGATTTGTCGGCACATTCGGGCGGTGTTGCTGGACTTGTTTTACCATTGTCGAGATGTCTTGTAACCGGGATTCGGAGTCTGATCGGGCCTTCCCGCTAGAAGGAATATCCTTCGTTGACCATGAGAGCTTGTGATGGGCTAAGTTGGGACACCCCTGCAGGGTTTTGAACTTTTGAAAGTCATGCCCGCGGTTATGGGCAGATGGGAATTTGTTAATGTCCGGTTGTAGAAAACCTGAAGTTGATCTTAATTAAAATGCACCAACTGCGTGTGTTACCGTGATGGTCTCTTCTCGGCGAAGTCCGGGAAGTGAACACGGTGTTGGAGTTATGTTTGACGTAGGTTGTTCTAGGATCACTTCTTGATCATAGTTGTTCGACCGTGCTTTTGCCTTCTCTTCTCGCTCTCATTTGCGTATGTTAGCCACCATATATGCTAGTCGCTTGCTGCAGCTCCACATCATACCTTTACCTTACCCATAAGCTTAAATAGTCTTGATCGCGAGGGTGTGAGATTGCTGAGTCCCCATGACTCACAGATACTTCCAAAACCAGCTTGCATGTGCCGATGAGAACGTGCAGGTGACGCAACCAAGCTCAAGGAGGAGCTCGATGAAGATCTTGTCTGTTGTGTCGTTTCATTCTAGATGATCAGTAGTGGAGCCCAGTTGGGGTCGATCGGGGATCTGTGTAGCATTTGGGGTAGTCTTCTTTTATTTTGCTTCCGTAGTCGGACCATGAGTGTATTTGGATGATGTAATGCTTTATTCATGTATTGTGTGAAGTGGCGATTGTAAGCCAACTATGTATCTCTTTCCCTTTATGTATTACATGGGTTGTGTGAAGATTACCTCACTTGCGACATTGCTTTCAATGCAGTTATGCCTCTAAGTCGTGCTTCGACACGTGGGAGATATAGCCGCATCGAGGGTGTTACAAGTTGGTAATCAGAGCCTTCCCCGACTTTAGGAGCCCCCCTGCTTGATCGAATAGCTGGCGTTGTTGAGTCTAGAAAAATGTTTTGAGTCGTATAGGATTATATATATATCGAAGAGTAGGATTCTTTTTACTCCTCAGTCCCTTTGTCGCTCTGGTGAGGCATCCTGACGTAGAGTTTTGACTCTTCTCTTCTCAAATTTCACTAAAAAAAATTTAGGATCACGCGGGTATCTTGGAATCGTTCCGATGGTTTTGTGATGAGAACATTGTTCTTGGTGCCTCCTGTCATATAGGGGTTGTGGCAGTGTCCCGGGGAGTTGAGCTCCGAGGTGTTGTCGTCATAATTTTATCGTTGCAGTTCTGGAATACCCGAGTTTAGTTTCGCCGACATCGAAAATCTTTTTTATGCAGTTGTTGGTGAGATAACCTCGACGCCACCCAGTACTAGGGCGGGAGTTCGGGAGTATCGCCATAACTCGTATAACGGATGCTTTTCGAAGGTTGAGGTAAACGATTTCCGAAGGTTTCTTGGTTATGTGTTGAAGGATGGATACAGCTGGATGTAGGATTTGCTAGTTTTGGGTGAGATATTATGCTTCCCCTGTATCCCCAACACCTGATTGCATAACCGAAAAGTTTCGGGAGTTTATAAGTGGGAATTCAAGTAGCTCTTAGGATATCTTTCCGACAGATGTATGATATGAAATTGGGGTCCGGCGTCTAGTGGTCCGCCTATCCACGGTTGGTTTAGAGTGGTCTAGTTGTGTCTTAAAGAGTCCTTGGCTATGCTGACTCGGGGACACTTCGTATGTCATGTGCACTGCCTTGTACATGATGGTGCTGTACGATCGAGCCCGTGTAGGCCCCACCACGAAAACTTCGGACAAAATCTCTATCATATGTTTGTTCCAGCTTATTTTGCTAGCCAATCCTTTGTTTTGTTTTGAGTTGTGGTATTCGAGTTGCTTCGAAGTCAAATGTTGATTCCATGCCTTTTCCTAAGTGGTGTTCTCATATTCCTATGTGGATACTAATACTTCATGATAATCGAAAGTGTCATGTCAATCCTTTTCAACCGGTGTGTTTCTCTTCTAGTGGATCCGATCACTTCAACATTCGCAAGATCAATTATCAGTTCTTCTCAATGGTGTTTGCTTCATCCGTTCCAAGTTGTCTTCGTTTTCCCACCCACCCACCCTTCTTCTTCGAGGACTCAGATTTCTTATTCCAGTATCTTTTTATTGATGGGAAGCTTCTCCATTCCTTTTCCGTCAATATTCTTATCCGGTGATTCTCAAGAAGATGCTAACGAAGCTTCAAGTTCGTCTCTCGTCACTCATTTTCTTCTCCAGTGGATTTAATTCAAGGTTTGGTATTGAGCATACTCCTTTTCTTTTTGCCCAATGCCTACTTATGCTGGTGCACCTCTTAATCTTCCCCGCTTGCTATTCTTTTGTTCCGGAGTGCTAAAGATATCTCAGAAGATTCGTGTTTCCACCCTTAATCCGTTCAAGCTATTTTGAGGATGTTATCTCATTCAAGCCTTTTAATTCAACCGGTGCAATCTCTATTTTTAATCATTCTAATGGTGTTTTCTCTTGAGTGGGCCCTAACCCACAGGGTTTTTCCCAGGATCTTACCTGACTCTTCTAATTTTACCGGAGCTATTCTCAAATTCTTTTCCAAGTTTGACGTAAGAATGAATTATCATCAGTCATATGTATTTCTCCAAGATCGGTCAAATTCTTTTCATCGTTGGATCAACTTCTTCATTTTTGTTTCTTCCGGAGTGTCTAAATAATTCATAGTGGTGTTTCTCATCGTCATTCTCAAATCTTGAAGACCAAAGAAGAGTTTTCCTCCATATCGTATCCGTTCTCTCAAGGATCCATGTCTCTAGCTTCGTGTCATCCTCTCATTATTGTTTTCGATTGTGAGATATTCTTTTCACCCATCCGGAGCAATCCAGGACTCTTTTCAGTTTGTTTCTCCAGAGTCCATCATCTCAGAATTATTCATTCTCAACGTGTAGCTATCGTTCTCCAAATCTTACCGGTGCATCATTCAAGTATTCTCTTATCAGCTCGTGATCTCTTCATTCTCATGTATCTAAATTCTCTCAAGTATCTTCGTTCATTTGCTAATTCTTCCCGGGGTTTCTTTTTCTTTTCTTCGTTCTTTTTCAATTCTTACGGTGGTTCTTCCAAGATTCTTCTTCCTTCGTTTATAATATCAATGGCATTTGTGCTGTCAAACTCTACCAGTGGATAGTTGAAGACCTTCTCAAGTTTGCGCTATATCAATCTTAATCCTTTCTACGAGAACAAGTAGTATGCCAAATATGTTGCTTGTCATCAATTTAAATTGATGAAGGATAAGCATAATGTAATTCTTATTCTTGTTTCATCCAAGTGATTAATTCCTTATTCCAGAGGTCCATCAAATTCTTGATTTCATTTGTTCACCTTTCTTTTCCGGAGCTCAAAGTTATTTCAATTATATCATTCCAAAGCTCCATCTAATCATCGCAAGGCTTCGATACTATTCTCTTCATCCTTCATTCCTTTTGATCATTCTTTTATTACTGGAGTTCTTCACGAAGGCTCAACATGATGGTTCAGCAAGGAGTTAATTCATTCTCGAAGTGTTCATCGAGATTCCTTTCAGAGGAGCTCAAACATTCTTCATCTTGCTATCCGGAGTGCAATTCTTTCTTCCGTATCATTGGAGGTGGTATTATGTCATTCTTGATAATTTGAGTTCATGTTTCGGGATTCACATGTTGTTAAGAATGAGATATTTTAATTCCATCTACCTTTTCGTTGGAATTATTGCGTGTCATGTTTCACCTAAAGCCTTTCCTAAGGACTGTTGCTATTTATGGTGCTCATAAATGACCCAAGTTCTTCATTTATCCTCCCGGTGATATAAGTTTCTCGTCTCCTTGTTGACCTCAATCCAATCTATTGCTTTCGTTAGTGGCAGAATTTCACCTCAGTTTTGAGAAGTTTTCCATAAGCCCACTACAAGTTTATTCGTTTCGTTGTTGGTTTTCCAACAACTTCGTTATATCTTTCTTGGAAGGGTGCTTTCCAAGCTCACTTATGGCAGAAGATGGCATTTTCTTCTCCATTCTTATTCCAATGATCGATACTCTATTCTTTCTCCCGGAGGCTTTGTGATATTGCTCTTTTCAATCATCATCTCGAATGGTGAGGATCGTGTTCTTTTCGTGCCTATCCATTCAACCGGAGTGTCGTGTTCTTCATTCAAGTTCTCTTATCTTATCAAGTTTTGCCTCCCTTCTCAACCGGAGTGATGTCCGAATTTGTTCTTCCTTGTTCCTCTTTCTTAACGGAGTGCTTTCAACTTTGTTAATATTCGTTGTTTTCTTTCTTTCAAGTTGTTCAACCTCTCAAGGTTCTTTGGTTTCACTCGTTTGTCAAAGAAGCAACTTAATTTTACCTCTTCTCTTTCTCTTTCGTTTGCCCTCCGGTGCCATTCTAGATCTCGGGACGAGATCCTCTCGTAGTGGTGGAGTGTTGTAACGCCCCAAGACCGGAGCTTCAGATGCCTTCCATGGGTTCCGAGTTTCGTTGGTGTTTTGTTTGGTTCATTGCTTTCATCATTGCATCATGTCTACTGCATCATGTCATCATGCAACCCGTTTTAAAACTCAACCAAATAAACCATATGGATCTTCGATCCATTTAAATCGAGGGAGTTCGCATGGTGCAATTCTCTTTATAACATATAAAAGTCTCCTACTATTACTAGGGAGCTATATTTTAAATATTCCTTAATTTGGAATTTATCACAACATACTTGCAAAAATAACCCCATGCCTTTTCTGCTTCGAGTTGATCCCCAAACCTTGCCCAATAATTCTTTTCCCTTTTACCGGGGCTCCTCCAAAATTCCCAACATTTTTAGACCTATCGAATACCAACTTCCTTCTCACACTCATTTGATTTAAATTCAAATGAGTTTGAGTTCAAACTTCACACGTGTGCTCTTTCCTATTTTTTGGGAACAAGCTCATTTTTTTGAGTCCGGGGAAATTAACCTCCGGCGCAAATTCTTTCCCTAACCTCCCTCTTTCTTTTTCTTCCCCTTAATTGTTTTCTGCTAAAGAAAATAGGAAGAGGAGAGAGAGATAGCTCCTGCCAACCTGGCCCAACCATCCCCGTGGCCCATCTAGGTCGAGCCAGCCTGCTTAAGGCCCACCTGCGGCCTGACCTAGCCGGCCCAAGGCATAGTGGCTACACCCTCTCTCTCCCTTGATCCCCTCCTTCTCACGCCGCCAGGGAGATACCCGACCCCCATCCCTCTCCTCTCGATCCCCTCCCCCTCGTTCCTACTCCCGCCGCCTCACACACCCTGCACCGCATCGCCAGGAAGAGGAGCTCCCCAGATCGCGCGCGCCCCTCTCTTCTATCGCCCCCGCTGCCTCCATCCTCGTGTCGCCTCTCTCCCCTTCCTCCCGTCACCGTCTTTGGCTGGAGCAGGAGCTCCCTGCTGTCGCTCCGGCCGGCGGAGTCCAAGCCCCCGAGCAGCACCGTGCCCTCGTCATGTTCCCCTCTCCCTCCTCCTTCGTCAGCCTCGTCGCTGGCCGACTGAACCGGCAGGAGTTCCCTGCCGCACGCGTCCCTGACGAGCGCGTTGGCCAGCGCCCGACGCCATTGACCTCGAGCTCCCGTGCCCTGCCTTGTTTGCGTGCCTCTGGCGAAGCTCCGGGAGCAGCCATGGATGTCGTCCACCGCCTACAGCTCGAAGATGTGGCGCGCCCAAGCCTCGGAGGCGACCAGATCGACCTCCCCAAGCTCCTTCGCGCCCTGCTGCCGCTGTCCTTCTGCAGCGTCGCCGTCCGCGTCCGCAGGAGGCCGCCGCTCGCCTCGCCCCTCTGCTGCCGGCGACCGAGGCCGCTGGGGCATGCCCGCAGTCACCCAGCGCCGCCTTGCACCGCTCCTCTTCCTCGCGTGGCCCGAGGACCCTGCTGGCTTCGTTGTAGCGCTCTGCCGCCAAGTCCTCGCCGACCTTCCTCTGCGTGCCCGCAAACTCCACCGACTGCGGGATGTGTGCTTTCCGCTGTCGGATACGCCAAGTTCGCCCGGTCCAAGACCACCGCAAGTCCGTCTACACAAAACTGCCAAGTACCTCTACGTATCGGATGTCGCCAAGTACCACGACGCCTTTGGGAGACCCGTGAACATCAAGCTCCTCTGCCACAAACGGTCATAGTGTTGTGGATCCGACAAGTACCCCCTCTGGACCGCCAAGATCCTTTACCGGTGACTCGAACTTCCACGGAACGTGAACGATTACCGTCGCAAGAACGGGACCAGAAAGTCCGAAGACCCCGAGTACCACGACTACCCTCGAGGACATTGGTTCCGTCAAGTTCGACTACAACATGTGTATGACTACCGCCGCCGTGATTTTTCGACAAGACGTCGTGAGCCTGTACTTCCACTACCGCTCTGATGATCGCCGATGAACGATAGGACGACTACTTCGGCTACCGTCGCGTGAACCACTACTTCCCTCGACGTCCGAGAACGTCTACTTCCACTACTTCCTCTACACCGACTCGATACACTTCGAAAATGCATGCTTCAAAGGTATAACCCCGAGACGATCGTCCGAGAACGAATGCTTGTGTCGTATGAGATGCACCCTTTGTCTGCACCGTGTCCGGAGTGTCTCTCGCTTCCATGCCATCGACTCGTGGGACACCCGGGATCTGGGAGCGCCCCACCATCTTTTGCATGCATCCGCACACTTCTCCTTTGCATCGGTATCTCAATCGAGTTACCGGAACCAGAACATTGTCGTGGCACCGTTTTCGTTATCGTTGCAGTGGCACCCTTTTTCCTTTCCACCACGGTGACAAATGTTTCATAATGCTCTTGTCTACTTTTAATAAAAATTGCATAAACTGGCACATGCCATCCGCATCATGTTAACAACATTTAAAATGTTTAAATTGTTGTTGCATCAAATTGCTAATGCATATGGGGTTTACCGGATTTGTTGTTTGTTATATCCGGCCCCATTTAAATTGTTTAAATGGTATAGTTTTGTTATGCTTCACCTCATTTAATATTGTTGAGTACCTAACCGAGAGTGAACTAAATAATTGATGTGGTGTTCCGTCCATATGCAACTCGTTGCATATTGAGCTCCACTTAATTTGTAGTGTTGTTTGTTGCACTTTGCCATGCCATGACTCATTAAACTGGACATGCATCATACTTGTTCGCGCATCGTGCCATGCTTATGTGATGGTTGTTTACTTTGTTGTTTGCTTTCTTTCCGGTGTTGCTTCTTCAGGTTAGTTCCGATAACGTCACGTTTGTGAGGATCCGTTCGACTACGTCCGTTTGTCTTCTTCGTGGACTCGCTCTTCTTCCTTCCGGGATCTCAGGCAAGATGACCATACCCTCGAAATCACTTCTATCTTTGCTTGCTAGTTGCTCGCTCTTTTGCTATGCCTATGCTACGATACCTACCACTTGCTTTATCATGCCTCCCGTAGTGTTAAGCCAAGCCTCTAACCCACCTTGTCCTAGCAAACCGTTGGTTGGCTATGTTACCGCTTTGCTCAGCCCCTCTTATAGCGTTGCTAGTTGCAGGTGAAGCTTGGAGTTTGTTCCTTGTTGGAACATGGATATTTTGTTGGGATATCACAATATATCTTATTTAATTAATGCATCTATATACTTGGTAAAGGGTGGAAGGCTCGGCCTTATGTCTGGTGTTTTGTTCCACTCTTGCCGCCCTAGTTTCCGTCATATCGGTGTTATGTTCCCGGATTTTGCGTTCCTTACGCGGTTGGGTTATAATGGGAACCCCTTGACAGTTCGCCTTGAATAAAACTCCTCCAGCAATGCCCAACATTGGTTTTGCCATTCGTCACCTAGCCTCTTTTTCCCTTGGGTTTCGTGGACTCAAGGGTCATCTTTATTTTAACGCCCCCCCCGGGCCAGTGCTCCTTTGAGTGTTGGTCCGAACTGAGCTGTCTGTGGGGCCACCTCGGGAAAACTTGAGGGTTGGTTTTACTCGTAGCTAGTCTCATCTGAGTGTGCCCTGAGAACGAGATATGTGCAGCTCCTATCGGGATTTGTCGGCACATTCGGGCGGTGTTGCTGGACTTGTTTTACCATTGTCGAGATGTCTTGTAACCGAGATTCCGAGTCTGATCGGGCCTTCCCGCTAGAAGGAATATCCTTCGTTGACCGTGAGAGCTTGTGATGGGCTAAGTTGGGACTCCCCTGCAGGGTTTTGAACTTTCGAAAGCCGTGCCCGCGGTTATGGGCAGATGGGAAT
The DNA here is from genome assembly GCF_056163025.1 of Triticum urartu. Lineage (NCBI taxonomy): Eukaryota > Viridiplantae > Streptophyta > Magnoliopsida > Poales > Poaceae > Triticum > Triticum urartu. The sequence goes on along the minus strand of NC_141879.1, from coordinate 411,615,165 downwards.
TTGTTAATGTCCGATTGTAGAAAACCTGAAGTTGATCTTAATTAAAATGCACCAACCGCGTGTGTTACCGTGATGGTCCCTTCTCGGCGGAGTCCGGGAAGTGAACATGGTGTTGGAGTTATGTTTGACGTAGGTTGTTCTAGGATCACTTCTTGATCATAGTTGTTCGACCGTGCTTTTGCCTTCTCTTCTCGCTCTCATTTGCGTATGTTAGCCACCATATATCATAGTCGCTTGCTGCAGCTCCACATCATACCTTTACCTTACCCATAAGCTTAAATAGTCTTGATCGCGAGGGTGTGAGATTGCTGAGTCCCCGTGACTCACAGATACTTCCAAAACCAGCTTGCAGGTGCCGATGAGAACGTGCAGGTGACGCAACCAAGCTCAAGGAGGGGCTCGATGAAGATCTTGTCCGTTGTGTCGTTTCATTCTAGATGATCAGTAGTGGAGCGCAGTTGGGGTCGATCGGGGATCTGTGTAGCATTTGGGGTAGTCTTCTTTTATTTTGGTTCCGTAGTCAGACCTTGAGTGTATTTGGATGATGTAATGCTTTATTCATGTACTGTGTGAAGTGGCGATTGTAAGCCAACTATGTATCTCTTTCCCTTTATGTATTACATGGGTTGTGTGAAGATTACCTCACTTGCGACATTGCTATCAATGCGGTTATGTCTCTAAGTCGTGCTTCAACACGTGGAGATATAGCCGCATCGAGGGCGTTACAACAGTTCCCGGTGGGGGGTTGGATGAACAGGACGCCATGGTAGTAGAGGACGTTGCCGCTAGATGAACAAGACCCTGATCGAGCCGGTTGGGGTGGATGAACAGGACCCCGTGGAGGGCTGGATGAATAGGACCCTGTGGACGGCTGGATGAACAGGACCCCGTGGAGGGCTGGTTGAACAGTAGCTAGTGGAGGGCTGGATGAATAGTTCCCCGTGGAGGGGTGGTTGAACAGGACCCCGTGAAGGCGGCTGGTTGAACAGTAGCGGGTGGAGGAGCGGTGGAGGCTGGATGAACAGGAGCCCGTGGATGAACAGTCGCAGGTGGAGGCCAGAGGAGGTCAACCGTGGATGAATAGTAGCCCGTGGAGACTGGAGGAGGTTGATGGTGGAGATGAACAGTAGCCTGTGGAGTCTCGTTTTGTGGTACGCCACACCCCTCCCGATGAACATGACCCCCGTTCCGATCGTAGCGCTCCAACACAAGTCCGTTTCCTCCGTTTTGCGGTACGCCACACCCCTCCCGATCAACAGGACCCCGTTTTGGCCATAGGAGGTCCAAGAGAAGTCTGTTTCCTACGTTTTGCGGTATGCCAAACCCCTCCCGATGAAGAGGATCCCGTTTCGACCGTGGCCGGTCGAACAAAAGGTCGTTTCCTCCGTTCTGTGGTACGCCAGGCCTCGTTTCGATCGGCTAATCCATCCAAGCCGGTTGGCTCCCGATGAAAACGATGGCACAGTTTCTCCATTCCGGCCTAGCCGGTTGGCTACCGATGAACAGGACGCCTTCGCTGCCTCTCCATGTACACGAGCCCTGGCCGTACGTATGCGCAAGTAGGCGTTCGAGACCCCGCCTGTATGTATGTACATAGCCGTATTTACTTTCTTGCACCTTGGTTGTACGTACATGTACATGCTACGTGTGCGCCTCTACTATGACACGTGTCCTTCCTTACTCAGCCACTGCAGCCTGCAGATAGACCGATCGACTAGTATGTACGTACACGTTCACGACCAGAATGACAACACTACGTACGCTTCGACCAGGTGGGTCCTGACTGTCAGGGAGGATAAGGAGGCACTTCCTTGCGTGCGAAGATGTAGCTGGTGGGTCCTAGCAGTCAGGGGGACGTTTTTTCACGAAATACGATGGCATGTCCGATGGGTCCTTGCTGTCAGGTGGAGGAATCATTATTTTGTGCGTAATAAGGTTGCACTTCCTTGCTGCGGCCGGGGACCCAACTGTCAGCCTCTCCACGTACAGTACTCTTCCAATGGAAGTCGTTCCTTGACCACATTGACCACGCCGCGCCGAAAGCACCAAGGCGGTGGACGACGGCGAGGCCTAGGAAGGGAACGACACGGAGCCGGGGAAGACGCAGCGGTGGATGCCCATGGGTAGAGGAGTATGAGGGTTCACTGATTCGGCTACGGTGTGAGGCTACCATCGCCGTAGAATAACAGGCTTCCGTGGTAGCATAGACGGCCACGGGAGGCAGGAGCACGCGGAATGACCGACACTTGTTTGGGCGGCTGGAGCAAGAAGACCAGAGGTTGAGGAAGCACTACGGCCGTTGGATGGACATCATACGGTCACTAGAGCTAGAATCATTCATATTGACTAAGTTGACAAAGCCCTCCGTCCCCGTCAACTTAGTAGGCCCATAAGTCAGCCTCCCACTATGGTGGTTCCCAACTAGCAGGGGGAGTATTCATTTTTTTTGTGTGTTCACCACACCATGCCGAGCGCATCCAAGGTGGTGGATGAGGGCGAGGCCACGGATAGCAGCGAGCCGGAGATGGGAAGACACGGGAGTGGAGTCGCAGATGAGAGGTGTACGAGGGTTAACTGGTTCTGGTGCGGTGTGGTTCGGCAGTCGGTAGAGAAGAACAAGAGGTATGGAGCGGTGGAGGGATGGCCAGGCCGGCGGTGGGGTAGCGCTTCACAGCGAAGCGTGCAAAGCAGAGCTGCTAGCAGCAGGAGGCGGGAGCAGGTGGTCCCGGCGGCGCTGGAGGAAGAAGACGAGAGATTGAAGATGGATGCCGGTCGTTGGATGTCGGCTAACGATATTAGAATCATTTGTTGACTAAGTTGACAACGATTTGCGTTGGCTTCGACCTATTGGCCCACATTTCAGCTTCCAAAAATGTGGCACGTATTCAACCCATTTTTCCAGAATTTACAGTCAATTTGATCTCTCTTTTTTGAGAATTACAGTCCATTTGCTGAGGCGGGTGAACAAATAATGTAGCGTCTATGCGGCCCATTTTTCTAAAAATACAGTCCATTTTCACCTTCTCGAAATACATGAATTTGCTGGGCTGGCTAAACAAATAATGTAGCGTCCGTGTGGCCCATTTATTTTTTTTCTAAAAAATACAGGCCATTTGCACTTTCTCGAAATACAGATTTTGCTGGGCTGGTTCTAATTATAATGTAGGGTTGGGTGCAGCAATGTTGTCAAAAAATAAACAGGTGTTGAGCATTTTGTTATAAATATATTTAACTAATAAGTGATTTATTATTACATTGCTTCTTAAATCTTACCAAGCTTTTGTACACAATCACCAGGATTTTCGTTGCCTTAATGTAAAAAAATCCAGGATTTTATTGTTAAGAAATTATTTTTGTAAGTTAATAAGATCTGGGATATTGTTTTCTTATATATGTAAGTATCTGTTAAATATATGATGACAATAACAATAATATATAATAACATATAAAATAATTTAAATATATATAATATAGTTAGCAGGGAAACATAAGTTGGACCAGGTGTTCCTATTCTTATATAGAAAAACGGAACAGACCTTTGCGTTTTCTTCAAAAAAATACATAAGTTGGGCTGCCGATGTTTCAGGAAAAATAAAACCTCGGATAGAAGGTCCGTAGGCCAGTCGATACGTGATGGCCCTCAAGAAAATACAAACCGGCATGCCATTGGTTGTGCATGTTAAAAAAGAAAGCCTAAACGGGGCAGCCCACAACCCAGCTGATATTTGCTGCCCCATTGATAATAAATGATACCTGCCACCTCCGCGGCTTCGTTGTAAATTTATCTCCTTTAGTAACTACATTGAAGCACCTCAAAAAAATGTAACTATGTTTACAAACCCATGGGCCCCAATGTCAGTATAGCATTAGGAGGAAGTGTTTTTTTCAATGAGGGACTTGCTTGCGTACGACCATAGACCTGGTGGGTCCCGACTATTCGCCTCTCCAGGTATAGTCCTCTCCAGATTCCTCTCATTTGTTCAGCATGTTCACAACGGCAGACAGCGGCACCGCGGTGAGCGCACAAAGCGCATGACGAGATCGAACCACGTGAGGCAGTGCCTTATTTCTATTGAAACTATTGAAAATCCTAGTGGCCAAGTGACACTAGCCGACCGTTGTTCCTCCCGGGTTCGACTCCATCTGATGCAGGGAAAATATCTCCAATTTTTTTGCCTCTGCCATTATTGACATGTGGGTCCCCATTGTTATCTACGCACACCACGTCCAACACTTGCCAAAACTTCGTCCCTCGTTTTCTCTGTTTTTCGCACACTCGACATTGTAATGGCATTTTAAAAATAGCATATCTTTTTGACTATGCATCATATGAAGATGTGCTATGCATGAATGTTGATCAGCATGATGTTAACTGGCTAGTAGTTCCATTTTCGGCCATGAATAAAACGTCAAACATGATGTTATCCCTATTTGAAAAGGGCGTGTTAATATAAATGCTCTGCCTCTGAAACTTGCAGTTTCTTCTCTGAGAATCGCATTGTTTGCACTTTTATACTCCTATGAAACTACATTTTTTAAGTGCTAAAAATAGATCTCTAGAATTTATCAAATAGTTCATATGCTCAATACTGCAAATAAGAAATTCAAAAGAAATTCATATCTAAAAGTACTCTCAAAATACACAGCACAAAACACAATTCACAACCTACAGATACTGACAACCCTAAGCTCCTCCTGATAATTCACAGCCTGTCCGAGTATTGGGCTGGGGGGCAGTCCCCTCCTATTCCTCGGCGGCAGACAGCCGCCCCGTGAGACAATGTGAACGGCGAGGGAGAGGATGGCGGAGAAGGGTCGTCGGGCCAACTGCTTTTCTCCTCTTGTAGTTGGGTTCGGATGACGAAGACTCCATCGGCTAGCTTTGGGACGGCACCCTCATAAATGGCACCATGTAGATGCTCGATCCTTCAATCTCTGGTGGATTCTCCATCTGGGGTCGATACTCCCACCACCGCTGCCTCACGATCGGATTCGGTGAATCCGTTTTCTCTATAGCCCAGAGGAGCAGCTCTATGTACTCCGGCATGACTCCCTTCGGGAGTGTCGCCGCCTTTTCGCTCTGTTGCAAATATTTGGACATGGATATCACCGTCGCCGCTAGTTGGTCCTTGTTGTCAAACCAAGACTGTATCTCCAACATCCTAGCTAGCTTCACAGGGTCGCCGTCTGCGATCATCACGTATCGGTTGTACTCCTCCATCGATCTACTTCTCCACAGCACCTTCACTCGCCGGTGGTGGTATTTGAATGGAAGAGGAGAGGAGCGGCACTGGTTTTGGATTGGAACAGGAGAGGAGCGGCGCTGCTTTTGGATTGGAACAGGAGAGGAGGGGCGGTGGTTTTGAAATGGAAGAGGAGAGGAGCGGCGTTGGATTTAGATTGGAACAGGAGAGGAGCGGCAGTGATTTAAGAGGAGATTAGTAGCACTGGTCTTGGAAGTATTTTTTTGTTTTATATATTTTGGGTCAAAGTTTGTCCACGTACTGTATTTGACAAGCAAAATGTGAATGCATGTCACCAAGAAATGTATCGTTTGTTTCGTATCCGAATGTACTTTCAAATTATATTATTTTTGCAACGTATAATATATATTTTGTTTATGAAAATCATGGTAAATTATGACCTAAAATAAAAGGGAGACCAACTAATATGGGGTCGCTTTCTTAATTGAAGGGTGAATTGATTTTGATTTTGATTGAGTCATAGCGCGCCGGCCCTCTCGTCCAATCCTAAATCGCTATCGCATGCTTCTCCACCTCTTCTCTATTGCAAAACCACCTCCTCTGCTCTCCATCATATCCATTCCAAAATCACCGTCTCGCCTCTCCCTCTTCTCCATTGCAAAACCACCCCCTCTCCTCTCCATCTTATCCATTGCAAAACCACTGTCTCGCCTCTCCCTCTTCTCTATTGCAAGACCACCATCTCTCCTCCCATCTTCCAAAGCTAGCACCGGACCTCTCAGAAGGCCATCTATGGAGAGGATGCAGCAGCGAATCGGCCAGATCGCCGGCGGCGACCAGGCAAAGTTAGCCAGGTTGAAGGAGATCTGTCGGGGATATACCCCGCGGTATGACCTGGCCGGAAGTATGACCCGGCTGGACATGGCGCTTCATCGTGGCCCGCCGGAGGATTGGCGACTCACGAGTCTGGCACTTCACTGGTGTGACGACTCACGAGCCTGGCGACTTAATGATGGACACGACGACGGGTCAGACGGATGACAAGGACCCAAGGCCCAGTAGGCCAGCTCATGTTATAGTGGGCTGGCTTAAGACGGAAGGCATGAGGAATATTTCCTTTACGAGGAAGCAAGACATGTACTTGTATCCGACTTGTAATAAGAAAATAAGTTAGTTCTAATTCTACTAGGACTCTACATGTAAACCATCCCTTCAACTTATATAACGAGGGGCAGGGCTCCCCAAAGAGGGACAAGCAACCAGCAATAATATCTAGGGCTAGACACAAAGGGGGATCCGGCTTATGCGGCGGCTCTCTCATGAACATAATGAGATCTAGCTACAAACAGCATGTAGGGCTATTACCGGATGATGTTTTCCGGGGCCCGAAGTTGTCTAAATCCTTATCTTGTGCGTTGATCCGCCCTGCGTCTCTCATCCCGATCAACCTCTCTCAAGCTATCACAAAGAGGCGTTGGCCTCATGATTAAGTCCTCACACTAGGACATCTGCCATGACAATTCTACGACAGTTGGTGCCCACCGTGGGGCCCGCGTACGGTGGTGTTGAGTTCTTGAAGGGATTCTTCCCAGGATTTTGAGAAGTTCGTGATTTTCAGATGAAGAAGAGCCGGATCACGTCTGTGTGCATGGTCACACGCAAACACACGATCCGTCGTGACCGGATCACTTTTCGCTGCACCGTTGTGAGAAGCCAAGGGCAGAGGGGGTTTCATCGGTACGGATAAAATCATCAGATTATGGTTGTTTTTGTCAAATTCGCCGAGTCGCTGCCGCCGCGTACAGGAGTCGCCGAGACTGTCACCTGAAGCCAGATCGGGATCCATCATGGGAGATTACAACAAATAGGACTCGGTCTCAATCTCCGCTTCGGTCTTCACTTTCGAGCGACCCGTAGTGGAACTGCCGCCGGGTCTTTGCCTCTGCCTCCGACGCGGACGAACCTCTGAGTCGCCAGGAGGACCTCGCTCCGAGCCGTTATTTCCAGCTCGCCTTCGCCGCGCGTCGTAGTGGCAAGCCGCCGCCTGCCTTGAGCCACCGGACTCCGACTCCGAGTGGCCTCTGCTCCGACCCGTTCCAACTCGGCCATGCTCTGATCTGCCCTCACCTCGTCGACCCGCCAGCCGTTGAGCCTCCCGGACCGCCGTTGACCCGCCTGAACCTACTGCTCCGACTCTGCTGCAAATCATCGCAGGTTTTGAGCCCAGCCTCGCGTTGCCTCCATCGTTAAGCCGCCCGGCCGTTATTGGCAAGCCGTTGCTGCTTCGAGTGACCCGCCACTAGGCGGCCTTCCCTCCGTCTCTACGGTCAGAGGCTTCACCTCCATCGGTCCTCGCTCCTGCGCGTGCCTATAAGCCGCGCCGGACTCGCCTCGACCGTCGCGGTCTTGCTTTACATTAAGCTGCAAATCTCTGTCACCACCTGGCTCTATTGTCACCACAGCCAAGTCGCCGCTGCCTCTGTTAGCGGCCAAGCCGCCTCCGCCGAGGATCGCTGCACCTCAAGCCGCCGGGGACCTCCTCGGCCGCGGCCGCCACCGAGCTGCCTCTAGCTCGGTCGTCACTGAGCTGCCTCCGCCTCGTCCGTCTAAAACACAAGTTGGATGTGTGAATGCCAGATGCAATTACAAGTCTACAGCAGGTGCAGAGGAGCGCGCCTTCTAGTCACCTTAATATCTCAACGGACCCCGCAACCTTTATTCAGACAAACCTAGCAAGGTGCCGCAGTTTGCCAAAGTCGATGCAGTCAGTATATTAGTAGTGGTGTATTACTACTTGGGGTCACTTTAAATCCTGACAGATGGACGTGGAATACTAGATGGGCATGGACCTCAAAGCTTGATGGATGACGGAATAATCCGGTCAAGACTATGCAAGATTGTCTGCCCGGCTAAATTGCCCAAAGAACAGGCGCACGCGTTCGTCCAAATCCGGTCTGCATCAACATACGGGGATGCCCGACGACTGACGGACACGCAGAACACGCTTTTCTTCTTTGGCCCGAGCAATGTTAGCGAAGGCTGCTCTAGCGTCTATCCATGCTGTCCTACTGTGCGCTCACACGGGCGCATCTCGTCGTCTAAGTCGCGTGCTCTGCCTATTGCCGCATGCAAAGATTCTACAAACAGGATCACCAGTCATTCAAAGATATCAGGTGATATCTTCCCTCTTTATTTTATTAGCATGTTAATTCGTCCAAAAACAATTATTTAGGCATATAATATTGTTTCGCAGGGCAATTATTCATGACAAAATGGTATTACACCACTCACAGGTGGTCGTCCTTACTTAAAGGACTCCCGCACCGGCTTATAATGACATGGCCGGCTCACCCGTCCGCGCCGTCTTACAATGCCACGGACCACTCGCTCATCTGTCCTCATGGCGGTTCAGACGTCCGCACCGGTTTACAACACGGAGGACAACTTGCTCGTCTGCGCCGGCTTACAACACTGCGGCTGACTCATCTGTCTGTGCCGCCTTTGATGTTGCGGTCGTTTTACTGTCCGCCCTGCGGTCTGGCCTATTCAACGTGTCGGGTTGACTAACGGATACCGCTGAGGATCATAAGGTCCAAATACATCAGGTGATATATGTCCAGACTATTTTAAATAGTACGTATCAAATTTTTTCTTTTTGAGAACAATTACTCTGGTTTATAATATTACCTATGCAGGACATTTGATCACAGCAAGAGCGGTAGCGATTCTCCCGCGTCCATACTGTCTCTAATGTTGCGGGTTTTTTTTCGTCCGCCTCCGCGGTTTGGTGTATATCAACACAATGCGGCTAACTTGCCGATCGCACGCTTTACCGCGCCGCTTCACCATGGTGGTCAACTGATCATCAACTCCACGGCCGATAAATTTTGGCCTGACATATCAGGTGTTCACTGTAAGAGTGATGGTCATGTCATGGATATCATGAATCAGCATCTGACCCGCCATAATGATCAACGAATATATGTGCAAGTCCCCGCCTCTACGGCCCAGTTTATATTAGCATGATGAGGCCGAACCGCCCGTCCACGCGGTTTACCGCGCCTGCGATTGACTCGCCTGTTCGCACCGGCTTATAACACTGCGACCGACTCAGCTATCTGTGTTGCCTCTGAAGCCGCGGTCGTCTTTGTTGTCCGTCTCTCGCGGCCTGGTCTACATCAACACACTGGGCCGCACCTGTCTGCATGAGCTGTTTATTGAGTATAAAGCCAGTCACTGCTCGGGTAGCCCTGTTTTCTTTCAAATTGGAGGCAAATTATCATCAACCGCCGTCTGCACTGGATGGTTCAATGGGCAGGCGCACAAGTCGCCGCCACTGCAGTTTGGTTAACTTCAAATAGCCAGTTGGAAGGAACCATTGGCCGAATTGCTGACATGGCTCATACAGGATCATTTATAACCCGCCGCAGTCACCTCAACCTTCTGTGGATTCACATCGCGCTATCAACACCAATGATATACACTTTCTGCTATGATCTAATACGGAGAGTCTCAAGCCAACTCCTCAAGTAGTCTTAAGACTCGGGGGCTACGATGACATGACTCAGTAAATGACTGACAGTTTAAAGCAATTCAAGAACCCTAGGACGATGTAGGGAAAGATAACCCGGTCCCGGAGGCTACTACCATATTGATGAAAATTTAAAGGCCGTTAGAAAATTGTCGGTTCAAAATAAAGATTCCAGTTTAAAATCCGGTTCAAGAGACATCTCTCTCCCGCAAAGCTTTGAAACTCTCAAATCCGGTTCAAACATCCAGCTCAAGGTAAATTTGTCTCTTACAAAGCTTTTAAGCTCTCAAATCCAGTTCAGACATCCGGTTCAAGGACAATCTGTCTCCCACAAAGTTTTGAAGCTTTCAAATCCGGTTTATAGTTCCGGTTCAAAAAGAATTAATCTCTCGCAAGATGCTAGTTCTCAGAAAAATTAAAGGTTCCGAAAGAGAACTTGATGCCATGATGTGCGGTTCAAACATGGGTATCCTGACTTACGGCTTACCTTATTATGGTCACTTGGGGGCTTCTTTCTCATCGAGCATAGCTGTCGGTACCCTCTTGATCGGTGCGATGCCAAAATTTATATGGTCACTTGGGGGCTTCCTGTTCAAACATAGGTCATATTCGGACCAAAGAGAATATAGCTGTCGGTACCCTCTTGATCGGCACACTGCCAAACTCACTAGGGGGCTTCTTGCTCGTATTCGAATCATAGCTTAACCCCTTTGGGGTCCGACTTTGATCGTATTCGAATCAGAGTCATTAAAAAACTCTCAAGGTCATTTGGGGGCTTCCTGTTCAAACATAGGTCGTATTCGAACCAAAGAGAACATAGCTGTCGGTACCCTCTTGATCGGCGCAACGCCAAAGCCACTAGGGGCTACATGATCGTATTTGAATCCTAGCTTAACCCCTTTGGAACGGTTTACTGATCGTATTCGAATCAGAAGCCTCGATTTTTTTTCTTTCTATTTGGTTTAAGTTTTTGCAAACAATCTTTGGTTTTGTCTTGAGACTTTTTTGTTCAGATCTAAGTATAAGTGTGGTTTAAATTTAAACCGGCTTGACTTTGGACGATAAGTCGCCAACATGTGACAATCACCATATATTTGGAAGTATTGGCTTCTAAGTATTGGGTTATCACCCTTACTGCACAGGTCATGTAAACCGGCAGTACAAATTCAATATCACAGTGGTTATATGTGAGATATTATGACCCGCCCTACGGTAAACCACCAAGGGATCTTGTGATCTACTTATGTGCAGGATTTATAGAGCTATGACTTACATAAATAATTAAGTTCAAGCCCATCATCAAAAGATTGAAATTGGTGTCTCAAAAAGGTTATCAATTCTTGATTTTCTCAAAGGTTATAAGCCGCCGGGTTATAAAAATTCCGGCTTACAATGGAGGCGTATTAAATCGCCATCGGAAAAGTGTCATCGGTATTTAAACTCCGGATTTACTTATCAACAGATGAGGTATTCAAAGTCGCTTTGGCGCAATGGCTATTATTTTATCAATGGATATGATTTATTCTACAATGGAAGGAATAGTCCCGAGTCGCTGCAGGCTTACAACCCGGCACTTGGGGGCTACATTATTTAAATTGAGATTACATCAAATAAGCAAGTCCCATGTCACTGTCAGCATGCACCATGGCACTTGGGGCTAATGTAAAGTCACTTTTTGTTCAACTTATTGAAGACCCGACTCATCACATTGTAATGAGCTGGCCCTTGGGGGCTACCAATTGCTCCTGTCAAAAATTCAAGGTACACAAGCATTAATCCATTATATTGAACGGTCCACTATTCGGTTGGTAGAGTACAAAGCTCTTAACCTTGTGGACGTGGGTTCAAGCCCCATGGTGGAGAATTATATTATATGATGTTATTATCAATAAATTATATACAAAGTCCCAACTCAGTAATCTTACTAAGCCGGCCCTTGGGGGCTACACGTTGTTGTTCAAGTTTACATGGTTATATCTACAAAGTCCCTGCTCATTATTGCATAATGACCCGGCCCTTGGGGGCTACACTGGTTGAAGTTTTCAAGAATAAGGCAATTACATGTCCCAGGTTGCTGTAAGCATGAGAACCCGACACTTGGGGGCTACAGGTGATATGCATATAAGGGAGAAAAAATCTTCAAATTCTCAATTTAGAGTAGACCAGATTAACCCGGTGTCTGCAACAATCATGACCCGCCATCATTTATTTATAACCCGGCAATTTTGGCAATTATAAATCGGCAAGATCTACATCTTTAAGCCAGCTGAATATCAGTTGAATATTTCAAGACCAATATTTTTGTCAAGTCAGAGCATTGAAGGACGACTCAAATGGATTATTCCTTATAATAATTCTCTAGAAGAGCCAATGTAAGCAAATTGGTTATGAAGCTGGCCTATTGACCCTGATTTTTTAGAAGAAGTGCCTGGATTTTTGCATTGGCAAGGTTTGGACATATCTGTTAAAAGAGATTTGCTATAAGATCTTGAATATGCATCCAGGAGGAAATAACAAGGACTTAAAGATGATCAGGTGCCGGTTTAGGAAAATTGTTAACCCGGAACACAACCTATCAAGTTTGTTCTTGTGTTTATTTTACAGGATTAGTTTAACATGGATAAATCTAAATTAAACTGGGGGCTAATGTCGGTGATATACCCCGCAGTATGACCCGGCCGGAAGTATGACCCGGCTGGACTTGGTGCTTCATCATGGCCCGCCAGAGGATTGGCGACTCACGAGTCTGGCAGTTCACTGGTGTGACGACTCACAAGCCTGGCGACTTAATGATGGCCCCGACGGCGGGTTTGACGGATGACAAGGGCCCAAGGCCAAGTAGGCCGGCTCATGTTATAGTGGGCTGGCTTAAGACGGAAGACATGAGGAATATTTCCTTTACGAGGAAGCAAGATCTGTACTTGTATTCGACTTGTAATAAGAGAATAAGTTAGTTCTAATCCTACTAGGACTCTACATGTAAGCCACCCCTTCAACTTATATAAGGAGGGGCAGGGCTCCCCAAAGAGGTACAAGCAACAAGCAATAATATCTAGGGCTAGACACAAAGGGGGAGCCGGCTTATGCGGCGGCTCTCTCGTGAACATAATGAGATCTAGCCACAAACAACATGTAGGGCTATTATAGGATGTTGTTTCCCGGGGCCCGAAGCTGTCTAAATACTTGTCTTGTGCGTTGATCCGCCTTGCGTCTCTCATCCCGATCAACCCCTCTCAAGCTATCACAAAGATGCGTTGGCCTCACGATTAAGTCCTCACACTAGGACATCTGCCGTGACAATTCCACGACAAGATCCTTACTTGGTTTTACAATGAGTGGGAGATTTCGAGGACGGTGAGGGCCAGGTTGCAATGTATGCAAAAGAGCGAGAGGCGGCGATGAGCGCGGCGATGTACTCCTCGGCGGCAGTCACACACAGTCCTTCGAGTTCATCGAGTATCTCCTCTGGGCGATGGAGCAGACAGATTCGCCCAAGGCTAAAGTCAGGCGTAGGTGGTGGGCGTACAGGTCAAAGGTCGAGTATCCAGAGGATAATGAATCAATAGAGTATGGTGTGCCGTTCATAAGGGTGCAGTTCCAGCCGGAGCCCCAGGAGTATTCGTTCTCCCAGCGCAAGAGGAGGATAGATGGCGTGATGTCGCTTCCCCGCCATTCTCCACGGTTCCCTCGACGCTCGCCTCATTTCAACGACGGCGGTAAGGTTTAAGGTAAGCTTCACACTAACCTAATCTTCCATCTTCTCATGCTTACAATCAAGGTGACGACTAATGAAAATCATGCTTACAATCAATCTCCGAGTACTACGCCAATCACCCTAAAATAGCTCTGGACCTTTGGGTCAAAGTTGTGACACTGTGTACAAATAAAGAAAAATAGATTGGTGCTTCTTTCAGAAAAGAGTACTCCCTAGAAAACTGCCAGTATAAGCTACTAGTATTTGGTTAGGGGATTTGCTGCCGAGAAAGTTCCGTCCACAGAGAGCACCACACATCCCACTAGTGGTGATGGATGCCAATGCGTGCATGGAGCATGGTTGGTGTCAGTGATTTTTACTTGGCACACCTCGCACTCTTCATATATGCCGGTTCCATCCGTACATTTGTACAATTCCACCAAAATGCAGCTGAATAACCCTATTTGCACAGATAATGAAAAAGCGTGATTGCATTATAGTGGCACTAGTTGATGAAACATACACTAATAAATAGAAGAAAATATTGCGATAGTATCATAGTATGCCATGCTGCGAGGGCGAGATGGGCCCTGCGGCGCCTCATACGGTAGGCCTCATACTGGAAATCGACCCAAGTCTCCCGGATACACCTTCTGCCAGTGATGACCATCAGTGTACATCGGTAGTACAAGGAGGGGCCTTGAGACATTCCAATCTCTATTTTTGTGCGGATCAACTAAAATTAAGCACCCCAGTTTGCAGAAATGCTTAAACATTAACAATGGGACTAGTTGATGAAACATATACAAAGAAAGAGAAGCACTTTATTTATCTACATTGGAAATGAAATGATAGAGAGGACACTCGCTCTATTTTAACTATATTATTACTTCATTTTATCAGTGGCACTAGGGTCGAGCAGGTGGCAAACGACATGTACCGTGTGTTGCAAGGATGGAGGTCGGGGGTGCTTAGACTAGGATGCTAAAGCTAGCTCTTTCAGTCCCTATCTTCCCCCTGATGTTTTTGTGGTAGCATTTGGGTTGTAATCCAAACTTGGTCGAGCTGGTGTTGCATCCCCCTACCTGCCTAGCGTATGTGGCGAACTTGTCTCCTGCTAGTACTCAGTCTGTTCCAGTAGTAGTTGCATAACTGCCCGTTTAGACTGTGATGTTGTCAGATAATGGTTCTCTATGGTTGGGTTTGTTTAATGAAATCAAAGGAAACCCCCTCTTTCGATATACAAAAAAATCAGTGGCACTAGCGGTGCCAAAACATTGCCTCAAATTAATAGTGCCACTAGATTAAGGTGCAAAATAATAACATTACTGCTTTATCATGGCAGTGCCAAAACAGTAGCACAAGAGCAGACTCAACATGCAGGATGTTTGGCAAACGGTCAGACCAAAAAGGAACATACCTCGTGATGGGAACCATATCTGCAGTCAATGCCATCGTAGAAGGGATGACACCAGTCACCAACATGGATGATTTAATTCATGGGACCTTTTGGTGTAGTTCACCTAAAATGAAGCAATGTCCCATGAGCTAGTAGCTTCTTCTTCATGTTGTTAAGAAAAGGGCTCCAGCCCCGGTTCCATTTCCATCAGAAAACGAAACCCACAGAGCTTCTTCTTCATTAGTTGCAATAAAATTGAGCAACATCAAGGTTGGTTGTGAAGCTCATGGAATGTTCAACTATAATTTGGATATCATTTGTGTAGTTCAACTAAGATCAAGACTGAAATGTATATCTCTGTTTGCACAAACAAGGTGGAAAGAAGGGTGACTAACAAGTGATGAAACATACATCAAATGAAAAGAAGCATGTTCCTTATCTGAATGGCAATCCTACAAGGACAGTAGCAATTTCTAAAGCAGCAGCATTGCTAGATATTAGTGTGGGCATTAGGATTAACTATGACAATCGTTAAATATGACATTACTTTAATGGTGCCATTGCTTCATTTTACCAGCAACATTACATTAACAGCTGCTATAGAGTTGGTATTTGGGCATGAGAGAGTTGGCGGACCAGGACAGTTGCATTTCTAATGAAAAGAAGCAACTTATCTTAATGGGAAATTTAGCAGGACATGAAAAACAGTGCCATTGATTCATATTACGGGAGGCATTACATTGAAAACAACATTGGTTTAACGTGTCCTTACTTTTAACAGTGTGACTGCTACATTTTACCAGTGGCATTACATAAGAGTGGCTCGGGGCAACAGACATCAGAACAGGATATCTGGTTGGTCCCATTTTTTCGGTATAGCCACCTTATACTATGTGAGGCTAGCAAATCTAGTGTTGGACATAATCTGTTGACTTGTCCCCCAGTCCCCACTTTCTTTCCTTTTTCAACCAATAGATCGGGTTTATATTGAGTTTGTACTGCATTTCCCTTTACTTCCCTGTTAGACCAAGAGACCAGTTGGATAGCCAGTCTCTACTACTTTTCGCCCCCATTATTTCCTCTTTTGACCAAGTCCTAGATCTGGGTAACAAATCTTCCCCCACTCCCACCACCTTTTCTTCCTTGTTTGAACCAAGTAGTACTAGATTCGAGTGGATGAACTAGTTTTACCACTTAATAGTAAAAATTTAGGTGGCTTTCGAACAGCCGATCGATCCTATCTACGAGGGGGGCTGAGAAATAGTAAAAGATACAAATGCAGCGATGTCAGGAGCTCGGGAAGTAGAGCAAGGATGGTTTCGAAGGAAGTTATACCTGAGGGTCGCCGGGATGTGGCTAGGTGGGCGGCAGGAGGCCAGATCGACCCACACTACGGCAACAAGGAAGAAGGGGTCAGAGGCCCTAGCTAGCCGACAATGCGTGGGAGAGGACGACAATACACGCTGATTGGGATGCGTCGGCAGTGAGTAAGAGCCGTCGCCGAGGACGACCGCGTGAACGTTGCACCTTCTCACCTTCCTCGGTGAAGAGGATCTGGCTAGACCTGTGACCAGCGGTGAGCAGAGAGAGAGTGTGGCCACCGCTGTCATGTTTAGATCTGGAGAGGACAAGATAGTGTGAAGAGAGCAACACTAGCAAGCAAGCGCAGAGACTCCTGCCTATATAGTGGAGTATTTTTATTTTGTCTACCGGAGCCAGCTTGACCTCGTCAATGACTGTCGAGAAGTCTTCATGCAGGTGCCTCGCGCAGTTGTCGTCATTTTGATTTGAAGCACCGGATTATAAAATATAACACGAAGAAATGCCACATGACAAGAAACCATAACCTTACTGCTCCAAGGAGACAACATGAATCCCGACGGACAAACTAGACGAGGATCAAAGCTCAGATTAAAGATAAACTTACAGAAAAGGGGTCCATCAATAGATGTCCTAATTAACATAGCCGGCTTGACCTAGATGGCAGCCGAGTAGACTTCGTGCATGTGCCCCCAATAACCAGCGCCTTGGAGGAACTCAGTTGTCGCTATTTAACCCTCGGAGTGATCCGAAGCACATGACACCTAATATTGCGAGATGACAAGAAACCTTTTTTTAGATTTCTCATCAAAACTACAGCCCTGTACAACACAGCCTGCATGATATGTAGACGATAGCCAATCCAACCGTGTATGCTAGAGTCTGGTCACATGCATGGACGAACTGATCTTCCGTGTCATGCAGGGATCGTCCAGGCACCGACGACTGTACAAAACCGCTCCAGTACTATCGCTCGTCTCTCTCTTCTATTAACTCACTCGACTTGCGGGGCCAGGGAGTGTGCCTATGGTCAGTTGTCAATTGCGGTCTAACATGTGTCTGCAGGCACAATATGATGCACGTTCCATTCGGAGAGTGGAGTGCCAGACCGATTGACCGTCTGGGTGCGACGCGAACGCGACGGACGTGTTGTATACTCTGTACATGTGTATTGCCATTTTCTTGAGGCTTTGCTCCATGGCGCAATCCATGGATACAAAATTATACTGTACTATTTAAAAGATGAGGGTGGGGCTTTGCCCGCGCGGTAGGCGGGGCAGTTCCGCCAAGTCGGTTTGACAGAGACGCGAGAAGATGAGGGAGTAGGCTGCTACAAACGTAAGGGCTGTGTGATTTGACAGCAAGTTACTGTTGGACAGGCGGGGTGTCAGTGTCAAAACCGGCAGATCTCGGGTAGGGGGTCCCGAACTCTGCGTGTCGGTGTCAAAACCGGCGGATCTCGGGTAGGGGGTCCCGAACTGTGCGTCTAAGGCGGATGGTAATAGGAGGCGGGAGACACGATGTTTACCCAGGTTCGGGCCCTCTCGATGGAGGTAATACCCTACATCCTGCTTGATTGATCTTGATGATATGAGTATTACAAGAGTTGATCTACCACGAGATCGTAGAGGCTAAACCCTAGAAGCTAGCCTATGGTATGATTGTGTGTTGTCTTACGGACTAAACCCTCTGGTTTATATAGACACCGGAGGGGGCTAGGGTTACACAGAGTCGGTTACAAGAGAGGAGATCTACATATCCGTATTTCCAAGCTTGCCTTCCATGCCAAGGAGAGTCCCATCCGGACACGGGACGAAGTCTTCAATCTTGTATCTTCATAGTCCAACAGTCCGGCCAAAGGATATAGTCCGGCTGTCCGGAGACCCCCTAATCCAGGACTCCCTCAGTAGCCCCCAAACTAGGCTTCAATGACAATGAGTCCGGTGCGCAGATTGTCTTCGGCATTGCAAGGCGGGTTCTTCTCCAAATTCTGAATATCTGCTAAGTAGTGTCCGGCTCCCCATAAATGTTGCACTTCTTGGCTTCCGCGCCCAATGAGGGCTATCTTCCACATGTCGAGCGAATGCGAGGAGCCAGGGCATTTTTACATTCGCCACCCTAACCATGTAAGTAAACCGTCTATTAAAGAGACGGGGATTCTTATATCCAGACCACACCATCCTCCCACGGTGAGTATCCATCGGAGCGCGCTCGGAAAAATCCATTCCAACATGGCCGGCCATCGCAGCTCCTCCTCCCTCTCCTGTAGCCCTAAGCCCGGTGATTGGGAGAAGTATTCCGTCCCGCACAACCAATTAGTAGAGTTACAGACCCAGGGATTTCTCCCTCCAGCGTATATGGTCCCCGTCCGAGCCGGGCTCGCCACCTATAATGGCGGGGAGCAAGCGGAGAGCTTCCCCAATCCCTCCAAGGGGGAGCGGGTATGCCTTGTCCCTTATTTACTAAGGGGACTTGGATTTCCAATCCATCCGTTCCTCTGCGGGCTCCTGGAGTTTTATGGCCTCCAGTTGCATAATTTCACCCCCGCTTCCATATTACATATCGCTGGTTATGTTGCCCTTTGTGAGCTGTTTCTGGGCTGCGAAGCTCATTTCGAGCTGTGGAAGAGGCTATTCTGCGTTGTGCCCCGTACACATAAGGGGTCAATATATCAAGTGGGCGGAGCCAAAATATGGCGCATCGCCGGGACCGGATACTGTCCAGTACCCCGAAGAAGACGTCCGAAGACTGGCCTTCGGAGTGGTTTTACATGGAGGACGTCCCCCTTCCAGATCCTATTCGGATGGGTCTTCCCGAGTTAGACAATGCCCCTTTGAAGAAACGCCGAAGCTGGCGCCCACGGAGCCCTCAGGAGGAAGATAACGAAGAAGTCCTTTACCTGATGCGCCGGATAAAAGTGATGGCTCAATCAGGACTAACAATAGTCGAGGTTATGTCAATATGTATAATGCGGGGGGTGCAGCCACTTCAATATCGAGGGCACCCCATGTGGCGCTTTAACGGGGAAGATGATGCCACCCGCTGCGGGCAGGGACTAGACTCAGCTGCTACTCTAGCAAAAATTATGTCCGATTTGTTCAAGGGAGAGGAAGAGGAGTTCATCCATATTAAGCCACGGGATGGATTCTCCATGTACAACCCTCCAAGCTGGATGAACTGTCACTTTTTACTCCCAACCTTCCCGCATTCTTCGTCATAAATACTCACCTTGCCGTTTCATGGCATGAACTGCGAAAAGCTGTAAGGGAGGTCAACAGCCCACCTCCACAACCGGAGGACCCTGACCGGGCCCTCGATCCCGGACTCGAAGAGGATCCGAACATATTTGTGGAGCTGATCCACTGGACATTCTATCAATTGAGCTGCGATGATGCCATGGTGGCCATCATAGCCGACTATCCCGGGCTACTCCCTGCATCGCATGTAAGAAAAACCGGAGTCCCAACTTCTGAGAAGGATCCGCTTTTATGCACTTCACCTACCGTACACATATGGTGTTTAACAAGGAAGGCCCTCGGGACGTCATGCCGAACCCGCAGTGACTCGCTAACAAGGGACACCGAAGCCGGGTAGGCTAAAAAGGAAAGCGGTCAGGACTGAGACGCCGGCGCAGAGGTATGATATAGAACCTTGCTCCGTGGTTGTCGTTTTTCTTAAAATATAATGATGTCCATGTTTCCTAGTAGGAAAAACGCTCGCCGGACTATATCCGGAGAGGTTGCCGATCACGCCTCCACCAGTCGGGCTCCAGGGCCGGACATAGAGGCGGAAGCTAACACGGGACGAACGCTGGATGCTCCTCCTATAGAGGATGCGGATAGACTATCCACTACAAATTCCGAAGTGGAGAGCGCCATGAATCACAGGCGTCGCCGGGCCGTACTCCATGGCGCTTGTTTCTCCCAAGAGGCGTTCGATGCCTTCAACTCAGGAGACACATACATCTGTGCTGCTCAAAACAGTCTTGCCAGAGCCATGAACCAGTATGTAAAGGATATACGGGTAAGAAAATCTGACGATTATGTATATCAGTAGCCCGTAAGACTTGAAACAGTTGACACAACTGATTTAAGGATCATTATTTGTGCAGGTTCTTATAGAGAAGAATACCCAATTGTCTCAAGAGCTGGAAGAGTGCAAAGCCCAGCTACGGGCCGCGGTTGCCGCGTTGAAGGAGTCCGAGAAGGCCCCCTCTGGTAACACTTGTTTCCATTGCAAAGAATGATAGGTACCAGATAGAATGCGGCATGCATGCAAATCTAACAATAGATGTTGCAGATGACTCCGGAGTGAATCCGGAGGCCATGCCGGAGAATGCGCAACGTGCTAATCGACAGCTAAGTGCTAGCGAGCGCATGCTTATGCGGGTCAGGAAGGAGAAAAATAATCTCTAGGACGCCAATATCCAGCTGGGCGTCGAACTGAAATATGTCTGAGCCCAGCTTGCGGACTCCGTGAGGGAGAATAAGCGGCTTCGACGCGGCATTTTCAGTAAGTGCTTGAACGAACTTTTGAGAGAGTTCGGCAAAGAAGCCGGGTTGACAGAGTTATGTCTGCAGGTATGCTGACGGGTCGTCCCGTGGAGGAGATGCCCGGGTCTGCGAGTGATCTTCTACCAGAGCTCTCACAACTGCACGAACAAGTTCGGCAGGTGATGTAGGGTATTGCCCAAGCCTTGTGGCCACCCGCCTCCCCGCCAGGAGGCATGGGGGAGCTTATAGAGAAGCTCAAGGGAGCGCGGCGGTGCTTCCAATTATGGAAGATATCAGCCTGCCGACAAGGTGCAAGGGAAGCCTGGGCCATGGTGAAGACATGATATACCAAAGCTGACCCAAACCACATGGCCGAGGTCGGACCTGTGGGGCCCGATGGGAAAGAGATCCCCGTCAGTTTGGTATATGACCAAGTAGAATTAGCCGCAATGTATTCCCAACAGGATTGTAGGCTAGACAGCCTGTTGGATGGTATAGAAGAAGAATTTATTCGGTCTTAGTGACTATGTACTTTAAGTGACATATATCATGTCCCTAGCCGGATTGTAAATCATTTGTCATGGCGGACCTTTTCGCTTCAACCTCTAGACCCGATAGTCCGGAGTGTATCCGAATACCCGCTCGGTTATGTAAAAACCGGGGTATGCGTGGAAACCAGGCGTAGGGGTCATAAGTGCTTGAACAGACAAGTACCCAACTAGCTATGTTATATTACATGGATAGTAAGAAACATCTTCCAGGGAGAATAGTTCCATTAAGGGTTCCTTTCCCTGGGGTACGCATGCCCTAATGTGCATGTCCGAACTGTGAAAAGAGACGCAAGCTATAAACATCTGGGGGCATGTATCAAAATAAATAAAAGTCATCTTTTGTTCGCCAACCGAATATTCCCTTAAGAACGCTAGCTTTCGGCTTCACCCAGTCTGAGGTACACATCCGGCTGACCCAGCAGTAACAATCGCAGAGGTGCTCCCCTTATGCCCTAGCCGAATTAATGGGAACGTAGGTCATAAATACAAGAGCCAGGCAACCCAGCTTGGCCAAAACTTAAGTCATATCGATGCATATAATGGCGAAAAAAGGTACATGTGGAAGAATAACACATGTGTGGGGCATAAAGCCCAGAAAAATAGTTATATTAAGCTTCTGTATAAGAAGCCCCCAGGTATAATGAGCACAGTTAGCACGTCAAGATTGTGTAGTCAAGACACAAGTTAGAATTTTAAGGCCTTGAGGAGAAGGAAAAAAGAAGAGAGAAAGAGAGAAAAGACAGATAACGGATATGCAAAAAATTGACGGGGGTAAGGAGACGAACATAGAGTCCGGCACTAGGCGTAGAATATGTGGAGTCTGGCTGCGTTCCATGGGTTTGGCTCGAGTCGATTGTTCGATGCATCCCTCAGACGGTACGCTCCACCGATCAGAACCTGGTCAATAAGGAAGGGACCTTCCCATTTGGGCTTGAGCTTGTTCTTTTTCTTCTCCGGCAGGCGTAGAACTAGTTCGCCAACGTTATAGGTTTTGGCCCGTACTTCTTTGTTTTGATACTTTCGAGCCTGTTGCTGATAGAATGCGGAACGGGCTTTTGCCACGTCGCGCTCCTCCTCCAGGGCGTCCAAACTGTCCTGCCGATCGAGCTCGGCCTCTTTTTCTTCATACATGCACACTCGAGGTGAGTCATGAATTATGTCGCAAGGCAGAACTGCCTCTGCGCCGTACACCATAAAAACGGTGTGTATCCGGTCGTGTGATTCGGCGTGGTCCGCAGCCCCCATAGTACGGTGTCGAGCTCCTCTACCTAGTGCGTGTTTGATTCCTTTAAGGACCGCACTAATCTGGGTTTGATGCCGCTCATGATAAGACTATTTGCTCGCTCGACTAGACCGCTAGTTTGAGGGTGATAAACAGAAGCATAATCGAGCTTGATGCCCATGTTGCTGCACAAGAGTTTCACCTCATCGGCTGCAAAGTTCGTGCCATTGTCAGTAATGATGCTGTGGGGGATGCCATAACGGTGTACAACCCCATATATGAAGTCTATCACCGGTCCGGATTCAGCCGTTTTAACGGGTTTGGCTTCTATCCATTTGGTGAATTTATCCACCATGACCAGTAAGTATTTTTTTCTTATGGGTTCCCCCTTTGAGGGGTCCGACCATATCAAGCCCCCAGACCGCAAAGGGCCAAGTAATGGGGATTGTTTGGAGAGCGGTAGGCGGCATATGGCTTTGGTTTGCAAAAAGCTGGCAACCGACGCAATGTTGGACCAAATCCTGTGCATCTGCTCGGGCCGTCGGCCAATAGAAACCTGTACAGAAGGCTTTGCTTACAAGGGCCCGGGCTACGGCGTGGTGGCCGCCGAGTCCAGCATGGATTTCTGCCAAAAGCTTCCGCCCTTCCTCTTCGGAGATGCACCTTTGAAGCACTCCGGTAGTGGTTTTCTTATAAAGCTCTCCCTCATGGACCTTGTAGGCTTTAGACCGCCACACTATGCAGCGTGCCTCATTTTGGTCCTCAGGTAGTTCCTGCCTGGTTAGGTAGGCCAGGAATGGTTCTGTCCACGGGGCGGTGACGACCATTATTACGTGGGCTGAAGGTGTTATTTCGATGGCAGGGCCTCCGATTGTGTCAGATTTTTCGGTATCTGGTGTTGTGGCCGGGTCCGGACTATTGTTACCAGTGTCCCCTTCCCATACCACGGATGGCTTAAACAGCCTTTCCAAGAAGATGTTAGGTGGGACAGGATCGCGCTTAGCACCGATACGGGCGAGGATATCCGCCGCCTGATTGTTTTCCCGAGCCACATGGTGGAATTCAAGCCCCTCGAACCGAGCTGACATTTTGAGGACGGCGTTGTGATATGCCGCCATTTTCGGATCCTTGGCATCGAAGTCTCCATTTATTTTTGGACCCCCACGCACCTCCAGGCGTTGAATGCCAATGGAAACTGCCATCCGGAGACCATGTAATAGGGCCTCGTATTCGGCTGCGTTGTTGGAGTTTGTGTATAGTATTTGGAGTACGTATTGGACTGTATCTCCAGCGGGGGATGTCAGGACGACGCCAGCCCCTAGACCAGCTAGCATTTTAGAGCCGTCAAAGTGCATGATCCAATTGGAGTACGCACCGTACTCTTTAGGGAGTTCGGCTTCTGTCCACTCGACGACGAAATCGGTCAGTACTTGCGACTTAATGGCTCGCCGTGGTTTATATGTTATGTCGAACGAGAGGAGCTCGATAGCCCATTTGGCAATCTGGCCCGTGGCATCGCGGTTGTTTATTATGTCGTTGAGTGGTACTTCTGAGGCCATCGTAATTGAACACTCTTGAAAGTAGTGTCATAATTTCCAGGATGCCATGAATACCGCGTATGCTATCTTTTGATAATGCGGGTACCGTGATTTGCATGGAGTGAGGACAGTGGATACATAATATACTGGCTTTTTAAGTGGGAATTTATGTCCGTCTGTCTCTCGTTCGACGACGAGCACTGCGCTTACAACTTGGTGAGTTGCCGCTATATATAACAGCATTGGTTCACCGACATTTGGCGCGGCCAAGATTGGGTTGGTGGCCAGGATGGCTTTTATTTCTTCCAATCCGGTCGTGGATGCGTCCGTCCACTCGAAGTGTTCGGTGCACCGAAGAAGGCGATAAAGGGGGAGTGCCTTTTCTCCTAATCGGGAGATAAAGCGGCTTAAGGCCGCCACACATCCAGTTAACTTCTGGATTTGCTTGAGGTCGGTTGGGATAGCCAACTGCGACAGAGCTCGGATTTTAGCCGGATTTGCTTCAATTCCTCTACTGGAGACGATGAAGCCCAGGAGCTTTCCGGCGGGTACGCTGAAAACACATTTTTCCGAATTGAGCTTAATGTTGTATGTTCGGAGATTGTCGAACGTGAGCCTCAAGTCGTCTATTAAGGAGTCGACGTGTCTGGTTTTAACGACCACATCATCTACTTATGCCTCCACTGTTTTGCTGATCGGCTTTTCCAGACATGTCTGAATCATGCGTTGATACGTTGCGCCGGCGTTTTTGATCCCGAAGGGCATTGTGTTAAAACAGAAGGGGCCGTATGGAGTGATAAATGCCGTTGCAGCTTGATAGGACTCCGCCATCTTAATCTGGTGGTAACCGGAGTATGCATCGAGGAAGCACAATGAGTCGTGTCCTGCGGTGGCATCGATAATTTGGTCGGTGCGAGGGAGGGGGAAGGGATCCTTTGGGCAAGCCTTATTAAGGTCCTTGAAGTCGACGCATAGGCGCCAGGATTTGTCCTTCTTTGGTACCATTACCAGGTTTGCTAGCCAGTCCGGATGTTTTATTTCTCTAATGAATTCGGCCTCCAGTAACTTGGCTAGCTCCTCTCCCATGGCTTGTCGCTTAGGTTCAGAGAAACGCCGAATAGTCTGCTTCACCGGCTTGAATCCCTTTAGAATGTTAAGGCTATGCTCGGCCAGCCTGCGTGGGATTCCTGGCATGTCTGTAGGATGCCAGGCGAATATGTCCCAATTCTCGCGCAGGAACTCCCGTAGTGCGGTGTCTATAGCAGGGTTTAACTGTGCCCCGATGGATGCTGTTTTTGTGGGGTCCGTTGGATGGACTTGGAATTTGACTATTTCATCCGCTGGTTTAAAAGAGGTGGACTTGGATCTTTTGTCGAGTATCACGTCCTCCCTGTCCACTGTGGAGTGCAGCGCAGTTAATTCCTCCGCCGCAAGGGCTTCGGATAATGCCTCGAGGGCCAGTGCGGCTGTTTTGTTCTCGGCGTGGAGTGCTATGTCCGGATCACTAGCTAGAGTGATGATTCCATTGGGCCCAGGCATTTTGAGCTTCATGTACCCATAATGGGGTATGGCTTGGAAGATCATGAATGCCTCCCGCCCTAGAAGGGTGTGGTATCCTCTACTGAACGGGGCCACTTGGAATGTAATTTCTTCGGACCTGTAATTCTCCGAAGTGCTGAATACCACATCTAGTGTGATTTTCCCAGCGCAACGTGCCTCCCGACTGGGGATTATTCCTCGGAAGGTCGTGCTGCTTTGCTCAATATGGTTTCTGTCTATTTCCATTTTTTGAAGAGTCTCCTCATAAATGAGGTTTAATCCGCTGCCGCCGTCCATGAGCACTTTAGTAAGCCGAAAGCCGTCCACAATTGGACTAAGGATCAAGGCGGCTGGTGCTCGGGCTGTTAGGAATTTAGGTTCGTCACTGGCATTGAATGTGATAGCCATGTCGCTCCATGGATTTATTGCTGCCACGTGGCAGATTTCGGCAAGGCTCCAGAGTGCTCACTTACGCCTATTATTTGAGGCGAAGGTCTCGAAGACTCTCAATACTGTATTGTTATCCACGGGATGGTGCTCTGCGGTGTTTTGAATGAGGATATCCTCACCACTCTTGGCCACCTGCTGGAGTACCCAACATGCTCTAAGGCTGTGTGTTGGTATGGTATCCGTTGTACTATGAATTTTGCAGGGCCCGTTAAGCCATCCCTCCAATACGGTTCCATGCCCTGTAGTGGGCTTTTGCTTCTTTGTAATTGAGTCGGGTGACTTATGAGAGTGCACCCTTTTAGTTCGTACTGGGGGTTTGGTTAGAGCCGGATTATCCCAAAATTTTGTTTGGGGTTTCCAGGCGCTTTCCATCGCACAGTACTT
This sequence comes from Triticum urartu, assembly GCF_056163025.1. Classification (NCBI taxonomy): domain Eukaryota; kingdom Viridiplantae; phylum Streptophyta; class Magnoliopsida; order Poales; family Poaceae; genus Triticum; species Triticum urartu. Next base: position 411,588,840 of record NC_141879.1, on the reverse strand, counting down.
CCGTACTATGGCCGCCAAGTCAGCGAAGTGTGCTATGTCACGGCGACTTATGGCGTTGAGGATTCCCTTGTCCGTGCAATTGTTGCAAAAGAACGAAATTGCGTCTTCCTCGTGACAGTCCTTGACCTTGTTCATTACAAGGAGGAATCTGGCCCAATAGTGATGTACTGTCTCTTGGGGCTCTTGCCTAATGTGGGAATGATCATTTATATCTGGGTGGGTGGGTGGATTTAAGTCCAGACCTTGACCCAATCTGAGACCCGGGGGCGGGGGAGTTTCTAGGATCTAGAAGTTCGGGCTATGGGATGTTGCCGCGCAGGTTCGGCATGTTGCCTGATTCTAGGTTCAGGGTTAGGGTGATGTCCTCCCGTGGACGGGTATCCGGCTCGGAGAGCTCGGGAATCCGGACATAGTTCGTCCTCAGGATAGAGGAAGAATCACCGCATTGCCCCTCCACCACCGCTATCTGATGGGTGACCGGCGGAGAGTTAATCTCCCTTTGGTCGGGTTTAAGCCCAATCCGATCGTAGTCTGTAGCGACTCCCAGAGCGGCGATGTGATCCAAGAGCTCGTTCAAAGAGGAGAGCTCCATTGGATCCATCTGCTCGGTGAATTTCGAGCCGATGTGGAGGCTATTTTCGATGACCCGAGAAGTCATCGTCGGCGCAGCGGCCGAGCGGGCGGTCATGACGAAGCCGCCTAGTCGGAGAGTTTGGCCTACAGTCAGGGCTCCCTCAGAGGTGATGTTGTTCTTTGACAACGAGACGATCCATCCCTCCTTATGATGACGACACAGTGGAACTCTCAATGAAAGCACCAATATCGGTGTCAAAACCGGTGGATCTTGGGTAGGGGGTCCCGAACTGTGCGTCTAAGGCGGATGGTAACAGGAGGCGGGGGACACGATGTTTACCTAGGTTCGGGCCCTCTCGATGGAGGTAATACCCTACGTCCTGCTTGATTGATCTTGATGATATGAGCATTACAAGAGTTGATCTACCATGAGATCAAAGAGGCTAAACCCTAGAAGCTAGCCTATGGTATGATTGTGTGTTGTCCTATGGACTAAACCCTCTAGTTTATATAGACACCGGAGGGGGCTAGGGTTACACAGAGTCGGTTACAAGGGAGGAGATCTACATATCCGAATTGCCAATCTTACCTTCCACGCCAAGGAGATGTTGGGGAACGCAGTAATTTCAAAAAATTTCCTACGCACATGCAAGATCATGGTGATGCATAGCAACGAGAGGGGAGAGTGTTGTCTACGTACCCACGCAGACCGACTGCGGAAGCGTTGACGCAACGTAGAGGAAGTAGTCGTACGTCTTCCCGATCCGACCGATCCAAGAACCGTTACTCCGGCACCTCCGAGTTCTTAGCACACGTACAGCTCGATGACGATCCCCGGGCTCCAATCCAGCAAAGCGTCGGGGAGGAGTTCTGTCAGCACGACGGCGTGGTGACGATCTTGATGTTCTACTGTCGCAGGGCTTCGCCTAAGCACCGCTACAATATGATCGAGGTGGAATATGGTGGCAGGGGGCACCGCACACGGCTAAGGAACGATCTCAAGGATCAACTTGTGTGTCTAGAGGTGCCCCCCTGCCCCCGTATATAAAGGATCCAAGGGGGAGGGGGCGGCTGGCCAGGAGGAGGGCGCAGGAGGAGTCCTACTCCTACCGGGAGTAGGACTCCCCCCCCCCCAATCCTAGTTGGAATAGGATTCCCCGAGGGGGAAAGAGAGAGAGGGGGGCCGGCCACCTCTCCTTGTCCTAATAGGACTAGGGGAGGGGGGAGGCGCGCGGCCCACCTTGGGCTGCCCCTTTTCTCCTTTCCACTAAAGCCCACTAAGGCCCATATAGCTCCCGGGGGGTTCCGGTAACCTCCCAGTACTCCGGTAAAATCTCGATTTCACCCGGAACACTTCCGATATCCAAACATAGGCTTCCAATATATCAATCTTTATGTCTCGACCATTTCGAGACTCCTCGTCATGTCCCCGATCTCATCCGGGACTCCGAACTCCTTCGGTACATCAAAACTCATAAACTCATAATATAACTGTCATCGAAACCTTAAGCGTGCGGACCCTACGGTTCGAGAACAATGTAGACATGACTGAGACACGTCTCCGGTCAATAACCAATAGCGGGACCTGGATGCCCATATTGGCTCCTACATATTCTATGAATATCTTTATCGGTCAGACCGCATAACAACATACGTTTGTTCCCTTTGTCATCGGTATGTTACTTGCCCGAGATTCGATCGTCGGTATCCAATACCTAGTTCAATCTCGTTACCGGCAAGTCTCTTTAATCGTTCCGTAATACATCATCCCACAACTAACTCATTAGTTGCAATGCTTGCAAGGCTTAAGTGATGTGCATTACCGAGAGGGCCCAGAGATACCTCTCCGACATTCGGAGTGACAAATCCTAATCTCGAAATACGCCAACCCAACATGTACCTTTGGAGACACCTGTAGAGCTCCTTTATAATCACCCAGTTACATTGTGACGTTTGGTAGCACACAAAGTGTTCCTCCGGCAAACGGGAGTTGCATAATCTCATAGTCATAGGAACATGTATAAGTCATGAAGAAAGCAATAGCAACATATTAAACGATCGGGTGCTAAGCTAATGAAATGGGTCATGTCAATCGGATCATTCAACTAATGATGTGATCCCGTTAATCAAATAACAACTCTTTGTCTATGGTTAGGAAACATAACCATCTTTGATTAACGAGCTAGTCAAGTAGAGGCATACTAGTAACACTCTGTTTGTCTATGTATTCACACATGTATTATGTTTCCGGTTAATACAATTCTAGCATGAATAATAAACATTTATCATGATATAAGGAAATAAATAATAACTTTATTATTGCCTCTAGGGCATATTTCCTTCAGTCTCCCACTTGCACTAGAGTCAATAATCTAGATCACATCACCATGTGATTTAACATCAATAGTTCACATCTTTATGTGATTGGTTCACATCTCCATGTGACTAACACCCAAAGGGTTTACTAGATTCAATAATCTAGTTCACATCGCTATGTGATTAAGACCCAAAAAGTGATCATGTTTTGCTTGTGAGAGAAGTTTAGTCAACAGGTCTGTCACATTCAGATCCGCATGTATTTTGCAAATTTCTATGTCAACAATGCTCTGCATGGAGCTACTCTAGCTAATTGATCCCACTTTCAATATGTATCCAGATTGAGACTTAGAATCATCTGGATCAGTGTCAAAACTTGCATCGACGTAACCCTTTACGACAAACCTTTTGTCACCTCCGTAATCGAGAAACATGTCCTTATTCCAGTAAGGATAATTTTGACCGTTGTCCATTGATCTACTCCTAGATCACTATTGTACTCCCATGCCAATCAGTGTAGGGTATACAATAGATCTGGTACACATCATGGCATACTTTATAGAACCTATGGCTGAGGCATAGGGAATGACTTTCATTCTCTTTCTATCTTCTGCCGTGGTCGGGCTTTGAGTCTTACTCAATTTCACACCTTATGACACAGGCAAGAACTCTTTCTTTGACTGTTCCATTTTGAACTACTTCAAAATCTTGTCAAGGTATGTACTCATTGAAAAAACTTATCAAGCGTCTTGATCTATCTCTATAGATCTTGATGCTCAATATGTAAGCAGCTTCTTCGAGGTCTTTCTTTGAAAAAACTCCTTTCAAACACTCCTTTATGCTTTGCAGAATAATTCTACATTATTTCCGATCAACAATATGTCATTCACATATACTTATCAGAAATGCTGTAGTGCTCCCACTCACTTTCTTGTAAATACAGGCTTCACCGCAAGTCTGTATAAAACTATATCCTTTGATCAACTTATCAAAGCGTATATTCCGACTCCGAGATGCTTGCACCAGTCCATAGATGGATCGCTGGAGCTTGCATATTTTGTTAGCACCTTTAGGATTGACAAAACCTTCTGGTTGTATCATATACAACTCTTCTTTAATAAATCTATTAAGGAATGCAGTTTTGTTTATCCATTTGCCAGATTTCATAAAACGCGGCAATTGCTAACATGATTCGGACAGACTTAAGCATAGATACGAGTGAGAAACTCTCATCGTAGTCAACACCTTGAACTTGTCGAAAACCTTTTGTGACAATTCTAGCTTTGTAGATAGTAACACTACTATCAGCGTCCGTCTTCCTCTTGAAGATCCATTTATTTTCTATGGCTTGCCGATCATCGGGCAAGTCAACCAAAGTCCATACTTTGTTCTCATACATGGATCCCATCTCAGATTTCATGGCCTCAAGCCATTTCTCGGAATTTGGGCTCATCATCGCTTCCTCATAGTTCGTAGGTTCGTCATGGTCAAGTAACATGACCTCCAGAACAGGATTACCGTACCACTTTGGTGCGGATCTCAATCTGGTTTACCTACGAGGTTCGGTAGTAACTTGATCTGAAGTTACATGATCATCATCATTAGCTTCCTCACTAATTGGTGTAGGAGTCACAGGAACAAATTTCTATGATGAACTACTTTCCAATAAAGGAGAAGGTACAATTACCTTATCAAGTTTTCTACTTTCCTCCCACTCACTTCTTTCAAGAGAAACACCTTCTCTGGAAAGGATCCATTCTCAGCAACGAATATCTTGCCTTCGGATCTGTGATAGAAGGTGTACCCAACATTTTCTTTAGGGTATCCTATGAAGACATATTTCTCCGATTTGGGTTTAAGCTTATCAGGATGAAACCTTTTCATATAAGCATCACAACTCCAAACTTTAAGAAACGACAGCTTAGGTTTCTTGCCAAACCATAGTTCTCACGGTGTCGTCTCAACGGATTTAGATGGTGCCCTATTTAACGTGAATGCAGCTGTCTCTAATGCATAACCCCAAAACAATAGTGGTAGATCGGTAAGAGACATCATAGATCGCACTATATCTAATAAAGTATGGTTATGACGTTCGGACACACCATTACACTATGGTGTTCCAGGTGGCGTGAGTAGTGAAACTATTTCACATTGTTTTAATTGAAGGCCAAACTCGTAACTCAAATATTTTACCTCTGTGATCATATCGTAGAAACTTTTATTTTCTTGTCACGATGATTTTCCACTTCACTCTGAAACTCTTTGAACTGTTCAAATGTGTCAGACTTATGTTTCATAAAGTAGATATACCCATATCTGCTCAAATCATCTGTGAAGTTCAGAAAATAACGATACTTGTCGTGAGCCTTAACACTCATCGGACCGCATACATCTGTATGTATTATTTCCAATAAGTCAGTTGCTCGCTCTGGAGAACGGAGTCTTAGTCATCTTGCCCATGAGGCATGGTTCGCAAGCATCAAGTGATTCATAATCAAGTGATTCCAAAACCCCATCAGCATGGAGTTTCTTCATGCGCTTTACACCAATATGACCTAAACGGCAGTGCTACAAATAAGTTGCACTATCATTATTAACTTTGCATCTTTTGGTTTCAATATTTATGATTATGTGTATCACTACGATCGAGATCCAACGAACTATTTTCATTGGGTGTGTAACCATATAAGGTTTTATTCATGTAAACAGAACAACAATTTATTCTCTTACTTAAATGAATAACCGTATTACAATAAACATGATCAAATCATATTCATGCTTAACGCAAACACCAAATAACACTTATTCAGGTTCAACACTAATCCCGAAAGTATAGGGAGTGTGCGATGATGATCATATCAATCTTGGAACCACTTCCAACACACATCGTCACTTCACCCTTAACTAGTCTCTGTTTATTCTGCAACTCCTGTTTCGAGTTACTACTCTTAGCAACTGATCCAGTATCAAATACTGAGGGGTTTCTATAAACACTAGTAAAGTACACATCAATAACATGTATATCAAATATACTTTTGTTCACTTTGCCATCCTTCTTATCCGCCAAATACTTGGGGCAGTTCTGCTTCCAGTGACCAGTCCCTTTGCAGTAGAAGCACTTAGTCTCAGGCTTAGGACCAGACTTGGGTTTCTTCACTTGAGCAGCAACTTGCTTGCCGTTCTTCTTGAAGTTCCCCTTCTTCCCTTTGCCCTTTTCTTGAAACTAGTGGTCTTGTCAACCATCAACACTTGATGTTTTTCTTGATTTCTACCTTCGTTGATTTCAGCATCACGAAGAGCTTGGGAGTTGTTTCCGTTATCCCTTGCATATTATAGTTCATCACGAAGTTCTACTAACTTGGTGATGGTGACTAGAGAATTCTGTCAATCACTATCTTATCTGGAAGATTAACTCCCACTTGATTCAAGCGATTGTAGTACCCAGACAATCTGAGCACATGCTCACTAGTTGAGCGATTCTCCTCCATCTTTTAGCTATAGAACTTGTTGGAGACTTCATATCTCTCAACTCGGGTATTTGCTTGAAATATTAACTTCAACTCCTGGAACATCTCATATGGTCCATGACATTCAAAACGTCTTTGAAGTCCCGATTCTAAGCCATTAAGCATGGTGCACTAAACTATCAAGTAGTCATCATATTGAGCTAGCCAAACGTTCATAACGTCTGCATCTGCTCCTGCAATAGGTTTGTCACCTAGCGGTGCATCAAGGACATAATTCTTCTGTGCAGCAATGAGGATAAACCTCAGATCACGGATCCAATCCGCATCATTGCTACTAACATCTTTCAACACAATTTTCTCTAGGAACATATCAAAATAAACACAGGGAAGCAACAACGCGAGCTATTGATCTACAACATAATTTGCAAAATACTACCAGGACTAAGTTCATGATAAATTTAAGTTCAATTAATCATATTACTTAAGAACTCCCACTTAGACAGACATCCCTCTAATCCTCTAAGTGATCACGTGATCCAAATCAACTAAACCATGTCCGATCATCACGTGAGATGGAGTAGTTTCATTGGTGAACATCACTATGTTGATCATATCTACTATATGATTCATGCTCGACCTTTCGGTCTCCGTGTTCCGAGGCCATATCTGTATATGCTTGGCTCGTCAAGTATAACATGAGTATTCCGCGTGTGCAACTGTTTTGCACCCGTTGTATTTGAACGTAGAGCCTATCACACCCGATCATCACGTGGTGTCTCAGCACGAAGAACTTTCGCAACAGTGCATACTCAGGGAGAACACTTCTTGATAATTAGTGAGAGATCATCTTAAAATGCTACCGTCAAACTAAGCAAAAATAAGATGTATAAAAGATAAACATCATATGCAATCAAAATATGTGACATGATATGGCCATCATCATCTTGCTTCTTTGATCTCCATCTCCAAAGTACTGTCATGATCTATATCGTCACCGGCATGACACCATGATCTCCATCATCTTGATCTATATCAATGTGTCGTCGCGTGGTCGTCTCGCCAACTATTGCTCTTGCAACTATTGCTATCGCATAGCGATAAAGTAAAGCAATTATTTGGCGCTTGCATCTTATGCAATAAAGAGACAACCATAAGGCTTTTGCCAGTTGCCGATAACTTCAACAAAACATGATCATCTCATACAACAACTTATATCTCATCACGTCTTTGACCATATCACATCACAACATGCCCTGCAAAAACAAGTTAGACGTCCTCTACTTTGTTGTTGCAAGTTTTACGTGGCTGCTACGGGCTTAAGCAAGAACCAATCTTACCTACGCATCAAAACCACAACGATAGTTTGTCAAGTTGGTGTTGTCTTAACCTTCACAAGGACCGGGCGTAGCCACACTTGGTTCAACTAAAGTTGGAGAAACTGTCACCCGCAAGCCACCTATGTGCAAAGCACGTCGGGAGAACTGGTCTCGCGTAAGCGTACGCGTAATGTCGGTCCGGGCCGCTTCGCCCAACAATACCGCCGAACCAAAGTATGACATGCTGGTAAGCAGTATGACTTATATCGCCCACAACTCACTTGTGTTCTACTCGTGCATATAACATCAACATATAAAACCTGGCTCTGATACCACTGTTGGGGAACGCAGTAATTTCAAAAAATTTCCTACGCACACGCAAGATCATGGTGATGCATAGCAACGAGAGGGGAGAGTGTTGTCTACGTACCCACGCAGACCGACTGCGGAAGCGTTGACGCAACGTAGAGGAAGTAGTCGTGCGTCTTCCCGATCCGACCGATCCAAGCACCGTTACTCCGGCACCTCCGAGTTCTTAGCACACGTACAGCTCGATGACGATCCCCGGGCTCCGATCCAGCAAAGCGTCGGGGAGGAGTTCCGTCAGCACGACGGCGTGGTGACAATCTTGATGTTCTACTATCGCAGGGCTTTGCCTAAGCACCGCTACAATATGATCGAGGTGGAATATGGTGGCAGGGGGCACCGCACACGGCTAAGGAACGATCTCAAGGATCAACTTGTGTGTCTAGAGGTGCCCCCTGCCCCCGTATATAAAGGATCCAAGGGGGAGGGGGCGGCCGGCCAGGAGGAGGGCGCAGGAGGAGTCCTACTCCTACCGGGAGTAGGACTCCCCCCCCCCCCAATCCTAGTTGGAATAGGATTCCCCGAGGGGGAAAGAGAGAGAGGGGGGCCGGCCACCTCTCCTTGTCCTAATAGGACTAGGGGAGGGGGGAGGCGCGTGGCCCACCTTGGGCTGCCCCTTTTCTCCTTTCCACTAAAGCCCACTAAGGCCCATATAGCTCCCGGGGGGTTCCTGTAACCTCCCGGTACTCCGGTAAAATCTCGATTTCACCCGAAACACTTCCGATATCCAAACATAGGCTTCCAATATATCAATCTTTATGTCTCGACCATTTCGAGACTCCTCATCATGTCCCCGATCTCATCCGGGACTCCGAACTCCTTCGGTACATCAAAACTCATAAACTCATAATATAACTGTCATCGAAACCTTAAGCGTGCGGACCCTACGGTTCGAGAACAATGTAGACATGACCGAGACACGTCTCCGGTCAATAACCAATAGCGGGACCTGGATGCCCATATTGGCTCCTACATATTCTACGAAGATCTTTATCGGTCAGACCGCATAACAACATACGTTTGTTCCCTTTGTCATCGGTATGTTACTTGCCCGAGATTCGATCGTCGGTATCCAATACCTAGTTCAATCTCGTTACCGGCAAGTATCTTTACTCGTTCCGTAATACATCATCACGCAACTAACTCATTAGTTGCAATGCTTGCAAGGCTTAAGTGATGTGCATTACCGAGAGGGCCCAGAGATACCTCTCCGACATTCGGAGTGACAAATCCTAATCTCGAAATACACCAACCCAACATGTACCTTTGGAGACACCTGTAGAGCTCCTTTATAATCACCCAGTTACGTTGTGACGTTTGGTAGCACACAAAGTGTTCCTCCGGCAAATGGGAGTTGCATAATCTCATAGTCATAGGAACGTGTATAAGTCATGAAGAAAGCAATAGCAACATACTAAACGATCGGGTGCTAAGCTAATGAAATGGGTCATGTCAATCGGATCATTCAACTAATGATGTGATCCCATTAATCAAATAACAACTCTTTGTCTATGGTTAGGAAACATAACCATCTTTGATTAACGAGCTAGTCAAGTAGAGGCATACTAGTGACACTCTGTTTGTCTATGTATTCACACATGTATTATGTTTCCGGTTAATACAATTCTAGCATGAATAATAAACATTTATCATGATATAAGGAAATAAATAATAACTTTATTATTGCCTCTAGGGCATATTTCCTTCAGGAGAGTCCCATCCAGACACGGGACGAAGTCTTCAATCTTGTATCCTCATAGTCCAACAGTCCGGCCAGAGGATATAGTCCGGCTGTCCGGAGACCCCCTAATCCAGGATTCCCTCAGTGCATCTAAGGATTGATGGTAACAGGAGACAAGGGACACGATGTTTTACCCAGGTTCAGGCCCTCTTGATAGAGGTAATACCCTACGTCCTAATTGATTGACTTTGATGAGTATAGGGGTTACAAGAGTTGATCTACCACTAGATCATAATGGCTAAACCCTAATTGACTAGCCTGTATGATTATGATTGTCTCTATGGACTAAACCCTCCGGTTTATAGAGACACTGGAGGGGGCTAGGGTTGTATAGAGTCGGTTTACAGAGAAAGGAATATTCATATCTGCATGCTAAGCTTGCCTTCCATGCCAAGAAGAGTCCCATTCGGACACAGGAGGAAGTCTTCTGTCTTGTATATTCACGTCCCATTAGTCCAGCCCATGTCATATAGTCCGGAAGCGTGAGGGCCCCTTAACCCAGGACTCCCTCATGCGGCCCCGTGATTTGACTTGCCATTATCATTTTAACTTTGGCGCTACAACCGGCGTTAGTCACCCGCTTCCTGACCACCTCCATGGTATACAGGTGCCCCTCCCAATGCTCCACCATGTAGAGGCTGGCTCTTGCATGAGAGCCCACTCCTCCACTTTTTCCTTGCCTCTCTCCTACACATATGCAAAAATGCCATGTAAGCGGGTGTATAGCCCACTGTTGTACTTGCTAGTACAGGTGCTAAGCCTACCACATAGGCATAAAGTCTGATGTGGCAAGTTAATTAAGAAGATAGAGACTAGTTTGGTGACCCCAGGAAGAAATGGTGCTAAGTGCGTGTACCTAGGTGAAAAGATAATTTTGAGTCTATAGCTAATTAAATGAAGCAAGCTTAGCAATAAAAAACTAAGCACCTATGCATTGGGGACTTCAGTTGCTAAGCCATTTAATGCCCTTAGCACCTCATCTAAGCACCATTTCTTTGGAAGAGGTCACTCCTTGGCAAATGCAATAAATACTACAAAGAAAGAGATAGAGGGAAGTCAAAAATATACTCTTATAGCCAACCTTATAGCTAACCTTGTTGTATGAGTGACTAAGTGATGACTATGTATGACATGCCAACATCAGATAGCCTAACGCATCGTGTTAAATCTCCAAGGGCGGGACTGCGCGAGCGAGGCGACGGTCGTGGTGGGCGCGACCATGATACGGGCTGCTGGCAGCCCTTGGATCTGAGATCGAACGGTCACATGCTAAGTTGCTGAAAATTTGTAGAATAACCCTCCAGGACAGGATATTCACCCATACGTCTAGAATCATGCCATGTAACCGCTCGATCTCAGATCCAAGGGCTCTCAGAAGCCCGTATCATGGGAGAATGGAAAGCTTCTAGTCGAACTTGTAATTTGTAGAATGATGAGCTTCTAGTCGAAATTTGCAGAATAACCCTCCAGGATAGGATATTCACCCACCTGTAATTTTCCCGACGCTTGACGTGCGAACACGCAAATGCATGAAGCCATTTAATTGGGCGTCGAGTAGACATGGCATCTAATTGGGCCCCCATAGTACTGTGCATGAATCCATTTATCCACCAAGAAAGCCACTACCCTGCCGTTCGCACGCCCCACTCAGCATTTTTACAATCAAAAAACCGCTAGTAGTTCGCTCCTACTCGTCCCCGGATGCCCTTTAACATTACGGTAGTTCCCTCCTAGTCGTCCCGTCCTTTCACATTATGACAGTTCCACTAATCCTAACCCTCCTTCCAAATCCATGGCATCCCAAATCTCCATGATCGGCGGTGAGTACAAGGTTAGAACTATCATCGGTGATGAGTTCGACATCATCTACACCCGTTCTTCCAGAACGGTGAAAGGATGCCTTGCTCGCTTCAGACGCATGTTCGAAAACTCAAATGATGAGTGGGTTGCTAGGCTAGATGTTGAGTACACCATAGCCCTAGACAAAGAGAAGAATCTAAAGGAGGAAGAGAAGATGAAGCCCGTCGTGATACAGGTTTGTGTGCATAACTTGTGCTTGGTCTACCACATATGCCATGCCGACGTTGAGTGCGAGGAATTTAAGAAGTTCCTCGCGGGCGGCCTAGTCAAATTCATTACTATAGACTTTATGACTGACAGAAGAGTCCTGGGTTGGATAGGCCTTGTTGTAGGTGAGCCCTTCGACCTCTGAAAGAATGGGCTGGTGCCCTCCCGTGATCAGCCTTCGATGCTGACCCTAGCAGGAGCCATGGTTCATCCTTCGTATGGCAAACTGAAGAAACCTCCGCCCAAGTTTCATCATCATGCATGGCAGTGGAATGTACTAGATATAGACCACATCTAGTACGCTGCAATGGATGCCTACCTTTGTTTCAATATCTACAAGGGTTGGATGAAGAGAAAGAGCCAAGTGTGTGGTTCAAGCAAAGAAGTATCGACCAAGAGGAAGAGGGACAAGGACGAAGTCGAGCACGTGGACGAGGAGTCCGAGTAAGGTGGCAGTGTCGTTGCTCATGGTGGTTCTAATGCGGTGTCTACCGGATTAGTTGCTTAGTTTAATTTCAAGGGTCCTTCATTTTATTTGAGGGGTGTGTTGTGCTAAGCCCCCAGCAGAACTACGTTATGTTCCTTCTCGTTACTTTAACTCTTCAGTACGTACATATACTAGTATTTCTTACAGTTCGTCTTTTAGTTGGTATAGTACTACCACTCGTTTCTTCACATTATATATGGCCAACATCATATAGCCAGCAGTTTAGTTGTCAAAGAATTTCAAGGCGCTTAGTTTTATTTGAGGGGTGTGTTGTGCTGGACACCATTATTGTGACTCAAATCTCTTTTGCCATGTTATAATGACATAAATATCTATGAACCAACATGCCAGCTCTCCCTCTATCTCACTATAATACAATAAAGTGTGGGTCCTACTTGATCCCAACAGTGTTCTTATTTTCCTGTAAAATTATTCGCTTGGTTACTCACGACAAGCGGGGCCACACTTATCATTGTGAGAATCGGCTTATTTCTATCATATAACATGGTCAACGGGTTTGACGTGAAAATAACAATGTCTAATGGCATCTTTGAGCAAACATCTAACAGAACGATGGCATTTTTGAGATATCTAATTGCATTTTGAGCAAGCATCTCACAGATTGATGGCATTTTTTAGTAGTTGTAACTTCTAATGGAAAAACTGAGTAGTGATACACAACTAGTGGCATAAATAATAAGAACCCAAGAATTAAATAGGTATGCTAATTTCTTTAATAGAATTTAGCACCCCATTTAAGCGCGTACTAGCTTTTTTAATAGTACTATATGCATAATTTGGAGACGAGCGCTCTCTATATGTACCACCTTTTTTCTTTAATTGCATCTTGTTAGTTTTGCTCCATGGCGCAATCCATCGATACTACTATTTTACAGAAGTATACATTTTTTAAAAGGCTAGAGGGCGGGGCAATCTTGCTTGGTCGGTTTCATGAGAGGCGAGGGCCTTTGTGATTTGATGGCTCATTACTACTGGAAGGCGGGGCCTTGTGATTCGATTGCTCGTATAAATGTTGACAACAACCTGAGGAGGAGCAAAGAACTGTGCGGTATACTCAAGTTTTCCACTGGAGTACTAGTACGACGAAGGAGCACGAAACACGGCAGCCCGGTGCCATATGGTGATAAAAAATGATCTAATTTGCTAGTCATCAATCCCACTGCGCCGCTCATCGTTAGCATTGTTCTATTCATGCCGCGCAGAGAACGTGACACATGCGGAGAAACACCCGAAGTAAAAGAAGAAACACAGGAGTAAAAGAAGAAGGAAGATTATCACCCCAAAAAAGAAGGAAGACGCACACACAAGTCTGGGGCACTGCTCTCTACTGCATGAAGGGTTGCTGGCCGCGGCGTCGTAACTGCTTCTTCATCACCTCCACGCCCTCCATCTCCTTGCGCATCTCCTCCGCCATCTTCTTCATTCTGTCCATGACGCGGGATTTCTTGACGCAAGCCTTCATCATCTGTTCCATAGCCGCATTACGTACCTTGACAGCAGTCGGGTGCTCGATGCGAAGCTTCGCCAACTCCTCCCTCTATTCCATGACAAGGGCCTGCAACATCTTCATTGAGGAACTACTCTTCTCATGCATCTTCTTCCAGCCTGCCTTGTCCTCCGTCAGCAGGTTGAGCTCATGGCAGAGCTTTGCCTTGTCCTCCTGAAGTTGTAGGATTTCGCTGGTTGCCTTCTTATCCGAGGAATTGCTCTTCTTCAGTAGCATCACCAACCCGGCGGTCAACTCCCCCTGCTCATTGAGCTAAGCGGGCATGTCGTCGAGGCTCTCCTTCAGCAGGGCCACCAAGCCGTTAATGAACTCCTCCTTCTTATTGAACTGATCGGGCATGTCGTCAAGGGATAACGACTCCAGCGCCGCTAGCTCGGCATGTTCGCCTCTGCGGCTAGGGCACTCCTGGGAGCACTCGCCTCCGCAGCTAGGGCGCTCCTAGGAGCCCTCACCTGCCCGTGAGAGATCTTTCGAGGTCTCTGCGAGGAGGCGAGCCCTCTCTTTTTTCCGTGGACTTGGTTGCCGCTCCCTTCTTATGAGTAGTTCTCAACCTACAGCTCTGCACACCGGCCATGGCAAGGACAAATGAACAAGAAAGACTTATGGGAGGAAGAGGTAGAGTGATTTTTGGCTAGGTACTAGTTCCCCTTTTTATAACCTAGTACTAGCACTAGTACTAAAACCTGCATAGTGGGAACACGTTCAGGTTTGATATGTAGTACTAGGTGTGAGCAGGTTTGCACTTAATTATACTATACATTTTGGAATGTGATGGACACAAGCTAAAGATTAATTGATGGTTTTGTTTTCGAGGCCCGAAACGACTCCCGATGAGTTTCCTAGGACACAATTTTCAAGTACTACTGGTCAAATACGGTCGCACAAGTAAGTGATGTAACTGGTCATACATATCAGACCAAGCCGATGCGTGTCACGGGTCCGACCGACTGTCTATTTGTGTGACCAACCATAAGTATTACGCGATGGAGACTTCTGGTTGTGGTTTCGTGTGATTGTCACAACCAAGCATTCAAAAACTAGTGATAAATCAATTACCATCTTCTTCCAGACGACCAAGTATTTTCACTAGAATACAATACATATAGATGGAGTGATTGTCACGGTTGCAAACTGCCATGGCGTCGCAAGTTCACAGCAGCAGCAACCGAGTAGGTCACTACATCGCAGGCGGGGAAGGAGGCCAGCTCACCTCGCCTACGATGCATGCCCAGCGGCGCCACTGCAGCTGGTCCCGTGATTTGTCTTCTCCTACCGCCCATTTGAACAGTTGCACCGGCTGCTCATGCCATTCCACAGGCATGCTCGTTCTTTCCTCCATAGTTGACATCGTGAATATGATCTCTGCCATTAGCCCTAGCTCGAAATCAACACGACGCTGCCAGATGCTGACATCCCTCAGCATCTCTCCCCTGAGATCAACTTGCTCCTCTACCTTGTGATGCGCCAGGCGCAGCTCCTTCGAACTTCTCTCCAATCGATGCGACGCTTCCTCGATCTGATTTGCCCTTGCTGCCTACCACCTGAAATGCAGCCTTGGCATGTCCTCCGGCGCCACAGATATGTGATTCTAGAGCAATGGATCCCCTCTAAAACACATATGGGCTTCGCTCAAAGGTGGCAGTGTTACGGGCCGCAGCGAGACGGCATCCCGCGAGATCCTGGGATCTAAGGGATTATCCATGGTGGGATCCTCCATGGCAGGATCCGGTGGGCGAGGCGGGGAGGTGAGCCTAGGCGCTGGGAGACCCTACGAGGCTAAGATAAAGATAGTACTAGTACTCCACTCCGTCCATATTTAAATACAAAGGCCACTAATAGTAGCCCTAGCAAAAATTGATCATGTTGCATGCGTCCTAGTTTATTGGCCCCCTTTTTTGTGCCACTTTTTATGAGATGCATAAATATTATGTTACTTAAAAATATGGTCAAAATTGGCACAACATACAAAGGAGACCAATGGAAGTAGAAACCCATGACTTAACTACTCGCATGCATGCAGTGGAGTAGTAATGTCTTTCTCAACTACTCCCTTCCTCATGTCCACTCAATTTGCGTGCGCCTCTTCTCCCCCTCGTTTTTGCATGCTCTAGCTCCGTTCCCCGCCATGACCATAGCTCCTCGCCGCCGTTCATGTCACCGTCGTGGCCAGGGCCACCGCAGCTCGCGCCCACGCATGTTCCCGCGCTCAGCAGCCTCCCAGAAGGCCAACGCCACCGCCCGCAGCTCCTGCCGTGCACTGCAGCACCGTGTGCGCACCTGGCCGTGCTCCGACCACTACCCCGAGCTCGTTTCCGATGAGCTCTGGCGCCCCCGCAGCCTCCCGCTTGCTCTCCTGGATGCGAACGAGCCCAGGCTATGCCATGGTGCTCTCAAAGGCCGCCCCCGTTGCCCATAACATGGACACCGTCATGTCCCGTGGTTGCCGGCGACGGCCTCGCCGGCCTGACAGGTGGACCCCACCGGCCAGGAGATTAGTTTAACACTAACACCCCTTAAAGACACTGACAGTGGGCCCCAGCGCCCACTAATCCTTTTAGTTAGGCTAAATACCCCTGTTAACTAACCATGTCACTGATGTGTGGACCCCACACGTCAAGTTTGACCTGGTCAGCGCTATTGACTTGCGGATGCAGGCATGATGCAGTGCTGATGCAATTAATCATTTTATGGATTTAAAATAAGTCAGAATTTCCAGAAAATTGCTTAAACTTCAAAAAATCACAGAAATTCAACCATAGCTCAGATTGAAATAATTTATATATGAAAAATTATCATAAAAATTCAATCTATCCATCTGTAATAGGTTCATGCATGACAAACCAACTAATACCTATTGTATAAGTGAAAACACATTGAGGGCATTTAAAATGCTTAAGTTTGGAGTTGCATTTGAATCCTTGACTCAAATGAGCTCCATTGAACTTGTTGCTAGTTACATTAGGATAAACCACATCACATCTACAGGCCATGATCATGCATCATATTGTTGCATATGCTTGTGTACTGATTGGCGACACCGTCCTTCTCGATAGGTCCTGCTCCAACGAGTGCTCCAGAGTACCTGTCTACGGAGCAGTGCCCCCTATTGATCTTCCAGGCAAGCAACACCCCCTTGGTCATTTCGATACAATCCCACTCTCTCGCTCATGCACTCTTTTATTGCATTAGGACAACAATGATTCAACTGCTACTTTGTGTTGTGGTAGTTGAACCCATTCCTCTGCATGACCTGTCATTGCCACCGTAAATAGATGAAACCCACTAGCATGTGTAGGAGTTGATTGAGCCATGTTGTGTTCCTACCTTGCCATGCCTGCTATTGCTTAGAGTTGTGTCAGGTCTGATTCATTGGTAATGAATTGGAGTGTTATGCCATGTTCTAATGTAGAGAGTTAAGCGTGTGAACACGATTTGGTAAAGGTAGTGGTGAGAGGCCATGTAGGAGTACATGGTGGGTTGTCTCATTAGGACTGTCCTTAAGCATTGAGTTATGTGTATGTTGTCCAATACTAGCTACTACCACACATTGGGTTTCGGTAAATCGACCCCTCTTAGCTTTTTAACCGTCTTTTTCTCTGTCCAGGTGTTGCAACTAGTTTCTGGTGTTTGTAGGTAGTGCTATTTTTCTACCGAGTGGCATCCGACAGGGTGGACTTGGGACAGACAAGCCACCGTGGCACGGTGTACCAAGCGTACATCCATCCGGTGAGGTGGGCTTGGGGACCCTACACACATCGTTTGGGGCCGTGAGTGAAACCCCGGCCGGATCTCCTTGTGGATGGAACCCGAATAGGCGATAAACCTGGACCAGAGTCTTGCGTGGTTAGTCAGGTCGTGGCCGACACCCTCGCCAGGATTCTGCTTGAAGGTTGCCGAGATACATGAGATGTACATGGCAGTAAGTGCCGAGAGCGTGTGTGAAGAAGTACACCCCTGCAGGGTTAACATGATCTATTCGAATAGCCGTGTCCTCTATTATGGATACTTGGATACTTATATGGTACATAGACAACTTGAAGTGGATACTCTAAAATGCTCAACACAAGTGTGAGTGCTATGGATGGCCTTCTCGTAGGGAGACAAGAATGAATCCATAGTAGTGTATTGAAGTGGCGATTAGTGGACTCGTGTGCGTTTTCTCACCTCAAAGAAGTTACTCGTGGTCGAAGAACAAGATAGCCACTGAGTCAAAGCTGGCTTGCTGCAGCCAAACCACACATTGCCTTCTTGATACTAATGCATGTATGATAGGATCTGATGTAAGTCTTGCTGGGTACCTTTGTACTCACATTTTCTTTATTTATGTTTTGCAGAGGAGACCTCGGTCTCACTAGTAGGTCCTCATGGACTTCGATGAGTAGCTTGTTACCTCAGCTACGATCTTGTACCCTTGGGAGGGTCTTGTAGATAGTCAGGCTTCTCAGCCTTTTTCATTTGTAGTTGTCTGTACTCAGACATGTTATGCTTCCGTTGCTTGTATGCTCTGAATGATTGTAGCGCCCAAGATGCGATTCTATCCCAATCACATGATGAATTCTTGATCAGGGCACAATCGCATTTCGAGCGCATAGCAAGGTGGATATCATTACAACATACCATGTACTAAATAGATGAGAATACAAGGTAAAGGCTTACACTCGCCACAAGATACAACATGAATACAGTACTACATCAATACATAGCAATCATCATATAGAAGAGCAGTATCCGACTACGGATGAAATAAACGAAAAGAAGAATGACATCCACCCTGCTAATCCCAGGCTCCCCGACCCGGAACCTATCCCTTGATCGAAGAACTCTAAAAGCAATCAAGCATCGCTCTCACATCAGATCATCGCATTACCTGTACCTGCAACTGTTGTTGTAGTAAACTGTGAGCCACGAGGACTCAACAATCCCATTACCATGGGTATCAAGACTAGCAAAGCTTAATGGGTACGGAATGGATAAGTGGTGAGGTTGCAGCAAGCGACTAAGCATTGTATAGTGGCTAACTTACGAGTACAAGAGTAAGATGAGAAACTACGCAAATGGTCGCAAACTAGTAATGATCAAGAAGTGATCCTGAACTACTTACATTCAAACATAACCCAACCGTGTTCTCTTCTTGAACGCACCCGAAAAGAGACAGTCACGGTTACGCACGCGGTTGGTGTATCTTAGTTGAGTTTACTTCAAGTCCTCTACGACCGAATATTAACAAATTCCCATCTACCACATAACCGTGGGCACGACTCTCGAAAGTTTAAACACTGCAGGGGTGTCCCAACTTAGCCCATGACAAGCTCACGATCTGCGGAGACAATCCTCCATCGCGGGACCCTCCGATCAGACTCGAAATCCCGGTGCACAAGACATTTCGACAATGGTAAAACAAAACCAGCAAGACCTCCCGATGCACCGACCTAGCCTGATAGGAGTCACACGTATCTCGTTCTCAGGGTACACCAGATGGGCAAGACATCGGGTTTGCTGAGACCCTGGTTGCCCAGGGGGCACCGTACATCGCTCAGTTTGGACCAACACTCATGAGGAGCATTGGCCCGAGGATTGATTAAGAGTCCTCGGGTGCTAGCCGGTCCCTGTGCAAGTTTTAGTTGTTATTAGGCAAATGGTAAAACCAATGTTGGGCCTTGCTGCAAGAGTTTTTGATGCGGAGCATCCTTCCATCATCCCCATGGACTCTACACCGACACATCAAGCCCCACGTGGACCTATGACAAGAGCTAGAGCACGTGCTTTGGAAACCGAGGTGAACACCTTCCTACTTAGCTTGCATATGGATATGAATGGAACATTGTTGCTACCTCACCAAGATACGCTATGTCTCATTAGGTACGAAGAGGAACACCACCAAGAGGCTCAGGAGCACCCCCAAGGAGAAGAGGAACCACCCCAAGGCCACGCGGACCAAGACGGAGTGCAACAGCAGCAAAACTGGAAGTCCCAGGTGACCCCATGCGCACGGGCCCCCGAGACCCCGTGCCCATGGACTACCCAGGAAGTTGACGCTGGAGCACCCCGTGCGCACGGGCCTGTACCGTGCCCACGGGACCCCCGTGCGCACGGGCCTCCCAGGATGGACGGCTGTGATCCCCAATCTGAGCCCCTCTTCATCTACTTCGACCCCAAGACTATATAAACCGTACCTAGGGCTATGTTTAGGGTTAGCAAAGTATGAGATGAGATATTTGTGAGCTTTGCTCCTTCTACCTTCCCACTTGTGGAATCAAGGCCCCTTTGGGAAGAATCCTAGTGGATTTCAAGACCTCCTCTAGGAGAAGACTATCTTTAAGACCTCATCTCCTAGGAGTGGGAAGAACTATGCCATTGTATCTTTCCTTTGATTGTGTTTGTGACTTGTGGATCTTGTATTGCTATTCTAGTGGATGTGTAATTGGGGAATTGTTTGAGTGATTTCCTCTTTGTGTTCTTGAGAGTTTGCCCTTTTCCCCCTCCAAGTGTGAAAAGATCCCCCTCTAGGATTTCATCCTATATCATTTTGGTATCATGAGCAAGGTTGATTCACATCATGGAGTCCCATCCCCCCATTTGCTAGCTTGATTTTGTTGTTTTTCGTCCAAATTCGAAAATCCCCACAAAAATAGCCCAAAAAAATTTCTTGCAATTTGTTGTATCCTGTGAGATTTGGTTGTTTTGATCCACGAATTTGGAGTTTGGCAAGTGGATCTACCCATCTTCCTGCTTCCCCACCTTCCAAACCCTCGAAATTGCCTTAACTTGGAAATTCCCCACGGATCCGGAGCTTTTCATCCGCTCCCAGCACACCCCATGCACACGGGCCCTCGAGACCCCGTGCACACGGGACCCCGTTCACACGGGCCTCACTTACCCCGTGCGCACGGACCATCCAGTAACTTTCGGCCATCTTTTGTTTTGCACCATTTTGCTTCCTTACCAACACTCGTGTTCTTCCGCACTATTTCGCGTGGTTGTTTGAGTTTCGGACCGCGGTTTCTCTTGTGTCCTAAGGTGTTTCGGCTACTTAGGCGCATTTGGACATCATCATCGCCGCCACTCGATCATCAACTCGGACACCACACCGTCTTCAACAACTTCATTCATACCGTTAGATCGGACGGTAACCGCGACGACATCTCACCCTTGCTTTTGCATTGATAACTCGAGCCATTTCGCGTAGCTTACCCATCGAGACTAGCAAGTTGAGAATTGCCGGGCCGCACTATTGTGCACCGTAGTGATCTTGTTATCATCTTAGTGCCATAAGTCTCTCCCATGCATATCTTACATACTTTTCTCATATCATACTTGGCTCTAGCTTCAAAAAAAACAAGAAAAGCTTTTAAGCAAAAGAGGAGCAACAAAGAGCTTGTAAGCAATAGCATCGAGCCATTTTTGCATATCATCTTTGACACCTCTTACATGGCATAGTTGGGATTGAAGACGACACGTTTCTCTTATAGGTTGGTGCACATGCATATCTAGCCCATTTGAGCAATCGAGCTAGCGTCTATCTAGTATTCGCACTACAAGAGCATTTTCCGTGGTTGCACATTTTGAGCTCACCCCTTGGTTGTGCGGATCCCATCTATCTTCCGTGTGTGTGTTCCTAGTGATACCATTGGGTTTGATCTATTTCTTTTTACTTGCATTTTTGTGAATCTTCTCAACCTTATCGACATCTTGACTAACATTTGCTTGAAATTTTTGCCACCATCCTAACCGAGCTCCTCCATAAGCCTTTTACTTGTAGGTGTGAGAAACAATTCCCGATACCAATTCCCCTATTATAGCATCACATGAGATCGTACTTGTTACATCCACAATCTTCGGAAAAGGTAACTTTGGTTTTGTTCTCTCATTTTTCCTACTCACCACCACTTTCTCATGATGGATAGGCCGAGTTCTTCTACCAATCCACTCTTCCTAGAACAAGATGGTGACATGACAAACTTCGTCACCAAGTCGCAACTCTTTGGCACACATCGAGCTTTGCATCAAGAACAACTTGCTTTGGGCGACCGCATAGACAATCTCGCCACCGACCTACGACAATCCGAGCAACGTACAAGGGACTACTTCGACACATCATTGAGTTCCCTCAAAGACGATATCCGAACCATGATGGTCAATCACTCTTCTACAACTTCGTCCTCTTCAAGACGGAGCCGCTCAAGTCGACACTCCGATGACATCATCTCTGGTTCAAGTACACTGTCTTCGAACACTCTTCGACGTGCCACGCGCAACGAGCATCACACAAACTGCAATCCTCTACGCGACACCGACTCGCAAGAGCATCGATGACGTCAAACCCAAGAAGCCTTTGCGCTAGCACGAGAACGGCAACGTCAAACGCCAACATGAAGAGGAAGAACGCGCGCGTCTACACCAAAATGCACAAGATGCCGAGGAACAACGTCAAGAACAACAACTCCGTGACGCTCAAGCACTTGCGACACAACAAGCTCTATGTGATTCGGGTCAAGCCGTTGCCGACCGAGGCCATCAAGCCCGTGAACAAGAGGAAGCATTTCGCGAAGAAATTCAAGAACAAAGATTTCAAGCTCGCGTGCATCGTCAAGTTCCTCCTCGAGCTCGCGAAGCTCCCCCACAAGCTCGCCAACACCATCAAGTTCATCGAGAGCATGAAAACAATGGAAATCCTCCACGACAAGAGCAACATGAGGTTGACAACCCTCCGGGTCAAGAGCACCACTAGTTGAACAATCATCTACAACATGGGCGTCATCATCCCCGACCCCAATATAATGAAGAGCAACGCTACGGCAAGCTCAAGTTCACCATGCCCAGGTTCAAGGGAAGCACCGACCCCAAAGAGTACCTTTCATGGGCATTGAAAGTTGACAAGATCTTCCGTTTGCACAATTATGAAGAAGAGAAGAAGATCGCGATGGCATCCCTTGAGTTCCAAGACTATGTCCTTATTTGGTGGGAACAAGTCATTGAGCGCCGAGAGGCAAGAGGTGATCCACCCATCACTACTTGGGCGCAAATGAAGGATGTCATGAGAGCACGCTTCGTACCTACCTACTACAACCGCGACCTCTTCAAGAAACTCCAACAACTCAAGCAAGGAACCAAGAGCGTTGAAGAATACTACAAGGAGATGGAGATTGCAATGATAAGAGCCAATGTCACGGAAGATGATGAGCAAACAATGGCACGCTTCTTGAATGGCCTCAACCATCCCATCAAGAAGATCGCCGACTTCCAACCATACTCAAATCTCATCGAGCTAGTGCACCAAGCCACCAAAGCGGAACGCCAAGTGCAAGATGACTTCAAATATGCCAAGTACTCATCCAAGACCTACGGCTCCTCTTATCAAGCTCTCGCAACTTCGGCAACTCCTACCTCAACTAGAGCATCACCAAGTACCGGCGACAAGTCAAGTTATAAGAAGACTTCGACAAGCACAAGTCGTCCTCCTACTACAAGCAACTTCAAGCCGAAAGCTTCATCATCATCTACTCCAACCGATGAGACCATCAAGACAAGTTCCATCAAATGTTTCACATGCGGAGGCCGAGGCCACAAGTCCTTCGAGTGCACAAACAAGCGCACCATGATCCGCAACGACGACGGAACCTACAACTCCATGAGTGAAGGAGAAATGGAATCCCTTGAGCAAGTGGCCATGCACCAATAAGTGAACAACGAAGACAAAGATGATCAAGTCTTTTGTGATGAAGATTCAAGTCCCGCTCTTGTTGTCTCCAAGGTCTTGACTCTTCAACATCAACAAAACGAAGATCAAAGATGCCATATCTTCCACACAAAGGCCGGCATCAACGGACGGTCCGTCTAGGTCATCATCGATGAAGGTAGTTGCCACAACTTAGCAAGTGAAGAACTATGCTCCAAACTCCAATTGGTCAAGATGAAGCACCCTCACCCCTACAAGGTTCAATGGCTAAGTGACACCGGAACCATACAAGTCGAGCATCGAGTACAAGTCTCTTTCAAGATCGGCGCCTATGAAGACACTTTGGAGTGTGATGTCCTTCCGATGACCATTTGCCACCTCCTTCTTGGGCGGCCATGGCAATTCGACCGAGGTGTCATTCACAATGGGCGTACCAATCACTATAGCTTCAAAATGAAAGGGAAAGAGTTTGTACTACGTCCTATGTCTCCAAGCCAAGTGCTCGCCGACAAGCAAAACACCCATCGTGGAGAGAATAGTGAGCGAGCGAACCACCAAAAAGAGAGTGAGCGCCACAAGCCCAAATTGAGTGCCTCCACGATGAGCGACGAGAAAAACTTAGTCCTATTTGCCACCAAACGTGAGATGAGAGAAGTGTGTGAGAACCCATCAAGTGTCCTACACTATGTCCTATTGTGCAAGGACGAGGCACCAAAAACTAACACCTCTCACAATCTACCTTTGGTGTTATCTTCTCTATTGCAGGAATTTCAAGATATTTTCCCCGATGAGCTACCTCCAGGACTACCTCCACTACGAGGCATTGAGCACCGCATCGACCTCATCCCCGGAGCACCGCTTCCGAACAAAGCTCCCTACCGCGTCAACCCCGAAGAAACCAAAGAAATTCAAAGGCAAGTAAAGCATCTCATAGACCATGGACATGTGCGTGAAAGTTTGAGTCCTTGTGTTGTACCGGTCATTCTTGTGCCAAAACGTGACGGTAGCTTTCGCATGTGCTCCGATTGTAGACCTATCAATGCTATCACCGTTCGCTATCGATATCCCATTCCACGCCTAGATGATATGCTAGATGAACTTAGTGGTGCCACTATATTTTCCAAAATTGATCTTAAGAGTGGTTACTATCAAATCCGCATACAAGAAGGTGATGAATGGAAAACCGCATTTAAAACCAAGTTTGGTTTGTATGAGTGGTTAGTCATGCCTATGGGTCTCTCGGAAGCACCGGGCACTTTTATGCGCCTTATGAATCATGTCTTTCGCCCTTACATTGGTATATTTGTTGTGGTTTACTTCGATGACATTCTTGTGTTTAGCAAATCTATCAAAGAGCATGTCACTCATGTCCGCACCGTTTTGCACACTCTTAGAAAAGAGCGCCTCTATGCTAATATGGAGAAATGCCTTTTTGGTGTTGATAAGATTGTTTTCTTGGATTTTGTTGTTTCTTCTAAGGGTGTTCATGTAGATGAGTCCAAGATCAATTCTATTAAGACTTGGCCGCAACCAACCAACTTGCATCAGGTGCGTAGTTTCCTTGGTCTTGCGGGTTTCTATCGTCGCTTTGTGAAGGATTTTAGCACCATTGCTTCGCCTTTGCATGATTTGAGCAAGAAGAATGCGCCTTTTATTTGGGGACCATCCCAAGATATCGCATTCAATGAGCTTAAGAATTTTCTTACTCATGCTCTCGTGCTTGCTTTACCCAACTTTGATAAACCTTTTGAAATTCATTGCGATGCTAGTGGTAATGGCATAGGAGGTGCGTTAACGCAAGAGAAGCGCCCCATAGCTTACTTTAGTGAGAAACTTTCTGGAGCGCAACTCAATTACACTATCTACGACAAAGAGCTATATGATTTAGTCCGCGATTTGCATGAATGGGAACATTACCTTCGTCCCCGTGAGTTTATCATTCATACCGATCATGAGACTCTCAAGTACCTTAAGGGACAAACAAAGTTGAACAAAGGTCATGCTAAATGGAGTGAATTTATTGAGTCTTTTCCCTATGTCATAAAGTACATCAAGGGCAAAGAAAACATCGTAGAGGATGATCTTTCCCGCATATGCATGCTTGTCACGCAACTTGAGTTAGATGTCATTGGCTTCGAGCATATCAAAGACTTGTATGTGCATGATGCAACTTTTTCTACTCCTTATGCCAAGTGTTTGTCGCATACATCTTCGGAATGCTATTACCTAAAAGATGGATATCTTATGAGAGCTAACAAACTTTGCATTCCCGAGTCCTCTCTTCGTTTGTTGCTTTTGCAGGAATCCCATGGAGGACGCTTAATGGGACACTTCGGACACGACAAGACGTTCTCCACGCTCTCGAAGAGCTACTTTTGGCCAAAGATGTTTCAGAACGTCAATCGTTTCACCAACCGGTGTTCTATATGTCGCAAAGCTAAGTCCAAAGCTCAATCTCATGGTCTCTATATGCCTTTACCAATTCCATACCAACCTTGGGAATACATTAGCATGGACTTTGTACTTGGTTTGCCTAGAACTCGAAATGGCAAGGACTCCGTATTTGTTGTTGTGGATCGTTTCTCCAAAATGGCTCATTTCATTCCTTGCAACAAGATAGACGATGCTTCACATGTTGCAAATTTGTTTTGTAGGGAAATATTACGTCTTCATGGAATGCCAAGGACAATTGTCTCGTACCTCGACGTCAAGTTCTTGAGTTACTTTTGGAAGACCTTATGCGCCAAGCTCGGAATCGAGTTACTCTTCTCCACGGCGTACCACCCTCAAACCGACGGCCAAACGGAGGTGACAAACCGTACACTCTCCACTCTACTACGAGTCTTGATCAAGAAGAACATCAAGGAGTGGGAGGAGTGTCTCCCAATCGCCGAGTTCGCCTACAACCATGCAAGACATTCGACTACCGGCAAGTCCCCTTTCGAGGTCGTCTATGGATTCAACCCATTGTCCCCATTGGACATTCTTCCTCTACCACTACAAGAGCGCATCAACATGGACGCGAGCGACCGAGTGAACCACCTCAAGAAGATGCATGAAGATACACGGCACACCATAGAGCGCCAAGTACAATGACTCGCGACCAAGTGCAACTCCAACAAGTCCCCAATGGTGTTCCAACCGGGTGACCTAGTTTGGGTACATCTCCGCAAGGATCGTTTTCCCAAGGACTTCAAGTCCAAGCTACTTCCAAGATCCGATGGCCCATTCAAGGTACTCGCACGCTACAACGACAACGCCTACAAGGTCGACATCCCACAAGACAAGTACAATGTGAGCAACACATTCAACGTCAAAGACTTGGCCAAGTACCATGGTGATGAAGATCACGATCCATGGACGGATCTCTCCCAAGGGGGGGAGATGATGCAGAGCATCCTTCCATCATCCCCATGGACTCTACACCGACACATCAAGCCCCACGTGGACCTATGACAAGAGCTAGAGCACGTCCTTTGGAAACCGAGGTGAACTCCTTCCTACTTAGCTTGCATATGGATATGAATGGAACATTGTTGCTACCTCACCAAGATACGCTATGTCTCATTAGGTACGAAGAGGAACACCACCAAGAGGCTCAGGAGCACCCCCAAGGAGAAGAGGAACCACCCCAAGGCCACGCGGACCAAGACGGAGTGCAACAGCAGCAAAACTGGAAGTCCCAGGTGACCCCATGCGCACGGGCCCCCGAGACCCCGTGCCCATGGACTACCCAGGAAGTTGACGCTGGAGCACCCCGTGCGCACGGGCCTGTACCGTGCCCACGGGACCCCCGTGCGCATGGGCCTCCCAGGATGGACGGCTGTGATCCCCAATCTGAGCCCCTCTTCATCTACTTCGACCCCAAGACTATATAAACCGTACCTAGGGCTATGTTTAGGGTTAGCAAAGTATGAGATGAGATATTTGTGAGCTTTGCTCCTTCTACCTTCCCACTTGTGGAATCAAGGCCCCTTTGGGAAGAATCCTAGTGGATTTCAAGACCTCCTCTAGGAGAAGACTATCTTTAAGACCTCATCTCCTAGGAGTGGGAAGAACTATGCCATTGTATCTTTCCTTTGATTGTGTTTGTGACTTGTGGATCTTGTATTGCTATTCTAGTGGATGTGTAATTGGGGAATTGTTTGAGTGATTTCCTCTTTGTGTTCTTGAGAGTTTGCCCTTTTCCCCCTCCAAGTGTGAAAAGATCCCCCTCTAGGATTTCATCCTATATCATTTTTATTCAAAGCGAACTGTCAAGAGGGCCCCATACCCCTCACTGTGTTAGGGACGCAAAATTAAGGAACATAACACCGGTATGACGGCAACTAGGGTGGAAAGAGTGGAACAAAACACCAGGCATAAGGCCGAGCCTTCCACCCTTTACCAAGTATATAGATACGTTAATTAAATAAGAGATATTGTGATATCCCATGATATCCATGATATCCATGTCCCGACATGGAACAACCTATAACTGCACCTGCAACTAGCAATGCTATAAGAGGGGCTGAGCAAAGCAGTAACATAGCCAAACAACGGTTTGCTAGAAAGGGTAAAAGGTTAGAGGCTATCATGGCAATTTGGGAGGCTTGATAAGCAAGTGGTAGGTAGCGCGACATAGCGATAGCATCGAGACAACTAGCATAGCAAAGATAGTAGTGAGATCCAACGTGACGGTCATCTTGCCTGAAATCCCGCTAGGAAGAAGAACGAGTCCATGAAGTAGACGAACCAACGTAGTCGAATGGATCCTCACAATCGCAACATAACCGAAACTATCAAGGAGAAGCGCAACCAGAAAGAAGCAACCATCATGGTAAACAACCATCACATAAACATGACATGATGCGCAACCAAGTATGATGCATGTCCAGTTTAATGATTCATGGCAATGCAAAGTGTAACAAACAATACTAAAAATTAAATGGAGATCAATATGCAATGAGTTGCATATTGACGGAACACCACATTTAATTGTTTAGTTCTCTTACGTTTAATCTACTCAACAATATTAAATGTTGTTAAACATGGCAAAAGGTGAAGCATACATGAACTACCTATTTAGGCAAGTTTGAATGAGGCCGAAAACAACAAACAACAATTCTGGTAAATCCCCACATGTTATTTAGCAATTTAATACAAACAAAATTTTTAAAAGTTGTTATAATGATGCGGATGACATATACAAGTTTTATGCAATTTTAAGAAAATGTCGGCATGAGCATGTTATGAAGCATTTCTCAATGTGGCGGCGCGAAAGGGGTGCCACGGCAACGACAATGGAAATGGTGCCACGGCAACATTCCGATGATCCGACAACTCATTGAGATTCCGGTGCACAAGAGCAAGTGTGCGGATGTGCGGAACATGTTAGAGATGGTAGGGTGATCCCGGTTACCAGGTTCCCACGGGTCGACGATATGGCAAACAATGAGGAACGTGCAAGAGATACATCGTGCGCGGGGAGCAACAGATACATGCAACCATCTCATACACACATCATATGCACACGGTCCACGGGTGGTCATCTCGGCGTTATACCTTTGAAGCATACATTTTCGGGGCGGAACAAGTTCACTGCGGTGTAGGGGAAGTAGCCGTTCTTGGGACGTCTTAGTGGAAGTAGTGGTACATGTTGTCTTGCCTAATCCACGGCGGCGTTAGGTTCACTTGACAGTCTTCGGCGATGGTAGTCGTACACATGTTGTGGTCAAACTTGACGGATCCGAGGGCTCCGGGCGACGTGGTACTTGGCATCTCGAAATGGTCTTGACGATCCGAGGAGACGACATGGTTCAGGGCAGTCTCGATCTTGACGGTCTTGGCGAATACTCAGGGTGGTTGTTGGACTTGCGGTTTGGAGGCATCGGTGGTTCCAGGGTACTTGACGAATGCACGTAGTCGCACACGAGTCGTCGTACACTTCACGGGTACGAAAGAGGAACTTGGTGCATCCAAAATGAAGCAACACAAAAGGCCTCGTGTCTTGGTGGTCAACGCAAAGATGCGGCCCTGGATGGAGCTGCGAGCAGAGGACGAACCGGGACTTGGCGCGTGGTGCAACCGATGATCAACGAGGAGGCGAAGATGGAGCAGGTCCGGCAAGGGGGGGGGGGGGGGGGGGGGGGGGGGCAGGGCGGCTGAGCAGGGGACTTGGCGACGCTCGGCGGCAGGAGGGAGAAGGGCGCGGAGCAGGCAAGAAGGCGCGGCGGCGCCTGCTGCAAGGTCGGGGACGCGAGCGTCCGTGGCCTCGGCAAGGGGGTCGGGGCGCGAGGCTCCTAAGGCGGCCATGGCTGCACAAGCTAGCGGATGGAGCTGCGGGCACGAGAAGCCGAAGGAGGGCGTTGGCGCGGGAGGAGAAGCATGGCGCGGAGGAGAAACGATGGGCCAGCACGGAGGCCTCCATGGCCGGCGGCCATGCGGGTCTTGTAAGGTGAAGGGGCGCCGCGGGAGGCAGCGGCGAGCTTGAGGGTCAGCAGCGCGCATGGAGGATCTGCGATGCCTGGGCGACGCTGGTAGCCTCCGACGGCACCGGATCGAAGGCGAAGGAGGTCGCGGGATGCTGATCCAGACCGGATCCGGGCGAAGGACGGTTAGCCTAGGCGCAGGTCACCGGATCGGGAGGCATGGCGCTGTGTGCGTGCATCTGTGAGTGTGGCGGCGGTGCCAGGAGGAAGGAGGACGAAGGGGGAGATGGGGATCGATCGGGAGGAGCTCCCTGGTGCTAGGTTAAGGAGGAGGAGGAGGGCCGGTCTGGTGGACTCCGGGGGAAGGATGGGCCGACCTGGTGGGCTGCGCTGGAATCTCTCTCCCTCTATCTTATTTTCTATAAACAGAAAATAACAAAGAATAAAAGGAGAAGAAAGGAGGTGTTGGGGAAGAAGTTGGACACGCAGATAATTTCCTGGACCCACAAAAATGAGCTTGATCCAAGAAGATAGAAGTTGGCATGAATTCAAGATTTAAATTGAAACTGATTTGAATATCATTCAAATGGGTTTGAATTGGGACTAGGTTTTAGAAGTGCTCAAAAATGTTGAGAATATAGAAAGAGCCTCGATAGATGGGAAAAGAATTATAGGCAAGGTTAGAGAGTTAAAACTTGAAGAAGGAAACGAAGGGATTTAACATGCATGTGTGTTGTGGTAAATTCCAAATTAATGGAATATAATTTTATAGCTCCCTAATAATATTGGGAGGATATATGTTATAAAGAGAAATCACCATGTACATTTCCCTTGATTTAAATGGACCGAAGATCCATACAATTTATTTTGTTGAGTTTTAAAACGAGTTGCATCATGACATGATGCAATGCGAATGATGACATGATGCGATGCAACAAACAAATAAAAAACGGGGCAACGAAAAACATGGAAGGCTGGAGCGCCCGTCTCGGGTCATCACAATGATGGGTCATGTGACCCCTGTTTGTAATATAATGCTATGCTGGCTCTTCTGGTCCTTTATCTATATGAGTTGTTGAGTTATGTGTTGGGGATCGTTGCAGAAATTAAAAAATTTCTACGCATCACCAAGATCAATCTATGGAGTTTACTAGCAACGAGAGGGTGTGCATCTTCATACCTTTGAAGATCGCGATGCGGAAGCGTTGCAAGAACGCAGATGAAGGAGTTGTACACGAAGCGATTCAGATCGTGGCCGAATCCGATCTAAGCACCGAACAACGGTGCCTCCGCGTTCAACACATGTGCAGCCCGGTGACGTCTCCCGCACCTTGATCCAGCAAGGAGAGAGAGAGGTTGGGGAAGACTCCGTCCAGCAGCAGCACAACGGCGTGGTGGTGGTGGAGGAGCATGGCACTCTAGCAGGGCTTCGTCAAGCACTGCGAGAGACGAGCAGGGAGAGGGGTAGGGCTGCGTCAGGAGAGAGGGAGACTCGTGTCTCTGGCAGCCCCAAAACCCCCACTATATATAGGGGAAGGGGAGGGGGTGCCGGCCTCCTTGATCCATCTAGAGGGGGGTGGCGGCCCCTCGGGGGGGGGGGGCAGCGGCCCCCTTAGGGTTTTCAACTAGGGGGGCGCCCGCCCCCCTCCCCCCCGAGGGGGGCAGCGGCCCCCTAGGGTTTCCAACCCTAGGTGCCTTGGGCCCTTGGGGGGGCGCACCAGCCCACTAAGGGGCTGGTTCCCACCCAACTACAACCCATTAGGTCCTTCGGGGTATGTGGACCCTCCCGGTGGATCCCCCGGAACCCCTTCGATGGTCCCGGTACAATACCGATGAACCCCGAAACCTTTCCGGTGACTGAAACTAGACTTCCCATATATAAATCTTTACCTCCGGCCATTTCGGAACTCGTCGTGACGTCCGGGATCTTATCCGGGACTCCGAACAACATTCAGTAACCACGTACATCTATTCCCTATAACCCTAGCGTCATCGAACCTTAAGTGTGTAGACCCTATGGGTTCGGAAACTATGCAGACATGACGGAGACATCTCTCCGGCCAATAACCAACAGCGGGATCTGGATACCCATGTTGGCTCCCACATGTTCCACAATGATCTCATCGGATGAACCACGATGTTAAGGATTCAATCAATCCCGTATACGATTCCCTTTGTCTACCGGTATAGCACTTGCCCGAGATTCGATCGTCGGTATACCGATACCTTGTTCAATCTCGTTACGGCTAGTCTCTTTACTCATTCCGTAACACATCATCCTGTGACCAACCCCTTAGTCACATTGAGCTCATTACGATGATGTCTTACCGAGTGGGCCCAGAGATACCTCTCCGTCATACGGAGTGACAAATCCCAGTCTCGATTCGTGCCAACCCAACATATACTTTCGGGGATACCCGCAGTGTACTTTTATAGCAACCCAGTTACATTGTGACGTTTGGCACACCCAAAGTACTCGTACGGTATCCGGGAGTTGCACAATCTCATGGTCTAAGGAAAAAGATACTTGACATTAGAAAAGCTTTAGCAGACAAACTACACGATCTTGCGCTATGCTTAGGATTGGGTCTTGTCCATCACATCATTCTCCTAATGATGTGATCCCGTTATCAATGACATCCAATGTCCATGGTTAGGAAACCGTAACCATCTATTGATCAATGAGCTAGTCAACTAGAGGTTCACTAGGGACATGTTGTGGTCTATGTATTCACACATGTATTACGATTTCCGGATAACACAATTATAGCATGAACAATAGACAATTATCATGAACAAGGAAATATAATAATAACCATTTTATTATTGCCTCTAGGGCACATTTCCAACATTATGTTGTGATGCCATGTTGTACAACACATACTTGCATGTTATGCGTACGTGTAATGTGTATTCCTATGTGTGGGATCCGACACCTAGTTGGTTATTCTAGGTAGCCTTTCTTATGGGGAAATGTCTCCTAGTGCTTCCACTTAGCCATGGTAGCTTGCTACTGCTCTGGAACACTTAGGCTGGCCGGCATGTGTCCTTGTTCGTTCTTGTGTCTGTCCCTTCGGTGAAATGTCACGCGTTGTTCCTTTAAGTCCTTGTAGCTTGCTGCGACTTGGATTCATACATTGATGATCGACACGTTCGTTGCCGGGTCATGTATGCCTATCCCTGTAAGTTAGTGCTACCTTGGATTCACGACTAGTCATGTCAGCCCGGGTTCTCTGTCATATGGATGCTAGCGACACTATCATATATGTGAGCCAAAAGGCGCAAACGGTCCCAGGCCAGGTAAGGTGGCACCCGTGGGAATACCGTGCATGAGGTCGCAAAGTGATATGATGTGTTACATGCTAGATCGGTGTGACTTAGGATCGGGATCCCGACATGGGCCTTCTTCTGTACAGAGTGTCATCGACAAACTGGTACATACTGGCCCTCTAGGCTACTCTTTCAGCTTCATCTTGGTCGCCAAGAAGCTCTCCGGTTTGGAGAAGTGGACTATGTGCCTTTCCCAAGTTGGAGCCTGGGGCTCGGTAACAAGGACTAGCGGCACCTCCTCTGCTGCGGGAGCACCTGCCTCGTTCGTGGGGTCCATGGGCCCAGCTACGGGAGCGGCGAGGAGTTGTTGCCGGCAGGGTCTCTGCCAAGAGCGGGCGGCTCTACCGGGAGAGGCTTACCGGATTCCAACTTTCTCCTTATTTGGGCCATTGTTGACGGGGATACAGAGGGCTGAGTAAGATGGAGAACAAAAGTCCCTGGTTCCACCGGAAGCTTCTGCACAACACACTTTCGTAGATGATCAGCTATGCTGTTTTCTGCATGGGGTACGTGCTCTGTTTGCAATCCATCAAAGTGTTTCTCCAATCTTCTCACTTCCTCGACGCATGCCTCCATCAATGTACTTTGGTAATCCTTGTTGACTTGTCTGACCACAAGCTGTGAATCTCCTCGAATGATCAGCTTCTTAATTCCCAATTCTGCTGCAATCTTGAGCCCGACAAGGAGCCCTTCGAACTCTGCTTTATTGTTGGTTGCCTCTTCCCAGGCAAAATGCATCTGGATGACGTACTTCAAGTGCTCCCCGGAGGGGGAACAAGAAGCATGCCAGCCCCTGCACCTTGTAGGAAAAAGGCACCATCAAAATACATAATCCATTCTTGGGGCGATTCCTTGCTGGGGATAGCTGTCTCTGGCACTTCCTCATCAGGGGTTGGTGTCCATTCTGCAATAAACTCCGGCAATGCCCTGCTCTGGATTGTTGCTGTGCTCTCAAACTTCAAACCAAAGCTGGATAACTCCAAAGCCCAATCCACTATTTTGCCAGTAGCCTCAGGGTTTCGGAGTATCCTTTGCAATGGGAAGCGAGTGACAACCGTGATGTCATGGGCTTGTAAGTAGTGGTGTAGTTTCCTTGAGGCCATGATGAGGCCAAAGATCAACTTCTGCACGCCAGACTACCTCGATCTAGCCCCTTGTAGCAAGGAGCTGACGAAGTACACTGGGCGTTGCACCACTTTCTTCCTTGCCGCATCCTTGGGGTCAATCTCGCTGTCGTGCTCATTTCTGCCCTGATCCTTTTCTGACTCTGTCGGTCTTTGCTCATTCTCTGCTGCATCGACTTCCCACTGTGCCACCAAAGCTGCGCTAACCACTTGGTTGGTTGCTGCCAAGTATAGCAACAACAGCTCTTGCGGTTTGGGAGCAACAAAGGTAGGCATAGAGGACAAGTAGGTCTTCAACTCTTGCAAAGACGCATATGCCTCCAGTGTCCACTTCATGGGCCCTGCCTTCTTCAAAAATTTGATGAACGGCAGGCTGCACTTGGAAGACTTGGAGATGAATCTGCTTAGCACGGCAATGCATCCTGTCAGACGCCTCACAACCTTGACTGTCCTTGGCGCCTGGATCTGCTCGATGGCCTTAATCTTGTTAGGGTTGGCTTCGATCCCCCGGTGGGACACAAAGAACCCAAGAAGCTTGCCGGAGGGAACGCCGAACACACACTTCTCTAGGTTGAGCTTCAAGTTGATCTTGCACAGATTAGCAAATGTCTCCTTCAAATCCTGAACAAGGGTGGCTCTATCCTTGGTCTTGACCACAATATCATCCACATACGCTTCGGTGTTTCTGTGCAGTTGTGGCTCAAAACCAATCTGGACTGCACTGCGAAAGTGGACCCGACACTCTTCAATCCAAACAGCGTGCGGACAAAACAATACGCATGATACGTCTCCAACGTATCTATAATTTTTGATTGTTCCATGGTATTATATATTCTGTTTTGGATGTTTAATGGGCTTTATTATAAACTTTTATATTATTTTTGGGACTAACCTATTAACAGGAGGCCCAACCCAAATTGCTTTTTTTGCCTATTTTAGTGTTTTGCAGAAAAAGAATATCAAACAGAGTCCAAACAGAATGAAACCTTCAGGAGTGTGATTTTTGGAACAAATGTGATCCAGAGGACTTGGAGTGAATGTCAAGCAACCAACGAGGAAGCCTCGAGGCAGGGGGCGCGCCTACCCCCTGGGCGCGC
Source organism: Triticum urartu (assembly GCF_056163025.1). Classification (NCBI taxonomy): domain Eukaryota; kingdom Viridiplantae; phylum Streptophyta; class Magnoliopsida; order Poales; family Poaceae; genus Triticum; species Triticum urartu. The sequence continues at coordinate 411,553,342 of NC_141879.1, read as the reverse complement.
CCTCCACCCTCGTGGGCCCCTCATGGCTCCACCGACCTACTTCGTCCTCCTATATATACCTATGTACCCTGAAAACATCGGAGAGCACCACGAAAACCTAATTCCACCGCCGCAACCTTCTGTACCCATAAGATCCCATCTTGGGGCCTTTTCCGGCGCTCCGCCGGAGGGGGCATTGATCATGGAGGGCTTCTACATCAACACCATAGCCTCTCCAATGATGTGTGAGTAGTTTACCTCGGACCTTCGGGTCCATAGTTATTAGCTAGATGGCTTCTTCTATCTCTTTGGATCTCAATACAAAGTTCTCCTCAATCTTCATGGAGATCTATTCGATGTTACTCTTTTTGCGGTGTGTTTGTCGAGATCCAATGAACTGTGGGTTTATGATCAAGATTATCTATGAACAATACTTGAATCTTCTCTGAATTATTTTATGTATGATTGGTCATCTTTGCAAGTCTCTTCGAATTATCAGTCTGGTTTGGCCTACTAGATTGATCTTCCTTGCAATGGGAGAAGTGCTTAGCTTTGGTTTCAATCTTGCGGTGCTCGATTGTAACACCCCGGATATGACTTTCCCAATTTGTACTCCAACTCTTGCCGTATCCGGCGTTAAGTTATTTTATTTTCTCGGGTTCGGGTTTTTGTCTCCGTGTGTTGTTATCGTTGTCTTGCATCTCATATCATGTCATTATATGCATTGCATTTGCATACGTGTTCATCTCATGCATTCGAGCATTTTCCCCGTTGTCCGTTTTGCATTCCGGCGCTTCGTTCTCCTCCGGTGGTCAATTCTACATTTCTTTCGTGTGTGGGGATTAAACATTTCCGGATTGGACCGTGACTTGCCAAGCGGCCTTGGTTTACTACCGGTAGACCGCCTGTCAAGTTTCGTACCATTTGGACTTCGTTTGATACTCCAACGGTTAACCGAGGGACCGAGAAGGCCTCGTGTGTGTTGCAGCCCAACACCCTTCCAATTTGGCCCAAAACCCACCAAAACCTGCTCCATCATCTAGAGCGTTCGATCACGATCGCGTGGCCGAAGACCGCACCTCGTTTGGACTCTCCTAGCTCCTCCTATGCCTATTTAAAGACCCCCCATTCGAAATCCCGGGCGAAACCCTAAAATCCTAGATCCGCCGCCACCGGACAAAAATTTGCCGGGCCGGACACGTCCGACCCGCGCCGCCGCCGCCACGTGTCGCCGCCCGGGTGGACCGCCGCCTCCTCCACCGCGCGGCCCGGGGAGCCCGTTGCCGGCCCCGCGACCCGGACCCGCGGCGTCGCCGCGCCTTCGCCCCGCCGCCGCCTTCGACCGCTCCGGCCGCCGCACTCCTCCAGCTCCGCCGCGCCATCGCCGAAGACCTCACCGGCGCGAGCTCGCCGCCACCCGCGCTCGCCGGCCCGGTCCCGCGCCGCCCGCCGCCGCCGAGTCGCCGCCCCGGCCCCTCCTCCTCGCCGGCCGGCCCCTCCTCCTCTCAAGGCCCCTCTCCGGCAAGTCCCTGCTCCGGCGACCTTGAGCGAACTCCGGCCGACGAACCTCGAACCGCGTGCCCCGGATCTGGATCTGGATCCCGACGTTTGAATTTTTGCCCGAAACTCTAGTTCATGTTGCCCTGTTCATCGTGCCATAACTTTGCATCCGTAGCACCGTTTTGGGCATATAGCATATCAAAATGTTCATCTCAGAGAGCACATCATTTCATTCCATTGCATCATTTTCATTTGAGTTCATCTTGATGCCCGAAATGCTGTTAGAAGAGGACTACTTGAGATATTTGTCAGATCTGCTGCTCCATTTAGATTTTTGTCATTTTTGCCATGATTAATGTGCTCAAGCAATTTCATCTCATCTTTCCAGTGGCACATTTGGATTCCCAAGTTGAGGCCAGGTTCATGCATCCCTTGTCAAATCTTGCATTTGCATCCCGCATCGCATCCCGCATAGCATTCCATGTTTGCATCATATTGTTTGATCCTTGCACGTGGTTGATTGTGTCCTTGTTGCTTGTTTGTCTTGTTTGGGTAGAGCCGGGAGACGAGTTCGCTAACGAGGAGCCCGTTGAGCTTGTTTTCGAGGATCCAGTTAACTCTGACAACTTTGCAGGCAAGATGATCATACCCTCGAAATCACTACTATCTTTCTTTGCTAGATGCTCGCTCTTTTGCTATGCCAATGCTACGATGCCTACCACTTGATTTCAAGCCTCCCAAATTGCCATGTCAAACCTCTAACCCACCATGTCCTAGCAAACCGTTGATTGGCTATGTTACCGCTTTGCTCAGCCCCTCTTATAGCGTTGCTAGTTACAGGTGAAGATTGGAGGCCGTTCCTTGTTGGAACTTTTATTTACTTGTTGGGATATCATTATATTATCTTGTTATCTTAATGCATCTATATACTTGGTAAAGGGTGGAAGGCTCGGCCTCTCGCCTAGTGTTTTGTTCCACTCTTGCCGCCCTAGTTTCCGTCATATCGGTGTTATGTTCCCGGATTTTGCGTTCCTTACGCGGTTGGGTTATAATGGGAACCCCTTGATAGTTCGCCTTGATTAAAGCTTTTCCAGCAATGCCCAACCTTGGTTTTACCATTTGCCACCTAGCCTCTTTTTCCCTTGGGTTTCCGGAGCCCGAGGGTCATCTTATTTTAGCCCCCCAGGGCCAGTGCTCCTCTGAGTGTTGGTCCAAACTAGAGTCCTGTGCAGCGCCCCCTCGGGGAAACTCGAGGTTTGGTTTTAGTTGTATGGAGCGCTCATCTGAGTGTGCCCTGAGAACGAGATATGTGCAACTCCTATCGGGATTTGTCGGCACATTCGGGCGGTGTTGCTGGATTAGTTTTAACCTGTCGAAGTGTCTTGAAGAACCGAGGTACCGAGTCTGATCGGAACGTCTCGGGAGGAGGTCTATTCCTTCGTTGACCGTGAGAGCTTGTCATGGGCTAAGTTGGGACTCCCCTGCAGGGATTTGAACTTTCGAAAGCCGTGCCCACGGTTATGGGCAGATGGGAATTTGTTAATGTCCGGTTGTAGATAACTTGAACCTTAACTTAATTAAAATGAATCAACTGAGTGTGTTATTGTGATGGCCTCTTCTCGGCGGAGTCCGGGAAGTGGACACGGTGTTGGAGTAATGTTTGCGCAGGTTGTTCTCTAGTTTCTCGCTCGCGCTTTGCCTCCTCTTCTCGCTCTCTTTTGCGAACAGGATAGCCACCATATTTGCTAGTCGCTTGCTGCAGCTCCACATATATTTACCTTGCCATACCTATAAGCTTAAATAGTCTTGATCGCGAGGGTGCGAGATTGCTGAGTCCCTGTGGCTCACAGATTACTATTACACCAGATGCAGGGCCTGATGATTCCGCTCCAGGTGACGCGCTTGAGCTCAAGTGGGAGTTCGACGAAGACTCTCAACGATACTATGTTTCCTTTCCTGATGATCAGTAGTGGTGCCCTGTTGGGGGTGATCGGGACCGTGTCGCATGTTGGGTTATCTTTTATTTTGGCGCCGTAGTCGGGCCATGAGTGTTTGGATGATGTAATGTTATTTATGTACTTGATTGACGTGGCGAGTGTAAGCCAACTATGTTATCTCCCCTTTTATTATCTATATTACATGGGATGTTGTGAAGATTGCCTAACTTGCGACATATGCCTTCAATGCGATTATGCCTCTAAGTCGTGCCTCGACACGTGGGAGATATACTCGCATCGAGGGTGTTACATCGATCCCAGTGACAATAGGGGAAACGACATGTATTGTATTGTTGCCATCGAGGATAAAAAGATGGGGTTTATATCATATTGCATGAGTTTATCCCTCTATATCATGTCATCTTGCTTAAAGCGTTATTCCATTCTTATGAACTTAATTCTCTAGATGCATGCTGGATAGCGGTCGATGTGTGGAGTAATAGTGTAGATGCAGGCAGGAGTCGGTCTACTTGTCACGAACGTGATGCCTATATACATGATCATACCTAGATCTCATAACTATGCTCAATTCTATCAATTTCTCGACAATAATTTGTTCATCCACCGTAATACTTATGCTATCTTGAGAGAAGCCACTAGTGAAACCTATGGCCCCCGGGTCTATTTTCCATCATACAAGTTTTCAATCTATTTTATTTTGCAAACTTTGCTTTCAATTTGTATCATAAAAATACCAAAATTTTTATCTTATTATTATTATCTCTATCAGATCTCAGCCTTGCAAGTGGCCGTGAAGGGATTGACAACCCCTTTATCGCGTTGGTTGCGAGGTTCTTATTTGTTTGTGTAGGTACGAGGTGACTCGCGCGTGGTCTCCTATTGGATTGATACCTTGGTTCTCAAAAACCGAGGGAAATACTTACGCTGCTTTGCTGCATCACCCTTTCCTCTTCAAGGAAAAATCAACGCATGCTTAAGAGGTAGCAAGAAGGATTTCTGGCGTGGTTGCCGGGGAGATATATGCCAAGTCAAGACATAATTTTTTTCAAGTTTTTGGTAAAGATTTGATGGATTATGGAACAAGGAGTGGCAAGAGCCTAAGCTTGGGGATGCCCAAGGCACCCCAAGGTAAAATCCAAGGATACCAAAAAGCCTAAGCTTGGGGATGCCCCGGAAGGCATCCCCTCTTTTGTCTTCGTTCATGGGTAACTTTACTTGGAGCTATATTTTTATTCATCGCATGATATGTGTTTTGCTTGGAGCGTCTTGTATGATTTGAGTCTTTGATTTTTAGTTTACCACAATCATCCTTGCTGTACACACCTTTTGAGAGAGACACATATGAATCGGAATTTATTAGAATACTCTATGTGCTTCACTTATATATTTTGAGCTATATAGTTTTTGCTCTAGTGCTTCACTTATATCTTTTAGTGCACGGTGGTGGTTTTATTTTATAGAAACAATTGATCTCTCATGCTTCACTTATATTATTTTGAGAGTACTTTAGAACAACATGGTAATTTGCTTTTAGGCATAATAAAAACTTTCATATAAGTGCATTGAACACTATGAGAAGTTTGATACTTGATAATTGTTTTGAGATATGGAGATGGTGATATTAGAGTCATGCTAGTTGAGTAGTTGTGAATTTGAGAAATACTTGTGCTGAAGTTTGTGATTCCCGTAGCATGCACGTATGGTGAACCGTTATGTGATGAAGTCGGAGCATGATTTATTTATTGATTGTCTTCCTTATGAGTGGCGGTCGGGGACGAGCGATGGTCTTTTCCTACCAATCTATCCCCCTAGAAGTATGCGCGTAGTACTTTGTTTCGATAACTAATAGATTTTTGCAATAAGTATGTGAGTTCTTTAAGAATAATGTTGAGTCCATGGATTATACGCACTCTCACCCTTCCACATTTGCTAGCCTCTCTATTACCGCACACTTTTCGCCGATATCATACGCCCACCATACACCTTCCCCAAAAGTATACAGCACTTTGTTTTGATAACTAATAGATTTTTGCAATATGTATGTGAGTTCTTTATGACTAATGTTGAGTCCATGGATTGTACGCACTCTCATCCTTCCACCATTGCTAGACTCTCTTGTGTCGTGCAATTTTCGCCGGTACCAGATCACCTGCCATTACCTTCCTCAAAAGAGCCACCATACCTACCAATTATGGCATTTCCATAGCCATTCTGAGATATATTGCCATGCAACTTTGCACCGTTCCGTTTGTTATGACACGCTTCATCATTGTCATATTGCCATGCATGATCATGTAGTTGACATCGTATTTGTGGGAAAGCCATCGTTCATAATTTTCTTTCATACATGTCACTCTTGATTCATTGCATATCTCGGTACACCGCCGGAGGCATTCACATAGAGTCATATTTTTTTTCTAAGTATTGAGTTGTAATTCTTGAGTTGTAAGTAAAAAGAAGTGTGATGATCATCATTATTAGAGCATTGTCCCAGTGAGGAAAGGATGATGGAGACTATGATTCCCCCACAAGTCGGGATGAGATTCCGGACGAAAAAAGAGGCCAAAAGAAAAAAAGAAGGCCCCAAAAATTAGAGAAAAAGAGAGAGGGACAATGTTACTATCATTTTTCCACACGTGTGCTTCAAAGTAGCATCATGATCTTCATGATAGAGAGTCTCCTATGTTGTCACTTTCATAAACTAGTGGGATTTTTACATTATAGAACTTGGCTTGTATATTCCAATGATGGGCTTCCTCAAATTGCCCTAGGTCTTCGTGAGCAAGCAAGTTGGATGCACACCCACTTGGTTTCTTTTGTTGAGCGTTCATACACTTATAGGTCTAGTGCATCCGTTGCATGGCAATCCCGACTCACTCACATTGATATCTATTGATGGGCATCTCCATAGCCCGTTGATACGCGTAGTTGATGTGAGACTATCTTCTCCTTTTTGTCTTCTCCACAACCACCATTCTATTCCACCTATAGTGCTATGTCCATGGCTCACGCTCATGTATTGCGTGAAAGTTGAAAAAGTTTGAGAACATCAAAAGTATGAAACAATTGCTTGACTTGTCATCGGGGTTGTGCATGATTTAATATTTTGTGTGATGAAGATAGAGTATAACCAAACTATATGATTTTGTAGGAATAACTTTCTTTGGCCATATTATTTTGAGAAGACATGATTGCTTAGTTAGTATGCTTGAAGTATTATTATTTTTATGCCAATTTTAAACTTTTATCTTGAATCTTTCGAATCTGAACATTCATGCCACAATAAAGAAAATTACATTCAGAAATATGTTAGAAAGCATTCCACATCAAAAATTCTTTTTTTATCATTTACCTACTCGAGGACGAGCAGGAATTAAGCTTGGGGATGCTTGATACGTCTCCAACATATCTATAATTTTTCATTGTTCCATGCTATTATATATTCTGTTTTGGATGCTTAATGGGCTTTATTATACAATTTTATATTATTTTTGGGACTAACCTATTAACCGGACGCCCAGCCAAAATTGTTGTTTTTCCCTATTTCAGTGTTTCGCAGAAAAAGAATATCAAACGGAGTCCAAACTGAATGAAACCTTCGGGAGCGCGATTTTTGGAACAAATGTGATCCAGAGGACTTAGAGTGGACGTCAAGCAACCAACGAGGAAGCCACGAGGCAGGGGGCGCGCCTACCCCCCTGGGCGCTCCATCCACCCTCGTGGGCCCCTCGTGGCTCCACCGACCTACTTCTTCCTCCTATATATACCTACTTACCCTGAAAAGATCGGAGAGCACCACTAAAACCTAATTCCACCGCCGCAACCTTTTGTACCCGTGAGATCCCATCTTGGGGCCTTTTCCGGTGCTCCGTCGGAGGGGGGATTGATCATGGAAGGCTTCTACATGAACACCATAGCCTCTCCGATGATGTGTGAGTAGTTTATCTCAGACCTTCGGGTCCATAGTTATTAGCTAGATGGCTTCTTCTCTTTTTTTGGATCTCAATACAAAGTTCTCCTCGATCTTCTTGGAGATCTATTCGATGTAACTCTTTTTGCGGTGTGTTTGTCGAGATCAGATGAACTGTGGGTTTATGATCAAGATTATATATGAACAATAGTTGAATCTTCTCTGAATTCTTTTATGTATGATTGGTTATCTTTGCAAGTCTCTTTGAATTATCAGTTTGGTTTGGCCTACTAGATTGATCTTTTTCCAATGGAAGAAGTGCTTAGTTTTGGGTTCAATCTTGCGGTGCTCGATCCCAGTGACAGTAGGGGAAACGACATGTATTGTATTGTTGGCATCGAGGATAAAAAGACGAGGTTTATATCATATTGCATGAGTTTATCCCTCTACATCATGTCATCTTGCTGAAAGCGTTACTTCGTTCTTATGAACTTAACTAGCGGAGCTACCCGCGCATTTGCGCGGCTAGACTATTTATTTATGATTACATTGGTTTGGACTTTTGACTTTATTTGTGCATTTAACATTATGGTGTGATATTTTAGCATTCATTAAATATTTTAGCATGAAATTATTTTTTCTTTGTATGTGCTAATTTTTTCCATTATATGAAAATTATATATGATAGATTTATTTCGAAAGATTTTTATTATATTCGTGAGTGTGTGTTAGAAGGTATTAAGTATTGTGTTTTTTTGTTGCGAACCAGCCTATGGTTATATAGTTAGGAGTACAGTGGTATTCCCAACTTATCGGCGTTCAAATCCTTGACTTTGACACTATTGCTGATAAGTCGAGTAAGTCTCTTTAATCCACTCGTACGTGTGCTTGCCTGCCCTCATAGGAGTGAGTTTATATGCACATGTATGAGTGTCTGCGTTTGTATTGTATTAAAAATATTTTTTTATATATAATTAAGAATCGAACCATTTAGCTAACATAAAAACTATTAAAAGGAAATGCCCTTTCTATTTATGTATTCATTTTGTTCATTTCATGAAAATTATGCATGATAGATTTAAACTTTTTTGTGACTGTCTTTTGCTCCATCCGTTTCTAAATATAAGTCTTTTTTACAAATTTCAATACAGACTACATACAGATGTATATAGACATATCTTAGAGTGTACATTCACTTATTTTGCTTTGTATGTAGTCCATATTGGAATTTTTAAAAAGATTTATATTTAGAAACGGAGGGAATAGAAGCTTCGAAGTATTCTTTTATATGGAACTGTACGGCTATGTGTGAAGTAGATTCCATTCGTACTCTATTCTTGACTGGACCAAAATATCGTCTAGAAAAAGATTGGACCAAAATATCATCAAGAAGGCCTCTAGCACAGCTCTTCTCCCCTTCTTTTCGGTGGCAGCAGTGGCGGATCCAGGAATTGAACTTAGCCGGGGCGGAATATTTGAGGTGCAAATTTTTTCATTGACAAATGCAAGTCCGCTGAACCAAACCTCATAAAATTCAAATATGAAGCTAGATCCACGGTAAAATTAACATAACCAATGATGTAGAACAGTTCAAGATTCTCAACAACTAGGTGATGTAATCACCAAAAATCACAAAATCTAACATGAACATGCTGCGAGGGAAATCATGACCATACTGCTGATATGGGTCTTTCTTCAAATATTCCCTCCTCGCTGCATCTTTGAATTCTGGAGCAGAATAATCATAAATTTGTTTTCGGAGTCCCGGATCATGTTGAATTATAATAGAAGTTCGCAAAGTGTTATCATGAGAACCCTGATTAGATACTTCAGGTTCATGAACAAGATCTTCTACAATGTTTGCATCCGAGGTTTTATTGGATGAAATGTTTGCATCAGTTTCATGAACAGGAACAGGAGCTTGAGATTCATTAGTTAGGTGATTTCCAAAATAAGTAGCAATTGGTTTCATTTTCTTACAAAATCCTACATTACAACATAACCATGTATAGCACTGGATTGCAGCAATTGGTTCCAAAATAAGCAACAATTTGTAGTTGGTACACATTGAAGATCAACATCAGAAGAAAATGGATTGGAGTTGGACTACCTGCTGATTGCGCTTGCTGATTTTGCAAACTATAGCTGCGCGTTTGCACGAGTTAGATGCTCTGCCGTCGCTGCCTCCTCCCAGACCCGGGACATCTTCTTTTGGTTCGCCTCATCCACGGACCTAGATCTGGATCAGGTGCCCGGCGACTGGCGGACGGTGGCTGGCGGTCCGGCGAGGCAGAGCTCTGTGGCGGCGAGTCGGCGGCAGCTAGGTTGGCCTCGCTGGGCGCTGGCTGCATGGCTCGATTTGGGGGTTTACTCGGATTGCATGTACGTGTTCGGTGGATTGGGGCGTGGCCGCTAACATATTGGGGCTATGGGCTGCTACTGTGCTTGTGTTTGACCATGCAGTCCAGTGCAAGTCCCCGCATGTATCAGCCCATGCGGCAAACGAATCGTATTTTTCGTATACGGGGATTTCGGCGACCCGGGGCGGCCGACCATAGTCGCCCCTACCGTGGCGCCGCCACTAAGTGGCAGCACCATCGCATGCGCTCGTCGCTGGCTCGGCTGCGTACCGCCGCCAACCATAGCTTCAGCGGATGGAAGATGTATGCCGCAGCGTCTCTCCCGATCTCTTTTTCCGAATGGATTTGAGGGAGCCTTCAGCCCTTCACAGGTAAAATCCCTAATTTTTGTGCATCTCACATGAGGTAAATGTCATCCCAGATTAGAAATTGTTGGGTAAAATCTCCATGCCACAACCACGCTCAAGATTTAGTAAAGAAGATATTTAAATCTCCTTGCTGCAGGAACTTTTTCTTGGATCTGCTACAAAATAGATTGAGAATTGGGGACTATTCATTAGAGGGATTAGAGTTGGTATCGTGATCTTCTGGAAGTATGTGGTATGAGAGAGATGATGTTATATTCAGTAGAGTTGATATCCATTGCCAAATGAAAAAGGTACGATCTGTATTTTTTGTTCTCAGAAATTACTTCTAAGTTTATATAAATATTAATGTAGAAAGAACTTATGTGTACAAACATGATAGAGTTAGTTCACGGATACAGAACTAATGAACAGAAATTTATATATTTTATTGAAAGATTAAAGAACCATATATACGCATACATTTATTCGCTCGAGGAGGCTAATGCCTATGTTTTTAGAGAGACAAATTGAGGAGATTTGGGGAATCGGAAACTATTTGTGAGAGAGATGTGAGTGTTAGATTGTGAGAGATTAGTAATGGCTATTTAGGGGAATTAATTGGTGAACTTTCTATAGAACTTTTTTAAAAGATTTGGATTTTGAGATTAACCGTGAATGTATTTTAGTTGTGGGTCATGGCTATAATGTGGGAGATTGTGAAAAGCTTATTGTAGGTGGAATCCATTGGTGATTTCATTGTTTCATCTGCTGCGATATTTTTTGTGTTAAAAATATTCAAGGATAAATAACTAATTTTAAATTTAATATTTTACAGAAAGATCAAACATATATATCTATGGATTAATAATTATTTAAAAATTTAACATGCCAACCAAGTAAATGTGTTGTTCAAAATGTATGGTAAGGTTGTCTGTGACTCTATGTAATTATACATGAATTGTCTAATGACTTGAGGAACTGCACTATCAATTAAAAAATCTCTTTGTAAACAATATTCTTTGTGACATCTTCGGTTGGACACTCTTCGTCATCGATCAGCACCTTCAATCCTTCCTTGTTTGTCACTCTTGATAGTGCCACATATAGTTGTCCATGGCAGAACACTTGCTTAGGCAAATATATGCCTACCTTGTTTAAGGACTGACCTTGGCTCTTGTTTATTGTCATTGCAAAGCACACTGATAATGGATATTGCCTTCTTTTCAGCACGAATGGCCATTTTGAGTCGCTTGGTGACATGATGATTCGAGGTATGTATACCTTATGGCCGACATGTGTTCCTGTGATTATTTGTGTCTCGATGTATTTGTTTCCATGTTGTGTAATTGTCATTCTTGTACCGTTGCATAAGCCTGCTGCTTGGTTGATGTTGCGTAGGAGCATGACCGGCAAACCTACCTTCAGTTTTAACTTATGGTCTGGTATTCCTGGGGACGTTAAGGTGTTGAGGAGCTCAGTAGGCTGCATGTTCATCATGATGTTGGTATTTGTCGTTGCCTTGCACACTGTGTCCAGGCTTAGGTATGTCACCTCTTCACCTTGTATTTGGCTCATTATGTGGTCATTTATCTCCTTGACTGTATCATTTCTTGGACATGGTATTGCTCTTTCTTCTAGGTAATCCCGCTCACGGTAATTTTGCAGCAAACTTGGGTTTATGCTTTTGACGATTTGTTCTTTACGATTTTCTCCTTTCTCTAGCAGTAGGTCTTTTGGTATTTTTATCCAATCCTCTCCTTCATCTGATGTTGTTTTGCCATCGCCAATCTGTAGTATCCACTCTGCAAATTCAGCGACCTTTTGCTTTTGTATTGGATCATCTGACAAACACTTTAGCCGCATGTTTTGTGTTAACTCAAATATTTCAAAGTGTTTCCACAGATATGACCTTTTGATTGAAGCATTTACTATCTGCTCTCTCCTTCCTTTGGTTATAACTGGCAGGATTTGTCTGAAGTCGCCTCCTAGTATAACTGTCATTCCACCAAATGGCTTTTCATAGCTGTTTTCATTAGTGAACCTTAGAATATCTCTTAGGCTTTTGTCTAGTGCCTCGAAGCAGTGTTTGTTTGCCATAGGAGCCTCGTCCCACAATATAAGTGAGGTCTTCTTTAGCAGTTCAGCCAAATGCGAGCCTTGTTTTATTTCACACGTTGATTCTTCAGTGATATTAAGTGGAATACGGAACCTTGAGTGTGTTGTTCTTCCACCTTGGAGAAGCAACGCTGCAATGCCACATGATGCTACCGCAAGCACTACCTTCCCCTCTGATCTTAGCTTTGTCGTTATTGCTTTCCATAGATAGGTTTTTCCTGTGCCACCGTAGCCTTCGACAAATATCTGCTTTCCTAGGCCTTTGTCGACTGACTCCATTATTGCATCATAGGCCTTTTTCTGGTCTTGGTTAAGATTGTTTAGTATGATTTTGTGCTCATCCTTGAGTTTGTCCATGTCGTAGTTGACCTCTTCGTTTATTAGTCTGTTCCCAAGTTCTTCTAGCTCTGCAGCATTTGGTAGTTCTATGTCTGGATAGTCCTTTAGTGACTTTCCTACTTGCCTCATCAGTTTTTCTATCTCAATCAGACCATGCGCTTTCTTCTGTGTGTTTGTAAGCCAAAGTGTTGGAAAGTTTAGAATAGTCCTTCTTTTGTATTGCATATCTTCACACAATGCCTCCCATGTTGAATCCCACAATACCTTTGGGTTTGTGACTTCGCAATGGGACAATATGGTGGTGAATAACTGACGCAGTTGTGTTCCGGAAGCCCAACTTGATGCTTCATTGATACAGTCAATCCACTCAGTGTCATCATCGAGAAATCCGAGGGCTTGGGATGCTGATTTGTATGTTGGGTGAATGACTCCATCAACGGTCCTAATGTCCTCAAATGATGTGCATCCTTTCTTGGTGTTTAGAAGCATCCTCATATGATATCTCTCGCCACTTGCGGGATGTGCATAGTAGATTCTTCCAATTGCGTAGTCCCTTTTTCGCTTCTGCCAACATTTTGTTTCGCTTTTCCATACAAACTTTGTAGGGAATTCTGCGTAAGTCAATCCTTTTCCTAGATCATATATTTTATTTGCCTCCATCCACTAAGTGAACTTGGTGATTTTAGATCCGTCCCTTGTTACTATCTTTTCAAGATCAGTGGAGTCTGGAAAAACGACTTGTTGCTCATTTTCAAGATGGAAAGGTAGCCTCTCAACTGCTGGATCGCGATACTGAAGATCAAACTGAAATATCCTCCAGCATGCTTCTGATGTTGATATGTATCTCATCTCTAGGTATTTCTTGATCTCGTCAGTTTCGTTTGCCGTGCCACTTTCCTTGAGCAAGGCTGTAACATGGTCGTCATCTTTATGGATATACTTAAATAGGTACTTGATTGATCTGGACCTATTGCACCACTCAACATTTATGTGAGCTTGATACTTGACCAGAAGGTTCCGGTTGTATGGCACGACAAATCTGTTGTCGAGCATCACCCCTCCCTTTTTGATCTGCCTTCCGTCATCCCTCCTTTTATATACTATAAATCCGTCCTCGTCAATGGTAGTGCTGGCATTGTATCTTTTTGGGAAATGCTTGGTGCATCTATGGTCCACCATGCATGGTGAGTTTTTCTTAGCCTCTCCGCACGGGCCATGCATCATGAAGTTCTCAACAGCTTCAAATGCCTCTGGATCCTCATCCTTGTTTGGGATCTCAGCGCTTATTATTTTTTCGATTTGCGATGGTTCCGGGTACTTGTCTGTCCTTCAAAAATATTAGTATGTGCGCATGCGGGAGTCCTCTCTTCTGGAATTCTATTGTGTAGATGACTGCAGTTGATTAATAGTTTGTCAGATTTAGCTTAAATTGGAATGCATGTTACTAAAGAGCTAGAATCTGACGGAGTATAAGATGATGCATGTTTCTAAAGAGCAACAGTCTGACGGACTATAAGATGATGCAAGAAAGAGTAAAGATTGATAGTCAATGGGACTTACTTGCAACTGTTTCTCCAAAGTATTTCTTTTCTTTTATGTCTCTCATTAGCTCCTTTAGTTTGATCATAAATACTCTGTCCACAATGTCTGGCCGATCGGCTGGCTTTTGGCCACCTCCCACTTCATCTAGCATGTATTGGGTCTCAGGCCACTTTGCATTGCATGTGAATGTTATAAATAGGTCTGGGTATCCAGCCCAACGGCATATTGCAAAGGCATCTTGCAAATATTGTGCCTTGTTTCTTCTACCACCTGTAAAGATGAAGGCACAATTATCCTCTTTCCAACTTGCTCTGTTCTTGTGTCCCCTCGCTCAATCGCATCCTGCAATCCACTATAAAGTTCAGTTCGTAGCTTTCCTTGATTGTGTCGGATCTAGTTTAGTCTATTTTGCTCGATACATGTGTATACATCCTCCCAAAATTGCAGTGAAAAATGCCCGGACTTGAGTAGTAACATTCCTTGATCAGGACGTTGCTATAGGTAGAATGCATAGTAGTCCAACAACGTTACGTATTTCCTGCTATTTGTACCTCCTTTTGTTTTCTTGTAGGGTATCTCAAGTTTAAAACCATCTTCTCCATATGGGAACAACAACGGATATTGCATGGACATGAATTTCGGGTGGATCTCTGATATCCTTTGCGGCTCCATATTTTTGTACTCAACAACAATGTCACGTCCTTCACTCTCTTCGGTTGGATCTCTTACTACCAACGCTGCAACTTCAGATGCGGATGGAAGGTTGTGTGTTCCGTTCCTTTTGCCTAGTATCCGAAGTATGTAATCATGGTAGTCTCCTTCTTGGAATCTATCTCTTGCCATTCTGAATGTTTTTGCGAGGATGCTGTTGTCGTCGAGCATTATTTTCAGTTCTTTGACGATATTGGGGTCCACTGTTGATTTTTTATCATTGCATCTTGACGCACTTATCCTGTTTTCCACCTCATTTTTGGCATTATAGATGTATAGCTGTGCAAACCAAGGTTTGTCTGTACCTTGAGGCAAAAGAGTTCCGATATGGTGGTAGTTTTGTCCATGCAAACGAAAAACATAAGGTCCTTTGCGAGTGTTTATTTCCTTGTCCACAGCTCCTCCCATCGATGTGAATGAAAACATTGAGTTGTATGACCTTATATTTTCTTTGAAGTTTACCGAATCCTTCCCTTCACTTCTTAAGAGGTTTCTAAGGTATGGTGGAGGTTCTCTTAGTGGCGGCAGATCGATTTTCCCTTGTTTGCAGCATATTCCAAAAGAGGGTGTCGTAGTTCCTTTGTTTGAATTTAATCTTTCTTCACACCATAGCACTGCTTTGCAATATTGGCATTTGTATGTTGGCCTTCCGAAGTTCCATGGCTTGCTATTAGCACTTGTCGAGGTTCTGGTTCTGTTGTTGTCTCCAACATTGACTCTAATGTTGTTTTTGTTGGTTTCGCTTCTGGCGCACTTCAATTCCCTATCTTCTTCAGCATTAGCCTTTCTCAATCGTTTAGGAGCCTCTGTGTTCGCATTTCTTCTTCCCTCTGCAGTCCTTGTCCGCTTTGTACTCCTTGAGTTTAGAGGTTGTTCTTTCTTTCTTTTTGTCTGGTGAGCTGCTGGGTCTAACGTATGTTGGACTCTCATATCTGCAAATGTGATTTCGTCAGTGTGTATAGTTTCCTTAACATAGTATCATGTAATATGATTTATTTTGTAATCCCTCTGTAAAGAAATATAAGAGTGTTTAGATTACTAAAGTAGTGATCTAAACACTCTTATATCTCTACAGAGAGAGTACTTAATAGTGTTTTGCTTTTGCAGGCATGCAAGTGCATTTGGTGATGACTACTAATGGACATTGTCACATACAGTACATCTGGAGATTAATGTTGTTTATCTGGTAGGGAACTAAAAATCAATAATTGTTCAACCATGTTGCTCTTTTTGTAGCTTCCACATTATTATCATGGTAGTGTTAGGATGCATGAAAAAAAAAGAGCTTTATAGTTCAGTATGAGATCAAAATGCAGGCACACACATGAAGAATTGCATCGGGATATTACCTGAGGCTGATGGTGCTGATGTTGTGTCTTCAGTTCGTTGGACGTTTCTTTGTGCCTGTGATCGTTTGGGTGTCGCCGGCGTATATTGGATGCAAGTTGCTGGAGTTGTTGCCATACCTTCAATTTGTCGGCCGTCTCGTGTGTTTGATCTTCCCGACATCATGAAAAAGTAGCTATTGAGAAAGTGCATCATGGGTCATTTATGAATGTATGTCTTGTAAAATTATGGTTGAATGATGTTTATGTGATATAAGCAGAGGGATGAGTGTATGTGACCATACCTCTTGTTTGTTTTCTGAGACTATGATCTAGCAATTTGACTAATGTAGATCACCCAAGGAGAAAGTTTTGTGAGAATATGTTGGCTGATAAGGAAGCTAAACTAATGCACAGATTAAAGAGAGAAAATATATAATACCCTGGAACCTTTGCCTGCTTAGTCGTCGAGTTGCTTTGAATTTGAGAAGACAGATCAGTCGGCGATGAGGCGATATGATGCACTTTATATAATGATATGGTTAGATGTTTTCCTAGACGTGTAGGATTAGGAATCATGTAGTGAGTCAAAATCGGACAGTACAATACAGATTGTCTTTAAAGGAAATTTAGCTTGAATAAATAGTAGCTTTTTTTGAGCAACGACTAATAGTTAGTCCTACACCAGCAACTTCTGATTAATTAGCTAATTTGGGCTGGTGCTTGGCTGTCAGAAAGCTGTCTAGCTCCCCTAAAAATGTACTGTATTTTATTCGCACTTCAACTCTCCTGCTACAGTGCTGTCCAAATAAAATAAAATAAAATTCCTGCTACGCCGCTTATTATCTTCTCACGCTTCATATCAATGGACTATTCCTCTTCCGCACAGTTCCTTCTAAAAGGATATTCTTTGGATGAGCAAATCGCTTGCGATTAGCTTCCGGCGACCTGCTGGGCTAAGATTCTCACTGGATCAGCTCTTGCGCCAAGGAGGGCATGCGGTGGCGCGGCCGGCGGCCGCACGGAAACGCCGGCACAAGCGAGCTTTCGCGAGGTGAACCAAGTAGCTATCAACCTGCGTGGAGCAGCGCCGCGCAGCAGGCACTAAGGAGCAGAACCTGGATGCATCAGTGCCGCAAGTAGCAGCTCAAGTTTGGCCTTCAACTATCCTGCCTAGTCAGTACCTAGTTCAGCTAGGTATGCGTCTGGCCCAAATACATTTTGTTTGCAAAATAATTTTGGTCGGATCTTTTGAGGGTTAGTGAGAAAAAAATAAGCTTAAGTCTGTGAGTCCCTATCCATATGCTTGTTCGTGATGTAATAATATACGCCCCGGATAAAATCTCAATCCATCTTTCTGCCGTTTAAATTTCATTGTGGCTTCATATGGAACAATTCGCAGTCGATGATTTTGATTACTTTTTTCATAGTATTCCAGATGGATTTCCAACTCAATCTTTTCAAATACAGTTGAGCATTTTTGTTCTCATATATTCTAGGCCATGCTAGTACATTGTAGTTTTAGCAAATGTTGCAGGCACATTAGAGCTTTGACCAACCACACAAATGCCATGCTAAATTGATTAAGATCAAAGGAATGTACTGGTCATTCTCTCTTCTGAATAGTATACAATACTTGAATTGTTTGAAAACAAAATGTCATATTGTTCATACATATTGATCATATATATAAAAACACACTAAATATTCCAGTCCTCGGATACATTAAAATAATAAATATAGGATAAAGTACTGTCCCAGAAAATTTCTGGAAAAGGTCCTTCCTCTCTTGGGTCTTGTTTGGTGCACTTGATCTTTGAGTTGACGATTACATCGTCTTGATGCTATTAGTCTTCTTGGTCAAACTTCGTGTCATCCTTGTGGAGCCTTCATGTTCAACTTTTGTCTTCTTGTTTTTTGCATGAACACTTCTGGTGCTTTTGGGCGCTGCCTTTTCTAATTTTTCAGATATACTATTTTCCACTTCTTCATCTTCCGAGTCTGATAATACAACAGATCTTCGCCTCCTTTTCCCACCATCGACACTCGTTGATGATTTTTGATGTTGATGCTCCTTCTGATGTACTATACTCCCATTGCTTTTATCTTCTGGCTCCTCTTTCACAGGGACCAACTCACATATGTTTTTGCTAAGTTCACACTTGCTGATTTGTACATGCAAAAATCACATAAATGGATGAATTAAGAGATGAATTTATGTAAATAAAAACTTGTACAATGAAGTATTCAATCACCTTTTTGACTGGCTCATTCGGTTTCTTTGTTTCTCGTTTTAACATGTTGTCCACTTCATCATCCATCAAATCCAGTTGAGCACAATGGATTAAGAATTGTAAATACTTGCTTCAATAGTTCCATATAAAAGTATAATAGTTGGTGTTTAAATAGATTTGATAGTTTAATAGACCATTACCTCTTCAGCTTTATCCTCTAAGTATCGCTTCTCAAGCTTCTCATCAGGCACAAATATTTTCTTTACTGCATAGTTCTGCATGCCTAGAGTGAGGTTCTTATTGTTGAGTTTGAATCGAAAGATAAGTCTTTGTCCACATAATTCTTGTATAATCTTTGGGACTTCTTCAGATTTTTCATCTAAGGAATCCAATAGGAATGAGACTGATGTATTGAGCATTCTTTCAGCCTCTTCATCAAATAAATTGCAACTTGTAGTAGCAGTGTGATCACTAATTTGAAGCCGAATACGATACCTAGAATCACATTTCATTAGTGTAACACAAATGTGATAGTACATAATGATGGTCAAATCAAGAGAATATGCTTACCTAGGTGTTAAACCTTCTGAATACGTATCACAATTCTTGCAATAATAATTATGTGATTCTTTCGTAGCAATTTTGTTGCAAACATCACATGACATGTACCACCATTGAATATTTTCTTGTAACCAATCAATTGTAGTTATTGTTGTGAACACAAAGTCCTGAAAGTTGATGAAGAAAATATAGCTCTTTAAAGAATATGCGGTCACTCATACAAATATGTCAAATACATCTGTAGGTATTGGAGGCTTCTACAATATCATGTCTTAAAAGAGTTTTGATTCATTACCTCATCTGTTGGGTTATCATGCCTAATTCTAGTAAGTTCTTTTAAGGTTATCCTTCTGTAAAACATTTGATCTTCTAGTTTCCCTTGAGTACTTTTATCTATCTCCATCATTTTTGGTAAAGTTTCTTCGGTGGAGTGGATATAAAAAAAGTTAGTAAATGAAGATATATTATGAAATTCTATATGACCAGAACCTACAAATTGTGCTTAATACCTGCCACGAAGTTCCCAAGTCTCGGGTATATCTAGATTCGTATATAATCTTGTGGCGCTAGTTGACTTTAGGCACAAACCTATTTAATGAACAATAAATTAGTTAGATTCATTATTATGATATGAAAAAAGACATGTAAACAGATTCAACTTACCATTGAATTTTTGCACTGTTGTTGAGGTAACAATAATAATTGTTTGATTGCCAATTACATTCTCACTTAAATGATGAGCTAATCTTCCCCATAATGATACTCTGATTCTATCACCCCTGAATAATTCATTCCAAAGTAATTAATGGTAATAATAATATAAGTGGAAGAAAACAGCCTTTACCCTTTAGTGAAAAGTTGATACATGGATATACACTTACTCTGGCATTAGAATTTCAATCTGACGTACATCTGCAGGTGTTTTCTTCTTTGTTATCCTTGATTCTATTGGCTTAATCTTGGTAAGTAACCCAATGACATCTGCAAATTGGAAGATTAAAGACTTCAAAATTAGAAATTTATCCATCTGAGTTTATTAATACAACCACCAAGAAATGACATCAAATTTAAATTGTCCACTTGGAAGTAAGAATATGGCTGTCAACATACCTGAGCATTGTTGGTCTTTTTCTAGATGTTCTTGTAGGGTATCTTTGCTAGCAAACTCAAAGTAGTAATCTGGAAAATTATCCGATGAACCTTTCATCTCCTTTAATTTTGTGTTGTATAAAAAGGTAATTTTAATTTCATTGCTGACTGGTTGATATTTTGTTGAATCTACAACTTTAAAATTGCTAAAAGCATATCTAGAACCCTCATTGATCTTTGCTCTATAAGTGTCTATTAGATTCTTCCAAATAGTAGCATGAACTGTATGGCCCTTCAAAATTCAATGAAAGAAAAATCTTAGTAGTAATTTCAACAATAAAACAATCCCCATTGTTAATTATGTGAAGAAAATACCTGCTCATCCATCAAGATCATATCGATGCTTATAAGTTCATCAGTCGAAGGATTGATCGAGTCCCACATTCTCATTACTTTGGCTTTAATATTCCATGCCTTTCCTCTTGTGGTTAACTCACTCAACTTCGTGTACGCCATGGAGATGTTGCCTTCAAAACAATTTTAGAAGGAGTGGTTCATATGGTAATGCAATAATGAAATTTGGTTAGAAAGAAGTGTTCTAACTAATGGTTAATGAACAGGAAAACATGGTGTTCATAAGGTGGTTGCAAAGACATGCAGGGATGGAAAGATGTAAACAGACTTCAAGATTTAAGCTATATATATTACCCAAACTTCATGTGTCTGTCGTTTCTTCTTCCGTCCTTCGATGTGCTGGGCGTCCCGACGTATGTCGCCCCTTCGATTTGTGTGGATATGTTGTTGTGTGGATCTCCCTTCAATGGGTGTTCAGGCATCTATTGTTCCATGGGTGTTCTGGGGTGTCTGCCCCAACCTTTATATTAGTCAAAGGTTCCTGAGTTTGAATTCTGTACGGATGACTTTTGCAATAGTATACGACCGCATCCTTGACTAATAGCAATCCGTGTCAGAGTCTTCCACGTGTAGTAGAATATGTCCGTGTACACTTGCCTAATGTTACGTGCAATAGGATATGTCCGTTTCAGTTTTTTTTTCAGGTGCAAAAAAATTCACGTGCAATAGTACACGTCCGTGTGCACTTTCCTAATATCAACCCGTTTTAGATCTTTTCTAGAAAAAAACAGTTTTAGATCTTCGCCGTTGATACATCTTAGCTTTTACAGTGCCAAATCATCACCGTTGGCTTTCTATCGTTTTAATTATATAATAGATACTCTAGAAGCATGCTAGATAGCGGTCGATGTGTGGAGTAATAGTAGTAGATGCAGGCAGGAGTCGGTCTACTTGTAACGGACGTGATGCCTATATACATGATCGTACCTAGATATTCTCGTAACTATACTCAATTCTATCAATTGCTCGACAGTAATTTGTTCACCCACCGTAATACTTATGCTATCTTGAGAGAAGCTACTAGTGAAACTGTCATGGAATTTGGCATGGCAGATGTCCTAGAGCAAGGACTTAGTCATAGGCCATCGCACTAGGAAGCTTAAAGGGGTTAATCGGGACAAAGGACACGAGAGAGTTTTTATACTAGTTCGGCCCCTTACGATGAAGGTAAAAGCCTACGTCTAGTTGGGTTTGGTATTGCTAGGGTTTCGATCTCCAAGAGGCTCAACTCGCAGGCTTGGTTATCGATTTGCTGTCTCTTCCCCTAAGCCGCCACCGGGTCGTCCCCTTATATACATGGGTTGACGCCTGGTGGCCTACGGAGTCCCGGCCGGCTCATAATCGTATCCGGCTCAGTGACTTCCTTTACATGCCTTTCTTTACAAGTCTTTCCTTACATATGGCGGTTCATAATATCAGGCCTTAAACCGCCTTCAGGCCCTTGGGCCTTTTATACTACTTAATAAACTACAATCTTGGATGTTTACTGGGCTTCTTGCGTAACCCACCATTGGGGTTTATCCGGCCCCTCCTGGGTGGGTCTCAACTGATAGTAATATCCCCAACATTAGGCCCCAGGTTGACTATGAACTTTGTTCTTTGTCAATCTTCCATACTTAGTAAAAAATCCATCTTCTTATCTTTACTGAAATTTCCTTGTAACCCGCCGTGACGTCATCTCTTGGAAACACAAAAACTTTCATGATGTCATCCTCCAACGGATCTTTTATCTTTAATGTTTCCCGAGAATCGAAGCGCATGTATAGCTGGATAACCATTTATTCGGCTCTTCCTTGATTTTCGTGCCTGTCTGTTCACCTTTTCCTTTATAAATAGGCTCGCCCCGACCTTCCTCATTCTTCTCTTTCTCTCCATCTTCTTCCTCTCGCGACTCTGCTCGCTGCTCGAGCTTCGCCGCCGCCGCGCCTCATCTCCGTCGCCGACTCTGGCTGCTGCATCGACCTGAACCGATCCAGAGAAACCCGCGGCGACCTCCGCAATAGACTTGCAAACGTAAGCCTTCTTTTCTTCGTGTCTCAGATCTTCATTAGGGTTTCGCAGTTCATCATAGTTCTTCATAGTTCTTCCATTGTCTCTTCTTTCTGATCCAAAAGAGATGTATGTTCATGCAGTAGTTGTTTGGTGCCTCCTTTTGATACTAACAGACCCCTTTTTCTGGTACAAGAGCTATATTTAGATCTAATGAACTCATCTGGACTGTATTTTTAGGTCTAGAAATTTTTCCATTTTGAACATGCATTTGATCTGAAATAATATCAAGCATTTTGGGAAACCTGTTTGTCCCAACACTTAGCTGAATCCGCTTTCTGAAAGAATCTGTAGTCATGGCGGCTTACCGCACCGGCTTTCTTTTCCTTATATGTCATTAGCCCTTAATTAAGCCACCATTACTTGTTTTGCATCTTCATCCTTTAACTGTTAACTTCACCGTAAAACTAAACCGACATGTTGCTTTTCTTTCCAGTTCCTTGCACGTCATGCCGTCAAAGACACCAACCATCTGTAACTGGGTCCCCTCAACCATAACTAAGGAACGTTTAAAAGAGTTCTTTGTCATAGGATTACTGCCATCAAAAGCTGTCATGTCTTATCGTGCCCCTAATCCGGAAGAAGAACGACCCAGTCCGAGAGATGGTGAGGTGATCGTTTTTACTGACCACATGAACAGTGGCTTCTCACCGCCCGGCTCAAAGTTCTTCAGAGAGGTCCTCCATTTTTTCAAACTCCACCCTCAAGATATCGGGCCCAACTCCATATCTAACATCTGTAATTTCCAAGTGCTCTGTGAGGTATATTTTCAACAAGAGCCGACCGTGGAGTTGTTCAGAGAATACTTTTATCTGAACCGGCAGAATGAGTGCACCAACGACCTTAGTTTAGAACTTGGAGGTATATCAATCCAGTGCCGACAGGGTGCCGTCTTTCCCCTTATTGTCTTACCAAGCCATCCAAAGGACTGGAACCAGACTTGGTTCTACCGTCAGGACACTTCACCAGCAAACGAGAAGCCCCTGCCGGGTTATCGCCCCGATCGCCTTGACTCCAAGTTCGCGCTTCCTGATAAGCTGACTGTTGCTGAACGCAAGAGGCTGCTTCCATCCATCAAAAGGATCAATGCTCTGTTGGGTAACGGGTTAACTGGAATTGATCTGACCCGTTGCTAGATCTCATGGCGGGTCATCCCCTTGAGCCGCCGGTCAAAGCTGATGTATGAGTATGGTGGAGGCCCGGAGGACTCCCTTCGTCACAGCCCCGTTCAATTGACAGAGGAAGATATTGTCTCAATGTCAACTCTTCTGGTGAACAGGAAATATGAAGATTGCAGTGTCGTCGGGTTAAACCCCTTTTGTCAGCTCAACCCGGTTCCAAAAGTAAGGATGTCTTTATTTATCTCTTTTGTATTTCTCCAGCTGTATTGCTTTAATACTTGCCTGATTCTTTACCTGTCTGCAGTCCAATTTTGATTTCTGGAAAGTTAAGTATGACCATGAGGCGGCGAAGAAAGCGAAAGCCGCCGCCATAAACGCCAAGAAAACGACTCGGAGGTCAAAAAAGAAGAAAAAGAGTACTGCCGAAGACCTGATGAAGCTTGATGATACATCTGACTCGGAGGTAGCCCTTGATTCCCTTGGCCAATCTTTTAACAATCTTATTGATGCTGATTATTACCAGGATGACACTGGGGCCAGTCAGGCTGGGGAAGCATAGGTAACTATCATTTCCTCGGACTCAGAGCCCTTACCAAGACACAAAGTTCGATGAGTGATCCGTAAAGTAAGGTTTTCTAACCCTTTAGCTCACTTGGATCCCAACTTTCGTTTGAAAAAGCAGGAACATGAAAGCCGTCGTCAAGCTGGGATTGAAGATGAACCAGCTGTCGTTCTTCAACAAACTCCTCGGAAACGTCCAAATGAGGTTTACTTATTTCTATCTTTAACTCTGTTTAATGGATCCTTCTCCTTGAATTTCTTTTAACTCTATTTTATCCTTTCAGGAGGTCTCTCGCTCTTCTGGCGACTCATCGCAGACGCAATTCTCGGCTTTCAAGACTGCTCCCGGGTAATCAGAAGTCCTTCTTTCTTTTGGATTGTTCAACTGTATCTTTATACTGACAATCCTACAACATTTTTTCTTAGTGGCCAAGCTAAATCCAAGAAAACGAAGGCAGCTAAGCCGGCGGAAGACCCGCCGGTGCTGGCATCTGACTCGGCTAGGCCTTCTTCTCCGTTAACTGATGCTCCAGAAGACCTGCCTATTGACATCGAAGCAAATCCTCCTGAGCCGTCATTTGACGAAACCATGGTAAACCCTTCCACAACCGGACCATCAACCTCAGCCAACCCGCCGTCTCCGTCTGCACAAGATGTTAAGATTACCGGGAGCCGCTTTATTGAACCAGGGAACCCAACTGTGCTGGCTCAGTGTACAGCAAAACAAGAGGCGTTGGAGAGGCAGAAAGTTCGCTTTGACGTTGCCAACTATGACCGTCTCAATGCCAATGATATTTTATCCGGCTATCTTAACCATGTACACTCTAGCCGCGACTCTGAGATTGAAGTGGTCAAACAACTGCAGTTGAAATACAAGGTATGTTTTTCCGGCTTATCTGTATTCCTTCAGCCCCCAAGTCTTCAGATTATGAGAGAACCAAATTGATCTGTAGACTTTAAAACATAGGCCGGGACCTTTACCTTTGAAACTTTTCTTGACTTTAAGAGATCAAAGCTTCACCTGTAGTCCCCAAGGGCCGGTTCATTTTGATAATAACTGAACTGGTACTTTAAATTGTTTGGTTCTGTATTTAAAAGGCTTAATATTCCGGCTTAACCTTTGAGAAACTTGCTGAACTGTATACATTAGCCCCCAAGTGCCAAGTGCTGTTACGTTGTAAGGTACTTGGGACATAAATATGTCTGTGGAGTCGTAGAAATTTGATTTGGCATACATTAGCCCCCAAGTGTCAAGTGGTTTTTTTGTAAAGTACTTGAGACTTGAACCTTGATTTTTGAATTTGAAACCAAATCTTGACTCATCTAAATGCTTTGCAGAATGCCTTATCTGAATTGAACTCTCAATTGACTGATGCGAAGACCCGGCTAGTGAGTCAGGAGACAGAAATCAAATCCGCTAACTCCAAACTGAAAATAAGTCTCTCTGCAACGAAAAATTTAAAGACCAGCTTTGCTGCCAAGGAGAAAACTTGGGCAGAGGAAAAAGCGCTTTTGACCCAACGTGCTGAGACGGCAGAAACAACTCTAAAAGAGATTTCAACAGAGTTGAACGGGTTAAAGGGTCGGGTGTCTCAAATGGTAGCTGCTATCTTTGGTAAGCTGTCTGGCTAACTTTTGCGTGCTGTTTGCAAATCCGGAGTCTAATCCGCCAACTAACTTTGCGTGTAAAATTTATGCAGGTCCTCGAAGCAAAAATCTGAGCCAAGACCCGTTGATTAAACTGAAGCCAGTATATACTTTGGTTGAACAACTGTATATTGGCGCACAGGGGGCTCTGGCCGCCATCTCTCCTGCTAATCAAGGACCCAACTGGCTTAGCGATGTCCTGAAGAAACTGTCCATCCTTCCTACCAGGTTTCAAGAAGTAAAATGCTCCTGCACACGAGCCGGAGCTTTGACTGCCTTGAGTCGCTCCAAGGCTTGGGTGCCAGACCTAGACCCTGCGGACGTGGCCAGAGGCTATCCCACCGTGAAGGAAGACGGGTCTCCTTTTGATCAGGATGACTTCATGGCTTGCGTGCGCGGAGTCCGGCCTCAAGCAACTACCCTTGGGGATGATACCAATGTTGATAAATACCAGCCGAGTTTTGATAGTGAGAATAAGAAGATGGCCACTCCCTCATACAAGGTAACAGATTTGATCCCACCGGTGAGAGAAGATACATTTGCCCCGGAAGTTCACCCGGTCGGCCTGATCGACGATGAAGCCGAATTTGTCACCGTGAACGGTTTTGATTGGTCAAAACCCAACTTCCAGCCAACAGAAGGTGGTGAACCGGCGAGGGAGGAACAATGATCATCTTCATGGGCTTATAAAGCCTTGTAATAACTTAGTTGTGAAAATACTGTATGCTTTGCTTATGCCGTCGCGCATAAAACACCTTTTATGGGAGTCTGTTTCCTGATGCCAATGTATGCATCGTATTTAATGTTTGTTTCTGCAATGTTTGAACTCTGTTCCTGTAAATACAAGGAAAAGACTGGCTTGGCGGCTTAGAACCAAATAGGTTAAAACACCCAATTTATAGCCAGTACGTTTACCACATTAAGAACCAGAGACAGATATAAATAAAGGACAAGGGCTAACTCTTTAGTTAATGCATATAAGTAATAACCATACCTTGTCCCTTTTGATCCTCAGACCGCCGGTTTAAATAACCCATGTGATGAATTTGATAATTCAATCTTTGTGAAAAGCCAATGCTTTTTTGAATACTCAATGATTAGTATACCTTGATAGGCTGCATCTTTTGATCCGTAAGCCGTCAGTGTGAATGACCCGGGCAGCTGTGTTGTCAAATAGTCGAGCCCGTGAAGAAGACCAGGCTAATTGTTTGTAATATTGAAACAACAAAAACTAAAAAGCAAGTAACAAATAATAAGCATGATTTAACCCTGTATTCAAAAGGTTGGGGGTTTCTGATTTGAATACGATCAGTAAACCGGACCAAAGGGGTTAAGCTAAGGTTCGAATACGACCATATAGCCCCCAGTGGCTTTGGCGTTGCGCCGATCAAGAGGGTACCGATAGCTATGTTCTCTTTGGTTCGAATACGACCTATGTTTGAACAGGAAGCCCCCAAACGACCTTGAGAGGTTTTTAACGACCCTGATCCGAATACGATCCAAGTCGGACCCAAAAGGGGTTAAGCTATGATTCAGATATGATCAAGAAGCCCCCAAGTGAGTTTGGCTTTGAGCCGATCAAGAGGGTTACGACAGCTATGTTCTCTTTGGTTCGAATACGACCTATGTTTGAACAGGAAGCCCCCAAGTGACCATGAGATTGCAGCTAGATTCGGATACGATCATAAGCTGGACCAAAAAAGGTTATACTTTATTCAAATATGATCAGCTCCTTAATAGTCATTTGAAAAATAAGAAATAACAAAGATGCATAATCTTTGAAAAGAAAAGAGACCGATGGTCTTACTTTATCGCTTAACATGGTATACACAATGTTAAAGTATGTACGTGATGAGAGCCGGCGGCTCAGGTGTAGTATGGCCGAAGTTGAGCAATATTCCACGGCCGGCGGGTCTCTTCCTCCGACTTACGTGAGTCTTGGTGCTCTCGAACGTCAATGAGGTAATATGACCCGTTGTTTAAGTTCTTACTAACCACAAAGGGTCCTTCCCAAGGTGGGGATAACTTGTGTGCATCTGAGAGATCCTGAATGAGCCGGAGCACCAAGTCGCCTTCCTGAAAAGTCCTGGATTTAACCCGGCGGCTGTGATAACGACGTAGGTCCTATTGATAAATTGCTGACCGGGCTGCCGCTAAGTCTCTTTCTTCATCCAACAAGTCAAGTGCATCCTGTCTGGCTTGTTCATTATTGGCTTCAACATAAGCCGCCACACGGGGCGAGTCATGACGGATGTCACTAGGCAACACTGCTTCTGCTCCATAAACCATGAAGAAAGGTGTGTAACCTGTAGACCTGTTGGGTGTGGTGTTGATACTCCACAGCACCGAGGGTAACTCCTCTACCCAACAACCCAGCGTTCGCTGTAAGGGAACCCTAAGCCGGGGTTTGAGCCCTTTCAAAATTTCCTGATTGGCTCTCTCAGCTTGACCATTGGATTGAGGATGAGCTACAGAAGAAACATCAAGTTGGATGTGCTCTCATTGACAAAACTCCTCCATAGCCCCTTGGGACAGATTAGTGCCATTGTCAGTGATAATACTGTGTGGAAAACCAAAATGGAAGGTCACCTTTTTCATGAACTGAACCGCCGTGGCCGCGTCACACTTACTCACAGGCTCCGCCTCAACCCACTTGGTGAATTTGTCAACTGCCACCAGGAGATGTGTCTTTTTATCCTTAGATATTTTGAAAGGTCCCACCATGTCAAGCCCCCAGACCGCAAACATCCAAGTGATTGGAATCATCCGGAGCTCTTGAGCCAGCACATGCGCTCGTCGTGCAAATTTTTGACATCCATCACATCTACTGACTAGATCTTCTACATCAGCATGAGTCGTCAACCAGTAAAAACCATGACGAAACGCCTTGGCCACCAAAGATTTTGACCTGGCGTGATGACCACAATCACCTTCATGGATCTCACAAAGGATTTCTTGACCTTCTTTGGGGGAAACACACCGCTGAAACGCTCCGGAAACACTGCGATGATATAACTCTCCATCTGAAATCGTCATTGACTTAGACCACCGGGTTATCTGTCGAGCCAGGGTCTCATCCGCTGGCAACTCTCCCAGGGTCATGTAAGCCAAAAACGGCACTGTCCAATCTAGGATGACGTGAAGAGCGGCCACCAACTGCGCCTCCGGGTCAGGAACAACTAAATATTCTTCTATGGGCAACTTGATAGAGGGGTTATGCAAAATATCCAAAAAGGTGTTAGGTGGCACCGGCTTACGCTGAGATCCCAACCGGCTTAGGGCATCAGCCGCTTCGTTCTTTCGACGATCAATGTGCTCCACCTGATAACCTTTAAAATGCCCTGCAACAGCATCAACCTCCCGGCGATAAGCCGCCATGAGAGGGTCCTTGGAATCCCATTTGCCAGATACCTATTGAGCCACTAGATCTGAGTCACCAAGACATCTGACCCGGCTCAAACTCATCTCTTTCGCCACTCGAAGACCATGGAGAAAGGCTTCATACTCTGTTGCGTTGTTGGTGCAAGGAAACATCAACTGTAACATATAACAAAATTTGTCACCTCATGGGGAAGTTAACACAACTCCAGCCCCTGAGCCTTCCAACTGTCTGGACCCATCAAAATGAATAGTCCAATAGGTGTTGTCTGGTTTCTCTTCTGACATCTGCATCTCTGTCCAGTCATTGATGAAGTCAACCAGTGCTTGAGATTTGATTGTAGTACGCGGCACATACTTCAACCCATGAGACCCAAGCTCAATTGCCCACTTGGCGACTCGTCCAGTGGCTTCTCTGTTTTGAATGATGTATCCCAAAGGAGCAGAGCTGACCACAGTGATTGGGCGACCCTGGAAATAATGTTTAAGCTTCCGGCTTGCCATGAATACCCCATATATGAGTTTCTGCCAATGTGGATATCGTTGCTTGGATTCAATCAACACCTCACTGACATAGTAAACCGACAGTTGAACCGGATGTTCCTTGCCAGCCTCCTTGTGCTCCACCACAATAGCCACACTAACAGCCCGTGAGTTGGCAGCCACATATAATAACAGCGACTCTTTTTCAACTGGAGCAGCAAGAATCGGCGGCTCAGCAAGCTGTGCCTTCAGATCCTCAAAAACAGTATTTGCAGCATCACTCCAAATAAAATCATCTATTTTCTTCATCATCTGATACAAAGGCATTGCCTTCTCTCCTAACCGGCATATGAACCGGCTCAAGGCCGCAACACCACCCGCCAGCCGTTGAACGTCA
Organism: Triticum urartu; assembly: GCF_056163025.1. Lineage (NCBI taxonomy): Eukaryota > Viridiplantae > Streptophyta > Magnoliopsida > Poales > Poaceae > Triticum > Triticum urartu. Next base: position 411,523,322 of record NC_141879.1, on the reverse strand, counting down.
TTGATGCACGTTGGTTTGGCTAAAGACGTAATTGCTTTGATTTTCTCTGGCTTAGCTTCAATACCTCGGTTGGACACCAAAAAACCCAAGAGCTTGCCAGCTGGGACTCCAAAAACACACTTGGCCAGGTTAAGCATCATTTTGTAGATTCAGAGATTATCGAAAGTCTCTTTCAGATCTGTGACCAAGGTTTCCTCCTTCCTGGATTTTACCACTATATCATCCACATAAGCATGAACATTGCGCCCAATTTGATCGTGAAGACAATTCTGCACACACCGCTGGTAAGTCGCCTGGGCACTCTTAAGCCCAAAGGGCATAGACACATAGCAAAAAGCTCCAAAAGGAGTAATAAAGGCTGTCTTCTCCTGATCCTTGACCGCCATCTTAATCTGATGATAACTGGAATAAGCATCCAAGAAACTCAAACATGCACAACCCGCCGTAGCATCAATGATTTGATCAATACGGGGGAGAGCAAAAGGATCAGCCGGACAAGCTTTGTTCAGATCGGTGTAATCTACACACATACGCCAGGTGCCATTCTTTTTTAGCACAAGCACCGGGTTAGCTAACCATTCGGGGTGAAAGACCTCCACAATGAACCCGGCTGCCAAGAGCCGGGCCACCTCTTCTCCAATGGCCTTGCGCCTTTCTTCATTGAACCGTCGGAGAAACTATCTGACAGGTTTGAACTTTGGATGAGAAAAATTCACATTACAACCCTTAACTAACAACTCAGTTTAATTTTCAACCTCAAACTTCAAAACCGGTCAAGCTATACCCTGAACTAACCAAGTGGTTCAGAAATAAACCCTCCTCCTGGTTTTGACTCTGTTAAGCGGTTTTGACCGCGTCGACTCCTGACTAGGCACTGCCACCTCACATTTGTCGGCCCGACGACGACCGGCGCACGAGGCTCACCTGACCGCCACACCGGCCGGCCTGCAGGGACCACGAACGGCCGCCCTCGCCACACACAGCCGTGCGTGGTTAGCCTTGCACCTCACCAACTGAGCCACTGCTCCGCCACCTATCTCCTGCTGCAGTCATTTGTCACCCAACCACCGCGCTGTTGGCGGCAGAGTATCCAGTCAGCTGAGCTGCCACCACGCGGCGGCGCCCCCGCATGAGCCATGTCGATATTTAGAGTGCTAGTTCGTATACTTCAGTAGGCAAACACACGTACGCTGCAAGCTAACTTCAACAAAGTAGACCAGCAGCTTAATCGATGCTTGGTTAGGTAGCAGTACATGCACATGCAGCTGTAAACTCACGTATACATACGAGCTTAGCAGAGCTAGTTAAGCTAGCGACTGATCGATTAGATCGTCTTTTGGCGAATCATAGCGACCGGCACCCAGCCAACTCCGACAGGTAGTCGTGCCCTGTGCGCCAAAGGACACCGCTGGCCGCCATCGCACGACAGTGATCTGGGGAGACGTCGTCGCCCGCCACGGGAAGGACGATGGGTAGCCTTGGAGGTGGGTAGGTGTGTAGCTCGCAGCGAGGGAGGCTCGCGGCTCACAATGAGAGAGGCGTGCGGTCAGCGGTGCGAGGTTCCAGTCGCGACAAGGAAGGCGCGGGCGGTGTGAGGCGCGAGGCCGGGGGTGGGCAGGAGCGCGGCTGTGAGCGGGTAGGCGCGTGGCCGGCGATGGTTGTAGGTGCACAGCTGAAAGCACAAGTGCTCCCTAGGTGGTTTTGATAATTGATGACAACATATCTCTTGTTGGACTAACATTTCTATCTAGCATGTTTCAGATAAGTTCAACAATGGAGTGGCATGGACTAAAGGTAGTGGGAACTCCTTCAAGATGCTAAGGACAAAGGATTGGCTAAAGCTTCAAGCTCAAGACTCTTCATTTTACATTTTAGTGATCCAAGATCACATTGAGTCCATAGGAAAAGCCAATACTATCAAGGAGGGATGAGGTGTTGCTTAATGAGCCTCTTGCTTCATGTGCTTAATGATATGCTCCAAAATCCTCAGCTACTTTCCCACTTCCACATATGACCTAAACCCAAAGCCAAACTCGGACCTACCGATTATTCCTATCCGGCGCCACCGAGTTTCACCTGTCATAGCCACTGCCAGAAAGTTCGGTCTCACCGATGGGATCTCGGTCTCATCGAGATGGGCTTGTAAACTCTCTGTTACCTATTGCAATATTTTCGGTCCCACCGAGATATGCAATCGGCCCCACCGAGTTTGCTTGGCCAACTCTCTCTTTCACTTATTACCCAAATCGGTCCCACCGAGTTTGAGTAATCGGTCAAACCGAGTTTTGGATTTACCCTAACCCTAGCACATCGGTCCCACCGAGTTGATCCAGTCGGTCCCACCGAAAATCTCTAACGGTCACTAGGTTTACCTTTTCGGTCCGACCGAGTTTGTTGATTCGGTCCCACCGAGATTGGAAAACTGTGTGTAACGGTTGGATTTTGTGTGGAGGCTATATATACCCCTCCACCTCCTCTTCATTCGTGGAGAGAGCCATCAGAACACATACACAATTCCAACTCATATGTTCTGAGAGAGAACCACCTACTCATGTGTTGAGACCAAGATATTCCATTCCTACCATATGAATCTTGATCTCTAGCCTTCCCCAAGTTGCTTTCCACTCAAATCTTCTTTCCACAAAATCCAAATCCTATGAGAGAGAGTTGAGTGTTGGGGAGACTATCATTTGAAGCACAAGAGCAAGGAGTTCATCATCAACACACCATTTGTTACTTCTTGGAGAGTGGTGTCTCCTAGATTGGCTAGGTGTCACTTGGGAGCCTCCGACAAGATTGTGGAGTTGAACCAAGGAGTTTGTAAGGGCAAGGAGATCGCCTACTTCATGAAGATCTACCGCTAGTGAGGCAAGTCCTTCGTGGGCGATGGCCATGGTGGGATAGACAAGGTTGCTTCTTCGTGGACCCTTCGTGGGTGGTTGCTTCTTCGTGGACCCTTTGTGGGTGGAGCCCTTCGTGGACTCGCGCAACCATTACCCTTCGTGGGTGGAGCCCTCCGTGGACTCGCGCAACCGTTACCCTTGGTGGGTTGAAGTCTCCATCAACGTGGATGTAGGATAGCACCACCTATCCGAACCACGGGAAAAACATCCGTGTCTCCAATTGCGTTTGAATTCTCCAAACCCTTCCCTTTACATTCTTGCAAGTTGCATGCTTTATTTTCCGCTGCCTATACACTCTTTGCATACTTGCTTGATATGTATTGTGAATGTTGAAATTATGCCTAAACTCCACTTAAACCGAAAAAGCTTAAAAATTGCAACTTTAGCATTAAGTGTCTAATCACCCCCCTCTAGACACATCTACTTCAAGATCCTACAAGTGGTATCAGAGCTTTGGTCTCCATTGCCTTGGTTTAATCACCATTGGAGGAAGATGGATATGTCTACCTTAGGGAGTCTTAGACATAGAGTGCCTATTCTTGATGGAGATATTTTCATGAGTGGAAAAATGAGATGCTTGTAATTTTCAATCAATATCATTTGAACAAGTATATTGCTAGCCCTTGTGCACCTCATATTGATCCTTTGCATCCTACCCTAGATGAAGATATTGACATGATTCGCAATCTTAGAACTATTGAGCTCATCATTAGAGGATTGCCCAAAAATTTGATTGCTAGTTTGCCTACTCTTAATTGTGCCTATACTATATGGAAATTTCTTGAGGAACGATTTCCCGATCATTCCTTGAAAACTTTGGATGAAATTCTCCATAAATCTATTGCCTTGAGTAAGATGAACTCTAGTGATCCTAGTTTTGGTAATTTTCTATTTGAACTTACCAATCTTAAGCATGCTAAAGGAGATGTTGGAATCATTAGTGATATCATATTTGAAGCTATAAGAATTCATAAAGGTGACCACTTTGATGATCATTTATCTAATGAATTACCCTCTCTAGGAAATGATGAGTCACAAGATCATGGTGAACATGGATACTATGATGATGATGATGATAGTGATTCGATCTTGATGATGCAATAAGACATTTTGGTCGTATGGCAAATCTTCGGGGATATGAGTCAGGAGGAAAGGAATGGGTTCTTGATAGTGGATGTACTGATCATATGACCAGAGATGAAGAGATGTTCCGTGAGCTTGCTGAAAATGACGACCCTCGAAAATATGTCACCTTTGGTGATAATTCAAAGGGTAAAGTGGTTGTCCTTGGTAAGGTGGCCATCTCACATGATAGTTCCATTCAAAATGTCATGCTTGTTGAATCTCTTGGCTACAACTTACTTTCAGTATCTAGACTTGCTGATTTCGGTTTGAATGTCCTATTTACTGAGGTAGAGTGCCAAGTATTTCGTCGAGACAATCATAAAATGGTCTTTACCGGTATGCGTAGAGGTGATCTTTACATTGTCGATTTCTCTAAAAAGGCACAACCTAAAACTTGCTTTATTGCTAAATCCTCAAAAGGTTGGTTGTGGCATAGACGACTAGGTCACGTTGGCATGAGAAACCTTGACAAGCTTATTAAAGGAAATCATATCCTTGGAGTTAACGATGTCATATTTGATAAGGATAGACTTTGCAGTGCTTGTCAAGCAGGTAAACAGGTTGGAGGAAGACATCCCGTGAAGAACATCATGACCACAAGGAGGCCACTCGAGCTACTTCATATGGATCTTTTTGGTCCCAACGCCTACAAGAGTCTCGGTGGAAATTCTTTTGGTCTAGTTATAGTTGATGATTTTTCAAGATTTACGTGGGTGTTCTTTCTTAATGACAAGTCGCAGGTCCAGAAGATCTTCAGAAACTTCACTAGGAAGGCCCAAAATCAGTTTGACGTGAAGATCAAGAAGGTTCGGAGTGACAACGGAATGGAGTTCAAGAACGCAAATGTGGACACCTTTCTTGACGAAGAAGGGATTTCACACGAGTTCTCGGCTACGTACACACCTCAACAAAATGGAGTTGTTGAGAGGAAGAACCGGACGCTCATCGAAATGGCAAGAACGATGCTTGATGAATACAAGACGCCGAAGCACTTTTGGGAAGAAGCAGTTGAGACAGCTTGTCACGCAACAAATCGCTTATATCTTCACAAGCTACTCGGCAAGACGGCATACGAGCTTCTCACCGGTAACAAACCCCAAGTTGGATACTTTCGAGTATTCGGCTCAAAGTGCTACATTCTTGATAAGCATCGTCATTCAAAGTTTGCTCCTAAATCTCATGAAGGTTTCCTACTTGGTTATGGCTCAAACTCTCACACTTACTGTGTCTACAACAATTTCACCCGAAAGGTTGAAGAGACGGTAGATGTGAAGTTTGATGAATCTAATGGCTCGCAAGTAGAGCAATTGCCAATTGATGTAGGAGACAAAGACCCTTCAGAAGCAATCCAAGACTTGTCCATTGGCAAAATTCGTCCAACGGAGGTGAAGGAGAGTACTTCATTCGTCCAAGTGGAAGCTTCTACTTCACGACAAAGTGAACCAAGAATTGACACGGAAGCATCCACAAGTGGGACACACCAAGATGAAGAAAACGAGGAAATACATCAAGACGAACATCAACAACCTGCTTCTCCACCACGACAAGAGAACGACAACGTCAACAATGAAGAAGACCATGAAGAAGAACAAGATGAAGAATATGTTCGACAAAGACCCAAGCAAAAGCTCTCACGAGTTCGAGCAAGAATTGCCAAAGATCATCCTGTCGAGCAAATCTTAAATGATATACAAACCGGGAGAATCACTCGCTCAAAGACTCGTTTAGCTAACTTTTGTGAAAACTATTCATTCATCTCTAGCATTGAACCTATGAAGGTTGAAGAAGCATTGGAAGATCCGGATTGGATAAACGCTATGCATGAAGAGCTACACAACTTTGAGAGAAACCAAGTTTGGACATTAGTTGAGAAGCCCGAAAACAACCACAACATCATTGGTACCAAATGGGTGTTTCGCAACAAGCAAGATGAAGATGGACAAGTGGTTCGCAACAAAGCACGTCTCGTCGCCCAAGGATACACACAAGTCGAAGGTATGGACTATGGTGAGACATATGCTCCCGTTGCTAGACTTGAGTCCATTCGCATCTTACTTGCCTATGCTAATCACCATAATATCACCTTGTACCAAATGGACATCAAAAGTGCTTTTCTAAATGGTGAAATAGAGGAGGAAGTTTATGTCAAACAACCTCCCGGTTTTATCAATCCTAAGAAACCAAATCATGTTTACAAACTTCACAAAGCTCTTTATGGTCTTAAACAAGCTCCTAGAGCATGGTATAAATGCTTGACCAAGTTCCTTACTACAAGTGGTTTTGAAATTGGTAAAATTGATTCTACTCTTTTTACTAAAAGGGTTAATGGAGAACTATTTGTATGCCAAATTTATGTTGATGATATCATATTTGGTTCAACTAACCCTCTCTTTAGTGAAAAGTTTGGAAAGCTAATGTCAGAGAAGTTTGAGATGTCTATGATGAGTGAACTCAAATTCTTTCTCGGTTTGCAAATCAAGCAAACTAAGGAAGGTACATTTGTCTCTCAAACAAAGTACACCAAGGACTTATTCAAGAAGTTCAATATGCAAGAATGCAAAGGTATGTCTACACCCATGCCTACTAGTGGACATAATGATTTGACCAAAGATGGTGAACCGGTTTATCAAAAGGTTTATCGCTCTATGATTGGTTCATTGTTATACCTATGTGCTTCACGTCCCGATATTATGCTAAGTGTGTGCATGTGTGCACGATATCAAGCTGCTCCTAAAGAATGTCATCTTAAGGCTGTGAAAAGGATAGTGAGATATTTAATCCATACACCAAATTTTGGCATTTGGTATCCTAAGAGGTCTTCTTTTGATCTTGTTGGCTATTCCGACTCGGATTATGCCGGAGATAAGGTTGATAGAAAGTCCACTTCGGGTACTTGTCAATTTCTTGGTAGATCTCTTGTGTCTTGGTCTTCCAAGAAACAAAACTCGGTATCCTTATCCACCGCCGAAGCAGAATACATTGCCGCTGGTTCATGTTGTGCTCAATTACTTTGGATGGCCCAAACTCTTAAAGATTATGGGATCTATGTGAAACATGTTCCACTACTTTGTGACAATGAAAGTGCTATCAAAATTGGTCATAATCCTGTACAACATTCTCGAACTAAGCATATTGAAGTTCGTCATCATTTCATTCGAGATCATGTTGCTAAGGGTGACATTGATCTTAAGCATGTTCGCACCGATAAGCAATTAGCGGATATATTTACTAAACCTCTTGATGAGAAAGTGTTTTGCAGGTTGAGAGGAGAATTGAACATCATTGATGCTTCGAACTTGGAGTAGAAACTCCATTGGATACATGCAAGACATGAGCTTATGACTAATCCATGATATATCTCTTATGATAACTATCTTATGTCTTGGATATATTTGCACCTTGCATGTTGTCTAACCCATGTAGGTGCTTGGTTGAATCTAATTCCATGAGATTGCGACTCACTCACATCTTGAGCAATCTCTACATCACCAAGACTCTACACAATGGTGGTTGAAGACAAGGAAGCACAAAACCATTCAAACATATCCTTTGACAAATTCTATGTTGAGCTTCATGATTGTCATTTTTGGATACACAAGTGCTCTTCCTTGCAAGAACTAACCCATGTAGGTAGATGAACTCAAACTCCAAGTGGTGCTCCCAACTCTTGATGAGCTACATCAACCTTGAGCACCCACACAAGTTCAACTACATGAGCAAGAACCACACCACCACCCAAGGTATGTTATTCCATCTTAGAGAAGCTTTACTCCAAGACATGAGTCAAAGCAACTCAACAAGATGTGAATACATCAAGATGCTTAAACGAAAAATGGTAACCCCATTTTGAGCTTAAACGATGAGTATGAGCTATGCTCAAGTGTTCTCACTTGACTCCTAAGTCAATATACTCTAACATAGGTGACTATGTCACCGCCAACTCTAGATGAAGTTCTCTTGTGTTCTTTTTGTGTGTATCTCATGCATGTTTAATTTCTTTCTCTTTTTCAAAAACAAAAAAAACTCCATCTAGATTTTTCAGTCTCTTCTCTTTTCTTTCTGTTTATGTTCTGCATTTTCTGCATTTAATTCCTTGCAAATCCTTCAGGTAATTCATTGCAAATCTTTGTGAGATCCTACATGTCTAGTGAGCTGAGGTGACAAGTGTTTTTCTCTGTGTGAACTCGGTTTCACCGACTTGTAATTTTCGGTCCAACCGAATCTTTTCGGTGCCACCGAAACATACCACTCGGTGCCACTGACTTCGCAACAGGAAAAATAGTTTGCCACTTGTTCTATATTTCTTCTGATCCAGCTCTACTCAATGAATCTTGTCCTCTACAAGCATCACAGTTTTATCCATTGCTTTGTGCTGAGTCTCAAGGACCAAACCTATACGACGGATTCCAGAAAGCCCTTCTTGGAAATTGATGTCAAAGGGGGAGAGAGAGATCACATCAAAGCTTGTAGGAGAGAGAGATCACATCAAGGGAGAGAAAAAGTCTCAAGGACCAAACCTACAAGAGAGAAAGTATTAAGGGGGAGAGAGAGACTTCTAGGGGGAGAGAATACTCAAGGATCCCAGATGCTTGATGTTCAAGAGGAGAGATGTCACATGCCTTTTTGGGGGAAAGACATGTATTTGCATTAAGTTCTATCCATTTGTATCTTTCAGCTCTGATTTTCTGTTCCCTTTCTTCTCCCAATATCCCATGTAAGATTCAGGGGGAGCAAGACACCTAAGGGAAAGAAATCAGTCAAATTCATTGCATACCTTTATTCTTGGGGACATGTTGAATCCAATGTGGTACCTTGTACTCACTCTCTACATGTCATCCCAGTCTTGGTATTCTTGTGGTTTCTTTTGTTTGCTCTGGCTAGTGGATGTACCTGTGTTATCTAACTTTGTTTGTGCAGGTTCATTCCATCCTAAGCCAACTCAAGACCACAAGGTAAGTATATGCATCAAAATCATGAGTATGAGGAGTTCTTGCTTATGTACATACTGTTTGCAAGAAGGACTCATGAGCATGAAGGTACTTTCCTTGATAATCTTTTGCTCTGATGCATATGGCCAAGATACATGTAACACATTGCCTACTATGTCATGGTTATGCTCTCACATGCCTCTATATTTCATATTTACATGACTGCATACATGTAGGGGGAGCCTATGCTTGTTACATGTCCTTCCAAAGCTTTACTTGTTGTTCTTTATATCTTTATCTAAAGCTTTGATGTATGTTTCCATCAATTACCAAAAAGGGGGAGATTGAAAGCACAAGTGCTCCCTAGGTGGTTTTTATAATTGATGACAACATATCTCTTGTTGGACTAACATTTCTATCTAGCATGTTTCAGATAAGTTCAACAATGGAGTGGCATGGACTAAAGGTTGTGGGAACTCCTTCAAGATGCTAAGGACAAAGGATTGGCTAAAGCTTCAAGCTCAAGACTCTTCATTTTACATTTTAGTGATCCAAGATCACATTGAGTCCATAGGAAAAGCCAATACTATCAAGGAGGGATGAGGTGTTGCTTAATGAGCCTCTTGCTTCATGTGCTTAATGATATGCTCCAAAATCCTCAGCTACTTTCCCACTTCCACATATGACCTAAACCCAAAGCCAAACTCGGACCTACCGATTATTCCTATCCGGCGCCACCGAGTTTCACCTGTCATAGCCACTGCCAGAAAGTTCGGTCTCACCGATGGGATCTCGGTCTCACCGAGATGGGCTTGCAAACTCTCTGTTACCTATTGCAATATTTTCGGTCCCACCGAGATATGCAATCGGCCCCACCGAGTTTGCTTGGCCAACTCTCTGTTTCACTTATTACCCAAATTGGTCCCACCGAGTTTGAGTAATCGGTCAAACCGAGTTTTGGATTTACCCTAACCCTAGCACATCGGTCCCACCGAGTTGATCCAGTCGGTCCCACCAAAAATCTCTAACGGTCACTAGGTTTACCTGTTCGGTCCGACCGAGTTTGTTGATTCGGTCCCACCGAGATTGGAAAACTGTGTGTAACAGTTGGATTTTGTGTGGAGGCTATATATACCCCTCCACCTCCTCTTCATTCGTGGAGAGAGCCATCAGAACACATACACAATTCCAACTCATATGTTCTGAGAGAGAACCACCTACTCATGTGTTGAGACCAAGATATTCCATTCCTACCATATGAATCTTGATCTCTAGCCTTCCCCAAGTTGCTTTCCACTCAAATCTTCTTTCCACAAAATCCAAATCCTATGAGAGAGAGTTGAGTGTTGGGGAGACTATCATTTGAAGCACAAGAGCAAGGAGTTCATCATCAACACACCATTTGTTACTTCTTGGAGAGTGGTGTCTCCTAGATTGGCTAGGTGTCACTTGGGAGCCTCCGACAAGATTGTGGAGTTGAACCAAGGAGTTTGTAAGGGCAAGGAGATCGCCTACTTCGTGAAGATCTACCGCTAGTGAGGCAAGTCCTTCGTGGGCGATGGCCATGGTGGGATAGACAAGGTTGCTTCTTCGTGGACCCTTCGTGGGTGGTTGCTTCTTCGTGGACCCTTCATGGGTGGAGCCCTCCGTGGACTCGCGCAACCATTAACCTTCGTGGGTGGAGCCCTCCGTGGACTCGTGCAACCATTACCCTTCGTGGGTTGAAGTCTCCATCAACGTGGATGTAGGATAGCACCACCTATCCGAACCACGGGAAAAACATCCGTGTCTCCAATTGCGTTTGAATTCTCCAAACCCTTCCCTTTACATTCTTGCAAGTTGCATGCTTTATTTTCCGCTGCCTATACACTCTTTGCATGCTTGCTTGATATGTATTGTGAATGTTGAAATTATGCCTAAACTCCACTTAAACTGAAAAAGCTTAAAAATTGCAACTTTAGCATTAAGTGTCTAATCACCCCCCCTCTAGACACATCTACTTCAAGATCCTACAACAGCCAACCCCTTTTGTCTTCAGAAGCGGTGCCCACGGCGACAAGAATGGCTAGGGAGAATTCATGGGCTTAGTCGAACCGCCCATGGCAGCACAGCGGAGGGAGGCTGCACTGGGAACGGGTGAACCGGCACCGGCTGCAGACAAGATGCACCGACGCCGGTGGCGGCCAGAGTCAGGTGCGGTGGCGGAGGCGGCCATGACAGCGGCCGCGACTTCGGTTGCGGGAGGAGCAGGTGGTCGGGGGCGGGCTGAGCGAGAAAAAGATGACCCCCTTTTTTAGTCCTTTAAGCCCCGTGCTAAGGTGGATTTGGCTGCTGAGTTGGCATGACTCGTCAGTGTTGACTGTGGTCAAAACCGGTTGACCGAGGGTAAACCACGACCAGGGTTGAGATTTGAACTTTGTGGATAGTTGAAGGTGTATTTCGACTAGTTTTAAAGTTTGGGGTTGTAAATTAAACTGATTGGTTAGTTCAGGGTTGAAATATGGACTTCTCTCACTTTGAATCAATATTAAGAGTGTGCTCAGCGAGTTCCCTCGGGACACCCGGCATGTCTGAAGGTTGCCATACAAATATGTCCCAACTCTCACGGATGAACTCGATGAGCGCGCTTTTCTATTTCGGATCCAAGTTTGCGCTGATGATGAACTGTTTGGATGAGTCGCCAGGCACAAAGTCAACCATCTTAGTGTCATCAGTTGATTTGAATTTCAACACCGTCTCATGCTCTGTTGTTGGTTTCTTTAATGATGTCATGTCTGCCGGGTCAACATGATCCTTGTAAAATTTTAACTCCTCTGTTGCACAAACAGATTCAGCGTAGGCAGCATCACCTTCTTCACACTCCAAGGCTATCTTCCGGCTCCCATGTACTGTAATGGTGCCCTTATGACCCGGCATCTTGAGCTATAAATACACATAACACGGCCGAGCCATGAACTTGGCATAACCCGGCCGCCCAAACAGAGCATGATATGGGCTCTTGATCTTAACCACCTCAAAGGTTAATTTTTCCGCTCTGGAGTCATACTCATCCCCAAAGGCTACTTCCAGCTCAATCTTACCAACTGGGTATGCCGACTTACCAGGTACCACACCATGAAAAATAGTGTTGGATTGTTTAAGATTTTTATCAGTCAATCCCATCCGGCGGAACGTCTCATAATAGAGGATGTTGATGCTGCTGCCTCCATCCATGAGTACCTTAGTAAACTTGTATCCACCAACCTGAGGTGCCACTACCAAAGCCAAGTGACCCGGATTATCAACCCAGGGCGGGTGATCCTCTCTACTCCACACAATAGGCTGCTTGGACCAACGCAGATAACGTGGAATCGCCGGCTCAACGGCATTGACAGCCCTCTTGTGAAGCTTCTGGTCCCTCTTACATAAACTGGTGGTAAATAAATGGTATTGCCCACTACTCAGCTGCTTCGGATAACCTTGACCGTGAAAACCTCCTCCGCCTGAACCGGCGCCCGAGCCGTGAAAACCGCCTCCTCCTGAACTGCCACCTGGGCTGTGACCTCCATCAAACGTGTTTGAATTTTTAAATGCCTTCCTGATCATACAATCTTTCCACAGGTGGGTGGCTGGCTTCTCCCGGGTACCGTGCTTTGGACAAGATTCATTTAACAACTGCTCAAGGGTGGGACCTGACCCGCCCGATCAAGGGGGCTGTCTGCCTTTGAGCCGTTGATTACCACCATGTGTATTAGTGTTAGCAACAAACTCATCCGCCTTACGTTTATTACCTCCCTGATTTGCCGGGTTATGCTGGTGACCCTTGCCATTGTCGTTCTTCTTTCCCTTTGTTGCCTTTTCTTCGTCAGACACCAGGTCCTTGGTGGTATCAGAATCAACATACTTAACGAGAGCCGCCATCAACGTTCCCATGTCATTACAGTCACGCTTGAGCCACCCCAGCTTCTGCTTTAGAGGTTCAAAACGACAATTTTTCTCCAACATTAAAACCGCTGAGACGGCATCCATGTTATCAGATGAATGTATTATCTCCTTGACCCAGCGCACCCAATGGGTTATGGATTCACCATCCTCTTGCTTGCAATTGGTCAGGTCTACAATCGACATAGGCTGCTTACATGTGTCTTTAAAGTTCTGGATGAACCGGGCTTTCAACTCTGCCCATGAGCCGATAGAATTGGGTGGCAATCTATTTAACCAAGTATGAGCTGTTCCATCTAACATCATGGTGAAATATTTGGCCATAGCAGCATCGCTGACCTCCAATAATTCCATAGCCATCTCATAACTCTCAATCCAAGCCCCCGGCTGTAGGTCAGCCGTGTAATTAGGCACTTTACGAGGTCCCTTGAAGTCCTTTGGCAAACACTCATTGCATATGGCCGGCACCAAGCAAGGCACGCCTCCGGTTCTTGTGGCCACTCCTGCCTCAACCGAGGTTGCTGGATAAGCCGGAGAGGTTTGATGAGCCGCCTGATCTGCTGCCATTTGAGCTGCTCGTTCCACCTCTTGACGAATCCTCTCCTGATCCGCCAAGGTAAGGGCTCCAGCCCACACCGGCTCATGCCTCTAGGGCCGGTTGTGGCGCTGAGCATTGCTTGACATATCTACAAACTCCATACGCCTACTGTAACTCGGGCTCCGGCTTGGGAGAGGAGTTGAATGGATCCTGTCTCGACTGTAGGAGTACGCATCCTGCTGCGCCGGAGCCGTTTGAAGAAGTTCTCTTACCCTCTGTGTTTCAACTGCTGCTGGCGAGTCGCCTTCCATTGGGAGTGCCGCCAAATGAGCCGACGCTGCGATGAGGTTTTCCAAGGGGTTGGAGAAGTGACCTGGCGGTGTTGGCACATAATAAGGTGGAGCGGTAATTATACGAGGTGGCTCCGTGGCACGTGGCTGAACCTGTGCGTCGGGTGTCGTGATCCGGTTTGCCTCCGGCGGGTTACTCCCCCCATCCCTGGGTGTATGGAACAGGTTCCTCGGATCAAGCGTTAGAGGCAGACATGATTGAGTTTTCTGATGCCTCCTTCTCATGACCTCGTTTGATGCGTTAAGGTCCACTGAGAGCTGAAAAGTCTCCACTTGAAGTTGTTGAGCACGAGCATCCAAAGCCGCCCGCTCTGCTGCCATCCGGGTTTCCTCTGTGGGTATGTGGGTAGATTTTCCTTAGCTTGCACCATCTCTTCACGCACGCGTGCCACCTCTGCGTCGTGCTGGGCTTTATCCGCCGGCTCTACCACGACGGTTAACAGAGTTGTCAGTTTGTCCATGAGGTCCATTAGAATCTGAGCCGGGGGGCGCGCGGGGTCTCCTGACCCGGCCGCAGCCGACCCGGTAGCTGCTGCTGCCGCTGCGGTAGAGTTCTGCCCGGGCTGTGTCCCTGCCATGAAGACTCTGGCCCAATTCGGCGGCTCAAGGGGGTCCGGAATACTGCTTCCATCGGAACAGCCCCCGAGCATGCCGTCTTGTAGCTGGTACAAAGAGTCTGTCTCGCCCGTTGATGACGCAGTGTCAAAACAGAGGGCCGTCTCACCGCCCTCCATCGGTACTTCAGAGTATTCACCGCCGTGGATGCAGCCTACAAATGCACGCTTCACGATAGATTGAACATGGGTGGTCCTTGTGCGCTGAGCCGTTTCGATGACATTGGTGTGAACGTCCGGCTCAGGGCCCGACTCGCCGATCCGGCCGATGAAAACGTGAATTCCGCCGAAGGGGACCCGGTACCCGTACTCGATTGAGCCGGCCTCGGGGCCCCAGCCTTCGTCATCGATGTAGAGCTTGCCGCGACGACTCTTGGTGATCCGGCCCACAGCGTATCCCTTGAGCCCTTCGAAGTTGCCTGTGATGGCCTGGCTTATTAGGGATGATAGACTACTCATATCAATAAGGAATTCCTTCTTTTCTGGGAGCCCATTCGGACAGAACTCCAAAGTTAAGCGTGCTCAGCTTAGAGTAGTGTCAGGATGGGTGACCGACTGGGAAGTTGCTCCCGGGTGCGCACGAGTGAGGACAAAGTGCGTAGAAAAGACTAGTATTGATCTATGGGGCTAGTCTAGATCCCGCCAGGAGTAACGACCACTGGCGGGTGTGTCCGGGGCGTTACAAGTTGGTATTAGAGCCGACCCTCACGGTTACACGGATGTTTGCGGACAGGTGCGCGGTCATGTTGTTCATGACGTTTGTGACCCGTAGTGGCACCCGACATGGCACATGTACTGGACTGGATGCACAGACGTATGTGCCAAGAGGGAACGTTCCTGTGGCCCGACGAGGACGTTGGTTCCTCTGAGTGGGGGTGTATGTGATGGCCTGGCTTATTAGGGATGATAGACTACTCATATCAATAAGGAATTCCTTCTTTTCTGGGAGCCCATTCGGATAGAACTCCAAAGTTAAGCGTGCTCAGCTTGGAGTAGTGTCAGGATGGGTGACCGACTGGGAAGTTGCTCCCGGGTGCGCACGAGTGAGGACAAAGTGCATAGAAAAGACTAGTATTGATCTGTGGGGCCAGTCTAGATCCCGCCAGGAGTAACGACCACCGGCGGGTGTGTCCGAGGCGTTACATTGCCCTTCAAGAACTCAAATCCACCGTGCGCTGGCCCCACGGTGGGCGCCAACTGTCGTGGAATTGTCACGGCAGATGTCCTAGAGCAAGGACTTAGTCGTAGGGCCATCGCACTAGGAAGCTTAAAGGGGTTAATCGAGACAAAGGACACGAGAGAGTTTTTATACTAGTTCGGCCCCTTATGATGAAGGTAAAAGCCTACATCTAGTTGGGTTTGGTATTGCTAGGGTTTCGATTTCCAAGAGGCTCAACTCACCGGCTTGGTTATCGATTTGTTGTCTCTTCCCCTAAGCCGCCACCGGGTCGTCCCCTTATATACATGGGTTGACGCCTGGTGGCCTACGGAGTCCCGGCCGGCTCATAATCGTATCCGGCTCGGTGACTT
The DNA here is from genome assembly GCF_056163025.1 of Triticum urartu. NCBI lineage: Eukaryota > Viridiplantae > Streptophyta > Magnoliopsida > Poales > Poaceae > Triticum > Triticum urartu. Next base: position 411,507,413 of record NC_141879.1, on the reverse strand, counting down.
CCTTTACATGCCTTTCTTTACAAGTCTTTCCTTACATATGGCGGTTCATAATATCAGGCCTTAAACCACCTTCAGGCCCTTGGGCCTTTTATAATACTTAATAAACTACAATCTTGGATGTTTACTGGGCTTCTTGCGTAACCCGCCATTGGGGTTGATCCGGCCCCTCCTGGGCGGGTCTCAACTGATAGTAATATCCCCAACAAAAACCTATGGCCCCCGGGTCTATTTTCCATCATACATGTTTCCAATCTATTTCATTTTCCAATCTTTACTTTCAATTTATATCATAAAAATACAAAAACTATTTATCTTATTATTATTATCTCTATCAGATCTCACTCTTGCCAGTGGCTGTGAAGGGATTGACAACCCCTTTATCGCGTTGGTTGCGAGGTTCTTATTTGTTTGTGTAGGTACGAGGTGACTCGCGCGTGGTCTCCTACTGGATTGATACCTTGGTTCTCAAAAACTGAGGGAAATACTTACACTGCTTTGCTGCATCACCCTTTCCTCTTCAAGGGAAAACCAACACATGCTCAAGAGGTAGCAACGTACCACATAGAGTGATGAACGACGTCTTCTCTTCATCTTCCTTGGACATGAAGATCTGATGATACCCAGAATATGCATCCAGAAAGGAGAGAAAATCACATCCTGAAGTGGAATCCACATATGATCGATGTGCAACAGGAGAAATGGGTCCTTTGGGCAAGCTTTGTTGAGATATGTAAAATCTATGCAAAGCCTCCACTTCCCGTTAGCCTTTCGGACTACCACTGGATTTGCCAACCACATGGGGTGTAGCACTCCTCTGACCAAACCAGCTGCTTCAAGTTTCTTGATCTCTTCCGCAATGAATTGTTGCCTTTCCAAGGCCTGCTTCCGGACTTTGTGCTTGACAGTTCGAGCATGTGGACAGACAGCAAGGTGGTGCTCGATTACCTCCCTGGGAACACCAGGGATATCAGATGGTTGCCAGGCAAACACATCGATATTCGCCCGCAGGAAGGCAACGAGCGTGCTTTCCTATTTGTCATCGAGGGCGACGCTGATAGTGGAAGTACCATCAAGGCCAGCCAGCCCTGCCGAGACATTCTTCACTTGGGGTGCGGTGACCTTGGATCTCCTGCTGTTGGAGCTCTCCGGCAAGTCATCAACAGGCGCAGCGCACTCTGAAGAGGTACGCTTCCCGGATTCCTTGCCAGCGTCCTTGCTACCCTTATTCTTTCCTCTGTCCTCCTTGGTGGGAACTGCCGCTACCTCCGTCGTGACAGCATCCCGATACATCTTGTCCACGCAAATGAATGCATCCTTATCATCTGATGGGATGGCGATGACTCCCAGAGGCCCAGGCATCTTCAAGGTGTTGTAGGCATAGTGGGATGCCACCATGAATTTAGCCAGGGCTAGGCGTCCAATTATCCCATTATATGGCAGGGGGAGGTTAACCACATCAAACACGATCTTCTTAGTCCAGTAGTTAAGCTCTCCCCCAAATGTCACCGGCAACATGATCTTTCCCTTAGGATGACTCCTGCCGGGATTAACTGCTTGAAACGTGCCGGTAACTTCTAGCTCTTCTTCTGCTATCTGAAGTCTTCTGATGATTGCTGGGGAGATCAGATTCAAACCAGCCCCGCCGTCCGCCAACATCTTTGTGATCTTGAGGTTGGGAATTGTTGGGGAGACCAACAACAGTAAGCACCCTACCGCAGTGGTATGGCTAGGATGATCCTCTTCATAAAAAATGATGGGCGTGCGTGACCATTTGAGCGGCTTCCGGGCCTCTGGCACTGGTTCCACGACATTGACTTCTCATGCCCACCGCCTAAGCTGGCGGTGAGAGGTGTGCAAAGATGCACCCTCGTCAATGCACAGGGTGTCAGTGGCCTTCTGAAACTCATGCTCACTAGTTTCCTCTTCATCCCCTCCATCACTCTCATCATCACAGGCTTCCTTCTCTCGACCTCTGGCGGTTTTTCCTTGGTTCTGAAAGGGTTTGCCGGGGCAATTTACTTCACCGCCCCAACCCTTACTGCCAGTAGAATTCTGACATTTTTCCTTATCACGCTTCTCGTATTATGCTCTCTGTCTCTTGACGAGCTGCTCAACCTGATAACACTCTTAAAGGTCGTGGCCCTTGGTCCGATGACTCTTGCAATACGACCCATCACCTTTCCTAGCCTTCTCGGCAGCCGTGGCTTCCCGGCAGTTAGGGCACATGACAGCTTCCTTGCCGGGGACCTCAGCTTTGGCCTTCTTGCCGGTACTAGGTGTACCCGATCCTTAAACAGTCATCACTACCTTATCTTTCCGCTTCTTGCTGCGCTTCTTGCTCTTCTTCTAACTAGTTGACTCATCATCATCCTCTGAATCAACGTTGATGCAATCTTCCTCTCCAGGCAACTTCCTCCCCTCCTCCATCTGAGCACATTTATCCACTAAGGTTTAGAGCTCATTCACAGTCTTGGGAAACCACACGTTCATATTGGAACAAATCCGGCGGTTGCGCACATTGCACTAGAAGGCAGCAATCACAACTGCCGGATGGATATTTGGGATGTTCCTATGAACTTTGCTAAATCTGTGTAAATACTTACGGAGGGTTTCTCCTTCCTTCTGTTGGAGAAGCTACAAGTCACTGGGTCAGACTGGCTCTTGATGGCCACTAGCTAAGGTGCCAATGAACTCATGACCCAGGTCAGCCCACGATGAAATGAGGTTCTGTTGGATTCTAGGCTCCGCAGACCCTTAAGAGGTTCGAACACTAGGGTGCGTATGAAGAACTCCTTCTTCCCGACCTGCTGGCCCAACGGTTCCACAGCCTAGCTCGACGAACCCAAGGGACAAGAGATACAATAGTTTATCCTGGTTCGGGCCACCTTGCGGTGTAATACCCTACTCCAGCTTTGTGGTCGATTGCCTCGAGGGGCTGAGGATGAACTAGTACGGTGGTTGAATAGCCTCAGGAGGTGAGGTGTTCTTGAGCTCGATGAGCTGGTGGGTGTGAGGATGGTCTGAATGATCCGATCCCTCTCTCGGGTGGTGGCTAAGTCCTATTTATAGTGGCTTTGGTCCTCTTCCCAAATGTAGGCGGGTAGGGATCCCACAATGGCCAAATTCAAAGGGAGACAACTAGCACATGTTATCTTGACAAAAGTAGTCTTCGTCTGCAAAGGCTCTGGTGGTGACGCTGTAGTGGGCTCCGCGATGACCTCTGTCCTGTCATCCTGGCTGTCTTGGTCTCGTTGCACCAATATGGAAACCTTTGCATGATTCCTCGGGGCTTTGTGCCTGTGCTTGCCTCCTTGGCACCAAAGGGGAAACTGGCACACTGCGCCCGCCTGGATTTGGTCATCATGGCTCATGTCATGTGAACCTCACGAGGTGCACCCTGCCTTGATATCTCCGCCCCTCGGGAGCTAAACTAGTGAGGCCACCCCCCAGGGAGGTCTTGGCGTCGTCCGCCTCGCGAGGCTTTGCCCCTTGCGAGGGTCTTGTGTCGTTGCTGCCGAAACTGGTCCATACCGGGCCGCTAATGGAGCCACGCCACGGGCCGCGGGCAGGCAAGTCTGGGTACCCCCGTTCCCAGGACGCCGACAGTAGCCCCCGGGACCAAGGCGCGCTCGAGCTTGGCTTTGAGACGAAGCCAAAGGGTAAATGTGGAGCACTACAGGCCCCAACCGCCTGCGGCCTTGCTCGACGTGTGGCGATTGACGAGACATGGGCGCCTACACTTCCCCATGCAGCCTTGATATTCGCTGGGCTTGGTGGCCGCCGCCACCGGCTCAGCTCCATCTTCATTGCTTGTCACGTGCTTCCTTGGCCCCTCGATCTTCTCAGCTCTCACGTGTCGTCATGGCGCCGAAGTTGGCGAAGAAGAAGAAAGTGAAGTGCCGTGCTTTGGCCGAATCTCCGTCAGCCTTCGAGCCCACTCTCAAGTGGTCGACGGCGGTTAACCAGGAGATGCTGGACCAGGTCCGTCCGGCGCTTGCCGCCAATTCCAATGAGTGGAACGTGACTATGGCTTGGCCTGCTTCCCGCGCCATGGTCGACATGGCGGCCACTGAGATCCCCATTCATCCCCACGCCCTCTTGGCAGGCTTGATTCCCCCCTTTTCTGATTTCTTCAACAGTGTAATCTCGCATTACCAAGTCCACGCCTGCATCTGAATCCCCAATCCATCCTTCTCCTTGCCGTCTTCATCTTTGTCTGCGAGGCCATGGCGGGCATTGTTCCCTCCGTGGCCTTGTTCCACCATTTCTTCTCGCTCCACTTGATCGATGCCTGCCAGTGCTCGGGGTGCGTGACCTTCCAGGCCGTGGTGGCGGCGGCGGGCTTAGTGATCGAATTTGAGCTCTCGTTGGTCGTACATGGATTCCGGAAGTGGTGGGTGTTCGTGGATGCCGGCGTGCTCAATCCCCTGCTCTTGCTCCCCCGGGCACCGGCGGAACCCAGCTCTGTATGTGTGCACGTGAAGTTCATCAACCCTCAGCTTGCCCACGTTTGGCGCCGGCCGGCTAGGTTGAAGGAGCTTGGGGTGATGGCGCCCATGGTGGTGCAGGAGTTCATACAGCGCCGCATTGCTCCGCTCCAGCGCCATTCTCGATAGATGTGGACATTTGCTGGCAGCAGTGACTCCATGAGGCTCCAGGTGCCTGCGCTTCCTCCCAAGACTCTGCGCACGCTGCTTGACCTCCTGACTGGTGACTCTGCGCCAGCCATGCTTCCGAAGGAGGGCTGCCTTTTGTACTGCTGCTCAAACATGGAGGTGTTCGTGAGGCAGATGCCCCTCTTCGATGAGTGGGGGTTGCGCCCTGCTAAGCTTAGGGGCCTCGTGAGAACCCCGTTCTTGTGGTCCCCCTGCTTGCTGTCCCTGCGGCTACTACCTCTTGAGCATGTGTTGGTTTTCCTTTGAAGAGGAAAGGCTGATGCAACAAAGTAAAGTAAGTATTTCCCTTAGTTTCTGAGAACTAAGGTATCAATTCAGTAGGAGACTACACGCAAGTCGCCTAGTACCAGCACAAACAAATAAGAAACTGGCAACCAACGCGATAAAGGGGTTGTCAATCCCTTCACCGCCACTTGCAGAAGTGAGATCTGATAAACATAATAAGATAAATATTTTTGGTATTTTTGTTGTATAGATTGAAAAGTAAAGATTGCAAAATAAATAGTAAACTGGAATTATAGATCGGAAACTTATATGATGTAAAGTAGACCCGGGGGCCATAGGTTTCACTAGTGGCTTCTCTCAAGATAGCATATATTACGGTGGGTGGACAAATTACTGCCGGGCAACTGATAGAAAAGTGCATAGTTATGATAATATCTAGGCATCATCATAAACATAGGCATCATGTCCGTATCAAGTAGACCGAAACGATTCTGCATCTACTACTATTACTCCACACATCGACCACTATCCAGCATGCATCTAGAGTATTAAGTTCATAAGAACAGAGTAACACATTACGCAAGATGACATGATGTAGAGGGATAAACTCAAGCAATATGATAAAAAACATCTTTTTATCCTCGATGGCAACAATACAATACGTGTTGGTTCCCTTTCTGTCACTGGGATCGAGCACCGCAAGATTGAACCCAAAGCTAAGCACTTCTCCCATTGCAAGAAAGATCAATCTAGTAGGCCAAACTAAACCGAAAATTCGAAGAGACTTGCAAAGATATCAAATAATGCATATAAGAATTCAGAGAAGAATCAAATATGGTTCATAGATAATCTTGATCATAAACCCACAATTCATTGGATCTCGGTAAACACACCGCAAAAAGTATTACATCGAATAGATCTCCAAGAACATCGAGGAGAACTTTGTATTGAGAGCCAAAGAGAGAGAAGAAGCCATCTAGCTAATAACTATGGACCCAAAGGTCTGTGGTAAACTACTCACACATCATCGGAGAGGCTATGGTGTTGATGTAGAAGCCCTTCATGATCGAATCCCCCTCTGGCAGATCACCAGAAAAGGTCTCCAGATGGGATCTCACGGGTACAGAAGGTTGCGGCAGTGGAAAAGTGGTTTCGTGGCTCTATCGGATGTTTTCAGGGTATAAGAGTATATATAGGCGAAAGAAGTAGGTGGAGCTACGAGGGGCCCACGAGGGTGGGGGTGCGCCTACCCCCTGGGCGCGCCGCCCTACCTCGTGGCCGCCTCGTTGCTAATTTGACCTCCACTCCAAGTCTCTTGGATTGCGTTTGTTCCAAAAAAGATCATCGCGAAGATTTCGTTCCGTTTGGATTCCGTTTGATATTCCTTTTCTGCGAAACACTGAAATAGGCAAGAAAACAACAATTTGCACTATGCCTTCGGTTAATTGGTTAGTCCCAAAAATAATATAGAAGTGCATATTAAAGCCCATTAAACATCCAAAATAGATAATATAATAGCATGGAACAATCAAAAATTATAGATACGTTGGAGACGTATCAAGCATCCCCAAGCTTAATTCCTGCTCGTCCTCGCGTAGGTAAATGATAAAACCAGAATTTTTGATGTGGAATGCTACCTAACATAATTTTCAATGCAATTTTCTTTATTATGGCATGAATATTCAGATCCGAAAGATTCAAGACAAAAGTTTAATATTGACATAAAAACAATAATACTTCAATCATAATAACCAAGTAATTATGTCTTCTCGAAATAACATGGCCAAAGAAAGCTATCCCTACAAAATTATATAGTCTGGCTATGCTCTATCTTCATCACATAAAATATTTAAATCATGCACAACCCCGATGACAAGCCAAGCAATTGTTTCATACATTTGACGTCCTCAAACTTTTTCAATCTTCATGCAATACATGAGCGTGAGCCATGGATATAGCACTATAAGTGGAATAGAATGGTGGTTGTGGAGAAGACAAAATGGAGAAGATAGTCTCACGTCAACTAGGTGTATCAATGGGCTATGGAGATGCCCATCAATAGATATTAATGTGATTAAGTAGGGATTGCCATGCAACGGATGCACTAGAGCTATAAATGTATGAAAGCTCAACAAAATAAACTAAGTGGGTGTGCACCCAACTTGCTTGCTCACGAAGACCTAGGCCATTTTGAGGAAGCCAATCATTGGAATATACATGCCAAGTTCTATAATGAAAAATTACCACTAGTATATGAAAGTGACAACATAAGAGACTCTCTATCATGAAGATCATGGTGCCACTTTGAAGAACAAGTGTGGAAAAAGGATAGTAGCATTGCCCCTTCTCTCTTTTTCTCTCATTTTTATTTGGGACTTTTCCTTTTGTATGGCCTCTTTTTTTTCCTACTTTTTTTTCGTCCGGAGTCTCATCCCGACTTGTGGGGGAATCATAGTATCCATCATCCTTTCCTCACTGGGACAATGCTCTAATAATGATGATCATCACACTTTTATTTACTTACAACTCGATACTTAGAAAAAAATTTGATTCTATGTGAATGCCTCCAGTGGTGTACAGGGATGTGCAATGAATCAAGAGTGACATGTATGAAAAATTATGAACGGTGGCTTTGCCACAAATACGATGTCAACTACATGATCATGCAAAGCAATATGACAATGATGGAGTGTGTCATAATAAACGAAACAGTGGAAAGTTGGATGGAAATATATCTTGGAATGGCTATGGAAATGCCATAATAGGTAGGTATGGTGGCTGTTTTGAGGAAGGTAAATGGTGGGTTTATGGTACCGGCGAAAGTTGTGCGGTACTAGAGAGGCTAGCAATGGTGGAAGAGTGAGAGTGTGTATAATCCATGGACTCAACATTAGTCATAAAGAACTCACATACTTCTTGCAAAAATCTATTAGTTATCGAAAAAAAGTATTACGCGCATGCTCCTTGGGTGATAGATTGGTAGGAAAAGACCATCGCTCGTCCCCGACGGCCACTCATAAGGAAGACAATCAAAAAATAAATCATGTTCCGACTTCATCACATAACGGTTCACCATATGTGCATGCTTCGGGAATCACAAACTTTAACACAAGTATGTCTCAAATTCACAACTACTCAACTAGCATGACTATAATATCACCATCTTCATATCTCAAGCAATAATAAAGAATCAAACTTCTCATAGTATTCAATGTACTTTATATGAAAGTTTATTATTATTATTATACCCATCTTGGATGCCTATCATATTAAGACTAATTTTATAGCCAAAGAAAATTACCATGCTGTTCTAAAAGACTCTCAAAATAATATAAGTGAAGCATGAGAGATCAATAACTTCTATAAAATAAAACCACCACCGTGCTCAAAAAAGGTATAAGTGAAGCACTAGAGCAAAATTATCTAGCTCAAAAGATATAAGTGAAGAACATAGAGTATTCTAATAAATTCCGATTCATGTGTGTCTCTCCCAAAATGTGTGTACAGCAAGGATGATTGTGGTAAACTAAAAATCAAAGACTCAAATCATACAAGACGCTCCAAGCAAAACACATATCATGTGGTGAATAAAAATATAGCCTCAAGTAAAGTTACCAATAGACAAAGACGAAAGAGGGGATGCCTTCCGGGGCATCCCCAAGCTTAGGCTTTTGGTTGTCCTTGAATTTTACCTTGGGGTGCCTTGGGCATCCCCAAGCTTAGGCTCTTGCCACTCCTTGTTCCAAAATCCATCAAATCTTTACCCAAAAACTTGAAAACTTCACAACACAAAAATCCAACAAAAAATCTCATGAGCTCCGTTAGTATAAGAACTGTAATGAACTCATTATTTATTTATATTGGTGTTAAACCTAATTTATTCCAACTTCTCTATGGTTCATACCCCCCGATACTAGCCATAGATCCTTCAAAATAAGCAAACAACACACGAAAAACAGAATCTGTCAAAAACAGAATAGTCTGCAGTAATCTGCAGGTTTCGAATACTTATGTAACTCCAAAAATCCTGAGAAATTAGGAAGTTCTAAATAATTTGTATATTGATATACATAAGTTTGAATTTGTATTCTTTTGCTCTCTAGTAAAAAATGAAAATTAGTCTCGTGAGTGCATACTTTCTGTTTTTTTCAGCAAGATCAAATAACAATCACCCAGGAAGATCCTAAAGGCTTTACTTGGCACAAACACTAATTAAAACATAAAAAACACAACCATAACAGAGGATAGATGATTTATTTATTACTTAACATGAACAAAAAGTAAAGAACAAAAATAAAATTGGGTTGCCTCCCAACAAGCGCTATCGTTTAACGCCCCTAGCTAGGCATAAAAACAAGAATAGATCTAGGTATTGTCATATTTGGTATGCAATTCTTCAATTGAACACTTATAACCCTTAGGAGGTTTTTTGTTTTTGCAAATGATCAAACTCCTAGGCAGGAAATCAAGAAATTCATTTGTAGCAAAAGGTTCCTTAATGATATCTAAAAAGTTGGGGTGAACACTTATTGATTTGAGATCTTCATTTTTCTTACTAGAAGATTCACCCTTATTTTTAGGAACATAGATAAATTTGGCAACTTTGGTAGGAGGAGGATTTGAGGTATTTTTAACGGCAGAAAAAGCGGACCCCAAGTTGGTAATAATTTCTTCGAGTTTATCAATTCTAGTGGAATCTTGATCTATCTTTTCATTGACTATGGGTTCCTTTTCCTTAACATTTTTCAGAGTAACTCCTACCTTAGATCCATATTGAGTAATTTAGTTGTGGATCTTTTCAACCAAATTTTCAATTCACTCTACAGTGGCAAAAAAAATTCAATAATATCAAGCCTTTGCATCACATGTTCCAATGTTAAAATAGTTCCACTGACCAAAAGAGGTGGTGGGCCTAACAAATCTATCATAGCATTACAAGAATCAAAAGTATGGCTCCCAAGAAATTCCCTCCGGTGATGGTGTCAAGAACATATCTATACCAAGGAGTGATGCCGACGTAAAAATTGCGAAGAAGAACGGAAGTAGATTGCTTTTTAATAGATCTATTTTGAGCACTGCAAATTCTATACCAAGCATCTTTTAGGTTTTCTCCATCCCTTTGTTTAAAATTAAGAACATCATTATCGGGAGTGTTAACAATGATAGGAGAACTAGCCATGAGGGCAAATAAATGATCTAACACATGGATACACAAGAGGCAAGCGGAAAGAGACGAATGGAAAAGGGCGAATAAAATGGCAAAGGTGAAGTGGGGGAGATGAAAACGAGAGGCAAATGGAAAATAATGTAATGCGAGGGATAAGAGTTTGTGATAGGTAGTTGGTATGTCTTGACTTCAGCGTAGATCTCCCCGACAACGGCGCCAGAAATCCTTCTTGCTACCACTTGAGCATGCGTTGGTTTTCCCTTGAAGAGGAAAGGGCGATGCAGCAAAGTAGCGTAAGTATTTCCCTCAGTTTTTGAGAACCAAGGTATCAATCCAGTAGGAGACTACACGCAAGTCGCCTAGTACCTGCACAAACAAATAAGAACCTTGCAACCAACATGATAAAGGGGTTGTCAATCCCTTCACGGCCACTTGCAAAAGTGAGGTCTGATAAACATAATAAGATAAATATTTTTGGTATGTTTGTTGTATAGATTGAAAAGTAAAGATTGCAAAATAAATAGTAAACTGAAATTATAGATTCGAAACTTATATGATGTAAAGTAGACCCGGGGGCCATAGGTTTCACTAGTGGATTCTCTCAAGATAGCATATATTACGGTGGGTGAACAAATTACTGCCGAGCAATTGATTGAAAAGTGCATAGTTATGAGAATATCTAGGCATTATCATAAACATAGGCATCACGTCCGTATCAAGTAGACTGAAATGATTCTGCATCTACTACTATTACTCCACACATCGACCGCTATCCAGCATGCATCTAGAGCATTAAGTTCATAAGAACATAGTAACGCATTACAAAAGTTGACATGATGTAGAGGGATAAACTCAAGCAATATGATACAAACCCCATCTTTTTATCCTCGATGGCAACAATATAATATGTGTCGGTTCCCTTTCTGTCACTGGGATCGAGCACCGCAAGATTGAACCCAAAGCTAAGCACTTCTCCCATTGCAAGAAAGATCAATCTAGTAGGCCAAACTAAACCGAAAATTCGAAGAGACTTGCAAAGATATCAAATCATGCATATAAGAATTGAGAGAAGAATCAAATATTGTTCATAGATAATCTTGATCATAAGCCCACAATTCATCGGATCTCGGCAAATACACCGCAAAAACTATTACATCGAATAGATCTCCAAGAACATCGAGGAGAACTTTGTATTGAGAACCAAAGAGAGAGAAGAAGCCATCTAGCTAATAACTATGGACCCGAAGGTCTGTGGTAAACTACTCACACATCATCGGAGAGGCTATGGTGTTGATGTAGAAGCCCTCCGTGATCAAATCCCCCTCTGGCAGATCGCCGAAAAAGGTCCCTAGATGGGATCTCATGGGTACAGAAGGTTGCGGCGGTGTAAAAGTGGTTTTGTGGCTCCTTCGGATGTTTTCAGGGTATAAGATTATGTATAGGCGAAAGAAGTAGGTCGGTGGTGCAACGAGGGGCCCACGAGGGTGAGGGTCGCGCTGTCAGGACCCCGATTCCAAGTCACATCGATCTAGCTGGTAACACCTCATATCACTTTGCGGCCTCACGCACGGTATCCCCACGTGTGTCGCCTTACCATGGCCCGGGACCGTTTGCGCCTTTTGGCTCACGTATATGATAGTGTCGCTAGCATCCATATGACAGAGAACCCGGGATGACATGGCTAGCCGTGAACCCAAAGCGGCACAAACCTATGGGGACAGGCATACATGAATCACATCGAGCATGTCGGTCATCAGCGTGTGAATCCAGGCTGTAGCACTGGGCTAACAGGACTCTGGGGAACCCGGGCTGTAGCAGGCTAGGCAGGACTCCGGAAGTCACCGCGTGACATTTCCCCGAAGGGACAGACATAGGAACGAAGTGAAACACATGCCGGCCAGTCAAGTGTCCTGAGCAGTAGTGCTGGGCTAGCAGGACTCCGGTGAACCGGGCTGTAGCGGACTACTATGGCTCAAGGAGCACTAGACTACATTTCCCCATAAGAGAGGCTGCCAAGGATAAACAACTAGATTGTCAGATCCCACACATACCAAGCATTTCAATCATACACACAATATGCTTGATATGTGCAAATACAACATGGCATCACAACAAAACTCTACAACTCAAGTACTTTATTTAAAGGCTCCAGAGAGCCATACATAACATGCTCATACAGGTAGGGGTCACATGACCCGACACTCAAGTCATACAAGCATACAAGCACATGCGGAAGCAAATAGTCTGAGTACAGACACTAGAAAGAAAGAAGGCTTCTCGGAGCCTATCTATCTACATAGGGCCCTCCATGGCCAGGATCACCACCTGGGTGGCAAGTCACTCATCGACGTCAAGATCTACATAAAACCCATCGGAGGGGGTGGTGTTGTCGTCTGAAAACAGTAATTAAAGCAACATCAGTACAAAGGTACTCAGCAAGTCTTACAACAGATCCTACTATACATGCTCATTCTCAAGAAGGTGGTGGAGTTATTGCAGCAAGCCAGCTTTGACTCTTGGCTAAGCTATCCTACGAGACACCACTGTGAAATAGTTTTCGCACACGATTCCACTAATCACCAACACAATACTCCACTGAGGTTCCTCCCTCGTCATCCTACGAGAGGGCCATCCTCGGTACTCACACTTATCTTGAGTCTTTTAGTGGTAACCATTAACTTGTCTATGAACTGTATAGGAAACCAAGTAGTTCTTTACCGTGAACGCGGGTATTCGAATAGTTTTATACCCTGCAGGGGTGTACTTCATCACACATGTTTCCACCACTTAGCGTCTGCACACGACATGTGCTCGGCAGACTTCAAGCGAAAGCCGACATGGGTGTAGACCACAACCTGACTAACCACACAAGTCTCTAGTCTAGGTTTATCGCCTATTCGGGTTCCATCCCCAAGGAAATCCGGCCGGGGTGTCCTCAACGTCCCCAAACGATGTGTACAGGGTCCCGAGACGCCAAACGGGCGCCCGACATACCTGGCCACGGTGTATCTACCGCATCATAGCCCACCCCTAGGGCCAGCGCTACGCACGACCACCAACACATAACCTATAAACACCAGAAACTAGTTGCAACTCTTGGACAGAGGACAAGAGGGGTCAGTAAGTCGAGCAGGGTCATATTTTAGGGCCCAATGTGTGGTAGTAGCTGAATCTTAAATCACGCATACAGATCTCAGTTCTTAGGGACGACCTAAATGAAACAACCCACCATGTACTCCTACATGGCCTCTCATCGATACCTTTACCAAAACATGTTCAACACATCCCTCACATTACCGACGTAATCATTTCACTCTAGCCCATCACCTAGATGAACCAGACCTGACACAACTCTAAGCATAGCAGTCATAGCAAGGTAGGAAACACATACATGGCTCAATCAACTCCTACACATGCTAGTGGGTTTCATCTAGTTACCGTGGCAATGACAGGTAATGCAGAGGATAAGGGTTCAACTACCGTAGCACACAGCAGTTTGAAACGTTGTTGTCTTAATGCAGTAAATGAGAGCAGAAGAGAGAACATGGGGTTGTATCGATATGATCAATGGGGCTGCTTGCCTGATGGAGTAGTAGTAGTAGGGTACTGCCCTCAGTTGGATACTCGGAAATATCTTCGGAGGCAGAACCTACCACGAAAGACACCACATAACACAATCATCACATGGCAATATGCAACAATATGATGCATGCTATGACATGGCAATATGATGTGTCCTGCCTAATGCAATGTGAAACAAGTTGGTTTGAGTCCATTTGAATCAAGGATTCAAATGGAAGCTTATGTTCTTAAGCCTTATAAGTGTATTAGCTTGTTTCACCTAAACAGCAAGGTTAAAGTGTTTTGTCATGCATGAAACCATTACAGATGGAAAGATTGAATTTGTCTGATCAAATTTCATATATAAATCTTTGCATTTGGAGTTACAGATTAAAAGTTATGAATTTTTGAAGTTTGTAATATTTTTTGGAATTTCCTGTATAAGAAAAATTCCAGTAATTGAATTATTTCGTCAGCGTTGCGTCAGGGTGACGTCAGTGGTCAACAGGGCCGGTCCAGGTCAAACTTGACCAGTGGGACCCGCGTGTCAGTAGTTAATTAACTAACTAAATTTAGTTAGTGCTAATCTAAGTTAATTAGCAGGGCGGTTCCACTTGTCATAGACTCAGGGGAAGTCAACCTGGGCCCACACGAGGTCAACCAGGGTCAAACTCGCCAGCGTTTAGCCGCCGGCGAGGCCAGACACGGCGGAGTGATGCGGGTTTCGTGCTCCGGCGACCAAAACGACGGCGGAGCACATCTATGTGATGCGGGGAGTGAGACGCGTCGAGTGGAGGCAGTGGGTGGAGCCGGGGTGGCCGGAAACGTCACCGGTGATGACCTTGGCAGTCGCCGGAGTTCAGGCGAGGTTGAAACCGAGGCTACGGGGCACGGCGAGGCGCGTGGAGTGGTGCTACGGGCTCCTGCGAGTGCGGTGAGTGCGTTGGTCACAATGGTGTGGCCGGTGGGTGGCCGGAGTCACGTCGGCGACGAGCTCGACGGCGGCGGGTGCTCGGGTGAGCGTGGTGCGGTGCACACGGTGCAGGAGGGAGTTAACGGAGAGGGGGAGGACGGAGCTGAGCTCATGACGGTTGCAGCAAGCGTCAAAGCGGGCTCGGGGAAGGCCGGAGCTGAGCGGGGCGACGATGGCAATCTCGACGGCCGGAGTTGGGGGAGATGGGGTCAGCAGCGACTCCAGAGCAGGCGAGCGCTCGGGGTTCGGCCTGCTCGACGTAGTCAACGACGGTGGAGCTCATGGACACGGTGACGAGGCACAGGGACGACGACGGACGCGGTTATCATGGTGGCGCGGGCGCGGCAGCGTCGGCCATGGTGTGGGAGAGCGAGGGAGAGGAGCTAGGGAGGAGAGGGCGTGTCTGCGAGCTCAGGGGAGAAGTGTGTGACTGAACCAGGGCAGCAGCACGGCGAGGGGAGGAAGCAGGGCGGCGGGCAGCTACGTGGCGCGCGCAGGTGCCGGCGTCGAGCACCTGCCTACCTGCCTGGCCAAGCCAAGCAGCTCACTGGAGCGGTGGCTGGGCTGGGCCGGCAGGTGGGCCTGCTAGGTGGGCGCCAGGTAAGCCTCTACTCTCTCTGCTTTCTGTTTTCTTTTTATTTATTCCTGTTCTGTGTTTTGAAATAGTAAAAATACTATTCCATTTAGGAAAAACCTAAAAATATTCAGAGGCACATTTGAAAATATTTTCAACAGCCTAAAAATACTTTCAGGATTATTTGGGCATTTTAAAATATTTATAGGATTTAAATTGCCCAAATGCAAATAGTAATGATTTAATCCAATGACCTTATGATGTCCTAGAAAAGTGTGCACCATTTTTGTCAAAGGTTCTAGACCAAGGCAAAGATGATGAACATTTTAGAAGGGCATTTGAGGTTCATTGAAAAATATTTTAGTAAACCCTAGTTGTTTCCAGGGGGTGCTGGGGGTTCTGTCATCCCCATTTCAGTTTTCTGGAAAAGAAGACATGATGCAACACTCTAATGCATGAACTAGCTAGGGTGTGACACGCGCCTACCCCCTGGGCGCGCCGCCCTACCTCGTGGCCACCTCGTTGCTTCCTTGACCACCACTCCAAGTCTCCTGGATTGCGTTTGTTCCAAAAAGATCCTTGCGAAGGTTTAGTTCTGTTTGGATTCCGTTTGATATTCCTTTTCTAGGAAACACTAAAATAGGCAAGAAAACAGCCATTTGCACTGGGCCTTCGGTTAATAGGTTAGTCCCAAAAATAATATAAAAGTGCATATTAAAGCCCATTAAACTTCCAAAACAGATAATATAATAGCATGGAACAATCAAAAATTTTAGATACGTTGGAGATGTATCAGCGGCGCACGCCTGGCGGTGGATGCTGGGGGCGGGCGCAGCTTGATGCCATCGAGTCGGCTGCTGATGGAGTGTCTGAGACAAGTGCCTCTGAGATGGCAGCCCCCAAGGCACAGGGGAGCCATCCGGAGGGGGTGATCGAAGACTTGGCATGACCCGAGGCTCCCGAGGTCGCCGCCCCTGGAGCTCGGGGAAGCAGTCTTGAGGTGGAGGCCAGAGAGCTGCCGCAGACCGAGGCTCCCGAGGTCGCCGTCTCAGGAGTCCCGCCAACTGCCCCCGATGATGATGGTCGTGCCCGGGGCTTTGGCCAACTCCGACTGAACTTTGAGGCACTCTGCAAGAGAAAAGGGGCTCCCTGCTGCAATGGTGACGCCTACCGGCCGCTGAAGCAGAGGAAGTACATAGCCATAGATGAGTAAGTTCCTCTTCTTCGCGATTTCCTGTCTGTTGCATCCTTTCCTGACAGTGGCTCTTCAGGATCCCTTCATCTTCGGTAGCGAGATATCCTGCGGGGCGGTCTCCCCCGATCCTCGACTCTCCCCGGTCTTGAGCTCCCCCCGCCGGTGGGCTGAGCGCAGCGCAGGGCCTATCTTGGAGCCGGACGTGCTGACGGGGGGCCTTGATCCCGCGTTCCTGTCATCGCTCCTCCGTGGTCTTCCCTGGGGGCAGTAGGCATGTCGAGGGCTCCTCCACTAGCCGTCACTCGTGGTTGGCGGCGCCAGCCTTGGATTCATCTTCGAGCGGCGAGGTCGTGCCACGTGGTGCCTCTGCCAAGGCCCGGAGGATGGTGAGGAAGGTGCCAGCCCCAGCTCGCTGCCAGGGGCAGGGAGGCCGCCTCAGGCTTCCCCAGCAACCTCCGTCATTAAGGACGGGCTCGATCGTGAGCTGGAACTCGCGCATGGGCGCGGCCCTGTACGCCACGAGCTCTTCCAGGAGGCAATGGGTGCACTGCGCCGGCTCGAAGATGAGCTCGCCGACGTCGACGCCCGCCTTGAGGCGGAGGACCTCCAGTTGGTGGATGAGTGGCATCAGTTGAAGGTGGCCGCCAACCTCGGGCGTCTTCAGCACGAACGCGCCAATGTGAAGGGCGAGGCGTCCCTCGCGACATCACGCGAGGCCTGCGCCCGGGCCTTGGAAGAGGCCTGGGCAGCTGACCATCGCCGCCAGGCTGTCGAGGGGCGCGAAAGAGAACTCCTGACCTCGCACCCTACCCTCGAGCAGCGAATTGAGGCGCGTAGGGCCGTCTTGGCGTCAATGAGGGGAGCGCCTTCCGGAGAGGAGGATATCCAGAAGCGCGAGGAGGCACTGATGTTGGAGGACTCGGAGCGCAGCCTCGAGCTCGAGCGGCTGGAGATGAGGGAGCGCCAGGTGGCCATGGCTGAGGATGCTGTCATTGTGCATTGAAGCCAAGATCCAAGAAGAGGTTGACCGGAGGGTGGCGAAGGCTCGTGCAGTTCTTGCCGACAAGCACCGCCTGGTGATGGTGTTCTTGGAGGCTGGGGCTAAGGGCAGGATCACCGCCCTTAGGACGAAACTGGATGAGGTGGTGCAGCGCGAGAGGGCCGCTGCGGCGGCTCAGACCTCTGCCCAGGCTGAGCTGGCCTCCGTGCGCACCGACTTGCTTTCCCTCCACCGTTAGATTGATGGCGCCACTTCCCTCGCGAAGAAGAGCGCGGAAAAGACATGCCGTCGCCGAACACTGCAGTGCGAGCACGCTTCTATGCTCCAGGGCCTCAGGGTGAGAGCCAACCGCACCCTGAGCACTATCTGCAAGGAGAGCACCACTCACCCACACGAGGAAGATTATGCCAGTCTTCACCGACATCGTGACACACCTGGAGGACCAGGTCGTGAGGGCTCGTGAGCTTGTTGAGGAAAGGAGCCGGGGCCTCCTTGGGCACGCATTCTCGCACGTATTCAGCCACCTTCAGAACCTCGATCCCCATTTTGACTTCAATGCTGCCATCGCCCCATGCCCAGGGTTATCCGAGACAACTTGTCGGACTGGGTGGACAACAACGTGGACGCTTCGGTCAGAGAGTTCACCCCCGAGGAAAATGCGGAGGTGATCATGGCAGACGAAGATGGCGTGGACGATGATTATGAAGACAATGTCAGTGACAACGCAAGTAGCGCGGACGAGAGCGACCAGGGCGGTGCTGGGGGCAGCACGGCCAGTTAAGCCTGCATTCCTTCGCTTTAACCTACATGCAAAGACTTGGAAACGGCACCGCAGGGCGTGAGAGCATTTTAGAGTGGAGCCCCTCGTAATGTGTAAATTAATGTTGTCTTTTAAAGCCGGACTCGAAATGTGCTTTTGCGAGCTTGTGAGCCCCCGAGCTGGTTTGTCGCTGAGACTTATCTTGATCCTAGCAAGCCTTGAGTGGGTTCTGAGGTCACTGACATGCCTTCCTCCCGAGGAGATCCCTTAGAAGCTCGCGAGGCTCTGGGAATCCTGACAAGCCAGCGGATCCGTCCGAGAGGGCCATGCCAGGAGCGTCCGGCGGACCGTGGCAGGATGCGCACGCATCAATCTTGCGACGCGTGCACTCTCGCCCTGAGGGGGTCCTATCTAGGTTACCCAGATGCGCCTAGCGCGGTCTCTCGACCAGCCCCCGAGACATGGGGCACTCGTAAGAGGGGGGTCGGGGGCGCGAGCCTTAAAACCAAAGCATGCGACCAGAACGCAATAAAACCAACAGAAACGAGAGAAAAACTCCCCCCCAATTTTTAGATAACACAAAAGAACTTCAACTCTCAATCTGAAATGAAGAAGGCGATCAACTTACAGATAAAGGGGCAAAGGCAAACAGTCGCGTCTGGCACCTAGCTAGTCTTCTTGTCTTCTCACCAGCGCGGAGCTAAGTGCTTTCACTGGATGTGACCATAGTCATTGGGGGACAGTGTCGACGGCCAGCACGGAGCATGGTGCTTCCGCTTGGACGTGGGCGGGAGCCCCCGAGGCCGAGGGGGGGGGGGCACACTGGAGACTCCAGGGTGTGTACAGCCCCACTTATTGTTATGTGAGAGTGTCACAAAATGGAGACCTTCACAGGCGTGAGCCTTGCTTCATATCGCCTGACGAGGGCCCCGCCTTGCGCCTCCCCGACCACCGTTGGGTCGTCTGGAAACCAGGACGAGACCAACGGGCAAGGGGGACACTAGAGGCACCCTCGGCGACCACGGGCCCTCTATCGGGTGGGAGGGCTCGCCGACGCCTCCCTCGGCAGAGGACCTACCTCCACGCAACGCCTTACTCTACAGGACGTGAGGGGGCCTCGCGTCCAGGCCCTGCCTGACAGCCCCTAGTGCGCCGGTCCTGTTGGGGGCGGGGACGCCGTGCCGGGGTCTCCGACCGCTGTCGTGGACTGGTTCACCCGCGCTCGATGGTTAGCATAAGCATGTCCCTGGGGTATCGGCTGTACCCTATGGTTGTTGTCATTGAAGGATTCGGCGAAGCTTCCAGGCAGCTCATGGAAAGCCCCGACATCCAGTGAATCTCCTACCAGCTCGGCTCGGGAAACGAGCTGGGGTCTTCCTCGGGCGTGTATTCTAGGTACATCATGTGGGGCATGTAGGCATCAGGGGCGGCTACACTGGGGCCTTCGCCTGGTTGCCCCACACCTTGGATTTCCGGGACCTATGCTTGGCCCTGGTGGTCACGGGGCGACGCCCCAATGCAGCCCCTCAGGGGACCGCCAGGGCCTGCCCTAGCCGAGGGTCGTGTTGTTGTGGTCGAATCCTTCGAGTGCTCCATGGGGCGCACGGGCACGCTGGGGCTTGGCACGGGCCTCCGCCACCACCTGTTGGGTGGATAGGGAGCAAAAAGGCGTTGCACCCCTGTAGGAGGCGTCGAGCAGTTCGGCGACCCACTCCAGTAAGGCATCACGGCCGCTCTCAGCCAACCTGCAACGTAGTAGCTCTCGCGCCACGATGATGGCGGACCGCATGTTCGCTTGCTCCCGACGAATACACAGTGCCATCGCCGCGGCATAACCCAAAGACCGCGCGGCGGCGCACGCCGAGTGGCTAAGGCGGGCGGCGCCGGCCTGCGTCTAGCGGAGTTGGGCGGTGTACGAGCCGCCCGGAGCACGGAGTGGAGGTCTTCCTAGACGGATGACATCGCCCAGGCGGGCCAAGTGGCCCAGTGCCCAGCATGAGCCCTCTGATTGTCGGCCATCTGGGCTGTTGGCCGGCAAGAAGAGGAGAGGCCCCGACGCACCCCTACCTGGCGCACCAAATGTCGGATTCCAGGCTCCGCATACCCTTGAGAGGTTCGAACACTGGGGTGCGTATGAAGAACTCCTTCTTCCCAACCTGCTGGCCCAATGATTCCACGACCTAGGTCGACGAACCCAAGGGACAAGAGACACAGCAGTTTGTCCTGGTTCGGGCCACCTTGCAGTGTAATACCCTACTCCAACTTTGCGGTGGATTGCCTCGAGGGGCTAAGGATGAACTAGTACAGTGGTTGAACAGCATCAAGAGGTGAGGTGTTCTTGAGCTCGATGAGCTGGTGGGTGTGAGGATGGTCTGAATGATCCGATCCCTCTCTCAGGTGGTGGCTAAGTCCTATTTATAGCGGCCTTGGCCCGCTTCCCAAATGTAGGCGGGAAGGGATCCCACAACGGCCAAATTCAAAGGGAGACAACTAGCACATGTTATCGTGACAAAGGTAGTCTTCGCTTGCAATGGCTCTCGTGGCGACGCTACAGTAGGCTCCACGATGAGCTTCGTCCTGTCATCCTGGCGGTCTTGATCTTGTTGCACCAATATGGAAACCTTTGCCTGATTCCTTGGGACTCCGCGCCTGTGCTTGCCTCCTTGGCACCAAAGGGGAAACTGGCACACTGCGCCCGCTGGCGGCCACCTCGCCTTGGTCATCATGTGAACCTCGTGAGGTGCACCTTGCCTTGATATCTCCGCCCCTCGGGAGCTAGCCTAGTGAGGCCACCCACCAGGGAGGTCTTAGCGTCGTCCGCCTTGTGAGGCTTCGACCCTCACGAGGGTCTTGTGTCGTTGCTGCCGAAACTGGGCCGTATCGGGCCGCTGATGGAGGCACGCCGTGGGCCGCGGGTAGGCAAGTCTGGGTACCCCTTTCCTAGGATGCCGACAAGTTCACCGGCAGGTGCATCAGCCAAGACCTCACATTGGAATTGAGAGCCAAAGGGAAGTAGTTGGCGAACACCTTCTCATCTCTTCCCCCGGCAGCCTGAAAAGCGATGGTGTAGATGCTCAGGAACTCTGCCGAGTTCAGCCTCCCATCGTACTTCTCAAGTATCTCTGGCTTGAACGTGCGAACAGAAGGCCAACAGACTTACCACAACTCACGAGTAAAGGCAGGGCTCCCAACCTCGAAAGGTAGGCACCCGCCAATACCGAACGGAAGCTCGTCGACGTCGGGGCCATCTCACCCATCGTTCTGGCGGTGGTCATCGCGGCGTTGCTCAACAACGATGCGCGTATCTCCCCTCCGCCTATCCTCCGAGGCACGCCGTCGGCCTGGACGTGCTCGAGGGTCAGAGGAGGCCATCGAGACATCGTCAGGGTCTTGATTCTGTTGCGCTCAAGCGGGCTGCCGTGGTGGGGATTGCACCGTGGGGTGGCCCCTTCCGTACGGCAAGCAGCTTGAGCAGTCGTCGTCGCTTGGGTAGGCCATGGCGGGCCAGCTCGTTGAGAGCCCCCAGCTTCAGCAAAACCGAGCAGGCTTTGGATGGTGGCACGCCGTTCGTCCATCTGCTTGGCTGCTTGCGGAAACCTCAGCAGCAGCTGAGCCCGCACCATGGCCTCCGTGGCTGTGCTTGGCATGGGTGATGATGAAGTAGACCGCGTTGTCACTCGGCTCCTGACGGTGCCAGCGTCGGCAGCACTGCACCCCCGCTGTTGCGGAGCGGCCATCTAGATGGCGTGGGAGTGCGGTGAAGGTGCTCGAGGGCCAGTGGTCCGTCGGGCGCAACAACTTGGTTGACCCATCCCGGGGGAGACGCGCGCGTGGCGGTCGCTCCCGTGGTGGGTGTGGCTGGAGGGCTGCGGCTGTCGGAGGGATTGACCATGGGTAGCCTCATCAGCACCCCATAACACTTCAAGACATCGGGTTTAGCAAAGCTCCTCGTGCCTTCCGGATGAACGACCGACTCCTTGGGCCAGCCGGTCCAGAAGGTCGGCTGCCAGAAGATGACGAGCTCTCAGAAGGCGGCCTCAGGGAGCCAGCACCTAGCAGGCGGCCTTGTGTCCCCTCAAATTTGCACCCATTTATTACGACGAGATGGGGCATGGCTACAGGACCATCTACCACCCTTGAATCCCAAAGGAGTGTGGACATAGTGCGGGCGTACCAAGAAGGCACCCCTCGACCAGCACGGCACTGTAGCCATGCGACTTGTGACGCGGCCTACATCAGCTAGGGACATGCTCCCACGATGGGCGGTCGGTACGGCCCGCAGACGGTGGGCCCTACCTATCCGCGAGTAACTAGAAGACGGCGCACCCCGAGCAATCGACCTCGAGGGCAGGCCGACCTCTAGTAGGCGGCCGTCCCTCCCCTTGGAGTCTGCGAGAGTGGCTACAGTAAGCGCCCGCTAGGAGGCGGGACTGTAGCCATGCTTCCCCCGACGAGGCCTTCATCACCAAGGGCGAGGCTACAGTAAAAGGCGGTCGGCATGGCCCGTAGGCGGCGGGCCCTACGTGTTGGCCGAGTCCATGGCAGCCGGCGGGACCCACCAAGCAACGGGTCCTAGTAGCCGTTGGAGAAGCCAACGTCTAGAGGCACTGACATCTGGGTCCTACACCCGGACGGATTACCATTGTACCCCTGGGGGGTAGAGCTATATAAACCCCCTAGGTTCACCCATGCAAAGGGTTCAGCACCCTACCCAGCATACACCCACATAGCTAGAGAGAAAAAGAAGCTAGCCTTGCCCTTCTTCCTCCTCTAGCCGAATAGCTTAGGGTGCAACCTTTTAGCCACCTATTGACGATAGTCATCATGCAGAGACCCCGCAGAGTAGGACTAGGGGTGTTATCTTCACGGAGAGCCCCGAACCTGGGTAACACTCATAGGTGTTCGAGATGTCGCTCACTCTCGCTTCCAGGGCCCGATGATGTACTCATGTCCCCATCCATGATAAGCTACCCCCAGGCATATGTCGCTAGATATCCCCGACATTTGGCACCCACCGTGGGGCTAAGCGCACCATCGGCCGGAGACATGTTCTAGACGGGAACCCTCTTCCCTCCTAGCAAGCGCAGCCAGCCCAACAATCCTGATGGCATTTGAGTCAGCACGCTTTGTGGCACGGAAGCAGCTTGCGCCGTGAGCTGTCTCGCTGATCTCATCAACGGGATCGGCCTCTCCGACGAGCTCGCGCCCGATGTGGGAGCGGCTAGCTCCGAGAGCTGCCTCGTCGACCTCCTCGGCAAGCAATGCATCGCTAACAAGCCCGCCTCAGACTTGGAGTCCATTGGCTCCACCGACCCGCCTGTCGAGATGCTCATCGACTCCAACGCGACTTCCATCGATGCCTTCCCTGGCAACGTGGTGATCATCGACGACCCGCTCCCTCTTGTCGCCAGCGGCACCAGTGCCGGCCTCATCACGGAGGTGATGGTCACCGGCCACAGCGGGGATGCTAATGAGGTAGCCCAGGACCCGCTGCGAGCCGCCCTACAGGGCCTATCTACCCCCGTCGCTTCCAACGTTGACGGGGACATGCTGGAGGCATTCCGCGTCTCGCTCCTCGACAGCGCCAACACGTTGGCGGCCATGAGGCACTGCGCTGAAGCCTGCCAGCGCGAGATCGACCACGTCATGGGTAGCACGTCAGCTGCTGGCAAACATAGTCGAGTGGGCACGGTTTGGTAGCATGGCGTGGCTATCGCCATAATGCTGGGAGCCAGACTCCCCGTCTACGCTACCCCGATGGAGAACCCGCGCACAGCCAAGGCGGCAGCAGATGAACTAGACTACCTGGAAGATGATGAGCACCACAGCCAGATGGCACGCCTCCAGGATCTCCTCGACGCAGCGGGCGCGCAGCAAGACGCGGGCCACCATGTGATGGAAACCGACGAGCAAGCCGAAATCCATCCCCCCGCTGTGAGCATGGAGCGACCTCCCGGTCCCCAGCAGGCGGCGTTCGCGACCAGCGAGACCGGGAGCCGGCTGCTCGCCGCAGTCGGCACACTCGCATGATGATTGTGCGCGACTAGCATGGCCGCCCACGAGCACAAGAGCGGCGGGATGACTGTCCGCCTTCTCCTCGTAGGGAGAGGCACGCTTCCCCGCCGCATGTTGATCATACGACTCTTGGAGGCCGGCTGGGCCCCCGTGAAGTAGTCGTAGAGAACGACGAGTGCCACCGGATCTAGCGGCTTGCTCGGTCCCTGGCCGTAGAGGAAGAAGATGCAATCGGCTCGTCCTACTTCAGGCCTTGCATTCGCAATGAGCCCTTCCCCAAAGGATTCTCCTCCCTCGAGATACTCCCAAGTACACCGGCTCCGTGAAGCCTGAAGACTGGCTGGTCGACTACTCCATGGACGTCAGCATAGCAAACGGCAACAAGCGCATTGCCGTGATGTATGTTCCGCTCATTCTCCAGGGCACTGCCCGGACATGGCTGAATAGCCTCAAGCCATACAACGTCAACAACGGGCTGGACTTTGCCGATGTCTTCATCCGCAACTTCACCATCACCTACAAGCGGCCGCCCATGCCCCGCCAGCTCTCCATGTGTGTCCAAGGCCCGACTGAGTCCACCCGCGACTACCTAACACGCTGGGCCGAGTTGCACAACTCCTGCGAAGGGGTGCATGAGGTGCAGGCCATTGAGTACTTCACTGCCGGGTGCAGAGAGGGCACTCTTCTCAAGCACCGTCTGCTGTGCGATGAGCCGACCACCCTAGACGAGCTTCTGATCGTGGTGGACAAGTAAGCCACTGCCGACTCCTCGATGAAGTCGGAGATCCGGGTGGATGCATCTAGGAAGGTGCTCCCGCCAGCTCCTCATACGCCGGCTGGTGACTCCAACTGGCGCTAGCGGCAAAACGACAACAAGCGCAAGGCCCAACAACCAGCTTCCAGCAGCCGACAAGTGGCAACAGTCAAAGAACAACAGCCGGAGGGGCAACCCAGCCCAAAGCGTCAGAACGACGGCAAGGCCGCTCGGTTGCCCGCCTTCTCCTATGAGCAAACCCTTGACGCACCATGAAAGTTCCACAATGGCGCCAAGTCGTCCAACCACACCACTCGGAAGTGCCACTGGTTCACCTGGATTGCCAACGGTGAGGGTCTGCCGCCTTCTCCAGCCGGCCCGACACCGCCGCCTCCTCCGGCACCGACTCCCCGGCCAGTCGGCATGCTCCAAGATGAGTTCCCCGATGCCAACACCACCTACATAGTCTTCACTAGTGAAGCCGACGAAAAGCACAACTGGTGTCAGCATCACCGCGAGGTGAATGCCATCGCCTCAGAGGTCCCTAAGTTTATGCACTGGTCCGAGAGGCCCATCAGCTAGAGCCGTGCTAACCACCCGACCGTGATGCCCTGGCCGGGTGCCTATGCAATGGTGCTGGACTCAACCTTCTCAACAGACAGGCGGGCCTGCCATTTCTCCCGGATCCTGATAGACGGCGGTAGCAGCATCAACATCCTCTACAGCGACACCATGGAGAAGCTGGGCATCAAGGAGAAGCAGCTCCTGCCCAGTTGGACAATTTTCCATGGCATCATACCCGTATTTTCCTACTCTCCAATCGGCAAGACCAAGAACGATGTCCTATTCGGAGACAACCTCCATTTCTGCCGCGAGCCGATCTGGTTTGAGGTGGTCGATCTGGACAACCCCTACCATGCGCTCTTGGGCCGGCCTGCACTGGCCAAATTCATGGCAGTACCACACTACGCCTACCTCAAGATGAAGATGTCGGGTCCCAAGGGCATCATCACCATTGCCGGCGACTACTAGAAGTTGCTCACGTGCGCCACCGCCAGCATTCGGCTAGCCGAGTCCCTCGTCATCGCCGAAGAAAAGTGTCTCCTTGACCAGGTGGTCGCCATGACCAGCAAGCAGACAGACATACCATCCGACCCCAAGGACACGGAGGTTCAGGTTCCAGCCGGCAAAGGAAACCTCGAGAGCAAATAGGAAAGCGAGCTCGTCGATTTCCTCCATGAGAATGGGACATTGCTACCTCTTTTAGCACTGCGTTGGTTTTCCCCGAAGAGGAAGGGATGATGTAGCAAAGTAGCGTAAGTATTTCCCTCAGTTTTTGAGAACCAAGGCATCAATCCAGTAGGAGGCTACGCGCAAGTACCTCGTACCTGCACAAAAAAAATAAATCCTCGCAACCAATACAAATAGGGGTTGTCAATCCCTATAGGGCCACTTACGAGAGTGAGATCTGATAGATATGATAAGATGATATTTTTGGTATTTTTATGATAAAGATGCAAAGTAAAATAAAGGCAAAGTAAATAGCAAAGTAAATAACAAAGTAGTAGGAGATTGATATGATAAAGATAGACCCAGGGGCCATAGGTTTCACTAGTGGCTTCTCTCAAGAGCATAAGTATTCTATGGTGGGTGAACAAATTACTGTTGAGGAATTGACAGAATTGAGCATAGTTATGAGAATATCTAGGTATGATCATGTATACAGACATCACGTCCGAGACAAGTAGACTGACTCCTGCCTGCATCTGCTACTATTACTCCACTCATCGACCGCTATCCAGCATGCATCTAGAGTATTAAGTAAAAACAAAGTAACGCCTTAAGCAAGATGACATGATGTAGAGGGATAGACTCATGCAATATGAAGAAAACCCCATCTTGTTATCCTCAATGGCAACAATAAAATATGTGCCTTTTTGCCCTTACTGTCACTGGGAAAGGACACCGCAAGATTGAACCCAAAGCTAAGCACTTCTCCCATTGCAAGAAAGATCAATCTAGTAGGCCAAACCAAACTGATAATTCGAAGAGACTTGCAAAGATAACCAATCATACATAAAAGAATTCAGAGAAGATTCAACTATTATTCATAGATAGACTTGATCATAAACCCACAATTCATCGGTCTCAACAAAAACACCACAAAAAGAAGATTACATCGAATAGATCTCCACAAGAGAGGGGGAGAACATTGTATTGAGATCCAAAAAGAGAGAAGAAGCCATCTAGGTACTAACTATGGACCCGTAGGTCTGAAGTAAACTACTCACACTTCATCGGAGAGGCTATGGTGTTGATGTAGAATCCCTCCGTGATCGATGCCCCCTCCGGCGGAGCTCCGGAACAGGCCCCAAGATGGGATCTCATGGATACAGAAAGTTGCGGCAGTGGAATTAGGGTTTTGGCTCTGTATCTGAATGTTTGGGGGTACGTGGGTATATATAGGAGGAAGAAGTACGCCGGTGGAGCAACAGGGGGCCCACGAGGGTGGGGGCGCGCCCCCTACCTCGTGCCCTCCTGTTACGTGCCTTGACGTAGGGTCCAAGTCTCCTGAGTTGTATTCGGTGAGAAAATCACGTTCCCGAAGGTTTCATTCCATTTGGACTCCGTTTGATATTCCTTTCCTTCGAAACCCTAAAACAGGCAAAAAACAGCAATTCTGGGCCGGGCCTCCGGTTAATAGGTTAGTCCCAAAAAATATAAAAGTGGATAATAAAGCCCAATAATGTCCAAAACAGTAGATAATATAGCATGGAGCAATCAAAAATTATAGATACGTTGGAGACGTATCAAGCATCCCCAAGCTTAATTCCTGCTCGTCCTCGAGTAGGTAAATGATAAAAACAGAATTTTTGATGCGGAGTGCTACTTGGCATAATTTTAATGTAATTCTTCTTAATTGTGGTATGAATATTCAGATCCGAAAGATTCAAGACAAAAGTTCATTTGACATAGAAAATAATAATACTTCAAGCATACTAACAAAGAAATTATGTCTTCTCAAAATAACATGGCTAAAGAAAGTTATCCCTACAAAATCATATAGTCTGGCTATGCTCTATCTTCACCACACAAAATATTTAAATCAGGCACAACCCCGATGACAAGCCAAGCAATTGTTTCATACTTTTGACATTCTCAAAACTTTTTCAATTTTCACGCAATACATGAGCATGAGCCATGGATATAGCACTATAGGTGGAATAGAGTGGTGGTTGTGGAGAAGACAAAAAGGGAGAAGATAGTCTCACATCAACTAGGCGTATCAACGGGCTATGGAGATGCCCATCAATATATATCAATGTGAGTGAGTAGGGATTCCCATGCAACGGATGCACTAGAGCTATAAGTATATGAAAGCTCAAAAAATAAACTAAGTGGGTGTGCATCCAACTTGCTTGCTCATGAAGACCTAGGGCAATTTGAGGAAGCCCATCATGGAATATACAAGCTAAGTTCTATAATGAAAGATTCCCACTAGTATATGAAAGTGATAACATGAGAGACTCTCTACTATGAAGATCATGGTGCTACTTTGAAGCACAAGTGTGGTAAAAGGATAGTAACATTGCCCCTAGGGCAATTTGGGCCTTTTCTCTTTTTATACGGCCTCTTTTCTTTCTCTTTTTTTATTTGGGCTTCTTTGGACTCTTTTATTTATTTTTCGTCCGGAGTCTCATCCTGACTTGTGGGGGAATCATAGTCTCCTTCATCCTTTCCTCACTTGGGACAATGCTCTAATAATGATGATGATCACACTTTTATTTTTCTTACAACTCAACAATAACAACTCGATACTTAGAACAAAATATGACTCTATGTGAATGCCTCCGGCGGTGTACCGGGATATGCAATGATGCATGAGTGACAAGTATGAAAGAATTATGAACGGTGGCTTTGCCACAAATACTATGTGAACTACATGATCATGCTAAGCAATATGACAATGATGGAGTGTGTCATAATAAATGGAACGGTGGAAAGTTGCATGGCTATATATCTCGGAATGGCTATGGAAATGCCATAATAAGTAGGTATGGTGGCTGTTTTGAGGAAGATATATGGTGGGTGTATGATACCGGCGAAAGGTGCGCGGTATTAGAGAGGCTAGCAAAGGTGGAAGGGTGAGAGTGCGTATAATCCATGGACTCAACATTAGTCATAAAGAACTCATATACTTATTGCAAAAATCTACAAGTTATCAAAGCAAAGTATTACGCGCATGCTCCTAGGGGGATAGATTGGTAGAAAAAGACCATTGCTCGTCCTCGACCGCCACTCATAAGGAAGACAATCAATAAATAAATCATGCTCCGACTTCAGCACATAACGGTTCACCATACGTGCATGCTACGGGAATCACAAACTTCAACACAAGTATTTCTCAAATTCACAACTACTCAACTGGCATGACTTTAATATCACCATCTCCATATGTCAAAACAATTATCAAGTATCAAACTTATCATAGTATTCAACACACTCATAAGAAAGTTTTATTATTAATCTTGCATATCAAGCATATTAGGATTTTAAGCAAATTACCATGCTATTTAAAACTATCAAAATAATCTAAGTGAAGCATGATAGATCAATAGTTTCAATAAAACAAATCCACCACCGTGCTCTAAATGATATAAGTGAAGCACTTAGAGTATTCTAATGTCGGGACCCCGATTCTAAGTCACACCGATCTAGCATGTAACACCTCATATCACTTTGCAGCCTCATGCACGGTATTCCCACGGGTGTCGCCTTACCATGGCCCGAGACCGTTTGTGCCTTTTGGCTCACGTATATGATGGTATCGCTAGCATCCATATGACAAAGAACCCAGGCCGACATGGCTAGTCGTGAACCCAAAGTGGCACAGACCTATGGAGACAAGCATGCATGAATCACATCGAGCATGTTGGTCAACAGCGTATGAATCCGGGCTGTAGCACTGGGCTAACAGGATTCCGGGGAACCCGGGCTGTAGCAGGCTAGGCAGGACTCCGGAAGTCACCGCGTGACATTTCCCCGAAGGGACAGACATAGGAACGAAGTGGAACACATGCCGGCCAGTCAAGTGTTCTAAGCAGTAGTGCTGGGCTAGCAGCACTCCGGTGAACCAGGCTATAGCGGACTACGATGGCTCAAGGAAGCACTAGACTACATTTCCCCATAAGAGAGGCCTCCAAGGATAAACAACTAGATTGTCAGATCCCACACATAGCAATACACGTCACATGTACGCATAACATGCAAGTATGTGCTTTACAACATGGCATCACAACATAACGCAAACTCATATAGATAAAGGCTCAGAAGAGCCACATCACATTAATACAAACAGGGGTCACATGACCCATCATTCAGAGCATACAAGCAACGGAAGCATTACATGTCTGAGTACAGACAACTACAAAAGAAAAAGGTTGGGAAGCCTGACTACATACAAGTCCCTCCCAAGGGAACAAGATCGTAGCTGAGGTAACAAGCTACTCGTCGAAGTCCAAGTGGAACTACCGGTAAGACCAAAATCTCCGCTGCAAAAACATAAATAAAGCAACGTGAGTACAAAGGTACTCAGCAAGACTTACATCAGATCCTATCATACATGCATTTGTATCAAGAAGGTAATGTGGGGTTTAGTTGCAGCAAGCCAGCTTTGACTCAGTGGCTATCCTGTTCAACGACAACGAGAAACTTCTTTGAGATGAGGCAACGCACACGAATCCACTAATCACCACATCAATACGCTACTATGGATTCATCCTCGTCTCCTTACGAGAAGGCCATCCATAGCACTCACACTTGTCTTGAGCATTTTAGAGTATCCACTTAAAGTTGTCTATGTACCACGTAAGCATCCAAGAAGTCCATAACCGAGGACACGACTATTCGAATAGATCATGATAACCCTGCAGGGGTGTACTTCTTCACACACGCTCTCACCACTTATCACCATATACACGTCATGTATCTCGGCAACCTTCAAGCGGAAGCCTGGCGAGGGTGTCGGCCATGACCTGACTAACCACACAAGACTCTAGTCCAGGTTTATCGCCTATTCGGGTTCCATCCGCAAGGAGATCCGGCCGGGGTGTCGCTCACGGCCCCAAATGATGTGAGCTGGGTTCCCAAGCCCACCATCCAGGTGCCACTTGGTACACCGTGCCACCTGTGCCTAGTCTGTCCCGAGCCCACCCTGCCGGGTGCCACTCGGTAGAAAAATAGCACTACCTACAAACACCAGAAACTAGTTGCGACTCCGGGACAGAGATCAAGTTGGTTAATAAGTCGAGAGAGCTTGGAGCGCCCGGAGCCCAATATGTGGTAGCAGCTAGTCATTGGACAACTTACACAGAACTCAGTTCTTAAGGACGGTCCCAATGAGACAACCCACCATGTACTCCTACATGGCCTCTCACCGCTACCTTTTACCAAATTGTGTTCACACGCTTAACTCTCAACATCAGAACATAGCACTGTACTCCAATTCATTCCCAATGAATCAGACCTGACATACTCTAAGAAATAGCAGGCATGGCATGGCAAGAACACAACATGGCTCAAGCAACTCCTACACATGCTACTGGGTTTCAACTATTTACTGTGGCAATGACAGGTCATGCAGAGGAATGGGTTCAACTACCACAACATAAAGTAGCAGTTGAATCGTTGTTTCCTAATGCAGTAAAAGGGAGCAGGAGCGAGAGAGTGGGATTGTATCAGAATGAACAAGGGGGTTTGCTTGCCTGGTAGATCAACAGGGGGCACTGCTCCTCAGACAGGTACTCTCGAACACTCTCCGGAGCAGGACCTATCGAGAAGGAACGGTGTCGAAAATCAAACACAAGCATATGCAACAATATGATGCATGAACATGGCATGAGTATGTGATGTTGTTTGAGTTAATGCATCTAGCATTTATTTAATTGAGGTCCAAATTAAGCTCTTAAAAATGCCATAAGTGTGTTTTCATATATACAACATGTATAGGTTGGTTTGTCATGCATGAAAATGGTACAGATGGATAGATTGAATTTTTTTGATCATTTTTCATATATAAATTATTTCAATCTGAGCTACGGTTGAATTTCTATGAATTTTTGAAGTTTAGAACATATTCTAGAATTTTCTGATTTAATTTTAAACCAGAAAATGAAAAACTGCGTCAACATTGTGTCATGCCTGCATCAGCAGGTCAACGGAGCTGACCAGGTCAAACCTGACATGTGGGGTCCACACGTCAGTGACTGGTTAGTTAGCAGGGGTTATTATACTAATCTAATTAGGATTAGTGGGCGCCGGGCCCACTGGTCAGTGACTAACTAGGTAACTAACCTAGGTTAATTAGTGTTAATCTAATACTAACTAAAATGTCAGGGGGTGGCCCACACATCAGTGACCCAAGGGGGAGGGTCAAACCCTGGTCAGTGGGTCAAACCCGCCGGCGACTCGACGCTGGTGAGGCCCGAGACGGCGGTGCAGCTCGAAAAACGCCCACAGAGCACGGTTTTACTCGTGGTTTGCTGCTACGGCTAGCTGGCGATGCGGCGCATCTAATGGAGCGAATGGGAGGAGCTGGGGTGGCCTGAGCCGACGGCGGCGAGCTCTTTTGCGGCCGCCGGAGTTCGGCCATCGGTGGTCTTGCTGTTGCGGCGTGCTAGCTGGCGAGCGGATGCACTAGCGAGGCTCTACGGGGTGCGGGGAGAGGTTTGGACTCGCCGGGGCGACCATTTGGTCACCGGAGCTGCGTCGGCGACGAGCTCAGGCGGCGACGGTCACGATCGTCGTCGAGGCAGCGGCTACGGCATGCAAGCGAGCAAACGGAGAGGGGGAGGAGAAGCAGCAGCTCACAGCGGTCTCGGTGGGCTTGACGTCGAGCTCGGGGATGCACTAAAGACGGCGGCGCGGCGATGGGGATCCACGGTGGCCGGAGATGAAGACAGCGGCGATGGAGGCGCTCCAGGGCCTCCTGAGGCGCGTGGCTCGACGGAGAGCTTCAGGGCGAGGTGGCGGAGCTCGCAGACACGGAGAGAGGGCGAGGGGGAGGCGGTGGCCGCGGCTACGGCGTGCGGCAGCGACGGCAGCGCTCGGGAGTTCGCGGGGGAGGGCGAGAGAGAGGAGGGGAGGCCACTGGAGAGAGGGAGAGAGGTGCGGGGTGGCGCGTGGCGTCGCGCGGGGCATCCAGGAGACGAGGAGGAGGATAGGCAGGCAGGTGCCGTGGCGCGCGGAGCGCGCGCGCGCGCCGGGCACACGCCTCGCCTACTGGCGCGAGGTGGAGGACGGTGCGGTGGCCAGTGGGCTGGGCCAGCACAGTTGGGCTGGCACAGTGCCAGGCCGCAGGTGGTCCAGGTAAGCATTTTTACATTTTTGTTTTCTTTCTATTTTCTGACATTTGTTTCTGATTTAGTAAAATACTAAATCGTTTTATTTTCTTCTGACAATTTTTGCAGGGGCCTAAGGGATTATTCCAAAGCCCCTCACCAAAATTCAGAATTATTGGACAATATTTCATATATATATAAATATTTATCCAACGCAAATAATTACTGGATTAATTCGAAATGTCCAAAATAAATATTTATGAGCTCCTAAAAATATTGGTTTGATTTTTACCTCTGACCAATATTTTCAGAGAGTAACATGAACATTTTCTTGGACCTTTTTGGAGCAATTTTTATCTGGATTATTTCCAGAAATGATTTCTGAGGGTTTCACAAATCCCCATTTCAAATTTAAATGGAATTTAAACATGATGCAAACATGAAGGCTAGCCTAGGTCATACCAGAACTAGGGATGTGACAACTCGCCCCCACTCGAAAAAAATCTCGTCCCGAGATTCAGGAGTTGGCGGAAAGAAAGTGGGGTACTCAAGTCGAAGATGATCTTCACGCTCCCAGGTAGCTTCTCTCTCGGAATGATGAGACCACTGAACCTTGAGAAACTTGATGTTATGACGTCAAGTGACACGCTCTGCTTCATCAAGGATGCGAACAGGCTACTCTCGATAGGTGAGGTTATCTTGAAGATCAAGCGCTTCGTGGTCCACTCCGCGGATGGGATCCGAGAAGCAACGGCTGAGTTGAGAGACGTGGAAGACATCATGAACTCGAGAAAGATGTGGGGGTAGTTCCAACTGGTAGGCAACCTCTCCTCGTTTAGTGAGAATGCGAAAAGGACCAATGTATCAAGGAGCCAACTTGCCCTTGATACCGAAACGATGGGTACCCTTCAAGGGAGTAACCCGAAGATAAGCCTTGTCGCCAATTCCATAAGCCACTTCCTTATGACTACGGTCATACTGGCTCTTTTGACGAGATTGGGCTGTTTTCAAGTTCTCACGAATGATGCGAACTTGCTCTTCTGCCTCCTGGATCATATCCGGTCCAAAGAATTGTCTTTCACCGGTTTCTGACCAGTTTAAAGGTGTTCGACATCTTCGTCCATACAGAACCTCAAAAGGAGCTTTCTTGAGGCTGGATTGGTAGCTGTTGTTATAAGCAAACTCGACGAAGGGAAGACACTTCTCCCAATCCATACCGAATGAGATAACACAAGCTCTAAGCATGTCTTTGAGAATTTGGTTGACCCTTTCCACCTAACCACTTGATTGAGGGTGGAAAGCGGTACTGAAGGAAAGATGGGTGCCCATGGCAGTTTGGAAACTCTCCCAGAAATGAGAAGTGAAAAGACTACCACGGTCTGAATTGATCTCTAGTGGAACACCATGAAGTGACACTATTCGAGAAACATATAAGTCAGCGAGCTGACTAGCAGTGATACTCTCTCGAACAGGTAGGAAGTGAGCCACTTTGGAAAGACGATCAGTGACTACGAAGATAGCATTATTCCCTTTCTTGGTCCTGGGAAAGCCGGTGATGAAGTCCATACCAACTTTATCCCATTTCCATTCAGAAATAGCTAAAGGCTGAAGGGTGCCAGCAGGTCTCCGATGCTCTGCCTTCACGCGACGACAAACATCACAGTTAGCAATAAACTGAGCGATTTCTCTCTTCATCCTAGTCCACCAGAACCTCTGGCGTAGGTCCTGATACATCTTAGTACTACCGGGATGGATCGTGAGAGGAGATTCATGCGCCTCCTTAAGGATTAATTGTCGAAGATGTTGATTCTTGGGAACCACCAAGCGACTCTCAAAGAAAACAACACCACAATCATCTATAGAGAAACTACCACCAACTCCTTTGTTAATGTTTCTCTTGACCCGTGAAATTCCTGTATCCTGCTTCTGAGCAGAGATGATCTGATCCACAAGAGTAGGTTTCGCCACCAAGGTAGAAAGGAATCCATGAGGAGCAACGTGAAGGTTAAGCTTACAGAATTCCTCATGAAGAAGTGGTTGGCCCTGCTGCAACATGAGATTGTTGCAATAGGACTTACGACTTAGCGCATCAGCCATGACATTGCCCTTGCCTGGGGTGTAGGTAATCCCTAAGTCATAATCTGAGATCAGATCCAACCAACGTCTTTGCCTAAGGTTCAAATCTGGTTGGGTGAAGATATACTTGAGACTCTGGTGGTCGGTGTAAATCTCGCAATGTTTACCGAGAAGGTAATGTCGCCATGTCTTAATTGCATAGACTACGGCTGCAAGCTCTAGATCATGTGTAGGATAATTCTCCTCATGTGTATGCAACTGTCGAGATGCATAGGCAATCACATGACGATCCTACATAAGGATGCAACCTAGTCCCTGTCGTGAGGCGTCGCAGTAGATAACAAAGTCCTTAGTGAAATCCGGTGGCACAAGTATGGGAGCAGAAGTTAGGCGTCTTTTCAGTTCCTGAAAACTGTGCTCACACTGTGGGGACCACTCAAACTTTTTATCTTTCTTGAGAAGTTCCGTGAGAGGTTTGGCCACTTTGGAGAAGTTCTCAACGAAGCGGTGACAATAACTGGCTAGACCAAGGAAACTCCTAACTTGCTTAACTGTTTCAGGCGGAGTCCAATCAAGAACGGCCTGAACTCTCTCAGGATTGACGGCAATGCCCTTACCAGATATCACGTGGCCTAGGTAGGTCACTTCTGGCAACCAAAATTTGCACTTGGAGAACTTGGCATAAAGGCGGTGCTCTCTGAGTTTTTCTAGCACAAGTCTAAGATGTTACGGCGTGATCTTCCTCGTTCTTCGAGTAAATAAGAATATCATCGAGGTAAACCACGACGAACTTATCTAAGTACTCCATGAAGGTCGAGTTCATCAAGCGAGAGAAAGTAGCTGGAGCATTGGTTAGACCAAAGGACATGACGGTGTACTCGTACTGACCATAACGAGTGACAAAAGCCGTCTTAGGAATGTCCCCATTTCTGATCTTGATTTGGTGGTAGCCTAACCTCAAATCCATCTTGGAAAAGACTGAGGATCCAGTGAGCTGATCATACAGGTCGTTGATCCTGGGGAGAGGATACTTGTTCTTTATCGTGACCAAATTAACGGGACGATAATCTACAACCATGCGGTCCGTACCATCCTTCTTCTTAACAAAGAGGACGGGGCAAGCCCAGGGAGAAGAACTAGGATGGATGAAACCCTTTTGCAAGGATTCATCGAGTTGTTTCTTAAGCTCAGCTAGTTCTAAGGGTGCCATCTTGTAAGGTCTCCTAGAGATTGGAGTGGTTCCTGGGATAAGATCTATGACAAACTCTACATCTCTGTCAGGTGGAATACCTAGTAGTTCCTCTGGAAATACATCAGGAAAGTCACGGACTACCGGGATATCTTCAAGGTCAGGAAGAGGGTTGGCATTAAGAGAATAGAGTTGGCGCTTTGCAACTCTAGTGAAGACAGTGACTATCTTGCCAGATGGGTGTGTAAGCTGAACAAACCTTGTGTAACAATCAATCTTGGCATAATGAGCTTTCATCCAGTCCATACCCAAGATGATGTTAATATCTGTAGACTTGAGGGCTATAAGTGATGCAAGGGATACAAGTCTGTCGACAAGGATTTCATTACCATGGCATAAACTAGAAGTTTGCCATTTGGATCCAGGAGTCTGAATGACTAGTGGAGAGGGCAAATCACAGAATGAAATATTGTGCAAGTTAGCATAGCTTTCAGAAATGAAGGAGTGAGATGCTCCAGTGTCGAACAGAACCGATGCTGGATGGCAGTTGACAAGGAGTGTACCAAGAACGACATTCGGATCATCATGAGCGTCTTTAGCAGAGACGTGATGCACACATCCACGTTCAGTGGGAGCTGACTTGACACTGATCATCTTGCGTGATGGCTTACCACGAAGAACAGACTTCTCAGGCTGGGGTGGAGCATAGTTGGCTTGAGAGCACTCAGGTGCATAGTGTCCTGGCTCTCCGCATGTGAAGCAAATCCCTGAAGTTGGACATGGACCCGCATTGACAAGGGGTCTACCAATAGGTCTAGGTGGAGCATATTGTTGAACTAGGTGAGGCGCCACATAAGATGGCCTCGGTGAATATCCGGGTGGAAGAGCGGAGTTCGGAACCCAAATCCGGCGCTTCTGCGAACTAGAACCGGAAGAAGAACCCAAACCACGGGTGTGCTTACGAGACTCCTCGTAAGTGAGTTGAGCTATCTCCGCATTAATGGCCTTGTTCACAAGAGCCTGGAATGTATTGCAATGGTGCAAGTGGAGATCACGACGCAACTTGGGGTTGAGACCCTTCCGGAACCTAGCCTGCTTCTTAGCGTCTGTGGACACTTCTTCTGAAGCATAGCGAGCGAGGTCCTCAAATTCTCTACTGTAAGCATCAACAGCCATCTCACTCTGAGTGAAACTACAGAACTCTTCTCTCTTGCGGTCAATGAGAGCCTGAGGAATGTGATGCTTGCGAAAAGCCTCAGTGAAATCTCTCCAGGTGGTTATCTGGCCAGCTGGAAGCATAGCCTCATAGTTCTACCACCAAATACTAGCAGGACCTTCCAGACGATAAGCGGCATAGGTGACCTTGTCACTTTCAGCTACGTTCGCAGAACGCAGCTTGTGTGTGATACTACGGAGCCAGTCATGTGCATCGAGTGGTTCAATGGAATGATGGAAGGTAGGTGGTTTCAGACCAATGAAATGATAGATGGTCGCTGACTCTTTGTGCTGATGGGAGGTGTTCTCCTCAATACGTGCTAACAAGCGGTTAGACTCTCGCTTGTTCTTCTCCATCTCTAACATGAACTTTGCCAACGAAGGATGGTCGGGAGGATCCTCATCCCTACCATCTTCGTGGTTCCGGCTATGAGCAACAGAACTTCGGTTAACTGACGACATCCTGAAAAACCAACCAAGGAAACAAGGATGGATTCAGCATCATCATAAGGATGTAGAATATAGTACGAGGAAAAATACTATCTCTTGAACTCCTAGGACAATTCCGGCAGCATAACGGCAGTAAAATGCTCGAAATGAGACATTCTGCAAAAGACGGAGTAGCACCATACTCAACATCATCACTCAAGGTTCTGAGATATTGCTAAATAGGCTACACCGGAGGTACTCAAACTGGGATAAGACTCAGATCAACCAAACCTTAGAGACTACGGAGTAGTAACACGTGATCCTGATAGACGGAAGAGAAAGCCTAGTTCCTTAACCCCGTAGGAAGGATAGGATGACTCAGATCAGGAGGGCATGAGGTATAAGGACTAAAAAGAGCCTTACGTTCCCTTCCACAATCAATTCCCCTATATAACTAAAGAATTTCTAGACTCAACTTTGACCAGGTTGGCTTGGTAATCCTACAGACAGTCAGGCTCTGATACCAAAGCTGTCGGGACCCCGATTCTAAGTCACACCGATCTAGCATGTAACACCTCATATCACTTTGCGGCCTCATGTACGGTATTCCCACAGGTGTCGCCTTACCATGGCCCGGGACCGTTTGCGCCTTTTGGCTCACGTATATGATGGTATCGCTAGCATCCACATGACAGATAACCCAGGCCGACATGGCTAGTCGTGAACCCAAAGCGGCACAGACCTATGGAGACAAGTATACATGAATCACATCGAGCATGTCGGTCAACAGCGTATGAATCCGGGTTGTAGCACTGGGCTAACTCCGGGGAATCCGGGCTGTAGCAGGC
Organism: Triticum urartu; assembly: GCF_056163025.1. Taxonomy (NCBI): domain Eukaryota; kingdom Viridiplantae; phylum Streptophyta; class Magnoliopsida; order Poales; family Poaceae; genus Triticum; species Triticum urartu. The sequence continues at coordinate 411,468,417 of NC_141879.1, read as the reverse complement.
TAGGCAGGAGTCCGGAAGTCACCGCGTGACATTTCCCCGAAGGGACAGACATAGGAACGAAGTGGAACACATGCCGGCCAGTCAAGTGTTCTGAGCAGTAGTGCTGGGCTAGCAGGACTCCGGTGAACCGGGCTGTAGCGGACTACGATGGCTCAAGGAAGCACTATACTACATTTCCCCATAAGAGAGGCTGCCAAGGATAAACAACTAGATTGTCGGATCCCACACATAGCAATACATGTCACACGTACGCATAACATGCAAGTATGTGCTTTACAACATGGCATCACAACATAACGCAAACTCATATAGATAAAGGCTCAGAAGAGCCACATCACATTAATACAAACAGGGGTCACATGACCCATCATTCAGAGCATACAAGCAATGGAAGCATTACATGTTTGAGTATAGACAACTACAAAAGAAAAAGGCTGGGAAGCCTGACTATATACAAGTCCCTCCCAAGGGAACAAGATCTTAGCTGAGGTAACAAGCTACTCGTCGAAGTCCAAGCGGAACTACCGGTAAGACCAAAATCTCCGCTGCAAAAACATAAATAAAGCAATGTGAGTACAAAGATACTCAGCAAGGCTTACATCAGATCCTATCATACATGCATTTGTATCAAGAAGGTAATGTGGGGTTTAGTTGCAGCAAGCCAGCTTTGACTCGGTTGCTATCCTGTTCTACGACAACGAGAAACTTCTTTGAGATGAGGCAGCGCACACGAGTCCACTAATCACCACATCAATATGCTACTATGGATTCATCCTCGTCTCCTTACGAGAAGGCCACCCATAGCACTCACACTTGTCTTGAGCATTTTAGAGTATCCACTTAAAGTTGTCTATGTACCACGTAAGCATCCAAGAAGTCCATAACCGAGGACACGGCTATTCGAATAGATCATGATAACCCTGCAGGGGTGTACTTCTTCACACACGCTCTCACCACTTATCACCATATACATGTCATGTATCTCGACAACCTTCAAGCGGAAGCCTGGCGAGGGTGTCGGCCACGACCTGACTAACCACACAAGACTCTAGTCCAGGTTTATCGCCTATTCGGGTTCCATCCGCAAGGAGATCCGGCCGGGGTGTCGCTCACGGCCCCAAACGATGTGAGCAGGGTTCCCAAGCCCACCATCCAGGTGCCACTTGGTACACCGTGCCACCTGTGCCTAGTCTGTCCCGAGCCCACCCTGTCGGGTGCCACTCGGTAGAAAAATAGCACTACCTACAAACACCAAAAACTAGTTGCGACTCCTGGACAGAGATCAAGTTGGTTAATAAGTCGAGAGAGCTTGGAGCGCCCGGAGCCCAATATGTGGTAGCAGCTAGTCGTTGGACAACTTACACAGAACTCAGTTCTTAAGGATGGTCCCAATGAGACAACCCACCATGTACTCCTACATGGCCTCTCACCGCTACCTTTTACCAAATTGTGTTCACACGCTTAACTCTCACCATCAGAACATAGCACTGTACTCCAATTCATTCCCAATGAATCAGACCTAACATACTCTAAGCAATAGCAGGCATGGCATGGCAAGAACACAACATGGCTCAAGCAACTCCTACACATGCTAGTGGGTTTCAACTATTTACTCTGGCAATGACAGGTCATGCAGAGGAATGGGTTCAACTACCGCAGCATAAAGTAGCAGTTGAATCGTTGTTGTCCTAATGCAGTAAAAGGGAGAAGGAGCGAGAGAGTGGGATTGTATCAGAATGAACAAGGGGGTTTGCTTGCCTGGTAGATCAACAGGGGGGCACTGCTCCTCAGACAGGTACTCTCGAACACTCTCCGGAGCAGGACCTATCGAGAAGGAACGGTGTCGGAAATCAAACACAAGCATATGCAACAATATGATGCATGAACATGGCATGAGTATGTGATGTTGTTTGAGTTAATGCATCTAGAATTTATTTAGTTGAGGTCCATTTGAACCAAGGGTTCAAATGCAACTCCAAATTAAGCTCTTAAAAATACCATAAGTGTGTTTTCATATATACAGCATGTATAGGTTGGTTTGTCATGCGTGAAAATGGTACAGATGGATAGATTGAATTTTACTGATCATTTTTTATATATAAATTATTTCAATTTGAGCTACGGTTGAATTTCTATGAATTTTTGAAGTTTAGAACATATTCTGGAATTTTTTGATTTAATTTTAAACCAGAAAATGAAAAATTGCGTCAGCATTGCGTCATGCCTGCGTCAGCAGGTCAACGGAGCTGACCAGGTCAAACCTGACGTGTGGGGTCCACACGTCAGTGACCAGTTAGTTAATAGGGGGTTATTATACTAATCTAATTAGGATTAGTGGGCGCCGGGCCCACTGGTCAGTGACTAACTAGGTAACTAACTTAGGTTAATTAGTGTTAATCTAGTACTAACTAAAATGTCAGGGGGGTGGCCCACGCGTCAGTGACCCAAGGGGGAGGGTCAAACCCTGGTCAGTGGGTCAAACCCGCCGGCGACTCGACACCGGCGAGGCCCGAGACGGCAGCGCAGCTCGGAAAACGCCCACAGAGCATGGTTTTACTCGTGGTTTGCTGCTACGGCTAGCTGGCGATGCGGCACATCTAATGGAGCGAACGGGAGGAGCTGGGGTGGCCTGAGCTGACGACGGCGAGCTCTTTTGCGGCCGCCGGAGTTCAGCCATCGGTGGTCTTGCTGCTGCGGCGTGCTAGCGGGCGAGCGGATGCACTAGCGAGGCTCTACGGGGTGCGGGGAGAGGTTTGGACTCGCCGGGGCGACCATTTGGTCACCGGATCTGCGTCGGTGACGAGCTCAGGCGGCGACGGTCACGGTCATCGGCGAGGCAGCGGCTATGGCATGCAAGCGAGCAAACGGAGAGGGGGAGGAGAAGCAGCAGCTCACAGCGGTCTCGGTGGGCTTGACTTCGAGCTCGGGGATGCACTAAAGACGGCGGGGCGGTGATGGGGATCCACGGCAGCCGGAGATGAAGACGGCGGCGATGGAGGCGCTCCAGGGCCTCCCGAGGCGCGTGGCTCGACGTAGAGCTTCAGGGCGAGGTGGCGGAGCTCGCAGACACGGAGAGAGGGCGAGGGGGAGGCGGTGGCTGCGGCTACGGCGTGCGGCGGCGACGGCAGCGCTCGGGCGTTCGCGGGGGAGGGCGAGAGAGAGGAGGGAAGGCCACTGGAGAGAGGGAGAGAGGTGCGGGGCGGCGCGTGGCGTCGCGCGGGGCATCCAGGCGACGAGGAGGAGGACAGGCAGGCAGGTGCCGTGGCGCGCGGATCGCGCGCGCGCGCTAGGCACATGCCTCGCCTACTGGCGCGAGGTGGAGGACGGTACGGTGGCCAGTGGGCTGGGCCAGCACAGTTGGGCCGGCACAGTGCCAGGCCGCACGTGGCCCAGGTAAGCATTTTTCCAATTTTGTTTTCTTTCTATTTTCTGACATTTGTTTCCGATTTAGTAGAATACTAAATCGTTTTATTTTCTTCTGACAATTTTTGCAGGGGCCTAAGGGATTATTCCAAAGCCCCTCACCAAAATTTAGAATTATTGGACAATATTTCATATATATAAAAATATTTATCCAACACAAATAATTACTGGATTAATTCCAAATGTCCAAAATAAATATTTATGAGCTCCTAAAAATATTGGTGTGATTTTTACCTCTAACCAATATTTTCATAAAGTAACATGAACATTTTCTTGGTCCTTTTTGGAGCAATTTTTATCTGGATTATTTCTAGAAATGATTTCTGTGGGTTTCACAAATCCCCATTTCAAATTTAAATGGAATTTAAACATGATGCAAACATGAAGGCTAGCCTAGGTCATACCAGAACTAGGGATGTGACATCTAACAAATTCCAAATCATGTATGGCTCTCTCAAAAGGTGTGTACAGCAAGGATTATTGTGGTAAACTAACAAAAAAAGACTCAAATAATACAAGACACTCCAAGCAAAACACATATCATGTGGCGAATAAAAATATAGCTCCAAGTAAAGTTACCGATAGAAGTAAATGAAAGAGGGGATGCCTTCCAGGGCATCCCCAAGCTTTGGCTTTTAGGTGTCGTTAGATTATCTTGGGGGTGCCATGGGTATCCCCAAGCTTAGGCTCATGCCACTCCTTGTTCCATAATCCATCAAATCTTTACCCAAAACTTGAAAACTTCACAACACAAAACTTAAAGTAGAAAATCTCGTGAGCTCCGTTAGCGAAAGAAAACAAAAGACCACTTCAAGGTACTGTAATGAACTCATTCTTTATTTATATGGGTGTTATATGTACTGTATTCCAACTTCTCTATGGTTTATAAACTATTTTACTAGCCATAGATTCATCAAAATAAGCAAACAACACACCAAAAACAGAATCTGTCAAAAACAGAACAGTCTGTAGTAATGTGTAGCTAGTGCAAGATCTGGAACCCCAAAAATTCTAAATTAAATTGCTGTACATGAGGAATTTATCTATTAATAATATTCAAAAATAATTAACTAAATGTCGCTCTCCAAATAAAAATTACAGCAGTTCTCGTGAGCGCTAAAGTTTCTGTTTTTTACAACAAGTTCAACAAGACTTTCCCCAAGTCTTCCCAACGATTCTACTTGGCACAAACACTAATTAAACACAAAAGACACAACCAAAATAGAGGCTAGATAATTTATTTATTACTAAACAGGATCAAAAAGCAAGGAATAAAAATAAAATTGGGTTGCCTCCCAACAAGCGCTATCGTTTAACGCCCCTAGCTAGGCATAACAAGCAAGAATAGATCTAGGTATTGCCATCTTTGGTTGGAAATCCATAAGTGGCTCTAATAATAGATTCATAAGGTAATTTGATTTTCTTTCTAGGAAAGTGTTCCATGCCTTTCCTTAATGGAAATTGGAATCTAATATTTCCTTCCTTCATATCAATAATTGCACCAATCGTTCTAAGGAAAGGTCTACCAAGAATAATAGGACATGAAGGATTGCAATCTATGTCAAGAACGATAAAATATACGGGCACATAATTCCTATTTGCAACAATAAGAACATCATTAATTCTTCCCATAGGTTTCTTAATAGTGGAATCCGCAAGGTGCAAGTTTAGAGAGCAATCATCAAAATCACAGAAACCTAACAAATCACACGAAGTCTTTGGAATCGTGGAAACACTAGCACACAAATCACATAAAGCATAGCATTCATGATCTTTAATTTTAATTTTAATAGTTGGTTCCCACTCATCATAAATTTTTCTAGGGATAGAAACTTCCAATTCAAGTTTTTCTTCATAAGATTGCATCAAGGCATCAACGATATGTTTAGTAAACGCTTTATTTTGACTATAAGCGTGAGGACAATTTAGCACGGATTGCAACAAGGAAATACAATCAATCAAAGAGCAATTTTCATAGTTAAATTCCTTGAAATCCATAATAGTTGGTTTAGCAACATCTAGGGTTTTAATTTCTTCAATCCCACTTTTATCAAATTTAGCATCAAGATCAAAAGATTCAGAATTCTTGGAACGCCTACTAGGTAAAGGTGGATCATATTCAGTCCCATCATTATCAAGATTCATATTGCAAAACAAAGATTTAATAGGGGACACATCAATAACTTTTATATCTTCATCATTATTTTCATAGGAACTAGAAGAACACACTTTTATAAAGGCATCTTTCTTAGCACGCATCCTAGCAGTTCTTTCTTTGCACTCATCAATGGAAATTCTCATGGCTTTGAGAGACTCATTGATATCATGCTTAGGTGGAATAGATCTAAGCTTCAAAGAATCAACATTAAGAGCAATTCTATCAACGTTCCTAGCCAAATCATCAATCTTAAGTAATTTTTCTTCAATCATAGCATTAAAATTCTTTTGCAAAGTAATAAATTCTTTAATATTAGAATCAAAATCAGAGGGCATCTTATTATAATTTCCATAAGAATTGTTGTAGAAATTACCATAATTATTAGAGGGATTACTAGGATAAGGCCTAGGATTGAAATTTCCACTATACGCATTGTTACCAAAATTGTTCCTACCAACAAAATTCACATCTGTAGATTTATTATTATTCTCAATCAAAGTAGAAAAGGGCATATCATTAGGATCAGAAGAAACACTTTTATTAGCAAATAATTTCATAAGTTCATCCATCTTTCCACTCAAAACATTAATTTCTTCTATCGCATGCACCTTTTTATTAGTAGATCATTCAGTATGCCATTGAGAATAATTAACCATAATATTATCTAGGAGTTTAGTAGCTTCTCCTAAAGTGATTTCCATAAAAGTGCCTCCCGCGGCCTAATCTAAAAGATTTCTAGAAGCAAAATTCAATCCGGCATAAAAAATTTGTATAATCATCCACAAATTTAAACCATGAGTAGGGCAATTACGTATCATTAATTTCATTCTCTCCCAAGCTTGTGCAACATGTTCATGATCAAGTTGCTTAAAATTCATAATATCATTTCTAAGAGAGATGATCTTAGCGGGAGGAAAATACTTAGAGATAAAAGCATCTTTGCACTTATTCCATGAATCAATACTATTCTTAGGCAAAGACGAAAACCAAGCTTTAGCACGATCTCTAAGCGAAAAAGGAAATAGCTTCAATTTAACAATATAATTATCCACATCTTTCTTCTTTTGCATGTCACACAAATCAACGAAGATATTTGGATGGGTAGCGGCATCTTCACTAGGAAGGCCGGAGAACGGATCTTTCATAACAAGATTCAGCAAAGCAACATTAATTTCACAAGATTCAGCATCGGTAAGAGGAGCAATCGGAGTGCTAATAAAATCATTGTTGTTGGTATTGGTGAAGTCACACAATTTAGTATTATCTTGAGCCATCGTGACAAGCAAGCAAACTAACACACAAGCAAACAAAAAGCAATCGGACAAAAAGAGGCAAATAGAGAGGGAGGATAGGGAGAGAGAGGGCGAATAAAAAGGCAAGGGTGAAGTGGGGGGGAGAGGAAAACGAGAGGCGAATGGCAAATAATGTAATGCGGGAGATAAGGGTATGTGATGGGTACTTGGTATGTTGACTTTTGCGTAGACCTCCCCGGCAACGGCGCCAGAAATCCTTCTTGCTACCTCTTTTAGCACTGCGGTTGTTTTCCCCGAAGAGGAAGGGATGATGCAGCAAAGTAGCATAAGTATTTCCCTCAGTTTTTGAGAACCAAGATATCAATGCAGTAGGAGGCTACACGCAAGTCCCGCGTACCTGCACAAAACAAATAAATCCTCGCAACCAATGCAAATAGGGGTTGTCAATCCCTATAGGGCCACTTACGAGAGTGAGATCTGATAGATATGATAAGATAATATTTTTGGTATTTTTATGATAAAGATGCAAAGTAAAATAAAGGCAAAGTAAATAGCAAAGTAAATAACTAAGTAGTAGGAGATTGATATGATAAAGATAGACCCGGGAGCCATAGGTTTCACTAGTGGCTTCTCTCGAGAGCATAAGTATTCTACGGTGGGTGAACAAATTACTGTTGAGAAATTGACAGAATTGAGCATAGTTATGAAAATATCTAGGTATGATCATGCATATAGGCATCACGTCCGAGACAAGTAGACCGACTCCTGCCCACATCTACTACTATTACTCCACTCATCGACCACTATCCAGCATGCATCTACAGTATTAAGTAAAAACAGAGTAACGCCTTAAGTAAGATGACATGATGTAGAGGGATAGACTCATGTAATACGATGAAAACCCCATCTTGTTATCCTCGATGGAAACAATACAATATGTGCCTTGCTGCCCTTACTGTCACCGGGAAAGGACACTGCAAGATTGAACCCAAAGCTAAGCACATCTCCCATTGCAAGAAAGATCAATCTAGTAGGCCAAACCAAACTGATAATTCAAAAAGACTTGCAAAGATAACCAATCATACATAAAAGAATTCAGAGAAGATTCAAATATTATTCATAGATAGACTTGATCATAAACCCACAATTCATCGGTCTCAACAAACACACCGCAAAAAGAAGATTACATCGAATAGATCTCCACAATAGAGGGGGAGAACGTTGTATTGAGATCCAAAAAAAGAGAAGAAGCCATCTAGCTACTAACTATGGACCCGTAGGTCCGAAGTAAACTACTCACACTTCATCGGAGAGGCTATGGTGTTGATGTAGAAGCCCTCCGTGATCGATGCCCCCTCCAGCGGAGCTCCGGAACAGGCCCCAAGATGGGATCTCATGGATACAGAAAGTTGCGGCGGTGGAATTAGGGTTTTGGCTCTGTATCTGATCGTTTAGGGGTACGTGGGTATATATAGGAGGAAGAAGTACGTCGGTGGAGCAACAGGAGGCCCACGAGGGTGGGGGCGCGCCTGGTAGGGTAGGGCGCGCCCCCTACCTCATGGCCTCCTATTACGTGCCTTGACATAGGGTCCAAGTCTCCTGAGTTGTATTCGGTGATAAAATCACGTTCCCGAAGGTTTCATTCCGTTTGGACTCCGTTTGATATTCCTTTCCTTCGAAACCCTAAAACAGGCAAAAAACAGCAATTCTGGGCTGGGCCTCCGGTTAATAGGTTAATCCAAAAATAATATAAAAGTGGATAATAAATCCCAATAATGTCCAAAACAGTAGATAATATAGCATGGAGCAATCAAAAATTATAGATACGTTGGAGACGTATCAGACATCTTTGCATGGTCTCCCAAAGACATGCCGGGTTTTCCAACGGATTTTGCTGAGCACAAGCTACACGTGAGACCGGATGCGAAGCCGGCCAAGCAACCCCTCCGCCGCCTGTCAGAGGAGAAGAGAAGGATTGTTAGTGAAGAGATAGTCTGGCTTCTAGCAGCCGGCTTCATCATGAAATTGTTATACCCGTACTGGCTTGCCAACCCAGTCCTGGTTTTGAAGAAGAACAACGAGTGGCGTATGTGTATCGATTACACCAGCCTCAACAAAGCCTGCCCCAAGGACCCTTTTGCCTTGCCTCGGATAGATCAAGTGACTGACTCCACAGCCAGATGCGAGTTGCTGTCATTCTTGGACGCCTACTCCGGCCACCACCACATTAAGCTGAACCAGGCCGATCGGTTGAAGACCGCCTTCATCACACCATTCAGAGCCTTCTGTTTCCTGACCATGATGGTCGGCCTGAGGAATGTCAGCGCCACGTTTCAGTGTTGCATGCAGAAGTGCCTCCTCAAGCAACTCAGCAGAAATGCCCATGTCTATGTAGACGATATTGCGGTGAATACGAGAAGCATGACACACTTCTAGAGGATCTCAAGGAGACCTTTGACAATCTGTGCCGTTTTCAAATCAAGCTCAATCTGGAGAACTGTGTCTTCGCAGTACCAGCCGGCCAGCTCCTTGGTTTCCTTGTCTCTGAACGCGGCATTGAGTGCAACCCCGTGAAAATCAAGGCCATTGAGCAGATGCAGAGGACGACCTGGTTGTGGGACGCCAGAAGTTCACTTGGTGCTTGGCATCTCTCAGGCGGTTCATTAGTCGGCTGGGTGAGAAGGCCCTCCCCCTATACCAGCTAACAGAGAAGACCACCTGCTTCGAGTGGAATGACAAGGCGGACGAGGCTTTTCTCCAACTCAAGTGGATGCTGACCACATTGCATGTCTTGGCTGCTCCGGCTGCTAAGGAACCCATGTTCCTCTACTTCGCCGCCACCAGCCGGGTGGTCAGCATCGTGATCGTGGTCGAGCACCCAGAATACGGCAAGGCATAGCGGGTCCAGAGGCCCGTCTACTACCTGAGTGAGGTGTTGTCCGCCTCCAAGCAGAACTACCCCCACTATCAGAAGATGTGCTACGACGTGTACTTTGCTACCAAGAAGCTCAAGCAGTACTTCCAGGAGCATACCATCACGGTCGTTTGCACCGCCCCACTTGCCAAGATCATAGGCAACAGAGATGCATCAGGCCGGGTGGTGAAGTGGGCATCGAGCTAGCTCCCCACACCATCTTCTACTAGCCCCGCACCGCCATCAAATCCCAAGTGCTGACCGACTTCCTAGTCGACTAGGGCGAGACCCAGTACCTGCCGCTAGCACCGAATTCCACCCATTGGCGCATGCACTTCGATAGCTCGAAGATGCACACTGGTTTGGGAGCCGGAATCATCCTCACCTCTCCCAAAGGCGACAAGCTCAAGTACACACTTCAGGTCCACTTTGACGCCTCCAACAATGTGGCCGGGTACGAGGCGCTCATCCACGTGCTCCGGCTAGCCAAGGAGAACGGCATCCCCCGAGTGTTGTGCTACGGCGACTCAGACTTGTGGTCCAGCAGTCGTCTGGTGACTGGGATGCCAAATATGCAAACATGGCGAGCTACCGCTTCCTCATCCAGCAGATCAGTGGGCACTTTGATGCGTGCGAGTTCCTTCATGGGCCACGGGACGAAAACAAGCAAGCTGATGCCCTTACCTAGATCGGCTCCACCCGGCAGGCCATACCAGCAGGTGTCTCCCTCCAATGCCTACGCAAGCCATCTATAGTGCCTTCGTCGGAATCATAATCCTCTTCATGCCAGCTATCCCCGGAACAGTCAGATCCGGCTCGGGGACTTCAGCAGTCGGCACGGGGACTTCAGAACCCGGCCCGGGGGCTGCAACAGTCGGCCCGGGGACTTCAACGACACAGCAGGCAACGGCCGGCTCTGACTCGCCGCCTCCCAACCCAATCGCCCTGGTTCCGGTTGTTGTCATTTCAGTGGTAGAAGCACCATCTTGGGCACAACCCATCCTCAACTTCTTGGTGAGTAGATAGCTACCAGCCGACGAGATTCTGGCCCGGCAAGTGCAACGCTGGGCATGAGCATATACAATAGTGAACAGAGAGCTTGCCAGGCGCAGCGTGACTGGTGTCTTCCACTACTGCATAGAGCCAAAGAAGGGCATGACAATCCCGAGAGATATTCACCAAGGCAAATGCGGCCACCATGCCGCCTCCAGATCCCTTGTCGCCAAAGCTTTCCGCCATGGTTTCTTCTGGCTGACTACTTTAGATGATGCCAAGGAGTTGGTCCGCAAGTGCAAGGGGTGCCAACGCTTCAGCTCCAAGCAACACCTACCGGCTTCCGCACTGAAGACCATCCCCCTCTCTTGGTCGTTTGCCGTCTGGGGGCTGTACATGGTGGGCCCGTTCAAACTAGCACGCGGCGGCATGAGCCCTCTGCTGGTCGCCGTGGACAAGTTCACGAAGTAGATTGAGGCAAAGCCAATCAAGAAGTTGAATGGTCCGACTGTTGTGACCTTCATCGCGGATATCACTATTCGGTATGGTGTCCCACATAGGATCATCACCGACAATGGCACAAACTTCGCCAAAGGAACCTTGGCCCATTTTTGCGCAATGCGGGGCATCCGACTGTACTTAGCGTCCGTTGCCCGCTCACAGTCAAACGGCCAGGTGGAGCGAGCAAACGGATTCATCCTATCCGGCATCAAGCCCCGACTAGTCGAGCCATTGGAGTGCTCGGCCGGCTGCTGGATCGAGGAGCTGCCGGCCATCCTTTGAAGTCTCCGGACTACGCCAAACAAAGCAACCGGCTTCACTCCCTTCTTCCTCATATACGGGGCCGAGGTCGTCATCCCAACTGACATCGAGTTCTACTCGCCTTGAATCACCATGTACACGGAGGCGGAAGTGAAAGAAGCGCGAGAACACAGCGTTGACCTGCTGGAAGAGGCCCGGCTGCTGGCACTAAGCCGGTCCGCCATCTACCAGCAGAGCCTGCGCCGCTACCATAGCCAGAAGGTCAGGCCACGATCCTTCCGTGAGGGGGACCTTCTGCTCTGGCTGGTCCAGTGAACAACCTTCCAGCACAAGCTCTCAGCAAGGACATCACAAGCTCTCTCTTTGGGAGAGGTCTTTCATATCAGCAAGGCCCTGCGCACCGACTCCTACTACCTCATCGACGCACAGAAGCCCAGGGCACGCAAGAGGGACAATTCTGGCAAGGAAATAGAGCGCCCATGGAACACGAATCTTATCCGTTGATTTTATAGTTAATGCAGTATGTACCACGCTGCCTTTTGTATTAAGAAAACACAACAGCCCCCCCGAGGAGCACTCGGGGGCTACATTTTTATCTATATGATAAGATCCACCTCTGAATGTGTTATTTCATTCTTTTGCCCTGCACTGGGTCCGGTCAGCCGGCCCGGGAGCTCGCCGCCTTGACCTAAGTTGGTATGACCTACAGTCGGCAAATTAGTGTACCGACATCTAAGCCCTCTCTTGCCTTAAGCCACAGCTCGCAGAGCGACTATCCGGCTGGCAAGAGCTAAAGGCAGGAAATGATGTCCACACAAAATATGACTCAGGAAGAATGCCAGCATAGGCCGCCGGCTCATCGCCTCCCCCGTCTGGCTGTTGAGCAGCCGGCCGGCCGGCTTCTCGCTTGACTAGCTACGCTCTACATGGCTGAAGTAACTTGTCTATCCTAAACGGCAAGTCCCTGACCTGGCCATAGACCGCAGAGCGGCTGACCGGCAGCTAAAGGAAGGCGGCAAAGGAAAAAGGCAAGCACAAAAGCAAAACCAAGCCAGATCCCGACAAGAGCACAAGCATGTGCGAGAATAAGATTATTTACATAAGCAAAAGGCCCGTGGCCAGCATTCAACAGAGTTTGAATTACACCCCCAGTGGGTGGAACTGCGCAAATCTTTGTTCAAAGTATAAGACAAGAAAAACTTGAAAGATAAATGGCCGCCTAGGCCAGGGGCACTGCGGGCGGCATGGACAACTCGGCAGAGGCACCGGCTGGTGGAGCGTCTGACTGGCGGGTCTCGGCTTGGTCAGCATCGGCAGCAGTCGACACGGTCTCCCGTGGCTCGCTGGTCGAGGCTTGATCAGGGTGAGGCTGGCTGGTCTCTCCGTCATCCAGTGCGACGTCTTCGCCTTCCTCGGCCTCATCTTCCACGCCCTCGTCGCTGGAGGTGATTCCCTTCGCCGAATCCTCCCCCTCCTCTGGGTTCAGCCCGAACTAGTTGGGCGGCACCTCAGCGTCCTCTTCGTCCCGCTCCGGGATGAAGACATCGATGTCGGCGTACTCAGCAATTGCCACCACGCGCTTGACAAGCTTGTCGCGCACTGTCTCTAGCTCGGGTCTGGCCTCCTGCCGGAAAGTGGCCAACTGCGCCAGCCTCAGGTCCGGATACCAGGCCTTGGCAAACTCCAACGCAGTGTTGATGCCTGCTCGAGCCGCACCGCCCTTCTAGGCCTCGAACTGCTTGGCCACCACCTCCAGCCAGTCAGCCATTCGACTGGGAGTGCGAGGGACCTGAGCATCCGGCCAGAGCCCCGCCGGGACCAGTGACCTAGCGTGTTGTAGATGGCGGAGCACATGGTGTGCTGGCTCAAGGCGCATCTTGATGGACAAGAGCTGCTGGCCAAGATTCTGTGGCGCGTTCGACGGAATGTCCACGCCTGCCCTCCGCCGTTGCTCGTGCCGCGCCTCGATGGCCTAACAGACGGCAACAGAGCGACCTGGAAGAAATTTTGTCCAAAAAGAATACTGAGAGTTTAGAAGCCGGCTCATGAAGCAGTCGGCGACTAAGCAACAAGGAAGAAATGACTTACCATCAACCATGTCCTCGATAACTCCGTAGCCGTCCTACAGCAGCATCTCCCTCTCGGCCCAGTCTGAGCGCTGAGTCTCGAACTCGGCCTTGAGGAGCCCCTCACCGTCCTTCAGCTGCTAGATCTCTACCTTGTGCTTCTTTGTCTGGTTCGCCAGCTCCTTCGTCAGTGGGTCGCACTCCTTGGTGGCCTGGCTGTGCTCCTGCTCCTTGGTCTGGAGCTTGGCCTCGAGCTCGGCCACGCGCGTCCGTGGCTGAGAGGAGGCCTCTACAAAGAACAAGAAGGAAAAACGTCAAGCATCAATGTAAGACAAGTGGTTGCCAGAAGTTCCGGCCCGACTGCTCAGCAGTCGGCCCGAATCTCGGGGGTTACACCCAGCGGGTGCGCTTGCGCGCCCCCACTCAAAGACAAATTTCATACCTCGACTCTGGTTCAGGTTGGTGGTCCGCTTGGCAAACACCTGGTTCTAGGAGTTGTAGGCGGCTACATGCAGGTTGTGGTAATCCTGCAACAGAAGACAATTCAGCACTCAGAAGCTCACCTTGAAGTTCCGGCCTACCTGCTCGGTAGTCGGTCGGAACTCGGGGGCTACACCCAGTGGGTGCACTGACGCGCCCCCATGGACGATTACAAGAATCAAAAACAATATTACAAGAAGCATTCCCGGACAGCCGTCTACATCGCCAGCAGCTCGCTCCTGGACTTCAAGAGGGTGGTGCCATGGGCGTTGAACTGCTCCAAGATGCGCTTCACCGCCATGTAGAGGACACCTGAGCCGGCTCCTGATGCCCAGTCCGGCGGAGCAGCGCTGGTGGCCTTGGTCTCAGGCATCGACGAGCTCGCGACCCCAACCTCCATCGGCCTCGGTGCTGAAACCGCCCACGCCGGGCGTTGACGTGCAGGGGCGCGGGTCGTCACCACCTGGCCCACCACCAGCTCATCGCCAGACGGCGGCACCTCCGGCGCTACGGCCCAGCTGCCCCTCTTGCCAGCAGTCGGCACACGCGGAGGCACATCTGCCTCTGAGATGATGGGGTCAGCCTCTCCCCTCTCCAGAGCCATCTGATCGGCCCCGGCCCCTCTAGTTGGCACCTGGCCCTCCACCACCGGCGGCTCCATCTGCTGCGGGCCGGTGGCCTCCGGAGCCCTGTCGCGGACCAGCACTTCCTCCCGCGCCTTGGCCGCCGCGTCCGCCCACTCCTTGCCCGCCGCGTCGACTTGTGCCTTGGCCGCCATGTCAGCCTCCACCCATGCCGCCTCCGCCTCTACTCGGGTCACGGCGTCCCGCTCCTGTTGTGCCTACCGCGCGTTCCTCTCCGTTGCCTCCCAAAGGGTGGCGGCTGGGTCCACGCGGTGGCCATCTTCGGGGCCATCTACTGCCCCAATTACCGAGGCGGACATGGCCCGCGACAAAGAAAGCAGATCCCTACACAACACGGCAAGAGAAGCTCAGAAGAGTTTGCAAGACAGAAATTCACAAGAAGAAGCAAACACAAGAAAAAAATGATCAAGACAAGAGCGACAAAGATACTTATGCGGACACCATCAGGCGCTACTTCGGGCCCTTCCAGATGGTGGCCGCCTTCACAGCCTCTTGCCGCTTGGTCGCGGTGACCATTGCCCTGGCCTTCTTGGCAGCCGGCTACCGAACATCCCGTTGTCGGCACGGCGCTTTCACGCGCCGGGTGCTCCAGTCGGCGCTGTCGAGGAGCCGGCGCCTGTCCTACCGGCATTTGGCACACGGCGTTGCTCATCCTCCTCCTCGCCGTCGCCTGGCCACTCCCCTATGTTGCCTCCTGCGGTCACGCCTGCCACATCGCCGCCTACAGCGGCATCGTCCTCCTCCATCCTGGCCGCCCCCAGCTCGGGGTCGTCCACGTCGCTCTCCGTGCGGTCCGCCAGGTACTGATGGCCTGGGTCTGGCGTGTCGAATGCCATCTGGTCTGGGAAGCTTTGCATCATAGCCAGACAGTTAGGCGGCACGAAGAGCTTGATGCAAGCAAAGAAAAAAAACCAGAGACTAACCGGAGGTGGCGGGTTGGCGCGGTTGTACGGCTCCTTGCCGAACTGCCAGCTCCCCTCGACGAGCTTGTAGTCGAAGAAGTAGTTAATGAGCCAAACCACCTCCACACTCGTCAGTGCCTTGGCGGACATCCGGCATGGATCCCGGCGGTTGCTCATGCTGCCGATCAGATGAGGCCGGGCCTGGAGAGGCAGCACCCAGCGTTCGACAAAGGGCCAGCAGATCCGAAGCCCTAAAGCCCTCCGACTCCGTCATTTCTTGGAGCCGGGTGAGGGCGGTGGTGATGGTGGCCGACAGCATCTTCGGTAGGAACTTCAAGTTTCTCCGGGGCTTGGGCGGCTGGTAGGCTGCGTAAGCCAGCAAGTTGACGTAGTCCTGCATCCCGTGGATGTTCCGAACATAGAAGTATGACTTTTGCCAGAGTTTGGCTAACTCCAGCAGAGCGAGGGCCGGGAAGCGGATCCCGGAGCCAGTGCGCCACACCACCATGCAAGACCCGCACTGAGCAGCCTCACCCTTGACGGCGGTGCCGAGCTTGAGGTAGAAGATCTCCCCCCATAGCTCGATCGTGGGCAAGACGTCGAGGTACCCCTCGCAAAGGGTAACAAGGGTGGAGTGCAGCACCATGATACGTCTCCAACGTATCTATAATTTATGAAGTATTCATGCTACTATAAAATCAACCTTGGATGTTTTATATGCATTTATATGCTATTTTATATGATTTTTGGGACTAACCTATTTACCTAGAGCCTAGTGCCAGCTTCTGTTTTTTCCATGTTTTAGTGTATCACAGAAAAGGAAAACCAAACGGAGTCCAATTAACCTGAAACTTGACAGAGCTTATTTTTGGACCAGAAGAAGGCCATCGAGTAAAAGAGTTGGGCCAGAAGTGTCCCGGGTTGCCCACGAGGGTGGGAGGCGCCCCCCTGGGCGCGCCCCCCTACCTCGTGGACAGCCCGGAGACCCCCCAGACTTGTTCTCGACGCCAAAACCTCTTATATATACAGAAACCTCCAGAAATTAACCTAGATCAGAAGTTCCGCCGCCGCAATCCTCTGTAGCCACGAGAAATCAATCTAGGCCCTCTCTGGCACCCTGCCGGAGGGGGCCATCATCATCACCGGAGGGCATGGAAGAGGATCCCGGAGGGGCCATCATCACCATGAAGGACAAGGACCAGAAGGATAACCTCTCCCCATCCAGGGGGAGGCCATGGAGGAGGAAGCACAAGGGCGGGAACCTCTCCTCCTGTCTCTCGGTCGCACGGGAGTGCCATCAGGAGGGGAATCATCGCTGCGGTGATCGTCTTCATCAACATCACCATCCTCATCTCTTTTATGCTGTCAACTCTCCCGCACCCCGCTGTAATCCCTACTTGAACATGGTGCTTTATGCCACATATTATGATCCAATGATGTGTTGCCACCCTATGATGTTTTGAGTAGATATCCTTTGTCTTTGGGTTGATTGATGATGTAGATTGGTATGGGTTGTATGTTTTACTTTGGTGTTGTCCTATGGTTCCCTCCGTGTCGCGCAAGCGTGAGGGATCCCCGCTGTAGGGTGTTGCAATATGTCTATGGTTTGCTTATTGTCTGCGTTGTGTGAGTGACTGAAACACAAACACGGATAAGCGGGACATGGCGTATGGGAATAAAGAGGACTTGATACTTTAATGCTATGGTTGGGTATTACCTTAATGATCTTTAGTAGTTGCGGATGCTTGCTAGAGTTCCAAACATAAGTGCATATGATCCAATAAGAGAAAGTATGTTAGCTTATGCCTCTCCCTCATATGAAACTGCAATAGTGATTACCGGTCTTGTTAACAATTGCCTAGGACAATTCCGCACACCGATCCACCATTATCCCACACTCTCTATTTATAATATTTAGTAATATATTCTAACTTTACGATAACATCAACTACTTTTATATTTTATCTCTCCGATACCATGCAAAGTTATCCTCTTCATACCCACAACGTAGTTTTATTTCTCGTTTCTAGTTGGAAGCAAACATTCGGTGTACGTAGCGTCGTATCAGTGGCAGATAGGGCTTGAGAGAATATTGATATTACCTATAGCTCCTTGTGGGTTCGACACTCCATACTTATCACTTCCACCATTGGGAATTGCTACGATGATTCCCTACACTTGGGGATTATCAAGCTCTTTTCTGGCACCGTTGCCGAGGAGCAATAGCGTGGGGTTGATATTCTCGTGTGTGCTTGTTTGCTTTCTTCACTAAGTAGATTTTGTTTTTCCTTTTTTGTTTCTATTTAGTTTTGGGTGAAACACAAAAAAAATTTAAAGAATGGAAATACAAAAAAAATTACTTGCCTCTCATGCCTAAAAAGTTTTTTAGAAAGAGAAGTGATTGGAAAGTTATGCATTGAAGAAGTGAGGGTCGACCTTGAGCACTCGTCTTCATGCTCACGGAAACAATGTAGAATTTTTCATTGAAGTTTCTCTGTAAATAATTATCCCCTTATATATACCCATTGTATTATAAAAATAATGTGCCAAGCTTTGGTTTTAGGATGATTAGATTGCTTGTTTACTATGTGCAGAACAAAAAAAGAGAAACTTTGGTTGTAGCACATGATTTTACATTTTTTACTAGAAAGTAAAATGTGTCTGAAACTTTTTGCACATTACTTCTATACAAATTGTCAAATTTATCTCATAATTTTTGGAGTTACAAAAGTGTACTAAACCTCTAGATTACTACAGACTGTCCTGTTTTAGACAGATTCTGTTTCACATGTGTTGTTTGCTTATTTTGATGCATCTATGGCTTGTATCAGAGGGTATGAACCATAGGGAAGTTAGAATACAGTAGATATAGTTATAATATGAAATTGGAATGAGTTTGAAACAGTACCTAAAGGTAGTGATTTGCTTTATTATACTAACAGATCTCACAAAGTTTTTGTTAAAGTTTTGTGTGGATGAAGTGTTCGAAGAACGAGCAGTTACCGATGTGAGAAGAATAAAGAGAGGCAAGAGTTCAAGCTTGGGATGCCCAAGGCACCCCAAGTAAATATTTCAGAGGATACTCAAGCATCTAAGCTTTGGGATGACCCGGTTAGCATCCCATCTTTCTTCTTTAACAAATATCGGTATAACTCGGTTTTTGTTTTGTTCACATGATTTGTGTCCCTTGTGTTTTTCTTTTTATTTAAGAACCATGCTATTATGAGATGTACCTTCATCAATTTATAGAATACTTCATGTGCTTCCTTATATCTTCTAAGTATGATCTTATAGAATTGCTCTTTGAGCTTCACTTAAATCTTTTGAGTATGGCTTTATAGAATGCTTGGTGTGCTTCACTTATACATTTTGAGCTT
Organism: Triticum urartu; assembly: GCF_056163025.1. Lineage (NCBI taxonomy): Eukaryota > Viridiplantae > Streptophyta > Magnoliopsida > Poales > Poaceae > Triticum > Triticum urartu. The sequence goes on along the minus strand of NC_141879.1, from coordinate 411,449,445 downwards.
GGATATTTTTAGTCTATATTAATTGTAGAACGCTCCATGAACTTCACTTATATCTTTTGGATTATGAATAATACTATCATCTAAAGAGGGTTTGGAAGAGTGTCAACTTTAGGAACTAGTGATCCCGCCATTCCGAATGGTGAGAATTTTGCTTATGTGGAGAGTAGTAAAATTTCTATGCTCATAGGTCATGAAAAGAATGCTTTATGTGATGGTAATATTTTTGAACTCATTCATGATGCTACTGAAAATTATTATGAGGGAGGAATACATGTTTGTAGGAGTTTCAATAATATCAAGTTTCCTCTCTATATGCTTAAAGTTTTGAAGTTATACTTGTTTTTCCTTCCTATGCTTGTTGATTCTTGTTCCTATAAATTATTTGCTCACAAAATCCCTAGGAATAGGAAGTGGGTTAGATTTAAATGTGCTAGTCATATTCTTCATGATGCTCTCTTTATGTTTCAATTCTTATCTTTTATGTGAGCATCATTGAAATCATCATGCCTAGCTAAAAGGCATTAAAGAAAAGCGCTTGTTGGGAAACAACCCAATATTTACCCTAACTGATTTTGTGTGTTCTCATGATTAATCTACTGTATTAATCATGTATTATAGCTTTTGTTTCAATAAAGTGCCAAGTAAGACCTTTGGGAAGACTTGGGTGAAAGTTAATGTGATCTTGCTGTAAAAAACAGAAACTTTGCGCTCACAAGATTAGCTGCCATTTTTTACAGAAGAGTGAGATTGAGTTGATTCTTTTTTTCATAAGATTAATAGTAAAATTTCTCACGTCCACCAATTTATTTCAGAATTTTTGGAGTAGCATAAGTATGGTTGGTGTTCAGATCATTACAGACTGTTCTGTTTCTGACACATTCTGTTTTCATTGCATAGTTTGCTTGTTTTCTACTCCCTCCGTTCGGAATTACTTGTCGCAGAAATGGATGTATCTAGATGTATTTTAGTTCTAGATACATCCATATCCAAGACAAGTAATTCCGAACGGAGGGAGTAGTTTCTATGGCTTATATTTCTCAATATAAATTGTAGAAATGATATGGTACAGTAGGCATTGTGCGAGAACAATTATGAGACTTGTCTTTGACAGTACCAAAGTGAATGGTTTACTCTTTATCATACTAACCTATCTCACGAAGTTTCGTTAAGTTTTGTGTGATTGAAGTTTTCAAGCTTTGGGTGAGATATCGATATGAGGAGAATAAAGGAGTGGAAAGACCCTAAGCTTTCGGATGCCCAAGGCACCCCAAGGTAATATTCAAGGAAGACTCAAGCGCCTAAGCTTGGGGATGCCCCGGAAGGCATCCCCTCTTTCCTCTTCAAAATCATCGATATACCTTACTCGGAGCTATATTTTTATTCATCACATGGTATGTCTTTTTCTTGGAGCGTATTTTCAATTTTACTTGCTTTTTGAATAAAATCATTGGATCTGAAATCTTGAATGAAAAAAAAATCCTCCCATGGCTAGTTAATTATTTGACTACTCAATGTCCTTCACTTATATCTTTTTGGAGTAGTTTGTAATTTACTCACGTGCTTCAAATATATCCTATGAGTAAATGGTTGAATGAATTGAATATCATAAATCTGAATTTATATATTTTTCATATGCTTATACCATGGGGAGTAATGACTTCACACAGAATAAGTATAGGTAGTAAACTTATTGAAAGTTAGCAAACGTAGAATTGGTCAACAATTCATGAAAGATTATTGAAGGAAGAGAGATTTCACATATAAATATACTATCTTGGACATCTTTTGTATTTGTGAGCACTCATTAAGATATGAAATGCTAAAAGGTTGCTGCCGGACAAGGAAGACAACGTAATGGGTTATGTTTTTGTAACGCCCCGAGACCGTTGCGCCAGGTGTCTTCCAGTTATTCTCTGTTGTTGCCTTGTCATTGCTTGCATTTCATGCATTGCATATCATGTCATCATGTGCATTTCATTTGCGTACATGTTCGTCTCATGCATCCGAGCATTTTCCCCGTTGTCCGTTTTGCATTCCGGTGCTCCTATGCCCTCTGGTGGTCCTTTCTACCTCTTTTTGTGTGTGGGGGTTAAAAATTTCCGGATTGGACCGAGACTTGCCATGCGGCCTTGGTTTACTACCGGTAGACCGCCTGTCAAGTTTCGTGACATTTGGACTTCGTTTGATACTCCAACGACTAACGGAGGGACTGAAAAGGCCTCGTGTGTGTTGCAGCCCAACACCCCTCCAAAGTGGCCCAAAACCCACCTAAACCTCCTCCATCATCTCGGCCGTTCGATCACGATCGCGTGGCCAAAAACCGCACCTCATTTGGAATCTCCTAGCTCCCTCTACCTATAAATATGTGCTCCCCTCCCGAAATTCACGGATGAACCCTAAAACTCTTTCCCTCGCGCCGCCGGACAAATTCCCCGACGGCCGGACATGCCCGCCGCCTCAGCCACGTCGCTCTGGCCAATTCGGAGGCGACATGTCATCACCGCCGCCCCCGCGCCCTATCCCATCTCGCCACGTGGCGCCGCCGCGCTCGCCCCCGCCGCCGGCCCACAAGCCTACGTCGGGCCCGCGGGGCCTAAACCGCCGTCTCCGCCGCCTGTGCGCCCGCGCGCTACCCGAGGCGCCCGCCGCCGCCGCAACATCACTTCGCCGTCGCCGATTCTCGCCGGAGACGCCGCTCACCGCCGCCGACGTCCCGCTCCGTCGCGAGCCACTCCGGTGTGGTGCCTCCGCCGCCGCATCCGCCGGCGACCGTCGCCCGCTCCCCGCCGTTCCACGCGGCCCGAGCCGGCCACCGCCTCTGCCGGCCTCGTCGCGTCCGGCCACCACCGGCGCCGCCCCCGACATCCACCGGAGCTCCGGCCACCTCGCCCCAGCTCCGGCCTTTTTTCCGGCGACGACGATCGACTTCGGTGAACAGTGCCCGCGAGATCCCGATCTGGATCTGACATTCGAATCTCGGTTGACTTTTCCCCCGAACCCTATTTTTTATGCAATCTTCGTCATGTCATAACTCTGCATTCATACCTCCGATTCGTGCGTGTAGCATATCAAAATGTGTGTCTCGACGAGTACATCATTTCATCTCATTGCATCATTTTCATTTGAGCTCATCTTGATACCCGAAATGCTGTTGGAAGAGGGCTATGTGATGAATATGTCAGATCTGTTTCAGCAAATGACCTTTTGTCATTTTTGCCATGATTAATGTGTGCATGCTATGATCCTAAGCTCTACATGTGTTTTGTAGAATGCCATGCCATCTTTACAGGGGTGTATGCCATGTATTTTTGTGATCTTTGTGGTGACTAGCACAAGCATGCAAAGTAGCCTACTCGTTGATGCTGATTTCAGGTACTTAAAATTTCACCAAGTCCTTGTCCTGTTTTTGTCTTTATGCCATATGTTCATGTTGTTTCCTAGTGATCCGTGTCTCTTTTGAGGATGATCAGTAAGGATATTTTGTTAATATTGTGGTGCTCTATCCAGCCATGTCTTTGTTTGCAATTATGGAGCACCCTAGCTTGAGTCAATCGAGCTCTACTTTTGCTATAAAATGATCCTGGCAGATTGTTGACATGTTTAGCGATTTTGCCGAGGATGTTGCTATTGCTCCGTGCATGCTATGTTGTTGTCTTGCCATGTCTAGCTTCTATGCCATGTCTTCTTGATGGGTGTATGCTTAGTTTGTCATGCAATGCTCTGTAGTGAGTGCATCGAGCTCGTAAACAAGCCTACTCGTTGACTGATTTGCATGCTCCAGTTTTTCACTAAGTCTGAATCTATTTATGTTTTTGCCATGTTCACATGCTTGCAATTGTATTATCTGATCCCTTTTGGCTCATGGTCACTAAGGGACTTTTGTTTCATGCTTTGAGTAGCTTCATGCCATGCCTTGCTTTGCCATGATATGTTCCTGTAGCATATAGTTATCATGCTCTAAACATTGCTTCCTGATGATAAATTCCTGACATGTTTATTTCACTAAGTCTGTAACCTGTTATCTTTTGCACTTTTGCCATGATTGTTTGAACCTGTTAATGAGTGAATTAGCCATAGCTCAGTGTTCATATTTTGTCACGTATCATGAGTGGATCCCTGCCATGTATTTTGTTTCCATGTTTGAGTGTTGTAGCATATTTATCTTGATGCATTTAGGAGGCTACTTGCTGTTTATCGCAGACCGGTGCCATATTTGTTTTGCTTGCCATTTCCAAACCGTGCATCCGATTCCGGTGATCTTTATATCGATTTCGACAAAAATCACCTCACCTTTCTAGTGGAACTCTTGGATTTCCATGTTGAGGCCAGGTTCAATCATTCCTTGCCATATCATGCATATGCATCACATACCGCATCCCGCATATCATACCATGTTTATGTGTTGGTTGTTTACTATGTTGTGTGCTTCTTTCCGGTGTTGCTTCTTCGGTTTGCTTTCGATAATGTCGCGTTTGTCAGGATCCGTTCGCCTACGTCCGTTTGTCTTCTTCAGGGACTCGTTCTTCTTCCTTGCGAGATTTCAGGCAAGATGACCATACCCTCGAAATCACTTCTATCTTTGCTTGCTAGTTGCTCGCTCTTTTGCTATGCCTATGCTGCGATACCTACCACTTGCTTATCATGCCTCCCAAATTGTTAAACCAAGCCTCTAACCCACCTTGTCCTAGCAAACCGTTGTTTGGCTATGTTACCGCTTTGCTCAACCCCTCTTATAGCGTTGTTAGTTGTAGGTGAAGATTGGAGTTTGTTCCTTGTTGGAACATGGATATTTTTGTTGGGATATCACAATATCTCTTATTTAATTAATGCATATATATACTTGGTAAAGGGTGGAAGGCTCGGCCTTATGCCTGGTGTTTTGTTCCACTCTTGCCGCCCTAGTTTCCGTCATATCGGTGTTATGTTCCCAGATTTTGCATTCCTTACGCGGTTGGGTTATAATGGGAACCCCTTGACAGTTCACTTTGAATAAAACTCCTCCAGCAAGGCCCAACCTTGGTTTTACCATTCGCCACCTAGCCTGTTTTTCCCTTGGGTTAGGTTAGCCCAAGGGTCATCTTTATTTTAAACCCCCGGGCCAGTGCTCGTCTAAGTGTTGGTCCAACCTAGAGCACCATGCGGGGCCGTCCCTTGGCAACTTGGGTTACGTTGGCTCCCGTACGCTTAGCTTATTCGGTGTGCCCTGAGAACGAGATATGTGCAGCTCCTATCGGGATTTGTCGGCACAGCGGGTGGTCTTGCTGGACTTGTTTTACCATTGTCGAGGATGTCTTGTAACCGGGATGCCGAGTCTGATTGGATTGTCTTGGCAGAAGGAATATCATTCGTTGACCGTGAGAGCTTGTGATGGGCTAAGTTGGGACTCCCCTGCAGGAATTTGAATTTTCGAAAGTCATGCCCGCGGTTATGGGCAGATGGGAATTTGTTAATGTCCGGTTGTAGAAAACCTGAAGTTGATGTTAAATTAAAATACATCAACCGCGTGTGTAACTGTGATGGTCTCTTCTCGGCGGAGTCCGGGAAGTGAACACGGTGTAGGAGTAATGCTTGACGTAGGTTGTTCTAGGATCACTTCTTGATCATAGTTGTTCGACCGTGCTTTTGCCTTCTCTTCTCGCTCTCATTTGCGTATGTTAGCCACCATATATGCTAGTCGCTTGCTGCAGCTCCACCTCATACCTTGTCTTACCTATAAGCTTAAATAGTCTTGATCGCGAGGGTGCGAGATTGCTGAGTCCCTGTGACTCACAGTTTACTTCCAAAACCAGATGCAGGGACCGACGATACCGTTCCAGACGATGCGCTTGAGCTCAAGTGGGAGTTCGATGAAGACTCTCGTCGTTACTATGTGTCCTTCCCAGATGATCGGTAGTGGTGCCCAGTTGGGGCGATCGGGGACTTTGTCGCATGTGGGGGTTGATCTTTATTTTGGTACCGTAGTCGGACCATGAGTGTATTGGATGATTTTAATGTTATTCATGTATTTGTGTGACGTGGCGAGTGTAAGCCAACTACGTATCTTTTCCCCTTTTAATTATTTACATGGGTTGTTGTGAAGATAACCTTACTTGCGACATTGCTTTCAATGCGGTTATGCCTCTAAGTCGTGCTTTGACACGTAGGAGATATAGCCGCATCGAGGGCGTTACAAGTTGGTATCAGAGCCTTCCCCGACCTTAGGAGCCCCCTGCTTGATCGAATCGTTGGAGTTTTTGAGTCTAGGAAAATGTTTTGAGTCATTTAGGAATTATATATCAGAGAGTTAGGAATTCTTTTTACTCCTCAGTCTCTTCGTCGCTCTGGTGAGGCCTCCTGACATAGAGTTTTGACTCTTCTCTTCTCAAATTTCACTAAAAAAAATTTAGGATCACGCGGGTATCTTGGAATCGTTCCGATTGATTTGTGACGAGAACATTGTTCTTGGTGCCTCATGTCATTTACGGGTTGTGGCAGTGTCCCGGGGAGTTGAGCTCCGAGGTGTTGTCGTCACAATTTTATCATTGCAGTTCTGGAATACCTGAGTTTAGTTTCGCCGACATCGAAAATCTCTTTTATGCAGTTGTTGGTGAGATAACCTCGACGCCACCCAGTACTGGGGCGGGAGTTCGGGAGTATTGCCATAACTCGTATAACGGATGCTTTTCGAAGGTTGAGGTAAACGATTTCCGAAGGTTTCTTGGTTATGTGTTGAAGGATGGATACAGCTAGATGTAGGATTTGCTAGTTTGGGTGGGATATTATGCTTCCCCTGTATCCCCAACACCTGATTGCATAAGCGGAAAATTTCAGGAGTTCATAAGTTTGAATTCAAGTATCTCCTAGGATATCTTTCCGACAGATGTATGATATGAAATTGGGGTTCGACGTCTAGTGGTCCGCCTATCCACGGTTGGTTTTACAGTGGTCTCGTTGTGTCTTAAAGAGTCCTTGGCTATGCCGACTCGGGGATGCTTCGTATGTCATGTGCACTGCCTTGTACATGATGGTGCTGTACGATTGAGCCCGTGTAGGACCCACCACGAAAACTTCGAATGAAATCTCTATCATATGTTTGTTCCGGCTTATTCTGCAAGCCAATCCTTTGCTTTGTTTTGGATTGTGGTATTCGAGTTGCTTCGAAGTCAAATGTTGATTCCATACCTTTCCTAAACGATGTTCTCATACTCTGATGCGAATACTAATCCTTCTTGATAATCGAGATTGTCATGTCAATCCTTTTCACCGGTGTGTTTCTCTTCAAGTGGGTCCGATCACTTCAACATCCGCAAGATCAAGTATCACTTCTTCTCAACAGTGTTTGTTTCATCCGCCTCCAAGTTGCCTTTGTTTTTCCCACCCTCCCTCCCTTTGTTTCTTCAAGGACTCAGATTTCTTCATCAAGTATCCATTTTATTGATGGGAAGTCTCTCCATGCTTTCCGTCAATGTTCTTATCCGGTGATTCTCATGAAGATTCTAAAGGAGCTTCAAGTTCGTCATTCCTCATTCTTTTTCTTCTCCGGTGGAACTAATTTAAACTTTGTTAATCATATCCTTTCCTCATTGCAATGCTTTCTCATGCAGGTGCACCTCTTAATCATCTAGTTCTCGCTATTCAATTGTTCTGGGGGTGGAAGATATCTCGAAAATTCACGTTTCCATTCTCAATCCGTTCAAGCTATTTCGAGATTGCTATCTCATTCAAGCCATTTAATTAAACCGGTGCAATCTATCTTTTACATCATTAAACGGTGTTTCTTTTGAGTGGGCCCTAACCCACAAGTCTTTTCCCGGGATCTTACCTGACTCTTCTAATCTCCCCGGATCTATTCTCAAATTCATTTCAAAGTTTGACGTAAGAATGAACTATCATCAGTCAGGTGGTTTCTCCAGGATCTTTCAAATTCTTTTCATCGTTGGCTCAACCTTTCCATTCTTCATTCCAGAGTGTCTAAATAATTCATGGTGGTGTTTCTCGTCGTCATTCTCGGATTTTGAAGACCGAAGAAGAGTTTCTCTTTAGTCTTGCTCCATTCTCTTCAAGATTCGTGGTTCTAGCTTGATGCCTTCCTCTCATAATTGTTATCGATTGTGAGAATTCTGTTCACCCATCCGGGGCAATGCATGGTTCTTTTCAGTTTGATTCTCCGGAGCCCATCATTTCAGAAAGACTTATTCATTCTCAGCTTTCAGCTATCATTCTCCAAATCTTACCGGTGCATCATTCAAGTATATTCTCTATTAAGTTCGCGATCTATTCGTCCTCATGTATCAAATCCCCTCAAGTATCTTCATTCGTTTTCCCAATTCTTCCCGGTGTTTCTTTATCTTCTCTTCGTCCATTTTCATTTCTTACGGTGGTTCTTCCAGATTTCTCTTCCTTATCAATTTATTCGTTGTCAATCCTACCGGTGGTTCATAGAAGACCTTCCCAAGTTGGGGCTATATCTATCTTAATGCTCTCTACGAGAATAAGTAGTATGTCAAATCTGCTGCTTGTCATCAATTTAAATTGGTGAAGGATACGCATAACGTAATTCTTATTCTTGCTTCATCCAAGTGATTAATTCTTTATTCCGGAGGCTCATCAAATTCCTGATTTCAATTATTTTATCTTTTCTTTTCCTGAAGTTCCATGCTCTCATCATCACGGAGATCCATCTAAATCATTACAAGGTTTCACTTTATGTTTTCAACTTCTCTTTCCTTCCGTTTGATCATTCTTTTGTTTAACGGAGTTATTCATGGAGGTTCTACATGAGAGTTCATCAAGGATTTAATTCCTTCTCGAAGTGTTCATCAAGATTCTTTTTAGAGGAGCTCAAGCATTCTTTTTCTTGCAATCCGGAGTGCAATTCCTTTCTTCCATATCATTGGAGGTGGTATTATGTCATTCTTGATAATTTGAGTTCATGTTTCATGATTCACAATGTCGGATTTCGGGCTCCGGCAGACCCTTGAGGTTCGAACACTGGGGTGCGCGTGGAGATTTCACTTCCTACCTACCTGCACCCCTCTGCCTCGCTAAGATCTAAGCTATGGAAAGAACAACACAAGGGACACAGGGTTTATACTGGTTCGGGCCACCGTTGTTGTGTAATACCCTACTCCAGTGTGTGGCGTGGTGGATTGCCTCTTGGGCTGATGATGATGAATGATACAAGGAAGAACAGCCTCACGAGGGTCTGTTCTTGGCTGGGGTGATGAACTGCTGGGAGGAGTTCAGCCACCCTTCTCTCTCTCTCTCTCTTTGATCGAACCCCCTCTCTAAAGAACCTCCTCTTTCGAACCCCCTCTCCCGAACCCCCTTTGCTCTGTGGGTGGCTGGTCCTATTTATAGAGGCCCTGGTCCTCTTCCCAAATATCGAGCGGGAAGGGAGCCAACAATGGCGGGCTAATTTGAAGGGGGCAGCTAGTACTAGCTACCCTGACAAAAGTAGTCTTCGCCTGCACAAACCTCTGGTGGTGACGCCGTCCTGGGCTCCACGATGACCTCCGTCTTGCAGTCTTCCTGGTCTTGGTCTTGTTGCACCGAAATGGCAACCTTTGCCTGATGCCTCGGTACTCCACGGCTGCGCTTGCCCCCTTTGCACCAAAGAGGAAAGGAGGACACTGCGCGGGCTGGCACCCGCCTGGCGCCCTTGGTCGTCATGGCTTGCGTCATGGGCACCTCGTGAGGTACCCCGCCTTGATCTCTCCGCCCCCTCGCGAGCCAGAATGATGAGGCCGTGCCTGAGGAAGCTCCATGTCGTCCGCCCCGTGAGGCTTGGCCCCTCGCGAGGGTCTTGGGTCTGTGTTGATGAAGATGGGCCGTGCTGGGCCCCCCTTTGAGCCACGCCGCAGGCTGCAGGCAGGCAAGTCTGGGGACCCCCGTTCCCAGAACACCGACAGTAGCCCTCGGGCCCAAGGCACGCCCGGACTTGGCCGTGCACGAAGGCGGAAGGGCAAGAGCGAAGCGCCGCGGGCCCTAACAGCCTACGGCCTTGGGCGCCGCGTGGCGGTTGACTGGACGTGGGCGTCTCCACTTCCCCATGGCACCTCGGCAACTACACGGATTGGACGAGTCCCTGCATGCAAAGCGGGTCATGATTACCTGTGATAGTGGGGGTCGGCGGTTGGCCTTCGCCGGCTATAAGTACGGAACGGCGTGCGCCCTTCCAGTCCATCCCTTCTTGCTTCTCCTTCTTCCCGATCCTTGCTCCGTCTTGCTGTGATGGCTCCGATCCGCCGGTTCTCGACGGCAGAGAAGGGAAAGGCTCCTCGAGAAGAACCAGACCCACTCCCGCCGAAGAAACGGCTCGTCCCCCGTGGCCCGGACGAGGGGGCCCTTCAGGTGGTGTCGAGGCCTTGGTGCGAGCGGGCGTTGCCAAGGTTCCCGCTTACATTGTACGCCCATGTCGAGGGCCCTGAAGGAGCTGATGCTGACCGCCACAGGCGGCACCGCCGTCGGCGCCGACGGGTCACGAAGGTGTTGGTCGTCCCCCCTGGGGTCCACACCGAGGGCTCCTCCCGAGAGTTCATGCTCCACGTCGCCATTCCTCTTCAGTCTTGGATTCGCCTTCCTCCCTTCTTCGCCTGCATCATCCCGCAGGGGGAGCCCCTGGAGCTCTGGCTGCAGCACGCCGGCAGCAGCACCCTCGCGACCGAGGCAGAGGTCGCGATCGTTGCCCCGGGCGAGGTCTTCATGACTCGGGGATGGAGAGAGATCGCCCGGGTTTGCAGGACAAGGGGTGTCTTTGCGATCCACTTGGATTACGACGATGCTTTGGTGATGTCCTTCAAGGTCTTTGACGTGAGCGGGCGCCGGCTGGAGTGCTGCCCCGTTCACCGCGGTCGGGGCGACGGCCGATCCTTCCTTCTCGCATGGCTCGGAGCTCTTGACATTCGTTGGTGTTGTGGGTGTGGAGGTCGTGGTACACACAGTACCGGCTGCCCTTGGAAGGTTCGGGTTGATCTCTGCCCTGCTTTGTGTCTGGTTCTGCCGCGAGCATGGCAGCCCCCTTGCGCTTCACATCCTTGGCCTTGGGCTTCTTCTCTTTCGGGTCCGCGGCAGGCAGCCCGAGGAGGGAGAGACGCCCTTCCTCAGCCCTGCCGCACTTGGTTGCCAAGTTGAACAGCTCCAAAGAAGTGCACAGGTCTTCATGCATCGCCAGCTCCTCCTTCATCTTGACATCGCGCACGCCGTCGGAGAAGGCTGAGATGATGGCCTCTTCAGTCACCCTGGGAATCTTGAGGCGTGCGTTGTTGAAGCGCTGGATGTACTTCTGTAGGGTCTCCCCGGGTTGTTGCTTGATGCGGCGCATGTCGCTCACGGCGGGTGGCCGGTCGCGAGTACCTTGGAAGTTGGCGATGAAGTGGGTGCGCATCTCGTCCCAGGAGGAGATCGTGCCTGGAGCCAGGTTCAGGAGCCAGGTGCGGGCCCCGTCCTTGAGCGCCATGGGAAACCAGTTCGCCATGACCTTCTCGTCTCCCTTGGCAGCTTCGATGCCCAGCTCGTAGAGCTGGAGGAACTCCGCAGGGTCAGCCGTGCCGTCGTAGCGAGGAGGCAGGTCTGGCTTGAACTTGCCGGGCCACGCGACACTGCGTAGCTCGGCGGTGAAGGCACGGCAGCCTGCTGTGGCCATGGGAGGCCTTGGGTGACAGAGAGCTTGGTCTTGCATGTCCCCACGCGCTGCAGCTTGGTCTTGACGCGCGGGAGGTGGAGCATGGTCGCGACGTGCTGGAGCAGGGAGCGCCCGTGCAGCTTCTTGCGGGCGAGGGACTTCCTGGCAGCTCTGCTCTTGCTACGCTGGCACCTGACGCAGCGAGTTCTGCCCAGGGGCCACGCGCCTTGGAGCCATGGCGCCTTCTTGAGGAGGAGGCGGCCGGGGCGCCGCCGGAGCTTCATCGCCCGCGTGGGGCGGGGTGCGGTGCAGTGAAACGGACGGCGCAGGAGAGCCCCCTGCGGCGCGGACGAGCTCGGCGATGCGGTCGAGCCATTCTTCGTAGACGTCGTCGACGGGGCGGTAGCGCAGGAGCTCGTTTGCCGCGATGAGTGCAGCTCAAGCCTCCATGGGTGCCCGGAGCGCGCGGGACGAAGAACCAGCTGGGGGAGCGAGGGAGTTGCGGTGCGGCCGTCTTGCCGCACAGACGGATGCTGAGACGATGCTTGCTGCTCGTCCCCCGCCGGGCTGGTGGCGGCGTTGACGGTAGGTGATGGGGAACGGTGAGGACGCCCGCCGACAGGAGCTGTCTAGGCGACGCGGGAAGCGAGAGCGGCCCAGCGCTCGGCGCGGGCCCGACGAGCGTCAGACATGGGTGCGATGGTCGGAGGAGAACGGGGCGGTGGAAGACGAATTGCGGCGCACCCCTACCTGGCGCGCCAAATGTCGGATTTCGGGTTCCGGCAGACCCTTGAGGTTCGAACACTGGGGTGCGCACGGAGATTTCGCCTCCTACCTACCTGCACCCCTCTGCCTCGCAAAGATCTAAGCTATGGAAAGAACAACACAAGGGACACAGGGTTTATACTGGTTAGGGCCACCGTTGTGGTGTAATACCCTACTCCAGTGTGTGGCGTGGTGGATTGCCTCTTGGGCTGATGATGATGAATGATACAAGGAAGAACAGCCTCGCGAGGGTCTGTTCTTGGCTGGGGTGATGAACTGCTGGGAGGAGTTCAGCCACCCTTCTCTCTCTCTCTCTCTCTCTGATCGAACCCCCTCTCTAAAGAACCTCCTCTTCCGAACCCCCTCTCCTGAACCCCCTTTGCTCTGTGGGTGGCTAGTCCTATTTATACAGGCCCTGGTCCTCTTCCCAAATATCGAGTGGGAAGGGAGCCAACAATGGCGGGCTAATTTGAAGGGGGACAGCTAGTACTAGCTACCCTGACAAAAGTAGTCTTCGCCTGCACAAAGCTCTGGTGGTGATGCCGTCCTGGGCTCCACGATGACCTCTGTCTTGCAGTCTTCCTGGTCTTGTTCTTGTTGCACCGAAATGGCAACCTTTGCATGATGCCTCGGTACTCCGCGGCTGCGCTTGCCCCCTTTGCACCAAAGAGGAAAGGAGGACACTGCGCAGGCTAGCACCCGCTTGGCGCCCTTGGTCGTCATGGCTTGCGTCATGGGCACCTCGTGAGGTACCCCGCCTTGATCTCTCTGCCCCCTCGCGAGCCAGCCTGATGAGGCCATGCCTGAGGAAGCTCTGTGTCGTCCGCCCCGCGAGGCTTGGCCCCTCGCGAGGGTCTTGGGTCTGTGTTGATGAAGATGGGCCGTGCTGGGCCCCCCTTTGAGCCACGCCGCAGGCCGCAGGCAGGCAAGTCTGGGGACCCCCGTTCCCAGAACGCCGACACACAGGTTGTTAAGAATGGGGTATTTTAAATACATCAACCTCTTTGTTGGAGTTATCTTGGGTTATATTTCACCTAAAGACTTCCCAAAGAATCGTTGCTACCTATGGTGCTTATAAAGGACCAAGCTCTTCTTTTATCCTACCGGTGAAATAGTTTCTCGTCTCCTTGCTCATACCAATCCAATTCTTTTTCTTGTGAGTGGCAGGTTGTCACCTCATAATTTTAGATGTATAACATAAGACCATATCAAGCTTACTCTTTTCATTGTTGGTTTTCCAACAACTCCGTTCGACCCTTCTCCTAAGGATACCTTTTCAAGATCATTCAAGATAGAAGATCTTGTTTCCCTTCGTTCATTCCATACCATTCTTTCTTTTGTTCCGGAGGCATTGTGATGTTGCTCTCTTCAACCCATCTTCTTGTTTTGTCAGGATCGTGTTCTTTTCTGGGTTTATCCATTTAACCGGAGTTTTGTGTCCGCTGCTCAAGTCCTTTCATTTTATCAAGTCTTTCATCTCTTTTCAACCGAAGCGCTACCCAAATCGGTTCTTTATTTTTTCCCTTTCTTAACGGAGTGCTTTTAACTTTATTCTTCTCCTTTGCTATCTTTCTTTCAATTTGCTCAGCCTTTTCAAGGTTCTTTGGTTTCACTCGTTTGTCAAAGAAGCAACTTAGTTTTACCTCTTCTCTTTCTCTTCCGTTTTCCCTCCGGTGCCATTCTAGATCTCGGGACGAGATCCTCTCGTAGCGGTGGAGTGTTGTAACGCCCTAAGACCGTTGCGCCAAGTGTCTTGCAGTTATTCGCTGTTGTTGCCTTGTCATTGCTTGCGTGTCATGCATTGCATATCATGTCATCACGTGCATTTCATTTGCGTACAGGTTCATCTCATGCATCCGAGCATTTTCCCCGTTGTCCGTTTTGCATTCCGGCGCTCCTATGCCCTTCGGTGGTCCTTTCTACTTCTTTTCGTGTGTGGGGGATAAACATTTCCGGATTGGACCAAGACTTGTCAAGTGGCCTTGGTTTACTACCGGTAGACCGCCTGTCAAGTTTAGTGACATTTGGACTTCGTTTGATACTCCAACGGTTAACCGAGGGACCGAAAAGGCCTCGTGTGTGGTTCAGCCCAACACCCCTCCAAAGTGGCCCAAAACCCACCTAAACCTCCTCCATCATCTCGGTCGTTCGATCACGATCGCGTGGCCGAAAACCGCACCTCATTTGGACTCTCCTAGCTCCCTCTACCTATAAATATGTGCTCCCCTCCCGAAGTTCGCGGATGAACCCTAAAACTCTTTCCCTCGCGCCGCCGGACAAATTCCCCGACGACCGGACATGTCCGCCGCCTCAGCCACGTCGCTCCGGCCAATCCGGAGGCGACACGTCATCACCGCCGCCCCCGCGCCCTATCCCATCTCGCCGTGTGGCGCCGCCGCGCTCGCCCTCGCCGCCGGCCCGCAAGCCCGCGTCGGGCCCGTGGGGCCCGAACCGCCGTCTCCCCCGCCTGTGCGCCCGCGCGCCACCCGAGGCGCCCGCCGCCGCCGCAACATCGCTTCGCTGTCGCCGATTCTCGCCGGAGACGCCGGTCACCGACGTCCCGCTCCGCCGCGAGCCACTCTCCTGCACCGCCTCCGCCGCCGCATCCTCCGGCGACCGTCGCCCGCTCCCCGCCGTTCCACGCGGCCTGAGCCGGCCACCGCCTCCGCCGGCCTCGTCGCGTCCGGCCACCACCGGCGCCGCCCCCGACCTCCACCGGAGCTCCGGCCACCTCGCCCCCAGCTCCGGCCTTCTTCTCCGGCGACGACGATCGACTTCGGTGAACAGTGCCCGCGAGATCCCCATCTGGATCTGACATTCGAATCTCGGTTAACTTTTCCCCCGAACCCTAATTTTTATGCAATCTTCATCATGTCATAACTCTGCATCCGTAGCTCCGATTCATGCGTGTAGCATATCAAAATGTTCGTCTCGATGAGTACATCATTTCATATCATTGCATCATTTTCATTTGAGCTCATCTTCATGCCCGAAATGCTGTTGGAAGAGAGCTATGTGATGAATATGTCAGATCTGTTTCAGCAAATGACCTTTTGTCATTTTTGCCATGATTAATGTGTGCATGCTATGATCCTGAGCTCTACATGTGTTTTGTGGAATGCCATGCCATCTTTACAGGGGTGTATGCCATGTATTTTTGTGATCTTTGTGGTGACTAGCAGAAGCATGCAAAGTAGCATACTCGTTGATGCTGATTTCAGGGACTTAGAATTTCACTAAGTCCTTGTCATGTTTTTGTCTTTATGCCATATGTTCATGTTGTTTCCTAGTGATCCGTGCCTCTTTTGAGGATGATCAGTAAGGATGTTTTGTTAATATTGTGGTGCTCTATCCATCCATGTCTTTGTTTGCAATTATGGAGCACCCTAGCTTGAGTCAATCGAGCTCTACTTTTGCTATAAAATGATCCTGGCAGATTGTTGACATGTTTAGCGATTTTGCCGAGGATGTTGCTATTGATCTGTGCATGCTATGTTGTTGTTCTTGCCATGTCTAGCTTCTATGCCATGTCTTCTTGATGGGTGTATGCTTAGTTTGTCATGCAATTCTCTGTAGTGAGTGCATCGAGCTCGTAAACATGCCTACTCGTTGACTGATTTGCATGCTCCAGTTTTTCACTAAGTCTGAATCTGTTTATGTTTTTCCATGTTCACATGCTTGCAATTGTATTATCTGATCCCTTTTGGCTCATGGTCACTAAGGGACTTTTGTTTCATGCTTTGAGTAGCTTCATGCCATGCCTTGCTTTGCCATGATATGTTCCTACAGCATATAGTTATCATGCTCTAAACATTGCTTCCGGATGATAAATTCCTGACATGTTTATTTCACTAAGTCTATAACCTGTTATCTTTTGCACTTTTGCCATGATTGTTTGAACCTGTTAATGTGTGAATTAGCCGTAGCTCAGTGTTCATCTTTTGTCAGGCATCATGAGTGGATCCCTGCCATGTATTTTGTTGCCATGTTTGAGTGCTGTAGCATATTTATCTTGATGCATTTAGGAGGCTACTTGCTGTTTATCGCAGATCGGTGCCATATTTGTTTTGCTTGCCATTTCCAAACCGTGCATCCGATTCCGGTGATCTTTATATCGATTTCGAACGAAATCACCTCACATTTCAAGTGGAACTCTTGGATTTCCAAGTTGAGACCAGGTTTAATCATTCCCTGCCATATCATGCATATGCATCACATACCGCATCCCGCATACCATACCATGTTCATGTGTTGGTTGTTTACTATGTTGTGTGCTTCTTTCCGGTGTTGCTTCTTCGGGTTGGTTCCGATAACATCGCGTTTGTGAGGATCCGTTCGTCTATGTCCGTTTGTCTTCTTCAGGGACTCGTTCTTCTTCCTTGCGGGATTTCAGGCAAGATGACCATACCCTCGAAATCACTTCTATCTTTGCTTGCTAGTTGCTCGCTCTTTTGCTATGCCTATGCTGTGATACCTACCACTTGCTTATCATGCCTCCCGAATTTGTTAAACCAAGCCTCTAACCCACCTTGTCCTAGCAAACCGTTGTTTGGCTATGTTACCACTTTGCTCAGCCCCTCTTATAGCGTTGTTAGTTGCAGGTGAAGATTGGAGTTTGTTCCTTGTTGGAATATGAATATTTTTGTTGGGATATCACAATATCTCTTATTTAATTAATGCATCTATATACTTGGTAAAGGGTGGAAGGCTCGGCCTTATGCCTGGTGTTTTGTTCCACTCTTGCCGCCCTAGTTTCCGTCATATCGGTGTTATGTTCCCGGATTTTGCGTTCCTTACGCGGTTGGGTTATAATGGGAACCCCTTGACAGTTCGCTTTGAATAAAACTCCTCCAGCAAGGCCCAACCTTGGTTTTACCATTCGCCACCTAGCCTCTTTTTCCTTGGGTTAGGCCAACCCAAGGGTCATCTTTATTTTAAGCCCCCGGGCCAGTGCTTGTCTAAGTGTTGGTCCAACCCAGAGCACCGTGCGGGGCCGTCCCTTGGCAACTTGGGTTACGTTGGCTCCGGTATGCTTAGCTTATTTCGTGTGCCCTAAGAACGAGATATGTGCAGCTCCTATCGGGATTTGTCGGCACAACGGGTGGTCTTGCTGGACTTGTTTTACCATTGTCGAGCATGTCTTGTAACCGGGATGCCGAGTCTGATCGGATTGTCTTGGGAGAAGGAATATCCTTCGTTGACCGTGAGAGCTTGTGATGGGCTAAGTTGGGACTCCCCTGTAGGGATTTGAACTTTCTAAAGCCGTGCCCGCGTTTATGGGCGGATGGGAATTTGTTAATGTCCGGTTGTAGAAAACCTGAAGTTGATCTTAAATTAAAATACATCAACCACGTGTGTAACCGTGATGGTATCTTCTCGGCGGAGTCCGGGAAGTGAACACGGTGTAGGAGTAATGCTTGACGTAGGTTGTTCTAGGATCACTTCTTGATCATAGTTGTTCGACCGTGCTTTTGACTTCTCTTCTCGCTCTCATTTGCATATGTTAGCCACCATATATGCTAGTCGCTTGCTGCAGCTCCACCTCATACCTTGTCTTATCTATAAGCTTAAATAGTCTTGATCGCGAGGGTGCGAGATTGCTGAGTCCCTGTGACTCACAGTTTACTTCCAAAACCAGATGCAGGGACCGACGATACCATTCCAGACGATGCGCTTGAGCTCAAGTGGGAGTTCGATGAAGACTCTCGTCGTTACTATGTGTCCTTCCCAGATGATCAGTAGTGGTGCCTAGTTGGGGCGATCGGGGACTTTGTCGCATGTGGGGGTTGATCTTTATTTTGGTACCGTAGTCGGACCATGGGTGTATTGGATGATTTTAATGTTATTCATGTATTTGTGTGACGTGGCGAGTGTAAGCCAACTATGTATCTTTTCCCCTTTTAATTATTTACATGGGTTGTTGTGAAGATTAACTTACTTGCGACATTGCTTTCAATGCAGTTATGCCTCTAAGTCGTGCTTCGACATGTAGGAGATATAGCCGCATCGAGGGCGTTACAGTTTTCTTATATCCGAAATAAAGTATATTGTCTTGGATCATCCAACATATTGAGCTTGCTTTCCCCCTCATGCTACCCAAATTCTTTGCACCAAGTAGAGATACTACTTGTGCTTCCAAACATTCCTTAACCCAGTTTTGCCATGAGAGTCCACCATGCCTACCTATGGATTGAGTAAGATCCTTCAAGTAAGTTGTCATCGGTGCATGCAATAAAAGTTCCCTCTAAATATGTTTGATCTATTAATGTGGAGAAAATAAGCTTTATACGATCTTGTGATGTGGAAGAAATAAAAGAGACGGACTGCATAATAAAGGTCCATATCTCAAGTGGCAATATAAAGTGGCGTTCTTTTGCATTAAGATTTTGTGCATCCAACCATAAAACTGCATGACAACCTCTGCTTCCCTCTACGAAGGGCCTATCTTTTACTTTTATCTTCTACCCTTATGCAAGAGTCATGGTGATCTTCACCTTTCCTTTTTACATTTTATCATTTTGCAAGCACATTGTGTTGGAAAGATCCTGATATATATATATGTCGAATTGGATGTAAGTTACATGAACTATTATTGTTGACATTACCCCTGAGGTAAAAGGTTGGGAGGCGAGTCTATAAGCCCCTATCTTTCTCTGTGTCTGATTAAAACTTTGAACCCATAAATATCACGTGAGTGTTAGCAATTGTGAAAGATTAAATGATAGTTGAGTGTGTGGAGTTTGCTAAATCAAAGCTCTCACATAGACCCTTCCTGAAAATAAGATGAATTGCAATTGTTTGATGACTGAGAATATAGTTTGTTAGTTTCAAGAAAGTTTATGATCTATACTTCAACATGTGAACATCTTGTTACTTGATCATGAAAAGTTTTATGAAGATGAGGTACTGTTATGATATATAATGATGCTAGAAAAAGTGATTGGAACTATCATTGATGAAACTTATGCACATGCTAGCATTCAGACTTCATAAATTATTTCTTTTATCATTTACCTACTCGAGGACGAGCAGGAATTAAGCTTGGGGATGTTGATACATCTCCAACGTATCTATAATTTATGAAGTATTCATGCTATTATATTAGCAACCTTGTATGTTTTATATGCATTTATATGCTATTTTATATGATTTTTGGGACTAACCTATTAACCTAGAGCCCAGTGCCAGCTTCTGTTTTTTCCTTGTTTTAGAGTATCGCAGAAAAGGAAAACCAAACGGAGTCCAATTGACCTGAAACTTGACGGAGCTTATTTTTGGACCAGAAGAAGGCCAGGGAGTAAAAGAGTTGGGCCAGAAGAGTCCCGGGCTGCCCACAAGGGTGGGAGGCGCCCCACTGGGCGCGCCCCCCTACCTCGTGGACAGCCCGGAGACCCTCCTGACTTGTTCTCGATGCCAAAACCTCTTATATATACAGAAACCTCCAGAAATTAACCTAGATCGGAAGTTCCGCCGCCTCAAGCCTCTGTAGCCATGAGAAATCAATCTAGGCCCTCTCTGGCACCCTGTCGGAGGGGGCCATCATCACCGGAGGGCATGGAGGAGGATCCCGGAGGGGCCATCATCACCATGAAGGCCAAGGACCAGAGGGAGATACTCTCCCCATCCAGGGGGGAGGCCATGGAGGAGGAAGCACAAGGGGGAGAACCTCTCCTCCTCTCTCTCGGTGGCACCGGAGTGCCATCAGGAGGGGAATAATTGCCGCGGTGATAGTCTTCATCAACATCACCATCATCATCACCATCCTCATCTCTTTTACGCGGTCCACTCCCCCGCACCCTGCCGTAATCCCTACTTGAACATGGTGCTTTATGCCACATATTGTGATCCAATGATGTGTTGCCATCCTATGATGTTTTGAGTAGATATCCTTTGTCTTTGGGTTGATTGATGATCTAGATTGGCATGAGTTGTATGTTTTACTTTGGTGATGTCCTATGGTGCCCTCCGTGTCGCGCAAGCGTGAGGGATCCCCGTTGTAGGGTGTTGCAATATGTCTATGGTTTGCTTATTGTTTGCATTGCGTGAGTGACTGAAACACAAACACGGATAAGCGGGACATGGCGTATGGGAATAAAGAGGACTTGATACTTTAATGCTATGGTTGGGTATTACCTTAATGATCTTTAGTAGTTCCGGATGCTTGCTAGAGTTCGAATCATAAGTGCATATGATCCAAGAAGAGAAAATATGTTAGCTTATGCCTCTCCCTCGTATGAAACTGCAATAGTGATTACCGGTCTTGTTAACAATTGCCTAGGACAATTCCGTACACTGATCCACCATTATTCCACACTCGCTATTTATAACATTTAGTAATATATTCTAACTTTATGATAACAGCAACTACTTTTATATTTTATCTCTCTGGTACCATGCAAAGTTATCCTCTTCATACCCACAACGTAGTTTTATTTCTCGTTTCTAGTTGGAAGCAAACGTTTGGTGTACGTAGAGTCGTATCAGTGGCAGATAGGGCTTGAGAGAATATTGATCTTACCTTTAGCTCCTTGTGGGTTCGACACTCCATACTTATCACTTCCACCATTGGGAATTGCTAAAGTGATTCCCTACACTTGGGGATTATCACACCACCGTATTCGGCGTGAGATGGTGGGGTTGGAGATGGAAGAAGTCAAGGAAGGAATAGAAGAAACCGCTCGCAGGCAGGCCAAAGCCGTGGAGGAAGTGAGTCCTGAAGACAACGTGCTCGCCGGCCTTCGGTGCCGGCGAGATCTCACTCTCGTGGGGAACTCGGACCTCCATGTGCACCGCGCGGGGGGTGGCCTCGTCTAGCGGAGGAACTCAAGGTGGTCGTCGTGGATGTTCGAACCATCCCAGTCGCCTCGAGCCATTGCTTGTGGTTGCTTGTTGGTGGTGCGGCGAGGTCACGCGATGGCGAGGCCGCGGCGACGCGGAGAAGTTGTCGGCGTCCTAGGAACGGGGGTGCCCAGACTTGCCTGCCTGCATCCCAGGGCGTGGCTCCACTAACGGCCTGGTACAGCCCATCTTCAGCAACAACAACTCAAGACCCATGCGAGGGGCCAGGCCTTGCGAGGCAGACGACGCCAAGGCCTCCCTGGTGACAACCTCAGTAGGCTGGCTCCTGAGGAGGGGATATATCTATGCAGGGAGCACCTTGCGAGGCTCATGTGACGTGAGCCATGACGACCAAGGCTAGGCGAGCGCCAGCGGGTGCAGTGTACCAGTTTCCTATTTGGTGCTAAGGAGGCAAGCGCAGGCGTGGGGTCTCGAGGAATCAGGCAAAGGTTTCCATATCAGTGCAACAAGACCAAGACCAGCAGGACGGCAGGACTGAGGTCATCGCGGAGCCCACAGCAGCATCACCACCAGAGCCTTTGGCAGGCGAAGACCACCTTTTGTCAGGATAGCTTGTACTAGTTGTCCCCCTTCAAACCTGGATGTCGTGGGATCCCTTCCTGCCTAACATTTGGGTAGAGGACCAAGGCCACTATAAATAGGACCTAGCCAACCCCGTAGTGGGGGATGGACTGATCTAGCAGAGAGGGAGAGAGAGAGCGGGGATGGACTCATCTAGCAGAGAGAGAGAGAGAGAGAGAGAGAGCGGGGATCGGATTCCTTCCACCTGAACGAGCTCACCAGTTCATCGAGCCCAAGAACACCTTGCCTCCTGAGGTTGTTCATACGTTGTATTAGTTCATCCTCGGCCCCCCGAGGCAATCCACCCACAAACTGGAGTAGGGTATTTTTAGGATCGAAAGTATGTCTAGAGGGGGGTGATTAGACTACTTGACCAAATAAAAATCTAGCATTTTCCCAATTTTAAATCTTGGTAGATTTTAACAACTTAGCCCAAGTCAAGAAATCAACCTACACATGCAAGTCTAAGAGTATAGCAGCGGAATGTAAAACATTGCACATGAAGGTAAAGGCAAGAGTTTGGAAGGAGCAAACGCAATGTAGACACGTAGGTTTTTGGCGTGGTTCCGATAGGTGGTGCTATTGTACATCCACGTTGATGGAGACTTCAACCTGCGAAGGGTAACGGTTGCATGAGTCCATGGAGGGCTCCATCCACGAAGGGTCCACGAAGAAGCAACCTTGTCTATCCCACCATGGCCATCGCCCACGAAGGACTTGCCTCACTAGGGTAGATCTTCACGAAGTAGGCAATCTCCTTGCCCGTACAAACTCCTTGGTTCAACTCCACAATCTTGACGGAGGCTCCCAAGGGACACCTAACCAATCGAGGAGTGTGTTGATGATGAACTCCTTACTCTTGTGCTTCAAATGATAGTCTCCCCAACACTCAACTCTCTCTCTCACTGATTTGGATTTGTTGGAAAGATGATTTGAGTGGAAAGCAACTTGGGGAAGGCTAGAGATCAAGATTCATATGGTTGGAATGCAATATCTTGGTCTCTGAAAGTGCTAGTGATCGACTAGAGGGGGTGAATAGGCGATTTTTATGAAAGTCTTCAAAACATGGAAGTTTCGAAGACAAACGATAGGAATAAACCTATTACCATGCAGCGGAAGGTAGACTACACTAAGCAAGCCATAGTCAAGTATTCAATGAAATGAAAGCACAAAGACTAATAGCAGCTAGGCAGTATAGATCAGGATGGAAGATAATATGAAGCCAATCAGAACAAGCAGTCACACAGTGAAGACAAATAGATAATGCAAACAGGCAATGACTTCACAAGGACCAATCTGCAAATAAAGAGATGGGAAGGATAGAACCAGTGGCTCGTTGAAGACAATGATTTGTTGGACCAGCTCTAGTTGCTGTGACAACTGTACGTCTGGTTAGGGAGGCTGAGATTCAACTCAGAAGACCGCGTCTTCACCTTATTCCCCTTGAGCTAAGGACACCCAGTCCTCGCCCAATTACTCTGGTAAGTCTTCAAGGTAGACTTCCAAACCTTCACAGACTTCGTTCACCGGCGATCCACAATGACTCTTGGATGCTCAGAACGCGATGCCTAACCGGCTAGAGGATTCACAGTCCTCAAGTGTAATAAGTCTTCAAATCACACAGACAAGAAGAATTAAGTGATGCCTAACACTATTTGGCTCTGGGTGTTTAGGGCTTTGTCCTCGCAAGGATTTCTCTCTCAAAGGCTTCGAGGTGGGTTGCTCTCAAACGACAAAAGTCGTGCACTAACTCTGAGCAGCCAACCAATTTATGGTGTAGGGGTGGGCTATTTATGGCCACTAGGCAACTCGACCTGATTTGTCTGAAATGACCCTGGGTCACTAAGGAACTGACACGTGTTCCAACGGTCAGATTTCAAACACACGCGGAAATTTACTTGAGCTACAAGCAAAGCTAACTTATCCTGCTCTGGATAAGATTTGCTCTTATTGTCTTCGCTCGAAGACATAGGATTTTGGTTAAGCATCACTTCAGTCATTCTGACTGGTTTACTTGGACCCCACTTAACAGTACGGTGGTTCCTATGACTCGACAAAAAAGAAAAAGAACGGCGAAAAAACTAAGTCTTCGCGCTCCATAGTCTTCACGCGATGTCTTCTCTTGTCATAGTCTTCAATGTGAATGTCTTCACATACTACCTTTGACTTCAATGTCTTCATACATTTTTAGGGGTCATCTCTGGTAGGAAATCCGTATCAATGAGGGACTTCTACCTGTGTTATCCTGCAATTCTCACAAACACATTAGTCCCTCAACCAGGTTTGTCGTCAATACTCCAAAACCAACTAGGGGTGGCACTAGATGCACTTACAATCTCCCCATTTTTGGTGATTGATGACAAACTGGTTGAAGTTTTCAACGGGGATAGAAATAT
The DNA here is from genome assembly GCF_056163025.1 of Triticum urartu. Taxonomy (NCBI): domain Eukaryota; kingdom Viridiplantae; phylum Streptophyta; class Magnoliopsida; order Poales; family Poaceae; genus Triticum; species Triticum urartu. The sequence continues at coordinate 411,425,262 of NC_141879.1, read as the reverse complement.
GTGAAATTGTAAAGGATTTAAGTATTGTCTTCGTAAGTAGCAGAAAGGCTCCCCCTGAAGATGTGCATATAAGTATTTTGCTTTTGAATGCAAATGCACATGGCAGGTTGTACTTGCGAGCTCCTCTTTTACTTATGAAGACAATTCATCATGCATGAAAGGATATATCAAAGATAATGACATGCATAATGAAAAATGGATGTCTGCAAAATGACCTAAGTGCGGAAGTTATCATTGCACATGCGGAATTTATCATCGCATCACAGAATAGCAAATAAGTAGCAGACAACCATCAATTTTAAGTGTTACAACTCAAAGAACCGAATGTATCAAAAGGCGAGAGTTGTAGACACTAGGCAAAATATAAAGAAACCGCCCATATGGACCCGCTTGAAGACTATCAACTTATATGCTTCTCCCCCTTTTGTCAGTAAGGACTAAAAAGGTTTGAAGACATAGAGCTTCTACTCGTTCCCAGAGGGAGTAGGTGAAGCAGCAGGGTCGTCGTTGGCGTTTGGCGGTGCAGAAGAACTCGGCACTATGTCGATATGTGGCGATGCAAACGTTGGAGAAGTCACATCATCTTCATCCTCGATGACTCTGGCATTTACAGTAGCCGCTGGAGAGGAGTATTCAGAGTCTTCAAGAGATGGAGTCCAACGCAAGTGAGCATTCCTTGGAGGAGTTGAGTCAAACTTGAATCTTTCTGTGAAGCCATCGTCTCTTAAATCATCTTCAGAGCACAGAAGTGTCAGACTCTTCCAAGATCGCCGACAGGTGTCATGGGAGACAAATGTGTTCTTGGTGGCAACATTACGAATGCGATTGACATCCACCAAGAGACTATGCATTTAATGCTTCAGCCAGTCATGATGCTTATCTTGCTTTTGATGAAGTGCGACAAGAAGTTCTCAGTCATTTAGAACACGAGAGAGCTTCTGAGGCCTTTGAGAAATAGTGCTTTATGTGTTGGCTTGAAGAGGGGCACGAGTATTGCCTGCTAATGGATAAACACGAGTGATAGAATTGGGCACATAATGACTTGGAATAGGCTGAGTGAAGCTTTCATGGTCTGCATTGTGAAGACATAGCGGCTCCTTTGCAGGGTCAGGGTAAATGGCATCAACAGACATATTGACCTCCGGCAAAAAGACAAGATGGTTTCGTGCAGAGGGTTGATAGTTGATTATAGAGTGAAGATTGATGAGGCGCAGGACCCATGGAGCATAGAACTTCAGTCCAAAGATGTCTGAGCCTGATGCTGCTAGTTGAGAATGAAGAAATCTTGTGCATTGAAGCTCTTGCCATTGAGAATATAGAAGACCAATGTCTTCATTGTACCTTCAAGTTTTGCAGCTGGAGAATGTCCTTTGATAGGCCAGAGAGTTCACTGTATGATGTGGTAGATGGTGCGTGGCAGATACTCAAGGTCTTCAACAAAGAGCGCCTGAGGATATTCAGCATCTGGAGGCAAAGGCTTCATCATACTGAGCATCTGGCTCATGTTGGGCTCGGGCTTCTGAAAAATGCTCTCCAAAGCATCACGGTGAAGCCTACAACCAGGTTCAAACAGATCGCCTGGAGTGGACAGGCCAGTTAGCTCAATGATATCAAGAGCTTTGGCTTCATGATGGACATTGCCTGTCATCCACTCAAGGACCCAAGTCTTTGGATCCCTGCTGTAGCCGCGAATGTGAAGAGTTGCATAAAACTGTAATAGAAGCTCTTCATTCCAGTGTTCCTTGTCTGTGACAAATTGCAGGAGTCCAGCATCTCTGAAGCAATCCAACGCTTCTTCTAGACAGGGCAGGCCAGCTATAGCTTCAGTGTCGAGACGCATATGTGGAAATATGCGCTCTTGATTGTATAAGACGCATGAATAGTAGCTGCGATGCTGATAGCTCCAGAACTGATCCGATGAAATGTGAGGTTTGGAGTATGGGTTCTTGGCACTATTGAAGAAGGTGTTATGTGCCATGAAGCCATTCACATTGAAGACCCCAGGTGAGGTTGAAGTGCCTGGGAATCTTGCAAGTCTTGGCTTGGGCTTCTGGACTTGAGGCCTGTGCTCGACATGATAGTCAAATTGTGGACCCGCAGCAGGTGGAGGAACCAAAATGGGCCATCGGACCATAACAGGCTGACGATGATCAAATGCCAGCTCAACAGTATGAGGTCTTTGAGGGGGTACATGAGCATTGGCATTTTCGTTGACATGGGCTGCAAGTGGCACAATAGCTTCAGGAGGAATGATTATGTCTGGTGCAGCATCCTCATTGGCTTCAGGTGCTTCATTATTGGCTTCGGGCATGACGACATCATTGTCGTCAGCAGTGTTGTTGGTGGTGGTGATGTTAGCTTCAACCTCCACTTGTGTGGCTGGAGGGTTGGACACATTTTTCTCGGGAGCAACATCTTGGTGGACTGGGGAAGTTGCAACTCATTCTTCTTCAACTCTTGGTTCTTCTTTATCATCGGCTGATGTAGCAGGAATATCTTCGGCCCTTTTGGCTTCAGACTCAGAGACGTTCATAGTTGGAGTGGCTTCTGGGAACACTTGACGTGCAACAGATCGGTGGTGCACTTCTCCTTCTGGAACGCTCGGAAGAGTGACTTGGGGCCTTGGTCCTTTGCGAAGCCTGCGTAACGCTAGCGACGCCTGTGGAGATGGAGTTGGCTAGGCCTCAAAGTCATCGTCATCTTGCACTGGTGAGGTGACTTGTGGTTGGGGAGTACTTGGGGTGTCTTGTTGTTGTGGGTGATCAGCCCATGATGCATCCTGAGCAATTGGCATCATAGGACGACCAATGCTGATGAGCTCGATGTGCTTGAGCACAGGCGATGATACCACATTTTGTTCAATCTGAGGAAGGACTTCATCATCTGCTACATTGTCGTGGTGACCAATGTCTTCAGCTGCGGTGGGGTCAACAGCTGGAATATCTTCAACTTCAGGAGCCTCTGTGGAAGCAGGCTCATGAACTATCATACGACGTTCACGATGTTCAGACGCAGGACGAGCAACAGAAATTGGCTCGACAAGAAGGGGCTCTGTAGAAGAAGCCCGGTCTCTCTTCTTTGTTTTCCTTTTCTTGGTTGGGGAGCATCATCAGTGGTGGCTTTGGTCTTGCGCTTTCTGGCTTCGGCTTCAGCTGCTCTAGTTTTCTTGAATTCTGAAGCCACTGTGGGGACCTTAGGCTTTGAGTCTGTCATACTGGCTGGGAAGACAATGCGAGGTTCTTCTTGCCTCGATGCTTCTGGTTCTGCCACAGCTGGCTTCTTCTTCTTCTTGGCAGCCATTCTGGGGTCGATGCCTGGTCACCCCAAGGCCTTGCGCTTTTCAGCTTCATTGTAGCCTTGAACACATTTGGTAGCAAGATTCTTCATGCGCTCACGAGAACCTTGGGCTTCATCACGTTTCTTGAGAAATGCTTCCTTGAGCTCATGTAGCATGATCTTGAAGTTCTGCACATCCTTCACATTGAGCCTGGCCATATGCTTCTTGAATTGAGCCTTTTCAAAATCAATCTTGTGCTTCAATTCAACAATTTTCTGAGCAAGAGCTAACTCAGAAGCAATGGCGCCGTTGAAGGAGACGCCGAGGCCAATTGGAAGTTGTAGATCGTCAAAACTGAGTTCTGGATTGTCAAACCAGTCATCGATGAACTTGTTCAGAATCTCAACATCGAAGAGGGGAAGATCATTGAAGATTTCCGCCTGCTACTTGCTCTTAATCAACAGCTCAAGAGCGTCATTAGTAAGATCGTCGTCACTTGACAGATCAATGGCCTCATTTCTCAAAATGGCAGCAGGGGTCAGAGCAGGACTGGAGGAGTGCATAGGCTTCTTCTTCATCATCTCGGTCTTGGAGATGCGAGAGAGATCTTCAGACTGCACACTTGGTGCAGGTGGAGCGGTGGCCAAGGGCTTCACTCGTGAAGCTTTTGGTGGAGAGGAATGCTTCGGAGCCTTGGGTTTCTTCTGCTTCTTCGGCTTCGGAGGTGTAGGCGCTTCATCAGAGTCAGCGTCATCTGCAGGTCAATCCACATCTGCCCCTTGAACCCTGATATGAGTGATGAGACCTTCTAAGTCATAGAAGGGCCCAACCAGATTTGGTTCAGCTTCGCGTGTGCCATCGGCACGAGGCGCGGAGGGGCCAGGATTGAATTCTAATCCCCAAGATTTCTTGCTCTCCTTGGCCGAGTTCTTGGCAAACTGAAAGTTGCGCTTGAACAGATTGTCATCCTGACACCATAGCAGAGATGTGGGATGAGCATCAGTAGGTTGAGGTCCACGGACCATGGAAGGGAAGAAACCCTGAGCAATGGCTTCAGTTCTGGTCTTGGGTTGAAGATTTTTATAGAGAATATCTCCCAGGGACGCTTGATAGCATTCTTCTCAGCATACTCCTTGGTGACGAATCTATACTTAAACCATTGCTCATCCCAATATCTTCGAATCCATTGGCTTCGAGTTTTGCATTCATTATAGGTTTCTTCAGGATCAGTTTTGTACAGTTCATGCAGATCAGCTGGCAAATCCTTTGATGTTTACTCGCGGCGCTGTCTGCCGCCCTTCCTCACTGACTTTTGCGAAGCCATGAAGTTAAAACTATATGGCTTCAACACTGACAAAGGCTTCTTGGTTAGACAAGAACTGTCTTCGGGAGAGTTGATATGATGCTGTAAGAATTCTGCAAATGAATGCAGACTATGAGAACCAAGGGATTCTCCCACAGACATGTACCTGTGACAGCAGTAAAGATGTGAGGGAGGGGAAGAGGTCATATGCATTCTCAAAAGATTTTGAAGATAAATCAGTTTGAAGACATTGACCTCATAACGCGAAGACATTCACTTATGTGTTTGAAGTTGGTTCCAGATTTGTACAAATCCAAGAATAGGTACAAGTGATGAATCTAACTAGTTTAGATGCATAAGTGAAGATGCTAGGCACAGTATGAGATGCAGAACTAGATAGATCCAAGTTTGTAGTCACAGAAACCACTTTTGGTGAAGAAGGATGAATCGATTAGATCAAAAGACGGTAAAAAGTGAGATTTTAATTACCACACGATGAACTGCTAGATGAGAAGAGTAGGAGACTGAGCAGTTTGATCCGCCGTGCCCTAACTTGGCAATGGAGGACACCTATGGCGGCGGCCGAGAAGACAATGTCCGCGGCCGGCGTGAGGACGGCGTCAGTGAAGTCGCGGCAGCTAAGCGCTTCGTCGCCGGCGTCGTCGAGAGCTAGCAGAGGCGCTAGGGTTTTGACGAGGTGGAGAGGTGTAAGAAGGATTTTTGACCGTGAGGGGACATGTATTTATAAGGAAAATAACGGCACAGCGCAATTACGCAGGTGCCCCTGGCTGTTCACATCTGAGGGACACGTGGCGAACATGCAACACATTGAAAGCAATTCCATGTTCCCACGCCCGTCTAGATTGTCGGGCGGTCGTTCCGGCTTCTCCGGGTTTCAGGCAATAAGGATTAAGCATTTCAAATATATTAAATGTTTGTCTCTATGTCTTTTGCTAACAAGGACGCAGAGAAGACATTCGACAGTTTCAATAGAATGCATATGATTTGGATAGATAGATTTGAGGTAGAAGCATCGAGAGGTTAGGATCTGATCACATTCACTTAGATCAAAAGATTCAAATGAAAAGACATAGCTATAAGTGAATGATGTAGAGGACAGAACACTTAATATATGCATATACCAAGTCAACATTGTGAAGATAAACAAGAAAGCAAATCAATGTCGAAGACAAATCAAGTGTGAATACTTTGCGAAAGTAACGCCATGAGAAAAACACTTCTAAAGGAAGAATTTGGTGGTGGCATTACCCACCTTATAGGAAGTATTAGACCCAGACACGGCGCACAATTATCGTGGCGCTCCGAAGTCAAATTCCACGTTAATGTATTCACACTCAGAATGTAAGTCTTCATTGATTGAAGATATACTTTACTTCGAGTGTTGCACATCTAAGTCATCAACATACATAAGTGTTAGGATGTGTGCCTGATCACAGGACATTTGAGGATTCCAAGATATTTATCTCACACCGTAACTTGCAAAACCTTTTCTCATCCAAGGGCTTTGTGAAGATATCTGCCAGTTGCTCTTCAGTGTTGATGTGTATGATATCAATATCTTCCTTCATGACAGGATCTCTGAGAAAGTGATGACGGATCTGAATGTGCTTTGTCTTCGAGTGCTGAACTGGGTTGTTGGCAATCTTGATGGCGCTTTCATTGTCGCGGTAGAGTGGCACTTGCTTCAGATGAATGCCATAGTATTTGAGTGTTTGCTTCATCCATAGAAGCTGAGCGCAGCAAGATCCAGCAGCAATGTATTCAGATTCAGCAGCGGAGAGAGATACATAGTTCTGCTTCTTTGAAGACCAACACACAAGTGATCGTCCCAGAAAGTGACATGTGCCTGATGTAGACTTGTGATCCACCTTGTCACCAGCATAATCAGCATCCGAGAATCCAACTAAATCAAACTCTGATCCCTTTGGATACCATAATCCTAGTGTTGGGGTGTGAGCCAAATATCGAAGAATTTGCTTCACCGCTAAGTGATGCGATTCCTTTGGTGCCGCTTGGAATCGAGCACACATGCAAACACTAAGCATAATATCTGGCCTAGATGCACATAAATAAAGCAAAGAACCAATCGTGGAGCGGTATACCTTTTGATCAAACTCTTTACCATTGTCGTCGGGACCTAGATGGTGTTTAGCTGGCATTGGCGTCGTGTAACCTTTGCAATCTTGCATTCCAAACTTCTTCAGGCAATATTTGAGGTATTTCTCTTGAGATATGAAGATGTCGTTGCGTTGCTGTCGTATTTGAAGACCAAGGAAGAACTTCAACTCACCCATCATGGACATCTGATATTGCTCTTGCATCATGTATCCAAACTCATCACTATATTTCTGATTAGTGCAGCCGAAGATAATGGCATCCACATATATGTGGCACACAAACAGTTCACCATCATATGTCCTCGTGAAGAGTGTGGGATCCAGGGAACCAGGTTTGAAGCCTTTGCTCTTCAGGAAGTCCTTGAGTGTGTCATACCAAGCACGAGGGGCTTGTTTGAGGCCATACAGTGCCTTGTTGAGCTTATAAACCATGTCAGGATGTTTTGGATCTTCAAAGCCAGGCGGTTGTGCAACATACACTTCTTCTTCAATCTTGCCCTTGAGAAAGGCACTCTTCACATACATTTGATACAGAAGAATGTTATGATGATTTGCATGGGCTAGCAGTATGCGTATAGCTTCAAGCCTAGTCACAGGAGCAAATGTTTCATCAAAGTCAATTCCTTCAACTTGAGTGTATCCTTGAGCAATGAGACGAGCCTTGTTTCTGACAACTTGACCATGCTCATCTTGCTTGTTGCGATATATCCATTTAGTGCCTATGATATTGTGCTTACGAGGATCAGGACGCTTGACCAGTTCCCATACATTATTCAGCTCAAATTGTTGAAGCTCTTCTTGCATAGCTTGAATCCATTCAGGTTCCATGAAGGCTTCATCAACTTTCTTGGGTTCAGATATTGAGACGAATGCGAAGTGCCCACAGAAATTTGCTAGTTGTGTTGCCCTTGAACGAGTGAGTGGACCAGGTGCATTGATGCTATCAATTATTTTCTCAATTTGTACTTCATTTGCAACACGAGGATGAACAGGACGAAGATTTTGCTCTTGCTGATCATTGTCATCGTTAGAAGGATTGTCTTCAGGCTGAGCATTGTCTTCAGGTTGATCAGGTGCAGAGATGATGAGTTCCTCTTCGGGCTGTGCTTCAGACGGTATGATTTCTCCAGTTCCCATAAGCTTGATGGATTCACTGGATGGAACTTCATCTAGCACATTTGGCAGGTGCTCTCTTTGCGAGCCGTTAGTCTCATCGAACCGCACATCCACAGTTTCAACCACTTTATAGTGAAAGAGGTTGAAGACTCTGTAGGAGTGCGAATTCTTTCCGTATCCAAGCATAAAACCTTCATGTGCTTTCGGTGCAAATTTTGAAGTGTGATGTGGATCCTTGATCCAGCACCTGGCACCAAATACTCTGAAGTAACTGACATTTTGCTTCTTACCAGTGAGGAGCTCATAGGATGTTTTGTTCAGAAGCTTGTGAAGATAAACACGATTGATGATATGGCATGTAGTATCAATGGCTTCAGGCCAGAACTTTCTTGGAGTCTTGTATTCGTCGAGCATCGTCCGGGCCATCTCAATGAGTGTTCTGTTCTTGCGTTCCACGATGCCATTCTACTACGGCGTGTACGGAGCTGAGAACTCATGAGTGATGCCCAAAGTATCAAGATAAGTGTCGAGGCCGGTGTTCTTGAATTCAATGCCATTGTCACTTTTGATGTGCTTGATCTTGACGCCATAGTTGTTCATGGCTCGATTGGCGAAGCGTCTGAAGACATCCTGCACTTCAGTCTTGTAGAGGATTATATGCACCCATGTATATCTTGAATAATCATCAACAATGACGAAGCCATAGAGACAAGAAGTAGTAGTAAGAGTTGAGTAGTGAGTGGGACCGAAGAGGTCCATGTGTAGCAGTTCGAAGGGTTGAGTCGTTGTCATGATTGTCTTCGAGGGATGCTTGGCCCTCGTCATCTTTCCAGCTTCGCAGGCACCGCATAAGTGATCCCTCTTGAACTTGACGCCCTTGATGCCTATGATATGCTTCTTCTTTGCAAGAGTGTGCAAATTCCTCATGCCAGCATGCCCTAGCCTCCGATGCCAGAGCCAGCATTCTGAAGCTTTTGCAAGAAGACATACGGCAAGCTGTGGTCCTGCTGAGAAATCTACCATGTAAAAATCATCTTTCCGATACCCTTCAAAGACTAGAGACTTGTCAGATTCCATTAGAACAAGGCAACGATATTTTCCAAACATCACAATCATGTTTAAATCTCAAAGCATTGAGACAGACATTAAGTTGAAACCAAGGGATTCAACAAGCATCACTTTATCCATGTGCTGATCCCTTGAGATTGCAACTCTAACTAGACCCAATACCTTGCTTTTACCAGTATTAGCAAATGTGATGTGACTCTTGTCAAATGGACGTAAGGTTGAGTCCATGAGAAGACTTCGCTTGCCAGTCATGTGATTAGTACATCCACTATCAATAATCCATTCTGAAGCAGCTGGTGTCATACCCTACAGTGCAGTTAGGGGGATAGGCTTCACGAAGAGAATTGTGAAGCATAAACATTTGACAATCAAGTGGATTATGAAAGCTTAGATCGAGGTTAGGACTGATAGGGCAAGTAGCAAGCGACTCAGGAACAAAATACATAATAAGACCATTTGGGCATTTGATCTTGCACCCTACAAGATGTTTAAGGTCCCCAGCAATAGCTTCAGACGCATTTGATTTTCGGCTGGAGACCCTTCCCTGCAAAAAAGAGTTAAGCTTTCTTAGCCACCCACATCTTCAAGGGTGGCTTCGAAGCAATGAGTCTAAGTGCAGCATCTGAGAACTTTGGCTTTGGAGCCCTAGCAAATAGTCTTGCAGGTGGACAATAGTACTCATAAGAATAAGCAGAGTAGTTCTTGGTCTTATGAACATGGCGGTTTGATGAAACGTGCTCATATTCATAGGCCTGAGTATGGTTTCCCTGCAAAACATTTGCGTTAGTGCGACTAAGGTGAGTCCTCTGTCTGTATGAAGCCTTTGGACCATATGAAGCCCATGGTCTGGGGTTTATCTTCTTCACTTGTGGTGTCATGACGACATACACAGGAAGATTTTCCAGACACTTTTTTGGCACCCAGACTTTCTTCATAGGTGGCCCATTCCTGCAGTTAGTACCAATATACCTGGCAAACACTTCACCATTCTGATTCTTAAACAGTTTATAGTTTGCATCAAAGGATTCATCAATAACAATGGGATTAGCACAAGTGAGGCCAGATAGGGTGGATGGATCCACTGAAGGTTCCTTTGCAGCAACCCATGTGGTTTTGGGGTACTGCTCAGGTTTCCAGTAAGAGCCATCAGCATTCATTTTCCTTTCGAACCCAACACCCTCTTTCCTAGGGTTTCGGTTTAGGATACGCCTTTTGAGGACATCACATAGTGTCTGATGCCCTTTGAGACTTTTGTACATCCCTGTTTCAAGCAATGTCTTCAACCTAGCATTTTCATCAGCAATAACAGTGGCATCCTCAGCAGAGGGGTTAGTTACCACATCAACAGTTGAAGATATTGCAACAGTAGCAGTAGTAGAACATCCAGCAACAGAAGTAGCGTTGTCACGCTCAATGCATTTAAGACATGGTGTTTCAAATCCTTCCTGAGCGGAACTGATCTGTTTGGCGTGAAGTGACTCGTTTTCCTTTTGAAGATCTTCATGAGCCGCTCTCAATTTCTCAAGATCTTGCTTCCTTTGAAGATAATCATAGGAAAGCTTTTATTGAGTTGTTGAGAGCGTTTCATGACGACTTTCAAGTTCCTCATACTTAACATGAAGATTTTTTATGTCTACAATTAAGGACTGAGATCGATTCATTCCAGCGTCTAACAGTCATCGCTTTTGTCTAATAGTTTTTGAATATGTTCCATTGCTTTCTGTTGTTCAGTTGCAATTTTAGCAAGTGTTTTGTAGCTGGGTTTGGAACCACAATCAGAGTCATCTTCACTGGATGTTTGATAGTGAGTAGTGCGTGAGTTTACCTTGGCACCGCGTGCCATGAAGCAATAGGTGGGAGTGGAGTTGTCCTTGTCATTAGCATCGGCGTTGGTGATGAAGTCATTGTCTTTAATGTTGAAGATGGACTTGGCAACGTAGGCGGTAGCCAGACTTGCAACGCCAGAATCGGACTCCTCCTCAGACTCCACCTCCGCCTCCTCAGAAGCAGACTCCTCTAAATCCATTTCCTTGCCAACAAACGCACGAGCCTTTCCAGATGAGCTCTTCTTGTGTGATGAAGACTTTGATGAAGACTTGGAAGAAGACTTTGAGTATTTCTTCTTCTTCTTGTCGTCAGAATCATATTCCTTGCTCTTCTTCTTGTTGTTGTTCTCATTGTCCCACTGCGGACACTTAGAGATGTAGTGACCATGTTTCTTGCACTTGTGGCATGTTCTCTTCTTGTAGTCATGAGCAGAAGCTTCATCATTCCTTGAGCTGGATCGTGAGGACTTTCTGAAGCCTTTCTTCTTGGTGAATTTTTGGAACTTCTTCACAAGCATAGCAAGCTCCTTTCCAATGTCTTCAGGATCATCAGAACTGCAATCAGATTCTTCTTTAGATGAGGAAACAGCTTTTGCCTTCAAAGCACAAGTTCGCCCATAGTTGGGACCATAGATGTCTCTTTTCTAAGAAAGCTGAAACTCATGTGTGTTGAGCCTTTCAAGTATGTCAGACGAATCGAGTGTTTTGAAGTCAGGGCGTTCTTGAATCATCAGGGCTAGGGTGTCAAACGAGCTGTCAAGTGATCTCAGGAGTGTCTTGACGACTTCATGCTTGGTGATCTCAGTAGCGCCGAGGGCTTGAAGCTCATTTGTGATGTCAGTGAGTCGATCAAACGTGAGCTGAATATTCTCATTGTCGTTTCTCTTGAAGCGGTTGAAGAGGTTGCGAAGGACACTGATTCTTTGATCTCTCTGGGTTGAGACGCCTTCGTTGACCTTGGAGAGCCAATCCCAGACTAGCTTGGATGTTTCCAGAGCACTCACACGGCCATACTGTCCATTGGTCAGATGACCACAAATGATGTTCTTGGTAGTGGAATCCAGTTGAACGAACTTCTTGACATCAGCAGCGGTGACACCTTCACCAGCCTTGGGGACACCATTCTTGACGACATACCAGAGGTCGACATCAATGGCTTCCAGATGCATGCGCATATTATTCTTCCAGTAGGGATATTCAGTTCCATCGAAGACTGGGCATGCAGCGGAGACTTTGATTATCCCTGCAGTCGACATAGCTAAAACTCCAGGTGGTTAAACCGAATCACACAGAACAAGGGAGTACCTTGCTCTGATACCAATTGGAAGTGCTAGTGATCGACTAGAGGGGGGTGAATAGGCGATTTTTATGAAAGTCTTCAAAACATGGAAGTTTCGAAGACAAACGATAGAAATAAACCTATTACCATGCAGAAGAAGGTAGACTACACTAAGCAAGCCATAGTCAAGTATTCAATGAAATGAAAGCACAAAGACTAATAGCAGCTAGGCAGTATAGATCAGGATGGAAGATAATATGAAGCCAATCAGAACAAGCAGTCACACAGTGAAGACAAATAGATAATGCAAATAGGCAATGACTTCACAAGGACCAATCTGCAAATAAAGAGATGGGAAGGATAGAACCAGTGGCTCGTTGAAGACAAGGATTTTTTGGACCAGTTCCAGTTGTTGTGACAACTGTACGTCTGGTTAGGGAGGCTGAGATTCAACTCAGAAGACCACGTCTTCACCTTATTCCCCTTGAGCTAAGGACACCCAGTCTTCGCCCAATTACTCTGGTAAGTCTTCAAGGTAGACTTCCAAACCTTCACAGACTTCGTTCACCGGCGATCCACAATGACTCTTGGATGCTTAGAATGCGACGCCTAACCGGCTGGAGGATTCATGGTCCTCAAGTGTAATAAGTCTTCAGATCACACAGACAATAAGACTTATGTGATGCCTAACACTCTTTGGCTCTGGGTGTTTAGGGCTTTGTCCTCGCAAGGATTTCTCTCTCAAAGGCTTCGAGGTGGGTTGCTCTCAAACGACAAAAGTCGTGCACTAACTCTGAGCAGCCAACCAATTTATGGTGTAGGGGGTGGGCTATTTATAGCCACTAGGCAACCCGACCTGATTTGTTCGAAATGACCCTGGGTCACTAAGGAACTGACACGTGTTCCAACGGTCAGATTTCAAACACACACGACAACTTTACTTGAGCTACAAGAAAAGCTGACTTATCCAGCTCTGGATAAGATTTGCTCTCATTGTCTTTGCTCGAAGACATAGGATTTTGGTTAAGCATCACTTCAGTCATTCTGACTGGTTTACTTGGACCCCACTTAACAGTACGGTGGTTCCTATGACTCAACAAAAAATAAAAAGAACGATGAAACAACTAAGTCTTTGCGCTCCATAGTCTTCACGCGATGTCTTCTCTTGTCATAGTCTTCAATGTGAATGTCTTCACATACCACCTTTGACTTCAATGTCTTCATACATTTTTAGGGGTCATCTCTGTTAGGAAAACCGAATCAATGAGGGACTTCTACCTGTGTTATCCTGCAATTCTCACAAAAATATTAGTCCCTCAACCAGGTTTGTCGTCAATACTCCAAAACCAACTAGGGGTGGCACTAGATGCACTTACAGTCTCAACACATGAATAGGTGGTTCTCTCTCAGAAAATGAATGTTGGAAGTGTAGGCATGTTCTCATGGCTCTCTCCAGGAGTGAAGAGTGGGTTGAAGGCTATTTATAGCCTCCACACAAAATCTAACTGTTACACACAATTCACCAAACTCGGTAGGACCGAATCAGAAAACTCGGTGGGACCGATTCAGTTCAAAATGTGAATGTTAGGCTTTTCGGTGGGACCAACATGTCAACTCGGTGGAACCGATTTGATTAGGGTTAGGGCATAACGTAATCTCGGTGAGACCGATTACACAAACTCGGTGGGACCGATTTTGGTAATAAGCTAACCAGAGAGTTGGTCAGGCAAACTCGATGGGACCGAATCGCTCATTTCGGTGAGACCGAAACGTTTTGAAAGGGAAACAGAGAATTTGCATTGCGAACTCGGTGGGACCGATGGCTCTTGTTGGTTGGACCGAAACGTTATGAAGGGTAACAAAGAGTTTGCAATCCCATCCCGGTGAGACTGAGTTCCCTATCGATGAGACCAATATGACTAGGGTTCCTGGCAGTGGCTATATCATGTGAACTCGGTGGCACCGGATACAACATTTCGGTGGAGCCGAGTTTGATTTTTGGTTTGGGACATATGTGGATATGAGAAAGTGGTTGAGGGTTTTTGGAGCATATCACTAAGCATTTTGAGCAAGTAAGTCATTAAGTAACACCTCATCCCCTTTTAATAGTATTGGCTTTTCCTATGGACTCAATGTGATCTTGGATCACGAAAATGAAAAAAGTAGAGTCATCATCTTGAGCCAATATGCGTCCTTAGCATTTTGAGGGGTCCACATTCTTAATCCATGCCATGCCAATCATTGAACTTTCTGAAATGATCATCTTGAAATAGTATTCGTTCAATGAGCTATATGTTGTTAATAATTACCAAAACCACCCAGGGATAGTTGCACTTTCAATCTCCCCCTTTTTGGTAATTAATGACAACATATAGATCAAAGCTTCGACAGATGATAATAAGATTGAAATACATCGTCACTTTGAGAAGTATGTGATAAGCAAGAGCTGCCCCTAAATTTGTACACTATTTAAGATTTCCTTTTGAATGCAAATGCACAATCGATTAGGATCATGGGTCACTCTTCCATGTCACATACATCTTGGTGGAGCGCTCAAAATGATATGAATTAAAACATGCACTCATCACTAAGCAAAGTGAATGATGATATAAGGATATAAAAGGTAATGTCATCCAAGCAAGCATTAAGGTAGCATATGATCAAACACATGATCATACAAGTATCTAACACAAGGACATAGAGTATCAACCAAGCACACAATAAAGTTCAACCAAAAAAAGAGAGACAAAGAAGCAAAACACTCTCTCTCGAAGCCTATGATCTATACATTTCTCCCCCTTTGGCAACAAGTTACCAAAAAGACAAAAAATGCATAGTGCTATGTGTCTCTCAGGCTTGGTCTTCTGCAGGTGCTGTAGAGAGAACTCCAAGGAAGAAGGCATCAGTGGATGATGTTGGAGCTGGTGGTGGTACTAAAGTTGTCGCTGGTGCAGATGAAGTAGATCTTTTATCTGATACTGGCACTACAGCAGACCTCTGACTCCTTGGCACATGCTGAAAAGCATTCGTAGTTGCCTTTCCTCTCCTCTCCTCAGCTTCCTCCTGGAGCTTCTCGACTGCCGTCTGTATCTCAGTCACCTTGAAGTCAAGATCATAGAACTTGGTCTCTACGATCCTCTCCAAGCTCGCCTGATTCTGAGTTAGGGTGGCCAAGCCCTTCTCAATCCTCAATGTAGCTTGAATTAGATAACCCAATTGATCTTGTTTTATCTTCAGGAACACCTGAGATGCTTCAGTAGTTGGCATCCTTGCAGCCTTTCCTGCCTTTGCCTTGGCTCTCTTCTCCTGTGCTTGTGCTGATGATGGTTCATTCTCATTCATTACAACTTCATTATCTTCAAAATCTGGGTATAAGGCTAAATGCTCCTTATCCAACAAGTAAGTACATGTGCCCATCTGAGTTGATGAGCATCTAAATGTGTGGAGCATACCCACAAGATCTCTTCTGGTCAGCAGTTGTCCTCTTGATTGTCTCCACAATCAGACTCATGACCTTGAATTTTTATGGTACATCAAAGATTTGCAGCAAGTTGATGGAATGTCCCCTTATCATCCCGTGATCTCCAGATTTGGGTAACAGAGTTCGCCTTAAGATGGTGTTGATATTGGGCAGACCAGACAACAAATAGTGCACAGATCCAAGCTTGTGTGTCTCCAAAGCTTTATCGGGGATCTCCTTGTACATATTTGCCATTGAGTTGTGGTCCTTCTTCCTCTTGGCATACACATCCAAATCATCTTCATGTTCCTCTCAGGCATTGATCAACTTGTCCCATTCATCTACAGATGATTGGTACCTTGTACCTTTAGACATCCACACTATCCTCCCATTTGGATAGAAATGAGCAGTGGAGTAAAATTGCATGATTAGCTCATCATACCATTTTGTGAGCTTCTATTCAACAAACTTGTCAACTCCACAAGCTTTGAAGCTTTCATGTACACCCGGGAAGTGATCCTCATTCTCATCAATAAATTCTCAATCGACCCATCTCATATCACTGACAATTGGCTTCTTGTCAAGCAGAATGGTCTCATAGAAGTCTTGTTGTTCTTTGGTGTGGAACCTATAGTCCACTGTAGTTCTCCTCCTTATAGCATCTTTCCTGATGTTCATGTCCTCAGCCACTGGGTGAGTGCCATTGTGGTCTGGAATCTTAGATATCAATTTTCTCAGGACTTGGGCTTCATCTTCTTCTTCTTCAACTTTAGGAACTGGGCCTTGTTCTTCTCTTCAGCAAGAATGTTTCTGGTGCTTCTCTTGGGCTTAGAAGGCTTCTGAGCTTGAGCTGTTGCTTTGGGAGCAGTTTTGGGATTTGATGTTGCAGCCCCTGACTTGGTTGCATCTCACATGAGCTTCTGAGACATGGGAGCTGGAGCAGCATCCTCTTCCTCTTCATCTTCTTTTGGCTCTCTCATTATGGAAGATCTACCAAGCACTCTGGCAGTGGTCTTCTTGACCCTCTCCTTCCTCTACTTGCCATCTCCAGCCTCTTTGGGTTCAAGAGTGAACTCCATAGTTTCTTGAGTGGAGGCTCTGGCCTTAGACATAGGAATCATTTTTGCCGGTGCCTTCTTGTTCAACCCTGGCTTAATTGTTGCAACTGTGCCATACTCTTTCTTCATCACCTTCTTCTTGGAGCTGACTTCCTCTTCAGTGGCCACATAGTACTCATCTTCAGAATCTGAGGTTTTCTTCTTCCTTGTTCTGGTGGCTGCTTTGGGCAAGTTGCTTGGTGTGCTCCTACTGCCCTTATCATAGCTGCTTGAGGGACTAGTGCCCTCACTCAATTGCACTTGCTCTTCTGACCTGTTCTGGCTATCACTCTGGTCTGACATTCTGGCAAGCAAACTGACAGTAAACCGTGCGAATAGATGTAGATGAGGTAGAATGGATGAGCATTACAAAGTGCAGAGTTTTTGCAAAACAAATGAGTCAAAAACTTAGTTTTAGTTCTCTAGAAAAAGCATTTCAAAGCTACCGATTTCTTAAACTTGGTGATACCAAAGCAACTTTGGAACCTAAACTAGTGAACTCGGTCAGACCGAGTCATAGTTTGGTGGCACCGAAATTGCTAGGGTTTCACATAGAGTCGAACTCGGTCACACCAATTTGCAATTTTCGATCGGACTGAAAACGCATGTGCAATGTCCTAAGCCAAAATCGGTGAGACCGATTTCTACAACTCGGTCGGTCCGAGATGAGTTCGGCAGAAACCTGACCCTAAATTTTTGAATAAAACCTAACCTAAAGGATGTTTTCTCTGGATAGATAGTTTTCAAACGTCGTAATGATCATGGCAAAGCAATGTGCTAGGAATCAGAGTAAGGAAATAGCACAAAGTACCGAACCCATACCCTAGTTCGGCGGGAGTTCGCTACGGCGACAACGGCGGAGCAAAATTCCATTGACAGTGATGGAAACCAGCGGCGGGAGGTTGCTGGCGGCGAGGAGATGATCCGGAGACCCGATGAGGCAGAGCAGGATATGTGCGGGCTGAGGAGGTTTGAAGAAATTTCCAAATTCTTACCCATGGGTATATATATCCTGACCCCATCGGTGTGACCGAGTGGAACAATTCGGTGGCACCGAGATGCAGAATCGCAAGCGGTTACTGCAATTCGGTGTGACCGAATAGTTCAAATCGGTTGCATCGAGATGGAAAACCTAGATCAACTTGGTGAACTCGGTGCGACCGAAGTGGATGACTCGTTCATACCGAAATGCACAAAGAGGTTTTGGAAGTTTAAGCCTATGACGAATAGGGGACTCCGAGTGCTCCTCACATAGAGTGGTTCGAATCTGACTTGATCAAACTTTGTGATGTAGCATGAATAGAATTTGAGACGAGAAAAACATAGATAGCTAGAGGAGGTTCTTAGGCATTCTTGTCCATCCACTTGGCAAAAGAGGAAACACCAAACAATCAAAACAACAAGTGGATGTCCTCGAATGAATAAAATATGCAATCAACATGCTCACACAATAAAATGACAATGAAATATGTGACAAAGCATGCACAAACACTCTAGCATCTATCAAGCAATTCGCGATGACTATGTCATCTATATATGAGTATATTGACTGAGGAGTCAAATGAGAACATTTGATCGTAGGTCATACTCATCGTTTAAGCACAAGTGCGGTTACACTTTTACATAAAGCATTGTTGTGCTCACACCTTTAGAGTTGCTTTAGCTCAATTGATTAGAGTAAAGCTCCCCCTAGATGTGATATCCCCCCTAAGAGGGATGAACTAACCTTGGGTTTTGTTGATGACTTCATGTAGGTGTTGAAGATGTGGATGCTCGATGTTGATGTAGATCATTTGGAGCAATCCATTGGAGTGAGTTGCACTTTCAATACCTATACGGGTTAGTCCCACAAGGAACAAACAAGGATATCCATAGACATAGAGTGATGTACAAACAAGATGATGTCCATGAAAGCATAGGTTACCTTGTCCCTTGTCTTACCAACAAGAGGGTTTGTGACTCCTTGAACTAGTGCAAGATGTGGAAGTTGTTTACAGTTGTCCTTGCCAAAAGGATATGAGTGAAGTATGTTGGCGGAGTCACCCTCCACAACTCTCTAATTCTTCTTCTTCGAGATCCACATCATTTTGATGGGAATCCTTGGAGTTGTAGTCGTACTTGATGAAGTAGAACATGATGAAGTAGAACTTGATGTAGTCTTGGGAACCCACTTGACCAAGGCCTTAGGAGCTTCTTCAAATGCATCAATCTCCTCTTGAAGCTTGTCCTTCCCTTTTTGCCTTTGGTCCTGTGGTGGAAGATCATCTTGAGGTTGTGTCCCTCAGAAAGAAGTAGGATCATACTTCTCTTGTTGAGGAACAAACTTCGTCTTGGGGTATTTGTCGGTGTTTTGGGAACGGGGGTCCCCAGACTTGCCTACCTGTGGCCTACGGCGTGGCTAAGCCAGCAGGCCGTACATCCCATCTTCATCAACAAGGCATCCAAGACCCTCGCGAAGGGCCAAGCCTCGCGAGGCGGACGACACAAGACCTCCTCTGGAGTGGCCTAGTTGGGCAGGCTCACGAGGGGCGGAGATAACAAGGCGAGGCAAACCTCACGAGGCTCTCGTGACATGAGCCATGACGATCGACACCAGGCGGGCGCCAGCGCGCAGTGTCCTTGTTTCCACTTGGGTGCTAAGGAGGCCAGCGCAGGCGAGGAGTACCGAGGCATCAGGCAAAGGTTGCCATATCGGTGCAACAGGACCAAGACCAGAAGGACGGCAAGACGGAGGTCATCGTGGAGCCCAAGACGGCGCCACCGCTAGAGCCTTTCGCAGGCGGAGACCACCTTCGTCAGGATAGCTTGTACTAGCTATCCCCCTTCAAATTTTCCCGCCATTGTTGGCTCCCTTCCCGCTCAATATTTGGGAAGAGGACCAGGGCCTCTATAAACAGGACTAGCCACCACCATAGGCAAGGACGAATCCTGAAGATCATCCCCACACACACAAGTTAGCCAAGCATGAGAACACCTCACCCTCAGGAGGTTGTTCTTCCCATTGTATTGTTCAATATCAGCCGAAGAGGCAATCCACCACCACACTGGAGTAGGGTATCACACCACAACGGTGGCCCGAACCAGTATAAATCTTGTGTCTTTCTGTGTTGCGAGTTTGTCAAGTTCGTCCGCGAGATCTTAGCGAGCTAGGGCGTAGATCGGTGGGAGGAAAAGACTTCGTGCGCACCCCAGTGTTCGGACCTTAAGGGTTTGCCGGAACCCAACATCCGACATTTGGCACGCCAGGTAGGGGTGTGCCAGAGCTTCTTCTTCGCCAATCAACTTGCGGACGCTCCGCGGCCGTGATGTCTGACGACCCAAGAGATGACTCCGACCGCTGGGCAGCCTGGCCAGCCCGGTCGGCGCCGCCCGCCTATGAAGACCTCAACCCCGCGCTCCAGGCACACGAGCACCGTCCAATCCTGCGGGGCGTGGGCGACGCGGCCAGGCGTCATCTACCCTCACTCCACGGCAAGTGCGAGCCACTGCCAAAGCCACAAGCCACACTGCGGCAACGGTGCCGCACTCACTGCGGGAACAGGCAAACACGCGGGCCGCACTCACCGTGGCAAGGGAGCTGATGCGGTGCCGGCTGATGGAAAGCGGCCGGGACGCACTGCTTGAACGCGTTGCCGAGCGGCTGGACGCGGCGGCCTCGGGAGCCCCGCCCTTCTGCCATCAGCTCCCTCCTTGGGCCGCTGCGGGGATTCACGGCAGACCATGCCGCCACCATGCACCGTCAGGTGCGCTAGGGGGCTTCGTCAACACCAGCATGGCCGGCGGCACCGGGGGCTCTTCCGCCCCCATACCACCCACAACAAGCATGAGCACAAGTGTCGCCTTCCATGTCCCAAGTGGGACGCCGCGCTATCACCCCCAGGACGTCACGCTGGGCCGGGCGGCATGGAGTGTGGGGCATCACGGCGAGGAGTTCGGGGTAACAGCCCCGGAAACCTACGTGCCCCGCATGACGGACCAGGAGCACACACCGGAGGATGACCCCGGCTCGTTCGTTGGAGAAGATTGGAAAGAAGGGATGTTAGGAGTCGAAGCCTTCCAGGAGCTGTCGGAGAACCACCACGACCGCGTGTGCGACGACCACTACAGGGTA
The DNA here is from genome assembly GCF_056163025.1 of Triticum urartu. NCBI lineage: Eukaryota > Viridiplantae > Streptophyta > Magnoliopsida > Poales > Poaceae > Triticum > Triticum urartu. Next base: position 411,404,587 of record NC_141879.1, on the reverse strand, counting down.
CCCCTAATCCCTCAGAAGCAAGCTTACGCTAACCATGAGTCGCAGGAGGAACAGATCACCGCAACGGCCGGCGGCCCCAGCTCAACGGCCTCCCTGATGGCGGGAGGATCGCGCTGGGGGCAGCAGGAGAGGGGTCGGGAGCCAGGCCCCTCCCCAAAGCATGCAAGGCCAGGGGATACCCGGAGGTAGGCCCTCTGCCAGGGAGGTTTCGACGATGCTTCCCCCAGCAGAGGACCTGTGGTCACCGAGGGAACTGCTGGCGTCCCCTTTCCCTCTTTTGTGTCGTCCTGGTGACCGGTCAACACAGAGGAGGTCAAGGGCAGCGCAAGGCGGGGCCCTCGTCTGGCGATATGAAGCAAGGCCGGTTCCTGTGAAGAAGGCCCAGTGCCTGTGAAGCTCGCCGCCCGTGACACTCTCACGTAATAATGAGTTGGGGCTGTACACGCCCCGAAGTCTCAGGAGCGCCTGCCTCAGGCCCTGGGGCTCCCTCCCACACCTAGTGGCAGCACTTAGCTCCGCACTGGTGAGAAGACTTGAAGACTAGAATACTAGACTAGGTGTCGGACGCGGCCTTTTGCTTTGGATCTCTCTTTCTGTGGTTTTGCTTTCTGGATCCGGATTTAAGTTGAAGCCGAATTTTTATCGATGTGCGCGGGGGGTGCCTTTTCTCGTTCGAGCCATTTCTTGCCTTCTAGATCTCGCTTGGTTTGGGACTCAAGTCCATCGCCTTTCCCTCGCGACTCCTCGCGAGCGGGACCGTGCGAAGCGCACGCTCGTCAAGCATGCGCCAGCACTGCGGCTGGCGCTCACCTCTTGTGGGGCCCCCTCATATGGGGCGATAAGCTCCGCAGGATTCTCAGAAACTCGTCGCTGCACGACCCAGCCCGAAGCTGATGCTGACTAAGGTAAACCACGATGGAAAACTCGCCCCCGACTCCACGAGTTCATGAGGACACATACCCACATCGCATAGGAAAGTAAAAGCTACAATTTGCTTACATGAGGGGGGCCCCCCCTCTCAAAATGCTCTTACGAGTCTTCCAAGGGTGACGCCCGAGTTTTGCGTGCAGGATGAAACGACAGGAGAACATGGGATCAGCCAGAAATATCACTCGCTACATCACCCGCGGACGCGTCGCTCACGTCGTCATCGTCTTCGTAGGTATCGTCGCCGCCGTCGGCGACGCCCCCATCACCGTCGTCGACCACGTCGCCTTCGTCTATGATGACCACCACTGCGTCATCCTCCGAGGTGAAGGCCCTGACCAACGCGTCCACATTGTCCTCTAACCAACGCGCCAGGTCACCCCGGACGGCCGTGGGTACGGGGCAATGGCGGCGTCAAAATCGAAGTTGGGGTCGGCATTCAAAAGGTGGCTGAAGACACGGGAGAAAGCAAGCTCAAGCAGGCCACGACCCCTTTCCTCCACAAGCTGGTGAGCTCTGGGAGATCGAGCCTCCGGGCGCATCACCACCTCGGTAAAGAAGGTCAGGTGGCTGGCATAGTCATTCGAGTGAGGGGCCGGAGCATTCTCGTCGCAGATGTAACCCAGGGCGGTGTTGGCCCTGTTCTAGAGGTCTTGAGGCATAGGAGCATGCTCGTGCTCCAGAGTCCGGCACTGGAGCACTTCCTCCCTGTTTCGTCATGCGATGGCCTCGGCATCATCAACTCGGTTCTGGAGAGAAAGCAGCTCGGCGCGGGCGGAGGCCAGGTCCGCCTGCGCCATAACCAGGGCGGCGGCCATGGCCTCGGCGCGCCTCTCGGCCTCATCCAACCTGGGCCTGAGGGCGGCGGCCCTACCATCATCCTCCACACCCGCGAGCTTTAGCTTCAAGTCGTACCTACCCTCCAGATTTGCGGAAACCTCGGCCACCCGGTGATTGATCTCCTCCTCGACTCCGGCCTTGCGGGCCCCGACGGCATCTTCTGCTTGAGCAACTTGACGCTCCCTCGTCTCCAGTTGCTCGAGCTCGAGGCTGCGCTCCACGGCTTCCAGGGCTAGCATCTCCTCGCGCTTCCGGACCTCCTATTCCTCCGCGGGCGTCCCCCTCAGCGATGCAAGAGCAGCCCCGCGCGCCTCCACCTGATGATCAAGGGACACGCTCCAGGCCTGGAGCCCCCGCACGCGCTCCTTCGCAGCCTCGCGACGGCGTTCAGCCTCGCAAGCCTCTTCCAAGGCTCGCGAGCGGGCTTCATGGGCGATCTTGAGGGACGCCTCGGCCTTCGCATTCTCGAGGTCGCGCTGATAGCGACCGAGGTTGATGGCCACCCTCAGCTTGTGCCGCTCCTCCACTAGCCGGAGACCTTCAGCCTCAAGACGCGAGTCGACACCAGCGAGCTCTTCATCGAGGCAGTTCATCGCACCCATCGCCTCCTAGAAGAGCTCATGGCGGACTATGCTCCGCCCGCACTCGAGCTCGAACACTCGACCCGCCTCGTCCTCCACCTCGGGGGCTGCGGGCGGAGCGCCAAGTGGCGCGCTACCTCCCAGCAGGGGGCTGCGGGCTGACTCCACGCCTGACACCAGCCCGTCCTCGCGAGGAGCCCAAGCTAATAAGGGCTCGCCGCTTGAAGAGGAACCAAAGATCAAAGTCAACCAGCGGTTCTCCATGAGCAAACGAGGAGTCTTGGGCACGCAGGCCTAGCTCCACGCCAGACCGTGGAGGAGGGGCGGCCAAACTGCGGACTCAGCGCGCCACGAAGGCGGGGATGCTCCCCCGACCGACCCCGCTCCAAGGGCGGCAGGCAGGCCAGGAATGCTCAAGGCCGATGGGGGGGTTGATGAAGGAGGAGGCCGCCTCTCAAAAGACGCAACGGCTTTAACGGAGGGAGCCCTGAAGGACAAACGTCAGGACAAGAATACCACACGCAAGAAGCCACGGCAATAAGATGCTTACGCGTCAATGGAGATGTACTTTTGCCGCTTCAACGGCCCGAAGATATTGCTGCCGCTGGGGGATCCCTTCCTCTTGTGGAGCTCCTCGAAGTCCACACAAACACGGCCGAAGCGCTGGACGTGATGGCCGGTGCGCGGCGGAGCCGAAGAAGGACTGAGAGGGATGGCTTGAGGCGAGCCCGGTCGTGGCGAGCAGCCCAGCGCCCTCTCGCTGCAACCTCCCGAGGCTCCTAGAGCCTCAGCCTCGGGAGTCGCACATCGCGGCTCCTCAGCAACCGACGCCTCTGGAGGGGGGTCGCAGGCCCCCGAGGACGACGCCCCCGGATCACAACTCGGCGTGTGCTCCTCAGCACTCGAGCCGCCGACCCCCGTCGGAGCTCGCTCTCCCGCATCATGTCACAGCCCCAGATCAGCCCTTGCTTGATTTTTCTTGCATCCATGCATCATGTCTAAATTTCTTTTAAATTTGAATTGGGGAATTGGAGAGCCTCAGAAATCATTTCTAAAAATGATCAACATTAAAAATTGCTTCAAATGTTTCCAAGGAAATGTTCCTTTTCAGCTTTGAAAAATATTGGCAAGAATAAAATTCAAACCAATATTTTTGGAGGTTCAAAAGTATTTATCTTGGGCCTTTGAGTTAAATCCTATAGTATTTGAATTGGATTATATTCATAATAATTATTTTACTAATCCAATAATTCTGAAAATTGGTGGGTGGCTCTGAATATATTATACATAGCCACATGATTATTTTCAGAAGCTAAAAAAATAGTTTAGTGCCCGAACTAAATCAGAACACAAAAAAACAAAATAGAAAACAGAACAGAAATTATGAAAAGACAGAAACCTCACCTGGGCCTTACCTGGCAGAAGAGGCCCAGTCCACCAGGGCCTGAGTGGTCTTATTCCTCCTGCCAGGAGGACAGACAGGTGCATGGCGAGCGCGCCGACGACGCCTTGCCACCTCCTGCTTCAGCTGCACGACCCCGACCCCTCCAGACGTGCCACGAAGACGCCCATCGCTCCCTCTCGCTTCCCCTCCTCTCCCTGGACCTCACTCCCCTCTCTGCTCTCTCTGAAGGAAATATGCCCTAGAGGCAATAATAAAGTTATTATTTTATTTCCTTATATCATGATAAATGTTTATTATTCATGCTAGAATTGTATTATCCGGAAACATAATACTTGTGTGAATACATAGACAAACTAAACGTCACTAGTGTGCCTCTACTTGACTAGCTCGTTAATCAAAGATGGTTATGTTTCCTAACCATAGACATGTGTTGTCATTTGATTAATGGGATCACATCATTAGGAGAATGATGTGATTGACATGACCCATTCCATTAGCTTAGCACCCGATCGTTTAGTATGTTGCTATTGCTTTCTTCATGACTTATACATGTTCCTATGACTATGAGATTATGCAGCTCCCGTTTGCCGGAGGAACACTTTGTGTGCTACCAAATGTCACAACGTAACTGGGTGATTATAAAGGAGCTCTGCAGGTGTCTCCAAAGGTACATGTTGGGTTGGCGTATTTCGAGATTAGGATTTGTCACTCCGATTGTCGGAGAGGTATCTCTGGGCCCTCTCGGTAATGCACATCACATAAGCCTTGCAAGCATTGCAACTAATGAGTTAGTTGCGAGATGATGTATTACGAAACGAGTATAGAGACTTGCCGGTAACGAGATTGAACTAGGTATTGAGATACCGACGATCGAATCTCGGGCAAGTAACATACCGATGACAAAGGGAACAAAGTATGTTGTTATGCGGTCTGACCGATAAAAGATCTTCGTAGAATATGTGGGAGCCAATATGAGCATCTAGGTTCCGCTATTGGTTATTGACCGGAGACATGTCTCGGTCATGTCTACATTGTTCTCGAACCCGTAGGGTCCGCACGCTTAACATTATGATGACAGTTTCATTATGAGTTTATATATTTTGATGTACCGAAGTTTTTTCGGAGTCCCGGATGTGATCACGGACATGACGAGGAGTCTCGGAATGGTCGAGACATAAAGATTGATATATTGGAAGCCTATGTTTGGACATCGGAAGTGTTCCGGGTGAAATCGGCATTTTACCGGAGTACCGGGAGGTTACCGGAACCCCCCGGTAACCTAATGGGCCTTAATGGGCCTAGTGGAGGAAGAGGAGAGGAGGCCTAGGGGCTGCCGCGTGCCCCTCCCCCCTAGTCCGAATTGGACAAGGAGGGAGGGCGGCGCCCCCCTTTTCTTTCTTCCCTCTCCTCCTTCCCCCCAAGTCCTAATCCAACTAGGGAAAGGGGGGGAGTCCTACTCCCGGTAGGAGTAGGACTCCTCCAGCGCACCTCCTCCTAGGGCCGACCACACCCCCCCCCCCTTGCTCCTTTATATACGGGGGCAAGGGGGCACCTCTAGACACACAAGTTGATCCTCGTGATCGTTTTCTTAGCCATGTAAGGTGCCCCATTCCACCATACTCCTCGATAATATTGTAGCGGTGCTTAGGCGAAGCCCTGTGATGGTAGAACATCAAGATCGTCATCACGTCGTCGTCCTGACAGAACTCTTCCCCGACACTTTGCTGGATCGGAGTACGAGGATCGTCATCGAGCTGAACATGTGCTAAAACTCGGAGGTGCCGTAGTTTCGGTGCTTGATCGGTCGGGCTGTGAAGACGTACGACTACATCAACCGCGTTGTCATAACGCTTCCACTATCGGTCTACGAGGGTATGTAGACAACACTCTCCCCTCTCGTTGCTATGCATCACCATGATCTTGCGTGTGCGTAGGAAATTTTTTGAAATTACTACGTTCCCCAACAGTGGCATCCGAGCCTAGGTTTTTTGTGTTGATGTTATATGCACGAGTAGAACACAAGTGAGTTGTGGGCGATATAAGTCATACTGCTTACCAGCATGTCATACTTTGGTTCGGTGGTATTGTTGGATGAAGCAGCCCGGACCGACATTACGCGTACGCTTACGCGAGACTGGTTCTACCGATGTGCTTTGCACACAGGTGGCTGGCGGGTGTCAGTTTCTCCAACTTTAGTTGAACCAAGTGTGGCTATGCCCGGTCCTTGCGAAGGTTAAAACAGCACCAACTTGACAAACTATCGTTGTGGTTTTGATGCGTAGGTAAGATTGGTTCTTGCTTAAGCCCATAGCAGCCACGTAAAACTTGCAACAACAAAGTAGAGGACGTCTAACTTGTTTTTGCAGGGCATTTTGTGATGTGATATGGTCAAGACATGATGCTAAATTTTATTGTATGAGATGATCATGTTTTGTAACCGAGTTATCGGCAACTGGCAGGAGCCATATGGTTGTCGCTTTATTGTATGCAATGCAATTGTGCTGTAATGCTTTACTTTATCACTAAGCGGTAGCGATAGTCGTGGAAGCATAAGATTGGCGAGACGACAATGATGCTACGATGGTGATCAAGGTGTCGCGCCGGTGACGATGGTGATCATGATGGTGCTTCGAAGATGGAGATCACAAGCACAAGATGATGATGGCCATATCATATCACTTATATTGATTGCATGTGATGTTTATCTTTTATGCATCTTATCTTGCTTTGATTGACGGTAGCATTTTAAGATGATCTCTCACTAATTATCAAGAAGTGTTCTCCCTGAGTATGCAGCATTGCGAAAGTTCTTCGTGTTGAGACACCACATGATGATCGGGTGTGATAGGCTCTACGTTCAAATACAACGGGTGCAAAACAGTTGCACACGCGGAATACTCAGGTTATACTTGACGAGCCAAGCATATACAGATATTACCTCGGAACACGGAGACCGAAAGGTCGAGCGTGAATCATATAGTAGATATGATCAACATAGTGATGTTCACCAATGAAACTACGCCACCTCACGTGATGATCGGACATGGTTTAGTTGATTTGGATCACGTGATCACTTAGAGGATTAGAGGGATGTCTATCTAAGTGGGAGTTCTTTAGTAATATGATTAATTGAACTTAAATTTATCATGAACTTAGTACCTGATAGTATCTTGCTTGTTTATGTTTGATTGTAGATAGATGGCCCGTGCTGTTGTTCCGTTGAATTTTAATGCGTTCCTTGAGAAAGCAAAGTTGAAAGATGATGGTAGCAATTACACGGACTGGGTCCGTAACTTGAGGATTATCCTCATTGCTGCATAGAAGAATTACGTCCTGGAAGCACCGCTGGGTGCCAGGCCTGCTGCTGGAGCAACACCAGATGTTATGAACATCTGGCAGAGCAAAGCTGATGACTACTCGATAGTTCAGTGTGCCATGCTTTACAGCTTAGAATCGGGACTTCAACGTCGTTTTGAATGTCATGGAGCATATGAGATGTTTGAGGAGTTGAAGTTAATATTTCAAGCAAATGCCTGGATTGAGAGATATGAAGTCACCAATAAGTTCTGTAGCTGCAAGATGGAGGAGAACAGTTCTGTCAGTGAGCATATACTCAAAATTTCTGGGTATAATAATCACTTGATTCAATTGGGAGTTAATCTTCCAGATGATTATGTCATTGACAGAATTCTCCAATCACTTCCACCTAGCTACAAGAGCTTCGTGATGAACTATAATATGCAAGGGATGGTTAAGACAATTCCCGAGCTCTTTGCAATGCTGAAAGCTGCGGAGGTAGAAATCAATAAGGAGCATCAAGTGTTGATGGTCAACAAGACCACTAGTTTCAAGAAAAAGGGCAAAGGGAAGAAGAAGGGGAACTTCAAAAAGAGCAGCAAGCAAGTTGCTGCTCAGGAGAAGAAACCCAAATCTGGACCTAAGCCTGAAACTGAGTGCTTCTACTGCAAGCAGACTGGTCACTGGAAGTGGAACTGCCCAAGTATTTGGAAGATAAGAAGGACAGCAAGGTGAACAAAGGTATATATGATATACATGTTATTGATGTGTACCTTACTAATGCTCGCAGTAGCACCTGGGTATTTGATATTGGTTCTGTTGCTACTATTTGCAACTCGAAATAGGGACTACGGATTAAGCGAAGATTGGCTAAGGACGAGGTGACGATGCGCCTGGGAAATGGTTCCAAAGTCGATGTGATCGCGGTCGGCACGCTACCTCTACATCTACCTTCGGGATTAGTATTAGACCTAAATAATTGTTATTTGGTGCCAGCGTTGAGCATGAACATTATATCTGGATCTTGTTTGATGCGAGACGGTTATTCATTTAAATCAGAGAATAATGGTTGTTCTATTTATATGAGTAATATCTTTTATGGTCATGCACCCTTGAAGAGTGGTCTATTCTTATTAAATCTCGATAGTAGTGACACACATATTCATAATGTTGAAGCCAAAAGATGCAGAGTTGATAATGATAGTGCAACTTATTTGTGGCACTGCCATTTAGGTCATATCGGTGTAAAGCGCATGAAGAAACTCCATACTGATGGACTTTTGGAACCACTTGATTATGAATCACTTGGTACTTGCGAACCATGTCTTATGGGCAAGATGACCAAAATACCATTCTCCGGTACTATGGAGAGAGCAACAGATTTGTTGGAAATCATACATACAGATGTATGCGGTCCGATGAATGTTGAGGCTCGTGGCGGATATCGTTATTTTCTCACCTTCACAGATGACTTAAGCAGATATGGGTATATCTACTTAATGAAACATAAGTCTGAAACATTTGAAAAGTTCAAAGAATTTCAGAGTGAAGTTCAAAATCATCGTAACAAGAAAATAAAATTCCTATGATCTCATCGTGGAGGAGAATATTTGAGTTACGAGTTTGGTGTACATTTGAAACAATGCGGAATAGTTTCGCAACTCAGGCCACCCGGAACACCACAGCGTAATGGTGTGTCCGAACGTCATAATTGTACTTTACTAGATATGGTGCGATCTATGATGTCTCTTACTGATTTACCGCTATCATTTTGGGGTTATGCTTTAGAGACGGCCGCATTCACGTTAAATAGGGCACCATCAAAATCCGTTGAGACGACGCCTTATGAGCTGTGGTTTGGCAAGAAACCAAAGTTGTCGTTTCTGAAAGTTTGGGGCTGCGATGCTTATGTGAAAAAGCTTCAACCTGATAAGCTCGAACCCAAATCGGAGAAATGTGTCTTCATAGGATATCCAAAGGAAACTATTGGATACACCTTCTATCATAGATCCGAAGGCAAGACTTTTGTTGCTAAATTCGGAAACTTTCTAGAGAAGGAGTTTCTCTCGAAAGAAGTGAGTGGGAGGAAAGTAGAACTTGATGAGGTAAATGTACCTGCTCCCTTATTGGAAAGTAGTACATCACAGAAACCGGTTTTTGTGACACCACTAATTAGTGAGGAAGCTAATGATAATGATCATGAAACTTCAGAACAAGATACTACCGAACCTCGTAGATCAACCAGAGTAAGATCCGCACCAGAGTGGTACGGTAATCCTGTTCTGGAAGTCATGCTACTAGATCATGATGAACCTACGAACTATGAAGAAGCGATGGTGAGCCAAGATTCCGCAAAATGGTTTGAAGCCATGAAATCTGAGATGGGATCCATGTATGAGAACAAAGTGTGGACTTTGGTTGACTTGCCGAATGATCGGCAAGCAATTGAGAATAAATGGATCTTCAAGAAGAAGACTGACGCTGACGGTAATGTTACTGTCTACAAAGCTTGACTTGTCGCAAAAGGTTTTCGACAAGTTCAAGGGATTGACTACGATGAGACCTTCTCACCCGTAGCGATGCTTAAGTCTGTCCGAATCATGTTAGCAATTGCCGCATTTTATGATTATGAAATTTGGCAGATGGATGTCAAAACTGCATTCCTGAATGGATTTCTGGAAGAAGAGTTGTATATGATGCTGCCAGAAGGTTTTGTCAATCCAAAGGGAGCTAACAAAGTGTGCAAGCTCCAGCGATCCATTTATGGACTGGTGCAAGCCTCTCGGAGTTGGAATAAACGCTTTGATAGTGTGATCAAAGCATTTGGTTTTGTACAGACTTTTGGAGAAGCCTGTATTTATAAGAAAGTGAGTGGGAGCTCTGTAGCATTTCTGATATTATATGTAGATGACATATTACTAATCGGAAATGATATAGAATTTCTGGATAGCATAAAGGGATACTTGAATAAGAGTTTTTCAATGAAAGACCTCGGTGAAGCTGCTTACATATTGGGCATTAAGATCTATAGAGATAGATCAAGACGCTTAATTGGACTTTCACAAAGCACATACCTTGACAAAATTTTGAAGAAGTTCAAAATGGATCAAGCAAAGAAAGGATTCTTGCCTGTGTTACAAGGTGTGAAATTGAGTAAGACTCAATGCCCGACCACTTCAGAAGATAGAGAGAAAATGAAAGATGTTCCCTATGCTTCAGCCATAGGCTCTATCATGTATGCAATGCTGTGTACCAGACCTGATGTGTGTCTTGCTATAAGTCTAGCAGGGAGGTACTAAAGTAATCCAGGAGTGGATCACTGGACAGCGGTCAAGAACATCCTGAAATGCCTGAAAAGGACTAAGGATATGTTTCTCGTATATGGAGGTGACAAAGAGCTCATCGTAAATGGTTACATTGATGCAAGCTTTGACACTGATCCGGACGATTCTAAATCGCAAACCGGATACGTGTTTACATTAAACGGTGGAGCTGTCAGTTGGTGCAGTTCTAAACAAAGCATTATGGCAGGATCTACATGTGAAGCGGAGTACATAGCTGCTTCGGAAGCAGCAAACGAAGGAGTCTGGATGAAAGAGTTCATATCCGATCTAGGTGTTATACCTAGTGCATCGGGTCCAATGAAAATCTTTCGTGACAATACTGGTGCAATTGCCTTGGAAAAGGAATCCAGATTTCACAAGAGAACCAAGCACATCAAGAGACACTTCAATTCCATCCGGGATCTAGTCCAGGTGGGAGACATAGAGATTTGCAAGATACATACGGATCTGAATGTAGCAGACCCGTTGACTAAGCCTCTTCCACGAGAAAAACATGATCAGCACCAAAGCTCCATGGGTGTTAGAATCATTACTGTGTAATCTAGATTATTGACTCTAGTGCAAGTGGGAGACTGAAGGAAATATGCCCTAGAGGCAATAATAAAGTTATTATTTTATTTCCTTATATCATGATAAGTGTTTATTATTCATGCTAGAATTGTATTATCCGGAAACATAATACTTGTGTGAATACATAGACAAACTAAACGTCACTAGTGTGCCTCTACTTGACTAGCTTGTTAATCAAAGATGGTTATGTTTCCTAACCATAGACATGTGTTGTCATTTGATTAACGGGGTCACATCATTAGGAGAATGATGTCATTGACATGACCCATTCCATTAGCTTAGCACCCGATCGTTTAGTATGTTGCTATTGCTTTCTTCATGACTTATACATGTTCCTATGACTATGAGTACTCCCGTTTTCCGAAGGAACACTTTGTGTGCTGCCAAACGTCACAACGTAACTGGGTGATTATAAAGGAGCTCTACAGGTGTCTCCAAAGGTACATGTTGGGTTGGCGTATTTCGAGATTAGGATTTGTCACTCCGATTGTCGGAGAGGTATCTCTGGGCCCTCTCGGTAATGCACATCACATAAGCCTTGCAAGCATTGCATCTAATGAGTTAGTTGCGAGATGATGTATTACGAAACGAGTAAAGAGACTTGCCGGTAACGAGATTGAACTAGGTATTGAGATACCGACGATCGAATCTCGGGCAAGTAACATACCGATGACAAAGGGAACAAAGTATGTTGTTATGCGGTCTGACTAATAAAAGATCTTCGTACAATATGTGGGAGCCAATATGAGCATCCAGGTTCCGCTATTGGTTATTGACCGGAGACATGTCTCGGTCATGTCTACATTGTTCTCGAACCCGTAGGGTCCGCACGCTTAACGTTACGATGACAGTTTCATTATGAGTTTATATATTTTGATGTACCGAAGTTTTTTCGGAGTCCCGGATGTGATCACGGACATGACGAGGAGTCTCGGAATGGTCGAGACATAAAGATTGATATATTGGAAGCCTATGTTTGGACATCGGAAGTGTTCCGGGTGAAATTGGCATTTTACCGGAGTACCGGGAGGTTACCGGAACCCCCCGGTAACCTAATGGGCCTTAATGGGCCTAGTGGAGGAAGAGGAGAGGAGGCCTAGGGGCTGCCGCGTGCCCCTCCCCCCCTAGTCCGAATTGGACAAGGAGGGAGGGTGGCGCCCCCCTTTCCTTTCTTCCCTCTTCCCCTTCCCCCCAAGTCCTAATCCAACTAGGGAAAGGGGGGAGTCCTACTCCCGGTAGGAGTAGGACTCCTCCAGCGCACCTCCTCCTAGGGCCGGCTGCACCCCCCTTGCTCCTTTATATACGGGGGCAAGGGGGCACCTCTAGACACACAAGTTGATCCTCGTGATCGTTTTCTTAGCCGTGTGCGGTGCCCCCTTCCACCATACTCCTCGATAATATTGTAGCGGTTCTTAGGCGAAGCCCTGCGACGGTAGAACATCAAGATTGTCATCACGCCGTCGTGTTGACAGAACTCTTCCCCGACACTTTGCTGGATCGGAGTTCGGGGATCGTCATCGAGTTGAACGTGTGCTAAAACTTGGAGGTGCCGTAGTTTCGGTGCTTGATCGGTCGGGCCGTGGAGACGTACGACTACATCAACCGCGTTGTCATAACGCTTTCGCTATAGGTCTACGAGGGTATGTAGACAACACTCTCCCCTCCCGTTGCTATGCATCACCATGATCTTGCATGTGCGTAGGAATTTTTATGAAATTACTACGTTCCCCAACACTCTCTCTCTCTCTCTCGTGACCGAGCGGAGCTCATCGCTGCCGACACCGTCCACCGCAGCCACCAGCCCTCCCCCGCCCAACGGTTATGCTCTAGTATTCCACCTCGACGCCTACATCGTCCTCGCCAACTCACACAACCCGGGGCGCATCGAATCGCCGCCATCGACATCGTCTTCCACCCCGACCGTCCGAGATCGCCGGCAACACCCCATCGCCGTTCGTCTTCCCGCGAGCCCGCGGAGCACGCCCGTCGACCCGCTGTGAGCTCCCCTCTGTTTCCTCTCCTTCCTCGTGCTCGATTTCGCACTCCAGCCCTGCGCCGGAACACGCCCGTAGCTCCGGCCCCCGCCGTCGTCGTGGTTGTCGTCGCCACGGACCACCCCACGGCCAGGCACGGCCATGATCTGAAGTGCCTCGTCACGCTGGCTCCGTAGAGCCTAAGAGCGCGAGCTCTCGTGGCCGGAATCGCCCGTCCGGCGAGCCGCCGCCGCGCTATGAGGTCACCGGCGACTAACCCCGGCGGCCGCTGACGTGGACCCGTCATTAGCATTAATGACGGGGCTAACTAACCCACTAGATCACTGACATATGGGCCTCACGCACTAATTAACCCTGGGTTATTCCTGCTTAGATTTAACTTAATCACGGTGGCCCCACGTGTCAGCTTTGACTTTGGTCAAGTCAACGTTGACCGGTCCCACCTGTCATCCAGCCAAGTCAGCTTGAGACACTGACGTATGGGTCCCACAGGTCAGTTTTGACCTGGCCGACCCAGTTGACCTGCTGACGTCACACCCATGTCATGCTGACACAGTAAGTGATTTTCCGGATTTTTAAATAATTCAGAAAATTCCAGAAAATAGTTAAAACTTCTAAAATTCATAGTAAATCAACCGTAGCTCCAAATCAAATAAATTATATATGAAAAATGATCAGAAAAATCCAAAGAATCTGTTTATGGCATTTTCATGCATGTTAGAGCAACTTATATCCTCTGTTTAGGATAATTCAATTAAATGGCATTTAAGAAAGCACATATGGAGTTTGGAATTTGAACCTAGTGTTCAAACCAACTCCATTTAACTTGTTGCTAGTTGCATTAGGCCAATCAACAGCATATTGCCATGTCACATTCATGCATAATATTGTTGCATTGCATTGATTGTGTCCTTCTATGTTTGCCGGTAACCGTCCCCTCTGAGTCGACAAAGTTTCTGATGACGTGATCGATGACACCGATGAAGAACTATATTATCTTCAGAAGTGCCAGGCAAGCAAAACCCCCTTGTTCATTCTGATACAATCCCACTCTCTCACTCCTGCTCTCTTTTACAGCATTAGGACAACAACGATTCATCTGTTACTTGCTGCGGTAGTTGAACCCCTTATCCTCTGCATGACCTGTCATTGCCACAGTAAATAGATGAAACCCACTAGTATGAGTAGGAGTTGTTTCAGCCCTGATGTGCCTACTCATTCATGCTTGTTTGTCATGCCTGCTACTGCTTAGAGTTGAGTCAGGTCCAATTCATCGGGGATGAATTGGAATAGTGATGAACATGTCCTACTATGTGTGAGCTAAGTGTGTGAACACGATTTGGTAAAGGTAGCGGTGAGAGGCCACGTAGGAGTACATGGTGGGTTGTCTCATTGAACCCGTTCTTAGGAACTGAGTTCTGTGTTTGTGATCCATGAACAGCTACTACCACGCATTGGGCCCGAAACCAATGGACCCTCTCGACTTATTAACTGCCCTTGTCCTCTGTCCAGGAGTTACAACTAGTTTCTGGTGTTTGTAGGATATGTGTTGGCGGCCGTGCATAGCGCTGACCCTAGGGGTGGGCTATGATGCGGTACATACATCATGGCACGGTGTACCGGGCGCCCGTTTGGTCTCTCGGGAACCCTGCACACATCGTTTGGGGCTGTGAGCGAAACTCCGGCCGGATCTCCTCGCGGATGGAACCCGAATAGGCGATAAACCTGCACTAGAGACGTGTGTGGTTAGCTAGGTCGTGGCCGACTCCATCGCCAGGCTTCCGCTTGAAGGTTGCCGAGATACACGACGTGTACATGGTGGTAAGTGGCGAGAGCGTGTGTGAAGAAGTACACCCCTCCAGGGTTATAAATGATCTATTCAAATAGCCGTGTCCGCGGTAAAGGACTTCTGGGTTGCATGTACAGTTCATAGATAACTTGAAGTGGATACTCTAAAACTCGTAAGATAAGTGTGAGTGCTATGGATGGCCTTCTCGTAGGGAGACGGGGGCGGATCCATAGTGGTGTATTGAATGGTGAATATGTGGACTCGTGTGTGCCACCTCGAAAGAGTTGCTTGCAGTCGTAGTTCAGGTTAGCCACTAAGTCAAAGCTGGCTTGCTGCAGTTAAACTCCACCACCACCCCTTGTTGATACTGATGCATATGTAGTTAGTTCTGATGTAAGTCTTGCTGGGTACATTTGTACTCATGTTTGCTTAATTTATGTTTTGCAGAGAGACGTCAGTCTCGCTAGTAGTTCCGTGTGGACTTCGACGTTTAGCTTGTTACCTCAGCTACGATCTTGTGCCCTCGGCAGGGTCTTGTAGATAGTCAGGCTTCTCAGCCTTTTTCATTTGTAGATGTCTGTACTCAGACATGTTAAGCTTCCGCATGTGATTTGATTTGTATGCTATGATTGTTGGGTCATGAGACCCATGTTTGTAATATCTCGCTCCTCGGAGCCTAATGCATAAATACTTGAGTCGTAGAGTTATGTTGTGATGCCATGTTGTATTTACACATATCGAGCATATTGTGTGTATGATTGAAATGTTGGTATGTGTGGGATCCGACAATCTAGTTGTTTATCCTTGGCAGCCTCTCTTATGGGGAAATGTAGTCTAGTGCTTCCATGAGCCATAGTAGTCTGCTACAGCCCGGTTCACCGGAGTCCTGCTAGCCCAGCACTACTGCTCAGGACACTTGACTGGCCGGCATGTGTTTCACTTCGTTCCTGTGTCTGTCCCTCCGGGGAAATGTCACGCGGTGACATCCGGAGTCCTGCCTAGCCTGCTACAGCCCGGGTTCCCAGAGTCCTGTTAGCCCAGTGCTGCAGCCCGGATTCACACGCTGCTGACCGACATGCTCGATGTGATTCATGTATGCCTGTCCCCATAGGTTGGTGCCACTTTGGGTTCACGACTAGCCATGTCGGCCCGTGTTCTCTGTCATATGGATGCTAGCGACACTATCATATACATGAGCCAAAAGGCGCAAACGGTCTCGGGCCATGGTAAGGCGACACCCGTGAGAATACCGTGCGTGAGGCCACAAAGTGATATGAGGTGTTACCGGCTAGATCGATGTGACTTCGAATCGGGGTCCTGACACATCGTCACCTGGGGCAAGCTCGGCACTGACGGCGAGGAAGGGAACCACGACGATGGGGTTCTCGCAGGGCCCCAGCAAGCCGATTGGGCGCAGCCCCACTCATCAATGGAAGGCATGCTCGTGGAAAATGCGGCTTTGTTCTCGCAGCGGTACAACATGCATCTGTTCTTGGGCATCTCATCCGGCAGGGGGACACCCGATAGGACCATGAGCACTGTTTGCTATGCTGCAAGAGGAAGCCCCTTCTCCTGAAACCTCGTGTTGTCCTGGCTGCGGAGCAAGTCCCACATAGGGCGGGTGTGGCGCTGAAGCGGAGCGACTGAGCGCCCGATGAACTCCTTCACCACCATGGGCGCAGTCACATCGAGGTCCTTCAACCACCTCAGCCTGGCCTAGACGGGGGCAAGGCAGGGGCTCGTGAGCTTATGATGGCCCTAGCCGGAGTTCGGAACAGCGGGCCCCACCGGAACTTGGAGCAGAGGGTTGAGCACGCCGGCGTCAACAAACACCCATCGAATACAGAAGTCGCTCGTGGATGAAGGAAGCTCGAAGTCGATCCCCGTGCCCGCCGTCGTGGCCACGGCCTGGAAGCTCACGCACCCCGAGCTCTGCCGGGAATCGCTGAGATGCAACGAGAAGAAGTGGCGGAGGAGTGCCACAGAAGGAGCGATGCCCACCATGGCCTCGCACAAGAAGGCGAAGACGGCAAGAAGGGTCATAGATTGAGGGTCGAGATGGAGCATGTGGATCTGATAATGCTCGAGCACCACGTTGAAGAAGGCGGAGAAGGGAGGAATCAGGCCAGCCCAAAGGGCCTCTATGAAGATCGGAACCTCGGTGACTGCCCGAGCCATGCAAGCACGAGACGCGGGCCAAGACACCGTCACTCCCCACTCGTTGAAACTGGAGGCAAGCATGGGGTGCACCTTGTCCATGGCCTCATCATTGAGCACCCGAGGCCGGCCGAGCGCCGGCTCAAAGGATGGAGGTGAAGTTGGCGGAGACAGAGGTTTCTTCCCCTTTTCGGCTTGTTTCGACGCCATGGCGGTGAAGTAGGCGGAGCGCATGTCAGACTGGGAGGGCAGAGCAGGGCCTTGAGGAAGCCGGGTGATTGGAAGAGCCAGGCGTGGCGAAGGAAGAATAACTGTGTAAGAGGCGGGGCCGCATAGCCAGGCGGGTTCAAAGGCAGTGAGGGGAGGCGGAGACGCCCATGTCCAATCAACCGCCACGCGTCAACCGAGGCCGCAGGCTTTTGGGGCCCCGCGGTGCTCCGTACTTGACCCTTGGCTTTGCCACGAAGCCAAGCCCGAGCGCACCTTGGGCCCGGGGGCTACTATCGGCATTCTGGGAACGGGGGTCCCCAGACTTGCCTACCTGCGGCCTGCGGCGTGGCTAAGGCAGCAGGCCATATGGCCCGTCTTCATCAACAAGGCATCCAAGACCCTCGCGAGGGGCCAAGCCTCGCGAGGCGGACGACACAAGACCTCCTCTGGAGTGGCCTAGTCGGGTAGGCTCACGAGGGGTGGAGGTAACAAGGCGAGGCAAACCTCACGAGGCTCTCGTGACGTGAGCCATGACGATCGACACCAGGCTGGCGCCAGCGCGCGCAGCGTCCTTGTTTCCTCTTTGGTGCTAAGGAGGCCAGCACAGGCAAGGAGTACCGAGGCATCAGGCAAAGGTTGCCATATCGGTGCAATAGGACCAAGACCAGAAGGACGGCAAGACGGAGGTCATCGTGGAGCCCAAGACGGCGTCACCGCCAGAGTCTTTCGCAAGCGGAGACCACCTTTGTCAGGATAGCTTGTACTAGCTGTCCCCCTTCAAATTTGCCTGCCGTTGTTGGCTCCCTTCCCGCTCGATATTTGGGAAGAGGACCAGGGCCTCTATAAATAGGACTAGCCACCACCATAGGCAAGGACGGATCCTGAAGATCATCCCCAAACACACAAGTTAGCCAAGCACGAGAACACCTCACCCTCAGGAGGCTGTTCTTCCCATTGTATTGTTCATCATCAGCCCAAGAGGCAATCCACCACCACACTGGAGTAGGGTAGTACACCACAACGGTGGCCTGAACCAGTATAAATCTTGTGTCTTTCTGTGTTGCGAGTTCGTCGAGTTCGCCCGCGAGGTCTTAGTGAGCTAGGGCGTAGATCGGTGGGAGGAAAAGACTTCGCGCGCACCCCATTGTTCGAACCTTAAGGGTTTGCCGGAATCCCACATCCGACAGTATTGATCTTCTTCCCACTCAACTCCATTGGCATTGAACTTTCGTTCAAAACCAATTCCTTGATTCTTCCGGTGCCTTCCTTCCTTGCGTACAATTTCCTCAAATTGCTTACTTCCGGCAAGACTCTTGTAGAAACTTTTCTCTATAATTCCCTTCAATAAGCTATTTTCTTGCTCAAGTGTAACTTGGCTAAGAGAATCATGAGTGGAATCAAGAGAACTACTAGAAGAAACAATATTGGATTTAACATGATTGTTGTTACTACAAAAAAAGAATCTTTCTTACTCTTATTGCTAGATTTAACTTGTGGCATGTAAGTAGACAAGAGAAAATGCTTGGCAATGTAAGAAGAACTTTTCTTGCAGAGATCATCATTGATTGCCTTTAAGAACCTATGCTCTTGCTCAAGGTTGAGCTTTTCAAAACGTAACTTCTCATGAGTCTTTAATAGATCTCGATGATCTTCCAGGGTAGTTTCATGAGCTAACTTAAGAGTGTTTAGTTCTTTAGTTAGACGCTCAATCTCCTTCTTATCATCGCCATTCGTTTTATCTTGATTAGCATGATTAATAGCAAGTTCATCATAGTTTTCATCACTAGAGTTGCCAACAAGTAAATAATCATCAGCTAGCAAATCATCTTCATCACTATTGAAATCAATATACTCGGGTTGTGATACCTTTGGACCTTTAGCCATGAAGCATCTTCCAATTCCTTCATTTGGTGAGTCAAATATGTCGTAGGAGTTGGTTGACATAAGTGCTAGACCGGCAACACCTTCATCTTGAGTATATTCGGAGTCGGAGTGATAACTTCTCTCGGGGTGATTGTCGAAGTCGGAGCCGGATACCCATTCCCCAACACGATCTTGATGTCTTCATTTTGTGTAGCTCCTTGATGATTTGTCCTTCCTTTCCGAATCCTTGCTTCTCCGTGATGTTCTTCGTTCATAACGGTCATCTCTACTCCTTCTCTCTCTTGGTGGTGATTCTTCTCTTCTACCTTTCGTTTTGGGTGAATCTTCTCTTCTTTTGTAGGGAGCCGTACACCCATTCGAGTAGTGTCTGGGTCTTCCACAATTGTAGAAATTATGTTCACGACTCGAAGATCTTTTGTCATTGTAGGACCTTGACTTGGAACTTCTTTCCTTGCATCTACTCTTGTAGAACTTGTTGAAGTTCTTCACCATTAGGCTCAATTATTCATTGAAGGCTTGTTTCTCACTTGATGATGTAGGAGCATAACATGAGGCTTTGTAAGCACCACTTGACTTGTTGTGAAGCTCTTCCTTATCCTTGAGTGACATCTCATGAGCAACAATTCTTCCAATTCTTCCGTTGGCTTGAGATCTTTGTAATTGAGCATCATTTGAATCAATGTACACACGGTATCATATTTTCAATCCAAGGCTCTTAGGATCTTCTTGATGATGAATCTATCGGTCATCTCTTCACTTCCTAAGCCGACAATCTCATTTGTGATGAGAGCAATCGTAGAGTACATTTCAGCGACACCTTCACCATCCTTCATTTTGAACTTGTCAAGTTGACTTTGAAGCACATCCAATTTGGATTCCTTGAAGGAGTCGGTACCTTCGTGCATATCAATCAAAGTATCCCAAATTTCCTTTGCATTATCAAGACGGCTGATTTTGTTGAATTCTTCGGGGCACAATCCATTGAAGAGGATATCGCAATCTTGAGCATTGTATTGTAGCATCTTCAACTCTTCAGCGGTAGCTTCACGGTTTGGTTCTCTCCCATCAAAGAATTCACCTTGCAAGCCAATACACATAATAGCCCAAATGGCGGGGTTATGTCCAGGAATATGCATTTTCATCTTATGATTCCAACTAGCAAAATTAGTACCATCGAAGTAAGGACCTCTACAATGGTAATTTCCCTCTCTAAACGCCATGCTCTTCTAGGTTGTGAAACCAAGGCTATGATCACCAAACACTATGGAAATCAAGGAAAATGGAGACCAAAGCTCTGATACCACTTGTAGGATCGAAAGTATGTCTAGAGGGGGTGATTAGACTACTTGACCAAATAAAAATCTAGCCTTTTCCCAACTTTATGTCTTGGCAGATTTTAACAACTTAGCACAAGTCAAGCAATCAACCTACACATGCAAGTCTAAGAGTATAGCA
This sequence comes from Triticum urartu, assembly GCF_056163025.1. Classification (NCBI taxonomy): domain Eukaryota; kingdom Viridiplantae; phylum Streptophyta; class Magnoliopsida; order Poales; family Poaceae; genus Triticum; species Triticum urartu. The sequence goes on along the minus strand of NC_141879.1, from coordinate 411,384,134 downwards.
GCGGAATGTAAAACATTGCACATGAAGGTAAAGGGGGGAGTTTGGAGGGAGCAAACTCAATGTAGACACGGAGATTTTTGGCGTGGTTCCGATAGGTGGTGCTATCGTACATCCACGTTGATGGAGACTTCAACCCACAAAGGGTTACGGTTGAGCGAGTCCACGGAGGGCTCCACCCACGAAGGGTCCACGAAGAAGCAACTTTGTCTATCCCACCATGGCCATCGCCCACAAAGGACTTGCCTCACTAGGGTAGATCTTCATGAAGTAGGCGATCTCCTTGCCCGTACAAACTCCTTGGTTCAACTCCACAATCTTGACGGAGGCTCCCAAGTGACACCTAACCAATCTAGGAGACACCACTCTCCAAAAGGTAATTGACGGTGTGTTGATGATGAACTCCTTGCTCTTGTGCTTCAAATGGTAGTCTCCCCAACACTCAACTCTCTCTCTCTCACTTATTTGGATTTGGTGGAAAGATGATTTGGGTGGAAAGCAACTTGGGGAAGGCTAGAGATCAAGATTCATATGGTTGGAATTGAATATCTTCGTCTCAACACATGAGTAGGTGGTTGTCTCTCAGAAAATGAATGTTGGAAGTGTAGGAATGTTCTGATGGCTCTCTCCACGAGTGAAGAGTGGGTGGAGGCCTATTTATAGCCTCCACACAAACTCAGTAGGACCGAATCAGAAAACTCGGTGGGACTGATTCAGTTCAAAATGTGAATGTTAGGCTTTTCGGTGGGACCGACATGTCAACTTGGTGGGACTGATTTGATTAGGGTTAGGGCATAATGTAATCTCGGTGAGACTGATTACACAAACTCAGTGGGACCGATTTTGGTAATAAGCTAACTAGAGAGTTGGTCAGGCAATCTCGGTGGGACCGGATCGCTCAGTTCGGTGAGGCCAAAACGTTACGAAAGGGAAACGAAGAGTTTGCATTGCGAACACGGTGGGACCGATTGCTCATCTTGGTTGGACCGAAACGTTATGAAGGGAAACAGAGAGTTTGCAATCCCATCTCGGTGAGACCGAGATCCCTATCGGTGAAACCGATATGACTAGGGTTCCTGGCAGTGGCTATGTCAAGTGAACTCGGTGGCGCTGGATAGAACATTTCGGTGGGGCCGAGTTTGACTTTTGGTTTGGGACATATGTGGATATGAGAAAGTGGTTGAGGGTTTTTGGAGCATATAACTAAGCGTTTTGAGCAAGTAAGTCATTAAGCAACACCTCATCCCCTTTTAATAGTATTGGCTTTTCCTATGGACTCAATGTGATCTTGGATGACTAAAAGAAAAAGGTAGAGTCTTGAGCTTGAGACAATATGTGTCCTTAAATTTTGAGGGATCCACATTCTTAATCCATGCCATGCCAATCATTGAACTTGCTGAAATGATCATCTTATAATAGTATTAGTTCAATGAGCTATATGTTGTTAATAATTACCAAAACCACCCAGGGATAGTTGCACTTTGAGTATTACACCACAAGGTGGCCCAGACCAGTATAAACCCTCGTGTCTCTTGTTCTTTGGGTCCGTCGAGCTAGGTCGTGGAATCGTTGGGTGAGCAAGCGAGGAAGAGAGTGTTCTTCGTGCGCACCCCAGAGTTCGAACCTCACAAGGGTTTGCCAGAACCCGTAATCCGACATTTGGCGCGCACGGGATGGGTGCGCTGAAGCCTTTCTTCCGTCGATCAACGCACCACTGCTCCACCGTATCCATGGCTGATGCTCGCTAGGCCCGTGTTGAGCGCCAGGCCGCCCTTGCCGCTCGCGTCGCCCAGACAGCGCCTGTCAGCGGACCTCCCCGTCACTCTCCATCGTCCCTGCCAACACCGCCACCGCCCCGTCAGGAAACAAGCAGCAAGCTTGATCGCTGCACCCTCTGTGCGGAGGGATGGATGCACTGCCACCCCGTCATTGACTCCGTCCGGCTCATCGTTCCACACTTGCCACGGGCCCACTGACGCATAGGCCACGCTGCTTATGGCGCGCGAGCTCCTGCGTTACCGCTCCATCGATGACATCTACGAGAACTGGTTGGACCGCATCGCCGAGCTCGTCAGCGCCGCTGGGGGCTCTCCTGCACCGTCCCTTTCGCTGCATCGTCCGCCCCCTGCTGCGGGTGCCGTAGCCCATGGAGCACCTCTGCCACCTTCACATCAAGACGTCGCCCTCTCAGGAAGACGCGTGGCCCTGCAGCGCGACCCACCGCGCAGGGCGCCCGCGTGAGGAAGGGAGCTGTCGAAAAATCCCGTGGCCACAAGAAGATGCTCCTGCACTCCCATCACCACCACGTCAAGACCGTGCGCCGCGTATGGCGGCGGCGCGTGGGTACCAAGACCAGGCTCCACCTCCACGACGGGCTCCGGTGACCACGGTGGGTTGTCGTGCCTTCACCCTGAGCTGCGCAGTGTTGTCTGGCCCAGCAAGTTCAAGCCCGATCTGCCTCTGCGCTACGATGGCACCCCCGACCCTGCTGAGTTCTTGCAGCTCTACGAGCTTAGCTCGAGGTGGCCAATGGCGACGAGAAGGTTATGGCGAACTGGTTTCCCATGGCCCTCAAGGACGGCGTGCGCTCATGGCTCTTGAACCTGCCCGCGAGATCGATCTCCTCCTGGGGAGAGATGCGCGAGCGCTTCGTCGCCAACTTCCAAGGCACTCGCGACCGCCCGCCTGCCACTGGTGACCTGCGGCGCATCAAGTAGCAGCCAGGGGAGACCCTGCAGAAGTACATCCAGTGTTTCAACAGCGTCCACCTCAAGATCTCCAAGGTGACGGACGAGGCCATCATCTCAGCATTCTCTGATGGCGTCCGTGATGTCAACATGAAGGAGGAGCTCGCCATACATGAGGACCTGTGCACAGCTCTGGAGATGTTCAACATGGCGACCAAGTGCACGAGAGCTAAGGAGGGATGTCTCTTCCTTCTCGAGCTTCCAACCGCCGACCCGGAAGACAAGAAGGCCAAGACCAAGGACGTGAAGCGCAAGGGGGCTGCCGTGCTCGCGGCGGTGCCGGAGATGAAGTGCGACTATGACCACCCCGAGTCATCCAAGGCCAACCGCCCGTTCTGCGCCTTCCGCAACATGCACAGCCATAACACCAACGACTGCCAGGAGCTCAGGGCCATCCGCAACGGGCACTTCGGTCGACGCCCCGAGCGCAACGACCGAGGCTACGGCCGTGGAGGAGGCCGAAGTGGAGGATGCTGGGACGACCGCGGCCCCTACCAGGAATGGCGCGACCGACCTCGTGAGGATCGCTGGCAGGACCAGCCTCGCGAGGGTGCCTTGAGGGACCAGCCTCATGAGGACCGCCCTCAGGGCAACGCTAGCCTCCCTCCGCTGCCGCCACCACCAAGGAGGAATGACGACCATCACCAGGACGAGGGGGCTGGGGGCTTCCAAGAGCCGCACGCCGTCGCCTACATCCTGGGTGGCGCTCAGGCCCCAGCCTCCCAGCGCATCTTTAAGCAGTTTGCTCGTGTGGTGAACGCGGACCTCCCCAGGCCCGAGGCCACGCGCCCGCTCAGGTGGTCCAAGTAAACCATTACCTTCAACTCATCCGACAAGCTCAAGTGCGCAGCAACTGTCGATGCCCTCCCGATGCTCTGCTCGCCCATCATCAGCAACGTCCTCGTCACCAAGACCCTCATCGACGGCGGGGCTGGCCTCAACGTGCTCTTCATGGAAGCTTTCGGCTTGCTCCACGTACCGCACGGCTGACTCCGTCGCACCAATCCCTTCTTCGGAGTTGGTGGCGGTTCCACCAGCCCCCTAGGGCAGATCCGCCTCCCCGTCACCTTCGGCACCCGCGACAACTACCGCACCGAGCTCATCGACTTCGACATTGCTCGCATCAGCCTTCCGTACAACGCCATCCTCGGTTACCCAGCCCTAGCTCAGTTTATGGCAGCAATTCACCCCGTATACAACCTCATGAAGTTACCGGGGAGCAACGACGTCCTCCCCATGGCTGGAGACACCAAGGAGGCCCTGATGGCCCTCAAGCTCGCCTTCAGGGCCGCGGCGCGCCCTGCGGGCAAAGCAGCACCCGAGACCCAGGGGGCCACGCATGTGAAGAAAAAGAAATTGTTCTCCCATGATCGGGCCAAGACGAAGCAGGTGTTGGTCAACGAGGACGGGGCCTCGGGAGCCACCTTCACCATAGGTGCCAGCCTCGACCCGGACCAAGAAGAGGCACTGGTGAAATTCCTGCGCGTGAACAAGGAGGTATTCGCCTGGGAGCCCAAGCAGCTGGTGGGGGTCCCAAGGGGAGTAATCGAGCACCACTTGAGGGTGTGCCCCAATGTGCGCCTGGTGAAGCAAAAGGCGTGACGATAGTCCACAAAGAAACAGTCATTCATCGTCCAGGAAACCCGCAAGCTACAGGTGGCGGGTGTTATCCGCGAAGTCCGGTACCCGGAGTGGGTGGAAAACCCCGTCGCCGTGCCCAAGAAGGGTGGGAAGGAATGCATGTGCGTCGACTTCACCAACCTCAACAAGGCCTGCCCTCAGGACCCGTTCCCGGTTCCGCGCATCGATTAGATCGTCGACTCCACCGTCGAGTACGACCAGCTATGTTTCCTAGATGCCTTCTCAGGTTACCTCTAGATCAAGATGGCGGTGGAGGACGTAGAGAAGACAGCGTTCTTAACCCTGTGCGGGGTGTACTGCTACACCTGCATGACGTTCGGGCTGCGTAAAGGTAGATCTGCGGCTCAACCCGGAGAAATGCGTGTTCAGTGTCCCCTCCAGCAAGCTGCTGGGTTTCCTCGTATCGCACAGGGGGGTCGAGGCGAACCAGAGAAGGTCAAAGCAATAGAAGACATGAGCCTGCCGCAGACTCTCAAGGAAATGCAAAAGCTCGCGGGCTATGTAACCTCACTTGGGTGCTTCATCTCCAAACTAGGGGAGCGCGCTCTCCCGTTCTTCAAGCTGATGAAGAGGAAGGGCCCTTTCGAGTGGACTCCGGAGGCTGATGTGGTGTTTCAAGACCTCCAGAGATACCTAACCAACCCACCGGTGATGATGGCACCTCGTCTTCTCGATCCCCTAGTGCTTTACCTAGCCGCCATAACTCATTCCGCTAGCGCGGCACTGGTGGCCGTCCGGGAGGAGCGCCAGGCCAAGAGCCTGCCGCCCGACGCCGCGCATACGGTTAGAATGGTGCAGCACCAAGACGCGCGCCCATGAAGCCACAGCAGAGCCAGCAGACGACCGGGCTCCACAAGACGGCGCTCCTGAGGCCACGGTAACCCCGATAGGAGACCGAACTCCTAAGGTTCCCCAGCCTCAGGGAGCGTCCCGGCCTCAGGAAATCACGGACTCCGCCAACGCTTCCGCCCTCGTCGAGCACTCGGTGTACTTCATCAGCACAGTGTTGCGAGACACACGGGCTCACTACCCCTTGCAGCAGAAGCTTCTGCTCGCGCTCCTCATGGCCTCTCACAAGTTACGCCACTACTTTCAAGGCCACCCCATCGAGGTCGTCTCAGCTTACCCGCTAGAGAGGGTACTCCGAAGCCCCAACACAGTGGGGAGGGTCCCTGAGTGGAACATCAAGTTGCAGGCCTTCCAGCTGGAGTTCAGCACCACCAGGGTCATCAAGGGAGCCACGCTCGCAGACTTCATGGCGGAATGGACTGATGCTCGAGGGCCTGAAGCATGCGAGCATCAGTCTCTCTCGCCAGGGAGCAAAGCACCAGACGGCTAGGTCATGTACTTCGACGGTACCTTCGCGCGCCAGGGCACGAGGGCTGGAGCTGTATTCATCTCGCCCACCCAGGACAAGCTCTACTACACCGTGCAGCTCTGCTTCCAACGGGGTGAGAAGGTCCCCAACAACATCGCGGAGTATGAAGGTTTGATCGCCGGCCTCAAGGCTGTGGCGGCCTTGGGGGTGAAGCGTCTCACCATCAAGGGAGACTCTCACCTCCTCATCAACTTCTCCAACAAGGTGTACTAGCCAAAGGACGAGCACATGGAGGCATACCTCGCGGAGGTACAAAAAATGGAGTAGCACTTTTTGGGCCTAGAACTGCAGCATGTGCCCCGCGGCACAAACAAGGAAGCTGATGATATCGCCAAGAGGGCGTCAAGGTGATAACCCAAAAGTATAGGGGATCGCAACAGTTTTCGAGGGTAGAGTATTCATCCCAAATTTATTGATTCGACACAAGGGGAGCCAAAGAATATTCTCAAGTATTAACAGTTGAGTTGTCAATTCAACCACACCTAAAAGACTTAATATCTGCAGCAAAGTATTTAGTAGCAAAGTAATATGGAAGTAACGGTAACGGTGGAAAAAGTAATAGTATTGGTTTTGAGGTGATTGTAACAGTGGGACGGTAAAGTAACTAAGCAAAGATCAATATATGAAAAGATCATAGGCATTGGATCAGTGATGGATAATTATGTCTGATGCGATTCCTCATGGAACAGTTATAACATAGGGTGACACAGAACTAGCTCCAGTTCATCAATGTAATGTAGGCATGTATTCCGAATATAGTCATACGTGCTTATGGAAAAGAATTTGCATGACATCTTTTTTCCTACCCTCCCGTGGCAGTGGGGTCCTATTGGAAACTAAGGGATATTATGGCCTCCTTTTAATAGAGTACCACACCAAAGCATTAACAATTAGTGAATACATGAACTCCTCAAACTATGGTCATCACTAGGAGTGGTCCCGATTATTGTCACTTCGGGGTTACTGGATCATAACACGTAGTAGGTGACTATTGACTTGCAAGATAGGATCAAGAACTCACATATATTCATGAAAACATAATAGGTTCAGACCTGAAATCATGGCACTCGGGCCCTAGTGACAAGCATTAAGCATAGCAAAGTCATAGCAACATCAATTTCAGGACATAATGGATACTAGGGATCAAACCCTAACAAAACTAACTCGATTACATGATAAATCTCATCCAACCCATCACCGTCCAGCAAGTCTATGATGGAATTACTCACGCACGGCGGTGAGCATCATGAAATTGGTGATGGAGGAAGGTTGGTGATGACGATGGCGACAGATTCCCCTCTCCGGAGCCCCGAACGGACTCCAGATCAGCCCTCCCGAGAAAGATTAGGGCTTGGCGGCGGCTCCGTATCGTAAAACGCGATGAATCCTTCTCTGTGATTTTTTTCTCCCCGGACATGAATATATAGAGTCGGAGTTGAGGTCGGTGGAGCCTCAGGGGGGCCATGAGATAGGGGGCGCGCCCCCCACCCTCGTGGACAGGGTGTGGGCCCCCTGACATTGATTCTTTCGCCAGTATTTTTTATATGTTCCCAAAATATTCTCCGTGAAGTTTCAGGTCATTCCTAGAACTTTTATTTCTACACAAAAATAACACCATGGGAATTCTGTTGAAAACATCGTCAGTCCGGGTTAGTTCCATTCGAATCATGCAAGTTAGAGTCCAAAACAAGTTCAAAAGTGTTTGGAAAAGTGGATACGAAGGAGACGTATCAACTCCCCCAAGCTTAAACCCTTGCTTGTCCTCAAGCAATTCAGTTGACAAACTGAAAGTGATAAAGAAAAACTTTTACAAACTCTGTTTGATCTTGTTGTTTTAAATGTGTAAAGCCAGAATTCAAGTTTTCAGCGAAGATTATGAACTAACCATATTCACAATAACATTTAGGTCTCATGTTTACTCATATCAATGGCATAATCAACTAGCGAGCAATAGCAGTAAATCTTGGATGACAACACTTTCTCAAAACAATCATAATATGATATAACAAGATGGTATCTCGCTAGCCCTTTCTGTGACCGCAAAATATAAATGCAGAGCACATCTAAAGATCAAGGACTGACTAAACATTGTAATTCATGGTAAAAGAGATCCAGTCACATTCATACTCAATGTAAACTAATAGTAATACATGCAAATGACAGCGGTGCTCTCCAACTGGTGCTTTTTTTAATAAGACGATCACGACTCAACATAAAAGTAAATAGATAGGCCCTTCTCAGAGGGAAGCAGGGATTTGTAGAGGTGCCAGATCTCGATTTTGAAATAGAGATAAATACTATTTTGAGCGGTATACTTTCATTGTCAACATAACAACCGAGAGATCTCGATATCTTCCATGCCACACACATTAGAGGCGGTTCCCAAACAGAATGGTAAAGTTTATACTCCCCCTACCACCAACAAACAGCAATCCATGGCTTGTCCGGAACAACGGGTGCCTCCCACTAACAACAATCCTGGGGGAGTTTTGTTTGCAATTATTTTAATTTAAGCATGGGACTGTGGATCCCGGTTACCAGCCATTTTCTCGTGAATGAGGAGCAGAGTCCACTCCTCTTGAGAATAACCCGCCTAGCATGGAAGATATAGACAATCCTAGTTGATACATGAGCTATTCGAGCATACAAAACATAATTTCATTTGAAGGTTTAGAGTTTGGCACATACAAATTTACTTGGAACGGCAGGTAGATACCGCATATAGGAAGGTATGGTGTGCTCATATGGAATAACTTTTTGGGTTTATGGAAGTGGATGCACAAGTAGTATTCCCTCTTAGTACAAGTGAAGGCTAGAAAGAGACTAGGAAGCGACCAATTAGAGAGCGACAACAGTCATGAACATGCATTAAAGTTAATCAACACTGAGTGCAAGCATGAGTAGGATATAATTCACCATGAACATAAATATCATGGATGCTATGTTGATTTTGATTCAACTACATGCGTGAACATGTGCCAAGTCAAGCCACTCGAATCGTTCAAAGGAGGATACCACCCTATCATACCACATCACAACCATTTTAATAGCATGTTTGCACGCAAGGTAAAACATTATAAACTCCTAGCTAATTAAGCATGGCATGAACAACTATAATCTCTAATTGTCATTGCAAACATGTTTCATTCATAATACGCTGAATCAGGAACGATGAACTAATCATATTTACAAAAACAAGATAGATCGAGTTCATACCAGCTTCTCTCGTCTCAATCAGTCCATCATATATCGTCATTATTCCCTTTCACTTGCACGACCGAATGGTGTGGATAATAATAATAATGCACGTCCATTGGACTAAGCTGGAATCTGCAAGCATTCAATACAAGGGAGAAGGCAAGGTAATATGGGCTCTCTGTTAGATCAACAATAATGCATATGAGAGCCACTTAACATTTTCATCATGGTCTTCTCCTCTCGACCCCCAAAGAAAAGAAAAAGAAACAAAACTATTTACACGGGAAAGCTCCCCACAAGCAAAAGAAGAACGAGAAATCTTTTTGGGTTTTCTTTTAATTACTACTACTACAAGCATGGAAAGTAAACTAGCTAAAAGCTACAACTATTTTTTTTGTTTTTTATTAAGGTTTTTTAGACACACAAGAAGAATGCTGGAAAAGAAAATAAACTAGCATGGATATTACAATGAAAAATTATGAGCACCGACAACTAGCATGAGTGTGTGAACATGAATATAATGTCAGTGAGGAATATGTACTCCCCTAAGCTTAGGCTTTTGGCCTAAGTTGGTTTATGGCCATGACTCAAAGCTGCCCTCTCCGGTGTACAGAGGAGTGTCCTCAGGGTGCCACTGGTTGGCGATCTCCTCCGGATCCCACTGATAAATAGACTGACGGTAAGGATCAAGTGGTGGCTCCGGCTCAGGCTCTGGAGCTGATGTCAGGCTCCAGTATACATGAACGGCCTCTGGCAAAACAAGGTACATGCCTGAAAATATGTTAAACAAAGAGCGAGCAGGCAAGGTAATAATCTCATAGTAGCTTTTATCGAATATCACTCTATATTTAAGCATCTTCTTTTTATCTTTAACAATGAAATCATGTGCTACCATACTCTTATAATCTAGAAAAATAGGAGGCAGCAACTTTTCCTCTTTCTCATAATGCCTAATTGGTATGTTAAAGTGTGCAGCAAGGCGCGAGGCAAAGATGCCTCCAAAGATGGGGCCTTTGTTCGGTTTAGATTTAACAATTTAGCAACAATAGCACCTAGACTGAAAGTAGTATCACGAAACAAAGCATGGCGCAAAATAACAATATTAGGGGCAATAAGGTTTCCACTGTTCCTGCGACCAATTAGGCATCTACGAGCAAATATTGCAAAGTAACGTAGAACAGGAAATGTATGCTAGTAATTCTTGCATCGGAAAATTTTCTCATTTCGCCTACAACAATTATATCAATAAATCCCTCCACATCATTACAATGTGGTTCCTCTATGCTGCCCGCAAAGGGTATCTTACAGACCCTACAAAACTCATATAGTGACATCTCCTTAACCTCATCATATAAATGAAATTCCACCGAAGGTGGTGATTTCTTAGCATGAAAGAAAAAATTTGCACGAAAATATTAGTGACGAGGAGATATAGTTCATGCTGGTTGCGGAGGAAGTCGACGAGGCCTGCATTCTCAGCCAAATAATAAAAGTCCTCATATATCCCAGGTGCTCTCAAGAATTCATCACAAGGCCATTCGCACGGCCGAACCTCCGCAATGCGAGGGATATTATATTTGGGCTTCTTATTCTCTTCACCTTGCTTATCCTTCGAGTTTCGGCTCAAAGAGCCCCTCAACAATCTCTTCATCATTTTCTTTCTCGAAGAAGCCCAGGCTCCTCATTGCCTGTCACCCTAATCAGCCTGAGAAACTCTTTCAAGCGTTGGTGGCTCTATGACTGCCCACCGACGCAACGAAGAATTCATCAACCTACACATCCACATGTACGAGGAAGTCGTGTACATATGCATCTACAAGGCCGGTGACGAAGCTACAACGTTGCCCTTCATTAACCGGCTAGAAGCCTTGGACGCCTTTGTTGAGAAGCACCTTGACCTCTCCACAAAAGCCGCCGCTTCGTAGCCACTGGTCGGTGGCCCGGCGCACTAAGGCGAGGAGCAGGAGGAGGAGGTCATTGATGGATGCATCTTTCTTCTTGCCTCCAATAATCCCCACTACGATCGCGTCGTCGTGGCCTTAATTCTTATTGTACTATTGCATTGTCGTTCCAGTCAATAAAGACATGTGTGATCCCTTTGCGCACATTTGGTGTCAATTATATGCATCGCTGTAACTAGTACTCCGTACGTCAATTTATAAGTTGTGCTTACCTTTTACATAAACTTCGTAATTTAAGTATGGTGCTTGACCCGACCTACGCTCTACTCGTAAATTCAAAAACTGAGACCAAACTTATAAATTCATAACTACTCATGCAGCACGCCTGTCACATTCGCAAGTTCAAAACGATAAATTGGAACACATAGATGAAGCATGTCCCTTCCCTGTCGCATATCACACTGTCGTTCCGGTCCCCCAGTCAATGCGCATTGGCTAGGCTTTATATCACTACAACATGTGGGACCGCATGTGAACAAACCGACGATGCGCCAACCTAGCTACTACTATTGTACCCTGCTTATCGGGCGGGAAAACCCGCGCCCCAGCGTTTCCAATCGTTATTCCTATCTATCGATCGCGCCAAGGAGCAGAACCAAATGTTACAGTTTATACATGTTGAAAAGGAAAAGGCATACTGCGTTCGCATCGCACCCCCACATGCTCCGGAATCGAGAGTACTCCACGGTCCGTCCGGCACGCCACATAGCTATGGAAGGAGTGTTGCCTAGCATTTTCACTTCCATGTGGGACCGCAATTGAGCAAACTGACTATCGGCAAACCGCACCCCACCCGCCGCGTTGGAAAACAGAAACGAGGAGGGGAAGATCTAGCTGTAGCCTGGAAGCCAAGAAATTTGGTGTCATATGGGACTTGTTGATAGAGTAGGAGCAGCCCATACTACTCTTACTACGAAGTTTGTACTACTACTACCACCACTATACAACTAGGTACATGCACGACACATCATCATGGGAACAAAGAACGGAAAGATCTTGTTTTGGGTGATTTATCTTGTTTTTCAGTCAACGTAGTATGATTAATATGACGTGGGGGCACCCATGAAGCCACGTGGCACGTCTAGAGGTCTTATTAAGAGCTTTTTGTGTGTATCGATCACACTGTCATGCTGCTCATTCGAGAAGAACGTGTATGGGTACAATTAGGTTATAGTAGATCCGAATCGCAGTCATCTAGACCATTGGATCAATGTCAATCAATAGTTTATATTGTGTATGTGCAAATACACACATTGATTGCAGAAAAATAATGAATATATAATACATAATACCGCATATTGGATTTCTCTAAAGTCAAACTTTGTATACTTTCAACAGGTTTGTAGGAAAAAGTATTAACATATACGCCACCAAATATATATCATTTGATTCATCATTGCTTTTATTTCCACATCATGTAAATTTGTTAGTGTAAATTTTCATATTGTTTTCACCAAATTAGGTCAAGCTTTATAAAATTTGGCTGCAATCAAAGCTATGTGCGGAGTAAATTACAAACGGAGGGAGTGGTATAGATATAGATATAACTATACAGATAAAAAATACCGAAACACGGACACTCTGTTTTTTGTGACACCAAAATCGACGAGCGAACTGCATCAAACAGAAAAACACACTACTTCATACTAAAAACCACACTGCATCAGATAGTCAAGCAAACTTCATGCGTTCTTTTTTTGTGAGACGTAATATTTCCCACACGAAGAAGTGGAATGTGGTTCATATCGAGGCGTAAATGAATCGGAGAGGCGAGGGCAACTGCACTGCAATATCATCAGAGGGGGCTGCATGGATTCTTTGTTACTCTTTCTTTTTCTAAAACTATTTTTTTATCAACGAGTATGTACGGCAAAGACGTGGTGAGTGGACTACAGGGACGAATATGTAGACACGAGCGAACTACACTGGACTTCTTTAACAACAATAAAACTCCAACAAAACAATGAAACTGAATTTAGAAAATATCACTCTGAACCACTTGCCGGTACCAGCCGGACTGCATCATTGTGCACCATTTTTCTATAAAAAATATTACAAAGCGAGCTGCACCATTTGAGAGCATGAGTTTAGCAAGCGAGCTGCAATAGGTTAGTTTTTTTTTTTTCATTTTTGTTGTATAGTGAACTGCAGGCGAGAGTAACGGGTCCAAGGGATGAGCAAAATGAATTGTACAATGTTTTTTACCAGCATTTTTTATCTCTACATTCGTTTTTGAAGAACTGCATGCGCTGCCAATGCGAACAGTAGGATACCTCAAGTGAACGACAAAACATGGCAAGACTGAAACATACAACAAGATGAAATAATTAAAAAATGACGCCGGCCACCATAGTGCAGTGCACTTCTCTCTCGCCGCCGGGGAACCGCAACGAGTTGAGGAGAGAGCTGCTTCAGGAGGCTCATTGCCAAACTACAGCAGCAGTGACGGTGCACACGTAGGAAGCAAGCAGCTTGTCGGAGATCCTGTGTTGATGAGGATGTAGGGGGAGGGGTGCTCAACAAGAAATTGAACTGCGGGACATAGAGCAGAGCGGTCAAATCTGAATTGGTAAACACATGGAAAACGCATCAAACGAATTGCACGCAGGAACCGACCGAGGCGCATGCCCGCGCAGCTGATGCCGCTCGGCCGAGCTGCACTCGTTTCACCGGCGAACTGCACATCGGCGAAAGTGCACTGCACGCGCGCCCGCCACGAGACAGTGGTGCACATTGAACAGAATTGCGCTGGAATCTAAGCTGGTTGCCGATGTGTGTGGTGTCCACGGCCTCGAAACTTGACCCCGGCAACAGGAAGGTTCGCACGGCCTGAGAGGGAGGGAAGGGAAGAGGAGTAGGAGGGGAGACGGAGGAATCCTGCCAGGACGGGGGGCGATGGAGAACTTCACTCATGAGAAAACTAAACCAAGTTGAAGAGAGAAGGGAGCTACGTCGGTGATGAATTTTTTGGCCCGGGCAAGGTTCGATGGTCGAGCTCACCGTTGCACCGCCACCTGCACGTCCATCCCCATTGCTGGACCGTTGCCGGTGATGAGACCAGCCCTCGCGTTGGGTCAACGGTGAGTTCTAGGGAGATGAAGCCGAACACAGTGAGGGATCTTCAGGGGGCAAGCTGCTCGCCGGAGAGGAGAGAGAGAAGGGGAAGCCCATTGGAAGTCGCCGGCCATCCTGCGGCAGCCGTCGCGTGGACGGGAGGGAGCGGCCGCTGTTAGGCGGAGGGGCAGCGTGGGGTCCTAGATCCAACAACGGGGCGTCGCATGGGGGGCGCCACATCCTGGATCCGGCGGCAGGGCGTCGCGAAAGGCCGCCCTGGCCTGGATCCGGCGGCGGGGCATCGCGATGGGCCGCCGTGGCCTAGATCCGGTGACGGGGCGTGTCATCCAGCGATGAAGCCAGATGTAGGCAGGGGCGTTGTGGCGCATCAGTTGGGGTTGCTGGGCGGTGGGGAGAAGGTGAGTAAGGGGCTGGCGCGCAGGAGGAAGGGGGAACCGGCGGCAGAGGGTGGGTTGGGGTAGGCCAACGCAGTGGAGAAGGTGGAAGGAGTAGGGTGGTGGGCTGTTGCAGGCAAAAGGAGGCGGGTCAGGTCGGGGTGTTAGCAGAATAACGCTATTGTTAGCAAAATAAGGTCTTAAGGCTATTATTAGAATAGACTCACCTTATATATATAAGGCTACTATTTTTTTAGTTAGAACTCGCATTGTTGTGTACATATTGTTTTGCTTCGCTATAATTTACATTTTGCGGGGTGTGTAGGACTACCGTATCGTTCAGATCTATACCAGCAACCCCATTATTATCCTTAATTAATTCATATTGGTAATTAAAATTGCATTATCCTAGTTCTAGCCGGTTCTTCGGTTGCTTGGAGGAATTCCATCTCATTATTCAGGTTGATTGTGTGCATACAACAAGATAATCAACCATCTCATTATCCAGGTCCACGCCTCCCTCTCTCTCTTGAAGCACACACACCTCTCCACACGATGCGTGTCTCTTGGTCTCTCTCACATCCCATGAAAAAAAGCACACCACCATTCTCTTCTTCTTGCTACCCCTGTTTATGTAGTTAGATCTTCTTGCAACAAACAAGCATTCATCTTTATCTTTACTGTCTCTTTTTATCACACATAACCTTCCACCCTCTAGCCAGCCGTGTTGTCGAGGTCTATCCAGCTCTCTCACACGCAAATAGACGCCGTCTGTGGGTCCCTTCATCGCACACACACTATCGCTCTCCCATATCCCCCACCTCGTAACCTTGTTGATCCCGACATTACACGCACCTCTCTCTCTAACACACACACACACACACCCTCTCTCTCTCCCTTTCGGACACTCCTCTCTCTCTATGGCACACACACAGTCTTCCAAACACGCATATGCCCCTCTCTCGTTAGGAATCGCTGCCCCCGCCCTCCCCCTCTTTGTCTCACAAATATTGTCTCTATATCTATCTCTCACAATAATACATGAACAACAACAACAAAGCCTTTAGTCCCAAACAAGTTGGGGTAGGCTAGAGGTGAAACACATAAGATCTCGCAACCAACTCATGGCTCTGGCACATGGATAGCAAGCTTCCACGCACCCCTGTCCATAGCTAGCTCTTTGGTGATACTCCAATCCTTCAGGTCTCTCTTAACGGACTCCTCCCATGTCAAATTCGGTCTACCCCGCCCTCTCTTGACATTCTCCACACGCTTTAGCCGTCCACTATGCACCGGAGCTTCTGAAGGCCTGCGCTGAATATGCCCAAACCATCTCAGACGATGTTGGACAAGCTTCTCTTCAATTGGTGCTACCCCAACTCTATCTCGTATATCATCATTACGGACTCGATCCTTCCTCGTGTGGCCACACATCCATCTCAACATACGCATCTCCACCACACCTAACTGTTGAACATGTCGCCTTTTAGTCGGCCAACACTCAGCGCCATACAACATTGCGGGTCGAATCGCCGTCCTGTAGAACTTGCCTTTTAGCTTTTGTGGCACTCTCTTGTCACAGAGAATGCCAGAAGCTTGGCGCCACTTCATCCATCCGGCTTTGATTCGATGGTTCACATCTTCATCAATACCCCCATCCTCCTGCAGCATTCCCTACAGGAATCCAGTATTTTGCCGTCTGCCACGGCGGACGGCAAAGGCACGGACGGCGGACGGCAAAGAGCTTTGCCGTCAGCGGCGGACGGCAAACAGGGACGGCAAAGATAGGGTCGGCAAACACCTTCTTTGCCGTCTGCTTTTTGCAGCGGACGACAAAGAGGCCTTTGCCGTCAGTGGCAGACGGCAAAGAAAATGGATGGCAAATAGTGGGTGTTAGCCACGTTAGGTGCTAACGGAGGCTTTGCTGTCCGCCAAACTAATGTTTTGCCGTCTGCCGACTAATAACAGACGGCAAAAATTTCCATCTACACGTTTATTAAAATCAGAGACATAAAAGGATTTTGTTTATTAAAATATAGTGAACCAGCAGCCCAAGTGCACCACAATATCCATCTACGCTTTGTTCCAACAATCGACGATGAATGAACAAATTTCACAATACCAAATTAGTCTATTTACACAGAATAGATTTGCATCTGCTCCATCTACACAAAATTACTCTATTTACATGAACACCACATTATCCATCTACACAAAATCAGCACAAAAACCACAGTATCCACCGCCACCATGGACGCCCGAGGACCTGCCGCTGCTCCTTGAGGCAGAATATGGTGCGGCGTCGAGGGAGGGTGACGGCGCCGGGGCCGACAGAGACCTGGGGGGACGGGGCCGAGGCCTGCGGGGGCGACAGGCGACGGGGCGCGGAGGTCACCCGGGCGAAAGGCGAAGGGGCGAGGAGGCCGACGGGGGCAAGAGGTGACGGGGCGCAGAGGAATCAGCCGGGGGCGACGGGCAACGGGGCCGGGCCATGGCCGGCGGGCGCGATGGCGGCCAGCGAGGCCGGGGACTGCCGGCGAGGCCGAGGACTGCTGGCGAGGTGGTGGCGAGCGCTTGCGGGGGAAGTGGATCGAGAGCAGGGAGAGAGATGAGAGAGAGACGTGGTGGGGTGGGGGTGAGACGTGGATAGGGCAGACTGTGGGGTGGGGTGAGATGTGGGACGCGTGGGTGTTTCCCTGGGGGCGCGTGCATCATGGGTGGGTTGGGTATGCGTCCGACGGAGTGATCAGCGTGCGTCTCAGATCTTGCCAACTCATCGATCCAGGTGATTGATCCACGCGAGTGTTTCTTTGCCGTCTGCTTAACGACCCTTTGTCGTCCGCCGCGCTTTGCCGTCCGCCTTTTTTTCTCTTTGTCGTCCGCTAGCAGACGGCAAAGAGGTGGGGCGTTAAATTTTTTCTAAACGGGTGGGGGGTGGGGGCCACCTCTCTCTTTGCCATCAGCCAGCTGATGGCAAAGATTCTTTGCCGTCTGCTAGCGGACGGCAAAGAGCCGGCAGATGGCAAAGGCCTTCTTTGCCATCAGCGGTTTCTTTGCCGTCTGCTTTTCGGTAGCTGATGGCAAAGAGCTTCTTTGCCGTCTGCTAGCAAACGGCAAAGAGCTGGCATATGGCAAAGTAGCTGATTCCAGTAGTGATTGACCCCAAATACCGAAAGGTGTCCTTCTGAGGTACCACCTGGCCATCAAGGCTAACCTCCTCCTCACACCTAGTAGTACTGAAACCGCACATCATGTACTCGGTTTTAGTTCTACTAAGCCTAAACCCTTTCGATTCCAAGGTTTGTCTCCATAACTCTAACTTCCTATTTACCCCCGTCCGACTATCGTCAACTAGCACCACATCATCCGCAAAGAGCATACACCATGGGATATCTCCTTGTATATCCCTTGTGACCTCATCCATCACCAATGCAAAAAAGATAAGGGCTCAAAGCTGACCCCTGATGCAGTCCTATCTTAATCGGGAAGTCATCAGTGTCGACATCACTTGTCCGAACACTTGTCACAACATTATCGTACATGTCCTTGATGAGGGTAATGTACTTTGCTGGGACTTTGTGTTTCTCCAAGGCCCACCACATGACATTCCGCAGTATCTTATCATAGGCCTTCTCCAAGTCAATGAACACCATATGCAAGTCCTTCTTTTGCTCCCTATATTTCTCCATAAGTTGTCGTACCAAGAAAATGGCTTCCATGGTCGACCTCCGAGGCATGAAACCAAACTGATTTTTGGTCACGCTTGTCATTCTTCTTAAGCGGTGCTCAATGACTCTCTCCCATAGCTTCATTGTATGGCTCATCAGCTTAATTCCACGGTAATTAGTACAACTCTGAACATCCCCCTTGTTCTTGAAGATTGGTACTAATATACTCCGTCTCCATTCTTCTGGCATCTTGTTTGCCCGAAAAATGAGGTTGAAAGCTTGGTTAGCCATACTATCGCTATGTACCCGAGACCTTTCCACACCTCAATGGGGATACAATCAAGGCCCATCGCCTTGCCTCCTTTCATCCTTTTTAAAGCCTCCTTGACCTCAGACTCCTGGATTCGCCACACAAAACGCATGCTGGTCTCATCAAAGGAGTCGTCCAATTCAATGGTAGAACTCTCATTCTCCCCATTGAACAGCTTGTCGAAGTACTCCCGCCATCTATGCTTAATCTCCTCGTCCTTCACCAAGAGTTGGCCTGCTCCGTCCTTGATGCATTTGACTTGGCCAATATCCCTCGTCTTCCTCTCTCGGATCTTGGCCATCTTATAGATGTCCCTTTCACCTTCCTTCGTGCCTAACCGTTGGTAGAGGTCCTCATATGCCCAACCCCTTGCTTCACCAACAGCTCGCTTTGCGGCCTTCTTCGCCATCTTGTACTTCTCTATGTTGTCTGCACTCCTATCCAGGTATAGGCGTTTGAAGCAATCTTTCTTCTCTTTAATCGCCTTCTGGACATCATCATTCCACCACAAGGTATCCTTATCTTCGCTTCTCCTTCCCCTGGACACTCCAAGCTCCTCCGAGGCCACCTTACGAATGCAAGTCGCCATCTTCGTCTACACATTGTTCGCATCTCCTCCTTCCTCCCAAGGGCCCTCCTTAATGACCCTATCCTTGAACGCTAGAGCTACCTCCCCCTTGAGCTTCCACCACTTCGTTCTAGCGACTTTGGCACGCTTATCCCGCTGGACACGAATCCGAAAGTGGAAGTCAGCAACCACCAGCTTATGCTGGGGTACAACACTCTCTCCAGGTATCACCTTATAGTCTAGGCACGCACGTCTATCTTCTCTTCTCGAGAGGATGAAATCAATCTGGCTAGAGTGTTGGCCATTACTAAAAGTCACCAGATGTGATTCTCTCTTTCTAAAGAGGGTGTTAGCTACAATCATGTTGTAGGCTAGAGCAAAGCTTAAGACATCTTCTCCTTCTTGATTCCTGATGCCATAGCCAAAGCCCCCGTGCGCCCCTTCAAAACCTGTGTTAGATGTACCCACGTGGCCATTGAGGTATCCTCCTATGAAGAGCTTCTCACCAATCAGTACACTCCTAACCATGTCTTCCAAGCCTTCCCAGAACTCCCTCTTGGTGTTCTCATTGTGGCCTACTTGCGGGGCATACGCGCTGATAACATTGAGAACCAAGTCCTCAACTACCAGCTTGACCAGGATAATCCGGTCCCCACGTCTCTTGACGTCTACCACTCCATACTTGAGGCTCTTGTTGATCAAGATGCCTACGCCATTTCGGTTTGCAGCCGTCCCTGTGTACCACAGCTTGAAGCCGGTATCCTCCACCTCCTTCGCCTTCTGTCCTCTCCATTTGGTTTCTTGGACGCAAAGGATATCAACACCTCTCCTCACCGCTGCATCAACTAGTTCCCGAAGCTTCCCTGTCAGAGACCCTACGTTCCAGCTACCTAAGCGAATCCTCCTAGGCTCGGCTAGCTTCCTTACCCTTCGCACTCGTCGAGTCAAATGCGAAGACCCTTTCCCATTTTCCACTACATCCGGGCGCTGATGTAGCGCGCCACTAAGGATGCGACGACCCGATCCTCGCTCACTTGCCACCGTATCCGGATCAAGATACAGTGCGCCACCTTGGGGGTGACGGCCCAGCCCTTGCCCATTTTCCACCACACCCGGGTTCCGATGTAGCGCGTCGCTGAGAGGGTTACGCCCCAACGAAAATCTTTTGGGTTTCATCTCCATAAGAGTGGCTGAGTTTTTACGTTGGCTCGCCAAGCCTATCACAATAATAAATGCATAGTCTAAATTGAAACCAACTACAAAAATGAGCTCCGATTACAAAAATCAAATCCACTCCCAAACAGAATATGAAAATAGGGTGAAATCATGCACACAAATGTTTGTTCCGTGCATGAATGATAGTGATACAGATGTACTACTCATACATCCACACAGACCCATTTCACACAAATTACATTAAACCGTTCTCAAAACATGGTGTGCATGTGATGTTTGTTGTACTTCTCCTGCCAACCTTCCTCCGAGATGTTCGAACATATTGTGCTACTTGAGATTCTATTTTCTCCTCAGACCATGTGAAACCACGAAAAGGTCACCCCTTGCCCCCACTGGTACTATAGCTCGAAGCTCCCATATGGACACAACACCCATCGGAGCATGCAGCCGTTGCCGAAGTGGATGGCGCCGCGTCTTGGGAAGAGGACAAAGTCTCCGACATCACCGAGGTGGATCATGCCCTCGACAGCCGCGAGTAGCGCACGCTGACTGGCCACACGGAGGATAGTGTGATCTAGCGGCTCGCCCTCGTTGGCCACGAGGGGTAGCTGTGCTCCAGCAGCACGCCTTGGTCGATCACGAGGAGGTGCATCGTGTCCTCGCCGCTCACAATGTGGACGAGCGCGTTCTCTAGCAGCATGCCCACGAGCATCGCATCATCGCCACTCTCGACGTGGACGAGAGCACTCCCGCGAACAACGCATCATTGCCGCTCTCGACATGGATGAGCGCATGCTCCGGCAGCACAACCGTGAACATCTCATCCTCGGTGCTCACAATGTGGACCAGCGCGTTCTCCAGCAGCATGCCCGTCAGCATCGCATCATCGCTGCTCTCGGCGTGAACGAGAGCACGTCCGTGAACATCGCATCGTCGCCGCTCTCGACGTGGACGAGGGAGTGCTCCGGCAGCACGCCCGCAAACATCGCATCCTTGCCGCTTAGGCACACGAGTGTGTGCTCCAACAGCATGGCCGCGAGCATGGCATCCTGGCGGCTCACGAGGTGGTTGAGCGCATGCTCCAGACAGTACCCCAGGAGTCGGGATGCGAGCACCGCGCCCCTGGCTATGAGGAGTACTACATGGTTCCCATCGTGGTTTAGTAAAATCCCATGACTTCGTCGCTTCGGGGAGGAGCGCGAGCTCGAGAAGTCTCACGCTGATATGCAGGTGGCGGTGGACATGCAAGATTATCCTTCAAGCTCTCCTCCTCTTGCGAAGACGCCTCCACCGCCCCCGTCGTACGTCCTCTGCCTCGGCTCCACCGGACCTTTGGAGTTTAGTTTTATGGAACATTAATATGTGGATTAATAACACCTCTACCAAGCTGTTAAGTATCAAGACTAATGCAAAAAACAACTTATGACTATCAGGCATAGATAGATGATGTTGCGACATTGCATGCTGGAGAGTAATGGAAGTATATTGCAATTTATGTATTGCATGCATGACTAGCTTATGTGGCATGGTTGCATGGCTAGGAAAGGCTAGAGATTGTAAATGCATAATGTGTTTAGATTGCACTCCACTAAATGGGAGCATGTAAATATCTTTAGAGTGCACTCATTTTTTTCAGACTATTAGGTGCACCGGATGTCATGCCACGCTACCAAATGTTAGAATAAAATCTGCTACAATGTTTTAAAAATCTATTATTATCTTGAAACCAGCCACACCCGCCCCTTTCCTAATCAAAATAGCCCAAGGAATATGTATTGAGTGAAGCATAATTTATTTTTACTATTATATGTATATCAAAACTAGAGTGTTTATATTTCAAGTCTATGAACAAGTATCATTCTACTACTTTGGATCCATTGCAACGCACAATCCAGCATATTGGTAGTAGTAAGAAACCAATTTCGAGTTTGGCACGAGTTCATACGATGGGAGCACCACAAGGCCTAGCGCAGAAGTTACATTTCCCTCTTGGGGCCCACGGACCGAGCTTTAGTGGCTTAGTGCACCTGCCTTTGAGTCAATGACATGTGGACCCTACAAGTGGTAGGCCCACATGTCATTCTCACAAAGGCAGAGGGGTGGTGGGACCGAGAGGGGTGAGGCCTGAGGCGCAGGTCGGGGGACGTGTGGTGTCATGGGTTCGAGCGGCGTCGTGGGAATCGCGTGTGGCTATGGTAGAAAATTGATGGTCCCACAGTTCAGCTGGCCCACATGTCATGCACACAAAGGCAGGGGAGCGGTGGGGCTGAGAGGGGTGAGGCACACATCAGGGGACGTGATGTCATGGGTTGGAGCGGCGTCGTGCGAATCACATGTGGCAGTGGTAGTAACGTGATGGTCGCCGTAGTTCAACTTCCATGGACACGCTGTTATGTCTACTGACGCTTGCATTGCATACCGATCACTACAAGGAGTAGTAGAGAAAACTAGGTTGACAAATAGCTAATTATAGTCAAGCGGACCTATGCTACTACACTTGTTCCAAAGACATGCACACCAGCGGAATAGTTCATCTATATCAAAGTACACAGAGAGGATTTTTTTACAAGAGAGGAAATAGTTCATCCATCTATAATGCCCTGCTGCTGGTGCAACTTCTTCTTCTGCTGCTACTTCTCATTCTCTGTGGGAGACAACTTCGCAACAAGCTCTTTCGACCTTGCAACTATCTCCGAACTAACACGGGCATCGAGGGCAGCATATTTTATCCGCTCGTAGGTCAAGGGATAATTCTCCCATCTAGACGACCTTAATCCCAGCATCTCGTCACCCTTCTCAAGATTTCTTCCAAGCACATAATTTTCTACATTGAATAGGGATGGTGTTTCTTTATCACAATCTTCTACAGGAATTCTAGTTTGTAGGTCAACAGTGTTTTCCAAGTCAAGGTTGTACGGTGCGAGCTTCTGTTTGTCCCCTTCGATGGCTTCCCCACAGAAGTATATGTCCTCCCGAGACATGACACTGGTGCGCGTCGGTCCTAAACAAATGGTTTTAACCCCTTTCCGCGACGGCATTTGGAACCGTCGCCAAGTGAGTGTGGGCGATAGGGGGGTCCTTCCCACACGACCCAGAAACCGTCGGGGATAGGGCCCCTACAGTACTCCTACTCGTTTCTTCTCGCATTGCCATCATAGTCTGTATTCTGTGGTGCTATGTTTACGATGTGCGGCCCATCACAAACGGTTCACTATTATAGAACATGTATGGTGCGCGGCCCAGCACAAATGGTTCACCGTTAAGAAGATTAGCTAATCATCGTACGAGTGTCGGACAGGATTACGAATCGTCAGACCGTCATAACATCGTCGTACATGACAACTATGGCACACGCTATCCTGTGGTGCAACGTGTATGATGCATACTTCATCAGAAACAGTTCATGGTTGTGAATCGTGTACGATAAGGCAACTAACACAAATGTTTAGTTTGCCCGCACCATTTGTAATATTGTCTGACATCACGCATGGTTTGCAAAATGGCAACTGTGTGCATGCTTGCACACGTTTCCTCTATGTGAACCATCTCGGATTATGGTGCATATCGCAAACGTTTGTGTTTTACCAACCGTGTGTGCCGTAACAACCTGGAGAGCGTAATTTCACCCTAATTTAATTGCTGCTTTTCCAAATTGTACCGGATATGGATTTGAATTTGAATGTATGCTACAGCTTCATTCATATCCATCAGGTTCAAACAACCAATGCATTATTCGATTCATAGGTACATATGTTCAGAATTACATAAGAACCAAATAAAGAATGATGAACCACAGTTGTATACTTGTACTATTAAACATGGTAAAGAAAGAGGCGAAATATATTCTAGTTGCTGAACAAGGTGAAGCGGAATGCCCATATTGTGCCCTCCTCCATGCAGAAGGCACGCACAACTCTAGTCCAACCCCTTGTGATGGCCGACCGCCCATCCTTCACGGTCTTCATGAAAACATATAGATAATCATCGTGTTCTGGTAGAAATACTTTAACCTTTGCATGCCTGCCAATCATGTAGTTTGAGAGGTAATCTTGAGTAAACTGCTTTGGCAACCACTACAAAGGAAAAAGATTCAGACATTGTCATCTAACACAACTCATTATGGGCAGTAAAAAGAAGGCTGTAGAGTTCTTACTTACCATCATGTAGTTCGTTGTTGTCTTGGATAAAGTGTAAGCAAATAGTTTAATTGCCATCTTTGGACCCATTTTACTAAAAATCTTTATCAGCTTCCTCACTTGATGTTGGTTCATCGATATCTCATTGCCCCATATGCAAAAAGGGTCGAAGCATGGATCTTTACCAATGACATATGTACCTAAAAGCACCAAGTTAATATTAGAAGCTAAACAACAATTGCACAATGATGTAGCACAACACTCTTTTATAATATGCCTATATACATCTGTATGTGGTAGTCCATTTGAAATCTCTAAAAAGAAAAATATTTAGGAATGGAGGGAGTATCTTATAATATCCAATATACTCACATATTAGATGAATTAACATCTTAGATTATGGGCCGGAAGGAGTTTAGTGCATTCTTAAAAATTATCGGCTGATTAACTGTTGTTGTATCTAGGGGTTACAGTTAGTTTGAGCTAGTTCGGGCTAAAATAGCCCTAAAGTATATCTAAACATGAGGGCTAGTTTGAGCTAGTTGCATCTATAACCCACCCAAAAAAACTATCCAACCCAAGAGGTGCTAATTGGAGCTAGTTCTCCTAGTGCATTTATTTTGAATCTAACCCTGCCATCCAAACAACTCTTTGGATGGAGTTAGTTTAGGGTTAGTAATGAGCAAGAAACTAACTCTAACCTCTAGCTAAGTTGAGTATCCAAACAGGGTTGTGTTGTTGTTGTTGTTGTTATTGCTGCTGCTGCTCTTCTACGTATATCTAGACATCATTAGAACATTAATGTAACACTCTTCCTTTTGGCTATGTAGCCTAGGATTGCATATTTAGACATTAAGTACAATGCATGTTGCTATGTAGCCTCAGATATATTACATATGGCCCTAGTTAACCTAACGATAAATGGGTTGCATATATATTCAGTTAAAAGTCCGATTCACCGATTAGTCCCTTATCAGCCGCCGACCTATATGGTACCAGCTACCAATATCCTGAATAGTGAGCAGATATAAGACATGGGATGAAACTAACCTCGATGGAAAACAACAGTCGTTCCCAAAATTGTCCTGTGTAGGTACATCGAGAAGCATGCTAAGCACAACAGTTCGTACTTGCACATATAGAACATCATGTTGTGAATAACTGGAATAAACAAGGCATACTACGAACAACCAAAGATAGCATTTGAAACTAGACATATGCTAACTACAAACAACCGAACAATCAAAAAACTTTAAAAGAGGCATCTGCTAGCTATAACAAGCTTAACAACAAGCAAATATATGCATTCCTATCGCTATGTTTAAAACTGGATTGATGAAATGTACTTCACAGTAAATAATTGCACATATAGAGCATCACATTGTGAACAACTGAAATAAATAAGGCATACTGCAAAAAACCAGATATAGCAATTAAAACTGGACATATTCTCACTACACTACAAAAGGGACTCGACAAAACAAATCATTGGTTTCCCCTGTGAAGAGGCACGACAAAACAAATCATGGGTTTCCTCAATTGTCACGAGATGGGCTCGTTCCCGTGGAAAGAGCACGGACCCTAGATGCGCTCCATGTTGTCGCAGATGGGCTCCTTCCCCTTGGAAGAGCACGGCTGTAGGGTGCCCTCCCTGATGTCGCAGACGGGCGCTTCCCCTTGGAAGAGAAGATGGGCTCTTTCCCCTTGCAAGAGCCGGAGAGGGTGCCCTCCTCGTGGTCGCCTTCGATGAGGTCTGACTTGGAAGCTGTGGATCCCAAGCCAGCGTCGCAGAACGTGTCCTTCAGAAATGACAAAAGGGGCTCGATGGCGATGTAGAATGGCAAATTGTTGACAGCGAGTGAGAGGAGATCAGTGGCAGGGCCATGGATGAGATCGACGGCGATTGAACCCGAGGGGTTGGGGTGGGCCACTTAACCTATGACATAGCCCGCCTCAGACCGTCGCTGTCGATGACCTCGATGTCGTAGCCGGTGGACGAGACATGCCCGCGTACTCTAGCCCGCTGCTTAAGTGCCGCCGCCAGTAATGGTCATCAGCTTCCTTGGCGACGTCGGGCGAAGAGACTACTATACACCTCTTTTGGGCCAGTCGCTCCTCGAGCTCCACGGGAAGCGTAGCTGGGCTTAGGCTGCGACACTCTGGAGAGGGGGATGGGGATGGGGATCTGTGGGAAAGGGGGCGTTTGGCAACCGCCATCTAAGAAACTCAAGGCGGCCTGGGTATGGAGATCAATAGGTAAGCTGCACAGGCAAACCGGCAGATGTTGACAATGGAGGCCTTGCGGCAGCGGCGGCCGCGGGGACCTTGCTAGGGTTTCGAGTGAGGGAGGGGATGTGTGTGTGTGTGTGCGCACGCCCGAGGAGGTTTTGGTGTGTGTGTGTGTGTGTGTGTGTGCCGCGCGTGTGTGGAGGGGCGCGGGGTGTTTGAGGAAATGACGCGGGTACTGAAATTTTTACTACGCGGGAGTCAAACACGGGATTGAAATGCCGGGCTATTGAAAATTTTGATGATAGTGCATCGTACACGGTCCGGATATAACAACCGTGTGTTATGAAACAGAAAAACCCTCGAGGCAGGCAGATATTTTCTAGGGATGCAGGTGGGATTGGGAACAAGAAACATCGCACACGGTCCGGAGATAACAACCGTGTGTTATGAAACAGAAAAAACCCTCGAGGCGGGCAAATATTTTTGAGAGGGGGAGCCTCGTGGAGCCCAATGTACTGCGCGGATGTGTGGGTGATAGGTGCACCGGCGTGGCACACGGTTAGTTTGAGTGAACCGTGTCTGTTGCGTCATCCGACTTATCTAATGTTCATAAATTTGGCGAAAAATGACGCGGGAGAGGGTCAGAACACGAACACACTTGCATGTGGACCAGATTTATGTATCAAAAGGGTGGTTTGATTTTCAAATACCAAATGCAACTTCGATGTGGCACCTCTCTCGCAAAGCGCACTGTATTGCTTGCCCCCACCCCCGCCTCGTGTCGGCACGAAAGGAATCCTAAGCTATGAATGCATGCCCCCTCCCCCCAACCGAGGTTCACCTAGCAAAGTGCGAAGTAGCTAGCAGCCCCCCTCCTCCCTCGTGTCGGCACGAAGGGAATCCTAAGCTATGAATGCATCCCCCCAACCGAGGTTCATTCACCTAGCAAAGTGCGAAGTAGCTAGCAGCCCCCCTCCCCCTCCCTCGTGTCGGCATGAAGGGAATCATAAGCTATGAATGCATGCCCCCCAACCGAGGTTCACCCTAGGAAAGTGCGAAGTAGCTAGCAGCCCTCCCTCCCTCGTGTCGGCACGAAGGGAATCATAAGCTATGAATGCATGCCCCCCAACCGAGGTTCACCCTAGCAAAGTGTGAAGTAGCTAGCAGCCCCCCTCCCTCGTGTCGGCATGAAGGGAATCCTAAGCTATGAATGCATGCCACCCCAACCGAGGTTCACCTAGAAAAGTGCGAAGTTGCTAGCAGCCCCCCTCGTGTCGGCACGAAGGGATTCCTAAGCTATGAATGCATGCCCCCCAACCACGGTTCACCTAGCAAAGTGCGAAGTAGTTAGCAGCCCCATACCCTCGTGTTGGCATGAAGGGAATCCTAAGCTATGAATGCATGCCCTCCCCCAACCGAGGTTCACCCTAGCAAAGTGCGAAGTAGCTAGCAGCCACCCCTCCCTCGTGTCGGCACGAAGGGGATCCAAAGCTATGAATGCATGCCCCCCCGACCGAGGTTCACCTAGCAAAGTGCAAAGTAGCTAGCAGCCCCCCCCCTCGCGTCAGAGCGAAGGGAATCCTAAGCTATGAATGCATGCCCCCTCCCAACCAAGGTTCACCTAGCAAAGTGCAAAGTAGCACCCCCCCCACACACAGAGACTTCCAGTCGGCGGGCCAGAGAGGCATATATCTCACCAAGATGGATCGTAAAACGGACCAAGAATAATCCACCTTGGTCATACAAGCTCTCTCTTGTTGTTGGTCAAAGTGATGGTCGTCCATGCGACCCCGGAGATGGGCTAGCTTGCCAATAATGACGCAAGTAGCTAGTCCCCGAAGACAACCACTGCATGCGTGTGGCCCAAACATGTGTATGGAGAGGTGTGTTTTTGAGTAACAATGGAACAACTTTGATGTGGCACCATGATTTTGAACTAGAAATCCCTAGACTGAGTGAGGGTTAGGTTGATGATGCATATGTTTGTTACACCACCCTTCAAGCCAACGACAGGGATTCATGCATGCATGCGTGCATAGTATATGCTCTCAAAATTAATTAGGTCTGAATCTCACCATGACCTATACTACGATAACACGAACCAAATGAAGAATCTGCCATGGTAACCTATCTTGTTGTTGGTCGGGTGATCATGGATGCCCACGCGGGCCCATGAATATATAGGCTTGTCGCCGATAACCACACGAGGTAGTGTACCGTTCAAAGGCAACCACTACATGCATATGTATGGAGGTGATGCGTGCATGCATGTTTGAATACACAACATTGACGTGGCGCTTGTGTCAAAAATCATACACTAGCTCCCCACACAGAGCGAGATCGGTTCATGATGTGTTGTTGTACTAGCCTCTTCGACTTGATGGGAGGGATTCATGCGTACACATGCATGTGTGTGTGCTCAAGTTGTATCATGCATGTCATCCCAGAGCAAAACTAATAATCTCCTCCTAAGTCAAATTAACCTCTCTTGTTGTCAGGAAAAAGTAGTGATGGACCAAGCGGGCCCACAAATGGAAAGCATCGATATCGCTGATAACCGCTTAAGTGGGTGTGAGAGGACAACCACCACCGCTTTGCATGTCGGCCAAACATATATATGTTGAATACCCAAAATGCACAACTTTGATGTGCCACATGCCTCAAAAACCCTAAACCATGCACCCACACAGAGCGAGGTTCATATCAAGCGTACTACATATGATGGTCCCCTTGCCCCCTCTTCACCACATACTATATGCTCCTATCGTAATATATTTAACCCAAAAGAATCCTCATTGATGGTGAAATTAATTAACCTCTCCTGTTGTAGGTCAACGTGATGCATGCATGCATCGACGATGGCCTCGTGGGCCCACGGATGGAAGCGTCACACGTGAGTGTCCTAGCTAGGATATGCATGTGGCCCAAAAAAGGTGTTGTGTGATGGTTGAATAACCAATTTGTCAATTTTGATGCGGCACATGCCTTGAAAACCAAAAAGTCTCGACACTGAGTGAGGTGTACTTGTTCACGGACGCGTACGTATAGTATATATGCTAGTCCCCTCCCACCTCTTCGACGCGTACTATATACCACCATAACACAAACAAAAAAGATTCTACCTTGCTGGTCAAATTAACCTCACTGCCGGCTGTTCGTCAAAGTGATGGACGACGACCTCGCAGGCCCACAGAAAGCGTCACACGCGAGTATCGAGTGTCGTGTAGGATAACCATCGACTCCATGTGGCTAAAACATTTATGTATGAAAGGGTTGTGTAATGTTTTAAATAACGATTTCACGACTCTGATGTGGCACCGACCTGCCTAACAAAACGGCCAACCCACATGGTGGCTCACAACTCATAGTGTACTGCGAGCCACCCGCCACCCCCAGACGCACACACCCACACGCACACCGCGAATCTACCGCAACTACGATGCATGTTAAATTAATTATCCCGTGGTGAACATACATGTTACCAAAGGAGGGATGTTTTAATTTCAAAAAAATCACAGAGATCATTAAGATGTTTTAGTACATTAATTGATTGATTTTCTACGGGTATAATGTGCAAAAATCAAATTTGAGCTACATGCACACGTGATAGTGCACCTAAATGGATTGCAAAAACACATGTGTCTCACTGGGTGCATGTTTACTCCCCGTGCAACAAATTTCAAACATTGAGAATCTTGATTTTTAACTTCTAGTACATCCAAAACTTATTTGAAGTTCATGAAACTTATTGTGTTGTCATATGGACACCAATACAAAGTGGAATTGTACTTTTTTTGTCAAAATTGAGACCAGTTTTGATGTAATCTTTATCTAATTACAGATGGGAGATTATTAATAATTGGGAACCAATATCCCAAATGGATTATTTATTCGAACCGTGAGCGTAGACCAAAAGTGGATACATGCCATGCTTCGGCTAAGCAATAAAGCGGCAGCATTAATCATCCAAATAGAAAAACAATATACGTGCCGCCGTGCGACCTGTGTGGCATGCGAGCAGGCATGAGTTGATGGGACGCATCCGCCGCGCAGGCAGAAGGGGAGGCGTGCGTGCAGGTGTGTGAATTGACGGAGGCGTGCTCGTTGCGCAGTGTCATCGAGAGGCGTGCGAGTAGCTGTGTGAAACTTTGGTAGGCATGCCAGCAGTCCGGTGCGCAGGCTCACCGGGAGGCGAGACATCGGTTTGACCGCCGCCCGCCTCTCTCCCACAACCACCACTACTCCATATTAATGGTGCGCCCGAGCGGCCGCGCGCCCCATCCTTGCTACGCACACACAATCCTCTCTCTCCGCTTGCATCCTCGATGCTGCTCTCAATACTCAAAGCCGTCAGTGTATGAGGATGCCGTTGAAGCGCCTCATCGGAGGGAGTGGCGACGCCGGGGCTGCTAAAGCACCGGAGCACGGCGTGGAGATGGAGACAAAGGTTGCCGTCACCGCCGGCGAGTTATCGCTGCACCCTGATGTCGTCGATGGCGTCGAACTTCCACAGCCGGAGGCGGAGTTCCACACCGACTCCGACGACCACTCCGGCGACGACTCCGACAACGACGGATAGCTGGTTAGTCATCTATACCCATTTATGTGTCAACTAGATCATAGGGTTTCTCTGGTTACTCCTCCTCCCCCTTTTTGTAGTAGAAACCTATGGTTATGTTCTCCCAATCCATGAAATCTGAGTAAGTTTCGTTAGATCTGTGTAGTATATTGATTGTTTGAATGGTACAGGTGATAAGTGATTAGTTGTTTCATCTGTGCAAATGATTTCTGCTAGTAATCCGACTAGGGTTAGTGTTCGTGCTAATAATTCCTAGCCAGGGCTTGACAATTGATTTTCAATGACCTACATATGTTTGTGCCATTATATTCTTCAAGATTGGTTTGTACATAGACGACTGCGCTTAAAACTCGAACCATAATCTCTGGATATGTATAAATAAATAGCCATAAATTCCTAATCCTACTTCATGGCATGTAATCATTGATTTGATGCCAAATTTGTTTTACTATTTGTATAGGTGATGTCTGACGATGTGGATATCGAGGATGAAGATGTCCAGAGGAGGTACAACAGGCAAATCCTGAGGGAGCTTTATGCGGGAATGCATAGCAGGCGTATTAGGACCTGGAACGACGGCTATGGATGCCCATTTTGCAACCAGAAGCTTCATGACGCGTATCTAAGTGTTCTGGCGCATGCAAGAGGACGGGCCGTTGGCTCCTTCAAGCAGAAGTATTCTCGCAGGGTGGCGCACGACGCGTATGCCGAGTACCTGGAGAAGCTTCAGGATTGTGTCGGCTTGTGAGATGAGATGTGGGATGGACGGAACTATATATGTAAGCTTGAGTATGCTTAATATTGTTGAACTATGTACTACTTATGGTTGAACTATGCTTATCTACGTGTACGCTTATTATCTATGTCTGAGTATGTTAAATATTTCGCCAAATTTTGGTAAAAATTACAACGGGGGACCAATAAACCAGGACGGAGGTAGTACGTCAATCACACGCGGTTCCTAAAATTGGAACCGTGTGCAATGACTTTCATTTTACCTGCTGCGTCAATCACACACGGTTCGCTCTAGCAAACCATCGCACCCAAAATTCTTTGTGGGACAGAAAACCCTCACCACCCAATCCAAAAAATAAAAAATAAAACCCTCACCATCCCCACGTCACAAAAACCCTCACCCCGCCCGCCACCCCCTCGGCCCCTCCGTTATGTTCCCCATTCACACCTGCACAAGCTCCTCCGCGTCTATGCCATGGCACCGCCTATCAGGGCGGTAAACACTTAGCTCGACGCCTGCCGGCGCTGCCAGGCTGCCGCCAAAGCCCACCGCATTTCGCCACTTCTGCTTGCCGCCGCCTATCGCCATCAACTTTCTCGACGCTGCTCACGATCGACCCAGCTCCGCTCGGTTGGGGAATCTGCCGTACTAAGGGTTCTTTCTCATGGACGATAAGGTAACTAGTTTAACGGGATATTATCTCATCTCTTTTCCCAGTTCATCTTCCTCCTTTAATCACCCGGCGGAAATTGCCATGAATTCATTTTTATTTGAGCTGGTTTGAAGGTTTTCTTTCATTCATAGAATGTACAGTGCACCGACACTTCAGGACTTTGCGACCGCTGCCAGAGATCCATCTCTCCCTACCAGATAACTTGAGCACCCGCGTGGTATGTTCAATCTCACCCTAAATCGATTGGCATGGCCTACTTTCCTGAACATATTCTAAATATTGCTACATTTGGATAAAAGGTGCCACATGCACCATATATGTCAAAGGGGATTTTTCCCTCTTTTTTCTATATTAGGCAAATTAATGATGTATTGTTCTTTCGATTACTCTCAATTTTCCATGACATCATGTTTACCCTATCTATTTAATTATAGATTTTTGTCCTTCGATTTCAACTGCTGTACAGTTCTTTTAATTTGGGCCCATATTTGCATGTTACCATACTTTCTTTAACAATCCTACCATTTTCTGCAGAACATTCCTTGCTATGCAACAGATTATGTAGTGCACTATTTTTCCCTTTACATAGATCAAGGCTCCATGGATGTTATACTGCACACAAACCAAGGATTTCAATCGTTGCTACTGTAAGACTTGATGAACATGGTGACTCCTATTTTGGCACTGGCTTTTGGAATGAAATTGCGAAGTTTTATGTACTAAAAGCCGGCACTAAAATTGCACTGCACATAAAAGGGCCTGGTCATGAGATATATGCTAAGTTCCCCGACAAAATCATCCATCCAAACTTTGTTCGAAGTAAGTTTTCTTTTCAATTATCTGCATATGTTGACTTACCCCGCAATGTCAAATGAATTGTGTAGTATTTAAGCAACCAATTGTTATTCCCTTTTCTTACTATATTCCTACCTAATAACTTCTAGTTACCAATACACTTTTCTATTTCCATGTTTTAACTAAATATTCCCTGTACTCCCATTTCTATCAGAAAGCGCCGCTGACAAGGAGACTCCAGAGGTTGAGAACGGGGCTGCCAACAAGCGGAGGCGGGGCGAGCTAGAACCGCAAGCAACTCCAGCAGGCCTAAACTTAATCAGCAGCCTCCCTGATGATATGTTCAGAGTCATCATCTCCCTCCTCCCAATCAAATATGGGGTGCGAACAACCCTCCTTTCCTGGTGGTGGCACCCCCTATGGAACTCCAGCCCTCTCGGCCTCATCGACACCCATGAGCTCTGCCATGGCTAACGCAAAAGCTTGGATACGTTCTCCAAGATCCTCGGCAGTCACCTTGGCCCAACCAAAGGCCTTAGAATGGGCAAGTTCTGTTCCAACGGCAAGGACCGAGCCAAGCTTGACGACTAGTTCCAATCCCCCGCCCTAGATCAGCTCGAGGAGCTCACTTTTGATGATGGGCATATGCGGTCGCTGTGAACGTCCGAACTCCGCCTCGCGCCCACATTGCGCGTCACCAAGTTTAGGAACTGTCATTTCCCGCCCCTTAATGATGCGCCCGCTCTTATTCTACCACGACTGAAGCACCTCGAGCTCGTCGTCGTCTGCCTCTCAAAGGGTGACATGAAGCGCCTGCTCCGTGGCTGTACTGCACTCGAGTACCTTCGTCTTCAAGCAATCAATGGGTTGAGTACCTTCCACATCACCTCCATGACTCTCTGGACTATTTATGTGTGTTGCTAGTGCGGCAGGAAGACATCACAAGATGTGTACCACGGTATGGTCATCCAGGACACACCTGCACTTGAGAGATTACTTGTAGTTGATCAGGAAGGTCCAACAATAATCAATGTCATTTCTGCGCCGAAATTGACAGTGGTGGGATACTCGTCTGACAAATGCTCTGAACTTGTTATTGGATTCACACCCGTTCAGGTACAACAGCCACCTTCTACCTCTCCTTCTACAAATTAACATTATTTCTAATTTTGAAGATGTTTGTTCGTCTGTCATTCAGAAAATGATTCCAACAAGCTTGACCCCGAAACTGCGCACAGTGAAGGTCTTGGCACTAGAATCTATCGAGCCCGACCTGGAGCAAGTTGTCAGTTTCCTGAGATGCTTTCCATGCCTGGAGAAGCTATGTATCGAGGTGATGTTCCTTTCCTGTTAAATGTTAACCATAAGGGAGTTCAATTTGTGACACCTTTTTCCAAGTTTACAATGACAATTGACTACGATTTCTGAAGGTTCTTTTGGATGATTTCAGTACATACATGCCCCCCATATATGTTGCTTGATCCATATGGTTACAATCAATAAGCATTTCTCCTTTGGATTCATTTGTACTAGTTTCCTAAGGGAACTTTTCATCCACTCCCACCTCTTGTGAAGAAGGCTACATTTTTCTAGAATGTAATAAAATGCCCATGTTAATCATGTCAGATCGAAGATGGCATGTCAGTGCATTTTACAAATCCTGCAAACCAAATAGTTAGGCCTATAATAATGTTCAAAACTGCATGTAGGCACTAACACGTTTTCTTCTGTTGCAGATAAGATTAGGCCTAGTGGTGGATAATGTGATACAATATAACAATCGCGTGGAATGCCTAGATCTGCATCTCTCAGAAATTACTTTGAACTCCTACCGAGGGACCTTACCGGAGATTATATTCGCCAGGTTCTTTGTTCTCAGAGCAAGGGTGTTGAAGAAAATGAGGTTTGCCCTACATTTATTTCACAAAAATGAATGGTTTGTTGATCAGCGTGGCGCCTGCGGCAGAATGGAGTAGGCTCCAAAAATGCTGAATTTCATTTTGGAACTTCAGATGACAGAGTAATCGGAAGTCATCGTGTCAACCCCATACATGACTTCTCAGTGCTTGACCCCTTTGCAAAAATTGTGAGGTTCCGAAGCCAGACTTAGAAGAGGTTATATTAGTTTGAACCTCTCTGATATCCATGTTCAGCGGATCAGCGTGAGCGTTTGCAGCTGATGAGCTAAATTTCATTTCTAATATCAGTTTGAACCTTGTAATCTTCGAATTTGAGCCATATAACTATGGAATTTGAACCTTGTAACATTTCGAGCTTTTGTGGTACAATTGTTGAAATGGCATCGTATGAGACTCGTATATTGCTAGCACTAGTTTGACCTTAATATGAAATGGTCTTAGATTTTATTAACCATTCTCGAATCAGTTTACCTTGTCGATCTCACAGCACACAATCTGTATAGCTAACTCGACTGTGATCTTTGACATTATTGCACACAGTTGGTTTCTTCCACTGTGTGCACTGTAGAGCGCAGAATTAGTTATCGCACTCGAGTGTCCATCATCACCCTTCTGTGAAACTTTGACCTCATCACCCAAGGGTAAACTTATGACTAAAGTCATTCCACACACTTCGTTTTTACAAAGCTTTTTGCCAATAAATGCCCATGATTTGTCCCTTTTCTAGCCAATGCGTGGCCAAACTAGCTGGGCGGGAAGCTTGCGCGGTAAACAGCGCGGTAGCGCGGGAACAGGCTCACCGACGATACGTTTGGCGCCTCTTCGAGCCCACGCGTGCGGTGCGGTGTTGTCAAGCATGCACTAGAATCCTCCGCTATGAATGTCGTGACAAGACGTGACGATTACAGGACGGCCGGGCCTCATTTATTATAGCGGCCATTTAACCTACCCTTGTGTCTCTTCAACCTTTTGATCGCGCCCCACCATTGCAAGAAGCACACCCACCACAAGAAATTCTTAGAGGGTATCCTGTGCAGCTCCAATGGCGCTCCGAGCGGCTGCCGACGACGAGCAGTAGTGCACCATGCGTGCCGTGGTGGACACCCACAGAAGGTTCATGGACCTCTCGGTGGTGTACACCAACGACCCGGTCTGGGTGGAGCACCCCATCCACATCATGGAGCTGTTGCTTGCCGCGGAGAAGTACAAGGTGGTCGGGTTCGACCTCTAGTACACCCGCGCTTGTGTCGGGTCTCGTCCCAAGGTTGCCGTCGCCCAGATGTGCATGCGCCACCACATCCTCGTCTACCACTACTCCTGGCCACAAGGCCTTGCGAGGGTTTCGCCAGGTTTGTCAACAGCCCCCACTACATGTTCGCCACGATGGACATAACCAACAATGTAAAGGCGCTCGAGAATTCGGGCATCACCTGCC
Source organism: Triticum urartu (assembly GCF_056163025.1). Classification (NCBI taxonomy): domain Eukaryota; kingdom Viridiplantae; phylum Streptophyta; class Magnoliopsida; order Poales; family Poaceae; genus Triticum; species Triticum urartu. Next base: position 411,347,539 of record NC_141879.1, on the reverse strand, counting down.
AGAATCTTTGAAAGTGCTAGTGATCGACTAGAGGGGGGTGAATAGGCGATTTTTATGAAAGTCTTCAAAACATGGAAGTTTCGAAGACAAACGATAGAAATAAACCTATTACCATGCAGCGGAAGGTAGACTACACTAAGCAAGCCATAGTCAAGTATTCAATGAAATGAAAGCACAAAGACTAATAGCAGCTAGGCAGTATAGATCAGGATGGAAGATAGTATGAAGCCAATCTGAACAAGCAGTCACACAGTGAAGATAAATAGATAACGCAAACAGGCAATGACTTCACAAGAACCAATCTGCAAATAGAGAGATGTGAAGGATAGAACCAGTGGCTCGTTGAAGACAATGATTTGTTGGACCAGTTCCAGTTGCTGTGACAACTGTACGTCTGGTTAGGGAGGCTGAGATTCAACTCAGAAGACCGCGTCTTCACCTTATTCCCCTTGAGCTAAGGACACCCAGTCCTCGCCCAATCACTCTGGTAAGTCTTCAAGGTAGACTTCCAAACATTCACAGACTTCGTTCGCCGGCGATCCACAATGACTCTTGGATGCTCAGAACACGACGCCTAACCGCCTGGAGGATTCACAGTCCTCAAGTGTAATAAGTCTTCAGATCACACAGATAGGAAGACTTCAGTGATGCCTAACACTCTTTGGCTCTGGGTGTTTAGGGCTTTGTCCTCGCAAGGAATTCTCTCTCAAAGGCTTCGAGGTGGGTTGCTCTCAAACGACAAAAGCCGTACACTAACTCTGAGCAGCCAACCAATTTATGGTGTAAGGGGTGGGCTATTTATAGCCACTAGGCAACCCGACCCGATTTATCCGAAATGACCCTGGGTTACTAAGGAACTGACACGTGTTCCAACGGTCAGATTTCAAACACACATGGCAACTTTACTTGGGCTACAAGCAAAGCTGACTTATCCAGCTCTAGATAAGATTTGCTCTCATTGTCTTCGCTCAAAGACATAGGATTTTGGTTAAGCATCACTTCAGTCATTCTGACTGGTTCACTTGGACCCCACTTAACAGTACGGTGGTTCCTATGACTCAACAAAGAAGAAAACGAAACAACGAAACAACTAAGTCTTTGCGCTCCATAGTCTTCACGCGATGTCTTCTCTTGTCATAGTCTTCAATGTGAATGTCTTCACATACCACCTTTGACTTCAATGTCTTCATACATTTTTAGGGGTCATCTATGGTAGGAAAACCGAATCAATGAGGGACTTCTATCTGTGTTATCTTGCAATTCTCACAAACACATTAGTCCCTCAACCAGGTTTGTCGTCAATACTCCAAAACCAACTAGGGGTGGCACTAGATGCACTTACAATCTTGTCAACATCTAGGGCCAATACAAGATCTGGGTAGCAAGGAGTATGAGAAGGATTCACTGGTTCACCTCGCCGAGGCCATCATCGACCCCTACTACAGAGACATGAAGGATTCGTGCAACAAGGACAAGCGTGCCTGGCACTCAGCCTGGATGGAGAAACTCGACAAAGATCACGTCGTGTACGCGGCCAAGGAGGCGTACACGAGCTAAGACATGTACAGGCGGATCATTGACATGAGGAAGTGTCTCCTTCCCCAAAACAGCCAGGGATCCAGCCGGAAGCAGAGCAATGGCAAGCGTCATCGCAACAATAAGTAGATGATTAGATCCTTGTTTCTCCTACTTTAGTATGCATGTAATTGCTTTCTTTGGTGTGTGGAAATGTTATGTGTGTAGTCACTTGTGTAATTGTATGCTTAATTTGGTTATGCAATGCTGTCATTTTAAGTATATATGTTGATGCTCTGTGGACAGAGCGTAGATGTTGTGCGGACAAAGAAAATCACATCACACACGGACTAAACAATGGAACCCATCGGTGATGTTTTCATCAATCACTCACAATTGTATACCAGCAATCGTTTGCTCACAACACTTAGCAGTAATCGTCTGTGTTGTTATCGGTCTTCGCACACGTTTCTGATTACAGACTCGTTTGCCTCGAATCACACACATCTTGTTCATTTGGACCGTTTCTGTTCTCATGTCTCAACGCAAACAGTTCATCCGAGTGAACCGCATGCCGTATATCGCACACACATTTGATCTGGCTGACAGTTTCTTTTGTGTTGCCTAATCACAAACAGTTCATCCGAGTGAATCGTATGCTGTACATCGCACACACCTTCATCTGGCTGCCCGTTTATTTTGTTCCTCCTCATCGCAAATGGTTAATTGAACTGAGCCGAATGCCCTCAATCGCACACGCAACTAAAATCTGAACTGTGTTTGATGCATCCTCCATCGTAAATGTTTTGCACCTTTTTTGATGGGTTTTTACACCACCATTTGCGATTATGGCATCGCACACAGTTTCGTCGAAGGGTCTCTGATCGTAGTGTCGCGTTAGCAGCATCCTGCAGTAGTGTGAAATCGTGGAGCTCACCTGGTATGGAGGGCGAGTATATGATGTGATGCACAAAAACTTCATCTTCAAGGCACAGCTAAAGGATGGCGGCGCGTTGGATCATGCCAGTGGGATGCTCCGTATACTCTGCGTCGAGACTGATAACCTTCAAACAAGTTGTGTCTCCACCTTTTCGAGGGAGTTGGATACATTGTTTATCCACTCCCAAACAACCGTTAGGTGATCGGTGATAGTAGAAACTATGCTCCACGAGCCTTCGATGAGGACATGTTTCACGCTAAAGACCTGCATCTGGATCTCTTTCGCCATTTGGAACCGCTGGACTGGAGGGCTATGGTTTGGAGAATTACTAGGATTAAGATGGCTAGTGTAATTGAAGAAGATGATTATTTAGAGGGGCTTAAGAATTACTCTAGGAGTATCTGAAGAGGTTAAAACAATGTGAATCCAGTGGGTGTTAAATGCAAATGAAGGAGAGGTGAAGATGCCGAGGAAAACCGGTTCCCGATGGAGAAGTAAATGGGAGAAGTGGCATGCAGGCAGTTGATTATACGGCTAGGTAGACCAACCTGCAAAACAAAAAGGCTATGCGGGTAGTGTAGTAAGGAGTGGTACGTGTCCCCATCCTTCTATCGCTACATGTGCCACTGGTTAGTTGAGTTCACTCTTTCGAATCACCGTGGCGAAATTTTTTATGATTCCTTTGTATTTCTGCACCCCTCCTGACAGGTGGGACCTACACAAAACCCACTTGGGTGGACGAACAGATATTCAAACATATCCATCTCTTTGCAAAAAAAAACTGTTGTAGCTAGTTCGGATGGATATTGGCGCATGCCTGTAAGACACAACCTTTTCTGGTTAAGGAATATGAGGTTATCCTAAAAAAATAAAAAGCTCTTCTTCGCGCTTCCGCATGCACGAGAATTTGGTTCTGCTCACAATATGGATGCTACCTGAAGGATGAAGTGAACCCTGACACATACTAGCATGGGAGACCTCTTTCTGCTATACAGTACTACTTTGTATGTTACTACTAGTAGTAGTACAACTGTAGTACACTTGATGGTAAAAATATTATTCATCCGGTCCTCATAGTGAAGTGACAAGACCCTGTGCCCGAGGTGACACTAGTCCAGGCGGCGTGTGCGGGTTACCAAAGTCAGCCTCACCTTGTGCATTGTGTAGTCACTGTCACCACCATTGTATAGCATGCCTCGCCTCGTCTCCCTCTCCCCTAGCACCACCCCATCTCCATCTCGCCGGAGATCCCGAGGTCACTCTTCATCATCTCACTATGCCCCCATGTACCCTCGCCTCACTCACCTCCCCAAGTACCACTATTCCCTCGCTAGCTGCTCCAGCACCGAGAGCCTTCTCCCCCGTAAATCAATCCCCAAAAAACCCCACCTTCCAAACTCCACCATGACCGAAGGAGAACTACGCAACATCCATATGAGCAGCAACTGGGGCGATCTCCCCAGTGACATCCTTGACCTCTGTTGTTAGCGTATGGATATGTTGAGAGACGTGCAACTGGCTACATGCTTGAGAGACATGCACGCGGCCATCGTCGAAGCGAGGCCCGAGCTTTTCAAGACACCCTGCTTGCTGCTATCTTCTCTTGCGAAATGCGCTCACCATGATACGGAGGCGTACACGATGCCCCTCGACTTCATTCCGACCTCCATGAGCCGAAACTTCTTTGCAGGTATGTACTAGGTCACCGTACATCATGCCCCTCGACTTCGATCCCATCACCATTGCCCAAAACATCTTGGCAGGTATGTACTGGGTCGACATGAACTCCCAATGAATGGCTGCCATCAGAGAAGACCAGAAAAATTTGGTGCTCGTGAACTTCCACACCTCCCATTCGATTATCCTTCCTTTGTTGGATTATGTAGGGTTTTACCGTCGTGGCCCAAGTCATCTAGATTACCACGTCAGTTGGACGGACCTTATTTTGTAGAAGATTGTAATCTTCCACGTGCCCACATGATATGCGGATTATGCAAACTTCAAGCTAATTGCCTTGTTCGGTCGCGGACTCGCTGATGACCCACAAGTATAGGGGATCTATCGTAGTCCTTTCGATAAGTAAGAGTGTCGAACTCAACGAGGAGCAGAAGGAAATGATAAGCGGTTTTCAGCAAGGTATTCTCTGCAAGCACTGAAATAATAGGTAACAGATAGTTTTGTGATAGGATAATTGGTAACAAGAAACAGGTAACAAAAGTAAATAAAGTGCAGCAAGGTGGCCCAATCCTTTTTGTAGCAAAGGACAAGCCTGGACAAACTCTTATATGATGTAAAGCGCTCCCGAGGACACATGGGAATATCATCAAGCTAGTTTTCATCACGTTCATATGATTCACGTTTAGTACTTTGATAATTTGGTATGTGGGTGGACCAGTGCTTGGGTACTGCCCTTACTTGGACAAGCATCCCACTTATGATTGATCTCTATTGCAAGCATCCGCAACTACAACAAAAGTATTAAGGTAAACCTAACCATAGCATGAAACATATGGATCCAAATGAGCCCCTTACTTCCCAATGCCTTCCTCTAGGCCCAAATAATGGTGAAGTGTCATGTAGTCGACGTTCACATAACACCACTAGAGGAGAGACAACATACATCTCATCAAAATATCGAACGAATACCAAATTCACATGACTACTAATAGCAAGACTTCTCCCATGTTCTCAGGAACAAACGTAACTACTCACAAAGCATATTCATGTTCATAAATAATGGGGTATTAATACGCATATAGGATCTGAACATATGATCTTCCACCAAATAAACCAACTAGCATCAACTACAAGGAGTAATTAACACTACTAGCAACCCGCAGGTACCAATCCCGGGCTTAGAGACAAGAATTGGATACAAGAGATGAACTAGGGTTTTGAGAGGAGATGGTGCTGGTTAAGATGTTGGTGGAGATTGCCCTCTCCCGATGAGAGGAGCGTTGGTGATGACGATGGCGATGATTTCCCCCTCTCGGAGGGAAGTTTCCCCGGCAGAACAGCTCCGCCAGAGCCCTAGATTGGTTGCGCCAAGGTTCCGCCTCGTGGCGGCGGAGTCTCGTCCGGAAAGATGGCTTATGATTTTTCCTCATCGAAAGACTCCATATATCAGAAGATGGCCATCGGAGGGCCACCAGGGGGCCCACGAGGTAGGGGGCGTGCCCAGGGGGTAGGGCGCGCCCCCACCCTCGTGGGCAGGGTGTGGCCCCCCTCGTGAACTTATTGCGCTCAGTATTTTTTATATATTCTGAAAACGTCTTTCGTGAAGTTTCAGGACTTTTGGAGCTGTGTAGAATAGGTTCCTAATATTTGCTCCTTTTCCAGCCCAGAATCCCAGCTGCTGGCATTCTCCCTCTTTATGTAAACCTTGTATAATAAGAGAGAATAGGCATAAGTATTGTGACATAATGTGTAATAACAGCCCATAATGCAATAAACATCGATATAAAAGCATGATGCAAAATGGACGTATCAACTCCCCCAAGCTTAGACCTAGCTTGTCCTCAAGTGAAAGCCGAAATTGAAAAATATGTCCACATGTTTAGAGATACAGGTGTTGATAAAAATAAAATACGGACATGAGGGCATCATGATCATTCTTAGAACAGCAACTTATATAATTCTTGTCATATGATCTCTTATGCTAGAATAACAAGTCAATCACAATTTCAAGTATGAATCATAAACTTCATTGAAAACTAACAAACTATAGTCTCAGTCATTGGAGCAATTGCAATTTATCATAACATAGGGAAGAGTCAATACAAGATCTTTTCAGCAAGTCCACATACTCAACTATCATATAGTCTTTCACAATTGCTAACACTCACACAATACTTATGGGTATGGAGTTTTAATCGAACACAGAGAAAGATAGGGGCTTATAGTTTTGCCTCCCAACGTTTTACCTCAAGGGTAATGTCAACAATAATAGTTCATGAAAACTCACATCCAATTAGCCATATATACCAGGATCTTTCCAACATGTTGTGCTTGCCAAAAGATAAAATGTAAAAAGGAAGGGTGAAGATCACCGTGACTCTTATGTAAGGTAGGAGATAAAAGTAATAGATAGGCCCTTCGCAGAGGGAAGCAGAGGTTGTCATGCGCTTTTATGGTTGGATGCACAAAATCTTAATGCGAAAGAACGTCACTTTATATTGCCACTTGTGATATGGACCTTTATTATGCAGTCTGCCACTTTTATTTCTTCCCTATCACACGATTGTATAAAGCTTATTTCCTCCACACCAATCAATCATGTATATTTAGAGAGCAATTTTTATTGCTTGCACCGATGGCAACTTACTTGAAGGATCTTACTCAATCCATAGGTAGATATGGTGGACTCTCATGGTAAAACTAGTTTAAGGGTGTTTGGAAGCACAAGTAGTATCTCTACTTGGTGCACAGAATTTGGCTAGCATGAGGGGGAAAGGCAAGCTCAATCATGTATAATTGAGATGCCCAGGGGGTAGGGCACGCCCAGGGGGTAGGGTGCGCCCCCCACCCTCGTGGCAGGGTGTGCCCCCCTTGGTGAACTTCTTGCACTCAGTATTTTTTATATATTCTGAAAACGTCTTCCGCGAAGTTTCAGGACTTTTGGAGCTGTGCAGAATAGGTCTCTAATATTTGCTCCTTTTCCAGCCCAGAATCCCAGCTGCCGGCATTCTCCCTCTTTATGTAAACCTTGTAGAAAAGAGAGAATAGGCATAAGTATTGTGACATAATGTGTAATAATAGCCCATAATACAATAAACATCGATATAAAATCATGATGCAAAATGGACGTATCACTCGCCTATCTTTCCGCTGGTGCCTTCTTTAGCTAGAGATGACTCACCCAACGGTGGATTGTCAAAGCTGATACGCACTTCTGTGATGCTATTGAACACAATGGCATCATCTACGTGATCGACAAAGCAGATGGCACCACATATTGCTGGGACGATGCGTGTAAATTGTTTTCGTATGATTTTAATAATAACGCCATGACACTGTTTGAACTTTTTGTGATTATTGGCATATCCCTGTTTGAGTAGAATTTGAGTAGAACTATGGCAATGTATTAGAGACGCCGTAAATCAGCTATATTTGGAATGAGTTAATTTATGCAATTGTGACCATGTCATTACAGCCAATTTGTACCCTTAAATAATCAAATGGTTAGGAAGATATGGATATTCTCCTTACTTTATAGTAATCTATATACTACTAAATATGAGTGTGTATCAATAGCCATGTTAGTTTCCTCATTTTCATGATGTAGAAACATGCATCACACTATTAGTGTCATCTAACCATACATTAGGGAAGTAAATGTGCATATGGAGAACTCTATATTTGGAAGTAGTGAAATCTTGCAATTCTTACCATGTGTACATACCTATATCGCCCTTCAGCCATCAATGTCTAGAATAATATCCTCACAGAATTTTTCCCACGGAACATGAGTATATAACAATGCATGGTGTGTTACTTTCCTTGAAGAATTTATTTGTGAGGAAAGAACATGATTACATAACATGCAAGGCATGGTGGTTTCCTCTGAAGAATCGATTGCGAGATAACATGAGTATAACCATGCATGGCACTTCTATATTTTTGAACCCAGTATACATTTCCCTGTATTTTCCTCTGTGTTCCAACAAGGATAGATCAATGTTGTTTCTTGCATTATCCTACTCATACTCTAAACAATGCTGATCTTACATTAATGATGCCTGCCTTTTTGATATGATGCAGTGTCCCTACAGCTATTGCCCTTTGTAATCAGACCACCTTTTCCAAAAACAGGGAAGCACAATTGGTTCCTCGCTCGATCAGACAACGGAAAAAGACTGATGATCATTCGCACACATGAGCCGGCAAAGTTATATTGCAAAAACCCCACTGTGTACAATCATTGTGAAATACGTGAGTATCTGGAGAGTGGCTGTTACGTCTATGAGCAGGATACCATCTTGTTGGGGCCTTCAGAATTTCTGAGTTGGAGGTGCATAAACAGCCTTGGTTCACACTCTCTGTTTCTCAGACTCAATTATCCATTTAACCAGGAGATCACCGTTGGCAAGGACCTTGATGGAAGAGAGGCTCTATTTGCTAGGGAAAATTGTGTCTACATGGCGAGCCCTAGGACTTCGGGAGAAAATTTCTCTGATTGTCAACAATGCAACCTGCAACAAAAAGAAGGTGAGAATGACAAAGGCATCTGGATTAACTTTGATCCTTGGATTCTGACAGTGCAACTAATCCCTAGGTGGTTTCAGTAATTCATAACAACATATAGCTCATTGAACTTATATACATTCAAGTTTAATATTTCAGAAAGTTCAGTGATTGACATGGCATGGACTAGAGATGTGGACCCCTCAAAATGCTAAGGACAAAGATTGGAAAAAGCTCAGGACTCTTCATTTCTATTTTAGTGATCCAAGATCACATTGAGTCCATAGGAAAGCCAATACTATTAAAAGGGGATGAGGTGTTGCTTAATGGTCTACTTGCTCAAAGTGCTTAGTGATATTGCTCCAAAAACCCTCAACCACTTTCTCATTTTCACATATGTCCAAAACTCAAAAGTCAAACTCGGCCCCACCGAAATGATCCATCCGACGCAACCGAGTTCAGTTGACATCGTCACTGCCAGAAACCCTAGCAATTCGATTACACCGATATGGATCTCGGTCTCACTGAGATGGCCCTGCAAACTCTCTGTTACCTATTACAATTATTTCAGCCTCATTGAAATGTGCAATCGGTCCCACCGAGTTTGCTTGACTAACACTCTGTTTGCTCTTTGTTGAAATCGGTCTCACCGAGTTCAAGCAATTTGTCTCACCGAAATGAGGTTTTGCCCTAGCCCTAGCACATCGGTCGCACCGAGATTCCTAACATTCACATTTTGAACTAAATTGCCCGCATCGAGTTCTTCTATTCGGCTTGACCGAGTTGGGTCAAATGTGTGTAACGGTTGGATTTTGTGTGGAGGCTATATATACCCCTCCACCCGTTCTCCATATGTGAGAGAGCCATCAGAATGTTCCTACACTTCCACTACTCATGTTCTAAGAGAGAACCACCTACTCATGTGTTGAGACCAAGATATTCCAATCCTACCACAAGAATCTTGATCTCTAGCCTTTCCCAAGTTGCTTTCCACTCGAATCATATTTCCACCAAACCCAAATCTGTGAGAGAGAGATAGTTGAGTGTTGGGGAGACTATCATTTGAAGCACAAGAGCAAGGAGTTCATCATCAACACACCATCTATTACCTTTTGGAGAGTGGTGTCTCCTAGATTGGTTAGGTGTCACTTGGGAGCCTCCGACAAGATTGTGGAATTGAACCAAGAAGTTTCTACAGGCAAGGAGATCGCCTACCTCATGAAGATCTACCCGAGTGAGGCAAGTCCTTCGTGAGTGATGGCCATGGTGGGATAGACAAGGTTGCTTCTTTGTGGACCCTTCATGGGTGGAGCCCTCCGTGGACTCACGCAACTATTACCCTTCGTGGGTTGAAGTCTCCATCAACGTTGATGTACGATAGCACCACCTATCGGAACCACGCCAAAAATCTCCATGTCTACATTGTGTTTGCCTTCTCCAAACCCTTCCCTTTACCTTCATATGCAATGTTTTACTTTCTATTGCTACACTCTTAGAATTGCATGTGTAGGTTGATTGCTTAACTTGTGCAAATTGCTAAAATGTGCCAACAATTAAAATTGGGAAGAGGTTAGATTTTTATTTGGTCAAGTAGTCTAATCACCCCTCTCTAGACCTACTATCGATCCTACAAGTGGTATCAAAGATTTGGTCTCCATTTGCCTTGATTTTCATAGCTTTGTTGATCATAGTCTTGGTTTCACAACCTAGGAGAGTATGGCGTCTAGCGAGGGAAATTACCACCATAGAGGTCCTTACTTTGATGGTACTAATTTTGCTAGTTGGAAGCATAAGATGAAAATGCATATTCTTGGTCATAATCCCACCATCTGGGCTATTGTGCGAGTTGGCTTGCATGGTGAATACTTTGAGGACGGAAGAGAAACGGATCGTGAAGCATCCGCAGAAGAATTGAATATGTTGCAATACAATGCTCAAGGTTGCGATATTCTCTTCAATGAATTGTGCCCTGAAGAATTCAAAAAAATCAGCCACCTTGAGAATGCAAAGTAAATTTGGGATACTTTGGTTGATATGCACGAAGGTACTGAGTCTGTCAAGGAATCCAAATTGGATGTGCTTCAAAGTCAACTTAACAAGTTCAAAATGAAGGATGGTGAAGGAGTCGCTGAGATGTACTCTAGGCTTGCTCTCATCAGAAATGAGATTGCCGGCTTAGGAAGCGAAGGGACGACCGACAAATTCATCATCAAGAAGATCCTAAGAGCCTTGCATGGAAAATATGGTACCATGTGCACCTTGATCCAAATGGTGACCACCTATAAAGATCTCAAGCCAACAGAAGTCATTGGTAGAATTGTTGCTCATGAGATGTCACTCAAGGATAAGGAAGAGCGTTACAACAAGTCAAGTGGTGCTTACAAAGCTTCATGTGATGCTCCTACAACATCAAGTGAGAAGCAAGTCTTCAATGAAGAATTGAGCTTAATGGTGAAGAACTTCAAAAAATTCTACAAGAATAGAAGCAAAGAGAAAAGTTCCAAGTCAAGGTTCTACAATGAAAAAAGATCTTCTAGTCGTGATCGCGATGGCTACAATTGTGGAAGACCTGAACACTACTCCAATGAGTGTACGGCTCCCTACAAGAAAAGAGAAGAGTCACCTAAGAGAAGAAGTAAGCGAGATGAATCACCACCAAGAGAGAGAAGGAGCAGAGATGATCATTATGAACGAAGACCCTCTCGTAGAAGCAAGGATTCAGAAAGGAAGGACAAGTCATCAAAGAGCTACACAAGACGAAGACATCAAGCTCACGTTAGTGAATGGGTATCCGGTTCCGACTCCAACAACTACTCCGAGAGAAGTTATCACTCCCACTCCGAATATACTCAAGATGAAGGTGTTGCCGGTCTTGCACATGTACCATCATCCAACTCCTACGACATATTTGACTCACCAAATGATGGAATTGGAAGATGCTTCATGGCTAAAGGCCCTAAGGTATTACACCCTGAGTACGTTGATTTCAATAGTGATGTAGATGATTTGCTAGGTGATGATGATTTACTTGTTGAGAACACCAGTGATGAAAACTATGATGAACTTGTTATTAATCATGCTAATCAAGATGAAAGAAACGACAATGATAAGAAGGAGATTGAGCTTCTAACTAAAGAACTAAACACTCTTAGGTTAGCTCATGAAACAACTCTAGAGGATCATCGAGAGCTTCTAAGGACTCATGAGAAGCTACGGTTCGAGAAGATAAATTTAGAGCAAGAGCATGGGTTCCTAAAAGCAATCAATGATGATATTTGAAAGAAGATTTCTTATTACATTGCCAAGTGTTTACTCTTGTCTATTTATATGCCACAAGTAAAATCTAGCAACAAGAGCAAGAAAGATTCTTATTCTAGTAGTAAAAATAATCAAGTTAAATCCAATAATGTTGCTTATAGTAGTTCTCTTGATTCCACTAATGATTCTCTTAGCCAAGTCACACTTGAGAAAGAAAATAGCTTATTGAAGGGACTTATAGAGAAAAGTGTTTACAAGAGCCTTGTCGGAAGTAAGGAATTTGAGGAAATTGTACGCAAGCAAGGAAGGCACCGAAAGAATCAAAGTGCTGGTTCTGAACGAAAGTTCAATGCCAATGGAGTTGAGTGGGAAGAAGATCAATATCCCAAGATGAAGTTTGTTCCTCAACAAGAGAAGTATGATCCCACTTCTTTCAAAGGAACACAAGCTCAAGATGATCTTCCACCACAAGACTGATACGTCTCCAACGTATCTATAATTTTTTATTGTTTCATGCTATTATATTATCTGTTTTGGATGTTAATGGGCTTATTTATACACTTCTATATTATTTTTGGGACTAACCTACTAACCCAAGGCCTAGTGCAAATTTCTGGTTTTTTGCCTATTTCAGTGTTTCACAGAAAATAAATATCAAACGGAATCCAAACGGAATAAAACCTTCGGGAGAGTTATTTTTGGAACAAACGTGATCCATGGGGACTTGGAGTGGACGTCAAGCAACCAACGAGGAGGCCACGAGGCAGGGGGCACGCCATCCACCATCGTGGGCCCCTCGCGGCTCCACCGACCTACTTCTTCCTCCTATATATATATTCATATACCCCAAAAACATCCATGAGCACCACGAAACCCTATTTCCACCGCCACAGCCTTCTATACCCAAGAGATCCCATCTTGGGGCCTTTTCTGGAGCTCCGCCGGAGGGGAATCGATCACGGAGGGTGAGGAAGTCCTGGATTAGGGGGTCTCCGGACAGCCGGACTATTGGACTATGAAGATACCAGATTGAAGACTTCGTCTCGTGTCCGGATGGGACTCTACTTGGCGTGGAAGGCAAGTTAGGCAATACGGATATGTATATCTCCTCCTTTGTAACCGACCTTGTGTAACCCTAGCCCTTTCCGGTGTCTATATAGACCGGAGGGTTTTAGTCCATAGGACAACATACAATCATACCATAGGCTAGCTTCTAGGGTTTAGCCTCTCCGATCTCGTGGTATATCAACTCTTGTAATAATCATATCATCAAGAATAAATCAAGCAGGACGTAGGGTTTTACCTCCATCAAGAGGGCCTGAACCTGGGTAAAACATCGTGTCCCCTGCCTCCTGTTACCATCTGCCTTAGACGCACAGTTCGGGACCCCCTACCCGAGATCCGCCAGTTTTGACACCGACATTGGTGCTTTCATTGAGAGTTCCTCTGTGTCGTCGCCATTAGGCTTGATGGCTCCTACGATCATCGATAGCGATGCAGTCCAGGGTGAGACTTTTCTCCCTGAATAGATCTTTGTGTTCGGTGGCTTCACACTGCGGGCCAACTCGCTTGGCCATCTGGAGATTATCGAAAGTTACGCCCCTGGCCACCAGGTCAGGTTTGGAAGCTTAAACTACACGGCCGATATCCGCGGAGACTTGATCTTTGACGGATTCGAGCCCCTGCCTTGTGCGCCACGCGGCCACGATGAGTACGATTTAGCTCTACCATCGGACCGTATTCAGGAGATCGCACTGGCAGCCGCTCCGACCCTCAATTCGGAGCCAGTTTTGCCATCCAAAGGCGGGTGGATAGACCCCGTCACGGAGGCCATATCCTCTGCGGTGATCGAGCCAAATATCGACCTTACCCTTCACAAGAGCCGTGTTGCCAAACTGTCGGATCCTTCTCCGGCCACAGACTCCGAACCGCCTGCGCCCATTCCTATCGAATCCGATTGGGAGCTGATCATGGAGTTCACCTCCGCGGATATTTTTCAGCACTCGCCCTTCGGCAACATACTGAACTCATTAAGGTCTCTTTCCTTGTCAGGAGGATCCTGGCCGAACTACGTCTGGCAGGATTGGGATGCGGATGACGAAGAAATTTGCCGCCCACGCACCACCCACTTAGTAGCCACTGTCGATGACTTAACCGACATGATCGACTTCGACTCTGAAGACATCGATGGTATGGACGACGATGCGGGAGTCGAAGAGGAATCACTGCCCACAGGGCACTGGACGCCCACTTCATCACATGACGTATACATGGTGGAGACACCCAAAGAAAATAACGACGAGGAACGAAAGGACGCAGCAACGGGGGGTTCCCTCGAGCAGCAGTCAAAGCGGCGGCGTAAAAGCCGTCCGATATCCCGGCCCCGCAGAAATAACGATCACATAGACCCAGCGTTAGAGCAGGGTGAACCATTGCCCGACCACGGTAACACGGAAAATCAAGCCGAACAACCCAACCTCGTCGAAGGTAACAGTCCGGACGACACCACACCGGACAGGCGCCAGGAGCAACATAATGCCCACCAAAGGCTTGTTGCCACAACGAGGAGTCTGAAAAAATAGAAGCAAAGGCTCAAGGCTGCACAAGACACACTCAAAATCAAATGGAGCGAAATACTCAACACAACAGCGAAGTACGGCAGCAATCGCCACACCAAGAGCTAGCCGAAGCGGAAGTTGCTACCTGAATTCGATGAGAAGGCCTTAGATCCCCCGCAACCAAAAATTAAAACGGCCATCCGGCCGGATAGACGACCTCACAGCCAACATAAAGCGGCGAACAACGCCGCACATAAGTCAATAGCGATCCACGCGAGGGCTCGCATCAAAAGGACGGCGCAACCGGATTCATTTATGGACCACGCAAGTGCGCTCCAGCATACGATGCAACACAACAAACATCCGAACACCACGGTACACCCAGATACAAGGGTGCCGCACACTCCCTATGTTTCACCGATGAGGTGCTGGACCATGAATTTCCAGAGGGATTCAAACCCGTAAACATAGAGGCATACGACGGAACAACAGACCCTGGGTCTGGATTGAGGACTATATCCTCCATATCCATATGGCTCGAGGAGATGATCTCCACGCCATCAAGTACTTACCCCTCAAGCTCAAAGGGCCATCTCGGCACTGGCTTAAAAGCCTCCCCGAAAGCTCCATTGGAACCTGGGAAGAGCTCAAAGACGCCTTTCGGGAAAATTTTCAAGGGACATATGTCCGACCACCGGATGCAGACGATTTAAGTCATATAACTCAACAGCCCGGAGAGTCAGCCCGAAAGCTTTGGAACAGGTTTCTCACTAAAAAGAACCAAATAGTCGACTGTCCGGACACCGAAGCCTTGGCAGCCTTTAAGCACAGCGTCTGAGACGAATGGCTTTCCAGGCACCTTGACCAAGAAAAGCCGAGAACAATGGCAGCATTAACAAGCCTCATGACCCACTTTTGCGCGGGCGAGGATAGCTGGCTAGCCCGATGCAGCACAAGTGACCCAAGTACATCCGAAGTTAGAGATGGAAACGGGAAATGACGACGCAGCAAAAATAATAAGCGCCGGAATAAAGAAGACAGCCCGAAGAGCAAGGCGGTAAACGCCGGGTTCAGAAGCTCTCGGCCAGGTCAGCAAAAGCCGCCCTCTAAAGGCGCCAGACATGAACTGTCCAGTTTAAACAAAATTCTGGACCAAATATGTCAGATCCATAGCACCCCCGATAAACTGCAAATTATACCCACAGAGAATGTTGGGTCTTCAAGCAGTCCGGCAAGCTCAACGCCGAACATAAGGGCAGGATACACCAAGCGAAGACAAGGATGAGCCTCGCAAGCAAAACACTGGGGAACAGAAGAAATTTCCACCAGAGGTCCAAACAGTAAACGTGTTACACGTGATAAAGGGGAGAAGCAAAGAGGCACTCCCAGACAAACATGCCCAAGGGCCTATCACCGCAGAGTTCTACCACTGGCCGTCTCAACCGATCACTTTCGACCATCAGGATTACTCAGCAAGTATCCGGAACGCAGGGCGGGCTGCCTTGGTATTAGATCCAATAATTGACAGATACCACTTCACACGAGTCCTAATGGACGGCGGCAGCAGCTTAAACCTGATATATCAGGACACAATCCGCAAAATGGGGGTAGACCCAACGAAAATTTGCCACAACAATACTACCTTTAGAGGAGTAACGCCAGGCCCAGGGGCTCATTGCACGGGCTCCCTGCTACTAGAGGTTATATTCGGCTTCCCCGATAACTTTCGTAGAAAAAAATTTAACCTTCCACATTGCTCCGTTCCAAAGTGGCTATCAAGCACTACTTGGGCGTGAAGCTTTCGCTCGCTTTAATGCAATACCGCGTTACGCTTCCCTCACACTTAAGATGCCCGGTCCACGTGGCATCATTACAGTAAATGGAAATATTGAGCGATCCCTGCGCGCCGAAGAGAGTGCGGCTGCCTTGGCAGCCGCACACTAAAACGGCCTCACCAACTAAAGCATTCGATAGGTCGTCAAGACCACGGACATGGTTAGACGAGTCCGGCGCAGCTATATGTAATTCATACCGGTTTGATGGCCACACCCCTATTACAAATACAAGGGGCTCAACACGCAGACAAGTGTCAATTTTTACTCATCTTGAACTGTAAATGGTTTCTTTAAACCCACCTTTTTGCACGGCAACTTCTCACCTAAGTTCCTCTCTTTTACAGATGACAATCGTGCTACACCCGTCCAGGATACGGCACAACGGAGACACATGCGCAGACGTGCAGCAGGGACCCGTTCCAAGGATTCTTTTTAGATTAAGACCCTGCGTCAACCTTTTTTACCGTCTCTTGTTGATACACATCCCTCGGATTCTCAGTACAATTGAGAAGGATGCTGACGTCTTCGCATGTGGCCACATCAGAACAATGCACATACCTGGACACTAGGGGCTTCTCACAAAGGGCAATGTTTAGGCCCGGTTTACACCATAAAGACCGAATACCTTAGGGAGTGTTCGGCGTCGCGAGTTTGGCCTTAGATGCATCAGCTCCGAATCATGTCTTGGGTCAAATGTTGGGTTTGCCCGGCTCCTGTATTTTGCTGCCTTACGTCCCGCTCTATTGGCTAAGGAGGCACCAGGAGAACTACTACAATTGTGCCCTGGTTCATCCGGACGAGCACCTCAGTAGAGAAAGCCGAAAACTGACTGTCATGATATAGCGCGAGACTGGTCAACCACTCGATGACCTATCGGAATCCTAGAA
This sequence comes from Triticum urartu, assembly GCF_056163025.1. Taxonomy (NCBI): domain Eukaryota; kingdom Viridiplantae; phylum Streptophyta; class Magnoliopsida; order Poales; family Poaceae; genus Triticum; species Triticum urartu. The sequence goes on along the minus strand of NC_141879.1, from coordinate 411,330,363 downwards.
TTCCTCCACCTTAACGAAGGGCCGTTTTTTGGCCGGGCATGTACGCACCCCGAACTCGGGTGAGTGCGGAGCCACCGGGGGCTATATAGTAGCCCCATTGTCAAACTCCTATGGCTAAGTGAAAGTGTTAAAGCATTATAGTCCGGTTGCCTAGTTCGCTGTGCTATCACCTCCTTATTAGGACCAAGACGTTGGATTAAGTGTGAATACACGTCTTCTGCAAACACCCCCGCATTATATGCGTGGGGGTTGAAGCCGACGACTGCAATCTTTCAGGTTATATACATGTATACATAAAACGGCCGCATAGGAGGCATCACAATACTTTCCGACAAAAGTATAAATACAGCCTTGATAAAATTAATAAAACATTGTTTTTACAATGGGAATACATGTCACTCAAACATAATATTCTTCGAGCACTGGGCCTCTATCAAACGAGCACCCTCAAGAACTTCTTCAAAATAGTGCTCGGCAGCCACGCGGCCTATGGCCGAACCATGCGCCGAGGATAGTGGTAGCATCCATCTCCGCCCAGTATGCTTTGACATGGGCAAGGGCCATCCGCGAGCCTTCTATGCACACCGGCCTTTTCATCGCATTGATGCGCGGCACTGCACCAAGGAACTGCTGCACCAGGCTAAAATAACTGTTCAGCTTTGGCCTTTCCGACCACAGCTGATCCACGACTGACCTCATGGCGAGTCCGGACAACCTATTGAGTCCGGCCCATTCGGCTAACTGATCGCTCAATGGAAGCGGACGCTCTGGAATGTTAAACTGCGACCAGAACAACTTGTCCACTTCCCGATCTGTTTGATCTCGGAAGTATTCGGCCGCATCGACAACGCTCGCCGCCAAGTCCAGATATGCGTCTGCTGAACTCCATAGCCGATCCAGAGGGCATACCGCGGATCTCCGAACTTCCTCCGCAGCAAAAAGGGCTTCCCAGCCACAATGTCACAGGCTTCATGCAGCTCCTCCTTCTTCGCTCTCATGGCAGAACGGGTGTCTTTGGTCGCCATCGTGGCCTTTTCAAGGTCCGTCGCCTTCACTCAGTTTTTTTCTTCAAGGAACTGGCAACGGTCGGCAGTGTCTTTTAACTTTACAGCCATCTTGGCCATTTTCTCTTTGCTCTCGCAATGCGCGGCCTTCTTGGCTCTTAAGTCTTCGGCCGCCTTCAAAGCAGCTGCATTACTACTCCTTGCTTGTTCTTTGGCTTGGGCAAGTTCCGCCCGAAGGGTCTCCACGGTGGCAGCTCCATCTATAGTCACAAAATATTAAAGATACTGGCATCACGCTGCTCTTATTACATGACATTCACCATAAAAAATCACTTACCCTGTGCCTCATCAAGCCGCTTGTTAACAAGCTCAATGTCGGCATCCGCCACATCCAGTTGCCGCTTTAGTTCGGCAAACTCATGAGTCCGGCTAACCACCAGAGCTTCCACTATCTGCACATAAAGGCCGTATGATTATTACTTGGGACTACGATCCTCTATTTGCCGCCGTTCTCGGTGACAACCAGAGTCTCAGGGGCTACTATCTACACAGGGCGCACCTAAAAATGTGCGGTACTATCACAAAGGTATATCATTTTACGTACCTCAATGCCCGTTAGTAGACTCATAAAGGCATCATGCAACCCGCTTTCGGTGGATGAAATCCTTTCCATCACCGTGCCCATCAACGCACGGTGTTCTTCCGAGATGGTCGCTCGCTTCAGCAGATCCCTCAGTACGTCCGACCGCATTCCAGACGGCGCTGGACTCTTTTGTCTGCCATCTTCAAGAGCCGGATGCTAGGGCCTTCGGGTGATTATGGGATTATCTTCTGGCCTCACCGGATCCGGAGAGGCCCTCCGTGACGACACTTCAAGGTCGCCCGCTTCTTGAGCGGGGGAGTCCGGGGGAGGCGTTTCGCTCTCCATCATCTCCGGAGGAAGGTCCCCTGAAGACGAGCTCTGTTGAGAAGGGCTAAGATCCGAACTGCAAGATAAATGATTCGGTTATTTTCCTCGGAAGTAAAGTAGAATATCTCTACTATTATGTAAATTTTGATCACTTACGACTCATTAGAGGGCTGAACCCCGCACGAACTTTGTGCGGCAAAAGCACCCTCCGAAACGGGACCCTCTGGTAGAGTTTTCTTCTCCCGTTTGGAAACCTTGGTTTCCGGATCATCAGAGGTAGTCCTCTTCCTCCCCCGGGGCGAAGGAATGTCAGACTCCTTCTCTTGGCTATCCTCCCTCACGGAGGCGCTCGTTCCCTCGGTTGGAACAGATAGCGGTGGAGGCCCGCTTTGGCCCTCGTTATTCCCCCCTTCATCTTCCTTTGCGGGTACCAGGCAAGGTGCAGGCTCGAGCATCTTTTCCAGCACTGGATTGTCCAAGCCTTGGGGAAGGGGAGCCAAACACCGGATCATCTTTGCCTTTGCTATCCAGTCCTGGTCAAAGAGCGATCCTTCAGAATGATGTCATGATAAAAGAAAGACAGTGTGTTCGGCTAGAGGGTTACTTACTTGGGCCGCGGTGCGGTTGCTGCTCAGGCCCACATCCTCGGAGGTGTCCGGACAATCTATCTGGGGTCCAAAGAACGACTTGTACATCTCCTCATGCGTCAGGCCGAGGAAATTCTGAATAGTGTGCAGTCCTTCTGGGTTGAATTCCCACAAACGGAGGGGCTGGCGTTTGCAAGGCTGGACTTGACGAACCAACACGACTTGCACTACCATAACCAAACTAAAATCTTCCTCGAAGAGATCCCGGATGCGGCTCTGTAGTATGGGCACATCCTTGGCTGGACCCCAGCTTAGCCCCCTGCTGATCCATGACATCAGTTGTGGTGGAGGGCCCGAGCGAAAGGCGGGGGGAGCTACCCACTTGGCACTTCTGGGAGCGGTGATGTAGAACCACTCCCTTTTCCATAATCCGGACACCTCTGGAAAGGAACCTTTAGGCCACGGAGCTCCAGCAATCTTTCTTATTAATGCACCTCCGCATGCTGCATACTGCCCCTCGACCGTCTTCGGCTTCACATCAAAGGTCTTGAGCCACAGGCCGAAGTGAGGGGTAATGCGGAGGAAGGCCTCACATACGACAATAAATGCCGAGATGTGGAGAAAGGAATCCGGGGCTAGATCGTGGAAATCAAGCCCGTAATAGAACATTAAACCCCTTACGAAGGGATTCAGAGTGAGGCCTAGTCCTCGGAGGAAGTGGGAGATGAACACGACGTCTTCGTTGGGTTCGGGAGTAGGGACGACCTGCCCTCGGGCGGGCAGCCGATGCGAGACTTCGGCGGTCAAGTATCTTGCCTCCCTCAACTTCTTGATATCCTCTTTCGTGATGGAGGAGGACATCCACTGGCCCTGGAGGCTGGACCCGGACATAATTGAAGGTTTCGGAGCACCTGACCTGGGCTTTGGGTGTTAGAACTTGAGGCAGGGGAAGGATTCGATTGAGCACGGGAGGAAAAAAGTAAAAACCTTGACCCTTTATAAAGAGGGTGAATATCAAGCGTCCTCCTCGTGGCCGTTTGGGACTTGCCTAACATCTAGGAGTCATAGGCATGGTTGGGTTACCCACGCCCGTATTGATGAGAATACCGTAATAAGGGGGACACGATCTCTGCTTTGACAAGACGTGTCAAAAAACTGCCTCGCGTTATGTGTGGGGCTAGTTAAAGGAAACGGTTCGAATAATCACCGGGCCATGGCATAATGTCGTGTTGCCAAAACAAGTCAGCAGATTAGATTTGTGGAAATATTATTCTCTCTACGGTGGTATGTGGAACTTATATTGCAGGGTCGGACACTATCCTTTATTCAAATTCTTTTGTGGTGTATTTGGAGGAGGAACCCGCCTTGCAATGCCGAAGACAATACTGCGCCCCGGACTCATTGTCATTGAAGCCTGGTTCAGGGGCTACTGAGGGAGTCCTGGATTAGGGGGTCTCTGGACAGCCGGACTATATCCTTTGGCCGGACTATTGGACTATGAAGATACCAGATTGAAGACTTCGTCTCGTGTCTGGATGGGACTCTACTTGGCGTGGAAGGCAAGCTAGGCAATACGGATATGTATATCTCCTCCTTTGTAACCGACCTTGTGTAACCCTAGCCCTTTCCGGTGTCTATATAGACCGGAGGGTTTTAGTCCATAGGACAACATACAATCATACCATAGGCTAGCTTCTAGGGTTTAGCCTCTCCGATCTCGTGGTATATCAACTCTTGTAATAATCATATCATCAAGAATAAATCAAGCAGGACGTAGGGTTTTACCTCCATCAAGAGGGCCCGAACCTGGGTAAAACATCGTGTCCCCTGCCTCCTGTTACCATCTGCCTTAGACGCACAGTTCGGGACCCCCTACCCGAGATCCGCCGGTTTTGACACCGACAGAGGGCCTCTACATCAACTCCATGGCCCCTCCGATGATGTGTGAGTAGTTTACTCCAGACCTTCGGGTCCATAGTTATTAGCTAGATGGCTTCTTCTCTCTCTTTGGATCTCAATACAATGTTCTCCTTGATCTTCTTGGAGATCTATTTGATGTAACTCTTTTTGAGGTGTGTTTGTCGAGATTCGATGAATTGGGGTTTATGATCAAGTTTATCTATGAACAATATTTGATTCTTCTCTGAAATCTTTTATGTATGACTGGTTATCTTTGCAAGTCTCCTTGAATTATCAGTTTGGTTTGGCCTACTAGATTGATCTTTCTTGCAATGGGAGAAGTGCTTAGCTTTGGGTTCAATCTTGCGGTGTCCTTTCCCAGTGACAGCAGGGGCAGCAAGGCACGTATTGTATTGTTGCCATCGAGGATAAAAAGGTGGGGTTTATATCATATTGCTTGAGTTTATCCCTCTACATCATGTCATCTTGCCTAATGCATTACTTTGTTCTTATGAACTTAATACTCTAGATGCATACTGGATAGCGGTCGATGTGTGGAGTAATAGTAGTAGATGTAGAATCTTTTCGGTCTACTTGTCGCGGACGTGATGCCTATATACATGATCATGCCTAGATATTCTCATAATTATGCACTTTTCTATCAGTTTCTCGACAGTAATTTGTTCACCCACCGTAGCACTTATGCTATCTTGAGAGAAGCCACTAATGAAACCTATGGCCCCCAGGTCTATTCTCCTTTATATTAATCTCCCGTCAACAAGCTATTTCTGGCACCATTTATTTTGCAATCTTTACTTTAAATCTATATCATAAAAATACCAAAAATATTTATCTTATTATGATTATCTCTATCAGATCTCACTCTCTTAAGTGACCGTGAAGGGATTGACAACCCCTTTATCGCGTTGGTTGCGAGGTTCTTATTTGTTTGTGTAGGTACGAAGAACTTGCGTGTAGTCTCGTACTGGATTGATACCTTGGTTCTCAAAAACTGAGGGAAATACTTACGCTACTTTGCTGCATCACCCTTTCCTCTTCAAGGGAAAACCAACGCAGTGCTCAAGAGGTAGCAAGAAAGATTTCTGGTGCCGTTGCCTGGGAGGCTTAAACCAAGTCAAGTCAAGACTCGATCTCCCGACAACCTGCGATTTGTGGCGCCGTTGCCGGGGAGATCAAGTTTACACGCGATGGATATGAGGAGGAAATCAAGACACTACCGGAGAAGAATGACGACCTGGTTAAGAAGATCGGAGTATTGATGGGAGGTCCAGCACCGGGAGTAGAAGATGACGATTCCACTTGCCCGGACAAATACATCATCATCGACGACACCGATTCCGATCCAAGTGATGATGACTTCGAAGACGAAGCTGGAGCAGATATCATGGAGTCTTCCACCAATCAAAATTTCTAGAGGACCACCATATATTAGTAGTATTTTCCCCATGTATTTAGTAGTAGTTGAGCACTTTTGCGATAGTTCCAGACCGTTTGTATGCCCTTGCTTGATTGATTGAGTGAAATGACTGTGTTTGTCTCATGTGCATATGGGTAGTGCCTTCTCATTAGACCCCTTTTCTATTCTGATCTCTTCCATCTAAACCCATCAGATGCCTCCGAGACGTGACCCCGGTTTTGTTTTCCCACCGGAGCTCACCTAGTTGATCCAGCAGCAGAATACTTTGATGCAATTGCTAGTTCAGAACCAGGGCAACAACAACAACAACAACCCTCCACCAATGGACAACCTAGCCCGCTTTCTAAGGTTACAACCGCCGGTGTTTTCCAGTAGCACCGAGCCTATAGTTGCAGATGATTGGCTCCACAGGATTGGAAGGGAGTTAACCACTGCGGGATGCACTGATGCTGAGAAGGTGCGTTTTGCCGCATATCAGTTGGATGGACCAGCAGCATCATTGTGGGAGAATTACACTGTCGCCTACCCCATAGCCACGGTGACATGGGACCAGTTTCAGCAAGCTTTCCGCACAGCCCATGTCTCAACCGGAGTTATGTAGATGAAGAAGCGGGAGTTCCGCAACTTACGCCAGGGGAACCGTACTGTGGCTCAGTATGCGGATGAGTTTAGCAAGTTATCATGCTATGCCCCTGATGATGTGGCCACAGATGCTGCGAAGCAGGAGAAGTTTATGGAAGGGCTGAATGACGAGATGAGCATGCAGTTGATGGTAGCAACATTCAACAACTACCAGGAGTTGGTAGACAAGGCTCTTATGATTGAAGGGAAGCAGCAGCAGATTGAGAGCCGTAAGAGGAAGTACGGACAAGGGAAGTATAACTCAGGAGGTCAGCAGAAGCCTCGCCTAACCCCGAACTCGGGAGGACTAGTTCATAACCATGGAGGTCACAACCACGCTGGAGGGGGATCGCATAACCATAGTGGTGCTAAGAATGGGAATGGGAACAGAGCTAACAACAATCAGAACCGCTCCAACCCAGCCACACCCTCCAAAAGAGATCTAAGTCAAGTTACTTGCTTTAAGTGCAGGAAGACAGGGCACTATGCCAATGATTGCCTTGAAGGAAGGAATGGAAACGGAAATGGGAGCGCGGGGAAGAAACCTAATCCATTCAACAAAGGACAAGTGAACCACGTTAACGTGGAGGAGGTTGAAGAGCAGCCGGATGCGGTAATAGGTAAGTTTTTGGTTAAGTCATTTACGGCTCTTGTTCTTTTCGATACTGGTGCATCGCATTCATACATATCAAGGGGATTCGTGGATAAGTTTAAACTACCGACCCAAACCCTTAGGACCCCTCTCTTAGTGAGTTCACCTGGAGCAGAATACATGGCTAGCCGATGGTGCAACCAGATATCCCTAACCATTGGTACACATGTTTTTCCGTCTGACCTAATTATCTTGGAGTCACAAGGATTGGATGTGATATTAGGTATGGATTGGATGTCAAAGTATGGAGGAAGCATTGACTGTGCTAGTAAGTCGATTTATCTCACCACCCTGGAGGGAAAAAGGATTAAGTATGTATCTTGGCATGTGCCTAGGAGGAGCCAAGTGAATGCCCTTACGGGAGTTGTTCAGGAGGAAGTGCCTGTAGTGAAGGATTACCCAGATGTTTTTCTAGAGGAGTTACCAGGCATGCCACCGGATAGGGACATTGAGTTTCTGATAGAGCTATTGCCAGGTACCGGGCCAACATCCAAGAGACCCTATCGGATGCACGCGAATGATATGGAGGAAATTAAGAAACAAATCAAGGAGTTATTGGAGAAAGGGTACATTCACAGAAGTTCATCACCTTGGGGAGCCCCAGTGCTTTTGGTTGAGAAGAAGGATAAATCCCTAAGGATGGTTGTTGATTATCGAGCTTTGAATGAAGTGACGATCAAGAACAAGTACCGACTGCCGATGATCAATGATCTGTTTGATCAACTACAAGGAGCTAAAGTGTTTTCGAAGATCGATCTGCGATCAGGAGACCATCAGTTGAAGATTCGAGAGAAGGATATACCAAAGATAGCGTTCACCACGCGGTATGGATTATACGAGTATACGGTCATGTCGTTTGGACTGACTAACGCCCCTGCCTATTTCATGAGCATGATGAACAAGGTGTTCATGGAATATTTGGACAAGTTTGTTGTGGCGTTTATAGACGATATTATGGTATACTCGAAGAATGAAGAGGAGCATAAAGAGCATTTGCGATTAGTTCTCGAGAAACTCAGGGAACACCAGTTGTATGCTAAGTTTAGCAAATGCGAATTTTGGTTGAAGGAAGTCGGATTGGACATGTTATATCAGGGGGAGGAATAGCAGTGGACCCCAGCAAGGTTCAGTCAGTCACTGAATGGTTGGCACCCACTTCAGTTAGCGAGATCCGCAGTTTCCTTGGACTCGCAGGATACTACCGGAGATTCATTGAGAATTTTTCCAAGATTGCGAAGCCAATGACTGAACTATTGAAGAAGGATACTAAGTTTAAATGGACAAAAGATTGCGAGGCAAGTTTCCAGGAGTTGAAGAAACGTTTGACTATAGCCCCAATGCTGACACTACCAGATATACATAAGGATTTCCAAGTGTATTGCGATGCCTCTCGCTAAGGACTTGGATGTGTACTTATGCAGGACGGAAGAGTTGTTTCATATGCCTCACGACAACTAAAACCTCATGAGTTGAACTATGCCACGCATGATTTGGAGCTAGCAGCCGTAGTGCATGCATTGAAGACTTGGAGACATTACCTTATTAGAAACCGTTGTGATGTGTACACGGATCATAAGAGTTTGAAGTACATTTTCACACAGAAGGAGTTGAACCTTAGACAGAGGAGATGGTTGGAGCTTATAAAGGATCACGATATGAAGCTACACTATCATCTCGGAAAGGCCAATGTCGTAGCAGACGCTTTGAGCCGAAAGAGTTATGCTAATATCCTTGAAAGTAAGGGATTGCCGAAGGAGTTAGCAGAGGATATCATGGAACTTCTGTTGGAGATTGTTCCAAGAGGTTTCGTTGCAACAATGGAGGTTCAGTCTACATTGTTGGGCAAGATTTGAGAAGCTCAGAAGGATGACAAAGAGATTGTCGAGATAAAGGAGAAGATGAGCAAAGGAAAGGCCAAAGGTTTTCGTGAGGATGAGCACGATACCTTATGGTTTGAGGACCGAGTTTATGTACCCAATAACCCAGAAATCAGGAAGCTAATACTTCAGGAGGCTCATGACTCACCATACTTGATACACCCCGGAAACACCAAGATGTATTTGGATTTGAAGGAACGTTTCTGGTGGACTGGTATGAAGAAGGATATTGCCGAGTATGTAGCTGTATGTGATGTATGTCAGAGAGTGAAGGCAGAGCATCAGAAGCCAGCAGGACTGTTACAGCCTATGCCGATACCCGAATGGAAGTGGGATAAACTTGGCATGGACTTTATCACCGGATTGAAGCAGGATATGATTCAATATGGGTAGTAGTTGATCGCTTGACCAAAGTGGCTCACTTCATCCCAGTGAAAACCACTTATACGAGTGCGAAGTTGGCCAAGATATATATGTCCAGGATCGTATGTCTGCATGGAGTTCCGAGGACCATCGTATCAGATTGAGGAACACAGTTTACTTCAAAGTTTTGGCATTACTTACACCAGACCTTGGGTACAAGATTGGAGTTCAGCACAACATTTCACCTGTAGACGGACGGACAGACTGAGAGAGTCAACCAGATACTGGAGGACATGTTGAGACCCTATGCGCTAGATTATGGATCTAGTTGGGACGACAATTTGCCTTACGCAGAGTTCTCATACAACAAGAGCTATCAAGCTAGTTTGAAGATGGCACCGTTTGAAGCTCTGTATGGACGCAGATGCAGAACGCCGTTAATGTGGGATGGGGTAGGAGACCGACAGTTGTTTGGACCAGACTTAATCAAAGAGTCTAAAGAGAAGGTTAAATTGATTCGCGATAGACTGAAGATTGCTCAGTCCAGACAGAAGAGTTACGCAGATTCAAAACGCAAGGAGGTAACCTATGAAATTGGAGATAGAGCATATCTGCGAGTATCACCCTTGAGAGGAGTGAAACATTTTGGAGTTAAGGGAAAGTTAGCCCCAAGATTTGTAGGACCGTATCGTGTTTTAGAACGGATGGGAGAAGTTGCCTACAAGTTGGAATTACCTGAGGGATTGTCAGGAGTTCACGATGTGTTCCACATTTCACAGCTGAAGAAGTGTCATGTTGAGATGGCCGATATACCGTTAAGAGATACAGTACCCTTGGAGGCGATTCAGTTGTACAGTGATTTGACTTATGAGGAGAGGCCAATTAAGATTCTTGAGTTTGCCAGCCGAGTCACCCGCAGCAAGGTTATCAAGTTTTGCAAAGTTCAGTGGAGCCACCATACCGAGGATGAAGCCACCTGGGAACGAGAGGATGATCTACTCAAAGACCACCCACACCTATTTTCTAGCCAACCCGAATCTCGAGGGCGAGATTCATCTTAAGGGGGGATAGGTTTGTAACATCCCAAATTTTCAATTTGGAATGTTATACATAGGTCATCCATGCATATCATATTTTATTGCATTTTCATTTTGCAATCCTCAAAATCCTAAGCAACTCAAGGACCCTCTGAGAAAGTTGGGGATTTCCCCGGTTTTCATATTTGATTTTTATCAAATAATGAAACGAGGATTTGGATTTTAATTATTTTTCCTTCCTAAAAATATTTCATATTAAAATATATGAGAGGAGATAATATGACTTCTCCAAAATAATTGAAATATTGGAGGAAAAATATTAAAATCATTTATTTGATTTTATTTTATTTGGATTTTATTTGCATTAGAAAAATTGCACGTTTTCAAAATTGCATTTTAGGGCCAAGAAAATGTTCATCTCGTTCTAAATATTTTATTTAGACAGGGAAAATTTGTTTTGGCATTTTTAGGTTTTCATTTTATTTTCTAGAGTTTTATTTCTGTCGTCGTAATTATTTAAAAAATATGTTTCCCGCGCCCAACTGGGCCTAAGGCCAGCCAAGCCAGGCCGGCCCAAGCCGCCACCGCCCCGCCGCTGCTCGGACCAGAGTCCGAGCGGGACTCCGCCTCCGCCGCGTTTTGCCCCCTCCCCCAAGTCGCCGCCCCGCCCCCCTTTATAAGCCGCCACCCCCGCCGCCCCAAACCATCACCACCACCGCAGCCACCGCCGCCCCAAACAATCACCACCACCGCAGCCGCCGTCGCCGCTTGCAGCCGCCGCCGTAGCCGAGCGCCGCCGCCGCCGAGCCCCGCCGCCCGCGAGTCGCCGCCGCCGCCCAAGCCCGCCGCGCCGGAGCCCTCGCCAGAGGTACCGCGCCGGTTCCGAGCTGCTGTTTTAAAAAAAACATTCGGTTTTTTTGAAACCCTAGATCCATTTTTTTAGTTTGTCAATTTTTCTCGGTTCTTCTAGTTAGCGGACGTTCGTCCGTACGTTCGTTTTAACGAATGGTTTTCGCCCGTTAGTTACAGCTAATGAACGCTTGTTCGTTAGTCTGTTCGTCAGTTTTCTTTTTATCGGATTTATCCGTGTTTTTCTCGATCGCGATTTCTGATCCGATCTTAGTTTATGTTTATCTTTTCGCTTGTTAGTCGGAATCAGGCGACTCAAGCGCCTAGATCTTCGTCTCGAAACCCTCTTTCTGTTTAATCAACTTGAACAAGTTTTTGCTACTGTAAAATTTGACCTAGGTCCAGATTAGTAAACGGATCGTGTTTCTTTCACCGTTTGAGTTTCGTTGCTCTGTTTGATTTGATTCTTTTTGCTAACCGGAGTTCTTAAGTTGAACTTTCTGGTCAACCTCTTTTATTTGAGTTTTGCTTGCGCATCTTTGCTTGTTGCTTATGTATGTTATTGTTTGTTTGCGATAGAACACCTGGAGTGCGAAGCGTGTTACTACGAGTCCCTAGGTTTTGCGGATCGTTAGCAAGGCAAGTAACACATTGATCATACTCTTTCCATACCCAGTTTTTATGCATTAGTTCCAATCCTCAAACATTGCATGATTAGGATGTCATTAACTTGTGGGTTGGGAAGTTGTTATTGAGGTAGAACCTATTACCCTGTTACTATCAAACCCTTTGGAGTTACTTCTACGCGTTGCTTATATTACTATGCTATGCTATGCTCGTAGACGTGGTTTGGGTTTGAGTGAAATCCATGACATATGTGATATTGTTAATTAATGGTTCAACTTAAGGTGGCAACTTAAATAAACATCTGGGTGGATTGAGGCACCTGGGGAACCCAGTGTTGTCTGTTTTTTTGGAAATCCCGGGGAACCCGTGTGATCTTCCTATGGACCGCCACCCAGGCTCAAAGGGAACTGAGATGATTCATGCTAGAAACTTCCGTGTGTAGCCACAAGCTATTATGGGCTCTAGCATAGTTAAGTAAGTTACGTGAAGCTCTTGAAGAGGTAGATCAGCAGGTAGTGGGTTTTGTAGGTTTGGTATGGTCTACCCAGAGTAGAGAGTTAATGTTTCTGAAAGACTGTGTCTCGGTCATCCGTTTCTCAAACACCTTATAGTGCGAGAAATCCAACGGAGGTGATCGAGTCTTTTGGGGAAAAGTGTGCAAACCTCTACAGAGTGTACAATCTAATTATGGTTAGCCGTGTCCCCGGTTATGGACAATCTTGAGTATCTAGTACTTGGGTTATCACATGTATCTCATCACTTTTAATTAAATTTGTTGGGTTGTTAATCACTTTAATTGGGATTGAGTTGGGGTTACCTTCTCAATGTTTCCACCACCATGATAGTTAAATTAAAATCTATTCCTTTGTTGTAGGGAAAAATTGGCTTTTCGCAATAACTATAACCCTAGAGCTTTCCACCAACCAAATATGCATGTAGCATTAGCGTTATTCTGTTCTTGCTCTACTGTGTTATTTTGCCAGCATATTCCATGTGCTGACCCGTTTTCGGGCTGCAATGTATTATGTTGCAGAATTTTTACACGAGGAGTAAGGTTCGTTAGGTCATTGCCGTGCAGCTCAGCTATGCCGTTGGAGTTGATGGACTCACTTTATCTTCCAAGCCTTCCGATATTATCGCATTAGATGGCCTTAAGCCATATTATTGTAATAAGGTCTCTCTTGAGACATTCGATGTAATAAGTGTGTGATTGCTACTCTGTTATAAATCCTTCGAGTACTGTGTGTGTCAGCATTACCGATCCAGGGATGACACTGAAGCACAGAGACTTGACCGTTTGAGGTCGAGTCGCTACATAATATGACATGCATCCAAGATGGGTATAATAAAAACTATCATATAAAGTGCATTGAATACTATGAGAAATTTGATACTTGATAATTGTTTTGAGATATAAAGGTGGTGATATTAGAGTGTGCTAGTTGAGTAGTTGTGAATTTGAGAAATACTTGTGTTGAAGTTTGCAAGTCCCGTAGCATGCACGTATGGTAACCGTTGTGTAACAAATTTGAAACATGAGGTGTTCTTTGATTGTCTTCTTTATGAGTGGCGGTCGGGGACAAGCGATGGTCTTTTCCTACCAATCTATCCCCCTAGGAGCATGCGCGTAGTGCTTGGTTTTTGATGACTTGTAGATTTTTGCAATAAGTATGTGAGTTTTTTATGACTAATGTTGAGTCCATGGATTATAAGCACTCTCACCCTTCCATCATTGCTAGCCTCTCCGGTACCGTGCATTGCCCTTTCTCACCTTGAGAGTTGGTGCAAACTTCGCTGGTGCATCCAAACCCCGTGATATGATACGCTCTATCACACATAAACCTCCTTATATCTTCCTCAAAACCGCCACCATACCTACCTATTATGGCATTTCCATAGCCATTCCGAGATATATTGCCATGCAACTTTCCATCGTTTCATTTATGACACGCTTCATCATTGTCATACTGCTTTGCATGCTCATGTAGTTGACATCGTATTTGTGGGAAAGCCACCATGCATAGTTTATCATACATGTCACTCTTGATTCATTGCCCTTCCTGGTACACCGCCGGAGGCATTCTTATAGAGTCATATTTTGTTCTAGTATCGAGTTGTAATCATTGAGATGTAAATAGATAGAAGTGTGATGATCATCATTAATAGAACATTGTCCCAAAAAAAAGGCCAAATAATAAAAAAAGTCCCAAAAAAAGGGACAATGCTACTATCCTTTTTTCCACACTTGTGCTTCAAAGTAGCACCATGATCTTTATGATAGAGAGTCTCTTGTTTTGTCACTTTCATATACTAGTGGGAATTTTTCATTATAGAACTTGGCTTGTATATTCCAACAATGGGCTTCCTCAAGTGCCCTAGGTCTTTGTGAGCAAGCAAGTTGGATGCACACCCACTTAGTTTCTTTTGTTGAGCTTTCATACATTTATAGCTCTAGTGCATCCGTTGCATGGCAATCCCTACTCCTTGCATTGACATTAATTGATGGGCATCTCCCTATCCCGTTGATTAGCCTCGTCAATGTGAGACTTTATTCTTTTTTGTCTTCTCCACGTAACCCCTATCATTATTCTATTCCACCCATAGTGCTATATCCATGGCTCACGCTCATGTATTGCATGAAAGTTGAAAAAAGTTTGAGATTACTAAAGTATGAAACAATTGTTTGGCTTGTCATCAGGATTGTGCAAGATGAGAGCATTCTTGTGTGATTAAAATGAAGCATGACCAAACTATATGATTTTGTAGGGATGAACTTTCTTTTGCCATGTTATTTTGAGAAGACAGGATTGCTTAGTTAGTATGCTTGAAGTATTATTATTTTTATGTCAATATTAAACTTTTGTCTTGAATCTCTCGGATCTGAACATTCATGCCACAATAAACAAAATTACATTGAGAATTATGCTAGGTAGCATTCCACATCAAAAATTCTGTTTTTATCATTTACCTACTCGAGGACGAGTAGGAATTAAGCTTGGGAATGCTTGATACGTCTCCAACGTATCTATAATTTTTTATTGTTCCATGCTTTTATATTATTTGTTTTGGATGTTAATGGGCTTATTTATACACTTTTATATTATTTTTGGGACTAACCTACTAACCTAAGGCCCAGTGCAAATTGCTGTTTTTTTTGCATATTTCAGTGTTTCGCAAAAAAAGGAATATCAAACAGAATCCAAACGGAATAAAACCTTCGGGAGAGTTATTATTGGAACAAACGTGATCCAGGGGACTTGGAGTGGACGCCAAGCAGCCAACGAGGAGGCCACGAGGCAGGGGGTGCGCCTACCCCCCTGGGCGCGCCCTCCACCCTCGCGGGCCCCTCGTGGCTACACCGACCTACTTCTTCCTCCTATATATATTCATATACCCCGAAAACATCCAACAGCACCACGGAACCCTATTTCCACCGCCGCAACCTTTATGTACCCAAGAGATCCCATCTTGGGGCCTTTTCCGGAGCACCGCCGGAGGGGGAATCGATCACGGATGTCCTCTACATAAACTCCATGGCCCCTCCGATGATGTGTGAGTAGTTTACTTCAGACCTTCGGGTCCATAGTTATTAGCTAGATGGCTTTTTCTCTCTCTTTGGATCTCAATACAATGTTCTCCTCGATCTTCGTGGATATCTATTCGATGTAACTCTTTTTGCGGTGTGTTTGTCGAGATCCGATGAATTGTGGGTTTATGATCAAGTTTATCTATGAACAATATTTGATTCTTCTCTGAAATCTTTTATGTATGATTGGTTATCTTTGCAAGTGTCTTCGAATTATCAGTTTGGTTTGGCCTACTAGATTGATCTTTCTTGCAATGGGAGAAGTGCTTAGCTTTGGGTTCAATCTTGTAGTGTCCTTTCTCAGTGACAGCAGGGGCAGCAAGGCACGTATTGTATTGTTGCCATCGAGGAAAAAAAGATGAGGTTTATATCATATTGCTTGAGTTTATCCCTCTACATCATGTCATCTTGGCTAATGCATTACTTTGTTCTTATGAACTTAATACTCTAGATGCATGCTGGATAGTGGTCGATGTCTGGAGTAATAGTAGTAGATGCACAATCGTTTCGGTCTACTTGTCACGGACGTGATGCCTATATACATGATCATGCCTAGATATTCTCATAATTATGCACTTTTCTTTCAATTGCTCGATGGTAATTTGTTCACCTACCGTAATTCTTATGCTATCTTGAGAGAAGCCACTAGTGAAACCTATGGCCCCCGGGTCTATTCTCCTTTATATTAATCTCCCGTCAACAAGCTATTTCTGGCACCGTTGATTTTGCTATCTTTACTTTCAATCTATATCATAAAAATACCAAAAATATTTATCTTATTATTATCTCTGTCAGATCTCACTCTCGTAAGTGACCGTGAAGGGATTAACAACACCTTTATCGCATTGGTTGCGAGGTTCTTATTTTTTTGTGTAGGTATGAGGGACTTGCGTGTAGTGTCCTACTGGATTGATACCTTGGTTCTCAAAAACTGAGGGGAATACTTACGCTACTTTGTTGCATCACCCTTTCCTCTTCAAGGGAAAACCAACGCAGTGCTCAAGAGGTAGCAAAGAGCACAAGCTAAAATGCAAGGACAAGCTTCAAGAGGAAATTGATTCATTTGAAGAAGCTCCTAAGGCCATTGTCAAGTGGGTTCCCAAGACTACATCAAGTTCCACTACATCAAGTACGACTACAACTCCAAGGATTCCCATCAAGTTGATGTGCATCCAAAAGAAGAAGAACTAGAGAGTTCTTGAGGGTGACTCCGCCAACATACTTTACTCACATTCATTTTGGCAAGGACAAGTGCAATCAACTTCCATATCTTGCCCTAGTTCAAGGAGTCACAAACCCTCTTGTTGGTAAGACAGGGGACAAGATAACCTAATGCTTTCATGGACATCATCATATGTGTGTTTCACTCTATGTCGATGGATATTCTAGTATGTTCCTTATGGGACTAACCCGTGTAGGTATTGAAAGTGGAACTCACTCCAATGGATTGCTCCAAATTATCTACATTGACATTGAGCATCCACATCTTCAACACCTACATGAAGTCATCATCGACAAAACCCAAGGTTAGTTCATCCCTCTAAGGGGGGATATCACATCTATGGGGTGCTTTTCTCTAAGAATTGAGCTAAAGCAACTCTAATGATGTGAACACAACAATGCTTTATGTAAAAGTGGTAACCCCACTTGTGCTTAAACGATGAGTATGACCTACGTTAAAATGTTCTCATTTAACTCCTTAGTCAATATACTCATATATAGATGACCTAGTCATCACCAATTGCTTGATAGATACTAGAGTGTTTGTGCATACTTTGCCACATGATTTATTTGCTATCTTATTGTGTGAGCACGTTGGTTGCATAATTTTCTCCATTCGAGGACATCCATTTGTTGCCTTGATTGTTTGGTTTTTATTTTTTCCAAATGGACGGACAAGAATGCCTAAGTACTCCCTCTAGCTATCTATGCTTTTTATCGTCTCAAACTCTATTCATGCTACATCACAAAGTTTGAACAAGTCTAATTCGGACCCTCCGAGTGAGGAGCACTCGGAGCCACCAATCCGTCAAGGGCTTAACTTCCAAAACCTCTTAATGCCTTTCGATTAGACCAACTCACTCCTACTCGGTCTCACTTAAGTCATTAAGTTGATCTAGGTTTTATCTCGGTGCAACTAATCGGATCCATTCGGTCACATCGAGTTGCAGAAACTGCTAGTAGTTTTGCATCTCGATGCCACCAAGTAGTTCCACTCGGTCACATTGATAGCATCTGGGTATTTATACTCTGCGTACCCATACGGTTGAAAATCACTTCAACCACAGGAGCACACACCCCAGCACTGCCTCCCCTAGTCTCTAGATCGTCGCCGTTTTCACCAGCGACCTTCTGCCACTGGTCTCCGCCACCGTCAACGGAAACCTCACCGCTGTTGTTGATGTAGCAAGTCTGTCACCAAGTTAGAGTACAGATTTGACCCTTTTTCCTTTCCATTACTCCGATTCTTGCACAAAGCTTAATGCATATGTTCTTCCCACGTATGAGATTGATCTATCCACCAAACAAACTCCTTATAATAGATTTGACGCAAAAACTTAGGGTTAGGTTTCTGCCGAACCCATCTCGGACCGACCGATCTGAGGATCTCAATCACACCGATTGGCCCTGGCCATTGCACAAATACAACTCGGTCTGACCGAAGTGCACTGATCGGTGCGACCGAAATCACTTTCTTTGTGAAACCCTAGCATCTCGGAGTCACCAAACTACATTTCGGTCTCACCAAAACTGTGTGTTTAGACTCTGTTAGTGCTTCAGTGTCACCGAGTTTGTCAAATCGGTAGCTCCAAAATGCTTTCTATAGAAAATTAAAATTAAGTTTTTGACTCAATATTTTTGCAAAAAAAGTTATACTTTGTGATGCTCATCCACTCTATCTACACCCAACTATTCACAGGGTCGGTTTTAGCAATGTCAGAGGGCAGTGATAGTCAAAACAGGTCTGAAGAGCAACTCAACCTCAGTGAGGGCACTAGTCCCTCTAGCAGCTATGATGAGGGGAGTAGGAGCACTCCCAGCAATTTGCCTAAGGTAGCAACTAGACATAGTAAGAAAAGAACATCTGAGTCTAAGGATGAAGATTTTGTGATTGGGGAGGAGGTGACCTCCAAGAAGAAAGTACTCAAGAAAGAGTATGCTACTGCTACCAAGCCTGGAATTCCCAAGAAAGCTCCACCTAAGAGAGCTCCAATGTCTAAACCCAGGAAAGTGCCAACTCAAGAAACTATGCAGTTCACTTTGGAACAATCTGTTGATGATGAGGTTGCTCGCAAGAAGAAGAGGGCAAGAACTACTACTGGTAAGGTGCCTGGAAAGCCTTCCATGAGGGAAGATGAAGAAGAGGAGGAAGAAGAGCCTATTGCACCTCCTGCAAAGACTCAGAAGCTTATGGGGGATGCCATAAGGACTGGGGCTACTCCATCTAAGCCCAAGTCTGCCCCCAAGCCTTCTGCTGAAGCTCAAGCTCCCAAGCCATCTGCACCTAAGAGATCAACAAGGAATATTTCTGCTACTGAAAAGAACAATGCCCAGTGCCTGAAGCTCAAGAAGAAGAAGAGCCATAGGTGCTTAGAAAGCTCAAGCCCAAGATTCTAGATCATAGTGATGATCATCCTGTGCGAGAGAACATGAATTTAAGAAAGGATGCTGGTCTGAGACTATGGAGACAAACAGATCCCTATGCCACCAGGAGAAGAACTGTTGTGGACTACCACTTTCACGCAAAGGAACAACAGGATTCTTATGAGACTGTCCTATTGGACAAGAAGCCCATCATTTGCGATATGAAATGGGTTGACTGGAAATACATTGATTACAATGAAGAGTATTTCCCAAGTTTGCATGAGAGCTTCAGAATGAATGGTGTTGACAAGTTTGTTGGTCAGAAGTTGACTAATTAGAACGATGAGATGATCATGCAATTCTATTCCACTGCTCACTTATACCCTGATGCAAAGATAGTCTGGATGACTGAAGGAACGAGATATCAATGTACTATCTTAGAATGGGCCAAGCTGATCAATGCCCCATAGGAAGAGGAGAATGACATTGATGTGTATGCTAAGCCTAGGAATGATCACAACTCCATGGCTAACATGTACAAGCCAATTCCTGATAAAGACTTCGAGACTCACAAGCTTGGATCAATATACTACCTACTTGATGGTTTGACCACCATAAACACTATATTGAGGCACATTATTTTTCCCAAGACAGGAGATCACATAATGATCTGTGGTCACTCCATCAACCTGCTTCACATGTTTGATGTTCCTCAGAAGTTCAAGGTGATGAGCCTGATTGTGGAAACTGTGAAGAGAACAGCTACAGATCAGAAGAGATCTTGTGGATATGCCCCTCACATTCAAATGTTGATCAATTCCAAGATGGGAACCGATACATATCTACTAGACAGTGAGCATCTACCCCTGAGGCTAGACTTTGAGGACAACGAGGTTGTCATGGATGCTTCCCATCCTACTTGTGTTGAAGCCCAGGAGAAGATAGAGAGAGCAAAGGCTGCCAAAGCAGCAAAGGCAGCAAGTGCACCAAATGCCTCCATAGTGCTACCCAAGACCAAGCAAGATCAACTCAGTTATCTGCTTGAGGCTATAGTGAGAATTGAGAAGGGCTTTGCCACCCTAACTCAAAATCAGGAAAGTCTTGAGAGGATCATTGAGACTAGATTCAATGACCTAGATGTGAGGGTCACTGAGATACAGACCATTGTGGAGAAGCTCCAAGAGGATGCTAAGGATAGGGAGGATAGACCAACTACAAATACTTTCTAGAGAGTGCCAGGGGCACAAAGGTCATCAGCAGTGCCAGTTGTCAAAGACTCCAGGACTACTACTTCAGCACCTGCAACAACTGCCATGGTTGTACCTCCAATTTCAACCACTCCATCTCCACGGAATTCTGCCAAAGCTTTTGCAGATGCCCTCCTCTCCGCGCCATCTACGCACACCGGAGAGACAAGCCAGAAGACCCCTTTAGGAGCTCCCGAAGATCATGCCTAAAGTGTCGTATAACACTATACGTTTTCAAACTTTTTGGTAACTTGTTGCCAAAGGGGGAGAAAGTGCATAGATCATAGGCTTCGAGAGAGAGAGAGTGTGTGTGTCTTGCCTTCATTTGCTTCTTTTTCTACTTTGATAGTTTGGTTGTTTGATTCCTATGCTACAATTTGAGTTATGCTCGTGAGATACTTATGTGATCATGTGTTTGATAATACTATGCTTAATGTGTGCTTGCATGGTTATATCTATGTTTTATTTGTGTATGATCAATCACTTGTACCCTCGGTGATAAGTGCATGTTATTTAACTCTTATCATTTTGAGCGCTCCAGCAAGATGTATGTGACATGGAAGAGTGACCCATGATCCTAATCGATTGTGCATTTGCATTCAAAAGAAAATTTCAAATAATGCACAAATTTAGGGGGAGCTCTTGCTTATCACATACTTCTTAAAGCGACATTGTACTTCATTCATATTATCATTTGTCGAAGCTTTGATCTATATGTTGTCATCAATTACCAAAAAGGGGGGAGACTGAAAGTGCAACTAATCCCCGTGTGGTTTTGGTAATTCATAACAACGTATAGCTCATTGAACTAATATCCATTTAGGTTTAATATTTCAGAAAGTTCAATGATTGGCATGGCATGGACTGGAGATGTGGACGCCTCAAAATATTAAGGACAAAGATTGGCAAAAGCTCAAGACTCTTTATTTCTATTTTAGTGATCCAAGATCACATTGAGTCCATAGGAAAGCCAATACTATTAAAAGGGGATGAGGTGTTGCTTAATGTTCTATTTGCTCAAAGTGCTTAGTGATATTGCTCCAAAAACCCTCAACCACTTTCTCATTTCCACATATGTCCAAAACTCAAAAGTCAAACTTGGCCCCACCAACATTACCCATCTGACGCCACCGAGTTTAGTTGACATAGCCACTGCCAGAAACCCTAGCAATTCGGTTACACCGATAGGGATCTTGGTCTCACCGAGATGGCCCTGCAAACTCTCTGTTACCTGTTGCAATTATTTTGGTCTCACCGAAATGTGCAATCGGTCCCACTGAGTTTGCTTGACCAAGTCTCTATTTGCTCTTTGCTAAAATCGGTCTCACCGAGCTCAAGCAATCAGTCTCACCGAGATGAGGTTTTTCCCTAGCCCTAACACATCGGTCCCACTGACTTGTTCCAGTCGGTCCCATCGAGATTCCTAATGTTCACATTTTGAACTAAATCGGTCGCATCGAGTTCTTCTATTCGGTCTGACCGAGTTGGGTCAAATGTGTGTAACGGTTGGATTTTCTGTGGAGGCTATATATACACCTCCACCCCCTCCTCCATATGTGAGAGAGCCATCAGAACGTGCCTACACTTCCACTACTCATTTTGTGAGAGAGAACCACCTACTCATGTGTTCAGACCAAGATTCCAATCCTACCACAAGAATCTAGATCTCTAGCCTTTCCCAAGCTGCTTTAAACTCAAATCATCTTTCTGCCATAGCCAAATCTGTGAGAGAGAGTTGAGTGTTGGGGATACTATCATTTGAAGCACAAGAGCAAGTAGTTCATCATCAACACACCATCTATTACCTTTTGGAGAGTGGTGTCTCCTAGATTGGTTAGGTGTCGCTTGGGAGCCTCCGACAAGATTGTGGAGTTGAACCAAGAAGTTTGTACGGGCAAGGAGATCGCCTACTTCGTGAAGATCTACCCGAGCGAGGCAAGTACTTCGTGGGCGATGGCCATGGTGGGATAG
This sequence comes from Triticum urartu, assembly GCF_056163025.1. Classification (NCBI taxonomy): domain Eukaryota; kingdom Viridiplantae; phylum Streptophyta; class Magnoliopsida; order Poales; family Poaceae; genus Triticum; species Triticum urartu. The sequence continues at coordinate 411,308,110 of NC_141879.1, read as the reverse complement.
ACAAGGTTGCTTCTTCGTGGACCCTTCGTGGGTGGAGCCCTCCGTGGACTCCTGCAATCATAAACCTTCGTGAGTTGAAGTCTATATCAACATGGATGTACGATAACACCACCTATCGGAACCATGCCAAAAATTTCCGTGTCTACATTGCGTTTGCCTTCTCCAAACCCTTCCCTGTACCTTCATATGCAATGTTTTACTTTCCGCTGCTACACTTGTCGGCGTTCTGGGAATGGGGGTACTCAGACATGCCTGCTTGCGGCCCATGACATGGCTCCATCGGCGGCCTGGTATGGCCCAGCTTCAACATCAACAACTCAAGACCCTACTGAGGGGCCAAGCCTCACAAGGAGGATGACACCAACACCTCCACGTGGGGCGGCCTCCCCAAGCTGGCTCACGAGGAGCAGAGATATCTATGCAAGGTTCACCTCGCGAAGTTCAGATGACGTGAGCCATCACGACCAAGGCCAGGCAGGCGCCAGTGGGCACAGTGTACCAATTTCCTCTTTGGTGCTAAGGAGGCAAGCGCAGGCGCGGGGTCCCGAGGAATCAAGCAAAGGTTTCCATTCCGGTGCAACAAGACCAGGACCGCCAGGACAGCAGGATGGGGAGGCTTTTTGCAGGCGAAGACTACTTTTGTCAAGATAGCATGTACTAGTTGTCTCCCTCCAAAATTGGCCATTGTGGGATCCCTTCCCGCCTTCATTTGGGAAGAGGACCAAGGCCACTATAAATAGGACCTAGCCACCACCATAGAAAAGGGACGGATCATTCAGATCATCCTCACATCCACCAGCTCGTCGAGCACAAGAACACCTCTCCTCCTGAGGTTGTTCTCCACTGTACTAGTTCATCCTTAGCTCCTCGAGGCCAATCCACCACAAAGTAGGAGTAGGGTTTTACACCGCAAGGTGGGTCGAACCTAGGTAAACTGCTGTTGCTCTTGTCCATTTGATTCATCGAGCTAGGCCGTGGGATTAGAGAGCAGGCAGACTGGGGAGGACAAGTTCTTCGCATGCACCCCAGAGTTCGAACCTCTCAAGGGTCTACGGAACCCGAAATCCTACATTTGGCATGGCAGGTAGGGGTGCGTCGGATATCCGCCACCTTGTCTCCTACGCTCTACTGTTCGGACGAGCCGAGGGGCTCCAAGCCTGGACCCCCACCCTGCGACGAGTGCAGTGGCCGCCCAAGTTGAGTCCGGACGTGCCGCCCCGATACGATGGCGCGGCGGACTCGACAGGCTTTGTCCAAGCACATGAGGAGGCTGTTTGGGCGGCCGGCGGCGACAACAAGGTCATGGCAAATTGGCTCCCCATGGCCCAGGCGGGCGCGCCGCCCTCCTGGATTCTCAACTTGCCAGGGTGTTTTGTGGCATCCAGGGAGAAGCTGCATGGCCTCTTCATCGCGCGCTTTGCGGCACCAGCACCCCACACTATCGCAGCCCTCCTCGGTGGCTCACAGGCGCCACCCTTGGACCACCATGTCAAGCAGTTCTTCTGCTAGGTGGGTGTCGCCCACGTGCAGCAGGGAGCTCCTCCGAGATGGGCGGCGCCCAAGGCTAGCCTCACCTTCAACTCAAGAGATCACCCCGCGACCACCGCTAGCGCCGGCGTGCTCCCGATGCTTTGCACCCCCACCATATGCAACATGGCGGTCACCAAGACCCTCATCGACGGTGGAGCTAGCCTCAATGTGCTCTCTGTGGAAGCTTTCTTCTTGCTTCATGTGCCACATGCCCGGTTCCGCCGCACCAAGCCATTCTTCGGGGTTGTGGAGGGCTCCACCTATCCCTTGGGGAAGATCCGCCTCCCCGTCACCTTCGGCACCCGCGACAACTACCGCACCGAGCTCATCGACTCCGACATCTCCCACATTGGCCTCCCTTACAACGCCATCCTCGGATACCCGGCCTTGGCCTAGTTCATGGCAGCGACCCACCCCGCCTACAATCTCATGAAGATGTCGGGGAGCAGTGGCGTCCTTACTATGGCTGGGGACACCAAGGAAGCCTTGTCGGCCCTTAAGCTCGCCTTCAGGGCCGCGGATGTCATGCGGCCAGGTGAGGAAGGAGCCCCAGAGGCTCTGGGGGCTGCGCCAGCAAAGAGGAAGCAGTTGTTCTCCCAAGATTGTGCCGAGACGAAGCAAGTATCAGTTGATGAGGATGGGGCATCGGGCGCCACCTTCACCATAGGTGCCAGCCTCCCTTCAGATCAAGAGGAGGCATTGGTCAGCTTCTTGCGCAAGAACAAGGATGTGTTCGCATGGGAGCCTAAGGATCTAGTCGGGATCCTGAGGGGGATAATCAAGCACCACCTAAGGGTGTGTCATAACGTGCGCCCAGTAAAGCAAAAAAGCGCGGCGGCCGTCCACAGAAAAGCAGTCGTTCATCGTCTAGGAGACTCGCAAAATCCAAGAAGCCAGTGTCATTTGGGAGGTACGGTACCCGAAATGGCTGGCGAATACATTTGTTGTCCCCAAGAAGGGCGGGGAGGAGCGCATGTGCATCGACTTCACCAACCTCAACAAGGCTTGCCCCCAAGACACCTTCCCACTTTCGCGCATCAATTAGATCGTCGACTCCACCGCCGAGTGCGACCTGCTGTGTTTTTTGGACGCCTTCTCAGGCTAACACCAAATCAAGATGGAGGTACAAGATGTTGGGAAGACGGCTTTCCTGACACCATGTGGGGTGTACTGCTACACCTGCATGTTGTTCGGCCTGCGTAACGCCGGAGTAACTTTCCAGCGGCTGATGCACATTGCTCTAGGCCGGCATCTTGGTAGGAACGCTGAGGCCTATGTTGACGATATAGTGGTGAAATCTCGGGAGGCGAGGACTCTCATTGAAGACCTGGAGGAAACATTCGCCAGCCTGCGCAAGGTGGATCTACGGCTCAATCCGGAGAAATGCGTATTTGGTGTCCCCTCCGGCAAGCTGCTGGGCTTTCTGGTGTCGCATAGAGGAATTGAGGACAACCCCAAGAAGGTCAAGGCCATAGAAGGGACGAGCACGCCACAGACCCTCAAGGAGATGTAGAAGCTGGCAGGCTGTGTGATCTTGCTAGGGCGCTTCATCTCCAAGCTGGGGGAGCACGCCCTCCCATTCTTCAAGCTGGTGAAAAAGAAGGGACCATTCGAGTTGACTCCGGAGGCCAACACAGTGTTCCAAGACCTCAAGAAGTACCTCACCAGCCCGCCAATGATGGTAGCTCCACGCCCCTCGAGCCACTGGTGCTCTACCTGGCCGCTACCCCTCACTCGGCCAGCGCGGCGTTGGTGGCGGTCCAGGAGGAATGCCCGGCCAAGGACTCTCAAAGCAGCACCCTGCAGCTGGCTGGAATTCACTAGTTCCAGGATGGCGCTCCTGAGAACTCGGCTACCCCAGCAGAAGACCAAGCCCCTCAGGATGGAGCTCCTGAGGCCCTGACTACCTTGACCAGCGACTAGCCTCCTATGGCTGCCAGGCCGTAGGAGGCGCAAGGCGTCACCCACACTTCCACCCTTGTCGAGCACCCGGTGTACTTCATCGGCACGGTGTTGCGCGATGCGCGGGCACGCTACCCCATGCCACAAAAGCTCTTGCTTGCGCTCCTCGTCGCCTCATGCAAGTTGCGCCACTACTTTCAAGGCCACCCCATCAAGGTCGTCTTAGCTTACCCGCTAGAGAGGGTGCTCATGAGCCCCAATGCGGCAGGAATGGTGGCAGAATGGAATATCGAATTGCAGGCATTCCATTTGAAGTTCAGGACCACCAGAGTCATCAAGGGCACCGCACTCGCCGACTTCGTGGCAGAATGTACCGACGTCCCCAGCCTCGAAGCAGGAGAGGACCGATCCCTCTCAGCAGGGAGTGAGGCACTAGACGGCTGGATCATGTACTTCGACGGTGCATTTGCGCGTCCGGGCGCGGGGGCTGGCGCCGTGCTCATCTTGCCCACCCAGGACAAGCTCTACTATGCCGTGCAGCTCTACTTCTAGCAGGGAGAGAAGGTCTCCAACAACATCACGGAGTACGAAGGCCTGATGCCGGTCTCAAGGCTGCAACAGCCTTGGGGGTGAAGCGCCTCACCATCAAGGGCGACTCCCAGCTCCTCATCAACTTCGCCAACAAAGTATACGAGCTGAAGGACGACCACTCCAGGCATACCTTGTGGAGGAACGAAAAATTGAGAAACAATTCTTGGGCCTGGAACTGCAGCATGTGCTGTGTGGCATGAACAAGGAAGCTGACGACATCTCCAAGAGGGCGTCCCGGTGCTTTCCCCAGGAGCCTGGTGTTCTCGAGGAGCGGCTCTTCAAATCTTCAGCAATCCCTCCTACCGTGGAACCAGCATCGCCTCAGGAGGAGCTCCCACTAGCACCCCTCTCGGGAGCCCCCGCTTGCGGCCCAACCTCGGCAGCGCATCTACTTCTCGCGCTCGAGCCTCAGGAGGGGTGTTGTTCCAAAGAGTTTAGGGCATACCTGCTTCAGGGGACCCTGTCGGAGAAGGACAAGGACGCGGAGCATGTGGCTCGACAGGCCACTGCCTACTGTATCCAGAACGGTTAGCTCTATAGGAAGCCAAATGATGTTTCTCTGCGATGCATCTCCAGGGAGCAGGGACATGAGCTGTTGGCTGACATACACGGCGGGGACTGCGGGCATCACTCATCATCACGCACCCTCGTGGGCAAGGCGTTCCGCAACAGGTTCTACTGGCCCACGGTGCTCAATGATGCCACCGAGCTGGTGAGATCTTGTGAAGCATGCCAATTCCATGCGAAGCAGATCCACCAGCCCGCTCAGGGCCTCCAGACCATCCCGCTCTTGTGGTCGTTCGTGGTCTGGGGGTTGGACATCTTGGGGCCGTTCCCTCGGGCACCCGGGGGCTACCACTACCTCTATGTCACCATCTACAAATTCACCAAGTGGGCGGAGGTGGAGGCTGTCTGCACTATCCCAGTCGGCTTAGCAGTAAAGTTCATCAAGGGCCCCGTGAGCCGGTTCGGGGTCCCCAATCGCATCATCACTCACAACGGCTCACAGTTCTCTACCAACCTTTTCAAAACATATTGTGCTAACCTTGGAACGCAGATATGCTACGCCTCAGTGCCACACCCCAGGAGCAACAGCCAGGCCAAACGCGGCAATGCGGAGGTCCTGAGAGGCCTCAAGGCAAGAACCTTCAAGAAGAAGCTCGAGGCCTGCGGCAGGGGCTGGCTAGACAAGAACCAGTCCGTGCTTTGGTCCATCCGCACCACCGCGACCAACCCAACAGGTGAGCCTCCATTCTTCCTCGTCTATGGAACCGAAGCGGTTCTCTCTCACGAGGTCAGGCATCGCTCCACGCAGGTCTTGGCATTTGATGAGGCATGCCAGGACGCCTCACGGGGAATGGACCTCATGCTGGGGGAGGAACGCCGCCGTCAAGCCACGCTCCGAGCAGCAAGGTACCAGCAGGCGCTGCGGTGGTACCACTATTGCAGCGTCCGCTCCAGGACGCTCGAGGTGGGTGATCTTGTCCTGAGGCGGGCGCTCTCCAGGGAGGGGCTGCATAAGCTTTCACTCATGTGGGAGGGCCCGTTCAGGATCGCCCGTGTCTCCAAGCTTGGTGCCGCACACCTGGAGACGCAGGATGAGATCCCCATCCAGAACGCGTGGAACATCCAGCAGCGCCGAAAGTTCTACCCATGATGCAAGGCATGTGCCTGTGAAGGTCTCCGCTCGAGACACTCTCACGTAATAATGAGTGGGGTTGTACACGCCTCGGGCCTCGGGGGCTCCCTCCCACGTCCTAGTGGCAGCACTTAGCTCCACGCTGGTGAGAAGACTAGACTAGGTGTCGAACGTGGTTGTTCATTTGCTTGCTTTCTGTAGCTGGTTTGCAGCTTCTTAATGGAATTTGAAGTTCTCGCGTTTTTTCGATTGACAAGTTGGATTCTCCACTTTTATTTCTCTCGCCTTTTAGTCTTGGCTCAGGGGAGCGGCAGTTGCCCGTCGCTCCTCCTCGCATGTCTCGCGCGCGGGGGCTGGGCAGGTGTGTGCGTGCGTTGGGTTCGCCCGCGCCGCAAATACACTTCGCCAAAGCCATGTCGCCCTAGATCCTCGGCTTCCAGAGCTTCCTTGATCCTCGTGAGGCGCTCTCGAATGAGCTCATGGTCGAGAGCACAATTTAAGTATGTTCCCCTTGGGTAGCGCGACGCAGTGCACTAAGCCATAGCTAACTCATGCCTGGGGGCTCACGCAGAGAAGAACAAGGCACCCCGCCATATTTTCTAACATCTCTGCAGCTCTAGAATGTGTCCTCAGGCTGATGGCTCCTGAGTCGTCGGGAAAGGAGCTTCACCAGATGTCAAAGGGTGCGCCCTCGTGAGATGTGAAACTAAACTACCGCGAGCATGCCAAGCTAAGTTACCCAAACCGCGTGTATTCGGAACACAGATAGCACGGCATAACATCAAGATAACAAGCATAGCATAGTGGCATAAGTGTCGTAGTTCATTACACACCCCAGCAGGGCCATCTACTTTCTTCAAAATGCAGGAAAAAGGAAAGGTTAAACAAAAGTGGCCTGCACGGCCGCAGTAACTCCCGAGCCAGGCTCCGGCCGCTGCGTGCTCAGCCGGAGTCCTCCTCCTGCTTCACCGGAGCACTGCGGCGGGACGGCCCATCACCTTCCCCGGTCCAAGCCCGGCGGCAGGGCGGCTGATCATAGCCGCCGCTGCTAGTGCTCTCGCCGGAGGAGGAGCCACCGCTACTGGGGGAGGCTTGGCCGTCACCAAGGGCGAGCTCGCCCTCGTCGTCGTCTCAGCCATCGGCAAGGCCAAGCTCATCGTCGATGCTCCCGCGTGACGGCCGTCCACCCGGAACACCCTCACGTAAAGGGTTGTGACGCCGTCGTACCTAAAGTGGAGGGTGCACCTCCTGCTTAGGCCGTTGATAACCCACAAGTATAGGGGATCGCAACAGTTTCCGAGGGTAGAGTATTCAACCCAAATTTGTTGATTCGACACAAGGGGAGCCAAAGAATATTCTCAAGTATTAGCAGCTGAGTTGTCAATTCAACCACACCTGGAAATTTAATATCTATAGCAAGGTATTTGGTAGCAAAGTAATATGATAGTAGTGGTAACGGTGGTAAAAGGTAACAGTAGCAAAAGTAATATTTTTTGTGTTTTATAGTGATTGTAACAATAGCAATGGAAAAGTAAATAAGCGAAGAACAATATATGGAAAGCTCGTAGGCAATGGATCGGTGATAGAGAATTATGCCGGATGCGATCGATCATGTAACAGTCATAACCTAGGGTGACATAGAACTAGCTCCAGTTCGTCAATGTAATGTAGGCATGTATTCCGAATATAGTCATACATGCTTATGGAAAGAACTTGCATGACATCTTTTGTCCTACCCTCCTGTGGTAGCGGGGTCCTATTGGAAACTAAGGGATATTAAGGCCTCCTTTTAATAGAGTACCGTACCAAAGCATTAACACATAGTGAATACATGAACTCCTCAAACTACGGTCTTCACCGGGAGTGGTCCCGACTATTGTCACTTCGGGGTTGCCAGATCATAACACATAGTAGGTGACTATAGACTTGCAAGATAGGATCAAGAACTCTCATATATTGATGAAAACATAATAGGTTCAGATCTGAAATCATGGCACTCGGGCCCTAGTGACAAGCATTAAGCATAGCAAAGTCATAGCAACATCAATCTCAGAACATAGTGGATACTAGGGATCAAACCCTAACAAAACTAACTCGATTGCATGATAAATCTCATCCAACCCATCACCGTCCAGCAAGCCTATGATGGAATTACTCACACACGACGGTGAGCATCATGAAATTGGTGATGGAGGATGGTTGATGATGACGATGGCAACGGATTCCCCTCTCCGGAGCCCCGAACGGACTCCATATCAGCCCTCCCGGGAAAGATTAGGGCTTGGCGGCGGCTCCGTATCGTAAAATGTGATGAATCCTTCTCTCTGTTTTTTTCTCCCCGAACGTGAATATATAGAGTCGGAGTTGCGGTCGGTGGAGCCTCAGGGGGGCCATGAGATAGGGGCGCCCCCCAGGGGGGTGGGCGCGCCCCCCACCCTTGTGGACAGGGTGTGGGCCCCCTAACGTTGATTCTTTCGCCAGTAATGGTGGAAAAAGTAACAGTATTGGTTTTGTGGTGATTGTAACAGTGGGATGGTAAAGTAACTAAGCAAAGATCAATATATGAAAAGATCATAGGCATTGGATCAGTGATGGATAATTATGTCGGATGCGATTCCTCATGCAACAGTTATAACATAGGGTGACACAGAACTAGCTCCAGTTCATCAATGTAATGTAGGCATGTATTCCGAATATAGTCATACGTGCTTATGAAAAAGAATTTCATGACATCTTTTGTCCTACCCTCCCGTGGCAGCGGGGTACTATTGGAAACTAAGGGATATTATAGCCTCCTTTTAATAGAGTACCGGACCAAAGCATTAACACTTAGTGAATACATGAACTCCTCAAACTATGGTCATCACCGGGAGTGGTCCCGATTATTGTCACTTCGGGGTTACTGGATCATAACACATAGTAGGTGACTATTGACTTGCAAGATAGGATCGAGAAGTCACATATATTCATGAAAACATAATAGGTTCAGATCTGAAATCATGGCACTCGGGCCCTAGTGACAAGCATTAAGCATAGCAAAGTCATAGCAACATCAATTTCAGAACATAGTGGATACTAGGGATCAAACCCTAACAAAACTAACTTGATTACATGATAAATCTCATCCAACCCATCACCGTCCAGCAAGCCTACGATGGAATTACTCACGCACGGTGGTGAGCATCATGAAATTGGTGATGGAGGAAGGTTGATGATGACGATGGCGACAGATTCCCCTCTCCGGAGCCCCGAACGGACTCCAGATTAGCCCTCCCGAGAGAGTTTAGGGCTTGGCGGCGGCTCTGTATCATAAAACATGATGAACCCTTCTCCCTGGTTTTTTTCTCCCCGAAAGTGAATATATGGAGTCAGGTTGAGGTCAGCGGAGCGTCAGGGGGCCCATGAGGCAGGGGGTGCGCCCAGGGGGTAGGGCGCTCCCCCACCCTCGTGGACAGGTGGAGGCCCCCCTGACGTGGATCTTCCTTCCAGTATTTTTTATATATTCCAAAATAATTCTCCGTTGATTTTCAGGTCATTCCGAGAACTTTTATTTCTGAACAAAAATAACACCATGGCAATTCTACTGAAAACAGCGTCAGTCCGGGTTAGTTCCATTCAAATCATACAAGTTAGAGTCCAAAACAAGGGAAAAAGTGTTTGGAAAAGTAGATACGACGGAGACGTATCAGCCGCGCGCGCGAGCAAATGCCTGCCAGCAGCGTGCCAATGGTATGTTACCGATGGTGGTAACTTCGACCCCAACCCATGAAGCCCTACTACAGCAGCCATCGGCCTACAGCCATAGGCCGTCAAGCCCACGGTTGGTATCTCACCCGCGAAGAAGCGGGGGAGTGGGAGCCAGGTGCCGGTCGGCCTCTCCGACCACACGACGAACTCCGGGAGCACCTCCGCTGAGTGGAAGTGCGACCGAGGAGGCCAGGAAACCATGGCACGCCTCCCCTCGTCACAGGGGCTGCCTTGCCCTTGGCGGCTTCCACCGCGAGAAGAAGTACCGGCACAGCCGCCCAAGGCGACGCTGGCCCCCGAAGGAGTGCACCGGCGCCCCTGAGGGTCCACCTCATGGGTAACATCGTACTTGCGAGGGCGTCCTCTGATACGTCTCCAACGTATCTATAATTTTTGATTGCTCCATGCTATATTATCTACTGTTTTGGACATTATTGGGCTTTATTATACACTTCTATATTATTTTTGGGACTAACCTATTAACCGGAGGCCCAGCCCAGAATTGCTCTTTTTTTTGCCTATTTTAGGATTCCAAAGAAAAGGAATATCAAACGGAGTCCAAACGGAATGAAACCTTCGGGAACGTGATTTTCTCACTGAACATGATCCAGGAGACTTGGACCCTACGTCAAGCAACCAACAGCGAGGCCACGAGGTAGGGGGCACGCCTACCCCCCCCCCAAGCGCGCCCTCCACCCTCGTGGGCCCGCTATTGCTCCACCGACGTACTTCTTCCTCCTATATACCTACGTACCCCCAAATGTGATCGTTGATACCCATCACATACCCTTATCTCCCGCATTACATTATTTGCCATCTGCCTCTCGTTTTCCTCTCCCCCACTTCACCCTTGCCGTTTTATTCGCCCTCTCTTTCTCTCTATCCTCCCTCTCTTTCTCTATTTGCCGTTTTATTTACCCGTTCCTCGTTTGCTTGTGTGTTGGATTGCTTGCTTGTCACGATGGCTCAAGATAATACTAAATTGTGTGACTTTACCAATACCGACAACAATGATTTTATTAGCACTCTGATTGCTCCTCTTACCGATGTTGAATCTTGTGAAATTAATGCTTCCTTGTTGAATCTTGTCATGAAAGATCCATTTTCTGGCCTTCCTAGTGAAGATGCCGCTACCCATCTAAATAGCTTTGTTGATTTGTGTGATATGCAAAAGATGAAAGATGTGGATAATGATATTTTTAAATTGAAGCTATTTCTTTTTTCGCTTAGAGATCGTGCTAAAGCTTGGTTTTCATCTTTGCCTAAAAATAGCACTGATTCGTGGAATAAGTGCAAAGATGCTTTTATCTCTAAGTATTTTCCTCCCGCTAATATCATCTCTCTTAGAAACGATATTATGAATTTTAAGCAAATTGATCATGAACATGTTGCACAAGCTTGGAAGAGGATGAAATTAATGATACGTAATTGTCCTACTCATGGTTTGAATTTGTGGATGATTTATACAAAAAAATTATGCCGGATTGAATTTTGCTTCTAGAAATCTTTTAGATTCGGCCGCGGGAGGCACTTTTATGGAAATCACTTTAGGAGAAGCTACTAAACTCCTAGATAATATTATGGTTAATTATTCTCAATGGCACACTGAAAGATCTACTAATAAGAAAGTGCATGCGATAGAAGAAATTAATGTTTTCAGTGGAAAGATGGATGAACTTATGAAATTATTTGCTAATAAAAGTGTTTCTTCTGATCCTAATGATATGCCTTTGTCTACTTTGATTGAGAATAATAATGAATCTTTGGATGTGAATTTGGTTGGTAGGAACAATTTTGGTAACAACACGTATAGAGGAAATTTTAATCCTAGGCCTTATCCTAGTAATTCCTCTAATAATTATGGTAATTCCTACAACAATTCTTATGGAAATTATAATAAGATGCCCTCTGATTTTGAATCTAATATTAAATAATTTATTACTTCGCAAAAGAATTTCAATGCTTTAATTGAAGAAAAATTGCTTAAAATTGATGAGTTGGCTAGGAACGTTGATAGAATTTCTCTTGATGTTGATTCCTTGAAACTTAGATCTATTCCACCCAAGCATGATATCAATGAGTCTCTCAAATCCATGAGAATTTCCATTGATGAGTGCAAAGAAAGAACTGCTGCGATACGTGCTAAGAAAGATTCCTTTATAAGAGCGTGTTCTCCTAGCTTCCATGATAATAAAGATGAAGATCTAAAAGTTATTGATGTGTCCCCTATTAAATCTTTGTTTTGTAATATGAATCTTGATAATTATGGGACTGAATATGATCCACCTTTACCTAGAAGGCGTTCCAAGAATTCGGAGTCTTTAGATCTTGATGATAAAATTGATAAAAGTGGGATTCAAGAAATCAAAACTCTAGATGTTAATAAACCCACTATTTTGGATTTCAAGGAATTTAATTATAATAGCTGCTCTTTGATAGATTGTATTTCCTTGTTGCAATCCATGCTAAATTCTCCTCATGCTTATAGCCAAAATAAAGCTTTTACCAAACATATCATTGATGCTTTGATGCAATCTTATGAAGAAAAACTTGAGTTGGAAGTTTCTATCCCTAGAAAACTTTATGATGAGTGGGAACCTACTATTAGAATTAAAATTAAAGATCATGAATGCTATGCTTTGTGTGATTTGGGTGCTAGTGTTTCCATGATTCCAAAGACTTTGTGTGATTTGTTAAGTTTCCGTGATTTTAATGATTGCTCTTTAAACTTGCACCTTGCGGATTCCACTATTAAGAAACCTATGGGAAGAATTAATGATGTTCTTATTGCTGCAAATAGGAATTATGTACCCGTAGATTTTATTGTTCTTGACATAGATTGCAATCCTTCATGTCCTATTATTCTTGGTAGACCTTTCCTTAGAACGATTGGTGCAATTATTGATATGAAGGAAGGAAATATTAGATTCCAATTTCCATTAAGGAAAGGCATGGAACACTTTCCTAGAAAGGAAATTAAATTACCTTATGAATCTATTATGAGATCCACTTATGGATTGCCTACCAAAGATGGCAATATCTAGATCTATCCTTGCTTGTTATGCCTAGCTAGGGGCGTTAAACAATTGCGCTTGTTGGGAGGCAACCCAATTTTTATTTTATTCCTTGCTTTTTGCTCCTGTTTAGTAATAAATAATTTATCTAGCCTCTGTTTTGGTTGTGTTTTTTTGTGTTTAATTAGTGTTTGTGCCAAGTAGAACCGTTGGGAAGACTTGGGGAAAGTCTTGTTACACTTGCTGTAAAAAACAGAAACTTTAGCGCTCATGAGAACTACTGCCATTTTTATTTGGAAAGTGCTATTTAGTTAATTATTTTTGCAGATGATTAATAGATAAATTCCTCACGTCCAGCAATTTATTTTAGAATTGTTGGGGTTCCAGATCTTGCGCTAGCTACAGATTACTACAGACTGTTCTGTTTTTCGTGTGTTGTTTGCTTATTTTGATGAATCTATGGCTAGTAAAATAGTTTATAAACTGTAGAGAAGTTGGAATACAGTAGGTATAACACCAATATAAATAAAGAATGGGTTCATTACAGTACCTTGAAGTGGTCTTTTATTTTCTTTCGCTAACGGAGCTCACGAGATTTTCTACTTTGAGTTTTGTGTTGTGAAGTTTTCAAGTTTTGGGTAAAGATTTGATGGATTATGGAACAAGGTGTGGCAAGAGCCTAAGCTTGGGGATGCCCATGGCACCCCCAAGATAATCTAAGGACACCTAAAAGCCAAAGGTTGGGGATGCCCCAGAAGGCATCCCCTATTTCGTCTACTTCTATCGGTAACTTTACTTGGAGCTATAGTTTTATTCGCCACATGATATGTGTTTTGCATGGAGTGTCTTGTATGATTTGAGTCTTTACTTTTTAGTTTACCACAATCATCCTTGATGTACACACCTTTTGAGAGAGCCATACATAATTTGGAATTTGTTAGAATACTCTATGTGCTTTGCTTATATCTTTTGAGTTATATAGTTTTGCTCTAGTACTTCACTTATATCTTTTAGAGCACGGTGGTGGATTTGTTTTATAGAAACTATTGATCTCTCATGCTTCACTTAGATTATTTTGAGAGTATTAATAGCATGGTAATTTTCTTAAAATCCTAATATGCTAGGTATTCAAAGTTAGTAAAATTTTCTTAAGAGTGTTTTGAATACTATGAGAAGTTTGATACTTGATGATTGTCTTCCGATATGGAGGTAATAATATCAAAGTCGTGCTAGTTGAGTAGTTGTGAAATTGAGAAATACTTGTGTTGAAGTTTGCAAGTCCCGTAGCATGCACGTATGGTAAACGTTGTGTAAGAAATTTGAAATATGAGGTGTTATTTGATTATCTTCCTTATGAGTGGCAGTCGGGGACGAGCGATGGTCTTTTCCTACCAATCTATCCCCCTAGGAGCATGCGCGTAGTGCTGAGGTTTTTGATGACTTGTAGATGTTTGGAATAAGTATGTGAGTTCTTTATGACTAATGTTGAGTCCATGGATTATACGCACTCTCACCCTTCCATCCTTGCTAGCCTCTTCGGTACCGTTCATTGCCCTTTCTCACATTGAGAGTTGGCGCAAACTTCGCCGGTGCATCCAAACCCCGTGATATGATACGCTCTTTCACACATAAACCTCCTTATATCTTCCTCAAAACAGCCACCATACCTACCTATTATGGCATTTCCATAGCCATTCCGAGATATATTGCCATGCAACTTTCCACCATTCCGTTCATCATGACACATTCATCATTGTCATACTGCTTAGCATAATCATGTAGTTGACATAGTATTTGTGGCAAGGCCACCGTTCATAATTCTTTCATACATGTCACTCTTGGTCCATTGCATCCTGGTACACCGCCGGAGGAATTCATATAGAGTCATACTTTGTTCTAGTATTGAGTTGTAATCATTGAGTTGTAAATAAATAGAAGTGTGATGATCATCATTAATAGAGCATTGTCCCAAAAAGAAAAAAAGGAAGGGCCAAATAAAAAAAGGAAGGCCAAATAAAAAAATATAAATAAAAGGGGCAATGCTACTATCCTTTTTTCCACACTTGTGCTTCAAAGTAGCACCATGATCTTCATGATAGAGAGTCTCTTGTTTTGTCACTTTCATATACTAGTGGGGATTTTTCATTATAGAAATTGGCTTGTATATTCCAACAATGGGCCTCCTCAAGTGCCCTAGGTCTTCGTGAGCAAGCAAGTTGGATGCACACCCACTTAGTTTATTTTGTTGAGCTTTCATACATTTATAGCTCTAGTGCATCCGTTGCATGGCAATCCCTACTCCTTGCATTAACATCAATCGATGGGCATCTCCATAGCCCATTGATTAGCCTCGTTGATGTGAGACTTTCTCCTTTTTTGTCTTCTCCACATAACCCCCTCATTATATTCTATTCCACCCATAGTGCTATGTCCATGGCTCGCGCTCATATATTTCATGAAAGTTTGTAGGATTGAGATTACTAAAGTATGAAACAAATGCTTGGCTTATCATCGGGGTTGTGCGTGATGAGAGCATTCTTGTGTGATGAAAATGAAACATGACTAAACTATATGATTTTGTAGGGATGAACTTTCTTTGGCCATGTTATTTTGAGAAGGCATAATTGCTTAGTTAGTATGCTTGAAGTATTATTATTTTTATGTCAATATGAACTTTTGTCTTGAATCTTTCGGATGTGAATATTCGTACCACAATTAAGAAGAATTACAATTAAATTATGCCAAGTAGCACTCCACATCAAAAATTCTGTTTTTATCATTTACCTACTCGAGGACGAGCAGGAATTAAGCTTGGGGATGCATGATACGTCTCCAATGTATCTATAATTTTTGATTGCTCCATGCTATATTATCTACTGTTTTGGATATTATTGGGCTTTATTATCCACTTTTATATTATTTTTGGGACTAACCTATTAACCGGAGGCCCAGCCCAGAATTGCTATTTTTTGCCTGTTTTAGGGTTTCGAACAAAAGGAATATCAAACGGAGTCCAAACGGAATGAAACCTTCGGGAACGTGATTTTCTCAACGAACAAGACCTGGGAGACTTGGACCCTACGTCAAGACACAAAAGAGGAGGCCACGGGGTAGGGGGCGCGCCTGCCTACCCCAGGCGCGTCCTCCACCCTCGTGGGCCCCCTGTTGCTCCACCGACATACTCCTTCCTCCTATATATACCTACGTACCCCCAAACGATCAGATACGGAGCCAAAAACCTAATTCCACTGCCGCAACTTTCTGTATCCACGAGATCCCATCTTGGGGCCTGTTCCGGAGCTCCGCCGGAGGGGGCATCGATCACGGAGGGCTTCTACATCAACACCATAGCCCCTCTGATGAAGTGTGAGTAGTTTACCTCAGACCTACGGGTCCATATTTATTAGCTAGATGGCTTCTTCTCTCTTTTTGGATCTCAATACAATGTTCTCCCCCTCTCTTGTGGAGAACTATTCGATGTAATCTTCTTTTTGCGGCGTGTTTGTTGAGACCGATGAATTGTGGGTTTATGATCAAGTCTATCTATGAATAATATTTGAATCTTCTCTGAATTCTTTTTTGTATGATTGGTTATATTTGCAAGTCTCTTTGAATTATTAGTTTGATTTGGCCTACTAGATTGATCTTTCTTGCAATGGGAGAAGTGCTTAGCTTTGGGTTCAACCTTGCGGTGTCCTTTCCAGTGATAGTAGGGGCAGCAAGGCAAGTATTGTATTGTTGCCATCGAGGATAACAAGATGGGGTTTTCATCATATTGCATGAGTCTATCCCTCTACATCATGTCATCTTGCTTAAGGCGTTACTCTGTTTTTAACTTAATACTCTGGATGCATGTTGGATAGTGGTCGATGAGTGGAGTAATAGTAGTAGATGCAGGCAGGAGTCGGTCTACTTGTCTCGGACGTGATGCCTATATACATGATCATACCTAGATATTCTCATAACTATGCTCAATTCTGTCAATTGCTCAACCGTAATTTGTTCACCCACCGTAGAATACTTATGCTCTTGAGAGAAGCCACTAGTGAAACCTATGGCCCCCGGGTCTATCTTTATCATATTAATCTCCTACTACTTTGTTATTTCCTTTGCTCTTTACTTTTCCTTTATTTTACTTTGCATCTTTATCACAAAATACCAAAATAGTATATTTATCATATCTATCAGATCTCACTCTCGTAAGTGGCTGTGTAGGGATTGACAACCCCTATTCGCGTTCGTTGCGAGGATTTATTTGTTTTGTGCAGGTATGAGGGACTCGCGCGTAGCCTCCTACTGAATTGATACCTTGGTTCTCAAGAACCGAGGGAAATACTTACGCTACTTTGCTGCATCATCCCTTCCTCTTCGGGGAAAACCAACGCAGTGCTCAAGAGGTAGCAGTGAGCAAGCGAGTTGGATGCACACCCACTTAGTTTCTTTTTGAGCTTTAATATACTTATAGCTCTAGTGCATCCGTTGCATGGAAATCCCTACTCACTCACATTGATATCTATTGATGGGCATCTCCATAGCCCGTTGATACGCCTAGTCGATGTGAGACTATCTTCTCCTTTTTGTCTCCTCCACAACCACCATTCTATTCCACCTAAAGTGCTATATCCATGGCTCACGCTCATGTATTGCGTGAAAATTGAAAAAGTTTTGAGAATGTCAAAAGTATGAAACAATTTCTTGGCTTTTCATCGGGGTTGTGCATGATTTCAATACTTTGTGTGGTGAAGATAGAGCATAGCCAGACTATATGATTTTGTAGGGATAACTTTCTTTGGCCATGTTATTTTGAGAAGACATAATTGCTTAGTTAGTATGCTTGAAGTATTATTATTTCTATGTCAATATTAAACTTTTGTCTTGAATCTTTTGGATCTGAATATTCATAACACAATTAAGAAGAATTACATTGAAATTATGCCAAGTAGCATTCCACATCAAAAATTCTGTTTTTATCATTTACCTACTCGAGGACGAGCAGGAATTAAGCTTGGGGATGCTTGATACGTCTCCAACGTATCTATTATTTTTGATTGCTCCATGCTATATTATCTACTGTTTTGGACATTATTGGGATTTATTATACACTTTTATATTATTTTTGGGACTAACCTATTAACCAGAGGCCCAGCCCAGAATTGCTGTTTTTTGCCTATTTTAGGGTTCTGAAGAAAAGGAATATCAAACGGAGTCCAAACGGAATGAAACCTTCGGGAACGTGATTTTCTCACCGAACATGATCCAGGAGACTTGGACCCTACGTCAAGCAACCAACAGGGAGGCCACGAGGTAGGGGGGCGCACCAACCCCCCCCCCCCCCCCAGTTGCGCCCTCCACCCTCGTGGCCCCCCTGTTGCTCCACCGACGTACTCCTTCCTCCTATATATACCTACGTACCCCCAAACGATCAGATACGGAGCCAAAACCCTAATTCCACCGTCGTAACTTTTTGTATCCACGACATCCCATCTTGAGGCCTGTTCCGGAGCTCCGCCGGAGGGGGCATCGATCATGGAGGGCTTCTACATCAACACCATAGCCTCTCCGATAAAGTGTGAGTAGTATACCTCAGTCCTATGGGTCCATAGTTATTAGCTAGATGCCTTCTTCTCTCTTTTTGGATCTCAATACAAATTTCTCCCCCTCTCTTATGGAGATCTATTCGATGTAATCTTCTTTTGTGGTCCGATGAATTGTGGGTTTATGATCAAGTTTATCTATGAACAATATTTGAATCTTCTCTGAATTCTTTTATGTATGATTGGTTATCTTTGCAAGTCTCTTAGAATTATCAGTTTGGTTTGGCCTACTAGATTGTTCTTTCTTGCAATGGGACAAGTGCTTAGCTTTGGGTTCAATCTTGTGGTGTCCTTTCCCAGTGACAGTAGGGGCAGCAAGGCACGTATTGTATTGTTGCCATCAAGGATAACAAGATGGTTTTTTTTATCATATTGCATGAATTTATCCCTCTACATCATGTCATCTTGCTTAAGGCGTTACTCTGTTCTTAAGAACTTAATACTCTAGATGCATGCTGGATAGCGGTCGATGTGTGGAGTAATAGTAGTATATGCAGGCAGGAGTCGGTCTACTTGTCTTGGACATGATGCCTATATACATGATCATACCTAGATATTCTCATAACTATGATCAATTCTGTCAATTGCTCAATAGTAATTCGTTCACCCACCGTAAAACACCTATGCTCTTGAGAGAAGCCACTAGTGAAACCTATGGCCCCCGGGTCTATCTTCATCATACTAATCTTCCAATACTTAGTTATTTTCATTGCCTTTTATTTTACTTTGCATCTTTATCATAAAAATACCAAAAAACTATCTTATCATATCTATCAGATCTCACTCTCGTAAGTGACCGTGTAGGGATTGACAACCCCTTATCGCGTTGGTTGCGAGGATCTATTTGTTTTGTGTAGGTGCGAGGGACTCACGCATAGCCTCCTGCTGGATTGATACCTTGGTTCTCAAAAACTGAGGGAAATACTTACGCTACTCTGCTGCATCACCCTTTCCTCTTCAAGGGAAAACCAACGCAAGTGCTCAAGAGGTAGCAGCCTCGCCCTCTCTTAGGAGGCGGCGAGCTGGGTCCCTCCTTGGGGGCCTTCCCCTTCTCGGCGGTGGAGAACTTCCTCATCGGCGCCATGGGAGCTATAGCAAGACAGCAAGGCAGAGAGGAGGAATAAGGAGAGGGTGATGAGAAGATGGAGATGAGCAAGGAGGGCTCTGCCCCTCTCCTCATTTATAGCCGGAGGGAGGCTAACCACCGGCCTCCATGATCGCACGCAATGATGATTTTCTTTGCGTGCAACATGGTCTCGTCAAGTCGAATGGTTGCTGAGGCGGCGTGGGGAAGTGGAGACGCCCATGCCCCATCAACCGCCATGCGTTGACCGCGGCGCTCCGCGCTTGCCCTTTGGCTTCGCCTCGAAGCCAAGTTCGAGCGCACCTTGGGCCTAGGGGCTATTGTCGGTGTTTTGGGAACGAGGGTACCTAGACATGCCTGCCTACGGCCCATGGCGTGGCTCCATCGACGGCCTGGTACGGCCCAGCTTCAACATCAACAACTCAAGACCCTCGCGAGGGGCCAAGCCTCACGAGGCGGACGACACCAAGACCTCCACGTGGGGCGGCCTCCCCAGGCTGGCTCGCGAGGAGTGGACATATCTATGCAAGGTCCACCTCGCGAGGTTCAGATGACGTGAGCCATGATGACCAAGGCCAGGCGGCCGCCAGCGGGCACAGTGTACCAGTTTCCTCTTTGGTGCTAAGGAGGTAAGCGCAGGCGCGGAGTCCCGAGGAATCAAGCAAAGGCTTCCACTCCGGTGCAACAACACCAAGACCGCCAGGACAGCGGGACGGAGGTCATCGCCGAGCCCACTGCAGCGTCACCACCAGAGGGTTTTTGCAGGAGAAGACTACTTTTGTCAGGATAGCATGTACTAGTTGTCTCCCTCCAAAATTGGCTGTTGTGGGATCCCTTCCCGCCTTCATTTGGGAAGAGGACCAAGGCCACTATAAATAGGACCTAGCCACCACCATAGAAAAGGGACGGATCATTCAGATCATCCACACATCCACCAGCTCATCGAGCACAAGAACAACTCTCCTCCTGAGGTTGTTCTCCAGTGTACTAGTTCATCCTTAGCCCCTCGAGGCCAATCCACCAAAAAGCAGGAGTAGGGTTTTACACCGCAAGGTGGCCCGAACCTGGGTAAACTGTTGTGTCTCTTGTCCATTCGGTTCGTCGAGCTAGGCCATGGGATTAGAGAGCATGCAGACTGGGGAGGACGAGTTCTTCGCACGCACCCCAGAGTTTGAACCTCTCAAGGGTCTGCAGAACCCGAAATCTGACAAAACTCTTAGAATTGCATGTGGGGGTTGGTTGCTTGACTTGTGCTAATTGCTAAAATCTGCCAACAATTAAAATTGGAAAATTTTTATATTTTTATTTGGTCAAGTAGTCTAATCACCCCCCTCTAGACCTACTTTCAATCCTACAATGTCACAACTCCGACAGGTAGTGATGTGGTTCAAGCCTTCAGGTTGATAGGTAATTGGGTTGTTGCATCGAAAGGGTGGAGGCCTGGTGTCTCTGAATCACTCGTGGTTCAAGCGGGGCTGCAAGTTATGATGGTGTTGGATCATCCCTCTTCGAATGACTTGTTGTCTTTGCTGCTTGTTCTTGATGGGTAGTTCTCTCTTTTGTTATGCAGATTCCTTGACATTTGGTCATCCTTATCTATGTCACTCTTACTATGTAATAGTTGCCTCTCTTTAGAATGACATTCTTGTCTGGATCATGAGAGTCTAAGCGCTGCAGAGGGGTGCATTTTGGTGGTGTGGCAAGACTTCTTATGAACTATCATGTCTTGTTGTTTATGTCAGTAGTAGTCACTAGTCAGTGTTTGAATGTTGTATATATCATTGTTTTGAACTGTTTATTGTCTCGAACTGCTGATGGGCTAAATGAAGGCATCACCATTCTCCAGTGTTTAGTGGACATATCATTTTTTTCAAGTTATAATTTGAGCTCAGTGTGTTTTCGATGATGTACGCTTGTTTGGGACAATGTGAGGTGTCGTTGAATATGGGCCGAGTAGTAACGCAATGCCAAATAGGTCAATTATCACTCTTAGGTCGGGCGCTCAAAAAAATAAAGAAAAAGGACTCTTAGGCTGACATCTGTGCCCCGCCAGTGTTTTTGTGTGCTTGTGCGCCAAGAGTGTATTGGCACGTGTTCAAAATTCATGCTACCTTTTCATCCCTAATCTATTGCCCCTCCCCCACCTCTGGAATCTTGATTCATACTCCAGTGTCCAGTGTCCAGTTCCCCCAAATCCCCCTCCTATACTCCCTGTACTCTAGCGCACTATCATGTCTCTGGTTAATGCGGATCTCCGAGCCAAAGATCCTCGGGTCTGTCCTGCCTTCGGGCGCTGTGTGTTGTCGCTCAATACTGGCATGGGGACGCTTGATGACTAGTTCGCCGGCAAAGTGCTGATGGTAACCATTAACTGCAACGGGCCTCCCGTCTCGTCGGATGACCTTGTCAAAGCTCATGGCATTGTGCATGACATCCAAATAAGCGACTTGCTCGTCGAAGTCTGTGTCACACCCTAGCTAGTCCATGCATTAGAGTGTGCATCACGTTTAAATTCTTCTTAAATTTGAATTGGGGAAGACAAAACCCCCAACACCCCCCCTGGAAACAACTAGGGTTTACTAAAAATATTTTCAATGAACCTGAAATGCCCTTCTAAAAAGTTCACCCTCTTTGTCTTAGGTTAGAACCTCTGACAAAATTGGTGCACATTTTCCTAGGTCAACAGAAGGTCATTGAATTAAATCATAAGTATTTGAATTTGGGCATTTAAATGCTATAAAATAATTTAAATGCTCAAATAATTCTGGGAATAAATGTTTCCTGTTGGAAATAATCTAAACAGAGGCCACATTTATTTCCAGGATTTTTGGAAACGTTTTAGTATTTTATTTAAAGCTAAACAGTTGCAGTTAAATAGAAAACAGAAACAAAAATCAAAAAGAGAGAGAAGAAAGCCCACCTGGGCCTTACCTGTGCTGGCCCAGCCACCTGGCTCGGCCCAGCCTGCTGGCGCTGCCAGTCGTCCTCCTCGCGCCAGAAGGACGCGGAGCGCGTGGCCGGCGCCCGCGGCCACACGCCGGCCACCTCCTACTTCCGCCGACGCCCGGGAGACGCCCTGAAGTGCCACGCGACCCCCACGTCTCCCTCTCGCACTCGCTCACTCTCCCCCTCGTCTCCCTCTCTCTCTCCCGCGACGGCCGAGCGCGTACCTCACCGCCGTTCGCTGTAGTTGCCACCACAGACACCCCCTCGCCCCTCCGACGAGCCCATTAGCTCCGCCTCGACTCCCTCGTCCTCCCCACCGAGCCACGCATCGCCAGAGGCCCTGCATCGCCGCCTTCGCCCTCGTCTTCAACCTCAGGCACCCGAGCCATCTCTGGTCGAATTCGCCGCCGCCAGGACCTCCCCGAGCCCGCTGACCCCCTCTCCGACTCCGCTGTGAGCTCCTCTTCCTTTCCCCCTAGTTCCCGTGCTCGATTACGCCTCGTAGCCATCGCTCCCTCCGAGCCCCGACGCTCCTCGCTGCCGGCCATGACGCCGTCGTGGCTACGGCCGTGTAAGCACGCGTCCGAGCGCCTCACCATGCTCAGTGTAGCACCAGGAACCCGTAGCCACCCCCAGTTCTCCCTCCCGTGCACCGTAGCGTCGATTCCGACCTCGCCCGAACTCCGGCCGCCGCCACGAGCTCGATCCCAGCGAGCTCGCTCCACCCCAGCTCCTCCCACTTGCCCCACTAGATGCGCACGAGCCCCAGCTACGCGTAGCACGTCTCCGCCGTCGATTTGGTCACCGGAGGACCAAATCCGAAGCCCTCCGCCGTCTCGGGCCTCGCCGGTGTCGAGCCGCCGGCGAGTTGACCCAGTTTGACCCCTGGGTGGGCCCAGGAAGACCCCCCTGAGTCTATGACAGGTGGGGCCGATCGGCTAACTAAATTAGGATTAGTCTTAGTTAATTTTAATTAAATCAGTCACTGACATGTGGGCCCAGGCCCCACTGACAGCTAATTAGTGTTAATCTAATTTTGCTAATTAGCTGAGAGGCTGACAGAAGGGGCCCACCAGTCAGGTTTGACCTGGGCTGGCGCCTTTGACCTGCTGACGTCACCCTGACGCAATGCTGACGTAGTAATGCATTTTCTGGATTTATTATTATACAGGAAATTCTAGAAAATAGTTCAAACTTCAAAAATTCATAGAAATTCAACCATAGCTCCAAATGAGATAAATTATATATGAAAAATTATCAGAAAAATTCAATCTATCCATCTGTAATGGTTTCATGCATGACAAAACAAGTTTACCTTGCTGTTTAAGCAGAATAAGGAAATGCACTATTAAGGCCATGTTTAATGAGCTAATATTTGAATCTTTGATTCAAATGAGTTCATCCCTTTCTAATATAACTTGCATTAGGCCAAGACACAATCATATTGCCATGTCATAGCATGCATCATATTGTTGCATATCGTCATGTGTTGATTGTGTTCCGATGTGTTCTCCGTGGTAGGTTCTGCCTCCGAGGATATTCACGAGTATCCAACTGAAGGGCAGTATCCCGCTACCACTCCATCAGGCAAGCAACCATTGATCATTCCGATACAAACCCATGTTCTCGCTTCTGCTCTTGTTTACTGCATTAAGACAACGCGATTCAAACTGCTGTGTGCTACGGTAGTTGAACCCTTATCCTTTGCATGACCTGTCATTGCCACAGTAACTAGATGAAACCCACTAGCATGTGTAGGAGTTGATTGAGCCATGTATGTGATTCCTACCTTGCTATGCCTGCTATGCTTAGAGTTGTGTTAGGTCTGGTTCATCTGGGTGATGGGCTAGAGTGAAATGTTTATGTCGGTAATGCGAGGGATGTGTTGAACATGTTTTGGTAAAGGTATCGATGAGAGGCCATGTAGGAGTACATGGTGGGTTGTTTCATTGAGGCCGTCCCTAAGAACTGAGATCTGTATGTGTGATTTAAGATTCAGCTACTACCATGCATTGGGATCCTTAATTGACCCTCTCGGCTTCTTAACCACCCTAGTACTCTGTCCAGGAGTTGCAAATAGTTTCTGGTGTTTGTAGGTTATGTGTTGGCGGCCGTGCGTAGCGCTGACCCTAGGGGTGGGCTATGTTGCGGTAGATACACCGTGACACGGTGTACCGAGTCACCCGTTTGGTGTCCGGGGAACCCTGTTCACATCGTTCGGGGCCGTATGTGGAAACCTCGGCCGGACTCCCTGCGGATGGAACCTGGATAGGCGGTAAACCTGGACTAGAGACTAAAGTGTTTAGGTAGGCCATGGCCAACACCCTCGCTGGGCTTCCGCTTGAAGGTTGCCGAGTACATGTCGTGTAAGCGGCGGTAAGTGGTGAAAGCGTGTATGAAGAAGTACACCCCTGCAGGGTACAAAACTATTCGAATAGCCGCGTCCGCGGTAAAGGACTACTTGGTTGCCTATACAGTTCATAGACAAGTTAATGGATACTACTAAAAGACTCAAGATAAGTGTGAGTACCGAGGATGGCCCTCTCGTAGGATGACGAGGGAGGATCCCCGGTGGAGTATTGTGTTGGTGAGTAGTGGACTCGTGTGCGAAAACTATTTTACCGGTGGAATTCCGTAGGATAGCTTAGCCAAGAGTCAAAGCTGGCTTGCTGCATTAACCCCAGCGCCTTCTTGAGAATAAGCATGTACAGTAGGATCTAATGTAAGACTTGCTAAGTACATTTGTACTCATGTTTGCTTATTTATTGTTTTCATATGACAACACTGCCCCCTCCGATGGGTTTTATGTAGACCTTGACGTCGACGAGTGACTAGCCACCCAGGTGGTGATCCTGGCCATGGAGGGCCTATGTAGTTAGACAGGCTTCGAGAAGCCTTCTTTCTTTCTAGAGTCTGTACTCAGACTAGTTGCTTCCGCACGTGCTTGTATGTTTGTATGACTTGAGTGTCGGGTCATGTGACCCCTATCTGTATGAACATGTTATGTATGGCTCTCTGGAGCCTTTAAATAAAGTACTTGAGTTGTAGAGTTTTGTTGTGATGCCATGTTGTATGTACTCATATCGGGCATATTGTGTGTATGATTGAAATGCTTGGTATGAGTGGGATCCGACACTCTAGTTGTTGATCGTTGGCAGCCTTTCTTATGGGGAAATGTAGTCTAGTGTTCCTCGAGCCATAGTAGTCCGCTACAGCCCGGTTCACCGGAGTCCTGCTAGCCCAGCACTACTGTTCAGGACACTTGACTGGCCGGCATGTGTTTCACTTCGTCCCTATGTCTGTCCCTTCGGGGAAATGTCACACGGTGACTTCCGGAGTCCTGCCTAGCCTACTACAGCCCGGGGTTCCCCGGAGTCCTGTTAGCCCAGTGCTACAGCCCGGAATCACTCGTTGATGACCGACATGTTTGATGTGATTCATGTATGCCTGTCTCCATAGGTCTGTGCCGCTTTGGGTTCACGACTAGCCATGTCGGCCCGGGTTCTCTGTCATATGGATGCTAGCGACACTATCATATACGTGAGCCAAAAGGCGCAAACGGTCCCGGGCCATAGTAAGGCGACACCCGTGGGATACCGTGCGTGAGGCCGCAAAGTGATATGAGGTGTTACCGGCTGGATCGATGTGACTTGGAATCGGGGTCCTGACAGCGTTGGCATCAGAGCCGGACTGCCTGTAGGTTCGTTGAGCCAAACTGGTCGATGTCGAGTCTAGAAATGCTCTAGTTATATGTAGGGGAATTG
Source organism: Triticum urartu (assembly GCF_056163025.1). Taxonomy (NCBI): domain Eukaryota; kingdom Viridiplantae; phylum Streptophyta; class Magnoliopsida; order Poales; family Poaceae; genus Triticum; species Triticum urartu. The sequence continues at coordinate 411,282,299 of NC_141879.1, read as the reverse complement.
ATTGTGGGAGGGAACGTAAGGTTCTTTTACTCCTTTACCTATGCCTCTGATCTGAGTCACTCTCTCCTCATTCAATGTGGGTTAAGGACTAGGCTCTCTTCCTCTATCAGGTTCACGTGTTACTAATCCGTTGTAGCTTATAGGATTGATGCTACAAGCCCCAGTTCAGTTTCTACTATTCTAGTATGTTGCTAATTGGATCAGAATCTTGATATGATGTTGTTGAGTGGTATTCCGAACCGTTGTGGATGTCTCAAATCTTTTTCTGAGCATTTACAGCTGTTATGCTGTCCAATTTTCCCTAGGAATTCTGATGTCTTTGCATTGTGGTTGTGCTTTCAGATGGCCAACCATGTTCAAAATCAAGTGGTTCGCCTGACCCGGTGCCTCGACGTGCCCGGTCATACTGCTATGCTAGTCCGGGTAATGATCGAGACGGGCTGCCGTTGGTATCCCGAATACACCGTCGAAGAGCAGTTCCGCGACTTTAGTCAAAGCCAATATCTCTGCACCGTCAGGATATTTCCTTCTTATCCTGGATCTACCGAGCCCCTTCACTGTTCCTATGGACTCGGGGTTACTGTTGAGATGGCTGTGCAGGATGCTGCTTATTCCATGATGACCATCTTGCGAGTCCGGACTGGCCTGCTTCGGAACACCGACTTCGTTACATGCCAGCTTCACTTCCGGGAGCACAAGCGTATCTTCAGGCTATCTATGCTAACTCCACTCAGGAGGACTCATTAACTCGTACCACTGCCGAGTTGCTCGAAGATAAGGACCGAGAGAATCGGGCCTTGAGGCTGGAGCTTTTCAATACCCGTGCTGACCATTGGGCCACATTGACTCGGTTTGCACCTGCGGTGCAAGCTGGATGTATGGATACAAGGGATCTGTATCCTGTGAGATCAGCTCTGCCAGACATGGTGGATTGGCGTGATGTGGGAGGCATCACCCCACCCCGTGGTCCCCGCAGACCACCGTTTGTTGGTCCAAGACCTCATCCTAGCCCCTATGGTCCACAGGCTCCTCAGGACTGTCTGTTCCCGGATGGTCATGTTGAACTTCCAGGCTACGGAGGTGACTTCTATGAGAACTACTACGGAGCTGTCTGAGTTAGTAGTAGTACCACTAGTATTGTAGTAGTTGTATCTCCACTGTCCTGTGTGACTTGTGGAATATGACTTTGTGTGTAATCAATTCCGGAGGTGTAGACAAATAATGTATAGGAGCTTGGAATGCCTCCGATGAGATGTAATGTCTTTCATCATAGTTGTACTGTAGCCTGGGCTTGTACTAAACTATGTATGATGTGCATGACCGTTGGTGTATATATGGCAGTTTTATATTACCATGTCATACGGATGAACATCTCTGCATTCCGTGTTATCCATTACATTCTGCACTTCCTTGCTAAGTTTGAGCCATCCTTATCTAAACCATTGTCTTGTTTCTCCTAGGATGGTCAACACCCGCAGCAACCCTGCTGTCCCGGAGCAGGGGGAAGCCAGTGCAGCTAGAGGTGAAAATCTGCCTCACCCGCCTTCTCTGGCCGAAGTAATGCTGGAGGCGGAAAGAAACAAGCGTGAGACTAACCGCCTGCTAGAGCGGATTGAGCAGAACACTGCACGCCACCCGCGAAATGACCTGGTGTCAATCAATGACTTTATCAAGCTGTACCCACCAAAGTTTAACCATTCCGTCGAGCCCCTCGACGCAGATGACTGGCTTCGCAGCATCACCCACAAGCTACGTTCTGCCAACGTAGCCGAAGCCGACAAGGTTACCTATGCTGCCTATCATCTCGAAGGCCCTGCTAGCCTTTGGTGGGAAAACTCCGAAGCTATGCGCCCGGTCGGCCAAATCCCTTCTTGGGCTGAATTCAGTGAGGCTTTCCGTGAGCATCACATTCCGGAAGGTCTCATGGATCGCAAGAGGGAGGAATTCTGCAACTTCACCCAAGGAAGACTGACTGTGGATGCCTATAGTCGTGAATTTGGGAATCTGGCACGCTATGCTCCTGAAGAGGTTTCTACTGACGCTAAGAAGCAGGCAAGGTTCCGCAAGGGACTTAGCCCTGAGCTTCGCCGCGATCTCCGTCTGCACGAGTGCACATCCTTTCAGAAGTTGGTCAATAAAGCCATCAGTGCTGAGACGGGCCAGACTGATTATGACGCTTCACGCAAGCACTCCCGTGATTTTGGCTCTTCATCCGGCTCTGGAACTCAGAAGCGCCGGGTGTGGATCCCAAGCATGGCACTGCCACCCAGGTTCATCCCGAGGCCATCTTTTGAGGCGCCTCGTCCCAACCAGCAACTTGCACCGCCCAAGCCCTATGGTGGCCCCGCTGCTAATGCTGCTCCACGCCCCAATGTGGTGACATGCTTCAAGTGTGGAGAGCCGGGTCACTATAGCCGAGAGTGTCCCCAGAACAACAACCCCAATCAAACTGGAAAGTCCGTTGGCCGTGGTAAGCCAGCGGGGAAGACTTTCTACGCCAAGCCGGCCACCACTACACGTGGCCATGTCAATTATGTTTCAGCCGAGGAGGCTCATGAGGATCCTAACGTCGTCCTTGGTACGCTCCTTGTTAATTGCCATCCGGCATCTGTTCTTTTCGATACTGGAGCATCTCATTCATTCATATCCGAGAACTATGCTCGATTGCATAACACGACATTCTGCGACATGCCCACTTCCATGGTAATTCAAACTCCGGGTTCCAAATGGCAAACCTCTAGAGTAAGCCATGGGAACGAAATTCTTGTCGATAGACTTGTCTTCCTTGCATCCTTAATAGCTCTCAAGTCCTCCGACATAAATATCATCTTGGGTATGGACTGGATGTCAGCTCATTATGCTAAGATTGATTGTGCCACTAGAAACGTTCACCTTACTCACCCATCGGGCAAGACAGTCAATGTCTTAACTCGAGTGGCCAAGCGCCAGCTTTACTCACTAAATGCCAACCCTCTTCCAGACCTTGAGGATGTTCAGGTAGTCCGAGACTTTCCGGATGTCTTTCCAGAAGAACTGCCAGGTGTTCCACCTGACAGGGATGTTGAGTTTGTGATAGACCTTGTTCCAGGAACCGTTCCAATCTCTAGAAGACCCTACAAGATGGCACCCTTAGAACTAGCCGAGCTTAAGAATCAATTCGATGAGTCCTTGAAAAAGGGTTTCACCCGTCCTAGTTCCTCTCCTTGGGCTTGCCCCGTCCTCTTCGTCAAGAAGAAGGATGGAACGGATCGAATGGTTGTGGACTACCGCCCTGTCAATCTGGTCACCATCAAGAACAAATACCCTCTTCCCAGGATCAATGATCTGTATGGTCAGCTCGCTGGATCCTCAGTCTTCTCCAAGATGGATTTGAGGTTGAGTTACCATCAAATCAAAATCAGAAACGGGGACATACCCAAAACGGCCTTTGTTGCTCGTTATGGCCAATACGAGTACACCGTCATGTCCTTCGGCTTAACCAATGCCCCAGCCACCTTCTCGCGGTTAATGAACTCGGTTTTCATGGAGTATTTGGATAAATTTGTCGTAGTGTACCTCGATGACATACTCATCTACTCCAAGAATGAAGAGGAACATGCCGAACATCTAAGGCTGGTATTGATGAAACTCCGAGAGCATCGCCTTTATGCCAAATTCTCCAAGTGTGAATTTTGGTTGCCAGAAGTGACCTATCTAGGCCATGTAATCTCTGGTAAGGGTATTGCTGTCAATCCCGAGCGAGTTCAAGCCGTCCTTGATTGGACTCCACCTGAGACGGTTAAGAAAGTTCGGAGCTTCCTTGGCTTAGCGGGCTATTGCCGCTGCTTCGTTGAGAATTTCTCCAAGGTTGCTAAACCTCTAACTGAACTCCTCAAGAAAGATAAAAAAGTTCGAGTGGACTCCACAGTGCGAGTTCAGTTTTCAGGAACTGAAAAGACGCCTGACATCTGCTCCCGTACTGGTACCACCAGATTTCTCCAAGGACTTTATTATCTATTGCGACGCCTCGCGACAAGGACTAGGTTGCATACTCATGCAAGATCGTCAGGTAATTGCCTATGCTTCACGGCAATTACACCCACATGAGGAAAATTATCCCACACATGATCTAGAGCTTGCAGCTGTAGTCCATGCACTTAAAACTTGGCGACATTACCTTCTCGGTAATCGTTGCGAGATCTTCACCGATCACCAAAGTTTGAAATATATCTTCACCCAACCAGATTTGAATCTCAGGCAAAGACGTTGGGTTGAGTTGATCTCGGATTACGACTTAGGAATAACTTACACCCCGGGCAAAGCCAATGTCATGGCTGATGCACTAAGTCGTAAATCCTATTGTAACAACCTGATGTTACAACAAAGTCAACCACTTCTCCATGAGGAATTCCGTAAGCTTAATCTTCACATTGTTCCTCGAGGATTCCTATCCACCCTGGTGGCGAAACCTAACCTTATGGATCAGATTATAACCGCCCAGCGGTATGATAAGGGCATATCCCGGATTAAGGAAAACATTGCTAGCGGAGTTGCTAAATGTTTTTCCATGGATAAGCGGGATGCTGTCTTCTTTGAGAACCGTTTGGTGGTTCCCAAGAAACAACATCTACGCCAATTGATCCTTAAGGAAGCTCATGAATCCCCTCTCACCATTCATCCCGGTAGTACCAAAATGTATCAAGACCTACGCCAGAGGTTTTGGTGGACTAGGATGAAGAGAGAAATCGCTCAATACATTGCTAATTGCGACGTCTGTCGTCGTGTTAAAGCAGAGCATCAACGGCCTGCTGGCACCCTTCAACCTTTGGCTATTCCTGAATGGAAATGGGATAAAATCAGTATGGATTTCATCACTGGGTTTCCCAGGACCAAGAGAGGGAATAATGCCATCTTCGTTGTGATCGACCGACTTTCCAAAGTAGCACACTTTCTACCTGTTCGTGAGAGTATCACTGCTAGCCAGCTAGCTGATCTATACATCTCCCGAATAGTGTCTCTTCATGGTGTTCCATTGGAAATTAACTCAGACCGTGGGAGTCTCTTCACCTCTCGATTTTGGGAATGTTTCCAAAATGCTATGGGAACTCGTCTCTCCTTTAGCACTGCCTTCCATCCTCAATCAAGTGGTCAAGTAGAGCGAGTCAATCAAATTCTGGAAGATATGCTCTGAGCTTCTGTCATCTCGTTCGGAATAAGTTGGGAGAAATGCCTTCCATTTGCGGAGTTTGCTTATAACAATAGTTATCAAGCTAGTTTGGGGAAAGCTCCATTTGAAGTTCTCTATGGACGAAAATGTCGAACGCCTCTTAACTGGTCAGAAACCGGGGAAAGACAACTCTTTGGCCCGGATATGATTCAGGAAGCAGAAGAGCAGGTTCGCGTTATTCGTGAGAAATTGAAAACAGCCCAATCTCGTCAAAAGAGTCAATATGATCGTAAACATAAGCCTATGACTTATGAAGTCGACGAGAAGTCTTACCTTCGGGTTACTCCGTTAAAGGGAACCCATCGTTTCGGTATCAAAGGCAAATTGGCCCCTCGTTACATTGGACCCTTTCGCATTCTTGCCAAACGAGGAGAAGTTGCCTACCAATTGGAACTACCTCCGCATCTTTCCAGAGTTCACGATGTCTTCCACGTTTCACAACCCAGGCGTTGCTTCGCGGATCCTATCCGTGGAAAGGACCATGAAACGCTTGATCTACAAGATAACCTCTCTTATCGGGAATATCCCGTTCGTATCCTTGATCAAGCCGAGCGTACCACTCGACGTCAGAATATCAAGTTTATCAAGGTTCAATGATCACACCACTCCGATAAAGAAGCCACTTGGGAAAGGGAGGATCATCTTCGACTTGAGTACCCCACCTTCTTCCCGGAGGATCCTAAATCTCGGGACGAGATTCTTTGAGTGGGGGTGAGTTGTCGCACCCTAGCTAGTCCATGCATTAGAGTGTGCATCATGTTTAAATTCTTCTTAAATTTGAATTGGGGAAGACAGAACCCCCAACACCCCCCTGGAAACAACTAGGGTTTACTAAAACTATTTTCAATGAACCTGAAATGCCCTTCTAAAAAGTTCACCCTCTTTGTCTTAGGTTAGAACCTCTGACAAAATTGGTGCACATTTTTCTAGGTCAACAGAAGGTCATTGAATTGAATCATAAGTATTTGAATTTGGGCATTCAAATGCTATAAAATAATTTAAATGCTCAAATAATTCTGGGAATAAATGTTTCCTGTTGGAAATAATCTAAACAGAGGCCACATTTATTTCCAGGATTTTTGGAAACATTTTAGTATTTTATTTAAAGCTAAACAGTTGCAGTTAAATAGAAAATAGAAACAAAAATCAAAAAGAGAGAGAAGAAAGCCCACCTGGGCCTTACCTGTGCTGGCCCAGCCACCTGGCTCGGCCCAGCCTGCTTGCGCTGCCAGTCGTCGTCCTCCTCGCGCCAGAAGGACGCGGAGCGCGTGGCCGGCGCCCGCGGCCACACGCCGGCCACCTCCTGCTTCCGCCGACGCCTGGGAGACGCCCTGAAGTGCCACGCGACCCCCAAGTCTCCCTCTCGCACTCGCTCACTCTCCCCCTCGTCTCCCTCTCTCTCTCCCGCGACGGCCGAGCGCGTACCTCGCCGCCGTTCGCCGTAGTTGCCACCACAGACACCCCCTCGCCCCTCCGACGAGCCCATTAGCTCCGCCTCGACTCCGTCGTCCTCCCCACCGAGCCACGCATCGCCGGAGGCCCTGCATCGCCGCCTTCGCCCTCGTCTTCAGCCTCGGGCACCCGAGCCATCTCCGGTCGAATTCGCCGCCGCCAGGACCTCCCCGAGCCCGCTGACCCCCTCTCCGACTCCGCTGTGAGCTCCTCTTCCTTTCCCCCTAGTTCCCATGCTCGATTACGCCTCGTAGCCACCGCTCCCTCCGAGCCCGAGCGCTCCTCGCCGCCGGCCATGACGCCGTCGTGGCTACGGCCGTGTAAGCACGTGTCCGAGCGCCTCACCATGCTCAGTGCAGCACCAGGAACCCGTAGCCACCCCCAGTTCTCCCTCCCGTGCACCGTAGCGTCGATTCCGACCTCGCCCGAACTCCGGCCGCCGCCACGAGCTCGATCCCAGCGAGCTCGCTCCACCCCAGCTCCTCCCACTTGCCCCACTAGATGCGCACGAGCCCCAGCTACGCGTAGCACGTCTCCGCCGTCTCGGGCCTCGCCGGTGTCGAGCCGCCGGCGAGTTGACCCAGTTTGACCCCTGGGTGGGCCCAGGAAGACCCCCTGAGTCTATGACAGGTGGGGCCGGTCGGCTAACAAAATTAGGATTAGTCTTAGTTAATTTTAATTAAATCAGTCACTGACATGTGGGCCCAGGCCCCACTGACAGCTAATTAGTGTTAATCTAATTTTTCTAATTAGCTGAGAGGCTGACAGAAGGGGCCGACCAGTCAGGTTTGACCTGGGCTGGCGCCTTTGACCTGCTGACGTCACCCTGACGCAATGCTGACGCAGTAATGCATTTTCTGGATTTATTATTATACAGGAAATTCTAGAAAATAGTTCAAACTTCAAAAATTCATAGAAATTCAACCATAGCTCCAAATGAGATAAATTATATATGAAAAATTATCAGAAAAATTCAATCTATCCATCTGTAATGGTTTCATGCATGACAAAACAAGTTTACCTTGCTGTTTAAGCAGAATAAGGAAATGCACTATTAAGGCCATGTTTAATGAGCTAATATTTGAATCTTTGATTCAAATGAGTTCATCCCTTTCTAATATAACTTGCATTAGGCCAAGACACAATCATATTGCCATGTCATAGCATGCATCATATTGTTGCATATCGTCATGTGTTGATTGTGTTCCGATGTGTTCTCCGTGGTAGGTTCTGCCTCCGAGGATATTCACGAGTATCCAACTGAAGGGCAGTTTCCCGCTACCACTCCATCAGGCAAGCAACCATTGATCATTCCGATACAAACCCATGTTCTCGCTTCTGCTCTTGTTTACTGCATTAAGACAACGCGATTCAAACTACTGTGTGCTACGGTAGTTGAACCCTTATCCTCTGCATGACCTGTCATTGCCACAGTTACTAGATGAAACCCACTAGCATGTGTAGGAGTTGATTGAGCCATGTATGTGATTCCTACCTTGCTATGCCTGGTATGCTTAGAGTTGTGTCAGGTCTGGTTCATCTGGGTGATGGGCTAGAGTGAAATGTTTATGTCGGTAATGTGAGGGATGTGTTGAACATGTTTTGGTAAAGGTATCGATGAGAGGCCATGTAGGAGTACATGGTGGGTTGTTTCATTGAGGCTGTCCCTAAGAACTGAGATCTGTATGTGTGATTTAATATTCAGCTACTACCATGCATTGGGATCCTTAATTGACCCTCTCAGCTTCTTAACCACCCTAGTACTCTGTCCAGGAGTTGCAAATAGTTTCTGGTGTTTGTAGGTTATGTGTTGGCGGCCGTGCGTAGCGCTGACCCTAGGGGTGGGCTATGTTGCGGTAGATACACCGTGGCACGGTGTACCGAGTCACCCGTTTGGTGTCCGGGGAACCCTGTTCACATCGTTCGGGGCCGTATGTGGAAACCTCGGCCGGACTCCCTGCGGATGGAACCTGGATAGGCGATAAACCTGGACTAGAGACTAAAGTGTTTAGGTAGGCCGTGGCCAACACCCTCGCTGGGCTTCCGCTTGAAGGTTGCCGAGTACATGTCGTGTAAGCGGCGGTAAGTGGTGAAAGCATGTATGAAGAAGTACACCCCTGCAGGGTACAAAACTATTCGAATAGCCGCGTCCGCGGTAAAGGACTACTTGGTTGCCTATACAGTTCATAGACAAGTTAATGGATACTACTAAAAGACTCAAGATAAGTGTGAGTACCGAGGATGGCCCTCTCGTAGGATGACGAGGGAGGATCCCCGGTGGAGTATTGTGTTGGTGAGTAGTGGACTCGTGTGCGAAAAACTATTTTACTGGTGGAGTTCCGTAGGATAGCTTAGCCAAGAGTCAAAGCTGGCTTGCTGCATTAACCCCACCGCCTTCTTGAGAATAAGCATGTACAGTAGGATCTGATGTAAGACTTGCTGAGTACCTTTGTACTCATGTTTGCTTATTTATTGTTTTCAGACGACAACACTGCCCCCTCCGATGGGTTTTATGTAGACCTTGACGTCGACGAGTGACTAGCCACCCAGGTGGTGATCCTGGCCATGGAGGGCCTATGTAGTTAGACAGGCTTCGAGAAGCCTTCTTTCTTTCTAGAGTCTGTACTCAGACTAGTTGCTTCCGCATGTGCTTGTATGTTTGTATGACTTGAGTGTCGGGTCATGTGACCCCTATCTGTATGAACATGTTATGTATGGCTCTCTGGAGCCTTTAAATAAAGTACTTGAGTTGTAGAGTTTTGTTGTGATGCCATGTTGTATGTACTCATATCGGGCATATTGTGTGTATGATTGAAATGCTTGGTATGAGTGGGATCCGACACTCTAGTTGTTGATCCTTGGCAGCCTTTCTTATGGGGAAATGTAGTCTAGTGTTCCTCGAGCCATAGTAGTCCGCTACAGCCCGGTTCACCGGAGTCCTGCTAGCCCAGCACTACTGTTCAGGACACTTGACTGGCCGACATGTGTTTCACTTCGTCCCTATGTCTGTCCCTTTGGGGAAATGTCACACGGTGACTTCCGGAGTCCTGCCTAGCCTGCTACAGCCCGGGGTTCCCTGGAGTCCTGTTAGCCCAGTGCTACAGCCCGGAATCACTCGTTGATGACTGACATGTTCGATGTGATTCATGTATGCCTGTCTCCGTAGGTCTGTGCCGCTTTGGGTTCACGACTAGCCATGTCGGCCCGGGTTCTCTGTCATATGGATGCTAGCGACACTATCATATACGTGAGCCAAAAGGCGCAAACGGTCCCGGGCCATGGTAAGGCGATACCCGTGGGATACCGTGCTTGAGGCCGCAAAATGATATGAGGTGTTACCGGCTGGATCGATGTGACTTGGAATCGGGGTCCTGACAGTCTGTCCGCCACCGGCTGACTTTTTTCGTTAGGTTCCGGACAGCTTTTGACTGCAGTCGTGTGTTTGAATCTTCCCGGTGTTTGCTCTGTGATGGTGCACTGACGAGCTTTCATCGGTGGCACCCAGGATGGAGCTCGGTGCCCTCTAAGCTTGAGTTTTTAACAAAGCTTATCTTCCATGGCATGCCTTGACGTGCTTGGAACAGCGAGTCCATGAATGAGCTTATCAACAACCTAGGGGGTGAGCTCGTAAGTATGTTTGTTCCTCCATAACGATGAAGAAACCTTCCACCATAACGAAGGTGATTGGTGTTGAGATACCTGTATAGGAATCGGGATTAAACTATTTGTCACCACCAAGGCCGCTGCGGACCACGTTAGGGATGTACATGTACCGAGTGTTCGTGCATGTCAAAGAAGTGGTCAATCCATCAATCAAAGTCATGCCGCCGTTGCTGGTGCCAGGGTGCATCGACGACGTCTGCTAGAGTAGTCAACGTTAGACTTTCCCCGTGTTGCTCGAAACGACGGATGGCACAGGGCCTACTCCATTGCGCGGCGGAGGCCACTGCTTCTTTGGCAGAAGAGGCAAGGCTGGCTGCCTGGATGTGCTCTAATTTGAGCAAGTGAATCTTCTCAGATACTAGTTAAATTCGAGCTATCGATGTGAAGCACTGATGTGCCAGTACATTTGATTGTGACCTGTTATATTTTTGCATCTGAACTTTTTCTAGAAAGGGGTGTATGTCAACTTAATGTGCCAGCGGAACTTATTGTGTTGTTTGTCTGTTTTCTTTGCACACCATTCAAGATATTTTCTCGTCATTCATAAAGACGATGAAAGGTCATGTACGAGTTTGTTGGTTTCAACATAGCCCTACCCATAGCGATCCACTGCTTCCACCCCGATTGTCCCGCCTGCGTGAAATTTTTGTATGCAAGTTCGATGTGCTATGATGTTGTATATGATTGTGTGAACTATATAAGTTTTTACTGAGCATCAGCAATGCATATGGCTGAAAGATGTATTCATGAGCATTGACTGATGGGTGTGACACCCCGATAATTAAGCTATAGTAAACTCCTGCTAATGACTGCCAAGTCATCAGAATTATTTTGCTAATCATCATTTTTTCCAAATCAAACTCAAGTTCAAATTCAAGTTGCTAGTCAAATTATTTTCTTGAAAAATTTAAAGAAAAAATGTTCGTTGGGTTGCAAATATTCACTAGCTAATTATCATGTAGAAACCAACATCATTCGACTCACCATTTAATCCCTAGGGAAATATGAAGTGGTCCAACAACATCTTAATTGGCTTATTCAATTTCAAAAAAATGCTTGAACAATTCCTTTGGCTTTGAAACTTTTTATGAAACACTAAAATGTTGTGCATGATTTATGTGTTAAGTTTAACATTCAACTAAATTCATTTGGTCACTCAAATTAATACGAAACAATAGCTAACTTAGATACATAAAAGAAAAATAGAAATATGGCCTAACTAACTGTTGTGCCACCGGGCCTTTGATGACCACAAGACTTTTGGCCCAGCCCAACTTACTTTTCCTCCACCTCCCGCTACAGGAGACAGAGGACGTGCATGTCACGCATCCATGGCGCCTTGGCCATGGATGGCCTCCACGCAGCCCCCTCTGGACCTACAAATAAGCCCTTCGAAAGCCCTAGCTCATGCCCATCTGATTCCCTCCCATTTCCCATCGCACCCCTCCTCCTCGGCTCGAAAACGAGCTCAGAGCTCGTGCGGTGACCGCGCTCATCATCGTCATTGTCGCGGCCACCACCGTCCCCACTCCAAGTTAGTGTGTCGACCGGCTTCCTCGTCGTCTTCCACGTCGTCTACAAGTCTAGATCAAGCCAGGGCATCGCCAAACGACGGGATCAAGATCGTCTTCTTCCTTCTGCTGTCGTCGATTTCCGCCTCGATTCGCCGCCTCCTGCAGCTACTAAACTCCCGCTGGCCTTTCTTGCGCCTCGCGGTGAGCTCCGCCACCGAATCCCCCTATTCCCCTCTCGATTTAGTCGCGTAGTTATCTGATTATTGTCGTAGGCCGCCGTCCATAGCTGTCGGTCTTTGGCCAGTGGCCACCGCAACCGTCGAGCCCCGCGTCACCATTCCCCCTCGCGCCCTTGCAGCACGCCCGCGCGCGGCCTCGCACTTCCATCCTTGCTCGTCGCTGCTGCTCCCACGTGCTCGGCTTCCGCGCGTGCCCGCTGCCTCCCACTGCTGCCGCTCTGCCTGGCTCCCGCCGCCTACCACCTCCGGCCTCCCCTGCCGTGCCCCGCCACCGCCGGCGCCGCCCACGGCCGCCCGAGCCCGGACCTGCCTGCTTCTGACCATGGCCGCCGGTCCTCCTCCGCGAGGCCATGCATGCTGCCCAGCCACAGGAGGGCTGTGACCCCCCCTTGCCAAGTGGGGCCGGCCCTTTAAAAAAGTAAATAAAAGAAATATTAGTGAAATAATTAATTAGTTTAGTTAATTAGTTATTTAGGATAATTAGTCTAACTACCCTATAACAGTGGCCCCCTTCACTTAAATAACCTGTTAAAATAAAGGACAAGTCATTGTGTCAATGGCATGTAGGCCCCGCTGACCCTTTTGACCAGTCAATGTTGACTGGTCAACTACTGAGTATGCATGCTGACTGGACCGCCTGGCCCACTGTCATACACTCTGGCTATTTTAGCATTAGGTTACAAAACCTTATTCTGCTTATTGTTCGGATTAAAAAATTTCAGAAATTCTAGAAAATCATTAAAACTTTGAAAAAAATCATATAAATTAATCTGTAACTCGGATGAAAATACTTTTTACATGAAAGTTGCTCAGAACGATGAGACGGATCCGAATACACAACCCGTTCATCCGCCACACACCCCTAGCATAGCGAACATGCAACTTTCCCCCTCCGGTTCATCTGTCCGAAAACGGGAAACACCGGGGGATAATTTCCTGGATGTTTCCCCCATCGCCGGTATCGCCTACTACTACGTCAGGTCACCCCTAGCACCGCATATTGCCATGTTATGCTTTGTGTTTCTTTGATTGCTTTGTTTTGTGTTCCCGCTCTGTTTCTTCTTTTTGGAAGACCCCGAGACCGCGGTTGAACTAGTGATCGACTACTTCACCTTCGAGGGTCCGTTTCTCTCTGCAGAGCTTCCAGGCAAGCCCCCCCCCCTCCTTGATCACCAGATATCGCCTATTCTTCTCTCTACTGCTTACATTAGAGTAGTGTAGCATATTACTACTTTCCGTTAATCCTATTTTGTTGCATAGCCTGCCATTGTTGCTACAGTTGTTGATACCTTACCTGCATTCCTAAATGCTTAGTATGGGATGCTAGTTTATCATCAGTGGCCCTACATTCTTGTCCGTCTGCCGTGCTATACTATCGGGCCGTGATCACTAGGGAGGTGATCACGGGTATATACCTATATACATATACATGATACATGTGATGACTAAAGACGGGTCGGCTCGTAGAGTACCCGCGAGTGATTCACAGATTGGGGGCTGAAAGGAGCTTTGTCCCGACGGCCCTCTGGGTGGATCTTTGTGGCGGAGCGACTAGGCAGGTTGAGACCACCCAGGAGAGAGGTGGGCCTGGCCCTAGACAGCGTTCGCGGTTACTTCAAGATAACACGCTTAACGAGATCTTGGTATTTGATCTAAGTCTGGCCACTGGCCTATACGCACTAACCAACTACGCGGGAACGGTTATGGGCACTCGACGTTGTGGTATCAGCCGAAGCCTTCATGACGTCAGCGACTGAGCGGCGCGCGTCAGGTTGGACTGCGTAACGCAACTTCCTTTGTAATGGAGGTTGCTAGGTCTGCTCACCGGCTGCGTACGCAATGCGTAGGTGTGCAATGGATGATGGGCCCAGACCCCTGCGCGCTTAGGATTTAGACCGGAGTGCTGACCTCTTTGTTGTGCCTAGGTGGGGCTGCGACGTGTTGATCTTCCGAGGCCGGGCATGACCTAGGAAAGTGTGTCCGACCAAAGGGGATCGAGCGTGTTGGGAAATGTGGTGCACCCCTGCAGGGAAGTTTATCTATTCGAATAGCCTTGTCCTTTGGTAAAAGGATGACCCGGAGTGGTACCTTGACCTTATGACAACTAGAACCAGAGACTTGATAAAATACACCCTTCCAAGTGCCAGATACAACCCGGTGATTTCTCTCTCATAGGGCGACGATGGGAGGATCACCGCATAGGATTATGCTATGCGATGATACTTGGTTAACTTACCATCTACTCTCTCCTTCTGCTTCAAGATGGAGGCTGCTAGAAGCGTAGTCGTCGATAGGACTAGCTATCCCCCTCTTATTTCGGCATTCTGCAGTTCAGTCCACATATACTACCCCTTTCATTGATACCAATGCATATGTAGTGTAGCTCCTTGCTTGCAAGTACTTTGGATGAGTACTTACGGTTGCTTTGCTCCCCCTTTTTCCCCTTTCTATACCCAGTTGTTGCAACCAGACGTTGGAGTCCATGAGCTAGAGGATCCCGATGATGATTCTACATGGAGTTCGACTTCGAGGAGTAGTTAGGAGGTCCCAGGCAGGAGGCCTTGCCTTTTTGATCGTTGCTACTTTTGTGCTAGCCTTCTTAAGGAAAACTTGTTTAACTTATGTATGTACTCAGATATTATTGCTTCCGCTGACTCTTGTGCATTCGAGCTTATGTATTCGAGCCCTCGAGACCCCTTGCTTGTAATATAAAGCTTGTATTATTTTATTTTGTGTCTAGAGTTGTGTTGTGATAGCTTCCCGTGAGTCCTTGATCTTAATCGTACACATTTGCGTGTATGATTAGTGTACGGTCAAATCGAGGGCGTCACAAGTTGGTATCAGAGCCAACTGCCTGTAGGAATCCCCCTTCCACACTCCTTGGATGAAGTCGAGTCTAGACATTGCAAAACTTTTACTACATGGATGTGTGTCTTACGGGCCAACATTGCCATTGGGTGGTATTAGGATCTTTTACTCCTCGTCTATACTCTAGGACTCTAATCTCTCTTCTATTCAGGATTAAATGATTTTGTTAACTCTGACTCTAGGTTCTTGTAACTACTTCCTCCCGAAGAGCCCCTCACTCCAGATGATTACTTGATGCACCAAAATATTCCGAAGATACTCTCCGATGTTCTCTCAAGACTTTGTGCCCGTTGCTTTTGTAATTCCCTACCACCATAATATCCCTATGGATAAATACATACACCCGTCGTTCTTACTTTTATTCCCAGTTGATCTTATTATTACAAGATACCCCGAACTTCTCTCTATTGCTCCAAGACAACTTTGTGCTTACTGCCTTGTAGTTCCTTGTCGCCTGAATACACCTACAAATTAATCCTCACACTCACGGAGGATTTTTTTTCTCCCCTGTTGTTCATGTGTTCACAAAAGTCTTCGAAATGCTATTCAATCTTCCGAAAATCCTCAGCAACCTATTGCTCCTGAAATTCTTGCTTGCCTGCATTATGATTAATCCTATAAGTCTAGAATTTTATTGGCATTCATTGTCATTATTCATTTTGAGTTTGTTGATTCAATATGTTGTGAATGCTCGCATTCCTCAGTCGAATCCTAGAATTCATCCTTCCAGCTCAGACATCATTTTAAACATGAGCTAGATCTCGACTGATCAAATTTCCATTGATTGTACCCCTAAGCCTACTAAACTTATCCATCCATGGTCAGAGTGTTTGCTTCTGATCCCTTGATTTGAAAATCGTAATTCTTTTGCATTTGGGCTTTGAGTTAGTCAGTTTTTTCGATAATCTGATCTTCCTGCATTCTTTCTTCCTCTGGTTGGGTACCAATGCTCACATCAGACCCCTTGAGGACCACCGGATCCTTTATTGAATTTTATCCGACATCATCCTTCATATTCAATAACCTTGTGAGCCTTTCCTAGGGTAAATAATGCCTTTGGTAAATTATATTCTTTGCTTGTCAACCATGCTCCACTTTTGAGCTTGTATTATTTACTCCTGAAGTTGGTGGTATATGTTTCTACGATGCCCCGATGGGTTGACTATGCCTCCCTTAATCTGTGTGAACCCAAAAGATTTCACGGGTCATGCTTATCTGGTATTGCACCAGGTAAAACTTTCAACAACTAATGTCATTTTCGAAAAGCGAGAGGTGAATGGAAGGTTATACATTGAAGAAGTGGGAGTCGACCTTGAACTTGTGTTCATGCCCATGGACACGATGTAGATCCTAAAATGGAAGCTTCTTGTAATAATAACTATTTCCTTGATATGATATCATCTGGTATCTGTGAATTGATCCTTTGCAATCATGGTTCCAACCATATTTTCTACTTGATCCCATTTCTCAAGCAAGTTAAAACACTTGTCTTCTGCGGATCAATACATCCCCGCAACCCCTATGTCGATCTTCCTTCGAGTAATACCCTCCAGTATCTCAAGAATATCAAAGAACTGTGTTGCTTCCTATGAGTCTTCATCTAGTATTGCTTCTCACCGATTTCAGATTTCCCCCGGGTTCTGAGTTATTTCACTCGAGAACACCGATATGTGAATCGATTCCACACTCCAATTCAATAACTCTCAGAAATTTTCATTGCTTACGAGTTTAATAATCCTTCAAGTCATTCCTAGCCTGATCGGCTATATCATTATTGTGCTAAATTTTAACTGTGCTACCTAGTCTTTCTTCTCGGGGCACAAATTTTTGACGATGATCTAAGCATACATCAATCTTCCTCTTCATATCATTTCGCCTTGAACAACAAGCTTGATTTCGAGTTTGTGTCATACCCATGGTTCCAATAACCTTTCGCTTCATCATTCCTTTGACTTGATGTCGTCGTTGATCGATTACACCTTCATGAAATCTCTCGAGAATTGTGTCATGATCATCATCAACATTCTGGGTTCTTCTGAGATATCTATCGAATTCTCGATGAGAAATACCATCCTTTCCCCTCGATGATTTGTGTTATCATTGGCCACTTTATTGCCTTCCATTCAACACAAACTTGTTCATGTTTTGTGTATACCTTGAGACCCTTGCTATCCAGCATTTTTTCTCCTTTACCTTTGAGTATTACCATCTTTTATCTCAAGAATGTCGTGAGAATTTCCCCACGTCTTAAGAATTCTTGATATAGGTGATACTTCTTACCATATCCGTTCCTTCCTTGGTCCCCGTGTCGTTTCTAACGGGAAAACCGACAATTGAACTATGATGTGCAACTTCAAAACTTTTAGCAACCCTATTGCTTTGAAGTGAATGGTCGATTGATTCATTTTAATTCTTTTGTTCATTAAGTCATCGTTCTAACATTTATCATGCAACCCCTCCCATGTTTCGGGTGCACCTGTCAACCAATGTTTAATTGTGTATGTTTTTCTCGAGCATACCACATTATATCATTTGATCTGACAAATGTTATCTCCTTGTTCACATAAGTGTGGAAATCCATCTTTTAAAAATCTCAATGAATTGTTGTTGAGTTCATCAACCACTCCTCGTCTTTTCCTTGGTTAAATGATGAACTCTTGTTTCAAAACTTGCTTCCATAGTTCAATTCCCGTGAATCTTACAATGTCATCTCGACAATTTGTGTTGCACCTTTCTTCTCAGGCATCCTGAGTCTGAGTTATCATGACACCAATGAGATCTGAATCTCGGTCAGATATGATGGTTGGAACATATTTCCAAGAGTTATAACATTGGTCTTTATGTGAACCGGTAAGGTGATGTCGTGCCTAGCACACCTGGCCCGAGGCCCTATTGTTACAGATTCCTTTTCAGCAAGGTTATCCATTCTTCCAGGAGGAAATTGTAAGACTTATTCTACAAGTTATTCCTGATGAATCCTTTGTGTTTCCAAAGTCTTATCTTCACCTGATGACCATGTCAATGCTATCTCGAAGCATGTCTATGGTACTCCGATTTTCAACAAGAACATTTGAAGCCCAATGCTAAATGTTTCCTGCTCAATTATCCAAACACGCTGTCACAAAATTTCACTCCCCTTACCTAAAGAGTTTTCTACATTATATCCTATCATGGCTATCATGCTCTGCTTGTCCTTGGGAAGGATATACCCCTGAAATATGTGTTTTAACACATTTTCCTTTCCATTGTTCTGTTTAATCTGATAATCATATTTTCCTTTCCATTATCTTGTTTGACCTTTCTCGTGGTTTATATGATCTAAGTAATGATCCGCTGCTTATGTAAACACCCTGGTGTACAACCTTGTTAGTAAGACCGTGTTACTATTGTTGATGACATTTTGGTAACCACCGATGGACGAGAACTTTGCCTATTGGTCCGCCTCGTTTCAACGAGCAGGAAAAATGGTTCTCTTTGTCCCTCACCCTAGGTACCAACATTGTTGCCAACAAAATTGGCAGGTTATCCTCTGGCATACCTTGCTATCTTGACCGTGCAAAATGTTAGCGCCTTCCTGCTTTTAACCCACATGGTGGGCCCATAACCCACAGTTCCACAGGATCGAAACCTGACTCTCCTGTACACCCTCCTGTTTCCAAAGATATTCCTCGCGTGTGGCCTCATATGTAATTCACGAGCTACCTTCTGAGATATCATCAATTCTAGTATCAGACACAAAACTTATTCCTATTGCTCTGGACCCCTTGTACACTTTGTTTCAGGCATCGAACGATTGCCTACCCGCTTGAAAATTCTCATGGTACCTTCTTACTTTGCTCTCGATATTTTCTTAAGTTTCAGTTCGAGAGTTACTTTCCACCACCTTCCCCGAGTTAGTTACTAGATAGTCAACCTTGCAGAGGTCCGTTCTCCCGGAATATACCCACCCTTTAATCTTTCGTAAGTACGATCGAATTCCGGAAGAAAGGATGCTAACTTCATCATGATGACCTAGAGCAGAGAAATAAATACATCAACGTAATGTATCGACCTCTTCGAGAAGTGCAACCAACACCGAGAAGACCCGTTAGAATTTCGTAACCAAATCCCTTCCCCCTTACTCCCGCTCCTAAATCTCAGGACGAGATTTCTTATAGTGGAGGAGAATAGTGACACCCGGATAATTAAGCTATAGTAAACTCCTGCTAATGACTACCAAGTCATCACAATTATTTTGCTAATCATCATTTTGTTCCAAATCAAACTCAAGTTCAAATTCAAATTTGCTAGTCAAATTATTTTCTTCAAAAATTTGAAGAAAAAAATGTCCGTTGGGTTGCAAATATTCAATAGCTAATTATCATGTAGAAACCAACATCATTTGACTCACCATTTAATCCCTAGGGAAATATGAAGTGGTCCAACAACATCTTAATTGGCTTATTCAATTTCAAAAAAATGCTTGAACAATTCCTTTCGCTTTGAAACTTTTTATGGAACACTACAATGTTGTGCCTGATTTATGTGTTAAGCTTAACATTGAAGTAAATTCATTTGGTCACTCAAATTAATACGAAGCAGTAGCTAACTTAGATACATAAAGGAAAAATAGAAATATGGCCTAACTAACTGTTGTGCCACTGGGCCTTTGATGACCACAATACTTTTGGCCCAGCCCAACTTACTTTTCCTCCACCTCCCGCTACAGGAGACAGAGGACGTGTGTGTCACGCATCCATGGCGCCTTGGCCATGGATGGCCTCCACGCAGCCCCCTCTGGACCTACAAATAAGCCCCTTGAAAACCCTAGCTCGTGCCCATACGATTCCCTCCCATTCCCCATTGCACCCCCTCCTCCTCGGCTCGAAAACGAGCTTAGAGCTCGTGCGGTGACCGCGCTCATCGTCGTCATTATCGCGGCCACCGCCGTCCCCGCGCCAAGTTAGTGTGTCCATCAGCTTCCTCGTCATCTTCCACGTCGTCTACAAGGTCTAGATCGAGCCAGGGCATCACCAAACGACGGGATCGAGATCGTCTTCTTCCTTCTACTGTCGTCAATTTCTGCCTCGATTCGCCGCCTCCTGCAGCTACTAAACTCCCACCTGCCTTTATTACGCCTCGTGGTGAGCTCCGCCACCGAATCCCCCTATTCCCCTCTCGATTTAGTCGTCATAGTTGTCTGATTATTGCCGTAGGCCGCCGTCCATAGCTGTCGGTCTTCGGCCAATGGCCACGGCCACCGCGACCGTTGAGCCCCGCGTCGCCATTCCCCCTCGCGCCCTTGCTGCACGCCCGCACGCGGCCTCACCGCTGCCATCCTCGCTCGTCGCTGCTGCTCCCGCGCGCTTGGCTTACGCGCATGCCCGCTCCCCCGCTGCCTCCCACTGCTGCTGCTCTACCTGGCTGTCGCCGCCTACCACCTCCGGCCTCCCCTGCCACGCCCCACCAGCGCCGGCGCCGCCCGCGGCCGCCCAAGCCTGGCCCTGCCTGCTTCGGACCATGGCCGTCGGTCCTCCTCGGCGAGGCCGTGCGTGCTGCCCAGCCACTGGAGGGCTGTGACCCCCCCCCTTGCCAAGTGGGGCCGGCCCTTTAAAAAAAGTAAATAAAAGAAATATTAGTGAAATAGTTAATTAGTTTAGTTAATTAGTTATTTAGGATAATTAGTCTAACTACCCTATGATAGTGGCCCCGTTCACTTAGATACCCTGTTAAAATAAAGGACAAGTCATTGTGTCAATGACATGTAGGCCCCGCTGACCCTTTTGACCAGTCAATGTTGACTGGTCAACTGCTGAGTGTGCATGCTGACTGGACCCCCTGGCCCACTGTCATACACTCTGGCTATTTTAGCACTAGGTTACAAAACCTTATTCTGCTTATTGTTCGGATTAAACAATTTCAGAAATTCTAGAAAATCATTAAAACTTTTTAAAAAATCATATAAATTAATCCATAACTCGGATGAAAATACTTTGTACATGAAAGTTGCTCAGAACAACGAGGCGGATCCGAATACACAGCCTATTCGTCTTCCACACATCCCTAGCATAGCGAACACGCAACTTTCCCCCTCCGGTTCATCTGTCCGAAAACGCGAAACACCGGGGGATACTTTCCCGGATGTTTCCCCCATCGCCGGTATCGCCTACTACTGCGTTAGGTCACCCCTAGCACCGCGTATTGCCATGTTATGCTTTGTGTTGCTTTGATTGCTTTGTTATTTATTGTGTTCCCCCTCCGTTACTTCTTTTCGGTAGACCCCGAGACCGCGGTTGAACCAGTGATCAACTACTTCACCTTCGAGGGTCTGTTTCTATGTGCAGAGCTTCCAGGCAAGCCCCCCCTTGATCACCAGATATCGCCCATTCTTCTCTCTACTGCTTGCATTAGAGTAGTGTAGCATGTTACTGCTTTCCGTTAATCCTATTCTGTTGCATAGCCTGTTATTGTTGCTACAGTTGTTGTGTAGCGACCAGACCTCAAACAATTTGATCTCTGTGCATCAGTGTCATCCCTGGATCGGTAATGCTGACACGCACAGTACATGAGGATTTATAACAGAGTAGCAATCATACACTTATTACAACGAATGTCTCAAAAGAGAACATAAAACAATAAATATGGCTTAAGGCCATCTAAATCGATAACAGCGGAAGGCTTGGAAGATAACGTGAGTCCATCAACTACAACGGCATCACTGAGTGAAAGACAACGACCTATGGCTCCTTACTCGTCGTTTGAAAAGTCTGCAACATGATACGTTGCAGCCCGAAACGGGTCAGCACATTGAATATGCTGGCAAAGTATCACAAGAGAAATATGAACAGAATAATTGCTATCACTACATGCATATATGGCTAGTGGAGGCTGTATGGTTAACATGTTCTGCGAAAAGCCAATTTTTCCCTACAAAAAAGGAATAAATTTTATTTAACTATCATGGTAGTTGTTAAACATTGAGAAGGTTCCTCCAACTCAATCCCATTTAAACATCATCATTAACCCAATCAATTTAAATTAAGAGTGATGAGATCCACATGATAATCGAAGAACTAGGTACTCAAGATGTCCATAACCGGGGACATGGCTAACCATGATTAGTTTATACACTCTGCAGAGGTTTGCGCACTTTTCCCCACAAGACTAGAATACATCCATGGTCGGAGATTCGAGACACGGTCTTTCTGAAGCATTAACTCTCTACTCTGGGTAGACTATACCACCTACAACCCACTACATCTGCTAGTCTACCTCTTCAAGAGCTTCACGCAACTTACTCAACTATGCTAGAGCCCATAATAGCTTGTGGCTGCACACGGAAGTTTCTAGCACGAATAATCTTATGATCCCTTTGAGCCTGGGTGGCGGGCCGTAGGATGATCACACGGGTCCTCCGGGATATCCTAGGACAACACTGGGTTCTCCAGGTGTCCACAAGCAATCCACCCAGATGTGTATTTAAGTTGCCACCTTAAGTTGAACCATTAGTTAACAAACTCACATATGTCATGAATACTCTCAAACTCAATCCACGTCTATGAGGATAGCATAGCAATATAAGCAACGTAGAAGTAACTCCCAACGTAGAAGTAACTCACAGGTGCATAGGTACTACCTCAACTACTTCCCAAAACCCACAATTTAATCAGATCCTAAGCATGCAAGTGTTTAAGGATTGATCTAATGCAATAAAACTAGGTAGTAAAGAGGTATGATCAAAGTGTTACTTGCCTTGCTGATGATCCGCAAAACCTAGAGACTCGTAGTAGCACGCTTCGCACTCTGGGTACTCTATCGCAAACAAACAAGCATACAATAAGCACTCAACTAGAAGCACGGGTAAAACTCAAATAAGAAGATCTAACTAGAAAGTGCAACTTAAGAACTCTGGTTTGCAAAAAGAATCAAATCAAACGAAGCAACAAAACTCAAGCTACGAAAGAAACAAGATCCGATTACTAATCTGAACTAAAGTCAAATTTTACTGTTTCAAAATCTTGTTCAAGTTGGTTAAACAGAAAGAGGGCTTCGAGACGAAGATCTAGGCGCTTGAATCGCTTGATTCTGACTAACGAGCTAAAAGATAAACTAAAACGAAAATCAGATCAGAAATTGCGATAAAAAATAATCGCGAAAAAACCCGAGAAAAAGAAGAACTAACGAACAGGCTAACGAACGAACGTTTGCTATCTGTGAGTAACGGGCGAAAACCGTTCGTTAAAACGAACGTACGGGCGAATGTCCGCTATTTAACCGAACCGAAAAAAACCTGATCTAAACCGATTTAAAAAACCAAAACTAGGGTTTATAAAAAAACGATCGGTTTCTAATGAAAAACCGGCGACGGCTACCTCGGGTCCGGCGGGGTCCGGCGACTCCGGCGGCGGCGCGGCTTGCGGCGGGGCGGTGAGGTGAGGCGGCGCGGCCGCGGCGGCGCGGCTCTGTTATGGTTTCGGCGAGGCGGCGCTGGTGGGCTACGGGGCTCGGGTGCACGGGCTTTAAAGCCCCAGGCCGGGAGAGTCCTAGTCGGGTACGGCCCGGCTAGGTCGGTTAACCTTTTTTAAAAAAATCTAACACGCAGAAAAACGAAGAAAAAGAATACTAAACAGACTCCAAAAATCCCGAAATAAATTTTCCCCATCCTCTAAAAATCTATTGGGCAAGGTGAACATTTATTTGGGCCTCTAATGCACATTTTTCCTAATTCGGATAAAATAGCAATAAAAACTCCAAATAAAATCTTATTTGATTTTAATATTAAGTCTCCAATATTTCTTTATTTTGGGGAAGTCATTTTATCCCCTCTCTTTTATTTTTCATAAAAGAAATATTCGAAGAGAAAATAATTAAAATCAAACGATCCTCTTTTCAAGATTTGAGATAACTCAAATATGAAAATAACAAAATCCCCAACTCTCTTCGTGGGTCCTTGAGTTGCGTAGAATTTCTAGGATCAAACCAAAATGCAATAAAATATGATATGCAATGATGATCTAATGCATAACATTCCAAATTGGAAATTTGGGATGTTACACGTTGATACCTTACCTGCATTCCTAAATGCTTAGTATAGGATGCTAGTTTATCATCAGTGGCCCTACATTCTTGTCCGTATGCCGTGCTATACTATCGGGTCGTGATCACTAGGGAGGTGATCATGGGTATATACCTATATACATATACATGATACATCTGATGACTAAAGACGGGTCGGCTCGTACAGTACCCGCGAGTGATTCACAGATTGGGGGCTAAAAGGACCTTTGTCCCGACGGCCCTCTGGGTGGATCTTTATGGCGGAGCGACAGGGTAGGTTGAGACCACACAGGAGAGAGGTGAGCCTGGCCCTGGTCGGTGTTTGCGGTTATTTCAAGATAACACGCTTAACGAGATCTTGGTATTTGATCTGAGTCTGGCCACTGGCCTATACACACTAACCAACTACGCGGGAACAGTTATGGGCACTCGACGTCGTGGTATCAGCCGAAGCCTTTGTGACATCAGCGACTGAGCCGCGCGCGCCGGGTTGGACCACGTAACGCAACTTCCTTTGTAATGGAGGTTGCTAGGTCTGCTCACCGGCCGCGTACACAATGTGCAGGTGTGCAATGGACAATGGGCCGAGACCCATGCGCGCTTAGGATTTAGACCGGCGTGCTGACCTCTCTGTTGTGCCTAGGTGGGGCTGCGACGTGTTGATCTTCCGAGGCTGGGCATGACCTAGGAAAGTGTGTCCGGCCAAAGGGGGTCGAGCGTGTTGGGAAATGTAGTGCACCCCTGCAGGGAAGTTTATCTATACAAATAGTCGTGTCCCTCGGTAAAACAACGACCCGGAGTTGTACCTTGACCTTATGACAACTAGAAACAGATACTTAATAAAATACACCCTTCCAAGTACCAGATACAACCCGACGATCGCTCTCTCACAGGGCGACGAGGGGAGGATCACCAGGTAGGATTATGCTATGCGATGATACTTGGTTAACTTACCATCTACTCTCTCCTTCTGCTTCAAGATGGAGGCTGCCAGAAGCGTAGTCTTTGATATGACTAGCTATTCCCCTCTTATTCCGGCATTCTGCAGTTTAGTCCACATATACTACCCCTTTCATTGATACGAATGCATATGTAGTGTAGCTCCTTGCTTGCGAGTACTTTGGATGATTACTTACGGTTGCTTTGCTCCCCCTTTTTCCCCTTTCTATACCTGATTGTTGCGACCAGACGTTGGAGTCCAGAAGCCAGAGGATCCCGAGGATGATTCTATGTGCAGTTTGACTTCGAGTAGTTAGGAGGTCCCAAGCAGGAGGCCTTGCCTTTCCGATCGTTGCTACTTTTGTGCTAGCCTTCTTAAGGCAAACTTGTTTAACTTATGTCTGTACTCAGATATTATTACTTCCGCTGACTCTTGTGCATTCGAGCTTATGTATTCGAGCCCTCGAGGCCCCTTGCTTGTAATATAAAGCTTGTATTATTATTTTTGTCTAGAGTTGTGTTGTGATATCTTCCATTGAGTCCTTGATCTTGATCGTACACATTTGCGTGTATAATTAGTGTATGGTCAAATCGAGGGCGTCACAATGGGTCTCTCACACACACACATGCACGCGCGCACGCACAAACACACACACAAGTGGGACCCGTTGAATTATTTCTTCGCTCGTGACAACTTTTAATTAGGTTCCATTGTACTCTAACTTTTTTATTTAAGTTATAAATTGAGCACAATGACTTCAAAAGGTTGTACACGGGCCTTGTTTGGGCCTTTTCAGGCGTCGTTGAATGTGGGTTGAGTAACTATGTAAAGTTGTACTGTACTACTATCCATGCCTTTTTCAATGAACATCAGTAATGCAACTGGGACGACAATTGTACACAAGATCCTAAAATAAGCACCTCCTAGCCTATGTTTATTTTAATAAAATGCACAACTCAGTTCATTTTTTATATAATAAGATTACAAAGCCCAACTTAAGTTTTTTAAAATAATATTCCTATCTCAATATTATTTTTTATAAGAAATGCTCAGTCCAGGCCATCATTGTTTTTTCACCCATCCCGGAAAATGGGTCTATTTCTAGTAAAATCAAATGGATTGTAAATTATAAGAAATAATAAATGGGCTGCATGTACACAATATTATTTTTTCACCCAGCCCAGTAAATAGGTGTATTCAAATAAATAATCAAATGCGTTGTAAATTATCATAAATAGTAAATCATCTATTATTATTTTTATGTAGCCCAGGAAATAGATTATTTTTTGAGTCAAAGCCCAGGAAATAGATGTATTGGCCAACAATATGAAATGGGCTATAAAACCTAAATAAATGGGCTGCATTCCACCACAGCTTTCGAAGCTGACTTTGTTGGCCCACTAGGACGAAACCTGCACAAGGTGTTGTCCATTTAATGAACAAAATGATTTAATGATCTAAAACAAAACATCAATAAATTATTATGACATCTGTATTTGTTGGATTGACACACAACGGTGATCCCGGTTCTTCAATCTCTGATCTAGTTGTTCTTGCTCCAGCCGCCCAAACCATCGCCGGCTGGAGCGGCTGCATCTGCCTCCCATGGCCGGCTGTGCTACCGCGCAGTCCTCGCCGCCCCACCCTACTCCCAACGGTGTCCAGGTCATACCTGTACTCACCCACACCTTTTGTTATTCTCTGATGGCGGCAGCCTCACCCCGTAGCCGAACCAGTCCATCGTACTCCCCTCTGCCAAGGACTCCAGTGCCCCTTGTACCACGTGTAACGACCCGAACCTGCTAAGATTCGATGTCTCTGTGCTCACTGTGCTAGTCTCTGGATCGACTCACTAGCACACACAGTACATGTGAATATCAAATAACAAGTGCATCATTTACTATAATGTATGATCCATAATTCATAAGTATTACAAACTGAGTAGCACATAGCTACCTTTATTCAATAATAACAGCGAAAAATGTAGCATAATAGATGATTAGTCCCATCAATGCCTATTGGCGAAAATGTTGAGTGAAGACTCGCGGCCCTACTATCTCTCACTGATCACCTGAATATCCTGCAACATGATAAGTTGCAGCCACAAAGGGTCAATACATTGAATGTATTGGCAAATCACACAATATGATATAGAGAACCTACATCCACAAAGCAATGTATGACAAACAAAACACACAAGTTAGTTTGGAGAAGAATGTCTTCACCTACCTCCACTAACTGAACTCAGAACCGCCTCTAATTTATTCGCCCAATATAACCCCCAAGATTATAAGAAAACATGACAAGAACTTCAGAAGTATCTCAAGTGTGCTCTGTCAGTGGCGCATTCTCTAAGAACAATAGAGTGCTCTGCGAAGGACACATTCACCTGATTTAAGTTCTAAAAACTATACCTTGCCTCAAGTGCGCTCTGCCAAAGGCGCATTCTCTAGGGACAATAGAGCGCTCTGCCAGTGACGCATTCACCTGGTTAATAATCCTGAGCCTACGTGATACGAGGTTGCCCAATCTTCACGGAGGATCTGCTCTATGTTGCGAATCAACGCCACCTGAACGGTACGAAGGAAACCCTCGATCCCAACCAACAACGCTGTCGGGTAAAGGATAACTAGTGCAACCTGACGAGACCGAAGCTAACTATTGCAAATGCAACAACCAGCGACAAGTATTCACCCAACCACACTCTTAGTTCCAATCCACGCAACCACGCACGAAGTTGGAAGCACGAACTGGTCGCCGCCTCAACGGCTGCTATTGTAAAATCACAAAGTGAGTTTACCCTCTCACAAGGCAAGATTACAAGAGCTAAAGAGGAAGTGAACTCTCAAACAATATTCTGGTTGCACTTAGCTAACCTATGCTGAAATCAAATTGCCAAAGAGTTGTGGCTGAAGTGGGGGAAGGGGTATTTATACTAGGAACAACCCTCCTAGTTTAGGTGTGAAACCAGGCCAAAAGAGGGGTTCAAATTCGTGCTAACCAGCTGGTCAAGGGAGCAAACTCATGGAGCCTCGCGCAGCAATTAATGCCCTGGGCAGCTTGCATTGGAACTCTCATATTCTTTGACCCAGGACTCCAAATGATGCACCGTTTGATTTTCCTGAAAGTAGACTTCATATGCTCTCCATTTTGTACCCCCACACATGCTGGATGCTCATATATTTGCGTTTCATGATTCAGCAAGTTCTGGGACGAATTCTGGAACTGCACATGCAACAATAGAGTGTTGAGATGGCTTGATATTCTTCCTTGCGGTGTAACTAGTCGTCCTTGTCACCAAAACAAGGCTTTCTTCAAAGTTGAAACTAGTTCTCTTCAAACTTGTTGTATGGGCTCCAAAACTTGTTTCTTCATGTGTTGAATGTTGTTGGTTGTCCTTAACATTGTACCTAAGTAAAATCAGCACATGAGATTTAGGCAGTATAAAGTTCTCATGGTCATTTGAATTATGATAAGCTAGGAGCGCGTTCACCTCTTGTTCTATTTGTTTGGCACGGCTCCTTGTCATGGGACCCAAATAGATCTTCTTTGTAGAAGGTTCACTTGATGGCTGAGATTTATCATTAGGAGAAGATGATAAACGAGGTGAACCTGGGATGTCCTCATCATCCTCCCCCTCTTCAAAAGGAGTCGTCCTCGACTCTTGACCCTCTTGATCGAAGCATGGAGACAAATCAGCAACGTTGAATGTTGGACTCACAGCATAGTCTTCAGGAAGCTCGATCTTCTAAGCATTGTCATTGATCTTGGCCAAGACTTTGAATGGTCCATCTCCACGAGGCATTAGCTCAGATTTGCGCTTCTCTGGGAACCGATCTTTGCGCAAATGTATCCAAACCAGATCTCCGGGCTCAAAAGTCACCTTCCTGCGATTTTTGTTTGCCTTAGCAGCATAGTACTTGGACTTCCTTTCTATCTCTTCTCTGGTCTTCTCATGAATCTTCTTCACATATGCAGCATGCTTTGAAGCCTCCATGTTACATCTCTCTTGCAATGGAAGTGGCAGCAAGTCAATTGGTGCAAGTGGTTTGAATCCATATACCACCTCAAACGGGCACATGTTTGTGGTAGAGTGAACTGCCCGATTGTAAGCAAACTCCACATGCGGCAAACACTCTTCCCACTCCTTCAAATTCTTCTTGATCATTGTACGCAACAATGCTGAGAGTGTGCGGTTCACTACCTCTGTTTGCCATCAGTTTGGGGGTGACACGTTGTTGAAGACGGTAGCTTGGTTCCTAATTTTGCCCACAATGTTTTCCAAAATTAGCTCATGAACTTCACATCTCGATCTGAAACAATAGTCCTTGGCATTCCATGCAAGCGAACAACTTCCCTGAAAAACAATTCAACAACATGTGAAGCATCGTCGTTCTTGTGGCACGGAATGAAGTGTGCCATTTTTGAGAACCTATCAACCACAACAAAAACTGAATCCCTCCCCCTCTTAGTCCTAGGCAGTCCTAAAACAAAATCCATGCTAATATCTTCCCAAGGAGCATTTGGAACAGGTAGGGGAGTATATAAACCATGGGGGTTCAGTTTAGACTTAGCTTTGTGGCATATGATGCATCGCTGCACAAATCTCTCAACGTCCTTCCTCATCTTTGGCCAATAAAAGTGATCGTCCAACAGCTCATAAGTCTTCTCACGACCAAAGTGTCCCATTAATCCTCCTGCATGTGATTCCTGCAACAACAAAGGCCTAACCGACGAATCTGGAACACACAACTTGTTAGCCCTAAAAAGGAACCCATCATGCACATGGTATTTATCCCAACATTTCCCATCTTTACATTTTGCATATGGTTCTGAAAATATATGATCAGTGCAATATAGTTCTTTTAAGCTCTCAAGTCCTAGTACCTTCACTTCTAATTGTGTCAAAAGAACATGCCTACGGGACAAAGCATCAGCAACCATGTTTTCCTTTCCTTTCTTATACTTCACAACATATGGGAAAGTTTCAATGAATTCTACCCATTTAGCATGCCTACGATTCAGTTTAGCTTGGCCTTTCAAATGTTTCAAGGCCTCATGATCAGAATGTACAATAAACTCTTTAGGCCATAAGTAGTGTTGCCAAGTTTCAAGCACTCTAACCAAGGCATACAACTCTTTATCATAAACGGAATAATTCAGTTGTACACCACTCAGCTTCTCTCTAAAATATGCTATTGGTTTTCGTTCTTGCATTAACACACCTCCAATACCTATTCCACTAGCATCACATTCTATCTCAAAAGTTTTAGTGAAATCAGTAGAATCAGCAAAGGTGCTTCAGTTAATTGTTTCTTAAGATCAAGAAATGCTTCTTCTTGTGGTGCACCCCATTTAAAGGGAATTCCTTTCTTTGTCAATTCATTCAAAGGTGCAACAATTGTACTAAAATCTTTCACAAACCTCCTGTAGAAACTAGCAAGGCCATGAAACTTCTTACCTGGCTTACATTCATTGGACTTGGCCAATTCTTGATTGCTTCCACCTTAGATTCATCCACTTCAATTCCCTGTCTTGAAATGACATAGCCAAGAAAAACAACCTTGTTTGTGCAAAAGGAGCACTTCTCAACGTTAGCATATAGTTTTTCTGTCCTTAGCACATTCAACACTTGTTTAAGATGTTCAATATGTTCCTCAATGGATCTGCTATAGATTAGGATGTCATCAAAGTACACAACAACAAATTTGCCAATGTAAGCTCTCAAAACATGGTTCATCAATCTCATGAATGTACTTGGTGCATTAGTTAATCGAAAAGGCATGACTAACCACTCATACAACCCAAATTTTGTTTTGAAAGCGGTTTTCCATTCATCTCCTTCTTTCATCCTAATCTGATGGTATCCACTCCTCAAATCAATTTTAGAGAAAATAGTAGAGCCACTCAATTCATCAAGCATATCATCTAACCTAGGAATAGGATTACGATACCTAATAGTTATAATATTGATAGGCCTACAATCCATTACCAATCGCCATGTGTCATCTTTCTTGGGCACCAAAATCACAGGTACATCACAAGGACTTAAGCTTTCACACACATAACCTTTATCTAAAAGTTCTTGTACCTGCCTTTGTATCTTCTTTGTTTCTTCAGGATTGGTGCGGTAGGGAGGTCGATTCGGAAGTGATGCTCCTGGAATGAGGTCAATCTGATGTTCTATGCCACGCAAGGGAGGTAGACCAGTGGGTACTTCCTCCAGAAAAACATCCTCGAATTCCTGCAAGACATCACAAACAGCACTAGGGAGACATGTTAAGTCATTAGCTGAAAGCAAAGCATCTTTGTACACAAGTACAACGACCACTTGATTTGGGTTGAGCCTCACATCTCTCAGTTCTGATTTGGTGGCTAACATTACTAAGTTCTCTCCCTCTCTTTTATTCTTCTCTCTTAGATTTGGCTTGTGGCGCTCACTCACCGATTTGTGGATCTCTCTCTCACTCTTTTTCTCTCCCTCTTTCTTACTCACTATTTTTACTTCAGAAACTTTCTGCAAGTGCTCAGCCATGATTTGTTGGGGTGTCATGGGTCTAAGAACCAAGTCTTTTCCTCTCCACTTGATGGTGTATTGATTGGTTCTGCCACAATGTTGAGCTGAATGATCATATTGCCATGGTCTACCCAACAGCAAGTGACACACCTTCATTGGCACCACATCACACTCAACGGTGTCATTATAATCTCCAATCTTGAATTGCACCTGTACCATGTGTGTGATCTTAATCTCTCCACATTCACTCAACCATTGTATATGATATGGATGAGGGTGTTGTAGCAGCTTCAGCCCAAGCTTATCACACATTTCTTTGCTTGCAAGATTGTGACAACTCCCACCATCAACAATTACCTTGCATACCTTGTCTTGCACTTTGGATCTTGTTTGAAATAGATTGTGTCGTTGTCCATTCTCAGCTTCTTTGATCTGCACACTCAAAACTTTAGTGACAACAAGAGAGGCACCTTGCTCATAATCACAATAGGTTTGCTCATCACCATCTTTAGTTTCTTCTTCAGGTTCACTACAAGACTCATATTCTCCATTCTCGGTGATCAGCATGGTACGCTTGTTGGGACAATCCTTCTTCATGTGGCCACGTCCCTTACATGTAAAGCACTCTATCTCACTAGTTTTCCTCGTGGAGCCAATGGAGGATGAACTAGGAGCTGCAAATTTGCTCTTCTGCTTCGAATTTGATGCATCATTTCTGCTCGTGGTTGCACGTGCATGGGGCTGATTTGCACCACCAGAACTAGTCATAATACCTCGACCAACATTGAATTGAGGTACAAACTTACTCCCACTTGATGTAGCTCGAGCTGTGAAGGATGTAGTTCTATTTTGCTTCGAGTCTTCTTGCAATTGACGTTCAGCCTTAGAACCAAGATGTACCAGCTCTACCACATTACGATATGGCTGCAAATCAACCACTCGTTTAACATTAGGATTCAGCCCATAGAGGAACCTTGCCATGGACTGCTCCTCATCTTCATGTATGTGGGCTCTTATCATTGCCTTCTCCATCTCCTTATGATACTCCTCAACTGATAACTTTCCTTGCCTCAAATTCTGGAGCTTATCAAAGATGTCACGTCTATAATGCCTTGGGACAAATCTTGCCCTCATCTCTCTTTTCATTTCTGTCCATGTAGCAACAGCAGGGTCTCCTTCTTCTTCTCGCTGAATCTGAACTTGCTCCCACCAAATTAGAGCATAGTCTTCAAACTCAAGTGAGGCCATTGCTAATTTCTTCTCTTCTGAGTAGTTGTGCATGCGGAAAATCTTGTCAACCTTCAATTCCCATGTGAGATAACTTTCTGGATCAGATCCACCATCAAACTTGGGCATGGTAAATTTCAGCTTTCCAAACCTCTCCTCCTGCCGTCCACGACCATAGTTTCTATGACGATGAAATCTGTCATTCTGGTGCATGCCATCTTCATCTTCATCAAACTCATCTCCATTACCTTCATGGTGCAGATTTGCTCTTCGGTGGCCTCCTCTAAGACCACGACCAACAGGAGCTTCATGATGACCACGTCCATTGCCATGATCATTTCCACGTCCGGGACCGAGAGGTCTCATGGCATGGGGAGTAGGAGCACAGTTTCTTCTAGCTTGTGCATTGGAGGCAGCACCTTCCCCATCAGTTACATTTTGTTCTTCACCATGGACACTTGCATCTTCTCGGTTCTGACGAAGCTCTCGTACAATATCAGCAACAATACCAGTCCTCATGGCTGCCATGTTCTGAGTGAGTTGCTCATCAACATTACCCATAAGTTGCTGCTAATCTCTCGACAACTTGCCTTGCTTCTCTTCAATTGGGTCAAGGCTGTTTCTGAACTCTCGGCGTAGATGATCACGTAATGCGTTGAAGTGAAACCGTGTGACGGGCTGATTGAGATGCCCATTTCCTTCAACATCATACTCGTTTTCTTCGCCTGCCATGGTTAGTTCTCCAAAAGCCCTATAGTACTAGAAGCATATATGTCGATAACAACTCAAACTCGCCTCACTTACCAACCGAAGCTCATGTAACTTCCAAGTGAGAGCAGAATCATGCTCAACCGTGGTGTCGGTGGTTGGTATACAAAGAGTGATAATCAAGCGAATACAAGTCTAGGGTTGCACATGCGGGGCTGTTTGGTGGAGTTTGGGTGGGGTATATATGTAGCAAAAGATGCACTAATCTGCAATCTAGATATTGTTGAACCAAGTAATCATCCACACAAGATTCTAGTGCATTTAGTTGCTGAATGAGATATACGTGAGGTAAATGCAACTCTCGCCAAGGAATCAGATTTGCTACAAGCAAGGACTGAAGACTTTGCACACTTGACACGTTTCAGCTCACAACACAAACAGGGATTTCTCAAGATACAAGTAAAGAACAGTCCCAAGTTTTCTCTCTTTTGCTTCTTGCACACACTTTCTTTCTTTGGGAAGATATCTTTTTTTGCCTCTTTTCTTCTTTCTTTTGCTCTTTTTTTGACAAACTTTCAACAAGGGACTTGGATCTGAACACACACTTTGGGGGAATCACGAAAATCACAATAGATGAAGTCAACCAACAAGAACATGCAGCTAAAACTTTGGCAGCAAACACACACGAACTGATCTGATTTAACTGGGTGGAAAACACGATGGGAATCAGATCTAACAAGGATGAATGGAGAGCACATAGTGTGGGCTTTTCAAAATGCACAAAAACACTCAAAACGGACTCCGGATGACAAAGATATGCATGATTTGGTGGAGGATGCAGATCTGAAGTCTGTGCACGAAAATGAACACAAACACACAAGATTGGATGGGGGAAACTCAACAACTAAAAACAAAGATCTAGTGGACAAGAACTTGATAAAACTCACCAAATAACAGATTAAAGGCTGCAAAGGGCTAGGTAAAGGGATTTTTTTGTGGGGCTATTTTTTGGACTTTTAGGATGAACAAGAACATGAACTAAACTAGGGATACAAGATCCTACCGTGTCAACCAAAGCTCTAATACCAAGATGATACGGGGTTGCCCAATCTTCACGGAGGATCTGCTCTATGTTGCGAATCAACGCCACCTGAAGGGTACGAAGGAAACCCTCGATCCCAACCAACAATGCTATCGGGTAAAGGATAACTAGTGCAACCTGACGAGACCGAAGCTAACTATTGCAAATGCAACAACCAGCGACAAGTATTCGCCCAACCACACTCTTAGTTCCAATCCACGCAACCACGCACGAAGTTGGAAGCACGAACTGGTCGCTGCCTCAACGGCTGCTGTTGTAAAATCACAAAGTGAGTTTACCCTCTCATAAGGCAAGATTACAAGAGCTAAGGAGGAAGTGAACTCTCAAACAATATTCTGGTTGCACTTAGCTAACCTATGCTGAAATCAAATTGCCAAAGAGTTGTGGCTGAAGTGGGGGAAGGGGTATTTATACTAGGAACAACCCTCCTAGTTTAGGTGTGAAACCAGGCCAAAAGAGGGGTTCAAATTCGTGCTAACCAGCTGGTCAAGGGAGCAAACTCATGGAGCCTCGCGCAGCAATTAATGCCCTGGACAGCTTGCATTGGAACTCTCATATTCTTTGACCCAGGACTCCAAATGATGCACCGTTTGATTTTCCTGAAAGTAGACTTCATATGCTCTCCATTTTGTACCCCCACACATGCTGGATGCTCATATATTTGCGTTTCATGATTCAGCAAGTTCTGGGACGAATTCTGGAACTGCACATGCAACAATAGAGTGTTGAGATGGCTTGATATTCTTCCTTGCGGTGTAACTAGTCGTCCTTGTCACCAAAACAAGGCTTTCTTCAAAGTTGAAACTAGTTCTCTTCAAACTTGTTGTATGGGCTCCAAAACTTGTTTCTTCATGTGTTGAATGTTGTTGGTTGTCCTTAACATTGTACCTAAGTAAAATCAGCACATGAGATTTAGGCAGTATAAAGTTCTCATGGTCATTTGAATTATGATAAGCTAGGAGCGCGTTCACCTCTTGTTCTATTTGTTTGGCACGGCTCCTTGTCATGGGACCCAAATAGATCTTCTTTGTAGAAGGTTCACTTGATGGCTGAGATTTATCATTAGGAGAAGATGATAAACGAGGTGAACCTGGGATGTCCTCATCACTACGACTATAAATACTCATCACTTTCATGGATCACTCGACACATGCCCACGTCTACCATAGCAAGTTGATCACACTATCACATAACACAATCAATACCAAAACATGATAACACGGGATACACATATCAGGCTAGCATTAGAACCACACATTCATAGCAGAATATAGGATGAGCAAAATCAAAAGTGCAAACTTGCCTGGAACTCTGTTGAAGTAATCTAACGATTAATTCCGATCCGCTTCACACTCCGAATAATCTATAGGATTAACGAAGGCACCGATAAAATAAACCATACTCACATAACAATCACAATAAGGTCAACAGCAAGGAATTCAATAAAACTTAAATAACAGAACGTATCAGTAGGTATATCTTATCTACATGCTATTAGGGTCACAATGCAAAAAGAATCAACTAATTTCGATCAACGGTTTGAAAGATACTGCCTCCGAAAGGTTAAATTCAAATTCTATCAAATTCAAATTTAATGGTTTCAAAAATTATATTGGATAGGTGTGTTGGATAAAGGTAATCATGATGAAGGATTTGGCGTTGGTTTCATCAAATTTGGACAAACGATGCAAAAGTTATGAAGGTTTGAAAAACATGAACAAATCTGCCCTTTTCTAATTAAAACAAAATACCTGAGACGTGGCGCACTGTGATAGGCTGATGGGTGTTTGCTGTGGCGGCTAACTGGTGGACGGCCACTAAATAGTGCATACCGGTTCGAATAAAACAACAACCGATCCGGGCGGTTAAAACAAGATCGGGAGGTCGGGAGATGTGCTCACCGGAGGACCCACGCTGGGGTGTCGCCGGGGTTGGAGAAGAAGGGCGAGGCGGCTCGGACCTCGACGACGGCCACGGTTACAGGAAAACTCCGGCGAAGGAGGACCGACCAGAGAAGGCGGCGTACGACGGCAGTGAGTTTGGCGGCGTCCACGGCGACGGGGCGAGCTCTGCTGGGGGCAGTGCTCGAACTATGGCGCGGCGGCGTCCAAGAACTCCGGCGGAACTCTAACCTCGTTCTAGGGCATATATGAGTAAACGGAAAAGTCAGGAGGGTGTGGAACATTGGTGTAAAGGGAACGGCGCCGAGGGTGGGGATCTTAATCTCCTAGTGGCGACGAAATCGGCCGCAACAGAGCTTCTGGACGGCGAACTCTGACGAGATCGGGACAGGGCGAAACGGCCACGGGAGATCTCAAATTGGCAAAAATCGGACGAGGAGGGCTTGGGAAGAATATATATATAGGGTCGGGCGTGGGAAAAAGGGCAGGAACAGATCAAATCGATCGAAGATTTGGATCGGGAGATGAACTCGTGTGCGTGCAGGAAACTGGACGAGAGGAGAGAGGTGACAGGTGGGTCCGCCCCGTCAGCGGCTGAGAGGTGAGAGAGAGAAAAAAAATGAAAGACAGAGGGGTGGGCTCTGCTGCACCGAAATGGGCTGCCAGCTGCTGCTGCTGTTGCGCTATCTTGCGCGCACGGGCGAAGAGAAGGTTTTGGGCTGCCACAGTGCGGTCCAAATGAACAGTAATATCTGGCAAAAACTTTTACACAATAAATGTTTTGACTAAAGATAAAATACCAGATGAATTCCTAAAAATACCAGAACAGACTGTAAAATATTAATACTAATATAGAATACTGTGAACACTTTTAAAACACATATGCACCTTTGAAAAAATTATATTTTATGCAATGCAAGCACATAAAGAGCATTATAAAACTCTAAAATAACTTTTAGCTTCCACAATGCCAAAATAATTTATGTAAACTCCAGAATATATTCTTAGCATTTTCCAAATATAATTAACAGGGGAGAAGTCATATTATCTCCACTCCAATTTTTTTGCCTTGAGTTGGAAAACACTTCGAATAAACAGAAAATTCAAATATGCATAGAAATCATGATGACAAAGAATGATCCTATTAACATTCCTAATCTGAAAATTTTGGGATGTTACACCACGACTCTAGATCGTTCTGGTCTTAGGCCTCGCTGTCGTCCACCGCCGTGGTCCGCTCGACGATGTGTGGTCAACAACGAGAGCCAACGTGGAGTACGTCAAGAGTCTGACAGTGGGGAGCCACCAGCAACATCTTCGCATGCAAGCTAGTGCCTCCTTATTATGCAGGAATAAATGATTCCTCCCCCTGACAGGTTGGACCCACCAACTGCAATCTTCGCACGCAAGGATGTTCCTTCTTATTTTGCGAAAAATCCCCCCCCCGAATGACAGCTAGGACCCACGAGCCACATCTTCGCACGGAAGGAAGTGCCTCTTTATTACGTGCAAGAAAAATGATTCCCTCCTTGCTAGCTCGGACCCACCTGATTCAGAGACTGACTTCTGGGCCTCTTTATTACGTGCAAGAAAAATGATTCCCTCCTTGCTAGCTCGGACCCACCTGATTCAGAGACTGACTTCTGGGCCTACTAAGTTGACACGTCCGCAGGGCTTTGTTATTTTGTTATCCTACTGCAGGATGCTGCTAACGCGACACTACAATCAGAGACCCTTTGTCGAAATTATGTGCGATGCATTAATCAGAAATGGGGATGTTTAAAACGTCAAAAAGGTGCAAAACATTTGCGATGGCGGAGCCATCAAACACGATTCACATTTTAGTTGCGTGTGCAATTCAGGGCACACGGTTAACCCGTTTGAACTGTTTGCGATGAGGCAGAACAATAAAAACGGGCAGCCATATCAATGTGTGTGCGATATACGACATATAGTTTGCTCTGATGAACTGTTTGCTATTAGGGAGTGCAACAGAAACGGTTAGTCGGATCAAGGTGTCTATGATATAGGGCATACGGTTCACTCGGACGAACTATTTTCGATTAGCGAACACAACGGAAACGGTTCAACTTAACAAGATGTGTGTGATACGTGGCAAATAGTCGTCTCGGATGAACTATTTGGATGAGAAATTACAACACAGACGGTTAATACAGTTAGTTCGTGTGCGATTCTGTGTGTACAAAAAATTTTGAAATATGCAAACTAGTTGCTTGCGGTGGCTAAGAGTATTGCACACGATGCGTCTGCGAGTACTCGTGTGCAATGATAAGTAAGTTACACATGTGTTTCCTTATGTTAACACTTGTGTGAAAATAACACGTGGCACCGGATACGATATTCGGGTTGTGTGTGTGTGCTCCACTTAGTCTTTCCGCGCTCCAGCGAATGCTTCCTGCGCTCCACATGGGTGAATTTTAAAATCCACGCCTCTTCCCTCATCGGTTTCCCGCCACAAGCTAATGGCTTGCTGCATATAACCCAGGCGGCAATGCACCGCCGCGACACTCTGCGCAGATCTAGTCCTCACCCATCTACCATTAGTTATTCCAAGCATGCCAGGCAACGACGAAAGCTTCGACGTCGATGCCTACCTGTCTTATATCTTCGGCGAGGAGAACGAGCCGGAGAAGGTCGGGGAGCAACAACTTCATCATCAGGTGCAGGCACCATGGCCCATCGGCAGCGATATCGGCGTGATAGTCCTTGGGAGCACAATCGACATATTACAGAGGAGGTGTGATGAGTAGTTTGCCATCCATCGTTCAAAAGATCCAGAGCTGCTCGGCGGCATGATCGATGACCCACCCGAAGATCCACCGTCACTAATGCTCATTGAGAGCCTGATGCCACACAAGGAATGGGCAGAGGGCCTATGTGATTCAGTCAAGACACAGGCAGCCCGCGGCTTCATCATTGCCTGCGGCGGCCATGTCAACCTCGATCTCGATGATGTGGTGGCCAGGCTCGAGCGCATCCTTGGCGGAGTTGACGTCCCCGACGAAGTAGAACATCGCCAACGTGTTATCTTGAGGATGTAGGTGATGGACGGAATTTGCTACCAGGCCAGAGACATGGAAATGGAGCAGTTCGCGGAGTTGTCATGCGTGCAATTGCACGCTGTCAAGCTCTTCTGGAAGAGGCCCAACAGCCCTAAGAGCCTCCCAGCGCCAGCAGCTCTGTAGGCGGAGGCGGGTCGGGACACTTGGAGTGAACGGCCGCAAGGGTGCTATGCTGATCATGGAGCCCGAGAAGACCATCGTCGGAAGGCCACCAGCTCAGCCTTTTCACTTATATTTTATTATAATTGTATGCATATGTAGGTCGTGAGTGTTCTGGGCCTTGCCGCATGTGGCATTTTAAATTATCCTTTATATGTAAGACAATTATTAAGAATTATTAACCGTTGACATTGTAAATTTGCCTCAACGGCGAGCAGAGCGCGCGCAGGGATGCTAGAGCGGAGCGCGCTGCGACCGCCTCAATGGCAGGAAAA
This sequence comes from Triticum urartu, assembly GCF_056163025.1. Classification (NCBI taxonomy): domain Eukaryota; kingdom Viridiplantae; phylum Streptophyta; class Magnoliopsida; order Poales; family Poaceae; genus Triticum; species Triticum urartu. Next base: position 411,242,409 of record NC_141879.1, on the reverse strand, counting down.
CACGCGGACGGACGTGAGCAGAGTGCACCGCGGCTGCCTCAACAGCGAGCAACCACGTGGTCAACCTTCTGCCATTAATAAATTTGGACCTTGTTTCTCGTCACATTGCAGATTACAACGCAATAAGTAATTACAAATCTGTTCACACCTATCAAACTAATATGTGTTCACACTTAGCATCGGGCTATGAAAACTACCCACTCGAAAATTACTTCACAATTCCTCTCCTCATCACCCAAAAAACTGGTCTTTCCTGTCAAGTCATTCCGCCATCACTGGTAGGAGGAGTTTAGGGTGGACATATAACCAGGCAGCAAAGACCAATTCCGCGGAAGCACTAGAGAGGTCCCGCCGTGAAGCCGCAGCCGCAATAGAGATGTCCCGGCGCACCGCGGAGCCCTGGAACGAGCTCTTACGGGCACGCGAGGGATCTCACAAGCGCATTCGCGGCGTCGGCCATCGCGACGGGCCAGCCTTGCTGAAGTCCTTCGCCGGCGACGACGACATTCTCACTAGCGTCACTACGCAGCAGGAGCTGGTCGACGGCTTGATGAAGCTGCTCAAGATCAGCGATGCCTCGGTTGACAAAGCGACAGGCCTCGTCGAGCAACTTATGGGTGACAATGCGAAGCTCCTCAAGGTGCTTGCCGAGAAGGAGGAGGAGGCCGCCGGCTGGAAGATGTTGCATGAGCAGAGCAGTGCCTTAGGGATGACGCTTATAGTGGTCGTCGAGGAACTAATGGGTGACTTGAGGAAGCTTTGGATCGAGCGCGAGCAGGAGGTGGAGGAATCCGTGGCTGCTTTCAAGCAAAGTCGTGAGGAATTGAAGAAGGACCTGGAGGACGTCGTCGCCCGGCGATCCATCGACGAGTAGAGACAGTAGCGACCCAGATCGTTGTCTGCAATTTCCTTCTTCTCTTGCCCCTGTGTCTTCTGGGCTTTGCTGCATGTGGCATTTTAAATTATCCGGAATATGTAGACAATTATTATCTGCGCCATTGTAAATTTGTCGTCGTATTATCCGTTGCCATTTTATTTGTGGTCATATTATCCGTTGCCCTATGTGGCAATTTAAATTAGGGCGGAATACAAGTTGAAAACACGAACAAAGCAAATGCTGCCATGGGATCACAAGCAAACACGCTCCATCCAGGTGCTTTAATTCACCATTAATGGAGAACTTGTGAGAGAGGCGGGCGGCGACTGGTGCATGGAGGTGAAAGGGCTCGCTCCCTGGTGAGCATGGGCGGCCTTGCTGCTCGCACGTGTCCCGTCGAGCCTGCGAGGTGGACAGGATGCACGCATCCTGTCAAGCCTGCGCGGCAGACTGCTCGCACGCGTCCCGTCAAGCCTGCACGGTGGACTTCTTGTGCTCATCCTGTCTAATCAAACAACTGCACACACGCCACCGAGTATGGTTAAATTTCGACATGGTTAATATAATACAACCGTTTGCGGTATTAACATGTCTGCCTTTTGTTTTAAAAAGGACTTCGTTGGCTACTAATGTGTGCGCCTCTTCTCAAACTGGACGATTTTTTACCACGGCATATATGTGCCATGTCATGAAACCATGTCAAGTTTCATGTTTTTTGGGTGAGTTTTTGATTTACTGGAATTTAAAAACCAAGATTCTCAATGTTTTAGGACGACGACAAGTTTGTAATTCATTCCCATTCCTTAAACGAGACCTAAACATGCACCCAATGACACATGTACGATTTCCCACCCATTTTGCTTCACTGGAGCATGTGCTTGTAGTTCAAATTTTAATTATGGACTACATTAAATTCCTAGAAAACTTAGTAATTAGTAATATATACAATGGCCAAATGAACCATGAATAGTTTCAAATTTCAGCCCGATACTCCTATTATTCTATGTTGCCTGTAGAAAACAAAGTTCAAGGCGAGAAGAGGCAGAGATTATCATTTCGCCACAAGAGGGGCATGTTTCCCTACCGGAACCACGAGGGTTGCGACAAGATCGGTTTGTAAGAGGCTTGTAATATAGCTTCACCCAAATTGGACAATTATATGGACCATGTAGTGACACCATGCCAAGTTTCATGATTTCCTGGTGAGTTTTGGATTTATAGAGATTTAAAAACCAAGATTCGCAATGTTTTTGGCCAAGCCAGGACGGAGAGACGGTTGAATTCATTCCCATTCGTTCCATGGGACCTAAACATGCACCCCAAGGAAACATGCATGTTTTTAGCCATTTTGGTGCGCTGGAGCATGTATTTCTAGTTCAGATTTGAATTATGGACATTAAATTCCTAGAAAACTCAATTAATGAATAAAAAAAGGTCAAACAGACCCTGAATAATTTCAAAGTTCAGTGTGAATCTCCCATTGTTCCATGTTGCGTGTAGAAGAAAATACGAGGCTAGAATAGGGAGCGATTATCGTTTGGCCCACAAGGGGACACGTTTCCCTATTGACACCACGAGGGTTCTTGCGACAGGCTCCAGTTTGTAAGAGGTTTTTAATAAAGCTTGGCCCAAATTGGCAATGTTTTTACCATGACATATATGTGCCATGACGTGACACCATGCCACCTTTGATGACTTTCTGGTGAGTTTTCGATTTATGGGTATTTAAAAACCGAGATACGAAATGTTTGAGGACGAGCCAGGACACCTGTACGGTTGCAATTCGTTCCCAATCCTGGCATGGGACCTAAACATGCACCCAAGGACACATGTATAATTTTTCTAGCCATTTTGGTGAACTGGAGCATGTATTTGTAGTTCAGATTTGAATTATGGACATTAAATGCCTAGGAAACTCAATTAGTGTATAAAAAGGCCAAGCAAACCCTAAATAAGTTTAAATTTCAACATGGATATCATGTTGTTCCATGTTGCCCATGGAAGAAAATACAAGGGCGAAAAGATGCATTGATTACGTTTCACCCACAAGGGGAACACATTTCCCTATCGGTACCACGAGGCTTCTTTGAGAGAAGCTCTGATTTGTAAGAGGTTTGTAATAAAGCTTGGCCCAAATTGGACAATGTTTTTACCATGACATATATGTGCCATGACGTCACACCATGCCACCTTTAATGACTTTATGGTGAGTTTAGGATTTACGGGGATTTAAAAACCGAGATTCCAAATGTTTGAGGATGATCCAGGATGCGGGTATGGTTGTAATTCGTTCCCATTCCTGGCATGTGACCTGAACATGCACCCAAGGACACATGTATAAATTTTCTAGCCATTTTGGTGAACTGGAGCATGCATTTGAAGTTTAGATTTGAATTATGGACATTAAATGCCTAAGAAACTCAATTAGTGTATAAAAAGGCCAAATGAACCCTGAATAAGTTCAAATTTCAGCAAGGATATCCTGTCGTTCCATGTTGCTCGTATAAGAAAATACAAGGCGAAAAGAGGCAGTGATTACGTTTCGCCCACAAGGGGGACACGTTTCCCTATCGGAACCACGAGACTATTTTGAGAGAAGCTCCGGTTTGTAAGAGGCTTGTAATAAAACTTGTGCCAAAATGGACAAAAAAAATTCCTCGACATATATGTGCCATGTCGTGACACCATGCCAGGTTTCATGATTTTCGGGTTAGTTTTGGATTTACGGGGATTTAAAAACCGAGATTCTTCTCATGAAATGTTTTCAAGTAGCACACGGTTCACTCACGAAAGTCGTGTGCCTACAAAACTGTGGCCAATGCCCCCTCCCCGCTGCTGCGCACGCGATCTGAGTTGTGCGTTCTGATTGGCCAGAACCCAAACCCAATGGATCGTACGTGTGCACCATTGGATGCTCCATGATCGAACGGCAACCCTGATCCCTTTCGACAGAAAATGCAGTACATCTGTACATGGGTAAGCACTGCGCGCATGCATCGTGCTAGCTCACGCTTCCTTCTCTACTAGGTTTTCTAAACAGGCTACCGTTTCTCGCCACTCCTCTCATCGGTTTCCCGCCTCTCCTCCCATCTTTTTCCCGCTACTAGTGTCAGTTCTCATTGAAGGCTAGCGACGACACAACAACCATGTAAATATCCCACACAGTTTGTAAAATGCACAAATGTGTGTGATAGGAGGGAGTAGGTCCCATAGGGTGACTAGCATGAAACGCCGTAATGGCAAGGAGGCAATTCTTATCAGAAAGGGATGGCTTCCCATCCGCTAGCCTAGTCGAATAGAACGCAGAAGTTAAGCATGCTCAGACTGGAGTAGTCCAAGGATGGGTGACCCGGTGGGAAGTTGCATATCTCAAGCTTCATTTAAATGCCATGACATGGTCATTATAGAGATATATTATATCTCTATAGTGACCTATCATGGCAATTATATAAACCTTGGGATCCTTGTTTTGCTAATTTGTAGACTGTGTTTTTATGGGTTATTTTTTGCTCTAAAAATTAAAGAATGATTGACTTGACCTGTCATGGCGATTATATAAACCTACTATGTTTTTATGGGTTATTTTTGCTCTAAAAAATTAAAGAATGATTGACTTGACCTATCATGGTGATTATATAAACCTTTTTTAGGTTGCATGCAGGGTATAGGGTGTTCTTCTCGAGCATGTCTCCCTTGTGCGGCTTATAGACGTGACACATATCTGTGGGCTCCCCAAGGTATATATACTATCCTTTACCGACAATTAGGGGGCCCCACACAATCTATCCCTTTGACCCAACAAAGAGAAGGGTTTGACCATGATGGTTTCCTATTGATACTAGTAAGGTACACGTGCATTGCACGCATGAGATTTGGTAACCAAATTATGAATAAATACCACACTATAGCATGTAAGCTTTGAGTAATATATGCATGATGTGGATGTTCGTTTAATTCTTATAGTTCATCTCATCCAAAATCAATTAGTTTTATAAAAAATCTATTTTAAGATTCATGGAATTGTGCATTGTAAAGCATAAAGTAAAAAAAAGTGACAATTCATTTAGAAAAAAAGTTTGGGCAATTAAGATATGGAAGATTCTAGAGAACAAAGGAGAAGTGCTTGTGTTTTGAGGTTTGTGCATTATGCTTAAGTTCAACCATGGAGTCTTCTAGATTGTACATGTGGCAGAATCTGGTGGAATGTAGATGATATCCAATGGCCAGTAGTGCTCATATTTGCCATCTCTATACCGTCGGATTGGCTTCATCTAATGACCAACTTTCAAAGTTATTCGCACACTATATAGGGGTATAGATATAGATGTGTCCCATGCTAGACCAAACAAATTTTGAGCGCACGCATGGGACGACCCCCCGCTACCGCCTCGAAGTTGGGAAACTGACATCGTACGTATTGAACCAGGCTTGGAGTCGGGTACGGTGTTCGGTTTGTAATGTAGTTGGTAGCCCATAGAAGTTGTGCATTTGGGATTTAAATACATCACACACCACCGTACCCACACATATTTTCAGGCCGCATGCAGTGCATACGGGGTCTTCTGATCGACCACGTCTCCCTTGTGTGGTTTTTTGTGACGACACGCATATCTGTGGGCCCTACCATAAGACGTGGTTATGCATTGTGTATTTACACTTTTAAACATCCCCAATATTCCTACATATATTTGGCCACTTCCAGGTGGTTCTTGACTTCTGGCACCTCTCATTGATCTTCGATGACGCGCCCAACTGTGGGCCCGCGCGGTCAAAGTTGTGCATTGGAATTTCGAACATCACAGACCACCCTTTCAACTCATATATATTTGGGCCACATGCTGGTGTGGCTGTCTTCTGACCCTCTCTAACGTTATTTTTTGCTGCAAAGACTCTGATGACGCTCAACGGACACGGGTATATTGTCTTAACCTTGTGTGATATAAGTGTGCTGTGAATCACGACGCCTGCGCAAGCGCGAGCAAAGGTGGAGGTACTGGCTCAACCGTGTGCGATGCAAGTGCGCTGTAAAATCACCACGTCCACGCAAGCGCGAGCAAAGGGTGGAGGTACTGGCTTAACCATGTGCGATGCAAGTGCGCTGTAAAACCACCACCTGTGCAAGCTAAAGGTGGGTACGTTTATTTGGAAATTAGTACGAACCGTGTGAGATAGACCAGCTAGCTACAAATATAAAAACAAACTACCCGCCTTGAGCGTTGCAAAAATCGTCGGTTCCGCGCCACTTTTCCTCATTACCATACACACATATTGTTATTGGACCGTGCGTGATCTTGGTCACTCCCGCCCCGCATCAATTTCTTTAACCAAATTTTAGTAGTCGTCGTACTTCAACCGTCGCCCACACTCCTCCAGCACCGACCTTATAGTAAAATTGCAGTAGCCGGGGCATTTGAACCATCGCCCTTCCTCGTCCAGCACCATCTCCACCCACCATTACTAAAATTTTCAGTAGTCACAGCGTATCCTCAAACACCCCCCTCCACAGTCCCCTACCCGCCCCTCCCCCCTTGAACCCTAGCTCGCGGCCGTCACCAACCGCTGCCGGTCTGCCCGTTCCTCCTAGCTTAGATAATAAAGTTCAGGTTACCCAGCGATTCCCATACCGTCGCCCCACTCCCATATGTTTTTAGATGAGACCTGCGGTGTCCCTCCCCGCCATATCCACATCCCCTGCTCCATAATGTCGCAGCCTAAGCTCGACCACGTATCCCGGGGAGCCCGACAAGCGTTTGGCCAAGAAGAGATTTATCATGGCCTCTCCGGTGGACGTTGGCTAGGTGGCCACCGTTCACCCCAACATGTCGATCCCGGAGCAACACGTCGTCGCGGAAGCCGGTGAAGACATTGACTACGTTGCCATGCTGAAGGCTTCATGTCAGCGGGCTAGCGTATTACTATATCTCGTGAAAGCTAGGTACGACATCAAGCTCGTCCATCGCGACGGCTTCACGCGGGCCATGTCATAGGTTAAGTGGTACATCCCCAACCCCTCTTGTTCAACCGCCGTCGATCTCTTCGACGGACCTACCGTTGATCTCCTTCGCCAAGAGGTCAAGGATTTGTGAGCTTTATACACCATCAAGCCCATTTTGTCATTTCTGAAGGACACATTCTACAACGGCGACTTGGGATCCTCAATTGCCAAGTCAGATCTCATCGACCACGACCACGAGGAGGGCACCCACGAAGGATCTTCCAAGGTGAAACAGCCCATCTGTGACATCAGAGAGCGCACCATGGGTTTGTGCTCTTCCAACTGGAAGGATCCCGTCCATGAAATGTGAGGCAACATTCTATCGGCAACTCTTACCTTTTCTAGCTTGCCAATCCGTACCCTTTGTTGTTGTAGCATTTGTCGTGCGGTGCTTTAACTGTGCCGTGTTTAATTATTTTAGTTATGCAAAAATGTATTGTTCAATAGGGCTATGTGATGTTTAAGTATGAATTGTCCACTTCAGTTTCACAAATGGCTATATTTGGTTGTTTATAGTGAGTAGATGCCTTGTTTCTCTATATTTGGTTGTTAGATTGGTTGGAGTGAGCATTTTTTCAGTTATCGAGCAGTTGCCTTGTTTATATGTATTTGGTTCTTAGTTTGGTTGAAGTGAGCATTTTTCCAGTCATCAAGCAGATGCCTTGTTTATCTATATTTGGTTGTTAGGTTGCTTTTTTAGCATTTCTCCAGTTATCAAGCAGATACCTTGTTTATCTGTATCTGCTTGTTAGGTTGGTTGGAGTGAGCATTTGTCCAGTTTTCAAGCATATGCCATGTTTATCTGTATTTGCTTGTTAGGTTGGTTGCAGTGAGACTCTGTCGAGTTTTCAATGGCTATATTTGGTTGTTATACTGGTCATTTATGCCTTGTTTATTTCAGTCATTCACAATGTGTTGTTCATTATGTGCAAGTCGAAACTGTGCCGCTCGACTACATCAATACCAGATTGAACGGCTATATTTGGTTCCAGTTATTCCTGGTGTAGTTAACACATGCCCTTTATTTTAGTTTTACACATTTATCTAGTGTGATCTTTAAGCATTACATACGTTCTATTCATTTTCAACAATACCAGTTTGAATTGCAATATTTGATGGCTGTTAAGCCTGCTATCGGTAACATTGCCTTCCATTTTATATCTGCTTAACAGCATGCTGAAACCAACACATTCAAGCTATCATTTGGAGATGATGTTGTTTACCTTTGCTATATTCGTTTGATGTTAAGGTTGCTGTACTTATCATGCGTTTCCACTACTTATGCAGGACAACAACGACAGTGGCCACCATTTTCCGCTGAGATTAGCTTCATCCCTCGGCTTGTACTCCCCCCGTCGTTCCATAATGTAGTGCATATAGATCCAGGCCTGGACACTTGTTAGCTTCTAATATTGACTTGTTGCTTGTAGGTACATATGCCCTTGGCAAGGATCTGTCGGCATTCTGGGAACAGGGGTCCCTAGACTTGCCTGCCTGCGGCCTGCGGTGTGGCTCAAAGGGGGACCCAGCACGGCCCATCTTCATTAACACAGACCCAAGACCCTCGCGAGGGGCCAAGCCTCGCGGGGCGGACGACACGGAGCTTCCTCAGGCACGGCCTCATCAGGCTGGCTCGCGAGGAGGTGGAGAGATCAAGGCGGGGTACCTCACGAGGTGCCCGTGACGCAAGCCATGACTACCAAAGGCGCCAGGCGGGCGCCAGCCGCGCAGTGTCCTCCTTTCCTCTTTGGTGCAAAGGGAGCAAGCGCAGGCGAGAGAATCAAGCAAAGGCACCCGTTTCGGTGCAATGAGACCAAGACCAGTCCAACGGTAGGGAGGAAGTCATTGTGGAGCCTAAGCCAGCGTCACCACCAGAGCCTTTGGCAGGCGAGGACCAACTTTAGTCAGGATAAGTGTACCAGATGTTCCCCTTCAAAATGGCCAATTGTTGGCGCCCTTCCCGCTCAATATTTGGGAAGAGGCCCAGGGCCTTTGCCTATAAATAGGACTAGCCACCCCCAGGGTAGGGGGGATCGAGAATCGGCCAACCCAGAAACAAGCCGGGATCGGATCGAGTAGCATCACAGAGAGAGAGAGAGAAGGGTGATTGAACTCCTCCCAGCAGTTCATCCCCCCCAGCCAAGAACAGACCCTCGCGAGGCTGTTCTTCCTTGTATTGCTCATCATCATCAGCCCAAGAGGCAATCCACCACACCACACACTGGAGTAGGGTATTACACCACAACGGTGGCCTGAACCAGTATAAACCCTGTGTCTCTTGTGCTGTTCTTTCCATAGCTTAGATCTTAGCGAGGCGGAGGGGTGCAGGTAGGTAGAAGGCGAAATCTCCACGCGCACCCCAGTGTTCGAACCTCAAGGGTCTGCCGGAACCCAAAATCCGACATTTGGCGTGCCAGGTAGGGGTGCGCCGGAATTCGTCTTCCACCACCCCGTTCTCCTCCGACCATCGCGTCCATGTCTGACGCTCGTCGGGCTCACGCCGAGCGCCGGGCCGCTCTCGCTTCCCGCGTCGCCCAGACGGCTCCTGTCGGCGGGCGTCCTCGCTGTTCCCCGTCACCTGCCGTCAACGCCGCCACCGGCCCGGCGGGGGACGAGCAGCAAGCGTCGTCTCAGCATCCGTCCGTGCGGCAAGACGGCCGCACCGCTACTCCCTCGCTCACCCCAGCCGGTTCTTCGTCCCGCGCGCTCCATGCACCCATGGAGGCTCGAGCTGCGCTCATCGCGGCAAACGAGCTCCTGCGCTACCATCCCGTCGATGACGTCTACGAAGAATGGCTCGACCGCGTCGCCGAGCTCGTCCGCGCCGCAGGGGGCTCTCCTGCGCCGTCCGTTCCGCTGCACCGCACCCCGCCCTGCGCGGGCGACGAAGCTCCGGCGGTGCCCCGGCCGCCTCCTCCTCAAGAAGGCGCCATGGCTCCAAGGCGCGTGGCCCCTGGGCGGAACCCTCTCCGTCAGGTGCCAGCGCGGCAAAAGCAGAGCTGCCAAGAAGTCCCTTGCCCGCAAGAAGCTGCCGGGGCGCTCCCTGCTCCAGCACGTTGCGACCATGCTCCTGCTCCCGCACGTCAAGACCCCGCGCTGCTCCCAGCTGCAGCGTGTGGGGACATGCAAGACCAAGCTCTCCATCACCCAAGGCCTCCCGTGGCCACAGCTTGCTGTCGTGCCTTCACCATCGAGCTACACAGCGTCGCGTGGCCCGGCAAGTTCAAGCCAGACCTGCCTTCTCGTTACGACGGCATGGCCGATCCTGCGTAGTTCCTCCAGCTCTATGAGCTGGGCATCGAAGCTGCCAACGAAGATGAGAAGGTCATGGTGAACTGGTTTCCCATGGTGCTCAAGGACGGGGCCCGCACCTGGCTCCTGAACCTGGCTCCAGGCACGATCTCCTCCTAGGACGAGATGCGCACCCGCTTCATCACCAACTTCCAAGGTACTCACGACTGGCCACCCGCCATGAGCGACATGCACCGCATCAAGCAACAACCCGGAGAGACCCTGCAGAAGTAAATCCAGCGCTTCAACAACGCACGCCTCAAGATTCCCAAGGTGACCGAGGAGGCCATCATCTCAGCCTTCTCCGACGGCGTGCGCGATGTCAAGATGAAGGAGGAGCTGGCGATGCATGAAGACCTGTGCACTTCCTTGGAGTTGTTCAACTTGGCAACCAAGTGCGCCAGGGCTGAGGAAGGGCGTCTCTCCCTCCTCGAGCTGCCTGCCGCAGACCCAGAAGAGAAGAAGCCTAAGGCCAAGGATGTGAAGCGCAAGGGGGATGCCATGTTCGCGGCAGAACCAGACACCAAGTGGGGCAGTGATCAGCCTGAACCTTCCAAGGGCAGTCAGTACTGTGTGTACCATGACCTCCACACCCACAACACCAACGAATGTCAAGAGCTCCGAGCCGTGCGAGAAGGAAGGATCGGCCGTCGCCCCGACCACGGTGACCGGGGCTATGGTCGAGGAGGAGGAAGGAACGCAGGATGCTGGGAAGACCGCTGCTCGCGCCAAGGGTGGCGCGATCGACCTCGCGAGGATCGCTGGCAAGACCCGCCTCGCGAGGGAGACTGGAGGGATCAACCTCACAAGGATCGCCCGCCAGGCAACGCAGGCCTCCCTCCGCTGCCACCGCAACCAAGGAGAAATGAGGACCGCCATCAGGACGAGGGGGTTGGGGGCTTCCAGGAGCCGCGCGCGGTCGCCCGCATCCTGGGCGGGGCTCAAGCCCCAGCCTCTCAATGCATCTTCAAGCAGTTTGCCCACGAAGTGAATGCAGTCCTCCCCAAGCTGGAAGCCACGCGCCCTCTCAGGTGGTCGGCGTGCGCCATCATGTTCAGGTCAGCAGATCAGCTCGAGTGTGCGGCTACAGCCGGAGTCCTCCCGATGCTTTGTTCCCCAATCATCAGCAATGTGGTGGTCACCAAGATCCTCATCGATGGCGGGGCAAGGCTCAACGTCCTGTCCGTGGAAACATTCAACAATCTCCAAGTGCCCTACAACCAGCTTCAGCCAACCAAGCCTTTCTCCGGAGTCACCGATGGCTCCACGGTCCCGATTGGGCAGGTCCGCCTCCCTGTCACTTTCGGGGCATGCGACAACTACCGCACCGAGCTCATCGACTTTGACGTCGCTCACATTCGCCTGCCATACAACACCATCCTTGGGTACCCAGCGCTGGCCAAGTTCATGGCCATAACTCACCACGGCTACAACGTCCTCAAGATGCCAGGAAGTGGCGGAGTCATCACGGTGCTCTATGAAGAGAAGGACGCGGTGTGTTCCCTGGAACGAGCCTTTCAGGCCGCATTGCTAGAAGACCTGGATCGCGAAAGCAGGAGGCTTCCCGAGACCACCCCCAGGAATAAGAAGACATCATCCGGCCTGGCCCCTCAGGGCCCGCGCCTGCCCAGGGGGAACCTCCTTCCATCGCATAGGAAAGCACGCCCGACGCCCTCCTCAGGCAGGGCTCGGGGGCTCTCCCCTGGAGGGCCACCGACTTGGCTAAGGTCACGAGGGAGGCGCTTGGGCACCACATGGAGGCGTGTTTCGAAGCACGTTTCCCTCAAGAAGGAGTAAGGCAAGGAGAGCCAGACCCTCAGGAGTTCGTCAGCAAGGCCATTCAGGAGCTACAGTAGTCAAGAGTCATGAAAGGCGGCCGCCGCCTACCAGCTGTGGCTCCCCATCCAGGCGAGGATGGTGGGCTGCGCGTCTGCATCGACATACCAGGGCTCAATCGAGTCGCCTCTCTGGAGCGCCTCTGGCCCTCGCGAGTGGGGTGCTGCGAAGGTCCACCCCACACCTATGTTCGCATGCCTTACGGCTTGCCGAACGCGGCTGCCACGTACCAGCGCCTTATGAGGGGCATCATGGAGGCTCAAGAGGCCAGGCGTTCCGCAGCCCTGGCGGAGATGGAGATGGTCCGCGAAGAGCCACCAGCGCCTCCGGAGCCTCCCGAGGTCCCTGGGCGTGGGGGCTCGTGAGGATCGCTTTCCGCCGCCCACCGAGTCTGCTACGCCAACACTCCTTCGTCCTCAACATCATCAGGTGACATCTTTCAAGTTTCATTTCCAGCTGGGAGCGCCCCCCAGGGCTGCATTATTCCCAGTCCGCGTGGGTCCGTCCCTGCGGCATGTATCCCTTTTATTTCATGTTGTTAGCTTACCTTGTTGGGGGCGCCCCTCGGGCTGCATCATCCCCCAAGTCGCTCGGGCCAGACCCAGCGGCATGTATCCCTTTTGCGTTTATTTCCAGCTATGCGCTCGACCCACCATGCTTGATTATTTGATGCCTGTCCACGGCACCTCTTCTTCTCCATGCCGACCACTTGCACTTTAAAGGGGGGGTACCTGAGCATCGCGACTCAGGGCTCTTACTGGCTCTCCAGCCCTCACCCTCTGACCTCGTCCACGGCATCGCGACCTGGCATACCAGCGACGGCTGAGACCAGCTCGAGGGCTGGGACCCGAGGACGTAGAGTGCCGGCATCTAACCAAATTTGCAGGGACACATCACAAGATAAGGCCCAGTGCCAGGCGCAACCCGCCTAGAGGTAGGGCCCCGTGAGTCCCGCGCTAGCTCACGGGTGCCCAGGTACACCTCGCCAGGCCCTACCGTGCCAGCCACGTGTCAGGGCGGGGCTGTACACGCCCCGGGGGCTCCTCCCGGAGGGGAGCCCCCTCCCACGTACCAGTGGAAGCACCATGCTTCGCGCTGGCTGACGACACTGCCGAGGAGCGGCTATGCCCGTACACATACAGAAGCCCTATGCTCCGCGCTGGTGATAAACAACTGAGGGCGGCCCCCGGGCCGCATCAACCTCAGGGAGCCCAGAGCTCAGTGTCTAGCCTCATCATAACGCCTCCCCTCGGGAGTGCCGCATGAGGGGGCTGGGCACGGGGGCTGCGCCTGGGTCACGCCCAGACGCACGCCACCCAGCCAGGCCCCCCGGGCCTGGTTCGTCGCGCGTCTCTCCCCGAGCGGAGCCAAGGTACGAAGGCCGTTTGAGCGTCAAGGGGGACTCCTGAGCATCGCGACTCAGGAGCCTAACTGGTCACGTAGCCCCTCACTCCTTAGTTCCGAAAGGCTAACAGCGGTTGAGGTATGCGCGCGGCCGGGCTCTACAGATGTAGAACGGTAGATCCACCCACATCACACCTCCCTACTTGCTGTTCGTGCGCCAAGGGGGACTCCTGAGCATCGCGACTCAGGAGACTAACTTGTCACGTAGCCCCTCACTCCTTGGTCCCGTCCTGGTTTCCGGTCGGGGCTAACGGCGGCTGAGGTATGCGCGGGGCCGGGCTCTACCGGCGTAGAACATAAGCAAGTAGGAAGGAAAAGCGTAAATTTCAAGGAATTCAAAAGCAAATATTACAGTCCACACTGTTATCTCAGTGCCAAACGCAAGTTTAAACGCCTCCCCGAGGCATGATACATGTGCATGAATTAAAGGCAGGACAAGAGCCACAACGGAGTCACTTGTCGGCGGTGGAGCAGCGCGGAGTGGGTTCGCCTCATGGAGCAGCGGGGTCGGCAGCGCCTTGCTTCGGCTTGGTGCTGAAGGCCCGGAACTTCCCCAGCAGGGCCTCCGCGCGACCCTTCACGGCCTCGGCAGCGGCAGCGGCATGCTCGCCGCTTACTGGCTCCAGCAGGCTGTCGAGGTCGACGCCGGGATCGCGAAGGTAGATGTGGGTGAGGACCCGCGTCAGCTCTGCAGAAGACAGGACATGCGCCTCGGCCTCGGCCGTGGGGCCAAGGCCAAGGGCGACATCTTCAAGAGCATGAACCAGGAAGGGAAGCAGCTTGGCGGGGCTGTCCTTGGTGCCAGCCAGCGGGCTCTCCAGGCCGCTGTCGTAAAGCGTCCTCAGCGAGGAGCGAGCCTTCGCCTCCATCTCCGCAAAGGCCACGCGGTCCTCGGCAAGAACCTGGGCCTTGTCGTCCAGCTCGACCTTCCTCGCCCCCAACTCCTGCTCCAGCGCGCCTAGGCGGCCGCGGCGCTTCCTGAGCTTGGCCTCCCGGCCCTCGACGGCCGCCTCACGAGCCTTCACGCCTTCTTCCTGCTCTTGGCGAAGGCGGACCTCTTTCACGAGCTGGTCCCGCAGGCCTTGCAGCTCGTCCTCCAGCGCCTTGCAGCGACCACGAACGTCGACCACCTCCCCTAGGGCTACGTCACGAGCAGCCTTCGCCTCAAGGACGGCCTGTCTCTCCTCATTGCAAGCCGTCGAGGCCTGGACCAGCGCCGCCCGAATCGAAGCGTAGGAGCAAATCCATCCTGAAGCCAGCTCCAAGCACCCGACCACCAAGCGAGGGTCGGCGCCAAGAAGATCCTGCCGCAACCGGTCCAGCTCAGCAGCAGCACGATCCAGAATGGCAGGAGGAGTCGGAGAGACAACAGTCGGTGGAGTAGGAGGAGAAGGCGGCAGCGCGACCACAACATCCTGAGGCGAAGCTTGCTGCGCCCCAACGGCTGTAGTGGCAGCAGCAGGCAAAGGTGCCTCGGGAGTCACTTGGGCCATGGGGGCTGAGCTCGCCCCAGCCATCTCAGCCAGGCCTCGCGAGGACGACCGGGCAAGAGAAGCCCGTGCGTCGCGGTCACCTTCCTTTGCGGGCGGAGGCGCTGCCACGGATGGATCCTCGGGAGCTCCCTTCGGCCTCTTTGCTGCGGGTGCCAGCCTATCCAAGAGATGCGGATGTCAAGCCTCATAAGCAGAACAAGAAATAAAGACAAGAATCAAGCGCTTATGGGTCGTCGCCAGTAAGCTCAAGCGGCCTCCGGCAAAATTTGAAGCCTGAAAGCCGGCTGGAAGGGTCAACCTCGGGAAGCTTGGAAGCAGAAGGCGCGTCTGCGGTCCGCCTCGGGGCCGGGGCAGACCCGCGGGAGATCAGCCCGGTCCTGTCCTTCTTCGGGATCGGGGGCAAGCTCCCGCCGTCCTGCTCGTCATCATCCTCGTCGTCATCGCTCGGAGAGAGGCGGAGAACGCGGGACCTGCGCCAGGGGAGGGGAGCCCTCGACTCTCCGTCAGTCGCCTCGGAGTCAGGCCCTTTTCCCGCTCCCCTCCTTCCTCCTCTTCGCTGGAGTCGTCGGAGGACACGTCCGCCGATTCCCTGGGAGTTTCCATGGGCACGGGCCCATCCCCGTTGAAGATGGGCATGGACTCCACTACCCGCTCCTAGTCGTCGCGGAGGAACAAGGGCGTAGGAGCGCCCTCCAACCTCGCCACATCGCCCCCGACCAGAGATTGGAGGACCGCGGCCAGATCTTCGTCAGCCAAGGCCACGGGGCTCGGATGGGGCCTCCACATCGGAAGTGAGTACTGCCAAAGCGGAGCCAGCTGGCGCTCCAGGAATTCCCTCAGCAGCGACGCGCCGGTCAGCTTCGCCGCCGCCATGTTAGCCGGCCTCAGATCCGCGTCCATCTTCTCCAACACTAGCTTCGCGCGGGGGTCCGCGAGCTCCGCTCGACCCCAATTGCTGGAGCTCGTGGGTTGCTCCATGGGCAAGATCAGCCGAGGGTGGATGCACCCAGCATCTGCCAAGACCCACTTGCTCCTGAAGCCCTCAATCCTTTTCCCAGGGTTCGAAATGGCAATGGCGCCACCGTACGCGATGAAGCTCGCGCACGCGGAAGCAGGACCGCGAGAGGTCCGGAGGTAGAAGTAGTGGCGCAGCAGGGCCACCGAGGGCTGCACCCCTACGTGAGCCTCGCAGTAATAGGCGAAGATTGCCAGGAGAAGGACAGAGTTGGGGTGGAGATGCAGAGCCTGTAGCTTATAATGGCGGAGGACAGAGAAGAAGAACTCGGAGAAGGGAGGCACCAGGCCAGCAGCAATGGCGCTCACAAAGAACGGATAGAAGGTGCTCCCTTGGCCCTTAGGGGTGGCGGAGCCGGCCTTGAACACCTTCCCCCCGTCGATGCCCTGTGCCGCCGCCATCCGGCGCAACCGGGCGAGGCTCGCCTCCGACACGTTCGGCGAGTCCAGGGCGGACGAGTACCAAGCTCCAGCCGGGGACTGACGAGGCGCCATGGCTTCCTAGGTCACGCGGTCGGAGTAGATCTGGAAATTTTGGAGGAAGGAAGGAGAGGCGCAAGAAAGGGGATCTGAGCAGCAACCGGAGAAAGCAAAAAAAGCAAAGCCTAGGCAGATGCCGTTCCCTTATCAACTCGTGCGGTTGCTGAGGCGCCCACGTCCAGTCAACCGCCACGCGGCACCCAAGGCCGCAGGCTGTTAGGGCCCGCGGCGCTTCGCTCTTGCCCTTTCGCCTCCCTGCATGGCCAAGTCCGGGCGCGCCTTGGGCCTGGGGGCTACTGTCGGCGTTCTGGGAACGGGGGTCCCCTGACTTGCCTGCCTGCGGCCTGCAGCGTGGCTCAAAGGGGGCCCCAGCATAGCCCATCTCCATCAACACAGACCCAAGACCCTCGCGAGGGGCCAAGCCTCGCGGGGTGGACGACACGGAGCTTCCTCAGGCTGGCTCGCGAGGAGGCGGAGAGATCAAGGCAGGGTACCTCACGAGGTGCCCGTGACGCAAGCCATGACGACCAAAGGCGCCAGGCGGGCGCCAGCCGCGCAGTGTCCTCCTTTCCTCTTTGGTGCAAAGGGAGCAAGCGCAGGCGAGAGCATCAAGCAAAGGCACCCGTTTAGGTGCAACGAGACCAAGACTAGTCCAACGGCAGGGAGGAAGTCATTGTGGAGCCCAAGCCAGCGTCACCACCAGAGCCTTTGGCAGGCGAGGACCAACTTTAGTCAGGATAAGTGTACCAGATGTTCCCCTTCAAAATGGCCAATTGTTGGCGCCCTTCCCGCTCAATATTTGGGAAGAGGCCCAGGGCCTTTGCCTATAAATAGGACTAGCCACCCCCAGGGTAGGGGGGATCGAGAATCGGCCAACCCAGAAACAAGCCGGGATCGGATCGAGTAGCATCACAGAGAGAGAGAGAAGGGTGATTGAACTCCTCCCAGCAGTTCATCCCCCCCAGCCAAGAACAGACCCTCGCGAGGCTGTTCTTCCTTGTATTGCTCATCATCATCATCAGCCCAAGAGGCAATCCACCACACCACACACTGGAGTAGGGTATTACACCACAATGGTGGCCCGAACTAGTATAAACCCTGTGTCTCTCGTGCTGTTCTTTCCATAGCTTAGATCTTAGCGAGGCGGAGGGGTGCAGGTAGGTAGAAGGCGAAATCTCCGCGCGCACCCCAGTGTTCGAACCTCAAGGGTCTGCCGGAACCCGAAATCCGACAGGATCCATGCATTGACCCTTTTTGCGTATGGGGCAATGAGATATTAATGAACAAGCATCATGTGAGGAAACTGATAAGGATTATTAGAAAAAAGATATGAATGGTCGCAAGCAAATTATTTGTTTATGCTCTATCCAACACAACAGTGAGTTGTAGGATGGTAACTACAAACTCTGTAGCCTTCTCTTTTTACTGCCCATAATGAGTTGTTAGACAAAAATGTCTGAATCTTTTTCATTCGCAGTAGTTCCCGAAGCAGTTCACTCAAGATTACCTCACAAAGTACATGATTGGTGGACACACAGTGAAAGTTAAAGTATTTCATACAGAATACAATGAGCATCGAGAAGTCGTAATGAAGACAATGAAGGATGGACGGGCAGCCATCACAATGGGTTGGCCTAGAGTCGTGCGCGCATTACACATGGAGGAGGGCACAATATGGGCATTCCGCTTCACCTTCTCCAACAACCAGAATGTATTTCGCCTCTCTCTTTATAGTCTTTAGTACAACTATGGTTCATCATTCTTTACTTGGTGCTTTTGTAGTTCTTCAGTATATGTACCTGTGCATCGAATTATGCATTGGTGGTTGAACCTATATTTGTAATAAACATGGTTGGATATGAATTAAGTGATTGCCTACTTTCAAATTCAAAACATGTGATTTTTAAATTAGGGATTACACTGCACACGGTTTGCGAAAGCAAAACGTCTGCGATAGACATGGAGATCAGAAACGTTTCTAGGACCCACTACGTGTGCGATCAATTCCACTGCACACACAACATCCTCTTAAAAACCGTTTGCGTTAGGCCACCTTGCACAAACGTTTACCACATAAAAACTATGTGTGATTGACAGCCTTTGCCACACAGTTTCTTCTACGAACTGTGTGTGATGCATTCAATAACGCAAATGATAAAATTGTTAATATTGTGTGTAATCTCAACGCTATCACAGACGATTTAGTGGGGAAAATTGTGTGATGTACCTGTGAACGTATACGTTTTCCATGGAGCAACTATGTGGCATGTGATGAGGACATAGACCTGGGGTAGGGTAATAGGCCTGACCTATATGTCCTATCCAAGGTCACTGTGTTAGAAGCAAAGAAGCTCAAGAGATGACAGGGAGGGGCCAACAAAGGTGTCGAGTGCAATCCACTCGACCTACCAGTCACTCGGAGACTCCTCCTTCTTTGGGTCACTCGACCACATGATCATTCGACCATACAAGAATCCATTCGACCTGTTTGAAGAACAAGAGTCGTCGAGAACAGCAACGGGCAAGCGTCCACTCTGTAACCTTTAAGGCCATTAAGGCATTTAAGGCTACCGTTACCAGTAATGCCATCTCTTTATGTACCTTAAACTCCTTGTAACATGGGCTGGCTGGGGTCCTGGCGCACTCTATATAAGCCACACCCTCCACTGAGACAAGGGTTCGCACCCCCTGTAAACACACACATACATAATCCAGTCGACCGCCTCCGGGCACCGAGACGTAGGGCAGTTACTTCCTCTGCGAAGGGCCTGAACTCGTAAAACTCGTGTGTACAACTTCACCATAGCTAAGATCTTGCCTCCCCATACTTACCCCCATTCTACTGTCAGTCTTAGATCCATGACAGCTAGCGCCCGCCATGGGGCTGGTGTCTTCGCGACTTTCTGGTGGAGTTGCAATTTTTCCCATTCTCATCGTCATGGTTTCCGTCGGCGGACTGGTTGAGGGTCGCGAGATCCATCTCGGCGCGCTCGTGTTCATCACCGACGACTCTGCCTGGCTCCAGGAAGCTCCGCTCGACGTCGGTGCGCTCCCCGTCCACGAGGCGATGCACTTTCACGCGTGCATCCACGGCGTCCTTCTCCGACAATCGTCGACCCAATATCAGTCGGTTCCTATGGTGTCCTCATCCCCCGCCACTCGCCGGCACAAGCGTTCCGGTCGGTCGTGGCTCCAGCGGTGGGTGAGGCATGCGGTGGCCCGCTAGTCGGCCACCTCACATGTCGCGGCAATCGAGCCCCACGAAACTCTCTACGGCTTGTTCGACCTGTCGACTGGCTGCATTGAGATCGCATCCGAATGCGACAGCAGCGATCCCGCGGCAGAAGTCTTGATGGTCGACTGACCACCTAGTCCTCCTGGCTTCCCCCGCAACAACGGTGGCGATGGCGGCGGCGATCCGTTGCGCGTTCACGAGGAGTACTGCCCCGAGCCCCTTTCTTCGTAGCGGAGGGAAGAGCTTCGCCGTCGCAACATGGATGCACTTCACACTCCTATCGTTGGAGAATTCCCCGAGGCCCGGGCCTTGGAGGAAGCGCGCCTGGCCAACTTGGCTGAGCGCACTTGACTGGATTACCTGCAACATGCACTCGACGAGCATGCTTGGCAGCGGATTCCTGAATCCAGTCGACGACAGCTTTTTCCACCTCAAACTCAGGTATACCGCACTCCGATCCAAAATCTCACAGCCGTAGCCCGAAGAGCAGAGTCAATCCAGCCTTCCCAGTCAGAGGCAGGGAGGGGTTTGATGCAGATCCGAGCCTTGCTTCGAGCAGCCGGAGAACAGAATACAACAGTATCTCAGTTGCGGAATAGGATTCATAGCAGGTCTGTTGTGGCGGACACAGTCCAGTCGGCTCACAACCCAAGATCGCCTCTGCGGCGTGAGGGACGTGGGCACTGGCAGGATCAGTACAGAAACCGCGAGCAGTATGATCACTGACTCGACCACAATGATCGTCGTCGAGTGCCCACGCCTCGTCCGAGGAGTGGGTCATACGTGCCTCGGCGGCAGGATGACAGGCGGCCCCACAGCGGAGGGCGAAGAGTACCAGTCGACCCAAGGGAGCCAGGCTTTGATGTGAGATCTATTCTCATTCAAGGTCTGGTTGACGGGAACAGAGCGCATAGGGAAGGTCATGACAGAGATTATCCGACTGGCAACAGAGTGCACGTTTCTGGTCCCGAGTGTTTCAGTAGAGCCACCAGGGCTGCAATGATTCCTCCCAACTTCAGGTTGGCGCTGGAGTCAGCAAGTTCACCATTGAGTCTAAGCCTGACACTTGGCTTGAAGATTACCGAGTGGCTGTGCAAATTGGTGGTGGCAATGATGAAGTGGCAATGAAGCACCTCCCTCTCATGTTGGAAGGCTCGGCCAGGGCGTGGCTGAACCAATTAGCACCTGGTAGCATATACAGTTGGGAACAACTCGCCAGAGTGTTTGTTAGAACTTTTGAGGGTACTTGCAAGCGACCGACAGGGTTGACGAAATTGTAGTGTTGTGTACAGAAACTGAATGAAACCTTGAGAGACTATATCCAGAGATGGATCGCGTTACACCATATAGTGGAGAATGTGTCAAATCACCAAGCAATCTGTGCCTTCAAGGAAGGCGTTAAGTATCGGGAGTTGAATTTTAAATTCGGTCGGACAGGAGATATGACTCTGACTCGGATGATGGAGATTGCCACCAAATACGCTAACGGCAAAGAGGAAGACCGACTCCGGAGTGGCAAGCACAAAACAGTCACCCAAGACACCAGTGGAGGTACTTCCAATCGAAAACAGAAGGGTAAGGCCGAGCCAGTTGCTCCTGGTGAGGCCTTAGTTGTGGCTCAAGGAAAGTTCAAGGGGAAGCCCAAAGGGCCCTGGAATCCCAAGAAAGTGAAAGATCAAGACAGAAATGATGTGTTGGATTTGCCATGTCACATTAACACCAAGAAAGATGAAGAGGGTAATTTGATTTATCCCAAGCACACCACTCGACAGTGTCGACTCCTGATCCAGCAATTCCGAGAGAAGCAACCCAAGGAGAAGGAAAAGGAGTCGGACAAGGATGAGGACAAGGAAGAGGATGATGATGGTTTTCCCAACGTCAACTCCACTCTGATGATTTTTGCTGATGTTGAGAGCAAAAGTTGATTGATAGTTATCAACAGAGAAGTGAACATGGTTGCTCCGGCAACACCAAGTTATTTGAAGTGGTCCCAGACTGCCATCACATTCGACCAGTCTGACCATCCAGCATGTATAGCCACCCCTGGGAGGCAAGCGTTGGTGGCCGACCCAGTTGTTGAAGGCACTCGACTGACTAAAGTGCCGATGGATGGTGGTAGTGGCCTGAATAACCTTTATGCTGAAACCTCGAAGGGAATGGGGATTCCGATGTCCAAGCTCAGCGAAAGTAATATGAGTTTCCATGGCATTATACCCGGCAACAAGGCTGAATCACTCGGCCAGATCACCCTTGATGTGGTTTCCGGTGATTCCAAGAATTACCGCAAAGAAAAGTTGACATTTGAAGTAGTGGATTTCAAGAGTGCTTATCATGCCATTCTGGGTAGGCCTGCCTATGCACATTTCATGGCTCGACCGTGTTACGTATACCTCAAATTGAAAATACCTGGTCCTAGAGGAGTGATCACTATCACTGGCAATCGGCAGAAAGCAGAAGAGTGCTTCCAGAAGGGCTCAAAAATTGCCGATGCACAAATGGCGGTAGTCGAAATGCAAGAATACCAGAAAAATGCAGATCCGAGTGATTTGCTGCGCTCCAAGAAGCCTCCCACTGATTCTGCATTTCAGTCGTCCGGTGAAACCAAGCCGATTCATATTCACCCGACCGATCCTAATGCTGCTCCTACTCATATTTCAACTTCACTCGACAGCAAATATGAAGAAGCGCTCATCCAGTTCGTCCGTGAGAACTGGGACATCTTTGCATGGAAACCTTCTGACATGCCGGGTGTACCCAGGGGACTGGCTGAGCATCATTTGCGAGTCGACCCGAAAGTAAAACTAGTCAAAGAACATCTTCGACGGTCCGCCGTACAGAAGAGAAAAGCAATTGGTGAGGAAGTGGCTCGGCTCCTGGCAGCTGAGTTCATCTGCGAGATTTACCACTCCGAGTGGCTCGCCAATGTTGTTATGGTCCCCAAGAAGGACGACTTACTTCGCATGTGCATTGACTTCAAGCATATCAATCGGGCCTGCCCGAAAGATCATTTTCCTCTCCCTCGCATTGACCAAATTGTCGATTCGACTGCGGGGTGTGAGCGTTTGTCTTTTCTAGACGCCTATTCCGGGTACCATCAGATCCGACTGTATGGACCCGATGAGATAAAAACAACTTTCATCACTCCATTCGGATGCTTTTGTTATGTCACCATGCCATTCGGTCTCAAGAACGCTGGGGCCACATTCATGAGGATGATTCAGAAGTGTCTACTCACTCAAATTAGTCGGAATGTGGAAGCATAGATGGATGACATTGTGGTCAAGTCGCGCAAAGGTTCCGACCTGCTGACTGACCTTGCTGAAACCTTTGCCAACCTGAGAAGATATGATATCAAGCTTAACCCATCAAAGTGTACTTTTGGAGTTCCTAGCAGAAAGTTACTCGACTTTCTCATTTCCGAATGAGGGATCGACGCGAACCCAAAGAAAGTTGGTGCTATACTTCGAGTGAAGCGCCCTGTGCGCGTGCATGATGTCCAGAAGCTTACTGGTTGTTTGGCCGCCTTGAGTCGATTCATTTCTTGCCTCGGTGAAAAGGCATTGCCTCTTTACCAACTGATGAAGAAATCTGACAAGCTTGAGTGGACTCCTGAAGCTGATGCAGCGTTTGCAGATCTCAAAGCCCTGCTTTCCACCCAGCCGGTGCTCGCTGCCCTAATCAGCAAAGAGCCTTTACTGCTTTACATTGCAGCCACTGGACAAGTTGTGAGTACAGTACTCACGGTCGAGCGGGAAGAAGAAGGAAAAGCCTATAAAGTTCAGCGCCCAGCATACTATGTTTCTAAAGTTTTAACTCCATCCAAGCAAAGATATCCACATAATCAGAAGCTTGTTTATGGGATTTACATGACCACGAAGAAGGTTGCACATTATTTCTCTGATCACTCTGTTACAGTCGTCAGCGACGCACCATTGTCAGAAATTCTGAACAACAGAGATGCAACTGGTCGAGTGGCAAAATGGGCGATTGAACTCCTTCCCTTGGATATCAAGTTTGAGGCAAAGAAAGCTATCAAGTCCCAGGCAATAGCGGATTTCCTTGCCGAGTGGATCGAACAGCAACTGCCGACTTAGATTCACTCGGACCACCGGACATGTTCTTTGATGGATCCAAGATGCTGAATGGTTCTGGTGCTGGGGTGGTATTGGTATCCCCCCAAGGTGACAAGGTCTGCTATTTCTCCAAATTCATTTCGATTCCTCCAACAATGAAGCTGAATATGAGGCACTTTTGTACGGGTTGCGTATGGACATTTCACTCAGCGTCCGTCGCCTCATGGTCTACGACGACTCAGATTTGATGGTGAATCAAATAATGAAGGAGTGGGACGTCAGAAGCCCAGCTATGACTGGCTACTGCAATGCGGTGAGAAAGTTAGAAAAGAAGTTTGCGGGTTTAGAACTCCACCATATACCCCGACTGAAAAATCAAGCAGCGGATGATTTGGCGAAGATAGGTTCCAAGAGAGAAGCCATTCCTAGTAATGTGTTTTTGGAGCATATTCATACACCTTCAGTCCAGGAAGATCCTTTCACTGAAGAGCCCCCGCTGATCCGACTGAAGTCGAAGTCCCGGCCGTGGTCGACTTGATCATGGAGGTTTTGATCATCACTCCCGACTGGACACTGCCGTACATTGCGTACATCCTCAGGAAGGAACTCCCAGAGGACGAAAAAGAGGCCCGACAGATCGTCCGCCGATCCAAAGCTTTTACTGTGATAAGAGGGCAGCTGTTCAGAGAAAGTGTAACTGGAGTCAGCCAGAAATGCATAACACCAGAGGAAGGCCGAGTGATCCTCAACGACATCCACTCGGGGACCTGTGGTCACCATGCGTCCTCTCGGACCATTGTGGCCAAAGCATACCGAGCAGGATTTTATTGACCATGGGCAAATGAGATGGCACAAGAAATAGTCGACAAATGTGAAGGTTGCTAGTTTTACTCCAACATGTCTCACAAGCCTGCGTCAGCCCTGAAGACCATTCCACTCATCTGGCCCTTCACTGTTTGGGGTTTGGACATGGTTGGACCTCTGAGAACGGGTCGGAGCGGCTTCACTCATGTACTCGTGGCAGTCGACAAATTCACCAAATGGATTGAAGCCAAACCTATCAAAAGTCTTGAAGCCAGTACTGCAGTCAGTTTCATCAGAGAGTTAACATTCAGATATGGTGTTCCGCACAGCATCATCACTGACAACGCTCGAACTTCAGAGCCTTCTACGCTTCCCAAGGCACTCGAGTCAACTATGCTTCAGTCGCCAATCCCTAGTCAAATGGACAAGCTGAAAGAGAAAACGGGTTGATCCTCAAAGGACTGAAACCCTGACTGATGCATGATCTCAAGCATGCGGTAGGCGCCTGGGTCGATGAACTTCCGTCAGTACTTTGGGGTTTGAGGACGACTCCGAATCGGTCGACTGGTTGAACTCCATTCTTCTTGGTCTATGGAGCTAAAGCTGTGCTTCCGAGTGACTTGCTTCATAATGCACCCAGAGTCGAGATTTTCTCAGAAGATGAAGCAGAACAGGCTCGGCAAGATGCAGTTGATTTCCTAGAAGAGGAAAGAGAGATGGCTCTGATCCGATCGACCATTTATCAGCAAGACCTGCGTCGATTCCACGCTAGAAACATGAGGGGTCGAGCATTTCAGGAAGGAGACTTGGTTCTTCGAGTGGATCAGCAGAAACCACACAAGCTCGCCCCTACTTGGGAAGGTCCTTTCATCATCACCAGAGTGCTCCACAACGGAGTGTACCACCTCTACAACGTCGAGCATAAGAAAGATGAGCCACGTGCTTGGAATGCAGAGTTGCTCCGCCCCTTTTACACTTAAGCATTCAGACTATTGAGATGTAATAAGAAATATCCCTTGGTTTGATTATCAAAGACACGGTTTTACAGTCTCATAAATGATCGTTGTTCTTTTTTTCTTCTAAATCCCCCAGTGGGTGCCTTAGATGCGAATCTGTTTCGCCTAAGTTTAACAAATCCTATCGAGTGATGAGCAAGCCTCTCACTCGAGGGCTTAGCTGCAAATCCGTTTCGCCTAAGTTTGAAAAATTCTACCGAGTGGTGAGCAAGCCTCTCACTCGGGGGCTTAGCAGCAGTCCAGTACTCGCCTAAGTTTGAAAAATCCTACCGAGTGATGAGCAAACCTACACTCGGGGGCTTAGGTGCAGTCCAGTACTCGCCTAAGCTTGAAAAATCCTACTGAGTGGTGAGCAAGCCTCTCACTCAGAGGCTTAGCTGCAGTCCAGTACTCGCCTAAGTTTGAAAAATCCTGCCGAGTGGTGAGCAAGCCTCGCACTCGGGGGCTTAGCTGTAGTCCAGTACTCGCCTAAGTTTGAAAAATCCTACCGAGTGGTGAGCAAACCTCACACTCGGGGGCTTAGCTACAGTCCAGTACTCGCCTAAGTTTGAAAAATCCTACCGAGTGGTGAGCAAGCCTCTCACTCGGAGGCTTAGCTGCAGTCCAGTACTCGCCTAAGTTTCAAAAATCCTACCGAGTGGTGAGCAAGCCTCTCACTCGGGGGCTTAGCTGCATTCCAGTACTCGCCTAAGTTTGAAAAATCCTACCGAGTGGTGAGCAAGCCTCTCACTAGGAGGCTTAGCTGCAGTCCAGTACTCGCCTAAGTTTGAAAAATCCTACCGAGTGGTGAGCAAACCTCACACTCGGGGGCTTATCGGCAGTCCAGTACTCGCCTATATTTAAAAAATCCTACCGAGTGATGAGCAAACCTCACACCCAGGGGCTTAGCTGCAGTCTGGTACTCGTCTAAGTTCAAAAAACACCCCTATCCACAAGGACGACGAGGTGCAGGTTGACTGCAATCCTCTCCTCGGAGCTGCGCCACAAGTACAACATGCGCTCCATCCCTATCCGCAAGGACGACGAGGTGCAGGTCGACTGCAATCCTCTCCTCAGAGCTGCGCCACAAGCACAACATGCGCTCCATCCCTATCCGCAAGTAAGACGAGGTGCATGTCGACTGCAATCCTCTCCTCGGAGCTGCGCCACAAGTACAACGTGTGCTCCATCCCTATCCACAAGAATGACGAGGTGCAGGTCGACTGCAACCTTTTCTTCGGAGCTGCGTCACAGATACAAAGATTATTCCGAGTGAAGAACAAGTTCCACTCGAAGGCAAACACAAGCATATTCGGAGATAAACCAAGTTCAGATAAATCCCAAAGTTCCGAACCACGGATCCATAGTACTCGAGCATCAAGCCCAAAGAAGTTTAACGATTACACAATCACTCGGCATTCCGAGGCAAATAAAGGTGAAGCATAATGTTTTTGGTCACTCGTCAGGAGGAGGGCTGGCTGGATCGCAGAAACTTTCAAGGTCTATGCTGGTTGCGATGCGAGTGGCGGCATCAAGGAAAGTGTCCATGAAGGACTGGAAAGTGTGCCTTTTTGTGTTAGAAACCTTGAGCTCTGCCATCTTGTCCTCTTTGACATACTTGCAGTGCACTCGGACCAGGGACAGGGCGACATCAGCGCCTCAGCGAGAAGATGACTTCTTCCATTCTTGCACTCGCTTAGGTATTTGATTCAGTCGGGCCATCAGAGACTCGAGGTCTTGAGACAGTTTTGCTTGAGGCCAGAGTTCAGCATCAACCCGAGTCATCGCCGCCTTCAGGCGGGCAAGATAAGCAACTGCGCTGTCCATGCGAGATTCCAACCGCAGCACATTCATTGCGACGTCATCTTTGACTGGGCAATTTATGGGGTCTCGACCCGTCTTGACCCGCCCAGTTTCTGCTTTAAAGTCCTGGCAAAGCTCTGCACAGTCGAATGAATGGTGAGTCGACAATATAATAAGACCTGCCAATCGACCATAACAAGTCAGTCGAACATCAATACCTTCAAGTTTTAAGACTAGTTGAGCAACAATCTGGCCCAGATAAGACTCCAACTCGCTCTTCTTGACTTTGAGGCTCCCAATCTCGTCAGACAGCTTGTCCTTGTCCTTCTTTAGTCGCTCGACCTCCCGATTGGCGTCAGAGACAACAGTCTTCAGTTTGGAGTTCTCTTCTTCTAACTTGCCGACTGAAGCAAGCTTCTTGTCAACAAGTGTTGTTTTCTCCCGCGCCTCCTTCTGCGCGGCAGCAAGATCCAGATCTTTCTTCTCCAGAGCCTGCTCCATTTTCTCTAAAGAAATAACATTCTTCAGACGAGCTTGGAGTTGACAGTTTTCACTACGTACATCTGCTCGAGTGAAATCACTCGGTTCAAAAAAATGGAAAGGAAAAGTGCCAGTCATAAGATGGACAATTGTTGATTGGTTACCTCCCATGGCAGCTACTTCGTCACGAGCAGTCTTGAGATTCTTATTGGCCAATTCCAGATCATGGTTGAGGCTGATTTGCTGATTGTTCAATGAAGAAAGTTGAGCCCCAAGATTACAAGATTTCTACAGTCAATATATAAGACATATCAGTTGACAGAAACAAAAAAGCATCACAGTGAAAGTTACTCTAAGACTACCACCAAATCAAACATTCAACGACAGTCTCGGGGACTACACCCAGTGGGTGCACTTAGCGTGCCCCCACTGGTTGGATTCAACACTCGGCATGGTCTGCCCAGCTTGAGTAAAAAAAAGAGCGAAGACAGTTGTTCTCAGACCATAGTTGACTTCCCGCAGTCCACCACGGTCTCGGGGACTACACCCAGTGGGTGCACTTAGCGTGCCCCCACGGGTTCATATTGTCACTCGACATGACCTGCCCAGACCGAGTGAGAAAATTCAGATTTTCAGACCATAGTCGACTGCCCGCAGTCAAGTATGGTCTCGGGGACTACACCTAGTGGGTGCACTCAGCGTTCCCCCACTAGTTCAAAATTCCAAGTCGACTGAAGTGGACGACCTATACGACTTTAGGGCAGACAAACCCCAGTGGGTGGATGAGAAGTAAGATCAGTCGGAAAACCAACTAACCTGGACATTGGTCTGTAGAGCAGCGCTAGCGTTGAAAGCCACCTGACTGGCCTCGTGCACCACTTTCATCTGTCCCATCACAAGATTCAACTGAAGAGGAGCTTCCTTGGCGGCACTCGGTGGGTTGTCTGGAGTTTGGTACGAAGTGAAAAGAGATGATGGCAGAACAGTCGAAGCACTCGCTGGGTCTGATGCATGGAGTTGTACTAGAGCAGCAGGGGTATGAGCAGCTGACCCTGATGGATAGTCAGTCGACAGCGGGATAGCGAAAGTGACGTTGGTGCGAGCCGGATCTACGGATCGCTCCACCGCCGTCCCAGACATCAGTGTCGACTGAGGAACCTGAACCTCAGGCGCTTTCCTGCTCAGTCTGTGGTCCCTCCTCCTTTCCCTCAGAGGCACTTATTCTTATTCATCGTCCGGAAGCACAACAACATCTTGTGGAGCTGCAGCAAACAAGAAAAGTCAGAGAGACGACTGACGAACAGTCCAGTCGACCGACTAAATTCGAGTCAAGCAGACTTACTGGCTTTGGAGGTAGCTGCGTCATCGGTTTCCTCGTCATCTGGGACCTTGTCAATATCCATATCAGTCATGGCGGAGGCCGGGCTGGAAAAGTTCATCATCCACTCGGTCAGGACAGGAGAATCAGTTGAAGGAAAGAAACACGGAAAGAACGTTTACCCAGAAGCAACAGGAACATCCATCTTGATCTTAGGCAAGGTCTTCCGGGCCTTCGAGGGATTGATCTTGGGCTGCTTGATGACTTTCTCAGCCAGCTCTAGAGTCGGAGACCGAGCGCGCTTTTGAGATGGAACGCTCAAGGCCACAGTCTTACCGTGCCTGCCCACAGGATCGTGGCGTTGCTTGGATCGATGTTCTGAACGAGGCGGTGAGTCGACTACTTCCTCGTCGTCTGACTCGTCGCTCTCATCTTCATCATCGTCGTCTGGTGACTCCCATTCACCGCTCTCCTCCGCGCTGTCCTCGCCCTCATGGTCCTGCTCCAGAGCTTGTTCACCATTGGGCATTGAGTACATCTCTTTGTAAATCTACAAGACAAGAAGTCAAGTGGAAATTAGTTAGATTAACAAATAGTCGGAAAACACATTCAAATGCAATCGGTCATATCGGCCAAACCTTGTCTGGCTGGTTGCTGTTTCTGAAAGGGTTGACTCTCCTGGCGCCCCTGGGGCTGTCCTTGTTCCCGGTGATGCTCGTCAGCCATTGAGCCACTGTTTCGGCCGGCACCTCCTCTGGATGAACCCGAGCGGTGTCGCCAGCGCCGGAGTACATCCAAATGGAATGGTCACGGGCCTGGAGCGGTTGGATGCGCTGACTAAGGAACACCTCCAACAAATCCATGCCGGTGATGCCTTGGTTGATCAGCTGGACCACTCTCTCGACCAGCATGCCAGTCTCCGCCTTCTCCGCAGCGGTCACTTTCAACGAGGAAGGAGTCTGAACATGGTCGAAAGAAAAAGGAGGAAGTCCAGTCGACTGGCCTGGAGTCGCGATATCCTTGCAGTAGAACAAGGTCGACTGCCAGTCTCTGACCGACTCAGGAAGGGTCATCGAAGGAAACGAACTCCTTTTCCTCTTCTGGATACCCAACCCCCCACACATCTGGATAACATGGGTTTTATCGTCCTTCGAGTTTGCTTTCTTCATTGTCTGGGATCGGATGGTGAAAATGTGCTTGGAAAGACCCCAGTGCGGTCGACACCCCAAGAAATTCTCGCACATGGACACGAACGCAGCAAGATACGTGATGGTGTTGGGAGTGAAATGATGGAGTTGGGCCCCGAAGAAATTCAAGAAACCCCGGAAAAAAGGATGTGGAGGAAGCGAGAAACCACGGTTGACATGAGTAGCAAGCAAAACGCACTCACCCGGCCGCGACTGCGGCTCCGTCTCCCCCTCCGGCAATCGGGCAGCCT
The DNA here is from genome assembly GCF_056163025.1 of Triticum urartu. Classification (NCBI taxonomy): domain Eukaryota; kingdom Viridiplantae; phylum Streptophyta; class Magnoliopsida; order Poales; family Poaceae; genus Triticum; species Triticum urartu. Next base: position 411,211,873 of record NC_141879.1, on the reverse strand, counting down.
TGTGGACGATCAGCCCTGACTCGGCCAACTGATCCAAATCAAAGATCGGATACAATCACCCTGGATCCAACCTGGCGGCAGCCATGAGCGCGATGAAGATCCCCGATTCGTCTTCTTTCCCTTCGCCGCCCCCGTCGCCTTCTTCGTGCGTTCCAGCGCCACCGTGTTTTCCTTTTCCATGGCGGCGGAGCGGCGGCATCGAGAGTGGAGAAGCCGGATGCGGAGGTGGAGCAAGAGGAAGAAGAAGAAGAATGGACGCGCACAGTGCAGGCGCCTCGGCCTCACCGCTTTTAAAGGCCCACTTCCGAGTGGCTGACACGCGGGCTCGGGTAATCCTGTCAAATCCCTCAACAGTCGCACGTGAGATACGTGGCGAAAAAGGTGGCGTGGAAATCAAAACATTCCTGTTTATCCACTCCGCTTACCACGGCGCGCTCCGTCCGGCGCGCTTCCCCCGAAATTTCGAATCCCGCGAAATCCGGGATCCGCTGCAACCAGTCATGCCAAAGATTTCCCATCAAAGACAACACTCGACAGGTGATGTTATAAAACCAATCGGCAATTTCTGAATCGATCAAGGCGACTAAAACGAAGCCGAAATTCCAACACTGACCTCTGTTCAGAAGTGAATAGTTGGGAAACACAAGAGTCAAGACAATATCAACTTCAACCTTCTCTTCACTCGGACCTCAATCCATTCGGGGGCTAATGATGAGGACATAGATCTGGGGTAGGGTAATAGAGCTGACCTATATGTCCTATCCAAGGTCACTGTCTTAGAAGCCAAGAAGCTCAAGAGATGACAGGGATGGCCCAACAAAGGTGTCGAGTGCAATCCACTCGACCTACCAGTCACACGGAGACTCCTCCTTCTTCGGGTCACTCGACCACACGATCATTCAACCATATGATACGTCTCCAACGTATCTATAATTTTTGATTGCTCCATGCTATATTATCTACTGTTTTGGACAATATTGGGCTTTATTATCCACTTTTATATTCTTTTTGGGACTAACCAATTAACCGGAGGCCCAGCCCAGAATTGCTGTTTTTCTGCCTATTTCAGTGTTTCGAAGAAAAGGAATATCGAATGGAGTCGAAACGGAATGAAACCAACTGGAGAATTTATTTTTGGAAGGAAAGCTACCAGAAAAACTTGGAGTGCACGTTAGGAAAGGAATGAGGGAGCCACGAGGCAGGGGGCGCGCCCTCCACCCTCGTGGGCCCCTCGTGGCTCCCCTGACATACTTCTTTCACCCATATATACCCACGTACCCTAAAACTATCGAGGGGCAGAATAGATTGGGAGTTCCGCCGCCAGAAGCCTCCGTAGCCACCGAAAGCCAATCTAGACCCGTTCCGGCACCCTGCCGGAGGGGGAATCCTTCTCCGGTGGCCATCTTCATCATGCCGGTGCTCTCCATGACGAGGAGGGAGTAGTTCTCCCTCCGGGCTGAGGGTATGTACCAGTAGCTATGTGTTTGATCTCTCTCTCTCTCTCGTGTTCTTGAGGTGGTACGATCTTGATGTATCGCGAGCTTTGCTATTATAGTTGGATCTTATGATGTTTTCTCCGCCCTCTACTCTCTTGTAATGGATTGAGTTTCCCCTTTGAAGTTATCTTATCAGATTGAGTCTTTAAAGATTTGAGAACACTTGATGTATGTCTTGCCATGCGTATCTGGGGTGACAATGGGATACCACGTGAATCACTTCATGTATGTTTTGGTGATCAACTTGCGGGTTCCTCCCATGAACCTATGCATAGGGGTTGGCACACGTTTTCGTCGTGATTCTCTGGTAGAAACTTTGGGGCACTCTTTGAGATTCTATGTGTTGGTTGAATAGATGAATCTGAGATTGTGTGATGCATATCGTATAATCATTCCCACGGATACTTGAGGTGACATTGGAGTATCTAGGTGACATTAGGGTTTTGATTGATTTGTGTCTTAAGGTGTTATTCTAGTACGAACTCTAGGGCTGTTTGTGACACTTATAGAAATAGCCCAACGGATTGATTGGAATGAATAACTTTGAGGTGGTTTCGTACCCTACAATAATCTCTTCGTTTGTTCTCCGCTATTAGTGACTTTGGAGTAACTCTTTGTTGCATGTTGAGGTATAGTTATATGATCCAATTATGTTATTATTGTTGAGGGAACTTGCACTAGTGAAAGTATGAACCCTAGGCCTTGTTTCAACGCATTGCAATACCGTTTACGCTCACTTTTATCATTAGTTACCTTGCTGTTTTTATATTTTCAGATTACAAATACCTTTATCTACCATCCATATACCACTTGTATCACCATCTCTTCGCCGAACTAGTGCACCTATACAATTTACCATTGTATTGGGTGTGTTGGGGACACAAGAGACTCTTTGTTATTTGGTTGCAGGGTTGCTTGAGAGAGACCATCTTCATCCTACGCCTTCTACGGATTGATAAACCTTAGGTCATCCACTTGAGGGAAATTTGCTACTGTCCTACAAACCTCTGCACTTGGAGGCCCAACAACATCTACAAGTAGAAGGTTGTGTAGTAGACATCAAGCTCTTTTCTGGCACCGTTGCCGGGGAGGTGAGTGCTTGAAGGTATATCTTTAGGTCTTGCAATCGAATCTTTTTGTTTCTTGTTTTAGCACTAGTTTAGTTTATAAAAGAAAACTATATAAAAATGGAATTAAGTTTGCCTCATACGCTTCATCTTTTTAATATCTTTCGTGAGTATGATGGAAAGGAAAATTGTGCCAAAGTGCTAGAAGAAGAATGCATTAAAATGTTTGGCACTAAATCTTTGAAGGATGAGCATGATTGCAATGTTGTTAGTATGAACTCCTTGAATATCCATAGTACTAATGATGATTGCACTAGTTATGATGAAAATGTCTCCTATAAACATGTCAATTTTTGTGGAGTGCATTGGGTTTGCAAGTACATACCAAATAGGGAAGATAGATATTGCAAGAGGCATAAGTACTTAGAAACTAAATTGTTGCAAGAAAGTCTTGATGATTGTGCTGAAAAATTCAATATTTTTCGCGCCCCTTGTGAACTTTGCAATGAACATGGTCATTTAAATCTCCAATGCAAATTGTTTCATGACCGAATCATATCCAAAAATTGTGATAATTTGATTACCCTTGAGCATCATAAAGATCTTAGTCTTCTTTTGGGGTATGAGGAAATGAAACGTATAACTGAGGGTATTCCAAAGTTTAATCTTGATAGATTTCTTGATTTTGATCTAGAGAAGATTTATATGTATTGTGCGGTGAATTGCATTGAAAATCCTTATAATGCCAATTACATAAAGAAAAGAAAACAAATAGAAGATGAAGAGAACACTAATGAAAGGGAAGAGACTTCCCAATATTCTCCTATTATTTCTTATGATGAATCAGGTAACGAGGCGGAGCCTCCTATTCAACCAATCTCATTAATAAGGAGCTCCAAAAAGAGGATTGAACCCACACATGATGTGGTGAAGAAGAAGAAAAGAAAAAGAAAGAGAGGTAAAAAGATATCTCTCCCAAATAATGCTGCTCCTATTACTATTGTGCCTCATGAAAATATAATTGTGGAAGATAATGATACTTCTTATGATCTTGAAAATCTTTTTGGCACTTGCTTGGAAGAATATGATAATTTCTATACTATTGGTGCTATCCATACTATTAATGATGAGAGTGATTATGCTTATGATATGAAAAGGCCTAAGCTTGGGATGCTATTTTGATGAAGATGATGTTTTTGAGAATATATTTGCTGCAATTAATGTTTGTCCCAAGCTTGGGGATGCTACGTTTAATGAAGATGATATTTTTAGTCTCCCAAGTTTTGATATGCAAATTTATAATGATGATAGCATACCTCCTACCTATGATGATTATCGTGATTATACTTATGCTATAAAAAGTAGTGATTATATTTATAAAACTTGTCATGATTATGATTACTCCTTCTTTGAACATTACTCTTTTAATGTGGAAACAATTTATTGTATTCAAGTCTCTTATGATACTCCCACTATTCTGAATGAGAAGAATTTTGCTTATGTGGAGATTAGTAAATTTTCTATGCTTGTAGATCATGAAAAGAATGCTTTAGGTGCTGGTTACATTGTTGAATTCATTCATGATGCTGCTGAAAATTATTATGAGGGAGGAACATATGCTTGTAGGAATTGCAATAATATCAAGTTTCCTCTTTATGTGCTTAAAGTTTTGAAGTTATGCTTGTTTTGCTTTCCTATGCAAGTTGATTCTTGTTCCCACAAGTTGTTTTCTCACAAAATCCCTATGCATAGGAAGTGGGTTAGACTAAAATATGCTAGTCATATTCTTCATGATGCTCTCTTTATGTTTCAATTCTTACCCTTTATGTGAGCATCACTGAAATCATCATGCCTAGCTAAGGGCGTTAAACGATAGCGCTTGTTGGGAGGCAACCCAATTTTATTTTTGTTCCTTGCTTTTTGATCCTGTTTAGTAATAAATAATTTATCTAGCCTCTGTTATGATTGAGTTTTTACGTTTTAATTAGTGTTTGTGCCAGGTAGAACCTTTGGGAAGACTTGGGGAAAGTCTTTGCGATCCTGCTGTAAAAAACAGAAACTTTAAGCGCTCACGAGAATTGCTGCCATTTTTATTTGGAGAGTGATATTTAGTTTATTATTTTTTAGGATGATTAATATATAAATTACTCAGGTCCAGAAATTTATTTGAGAATTTTAGGAGTTCCATAAGTATACGTTTGATCCAGATTACTACAGACTGTTCTGTTTTTAACAGATTCTGTTTTCGATGTGTTGTTTGCTTATTTTGATGAATCTATGAGTAGTATCGGAGGATATGAACCATAGATAAGTTGGAATACAGTATATATTACACTAATATGAATTTATAATGAGTTCAAAACAGTACCTAAGTGGTGATTTATTTTCTTATACTAACGGAGCTTACGAGTTTTCTGTTAAGTTTTGTGTTGCGAAGTTTTCAAGTTTTGGGTAAAGATTCGATGGACTATGGAATAAGGAGTGGCAAGAGACTAATCTTGGGGATGACCAAGGCACCCCAAGGTAATATTCAAGGACAACCTAAAGCCTAAGCTTGGGGATGCCCCGGAAGGCATCCCCTCTTTCGTCTTCGTTCATCGGTAACTTTACTTGGAGCTATATTTTTATTCGCCACATGATATGTGTTTTGCTTGGAGCGTCAGTTTATTTTATTTAGTTTTGATTGATATTTGAATAAAATACCAAGATCTGAAATTCTTAAATTTTAGAGAGTCTTCACATAGTTGCATAATTATTCGACTACTCATTGATCTTCATTTATATGTTTCGGAGTAGTTTTTCATTTGCTCTAGTGCTTCACTTATATCCTTTTAGAGCACGGTGGTGGTTTTATTTAATAGAAATAGATGAACTCTCATGCTTCACTTATATTATTTTGAGAGTCTTTAATAGCATGGTAATTTGCTTAAATAATCCTAATATGCTAGGTATTCAAGATTAGTTAAAAATTTCTTATGAGTGTTTTGAATACTAAGAGAAGTTTGATGCTTGATGATTGTTTTGAGATATGGAGGTAATAATATCAAAGTCGTGCTAGTTGAGTAGTTGTGAATTTGAGAAATGCTTGTGTTGAAGTTTGCAAGTCCCGTAGCATGCACGTATGGTAAAGGTTGTGTAACAAATTTGAAACATGAGGTGTTATTTGATTGTCTTCCTTATGAGTGGCGGTCGGGGACGAGCGATGGTCCTTTCCTACCAATCTATCCCCCTAGGAGCATGCACATAGTGCCGAGGTTTTTGATGACTTGTAGATTTTTGCAATAAGTATGTGAGTTCTTTATGACTAATGTTGAGTCCATGGATTATACGCACTCTCACCCTTCCATCCTTGCTAGCCTCTTCGGTACCGTGCATTGCCCTTTCTCACATTGAGAGTTGGTGCAAATTTCTCCGGTGCATCCAAACCCTGTGATATGATACGCTCTTTCACACATAAACCTCCTTATATCTTCCTCAAAACAGCCACCATACCTACCTATTATGGCATTTCCATAGCCATTCCAAGATATATTGCCATGCAACTTTCCACCGTTCCGTTTATCATGACACATTCATCATTATCATATTGCTTAGCATGATCATGTAGTTGACATAGTATTTGTGGCAAAGCCACCGTTCATAATTTTCATACATGTCACTCTTGATTCATTGTACACCGCCGGAGGCATTCATATAGTCATACTTTGTTCTAGTATTGAGTTGTAATCATTGAGTTGTAAATAAATAGAAGTGTGATGATCATCATTAATAGAGCATTGTCCCAAAAAAAGAAGAAAGGCCAAAAAAACATAAAAGGGAAAGGCCAAATAAAAAAAGAAGAAAGGCAAAAAAGGGAAAGGCCAAATAAAAAAATAAAAAAATAAAAGGGACAATGCTACTATCCTTTTTCCACACTTGTGCTTCAAAGTAGCACCATGATCTTTATGATAGAGAGTCTCTTGTTTTGTCACTTTCATATACTAGTGGGAATTTTCATTATAGAACTTGGCTTGTATATTCCAACAATGGGCCTCCTCAAGTGCCCTAGGTCTTCATGAGCAAGCAAGTTGGATGCACACCCACTTAGTTTCTTTTGTTAAGCTTTCATACATTTATAGCTCTAGTGCATCCGTTGCATGGCAATCCCTACTCCTTGCATTAACATCAATCGATGGGCATCCCCATAGCCCATTGATCAGCCTCGTTGTTGTGAGACATTCTCCTTTTTTGTCTTCTCCACATAACCCCCATCATCATATTCTATTCCACCCATAGTGCTATGTCCATGGCTCGCGCTCATATATTGCGTGAAAGTTTATAGGTTTGAGATTACTAAAGTATGAAACAATTGCTTGGCTTGTCATCGGGGTTGTGCATGATGAGAGCATTCTTGTGTGACGAAAATGGAGCATGACTAAACTATATGATTTTGTAGGGATTAACTTTCTTTGGCCATGTTATTTTGAGAGGACATAATTGCTTAGTTAGTATGCTTGAAGTATTATTATTTTTATGTCAATATGAACTTTTGTCTTGAATCTTTCGGATCTGAACATTCATACCACAATTAAGAAGAATTACATTGAAATTATGCCAAGTAGCACTCCGCATCAAAAATTCTTTTTTATCATTTACCTACTCGAGGACGAGCAGGACTTAAGCTTGGGGATGCTTGATACGTCTCCAACGTATCTATAATTTTTGATTGCTCCATGCTATATTATCTACTATTTTGGACAATATTGGGCTTTATTATCCACTTTTATATTCTTTTTGGGACTAATCTATTAACCGGAGGCCCAACCCAGAATTGCTGTTTTTTTGCCTATTTCAGTGTTTCGAAGAAAAGGAATATCAAACGGAGTCGAAATGGAATGAAACCAACTGGAGAAGTTATTTTTGGAAGGAAAGCTACCAGAAAAACTTGGAGTGCACATCAGGAAAGGAATGAGGGAGCCACGAGGCAGGGGGCGCGCCCTCCACCCTCGTGGGCCCCTCGTGGCTCCCCTGACATACTTCTTTCACCCATATATACCCACGTACCCTAAAACTATCGAGGGGCAGAATAGATCGGGAGTTCCGCCGCCAGAAGCCTCCGTAGCCACCGAAAGCCAATCTAGACCCGTTCCGGCACCCTGTCGGAGGGGGAATCCTTCTCCGGTGGCCATCTTCATCATCCCGGTGCTCTCCATGACGAGGAGGGAGTAGTTCTCCCTCAGGGCTGAGAGTATGTACCAGTAGCTATGTGTTTGATCTCTCTCTCTCTCTCATGTTCTCGAGGTGGTACGATCTTGATGTATCGCGAGATTTGCTATTATAGTTGGATCTCATGATATTTTCTCCCCCCTCTACTCTCTTGTAATGGATTGAGTTTCCCCTTTGAAGTTATCTTATCAGATTGAGTCTTTAAAGATTTGAGAACACTTGATGTATGTCTTGCCGTGCGTATCTGTGGTGACAATGGGATACCACGTGAATCACTTGATGTATGTTTTGGTGATCAACTTGCGGGTTCCTCCCATGAACCTATGCATAGGGGTTGGCACACGTTTTCATCGTGATTCTCTGGTAGAAACTTTGGGGCACTCTTTGAGGTTCTATGTGTTGGTTGAATAGATGAATCTGAGATTGTGTGATGCATATTGTATAATCATACCCACATATACTTGAGGTGACATTGGAGTATCTAGGTGACATTAGGGTTTTGGTTGATTTGTGTCTTAAGGTGTTATTCTAGTACGAACTCTAGGGCTGTTTGTGACACTTATAGGAATAGCCCAACGGATTGATTGGAAAGAATAACTTTGAGGTGGTTTCGTACCCTTCCATAATCTCTTCGTTTGTTCTCCGCTATTAGTGACTTTGGAGTGACTCTTTGTTGCATGTTGAGGGATAGTTATATGATCCAATTATGTTATTATTGTTGAGGGAACTTGCACTAGTGAAAGTATGAACCCTAGGCCTTGTTTCAACGCATTGCAATACCGTTTACGCACACTTTTATCATTAGTTACCTTGTTGTTTTTATATTTTCAGATTACAAATACCTTTATCTACCATCCATATACCACTTGTATCACCATCTCTTCGCCGAACTAGTGCACCTATACAATTTACCATTGTATTGGGTGTGTTGGGGACACAAGAGACTCTTAGTTATTTGGTTGCAGGGTTGCTTGAGAGAGACCATCTTCATCCTACGCCTCCTATGGATTGATAAATCGTAGGTCATCCACTTGAGGGAAATTTGCTACTGTCCTACAAACCTATGCACTTGGAGGCCCAACAACGTCTACAAGAAGAAGGTTGTGTAGTAGACATCACCATACAAGAATCCATTCGACCTGTTTGAAGACCAAGAGTCGTCAAGAACAGCAACGGGCAAGCGTCCACTCTGTAACCTTTAAGGCCATTAAGGCATTTAAGGTTACCGTTACCAGTAACGCCATCTCTTTATGTACCTTAAACTCCTTGTAACGTGGGCTGGCTGGGGTCCTGGCGCACTCTATATAAGCCACCCCCTCCACTGAGACATGGGTTTGCACCCCCTGTAAACACACACATACATAATCCAGTCGACCGCCTCTGGGCACCGAGACGTAGGGCAGTTACTTCCTCCGCGAAGGGCCTGAACTCATAAAACTCGTGTGTACAACTTCAACATAGCTAAGATCTTGCCTCCTCATACCTACCCCCCATTCTACTGTCAGTCTTAGATCCACGACAGGATGTACATATGAACATAAACGTTTAGCGGGGACTGACTGTGTGGGATGTACCTGCGACCGGGAACAATTCCGCATATATAATTGTATTTTTTAGCTGTACTATATGTATTTCCGTATTTGAGAGCTCACCGGTCGCACACGACCTCATTTTGCCAAGCGTGTGTGCCAGGAGGGAATATCCCCGAAGGTTTCTGGGTCGTGTGGGAAGGACCCCCTATCACCGTCACTCACTTGGAGACGGTTCTGAATGCCGTCGCGGAAAGGGGTTAAAAACCATTTGTATAGCACCGACGCGTAATAGTGAAAGCCAATACTACTAAAAGGGGATGAGGTGTTGCTTGATGGTCTACTTGCTCAAAGTCCTTAGTGATATTGCTACAAAAACCCTCAACCACTTTCTCATTTCCACATATGTCCAAAACTCAAAAGTCAAACTCGGCCCCACCGAAATGATCCATCTGATGCCACCGATTTCAGTTGACATAGCCACTGCCAGAAACCCTAGCAATTCGGTTACACCGATGCGGATCTCGGTCTCACCGAGATGGCCCTGCAAACTCTCTGTTACATGTTGTAATTATTTCGGTCTCACCGAAATGTGCAATCAGTCTCACCGAGTTTGCTTGACCAACTCTCTATTTGCTCTTTGCTTAAATCGATCTCACCGAGCTCAAGCAATCAGTCTCACCGAGATGAGGTTTTGCCCTAGACCTAGCACATCGGTCCCACTAACTTGTTACAGTCGGTCCCACCAAGATTCCTAATGTTCACATTTTGAACTAAATCGGTCGCATCGAGTTCTTCTATTCGGTCTAACCGAGTTGGGTCAAATGTGTGTAACAGTTAGATTTTGTGTGGAGGCTATATATACCCCGCCACCCCCTTCTCCATATGTGAGAGAGCCATCGGAACATGCCTACACTTCCACTACTCATTTTCTGAGAGAGAACCACCTACTGATGTGTTCATACCAAGATTCCAATCCTACCAGAAGAATCTTGATCTCTAGCCTTTCCCAAGTTGCTTTCTACTCAAATCATCTTTCCACCATAGCCAAATCTGTGTGACAGAGTTGAGTGTTGGGGAGACTATCATTTGAAGCACAAGAGCAAGGAGTTCATCACCAACATACCATCTATTACCTTTTGGAGAGTGGTGTCTCCTAGATTGGTTAGGTGTCGCTTGGGAGCCTCCGATAAGATTGTGGAGTTGAACCAAGAAGTTTGTATGGGCAAAGAGATCGCCTACTTCGTGAAGATCTACCCGAGTGAGGCAAGTCCTTCGTGGGCGATGACCATGGTGGGATCAACAAGGTTGCTTCTTCGTGGACCCTTCGTGGATGGAGCCCTCCGTGGACTCGTGCAACCGTTACCCTTCCTGGGTTGAAGTCTCCATCAATGTGGATGTATGATAGCACCACCTATCGGAACCACACCAAAAATATCCATGTCTACGTTGCATTTTCCTTTTCCAAACCCTTCACTTTACCTTCATATGCAATGTTTTACTTTCTGCTGCTACACTTATCGACATTTTGGGAACGGGGGTACCTAGACTTGCCTGCCTGCGGCCCACGGTGTGGCTCCATCGGCGGCCTGGTATGGCCCAGCTTCAACATCAACAACTCAAGACCCTCGCGAGGGGCCAAGCCTCACGAGGCGGACGACACCAAGACCTCCACGTGGGGCGGCCTCCCCAGGCTGGCTCACGAGGAGCGAAGATATCTATGCAAGGTTCACCTCACGAGGTTCAGATGACGTGAGCCATGACGACCAAGGCCAGGCGGGTGCCAGCGGGTGCCGTGTACCAGTTTGCTCTTTGGTGCTAAGGAGGTATGCGCAGGCGCGGAGTCCCGAGGAATCAAGCAAATGTTTCCATTCCGGTGCAACAAGACCAAGACCGCCAGGACAGCAGGACGAAGGCCATCACCGAGCCCACCGCAGCATCACCACCAGAGGCTTTTTGCAGGCGAAGACTACTTTTGTCAGTAGAGCATGTACTAGTTGTCTCCCTCCAAAATTGGCCGTTGTGGGATCCCTTCCCACCTTCATTTGGGAAGAGGACCAAGGCCACTATAAATAGGACCTAGCCACCACCATAGAAGAGGGACGGATCATTCAGATCATCCTCACATCCTCCAGCTCATCAAGCACAAGAACACCTCTCCTCCTGAGGTTGTTCTCCACTGTACTAGTTCATCCTCAACCACTCGAGGCCAATCCACCACAAAGCAGGAGTAGGGTTTTACACCGCAAGGTGGCCCGAACCTAGGTAAACTTCTATGTCTCTTGTCCATTCGGTTCGTACAGCTAGGCCGTGGGATTAGAGAGCAGGCAAATTGGGGAGGATGAGTTCTTCGCACGCACCCCAGAGTTCGAACCTCTCAAGGGTCTATGAAAACCCGAAATCTGACATTTGGCGCGCCAGGTAGGGGTGCGTCGGAGATCCACCACCTTGTCCGCTGCGCTCTGCTGTTCGGCTCTCATGGTGGACGCTTCTCCATCGACTGGATGGACGCACGCCCTCGGAGGAGCCGAGGGCCTGCGAGCCTTGACCCCCGCCCTGCGGCGAGTGCAGTGGCCGCCCAAGTTTAGGCCGGACATGCCGCACTGATACGACGGCGCGGCAGACCCTGTAGCCTTTCTCCAAGCGTACGAGGAGGCTGTTTGGGCGGCCGGCGGCAACGACAAGGTCATGGCAAACTGGCTCCTCATGGCCCTGACGGGCGCGCCGTGCGCTTGGCTTCTCAACTTGCTAGGGTCTTATGTGGCATCCTGGGAGGAGCTGCGCGGCCTCTTCATCACGCGCTTCGCAGCACTAGCACCCCACGCCATCGCAGCCCTCCTTGGTATCTCGCAGGCGCCGCCCTCAGACCGCCATGTCAAGCAGTTCTTCCGCCAGGTGGGTGCCGCCCACGTACAACAGGGAGCTCCTCCCGGATGGGCGGTGCCCAAGGCCGACCTCACCTTCGACCCGAGAAATCACCTCGCGACCACGGCAGGCGCCGGCGCGCTCCCGGTGCTTTGCACCCCCAACATCTGCAACATGGCGGTCACCAAGACCCCCATCGACGGCGGAGCTGGCCTCAATGTGCTCTTTGTGGAAGCTTTCGGCTTGCTTCACGTGCCACATGGCCGGCTCCGCCCCACCAAGCCCTTCTCCGGGGTCATGGACGGCTCCACCTGTCCCTTGGGGCAGATCCGCCTCCCCGACACCTTCGGCACACGTGACAACTACCGCACTGAGCTCATCGACTTCGACATCACCCACATTGGCCTCCCTTACAATGCCATCCTCGGGTACCCGTTCTTGGCCCAGTTCATGGCAGTGACCCACCCCGCCTACAATCTCATGAAGATGCCGGGGAGCAGCGGCATCCTTACTATGGCCAGGGACATCAAGGAAGCCTTGTCGGCCCTCAAGCTCACCTTTAGGGCCACGACTGCCGCACGACTAGGTGAGAAAGGAGCCCCGAAGGCTCCGGGGGCTGCGCCAGCAAAGAAGAAGCAGCTGTTCTCCCAAGATCGCGCCGAGATGAAGCAAGTATTAGTTGATGAGGACGGGGCGTCAGGCGCCACCTTCACCATAGGTGATGGCCTCCCTTCAGATCAAGAGGAGGTGTTGGTCAGCTTCTTGCGCAAGAACAAGGATGTGTTCACATGGGAGCCTAAGGATCTGGTTGAGATCTCGAGGGGCATAATCGAGCACTACCTAAGGGTGTGCCCTAACATGCGCCCAGTAAAGCAAAAAGCGTGGCGGCAGTCCACAGAAAAGCAGTCGTTCATCGTCCAGGAGACTCGCAACCTCCAAGAAGCTGGTGTCATTTGGGAGGTATGGTACCTAGAATAGCTGGCGAATCCAGTTGTCATCCCCAAGAAGGGCGGGAAGGAGCGCATGTGCGTCGACTTCACCAACCTCAACAAGGCTTGCCCCCAAGACCCCTTCCTGCTTCTGCACATCGATCAGATCGTCGACTCCACCGCCGATTGCGACCTGCTGTGTTTTCTGGATGCCTTCTCAGGTTATCACCAAATCAAGATGGTAGTACAAGATGTTGAGAAGACCGCTTTCCTGACCCCATGCAGGGTGTACTGCTACACCTGCATGTCGTTCGGGCTGCGTAACACCGTAGCAACTTTCTAGCGGCTAATGCACATTGCTCTGGGCCAGCAGCTCGGGAGGAATGCTAGGGCCTATGTTGACGATATAGTGGTGAAATCTTGGGAGGCGAGGACTCTCATTGAATACCTGGAGGAAACATTCACCAACCTGCGCAAGGTGGATCTATGGCTCAATCCAGATAAATGCGCATTTGGCGTCCCCTCCGGCAAGTTGCTGGGCTTTCTAGTGTCGCATAGAGGAATCGAGGCCAACCCCGAGAAGGACAAGGCCATAGAAGGGATGAGCCTGCCATAGACCCTCAAGGAGATGCAGAAGCTGGCAGGCTGTGTGACCTCGATAGGGTGCTTCATCTCTAAGCTGGGGGAGTGCGCCCTCCCATTCTTCACGTTGGTGAAAAAGATGGGACCATTCGAGTGGACTCCGGAGGCCGACGCGGCGTTCCAAGACCTCAGGAAGTATCTCACCAGCCCGCCGGTGACGGTAGCGCCACGCCCCCTCGAGCCGCAAGTGCACTACCTAGCCGCCACCCCTCACTCGGCAAACGCGGCGTTGGTGGCGGTCCGGGAGGAACGCCCAGCCAAGGACTCTCAAAGCAGCACCCTGCAGCTGGCTGGAACGCACTGGTTCTAGGATGGCGCTCTTGAGGCCTCGGCTACCCCATCAGAAGACCAAGCCCCTTAGGATGGAGCTCCTAAGGCCCTGACTACCTTGACCGGTGACCAGCCTCCTGAGGCCACTAGGCCGCAGGAGGTGCAAGGCGTCACCCACACTTTCACCCTCGCCGAGCTCCTCGTGTACTTCGTCAGCACGGTGCTGCGCGATGCGTAGGCGCGCTACTCCATGCCACAAATGCTCTTGCTCGTGCTCCTCGTTGCCTCATGCAAGTTGCGCCACTACTTTCAAGGCCACCCCATCAAGGTCGTCTCAGCTTACCCGCTGGAGAGGGTGCTCAGGAGCCCCAATGTGGCAGGAAGGGTGGCATAATGGAACATCGAATTGCAGGCATTCCAATTGGAGTTCAACACCACCAGAGTCATCAAGGGCGTCGCACTCACCGACTTCATGGCGGAATGGACTAACGTTCCCAGCCTTGAAGCAAGAGAGGACCGATCCCTCTCACCAGGGAGGGAGGCACTAGACGGCTGGGTCATGTACTTCGTCGGCACCTTCGCTTGTTAGGGCGCGGGGGGTGGTGCCGTGCTGATCTCGCCCACCCAGAACAAGCTCTACTACACCGTGTAGCTCTGCTTCTAGCAGGGCGAGAAGGTCTACAACAACATCGCGGAGTACGAAGGCCTGATCGCCGGTCTCAAGACTGTAGCAGCCTTGGGGTGAACGGCCTCACCATCAAGGGCGACTCCCAGCTCCTCATCAACTTCTCCAACAAAGTATACGAGCCGAAGGACGAGCACATGGAGGCGTACCTTGCTGAGGTACAAAAAATTGAGAAACAATTCTTGGGCCTGGAACTGCAGCTTGTGCCGCACGACACGAATAAGGAAGCTCATGACATTGCCAAGAGGGTGTCCCGGTGCTTGCCCCAGGAGCCTGGCGTCTTCAAGGAGCGGGTCTTCAAACCTTCAGCAGCCCCTCCTGCTACGGAACCAACATCACCTCCATAGGAGCTCCCACTAGCACCCCTCCCGGGAGCCCCCGCTTGTGGCCTAACCTCGGTAGCGCATCTACTTCTCGCGCTCGAGCCTTAGGAGGGGTGTTAGACCAAAGAGTTTAGGGCAGACCTGCTTTAGGGGACCCTGCCAGGGAAGGACAAGGACGCGGAGCGTGTGGCTCGACAAGCCACTGCCTATTGCATCCAGGACAGTGAGCTCTATAGGAAACGGCTAAATAATGTTTCTCTGTGATGCATCTCCAGGGAGTAGGGACATGAGCTATTGGCTAACATACACGGCGGGGACTGCAGGCATCACTCGTCGTTGTGCACCCTCGTGGGCAAGGCGTTCCACAGCGGGTTGTACTGGCCCATGATGCTCAATGATGCCACCGAGTTGGTGAGATCTTGTGAAGCATGCCAATTCCATGCGAAGCGGATCCACTAGCCCGCTCAGAGCCTCCCGACCATCCTGCTCTCGTGGCCGTTCGCGGTCTGGGGGCTGGACATCTTGGGGCCGTTCCCTTGGGCGCCCGGGGGCTACCGCTACCTCTACGTCACCATCGACAAATTCACCAAGTGGGTGGAGGTGGAGGTTGTCCGCACTATCCCAGCCGGCTCGGCAGTCAAGTTCATCAAGGGCCTCGTGAGCCGGTTCAGGGTCCCTAATCGCATCATCACCGACAACGGCTCACAGTTCACTAGAAACCTTTTCAAAACATATTGTGCTAACCTTGGGACGTAGATATGCTACGCCTCAGTGGCACACCCCAGGAGAAATGACCAAGCCGAACGCGCCAATGCGGAGGTCCTGAGAGGCCTCAAGGCAAGAACCTTCAAAAAGAAGCTCGAGGCCTACAGCAGGGGCTGGCTGGACAAGCTCAAGTCCGTGCTATGGTCCATCCACACCACCGCAATGAAGCCAACGGGCGAGACTCCATTCTTCCTCGTCTACGGAGCCAAAGCGGTTCTCCCTCACAAGGTCAGGCAACGCTCTGCGTGGGTCTTGGCATTTGACGAGGCACACAAGGACGCCTCACGGGGGATGGACCTCGTGCCGGGGGAGGAACACCGCTATCAAGCCGCACTCCGAGAAGCAAGGTACCAGCAGGCGCTGCGTGATAACCCACAAGTATAGGGGATCGCAACAGTTTTTAAGGGTAAAGTATTCAACCCAAATTGATTCGACACAAGGGGAGCCAAAGAATACACTCAAGTATTAGCAGCTGAGTTTTCAATTCAACCACACCTGGAAAATTAATATCTGCAGCAAAGTGTTTAGTAGAAAAGTAATATGATAGTAGTGGTAACGGTAACAAAAGGCAACAGTGGTAAAAGTAATGTTTTTGGTATTTTGTAGTGATGATAGCAATAGCAACGGAAAAGTAAATAAGCGAAGAACAATATATGGAAAGCTCGTAGGCAATGGATCAGTGATGGAGAATTATGCCGGATGCGGTTCATCATGTAACAGTCATAACCTAGGGTGACACAGAACTAGCTCCAGTTCATTGATATAATGTAGGCATGTATTCTGAACATAGTCATACGTGCTTATGGAAAAGAACTTGCATGACATCTTTTGTCCTACCCTCCCGTGGCAGCGGGGTCCTTACGGAAACTAAGGGATATTAAGGCCTCCTTTTAATAGAGAACGGAAACAAAGCATTAACACATAGTGCATACATGAAGTCCTCAAACTACGGTCATCACCGGTAAGTATCCCGATTATTGTCACTTCGGGGTTAACGGATCATAACACATAATAGGTGACTATAGACTTGCAAGATAGGATCAAGAACACTCATATATTGATGAAAACATAATAGGTTCAGATCTGAAATCATGGCACTCGGGCCCTAGTGACAAGCATTAAGCATAGCAAAGTCATAGCAACATCAATCTCAGAACATAGTGGATACTAGGGATCAAACCCTAACAAAACTAACTCGATTACATGATAGATCCCATCCAACCCATCACCGTCCAGCAAGCCTACGATGGAATTACTCACGCACGATGGTGAGCATCATGAAATTGGTGATGGAGGATGGTTGATGATGACGATGGCGACGGATTCCCCTCTCCGGAGCCCCGAACGGACTCCAGATCAGCCCTCCCGAGAGGTTTAGGGCTTGGCGGCGGCTCCGTATCGTAAAACGCAATGATTTCTTCTCTCTGATTTTTTCTCCCCGAAACACAATATATGGAGTTGGAGTTGGAGTCAGAGAGGCAACAAGGGGCCCATGAGGTAGGGCCCCCCTGGCCTTCATCTTTTTCAGGTATTTTTCATATTTTCTGAAAAGTGGCTCCGTGAAGTTTCAGGTCATTCCGAGAATGTTTGTTTCTGCACATAAATAACACCATGGTAATTCTGCTGAAAACAACGTCAGTCCGGGTTAGTTCCATTCAAACCATGCAAGTTAGAGTCCAAAACAAGGGCAAAAGTGTTTGGAAAAGTAGATACGTTGGAGACGTATCACTGCGGCGGTACCACTACCGCAACATCCTCTCTAGGACGCTCGAGGTGGGTGATCTTGTCCTGAGGCGGGTGCTCTCTAGGGAGGGGCTGCATAAGGTTTCACCCATGTGTTAGGGCCCGTTCAGGATAGCCTATGTCTCCAGGCATGGCGCCGCGAACCTGGAGACGCAGGACGGGATCCCCATCACGAAAGCCTAGAACATCCAACACCTCCAGAAGTTTTACCCATGAAGAAAGGCCCATGCCTGTGAAGGTCTCCGCTCGTTACACTCTCACGTAATAATGAGTGGGGCTGTACACGCCCCAGAGTCTCCGGAGTGCCGCCCTCGGGCCTCGAGGGCTCCCTCACACGTCCTAGTGGCAGCACTTAGCTCCGCGCTGGTGAGAAGACTAGACTGGGTGCCAGACTCGGCTGTTCATTTGCTTGCTTTCTGTAGCTGGTTTGCAACTTACTAATGGAATTTGGAGTTCTCGGGTTTTTCGATTGACAAGTTGGATTCTCCCCTTTTATTTCTCTCACCTTTTAGTCTTGGCTCAGGGGAGCGACAGTTTCCTGTTGCTCCTCCTTGCACGTCTCACGCACGGGGGTTGGGCAGGTGTGTGCACGCGTTGGGTTCACCCGCACCGCAAACACACTTCGCCAAAGCCCTGTCGCCCCGGAGCCTCGACTTCCAGAGTGTCCTTGATCCTTGCGAGGCGCTCTCGAATCAGCTTGTGGGCATGAGCACACTTTAAGTCTATTGCCCTCAGGCAGCGCGATGCGGTGCACTAAGCCACAGCTAACTCATGCTCGGGGGCTTGCGCAGGGAAGAACAAGGCACCCCGCCAGATGTTCTAACATCTCTGCAGCTCTACAATGTGTCCTGAGGCCGATGGCTCCTAAGTCGTTGGGAAGGGAGCTTCACCAGATGCCAAAGGGCGCGCCGTGCAAGATGGGAAACTAAACTACCGCAAGCATGACAAGCCAAGTTACCCAAAACGCGTCTATTCGGAACACATATAGCACGACATAACATCAAGATAACAAGCATATCATAGTGTCATAAGTGCCGCAGTTCATTACACACCCCAGCGGGGCCTTCTACTTTTTTCAGAATGCAGGAAAAAGGAAAGGTTAAACGAAAGTGTCCCGCACGGCCGTAGGAGCTCCCAAGCTAGGCTCCGGCCGCCGCGTGCTCAGTCAGAGTCCTCCCGCTTCACCAGAGCACGACGGTGGGACGGCCCGTCGCCTTCCCCGATCCGAGCCCGGTGGCGGGGCGACTGATCATAGATGCCGCTGCTGGTGCTCTCGCTGGAGGAGGAGCCGCCACCAATGGGGAAGGCCTGGCCGTCACCAAGGGCGAGCTCGCGCTCATCGTCGTCGCGGCCGTCATCAAGGCCAAGCTCATCGTCGCTGCTGCCATCCTTGAGACAGCACCCCGCACGACGGCCATCCACCCGGAACACCCTCATGTAAAGGGTCGTGATGCCATCGTACCTGAAGTGGAGGGTGGACCTCCCACTCAGGCCGCACGCGCGAGCAAACGCCTGCCAGCTGCAGGCCAAGGATACGTTACCGGTGGTGGTAACTTTGACCCAAACCCACGAAGCCTTGCTGCAACAGCCGTCGGCCTACAACCAGAGGCCGTCAAGCCCCGCGGCTGGTAGCTCACCCGCGAAGAAGCGGGGGAGTGGGAGCCAGGTGACGCTCTGCCTGTCCGACCACACGACGGTGGATGCGCAGCCAAGGAGGCCGAGCAACCATGGCGCGCCTCCCCTCGTCATAGGGGTTGCCTCGCTCTTGGCAGCTTCCACCGCGAGAAGAAGCATTGCCACGGCCTCCCAAGGCGACGCCGGCCCCCGAAGGAGTGCGCCCGCGTCCCCGAGGGGCCACCGCAGGGGTCCCAGCATACTTGCGGGGGCGGCCTCGCCCTCTCTTAGGAGGCGATGATCCGGGTCCCTCCTTGGGGGCCTTCCATTCTCGATGGCGGAGAACTTCCTCGCCGGCACCATGGGAGCTACAGCAAGACAACAAGGCAGAGAGGAGGAAGAAGGAGCGGGT
Organism: Triticum urartu; assembly: GCF_056163025.1. Classification (NCBI taxonomy): domain Eukaryota; kingdom Viridiplantae; phylum Streptophyta; class Magnoliopsida; order Poales; family Poaceae; genus Triticum; species Triticum urartu. The sequence goes on along the minus strand of NC_141879.1, from coordinate 411,192,328 downwards.
GGCGAGAAGATGGAGATGAGCAAGTGGGCTCCGCCCCTCTCCTCATTCATAGCCGAAGGGAGGCTAACCGCCACCCACCATGATCGCACATAATGATGATTTTCTCTGGATGCAGCAGGGTCTCGTCAAGTCAAACGGTTCCCGAGGCAGTGTGGGGAAGCGGATACGCACTACTGCAGGATGCTGCTAACGTGACACTACGATCGGAGACCCTTCGACGAAACTGTGTGCGATGCAATAATCGGAAACGGTGGTGTAAAAAATCGTCAAAAAGGTGCAAAATGTTTGCGATGGAGGATGCATCAAACACGGTTCAGATTTTAGTTGTGTGTGCGATGCAGGGCATATGGTTCAGTTCAATTAACTGTTTGTGATGAGGAGGAATAAAAGAAATGGGCAAGCAGATGAAGGTGTGTGTGATATATAGCATACTGTTCACTTGGATGAACTGTTTGTGATTAGGCAACACAAAAGAAATAGTCAGCCAGATCAAGGTGTGTGCGATATACAGCATGCAGTTCACTCGGATGAACTGTTTGCGTTGACATAAGAGAACGTAAATGGTTCATATATCAAGATGTGTGTGATACGCAGCAAACACTTCTAATAAGACGTATGTGATATGTGAAGGAAATATGCCCTAGAGGCAATAATAAAGTTCTTATTTATATTTCCTTATATCATGATAAATGTTTATTATTCATGCTAGAATTGTATCAACCGGAAACTTAGTACATGTGTGAATACATAGACAAACAGAGTGTCCCTAATATGCCTCTACTTGACACTAGTAGAAAAAGGGTCAAATGTTCAGCTCATTAGTCTCGGTTTGAATTTGAGCCGGCACTAATGTGACCATTAGTGCCCGTTCCAACGGCTAGGCTGGCGGCTCTCATTAGTACTGGTTCGTGCCGAACTTTTAGCACTGGTTCATGCCACGAGCCGGTACTAAAGAGAGTGGTGGCAGGATGTTGTCAGACTGGGGCCCCTCCAGCATGTTTAGTACCGGTTCGAGGCACGAACCGGTACTAAAGGTCGTCCTGTATAAACCCTTCATCCACCCGCACTCTGTTCTCCCCCCTTTCCCCTCTCCCTCTCCTCTATTCTTCCCTTCTTCCTCTCGAGCTCATCACAAATTTTGCCCAAAATTTGTCAAGATTTGTAGGCCCCCATCCATTCAAATGATCACAAAGGTTAGCAACTTTGTCCTTTCATCTCTCATTGCTAGATTAGCTCTTGCAATGGTTTATATAGTGATTAATTTGTGGGTTTTAGTAATTTGGGAGGAATTATATGTGGTAGTATTTGATTTATATGCAATTTGAGGTCAAAATAACAATTAGTTTGCATATGTTGGTGTGGTTTACTTAGTGCCTTCTAAATCTCCGTCGTAACCACCGTCGATCGCCCGCACCATCCCGTCGCTGGCACCACCTTCTGGTGAGCCTATTGTTCTTATCTTTTTTATATAGAAAATTCATGTTTGTGTGATTTAGATATATAGTTACTTGTATAATTATCTTTCCGGTACGTTGTTTGTTATTCATAGTGCCATGGTTTTGATATCCGTCCCCGTCGGCCCTCGTCCGGGTTATGATTCGGATCTGGTATATTTTCTTTTATAACTATTTTGTTGCACTTCGTGTTTATGACAATTATGCCCATCAAAATGACATAGATTTTTTTATCTAGGAGGTATGTGAACCGGAAATTCCAACCGACCTTATTGTTGAGAGGTTAAATTTAGTTGAAAGAGAAAACGAGTATTTGAAAGAAAAATTGAAAAGAATTGAGGGGGAGAAGATGTAATTGGAGTTGCATGTTGCCGATGTCATCGATGATCACAAGATCAAGATGGACAAAATGCGCTTGAAGATTAGAAAGTTTAGAAAATATGCCATTCATAGTGAGGCTTGGTATCATTATGCTGTTGGATCAATTGTTACCTTAGTTGCGATCTTGATCACATTTATTGTTGCATTTAAATTCTTTAGCTAGAGAGCTATTTATATGTTGCATTTAAGTGTTGTATGAACTTGTATTAATTTGGTCTTTTCGGTGTTGTGTAATGAAGATGAGCGGACAATGGATGTACGATGACCGATGCTCTCCCGAGTTCATTAATGGCGTGCAAACTTTTCTGCTTGCGGCTGAGGCAAACAAGCGGGCGGATGGTTTTATGCCTTGTCCATGTGCTGGCTGTAAGAATGATCACAATTACTCTAAGTCAAGAACCATTCACGTCCACCTGTTTGAGTCCGGTTTCATGCCCCACTATAATGTTTGGACCAAGCACGGAGAAAGAGGGGTTATGATGGAAGACAATGAAGAAGAAGAGGAGGACGACAACTATCCTGGCCATGGGTTCCCTGAATACGATGATACAACAATGGGGGAAGAAGCTGAGCCGGTAATGCAGGAAGAAGCTGAAGAAGAGGCATCAGATGAGCCCACTGATGTAACGCCCCGAATGTAGCTTTCCATATTCGTAACTCCGACTCTTGCCTTTTACGGAGATGCGATTTGAGATTCCCTTCGTGTTTGGGTTTTGTCTTTGTTTTGCATTTTGTTCATGTCATGCATTTCATATCATGTCATCATGTGCATCACTTTTGCATACGTGTTCGTCTCATGCATCCGAGCATTTTCCCCGTTATCCGTTTTGCAATCCGACACTCCTACGTCCTCCGGCCCCCCCTTTTGTCTCTCTTCATGAGCGGGTGTTAAACTTTCTCTGATTAGACCGAGATTTTACAAGCGGCCTTGGTACACCACCGGTAGACCGCCTGTCAAGTTTTGTGCCATTTAGAGTCCGTTTGATACTCCAACGGTTAATCGGGGAACCGTAAAGGCCTCGTGTGTGTTGCAGCCCAACACCCCTCCAAAATGGCCCAATAACCCTTCCAAACCACTCCCATGACCTCCGCCATCGGATCACGATCGCGTGGCCGAAAACTACACCTCATTTGGACACTCCTACCTCCTCCTACCTATAAATAGGTGCTCCCTCCGAATTTTTCGCGCAGACAAACCCTAGCCCCGCTCCCTCTCCGCCGCCGGACGCGTCTGTGCCGCGCCGGACATGTCCACCGCCAATGCCATGCTGCTTCGGCCAATGAGAGGCCGCCACCTCAGCACTGCCGCCTCCCTCATCCACTCATCTCGTGCCACGTCAGCGCCCGCACCGCCCCACTTCGCCACCGGCCCGCGAGGCCCAGATCGGACCCGCCCCGTGCCACGCCGGGCCCGAGGAGGATCGTGCCTCGCCGGATCTTCGCCGGCGCCTTCACCGGAGCTCTCCGCCGCCGCATGTCCGCCGTCCCTGCCGCCTCAGCTTCTGCTGGCCACCGCGCGCCACCGCCCGTGCTCCGCGTCGCGCGCCCGCGCCTCTCTACCGCCGTTGCGACCGAGCTCTACCGCTCGACCTCACCGCTGCTCCGGCAGGCGCTCGCCGGAGCACGCCTGCGTCAGATCCGCTACCCGCGCGCTCCACCGCCGCCGACCTCCGCCTCTGCAGCACCGCCAAGGCCCGCCTGTGCCAGATCCGCCCCGCGCCGAGCTCGTCGGAGCGCGCCGAGCTCGCCGGAGCCGCTTCCTGGCCGCCGTCGACCGCATCGGTTTTTCCCCCTCGCCCGCTGAACCGCCCGGACCAGCCGGTTCAACCAAACCGGACCAGCCCAACCGAGCCGCCCCGGTTTTCCCACCTCGTCACCGAACCGGCCCAATGGGCCCTAGGTGAGCACCGCCCGCGCGCCGTTTAGTTATCGAGCGCTCGTTTTCAACTTGCCTATTTTTTCTCCAAGTTCCAGTTCTGTAACTTTTTATGCACCTGTTCATATTGCCATAACTTTGTGCTCGTTGCTCCATTTTGCATGCATGATATATCAAAATGTTCATTGTGAGATACTCTTCATTTCATTCCATTGTGGCATGCTTGCTTGAGTCCATCTTGATGCCCAAATAACTGATGCAAGAGTGCTATAAAATGTTTGCTCCTGTTACTTAGCAGATTATGAGGATTTGTCATTTTTGTCACATTTGTTGTGTGCATCATATGGGCATGAGCTCTACATGTGTTTTGATCTATGCCATGCCATCTTTACAGGGGTGCTTGCCATGTATTTTTTTGATCTTTGTGGTGACTAGAACAAGCATGCAAAGTAGCCTTCGTTATATTGCTGATTTCAGGGACTTAGGATTTTGCTAAGTCCTTGCTCTGCTAAGTCCATGATGCTACAGTGAGATACATGCTTTATTTGAGTTTCTTCAGTAAGGATGATTTGGACATATGGTTATGCTCTATCCATTCATGCCACTATTTGCAATTATGGAGTGCCCTAGCATGTCTCAATCTTGCTCTACTTTTGCTATAAAATGTTCCTGGCAGATTGTTTACATGTTAATCAATTTTGCCATGGTTGTTGTAGTTGATCCATGCATGCTATGAACTTGATCTTGCCTTGGTTAGCTTCTTGAACATGCCATCTTGCTGATGCTATGTTTATCTTGTCATGCAATTCCTTGTGTTGAGTGATTCGAGCTTGCAAATATGCCTTCATATTTCTGTTTATGACATGCTCAGCTTTCTGCTAAGTCTGAAACTGTTAATAAAACTTGCTATGTTTACATGGGTGCCATCATATCTTCTGTGCCTTTTTGTCTCATGGTTAGTAAGGAACTTTTGTTCTATGCTTTGACTAGATTCATGCCATGTCTTTGTTTTCCATGATCTGTACCTATAGCATGTTGTTAGCTTGCTCTAAACATGTCTTCCTGATGTTAATTCCTGGCATGTTGTTATTTTCACTAAGTCTGTGATGCTGATATTTTGTGCACTTTTGCCATGCTTGTTTGAACCTGCTCTTGTGTGATTTAGCCATAGCTCAGTGTTCATCTTTTGTCAACCATCTTGAGTAGATCACTGCCATATGCTTTGTTGATATGTTGGAGTGCAGTAGCTTAGTTTCTTGGTGCATTCTAGATGGCATCGTGCAGTTAATCGCATAATTGTGCCATTCTTGTTTTGCTCGCCATTTGCAAACCGTGCATCTGATTCTGGTGATCTTTATATCGATTTCGACCGAAATCATCTCATCTTTCCAGCAGAACTCTTGGATTGCCAAGTTGATGCCTTGATAAATCTTTTCCTTCCTGAGCACGCATATGCATTGCATATCACATCTCGCATGTCATGCCATGTTTTGCATCATGTCGTTTGTGCATTGCACCATGGTTGATTGTAGCTTCCTTTGCTTGTGTTCCTGCCTTGGGTAGAGCCGGGAGACGAGTTCGTGATCGAGGAACCCGTTGAGTACGCTTACGAGGATCAAGCTTTCGTCAACTCGGAGAACTTTGCAGGCAAGATGACCATACCCTCGAAATCACTTCTATCTTTGCTTGCTAGTTGCTCGCTCTATTGCTATACCGCGATACCTACCACTTGCTATATCATGCCTCCCATGTGGCCATGTTAAGCCTCTAACCCACCTTTCCCAGCAAACCGTTGTTTGGCTATGTTGCCGCTTTGCTCAGCCCCTCTTATAGCATTGCTAGTTGTAGGTGAAGATGAAGTTTGTTCTATGTTGGAACATGGATATTGTTGGGATATCATTATTATATCGTATTTACTTTAATGCATCTATATACTTGGTAAAGGGTGGAAGGCTCAGCCTTATGCCTGGTGTTTTTTTCCACTCTTGCCGCCCTAGTTTCCGTCATACCGGTGTTATGTTCCTTGATTTTGCATTCCTTACGCGGTTGGGTGTTATGGGAACCCCTTGACAGTTCGCCTTGAATAAAACTCCTCTAGCAAGGCCCAACCTTGGTTTTACATTTGCCTAATAACCTATCACCTTCCCTTGGGTTCTGCAGACTCAAGGGGCAACTCTGAGCTGGCCTACCGGAAGTTTGGACAATCTGGTGTTGCCCTGAGAACGAGATATGTGCAGCTCCTATCAGGATGTCGGCACATCAGGCGGCTTTGCTGGTCTTGTTTTACCATTGTCAAAATGTCTTGTAACCGGGATTCCGAGTCTGATCGGGTCTTCCTGGGAGAAGGAATATCCTTCGTTGACTATGAGAGCTTGTGATGGGCTAAGTTGGGACACAGGGGTTTTGAACTTTTGAATGTCGTGCCCGCGGTTATGGGCAGATGGGAATTTGTTAATGTCCGGTTGTAGAGAACTTGACACTTAACTTAGTTAAAATGAATCAACCGCGTGTGTAACCGTGATGGTCTCTTTTCGGCGGAGTCCGGGAAGAGAACACGGTCTCGTGTTATGTTTGAACGTAAGTAGCTTCAGGATCACTTCTTGATCACTTTTAGCTTCTCGACCGTGCTTTGCTTCTCTTCTTGCTCTCTTTTGCATAAGTTAGCCACCATATATGCTAGTGCTTGCTGCAGCTCCACCTCACTACCCCTTTTCCTACCTTTAAACTTAAATAGTCTTGATCGCCAGGGTGTGAGATTGCTGAGTCCTCGTGACTCACAGATACTTCCAAACAGATGCAGGTGCCGATGATGCCAGTGCAGGGGACGCAACCGAGCTCAAGTGGGAGCTCGATGAAGATCTTGTCCGTTGTGTTGTTTCGTTCTCCTGTTGATCAGTAGTGGAGCCCAGTTGGGACGATCGGGGGTCTAGCATTTGGGGTTGTCTTTCTTTATTTTGGTTTCGTAGTCGGACCTTGATTGTATTCTGGATGATGTATGATATATTTATGTATTGTGTGAAGTGGCGATTGTAAGCCGACTCTTTATCCCTTTCTTATTCAGTACATGGGATTGTGTGAAGATTACCCCTCTTGCGACAAACCTACCATGCGGCTATGCCTCTAAGTCGAGCCCTGACACATGGGAGATATAGCCGCATTGTGGGTGAATTGCCGATGCAAAGAGAAACTGCGCAAGTGATTTGGAGAAGAAGATGCAGCACATGTTAGAGGATCACAAGAAATTGTTGTACCCGAATTGCGAAGCTGACAAGAAAAAGCTGGGCACCACACTGGAATTGCTGCAATGGAAGGCAAAGAATGGTGTATCTGACTAGGGATTTGGAAAGTTGCTGGTAATGATAAAGAATATGCTTCCAAAGGACAATGAATTGCCCGAGAGTACGTACGAAGCAAAGAAGGCTGTCTGCCCTCTAGGGTTAGAGGTGCAGAAGATACATGCATGCCCTAATGACTACATCCTCTACCGCGGTGAGTACGAGGATTTGAACGCTTGCCCGGTATGCAGTGCATTGTGCTATAAGATCAGCCGCGATGACCCTGGTGATGTCGAGGGCGAGCGCCCCAGGAAGAAGATTCCTGCCAAGGTGATGCGGTATGCTCCTATAATACCACAGTTGAAATGTTTGTTTCAAAACAAAGAGCATGCCAAGGTGATGCGATGGCATAGAGAAGACCGTAAGAAAGACGGAAAGTTGAGAGTACCCGCTGACGAGTCGCAGTGGAGAAAAATCGAGAGAAAGTATATGAAGGAGTTTGTAGGTGACGCAAGGAACGTATGGTTTGGTCTAAGCGCAAATGGCATTAATCCTTTTGGGGAGCAGAGCAGCAACCATAGCACCTGGCATGTGACTCTATGTTTGTATAACCTTCCTCCTTGGTTGTGCATGAAGTAGAAGTTCATTATGATGCCAGTGCTCATCCAAGGCCCTAAGCAACTCGGCAACGACATTGATGTGTACCTAAGGCCATTAGTTGAAGAACTCTTAGAGCTGTGGAATGGAACAGGTGTACGTGCGTGGGATGAGCACATGGGGGAAGAATTTGACCTAAAGGCGTTGCTGTTCATGACCATCAATGATTGGCCTGCTCTCAGTAACCTTTCAGGACAGACAAACAAGGGATACTGCGCATGCACGCACTGTTTGGATGATACCGACATTATATATTTGGATAATTGTAGGAAGAATGTGTACCTGGGACATCATCGATTTCTTCCGAGCAGGCATCCCGTAAGAAAGAAAGGCAAGCATTTCAAAGGTGAGGCGGATCATCGGACGAAGCCTCGCCACCGTACTGGTGCTGATGTACATGATATGGTCAAGGATTTGAAGGTAGTCTTTGGAAAGGGTCCTGGCGAACAACCTCTTCCAAATGATGCTGACGGACGCGCACCCATGTGAAGAAGAAATCTATATTTTGGGACCTGCCCTATTGGAAAGACCTAGAGGTCCGCTCCGCAATCGACGTGATGCATGTGACGAAAAATCTTTGCGTGACCCTGCTTGGCTTCTTGGGCGTGTATGGGAAGACAAAAGATACACCTGAGGCAAGGGAGGACCAGCAACATATGCATGGAAAAGACGACATACATCAGGGTCATGCCAGCTACGCTCTTACCAAAGAAGAGAAGGGAATCTTCTTTGAATGCCTGCTCAGTATTAAGGTACTGTCTGGCTTCTTGTCGAATATAAAGGGAATAATAAATATGGCGGAGAAAAAGTTCCAGAACCTAAAGTCTCATGACTGCCACGTGATTATGACGCAACTGCTTCCGGTTGCATTGAGGGCGCTTCTACCGAAAAGCATCCGATTAGCCATTGTGAAGCTATGTGCATTCCTCAATGCAATCTCTCAGAAGGTAATCGATCCAGAAATCATATCAAGGTTACAAAATGATTTGGTGCAATGTCTTGTCAGTTTCGAGTTGGTGTTCCCACCATCCTTCTTCAACATCATGATGCACATCCTAGTTCACCTATGCGAAGAGATTAACATTTTGGGTCCTGTATTTCTACACAATATGTTCCCCTTTGAGAGGTTCATGTGAGTCTTAAAGAAATATGTTCATAACCGTGCTAGGACAGAAGGAAGCATCTCCAAGGGCCATGAAAATGAGGAGGTCATTAAGTTTTGTATTGACTTTATTCCTGACCTTAAGCCGATTGGTGTTCCTGAATCGCGGCATAAGGGCAGACTGGATGGAAAATGCTCGCTAGGAGGGAATCAAATAATATGTATGGACGGACATTTTCTCACTGAAGCACACTACAGAGTTCTATAGAATTCCACCTTGGTGGCTCCGTATATGGACGAACACAAGAATTTTCTACTCTCCAAACACCCGGAGTGGTCTAATAACTGGATTACACTTGAACAAATGGGTACTTTCGTTGGCTGGTTGCAGACACGTGCCATGCATGACGCCTCTATTGAAGATGACCTGTACTTGCTGTCCCAGTTACCATCTTCGAATATAATGACTTTCACAGGGTATGAGATAAATGGGAATACATTTTACACGATCGCCCAAGATAAGAAGAGCACCGACCAAAACAGTGGTGTCCGCTTTGATGCAGCAACCAAGACGGTAAAAGAAACATATTATGGTTACATAGAGGACATATGGGAACTTGACTATAATGGTGGTTTGAAGGTCCCTTTGTTTCGGTGCAAATGGGTCAATATGACACGAGGTGGGGTAACGGAAGACTCGCAGTACGGAATGACAATAGTGGATCTCAACAATCTTGCGTATGCAGACGAACCATTCGTCCTAGCCAATGATGTGGCACATGTTTTCTATGTGAAGGACATGTCTACCAAGCCGAGAAAAAGAAAAGATAAGGAAGCGAATGCATCATACGATGAGCCAAAGCGCCACATAGTTCCTTTTGGGAAGAGAAACATCATGGGAGTGGATGACAAGACAGACATATCAGAAGATTATGAAAAGTTTGATGAAATTGCTCCATTCATAGTGAATATTGACCCGAGCATCTAGTTAAATGATGATGATTTTCCATGGTTACGGCGCAAAGGGACACACGCGAAGAAAAAGCTTCACACCCAAAGATCTGGGATGTGATTGGCTTCACTATCATCACTTTCTTCTGTGTTTCACACCCATGAGGGAATATCTGTAATAGTTAGGGTAGTTATGTGTTTTGGCATTTGAAACGCGAAGAAATTTTATTTGCAAACAAATTCTTTCATGCATTTACTGATTTTTTTAGCTAAATGACCCTAAAATTGAAAAACACTTCAAATGAACTCCGAAAAGTTTGAAAGTTGGCATGGTATCATAATTTCATCCACATAGCATGTGCAAAAAAGTAGAGAGGGTTACGGCAAAAAATGGATGCACTTCGTGTACAAAATGGACAATCTCTTTCGAAGTATCAGGGTTTCGGACGAAAACTCATCTGTTACAAAGGAATTTCACTTTTTAAATAACCTAAGCATTACCAAATTGAATATAATGATAAAACACACTAATATTAAACAGAAGAAAAAAGAATCACTGAAAAATGTATTTTTAAAGTTAAGTTATTCACTAACTAGTGATTCACACAAATTTCAAATAATTCAAAATTTAAACTATTCAAATTTGAAAACTACCGACACTAACAGAAAGTTTGTAATTTTTTGTACATAAAGAAAAAATATTCACAAAGAAACTCTAAATACAGCAAAAAAACAACTCAGAAATAAATAAAGCAAAAACAAGAAAAAAATAATAAAAGCCCGCCTACTGGGCCACAGCGGCCTGCATACGACTAGAAACCCAACCTGTTGTTGGGCCAGGATACAAGCCCACAAGGCCCAGTTGGCCCACAGGGCAGCATAGAACAGGTAGGCCCAGAAGACCTGCTTTGGAGAGGAGCTCGAAAGAGCAGCCGCGACTGGGTTTATAAACCAGTGCGGCTGCCCTTCGCTAGGCGAGGTGGGACTAAACTTTGCGCCCCTCGCCTGGTAGCGCAGACCATTTAGTACCGGCTGGTGACTCGAACCGGTACTAAGGGGGGGGGTCTTTAGTACCGGTTGGAGCCACCACCCGGTACTAAAGGGGGTCGCTTCCCGCCGCTTGGCCTGGCCAAATTTGACCTTTAGTACCGGTTGGTGGCACCAACCGGTACTAAAGGCCCATCCTATATAAGCAGCACTTACAAATTTCGTCAGTTTTCATCTGCTTCTTCTCCTCTGCCCCATCGCCCGCCGCCCCCCGTCACCGCCCCCATCGCTGCCCCCGCCGACGCCCCCGTCGCCACCCCTCGCCAACGCCCCCGTCGCCGCCTCGTCCCCGTCATCGCCGCCCCGGACATCCCCGTCCCTGTCATCGCCGCCCCGGCCGTCCCCGTCCCCGTCGTCGCCGCCCCATCCCCGTCCCCGTCGTCACCATGCGTCATTGCCGCCTGTCACCGTCCCCGTCGCCGCCCCCCTGTTGCCTCGCCTCGCTGGTGAGCTCCTGCCCCGGCTGCCATGTCCACACACACACACACACTGTCGGATTTCGGGTTCCGGCAGACCCTTGAGGTTCGAACACTGGGGTGCGCGCGGAGATCTCTCCCCTACTGATCTACGTCCAATCTCCTCGTGTGATTTGAGCTGGAAACAATGAACAACACAAGGGACAGAAGGTTTATACTGGTTCGGGCCACCATTGTGGTGTAATACCCTACTCCAGTGTGTGGTGTGGTGGATTGCCTCAGGGGCTGGTGAGGAACAGTACAAGGAAAGAACAGCCTCGCGAGAGGTGTTCTTGAGCTGGTGCGATGAACTGCTTGGATGAGTTCAATCGCCTCTCTCTCTCTCTCTGCTAGGTCTCTACCCGATTTCTATATGTCCCTCTACTCTGTGTGGCTAGTTCTACTTATAGAGGCCCTGGGCCTCTCCCCAAATAATGAGCGGGAAGGGCGCCAACAATTGGCCAATTTGAAGGGGAACATCTAGTACAAGTTGTTCTGACCAAAGGTGGTCTTCGGTTGCCAAAAGTACTTGTGATGATGCCGTCTTGGGCTCTACGGTGACCTCCGTCCTACCGCTCTGTTGGTCTTGGTCTTGTTGCACCGTAGTGGTAACCTTTGCCCGATGCCTTGGCCTGCGCTTGCCACCTTTGCACCAAAGGGGAGACAAGGACACTGCGTAGGCCGGCGCCCGCCTGGTCTCGATCGTCATGGCTTGCGTCACAGGTTCCTCGCGAGGTACCCCTGCCTTGATCTCTCTGCCTCCTCGCTAGCCTGCCTGATGAGGCTGCCTCTGAGGAAGCTTTCTGTCATCCGCCCCGCGAGGCTTGGCCCCTCGCGAGGGTCTTGAGCTTGAGCTGATGAAGATGGGCCGCGCTGGGCCCCCACTTCAGCCACGCTTCAGGCCGCAGGTAGGCAAGTCTGGGGACCCCCGTTCCCAGAACGCCGACAGTAGCCCCTGGGCCCAAGGCGCGCTCGGGCTTGGCCTAGCAGGAAAACGAAGGGGCAAGCGCGAAGCGCCGCGGGCCCTAACAGCCTGCAGCCTTGGGCGCCGTGTGGCGATTGATTGGACATGGGCGACTGCGCTTCCCTACGATGCCTCGGCGACCGCATGACTTGATAAGTCCCTGCATGTAGAGAAACCGATCATGATTACCTGCGATCGTGGTGCTCGGCAGTTGGGCTCCTCTGGCTATAAGTACAGGGCCGCGCGAGCCCCTTCAGCCCGTCCCCTCTTGCTGCTCCTTTTCTTCCTCTTGGCTACTCGCCGTCCCCATGGCCCCAAAGAGGTTCTCGGTCACGGAGAAAGGAAAGGCCATCCAGGCAGGGCCTGACTCCCCCTGACCAAGCGCGGCCGAGGCCGCCCTCGCAAGTATACCACGGTCCCCGTGGTGGCCTCCTGCGGCCATGGAGGCGGTTCCCTGCGCGGTGGTGAGCGCCCGGTTGCCGACGGGGGGTACGCCGTGGGTGTGCGCCCCGCTAGGCCACGCTTTCGCTCTGCGGAGGTGCTGCCGGAGTTCGTTGTGTGGTCAGCGGACCCATCCAACACCAGGCTCCAGCTCCCCCATTTCTTCGTAGATGAACTGCCGGCCAGCGCTCGGTGCGGCTTCTGGCTCCAGGCAGACGGCTGCTGCAGCAGGGCCTCCTGGGCTTCGCTGGAGGTCTCCGTTTTTGGGAATGGGGCTCTGACACGCGGCTGGCAATTGTTTGCCCACGCGCGTGGCCTGGGCCGGTGGTGCACCCTGTACTTCAAGTTTGATGGCGACACCACCCTCTATGTGAGGGTGTTCGGGGAAGATGGTCGCCCTGCCGGGTGCTGCCCTGAAGACGACGACCGCGGCCGCCTGCCCAGCCTTGACACTGACCAGGATGAAGATGGCGGCTGGCGTACAGGCGGCGGTGCTCGGGGTTCGCTGAGCTTCGGCAACCCCCTCTCAAGAAGCAGCTCCTCCAGCGGTGGCCGCGACCAGCCCCCGTGCCGTCGCGCCCGCCTGGGTGAAGGTAGCGGGTCAGCCCGCCGTCGCGCCCTGGTGAAGTGAGAGGAGGGATCCGCCTGAGACCCAGGAGCAGCTTGAGCCTTCGCTGTGGGTTGGCGCAGGACGAATCGCGCCCGTTTTGTTTTCTTTCTTATCCTGCGCAGAAATAGAAAGTAATGTAGGGCCCCGCGGGGCGTATTAGAACTGCTGCAGTTTAACCATCGCGCTATTTTCGCTATGTCTGCACTGTGTTTCTGCGCCGCGAACCCATGTGCGGGAACTATTTTAGCTTGGTGGGGCTTGGCGCGGTCCTCGCCTCCCGAGGCCGTGGCCTCGTCATGCGCTTCGTGCCCTGCAAGGATCAGTAGGAGGGGTAACTTACGGTCTTGGTTGTGGGGGCGATCAGCCCAGGTTCTGCGCTCGTGTCGTGATGCCCATGGGGCACAGGCTAGGAGGGGTGCTCCTGTAGAGGACTCGGGTAGGGAAGCTCCAAATGATCGGGGCAGAAAACACTCGCGAGGGCGCCCGTGAACCTCCCTCGCAAGACTTGTGCGAGAGAAAACGAGGCAAGCAAGCGAGAAATACAAAGAGTCACAAGCCAGGAACGTCAGCAACTCCAATAAAACATCAAACGGGAATAGACAAGCCAACTATAGAAAGCAAATGGGAAAGCCGCGTCCGGCACCTACTCTAGTCTTCGACGTCTTCTCACCACCGTGGAGCTATGTGCTGCCACTGGGCGTGGGCGGGAGCCCCCGAGGCCCGAGGGTGGCACTCCAGAGACTCCGGGGCGTGTACAGCCCCACTCATTATTACGTGAGAGTGTCATGGGCGGCGAGCTTCACAGGCATTTGCCTTCTTCATAGGCACCAGGCCTTTCCCAAAATGCAACAGCTTCACAGGCATTCGCTTCCTTCATAGGCACCGGGCCTTTCCCAAAACACAACAGCTTCATAGGCATTCGCCTTCTTCATAGGCACCGGGCCTTTTCCAAAACGCATCAGCTTCACAGGCATTCGCCTTCTTCACAGGCACCGGGCCTTTCCCAAAACACAGCAGCTTCACAGGCATTCGCCTTCTTCACAGGCATCGGGCCTTTCCCAAAACGCAGCAGCTTCACAGGCATTCGCCTTCTTCACAGGCACTGGGCCTTTCCCAAAATGCAGCAGCTTCACAGGCATTCGCCTTCTTCGCACGCACCGGGCCTTTCCCAAAACACAGCAGCTTCACAGGCATTCGCCTTCTTCGCACGCACCGGGCCTTTCCCAAAACGCAGCAGCTTCACAGGCATTCGCCTTCTTCACAGGCACCGGGCCTTTCCTAGGCGCTAGGCCTTGCTTAGGGATAGAACCTCCGGAGATGTTGAATGTTCCACGCATTCTGGACGGGTACCCCCTCCGGGGTCTCCAAGCACGCGGAGCCAGGCCTGGAAACATGAACAACCTTGAATGGGCCCTCCCACATGGGAGAGAGCTTGTGCAGCCCCTCCCTGGAGAGAACCCGTCTGTGCACGAGATCCCCTACCTCAAGAGTTCTGGGGCGGATGTTGCGGCAGTGGTATCGTCGTAGCGCCTGTCGATCCCTTGCCGCTCGCAGCGCGGCTTCTCGACGGCGTTCCTCCCCCAGCACGAGATCCGTCCCCCGCATGGCGTCCTGCTGCGTCTTGTCGAACGCCAGGACTCATGTGGAGCGACGTCTGACCTCGTGAGGGAGAACAGCCTATGCTCCATAGACGAGGAAGAACGGGGTCTCGCAAGTCGGCTTGGTCGCAGTTGTGCGGATTGACCACATCACGGAGTGGAGCTCGTCGTACCAGCCCCTGCCGCAGGCTTCCAGCTTCTTCTTGACGGTCCTGGCTTTGAGGCCCCTCAGGACCTCCGCGTTGGCCCGCTCGGCCTGGCCGTTGCTCCGGGGGTGTGCTACTGAAGCGTAACAGATCTGCATTCCAAGGTTAGCACAGTACGTTTTGAAGAGATTACTGGTGAATTGCGAACCATTGTCGGTGATGATGCGGTTGGGCACCCCAAATCAGCTCACGAGGCCCTTGATGAATTTGACCGCTGAGTCTGCTGGGATTGTGCGGATGGCTTCCACTTCAGCCCACTTGGTGAATTTGTCCACGGCGACGTAGAGGTAGCGCTAGCCCCCTGGCGCCCGAGGAAACGGGCCCAGAATGTCCAGCCCCCAAACTGCAAACGACCATGAGAGGGGTATAGTCTGTAGACCCCCCGCAGGCTGATGGATCTGCTTAGCGTGAAACTGGCAGGCCTCGCAAGCCTTCACAAGCTCAACGGCGTCGTTGAGCGTTGTGGGCCAATAGAATACACTACGTAACGCTTTGCCGACGAGGGTCTGTGACGACGAGTGGTTCCCGCAATCTCCGCCGTGTATGTCCGCCAGTAGCTCCTTCCCTTGCTCTCGGGAGATGCAACGTAGGGACATGTCATTTGGTCGCTTCCTGTAGAGCTCTCCATCCCTGATGCAATAAGCTGTGGCCTGCCGCGCCACACCCTCCGCTTCCTCCTCATTCTCCGGCAGAGTCCCTTGCATCAGGTAGTTCTTGAGCTCCGGGATCCAACACCCTTCCTGAGGCTCTAACACCAGGAGCAGGCGTGCCCCTGAGGCTGGGCCGCAGACCGGGGCACATGAGGCAGGCGGCTGAGGGAGCTCCTCCCTTGGTTGCGCTGTGCTCGACGGAGACAGCACCGCCGAGGGTTTGAAGAGCCGCTCCTCGAAGATTCCAGGCTCCTGAGGCAGCCGCCTAGATGCCCTCTTGGCAATGTCATCGGCCTCCTGATTGGTGCCGCGAGGCACATGCTGCAACTCCAGCCCCCAGAACTGTTTCTCCATCTTGCGAACCTCAGCGAGGTAGGCTTCCATGTGTTCGTCCTTTGGCTCGTATATCTTGTTGGAGAAGTTGACGAGGAGCTGCGAATCGCCCTTGATGATGAGGCGCTTCACCCCTAAGGCAATTGCGGCCTTCAAGCCTGCTATTAGGCCTTCGTACTCTGCTATGTTGTTGGAGACATTTTCTCCATGCTGGAAGCAAAGTTGTACGGCGTAGTAGAGTTTGTCCTGGGTAGGGGATACGAGCACTGCGCCAGCTCCCGCACCATGTCGGGAGAACGCCCCATCAAAGTACATGACCCAGCCATCTGGTGCTTCACTTCCCGGGGAAAGTGATCGGTCTTCACCTGCCTCGAGACCCGGCGCTTCTGCCCATTCTGCCACGAAATCCGCAAGTGCGGCTCCCTTGATGACTCTAGTCGTACTGAATTCTAGCTGAAATGGCTGTAGCTCGATGTTCCATTCAGCCACCCTTCTAGCTGAGTTGGGGCTCCTGAGCACTCTTTCCAAGGGGTATGCTGAGACGTCTTTGACGGGATGTCCTTGGAAGTAGTGGCGCAGCATGCGTGAGGCCACTAGTAGCGCGAGGAGGAGTTTTTGAGGCATAAGATACCGTGCCCTTGCGTCTCGTAGCACCGTGCTGACGAAGTACACGGGATGCTCGACGAGGTTGAGGGTGCTGGCGCAGCTTGCGTCCTCCATATGTCGAGGCGTCTCTTGAGACGACGGAGCTCCCAGTGCTTGGTCGCCTGAAGAGGCTTGTCCTGCTTTGGGTGCGTCCTCCTGCTGCGGCTGTTCCTTTCCGGCTGCGGTTGCAGCCTTCGCGAGGCCCTCCTGGCTCTGCTTTGCTTCAGTTTGGACGGTCGACACGGCCTTGGCACAGCGCTCCTTCCTGACCGCCACCAGGGCTGCGCTAGCGGAGTAGGGGGCTGGCCGCAAGGTAGAGCACCAGGGGCTCCCGAGGACGCGGAGCTACCATCACTGGTGGACTGGTAAGGTACCTCTTGAGGTCTTCGAATGCCTTGTCGGCCTCTTCAGTCCATTCGAAGGGGGCCCTTTTTCTTCATCAGCTTGAAGAAGGGCAGCGCTCGCTCCCCCAGCTTGGAGATGAAGTGCCCCAGCACAGTCACACGCCCGGTGAGCTTCTGCATTTCTCTGAGGGTCCTCGGTGGGCTCATGTCTTCGACTGCCTTGACCTTCTCTTGGTTGGCCTCGATACCCCAGTGGGATACGAGGAAACCCAGGAGCTTGCTCGAGGGGACTCCAAACACGCACATCTCCGGGTTGAGCCGTAGGTCCACTTCGTTGAGGCTTGCAAAGGTTTCTTCCAGGTCCTGTATCAGGGTTCTTGCCTCACGAGACTTCACCACAATGTCATCGACATAAGCTTCAGCGTTCCTCCCGAGCTGCTGGCCTAAGGCGATGTGCATCAGCCTATGAAAGGTCGCGCCTGCGTTGCGCAACCCAAACGGCACGCACGTATAGCAGTACACTCCACACGGGGTCAGGAAAGCCGTCTTCTCCACGTCCTCTACCGCCATCTTGATCTGGTGATAGCCCGAGAAGGCATCCAGGAAGCACAATAGGTCACACTCCGTGGTGGAGTCGACTATCTGGTCAATGCGGGGGAGCGGAACTGGATCCTGAGGGCAGGCCTTGTTAAGGTTGGTGAAGTCGATGCACATATGCTCCTTTCCTCCCTTTTTTGGCACAACGACCGGATTAGCCAGCCAATCAGGGTAGCGGACCTTGCGGATAACTCCTGCCGCCTCTAGCTTCCGGGTCTCTTGAACGATGAATTCCTGCTTCTCAGTAGACTGCCGCTTTGCCTTCTGGTTCATGGGGCACACATTGGGGCACACGTTGAGGTGATGCTCAATCACTTTCCTTGGGACCCCTGCTAACTGATCAGGTTCCCATGCGAACACCTTCTTGTTCGCACGCAGGAACCTGATCAGGGCCTTCTCCTGCTCGGGCTCGAGGTTGGCCCCTATGGTGAAGGTGGTGCTAGTGGACCCGTCCTCGTCGACTGGTACTTGCTTGGTTTCCTCCTTGTCTTGGGTGAACAGCTGCTTCTTTTTAGCCGGCGCAACCCCCTTGGGCTCAAGGGTGTCAGTGCTAGTGGGCTACGCCACCGCGGCCGTCCTGAAAACAAGCTGGAGCACCTGCAGCGCATCATTTGTGTCTCCTGACATAGTGAGGACGCCGCTGCTCCCAGGCATCCTCATGAGGTTGTACGCCGGGTGAGTTGCTGCCATGAACCGAGCCAAGGCCGGATAGCTGAGGATGGCGTTGTAGGGGAGGCCAATGGGGGCGATGTCTATGTCGATCAGCTCCGTACGGAAGTTGTCACAGGTGCCGAAGGTCATTGGGACGTGGATCTGTCCTAAGGAGGCGGTGGAACCGGCTCCGACGCCCGAGAAAGGCCTGCTGGGTTGGAGACGCTCCAGCGGCACATGGAGGAGGCTGAAGGCCTCCACCGAGAGCACGTTGAGGCCGGCACCACCGTCGATGAGGGTCCTGGTGACGGCCACTTGGCAGATGGTGGGAGTGCACAGCATCGGGAGCGCGCCCGAACCAATGGGGTTGAAGGGGTGGTCCTCTGAGTCGAAGGTTAGATCGGCCTCGCGCGCCACCCAGCCCGGGGGGCTTCTCGGCGCTTGGAGGCGGCGCTGATCCAGCGGGTGAATGGCTTGACGTGATGGCTCGAGGGTGGTGCCTAGGAGCCACCCAGGAGAGCTACGACGACGGGCGGCGTTGGTGCGGCCAAACGGGCGAGGAAGAGGTCGCGCAACTCCTCCCAGGAGGTGACAGAGGCCGTTGGCAGGTGGAGGATCCATGCGCGCGGGACGCCGGTGAGGGCCATGGGTAACCAGTTGGCCATCACCCGGTCGTCGCCCCCGGCTCTGAGGATGGCCTCCTCATACGCCAGCAGGAAAATCATCGGGTCCGTCGCGCCGTCATAGCGCGGCGGCGTCTCGGGCCTGAACTTGCGCGGCCACTGCACCTGTCGCAAGGCGGGGGCCAAGGCCCGGAGCCCCCAGGGCCCAGTGTCGGCATCCGTTGCTGGACAAGGTGGCGCGTTGCCCGCCATGAGGGCGTGATGCGATGTCGGGGGAGAGCGGGTCATTAGGAGGGAGGACTCCGGCGCACCTCTACCTGGCGCACCAAATGTCGGATTTCGGGTTCCGTCAGACCCTTGAGGTTCAAACACTGGGGTGCGCGCAGAGATCTCTCCCCTACTGATCTACGTCCAATCTCCTCGCGTGATTTGAGCTGGAAACAACGAACAACACAAGGGACACAAGGTTTATACTAGTTCGGGCCACCCTTGTGGTGTAATACCCTACTCCAGTGTGTGGTGTGGTGGATTGCCTCAGGGGCTGATGAGGAACAGTACAAGGAAAGAACAGCCTCGCGAGAGGTGTTCTTGAGCTGGGGCGATGAACTGCTTGGGTGAGTTCAATCGCCTCTCTCTCTCTCTCTGCTAGGGCTCTACCCGATTTCTAGATGTCCCTCTACTCTGTGTGGCTAGTTCTACTTATAGAGGCCATGGGCCTCTCCCCAAATAATGAGCGGGAAGGGCGCCAACAATTGGCCATTTTGAAGGGGAACATCTAGTACAAGTTATCCTGACCAAAGGTGGTCTTCGGCTGCCAAAAGTACTGGTGATGACGCCGTTTTGGGCTCCATGGTGATCTCCGTCCTGCCGCTCTGTTAGTCTTGGTCTTGTTGCACCGGAATGGTAACCTTTGCCCGATGCCTTGGTCTGCGCTTGCCCCCTTTGCACCAAAGGGGAAACAAGGACACTGCGCAGGCCGGCGCCCACCTGGCGCCCGCCTGGTCTCGATCGTCATGGCTTGCGTCACGGGTTCCTCACGAGGTACCCCTGCCTTGATCTCTCCACCTCCTCGCGAGCCTGCCTGATGAGGCTGCCTCTGAGGAAGCTTTCTGTCGTCCGCCCCACGAGGCTTGGCCCCTCGCAAGGGTCTTGAGCTTGAGCTGATGAAGATGGGCCGCGCTGGGCCCCCACTTGAGCCACGCCGCAGGCCGCAGGCAGGCAAGTCTGTGGACCCCCGTTCCCAGAACACCGACACACACATTGTTAATTAGTTGTAAAATTGTTAGTATTTTTTATGTTTTATAGTTATAGGAATATTTATAGAAATGTTAGAATTTTTTCTATTTTTAGTTATAGAAATATTTATAGAAATGTTAGAAATTTTTCTGTTTTTTAGTTATAGAAATATTTATAGAAATGTTAGAAATTTTTTCTGTTGTTTAGTAATAGAAATATTAGAAATGTTAGTTATATAGAAATGTTAGAAATTTTAGAGATGTTAGTTTTAGCTAGATGAATTAGATTAATGTCAAATTGTTAGACGATGATCGATGATTTTTTAGTTTCTTGTAATTTTAGTTATAGAAATTTTTAGAATTTGCATATAGAATTTCAGTTATCACAATCCAATAATTTAAAAATGTTACTTTTTGCGGGCATATAGTATTTGTTTTCGACGATGCCCGGCCTGCATCCTCGCCGTCAACCCGTTCGCGACGACGTCCTGCTTTAGAGGACCCATGTCCGGGACTGGGCTCCGCTGGGCTAGCACTGGGAGGTGCTACCTTCAGGGGCGTGCCGCTTGGTGAGGAACCCGAACCCGGGTCCCGTCGTTGACCCTGATCTCCTTTGGTGGCGTTTGCGTGGACCACATTCGGTGCAGAGGGAGCCGACCCCGCCGGAGGTGGTGCGTCGTCGTGTTAGGGAGGAGGACGAGCACGTCTGTCGCTACATGGTTGCTATGGACGTCAGGTTCTCCAATACCTGGCGTGGTTCTTTGGGCAGATGACCGGAGATATGATCCTGTGATGGTTCCTTCTCTTTGGGTGTCCACCGCCCGCCCTCAGGAACCGCGAGTGGCCTAGATTCTTGTGTAGTATTCGATCTTTATTAGTTAGCTAGCTAGTGATGTATTCGATATATAATATTCGAGACAATGTATTCAAGATTATATATATTATTAGAGACGATGTATTCGATATTATATATTATTCGAGATGATGTATTCGAGATTATATATTATTCGAGATGATGCATATTATGTACTATGATTCAGTTTTTCCTTATTGATTGCATCCATGCATTGTAATTTGAATACTAAATTGTTTTATAGTTCTTCTGGATTAGTTAAATAAAATCTATGGCGGACACTACCGGCAGAGAGGGAGAAGAGACCATGTTCGAGATCATACGCAGCCCTCGTGGGCCAGATGATCAGAATGAAGATTATGACGGCTCCGAATATCTGAACAATACCGGGGAGGGTGATGATAAGATATTCGATCTCGACGACCGAATTGAAGAAGTCATGAACTATGGTTATGATTATGATGACGCAGACAATGTTGATCTTGAAATAACAAAGACCGGCGAGGTATATTTATATAACCATGCATCTGGTGATCATCACATGTTTTTTGATTTGAAGATATATTAACGAATCGATCTTTCTTCTTTCAGCCCTCCGGATCGAGCAAATCCGCTTCTACAGACAGCAGGACAAAGCGAGGCCCGGGCAAAAAGTTGAAGGGCGATGTAAAGTACAACATGGATGCCATCAAACCTAATGGCGAACCTATCATGCCTAAGAACATTGCGAACAAGTTCATTCGTCAGTGCAGAGTTCTTGTGAAGGACCAACTCCCGATCTCCATTCAAGAATGGAAAGAGCCAAAAAATAAACATCCAGATGTTACTTGGGTCGATGACAGAGCAAAAAAACGCTTTGGGAATCTCTCATGGAACATTTCACCCTACCAGATCATTTCACTGATGCAGATGTGCAGAAAGTCAAGGATGCTGCTCTTAGGAAGATGGCAATTGCATTCAACACCCACAAGAAAACTATATGGGCCAACTACGTTGAAGGAGGAAGGAAGACTCCAGAATTCAAGGGAACACTGGAGAAGCAAAGAGAACACTGGCCCGCTTTCATGAAATTCAAGGAATCAGAATTATCTAAGGAACGGTCGAGAAAAAACAAGGCCAATGCCGCAAAAAAGACGCAGTTCCATAGGCTAGGGCCAGGTGGCTACGCGGTGGCAATGCCTAAGTGGGATAAGTCTGAGCAAGAGATGCTAGATGCAGGGGTCGATCCAGTTAATAGGAGCTGCCCCCCCAGGTGCAGAACTTGGCTCTATACACATGGGGGGCGTTGGACCCGAAGACATGCCTGGTTTCGAAGAAGGCAAGTCTAAAAGGAGCTGAAGATAAGTTACTTCAAGCAATAGAAGATGCTTGAACGGGGGTGTTCACGCCCAACAGAGAGAATAACGAGCTTACGTGCACCCTAGGAAATCCTGAACACCCGGGAAGAACACGAGGCAAGGGAGTCGTTCCATGGTAGGAGGGCTTTTCGGACTGGAACGCCGACTACAAAACATGTGCAAGAAGGAAGATGGAGGAGGAGAAGAAGAGGAAGCTGGAGAAGGAGTAGAGGAAGCAGGAAGCAGAACGCCTTCAAGGCCTAGAATCAGCGCACGCGGACTTGGCACTAAAATTCCAGCGGCAGCAGCAGCAGATCGACTCACTTAGCCAGGAAAGGGGGTCTCAGAAGCGGCATCAGCTAGCGGATGATCCAGCATTGGATAGCACTGTCCCATCCATGCCGAGAAGCAGCGTTGGTTCCGCCTCGGTCGACGCACTGCTGGATAGATACCCTGTGGATGACATAATGGAGATCACTAACTGTGAGCTACACTTCAAAATGAAGAACATATCCATGAAGGTGGCGGACGCCATTGCTTATACAAATTCCCCCGATGCAACCTTCCATTGCAACCCGATTCCAGCCGGCTATGCTCGTGTCCAGGTTCATGAAGTGGTGGACCAATATTCGGGCCTAGAGCTTGACATTCCTGGAGGTGACGAGGAGCACACACTAGGAGAGGCCAAACATCGTATCATCCTATAGAGAAAGGATTGTATCATCTTTCGAAGGCCACCGACACCGCGTCAGCCGACTCCTCCTCAAAGTCCACCACCGCGTCAGCAGACTCCCGCTCCTCCAAGTCCGCCACTGTGTCAGGCCACTCCTCCTCCTCCAAGTCCGGCAAAGCATCAGGCCACTACTCCTCCTCCAAGTCCGGTAAAGCGTCAGGCCACTCCTCCTGCTTCAAGTCCGGCACAGCGTCAGCAGACTCCTCCTCGAAGTCCGCCACCGCGTCAGCAGACTCCCGCTCCTCCAAGTCCACCAACGCGTCAGGCACTCCTCCTCCTCCAAGTCTGGCACAATGTCAGGCCACTCCTCCTGCTCCAACTCAGCCATGTCAGCCGTCTCCACCGCCTCAGCAATCGCAGAAGCAAGCCGCCACAGCTATGGTGCGTAGCACTACGAGTCGAGGTAGTACAGGAGGTACAGGCGGAGGCACGCGATATAAATATGGTCCATGCCTCGCTCATCTTCCTCAAAGGCCTTACGACACGACCGAGGAGCAAAACAGAGCCATAGTGCAGGCCCAAGTGGACGTCCATTTTGGACCGAAACCGCACTGCCGCTAAGGGAGGAAGTGCCTGAGGAAAAGATTGACCACTTCATTCATATGGCTAGACCACCAGCTCCCAAGCCTGTTGACTCAGACTATGAGCACAAAATCAGGAAGGCACATCGAGCACGACTACATAAGGAGTCGAGCTCAAGCTCGAGCTAGGCAATTGGCAAAAAAGGCAGGAAAACCGTTCCCCAGCTAGGAGAACAGGAGGCGCAGTCAATCCCCCCGCTTGTTGTGCCAACAACACATGAGAGTACCGCCTCCCTATATATATGTGGGAAAACTATTCCCCACCTGGGCAATCTGGTAATAACCGAGGAGCATATAATGCAGGCTGAAATGCTCAATATCACTGTTGGACAACTCCTCGAGATCAAGCCCATGTCTCCGCTTAGAGAGGAGGAAATAAAACGGAAATATGTCTGCGGCCAACCTTTGGTCGAGCTCGAGGAGGTCAAGAACCTCCCAACGAGAATGTATGAATTGCATGATTGGTACATGGAAATTACCAAGAGTTCCTATCGAGAGTCCCTCATGGTGAACACCAAGGAAGAGCATTACTTCCATAAGCTAGCTCTGTCCGTTGAGTATTCAGAACTATTTCAGTTATTCAATCAAGATGCACTCGACAGATATCTCGTCAGTTTCTATTGTCTGTAAGTGATTTCTTTTTGTAATTTAAGTCTCAAGCTAGATTTAGTGCTCATTGATCGATCATTACCTGTAATTATCCTCACTATATTCTTTTTTGTGGTATTATGCAGGATGAAGATGTATGAACTGAAAAAAGCTGGACGCTATGGCATTGGGTTCATTGACCCAAATACCATTAATGAAAAGACATGGCCATATGAATATTATAAACAAGATGTAGAGAATAAAATGCTAGAGTTCTTGAAGCGCCTCAATAGCAATGAAGATATACTACTTCCTTACGATTTCCGGTGAGTCACACTGTCTTGTACTACAAATTATGTTTTTGCTTACTAGCTAGCTAGATGTTAATAATTAAGTGTATAGGGTTTAGGGTAGTTGATTAGTGTTATGCGCATGCCCGCTTAATTAAGACATGCAAACGTGTGCGCATGCAGTTACCACTGGGTCTTGTTAGACATTAAAGTTGAAGAAGGAAGAGTTGAAGTACTGGACTCACTACTTAAAAAGAAAGTGACTTCACCATCATGAAGGGGATACTCGACAGGTAATTTCAATCATTATTAACTATATCTCGGCCTATTTAGTTCGTCATTTCCTGATATCAACTATTTAATAACCCCTTTATTAATTTTCTTTGCCAGCGGGCAGGGCTTGGGCAAAGTTCATCAAGGTGACTCCAGGCAAATTGCGAAAAAGTTGTTTTGGTATCGACCCAGGGTAAGTAATTAAGTAGTACTAACTAGCTACCATCTCTTTAATTCTTGTTTCAATATCATTAATTAATTATCATGCTTGATTAATTATTATCTGATTAAATTCTATTCTCGTAAAGGCCCTGAAGCAGGCGCCAGGGACTGATGTGTGTGCATACTACATTTTCGAGAACATCCGCATGATGGCGTCTGAAAGGAGCAAATCTCAAAGACAGGAATGTGTACGTTTGCCAGAACACTATTCACAATTTTTACATGATTATCGATATCTAGTCACACAACTAATACACATGCATATTGATCTCCTTCTTAACAGTTCAAAGAGGTGAAGGACCAGCTCCTAGCAATGGAGCGCATACGAGCACTTCAAGATGAAATATCGGGATTTTTGCTCGACCAGGTCATAGATCCCAAAGGAGAATACTATTACCCGCTACCGCCCCCATGAACCACTCCCAATTGTCATCGTGCTCCGAAGGCACCAAGGCAACATGTAGGAGAAATTGTGTATATATACATGTGTATGTGTGAATAATGGTGGTTGTGAGACATTCGATGATATATATATATATAGTGTTACTATTCATCACCCAGGGTACAAAATAAGTTATTCTTCACCCGAGGTAATCTTACGATCATTTCATAATTAAATTACATTTCGAATTCAAATAGTTACATTCCTATTGATTCACTACGTAAAATTTGACATAAGAAAATAAAAATATAGGCCATAAGATAAGAAAATTTGTAGTTTATGTGTATTTTAGACTATGTTTTTACGTTTGTAATTTTACATAACATAAAAATATTTTTTACGGCGATTATATATTTTCTTACAGTCCCTTTTTGCGTCGGAAATAAGACAAAAGTTACGGAACATAAAATTATGGTGCATTGATGGTAAAATAGAGGGGGGGTGAAGAATAACTATTTTCACCCAGGGTGACGAATAGCGCGACCATATATATATGTATATATATGTATATATATATGATCCGTTCTACGAGAAATTCTATTTATATATATGCATAACGTGTACAATATGTAGTATCGTAAAATACCAGCAAACAAAAAAGAATTAAATGTAAAACACAAAATTAAAGGAAAAATAAAAATAAAACCAAAACCCCCCAAATATTTTAGTACCGGTTGGTGTTATCAACCGGTACTAAAGGGCTCCCCGCCCCGACGCTGACTCGTGCCACGTGGTGGCCCTTTAGCGGCGGTTTGTGCATAACCGGTACTAAAGGGGGGACCTTTAGTCCCCACTCTTTAGTGCTGGTTGCAGAACCGACACTAAAGGCCCTTACGATCCGGTGATACATCCTGGTTCTGCACTAGTGTGACTAGCTCGTTAATCAGAGATGGTTAAGTTTCCTAGCCATGAACATGTGTTGTCATTTGATGAACGGGATCACATCATTAGAGAATGATGTGATGGACAAGACCCATCCGTTAGCTTAGCATAATGATCGTTCAGTTTTATTGCTACTGCTTTCTTCATAAATTATACATGTTCCTCTGACTATGAGATTATGCAACTCCCGAATACTGGAGGAACACCTTGTGTGCTATCAAACGTCACAACGTAACTGGGTGATTATAAAGATGCTCTACAGGTGTCTCCGATGGTGTTTGTTGAGTTGGCATAGATCGAGATTAGGATTTGTCACTCCGTGTATCGGAGAGGTATCTCTGGGCCCTCTCGGTAATGCACATCACTATAAGCCTTGAAAGCAATGTGACTAATGAGTTAGTTACAGGATGTTGCATTACGGAACGAGTAAAGAGACTTGCCGGTAATGCGATTGAACTAGGTATTGAGATACCGACGATCGAATATTGGGAAGTAACATACCGATGACAAAGGGAACAACGTATGTTGTTATGCGGTTCGACCGATAAAGATCTTCGTAGAATATGTAGGAGCCAATAAGGGCATCTAGGTTGCGCTATTGGTTATTGACCAGAGAGGTGTCTCGGTCATGTCTACATAGTTCTCGAACCCATAGGGTCCACACGCATAACGTTCGTTGACGATATAGTACTATATGAGTTATGTATGTTGCTGAGCGAATGTTGTTCGGAGTCCTGGATGAGATCACGGACATGACGAGGAACTCCGGAATGGTCCGGAGATAAAGATTGATATATGGGATAATAGTGTTTGGTCTCCGGAATCCGTAATTCACCGGAAGGGGTTCCGGATGCTTCCCGAAATGTTTGGGTACGAGAACACTTTATTTGGGCCATAGGGGAAAGCCTAGAAGGTTTTTGGAAAGATCAAAAGGAAGTTTTCCGGAGTCCAGGGGCCAGACGCCAGGGTCCCTAGCATCTGGGTCCAGACGCCGGGATCCCTGGTGTCTGGTCCTGGAATCTGAGGACTCTTGCCTTTCGGGTGAAACCGACTTTGTGTAGGCTTTTACTCCAAGTTTCGACCCCAAGGCTCAACATATAAATAGAGGGGTAGGGCTAGCACCCAAGAAACATCAAGAAACACCAAGCCATGTGCCGGCAACCCCGTCCCCTCTAGTTTATCCTCCATCATAGTTTTTCGTAGTGCTTAGGCGAAGCCCTGCGGAGATTGCTCTTCACCAACACCGTCATCAACCGCCGTGCTGTCGGAACTCATCTACTACTTTGCCCCTCTTGCTGGATCAAGAAGGCGAGGACGTCATCGAGCTGAACGTGTGCTGAACGCGGAGGTGTCGTACGTTCGGTACTTGATCGAGACGGATCGTGAAGGTGTACGACTACATCAACCACGTTGATAAAACGCTTCCGCTTTCGGTCTACGAGGGTATGTAGACACACTCTCCCCTCTCATTGCTATGCATCACCATGATAGATCTTGCGTGTGCGTAGGATTTTTTTTGAAATTACTGCGTTCCCCAACAATATGCTCTGTCTACACAACATCTATTGGCCATTGGGGGACAGGCGGTCATCTGGATACGCCATAAGGATGCGAAGAGGCATCCTATATCAGCAAGGACTAGCTATTCCACCAGTAGCTCATGTAAGAGAACTCTCAAGTTAAGTGTGCTCAGGCTGGAGCAGCCATCAGATGGGTGACTGGATGGAAAGTTGTGTTGATGTTAAATTAACTGATAGGATGGGTCGTATTTGTCAAATTAAATGACTGATACGACCCATCCCATGAGTTAATTTAACCTCGAGGTCCTTGTCTTTTTAATACATGTTAAAGAAGGTCTACCGCATTACTTTTTTACAATGTGCGATACGTGGCATACAGTTGATCAATCCGACAGTTTGTGATGGAATAAGCCGTGTGTGTTGTGGCCAAACGCTTGCTAGTATTCAACCGTTTGCGATTGATGAATTCATCACCGACGGGTTCCCTAGTGTGCTCCGTGTTCATCTGATCATCATCTAGTTCTTGTGCTAGCTCGATGTTCCTTCTATGCTAAGTTTCCATTAATTGATGGCATTTTATGAACACGCCACCATTTCCGGCCATTTCCTCACCTGTTTCCTGCCACCCAGCGATATTGCGCATAAACCTAGGCGGTGCGCGACGCACAGAGGCGACAAGCGCAGCCTGTAGCACATCCACCTTTTCCAAGCATGCCAACCCACCAAAGCGCCGCCTCTTCCATCAACCTCGTCAATGAGGAAAATGAGCAGGCGCCACGGCCCGTCAAGGCCGAGGAGCTCCCCGGCAACGTGATGGACGACATCATGATGCGTGTCATCACTAGGGTCGAGCAGACCTTTGGCGCATGGCGCTTGAGCGCCATGGATCAAGATAGGCATGTCAGCGCTGACAGGCTACAGCTCGCCGCACAACATGATCGATGGCGTGCCGCAGAGCAAGCTAGGCGCATCCGCGCTGATAGGCTACGGCTCGCCGCACGGCGAGACCATTGGAGAGCCGCAGAGCGAGAGGCGCGGCGCGCAGCACAGCAAGAGCGGATCCATCGGCGCTTGCCTGCTGTCGATATGGTGTCGTATCTGGGTACATGTCTCGTCAGTACCCCCATTCCTCGCCAGGAGTTGGCAGAGTCCCTCAGCACCGTACTTGCATCAGAGGCCGGCCGCACCATACTTGTACCGAACGCCTGCCGCGCCATTTGCATGGGTCGCGCCATTTGCCTTATCCATGGCCCGCTGGATGCCAACGCGCTGGTCCATAGGCTCGACCGCCTCCTTGGCCCAGGTGTGCACCTGGGCGCAGTAGAGGAACATGGCCGTCGCATCCTCGAGCTGGTGATCTCCGATGAAATAGCCAACTTGGAGCTCGAGATCGTGCTCCAGATGTACCGCAGCATGTCGACCGCTTGGACGAACGCCTTCAGGTGTTCAGGCAGAGCCAAGAGCTACTGTAGGCAAGGGCTGCTGGTCATGGTCTCATGGATGCGCTTTATTTTGTTGAGTCGTTTCGACGTGGATAGCTATGTATTCACATCAATCATAGTATTGCTCTGTTTATTCCTCTGTTTCAATGTGTGTACTCTGTTTTCCGTTCTTATATGTTCTGTTTCAATGTGTGTATATACGCTTTCCATTCTGTATATATGGATGATAACAACTAGATTCAAATTAGTATACAAAAATAGATAGAAAATGGAATTCATAATATATATATATTAATTGTTCATTAGTTCATCACAGAATATATATAACATCATCACATATACGTGATGATACATAACTATTAGGTAAAATGCATAAAATAGAAAACGAACAATACTAAAACTAATAATCCCTTCTGGGGCCAGTATTTCGGCAACCCCTCGCTAGCAACTCCCTGTTGCACGGCGTCTTCCCAGTGCGGAGGCAGTACTCTGCCTCCTCCGCCTCGCAGTGCTTGATGTACCAATCTGCCTCTTACTGGCGGACGCGCGCGAACGATCTTGCCATTTCGTTGGGCACCCACCGGAGCTCCTCGTCGGTGGCACACTGGAGCTTATCGGCCCACCTCCATGCAGCGACGAGGCGCCCAACGCCTATGACCTTCCTCGCGAAGTACCATTCTTCATACACCTCCTCCGCACGATGACGCGCCCGCCCCCAAAGCTCCGCAGCCTCCTTTTTCCAGGCGGCATCACGGGCTTCACAGGCCGTCTGGTACCTGGCTTCCTCCTCCGCCATCTCCTTCTTGAATGCCACTTGCCTGGCTTTCTCAGCTGGCCGCAGCGACTACCACACACAAAGATTGTACTGGCCCCAAAACCAATACAAAGTTGGGGGGTCCAGCGCAACCTCATCCGGCGGCGCGTAGGGGTCCTCGTTGCTGCTATTCGAGTGAGCGTCCTCGGGGGTGGCGACTCCTCGTCCGTAACGCCCCGAGACCGATGCTCGATAAGACTTCCGTATATTCCGGGTTTTGCCGTGTGTTTCATTTGTGCATGCCCTTTTATTTTTGCATTGCATCATGTCATCATGCCATCATCTCATAAATCTTTTGCAACTCAACTAAATAAATGGCATGGATCTTTGATCCATTTAAATCGAGGGAATTCACATGGTGATTCTCTTTAAAACATATCCTCTCGATATTTAGAGAGCTATAGTAAATATTCCATTTATATTAACCATAACACACTTGCAAATATCCCATGCCTTTTTCCTTCTCAACTCTTGGTCTCTAACTTTGTCATATATCTTTTCTTCATTTTCCAGAGCTCCACCTAATTTCTCAACATTTTTGGGCACTTCGAAAAACCTCGTCCTAGTTCAAACCCATTTGAATTAAATTCAAATGAGTTTGAATTCTTATCGTTCGATCTGGCCTTTTCTAATTTTCACGGACCAAGCTTACTTTTTGTGAGTCCAATAAAATTACCCTCATGTTCAAATTCGTTCCCTAAACCCCTCTTCCTTTTTTCCTTTCTCTCTTTTGTTTTCTGTCAAATTAGTTTTATGAGAGAGAGAGAAGAGGCCCAGCAGCCATCCAGCCAGCAGGCCTCCTGGCCTTTTTCCTCTCCCCACCTCCCAAGGCCTAGGCGCAGCCCCCTTCTCTACTGGGCCGGCCTCCCAAGGCCCAGCTCTAACCCTAGCGCCACCTAGCCCGATCCCCACGCGCACCTCCCCTCGTTCGCTTGTCCTCCCTCCGCCGCCACACACGCCCCGCACCCGATCCCCATCTCTCTTCCAATCCCAGCGCACTCCTCTCATCCTCTCCCTTGCACCGTCACCCAGAGAGGGAGAAAGAGGAGCGAGAACCCCATGTCGTCGAGCGCCCGAGGAGAGGAGCTCCTCGAGCACTGGCCACCCTCAGCAACCTCCTCCCCTCTCCTCCCCGCGCCTTCCCGAGTGCCATGGCCGCCGCCCGCTCCATGCAGCCGCTGCCGTCCCGCCGGCGTGCCGAGTCCCTCCTCCTTTCTCCCTCTGCATCGCTCCCTCCTCCTTGAAGTTGGCCCTGCCGCCACCGCCACCGCCCGGACGAGCGCCGCCCCTGAGCTCCTCGCCAAGGCCAGCATCGCCAGCACCGTCCTCCACTGCCTCCTCGCCAGGGTCCCTCGCAGGCTCCTCCTCGTTGCCTTGCCTCGTTGCTGGTCCCTGCTCCGGTGCCGCGCCACTGCGGCCAGGAGCTCCTCGGCCCGACACGCCCCTGGCCCTACTTCTCCTTGGCTGCCATGGCCTAGACTCCTCTGTGTCCATGGTCCCTCCAGAAGCTCCGGCCCCGACCTCCGCCTGTGACAGTTGCTCCTCCCGTGACTTGAGATGCTGCTTCGTGCTTCACCACTACTGTCGACCTCCGAAGAACAGGGTTTTGCCAAGTACCCCTTTGTTTTGTCAAGACCATCAAGTCCCTCGACGACAAGTGCATGACTACGCGGATTGTACCAAGTACCCCTTCATTTCGACGAGACCAGCAAGTCTGAAGAATGCCAAGTTCAACGACGCTCTCCGCCCGAACGACTACCACCGACGCGTACCTCTCCGTCGTTGTGGGTTTCATCAAGTTGAACAGTGAACCCCGAAGCCCTCGGATTCGTCTAGTCCGAAGGTGCAAGTACCACTCCGAACCATGTACGACGACCATCGCCGAAGACCCGTGTAACGCGAACGTCAAGTTCGACTACCATCGCGTGAACTGTTACTTCCACTATGAACGTGAACGACTACCGTCGCGAAACAACTACTTCCTCTACTTCCCTCGACGAACTTGAACCGTCCCGTTTACACACTTTGAAGGTATAACCGCCGAGAATGAACGTCTGAAAATGAATGCTTGTGTCGTATGGGGTGCACCCTTTGTCTGCACCGTGTCCGAATTGTCACTCGTTTTCCATGCCACTAACCCATGGGAACCCGGTAGTCGGGATCACCCCACCATCTTTTGCATGCTCCCGTCACTTTTCCTTTTGCACCAGTATCTCCGTGAGCTATCGGAACCGGAATGTTGCCATGGCACCATTTCCGTTGTCATTTTCGTGGCACCCCTTTCGTTTCCGCCACGATGACAAATGCTTCATAATGCTCTTGTCAACTTTTAATAAACATTGCATAAACTTGTTCATGTCATCCACATCATGATAAAAATAATTAAAATGTTTAAAATCGTTGTTTGCTTTAAATTGCTAAATGCATATGGGGATTTACCGGGTGCGTTGTTTGTTATATCCGGCCCCATTTAAATTGTTTAGATGGTGTAGTTTTGTTATGCCTCACCTCTTGCCATGTTAACCAACATTTGATATTTTTGAGTACCTAATCGAAAGAGAGCTAAATAATTGATGTGGTGTTCCATCAATATGCAACCAGTTGCATATTGATCTCCACTTAATTTGTAGAATTGCTTGTGCACTTTGCCATGCCATGCTTCATTAAACCGGACATGCATCATACTTGGTTGTGCATCATGCCATTATTATGTGGTGGTTTCTAACTATGTTGTTTTCTTCTTTCCGGTGTTGCTTCTTCGGCTTGGTTCCGATAACGTTGCGTTTGTGAGGAATTCATTCGACTTCGTCCGTTTGTCTTCTTCGTGGACTCGTTCTTCTTCCTTGCGGGATTTCAGGCAAGATGACCATACCCTTGAAATCACTTCTATCTTTGCTTGCTAGTTGCTCGCTCTTTTGCTATGCCTATGCTACGATACCTACCACTTGCTATATCATGCCTCCCATATTGCTAAGCCAAGCCTCTAACCCACCTTGTCCTAGTAAACCGTTGTTTGGCTATGTTACCGCTTTGCTCAGCCCCTCTTATAGCGTTGTTAGTTGCAGGTGAAGATTGGAGTTTGTTCCTTGTTGGAACATGGATATTTGTTGGGATATCACAATATCTCTTATTTTAATTAATGCATCTATATACTTGGTAAAGGGTGGAAGGCTCGGCCTTATGCCTGGTGTTTTGTTCCACTCTTGCCGCCCTAGTTTCCGTCATATTGGTGTTATGTTCCCGGATTTTGCGTTCCTTACACGGTTGGGT
The DNA here is from genome assembly GCF_056163025.1 of Triticum urartu. Classification (NCBI taxonomy): domain Eukaryota; kingdom Viridiplantae; phylum Streptophyta; class Magnoliopsida; order Poales; family Poaceae; genus Triticum; species Triticum urartu. The sequence continues at coordinate 411,158,986 of NC_141879.1, read as the reverse complement.
TATAACGGGAACCCCTTGACAGTTCGCCTTGAATAAAACTCATCCAGCAATGCCCAACATTGGTTTTACCATTCACCACCTAGTCTTTTCTTTCCCTTGGGTTCTGCAGACTCAAGGGTCATCTTTATTTAAACCCCCCTGGGCCAGTGCTCCTCTGAGTGTTGGTCCGACCGAGTAGACTGTGGGGCCACCTCGGGGCAACTTGAGGGTTGGTTTTACTCGTAGGATGTCTCATCTGAGTGTGCCCTGAGAACGAGATATGTGCAGCTCCTATCGGGATTTGTCGGCACATTCGGGCGGTGTTGCTGCACTTGTTTTACCATTGTCGAGGATGTCTTGTAACCGGGATGCCGAGTCTGATCGGATTGTCTTGGGAGAAGGAATATCCTTCGTTGACCGTGAGAGCTTGTGATGGGCTAAGTTGGGACACCCCTGCAGGGATTGAACTTTCGAAAGCCGTGCCCGCGGTTATGGGCAGATGGGAATTTGTTAATGTCCGGTTGTAGAAAAGCTGAAGTGGATCTTAATTAAAATACACCAACCGAGTGTGTAGCCGTGATGGTCTCTTCTCGGCAAAGTCTGGGAAGTGAACACGATGTTGGAGTTATGCTTGACATAGGTTGTTCTAGGATCACTTCTTGATCATAGTTTCTTGACCGTGCTTTTGCCTTCTCTTCTCGCTCTCATTTGCATATGTTAGCCACCATATATGCTAGTGCTTGCTGCAGCTCCACCTCAAATACCTTGTTCCTACCCATAAGCTCAAATAGTCTTGATCGCGAGGGTGTGAGATTGCTGAGTCCCCGTGATTCATAGATTACTTCCAAAACCAGTTTGTAGGTGCCGATGATACCATGCAGGTGACACAACCGAGCTCAAGGAGGAGCTCGATGAAGACCGTGTTCATTATGTTGTTCCGTTTCCAGTTGATCAGTATTGGAGCCCAGTTGGGACGATCGGGGATCTGTGTAGCATTTGGGGTAGTCTTCTTTTATTTTGGTTCCGTAGTCGGACCTTGAGTGTATCTGGATGTATGTAATGCTTTATTCATGTAATTGTGTGAAGTGGCGATTGTAAGCCAACTATGTATCTCTTTTCCTTATGTATTACATGGGTTGTGTGAAGATTACCTCACTTGCAACATTGCTTTCAATGCGGTTATGGCTCTAAGTCGTGCTTCGACACGTGGGAGATATAGCCGCATCGAGGGCATTACGAGTTGGTAATCAGAGCCTTCCCTGACTTAGGAGCCCCCTGCTTGATCGAATCGCTGGCATTGTTGAGTCTAGAAAAATGTTTTGAGTCTTTAGGAATATATATATCGGAGAGTAGGATTCTTTTTACTCCTCAGTCCCTTCATCGCTCTGGTGAGGCATCCTGACGTAGAGTTTTGACTCTTCTCTCCTCAAATTTCATAGAAAAAAATTTAGGATCACGCGGGTATCTTGGAATTGTTCCGATGGTTTTGTGACGAGAACATTGTTCTTGGTGCCTCCTGACATTTAGGGGTTGGGGCAGTGTCCCGGGGAGTTGAGCTCCAAGGTGTTGTCATCACAATTTTATCGTTGCAGTTCTGGAATACCTGAGTTCGCCGACATCGAAAATCTCTTTTATGCAGTTGTTGGTGAGATAACCTCGACGCCACCCAGTACTGGGGCGGGAGTTCGGTAGTATTGCCATAACTCGTATAATGGATGCTTTTCGAAGGTTGTGGTAAATGATTTCCGAAGTTTTCTTGGTTATGTGTTGAAGGATGGATACAACTGGATGTAGGATTTGTTAGTTTTGGGTGAGATATTATGCTTCCCCTGTATCCCCAACACCTGATTGCATAACCGGAAAGTGGTCTTAGGATATCTTAGGATATCTTTCCTAAGATGTATGATATGAAATTGGGGTTCGACGTCTAGTGGTCCGCCTATTCACGGTTGGTTTTACAGTGGTCTCCTTGTGTCTTAAAGAGTCCTTGGCTATGCTGACTCGGGGATGCTTCGTATGTCATGTGCACTGCCTTGTACATGATGGTGCTGTACGATCGAGCCCGTGTAGGTCCCACCATGAAAAATTCAGACGAAATCTCTATCATATGTTTGTTCCGGCTTATTTTGCAAGCCAATCCTTTGTTTTGTTTTCAGTTGAGGTATTCGAGTTGCTTCGATGTCAAATGTGGATTCCATACCTTTCCTAAGTGGTGCTCTCATATTTCTATGTGAACACAAATCCTTCTTGATCATCGAGTTTGTCATCTCAATGTATTTTCAATTAGCATGTTTCTCTTCAAGTGGATTCGATCATTTCAACATCCGCTAGATCAAGTATCGTTTCTTCTCAACGGTGTTTGTTTCATCCGTCTCCATGTTGCCTTTGTTTTTCCCGCCCACCCACCCTTTCTCTTCAAGGACTAAGATTTCTTTATCAAGTATCCATCTTATCGATGGGAAGTCTCTCCATTCTTTTCCGTCAATGTTCTTACCCGGTGATTCTCATGAAGATCCTAATGGAACCTCGAGTTCATCATTGTTCATTCTCTTTCTTCTCCAGTGGAACCAATTCAAGCTTTGTTGATCATATCCTTTCCTTGTTTCAAACGCCTTCTCATACCGGTGCGGCACGTGGACAGACCAGCGGCGCCATGGCAGAGATTTGAGAGAGAGGGAGAGGGCGAGCGAGGGGAGGATGTAGATGAGAATGCATGCAGGACGACATGAGCAAGGTAGTATTTATTGGTGTCCAGAATCTAGATCGATGGGAACAGTACACACGCCGGTCACCGGAATTTACGAGTATTGTAGTTCGAATTACACATGGTTCCCGTAGCGAAATCCATGTGTGAACATAATAGCTGACGGTTTCTAATACAGAACCATGGCTGATCAATGATCCCGGCCACTCACCTACCAAACCTCGAGCCGCAAGATAGAGTGCCAATTGTGTGGGGGCCGGTTGTCTTGCCAGATCTTTACATTTTCTTTGTTGAACACCAAATATTTACATCATCTGATGATTTTTTAACTCGCACACAAGTACACAAAAATTTGATTTTTCAAACCGTTATGGTTAGCCGTTGCATGTAGATGAGGTTCAAATTTGAATTACGATCATTAAATGGCTATACAAACACTTAAATATCTTTAAAAGGTCAAATGACCCCTGAAATTTTCCAACTTTTCACATGACAGCTGTATTAGTGCATGTTAAACATAGAAAAAAAATTTGAAGGCCGTAAGAGGAAGCTATCTCCTGCTCGTCATCAAATATGCATTGTTCCCTCTCAGAACCACGAACCTTCTAGTGAGTTGCTCCGGTTTGTGAGGGGTGTGTGTCCAAACTTTCGTCAAATAGGCCAATTTTTTTACCACATCATCTTGGTGGCATGACATTACATCAAGCAAGGTTTCATGTTTTTTGATCATTTTTTAATTTTTTGGAATTAAAATTCTATGGCACACCATGCATGTGCCCATGCCGTGAGACCAATATGTTTGAAAATTACTTCTATTTTACTACACATGGAATTAACTCGCACACAAGTACACAAATATGATTTTTCAAACCGTTATGGTTAGCCGTTGCATGTAGATGTAGTTCCAATTTGAATTATGGTCATTAAATGGCTATAAAATCACCTAAATGTCTTTAAAAGGTAAATTGACCGCTAGAATTTTCAAAAAATTTACCGTACAGTTGTAGTAGTGCAGGTTAAACATAGAAAAAAAATTGAAAGCCGTAAGAGGAAGCTATCTCAGGTTCGTCATCAAACATGCATTTTTCCCTCTCGGAACCACGAGCCTTCTAGTGAGTTTCTCCGGTTTGTGAGGGGTGTGTGTCCATACTTTTGTCACACATGCCAATTTTTTTACATATCATCTTGGTGGTATGACATTACATCAAGCAAGGTTTAATGTTTTTCTGATCATTTTTTAATTTTTTTGAATTAAAATTCCATGGCACTACATGCATACATATGCATGTGTGTCCATGTCGTGAGACCAATATGTTTGAAAATTCCTTCTAATTTACTGCACATGGAATTAACTCGCACACAAGTACACAAATATGATTTTTCAAATCGTTATGGTTAGCCGTTGCATGTAGATGTAGTTCGAATTTGAATTACGGTCATTAAATGTCTAGAAAATCACTTAAATGTCTTTAAAAGGTCAAATGGCCCCTGAAATTTTTCTAATTTTCACATGATAGTTGTATTAGTGCACGTTAAACGTAGAAAAAAATTGGAAGGCCGTAAGAGGAATCTATCTCCCGTTCGTCATCAACCATGCATTGTTCCCTCTCGGAACCACGAGCCTTCTAGTGAGTTGCTCCGGTTTGTGAGGGATGTGTGTCCAAACTTTCGTCAAACAGGCCAATTTTTTACCACATCATCTTGGTGGCATGACATTACATGAAGCAAGGTTTCATGTGTTTCTGATCATTTTGTATTTTTTTGGAATTAAAATGCCATGGCACTCCATGCATGTGCCCATGCCGTGAGATCAATATGTTTGAAAATTCCTTCTATTTTACTGCACATGGAATTAACTCGCACACAAGTACACAAATATGATTTTTCAAACCGTTATGGTTAGCCGTTGCATGTAGATGGAGTTCAAATTTGAATTACGGTCATTAAATGGCTATAGAATCATTTATATGTCTTTAAAAGGTCAAATAACCTCTAGAATTTTCCAAATTTTCACCATATAGTTGTAGTAGTGCACGTTAAACATAGAAAAAAATTTGAAGGCCGTAAGAGGAAGCTATCTCCTGTTCGTCATCAAACATGCATTTTTCCCTCTCAGAACCAGGAGCCTTCTAGTGAGTTGCTCCGGTTTGTGACGGGTGTGTGTCCAAACTTTCATCACACATGCCAAATTTTTTACCACATCATCTTGGTGGCATGACATCACATCAAGCAAGGTTTCATGTTTTTCTGATCATTTTTTAATTTTTTGGAATTAAAATGCCATGGTACTCCATGCATACATATGCATGTGTGTCCATGTCGTGAGACTAATATGTTTGAAAATTCCTTCTAATTTACTGCACATGGAATTAACTCGCACACAAGTACACAAATATGATTTTTCAAATCGTTATGGTTAGCCGTTGCATGTAGATGTAGTTCGAATTTGAATTACGGTCATTAAATGTCTAGAAAATCACTTAAATGTATTTAAAAGGTCAAATGACCCCTAGAATTTTCCTAATTTTCACATTACAGTTGTAGTAGTGCACGTTAAACGTAGAAAAAATTTGAAGGCCGTAAGAGGAATCTATCTCCCGTTCGTCATCAACCATGCATTGTTCCCTCTCGGAACCACGAGCCTTCTAGTGAGTTGCTCCGGTTTGTGAGGGATGTGTGTCCAAACTTTGGTCAAACAGGCCAATTTTTTACCACATCATCTTGGTGGCATGACATTACATGAAGCAAGGTTTCATGTGTTTCTGATCATTTTGTATTATTTTTGGAATTTAAATGCCATGGCACTCCATGCTTAATTATGCAATACCTGTTAGACCAATATGTTTGAAAATTCCTTCCAATTTACTGCACATGGAATTAAATTGCACACAAGTACACAAAATATGACTTTTCCAACCGTTATGGTTAGTTGTTGCATGTACATGTAGTTCAAATTTCAATTACGGTCATTAAATGGCTGGAAAATCACTTAAATGTCTTAAAAGGTCAAATGACCCCTGAAATTTTCCAAATTTCGACATGACAGTTGTATTAGTACTACAAATTTTCTCGTACATTTAAAACACTATCCGTTGCCACTTTACTCCAAATTCTTCTTTCGCAGCTAATAAAAAATATCTACAACATCACACATAGTTGTTTTCTAGGAACCCTTTGTGATGAAAATATCTGGGTCTATTTAAGTCTCCCTTCTTAAGCTTCGCCGGCTCGTCTGCTCCAGTGCCGGTAACCCCCGAATCCACGAATCCCAATCCCCATTCCCGCACCACCTTCTTGCAAAGATGATGCCGTGGAAATGCTTCATGAAGGCCCGTATGATGCCCCCCCGAGCGCCACCGCCTATGCCGAGAGCGCGGCCACCTATGCCGAGAGTGCCGCCACATCCGCATTGAGTGCAGCCACTTCCGCCGAGAGGCCGTCTGCGACAGCTGACAGGATAGTTGCAGCAGCTGAGACGGCTGCAGCTGCATCTGTGACGGCGGCTGCAAACGCCGAGAGCACTCGAGTTACCGTCCGTGCCATCGATGTCGCCCTGGCCTGGGTCGAGGCCATCCATGCCAAGATCGAGGATGCACACGCCAATATATTCTAGGCCACCTCGGACTCCAGCATGCAACCCATGCCCGAAAAGGTGGCGGTGGCCGTGGAGCACCTGCTTCCTCATGAGGTCACCAAGCGGGAGCTGGAGATGCAGGAGGCGGCGGAGATCAAGGAGCGCCGGGAGGAGGAGTTGCGCGTGGCCGAGGTCGAGGTAGAGAAGATTCTGTCCGTCGAGGAATCGGCGGTGGAGTACCAACGCGAGCTCTGGTGCAGCCACTACTATGAGTACTACAACCTTGAGGGCGGCGCCGAGGACGAGGACAAGGACGCGGTCTACTTCAGTAGGGGTGACGCAGAGTCCACCAACAGTGGCATGTCGCCAGGACAAGTCATCGATGTCTCATCTCGCACCGACGATGCATAGGCTGACGCGACATCGGATTTTTTAAAATTATGCGTACTTAGGCTTTGTTTTTAATGATGGTCTTTTGTTAGAGCAACATTTAGGTCAACTGGCTCTATTTAATTACTAAAATTGCTCGATTCAGTAAGTGTGCTCTGTCTGCTGTACGCTCTTTTGTGTGCCCAAATTAGCAAGCGATGTTAAATTATGCAATGACGTACCCGGGGAAATTTCCAGCAAAATTTGAATTATCAAACTCATCCCATGCGCGTAAAGCAGAATAATCGTCTGCGATGCACACAATCGTTCAAAGTGAATGGTCCGGTGGCACCGCGCGCAAAGTTTCCCTCCACATTTCCAAAATTTTGGCCTACCGCCAAAATATCTACCACGCCCCCTCCCCCCTTCCCCACCCCTTTTCTCTCCAACCACAAGTCACATTTCCCCTGTTTCCTCCTTCCTTCCTTCCTAAGCTATATCCGCTTCCTCGCTCTCACTGTCTCGCATCCTACCACCGGGGTCGCCACGGTCTTCTTCAAAGACCTCTCCAGCGGTTCCTCCTCCGGCGAAGACTCCTTCACCACCCGGGTATGCCTCTCTTTTCTCTCTCGAGCTATGACTTGGAATGAAGGATTTTTACCCGGCGGTCGATTTGAGTCATTTCTTCCTATTGTAGCTCGCTAGGACCATCAGTGGCAACTAATGGTGTGAGGTGGCTGAAGATCTATCTTCTCATTGTCACCATCAATTTCCATGCATGAAGCTAGTTACATTTGAATCTATGGACGGTGAGAGGAAGTTTCTGGCTTGTGCAGAGAAGGTTAGACCCTCTTTCGTTGTTACAAATCATTTATTAGATGTGATTCAGACACTGTCACGGTCCCAACCCATTCATACCACACCTTCAACCAAACGCATCCTAAGACAGTGTCACAGTTTGTACCTAGTATCTTAAATTGTTGCCATCTCATCAGCGGTGCCATTAGAGAATTATTTAGCACTGCTTCAGCAGTTTGTGCAGCCAACTTTGGTCCACATATCCGAGCAGCCAAGCAGTAAAATACTAAATCTTTATGGCAAGAAGGAACTGGGCATTAGAGAAACTATGTGCTCCGGAGTCCGGGTCCCTGATTTTTTTCCGCTGCATCGGCTCGCCAGTGCAGGGCACCGGTGCGAGATGTAGCAACAGTTGTCTTTACACTAGTTTTGGCATACATAGTGGACGGCCTTAGTGCTATTAGTTCTATGTTACTAAATTTGTGCATGTACACACCTGTTAGTATCAATTTGCTGTCATCCAAACACTGTCGCTATGCTGTTGCAGTTATATTTATCTTCCTCATAAAATGTTCGATTATGCATGAGTAAGAACTTGTTGCATGTTGTAGTTAATTATAGCTTCTGATGTTCCATAATTTGGTTGTTGTCTCAGTAGAAATTAATTCATTTGCACATTGATCTTTTTGAGAAGATATGTCATAATTAACATGTTTCTTCAGTTTTTCAAAATAAGCATTGGTGATTTCCTATGTTGCTATAAACCCATTTCCCCTACAATTGTTACTGATCTAGTTTTAAATATTATAGGATGAATGGAAGTGTTCTTACTTGGAGTGGGTTGATCAAGAGTGGCCATAGTCTTTGAATATGTACCTAGCAAAGCTCTGGAGCATGTATGAGGAAGAGAACAGACGTAGCCTTAGAGAAAGTGTTATCAACGCTGAAGAATATTTGAAGATGTAGGATAAAAATTGGAAGGTGGAGAATGAGCTCAGATTTTTTTAATCAGACTTTGCTAAGATGGTGTTGGCGAAGGAGGAGGCACTTTCCCAATTGGCCAGTGCAAAACAGGTTCTTACTAAACTGAAAGCAGAGGTGGATAAGACGAGCCTGGATGATCTCGATTAAGGAATTGTTGAATATATTGTTCTAATATTGTTCTTATGAAGTTGAACTAGCTATATGTTGTACGGTGCTGTTTTCATGTAGCTATTGTACTGTGATGTTATAATATATTTATGTGCCTAATATCAAATTGGCAAACAACTATTCAATATGAAATGTGAATTTGTGTAATACTGGAATTATTAATTGTAAAGTAACACACCTGCTAAATGTGTCATGGAACTTTGCAAACGGTTCTAGCAGTAAAAGCGCTTGTGATGGATAGCCCAATGCCACACAGTATTCTTCATCAAATCATGTGTGGTGTAGTTGATAAGAGCAAACAGTTAACCAAGGCAGAGCGTGTGTGATAGTTACACCTTTCACACACGGGCCTACACATAAAACTGTGTGGGATGTACATACGAACGGAAACGTTTTCCCTGGATTGACTATGTGGGATGTACATAAGAACGAAAACGTATTTCTTGGATTGACTGTGTGTGATATACATACAAAGGAAAATGTTTTCCCTGGATTGACTATGTGGGATGTACATAAGAATGAAAACATATTCCTTGGATTCACCGTGTGGGACGTACATACCTACGGAAATGTTTTTCTGGGATTCACTGTGTGGGATGGACATACCTACGGAAATGATTGGATTTCTATGCCTCACCCGATCACACACGGCCCTAGCCTGTGTCCCAGGAGGGCCTATCCCCGAGAATTTCTTGGTCGTGTGGGAAGGACCCCCCTATCTCCCACACTCACTTAGCGACGGTTCCAAATGTCATCACGGAAAGGGGTTAAAAACCGTTTGTATAGCACCGACGCGTACTAGTGATGCCCACGCCCCATCAATCGACACGTGTTGACCAAGGCCGCAGGCGGTTAGGGCCCACGGCGCTCTGCGCTTGTCCTTTGGCTTTGCCTCGAAGCCAAGTTCGAGCACATCTTGGGCCCGGGGGCTACTATCGGCATTCTAGGAATGGGGGTACCCAGACTTGCCTGCCTGTGGCCCACAGCGTAGCTCCATCGACGACCTGGTATGACCCAGCTTCAACATCAACAACTCAAGACCCTCGCAAGGGGCCAAGCCTCGGAGGCGGACGTCACCAAGACATCCACGTGGGGCGGCCTCCCCAGGCTGGCTCACGAGGAGCGAAGATATCTACGCACGGTTCACCCCGTGAGGTTCAGATGACGTGAGCCATGACGACCAAGGCCAGGCGGGCGCCAGCGGGCGCGGTGTACCAGTTTCCTCTTTGGTGCTAAGGAGGCAAGCGCATGCGCGGAGTCCCGAGGAATCAAGCAAAGGTTTCCATTCCGGTGCAACAAGACCAAGACCGCCAGGACAGTAGGATGGAGGTCATCACCAAGCCCACCACAGCGTCACCACCAGAGGCTTTTTGCAGGCGAAGAGTACTTTTGTCAGGATAGCATGTACTAGTTGTCTCCCTCCAAAATTGGCCATTGTGGGATCCCTTCCCGCCTTCATTTGGGAAGAGGACCAAGGCCGCTATAAATATGATCTAGCCACGAACATAGAAAATGGACGGATCATTCAGATCATCCTCACATCCACCAGCTCATCGAGCACAAGAACACCTCTCCTCCTCGGGTTGTTCTCCATCGTACTAGTTCATCCTCGGCCCCTCGAGGCCAATCCAACACAAAGTAGGAGTAGGGTTTTACACCACAAGGTGGCTCGAACCTGGGTAAACTGCTGTGTCTCTTGTCCATTAGGTTCGTCGAGCTAGGCCGTGGGATTAGAGAGCAGGCAGACTGGGGAGGACGAGTTCTCCCCACTCACCCCAGAATTTGAGTCTCTCAAGGGTCTGCGGAACCCGAAATCTGACAACACTCTTAGAATTGCATCTGTAGGTTGATTGCTTGACTTGTGCTAATTGCTAAAATCTACCAACAATTAAAATTGGGAAAAGGTTATATTTTTATTTGGTCAAGTAGTCTAATCAACCCCCCTTTATACTTACTTTAGATCCTACAATGTCTCAACTCCGACAGGTAGTGATGTGGTTCAAGCCTTCAGGTTGATAGGTAATTGGGTTGTTGCATCGAAAGGGTGGAGGCCTGGTGTCTCCGAATCACTGGTGGTTCAAGAGGGGCTGCAAATTATGATGGTGTTGGATCATCCCTCTTTGAATGACTTGTTGTCTTTGCTACTTGTTCTCGATGGGTAGTTCTCTCTTTTGTTATCCTGACTCCTTGTCATTTGGTCATCCTTGTCTATGTCACTCTTACTATGTAATAGTTGCCTCTCTTTAGAATGCCATTCTCGTCTGGATCATGGGAGTCTAAGCGTTGCAGATGGGTGCGTTTTGGTGGTGTAGCAAAACTTCTTATGAACTATCATGTCTTGCTGTTTATTGTATCGAACTGCTGGTGGGCTAAATGAGGGCATCACCATTCTCCAGTGTTTAGTGTATATATCATTTTTCAAGTTATAATTTGAGCTCAGTGTCTTTTCGATGATGTATGCTTGTTTGGGCCAATGTGAGGTGTCGTTGAATATGGGCCGAGTAGTAATGCAATGCCAAACATGTCAATTATGACTCTTAGGCCAAGCGCTCAAAAAAAGAAAGAAAAGGGACTCTTAGGCTGACATATGGGCCCCACCGGTGTTTTTGTGTGCTTGCGCGCCAAGAGCGTATTGGCGTGTGTTCAAAATTCATGCTACCTTTTCATCCCTAATCTCTCGCCCCTCCCCCACCTCTGGAATCTTGATTCATACTCCTGTGTCTAGTTCCCCCAAATCCCCATCCTATAGTCCCTGTACTCAAGCGCGCTATCATGTCGTCGGTCGACGCGGATCTTCGAGCCGGAGATCCTGAGGTCTGTCCTGCCTTCAGGCGCTGTGTGTTGTCGCTCAACACTGGGATGGGGGAGCTTGACGACTTGTTCGTCAGTGAAGTGCTGATGGTAACCATCAGCGGCGACAGGCCTCCCGTGTCGTCGGACGACCTTGTCAAAGCTCTTGGCATTGCGCACGACATCCAAATAAGCGACTTGCTCACCAAAGTATGTCCGCCACCGACTGATTTTTTTTGTCAGGTTCCGGACAACTTTTTACTACAATCCTGTGTTCGAATCTTCCCGGTGTTTGTTCTGCGATGGCGCACTAGTGATCTTTGATCGGTGGCACCCAGGATGGAGCTCGGTGCCCTCTGAGCTTGAGTTTTTAACAAAGCTTACCTTCCATGGCATGCCCTGATGTGCTTAGAACAGCGTGTCCATGAATGAGATTATCAACGACCTATGGGTGAGCTCTTAAGTATGTTTGTTTCTCTAGACAGCTGGGCTCTGACGGTTATGGCATGGATGAAGAAGCCTTCCACCATAAAGAAGGTGATTGGTGTTGAGATACCGGTGTAGGAAATCGGGGTTGAACTATTTGTAGCCACCAAGGCCGCCGCGGAACACATTAGGGATGTACATGTATCGAGTGTTCGTGCATGTCGAAGAAGTGGCCAAGCCATCAATCGAAGTCATGCCGCCGCTTCTAGTGCCAGGGTCCATCAATGACGTCCGCTAGAGTAGTGAGTAGTCAACGTTAGACTTTCCCCGTGTTGCTCAGAATGATGGATGGCACAGGGCCTACTCCATCACGCGGCGGAGGCCACTGCTTCTTTGGGAGAAGAGGCAAGGCTGGCTGCCTGGATGTGCTCTAATTTGAGCAACTGAATCTTCTGAGATACTAGTTAAATCCGAGCTATCGATGTGAAGCACTGATGTGCCAGTACATTTGATTGTGACCTGTTATATTTTTGTACCTGAACTTTTTTTAGAAAGGGGTGTACGTCAAATTAATGCGCTAGCAGAACTTATAGTGTTGTTTGTCTGTTTTCTTTGCACATCATTCAAGATATTTCCCCGTCATTGATAAAGATGATGAACGGTCATGTACGAGTTTGTTGGTTTCAACATAGCCCTACCCGTAGCGATCCACTGCTTCCAACCTGATTGTGCCGCCTACGTGAAATTTTTGTATGCAAGTTCAATGTGCTATGATGTTTGCTACCTCTTGAGAACTTGCGTTGGTTTTCCCTTGAAGAGGAAAGGGTGATGCAGCAAAGTAGCATAAGTATTTCCCTCAGTTTTTTGAGAACAAGGTATCAATCCAATAGGAGGCCCACGAGTCCCTCGCACCTACACAAACAAATAAATCCTCGCAACCAACGCGATAAGGGGTTGTCAATCCCTACACGGTCACTTACGAGTGTGAGATCTGATAGATATGATAATATAATATTTTTGGTATTTTTATGATAAAGATGCAAAGTAAAATAAAAGGCAATAAAAATAACTAAGTATTGGAAGATTGATATGATGGAAGATAGACCCGAGGGCCATAGGTTTAACTAGTGGCTTCTCCCAAGAGCATAAGTATTCATGGTGGGTAAACAAATTATTGTTGAGCAATTGACAGAATTGAGCATAGTTATGAGAATTTTAGGTATGATCATGTATATAGGCATCACGTCCGAGACAAGTAGACCGACACCTGCCTGCATCTACTACTATTAGTCCACACATCGACCGCTATCCAGCATGCATCTAGAGTATTAAGTTCATAAGAATAGAGTAACGCTTCAAGCAAGATGACATGATGTAGAGGGATAAACTCATGCAATATGAAATAAACCCCATCTTGTTATCCTCGATGGCAACAATACAATACATGCCTTGCTGCCCCTACTGTCACTGGGAAAGGACACCGCAAGATTGAACCCAAAGCTAAGCACTTCTTCCATTGCAAGAAAGATCAATCTAGTTGGCCAAACCAAACTGATAATTTGAAGAGACTTGCAAAGATAACCAATCATACATAAAAGAATCCAAAGAAGATTCAAATATTGTTCATAGATAAACTTGATCATAAACCCACAATTCATCGGTCTCAACAAACACACCACAAAAGAAGATTACATCGAATAGATCTCCACAAGAGAGGGGGATAACTTTGTATTGAGATCCAAAAAGAGAGAAGAAGCCATCTAGTTAATAACTATGGACCCGTAGGTCTGAGGTAAACTACTCACACTTCATCGGAGAGGCTATGGTGTTGATGTAGAAGCCCTCCATGATCGATGCCCCCTCCGGCGGAGCTCCAAAAAGGCCCCAAGATGGGATCTCGTGGATACAGAAAGTTACGGCGGTGGAATTATGGGTTTGGCTCCGTATCTGGTAGTTTGGGGGTACGTAGGTATATGTAGGTGGAAGGTGTACGTCAGTGGAGCAACAGGGGTCCACGAGGGTGGAGGGCGCGCCTTGGGGGGGGGGGGTAGGCGCGCCCCCTACCTCGTGGCCTCCTGGTTGATGTCTTGACGTAGGGTCCAAGTCCTCTGGATCATTTTCGTATCGAAAATCACATTCCCGGAGGTTTCATTCCGTTTGGACTCCATTTGATATTCTTATTCTGCAAAACCCTAAAATAGGCAAAAATAGCAATTCTGGGCTGGGCCTCCAGTTAATAGGTTAGTCCCAAAAATAATATAAAAGTGTATAATAAAGCCCAATAATGTCCCAAAACAGAATATAATATAGCATGGAACAATAAAAAATTATAGATACGTTGGAGACGTATCAAGCATCCCCAAGCTTAATTCCTACTTGTCCTCGAGTAGGTAAATGATAAAAACATAATTTTTGATGTGGAATGCTACTTGGCATAATTTCAATGTAATTCTTCTTAATTGTGGTATGAATATTCAGATCCGAAAGATTCAAGACAAAAGTTCAATATTGACATAAAAATAATAATACTTCAAGCATACTAACTAAGCAATTATGTCTCTTAAAAATAACATGGCCAAATAAAGTTATCCCTACAAAATCATATAGCCTGGCTATGCTCTATCTTCACCACACAAAGTATTTAAATCATGCACAACCCCGATGACAAGCCAAGCAATTTTTTCATACTTTTAGTGTTCTCAAAATTTTTCAATCTTCACGCAATACATGAATGTGAGCCATGGACATAGCACTTTAGGTGGAATAGAATGGTGGTTGTGGAAGAGACAAAAATGGGGATGATAGTCTCACATCAACTAGGCGTATCAACGGGCTATGGAGATGCCCATCAATAGATATCAATGTGAGTGAGTAGGGATTTCCATGCAACGGATGCACTAGAGCTATAAGTATATGAAAGCTCAACGAAAAGAACTAAGTGGGTGTGCATCCAACTTGCTTGCTCACGAAGACCAAGGGCATTTTGAGGAAGCCCGTCATTGGAATATGCAAGCCAAGTTCTATAATGAAAAATTCCCACTAGTATATGAAAGTGATAACATAGGAGACTCTCTATTATGAAGAGCATGGTGCTACTTTGAAGCACAAGTGTGGTAAAAGGATAGTAGCATTGTCCCTTCTCTCCTTTTCTCTCATATTTTTTTATTTGGGCCTTTTTATGGCCTCTTTTTTTATTTGGGCTTCTTTGGCCTCTTTTTTTGGTCTGGAGTCTCATCCCGACTTGTGGGGGAATCATAGTCTCCATCATCCTTTCCTCACTTGGGACAATGCTCTAAAATGATGATCATCACACTTTTATTTACTTACAACTCAACAATTACAACTCGATACTTAGAACAAAATATGACTCTATGTGAATGCCTCCGGCGGTGTACCGGGATATGCAATGAATCAAGAGTGACATGTATGAAAGAATTATGAACGGTGGCTTTGCCACAAATACAATGTCAACTACATGATCATGCAAAGCAATATGACAATGATGGAGCGTGTCATAGTAAACGGAACGGTGCAAAGTTGCATGGCAATATATCTCAGAATGGCTATGGAAATTCCATGATAGGTAGGTATGGTGGCTGTTTTGAGGAAGGTATATGGTGGGTGTATGATACCGGCGAAAGGTGCGCGGTATTAGAGAGGCTAGCAATGGTGGAAGGAAGAAAAGTGCGTATGATCCATGGACTCAACTTTAGTCATAAAGAACTCATATACATATTGCAAAAATCTACAAGTTATCAAAGCAAAGTATTACACGCATGCTCCTAGGGGGATAGATTGGTAGGAAAAGACCATTGCTCGTCCCCGACCGCCACTCATAAGGAAGACATTCAATAAATAAATCATGCTCCGAGTTCATCACATAACGGTTCACCATATGTGCATGCAACGGGAATCACAAACTTTAACACAAGTATTTCTCAAATTCACAACTACTCTACTAGCATGACTCTAATATTACCATCTCCATATCTCAAAACAATTATCAAGTATCAAATTTCTCATAGTATTCAACACACTCATAAGAGAATTTTATTATTAATCTTGAATGCCTAACATAATTAAAGAAAATTACCATGATGTTTTGTAGGACTCTCAAAATAATCTAAGTGAATCATGAGAGAACAATAGTTTCTATAAAACAAATCCACCGACGTGCTCTAAAAGATATAAGTGAAGCACTAGAGGAAAAACTATATAACTCAAAAGATATAAGTGAGGCACATAGAGTATTCTAACAATTTTCGAATCATGTTTGTCTCTCTCAAAAGGTGTGTACAGCAAGGATGATTGTGGAAAACTAACAAATAAAGAATCAAACCATACAAGACGCTCCAAGCAAAACACATATCATGTGGTAAATAAAAATATAGCTCCAACTAAGGTTACCGATGGAAGTAGACGAAAGAGGGGATGCCTTCCGGGGCATCCCCAAGCTTTGGCTTTTAGGCGTCCTTAGATTATATTGGGGGTTCCATGGGTATCACCAAGATTAGGCTCTTGCCACTCCTTGTTCCATAATCCATCAAATCTTTCACCCAAAACTTGAAACTTCACAACACAAAACTTAAAGTAGAAAATCTCGTGAGCTCCGTTAGCGAAAGAAAACAAAACACCACTTCAAGGTACTGTAATGAACTCATTATTTATTTATATTGGTGTTAAACCTACTGTATTCCAACTTCTCAATGGTTTATAAACTATTTTACTAGCCATAGATTCATCAAAATAAGCAAACAACACACGAAAAACAGAATCTGTCAAATACAGAATAGTCTGTAGTAATCTGCAGCTAACGCAAGATCTGGAACCCCAAAAATTCTAAAATAAATTTCTGGACGTGAGGAATTTATCTATTAATCATCTGAAAAAATAATTAACTAAATATCACGTTCCAAATAAAAATGGCAGAAGTTCTCGTGAGCGCTAAAGTTTCTGTTTTGTATAGCAAGATTAAAAAGACTTTCCCCAAGTCTTCCCAACGGTTCTACTTAGCACAAACACTAATTAAACACAAAAAACACAACCAAAACAGAGGCTAGATAAATTATTTATTACTAAACAGGAGCAAAAAGCAAGTAATAAAAATAAAATTGGGTTTCCTCCCAACAAGCGCTATCGTTTAACGCCCTTAGCTAGGCATAAAAGCAAGGATAGATCTAGGTATTGCCATCTTTGGAAGGCAATCCATAAGTGGCTCTCATAATAGATTCATAAGGTAATTTATTTTTCTTTATAGGGAAGTGTTCCATGCCTTTCCTTAATGGAAATTTCAATCTAATATTTCCTTCCTTCATATCAATAATTGCACCAATCGTTCTAAGGAAAGGTCTACCAAGAATAAAAGGACATGAAGGATTGCAATCGATATCAAGAACGATAAAATCTATGGGAACATAATTCCTATTTGCAATAATAAGAAAATCATAAATTATTCCCATAGGTTTCTTAATAGTGGAATCCGCAAGGTGCAAGTTTAGAGAGCAATCATCAAAATCACGGAAACCTAGCAAATCACACAAAGTCTTTGGAATCGTGGAAACACTAGCACCCAAATCACACAAAGCATAGCATTCATGATCTTTAATTTTAATTTTAATAGGTTCCCACTCATCATAAAGTTTTCTAGGGATAGAAACTTCCAACTCAAGTTTTTCTTCATAAGATTGCATGAAAGCATCAACGATATGTTTAGTAAAAGCTTTATTTTGACTATAAGCATGATGAGAATTTAGCACGGATTGCAACAAGGAAATACAATCTATCAAAGAGCAATTATCATAATTAAATTCCTTGAAATCCAAAATAGTGGGTTCATTAATATTTAAAGTTTTGACTTCTTTAATCCCACTTTTAACAATTTTAGCATCAAGATCTAAAGACTCTGAATTCTTGGACCGCCGTCTATGTAAAGGTGGATCATATTCAGTCCCATAATTATCAAGATTCATATTGCAAAACAAAGATTTAATAGGGGAAACATCAATAACTTTTAGATCTTCATCTTTATTATCATGGAAACTAGAAGAACACGCTTTTATGAAGCAATCTTTCTTAGCATGCGTCCTAGCGGTTCTTTCTTTGCACTCATCAATGGATATTCTCATGGCTTTGAGAGACTCATTGACATCATGCTTAGGTGGAATAGATCTAGGTTTCAAAGAATCAACATCAAGAGAAATTCTATCAACGTTCCTAGCCAACTCATCAATCTTAAGCAATTTTTCTTCAATCAAAGCATTGAAATTCTTTTGCAAAGTAATAAATTCTTTAATATTAGATTCAAAATCAGAGGGCATCTTATTATAATTTCCATAAGAATTGTTGTAGGAATTACCATAATTATTAGAGGAATTACTATGATACGACCTAGGATTAAAGTTTCCTCTATACGCGTTGTTACCAAAATTATTCCTACCAACAAAATTCACATCCATAGATTCATTATTATTCTCAATCAAAGTAGACAAAGGCATATCATTAGGATCAGAAGAAACACTTTTATTAGCAAATAATTTCATAAGTTCATCCATCTTTCCACTCAAAACATTAATTTCTTCTATCACATGCACTTTCTTATTAGTAGATCTTTCAATGTGCCATTGAGAATAATTAACCATAATATTATCTAGGAGTTTAGTAGCTTCTCCTAAAGTGACTTCCATAAAAGTGCCTCCCGCGGCCAAATCTAAAGATTTCTAGAAGCAAAATTCAATCCGGCATAAAAAAATTGTATAATCATCCACAAATTCAAACCATGAGTAGGGCAATTATGTATCATTAATTTCATCCTCTCCTAAGCTTGTGCAACATGTTCATGATCAAGTTGCTTAAAATTCATAATATCGTTTCTAAGAGAGATGATCTTAGCGGGAGGAAAATACTTAGAGATAAAAGCATCTTTGCACTTATTCCACGAATCAATACTATTTTTAGGCAAAGGCGAAAACCAAGCTTTAGCACGATCTCTAAGCGAAAAAGGAAATAGCTTCAATTTAACAATATCATTGTCCACATATTTCTTCTTTTGCATATCACACAAATCAACAAAGCTATTTAGATGGGTAGCGGCATCTTCACTAGGAAGGCCAGCGAATTGATCTTTCATGTGCATTAATTTCACAAGATTCAGCATCGGTAAGAGGAGCAATCGGAGTGCTAAGGAAATCATTGTTGTTGGTATTGGTAAAGTTACACAATTTAGTGTTATCTTGAGCCATCGTGACAAGGAAGCAATCCAACACACAAGCAAACAAGAAACGGGCAAAAAGAGGCAAACAAAGAAAGAGAGGGAGGATGGAGAGAGAGAGGGCGAATAAAACGGCAAGGGTGAAGTGGTGGAGAGGAAAACGAGAGGCAAATGGCAAATAATGTAATGCGGGAGATAAGGGTTTGTGATGGGTACTTGGTATGTCTTCAATTTTGTGTAGACTCCCCGACAACGGCGCCAGAAATCCTTCTTGCTACCTCTTGAGCACTTGCGTTGGTTTTCCCTTGAAGAGGAAAGGGTGATGCAGCAAAGTAGCGTAAGTATTTCCCTCAGCTTTTGAGAACTAAGGTATCAATCCAGTCGGAGGCCAGGCACGAGTCCCTCGCACCTACACAAACAAATAAATCCTTGCAACCAACATGATAAGGGGTTGTCAATCCCTACACGGTCACTTACGAGAGTGAGATCTGATAGATATGATAAGATAATATTTTTGGTATTCTTATGATAAAGATGCAAAGTAAAATAAAAGGCAATAAAAATAACTAAGTATTGGAAGATTAATATGATGGAAGATAGACCAGGGGGCCACAGGTTTCACTAGTGGCTTCTCTCAAGAGCATAAGTATTCACGGTGGGTAAACAAATTACTGTTGAGCAATTGAAAGAATTGAGCATAGTTATGAGAATATCTAGGTATGATCATGTATATAGGCATCACGTCCGAGACAAGTAGACCGACTCCTGCCTACATCTAGTACTATTACTCCACACATCGACTGCTATCCAGCATGCATCTAGAGTATTAAGTTCATAAGAATAGAGTAACGCTTTAAGCAAGATGACAGGATGTAGAGGGATAAACTCATGCAATATGAAATAAACCCCATCTTGTTATCCTCGATGGCAACAATACAATACATGCCTTGCTGCCCCTACTGTCACTGGGAAAGGACACCGCAAGATTGAACCCAAAGCTAAGAACTTCTCCCATTGCAAGAAAGATCAATCTAGTAGGCCAAACCAAACTGATAATTTAAAGAGACTTGCAAAGATAACCAACCATACATAAAAGAATTCAGAGAAGATTCAAATATTGTTCATAGATAAACTTGATCATAAACCCACAATTCATCGGTCTCAACAAACACACCGCAAAAGAAGATTACATTGAATAGATCTCCACAAGAGAGGGGGAGAACTTTGTATTGAGATCCAAAAAGAGAGAAGAAGCCATTTAGCTAATAACTATGGACCCGTAGGTGTGAGGTAAACTACTTACACTTCATCGGAGAGGCTATGGTGTTGATGTAGAAGCCCTCCGTGATCGATGCCCCCTCCGGCGGAGCTCCGGAAAAGGCCCCAAGATGGGATCTGGTGGATACAGAAAGTTAAGGTGGTGGAATTAGGGTTTTGGCTCCGTATCTGGTAGTTTGGGGGTACGTAGGTATATATAGGAGGAAGGAGTACGTCGGTGGAGCAATAGGGGGCCCACGAGGGTGGAGGGCGCGCCTGGGGGGGGGGGTAGGTGCGCCCCCTACCTCATGGCCTCCTGGTTGATGTCTTGACATAGGGTCCAAGTCCTATGGATCATGTTCGTTCTGAAAATCACGTTCCTAAAGGTTTCATTCCGTTTGGACTCCGTTTGATATTCTTTTTCTGCGAAACCCTAAAATAGGCAGAAAATAGCAATTCTGGGCTGGGCCTCCAGTTAATAGGTTAGTCCCAAAAATAATATAAAAGTGTATAATAAAGCCCAATAATGTCCCAAAACAGAATATAATATAGCATGGAACAATCAAAAATTATAGATACGTTAGAGACGTATCAATGTTGTATATGATTGTGTCAACTATATAAGGTTTTACTAAGCATCAGCAATGCATATGGCTGAAAGATGTATTCATGAGCATCGACCGATGGGTCTCTCTCTCTCTATCTCTCTCTCTCACATGCACACACACAAGTGGGACCCGTTGAATTATTTCTTCGCTCGTGACAAATTTTAATTAGGTTCCATTGTACTCTAACTTTTTCTTTAAGTTATAAATTGAGCTCAGTGACTTCAAAAGGTTGTACACAGGCCTTGTTTGGGCCTTTTCAGGCATCGTTGAATCTGGGTTGAGTAGCTATGTAAAGTTGTACTATACTACTACCCATGCCTTTTTTTTGAACATCAGTAATGCAACTGCACTGTTGTAGGATGCTGCTAACGAGACACTACGATCAGAAACCCTTCGACGAAATTGTGTGTGATGCCATAATCACAGACGGTGGTGTAAAAAACCATCAAAAAAGGTGCAAAACATTTGCGATGGAGGATGAATCAAACACAGTTCATATTTTAGTTGTGTGTGCGATCCAGGGCATATGGTTCGGTTCAATTAACTGTTTGCGATGAGGAGGAACAAAAGAAACGGGTAGCCAGATGGAGGTATGTGCGATATACAACATACGGTTCACTCGGATGAATTGTTTCTGATTTGGAAACACAAAAGAAACGGTCAGCCAGATGAAGGCATGTGCGATATACGGCATGCGGTTCACTTGGATGAATTGTTTGCGTTGAGACATGAGAACAGAAATGGTTCAACTCGACAAGATGTGTGTGTTACGCGCCAAAAAGGTCTGTAATCAGAAATGTGTGTGAAGACCGATAATAACACAAAAGGTTGCTGCTAATAAGACGTGTGTGTTGTGCGATGGGATTGCATACAGAACAACAACATATATATATATACACACACACTTATAAGGACATGCTTGCATAACCAAATTAAACATCCACTTACATAGGTGGCTACTACAACCATGGCATTTGCACACACCAAAGTAAACTATTACATGCATAATTACCTAGGTGGCTACTACACACATGACATTTCCACACACCAATAAAGTAAACTATATATTACATGCATGATTAACTAGCATAAACGATCATCTGATCATCATCTACTTCTTGTGATGATTGCTCTGCTTGTGGCACGATCCGGGCTCGTCGATTTTGGTAACAAGGCACTTCCTCATGTCAACGATCTGCCTGTGCATCTCGTAGCATGTGTACACGCTCTTGGCCGCCAACCTGAGGTGAGGTTCATCCAGTTGCCGCATCCAGGCCCGATGTCAGGATAGGGGACTTGTTCTCTGGGTATCTTGCTTCATCTTTTTGTAGTAGGGGTCGATGATGGCCGAGGCGAGTTCGACCAGGGAGTCCTTCTTCATGCTGCGCCAGACCCTGTAGTGGTCACGGATTTCGACAAGGTTCTTGCAGGCCAAGCCCGTAACACGGAGCATGTTTACATCGTCAGTGGTTTCCACCATGGCGAACTTGTAGTCCGTGTTGTTGACAAACCTGTCGAAATGGTCGCAAGGCTCTGTGGCCATGCAGTAGTGGTAGATGAGGACATGATGGCCCATGCACAACTGGGTGATGACAACCTTCTGATCTATGTTGGGACGACCCATGGTGCACTGGAGGTCGATGCCGACCACCTTGTACTTGTCCCGATCAAGCAACTGCTGAACGCTGTTGATGTAGTCATCCACCACGGCTGGGTCGATGGTGTACACCACCGAGAGATCCGTCTCCCTCACATGGGTCTCCACTCTATGCTCACCGAACTCCATTGGAGCGCCGCTGGACATCCCCTCTCTATGTGTTGTCATGGGTGTGCTTGTTCTGTTATGGGGCGCGATCGAAAGGTTGAAGAGACTAAGGTTATAATGGCCACCAGAATTAAAGGGGAAGCCAGATGGCTAGGAATATCAGCAGACCCTGATGGCATTTCTAATTTGCAGCGAGTAACTCCATCGTGCCGCACGTAACTGCATCGCGTGGCAACGCACGCGGCGCAACCAGATGCATATGGGGCCCCCGACATGATCGTGCGCACGCCCAACCGCTGGCAAAGCGCGCGCAGAGGGACGCGAGCAGAGCGCTCCGCGATCGCCTCAACCGCATTCATATGCATATAGCAGTTGAATGCGCAAGGAAAAGTTGTCCACAAGCCAAGCGTGCCAACAGACGCGAGCAGAGCGCGTCAACGGACGCGAGGAAAGCGCGCCGCAGCGCCTGATGGCGAGCACAGCGCGCTGCGGCGCTTAACGGCGAGCAGAGCTTGACGAGGGACGCGAGCAGAGGCCGACACAGTGATACGTGGCAAATAAGACGAACTGTGCGAGCGATGTCGGAGACATCAAGCACGAAATAGATTAGAGTTGCGTGTGCGATATGTGGCATACAATTGATCCATCCGAGCTATTTGTGATGGAATAAGCCGTGTGTGTTGCGGGCAAACGCTTGCTGGTATATAACCTTAAATTTAACCAAAAAAGTGTTAATGCATGTTACAAAAATTGTATAGGTGGAAACTATGTTCAAATACGACTCCAACGATATAATGTTTGGCGACATGCATTCGTATTTTATTAGTTAAATCCTACTTACAAACCAGGACGGGGGTATAGTAGGTAATTAAATTGCAAACATTTTTTTTGTATTATCCGTATGTGTACGTGTCCTTTCGTCCTCCTCTCGCACGTCTTGTCACCCCGTTGCCGCAGACGGCTTACAGTGCAAGCTTGCGCAGCACGTGGGGGCGTTCTTTTGGCCAAACGGTGGCGCCAATGAATCGTCGGTGAGCCTGTTCCCGTGCAACCTCACATGTTCCCGCGCAAGCTTCCCGCCCGACTCGGTGAGATCCCCCAAAATCCCAATGCTTACCAGCCTGCTATAAAAACCCTCACGGCCGGCGAGTCCTGCGTCGCATTTTCCCCTCCCTCCCTGTAGTTTATTTCGTGTCCTTCTCCCACAATCGCCAATGACGACAATCCATCGTCGTCGCTCAGCCACTCCGCCATCATCAGAGGACAGCTCCAGCTGGGAGGCTACACTATGGCGGCGGTGGAGTCCCATCATAGTGTAGTGCGTGTGGCGTCCCTGTTGGGTGTGCGCGGAACACCCACCACACGCTCTGCCGCCGCCTCCCGTCGGCAGCTGTTGCCGGCCACCGTTGCCGCCACCCCACCATCGAAAGCCAGGGCCATCTCCCGCTCCGCCGCCATGGCCCGAAGGCGGGAGGTGGCCGTCGTGGCCGCCACCCCACTACCGGCCACCGTGGCCATCACCCGCTCTACAACCGCGGCCCAAAGGCGGGAGGTGGTGGTCATGGCCGCCACCCCATCGCCGGCCGCCGTGGCCGCCACCCCATCGTCGATCGCCGGGATCATCACCCGCTCCGCCACCGCAGCCCGAAGGAGGGAGGCAGAGGTGGAGGCCCGCACGTGCGTCAGCGACCTTGCGCGGTACATCGAGTTCCTGCGGGAGGAGGAGGAGCGCCTCGTCGAGCATGCAAAGAGCCTTACCACAGCCGTGGCCGCAGCACACGCCGATGTAGAGGTGAGGAATCAGGAGATCTACGAGCAGTCCAGCCACTTCGAGAGGGGTCGTCTGGAGCGGTAGTGGGCGTTCGAGCTGGCGACCATCGCTGAACGTGCAGCAGTGGCAGGCACCGTATTGCATTTTCTCTAGCTTGTCGGTAGGCTCCTCCTCCTCCTCTGCTTCTTACTGAGCGCGCTCGGCAGAGGAGAGGCTGCCGGAAGTAGAACAAAGCCCCTCCGTGGTAGTAGTTGTATTTAGGGGCTATTTTGTTTAGTTCCTCTGACTATAGATGAGTGGTCGAACTGTACAATGCACTTAAAATTAGCTAGTATATATAGTTGAACTAGCTATTTCAGTACGTGGTTGGCAACAATTGGGGAAAAGTTTTGTCGGTTCAGCTGTCGAGTTGAACTATTGTATAAATTAAGAATGACTGCTTAACCTATGAATGAAATCTATGCTTAATTACTGAATTTTAGTTGCAAAAATTAGATAGTGCTAGTGATTTCTAGCTGCATATTTGGACAAATCGCAGTGTTACAAGGATTGACAAATGCCAACATTACTAGATCAACAAATGTCAATCTTTCCAGTTTGACAAATGGCAACATACCCAATATGACATATGCAAATCTTACCAAATTGTTTGTACGTGGTTGCACACGGGTCATCCAAAACAACCGTTTGCATTGAAGGGATGCACAAATCCCGTGCTGCGGATTTGCCCTCGACTTAAGGGGGAAGACCATCGCTCTCACTTTGCATACATGTGTTCTATCTAAAACGTTTGCGATCAAGAGCTGCAGAAATCCTGCTCGGCACATTTTCTCTTGGCTTCCTGGGGAAGCTGTCGGCACACCTTTCGTTTACTCAAGCACTCAAGCATCTGTCCGCACGACCCCTCCTAGCCATTAAAAGAGTGAGGCGTGGCGTCACGTGAATGGTTAACATAATGCACACAATTTAAATTATACAAAATGTTCGAGATGTTACAGTGGCAGCTATTTGTTTCAAAATGCCTTTGTTGGCTATTATTCAAGTGCGCCTTCTCTCAAAATGGACACGAAAAATACCACAAGATGTCGGGTGCCACTCCATTATAGCATGAATTTTAGACGAGTTTTGGATTTACTAGAATTTATAAATAAAGTATCTCAACGTTTTGCCGGCAATCAACAGTGCCCTGGTGTTTGAAATTCATTCCCATTTCTTTCATGGGACCTAAGCATGCCCCAAAGGACACAAATTTGATTTTTCAACCAATTTATATGCACTGGAGTTTGTGCATGTAGTTCAAATTTGAATTATGCACATGAAATGCCTAGAAAACCTAGTTAATGTATAAAAATGTCCAAACGAACCCCGAAAAATTCCAAAAGTAAACACAACACTCCTGTTGTTCCATGTTGACACTAGAAATTTTTTGAAAGCAATAAGAGGCAACGGATATCGTTTCGTCCCCAAAGGTGACACGTTCCCTACCGAAACCATCACACTTGTTGTGAGAAGCTAATGTTTGTGAGAAGCTTATACCCAAATCCGTCCCAAATGGGACAAAAATTTTACCACGGCATGTTGATGCCGCTCCATGATAGCATGCCAAGTTTCATGAATTTCAGATGAGTTTTGGATTTAATAGAATTTAAAAACCAGGTATCTCAATGTTTGCGGCCGAGTGACGGTGGCAGGGTGTTTGAAATTCATTCCCATTTCTTAGATGGGACCTAAGCATGCAACCAAGGACACATATTTGATTTTTCAACTAGTTTATATGCACTGGAGAATGTGCATGTAGTTCAAATTTGAATTATGCACATAAATTTTTTGGAAACCCCAGTTAATGTATAAAAATGTCCAAGCGAACCCCAAAAATTTCCAAAATTGAACACAACACTCCTGTTGTTCTATGTTGACACTCGAAAAAATTTGAACGCAATAAGAGGCAATGGATATCGTTTCGTCCCCAAAGGTGGCACGTTCCCTACCGATACCATCACGCTTGTTGTGAGAAGCTAAGGTTTGTGAGAAGCTTATACCCAAACCTGCCCCAAATGGGACAAAGTTTTTACCACGGCATGTTGATGCCGCTCCATGATAGCATGCCAAGTTTCATGAATTTTAGACAAGTTTTGGATACTAGAATTTAAAAACCAGGTATCTCAATGTTTGCGGCGGAGTGACGGTGGTAGGGTGTTTGAAATTCATTCCCATTTCTTGCATGGGACCTAAGCATGCAACCAAGGACACATATTTGATTTTTCAACCAGTTTATATGCACTAGAGAATGAGCATGTAGTTCAAATTTGAATTATGCGCACAAAATGCCTAGGAATCCCAGTTAATGTATAAAAATGTCCAAACGAACCCCAAAAATTCCAAAATTAAACACAACATTCCTGTTGTTCTACGTTGACACTCGAAATTTTTTGAAAGTAATAAGAGGCAACAGATATCGTTTCATCCCCAAAGGTGGCACATTCCATACCGAAACCATCACGCTTGTTGTGAGAAGCTCTGGTTTGTGAGGAGCTTATACCCAAACCTGCCCCAAATGGGACAAAAATTTTACCACAACATGTTGATGCCGCTCCATGATAGGACGCCAAGTTTCATGAATTTTAAACGAGTTTTGGATTTACTAGAATTTAAAAACCAGGTATCTCAATGTTTGCCGCCGAGTGACGGTGGCAGGGTGTGTGACATTCATTCCCATTTCTTGCATGGGACCTAAGCATGCAACCAAGCACACATATTTGATTTTTCAACCTGTTTATATGAACTGGAGCATGTGCATGTAGTTCAAATTAGAATTATGCACCTGAAATGCCTACAAAACCAAGTTAATGTATAAAAACATCCAAACGAACCCTGGATAATTCCATTTTTTACGACACACCTATAGTTGCATGTTCACTGCAGATAAAAGTTCTAGCAATTCAAACACCATCCTTTGTAGCTATGACCCCATTACGTAATTCAAATCAAGACAATAAATCAAGTAGATCGCACATAGTTTATTATCACCAACCTTGTGAGATGCAGCACAAAATATCTTGGAGCACCGTCGGTGTATAGTACGCCTATGGCTTACGCGAGAAGGTGCGTCGGCTATAGTCCACAGCCAGCGTATGAAGCACACTAGCTCACTCCCCAAATATCATTTCACTGTTCATTCGTCGCCGGTGAAAGATGGGGATGTGGACCCACGTCGTGAGGGCAACTTCGGTGGCCCACTTCGGCGAGAGCGCGGCCGCAGCCGCTAGGAGCATGCTAACAAGCTTCGTGAGGGCGACCGTAGTCAGCGTCTGGGCGGCCAAGGCAGCCCAAACGGCCGTTGTTGCTTCTCAGGCGGCGTCAGCAGCATCTGCCTCGGGGATATCATCTAGCGAAAGCGACAAAGTAGTTGTCCGTTTCGCAGCGGTGGCCTTAGCCCTGATGGAGGCCGCCCACTACCATGTCGAGGCCGTCCACGCCCAGCTCATGGCGGTCACCGCACAAATCGAACGAAGCTTCTCCGACAATGGTCGACAACCCACGGCCGAAGAGTTGGCAATCGCTGTGAGAGTTCGAGCAGCCGTCCGTTCCTGCGCGGCATACCTTGCCACGACGGAGCCCGCCAGAGCCCAGATCGTGGCCGCCCACGCCCAGCTCGTGATGGCCTATTCCAAAGATATGGCGGACGCGGATGGCGAGATGCTTGCCAAGTATGGTGCAATTGATGCCATGGAGCCCCTTGCCCAGGAGATCGTCGGGAGCGAGCTGGACATGGAGGCGGCAGCGTAGATCAACAAGCACTAGCCGTAGTAGTACTCTTTGTTTTGTTTAATTAAGAGCGTCGGTCTTTAATTTGTTAGAGTAATGTTTAGGTCAGCTAGCTCTGTTTAATTGCTGAGCTTGCTCGATTAAGAAGTTAGTCTCCTTTGTGTACCCAAATTATGCAATGACGTGGATGACCAGTGTAACCAGGGAAATTCGAACCAAAATTTTTGACGTTCAAACTCAACACACACGGGTTAAGCTGTTTGAATCGTTTGTGATGTTCACATATCGTACACAGTTCTGAATAAGGGACTATGTCTAATGACACTTTGCGGCCCAGGTTTTTCGCTGAAGCGGTTCCAAATTTTCGGCTTCCGCAGAAATATCTACCTCCCCACCCCCTCCCCCTTACCAAAAGCCACATTTCCCCTGTTTCCGCCTTCCTTTCCAAGTTGAAACCTTCAGTCCTTGTTTGCAGCACCACCTCCTCACCGGCGACCCTCCTCCACGCTGCTCGGCCTCGCCTACCCAGGCAGGTAATCCACACCCGACCCCATCCTCCTTCTCCTTCCACATCCCACATGCCCCGACCGCCGGCGCGACACCTTCCACCCAAATCACTGACCCCTCCACCAAATAAGCGCTGCCCTAAGCCATGGTGCGCGTAGTATAGCCAGGATCCCAAGGACCATTTGGCAGCGGAGAAGCAAATCATGGCCACACGCACGGATGAGGTCGCGATGGCTACCATTCGTGTCGACCCCCAAATCCTGGAGGAGCACATCGCCATCGAGGCCACCATCGACGCCTCATGCGCCAACGATGTGACACGGATGGCTGTTTGGTTCAATTCTACAATGCTATGTTCAATTGTCGTGGATGCATTCTTTTATTGTATACCATGTGAGAAATAAATCGAATTTGGCTGCATTTAATACATGATAAACATATACAAGTGGTATATTTCCTAGTTCTTAATCATGCTTGGTTTGGATAAATGGGTTTTCCATGTGGCTTGAATTAATCTGATGAATCTGCAATGTGCTTGTTTTTCATCAACATATTTTACTGATAGCATGCGAACTCTTACTTAACCTGATGACTAACTACCTTATATGTGTTGCAGGGAAACAATGGGAAGCACTGAGGCTTACAATCGAGGTTAGCATGTGCAAGGTCCGTTGTCTAATAGCACATTGTTGGGCAATTGCAGGAACCATTATAACATTTAGGTTTTTAACAATTTGGTCTTGCACATGTAGGTCCTGCTGTCAGAGGTTTTGACCCACTGTTCGACCCTTTTTGCATATGGGGAAATGAGTTGTCCATAAATATCAGTCAAGTCAAGAAACTTAGAAAGATTGTTAGGATAAAGAAATTAGCGACAAAAAACAACAAGATCTTTGTCTGCACAATGAAGAAGACATCAGCTCACTACAGGATGGTACTAACTATTATACCTTGCCTTTTTTATTCCTTTGCCCCATTTCCAATATAGAGAAGATATTTATGCACATCCTTGTTTTCAGGCCTTTCCAAAGCAGTTCACTGATGATTACCTCTCAAACCACATGTATGGCCAGGAGGCGAGGAAGGTATTCATACAACACCCACGGTTCAATATTGAAGTGTTCCTGAAGAGGACGAAGGATGGACGGTCAATCATACACATGCACTGGCCTAAAGTTATAAAGACGTTTAACATCAATGAAGGCTCAATATTAACCTTCTGCTTCAGCAGTTTTCCAGATGAGATACATCTTTCTATGTACCGTCTATGATGCTAATTTCGAAAGGTTATAGATGTTGCATGTGAAGCTTGGTCCTAGTGTAGTTGTGTAATGGGGTAGATGAGTGCTGAAGCTATATGATGTTGTACTCTGATGTATTTCAATTATAAAAATGAAATATATTGTGTGCTTAATATGAAATGTCAATTAGATTAATAAATGGATTATGTATAATCGGATAACTAGCCTGCTAATTGGGTTTTGCTATTGCAAACGATTGTTGAAAAAATACCGTGGGCGATGACCTCAGGCAACGCCCATAGTTTCTAGGAATAAACCTTGTTGGATCAATGAACAATCACACACGACTTTCTCTTGAAAACTGTTTGCGTTAGGCCACCTTGCACAAACGTTTACCACATAAAAACTGTGTGTGATGGACAGCCTTTGCCACACAGTTTCTTCTACGGACCATGTGTGATGCATTCATTAATGCAAATGATTTAACAGGAAAAATTGTGTGTGATGTACCTGTGAACGGAAACGTTTTCCTTGGAGCGATTGTGTGGGATGTACATAAGAATGGAAACGTTTAGCGGGGACTGACTGTGTGGGATGTACTTGCGATCGGAAACAATTTCCCCATATAATTGTATTTTTAGCTCTACTATACGTATTTCCTTATTTGAGCGCTCATCGGTTGCACACAACCTCGTTTTGCCCAGCGTGTGTCCCAGGAGGGCATATCCCCGACTGTTTCTGGGTCGTGTGGCAAGGACCCCCCTATCGCCCACACTCACTTGGCGACGGTTCCAAATGCCATTGCGGAAAGGGGTTAAAAACCGTTTGTGTAGGACCGACGCGTACCCGTGCTGGGCCGACAATTATACACAAGATCCTAAAATAAGCACTTCCTAGCCTATGTTTCTTTTAATAAAATGCACAACTCAGTACATTTTTATATAATAAGATTACCAAGCCCAACTTAAGTTTTTTCAATAATATTCCTATCTCAATATTATTTTTTATACGAAATGCTCAGTCCAGACCATCATTGTTTTTTCACCCATCCGAGAAAATGGGTCCATTTCTAGTAAAATCAAATGGGTTATAAATTATCAGAAATAATAAATAGGCTGCATGTATGCAATATTATTTTTTCACCCAACCCAGTAAATAGGTGTATTCGAATAAATAATCAAATGCGTTGTAAATTATCGTAAATAGTAAATCGTCTATTATTATTTTTACCTAGCCCAGGAAATAGATTATTTTTGAGTCAAAGCCCAGGAAATTGATGTATTAGCCAATAATATGAAATGGGCTATAAAACCTAAATAAAGGGGTTGCATTCCACCACAGCTTTTGAAGCTGACTTTGTTGGCCCACTAGGACGAAGCATGCGCAAGGCGTTGTCCATTTAGTGAACAAATTGATTTAATGATCTAAAAAATGTCAACAATTTATTATGACATCTGTATTTGTTGGATTGACGCCCAACGGTGATCCTGCTTCTTCAATCTCTGATCTAGTTGTTCCTGCTCCAGCCGCCAAAACCATCGCCGGCTGGAACGCTTGCATCTGCCTCCCGTAGATGGCTGTGCTAGCACGCAGTCCTCGCCGCCCCACCCTACTCCCAACGGTGTCCAGGTCATACATGTACTCACCCATACCTTCTGTTATTCTCTGGTGATGGCAGCCTCACCCCGCAGCTGAACCGGTCCCTCATACTCCCCTCTGCCGGGGACTCCAGTGCCCCTTGTACCATGACTCCAGATCATTCTGGTCTTAGGCCTCGTCGTCGTCCACCACCATGGTCTGCTCGACGATGTGTGGTCAACAACGAGAGCCAACATGGAGTACGTCAAGAGTCTGACAGCGGGGAACCACCAAAAACATCTTCGCACACAAGCTAGTGCCTCCTTATTATGCGGGAATAAATGATTCCTCCCCTGACAGGTTGGACCCACCAACTACAATCTTCGCACACAAGGATGTTCCTTCTTATTATGCGAAAAAGCCCCCCCCCCATGACAGCTGGGACCCACGAGCTAAATCTTCACACAGAAGGAAGTGCCTCCTTATTATGTGCAAGAAAAATGATTCCCTCCTTGCTAGCTCGGACCCACCTGATTCGGAGGCTGACTTCTGGGCCTTCTAAGTTGACACGTACGCAGGTCTTTGTTATTTTGTTAACCTAGTCAATAAACGATTCTAGCAGCAGCGACCGTTGGATTAACATCCAACGGCCCCGCCGCTTCTTTAATCTCTGATCTTCTTGCTCCATCCGCCGAAACCAGCACCGGCGGGACCGCCTACTCCTGCCTTCCATGGCCATGCCATCCCTCTACTCACCCACACCTGCTGTTATTCTCCAGCGACGATAGCCTCACACTACGGCCGAAGCAATCAACCCTCACCCCCCATCATGTGGGCATCCACTGCCATGTCTTCCCCGGCTCCGCGACGTTCCCTTCCTAAGCCTGGCTGTCGTCTACCGCCTTGGTGCTCTCGGTGTGGTGTGGTCAACATGGTCAATGAATGACAGCCATCGGAAGACGACTATACATGGTGCTGATAGGTGCGACCCACCATCCATATCTTCGCACGCAAGGAAATGCCTCCTTATCCTCCCTGACAGCTAGGACCCACCCGGTCGAAGCATACGTAGCGTGGTCTGTCTGGTTGCGAACGTGTACGTACATATTGGTCGAACGGTCCCTCAGCAACAATGAACCGTGGCCGGGCAAGCAGCAGCACATGTCATAGTAAAGCCCCCGATGTAGCAGTTCAGGAAGTCCCATCTAAACTGTGTACACATACGTACAACCATAGGGCAAAAAATACAGTCACCTACGTACATACGGGCGGGGGTCTCGAACGCGTACTCGTGCATACGTATGGCTAGGGCTCGTGTACATGGAGAGGCAATGGATGGTAGCAACGACATCCTGTTCATCACTAGCCAACCGACTGGGTGAGAATGGAGAAATTGCATCGTGTTCATCGGGAGCCAACCGGCTTGGACGAAACAGCCGAAACGGGGCCTAGCGTACCGCAGAACAAAGGAAACGGCCTTCTGTTCGACCGCCTACGGTTGAAACAGGGTCTGGTTCATCGGGAGGGGTGTGGCATACCGCAAAATGGAGGAAACGGACTTGTGTTGGAGCGCCTACGGTCGAATCGGGGTCCTGTTCATCGAGAAGTGTCGTGGAATTGTCACGGCATATGTCCTAGTGAAAGGACTTAGTCGTCGAGTCACCGCAACTAGGAAGCTTAAAGGGGTTAATCGGGACAAAGGACACGAGAGGTTTTTATACTGGTTTGGCCCCTTGCGGTGAAGGTAAAGCCTAGTCCAGTTGATGTGGTATTGCTATGTTTCGATGACCAAGGAGCGAAATACGCTAGCTTGGCTCTTGATCTGTTGTTTCTTGCCCTAAGACGCCGCTGGGTCGTCCCCTTATACACACTGGTTGACGCCTTGCGGCCTACAGAGTCCCAGCCGTCTCATACAACATGTCCGGCTCGGTGACAACTCTTACATGCCTTATCTTACAAGTCTTATTCATACATGGCGGTTTACACTTACGGGCCTTAAGCCGCCTCTGGGCTTGGGCATACTACAAGCTTTATCATAAACCGTCACCTTGTATACTCTTCAGGCTTCCTTTGAAGTAACCCGCCATTGGGATTGAGCCGGCCCATCCTGGGCGGGTCACACCTGGTAGTCATATCCCCAACATTAGGCCCCAGGTTGATTTGAACTTTGTTCTTGTCAATCTCCAACACTTAGAAAAAATCCATCTATTACTACTGCGAAAGCCTTGTAACCCGCCATGATGTGATCTCCGGATTTTTCGGAAACCTTCCACCACGTCATCTTTTAACAGATCTTTATCTTTAATGCCTTTCCGAAAATCGAGGCACCTGGGTAGCTGGATAACCATGATTCGGTCTCCTCGTTTTTCACGCTCGTTTATCAATCCTTCCTTATAAATAGCCGCGACTGGTCTTCTTCTCATTCTTCTCCTTCTTCCTCTCGCAACCCCTCTGTCGCTCGAGCTCCGCCGCCGCTGCAGTGCTCACCATCGTCCTCAACCTCGGCTGCCGCATCACCCTGAGCTTGTCCAGAGAACGGCGGCAATCCTCCGCAGTAGATCTGCGTTCGTAAGTTCTTGCTTTCCCATACCTTAGATCCGCATTTAGGGTTTGTGAGTTCTTTCTGTGTTCGTCGCTGTTCATCACAGATTCTTTGTAGTTTCTCCACCGCATCCTCCTTTGATCTAAAAAAAGTATAGACCTCATGCGGTAGTTGTTTTGCATCCATTTCCAGATGCTAGCAGATCCCTTTTTCTCGTACAAAGGCCTCCTTAGAACTGATGAACTCGTCTGCGCTAGCTATTAGGTCTAGATTTATTTTCCTTTTTTCGAACAATCTTGATCCAAAATAGTAGCATCAGCCTGTGAAACTTGTTTATCTCAGTACTTAGCCAGTTTTTTGTCGTTGGCCTCCTTAAAATATCTTTAGTCATGGCGGCATACCATGCTGGCTCATTTTTCCTTCATATATCATTAGCCCTTATTTAAGACGTCATTACTTCATCTGTATTATAATCACTTAACCTGTAATTCCACCAATTAATTTGAACTGGCAAATTACTTTCTTTTCAGCTTGTCCTTTTTCATTATGCCGTCAAAACCGCCTACAGTCTGCAACTGTGTCCCTTCCACGGTCACTGATGATATTTTGAAGGATTTTGTCACCATCGGATACTTGCCGGAGAAGAAATTATGTCTTATCGTGCTCCTGACCCGGCCGAAGAATGACCTCGTCCCAAAGACGGTGAAGTCATCATTTTTACTGATCACATGAACCGGGGTTTTTCACCACCCCGCTCAAAGTTCTTCAGGGATGTTCTGCATTTTTTCAAGCTTCATCCACAAGATCTTGGACCCAAATCCATATCCAACATCTGCAATTTTCAAGTTCTCTGTGAGGTTTATCTTCAAGAAGAACCTACCGTTGAACTCTTCCGAGAGTATTTCTATCTGAACCGCTAGAATGAATGCACCAACGGCCCTAGCTTGGAACTTGGTGGAATTTCGATTCAGCGCCGATAGGGCGCTGTCTTTCCCTTAGTAGTCTTACCAAGCCATCCCAAGGATTGGAACCAAAGTTGGTTTTATTGCAAAGACACGTCGACAGCTGATGAAAAACCAATGCCAGGTTATCGCGTGGAGCATCTTGATTCTAAATTTGTGCTTCCTGACAAGCTGACTGCCGCTGAACGGAAGAAGCTCATCCCATCCATCAAAACGATTCAGGCCTTGTTGGGTAACGGCCTAACCGGAGTTGACTTGATCCGTTGTTGGATCCCATGGCGGGTCAACCCTCTGAGTCGCCGATCCAACTTGATGTATAAATATGGCGGAGGCCTAGATGACCCTCTGCGTCATAGTTCTGTACAACTAACTGAAGAGGCTATTGTTGAAATGTCAACCACCCTTGTAAACAGTAAATACGAGGACTGCAGTAAAGTTGGATTGAATTATTTCTGCAAGCTTAACCCGGCACCAGAGGTAAGTCCCCTTGATCCCCATTTTCCTTCAGTAGTTAAGTACTTGCATGACCTTTAACCTGTTATTTGCCTACAGGCCAAGTCTAACTTTTGGAAGGCAAAATATGATCATGAAGCTGCCAAGAAGGCTAGAGCCGCTGCCATAGCCGCCAAGAAGACAACCCAAAAGTCCAAGAAGAAAAGAACTCCTTCTGATATGTTCAAACTGGATGATGTTTCTGAGTCGGAGGTAGCCCTTGACTCTCTTGGCCTGTTTTTAACAACCTTATTGACACTGACTATTGCCAGGACGGCACGGGAGCCAGCCAGGCAGTAGAAGAAGAGGTAACTATTTCTCCAACTCAGAACCTTTGCCAAGACAGAAACCTCAATTGGTAACCTGGAAAGTAAGGTTTTCACACCCTTTGGCTTATTTAGATCCTCATTTTCTTTTGAAAAAGCGGCAACATGAGAGCCGCCGTCAGGCCCAGACCAGTGACGACAATGAACTACTCTCCGGCTTACCAATGACTCCTTGAAAATGCCAGAATGAGGTTTCTTTTCACCTTTATCTTTCACTTTTGTCAAATGAATCTACTTCCTTGCTCTCTTAACTATGATTTTACTATTGCAGGAGGTTTCTCGTTCGTCCCACGATTCTTCACAAACTCAATTTCCGGCTTTCAAGACTGCCCCCGGGTAAAGAAAATTATCTTTCTTCTACATATTTAGGTCTGTATCATTATACTGACTCATGAAATTCTTCTTAGTGGTCAAACAAAGCCCAAGAAAATGAGGGTGGCTAAGTGTGATGCCCGAATAATTAAGCTACAGTAACCCTCAACTAATGAGGCCATGTCACCACGATTACTGTTGATAAACTCGCGTTGATTCAAACCATGTTCAAATTCTAATTTAAAATCAAATCAACTATAAAAGTTTTCAAATGTTAAAACTAAAATGTTCGAATAATTCTATAAATTTCCCTAACCATTGTGATGTTGAAACCAACCTCTGTTGGCACACAAATATATTCCTGGGAAAATAATTAATGGTCCATCAACAAATGTTTTGGCCTTTTTAGAATAAAACAAATATTTATGCTTTTCCAAACGTTGTGAAACTTTGTGTGTGTGCTCTAGAATTATTGTGTGTAATTTATGTGTGAAGTTTCATGTACAAGAAAAGTCATTTGCTAACTAAAATATAAAACGTCTGAGAAAATACAAAACAAAAATAAGAAAAGTCTCCTTTTCACTTTGGCCCAACCGCTACATTGCACTGGCCCAGCCCAATGGGGGTCATCCCCTTTCCTTGTACAAGGCAGAGGTCGTGGCACACATCCGGCGGCGCCATGGCCGCGACTAGCCATGGTTCCGGTCCTCCTGGACATCCCCGGGTGGCGCAGGGAGGTTCCGGTGCCACATGGTACTTGGTACTACTGCTACTGCTTGCCATGGCCGGGCCTTGGCCAAATTTGTTTTTGCGTATGTGTGCACAGCCACGGCTACTTTGTGCCATTGGCCGGCCCCTGGTTAATTAGGCTAGGATTTACTAGGACTAGTTTAGATAGGAGTTAATTTACTGGCAAGTTAGTCTAGTAGTACATGACATCTATGATTCCATTAAATTAGTTAGATGTTTTATTAACACATGTGGCTATGACATGTGGGCACCCGTCACTTTTGACTAGTCAAATTGACTTGGTCAATTCGGATTAAATAAAATAAAATAGAACTTTGAAAAATCATGTAAAATAAACCATAGCTCGGATAAAAATACTTTGTATATAAAAGTTGCTCAGTACGACGACACGAACCCGGATACGCAGCCCGTTCATCCGCCACACATCCCTAGCATAGCGAACACGCAACTTTCCCCCTTCGATTCATCTGTCCGAAAACGCGAAACACTGGGGATATTTTCCCGGATGTTTCCCCCCTTCACCGGTACCACCTCATACCGCGTTAGGGCACACCTAGCTTCACGCTTTGACATGTCATGCATCGTCATGCATCTGTTTGCTTAATATTTATTGTTTCTTCCCCCTCTTCTCTCGCTAGACACCAAGACCGACGCCGCTGCTACCCAGTACGACTACGGTGTTGACGACCCCTCTCTCTTGTCAGAGCAACCAGGCAAGTCCCCCCTTTGATCACCAGACATCGCCTAGTCTTCTCTCTACTTCTTGCATTAGAGTAGTGTAGCATGTTACTGCTTTCCGTTAATCCTATCCTGATGCATAGCCTGTCCTTGCTACTAGTGTTGTTACCTTTACCTGCAATCCTAATGCTTAGTATAGGATGCTAGTTTATCATCAGTGGCCCTACATTCTTGTCCGTCTGCCATGCTATACTATCGGGAAGTGATCACTCGGAAGGTGATCACGGGTATATACTATATACTTTCTACATGATACATGTGATGACTAAAGTCGGGTTGGCTCGAGGAGTACCCGCGATTGATTCACGAATCGGGGGCTAGAATGACATACTTTACCGACGGCCCTCTGTTTGGATCTTTGTGGCGAAGCGACAGGGCTGGTTGAGACCACCTAGGAGAGAGGTGGGCCTGGCCCTGGTCGGCATTCACGGTTATTTCAAGATAACACGTTTAACAAGATCTTTGTATTTGATCTGAGTCTGGCTACTGGCCTATACGCACTAACCAACTACGCGGGAACAATTATGGGCACTCGATGTCGTGGTATCAGCCGAAGCCTTCGTGACGTCAGCGACTGAGCGGCGCGCACCGGGTTGACCTGCGTAACGCAACTTCCTTTGTAATGGAGGTTGCTAGGTCTGCTCACCGTCCGCGTACGCAACGTGCAGGTGTGCAATGGGCGATGGGCCCAGACCCCTGCGCGCATAGGATTTAGACCGGCATGCTGACCTCTCTATTGTGCCTAGGTAGGGCTACGATGTGTTGATCTTCCGAGGCCGGGCATGACCCAGGAAAGTGTGTCCGGACAAAGGGGATCGAGCGTGTTGGGAAATGTGGTGCACCACTGTAGGGAAGTTAATCTATTCGAATAGCCGTGATCTTCGGTAACAGGACGACTTGGAGTTGTAACTTGACCTTATGACAAACAACTAGAACCGGATACTTAATAAAACACACCCTTCCAAGTGCCAGATACAACCGGTGATCGCTCTCTCACAGGGCGATGAGGGGAGGATCATCGGTTAGGATTATGCTATGCGATGTTACTTGGTGAACTTACCATCTACTCTCTTCTCCTGCTGCAAGATGGAGGTTACCAAAAGCGTAGTCTTTGAAAGGACTAGCTATCCCCCTCTTATTCCGGCATTCTGTAGTTCAGTCCACATATGATGCCCATTTTCCATTTGATACCAATGCATACATATGTAGTGTACCTCCTTGCTTGCGACTACTTTGGATGAGTACTCATGGTTGCTTTGCTCCCTCTTTTCCCCCTTTCTATACCCGATTGCTGCGACCAGACGATGGAGCCCAGGAGCCAGACGCCACTGTCGATGACGACTACTACTCGGGAGGTGCCTACTACTACGTGCAGCCCGCTGACAATGACCAAGAGTAGTTTAGGAGGATCCCAGGTAGGAGGCCTGCACCTCTTTCGATCTATATCCCAGTTTGTGCTAGCCTTCTTAAGGCAAACTTGTTTAACTCATGCCTATACTCAGATATTGTTGTTCCGCTGACTCATCTATGATCGAGCTCTTGTATTCGAGCCCTCGGGGCCC
Organism: Triticum urartu; assembly: GCF_056163025.1. Taxonomy (NCBI): domain Eukaryota; kingdom Viridiplantae; phylum Streptophyta; class Magnoliopsida; order Poales; family Poaceae; genus Triticum; species Triticum urartu. Next base: position 411,119,811 of record NC_141879.1, on the reverse strand, counting down.
CTGGCTTGTAATATGATGCTTGTATGACTTATTTTATTTGTAGAGTTGTGTTGTGATATCTTCCCGTGAGTCCCTGATCTTGATCGTACACGTTTGCGTGTATGATTAGTGTACAATTGAATTGGGGGCATCACACTAAGTCGGCAGAAGACCCGAAAGACCCTGCTCCTGAACCGGCAATACCAACTGCTCCTAAACAATTTGAAGCACCAGAAGACCCTGCTGTCGACATTCAATCAGACCTTCCTGAGCCGTCAGCTGATGAGACCATTCTCAATCCATCCACCGTTGGGCCGTCCAACTTAGCTAACCCGCCGGCTCCTTCTGACAATGACGTCCTAATCACAGGTAGTAGATTCTTTGAGCCGGGCAATCCAACTATACTGGCCAGGAACTCTGCAAAGCAAGAAGCTTTGGAAAGGCAGAAAGTGCGGTTTCACATCTCTCACTATGCTCACCTGAATGTTAGTGACGTGCAGTCTGGATACCTCAGTCATGTGCATTCCAGCCGTGACTCTGAAATTGAGACGGTCAAACAACTGCAACTGAAATATGAGGTATGTTTTCCGGCTTTTATTAGTTTACATATACTCTGCCAGCCCCCAAGTCTCCGGACTATGATGAATCTGAATGATCTGTAGACTTGTGATATAGGTTGATGCGCTGTCTTAGATTTTCCCTAAGTCCAGTGGATTAGCATAAATTACACCTGTAGTCCCCAAGTCTTGAGCAGAGCAAAGTGATGACTTAAGACTTGCTTCAATATAAATTTTACCACTTTGAAGAAATCCATGTTGTTCATCTTAACCACTAGTCAAAACTGAGTATTCCTCATATGTAGCCCCCAAGTGCCAGGTTGTCATGCTTGCAACAACCTGGGACTTGTAATTACCTGATGCCCATAAAACCTTCAACCAGTGTAGCTCCCAAGGGCCGGTTCATTATGCAATAATGAGTAGGGACTTTGTAAATATGATCATGTAAACTTTAACAACAACATGTAGCCTCCAAGGGCCGACTTAATTTATCATTAATGAGCCGTTACTTGACTTCATAACTGTCTTGAATTAGTCCGAACAAATAGTGTGATCCGGCTCAAGATGAGAAAACTTAATATCATGCATTAGCCCCCAAGTGCCAAGCGTTGTTACTTGTAAAACACTTGGGACTTTAATCATAGAAGAGCCATTTTGCATTTAAAAATTTGCTTTGGCAGAAATTAGCCCCCAAGTGCCGAGTGGTGTTGCGTTGCAAAGCACTTGCGACTTTAATCATTATTTCCTTTATTGAGATAAATTTTTAACACACCTGTGCATGTCGGTAGACTGCCATAACTGAATTGGGTTCTCAATTGACTGATGCAAAGACCGGGCTGGCGGATCAAGAGATGGAGATAAAGAATGTGGACTCCAAACTCCAGTTGAGCCTCTGAAGCTGAAAAACTAAAGACCAGTTTTGATGCGGAGAAAAAATCCTGGGCCGATGAGAAAACCTTGCTGGTACAGCGTGCTGAGACAGCCGAGGCGGCTCTCAAGGAGGTTACCACGGAGCTCACCGGCTTAAAAAACTGTGTGTCTCAGATGGTCTCCGCAATCTTTGGTGAGTCATTTGTATTATTTACTTAAACTCTATTTTTACCAGAAATATTAGCCGCCTGCTTAACCCTTTAAAATACTCATAGGTCCACGGAGCAGCAATTTGAGCCAAAACAGCGTGACAAAACTCAAGGCGGTTTACACCCTGGTGGAGCAACTGTACACTGGGGCTCAACGGGTGCTTGCTATTATCTCCCCAGCCAACCAGGGACCAAACCTCTTGAGTGATGTTTTGAAGAAATTACCTATCTTACCCGTCAGATTCTAAGAGGTCAAGCGGTCTTGTGCAAGAGCCAGAGCCCTAACTGCTTTAAGCCGCTCCAAAGCCTGGGTGCTGGAACTAGACCCGACTGACGTAGCCAAGGGGTATCCCTTAAGGAAGACGGGACTCTGTTTGATCAAGATGACTTTGTCGCTTGTGTGAGGGGAGTTCGTCCTCGGGCTACCATTCTGGGCGATGAGACCAACATTGATAAGTACCAGTCGGGTTTTGATGTTGATAATAAGAAGATGGCGACTCCTTCATATAAAGTAACAGATCTCATCCCGCCGGTTCGCCAACACACCTTGGCTCCAGAAATTGACCTGGCTGGTCTAATTGATGATGAAGCTGAGTTTGTTGCTCTTCATGGGTTTGACTGGTCTAAGCAAGCTTCCAACCAGTGGAGGGAGATGAAGCGGCAAGGGAGGAGTCATAACCGTCCAAATAATCCGGGCAAGACTTAATGAACTAGCCTTAGCTTAACATCTGTTTAAGAGAAAAACAGTTTTAACCTTTTTGGGCTCCCAACGCCTTGTAATAGGCTAGCTTTAAAACTTGCATGTTCTGCCTATGCCATCGTGCATATCATAGTGCATCCGACATTTTATCTGTCATGTCAATATATGCTTTATATCTTTTATCATATCTAAAGTGTTTAAACCTGTTCCTATATGTAAAAGATGAGAAACTGTCCTGGCGGTTTACCGCTGGACGAGTCAAAACACCCAATACATAACTATGAAATTACCATAGCGGAATAATCAAGACCAGATGTAAAGATAAACAAGGCTGGAAATCCTTTGATTAAAGAAAAACATAGATAAATCTATTTACGATTGACAATGTCATACCTGTGTTCTTTGATTCTGGACTGCCGGCTTATGTGACCCAAACAGTAAGGGTGACAACCCAATCATTTTTAGAAGTCAATATTTCCAGATGCCTGATTACTTTTATACCTTGGCAGCTCATTGTCAAATAACTGAGCCGGTTTAAATTGAAACCATGCTTACAGTTAGATTCAAGACAACAAATAACCAGTAAAAAAGTATCTTTCAAACAATGTAAATCAAGCTTTAAGAAAAATTTGGAGGCTTCTGATTCGAATATGATCAGTAAACCAGACCAAAGGGGTTACACCAGGATTCGAATACGATCATGTAGCCCCCAGTGGCTTTGGCGTTGCACCCATCAAGAGGGTACAGACAGCTATGTTCTCTTTGGTTCGAATATGACCTACGTTTGAACAGGAAGCCCCCAAATGACTTGAGAGGTTTTTAATGACCCTGATTCGAATACGATCCAAGTCGGACCCAAAAGGGGTTAAGCTATGATTCGGATACGATCAAGAAGCCCCCTAGTGAGTTTGGCTTTGCGCTGATCAAGAGGGTTACGACAGTTATGTTCTCTTTGGTTCGAATACGACCTATGTTTGAACAGGAAGCCCCCTAGTTACCATGAGGTTCTAACGGCTAGATTCGAATACGATCATGAGCCGGACCGAGAGGGTTTAAGCTAGATTCGAATACGATCATCCCCAACTGGTCGTTTAATAATTAAAATAATAAAGATATGTGATCATTGAAAATGAAAAGGACAAAGGTCCTGCTTTATTACTTATCATAATATATACAACGTCAAAGTATGTACATTATGAGAGCCGATGGCTCAAGTGTAGTAAGGTCGAAGATGAGCAATATTCCATGGCCGGCGGGTCTCCTCCTTCGATTTACGTGAGTCTTTGTGCTCTCGAACATCGATAAGGTAATATGACCCATTGTTTAAGTTCTTGCTGACCAGAAAGGGTCCTTCCCAAGGTGGGGATAGCTTGTGCGTATCAGACTAATCCTGGATGAGCCGGAGCACCAGGTCACCTTCTTGAAAGGTTCGTGACTTAACCCGGCGACTATGGTAACGGCACATGTCATGTTGGTAAATTGCTGAGTGGGCTGCCGCTAAGTCGTGTTCTTCATCCAATAAGTTAAGCGCATCCTGACGGGCTTGTTCATTATCAGCCTCAACGCAAGCCGCCACGTGGGGCGAGTCATGACGGATGTCACTGGGCAGAAATGCCTCTGCTCCATAAACCATGAAGAAGGGCGTATAACCCGTAGACCTGTTAGGCGTAGTATTGATGCTCCATATCATAGAGGGTAATTCTTCCACCCAACAACCCGGCGTCCATTGTAAAGGGACCATAAGCTGGGGTTTTAGACCTTTCAGGATTTCCTGATTGGCTCTTTCAGCTTGACCATTGGATTGGGGGTGAGCTACTGATGAAACATCAAGCCTGATATGTTCCCGTTGACAGAACTCTTCCATATCTCCTTGGGACAGGTTAGTGTCATTGTCAGTAATAATACTGTGTGGAAAACTAAAACGAAAAATCACCTTCTTCATGAATTGAACTGCCGTGGCCGCATCACACTTACTGACCGGCTCTGCCTCAACCCATTTTGTGAACTTGTCCACTGCCACCAAAAGGTGCGTCTTCTTATCTTTGGACCGTTTGAAAGGTCCAACCATGTCGAGCCCCCAGACTGTAAACAGCCAAGTGATTGGAATCATCCGCAATTCTTAAGCCGGCACGTGCACTCGTCGTGCAATTTTTTTGACACCTATTGCACCTACTGACCAGATCCTCACATTGGCGTGAGCCGTTAGCCAGTAAAAACCATGACAGAAAGCTTTGGCCACAAGAGATTTTGAACCGGCATGATGGCCACAATCTCCTTCATGGATCTCCTGAAGAATTTCTTGACCTTCTTCAGGAGAGACACAACGTTGAAATGCTCCGGTGACACTGTGATGATACAACTCACTATTGGAAATTGTCATTGATTTAGACCGCCGGGTTACCTGTCTAGCCAAGGTCTCATCCTCCGGCAACTCGCACCGGGTCATATAAGCCAAATACGGCAATGTCCAATCTGGAATGACATGAAGAGCCGCCACCAACTGTGCCTCTGGGTTAGGAACAGCCAAGTCTTCCTCCGTAGGCAACTTGACAGAAGGGTTATGCAAAACATCCAAAAAATTGTTAGGTGGCACCGGCTTACACTGAGATCCCAACCGGCTTAAAGCATCGGCCGCCTCGTTCTTTCTGCGGTCGATGTGCTCCACTTGATAACCCTTGAAGTGTCCAGCAACATCGTCAACCTCACGGTGATAAGCCGCCATGAGAGGATCTTTGGAATCCCACTTGCCTGATACTTGTTGCGCCACTAAATCTGAGCCGCCAAGGCACCGTACCTGGCTCAAACTCATTTCCTTAGCCATTCAAAGACCATGGAGTAAAGCCTCATACTCAGCTGCGTTGTTAGTACAAGGAAACATCAACCGCAACACATAACAAAACTTGTCACCTATAGGGGAAGTTAAAACAACTCCAGCCCCTGAGCCCTCCAATTGCCTAGACCCATCAAAATGAATCATCCAATATGTGTTGTCTGGCTTCTCTTCAGGTATTTGTAACTCCGTCCAATCATTAATGAAGTCCACCGGTGCTTGAGATTTGATGGTTGTACGTGGCTCGAATTTTAAACTGTGAGACCCAAGTTCAATAGCCCACTTGGCGACTCGTCCTATGGCTTATCTATTTTGAATCATATCTCCTAAAGGAGAAGAGCTAACCACAGTGATAGGATGACCCTAAAAGTAATTCTTAAGCTTCCGGCTTGCCATGAATACCCGATAAACAAGCTTCTGCCAATGTGGATATCTCTGCTTGGACTCAATGAGCACCTCACTGACGTAATAAACTGGCCTTTCAGCCGGGTGTTCCTTGCCAGCCTCCTTGCGCTCTACAACAATGGCCACACTGACAGCACATGTGTTAGCAGCCACATATAACAACAGTGGCTCCTTCTCAACGGGAGCAGCAAGAACTGGAGGCTCGGCGAGCTATCTTTTCAGATCTTCAAAGGCAGAGTTAGCAGCATCATTCCAGACAAAATTATCCGTCTTCTTCATCATTTGATACAACGGCATAGCCTTCTTACCTAACCGGCTTATGAACCGGCTTAAAGCTACGACACGACCCGCCAGCCGCTGAACGTCATTGATGCACACTGGCTTAGCCAAAGACATAATCGCCTTAATTTTCTCTGGGTTAGCCTCAATGCCTCTGTTAGACACCAAAAAACCCAAAACCTTGTAGCTGGGGCTCCAAAAACGCACTTGGCCGGGTTAAGCATCATCTTGTAGACCCGGAGGTTATCAAAGGTTTCCTTCAGATCATCTACCAGAGTTTCCTTCTCTCTGGATTTCACCACTATATCGTCCACATAAGCGTGAACATTATGCCCAATCTGATTATGAAGACAGTTCTGCACGCACCGCTGATAAGTCGCCTAGGCACTCTTCTACACTACTATTAAACAAGCAAACGTATTCACCGCTAAGTGCACCCAGCCTAACCTACACGTAATAACATGGAATAATTACGGCCTCCCAATCAGATCACTTAATTTCATCTAACCGTCAGGATTACACTAACCCACATCCAAGACTGCGTTTAGCATTTTTCGTGGCCGGACGAAAACTCTGCCAACCCCACGTCCGCAAGAGTAGCAGGGAGGGATCCCACGCCGCGTAATTAGCGCTAACATCCCATGTGATGAGAGGCCAGAGGCCGTCCGCTCTGAGACCCATGCCCTTGTGCGCTCACGATGAAGAATTTCGCGGTGCATCGGCCGACGGCTGCTCTGGTCGCCGCCCCTACTCTTGAGGGCGCCGAGCGCCGAGAGGTTTAGGGAGTGGCCCATCGATGTCGTCCTCCTCTTCTTGGTGCCCTCCATGGATGTGGGAGACAAGGTCACCAGATCCGTCGACGGCCGACCGAAGGGTCCCCGGAGGACGGCCGGCGGCCGGAGCCTCGCCATCTACCTTCAACAGCCGTCACGTCGTCCTTACCGGCACGTCGTCCCCTTCCCAATGTGGAAGATAGCCTCACGGGATTCAGAGGAGGTGCCTGTTTTGTTTGGGTGTTTTCTCGGTGTGGTACTGGTTGGGATTCAGAGGAGGTGCGGTGGGGGGCATTTTCTTCTGTAGGTGAACACTGATCCCTTTTTATTGGACCAGGCATGGCAGATTCTGTTCTTGCAATCGAGTTTTTGCTACCCTTCATTTACTTTAGCCATATCAATGTGGTTCTAAACTTTGTATACACGTTTGGATTTGTGAGCAAAACGAGATGGTGGTTCTATTACCTCCCAGCCTGTACACCGGCACACACGTAACAGCTCAATGAGGTGAGCGGTGGCAAATTCAGTAGGTGAGTGTCCTTTCCCTTGTACACGTGTGATAATTTGTTATTTGCTGACTAAGATTCAAGAGGCAGTACATTTTTTAATATTGGAGCATGTGTGAACTGGTCCAGATTAAACCTAAGAAACACAATTTTCTTTTTGGTTCAGTGTGACAATTCAGTTGTATTGATAGCCTGCACATTCATTCTGAATTATTAAGTGTCAGTTTTGGGTGCATGTCTTCAGTAGAACAATAAACTGATTTTGTGTACTATGTCAAACACTGATCACTACTTGCTCATGGCGACTATGTGCAGGAAGATGATCCCGGTGGAGGAGATCCTGGCGACCGACGTGAAGTCGGGGTGGAAGAAGGGCATGAAGGACACCTTAAAAGGAATGATCTGATTTTTCCGGTATATAAGTATGTATTTTAAAAAGTTACTGGGTGTACTTTTTATATTATCACTATAATCTTTGAAGTTATATTTCTATACACCATTTTATTTGAAAATAAGTTATAATTAAATTTTCTGAAAAGATTGTATGATGTTTCATGTGTCTGAATTGCATTTTAGGTCAAATAAGTTTGCTAGGTGCAGAGGAGCTATGAGAAAAGTTGTTCAAAAACTGAATGAACTTACTTTTTTTGTTCAGTAATGGAGCTTGATCATGTATTAGAATGTGTCAAGATCTGCAAGTTTGTGTTCTCCTATTGATAGCTTCTACGATTTCTGAGTTTTTCTTTCTTGATTTTTCATCCATTTGCTTTGTAGCAGTATTTTCCCTTTAACTCCTCCTTGTTCTTCCGAGTTAACGCAGTAGCTGGTATGGACACATCAAAAAGGAAACAATAATACTTCCAATACTAAAAGAGTTATAGTCTGAGCCATCTTTAGCAAGGAACCATTACGTTGTTGTAGACGTCCAACTTGGTCAGGCCGGCGCCGGCCGAGCAGGATAAACCTCCTGGCCAAGCCAGTGGCGTTAGCAAGGCGGACGACTGCTGTGGTGTGGAGGTGCGATCTATCAGGTATCTCACTTTGTTTGTGGTCAATTTTTTGTTTCATGAATTCAAAACAAGCGTGAAGAGGTGAAGATACTGGCATGAAGGAACCATGAGATGAGAACAGGATGAGAACCGTTCTATTGATGACCAATTGACCACTGTAATTATATACTAATGCAGCTGCTGCAAGCTTTCTTTTTTATTTAATATCTTTCATTGTGACAACCTCTAAGATTTTCAGCCATCTCTTTATAGGTACTATAGGGAACTAATTTTTGAGTTACTGGTGTTGTCCCTTTTATTTTCTACTCATACAGTGTTGCTAATTTGGAGTAAGTACAGTAAATCTACTGACTTGGAGTTCTTTATTATGTAGTCCAGTTTCTTCATGCTTGCATTTGTCCATGTTTCTCTTCTATTTCCATCATTGAGAAGTTAAGATGTTGGTTTGGACGATATTTTGATGTTGTTAGTTAGAGTAGGATATTCTGATGTTCGTTGATCGTTACAGGATAAGGTTCACTGGAAAATATATATTCGACCTACCAGCTATGATGCTAGACGATGATAATGGTTTACTCCGTTTGATGCAAGATGAGCTAATCAGGGTGCTCGATCTACAAGGGTAAGATGCTACATGATTAACAAGATTCTTTTGAACATAAAAGTACACCAGAGATTCTCTCCTCATAACTAGAACAGCCACATTACCAAATATATATTCAGTTCGATTTCAATTTGTTAGTGATATTATTGTTTGTATTTTTATTATCCGTGATGATTAGCGCTGATTTATGAGTTTTGTATTTAATTTTGTGATATTTTTCCGAGTCACCACAAGTTTGGTCTGGCAAACTGTCTTTGCTTGTTTTTCGTTCAATCATCTCTTTAACTCATGCAGATTACATATATTTTTTGTTTCATCTCGACATCGATTGCCAAGTCGACTGAGGCATATTCTTGTCAGGTCTGGGCCAAACTGAATGCAGATGTTGAGGTTAATGATACTACAGCGGCTCGATCATTGTCTCTTTGTAGTCATTCAAGCATGTTTTTGAAAAGGAAAAAAGAATCGTTCGAAGCCTAAACATGACATGGTTACGGAGGTGTAATGGCCAGCCATGAGTTTGTGGCTGCAATGCGGTGGTTCCTTACTGCCAGGGGTCCCGTGATCACAGACAAACCAAACTAACAGTAAGGGATACACTATATGTCTATACCATATACTCTCTATTGTGTACTATGTCAAAATCAAAAAGTGCCATTCAGCTGAATAATAAGATCTGTCTTGTAGAGACGTGCGTGCACGTGCAAGGCTACTAGTAAGCCCAAAAGGCATAGACACATAGCAGAAGGCTCCAAATGGAGTAATGAAAGTCGTCTTCTCCTGGTCCTTAGCTGCCATTTTGATTTGATGATAGCTAGAATAAGCATCCAAAAAGCTCAAACACTCACAACCCGCCATAGCATCAATGATCTGATCAATACGAGGGAGAGCAAAAGGATTAGCCGGACAAGCCTTGTTTAAATCTGTGTAATCCACACACATACGCCAGGTGCCGTTCTTTTTTAGCACAAGCACTGGGTTAGCCAACCACTGTGGGTGAAAAACTTTAACAATAAACCCGGCCACCAAGAGCCGGGCCACCTCTTCTCCAATAGCCTTGTGCCTTTTTTCATTGAACCGCCGAAGAAACTGCATGACCGGCTTAAACTTGGGATCAATATTGAGAGTGTGCTCAGCGAGTTCTCCCGGTACACCCGGCATGTCAGAAGGCTTCCATGCATAGATGTCCCGGTTCTCACGGATGAACTCGATGAGCGCGCTTTCCTATTTGGGATCCAAGTTAGCACTAATAATGAATTGTTTGGATGAGTCGCCAGGCACAAAATCAATCATCTTGGTATCGTCAGCTGACTTGAATTTCGGCATCGGCTCATGCTCGATGGTCAGCTTTTTCAAATATGTCATGTCCACCGGGTCGACATTATCCTTGTAAAACTTCAACTCCTCTGTCACAAAAACAGATTCGGCATAAGCAGCATCACCTTCTTCACATTCTAAAGCTATCTTCTGACTTCCATGCACTGTGATCGTGCCCTCATAACCCGGCATCTTGAGCTGCAGATAAACATAACACGGTCGTGCCATGAATTTTGCATAAGCCGGCCGTCCAAACAGGGTGTGATATGGGCTTTTGATTTTGACCACTTCAAAGGTTAACTTCTCCGCCCTAGAATCATGCTCATCTCCAAAGGCTACTTCCAGCTCAATCTTACCAACTGGATATGCCGACTTGCCAGGCACTACTCCATGGAAAACGGTGTTGGATGTCTTAAGACTTTTGTTGGTCAACCCCATGTGACGGAACGTCTCATAATAGAGGATGTTGATGCCACTACCTCCGTCCATGAGTACTTTAGTGAATTTATACCCACCAACCTGAGGGGCCACCACCAAGGCCAGGTGACCCGGATTATCAACCCGGGGAGGGTGATCTTCCCTACTCCACAAAATAGCCTGCTCCGACCATCTCAAATAATGTGGAACCGCCGGCTCAACAGCGTTCACAGCTCTCTTATGAAGTTTCTGGTCCCTTTTGCATAAACTTGTGGTGAATACATGATACTGCCCACTGCTCAGCTGCTTTGGGTTACTCTGATACCTGGATTGCTGCTGCTGCTGACTACCTTGGCCAGATTGTTGATTATAGCCGCCTTGATTGCCTTGAGGGCCCTCGCCATGAAAACCGCCACCGCCTGAGCCGCCGCCCGGGCCATGAAAGACGCCATCGCCTGAACCGTTGCCAGGTCCATGATTACCATCAAACATGTTAGAATTCTTGAACGCCTTCATGATCGTACAATCTTTCCACGGATGGGTGGCCGGCTTCTCCCGGTGTCGTGTCTTGGACAGGGTTCATTTAGCAACTGCTCAAGGGTGGGACTTGACCCGCCTGATCGAGGAGGTGGCCTCCCCTTACACTGTTGATTGTTGCCTTGTGCGTTGGTGTTAGCCACAAACTCCAGACTACCGTCAGCCTTACGTTTATTATTACCTCCTTGATTTGCCGGGTTATGCTGATGACCTTTGCCGTTGCCGTTCTTCTTTCCCTTCCCTGTCTTCTCTTCGTCAGACGCGAGATCCTTGTTACTGTGAGAATCAGCGTATTTGACCAGAGCCGCCATCAGCTGGCCCATGTCATTACAATCACGCTTGAGCCGCCCCAGCTTCTGTTTCAGAGGTTCAAAACGACATTTTTTCTCCAACATTAAGACCGCGGAGCTGGCATCCATCTTATCAGATGAATGTATTATCTCCTTTACCCGGCGCACCCAATGGGTCGTGGATTCACCTTCCTCTTGCTTGCAATTAGTCAAGTCCACAATCGACATGGACTGCTTGCATGTATCTTTGAAGTTCTGAATAAACCGGGCCTTTAACTCTGCCCATGAGCCGATGGAGTTGGGTGGCAACCCCTTCAACCAAGTGCGAGCTATCCCATCCAACAACATGGTAAAGTACTTGGCCATCGCTACGTCACTGACCTCCAGCAATTCCATGGCCATCTCATAACTTTTGATCCATGCCCCGGGTTGTAAGTCAGTCGTATAATTAGGCACCATCCGAGGCCCCTTGAAATCCTTTGGTAAACGCTCATTACATAGAGCCGACACCAAGCAAGGGACACCTCCTGTCCTTGTGTCCACATCTGCTTCAACAGAGGTCCTCGAATAAACCAAAAAAGCTTGGTGAGCCGCCTGCTCAGCTGCCTGTTGAACCGCCCGCTCAGCCTCTTGGCGAATCCTCTCCAGGTCAACCAAGTAAGAACTCCATGACGCGCCGGGTCATGCCTGCGCGGCTGGTTATGGTGCTAGGCGTTGCTTGACACGGCCGCTGAATCCATATGCCTACTATAGCTTGGGCTCCGGCTTGGGCGAGGGGTTGACTGAATTCTGTCTCGACTATAAGAGTATGATTCCTGCTGCGCCAGAGCCGTCTGAAGAAGTTCTCTGACCCTTCGTGTTTCGATCGCTGTCGGAGAGTCGCCTTCCATGAGGAGAGCCGCCAAACACGCCGATGCAGCGACCAGATTCTCCAGAGGGCTAGGAAAGTGACCAGGTCGTGTCGGTGTGTAACGAGGCGGAGCAGTATTCACACGAGGGGGTTCCATAGCCCGCGGCTGACCCTGCGCCCTAGCCCCGGGTGTTGCAATCTGGTTTGCCTCCGGCGGGTTACTGGGACCGGCTCCGGGTGTGTGGAAGAGGTTCCTAGGATCGTAAGTCAGGGGCAGACGTGATTGAATCTTCTGGTGCCTCCTCCTCATGACCTCGTTTGATGCGTTTAGATTCATCGAGAGCTGAAAAGCCTCTAATTCAAGCTGCTGAGCCCAAGCGTCCAAAGCTGCCTGCACTGCAGCCATCCTGACGTCCTCCGCTGCCTAGTTTTCCTTGGCGTGAGCTACCTCCCCATGTAACCGTGCCACCTCTGCATCATGCTGAGCCTTATCCGCTGGTTCAACCACGACAGTTAACAGGGCCGTCATCCTATCCATAAGATCCATCAACACCTGAGCCGGTGGGTGCGCGGGGTCTCCTAACCCGGCCGCTGCCGTCCCGATGGTTATTGCTGCCGCAGCCGTAGAGTTTTGAGCGGTTTGCGTACTAGTCATGAAACAACATATATGTGTCTTTCTTTTGCAGTGCATACTACTGAAGCTTTCTACTTGGATCATCTTCGATCCATTTGTGCTCATGCTGAAAACCCAACTAGCTTAGTTGAGGGAAAATCACTAAATGAGCATGCTTATTATGTGCGACACCGCTTATCTCAAAAAGGGAAACTTTTATGGCATCAAATTAATACTATGCAATGCTATCCTTGGAATTTATGTGAATTATATGATTTTACCTATTGTTCTGAAGACCCTAAGAAACACCTTCCCTACCAAAGTTAGTTTAGTGATAATATAATCTTATCTTCTTATACCAAGGGTGTTTATAATTACTATGATATTGAACAAACTGAAGAATTTGTTGCTTTTAAGGGTGCTTATGAAATTGTTTCTTTGATTGAAAAGTATGCTGCTACTCTTTACAAATCCAATTTTTTTCCCATACTTAAATATTGCTATGAAAATTTTGCTTCTAATGCTTATGTCAAACCATATATTGAGGACTCCTCCGCTGTCCAAGAAGAGATTAATATTTTGCAGGAGTCTATGGAAGAAGAAATTGATGAAATTGTGAGCTCGTTAGATGAAAAAGATGAGGAGGAGAGCGAAGAACAAAACGAGGAAGAGCGGATTGATCACCCATTCTCACCTTCTAATGAGAGTAGCTCTTTATCCCATACATTGTTTAATCTCCCTCCATGCTTACCGAAGGATGAATGCTATGATAATTGCTATGATCCCGTTGATTCATTCGAAATATCCCTTTTTGATGAACTTGATGCTTGTTATGCTTGTGGCCATGATGCCAATATGAATTATGCTTATGGAGATGAAATTCCTATATTTCCTTATGTCATGAATTAAATTGTTGCTATTGCACCCACACATGATAGTCCTATTATCTTTTTGAATTCTCCCAACTACACTATATCGAAGAAGTTTGCACTTATTAAGGATTATATTGATGGGTTGTGTTTTACTATTTCACATGATAATTTTGATGAATATAATATGCATGTGCTTGCTGCTCTTATATGCAATTATTATGAGAGAGGAACTATATCTCCACGTCTCTACGTTTCCAACACGATAAAATTGCATGAAACTGCTTATGCTATGTATTGGCCTTTACTTGATGTGCATGAATTGTTATTTTATGACATGCCGATGCATAGGAAGAGAGTTAGACTTCGTCGCTGCATGACATATGTTGCTTTGTGCTCACTACTAAATTATAAATGTTTGATAATTAAAATTGGTTTTGATATACCTTGGGCTTCGGGTGGATCAATTACTTGAGCACTTTATGCCTATCTTAATGGATTTAAAGAAAGCGCTGCCAGGGAGACAATCCAGAAGTTTTAGAGAGTCATTTTATTCTGTTATGTGCTTTTCTAAAGTTTAAAAACAAAAAATATTGAGGGGAACCTAAAAACAAAAAGTGTGAAAGATGACCACCGTGGAAGCGGGGGCATGCCTTGAACATTGTTCATACCCATGGAAACTTTGTGAATCTTGAATTACAAAAACTTATCAACAAAAATAATTATCCCCTTGTACAAATCCACTGTATTATAAAAATAATGTGCCAAGATTTGCCTTCAGGATGATTAGATTTCTTATTGTTACGTGCGGTGCACTAAAAGAAACTTTTGTTGCAGTGCGTGAATTTCCATTTTTTTACTGGAGCAAGCAAAAAAATTCTAAATTTTTTAAACAGCTGCTATCCAAATTGTTTAATTTTTCCTAATTTTTCAGAATTTTTGGATTTACATAAGTATGATCAATGTTCAAATTACTACAGATTGTCCTGTTTTTGACAGATTTTGTTTTTGATGCATTGTTTTCCTTCCTTTTTATGAAACTATCGATTGTATCGGTGGTATAAGCCATGGAGAAGTTATAATACAGTAGCTAAAACGCAAAAACAAAATATGAATGGGTTTTCAAAAGTACTTAAAGTAGTGATTTGCATTATTATACTAACGGATCTCACCGAGTTTTCTATTAAGTTTTGTGTAGGTGAAGTGTTCAAAGATTGAGGTGTTCTCAATATGAGGAGAAGGAGGAGAGGCAAGAGTTCAAGCTTGGGGATGCCCAAGGCACCCCAAGTAAATATCCAAGTTGACTAGAGCGTCTAATCTTGGGGATGCCCCGGAAGGCATCCCATCTTTCTTCAACATGTATCGGTATGTTTCGGTTTTCGTTTTGTTCACGTGATATGCGTAAATCTTGGAGCATCTTTTATGTTTATTTTCCTTTTTTCTTTTATGCACCATGATAGTATGAGATAGTTCTTGGTTGATTTATAGAATGCTCATTTCACTTCACTTATATCTTTTGAGTATGGCTTTATAGAATGCTTCATATGCTTCACTTATATCATTTGAAGTTTGCATTGCGTGTTTCTCTTCATATAGAAAACTGTTATTTGTAGAATTCTCTTTTACTTCACTTATATTTGTTAGAGGATGATCTTTTGTAGAAAGAATTAAACTCTCATGTTTCACTCATATCTATTTAGAGAGTCAACAGGAATTGGTCATTTGCATGGTTAGTCATGAAATGCTACATAAAACTTGTGGATCACTGAATATGATTTTTTTGATTCCTTGCAATAGTTTTGAGATATAGAGATGATAATATGTGGGAGGTACTACTAATTGGTTGTGGTTAGTAGGAATATTTGTGTGAAGGTTTGTGATTCCCGAAGCATGCATGTATAGTCTCTCGTTATGCTATGAAATTGGAGCATGATTTATTATTGATTGTCTTCCTTATGAGTGGCAGTCGGGGATGAGCAATGGTCTTTTCCAACCAATCTACCCCCTGGGGGAATGCGTAGAAGTACTTTGCTTCGAGGGCTAATATTTTTTTTGCAGTAAGTATATAAGTTCTTTATGACTAATGTGAGTCATTGGATTATACGCACTCTTGCCTTTCCGCAATTTGCTAGCACTGGTGCGCGTCGGTCCTAAACAAACGGCTTTTAACCCCTTTACACGACAACATTTGGAACCATCACCAAGTGAGTGTGTGTGATAGGGTGTCCTTCCCACACGACCCAGAAACCGTCGGGGATATGGAGCAGTGATCCAGAGGCCTTCCAAAATGTAATCGTGTGCGATGCAGCACACACTAAATTATTTCACACGTGTGGTATCGGTGATTAAGCATTTCTAATGATGAAATGAAACCATACGGTCAGTCGTAATGAACTGTTTGAGAAACAATATGTAAGGCACAGGGGCCAACATATGAACTGTGTGTGATTTGTGCCCCATCGCACACGAGTTTTCTGCGTAACCCGTCTGCCATGCTAGAATCCATCGCACACATTTTCCAACAATTACCGTTTGTGATAATGTTCTATCACAAACGGTTCAGGAGCCCCTTTGCACACATTCAAGTGCTGCAGACCGTTTGTGATTTTTTAGGTATCACCGACGGTTGCCGCAAGAGTGATGTGTACTTTTCGTTTGGGATCCCACACGTTTCCTGAAAAAATTACGACTGGGATTGTAATTTGCATTGCGCACGGTTTACTCCCAGTTCTCGTGTGCGATAACGCGATATCACAAACGGTTCTGGAGAACCTACACACACGTTGTAGGGCTGCAAATCATTTGCGATCTGCTGTGTATCACCGACGGTTCCGCTACGATTGACGTATGCTTCCGATGTGGATCGCACACACCCATTTAATTGAACCATGTGCGGAGCAATTGCCAGGTTAAAAGAAAAATATACCATTTTGAATCCGCACGTAAAAAGAAAACTCGCCACAATATTTAATTGAACAAATAAACAAAAATATCCCATTTTGAATCGGCACGCAAAAAGCAAATTCGCCACAATATTCAATTGAACAAATAGTGTCCATGGGAAGAACATTCATCAGATTTCGCAACAATTGCAATTGAACATATGGTAGCTAAATTCCAATGATTTTTCCACACATATATGCATTACATAATTAATGTATGAAATACGAAGACCTCATCAGATGGAAAACAATGGATCCATGCGTTATACATTTAGCAGCTAACTCTTATTCAATGTTTCAGGAGAATGCATGCTGAAATCTTCATTAACACCAGTGGGATTGATGTAGTGATCCTGGAAGAAGTCACTGATAAATCTCCAAACCATCAGCAATTCACCAGCCAGGAGCTGTTCAGGGGTCCTCAGTTTTATGATGAGCTGCAGTATTTTTAAGATCAGAATGTGCCATATGAGTGGAGTAGAAGATATTAATTAAGATAGACTTACCAGTACTAATTTGCGAGGATCGTCACAACTATCAGCAGATTTGTAGATGGAGATCATGTGTCTGCAAACATAGTATCCACAAAGGTTGGTCCCTGCTTCTTGCTGAAGACACTGAATTTTTTTGTACAAAATTAGACATGTATTTGTCGTGTTAAGAACAACCTAACCCGTGTTAGATGTATTATTTTTTCTTTTGACAAAATAGAAAGAGGTTTATTTAGAAGTTTGAACATATGACTAGCATAAGGAAATGTATTTGCAGACTGTTGGATAAATTTTCCGAAAATAACGGATTTTGGTGTGTTACCGAAGAAACGATCTCGTGCTGCACGGGTTGTTCCGTCTTGAACAGGTTCTCTAGTTTAGTTTTCCACAATGCGAGCACACTGCAAATGATGATGAATTTTGACAACATCGATTATTAAACTAGATATGAATGCAAATTAATTTCAACGTCATAGAATTCAATACCTATCCAAGAATTGCTGAACATGCGTCAGATCCTGAGCATTTGTTGACTCTCTGAGAGAATCGATGTAGTAAATTGTGTTCTTGTGTCGAACAATGAATACCAGTATCTAGTGATTGCTACATATTAAGAAAGCCATGAACTTATGAATGATGTCGAAATCTGAAAGACAATCAGTGTATGCGTGGTTGTTTACTTGACTTATCATTCATGATATGGCCAGAGAAATGATTCTGCATGGGACGTGTTTTCGAAGATACGGAGGACCGTGTTAACGGCCCAGTCCCGTCGGTCCTTACCAACTAATGCTGTGCCATTTGCTAATGCAGGATCTATGAAATACACACTCTCCCTTTTTCTTCTCCACGTGTTCAATCCCCTGAGAGGAATAAAATGCAGTTAGCTGTTTACCATTTACAACTTTGTATGGAGAACTTGATCAGAGTTTGTTAAGTACTTACAAAACCAGGCATCTAACAAGAGTGGCATCGAGCATGTTGTCAGATTTCAAGTTTTGCCAAAACCCTTGAGGTTCAAACACTGGGGTGCGCACGAAGATCTCCCCCCTCTCTAGTTTGCGCACTCAACGATCTCACGACCTAGCTTAACGGACCCAAAGAATATGAGACACAAGGTTTATACTGGTTCGGGCCACCGTTGTGGTGTAATACCCTACTCCAGTGTGGTGTGGTGGATTGCCTCTTGGGCTGGGGATGAACAGTTACAAGGGAAGAACAGCCTCCTGAGGAGAGGTGTTCTTGTGCTTGGTGAGCCTGTGTGGTTGAGGATCATCTAGATCCTCTGCCTCGTTATGGTGGTGGCTAGTCCTATTTATAGAGGCCCTGGTCCTCTTCCCAAATATTGAGCGGGAAGGGATCCCACAACGGCCAATTTGAAGGGGGACAGCTAGTACAAGCTATCCTGACAAAAGTAGTCTTTGCCTGCCAAAGGCTCTGGTGGTGACGCCGTCTTGGGATCCACGGTGACCTCCGTCCTGCCGTTCTGTTGGTCTTGGTCTTGTTGCACCAATATGGAAACCTTTGCCTGATGCCTCGGAACTCCATGTAGGCGCCTGCGCTTGCCTCCTTAACACCAAAGAGGAAACGAGGACACTGTGCGCGCTGGCGCCCGCCTGGCCTTGATCGTCATGGCTTGCGTCATTGGAACCTTGCGAGGTTTGCCTTGCCTTGATCTCTCAGCCCCTCACGAGCCAGCCTGGTGAGGCCACCCCTGAGGAGGTCTTGAGTCGTCCGCCTCGCGAGGCTTGGCCCCTCGCGAGGGTCTTGGCTTTTTATTGGTGAAGATGGGCCGTACAGGGCCGCTGGAGGAGCCACGCTGCGGGCCGCAGCCAGGCAAGTCTGGGGACCCCTATTCCCAGAACACCGACAGTAGCCCCCGGGCCCAAGGCGCGCTCGGGCTTGGCTTCGAGGCGAAGCCAAAGGGAAAGTGCGGAGCGCCGCGGGCCCCAACAGCTTGCAGCCTTGGTTGACGCGTGGCGAGCGACGAGACGTGGGCGGCCCCGCTTCCCCACGCAACCTTGAAATCCGCCTGGCTAGGCAGCCACGGTATCCTACATAGTTACCTCCCCATTGCTGGCAACGCACTCCCCGACTTCTTCGCTTCCTCATACCTCTGCCTCTTCTTCCAATCCAACTCGAGCTCTGCCCTTATTGCCATGGTGCCGAACCGGACAGAGAAAGGGAAGAAGCTCCTGTCCTCAGCCAACTCAGCTCCGGCCGTCGAGCCCGCCATCGGCCGATCGCGGGTGCTAAATCGGGAGGGCATGGATAAGGTCCGCCTTGCGCTTGCTACCAGCTGCAACGAATGGGGAGGGACGGTGGCCTGGCCTGCGTCCCGAGCCTCCATCTATAGGACGGCCACCAAGGTCCCGTTCTTCGTCGATGCTCTTTGGGCTGGCCTGGTTCCTCCCTTCTCTGCCTTCTTCAATGTCGTGCTTTCTCATTACCAGATCCATATGCTGCACCTTGATCCCAAGTTTGTTGCCCTTCTCACCGTGTTCGCCTTTGTCTACGAGGGCTTGGTGGGCATTGCCCCTTCCGTGGCCCTCTTGCGCCATTTCTTCTCGCTGCACCTGACCAACCCCCGGCAGTGCTCAGGGTGACTGAGTTTCCAGGACGTGGCGGCGACAGCCGGCTCGGGGATTGATTTTGATCTCCCGCCGTCCACGAGCGATTTTTGGATGCGGTGGGTGTATGTTGATGTCGGGGTACTCAGTCCCCTGCTCTCGCCTCCGTCGTCGCTTGCCGTCCCCAGCTCCGGCTGGGGTCACGAGGAGGTCGCGGGCTCCTGTCTCGCCTTCGTCTGGCTCCGGCTGAGGAGGCTAAAGGATCTTGATGTGACCGCGCCCAAGGTGATGAAGGAGTTCCTCCGACTCCGTATCGCCCCACTCCAGCGCCATTCCCAGCCGATGTGGGCCCTGACCAGTGACCAGGATCGCATGAGGCTTCAGGCGTCGGGGCTTTTGTCCGAGGCACGAAGGACGGTGCTCGAGGTCTTGGCCGGTGACCCCTCGCCGGGTGATTTGCCGCAAGAGGGTTGTTGCTTGTACAACCGCTCGAACAGGGTGGAGTTCGCGCGGCAGATGCCCTCCTTCGATGAATGGGGGTTGCATCGAGTTGGCCTTGTGAGGGCCCCGCGAGAACCCCGTCATTGTGGTTCCTCTCCTTGTCACCAACGCCGAGCTTGCCCCAGGAGTGGACGTAGGGAGGCAAGCACCGCTGGAAGCTAGAGGCGCTGGTGCCGACGTGTCCATGCTGCCTGGGGTTCCCGAGGCGTCGTCCTCGGGAACTCGTGATTCTCGCCCTGGGGCAGCAGCTAAGGGGGAGATGCAGTCTGCCATTCCTGAGGCCGAAGCTCCTGAGGCCTCGGCAGGTCTCCGCGAGGTGGAGTCCGGTAGCTCTCCTCAGCATGGCATTCCTCAGGTCGTCTCCTTGGGTGCTTCACCGGTCGCTCTCCGTGCTGGTAGCCACGTGCAACGCTTGGGCCGGTTCCGCGTGGACCTCACGGCGCTCCGTAAGAGGAAGGAGTCTCCGTGCTGCAGCAATGGCACCGTCCGGCCATTGAAACATAGGAAGTACATCGCCGTAGATGAGTAAGTACCTTATCTCTGTAATTCCTCGAGTGCCGCTTCCCTTCCTGACGGTAGTTCTCCAGGATCCCATCTGCCAAGGGCATGAAGCCCCTGGTGACGCAACCTCCCCATGCCTCGAGTCTTCCGCTGGCCTTGAGCGTCCCAAGCCGGCACGCCGCCCCCGTCACAGGGTCAGCCGGAGAGGCCAGCGCGCTGGCTTGGCGCCTTGAGCCTGCGCTCCTGCCGTATCTTCTTCGTGGCCTCGTCGGGGGTGTGACGAGCGTGCCAAGGTCTCCTCCTTCGGTTATGGACGGCAACTGGATGACTTCGGTCTTGGTCCCTTCTTCGAGCGGTGAGCCTCATCCTAACCGGGCTCCTGCTGAACCCCTGTTGGCGTCCGGAGGAGCGTCAGCCCCCAGCCCCTGCAGGAAAGGGGCGAGCCTCTTCGGGACCCTTAGACGGACCCTACTATGGAGGACGGAGTCGGCTGCGTGCTCAAAGCTACGCATGAAAGGAGCGTCGTCCGCCACGAGCTCTTCCGGGAGGCGATGGGCCCGATGAACCGGCTTGGCGCGCTGGCTTGGCACCTTGAGCCCGCGCTCCAGCCGTATCTTCTTCGTGGCCTCGTCGGGGGTGTGACGAGCGTGCCAAGGTCTCCTCCTCTAGTTATGGACGGCAACTGGATGGCTTCGATCTTGGTCCCTTCTTCGAGCGGTGAGCCTCATCCTAATCGGGCTCCTGTTGAACCCCTGTTGGCGTCCGGAGGAGCGTCAGCCCCCAGCCCCCTATAGGAAAGGGGCGAGCCACTTCGAGACCCTTCGACGGCCCCTGCTGTGGAGGACGGACTCGGCTGCGTGCTCAAAGCTACGCATGAAAGGAGTGTCGTCTGCCACGAGCTCTTCCGGGAGGTGATGGGCGCGATGAACCGGCTTGGCAGGGAGCTCGCGAATGTAGATGCGCGCCTCGAGGCCGAGGGCCTTCGGCTGGTGGAGGAGTGGCAAAAGCTGAAGGTGGCCATCAACCTTGGGCGCCACCCATGCGAGATTGATAATGCGAAGGCCGAGGCATCTCTTGTGACCTCGCGTGAAGCTTGCGACCGCGCTTTGGAAGAAGCTCGGGAAGCTGATCGATGTCGCGATATCACAGAGAAGCATGCGTGGGAGCTCCAAGCCTGGAGTGCTTCCCTGGAGCAGCAAGTGGAGGCGCGCAAGGCCGCCTTAGCGTCGATGAGGGGGATGCCTGCCGAGGAGGAGGAGATCCTGAGGTATGAGGAGGCGCTGGAGTTGGAAGCCGCGGAGTGCAGCCTTGAGCTCGAGCGGTTGGAGACGAGGGAGCTCCACGTTGCCCAAGATGAGGACGCTGTCGGCGCACCCGAGGCCAAGGCCCAGGAGGAAGTCGATCACCGAGCGGCCATGGCTTGCACAAACCTTGTGGGCAGGTACGACCTGAAGTTGAAGCTTGTGGAAGCCGAGGCTGTGGGCAGGACCGAGGCCCTCAGGTCAAGGCTGAACGAAGCTGAAAGTCGCGAGAAATCCGCTGTAGCCGCCCTGTCTTCAGTGCAAGCCGAGCTGGCTTCCGCACGTGCCGAGCTGTCTTCTCTTCAGCAGTGGGTCGCCGGCTCCGAATCCTTCGTGCAGCGGGGCAGGGAGGAAGCGCTCCGGCGGCGGACGCTGGAGTGCGAGAACGCCCCCATGCTCCAAAACCTCAGGACCAGAGCCAACGCGGTGCTAGGTGCCGTCTGCAACGAGAATGCACCTCATACCCACTCGGACGACTACGCTAGTCACCTCCTTTTCTTCACTAACGTGGTGACGTGCTGGGAGAATCAATCCGAGAGGGCTCGCATGCTTGTCGAGGAGAGGAGCCGCGGCCTGCTCAAGCATGCGTTCTACCGTGTCTTCAGCCATCTCCAGAACACCTACCCCAACTTTGAATTTGACGCTGCCATTGCCCCTGTGCCCCAGGCCATCCAGGACGACCTGGCGCGCTAGGTTGAGGACAATGTGGACGCCCTGGTCAGGGCCTTCACCTCCGAGGATGACGCGGTGGTGGTCGCTGCGGATGAAGAAGACGTGGTGGACGATGGCGAGGGCGGCACCGGCGATGGTGGGGACGATGCCGGTGACGATGACAGAGACGTCGGCGATGGTGACAGCGATGCCAGCGATGCGTCTGAGGGTGACCCGGAGGACGCAGTGAGCGATATGTCTGATTGAACCCGCGCTTCCTTTCTGTTGACCCTGCATATGAAAGCTCGGGCACGGCCCTGAAGGTTGTAAGAGCATTTTGGGAGGGGAAGCCCCTCATGTAAACAGATTATTGCTTTCGTTCTTTAGGCTAGGATAAAGATGTGTTTTCATAAATCTGCGAGTCCTGCCATGAGCCTACTGCTGTAGTTTACCTTTGTCCGGGCCAGTTCCAGACCGGGCCACTAGGTGTTGAGTTCCGGAGGAGCCTGCCGATCCGCCCGAGAGGGCCTCGCAAGAAGCGAGCGTTAGCCATAGGAGGACGTGTGCGCAACATGCGCGTGCCGTGCCCAGCCCCCGCTCGCGAGGAGCTCACGAGGGGGGAGGCAGCAGGGATGAACCCTGAACTAGGGCAAGGAACCAAATCGCAAGAATGAGAAAAGGCAACCCCGCTGTTATCAACGAAAATTCAGCTTCAACTCAAATCCAAAGCCAGAAAACAAGGCTACAAAAAGAGTGATCGAAAGCAAATGGCCGCGTCCGACACCTAGTCTAGTCTTCTTGTCTTCTCACCAGCGCGGAGCTAAGTGCTACCACTAGTCATGGGAGGGAGCCCCCGAGGCCCAAGGGCGGCACTCCTGAGACTCCGGGCGTGTACAGCCCCACTCATTAATACGCGAGAGTGTCACGAGTGGAGATCTTCACAGGGGCGAGCCTTTTACTTCATATCGCCAAACGAGGGCCCCGCCTTGCACCGCCCTCAACCACCACTGGGGGCAACCGGCGACCAGGACGACACCAGGGGGCAAAGGGGATGCCAGCAGCGCCCTCGGCGACCACGGGTCCTTTGCCGGGGGAAGGCTCGCCGGCACCTCCCCGGCAGAGGGCCTACCTTCGGGGGATGTCTTGCTCCGCACGATGCGGGGAGGGGCCTTGCTCCCGGCTCCTCCCCGGTAGCCCCCAGTGCGCTCCCCCTAGTGGAAGGGGGGCCGCCGTCCGCCACCGTGACCTAATCCTCCTGCGACCCATGGTTAGCGTAAGCTTGCTCTGAGAGATTACTGGTACCCTGTAGCTGTTGTTATTGGCATGGTTGGTGAGGCTTCCGAGAGGCTCCTGGAAGTCCCCAGTTCCTAGTGCCTCCTCCTCCCAGCTTGGCTCGAGGAACGAGCTGGGGTTGTCTTCCAGCACGTACTCCTGGTCCATCATGCGAGGTACGTAGGCCTCCGAGGCCGTCGCCTCAAAGACCTCGCCGTAGTGCCCCATGCTCCATGTCGCTCGGCCCAGCGCACCGCCTAGAGGATGGTAGGGCGGCATCCTGCCGGGGCCATAGGCGGCGACGCTCGTACCTGTGCTCGTCGGAGGTGGCGGGGGTGCGATTCGGCGTTTGGTGCCATTGGCCGCGCCAGTGTCGATGGAGCCTAGAGCCGTGCTCGGAGGCACGCGGGCACGGCGAGGCCCGCCATGCGATCCGGCCGCGGCCTGGGGTGTAAGCAGGGAGAAGAAGGGAGGCGCTCCCGAGGTCGTGGCGTCCAGTAGCTCGGCGACGCGCTCCAGCAGTGCATCCTGACCGCTCTACATCAGCCATCATCGCAACAGCTCGTGAGCCACCGTGAGTGTGGCACTCATGTTTGCTTATTCACCTCGGGTGTGCGGCACCGTGGCCGCGGCGTGGCTTGAAGCCCTTGAAGTTTCCCGTACTTGGTGTGGAGTAAGGGTGGATGGCACTTGACCACGCCGCTCGCGCCCTGCAGCGCTTGGCGGTGTGCGTGCTGCCTGGGGCGCGGGGTTGAGGTCTTCTTGGGTAGGCGGGGCTACTCGGGCCGGCCAAGCTCCCCACCGACCAACATTGGTCCTCGGGTCGCCATACATTGGAGCTGCGGAGTGTTGGCGGATCGACTGGCGAAAGGAAGACTCCGGCGCACCCCTACCTGGCGCGCCAAATGTCGGATTTCGAGTTCCGAAAAAACCCTGGAGGTTCGTACACTGGGGTGCACATGAAGATCTCCCCCTCTCTAGTTCGCGCACTCGACGATCTCGCTGCCTAGCTTGACGGACCCAAAGAATATGAGACACAAGGTTTATACTGGTTCAGCCGTTCGGGCCACCGTTGTGGTGTAATACCCTACTCAAGTGTGGTGTGGTGGATTGCCTCTTGGGTTCGGGATGAACAGTTACAAGGGAAGAATAGCCTCCTGAGCAGAGGTGTTCCTGTGCTTGGTGAGCTTGTGTGGTTGAGGATCATCTGGATCCTCTGCCTCATTATGGTGTTGGTTAGTCCTATTTATAGAGGCCCTGGTCCTCTTCCCGAATATTGAGCGGGAAAGGATTCCACAACGGCCAATTTGAAGGGGGCAGCTAGTACAAGCTATCCTGACAAAAGTAGTCTTCTCCTGCCAAAGGCTCTGGTGGTGATGCTGTCTTGGGCTCCGTGGTGACCTCCGTCTACCGTTCTGCTGGTCTTGGTCTTGTTGCACCGATATGCCAACCTTTGCCTGATGCCTCGGAACTCCTCGCCTGCACTTGCCTCCTTAACACCAAAGAGGAAACGAGGACACTGTGCACGCTGGCGCCCGCGTGGCCTTGATCGTGATGGCTTGTGTCATTGGAACCTCGCGAGGTTCGCCTTGCCTTGATCTCTCTGCCCCTCGCGAGCCAGCCTAGTGAGGCCGTCCCTGAGGAGGTCTTGCGTCGTCTGCCTTGCGAGGCTTGGCCCCTCGCGAGGGTCTTGCGTGTTTGTTGGTGAGGATGGGCCGTACAGGGCCGCTGGAGGAGCCACGCTGCGGGCCGCGGGCAGGCAAGTCTGGGGTCCCTCGTTCCTAGAATGCCGACACACATTGAAGTTGAAGAAGAGATGTAAGTCCTCAAAACTCACATTGATGGAACCAGCATCGTGTCAGAAATGATCTCTATTGTAGTGGACCATGCAATATTCATGTAACTCGCGGCAACTGGAGCTGCACTCATCAAAGTATTTGCCAACAAGAAATGGCTGGCCATGGACGTAATTACGTGCTTCAAGTATGTATGCTTTACTTTTAGCAAGCAATAATTCTACTTATTCACCATCCATGGCGTCAGAAATAATATTACTCCCCGATTCAAACAAGCTGTTGTTAATTTGGTTCTGGGCGATGAGTGCTTTAAGTAAGAGGCAATCGTTCTCTTTCCTCTTCACTCTCCCACTGCCCTTCCTCGTGGTCGTGGTTGTAGCCTTTTTGGCCACTTCCTTCTTGGTACTTGAAGCATTTCTGGAAGAACGTCTGGTTGCCTGCAAGGTAGACTACCGAGCAGACGGTGAAGCTTGGACAGACTTCTTAGCAGACGGTTTATCTATGCCAGACCGCTGAGCTGGCGGTGCTGCTGTGACGGACTGCTGGGCTGTAGGAGCAGAGGCATCGGACTACTGACCATGCATTGAAGCTATGTCGTGTTTCTGCGCAGGTGGTGCCAACTTATCGGTGTGCTGAGGAGGCCGTGCCAATGCGTTGGTTTGCTGAGCAGGAAGTGCTGACGCATTGGTATGCTGATCACGCGCCTGCGGACCGACGGACTAATGAGCAGTCGGTTCTGGACCTACAGACTGCTTAGCAGTCTGTTCCACCAGGTTGGTCTGCTGAGCATGTGCTGCAGCTGGGTCTCCCACTGCTGCTTCAATGGCCGACATCTGAACCAGTGCTGCATCATCAGCAGTTGTAGGCCTTGCCACTGGCTGCTTTTGGGTGGAGGATGACATTGTCTGTACGCCACAAAGTCGGGCCGGCTGATCACAGGTTGATGCATCAGCCGGCGAGAGCTGCTGTGGCAAGGAGAGCGTCACTGGTTGAGGGGAGATAGTGGTTGCTCTTGGCGGGGCTTCAGGAATTGCATCAATGAACTCTATTTCCTTTCGTGGCCACTGGATGTGATGTAACAGTGTTTCTCCCAAGGTCCTTTGCTCATTGAAGTCTCCTAGGACATTCTTCAAGGCAAATTCATTGAATCCAGGCTTTACTTCAGTCATGTAACACTTCACACAACCCGGCTTCAATGGCACATTGTCCAAGAAGAGGCCATCTTCCAAGAAGGGTGGGCAAACCTAGGGTGTTGCACATTTTAATGTACCTTCATAATGTGTAAGCATGCCCTTCAGTCTGTCTTTCATTCTAGATAGATCAGATATAGCGTCATCACGAGCAGCTGTAGTCTCAGTGTCGCTGGGGTCAGCTGATGCACAACTACTCTTGTGTAGTGTTGTCGCGCAATAAGCAGCATCATCCATGCCCGCCTCCCCTCCCATCTGCTGGCTATCTGTCAGTGTTAGAGTCTTCTGCATCATCATTGACTCCTCAACATCCTTTTGAACAGTCGGATAAATCTCCTTCTTCAACTTTTCAAACAATGCATTCTGCTTCATTTCACTCCTCGCTTTTTTCATGCTGAATACCTCTTCTTTGCTGAGTGTGAAAGCCCTCTTGTGCGGGACATTAACACCTATAATCCTTGCATGGCCAGGGGGCTCTTTTGTTTCCAGAGCAATGGACAGAATGTCACATGGCCCTGAGTTCCTGTAGAACCTTCCAGGGATCTTGGAAGCCTCTACCACTTCATACAGTTTGGCGTCATGTGCATTCTCAAAGTAATAAGTTCCTTCATCATGCCTCTTTGCACGTGCCCGCAAGTAGTCTCTGGCGCATTGGCCCCTGATTTCACTAAAGGACAGATTCCCACCCGCCGATACTGCTTCTTTGTCCTCCTATTCCCATATCAGTTTCATGTCATAGTATCCTGCCACACTGTGACGCCCCGAGACTGATGTGCCAGGTGTTCCTCCAGTTTTTCGCTGTTGTTGCCTTGTCATTGCTTGCGTGTCATGCATCTCATATCATGTCATCATGTGCATTTCATTTGCATACATGTTCGTCTCATGCATCCGAGCATTTTCCCCATTGTCCGTTTTGCAATCCGGCGCTCCTATGTCACCCGGTGTCCCTTTCTATCTCCTTTCGTGTGCGGGTGTTAAACATTTTCGGATTGGACTGAGACTTGTCATGTGGCCTTGGTTTACTACCGGTAGACCGCCTGTCAAGTTTCGTGCCATTTGGACTTCGTTTGATACTCCAATGGTTAACCGAGGGACCGAGAAGGCCTCGTGTGTGATGCAGCCCAACACCCCTCCAAAGTGGCCCAAAACCCACCTAAGCCTCCTCCATCATCTCGGTCGTTTGATCACAATCGCATGGCCGAAAACCGCACCTCATTTGCACTCTCCTAGCTCCCTCTACCTATAAATATGTGGCCTCCCCCGAAAATTCCGCGGTACAAACCCTAGATCTCTCCTCTCCGTGCCGCCGGACAAATTTCCCACCGACGGACATGTCCGCCACCGCGCTGTAGCAAATCGGAGAGCGCCAAGTGTCAGCCGTGCCTCTGCCACCGCCGCGGCCCGCCAGGGCCCGGATCGGGCCCTCCCGGCCCGGGACGCCGCCGCTGCGGCCCGCCAGGGCCCTGATCGGGCCCTCCCGGCCCGGGACGCCGCCGCCGACACCCGCGGGCGCCCGAGCGCCGCGCCGCCGCCCGCCTTCAGCATCGGCCACCGCGCGCCACCCGCCTCCGTCGGCGAAGCATCGCCCCCGCCTGCCTTCTTGCCCCACCGCCCGGACAGCCTGTGCCGCGACCTCTTCCTCCGACCGCCGCCGACGTCGCAGCTCGCCGCCCCAGCCTCTCCATCGACCCCACGCGTCGCCCGTCTACGCCCTCGACGCCTCGCCGCCGGCAACCACTCGCCGGACAACTTGCCGCCAGGACCCCAAACCTGCCGTGGAGCCGCGCCTCCCCGAGCTCCGTCCATCGCCGGAATGTGTCCCCGGTCTCGTCCTCCACCGGATCTGATCGATCCCGGCCTCCCTCGACCTCACCTGCCTCGCCGTCGCCTTGAGCCGTCGCCGGAGTTCAAGCCCCGCCGCCGCCTTATCTTCGTCCCGCTCGGGAGCAGGGACAAGCGCCCGCTGATGGGCCCCCCCCCCTCATGCACGTGGACCCTGTCCTGGGCCACATCAGCCGCCGGCCCAGCAGCACCGGCCTGTCCCCTCTCCAGCGTCCTGGGCCTTGGCCCATGGTGATCAGCCCGTCTAACCCTCGCCCAGTGCGCGTTTTAACATTTTGCGCCTGTTCAGTTTTTCCCCCGGAGATGACCAAGTCCCCAGATTCCAGTATTTTTATGCCATGTTCATTAGGTCATAACTCATCACCCGTTGCTCCGATTCGTGCGTGTAGCATATCGAAATGTTCATCTCGATGAGTACATCATTTCATCTCATTGCATCATTTTCATTTGAGCTCATCTTGATGCCCGAAATGCTGTTGGAAGAGGGCTACGTGATGAATTTGTCAGTTCTGTTTCAGCAAATGGCATTTTGTCATTTTTGCCATGATTAATGTTTGCATGCTATGATCCTGAGCTCTACATGTGTTTTGTTATATGCCATGCCATCTTCACAATGGTGCTTGCCATGTATTTTTGTGATCTATGTGGTGACTAGCACAAGCTTGCAAAGTAGCGTAATCGGTAATGCTGATTTCAGGGACTTAGAATTTCACTAAGTCCTTGTCCTGATTTTGTTGTTATGCCATATGTTCATGTTGTTTCCTAGTGATCCGTGCCTCTTTTGAGGATGATCAGTAAGGATGTTTTGTTAACATTGTGGTGCTCTATCCATCCATGTCTTTTTTTGCATTAATGGAGCACCGTAGTTTGAGGTAATCGAGCTCTACTTTTGCTATAAAATGATCCTGGCAGATTTTTGACATGTTTAGCGATTTTGCCGAGGATGTTGCTATTGATCCGTGCATGCTATGATGATGTTCTTGCCATGTCTAGCTTCTATACTATGTTTTCTTGATGGGTGTATGCTTAGTTTGTCATGCCATGCTCTGTAGTGAGTGCATCGAGCTCGTAAACATGCCTACTCATTGACTGATTTGCATGCTCCAGTTTTTCACTATCTGAATCTGTTTATGTTTTTGCCATGTTCACATGCTTGCAATTGTATTTTTTGATCCCTTTTGGCTCAAGGTCACTAAGGGACTTTTGTTAAGTGCTTTGAGTAGCTTCATGCCATGCCTTGCTTTTCCATGATATGTTCCTGTAGCATGTAGTTTTCATGCTCTAAAGTGTGCTTCCTGATGGTAAATTCTAGACGTGTTAATTTCACTAAGTCTGAAACCTGTTATCATTTGCTCTTTTGCCATGCTTGTTTGAACCTGTTAATGAGTGAATTAGCCGTAGATCAGTGTTCATCTTTTGTTAAGAATCTTGAGTGGATCCCTACCATGTATTTTGTTGCCATGTTTGAGTGATGTAGCATATTTAACTTGATGCATTTAGATGGCTACTTGCTGTTTATCGCAGACCGGTGCCATATTTGTTTTGCTTGCCTTTTCCAAACCGTGCATCCGATCCCGGCGATATTTATATTGATTTCAACCGAAATCACCTCACCTTTCCAGTGGCACTCTTGGATTTCCAAGTTGAGGCCAGGTTCAATCATTCCTTTGCAAATCATGCATATGCATCACATACCGGATCCCGCATATAATACCATGTTCGTGTGTTGGTTGTTTACTATGTTGTGTGCTTCTTTCCGGTGTTGCTTCTTTGGGTTGGTTCCGTTAATGTCGCGTTTGTGAGGACCCGTTCGACTACGTCCATTTGTCTTCTTCATGGACTCGTTCTTCTTCCTTGCGGGATTTCAGGCAAGATGACCATTCCCTCGAAATCACTTCTATCTTTGCTTGCTAGTTGCTCGCTCTAATGCTATGCCTATGTTGCGATACCTACCACTTGCTTATCATGCCTCCCATATTGTTGAGACAAGCCTCTAACCCACCTTGTCCTAGCAAACCGTTGATTGGCTATGCTACCGCTTTGCTCAGCCCCTCTTATAGCGTTGTTAGTTGCAGGTGAAGATTGGAGCTTGTTCCATGTTTGGAACATGGATATTTTGTTGGGATATCACAATATCTCTTATTTAATAAATGCATCTATATACTTGGTAAAGGGTGGAAGGCTCGGCCTTATGCCTGGTGTTTTGTTCCACTCTTGCCGCCCTAGTTTCCGTCATATCGGTGTTATGTTCCCGGATTTTGCATTCCTTACGCGGTTGGGTTATAATGGGAACCCCTTGACAGCTCGCCTTGAATAAAACTCCTCCAGCAATGCCCAACATTGGTTTTACCATTGGCCACCTAGCCTCTTTTTCCCTTGGGAGTCGCGCTCCCGAGGGTCATCATTATTTTAACCCCCCCTGGCCAGTGCTCCTCTGAGTGTTGGTCGGACCGAGTAGACTGCGGGGCCACCTCGGGGCAACTTGAGGGTTGGTTTTACTCGTAGGATGTCTCATCTAAGTGTGCACTGAGAACGAGATATGTGTAGCTCCTATCGGGATTTGTCGGCACATTCGGGCGGTGTTGCTGGACTTGTTTTACCATTGTCAAGATGTCTTATAACCTGGATGCCGAGTCTGATCGGAATGTCTTAGGAGAAGGAATATCCTTCGTTGACCGTGAGAGCTTGTGATGGGCTAAGTTGGGACACCCCTGTAGGGTTTTGAACTTTCGAAAGTCATGGTCGCGGTTATGGGTAGATGGGAATTTGTTAATGTCCGGTTGTAGAAAACCTGAAGTTGATCTTAACTAAAATACATCAACCGTGTGGGTAACCGTGATGGTCTCTTCTCGGCGGAGTCGGGGAAGTGAACACGGTGTTGGAGTTATGTTTGACGTAGGTTGTTCTAGGATAACTTCTTGATCATAGTTTCTCGACCGTGCTTTTCCTTCTCTCCTCGCTCTCATTTGCGTATGTTAGCCACCATATATGCTAGTCGCTTGCTGCAGCTCCACATCATACCATTACCTTACCCATAAGCTTAAATAGTCTTGATCGCGAGGGTGTGAGATTGCTGAGTCCCCGTGACTCAAAGATGCTTCCAAAACCAGCTTGCAGGTGTCATTGAACCGTGCAGCTGACGCAACCAAGCTCAAGGAGGAGCTCGATGAAGATCTTGTCCTTTGTGTTGTTTCATTCTAGTTGATCAGTAGTGGAGCCCAGTTGGGGTCGATTGGGGATCTCTGTAGCATTTGGGGTAGTCTTCTTTTATTTTGGTTCCGTAGTCAGACCTTGATTGTATCTGGATGATGTAATGTTATTCATGTATTTGTGTGATGTGGCGAGTGTAAGCCAACTATGTGTCCTTTCCCATTTTATTTATATTACACGGGTTGTTTGCGAAAATTACCTCACTTGCGACATTGCTTTCAATGCGGTTATGCCTCTAAGTCGTGCTTCGACACGTAGGAGATATAGCCGCATCGAGGGCGTTACAAGTTGGTAATCAGAGCCTTCCCCTACCTTAGGAGCCCCCTGCTTGATCGAATCATTGACGTTCTTGAGTCTAGAAAAATGTTTTGAGTCATTTAGGAATTATATATCGGAGAGTTAGGAATTCTTTTTACTCCTCAGTCCCTTCATCGCTCTGGTGAGGCATCCTGACGTAGAGTTTTGACTCTTCTATTCTCAAATTTCACTAAAAAAAATTTAGGATCACGCGGGTATCTTGGAATCGTTCCGATGGTTTTGTGACGAGAACATTGTTCTTGGTGCCTCCTGTCATTTAGGGGTTGTGGCAGTGTCCCGGGGAGTTGAGCTCCGAGGTGTTGTCTTCACAATTTTATCATTGCAGTTCTGGAATACCTGAGATTAGTTTCGCCGACATTGAAAATCTCTTTTATGCAGTTGTTGGTGAGATAACCTCGACGCCACCCAGTACTGGGGCGGGAGTTCGGGAGTATTGCCATAACTCGTATAACGGATGCTTTTCGAAGGTTGAGGTAAATGATTTCCGAAGGTTTCTTGGTTATGTGTTGAAGGATGGATACAACTGGATGTAGGATTTGCTAGTTTTGGGTGAGATATTATGCTTCCCCTGTATCCCCAACACCTGATTGCATAACCGGAAAATTTCGGGAGTTTATAAGTGGGAATTCAAGTAGCTCTTTGGATATCTTTCCGACAGATGTATGATATGATATTGGGGTTCGACGTCTAGTGGTCCGCCTATCCACGGTGTGTTTTACAGTGGTCTCATTGCGTCCTAAAGAGTCCTTGGCTATGCCGACTCGGGGACGCTTCGTATGTCATGTGCACTGCCTTGTACATGATGGTGATGTACGATCGAGCCCGTGTAGGCCCCACCACGAAAACTTCAGACGAAATCTCTATCATATGTTTGTTCCAGCTTATTTTGCAAGCCAATCCTTTGTTTTGTTTTGAGTTGTGGTATTCGAGTTGCTTCGAAGTCAAATGTTTATTCCACACCTTTCCTAAGCTGTGTTCTCATGTTCCTATGTGAATACCAATCATTCATGATCATCGAGATTGTCATGTCAATCCGTTTCAACCGGTGTGTTTCTCTTCAAGTGGATCCGATCATTTCAACATCCGCAAGATCAACTCAAGTCTTCTCAACGGTGTTTGTTTCATTCGTCTCCAAGTTGCCTTTGTTTTCCCGCCCACCCACCCTTTTTCTTCAAGGACTCAGATTTCTTATTCAAGTATCATTTTATTCATGGGAAGCCTCTCCATTCCTTTTCCGTCAATGTTCTTATCCGATGATTCTCATGAAGATACTAACGGAACCTCAAGTTCATCATTATTTGCTCCTTTCCTTCTCCGGTGGACCAATTCAAACTTTTGGTGTTGATCATATCCCTTTTCCTCGTTTCAAATACCCTCTCTTGCTGGTTCTCCTCATATTCATTCATTTCTCGTTATTCATTTGTTCCGGAGTGCTAAAGATATCTCAGAAGATTCGTGTTTCCACTCTTAATCCGTTCAAGCTATTTGAGGATGTTATCTCATTCAAGCCTTTTAATTCAACCGGTGCAATCTCTCTTTTTAATCATTCTAATGGTGCTTTCTCTTGAGTGGGACCTAACCCACAGGTGTTTCCCAGGATCTTACCCGACTCTTCTTATTTTTCTGGAGCTTCTCAAATTCTTTTCTAAAGTTTGACGTAAGAATGTTTTATCATCAGTCAAATGTCTTTCTCCAAGATCTTTCAAATTATTTTCACCATTGGCTCAACCATTCCATTCTTCATTCCGGAGTGTCTCAACAATTCATGGTGTTGTTTCTTGTCGTAATTCTTAGATTTTTAAACCCGAAGAAGAATTTTCTCTCAATCCTGCTCCATTCTCTTCAAGATTCGTGGTTCTAGTTCGAGGCCATCCTCTCATAATTGTTTTTCAACTGTCAAAATTCTTTTCACCTATCCAGTGCAATTCAAGATTCTGTTTAGTTTGTTTATCCGGACCCATCACCTAAGATTTTTTTCACTCCAGCCTTCAGCTCTCATACTCTAAATCATACC
This sequence comes from Triticum urartu, assembly GCF_056163025.1. Lineage (NCBI taxonomy): Eukaryota > Viridiplantae > Streptophyta > Magnoliopsida > Poales > Poaceae > Triticum > Triticum urartu. The sequence continues at coordinate 411,085,597 of NC_141879.1, read as the reverse complement.
GGTACTTAAATCAAGGATTCTCTAATCAGCTCGTAATCTCTTCGTTCTCATGGATCTAAATTCTCTCAAGCATCTTCGTTTATTTGCTGATCCTACCCGGTGTTTTCTCATGTTTTATTTGTTCCTTTTCAATTCTTACGGTGGGTCGTTCAAGATCTCTCATCCATGGTTATCATACTAATTCATTCGTTGTTTCATTCTACCAGTGGTTCGTTGAAGACCTTCTCAAGTTTGCGCTATATCTCTCTTAATCCTTTCTACAAGAATAAATAGTGTGCCAAATCCATTGTTGGTCATCAATTTAATTGGTGAAGGATAAGCATAATGTAATTCTTATTCTTGTTTCATCCTAATGATTAATTCCTTATTCCGGAGGTTCTTCAAATTCTCTATTTCAATTGTTTCATCTTTCTTTTTCGGAGTTCCGAGGTTTTCCGTTTTATCTCACCACGGAGATCCATCTAATCATTGCAAGGTTTCACCTTGTGTTTTCAACTTCTCTTTCCTTCCGTTTGATCATTCTTTTGTTTACCGGAGTTCTTCATGGAGGTGCTACATGATGGTTCATCAAGGATTTAATTCCTTCTCGACGTGATCATCAAGATTCTTTTCAGAGGAGCTCAAGCATTCTTCATCTTGCAATCCGAAGTGCAATTCTTTCTACCGTATCATTGGAGGTGGTATTATGTCATTCTCCATAATTTCAGTTCATGTTTCATGGTTCACAAAGTTATCAAGAATGAGATATTTAAACCCATCAATCTCTTCGTTGGAGTTATCTTGTGTCATGTTTCACCTAAAGCTTTCTCTAAGGATTGTTGCTATTATGGTGCTTATAAATGACTCAAGTTCTTTTATCCTCCCGGTGAAATAAGTTTCTCATCCCCTTGTTGATATAAATCCAATCTATCGTTTCCGTTAGTGGCAGAATTTCACATCATAGTTTTGAGATGTTCTTCATAAGCCCACATCAAGCTTACTCTTTTTGTTGTTGGTTTTCAAACAATTCCGTTCGAACCTTCTCCTAAAGATGCTTTTTCAAGCTCATTTGAGGTAGGACATGTTGTTTTTCTTCTCCGTTCTTTTCTTTGCATTCTTTCATTCCTTCCGGAGGCATTGTGATGTTGCTCTTTTCAACCCATCATCTCGTTTTCTCAAAGATCATGTTCTTTTCATGCCTATCCATTCAACCGGAGTGTTGTGCCTTTTTGCTCGAGTTCTTTCATATTATCAAGCCTTGCATATCTTTCCAACTGGAGTGCTACCCGAATCGGTTCTTTCTAATTCCTCTTTCTTAACGGAGTGCTTTCAACTTTGTTCTTCTCCGTTGCTTTCTTTCTTTCACTTTGCTCAACCTTTTCAAGGTTCTTTGGTTTCACTCGTTCGTCAAAGAAGCAACTTAGTTTTACTTCTTCTCTTTCTCTTCCGTTTTTCCCTCCGGTGCCATTCTAGATCTCGGGACGAGATCCTCTCGTAGTGGTGGAGTGTTGTGACGCCCCGAGACCTATGTGCCAGGTGTTCCTCCAGTTTCTCGTTCTTGTTGCCTTGTCATTGCTTGCATGTCATGCATCTCATATCATGTCATCATGTGCCTTTCATTTGCATACATGTTTGTCTCATGCATCCGAGCATTTTCCCCATTGTCCGTTTTGCAATCCGGCGCTCCTATGTCACCAGGTGTCCCTTTCTATCTCTTTTCGTGTGTGGGTGTTAAATGTTTTCGGATTGGACCGAGACTTGTCATGTGGCCTTGGTTAACTACCGGTAGACTGCCTGTCAAGTTTCGTGCCATTTGGACTTCGTTTGATACTCCAACGGTTAACCAAGGGACCGAGAAGGCCTCGTGTGTGTTGCAGCCCAACACCCCTCCAAAGTGGCCCAAATCCCACCTAAACCTCCTCCATCATCTCGGTCGTTTGATCACGATCGCGTGGCCGAAAACCGCACCTCATTTGGACTCTCCTAGCTCCCTCTACCTATAAATATGTGGCCTCCCCCGAAAATACCGCGGTACAAACCCTAAATCTCTCCTCTCCGCGCCGCCGGACAAATTTCCCACCGACGGACATGTCCGCCACCGCGCCGCAGCAAATCGGAGAGTGCCAAGTGTCAGCCGCGCCTCCCCCGCCGCCGAGGCCCGCCGGGGCCCGGATCGGGCCCTCCCGGCCCGGGACGCCGCCGCCGCCACCCGCGGGCGCCCGAGCCCCGCGTCGCCGCCCGCCTTCAGCCCCGGCCACCGCGCGCCGCCCGCCTCCGCCGACGAAGCTTCGCCCCTGCCTGCCTTCTTGCCCCGCCACCCAGACAGCCTGCGTCGCGGCCTCTTCCTCCGACCACTGCCGACGTCGCAGCTCGCCGCCCCGGCCTCTCCATCGACCCCGCGCGTCGCTCGTCTACGCCCTCGACGCCTCGCCGCCGGCAACCGCTCGCCGGACTCCTCGCCGCCAGGACCCCAACCCCGCCGTGGAGCCGCGCCTCCCCGAGCTCCGTCCATCGCCGGAATGGGTCCCCGGTCTCGTCCTCCACCGAATCTGATGGATCCCGGCCTCCCTCGACCTCACCTGCCTCGCCATCACCTCGAGCCGTCGCCGGAGTTCAAGCCCCGCCGCCGCCTTGTCTTCGTCCCGCTCGGGAGCGGGGACGAGCGCCCGCTCATGGGCCGCCTCCCACTCGCGCACGTGGACCCCGTCCTGGGCCACATCAGCCGCCAGCCCAGCAGCACCGGCCTGTCCCGTCTCCAGCGTCCTGGGCCTTTGCCCATGGTGAGCAGCCCGTCTAACCCTTGCCCAGTGCGCGTTTTAACATTTTGCGCCTGTTCTGTTTTTTTCCCGGAGATGACTAAGTCCCCAGATTCCAGTATTTTTATGCCATGTTCATCAGGTCATAACTCATCACCCGTTGCTCCGATTCGTGCGTGTAGCATATCAAAATGTTCGTCTCGACAAGTAAATCATTTCATCTCATTGCATCATTTTCATTTGAGCTCATATTGATGCCCGAAATGCTGTTGGAAGAGGGCTATGTGATGAATTTGTTAGTTCTGTTTCAGCAAATGGCATTTTGTCATTTTTGCCATGATTAATGTGTGCATGCTATGATCCTGAGCTCTACATGTGTGCTGTTATATGCCATGCCATCTTTACAGAGGTGCTTGCCATGTATTTTTGTGATCTATGTGGTGACTAGAACAAGCTTGCAAAGTAGCGTAATCGGTAATGCTGATTTCAGGGACTTAGAATTTCACAAGTCCTTGTCCTGATTTTGTTGTTATGCCATATGTTCATGTTGTTTCCTAGTGATCCGTGCCTCTTTTGAGGATGATCAGTAAGGATGTCTTGTTATGATTGTGGTGCTCTATCCATCCATGTCTTTGTTTGCATTTATGGAGCACCCTAGCTTGAGGTAATCGAGCTCTACTTTTGCTATAAAATGATCCTGGCAGATTGTTGACATGTTTAGTGATTTTGCCGAGGATGTTGCTATTGATCCGTGCATGCTACGATGATGTTCTTGCCATGTATAGCTTCTATGCTATGTTTTCTTGATGGGTGTATGCTTAGTTTGTCATGCCATGCTCTGTAGTGAGTGCATCGAGCTCATAAACATGCCTACTCATTGACTGATTTGCATGCTCCAGTTTTTCACTGTCTGAATCTGTTTACGTTTTTGCCATGTCCACATGCTTGCAATTGTATTTTCTGATCCCTTTTGGCTCAAGGTCACCAAGGAACTTTTGTTAAGTGCTTTGAGTAGCTTCATGTCATGCCTTGATTTTCCATGATATGTTCCTGTAGCATGTAGTTTTCATGCTCTAAAGTGTGCTTCCTGATGATAAATTCCAGACGTGTTAATTTCACTAAGTCTGAAACCTGTTATCATTTGCTCTTTTGCCATGCTTGTTTGAACCTGTTAATGAGTGAATTAGCCGTAGCTCAGTGTTCATCTTTTGTTAAGCATCTTGAGTGGATCCCTATCATGTATTTTGTTGCCATGTTTGAGTGCTGTAGCATATTTAACTTGATGCATTCAGATGGCTACTTGCTGTTTATCGCAGACCGGTGCCATATTTGTTTTGCTTGCCTTTTCCAAACCGTGCATCCGATCCCGGCGATTTTTATATCGATTTCAACCGAAATCACCTCACCTTTCCAGTGGAACTCTTGGATTTCCAAGTTGAGGCCAGGTTCAATCATTCCTTTGAAAATCATGCATATGCATCACATACCGCATCCCGCATATAATACCATGTTCTTGTGTTGGTTGTTTACTATGTTGTGTGCTTCTTTCCGGTGTTGCTTCTTCGGGTTGGTTCCGTTAACGTCGCGTTTGTGAGGACCCGTTCGACTACGTCCATTTGACTTCTTCATGGACTCATTCTTCTTCCTTGCGGGATTTCAGGCAAGATGACCATACCCTCGAAATCACTTCTATCTTTGCTTGCTAGTTGCTCGCTCTATTGCTATGCCTATGCTGCGATACCTACCACTTGCTTATCATGCCTCCCATATTGTTGAGCCAAGCCTCCAACGCACCTTGTCCTAGCAAACCGTTGATTGGCTATGCTACCGCTTTGCTCAGCCCCTCTTATAGCGTTGTTAGTTGCAGGTGAAGATTGGAGCTTGTTCCATGTTTGGAACATGGATATTTTGTTTGGATATCACAATGTCTCTTATTTAATTAATGTATCTATATACTTGGTAAAGGGTGGAAGGCTCGGCCTTATGCCTGGTGTTTTGTTCCACTCTTGCCACCCTAGTTTCTGTCATATCGGTGTTATGTTCCCGGATTTTGCGTCCCTTATGTGGTTGGGTTATAATGGGAACCCCTTGACAGCTCGCCTTGAATAAAACTCCTCCAGCAATGCCCAACATTGGTTTTACCATTGGCCACCTAGCCTCTTTTTCCCTTGGGAGTCGCGCTCCCGAGGGTCATCATTATTTTAGCCACCCCGGGCCAGTGCTCCTCTGAGTGTTGGTCGGACCGAGTAGACTGCGGGGCCAGCTCGGGGCAACTTGAGGGTTAGTTTTACTCGTAGGATGTCTCATCTAAGTGTGCCCTGAGAACGAGATATGTGCAGCTCCTATCGGGATTTATCAGCACATTCGGGCGGTGTTGTTGGACTTGTTTTACCATTGTTGAGGTGTCTTGTAACCTGGATGCCGAGTCTGATCGGAATGTCTTAGGAGAAGGAATATCCTTCGTTGACCGTGAGAGCTTGTGATGGGCTAACTTGGGACACCCCTGCAGGGTTTTGAACTTTCAAAAGCCGTGCCCGCGGTTATGGATAGATGGGAATTTGTTAATGTCCGGTTGTAGAAAACCTGAAGTTGATCTTAATTAAAATACATCAACCACGTGTGTAACCGTGATGGTCTCTTCTCGGCGGAGTCCGGGAAGTGAACACAGTGTTGGAGTTATGTTTGACGTAGGTTGTTCGAGGATCACTTCTTGATCATAGTTTCTCGACCGTGCTTTGCCTTCTCTTCTCGCTCTCATTTGCGTATGTTAGCCACCATATATGCTAGTCGCTTGCTGCAGCTCCACATCATACCTTTACCTTACCCGTAAGCTTAAATAGTCTTGATGGCGAGGGTGTGAGATTGCTGAGTCCCCGTGACTCACAGATGCTTCCAAAACCAGCTTGCAGGTGTCGTTGAACCGTGCAGCTGACGCAACCAAGCTCAAGGAGGAGCTCGATGAAGATCTTGTCCTTTGTGTTGTTTCGTTCTAGTTGATCAGTAGTGGAGCCCAGTTGGGGTCGATCGGGGATCTTTGTAGCATTTGGGGTAGTCTTCTTTTATTTTGGTTCCGTAGTCGGACCTTGATTGTATCTGGATGATGTGATGTTATTCATGTATTTGTGTGATGTGGCGAGTGTAAGCCAACTATGTATCCTTTCCCCTTTTATTTATATTACATGGGTTGTTTGCGAAAATTACCTCACTTGCGACATTGCTTTCAATGCGGTTATGCCTCTAAGTCGTGCTTCGACACGTAGGAGATATAGCCGCATCGAGGGCGTTACTAGTTGGTAATCAGAGCCTTCCCCTACCTTAGGAGCCCCCTGACGTTGTTGAGTCTAGAAAAATGTTTTCAGTCATTTAGAAATTATATATTAGAGAGTTAGGAATTCTTTTTACTCCTCAGTCCCTTCATCGCTCTGGTGAGGCATCCTGACGTAGAGTTTTGACTCTTCTCTTCTCAAATTTCACTAAAAAAATTTAGGATCACGCGGGTATCTTGGAATTGTTCCGATGGTTTTGTGACGAGAACATTGTTCTTGGTGCCTCCTGTCATTTAGGGGTTGTGGCAGTATCCCGGGGAGTTGAGCTCTGAGGTGTTGTCATCACAATTTTATCATTGTAGTTCTGGAATACCTGAGATTAGTTTCGCCGACATCGAAAATCTCTTCTATGCAGTTGTTGGTGAGATAACCTCGACGCCACCCAGTACTAGGGCGGGAGTTCGGGAGTATTTCCATAACTCGTATAACGGATGCTTTTCGAAGGTTGAGGTAAATGATTTCCGAAGGTTTCTTGGTTATGTGTTGAAGGATGGATACAGCTGGATGTAGGATTTGCTAGTTTTGGGTGAGATATTATGCTTCCCCTGTATCCCCAACACCTGATTGCATAACCGGAAAATTTCGGGAGTTTATAAGTGGGAATTCAAGTAGCTCTTAGGATATCTTTTCGACAGATGTATGATATGGTATTGGAGTTCGACATCTAGTGGTCCGCCTATCCACGGTTGGTTTTACAGTGGTCTCATTGCGTCTTAAAGAGTCCTTGGCTATGCCGACTCGGGGACGCTTCGTATGTCATGTGCACTGCCTTGTACATGATGGTGATGTACGATCGAGCCCGTGTAGGCCCCACCACGAAAACTTCAGACAAAATCTCTATCATATGTTTGTTCCGGCTTATTTTGCAAGCCAATCCTTTGTTTTGTTTTGAGTTGTGGTATTCGAGTTGCTTCGAAGTCAAATGTTTATTCCACACCTTTCCTAAGCTGTGTTCTCATGTTCCTATGTGAATACCAATCATTCATGATCATCGAGATTGTCATGTCAATCCGTTTCAACCGGTGTGTTTCTCTTCAAGTGGATCCGATCATTTCAACATCCGCAAGATCAACTCAAGTCTTCTCAACGGTGTTTGTTTCATTCGTCTCCAAGTTGCCTTTGTTTTCCCGCCCACCCACCCTTTTTCTTCAAGGACCCAGATTTCTTATTCAAGTATCATTTTATTCATGGGAAGCCTCTCCATTCCTTTTCCGTCAATGTTCTTATCCGATGATTCTCATGAAGATACTAACGGAACCTCAAGTTCATCATTATTTGCTCCTTTCCTTCTCCGGTGGACCAATTCAAACTTTTGGTGTTGATCATATCCCTTTTCCTCGTTTCAAATACCCTCTCTTGCTGGTTCTCCTCATATTCATTCATTTCTCGTTATTCATTTGTTCCAGAGTGCTAAAGATATCTCAGAAGATTCGTGTTTCCACTCTTAATCCGTTCAAGCTATTTGAGGATGTTATCTCATTCAGGCCTTTTAATTCAACCGGTGCAATCTCTCTTTTTAATCATTCTAACAGTGCTTTCTCTTGAGTTGGCCCTAACCCACTGGTTTTTCCTAGGATCTTACCTGACTCTTCTTATTTTTCCAGAGCTTCTCAAATTCTTTTCTAAAGTTTGACGTAAGAATGTTTTATCATCAGTCAAATGTCTTTCTCCAAGATCTTTCAAATTATTTTCACCATTGGCTCAACCATTCCATTCTTCATTCCGGAGTGTCTCAACAATTCATGGTGTTGTTTCTTGTCGTAATTCTCAGATTTTGAAGACCGAAGAAGAATTTTCTATCAATCCTGCTCCATTCTCTTCAAGATTCGTGGTTCTAGTTCGAGGCCATCCTCTCATAATTGTTTTTCAATTGTCAAAATTCTTTTCACCTATCCAGAGCAATTCAAGATTCTGTTCAGTTTGTTTATCCGGACCCATCACCTAAGATTTTTTTCACTCCAACCTTCAGCTCTCAAACTCTAAATCATACCGGTACTTAAATCAAGGATTCTCTAATCAGCTCGTAATCTCTTCATTCTCATGGATCTAAATTCTCTCAAGCATCTTTGTTTATTTGCTGATCCTTCCCGGTGTTTTCTCATGTTTTATTCGTTCCTTTTCAATTCTTACGGTGGGTCGTTCTAGATCTCTCTTCCATGGTTATCATACTAATTCATTCGTTGTTTCATCCTACCAGTGGTTCATTGAAGACTTTCTTAAGTTTGCGCTATATCTCTCTTAATCCTTTCTACGAGAATAAATAGTGTGCCAAATCCATTGTTGGTCATCAATTTAATTGGTGAAGGATAAGCATAATGTAATTCTTATTCTTGTTTCATCCTAATGATTAATCCCTTATTCCGGAGGTTCTTCAAATTCTCTATTTCAATTGTTTCATCTTTCTTTTTCGGAGTTCCGAGGTTTTCCGTTTTATCTCAGCATGGAGATCCATCTGATCATTGCAAGGTTTCACCTTGTGTTTTCAACTTCTCTTTCCTTCCGTTTGATCATTCTTTTGTTTACCGGAGTTCTTCATGGAGGTGCTACATGATGGTTCATCAAGGATTTAATTCCTTCTCGGCGTGATCGTCAAGATTCTTTTTAGAGGAGCTCAAGCATTCTTCATCTTGCAATCCGGAGTGCAATTCTTTCTACCATATCATTGGAGGTGGTATTATGTCATTCTCGATAATTCATTTCATGTTTCATGGTTCACAAAGTTATCAAGAATGAGATATTTAAACCCATCAATCTCTTCGTTGGAGTTATCTTGTGTCATGTTTCACCTAAAGCTTTCTCTAAGGATTGTTGCTATTATGGTGCTTATAAATGACTCGAGTTCTTTTATCCTCCCGGTGAAATAAGTTTCTCATCCCCTTGTTGATATAAATCCAATCTATCGTTTCCGTTAGTGGCAGAATTTCACATCATAGTTTTGAGATGTTCTTCATAAGCCCACATCAAGCTTACTCTTTTCGTTGTTGGTTTTCAAACAATTCCGTTCGAACCTTCTCCTAAAGATGCTTTTTCAAGCTCATTTGAGGTAGGACATGTTGTTTTTCTTCTCCGTTCTTTTCTTTGCATTCTTTCATTCCTTCTGGAGGCATTGTGATGTTGCTCTTTTCAACCCATCATCTCGTTTTCTCAAAGATCATGTTCTTTTCATGCCTATCCATTCAACCGGAGTGTTGTGCCTTTTTGCTCGAGTTCTTTCATATTATCAAGCCTTGCATATCTTTCCAACCGTAGTGCTACCCGAATCGGTTCTTTCTTATTCCTCTTTCTTAATGGAGTGCTTTCAACTTTGTTCTTCTCCGCTGCTTTCTTTCTTTCATTTTGCTCAACCTTTTCAAGGTTCTTTGGTTTCACTCGTTCGTCAAAGAAGCAACTTAGTTTTACCTCTTCTCTTTCTCTTCTGATTTTTCCCTCCGGTGCCATTCTAGATCTCGGGACGAGATCCTCTCGTAGTGGTGGAGTGTTGTGACGCCCCGAGACCGATGTGCCAGGTGTTCCTCCAGTTTTTCGCTGTTGTTGCCTTGTCATTGAAAAACAGGCAGTGAACACCACTTCAGTGAAAAAAGGCTTATTAAAGCTTCTCCTAGCCTGTATAACCAGATCAGACATTGAGTCTCGAGAAGCCCATTCAATCTGCAGATAATTCCAAACTCTTACACTAAAGTTGCAGTTGAAGAAAATATGATCCTTGGTTTCTCGAGCCTGCAAGGGGCATAGTCTACAGTGAACTCCATCCTCCATGTGCCAATGCCTTCTTTCCAACATGTCCTCTATATTCAGTCTGTCCATAATAAGCATCCAGGCAAAAACCTTAATCTTCATAGTGCAAGAAGACTTCCAAATCCAGCAGGTCAAAGGATTAAAAGTTTCAGACACAAAAGTGTGGGAGTAAAACATCCTGGGACTGTACTGCTTGGAGGAGGCTTGTCAAAACCACACATCTTTAGTGCTAGTTATTCTATTGTGGGAACCCATCAAAGATTGAATCAAATTCAACTCCTCAAATGCCTGTGTAGATAGGGGAAGGTGAAAATGTTGCAGGTTGCCCTGAGAGCTAAAAATCTCCTTGACTGAGATCCATGGATCCTTAGCATATGAGAATAGCCTAGGAAATCTTGTCTGTAGAGAAGAAACCTCATTCCCAAGATTCCAGTTGTCAGACCAAAAGAGTGCAGTGTCACCCTCATTTATCTGGACCCATGAACACTCCCTGAAACTCTACATGACCTTGCAAACGTCCCTCCACCAAAAGGAGCCGCAAACAGATGTTCGTTGAGGCACCCTTGCATGGTAATATGAGTCCCAAATTAGAGACACCCAACCAATATCTTTCCTATTGAGGAAATTACCAGCATGCTTGAGTAGCAGAGCCACATTCTGCTCCCCTAAGTTGAGAATACCAAGTCCTCCCTTGTTCTTTGGCCTGCAGATAAGTTCCCAAGCAGCAAGTGAAGGGGCTGGCTCACCTCTATTTTTCCTCCAAAGACATTGCCTCTGAATTCTCTCCAACTGCTTGAGGATACCAGCAGGAATAGCCAAGCTACACAGAAAGAAGATAGGCATGGAGGATAAAGCAGAGTTCAAAAATTACAGTCTTTCACCTTGATTGAGAAATGATGAACTGGTAGTCATTCTCCTTTCCATGCAGTGAACAAGTGGCATAAAATCTACCATTTTGGGCCTTGTGGTTCCCATTGGCAATCCAAGATAAGTAAAGGGCATTTTCCCAATTTGGCAACCAAAGCAGCAACTAAATCATTCATAATTGCAGAATCAACATTTATGGGGATGATAAAAGATTTATGGTAGTTGACATCCATTCCAATGGACTCGGAGAACACTTGGAGCATATCTTTCAAAGCAAGTAGCTAGGCCCTATTAGCAGGCAAGATGATCAAGGTATCATCTGCATACTGAATCACTAGGTAATCCTGGTCATGACAAGGGATAGGTAGCTGTAGTATTCCTCTTCTAAACATGTCATTAATAACTGTTTGCAGGAGGCCAGCAGCTATAACAAATAAGAGAGGAGATACTGGATCACCCTGCCTGACTCCCTTTTTTCAAACAAATTTCCTCCCAGGGACACCATTAAGAAGGACTGATGAAGTACCAGTGGCTAGTAAGTGCCTCATCCAAAGAATCCATTTGTCGTTGAATCCTTTGTGCTTTAAAATTTGCACTATTGCTTCATGCTCCAAGGAATCAAAATCCTTCTCAAAGTCAAGTTTGAGAATTACAATTGGCCTTTTAAACTGATGGCACTGTTGCAGGTACTCAAGAGTCCAGCCCATACAGTACTGAATTGTTCTTCTTTTAATGAAACCATATTGGTTCTTGTGAATACACTGCAAAATCACCTCTTGGAATCTGTTTGCTGCCATTTTAGAGAGAAACTTCAGCCCCATTCCAGTAAGAGAAATAGGCCTATAGTCTCCCACTTCTTCAGATGAGAGCTTTTTGGGTATCAGGGTGATGTATGACCCATTTATATTCTCCAAATAGCAGATCCCTCATAAAAAGCCTGAGCTAGCTCATAGAAATCCTGAGAGAGTATATGCCAGCACTTTTTGAAGAACAAACCATTAAACCCATCTGGACCTGGAGCTTTATCCATAGGCATGTGCTTAACCACATTATCCATCTCTTCCTTTTCAAAGGGCTTGGTGAGAATGTCAAGGCCTTTTACAGGGGGAATAAGATAGGAGGGATCAAATCCCATCATAATGCCTCTAGAGGTGCCCATTCTGTTTTTGAAACAATTCCAGATGATGCCTTCCATATGAGAATTGTTAGATACCACAGTACCATCAGACAATTTAAGACTTGCAATGGAATTTCTCCCGTGCCTCTCAGTGGCCATGGCATGGAAAAACTTAGTGTTTTCTCCCCCACCTTAATGTATCTCATAGTGCACCTTTTTTCCAATAAAGAAATTACAAATGCAACAATTTTTCCAAGTGCATCTTGACAATACTTCTGAAGTTATGTTCCTGTCTATACAGAGGCCTCCACTCTTCCAATTCATCTAAGAGGAGAATAACATGATTACATTTACTAATCAGAAGCCTCAACTTGGAAACATTCATTTGCCACCTCTTCAGACACATCCTCAATGATTTAAACTTATCTGCAATCCTAGCAGTTATGTGGCCCTTCCTGGAAGGTTTTTTCCAAGATAATTCTACACAGTCCATAAACCCTCTAATTCCATCCAATAATTCTCAGACTGAAAGAGATTTGACTTTGGGATGGTTGTTTTGATAGAGACCACACATGGTACATGATCAAATGTAGTCCTGGCAAGAGGAAGCACCTCAGTCGTAGGATAGTCAGAAATCCAGTCTACTGAAGTGAAGAACCAATCTAACTGCTCAAGAAGAGGTGTATCTTGCATATTTAACCATGTAAGTTCTGCCCTTGATGGGCAATTCAAGGAGGCCCAAATGCACAATTATCTCATTAAAGATAAACATATCATTGAGATCCCCACCAGGTAGATTCCTATTATCTATAGACCTCAAGAAGTTAAAGTCCCCTAACAGCAACCAGTTCTCTTCATCAGGTATATTCCGATTGTATAGCCATGTAACAAAATTATGTCTGGCCTCACCCTGGCAAGGCCCATATACAACAACCAAAGTCCATTTGTCATTATTCTGCCTGGACATAAACTCAACAACCACAGCAAATTGCTGAACCTGAATTAAAGTCCCATGGAAAACAGAGGAGTTCCAGACCACAAGGATTCCACCAGAGGCTCCCATGGAAGGAGAGGAAGCAAATCTATCAAACCTTTTAGGGCAGAAACTTTTGATTGATCTAGAGTCAAAAGATGGACATTTAGTTTCCTGCAGACAAGCTATAGCACACTGGCTTTCATCAATTTTTTGCCTAACTGCTCTTTGTCTAGCTTCAGAGTTTAAACCTCTAACACTACAAATAAAGACACATCCGTGACATTTTGGGCCGGACGAATTTTTTTCTTTCATACTTATGACACTTCTGTTTCGATAATTGTGACAATACCTGGTATCATCATAGATGTGGTGGGCTCCTACTTCTATGACAAAAAATCATGACAAAAAACGGGCTTTTTGTCTTGGGCGGGCCGGAGACGCAGCTGCATGACATTCTTTGTGCCGTCCATGATGGAAAAACTGTGGTAGAAGCGAGGGCGAGGAAAATATCGGGATGTTCCCGGTTACGGTGGGTGGTCAGGGCCGAGCGATGTGCGTTTCTCTCGTACACGCACGCGAGGCGTTGGGCTCTAACTGAACCCGAGCGAGGTGTTGGGCTCTAACTGAACCCGAGTGATTGCACCGCAGGCTATGCGTTACTGAACCTGAGCGATCGATCGATGGCTGTTAACTGAACCCGATCGAGCGATTCCTTCGCTACTGCTGCTACCTCTGGATGAACAGTGAGCGTTGCTAGGGGTTTGGATGAACAGTTCCCGGTGGGGGTGGATGAACAGGATCCCGTGGTGTTGTCTTTGGATGAACAGGACCCCGATCGATCGAGCGGGTTGGGGCTGGATGAATAGGACCACCCTGTGGAGGGCTGGATGAATAGTAGATGGTGGAGGGCTGGATGAACAGTATCTCGTGGAGGGGTGGTTGAACAGGAGCCCATGGAGAGGGCTGGTTGAACAGTAGCCAGTGGAGTAGCGCGCGGTGGAGGCTGTATGAACAGGAGGCCATGGATGAACAGTCGCAGGTGGAGGCTGGAGGAGGTCGACGGTGGATGAACAGTAGCCCGTGGAGGCTGGAGGGGGTCGATGGTGGGGATGAACAGTATCCTGTGGAGTCCCGTTTTGCGGTACGCCACACCCCTCCCGATGAACAGGACCCCCGTTTAGACCGTAGCGCTCCAACACAAGTCTGTTTCCTCCGTTTTGCGATACGCCACACCCCTCCCGATCAACAGGACCCCCGTTTCGACCGTAGGAGGTCTGTTTCCTCCATTTTGCGGTACGCTAGACCCCTACCGATGAACAGGATCCCGTTTCGACCGTGGCCGGTCGAACACAAGGCCGTTTCCTCTGTTCTGTGGTACGCCAGGCCTCGTTTCCATCGGCTGTTCCGTCCAAGCCCTCCTGATGAACACGACGACGCATTCCGTTCCGACCCAGCCGGTTGGCTCCCCATGAACACGACAACGACGCTGTTTCTCCGTTCTGACCCAGCCATGTACACAAGCCCTGGACGTACGTATGCGCAAGTAGGCATTCGAGACCCTCCCCGTATGTACGTACGTGGCTGTATTTTCTTTCTTGCACACTGCCCGTTGTACGTACGTGTACATGCTACGTGCGCGCCTCTACATCGACCAGTATGTACGTACACATGCGTGACCAGAATGACAATGGTACGTACGCTTCGACCAGGTGGGTCCCAGCTGTTAGGCACTTCCTTGCGTGCGAAGATGTAGTTGGTGGGTCCTAGCACTTAGGGGGGCGAATTGTTTTTTTTGCCCGGACGCACTTCCTTGCGTGCGAAGATGTAGCTGGTGGGTCCCAGCAGTCAGCGGGAAACGTTTTTTTCATGAAATACGGTGGCCTGTCCGGTGGGTCCGCGCTGTCAGGTGGAGGAATAATTATTTTGTGCGTAATAAGGAGGCACTTCCTTGCTACGGCCGTGGACCCAGTTGTCAGCCTCTCCACGTACAGTCCATGTCCGGTGGAAGTCGTTCCTTGACCACGTTGACCATGCCGCACCGAGAGCACTAGGGCGGTGGACGACGGCAAGGCCTAGGAAGGGGATGACGCGGAGCCGGGGAAGACGCGGCAGTGGAAGCCCACACGGAGAGGAGTACGAGGGTTCACTGGTTCGGCTGCAGTGTGATGCTGTTGTCGCCGCAGAATAACAGGGGGTGTGGGTGAGTAGAGAGATGTCCTAGCCAGCGGTGGGAGTAGTAGGTGGCGGTGAGGCCTCCGTGGCATCACAGCCGGCCACGGAAGGCAGGATCATGAGGCACGACCGGCGCTGGTTTGGGCGGCTAGAGCAAGAAGACCAATGGTTGAAGAAGCACTACGGCCGTTGGATGAACATCGTACGGTCAATGGAGCTAGAATCATGCATATTGACTAAGTTGACAAAGCCCTCCGTCTCTGTAAACTTAGTAGGCCCACAAGTCAGTCTCCCACTATACTGGGTCCCAGCTAGCAGGGGAGTATTCATTTTTTTGTGTGTAATAAGGAGGCACTTCCTTCCGTGTGAAGATATAGCTGGTGGGTCTGAGCTGTCAGCGGCGGTAACATTTTTTTCACGAAATACAGAGGCCCTTTTGGTGGGTCCCAGATGTTAGGTGGAGGAATCATTATTTTGCGCGTAATAAGGAGGCATTTCCTTGCGTGCGGCCGTGGACCCAGCTGTCAGCCTCTCCACGCACAGTCCACTTCAGATGCATGTCGGTCGCTGACCACGTTGACCAGGCCGCGACGAGAGCACCAGGGCGGTGGACGACGGTGAGGCCTAGGAAGGGAACGACACGGAGCCAGGGAAGACTCGGCAGTTGTTTCCCATGCGGAGGGGAGTACGACTGTACGAGGGTTTACTGGTTCGTCTGCCGTCGCCGGAGAATAACAACAGGTGTAGGTGAGTAGAGGGATGGCTAGGCCAGCGATGGGAGTACGGTGGGGTGGTGAGGCATGCGCGGCAGCACAGCGGGCCGCGGGAAGGAGGGAGCAGGCAGTCCCGCCGACGCTTGTTTGAGCGGCTGGAGTAGGAAGAGCAGAGATTGAAGAAGCACGACGGCCGTTGCATGGAAATCCAACAATCACTGCTTGTGCGTCAACCTTTTTTTAGGAAAGCCTCAAATCTGTGGAAAACAGCATACAACCCATCTGCCATTATTTCTAATAATTTACAACCCATTTGCTAATTCTTAAGGTTTTTTTGGAGCCCATATTCTTTTTGTTAGCATTATAGCCCATATTATGGCCACGGTTAAAAAATTATACGAAATTTTGCATATTTCCGTGCGGTCTAAACTGTTTTTAATCCTGAAATTTCGAGTCACGTTTCAAACTGATTTTAAAAATAAATATATATCAATATAAAATCCAACAAATTGTCCACGCATAAAAATCAATGCAATTTAAAATCTCGAAATGAAAAAAAAGAAATTTGAAACTAATTGCCGGTTTGATGTGTTTTAAAAATGTACAGCCCATTTCTCATTACTGATAGGCCATTTTCTCGGCCAGCCGAATGAAGCTCTCCTCGTCTTGAAAGATTTGCAGCCCAACAGGCCTGATAAAGCGACTTACTTGGTAAATCACAAAAAAACTGGGATGTGCCCATGGACCCAGCTACGGCCATGGACCCAGCTGTCAGCCTCTCTACGTACAGTACTCTTCCGATGGAAGTCGGTCGTTGACCACATTGACCACGCCGCGCCGAGAGCACCAAGGCGGTGGATGACGGCAAGGCCTAGGAAGGGGACGACGCAGAGCCGGGGACGACGCGGCAGTGGATGCCCACGCGGAGAGGAGTACGAGGGTTCACTGGTTCGTCTGCGGTGTGAGGCTACCGTCCCCGCAGGGCCTGGCTAGCGGTGGGAGTAGTAGGGACGGTGAGGCCTCAACGGCAGCACAGCCGGCCACTGGAGGCAGGAGCAGGCGGTCTCGTCGGCGCTAGTTTGGGCAGCTAGTGCAAGAAGAGCAGCGATTGAAGAAGCAATAGGACCGTTCGATTCAAATCCAACGGTTACTGCTGCTATAATCATTTGTTGACTAAGTTGACAAGCCCTGCGTACGCGTCAACTTAGTAGGCCCATAGGTCAGCCTCCCAACCTATGCGCCCCAGATGTCAGTGGGAGGAATCATTTTTTCGTGTAATAAGGAGGCAGTTGATTGCGTGCGGCTAACCCAGCAGAGGGAGTAGGGTGGGTCGGGAAAGCCTGCGCGGCATCACAGCTGGCCACAAGAGGAGGGAGCAGGCAGTCCCACCAGTGCTAGTTTAGGCGGCTGGAGCAGGAAGATTAGAGATTGAAGAAGCACGTCAGCCGTTGGATGGACATCCAAAAGTCACTGCTGCTAGAATCGTGTGTTGACTGACAAAGCCTTGCGTAAACAAGTCAGCCTCGAAATCTGTGGCATGTACAGCCCATTTGCTATTATTTTTATAATTTTTACTCATTTTCTAATTCATATGGAATTTATTGCAGCCCGTTTTCCATTTTTAGAATTGCTGCCCATTTTCTGGTCAGTACCAGGGTTAAAAAAATTAACTAAATATGTGGGAAATTTTGAAAATTCGCAAATTTTTGTGGAGGAAAAAAATATTCAAAATTCAAAAATTAGTAGCCATACTAAAACAAATTTAAAAATAAATTAGTACTATGTCATGTTAAATCCAATGAAATACTCCCTCCGTCCAAAAATTCTTGTCTTATATTTATCTAAATACGGATGTATCAAGTCACGTTTTGGTATTAGATACATCCGTATCTAGACTAATCTAAGACAAGAATTTTGGGACGGAGAGAGTATAAGATATCAGTGAAGAACAAACAAAAGAAACTAATATCACATTTGCTATAATTTTTTTGGAATTTTCTACCCCTTTTGATATTACTTTTAATAGACACTGACCATACTCTTTGGCCAGGCCGGAATGCATCCCTCCTCGTCTTGAAAGATTTGCAGCCCAGTAAGTCGGAGAAAACAAATAGGCCTAGCTTGGGTATTCTTCATAAAGAAATACTGGGCTACCTATTTTCCCAAAGAAAAAACGGCTGGGCTGGTCATGTTGTTAGACGGGCCACAGAGACCACACAACCCATTTTATAGCCTGCTCCTCAGAATTACTACTAAAAAACAGGTTGTGCAATTCTGTCGTTAATTGACTATACGTTGAAAATGATGTGGGTCCCAAATATCAGCAGGGTGGATTAGAGTAAAAAGGAGGGGTTCATCTGAGTAGTAAAAGAGGCGCTTGCTTGTGTTCGGGAGTGGACCTGGTGGGTCCGTACTGTCATACTCACAACTATAATCCTCTCCCGATTCACTATGTTGACAGGGACCGTTTCAAAAAAAACTATGTTGACAGGGCTGGACGGTGGCGCCGCGGCGAGTGCACCAAGGCAGAGGATAAAGTGCCGTCGCCAATGTGCTGGGCTGGGTTGGACATTCTTATTGAATAATAAAAATGGACCAGATCTATTTACGACGTTGACTACGATTTGCATGGGTCCGCTGGTTGCAGGAAGAAAATGCTAGGAGAAAGAAGACTGGTCGCTATCTTTGCCGAAGAATAATATCGACTGAATGTAACGACACTATCATAGGAAATAATATCCTCCTGTTAAATCGTGAATTTAAAGAACTGGTGCATGAGCATTTAGCTTTATTTATTTATTTACTTATTTATGTTTAGGGGACCATGAGCATGTACCTGGGCTGGATACATGGGAGAGCCTCCCTTCCAGTTAATTATGGGCTTCTCTATTGGGCCTTCATCAGTGGGCTGCATGTTATCAACAAGTGGAAATGTGTTCCGTATGAAAAATAGTATGCGCTACGTACGGTACGGGGCACTAAAGGATGGAACCGTGCAACGACTTCCAAAACATTGTGTTTGTTGCTGTAACAACACATTTATTCAACCAACAGACGAAATATACTATTGATTGTACATTGAAAATAGTAGCAGCAGCAACCAGGGCTGGGGTGCAACAGAAGTAGTAAGCAGGCCAGAAGAGTGAAGACACAGCTCTCTCTTCCAAACCAAACATCAACCATCATTACAAAAGGGCAACCAAAAAAGAACAAGTGTATGCATCAAACTAAATAAAGATCCTACTACACCAAGTGTACGCATCTAACTAACTGGCTCGGTTAGACGTTACTATTTATTAAGCTGTGGAGATTGGCTGACGGCTTGAACCAGATGGGTGCCTGACGGGGGAAACTCCAGCCAGCAGCTCGAAGTCTAATACTTGCGACCCTCTCTCCTACTTTGGCCTGCAGAGCGTGGCGACACATATCAGGGTATGGTGCATGCAGAGACGCATGGTACGCTGTGTACACACAGTTTTGCCTGATGAACAAAACCGCGCTACCATCATGATCCTTGCCGTCGGTTATCTCCTGCTTAATCAGATAATTCAGTCTGACAAACAGAGAGCGTGTACCAAGGCTACTTACCAACCTTCAGTCAAAAATTCCTGAAGGCCCAGAGAAGTAGTGACTGCGATTGTATTCTGTGAAACAACACGTCCGGTACGTGCGAACGATCATCAAACGTTCACCGTTGTCTGATCGAGCCAGGAACCACCTGCAACTGCCATGCCGCTTTTCTTTGAAAGGTTATGGGATTAGGAAGAGTAGGGACACCATGCGGCCTACAACATCATATCAAGTTGGAGTCAAATAACCCTCAAAAAAAGTTGGAGTCAAATAAAAAAGGGCTCTTGATGTAGTCAATCTTAAGAACAGCATGTTATGAGAATGAATATTTTTCAGTAAATGTTGACAGTAATATAAGCAAGCCATCATGATATCATAGGAAAGTAACATACTGCTGTAACAGCCGTTTGTAGTGATGACTGGAGTAGGCCAGCAATACGTCCAGGCATAGAAGGAGTCGACAATGTAAATGAAGCCCTTGTGTTCAATGGCATCAGAGAACCATGGAGGATGTATGATCCTGCAATGGACGTGTAGATTTATCCACTTACCGCAGTGACCTGTCAGATAGGCGAGACCACGGTTGAAGAATGCAATTAGCCTGAAGTCTTTGTAATTTGCAGATCTTGTGGGCACTTGGCAGATTACAACGTTGAGCAAATCAAACTTGGTAT
This sequence comes from Triticum urartu, assembly GCF_056163025.1. Taxonomy (NCBI): domain Eukaryota; kingdom Viridiplantae; phylum Streptophyta; class Magnoliopsida; order Poales; family Poaceae; genus Triticum; species Triticum urartu. The sequence continues at coordinate 411,065,712 of NC_141879.1, read as the reverse complement.
CATGTTGGCTACTGTAAGATTTCGAGTATTCTGGGCCGTGGTGCCAAAGTAGTGCAATGTTAATCGAAGGAAGGGGGATCAATCACCGGGTGTATACCTCCACGAGCATCCAGCTGTCACGACCGTCGACGAGCACCATCCAAGACGTGTTCATGCCAACCCAGTACATACCGTTAATGTAGTTGAGGGTGATGGGGATCGGATCGCAGTCAAGGGGGTTGATGCTTGCCACCCTACGATCGTTATGCTGCGTGACACGCCGTTTCTGAAGATCAGCCGACATCAGCAAGCAAGGAGCTGGCTTAAAAATCTCCGGCCTAAGGGCTTTGAGTAAACGGTACAGCCCCGACGAGCACGCCGCGAGCGGCATGGTACTGAGATTGTCCACACATGAAACAATGAGCTTGGTTACCTCTGTGGGGAGCGAATTCTAGCCACTCTTTCGGTGGACGCTGCTCGGTTCTGCCATTGTTAGTGCTTGGGTTTCGGACGAGGGGGGAGGCGCCTTAGCGGGGATGGAAGAGCGGACAAAGATGGAGAAGCGAATATGTGCTGCGGGAAGTGGATAGGTGATGATGACTACAGCACGCCGCTTGACTTACGAGACACATACCATCAGTGTAGGGTCATATCAAAGTCAGACAACTTGCTTGAGTGATCACAGTACTGGTCCAATCATTGTTATATCAAAAGTAAACTATTTGGAGTGAAACATAAGATATTTTTAGTGATACGTATATCAAAAGTAAACTGTTTTCTTTCAAATTTGTGAATATGTATTATTCTACTTTGGATCCGTTGCAACAGAAGGGCTCATTGTTATAAAGGTTTATCTATTGCATTCTCCGCAACCAACACCTAGTGTGCTGGTCTGGGCCGGATGCTCGCAGCGCGATGACCTGAGTTCGAATTCTGTCCTAAACTTTAGTTTTTTTATATTTTTTTTAATATATATATATATACTATACTTCTTTCTCTACTGTACCGGCAGTGGAACCCACAGAGTACTTAGATGACAGGATTAAGGATGGATTTGTTTCTTTTTAACTTTCTGTACAAATCTGTAGCCAGCCTGCAAGTCATGTACACTGTACTGACAGTGGAACCCACAGAGTACTTAGAATACAAGATTAAGGATGCAATTAACTTTTTATAGATGGAGAATCATACATGAAATTAACTCAAATGGATTGGGCGTGACTCTATTATTCTCCAATGGCAACCGGCAAATTTCCTCCCGCTGGCCAGAGTAGGTTTCTCGGTTTGCATGCGGGTTTAACGGAGGGGATTGATGGAGGCGAGGAGGCGTGTTTTAGCCGGGCGTGCAGTGGACGGCACAGTACTATTCGATTTGACAACTACAACTAGTATATTACTAGTACGAGGGTACATGCATAGCACGTGCAAAGTTCAATTCGTGAAATTAGATCTCCCACGCTGATTTTTTTTTCTTCAAAAAGAAGTCCTTGAAAAGTCTTACAAATCAACAATTCTGTTCTGTTTGTTTGTAAAGTTATCATGACAGCTATCCTAATTTCACTAATCAGAATTTCCTAGGTGTATAAGTCTTCCCTCCTTCTTGGTCACGGTGCACAACCAAAGATGACTTATTGACCTGGACGGAGGGAGTAGCACAGTCTGCAAGCATATATAGAGTGAGACGTGTAGTGTAATAGTATATAGTAAAGTTTGTGCTATATGCACGTACTTACAAAATGCGTAAGAATACACAAGGTTTCCAAACTTTCCCTTTTACATACTTAATTAAGGACGCTAATAGTTCCTGAAAGTTCAGGATTTATCATTTGCGTCCCAAAACTAATGAGATCGCCTTACGAAACAAAAATTATACTCCTACTAAAAGCCACGGCGCTCACAGGAGCGCTTGCGGCGTGCCATGAGTGCCCTGGTGCGCGGCCGTTTCCTAGCGTGCCGACACAACACCTCTTACTCAGCCTCGCAACTCGCAAGGTGCTGATTGGCAGCTTGCCGGCGGGCGAGCGCGATCTCACCGGTGTGGTGATCCGGCGCCAACAGGTACTCCTCCTTGCTGGAAGCGTGCACCCGGTCCACGTACCTCCAACCGTAGATGAGGCACTTGGGCCCGAATGCAATTAGGGTTTCGGCACGGGCGCCCTCCGCCACCCTCACGGCCCTCGCACGAGCCTTCTGCCAAAGAGCCAATTGCCTGACTCTCTCGGACACGACATAGGCCTGCCAGGCAGCTTGTTCCGCGGTGCGCTTCTCTTCCTCTGCCTTCTTCTCCGCCTCTATTTTGGCACGCTTTGCTGGAAGCAAAGCCTCCCACAAAGCGACATCCATTTCTTTCCAAAGCTCCTCAAGGCTGGGGGGGCTCGGCGGGCGGCGCAGCATTCTCCTCGTAGCGGGGAGCTGACGCGTCCTCCGACGCACGTGCTGGCGAGATTTGGAACATCGACGTGTCCACCTCGACGTGTCGCGGCGAGGAGCGGAACGCCGATGCGTCCTCCTCGACTAGTGGCAGCGAGGAGCGGAACGCCAATGCATCCTCCTCGACTAGTGGCGGCAAGGAACGGAACGGCGACGCATGACCGTCCGCGCGGTGCAGCGAGGGGCGCCTAGGGCTTGGGAGGGGCGATGCCATGGTGGTCGACGTGAGAGGGAGGGGGGAGATAGCGATGAACGTGAACGTGAGGGGAAGGAGATAGCGATGTCGTGAGTGGCGCAGTATTTATAGTGAGCAATGGCACACCTACGTAAGATATGGACTGAGTTACACCGACTTAACTGCAGGTCCAGTTGTGTCACTGACATGTGGGCCAGACCCCTGTTGGGCCCATATGTCAGTGACCCAATGCACCTGCAGTTAAGTAACTGAAGTAGCGTCCCGGAAGATATGTTGCGTGATTAACGTAACAGCTACTCCCATCACATGCTCAGATTTCAAGGTGCATTAATTCATTGCATGCTAGGATTATGAGAAACTTGACCAATGCATGTACTTCATGCATGCGTGCGTTGCAATTAATGCATTGGTAAACACAATTCTTTGAGAAAAACGAGCGCATTAATTGAGTTCTTTTACAAACAATGAAAATTATTCCACCACTCATCATCTACCTTGGTTGGTGTGATTTTTGAATTGAGCCGTATAAACCAGAAAGGAGGTAGTACGTGGGCATATTTGTTGGAGTAAATTACGGGGGAGGGAAGGGGTGGAAATATTGCTGGTCACAACGGATTGGCCGAGCGCCGGGGGAGGAGAGTCATGCATGCAGATTTTTTTTCCACATGGGGTAGAGTGGTGGGACCGCCGGAGGGAGAAGGAGAGTCTGGCAGGCATATTGTTTCCACACATGGAGAGGAAAAGATTTGGAGATGAACAGGCTTCCTGCAGTATGGGGAACGGTGCATAATAAGTCTCATCTTGCATGTCGGGCTAGGTATAGTCTCAAGTCATTAAAAACATACACTGCCCACACATGTTCATATTTCAAGGTGCACTAAATTATTGCATGCGATGATTAAGGCTGGCCATAATGGTGGTACCTTAGCTGGTATCATGCACACGGGAATAGCAAACATGCTGATGTGGCAAAGAATTAAAGAAGAGAGGGGGGTTAGAGTAACTAGTGTTCATGCATTCATTGGTAAACACATTTTTTGTGAAGAACTACAAAAACTATTCCACTGCCTCTATCTTGCTAAGAGTAGGTGAAAATTTTGAATCGAGCTCTTTAAACTAGAAGGGAGGTAGTAGTACTCTAATAGCTAACCTTGGACCTGTTTGGATCCATGTGTTAGAGTTAGTTTGGGTTAGTTTGAACTCAACTAACCCAAAAAAAATCTAACCCACCCAAGAGGTGCTTATTTGGGTTAGTTCTTCTCGGGACACTAAAAACACATTTTTCTCTCGCTCTCCCCGCAGCAGATCCCTCCCCACTTCCTCGAAGCTTCTTGTCCTCTCCCTCCCTCCCTTCCTCTCGCATCGCCCATGAAGGCACCTCGCCGTATTCGTGCTCCATCTAACACTGTCATCCAAACACCTCTTTCCCTAGAGTTACTTCAGGGTTAGTTCAGGAATAGAATCTTTAACTCATCTAACTCCTCTAATAGTAGTTCTTATACTCATTATAATCAGTATTGTAGATATTGATATTTTTTGTATAAATTTGGTCAAACACTTTGCAAACGGTTGATGGAAGTAAAAAGGACCAGAGGCAGTATCATGCATGCGGAGTAGGCAAAAAATTGCTCATTTATAGCCGGTTGATGTCTCAAAGGGCACGACCGCGCGAGGGAGGCGAAGGTCGTGTGAGGCGCGACAGTTGACGGAATTAAGTGAAGTTACCCACACGCCGGCATGGCGTGCGAATAGGCAGAAGCTATACCATCAGGCCTACGATATGGGTCTAGTAAACATGACATCTACTGGGGCTCGCATAGTTCTCGCGAACTCTTTGGGGGCTTCCAACCGTTTATCCACCGGTCAAGCTAGCAACCCCACGCCATTCGTCAGCCCTACTTGTCCCCGTCTTCTACTAGTACAATACCTTACAACAGTTCGCTCCCAGTCGTCCCGTCCTTTCACATTACACCAGTTCAACTTGTCCTAACCCTCCTCCAAAATCCATGCCCTCCCAAATCTCCATGGTCACCGCTGAGTACCAGGTTAGAGCCATCATCGGCGATGAGTTCTTTGTCATCTACACATGTGGATCCGCGACGGTGAAAGCATGCCTTGCTCGCTTCCTACGCATGTTCAACAGTTCAACGGATGAGTGGGCCGCTGGACTAGATGTTGAGTACACCACAGTCCTACAAAGAGAGAAGAAACTAAAGGAGGCAGAGAAGAAGAAGCCCGCCGTGATATAGGTTTGCGTACATAACGTGTGCTTGGTCTACCACATATGCCATGCCGATGTTGAGTGCCATGATTTTATGAACTTCCTCAAGGACGGAAGAGTGAAATTCGTAACTGTAGACTTTAGGAACGACAGGGATGTCCTGGGTCGGATAGGCCTCGTTGTAGGCCAGCCCTTCGATCTCCAGAAGGCAAGCCTGGTGTCCTCCTCTCAGCCTTCAATGCTAACCCTGGCAGCAGCCATGATTGATCCTTCGTACGCCAAACTGAAGAAACCTCACCACGAGTTTCATCATGCATGGGAGTCGAAGACATTAGATGAAGATCACATCCTATACGCAGCAATGGATGCCTACCTTTGTTTCAATATCTACAAGGGTTGGATGAAGAAGCAGAGCCCAGTGTCCGGTTCAAGCAAAGAAGTGTCGGCGAAGAGGAAGAGGAAGAGGGACAAGGACGAAGTCGAGGACGTGGACTCGTACTCCGAGTAGGTGGCAGTGCCGTTGCTCATGCTGGTTCTACTGCGTGTCAAGCGGACTAGTTGCTTAGTTTATTTTCGAGGGTGTGTTGTGCTGAGGCCCTAGCAGAACTATGTGTATGTTCTTTGTCGTTATTTGAACTCTTTAGTACGTACAGTAGTACTAGTACTATGTCTTACTACTGTTCTTCTTGCAGTTGGTACTACTGATCGTATCTTCATGTTCCTACTGTACTTAATATGTTCGTACTAGTAGTATAATTTGGGTCAGTCGATTTGTGAAAGAAGTTCAACGGAGCGAAGGATGGCAGAGAAGCTACCCCAGTATCTATATTAGGGTGGCAAGGTGCCCATGATCTATCTTATGAGTGTTGGGTGTGGATTGCAGTTCGCCGGAAAAAATTGATCGTGCCCAGGGTTAAACGGATGGCAGGGGTGGGGGGTAGCATGGCGGTAGCAGGCGGTTCAGGGGAGGGCGCGGCGGCGGCAGGCGGTTAGGCGTGTGGCGGGCTGAGAAGATGAACAATGCATCAATTTCGGAGGTTGAAGAAGCCCTTCTAGCCATCCATGTTGCATCAAATGGCTCACAAGATTCGACTAACCCAAATTGCTCCTTCAGATTGCAGGATCCACATGGCATTCAAGGTCTCGAAGGTAGATTCCGTGTCTGCACCCAGTTTGCGGGCTCGACGCGCGCGCGACCGGCTTCCACCGCGACAGCCACCATGCGCGCCTCCTTCGCGCGGGCGGAGACGACAATGACATGCTAGTTCCTCCTCATCGGTGTGCTGGAGCACGCGCTCGTCCTCCTCTTCGTATGCTGCGTGCATAGATGCGGCTCCACCAGCTGCTCGCGTGTTTGGTAGCACGGCGACATCGCGAGGAGGGACTGCAGACGACGTGAGCGGGCGAGCCTTCGGCTTGGCGGTGACAAGTGCGGTGATGGGCAAGAAACTGTTGGCCAGAGCAGGCGGGCGCCGGCATGCGCAACGGCGACGGCGGCATATTGATGAGTGCTTGTATGGGAGCTTAGTTTAGTTTTATATAGGGTTGGTCAAACTTAAAAGAAAAACCATACTAGTACACGTAAACATTAGACTTAGGCAGCGCTTTTGTTAGTTACCACAGCCATGATACGGAATCCTGTGCAAGCACGTGAACCACGGCCGCACGGTCGATCGAACGGTGTGTCACCGTGTCGCGCTCGAAGGGCATACACCGAACCTTTTTGTGTGTGTGAAAACAATCCCCAAATATTACTCAACTTTTTTTCCTGGAAAAGTTCTTGACGCTACAATATTTCCATATATTTGAATTTAGCTCCAGTTCGTGTTTATTTGAATTTGGACATTTTAGGTGCGCCCTAGTTTTTTTAATACTGATTTTGTGTGTGTGACTGAGAGAGAACGTGTGTATGTGTCCATATGTGTCTTGTGGTGGAAGGGCAATGTGGAGACAGTGTGCGTGTGATAGAGACATAGAGAGGTGTGAATGTGCAAATGATCATGCATGAGTGAGACATAGACAGATGCCGATACATTGTGTACTTGTGTATACATGAGAGAACGGTCTTCTATTTTACTTGTGTGTGTGAGAGAGAGAGAGAGAGATAGAGAGAGAGGAGCATCCGTAACACAACAACCATCTCTCTCGATTCATCTGTCCCTCGCAAGATCGCATGTAACACATGCATTAACACGCACATTTTGACACCCTCACCCGGCCCCTGCCCACCTCAAGGCCCGCACATCGCTCTCTATCTCGCACGCACAATGTAACGCCCCGAGACCGATGTGCCAGGTGTCCTCCGCTTATTCGCTGTTGTTGCCTTGTCATTGCTTGCGTGTCATGCATTGCATATCATGTCATCATGTGCATTTCATTTGCATATGTGTTCGTCTCATGCATCCGAGCATTTTTCCCGTTGTCCGTTTTGCAATCCGGCGCTCCGTTCTCCTCCGGTGGTCATTTCTACCTTCTTCTCATGTGTGGAGATTAAACATTTCCGGATTGGACCGAGACTTGTCATGCGGCCTTGGTTTACTATCGGTAGACCGCCTGTCAAGTTTCGTACCATTTGGACTTCGTTTGATACTCCAACGGTTACCCGAGGGACCGAAAAGGCCTCGTGTGTGTTGCAGCCCAACACCCCTCCATTTGGCCCAAAACCCACCTAAACCCTCTCCATCATCTAGAGCGTTCGATCACGATCGTGTGGCCGAAAACCGCACCTCATTTGGACTCTCCTAGCTCCCTCTACCTATATATAGGTGCCTTCCCCGTCATTTTCGCGGTTCAAACCCTAGCCATCTCCCTCCTCCAGCCGCCGGACGTGTCCGACCAGGACGGACATGTCCGCCCGCCGCCGCGCGCCCAACCGCCGCACGCCACGTGTGCGCCGCCGTCCCACCGCCGCCGCGGCCCGCGGAGCCCATCGCGGGCCCACGCGGGCCCAGATCTGCCTGCCGCCGCCACCCGCGCGCCTCGCCTCCCGCGCTGCAGAGCGCCGCCGCACCGCGCCTCCCGCGCCGGCTCCCCTCTGCCCCGACTTTCTCCCCGCCGGACCTCGTCGAGGTGCGCCGCCATGGGAGACCCCGAGCTCCACCGCACCGGATCCCTCCTCCAGGAGCGTTGCCGTCGACCACCGCGGCCAGATCCGGGGTCCCCGTGCCCGGATCCGCTCGTTCCCGGACTTCCCCGGCTTCCTCCGCCCTTCCTTGCCCACTCAGGCCGCTGCCCCGCCTTCGTACGGGCGCCGCCGCTGCTCCGGTCTCCCCGATCCAGGCGGGATCGGGAGGAGGGCGACCAACCGCGTGGGCCTCCTCTAGCGCGACGCCTCATGGGCCCGGCGTGCTGCTCCTGGCCCAGATCTTCGCCGGCCCGATCCACCACCGTTTTGGGCCAAACCCATGGTGAGCTTTGACTCTATCCAGTGCCATGTGCATCGTTTAGTATCTTGCGCTCATGTGTTTTTTTTCTGGAAACGGCTAAGTCCTGAGATTTCAGACCCATGTGCCCATCTTCATCGCATCGTAACTTTGCACCCGTAACTCCATTTTGCGCGTGTAGCATGTCAAAATGTTCGTCTCAGAGAGTACATCATTTCATCTCATTGCATCATTTTCTTTTGGGATCATCTTGATGCCCGAAATGCAATTAGAAGAGTGCTATTTGAGTTAATTGTCGGATCTGCTGCTCCATTTAGATATTTGTCATTTTTACCATGATTATTGTGTGCATGATATGCCCATGAGTTCTACATATGTTTTGTTAAGGGTTTTGCCATCTTTCCAGAGGTGCAACCCATGTATTTTTCTTATGTGTGTGGTGACTAGCACAAGCTTGCAAAGTGAGGCATTTGTTAATGCTGATTTCAGGGACTTAGCATTTCCACTAAGTCCTTGAGCTGTTTATCTCATATGGCCATATGTTCATGTTGTTTCCTAGCGATCCGTGCCTCTTTTGAGGATGATCAGTAAGGATGTTTTGTTAGTATTGTAGTGCTCTATCCCTACATGTCTTTGTTTGCAATTACGGAGCACCCTAGCTTGAGTCAATCGAGCTCTACTTTTGCTATTTCATGAATCTGGGAAGATTGTCTACTTGTTAGCGATTTTGCCGATGATGTTGTACTTGATCCGTGCATGCTATGCTATTGTTCTTGCCATGTCTAGCTTGAATTTTGTGTGTTCTTGATGGGTGTATGCTTAGATTTTCATGACTTGCTCTGTAGTGAGTGCATCGAGCTCGTAAACATGCCTACTTGATATCTGTTTTCAGCTTGCTCCAGTTTTCACTAAGTCTGTGATCTGATTATGTTTTTGCCATGTTCACATGCTTGCAAATGTATTTTCTGATCCCTTTTGGCTCAAGGTCACTAAGGGACTTTTGTTAAGCTCTTTGAGTAGCTCCATTCCATGCTTTACTTTGCCATGTTCAGGTCCTGTAGCATATAGTTTTCATGCTCCGAAGTGTGCTATCTGATCTGAAATTCTAGGCTTGTGTTAATTTCACAAAGTCTGAAATCTGTTTATCATATGCATTTTTGCCATGCTTGTTTGAACATGTTAATGGATGAATTGGCCGTAGTTCAGTGCTAGACTTTTGTTAAGCATCATGAATGGATCCCTGCCATGTATTTTGTTGCCATGTTTGAGTGCTGTAGCATGTTCATCTTGTTGCATTTAGTTGGCTACTTGCTGTAAATCGCAGACCGGTGTCATATTTGAATTGCTTGCCATTTCCAAACCGTAACTCCGATTCCAGTGATCTTTATATCGTTTTCAAGCGATTTCATCTCATCTTTCCAGTGGCACACTTGGATTTCCATGTTGAGGCCAGGTTCATTCATTTCCTTGCAAATCATGCATATGCATCGCATACCGCATCCCGCATATCATACCATGTTCGTGTGTTGGTTGTTTACTATGTTGTGTGCTTCTTTTCTGCTGTTTGCTTCTTCGGGCTGGTTCCGATAACGTCGCGTTTGTGAGGATCCGTTCGACTACTTCCGTTTGTCTTCTTCATGGACTCGTTCTTCTTCCTTGCGGGATTTCAGGCAAGATGATCATACCCTCGAAATCACTTCTATCTTTGCTTGCTTAGTTGCTCGCTCTTTTGCTATGCCTATGCTGCGATACCTACCACTTGCTTATCATGCCTCCCATATTGTTGAACCAAGCCTCTAACCCACCTTGTCCTAGCAAACCGTTGATTGGCTATGTTACCGCTTTGCTCAGCCCCTCTTATAGCGTTGTTAGTTGCAGGTGAAGATTGAAGTTTGTTCCTCGTTGGAACATGGAGATGTTGTTCCTTGTTGGAACATGTTTACTTGTTGGTATATCACTATATATCTTATTTAATTAATTCATCTATATACTTGGTAAAGGGTGGAAGGCTCGGCCCTATGCCTGGTGTTTTGTTCCACTCTTGCCGCCCTAGTTTCCGTCATATCGGTGTTATGTTCCCGGATTTTGCATTCCTTACGTGGTTGGGTTATAATGGGAACCCCTTGACAGTTCGCTTTGAATAAAACTCCTCCAGCAAGGCCCAACCTTGGTTTTACCATTTGCCACCTAGCCTTTTTCCCTTGGGAGTCGCGCATCCCGAGGGTCATCTTTATTTTAACCCCCCGGGCCAGTGCTTGTCTAAGTGTTGGTCCAACCCAGAGCACCGTGCGGGGCCGTCCCTTGGCAACTTGGGTTACGTTGGCTGCCATACGCTTAGCTTATCCGGTGTGCCCTGAGAACGACATATGTGCAGGTCCTATCGGGATGTCGGCTCATCGGGTGGTCTTGCTGGACTTGTTTTACCATTGTCGAGGATGTCTTGTAGAACCGGGATACCGAGTCTGATCGGAATGTCTTGGGAGGAGGTCTATTCCTTCGTTGACCATGAGAGCTTGTCATGGGCTAAGTTGGGACACCCCTGCAGGGATTTGAACTTTTGAAAGCCGTGCCCGCGGTTATGGGCAGATGGGAATTTGTTAATGTCCGGTTGTAGATAACTTGAACCTTAACTTAATTAAAATGAGTCAACTGTGTGTGTAACTGTGATGGTCTCTTTCCGGCGGTGTCCGGGAAGTGAACACGGTGTTGGAGTTATGCTTGCCGTAGGTTGTTCTAGGATCACTTCTTGATCATAGTTGTTCGATCGTGCTTTGCCTTCTCTTCTCGCTCTCTTTTGCGTATGTTTAGCCACCATATATGCTAGTCGCTTGTTGCAGCTCCACCTCATACCTTTACCTTACCCATAAGCTTAAATAGTCTTGATCGCGAGGGTGCGAGATTGCTGAGTCCCCGTGGCTCATAGATACTTCAAAAACCAGCTTGCAGGTGCCGATGAGTCCGTGCAGATGACGCAACCAAGCTCAGGAGGAGCTCGATGAAGATCTTGTCCTTTGTGTTGTTTCGTTCTAGTTGTTCAGTAGTGGAGCCCAGTTGGGGTCGATCGGGGACCTTTGTCGCATTTGGGGTTCTTCTTTTATTTTGGTTCCGTAGTCGGGCCCTGATTGTATTTGGATGATGTAATGCTTTATTCATGTATTTGTGTGAAGTGGCGATTGTAAGCCAGCTATGTATCTCTTTCCCTTATGTATTACATGGGTTGTGCGAAGATTACCTCACTTGCGACATTGCTTTCAATGCGGTTATGCCTCTAAGTCGTGCTTCGACACGTGGGAGATATAGCCGCATCGAGGGCATTACACACAATCTCTTCGTGAATACCCTATTTAGCATGTAGCTTTCCATCACACACACACACATTTCTCTCCTTAGGTTTGTTTTCTCTCAATATCTGGCACACACACAACACATAACACACACACACACCCCCTCCCCCGAGCACACAATTCATCCCCATCCAAGGTTACATGGCGACCACTCTCGCTTTTGCTTCTCTACACTCCGGCATGCACAACACCTCAATCTTCAAAGAGGGCATCGAGGAGATCGAAGACGGCGACCACACTGCGCTAGAGAATGCGGGGACATTTGGAAGCAGGATGATGTGACGACGGCTAACTGACTCCTCCCCCCACCCTCTCTCTCTCGCACAAAATTACCAATCCCTCTCTCCCCCGCACAAATTTATCAATCCATCAACCCACGAGATCCTTCCCCTCTCGTCCATGTTTTTCCAGCTCTCTCATCAAACCTGTTGTCTCTTCTCCTTCCACGTGTACAGAATCCGGATGCACACGCATGTCACGTATATTACATGTCTCCATCTTTCTCACAGACCTAACTTCTTCATCTCTCTTCCTCTCTCTATCTCCCTCTCTCTATTTCGTTAGGTTTGTCTCCTACTCTCTTGTCCACATACATACAGTCTTTCCTGCCCTATCTGCTCCATCTTCGCAAGATCTCTCTGCACGTTTCATTCACACATTGGGATATGTTCAAAATGTTGCTTTTATAATGGCTGATGTAGAGTTATTGTTGGTTTTGTTGCATCCTACAAAGTAATAACTATGAAATGCATTTTGATTGTCATTTGACTGGGATTATGCGAGTTTGAGCATGTTGTGAAGTACTATAGACCTCGTATACATCTTGGAATTTGACAATGATTGTAACTATTGAATTGTATAGACCATTACATTCGAAGTCAGTAGCCTAATATATTTATTTCACAATTTCAACAAATGATTAATTCACTACATACTAAGAAAAGAAATGTGTACACCCTCCGTTTTTATTTAAGTTCGCATATTAGCATTGGTCAAAGTCAAGTTTTGTAAACTCTCAGAAAGTTTATAACAAAAAATATTAACATATACAATAACAAATGAATACCATTAGATTCAATATTGAATGTACTTTCACATCATACATATATGTTATGGTAAATGTTTATATTTTTCTATAAACTTGGTCAAACTTTAGGAAGTTTGACTTCGGTCAAACCTAATATGCAGAGTTTACTAGTACTACTCGCTAGTTGCTTAGCCGAATCACCCAACACGCCACACGAGGAGTTCAGTGTCACAAAATTTTGAGGTCGGCAGGAAAATCTCCCGTGACCCTTATTCGAGTAGTGGGAAGTTGCCATCATAGCCTTCGGAACAGGCCTACGGATGACGGATGGTAGGGGGCTGTTTTCATAACTTCATGTTCACCCTACCCAACCAACCCCACCCCGGCACCCAGAGTAGTACACCTGAATACTCCCCATTTTCTATCCCCACCACAAAATAGACTTCTCCATGGCACCGCAGCCTTCGTGCTCCTCCCCTTCTACATCAGCGTACTCCTCCACCGCAGCGCATCTGCTTCATCGACGACCTCATACGCCGCACTGGAGCCGGTCCACCGTCGTCGTCGTACACGGAGCCTCTTCCCCGGCACCTTCTTCCGCAGTCTCGGATCTGTTTCCCGGAAGCTGATGTCAAGCGCAGAAGCACCACCATCGTGGACAATGAACTGACTCCCGTTGCCGACCATGACTCATAGAGGCCGCCGCGACCATCGTTCTCCTCCTCGATTGGTAATGTGTGTATTGAATCACCTAGCAGTACATGTGCAGTTCCAATTTTGTTCATACCTACCCTTCAAATTTCCTGGGTGATATTGTTCCCGTAAAAGTAATTGGTTATAGCCTCCATTTTTCTTGCCATGTTGAGATTTTAAAACCACGAGTGCGAACATGCAGAGGAGCAAGGAAGACCAAACACGGGATATTGGGGACATCTTCAAGGAGCGTGGCAAGTTAAAGAGGAGCTGCACCGAACCTGTAAAACGATCGTTCGTAAGTAACACCCTTTCAATTACTTTTGTTTAGCCTCGTGTTCTTCGATGTGTATATGTTGTAGTTTCTATTTCTCTTAAGCCTCGTGTTCTTCGATGTTTCGTAAGAATAGTCTTAATCGTCCTAATGCTTTCATTTTTAGCTTGATGTAGGAAGTGGGTGTTCTCACCTTGTAGTCTGTTTTCGTATTTTTTTTCCTTTTGAATTCACTTCTCCCAGTTCTGTTTATCTGTCTTCTACTAAATGGATCTGGGTTGCTCTGAGTATTGATCTAAAAAAGAAGTAAATTCATGTCAGGATGCAGTTCCTGCGAGGAGGGAAGTATGGTCAACCTCGAGATCATGTTTCCAGAATGAGACTGGATTACACACAAGGTGCCAGTTCCCTAATGATGCTGGATTAGACACAAGGTGCAAATTCCCAGATGATGTGGGATTACACACAAGCCAAGTGGAGTTGTCAGCTGTTCGTGTCCTCGTGGCTCTAGTAAAGGCTGAAAGAAAGTGTGCAGCAGCCCTTGAGAATGTAGCTGAGTTCCTGAAGAAGCGAAAAGAGCAACCAGATGCTCTCTTCACCCATGCCAAAGAAGAGATGGAAGAAGCCAGAAATAAGCTAGCAGAGGCAGAGGAGGCTAGGCATCTCCTGCTATCTAAAACTGTTCTCAATACAAAATTTCCATCATAGTAGCTAGGTTCAAATATTTATCCAGTCAGCATGCCTGTTGTGATGTATGTGCATCTACTGATGTGGCACAATTTTTTTCGGGTCATGTAATAACAGCAATTACTTTCCAAACAATAACAGACGAAGCATTGGACATGGTATAGTTCACACGCAAATCCGACATTCCAAGTTCAACTTCCACATCAAACTCATGTTCACAGATATCTCCACATTCATACATAATGTCCACAACCATGATTCACTTCAAAGCCAAAAAAACTAAGGAGAGTTATGAATAAAGAAAAAACTCTAGTTCCTGCTACCAGTGCGAGCACAACGAGTCAAGACCATGCGTAATTAATTATATTTTGGTCATTTTTTGTGTTCAAAAATGCCGGCCGGCTCACGGAAGGACGTGTTGCTGGCACACGCACAAATTCAATGAAGGCAGGTGGGCAGTCCGAAGCCGGTTGCATGCGGCGAGGAGGCGTGTTCAGCCGGGCCTGCAGCGAGTGGGATCCTCATGGTTGGCACGCCGGTTCAATGCCTGTGCTATGAGAGATCGCGTCCGTGTTAGAGCAATCACTCCCTCCAGTCCTTTTTTGTTTGCGTATAACAAAATTGCGTTTTCCATTCACATTTTACAAGTAAAATTTGTGGACAAACTTTGACCCAAAATACGATGGGGACTAGTAAACCAGAACGGAGGTAGTAGTAATTTTTTTAATCAAAGAAGGGTTTCCCCCTTCCGATTTTCATTACTGAAAACCAACATCTAAATCTAAACCATAGTGTTTGCCCTAGAACTACTAGTTTCAACATCTCGCAACATAAACCCATACAACCATACACCAAGGAGGTACGTAGTACTATGAATTCCATTTTCGCTCCATACCAATCGTTCTAAAAACTACTTAGTACTTATAATGCGCCATTGAAAATCGGAACTCTTAACCCCGCTAAAAAATGATATTTTAAACGTGGCTACTCGATCTGTGGCAACTGGCGAGCCACCGCCTCCAAGTCGTTCACCTTTGGTCCCGACCATCAACTCCTATGGATCAAATTATCACGCGAGCTGACTATTCCTACAAAGGTGTGCTCCACCACGTACCCGGTACCCGCGAATGCAGCAATCGTGCACCTAGGGTTTTAGGGTTTATTTGTTAACGTTGCCTTTACGTAACACTCATGTGTGCGAGACAGCGAGAGACTGACTTCGTGCGTGCGCCTCTTCTCTTCGTATATGTACTCCACCGTTTGTCTGGTGTCCAAAAAATTATAATAACTACTAGAAATGAGCCAATGCGTTGCCACACGATCAGAGTATATTAATACATATTCACCGATTTGATAGAAAAAAGTCTAGTTTTGAAATACGTATATCACTGAAAAATGTTATGTTTCACTCAAAAATATATTCCTTTGGCGGTTTTGATGGGATAAGGGAGGAATGTTGTTGGTTTCAAGATTCGAGAAGTGGTATATGTCCAATTTCTACTCTTACTAGCAAGATGCCCGTGCATTGCACGGAACATCAAGATCTTGTGGGAGAAAAGGATAAACGAGGGAAGGCCTTATCTGCAAATGTGGAGAGGAGTGCGGGTAAATTTCCATAGTTTCGTTCCTATCCGTCAGATATAAATCGGTCGGCCTATATTGCAGGATGGCAGGCCCACCATCATCACCAACTCTGTTTTTATCCCTACTCTTATAAAAAGCATAGTCGGTGATGATCGTGTGCCTGCCATCCTACAATATAGGACGTCCAATATATATCTGATGGATAGGAAGGAAACTATGGCAATTTTGCAAAAAGATACCCACACCCCTCTCCACACTTGCAAATAAGGCCTTCCCTTGTTCATCCTTCTCTCCCACAAGATAAACTACTCATACAAATGCATCTTCATGTTCCGTGCAACGCATGGGCATCTTGCCAGTTGCCACAAAAAGCCCATGTGTGTGAGAGAGAGGGAGAGAGGAGGAGGACGGAGTGCTTGTGTGACAAAGACATAAAGAGTGTGTGTGCGAGAGGTATCGGCTTAAAATGAGGCGATAGTGTGTGTGTGCACGATCGAGAGGGCGTGTCTCAGGAAGGGAAGAAAAATCTACATAGATACAAGGAGCAGGAGAGAGACATGTATGTGATAGTGGAAGCATGAGTGTGCGGGTGTATAAACCTATCTAGAGGCTAGTTGATAAATGTTTGTGAAAGAAATACGAGTCAGGGTGCGAAAGTGAGAGTTTTGTGTGTGAGAGAGAGACGGTAGTCGGGAAGGGGAGTGGAAGCAGGAGTTGTGTGTGTGTGAGAGAGAGAGGGGGGGTGGAGTTTGTCTGATCGGTTAACAAATGAATAATGTCAGTCTGGGATGGAGACGAAAAGGAGACCGCCACAAATGTTGTGTCTACAGGAGAGAGAGAGAGTAATTTTAGTGGTATGATTCATATCTAGAGACATATAGGGTGTGTGAGAGAATCCCATAGAGAGAAAGACAAAGTGAAAGACGAGTGGAGACTGTGTGTGTGGTGGTGAAAAAGAAAGCTTAGGTACCCAGTGATATGAGAGAACGGTAGAGACGTGAGATATAATGAAAACTGTGTAATGTATAATGATAGGGAGAGTGTGACACTTCTCAAGGGAGATGTTGAGAGACCATGTTTGCGAGGATAGGAGAAACATGAAGTGAGCGTGCGGGTGAGCTGGAGAAAAGAGAGTGATAGCTACATGAAGGAGCATGCATGCGAGAGAGATGGGCGTGAAAGGACTGAACATAAAAGGGATTCAAATATTTCAATTCGAGATGATGATACATGTAATGCATACTCGAACCAAAATTGATCTATCAAACATGCATACTCATATGAATTCACGTGCATCTATGTTATTTAATATGTAGATGTTACTTATCCATACATTTTAGTAGAACATAATTTGGTATAATTTTTTGAATTCAACCTTATGATTTTGAGATCATTGTATTTGTAAATCATATTATACATATAAAGGAGCAGAATTATTTGTTGTGCTTTTGAAAGTATATATAAAAATGATGTATTTAGAATTTATTTCAATCGAAAATGGATCCCGCCCGAAAAAAAATAGAATACAAACGGGATTCGAATTGAGTTGGCATGGTAAACGTGCACTCTGCAAAATTTGAACGAAGCGGGGAAAGTCGCAGTAACTGCCCGAAACCAAAATTTGCGAGATGGAAATTACTACTGCCTATCCCTACCTCACAAAGCCTATCTGCTCGATTTCTATAGGTTTCAATAGGGGTAGGTTTGTAATTTCACTCAAACGTGACATAACCGCCTCTCACCCAGATTCATACACGGTGGGTGCCAAAACACAGTGTGTCCTCGGCCGAAATCGACTCCCTCCCCGATTCATACACGGTGGGCACCAAAAACAAACTCTCGTCGGCAAATATTCGGTGTATGCGAGATTACCGTCGTATCCCCAACCGACTAATATTGCTGTGATGTAGGAAATTTGAAACGGGGGCTAAGTTTGTAAATTTCCTCGCATTTGAGACAAGCGCGCCCTGAAGACATGGTTCCCCCCTTCCTCTCCACCTCCATTTCCCCATTCGTACTCCGTGGGCGCCAAAACACCCTCTCCACCCCAGCCTCCTCCGTCCGCCACCCCATCCACCACCGTCCTCCTCCACCATGCCGGAACTGATACCCCGACGTCGCCGTCCATTACAAGAGATTGACCTCTCTCATCCACGGCTTCGGACTGAGATCCTTGTATCCCGTCCTCTCACTTCATCCCCACCGTCTTCCACCTTGCCGGCGCTGCTCCTACGACCGTCTCGTCCACCGCGCCTCGCCGCCACCGTCTACCCTCCTAGATCTGCTTCCACGCCGCCGACAGCCATCGCTACCGCAGCACCGTCAAATTCTCAGCAGATGCATACACGGCGCCGCACCAGAGGCGATACTCTTTCGTATCTGCTCAACTTATTTATTGCAGCAAGAAAATAGATCGCCACTGCTTTACTCTGATTTCTTGTCCATCGCTTACTTGCTAGTTGAAAGCAAACATTGGTTGTGAAGTTGCCTTTGTCCGGTTTGCACCTTCAGATCCGCCATGGCACGCTCAACACTATACTCCCAATGCTTATGGTTTTCCCCTTTTATATTCCACACTAGTTAAATCACAGTAGACTAAATTTCAAAATTGGGTCAGTCGATTTTTCAGAGCTCGTTGGAGTTCGCCGGTGCGAACGAAGGGGCTCAGGTGGGGACTTTGGTTGTGGGGGTGCGGTGGTGGGGCCTCGCCGAACGAAGAAAACTCGGCGCGGGTGGGGGTGGCGGAGGAACACAGGCGGTGGGGGCGGTGGTCCGGCTGGCAGCCCGTGCGGTGTTCTGTATGGGAAGAATCAGAGACGAGGAAGACGAAGGGTTAGGAGACGTAGGATCTCCATCCAACCGCCTGAAATGGTCGACTGACCCAAATGACAAAAGTCACACGACTTGCATGCAGACATGCCTTTATATTCAGTACCATCATCATACCAGCTTAGCACTGCTCCTGAATCCATCAAGCTAAACAACGTGCCACTCATAATTCCAAACTTGTTGCTCAAGTACAAATCTAATATGATGCTGATATTACTAAAACAAATAGCATTTAATTGGTCAGCTAATGTTCATGCTTTACTTTCGAAAAAGCACGTGCACCACATATAGAGAGACAGCAGGGAGTTGCTTTCTTAATGCGCTCTGGTTCATCATGTGTGGGCACTGCGCAAGGAACATTTTATTATCCCAAATCCGCTTGCTTTTCTTTAGCATGTTCCTCTTCCGTTCTTCCTTAATGAGTACGCTCTCCGTTCCTAAATACAAGTCTTTGTATAGATTCCACCATGGACTACATATGGTGCAAAATGAGTGAATCTACACTCTAAAATGTATCTGGATACATTTGTATGTGATCCATAGTGGAAATCTCTACCAAGACTCATATTTTGGAACGGAGGGAGTATGATAGTAGTACAGTATGTTCCTTGTGGTGAAGATGAGTAGGGACATTTGCAGTGTAGAGGTCTATACGGTCGGTTGGTATGGACACTTTGAACTCTTCGGGCCTCTTTGATTCGTAGGATTTTGTAAACATGGGAATAGGATTTGTAGTGGCCTTCCCACTTGAATCCTATAAGAATAGCAAGGAAATGCGGGGAGCTGTGTCGGTGGTGGATTTGTTTTATAGAAACTATTGATCTCTCATGCTTCACTTAGATTATTTTGAGAGTCTTACATAGCATGGTAATTTGCTTAAAATCCTAATATGCTTGGTATACAAGATTAATAATAGAACTTTCTTATGAGTGTGTTGAATACTATGACAAGTTTGATACTTGATAATTGTTTTCAGATATAGAGATGGTGATAGCAAAGTCATGCTAGTTGAGTAGTTGTGAATTTGAGAAATACTTGTGTTGAAGTTTGTGATTCCCGTAGCATGCACGTATGGTGAACCGTTATGTGATGAAGTCGGAGCATGATTTATTTTTTGATTGCCTTCCTTATGAGCGGCGGTCGAGGACGAGCGATGGTCTTTTCCTACCAATCTATCCCCCGAGGAGCATGCGCGTAATACTTTGCTTTGATAACTTGTAGATTTTTGCAATAAGTATATGAGTTCTTTATGACTAATGTTGAGTCCATGGATTATACGCACTCTCACCCTTCCACCTTTGCTAGCCTCCCTAATACCGCGCACCTTTCGCCGGTATCATACACCCACCATATACTTTCCTCAAAACAGCCACCATACCTACCTATTATGGCATTTCCATAGCCATTCCAAGATATATTGCCATGAAACTTTCCACCGTTCCGTTTTATGACACACTCCATCATTGTCATATTGCTTAGCATGATCATGTAGTTGACATCGTATTTGTGGCAAAGCCACCATTCATAATTCTTCATACATGTCACTCATGTATCATTGCATATCCCGGTACACCGTTGAAGGCATTCATATAGAGTCATATTTTGTTCTAAGTATCGAGTTGTAATTGTTGAGTTGTAAGAAAAATAAAAGTGTGATGATCATCATTATTAGAGCATTGTCCCAGTGAGGAAAGGATGATGGAGACTATGATTCCCCCACAAGTCGGGATGAGACTCCGGACGAAAAAGAGAAGAAAAAAGAGAAAAGGCCCAAAAGAAAAAAAGAAAAAAAAGAGAGAAAAGGAGAGAAGGGACAATGCTACTATCCTTTTTCCACACTTGTGCTTCAAAGTAGCACCATGGTCTTCATAGTAGAGAGTCTCTCATGTTATCACTTTCATATACTAGTGGGAATTTTTCACTATAGAACTTGGCTTGTATATTCCAATGATGGCCTTCCTCAAATTGCCCTAGGTCTTCATGAGCAAGCAAGTTGGATGCACACCCACTTAGTTTCTTTTTGAGCTTTCATATACTTATAGCTCTAGTGCATCCGTTGCATGGCAATCCCTACTCACTCACATTGATATCTATTGATGGGCATCTCCATAGCCCGTTAATATGCCTAGTTGATGTGAGACTATCTTCTCCCTTTTTGTCTTCTCCACAACCACCACTCTATTCCACCTATAGTGCTATATCCATGGCTCACGCTCATATATTGCGTGAAGATTGAAAAAGTTTTGAGAATGTCAAAAGTATGAAACAATTGCTTGGCTTGTCATCGGGGTTGTGCATGATTTAAGTATTTTGTGTGGTGAAGATAGAGCATAGCCAGACTATAGGATTTTGTAGGGATAACTTTCTTTAGCCATGTTATTTTGAGAAGACATAATTGCTTAGTTAGTATGCTTGAAGTATTATTATTTTTATCTCAATATGAACTTTTGTCTTGAATCTTTCGGATCTGAATATTCATACCACAATTAAGAAGAATTACATTAAAATTATTCCAAGTAGCACTCCGCATCAAAAATTCTGTTTTTATCATTTACCTACTCGAGGACGAGCAGGAATTAAGCTTGGGGATGCTTGATACGTCTCCAACGTATCTATAATTTTTGATTGCTCCATGCTATATTATCTACTATTTTGGACATTATTGGGCTTTATTATCCACTTTTATATTATTTTTGGGACTAACCTATTAACCGGAGGCCCAGCCCAGAATTGCTTTTTTTGTCTGTTTTAGGGTTTCGAAGAAAAGGAATACCAAATGGAGTCCAAACGGAATGAAACCTTTGGGAACGTGATTTTCTCAACAGTTAAGACCTGGGAGACTTGGTCCCTATGTCAAGAAATAAAACAGGAGGCCACGAGGTAGGGGGCGTGCCCACCCCCACCAGGCGCGCCCTCCACCCTTGTGGGCCCCCTGTTGCTCCACCGACGTACGTCTTCCTCATATATATATCCACGTACCCCCAAACGAACAGATACAGAGCCAAAACCCTAATTCCACCGCCGTAACTTTCTGTATCCACGAGATCCCATGTTGGGGCCTGTTCCAGAGCTCCATCGGAGGGGGCATCGATCATGGAGGGCTTCTACATCAACACCATAGCCTCTCCGATGAATTGTGAGTAGTTTACCTCAGACCTACGGGTCCATAGTTATTTGTTAGATAGCTTCTTCTCTCTTTTTGGATCTCAATACAATGTTCTCCCCCTCTCTTGTGGATAACTATTCGATGTAATCTTCTTTTTGCAGTGTGTTTGTTGAGACCGATGAATTGTGGGTTTATGATCAAGTCTATCTATTAATAATATTTGAATCTTCTCTGAATTCTTTTATGTATGATTGGTTATCTTTGCAAGTCTCTTCGAATTATCAGTTTGGTTTGGCCTACTAGATTGATCTTTCTTGCAATGGGAGAGGTGCTTAGCTTTGGGTTTAATCTTGCGGTGTCCTTTCCCGGTGACAGTAAGGGCAGCAAGGCACGTATTGTAGTGTTGCCATCGAGGATAACAAGATGGGGTTTTCTTCATATTGCATGAGTCTATCCCTCTACATCATGTCATCTTGCTTAAGGCGTTACTCTGTTTTTAACTTAATACTCTAGATGCATGCTGGATAGTGGTCGATGAGTGGAGTAATAGTAGTAGATGCAGGCAGGCAGGAGTCGGTCTACTTGTCTCAGACGTGATGCCTATATACATGATCATACCTAGATAGTCTCATAACTATGCTCAATTCTGTCAATTGCTCAACAGTAATTTGTTCACCCACCGTAGAATACTTATGCTCTCGAGAGAAGCCACTAGTGAAACCTATGGCCCCAGGTCTATCTTTATCATATTGATCTCCTACTACTTAGTTATTTCCTTTGCTATTTACTTTGCCTTTATTTTACTTTGCATCTTTATCACAAAAATACCAAAAATATTATCTTTATCATATCTATCAGATCTCACTCTCGTAAGTGGCCTTATAGGGATTGACAACCCCTATTTGCGTTGGTTGCGAGGATTTATTTGTTTTGTGCAGGTACGAGGGACTTGTGCGTAGCCTCCTACTGGATTGATACCTTGGTTCGCAAAAACTAAGGGAAATACTTACGCTACTTTGCTGCATCATCCCTTCCTCTTCGGGGAAAACCAACGCAGTGCTCAAGAAGTAGCAACAAGGATTTCTGGCGCCGTTGCTGGGGAGGTCTTCACAAAAGTCAACATACCAAGTACCCATCACATACCCTTATCTCCCGCATTACATTATTTGCCCTTTGCCTCTCATTTTCCTCTCCCCCACTTCACCCTTGCCGTTTTATTTGCCCTCTCTCTCTATATCCTCCCTCCCTTTCTCTATTTGCCTCTTTTTGTTCGCTTTCTTTTTGTTTGCTTGTATGTTAGTTTGCTTTCTTGTCACGATGGCTCAAGATAATACTAAATTGTATGACTTCACCAATACCAACAACAATGATTTTATTAGCACTCCGATTGCTCCTCTTAGCGATGCTAAATCTTGTGAAATTAATATTGCTTTGCTGAATCTTGTCATGAATGATCCGTTCTCCGGCCTTCCTAGTGAAGATGCCACTACTCATCTAAATAGCTTCGTTGATTTGTGTGATATGCAAAAGAAGAAAGATGTGGATAATGATATTGTTAAATTGAAGCTATTTCCCTTTTCGCTTAGAGATCGTGCTAAAGCTTGGTTTTCGTCTTTGCCTAAAAATAGTATTGATTCATGGAATAAGTGCAAAGATGCTTTTATATCTAAGTATTTTCCTCTCGCTAAGATCATCTCTCTTAGAAACGATATTATGAACTTTAAACAACTTGATCATGAACATGTTGCACAAGCTTGGGAGAGAATGAAACTAATGATACGTAATTGCCCTACTCATGGTTTAAATTTGATGATGATTATACAAAACTTTTATGCCGGATTGAATTTTGCTTCTAGAAATCTTTTAGATTCGGCCGCGGGAGGCACTTTTATGGAAATCACTTTAGGAGAAGCTACTAAACTCCTAGATAATATTATGGTTAATTATTCTCAATGGCATACTGAAAGATCTACTAATAAAAAGGTGCATGCGATAGAAGAAATTAATGTTTTGAGTGGAAAGTTGGATGAACTTATGAAATTATTTTCTAATAAGAGTGTTTCTTCTGATCCTAATGATATGCCCTTGTCTACTTTGATTGAGAATAATAATGAATCTATGGATGTGAATTTTTTTGGTAGGAACAATTTTGGTAACAATGCGTATAGAGGAAATTTCAATCCTAGGCCTTATCCTAGTAATCCCTCCAATAATTATGCTAATTCCTACAACAATTCTTATGGAAATTATACTAAGATACCCTCTGATTTTGAATCTAATATTAAAGAATTTATTACTTTGCAAAAGAATTTTAATGCTATGATTGAAGAAAAATTGCTTAAGATTGATGATTTGGCTAGGAACGTTGATAGAATTGCTCTTGATGTTGATTCTTTGAAACTTAGATCTATTCCACCTAAGCATGATATCAATGAGTCTCTCAAATCCATGAGAATTTCCATTGATGAGTGCAAAGAAAGAACCGCTAGGATGCGTGCTAAGAAAGATGCCTTTATAAGAGCGTGTTCTTCTAGTTCCTATGAAAATAATGATGAAGATCTAAAAGTTATTGATGTGTCCCCTATTAAATCTTTGTTTTGCAATATGAATCTTGCTAATGATGGGACTGAATATGATCCACCTTTACCTAGAAGGCGTTCTAAGAATTCGGAATTTGTTGATCTTGATGCTAAAATTGATAAAAGTGGGATTGAAGAAATTAAAACCCTAGATGTTGCTAAACCCACTATTACAAATTTCAAGGAATTTAACTGTGAAAATTGCTCTTTGATTGATTGTATTTCCTTGTTGCAATCCGTGCTAAATTCTCCTCAAGCTTATAGTCAAAATAGAGCGTTTACTAAACGTATCGTTGATGCCTTGATGCAATCTTATGAAGAAAAACTTGAATTGGAAGTTTCTATCCCTAGAAAACTTTATGATGAGTGGGAAACAACTATTAAAATTAAAATTAAAGATCATGAGTGCTATGCTTTATGTGATTTGGGTGCTAGTGTTTCCACGATTCCAAAGACTTTGTGTGATTTGTTAGGTTTCCGTGATTTTGATGATTGCTCGTTAAACTTGCACCTTGTGGATTCCACTATTAAGAAACCTATGGGAAGAATTAATGATGTTCTTATTGTTGCAAATAGGAATTATGTGCCCGTATATTTTATTTTTCTTGACATAGATTGCAATCCTTCATTTCCTATTATTCTTGGTAGACCTTTCCTTAGAACGATTGGTGCAATTCTTGATATGAAGGAAGGAAGTATTAGATTACAATTTCCATTAAGGAAAGGCATGGAACACTTTCCTAGAAAGAAAATTAAATTACCTTATGAATCTATTATGAGAGCCACTTATGGATTGCCTACCAAAGATGGCAATACCTAGATCTATTCTTGCTTGTTATGCCTAGCTAGGGGCGTTAAACGATAGCGCTTGTTGGGAGGAAACCCAATTTTATTTTTATTCCTTGATTTTTGCTCCTGTTTAGTAATAAATAATTTATCTAGACTCTGTTTTGGTTGTGTTTTTTGTGTTTAATTAGTGTTTGTGCCAAGTAGAACCGTCGGGAAGACTTGGGGAAAGTCTTGTTGAACTTGCTGTAAAAAAACAGAAACTTTAGCGCTCACGAGAACTTCTGTCATTTTTATTTGGGAAGTGCTAATTAGTTAATTATTTTTGCAGATTATTAATAGATAAATTCCTCAGGTCCATAAATTTATTTTAGAATTTTTGGGGTTCCAGATCTTGCGCTAGCTACAGATTACTACAGACTGTTCTGTTTTTGACAGATTCTGTTTTTTGTGTGTTGTTTGCTTATTTTGATGAATCTATGGCTAGTAAAATAGTTTATAAACCATAGAGAAGTTGGAATACAGTAGGTATAACACCAATATAAATAAATAATGAGTTAATTACAGTACCTTGAAGTGGTCTTTTATTTTCTTTCGCTAACGGAGCTCACGAGATTTTCTACTTTAAGTTTTGTGTTGTGAAGTTTTCAAGTTTTGGGTAAAGATTTGATGGATTATGGAACAAGGAGTGGCAAGAGCCTAAGCTTGGGGATGCCCATGGCACCCCCAAGATAATCTAAGGACACCTAAAAGCCAAAGCTTGGGGATGCCCCGGAAGGCATCCCCTCTTTCGTCTACTTCTATCGGTAACTTTACTTGGAGCTATATTTTTATTCGCCACATGACATATGTTTTGCTTGGAGCGTCTTGTATGATTTGAGTCTTAATTTGTTCGTTTACCACAATCATCCTTTCTGTACACACCTTTTTAGAGAGCCATACATGATTTGGAATTTGTTAGAATACTCTATGTGCTTCGCTTATATCTTTTGAGTTATATAATTCTGCTCTAGTACTTCACTTATATCTTTTAGAGCACGGTGGTGGATTTGTTTCATAGAAACTATTGATCTCTCATGCTTCACTTAGATTATTTTGAGAGTCTTAAATAGCATGGTAATTTGCTTAAAATCCTAATATGCTTGGTATACAAGATTAATAATAAAATTTCTTATGAGTGTGTTGAATACTATGATAAGTTTGATACTTGATAATTGTTTTGAGATATAGAGATGGTGATATTAAAGTCATGCTAGTTGAGTAGTTTTGAATTTGAGAAATACTTGTGTTGAAGTTTGTGATTCCCGTAGCATGCACGTATGGTGAACCGTTATGTGATGAAGTCGGAGCATGATTTAGTTTTTTGATTGCCTTCCTTATGAGTGGCGGTCGGGGACGAGCGATGGTCTTTTCCTACCAATCTATCCCCCTAGGAGCATGTGCGTAATACTTTGCTTTGATAACTTCTAGATT
Source organism: Triticum urartu (assembly GCF_056163025.1). NCBI lineage: Eukaryota > Viridiplantae > Streptophyta > Magnoliopsida > Poales > Poaceae > Triticum > Triticum urartu. The sequence goes on along the minus strand of NC_141879.1, from coordinate 411,039,121 downwards.
TTTGCAATAAGTATATGAGTTCATTATGACTAATGTTGAGTCCATGGATTATACGCACTCTCACCCTTCCACCTTTGCTATCCTCTCTAATACCGCGCACCTTTCGTCGGTATCATACACCCACCATATACTTTCCTCAAAACACCCACCATACCTACCTATTATGGCATTTCCATAGCCATTCCGAGATATATTGCCATGCAACTTTCCACTGTTCCGTTTATTATGACACACTCCATCATTGTCATATTTCTTAGCATGATCATGTAGTTGACATCGTATTTGTGGCAAAGCCACCATTCACAATTCTTTCATACATGTCACTCATGTATAATTGCATATCCCGGTACACCGCCGGAGGCATTCATATAGAGTCATATTTTGTTCTAAGTATCGAGTTGTAATTGTTGAGTTGTTAGAAAAATAAAAGTGTGATGATCATCATTATGAGAGCATTGTCCCAGTGAGGAAAGGATGATGGAGACTATGATTCCCCCACAAGTCGGGATGAGACTTCGGTCGAAAAAAAAGAAAAAGAGAAAAGGCCCAAAAGAAAAAAAATGAGAGAAAAAGAGAGAAGGGACAATGCTACTATACCTTTTCCACACTTGTGCTTCAAAGTAGCACCATGATCTTCATAGTAGAGCGTCTCTCATGTTATCACTTTCATATACTAGTGGGATTTTTTCATTATAGAACTTGGCTCTTATATTCCAATGATGGGCTTCCTCAAATTGCCCTAGGTCTTCATGAGCAAGCAAGTTGGATGCACACCCACTTAGTTTCTTTTTGAGCTTTCATATACTTATAGCTCTAGTTCATCCATTGCATGGCAATCCCTACTCACTCACATTGATATCTATTGATGGGCATCTCCATAGCCCGTTGATATGCCTAGTTGATGTGAGACTATCTTCTCCCTTTTTGTCTTCTCCACAACCACCACTCTATTCCACCTATAGTGCTATATCCATGGCTCACGCTCGTATATTGCGTGAAGATTGAAGAAGTTTTGAGAATGTCAAAAGTATGAAACAATTGCTTGGCTTGTCATCGGGGTTGTGCATGATTTAAATATTTTGTGTGGTGAAGATAGAGCATAGCCAGACTATATGATTTTGTAGGGATAACTTTCTTTAGCCATGTTATTTTGAGAAGACATAATTGCTTAGTTAGTATGCTTGAAGTATTATTATTTTTATGTCAATATGAACTTTTGTCTTGAATCTTTCGGATCTGAATATTCATACCACAATTAAGAAGAATTACATTAAAATTATGCCAAGTAGCACTCCACATTAGAAATTCTGTTTTTATCATTTACCTACTCGAGGATGAGCAGGAATTAAGCTTGGGGATAATTGATACGTCTCCAACGTATCTATAATTTTTGATTGCTCCATGCTATATTATCTACTATTTTGGACATTATTGGGCTTTATTATCCACTTTTATATTATTTTTGGGACTAACCTATTAACCGGAGGCCCAACCCAGAATTGCTGTTTTTTGCCTGTTTTAGGGTTTCGAAGAAAAGGAATACCAAATGAAGTCCAAACGGAATGAAACCTTCGGGAACGTGATTTTCTCAATAGATAAGACCCGGGAGACTTGGACCCTACGTCAAGAAATAAAACAGGAGGCCACGAGGTAGGGGGGCGCGCCCACCCCCACCAGGCACGCCCTCCACCCTTGTGGGCCCCCTGTTGCTCCACCGACGTACTTCTTCCTCCTATATATATCCACGTACCCCCAAATGAATATATACGGAGCCAAAACCCAAATTCCACCGCCGTAACTTTCTGTATCGACGAGATGCCATCTTGGGGCCTGTTCCGGAGCTCCCCCGGAGGGGGCATCGATCACGGAGGGCTTCTACATCAACACCATAGCCTCTCCGATGAAGTGTGAGTAGTTTACCTCAGACCTACAGGTCCATAGTTATTAGCTAGATGGCTTCTTCTCTCTTTTTGGATCTCAATACAATGTTCTCCCCCTCTCTTGTGGATAACTATTCGATGTAATCTTCTTTTTGCGTTGTGTTTGTTGAGATCGATGAATTGTGGGTTTATGATCAAGTCTATCTATTAATAATATTTGAATCTTCTCTGAATTCTTTTATGTATGATTGGTTATCTTTGCAAGTCTCTTCGAATTATCATTTTGGTTTGGCCTACTAGATTGATCTTTCTTGCAATGGGAGAAGTGATTAGCTTTGGGTTCAATTTTGCGGTGTCCTTTCCTGGTGACAGTAAGGGCAGCAAGGCACGTATTGTATTGTTGCCATCGAGGATAACAAGATGGGGTTTTCTTCATATTGCATGAGTCTATCCCTCTACATCATGTCATCTTTCTTAAGGCGTTACTCTGTTTTTAACTTAATACTCTAGATGCATGCTGGATAGCGGTCGATGAGTGGAGTAATAGTAGTAGATGCAGGCAGGCAGGAGTCAGTCTACTTGTCTCGGACGTGATGCCTATATACATGATCATACCTAGATAGTCTCATAACTATGCTCAATTCTGTCAATTGCTCAACAGTAATTTGTTCACCCACCGTAGAATACTTATGCTCTCGAGAGAAGCCACTAGTGAAACCTATGGCCCCCAGGTCTATCTTTATCATATTGATCTCCTACTACTTAGTTATTTCCTTTGCTATTTACTTTGCCTTTATTTTACTTTGCATCTTTATCACAAAAATACCAAAAATATTATCTTTATCATATCTATCAGACCTCACTCTCGTAAGTGGCCTTATAGGGGTTGACAACCCCTATTTGCGTTGGTTGCGAGGATTTATTTGTTTTGTGTAGGTACGAGGGACTTGCGCGTAGCCTCCTACTGGATTGATACCTTGGTTCTCAAAAACTGAGGGAAATACTTACGCTACTTTGCTGCATCATCCCTTCCTCTTCGAGGAAAACCAACGCAGTGCTCAAGAGGTAGCATTATGTAGCATCACTCTTCATCTTATCTTAAATATTCTCCATTTTTCTTATATTGTCACATCTATATTTACTCTTAACAAAATGTAGAATAAAGCAATGCTTATGAAGAAGATTATGTGGTAAACTTCTTGAATTGCCCCCCCCCATCAGCATGGACAAGGGCTTTATAGAGCCTGCCTTCACCAATAATGTAAGTTTGTCCTTCTCAAGCCTTCGAACTTTGTTGTGTATATTTGGTTAGGCATGACTGCAACAGCTGTTTATTTTTGGTGTTTGCATTAAATTGCATGTTTAAAGTTTATTATGTAGTTCATAAACAAAAGTTTTTCCTTCTCAATTTAAGTTTTCAGTTGTACAACCAAGTTCCTTCTTCATACCATGTAAATTAAACTATACAGAGCAAGTGATCTTATTTTGCACTACATGTATGCTTCTGTTCTTGATCCTTAATCCAGTGGTGTGGTGAACCTACCCACTACAGCACAATGTCATATTCTGCAATGTCTTAACTATGAACAATGTCATATCATTCTACTATTATTTAAACTGTCTCTTTATTTGCCAATCTGAAATGGGATAAATTGACAGCACACTAACCATTGATACTTATGAGTTCTTGATCTGTAATCGAGTGGTGTCGTGAAGCTGCCAACTCCTTCACAATGTCATTTCCTGCCATGTCTTGACCTAAACAATACCATATTGTGTTAATGCAATTTTAAACTGTGTCACTTTATTGGTCAGTAAGAAATGTGATGAATTGTCAGCACTGATACTTTTATGTGCAAAACCTGTCATTTGTCTGCTTGTTTATCTTTCAGAGTGAGGAGGATATAAGTGTTAAACAAGCGCAGTCTCATCAGCTTGCTTAGCTGCTTGCGCTGCAGCTCCCCAGCAGGGCTAACCTTTCTTGAACTCTATTGAAGTGCTGTCGGTTTTGTATATTATTTTGTCGGCGTGTTTAGTTGCACTGGTGGCGATCCTTGATACCCTGTGTATGTAATCTGCTGTCTGCTTGTGCTTTATTATCATAGTGGCGAACTTTGATGCCCAGTGGATGTAATATGCCGTAATTTCTTTATTGTGTAGTCTAGGTTTTTTCTTATTCACAATGCTGCAGTTATTTTACTATATATATATATCCTGTTTTCGCAGTAAACCGGCCAAACTGTAAAATTACGGTACATAATCGGGCTGTCATGCAATCACGATGTATGATTCGCATCATGGGCCCCGTCATCTTGGTCTGTTAGAAGGCCTAAATGTAAACTGGCCCACTAGTAGATTCGGGCCTTTAATAGGCCGACTAAACCGTCGGCCCTCTTTTCGCAAGAAAACTCAATGGGCTTTTAGGAGGCTGAGAAGTAGGTTGGGCCTGAAACGTCCCGAACAGCTCACGGGCCGGCAGCAGCCCGAAATGGACCCCGGCCCATGATTGTGCCAATCAAACCGGGCCATAGTTAGGCCCAACTATATGACAGGCTTTTAACAGGCCAAAATTAATATAGGGCTGAAATGTTAAACGGGCCCTTAACAGGCCGAAACTAATATCAGGCCGAATTACTAAATGGGCTTTAGCAAAAGGGCCCAAAAGCATAGCGTCCAGTTGATGGGCCGAATCTGATATGGGCCATAATTTAGCCCAAAGCCTCTTAAAGGGCCGGCCCTGATCTGGGCCGTAATTTGGACCAGAACGTGGTAGGATTTTAACGGGCCAGATCTCATATGGGCCATTGTTAGGGTTAGGGTTTAGGGTTTACACGTGTTTCCGTCAGCCAATCAGAATTTTACATGTGGAAAATCCCCATTGGTCCGGGCTGTTAACGGGTATCGGATCCAAACCGGACCCGATAGCTTAACGGTGTTCCGTTACGGTGGATGCCACATGTCGGTCACCCTTGACGAAAGCACTTCTGTGACGTGCGATTTATCATCATGGAAGTGGACACTTTCATAATGATAATTTTGGTAATGTCATGTAACACTTCTACGATAGCACAGGTATGACTATTTTGATTCTGTCATAATATTGTCATGGATGTACATGCATGACAGAAAAGGTGACCTACTGTGACAAACACGTATCATCACAGAAGTGTATTTTTTTGTAGTGTAACATTCCAACACAGAACATTATAGTTTCTACATTGGCTACTCATTAAAACATATCATAATAAGATCCATAAACCACTCAGCAGACAATTCCATGTGTCCAAAAGAGCACATAAAAGTCTAACCCACCATTATTACAAGGAATGAAGGAAGTTTGCATAACAGAACATCCAACAAAAGGACAAATAAAAAGCACATTTAGGGGCTTGCCAGACCCATGGAGACAATGCCACACTAATCATCAGAGTTAGTGGCAGCAGCATTTGGTGGGTCCACCATAAGTGCATCCACTCATAGAAGGGTAGCATCAATTTCTAGCTCCCTTCCAATTTCTTGCAGGCGACTGACAGGTGTTGCTGGTGGAATCTCTGCATGTCTGGATCATCTGGCATCTCAATAGTGAAAGGCATGGCTCTGGGCTTCTTCCTCTTGGGCTACAAAGTGAGCTCCTGGAAGGCGGGCTTGAACCCATCCCGTTGAACAGAACTCCTAGTACATCTTCTGACAGAAGTGTCAACAATAGGAGTTGGCGCCAACGTTTTGCGAGGCGTCCTGGGTTTTGAAATCACTGTCGCAGACGGGGCTGTCACAATATCTTCTCCAGCATCTGCAGAAAACAAGGCCCTGGCAACAGGCCTAACTGGCTCCTGCTCCTTCCATGTGAGCAAAGGTATATCCATATCCCTGAAAGCAAAGTCCCAACTTCTCTTTGATAAAATCACTGGAGAGATGGGCTACAGCATAACTGGCTTTCGGACATTAAAAACAACCGGGGCTTGCAGAAGATTTTCAGAAGTTTTCTCCAAACCAATTCACGCGGTAGAGCAGGCCCAAAAGGAACAGCAAGTGGCAGCTCAACTGCAGGCATGAGCACAGGAGGCTGATAGACAACTATTGCCCAATTGTTGACAACTTCTAGATCATGGGCATCATCCACAAGACCATCTGGGGCTTCAGGCATGTCCTCATCAACCGCAATAACTCGAATACTAGGTACCTGCGGAATAGCATCAGAACTTGGCTGAGCAGAAAGGTCCACCACCATGGACTCTTGATCTTGCGGTACATGCTGCTCCACCGGCTCATTCCAATTGCCCCAGTTATCATCCTCCACCTCATTGATAGCAGGTTCCGGAGGAGGAGGGGGTACAACATTCCATCCCAGAGCTGGAAACAGAGGCAACAGAAACGGCGGCATTTCTGGAAAGGGAACCCCAGGAACTGGGTGCGGATTGCCATTGAGAGGCATCCAGTCTTCGTCCTGCAGAATCTGTTCCGCGAAATTTGCACCCAAGATATACAAAGGCGCAATCCAAGACACCCGAGCACCACCCCAAGCTGCATAATCCATAAAAACCACATCACGAGGCACAAGAACATCTTCAGGGAATGAAGCAAAAAACCAAAGATCGAACCAAATATGGATCCTCACTAATCCAATGATGAAACTTGCCAAATGTGTTTACTGCTGCTCTGAGGCAATCGGTATTACGAAGATCTAACGAGACGCCCAGGAACATTAGCAAACCCTGACCAAAACCTTGAGCACTGTGGAAGGACTCACCCTCATCATGTTTCATAAAGCGAACAAAGCGATCATTGCCCAAAGCTTGGGGTGGAAGTTGAAGCAGCCTGAACCTAACCGCGGCATCTCTGAGCTCAAAAGGACCCACAGAGCGTATCCAAGGCTGCGCAGACCTGACTAGCATACCATGCGCTTGCAGCCACTGAACCACATCTTCCCTAGCAGCACCAATCTGGTCAGGCGGAGGGATAGGCATTACCTCAGCAAGCATGAACTCCTCATGGCGACGCACAATTGGGGTATGTGGCGTCACAAAAGTTCTCAGTAGCCGATCGTCCCCACCATCGACGATGTGATGACCAGCCGGTACATACAGTAGAGGATCGAGATGGAAGTTAGCCATCGGAACAGAGTACTCCCGCTCCACCAACGGCGAATGTAGCGGCGGCGGGGGCGTTGCAGGCGGAGGAGTCGAAGGTGTCTTGGGGTCGGGGCTGATGGAACTGGACGAGGGAGTAAAAGCGGAAGTGCAAGGGAGGTCCAAGTTTGGTAAATGTGATGTCAGAGAGATATTCTCGCGATGCACCTCGGAAGTTGCAACGTTACCGGGTTTTGGTTGCCAAACCAAACCCAGGATCTGAGCAAATCTGTTACAATCTTTTTTAATGTGCCCGACCCGAAGGCAAGAAATACACCACAGTTTGGACGTGCAAGCAGTAGCAAAGTGACCCTTTTCTAAACATTTCCGACACGTATGTATTTCCTCAACCATTCCAGAAATCAAATTGTCAAAATCTTCTTTGGCTTGTTGCGAGGAAGGGATATCAGATAGCCCAGGAGGGGTGTCCTGCTCGGCCCCATACGTCGGCCCAGAAGTGGCCGGCTCATCCCAGCCCATGGCACATATCGAAGATGGCCCAACATGGCCATGGGCGTCCACATTCAAAGAACCATGATTCCCGCCCGGGAAGGGCGGCGTCCGATCAGCCAGAGACAGCAAATCTTGCACCGTGCGAAAACATATTGATGGCCTCGTCGACGTCCACCAGAGATTTGCTGGCAAGGTTGGATGGATGATTACCCTCTCGTGTGATGGAATCAAATAACCCGCATCTTCAGTAGTTTGAATGCAATTTTCGGAGGCTGGATAACGATAACCACGACAAGCTGGGTAGTTTTGAAAGACTGCAAATGATAATTTCTTGCCAACTGGACGAGAAGACTTGAACGGGGACTTTGGTGGTTTATTATGCATGGCCAACAAACCAAGAGCAGCACACCTTTTTGAGGGACTAACAAGGATCCACTCAGCATCACATTCTAATTTCCAAATCTTAAATTCACGACCCAAATTAGGGCCACCGTTACCCCAAAGATGAAAGTAACATTTGAAATGATCACAAGCAAAAGATCTAAGACTTAGAATAATCATGGCTACTGCCTTGCAATATACTTGAAATCCAAATGCCTTATCTTTGATCAAGAAAATCATGAACTCAATAGCCGAACCACCAATCGCTGCCTCCAGAGCCGCCGCTACTGAATCCTCATTCAAACGAAAATCTTGACGCCCAAAAGAGACCACCATGGTGAAGATCTCCAAATCATCCATAGGGTGCACCGTAAAACCCGTAGATTGAAAACCCTTATCTGCAAAAACCAAACCCTTAGAGAAGTCCAAGCCAAGGGTGGATCCATCATTGGAACCCATGAAAGATGGGTATGAGCATGTAGATCCCAAAACTCCTGAGAGATCTATTGAATAGGAACTAGAGATTGGTGGCTAGTTGAGGAGATCGCCGGAGGGGGTGGGTGTGTCGCCAGGGAGGGGTGGGGGAGCCATAGCGGCCAAAGAGTGTTATTGTGACTTTTATAACCCAAACTCTGGAGTTGCCCTGACCCTTTTGAATTCTGGCAGTCTGCCTTTGTAATTTGGGGGTATGCAGGGATTGGGTCCTTGCCTTAACTCAAGTACTTCTTGTACAGCACGTGCTTCCAATTTCTCCAAGCATCCCTAGCCTTCTTTAGTGTAGCGTGTTACACCTGCATTCTCCACTGCTCTGGAACGTTGAAGTGATCCATGATCTCTTGGACTATCCTTCACCATGTTTCTGTGTCAGCCTTCCGAAACCCCGGCAGATTAATGTTGAGCCTTGCCCTGCCAAAAAATCCACACACACTCCTGAACCTCATGCGTGCTTCATCTGGTTTAGTTGGAGCCCAGGACTTTAAATCAATCTCAGTAACTTCATATACACCTTTAGGCTGGTGCGTGGGCTTCCTTGGAGCATTCCTCTGTGTCTTGACCGGAAGGGTAATTGCTGCAGCTCTATCCCGTTCAAGACTACTTGATCCCTCACAATCTACTAAAGACCTAGGGTTGTCCGAATCAGATGAAGATACATGGCCTAAATGAGTGATGCCACTGCTACTCGACATCTACAGAGAACACATGCAAAACTCAGGAAAGGAGGATAAGCATAAAACTAACAACTTGGTATCAAGCTTTCTAAACATGCCATGCAATAATTTAGAAAATGTACGGCTAATTTGTTAAGTTTGTGTGACTCGGGCTCCCGCGATCTGTAAATAGGCAGTAACTTATTGGAACAAATACAGCTTATATGTAGAAAGGAAGGTAGATAATGAACATATATATGCTCTCCGCTATATTATAGCCAATTTGGGAACATACGAAACGAAATTGGAGAGGGATTGCGAAGAAATATGCCTCACCGCGATGGAGAGCAGTAACTAACAGGCTTCTTAATGCAAACCCGGCCGGACAACAGGAGAGGCGAGGGTTACTGCATCGATATGCTCGAGGGTGGCTGGCGAGAAAATGAAGGCGGCGAGGCGCGGACCGCTGCGTGTTGGGAACGGTAGTGGAGGTAGGCTTGACGCCAAAGAGCGGGCACACGGCCGGGGTGAGCACGGCAGCGCCGGAGAGGGTTCTGTTGTGGATCTGGTGGGAGGGGGAGATGGTGAAGGAGATTGGGTGGACTAGTTGAGTGAAACGCGGGCGGACGGTGGGGGGCTGTTGGGGACTCCGGGTGTTGGCTGCCTAGGTGAAAATGGTGAAAAATATCCCCAGTCGCTGCGCGCGCGGAAAGGCCTATGCAAACGGTTGCCTCTAAGCGCTCATGTGCACAAACAGAATAATTTTGTTTGAAATAAAGACGTGAGTTCATCGTTTCGCTTCTAAATTTTTCCCACATAAACCAATCACAATTTTACCACGGGTTTGATTTGCTGGCGCATTTCAGGTTTCGTGTGCTATATGTAAGACATTTTTTGGCATTTACCATGCATGTTGGCATATAAATCAATTCCTAGCTAGACTGCATTTCCTGTCGAAAGGGATGAGGATTGCTGTTCGATATGGGAGCATCCAATGGTGCAGAAGTACGATCCGTGGGGTTTGGGTTCTAGCCAATTTGAACGCACGACTTAGATCGCGCACGCAGCGCGGGGGGGGGGGGCATCGGCCACGGTTTGGTAGGTACACAGCTTTCATGTGTGAATCATGTGCTATTTGAAAAAAAATTGGGGGAGGGGCTATTTGAAAACATGTACATGTGTTGTCGAAAGGATGAGGATCGCCGTTCGATCAAGGAGAATCCAAGGATGCAGACCTACGATTCGTGGGGTTTGGGTTCTGGCCAATCAGAAAGCACGACTCAGATCGCGCGCATTGCAGAGGGGTGGGGGGTGCATCAGCCACGGTTTAGTGGACACACGGCTTTCGTGAGTGAACTGTGTGATCTTTGAAAACATTTACATTACCTAACATCATATATATAGGTAGTAACATCACACATATCTAGGTTAAATAGGTCACACACATATATATCAAGGCAAGATGTGTCTATAGCCTAATAAATGAAGTGTTTCATGTTACCACACACATATGTTACTCCCCACTATAGAGGTAGTAACACAGACTAGTAACATGGGCATGTTACTAGTCTATGTTACTACCCATTGTGGCTAGTCTTACTAGTAGTATGAGTAACATCACACATCTCAAGGAAAGATGAGTCTATAGCCTAATAAATGAAGTGTTGCATGTTACTACACATATGTTACTCCCCACTATAGAGGTAGTAACATAGACTAGTAACATTCTATGTTACTACCTATTGTGGCTACTCTTAATTATGTCACTCTATTGTGTACTTGCTCTAATGCATAGTATCCTAGAGTAGCTAGTATCATATGTAGTACTTTATTTATATTGTCATGCATGACACATAGTAGCGTAGCATTTATTATGATACGGTTTCATGATATGATACTTAACCCTCTCTTTCTTCATCTAATTAATTCTATGATAGCTCATCAAAATTGCCTAGTTGGCATCCATGATACTAGCTATGATACCCCCTTACTATCAGCCTAGCAAAGGTGTACGGATCATTTGTGCGTCGCTTTGTGAGTTTTCATCCGTTTTTTCGAGAAGCGGGGAGAAGTTTCAAACATTTCGGTCGCGAGGTGCAACCACTGGAATAGGCCTAGTTGGTATTTTAATTATAGGAAATTCAGATGGAGTTCGGACATCATCTAAAAAAGTGAAGTAAGGGTGCCCTGTCGGTATTTGATCTTGCTCCCTGCCCCTTTTTTCATGGAAAAGGAAATATCAATTTCTCCATTCATTGAACCCTACGCAAAGTGTACAAAGGCGAGTCTCACGGGCAGCGGCACGTGAGGGGTCTCCCGAACTTCATGGAAGACGCAGTTAGGGAGTTGGAAGATGCACTTCATTCTTAGATTACTTGACTTGCTGCTAGCTATGAGGAGAGAGAAAAAAATCCCGCTTTCAGTTACTTTTAAGTCTGAGAGCAATGAACTTTTCATAATTTTCCTAATAGAATCCTCATATTCTATTAGGAAAATTATGGAAAGTGGAGTATTCTTACAATAGGACTTACAACTTCCACCTATCTTCTCCAAAATCATAAGGTTAGTAAATCTTGCTCTCACGACCCCGTGGAAAAAATTGGTAAAGTTTGGCACAAGTTTTGATGACCACTCCTTCCAAACCGGAGCATCTCACATGAAGGATCATGGTTTTTCAAAAGGAGATGCGTCAAGTCAAACTCTTATGGCCGGTGACTTCATCGTTTGGCCTCATAAAAATTTCCCCACAGTACGCAATCACCAATATACCACGTGTTTGATTTTCTGGTGCATTTGAGGTATCGTTAGCTATATTTAAGACATTTTTGAGATAAACGTGCATTTTGTGCATAAAATTAAAATTTCAACCGGAACTGTGTGTGCTGTCGAAAGGGATGAGGATCACCGTTCGATCTGGGAGCATCCAACGATGCAGACGTACGATCCGTGGGGTATGGGTTCTGGCCAATCAGAAAGCATGACTCAGATCATGGGTGGGGTGGCGGGGTTTGGTAGGCACACGGCTTTCATCAACGAACCGTGTGCTATTCACAAACCAGGTTGCATATATTTGTTCACACATACTATAGTGAGATCAATTGAGTGTGCTACCTCTATGATATAATAATAATAATAATAATAACAAAAAATAGTTCATATTCATTGCCTAAGCTGACAGCATAGGTCAACATATTAACGGTTCTTACATCAACAGAAAAACGGGCATAACTCACAAATTCAGTACACGCGACAGTTCTAAATTGAACGAATTAATTTGCAGGGTAGGCATAAAGACTAGTCTTACAGCTTAATTCCCATGTACATGGGGGGACTGGGATCATTAAGTTGACCCCGAATAAACTTGCAGTTTTTGATGATTTTACGCTGCTCTGTTACACGGGTGCGTGATCCCTTGGTTGGCAAATCATCAAATTCATCGCACTCGTCCTAATCGGCAACATCATCGACACACAGTACCCTTCTCTTCCCATGCATCGCTAAATGGCCGTTCTTATGCATGGGGTCTTCCACAAAGAAACTCTGGGTAGCATCGCTGGCAAGAATGAATGGGTTCGCGTGATATGCCATCGTTGTCCTGTTAACACATGTCTTCCTATACTCATCAATCCTTACCGGACCAAGAGGGATCCATGTGCACCTGAATAATGCCACCTTAACTTTCACATAGTCAAGCTCCCAAATCTCTTTGATGGTTCCATAGTAAACCCTTTTATCAGCTTCATTTACAGTCATGCATTCTATTCGAACAGAGCTGTTCTGATACGAGTTCTTCTTATCATGTTCCTCAGTGTAGAACATGTATCCATTTATGTCATATGCTTGGTACGTCGGCACCGTAGGTGATGGCTTCTGTGCCAACCACGTAGCAATGTCATCGATGGATCCTTGTGCCAAACGATTCTTTAGCAATTCGGTGTAGTTCTTAGTGTGCTCCTTCATATCCACATCTGATGAAGGCACCATTGGTAAGAATCTTTGGCATATCTCCACCAAGTGTTCTTCGGCATAAGAGATGAGAACTGGGCTGTTAAGCAGTACTGTCAGATGGGCTTTCTCTGCCAATTCTCTGGGTGCAGCCATTTGCGTGCCAGCAAGGACCGGCTTACCTTTTAGCCTTCCCTCATGGTGAGACAGGGGCAAACCTATAGCTATTTCATGTATTCGGTGCAAAAATCAACCACCTCATCCATGGTATAACCTTGTAGGATGCTTGCCTTTGGATGGTTTCGGTTCCGACAAAAGCGCTTCAGTATTCCCATGAACCACTCGAAGGGATATATGTTGCGAAGAAACACAGGACCACAATACTTTATCTCGTCGACAAGGTGCACAGTGAGATGGACCATGACATCAAAGAATGATGGTGGGAAAAACATCTCTAGGTTGGAAAATATTCTTGCAATATCATCTTCCATATGATCCAACTCTTCAGGATCTACAACTTTCTTTCATAGTTGGTGAACAAATCACAGAGGTCAATGAGTGTGTTTCTTATATCTTTGTCCATCAAATTCCTGATGGCCACCGGGAGGATTTGTGTCAACCTTACGTGGCAATCATGTGACTTCATGTGTCCCAACTTCATTTTACCTGAGCTCACATCCATGAGACTTCTGATGTTTGTGCAGTAGGAAGAGGGTGTCTTAACTGACAACAAATAGGTGAAGAACTGTGTTGCTTCTTTTGTACTGAAATTGCAACTCTAGCGAGCTTTGATGAATTTGTCATCATCTTATGCGTAACTCTTGCATTGTGATTGATTATCAAGCATATCGAGCCATGAACCGTCACCATCCTTTCTTTTACCTATAATCTTGAGCAGAGTACCAAGGATGCTTTCACATACGTTCTTCTCTATGTGCATGACATCGATGCAGTGACATACACGTAGAATCTCCCAGTAAGGTAATTTCCAAAACACCGATTTCTTCTTAAACACTTGATCCTTGGGTGTTAATTTCACCGTCAAAGGGTGGTTCTTGCCAAGCACAACATTAATTTTTTTAGCCATGTTGTGGAATACCTCCCCTTCATAGGGTCTTGGGCCCGCACCTGCCTCTGTCGTACCATCAAATTTAGCTCTCATCTTTCTGTATGGGTGATTTTTCCGTAAGAACCTATGATGACGCAAATACACTGTTTTGCGCGAGTTGGGAAGTCTTCTGCTAGCTGTCCTATCCATGCATGTGACACACCCTACATCTCCCCTTGTTTCCTGCCCTGATGTGTTGCCTAATGCCAACATATCTTGAATGGTGTGCACCAGCATCGCATGTAGATCAAAAATCTCCTTTCTGTAAGCATCATAACATTTTAGAGCAGGCGCATCTATCCACACTGTCAGTAGTTCTTCTACCAGTAGCTAAAAGTAAATGTTGATGTCATTTCCAGGTTGCTTCGGGCCTTGGATAATCATTGACATCATAATGTATTGTTTTCTTCATACACAACCAAGGAGCTAGGTTATATATGCATAGAAGCACCGGCCATGTGCTGTGATTGGTGCTCATATCGCCAAAGGGATTCATCCCGTCAGTACACTCCCTGAGCCTTATACTTATAGGATCCTTGGAAAAAAATTCAAACTTTTTGTCGATTAATTCCCACTGAGCCGCATCTTTCGGGTGCCTCATAAACCTATCCGCAATTCTCTCATCATGATGCCACCACAACCTCTTTGCCTCTCTAGGGTTTGCACACAAACGCCTTAACCTTGGAATTAAAGGCAAGTACCAAACAGCCTTGAACGGGATTCCTGTCTTGATCTCGTCTTCCAATTTGTGCTTGTCCTTTGCTCTCCTGCGCTTGTATTGTGCATGCTTTCATGTGGGACATGCATGAAAATCTTTGTACTCACCACGGTACAATATACAATCATTCACACAAGTGTGTATCTTCTGTACTTCAAGTTCCAATGGACAAACAATTTTCTTTGCTTCATTCGTGCTTCTAGGATCACATTATCTTCCGGAAGAATTTCTTTCAACAGACCTAACATCTCTATGAAGCCCTTGTTTGATAGACTGTTTGCTACTTCAAATCTGAGAAGCTCTAGGGTGGCACTCAACCTGGAATATTTCTTTTTACAACCTGGATACAATTCTTTCTTGGATTCCGCATCAATGGTTGGCAGATCCTTGCACCCAATCATATCCTTTTCTGGCCCCTCGAAATCTGCAATCATAGCAGGAAAATCTAGCATATCAAGATCGTCGTCATCTGCGTTGACGTCTTGCTTCTCCAGTGGGCCTTTCAACTTCCCGGTGTTCCATTGGTAGCTTGACGCCTCTGCCCCGATGTTAGATTCAACATCCATGTGACACTGATCAGGGTTTGGCATCTCGCTGCCCTGGGTATCTTCATCCATGACCTCCTCTTCACCGTGTCTGGTGCAACGTGTATATCCATCCATGAATCCCCTAGAGACTAAGTGCATCTGGACATCTGCAACTTCATGTGACTCTGTATTGGCACAATCAGTACATGGGCACAGGATGTAATCCGCATCACCAATTCTCCTCTTTGTACTTTCAGCCAAATTCATGAACAATGTCATGCCACTGATAAAATCTGTTGTTTTCGGATTCTTCATCCATCGAGATCGTTCCATCTGCAGCACACGAATGGTAATTAAAAACAAAACAACATTAATACACGGATTAACTACTGCCCAAATATGCGTGCATAAATCACAAAGGTTTATTCTAATAATTACTAAGGGCGCTCCATGTTGTTATCCAGACGTGCAATGACAAAAATTAATGGCCAGTCAATTTACACGCAGAGTACTAGTTACAACACTACACTTAGGAATTGAATACCTTAATTTAGCCACTCACAAAAATAATACCTTAATTAATTAGCCGCATGACGACCTCCACCCAGCAGATAGACAAGCGCGATGCGGCGGCATGCCGAGACAGCAAGGTCGAGGAGCAAAGCTTAGTGGGGCTGCCACCTGAAGTTCGACCTCCACTATCCCGCCATCGACCGCGATGGATGTGCTCGAATCACGCTGCGGCCGACCTCGATGGTTGAGCTCCTCCTATCTCCTGCCTGAGACCGAGGATTGACCTCCTATGATGCCGCCACCGACCGAGGATTGACCTCTTCTCCGGTAGCCGCTGCCTAGGCCGCCGCTGCCATATCTATATGCAGAGCGGCTGTTTTTTTACAGATATCCGCGGAGCGGCTGTTTACACGGTATCTCACCGTAACTCAATTATATGGACAGGGTAGTACATCACATACGGTAATGTAATGGCAACCATGTCTAACCTATGTTGCCTTTTCACACAGTTTGGTGTGGATATCGTGTGTGACCTTGTAATACCTAACACAAACGACATTTACAAAAGTGTGCCATATACAAGATATATATATTGCCATTAGTAGTTCCCGACCGTTAGCTTATCTCTACAGTTTCCCCATTTCCCCCAAATCCCTACATAGCCTCCAAATTCCCTCACATGGTGCTGACATTGGGCGAATGCGGACAAGTGGTGATGATGGTTTCGGTGCGGCTGCTCCTGCTCGTATCGCCGCCACGACGGCGGTCACCGTCGAGCACTTGCCTAAGATCATCAGAAGGCAGGTGTACTACGGATCCGAATCACCCTGTCAGGTTCCAATCTATCCCAATCTTTTTTAGCATGTCCAAAGTATAGCTCCTTGCTGAATCCGTCCTGAATGACCCCCCCCCCCCAGAAAAGCGATCTGTCGCCGAATCCGGAGCTTGACTCCAGACTCCCGCAACACGGGTTCGACTCCGAGTTTTGCACCACCGAGAAGTACCAAAAGATGAGTTGTTTGCATGGGCACACTCCGCTTGATGTGTATGCACGGAGGGATTCGACATTGGCAGGCAGTTTCTCAGTTGCCCCTTAGAGGTTAGTGAGGGAGTCCTGGATTAAGGGGTCCTCGGACAGCCGGACAATATCCCTTGGCCGGACTGTTGGACTATGAAGATACAAGATTGAAGACTTCGTCCCATGTCTGGGTGGGACTCTCCTTTGCATGGAAGGCAAGCTTGGTCGTTCGGATATGTAGATCTCCTCCCTTGTAACCGACTCTGTGTAACCCTAGCCCCTTCTAGTGTCTATATAAACCGGAGGGTTTAGTCCATAGGACAACAACAATCATACCATAGGCTAGCTTCTAGGGTTTAGCCTCTTCGATCTCGTGGTAGATCAACTCTTGTAATACTCATATCATCAATATCAATCAAGCAGGAAGTAGGGTATTACCTCCATCGAGAGGGCCCGAACCTGGGTAAACATTGTGTCCCCCGCCTCTTGTTACCATCCGCCTTAGACGCATAGTTTGGGACCCCCTACCCGAGATCCGCCGGTTTTGACACCGACATTGGTGATTTCATTGAGAGTTCTACTATGTCGTCACCATAAGGCTCGATGGCTCCTTCGATCATCGGCAACAATGCGATCCAGGGTGAGATTTTTTCTCCCCAGACAGATCTTTGTATCCGGCAGCTTCGCACTACAGGCCAACTCGCTTGGCCATCTGGAGCAAATCAAAAGCTACGCCCCTGGCCATCAGGTCAGGTTTGGAATTGTGAACTATACTACAGACATCCACGGAGACTTGATCTTCGACGGATTCGAGCCCGCGTCAGGTGCGCCGCACAGTCACGACGGGCATGACTTAGCTCTACCGCCATACAGTGTTCGGGAGATCACACCTGTGGTGACTCTGGCCCTTGATCCAGAGCAGATCGCGCGGTCCGAGGACGGGTGGATGGACCCCGCCCCAGAGGCCGCACACTCAGCAGCGATAGAGTCGAATACTGACTTCACCTCCTAAGAGACCTGTGTTGTCGGACCTTTGGATTCGTCCCCGGCCACGGTCTCCGAACCGCCTGCGTCCGTACCTATCAAATCTGATTGGGCACCGATCACGGAGTTTTCCTCCACGGATATCTTTCAGCACTCGCCCTTGGGCGATGTGCTAAATTCATTAAGGTCTCTCTCCTTGTCAGGAGGCCCTTGGCCAAACTGTGTTCGGCTCGAGTGGGAAGCGGACAACGAAGAAATTCGTTCCCCACCCACCACCCACTTAATAGCCACTGTCGATGACTTAACCGACATGCTTGATTTCGGCTCCGAAGACATTGATGGTATGGACGACGATGCGGGAAACAAATAGGAACCATCGCCCGTAGGGCGCTGGACTGCCACTTCATCACATGATATATACATGGTGGATACACCCCAAGAAAATGATGACGAGGAATGGGAGGAAGCAGCGAAGGACAATTCCCTTGAGAAGCAACCAAAGCGACGGCATAAGCGCCGCTCCAAATCTCGCCCCGGCAAAAACAGCGATAACAATGCAAGAAAGAGTAACACCCCGGTCGACCCCAAAGGAGACAACGACCACATGAACCCAGCGGTGGAGCAAGGTGAACCAGCGGATGACGAACCTAGTACGGAGCCGCTGTCAGGTCACGACGACCCCGAGGGTAAAACTCATCAACCTGTGTCCGAAGACATGAATAGTCCGGACGACGATGCACACATCATCCCTGAAAGACACTTGGAACAAGAGAACCTTCATAAAAGGCTCATTGAAACCGCGCGGAGCCTGAAGAAGTAGAAGCAAAGGCATAAGACCGCACAGAATACGCTCAACAGAAGATGGAATAAAGTGCTTGACACGGAAGAAAAGTACAGCGGTAATCGCCACACAAAAAGCTATCCAAAGCGCAAGTTGTTGCCTGAATTCGACGATGAGGCCTTAGAGCCCACTTAGCCGGACAATAAAATGGTCGCTCAACCGGACCGGCCACCCCGTGGTCACGACAGGGCAACTAACGATGACGTACATAAGTCAGCACACGACCTGCGTTACGACCTACACAAAAAAGCCGGTTTGACCAGGTCCATTTACGGACCTAGGAAGCGTGTTCCGGCATAGAATCATCGCCGCCCAAATGACTATTATGATAGAATAATAGTTTAGAATCAAAACCGAACAATACAACCATAAGACACACCAAAATACAGGGGTGCCGCGCACCCCCTATGCTTCACCGACGAGGTACTGGACCATGAATTCCTAGAAGGATTCAAACCCGTGAACATATAGTCATACGACGGAACAACAGACCCTGGGGTCTGGATTTAGGACTTTATCCTTCACATCCACATGGCTCGTGGAGATGATCTCCATGCCATTAAATACTTTCCCTTAAAGTTGAAAGGACCAGCTAGGCACTGGTTGGAAAGCCTCCTCGAAAACTCAATTGGAAGTTGGGAAGAGCTCGAGGACGCTTTCAGGGCTAATTTTCAAGGGACCTATGTCCGACCTTTGGATGCAGATGATTTAGGTCACATAATTCAGCAACCCGGAGAGTCAGCCCGAAAGCTTTGGAACAGATTCCTCACTAAGAAGAATCAAATTGTCGATTGCCCGGACGCCAAAGCCTTAGCGGCTTTCAAACATAGTGCCCGGGACGAATGGCTTGCGAGACACCTCAGCCAGGAAAAACCAAGGACAATGGCAGCCCTAACATGCCTTATGACCCGCTTTTGCGCGGGCGAGGATAGTTGGCTGGCCCGCCGCGGCACCAGCGACCCAAGCAGATCTGAAGTTAGGGATGGCAATAGAAAACCATGACGCAATAAAAGCAAGCATCAAAGCAACAAAGACAGCCCAGACAACACGGTGGTAAACGCCGGATTCAAGGGCTCTCGACCCGGTCAACGACAAAAACCATTCAAAGGCAGCAGAGATGGACCGTCCAGCCTAAACAAGATTCTGGACAGATTATGTCAGATTCACGGCACCTCCGATAAACCTACAAATCACACCAACAGAAAATGTTGGGTCTTTAAGTAGGCCGGCAAGCTAAACGCCGAACACAAGGGGAGGGAGACACCAAGTGAAGACGAGGATGAGCCTCACCAACAAAACACTGGGGACAGAAAAAATTCCCACCAGAAGTCAAAACAGTGAACATGATTCACGTAACGAAGAGGAGGAGCACAAGCGCGCTCCGACACGAATGCACCGTAGAGCCTGTTACCCCCAAGTTCAACCCTTGGTCGACCTGCCCAATCACTTTTTATCACAGGGATCACCCGACTAGTATCCGGCACGGAGGATCGGTTGCCTTGGTACTAGACCCAATAATTGACGGATACCATCTCACTCGAGTCCTTATGGACGGCGGCAGTGGTCTTAATTTGATATATCAAGACACGGTCCGCAAAATGGGGATAGACCCAACAAGAATCAGCCAAAGCAATACTACCTTTAAAGAAGTAGTACCAGGCACAGAGGCCCGTTGCACGGGCTCTATAGTACTAGAGGTTGTATTCGGTTTTCCCGACAACTTCCGAAGCGAAGAATTAACCTTCGACATTGCTCCATTCCGAAGTAGCTATCAAGCACTACTCGGAAGAACAACCTTCGCTCATTTTAATTCAATACCGCATTACGCTTATCTTAAGCTTAAGATGCCCGGTCCACGTGGCATCATCACAGTTAGCGGACACTCAGAGCGTTCCTTACATGCGGAGGAGTGTACGGCGGCTTTCGTAGCCAAACACTGAACGACCCCTCCAACCAGAATAAAGGATCGGTCGTCAAGACCGCGGACACGGCTACACAAGTCCGGCGCACCCTTCGCTGTAACAGTTCAGATAAACCCGAGATTGGGTCGATGGATATACCCCCATAGGTGGCGCTAGGGGCTTCCCGCATGTAAAAAGTACTATAGTTCGGTTTGACCTTACTTAGATTGAATTTCAATGGTCTATTAATAATAACCAATTTTCCGCACATAGGCTTTCACCTGGGTTTTTTCTCTCTTGCAGATGACAATCGTGCTACACCCTTCCAGGACATGGCACAACGGAGACACAGGCGCAGACGTGCAGCAGGGCCCCGCTCAAAGGTTTCTTTTTAGATTAAGACCCTGTGTAAACCTTTCTCACTGTCTCTTGTTGCTTTACGCCCTCCGGATACTTAACACAACCGAGAGGGATGCTGACGTTATTGGCACTTTCGCCATGTCAGACTGATGCACGTACCTAGAAATTCAGGGTTCATTATCAAGGGATTTGCTCGGCCCGGTATATGTTGTCTGAATACCTTAGGGAGTGTTCGGCGTCGCGAGTTTGGCCTTATATGCATCAGCTCCGAATCATGTCTTTGGTCAAATGTTGGGTTTGCCCGGCTCCCGTGTTTTGCTACCTTACATTCTGCTCTATCGGCTAAGGTGGCACCGGGAGAACTACTGCGATTGTGCCCTGGTTCATCTGGGTGAGCACCTTAGTAGAGAAAGCCGAAAACTGACTGTCATGATAAAGCGCGAGACTGGTCAACCACTCGATGACTCAGCGGAATCTTCGCGATTCCTCCGCATTAACGAAGGACCGGTTTCCCGGTCATGTATGTACGCGCACCGTATTCGGATAAGCGCGGAGGTACCAGGGGCTATATAGTAGCCCCACTGTCAAACACCTATGGCAAAGTGAAAGTGTTAAAGCAATATAGTCCGATTGCCTCGTTCGCCGCGCTATCACCTCCTTCATGGACCAAGACGTTGGATCAAGTGTGAATACGTGCTTTTCCGAACACCCCTGCGTTATGTGTGTGGGGCCTGAAGCCGTCGACTGCAAACTTTCAGGTTATATACATACATAAAACGGCCGCACAGGAGGCATCATAATACTTTCAAGAAAAAGTATAAACATAGCCTTTATAATCCAAATAGCATTGTTTTTACAATTGGGATACATGTCACTCGAACATAATATTCTTCGAGCACTGAGCCTCTATTAAACGAGCGCCTTCTAGGACTTGTCCAAAATAGTGCTCGGCCAAGACCTGGCCTATGGCCGGAGCCCGGTTTGCAATAGCGGTGGCATCCATCTCTACCCAGTATGTCTTAACACGGGCAAGAGCCATCCGCGCACCCTCTATGCATGCCGACCTCTTTATAGCATCGATACGAGGCACAGTACCAAGGCATCGTTGCACTAAACTAAAATAACTATTCGTCCTTGGTCCTTCCGGCCAAAGATAATCCACGACAGACCTCATGGCAAGCCCGGACAACCTATGGAGCTCAGCACACTCGGCCATTTGCTCATTTAATAGCAGCGGACGCGTCGGAGCACTGAACTGCGACCAGAACAACTTTTCCACTTCATGATCTTTTTGATCTCTAAAAAACGCAGTCGCATCAGCATCACTCATTGCCAAGTCCGAATACGCATCTGCAGCACTCCATAATTGACCCAAAGGGGCATACTTCGGATCTCCGAACTTCGTCCACAACAAAAAGGGCTTCCTAGTCATGATATCTCCGGCTTGACAGAGCTCCTCCTTCGCCGCTCTGATTTCAGAACGGGTTTCCTTGGCTGCTTCCATGACTTTCTGCAGGTCAGCCGCTCTCGCTTGGCTTTCCTTTTCAAGAAGCTCATATCAGCCGGCGGCATCTTTCAGCTCATTAGCCATCTTGGCTATTTTATCTTCGCTTTTGCGATGAACAGCCTGTTCAGCTCTTAAATCTTCTGCCGCCTTTAGGGCGGCCGCATCACTCCTCCTGGCTTGTTCCTTGGCTCGGGCAAGTTCTGCCCAAAGGGTCTCCACGGCGGCAGCTCCATCTACAGTCACAACATATTATAGATACTAGCATCATGCTCCTCTTAATATTTGTTGACCACCCAAAAATACATACCATGTGCCTCGTCAAGCCGCTTGTTCACAAGCGCAATGTCCGCATCTGCCGCATCAAGTTGCCAGCTCAAACCGGCAAACTCAGTAGTCCGGCCAGCCACCGGACCGTCAGCAGTCTGCACATGAAAGCAGCGCGATTATTTACCTGGGACTCTGATCCTCTGTTTGCTGCCCCTGGACAGCAACTAGAGTCTCAGGGGCTACTATATGTATAGAGCACACCTAGAGTGTGTGGTACTGTCAAAAAAAATTATATATTACTTTGCGTACCTCAAAGCCTCTTAGCAGGCTCGTAAAAGCTTCATGCAACCCACTTGAGGCGGATGAGATCCTCTCAACCACCGTACTCATTAAAGTATGATGCTCCTCTGAAATAGCCGCTTTCTCCAAAAGGCTCATCAGTGCATCCGGTTGCCCACCGGACAGTCCCGGACTCTTTTTGTTGCTCTCCATAGGAGACAATATTCCGGACCGCGGGTGGCCAAAGGGTTACCTTCTGGCCTTGGCGGATCAGGAGAAACCCTCTGTGATGACACCTCAGGGTTGTCCGTCCCAGGAGGCGGGGAGGCAGGGGGAGGCGTTTCGCTCTCCATCATCTCCGGAAGAAGATCCCCCGAAGACGAACTCTACTGAGAAGGGCTATGAGCCGGTCTGCAAGATATATGTCTCGGTTATTGTCCTCGGAGATAAAGCAGGATATATTTACCAAAAGTACTCTTGATTCACTTACAGCTCGGTGGAGGGCTGGCCCCCTTGCGGGCACTATGCGATAAGGACGCCCTCTGGGGCAGTGCCTCCTGACGAAGATTTCTTCCCTCATTTGGAACCTTTCGTTTCCAAGTCGTTAGAGACAGTCCTTTTCCTTCCTTGGGGGGAGGGGATTCTAGATTCTTCTCCCCGATCATTCTCCTCGTGGAGACACTAATTCCCCCAGTTTGGACGAGTAATGCATGAGGCCCGCTTTCGGCTTCTTTATCCCTCCCTTTATCTTCCCTTGATGGCACTTGATAAAGTGTGTGCTCGAGCATCCTAGCTAGTATAGGATCCGGTGAGCCTTCGGGAAGGGGGGGCGAACACCTGATCATCTTCGCCTTCCTTATCCAGTCCTGTCCAAGATCGATTTTTTTAGAATGATGTTGTAACAAATAAAAAGACAGCATGTTCGGCCGCAGAATTACTCACCTAGGTATCTGGACAGTTGCAGTTGAGACCTGCATCCTCGGTGGTGTCCGGACACTTAATTCTTGATCCGAAGAACAATCCATACATCTCTTCAAGCGTCATGCCAAAGAACTGCTGAATAGCTCGCGGTCCTTCCGGGTTGAACTCCCACATACGAAGAGATCGACATTGGCATGGCAGGACCCGACGAACTAGCATAACTTGCATTACTTTGACGAGACCGACATCCCTCTTGAGGAGATCTCGGATGCGACTTTGCAATGTCGGCACGTCATTAACCGGCCACCAGTCTAGCCCCTTGTTGACCCATGAAGCTAGTTGTGGTGGGGGCCTGAACGGAAGGCAGGGGGAGCCACCCACTTAGTACTTCGGGGAGCTGTGATGTAAAACCACTCCCGCTGCCATAAGTTAGATATCTCCGGGAAGGAACCCTTTGGCCATGGGGCATCGACGCCTTTGCTTATTGTGGCACCTCCACATTCTGCGTGTCGCCCATTGATCATCTTCGGCTTCACATTGAAGGTCTTGAGCCATAGGCCGAAGTGTGGGGTGATGCGGAGGAAGGCCTCACATACGACGATAAACGACGAGATGTGAAGAATTGAATCCGGAGCTAGATCGTGGAAGTCGAGCCCATAATAGAACATGAGCCCTCTAACGAAGGGATCAAGACTAAAGCCTAGCCCTTGGAGGAAGTGGGAAACAAATATGACACTCTCGTTGGGTTCGGGAGTGGGGATGACCTGTCCTCGGGCAGGCAGCCTATGCGAGATTTCGGCGGTCAGATACCTGGCCTCCCTTAGCTTCTTGATGTCCTCCTCTGTGACAGAGGAATCCATCCACCGGCCCTGAAGGTTGGATCCGGACATGATTGAAGGTCCGAAGCGCTTCGCCTGAGCCTTGGGTGTTGGAACTTGGGGTGGGGAAAGGGAGGGATTGCGCGTGATAAGAAAAGGACAGGCTTCGGCCCCTTTATAAAGAGGGCGAATATCAAGCGTCCTTCGTGTGGCCGTTTGGAACTTGCCTAAAATCGAGGAGTCGTACTAACGAGCATGATTGGGTTACCAACACCCGTATTGATGAGAATCCCGTGATAAGGGGACACGATCTCTGCTTCGACAAGACGTGCCAATAAAACCGCCTCGCAACACGTGCAGTGGCTGGTTGGGAAAAATGGTTCGAATAATGACCGAGGCTAGGGTGTGATATCATGTTATGAAAA
Source organism: Triticum urartu (assembly GCF_056163025.1). Taxonomy (NCBI): domain Eukaryota; kingdom Viridiplantae; phylum Streptophyta; class Magnoliopsida; order Poales; family Poaceae; genus Triticum; species Triticum urartu. Next base: position 411,014,001 of record NC_141879.1, on the reverse strand, counting down.
GTTGTCAGCAGATTAGATTTGTGGAAATATTATACTCTTTGTGGTGGTATGTGGAATTTGTTTTGCAGAGTCGGACACTATCCTTGTGTTCAAAATCTTCTATGGAGTATTCGGAGGAGGAACCCGCCTTGCAATGCCGAAGACAATCTGCGCGCCGGACTCATCGTCATTGAAGCCTGGTTCAGGGGCTACTGAGGGAGTCCTGGATTAAGGGGTCCTCGGACAGCTGGACTATATATATCTCTTGGCCGGACTGTTGGACTATGAAGATACAGGATTGAAGACTTCGTCCCATGTCCGGGTGGGACTCTCCTTTGCGTGGAAGGCAAGCTTGGCCATTCGGATATGTAGATCTCCTCCCTTGTAACCGACTCTATGTAACCCTAGCCCCTTCTGGTGTCTATATAAACCAAAGGGTTTAGTCCGTAGGACAACAACAATCATACCATAGGCTAGCTTCTAGGGTTTAGCCTCTTCGATCTCGTGGGAGATCAACTCTTGTAATACTCATATCATCAATATCAATCAAGCAGGAAGTAGGGTATTACCTCCACCGAGATGGCCCGAACCTGGGTAAACATTGTATCCCCGCCTCATGTTACCATCCGCCTTAGACGCACAGCTCGGGACCCCCTACTCGAGATCTACCGGTTTTGACACCGACAGTTAATGCTAATTAAGTTCGTCATTTTACTTCAGTTAATGCCACCGCTCATCCAGAATACTATTTAACATTGGCAGGGATATGAGGCTTGTGCCTTTGTTAACTAGCTGGATGAAGAATGGCATGGCAGGGATCGGAGTGTTATCACCAAGCTCGCAGAAGATAACGTGAAGCTAAAGAAGAGAATGGCTGATCTGGAATGTACAATCAGTACGATGAAGCAAGAAAGAATCAATCATAGGCAACAGATGAAAGCAAGAGACAAGAAGGAACTAGCATGTGTAGTTGTGGTAGTCGCGTTAGCCATGTTCTATGCATTGTTTGCAATGATGATTAGGGGTTTTGTTTGACAGTATTGCTAAAGAACATCTAGATGTGCTCTAAGTAATGCACATCTAGGTCCTATGCCATTGATGTTACGCGAAGGTTCGCGCAGATATTTTTCTGTCTTTTTTCTTTTCCTTTCTAGTTTGATTATTACTGGCTTTATCAATAAGAAGAGCTCAATGTATTGCTTGCCAGCTGTCCTACTCCGTTCATGCCGGTACCGGTGCATAATCCCAAAACTTGTTCCTTGTTTTTGTCCTAAAAAAGGAAACCAGCCAAATAGCCAATAGGAGTCCTACGCAACCCCAGGAATTTGGAGCGACTGGGTATAATTGCGGTTGATTATATCAACGGTTAGATAATACGTCAAGCCCCGCTTCAATTCCCCCCTCCCCGCGCTAGAAAAACCCCCCACCCCACTTCAATTGGCAGTTCCTCTTCTTTTCATACCCCCTGCGCTTAAGTGTCCACCATCTTCATTGTCCCTGGCAGGCTGCACTACACACTGGCACACATTCTACAGCCATGTCGAGCGACAGTGAGGACGATAGTTCGGCCAGCAGTCTGGCGCCTGATGATAGGTCAACATCGGAACCATCCCGCTCGTCTTCCATGAGTCCGGTGTCGAGCCCAGACCTCGATTATATCTGATTCATGGAAGGGACGCTGCCTCTGGAGTCGTCATATGACAACCAGACGGACGAGGAGTCGTCGAAGGACGAAGAAGAGGACGACGATGATGAGGAGGAGGAATGGTCGAATGAGGAGGAGGACGACGACGACAGCAACGACGATGACAATGGCGGTGGTGATGAAAAGCCAACGGTCAGCAGCAAGAAGCGTCCTCGCCAAGACGATGTTGCGGGGCCATCCAACAACAACAACAACAAGAAGGACTAAATTAAGAAGATTGTATATATCTCTATTTATCCTGTCAATCTCATCGCCGACGGTTAGTAATATGTATTCGACATAGATCTTCTACATTATTGCCCACAGGTTGGTTTGTTGAACTGTGTGCCCCGACGAGCACACAATTCACAAAAAAAAGATGGTATGGGCTGTCGATAATGATCGCACACAATTCTGATTACCGGCCTGTTTGCCGGGTATCACACACATCTTGTTATGCCGAATCGTTTGTGTTCACCTCAATCCTCACAAATGGTTCATCGGAGTGAACTATATGTCGTATATAGCACACACACCTTGATCTGGCTGCCTGTTTTTGTTGTTCTGTCTCACCGCAAACAATTCGTACGGATCAACCATATGCCCTTCATCGCACACACAACTAAAATATGAACCGTGTTTGATGCATCCTCCATCACAAATGTTTTGCACCTTTTTTGATGGTTTTCATACACCACCGTTTGCGATTATTGCATCGCACACAGTTTCTTGAAGGGCCACTGATCATAGTGTCGCGTTAGCAGCATCCTGCAGTAGTGTAGCCTCTATGGTACCACGCATTGCCCTTTCTCACCTCAAGAGTCGGTGAAAACTTCGCTGGTGCATCCAAACCCCGTGATATGATACTCTCTATCACACATAAGACTTATTATATCTTCCTCAAAACAGCCACCATACCTACCTATTATGGCCTTTCCATAACCATTCCGAGATATATTGCCAAGCAACTACCACCACTTCCGTTTTGATGACTTGAGCATTCATTGTCATGTTGCTTTGCATGATCGTATGATAGCTAGCATGATATTTCCATGGCTTGTCCATTTTTTGATATGTCTACTATGCTAGATCATTGCACATCCTGGTACACTACCAGAGGCATTCATATATAGGCATACTTTGTTCTAGGTATCGACTTGTAATATTAAGTTGTAAGTAAATAGAAGTGTGATGATCATCATTATTCATTATTAGAGTGTGTCCCAGTGAGGAAAGGATGATGGAGACTATGATTCCCCCACAAGTCAGGATGAGGCTCTGGACAAATAAAAAAAGGAAAAAGTGAGGCCAAAAACGGCCCAAGAAAAAGGAAAAAATTAAGAGAAAACAGAGAAGGGGCATGCAAATACCACACTTATGCTTCAAAGTAGCACCATGTTTTTCATGTAGAGAGTCTCCTATGTAGTCACTTTCATATACTAGTGGGAATTTTTCATTATAGAGTTAGATGCACACCCCCTTAGTTTTCATATTGAGCTTTCATACACTTATAGCTCTTAGTGCATCCGTTGCATGGCAATCCCTACTCCTCGCATTGATATCAATTGATGGACATCTCCATAGCCCGTTGATTAGCCGCGTCAATGTGAAACTTTCATACTTTTTTGTCTTCTCTTTGTTTACCCCTAACATCAGACTATATTCCACCCATAGTGCTATGTCCATGGCTTGCGCTCATGTATTGTGTGAGGGTTGAAAAAGCTGAAGTGCGTTAAAAAGTATGAATCAATTGCTCGGCTTGTCATCGGGGTCGTGCATTATAAATACTTTGTGTTAAGAAGATGCAGCATGACAAGACTATATGATTTTGTAGGGATAGTGTTCTTTAGCATTGATATTTTGAAAGACATGATTGTTTGTTGGGATGCCCGAGTATTGATGTATTTATGTCAAATTATAGACTATTGCTTTGAATCACTCGTGTCTTAATATTCATGCCATGATTAGATATATGATCAAGATTATGCTAGGTAGCATTCCACATCAAAAATTATTATTTTTTATCATCACCTACTCGAGGACGAAAAGGAATTAAGCTTGGGGATGTTGATATGTATCCGTCTTATCTATATTTTTTGATTGTTTCATGCCAATATTATACAACTTTCACATACTTTTGGCAACAATTTATATTATTTTATTGGACTACCATATTGATCCAGTGCTAGTTCCTGTTTGTTGCATGTTTTTTGTTTCGCAAAATATCCTTATCAAACAAAGTCCAAACGCGATAAAAATTTATGGAGAATTATTTTGGAATATATGTGATTTTTGGGAATTGAATCATCACAAACGGATGTCCATGATACGTCTCCAACGTATCTATAATTTTTTATTGTTCTATGCTATCATATTATCTGTTTTGGATGTTTTATATGCATTAATATGCTATTTTATATGATTTTTGGCACTAACCTATTAACCTAGAGCTCAGTGCCAGTTTATGTTTTTCCTTGTTTTAGAGTTTCACATAAAAGGAATACCAAACGGAGTCCAAACGGAATAAAATTTTCGCAATGATTTTTCTTGGACCAGAAGACACCTAGGAGACTTGGAATGCAAGTCAGAAGAGACACGAGGCGGCCACAATGGTGGAGGGCGCCCCCCCCCCCAACCTTGTGGGCCCCTCGGTGACCGCCTGACCCAGATCTTCCTCCTATGTATTCTCATATGCCCCTAAAACTTCTGAGGGAGCCATGAAACCACTTTTCCACCGCCGCAACCTTATGTACCCATGAGATCCCATCTAGGGGCCTTTTCCGGCATCCTGCCTAAGGGGGATTCGATCACGGAGGGCTTCTACATCAATACCATTGCCTCTCCGATGAAGCGTGAGTAGTTGAACACAGACCTACGGGTCCATAGCTAGTATCTAGATGGCTTCTTCTCTCTCTTTGATTCTCAATACCATGTTCTCCTCGATGTTCTTGGAGATCTATTCGATGTAATACTCTTTTGCAGTGTGTTTGCCGAGATCCGATGAGTTGTGGATTTATGATCAGCTTATCTATGAATATTATTTGAATCTCCTCTGAATTCGTATATGCATGATATGATATCTTTGCAAGTCTCTTCGAACTATCGATTTGGTTGGCCAACTAGATTTGTTTTTCTTGCAATCGGAGAAGTTCTTAACTTTGGGTTCAATCTTGCGGTGCTCGATCCTAGTGACAGAAGAGGAACCGACCTGTATTGTATTGTTGCCATCGAGGATAAAAAGATGGGGTTTATATCATATTGATTGAGTTTAACCCTCCACATCATGTCATCTTGCCTAATGCGTTACTCTGTTCTTATGAACTTAATACTCTAGATGCATGCTTAAGGTGTTACTTCGTTCTTTATGAACTTAATACGCTAGATGCATGCCGGATAGCAGTCGATGTGTGGAGTAATAGTAGTAGATGCAGAATCGTTTCGGTCTACTTGACATGGACATGATGCCTATATTCATGATCATTGCCATAGATATCATCATAACTTTGCGCTTTTCTATCAATTGCTCGGCAGTAATTTGTTCACCCACCGTAATAATTTCTATCTTGAGAGAAGCCTCTAGTGAAACCTATGCCCCCCGAGTCTATTTTCCATCATATAAGTTTTCGATCTATAATTTTAGTTTCCTATTTACTTCCTTTGCAATCTTTTACTTTTCATTTCATAAACAAAAAATACCAAAAATATTACTTTACAGTTTATCCATCTCTATCAGATCTCACTTTGCAAAGAACCGTGAAGGGATTGACAACCCCTTTATCGTGTTGGGTGCAAGTTGGTGTTTGTTTGTGCAAGTATTCGGTGGCTTGTCGCGTTGTCTCCTACTGGATTGATACCTTGGTTCTCAAAACTGAGGGAAATACTTCCTCTACTTTGCTGGATCACCCTTTCCTCTTCAAGGGAAAAACCAATGCTAGTTGAAGAGGTAGCAGGAAGAATTTCTGGCGTCGATGCCGGGGAGAACTACGCCAAGCCGAGACATACCAAGTACCGATCATAAACTCTCATCCCTCGCATTACATTATTAGCCATTCGCCTCTCATTTTCCTCTCCCCCATTTCTAAACAATTTTCAAAAAGATTCACTTTATCTTCACCCTTCTTCCGTTCGTTTCCTTCACTTGTTTTTGTGTGCTCATGTGTTGGATTGCTTGCTTTGTCATGATTTCTCAAGATAATACCAAATTGTGTGACTTTTCCATTACCAACATCAATGATTTTATTAGTACTCTAATTGGTCCCGATGCTAATGTGGAATCTTGTGAAATTAATATCGCTTTTCTGAATCTTGTTATGAAAGATAAATTTTCCGTCCTTTCCAATGAAGATGTCGTATCCCATCTTAATAATTTCGTTGATTTGTGTGATATGCAAAAGAAAAAAGATGTGGATAATGATATTGTTAAACTGAAGCTATTTCTATTCTCGCTTAGGGATCACGCTAAAACTTGGTTTTCATCTTTGCCTAAAAATAGTATTGATTCATGGAACAAGTGTAAAGATGCTTTTATTTCCAAGTATTTTCCTCCCGCTAAGATCATCTCACTTAGGAATGATATTATGAATTTTAAGCAACTCGATCATGAACATGTTGCACAATCTAGGGAGAGGATGAAATTAATGATTAGAAATTGCCCTATGCATGGTTTGAATTTGTGGATGATTATACAAATTTTTTATGCTGGATTGAATTTTTCTTCTAGAAATCTTTTATTTCGGCTGCGAGAGGCACTTTTATGGAAATTACTTTATGAGAAGCTACTAAACTCCTATATAATATTATGGTAAATTATTCTCGATGGCATACCGAAAGATCTTCCACTAGTAAAAAGGTGCATGCTATTGAAGAGATTAATGTTTTGAGTGGAAAGATGGATGAGCTTATGAAATTATTTTCTAGCAAGAGTGTTCCTATTTATCCCAATGATATTCCTTTGTCAACTTTGATTGAAAACAATAATGAATATATGGATGTGAATTTTGTTGGTAGGAACAACTTTGGTAATAACACGTATAGAGGTAATTTTAATCCAAGGATGTTTCTTAGTAAGTCCTCTAATAATTATGGTAGTTCCTACAACAATTCTCATGGAAATTATAATAAGATGAACTCTAATTTTGAGAATAGTGTTAAAGAATTTATTAGTTCACAAAAAAATTCAATGCTTTGATTGAAGAAAAATTGCTTAAGATTGATGATTTGGCTAGGAACTTGGATATAATTTATCTTGATGTTGATTCTTTGAAACTTAGATCTATTCCACCTAAGCATGATATCAATGAGTCTCTCAAAGCCATGAGAATTTCCATTGATGAGTGTAAAGAAAGAACCGCTAAGATGCGTGCTAAGAAAGATTGGTTTATAAAAGCGTGTTCTTCTAGTTTTCGTGAAAATAATGATGAAGATCTTAAAGTGATTGATGTGACTCTTATTGCATCTTTGTTTTCCAATGTAAATCTTGATAAAGATGGGACTGGAGATGAGTCAACTTTAGTCAGAAGGCGTCCTAGTGATTCGGAGTTTTTAGATCTAGATACAAAAATTGATAAAAGTGGGATTGGAGAGGTCAAAACTTTAGGTAGCAATGATCCCACTCTTTTGGATTTCAAGGACTTTAATTATGATAATTTTTCTTTAATATATTGTATTTCCTTGTTGCAATCCATGTCGAACTCTCCTCATGCTTATAATCAAAACAAAGCTTTTACTAAACATATCGTTCATGCTATGATGCAATCTTTTGAAGAAAAGCTTGAATTGGAAGTTTCTATCCCTAGAAAACTTCATGATGAGCGGGAACCTACTATTAAGATTAAAATTAAAGATTATGAGTGCCATACTTTGTGTGATTTGGGTGCTAGTGTTTCTATGATTCCGAGAACTTTTATGTGATGTGTTAGGTTTTCGTGACTTTTGATGATTGTTCTTTAAATTTGCATTTTGCAGATTCCACTATTAAGAAACCTACGGGAAGAATTAATGATGTTATTATTGTTGCTAATAGGAATTATGTGCCCGTAGATTTCATTGTTCTTGATATAGATTGCAATCATACATGCCCTATTATTCCTTGTACACCTTTCCTTAGAACGATTGGTGCAATTATTGATATGAAAGAAGGAAACATTAGATTTAAATTTCCGTTAAGGAAAGGCATGGAACACTTCCCTAGAAAGAAAATTAAATTGCCTTATTAATCTATTATGAGAGCCACTTATGGATTGCATGTCAAAGATGAAAATACTTAGATCTATTCGTGTTTTATGCCTAGCTAGGGGTGTTAAACAATAGTGCTTGTTGGGAGGCAACCCAATTTTATTTTTGTTTTTTTGCTTTTTAGTTTATGTTTTGCAATAAATAATTCATATAGCCTCTCTTTGGATGTGGTTTTATGTTTTAGTTAGTGTTTGTGCCAAGTACGACCTTTGGGATAGCTTACGGTGATAGTTGATTTGATCCTGCTGAAAAAACAGAAACTTTTGCATCCAGGAGGTTAGTTTTTATCTTTAACAGAAGCACGATAAAATATTGATTCCTACTGAAGAGGTTTTAATAAACAAATTGTCTAGGACTTCCTAATTTCTCAGGATTTTTGGAGTTACAGAAGTATTCTAAATATCCATATTACTACTGATTATTCTGTTTTTGACAGATTCTGTTTTTCGCATGTTGTTTGCTTATTTTGATGAATCTATGGCTAGTATCGGGGGGTATGAACCATGGAAAAGTCGGAATACTGTAGATATTACACCAATATAAATAAAGAATGAGTTCACAACAGTACCAAAAGTGGTGATTTATTTTCTTATACTAACGGAGCTTACGAGATTTTCTGTTGAAGTTTTGTGTTGTGAAGTTTTCTAGTTTTGGTTAAGGATTTGATGGACTATGGAATAAGGAGTGGCAAGAGCCTAATCTTGGGGATTCCCAAGGCACCCCAAGATAATATTCAAGGAGGCCAAAGGGTCTAAGCTTGGAGATGCCTCGGGAAGACATCCCCTCTTTCGTCTTCGTCTATCGGTAACTTCACTTGAGGCCATATTTTTATTCACCACATGATATGTGTTTTGCATGGAGCGTCTTGTATGATTTGAGTCTTTGATTTTTAGTTTGCCACAATCATCCTTTATGTACACACCTTTTGGGAGAGACACACATGAATCGTGATTTATTAGAATACTCTATGTGCTTCACTTATATTTTTTGAGCTAGGCAAAATTGCTCTAGTGCTTCACTTATATCCTTTTTAGAGCGCGACCGTGGTTTTATTTTATAGAAATTTATGAACTCTCGTACTTCACTTATATTATTTTGAGAATCTTTAGAACAGCATGGTAATTTGCTTTGGTTATAAAATTAGTCCTAATATGATAGGCATCCAAAAGGGATATAATAAAAACTTTCATATATAATGCATTGAATACTATGAGAAGTTTGATTCCTTATGATTGTTTTGAGATATGAAGATGGTGATATTAGAGTCATGCTAGTAAGTATTTGTGAATTTGAGAAATACTTGTGTTAAGGTTTGTGAGTCCCGTAGCATGCACATATGGTGAACCGTTATGTAATGAAGTTGGAGCATGAGATGTTTTTTGATTGTCTTCCTTATGAGTGGCGGTCGGGGACGAGCGATGGTCTTTTCCTACCAATCTATCCCCCTAGGAGCATGCACGTAGTACTTTGTTTCGATGACTAATAGATTTTTCCAATAAGTATGTGAGTTCTTTATGACTAATGTTGAGTCCATGGATTATACACACTCTCACCTTTCCGCCATTGATAGCCTCTCTAGTACCACGCAAATTTCGCCGGTACCGTAAACCCACCACATATCCTTCCTCAAAACAGCCACCATACCTACCTATTATGGCATTTCCATAGCCATTGATATATTGCCATGCAACTTTCCACCGTTCCGTTTATTATGACACGTTCCATCATTGTCATATTGCTTTGCATGATCATGTAGTTGACATCATATTTGTGGCAAGGCCACCATTCATCATTTTTTATACATGTCGCTCTTGATTCATTGCACATCCCAGTACACCGCTAGAAGCATTCACATAGAGTCATATTTTTGTTCTAGTATCGAGTTGTAATTTTCGAGTTGTAAGTTAATAGAAGTGTGATGATCTTCATTATTAGAGCATTGTCCCATGTGAGGAAAAAAAGAGAAAGGCCAAATAAAAAAAGAGAAGGCCCAAAAAATAAAATAAAAAATAAGAGAAAAAGAGAGAAGGGACAATGTTACTATCCTTTTTGCCACACTTGTGCTTCAAAGTAGCACCATGATCTTGATGATAGAGAGTCTCCTATGTTGTCACTTTCATATAGTGGGAATTTTTCATTATAGAACTTGGCTTGTATATTCCAACGATGGTTTTCCTCAAAACGCCCTAGGTCTTCATGAGCAAGCAAGTTGGATGAACACCCACTTAGTTTTCTTTTTGAGCTTTCATAAACTTATAGCTCTAGTGCATCAGTTGCATGGCAATCCCTACTCACTCACATTAATATATATTAATGGGTATCTCCATAGACCATTGGTACGCCTAGTTCATGTGAGACTATCTCCTTCTTTTTGTCTTCTCCACAACCATCGTCTATTCCACCTATAGTGTTATGTCCATGGCTCACGCTCATGTATTGTGTGAAAGTTGAAAAGGTTTGAGAACATCAAAATTATGAAACAATTTCTTGGCTTGTCATCGGGGTTGTGCATGATTAGAATATTTTGTGTGATGAAGATGGAGCATAGCCAGACTATATGATTTTGTAGGGATAAGCTTTCTTTGGCCATGTTATTTTGAGAAGACATAATTATTTGTTAGTATGCTTGAAGTATTATTGTTTTTATGTCAATATTAAACTTTTGTTTTGAATCTTACGGATCTAAACATTCATGCCACAATAAAGAGAATTACATGGATAAATGTGTTAGGTAGCATTCCACATCAAAAATTTTGTTTTTATAGTTTACCTACTCGAGAACAAGCAGGAATTAAGCTTGGGGATGCTTGATACGTCTCCAATTGCCTGGCTTGTCATCGGGGTTGTGCATGATAAATACTTGGTGTTAAGAAGATGGAGCATGGCAAGATTATATGATTTTGTATCAAATATTAAACTATTATTTTCAATCTTATGGATCTGAATATTCATGCCACATAAATAAAGATTACATGTAAACATGTAAGGCAGCATTCCACATCAAAAATTCTGTTTTTATATTTACCTCCTAGAGGACGAGCAGGAATTAAGCTTGGGGATGCTTGATACTTCTCCAACGTATCTATAATTTTTGATTGTTCCATGCTTTTATATTACCTGTTTTGGATGTTTTATACGCATTAATATGATATTTTATATTACTTTTGAGACTAACCTATTAACTTAGGGCCCAGTGCCAGTTTATGTGTTTTCCTTGTTTTAGAGTTTCGCAGAAAAGGAATACCAAACGGAGTCCAGACGGAATGAAACTTTCGCAATGATTTTTCTTGGACTAGAAGACATCCAGAGAGCTTGGAGTGCACGTCGGGAAAGCCACGAGGCGGCCACAAGGTCGGGAGGCGCGCCCAGGGGGTAGGGCGCGCCCCCACCCTTGTGGGCCCCTCGTGAATCCACCGACCTATTTCTTCCGCCTATATATTCTTAAATATCCCAAAAACTTCCAGGGGAGCCACGAAACCACTTTTCCACCGCCGCAACCTTCTGTACCCGTGAGATCCCATCTAGGGGCCTTTTTCGACATTGTGCTGGAGGGGGGTTAGATCACAGAGGGGTTCTACATCAACACCATTGCCTCTCCGATGAAGCTGAGTAGTTTACCATAGACCTATGGGTCCATAGCTAGTAGCTAGATGGCTTCTTCTATCTCTTTGATTCTCAATACCATGTTCTCCTCGATGTTCTTAGAGATCTATTCGATGCAATACTTTTTTTGCAGTGTGTTTGCTGAGATCCGATGAATTGTGGATTTTTGATCAGCTTATCTATGAATATTATTTGAATATCGTCTGAATTCTTATATGCATGATTTGATATCTTTGCAAGTCTCTTCGAACTATCGATTTGGTTTGGCCAACTACATTGGTTTTTCTTGCAATGGGAGAAGTGCTTAGCTTTGGGTTCAATCTTGCGGTGCTCGATCCTAGTGACAGAAGGGGAACCGACACGTATTGTATTGTTGCCATCGAGGAAACAAGATAGGGTTTTCATCATATTGCTTGAGTTTATCCCGCTACATCATGTCATCTTACTTAATGCGTTACTTTCTTCTTATGAACTTAATACTCTAGATGCAGGAAGGAGTTGGTCGATGTGTGGAGTAATAGTACTAGATGCAGAATCATTTCGGTCTACTTGATACGGAAGTGATGCTTATATTCATGATCATTGCCTTAGATATCATCATAACTTTGCGCTTTTCTATCAATTTCTCGGCAGTAATTTGTTCACCCACCGTAATATTTTCTATCTTGAGAGAAGCCTCTAGTGAAACCTATGGCCTGCGGGTCTATTTTCCATCATATAATCTTATATTACCATCATATAAGTTTCTGATCTACAGTTTTAGTTTCCTATTTACTTTCTTTGCAATCTTTTACTTTCTGATCTATACCAAAAATATCACTTTATCGTTTATCCATCTATATCAGATCTCACTTTGCAAATAACCGCGAAGGGATTTACAGCCCCTTTTTCGTAATGGGTGCAAGTTGGTGTTTGTTTGTGCAGGTATTCGGTGGCTTGTGTGTTGTCTCCTACTGGATTGATACCATGGTTCTCAAAAGCTGAGGGAAATACTTACTCTACTTTGCTGCATCACCCTTTCCTCTTCATGGGAAAAACCAATACAAGCTCAAGAGGTTGCATGGCCACCCCGTAAGTCGGTTGGGGCTCTTCTTCGGGCAAACATGACAGATCCCCGCTGAGGGTGTTGCAATATGTTCATGATTCGCTTATGGTGGGTGGCTAGAGTGACAAAAGCTTACACCCGAGTAGGTGGGTTGTTGCATATGGGATAAAGAGGACTTGATACTTAATGCTATGGTTGGGTTTTACCTTACGATCTTTGGTAGTTGCGGATGCTTGCTAGAGTTCCAATCATAAGTGCACATGATCCAGGTATGGAAAGTATGTTCGCTCATGCCTCTCCCTCATATAAAATGGCCATAATGATTACCGGTTTAGTTATCGATCACCTAGGAACAAAAAATTTCTTGTGTGACAAAAGCTTTCTACTAAACTACTACTTTTATTATCTTGCAATTTATTTGTAGTTTTATTCTCACAAAGTACTTCTAGTTTCATACTTGTTCTAGTTAAAGCAAATGTTAAAGTGTGCGTAGAGTTGTATCAGTGGTTAATAGAACTTGAGGGAATATTTGTTCTACCTTAAGCTCCTCATTAGGTACAACACTCTTATTTATCAAAAAAGGCTACAAACAATCCCCTATACTTGGGGGTTATCAAGACCTTTTTTTAGCGCCGTTGCCAAGGAGCAATACCGTGGGGTGAATATTCTCGTGTGTGCTTGTTTGCTTTATCACTAAGCAGTTTTTTTCTGTTCTAAGTTGTTTTCTATCTTTATTTATGTATATGGAACACAAAATATAAAAAAGGTGTATTTTCTACTCATGGAGATGGGGAACCTCCTAAAACCCTTGATGCTCGTTATGTGAAAAATATTAACACTACTTTGATAATCCTGATAAAACCCCATTCAACTTGATAATGGGAGACACGTTGGATCAATGTGAATACTTTAGGGATTATCGCTTGACTCAAAAAGGGAAATTGTTATGGGATCAAATTCATGTGTTGCAATGGTATGCTTGGAATTTATGCTCGAGATATGATTATACTTTTGCCCTAGGATGAAGCTCGACACCTTCCATTTTCTTGTAAATTTAATGATAATGAAACCTTGTCTTCTTATGCTAATGGTAGATATGATTACTATGATGTTGAACAAATTGAAGAATTTGTTGCTTTTAAGGGTCCTTATGAAATTGCTTCTTTGATTGAAAAGCATGATGCTACTCTTAAGAAATCTGAAAATTTAGCTATGCTTGAATATTGCTATAAAAATTATCCCTCTAATGCTTATGTTAAATCATATATTGAGGACTCCTCCGCAGCCCAGGAAGAGATTAATATTTTGCAGGAATCTATGGAAGAAGAAATTGATGAAACTGTGAGCTCAGTCGATGAAAAAGATGATGAGGAGAGCTAAGAACAAAAGGAGGAAGAGCGAATTAGCTACCCGTGCCCACCTTCTAATGAGAGTAACTCTTCAACTCATACATTGTTTAATTTCCCTTCGTGCTTACCGAAGGATGAATGCTATGATAATTGCTATGATCCCGTTGATTCGTTTGAAATATCCCTTTTTGATGAACTTGATGCCTGGTATGCTTGTGGCCAAGATGCTAATATGAATGATGCTTATGGAGATGAACTTGCTATAGTTCCTTATGTTAAAAATGAAATTGTTGCTATTGCACCCACGCATGACAGTCATATTATCTTTTGAATTCTCCCAACTACACTATATCGGAGAAGTTTGCTCTTATTAAGGATTATATTGATGGGTTGCGTTTTACTGTAACACATGATGATTTGGATGAATATAATATGCATGTGCTTGCAACTCCTACTTGGAATTATTAAGAGAGAGGAACTACATGTCCACCTCTCCATGTTTCCAACACAATAAAATTACAAGAAACTGCTTATGTTATGTATTGGCCTTTACTTGATGTTTATGAATTGTTCTTTTATAACATGTTGATGCATAGGAAGAGAGTTAGACTTCATCATTGCATGATATATGTTTCTTTTTGCTCACTAGTAAATTATAAAATCATTGCTAATTAAAATTGGCTTTGGTATACCGTGGGATCTGGGTGGATCAATTAGTTCAGCACTTTATGACTAGCTTAATGGCTTTAAAGAAAGCGCTGCCAAGGAGACAACCCAGAAGTTTTAGACAGTCATTTATTTATGTTGTGTGATTTTTAAAAAGTATAAAAAATATATAGAGGGGAAATTAAAACTTTTCAAAAAGAAAAGTGAAAGTAAGAAAGACGAGCACCGTTGAAGTGGGAGAGCTCCTTGAACTTTGTTCATGCCCATGGAAACTTTGCAAATCTTGAATTATAGAAAATTTTCAACAAAAATAATTATCCCCTTGTACAAATCCATTGTATTATAAAAATAATGTGCCAAGATTTTCCTTTAGGATGATTAGATTGCTCGTTGGTATGTGCGGTGCAAAACATAGACTTCTGCTGTAGTGTGTGAATTTACATTTTTTGCTGGAGCATGAATAATTTCTGAATTTTAAATAGTACTGCTATGCAAATTGTTTATTTTGTCCTAATTGTTGAAAATTGTTTATTTTTTCCTAATTTTTCAAATTTTTGGAGTTACAGAAGTATGGTCAATGTTCAGATTACTTCAGACTGTCCTGATTTTGACAGATTCTGTTTTTGATGAATTGTTTTGCTTGTTTTGATGAAACTTGATTGTATCGGTGGTATAAGCCATGGAGAAGTTATAATAGAGTAGGTATAATGCAAAAACAAAATATGAATGGGTTTGCAACAGTACTTAAAGTAGTGATTTGCATTATTATACTAACGGATCTCACCGAGTTTTCTGTCAAGTTTTGTGTGGATGAAGTGTTCGGAGATCGAGGAGGTCTCGATATGAGGAGAAGGAAGAGAGGCAAGAGTTCAAGCTTGGGGATGCACAAGGCACTCCAAGTAAATATCCAAGGATATCAAGCGTCTAAGCTTCGGGATGCCCCAGAAGGCATCCCATCTTTCTTTAACAAGTATCGATATGTTTTGGTTTGTTTTGTTCATAAGATATGTGTAAATCTTAGAGCGTCATGTGATTTTTATCTTTCTTTTAATAATGCACCATGCTGGTATGAGATAGTCCTTGGTTGATTTATAGAATGCTCTTTGCACTTCACTTATATCTTTTGAGTATGGCTTTATAGAATGCTTCATCTGCTTCACTTGTATCATTTGAAGTTACAGCTCGGTGGTCCAGGGAGGTTGGTCAGTTTTTGAGCGGTTATCGGGGCCTAGTCATGATGGAAATAATCAAGCAATTATCCCCTCTTCATCACTGCATAATCACGGTGTTAACCAGCCTCAAATTGAGCCTCATATTGCTTCACGTCTGCATGGGGTGTCGTACATTATCTGCCATGCATGTGGAGACACGGGGCATTTTGCGCGCAACCGTCCAAACCCAAACCTTCCTGGGCTTTGGCCTTTCATTAAATTTAACTCTTTCCCTAGCCCACCTGAAGAAGCTTGGGCTGAGGGAGCCGTTGAGGCCTAGTTCCACTGTATTGGGCCGGCAGCACCAATTAGGCGGGTTTCGTCATTTAAGGAGCTAGTCAAGGACCATTTCCCAAATTTCCAACCGAGACCGGTGCTTGCCTCCTCGCATTCCACTGCACCTACCAACTCTGCTACTTCCTCTTCTCCCACCTCGACAAGCTTTCCTGGTTCCTCCTCGTCGCTAGTAAGGACTGTGGTAGCCGCCTCGTCGATGGATGATCTGATGGCCAACATTCCCATCGACCCGCTCCCATTTGTGCCAGAAGGTTTTCAGATACAAGAAATCGAGGGAAGAACTGGGGTTTCTTGTGCCATTCTTCCCCAACGCCCTCGAAGACACGAAGATTGGGAGATAGCTCCCATCCATCCATATCCTGATGAGGTATTTTTCCCTAATGTCCGAGAGGTTCTAGAGGAATTTTTTCAAGAGGATGCTCATGTTGGGTTCAGAGAGATCCAACCCTGCCCCTTTGGAGAAGCTTACGTCCAATTCTTGCATGTGAAGGATAGAGACAGGCTCATTAGGCAGACCCCACATGCATTTGGAGATGTGTTTATTTCTTTTACTAAGCACAATGAGGGCAGAAACTGGCGTAGGCTCAATTTCAATAGGACTTGTTGGTTGCTGTTCATCGGTGTTCCGTTCGATTTCTGTAATACTGAAGACATTGCTGCTGCCATTTCCAAATGGGGGAGAATCATCAGCTGGGAAAGGGAGGATGCTTTGAGGGGGGAAATTCTGGTTAAGGCAAGGGTGACAGAGCTCATTGATATACCAAAAAGTATCAGGTGGTCTGAGGGAGAGAGATTTGAAGAAGAATCATCGACCAATTCTCTTGAAGTCCTTTTGGAGGAGATGCTGGGTGGTGGGCCAGCAGATGAGGACCCTATCCCGCAGGATGGTGTGGACCCACACCCAGTTCCACAACATGCAAATGATTTCCTAGGTTTTCAGACACTGCCAGTGCATAATGTTCACATTCAAAATGAGGGCTGGGATGCCTGGGAGGATCCTGTTGAGCAAGATGATCAGGGGTAGCATTGGGCTTTCCCACAACAAGACCCAGTGGCACCACTGCAGCAGCAGGTTGAGCTTCCAGTTCAGCAGGATGATGGACACCCTAATAGCAGCATTACAACAACTATCTCTCTATCAGATGGCCTGCTATCTCTCACCCATTCTGCAAGTGAAGAGGTCAATCAGGCCATGCATGTTCAGCCAATGGCCATGGGACTGCTGAATATTGCTTTGGCATACCATGCTGAAGATGAAGAAGAGGACCTGCAGTTGGATAACAACCCACAGCTAAATGATGAGTGTCGTGTCAAAACCGGCGGATCTCGGGTAGGGGGTCCCAAACTGTGCGTCTAAGGCGGATGGTAACAGGAGGCAGGGGACACGATGTTTTACCCAGGTTCAGGCCCTCTTGATGGAGGTAAAACCCTACGTCCTGCTTGATTTATTCTTGATGATATGAGTATTACAAGAGTTGATCTACCACGAGATCGGAGAGGCTAAACCCTAGAAGCTAGCCTATGGTATGATTGTATGTTGTCCTACGGACTAAAACCCTCCGATTTATATAGACACCGGAGGGGGCTAGGGTTACACAGGGTCGGTTACAAAGGAGGAGATATACATATCCGTATTGCCTAGCTTGCCTTCCACGCCAAGTAGAGTCATATCCGGACACGAGACGAAGTCTTCAATCTTGTATCTTCATAGTCCAACAGTCCGGCCAAAGGATATAGTTCGGCTGTCCGGAGACCCCCTAATCCAGGACTCCCTCAGTAGCCCCTGAACCAGGCTTCAATGACGATGAGTCCGACGCACAGTGTTGTCTTCGGCATTGCAAGGCGGGTTCCTCCTCCAGATACACCACAGAAGAGTTCGAATAAAAGGATAGTGTCCGACCCTGCAAAATAAGTTCCACATACCACCATAGAGAGATTACTATTTCCACAAATCTAATCTACTGACACATTTTGGCAACATGACATCATGCCATGGCTCGGTGATTATTCGAACCGTTTTTCTTTAACCAGCCCGCACATAACGCAAGGCAGTTTCTTGACACGTCTTGTCAAAGCAGAGATTGTGTCCCCCTTATTATGGGATTCTCATCAATACGGGTGTGGGTAACCCAACCATGCTTAGGACTTCTAGATTTTAGGCAAGTACCAAACGTCCACGAGGAGGACGCTTGATATTCACCCTCTTTATAAAGGGACAAGGCTTTTATCTTTTTCCTCCCGCGCTCAATCAAATCCTTCCCCCGCCTCGAGTTCTAACACCCAAAGCCTAGGTCAGGTGCTTCGGACCTTCAATCATGTCCGGATCCAGCCTCCAGGGCCGGTGGATGCCCTCCTCCGTCACGGAAGAGGATATCAAGAAGTTGAGGGAGGCAAGATACCTGACCACCAAAGTTTCGCATCGGCTGCTTGCCCGAGGGCAGGTCGTCCCTACTCCTGAACCCAATGAAGACGTCGTGTTCATCTCCCACTTCCTCCGAGGACTAGGCCTCACTCTGGATCCCTTCATAAGGGGTTTGATGTTCTATTACGGGCTTGATTTCCATGATCTAGCCCCAGATTCCTTTCTCCATATCTCGGCATTTATTGTCGTATGTGAGGCCTTCCTCCGCATTACCCCTCACTTCGGCCTGTGGCTCAAGACCTTTGATGTGAAGCCGAAGACGGTCGAGGGACAGTATGCAGCGTGCGGGGGTGCATTAATAAGCAAGATTGCCAGAGCTCCGTGGCCAAAAGGTTCCTTTCCAGAGGTGTCCAGATTATGGCAACGGGAGTGGTTCTACATCACCACTCCCAGAAGTGCCAGGTGGGTAGCTTCCCCCCCTTTCGCTCGGGCCCTCCACCACAACTGATGTCATGGATCAGCAGGGGGCTGAGCTGGGGTCCAGCCAAGGATGTGCCCATACTGCAGAGCCGCATCCGGGATGTCTTCGAGGGAGATTTTAGTTTGGTTATGGTAGTGCAAGTCATGCTAGTTCGTCAAGTCCAGCCTTGCAAACACCGGCCCCTCCGCTTGTGGGAATTCAGCCTAGAAGGACCGCGCGCTATTCAGAATTTCCTCAGCCTGACGCATGAGGAGATGTACAAGTCGTTCTTCGGACCCCAAATAGAGTGTCCGGACACCTCCGAGGACGTGGGCCTGAGCAGCAACCACACCGCGGCCCAAGTAAGTAATCCTCTAGCCGAACACACTGTCTTTCATTTATCATGACGTCATTCTGAAGAATCGCTTTTTGACCAGGACTGGATAACAAAGGCGAAGATGATCCGGTGTTCGGCCCCCTTCCCGAAGGCTTGGACAATCCGGTGCTGGAAAAGATGCTCGAGCCAGCACCTTGCCTGCTGCCTTCAAAGGAAGATGAAGGGGGGAATAAAGAGGGCGAAAGCGGGCCCCCACCGCTACCTATTCCAACCGAGGGAACGAGCGCCTCCGTGAGGGAGGATAACCAAGGGAAGGAATCTGATATTCCCTCGCCCCGGGGGAGGAAGAGGACTACCTCTGATGACCCGGAAACCAGGGTTTCCAAACGGGATAAGAAAATTCCACCAGAGGGTCCCGCCTCGGAGGGTGTTGTTGCCGCACAGAGTCCGTGCGGGGATCAGCCCTCTAACGAGCTGTAAGTAATCAAAAGGTACTTAATAGTGAAGATATTCTTCCTTACTCCTGAGGAAGATAACCGAAGCATCTATGTTGTAGTCTGGATCTGAGCCCTTCTCAGCAGATCTCGTCTTCGGGGGATCTTCTTTCGGAGATGATGGAGAGCGAAACGCCTCCCCCGGACTCCCCGGCTCAAGAAGCGGGCGACCTTGAAGTGTCATCACGGAGAGTTTCTCCGGATCCGGCAAGGCTAGAAGGTAATCCCATGGTCACCCGAAGCCCTCAATATCCGGCTCTTGAAGAGAGAAACCAAAAGAATCCGGCACCGTCTGCTATGCGGTCGGACGCACTGAGGGATCTGCTAGGGCGAGCCACTATCTCAGAAGAGCACCGTACATTGATGGGTATGATGACTAAAAGGATTTCGTCCCCCGAAAGCGGATTGCATGAAGCCTTTATGAGTCTACTGACGGGCTTTGAGGTACGTGAAATGATATGCATCCGCACATTTTTAGGTGCGCCCTGTGTAGATAGTAGCCCCTGAGACTCTGGTTGTCATCGAGAATGGCGGCGAACAGAGGATCGTAGTCCCAGGTAATATCCAGACTGTCGTTATGTGCAGGTGTCTGAAGAGCTAGCCGACCAATGGGGTTGCCGAACTAAAACTGGCGACTGGATGCGGCGGATGCCGACATCGAGCTTGTTAACAAGCGGCTGGACGAGGCACAGGGTAGGTGATATTTATAGTGAATGTCACATAGTAAGAGCAGCGTGATGCCAGTATCTTTAATATGTTGTGACTGCAGATGGAGCTGCCACCATGGAGGCCCTGCAGGCGGAGCTTGCCCGAGCCAAGGAGCAAGCAAGGAGTACTAATGCGTCCGCTTTGAAGGCGGCCGAAGAGTTGAAAGCCGAGAAGGCCGCTCATAGCGAGAGCAAAGAGAAAATGGCCAAAATAGTTGTGAAGTTAAAAGACACTGCCGACCGCTGCCAGTTTCTTGAAGAAGAAAACCAGGCGAAGGCTACGGACCTTGAAAAGGCCACAATGGCAACCAAAGACACCCGCTCTTCAATGAGAGTGAAGAAGGAGGAACTGCGTGAAGCCAGGGACATTGTGGCTGGGAAGCCCTTTATGCTGCGGAGGAAGTTCGACGATCCGCGGTATGCCCCTCTGGATTGGCTGTGGAGTTTGGCTGACGCATATCTGGACTTAGCGGCGAGCGCTGTCGATGCGACCGAATACTTCCGAGATCAGACATATCGTGAAGTGGACAAGCTATTCTGGTCGCAATTTAACGTTCCAGAGCATCCGCTTCCATTGACCGATCAGCTTGCCGAATGGGCCAAACTCAATAGATTGTTCGGACTCGCCATGAGGTCTGTCGTGGATCATCTGTGGCCAGAAAGGCCAAAGCCGAACAACTATTTTAGCTTGGTGCAGCAGTTCCTTGGTGCGGTGCCGCGCATTAATGGGATGAAGAGGTCGGCGTGCATAGAAGGCTCGCGGGTGGCCCTTGCCCATGTCAAAACATACTGGGCGGAGATGGATGCCACCACTGTCGCGGCGCAGGGTTCGGCCATAGGCCGAGTGGCTGCCGAGCACTATTTTGAAGAAGTTCTTGAGGGCGCTCGTACGATTGAGGCCCAGTGCTCGAAGAATGTTATGTTTGAGTGACATGTATTCCCATTGTAAAAACAATGTTTTATTGAATTTATCAAGGCTGTATTTATACTTTTGCCCGAAAGTATTGTGATGCCTCCTGTGCGGCCGTTTATGTATACATGTATATAACCTGAAAGATTGTAGTCGTCGGCTTCAGCCCCCATGCATATAATGCGGGGGTGTTTGCAGAAGACGCGTATTCACACTTAATCCAATGTCTTGGTCCTAATAAGGAGGTGATAGCGCAGCGAACTAGGCAACCAGAGTATAATGCTTTAACACTTTCACTTAGCCATAGGAGTTTGACAGTGGGGCTACTATATAGCCCCTGGTGGCTCCGCACTCGTCCGGATTCGGGGTGCGTACATGCCTGGCTGGGAAACGGCCCTTCGTTAATGCGGAGGAATCCCGAAGATTCCAATAGGTCATCGAGTGGTTGACCAGTCTCATGCTATATCATGACAGTCAGTTTTCGGCTTTCTCTACTGAGGTGCTCGTCCGGATGAACCAGGGCACAATCGCAGTAGTTCTCCTGGTGCCGCCTTAGCCGATAGAGCGGAACGTAAGGCAGCAAAACACAGGAGCCGGGCAAACCCAACATTTGACCAAAGACATGATTCAGAGCTGATGCATATAAGGCCAAACTCGCGACGCCAAACACTCCCTAAGGTATTCGGTCTTTATGGTGTAAACCGGGTCTAGACAGTACCCTTTGTAATAAGCCCCTGGTGTCCAGGTACGTGCATTATTCTGGCGTGGCCACATGCCAAGACATCAGCATCCTTCTCGGTTGTACTGAGAATCCGAGGTATGTAAATCAACAAGAGACAGTAAAAAAGGTTTACGTAGGGTCTTAATCTACAAAGAATCCTTGGAACGGGTCCCTGCTGCACGTCTGCGCCTGTGTCTCCGTTGTGCCGTATCCTGGACGGGTGTAGCACGATGGTCATCTGAAAAAGAGAGGAACTTAATTGAAAAGTTGCCGTGCAAAAGTTAAGTTATACTAAATAAACAATATATAGTTGAAAATGAGTAAAGGTGAGCCTTATTGCCACTTTTGCATGCGCGTTGAGCCCCTTGTATTGTAATAGGGGTATAGCCATCAAACCTGTATTAATTACATATAGCTGAGCCGGACTCGTCTAGCCGTGTCTGTGGTCTTAACAACCTGTCAAATGCTTGAGTTCGTGAGGCCGTTTAGTGTGCGGCGGCCAAGGCGGCCGCACCATCTTCGGCGCGCAAGGAGCGCTCAATATTTCCATTTACTGTAATGATGCCACGTGGGCCGGGCATCTTGAGCTTGAGGGAAGCGTAATGCAGTATTGCGCTAAAGCGAGCGAAAGCTTCGCGTCTGAGTAGTGCTTGATAGCCACTTTGGAATGGAGCGACGTGGAAAGTTAAATTTTCGGAGCGGAAGTTATCGGGGAAGCCGAATATAACCTCTAGTAGCAGGGAGCCCCTGCAGTGAGCCTCCGGGCCTGGCATTACTCCTTTAAAGGTAGCATTGCTGCGACAAATTTTTGTTGGGTCTATCCCCATTTTGCGGACTGTGTCCTGATATATCAGATTTAAACTACTGCCGCCGTCCATCAGGACTCGGGTGAAGTGGTATCCGTCAATTATTGGATCTAATACCAAGGCAGCCCATCCTGCATGCCGGATACTTGACGAGTAATCCCAATGGTCGAAGGTGATCGGTTGGGACGACCAGTGGCGGAGCTCCGCGGTGATAGGCCCTGGGGCATGTTCCTCTAAATGTGCCTCTTTGTTTCTTCCTTTTATCACGTGTAACACGTTGACTGTTTTGACTTCTGGTGGGAATTTCTTCTATTCCCCTGTGCTTTGCTTGCGAGGCTCATCCTCGTCTTCACTTGGTGTATCCTGCCCCTTGTGTTCGGCGTTGAGCTTGCCGGACTATTTGAAGACCCAACATTCTATGTGGGTATGATTTGCAGGTTTATCAGGGGTGCTATGGATCTGACATATTTGGTCCAGAATTTTGTTCAGGTTGGACAATTCGTCTCTGTTGCCTTTGGAGGGCGGCTTCTGCTGCCCTGGCCGAGAGCTTCTAAATCCGGCGTTTACCGCCGTGCTCTTCGGGCTGTATTCTTTATTCCGGCGCTTATTCTTGTTGTGTCGTGATTTCCCGTTTCCGTCCTTGACTTCGGATGTACTTGGGTCGCTGGTGCTGCATCGGGCTAACCAGCTGTCCTCGCCCGCGCAAAAATGGGTCATGAGGTTTGTTAATGCTGCCATTGTTCTCGGCTTTTCTTGACCGAGGTGTCTGGCAAGCCATTCGTCTCAAACGCTATGCTTGAAGGCTGCTAAGGCTTCGGCGTCCGGGAAGTCAACTATTTGGCTCTTTTTAGTGAGGAACCTGTTCGAAAGTTTTTGGGCTGACTCACCGGGCTGTTGAGTTATATGACTTAAATCGTCTGCATCCGGTGGTCGGACATATGTCCCCTGAAAATTTGACCAAAAGGCGTCTTCGAGCTCTTCCCAGCTTCCGATGGAGTTTTCGGGGAGGCTTTTAAGCCAGTGCCGAGCTGGCCCTTTGAGCTTGAGGGGTAAGTACTTGATGGCGTGGAGATCATCTCCTCGAGCCATATGGATATGGAGGATGTAGTCCTCAATCCAGACCCCAGGGTGTGTTGTTCCGTCGTACGCCTCTATGTTTACGGGTTTGAATCCCTCTGGAAATTCATGATCCAGCACCTCGTCGGTGAAACATAGAGGGTGTGCGGCACCCCTGTATTTCGGTGTACCGTGGTGTTCGGATGTTTGTTGTGTTGCATTGTATGTTGGAGCGCGCCTGCGAGGTCCATAGATGGATCTGGTTGCGCCGTCCTTTTGATGCGAGCCCTTATGCGGATCGCGTACTGGTTTATGTGCGGCATTGATAGCCGCTTTATGTTGGCTATGAGGTCGTCTATCTGACCGGATGGCCATTTTATTTTTTAATTGTGGAGGATCTAAGGCCTCATCATCAAATTCAGGTAGCAACTTTCGCTTCGGGTAGCTCTTGGTGTGGCGATTATTGCCATACTTCGCTGAAGTGTTGAGTACTTCACTCCATTTGATTTTGAGTGTGTCTTGTGCAGCCCTGAGCCTTTGCTCCTGTTTTTTCAGACTCCTCACCGTGGCAACAAGCCTTTGGTGGGCATTATGTTGCTCCTAGTGCATGTCCGGTGTGATGTCGCCCGGACCGTTATCTTCGACGGGGTTGGGTTGTTCGGCTTGATTTTCCGTGTTGCCGTGGTCGGGCAATGGTTCACCCTGCTCTAATGTTGGGTCTATATGATCGTTATTTCTGCCGAGGCGGGATTTGGAGCGGCGTTTACACCGCTCCTTTCACTCCTGCTTGAGGGAACCACCCTTCGCTGCGTCCTTCTGTTCCTCGTCGTTATTTTCTTTGGGTGTGTCCACCATGTATACGCCATGTGATGAAGTGGGCATCCAGTGCCCTGTGGGCAGTGGTTCCTCTTCGCCTCCCGCATCGTCGTCCATACCGTCGATGTCTTCGGAGTTGAAGTCGAGCATGTCGGTTAAGTCATCGACAGTGGCTACTAAGTGGGTGGTGGGTGGGTGGCGAATTTCTTCGTCATCCGCATCCCAATCCTGTCGGACGTAGTTCGGCCAGGACTCTCCTGACAGGGAGAGAGACCTTAATGAGTTCAGTATGTCGCCAAAGGGCGAGTGCTGAAAAATATCCGCGGAGGTAAACTCCATGATCGGCACCCAATAGGATTCGACGGACATAGGCGGTTCGGAGTCCGTGGCCGGAGAAGGATCCGACAGTTTGGCAACACGGCTCTCGTGAAGGGTAAGGTCGATATTCGGCTCGATCGCCGCAGAGGATACAGCCTCCGTGGCGGGGTCTATCCACCAGTCCATGGATGGCGAAACTGACTCCGAATTGAGGGTCGGAGCGGCCACCGGTGCGAGTTCTCAAACACTGTCCGATGGTAGAGCTAAATCGTACTCATCGTGGCCATGCGGCGCACAAGCCAGGGGCTCGAATCCGTCGAAGATCAAATCTCCATGGATATCGGCCGTGTAGTTTAAGCTTCCAAACCTGACCTGGTGGCCAGGGGCATAACTTTCGATCTGCTCTAGATGGCCAAGCGAGTTGGCCCGTAGTGCGAAGCCGCGGAACACAAAGATCTGTCTGGGGAGAAAAGTCTCACCCTGGACTGCATCTCTATCGATGATCATAGGAGCCATCAAGCCTAATGGCGACGACACAGAGGAACTCTCAATGAAAGCACCATTGTCGATGTCAAAACCGGCGGATCTCGGGTAGGGGGTCCCGAACTGTGCGTCTAAGGCGGATGGTAACAGGAGGCAGGGAACACGATGTTTTACCTAGGTTTGGGCCCTCTTGATGGAGGTAAAACCCTACGTCCTGCTTGATTTATTCTTGATGATACGAGTATTACAAGAGTTGATCTACCACGAGATCGGAGAGCCTAAACCCTAGAAGCTAGCCTATGGTATGATTGTATGTTGTCCTACGGACTAAAACTCTCCGGTTTATATAGACACCGGATGGGGCTAGGGTTACACAGGGTTGGTTACAAAGGAGGAGATACACATATCTGTATTGCCTAGCTTGCCTTCCACGCCAAGTAGAGTCCTATCCGGACACGAGACGAAGTCTTCAATCTTGTATCTTCATAGTCCAACAGTCTGGCCAAAGGATATAGTTCGGCTGTCCGGAGACCCCCTAATCCAGGACTCCCTCAATGAGCAACAGCATATTTCTGAAGGACTAGTGATTGGCTCTGTTGCTATTAACCAACCTGCTGAGATGATATCCACTGTCAAGGAAGGGGGAGAGCCATCTAATGTGAATCAGCATAACCAGCTGCAACAGACTCAGCCAGATGAGGGGATTGCTCTTGCTCCCTTTGAACAAACTTCTATCCCTGTTGTTAACACTACTGTTGAAGAAACACTCACATCTCATACACAGTCATTGTCTGCATTAGATAAAGGGAAAGAGGATGTGCCAATACCTCAGGGGGGAACATCATCCAATTTCAGCAACAAAGGTATTTCTAGGAATAACTTAACCTTAGTTTCTTCCCCTATGTTTGATTTACACTCAATTGCTGAGAAACATGCTCTGGATATTATTGATGGCTCTCACCTAATTTTTGAAGAAGGTCTGGATATCTGGATTCAGAACTTTGCTCCAGCAACTCAAGGAGAGAAAAACACTTTCAAGATTGAAATACATGTAAGTTGGTTCAACTTCATAATACATCTGCTGCTGACACCAGATAAGTTTGGTTGGACAATGCATCTGCTTAAGTCTGATTTATGGAAATTGCTTACTCGCAATTGTGACAATGAAGAGACTTTCCCCTTCCATATTCCTGATGCCTGCATAACTTCACAGGCCCGATCATGTAAGGAGTTCTTCCAAGGTGTGGGCAAAGAAAATGAAGGGATAAGCCCAGCTGCACACTCTTCAAGTGGAGCTGGTAGCCCACTACAGCATGTGTCTCCCAACAAAATCATCTTACTGCCCCCTAGAGAAGCCACATCTAAGAAAAGAAGAGAGAAAGAGCCACTGGTTGAAACTCAGGTAAGAAGAAGTGATAGAATTAAGAAGGATAACAATGGTTATAGGAGGAAAATTTGTGATACTCAATCATGCTTACCATGCAATGCCATTCCTCCAGTTATTCAGAATAAAGTGGTTAAGAACCTGACCAAATCTTTCTTTAAGGTGGTTGAAGATGAGCTCCAATAGAAGTTATCCAAAAGGCCCAAGAAGAAGGGGCAAGAGGAGGTGGCCAAGGTGCCCAAGGCCACTGGATCTGGAAATCAACCAAACTTTGCCTAATGATAGGGTGCTTTAATAGTTATAGGCCCTGCTGCTGCATAATGTTGTGTTATTATCTTCAGACTGTCTGTGTTATGTGTAATGGGTTTAGAAGCTTTTGTAATCTGGTGAACTATGGCCCTGTGAGGCACCTTTTGTTTCAACCTGAGTTATGCCACTTCAGTAAAACTCCTGGGATTAAGCTACTTGAGAGAATTTCTCTGTTATCCTTCCTGGTTATGTTGAAATGGTTGTTAATGATCTCTCATTGCATACCCAAGTTCTCTGCACTTTTGCTACACAACTATGTTTACAGGCTCAATGCACTACTCAGGAGGCTATCAAGGGATGGACCTTGATACAACAATATAAATTCTTACAGTTTAATTATGTATAACACCAGATCCTGGAACATTCTTAATTGGAATATTAGAGGTATTAATGCGCAAGACAAATGGCTGGCCATTAGGCAAAAACTAGAGGAAAGTGCTGCTGGAGTAGTGTGTATCCAAGAAACAAAGAGAGAGAATTTTGATCTTGTCTACATTCACAACTTTTGCCCTCTAAGATTCAATAAATTTGAATTCCTGCCTTCTATTGGGGCCTCTGGTGGCATTCTGACTGCTTGGAATGGTTCTATGTTCACAGGAGAACTACTTTTTCAGAACAAATTCTCTATTTCAATTCAATTCACATGTAATATTTCTGCAAACAAGTGGATTCTCTCAAACATATATGGGCCTTGCAGACACGAAGAAAAGATTGAATTTATTGACTGGTTTAGCAATATTCAAATGCCAAATGATGTGGATTGGATAGTCATGGGTGATTTCAATTTCATCAGGTCACCAGAGAATAGAAACAAACCAGGTGGAGATGTCAATGAGATGCTTTTATTTAATGAGGCCATCAGTAACCTAGGATTGATTGAATTACCTTTGAAAGGAAGACAGTATAGCTGGAGCAACATGCAGGAATCCCCTCTCCTTGAAAAGTTGGATTGGTTCTTCACTTCTGCAGCCTGGATGACCAGTTACCCTAATTCCATGGCCCTTCCCCTAGCAAAACCTATCTCTAATCACCTTCCATGCATGATCAAGATTTGCACAAATATTCCAAAGTCCAAGGTATTCAGATTTCAGAACTATTGGGTAAAACACAGCTCTTTTAAACAAGTGGTTCAATCAGCTTGGAATATTCCAGTGGGTTTTACTGATCAGGCTAAAAAGATTAATGCCAAATTAAAAAACCTCAGAAGAGCTTTGAAGTTGTGGGCTAAAAGTATGTCTTGCATGAAAAACAAATTGAGGAACTCAATGCATGCATATTTTTCTAGGACTTGATTGAAGAATTCAAGAACCTTTCTTTATTTGAGGCCAACTGCAGAACTATGTTGAAGGAGTATTTGTTGACTGTTCTTAATAATCAGAAAATTTATTGGAAGCAGAGAGGAAAAATTAAAGGTGTTAAGTTTGGGGATGAAAACACAAAGTTTTCCACACAAAGGCTTCCATTAATCATAGGCATAATAAAATTGCAATGTTATTGAATAAGGACCAAGTGGAAGTTACAGAGCATGAAGGAAAAGCTGCAATTTTATGGGAAGCTTTCAAAGACAGATTGGGGCAATCTACTGGACACACAATGCATTTTGATCTTCATGATCTTTATGACCAAACAATTGATCCTCAAATTTTTATTCAATTAGAGGAACAGTTCACCAAGGAGGAGATTGAGGAGGTGGTCAAAAATCTACCATCTGATAAGTCCCCAGGTCCAGATGGTTTCAATAATGAATTCATTAAAGCTTGCTAGGATATTATTAAGGAAGATATTATTGATCTAATCATGGCCTTCCATGCTGGTACTGTGAACTTGGAGAGTATAAATACTTCCTACATTACTCTGATTCCAAAAAAAGAAGTTCCCCTCACACCTAATGATTTCAGGCCTATCTCTTTGTTAAATGGGGTGCTTAAGATCATCACAAAATTGCTGGCCAACAGACTTCAAAAAATAATTCTGAAATTGGTTCACATCAACCAATATGGTTTCCTCAAGGACAGAGTGATTCCAGACTACCTAGGATGGGCATATGAATATATACACCAATGCCATAAATCAAAAGAGGAAATGCTGGTAATTAAGCTGGATTTTAAAAAGGCTTTTGATACAATTGAACATCAAGCAATCATTGAGATTTTCAGAGCAAAAGGGTTTGGGGATAAATGGATATCATGGATGCACATGCTATTTTCTACTGCCTCCTCTGCTGTCATGCTAAATGGAGTGCCTGGGAAGACATTTTACATTAATAGAGGAGTGAGACAGGGAGATCCTTACTCTCCCCTAATCTATGTTCTTGCTACTGACTTGCTATAGACTATTTTGAACAGGGCCATGAGACTAAATCTTATTACATCTCCACTACAGGTCACCTCCTGCCCAGATTTCCCAATTGTTCAGTATGCTGATGATACTTTGGTCATCATGCAAGCAAATGCCAGACACTTGATTTGTCTCAAAGCTCTTTTAAATACATTTGCCTCAGCAACCGGTCTTAAGGTCAATTATGCAAAATGTATAATGGTACCTCTGAACATTGATGAAGACAGAGTGGACATTTTCACTAACACGCTGCATTGTACTAGGGGACAATTCCCTTTTACTTACTTGGGGCTACCTTTGGGTATTCATAAACCAACTGTGGAGTAGTGTCTTCCACTTGTTAACAGAATTGCAATAAGACTTGCAGGCCTTTCTATCTTCATGACTCAAGCAGGGAAAGTTCTTTTAGTCAAATCAGTGATTTCTTCCTTATTTGTCTTCTTCATGAGCTGTTTGGACATCCCTGTAACAATTAAAAAGAAGATCATCAAATATTTGAGACACTGTCTATGGAGGAGCTTTGACATGGAGGATAGAAGACCAGCTTTGCTGGCTTGGCACACAGTTTGTAGACCAAAAAATCAGGGAGGACTGGGCATACTGGATATATACACTCACAATAAAACCCTTCTAATGAAGAATCTGCACAAATTCTTCAATAGACATTATATACCTTGGGTACAATTAATTTGGGAAACTTATTATTCTGAAGGGCAACTTCCAGGAAATAATATGATTGGCTCTTTCTGGTGGAAATCAAACCTGGCTCTTATGGATCAATACAAAGCAATGGCAAGATGTAATGTGGGATATGGTAGAACTGCTTTTTTCTGGGATGACTTGTGGCACACATCCATTTTCAAACATACATACCACCACTTGCACTCCTTTGTCAGAAATCCACATGTTAATGTCCAAACAGTAATCAACACTGAGTACTTGCAGGACTTGTTTCATTTACCACTCACAACTGAAGCTTATGAGGAATTCTTACAAGTGGAAGACATATGCATCCAAACAAGGCAATCTGAACATATAGATTCTCTGGACACCTAGAGTTACATTTGGGGGAATGAATTCTATTCATCAATCAAGGCATACAAAGTACTGATTGGACACAAGCAAGTCCCACCACACTTCAACTGGGTTTGGAATTGCTCCTGTCACCCAAAGCATAAGGTGTTCTTCTGGAAATTACTTCATGATAGAGTAAATACAAGGAACCTACTCAGGAGAAAAAACTTTGTGCTGGAAGTTTACAATTGTGCTGTTAGAGACTGTCAACAAGAATAAACTCTACATCATCTTTTTGGGGGCTGCCCTTTTGCACAACAATGCTGGGATTACATATGTCCTACTAGAACTCCAAATTTATTAGTCCTCGAAGCTTTTCAAGACCTTAAGAATAAGCTGCATTTTCCATTCTTTATGGAGATCATCATTCTTGGATCATGGGCCATTTGGATAACCAGAAATAACAAGATATTTGAAAATATTACTCCAACTTTCCAGGGATGGAAATTCATATATTTAGAGGAGCTCAAACTACTGAAATATAGAATGAAGCTAAAGCATGAGAGAATGTTTTCTTCCTGGTTGGATTCTTTGTTGTAATCTCCTTTTTTTTCTTTTTTCTTGTTGTAGGTTTTTTGCTAGTTTCTCTTAATGTTTTCTCTCTTTTATTTCTTCTTCTATTTTTTCTAGGGCTTACCTCAAGCCCTTCAGACTACTATGTTTAGTTCATTTATTAATAAAAGTTGCAGTGGGGTGTTTACCCTACTGTTTATAGTCAAAAAAATCATTTGAAGTTTGGATTGACTGTTTCTCTTCACATAGAAAACCGTTATTTGTATAATGCTCTTTGTTTCACTTATATTTCTTAGATCATGGGCAGGTCTTTTGTAGAAAGAATTAACCTCTCTTGCTTCACTTATATCTATTTAGAGAGGCAGCAGGAATCGGTCATTCACATGGTTAGTCATAAAATCCTACATAAAACTTGTGGATCACTGAATATGATATGTTTGATTCCTTGCAATAGTTTTGTGATATAGAGATGGAATATGTGGGAGGTACTTGTAAACGGTTGTGGTTAGTAGGAATATTGGTTTTAAGGTTTGTGATTCCCGAAGCATGCACGTATAGTCTCTAGTTATGCTATGAAATTGGAGCATGATTTATTATTGATTGTCTTCCTTATGAGTGGCAATCGGGGACGAGCGATGGTCTTGTCCTACCAATCTATCCCCATAGGATCATGTCTAGTAGTACTTTGCTTCGAAGGCTAATAAACATTTGCAATAACTATGTGAGTTCTTTATGACTAATGTGAGTCCATGGATTATACGCACTCTTACCTTTCCGCAATTTGCTAGGCTCTTCGGTACCGTGCATTGCCCTTTCTCACCTCGAGACGTGCTGCAAACTTCGCCGGTGCATCCAAACCCCCGTGACATGATACTCTCTATCACACATAAGCCTTATTATATCTTCCTCAAAAACAGCCACCATACCTACCTATTATGGCATTTCCATAGCCATTCCGAGATATATTGCCATGCAACTTCCACCGTTCCATTTTTATGACTTGAGCATTCATTGTCATATAACTTTGCATGATCGTAAGAAAGCTAGCATGATATTTCCATGGCTTGTCTATTTTTTGATATCCTTGCTATGTAGAGTCACACTTTGTTCTAGGTATCGAGTTGTAATATTGAGTTGTAAGTAAATAGATGTGTGATGATCATCATTATTCATTATTAGAGCATCTCCCAGTGAGGAAAGGATGATAGAGAGTATGATTCCCCGACAAGTCGGGATGAGACTCCGGATAAAAAGAAAAAAGAGAGAAAAGCGAGGCCAAAAGAGCCCAAGAAAAAAAGAAAAAGAAAGAAAAAATGAGAGAAAAAGAGAGAAGGGGCATGCAAATACCACACTAGTGCTTCAGAGTAGAACCATGTTTTTCATGTGGAAAGTCTCCTATGAAGTCACTTTCATATACTAGTGGGAATTTTTCATTATAGAACTTGGCTTGTATATTTCGATGATGGGCTTCCTCAAATGCCTGAGGTCTTCATGAGCAAGCAAGTTGGATGCATGCCCACTTAGTTTTCTTGTTGAGCTTTCATAAACTTATAGCTCTTAGTGCATCCGTTGCATGGCAATCCCTACTCCTTGCATTGATATCAATTGATCGGCATCTCCATAGCCTATTGATTAGCCGCGTCGATGTGAGACTTTCTTACTTTTTTGTCTTCTCTATGTTTACCCCTATCATCATACTCTATTCCACCCATAGTGCTATATACATGGCTTGCGCTCATGTATTGTGTGGGGGTTGAAAAAGCTAAAGCGGGTTAAAAAGTATGAACCAATTGCTCGGCTTGTCACCGGGGTAGTGCATGATAAATACTTGTGTGAAGAAGTTGGAGCATGACAAGACTATATGATTTTGTAGGGATAGCGTTCTTTAGCAATGATATTTTTTAAGACATGACTGTTTGTTGGGATGGCTGAGTATTGATGTCCTTATGTCAAATTATAGACTATTGCTTTGAATCACTCGTGTCTTAATATTCATGCCATGATTAGATATGTGATCAAGATTATGCTAGGTACCATTCCGCATCAAAAAATATCTTTTTATCATTCACCTGCTCGAGGACGAGCAGTAATTAAGCTTGGGGATGCTGATACGTCTCCATCGTATCTATAATTTTTTATTGTTTCATGCCAATATTATACACACTTTCACATGCTTTTTGTCAACAATTTATATGATTTATTGGACTAACATATTGATCCAGTGTCGAGTGCCAGTTCTTGTTTGTTGCATTTTTTGTTTCATAGAATATCCATATCAAACAAAGTCCAAACGCGATAAAAAATGATGGAGAATTATTTTGGAATATATGTGACTTTTGGGAGGTGGAATCAGCGCAAACGGAGGCCCACGGCCACCACAAGACACATGGGCGCACCAGCACCCCCCGGTGCATGGTGGTGGGTAGTGGCAACCCCGTAAGTCGGTTAGGGCTCTTCTTCGGGTGCAAGGAAGCTTATATTCGGGGAAATACCTACCGCCGCTATGCTGCATCATCCCTTCCTCTTTGGGAAATACCAACGTAGCTTCAAGCGACATCAAAAGGAATTTATGGCGCCGTTGCCGCGGAAGATCTTCAACATATACCAGGTTCCTAATCACAAATATTATCTCCTTGCAATTTACATTATTTTCCATTTGTCACTCGTTTTCCTCTCCCCCACATCACAAAAAAACGCCATTTTATTCGCCCCTCTTTTTTCGTTCACCATTTTCTTGCCGGATCTGTTTTTGAGTGCACTTTTGTTGTATGGTCATCATGACTAAAGAGAACACCAAATTATGTGACTTCTCAAATACCAACAACAATGATGTTATTGGCACTCCGCTTGCTCCTCCCGCCACTAGTGCGGAGACTTGTGATATTAATATTGCTTTGCTGAATCTTGTTATGAAAGACCAATTTTTCGGTACTCCTAATGAGGATGTCGCGTCCCATCTTAATACCTTTGTGGAATTATGCGATATGCAAAATAAAAAAGATGTGGACATTGATGTGGTCAAGATGAAATTATTTCCGTTTTCTTTGTGTGATTCGGCAAAAATTTGGTTCTCTTCTTTGCCGTGCAATACTATCGATTCTTGGAATAAGTGCAAAGATGCTTTTATCACTAAGTATTTTCTGCCCACAAAAATTATTTCCCTTAGAACCCAGATCATGAATTTCAAGCAACTTGAACATGAGCATGTTGCACAATCTTGGGAAAGGATGAAAATGATGTTGTGGAATTGCCCAACTCATGGGTTAAATCTTTGGATGATCATACAAAAACTTTATGCGGGGTTGAATTTTGTTTCCCGTAATATTTTAGATTCCGCCTCTGGTGGTACTTTTATGGAAATTACTTTGGGTGAAGCCACAAAATTGCTTGATAATATTATGGCAAATTATTCGCAATGGCATACAGAAAGGGCTCCTACTAATAAAAAAGTTAATTATGTTGAAGAAATTTCTTTGAGTGAAAAAGTTGATGTTCTTGTGAATTTGGTTGCTAGTAGAAGTGCTCCTATTGATCTTAATGATATGCCTTTGTCAACTTTGATTGAGAAAAATAGTGATGCCATAGATGTGAATTTTATCTCTCGAACTAATTTCAACAACAATGCTTATAGAGGTAATTTTAATCCTAGGCCTTTTCCTAGTAATTCCTCTAATAATTATGGTAATTCCTACGGAAATCAATCTTATAATAATAATAGGAAGACCTCTGATCTTGATAACAATATTAAAGAATTTATCAATACACAAAAATGTTTTCAACACTTCCATAGAAGAAAAGTTGAGTAAGATTGATGATTTGTCTAGAAGTGTTGATAGAATTGCTCATTATGTGGAAAATCTCAAGATGAAAATTTTTGTGCCTAAGGTTGATTAATCAATTAAAGTTATTTATGTTTCTATGGATGAAAATAAGAAAATAACCGCTATGCTTAGAGCTAAAAGAGAATTTTTAGAAAAAGCATTTTCTAGTGATTTGTTTCGCAAAAGTGATGAAGATCTTAAAATGATTGGTCTTTCTTCTATTGATTCCTTGTTTAGTGAAGTTAAGATTGGTGAAATAGGGACTGGAGAAGAGTCAACTTTAGGTAGAAGGCGTCCCAATATCTCAGAGGGTGAAAATTTTGTTGAGAAATTGATAAAAGTGGGTTTGAAAAAGGTCAAAACTTTAGCTAGTGATGTGCCCACTCTTTTGCATTACAAAGACTTTAATTATGATAGTTGCTCTTTGATTGATTGTATTTCTTTGTTGCAATCCATGATAAATTCACCCCATGCTTATGAACAAAATAAAGCTTTTACTAAGCATATTGTTGATGCTATGATGAAAGCTTTTGAAGAAAAGTTGGAATTAGAAGTTTCAATTCCTAGAAATTTGCATGATGAATGGGAACCTATGATCAAAGTCAAGATTAAAAATTATGAATGTTTTTCTTTATGTTACTTGGGTGCTAGTGTTTCTACTATTCCGAAATCTTTATGTGATGTGCTTGGTCTTACAGATCTTGAATCGTGTTCTTTGACTTTGCACTTGGCGGATTCTACTATTAAAAAGCCTATGGGAAGAATTAATGATGTTCTTATTCTTGCAAATAGGAATTATGTGCCCATAGATTTTATTGTTCTTGATATTGATTGCAATCCATCTTGTCCAATTATTCTTGGTAGACCATTTTTACGCACTATTGGTGTCATGATTGATATGAAAGAAGGCAATATTAAGTTCCAATTTCCTTTGAGGAAGGGTATGGAACACTTTCCTAGAACAATAATTAGGCCACCATATGAATCAATCATGAGGGCATCTTATGGATCTCGAACCAAAGATGACAAAACTTAGATCCTTGCTTTATGCCTAACTAAGGGCGTAAAACTATAGCGCTTGTTGGGAGGCAACCCAATGAATAAAATTTATTTTTGCTTCCTATTTTTGAGTGTTAGCACAACTATGCTATTGTTATGATTGTGTTTTTTATGTATTAATTAGTGTTTGTGCCAAGTAAAGCCATTAGGATCTTCTTGGGTGATAGTTGTTTGATCTTGCTGAAAAAATAGAAACTTTTGTGCTCACGAAAATAATTATCATTTTTACCATAGAGCGATAAAATACCTATTCCACTTGCAATAGATCAATATACAAATTGCTCAGGTCGTCCTAATGTTTCAGAATTTTTGGAGTTACAGAAGTATTTGAAATAGTCAGATTGCTATAGACTATTCTGTTTTGACAGATTCTGTTTTCTTTGTGTTGTGTGCTTATTTTGATGGCTCTATGGTTTTCTTTGATGAGTTTTTGCCATAGAAAAGTTGGAATACAGTAGATATAATGCAAGAACAAAATGTGAATTGGTTTGATACAACACTTATAGTAGTGATTTATTATTCTTACACTAACAGATCCCACGAAGGTTTTTTTGAGTTTTGTGTGGTTGAAGTTTTCAAGTTTTGGGTTATCTTACGATGGGTGAAGGAATAAGGAGTAGAAGAGCCTAAGCTTGAGGACGCCCGGCATCCCAAGTTCTTATCCAAAAATGAGCAACCAACTAAGCTTAGGGATGCCCCCGAGTGGCATCCCCTCTTTCTTCTAACGACCATTGGTATTTTACTCGAAGCTATATTTTTATTCGTCACATACGATGTGTTTTGCTTGGAGCGTCTTGTATGATATGAGTCTTTGCTTGTTTTATTTTTTGTTTTAAGTCTTGATTCCTTGCTGGACACACCTATTTGAGAGAGCCAAAATTAAGTCACGACTTGTTAGAATTGCTCTCTATGCTTCACTTAAATTTTTTATGAGCTATGGACTTGCTCTAGTGCTTCACTTATATCTTTTTTAGCACGGTGTGCTTAGTATTTTTGAAGAAATGCTCTCTTGCTTCACTTAGATTTATTTGAGAGTTAGTAAAATTTTCAAGAAATTCTCTCTTGCTTCATGTAAATTAATTTGAGAAAAAGAAATATTATGCTCATGATCTTCACTTATATTTGTTTGAGCTTGTCAAAAGAAACATATGAAAATTAGTCCCAAAGTGATAGATATCCAAGAAGGATATAATAAAAACTTTCATGAAGATCATTGGACAAAATAAACTTGATTCTTAGTAATAGTTTTGAGATATGATGATGTGATATGTGAGTCATCTTGATGAGTAATTATGCTTTAGTAAGAATATTGGTGTTAAGGTTTGTGATTCCCTATGCAAGCACGGAAGTTAATAGTTATGCAATGAAATTATATCCTACCTATGGTGCATTATTCGGTGTTAGTTATGCTTAATGCTCTCTTATGAGATTATTTGTTTCCTGGTTGGTCGCTTCCCAATCTTTTGCTAGCCTTCATTTTGCACTAAGTATGATCACTACTTGTGCATCCAAAAACCTTTAAACCAGTTTTGCCACATGAGTCCACTATATATACCTATTTGCGGTATTCTTTTGCCATTCTAAGCAAATTTGCATCTGCCGTCTCTAATTTTCAAAAATAAACTTCTCTTTTGTGTGTTTGTTTCACTTGCGGAGCGGTGAGGGGTGGCTAATATTTTCCATGCTAGATGTGTTATTCTCAAGATGAGTGTTTATTCACTTGTCATTGCATGAGAGTAAGGCAAAGGTATTAGGGATGCCCAGTCCCGAAATGAAAATTTTGATTTTACCTTATGTTTTTAAATAATAAATTCCTTGGAAAGTGTTGCTATGGAGGGCACCCGTGGATACGGTTAGCCATGGAAAGTGAAAGTATGGTGGAAAAAGGAATAAACTTTATTTTCTGTTTGGGAACCGCCTATGATATATATATAATCATGGAAAGTATTGGGAACTCTAAGTCTTTTTAGTTGGTGGGATGGATACACCTCCCAAAATGTTTTTATCTCTAATTTTTTTGCTTTCAGCTTTGGCACCTCTGCAAATCCCTACTTCCCTCTGTGAAGCGCCTTTCTTTTACTTTATGCAAAAATAATTTGAATTTGAGTCCCCATCTTCTCTTATAAAAGCACCAACTAGGAGGCAATATGGTCGTACTTGACTACTGGATGTAGCTAATATGCGAGTGTGTTTCATGAATGGATCAATGGTTGAGCATGATGGGCTTGGGATATCTTAATTTAGCATTGATATTTTGAAAGACATGGTTGCTTGTCGATATGCTTGAGTATTTAAATTATCATGTCAAAACTAGACTATTGCTTTGAACAATATAAAATTCCAAATGTCCATGCTATAAACAAAGAAATATGATATGACATGTTAGGCAACATTCCACATCAAAAATTATGTTTTTATCACTTCCCTACTCGACGACGAGTAGGAGTTAAGCTTGGGGATGTTGATACGTCTCCAATGTATCTATAATTTTTTATTGTTCCATGTTGTTATATTATCAATCTTGGATGTTTTGTAATCATTTTATAGTCAGTTTATATCATTTTTTGCTACTAACCTATTGACATAGTGTCAAGTGCCAGTTGCTTTTTTTCCATGTTTTTTTACATTGCAGAAAATCGATATCAAACGGAGTCCAAATGCCACGAAACTTTACAGAGAATTTTGATGGGCCAAAAGGAACACAACGGGCCCTGGCTATGCCTGGGGGGTGCCCCGATGGGGGCAGAACCCACCAGGGCGGGCTAGGAGGCCAAGGCGCGCCCTGGTGGTTTGTGCCCACCTCGGGTGCCCCCCGGACCGCCTCTTTGCTCTATAAATTCCCAAATATTCCCAAACCCAAAGGGGAGTCGACGAAATATTCATCCAGCCGCCGCAGAGTCCAGAACCACCAGATCCAATCTAGACACCATCTCGGATGGGGTTCACCACCTCCATTGGTGCCTCTCCGATGATGCGTGAGTAGTTCTTTGTAGACCTTCGGGTCCATAGTTAGTAGCTGTTGGGGAACGCAGTAATTTCAAAAAAATTCCAACACACATGCAAGATCTATCATGGTGATGCATAGCAACGAGAGGGAAAGAGTGTTGTCCATGTACCCTCGTAGACCGTAAGCGGAAGCGTTATGACAATGTGGTTGATGTAGTCGTACGTCTTCACGATCCGACCGATCCTAGTACCGAAAGTACGGCTCCTCCGTGATCTGCACACGTTCAGCTCAGTGACATCCCACGAACTCTCGATCCATCTAAGTGTCGAGTGAGAGCTTCATCAACACGACGACGTGACGACGGTGATGATAATGATACTGGAACAGGGCTTCGCCTAAGCACCGCTACGATATGACCGAGGTGGATTATGGTGGAGGGGGGCACCGCACACAGCTAAGGGATCAATGATCAACTTGTGTGTCTATGGGGTGCGCCCTGGACACATATATAAAGGATGGAGGGAGGAGGAGGCCGGCCCTCATAGGGCGCGCCCAAAGTGTGGAGTCCTACTAGGACTCCCTAGTCCTAGTAGGATTCCACCTCCCACATGGAATAGGAAAAAGGGAAGGGAGAAGGAGAAGGAAGGAAGGGGCGCCCGCTTTCCCTAGTCCAATTCGGACCAGTCCATGGGGAAGGGGCGCGTCCACCCTTGAGGCCTTCCTCTCCTTTCCCGTACGGCCCATTAAGGCCCAATACGAATTCCCGTAACTCTCTGGTACTCCGAAAAATACCCGAATCACTCGGAACCTTTTCGATGTCCGAATATAGCCTTCCAATATATCGATCTTTACGTTTCAACCATTTCGAGACTCCTCGTCATGTCCCCGATCTTATCTGAGATTCCAAACAAACTTCGGTCATCAAATCACATAACTCATAATACAAATCGTCACAGAATGTTAAGCATGCGGACCCTACGGGTTCAAGAACTATGTAGACATGATCGAGACTCATCTCCGATCAATAACCAATAGTGGAACCTGGATGCTCATATTGGTTCCTACATATTCTATGAAGATCTTTATCGGTCAAACCGCATAACAACATATGTTGTTCCCTTTGTCATCGGTATGTTACTTGTCCGAGATTCGATCGTCGGTATCATCATACCTAGTTCAATCTCGTTATCGGCAAGTCTATTTACTCGTTCCGTAATGCATCATCCCGCAACTAACTCATTAGTCACATTGCTTGCAAGGCTCATAGTGATGTACATTACCGAGAGGGCCCAGAGATACCTCTCCGATAGACGGAGTGACAAATCCTAATCCTGATCTATGCCAACTCAACAAACACCATCGGAGACACCTGTAGAGCATCTTTATAATCATCCAGTTACATTGTGATGTTTGATAGCACACAAAGTGTTCCTCTGGTATTTGGGAGTTGCATAATCTCATAGTCAGAGGAACATGTATAAGTCATGAAGAAAGCAGTAGCAATAAAACTGAACGATCATTATGCTAAGCTAACGAATGGGTCTTGTCCATCACATCATTCTCTAATGATGTGATCCCGTTCATCAAATGACAACACATGTCCATGGCTAGGAAACTTAACCATCTTTGATTAACGAGCTAGTCAAGTAGAGGCATACTAGGGACACTCTGTTTGTCTATGTATTCACACATGTACTAAGTTTCCGGTTAATACAATCTAGCATGAATAATAAACATTTATGATGATATAAGGAAATATAAATAACAAATTTATTATTGCCTCTAGGGCATATTTCCTTCAGTCTCCCACTTGCACTAGAGTCAATAATCTAGCTCACATCGTCACGTGATTTAACACCAATAGTTCACATCTTTATGTGATTAGTTCACATCTCCATCTGACTAACAGCCAAAGGGTTTACTAGAGTCAATAATCTAGTTCACATGGATATGTGATTAACACCCAAAGAGTGATCATGTTTTTCTTGTGAGAGAAATTTAGTCAACGGGTCTACCACATTCAGAGCCGTATGTATTATGCAAATTTTCTATGTCTACAATGCTTTGCACGGAGCTACTCTAGCTAATTGCTCCCACTTTCAATATGTATCTAGATCGAGACTTAGAGTCATCCAGATCGGTGTCAAATCTTGCATCGACGTAACTCTTTACGACGAACTCTTTGTCACCTCCATAACTGAGAAACATTTCCTTATTCCACTAAGGATATTTTTGACCGCTGTCCAGTGATCCACTCATGGATCACTATTGTACCCTCTTGCCAAACTTATGGTGAGGTACACAATAGGTCTAGTACACAGCATAGCATACTTTATAGAACCTATGACTGAGGCATAGGGAATGACTTTTCATTCTTTTTCTATTTTCTGTCGTGGCTGTGGTTTTGAGTCTTTACTCAACTTCACACCTTGCAACACAGGCAAGAACTCCTTTGAATGTTCCATTTTGAACTACTTCAAAATCTTGTCAAGGCATGTACTCATTGACAATATATCAAGTGTCTTGATCTATCTCTATAGATCTTGATGCTCAATATGTAAGTAGCTTCACCGAGGTCTTTCTTTGAAAAACTCCTTTCAAACACTCCTTTATGCTTTCCAGAAATTTCTACATTATTTCTGATTGATAATATGTCATTCACATATACTTATCAGAAATGTTGTAGTGCTCCCACTTACTTTCTTGTAAATACAGGCTTCACCGCAAGTCTGTATAAAACCATATGATTTGATCACTTTATCAAAGCATATATTCCAACTCCGAGATGCTTGCACCAGTCCATAGCTGGACCGCTGGAGCTTGCTCACTTTATTAGCACCTTTAGGATCGACAAAACCTTCTAGTTGCATCATATACAACTCTTCTTTAAGAAATCCATTAAGGAATGCAGTTTTGACATCCATTTGCCAGATTTCATAAAATGCGGCAACTGCTAACATGATTCGGACAGACTTTTAAGCATCGATACGAGTGAGAAAATCTCATCGTAGTCAACACCTTGAACTTGTCGAAAACCTTTTGCGATAATTCGAGCATTGTAGATAGTAACACTACTATCAGCGTCCGTCTTCCTCTTGAAGATCCATTTATTCTCAATGACTCACCGATCATCGGCCAAGTCAATCAAAGTCCATACTTTGTTCTCATACATGGATCCCATCTCAGATTTCATGGCCTCAAGCCACTTTGCGGAATTTGGGCTCATCATTGCTTCCTCATAGTTCATAGGTTCATCATGGTCTAGTAACATGACAGAATAGGATTACTGTACCACTCTGGTGCGGACCGTACTCTTGTTAACCTACGAGGTTTGGTAGTCACTTGATCTGAAGTTTCATGATCATCATCATTAGCTTCCTCGCTAATTGGTGTAGGAATCACTAGAACTGATTTCTCTGATGAACTACTTTCCAATTTGGGAGAAGGTACAATTACCTCATCAAGTTCTACTTTCCTCCCACTCACTTCTTTCGAGAGAAACTCCTTCTCTAGAAAGGATCCATGTTAGCAACAAAATATCTTGCCTTCGGATCTGTGATAGAAGGTGTACCCAACAGTTTCTTTTGGGTACCCTGTGAAGACGCACTAATCCGATTTGGGTTCGAGCTTATCATTTTGAAACTTTTTCACATAAGCATCGCAACCCCAAACTTTAAGAAACGACAGCTTTGGTTTCTTGCCAAACCATAGTTCATACGATGTCATCTCAACGGATTTAGCTGGTGCCCTATTTAATGTGAATGCATCCGTCTCTAAAGCAT
Organism: Triticum urartu; assembly: GCF_056163025.1. Lineage (NCBI taxonomy): Eukaryota > Viridiplantae > Streptophyta > Magnoliopsida > Poales > Poaceae > Triticum > Triticum urartu. The sequence continues at coordinate 410,971,237 of NC_141879.1, read as the reverse complement.
AACCCCAAAACGATAGTGGTAAATCGGTAAGAGACATCATAGATCGCACCATATCCAATAAAGTACGATTATGACATTCGGACACACCATTATCTTGTGGCGTTCTAGGTGGCGTGAGTTGCGAAACTATTCCACATTGTTTCAAATGAAGACCAAACTCGTAACTCAAATATTCGCCTCCGCGATCAGATCGTAGAAACTTTATTTTCTTGTTACGATGATTTTCCACTTCACTCTGAAATTCTTTGAAATTTTCAAATGTTTCAGACTTATGTTTCACTAAGTAGATATACCTATATCTGCTCAAATCATCTGTGAATGTCAGAAAATAATGATACCCACCGCGAGCCTCAACACACATTAGACCGCGCACATCAGTATGTATTATTTCCAACAAGTCTGTTGATCGCTCCATTGTTCCGAAGAACGGAGTCTTAGTCATCTTGCCCATGAGGCATGGTTCGCAAGCATCAAGTGATTCCAAAAGTCCATCAGCATGGAGTTTCTTCATGCGCTTTACACCAATATGACCTAAACGGCAGTGCCACATATAAGTTGCACTATCATTATTAACTTTGCATCTTTTGGCTCTAATATTATGAATATGTGTATCACTACGATTGAGATTCAATCAATCATTTATATTGAGTGTATGACCATAGAAGGTTTTATTCATGTAAATAGAACAACAATTATTCTTTGACTTAAATGAATAATCGTATTGCAATAAACATGATCCAATCATATTTATGCTCACTCAAACACCAAATAACATTTATTTTAGGTTCAACACTAATCCCGAAGGTAAAGGGAGTGTGCGATGGTGATCTTATCAACCTTGGAATCTCTTCCAACACACATCGTCACTTTTCCCTCAACTAGTCTCTGTTCATTTTGTAACTCCTGTTTCGAGTTACTAATCATAGTAACTGAATCGGTATCAAATACCTAGGGGTTACTATGAACACTAGTAAAGTACACATCAATAACATGTATATCATATATATATATATATATATACTTTTGTTCACTTCGCCATCCTTCTTATCTGCCAAGTATTTAGGGCAGTTCCGCTTCCAGTGACCATGTCCTTTGTAGTAGAAGCACTCAGTTTCAGGCTTGGGTCTAGCTTTGGGCTTCTTCATGGGAGTGGCAACTTGCTTGCCATTCTTCTTGAAGTTTCCTTTCTTTCCCTTGCCCTTTTACTTGAAACTAGTGATCTTTTCAACCATCAACACTTGATGCTTTTCTTGATTTCTACCTTCACCGATTTCAGCATCGCGAAGAGCTCAGGAATTGTTTTTCGTCATGCCTTGCATATTATAGTTCATCACGAAGTTCTAGTAACTTGGTGATAGTGACTAGAACTTTTGTCAATTACTATCTTATCTGGAAGATTAACTCCCACTTGATTCAAGAAATTGTAGTACCCAGACAATCTGAGCACATGCTCACTGGTTGAGCTATTCTCCTCCATCTTGTAGGCAAAGTACTGTCAAGAGGTCTTATACCTCTTGACATGGGCATGAGTATGAAATACCAATTTCAACTCTTGGAACATCTTATATGCTCCGTGGCGTTCAAAACATTTTTGAAGTCCCGGTTCTAAGACGTAAAGCATGGTGCACTAAACTATCAAGTAGTCATCATACCGAGCTTTGTCAAACGTTCATAATGTCTGCATCTGCTCCTGCAATAGGTCCGTCACCTAGCGGTGCATCAAGGACATAATTCTTTTGTGCAACAATGAGGATAATCCTCAGATCACGGAGCTAGTCCGCATCATTGCTACTAACATCTTTCAACATAGTTTTCTCTATGAACATATCATAAATAAAATGGGGAAGCTATATGCGAGCAATTGATCTACAACATAGATATGCAAATACTATCAGGACTAAGTTCATGATAAATTAAAGTTCAATTAATCATATTACTTAAGAACTCCCACTTAGATAGACATCCCTCTAATCATCTAAGTGATCACGTGATCCATATCAACTTGACCATGTCCGATCATCATGTGAGATGGAGTAGTTTTCAATTATGAACATCACTATGTTGATCATATCTCCTATATGATTCACGCTCGACCTTTCGATCTCCAGTGTTTTGAGGCCATATTTGCATATGCTAGGCTCATCAAGTTTAACCCGAGTATTACGTGTGTGCAAAACTGGCTTGCACCCGTTGTATGTGAACGTAGAGCTTATCACACCCGATCATCACGTGGTGTCTCGGCACGACGAACTATAGCAACGGTGCACACTCAGGGAGAACACTTATACCTTGAAATTTAGTGAGAGATCATCTTATAATGCTACCGTCGAACTAAGCAAAATAAGGTGCATAAAGGATAAACATCACATGCAATCAATATAAGTGATATGATATGGCCATCATCATCTTGTGCCTTTGATCTCCATCTCCAAAGCACCGTCATGATCACCATCATCACCGGCTTGACACCTTGATCTCCATCGAAGCATCGTTGTCATCTTGCCAACTATTGCTTCTATGACTATCGCTACCGCTTAGTGATAAAGTAAAGCAATTACATGGCGATTGCATTTCATACAATAAAGCGACAACCATATGGCTCCTGCCAGTTGTCGATAACTGTGTTACAAAACATGATCATCTCATACAATAAAATTTAGCATCATGTTTTGACCATATCACATCACAACATGCCCTGCAAAAACAAGTTAGATGTCCTCTACTTTGTTGTTGCAAGTTTTATGTGGCTGCTATGGGCTGATCAAGAACCGTTCCTACCTACGCATCAAAAACCACAAGGCAGTATAGTGATTGCTTTTTGATCTTTAGAAAGAACCTTGTTCACTGAATCCGATTCAACTAAAGTTGGAGAAACTGACGCCCACCAACCACCTGTGTGTGAAGCACGTCGGTAGAACTAGTCTCGCGTAAGCGTACGCGTAATGTCGGTTTGGGCCACTTCATCCAACAATACGGCCGAATCAAGAATCAACTAGTGATGGCAAGCAATATGTATATACCCACGCCCACAATTCCTTTGTGTTCTACTCATGCATATAACATCTACGCATAAACCTGGCTCGGATGCCACTGTTGGGGAACGCAGTAATTTCAAAAAAATTCCTATGCACACGCAAGATCTATCATGGTGATGCATAGCAACGAGAGAGGAAGAGTGTTGTCCACGTACCCTCGTAGACCGTAAGCGGAAGCGCTATGACAACGCGGTTGATGTAGTCGTACGTATTCATGATCCGACTGATCCTAGTACCGAAAGTACGACACCTCCGTGATCTGCACACGTTCAGCTCGGTGATGTCCCACGAACTCACGAACCAGCTGAGTGTCGAGGGAGAGCTTCGTCAGCACGACGGCGTGATGACGGTGATGATAATTGTCGTGGAAGTGTCACGGCAGATGTCCTCATGGAAGGACTTAGTTGTGGAGCCATTGTGACAAGGTTAGCTTAAAGGGGTTAAACGGGACAAAGGACACGGAGAGTTTATACTGGTTCGGCCCCTTGCGGTGAAGGTAAAGGCCTACTCCAGCTTGAGGTGGTATTGCTAGGGTTTCGATTACCAGGGAGCAAACACGCTTTGCCTAGCTCTCGATCTGATCTTTCTTGCCTTAAGCCGCTGGCGGGTCGTCCCCTTATATACACGGGTTGACGCCCTGCGGCCTACAGAGTCCCAGCCGGCTCATACAACGTGTCCGGCTCGGTGACGTATCTTACATGCCTTATATTACAAGTCTACTCGTACATGGCGGTTTACACTTATGGGCCTTAAGCCGTCTCTGGACTTGGGCCTCTTACAAGCCTATCTATGAACCACCATCTTAGTATATTCTTGGGCTTCATAATAGATGAACCGCCATAATGGTTGACCCGGCCCCTCCTGGGCGGGTCATACCTGTTAGTCATATCCCCACCATTAGGCCCCAGGTTGATTTGAACTTGTTCATGTCAATCTTCGACACTTTGCTGATGTTTCTGCATCTCTTCATATGGATCCTGCCCCACATGTGCTGTTGGAAGTTGCATTGGAGCCTGCCTTGGTCCCTGATCCACCTTTAGATGCTGTGTCAACTGATGGGCAAGCTAAACCTTCACTTGCTAGTGGATCTTCAAATGAAGTCCTAGCCTGCAGTCCTGAACATGTTAATACTGCTAGGGGAATCTTGCAGCCAGTGGAGAACATTGAGGATCTTCAGTCAGGGTTACAAGGTAATTGGGTTACTCAAATAAATGAACACTTTAGCATGGCACCTTCTCTTCTTGGTTTGAAACGTATTCAGATGGCTGCTACTGCTAATAATGATCATTCTGTTTCTGAAGAAGGCATGCTACTGTGGAAACATCACTTTAAGGACCAATCATTGGAAAGCAGGAGCTCTTTCTCTACCAACATTCCTGTAAGTTGGTTTAACTTTATTGTTCAGCTGCTTCTGTCCCCTGATAAGTTTGCCTGGACTGTTACTATGTTAAAATCTGGAATGTGGGAACTGTTCACTGTTGTGTAAAATATGGATCAAGCCTTTCTGTTTCATATACCTGACAAGTGTCCTACCTCTCATGCACCTATTTGTCAAGCCATGGAGGATGAGGTCAAGGACAAAGAAAATATTGGTGTGGCTGCCAATATGCAGGATGTGGAGTCCCAGGCCCTGTTGCAACCTTTTGGTCAAGATAACTTGAGGAAGAGAAGAAATGGAAAGACTCCACTAGTGGAAACAGAGGTAAGGAGAAGTGATAGAATTAAGAAAGACAATGCTGGTTACAAGAGAAACTCCTGCTCTAATAATAATTGTCTACCTTGCAATGTTGTCCCTCCCATCATACAAAAATCAGTTGTTAAAAACCTCACTGCCTCTTTCTGTAAGGTTGCTGAGGGGGAGCTGGAGGACAAGCTGGCCAAGAAGCCCAAGAGAAGGCAAGAGGATGTTTTGGACAAGGTGCCCTTGGCCAAAGGAGAAGGACATACCTCCAATTCTTCATAATGTTTATGACCCTTACTTTGAGTACTGTGTGGAGGGTGTGTATTTGTGGTTCCCCACCTAGTTTGATGCTGCTTTTGATTGATGTAAGACTTGGATATTGGCACTGTTTGAACTCTATATGTCTGGTGATGTACTATCCTATTACTACTTCTTTGCTGTATGATTGGCTGCTCTACTGGATATGTGTTGTGCTGTGGATCAGGGTTTTGTGCAACTTTCTTTTATGTGTGGAAGATCAAGTGCTGGTACTTGACCTCTGGTACAAAATAATTATGTGTTTCCATGAATAACACAAACAGAAGCTGGAATATTCTAAATTGGAACATTAGAGGAATAAATTCTGAGGACAAATGGTTGGCCTTAAGGCAGAAAATTGATGAGAGTGACTGCAACATTTTGTGTCTTCAAGAAACTAAGAGAGAGACTTTTGACACAGCTTACTTAAAGAAATTTGCCCTTCCAGACTTAATAAATTTGCCTTCCTGCCCTCTGTTGGAGCTTCTAGGGGTCTCCTTGTGGCTTGAAATGGCTCTCAGTTCTCTGGAGAAGTCATTGCACAAAATAGGTTTTCTCTTTCATTACAATTTACTAGTCTGCTCTCCAATCAGTCTTGGATTATTTCTAATATTTATGGGCCATGTGATCCACAAGACAAAATTGAGTTTATTAACTGGTTCCTGAATATTCACATGCCTCATGATGTTGACTGGATTCTAATGGGAGATTTCAACCTTATGAGGGCACCATCAGATAGGAACCGACCTGGGGGCGATGTCAATGATATGCTTATGTTTAATGAGGCTATCAGTAATCAAGGTTTAATTGAATTACCTTTGCATGGCAGACAGTTTAGTTGGAGTAACATGCAGCATGATCCTCTATTGGTAAAACTTGATTGGTTTTTCACTTCTGCTTCTTGGATGACTACTTTTCCAAACACAATTGTGCTACCTCTTGCAAAGCCTATTTTAGATCATCTGCCCTGTGTAATAAAACTTGGTACTTCTATCCCAAAGGCAAAAGTGTTCAGGTTTGCAAACTACTGGCTCCAACATTCTGATTTTAAACAGGTAGTTGCCAATGCTTGGAATATTCCAGTTGGTAATCTTGATGCTGTCAAAACCTTGAATGCTAAGTTTAGAAACTTAAGAAGAGCTTTGAAGCTATGGGCTAAAGCCTTATCTTGTCTGAAAACTCAAATTGCAAAGCTGAATGAGTTCATATTCCTGTGGGATCTCTTTGAAGAATTTAGAGAGTTGGACATTCATGAATGGAATTGTAGGGTTATTCTCAAAGAGCATATGCTTATTCTATTGAGGAATCAAAAGATTTATTGGAAGCAAAGAGGGAAAATCAAGGGGTGAAGTTTGGAGATGAGAACACAAAGTTTTTTCACACTAAAGCTTCAATTAATTACAGGCATAACCATATTGCTGTACTCCAAAATGATGACCAAGTTGAGATATCTGATCATGCTGGGAAAGCTGCAATTCTTTTGGACACTTACAAAAAAAGAATGGGCACATCTCAAAAAACCTCAATGCATTTTGATCTGGCTTCCTTGTTTGGGCAGAGACAACATTCAGATATCTTTCATAAACTTGAATTGCCTTTTACTGAAGAGGAAATTGATGCTGTGGTCAAAAATCTTCCAACAGACAAATCACCAGGCCCTGATGGTTTTAACAATGAATTTCTCAAGTCTTGCTGGGACATTATTAAGGGAGATGTGCTCAAATTCATATATGATTTTCATGCAAGGCAAATTTCTCTTGAGAGCTTAAATGCTTCTTACATTACCCTCATACCAAAGGGGAGTACTCCCTTGACAACAACTGATTTTAGACCAATCTATTTACTAAACTGTTGTCTGAAGATTGTCACTAAGCTGCTGGCAAATAGGTTGCAGAAAGTGATTCTCAAGTTGGTTCATATCAATCAATATGGTTTTCTTAAAGAGAGATCTATTCATGATTGTTTGGGTTGGGCATATGAATATCTACACCAATGTCAGAAGTCTAAAGATGAGATTATTGTACTTAAACTAGACTTTGAAAAGGCTTTTGACACAATTGAGCACCAGGAAATGTTGGATATTTTAAAGGCCAAAGGTTTTGGGGACAGATGGATTTCATGGATCAAAATGCTCTTCACTTCTGCTTCATCTGCTATCTTGCTAAATGGTGTCCCTGGAAAAAAGTTTTATTGTCTTAGAGGTGTCAGGCAGGGGGACCCTCTATCCCCCCTCCTGTTTGTGCTTGCTGCAGATCTTCTTCAGTCGGTTCTCAACAAGGCAATGCACATGGGATTGTTATCTGCTCCCTTACAAGTGGAGTCTTGCCCTAATTTTCCAATTGTCCAGTATGCTGATGACACCCTGGTTATTCTACAAGCAGATGCCAAGCAACTACATTGCCTTAAAGCCCTCCTCAATACTTTTGCAGATGCCACTGGACTTAAAGTAAACTACAATAAATCCAGTATGATTCCAATAAATGTGTCAGAAGAGAAGATGGAGATTTTGATAAATACTTTTCATTGCAAGAAGGAATATTTTCCAATCCAATATGGGAACACCCTTAGGACTTCATAAGCCTACTGTTGAGCAATGTTTTCCTCTTGTCACAAGACTACAAAAGAAGCTTGTGGGTTTGTCCTCCTTTATGACAATGGCTGGAAGATTGCTGTTGGTGAAATCTGTCCTCAATTCTTTGTTGATCTATCTCATGGGATGCCTTGATGTGCCTGTCACCATCAAAACCCAAGCCATAAAGTATTTGAGACACTGCCTGTGGAGAGGTCCTGATCTGGAGGACCACAGACCTGCCATGGTGGCATGGAGCACTGTGTGTTGACCCAAAAATCAAGGAGGTTTGGGTGTCATGGATATCTTTATTCAGAATAAGGCCCTATTACTTAAGAATCTGCACAAGTTCTATAACAGACACAATACCCCATGGGTCAGCTTGATCTGGGAATCATATTACAACAATGATACACTGCCTGGTAATAACTGGATTGGATCATTTTGGTGGAAGGCAAACCTTAAGCTTATTGATAACTATAAGTCCTTGGCCAGATGCAACATAGGTGATGGCAAGAGTGCCTTCTTTTGGAATGATCTGTGGCACTCTGCTTGTTTGCAAGACATGTTCCCTCATTTATTCTCTTTCGTCAAGAACAAAGATGCTACTATCCACACCATTCTCCAAGCAGAATACTTAGAGGATCTATTCCATCTACCCCTGATTGTGCAAGCTTTCCAGGAATTTGAGGCTATGGTGGACATTTGTATTGATTTAAGGGCTTCTGATACACTAGATTGCACTGACACTTGGAGTTACATTTGGGGAAATGAACACTCCTCGGTTGCTAAGGCCTATAAAGTTATGATGGGAGTTAAAATTGTGCCACAACAGTTCAACTGGATCTGGAATAGCTCTTGTCAGCCAAAGCACAAGGTGTTTTTTTGGAGATTGCTTCATGACAGGCTCAATACTAGAAATCTTTTGAGAAGGAAAACTTTTCATTTAGCCAACTACAACTGTGCTGTCAACAATTGTCCATAGGAAGAAACTCTTCAGCATCTTTTATGGACCTGTCCTTTTGCAGCTCAATGTTGGGACTTGATTTGCCCTTCAAGACAGGCAAATGTTTCAATTCTGGAAGCTTTTCTTGATCTCAAACAGAAGCTACATGTACCTTTTTTCATGGAAATAATCATCCTTGCTTCTTGGGCTATCTGGATCTCAAGGAACAATTTGATCTTCCAAGCAGTTCAACCTAGCATCCAGACGTGGAAAGCTATTTTCCTGGAGGAGCTCAATCTTCTAAGATTTAGAATTAAGAAGAGTTATGCTGGATACTACTGTTCTTGGCTTGACAATCTTGTGCTGTAATTCTAGACTCTAGTTTTCCTCCCTAGTTTTGTCTCTTTTCTTTTTTCTTTTTTTTCTGGCTTATCTAAAGCCTTTTGTACAGTGGAACATTTTTGTTTTTTTCTTTTTAATTAATAAAAATTGCAGTGGGGTTTTGCCCTACTGTGTACAGTCAAAAAAAAATCTTCGACACTTAGACAGATCCTTCTTCATCAGCTGTAAAACATTGTAACCCGCCATGACGTCATCTTCAAAAAATTTGGCAACCCGCCATGACGTCAACTGCCATTAACTTCGCACATGACATAACGTATCTTTAACGGATCTTTATCTTTAATGACCTTCCGAAAATCGAGCTGTTCAATCGATTGGATAATCATCATTTGGCCTCCTTGTTTTTCGCGCCCGCTGGTCTGCTCTTTCCCCTATAAATAGGGTCAAACCGTCCATTTCTCATTCTCCTCTCTTCTCCTTCTCGTCTTCTTCTTCCTCGCGACGCACCAGCCCGCACGAGTTCCACCACCATCGACCTTCGTCTTCTGCCTCAACTCCGGCCGCTGCATCACCCTGAATCAGACCAGAACACTGCGGTGCTCCTCCGCTATCTCATCGGCATCAGTAAGTCTCTTTTTCCCCATAACAGATACATTCTTAGGGTTTCAGTGTTCGTCGGTGTTCATCACCGTTTCTTCCCTTTTCTCCTTTCTAGATTGTGTAGGTTTAATCTGAAAATAACATAGGTCATGTGCGGTAACAGTTTTAGCACTCGTTTTTTATATTAGAACATATCCTCATCACGACAGATCTCCTCTGGGGCACCTCCACTTTTCTGCTGCCGCCTCTGTAGGTTTAGAATTTATTACCTTTTTCTGAACAGTTGTAGATCCGAACTTATAGCTTTAATCTGTGAACCCTGTTTGTCCAACACTTCGTAGAATTTTGTTCTTTCTCCGATTTTGAATACATGTATATGTCATGGCGGCTTACATGTCCGGCTTATAATCAACCATATGTCGTTAGTCCTCACTTAAGCCGCCATTCTGAACGTATACTGCAACCATTAACTTGTGTTTTCACTAACTGATTTGAACCGGCAAATTACTTCCTCCTTTTAGGTTTTCCTTCTTTCACCATGCCGCCAAAGACAGTCTATACATGCAATTGGGTCCCCTCCATCGTCACTGAGGGCACATTCAAAGACTTTGTCAAATTCGGGTACTTGCCCGCAAAGAGTGTTATGCATTACCGCGTCCCTGAACCGGGCCAGGAAAGACCTCAGCCAAAGGATGGCGAAGTCATTGTATTCACGGATCACATGAACCAGGGCTTTTCACCGCCCGGCTCTAAATTTTTCCGGGATGTTCTGCACTTCTTCCAACTCCATCTTTGTAACACCCTCGATGCGACTATATCTCCCACGTGTCGAGGCACGACTTAGAGGCATAATCGCATTGAAGGCATATGTCGCAAGTTAGGCAATCTTCACAACATCCCATGTAATATAGATAATAAAAGGGGAGATAACATAGTTGGCTTACACTCGCCACGTCAATCAAGTACATAAATAACATTACATCATCCAAACACTCATGGCCCAACTACGGCGCCAAAATAAAAGATAACCCAACATGCGACACAGTCCCGATCACCCCCAACAGGGCACCACTACTGATCATCAGGAAAGGAAACATAGTATCGTTGAGAGTCTTCGTCGAACTCCCACTTGAGCTCAAGCGCGTCACTGGAGCGGAATCATCAGGCCCTGCATCTGGTGTAATAGTAATCTGTGAGCCACAGGGACTCAGCAATCTCGCACCCTCGCGATCAAGACTATTTAAGATTATAGGTATGGCAAGGTAAATATGTGGAGCTGCAGCAAGCGACTAGCAAATATGGTGGCTATACTGTTCACAAAAGAGAGCGAGAAGAGGAGGCAAAGCGCGAGCGAGAAACTAGAGAGCAAACTGCGCAAACATTACTCCAACATCGTGTCCACTTCCCGGACTCCGCTGAGAAGAGGCCATCACGGTAACACACTCAGTTGATTCATTTTAATTAAGTTAAGGTTCAAGTTATCTACAACCGGACATTAACAAATTCCCATCTTCCCATAACCGCGGGCACGGCTTTCGGAAGTTCAAATCCCTGCAGGGGAGTCCCAACTTAGCCCATGACAAGCTCTCACGGTCAACGAAGGAATAGACCTCCTCCCGAGACATTCCGATCAGACTCGGTACCTCAGTTCTTCAAGACACTTCGACAGGTTAAAACTAATCCAGCAACACCACCCGAATGTGCCGACAAATCCCGATAGGAGCTGCACATATCTCGTTCTCAGGGCACACTCAGATGAGCGCTCCATACAACTAAAACCAAACCTCGAGTTTCCCCGAGGGGGCGCTGCACAGGACTCTAGTTTGGACCAACACACAGAGGAGCACTGGCCCGGGGGGGTTTAAATAAGATGACCCTCGGGCTCCGAAAACCCAAGGAAAAAAGAGGCTAGGTGGCAAATGGTAAAATCAAGGTTGGGCATTGCTGGAAAAGCTTTAATCAAGGCGAACTATCAAGGGGTTCCCATTATAACCCAACCGCGTAAGGAACGCAAAAATCCGGGAACATAACACCGATATGACGAAAACTAGGGCGGCAGGAGTGGAACAAAACACTAGGCGAGAGGCCGAGGCTTCCACCCTTTACCAAGTATATAGATGCATTAAGATAACATGGCAATATAGTGATATCCCAACAAGTAAATAAATGTTCCAACAAGGAACGGCCTCCAATCTTCACCTGCAACTAGCAATGCTATAAGAGGGGCTGAGCAAAGCGGTAACATAGCCAATCAATGGTTTGCTAGGACATGGTGGGTTAGAGGTTTGCCATGGCAATTTGGGAGGCTTGAAAGCAAGTGGTAGGCATCGTAGCATTGGCATAGCAAAATAGCGAGCATCTAGCAAAGCAAAGATAGTAGTGATTTCGAGGGTATGATCATCTTGCCTGCAAAGTTGTCAGAGTTGACTGGATCCTTGAAAGCAAGATCAACGGGCTTCTCGTTAGTGAACTCGTCTCCCACCTCTACCCAAACAAGACAAACAAGCAACAAGGACACAATCAACCACGTGCAAGGATCAAACAATATGATGCAAGGATGGTATGCTATGCGGGATGCGATGCGGGATGCATATGCAAGATTTGACAAGGGATGCATGAACCTGGCCTCAACTTGGGAATCCAAGTGTTCCAATGGAAAGATGAGATGAAATCGCTTGAAAACGATATAAAGAACGCCGGAATCGGAGTTACGGTTTGGAAATGGCAAGCAATTCAAATATGACACCGGTCTGCGATTTACAGCAAGTAGCCATCTAAATGCAAAGAGATGAACAAGCTACAGCACCCAAACATGACAACAAAATACATGGCAGGGATGCATTCATGATTCTTAACAAAAGTCTAGCACTGAGCTACGGCCAATTCATCCATTAACAGGTTCAAACAAGCATGGCAAAAATGCATATGGCAAACAGATTTCAGACTTAGTGAAATTAACACTTGTCTGGAATTTCAGATCAGATAGCACTCTTCGGAGCAACAAAACTACATGCTACTGGACCTGAACATGGCAAAGTAAAGCATGGAATGGAGCTACTCAAAGATCTTAACGAAATTCCCTTAGTGAACTTGAGCCAAAAGGGATCAGAAAATACAATTGCAAGCATGTGAACATGGCAAAAACATAATCAGATCACAGACTTAGTGAAACTGGAGCATGCTGAAACAGATATCAAGTAGGCATGTTTACGAGCTCGATGCACTCACTACGGAGCAAGTCATGACCAACTAATCATACACCCATCAAGAATACACAAAATGCAAGCTAGACATGGCAAGAACAATAGCATAGCATGCACGGATCAACTACAACATCCTCAGCAAAATCGCTAACAAGTAGACAATCTGCCCAGATTTACGAAGTAGCAAAAGTAGAGCTCGATTGACTCAAGCTAGGGTGCTCCATAATTGCAAACAAAGACATGGATGGATAGAGAACTACAAGATTAACAAAACATCCTTACTGATCATCCTCAAAAGAGGCACGGATCACTAGGAAACAACATGAACATATGGACATATGAGATAAACAGATCAAGGACTTAGTGGAAATGCAGCATTACCAAGTGCCTCACCTGGCAAGCTTGTGCTAGTCACCACACACATCACAAAAATACATGGGTTGCACCTCTGGAAATATGGCAAAACCCTTAACAAAACATATGTAGAGCTCATGGGCATATCATGCACACAATAATCATGGAAAAAATGACAAATATCTAAATGGAGTAGCAGATCTGACAATTATCTCAAGTAGCACTCTTCTAACAGCATTTCGGGCATCAATATGAACTCAAATGAAAATGATGCAATGGAATGAAATGATGTACTCTCTGAGACGAACATTTTGATATGCTATATGCCCAAAACGGAGTTACGGATGAGGAGTTACGATGCGATGAACAGGAGCATATGAGCTAGGGTTTCGGGCAAAAAGTCAACCCTCGAGATTTTAGATCTCAGATCTGGCACGTTTTACGAGGATGGCCGGATTTCTTGGAGCTCGCCGGAGACGTCGCCGGACTTGCCGAGAAGAGGAGGGGGAGGCCGGCCGGACGGAGGCGGTTGGCGGCGGGGCGGCGCGCTCGCCGGCGCGGGACGGCGGCTCGAGCTCGCCGGCTCGGCCGGGGAAGGAGGCGGACGGTGGCGGAGCTCGCCGGGCAGCCGGGGCGGCGCTCGCCGACAATGGGGTCGAGCGGGCGCGGGCGGCGATCGCGGAGGACGAGGGCGGCGCGCGGGAGGCGGGGCGCGGCCCGGTGCGAGTGGAGAGGGCCCACCCTGGGCCGGGACGGGCCGGCGGCGGCGATGGTGGCTGGGGCCACGTGGCGCGCGCGGATTGGCATGGGCGGCGACGGCGGTTTGTCCGGCCGGGGACGGACGTTGTCCGGCGCGGAGATGGGAGTTTTAGGGTTTCGGGGAAGAGGAGACCCGAGATTTCGGAAGGGGGTCTATTTATAGGCATAGAGGGAGCTAGGAGAGTCCAAATGAGGTGCGGTTTTCGGCCACGCGATCGTGATCGAACGCTCTAGATGATGGAGCAGGTTTTGGTGGGTTTTGGGCCAAATTGGAGGGGTGTTGGGATGCAACACACATGAGGCCTTTTAGGTCCTTCGGTTAACCGTTGGAGTATCAAACGAAGTCCAAATGGTACGAAACTTGACAGGCGGTCTACCGGTAGTAAACCAAGGCCACTTGGCAAGTCTTGGTCCAATCCGGAAATGTTTAATCCCCACACACGAAAGAAAGGTAGAAATGACCACCGGAGGAGAACGAAGTGCCGGAATGCAAAACGGACAACGGGAAAATGCTCGAATGCATGAGATGAACACGTATGCAAATGCAATGCACATGATGACATGATATTAGATGCATGACAACGGCAACAACACACGGAGACAAAAACCAGAACCTGAGAAAATAAAATAACTTAACGCCGGAAACGGCAAGAGTTGGAGTACAAATTGGGAAAGTCATATCCGGGGTGTTACAACACTCCACCACTACGAAAGGATCTCGTCCCGAGATCTAGGACTGAAACATTGCCGGGTACTCAGAACGGAGGTGATCCTCGCGTTCCCAGGTAGCTTCACGGTCGGAATGGTGTGACCACTTGACTTTGAGGAAATTTGATTGACTTGTTGCGAGTCTTGCGTTCAGTCTCTTCAAGAATAGCAACTGGGTGCTCACGATAAGAGAGATCTTCTTGGAGCTCAATGTCTTCGAAGTTGACGGTGCAGTCAGGCGTCTTGAAGCACTTTCGGAGATGAGAGACATGGAACACATCATGAACATTTGCAAAGTTTGAAGGAAGCTCGAGTTGATAGGCGAGGTCGCCTCTCTTGCTGACAATCTTGAAAGGTCCCATGTATCTGGGGGCAAGCTTCCCTTTGATACTGAAGCGACGAGTACCTTTCATTGGAGAGACGCGGAGGTAAACATGATCTCCGATCTCGAAAGCCAAATCACGGTGCTTACTATCATAGTAGCTCTTCTGGCGGGATTGGGCTGCTTTGAGGTTATCTCGAATGACTTTGCACATTTCCTCTGCCTCTGTGATTAAGTCATTACCCAAAAGCTGACGTTCACCGGTTTCAGACCAGTTGAGAGGGGTACGGCACTTCCTGCCATACAGAATTTCAAATGGGGCCTTACCCGAACTTGCTTGAAAACTGTTGTTGTAGGAGAATTCAGCATAAGGAAGACAATCCTCCCACTTCATGCCGAAGGAGATCACACAAGCCCTGAGCATATCTTCAAGAATCTGGTTGACACGCTCGACTTGACCGCTAGTTTGAGGATGGAAAGCTGTGCTGAAGCGGATGTTGGTGCCCATGGCCTTCTGAAAAGAATCCCAAAACTTAGAGGTAAAGATGCTGCCACGGTCTGAAGAGATCACTTGAGGAATACCGTGCAGAGAGACAATTCGAGAGGTATAGAGTTCCGCCAATTGAGCTACAGTGATTGACTCTTTGATAGGCAGAAAGTGAGCCACTTTAGTGAGTTTGTCGATGACAACGAATATAGCATCATTGCCATGCTTGGACTTTGGAAACCCAGTCATGAAGTCCATTTCAATGTGGTCAAACTTCCATTCTGGAATGGCAAGAGGTTGGAGGAGACCTGCTGGCCTTTGGTGTTCTGCCTTCACTCTTCTGCAGACATCACATTCATTCATGAATTGAGCAATCTCGCGCTTCATTCGAGTCCACCAATAAGCCTGCTTGAGGTCCTGATACATCTTCGTACTCCTAGGGTGGATGGAGAGGAGAGAATTGTGAGCCTCGTTCATGATCACTTTACAGAGGTCACCTTTGGGCACAACAATACGATCCTCGAAGAAGAGAGTGTCCTTGTCATCAAGGCGGTAGCACCTGTACTTGGGTTGACTCTTGGCAATCCCAATCTTCACCTTTTTCACCATAGCATCAAGAAGCTGAGCTTGGCGAATCTGGTCTTCCAAGGTAGGAGAGACTTGAAGGTTGGCGAGGAAACCTTGAGGAACAACTTGCAGATTAAGTTTGCGGAAAGCTTCACAAAGCTCGGGTTGATAAGGCTTGAGAATCAGACTGTTGCAATAAGCCTTTCTGCTCAATGCGTCAGCAATCACATTGGCCTTGCCTGGAGTATACTCGATACTCGGATTATACTCTTGAATCATTTCGACCCATCAAGTTTGCCTGAGGTTGAGATTAGGCTGAGTGAAGATGTACTTGAGACTCTTGTGATCAGTGAAAATGTCCACTTCTCTTCCCAATAAGAGATGCCTCCAAGTCAAAAGAGCATGCACAACTGCCGCCAACTCGAGATCATGAGTGGGGTAGTTCTTCTCATTAGGCTTCAATTGGCGAGAGGTATAAGCAACAACTTTCTTCTCTTGCATCAACACTGCGCCAAGACCTTGGAGAGAGGCATCACAAAAGACCTCGTACGGCTTGGATTCATCAGGCGGAGTCAGAACTGGAGCAGTGATCAATTTCTCTTTCAAAGTGTTGAAAGCAATGTCACACTCCGGAGACCAAACGTACTTGACGTGCTTTTGGAGAAGATTTGAGAGAGGCTTCACGATCTTAGAAAAGTTTTCAACGAATCTTCGGCAATAGCTTGCGAGACCGAGGAAGCTACGGAGTTGCTTCACGTTCTGAGGAGGTTCCCAATTCACAATTGCAGACACCTTCTTAGGATTCACCACAATGCCCTTGGCAGAGATGATATGACCAAGATAAAGAACCTCATCGAGCCAAAATTCGCACTTGGAGAACTTGGCGTAGAACTTGTGTTCCCTCAACTTATCGAGTACCAAACGCAAGTGCTTGGCATGATCTTCCTTGTTCTTTGAGAAAACCAGAATGTCGTCGAGATAGACCAAAATGAAGTCATTGGTGTAGGCATTGAAGATGAAGTTCATCATGTGAGAGAACATCAGAGGAGCGTTGACGAGACCAAAAGACATGACAGTGTATTCATATGAACCATAGCTTGTCCTGAAGGCCGTCTTGGGAATATCTTGCTCACGGATTCGAATCTGATGATAACCCATACGGAGATCAAGCTTGGAGAATACTTGGGCACCTTTCAGTTGTTCGAACAGCTCGTTGATGTTGGGAAGTGGATATTTGTTCTTGATGGTCTTCTTGTTCAATGGACGGTAATCAACACAAAGTCGGTCCGTTCCATCCTTCTTCTTCACAAAAAGAACACCACAACCCCACGGAGAAGAACTAGGCCGGATGAGACCCATTCTTTCTTGAATATCGAGTTGCATCTTCAGCTCCTTCAACTCTTCAGGTCCGAGCTTGTAAGGACGCTTGCACACTGGTTCTGTGCCAGACTCAAGGTCAATGACGAATTCAACTGGCCGGTGCGGAGGCATTCCTGGAAGCTCTTATGGAAAGACGTCTTGATATTCGCAAACGACTGGAATTTGCGAGATAGCATCGAGTTCACCCTTCTCATTGAGAGAAAACAGACGGATTGTATTATCCCGAGCGGCAAAGACAATTACATCCTTAGACGAATGAGTCAATTGAATCTGCCTGGCAGCACAATCAAGATGCGCCTTGTGCTTAGAAAGCCAATCCATCCCGAGAATAAGATCAATATCCGAGTTACCAAGAACAATTGGGGAAGAAAGGAACTTGTAATTGCCCAAGGTGATAGTAACCTCCGGGACGCAGGTGTTAGCTGTCATCTGCTTGCCCGGTGACACAATTTGCAAGGAACTTTGCAGATACTGATAATCGCACTCATACTTTGATGCAAAAGGTTTGGAAATGAAGCAATGCGATGCACCAGTGTCAAAAAGAACTTTTGCAGGAATATCATTAACAGGAAGGTTACCCATAATGACATCTGATGAATCCTCTGCCTGAGCTGCGTTCATCAAGTTGACCTTGGCGTGCTTGGGGTTATGCTTGACCATAGCTGTACTTGCCGATCTGACAGGAGGAGGAGGAGGAAGACGCCTCTGGTTGAAACACTTGTTTGGATAGTGACCCTTCTGTTGGCACTTGTTGCACGTGACCTCTGAAAGCGGACGGTGATACGGAGCACTTGATCTTGGAGCTTGAGACGAAGTCTTGTTCTGAAAGCCGGGGTTGGGTGGGTGGGAAGAACCACTGCCACCTTTGCTCTTCTGCTGATACGGCTGACGGAATGGAGGAGGAGGAAGCCAATACTTCTGCTGCTTGGCCACTTGAGTAGAGGAAGAAGGAGTAGCATCTCTGGCTCGCTTCTTGGAAGCATCACACCTCAATTGAGCAGCCTCTTGCTTCAATGCCATGTTGTAGAACTCATCGTACCTCAAGGGCTCAAAGAGAACAAGAGCGAGCTGAATTTCTTCTCTGAGACCACCCCTGAACTGGTATATCATGCTCTTCTCATCAGGGACGTCTTGCTTCGCAAAGCGGGCGAGCTTCTGAAACAACTTGTTGTAGTCATAGACAGACAAAGAGCCTTGCTTCAGGTTGCGGAATTCCTCACGCTTGCTTTCAACCGCGCTCTGAGGGATATGGTGAGCTCTGAAATCTTGACGGAGTTCATCCCAGGTAATAACACGTCCACCTCTGGAATCCTTGTACTGCTGGAACCATTCTGCAGCTTGATCTTTGAGTTGGAAGGAAGCGAACTTGACAAAGTCCTCAGGCCTGACGTTACTGCACTCGAAATGCTTGCACAGATCCACAAGCCAATCGTCAGCATCAGTTGCCTCAACACAATTGCTGAAAGTCTTTGGCCCGTTAGCAAGGAACTGGTTGAGTGTAGCAAAGTGATTCTGATTGTTGCCTTGGTTCCCTTGGTTGCCTTGATTGCGCTCTTGGAGAATTAGGTGGAGGTGGTGGCGGATCAGGATTCGGAGTCGTGCGTGTTGGAGGAGCCATCCTGAAGAGGTTGACATCCATTAGCACATTGATAGACAAATATTGAAGCTGAATCCAACGGAATGAAAATTGCAACATATAGTCTTCACATCCGAACAAAATGAACGAATGCATTCCTCTTGAAATGGTCACATATCCATAAATTGAGAAGCCACTTAGAATTAAGGTAGAGAAATAAATCAACAAGGTACGGATCAAGAACGAATAATCGGTAAGAAATCCCAATCTCAAACCAAATATCCGTGGAAGAAGAATTAGAGCTACTAGAATTCCCACCTATGAAAACTCCCGAACCTTTCCGGTTATGCAATCAGGTGTTGGGGATACAGGGGAAGCATAATATCTCACCCAAATCTAGCAAATCCTACATCCAGCTGTATCCATCCTTCAACACATAACCGAGAAAAACTTCGGAAACCATCTACCTCAACCTTCGAAAAGCATCCATTATACAAGTTATGGCGATACTCCCGAACTCCCGCCCCAGTACTGGGTGGCGTCGAGGTTATCTCACCAACGAACTGCATAAAAGAGATTTTCGATGTCGGCGTACTAAACTCAGGTGTTCCAGAACTGCAACGATAAAATTATGACGACAACACCTCAGAGCTCAAATCCCCGGGACACTTCCACAAAACCCCTGACAGGAGGCACCAAGACAATGTTCTCATCATAAAACCATCGGAATGATTCCAAGATACCCGCGTGATCCTAAAAAAAATTTAGTGAAATTTGAGAAGAGAAGAGTCAAAACTCTACGTCGGGATGCCTTACCAGAGCGATGAGGAGACTGGGAAGTAAAAAGAATTCCTAAACTCTCCGATATATAATTCCTAAATGACTCAAAACATTTTTCTAGACACAACTCGGCTGCTAAAAACGATCAAGCAATGGGGCTCCTAAGGTCGGGGAAGGCTCTGATTACCAACTTGTAACACCCTCGATGCGACTATATCTCCCACGTGTCGAGGCACGACTTAGAGGCATAATCGCATTGAAGGCATATGTCGCAAGTTAGGCAATCTTCACAACATCCCATGTAATATAGATAATAAAAGGGGAGATAACATAGTTGGCTTACACTCGCCACGTCAATCAAGTACATAAATAACATTACATCATCCAAACACTCATGGCCCGACTATGGCGCCAAAATAAAAGATAACCCAACATGCGACACGGTCCCGATCACCCCCAATAGGGCACCACTACTGATCATCAGGAAAGGAAACATAGTATCGTTGAGAGTCTTCGTCGAACTCCCACTTGAGCTCAAGCGCGTCACCTGGAGCGGAATCATCAGGCCCTGCATCTGGTGTAATAGTAATCTATGAGCCACAGGGACTCAGCAATCTCGCACCCTCGCGATCAAGACTATTTAAGCTTATAGGTATGGCAAGGTAAATATGTGGAGCTGCAGCAAGCGACTAGCAAATATGGTGGCTATCCTGTTCGCAAAAGAGAGCGAGAAGAGGAGGCAAAGCGCGAGCGAGAAACTAGAGAGCAACCTACGCAAACATTACTCCAACACCATGTCCACTTCCCGGACTCCGCCGAGAAGAGGCCATCACGGTAACACACTCAGTTGATTCATTTTAATTAAGTTAAGGTTCAAGTTATCTACAACCGGACATTAACAAATTCCCATCTGCCCATAACCGCGGGCACGGCTTTCGAAAGTTCAAATCCCTGCAGGGGAGTCCCAACTTAGCCCATGACAAGCTCTCACGGTCAACGAAGGAATAGACCTCCTCCCGAGATGTTCCGATCAGACTCGGTACCTCGGTTCTTCAAGACACTTCGACGGGTTAAAACTAATCCAGCAACACCGCCCGAATGTGCCGAAAAATCCCGATAGGAGTTGCACATATCTCGTTCTTAGGGCACACTCAGATGAGCGCTCCATACAACTAAAACCAAACCTCGAGTTTCCCCGAGGGGGCGCTGCACAGGACTCTAGTTTGGACCAACACTCAGAGGAGCACTGGCCCGGGGGGGGTTTAAATAAGATGACCCTCGGGCTCTGGAAACCCAAGGGAAAAAGAGGCTAGGTGGCAAATGGTAAAACCAAGGTTGGGCATTGCTGGAAAAGCTTTAATCAAGGCGAACTATCAAGGGGTTCCCATTATAACCCAACCGCGTAAGGAACGCAAAAATCCGGGAACATAACACCGATATGACGGAAACTAGGGCGGCAAGAGTGGAACAAAACACTAGGCGAGAGGCCGAGCCTTCCACCCTTTACCAAGTATATAGATGCATTAAGATAACATGGCAATATAGTGATATCCCAACAAGTAAATAAATGTTCCAACAAGGAACGGCCTCCAATCTTCACCTGCAACTAGCAACGCTATAAGAGGGGCTGAGCAAAGCGGTAACATAGCCAATCAACGGTTTTCTAGGACACGGTGGGTTAGAGGTTTGACATGGCAATTTGGGAGGCTTGAAAGCAAGTGGTAGGCATCGTAGCATTGGCATAGCAAAATAGCGAGCATCTAGCAAAGCAAAGATAGTAGTGATTTCGAGGGTATGATCATCTTGCCTGCAAAGTTGTCAGAGTTGACTGGATCCTTGAAAGCAAGATCAAAGGGCTCCTCGTTAGCGAACTCGTCTCCCGCCTCTACCCAAACAAGACAAACAAGCAACAAGGACACAATCAACCACGTGCAAGGATCAAACAATATGATGCAAGGATGGTATGCTATGCGGGATGCGATGCGGGATGCATATGCAAGATTTGACAAGGGATGCATGAACCTGGCCTCAACTTGGGAATCCAAGTGTTCCAATGGAAAGATGAGATGAAATCGCTTGAAAACGATATAAAGAACGCCGGAATCGGAGTTACGGTTTGGAAATGGCAAGCAATTCAAATATGACACCGGTCTGCGATTTACAGCAAGTAGCCATCTAAATGCAAAGAGATGAACAAGCTACAGCACACAAACATGACAACAAAATACATGGCAGAGATGCATTCATGATTCTTAACAAAAGTCTAGCACTGAGCTACGGCCAATTCATCCATTAACAGGTTCAAACAAGCATGGCAAAAATGCATATGGCAAACAGATTTCAGACTTAGTGAAATTAACACTTGTCCGAAATTTCAGATCAGATAGCACTCTTCGGAGCAACAAAACTACATGCTACTGGACCTGAACATGGCAAAGTAAAGCATGGCATGGAGCTACTCAAAGAGCTTAACGAAATTCCCTTAGTGACCTTGAGCCAAAAGGGATCAGAAAATACAATTGCAAGCATGTGAACATGGCAAAAACATAATCAGATCACAGACTTAGTGAAACTGGAGCATGCTGAAACAGATATCAAGTAGGCATGTTTACGAGCTCAATGCACTCACTACGGAGCAAGTCATGACCAAATAATCATACACCCATCAAGAATACACAAAATGCAAGCTAGACATGGCAAGAACAATAGCATAGCATGCACGGATCAACTACAACATCCTCGGCAAAATCGCTAACAAGTAGACAATCTGCCCAGATTTACGAAGTAGCAAAAGTAGAGCTCGATTGACTCAAGCTAGGGTGCTCCATAATTGCAAACAAAGACATGGATGGATAGAGAACTACAAGATTAACAAAACATCCTTACTGATCATCCTCAAAAGAGGCACGGATCACTAGGAAACAACATGAACATATGGACATATGAGATAAACAGATCAAGGACTTGGTGGAAATGCTAAGTCCCTGAAATCAGCATTACCAAGTGCCTCACTTGGCAAGCTTGTGCTAGTCACCACACACATCACAAAAATACATGGGTTGCACCTCTGGAAAGATGGCAAAACCCTTAACAAAACATATGTAGAGCTCATTGGCATATCATGCACACAATAATCATGGCAAAAATGACAAATATCTAAATGAAGTAGCAGATCTGACAATTATCTCAAGTAGCACTCTTCTAACAGCATTTCGGGCATCAATATGAACTCAAATGAAAATGATGCAATGGAATGAAATGATGTACTCTCTGAGACGAACATTTTGATATGCTATATGCCCAAAACGGAGTTACGGATGAGGAGTTACGATGCGATGAACAGGAGCATATGAGCTAGGGTTTCGGGCAAAAAGTCAACCCTCGAGATTTTAGATCTCAGATCTGGCACGTTTTACGAGGATGGCCGGATTTCTTGGAGCTCGCCGGAGACGTCGCCAGACTTGCCAAGAAGAGGAGGGGGAGGCCGGCCGGACGGAGGCGGTTGGCGGTGGGGTGGCGCGCTCGCCAGCGCGGGACGGCGGCTCGAGCTCGCCGGCTCGGCCGGGGAAGGAGGCGGACGGCGGCGGAGCTCGCCGGGCAGCGGGGTCGAGCGAGCGCGGGCAGCACGCGGGAGGCGGGGCGCGGCCCGGTGGCGCGAGTGGAGAGGGCCCACCCTGGGCCGGGACGGGCCGGCGGCGGCGGTGGTGGCCGGGGCCACGTGGCGCACGCGGATTGGCGCGGGTGGCGACGGCAGTTTGTCCGGCCGGGGACGGACGTTGTCCGGCGTGGAGTTGGGAGTTTTAGGGTTTCGGGGAAGAGGAGACCCGAGATTTCGGAAGGGGATCTATTTATAGGCATAGAGGGAGCTAGGAGAGTCCAAATGAGGTGCGGTTTTCGGCCACACGATCGTGATCGAACGCTCTAGATGATGGAGCAGGTTTTGGTGGGTTTTGGGCCAAATTGGAGGGATGTTGGGCTGCAACACACACGAGGCCTTTTCGGTCCCTCGGTTAACCGTTGGAGTATCAAACGAAGTCCAAATGATACGAAACTTGACAGGCGGTCTACTGGTAGTAAGCCAAGGCCGCTTGGCAAGTCTCGGTACAATCCGGAAATGTTTAATACCCACACACGAAAGAAAGGTAGAAATGACCACCGGAGGAGAACGAAGTGCCGGAATGCAAAACGGACAACGGGGAAAATGCTCGAATGCATGAGATGAACACGTATGCAAATGCAATGCACATGATGACATGATATGAGATGCATGACAACAGCAACAACACACGGAGACAAAAACCCGAACCCGAGAAAATAAAATAACTTAACGCCGGAAACGGCAAGAGTTGGAGTACAAATTGGGAAAGTCATATCCGGGGTGTTACAATCTTCAAGACATCGGACCCAATTCCGTGTCGAACATTTGTAAATTTCAAGTGTTCTGTGAAGTATATATTCAAGAGGAGCCCAGCATTGATCTCTTTAGAGAGTATTTCTATTTGGACCGCCAAAATGAATTCACCAACGGACCCAGTTTGGAACTTGGCGGAATATTAATTCAACGTAGAAGAGATGCCATTTTCCCTTATGCACTCCTGCCGAGTCACCCGAAGGATTGGAATCAAACGTGGTTTTTCTGCAAAGATACCTCTCCGGCTAACGAGAATCCACTATTGGGTTACTATGTCGAGCGCCTGGACTCAAAGCGCAATCTTCCTGAGAAGCTTACCACCGCTGAACAGGCAAAAATTGCTCCTACCATCGCAAAGGTTACAGCTCTGCTAGGGAATGGTTTAACTGGTGTTGACCTAGTTAGGTGATGGGTTTCTTGGCGGATCATCCCTTTAAGTCGCCGCTCCGGCTTAATGTGCACTTACACTGGAGATGTAAAGGATCCACTGTGCCACAGCTCTGCACCATTAGCTGATGAGGCAGTAAATGAAATGGTTAAGTCCCTTCTGAATAAAGATCCAAAAGATTGCATAAAGATGGGTCTGGCCCCTTTTTGCAAGCTTAACCCGCCACCGGATGTGAGTCTTTAAACTTATTTACCTTTACCTCATTATTCAAGCATTTTACTCAACCTTTGATAACTTCTACAGGCTGAGTATGATTTGTGGAAAAAGGCATATGATCATGAAGCTGCCAAGAAGGCCAAGGCTGCCAAGAAAGCCGCCAAAAAAACCGTCAAGAAGACCACCAAGAAGAAGAAGAAACCAAGCGCCTCTGATCTGCTTAAGCTGGATGACACCTCTGACTCGGAGGTAGCCCTTGACTGTCTTGGCTTGTTTTTCAACCATCTTATTGACACTGACTATTATCAGGATGACATAGGGAGCCAGCCAAACAATTGAAGAAGAGGTAACTATTATTTCCTCCGACTCAGAACCTTTGCCAAGACAGAAACTTCAGCGAGTAACCCGGAAAGTAAGGTTTTCACACCCCTTGGCTTATTTAGATCCTCACTTTCTTTTGAAACGACAGAAACATGAGAATCAACGTCAGATCCGGACCAGCTGAGGTGAAGAATTATCCTCCGGCTTACCAAACACTCCCCCTCCTCGAAAACGCAAAAATGAGGTTCTTTTTAACCTTAACTCTTTTATTTACTAGCGGGTCTCTTTCGCCAGCCACTCAATTCCTTTGACTCAAACTTGCAGGAGGTTTCTCGTTCTTCCTCTGGCGATTCATCTCAAACTCAGCTGCCGGCTTTTAAGACTACAACCGGGTAAGAACAATTAGCTTTATTCTGTACTTTTATATCCTCACCATTATACTGATTTGTCCTAACTCTTTCAATGGGCAAGCAAAACCTAACAAGAGAGCAAAGGTGTCCAAGCCAGTTGAAGACCCTAAAGTTCCTGAGCCGGACTAGCAAGCTTCTGCACCAGAAGCCTCTAAAAAACAATCAGAAGATCCTGCTTCGAACACTCAAGCTGAAATGCCTGAACTTTCTGTTGATCAAACCAACATTGATCCTTTAAATACTGAACCGTCAAGCTCCCGTAAACCGCCAGAGACTTATGTTGATGACATTCTGATCACTGGCACTGGTTTTACTGAACTGGGGAATCCAATTGTGTTAGCCAGACATTCTGCCAAGCAAGAAGTCATGGAGAGACGGAAAGTGAGGTTTGATATCTCCCATTATGCTCAATTGAGCAGCAGTGAAATATTGTCTGGTAATCTCAATCAAGTACACTCCAGTCGTGATTTGGAAATTGAGATGGTGAAACAGATGCTAGCCCCCAAGTCATTCGGCTTACATAAGTTATGTCATCCGGCTTACATAAGTTATGTATACCCTGCTAGCCCCCTAGTCTTCTGATTATGATAAGAATGAATAATCTGTAGACTTGGAAGAATCATAAGCTTCTGTCCTAGACTCATTCCATGTCCGGTTTAAAACTAAACTGGATGCTGAAATAGCGTCATTTTACATTCGTAGTCCCCAAGGGCCGGTTTAATCAGTATGAATGAGTCGGTCCTATTTATCACTGTGTAAGAAAGTAGAGCTTAACTGCATAGCCCCCATGAGTCGGCTGAGACTGTTTACAGTACATTCGGCTCATTATTATGAAGATACAAGCAATACGCATTAGCCCCCAAGTGCCAAGTAGTGTTGCTTGCAAAGTGCTCGGGACTTTACTTATAAGAGCCGTTTCTTTGAAAAATTGTTTTGATAGACATTAGCCCCCAAGTGCCAAGTGTTGTCTCTTGCAAAGGACTTGGGACTTTATTTGTTGTAATCCTCCATGAAATGTGTTTGATAAATTTGTGCTGCATGCAGGCTACTACTGCTGAATTGGAATCTCAACTGAACGATGCCAAGACCGGGATGGCGGCTCAAGAAAATGAGACCCGGAAAGCTGAGTCGAAATTCCAGTTTAGTGTGGCTGAGTCAAAAAAGTTGAAGACCGGCTTTAAGGCGGAGAAAACGACTTGGGTTGAAGAAAAGACTGCTTTAACGCAGCGGGCCGAGAAAGCAAAAGCAACTCTTCAAGAGGTGACCACTGAGCTCTCCGGCTTAAAACACCGTGTGTCTCAGATGGTTTCTGCTATCTTCGGTGAGTCGCCTTGTTATTCATCCAAAGTGAGTATTTGTCGCCATAATGTAAGCCGCCATTTAACCAATCTATAACTTACTCAGGTCCTAGGAGCAGCAACCTTAGCCAAGACACACTTGTGAAGGTCAAGGCGGTCTATACTCTTGTCGAGCAATTATATACTGGAGCTCAATGAACATTGGCTAGCATCTCCCCGGCTAATCAAGGACCCAATCTGTTAAGCGATGTGCTGAAGAAATTATCAGTCTTGCCCACCAGGATTCAAGAGATAAAACGGTCGTGTGTGAGAGCCGGTGCTGTGAAGGCCTTGAGCCGTGCTAAGGCGTGGGTACCGGAGTTAGAACCGGCTGATGTAGCCAGTGGATATCAAAGCCTGAAGGAGGACGGTACTTCTTTTGATCAACAGGACTTCGCTGCTTGTGTTAAAGCAATCCATCCCCATGCGACAGTCATTGCCGAAGAAACAAACCTCTCCAAATATCAGTCGGCTTACGACAGAGAGAATCAAAAGATGCATACCCCCGCATACAAAGTGATGGACTTACTTCCACCGACTCATAAGCAAACTTTCGCTCCTGAAATTGACCCATCCAATCTGATTGACGACGAAGTTGAATTCTTCGCCTTGCGTGGCTTTGATTGGTCAAAACCAATCTTCCAGACGGCGGAGGAGGAAGAAAAATCGGCAAGGGATGAACCGGAGGCCTCCCATTAGCAAGGTCAAGAAGATTGAACCGCCAGGCGGTTTAAAGACATCATCTTTGAAAAACACTTGATCTCATTTTGGCTCATGGAGCCATGTAATAGGGTAGTTAAAACTTGACTTTGTCGTGCCATCGTGTATGTTTCTGTTTTGCATAATATTGCTGATTCAACGGTTTAAAAAACCATTATGGGTATGATAGTCTTTGATATATGCAGATTTGAATGACCATTATCCTGCATACAAAGAAAAAACACAAATGCCCTAGTGGCTTACCGCCAGGCAGGTCATGATACCAATTGAATCCGCTGGGGACAAACAGTCCATAACCAGAACTGGTATGATACTTGCTTAATAAAATGACATACCTGTGGTATATACTTAACTACCGGCTTATTAGCTTCGTGCAATTTAGAGGTGTTAGAGTTATAACTCCGACCATAGGATTCATTTCGCTCTGGCAACTTAAAGTCTGCCCTCCTAACGGGTTGTATAAACCCAAATTATGCTTCAAAGATGAGCCATAAACAGGGCAGCTGGACCCGACTTAAAAACCAGAAGACAATGAAAGAACCAAATACGAATAAAAAATCAAAAGAGATTCGAGGCTTTTGTAGGCCGCCAAGCCCAAGTGTCTTCTTCAATGAAACTAACCGGGGCCACTAGATTGTTCGTGTTGCCGTGAGCCTGACTCACAGTGTGCCCAATCGACATTTGAACCCTGGATAAAGTTTGGTCTTGCTCAAAGACTTATCAGGAGTATGAGGGGCCAGAGTAACAGCATACTCACAGGCCGATTTATCCAAGTTCCAAGGAAGGCGGCTTATGAAGCCTGGATCTATCCCGACTATCTGTAAACCGTGCTCTCGCATGACAAGCCGCCGTTTGAACCTTAATCGAGCTCAGATCTTGTTCGAATACACCGTAAAGACTGATCGTTAAGAGTTCGGCGGGTCAATCAGGATGACCTGATGGAGTTGAAGCAGCTGGTGTACAGGTAGGATGACCCGGTCAGAGTTTGTTCTCTTTGGTCGAATACGCCTATGTTTGAAAAAACCAGGTCAAGAGGGTAGTAACGCTATGTTCTCTTTGGTCGAAAATGCCTATGTTTGAACAGGAAGCCCCCAAGTGACATACTTACACGTGCGGCGTTGAGTCGATCAAGAGGGTACCGACAGCTATGTTCTCTTTGGTGAGTACACCTATGTTTGAATAGGAAGCCCCCAAGTGACCATATAATTTTTTGGCATTGCGCTGATCAAGAGGGTACCGACAGCTATGCTCGATGAGCAGGAAGCCCCCAAATGATCATATAATTTTTTTTGTTCATTGCGCCGATCAAGAGGGTGTCGACAGCTATGCTCGATGAGCAGGAAGCCCCCAAATGATCATCAGGGACCTATGTTTGAGTTGTGTTGTGCATCCAACTCTCTTTGGTCCCTGAGGTTGTGGGCGTTGAGCCTCTTAAATGATGATAAAGACTCGGCTTCAAAGAAGTGAAACGACAGAGGCCCTAAATTGTCAGGGATGCCGGCTTTATTGTACTGCTTATAATATATACATCAGATAACTATGTACATTATGAGAGCCGCAGGCTCAAGTATAGTAGGGTCGAAGATGAGCAATGTTCCACGGTCGATGGGTCTCCTCCTCTAATGTGCGTGAGTCCTTGTTTTCTCGAACGTCGATGAGGTAGTATGACCCATTATGTAAATTCTTGCTGACCACAAAAGGTCCTTCCCAAGGTGGTGATAACTTGTGCATATCTGTTTGATCTTGGATGAGCCGGAGTACTAAGTCGCCTTCTTGAAAGGTTCTGGTTTTGACCCGGCGGCTGTGATAATGATGTAGATCTTGTTGGTAAATCGCCGAATGAGCCACTGCAAGATCACGCTCTTCATCCAATAGGTCAAGTGCATCTTGAGGCGCCTTTTCATTGTCAGCTTCAACAGAAGCCGCCACCCGGGGTGAGTCATGACGGATGTCACTAGGGAGAACCGCCTCTGCCCCATAAACCATGAAGAAAGGTGTGACCCGTAGACCTGTTGGGGGTTGTGTTGATGCTCCATAACACTAAGGGTAATTCCTCTACCCAACAACCTGGCGTTCTATGCAAAGGAACCATAAGCCGGGGCTTGATACCTCGCAGAATCTCCTGATTTGCTTGTTCTACTTGACCATTGGACTGAGGGTGAGCTACGAAGGAGACATCAAGCCGGATGTGCTCACGTTGACAAAAATCTTCCATGGCGCCTTTAGATAAATTAGTGCCATCATCTGTGATAATGCTGTGTGGAAAACCAAAACAAAAGATCACCTTCTTCATGAATTGAACCGCCGTTGCCGCATCACATTTACTAATCGGCTCTACTTCAACCCATTTAGTAAACTTATCAACTACCACCAAGAGGTGGGTCTTCTTATCCTTGGACCTTCTAAAAGGCCCAACCATATCAAGCCCCCAAGTTGCAAACGGCCAAGTAATTGGAATCATTCTCAATTCCTGAGCCGGCACATGAGCTCGTCGTGAAAATTTCTGACAGCCGTCACATCTTCTTACCAAATCCTCAGCGTCAGCGCGAGCCATCAACCAATAGAACCCGTGATGGAAGGCCTTGGCTATAAAAGATTTAGAACCGGCATGATGACCACAATCTCCTTCGTGGATCTCTCGTAAAATCTCACAACCTTCTTCAGGAGAGACGCAACATTAAAATGCCCCTGTGATACTGCGATGGTTCAACTCCCCATTGACAATCGTTATCGACTTAGACCGTCGGGTTATCTGTCTGGCCAAGACTTCATCCTCTGACAACTCACTCTGGGTCATGTAAGCCAAATACGGAACCGTCCAATCAGGGATAACATGAAGAGCCGCCACCAATTGTGCCTCCGGATCAATAACAGCAAGATCCTCCTCTGTAGGTAATTTAACAGACGGGTTAAGCAAAATGTCCAGAAACGTGTTAGGTGGCACCGGCTTACGCTGAGACCCTAGCCTGCTTAAAGTATGAGCTGCCTCGTTCTTCCAGCGATCAATATGCTCAACTTGGTAACCCTTGAAGTGACATGAAATGGCATCAACCTCTCGTCGATAAGCCGCCATAAGCGGATCTTTGGAGTCCCAAGTACCAGAAACTTGCTGAGCCACCAGATCTAAATCCCCAAAGCACCTCACCCGGCTTAAGCTCATCTCCTTAGCCATCCGAAGACCATGGAGTAAGGCCTCATACTCAAACTCGTTGTTAGTACAGGGGAACATTAGCCGAAGAACATAAGAAAACTTGTCACCTCGTGGGGAAGTCGAAACAACTCCAGCCCTCCAGTTGTCTGGATTCATCAAAGTGAATAGTCCAATATGTGTTATCCGGCTTTTCCTCAGGTGCCTGCAACTCTGTCCAATCATTGATGAAATCCACAAGTTATTGGGACTTGATAGCTGTGCGTGGTACATACTTTAAACCGTGAGGACCAAGCTCAATGGCCCATTTAGCAACCCGGCCTGTGGCTTCCCTATTTTGGATGATATCTCCTAAAGGAGCAGAACTAACCATAGTGATGGGATGACCCTGAAAATATTGCTTAAGCTTTCGGCTTGCCATGAAAACCCCATACACAAGCTTCTGCCAGTGTGGGTATCTCTGTTTGGACTCGATAAGCACCTCACTGATGTAATAAACCGGCCGTTGGACCGGGTACTCCTTGCCTGCCTCCTTTCATTCCACCATGATGGCTACACTGACAGCCCGGCTATTAGTGGCCACATATAACCGAGGTGGGTTATGGTGGAGGGGGGCACCGCACACGGCTAAGGAATCAATGATCAACTTGTGTCTCTATGGGGTGCCCCCTGGCCACGTATATAAAGGATGGAGGGAGGAGGAGGCCGACCCTCATAGGGGCGTGCCCAAAGTGTGGAGTCCTACTAGGACTCCCTAGTCCTAGTAGGATTCCACCTCCCACATGAAATAGGAAAAAGGAAATGGAGAAGGAGAAGGAAGGAAGGGGGTGCCCCCTTTCCCTAGTCCAATTTGGACCAGTCCATGGGGAAGGGGCGCGACCACCCTTGAGGCCTTTCTCTCCTTTCCCGTATGGCCCATTAAGGCTCAATATGAATTCCCATAACTCTCCGGTACTCCGAAAAATACCTGAATCACTCGGAACCTTTCCGATGTCCGAATATAGCCTTCCAATATATCGATCTTTACGTCTCGACCATTTCGAGACTCCTCGTCGTGTCCCCGATCTCATCCGAGACTCCGAACAAACTTCGGTCATCAAATCACATAACTCATAATACAAATCATCACAAAACGTTAAGCGTGCGGGCCCTATGGGTTCGAGAACTATGTAGACATGACCGAGACTCATCTCCGGTCAATAACCAATAGCGGAACCTGGATGCTCATATTGGTTCCTACATATTCTACGAAGATCTTTATCGGTCAAACCGCATAACAACATACATTGTTCCTTTGTCATCGGTATGTTACTTGCCCAAGATTCGATCGTCGGTATCATCATACCTAGTTCAATCTCGTTACCGGCAAGTCTCTTTATTCGTTTTGTAATGCATCATCCTGCAACTAACTCATTAGTCACATTGCTTGCAAGGCTCATAGTGATGTACATTACCGAGAGGGCCCAGAGATACCTCTCTAATAGACGGAGTGAAAAATCCTAATCTCGATCTATGCCAACTCAACAAACACCATCGGAGACACCTGTAGAGCATCTTTATAATCACCCAGTTACGTTGTGATGTTTGTTAGCACACAAGGTGTTCCTCCGGTATTCGGGAGTTGCATAATCTCATAGTCAGAGGAACATGTATAAGTCATGAAGAAAGCGGTAGCAATAAAACTGAACGATCATTATGCTAAGCTAATGGATGTGTCTTGTCCATCACATCATTCTCTAATGATGTGATCCTGTTCATCAAATGACAACACATGTCCATGGCTAGGAAACTTAACCATCTTTGATTAATGAGCTAGTCAAGTAGAGGCATACTAGGGACACTCTGTTTGTCTATGTATTCATACATGTACTAAGTTTCCGGTTAATACAATTTTATCATGAATAATAAACATTTATCATGATATAAGGAAATATAAATAACAACTTTATTATTGCCTCTAGGGCATATTTCCTTCAGTAGCTAGATGGCTTCCTCTCTCTCTCCCTCTCTCTCTCTCTCTCTCTCTTGATTCTCAATACAATGGTCTCTTGGAGATCCATATGATGTAACTCTTTTGCGGTGTGTTTATTGGGATCGATGAACTTTGAGTTTATGATCAGATCTATCTTTTTATATCCATGAAAGTATTTGAGTTTCTTTGATCTCTTTTATGCATGATTGCTTATAGCCTCGTATTTCTTCTCTGATATTTGGGTTTTGTTTGGCCAACTTGATCTATTTATCTTGCAATGGGAAGAGGTGCTTTGTAGTGGGTTCGATCTTACGGTGCTTGATCCCAGTGACAGAAGGGGAACCGACACATATGTATCGTTGCTACTAAGGATAAAACGATGGGGTCTATCTCTACATAGATAGATCTTGTCTACATCATGTCATCGTTCTTATTGCATTACTCTGTTTCTCCATCAACTTAATACACTAGATGCATGCTGGATAGCTGTCGATGTGTGGAGTAATAGTAGTAGATGCAGGCGGGAGTCGGTATACTCATCTTGGACATGATGCCAATGTAATGATCATTGCCTGGATATCGTCATGAGTATTTGAAGTTCTATCAATTGCCCAACAGTAATTTGTTCACCCACCATTTGCTATTTTTCTCGAGAGAAGCCACTAGTGAAACCTACGCCCCCTGGGTCTCTTTCTCATATTATTTGCCTTTGCGATATACTTTTATTTGCTTTTATTTTCAGCTCTATTAATCCAAAAACCCAAAAAATACTTTGCTGCACTTTATTTTATTTGCGATGTATTTATTCAATCTATTATAACTTTCTCCTATCACGCACCAATTTCTCGCACCGTTACCCGAAAGGGATCGACAACACCTTTAACACGTCGGGTTGCGAGGATTTGTTATCTGTGTGCAGGGGCTGTTTACGTTGTGTTGCTTGGTTCTCCTACTGGTTCGATAATCTTGGTTTCATATCTGAGGGAAATACCTACCACCGATGTGCTGCATCATCCCTTCCTCTTTGGGGAAATATCAACTTAGCTTCAAGCGGCATCAATGAGTTGTGCTCCCCTCGGAGCACCCTCCAGGCGCTGCCTTGGCCCACTGGGTGTCTTCTGGTCCATAAAATATCTTCATAAAGTTTTGTTGCATTTGGACTCCGTTTGGTATTGATTTTCTGGTCCATAAAAAACATGCAGAAAACAGCAACTGGCACTTGGCACTATGTCAATAGGTTAGTATCAAAAAATGATATAAAATGACTATCAAATGATTGTAAATGTAACATCCCAAATTTTCAATTTGGAATAGTATACATCGATCATTCTTGCATATCATATTTTATTGCATTTCGTCTTGTGATCCTCGAAATCCTAAGCAACTCAAGGACCCTCGAAGAGACTTGGGGATTTCCCCAGTTTTCAAATTTGATTTTTTTTTCAAATTTTGAAAACGAGGGTTTTGGTTTTAATTATTTTTATCTCCGAAAATATTTCATATTAAAATATATGAGAGGAGATAATATGACTTCTCCAAAATAAATGAAATATTGGAGGAAAAATATGAAAATCAATTTTTGCTTTTATTTGGATTTTATTGCAATTTTGTTTGCATTAGAAAAATTGCACGTTTTTCAAAATTGCATTTCAGGGCCAAGAAAATGTTCATCTCGTTCTAAATATTTTATTTAGATGGGGAAATTTTGTTTTGGCATTTTAGAATTTTATTTTATTTTCTAGGATTTTCTGAGTTTCAGCGGAATTATTTTAAAAAAAACGCGCCAAGGCCTAGCTCGGCCGAAGCCCAGCCGCCGACCCACCTCCCCGCCGCCGTCACTCGCGCGGAGACCGCGCCGCCACCGCCGATGACTCGGACACGAGTCCGAGCCGGACTCCTCCGCCGCCGCCTTGCCCCTCCCCCAAGGCACCACCCCCCTCCTTATATACCCACCCCGCCCCCGCCACCACCACCACCACCACCCGCCGCCCGTAGCCCCGCCCGCTGCCGCGCCTCGCCGCTGCCTCGCCCGGCCATCGCCGCCGCGTCTCGCCGGACCGACGAGGTAGCCGTCGGGTTTTTTAATAAAAGAAAACCGATCCTGTTTTTTTAAGAAAACCCTAGTTTGTTTTTTTTCTTCGGTTTCCCGATTTTCTTTTTAGCGGACGTTCGTCCGTACGTTCGTTTTAACGAACAGTTTTCGCTCGTTAGTTACAGACAACGAACGCTCGTTCGTTAGCCTGTTCGTCAGTTTTCTTTTATCGGATTAATCCGCGATTATTTCTGATCACGATTTCTGATAGGATTTTCATTCTAGTTTATCTTTTCGCTCGTTAGTCGGAATCAGGCGATTCAAACGCCTAGATCTTCGTCTCGAGGCCCTCTTTCCGCTTAACCAACTTGCACAAGTTTTTGCTACTGTAAAATTTCACCTAGGTCCAGATTAGTAAACAGATGTTGTTTCTTTCGCCGTTTGAGTTTCGTTGCTCCGTTCGATTTGATTCTTTTTGCAAACCGGAGTTCTTAAGTTGAACTTTCTGGTTAAATCCTTTTATTTGAGTTTTACCCGTGTTTCTTAGCTTGATTTCTTATGTATGCTATTGTTTGTTTGCGATAGAATTCCCGGAGTGCGAAGTGTGTTATTTGGAGTCTCTAGGTTACGCGGATCGTCAGCAAGGCAAGTAACACTTTGATCATACCCCTTTATCACCCAGTTTTTATGCATTAGTTTCAATCCTCAAACATTGCATGGTTAGGATGTCATTAACATGTGGGTTGGGAAGTAGTTGATGAGATAGAACCTATTACCCTGTTATATTCAAACCCTTGGGAGTTACTTCTAGGCGTTGCTTATATTGCTATGCTATGCTCGTAGACGTGGTTTGGGTGAGTGAAATCCATGACAGATGTGAGATTGTTAATTAATGGTTCAACTTAAGGTGGCAACTTAAATACACATCTGGATGGATTGAGGCACCTGGAGTACCCAGTGTTGCTTGTATTTTTGGAAATCCCGGAGTACCCGTGTGATCTTCCTATGGACCGCCACCCAGGCTCAAAGGGACCTGAGATTATTCATGCTAGAAACTTCCGTGTGCAGCCACAAGCTATTATGGGCTCTAGCATAGTTGAGTAAGTTACGTGAAGCTCTTGAAGAGGTGGATCAACAGGTAGTGGGATTGTAGGTTTGGTATGGTCTGCTCGGAGTAGAGAGTTAATGTTTTTGAAAGACTGTGTCTCGGTCATTCGTTTCTCAAACACCATGTAGTGCGAGAAATTCAACGAAGGAGATCGAGTCTTGTGGGGAAAAGTGTGCAAACCTCTGCAGAGTGTAAAAACTAATCATGGTTAGCCGTGTCCCTGGTTATGGACAAATCTTGAGTATCTAGTACTTGGAGTATCTTATGTATCTCATCACTCTAAATTAATATTGTTGGGTTGATAATTACATTAATTGGGATTGAGTTGGAGGAACCTTCTCAATGATGTTTCAACTACCATGATAGTTAAAATAAATTATATTCCTTTGTTGTAGGGAAAAATTGGCTTTTCGCAAAAACTATAACCATAGAGCTTTCCACCAGCCAAATATGCATGTAGTGATAGCATTATTCTGTTCTTGCTCTACTGTGTTATTTTGCCAGCATATTCCATGTGCTGACCCGTTTCGGGCTGCAACGTATTATGTTGCAGACTTTTTAGACGAGGAGTAAGGTTCATTAGGTCGTTGTCGTGCAGCTCAGTTATGCCGTTGGAGTTGATGGACTCACTTTATCTTCCAAGCCTTCTGCTGTTATCGTATTAGATGGCCTTAAGCCATATTTATTGTAATAAGTTTTCTTTGGAGACATTTGATGTAATAAGTGTGTGATTGCTACTCTGTTATAAATCCTCGAGTACTGTGTGTGTCAGCATTACCGATCCAGGGATGACACTGAAGCAGAGAGACTTGAACGTTTGAGGTCGGGTCGCTACAAGATGGTATCAGAGCACACACTGAGTGTAGGACACGATCACTAAGCTACAGCCATAGATTACTATTCTCTTCTCATTTCTGACCCCTCTCCATTTTCTACTCTTTAGGATGGCGGATGCAAGGAACAAGTTTGCACAACCGAAGGAAGAATCACCTTTTGGACGACACCTGAAGGAAGTCACTAGGTACCTGAACATAGGAATACCAAGCTTCACCGGGACTTACAATGCCACTTTACCAGAAGAGGAGCGATGGATGATTCAAGTTCATGTTCCAGGAAGGACCTTCGCGCCAGTCACTAAACCCATAGAGTTTTCCTTCGATGCACCAACCTGGAGTCTAGGAAAGAGTATGGCAGCTCACATCACCATGGGACGCATTGGAGAAGTTTATCAAAAGGAGCTTGAAGACACTATCTACCAGATCTGTGGGCGCCGAGATGAGCAATGGGAGATGATCAGCACCAGGAAGGATAGATCAATTGCAGCTTTCATCCAGGAACTAAACCAGCACAGTCGATGCCAGGAGAATCAGATGTGCGCAGGCATGATAGATCTGAAGAAGACAATGACTAGGATCATGGAACTGGAGGAAGAACTCAAGGCTACACATGAAGATTATGAAGAGGAAATCACCGTACTAGTGGAGAAGAATGACGACCTGATTAAGAAGATCAGAATATTCATGGGAGACCCCACACCAGTAGAAGAAGACGAAGAACCCAGGGAGATTCGCCCGGAGAACTACATCATCATCGACGGCACCGACTCGGACCTAAGCAATGATGACTTTGAAGACGAAGCTAGAGCAGATATCATGGAGTCTGCATCCGAGGAATATTTTTAGTAGACCACCACATCAGTAGTAGCATTCCACCATGTAAATAGTATAGTCCGAGAACTTTTACGACAGTTAGACCGATTATATGCCTTGCTTGATTGATTGAGTGAAATGTTCGTGTTTGTCTCATGTGCATATGGGTAGTGCTTTCTCATTAGACCTTATTCTATTCTAATCTCTTCCCTCTAAACCCATCAGATGCCTATGAGACGTGACCCCGGATTTGCATTCCCACCAGAGCTCACTCGGTTGATCCAGCAGCAGAATACCCTGATGCAGTTGTTAGTTCAGAACCAAGGCAACAACAACAACAACAACAATCCACGACCACCACCACAAGTTGACAACTTAGCCTGTTTTCTGAGGTTGCAGCCGCCGGTGTTTTCCAGTAGCACCGAGCCTATAGTCGCAGATGATTGGCTCCGCAGGATTGGAAGGGAGTTAACCACTGCAGGATGTACTGATGCTGAGAAGGTGCATTTTTCCGCACATCAGTTGGATGGACCAGCAGCATCATGGTGGGAGAATTACACTGTCACCTACCCTATAGCCACAGTGACATGGGACCAATTTCAGCAAGCCTTCCGTACAACCCATGTCTCAACTGGAGCCATGAATTTGAAGAAGCGTGAGTTTCGCAACTTACGCCAGGGGAACCGTACTGTGGCTCAGTAAGCGAATGAGTTTAGCAAGTTATCCCGCTATGCCCCTGATGATGTGGCCATAGATGTCGCAAAGCAGGAGAAGTTTATGGAAGGGCTGAATGATGAGATGAGTATGCAATTGATGGTGGCAACATTCACCAACTACTAGGAGTTGGTAGATAAAGCTCTTATGATTGAAGGGAAGCAACAGCAGATTGAGAGCCGTAAGAGGATGTATGGACAAGGGAGGTATAACTCAGGAGCTCAGCAGAAGCTTCGCCTAACCCCGAACTCGGGAGGACTTGTTCATAACCATGGAGGCCACACCCATAATGGAGGGAGTAACCATAATCATACTGGCCCTAGGAATGGGAATGGATCAAGCAACAATCAGAACCGCCCAAATCCAGCCACACCCACCAAGAGGGACCTAAGCCACATTACATGTTTCAAGTGCGGGAAGACTGGACACTATGCCACGGAGTGCCCTGAAGGGAAGAATGGTAACGGAAACGG
The DNA here is from genome assembly GCF_056163025.1 of Triticum urartu. Classification (NCBI taxonomy): domain Eukaryota; kingdom Viridiplantae; phylum Streptophyta; class Magnoliopsida; order Poales; family Poaceae; genus Triticum; species Triticum urartu. Next base: position 410,932,732 of record NC_141879.1, on the reverse strand, counting down.
GAGCGCTGGGAAGAAGCCCAATCCATTCAACAAAGGACAAGTGAACCACGTTAACGTGGAGGAGGTTGAAGAGCAGCCAGACGCGGTTATAGGTAAGTTTTTGGTTAAGTCATTTACCGCTCTTGTTCTTTTGATATTGGTGCATCGCATTCATACATATCAAGGGAAGTCGTGGATAAGTTTAAACTACCGACCCAAACCCTTAGGACCCCTCTGTTAGTAAGTTCACCTGGAGCAGAGTATATGGCTAGTCGATGGTGCGACCAGATACCCTTAACCATTGGTAGCCATGTTTTTCCGTCCGACCTAATTATCTTGGAGTCACAAGGATTGGATGTGATATTAGGAATGGACTAGATGTCAAAGTACGGAGGAAACATTGACTGTGTTAGTAAGTCAATTTATCTCACCACCCCGGAGGGAAAAAGGATCAAGTATATATCTAGGCATGCGCCACGAAGTAGCCAAGTAAATACCCTCACGGGAGTTGTTCAGGAAGAAGTGCCTGTAGTAAAGGATTACCCGGATGTTTTCCCAGAGGAGTTACCAGGCATACCACCGGACCGAGATATTGAGTTTTTGATAGAGCTATTGCCAGGCATAGGGCCAATGTCCAAGAGACCCTATAGGATGCCCGCGAATGATCTGGAGGAGATTAAGACAAAGATCAAGGAGTTATTAGAGAAAGGTTACATTCGACGGAGTTCATCACCATGGGGAGCCCCAGTGCTATTGGTTGAAAAGAAGGATAAATTCCTAAGAATGGTTGTTGACTATCGGGCATCGAATGAAGTGACGATTAAGAACAAGTACCCATTGCCGATGATCAATGATCTGTTTGACCAGCTGCAAGGAGCTAAGGTGTTTTCGAAGATCGATCTGCGATCAGGATATCATCAGTTGAAGATACGAGAGAAGGATATACCAAAGACAGCCTTCACCACACGGTACGGGCTATACGAATATATAGTCATGTCATTTGGACTGACTAACGCCCCTGCCTATTTCATGAGCATGATGAACAAGCTGTTCATGGAATATTTGGATAAGTTTGTTGTGGTGTTTATTGATGATATAATGGTATACTCGAAGAATGAAGAAGAGCACAAGGAGCATTTGCGTTTAGTTCTCGAGAAACTCAGGGAACACCGGTTGTATGCCAAGTTCAGCAAATGCGAGTTTTGGTTGAAGGAAGTCGGATTCCTTGGACATGTTATATTAGGAGAAGGTATAACAGTAGACCCCACCAAGGTTCAGTCAGTCACTGAATGGTTGGCACCCACTTCAGTTAGCGAGATCCGCAGTTTTCTTGGACTCGCAGGATACTACTGTAGATTCATTGAGAATTTTTCAAAGACTGCAAAGCCCATGACAGAATTATTGAAGAAGGATACCAAGTTTAAATGGACGGAAGATTGCGAGGCAAGTTTCCAGGAGCTAAAGAAACGTTTGACTACAGCCCCAGTGCTGACACTGCCAGATATACGTAAGGATTTTCAAGTGTATTGCGACGCCTCTCGCCTAGGACTTGGAAGTGTGCTTATGTAGGACGGAAGAGTTGTTTCGTATGCCTCACGGCAACTAAAACCACACAAGTTGAATTATGCCACGCATGATCTGGAGTTAGCAGCCGTAGTGCATGCGTTGAAGACTTGGAGACATTGCCTTATTGGAAACCATTGCGATGTGTACACGGATCATAAGAGTTTGAAGTACATTTTCACCCAGAAGGAGCTGAACCTTAGGCAGAGGAGATGGTTGGAGCTTATAAAGGATTATGACATGAAGCTTCACTATCATCCAGGAAAGGCCAATGTCGTAGCCGACGCTTTGCGCCGAAAGAGCTATGCTAATACCCTAATAAGCACGGGATTGCCGAAGGAGTTAGAAGAGGATCTCCGGGAACTTCGATTGGAGATTGTTCCTAGAGGTTTTGTTGCAACAATGGAGGTGCAGTCTACATTGTTGGGAAAAATTCGAGAAGCTCAGAAGGATGACAAAGAGATTGTCGAGATAAAGGAGAAAATGAACGAAGGAAAGGCCAAAGGTTTTCGTGAGGATGAGCACGACACCCTGTGGTTTGAGGATCATGTTTATGTGCCCAATAACACAGAGATCAGGAAGTTAATACTTCAGGAGGCACATGACTCACCATACTCGATACACCCCGGAAACACCAAGATGTACTTGGATTTGAAGGAACATTTCTGGTGGACAGGGATGAAGAAGGATATCGCCGAGTATGTGGCCATATGTGATGTATGTCAGAGAGTGAAGGCAGAGCATCAAAAGCCAGCAGGATTGTTACAGCCTATGCCGATACCCGAATGGAAGTGGGATAAACTTGGCATGGATTTTATCACCGGATTGCCCAGGACCAAATCAGGATATGATTCTATATGGGTAGTAGTTGACCATTTGACCAAAGTGGCACACTTTATCCCAGTGAAAATAACTTATACTAGTGCAAAGTTGGCCAAGATATATATGACCAGGATCGTATGCCTGCATGGAGTTCCGAGGACCATCGTATCGGATAGAGGAACATAGTTTACTTCAAAGTTTTGGCATCAGCTGCACCAGACTTTGGGAACAAGATTGGAGTTCAGTACAATATTTCACCAGCAGACGGATGGACAGACCAAGAGAGTCAATCAGATTCTGGAGGACATGTTGAGAGCATGTGCGCTAGATTACGGATCTAGTTGGGATGACAATCTGCCATACGCAGAGTTCTCATACAATAATAGTTACCAAGCCAGTTTGAAGATGGCACCGTTCGAAGCCCTGTATGGACGAAGGTGCAGAACACCGTTGATGTGGGATGAAGTTGTAGACCGACAGTTGTTTGGACCAGACTTGATCAAAGAGTCCAAGGAGAAGGTTAAACTGATTCGTGATAGACTGAAGATAGCTCAGTCCAGGCAGAAGAGTTATGCAGATTCGAAACGCAAGGAGGTAACCTATGAAATTGGAGATCGAGCATATCTGTGAGTATCGCCTTTGCGAGGAGTGAAATGTTTTGGAGTTAAGGGAAAGTTAGCCCCGAGATTTGTAGGACAGTATCATGTTTTGGAACGGATGGGAGAAGTTGCCTACAAGTTGGAGTTACCTGAAGGACTGTCAGGAGTTCACGATGTGTTTCACATTTCCCAGTTGAAGAAGTGCCATGCTGAGATGGCCGACATACCAATAAGAGATACCATACCCTTGGAGGCGATTCAGTTGGACAATGACTTGACTTATGAGGAGAAGCCAGTCAAGATTTTGGAGTTTGCTAGTCGAGTCACCCGCAGCAAGGTCATCAAGTTTTGCAAGGTTCGGTGGAGCCACCATACCGATGACGAAGCCACATGGGAACGAGAGGATATCTTCGCAAAGACCACCCACACCTATTTTCTAGCCAACCCGAATCTCGAGGGCGAGATTCAATTTGGAATGTTATACATCGATCATTCTTGCATATCATATTTTATTGCATTTCGTCTCATGGTCCTCAAAATCCTAAGCAACTCAAGGACCCTCGGAGAGAGTTGGGGATTTCCCAGGTTTTCAAATTTGATTTTATCAAATTTTGAAATCGAGGATTTTGGTTTTAATTATTTTTCTCTCCAAAAATATTTCATATTAAAATATATGAGAGGAGATAATATGAATTCTCCAAAATAAATGAAATATTGGAGGAAAAATATGAAAATCAATTTTTGCTTTTATTTGGATTTTATTGCAATTTTGTTTGCATTAGAAAAATTGCACGTTTTTTCAAAATTGCATTTTAGGGCCAAGAAAATGCTCATCTCGTTCTAAATATTTTATTTAGACAGGGAAATTTTGTTTTGGCATTTTTAGAATTTTATTTTATTTTATAGGATTTTTCTGAGTTTCGGCGGAATTATTTAAAAAAACGCGCCAAGGCCTAGCTGGGCCGAAGCCCAGCCGCCGGCCCACTCCCCGCCGCCTTTTCCCGCACGGAGACCGCGCCGCCGCCGCCGCCGACTCGGACATGAGTCCGAGCCGGACTCCTCCGCCGCCGCCTTGCCCTTCCCCCAAGGCACCACCCCCCTCCTTATATACCCACCCCGCCCCCGCCACCACCGCCACCACCACCCGGCGCCCGCAGCCCCGCCCGCTGCCGCGCCTCGCTGCTGCCTCGCCCGGCCATCGCCGCCGCGTCTCGCCGGACCGATGAGGTAGCCGCCGGTTTTTTTAATAAAAGAAAACTGATCCTGTTTTTCTTTAAGAAAACCCTAGTTTGTTTTTTTTCTTCGGTTTGCCGGTTTTTCTTTTTAGCGGACGTTCGTCCGTATGTTCGTTTTAATGAACGGTTTTCGCTCGTTAGTTACAGACAACGAACGCTCGTTCGTTAGCCTGTTCGTCAGTTTTCTTTTATCGGATTAATCCGTGATTATTTCTGATCGCGATTTCTGATAGGATTTTCGTTCTAGTTTATTTTTTCGCTCGTTAGTCGGAACCAGGCGATTCAAACGCCTAGATCTTCGTCTCAATGCCCTCTTTCCGCTTCACCAACTTGCACAAGTTTTTGCTACTGTAAAAATTTCACCTAGGTCCAGATTAGTAAACGGATCTTGTTTCTTTCGCCGTTTGAGTTTCGTTGCTCCGTTCGATTTGATTCTTTTTGCAAACCGGAGTTCTTAAGTTGAACTTTCTGATTAAATCCTTTTATTTGAGTTTTACCCGTGTTTCTTAGCTTGATTTCTTATGTATGCTATTGTTTGTTTGCGATAGAATTCCCGGAGTGCGAAGCGTGTTATTTGGAGACTCTAGGTTACGCGGATCGTCAACAATGCAAGTAACACTTTGATCATACCCCTTTATCACCCAGTTTTTATGCATTAGTTCCAATCCTCAAACATTGCATGGTTAGGATGTCATTAACGTGTGGGTTGGGAAGTAGTTGATGAGATAGAACCTATTACCCTGTTATATTCAAACCCTTGGGAGTTACTTCTAGGCGTTGCTTATATTGCTATGCTATGCTCGTAGACGTGGTTTGGGTGAGTGAAATCCATGACAGATGTGAGATTGTTAATTAATGGTTCAACTTAAGGTGGCAACTTAAATAAACATCTGGATGGATTGAGGCACCTGGAGTACCCAGTGTTGCTTGTATTTTTGGAAATCCCAGAGTACCCGTGTGATCTTCCTATGGACCGCCACCCAGGCTCAAAGGGAACTGAGATTATTCATGCTAGAAACTTCCGTGTGCAGCCACAAGCTATTATGGGCTCTAGCATAGTTGAGTAAGTTACGTGAAGCTCTTGAAGAGGTGGATCAACAGGTAGTGGGATTGTAGGTTTGGTATGGTCTGCCCGGAGTAGAGAGTTAATGTTTCGGAAAGACTCTGTCTCGGTCATTCGTTTCTCAAACACCATGTAGTGCGAGAAATGCAATGAAGGAGATCGAGTCTTGTGGGGAAAAGTGTGCAAACCTCTGCAGAGTGTAAAAACTAATCATGGTTAGCCGTGTCCCCGGTTATGGACAAATCTTGAGTATCTAGTACTTGGAGTATCTTATGTATCTCATCACTCTAAATTAATAATGTTGGTTTGATAATTACATTAATTGGGATTGAGTTGGAGGAACCTTCTCAATGATGTTTCAACTACCATGATAGTTAAAATAAATTCTATTCCTTTGTTGTAGGGAAAAATTGGCTTTTCGCAAAAACTATAACCATAGAGCTTTCCGCCAGCCAAATATGCATGTAGTGATAGCATTATTCTGTTCTTGCTCTACTGTGTTATTTTGCCAGCATATTCCATGTGCTGACCCGTTTCGGGCTGCAACGTATTATGTTGCAGACTTTTCAGACGAGGAGTAAGGTTCGTTAGGTCGTTGCCGTGCAGCTTAGCTATGCCGTTGGAGTTGATGGACTCACTTTATCTTCCAAGCCTTCCGCTGTTATCGTATTAGATGGCCTTAAGCCATATTTATTGTAATAAGTTCTCTTTGGAGACATTCGATGTAATAAGTGTGTGATTGCTACTCTGTTATAAATCCTCGAGTACTGTGTGTGTCAGCATTACCGATCCAGGGATGACACTGAAGCACAGAGACTTGACCGTTTGAGGTCGGGTCGCTACAATAAAACATCCAAGATTGATAATTTAACATCATGGAACAATAAAAAACTATAGATACATTGGAGACGTATCAGGAGTGCGTCAACCAGTGCCTCGAGATGTACCTGAGGTGCGCGGTGCACGACACGCCGCTACAATGGCGCAAGTGGCTTCCCGCGGTAGAGTTCTGGTACAACTCCGCCCACCACTCTTCGCTCAACTGCTCCCTGTTCAAGGCGTTATACGGCAAGGAACCAAATCTGGGTGGCCTACCGCAGCTGAGCTCCTCCCTGCAAGACAACGCGACACCGCCAGTGTAACGCCCAGTATGTGACTTGCCATATTTGTACTCCAACTATTGCCATTTTCGGCTCTAAGTTATGATATTTCCTCGTGGTTGGGTTTTGTCTTCATTTTACATTTTTCCATGTCATACATCTCATATCATGTCATCATGTGCATCGCATTTTGCATACGTGTTCATCTCATGCATCCGAGCATTTTCTTCGTTGTCCGTTTTGCGATCCGACACTCCTATGTCCTCCGGCGCCCCTTTTGCCTCTTTTCGTGTGCAGGTGTTAAATGTTCTCAGATTGGACCAAGATTTGCCAAGCGGCCTTGGTACACCACCGGTAGACCGCCTGTCAAGTTTCGTGCCATTTGGAGTCTGTTTGATACTCCAACGATTAACCGGAGAACCGTAAAGGCCTCGTGTGTGTTGCAGCCCAACACTCCTCCAAAGTGGCCTAGAACCCATCCAAACCCCCTCCATCCTCTCGGTCGTTCGATCACGATCGCGTGGCTGAAAACCGCACCTCATTTGGACACTCCTAGCTCCCTCTACCTATAAATATATGCACCCCTCCGAAATTTTCGGGTGAAACCCTAGTCTTCTCCCCCTCTCGCCCGGCGGACATGTCCGCGCGCCGCTGGACGAAACCCGCCGCCGCACCGCACCAGTGAGACGACGCCACGTGGCACCGCGCCTGCTCCGCCACCGCGCGGCCCGCGAGCCCGCAGCCGGCCCCCGCGGGCCCAGCCGCCGTCGCCCCGCGCGCTCCTCCGCGCCACCCGAGCGGCGCCGCCGCGTCCCCGCCCACCGGCGGGCCACCGCCACCGCGCCCGACCGCCGCCTCGCCGCCAACCCCGTCTCCGGCCGGATCCGACGACTTCTCCGGCCGGATCCTCGCCGGATCCACTCCGGCGACCGCCGCCTTCTCCCAAAGCTCCGGCCACCGCAGAAGACCCCGGCCATCCTCGTTACATGCGCCAGATTTGGATCTGTGCAAACCCTAGGGTTGACTTCCTTTTTCCACTATGTCTTTTATGTTTACATCCTGGAGCACATTTCATCATGCCATAACTCCGCATCTGTTGCTCCGTTTTGAGCATGCAATATATCAAAATGTTCATTAGGATGTCCTCTTCATTTTGTTCCATTGCACCATGTTTGTTTGAGTCCATCTTGATGCCCAAATGTCTGTTGCAAAAGTGCTATAAAATGTTAGTTCCTGATTCTTATTAGATCTTGAGCATTTGTCATTTTTGCCATGATTATTGTGTGTTGTATATGAACTTGAGCTCTACATGTGTTTTGGGCTATGCCATGCCATCTTTACAGGGGTCTATTCCATGGATTTTTGTGATCAATGTGGTGACTAGCACATGCATGCAAAGTAGCTCTCGTGATGTTGCTGATTTCAGGGACTTAGAATTTCACTAAGTCATTTCCCTGTTGTCATTTTTATGTCATGTATTCATGTTGCTACAGAGTGATCCATGCTTCTTTTGAATATATTCAGTAAGGATGATTTTGACATATGGTTATGCTCTATCCATCCATGCCCTTGTTTGAATTTATGAAGTGCCCTAGCATGACTCAATCTTGCTCTACTTTTGCTATAAAATGTTCCTGACAGATTGTTTACGTGTTAATCAATTTTGCCAAGGTTGTTGTAGTTGATTCATGCATGCTATGAACTTGTTCTTGCTTTGCTTGGCTTCATGATCATGTCTTCTTGCTGGGAGTATGCTTAGCTTGTCATGAAATGCCTTGTGTTGAGTGCATCGAGCTCGCAAACATGCCTACGTAACTTTGTTTTTGCCATGTCCAGTTTTCTGCCAAGTCTGAATCTGTTAGCGAAACTTGCTATGTTTACATGGGTGCTATCATATCTTCTGATCCTTTTTGGCTTATGGTCAGTAAGGGACTTTTGTTATATGCTTTGAGTAGATTCATGCCATGCCTTGCTTTGCTATGTCCTGTTCCTGTAGCATGTTGTTATCTTGCTCTAAACTTTGCTTCCTGATATTAATTCCTGACATGTTAGTCTTTTCACTAAGTCTGTGAAGCTGATATCTTTTGCACTTTTGCCATGCTTGTTTGAACCTGCTATTGTGTGATTTAGCCATAGCTCAGTGTTCATATTTTGTCAAGCATCTTGAGTAGATCACTGCCATGTGCTTTGTTGCTATGTTAGAGTGCAGTATCTTAGTTTCTTGTGGCATTTTAGATGGCATCGTGCTGTTAATCGCAGAATAGTGTCATATTGTTTTGCTTGCCATTTGCAAACCGTGCATCCGGTTCCGGTGATCTTTATATCGATTTCGACCGAAATCAACTCATCTTTCCAGTGGCGCACTTGGTTTTCCAAGTTGAGGCCCGGTTCAATCTTTTCCTTCCGGAGCACGCATTTGCATTGCATAGCACATCCCGCATATCATGCCATGTTTTGCATCATGTTGCTTGCGCATTGCACCGTGGTTGATTGTGGTTTCTTTTGCTTGTGATCTTGCCTTGGGTAGAGCCGGGAGACGAGTACGTGATCAAGGAACCCATTGAGTACGCTTACGAGGATCAAGCTTACGTCAACTTGGAGAACTTTGCAGGCAAGATGACCATACCCCCGAAATCACTTCTATCTTTGCTTGCTAGTTGCTCGCTCTATTGTTATGCCGCGATACCTACCACTTGATATATCATGCCTCCCATGTTGCCATGTCAAGCCTCTAACCCACCTTGTCCTAGCAAACCGTTGTTTGGCTATGTTACCGCTTTGCTCAGCCCCTCTTATAGCATTGCTAGTTGCAGGTGAAGATGGAATTTGTTCCTTGTTGGAACATGTTTATTGTTGGGATATCATTATTATATCTTGTTTACCTTAATGCATCTAGGCTCAGCCTTATGCCTGGTGTTTTGTTCCACTCTTGCCGCCCTAGTTTCCGTCATACCGGTGTTATGTTCCTTGATTTTGCGTTCCTTACGCGGTTGGGTTATAATGGGAACCCCTTGACAGTTCGCCTTGAATAAAACTCATCTAGCAAGGCCCAACCTTGGTTTTACATTTGCCTAACAACCTATAACCTTCCCTTGGGTTTTCGCGAGCCCGAGGGTCATCTTTATTTTAAACCCCCCTCCCCCCCTGGGCGAGTGCTCCTCTGAGTGTTGGTCCGAAACGGGCAGCCTGTGGGGCCACCTCGGAGCAACTAGAGGGTTGGTTTGACTCATAGCTTGACCTATCCGGTGTGCCCTGAGAACGAGATACGTGCAACTCCTATCGGGATTTGTCGGCACATCGGGCGGCTTTGCTGGTCTTGTTTTACCTTTGTCGAAATGTCTTGTAACCGGGATTCTGAGTCTGATCGGGTCGTCCTGGGAGAAGGAATATCCTTCGTTGACCGTGAGAGCTTGTGATGGGCTAAGTTGGGACACCTCTGCAGGGTTTTGAACTTTTGAAAGCCGTGACCGCGGTTATGGGCAGATGGGAATTTGTTAATATCCGGTTGTAGAAAACCTGACACTTAACTTAATTAAAATGAATCAACAGCATGTGTAGCCATGACGGTCTCTTTCCGGCGGAGTCCAGGAAGTGAACACGGTTTTGGTGTTATGCATGAACGTTAGTAGTTCAGGATCACTTCTTGATCATGATAGCTTATCGACCGTGCCTTGCTTCTCTTCTCGCTCTCATTTGCGTAAGATAGCCACCATATATGCTAGTGCTTGCTGCAGCTCCACCTCACTACCTCTTCCTACCTATAGATTAAATAGTCTTGATCGCGAGGGTGTTAGATTGCTGAGTCCCCGTGACTCACAGATTACTTCCAAAACCAGATGCAGGTGCCGATGATGCCAGTCCAGGGGATGCAATCGAACTCAAGTGGGAGTTCGACGAGGATTCAGGACGTTACTATGTTTCCTTTCCAGACGATCAGTACTGGAGCCCAGTTGGGGCGACCGGGGATCTTATGCATTTGGGGTTGTCTTTATTTTGGTTCCGTAGTCGGACCTTAATTGTATTCTGGATGATGTAATGCTATCTTTATGTATTGTGTGAAGTGGCGATTGTAAGCCAACTTTTTATCTCTATCTTATTCAGTACATGGGATGTGTAAAGATTACCCCTCTTGCGACATGCCTACTATGCGGTTATGCCTCTAAGTCGTGCTCCGACACGTGGGAGATATAGCCGCATCGTGGGTGTTACAGCCAGAGCTAGACTAGACCGCGCACACAGAGATGTTGCGCGCCCAGCTCATGCGCGCCCAAGCCCGCTTCAAGAAGCAAGCCGACCGTCACCGCGCCGAACGTGCCTTCGACATCGGCAAACAAGTTCTCCTCAAGCTACAGCCGTACGCGCAATCGTCCGTCGCCAATCGCCCGTGCCGCAAGCTCTCCTACAAGTTCTTCGGCCCTTTCGAAGTGACGGAGCGGATCGGATCACTGTCTTATCGCCTATAGGTGCCTCCAGATAGCCGCATCCACCCGGTATTCCATGTCTCCCAGCTCAAGCCTTTCACCCAGGATTACACTCCAGTCTTCGCAGAGTTGCCTCGAGTGCCTGACCTCACTGGTAGAGAAACGGAACCCATGGCCATCCTGGAGCGGAGGATGATGAAGAAAGGAGATGCACCTGTCGTGCAACTGCGTGTTCAATGGGCCAACATGCCGCCATTAGCCACCACTTGGGAAGACTACGACGTCCTTCGCCAGCGCTACCCATCAGCCTGCATCTAGGAAGGAGCTCCATCTCAAGGGAAGGGCAATGTCGCGCCTGCTGATGCTGATACAACACCAGCATCGGATTGAAAAAGTGCAGTTCAATTATTCAGCTAACTAAACTGCAACGGAGTGTGATTCGGCCTTGGGCCAGTGTGTGCGTGTGTGGGTCGGAGGCCATGTAAGGGTAGCCCATGAGGGGTCAACTACTTATGTACAAGACACCGATCAGATCAGGGCAGCGAGTGATGAATGATTATTTCCTTTCCCTTCCTCCAAGTCTCTCCTCCTCACCTACTCTGGTTCTCTCTTCCTCACCCAATTCCCCGATCGAGATCCAGGGCATTACATGTTTTTGGTATTAATTTTGGCAGTACATTGGTATGCTTTTCTGCAAAATAAAAAAATTGTGTTGGTTGCTTTTTTATGAATAGAAAAATACAAGGGCGAAATTTTGGAAGTACATTGATTTGCTTTTCTGTAAAATAAAAAAATTGCGTTGGTTGAGTTTTTCATGAATAGAAAAATACAAGGGCGTTTTCCGCAAAGATATCTTCGGTTGGGTACCATTACTCACTAACAAATGGGGTCATACACATGAATGCGTCTACATATACATTTTGTGACCATATGCGCACCTTGAGTCAAAGTTAGGTGACTGAAAATCCTTATTTTCAAAGTCTAGCATCAAACTGAATATCGAGCGCAAGTTTTGTGACTTCCGGTGATATTACCTAAAAAACACACATGGCATTTTGAGTAAAACAAAATAAAACTCGGTCATAGTATGTACATTTCTATGTCATGGATGCGTCGCTGAATTACTTCTATGACTGTATATTATGATAGAAAATCAAAAAATTGTCCTTGGCAGGCCGGCGGCGCACTTGGTTGACGTTCTTTTGGCCTTCAATGAAAAAAGTCATGATACAAGTGACAGCCAGATTTTTTCACCAATTCCTCACGTGACTACCGCCTCACTTGCAACAAAATCTGCTTTTTAATGGACTACCCACAGGAGTAGTCCGACAATCCACATGATGTTACAGACAACATATGAACAACGTGGGTAACTCTTATGGTATCAAATGATAACTTTCGACCCAAAAAAAAATACTGAAACGTTTTCAACCAAGTTTTCATGTCGTGTAACTAATGACTCACATATATAGTTTAGTACTACCTCTATAACTAACTATTTAGTTACAAACGTAGTAACTTTTAGTAACTCCACAAAAATAGTGAACAAAACGTACCAACATGAGATCTCTAGTCTAGTGCATGAGTATGCACGAGGATATGAGCTTCCTCGTAGCTGCTGAGATCGTGGAAAGTGATGGCGGCAACATGATGACTTCGATTTGATGGTGCTTCTCGAGTACCCGGTCTCGAATTCCGGAGTGAAAACCCTAGGTCTGGCTTGAATTGGTTATACCTGACGATGGCGATGTTTTTGATGAAGCATTGCTCGGATGTGCTCGGACTTGTTCTTCAGGGTGAAAACCTAAAGTCTGTCCTTTGTTGATCGGGTCCAGTGACGGCGACGTTTAAGCGTTGTTTCCTTCCTGAAGGAAGGCGTTGCTGTTGAAGAAACTTTCTCGATGCGCTTGTTCTGTCAAGAGATGGTTGGTGCGGATATGGTCGTTGATGTAGTTTATCGACCGTTGTTTTGATCGTTTCAGAGTTTTTTTTCTTTCTTTTCCCTCACTTAGGCATAGCTTGAGTATGACTTTATTCTTTGTTGGCGTTTTTTGTGTGTATGACTTTATTCTTTGTTGGTGTTTTTTGTGTGTATGTTGATGTTGACTGTGTGCATCCTGGTTATGCAGAGGCTAGGTGTATGCTCAATGTGTTTGTATCCCGGATGCTTCATTTTGAGTGAATAAAATCCACCCTTTGTCGAAAATGAGCTTCCTCGTAGTAATGTTGGTTATATATATCACATCGCCTAATAGTTTCCATAAAGTTTCCTACTTAGCAAAAAAATTAGTTTGTCTCAAGCCTCACTTTTACTACAACAAAATTGTCGGTATCACCCTCGAATTACTAAACAATTTGCAAGAGCAACTTCATCCAGTACGCATGATATTAAGTTCATAACTCAGATCAAAGCGGTGGCATGACTACATTCTGTCGTTGCTATACAAATTCTATGTATCCACAGCTTCATATATTGTTACGGCTTTGCACAAGGATGATCAGGATTGAGCTTGTAATTCATCGGGCTGGAAGCTGAAAACTGCTCTTTGCAGGTCCAGCTAGGCGAGCGCATAAAATCGTCGGCTCTCTTAGCGATCTGCACCGCTGATGATCATTGATGGGTAAGGCACCCTCTTGATATCAACGAATGTCGAATACTCGGTGCTCAGTGGTTGCTTCCATGGCTCCCCATCCATTTGCATATATGCATCCCTCCATTGGCCACCTTTGATCTCTAGCCGGATTGCTGCTGCCTGAAACAACTGGAACAGTTATAACATGACGTGGACACTACAATGTTGACATTGACACCTTACGTTTCTTGCTTCAGTTTTACAGAATATTTATTTAATCTTTTCTTCCCTTTCTTTTTATTTTCCTCATTTGCTTACCAGAGTAGCACACCAACGTGATCTCATATTTCCAGTTAATGGACTTGGAATTGATTTGTCCTTCAAAGTTAACCATTTTATATTATCTGTTTTGTGGTCAGTCCCATTGGTCGTCTCTTATAAGTATGCCATCTCACTTAGATACCCACCAATCCAATTGGTTGTATCTTAAATATACCAAGTATTTAATGCAATGGTCCACACTCTTATTAAGACAATGTAAGTCAAATTGGATGTTTTTTTTCAAAAAGGAGGATAACCCCCGGCCTCTGCATCGAGCGATGCGCACAACCATTTTTATTATATTATTCAATAGAATCTGACAAAATCAAATACATGGATCAACCCAAAGCCTCCTTCCTGGCGATCTATGTCGCTACACCTACTAGGTCGATGAAGTGCCCTGACCACGCATCAACGCACACCATCTAATCCGGTGGCCTCACTAAGCCGCCCGCCGGCGAGCCGAGATCCCCGGCCGGTCTAGCAGATCCTCAACACGAATCGCATGTGCACGCTCCAGAATCCGCCACCGCCATCTTCCGCTGTTCCAACTTCAGGAGAGATCCATGCATTGACCTTGCCAGGCCCAACTACCGTCGACGCCCCCAACTGCCGTCGACGCCCCCATGAGCCAGACAATGCCACCACCCTGCGCACGTCCATCGCTGAGACCCCGCTGCGCCATGCCGCCGAGACCCGCCATCGCCGACGCGGTAAATGCCACACCGCCACCACCTCCGACACCAGGAACCATCCGCGCTCGCCGCACACACCCTCCATCTAAATGCCCAAGACAACGCCACCAAGGAGGTGACGACGCCATGGCGCCGCCGCCGCCCATTCACGAGGAACTAGGGTTTTCACCCGACATAGAGGGAGAAGGGAGCAGGGGAGTTGACCTTGCTATCGCCACCAAGGAGGCGAATGACACATGAGCGCCATCGACGACGTGGCCGCCGCCGTCGGCCAGAGGTTTCCCCCGGAGAAGCTCCCATCCCGGCACCCACCAAGCCCGCCACCAACACCTCCGAGCACAAATGCCGGAGATCTGGACCAGCTGATAGGGAGAGCCGCTCGCTAGGATGGTCTGCCCCAGATCTGACGAGAGGGGCACGGGGAACCACCTCACGCCAGGACGTCCACCGGGACCCCGCTACCCAAGCAGTCAAGGAAGTCCGGCCAACTGCGCTGACGAACGCCCACCGCCGGCGGACGGACACCACCCACACCAGTCGAAGCCACCGCCTCATATCCAGGCCCTCGCCCGAGGCAGGGGAGCAGCCGAAGGCCTTGCCGCCCCCTTCACCGGCGGCTGCACGATGAGCCGGCGGCCCCCTCCAGAGGCAACGAGGGAGAGAAAGAGGGAAGAGAGAGCCGCCGGACGGCAAGGTTTCAGTACCGCCCGAGTCACCCGTGTGGAGCGACGCGGGGGCGATCCGTCAAATTAGATGATGAGTTCAAGTTTTAACGATTTCTTTGTTGGATTGCGTTAAAGATGGTATCTAGAATATAAGACGGTTTCCTACTCTTACCTCATTAATTCTATGCCATAGAGACAAAAATATGATATGGAGTACTGAGAGGCGACACCACATTGGAGCATAGGGAGAGGCATGAGGGTTCTATGTTGCAATGAATTACTTCCTCCATTCCAAACTAATTGAAGTTTAAGGTTTGTCCTAGATCAAACTCCTTTTAGTTTGATGACCAAGTCTATAGAAAAATATACCTTACTCACTCCATTCCAAATTAATTGAAGTTCGAGGTTTATCTTTGTCAAACTTGTTGAAGTTTGACCAAGTCAAGAAATATATACATTGACCAAGTTTATAAGAAAATATTTCAACACACATATTTTTCTATAGAGTTGGTCAAACTTCTTTGACTAGGGAAAAACCTCTAATTTGGACTGGAGAGAGTATGAAAGGTCGGTGCGCAAGTTTTATAGTTATGTTCCATGCATTAACCTGTCACCAATACACCTAAAGGTTATTTTTTCCTCAACTGTCCCACTAAGTAATATACATGCCATAAAACTGTATTCTTCTATGGCGATTAACAAAAGGTAGTAAACAGCTACCACAATAGATATTCTTCATTTCATATGACTACCCAACCTAATTATTGTGTACACAAATACCTGTGCTATGTGTTTGGCAGATATAAGTTCAACCATCACAAGGGATGCATGCCACCCTTGCTTCAACCCAAATATTTCAAGAAGGCCATCATCTGATTGGGCTTCGACAAATCCTTTCTAGACATAAACAAATATATAAAGAGTAATTATATTATTCTCAATGAATAGACAGTGCTCCAGCTTCCTTGGGATGAAATGTTTGTAAACAGGAAAAACAATAAATAATCACATCAATGTATTCATAGCACCTTTTCCAAGTATTCAGGCTTCAAATTTCCCCATGGGTTCCTTCCACTCGCATAGTTGTGAAGGTTTAACGCAACAATAGCCCTTACACTGCATCACAGCATTTTTCTGTTTAGTAATTACATGATGTATATTTGTGCGGAGAGTGATATCTAGCTACCCTGACACTGCATTATTTAGTATGTGTCCATAGTAGTCTCAGATATCCCACATCAATTCATGACACAATCATGTTTAAAAAAAAAAGGAGAAGAGGAACTTATGTTATCTTTTGATGTGATGGACCCAATGCTTCCAATAACTAAATGCTACGTCAATTTCAAATGTGCAGATCAGAACTATTCCACTAATACCAAGAATTTGCCAACTTGCCTTGATGGTACAGGGATGTGCTCCCACTCAGAACTGTCCATCTTCTTTATTGATAAACGGATAATGTTTGTCAGTCCCCTGATATAACAAAGAACATACAGAATGAGAGGCCTCCCGCACAGTATTTCTCTAGTCTGAGCATTAATTATATGGACCCCTATTTACTTCTATATTCTAGCTTAGAGAAAATTTCGTAGTTAAGAATGAGTAACATAGACATATCAAACTCAATAATAACAGTACACAAAATCAGAGCAGTGGGAACTGATAAACCTATGGTTCTGGGCATCTAAACTCTAAACTCAACCGATCAGTTACTGCTGGTTTGGGCGCGACATCGAAGCCTCAACCTTTGAGCTTGTCCTATTTCAAGCCTCCACTTCAACAGAACTTGGCCCAGTCGTGCCGGTTTTGGTCTAACTGTTGGCTCAGCGGTTGTGATGTGGCTGAGATCACATCTGACATCCTCGCCAGGTCCCTAAGCATCGATGCAAAGTCCGCACTGTGGTCCAGGGGCTTGAGAACGGAGCCTGGATCGACAAAATCCTCGTTGGCTTTTTGAAATTGCATCCTTTGCCCAGACCTGTTTAAACCCGCTCCCAGTGAGAGTGGATTTAAACAGGTCTGGGCAAAAATTTCTGGAATAAAAGAATGTAGGGCTGTTGATCTACAGTAAATAGTAAAAAAAATGATATATGACAACTTGATTAAAGGGCCTATTGTTTACACCTGTTTTTCATGATAGTCTCAAAAGATGCAAGTTGGAAGATAGTTGTTGACCCCAAAAAATTTCAAGATCAAGTGTTGGCAAGGTTAAGGATGTTAAACTTCACGCACTAGCCAATGCAAACAAAAGTCCGAACTGATGGAAAGGGCTAGGCAATCCACATATACACTTCAGCACCCCCTCTCACCTGCACGACATGTGGATAGACTCAAAGCCAGGATCTGAACTCAAGACCTTGGGCTCTGAGAGCATCTCCAGCCGCGGCCCCAACAGGCCCTCCCCAGGCGTTTTTGCCACGCCGGCGCCCATAATTCGGCCCAGTCGCGCCCCCAATAGCCCGTTCTTCGCCGGCTCGGGCCGAAACTGGTGCCGGCGGACCCAGGCCGAACCCGGCGCGCTGGGGCACACCTGGGGGCGCCGGCACAAGCGAAAAGGGGCGTGGGGCCGCTCCGTCGGCGAGACGAGAGCCTCTTCCCGCCGTTTCTTCCCGCCCTCGCCCCCCACTTCCCTCCTTTCCTCCCGCCAATCTCCCTCCCGCTCGCCTCCCAGCCGCCGCCATGCCGCCGAAGAAGTACGTGATCCCCCGCTCTGCGACCACTGCGACCGCCTCCATCGCCCAGCCGAAGCAGAGGAAGCCGAGGGCGCCGCTGTCCAAGCCACCGGGCATGACAAGCGCCGAGTGGAGGGCGGAAGTTCAGCGACGGGAGGCCGTCACCGCCGACAGGCGGAACAGGGCGATCGCCAAGAAGGCCCGTGACAACGCGGCGCGTGCCGCGGCGGCTGCGGCGGACCAAGCCAAGGCCGAGGCGACTCGCTTGGGGATGATGAATCCACCAGGCGGCCACACCCAGTATGTACCCTGGAGCCAGCAAAGCGTCGGCTCTCCGTCCGGCTTCTCGTCGTCACCGCAACCATGGGGATGCACGCCGTCGCCGGGCTACGCCGACGGGGATGCGCACGGTGGGTTCAACCCCAACGTCACCTTCCCCCATGGACACCCAACCCAGCGTACGCCCTCGCCCGCCTTCGCCGGCGTGCAGTACCCTCCATACAACTACTTGCCGCCGGCTTACGCGTGCTCCCCGACGCCCCCTCTCCGCCGTGGTGCGCTGCCCTTCTCACAAGCTTCCACGTCGCACCTCGGCGACACCGACGAGACCGACGCCGACATGGACGACATCATCGCGGCAGGCTCGGCCGCGGCCGCCGCGTCCTCCGGGTTCACTACCTAGGACGACACGGTGGACCTCAGCGGCGGCATGGACGGCGAGCTCGAGTACGGCGAGGAGGAGCACGAGGAGGAGGAGCCAGCGACTGTCCCGGCGAGGAGGCACAAGAAGAAGGGGGCGACCAGGACCGGCGAGCCGCGCATTAAGTGGACGTCCAAGGAACAGGAATGCCTCGCCGAAGCATGGAAAGTCGTCTGCCTCAACCCGACCACCGGCACGAACCAGAGCATCGAGACGTACTGGGAGCGCATCAAGGCCGAGTTCGACGAGCGCAAGCTCGTCGACCCCTACTTTAAAGGTGTCTACATGCAGCGAGGGGCGAAGGCAATGGCGAACCATTGGGGGCTCATCCAGGCGGCGTGCAACAAATGGCATGGGATCGTCGAGGAGATCACGGCTCACCCGGAGAGCGGCGCCAACGTCGAGGATCAGGTACGGCACGCCGGTCTCCCGCTTCTATTCGCCGTTCGCGCCCGCCAACTGTTTGTTCCTCCGCGCAGCTGGTGCACATGTTCGCCTTGTATCGCCTAGGCAACCGCGACCAAGAGTTCAAGTACCTCCACGTTTACAAGCGCATTGATAAGTGCAAGAAGTGGACGGAAGTCTGGCGTACCCTCGATAAGGCCAAGGAGACCTACAAGCCGAACGCGCCGACCCCGGACGCATCAGAGGGCCGACCGGATGGTAACAAAGGGGCCAAGAAGGCGGAACACGTCGACGCGGCTACCGCGCGTATGTAGGAGTCCATCGAGCATTGCCTCGCCGACGCACAGGCCCGGGCCGTCCTGCGTGAAGAGAAGACCAAGGCGCGGTGGTCGGCGTTGATGACGAGCAGCGCCGTCAAGCTCGACCTACTCCGGACCAACGTCGCCGCGAAGAAGAGGAACACCGACCTGGCTTTCCTGTTGGGCGGGGTGGACATGCTCCAGAGCAACGACGAGGCGGTCAAGACGTGGTACTTGGCGGAGCATGGTCTCATCCTGAACCAGCTGCCGTCGACGGCGCCGCCAGCTCCAACGCCGACGCCGACGCGGCCAAGCCCGAGCGATGATGCCTCCACGACTCCCCGCGGCACAGAAGCCACGCCGATGCCGTCCAGCACAGAAGCCACGCCGACGCCGCCCAGCGCAGAAGAAGCTCCGATCCCGCCAAGCCCGTGCACGCCGACTCCGCCTACGCCGGAGACCGACCTCGTCGTCTGATGCGTTGCACACGCCTCCTTTCTTTTTGAACGCCAAACTTTTTATTCGATTGCCGAACTGTGGCCGCATGATCGGCTGATTTGTGGCGTCTATTTTGTGAGCGGGAATACTACGTTTGAATTTGCTGTGGGTTGGGGGCGCCTGGGGGCGTGGCTGGGAGCTAGGTCGCCCCCAGGGGCCGATCTAGCGCCGGTTCGCCCCCAGGGCGCTCTTTTTCAGCGGCCTGGGGGGCTGAACGGCTGGAGATGCTCTGATACCATGTTAAGCTTCATTCGCTAGCCAACGCAACCAAAAGCCTAAACTGATGAAAAGGGCTAGGCAATCCACATATACACTTCAACAAAGGACATCCTTTATACTCCCTCTGTAAACAAATATAAGACGATTTAGGTCACTAGTGATCTAAAACGTCATATATTTGTTTAGAGGGAGTAGCTTTTAGTGATACAAGATCACATTGACTCCATAGGTACGTTGATACTATCGAAAGGGGACCATGTTTGTGTGCTGATACTTTTTCTTGCTAAGTGCTTAGAGATCAAACTCCAGAACCAGTCAAACACCTCAACTACTTCCCTACTATCTCTCACATTTTGACATTGTTCACAGCATCCATTCGAAGCCTCCAACTCCTTCGAGAGAGATAGCCATCGTAACCAAGTGCCATCCGGAGCCTCCAACACATTGGTGTTGTCAACCTCTAACTGCTGGGAGGACCTCCGACCCCCCCCCCCCTGGTCAAATATTCCTAACGGTATCCAAAAGTGAGTGCACCAGTGCCGGTGCTGATTGGAGCCTTCTGGTGAATTTAGGTTGAACCCTCCGAGCTATTCAAAAGAAACCACTCTGTAGTTCACTCTGTGCGTCTGAGCTGATCATTCAGTGGGTTCAGCCTATATATACCACCACCAATCCTACAATTCCACTCCACCTCCATAGTCTGTGCTGAGTTCAAAGGGCAATCTTCAAACATTCATGCCATACCTTTGATATCTTCTCCCCTCACGTGATTTCAAGTCTACCATTCAAACACCCGACCTCTCCAAATCCAAAGATCTGTCCTATGAGAGTTTGAGTGTGGAGGAAATTATCTTTCAAAGCACAAGCAAAGGTATTCATCACCAAGCAACCTTATCTTGTTACTTTTGGAGGGTGTGTGCCGCCTAGATCAGCTAGGTGTGCTTGGAAGCCTTCAAGGTGTGAAAGAGCCAAGAAGTCTATGAGGCCTTGGAGATCACCTACCTCGTGAAGATCTACCGCGAGTGAGGCTTGACCTTTGTGGTCGACTAGCCATGGTGGTATAGGTGGGGCATGCGTTTTGTTGGCCTTTTGTGGGCGACACTACCAAGACCTTTGTGCTTCGCACCTCCACCAACAAGGAGTAGGATAGCGCCAACTATCTCAACCTCAGGAGAAATCAATGCTTGTGACCTCTCTCCCAAACTTTTTACCTTCGTTGCGAATTTTGCTTCCACGCTTGTTTTTGCATAGACCCCTTGTTTCAATAGTATATTCACCCCCCCTCCCCCTCTAGCCTCCAATGGATCCTGCACGTGCTCTGGCTTGGCTAAACTGAACGA
The DNA here is from genome assembly GCF_056163025.1 of Triticum urartu. Classification (NCBI taxonomy): domain Eukaryota; kingdom Viridiplantae; phylum Streptophyta; class Magnoliopsida; order Poales; family Poaceae; genus Triticum; species Triticum urartu. The sequence goes on along the minus strand of NC_141879.1, from coordinate 410,911,560 downwards.
ATTGAAGTGGGTCATCCTTGCCTCAGTGACGATCTTCGGCGTAAGACTACATCTCATATTGTTAAGCAACTCATAGCTTCTCAATACACACCATATGTGTCGACTTAGTAGACTTCTTATGGTTCAAACTATGCATCTGCATCCTTATCCATTGTGATTGCACCTATTGCTACACCCTTTCATGTCACGTCCTCAAATGTGCATGTTTCTATTGATTCTCCTAACTCTCCTCGTAGCCAAGTTACACTTGAGCAAGAAAATGCTTTACCGAAGTAAATCTTGGAAAAAAGTATTTTCAAAAGCATCCCAGAAGCAAGAAGTTCAATGAAATATGGAGTAAGCAAGGGTAAAATTGTCAAAATGAAGGTGTTAGATTTGTATGCCGATACAATTCCAATTGTACCCATTCCGAACTTGAGCAATACCCCGAGACATAATTCATTCCTCAAAAGGTAGTTGGTTACGAGATATGCCTTAGTTGTAACTAAGCGGAGATAACTTGGTTACGGTGGTTATTTTAGGACTTTGGTGTTTACAACTATAGCAATATCCACCCTTAGTTGTAACCAAGTGTCGTTAGGAGCCTCTAGCGCATTTCGAGTCGGAGCCACCAATCATTTTGTGCAAGCCTCTAACTATAGGTCAAAACCTTCAAACTCCCCTTGGTCAGATATTTTGAACGATATCCAGAAGCGAGTGCGCCAGTGACAATGCTGATCAGAGCCTCTGAATGAATTCAGGCCGAACTGTTTGAGCTATTCAAAAGCGACAGTTCAGTCGGTGCCTCTGCGATGTTTCCGAGGTGTGTGCATAAGTGTGCAACGGTCACATTTCCGGTCCAACCTATATATACCTCCACTCATCCCACCATTCTACTCAAACCTCCATAGTTTTCTGATGAGTTCAAAGGGCATTCTTCACCAACATTCACGCCATACCTTTGATTCAGTCTGTCCTCCCTTGATTTCAAGCTGATCATTCAAACACCCAATCTCCCCCAATACAAAGATCGACCCTATGACAGTTTGAGTGTAGAGGAGATTATCTTATCTTGTTACTTTTTGAGGGTGCGTGCCTCCTTTCATTCATGGTATGAAGGAGCCAAGATGTTTGTGAGGGCTTGGAGATCGCTTAATTCGTGAAGATCTACCCCAAGTGAGGCTTGGCCTTTCCAGTCGATAAGCCATCGTGGCATTGGTTGATATGCATTTTGCGGGCTATTTGTGGGCGATCTTGCTGAGTCATTTGTGGTCTTCGAATCTTTGTGGTTCGAACCTTCACCAATGAGTAGGATATGAACTACTCAAACCTCAGGAAAAATCAGCATTTGTGATCTCTCTCTCTCTCTCTCTCTCTAACTCTTGAACTCTTTACTTTGCAAATTTTGCTTCCGAGCTTTACTCTTTCGCATACTTGCATGTGTCCTCTAGCTAAGCAGCCAACCTTTCGAATAAGCTAGATTGCCTTGTTTGGAGATGGACGAAGTCCGGGGTATACGTTGTCTATTCAATGCTATAAGGCGACCTTCCATAGTTATATCAAATGCAACGCATGGAAACTTGGAAGGCATGGGCTCCGCGAAAGTTCAAGTTTCTCTTCTGCCAGTCTAGATCGGTGTTTCGCAGGTGCAGTGCCTAGCTCACAGAGAGCTGCCACACAATCCCTCTTGCATGTCTAGTGGCCAAACCTCGGAGACCATGCAACACCTTCTTGTTGACTGCCCATTTACCAGGGACATTTGGCGCGAGGTGCTCTCTTGGCTACTTGCACTTTGTGTAAACTAGCAAACTTTTCGAAGCCATGAACCCAAATCACATATGTAACTATTTCAACATGTTGCTCTTTGGACAACTCATTGTTTAATTTTCTAGAAGGACAGTAGAAGTACGAAAATAATCACTTAATCAACGGTGACTCCAAATTTCTAGATTTTGTTTTTTTCAATGACCTCCTGGACATATTCCATTATCATTCCAATAACGGAATAACAAAGTACCAAGCGTTGGCACAAAAGTGAAAGGAACTATGGTAGGAGTTTGGCCGCAAAATGGTAGCCACAAAGGTAAACAAACTATACAACCATTCCAATAGGATCAGAAGGATCTACAGACAGTATTTAGGATGAAAGAAGTGCATATCCCCCCTGTGAAAGGAACTATGGTAGGAGTTCGGCCGCAAAATGGTAGCCACAGAGGTAAACGAACTATACAACCAGTCCCAATAGGATCAAAAGGATCTACACACAGTATTTAGGACGAAAGAAGTGCATCCCCCCCCCCCCCCCCCCAAAAAAAAAACTTTCACGTTTCGACCACATCACTCAACTCTAAAAAGGGTACATAACCCCCTCAACCTTTCAAAACCAGACAAAACACCCCCAACGCTGGTTTTGAAGGTGGCTTCACCCATGTGGCATGTTGACCATGTTCAGTGCTCGACTTATATTGGCAGCTCATCCTGGGACCCATATGTCGGTGTAACGTAACCAACTATTTTCTCTCCCGACCATCTCTCCCTCGCTCGCATCGGCCTCGTACGAGCAGCAACATCAGTCGCTGTTCGACTGCGGTAGCGTCTTGCTTGTAGATGACAGATGAGGCATGCGTGTAGGTCGTCCACGGTGAGCGTCATCGTCCCGTGAATCAGCAGCTGGCGGAATTACTCCTCAAGGCGCACCATCACGACTTGCGACACCGCTTGCACGCTTGGGTAGGCCTCATCCAAGTGGTAGGTGGCTGCGGCATCCTCTGACGAATCGAACACCAGCCTGTGGCATGATACTGCTCTGCCACACACATCACATCCTCTACCGCCATGTCCCTCTCGTCCTCCAGGTCGTCGTTCACGCAAGGACCTGGCAGCCCCTCCCGCTCGTAGTAGAAGCCGATGTCGAGTGCGATGCCACAACACACACAACCCATGTTCTGCTCCAGGCTCCCCGGGCTCGTTCCGCATCACCCACGATCGCAACACCTTCCTAGAAGCCGACGTTGGTGCCGCCCCGTAGTCATCGCACTTGTCCGCGGCGTTGACAAACTACCGATGCACACAGCGGTACTCGAGGCGCTATTTCTTTGTGGTGTTCGTGTTGCACAACACGAAGGTGGTCAGCTCGAAGAGGTTGTCAACGTTGATGTCGATGCGCAGCACCGTGGGGTCACCGAGGAGGCTCCTCGTGGCGTCTCTGTTGGGTGTCGGCCAGGGAATTGCTAGCCGACAACAAAGAAGGTGGACAAGGGCAGCGATGACCTCAGGCTTCTCAAGTTTAGTTGTTTCCACGGAGCACGTCCGTGGCAGAGGACCCGCGATGTCCTCTGACAAGATGAGTGTCGGGCATGGCGTCTACCCCTGCTAGTGGGTCGGCGTCTCGTGTGCGCTGGCGCTCGACGGCCGGTCGTTGCTACCAACCTTAGAAATGTGGACCTCGCCGACGAGCTTCGGCTCTGTAAGAGGATTAGAGGGGAGAGAATTGGCATGATGCGGTGCACATTGTATTAGGCCTCTCGGGTAGTTTATATAGAGTGCAAGGCTTGTTGGGCAAGAAGCTCTCCTAGAGATAAGGCAGGAGATGAATTACAAATCCTATTCTACCAAATACAGAGAGATGCCTATATACTCTAACAGGCTTGGCGCGCTCCACGCATTCCACGGCGTGCTGCGATTTCTAAACCTGTCGAGGCATGTCCTCGCAAAAGAAGGGCGATGTCAGCATCTCAGCCGGTGCTGTGTGACGCGGTCCTAACCAGAGCTGGGCATGCCAACATCCGTACCAAGATGCGAAGCACCTCCGCGTAGCACGACAATGGCTTTAGCTGCCGTGGCTCCGTCTCATGGATCCAACAAATGAGGACACACATTCCACTGGCCTAGCTCATGACCATCATGTGACTGATTGATATGTACGCGGGTGTCGGCCTCCTATGGGCGCACAGTGCATGGCACACTTGAAGTGTTCAATAAAATGGCAGAGCTGGTGATGGATGGGTATGTCAGCTTGTCGAGGGTGACGTGGCGGGGCTTCAACACCTGGCCTCGCTGCCACGTTGGCAAAACCATTGTCTAAAACCACTTACCAGAGTGTCAGGGAGTGTTCCGTCAGGTTTTGGAAAGCTGAGAGGATTATGTAGCCGGTTCTAGAGTTGAGGGGGTGATGTAGCCGAAACGTGAAAGTCTAGGGGTTATATACACTTCTTTCTATTCAGGACTGACATCACATGATCAAACATGATTCTATAACAGGCGCTTCGGTAAGCAAGTTCAGCCTTCCAAAGGAAAGCAATCACTATCCTATTGTAAAAGTACTCATGTTAATCTTTAAAAAGGAAATATCATACCGTAGTTCAGGGTCACTAATACACTGTGTAAAGAACCACCCTTGCTTGCAGGTGTATCCTGCGTAAATTAACTGTCATAAAATCAGCCAATCAGTAATTTAATTATCAGATGTCACTCCAAAAGCTTATTATAGGAACTATAGGTAAGATTATTTGTTGAAAGCCACAAATGCTATAATTAAAATTTACAAAGTTGAAACTACACAAAAGGAGAACTATACGCTAGTAGAAAGTATCCATCAACCTATTCAACCAAAATAAAATTACGGTGTACCCTTTGTATTTCCCCGTTGTATAAGAGACTTTGTGCACATGCACGCGCATATATACTAGTCTATGATCATTTTGAAATACGAGTTGTTATTTCCTAACATGGTATTAGAGCTCAAGGTTTACCTCTTATTCCTAGACGTCGCAACTTGTCATTGATATTTTTTTTCTCTCGATCTCCCCGATGTCGCCTCACCATCTCCTCATCCCAGGACATCACTGCCTGCCAAAAGGATCCAGCCCCGTCTCCGCCGTCCACCTCTGTCAGCCGCCGCTGCAGCTCTCCTCAGTCTGCACGCCCGCACACCCTCCAGCCTCCAGCCACTGCTTCCTAGCCGCTTGGATCAGGCCGCCCAAGTTACCGCTGCAGTTTTGACATGTTTTTCTAACTAGAGGTCAGGGCACAAGTCACCGAGATCAATCGATCCGATCTGTAGCCGGCCAAAGCATGGTTCACAGACGTACTTCTAGGCGGCTACACCCGCACGTACTGCTCTCATGAAACCAAGAATACACATGTTGCCAAAATATCATGACCTTTTGGTTCATGCCTACAACCCACGCTTTGTGGCCAACAACGCATCCTGAAATGTAGTTTTATTAACGTTTCCTCATCGACTGCAAGAGTTTATGGTGTCACCGAGTACCCCACTATCGTGCTTGCTTCATGTTAAGAAGGTCAAAAATATTCTCACTGACATTAGGCCGAACACGTGCCGAGCATGGTGTCTGCCATGGATGGCACGGCAGAGGCAGACGATACCTAGGTTACAGACAGATCCGACAGTGCAACGGAAACAAAGTAGAGGGCGCCTCGGTGGAGCAGCAGTGGTCTGGCAAGAACTCAGCGGCTGCCAGAGGGGTGTAAAGGCGGCGGCGGTCTTGGTGGGTACAGATATAAAGCAAGAGGGCAAGGACGGAGTGGGGAAAAAGGGCTCTGAGGGGGGGGGGGGCCGGGTGTGTCGGAGTCTGGTGTGGAGGGCGTCCGGACTCCCCCAAATCTCCCCCAACTTTGGTTGCGGTTTGGCGGAATTCGGACGTGTAGACCGATCCGCGGACATTGGATGGCACAAATTGTCTAGACCGTGTTGTCCGAATGTTTCACGGCATTTTGATGCACGGAGTTGGAGATGCCCTTACGCTGTGGCTCTCCTGCTGCTACTTTTGTTTTCCAGCTAAGTGCATTTTCGGGCAGCCACAGGCTAATTCAATCTGTTGTAAAAAAAATGTGCAATGTCCATGTCCTCGGGTACGCCTCATCCTCGCTGTCCACTACCTTTTTGCCGGTGTTTCTACACTAATGCCGTCACGTGCATGCATCTTTCTTCGGTACTTGGAGCTCATCCACATGTGACGTTGCCTGCTCTATAGCAACACCTCTAGCGATCTCCACGGACAATGATGGTTGCTCTACATCCGCAGATCGTGGTGGCCGCTCTACAACAACTCCTCTCGCGACTTTCATCGGTAGTCCATCGACTACGTTTGTGTCTGTGACCTTGTCTTCTCCATCAACTTCTAGAGACAGGATCAACCTTCCTTTGCTCTGCATGGTGGCATTTTTCTCTTAAGCACCTTTTGGGTCTTTCTCCTGAGTACTCATCGCTTCATTTGTTTGGTTGCATTTGTTACATTCTCCTCCCCCCCTCCCATTACATTCTTCTCCCCCCCCCCCATTAACACACCAAACTGGCTGCTAAATAAGTTGTGTGTGTTTTCTTAGGTTACAGTGATGAGCACAAGGGCTATCGGTGTTGCTTCCTGTCTGCTATAGGATGAGCATTTCTCGGAATGTGAATTTTGATGAGTCTCGTCTTTTCTATCCACGTCTATCCTCTTCTTCGGCCTCCTCCATTGAGGACATTTGTTTTATCACTTTTACCACACACCTATCACCCATGTACTACTGCTGTAGACTCATGTAACAGTCCAGGAGCAACACTTTCTTTAGAAATTGGTTTTGCATCATGATCATCTCATTAGCATCTCATGAGTATCATTTTAATTTAATTTAACTTCAGATGAGGATTAATTCAACCCTCAAGGTTTTTCCTAAAAGGCTAAAACCTTAAATTTTGTCAAATGTCAAAAATGCCTTCTCAAACCCTAGACAATTTGGATAGAGTCCCATTTTATAATGTTGTCCCTCACAAAAATTTAAGGTTTAAAAATATTTAATTTGGATACTGAATTAAAACCTAAACCCTAGATTATTTTTCCATTTTATTAAATGGCAGATAACTAAACCCATTCCCCTTTGCATGTTTTACCCCAAGACTCACTCTGAAACTTTGCACCTAGGCTTCATATATTATTTGGGAGCTACCCTAATTATTACATGATTTTACCCCAAGTCTATCACCTAACTATAGTTCAAACCTCCAAATGTATTATTCTGCCTTCTATTTTCAAAACAAAAATTAGACCTTGCCTAAATACCCTGGTTATTTTTGTGTGGCCTTGATAAATACTCTCTCCGTCCCGAATTACTTGTCACATAAATGGATAAGAATGGATGTATCTAGAACTATAAATACATCTAGATACATCCATTTCTGCGACAAGTAATTTAGGACGAAGGGAGTACCAAAGAGACCACATTTGAATTTTTAGACCATTTAGAATTCATTTGAGACCCCCTAACTATTTTCCAAAGAACAACTTTCTTATTTTCTGTATTAAACCCAACCATTTTCACTCTGGCACAACCCAACTGGGCACTGCGGAGCTAGCCATCGCCCATGTGCGCAGCTAACCAATAGTCACGACACAACCTTTTCCCTCTTCCTCAGCCCAAGGCGTAGCCCTGCCCACCCCACCAAACTTGTTAATTGGACCCTGTTCGCATGAGCCCCCTCGAGGACGTAAGCCACCAGCCACCCCGCTGCACCTCCTCAACCCATAAAGCCACTCCGCGCTCCCAAACCCTAACCCTTCTTCCTCCCTTTTGCCACTGCCAGGTAACTCTCCTCCCTCCAACCTCTTCCCCATGCCCATGGCCCCACCCGTCAGTCACTGCGGCTAACCATGTGAATAAAACTTCAATTAATAATGAATAAAACTTGTCAACCGTGTGAGTGCCTTGGGATTGCTTCCTCGTGTGTGATTGCGCTCTCTTTCCTTATCTTTGGTAGATGCAAGTTGTAGCGTACCTCTACAGAATGCTAGTGCTTTTTGCCACTCAAACCACATATACCCCTTTCCTTGAGAATGTTGCATACTTAGTATAGATCTGATGTAAGTCTTGCGGGTACAGTTTAGTACTCACCTTGCTATATTAATTCTTTTGATTCGGATGCTACAAATCAGATGGCAACATTAGGAGCAAGCAGTCCCTTTGGTGAAGGACAGCGTTAGATATGGTTACTCCTCAGACAGTGGGATGACAGGATATGGACGCCATTAGCTTTTCTTTAGCCTTCTTAAGGCATTTGCTAAAATCACAAAATTGGGATATCTTTGGTGAAGGATGGTTTCATTTGCATTCCCATGCTGCAAATCAGATATGGACGCCCATGTGAGTGCCATGGGATCTCTTTGGTGAAGAACGACTCCATTTGCATTTGTTAATTTTGCCTCATTGTAGCTGTTGTATACTGTTGCAGACCTGTTGAACAATTGTGTTGTGATACTGACCGTTCCACCCACATAGTGTGCACGTTGGCACGTGTACATTGTGTTTCGTGGCTATCTTGGGGTTGATACTATGCGGATACTAGCGGAGGTGCTCTGGATAGGGCCGTTCCCGGGGCGTCACACCCCACGCCGTATTCACTTGCAACTTCCCCACCTCGTTTGTTACCTGAGGCTACCTCGTCTCACTCGCCCCTTAAGGCTTCCCCAGTGATCCTCGTCCTCTTCTTTACTACTCCCTCCGTTCCGAATTACTCGTCGCAGAAATGGATGTATCTAGAGTTCTAGATACATCCATTTCTGCGACGAGTAATTCAGAACGGAGGGAGTATGCTCGTCGTCCACGTCTTGTGGATTCTTCTAATGTGCCATCCTCTTCTGATGAGCCATCTCCCTCAACTACACTGTCTCTTTCTGCTGGCGACGCACCACCTCCAGCTCAACCTACTTATGTTTTCTACACTCGCCCGCTTTCACCTATTGATTGTTGTGGTTTTTCTGGCACAACTCTTCTTGAGCATATCGTGACGTTGTTGTTCATCCCGAATGGTAGCATGCGATAGCAGAGGATATTGCTGCTCTTGGGGATCTCATCTCCCATCCTGTGTTCGTGCCATCACATGTAAGTGGGTCTATAGGGATAAGACTCATTCTGATGGTTCTCTTGAGCTCTAGAAAGCTCGCATTGTGGTCTGTGAGAAAAGGCATGGTCATGAATACGATGAGACATCTGCTCACATGGCCTGCATGACCACTGTTCGCACACTTCTCGTTACGGCTTATGTTTGTCACTGGTCTTGTCTCTTAGCTTGATGGCAAGAATGCATTTCTTAATGGTGAGTTACGTAAGGAGGTATACATGCAGCCGCCACCTAGGTATTATGTTCCTAGTGGTATGACATGTCATCTTCGTTGCTCTCTATATGGTTCTAAGCAAGTCCCTCATGCCTGGTTTGAGCATTTCTACTCAGTGGTGACTGCGGCTGGTTTTTCAGCGAGTGCTCATGATCCTGCGCTTTTTGTCCACCTTTCAACTCATGGCCGAACTCTTTTTCTGTATGTTGATGGCATGATCATCACTGGCGACGACTCTGAGTGCATTGCCTTTGTGAAGGCATGTCTTAGTGAGCATTTTCTTCTGTATGATCTTGGTCCTCTTTGCTATTTTCTTGGGATTGAGGTTTCTTCTATCTCTGATGACTTCTTTATTTCCCAAAAGAATTATATCCATGATCTTCTTGCTCGTGTTGCCCTTACTGATGAGCACACAACACACTGTTGAGACTCAGATGGAGCACAATGTCCACCTTTGGGCTTCTGACGGTCAGTCTTTGTATGATCCGACACGCTACTGTCAACTTGTTGGGAGTCCTGTCTATCTAGTTGTCACTCGTCTAAACCTTTCCTATCTCGTTTACATTCTGAGTCGGTTCATTTATGCTCCCACTTCAGCCAACTACTGTCACCTCCTTCGTCTTCTATGATATCATCATGGGACTATCTCTCGCCATCTCTTCTTCCCATGCTTCAGTTCGTTCCAGTTTCAGGCCTATTCACATGCCACTTGGGCTAGCAATCATTCAGATCGTCGGTCCCTTTCTGCTAACTGTGTTTTTCTTAGTGGTTCTCTCATTGCCTTGAAGACAGAAGAAACATACTGCAGTTTCTCGTTCGATTTCAAATCCCGAGTTGTGAGCTATGGCTCTTTTAACAGCAGAGATGACTGTTATTATGTCTGCTTGTGGATTTTGGTGTTTCTGTCACTACAACTACTCTCTTGTCAGACAGTGGATGTGCTATCAGTATTGCGTGTGACCATATGAAGCATGAGCTCACCAAATCATATTGGTGTTGATGCTTCCTTCGAGCACTCCAGTGTGCAGGATCAGACTATTGCTTTTCAGCATATGCCTTCCGAGTTACAGTTGTTATATTTCTTCCTGAAGACCTAGACTAGACTCTTTGGTTCGCACTGGAAAACTACACTGCCAATACTGGATATCACATGAAACAAACACTATCATGGATGGGAAAGTATCCAGTGCTCCCAGCCTTGGGGTACTCCCAGTGCTCCAATGTCAAAAAGCATTTTTAAATGTTTCAAAAAATTCCGGAAAAAAATGAGAATGTTCACAAGGAATGTCACTACATCCCATAAAATATTTAGGTCCAACATCGAAATGCACATTGAGAAACAAAAAAGAAAAATACAGATCTGAATAGTATCAATGTTGCTTTTGTCTCTTCTTTACACTATTCATCCTAGATTTCACATTTTTGTTTCTCAATGTGTGATCCGAGTTTGGACCTGAAACTTTTAGGGCTTGTAGTCACATTCATTATGAACATTCATAATTTTTTTCGGAATTTTTTGAAATATTAAAAAAAATGTTTATTGACATTGGAGTACCGGGAGTACTCCAAGGCTGGGAGCACCGGATACTTTCCCGTATATATAGAACCTAAAAGGACATAAAACTTGAACATGCAATGTTATATCAGAAAGTTTAGGCCGAGGAGCTGTGGAATTCCCATTATTTAGTGAAGGCAGGGGCTTCACTAAGTTGCATACCTTATTAGATAAAGGACCACTGGCAAGGAATGGCTTTTCATCACGTAGTTGGTGAAATCCGTAAGCCACTTGAGCATCCATCCCTGCGTTTTCAAATAAAGTGCACAGTGAATGCATGTTTTCGTTCTGAAAGATTCCTACGCCATAGACAAATTAGATACAACAAACATCATATGGTAACAACAAAACAAGCTCCACGTATGTATAACACAAGAAGATTATTCATCTCATTATTTCGAGGATAGTACTAAAAATTGTGTTATTACTTTCACTTATTATGAAACAGCATAAACATGTACAAACGTATCACGCAAGAACAATATAAATATATATGATCGACTATTTTAGAAGATAATGAGCCAAGGGCAAAGCCCCAAGGCGGACGGACGCGGCGAGGACGCTCGCGGCTCGGGTCCGTGCTCTTTTTCTCCCTCTCTCAGCTCCAATCAGCCAGATCCAGATCCACAGCCCCAACCTCGACGCGTCCCCGTGCGGCGCTCCACTTCATGCTCGCCCCTCTCCCTCCGGTCTCGAAGCGCCCCCGTGCGCGTCCAGCGTCGTCCACCTCCGCTTCTTCCGCTCCAGCTCTGCTCGCTGCTCTCCACCTCCCGCTCGCCCACTCACTACGCCTCCATCGCGCGCCCGTGTGCGTCCAGTCTCGACCACCTCCGCTTCCTGGCGCCCCCGTGCGGCGCTCGCGCTGGTGGTTGCGCCCCCGGGCCTGCTCATTGGAGCTGGCCGCCCTCTTCGCGTAGCCTGCACTTTATGCGCCTCTCGGCGCCTGATGCTTTGCGGGTTGGCTGCGCCCCCACCTCTCCATCGTGCAGCCTCGAGCACCCATCCACCTCTCCTCTTCATTACCACGGTGCCGCCCAGCATGCCCACGTCGACCCCCACCGCCCTCTCTGGATGGCTCGTGTCCACCAACGGCATCATCCCTCGGATCCAAATTTGCCAAATGCTCTGCTCCTGATCCGTCCACTGGTGCTGCTTCTCTGCGCGTTGCTCGGTGGGGTTGAGTCGTTTGGTTGATGTGGAGGCTGGAGCAATCCTTGCCGGCGGACAACGACGACGTCTGCAGACGCCGCGTCCACCTTGGTGGCGTTCTCCTGCCTTCTACATCTCGGTGGTCAGCTTGCTGACTCAGCAATTCCATGCCGACTCACCTCCAGCTCTCCTCAGTTGATGTTTTTCATTCTCGGCAACCCGGTAATCTCCTCTTTCTCGCATGGGGGGAATTGACGATAACCCCCTTTGTTTGCGGATCCTGGCTAAGAGGCCCCTTTTCGCTGCCACTGACATGTGGGGTTTAAGTGAGCTGGGGGCTGTATGTTTTTTGGGTCCGGTTTTCCTTATAAACTGGATCAAGGTTTTCGATCCGGTCTTCCTCGTAAACCGGATCACGGTTTTTGACCTGGTTTCCCTCATAAAATGGATCATTTTCTTTGAATAGAGATCATATTCAGGTGGGGATCCCCACCACCACCCGCCGTGACATGTTAAAAAAAAGTTTCCTCAACCTTAGAATGATTTGCAACAGATTTGTTGATACATATGAATAAATATATGAAGGTGGATATCAAACGCGTTTCTTTTAGCAAACAAGATTATTTCACTTAGAAGAAGACACTAAAAGATATATAACCCACGAGTGAATTGTCATCATCTTGTCCTTGAGTAGCATGAGGGTGATGCTCAACGGCAAGCCGGTTCTGGTGGTTTGGCACAACAAGGGTCTGAGACAGGGTGACTCGCTTTCCTTGATGTTGCTTGTGTTGATGATTGAGACTCTCAACAGGTTGCTGGCCAAGGCCAAGGAATTCGAGTAGCTCCGTCGCCTAGCACCTCCAGATCTGACAGCGAGGGCCCCAACAACGCCCTAGAGGCAGCATCGGTTATGGAGTGCCACCTTGATCAAGCACCTCAGGATACCTCTCGTGTTGAGGAGGTTGTCGAGCGAGGCACTCCAACACTTGGTTGACAGGATTGCGGACCGCCTTCCCACGTGAAAGGCCTCCATGATGGCCAAGGGGAGACGTCTCACCTTGGTCAAGTCAGTTCTGGCTACCATGCCTTTGCACCAGATGGTGGTCCTCGGCTTGAACAAGAAGACCAAGAAACAGATTGACAAAATCCTGAGAGGCTTCCTTTGGCTGGGCAGGGTGGCTACACAGTGCGACCATTGCCACGTCAACTGGTTCAAGGTATGCAGGCCCCTTCGCTTGGGAGATTTGGGTGTTACCTTGGCAGAACGGCGATAAGCCTAAGGGTCCGTTGGTTGTGGTGGACGTGCACCGATCCCCTCCATCCTTGGAGGGGCCTCGACCTGCAATTCTCCTGTGATGAGCGTGAGGTGTTCACCGCATCCAATAAAATGGTGGCTGGCAAGAAAACTACTGCCTTATTCTAGAAGAATCGCTTGCTTGATGGTCGCACCATATCAGAGATTGCGCGGCGCCTGAGCTTCTTTTTTTTGGTCTCAGGGTAGCGGACCGTCAGTGAGGCCAAGCCGGCCGCTGATGGATCTCGGAGACAGAGGGCTTTGAGTCGTGATAACCCTTTAGCAGTACATCCAGACTGGACGGTTGGTGCGCAGGGTCCATCTTTCAGCCTCTCCGGACCCAACACTCTCAGTGTCGAAGAGTCACTGCTGGAGAGCAGAGCGCATGCTGGGGCCTGCAACATGCGGCGTGCTGCATACTCTGTGATCACTCGAAGGAGACGATGGCTCATCTCCTCACACTGCTCCTTATCGTGTGCGTGTGGCACGAGGTGCTCTCTGGGTTGCGCTCAACGGCGTGCCACCCCGATGGGGGGACGCCTTCGTGGACTAGTTTCATCAAACGTGTCACTCCGTCTAGACAACCGCATGGAAACTCAAGGCTTTTGCATTTTCTTGAGAAAAAAATAGATATATAACCAAGATTATTCCAAATAAGAGCATAACCTAAAAATAATATTTAGGGGATACTAGGAAATACATTCTTAAATAATGAAGACAAATACAAGCAATGCAGCTAGAAGTTATCAAGTCAAGAAAGAAAGTACCTATGCTGAAGTAATTGTAGAAGACGCCGTCAAAGCAACAAACTGTCTCAGCCAACTCTCCCTCAGCAGTGCCATCCTGCAGGACATATTATTGCATTCATGTGGATCGGAGTGTGCGAAAATAAACTGCATTGGATTGATGAATTGCTAGAAGATAGTCTATAAGCAGTACATCATAAAATGTACACTCTCCGAGGTGCCTAAGGGAGTGGGGAAGATCCAGTTCTTGTTCTTCTCCTTCTTCTGGCATAGAAACGACGATGTGCCAACTGCACAAGGAAACTATGCTACTGAGAAACTGGAAGTGAACAATTCTGGAAGTACAGACCATACCTACTAAAGAAGGAAACATCATGTAGCGAGTTCTGCGATAAGCTTTCATATAAAGAAAACCATTAAGGCATTAATACGTACTCCCTCTGTAACTTAATATAAGACGTTTTTTGACACTGTCATAGACTCAAAAAACGTCTTATAAGAAGTTACAGAGGTAGTACATGGAATCTTTCATGATAGCTATGACTATCTGGCATTTCAATCACAGCATGCTATGTTAAACTAGAGTAACACCCCCTCTCCCCCAAAAAACAGCCAATGTGTATTATCAGCAGCTGCAGTTGGCATCATAAAACAGGACCATCGAATACAGACTTGACAAATCACCAGGATCTTACTAACAACAACAACAACAAAGCCTTTAGTCCCAAACAAGTTGGGGTAGGCTTGAGGTGAAACCCATAAGATCTTGACCAACTGATGGTTCTCGCACCTGGATAGCAAGTTTCCACACACCCCTGTCCATGGCTAGTTCTTTGGTGATACTCCAGTCCTTCAGATCTCTCTTTACGGACTCCTCCCATGTCAGGTTCGGTCTACCCCAACCTCTCTTGACATTATCAGCACGCTTTAGCCGTCCGCTATGCACTGGAGCTTTTGGAGGCCTGCGCTGAATATACCCAAACCACCTCAGACGATGTTGGACAAGCTTCTATTCAATCAGTGCTACCCCAACTCTATCTCGTATATAATCATTCCGGACTCGGTCCTTCCTCGTGTGGCCACACATCCATCTCAACATGCTCATCTCCGCCACACTTAATTGTTGAAAATGCCGCCTTTTAGTTGGCCCACACTGCAATCCGAATCACCATCCTATAGAACTTGCCTTTTAGCTTGTGTGGCACTCTCGTCACAGATAATGCCAGAAGCTTCGCGTCACTTCATCCATCCGGTTTTGATTCGATGATTCACATCTTCATCAATATCCCCATCCTTCTGCAGCATTGACCCCAAATATCAAAAGGTGTCCTTCCGAGGCACCACCTGCCCATCAAGGCTAACCTCCTCCTCCTGGTGCCTAGTAGTACTGAAACCGCACCTCATGTACTCGGTTTTAGTTCTACTAAGTCTAAAACCTTTCGATTCCAAGGTTTGTCTTCAAAGCTCAGACTTCCTATTGACCCCTGTCTAACTATCATCGACTAGCACCACATCATCCGCAAAGAGCATACACCACGGGATATCTCCTTGTATATCCCTTGTGACCTCATCCGTCGCCAAAGCAAAAAGATAAGGGCTCAAAGCTAACCCCTGGTGCAGTCCTATTTTAATTGGAAACTCAGCAGTGTCGCCATCACTTGTTCGAACACTTGTCACAACATTATCACGCATGTCCTTGATGAGGGTAATGAACTTTGTTGGGACTTTGTGTTTCTCCAAGGCCCACCACATGACCTTCCGCGGTATCTTATCATAGGCCTTCTCTAAGTCAATGAACACATATGCAGGTCCTTCTTTTGCTCCCTGTATCTCTCCATAAGTTGTCGTACCAAAAAAATGGCTTCCATGGTCGACCTCCCAGGCATGAAACCAAAACTGATTTTTGGTCACACTTGTCATTCTTCTTAAGCGTTAGTGACTCTCCCATAGCTTCATTGTATGGCTCATCAGCTTAATTCCATGGTAATTAGTACAACTCTGAACGTCCCCTTGTCCTTGAAGATTGGTACTAATATTCTCCGTCTCCATTATTCCAGCATCTTGTCTGCCCGAAAAATGAGGTTGAAAAGCTTGGTTAGCCATACTATCGCTATGTCCCTAAGGCCTCTCCACACCTCAATGGGGATACAATCAGGACCCATCGCCTTGCCTCCTTTCATCCTTTTTAAAGCCTACTTGACCTCAAGACTCCTGGATTCGCCGCACAAAACGCCTGCTGGTATCATCAAAGGAGTCGTCCAGTTCAATGATAGAGCTGGTATCATCAAAGGAATCGTCCAGTTCAATGGTAGAGTTGGTATTATCAAAGGAGTCGTCCAGTTCAATGGTAGAGCTTTCATTTTTTCCCCATTGAACAACTTGTCGAAGTACTCCCGCCATCTATGCTTAATCTCCTCGTCCTTCACCAGGCGCTGGTCTGCTCCGTCCTTGATGCATTTGACTTGGTCAACATCCCTCGTCTTCCTCTCTCGGATCTTGGCCATCTTATAGATGTCCCTTTCGCCTTCCTTCATGCCTAAGCGCTAGTAGAGGTCCTCATATGTCCGACTCCTTGCTTCACTCACAGCTCGCATAGCGGCCTTCTTTGCCATCTTGTAGTTCTCTATGTTGTCTGCACTCCTATCTAGGTATAGGCGTCTGAAACAATATTTCTTCTCCTTAATAGCCTTCTGGACATCATGATTCCACCACCAAGTATCTTTAGCTTCGCTTCTACCTCCCCTGGACACTCCAAACTACTCTGAGGCCACCTTAGAATGCAAGTTGCCATCTTCATCCACATATTGTTCGCATCCCCTCCTTCCTCCCAAGGGCCCTCCTTAATGGCCCTCTCCTTGAACGTCTGAGCTACCTCCCCCTTGAGCTTCCACTACGTTCTAGTGACTCTGGCACGCCTATCCCGCTGGAGACGAATCCGGAAGCGGAAGTCAGCAACCACAAGCTTATGCTGAGGGACAACACTCTCTCCATGTATCACCTTACAGTCTAAACACGCACGCCTGTCTTTTCTTCTCGAGAGGATGAAATCAATCTGGCTAGAGTGTTCACCACTACTAAAAGTCACTAGATGTGATTCTCTCTTTTTAAAGAGGGTGTTAGCTATGATCATGTCGTAGGATAAATCACTAGGATCTTACTAACATGGGAAATTCCATGAAGACTGTTTGGATTAACTGTGGACTAAACCCTGTCTCCTGCACAGCTAGTGTGAACAAAGAGCAACAAAGTCAAAAATAGGCTGCATAGGATAACCTGCAGCACGTCAGGATAGGATACAACTCAGGATAGTAGTCAGGGCAGTGCGGCTAGGATTTTTGATTCCATGTTCACACAAGTACTACTAGCAAACTTTTGTGCTAACCAGTACGTAACTAGTCCTATAAAAGGACATGTATCTTCTTCATTAGCAAGAAAATGGCATTCAAGCTTCACTCACCAAGATCCAGTGTCTCTCTCGTGCTAGTCCACACGACGATCCTTTCCTAGTCCCGAGCACTCGCAGCTCAACCCTGAGCACTCGCAGTTTAGGCTAACATTAATCACTTACAATGTATCACAATTGGTACTCCCTCCGTAAATAAATATAAGTGTTTAGATCACTAAAGTAGTGATCTAAACACTCTTATATTTCTTTACAGAGGGAGTATAATCCAAGGACTAGTAGTGGGCACCCCACATGACAGTAACTACCTCATTTCCCAAATAGATGTCATTCAGGAATGGATGCAATCACAATTTTGTAACTTCGTTTTTCATGTGAAATTAGTAGATTTATCGTCAAAAGTACTTCAAGCAGTTATATATTTTTATAACTTCTGCTAATATACAAGTATCAAAATGTGATGGTCAACTGTGTACCGGAGATCGTATTCATGTCTGAAACCCACACATTTGGAAAGAGAAGTGTACATTTCAAGGACAATGTTAGTCCTTATTTGTTATGGGTAGTGGCCCCCGTCTGGCGGCCCCCGTCCTTATTTGTTATGGGTCAACCGCGCTGGCGGCCCCCGTCTCCACCGCAACCCTGGCCACGCCGTCCTCCACGATTCCTCCTGCGCCACCGCCGTCTGCCGTCTTCACCCCGGAGCAAGTCACGGCCACCCTGCGGGACCTCGTCACCGCCGTCCAGAGCCTCCACCTGCAGCAACAGCAGTACGCGGCCGGGCCCTACATGCCCCTGCCGACGGCGGCCGCTGCCGCCTACGGCCACACGCCGTGGCCGGCCCAGGGCGTCTCCCCGTACGGCGCCCCTCTGATGCTGCCGCTCCAAGCGGCTCCACCGGGCGGCCCTCCGGCTGCCACGGCGCCCCTCTGGCCCCTGGCGCCGACGCCGTCTTCGGGCCCTTGGCCGCTCCAGCAGATGCCGCAGGCGGCGGCCACCGGACAGCTGCAACCGTTCTCCGCGCCGACTTGCACCGGGCAGCCCCTGCTGCCGTTCCTGGTGGGACACCCCAGCGGGACCACGCCGGCCGCGGCCCCTCTGTGGTGCTTGCCGCCACCCCCCCCCCCCCCCCCCCCGCGGCCACCGACGCCCCAGCCCATCCCCCGCCACCGACGCTACAACCACCGGGACCGCCCCTGCCTAGCTCAGGGGCACCCTTGCCGACCGGCCTCCCGATTCATCAGGTCCGGTTACCGTCCTCCCCGTCGCCACTTCCAGCGTGGGTGGCTGGGCCTTCGTCTTTGCCAGTCTACACCACGGCCCCCGAACAGCAGACTCCGTTCCCGCAGTTCGGGGGGGCATCTGGTTCTGCCGGTCCCTACCCGGAGTACTCCGACTAGGCGCCACCCGCCTCGCTGCTCCGCACCTCCGAGCCAGCTCGACACGGCGCTCCGACCCAGACACCGCCGCGGTTCGCCAAGATCGACTTCGCCACCTATGATGGCACGGAGGACCCCCTCAACTGGCTCAACCAATGCGACCAGTTCTTTCGCGGGCAGCGCATCCTCGCATCGGAGCGTACCTGGCTCGCCTCGTACCACCTCCGCGGCGCGGCACAGACCTGGTATTACGCCCTCGAGCAGGACGAGGGCGCCATGCCCCCTTGGGAGCGCTTCCGCGAGCTTTGCCTCCTTCGCTTTGGGCCTCCGGTTCGTGGGAGCCGCCAGGCAGAGCTCGGCCGCCTTCCCTTCACCTCCACGGTGCAGGACTACGCCGACCGTTTTCAGGCCCTGGCATGCCATGCGTCGGGTGTAACAGCGCAGCAGCGGGCCGACCTCTTTGTCGGTGGACTTTCGGATCACATCCGCGTGGACGTGGAGCTTCGGGGACCCCAGGATCTCCAGTCGGCCATGTACTACGCCCGCGGTGGCCATCTAGCAGGAATCACCGTCCCGGACCGCTGGGTTGCTACCTGGGCCGGATTCCGCACAGGGTCGGCCTGCGCAGGCTTCTGCGGCACCCCTCGTCGCGACCGCAGCGCGGCCGTTCCGCCGGCTCACATCAGCCGAGCTACTCGAGCGTCGCCGCCAAGGGTTGTGCTTCAACTGCGACGAGCCCTACACGCCCGGCCATGCCTGCCCGCGACTCTTCTACCTGGAGGTTGCAGACTACATTCCGGAGGACACCGTCGCCGCCGACCTGGCCGCCCCAGCTGTCGAGAAGGTGTTTGACGCTGGTTGATCACCTCCAGGAGTTCCGCAAGCGCTTCCCCACCTTACAGCTCGAGGACGAGCTGTTTGTGCAGGCGGGGAGAAGTGTTATGGCCGGTTTAGCTAGGCCCACCGGGCAATCTTAGCCCACAAGTTATCTTAGGTTAATTCTTATGCAAGTTATCTTAGGTTAATTCTTCTGCAAGTTATCTAGGTTATAAATATAGGCTGTAAGACTCTTTTTGGAATTAAGCAATAAGAAGATTATTATCTCTATTGCCCGGCTCCCAGAGGAGCCGGAACCCTAGCCGCCGCCGCCATCTCCCTCCTCTTCCGCGACGGTGCCCAACCGCCGGCGCGGCCGCTCATTACCTCACCCAGCTCCCTCCTTCCCTTACTGCTTACGCCCCAGGCCTGGTAGGGTACAAGTTCCTACCAATGTAGAAGATCTTAAAAACTTCACTATTAAATAAACAAGAGTGACCTGTCTAAACATGAAACTGTGCCCAAAATAGCCTTGTAGAGAGATCGTTTAGCAGCTGCTTTCCATGAGAAAGGAAATGAAGCACCCTGAAAATAACAGTTAAGTGATGAAAATTCCGAGTAAGTATCACAGGAAGACTGTAAGAACAAAAGAAAGACATCTTTTACCCAACCAAAACTCCTGGAAAGATCATTTCCTGTTCCAAGGGGTATGACAGCAACTGGAGGAACCGGTCCCCGGTTCTGCACATATAGTTCTCCTAAGCATCCCAGCACCCAACCTACTGTACCATCACCTCCTGCTACCTAGGTACGTTAAGCACAGTAAGTATTCAGAAATCATTGGGGAAAATGAGAAGGGTATTGCTGACTACTGTGTACGGCATTGCATGGAACAGTGAAACAATATACTTCCCGTCATAATTTTAGTCAGATTATTTCTTCTTTTCAACTCAAAATACTTAAGAATCGAATAGTATAATACTCCTTCCTTCCTAAAAGGTAAGGCCCCATTGAATCAAGGCTAATTTGACCTTAAATCTGACAAAAAAACTACGAGTTATATGCCACACAACTGATGTAATGGTGTTTAGTTGTTAAGTTACCATGACTCTCAGGTTATTGCGAACTGATCTTGCACTATGATCCCCAGAATCAGCAAGTTGCTCCAAACAACCCAATCCATATTCCACAAATGCAGATGGCTTAACGACCGTAATATCGAAAACCTGGAGTCATAAAAGCTGGCGTCAGTAACAAAACTGCTTAGTATTTCTGTCTTTTTGGAAAGGTATATTTCTGCCTTTCAAGATGCAGCAGTTCAAAAAAATTGAAGATATGGCATGTTGATCAATATTCCCAGACTCAACCAGAATATAAGTACAAAGAGTGCTGATCCAAGTTCCAGCAACAGAGCAGAACATATACAGGAAGCAGAAAGGTGAGAGTTTTCTAATTTAGGTTATATCCTGCCACTATACTGAGATACTTGCACCCACCGGTGGAGCTACAGCAAGGCCAGATAGGCCATGGCCCGCCCAGGACTGAAGGGAAAAAACATTTTATAGGAAGCCCAGCCCATAACATTGCAGTTTGGTAGCACACTTTGCAGTGTCTGGCCCGCCCAACCTTTTTATGGTAGCTCCGCCACTGCTTCCCCCCCCCCCCCCCCCCCCCCCCCAATAGAAAACAATAGATTCTTAAGGATGGAGGTCAAGCCACAGTAAATAAAACTCTACTGTGCACAATAAAGCCAATTCAGATTCATACAAAATGAAAAGGCTTTTATGCAATTCAGAGCGTAAAGTGAAAGGCTATTGCAGTGTTCTGTATCTGTCATCAGAATCATCAATGCAGTTGTGTCAGTCGTGAGAACTAACATTTCCCATTTTCCTCGGCAGAGAAAAACCTTGGACATATTTTAGTAACCCATGCGCAAACACTGTGTGTGTGCGTGCGTGCATGGGGTACATATATATATGGGGTACTCTATGTACCTATTGTGCACGCGTGTGTGTACACTGTTTCTCTTACCCAACGAAAACGATAAATTTGTGCCAGAATAAGCATATTAAGTTTCCGATTTCTCTTATGTTTCAACTATTCAGTTGTTTCCTCTACATACTTGTTCACCATCTTCTTGCGCCAGCAGCTCCCTGAACAATGGTTCAACATCTACCGAACTTCCGCAGTTCATTACTTGCTAGCAGTGCCATAATCGTGTAAGCATGGTATCACTGTAACAATGGACAAGGATCTTTTCCAGCTAAGTCCATCAACAAGGTTCATATTTGTACACTGGATCACCCTAATGCAGATTAATATTGTTATATCCGCAAGGTTAATATACCTCTGTAGTATATATTATTTTTTATCAGAAATGAACATGAACATCTATTGACGATAATAACAGCATGGCTGCATATATGGAAGAATCTACTACTGACCTAAGCCTAATTACTGAAAAGTAGATAAAAGTAAACGACAATATTCTTCTCTGCTTTATTGAGGGGCCGGTCCCTTTAGATAATAGACAAGACTTGGCAAACAAGCCCGTAAATCTATTCAAACTCTAATACAATCTCTAAACTGACTGGACTCTTTCCTAACAAAGATGCTTAATCAACTAGGACTCTAATTAAGTGATATAAGACTCCACTGGACACTTCACTAACAAAGATGCTTTATCAACTAGGACTCTAATTAAGGGATAAGACTCCATGTTTGATGGGCTGGTCCACATAACACCTCTCTCTTCCTTGAAAAACAGCTTGTCCGCAAGTTGTAGGTTGTAGAAGAGCCGCGCGCACCGGTGACCCCAAACATAAATCTCGTCGCAGATAAAGCAAAGGCCTTGGGGACTACGTTCTGCTAAACTCTGCTGGATTGAGGCGCCGAACCTGCCGTGGCGGGGTTGGCTCCGGAGTGGTTGACGACAAAACATGTGCTAGTGGCGCTGGTGGGGAAGGTATTGTAGATGTATAGACCGCAGGAAGATCGGAGGGGCAAAAGTGCCCTGTAGGACCAGAAGGCTGGTGCGGTGACGTTGTTGGAGGGAACGCTGCTGCTCATAGGCCTTGGCGAGGGAGAAGGCGGTGTGGAGGTCAGATGGAAGCTGAAGCTTGATGTCAATGCGAAGACCATAGGGCAGACCTACTGTGCACAGAAACAGTTGTTGGGACGGTGTTAATGGCTCATTGTTGTGGCACATGAGCACTAGTCGAGGAAGTGAATGGCAGTTGTGCCTACTCGCCCAAGGGATTGGTGTGGAGTGACGGCCCAAACTGAACGCGGCAAGCTTCCTTGAACTGCTCCCATTTTGGCATGCCAAAATCCCGCTCGAGCTGTAAGTACCAGAATTAAAGGCATGTACAATGCATAGCCTCAAGGTGATGCCTCGCATGCCATGTAGGATCGGATATGACGTAAAGTAGGTTCGGATAGGGAAGCGGGATCCTCTCCAGGAGGCGGGTGCTTGAAGAGAAAAAATGTGGTCCGGTGACAAAAGCTAAAAAGGTTGAGTGAAAAGTAGAGATGCATGTGTACTAGAGTTTTTATTTTCTATTTCTTAATGAGGCCCACTAGTGATAGCTTGCATTGGAGAGAAAAAAATTAATGTAGATGCCTCAAATTACTTCTTGTCATGGGGCATATGTATCCATATGCCACCATTGTACATGCCCTAAGTGTCACTGGAGAGGTGGTAGGCTGCAGGCTAGACTTTGTCAGCCTCGTCCGTGCAATGTCCACGAAAAAACTGCTCATACCTATTGAGCCAACCAAGAGAATCGAGCGAACCATCATGCGTTGGGAAGTCGAGCTTGTGGAAGTAAGGCATGCCTGAACCAGAACCTGATCCGAGGTGATTGTTAGGTAGGGGCGGAAGGGAGGTGATGGGCGGGGTGGATCCTAGATGGGTTGTGGAGGGGGAGCGGTCAAATCGGCATATGAAATCGTTTGGCAGGTGGAGGCGCGAAGGCGGTAGAGGTGGCTGCGAAAATCTACGGTTGCTGCTGCTGCTGATGGTAGGGCTGTTGCTGGTAGGTGGGCAGCAAAATTGCGGCGGATTTTTTTTTTTTTGAACAGATTGGGACGGGATTTGGGGTGTAGGGTGAGGGTGCCAAGTGGCCCAGATTGATGTTAGGGGTTGACTGTGGCGAGCAAGGAGATGGCTGGAGTTGCTAAAAGGTGTTGGCCGCTGATGGTGGTTGGCAGCTGTCTGCACAGGGTTGTGTTGCGAGGGGAAGTAGACGGTGAAGGCAGGAAAGTGAGGGGATGATGGGGGTGGGCAATCTGCCCGGCGGGTGGAGCTCCGCCGGCGGCGATGGTGGCGATTCCCTCGCTGGATAAGGGGACACCAGAGGTGCTTTTGGCGAGGGGAATCACCAGGGGCGAGTCGCCGCTGGGGAGGAGGGCTTGGGACACGGAGGTGGAGTCATGGCTGGCAGCTGCAGCCGTGGTGGAATCTGGCAGTGGGGGCAGGGTCAGCTGCCGTTGCTCAAGCGCCGTCAAGCACTGCACCAGACCGTCGCACAATGAAAAGACCTCTGTTATAAACTCCTTTTACCGATATCTGATACGGACCACCATAGTTCATGGCTGGAACTTCTCCTTGTCAGATCTCTACTCCAAACCCCTGAGGCCCTGGCCCAGCTCCGAGCACTTGATGACCCCTTCTCTGATTAGGAAATCTACGATGCTTTTCTCCAAATGAATCCAAATGCCAGCCCTGGACCTGACAGTTTCGGCCCTTGCTTCTACCGAAAAATATTGGCACTCCACGAAACAGACCATCATTCCTTTCTTCCGCGCTTTCCATAATCTAGACCCAGGTGTTGATCGTTTCAATACCGCCTTCATGGTCCTCCATCTGAAAGATAGTGTAGCCAGATCAGCAAAATGATTTCCGGCCCATCCCCCCTTAGAATTGCCCTCCAAAAGCCATTGCCAAGCTCCTCACAAATAGACTGGAACCCCTGATACCGCTCCTTATTCAGGACGACCAAACAGGGTTCATAAATGGCCGCTTCATTGCGGAAAACTTTATCTATGCGGCTGACCTGCTCAATTGTTGCCATTCTCGTATAGCCACGACGATGATCTTCAAACTTGATTTCCGCAAAGCTTTCAATTCCATCGCTTGGGAAACCCCTCCTACAACTCTTAATCCACATGGGCTTCCCACCCAAATGGGTTGCTAGGATTAACTCGCTACTATCCTCAGGAAAAACAGCTATCATGCCCAATGGGGTGCCGGGCAATTGGATCAGCTGCAAAAATGGGCTCCGCCAGGGAGACCCCCTCTGCCCCTATGTTTTTATCCTGGTAGCGGACATCCTCCAACGCCTAATCCTGCAAGCTCATCAAGATGGGCTACTTCACCACCCCTCGACCCAAATATTCCCCTTGCTGTCCTGCAATATGATGTTGATGATACGCCCATGCATCAACTTCCGGGGCAACTCATCTAAAATTGCTGCTGGATAAAGACAAACTCTCTAAAATTGATGATACGCTCAGAAGCCGGGGGTGATCCTCCTTCTCCAAAAAAAAAAAAATCAACTTCCGGGGCAACTCATCTAAAATTGCTCCAGGCCAAAGATTTATCTCTATGGACCTTTGGCCTGCATTTGAGAGAACACCCCAGCGCCTCCCTCCCGTCACCCGCCTGCACGTACCCATTCACCAGGGCACACAACATTCCTTGCAGGCATTCCGTCGAACAGTGACTGAGCACCGGCGACTCGCCCCGCCCTCGCGTGCGAGGTAATGAGCGTGATCCCCAGTACCCGAGGAGTGCAGAAGAAGGTGCACGTCGGATAGGCGGCCGAGCAGACCCGCGTGGACGCGGATGAGCGAGTTGTTCACGAGGAGGAATTCCGTGAGTCCGAGCCTGACAGTGTGGGCGTGGGCGTGGACGGCAAGCGCGAGGCGACGCGCACCGGGGGAGAAGGGAACGAGTTGAGGAGAGAGTTGTTCGGGGTGGGAGACTGGGGAGGAGAAGAGATGGGCGTAGAGCGGGATCCCGAACCCAAGAGCAGCCTCCCAAGCCCCGGACTGGAGCACCCGGATGTACATTGGTTCAGTCGGCCAGCGTCTGTACCGTCTGTCCATGTCACCTAATACACCACATTGTAGACAGCACGTACAACAGGGCGACTGACGGCCTGTAAATCAAAGCTAATCAACTGAGATGATCTCCTTGTGGGCTGCCATGTGTTTGCATCAGACCTGATCAGACTTGCCTAATTAAACATATTCGGAGGCAGCAGCCGCATAGTTCCATGGCTTCTTGTGCGTCAGGAGATCTTGAGTCAATGAAACGACCGCGTGGTGTGGGGAACGGCGGCCGCGTGCTCGGCCGTGGTAATTGCTGAGGCTCCGGCGACTGACGGCGTAGAGACTCGCGTCAATTGGCGCCCCAATCTCAAGAGCTGAAAAAGGACACACTATGGCACCAGGAGACAGGCCGAACACATCCTGGTTCGATTGAGAGGCGTGATGGAGAAAGAGAATTGGAGGACTGACAAGTCATGGAGAAGAAAGCGTGCTCAATCTGCTCGTTCGAGGAAGAAGGAAAATCACGGGAAGGGGGAAAAGTTGTATTCCTAGAGCAGGAGATCTATCCGGGCGCACGATATGCGACGGCCTCGGTACAATGGGAAATATGCCGTCTATAAGCAGCGATTAGCATGAGAAAAGACCGTCGTTATTTTTGCAGACAGACCTTATCAGTTTTGTGTTTCTCTCTTCCCCACGTCATCTATTTTTCTACGTGGTCAGAGTTACAGACGGCTGACTGTACATAATTGTACATGCCCTGAGTACGTTACGTTGTGGTCGTGGAGTTCCACGCTACGCCGAAGCAGACCTGACGTGACCATGCCTGCCTGGATTCGCGGCACCGCGACCGCAGCTCCACGTAGCACCGGACGACCAACATCTCAACACGTAGTGGTGCGCATGTTTCCATATCCCTAAAATAAAATAAAATGGCCCTCTCACAGGCAGCGCCACGCAACACGAAACAGTCATACACTACTGCAGCATCTGAGAGAGGGACAGAGGTTTGACCTGGTCTTCGCCAATGAGCTCCTGGAGGCGAGACTTGAGGACGGGGCCGAGGCGACCGCCGCTACGCGGGTTGACGAACGCGACCAGGGGGTTCTCGGGAGCGTCCTCGGGCGCAAGGGCGAACCAGGGGTTGGCCGCGGTGCCGACCCCCGGGGCTTCCTCCAACGCGAAGGCGCCTGCCGACGGGTCCCTCGCCTTCAGCGCGGCGTGCAGAGCGTCGCGGAGGCGCTGCGGAAGCGCGACCCGGAGGCGGAGGTCCTCCTTCTCGAACGCCGAGGACGCGGCGCGGCCGAACCCACAGCTCCGGAATGACAGCGACTCAATAAGAGCCCCAACCAGCGGCGGCGGCGCGGCCGCCGGCGGTGAACGCGGCAAGCGCAGCGCCTCCCGCTCCGCCGGCGACGGTGATGCCGATAGCGATATGGACATCTCCGAGCACGACCGCGACCGCGATCGCATAGCGATCGAGGGTTAGGATCTAGAAAATGCGTTTTCCGGTGATGGGCGGTTTGAACGGAGAAGGCTGAAGGAGGCGGAGTTTTGTATGGTCGTTTTTTCCTGCGATGGGAAGGAGGGCCGAGGAGAAGAGCTGCCTGCACCGCTCCTCAACGGGCAAGGCAACTCAGGAAATAGCTAAAGAGTAATCCTATATTTACGGAGAAAAGAGATTCTCCGTGCATCTCTCAGCCGTCCATTCCATTGAAAATCCACATGCCTACATGCTTTTTTTCTTTGGTTGTTTAGCCGTTAGTTAATTTTAAATGGCTTCATGTATTTTTTTTCGCGCAACAAAGAAATGGCTCCATACATGCATGCTTTTGCCATTGAGTTCGATGCGACATCTATTCCATCTCTCATGTCTTTTTCATTTTATTTCCTAATTTTAATTTACTACTCCCTCCGTCCCAAATGTAGTTACATTTTGGGACGGATGGAGTATATCTTTTAAACCTAAAATTCAAATTAAGTTCCATTTGCATATTTATGTTCGTCGTGATGAGTTTTGAATACATTTTGAGAACTTTTTAAAAAACTAAGTTTGAAATATTGAAACTTGATAGTTGTATCATTAATTTTTACCAATTTTTATATGCTTTTAGAGTTTTATTGTTTTGGGCTTGGAGCTTACGGGTTTAGTGTTTAGTATTTAGGGTTTAAGTTTTACTTTTGAAACTTGTTAACTTATAATTGTTTCTATCAAATTTTAGTAGTTGAAATTTGCTCGACCATCTGATTTACCTCGGGATCCGCAAAGTCGCTGAATTTCGCACAAGGGCACACCAAGTTTTATGTTTCAATTTGTGAAACTTGCGATTTTGTCGATTTCGCATACCAAGTTTCAGCAGTTGAAACTTAATGGGTTTAAGAACTTGTCAGACATATTCAAAATAGATCTTATTTGAAAGCCCTCGTCACAAGCAACATGAACCTGAAAAGAGAAAATAATTTGAACTTGTTGTTCAAAATATATAGAAGATTGAAAATTGAATGCCAGAGGAAAAGGGGTGGGAGATGGGATGGGTAGGGCGGCCAAAAGCTGCAAATAGCTACATGCAAGGGGCCATCCAAAGTGATCTATACAGGGGACCTCCCGGGAGAAAATCCACTCTATTTACGGATGAGTTATAAAAATTTTATGTGTTGTCCGCCAGGATACCACGTTGAATTTAGGGGGTGCGTAATTAGGACGGGTTGGTAAAAAGAGACAAGTCAGAACATAACTCATATGATGTAGACATATAGATAATTGAATTTTACTTCACTTGGGCCAAAAAACGGTGTTCCAACACATGATATAGATATAAAAAAATACTCATGTTTGATATAGATGTAAAATAGGACACTTGGTTATGCAAATTCGCATCCCAGACGCTTTCGAGTAAAACCGCAGCCGGCTGCGCAAACAACCAACTGCCTCCTGAAACTTCATTCTCCCACCCCCGACGACTGTCGGGCTACACCTCGCACGCCGCCGCTGTCGAAAGTCACCCAGCATACTCCGCCGCCGCCGGATCCGTCCATCCCATCCCCGTCGCGGATCTGCCAATTTCTCGTCGTTGCACGACCTCAAATCGGCCGAATCGACCTCCTCAACGTTGCTCCTCCATTGCCACCGCCGCTGTGTCGCCCTATTCGGAAGCAGCACCGCCCGACTCCGCTATCGCACGGCCTCCGCAACACCCTATTGCACCTCTTCCGGTCATCTCTCGCCGACACCGTTGCCCATGTCGATGCCGCACCCATGCAACTGTCGTGTCGTCGAAGAGCAAGTCAAAGGGGAGTGGGCGCGACCCTCCGACAACTTCATTGTCGAGTTCTAGTGCGACGGTCATCGCTACTGGCTCGACACCTTCGAGACCGCCGACGAGGCCGCACGTGCAAATGACGTCGCAGTGTGGCGTTTTGGCCGGCTGAGGCACGAGATGAACTTCCCAGAGATCGAAACGGGAGCAGGCGGAGTTCGTCGGGCCGAGAATCTCGCCATATGACTGATCCAAGAGAAAAGGAAGAAGCCAGGGATTCTCATTGTTCCCGGCAATAGTGATGAAGCGACGATGGTGAGGTTCACGTGGGAGAATCTACAGTGTGCCCAGAACGAGCTGAAGTACTACTAGAAGCGTGAGGCTGAGCTGAAGAAGGAGACGGTAAAGCAGGAGGACGAGGCCAGACCCTCGATGTTGATCCCTGTTGTCGGGGTTGAATCCAATGGATATTGGGTAGGGGGTCTCGTGTTGTGGATCTTGGCTTCATGGTAACAGGACCAACAAGAGACACGGTGTTTACCGAGGTTCGGGTTGTCGTGCGTACGACAATCTATGTGGCCGGCAAAGACCCCTTTGCGGTTCGACTGGGGAGATCAACAAGCACAAAGAGCAGAACTAGCAGAACGCACGAGGTTTTACCCAGGTTTAGGCCGCTATGAAGCGTAAAACACTACTCCTGCTTTGATTGTATTGTATGTGTTGAGCTCAAATACAGGGAGCGCGGCTTTGCCGGCAAGGTGCGTGATGTCTACTACGCAACTTTATTCTTATTGACTCGTGTTGGGCCTCCAAGCGCAGAGTTTTGTAGGACAGTAGCAATTTTCCCTCAAGTGGATGACCTAAGGTTTATCAATCTGTGGGAGGCGTAGGATGAAGATGGTCTCTCTCAAACAACCCTGCAACCAAATACAAGAAATTTCTTGTGTCCCCAACACACCCAATATAATGGCAAATTGGATAGGTACACTAGTTTGGTGAAGAGATGGTGATACAAGTGTAGTATGGATAGTAGATATAGGCTTTTGTAATATGAAAATAAAAAATAGCAAGGTAGCAAGTGATAAAACGGAGCACAAACGATATTGCAATACTTGAAGACAAGGCCTAGGGTTCATACTCTCACTAGTGCAATCTCTCAATAGTGCTAACATAGTTGAATCATATAACAATCCCCCAACATGCGACAAAAAATCACTCCAAAGTTCTTATCTAGCGGAGAACATAAGATGAAATTGTTGTAGGGTACGAAACCACCTCAAAGTTATCTTTTTCGATCAATCTATTGAGTCATCCCTATAAGTGCCACAAACAACCCTAGTTCATACTAAAATAACACCATATGACACACATCAACCAACTCTAATGTCACCCAAATACTCCAATGTCACCACAGGTATCTGTGAGTTGATTAATCGATATGCATCAAACAACTTCAGATTCATAATATTCAATCCAACACAAAGAACTTCAAATAGTGCCCCAATTTTTCCACCGGAGAAAGAAGGACAAAACCCGCATCAACCCCTATGCATAGATTACCCCAATGTAACCTCGGGAATCCACAAGTTGAGTGCCAAAACATACATCAAGTGAAGCAATATAATACCCCATTGTCACCACAGGTATTCATATGCAAGACATACATCTAGTGTTCACAAATCCAACAAGTATTCAATCCGATAATAGCGAAACCTCAAAGGTAAAAACTAGGGTTTAAGCTTATATCACTCCACAATGCATTCCCTTACGCCCAAAGATGGTGAAGTGACATGTAGTCTACGTTCACATAACACAACTAAGGGAATCACAACATACACATCGTCAAAATATCGAACGAATACCAAATTCACATGATTACTTATGACAAGACTTCTCCCATGTCCTCAAGAACAAAAGCAACAACTCACAAATCATATTCATGTTCAAGATCAGAGGGGTATTGAATAGCATAATGGATCTGAACATATAATCTTCCACCAAATAAACCAACTAGCATCAACTACAAGATGTAATCAACACTACTAGCAACCCAGAGGTACCAATCTATGGTTTTGATACAAAGATTGAATACAAGAGATGAACTAGGGTTTGAGATGAGATGGTGTTGGTGAAGATGTTGATGAAGATTGATCCTCCCATGATGAGAGGGTGGTTGGTGATGACGATGGCTTCGATTTCCCCCTCCCGGAGGGAAGTATCCTGTAACGCCCCGAGGCCGATGCTCCAGATGCCTTCCATATCTTGCGTGTCAGTTGTGTTATTTATTTTTTTGTTTGCATTCATCATGTCATCATTTGCATTGCATCGGCACTCATTGCCGTCATTGTTTTTAAAACTTGCATCCGCTCGTAGCTGCCGCGTCCCCCCTTGCTTTTGCTGACCGTTCGGAGACCAACCTTGTTCTTCATTTTTCCTCTTGCCTAAACTGGAGTCTCTTTGCACAGTGCATCAACCCCTGCATTGTCTATTTCTCAACTTCATCTTCTTCTACACCCACAACCGTGCTTGATCATCTTCTTCTCCTTCTTCGTTAATCCATTTAAATTGTGGTATTCTATTTCCTGCACCAATTTAATGTTCATTCTTTTCCTATAATTTTTGGACCATGCCACTTACCTCTCAGCCTAATCTCATCTTTTCTTAGTTGATTTGGTTGGGTTCAAAAATGGTTCAAGTTTGAATTAAATCCAAACTTGAATTATTATTTTTCTATCGATTAAAATTGCCAAGTCAATTTATTAAAGTCCTGCATAATTCCAGGGTCATGGTGATATTTTCATATCTCTCATACTCCTCTCATATCTCCCTGGGCTTTTCTTGCTATTTTTTTCTCCTTGGAGAATATATTAAAGAAAATTTAGTAGAGAACGGAGGGGGAAACCCATTTAAGCCCAACTACAGCCACTGGACCGGGCCTCCCGCGCTGGCCCATAGGCCCAGCCGACCCCCACCAGCTCTAACCCTAGCGACGCCCGATCCCTCGTTCTCCTCGATCCCCATCTCCCTCCCGATAGGCGCCACCACCAACGCACGCAAGAGAGAGCCGCGTCCGTTCCCCATCTCTCTCCCTCTCCTCGCTTGCGCACAGGAGAGGAGCTCCCCGCGCCAGTTCCTCCCGCGGCGCCTCTCCTCCTGCTTCTCCTCGTCGAGGACCCCTGCGCCTCGACCCGACCTCTCCTCCTCCGCTTGGAGCCTGCGCAGCCGCGTGCCCTGGAGGCCGCCGCCCGCTCCTCCCTCGATCCCGTCGGAATCGAGCGCCGCCGAGCAGCTCCCTCACATGCGCGCCTCGCTGCCGGCTCCTCCGCCGTTGCGCCAGCTCGCCACCGCGCCGACGCCGCTGGCGACCACCCCGGCTAACCTTCGTCACCGGTCGTCCTCCAGCAAGGCCCCGTCTATGAGCCCCTGCCTCCTTGACCTTCCCGGAGCACCGGTCGACGCCGATGACCCCTGGATTCCCTCTGCCTCGCCTGTGCTCTCCATGAAGCGCAGCACCACGACGCCCGATCTGCTCCCGCCGTCGCCGGCTTCTTCGTTGTTGCTGCTGTTTTGCTTCTGCTGCTGCATCTTCGACCGTCCCCGTCGTCCGTAGGCGACCGCGCCCGTTGGCTCCTGCGATGCCTGCTGCTGCCGCTATTTTCCTCTGTTAAATGAACAAACACCTCCACCGGAGAATGCCAAGGCCGATGATACCAGTGCAGGTGACGCAGCCGAGCTCAAGTGGGAGCTCGATGAAGATCTTGATCGTTGTTTTGTGTCTTTTCTGAATGATCAGTAGTGGAGCCCAGTTGGGACAATCGGGGATCTAGCATTTGGGGTTGTCTTCTTTTATTTTGGTTCCGTAGTCGGACCTTTGAGTGTATTTGGATGATGTATGGATTTTTTATGTGTTGTGTGAAGTGGCGATTGTAAGCCAACTCTTTATCCCTTTCTTATTCAGTACATGCGATTGTGTGAAGATTACCCCTCTTGCGACAAAACCACAATGCGGTTATGCCTCTAAGTCATGCCTCGACACGTGGGAGATATAGCCGCATAGTGGGTGTTACATATCCCCAGCGGAATCGCTCCACCAGAGAGCAAAAGTGCTCCTGCCCAAGTTCCGCCTCGAGACGGTGGCGCTCTGCCCCGAAAGTTCTCTCTTTATTTTTCTAGGGTAAATGGGCTTATATACTAGAAGATGGGCACCTGAGGCTGGCTAGGGGTCCCACAAGCCACCAGGGCACGCTTGGGGGGCGGGTGGGCGTGCCCTGGTGCCTTGTGGGCACCTGGGTGGCCCCTTTGGTACTTCTTTGCTCCGGTATTTTTATTTCCAAAATAAATCTCCAGAAAATTTCAACTCATTTGGAGTTTGCATAATAGGTATCTCTGACGCAGCTTTTCCAGGTCCAGAATTCTAGCTACCGGCAATCTCCCTCTTCATGTGAATCTTGCATATTAAGAGAGAAAAGGAATTAGAATTGCTCCACAAAGTGTCATATTGATTAAAAACACTATAAATAATAGTAGGAAATCATGATGCAAAATGGGCATATCAATCTTTCCCACCACATGATGCTTGCCAACTAGAGAATAATTGAGGTTGAAATGAGAAGGAATACTATTGACTCTTGCATAAAAGTAAATACATAAATTAATAGATAGGCCCTTCACATAGGGAAGTAGAGGTTATCATGCGCTTTTTATTTTTGGATGTGCAAGCCCTTGATGCAAAGTAATGTCACATTATATTGCCCCTTGCCATGACAACCTTTATTATGCAGTCCATCGCTTTTATTCGTTTATCATCATAAGTTCATACAACACTTATTTTCCCTTGCAATAAAAGATCATACATATTTTAGGATCAATTTTTATTGCTTTTTGCACACATGACAACTTACTTGAAGGATCTTATTCAATCCATAGGTAGATATGGTGGACACTCATGTCAAAAACTGGGTTTAAGGGTTTTTGGATCCACAACTAGTATCTCTACTTAGTACGAAATTTTGGCTAGCAAAAGATCCTAAGCAAGCACCACATGTTGGAGGATCCATAACAATATAATTTCTATACAAATATACCCTAACATAACTCATTAAGTTGTCTTCCTTGTCCAACTTCAACTAATTTGCTCAAGTTTGAAAATAATTAATGGGTATACACAATCATAAAAGATGTCCAAGATAATATATTATTATATTTATATGTGAAAGTTCTCTTCGTTACACTAATCATTCATGAATTGCTTGTATGACCAATATTGAGATTGTCAATCTTCAATAGATTTTGCTTTCTAAACCCAATGTGAAACAACTACTAGGCATGATACAAGCATATGAAGCACATGTAATTTCAACTTTAGGATATTCAACTCATTCAACAATTTACTCATAGGAAATAAGGGAAGCACAAAAGTAAATGACAAAGTACTCTAAAAAGATATAAGTGAAGATCAAATGAGTAGTTAGATAATTAAGTAGCTATATCAGGACTCTCTCTCATTAAAAAAATTTCAGATCTAAATATTTTATTCAAGCAGCAAAAAATAAAAATAAAATGACATTCCAAGAATAGCACATCTCATGCGAAGAAGCAAAAAACTTAGGCTCAACCGATACTAACCGGTAATTGTTGATGAAGAAAGGTGGGATGCCTACCGAGGCATCCCCAAGCTTAGATGCTTGAGACTTATTTGAATATTAACTTGGAATGCCTTGGGCATCCCCAAGCTTGAGCTCTTGTGTCTCCTTAATTCCTCTCATATCATGGTTTCCTTAAATCTTAAGAACTTCATCCACACAAAACTCAACAAGAACTTGTGAGATAAGTTAGTATAAATCAATGCAACACCTTATCATTCTCTACTATAGAGAATCATTAAAATTATTATTTGATATTGCATACTAAATACTTCTGCATATTTAATACTCCTATCCTCAAATAAAATCATTAAACAAGCAAACATAACAACAATCTGTCTAAATAGAACGGTCTGTAAACGATAGAAGAAGATTCATACTTCATTAACTCCAAAAATTACCACACTATATAAAGTTTATCACAACTTACCGCGTAAAAATTACAAAATTTTATCACATACTGACTTGTCTGAAGAATCCAGACAATGATAGAAAACTTTCTATTTTCAAACAACAACATATAGACTTGCAAAACATTTATTTAAATAAAAGATACAAAACATTGTTCTAAATAAAAGCAAGCAAATCCTAATGAAGGAAAATGATGCTCCAAGCAAAACACATATCATGTGATGAATAAAAATATATCTCCAAGTGAGGTTACCGATAATGTTGAAGACGAAAGAGGGGATGCCTTCCGGGGCATCTCCAAGCTTGGACGCTTGGGTCTTCCTTGAATATTACCTTAGGGTGCCTTGGGCATCCCCAAGCTTAGAGTATTGCCACTCCTTATTCTCCTGATATCGATATCACACCCAAAACTTGAAAACTTCAATCACATAAAACTTAACGGAACTTCGTGAGATAGGTTAGTATGATAAAGAGCAAATCATTCACTTTGGTACTGTCAAGACAAGATTCATAATTTTTCTCACACAATGCCTACTATACCCTATCATTTCTATAATTTATATTGACAAATATAAGCCATAGAAACTAGAAAACAAGGAAAGTATGCATTGAAAATAGAATTTGTCAAAAACAGAACAGTCTGTAATGATATGAACAATGACCATACTTATGTTACTCCAAAACTTCTGAAAATTAGAACCAAGTAGGAATTTTGTATATCAATCATGTAAAAAATTCATATTTTTATCACCTTCTAGTGAATCACATTAATTCCAGCACTGGGCGTAAAAGTTTCTGTTTTTGCACATAATCAAGTCAACTATCATCCGCACTATCCCAAAGATTTACTTGGAAATTTTGAAACAATAGATATAAAACATGATTAATACAATAGCTTAATCATGTGAACACAAAAAAAGTAGGTAAATATATTGGGTTGTCTCCCAACAAGCGCTTTTCTTTAATGCCTTTTAGCTAGGTATGATGATTTCAATGATGCTCGCATAAAAGTAATAAATAGAAATATAACGGGAGCATCATGAAGCATATTACTAGCACATTCAAGCCTAACCCACTTCCTGTGCATAGGTATTTTGTGAGCAAACAATTTATGGGAGCAAGAATCAACTGGTATAGGAAGGCAAACAAGCAAAACTTCAAGATTTTGAACACATAGGGAGGAAACTAGATATTAGTGAGATATGTAAAAGCATATGTTCCTCTCTCATATAATTTTCAGTAGCATCATGAATGAATTCACCAATATAGCTATCACATAAAGCATTCTTTTCATGATCCACAAGCATAAAGTTTTTATTACTCTTGCTACTTGTGAGTTGCGTTGGGATTTCCTCGAAGAGGAGAGGATGATGCAGTACAGTAGAGATAAGTATTTCCCTCAGTTATGAAACCAAGGTTATCAATCCAGCAGGAGAACCAAGCAACACTATGTAAACAACACCTGCACACAAACAACAAATACTTGCAACCCAACGCATAGAGGGGTTGTCAATCCCTCAACTGTTACGAGAAAGATTAAATTGAATAGTTTTTGATAGATAGATCCGACAAAAATACAAAATAAATAAAGGAAAATTGCAGCAAGGTATTTCTAGGATTTTATATATGATAAAGATAGACCTGGGGGCCATAGTTTTCACTAGAGGCTTTTCTCGAGAAAATAGCATACAGTGGGTAAACAAATTACTGTTGGCCAATTGATAGAAAAGCAAATAATTATGACGATATCCAAGGCAATGATCATAGATAGGCATCACGTCCAAGATTAATAGACCAAAACAATTCTGCGTCTAATACTATTACTCCACACATCGACCGCTATCCAGCCTGCATCTAGTGTATTAAGTTCATGGAAAGACGGAGTAATGCTTTAAGCTTTAAGCAAGATGACATGATGTAGACAAGATAAACTCACATATGAATGAACCCCATCTTTTTACCCTTAATAGGAACAATACATATGTGTCATGTCGATTTCTATTACTGGGACCGAACCCAGTACAAAGCACCTCTTCCCATGGCAAGATAAATCAATCTAGTTGGCCAAACCAAACCAATAAATTGGAGAAGAAATTCGAAGCTATATTAATGATGCATAAAAGAGTTCACAGAAACCTCAGATAACATTCATGGATAGATCCGATCATAAACTCACAACTCATCGGATCCCAACAAACACACCGCAAAAAGGAATTACATCAGATAGAACTCGAAGAACATCAATGAGAACATTGTATTGAAGAACATCGAGAGAGAAGAAGACATCTAGCTACTAACTATGGACCCGTAGGTCTACGGTAAACTGCTCACGCATCATCGGAGGGGAGGCAAGGTTGATGTAGAGCCCCTCTGTGATTGATTCCCCCTCTGGCAGAGTGCTAGAAAGGGTCCCTAGATGGGATCTCTCAAGAACAGAGGCTTGCGGCGACGAAAAAAGTATTTCGTGGACTCCTTGGTAGGTTTTATGATTTTAGAGTATTTATAGAGGTGGAGTTAGGTCAAAGGAGGCTTGTGGGCCCCACTAGGTACTAGGGCGCGCCCCGGTGCCTAGTGGGCCAGTCCTTCGTATTCTCGTTCCTTCCCGAAGCTTCCCTAGTCTCTTATTACCAGAAAAAATCTCCAAAAACTTTCGTGGCATTTGGACTTCTTTTGGTACTGATATTCTACAAAGTCAAAAACAAGCAAAAAACAGTAATTGGCACCGGGCACTAAGTTAGTAGGTTATTCCCCAAAAATGATATAAAGTTGCTTGTAAATGTATATAAAACATCCAAGATTGATACTATAATAGTATGGAACAATAAAAAATTATAGATACGTTGGAGACGTTGATACTTCTCCAACGTATCCATGATTTATGAAGTATTGATGCCATGTTTACAACAATTATATATTGTTTGGGTGCAATTTTTTATGATTTAAATGGACTAACCTGGACTGACGCTATTTTCAATAGAACTACCATGGTGTTGTTTTTTGTGTAGAAATCAAAGTTCTCCAAATGCAGCGAAACTTTTTGATGATTTTCATGGAAGGAAAGAGGCACTAGAAGCTTCATGGGAGGGCCAGAAGAACCACGAGGGCCCCACTATGCACCAAGGCACACCGGGGGGGGGGTACTACATGAATCAGTTACTTTGCCATCTGCCTTAGCAAATGGAAAAGGCCTAAGCCACGGATGGCAAACAGCGTTGCCATTTGTGGGCTGATGGCCCCACTTTCAGCACTGAAAGTCATGGTAAACAGCTTCTTTGTCGTTTGTAGAACGGCAAAGACGTTCACCATCCGCCTTCCTGGCTAAGCTGGCGGCAAAGGTTCTGGACGACAAAGTATAGTTGTTAGCCCCGTTAGGTGGCTAATGGCAGACTTTGTCGTCTGCCTACAGACATCAAACAAGCACTTGCCTTTGACGTCTGCCCAGTGACGTTTGCAGGCCTGTGGCTGCACATCACTCCTTCTTTGTCTTTGTCGTCTGCCTGCTTTGTCTTTGCCGTCCGCCAGCTGACGACAGAATGACCAAATGGGTTAGACATGATGCTCCCAGGTTGCTGCCACGTGGCACCTTTACCGTCCGCCTGCCGAGGGCAAAGTGCCTGTACTACCACTTTTTTGTCCGTTTTCTGTTATTTCCCTGCATTTTCACAACACATATATGATATATATATATAGTTTCAAGTTGAAGCATAGTCCATGTATTCCAACAATCCAACATCATCGTGAAATATTGAACAAGAGAACACATAGGGTATTAAAAGAACCAACACATACATAGTTTCACACTATTCATCCATATATAGATACATAGTACAATGTTCATCAATACAAATCAAAACAAAAACTAAACACTAGCAGTCCATCAATGCCAGCTTCCATGAAGTGAATAGAATCTGCAAAATGGGAATAGAAAGTTAGAAGAAGAAGAAGAAGAAGGAGAAGAAGAAGAAGAAGAGGAGGACGAGGAAGAAGAAGAAGAAGAAGAAAGAGAAGAAAAATAATAAGAAGAAAGAAAGAAGAAGAATAAAAATAAGGAGTAGAAGATGGAGAAAAAGAAAGAAGAGAAAAAGGAAGAATAAGAATATATTTTCTTCTTCTCTCCTTTTCTCATCTTTCTTCTTCTCTTCCTTTTTATCCTTTTCCTTCTCGTTCTTCTTCTTTTATTCTTTCTTTTTCTTCTCTTTGTTCTTCTATTCTTTCTTTTTCTCCTCTTCCTTGTTTTTCTTCTTCTTCTTATTCCTTATTTGTGTCATTTTAGAGCTAACTTAGGTAATTATGCCATTAGAGCTAACTAAGCTTATTATATCATTTTGGAGGAAAATAAGGTAAGTATAGGTCATTATTGAGCTAACTTAGGTAATTATGCCATTTTTGAGCTAACTAAGCTTATTATGTCAACTTGGAGGAAAATAAGGTAAGTATTGGTCATTTTTGTGCTAACTTAGGTAATTATGCCATTTTTTTAGTTAACTTAGGTAAGTATAGGTCATTATTGAACTAACTTAGCTTATTATGTCATTTTGGAGGAAAATAAGCTAAGTACATGACATTTATGAGCTAACCAAGGTTATTATGCCATTTTTGACCTAACTAAGCTAATTATGTCATAAATGAACTAAATAAGCTAATTATGTCATTTTGGAGGATAATAAGCTAAGTATGTCTTTTTTGGGGGAAATAAGCTAAGTATGTGACATATTAGGGCTAACTAGCATGTATGAATCTAAGTATGCATTTGTTAAGCAAAACACTAGACAAAACTTATCGTTGTCGTCATCATGGAGGTCAAGCACCGGGGCTACTCTCGCCGTCACCTGGAGAAGGTTGCCCTGGAGAAGGGGTGTGCGATCTAGCTCGGGAGTTATGCGATACGTCTCCAACGTATCTACAATTTTTGCTTGTTCCATACTGTTATATTATCATTCTTGGATGTTTTACAATCATTTTATAGCAACTTTATATCATTTTTTGGGACTAACCTATTGACATAGTGCCCAGTGCCAGTTGCTATTTTTTGTTTTTTACTTCGCAAAATACCAGTACCAAATAAAGTCCAAACGCAACGAAGCTTTTTGGATAATTTTTCTAGACTAGAAGATGATGTCTACTACATAACCTTCTTGTTGTAGATGTTGTTGAGCCTCCAAGTGCAGAGGTTTGTAGGACAATAGCAAATTTCCCTCAAGTGGATGACCTAAGGTTTATCAATCCATGGGAGGCGTAGGATGAAGATGGTCTCTCTCAAACAACCCTGCAACCAAATAACAAAGAGTCTCTTGTGTCCCCAACACACCCAATACAATGGTAAATTGTATAGGTCCACTAGTTCGGCGAAGAGATGGTGATACAAGTGCAATATGGATAGTAGATAATGGTTTTTGTAATCTGAAAATATAAAAATAGCAAGGTAGCAAGTGGTAAAAGTGAGCATAAACGGTATTGCAATGTGTTGAAACAAGGCCTAGGGTTCATACTTCCACTAGTGCAAGTTCTCTCAACAATAATAACATAATTGGATCATATAACTATCCCTCAACATGCAACAAAGAGTCACTCCAAAGTCACTAATAGCAGAGAACAAACGAAGAGATTATGGTAGGGTACAAAACCACCTCAAAGTTATCCTTTCTGATCGATCTATTGAAGAGTCCGTAGTAAAATAACATGAAGCTATTATTTCCGTTCGATCTATCATAGAGTTCATACTAGAATAACACCTTAAGACACAAATCAACCAAAACCCTAATGTAACCTAGATACTCCAATGTCACCTCAAGTATCCGTGGGTATGATTATACGTTATGCATCACACAATCTTAGATTCATCTATTCAACCAACACAAAGAACTTCAAAGAGTGCCCCAAAGTTTCTACCGAAGAGTCAAGACAAAAACGTGTGCCAACCCCTATGCATAAGTTCACGAGGTCACGGAACTCGCAAGTTGATCACCAAAACATACATCAAGTGGATCACGTGATATCCCATTGTCACCACAGATAAGCACATGCAAGACATACATCAAGTGTTCTCAAATCCTTAAAGACTCAATATGATAAGATAACTTCGAAGGGAAAACTCAATTCATCACAAGAAAGTAGAGGGGGAGAAACATCATAAGATCTAACTATAATAGCAAAGCTCGCGATACATCAAGATCGTACCACCTCAAGAACACGAGAGAGAGAGATCAAACACATAGCTACTGGTACATACCCTCTGCCCAAGGGTGAACTACTCCCACCTCGTCATGGAGAGCGCCAGGATGACGAAGATGGCCACCGGAGAGGGATTCCCCCCTCCGGCAGGGTGCCGGAACGGGTCTAGATTGGTTTTCGGTGGCTACAGAGGCTTCTGGCGGCAGAACTCCTGATCTATTGTGCTCGCTGATGTTTTTAGGGTATATGGACATATATAGGCGGAAGAAGTCGGTCAGGGGATTCACGAGGGGCCCACGAGGGTGGGGGCATGCCCAGGGGGTAGGGCGCGCCTCCCTGCCTCGTGGCTTCCTCAAAGCTTCCTTGATGTCTACTCCAAGTCTCCTGGATTGCTCCGTTCCAAAAATAACTCTCCCAAAGGTTTCATTCCGTTTGGACTCTGTTTGATATACCTTTTCTTCGAAACACTGAAATAGGCAAGAAAACAACAATTTGGGCTAGGCCTCCGGTTAATAGGTTAGTCCCAAAAATAATATATAAGTGTATAATAAATCCCATAAACATCCAAACCGGGTAATATAATAGCATGGAACAATAAAAAATTGTAGATATGTTGGAGACGTATCAGAAGACACCTGATGGGCCAAAGAAGTACCAGAGGGGGGCTCTGAGGGAAGCACAAACCATCAGGGCGTGCTAGGAGGCCCAGGCGCGTCCAAGTGGGTTGTGCCCACCTCAGTGGCCTTGATGTAGGGTAGAACCCTAATCGGCCGATCTTTCATGAAAGGAGCGGATCCCGCGAAGAAAACGAGGAACACGAGGGGAAAACGAGGGAAATCACAAGGGGAAACACGAGAGAATCACTCAACAAACAAGAAATAGTCACACATGTGCTAGATCCTCGAGTACATAAAGTAAGATACACGATCCACAATCAACTAGGGACTATACATGGTAACCGGTCTTCTCCGCGAGGAGGTCTTGAAGTTCTTCTCCAAAAGGAGGTCTTGTATCCAAAGGGACCTTCTCCGAAGAGGCCGCGGTCTCTCTCGTGGAGTAGATCCGATGTGGATGAGCAATGTTCTATCTCTAAAATGAGCTAATCCAATGCTAACCCTAGAAAGTTGTACGGGGTGGAGTATAAATAGTCTAGGGGGGAGAAGGGATACACGGGCCTCGGCCCTTCAATGTGCGCAGACAGGGGAGGCCGGACGTCCGGGCTGGTCGGGCCGGATGTCCGGGCTTTCAGGCGATGCCAGATGTCCGGGCTGGAGTGGTGGCATTTGTTGCTCTCGGGTTCAGAGGGGCCGGATTTCTAGGCCGGTGGCCAGATGTTTGGGGGCTCGGGAGAGGTCGGATGTCCGGGCTGTCGGGGCCGGATGTCCGGGGTCTGTAGCTTCTGGCGGCTGTGCTGGTGAATTGGATGACGCTCCAGGGGCCGGATGTCCGGGGCCTGGGAGATGCCCTTGGCTCCTTCCGCTGGTTCTCCTCATTCATGGACTTGGGGACTTGTACATCTTCATGCGCATCTTCGGGAGGGCCCTCTTGGTGCCTAATCATGCACAACACCTCGGACTTAGGTAGTAGCCATGTCTCATGCATAGAAAGTGGGAGTTCGGAGAGGAGTGAGTTCACCTTATCTTCGATAGCCTTGTCTCGGGCTCGTGTCATTGGTCCAAGTGGTGTCGTTGGAGGTGTAGGTGCGTCCATGGGGATGACCTTGGGATGCTCCACATCATCACCCCTCCCTTGGGGAAGATCTGTCCTCGGATCGAAATCCTCATCACCATGGTAGGGCGAGAGATCTTTGATGTTGAAGATGTCGCTCACAGAGTACTTGTCACGAGGGATGACGATCTTGTATGTGTTGTTGTTGTAGCGTGCAAGCACCTTGAATGGTCCATCCGCGCGTGGTCAAAGTTTGGACTTGCGTTCTTGGGGAAAGCGGTCCTTGCAAAGGTGTAGCCACACGAGGTCTCCAATGTTGAATATCATAGGGTGCTTGTTGACGTTGAGCTTGGTCGCAAGGCGTTGTACTTGACGCTCGATGGTGTTTCTTGTATCCTCATGCACCTTCTTGAGATGGGTCGCTCGTGCGCTTGTTTCCAAATTGAGGCGCTCTTGGAGTGGTAGAGGAGAATGTCCAATGGTGACAATGGGTTGAATCCGTAGACGACCTCGAAGGGGGACTTGCCGGTTGTTAAGTGTCTTGCTCGGTTGTAGGCGAACTCGG
This sequence comes from Triticum urartu, assembly GCF_056163025.1. Taxonomy (NCBI): domain Eukaryota; kingdom Viridiplantae; phylum Streptophyta; class Magnoliopsida; order Poales; family Poaceae; genus Triticum; species Triticum urartu. The sequence continues at coordinate 410,868,355 of NC_141879.1, read as the reverse complement.
CGATAGGTAGGCACTCCTCCCACTACTTGATGTTCTTCTTGATGAGTACTCGAAGTAGAGCGGAGAGTGTGCGGTTGGTCACCTCCGTTTGGCCGTCGGTTTGAGGATGGTAAGCCGTGGAGAAAAGTAGCTTGATTCCGAGCTTGGCGCATAGGGTGTTCCAAAAGTAGCTAAGGAACTTGGCGTCGCGGTCCGAGACGATAGTCTTTGTCACACCATGGAGACGCAATATTTCCCTACAAAAGAGATTAGCAACATGTGAAGCATCGTCTATCTTGTTGCAAGGAATAAAATGTTCCATTTTTGAGAAACGGTCCACAACGACAAATATGGAATCTTTCCCATTTCGAGTCCTAGGCAAACCAAGTACAAAGTCCATGCTAATGTCTTCCCATGGTTGGTATGGAATTGATAAAGGCATATAGAGGCCATGGGATTGAGCTTTTGACTTAGCTTTGCGACATGTAGAGCATGGTTGGTGAAACGATTGACGTCCTGAAACATCTTTGGCCAAAAGTAGTTCTTCGAGAGCCTGGCGAACATCTTGTCGCGTCCGAAATGTCCCATTATATCGGTGTTCTGGGAACAGGGGTCCCCAGACTTTCCTGCCTGCGGCCTATGACGTGGCTCAAGTAGGGGCCCAACGCGGCCCATCTTCATCAGCTCAAGCTCAAGACCCTCGCGAGGGGACAAGCCTCGCGGGGCGGACGACAGGAAGCTTCCTCAGAGGCAGCCTCATTAGGCAGGCTCGCGAGGAGGTGGAGAGATCAAGGCAGGAGTACCTCGCGAGGAACCCGTGATGCAAGCCATGACGAGCGAGACTAGGCAGGCGCCAGGCGGGCGTCGGCCTGCGCAGTGTCCTTGTTTCCCCTTTGGTGCAAAGGGGGCAAGCACAGGCCAAGGCATCAGGCAAAGGTTACCATTCCGGTGCAACGAGACCAAGACCAGCCGGACGGTAGGACGGAGGTCACCGTGGAGCCCAAGACGGCGTCATCGCCGGTGCTTTTGGCAGCCAAAGATCACCTTTGGTCAGGATAACTTGTACTAGATGCTCCCCTTCGAAATGGCCAATTGTTGGCGCCCTTCCCGCTCAATATTTGGGGAGAGGCCCAGGGCCTCTATAAATAGAGCTAGCCAGCACAGAAGACGACAGAGACCACGACGGCTGGAAATATGGTAGAACCATAGCAGAGAGATAGAGAGAGGCGACTGAACTCACCCTAGCAGTTCATCGCACCAGCTCAAGAACACCTCTCGCGAGGCTGTTCTTTCTTTGTACTGTCCATCATCAGCCCCAGAGGCAATCCACCACACCACACACTGGAGTAGGGTATTACACCACAACGGTGGCCCGAACCAGTATAAACATCGTGTCCCTTGTGTTGTTCATCATTTTTATCTTAGTTCCCACGAGAGGATCAGACGTAGATCGGTAGGGGGGAGATCTCCGCGCGCACCCTAGTGTTCGAACCTCAAGGGTCTGCCGGAACCCGAAACCCGACATTTGGCGCGCCAGGTAGGGGTGCGCCGGAGTCCTCCCTCCTGACGACCCACTCTCCCCCGACATCGCATCCCGCCCTCATGGCGGACAACGCGCCGCCCGCTCGGGCAACGGATGCCGACACTGGGGCCAGGGGGCTCCGGGCCTTGGCCCCCACCTTGCGGCAAGTGCAGTGGCCGCGCAAGTTCAGGCCCGAGATGCCGCCGCCCTACGACGGTGCGACGGACCCGATGATTTTCCTGCTGGCGTAAGAGGAGGCCGTCCTCGGAGCCGGGGGCGACGATCGGGTGATGGCCAACTGGTTACCCATGGCCCTCACCGGCATCCCGCGCGCATGGCTCCTCCACCTGCTGACGGCCTCTGTCACCTCCTGGGAGGAGCTGCGCGACCTCTTCCTCGCCTGTTTCGCCGCACCAGCGCCGCTCGTCGTCACAGCTCTCTTGGGTGGCTCCCAGGAACCACCCTCGAGTCATCACGTCAACCCGTTCGCCCGCCGGATCAGCACCGCCTCCAGGCGCCAAGAAGCCCCCTAGGCTAGGTGGCGCCCGAGGCCGATCTAACCTTCGACTCAGAGGACCACCCCTTCAACCCCATTGGTTCAGGCGCGCTCCTGATGCTGTGCACCCCCACCACCTGCCAGGTAGCCGTCACCAGGACCCTCATCGACGGTGGTGCCGGCCTCAACGTGCTCTCGGTGGAGGCCTTCAGCCTACTCCATGTGCCGCCGGAGCGGCTCCAACCCAGCAGGCCTTTCTCGGGCGTCGGAGCCGGTTCCACGGCCTCCTTGGGACAGATCCGCCTCCCAGTGACCTTCGGCACCTGTGACAACTTCCGCACGGAGCTGATCGACTTCGACATCGCCCCTATCGGCCTCCCCTACAACGCCATCCTGGGCTATCCGGCCTTGGCTCGGTTCATGGCAGCAACTCACCCGGCGTACAACCTCATGAAGATGCCCGGGAGCAGCGGCGCCCTCACCGTGTCAGGAGACACAAGGGATGCGCTGCAGGTGCTCCGGCTTGTTTTCAGGGCGGCCGCGGTGGCGCAGCCCACTAGCACCGACGCCCCTGAGCCCAAGGGGGCTACGCCGGCTAAAAAGAAGCAGCTGTTCACCCAAGACAAGGCAGAAACCAAGCAGGTACCAGTTGACGAGGACGGGTCCACTGGCGCCACCTTCACCATCGGGGCCAACCTCGAGCCCGAGCAGGAGAAGGCCCTAATCAGGTTCCTGCGTGCGAACAAGAAGGTGTTCGCGTGGGAACCAGATCAGTTAGCGGGGGTCCCAAGGGACGTGATTGAGCATCACCTCAACGTGTGCCCCAATGTACGCCCTGTGAAGCAGAAGGCAAGGCGGCAGTCTACTGAGAAACAGGCTTTCATCGTTCAAGAGACCCGGAAGCTAGAGGCGGCAGGGGTTATCCGCGAGGTCCGCTACCCCGATTGGCTGGCTAATCCTGTTGTCGTGCTAAAGAAGGGGGGGAAAGAGCGCATGTGCGTCGACTTCACCAACCTCAACAAGGCCTGCCCGCAGGATCCATTTCCGCTCCCCCGCATCGACCAGATAGTCGACTCTACCACAGAGTGCGACCTATTGTGCTTCCTTGATGCCTTCTCGGGCTATCACCAGATCAAGATGGTGGTAGAAGACATGGAGAAGACGACTTTCCTGACCCCGTGTGGAGTGTACTGCTATACGTGCATGCCGTTTGGGCTGTGCAACGCAGGCGCGACCTTTCTGCGGCTGATGCATATCGCCTTAGGCCGGCAGCTCGGGAGGAACGCTGAGGCTTACGTCGATGACATTGTGGTGAAGTCTCGTGAGGCAAGAACCCTGATACAGGACCTGGAAGAAACCTTTGCCAGCCTCAACGAAGTGGACCTACGGCTCAACCCAGAGAAGTGCGTATTTGGAGTCCCCTCGGGCAAGCTCCTGGGTTTCCTCGTATCCCACAGGGGCATCGAGGCCAACCCGGAGAAGGTCAAGGCAGTCGAAGATATGAGCCCGCCGAGGACCCTCAGATAAATGCAGAAGCTCACCGGGCGTGTGACTGCGTTGGGGCGCTTCATCTCCAAGCTGGGGGAACGAGCCCTGCCCTTCTTCAAGCTGATGAAGAAAAGGGCCCCTTCGAATGGACTGAAGAGGCCGACAAGGCATTCCAAGACCTCAAGAGGTACCTTACCAGTCCGCAAGTGATGGTAGCTCCGCGTCCTCGGGAGCCCCTGGTGCTCTACCTTGCGGCCACCCCCTACTCCGCCAGCGCAGCCCTGGTGGCGGTCAGGGAGGAGCGCTGTGCCAAGGCCGCATCGACCGTCCGAACTGAAGCAAAGCAGAGCCAGGAGGGCCTCGCGAAGGCCGCTACCACAGCCGGAAAGGGACAGCCGCAGCAGGAGAATGCACCTGGAGCAAGAGAGGCCTCTTCTGGTGACCAAGCCCCGGGGGCTCCGTCGTCTCTGGAGACGCCTCGACCTCTGGAGGATGCAAGCAGCGCCAACACCCTCAACCTCGTCGAGCATCCCGTGTACTTCGTCAGCATGGTGCTACGGGACGCAAGGGCACGGTATCCCATGCCTCAAAAACTCCTCCTCGCGCTACTAGTGGCCTCGCGCAAGCTGCGCCACTACTTCCAAGGACATCCCATCAAGGTCGTCTGAGCATACCCCTTGGAAAGAGTGCTCAGGAGCCCCAACTCAGCTGGAAGGGTCGCCGAATGGAACATTGACTACAGGCATTTCAACTAGAATTCAGCACGACCAGAGTTATCAAGGGAGCCGCACTTGCAGATTTCGTGGCAGAATGGGCAGAAGCGCCGGGTCTTGAGGCAGGCGAAGACCGATCACTTTCCCCGGGAAGTGAAGCACCGGACGGCTGGATCGTGTACTTCGATGGGGCGTTCTCCCGACACGGTGCAGGAGCTGGCACAGTGCTTGTGTCCCCTACCCAGGACAAACACTATTATGCCGTGCAACTCTGCTTCCAGCACGGAGAGAAGGTCTCCAACAACATAGCAGAATATGAAGGCCTGATAGCAGGCTTGAAAGCCGCAATCGCCTTAGGGGTAAAGCGCCTCACCATCAAGGGCGATTCACATCTCCTCGTCAACTTCTCCAAGAAGATATACGAGCCGAAGGACGAGCACATGGAAGCTTACCTCGCTGAAGTCCGCAGGATGGAGAAACTGTTCTGGGGGCTGGAGCTGCAGCATGTGCCTCGCGGCACCAATCAGGAGGCTGACGACATTGCCAAGAGGGTGTCTAGGTGGCTGCCACAGGAACCTGGCGTCTTCAAGGAGCGGCTCTTCAAGACCTCAGCGGCACCGTCGCTATCAGGCGAGGTGCATCCAATGAAGGAGCCTCCTCAGCCGCCTGCCTCGGGAGCTTCGGTTTGCGGCCCGGCATCAGGGGCACGCCTGCTCCTGGCGTTGGAGCCTCAGGAGGGATGTTGGTCCCAGAGCTCAAGGACTACCTGATGCAAGGGATTCTGCCGGAGAACGAGGAGGAGACGGAGCGTGTGGCACGGCAGGCCACGGCTTATTGCATCCAGGATGGCGAGCTCTACAGGAAGCGGCCAAATGACGTGTCCCTACGTTGCATTTCCAGGGCGCAAGGAAAGGAACTACTGGCGGACATACACAGCGGAGACTGCGGGCACCACTCGTCGTCACGAACCCTCGTCGGCAAGGCGTTCCGCAGCGGGTTCTACTGGCCCACAGCACTCAGCAACGCCATTGAGCTGGTGAAGGCTTGCGAGGCCTGCCAGTTTCACGCTAAACAGATCCATTAGCCTGCAAGGGGTCTGCAAACCGTACCCCTCTCCTGGCCGTTCGCAGTTTGGGGGTTGGACATTCTGGGCCCGTTCCCTCGGGCGCCAGGTGGCTATCGCTACCTCTACATCACTGTGGACAAGTTCACCAAGTGGGCCGAGGTGGAAGCTGTCCGCACAATCCCGCCAGGCTCGGCAGTCAAGTTCATCAAGGGCCTCGTGAGCCGGTTTGGGGTGCCTAACCGCATCATCACTGACAACGGTTGGCAATTCAACAGTAATCTCTTCAAAACATACTGTGCTAAACTTGGAACGCAGATATTCTATGCTTCGGTAGTACACCCCCGGAGCAATGGCCAGGCTAAACGAGCCAACGTGGAGGTCCTGAGGGGCCTCAAGGCCAGGACCTTCAAGAAGAAGCTGGAGGCCTGTGGCAGGGGCTGGCACGACGAGCTCCAGTCCGTGCTATGGTCAATTCGCACGACAGCGACCCAGCCGACTGGCGAGACCCCGTTCTTCCTCGTCTACGGAGCGAAGGCTGTCCCTCACGAGGTCAGACGTCGCTCCACACAGGTCCTGGCATTCGACGAAGCTCAGCAGGACACCATGCGGGGGACGGATCTCGTGCTGGGGGAGGAACGCCGTCGGGAAGCCGCACTGCGAGCGGCAAGGTATCAACATGTAACACCCTCGATGCGACAATGGTATATCTCCTACGTGTCAAAGCACGACTTAGAGGCATAACCGCATTGAAAGCAATGTCGCAAGTAAGGCAATCTTCACAACAACCCATGTAAATAGATAAAAGGGGAAAAGGATACATAGTTGGCTTACACTCGCCACGTCACACAAATACATGAATAACATTACAATCATCCAATACACTCATGGTCCGACTACGGTACCAAAATAAAGATCAACCCCCACATGCGACAAAGTCCCTGATCGCCCCAACTGGGCACCACTACTGATCATCTGGGAAAGACACATAGTAATGACGAGAGTCTTCATCGAACTCCCACTTGAGCTCAAGCGCATCACCTGGAACGGTATCATCGGTCCCTGCATCTGGTTTTGGAAGTAAACTATGAGTCACGGGGACTCAGCAATCTCGCACCCTCACGATCAAGACTATTTAAGCTTATAGGTAAGACAAGGTAATATGTGGAGCTGCGGCAAGCAACTAGCATATATGGTGGCTAACTTGTTCGCAAAAGAGAGCGAGAAGAGAAGGCAAAGCATGGACGAAGAACTATGATCAAGAAGTGATCCTATAGCAACCTACGTCAAGCATTACTCCAACACCGTGTTCACTTCCCGGACTCCGCCGAGAAGAGACCATCACGGTAACACACGCAGTTGATTCATTTTAATTAAGTTTTAAGTTTCATGTTATCTACAACCGGACATTAACAAATTCCCATCTTCCCATAACCGCAGGCACGGCTTTCAAAAGTTCAAATCCCTGCAGGGGAGTCCCAACTTAGCCCATCACAAGCTCTCACGGTCAATGAAGGATATTCCTTCTAGCGGGAAGACCCGATCAGACTCGGAATCCCGGTTACAGACATCCTCGACAATGGTAAAACAAGTCCAGCAACACCGCCCGAATGTGCCGACAAATCCCGATAGGAGCTGCACATATCTCGTTCTCAGGGCACACTCAGATTGTCCAAACTTCTGGTAGGCCAGCCCAGAGTTGCCCCTGGTGGCCACCGGCGGCTGACGAGGTGGACCAACACTCAGAGGAGCACTGGCGCGGGGGGGGGGGGGGGGTTAAAAAAAGATGACCCTCGGGCTCCGGAAACCCAAGGGAAAAAGAGGCTAGGTGGCAAATGGTAAAACCAAGGTTGGGCATTGCTGGAGGAGTTTTATTCAAGGTGAAATGTCAAGGGGTTCCCATTATAACCCAACCGCGTAAGGAACGCAAAATCCAGGAACATAACACCGATATGACAGAAACTAGGGCGGCAAGAGTGGAACAAAACACTAGGCAAAAGGCCGGGCCTTCCACCCTTTACCAAGTATATAGGTGCATTAAGATAACAAGATAATATGGTGATATCCCAACAATAAACAATGTTCCAACAAGGAACGATCTCCAATCTTCACCTGCAACTAGCAACGCTATAAGAGGGGCTGAGCAAAGCGGTAACATAGCCAATCAACGGTTTGCTAGGACATGGTGGGTTATAGGTTTGACATGGCAATTTGGGAGGCATGATAAGCAAGTGGTAGGAATCGTAGCATAGGCATAGCAAAAGAGCGAGCATCTAGCAAGCAAAGATAGAAGTGATTTCGAGGGCATGATCATCTTGCCTGCAAAGTTGTCAGAGTTGACTTGATCCTCGTAAGCAAACTCAGCGGGCTCCTCGTTCGCGAACTAATCTCCCGGCTCTACCCAAACAAGACAAACAAGCAAAAGGAACACAATCAACTACGTGCAATGCTCAAACAACATGATGCAAACATCGTATGCTATGCGGGATGCGGTATGTGATGCATATGCAAGATTTGACAAGGAATGATTGAACCTGGACTCAACTTGGAAATCCAAGAGTGCCACTGGAAAGGTGAGGTGATTTCAGTTGAAATCGATATAAAGATCACCGGAATCGGATGCCCGGTTTGGAAATGGCAAGCAATACAAATATGGCACCGGTCTGCGATAATCAGCAAGTAGCCATCTAAATGCATCAAAATAATTATGCTACAGCACTCAAACATGACAACAAAATACCTGGAAGGGATCCACTCATGATGCTTGACAAAAGATGAACACTGAGCTACGGCCAATTCATCCATTAACAGGTTCCAACAAGCATGGCAAAAATGCAAATGATAACAGGTTTCAGACTTAGTGAAATTAACACGAGTCTGGAATTTATCATCAGGAAGCACACTTTGGAGCATGAAAACTACATGATACAGGAACTTAACATGGCAAAGTAAGGCATGACATGAAGCTACTCAAAGCACTTAACAAAAGACCCTTAGTGACCTTGAGCCAAAAGGGATCAAAAAATACAATTGCAAGCATGTGAACATGGCAAAAACATAAACAGATCTCAGACTTAGTGAAAAAACTGAAGCATGCAAATCAGTTAACGAGTAGGCATGTTCACGAGCTCGATGCACTCACTACAGAGCATGGCATGACAAACTAAGCATACACCCATCAAGAATACATGGCATAAAATCTAGACATGGCAAGAACAACCATATAGCATGCACGGATCAAAAGCATCATGCTCGGCAAAATCGCTAACAAGTCAACAATCTGCCAGGATTCACGATATAGCAAAAATAGAGCTCGAATGACTCAGGCTAGGTTGCTCCATAAATGCAAACAAAGACATGGATGGATAGAGCACCACAAGGTTAACAAATCATCCTTACTGATTATCCTCAAAAGAGGCATGGATCACTAGGAACCAACATGAACATATGGCATACCGACAAAATCAGGACAAGGACTTGGTGAAAAACTAAGTCCCTGAAATCAGCATTACTGATTACACTACTTTGCAAGCTTGTGCTAGTCACCACAAATACCACAAAAATACATGGTAAGCACTTCTGTAAAGATGTCATGGCATATAACAAAACTCATGTAGAGCTCAGGAGCATATCATGCACACATTAATCATGGCAAAAATGACAAATACCTATTTGATGAAACAGATCTGACAAGTTTATCACATAGCCCTCTTCCAACAGCATTTCGGGCGTCAAGATGAGCTCAAATGAAAATGATGCAATGATATGAAATGATGTACTCGTTGAGACAAACATTTTGATATGCTACACGCACAAACCGGAGCTACGGATGCGGAGTTATAGCATGCCAAAGTTTGTTAAAAATTAGGGTTTCGAGGATAAAAGTCAACTGAGGAGATTGTCTCAGATCCAGATCCCAATTGCACGCTTCCCGAGGTCGCCAAAGCTGTTCACCGGAGTGGACGCCGAGGTCGCCGGAGATGCTGTCGGGGTCAAGGGAGGCCGGGGCGACGCGGGTCACCGGCGGGGCGGCGTACGGCGGGGCGCGCGACGCTCGAGGAAGGCCTGCGAGGCGCGGATGTCGGGGGCTTGCCGCGGCGGCCCTTTGCTCCGGTGGCCGTACTTTGCAGCGGCGGCGACCCAGCGAGGGCAGGCGGCGGCGGCGCGACGATCCCGCGGCGACGGGACGCCCAGGCGGCAGGGAGGAGGCGCGATGGGCTTTGGGAGGGCCCTCCACGGGCCGCTGCGGGCCGGCGGCGGAGACAGGCGATGTGGGCGCCCGGGCGGGCGACTCAGATGGTAACAAGTGGTGGCGGCGAGGTGAAAATGGACATGTCCGTCGGTGGAATTTTTTCCGGTGGCGGCGGGGACGAAAAGAACTAGGGTTAGGGTAGGAGAAGACCCGAAAATTTCGAGGGGAGACCTATAAATAGGGATAGGAGGAGCTAGGAAGCTCAGAATGAGGTGCGGTTTTCGGCCACGCGATTGTGATCGAACGCTCTAGATGATGGAGGGGTTTTTGGTGGGTTTTGGGCCAAATTGGAAGGGTGTTGGGCTGCAACACACACGAGGCCTTTTCAGTCCTTCGGTTAACCGTTGGAGTATCAAACGAAGTCCAAATGGCATGAAACTTGACAGACGGTCTACCGGTAGTAAACCAAGGCCGCTTGGCAAGTCTCGGTCCAATCTGGAAATGTTTAACCCCCACACACGAAAAGAGGTAGAAAGGACCACCGGATGAGATAGGAGCGCCAGAATGCAAAACAAACAACGGGGAAAATGCTTGGATGCATGAGACGAACACGTATGCAAATGCAATGCACATGATGACATGATATGAGATGCAAGAAAAAGGCAACAACACACGGAGACGAAAACCCGAACCCGAGGAAAATAAAATAACTTAGGCCAGAAACGACAAGAGTTGGAGTACAGATAAGGTAAATTACATTCGGTGTGTTACAACACTCCACCACTACGAAAGGATCTCGTCCCAAGATCTAGGACTAGAAAAACGCCGGGTACTCAGAACGGAGGTGATCCTCGCATTCCCAGGTGGCTTCATGGTCGGAATGGTGTGACCACTTGACTTTGAGGAATTTGATTGACTTATTGCGAGTCTTGCGTTCAGTTTCTTCAAGCATAGCAACTGGGTGCTCACGATAAAAGAGGTCTTCTTGGAGATCAATGTCTTCGAAGTTGATGGTGCGGTCAGGGGTCTTGAAGCACTTGCGGAGCTGAGAGACATGGAACACGTCGTGCACATTTGCAAAGTTGGAGGGAAGCTCGAGTTGATAGGCGAGATCTCCTCTCTTGCTACCGATCTTGAAAGGGCCCACGTATCTAGGGGCAAGCTTCCCTTTGATACCGAAGCGAAGAGTACCTTTCATTGGAGAGACGCGGAGGTAAACATGATCTCCGATCTCGAAAGCCAAATCACGATGCTTACTATCATAGTAGTCTGGCGCGATTGCGCTGCTTTGAGGTTATCACGAATGACTTTGCACATTTCCTCTGCCTCTGTGATCAACTCATTTTCAAGAAGTTGACGTTCACCGGTCTCTGACCAGTTCAGAGGAGTACGACACTTCCTGCCATAGAGAATTTCAAATGGGGCCTTACCCGAACTCGCTTGAAAGCTGTTATTGTAGGAGAACTCGGCATATGGAAGACAATCTTCCCACTTCATACCGAAAGAGATAACGCAGGCCCTGAGCATATCTTAGAGAATCTGATTCACACGCTCGACTTGACCGCTAGTTTGAGGATGAAAAGCTATGCTGAAATGGATGTTGGTGCCCATGGCCTTCTGAAAAGAATCCCAAAACTTGGAGGTAAAGATGCTGCCACGGTCTGAAGAGATCAACTGTGGAACGCCATGCAGAGAGACAATCCGAGAGGTATAAAGCTCCGCCAATTGAGCTGCAGTGATAGACTCTTTGATAGGCAGAAAGTGAGCCACTTTAGTGAGTTTGTCGATGACAACGAATATAGCATCATTGCCATGCTTGGACTTTGGAAATCCCATCACGAAGTCCATCTCAATGTGGTCAAACTTCCATTCTGGAATGGCAAGAGGTTGGAGGAGACCAGCTGGTCGTTGGTGTTCTACCTTCACTCTTCTGCAGACATCACATTCATTCACGAACTGAGCAATGTCGCGCTTCATTCGAGTCCACCAATAAGCCTGCTTGAGGTCCTGGTACATCTTCGTACTCCCAGGGTGGATGGAGAGGAGAGAATTGTGAGCCTCATTCATAATGACTTTACGAAGGTCACCTTTAGGCACAACAATGCGATCCTCGAAGAAGAGAGTATCCTTGTCATCAAGGCGATAGCACTTGTACTTGGGTTGACTCTTGGCAATCCCAATCTTCACCTTCTTCACCATAGCATCAAGAAGTTATGCCTCTAAGTCGTGCTTCAACACGTAGGAGATATAGCCGCATCGAGGGCGTTACACAACATGCGCTATGACGATACCACAGCCGCAACATCCGCCCCAGGACCCTTGAGGTAGGGGATCTCGTGCTCAGAAGGGTTCTCTCCAGGGAGGGGCTGCACAAGCTCTCTCCCATGTGGGAGGGCCCGTTCAAGGTTGTTCATGTTTCCAGGCCTGGCTCCGCGCGCTTGGAGACTCCGGAGGGAGTACCCATCTAGAACCCATGGAACATTCAACATCTCCGGAGGTTCTACCCCTGAGTGAAGCCGCTGCGTTTTGGAAAAGGCCCGGTGCCTGTAAAGAAGGCGAATTCCTATGAAGCCGCTGTGTTTTGGAAAAGGCCTGGTGCCTGTGAAGCCGCTGCGTTTTGGAAAAGGCCTGGTGCCTGTGAAGAAGGCGAATGCCTATGAAGCCGCTGCGTTTTGGAAAAGGCCCGGTGCCTGTGAAGAAGGCGAATGCCTGTGAAGCCGCTGCGTTTTGGAAAAGGCCCGGTGCCTGTGAAGAAGGCGAATGCCTGTGAAGCCGCTGCCTTTTGGAAAAGGCCCAGAGCCTGTAAAGAAGGCGAACGCCTGTGAAGCTGCCGCATTTCAAGAAAGGCCTGGTGCCTGTGAAGAAGGCCAATGCCTGTGAAGCTCGCCGCCCATGACACTCTCACGTAATAATGAGTGGGGCTGTACACGCCCCGGAGTCTCCGGAGTGCCGCCCTCGGGCCTCGGGGGCTCCCGCCCATGCCCAGTGGCAGCACTTAGCTTCGCGCTGGTGAGAAGACGTCGAAGACTAGAATAGGCGCCGGACGCGGCTTTCCCATTTGCTTTCTGCAGTTGGCTTGTTTATTCCCGTTTGGAGTTTTTATTGGAGTTGCTGGCGTTCCTGGCTTGTGGCTCTTTTTCTTTCTCGCTCGCTCGCCTCGTTTTCTCTCGCGAAGTCTCGCGAGGGAGGATCGCGGGCGCCCTCGCGAGTGTTTTCTGCCCCGATCGTTTGGAGCTTTCCCATCCGAGTCCTTTGCGGGAGCACCCCTCCCAGGCCGTGCCCCACGGGCATCGCGACACGAGCGCAGGACCTGGGCCGATCGCCCCCACAGCTAAGACCATAAGTTACCCCTCCTACTGATCCTTGCAAGGCACGAAGCACACGAGAAGGCCACGGCCTCAGGAGGAAAGGACCGTGCCAAGCCCCACCGAGCTAAAATAGTTCCCGCACATGGGAGCGCGGCGCGAAAACACGACGCAGAAATAGCGGAAACAACGCGATGGTTAAACAGCAACAGTTCTAATATGCCCCCGCGGGGCCCTACATCACTTAATATTTTTTGCATAGGATAAGAAAGAAAACAAAACGACCGCGATTCGTCCTGCGCCAACCCACAGCGAAGGATCGGGCTGCTCCCGAGGCTCAGGCGGATCCCTCCTCTCGCTTCACCGGGGTGCGACGGTGGGCTGACCCACTACCTTCACCCAAGCGGGCGCGACGGCGAGGAGGCTGGTCGCGGCCACCGCTGGAGGAGCTGCTGCCTGAGAGGGGGTTGCCGAAGCTCGGCGAACCCCGAGCACCGCCGCCTGTATGCCAGTCGCCATCTTCATCCTGGTCAGAGCCAGGGCTGGGCAGGCGTCCGCGGTCGTCGTCTTTAGGGCAACACCCGGCACGGCGACCGTCTTCCCCGAACACCCTCACGTAGAGGGTGGCGTCGCCATCAAACTTGAAGTACAGGGTGCACCACCGGCTCAGGACACGCGCGCGGGCAAACGTTTGCCAGCTGCGTGTCAGAGCCCCGTTCCCAGAAACGGAGACCTCCAGCGACGCCCAGGAGGCCCTGCTGCAGCATCCGTCTGCCTGGAGCCAGAAGCCGCACCGGGCACTGGCCGGCAGTTCATCTACGAAGAAACGGGGGAGCTGGAGCCTGGTGCTGGATGGGTCTGCCGACCACATGATGAACTCCGGCAGCACCTCCGTAGAGCGAAAGCGTGGCCTAGGGGGGCGCACACCCACGGCGTGCCCCCCGTCGGCAACCTGGCGCTCACCATCATGCTGGGAACCGCCTCCCTAGCCGTGGGAGGCCACCACGGGGACCGTGGTATACTTGTGAGGGCAGCCTCGGTCGCGCTTGGCCAAGGGGGAGTCAGGCCCAGCCTAGGGGGCCTTTCATTTCTCCGTGGCTGAGAATCTCTTTGGAGCCATGGGGGCGATGAGTAATCCAGAAGAAGGAAAGGAGCAGCAAGGAGGGACGGGCCGAAGGGGGTCGCCCAGCCCCGTACTTATAGATGGAGGAGGCCAACCGCCGTGCACCACGATCGCAGGTAATCATGACCGGTTTCTCTGCATGCAGGGACTTATCAAGTCATGCGGTCACCGAGGCGTCGTGGGGAAGCACAGTCGCCCATGTCAAATCAGTCACCACGCGGCGCCTAAGGCCGCAGGCTGATAGGGCCCGCGGCGCTTCGCGCTTGCCCTTTCATTTTCCTACTAGGCCAAGCCCGCGTGCGCCGTGGGCCCGGGGGCTACTGTCGGTGTTTTGCGAACGGGGGTCCCCAGACTTGCCTGCCTGCGGGATGCGGTGTGGCTCAAGTAGGGGCCCAACGCGGCCCATCTTCATCAGCTCAAGCTCAAGACCCTCACGAGGGGCCAAGCTTCGTGAGGCGGACGATAGGAAGCTTCCTCAGAGACAGCCTCATCAGGCAGGCTCGCGAGGAGGCAGAGAGATCAAGGCAGGAGTACCTCGCGAGGAACCTATGACGCAAGCCATGACGATCGAGACCAGGCAGGCGCCAGGCAGGCGTCGGCCTGCGCAGTGTCCTTGTTTCCCCTTTGGTGCAAAGGGGGCAAGCACAGGCCAAGGCATCAGGCAAAGGTTACCATTCCGGTGCAACGAGACCAAGACCAGCCGGACGGCAGGACGGAGGTCACCGTGGAGCCCAAGACGGCGTCATCGCCAGTGCTTTTGGCAGCCGAAGACCACCTTTGGTCAGGATAACTTGTACTAGATGTTCCCCTTCGAAATGGCCAATTGTTGGCGCCCTTCCCGCTCATTATTTGGGGAGAGGCCCAGGGCCTCTATAAATAGAGCTAGCCACCACAGAAGATGACGGAGACCATGACGGCTGGAAATCTGGTAGAACCATAGCAGAGAGATAGAGAGAGGCGACTGAACTCACCCTAGCAGTTCATCGCACCAGCTCAAGAACACCTCTCGCGAGGCTGTTCTTTCTTTGTACTGTCCATCATCATCCCCAGAGGCAATCCACCACACTACACACTGGAGTAGGGTATTACACCACAACTGTGGCCCGAACCAGTATAAACATCGTGTCCCTTGTGTTGTTCATCATTTTTATCTTAGTTCCCACGAGAGGATCAGACGTAGATCGGTAGGAGGGAGATCTCCGTGCGCACCCCAGTGTTCAAACCTCAAGGGTCTGCCGGAACCCGAAACCCGACCCATTAAGCCTCCTCCATGAGATTCCTGCAAAAGCAACAAACGAAGAGAGGACACGGGGATGCAAAGTTTGTTAGCTCTCATAAGATATCCATCTTTGATGTAATAGCGTTCCCAAGATGTATTCGACAAACACTTGGCATAAGGAGTAGCAAAAGTTGCATCATGATCATACAAGTCTTTGATATGCTCGAAGCTAATGACATCTAACTCAAGTTGTGTAACAAGCATGCATATGCGGGAAAGAGCATCTGCTACAATGTTTTCTTTACCCTTGATGTACTTGATGACATAAGGAAAAGACTCAATAAATTCACTCCATTTAGCATGACGCTTGTTCAACTTGGTTTGTCCCTTAAGATACTTGAGATTCTCATGATCGGTATGAATGATAAACTCATGGGGATGAAGGTAATGTTCCCATTCATGCAAACCGCGGACTAAAGCATATAGCTCTTTGTCATAGATGGGATAATTGAGTTGCGCTCCGGAAAGTTTCTCACTAAAGTATGCTATGGGGCGCTTCTCTTGCGTTAACACACCTCCTATGCCATTACCACTAGCATCGCAATGAATCTCAAAAGGCTTGTCAAAGTTGGGTGAAGCAAGCACGGGAGCATGAGTAAGCAAATTCTTAAGCTCATTGAATGTGGTATCTTGGGATGGTCCCCAAACAGAAGGCGCATTCTTCTTGCTCAAAGCATGCAAAGGCGAAGCAATGGTGCTAAAATCCTTCACAAAGCGACGATAGAAACCCGCAAGGCCAAGAAAACTACGCACTTGATGCAAGTTGGTTGGTTGCGGCCAAGTCTTAATAGCATTGATCTTGGACTCATCAACATGAACACCCTTAGAAGAAACAACAAAACCCAAGAAAACGAGCTTATCAACACCAAAAGGCATTTCTCCATATTAGCATAGAGGCGCTCTTTTCTAAGAGTTTGCAAAATGGTGCGGACATGGGTGACATGCTCTTTGATAGATTTGCTAAACACAAGAATGTCATCGAAGTAAACCACACCAAATATACCAATGTAAGGGCGAAAGACATGATTCATAAGGCGCATAAAAGTGCTCTGTGCTTCCGAAAGACCCATAGGAATGACTAACCACTCATACAAACCAAACTTGGTTTTGAAGGCGGTTTTCCATTCATCACCCTCTTGTATGCGGATTTGATAGTAACCACTCTTAAGATCAATTTTGGAAAATATAGTGGCACCGCTAAGCTCATCAAGCATATCATCTAGGCGTGGAATGGGATACCTATAGCGAACGGTGATAGCCTTGATAGGTATACAATCGGAGCACATGCGAAAGCTACCGTCACATTTTGGCACGAGAATGACCGGGACGGCACAAGGGCTCAAACTTTCACGCACATGTCCATGGTCGATGAGATGTTTTACTTGCCTTTGTATTTCTTTGGTTTCTTCGGGGTTGACACTGTATGGAGCCTTGTTCGAAAGAGGTGCTCTGGGGATGAGGTCGATTCGGTGCTCAATGCCTCGTAGAGGAGGTAGACCCGGAGGTAGCTCATCGGGGAAAACATCTTGAAATTCCTGCAAAAGAGAAGACAACACTAGAGGAAGGGCCTGTTCTGAAGTCCTCCCAACTCTCCCAACTCTAAAAATTCAGCTTCTCAACCCAGCTTCTCACTCCGTGCAGCGATTCACATCCATTCTGCAGCGAAAACAGCTTCTCTGTCGCCACTTTGGGCTGGTAGCGGCTGCCCACATGTCTACCGCCATATTGGGCTGGGTGGAAATCGTCCCATGGGCCAAGCATGCAGCCTAAAAGAGAAGGAGAGAGATGTTTCTGTACGAGGAAGGAGCCACGAGCCAGTTTTCACTAGGAAAGAAGGGAGGAGAGAGATAAAACGAAACGTTATGTTCACTTGGTGGTGGCAAACCATGTAATTTCAGCCAACTCCATGTTTTGGAGGATTCCTGAAGCTGCGATTTCCTAACTTCTCCAACTCCACACTTTTTACACTAGGATCCATCACAGCTTCCCAGAGCTAGCTTCTGGAGCTAGAATCGTTCGGCTCTGCTCCACACATGGAGTTTGTGAAGTATGGAGTTGGAGGACTTCAGAACAGGCCCGAAGAGTGTGAGAAGTGTTAGTTTGTGGTGCATTGTCCTTGCACACGAGGACGTAGTGTAGGACACTAGATGGGTTCTCACACACTTCTCTTATCTCACGTTTGGTGGAAAATAGAACTAGGTTCTTGTTTTCGCTCATCGTGGAGGCACTCGATTTGGGCTTGTGGCGCTCACTCTCTTTTTGGTGGCTCGCTCTCTCACTATGATCTCCACGATGGGTGGCTTGCTTGTCGGCGATCACTTGACTTGGCGACATTGGACGGAGGACGTACTCCTTTCCCTTCATCTTGAAGATGTAGTGGTTCATACGGCCGTTGTGGACGACTCCTCTATCGAATTACCATGGCCGTCCAAGGAGAAGATGACAAACGGTCATTGGAACGACGTCGCACTCCAAGGTGTCTTCGTAGGCGCCGATTTTGAAGGAGACTTGTACTCGGTGCTCGACTTGGATGGTGTCGGAGTCACTAAGCCATTGCACCTTTTATGGATGTGGATGCTTCGTCTTGGGCAATTGGAGCTTGGAGCAAAGTTCTTCACTTGCGAGATTATGACAACTTCCGCCATCGATGATGACCTTGACGGATCGTCCATTGATGCCGGCCTTGGTGTGGAATATGTGGCATCTTCGGTCTTCTTCTTGGTGATGTTGGAGAGTCAAGACTTTGGAGACAACAAGTGCGGGACTTGAGTCTTCATCGCAAAAGACTTGTTCTTCTTCATTGTTTACTTGGCGGTGCATGGCAACTTGCTCAAGGGCTTCCATTTCGCCTTCACTCATGGAGTCATAAGTGCCATCGTCATTGAAGACCATAGTTCGCTTGTTGGTGCACTCATAGGACTTGTGGCCTCGTCCTCCGCAAGTGAAACACTTGAAGGAACTTGTCTTGACGGTCTCATCGGTTGGGGTTGATGATGATGAAGCTCTCGTCTTGAAGTTGCTCGTAGGAGGATGGCTTGTAGTTGATGAAGCTTTCTTGGAAGTCGATTTGTCGATGTTGGTAGTAGAAGGCTTTGTAGTCGGTGTTGGAGTCGTTGAAGCTTGGTTGTTGGATAAGCCGTAGGACTTGGATGAGAACTTGGCATACTTGAAATCATCTTGCACTTGGCATTCCGCTTTGGTAGCTTGGTGCACTAGCTCGATGAGATTTGAGTATGGTTGGAAGTCGGCGATCTTCTTGATGGGATGATTGAGTCCATTCAAGAAGCGTGCCATTGTTTGCTCATCATCTTCCATGACATTGGCTCTTATCATTGCAATCTCCATCTCCTTGTAGTATTCTTCAATGCTCTTTGTTCCTTGCTTGAGTTGTTGGAGTTTCTTGAAGAGGTCGCGGTTGTAGTAGGTACGTACGAAGCGTGCTCTCATGACATCCTTCATTTGTGCCCAAGTAGTGATGGGTGGTTCACCTCTTGCCTCTCGGCGCTCTATGATTTGTTCCCACCAAATGAGCACATTGTCTTGAAACTCAAGGGATGCCATCGCGATCTTCTTCTCTTCTTCATAATTGTGCAAACGGAAGATCTTGTCAACCTTCAATGCCCATGAAAGGTACTCTTCGGGATCGTTGCTTCTGCTGAACTTGGGCATGGTGAACTTGAGCTTTCCATAACGTTGCTCTTCATTGTGTTGGGGTCAGGGATGATGATGTCCATGTTGTTGATGATTGTTCAACTCGTGGTGCTCTTGGTGCGGAGGGTTGTCATCGTCATTTTGTTCTTGTCGTGGATGACCTTGTCGACCTCGAGGAGGAACTTGACGATGCACGCGAGCTTGAAATCTTCGTTCTTGAATTTCTTCGCGGAGTGCTTCCTCTTGTTCACGGGCTTGTCGGCATCGGTCGGCTACGGCTCAACTCGAATCGCTAGAGGTTGTTGTGCCGCAAGTGCTTGAGCGTCATGCAGTTGTTGTTCTTGATGTTGTGCCTCGGCGTCTTGAGCATTTTGGTGTAGATGTGCTCGCTCTTCCTCTTCATGTTGGTGTTGTCGTTGCCGTTCTCGTGCTAGCGCAAAGGCCTCTTGTGTTTGACGTTGTCGGCGCTCTTGAGAGTCGGTGTCGCGTAGGGGATTGAGGGTTGCTTGACGATTGGTGTGCGCGGCTCGGCGAAGAGTGTTTGATGTCGGTGTACTTGAGCCGGAGAGGGTGAAGTCGGAGTGTCGGCTCGAACGACTCCTTCTTGAAGTGGAAGAAGAGCGGTTGGGCAACAAAGCACGAATTTCGTCCATCCTTGCGTCATTCTCTTGCTTGTGGTCGTCAAGCTTGTGGTCGAAGTAGTCCCTTGTACGTTGCTCGGAAAGTCGCAAGTCAGTGGCAAGGTTGTCGATGTGTTCACTCATAGCTTGTTGCTGTTGATGCAAAGCACGTTGTGTACCAAAGAGGTGACTCTTGGTGACGAAGGAGTTCATGTCGTTGTCTTGCTCCATGAAGAGTGGGTTGATAGAAGTACTTGGCCTATCCATCATTCCAAGACAAATGTGAGTGGTAGAAAGAGAAGAACGAGTACCAAATGTATCTTGACCGAAGTTGAAAGTGGATCGAGGATCACTCCAATGTAGGACAAGGAAATAGCACAATTGGTACTAGCTCTTGTTGGTTTCTCACACCTACACAAGTAAAAGCTTTTGGTGGAGCTTGGTTAGGATGGTGACACAAAATTTGATGCAATTGTAAGTGAGCTTCAATAATGTTGGAAAAGATTCGCAAGATGCAATGTAACAAGTAGACCAAGCATATAAGGTACACGGAAACACACACACAAAAAGATAAATGGGGTTGGGCAACCAAGGATGAGCCAAAAATGTGGAATCCACAAAAATGCTCTTGTTGCACAACACTAGAGAGACGCTAGCACGATTGCACAATAGGCGGATACAAGAACTTGTGCACAACCTACTTAGCAAAACTGCAACGACTGCTATCCCAAATATGCTCTATGCAAGGTGTTGCTATGATATGATCCAAGATGATCGAGTATGACAATCTTAATGTTGTAAGATGCTATGGTTCTTGCTTAAAAGCTCTTTGCTTATCTTTTCTCTTTTCTTAAAAGCTTGTTTGGCTCTTTTATGTTTGAGCTCTTTTCTCATGCAATGCTTGACGAACCGATATAGCAAGTGAGTATGCGATGGCAACTTTGTGACACAAGAGACGATACCAATATATGCAACAATGATATATGGATGATATGAGAAGTATGATCACTAATGTGCACAAGTCTCGTTGCCAGCAATACTCAATGGCTAGTCTCGATGGGTAAGCAATGCAAAGGAGTAAGGCTATAATGGCTATCAATGTAATGGCAAGAGTGATATGTCCAATACCAAGATGAGGTTACCGGTCTTGCTTCCGGTATGGTGTCAAAATGGTGGCACGAATACCAAGGTGTAGTCGAGGTGGTCGTTGTTGATGATGATGTAGGACGGCGGTGATGATGTAGGATGCGTCCGTGGCGAAGATGAGCAGTGGTGATGTCGAAGTCGAACCGTACCTAGATAGCTGAAGCACAAAAGGATACAGTACCGCACTCAAATTCTGAAACCTCGAAGTAGCAAATGTGTCGGAGAGCGAAATGGTCCAAAAATGGTTGGGTTATGCGGAAGTGGTGGAGGTATGCGGAAGTATATATGATATATGGCAGGCACCAGAAACAAAATTTGGTGAAAAAATGGACGGAAAACGAGGCGGTGGATGGAGATGTTGCTGCCAGGGGTCGGATGTCCGGGTGGAAGGCCGGATGTCCGGGCTTGACGGGCCGGATGTCCAGGCTCTGGATCCGGGGACAAACGGGATGAATACCGCGTGGAGAGGTCAAATCTAGGCGAAATTCGGAGGAATTGGTGGATGGAAATTGGGGGAAAAGGATGGGAAGCTAGATCCACTGAAAACAAAGCAAATCCACGGATCCAAACCAACAAAATCTCAACACACCAAAAAATCACAACAAAAATTTGGGGCTATTTTTGGTGGGGAGTTTTCGAATTAGGACGAAAAACAACAAAACAAGGCTAGAAACACAATGGGGAGGCTCCGAAATCATGATCAACGTGGCTCCTGATACCAAGATGATGTAGGGTAGAACCCTAATCGGCCGATCTTTCACGAAAGGAGCGGATCCCGCGAAGAAAACATGGAACATGAGGGGAAAACGAGGGAAATCACAAGGGGAAACACGAGAGAATCACTCAACAAACAAGAAATAGTCACACATGTGCTAGGTCCTCGAGTACATAAAGTAAGATACACGATCCACAATCAACTAGGGACGATACACGGTAACCGGTCTTCTCCGTGAGGAGGTCTTGAAGTTCTTCTCCAAAAGGAGGTCTTGTATCCCAAGGGATCTTATTCGAAGAGGCTGCGGTCTCTCTCGTGGAGTAGATCTGATGTGGATGAGCAATGCTCTATCTCTAAAATGAGCTAAACCAATGCTAACCCTAGAAAGTTGTACGGGGTGGAGTATAAATAGTCTAGGGGGGAGAAGGGATACACGGGCCTCGGCCCTTCAATGTGCGCAGACAGGCGAGGCCGGACGTCCGGGCTGGTCGGGCCGGATGTCCGGGCTTTCAGGCGACGCCAGATGTCCGGGCTGGGGGGCGGATGTCCGGGCTGGAGTGGTGGCATTTGTTACTCTCGGGTTCGGAGGGGCCAGATTTCTAGGCCGATGGCCGGATGTCCGGGGGCTCGGGAGAGGCCGGATGTCCGGGCTGTCGGGGCCGGATGTCCGGGGCCTGTAGCTTCTGGCGGCTGTGCTGCTGAAGTGGATGACGCTCCAGGGGCCGGATGTCCGGGGCCTGGGAGATGCCCTTGGCTCCTTCCGCTGGTTCTCCTCATCCGTGGACTTGGGGACTTGTACATCTTCATGCGCATCTTCGGGAGGGCCCTCTTGGTGCCTAATCATGCACAACACCTCGGACTTAGGTAGTAGCCATGTCTCATGCATAGAAAGTGGGAGTTCGAAGAGGAGTGAGTTCACCTTATCTTCGATATCCTTGGATCGGGCTCGTGTCATTGGTCCAAGTGGTGTCGTTGGAGGTGTAGGTGCGTCCATGGGGTTGACCTTGGGATGCTCCGCATCAGGCCTCCTGCACCGCCTCTTCGCTCTATAAACCCCCAAATATTCCAGAAACCCTATGGGAGTCGACGAAACACAATTCCAGCCGCCGCAAGTTCCAGATCCACGAGAGCCAATCTAAACACCATCACGGAGGGGTTCATCATCCTCATCGGTGCCTCTCTGATGATGCGTGAGTAGTTCATCATAGACCTACGGGTCCATAGGGAGTAGCTAGATCGCTTCCTCTCTCTCTTTTGATTCTCAATACAACGGTCTCTTGGAGATCTATTTGATGTAACTCTTTTTGCGGTGTGTTTGTTGGGATCCGATGAACTTTGAGTTTATGATCAGATATATATCCATGAATATTATTTGAGTCTTCTTTTGATCTCTTATATGCATGATTATTTATAGCCTCTTATTTCTTCTTTGAATCTTTGGTTTAGTTAGGCCAACTATATTGATTTTTCTTGCCATGGGAAGAGGTGCTTTGTGATGGGTTCGATCGTGCGGTGTTCTTTTCCAGTGACAGAAGGGGCAGCAAGATAGACATGTATCATTGCTATTAAGGATAACAAGATGGGGGCTATTCCTACATGAATAGATCTCGTCTACATCATGTCATCGTTCTCATTGCATTACTCCATTTCTCCATGAACTTCATACACTAGATGCATGCTGGATAACGGTCGATGTGTGGAGTAATAGTAGTAGATGCAGGTAGGAGTCAATCTACTAATCTTGGACGTGATGCCTAGATCATTTCCTTGGATATCATCACAATTATTTGATCTTCTATCAATTGCCCAACAGTAATTTGTTTACCCACCATGTGCTATTTCTCAAGAGAAGCCACTAGTGAAATCTACGCCCCCCAGGTCTATTCTTGATCATATTTGCTTTGAGATCTATTTTTATTTGCTTTTGTTTTCAGATCTGTTATTCCAAAAAACCCAAAATACCTTGTTGCACTTTTTTATTACCTTTTTTTTATCGAGATCTATTTATCCAATCTACCACAATTTTTATCCCGTCAACTTGACAATTTCTTGCGTCGTTACCCGAAAAGGGATTGACAACCCCTTATACGCGTCAGGTTGCAAGTATTTGTTCTTTGTGTGCCGGCACCGTTTACATAGT
The DNA here is from genome assembly GCF_056163025.1 of Triticum urartu. Lineage (NCBI taxonomy): Eukaryota > Viridiplantae > Streptophyta > Magnoliopsida > Poales > Poaceae > Triticum > Triticum urartu. The sequence continues at coordinate 410,844,923 of NC_141879.1, read as the reverse complement.
ATTGCTTGGTTCTCCTACTGGATTGATACCTTGGTTTCATAACTGAGGGAAATACCTAGCATAGTTGTGCTGCATCATCCCTTCCTCTTTGGGGAAATACCGACTGATAACCCACAAGTATAGGGGATCGCAAAGGTTTTCGAGGGTATAGTATTCAACCCAAATTTATAGATCCGACACAAGGGGAGCCAAAGAATATTTGAAGGTGTTAGCAGTTGAGTTGTCAATTCAACCACACCTGGAGAGTAATTATCCACAACAAAGTGATTGGTAGCAAAGTAGTTTGATAGTTTTGATAGTAGTGACAACAACAATAATAACAGTAACAGTAACAGTGATAGCAGTAATTTTGTAGCAAGTGTAACAGTGATGATGATAGCAGTAGTAACTTAGCAGAAACAATATGGAAAAGTTCGTAGGCATTGGATCGGTGACTTGTTGGATGATATTCATCATGTGACAGTTATAACCTAGGGCGACACGACACTAGCTCCAGTTCATCGATATAATGTAGGCACGTATTCCTTAAATAGTCAAACATGCTTTATTAAAAAAACTTGCATGACATCTTTTGTCCTACCCTCCCGTGGCAGCAGGGTCCATATCGGAAACTAAGGGATATTAAGGCCTCCTTTTAATGGAGAACTAGAACAAAGCATTAACACATAGTGAATACGTGAACTCCTCAAACTACGGTCATCACCGGGAGTGGGCCCGATTGTTGTCACTCTGGGGTTGCCGAATCATAACACATAGTAGGTGACTATAACTTGCAAGATCGGATCTAGAACAAGGGTATAATGATGATAACATAAATGGTTTAGATCTGAAATCATGGCACCCGTGCCCAAAGTGTCAAGCATTAAGCATGGCAAAGTCATAGCAACATCAATCTAAGAACATAGTGGATACTAGGGATCAAGCCCTAACAAAACTAACTCGATTACATGATGAATCTCATCCAACTCCTCACCGACCAGCGAGCCTACGAAGGAATTACTCACTCCCGGTGGGGAGCATCATGGAATTGGCGATGGAGAAGGGTTGGTGATGACAAAGAACGAAGATCCCCCTCTCCGGAGCCCCAAATGGACTCTAGATCTGCCCTCCCAAGGAAGAACAGGGCTTGGCGGCGGCTCCATCTCATGGATCATGATAATTCTTTCTCCCTGATTTTTTTCTCCAAAAATAGGAATTTATAGAGTTGGTTTCAGGGTCAGCGGGGCCACCAGGTGGGGACAACCCACCTGGGCGCGCCGGGAGAGGGGGGCGCGCCCTGGTGGATTGTGCCCACCCAGGGCCCCTCTCCGGTAGGTCTTGGCTCCAGAAATTCTTATATATTATATAAAAATTCCTCGCAAAGTTTCGTTCCATCCTGAGAACTTTTATTTCTGCACAAAAAACAACACCATGGTAGTTCTGCTGAAAACAACATCAGTCTGGGGTTAGTTTCATTCAAATCATGCAAATTAGAGTCCAAAACAAGAGGATAAGTGTTAGGAAAAGTAGATACATTGGAGACATATCAACGCCCCCAATCTTAAACCTTTGCTTGTCCTCAAGCAATTTAGTTGATAAACTGAAAGTGAAAAAGAAAAACTTTTATGAACTCTTTTGCTCTTGTTTGCATAATAATCTTAAACAGCACCCAGGTTTTCAGCCAATATTATAACTAACCATGTCGACAATAACTCTTAAAGATTATAATGACTCATATCAATGACATAATCAGCTAGCGAGCAATAATAAGACATCTCAAACAGCAACACGTTGTCAAAACAACCATGATATAATATGATCTCGCCAACCCTTTCTGAGACCGCAAAACATAAATGCAGAGCACCTCCAAAGTTCAAGCAACGACTAAACATTATAATTCATGGTAGAAACGATCCAGTCATGATGCACCCAACATTAGCTATACACAATGCATAAATCATGACAACTGTGCTCTACTCAGTTTCTGGCGCTTGTTTTAGAAGGTGGTGAGACAACATAAAAGTAAATAGAAAGTCCCTTCGCAGAGGGAAGCAGTGATTTGCAGAGGTGCCGGAGCTCAATTTTTAAAACAAATATAAATGATATTTTGAGACCCTCTTATTCACTGCACGACCATCAGTTACAATATCTCCCATGCTAAACAGGCTAGTGGTGGTTCCCAAGTGATAAAAGTAAAGGTTTTGACTCCATTGGGAGTTTTTGTTTGATTATTCGAGCGATTAACTCTTTTTGTATTTTGCAGTTTGGGACTGGGCATCCCTATTACCGCCCTTTTCTCATGCGATGGCGAGTGAATAAACACTCGACCTGAGAATAACCCACTTAGCATGGAAGATACCGACCACTTCCTGTCATTCCATGAACGATCCAGGCACACAAAACGGATAATTTCTTAGAAGTTTTTAGAGGTGGCACATGCAAAATTACTTAGGACGGCAGGGTAATACCGCATATAGGTAGATATGCTGGACTCATCTGGAATAACTTTGGGTTAGAGGTTTTTGATGTACAAGCAGAATCCCCACTTATTACATGCAAAGGCTAGCAATTAGATTGAGAAGCGGCCAGCTAGAGAGCAACAACGATCATGACCATGCATTATGCATAAGTAACATTGGACACTAGCATGAGTAGGATATGATCACCATGAACATAAACATTATAGAGGCTATGTTGGTTTTGATTCAACTACATGCATGAACATGTACCAAGTCAAGCCACTTGAAAATTCAGAGGAGGATACCATATCATCATACTACATCACAATCATTTTAACGCTATGTTGATATCCAAGATAAATCATTATCAACTCCCAGCTACTTATGCATGGCATGAGAAACTATAATCTCTAACTATCATTGCAAACATGTTTAATCATAATGGGCTGAATCATGGATGCTAGGTTAAACATATTTACACAGACAAAACAAGTCGAGTTCATACCAGTTTCTCTCTGCCACGGCCAGTTCATCGAATGTCGTCATTATTGCCTTTCATTTGCATGACCGAATGAAATGAAAATAATAATAGTGCAAGAGTGCCATGGACTAAGATGGAATCTGCAAAACATTTTATTCAAAAGGAGAAGACAAGGTAAAATGTGCTCTTTATTAGTTCAACAATTATTCAATTGAGAGCCACTCAACATTTTCATCGTGGTCTTCTCCTTGATACGACTCGAATAAAAAGAAAAGAAATTCAGAGGAACACACTGAAATATTTTTGGAGTTTTTGGTTTTGTTGAACAAGCAAATAAGGGAAAAGCAAAAACGAGAAAACCTATTTACACAGGAAAGCTCCCAACAAGCAAAAGAAGAACAAGGAAATCTGAAAGTACGTTATATCGACTAGAGGGGGTGAATAAGCGATTTTTACAAATTCATCACTAAGGAATTTCAGGGTGAGGGAATTCCTAAACAACAAACTACTTAGCAGCGGAATAAGTACTCAAATACAAGCATAACAGAGTAGTAGCACAGTCATCATGATGGAATGAAAACAAGCACATCGTACAGGTAGCGTAAACACAGGATAAGCAGGCTGAAGACAAACTGACTAAAGAAATATGATTGAGGAAATTGAGAAAGTCTCCAGTCAAAGTCTTCAAACAGTAACAATCAAGTACACAACATAGTAATGAGGAAATGGAAGGGTTGAGGAAATAGAACCAGTTAGCTCGGTGAAGACAGTGATTTGGTAGACCAGTTCCAACTGCTGTCACAGTTGTATGTCTGGTTGGAGCGGCTAGGTATTTAATCCTGAGGACACATAGTCCCGGACTCACAGTCCTCACCATATTCTCCTTGAGCTAAGGTCACATAGACCTCGCCGAATCACTCATGGTAAGTCTTCAGGTGAATTCCAAACCTTCACAAACTCGGTCACTCGGCGATCCACAATTTCCTCTTGGATGCTCTAGACCATGACGCCTAACCGTCTGGAGGATGCACAATCCTGAAAGGTAACAAGCATCAGTTCCACACAGGAACAATCTCTTCAGTGATGCTCAATCGCTTTGGGTTTGTAGGTGTTTGGTTTGGGGTTTGGGTTTTTCCTCAATTGATGATTTTCGCTCAAAGTCCTCGGAGGATGGGATGCTCTCAATGACAAGTGTCAGTTTCTCTTGGAGTAGCCAACCAACTAGTGGTTGTAGGAGGCGGCTATTTATAGCCCAGGGAGTAGCTTGACATGATAAGACATAAATGCCCTTCAATGATATAACCATTAGGTGGGTAAGATATTTCGGGATAGCTGGCACGTAGCACAACAATGGTCGGAAATTTGAGGTTCAAATTCCTCAGGGCTATCCTGTTCCTCACTTGTAGGCAATCTGCACTGGCGAATTCCTAACTCCTCATTTGGATCAAATCCCTCAGAGACCAGAAGAACTTCGTCTTTGTCACTGAAGAAATTTACTGAATTGTATGAGATTTCCAATGGCTTCACTCGAAGGGATTGGTAGGTGTAGGATTTTGAGATGAGCATCACTTGGAAACTTTTTCTTAGTTTTACCTCGAACCCCTTTAACAGTACAGTGTTTCCTATGACTCAAGAAAGAGAAAAATGAAACTATGAAACAAAAGTCTTCGAGCTTCATATTCCTCGCATGAATATCAAGTCTTCAGGATCACACCAATTTCTTCACTTTCAAAGTCTTCAGAAAGCCAAAGTCTTCATTTCAAGACATTCATTTTTAGGGGTCGACTTTCTCTGTAAATATCAAACTCCTCATAGACTTATAGACCTGTGTACACTCACAAACACATTACTCCCTTAACCTATAAGTCTTTAATACACCAAAATCACTAAGGGGCACTAGATGCACTTACAATCTCCACCTTTTTGGTGATTGATGACGATATAGGTTAAGTTTTCAACGGGGATAAACATATGAAGTGTAAATACTGATATTGAGGAATTTGATTGCAAGATATAGAAGAACTCCCCCTAAAGATGTGCATATGTGAGGAATTTGCTTTTGAGAAGCAATGCACATTGAAGAGTAGAATCATGGAGACCTCCCCCTATATCTTGTAATTCATACACACATTTGACATATGATATGAAGAATTTGAAATGCATGATGAAATATGGTGACTGATGTAATTCAGCATGCGCACAATAACATATATGAGGAAATAGCATGCAGAAGAACATAGCGGAAGTATCAGACCACCATCGGAGTTAAGATTCCAACTCGATCCAACAAAGTTTTCAAAAGAACGAGAGTTGTAACTTAGCAAAAAAACATGCCCATATAGATAGACCCGCTTGAAGACTAACTCAAATTTCTCCCCCTTTGTCATCGAATGACCAAAACGGACGAAAAATGAGGACTAACGCCCCTGAAGAATACATCATGAGGTCGATGGAGGGGCGCCAACATTGTTGGGGTCGTCCGTTGAAGTAGGGCCTGCCACGCTGTTGTTCAAGTCTTCATTTTCATCAGTCTCCCGCGATGAAGAATAAGAGCTGGACACAAGCTGAGGAACTTTGACCTTCTTGAATTTCTTCGAAGGTGGCTGTGCCCAGTCAATGTCCTGTTGAAATTCCATCTTGTTGAGATCTTCAGAACTATATAGGTTAGACAGAATGGCCCAGGTGCGGTCAAAGACTTCATGCAGATAATAGTGATTCTTCTACACAGAATTTTGAGTGATTGTCATGTTCTGAAGAATAGCACCAAACTGACGTTTGACCCACTTGTGGTTGCGATCAACCTTCTGATGAAGACTAAGGAGAAGCTCATGATTAGTCATCACCCTGGGAGCAGTGGCTTGAGGATGTTGATTTGAAGCATTTGCAGCAGTGTCATGCGTGGCAGAGTCATCATTGTTGGAATACGAGGCAGCTTTGTGAAACTGTCCATCCAATGGACGAATGGCTTCATCAATAATAGTAGCCTTGCCCTTCTCATCTGATGAGGAAATAGGTCATTTGAAGACTTCAATGGGGGGCAAATAGCTGACATGATTTTGGAAATTATCCTTGTAGTTGATTGAAGACCTTGATCTGATGAATCTCATGATCCAAGGAGCATAAGGCTTCAATTCAAAAGGTGAGAGAGCGACATTTGCCAAAGTCCTCATGAAGAAATCATGGTAGTTGATTGGAACACCATGTATAATGTAGAATAGCAGATTCTTCATGATGCCAACGACCTCTTCTCCATTAGAGTCGTGGCCCCTAATTGGACTGAGGGTCTTGGTCAATATTTTGTAGACAGTCCTTGGCACATAGAGCAATTCCTTCATGAGTAATTTGGTTCTTGGGGCTTGGCCAGGCTTCAGAGGCTTCATCAACACTTGCATGTAATGATCAGATAGCTCGGGTTCATGGTAGATGAGCCGCACACCTTCAAGGGGAGGACTGACTGGCAGGGCATGAAGTAATTCAAAGGCCGGTGCTTTGAAGTGAGTGTTCTTGGTCATCAAATCCAACACCCAAGATGTCGTGGTTTTGTCACGGCAGATGTCCTCGTCAAAGGACTTAGACGTGGAGCCATTGCTACGGGTTAGCTTAAAGGGGTTAAACCGGACAAGGGACACGAGGGTTTTTATACTAGTTCGGCCCCTTCGACGAAGGTAAAAGCCTACGTCTAGTTGTGTTGGTATTGCTAGGGTTTCGATGACCAGGGAGCGAATCCGCTTTGCCTGGCTCTCGAGTTGTTGTGTGTTGTTCCTAAACCGCTGCCGGGTCGTCCCTTTATATACACAGGTTGACGCCCGCCGGTTTACAGAGTCCCGAGGCTGAATCATAAACGTGTCCGGCTCGGTCTCTATCCTTCCTATGTTACAATGCAAGTTACATGAGAAAGTCGGTTTACATCTACAGACCTTAACTCGCCTTTGGGCCTTGGGCCTTTGTAAAGAGCCATCATCCTTACGTCTTCATGGGCTTCTAACCTTCATAGAGTTAATCCGGTTATTCCTGGCCGGTTTACATCCAGTAGTAATATCCCCAACATTAGGCCCCAGATTGATTTGAACTTGTTCATGTCAATCTTCAACATTTAGAAAAATTCCTCCTTTGCATCTTCACCTTGATCTTGTAAACCGCCGTGATGTCAAACTCCAGGATCATGATAAATCGCCATGACGTCACCTTGTCATTTAAAAATGATACATCTCCCTTTCAGTTAATGAGCCTCCAACAATCAAGGCGACCGCTCCTGTTAGGTATCCAATATTCCGGCTCCTTGATTCTCGCGCTTGTCACCTGTCCCTTTACCCTATAAATAGAACCAAGGGTCATTTTCTTTTCCCCCCTTCGTCTCCTCGCTTCTTCTTCCTCCTTGTGACGCCCCTGCACTCGAGCACCGCCATCGTCGTTGAGCTTTGCCTCTGCATCTCCGTTGGCCGCTGCATCAACCTGGTTGCATCAGAAAGACGTGGCACATCTCCGCGACCTCAACCGCTGCTGTAAGCCTCTCCTCTTTCCTTTGTAGATCTGTTAGGGTTCATGCGGGTTCATGTTGCTTTCCTCGTGTTCTTTGTCAACCCATAAATAGCCGAGCTTGATCTTGATGTGTTCCGCATAGCAGCTACAGAACTCCTTATCTCAGCCATTTGATCCAAACCTTAAATACATAGTAACTTGATCTGGACCTTTTGTGAACTGTTTTGGGACCAAACTTTTAAGTCTCAATATTTTTCCCTTTCCTGACTTATGGTAGATCCAAAATTTTACTGCGATCTTGTGAAACCTGTTTTACCTTACTTAGTCGTTCTTGCCTTAGATCTGTACCTTCTTTATCACATAGGCGGTTTACCTTTGTAGAAAGCAATCTATCACATACCATTAGTCCCCTTGTAAACCGACAATCCCTTTATCTCCGTTATCATACTCCGGTTTAATAATATGTGTATATCTCCTTTTCCACTTATCGCTTTGTCATTCATAATTGTATCATCCTCCGATTTACCAATTTCACATACTTTGATTCCTTTGTCCTGTTGCACCTTATGCATCACTATGAATGAATTGTAAACCATCATTTCTTTCCAGCTTTTCACTTGCAATGGCCAAGCAGTTTTATTCCTGCAACTGGGCTCCCTCCCGGGTTACATAGGAGCAACTGAATGGAATGGTCAAGATCGGCACTTTACCAAAGAAGAATGAGATCCGGTGGCGAGTTCCTGGGCCGGAAAATCCTCCCACCCCTAAGCAGGGTGAGGTAGTGGTGTTTGTTGATCACATAGGCCGTGGTTTCAAACCGCCCGGATCAAAGTTTTTCTGGGATATGCTTGCCAGCTTTCAACTCCACCCTCAAGATATTGGACCCAACTCGGTATCCAATATATGCAACTTTCAAGTTTTCTGTGAAGTGTACCTACAAGAAGAGCCAACTGTTGAGTTGTTCCGAGATTTCTTCCATCTGAACCGCCGTACTGAGTTTGTAGATGGAACCAATACTGAACTTGGCGGCGTCTCTATTCAGAAAAGAAAAGAGGTTGAATTTCCTCATGCCAAGCTGCACAGTCACCCTAAAGAATGGAATCAAACTTGGTTCTATTGTAGAGACACCTCCCCTGAAGATGAGAACCCTCTGCCGGGTTACCGTGCCCACCAGCTTGCCAATACTCATCCACTTCCACAACGACTAAGTGCCCAGGAACGGGCCCCGTACGCACCTCAACTCGCCAAGATGAGAGCCTTCTTGGCCAACGGTTTAACAGGTGTAGACTTCGTCCGTTGCTGGATATCCTGGAGTATCTTGCCGTTAAGTCGCCGCTCCGTCTTAATGTGTGAGTATACTGGTGAAGTAGAATACTCCCAACATCATATCAATATTCAGCTAACAGATGAAGAAGTCACTGAGGCTGTCAAGAAAATATTGAACGAATTGGAAGCTGTCTGTCGTCAAATCAGATTAAACCCCTTTTACACGCAAAACAAACCGCCCGCCGTAAGTATTGTTCGCCCACTTTACACTTGATATCTTTAGACTGTACAATCTTTGAATACCCTTCTGCTTATTTTTAAACAGGGTGATGATTTGTTCTAGAAGAAGAAACCTCAAGAGAAAGTGGCAAAGCCTTCCCGTCCTAAAACAAAAGCCGTCAAGAAAACCACAAAGCGGAAAGCACCTGAACGCATCAGTATGGAACTGGATGACGACCCGGATGAACTGGACGTTGAGGTAGAACTTGATTCACTTGGTTCACTTTTCATGCATCTCAACTTATCAAGAGGACGTTGAAGGCAGCCAAGCTGACGATGCAGAGGTAATTATCCTTTCCTCCGGTTCAGACTCTCTGCCAACACAAAAAATCTGTCAAGCGGTTCGGAAAGTAAGCTTTTCTCATCCTCTTGCTCACTTGGATCCAACATTTATTTTGAAGAAACAACAGCACGTGGCTCGCCGCACAACCCGGCATAGCGGTCAAAAGGTCACTTCGACCGGTTTACCAGACACCCCGGTTCGAAAACGCCGATTTGAGGTCTCACCCACTTCTGACACTTCTTATCCCAAGGCAGGCTATTTCCGACAACCTCTTAATCCGTCCGATTCGAATTATCAGGTGACACCTCCTTCATCCTCTGGCGAGTTAACAATGACCCAACTCCCTCCTCTCAAAATCATAGCTGGGTAAGTACTTCACCCCCTTCTTTTGATGTTTCATACTTTATATGCTATGCTAACCCTTGCATCTTGTTCTGTTTAGAGCCAAAGCCAGACCCAGTAAAAAAGCTCGGGTGAATAATCCACCCGAAGACCAAGTGGTTATTGAATCGGAGCAAACTGCTAAACCGGAGGGTCCAAATACTGAAGCCACATTTGATGAACCACCCCCTCAAGATCATAACACTGATGAACAAGCAGAGGCTGATACTGCTGTGCCAGATGATGAACCGGCCAATCCAATCCGGACTGATGACAGACCTTCTAGTCCAGTGAGAACTGCTGACACTCCATCAACTCCAAAAAAGGCTGCTAGAGACAAAGAAGGCGAGGTTATCATTACTGGTATTGATCACACCTCTCCTGGCCATCCTGTTATTTTGGCAAAACATAGTGCCAAGGAAGAGCATGCTGCTATGGAGAAAGGCAAATGGAGCACTGATTTATCCAGCTATGCCCATCTTAGTGCTCAAGAACTCCACTCTGGTTTCCTAAACCGTCTGCACTCAAACCGTGATTATGAAGCCGGTCTGGTGAATCTTATGAAGGAGCGCTATGAGGTATTTTCATCACTTTTCCTTTTGTAAATCCAATTGGTAAATACCAACTCAAGTAGCCCCCAAGGGCCGGTTTATGATGGCAATCATAAATCGGGACTTTGTAATATCTCAATCCTTGCATGCTTATCCTCCATATGTCAGGTGATCCTTGGAAACATACCGGTACTTTATCATTGTATTCCTGTAGTTTTCATCAGTGTAGCCCCCAAGGGCCGGTTTATCTTTCCAAGGTAATCCGGGTCTTGAATCAATGCTTCAACTTTGAACAGATGTACATTAGCCCCCAAGTGTCAAAGATAATGCTTGCATTGTACTTGAGACTTGCAAAAAATATGTTGATGACAGAGCAAATAGGTAGTAGCCCCCAAGTACAAAGTGCATAACTTGTTACACGCTTGGTACTTCATAGCCCATTGATGATATATCTTGCCCTTGTAGGCCAAGCTGAGTAAGAAGGATGCTCAAACCGCTGACCTTCAGGAAAATGTTAAATCTCAGCAAGCAGAGGCTTCCAAGGCCAAGGAAGAGCTGACAAATGCCTTAGCAGCCATGGAAAAGCTAAAAGAAACCTTTAGCAAAGAGCGTGCAGACTGGGAGACCGAAAAGGACGGTTTAACAAAGAAGGTCGAAGACACAGAAACAACCCTGAAGCCGGTGGTTGAAGAACTGACCGACTTAAAATGGTAGATTAATTCTATGACTTCTGCTGTATTTGGTGAGTACCCTCTCATGAAGTTTGTCTAATGCATAATATCTTATCAATGCCCGGTTTACTAATGTTTTACCATGACAGGGACCCGCATTACCCATCTAGGCTTCGACATGTGGGTGAAGCTTAAAGCGGCCTATACTTTAATAGAACAACTATATTCTGGATCCCAGCGGGCGATTTGCACGACAACTTATAACAAGCCTCCTCCAACGCTGATAAAAGAAACCCTCGAAAAGCTGGCCATGCTGTCTGCCTAGTTAGATGAACTGAAGAGATCAGCCGCAAGATTAGGTGCACTGACCGCGCTATTCCGGGCCAAGGCGTGGATTCCAGATCTGGAACCGGCGGATATCATCAAAGGCTATCCTGGCATGAAGGAGGACGATTCAGATTTCAATAATGACGATCTCCGAAGGCTGACAAAGGAGATGCGGCCTATAGCAAGCAAATTGGCGGATGACACAAATCTATCCCATTTTCAATGGATTTACGATGCTGAAGGGAAAAGACAGCCCACACTGATTCATAATGTAGAAGAGCTTGTTCCGCCAATCCGTAAGCATACTTACGCTCCTGATATTGACCCTTCCAACCTTATTCATGAAGAAGCCATTTTTCAAGCCTTAGCTGGAATCGACTGGTCAACGACTGATTTCCAGCGACTGGGTAGGGATGAGGAAAATGCGACCGCTCAAGATGACCCTCAATCTTCAAGCCGTCTGGATGAGGAATCATAAACCGGTAGCCGGTTTACCAGTTGCAGTCTGCCATTGCTATGAAAACAATTATTCAATTTGGGCTTGTTTAAAGCACCTTGTAATAGGATAGCATGAACACTTTATCTGTCATGCCATCGAGCATGTTTGTTTTGCTTGGCACTGAGATCTTTGCCATGCCTTTGGGAGCTATTATATGCATAGTCCATTATGGCTTTTGTTCCTGCATATAAAAACTTGAAAGTGTCCTAGTGGTTTACCACTTGATGGGTCATGATGCCCAAAAAACATACATAACTTGGATAGAGAACCAAGATTGTAATAACCAGATATATAAAATAGATGATACCTATGATATACCTTCGTTGGCTGACCAACTGTTTGGTATAGTAAGGGTGAAAAAACCAATCTGGAGTATTGATGACTCCTTTTCCTCTTGGCGGTTCATAGAAAAACCGTACCGGGTTATGATAACCACCGGTTTGTTCGAATAATGCTAGTGACCTTGAGTAAAAACCAGACCGGAGCAATTTACTACTGGTTTAGAACTGATCATGTACTGACAACTGAGCGTTGAAAGCCATGCCGGGTTGTAATAAACACCGGTTTATCAAAAAATATTCATAAATCCCTTATCAGAATTTGTGTAAAAACAACAAATCCAAAAGAAATATGCAAGCTTTTCATGGGCTGCCAAGCCCTAAATCGAGGCTTTTCATGGGCTGCCAGGCCACTGAGTTAAACCATTTTCAAAGCCTTTTAAGATGGATCTCAATCATTAACCAATCACCATTTTAAATTTGACAAGTTCAGGGTCTATGAGATTGACTTGTCAAACGTTCGATGGGTCATACCAGGTTTACCTGGACGGAGTGGCTTACTTAAAGAGGCGGGATAACCCAGGGTTTTAGGTGAATACACCTGGCTTCCAAGCCTGGCTTGATAGCCTATTACAAGGGTGCAAGCTCTTTGTTCTTTGAGAAGCAAGGAGCCCCCAAGTAATATTTGAGCTGTGCTCAGTGATTACCTACGTTTGAGTTGTGCTTGATGCAACAGACTCTCTTTGGTTAAACATAATTTCCTTTTGGCTTTAAGCCTATCAAAAGGTGTAGCTATGGTGTAAATACAACCAAGCCCCCTAGTGATGTCCTTTATATCTGTGTGACCTTGTAGGCCGGGTTAATAGAACTCCGCTTTAGAAGTAGAAGCCCCCATGGAACCACACATGATGTAAAAAAGAACAGAGACCCCGCTTTAGCTAAGGCTCTGGTTTATTATATAATATATACATTGTCATAAGTTTGTACATAAGAAGAGCCTGTGGCTCAAGTATAGTAAGGCCGAAGAAGAGCTATATTCCACGGCCGCTGGGTCTCCTCCTCCAATTTGTGTGAGTCTTTGTGCTCTCGAACATCGATGAGGTAGTATGACCCGTTGTGTAGGTTTTTGGTGACCACAAAAGGTCCTTCCCAAGGTGGGGATAACTTGTGCATATCAGTCTGATCCTGGATGAGCCGGAGCACCATATTGCCTTCTTGAAAAGTTCTGGTCTTAACCCAACGGCTGTGATAACATCGGAGATCTTGTTGATAAATCGCCGAACGTGTTGTTGCTAGATCACGCTCCTCATCTAACAGGTCCAGTGAGTCCTGATGTGCTTTCTCATTCTCAGCTTCAACGTAAGCCGCCACACGGGGCGAGTCATGACAGATGTCACTAGGGAGAACCGCCTCTGCTCCGTAAACCATGAAGAAAGGTGTGTAACCCGTAGATCTGTTTGGTGTGGTGTTGATACTCCATAAAACGGAAGGTAACTCCTCCACCCAACAACCCGGCGTCCGCTTTAAAGGAACCATAAGCCGGGGTTTGATACCTCTCAAAATTTCTTGATTTGCCCTCTCTGCTTAACCATTAGACTAGGGGTAAGCCACTGATGCTACATCAAGCCGGATGTGCTCACGTTGACAAAATTCCTCCATATCTCCTTTGGACAGATTAGTACCATTATCAGTTATAATGCTATGTGGAAAACCAAACCAGAATATCACCTTTTTAATGAATTGAACTGTCGTGGCTGCATCACACTTATTGACTGGCTCTGCCTCTACCCACTTGGTAAACTTGTCAACCGCCACCAACAGGTGGGTCTTTTTGTCCTTGGATCACTTAAAGGGTCCAACCATATCGAGCCGCCAGGTTGCAAACGGAGTGATTGGAATCATTCTCAACTCTTGAGCCGGAACATGAGCGCGGCGTGCAAACTTCTGACAACCGTCACACCTCTTTACTAAATCCTCAGCATCAGCATGAGCCGTCAACCAATAGAAGCCGTGACGAAAAGCCTTAGCCACCAAGGATTTTGAACCGGCGTGGTGACCACAATCTCCTTCATCGATTTCTCGCAAAATCTCACAACCCTCTTGAGGAGACACACAACGCTAAATTGCTCCTGTGACGCTGTAATGATGTAACTCCCCATTGACAATGGTCATTGACTTGGACCGCCGGATTATCTGCCGGGCCAAGGTTTCATCCTTCGGTAACTCGCCTCGGTTCATGTAAGCCAGGTACGGGACTGTCCAATCCGGTATAACATGCAAAGCTGCCACCAACTGGGCCTCCGGGTCAGGAATAGCCAACTCCTCCTCTGTGGGTAGCTTGACCGATGGATTATGAAGTACGTCGAGGAAGACATTAGGTTGCACTGGTTTACGCTGAGAGCCTAGACGACTTAAAGCGTCCGCCGCTTCATTCTTTCGCCGGTCTATATGGTCAACTTGATAACCTTTGAAATGACCAGCCACTATGTCCACCTCCCGTCGATATGCAGTCATGAGTGGATCCTTGGAATCCCAAGTGCCAGATACCTGCTGAGCTACTAGGCCCGAGTCACCGAAGCACTTAACCCAGCTTAAGTTCATCTCCTTAGCCATCCACAGACCATGGAGTAAGGCCTCGTACTCAGCTGCATTGTTAGTACAAGGGAATATTAAGCGGAGGACATAACAAAACTTGTTACCTTGTGGGGAAGTTAATATGACTCCAGCCCCCGAGCCCTCCAATTGCCTGGACCCATCAAAGTGAATAGTCCAATAAGTGTTGTATGGCTTTTCCTCTGGTGCCTGCAACTCTGTCCAATCATTGATGAAGTCCACGAGTGCTTGAGATTTGATCGCTATGCGAGGTGTATATTTGAGCCCGTGAGGTCCAAGCTCAATAGCCCACTTGGCAATCCGGCCAGTCGCCTCTCTGTTTTGGATGATATCTCCCAAAGGGGCTGAACTAACCATTGTGATAGGATGACCCTGAAAATAGTGCTTGAGCTTCCAGCTTGCCATAAAAACTCCATACACCAACTTCTGCCAATGCTGATACCTCTGCTTTGATTCGATAAGCACCTCACTAATATAATAAACCGGCCGTTGCCGGATACTCCTTTCCATCCTCCTTGCGCTCCACAACAATAGCCACACTAACAGCCCGGGAATTAGCAACCACATATAGCAGTAAAGGCTCTTTATAAACCGGAGCCGCAAGGACAGGCGGTTCAGCAAACTGTCTGTTCAAATCCTCAAACGCTTTATCAGCCGCGTCGCTCCAGACAAAGTCATCCGTTTTCTTTAACATCTGATATAAAGGGATAGCTTTCTCCCCAAGATGACTGATAAACCGGCTCAAAGCCGCAATCCGGCCTGCTAAACATTGAACGTCATTGATACACGCCGGTTTAGCCAGGGACGTGATGGCTGAATTTTTTTCCGGATTAGCCTCAATGCCCCCGTTAGACACCAGAAAACCCAAGAGCTTGCCTGCCGGAACACCAAAGACACATTTGTCCGGATTAAGCATCATCTTATAAACCCGGAGGTTGTCAAAAGTCTCTCTTAAGTCATCTATCAATGTTTCCTCCTTCCTGGACTTCACCACAATATCATCCACATATGCATGAACATTGCACCCAATCTGCTTATGACAATTCTAAACACAGCGTTGATAAGTCGCCTGGGCACTCTTGAGCCCAAAGGGCATGGAGACATAGCAGAAGGCTCCAAAGGGAGTTGTAAAAGTTGTCTTATCCTGGTCCTTAACTGCCATTTTGTTCTGATGATAACCAGAGTAAGCATCCAGAAAACACAAACGGTCACAACCCGCTGTAGCATCAATAATCTGATCAATACGAGGGAGGGCAAAGGGATCTGCTGGACAAGCCTTGTTCAAATTTGTGTAGCCCAACACATACGCCAAGTGCCATTTTTCTTAAGAACCAGCACCGGATTAGCCAGCCACTCCGGGTGAAAAACCTCCACAATAAACCCTGCGGCCAACAGCCGAGCTACCTCCTCACCAATAGCCTTATGCCTTTCTTCGTTGAAGCGGCGGAGAAACTGCCTGACCGGTTTAAACTTAGGATCTATATTAAGTGTGTGCTCAGCGAATTCCCTCGGTACACCTGGCATGTCAGAAGGCTTCCATGCAAAGATGTCCCGGTTCTCACGGATGAACTCGATGAGCGTGCTTTCCTATTTGGGATCCAAGTTAGCGCTGATGCTGAACTGCTTGGATGAATCGCCAGGAACAAAATCAACCATCTTAGTGTCTATAGACGATTTAAACATCAACGCCGGATCATGCTCCGTAGTTGGTTTTTTCAAAGAAGTCATGTCTGTCGGATCAACCTTGTCTTTATAAAACTTCAGCTCCTCTGTGGCACAAACCGACTCAGCATAAGCCGCATCACCCTCTTCACATTCCAAAGAAATCTTCCTGCTCCCATGTACTGTGATGGTCCCCTTATGACCCGACATCTTAAGCTGTAGATACACATAACACGGCCTCGCCATGAACTTGGCATAAGCCGGTCGTCCGAATAAGGCATGATACAGACTTTTGATTTTCACCACTTCAAAAGACAAGGTTTCTGACCTTGAATCATGATCATCTCCAAAAGCCACCTCTAGGGCTATCTTGCCTACTGGATACGCCGACTTACCAGGCACCACACCATGAAAAATGGTGTTCGACGGTTTAAGATTCTTATCCGTCAATCCCATACGGCAGAAGGTATCATAGTAAAGGATATTGATACTACTTCCTCCATCCATAAGCACCTTGGTGAACTTATACCCCCCAACTTGAGGCGCCACCACTAAGGCCAGATGACCTGGATTATCAACCCGGGGTGGGTGATCCTCTCGACTCCATAAAATTGATTGTTCAGACCAGCGCAAATACTGAGGCACTGTCGGTTCAACAGAGTTCACGACCCTCTTGTGAAGCTTCTGATCACGCTTACACAAGCTAGTGGTGAAGACATGATACTGCCCACTATTCAACTACTTCGGATTGCTTTGATAACCCGACTGCTACTGTTGCTGATTCCCCTGATGGTTATAACCTCCCTGATTGTCCTGATTACCTTGATTACCATGTCCGATCTGATGGCCTTGGAATCCTGAACCGGAGCTGCCGCCTCCATAACTTGGCCCATGAAAACCGCCTCCTGAACCGCTGGGCGGGCCATTGTCGTACTGAAACATATTGGAATTTTGAACTCTCGCATGATGTAATAATCCTTCCAAAGATGTGAAGCTGGCTTCTCCTTCAATCCGTGCTTTGGACAAGGTTGATTTAACAGGCGCTCCAGATTGGGCCTGACCCTCCGCCCCTATGAGGCGGTTTTCCCTTACGATGCTGACCGTTATCCTGAGCGTTGGTGTTAGCCATAAAGTCTAAGCTATTATCTGCTTTGCGCTTACCATTATTCCCATGGCCTGCCGGATTGTGCTGCTACCCCTTAGCATTGCCGTTCTTTTTCCCCTTCCCGTTTTGTCATCCTCCGACTCAGGGTCCTTGGTACTCTCTGAATCGGCATATTTCACCAAAGCAGCCATAAGGGTTGACATGTCATTGCAGTGGCGTTTGGGCCTCCCTAACTTCAGTTTTAATGGCAGAAACCGGCAATTGCCTTCCAACGTCAAAATTGCAGTATCCTAAAAGCACAAGTGCTCCCTAGGTGGTTTTGATAATTGATGACAACATATCTCTTGTTGGACTAACATTTCTATCTAGCATGTTTCAGATAAGTTCAACAATGGAGTGGCATGGACTAAAGGTTGTGGGAACTCCTTCAAGATGCTAAGGACAAAGGATTGGCTAAAGCTTCAAGCTCAAGACTCTTCATTTTACATTTTAGTGATCCAAGATCACATTGAGTCCATAGGAAAAGCCAATACTATCAAGGAGGGATGAGGTGTTGCTTAATGAGCCTCTTGCTTCATGTGCTTAATGATATGCTCCAAAATCCTCAGCTACTTTCCCACTTCCACATATGACCTAAACCCAAAGCCAAACTCGGACCTACCGATTATTCCTATCCGGCACCACCGAGTTTCACTTGTCATAAGCCACTGCCAAACCCTAGCAATTCGGTTCTACCGATAGGGATCTCGGTCTCACCGAGATGGGATTGCAAACTCTCTGTTTCCCTTTCGTAACTTTTCGGTCTCACCGAAAGAGCGAATCGGTCCCACCGAGATTGCAATGTAAATTCAGTGTTTCCCTTTTGTAAATTTTCGGTCTCACCGAAAGAGCAAATCGGTCCCACCGAGTTTGCCTGACCAACTCTCTGGTTAGCTTATTACCAAACTCGGTCTCGCCGAGTTTGTGTAATCGGTCTCACCGAGATTACGTTATGCCCAAACCCTAACCATATTGGTCCTACCGAGTTGCATGTCAGTCCCACCGAAAATCTCTAACGGTCACTAGGTTTACCTTTTCGGTCCGACCGAGTTTGTTGATTCGGTCCCACCGAGATTGGAAAACTGTGTGTAACGGTTGGATTTTGTGTGGAGGCTATATATACCCCTCCACCCCCTCTTCATTTGTGGAGAGAGCCATCAGAACACATACACAATTCCAACTCATATGTTCTGAGAGAGAACCACCTACTCATGTGTTGAGACCAAGATATTCCATTCCTACCATATGAATCTTGATCTCTAGCCTTCCCCAAGTTGCTTTCCACTCAAATCTTCTTTCCACAAAATCCAAATCCTATGAGAGAGAGTTGAGTGTTGGGGAGACTATCATTTGAAGCACAAGAGCAAGGAGTTCATCATCAACACACCATTTGTTACTTCTTGGAGAGTGGTGTCTCCTAGATTGGCTAGGTGTCACTTGGGAGCCTCCGACAAGATTGTGGAGTTGAACCAAGGAGTTTGTAAGGGCAAGGAGATCGCCTACTTTGTGAAGATCTACCGCTAGTGAGGCAAGTCCTTCGTGGGCGATGGCCATGGTGGGATAGACAAGGTTGCTTCTTCGTGGACCCTTCGTGGGTGGTTGCTTCTTCGTGGACCCTTCGTGGGTGGAGCCCTCCGTGGACTCGCGCAACCATTACCCTTTGTGGGTGGAGCCCTCCGTGGACTCGCGCAACCGTTACCCTTCGTGGGTTGAAGTCTCCATCAACGTGGATGTAGGATAGCACCACCTATCCGAACCACGGGAAAAACATCCGTGTCTCCAATTGCGTTTGAATTCTCCAAACCCTTCCCTTTACATTCTTGCAAGTTGCATGCTTTATTTTCCGCTGCCTATACATTCTTTGCATGCTTGCTTGATATGTATTGTGAATGTTGAAATTATGCCTAAACTCCACTTAAACCGAAAAAGCTTAAAAATTGCAACTTTAGCATTAAGTGTCTAATCACCCCCCTCTAGACACATCTACTTCAAGATCCTACAAGTGGTATCAGAGCTTTGGTCTCCATTGCCTTGGTTTAATCACCATTGGAGGAAGATGGATGTGTCTACCTTAGGGAGTCTTAGACATAGAGTGCCTATTCTTGATGGAGAGTATTTTCATGAGTGGAAAAATGAGATGCTTGTAATATTCAATCAATATCATTTGAACAAGTATATTGCTAGCCCTTGTGCACCTCATATTGATCCTTTGCATCCTACCCTAGATGAAGATATTGACATGATTCGCAATCTTAGAACTATTGAGCTCATCATTAGAGGATTGCCCAAAAATTTGATTGCTAGTTTGCCTACTCTTAATTGTGCCTATACTATATGGAAATTTCTTGAGGAACGATTTCCCGATCATTCCTTGAAAACTTTGGATGAAATTCTCCATAAATCTATTGCCTTGAGTAAGATGAACTCTAGTGATCCTAGTTTTGGTAATTGTCTATTTGAACTTACCAATCTTAAGCATGCTAAAGGAGATGTTGGAATCATTAGTGATATCATATTCGAAGCTATAAGAATTCATAAAGGTGACCACTTTGATGATCATTTATCTAATGAATTACCCTCTCTAGGAAATGATGAGTCACAAGATCAAGGTGAACATGGATACTATGATGATGATGATGATAGTGACTTCGATCTTGATGATGCAATAAGACATTTTGGTCTTATGGAAAATCTTCGGGGATATGAGTCAGGAGGAAAGGAATGGGTTCTTGATAGTGGATGTACTGATCATATGACCGGAGATGAAGAGATGTTCCATGAGCTTGCTGAAAATGACGGCCCTCGAAAATATGTCACCTTTGGTGATAATTCAAAGGGTAAAGTGGTTGGCCTTGGTAAGGTGGCCATCTCACATGATAGTTCCATTCAAAATGTCATGCTCGTTGAATCTGTTGGCTACAACTTACTTTCAGTATCTAGACTTGCTGATTTCGGTTTGAATGTCCTATTTACTGAGGTAGAGTGCCAAGTATTTCGTCGAGACAATCATAAAATGGTCTTTACCGGTATGCGTAGAGGTGATCTTTACATTGTCGATTTCTCTAAAAAGGCACAACCTAAAACTTGCTTTATTGCTAAATCCTCAAAAGGTTGGTTGTGGCATAGACGACTAGGTCACGTTGGCATGGGAAACCTTGACAAGCTTATTAAAGGAAATCATATCCTTGGAGTTAACGATGTCATATTTGATAAGGATAGACTTTGCAGTGCTTGTCAAGCAGGTAAACAGGTTGGAGGAAGACATCCCATGAAGAACATCATGACCACAAGGAGGCCACTCGAGCTACTTCATATGGATCTTTTTGGTCCCAACGCCTACAAGAGTCTCGGTGGAAATTCTTTTGGTCTAGTTATAGTTGATGATTTTTCAAGATTTACGTGGGTGTTCTTTCTTAATGACAAGTCGCAGGTCCAGAAGATCTTCAGAAACTTCGCTAGGAAGGCCCAAAATCAGTTTGACGTGAAGATCAAGAAGGTTCGGAGTGACAACGGAACGGAGTTCAAGAATGCAAATGTGGACACCTTTCTTGACGAAGAAGGGATTTCACACGAGTTCTCGGCTACGTACACACCTCAACAAAATGGAGTTGTTGAGAGGAAGAACCGGACGCTCATCGAAATGGCAAGAACGATGCTTGATGAATACAAGACGCCGAAGCACTTTTGGGCAGAAGCGGTTGAGACAGCTTGTCACGCAACAAATCTCTTATATCTTCACAAGCTACTCGGCAAGACGGCATACGAGCTTCTCACTGGTAACAAACCCCAAGTTGGATACTTTCGAGTATTTGGCTCAAAGTGCTACATTCTTGATAAGCATCGTCGTTCAAAGTTTGCTCCTAAATCTCATGAAGGTTTCCTACTTGGTTATGGCTCAAACTCTCACACTTACTGTGTCTACAACAATTTCACCCGAAAGGTTGAAGAGACGGTAGATGTGAAGTTTGACGAATCTAATGGCTCGCAAGTAGAGCAATTGCCAATTGATGTAGGAGACAAAGACCCTTCAGAAGCAATCCAAGACTTGTCCATTGGAAAAATTCGTCCAGCGGAGGTGAAGGAGAGTACTTCATCCGTCCAAGTGGAAGCTTCTACTTCACGACAAAGTGAACCAAGAATTGACACGGAAGCATCCACAAGTGGGACACACCAAGATGAAGAAAATGAGGAAATACATCAAGACGAACATCAACAACCTCCTTCTCCACCACGACAAGAGAACGACAACGTAAACAATGAAGAAGACCAAGAAGAAGAACAAGATGAAGAAGATGTTCGACAAAGACCCAAGCAAAAGCTCTCACGAGTTCGAGCAAGAATTGCCAAAGATCATCACGTCGAGCAAATCTTAAATGATATACAAACCGGGAGAATCACTCGCTCAAAGACTCGTTTAGCTAACTTTTGTGAAAACTATTCATTCATCTCTAGCATTGAATCTATGAAGGTTGAAGAAGCATTGGAAGATCCGGATTGGATAAACGCTATGCATGAAGAGCTACACAACTTTGAGAGAAACCAAGTTTGGACATTAGTTGAGAAGCCCGACAACAACCACAACATCATTGGTACCAAATGGGTGTTTCGCAACAAGCAAGATGAAGATGGACAAGTGGTTCGCAACAAAGCACGTCTCGTCGCCCAAGGATACACACAAGTCGAAGGTATGGACTATGGTGAGACATATGCCCCCGTTGCTAGACTTGAGTCCATTCGCATCTTACTTGCCTATGCTAATCACCATAATATCACCTTGTACCAAATGGACATCAAAAGTGCTTTTCTAAATGGTGAAATAGAGGAGGAAGTTTATGTCAAACAACCTCCCGGTTTTATCAATCCTAAGAAACCAAATCATGTTTACAAACTTCACAAAGCTCTTTATGGTCTTAAACAAGCTCCTAGAGCATGGTATAAATGCTTGACCAAGTTCCTTACTACAAGTGGTTTTGAAATTGGTAAAATTGATTCTACTCTTTTTACTAAAAGGGTTAATGGAGAACTATTTGTATGCCAAATTTATGTTGATGATATCATATTTGGTTCAACTAACCCTCTCTTTAGTGAAAAGTTTGGAAAGCTAATGTCAGAGAAGTTTGAGATGTCTATGATGAGTGAACTCAAATTCTTTCTAGGTTTGCAAATCAAGCAAACTAAGGAAGGTATATTTGTCTCTCAAACAAAGTACACCAAGGACTTATTCAAGAAGTTCAATATGCAAGAATGCAAAGGTATGTCTACACCCATGCCTACTAGTGGACATAATGATTTGACCAAAGATGGTGAACCGGTTGATCAAAAGGTTTATCGCTCTATGATTGGTTCATTGTTATACCTATGTGCTTCACATCCCGATATTATGCTAAGTGTGTGCATGTGTGCACGATATCAAGCTGCTCCTAAAGAATGTCATCTTAAGGCTGTGAAAAGGATAGTGAGATATTTAATCCATACACCAAATTTTGGCATTTGGTATCCTAAGAGGTCTTCTTTTGATCTTGTTGGCTATTCCGACTCATATTATGCCGGAGATAAGGTTGATAGAAAGTCCACTTCGGGTACTTGTCAATTTCTTGGTAGATCTCTTGTGTCTTGGTCTTCCAAGAAACAAAACTCGGTATCCTTATCCACCGCCGAAGCGGAATACATTGCCGCTGGTTCATGTTGTGCTCAATTACTTTGGATGACCCAAACTCTTAAAGATTATGGGATCTATGTGAAACATGTTCCACTACTTTGTGACAATGAAAGTGCTATCAAAATTGGTCATAATCCTGTACAACATTCTCGAACTAAGCATATTGAAGTTCATCATCATTTCATTCGAGATCATGTTGCTAAGGGTGACATTGATCTTAAGCATGTTCGCACCGATAAGCAATTAGCGGATATATTTACTAAACCTCTTGATGAGAAAGTGTTTTGCAGGTTGAGAGGAGAATTGAACATCATTGATGCTTCGAACTTGGAGTAGAAACTCCATTGGATACATGCAAGACATGAGCTTATGACTAATCCATGATATATCTCTTATGATAACTATCTTATGTCTTGGATATATTTGCACCTTGCATGTTGTCTAACCCATGTAGGTGCTTGGTTGAATCTAATTCCATGAGATTGTGACTCACTCACATCTTGAGCAATCTCTACAACCAAGACTCTACACAATGGTGGTTGAAGACAAGGAAGCACAAAACCATTCAAACATATCCTTTGACAAATTCTATGTTGAGCTTCATGATTGTCATTTTTGGATACACAAGTGCTCTTCCTTGCAAGAACTAACCCATGTAGGTAGATGAACTCAAACTCCAAGTGGTGCTCCCAACTCTTGATGAGCTACATCAACCTTGAGCACCCACACAAGTTCAACTACATGAGCAAGAACCACACCACCACCCAAGGTATGTTATTCCATCTTAGAGAAGCTTTACTCCAAGACATGAGTCAAAGCAACTCAACAAGATGTGAATACATCAAGATGCTTAAACGAAAAATGGTAACCCCATTTTGAGCTTAAACGATGAGTATGACCTATGATCAAGTGTTCTCACTTGACTCCTAAGTCAATATACTCTAACATAGGTGACTATGTCACCGCCCAACTCTAGATGAAGTTCTCTTGTGTTCTTTTTGTGTGTATGTCATGCATGTTTAGTTTCTTTCTCTTTTTCAAAAACAAAAAAACTCCATCTAGATTTTTCAGTCTCTTCTCTTTTCTTTCTGTTTATGTTATGCATTTTCTGCATTTAATTCCTTGCAAATCCTTCAGGTAATTCATTGCAAATCTTTGTGAGATCCTACATGTCTAGTGAGCTGAGGTGACAAGTGTTTTTATCTATGTGAACTCGGTTTCACCGACTTGTAATTTTCGGTCCAACCGAATCTTTTCGGTGCCACCGAAACATACCACTCAGTGCCACCGACTTCGCAACAGGAAAAATAGTTTGCCACTTGTTCTATATTTCTTCTGATCCAGCTCTACTCAATGAATCTTGTCCTCTACAAGCATCACAGTTTTATCCATTGCTTTGTGCTGAGTCTCAAGGACCAAACCTATACGACGGATTCCAGAAAGCCCTTCTTGGAAATTGATGTCAAAGGGGGAGAGAGAGATCACATCAAAGCTTGTAGGAGAGAGAGATCACATCAAGGGAGAGAAAAAGTCTCAAGGACCAAACCTACAAGAGAGGAAGTATTAAGGGGGAGAGAGAGACTTCCAGGGGGAGAGAATACTCAAGGATCCCAGATGCTTGATGTTCAAGAGGAGAGATGCCTTTTTGGGGGAAAGACATGTATTTGCATTAAGTTCTATCCATTTGTATCTTTCAGCTCTGATTTTCTGTTCCCTATCTTCTCCCAATATCCCATGTAAGATTCAGGGGGAGCAAGACACCTAAGGGAAAGAAATCAGTCAAATTCATTGCATATCTTTATTCTTGGGGACATGTTGAATCCAATGTGGTACCTTGTACTCACTCTCTACATGTCATCCCAGTCTTGATATTCTTGTGGTTTCTTTTGTTTGCTCTGGCTAGTGGATGTACCTGTGTTATCTAACTTTGTTTGCACAGGTTCATTCCATCCTAAGCCAACTCAAGACAACAAGGTAAGTATATGCATCAAAATCATGAGTATGAGGAGTTCTTGCTTATGTACATACTGTTTGCAAGAAGGACTCATGAGCATGAAGGTATTTTCCTTGATAATCTTTTGCTCTGATGCATATGGCCAAGATACATGTAACACATTGCCTACTCTGTCATGGTTATGCTCTCACATGCCTCTATATTTCATATTTACATGAGTGCATACATGTAGGGGGAGCCTATGCTTGTTACATGTCCTTCCAAAGCTTTACTTGTTGTTCTTTATATCTTTATCTAAAGCTTTGATGTATGTTGCCATCAATTACCAAAAAGGGGGAGATTGAAAGCACAAGTGCTCCCTAGGTGGTTTTGATAATTGATGACAACATATCTCTTGTTGGACTAACATTTCTATCTAGCATGTTTCAGATAAGTTCAACAATGGAGTGGCATGGACGAAAGGTTGTGGGAACTCCTTCAAGATGCTAAGGACAATGGATTGGCTAAAGCTTCAAGCTCAAGACTCTTCATTTTACATTTTAGTGATCCAAGATCACATTGAGTCCATAGGAAAAGCCAATACTATCAAGGAGGGATGAGGTGTTGCTTAATGAGCCTCTTGCTTCATGTGCTTAATGATATGCTCCAAAATCCTTAGCTACTTTCCCACTTCCACATATGACCTAAACCCAAAGCCAAACTCGGACCTACCGATTATTCCTATCCGGCGCCACCGAGTTTCACTTGTCATAAGCCACTGCCAAACCCTAGCAATTCGGTTCTACCGATAGGGATCTCGGTCTCACCGAGATGGGATTGCAAACTCTCTGTTTCCCTTTCGTAACTTTTCGGTCTCACCGAAAGAGCGAATCGGTCCCACCGAGATTGCAATGTAAATTCAGTGTTTCCCTTTTGTAAATTTTCGGTCTCACCGAAAGAGCAAATCAGTCCCACCAAGTTTGCCTGACCAACTCTCTGGTTAGCTTATTACCAAACTCGGTCTCGCCGAGTTTGTGTAATCGGTCTCACCGAGATTACGTTATGCCCAAACCCTAACCATATCGGTCCTACCGAGTTGCATGTCAGTCCCACCGAAAATCTCTAACGGTCACTAGGTTTACCTTTTCGGTCCGACCGAGTTTGTTGATTCGGTCCCACCGAGATTGGAAAACTGTGTGTAACGGTTGGATTTTGTGTGGAGGCTATATATACCCCTCCACCCCCTCTTCATTCGTGGAGAGAGCCATCAGAACACATACACAATTCCAACTCATATGTTCTGAGAGAGAACCACCTACTCATGTGTTGAGACCAAGATATTCCATTCCTACCATATGAATCTTGATCTCTAGCCTTCCCCAAGTTGCTTTCCACTCAAATCTTCTTTCCACAAAATCCAAATCCTATGAGAGAGAGTTGAGTGTTGGGGAGACTATCATTTGAAGCACAAGAGCAAGGAGTTCATCATCAACACACCATTTTTTACTTCTTGGAGAGTGGTGTCTCCTAGATTGGCTAGGTGTCACTTGGGAGCCTCCGACAAGATTGTGGAGTTGAACCAAGGTGTTTGTAAGGGCAAGGAGATCACCTACTTCGTGAAGATCTACCGCTAGTGAGGCAAGTCCTTCGTGGGCGATGGCCATGGTGGGATAGACAAGGTTGCTTCTTCGTGGACCCTTCGTGGGTGGTTGCTTCTTCGTGGACCCTTCGTGGGTGGAGCCCTCCATGGACTCGCGCAACCATTACCCTTTGTGGGTGGAGCCCTCCGTGGACTCGCGCAACCGTTACCCTTCGTGGGTTGAAGTCTCCATCAACGTGGATGTAGGATAGCACCACCTATCCGAACCACGGGAAAAACATCCGTGTCTCCAATTGCGTTTGAATTCTCCAAACCCTTCCCTTTACATTGTTGCAAGTTGCATGCTTTATTTTCCGCTGCCTATACATTCTTTGCATGCTTGCTTGATATGTATTGTGAATGTTGAAATTATGCCTAAACTCCACTTAAACCGAAAAAGCTTAAAAATTGCAACTTTAGCATTAAGTGTCTAATCACCCCCCTCTAGACACATCTACTTCAAGATCCTACAAGTGGTATCAGAGCTTTGGTCTCCATTGCCTTGGTTTAATCACCATTGGAGGAAGATGGATGTGTCTACCTTAGGGAGTCTTAGACATAGAGTGCCTATTCTTGATGGAGAGTATTTTCATGAGTGGAAAAATGAGATGCTTGTAATATTCAATCAATATCATTTGAACAAGTATATTGCTAGCCCTTGTGCACCTCATATTGATCCTTTGCATCCTACCCTAGATGAAGATATTGACATGATTCGCAATCTTAGAACTATTGAGCTCATCATTAGAGGATTGCCCAAAAATTTGATTGCTAGTTTGCCTACTCTTAATTGTGCCTATACTATATGGAAATTTCTTGAGGAACGATTTCCCGATCATTCCTTGAAAACTTTGGATGAAATTCTCCATAAATCTATTGCCTTGAGTAAGATGAACTCTAGTGATCCTAGTTTTGGTAATTGTCTATTTGAACTTACCAATCTTAAGCATGCTAAAGGAGATGTTGGAATCATTAGTGATATCATATTCGAAGCTATAAGAATTCATAAAGGTGACCACTTTGATGATCATTTATCTAATGAATTACCCTCTCTAGGAAATGATGAGTCACAAGATCATGGTGAACATGGATACTATGATGATGATGATAGTGACTTCGATCTTGATGATGCAATAAGACATTTTGGTCTTATGGCAAATCTTCGGGGATATGAGTCAGGAGGAAAGGAATGGGTTCTTGATAGTGGATGTACTGATCATATGACCGGAGATGAAGAGATGTTCCGTGAGCTTGCTGAAAATGACGGCCCTCGAAAATATGTCACCTTTGGTGATAATTCAAAGGGTAAAGTGGTTGGCCTTGGTAAGGTGGCCATCTCACATGATAGTTCCATCCAAAATGTCATGCTCGTTGAATCTCTTGGCTACAACTTACTTTCAGTATCTAGACAATTGTAAAGCGGCGGCCACAATGTTATCCAATGGTGTTAATTGGACAGAACCTGAGCCGGAGGCGGCCCAGAGCTCCCTGCTCCTGCTGGCATTGCTGTTGCTGAACCGGAGAGCATTGCCGCGGTGGTAGAAGAGTGTTGCGCTGGTTGTGTTCCGGCCATGAAGACCGCGACCCGGCTTGGAAGATCGAGGGGGTCCGGAATACTGTTGCCATCAGAACCTCCACTAATCCGGTCGTCCTGTAGCTGATACAGCGACTCGGTCTCTCCGGTTGAAGACTCGTCATCAGAACAGACAACGGTTTCCCCATCAGACGCCGGTCTGTCCTCAGGGATGACACCTACGAAAACATGCCTTGCTGCAGGCTGAACCTGGGTAGGGCTTGCACGCTGAGCCGTCTTGATGATGTCGGTGCAGGTGTCCGGCTCAGGGCCCGGTTCACCGATCTTGCCGATGAAGACGTGAATCCTGCCAAAGGGGACCTGGTACCCGTATTCAATTGAACCGGCCTTGGGACCCCATCCTGCGTCATCGATGTAGAGCTTGCTGCGATGACTTTTAGTCATCCGGCCCACAGAGTATCCCTTGAGTCCTTCGAAGCTGCCCTTCAAGACCTCGAAACCATCATGCGATAGCCCCACGGTGGGCGCCAACTGTCGTGGTTTTGTCACGGCAGATGTCCTCGTGAAAGGACTTAGAGGTGGAGCCATCTCTACGGGTTAGCTTAAAGGGGTTAAACCGGACAAGGGACACGAGGGTTTTTATACTAGTTCGGCCCCTTCAATGAAGGTAAAAGCCTACGTCTAGTTGTGTTGGTATTGCTAGGGTTTCGATGACCAGCAAGCGAATCCGCTTTGCCTGGCTCTCGAGTTGTTGTGTGTTGTTCCTAAACCGCTGCCGGGTCGTCCCTTTATATACACAGGTTGACACCCACCAGTTTACAGAGTCCCGAGGCCGGATCATAAACGTGTCCGGCTCGGTCTCTATCCTTCCTATCTTACAATGCAAGTTACATGAGAAAGTCGGTTTACATCTATAGACCTTAACCCGCCTTTGGGCCTTGGGCCTTTGTAAAGAGCCATCATCCTTACGTCTTCATGGGCTTCTAATCTTCATAGAGTTAATCCAGTTATTCCTGGCCGGTTTACATCCAGTAGTAATATCCCCAACACAAGAGATCACATCTTCAGCGTTGCCGGTGATGTGCAACGTAGCGTAGAACTGAAGAATTAGCTCTTCATTCCAGTCAATGATGTCGGTGCAGAAGTTGAACAGCCAAACATCATGAAGAACACTGAGGACTGGGGTGAAGCAAGGCAACGACTCCATATCAACATGAGGAATATGCTCATGGTCGAAGATCTTGTCTTTCTCGAAAAGCAGAGAAAAATAGAAATTCATCTGACTTGCTGTATAGAAACGCTTCCTTTGAAGACGAGCAGAGTCATAAGGGGTGTAATTAGTGAAGAATACATGCTCATGAAAGAAGTCACCAGCTTTGAACTTCTGTTTCTTTGAGAAGGGATTCTTCGGCTTGGGCTGAGGAGTATCAGTCAATGTCTTCACAGCCTTAGGAATCACAGTCTCAGGAGCTGCAAGCTGAGGAATTTCAATAGCAATATCTTTAGTGGCAGCCTGGGTCTCCATTTCTTCAACAGCATGAGCATCAGCACTAGTGGCTGGAATTTCTTTAGGAATGCTTAGCGGTGAAGCTTGAGGTTCATCAAACCCTGTATGAATTTCTTCAGTGTGAACCGAGGACCGAGGAATTTGTTGCAGAGGAGTGAATAGTGGTGAATTGGGGTGATGACTTTCCCAGTAGTCATCATTTAGAATAGGAGTGGAGCACCCAATGTCCATGTCTTCATCTTCTTCATCAATTTCCTTAACGCCCGTCTCTTCAGCTGTGAACTGAGGCATGGGTGATGATACCAATGGAGTGGACATAATGTTTTCCACCTCAATTTCCTCATCCAACTGCTCTGACGAAGCAGCAGAAGGATTTTCTTCATCTGATCCACTAGGGATTTCATAATCCTCACCAAAGGGAACGATCTCCTTTGATGGCATGCTTGAGACAGGAACATCATCGATAGGATTCTCATAAGAGCTTGTCAAAATCTTCGCCTTCTTGGGAGAAGAAGACTCTGAGGAAGCGGATGCTTTCCTTTTCTTCACTGCTGCTCGCTCCACAGCTTTGGCTTTCTTTCGCTTCTGATGCAGAAGGAAGAACATGACTTGGCATTGGTGCAGGAGGAGCAGAGGAAATTGGTTCATTTACCTCAGGTGCAACTGATGTAGTTGCCCTGGCTTGTTCAGTGTCTTCAGGCGCAGCGATAGATGCTTCAGCTGGCCTGGCTTGTTCTTCAGGCGCAACACTAGTGATTACCCTGGCAATTTCATCAGCGGCTGGAATAGCTTCATCAGCCCTGGTACTTTCATTTTCATCAGCAGCCTGATTTTCATCAGCAGTGCTGGCATGTTCTTCAGTAGGCTGAGCAGATGCTTCAGCCTGAGGAGATTCATGTTGCGTTGGGGCTGCAACATTGGAGGTGAATCCCTTTGCCATGTTGACAAATTTGACCTTGGCTCCCAGCCAATCTGCATGGTAGACGTCAAATTCATCACTGAGTGCCTTGATCTCAGCTTGCATAGTCACAAGTTCATCAGTTGTCGTCTTGACAACGTTTTTCTTCAGAAAATGCTCTTTCTTGTATAGAGCCTTCTTGAGCTTCCTGGCCGTCTCAAATTTCCATTTTTCTTCGCCTATGAAGGCTGTCAACATGTGACTTTGGCTAGGAGTGAGCTTGAAGTCAGGCATAGGTGTGTTGGGGTCCTTGTGCAAGAGATCAATCAAATCAAGGATCATCTTGGGATCCAACAGAAGAGGCACATCTGTGCCTTTGGCTCTAGTGGCCCTTTGCTATCTATCTCTGATGATTTCAACGAGTTCTTCATCATCAGCTTCGTCTTCACTAGACGACACATGAAAAGCAACCTGCTTCTTGTGAGGACTTGGTCTAGAGCCTCGTCCAGCAGTAGCCTTGGTATTCAGCAAGGTTGGGCCTGTTGAGGATTGCGGAGGAGCTGAAGAACTTGCAGAGGCCCCTGAGGCAATTGAGATGCCTGTGGTCCTTTGGCAAGTGGCAAGATGCACAGGTACCGAGGATTTTGTCGAAGCAACTGAGGGCTTTGCAACAGGAGGAACTGGAATAGTTTGAGGAATTTGCCTTGAGGGTATAGAGGAGTTGGGCCGTGAGGGCATTGCTGAGGTGCTCGGTGGTTTGCGAGCAGGCTTCTTTTGCATAGACTTCCTGGGCTTGCTAGCAGAAGCCTCAGCAGTAGCAGCAACAGAGTCTTCGTTAAATTTCCTCACTGCTTCCTTAGCCATTTTGGCCAGTTTTGCTTGCCGTTTGGCCCATTCATCAGGATTTTCCTCACCGCGCTTGAGGCTGGTGGGATCAGCAATTTGGCCAGGTGCCAATGGAGGTCTTGGGCAAGGAGGGTGTAGAGCGAATTTCTTCATGTACTTTGGAGTGACATATCGATACTCCCTCCATTCCTGTTGAGGGAGTCCTGGAATAGGGGGTCCCCGGGCGTCCGGGCTATGTGACGTGGGCCGGACTGGTGAGCCGTGAAGATACAAGATAGAAGGCTTCCCCCGTGTCGGGGTGGGACTCTCCTTGGCGTGGAAGGCAAGCTTGGTGTTCGGATATGAAGATTCCTTTCACTGTAAACCGACTCTGTACAAACCCTAGCCCCCTCCGGTATCTATATAAACTAGAGGGTTTAGTCTGTAGAGGCAGTCATAATCATACATGCTAGACATCTAGGGTTTAGCCATTATGATCTCGTGGTAGATCAACTCTTGTAACCCCTATACTCATCAAAGTCAATCAAGCAGGACGTAGGGTTTTACCTCCATCAAGAGGGCCCGAACCTGGGTAAACATCGTGTCTCCTGCCTCCTGTTACCTTCAATCCTTAGACACATAGTTCGGGACCCCCTACCCGAGATCTGCCGGTTTTGACACCGATATTGGTGCTTTCATTGAGAGTTCCTTTGTGTCATCGATGAAGGATTCGATGGCTCGTTCGATCATCCACAATGATGCTGTTTCGTGGGAGATTCCCCCCCCCCCGGGGAAAATTTTCATGTTCGGTGGCTTCGCGTTGCGAGCCAACTCGATTGGTCACCTTGAGCAGATCGACAGCTACACCCTTGGTCATCAGACCAGTTTCAGGAGCTTAAACTATGTCGCTGATGTCCGAGGAGATTTGATCTTCAAAGGGTTCGTGGCCCCAATTACCACTCTGACCTTAGATCCAGAGCAGGCCGACAGGTCCGAAGACGGGAGTCTAGAGCCCACCGAACTCTCTCCACTTGTGGAGTGATACTTCTCCAACGTATCTATAATTTTTGATTGCTCCATGCTATATTATCTACTGTTTTGGACATTATTGGGCTTTATTTTCCACTTCTATATTATTTTTGGGACTAACCTATTAACCAGAGGCCCAGCCCAGAATTGCTGTTTTTTTGCCTATTTTAGGGTTTCGAAGAAAAGGAATATCAAACGGAGTCCAAACAGAATGAAACCTTCGGGAACGTGATTTTCTCACCGAACATGATCCATGAGACTTGGACCCTACGTCAAGAAACAAAGGAGGAGGCCACGAGGTAGGGGGGCGCGCCTACCCCCCAGGCGCGCCCTCCACCCTCGTGGGCCCCCTGTTGCTCCACCGACGTACTCCTTCCTCCTATATATACCTACGTACCCCCAAACGATCAGATACGGAGCCAAAACCCTAATTCCACCACCGTAACTTCCTGTATCCACGAGATCCCATCTTGGGGCCTGTTCCGGAGCTCCACCGGAGGGGGCATCCATCAGGGAGGGCTTCTACATCAACACCATAGCCTCTCCCATGAAGTGTGAGTAGTTTACCTCAGACCTTCGGGTCCATAGTTAGTAGCTAGATAGCTTCTTCTCTCTTTTTGGATCTCAATACAATGTTCTCCCCCTCTCTTGTGGAGATCTATTCGATGTAATCTTCTTTTTGCTGTGTGTTTGTTGAGATCCATGAATTATGGGTTTATGATCAAGTCTATCTATGAACAATATTTGAATCTTCTCTGAATTCTTTTATGTATGATTGGTTATCTTTGCAAGTCTCTTCGAATTATCAGTTTGGTTTGGCCTACTAGATTGATTTTTCTTGCAATGGGAGAAGTGCTTAGCTTTGGGTTCAATCTTGCGGTGTCCTTTCCCAGTGATAGTAGGGGCAGCAAGGCACGTATTGTATTGTTGCCATCGAGGGTAACAAGATGTTTTTTTATCATATTGCATGAATTTATCCCTCTACATCATGTCATCTTGCTTAAGGCGTTACTCTGTTTTCATGAACTTAATACTCTAGATGCATGCTGGATAGCGGTCGATGAGTGGAGTAATAGTAGTAGATGCAGGCAGGAGTTGGTCTACTTGTCTCGGACGTGATGCCTATATACATGATCATACCTAGATATTCTCATAACTATGCTCAATTCTGTCAATTGCTCAACAGTAATTCGTTCACCCACTGTAAAATACTTATGCTCTTGAGAGAAGCCACTAGTGAAACCTATGGCCCCCGAGTCTATCTTCATCATATTAATCTTCCAATACTTAGTTATTTCCTTTGCTTTTTTTACTTTGCTTTTATTTTACTTTGCATCTTTACCACAAAAATACCAAAAATATTACCTTATCATATCTATCAGATCTCACTCTCGTAAGTGACCGTGAAGGGGTTGACAACCCCTTATGACGTTGGTTGCGAGGAGTTACTTGTTCTGTGCAGGTACTAGGGACGCACGCGCAACCTCCTACTAGATTGATACCTTGGTTCTCAAAAACTGAGGGTAATACTTATGCTACTTTGCTGCATCATCCTTTCCTCTTCGGGGAAATCCAACGCAGTGCTCAAGAGGTAGCAAGAAGAATTTCTAGCGCCGTTGCCGGGGAGGTTCGCACAAGTCAAGATTTGACTCCCGACAACGAGCCATTTCTGGCGCCGTTGAGTCAACATACCAAGTACCCATCACATACCCTTATCTCCCACATTACATTATTTTCCATTTGCCTCTCGTTTTCCTCTCCCCCACTTCACCCTTGCTGTTTTATTCGCCCTCTGTCTCTCTATCCTCCCTCTCTTTCTCTATTTGCCTCTTTTTGCCCGCTTGCTTTTGTTTGCTTGTGTGTTGGATTGCTTGCTTGTCACGATAGCTCAAGATAACACTAAATTGTGTGACTTTACCTATACCAACAACAATGATTTTATTAGCACTCTGATTGCTCGTCTTACCGATGCTGAATCTTGTGAAATTAATGCCGCTTTGCTGAATATTGTCATGAAAGATCCGTTTTCCAGCCTTCCTAGTGAAGATGCCACTACCCATCTAAATAGCTTCGTTGATTTGTGTGATATGCAAAATAAGAAAGATGTTGATAATGATATTGTTAAATTGAAGCTATTTCCTTTTTTGCTTAGAGATCGTGCTAAAGCTTGGTTTTCGTCTTTGCCTAAAAATAGTATTCATTCGTGGAATAAGTGCAAAGATGCTTTTATCTCTAAGTATTTTCCTCCTGCTAAGATCATGTCCCTTAGAAATGATATTATGAATTTTAAGCAACTTGATCATGAACATGTTGCACAAGCATGGGAGAGGATGAAATTAATGATACGTAATTGCCCTACTCATTGTTTGAATTTGTGGATGATTATACAAATTTTTTATGCCGGATTGAATTTTGCTTCTAGAAATCTTTTAGATTCGGCCGCGTGAGGCACTTTTATGAAAATCACTTTAGGAGAAGCTACTAAACTCCTAGATAATATTATGGTTAATTATTCTCAATGGCATACTGAAAGATCTACTAATAAAAAGGTGCATGCGATAGAAGAAATTAATGTTTTGAGTGGAAAGATGGATGAACTTATGAAATTATTTGCTAGTAAGAGTGTTTATTCTGATCCTAATGATATGCCCTTGTCTACCTTGATTGAGAATAATAATGAATCTATGAATGTGAATTTTGTTGGTAGGAATAATTTTGGTAACAGCGCGTATAGAGGAAATTTTAATCCTAGGCCTTATCCTAGTAATCCCTCTAATAATTATGGTAATTCCTACAACAATTCTTATGGAAATTATAATAATATGCCCTCTGATTTTGAATGTAATATTAAAGAATTTATTACTTCGCAAAAGAATTTCAATGCTTTGATTGAAGAAAAATTGCTTAAGATTGATGATTTCGCTAGGAACGTTGATAGAATTTCTCTTGATGTTGATTCTTTAAAGCTTAGATCTATTCCTCCTAAGCATGATATCAATGAGTCTCTCAAATCATGAGAATTTCCATTGATGAGTGCAAAGAAAGAACCGCTAGGATGCGTGCTAAGAAAGATGCCTTTATAAGAGCATGTTTGTCGGTGTCAAAACCGGCGGATCTCGGGTAGTGGGTCCCGAACTGTGCGTCTAGGCCGGATGGTAACAGGAGGCAGGGAACACGATGTTTTACCCAGGTTCGGGCCCTCTTGATGGAGGTAAAACCCTATGTCCCGCTTGATTAATATTGATGATATTGGTAGTACAAGAGTAGATCTACCACGAGATCAAGGAGGCTAAACCCTAGAAGCTAGCCTATGGTATGATTGTTGTATATGGAGTTGATTGCCTACGAACTACAACCCTTCGGTTTATATAGACACCGGATAGGGTTAGGGTTACATAGAGTCAGTTACAATGATAGGAGATCTTGAATATCCGCATCGCCAAACTTGCCTTCCACGCCAAGGAAAGTCCCATCCGGACACGGGACGAAGTCTTCAATCTTGTATCTTCATAGTCCTGGAGTCCGGCTGAAGGTATAGTCCGGCTACCCGAACACCCCCTAATCCAGGACTCCCTCAGTAGCCCCCGAACCAGGCTTCAATGACGACGAGTCCGACGCGCAGATTGTTCGGCATTGCAAGGCGGGTTCTTCTCCAAATCTTGTGTACCTGTTGGAATAATGTCCGATTTTTGTAATGTAGTGCTCCTCGGCTTCCACGCCCAATAATGGCCGTCTTCCATGTGTCAAACGAATGCGAAAAGCTGGGGCGTTTTTACATCCACACCCCTAGCCATATAAACGAGCCGCCTATTTAAGGGGATGGGGATTTAGGTCCAAACCACATCTTCTCCTTTCCGCGAGTTATCATCAGAGCGCTTCCAGCAAAGGTCCATTCCAACATGACCAGCCGTCGCAGCTCCTCCCCTCGCCCCTCCAGTCCCAAACCCGGGGACTGGGAGAGTTGCACCATCCCGCATAGCGAGTTAGTGTCGCTTCAGGCCAAGGGATTTCTCCCTCAGGCATACATGGTCCCGGTCCGAGCCGGTCTCGCCACCTACAATGGCGGAAAACAAGCGGAGAGCACCCCCAATCCTTCTAAAGGAGAGTGGGTGTGCCTCGTCCCCTATCTAATAAGGGGACTGGGACTTCCAATTCATCCATTTCTCCACGGGCTTCTGGAGTTCTACGGCCTCCAGCTGCACAATCTCACGCCCGCCTCCGTATTGCATATTGCGGGTTTCGTCGCCCTTTGCGAGCTATTTTTAGGCGTTGAGGCTCATTTCGCACTGTGGAAGAGGTTATTCTGCCTGGTGCCCCGTTCTCGAGAGGGGTCTATATACCAAGTGGGTGGAGCCGAAGTATGGCGCATCGCCGGGACCGGATACCTATCCGGAACCCCAAAGAAGGCGTCCGAGGACTGGCCTTCGGAATGGTTTTATATAGATGACGTCCCGCTATTGGACCCTATCCGGGCCGGTCTCCCTGAGTTCAACAGTGCTCCATTGAAGAAACGCTTGAGCTGGCGTCCGCGGAGCTCTTAGAGAGAAAGCGACAGAGACGTCCTTTACCTGATGGGCCGGATAAGACTGTTGGCTCATTCCGGACTAACCATGATTGGAGTCATGGCCGCATGCATTATGCGGGGGGTGCAGCCGCTTCAATATAGAGGCCACCCCATGTGGGATTTCAACGGGGAGGATGATGCCACACGTTACGGTCATAAGGGGCCGGCCTCAGCCGCCGCCCTAGTAAAGATCTTATCCTCTTTGTACAAGGGAGAAAAGGAGGAATTCCTTCGCGTCAACCCGCGGGCCGAATTTAGTATGTACGATCCTCCAAGTTGGGTAAGTGAACAATTGCGCTTGCCCGTTTGTTTTATACTCCCATGGTTAGATAGGTAGTCTAATGACTTCAATGCAGGAACTGCGACAGGAGGTAAAGGATATAAGCAGCCGCCCTCCACAGCTCGAGGACCCAGAACGGTCCCTCAATCTGGACTTCGAAGAGGATCCGGACATATCGGTGGAGCTTATCGACGGGGTGTTCCATCAGCTAAGCAAGGACAATACCTTGGTAGCCATTACGGCGGATTACCCAGGGTTAATCCCGGCCTCCCAGGTGACAAAAACCGGGGTCTTATTCCCTTGAAATAGATTCCACCCTCACGTAGCCCGGTGTTTCTGATGACAGCCATGTTTTGCAGGGGAGATTTCTGAGGCAGGAGGCCGAACCTGCGGCGGCTAGCCAACGAGGTGCCGCAGGGCCCCGTGGGGCAAAAAGGAATGAAGTCCAGACTGAAATGCCGGCGCAAAGGTATAGTGCACCCTCTGTTTCCCTGGAGTTATTCTGTCAGGGCATATTAACGTTCGTGCTATCTTCAGAATGAAGAGACCTCGCCGGACTACATCCGGAGAGGTCACCAATCGCGCCTCCACCAGCCAGGATCCAACGTCTGGCCAGGAAGCGGAGGCGAGCACAAGGCGCGCACCGGACGCTCCTTCGGCAGAGGATGCGGACAGGCTGTCTGCCACAAATTCTGAAGTGGAGAGTGCCATGAACCACAGGCGTCGCCGGACAATTCTACGCGACACTTGTTTCTCCCAAGAGGCTTTAGATGCCTTTAATTCGGGAGATGCGTACCTCCGTGCCTCTCAAAATGGTTTAGCCAGAGCCACGGAGCAGTATGTAAAAGACATACGGGTAAGAAAATTTTGGTTATATATATATGCCAATAGCCCCCGAGACTTGAAGCAGTTAGAGCAACTGATTTAAGGATCATTTAATATGCAGCTTCTTACAGAGAAGAATACCGTACTGTCCCAGGAGCTGGAAAAGTGTAAGGCCCAACTAGAGGCCGCACTAGCCGCAGCAGGGGAGCCCAAAGAGACCCCCTGAGGTAAGATACACTTCGAAAGATTAGTATTGTGCGGTGTGGGTGCAAATCTGACAAACCATATTGCAGATGGCGCCGGACTCGATCCGGACAAGCAACAACTCTTACGCCGGCTAAAGGCCGGTGAGAGTACGTTGACAAAGGTGAGGCGAGAGAAGAATGATCTTCAGGATGCCAACACCAAGCTGGACGTCGAACTTAAAGATGTTCGTGGCCAGCTGTCGGACTCCACGAAGGAGAATCAGCGGCTTCGACGCGGCATTTTTAGTAAGTGCTTGAACGAACTTTGAAAAAAGAGTTCGGCGATGAAGTCGACTAACAGAGTAATGTCTATAGGTATGCTCACAGGTCGTCCTGCAGAGGAGATGCCCGGTTCTACGGGTGACCTTCTTCCCGAACTCATGCAACTGCACGAGCGAATTCGGCAGGCGATGTGAGGTGTTGCCCAAGCCTTATGGCCTGCCCACTCCATGCCCGAGGGCCTTGGAGAGCTTGCGGAGAAGCTGAAGGGAGCTCGGCGGCGCTTCCGGTTGTGGAAGATATCGGCCTGCCGACAAGGCGCTAGGGAAGCCTGAGCCATGGTGAAGACCCGTTTTACGAAGTCTGACCCAAACCACATGGCCGAGGTCGGACCAGTGGGGCCTGACGGGAAGGAGATCCCTGTGAGCTTAGTATACGGCCAAGTAGAGTTGGCCGCGAAGTATTCCCAGCAGGACTATAAATTAGACAGCCTATTAGATGGTATAGAAGAGGAATACAATCAGTCAGAATGACTATGTAATTTTGAATTGACATGTGTAATGCCTTCTAGCCGGATTGTAGATCGTTTGTCGTTGCCGACCTTTTCTCTTCAACCTCGGGACCTGACGGTCCGGAGTGTGTCCGAATACCATAGCGGTTATATAAGAACCGTGGTATGCGTGGAGACCAGGCGTAGGGGTCATTAGTGCTTTATCAGACAAGTGCCCAACTAGTTATGTTATATTACATGGTTAGTAAGAAACATCTTCCAGAGAGAATAGTTCCGTTAGGGGTTCCTTTCGCTGGGAGGCATGCCCTAAAGTGCATGTCCGGACTGCGTAAAAAGACGCAGAAAAAGCATCTGGGGGCGCATAAAATGAGTAAAAAGATCATATTTTATCTCACCGACCGAATATTCCCTTAAGAACGCTAGCTTTCGGCTTCACCCAGTCTGAGGTACACATCCGGCTGACCCGGCAGTAACAATCGCAGAGGTGCTCCCTTTACCGCCTAGCCGAACAATCGGGAACGTAGGGGTAAGCACAGGAGCCAGGCAACCCAGCTTGGCCAAAACTTAAGTCATATCGATGCATATAATGGTGAAGAAAAAGGTACATGCGGAAGTTTGACGCATGTGTTGGGCGTGAAGCCCGTATAAATAAGCTTCTGTTAAAGAAGCCCCCAGGTTCAATGAGCGCGAGTGGCGCGTCACTAGATGAGCCTTTAAGGGCTATAAAAGAAAAGAGGGGAAGGAGAAAAATGTAAGACAGAAAAATGCAAAAAATGGACAGAGGAAGGAGACGAACACAGAGTCCGGTGCTAGGCATAGAATCTTCGGAGACGGGTGGCATTCCACGGGTTCGGCTCGAGTCGGTTATCCGACGCATCTCGCAGGCAGTACGCCCCGCCAGTCAGGACTTGGTTGATTATGAATGGACCTTCCCACTTGGGCTTGAGTTTGTCCTTTTTCTTATCCGGCAGGTGTAGAACTAGTTCGCCAACATTGTAATTTTTGGCCCGTACTTCTCTGCTTTGATATCTTCGGGCCTGCTGTTGATAAAATGCGGAACGGGCTTTTGCCATGTCACGCTCCTCCTCCAGGGCGTCCAAGTTGTCCTGCCGATCGAGCTCGGCTTCTCTTTCTTCGTACATGCGCACTCTAGGTGAGTCATGAATTATGTCGCAGGGCAGAACTGCCTCTGCGCCGTACACCATAAAAAATGGTGTGTATCCGGTGGTGCAATTGGCGTGGTCCGCAGCCCCCATAGCACGGAGTCGAGCTCCTCTACCCAGTGCGTGTTAGATTCCTTGAGGGACCGCACCAGTTTGGGTTTAATGC
Organism: Triticum urartu; assembly: GCF_056163025.1. Lineage (NCBI taxonomy): Eukaryota > Viridiplantae > Streptophyta > Magnoliopsida > Poales > Poaceae > Triticum > Triticum urartu. Next base: position 410,804,574 of record NC_141879.1, on the reverse strand, counting down.
CGCTCATGATAAGACCATTTGCACGTTCGACCTGGCCGTTGGTTTGTGGGTGATAGACGGAAGCATAATCGAGCTTGATGCCCATGTTTTTGCACCAGAGTTTTACCTCGCCGGCGGTAAAGTTTGTACCGTTATCGGTTATGATGTTGTGGGGGACGCCATAACGGTGTACAACCCCGGATATGAAGTCTATCACAGGTCCGGATTCGGCCGTTTTAACAGGCTTGGCTTCTCTCCATTTGGTGAATTTATCCACCATGACTAGTAAGTATTTTTTCCTATCGGTCCCACCTTTAAAGGGTCTGACCATGTCAAGCCCCCAGACCGCAAAAGGCCAGGTGATGGGTATAGTTTGGAGTGCAGTGGGTGGCATATGGCTTTGGTTGGCAAAAAGTTGGCAACCAGCGCATCGTTGGACTAGGTCCTGAGCGTCTGCCCGGGCCGTCGGCCAATAGAAGCCTGTATGGAAAGCCTTGCTAACAAGGGACCGAGCAGCGGCGTGGTGACCACCGAGTCCAGCATGAATTTCAGCCAGAAGGTTCCGCCCTTCCTCTTCGGAGATGCACCTTTGAAGGACTCCAGTAGTGCTTTTCTTATAAAGCTCTCCCTCATGGACTCTATAGGCTTTAGATCGCCGCACTATGCAGCGGGCCTCGTTTTGGTCCTCCGGGAGTTCCTGCCTAGTAAGGTAGGCTAGGAATGGTTCTGTCCACGGGGCGGTTGTTGATAATATCTTATAGTGGTACTTCCGAGGCTACTGTTATTGAACACTCTTGAAAGTAGTGTCGTAGCTTCCGGGATGCCATGAATACCGCGTATGCAATCTTTTGATAATGCGGGTACCGTGATTTGCATGGAGTGAGGACAGTGGATACGTAGTAGACCGGCCTTTGAAGGGGGAATTTGTGTCTATCCGTTTCCCGCTCGACAACGAGCACTGCGCTGACAACTTGATGTGTTGATGCAATGTACAATAACATTGGTTCGCCGGTGTTCGGCACGGCCAGGACTGGGTTTGTTGCCAATATGGCTTTTATTTCATCAAGTCCGACCGTGGCGGCCTCCGTCCACTCGAAGTGTTCGGTGTGCCGAAGGAGGCGATAGAGGGGTAGTGCCTTTTCTCCCAAGCGGGAGATGAAGCGGCTTAAAGCCGCCACGCATCCGGTTAATTTTTGTATTTGTTTGAGGTCCTTTGGGATATCTAGTTGTGACAAAGCTCGGATCTTGGCTGGATTTTCTTCAATTCCTCTACCGGATACAATGAAGCCCAAGAGCTTTCCGGCTGGAACGCCGAAGACGCATTTTTCCGGGTTGAGCTTGATGTCATATTTTCGGAGGTTATCGAATGTAAGCCTCAAGTTGTCTACTAGAGATTCGACATGTCTTGATTTGACGACCACATCATCAACATACGCCTCCACTGATTTGCCGATCTGATTTGCCAGACATGTCTGGATCATGCGCTGATATGTTGCGCCGGCGTTTTTCAGCCCGAAGGGCATTGTGTTGAAGCAGAATGGGCCATATGGTGTGCTGAATGCTGTTGCGGCTTGGTCTGATTCTACCATCTTGATTTGATGGTATCCGGAGTATGCGTCGAGGAAACACAATGAGTCGTGTCCTGCGGTGGCATCGATAATTTGATCGATACGGGGGAGGGGGAAGGGATCCTTTGGGCAAGCCTTGTTGAGGTCTTTAAAATCGACACACATGCGCCAGGATTTGTCCTTCTTTGGTACCATCACCAAGTTTGCCAGCCAGTCCGGATGTTTTAGGTCTCTAATGAATCCGGCCTCCAATAGCTTGGCTAGCTCCTCTCCCATAGCCTGTCTCTTGGGTTCGGAAAAACGCCGAAGGGCTTGTTTGACAGGTTTGAATCCTTTTAGGATATTTAAGCTGTGTTCGGCCAGCCTGCGTGGGATCCCTGGCATGTCTGAAGGGTGCCAGGCGAAAATGTCCCAGTTCTCTCGTAGGAACTCTCGCAGTGCGGCGTCTACATCAGGGTTCAGTCGTGCCCCGATGGAAGCTGTTTTATTGGGGTCCGTTGGATGGACCTGGAATTTGACTATTTCGTCAGCTGGCTTGGATGTGGATTTGGATCTCTTATCGAGTATCACATCATCCCTGTTAACCGTGGAGCGCAACGCAGTCAGTTCCTCGGCCGCTAAGGCTTCGGATAGTGCCTCAAGGGCTAATGCGTCCGTCTTGTTTTCGGCGCGGAGTGCTACGTCCGGATCACTAGCTAGAGTGATAATTCCGTTCGGCCCGGGCATCTTAAGCTTCATGTACCCGTAATGGGGTATTCCTTGGAAGATTGAGAATGCTTCCCGTCCCAGTAAAGCGTGATATCCGCTTTTGAACGGGGCCACCTGAAACGTGACTTCTTCGGACTTGTAATTATCCGGCATGCCGAACACCACATCTAGTGTGATTTTTCCTGTGCAGCGTGCTTCCCGACTGGGGATTATTCCTCTAAAGGTTGTGCTGCTTCGCTCGATGCGGTTCCAGTCTATTTCCATTTTTTGAAGGGTTTCCTCATAAATGAGGTTCAGTCCGCTGCCTCCATCCATGAGCACCTTGGTGAGGCGAAAGCCGTCCACTATGGGACTGAGGACCAATGCGGCTGGTGCTCGGGCTGTTCGGAATCTAGGTTCATCACTTGCGTTGAAGGTAATAGCAGTGTCGCTCCATGGATTTATTGTTGCAACTTGATAGACTTCGGCGAGGCTGCGGAGTGTTCTTTTTCGCATACTGTTTGATGCGAAAGTCTCGAAGACTATGAGAACGGTACTGGTGTCCTCGGGCTGGCTTTCTGCAGCCTCCAGAATTAAGAGGTCCTCGCCAATTTTGGCCACCTGCCGGAGTATCCAACATGCTCTAAGGCTGTGAGTTGGTGTGGTGTCCTCTGTACTGTGGATTCTACAGGGTCCATCAAGCCACCTTTCCAGTACGGTTCCATGCCCTGTAGAGGGTTTTGGCTTTTTGGTGTTTATCCGGGGTGTCCTATGATGATGCACCCTCTTAGTTCGGACGGGATTACTATTCAAGGCCGGATTATCCCAAAATTTTATTTCGGTTTTCCAGGCGCTTTCCATCGCACAGTATTTTTGTACTATGGATGCCAAGTCAGCGAAGCGTGTAATATCACGACGACTTACGGCATTAAGGATTCCCTCGTCCGTGCAATTACTGCAGAAAATTGAGATTGCGTCTCCCTCGCGGCAATCCTTTATCCTGTTCATAACCAGGAGGAATCTGGCCCAGTAATGATGTACTGTTTCCTCGGGCCTCTGCCTGATTTGGGAGAGATCGCTTATGTTCGGGTGGGCGGGTGACGTTGAATCTGAAACCTCACCCAATCCAAGATTCGGAGGCCGAAGAGTTTCCGAGCTCTGAAGTTCGGATTCTTGGATGTTGTCCAACGAATCTAGCCTGTTGCCTGATACTAAGCTCAGGTCTTGAGTTACATCCTCCTCTCCGCGGGTATCCGGCTTGGAGGAGTCGGGAATTCAGACGTAGCTAGTCCTTAAAATAGATGAAGGGTCGCCGCACTGCGCCTCTACCACGACAACGTGGTGGGTGACTTGGGGAGAGTTAATTTCTCTTAGATCGGGTTTAAGCCCAACCTGGTCATAATCCGTAGCGACCCCCAGGGCGGCGATGCGATCCAAGAGCTCGTTTACGGAAGAGAGCTCCATTGGATCTAGCTGCTCGACGAGCTCCGAGCCGACGTGTAGGTTGCTTTTGATGACCTGAGAGGTCACCGTCGGCGCAACAGCCGAACAGGCGGTCATGAGGAAACCACCTAGCCGGAGAGTTTGGCCGACAGCCAAGGCTCCCTTAGCAACGGTGCCGTCTTTAAAGACGGGAGGAGGCATCCTTCCTGATTGCGACGGCACAGAGGAACTCTCAATGAAAGCACCAATGTCGGTGTCAAAACCGGCGGATCTCGGGTAGTGGGTCCCGAACTGTGCGTCTAGGCCAGATGGTAACAGGAGGCAGGGAACATGATGTTTTACCCAGGTTCAGGCCCTCTTGATGGAGGTAAAACCCTATGTCCTGCTTGATTAATATTGATGATATAGGTAGTACAAGAGTAGATCTACCGCGAGATCAAGGAGGCTAAACCCTAGAAGCTAGCCTATGGTATGATTGTTGTATATGGAGTTGATTGCCTACGGACTACAACCCTCCGGTTTATATAGACACCGGATAGGGTTAGGGTTACATAGAGTCAGTTACAATGATAGGAGATCTTGAATATCCGCATCGCCAAACTTGCCTTCCACGCCAAGGAAAGTCCCATCCGGACACGGGACGAAGTCTTCAATCTTGTATCTTCATAGTCCTGGAGTCCGGCTGAAGGTATAGTCCGGCTACCTGAACACCCCCTAATCCAGGACTCCCTCAGTGTTCTTCTAGTTCCGATCAAAATAAAGATGAAGATCTAAAAGTTATTGATGTGTCCCCTATTAATTCTTTGTTTTGCAATATGAATCTTGATAATGATGGGACTGAATATGATCCACCTTTACCTAGAAGGCGTTCCAAAAATTCGGAGTTTTTAGATATTGATGCTAAATTTGATGAAAGTGGGATCGTAGAAATTAAAACCCTAGATGTTGCTAAACCCACTATTATGGATTTCAAGGAATTTAATTATGAAAATTGCTCTTTGATTGATTGTATTTCCTTGTTGCAATCCGTGCTAAATTCTCCTCATGCTTATAGTCAAAATAAAGCGTTTACTAAACATATCGTTGATGCTTTGATGCAATCTTATGAAGAAAAACTTGAGTTGGAAGTTTCTATCCCTAGAAAACTTTATGATGAGAGGGAACCTACTATTAAAATTAATATTAAAGATCATGAATGCTACGCTTTGTGTGATTTGGGTGCTTGTGTTTCCACGATTCCAAAGACTTTGTGTGATTTGTTAGGTTTCCGTGATTTTGATGATTGCTCTTTAAACTTGCACCTTGCGGATTCCACTATTAAGAAACCTATGGGAAGAATTAATGATGTTCTTATTGTTGCAAATAGGAATTATGTGCCCGTAGATTTTACCGTTCTTGATATAGATTGCAATCCTTCATGTCCTATTATTCTTGGTAGACCTTTCCTTAGAACGATTGGTGCAATTATTTATATGAAGGAACGAAATATTAGATTCCAATATCCGTTAAGGAAAGGCATGGAACACTTCACTAGAAAGAAAATTATATTACCTTATGAATCTATTATGAGAGCCACTTATGGATTTCCTATCAAAGATGGCAATACCTAGATCTATCCTTGCTTTTTATGCCTAGCTAGGGGCGTTAAACGATAGCGCTTGTTGGGAGGCAGCCCAATTTTATTTTTATTCCTTGCTTTTTGCTCCTGTTTAGTAATAAATAATTTACCTAGCCTCTATTTTGGTTGTGTTTTTTGTGTTTAATTAGTGTTTGTGCCAAGTAGAACCGTTGGGAAGACTTGGGGAAAATCTTGATATCTTGCTGTAAAAAACAGAAACTTTAGCGCTCACGAGAACTGCTGCCATTTTTATTTGGAAAGCGATGTTTAGTTAATTCTTTTTGAATATGATTAAAAGATAAATGCCTCACGTCCAGAAATTTATTTTAGAATTTTTGGGGTTCCAGATCTTGCTCTAGATACAGATTACTACAGACTGTTCTGTTTTTGACAGATTCTGTTTTTCGTGTGTTGTTTGCTTATTTTGATGAATCTATGTCTAGTAAAATAGTTTATAAACCATAGATAAGTTGGAATACAGTAGGTTTAACACCAATATAAATAAAGAATGAGTTCATTACAGTACCTTGAAGTGGTCTTTTGAGCTCACGAGATTTTCTACTTTGAGTTTTGTGTTGTGAAGTTTTCAAGTTTTGGGTAAAGATTTGATGGATTATGGAACAAGGAGTTGCAAGAGCCTAAGCTTGGGGATGCTCATGGAACCCCCAAGATAATATAAGGACACCTAAAAGCCAAAGCTTGGGTATGCCCCGGAAGGCATCCCCTCTTTCGTCTACTTCTATCGGTAACTTTACTTGGAGCTATATTTTTATTCACCACATGATATGTGTTTTGCTTGGAGCGTCTTGTATTATTCGAGTATTTATTTGTTAGTTTACCACAATAATCCTTGCTGTACACACCTTTTGAGAGAGCCGTACATGATTTGGAATTTTTTAGAATACTCTATGTGCTTCACTTATATCTTTTGTGAAAGGATCGATATGGTTGACTAGAGGGGGGGTGAATAGGCAACTAACAATTTTTGCTTTTCTTTAACAATTTGAACTTTGCATCAAAGTAGATTGTCTAGATATGCAACTAGGTGAGCAACCTATATGATGCAACAAGGATAGGAACACAAGCAAGCAAGAGATATGAAACAAATAAGCTTGCTCAAATAAAGGCACGAGATAACCAAGAGTGGAGACGGTGGAGACGAGGATGTGTTGCCGAAGTTCCTTCCCTTTGAGAGGAAGTACGTCTCCGTTGGAGCGGTGTGGATGCACAATGCTCCCCATGAAGCCAATAGGGCCACCATATTCTCCTCACGCCCTCACACAATGCGAGATGCCGTGATTCCACTATTGGTGCCCTTGAAGGCGGCGACCGAACCTTTACAAACAAGGTTGGGGCTCTCTCCACAACTTAATTGGAGGCTCCCAACAAAACCACTAAGCTTCACCACAATGGAATATGGCTCCGAGGTTACCTCAATCGTCTAGGGTGCTCAAACACCCAAGAGTAACAAAATCCACACAAGAAAGTATGGGGGAAGCAAATATCCTTTGGTGGAAGTGTAGATCTAGGTCTCCTCCTTCAATCCCTAGCAAATCAACAAGTTTGAGTGGCTACAGAGAGAGAGATCGGGCAAGAGAGCTTGAAGAGCATTAATGGTGGAGTGAGAGAGGTCAAAGGTGAGAGTGGTAGGTGGGAGAAGCTCCCTTATATAGTCACCCTCGATTTCCAACAGTTACTGCGATTTTTGCACTGCAGCGGTACAACCGGTCCTCGTCCCGGTACAACCGGGACTGACGGTGTATCTGCAGAACCCTACCAAGCGGTACAACCGGACCAGGGGGGGCGGTAGTACCGGCTAAGAAAAATAACCGGACTAACCGCTTGGCCACCGCACAACCACCACATCAAAACAGGAGCTTGACCGGTACTTGGGCGGTGCCTGGCCGGAACAACCGCATGTCCTTGAGCTCTTGGGCGGCTAAGTCCTGGAGCGGAAGAACCGCTCGGACCGCCGGTGGTACCGGTCATCGTGGAACGACCGGACTAACCGGGCCACTACCGCCCAAGAACCGCATCAACACAGAAGCGTGAGCGGTACTTGAGCGGTGCATGGACGGAACCACCGCCCCAGCTTTTGCAGAGCATGGTGGTGGTACCACCGCCCGGAGGCAGCGGTACAACCGCTCGAGCAAAACTGGTGAGCGACAAGACCCAGCGGTACAACCGCTCCAGAGAGCGGTACAACCACTGGTCAGAAACAGTGAGCAGGAAAGAAAGGGGAAGAGGCAAGGAAAGCTCTCTCTCTCACACACACCTGAGGAAGGCAAAAAGAGGGTGATGAAAGTGTACGTGACCTGATTCCCCCAGACCTTCCTAATGAGGATTCCCTCTTGATAGTACGGGTACTCTACGACCAAAACAAAAGAAAGCATAGAGGACACGTCTTTGATCTTTTCCTTCGAGAGGCAATATCAATCCGATGTAAGCCTAAGCATCGAGAACCTGAAATATATAGCACACGATTAGACCACAAAGGGTTGTCATCATCATCCAAAACATAAAGAAGGGAAATGCCCTTTAAATCTCCCTCTTTTTGGTGGATGATGACAACAACATGATTTGCAAGAGATAAGTCAATGAAATCTAGACAGAACTCCCCCTGAATGTGTGCCCCAACAAGAACTAGCTGTTAGAAAGCATGGGCACACTTTCAGGACTAGACTCCCCCTAGATTTTATAGACTCACCACTCTGAGCACAAAAGGAGAGACAATATAATACTTGGAGGCAATACTAACGATAAAGACCTACGAACGGAAAGGTAAACGGAGAACAGAAGTCTCACACACAGCAAGGAACGAAACAAGTCCACGAACAGAGACCAACACTAAACACGAGAAAAAGGAGAAAAACCCACGCAAATCCCCGAGACCTATAGAACCCTCTCCCCCTTTGGCGTCAAGACACCGAAAAGGAAAAGAGTGAAACTAGCGTCCCAAAGCTCAGGCGTCCTCCTCTGACTCCTCGGTCGCATCTGGATCCTCATCATCAGAGTCGTCATCGTCGTCGTGATCAGATTCTTCCATGGCATTGTCAGCTGCTGCAAACGAGGAGGATGGCTGGGAAGGGGCTTCATCATCAGTCCAGGTGCTATGGGTAGAAATCCAACGCTCCTCTGGGGTGATGCTCTTCTCAGAGCCACTCTGAACCTGCATGTTGAGGTGCTTCATCATTGTAATTTGGCGACACCGTGCAAGCTTCTCATTGACATGTGCCTCATACATCTTCTTTTGGATGTCAGCCTGGAGACAAAAGGTCTTCTTCACCTTGGCAGTAAGCTTGGCCACCCACGAAGGCTTGGCACCTGGCTCCAGCTCAAAGTCCTCATCGTCAGAAGTAGCATAGACATCCTCAGGAGCATTTGCAGGGAAGCGAGGCTCGGCATGATTCTTCTTCTTAAGGAGCTTGACCTCATGAACAGTGAGGTTGTCTGGAGAAGTGAGGAGCTCTCCAGGACGATGAACAGCCCACACAGAGTTCAGAAAGCACATGACAAACAGAGCATAGATTGGGACTTTACGATAGATGACCATGTTGTACATCTCATGCCACAGCCAATTTGACACATCAAACGTTGCCCCTGTCCCCACCATGGTCTTCATAGCAACCATCAAATCAACCAGATAGCCATGAATCTCATCTTGATTGCCCACCTTGGGCAAGAGCACATTGCGGGACACTCGGTGCATGATGTCATAGACCTTCTCCAAATACTTGGATTCTCCAATAATCCCACGACCCCGAATGTACAGAGGGGCAAGCTTCTCCTTAGGCATGGACTCAGGAAAATCATGAGGACGAATGCCACCCCTTCCTTCCAGACCGGTATCCTCGTACCCAATAGCATTGCAGAAAGCCCTCCAGGGAACATGAAACAATTCATCACGACACATGAAGGTGAGAGTGCGCGCATCATCTTCCCCAAAATGAACCGTGGCATAGAACTGATGGATAAGTTGAACATCAAAGTCGCAGTTGACTGACATGATCTTGACAAGATCAAACTCCTCGCAGAGAGCCAGTGCCTCACCAAAATACTCCATGTTGTTTCTCCAATGGTCAAAATCAATTGTCCACTACTTGGCATATCTGTTCTTGTTGTGCTCAAAGAGTTCATGAACAATCCGCACTTGCATCTCATTCCGGAACTGAACAGTGGTCCAGCGGGGAGCAATGGGAACCTCATACGGATTCTTTGAACGGAAGGCTTCCCAATCCTTGGCTTTCCAACAATGCAATGGCATAACCACACGTTGCTTAGCAGCTGCAGACTTTTCACGGCGAGTGGGCTTGGTGGGAATCACAACCTCTTCTTCATCATCAGACACAACCGGGCGCAAGGTCCTTCGTGCCCTCTTCTTGGTCTTGCGAGGAGCAGAGTGAGAACTAGAGCCATCTGGACACACACACACGAAAAGAACACACAAAAGCCCAACGAGGATGAGAGGATTGCACCCACTAGCAGAAAAGGAACAAGTTGCAGCAACAGAGAAGATAGAACAGTGCTTTGTGGTTGATATACTCCGGTTGTACCAGATCTTCCGCCGGTAGTACCGCTCCAGCGGTTGTACCGCCCGTAGGGGCGGTAGAACCACTGACAGTGGCACTACCAGGGAAGATAGATATAACCGAGGCATACGAATCAGACAAGTAATATTCCGAATTCTAAGAGCTGCAAACAAGACGGGAGGCTAACAAAGATCTCTTCTAAACCAGAGATCGAACACTAAACGCGGAACGTTAAGTAAAGCCCTAGACGAGGAAGAACCCTAGAAAGATCTAGAAGCAAAGAACACGAGGCATTACCACCATCCATGGGAAGATATCGGGAGGCCTCCATGGAGAGAATCCACGGAGAGCCAAGGATCCGAAGCGCGAGACGCGCTCCGGGGCAGGGGTAGAGATGGCCGGCGGCTAGGGCAAAGAGGAATGAGGACGAAGGGAAAAAGGACAACCCTTCAGCCTCGTCAAGTATATATAGGCCCGTAGACACGCCCCGGTAGAACCGCTTAGGGGAGCGGTTGTACCGCTCGTTTGGTACAGACCGGTGGTTGGAGGCAGTACTTCCGGTGCTTGGGAGGCAGCGGTAGTACCGCACAGCGTCAACCGGTAGTACTGGACGTGGGTAACCTTGGGTTTGAGCGGTGGAACCGCCCAAGCACCGAACGGAGACCCATTGGGACGGCACAACCCGGTACCAGCGGTAGAACCGCTCGAGATACCGGTTGTACTGCCCGACCACCTATGCCCAAACCAAGATCAAATGAGTGCAATCCGAAGGGAGGAAGAAGGGGAGAACCTAACACAAAGAGCAAAAACGGAACAAGAGAAAACAACACGAGAGCAACAAGGCTAACTACAACCTCCTGAAGAGAGGACGGTGGCCGAGGCCACCTATGTTTGAGTCAATTGGTATGGCACTGCGAAGAATTATCCTTGGGTCCATGACCAAAACTCGCCTTTGAAGCACAAGAACCGTCAAACATGGCTAATGTGAAGGACTCGATCAATTTATGCATAATGGGGGGAGGGAGAGTTCATTGAGAGAACATCACTCCCCCTATGTCCATGCCTACACCTAAACTAGACAACAAATTGAGCGAGGTAGGGTGTGCAAGGGTTCAAGCCACATTGCTTGAATTAATGATATTTAGCTCATGCCTTAACTCGCGAAATCTTGCTTCATCCAAGGGCTTCGTGAAAATATCTGCAAGGTTGTCATGAGTGTTGACATAGTTGAGCTTGATCTCTCCTCGCCTAATGTGATCCCGGATGAAGTGATACCGGATCTCAATATGCTTCGTCTTGAAGTGTTGCACCGGGTTGAGAGAGACCTTGATGGCACTTTCATTGTCACACCAAAGAGGCACTTTGTCACAAGTGACACCGTAATCCTTTAAAGTTTGCCTCATCCATAGGAGCTGAGCACAACAACTTCCGGCGGCAACATACTCCGCCTCAGTGGACGAGAGAGACACACAACTTTGCTTTTTGGAAGACCAACTTACCAAAGAGCAGCCAAGGAATTGGCACCCTCCGGAAGTGGACTTCCTATCCACTTTGTCTCCCGCCCAATCGGAATCCGAGTACCCTACAAGCTTGAAGTTTGATCCTCTTGGGTACCATAAGCCAAAGTTTGGGGTATGAGCCAAATTTCGAAAGATTCGTTTGACCGCCACATAGTGACTTTCCTTAGGTGCGGCTTGAAACCATGCAAAAATTCCCACACTCAACATGATGTCCGGTCTAGATGCACAAAGGTAAAGCAAGGAACCAATCATGGAATGATATACCTTTTGATCCACCACTTTACCATTGGGATCTAAGTCAAGTTGGCACTTGGCAGGCATTGGAGTGGAAGCCGGCTTGACGTCACTTAGCTTGAATCTGTTGAGCGTGTCTTGAGTGTATTTGGATTGATTGATGAAGGTTCCTTCTCTTCTTTGCTTCACTTCGAACCCTAGAAAGAACTTCAACTCCCCCATGGAGGACATCTCGAACTTTGAGGTCATGAGAGCGGCAAATTCCTCATTGAAAGCTTTGTTAGGAGAACCAAAGATAATATCATCAACATATAATTGGCACACAAACAACTCCCCTTTGACCTTCTTAGTAAAAAGAGTGGGGTCGATTAGCCCAACTTCAAAACCACGGTCTTGTAATAACTCGGTAAGGTGGTCATACCACGCACGTGGGGCTTGTTTAAGGCAATAGAGTGCCTTATCGAGTTGATACACATGATCGGGAAAGTAGGGATCCTCGAACCCGGGGGGTTGCTTGACGTAAACCAATTCATTAATGGGACCATTAAGAAAAGCACTCTTCACATCCATTTGTTGTAACTTAAAGTTATGATGAGAAGCATATGCAATCAACATGCGAATGGATTCAAGACGAGCAACGGGAGCAAAGGTTTCATCGTAGTCCATACCCTCGACTTGGGAGTAGCCTTGTGCTACCAAATGAGCCTTGTTGCGAATGATAATCCCATGGGCATCTTGCTTGTTCTTGAATATCCACTTGGTTCCAATGACATTGTGGTTCCCCGTTGGCCTTGGCACCAATCTCCACACTTTGTTGCGCTCGAAGTTGTTGAGTTCTTCGTGCATGGCATTGAGCCAATCCGGATCTTCTAGCGCCTCATAGACCTTGTGGGGTTCCACACAAGAGACAAACGCGTGATGCTCACAATAATTTGCTAATTGTCTACGAGTGCTTACCCCCTTTCTTAAGCTTCCAAGCACATTTTTCATGAGATGATCCCTGGTGGACAGCTTGGATGCAATCTTGGCGGCACGACGCTCTAATTCATCCTCGGTGGTGAGTTGAGGAGCGGCTACTTGATCATCTTGAGCGCCGTCATGAACTTATTCTTGATCTTGAACTTGCTCGGGGGAGAGAACTTGACCTTGGGCATCACTTGGTGTGTCAACACCGTCTTGAGTATGATCTTGCCCTTGGTCTTGTTCATGGGGTTGAGGGCCTTCACTTTGTTCTTCGGAAGCGTGTGGGCCTTGGGTTGATGATGGCTCCACTTGAGTGGAGAATTGTCCTTCTCCTTCGGCCACAAGGGGTTCCTCAATGGGTAGGATAAAACCAACACCCATTCTTCTTATGGCTTGAGGAGGAATTTCATCACCTACATCACAAGTACCACTTTGCTCCACTTGGGAGCCGTTATTCTCATCAAACTCCACGTTACACGTCTCCTCAATAAGTCCCGTGGATTTATTGAGGACACGGTAAGCATGAGAGTTAGTAGCATAACCAACAAATATGCCCTCATAAGCTCTAGCCTCAAATTTAGACAACCGAACACCTTTCTTGAGAATGAAACACTTACACCCGAATACCCGGAAGTACTTGAGGTTGGGCTTGTTACCGGTGAGTATCTCATATGGAGTCTTGTTCAAGCCCTTGCGGAGGTAGAGCCGATTGGATGCATGACACGCGGTGTTGATGGCTTCGGCTCAAAAGTTGTACGGAGACTTGAACTCCGCCATCATGGTCCTTGCCGCATCCATCAACGTTCGGTTCTTCCTCTCCGCAACACCGTTTTGTTGAGGGGTGTAGGGTGCGGAATATTGATGTTTGATTCCCTCATTACTAAGAAACTCATCCAAGGTGTAGTTTTTGAACTCAGTGCCGTTGTCACTTCTTATTGTCAAGATCTTTGCATTGTGTTGACGTTGTGCTTCATTTGCAAAGTCAATGACAGTTTGTTGGGTCTCGCTCTTCCTCTTGAAGAAATACACCCACGTGTACCTTGAGTAGTCATCCACAATCACCAAGCAATACTTCCTACCTCCGAGACTATCGAAGGATGGAGGCCCAAAGAGATCCATGTGAAGGAGCTCCAAAGGCCTCTTTGAATAAATGATAGTCGTGGGAGGGTGAGCCTTCTCATGTAGCTTTCCTTCGATACAGGCACTGCAAGCACGATCTTTAGCAAAACTAACATTCGTTAGTCCACGGACATGGTCCCCCTTGAGGATACTTTGCAAAGATCTCATATTGACATGGGCTAAACGGCGATGCCAAAGCCATCCCACATCAACTTTAGCCATTAGGCATGTCGCGGTCTTAGTGGGTCGCTCCGAAAAGTTAATCACATATAGACCGTTCTCGACATGCCCAACAAAGGCTACTTTAAGAGTCTTGCTCCACAAGAGGGCCACGGTATCAATATCAAAGAAAGTGGCAAAGCCCATGATTGCAAGTTGATGAACGGAAAGTAAATTGTATGCAAGGGACTCAACAAGCATGACCTTCTCGATCGTGAGATCATGAGAGATGACCACCTTGCCAAGTCCCAATACCTTAGAAGATGAGGCGTCACCCCACTCGACATTGGTGGGCATAGATGGAACCTTGTGCACGTCCACCACCAAGTCCTTGCTTCCGGTCATATGATTTTTAGCTCCGCTATCGAGCAACCATGATCCACCACCGGAAGCAAACACCTACAAGAGATCAATGCTTGGTTTTAGGGACCCATTTAGTAATGGGTCCTTTAATTTTAGTAACAAGGGTCTTAGGAACCCAAATAGACCATTCAATATACTCATGAAGAGAACCAACAAATTTGGCATAAACATGCCCATCACTAGCACGGCATAACACATAAGAAGGATTAAAATCGCCGGCTTTGTTGGGAGGGGTGACATTGCCCTTCTTGACATTGTTCTTCTTCTTCTCCTCGGGGGCACTCTCTCCCTCCCTCACAAAGGTTTGCATGAGGGGAGGAGGTCGTTTGGTCTTGTCATTCTTCTTCTTGTTCTTGGAGTCGGGCACGTACCCAACCCCTTCCTTGACCACACTTCCCTTTTGGTTGATCAAGAGATCGTTGAGGTTCTTCTTGCCTTGTATGCAAGTCGCAAGACCTCTCTCAAGTTGCTCCTTCAACTTAGCATTTTCCTCAACAAGATGTATATGCTTACAACACGGGTTAGTAGCATTTGCATTATCAATTAAAACCATATGAGGAAAAGTTGCTTTCTCCTTAGTTAGCTTCACTTGGAGTTGATCATGAGACTCCTTGAGACTAGCGTGAATACCCTTCAAGGCCTTGTGGGCCTTGTCAAGTATATCAAACTCCTCTTTGAGTCTAGCAAGATCAACCCCGAGTTTGGCCTTCTCGAAATTTAGCACACGAGAAACAATGAGGACATGATCATAATCTTTCTTTAACTTAGCATGATCAACGTTGTGTGACTCCTCAAGAGCCAAACGAAGACCACGCTCTTCCTCAAGAGCATTGGAAAGATCTGAAATCTCATCGGCATAGTCACGACTATGCCCTTCCATCTTAGAGATGGTGTCTTCGTGAGCCTCGATCATGTCATTGGCCTCACCAAGTTGTTCCAAGAGAGCAACAAAGTGCTTCTTGGATTTTCCCTTGAGTTTGCCCATAAAGGCCTCAAACTCGTTAGCCTCAACATTAGCTCCCTCAAGTTCATTAATGCAATCCGTTGGGGAAGGATGATTAATGATGGTAGTTTTGATGTTGGAGGTTACCTTGTTGGTGGCTTTAGCCATAAGGCACTTGGCGGTGATGCTCTCGTTGGGTGAGTCGAAGAGAGACACCCGTGACATTGTTGCAATGGCAACGGAGGCCATGGCAACCGACTCATCATCTTCATCATCGTCATCATCCTCATTGTACTCTTCTTGCACAACCAAAGCCTTGGGAGGAGTCTTATTGGTGAAGTTGTTCTTGTTGGGGAACGACTTGGCCTTGTCCTTTCAGATGAGTTTGCCACCATTGTCTTCCCTCTTCTCATACGGGCATTCCGCAACGAAATGACTCACGTTGCTGCAATTGTAGCAAGTCCTTACACGTTGCTTGCCCCTTGTGCCACTCGAGTTGTTTTTGCTAAAGTTGGGCCTCGAGTTTTTCTTGCTCCAAAATTGCCTTGAAGCAAGTGCCATGTGTTCATGATATGCATACTTCGTATCTTCAGGGTTGCTCTCCTCTTATTCCTCTTCTTCTTCTTCCACGGTGAGCTTTGCCTTCAATGCAAGGTTAGGCTTCTTTGCCCATTGAGAACGGAGCACCGCATTGTCGGCGGTCTTGTCCAAAATGTTCATGGCCACAAACTCATCCAACACTTCGCTTGAGGTCAAAGTGTGGAAGTCCGGTCTTTGACGAATGACGGAGGACATGGCCTTGTGGTAGGGCATCATTGCCTTGAGGAATTTGCGCTTGATCCAATTGTCATCCGTGTCCTTGCTCCCGTGATCTCGTAGTGAGATCGCGAGTTTGGTTACTCTCCGATAAAGCTCATGAGGTTCTTCATCTTCCTTCATTGCAAACTCATCGGCCTCATCTTGTACCACTTCATAGTTGGAGCGTTGAATGCTTGCGCTTCCCCGGTAGAGAGACACGACACAATGCCATGCATCTTTGGCCAAGGCGAAGGGACGAAGATGAGGTAGGTCTTCGGGTGGAATTGCATCTTGAATGATGAAGAGAGCATTCTCATTGAATTGATTATCCGCGGCTTCTCGAGGAGTGAAGTTGCTTGTATCATGTGGATAGAAACCTTCTTCAATGATTCTCCAAAGGTTAGTGTTCACATGATTTAAATGATGTTTAAAGCGGTACACCCAAGAATCAAAATCCTCATTTTTCACAATCTTAGGGGGAGGACCAGCATGATTCAGATGAGTGGAAGGAACCGGTCCACCATAAACAAGCGGTGGTTCCACATGGGTAAAGATGCTGGTGCCATTCTTGCCACTAGAAGAAGGAGCCTTTTCACTACTACTTCCCCCTTGTCGGGGATAGCATCCGTCACCTTGTTGGCGGGATCACCCACTTTCAACGGTGCGGTGGATAGTTTAAGCCCCTCAAGAAATTTAGTAAACATGCTTTCAACTTCGGTCGTCATGGAGGTTTTCAATGTCTCCAAGGCCACATTGAACTCCTCACGTGAGACCGAAGTTCCCCCATCGCCCGTAGACGAGATAGGATTCACACCGGAGTGTTCCTCCACACCGTCTACGGTATCAACCATACTCTTTGGACGGTAAAGTCCTCAATAAAGAGAAGAGGCTTTGATACCAATTGAAAGGATCGATATGGTTGACTAGAGGGGGGGGGTGAATAGGCAACTAACAATTTTTGCTTTTCTTTAACAATTTAAACATTGCATCAAAGTAGATTGTCTAGATATGCAACTAGGTGAGCAACCTATATGATGCAACAAGGATAGGAACACAAGCAGGCAATAGATATGAAACAAATAAGCTTGCTCAAATAAAGGCACGAGATAACCAAGAGTGGAGACGGTGGAGACGAGGATGTGTTGCCGAAGTTCCTTCCCTTTGAGAGGAAGTACGTCTCCGTTGGAGCGGTGTGGAGGCACAATGCTCCCCAAGAAGCCACTAGGGCCACCGTATTCTCCTCACGCCCTCACACAATGCGAGATGCCGTGATTCCACTATTGGTGCCCTTGAAGGCGGTGACCGAACCTTTACAAACAAGGTTGGGGCTCTCTCCACAACTTAATTGGAGGCTCCCAACAAAACCACGAAGCTTCACCACAATGGAATATGGCTCCGAGGTGACCTCAACCGTCTAGGGTGTTCAAACACCCAAGAGTAACAAAATCCACACAAGAAAGTATGGGGGAAGCAAATATCCTTTGGTGGAAGTGTAGATCTAGGTCTCCTCCTTCAATCCCTAGCAAATCAACAAGTTTGAGTGGCTAGAGAGAGAGATCGGGCAAGAGAGCTTGAAGAGCATTAATGGTGGAGTGAGAGAGGTCAAAGGTGAGAGTGGTAGGTGGGAGAATCTCCCTTATATAGTCACCCTTGATTTCCAACCGTTACTGTGATTTTTGCACTGCAGCGGTACAACCGGTCCTCGTCCTGGTACAACCGGGACTCACGGTGTATCTGCAGAACCCTACCAAGCGGTACAACCGGTCCTCGTCCTGGTACAACCGGGACTCACGGTGTATCTGCAGAACCCTACCAAGCGGTACAACCGGACCAGGGGGGGGCGGTAGTACCGGCTAAGAAAACTAACCGGACTAACCGCCTGGCCACCGCACAACCACCGCATCAAAACAGGAGCTTGACCGGTACTTGGGCGGTGCCTGGCCGGAACAACCGCATGGCCTTGAGCTCTTGGGTGGCTAAGTCCTGGAGCGGAAGAACCGCTCAGACCACCGGTGGTACCGGTCATTGTGGAACGACCGAACCAACCGGGCCACTACCGCCCAAGAACCGCATCAACACAGAAGCGCGAGCGGTACTTGAGCGGTGCATGGACGGAACCACCACCCCAGCTTTTGCAGAGCATGGCGGCGGTACCACCGCCCGGAGGCAGCGGTACAACCGCTCGAGCAAAACTGGTGAGCGACAAGACCCAGCGGTACAACCGCTCCAGAGAGCGGTACAACCGCTGGGCAGAAACAGTGAGCAGGAAAGAAAGGGGAAGAGGTAAGGAAAGCTCTCTCTCTCACACACACCTGAGGAAGGCAAAAAGAGGGTGATGAAAGTGTACGTGACCTGATTCCCCCAGACCTTCCTAATAGGATTCCCTCTTGATAGTACGGGTAGTCTACGACCAAAGAAAAAGAAAGCGTAGAGGACATGTCTTTGATCTTTTCCTTCGAGAGGCAATAGCAATCCGATCTAAGCCTAAGCATTGAGAACCTGAAATATATAGCACACGATTAGACCACAAAGGGTTGTCATCATCATCCAAAACATAAAGAAGGGAAATGCCCTTTCATTTTGAGTTATATAGTTTTGCTCCAGTACTTCACTTATATCTTTTAGAGCACGGTGGTGGATTTTTTTTAGAGAAACTATTGATCTCTCATGCTTCACTTAGATTATTTTGAGAGTCTTAAATAGCATGGTAATTTGCTTAAATAATCCTAATATTCTAGGTATTCAAGATTAGTAAATTTTTTCTTATGAGTGTTTTGAATACTAAGAGAAGTTTGATGCTTGATGATTGTTTTGAGATATGGAGGTAATAATATCAAAGTCGTGCTAGTTGAGTAGTTGTGAATTTGAGAAATGCTTGTCTTGAAGTTTGCAAGTCCCGTAGCATGCACGTATGGTAAAAGTTATGTAACAAATTTGAAACATGAGGTGTTCTTTGATTGTCTTCCTTATGAGTGGTGGTCGGGGACGAGCGATGGTATTTTCCTACCGATCTATCCCCCTAGGAGCATGCGCGTAGTGCTTGGTTTTTGATGACTTGTAGATTTTTGCAATAAGTATGTCAGTTCTTTATGACTTATGTTGAGTCCATGGATTATACGCACTCTCACCCTTCCATCATTGCTAGCCTCTTCGGTACCGTGCATTGCCCTTTCTCACATTGAGAGTTGGTGCAAACTTTGCCGATGCATCCAAACCCCGTGATATGATACACTCTTTCACACATAAACTTCCTTATATCTTCCTCAAAACAGCCACCATACCTACCTATTATGGCATTTCCATAGCCATTCTGAGATATATTGCCATGCAACTTTCCACCATTCCTTTTATCACGACACATTCATCATTGTCATATTGCTTAGCATGATCATGTAGTTGACATAGTATTTGTGGCAAAGCCACCGTTCATAATTCTTTCATACATGTCACTCTTGATTCATTGCATATCCCGGTACACCGCCGGAGGCATTCATATAGATTCATCTTTTGTTCTAGTATCGAGTTGTAATCATTGAGTTGTAAATAAATAGAAGTGTGATGATCATCATTTTCTAGAGCATTGTCCCAAGTGAGGAATATACATATATATATATATATATATAAGAGAAGGCCCAAAAAATGAGAGAAAAAGAGAGAAGGGACAATGCTACTATCCTTTGACACACTTGTTCTTCAAAGTAGCACCATAATCTTCATGATAGAGAGTCTTTTGTTTTGTCACTTTCATATACTAGTGGGAATTTTTCATTATAGAACTTGGCTTGTATATTCCAACAATGGGCCTCCTCAAGTGCCCTAGGTCTTCGTGAGCAAGCAAGTTGGATGCACACCCACTTAGTTTCTTTTGTTGAGCTTTCATACATTTATAGCTCTAGTGCATCTGTTGCATGGCAATCCCTACTCCTTGCATTAACATCAATCGATGGGCATCTCCATAGCCCATTGATTAGCCTTGTTGATGTGAGACTTTCTCCTTTTTTGTCTTCTCCACATAACCCCCATCATCATATTCTATTCCACCCATAGTGCTATGTCCATGGCTCGCGCTCATATATTGCGTGAAAGTTTATAGGTTTGAGATTACTAAAGTATGAAACAATTGCTTGGCTTGTCATCGGGGTTGTGCATGATGAGAGCATTTTTGTGTGAAGAAAATGGATCATGACTAAACTATATGATTTTGTAGGGATGAACTTTCTTTGGCCATGTTATTTTGAGAAGACATAATTGCTTAGTTAGTATGCTTGAAGTATTATTATTTTTATGTCAATATGAACTTTTATCTTGAATATTTCAGATCTGAATAATCATGCCACAATTAAGAAGAATTACATTAAAATTATGCCAAGTAGCATTCCACATCAAAAATTCTGTTTTTATCATTTACCTACTCGAGGACGAGCATGAATTATGCTTGGGGATGCTTGATACGTCTCCAATGTATCTATAATTTTTGATTGCTCCATGATATATTATCTACTGTTTTGGACATTATTGGGCTTTATTTTCCACTTTTATATTATTTTTGGGACTAACCTATTAACCGGAGGCCCAGCCCAGAATTGCTGTTTTTTCCTATTTTAGGGTTTCGAAGAAAAGGAATATCAAACGGAGTCCAAATGGAATGAAACCTTCGGGAACATGATTTTCTCACCGAACATGATCCAGGAGACTTGGACCCTACGTCAAGAAACAAAGGAGGAGGCCACGAGGTAGGGGGCGTGCCAACCCCCCAGGCGCGCCCTCCACCCTCGTGGGCCCCTGTTGCTCCACCGACATACTCCTTCCTCCTATATATACCTACGTACCCCAAACGATCAGATACGGAGCCAAAACCCTAATTCCACCGCCGTAACTTCTTGTATCCACGAGATCCCGTCTTGGGGCCTGTTCCGGAGCTCCACCGGAGGGGGCATCCATCACAGAGGGCTTCTACATCAACACCATAGCCTCTCCGATGAAGTGTGAGTAGTTTACCTCAGACCTTCGGGTCCATAGTTATTAGCTAGATGGCTTCTTCTCTCTTTTTAGATCTCAATACAATGTTCTCCCCCTCTCTTGTGGAGATCTATTCGATGTAATCTTCTTTTTGCGGTGTGTTTGTTGAGACCGATGAATTGTGGGTTTATGATCAAGTTTATCTATGAACAATATTTGAATCTTCTGTGAATTCTTTTATGTATGATTGGTTATCTTTGCAAGTCTCTTCGAATTATCAGTTTGGTTTGGCCTACTAGATTGATCTTTCTTGCAATGGAAGAAGTACTTAGCTTTGGGTTCAATCTTGCGGTGTCCTTTCCCAGTGACAGTAGGGGCAGCAAGGCACGTATTGTATTGTTTCCATCGAGGGTAACAAGATGGTTTTTTATCATATTGATGAATTTATCCCTCTACATCATGTCATCTTGCTTAAGGCGTTACTCTGTTTTCATGAACTTAATACTCTAGATGCATGCTGGATAGCGGTCGATGAGTGGAGTAATAGTAGTAGATGCAGGCAGGAGTCGGTCTACTTGTCTCGGATGTGATGCCTATATACATGATCATACCTAGATATTCTCATAACTATGTTCAATTCTGTCAATTGCTCAACAGTAATTCGTTCACCCATCGTAAAATACTTATGCTCTTGAGAGAAGCCACTAGTGAAACCTATGGCCCCCGGGTCTATCTTCATCATATTAATCTTCCAATACTTAGTTATTTCCTTTGCTTTTTTGCTTTGCTTTTATTTTACTTTGCATCTTTACCACAAAAATACCAAAAATATTATCTTATCATATCTATCAGATCTCACTCTCGTAGTGACCGTGAAGGGATTGACAACCCCTTATCGCGTTGGTTGCGAGGAGTTACTTGTTTTGTGTAGGTACTAGGGACGCGCGCGCAACCTCCTACTGGATTGATACCTTGGTCCTCAAAAACTGAGGGAAATACTTACGCTACTTTGCTGCATCATCCTTTCCTCTTTGGGGAAATCCAACGCAATGCTCAAGAGGTAGCATGGAGCTTGCTGTTGAAGAAGCACTGGACACTCCACTGGACTCTAGGTCCGAACTCTCGAGGTCCGTGTCAAGCAAGCGCCGCTAGGAGACTCCGGAAAGCCCCACGGACTCTCATTTCTCTATCCAACCCTCACCTTTAAACGAGGCCCTGGACTTAATGCGATCACTCGCAATTACGAAAGGATCGCTTCCGAACTACGCCCAGCCCAGACTAGGGGCTGAGAGCAGAGAATTTTGCGTCCCACCCACCACCCACTTCATAGCCACCGTCAAAGATTTAACCGACATGTTGGATTACGCCTCCGAAGACATCGACGGTATGGACGGCGATGCCGGAGACGAACAAGGCCAAAACCCTCCATTTACCGGATGATGGACGACCACCTCCACATATGACGCGTACATGGTGGACACACCCAAAGAGGATGGCGACCACAACAAGGAGAATCCGGTTGAGGACAAGGCTGCCGAAGCAACTCCAAAACATCGACGCCAGTGGCGCCGCTCAAAATCGTGTCGCCAAAAAGATAGCTGATATGTCTCCAATGTATCTATAATTTTTGATTGTTCCATGCTATTATATTATCCATCTAGGATGTTTTATATGCATTTATATGCTATTTTATATGATTTTTGGGACTAACCTATTAACCTAGAGCTCAATGCCAGTTTATGTTTTTTCCTTGTTTTTGAGTATCGCAGAAAAGGAAAACCAAACAGAATCCAATTGACTTGAAATTTTACGGAGATTATTTTTTGACCAAAAGAAGCCCACGGAGTATCGGAGATGGGCCAGAAGAGTCCCGAGGCACCCACGAGGGTGGGGGCACGCCCCCTACCTCGTGGCCGCCTCGGGGACCCCCTGACTTGTTCCGACTCCAACACCTCTTATATATACCCAAACTTCCGGAAAGAAACCTAGATCGGGAGTTCCGCCCCCGCAAGCCTCTGTAGCCATTGAAAACCAATCTAGACTTGTTCCAGCACCCTGCCGGAGGGGGGAATCCCTCTCCGTTGGCCATCTTCATCATCCCGGCGCTCTCCATGACGAGGAGGGAGTAGTTCACCCTCGGGGCTGAGGGTATGTACTAGTAGCTATGTGTTTGATCTCTCTCTCTCTCTCTCTATCTCTCTTTCTCATGTTCTTGATTCGCACGATCTTGATGTATCGCAAGCTTTGCTATTATAGTTGGATCTTATCATGTTTCTCCCCTCTACTCTCTCGTAATGGATTGAGTTTTCCCTTTGAAGTTATCTTATCGGATTGAGTCTTTAAGGATTTGAGAACACTTGATGTATGTCTTGCACATGTTTATCTATGGTGACAATGGGATATCACGTGATCCACTTGATGTATGTTTTGGTGATCAACTTGCGGGTTCAGTGACCTTGTGAACTTATGCATAGGGGTTGGCACACATTTTCGTCTTGACTCCCCGGTAGAATCTTTGGGGCGCTCTTTGAAGTTCTTTGTGTTGGTTTAATAGATGAATCTGAGATTGTGTGATGCATATCATATAATCATACCCACGGATACTTAAGGTGACATTGGAGTATGACATTAGGGTTTTGGTTGATTTGTGTCTTAAGGTGTTATTCTAGTACGAACTCTAGGATAGATTGAACGGAAAGAATAGCTTCATGTTATTTTACTACGTACTCTTGAATAGATCGATCAGAAAGGATAACTCTGAGGTGGTTTCATACCCTACAATAATATCTTCATTCATTCTCCTCTATTAGTGACTTTGGAGTGACTCTTTGTTTCATGTTGAGGGATAGTTATATGATCCAATTATGTTATTATTGTTGAGAGAACTTGCACTGGTGAAAGTATCAACCCTAGGCCTTGTTTCCTAGCATTGCAATACCGTTTACGCTCACTTTTATCATTAGTTACCTTGCTGTTTTTATATTTTCAGATTACAAAAACCTATGTCTACCATCCATATTGCACTTGTATCACCATCTCTTCGCCGAACTAGTGCACCTATACAATTTACCATTGTATTGGGTGTGTTGGGGACACAAGAGACTCTTTGTTATTTGGTTGCAGGGTTGTTTGAGAGAGACCATCTCCATCCTACGCCTCCCATGGATTGATAAACCTTAGGTCATCCACTTGAGGGAAATTTGCTACTGTCCTACAAACCTCTGCACTTGGAGGCCCAACAACGTCTACAAGAAGAAGGTTGTGTAGTAGACATCAAGCTCTTTTCTTGCGCCGTTGCCGAGGAGGTTAGCGCTTGAAGGTATATCTTTAGATCTTGCAATCGAATCTTTTTGTTTCTTGTTTTATCACTAGTGTAGTTTATAAAAAAAACTAAAAAATGGAATTAAGGTTACCTCATATGCTTCATCTTTTTAATGTCTTTCATGAAAATAAGGATTCCGTTAATTGTGCCATAGTGTTAGAAGAAGAATGTATTAAAATGTTTGGCACTAAATTGTTGGATGATGAGCATGATTGCAATGTTCTTAGTATGAATTCTTTGAATATCCATGATGCTAATGATATGCAAAGCCACAAGCTTGGGGATGCTAGGTTTGATGAAGATGATATTTTTTGTCCCCCAAGTTTTGATGAGCAAATTTATTATGATGAAATCATCCCTCCTATCTATGATGATTATTGTGATGCCATGCATGCTATAAATAATAATGATAAACATGAAACTTGTCATCATGATTTTAACTTTCAATTGTATTATGCCTCACATGATAGTTATTTTGTTGAGTTTGCTCCCACTATTCCGAATGAGAAGAATTTTGCTTATGTGGAGAGTAGTAAAATTTCTATGCTTGTGCATAATGAAAATAATACTTTATGTGATGGTTATATTTTTGAATTCATTCATGATGCTACTGAAAATTATTAGGAGGGAGGAATATATGCTTGTAGGAGTTGCAATAATATCAAGTTTCCTCTCTATGTGTTGAAAATCTTGAAGCTATCCTTGTTTTACCTTCCTATGAAAGTTGATTCTTGTTCCCACAAGTTGTTTGCTCACAAAATCCCTATGCATAGGAAGTGGGTTAGGCTTAAATGTGCTAGTTATATTCTTCATGATGCTCTCTTTATGTTTCAATTCTTATCTTTTTTGTGAGCATCATTGAAATCATCATGCCTAGCTAGGGGCGTTAAACGATGGCGCTTGTTGGGAGGCAACCCAATTTTATTTTTGTTCTTTGCTTTTTGTTCCTGTTTAGTAATAAATAATTCATCTAGCTTCTGTTATGATTGTGTTTTTTATTTTTTAATTAGTTTTTGTGCCAAGTAAATCCTTTAGGATCTTCTTGGGTGATTGTTATTTGATCTTGCTATAAAAAACAGAAAGTATGCACTCATGATAATAATTTTCATTTTTTACCAGAGATCGACAAAATACCAATTCCACTTGCAGTAGATTAATAAACAAATTTCCTAGGACTTCCTAATTTCTCAGGATTTTTTGAGTTACAGAAGTATTCAAAACCTTCAGATTACTATAGACTGTTCTGTTTTTGACAAATTCTATTTTCTATGTGTTGTTTGCTTATTTTGATGAATCTATGAGTAGTATCGGAGGGTATGAACCATAGAGAAGTTGGAATACAGTAGGTTTAACACCAATATGAATTTAGAATGAGTTCACAACAGTACCTAAGCGGTGATTTATTTTCTTATACTAACGGAGCTTACGAGTTTTCTGTTAAGTTTTGTGTTGTGAAGTTTTCAAGTTTTGGGTAAAGATTCGATGGAATATGGAATAAGGAGTGACAAGAGCCTAAGCTTTGGGATGCCCAAGGCACCCTGAGGTAATATTCAAGGAAAACCAAGAGCCTAAGCTTGGGGATGCCCCGGATGGCATCCCCTATTTCGTCTTCGTTCATCGGTAACTTTACTTGAGGCTATATTTTTATTCACCACATGATATGTGTTTTGCATGGATCATCATTTTATTTTATTTTGTTTTGATTGCTGTTTGAATAAATACCAAGATCTGAAATTTTTAAATGTTAGAGAGTCTTCACATAGTTGCATAATTATTCGGCTACTCATTGATCTTCACTTACATCTTTTGGAGTAGTTTGTCGTTTGCTCTAGTGCTTAAATTATATCTTCTCAGAGCATGGCAGTAGTTTTATTTTGAAGAAATTATTGAACTCTCATGCTTCACTTATATTATTTTGAGAGTCTTTTAGAACAACATGATAATTTGCTTTGGTTATAAAATTAGTCCTACTATGATGGGCATCCAAGAGGGATATAATAAAAACTTTCATATAAAGTGCATTGAATACTATGAGAAGTTTGATGCTTGATGATTGTTTTGAGACATGAGGATGGTGATATTAGAGTCATGCTAGTTAAGTAGTTGTGAATTTGAGAAATACTTGTGTTGAGGTTTGCAAGTCCCGTAGCATGCACGTATGGTAACCGTTGTGTGACAAATTTGAAGCATGAGGTGTTTCTTTGATTGTCTTCCTTATGAGTGGCGGTCAGGGATGAGCGATCTATCCCCCTAGGAGCATGCGCGTAATGCTTGGTTTTTGATGACTTGTAGATTTTTTCAATAAGTATGCGAGTTCTTTATGACTAATGTTGAGTCCATGGATTATACGCACTCTCACCTTTCCATCATTGCTAGCCTCTCTGGTACCATGAATTGCCCTTTCTCACCTCGAGAGTCGGTGCAAACTTCGCCGGTGCATCCATACCCCGTGATATGATACACTCTATCACACATAAACCTCCTTATATCTTCCTCAAAACAGCCACCATACCTACCTATTATCGCATTTCCATAGCCATTCCGAGATATATTGCCATGCAACTTCCCACCATTTCATTTATTATGACACACTTCATCATTGCCATATTGCCTTGCATGATCATGTAGTTGACATCGTATTTGTGGCAAGCTCACCATCCATAATTTTTCATACATGTCACTCTTGTTTCATTGCCCATCCTGGTACACCGCCGGAGGCACTCATATAGAGTCATATTTTGTTCTAGTATCGAGTTGTAATCATTGAGTTGTAAATAAATAGAAGTGTGATGATCGTCATTAATAGAGCATTGTCCCCCCCCCAAAAGAAGGGGGGGAGGCCAAATAAAAAAAACACCAAAAAAGCAAGAAAATAAAATGGACAATGCTACTATCCTTTTTCCACACTTGTGCTTCAAAGTAGCACCATGATCTTCATGATAGAGAGTCTCTTATATTGTCACTTTCATATACTAGTGGGAATTTTTCATTGTAGAACTTGGCTTGTATATTCCAACAATGGGCTTCCTCAAATGCCCTAGGTCTTCGTGAGCAAGCAAGTTGGATGCACACCCACTTAGTTTCTTTTGTTGAGCTTTCATACATTTATAGCTCTAGTGCATCCGTTGCATGGCAATCCCTACTCCTCGCATTGACATCAATTGATGGGCATCTCCATAGCCCATTGATTAGCCGCGTCAATGTGAGACTTTCTCCTTTTTGTGTTCTCCACACAACCCCCATCATTAGATTCTATTCCACCCAAAGTGCTATGTCCATGGCTCACGCTCATGCATTGCGTGAAAATTGAAAAAAGTTTGAGATTACTAAAGTATGAAACAATTGCTTGGCTTGTCATCGGGGTTGTGCATGATGAGAGCATTTTTGTGTGACGAAAATGAAGCATAGCCCAACTATATGATTTTGTAGGGATAAGCTTTCTTTGGCCATGTTATTTTGAGAAGACATAATTGCTTGGTTAGTATGCTTGAAGTATTATTATTGTTTTTATGTCAATATTAAACTTTTGTCTTGAATCTTATGGATCTGAACATTCATGCCACAATAAATAAAATTACATTGATAAATATGTTAGGTAGCATTCCACATCAAAAATTCTGTTTTTATCATTTACCTACTCGAGGACGAGCATGAATTAAGCTTGGGGATGCTTGGTACGTCACCAACATATCTATAATTTTTGATTGTTCCATGCTATTATATTATCCATCTAGGATGTTTTATATGCATTTATATGCTATTTTATATGTTTTTTGGGACTAACCTATTAACCTAGAGCCTAGTGCCAGTTTCTGTTTTTCCTTGTTTTTGAGTATCGCACAAAAGGAAAACCAAACGGAGTCCAATTGACCTGAAATTTCACGGAGATTATTTTTGGACCACAGGAAGCCCATGGAGTATCGGAGATGGGCCAAAAGAGTCCCGAGGCACCCACGAGGGTGGGGGCGCGCCCTACCCACCTGGGCGCGCCCCCTACCTCGTGGCCGCCTCGGGGACCCCCCTGACTTGTTCCCGACTCTAACACCTCTTATATATACCCAAACTTATAGAAAGAAACCTAGATTAGGAGTTCCACCGCCGGAAGCCTCTGTAGCCACCAAAAACCAATCTAGACCCGTTCCGGCACCCTGCCGGAGGGGGGAATCCCTCTCCGGTGGCCATCTTCATCATCCCGGCGCTCTCCATGACGAGGAGGGAGTAATTCACCCTCGGGGCTGAGGGTATGTACCAGTAGCTATGTGTTTGATCTCTCTCTCGTGTTCTTGATTCGCACGATCTTGATGTATTGCGAGCTTTGCTATTATAGTTGGATCTTATGATGTTTCTCCCCCTCTACTCTCTTGTAATGGATTGAGTTTTCCCTTTGAATTTATCTTATCAGATTAAGTCTTTAAGGATTTGAGAACACTTGATGTATGTCTTGCACGTGTTTATCTGCGGTGACAACGGGATATCACGTGATCCACTTGATGTATTTTTTGGTGATCAACTTGCGGGTTCAGTGACTGTCGTGGAATTGTCACGGCAGATGTCCTAGTGTGAGGACTTAGTCGTGAGGCCAGCGCATCTATGTAGTAGCTTGAGAGGGGTTGATCAGAATCGAGAGATGCAACACAAGACAAGACCCCGGGAAACATCATCCGGTAATAACCCTACATGCTGTTTGTGGCTAGATCTCATTATGCTCATGAGGGAGACGCCACATAAGCCGGCTCCCCTTTGCTGTGTCTAGCCCTAAAGATTATTGCTTGTTTCCTGTCCCCTCTTGGGGTGCCCTGCCCCTCCTTATATATGTTGAAGGGGCGGGTTACATGACTAGTCCTAGTAGGATTAGGATTAACCTATTACAAGTGGAGTCCTAGTCTTGCTTCCTATATAAGGGAATATTCCTTACGCTTTCCTCTTAAACCGACCCACCATAACATGAACCGGCCTTCTGGGCCTTGGGCCTAGTCCTTTATCTGACCCGTCGTCGGGGTCATTCATGAGTCGCCAGGCTCATAAATCGTCAGGCCAGTGAACCGCCAGACCCATGAATCGCCAGTCCTCTGACGGGTTATGATAAAGCGCCAAGTCCGGCCGGGTTATCTTCCTACCGGGTTACGCCGCGGGGTATATCCCCGACATTAGACCCCAGTTTAATTTGGATTTATCCATGTTAAACTGATCCTGCAAAACAAACACAAGAACAAATTTGACAGATTGTGTTCCGGGTTAAGAATTCTTGTAAGCCGGCACCTGATCATCCTTAACTCCTTGTCATTTCCTTCTTCTAGAAAATCTGGGTCAATAGACCAGCTTCATAATCAATTTTCTTGCAAAAGATATTTTGTAAATATAGAATTCATTTGAATCGGTCTTCAATGCTCTGATTTGACAAAAATATTGGTCTTCAAATATTCAACTGATATCAGCTGGTTTGAAAATACAGAACTTCCCGGTTTATCATTACCAAAATTGTCGGGTTATAAAACTGATGATCCCGGGTCATGAATGTTATAAACTCTGGGTTATGATTGTTGCAAACGCCGGGTCAATCTGGTTTACTCAAAACTAAGAATTTGAAGATTTTTCTCCCTTTTATCTATATTACATGTAGCCCCCAAGTCTTGAGTAGAACAAAGTGATGGCTTAAGATTTGCTTCAATATAAATACTGCCACTTTTGAAGAAATGCATGTTGCTTATCTCAGTCACTAGTAAAAACTGAATACTCCATATTATGTAGCCCCTAAGTGCCGGGTTGTCATGCTTGCAGCAACCTGGGACTTGTAATTGCCTGATGCTCAAAAAACTTCAACCAGTGTAGTCGCCAAGGGCCGGGTCATTATGCAATAATGAGCAGGGACTTTATAAATATGATCATGTAGATTTGAACAGCAACGTGTAGCCCCCAAGGGCCGTCTCAGTAAGATAATATTGAGCTGGGACTTTATATATACTTCATTAAAAATAACATCATATGATCTAACCCCCATCAAGGGGCTTGAACCCACGTCCACAAGGTTAAGAGTTTTGTGCTTTACCAAATGAGTAGCAGACCTTTCAATATAATGGATTAAGACTTGTGTACCTTGAATTATTGACAGGAGCAATTGGTAGCCCCCAAGGGCCGGCTCATTACAATGTGATGAGTCGGGTCTTCAATAAGGTAAGCAAAAAATGACTTTGCATTAGCCCCCAAGTGTCATGGTGCATGCTTGCAGCGACATGAGACTTGCATATTTGATGTAATCTCAATTTGAATAATGTAGCCCCCAAGTGCCGGGTCGTAAGCCTGCAGTGACTCAAGACTATTCCTTCAATTGTAAAATAAATCATATCCATTGATAATATAATAGCCATTGCGCTAAAGCAACTTTGAAAACCTTAATCATAATACTGGTTATTGATAACCATAATAAAATTCAACCATGTTGGCTATTTGAAATATAATCCAATGATTTATGAGCGCATGATTCCAATGGCGCAATCCAAATATATACTGGCGACTTATAGTGCCAAGACAAGCCGGGTTAATAAACACCGGATAATTTATCATAATACTGGCGACTTATAGTCAAAAGCCAGACCGGGTCAATAAGCACCAGATTATAACTAATCATGTACTAACAACTTGTATTTGAAAGCCAAGCCGGGTCAATAAACACCGGTTTATCATAAGATATTATAAACCTCATCAAAGGAGAAAAACTTGGCAAATAAAAGCATAAAAAGAATATGCAAGGCTTTTCATGGGCTGTCAGGCCCAAAATCGAGGCTTTTCATGGGCTGCCAGGCCCAAAATCGAGGCTTTTCATGGGCTGCCAGGCCACTGAGTTAAACCATTTTACAAAGCCTTTTTAAGATGGACCTCACATTAACCAATCGTCGTTTTAACTTTGACAAGTTCAGGGTATACGAGATTGACTTGTCAAACGTTCAGCGGGTCATACCAGGATTACCTGTACGGAGTGGCTTACTTAAAAAGGCAGGTTAACCCGGGGTTTTAGGTGAATACACCTGGCTTCCAAGCCTGGCTTGATAGCCTATTACAAGGGTGTAGACTCTTTGTTCTTTGAGAAGCAAAGAGCCCCCGAGCAATATTTTGAGCTGTGCTCAGTGGGTGCCTATGTTTGAGTTGTACTTTTGCAACACTCTCTTTGGCCCCCAAGTGATTTCCCTAGTGGCCTTACGCTGATCAAGAGGTGTAGCTATGGTTCGAATACGACCAAGCCCCCAAGTGATTTCCCTGGTGGCCTTACGCCAATCAAGAGGTGTAGCTATGGTTCGAATACGACCAAGCCCCCATGTGATCAATAATATGATAAGCCAATAAAGCAGGATACCCATGTTTGAACCGCGCATCATGGCAACATATCCTCTTTGGCAACCTTTAATTTTTTGCAAGAGATAAATTCTTCTTGAACCAGATATTGAGAGCGTCAGAGCTTTGCAAGAGATAGTTTCCTCTTAAACCGGATTTGAACCAGATACTAAGGGCTGCAGCGCTGTGTGGGAAATGGGATTTCCCTTAAACCGGACTATAAACCGGAAGCATCATTGTGAGCCAAAATATTTCTGACGGCCTTTAAATTTTCATCAATATAACAGTAGCCTCCGGGACTGGGTTATCTTTCGCTTCAACATCCTGGGGCACTTGAATTTGCTGAAACTGGAAAACTTGCTGAGTCATATCATTGTAGCCCCCGAGTCTTAAGATGACTAGAGGAGTTGGCTTGAGATTCTCCATATTTGACCATGATATAAACCGACATAAGTTGTATATCACTAGTATTGATAGCATGATGTGAATCCACAAAAGGTTGAGGTGACTGCGGTGGGTTATAAATGATCTCGTATGAGCCGTGTCAGCAACTTGGCCAATGGTTCCTTCCAACTGGCGATTTGAAGTTAACCAAACTGTAGTGGCGACGACTTGTGCGCCTGCCCATTGAGCCACCCAGTGCAGACAGCGGTTGATAGTATATCATAATTTGCCTCCATTTTGTTTGAAAGAAAACCAGGCTACCCAAGCCGTGACTTGCTCATACTCAATAAACAGCTCATGCAGACAGGTGCGGCTCGGTATGTTGATGTAGACCAGGCCGCGAGAGACGGATAGCAAAGACGACCGCATCATCAGAGGCAGCTCAGACAGATGAGTCGGCCGTGGCATTATAAGACGATGCGGACGGGGAAAATCGGCACCAGTGTCGTAAACCGGCACGGACGGGCGAGTTAATTGCAGGTGCGGTCTCGACAAGTTGATGTAAACCAGGCCGTAAGGGCTGCGTCTTGCACGTGTACATTCACCATGTAATATGGCACAGACGAACACCAGGCAAGACGTTGCCAGCGCATGCTCCATACCCATGGTATAGACCACGTTTATAATGAATAATTGTCCTACATATCAAAATATACGGACCAAAATAACTGATTTCTTGATAAAAACAATATATACCAAGAAAATATATTTATATGGATATCACCTGATTTGTCTGGATATTAGATGATCCATTTTGTGAACAACTTCCACTACTTGCAATGGCAATTTTAGCCACTCTCCCCTGCCCTTGCAAAAGGACATCAACCATAGCAAGGGGAAACACGATGGCTCAGAACAAGGCCGATCGGGTTGGCTCAACACAAGGTCACAATAACGAGGCGGAAGCGGCGGCTTGAAGCTCGACCGCAGCAGAAACAGAGCTGGATGATTCTAAACGGACCCTCCGGGTCAACGTCGAATTGACGGTCTTCCGAAGTATTAACCAAAGTTGTACTATTGGTCTCTTTTTTGTACAATTCATCAACAGAAGCAGTGAGCAACAACAGAGTTTTTCTCGGGCTCAAGCTTGCTTGTCTCACTTGCACCTTTAGTCAAGGCAAGAATCTCCTTAATAATATCAACTTCAGATCTCCCGGACTTATCATGGAAAATATCACTTTATCCGCTTGTTTATAGATCAAATCCCTTTGAGGTTTCTTTGCTGCCTGACTCTGCACGAGCGCCTTGATCAACCTGGAAAACAGATTTCTGGGCCTGCCAGATTTTCCTTGTGTTCTTGACAATGAGAAGAATAACAGTTGTATGCTCTTCAGTAGCTTTTGGAACAGAAATCTCTGTGATCTAGCTCTGAAAATCCTCCACGTCGGTTGAGCAAAACAGCTTGCTCGCAGACGCCGGTCTGAAGCCCCGACAGTGAAAAGAGCAGCAGAAGAAAAAGGCTCGTCATTGGCAGCTTGGCAACTTGACACAGAGCGGCTCCAAGGCAGGGGCGGCTCATCCGCGGTGGCTTGAAGTAGGCGGCTGCTTTTGATTAAGAATACCATCTTTGTCAATGGTGACAGTTGACTGTCAAGATTTAGTTCAACCAAGTGGAGGTAAGCTAACTGGTAGTGTCGTACTTGGCAAAACGCTTCCAACTTGGCTAATACTAACTGAACTTCAATATTAGCTATTGTGTGCTTAACCTGAATATGGCTTGATTTAATCTTTTCAACAAGCGGGCTCACCAGGACTAAAGAGGACTGCTGCCTAAGATTGTTTCACCACTGCTCGATCTTAGGATATATAAACTCAGATTTCCAAAGGCATTCACGGATTAGGAAGTACACGCTGGGGACCGGCTCAGAGCAGAAGGCCAACACGGCGACAGTGGGCAGAACTTGCAATTTAGAGCAGGGCTGCGGCTCTGAGTGGAGAGGCGCCGGCTCATGAGCGGCAACTACCGACATCTCAACGCAAGGTCCACGCCGGGCGGCTCTCTGGCGGCGGCTCGACTTGCAACGTGGAGCGGCTCTCTGGCAGCGGCTCAGCAGTCAGCACGGGGCGGTTCTCCGATAGCATCTCGGCTGGTAGCATGGAGCCTTGCGCGAGCGTCTCTCAGGTTGAAACGACCAAGACCAGCCCACGTACAGCAGATGCGAGCGGCGAAGCAGGGGCGCGAGGCCAGTCGGCTTAGGTGTGGCAATGTCCAACCTTGACTCGGACGGGAGGCGGTTCAGGAGCGGCGAGACTCGATGGCGGCTCGGAGCGGCTGATGGATCCGAGCCGGAGGCGAAGAGAGGCCAGCTAAGGGTCTGTGTTGGTTTCGGTTAAGAGCCGTCTTTTGACCAGCCAACGTGACACTTTTGGTAGTCGATAGCTGGTTTTACTCCGGCGAGTCTTCTCAAGACTTCAGTCAAAAAAGAACTCTAGCAATTTCCCGGGGCAGGTTATCTGTGCCTTGATAGATCACAGATCGACGACTGTGCAGATAGACGTGAACCTTGTTTTCTTGATTTTTCCTTTGCTGACGCTGCGAACGTGGCAGACATCTCCAACCGGAAAACCAACGGGTTACATAGAACGATTGAAGTGGCAATTACCAGTCCGTCTCAACGTAACCTGTGATTACGGAATCGCCAAAAACTTTTGTTGGGGACTCGGCGAATTTATCAAGGTGTGTGCGGCGACTGTATCACATGTAACCCTAAATTTTTGCATGTCTTGTACACGCCGTTCCGACTGCTCATTGACGACGTTGTTCCTTCTACCCAGACTTTTCTTCATCCAGTATATCACGAGCTTCTTAATCCCTTGGAAAAATCCCTTCAAGAAATCAACACCACCGTGCGCAGCCTCAAGGTGGGCGCCAACTGTCGTGGAATTGTCACGACAGATGTCCTAATGTGAGGACTTAGTCGTGAGGCCAGCACATCTATGTAGTAGCTTGAGAGGGGTTGAGCAGAATCGAGAGACGCAACACAAGACAAGGGTTTAGACAGCTTCAGGCCCCGAGAAACATCATCCGGTAATAACCCTACATGCTGTTTGTGGCTAGATCTCATTATGCTCATGAGGGAGACGCCGCATAAGCCGGCTCCCCTTTGTTGTGTCTAGCCCTAAAGATTATTGCTTGTTTCCTGTCCCCTCTTGGGGTGCCCTGCCCCTCCTTATATATGTTGAAGGGGCGGGTTACATGACTAGTCCTAGTAGGATTAGGATTAACCTATTACAAGTGGAGTCCTAGTCTTGCTTCCTATATAAGGAAATATTCCTTACGCTTTCCTCTTAAACTGACCCACCATAACATGAACTGGCCTTCTGGGCCTTGGTCCTAGTCCTTTATCTAACCCGTCGTCGGGGTCATTCGTGAGTCGCCAGGCTCATAAATCGTCAGACCAGTGAACCGTCACCCATGAATCGCCAGTCCTCTGGCGGGTTATGATAAAGTGTCAAGTCCGGCCGGGTTATCTTCCAGCCAGGTTACGCCGCGGGGTATATCCCCAATAGAACTTATGCATAGGGGTTGGCACACGTTTTTGTCTTGAATCTCCGGTAGAAACTTTGGGGCACTCTTTGAAGTTCTTTGTGTTGGTTGAATAGATGAATCTGAGATTCTGTGATGCATATCATATAATCATACCCACGGATACTTGAGGTGACATTGGAGTATGACATTAGGGTTTTGGTTGATTTGTGTCTTAAGGTGTTATTCTAGTAATAACTCTAGGATAGATTGAACGGAAAGAATAGCTTCGTGTTATTTTACTACGGACTCTTGAATAGATCGATCAAAAAGGATAACTTTGATGTGGTTTCGTACCCTACAATAATCTCTTCGTTCGTTCTCCGCTATTAGTGACTTTGGAGTGACTCTTTGTTGCATGTTGAGGGATAGTTATATGATCCAATTATGTTATTATTGTTGAGAGAACTTGCACTAGTGAAAGTATGAACCCTAGGCCTTGTTTCCTGGCATTGCAATACCGTTTATGCTCACTTTTATCATTAGTTACCTTACTGTTTTTATATTTTCAGATTATAAAAACCTATATCTACCATCCATATTGCACTTGTATCACCATCTCTTCGCCGAACTAGTGCACCTATACAATTTACCATTGTATTAGGTGTGTTGGGGACATAAGAGACTCTTTGTTATTTGGTTGCAGGGTTGTTTGAGAGAGACGATCTTCATCCTTTGCCTCCCATTGATTGATAAACCTTAGGTCATCCACTTGAGGGGAATTTGCTACTGTCCTACAAACCTCTGCACTTGGAGGCCCAACAACGACTACAGGAAGAAGGTTGTGTAGTAGACATCAACAGCAATACCGGCACCGAAGAGAATAACACTCCGGAGAACGCCAAAGACCCTGAAGCCCCTGTAGAGCCAACATCCGAACAGGATGATTGGGAGGATGGGCAAGTAAACTCCAACGATCCTGTCGGGAATGAGGAATCGGAGGATAGTAATTACCTACCGATCTCCGAAGAGGATGTGAGCCTCGGCGATGAAGACTTCATCGTGCCAGAGGAACCCCTCGAACAAGAGTACTTTAAGCACCGGCTAATCGCCACTGTGAGAAGCTAGAAAAAGAGGTAGCAACAACTTCAAGCTGACCAGGATTTGCTCAATGACAGATGGACTAACGTCCTGGCAGCCGAGGAATATGGGCTCGCACCCCCAAAGAGCTACCCGAAGCACAAGCTACCGTGAAAATTTGACGATGAGGCCCCGGTTCCCATACCGCCAATGCGCGATGCTGACAAAATTGACCGACCGCCGTATGGCCGGGACAGAGCGGCCGCTCAAGTCGAACACCACTCCGCACCACCTCGCCGTAAAGGCAGAGAAATAGCGGCCCCAGGATACACCTATGACCTACGACAGGACCTAGACAATAGAGCCGGTCAGACCAGATCAATCTATGGATCAAGGGGTGTGCTCCAACTCGCGAGGATGGTCATCAGACTTGGCGTGACAAAAACAACCTCACATGGGCCGAAAACCGCATATGACCTCCATTCGAACTACGCCGCGACGTCGCCCGGTATAGAGGCACCGCACACCCCCTGTGCTTCACCAATGAAGTAATGGAACATCAGTTCCCAGAAGGGTTTAAACTCGTTAACATCGAATCATATGACGGCACTACAGATCCCGTAGTCTGGATAGAAGATTTTCTTCTCCATATTCACATGGCTCATTGTGACGATCTACATGCCTTCAAGTACCTCTCGCTCAAATTAAAGGGACCAGCTTTGTTGGGAATATGACTACCAGGTATGACCCGCCCAGGAGGGGCTGGGTCAATCCCCATGGTGGGTTACTAAAAGAAGCCCAACGAATATACAAGGCGATGGTTTATTATAAGGCTTGTATTAGGCCCAAGCCCAGAGGCGGCTTAAGGCCCATAATTGTAAACCGCCATGTATAAGTAAGACTTGTAAAGAAAGGCATGTAAAAGAAGTCACCGAGATGGACACGTTGTATGAGCCGTCCGGGACTCTGTAGGCTGCCAGGCATCCACCCGTGTATATAAGGGGACGACCCAGCGGCGGCTTAGGGAAACAAACAACAGATTGAGAGCCAAGCTAGCGTATTTCTCTCCTTGGTCATCGAAACCTAGCAATGCCACAACAACTGGACTAGGCTTTACCTTCACCGCAAGGGGCCGAACTAGTATAAACCTCTCGTGTCCTTTGTCCTGATTAACCCCTTTAAGCTTCCTAGTTGCGATGGCTCCACGACTAAGTCCTTTCACTAGGACATCTGCCGTGACAATTCCACGACAGTTGGCGCCCACCGTGGGGCCAGTGCACAGTGGATTTGAGTTCTTGATGGGAAGCTTCAAAGGGCTCAAGGGATACCTGTGGGCCGGATGACCAAGAGTCGTCGCGGCAAGCTCTACATCAACGATGAAGGCTGGGGCCCCAATGCCGGCTCAGTTGAGTATGGGTACCGGGTCCCTTTCGGCAGAATCCACGTCTTCATCAGCCGGATCGGCGAGCCAGGCCCTAAGCCGGACATCTGCACCAACCTCATCGAGACGACTCAGCGGGCGAGATCCACGTCTTCCGATGGTAGCAGTATTCTGTACCCCTTTGAGCCGCCGAATCGAGCCGGAGTCTTCATGGTACCACTCAACCCGGGAAAAATTCTATGGCTGCGGTAGCAATAACCACCGGGTCGGCGGCGGCCGGGTCAGGAGACCCCGCGTGCCCGCCGGCTCAGGTGCTGATGGATCTCATGGATAGGATGACGACTCTATTGACCGTCGTGGTTGAACCGGCGGACAAAGCTCAGCATGATGCGGAGGTGGCACGGTTACGCGAGGAGGTAGCAATAGCCAAGGAAGACTTGGCGGTAGAGGACGTCAGGATAGCTGCAGAGCGGGCAGCTCTAGATGCTCATGCTCAGCAGCTTGAAGCAGAGACTTTCCGGCTCTCGGTGGATCTAAACGCGTCAAACGAGGTCATGAGGAGAAGGCACCAAAAGTCTCAATCACGTCTACCTCTGACTTATGATCCTAGGAACCTCTTCCACACACCTGGGGCTAGTAACCTGCCAGAGGCAAACCGGGTCACAACACCCGAGACTGGGGCACCATTTCAACCGCGTGCCGTGGAGCCCCCTCGTGTGAATACTGCTCCACCTCATTATGCACCAATACCACTAGGTCACTTTTCTAACCCTTTGGAGAATCTGATCACTGCGTCGACGCATTTGGCGGCTCTCACGATGGAAGGTGACTCTCCGACGGCAATCGAAACACGAAGGGTCAGAGAACTTCTTCAGACGGCTTTGGCATAGTAGGATGCATACTCTTATAGCCGAGACAGAATCCATTCAACCCCTCGCCCAAGCCGAAGCCCGAGCTATAGCAGGCATATGGACTCAGCGGCCATGTCAAGTAACGCCCAATGCCGTAACCAACCATGCAGGCATAACCCGACACAGGATGGAGCCCTTAACTTGGTGGATGAGGAGAGGATCTGTCAAGAGGCTTAGCGGACGGTTCAACAGGAGGCTGAGCTGGTGGCTCACCAGGCTTTTCCGGTTTATCCAGCGACCTCTGTTGAAGCAGGTGTGGCCACAAGGACAGGAGGTGTCCCTTTTCTAGTGTCGGCTCTACGTAATGAGCGTTTGCCAAAGGACTTTAAGGGGCCTCGCAAGGTGCCTAATTACACAACAGATTTGCAGCCCGGGGCATGGATTGAAAGTTATGAGATGGCAATGGAGTTACTAGAGGTCGGTGATGCAGCAATGGACAAGTACTTCACTATGATGTTAGATGGAACGGCTCGCACCTGGTTGAAAGGGTTGCCACCCAACTCCATCGGCTCGTGGGCGGAGTTAAAAGCCCGGTTCATTCAGAACTTCAAAGATACATGTAAGCAACCTATGTCGATCCTGGACTTGACTAACTGTAAGCAAGAGGAAGGTGAATCCACGACCCATTGGGTGCGCCGGGTCAAGGAAATAATACATTCATTTGAGAAGATGGATGCCGGCTCCGCGGTCTTAATGTTGGAGAAAAATTACCGTTTTGAACCTTTGAAACAGAAGCTGGGGCGGCTCAAACGTGATTGTAATGACATGGGCCAGTTGATGGTGGCTCTGGTCAAATATGCCGACTCTGACAGTACCAAGGATCCCGCGTCTGATGAAGAGAAGACATGGAAAGGAAAGAAGAACGGCAACGCCAAAGGTCACCAGCATAACCCGGCGAATCA
The DNA here is from genome assembly GCF_056163025.1 of Triticum urartu. Taxonomy (NCBI): domain Eukaryota; kingdom Viridiplantae; phylum Streptophyta; class Magnoliopsida; order Poales; family Poaceae; genus Triticum; species Triticum urartu. Next base: position 410,764,800 of record NC_141879.1, on the reverse strand, counting down.
AGGACGTAATAAATGTAAGGCTGACGGTAGTCTAGAGTTTGTGGCTAACACCAATGCACATGGCAACAATCAATGGCGCAAGGGAGGCCACCTCCTCGGTCAGGCGGGTCAGGCCCCACCCTCGAACAATTGCTAAATGAACCTTGTCCCAGACACGCCACCCGGGAGAAGCCGGCCACTCATCTATGGAAGGACTGTACGATCATGAAGGCTTTTAAGAATTCTATAATGTTCGATGGTAACCACGGACTTGGCGGCGGTTCAGGCGGTGGCGGCTTTCATGGTCCAGGCGCCGACTCAGGCGGTGGCGGTTTTCATGGCCAGGGCCATCAAGGTAGTCAAGGCGGCTATAATCAACAATCCAGCCAGGGCAGTTAGCAGCAGCAGCAGTCCGGGTATCAGAGTAACCCAAAGCAGCTAAACGGTGGGCAGTATCATATATTCACCACCCGTTTATGCAAGAGGGACCAGAAACTTCATAAGAGGGCTGTAAATACTGTTGAGCCAGTAGTTCCACGTTATTTGAGATGGTCCGAGCAGCTTATTGTATGGAGTAGGGAAGATCATCCTCCCCGGGTCGATAATCCGGGTCATCTGGATTTGGTGGTGGCGCCTCAGGTTGGTGGATATTAGTTCACTAAAGTGCTCATGGACGGAAGCATCAGCATCAACATCCTCTATTATGAGACGTTCCATCGCATGGGGTTGACTGATAAGAGTCTTAAAACATCCAACATTGTTTTTCATGGGGTGGTGCCTGGTAAGTCGGCGTACCCGTTTGGTAAGATTGAGCTGGAAGTAGCCTTTGGGGATGAGTATGATTCTAGGGCTGAGAAGTTAACTTTTGAAGTGGTTAAGATCAAAAGCCCATATCACGCTCTGTTTGGACGGCCGGCTTATGCTAAGTTCATGGCTCGGCCATGTTATGTTTATCTACAGCTCAAAATGCTGGGTTATAAAGGCACCATCATAGTACATGGAAGCCGGAAGATAGCCCTGGAATGTGAAGAAGGTGATGCGGCTTATGCCGAATCTGTTTGCACAACGGAGGAATTGAAGTTTTATAAGGATAATGTTGACCCGGCAGATATGACATATTTGAAGAAGCCAACTACAGAGCATGAGCCGGCGTTGAAATTTAAGTCAGCTGATGATACTAAGATGATTGATTTTGTGCCTGGCGACTCATCCAAACAGTTCATTATCAGTGCTAACTTGGATCCAAAATAGGAAGGCGCCCTCATCGAGTTCATCCGTGAGAACCGAGACATCTTTGCATGGAAGCCTTCTGACATGCCGGGTGTACCGAGAGAACTCACTGAGCACACTCTTAATATTGATCCAAAGTTTAAGCCAGTCAGGCAGTTTCTTCGGCGGTTTAATGAGGAAAGGCGCAAGGCTATTGGAGAAGAGGTGGCCCGGCTTTTGGCAGTCGGGTTTATCGTTGAAGTTTTTCACCCAGAGAGGTTGGCTAACCCGGTGCTTGTGCTAAAAAAGAACGACACTTGGTGTATGTGTGTGGATTACATGGATTTAAACAAAGCTTGCTCGGCTGATCCTTTTGCTCTCCCTCGTATTGATCAAATCATTGATGCTACGGCAGGTTGTGAGCGTCTGACCTTTTTGGATGCTTATTCTGGTTATCATCAAATCAAGATGGCAGTTAAGGACCAGGAGAAGACAACTTTCATCACTCTGTTTGGAGCCTTCTGCTATGTGTCTATTCCTTTTGGGCTTAAGAGCGCCCAAGCGACTTATCAACGATGTGTGCAGAATTGTCTTCATGACCAGATCGGGCATAATGTCCATGCTTATGTGGATGATATAGTTGTTAAATCCAGAGCAAAGGAAACTCTGGTAGATGATTTGAAGGAGACTTTTGATAACCTCCGGGTCTACAAGATGATTCTTAACCCGGCAAAATGTGTGCTTGGAGTCCCCGCTGGCAAGATTTTGGGTTTTTTGGTGTCTAACAAAGGCATTGAGGCTAACCCAGAGAAAATTAAGGCAATGACATATTTGGCTAAGCCGTCATGCATTAATGACGTTCAAAGGCTGGCGGGTCGGGTTGCAGCTTTAAGCCGGTTCATAAGCCGGTTAGGTGAGAAGGCTATGCCATTGTATCAGATGATGAAAAAGACGGATGACTTTGTCTGGAGTGACGCTGCTGATTCTGCCTTTGAAGATCTGAAGAGGCCGCTCGCTGAGCCACCGGTTCTGGCTGCTCCCATTGAGAAAGAGCCGCTGTTGTTATATGTGGCTGCTAACTCACGTGCTGTCAGTGTGGCCATTGTTGTGGAGCACAAGGAGATTGACAAGGAACATCCGGTTCAGCGGCTGGTTTACTACGTCAGTGAGGTGCTCATTGAATCTAAGCAAAGGTATCCACATTGGCAGAAGCTTGTTTATGGGGTGTTCATGGCAAGCCGGAAGCTCAAGCATTACTTTCAGGGTCACCCTATCACTGTGGTTAGCTCTGCTCCGTTAGGAGATATTATTCAAAATAGAAAAGCTACAACACGAGTCGCCAAGTGGGCCATTGAGCTTGGGTCTCATGGTTTAAAGTATGTGCCACGTACTGCGATCAAATCTCAAGCGCTGGTCGATTTCATTAACGATTGGACGGAGTTGCAGACAACTGAAGAGAAGCCAGACAACACATATTGGACGATTCATTTTGATGGGTCCAGACAGTTGGAAGGCTCGGGGGCTGGAGTTGTCTTAACTTCTCCTCGAGGTGACAAGTTTTGTTACGTGTTGCGATTGATGTTTCCTTGTACTAACAACACAACAAAATATGAGGCTTTGCTCCATGGTCTTCGAATGTCTACGGAAATGAGTTTAAGTCGGGTATGGTGCCTTGGCGACTTAGATTTAGTGGTTCAACAAGTATCAGGCAAGTGGGATTCCAAGGATCCTCTCATGGCGGCTTATCATCGCGAGGTTGACGCTGTGGCTGGACACTTCAAGGGTTATCAAGTGGAACACATTGACGGCAGAAAGAATGAAGCGGCCGATGCCTTAAGCCGGTTGGGATCTTAGCATAAGCCGGTGCCAGCTAACACCTTTTTAGATGTTCTGCATAACCCTTCTATCAAGTTACCTACAGAAGAAGACTTGGCCATTCCTGACCCGGAGGCACAACTGGTGGCGGCTCTTCATGTCATTCCAGATTGGACAATGCCATATTTGGCTTACATGACCCGGGGCGAGTTGCCAGAGGATGATACCTTGGCAAGACAGATAACCCAGCGGTCTAAGTCAATGACAATTTCCAATGGTGAGTTATATCATCACAGTGTCACTAGAGCGTTTCAACGATGTGTCTCTCCTGAAGAAGGTCAAGAGATTCTTCGTGAGATCCATGAAGGAGATTGTGGCAATCATGCCGGCTCAAAGTCTATTGTGGCCAAAGCTTTTCGTCATGGTTTTTACTGGCTAACGACTAATGCTGATGCGGAGGATCTGGTCAGTAGGTGCGATGGCTGTCAAAAGTTCGCACGACGAGCGCACGTACCAGCTCAAGAATTGCGGATGATTCCAATCACTTGGCCGTTTGCGGTTTGGGGGCTTGATATGGTTGGACCTTTCAAAAGATCCAAGGATAAAAAGACACATCTTTTGGTGGCAGTTGACAAATTCACAAAATGGGTTGAGGCAGAGCCGGTTAGCAAGTGTGATGCAGCCACGGCGGTTCAGTTCATGAAAAAGGTGATCTTTCGTTTTGGTTTTCCACACATCATTATAACTGACAATGGTACTAATCTGTCCAAAGGTGCTATGGAGGAGTTTTGTCAACGTGAGCATATCCGGCTTGATGTTTCGTCAGTAGCTCACCCCCAATCCAATGGTCAAGTTGAGAGAGCAAATCAGGAAATCTTAAAAGGTCTCAAGCCCCGGCTTATGGTTCCTTTACAACGGACGCCGGGTTGTTGGGTAGAGGAGTTACCCTCGGTGCTATGGAGTATCAATACCACTCCTAATAGGTCTACAAGTTATACACCTTTCTTCATGGTTTACGGAGCAGAAGCAGTCCTGCCTAGTGACATCCATCATGACTCGCCCCGCGTGGCGGCTTACGTTGAAGCTGATAATGAACAAGCCCGACATGATGCACTTGACTTGTTAGATGAGGAGAGAGATTTGGCAGCGGCCCGATCAGCAATTTACCAACAGGACCTGCACCGTTATCACAGCCGCAGGGTTAAGTCCATTACCTTTCAAGAAGGTGACCTGGTGCTCTGGCTCATCCAGGATCAGTCCGATGCACACAAGCTATCCCCACCTTGGGAAGGATCCTTTGTGGTCAGCACAAACTTAAACAACGGGTCATATTACCTTATTGACGTTCGAGAGCACAAAGACTCACGTAAGTTAGAGGAGGAGACCCGCCGGCCATGGAATATTGCTCAGCTTCGGCCATACTATACTTGAGCCACCGGCTCTCACCATGTACATACTTTAACATTGTATATATTATGATAAGTAATAAAGCAGGACCTCTATCCTTTTCCTCCTCAATGATCGTATATCTTTATTATTCTCATTATTCAAACGACCATTAGGGGGCCGATTGTATCCGAATCTAGCTTAACCCTTTTGGTTCGGCTCATGATCGTATTCGAATCTAGCCATAAACCTCATGGTCACTTGGGGGCTTCCTGTTCAAACATAGGTCGTATTCGAACCAAAGAGAACATAGCTGTCGTAACCCTCTTGATCGGCACAAAGCCAAACTCACTAGGGGGCTTCTTGATCGTATCTGAATCATAGCTTCACCCCTTTTGGGGCCGACTTGGATCGTATTTGAATCAGGGTCGTTAAAAACCTCTCAAGGTCATTTGGGGGCTTCCTGTTCAAACATAGGTCATATTCGAACCAAAGAGAACATAGCTGTCGGTACCCTCTTGATTGGCGCAATGCCAAAACCACTGGGGGCTACATGGTCATATTCGAATCCTAGCTTAACCCCTTTGGTCCAGTTTACTGATCATATGCGAATCAGAAGCCTCCAAATTACTCTTAATGCTTGATTTACATCGTTTGAAACATCCTATTTTGTTTTACTGTTTTTTTGTTGTCTCAAAGCTAACTGCACGTATGGTTTCAAATTGAACCGGCTCGTTTATTTGACAGTAAGTTGCCAAGGGATAACAATCATCAGGCATATCAAGGTATTGGCTTCTACAAACATTAGGGTCGTCAACCTTACTGTCCGGGTCATACGGCAATTCAGAATCAAAGAACATAGCCTTGTTTATCTTACATCTGGTCCTGTTTTTTGCACTATGATGATTTCATAGTTATGTATCGGGTGTTTTTGACCCGTCCAGCGATCAACCGCCAGGACCGTTTTTTTATCTTCTGCATACAGGAACAGATTCAAACACTGCAGATGCAATCGCAGATATAATGCATATATTGACATCACAGGTAAAAGGTCATATGCAACATCCTATGCACGATGGCATAGGCAAAATATGCAGTTTTCAAACTAACCTATTACAAGGCATTGAGAGCCCAAAAGGTTAGACTGTTTTCTCTCTTAAGTAGGTCTTAAGCTAAAGGCTGGATTATTCAGACGATTATGACTCCTCCCTTGCCGGATCACCTCCCTCCACTGGTTGGAAGCTGGGATTGGACCAGTCAAAGCCGTTCAGAGCAATGAACTCAGCCTCATCGTCAATTAGGCCGACCGGGTAAATTTTCGGGGCAAAAGTGTGTTGGCTAACTGGCGGGATAAGATCCGTCACTTTATAAGAGGGAGTTGCCATCTTTTTATTCTCCATACCAAAACCCGGCTGATATTTCTCGATGTTGGTCTCCTCGCCAAGAATGGTAGCCTGAGGACGAACTCCCCTCACACAGGCGATAAAATCATCTTGTTCAAACGGAGTCCCGTCTTCCTTCACGGTAGGGTACCCCTTGGCCACATCCACTGGGTCTAAATCCGGCACCCAGGCTTTGGAGCGGCTCAGGGCAGTCAGGGCTCCGGCTCTTGCACAATACCGTTTGACCTCTTGAAATCTAGCGGGTAAGATAGATAACTTCTTTAAAACATCACTCAAACGGTTGGGTCCTTGGTTGGCAGGGGAGATAGTAGCAAGTGCCCGTTGAGCCCCAGTGTACAGTTGCTCCACCAAGGTATAAACCGCCTTCAGTTTTGTCACACTGTTTTTACTCAGATTGTTACTCCGTGGACCGGTGAGTGTTTTAACAAAGGTTCAGCAGGCGGTTCATATTCCTGGTCAAAATAGAGTGTAAGTGACTAATGCAAATGACTCACTAAAGATTGTAGAGACCATTTGAGACACATGGTTTTTTAAGCCGGTGAGCTCTGTGGTAACCTCCTCGAGAGCCACCTTTGCTGTCTCAGCACGTTGTATTAGCAAGGCCTTCTCATCGGCCCAGGATTTCTTCTTCACATCCAAACTAGTCTTCAGTTTTTCAGCTTCAGAGAGGCTCAACTGAAGTTTGGAGTCAGCAGTCTTTATCTCCGCCTCTTGATACACCAGCCGGGTCTTTGCATCCGTCAATTGAGAGGCCAACTTCAGTTAGGGCAGTCTACAAACATGCACAGGTGTGTCAAAATTTAAATAAAGGTTATAATGATTAAAGTCCCAAGTGCTTTGCAACACAACACCACTTGGCACATGGGGGCTAATGTCTGCCAAAGAAATTCCTTTTTGTTTTTCCAGGCTTAAAGTCCCAAGTATTTTACAAGTAACAACACTTGGCACTTGGGGGCTAATGCATGATCTTATGAAAGTTTTTTCACGTTGAGCCGGATCACACTATTTGTGTCGACTGATTCAAGACAGTTATGAAGTTGTCGGTGTTCTAGGAACAGGGGTCCCCAGACTTGCCTGCCTGCGGCCCACGGCGTGGCTAAGCCATCAGGACGTACGACCCATCTTCATCAAAAGGCATCCAAGACCCTCGCGAGGGTCCAAGCCTCGCGAGGCGGACGATGCAAGACCTCCTCTGGAGTAGCCTAGCCAGTCAGGCTCACAAGGAGCGGAGATATCAAGGCGGGGCAAACCTCACGAGGCCCTCGTGACGTGAGCCATGACGCACGACACCAGGCGGGCGCCAGGCGGGCGCCAGCGCGCGCAACATCCTTGTTTCCTCTTTGGTGCTAAGGAGGCCAGCGCAGGCGAAGAGTACCAAGGCATCAGGAAAAGATTGCTATATTGGTGCAACGAGACCAAGACTAGGAGGACGGCAAGACGGAGGTCATCGTGGAGCCCAAGACGGCGTCACCACCAGAGCCTTTCGCAGGCGTAGACCACTTTTGTCAGGATAGCTTGTACTAGCTGTCCCCCTTCAAATTTGCCCGTCGTTGTTGGCTCCCTTCTCGTTCAATATTTGGAAAGAGGACCAGGGCCTATATAAGTAGAGCTAGCCACCACGGTAGAGAGAGGACACAGGGAAAATAGAGCCACATGCATCTGAGCTTGATCCAACCCGATCGAGAGCCTACTCACAAGAACACCTCAACCTCAGGAGGCTGTTCTTCCCTTGTACTGTTCATCATCAGCCCCAGAGGCAATCCACCACCACACTTGAGTAGGGTATTACACCACAACGGTGGCCTGAACCAATATAAACCTCGTGTCTTTCTGTGTTGCGAGTTCGTCGAGTTCGTCCGCGAGATCTTAGTGAGCTAGGGCGTAGATCGGTGAGAAGGAAAGACTTCGCGCGCACCCCAGTGTTCGAACCTTAAGGGTTTGCCAGAAGCCCACATCCGACATTTGGCGCGCCAGGTAGGGGGTGCACTGTAGCTTCCCTTCCATCAGTTCGTCGCTCCGCCGCTTCGTCGTCTTCATGGCGGACGCTCGCCGTGCTCGAGCTGAGCGTCGGGCTACCCTCACCGCCCACGTCGCTCAGACGGCTCCCGTCGGCGGGCCACATCGCAGTTCTCTGTCTCCCGCCGCCAACGCTGCCACCGGCCCAGCGGGGAACGAGTAGCAGGCGTCCTTGCTGCATCGTTCAGTGTGGCAGGACAGCCGCACCGCCACTCCATCGCTGACCCCTGCCGGTTCTTCGTCTCACGCGCACCACGCTCCCATGGAGGCACGGGCCGCGCTCCTCATGGGAAACGATGTCCTGTGCTACCGCCCCGTCGACGACCTCTACGAGGAGTGGCTCGACCACGTCGCCGAGCTCGTCCGCGCCACAGGGGGCTCTCCGACGCCATCCCACTCTCTGCCTCCCCCTCAACCAGCCACGGGCGACGCGGCTCATGGCGTGCCTCCACCACCTCAGCCCCAAGACGGTGCCTTGGCACCAAGGCGCGCGGCTCAGCGGCATGATCCGCCACGCCAGGCGCCCGCGCGCGAAGAGAGAAGCTGCCAGAAATTCCGCGGCCGCGAGAAGCTGCGCTTGCGCTCCCCGCGCCACCTCATCAAGACCGTGCACTGCCCACAGCGGTGCAGCGCGGACTTCGTCAAGACCAAGCTTCACCTCCGAAGTGGGCCCCGGCAACCATGGCTGGCTGCCGCGCCTTCACCCCCGAGCTGCGTAGTGTTGCCTGGCCGGGCAAGTTCAAGCCGGATCTGCATCGTCGCTATGACGGTACCGCCGACCCCACGGAGTTCCTGCAACTCTATGAGCTGAGCATCGAAGCGGCCAACGGCGACGAAAAGTTCATGGCGAACTAGTTTCCCATGGCTCTCAAGGATGGATCTCGTTCCTGGCTCCTGAACCTGAAGCACAGCTCGATCTCCTCCTGGGACGAGATGCACGACCGCTTCGTCGCCAACTTCTAGGGCACTCACGACCGCCCACCAGCCGCGGGTGATCTATGCCGCATCAGGCAGCAACCAGGAGAGACCCTCCAGAAGTACATCCAACGCTTCAAAAACACCCGCCTCAAGATCCCCAAGGTCACGGACGAGGCCATCATCTCCACGTTCTCCGACGGCATCCGTGACGTCAAGATGAAGGAATAGCTCGCCATCCACGAGGAGTTCTGCACATCTCAGGAGCTGTTTAATCTGGAGACCAAGTGCGCAAGTGCTAAGGAGGGGCGCCTCTCCCTCCTTGAGCTGCCAGCCATGGGCGCGGAGGAGAAGAAGGCCAAGGCCAAGGATGTGAAGCACAAGGAGGCAGTTGTGCTCGCAGCAGAGCCCGACATCAAGCGGGGCAGAGATCAGCCCGAGTCATCCAAGAACGGCTGACTGTTCTGCGCCTTCCACAACCTGAACACCCACAACACCAGCGACTGTCAAGAGCTCAGAGCCATACGGGAAGGACGCTATGGTCGACGCCCCGAGCGCAACGACCAGGGCTACGGCCGCGGAAGAGGACATGGAGGCGGACGCTGGGATGACCGTGGGCCGCGCCAGGAGTGGCGCGACCGGCCTCGTGAGGACCGCTGGCAGGACCAACCTCACGAGGGCGCCTGGAGGGACCCACCGTGTGAAGATCGCCCCCAGGGCAACGCTGGTATTCCCCCGCTGCCGCCACCAAGAAGGAACGACGACCACCACCAGGACGAGGGGGCTGGGGGCTTCCAGGAGCCGCGTACGATCGCCTGTATCTTGGGCGGCGCCCAGGCCCCAGCCTCTCAGCGCACCTTCAAACAGTTCGCTCGCGAGGTGAACACGACGCTCCCAAAACTCGAGGCCACGCGCCCGCTCAGGTGGTCCCAATGCGCCATCACTTTCAACTCGGCGGATTAGCTCAAGTGAGCAGCCACCACTAGCGCCCTCCCTACGCTGTGTTCCCCAGTTATCAGCAATGTGTAGGTCACCAAGACCCTCATCGACGGTGGCGCAGGGCTCAACGTCCTGTCTGTCGACACGTTCGACAACCTCCAAGTGCCTTATGAATAGCTCCAGCCCACCAAGCCTTTCTCAGGAGTGACCGACAGCTCCATCACACCCGTCACCTTCGGGGAGCGCAAGCACTACCACACCGAGCTCATCAACTTCGACGTCATGCACATCCTCGGGTATCCAGCCCTGGCCAAGTTCATGGCAGTCACTCATCACGGCTACAACGTTCTCATGATGCCAAGAAGCGGAGGAATCATCACGGTCCTGTGTGAAGAGAGGGATGCGGTGTGCTCGCTCAAGCGCGCCTTTCAAGCCGCAACAATCAATGACCCCGACAATAGAAATGAAGGCCCTCTGGAGGCCATCCCCAAGAAGAAGCAGCCGCGCCATGCAGGACCTCAGGAGGATGGCGTTGCGACAGGAGCCTCGTCAGGACCAGTGCCCGCTCCAAGGGCGCCTCCCTCCATCACATAGGAAGGCGCGCTCGACGCCCTCCTCAGGCAGGGCTCAGTGGCTCTCTTCTGGAGGGCCTCAGACCTTGCCAACCTCGTGAGGGAGGCGCTTGGGCACCACTTGGAGGCGTGCTTCGCGGCACGTGACCCTCAGGAGAGCACAGGGCAAGGAGTTCCCACCACTCAGGAGTTCATCACCAGGACCACCCAGGAACTACAAGGAGCAAGAGCCATGCGCGATGACAGCCGCCCACGAGGCGCAACTCTGCATCTTGGCGAGGATGCTGGGCTGCGTGTCTGCATCGACATCCCAGGGCTCAACAGGGCCGCATCTCAGGAGCGTTTCTGGCCTTCGCATGTGGGCCGCTACGAGGGCCCGCCGCACAGCTATGTTCGTATGCCTTTTGGCTTGCCGAGCGTGGCGTCGGCCTATCAGCACAACATGCGATGTGTCCTGGCGGCTCAGGAAGCCAGGTACCACGCCGTTCTGGAGGAGATGGAGATAGTCTTCAGGGAACCTCCCGAGCCCCCAGAGCCTCACGAGGCTCAGGGTTCTGGCGGCTCATGAGGAGTCATTTCTTCAACGCACGCCTTCAGCTGCACCAACTTTACTTCATCTACAGAACTAGGTGACATCTTCCAAGCTCGTTCAGCTTACCTTGTTGGGGGCGCCCCTCGGGCTGCATCACCCCCAAGCCGCTCGGGCTGGACTCGATGGCATGTATCTTCCTGCATTTATCCAAATTGATCTGCTCTCCATGCTTAACTCGCCAACTGATGTCACCTGCTCGATCATCGCCTCCCACGGGCCCTCCTCACAGGCACGGCACTGGTGCATGGGTCTGTCCCTGCCACGTCGACAAATCTGAGCGGTCGAGCTCTGGCTCGCGGCACGCCCCGCGCATGTCACCTCACCAGGCCCTCAGTGCCTCCACCTCATCCAGAGCAACCAGCGGCGGGCTGACAGCTGTAACGGCAAACCATGTTTCTTCTTGTGCCTATTCACAGGGGTCCCGTGGGAAGGATAGCAGGCGGCACCGCGAGTCTCCTTTTCTCTCGTGCAATTCGCTTGTGCGTTAAAATGGGGGCTCCTGAGCATCGCAACTCAGGAGCTCTTACTGGCTCTCCAGCCCTCACCCCCTGGCCTTGACCACGGCATCGCGACCTGGCATACCAGCGGCGGCTGAGCTTTCTCGAGAGCCGGGACCTGAGGACATAGAGCACTAAGGAGAACATGAGGGGAGAGAAACTCGTATGGGCTGGCCTAGCTATGCCGCATGAGTAGGCGTGCAGCCCTAGCGCAACGTCAGGAGTCGCCACGAGATCAACAAGATAAGTCTCGCACTCGGATCGGCTAAATGTTTGGGCCTAACGGTCACTCACGCCTTGCTGCAACCCCATTGCGGCCACGTCAACTCCCTTTCTCGCCTTACCATGGCTGCTTGAGCGCTAAGGGGGACCTCCCGAGCATCGCGCCTCAGGGGCTCTTACTGGACCTCGGGCCGCACACCTCTTGGCCTTGACCACGGCACATGACCTGGCATACCAGCGACGGCTGTAGCCTGCCTGGGGACCGGGACCTGTCAGCGTAGATGTCGGGTTTTGGGTTCCGGCAGACCCTTGAGGTTCGAACACTGGGGTGCGCACGAAGATCTCCCCCCTACCGATCTACGTCTGATCCTCTCGTGCGAACTAAGATGAAAATGATGAACAACACAAGGGACACGATGTTTATACTGGTTCGGGCCACCGTTGTGGTGTAATACCCTACTCCAGTGTGTGGTTTGGTGGATTGCCTCTGGGGCTGATGATGGACAGTACAAGGGAAGAACAGCCTCACGAGAGGTGTTCTTAAGCCGGTGTGATGAACTGCTAGGGTGAGTTCAATCGCCTCTCTCTCTTTCTCTGCTATGGTTTTACCAGATTTCCAGCCGTCGTCGTCCCTCTTCCTTCTGTGGTGGCTAGCTCTATTTATAGAGGCCCTGGGCCTCTCCCCAAATAATGAGCAGGAAGGGCGCCAACAATTGGCCATTTCGAAGGGGCACATCTAGTACAAGTTATCCTAACAAAAGGTGGTCTTCGGCTGCCAAAAGCACTGGCGATGACGCCGTCTTGGGCTCGACGTTGACCTCCGTCCTGCCGTCCGGCTGGTCTTGGTCTCGTTGCACCGGAATGGTAACCTTTGCCTGATGCCTTGGCCGGTGCTTGCCCCCTTTGCACCAAAGGGAAAACAAGGACACTGCGTAGGCCGGCGCCCGCCTAGTCTCGATCGTCATGGCTTGCGTCACGGGTTCCTCACGAGGTACCCCTGCCTTGATCTCTCCGCCTCCTCGCGAGCCTGCCTGATGAGGCTGCCTCTGAGGAAGCTTCCTGTCGTCCGCCCCGCGAGGCTTGGCCCCTCGCGAGGGTCTTGGGCTTGAGATGATGAAGATGGGCCTCGCTGGGCCCCCACTTGAGCCACGCCGCAGGCAGGCAAGTCTAGGGACCCCCGTTCCCAGAACGCCGACAGTAGCCCCCGGGCCCAAGGCGCGCGCGGGCTTGGCTTAGCAGAGAAGCGAAGGGGCAAGCACGAAGCACCGCGGGCCCTAACAGCCTGTGGCCTTGGGCACCGCGTGGCGGTTGATTGGGCGTGGGCGTCTGCACTTCCCACGATGCCTCGGCAACTGCACGACTTGACAGGTCCCTGCATGCAATGATATGGGTCACGATTACCTAAGGTCACGATGCCCGGCGGTTGGCCTTTTCCGGCTATAAGTACGGGGCTGGGCGAGCTTCGTCGGTTCACCCCTTTCCGTCACTCCTCCTCTTCTTCTTCCTTATCCTTGCTTCCTCTTGTGCCAATGGCACCGATCAACCGGTTTTCAACTGAGGAGAAGGAAAGGCCCCCAGAGAGGGTCCTGACCCCCTCCCGTTGAAGAAGCGACCAATCCTTTGTCACCGGGACGAAGGCGCCTGGCAGGTGGTGTCGAGGCCGTGGTACGAGCGGCCGCCGCCTGGGTTTCCGCTGCCCTTGCACGCCTGCGTCGTAGGCCCCAGGGGGGAGGGCGCCGAGCAACACCGACAGCGTCGCCACTGTCGCCGGCGAGTCACAGTGGTGCGCGTCGTCCCCCCTGGAGTCCACGCAGAGCGCTCCTCTCGTGAGCTTGTGCTTCACGCCGCCATGCCTCCAACTTCGTGGATCCGCCTTCCTCCCCCCTTCGCCTTCGAGATGCCGCCGAGCGGGGCCCTGGAGCTCTGGCTGCAACACGCCGACTATGGCACCCCTGCAACCGGAGCGGAGGTCGCGATCATCGCTCCGGGTAAGGTCTTCATGACCCGGGGCTGGGGTGAGATTGCCCGGGTTTGTCGCGCGGACGGCGCCTTGGTGATCCATCTTGAATACGACGGCGCCTCCTTGATGTTCTTCAAGGTCTTTGATGCAGAAGGACGCCGGCTGGAATGCTACCCTAAGGGAAGCGATAGTGGCGACGAACTGGCGAGGACCAGCCCCGCCCGTTGGTCCTCCTGCAGCTCCTCAGGCGGCAGCGGAGGGACTGCGGGCTTCAGCGGCTCCCCCGAACTACTTGCGACCCCGGAGACAAGCGACGACAGCTACGAGCCTCCGAGCTCGCGTCGCGCTCGAAGTGAGGCAGCTACCTCGGGCCGCCGATGCCACTGATCTGGATGGGGTTGGCGCCAGCACTGGGCAGCCCATTGTTGATGATGGCGTCGCCTGAGGAGGTGCTAGCAAGTAGCGTTCCTTAGGGTTAGCACCTTTTGTTCCCTGCAAGGAATTAAAGCAACACCCCGCGGGGGTATGTAAGGCGTCTGCCATGCTTTTGTAATTACTATATCCTTAATATGAATTAGCGTGACGTGTCCGTTCTGTTCCGGCTAAGCTCCCCCTTTCTATCCTCAGGAGGACTTGGCGCTCTACGCTGACAGGTCCCAGTCCCCAGGCAAGCTTCAACCGTCGCTGGTATGCCAGGTCGCGATGCCGTGGTCAAGGCCAGGAGGTGAGCTGCCCGAGGTCCGGTAAGAGCCCCCGAGTGGAGGTCCCCTTTAGCGCTCAAGCAATCCTTGCTGGGCGAGAAAGGAAGGCAGCGTCGCCGTGACAAAGTTGCACTGGGCGGGGATTTAGCGCTGCGTTGGTCTAGCTTTTGCGATGGCGCGACTTATCTTGTGTGTCTGACGTAGTTCCTCAGGGAGGCGCCTGGCCCGAGAGGCGGTGGTCGAGGTACTGCTGGGTTAGGCCCTCGCGAGCTTCTTCCCACTCCCCCGCACTTTCATTAACGCTCTACGTCCTCAGGTCCCGGCCCTCGAGCGAGCTCAGCCGCCGCTGGTATGAACAGGTCATGATGCCGTGGGTCAAGGCCAGGGAGTGAGGGCTGCAGAGCCAGTAGGATCCCATAGTTGCGATGCTCATGTACCCCCTTTTAACGTGCAAGCGGTCCGTGCCGAAGAGAGGGAGAGAGAGCTCACGATGCCCCCAACATTGATCCTGGAGTACGTCCTACACACCAATCATGACGAGAAACAAGGCCTGTCATTACGGTCGCCGGCCAACCTATGGTCACTCCGAGGGAGCGGTCAGGGCACTGAGGGCCTGGTGAGGTGGCGCCGTGCGGGGCTGCCGCGGCCAGAGCTCGACCACTCAGTTTTATCAACGCTGCAGGGACGGACCCGTGCGCACGCGCCGTGCCAGAGCGAGTGGCTCTTCAAATAGGCATCGATCGAGCAGGTGATTTGGTGAGGTATGTTAAGCACATAGGAGGAAATCCAATTTCAAGCAAGCGCAGGTAAAAGCAACCGCCGATGAAGCGGGTGCGCATTTCGCTCCAGGAAGAGACCGTGCCGGGAGCCAAGTTCAGGAGCCAGGTGCGGGTGCCGTCCTTGAGCGCCATGGGGAACCAATTCGCAATGACCTTCTCGTCTCCGTTGGCGGCTACGATGCCCAGCTCGTAGAGCTGCAGGAACTCCGCGGGGTCCGCTGTGCCATCGTAGCGGGGAGGGAGGTCAGGCTTGAACTTGCCTAGCCATGTGACGCCGCGCAGCTCGAGGGTGAAGGCGAGGCAGCCCGCCGTGGCCACCGGCACCCTTTGCTGGTGCTGGACTCGTTCTTGCGGGTCACCACACGCCGCCACTGGGAGCAGCGCGGGGTTTTGTCATGGAGGCGCTGGGGCGCGATCTTGGCGCGCCGGCGCTGGGAGCGTGCGAGCACCTTCCTGGGGACGTGGGATCTCTTGGCAGCTCCCTTCTTGCTGCGCAGGCGCCGGACGTGGAGGGTCTCGCCCTGGGGCTGCACGCCTTGGAGCCAAGGCACCTTCTTGGGGAGGAGGCGGCGGAGGCGCCTCCTGATCCTCGCCCCCTGCACAGGACGGAGGATGAGGCAGCGAGAGGGACCGCAAGGGGGAGCCCCCTGCGGCACTGATGAGCTCGGTGATGCGGGCGAGCCAATCCTCGTAGAGGTCGTCGACGAGGCGATAGTGCAGGAGCTCCCGCGCCAAGAGCAGTGAGGCGTGCGCATCCATGGGAGCACGACGGGCGTGGGACGATGAGTCAGCTGGAGTCCACGATGTGGTGGCGGTGCGGCCATCCCGCCGCACCGAGGGGTGCTGGGACGAGGCCTGCTGCTCGTTCCCCGCCGGGCCGGTGGCGGCGTTGGCGGCGGGCGACGGGGAACGATGAGGGGGGCCGCCAACGGGCGCCGTCTGGGCGACGCGAGCGGCGTGTGCAGCCCGGCGCTCGGCGCGAGCCCGACGAGCGTCAGCCATGGACACGACGGAAGATCACACGCGAACAGCGGAAGGAAGATTCCGGCGCAGCCCTACCTGGCGCGCCAAATGTCGGGTTTCGGGTTCCGGCAGACCCTTGAGGTTCGAACATTGGGGTGCGCGCGGAGATCTCCCCCTACCGATCTACGTCCAATCCTCTCATGTGAACTAAGATGAAAATGATGAACAACACAAGGGACACGATGTTTATACTGGTTCGGGCCACCGTTGTGGTGTAATACCCTACTCCAGTGTGTGGTGTGGTGGATTGCCTTCGGGGCTGATGATGGATAGTACAAAGAAAGAATAGCCTCGCGAGAGGTGTTCTTGAGCTGGTGTGATGAACTGCTAGGGTGAGTTCTGTCGCCTCTCTCTCTGCTATGGTTCTACCAGATTTCCAGCCGTCGCGGTCCTCGTCGTCCTCCCTTCTTTCTATGGTGGCTAGCTCTATTTATAGAGGCCCTGGGCCTCTCCCCAAATTGGCCATTTCGAAGGGGAACATTTAGTACAAGTTATCCTGACCAAAGGTGGTCTTCGGCTGCCAAAAGCACTGGCGATGACGCCGTCTTGGGCTCCACGGTGACCTCCGTCCTGCCGTCCAGCTAGTCTTGGTCTCGTTGCACCGGAATGGTAACCTTTGCCTGATGCCTTGGCCTGTGCTTGCCCCCTTTGCACCAAAGGGGAAACAAGGACACTGCGCAAGCCGACGCCCGCCTGGCGCCCGCCTGGTCTCGACTGCCATGGCTTGCGTCACGGGTTCCTCGCGAGGTACCCCTGCCTTGATCTCTCCGCCTCCTCACGAGCCTTCCTAATGAGGCTGCCTCTAAGGAAGCTTCCTGTCGTTCGCCCCGCGAGGCTTGGCCCCTCGCGAGGGTCTTGAGCTTGAGCTGATGAAGATGGGCCGCGCTGGGCCCCCGCTTGAGCCACGCCGCAGGCCGCAGGCAGGCAAGTCTGGGGACCCCCGTTCCCAAAACGCCGACAAGGGCTACCTCCGAGTCAAAAACATCCTCCAGCTGGAACATGTCAGATGCAGTCTTCTTCTTGGGCTTCCGGGTCGTTCTCCTAGTGGCTATGGCTGCGGCTCTAGCCTTCTTGGCAGCTTCATGATCATATTTGGCCTTCTAGAAATCAGATTTGGCCTATAAATAAATAACAGGTTAAAAAGCCATGCAAGTATTTAACTACTGAAGAAAACAAAAAAGGAGATCAAGGGGGTTCACCTCTGGTGCCGGGTTAAGTTTGCAGAAGGGGTTTAATACAACCTTACTGCAGTCCTCGTATTTGCCGTTCACGAGGATGGTTGACATTGCAACAATGCCTTCTTCAGTTAGTTGTACAGAGCTATGACGCAGATAATCATCTGGGCCTCCGCCATATCTATACATCAACTTGGATCGGCGGCTTAGAGGGATGACCCGCCATGCGATCTAGCAACGGATTAGGTCAACTCCAGTTAAACAATTTCCCAATAGGGCTTGAATCCTTTTGATAGATGGGATAAGCTCACTACAAAAAAAGACACATCCGTGACATTTTGGGCCGAACAATTTTTTTTTCTGTCATACATATGACACTTCTATGATGATAATTGTGACAAACCCCGGTATCATCATAGATGTGGTGCGCTCCTACTTCTATGACAAAAAATCATGACAGAAAATCGGCTTTTCGTCCTGGGCGGGCTGGGGACGTAGCTGCATGACATTCTTTGGGCCGTCCATGACGAAAAAAACCATGGTAGAAGCGAGGGAGAGGGAAATTTCGGGGAATTCCCGGTTACGGTGGGAGGTCGGGATTCGAGCGATGCGCGTTTCTCTCGTACACGTACGTGCGTGTGTGCGAGGCGTTGGCTCTAACTGAACCTGAGCGAGGCGTTGGGCTCTAACTGAACCCGAGCGATTGCACTGCAGGCTACGCATTACTGAACCCGAGCGATCGATCGATGGCTATTAACTGAACCCGATCGAGCGATTCCTTCGCTACTGTTGCTAACTAAAGCCGATCAATGCTGCCTCTGGATGAACAGTGAGCGTTGCAGGGGGGGTTTGGATGAACATGACCCCGTGGTGTTGCCTCTGGATGAACAGGACCCCGTGGTGTTGCCTCTGGATGAACATGACCCCGATCGATCGAGCCGGCTGGGGCTGGATGAATAGGACCCCGTGGAGGGGTGGTTGAACAGGAGCCCGTGGAGAGGGCTGGTTGAACAGTAGCCGGTGGAGTAGCGCGCGGTGGAGGATGGATGATCAGGAGCCCGTGGATGAACAGTCGCAGGTGGAGGCTGGAGGAGGTCGACGGTGGATGAACAGTAGCTCATGGAGGCTGGAGGGGGTCAACGGTGGAGATGAACAGTATCCCGTGGAGTCCCATTTTGCGGTACGCCACACCCCTCCCGATGAACAGGACCCCCATTTCGACCGTAGCGCTCCAACACAAGTCCGTTTCATCCGCTTTGCGGTACGCCACACCCCTCCCGATCAACAGGACCCCCGTTTTGACCGTAGGAGGTCTGTTTCCTTCGTTTTCCGGTACGCCAGACCCCTCCCAATGAACAGGATCCCGTTTCGAACGTGGCCGGTCGAAAACAAGGCCGTTTCCTCCGTTTTGCGGTACACTAGGCCTCGTTTCCATCGCCTGTTCTGTCCAAGCCCTCCTGATGAACACGACCATGCATTCCGTTCCGACCCAGCCGGTTGGCTCCCACGCGTTCCGTTGCCTCCCCATGAACACGACACATTCCGTTGCCTCCCCATGAACACGACGCATTCCGTTGCCTCCCCATGAACACGACGACGACGCTGTTTCTCCGTTCCGACCCAGCCATATACACGAGCCCTGGTCATACGTATGCGCGAGTAGGCGTTCGAGACTCCGCCCGTATGTACACATACGTGGCCGTATTTTCTTTCTTGCACCCTGGCCGCCTCTACTACGGCACGTGCGTGCCTCTACATCGACCAGTATATATTTACGTACACGTTCGCGACCAAAATGACAACGCTACGTACGCTTTGACCAGGTGGGTCCCGACTGTCAGGCACTTCCTTGTGTGCGAAGATGTACCTGGTGGGTCCCAGCAGCCAGGGGGGCGAAATACGGTGGCCCGTCCGGTGGGTCCCGCTGTCAGGTGGAGGAATAATTATTTTGCACGTAATAAGGAAGCACTTCCTTGTTGCGGCCGTGGACCCAGCTGTCAGCCTCTCCACGTACAGTCCACGTCCGATGGAAGCCGTTTCTTAACCATGTTGACCACGCCGCGCCGAGAGCACCAGGGCGGTGGACGATGGCGAGGCCTAGGAAGGGGACGACGCGGAGCCGGCGAAGACGCGGCAGTGGATGCCCACGCGTAGAGGAGTACGAGGGTTCACTGGTTCGCTACGGTGTGAGGCTGCCATCGCCGCACAATAACAGGGGGTGTGGGTGAGTAGAGGGATGGCCTGTCCAGCAGTGGGAGTAGTAGGGGGCGGTGAGGCCTCTGCCGCATCACAGCCGGCCACGGGAGGCAGGAGCACGAGGCACGACCGGCGCTGGTTTGGGCGGCTGGAGCAAGAAGACCAGAGGTTGAAGAAGCACTACGGCCATTGGATGGACATCGTACGGTCACTGGAGCTGGAATCGTGCATATTGACTAAGTTGACTAAGCCCTCCGTCCCCGTCAACTTAGTAGGCCCACAAGTCAGCCTGCCACTATACTGGGTCCCAGCTAACAGGGGGAGTATTCATTTTTTTGTGCGTAATAAGGAGCCACTTCCTTGCGTGCGAAGATATAGCTGGTGGGTCTGAGCTGTCAGCAGCGGTAATATTTTTTTCACGAAATACAGAGGCCCTTTCGGTGGGTCCCTGATGTCAGGTGGAGGAATCATTATTTTGCGCGTAATAAGGAGGCATTTCCTTGCGTGCGGCCGTGGACCCAGCTGTCGGCTTCTCCATGTAAATTCCACTTCAGATGCATGTCGGTCGTTGACCACGTTGACCAGGCCGCGCCGAGAGCACCAGGATGGTGGACGACGGGGAGGCCTAGGAAGGGAACGACACGGAGGTAGGGAAGAATCGGCAGTTGTTTCCCACGCAAAGGGGAGTACGAGTGTACGAGGGTTCACTGGTTCGTCTGCCATCGCCGGAGAATAACAGCAGGTGTGGGTGAGTAGAGGGATGGCTAGGCCAGCGATGGGAGTACGGTGGGGCGGTGAGGCCTGCGCGGCAGCAGAGCCGGCCGCGGGGAGGAGGGAGCAGGCAGTCCTGCCGGTGCCTGTTTGAGCAGCTGGAGCAGGAAGAGCAGAGATTGAATAAGCACGACGGCTGTTGGATGGCCATCCAACAGTCACTGCTTGTGCGTCAACCTTTTTTTTAGGAAAGCCTCAAATCTGTGGAGAATAGCATACATCCCATCTGCCATTATTTCTAATAATTTACAGCCCATTTGCTAATTATTAAGGTTTTTTGGAGCCCATATTCTTTTTGTTAGCATTACAACCCATATTGTGGTCACGGTTAAAAAATTATACGAAATTTTGCATATTTCGGTGCGGTCCGAACTGTTTTTAATCCCAAAATTTTGACTTACATTCAAACTGATTTTAAAAATAAATGTATATCAATATAAAATCCAACAAATTCTCCACGCATAAAAATTAATGTAATTTCAAATCTCGAAATGAAAAAAAGATATTTGAAACTAATTGCCGGTTTGATGTGTTTTAAAAATGTACAACCCATTTCTCATTACTGATGGGCCATTTTCTCGGCCAGCCGAATGAAAGCTCTCGTCGTCTTGAAAGATTTGCAGCCCAAAAGGCCTGACAAAGCGACTTACTTGGCAAATCACAAAAAAATTGGGCTGTGGCCGTGGACCCAGCTGTCAGCCTCTCCACGTACGGTACTCTTCCGATGGAATGTCGTTGACCACGTTGACCATGCCGCGCCGAGAGCACCAAGGCGGTGGACGACGACGAGGCCTAGGAAGGGGACGCCACGGAGCCAGGGAAGACACGGCAGTGGATGCCCACGCGAAGAGGAGTACGAGGGTTCACTGGTTCGGCTGTGGTGTGAGGCTGCCGTCGCCGTTGGGCCTGGCTAGCGGTGGGAGTAGTAGGGGCCGATGAGGCCTCATCGGCAGCACAGCCGGCCACTGGAGGCAGGAGCAGGCGGTCTCCCCGGTGCTGGTTTGGGCGGCTGGTGCAAGAAAAGCAACGATTGAAGAAGCAGCGGGACCGTTCGATTCAAATCCAATGGTTACTGCTGCTAGAATCGTTTGTTGACTAAGTTGACAAGGCCTACATACGCGTCAGCTTAGTAGGCCCACAGGTCAGCTTCCCAACCGGTGCGCCCCAGATGTCAGTGGGAGGAATCATTTTTTTCTGCGTAATAAGGAGGCAGTTGATTGCGTGCGGCCAGGCCAGCGGAGGGAGTAGGGTGGGCCGGGGAAGCCTGCACGGCATCACAATGGGCCACAAGAGGAGGGAGCAGGCAGTCCCGCCGGCGCTAGTTTAGGCGGCTGGAGCAGGTAGATCAGAGATTGAAGAAGCACGTCGGCTGTTGGATGGACATCCAACACTAACAGCTGCTAGAATCATGTGTTCACTGACAAAGCCTTGCATAAACAAGTCAGCCTCGAAATCTGTGGCGTGTACAGCCCATTTGCTATTATTTTTATAATTTTTACTCATGTTTTAATTCATATGGAATTTATTGCAGCCCGTTTTCCATTTTTAGAATTGCTGGCCATTTTCTGGTCAGTACCAGGGTCAAAAAATTAACTAAATATGTGGGAAATTTTGAAAATTCGCAAATTTTTGCTGGGGAACGAAATATTCTTAATCCACAAATTAATAGCCATACTAAAACAAATTTAAAAATAAATTAGTACTATGTCATGTTAAATCCAATGAAATACGTATAAGATATCAGTGAAGAACAAAAACAAAAAAAAGAAACTTATATCCCATTTGCTATAATTTTTTTGGAATTTTCAACCCCTTTTGATATTACTTTTAACAGACATTGACCATACTCTTAAGCCAGGCCGGAATGCATCCCTCCTCGTCTTGAAAGATTTGCAGCCCAGTAATTCGGAGAAAACAAATAGGCCTAGCTTGGGTATTCTTCAAAAAGAAATACTGGGCTACCTATTTTCCCAAAGAACTGGTGCATGAGCATTTAGCTTTATTTATTTATTTATTTATTTATTTACTTATTTATGTTTAGGGGACCATGAGCATGTACCTGGGCCGGATTCATGTGAGAGCCTCCCTTCCAGTTAATTATGGGCTTCTCTATTGGGCCTTCATCAGTGGGCTGCATGTTATCAACAAGTGGAAAATGTGTTCCGAGTTTAAAAAAATATGTGTTCCGTACGATAAATAGTATGCGCTACATACGGTACGGGGCACTAAAGGATCGAACCGTGCAACGACTTCCAAAACATTGTGTTTGTCATTCTAACAACACATTTGTTCAACCAACAGACGAAATATACTACTGATTGTACATTGAAAACAGCAGTAGCAGCAACCAGGGCTGGGGGTGCAACAGAAGCAGTAAGCAGGCCAGAAGAGTGAAGACGCAGCTCTCTCTTCCAAACCAAACATCAGCCATCATTACAAAAGGGCTACCAAAAAAGAACAAGTGTATGCATCAAACTAAATAAAGATCCTACTACACCAAGTGTACACATCTAACTAACGGCTTGAAGCAGATGGGTGCCTGACGGGGGAAACTCCAGCCAGCAGGTCGAAGTCTGATACTTGCGACCCTCTCTCCTACTTTGGGCTGCAGAGCGTGGCGGCACATATCAGGGTATGGTGCATGCAGAGACGCATGATAGGCTGTGTACACATAGTTTGCCTTATGAACGAAACCGCGCTGCCATCATGATCCTTGCCGTCGGTTATCTCCTGGTTAATCGGATAATTCAGTCCGAGAAACAGAGAGCGTGTACCAAGGCTACTTACCAGCCTCTAGCCAAAAATTCCTGAAGGCCCAGAGAAGCTGGGATCCTTCTCAAAGACCTTGCAGTGATTGTGATTGTATTCCGCGAAACAACACGTCCGGTACGTGCGAACGATCATCAATCTTTCGCCGTCGTCTGATCGAGACAGGAACCACCTGCAACTGCCATGCCGCTTTTCTTTGAAAGGTTCTGGGATTAGGAAGGGTAGGGACACCAGGCGACCTACAATGTCATATCAAGTTGGAGTCAAATAAAAAAGGGCTCTTGGTTTAGTCAATCTTAAGAACAACATGTTATGAGCATGAATATTTTTTCGGCAAATGTTGACAGTAATATAAGCAAGCCATCATGATATCATAGGAAAGTAACATACTGCTGTAACAGCCGTTTGTAGCGATGACTGGAGTAGGCCGGCAATACGTCCAGCCATAGAAGGAGTCGACAACGTAAATGAAGCCCTTGTGTTCAATGGCATCAGAGAACCATGGAGGATGTATGATCCTGTGATGGATGTGCAGATTTATCCACTTATGGCAGGGACCTGTCAGATAGGCGAGACCGCGGTTGAAGAACGCAATTAGCCTGAAGTCTTTATAATTCACAGATCTTGTGGGCACTTGGCAGATTACAACCTTGAGCAAATCAAACTTGGTATCATGTTGGCTACTTTAATATTCTGAGTATTCTGGGCCGTGGTGCCAAAGTAGTGCAGTGTTAATCGAAGGAAGGGGGATCAATCGCCGGGTGTAGACCTCCACGAGCATCCAGCTGCCGCGACCGTGGACGAGCACCATCGAAGACGTGTTCATGCCGACCCACTACATACCGTTAATGTAGTTGAGGCTGACGGGGATCGGATCGCAGTCAAGGGGGTTGATGCTCGCCACCCTACGATCGTTATGCTGCGTGACACGTCGTTTTTGAATATCAGATGGCATCAACAAGCAAGGAGCTGGCTTAAAAAGCTCCGGACTGAGGGCTTTGAGTAAACGCTACAACCCCGACGAGCACGCGGCGAGCGGCATGGTACTGAGGTTGTCCACACACGAAACAATGAGCTTGATTACCTCTATGTGGAGCGAATTCCAGCCACTCTTTCGGTGGACGCTTCTCGGTTCTTCCATTTTTAGTGCTTGGGTTTCGGACGAGGGGGGGGAGGCGCCTTAGCGAGGATGGAAGATTGGACGAGATTATGTGCGGACAAAGATGGAGAAGCGAATATGTGCTGCGGGAAGTGGACAGGTGATGATGACTACAACACGCCCCTTGACTTACGAGACCCATACCAGCAGCGTAGGGTCATGTCGATGCCAGACAACTTGCTTGAGTGATCATAGTACTGGTACTCCCTACAATGCTGTGCCCTAACTTGCTTGAGTAGAGTAGTAGAGTAGGACTCTGCTCTACTACTAGCACCGGAGGAGTAGTATATTCTAATCTAAAATAGTTACAAACTTCAAGGCCCGAGCGTGGAACAACTACGAACCGTGCTCAAAGACCGTGTCTACGTGGTGTTTGGACATGGGCGACAACGTCAACGCCAAGTGTGCTGCTCCCGTTGCACCGTATGTGTTTCTGTCCTTCCTGTTCGAAATCGTGGTAGAATTCATGTTTCTACTCTGTATCCTACTACTATGCTGGTCCACATGATTAGTTGCGAACGACGACTTCTTCCCCGACCTCGGCAACCTCATCCTCGATGACATGGGCGATAACGTCAATGCCGACAACCAGTGAGATACATGGTGTAGGAAGCGGTTTGGGAATTTGCATGCCTTTCCAACCAGTGAGATACTCCGTACAAAGTACGACAGAGAAATAATCACAGAGAAGGAAGCTAAAAGTAAACAATCAAACGAGCATTTTTGCATTTGTTTTGCATTGAATTGTTTCACAAGCTTGACTAGTGCTGTTTTTCTACTTTTACAAAAACCGCATCGTAATGTTAAAACGTGCATTTGCACGTACATAAGTAATAGTAGTACTCCCTCCGTCTAGGTGTATAAGTCTTCCCTCCTTCTTGGTCACGGGGCACAACCGAAGATGACTTATTGACCTGGACGGAGGGAGTAGCACAGTCTGCAAGCATATATCGAGAGAGACGTGTAGTGCGATAGTATATAGTAAAGTTTGTGCTGTATGCACGTACTTGCAAAATGCATACGAATACACAAGGTTTCCAAACTTTCCCTTTTACATACTTAATTAAGGACGCTAAAAATTCCTGAACGTTCGGGATTTATCATTTGCGTCCCAAAACTAATGAGATGGCCTTACGAAACAAAAATTATATTCCTCCTAAAAGCCACGACGCTCCCAAGAGCACTTGCGGCGCGCCACGAGTGCCCTGGTGCACGGCCGTTTCCCAGCGCACCGACACAACACCTCTTCCTCAGCCTCGCAACTCATGAGGTGCTGATTGGCGGCTTGCCGACGGGCGAGCGCGATCTCACTGGTGTGGTGATCCGGCGCCAACAGGTACTCCTCCTCACGTACCGCCAAGCGTAGATGAGGCGCTTGGGCCCAACTGCACTCAGGGCATCGGCATGGGCGTCCTCCGCCACCCTTACAGCCCTCGCACGAGCCTTCTGCCAAAGAGCCAATTGCCTGACTCTCTCGGACGCGACATAGGCCTCCCAGGCAGCTTGTTCTGCAGTGCGCTTCTCTTCCTCGGCCTTCTTCTCCGCCTCTAGTTTGGCGCGCTCTGCTGGAGGCAAAGCCTCCCACAAGGCGACATCCATTTCTTTCCAAAGCTCCTCAAGGATGGGGGCTCGGCGGGCGACGCGGCGTTCTCCTCGTAGCGGGGAGCCGACTCGTCCTCTGGTGCCGTGCTGGCGAGATTGGGAACGCCGACGCGTCCACCTCAATGCGTCGCGGCGAGGAGCAGAATGCTGACACGTCCTCCTTGACTAGTGGCGGCGAGGAACGGAACAGCGACGCGTCGCATAGCGGCGAGGAGCGGAACACCGACGCGTCCTCCTCGACTAGTGGCGGCGAGGAACGGAACAGCGACGCGTGACCGTCCGCGCGGTGCAGCGAAGGGCTCCTAGGGCTTGGGAGGGGCGATGCCATGGTGGTCGACGTGAGAGGGAGGGGGAAGAGATAGCGATGAACATGAACGTGAGGGGGAGGAGATAGCGATGTCGTGGGAGGCGCAGTATTTATAGCGAGCAATGGCACACCTACGTAAGATATGGACTGAGCTGCACTGACTTAATTGCCGGTCCAGTTGCGTCACTGACATGTGGGCCCATATGTCAGTGACCGAATGCACCTGCAGTTAAGTAACAGCTACGTGGGCATATTTGTTGGAGTAAATTATGGGGGAGCGAAGGGGTGGAAATATTGCTGGTCACAACGGATTGGACGAGCATGGGGGGAGGAGAGTCATGCATGCAGATTTTTTCACACGGGGTGGAGTGCTGGGACCGCCGGAGCGAGAAGGAGAGTTTGGCAGGCATATTGTTTCCACACATGGAGAGGAAAAAATTTGGAGACGAACGGGCTTCCTGCAGGTATGGGGAACGGTGCATAAAAAGTCATCTTGCATGCCGGGCTAGGTATAGTCTCAAGTCATTAAAAACAAACACGCCCCACACATGTTCATATTTCAAGGTGCACTAAATTATTGCATGCGATGATTAAGGCTGGCCATAATGGTGGTATCTTAGCTGGTATCATGCACACGGGAATAGCAAACATGCTGATGTGGCAAAGAATTAAAGAAGAGGGGGGGGGGTTAGAGTAACTAGAGTTCATGCATGCATTGGTAAACACATTTTTATGTGGAGAATGGCAGCACTAGTTGAGTACTTTTGCAGACTTCAAAAACTATTCCACAATGTGTCAACATTCACAATGTCAAATCAATATTTTTACACTCATTATAAAACATAGTTCTTATACTCCCTCCTTCCATCTATATAGGGCCAAATGCGTTTTTCGAGGCTAACTTTGACCAAATGTTAGAGCAATAATATATGACATGCAACTTACACAAAGCACATCATCAAATTCGTATGTGAAAGGAGCTTTCAATGATATAATTTTCACATTATGCATGTCATGTAGTATTAATTTTATCAATAGTCAAAGGCGGTCTTTAAAAACGCATTAGGCCCAATATAGATGGAAGGAGGGAGTACTCATTATAATCAGTACCCCCTCCATCTAGGTGAGCAAGTCATCTTAGATTGTGCACTGCGACCAAGGAGGAGGGGAAAACAAGAGATCTTAATGTTTATTTGCTAATTAATAGCATTGCATGCAATGAACTAACCACTGCATGTCATGTTTGGTAGTCTCAAGTCATTAAAAGCATGCACACCCACATCTCCTATTGGTTGATATGTCAAGAAACAAGAAACGAGGTAGAAGTTAATGCACCGCGCCTAAGTGTTTTGGGAGTATTGTAGATATTGATATTTTTAGTATAAATTTGGTCGTGGGATTTCATTGATGCCTGTTAAAGCGTTGACAGGTCTGCTATGCGTGACCTGAAGATGAAAGGGTTGAGCATCCCGAAGTTGATCAACAATCTTAAATTGTCAAAGATTAGCCGTTCGGCCAATAAGGTGGCACACTTAATCGCTAAGTATAGCTTTGACAATAGATTAGATGGTATTCTTGTAAATAACGTACCGCCCTGTGTGGTGAATATTGTATCGAATGAGTGTACTGGTGTGGCTGGTTAATTAATATAAGGTGGCGTTCAAAAAAAGTATAAATTTGGTCAAACACTTTGCAAACGGTTGACGGGAGTAAAAAGGACCAGAGGGAGTATCATGCATGCGGAGTAGGCAAAAAAATTGCTTGTCTAAAAAAAGGCAAAAAATTGCTCATTTATAGCCGGTCGAAGTCTCAAAGGGCGCGACCGCGCGAGGGAGGCGAAGGTCGTGGGAGGCACGACGTTTGACGAAATTAAGTGAAGTTACATCCACGCGCCGGCATGGCGTGCGAACAGGCAGAAGCTATACCGTCAGGCCTACGATATGGGTCTAGTAGACATGACATCTAGTGGGTACCGCATAGTTCTCGAGAACTCTTTGGGGGCTTGCAGCCGTTTATCCACCAGGAAAGCCAGCAACCCCACGCCGTTCGCACGCCCTACTCGTCCCCGTCTTCTACCTTACAGCAGTTCGCTCCCAGTCGTCCCGTCCTTTCACATTAGTCCCAGTTTTTTTGCGGGATACAACAGTTCAACTTCTCCTAACCCTCCTCCAAAATCCATGGCCTCCCAAATCTCCATGGTCGCCGCTGAGTACCAGGTTAGAGCCATCACCGGCGATCAGTTCATCGTCATCTACACACGTGGATCCGAGACGGTGAAAGCATGCTTGCTCGCTTCCTATGCATGTTCAACAGTTCAACGGATGAGTGGGTCGCTGGGCTAGATGTTGAGTACACCACAGTCCTGGGACGAGAGAAGGATCTAAAGTACGAAGAGAGGAAGAAGCCCGCCGTGATCCAGGTTTGCGTACGTAACGTTTGCTTGGTCTACCACATATGCCATGCCAACGTTGAGTGCCAGGATTTTAAGAACTTCCTCAAGGACAAAAGAGTGACATTCGTTACTGTAGGCTTTAAGAACGACAGTGACGTCCTGCGTCGGATAAATCTCGTTGTAGGCCAGCCCTTCGATCTCCAGAAGGCAAGCCTATTGTCCTCCTCTCAACCTTCAATGCTGACCCTGGCAGCAGCCATGATTGATCCTTCGTACGCTAAACTGAAGAAACATCATCACGAGTTTCATCATGCATGGGAGTCGAAGACATTAGATAAAGATCACATCCTGTATGCAGCAATGGATGCCTACCTTTGTTTAAATATCTACAAGGGTTGGATGAAGAAGCAGAGCCTAGTGTCTGGTTCAAGCAAAGAAGCGTCGGCGAAGAGGACGAGGAAGAGGGACGAGGACGAAGTCGAGGACGTGGACTCGGACTCCAAGTAGGTGGCAGTGCCGTCGCTCATGCTGGTTCTACTGCAGTGTCAAGCGGACTAGTTGCTTATTAGCTTATTTTCAAGGGTGTGTTGTGCTGAGGCCCCAACAAAACTATGTTTATGTTCTTTCTTGTTATTTGAACTCTTTAATACATAAAGTAGTACTAGTACTATGTCTTACTACTGTTCTTCTTGCAGTTGGTACTACTTCTCGTATCTTCGTGTTCCTACTGTACTTAATACGTTCGTACTAGTAGTATAATTTGGGTCAGTCGATTTGTGAAAGAAGTTCGACGGAGCAAAGGAAGAAGACGGTAGAAGAGGTGGAAGAAGCCCTTCTAGCCATCCATGTTGCATCAAACGGCTCACATGAGTCGACTGACCCAAATTGCTCCTTCAGATTGCAGGATCCACATGGCATTCAAGGTCTCGAAGGTATATTCCGCGTCCGCACCCGGTTTGCGGGCTCGACGCGCGCGCGACTGGCTTCCGCCACGACAGCCACCATGCGCGCCTCCTCCGCGCGGGCGGAGACGATAATGACACGCTAGTTCCTCCTCGCCGGCGTGCTGGAGCACTCGCTCGTCCTCCTCTTTGTACGATGCGTGCATAGACGTGGCTCCACCAGCTGCTCGCGTGCTTGGCAGCGCGACGGCATCGCGAGGAGGGACTGCAAACGACGTGAGTGGGCGAGCCTTTGGCTTCATGGCACAGGGATGGCGGCGACTCAGCGGCGATGGGAGAGAAATTGTTGGCCAGAGCAGGCAGGCGCCGGCATGCGCAATGGCGGCGGCGGCATATTGATGAGTGCGCGTGTGGGAGCTTACTTTAGTTATATATATAAGGTTGGTCAAACTTAAAAGAAAATCATACTAGTACACGTAAACATTAGACTTAGGCAACGCTTTTATTAGTTACTAGGTTATGTTCTTGCCCATTGTGACCAGCCTTAGTACCACGGCCACGATACGGAATCCTGGCAAGCGCGTGAACCGCAGCCGCGCGGTCGATCGAACGGTGCGTCACAGTGTCGCGCTCGAAGGACATCCACAGAACCTTTTTGTGCGCGTGAAAACAATCCTCGAATATTACTCAACTTTTTTTCCTGTGGAAGTTCTTGACGCTGCAATATTTCCATATATTTGAATTTAGCTCCAATTCGTGTTTATTTGGATTTGGACGTATAGGTGCGCCCTAGTTTTTTTTAATGCTGATTTTGTGTGTGTGACTGAGAGAGAACGTGTGTATGTGTCCATATGTGTGTTGTGGCGGAAGGGCAATGTGTAGATGGGGTGCGTGTGATACAGACATAGAGAGGTGTGAATGTGCAAAGGATCGTGCATGAGTGAGACATAGACAGATGCCGATACATTGTGTTTACATGAGAGAACGGTATTCTAGTTTACTTGTGTGTGTGTGAGAGAGAGAGAGAGAGGGAGAGAGAGAGAGACAGAGAGAGGAGCATCCTTAACACAACAACCATCTCTCTCGATTCGTCCGTCCCTCGCATGGTCGCATGCAACACATGCATCAACGCGCACATTTTGACACCCTCACCCGGCCCCTGCCCACCTCAAGGCCCGCACAATCTCTTCGTGAATAGCCATTTCTCTCCTTAGGTTTGTTTTCTCTCAATATCTGACACACACGCACACACACACACACAGAGACACGTAGCACAACACAAACACACACTCCCCCGAGCACACAATTCATCCCCATCGAAGCATATACGGCGACCACCCTCGCTTGTGCTTCTTCGCAACCCAACATGCACAACACCTCAATCTTCAAAGAGGGCAAGGAGCAGATCGAAGATGGCGACCACACCGCGCTAGAGAATGCGGGGTCATTTGGAAGCAGGGTGATATGACGACGGCTGACTGACTCCTCCCCCGACCCTCTATCTCTTGCACAAAATTACCAATCCCTCTCTCCCCCGCACAAAATTGTCAATCCCTCAACCCACGAGATCCTTTCCCTCTCGTCCATGTTTTTTCCTGCTCTCTCATCAAACATGTTGTCTCTTCTCCTTGCACGTATACAGAATTCAGATGCACACGCATCTCATGTATATTACATGTATGCATCTTTGTCACAGACCTAACTTCTTCCTCTCTCTTCCTCTCTCTTTCTCTCTCTATCTCTCTCTCTCTGTCTCGTTAGGTTTGTCTCCTACTCTCTCGTCCACATACATACAATCTTTTCCGTCCTATCTGCTCCATCTTCAAAAGCTTTCTCTGCACATTCATTCACACATTGGGATATGTCAAAATGTTGCTTCTATAATGGCTGGTGTAGAGTTATGGTTGTTCTTGTTGCATCCTACAAAGTAACAACTATGAAATGCATTTAGATTCTCATTTGACTGGGATTATGTGAGTTTGAGCATGTTGTGAAGTACTATAGACCTTGTATACATCTTGGGATTCGACAATGATTGTAACTATTGAATTGTATAGACCATTACATTCGAAGTCAATAGCCTAATATATTTATTTCACAATTTCAACAAATGATTAGTTCACTACAAACTAAGAAAACAAATGTGTACTCCCTCTGTTTTTATTTAAGTCCGCGTACTAGCATTGGTCAAAGTCAAGTTTTGTAAACTCTCAAAAAGCTTATAACAAAAAATATTAACATATACAATAACAAATAAATACCATTAGATTCATTATTGAATGTGCTTTCACATCATACATATTTGTTATGGTAAATGTTTATATTTTTCTATAAACTTGGTCAAACTTTAGGAAGTTTGACTTCGGTCAAACCTAATATGCAGAGTTTACTACTACTACTCGCTAGTTGCTTAGCCGAATCACTCAACACACCACACGGGGAGTCCAGTGTCACAAAATTTTGAGGTCGGTGGGAAAATCTCCCGCGACCCTGATTCGAGCAGTGGGAAGTTACCATCATAGCCTTGGAACAGGCCTACGGATGACGCTTGGTAGGGGGCTGTTTTCGTAACTTCAGGTTCACCCTACCCAGCCAAGCCCACCTCGGCACCCAGAGTAGTACACCTGAATACTCCCCAATTTCTATCCCCACCGCAAAATAGACTTCTCCACGGCACCGCAGCCTTCGTGCTCCTCCCCTTTACATCGGCGCACTCGTCCACCGCAGCGCATCTGCCTCATCGACGACCTCGTACGCCGCACTGGAGCCGGTCCATCATCGTCGTCGTACACGGAGCCTCTTCCCCGACATCGTCTTCCATGGTCTCGGGTCTGCTTCCCGAAAGCCGATGCCAAGCGCAGAAGTACCACCGTCGTGGACAATGAACTGACTCCCGTTGCCGACCATGACTCACAGAGGCCGCCGCGACCATCGTTCTCCTCCTCGATTGGTAATGTGTGTATTGAATCACTTAGCAATACATGTGCAGTTCCAATTTTGTTCATACCTACCCTTCAAATTTCCTGGGTGCTATTGTTCCCGTAAAAGTAATTGGTTATAGCCTCCATTGTCCAACAGAATATCAGCTTGTAATTGTGCGTCGCTCCTGTATCGTGCTGTGCTTGGGTAGGTTTTTCATCTGCAACCAGTAGTGTGGCAAATGATGGAAATGTTTTTAGAACTAGCAAAATGCCCATGCGTTGCACGCATCAAGATGCATTTGTATGAGTAGTTTATCTTGTTGGAGATGCTCTAACATGGCAGATGAGTGCTTTAATGTTGCCCACAAGACGCGCGAGTATTACTAGTAGTATATTTTTCTTGCCATGTTGAGATTTTAAAACCACGAGTGCGAACATGCAGAGGAGCAATGAAGACCAAACACGGGATATTCGGGACATCTTCAAGGAGCGTGGCAAGATAAAGAGGAGCTGCACCGAACCTGTAAAACGAGCTTTGGTAAGTAACACCCTTTCAATTACTTTCGTGTAGCCTCGTGTTCTTCGATGTGTATATGTTGTAGTTTCTGTTTCTCCTAAGCGTGGTGTTCTTCGATGTGTAATAAGAAGAGTCTTAATCGTCCTAATGCTTTCATTTTTAGCTTGATGTAGGAAGTGGGTGTTCTCACCTTGTAGTCTGTTTTTATTTAATTTTTCCTTTTGAATTCACTTCTCTGAGTTCTGTTTATCTGGCTTCTACTAAATGGATCTAGGTTGCTCTGAGTATTGATCTAAAAAAGAAGTAACTTCATGTCAGGATGCAGTTCTTGCGAGAAAGGAAGTATGGTCAACCTCGAGATCATGTTTCCTATATGAGGTTGGATTACACACAAGGTGCCAGTTCCCTAATGATGTTGGATTAGACACAAGGTGCAAATTCCCAGATGATGCTGGATTACACACAAGCCAGGTGGAGTCGTCAGCTGTTCGTGTCCTCGTGGCATTAGTAAAGGCTGAAAGAAAGCGTGCAGCAGCCCTTGAGAATGTAGTTGAGTTCCTGAAGAAGCGAAAAGAGAAATCAGATGCTCTCATCACCGAAGCCAAAGAAGAGATGGAAGAAGCCATAAATAAGCTAGCAGAGGCAGAGCAGGCTAGGCGTCTCCTGCTATCTGAAACTGTTGTCAATACAAAATTTCCTTCATAATAGCTAGGTTCAAATGTTTATCCAGTCAGCATGCCTGTTGTGATGTCCGTGCATCTACTAATGTGGCACAAAATTTTTTTTAGGGTCATGTAATAAAAGCAAGTACTTTCCAAACAATAACAGACGAAGCATTGGACATGGTATAGTTCACGCACAAGCCCGACATTCCAAGTTCAACTTCCACATCAAATCATGTTCACAGATATCTACACATTCATACATAATGTCCACAACCATGATTCACTTCAAAGCCAAAAAATGTGAGGAGCGTTATAAATAAAGAAAATCCTCTACTAGTTCCCGCTACCAGTGCGAGCACAACAAGTCAACAACATGCGTAAATTAATTATATTTTAGTCATTTTTTGTGTTCTAAAATGCCTGTCGGCTCGCAGAAGGACGTGTTGCCGGCACACGCGCGGATTCAATGAAGGCAGGCGGGGCAGTCTTAAGCTGGTTGCACGCGGCGAGGAGGCGTGCTCAGCCGGGCTTGCAGCGAGTGCAGCCCTCTTGGCCAGCGCGCCGGTTCAATGCCTGCGCTATGAGAGGTCACGTCCGTGTCAGAGCAATCACTCCCTCCAGTCCTTTTTTGTTTGGGTATAACAAAATCTCGTTTTCCATTCACATTTTAGTGGTAGGAGTTGTGCGTGTGTGTCTGTGTGTGAGAGAGAGAGGAGACGGTAGTCGGGGTTGTCTGATCGGTAATCAAATGAATAATGTCAGTCTGGGATGGAGACGAAAAGGAGACCGCAACAAATGTTGTGTCTACAGGAGAGATAGAGAGAGTAATTTTAGTGGTATGAGTCATATGTAGAGACATATATGGTGTGTGAGAGAATCCCATAGAGAGAAAGACAAAGTGAAAGACGAGTGGAGACTATGTGTTTGGCGGTGCAAAAAGAAAGCTTAGGTACCGAGTGATACCAGAGAACAGTAGAGACATGAGAGATAATGAAAACCGTGTAATTTATAATGATAGGGAGAGTGTGACACTTCTCAAGGGAGACGTCGAGAGACCATGTTTGCGAGGATAGGAGCAACATGAAGTGAGCGTGCGGGTGAGCTGGAGAAAAGAGAGTGATAGCTACCTGAAGGAGCATGCATGCGAGAGAGATGGGCGTGAAAGGAGTGAACAAAAAAGGGATTCAAATATTTGGATTCGAGATGATGATACATGTAATCCATACTCGAACCAAAATTGATCTATCAAACATGCATACTCATATGAATTCACGCACATCTATGTTATTTAATATGTAGATATTACTGATCCATACATTTTAGTAGAACATAATTTGGTTAAATTTTTTTGAATTCAACCTTAAGATTTCGAGATCATTGTATTTGTAAATCATATTATACATATAAAGGAGCAGAATTCTTTGTTGTGCTTTTGAAAGTATATATAAAAAATGATGTATATAGAATGTAATTCCAATTGAAAATGGATCCCGCCCGAAAAAATAGAATACAAACGGGTTTGAATTGAGTTGGCACGGTAAACGTGCACTCTGCAAAATTTGAATGAAGCGGAGAAAGTCGCAGTAACCACCTGAAACCAAAATCTGCGAGATGGAAATCACTACTGCCTATCCCTGCCACGCAAAGCCTATATGCTGGATTTCTATAGGTTTCGATAGGGGTAGATTTGTAATTTCACCCAAACGTGACGTAACCACCTCTCACCTGGATTCGTACACGGTGGGCGCCAAAACACAGTGTGTCCTCGGCCGAAATCGACTCCCTTCCCGATTCATATTCATACATGGTGGGCGCCAAAAACAAACTCTCGTCGGCAAATATTCGGTGTATGCGAGATTACCGTCCTATCCCCAACCGACTAGTGTTGCTGTGATGTAGTGGAAATTTGAAATGCAGGCTAAGTTTGTAAATTTCCTCGCATTTGAGACAAGTGCGCCCTGAATACATGGTTCCCCCTTCCTCTCTACCTCCCTTTTCCCCATTCGTACTCCGTGGGTGCCAAAACACCCTCTCCACCCCACCCTCCTCCGTCCGCCGCCGTCCGCCACCCCATCCACCGCCGTCCTCCTCCACCATGCCGGAGCTGATACCCCGCCGCCGCCATCCATTACAAGAGAGTGACATCTCTCATCCACGGCTTCATACTGGGATCCTTGCATCCCGTCCTCTTGCTTCATCCCCGCCGTCGTCCACCTTGCCGG
The DNA here is from genome assembly GCF_056163025.1 of Triticum urartu. Classification (NCBI taxonomy): domain Eukaryota; kingdom Viridiplantae; phylum Streptophyta; class Magnoliopsida; order Poales; family Poaceae; genus Triticum; species Triticum urartu. The sequence continues at coordinate 410,729,194 of NC_141879.1, read as the reverse complement.
CGCCGCTCCTACGACCGTCTCGTCCACCGCGCCCCGCTACCACCGTCTACCCTCCTAGATCTGCTTCCACACCGCCGACAGCCATCGCTACCGCAGAACCATCAAATTCTCAGCAGATGCGTACACGGCGCCGCACCAGAGGCGGTACTCTTTCGTATCTGCTCACCTTATTTATCACAGCAAGAAAATAGATCGCCACTGCTTTACTCTGATTTCTTGTCTTGGTTGCGAAGTTGCCTTTGTCCGGTTTGCACCTTCAGATCCGCCATGGCACACTCAACACCATACTCGCAATGCTTATGGTTTTCCCCTTTTATATTCCACACTAGTTAAATCACAGTAGACTAAATTTAAAAATCGGGCCAGTCGATTTTTCAAAGCTCGCCGGAGTTTGCCGGTGCGATCGAAGGGGCTCGGGTGGGGACGGTGGTTGTGGGGGGCGGTGGTGGGGCCTCGTCGAACGAAGAAAACTCGATGTGGGTGGGGGTGGGGGTGGGGGTGGCGGAGGAACACAGGCGGTGGGGCTGATGGTTCGGCCGGCGGCCCGTGCGGTGTTCTGTATGGGAAGCATAGTATGTTCCTTGTCAAGAAGGGGAGCAGGGACATCTGCAGTCAACAGCTGATTGAGCTGGCCTATACGTGATCGATAGGCTTTCAATTACTAGCGGCAATACAACACCGTAATTTCCAGCCAGTTCCACTTTCCCGATTTATATATCCTGGTTATGGTGTACCCCTGTTATGTACACTATGGGGCTGTTTGGTTTGTGACTAACTTTGCCAAAGATTTCCAGACCTAAGGTTAGGCAAGTTTGACCAACTTAGGTGAGTGTTTGGTTCAAGCCACATCTTAGGCAAGCCACACTTGGACCCCACATGGCATACACACAAAAAGTGTGGCAAGATTCCCTTAGGCTTGCCAACTTGTGGCTCTCATTTTGATGAACTAACCTTAGTCAAGTTTGACAAAAATGTGTGGCAAAGTGTGGCAATGCTAGTCCTAAAACCAAACAGCCCCTATGATCTGCCTAGTTGCTGTGTGCTCTTGTTATCATGGTTTGGCAATAAACTCTCTATACAGTATATTATGAACCTATCATCTGCCAACTATCCTTACTTCTGGAGCCTATTTTTGTGTGTACTTGTGCCAGATTATATAAATGCACGCACCATATTACAGCACACATGAGCTCTCTCATCAGAATCCAGTGATAGCACACAAGTGTTTACAGGGGCGCCCCTATATTAGAATATCATCTACATTACAAAGATAGTCTCACAACTATTTATGTTTTCATGGTTCTCAGATATTATACGCAATTACAGTGAATATCAGAATCCGCGCATCAAAAGAATATTGTGGAACACTACAATGACTTGCAAAATTGGCAGCAAGGCATTGAGTGCCATTCTAGAAGTAATGAAACTCATACGCTCCCCACCTATTGATTCTTGTTCAGAATATCATCCTAATGACTATTCTAACCTCGAGGAGTCAAAGGCAGATGGCCTGTCCTGTTCACCCATCAAGGTGCCTGTTCTAATTTGGCAAGGTTTTATTGATTGCGCGTATCTTGCATATGTTGTCTTGCATTTCTTCTACATTGTTGCACCGCCATTTGCTTAGTTTACTCATCATATATGTCGAGATGCCATGCCCATCCATTATCAATACATATTCCATCTGTCATCATACCATGTTTTTCACTCAAATGCTGTTCTTGTGCACCAGACATCAAAAAGGAAGAGGGTGATTGCCGAACCTGAAGGAGCACCAGCAAAGTCCTTGAAAAACGTGGTGGTGCCGGAGAAATCAGACAGCACCCCACTTATATTGGCTGTACAACCAGTGACACAAAACGTAGGACCGACTCTAGCAGACTGTACCCATACTTCACTGGCCACACCACTAGCCCCACCACACAGGACCTGCACTCCAGCAAAAGGTATACTGATTTCATTTGCCATAGCACCAGCTGTACCACAGAAAAATCCCACTCCAGAAAAAAGTACAGCAAGTCCACCGGCCGAAGACCTATCCCAACTATAGAGACGACCAATTCCTGCAGATTGGAACCCCATTCCATTTATTCCCAGTTTAAAAGACAATTCTTTCAATGTTGTTAGGGACTACGTGCATATATTCCCATCATGGGAAGATTATTGTGAAGACAAACACCATTTTCACATCTTCCTGTCCAACTTACGTGTAAGCGCTATTATTCATGGCTATTATTTTCCTGTTTTCTGATGATTGAACACATCAATGATTTACATTACATTGTTGTAACTAGGCGAGGGTCAATCTGGATAGTCATGACGAGCAAAGCTTGCTTGTGCTTTTCAAGGAAGCATTGCAGCAGTATCGGTGTTACCTGAGGAAATCACACTTTGATGGCAAGTCTATAAACGAATTTCCGGTGAAGTCTCATGTGCTAAATTTAGAAGACATTGAATGGAAAAACCTTGTTATGCACTGGTCTCGTCCCCAGGATGAGGTACTGTCTATGAAATCACATGACAATTTGAACTTCTACTTTTCGGCATGTGCCTTACGGATCTTTTTTGCAGGAAATCTGCTCGAAGAAGAATTCCGGTTTGACAAGAACGACAGGATATCGCAAACATGCTGCCCGCTGCTTTGCTCTTGTTAGTACATGTTGTCCTGTATCACTGTACTTGCATACATACCTGGTTCATTATGTGACAGTAGTATGCATGATAGCTTGCTTATCAATTGTTTGCTCCAAATTATCTGATCTGTATGAATGGTTACATTAGTGTAGAATATATCCAATGCCAATGTTTTTTTAGCTCTGCATTGTTCTTGTAAGTACATGCCGTCCTTTATCAGTGTACTTATAATGACAGGTAGTTGTTCATGTACCATCACTTTGCAGCTTATTTTCCTTTGCCCTCCATTTTCTACACATCAGATCTGTATTTACTCTTACCATAAGTTTGGTACTGAAGAAGTTTAGCTGTGCATTGCTCTTGGCTGTACCTTTTGCCTGTATCACTACACTTACATTTATAGCTACTTGGTTATGTAGCATCACTCTTCATCTTATCTTAAATATTCTCCATTTTTCGTATATTATCACATCTATATTTACTCTTAACAAAATGTAGAATAAAGGCAATGCTTTTGAAGAAGATTCTGTGGTAAACTTCTTGAATTGCCCCCCATCAGCATGGACAAGGCCTTTATAGAGCCTATCTTCACCAATAATGTTAGTTTGTCCATCTCAAGCCTTCAAACTTTGTTGTATATATTTGGTTTGGCATGACTGCAACAGCTGTTTATTTTTGGTGTTTGCATCAAATTGCTTGTTTAAAGTTTATTATATGTAGTTCATAAACAAAAGTTCGTACTTTCTCAATTTAAGTTTTCAGTTGTACAACCAAGTTCCTTCTTCATACCATGTAAATTAAACTATACAGAGCAAGCGATCTTCTTTTGCACTGCATGTATGCTTCTGTTCTTCATTTGTAATCTAGTGGTGTGGTGAACCTACCGACTATAGGACAATGTCATATTCTGCAATGTCTTAACTATGAAAAATGTCATATCATTCTACTATTATTTAAACCATCTCTTTATTTGCCAATCTGAAATGGTATAAATTGACAGCACACTAACCATTGATACTTATGAGTTCTTGATCTGTAATCCAGTGGTGTCGTGAAGCTGCCAACACCTTCACAATGTCATTTCCTGCCATGTCTTGACCTGAACAATACCATATTGTGTTAATGCAAATTTAAACTGTGTCACTTTATTCGTCAGTAAGAAATGTGATGAATTGTCAGCACTAATACTTTTATGTGCAAAACCTGAGTGAGGAAGATATAAGTGTTGAACAAGCGCAGTCTCATCATCTTGCTCAGCTGCTTGCGCTGCAGCTCCCCAGCAGGGCTAACCTTTCTTGAACTCTATTGAAGTGCTGTCGGTTTTGTATATTATTTTGTCGGCGTGTTTATTTGCACTGGTGGCGATCTTTGATGCCCAGTGTATGTAATCTGCTGTCTGCTTGTGCTTTATTATCATAGTGGCGAACTTTGATGCCCAGTGGCTAATTTTTTTATTGTATAGTATATGTTTTTTCTTATTCACGATGCTGCAGTTATTTTACTGTATATATCCTGTCTTCGCAGTAAACCGGCCAAACCATAAAAAGTACATAATCGAGCCGTCATGCAATTACGATGTAGGTTGGGCCTGAAACGTGCCGATCAGCTCACGGGCCGGCAGCAGCCCGAAATGAACCCTGACCCATGATTGTGCGAATCAAATCACGGGCTTTTAACAAAGCTGGAAAATTGTCTTGGTCCTTGTTTGGCCCAATCAGATATCGGCTGCGAGCAGGCCGGATGCAAACCGGGCCGTAGTTAGGCCCAACTATATGACAGGCTTTTAACAGGCTGAAATTAATATAGGGCCGAAATGTTAAACGGGCCCTTAACAGGCCAAAACTAATATCAAGCCGAATTACTAAGTGGGCCTTTAGAAAGTGGGCCCAAAAGCATAGTGTCCAGTTGACGGGCCGAATCTAATATGGGCCATAATTAGGCCCAAAACCTCTTAAAGGGCCGGACCTGATCTCGGCCGTAATTTGGCCCAGAACGTGGTAGGCTTCTAACGGGCCAGATCTCATATGGGCCACTATTAGGCCCGGAGCGTGGCAAGCCATTAATAGACCGTATAAAATATGGGCTGGCATTTGGCCCAAAACATGGCAGCCAGTTAACGGGCCGACCTACTAGGGTCCTCAAAATCTTGTGGGCCTACAGCTGGGCCGACCCATTAATGTTGGTGAAATCTCATGGGCCTTTAGCTGGGCCAGCCCATTATGATCCACAAGAATTTTGTGGGCCTTTACCTGGGCCGGCCTATTATGGCACACAAAAATCTTGTGGGCCTTTACCTGGGCCGGCCCATTATGGCCCGCGAAATCTTGTGGGCCTTTTGCTGGGCCAGCCCATTATGGTCCGCAAAATCTTGTGGGCCTTTAGCTGGGCCGGCCCATTATGGTCCGCAAAATCTTGTGGGCCTTTAGTTGGGCCGGCCCATTTAAACTTGTTGGGCCGTGCCACGTGTCAACGTATCATAGGCGCCTTCTGTCCAGTGAGTGGATGACATCTGTCTCGATGATGAGCTGACACGTGTTTCCTCTAGCCAATGATGATTTTACACATGGAAAATCCCCATTGGTCAGGGCTGTTAACGGGCTATCGGATCCAAAACCCGACCCGATAGCTTAATGGCGTTCCGTTACGGTGGATGCCACATGTCGGTCACCCTTGACGAAAGCACTTCTGTGACGCGCGATTTATCGTCATGGAAGTGGACACTTTCGTGATGATAATTTTGGTAATGTCATGGAACACTTCTACAACAGCACAGGTATGACTATCTTGATTCTGTCATAAATTTGTCATGGATGTACATGCATGACAAAAAAGCGACCTACTGTGACAAACATGCATCATCATGAAAGTGTATTTTTTTGTAGTGGCTTCTTGCGTTCAGCAGCAGTAAGCTTGTCAGGGAGCACAAACTTAGAATCAAGATGCTCGACGCGATAACCCAACAGTGGTTTTTCATCAGCTGGTGATATGTCTTGGTAGTAGAACCAAGTTCGGTTCCAATCTTTGGGATGGCTTGGTAAGACTACTAAAGGGAAGATAGCACCCTGTCGGCGCTGAATCGAGATTCCGCCAAGTTCCAAGCTAGGACCGTTGGTGCACTCATTCTGGTGGTTCAAATAAAAGTGCTCTCTGAAGAGCTCCACGGTCGGTTCTTCTTGGAGATATACCTCACAGAGAACTTATAAATTGCAGATATTGGATATGGAGTTGGGTCCAAGGTCTTGTGGATGAAGCTTGAAAAAATGCAGAACGTCTCGGAAGAACTTTGAGCTGGGTGGTGAGAAGCCCCGGTTCATGTGATCAGTGAAAATGATAACTTCACCGTCTTTGGGCTGAGGGTGTTCTTCGGCCGGGTCAGGAGCACGATAAGACATAATGGTCTTCGCCGGCAAATATCCGACTGTGACAAAATCTTTCAAGGTGTCTTCAGTGACTATGGAAGGGACCCAGTTGCAGACTATTGGCGCTTTTGATGGCAAGATGAGAAAAGGGAAAATTGAAAAGAAAGTAACGTGCCGGTTCAATTTATTGGTGGAATTACAGGTTAAATGATGATAGTACAGATGAATAATGGCGGCTTAAGTAAGGGCTAATGACATATAAAGGAAAAGTGAGCCGGCGTGATAAGCCGCCATGGCTAAAGATATTCAAAGGTTGCCAGAAACAGAATTGGCTAAGTGCTGAGACAAACAAGTTTCCCAAACTGTTGCTATTATTCTGGATCAAGATGGTCTAGAAAAGAAAAATAAATATAGACCTAAAAGGCCAGCACAGAGGAGTTCATCAGTTCTAAGGAGACATTTGTACAAGAAGAAAGGGATCTGCTAGCCTCTGAAATGGATGTAAAACAACTACCGCATAGGTTCTATATTTCTTAGATCAAAGGAGGGTGCAGGGGAGAAGCTGCAAGGAATCTACGATGAACAGCGAAGAACACAAGAAAGAAAACTCATGAACCCTAATGCAGATCTAAGGGGTGAGAAAGCAAGATCTTACGGATGCAGAGCTGCTGCGGAGGATCGCCGCCATTCTCTGGACAGTCTCAGGGTGATGCAGCGGCCGGAGTTGAGGACGACGGTGCGCTGCGGCAGCGGCGGATCTCAAGCAGCAGAGAGGTTGCGAGAGGAGGAAGAAGAAGAAAGAGGAAGGACCGGCCGTGCCTATTTATAAGGGGATAATTGAATGGGCCGGCGTGAAAATCAAGGAAGACCAAAGTAATGATTATCTAGCTAAATGGATGCCTCGATTTTCGGAAAAAGTTTAAGATAAGGATCCGTTGAAGATGACGTCGTGGCGGGTTTCCAAATTTTCTAAAGATGACGTCATGGCGGGTTACAAAGCTTTTTAGAAACAGTAGAAGATGGATTTCGTCGTGTTGGACATTGACAAGAATAAAGTTCAAATCAACCTAGGGCCTAATGTTGGGAATATGACTACCAGGTATGACCTGCCCAGGAGGGGCCGGGTCAATCCCCATGGTGGGTTACTAAAAGAAGCCCAGCAAATATACAAGGCGATGGTTTATTATAAAGCTTGTAGTAGGCCCAAGCCCAGAGGCGGCTTAAGGCCCGCAATTGTAAACCACCATTTATAAGTAAGACTTGTAAAGAAAGGCATGTAGAAGAAGTCACCGAGCCGGACACGTTGTATGAGCCGGCCGGGACTCTGTAGGCCGCCAGGCATCCACCCGTGTATATAAGGGGACTACCCGGCGGCGGCTAAGGGCAAGAAACAACAAATCGAGAGCCAAGCTAGCATATTTCGCTCCTTGGTCATCGAAACCTAGCAATACCACAACAATTGGACTAGGATTTACCTTCACCGCAAGGGGCCGAACCAGTATAAACCTCTCGTGTCCTTTGTCCCGATTAACCCCTTTAAGCTTCCTAGTTGTGATGGCTCCACGACTAAGTCCTTTCACTAGGACATCTTCCATGACAATTCCACGACAATCTCGGCACTGGTTAAACAACCTCCCAGATAATTCTATTGGCACCTAGGAAGATCTAGAGGATGCCTTTAGAGACAACTTCCAGGGTACTTATGTACGGCCCCCAAACGCCGATGACCTCAGTCACATAGTTCAGCAACCCGGAGAGTCAGCCCAGAAACTATGGACAAGGTTCTTAACTAAAAAGAAACAAATTGTCGACTGTCCGGGTGCCGAAGCCCTAGCGGCCTTCAAACACAGCATCCGGGACGAATGGCTTGCCCGATACCTCGGCCAAGAAAAGCCAAAGTCCATGGCAGCCCTTACAGCACTCATGACCCGCTTTTGCGCGGGAGAGGATAGTTGGTTAGCCCGCAACAACAATGGTACCAGCGACGTAGGTACCTCCGAAACCAGAAACGGCAGGCCCTGACGCAACAAACACAAGCGTCGGAGCAACTATGATAATACCGAAGACACAACGGTCAATGCTGGATTCAGTGGCTCTAAATCCGGTCAATGGAAGAGGCCATTCAAAAAGAATAAAGGCGGTTCATCTAACTTGGACCGAATATTCGATCGACCTTGCCAGATTCATGGCACCCCAGACAAGCCTGCCAACCATAGCCACATAAGCTGTTGGGTCTTCAAACAGGCCGGTAAGCTGAATACAGAACATAAGGAGAAGGGGTCGCCTAGCGAGGACGACGACGACGAACCTCATCCGTCGAATAGAGGGCGACAGAAGAAATCCCCCCCCCCCCCCGAAGTCAAAACGGTGAATATGATATATGCTACCCATATCCCCAAACGGGAGCGCAAGCGCACTCTGAGGGACGTGTACGCGATAGAGCCAATTGCCCCAAAATTCAACCCATGGTCAGCCAGGCGATAGAGCTAGTCGCCCCAAAATTAAACCCATGGTCAACCTGTCCGATCACTTTCGATTGCAGAGACCATCCAACTAGTATCCGTCACGGAGGCTCGACCGCATTGGTCCTCGACCCAATTATCGATGGATTCCACCTTATGCGAGTCCTCATGGACGGCGGTAGCAGTCTTAACTTGCACTATCAGGACACGTTCTGTAAAATGGGTATTGATTCTTCAAGAATTAAACCCACCAAAACTAGCTTTAAAGGGGTAATAATACCCGGAGTAGAGGCCCGTTGCACGGGCCCAATCACATTGGAAGTCGTCTTCGGCTCACCAGACAACTTACAAAGCAAAGATAAATATGTGGAGCTACATCAAGCGACTAGCATATATGGTGGCTAACCTGTTCGCAAAAGAGAGCGAGAAGAGGGGGCAAAGCACGAACGAGTAACTAGAGGACAACCTGCGGCAAGCATTACTCCAACACCGTGTTCACTTCCCAGACTCTGCCGAGAAGAGACCATCACGGTAACTCACACAGTTGATTTATTTTAATTAAGTTAAGGTTCAAGTTATCTACAATCGGACATTAAAAAATTCCCATCTGCCCATAACCGCAGGCACGGCTTTCGAAAGTTCAAATCCCTGCAGGGGAGTCCCAACTTAGCCCATGATAAGCTCTCACAGTCAACGAAGGAATAGACCTTCTCCCGAGATGTTCCGATCAGACTCGGTATCCCGGTTCTACAAGACACTTCGACAAGTTAAAACAAATCTAGCAACACCGCCCGAATGTGCCGTCAAATCCCGATAGGAGCTGCACATATCTCGTTCTTAGGGCACACTCAGATGAACACTACGTACAACTAAAACCAACCCTCGAGTTGCCCTGAGGTGGTGCTGCAAGTGGCTCTGTTTGGACCAACACTCAGAGGAGCACTGGCCCAGGGGGGGTTTAAATAAGATGACCCTCGGGCTCCGGAAACCCAAGGGAAAAAGAGGCTAGGTGGCAAGTGGTAAAACCAAGGTTGGGCATTGCTGGAAAAGCTTTAATCAAGGCGAACTATCAAGGGGTTCCCATTATCACCCAACCGCGTAAGGAACGCAAAATCCGGGAACATAACACCGATATGACGGAAACTAGGGCGGCAAGAGTGGAACAAAACACTAGGCGAGAGGCCGAGCCTTCCACCCTTTACCAATTATATAGATGAATTAAGATAACAAGATAATATAATGATATCCCAACAAGTAAAATAATGTTCCAACAAGGAACGGTCTCCAATCTTCACCTGCAACTAGCAACGCTATAAGAGGGGCTGAGCAAAGCGGTAACATAGCCAATCAATGGTTTGCTAGGACATGGTGGGTTAGAGGTTTGACATGGCAATTTGGGAGGCATGATAAGCAAGTGGTAGGCATCGTAGCATAGGCATAGCAAAAGAGCGAGCATCTAGCAAAGCAAAGATAGTAGTGATTTCGGGGTATGATCATCTTGCCTGCAAAGTTGTCAGAGTTGACTGGATCCTCGAAAGCAAACTCAACGGGATCCTCGTTAGCGAACTCGTCTCCCGGCTCTACCCAAACAAGCAACAAGGACACAATCAACCACGTGCAAAGCTCAAACAACATGATGCAAACATGGTATGCTATGCGGGATGCGACATGTGATGCATATGCAAGATTTGACAAGGAATGAATGAACCTGGCCTCAACATGGAAATCCATGTGTGCCACTAGAAAGGTGAGATGAAATCGCTTGAAAACGATATAAAGAACGCCAGAATCGGAGTTACGGTTTGGAAATGGCAAGGAATTCAAATATGGCACCGGTCTGCGATATACAACAAGTAGCCATCTAAATGCAACAAGATGAACATGCTACATCAGTCAAACATGGCAACAAAATACATGGCAGGGATCCATACATGATGCTTAACAATAGAGGAACACTGAGCTACGGACAATTCATCCATCAACAGGTTCAAACAAACATGGAAAAAATGCATTTGGCAAACAGATTTCAGACTTGGTGAAATTAAAACTTGTGTGGAATTCAGATCAGGTAGCACACTTCGAAGCATGAAAACTATATACTACAGGACCTGAACATGGCAAAGTAAAGCATGGCATGGAGCTACTCAAAGAGCTTAACAAAAGTCCCTTAGTGAGCTTGAGACAAAAGGGATCATAAAATACATTTGCAAGCATGTGAACATGGCAAAAAAATAATCAGATCACAGACAAAAGGGATCATAAAATACATTTGCAAGCATGCAAATCAGATATCAAGTAGGCATGTTTACGAGCTCGATGCACTCACTACAGAGCATGTCATGGCAATCTAAGCACACACCCATCAAGAATACACATTATACAAGCTATACATGGCAATAACAATAACATACCATGCACGGATCAACTACAACATCCTCGGCAAAATCACTAACAAGTAGACAATCTGCCCAGATTCACGAAATAGCAAAAGTAGAGCTCGATTGACTCAAGCTAGGGTGCTCCATAATTGAAAACAAAGACATGGATGGATAGAGCACTACAAGATCAACAAAACATCGTTACTGATCATCCTCAAAAGAGGCACGGATCACTAGGAAACAACATGAACATATGGCATATTGAAATAAACAGATCAAGGACTTCGTGGAAATGCTAAGTCCCTGAAATCAGCATTAACGAATGCACCACTTTGCAAGCTTGTGCTAGTCACCACACACATCACAAAAATACATGGATGGCACCTCTGGAAAGATGGCAAAACATATAACAAAACACATGTAGAGCTCAGGGGCATATCACGCACACAATAATCATGGCAAAAATGACAAATATAAAACTGGAGCAGCAGATCTGACAATTATCTCAAATAGCACTCTTCCAACAACATTTCGGGAATCAAGATGAACTCAAATGAAAATGATGCAATGAGATGAAATGATGTGCTCTCTGAGGCGAACATTTTGATATGCTAAATGCCCAAAATGGAGGTACGGATGCAAAGTTACGATGCGATGAACATAGCCAAATAATTAGGGTTTTGGGCAAAAAGGTCAACCGATCCAAATTCCAGATCTAGATCCGGTTACTGTAGCAGCGGCACGGACTTTGAGGATGGTCGGATTGCTCGCCGGAGTTGACGAGGGCGGCCGGAGTGAGGGAGGCCGGTGCCGGAGCGAGGATGCCGGGGCGGAGGCCGGTGGCGGCGCGGCTCCTACCGCCAAGGCCAAGGTGGTCGCCGGCGGGGCTCGCTGCGGTGCGGTGGCGCGGGCCTCCGGCAATGGAGGCGAGGCAGCGCTGGGGTGCCACGGCCGGAGAAGACGAAGGAGTGGGCGGCGCGGAGATGCGGCAGGCGGGCGGCGCTGCCGGGCCGAGGAGGGCCCCGCACGGGCCTTGCGAGCCCGCGGCGCGGGATGCGGCGATGTGGTCATGGGGGCGTGGGCGAATGGTGGAGCGCCATGTGGCGGCGGCGGGGTGGATCCGGACGTGTCCGTCGGTGACATTTTCGTCCGGCGGCGCGCAATGATGAGTGGATCTAGGGTTTCGGGGAGAAGGAGAAGGAGAAATTCGGGGGGTCTTTATATAGGCATAGAGGGAGCTAGGAGTGTCCAAATAAGGTGCGGTTTTTGGCCACGCGATCGTGATCGAACGCTCTAGATGATGGAGAGGGTTTTGGTGGGGTTTGGGCCAACTTGGAGGGGTGTTGGGCTGCAACACACACGAGGCCTTCTCGGTCCCTCGGTTAACCGTTGAAGCATCAAACGAAGTCCAAATGGTACGAAACTTGACAGGCGGTCTACCGATAGTAAACCAAGGCCGCTTGGCAAGTCTCGGTCCAATCCGGAAATGTTTAATCCCCACACACGAAAGAAAGGTAGAAATGACCACCGGAGGAGAACGAAGCGCCGGAATGCAAAACGGACAACGGGGAAAATGCTCGAATGCATGAGATGAACACGTATGAAAATGTAATGCACATGATGACATGATATGAGATGCATGACAACGATAAAAACACACGGAGAAAAAAACCCGAACCCGAGAAAATAAAATAACTTAACGCCGGAAATGGCAAGAGTTGGAGTACATATTGGGGAAATCATATCCGGGGTGTTACAATAATGGAAACAATCTTTCGCCCAACGTACTCGATACTGGCTTATTTCCCAATCTGTATTCCTTCTTCTTTTTTCTCGTCTGATTGACATGTACATATTGGTATGACCTAAATCGCCAGGGGCTCCATTCGGCCACGTACATGTCTTAAAAATAAAATAAGTCTGAAACACTTTTGCAGTGCAAATTCGCCGTCACGAATATAGCATTAGTGCATCGGCTCCGAATCACGTCTTTGGTCAATAGTTGGGTTGCCCGGATCCTGTGGTTATTGCCTTACATTCTGCTTTTTCTGCTAAGGCAGTAAAGGGAGAACTACTCTGATTGTGTTTCTGGCTCATCCGGATAAACACCTCAGTAGAGAAAGCCGAAAACTGACTGTCATGGTGCATCGAGAGCTGGTCAGCTATTCGGCGACTAACTACAAATCTCTTGCGATTTTGCTTGCATTATGCGACGGACCGGTCTATGCCCGGTCAGGCGTCTACATCACCCAAGTTTGGATAATCGAGCAACAGCACGGGCTGTGCCTATAAACCTCATTGTCAAACCCCTATGGCTATGTGAGAGCGATAAAGCCACATAGTCTGATTGCCTGGTTCGCCACACTGACACCTCCTTCAAGGACCACGCTGGTTGGGTCAAGTGTGTCTAGGTGCCATTCCGAACACCCCCGTACTACCTACGTGGGGGCTAAAGCCGATGATCGGCCAACTCCCAGATACCGTAAACGGCCGCACAAGAGGAAAGTATTTCAAAATAAAACAAGAAACACATTATACATAAGCCTTGTTTTATAATACAAAGTATGTGCTTTATAGGTACATTCATTCGAAAATAGTGTCCTTTGGACAGTGGCCCCCTACAATGCGGGAACCCTCCAAGACTTCATTGAAATACCGCTCAGGCATGCGGTGCTCTTTTCCCGCGGGCGGTCCCTCAGTTGCCAGCTTGACAATGTTCATCTTTACCCACTGCACCTTGACACGGGCGAAGGCCATCCGGGCACCTTCGATACAGGCCGACTGCTTTATGACATCAAGCCGGGGGCAGGCGCTGACAAGCCGCTTCACGAGCCGGAAGTAACTGCCCGGTATGGGTTCGGCTGGCCAAAGTCAGACTATAACATCCTTCATGGCCAGTTCGGCCACACTATGGAGCTCGGTCAGCTGCTTCAGCTGATCGCTGGAGGGCACTGGATGCTCTGGTGCAAGGTACTGCGACCAAAACAGCTTCTCCATTGAACTCCCCTCTTCAGCTCGGAAGAACTCCGCAGCATCAACAATACTCCGGGATAGATCCATAAACGCCCCTGGAGAGCTCCAAATGCGGGTCAGTAATATGTACCTCCTCCTTACAAATTTTCTTTGGATGTTAAAGGCCTCACCCGCCGTGATATGCTTTGCTTCTTGGATCTCCCGGCAGGCGCCTTGGGCTTCAACCCGGGCGGCCTTCACACTTTGGAGGGCCTCAACATGTTCGAAATCTCGATCCAAAAGCTTGCGCTCTACGGACTCACATTTTTCCTATGGCATCCTTGTGCTCTTGCTGAACTTCCTCCACCCGTGATTCATGCTTTTGGCAGGCGGCTCGTTCCCCCTCCGCCTCCTTCTTGGCATCGGCCATCGCGTTTTTGAGGGTCTCGACCTCAGACGCGTCAACTAGGAGCATAATTACAAAACTCAGCAAGATAGCACAACAATAAGCCATATCATGTCAAATGTGAACCGCATACCTTGCTTCTCTGCCAATAGTTTGGTGGTGTGGATGAGCTCTTCATTGGCCCGCTCCAGCTGTCGCTTTAGTTCAGAAACTTCACCGGCATGGGTGGCTACCGCCAACTTCGATGCTTGTTTGTTCAAATACACATGTATGTTAATTTCGTACAAAATATTCGATCCGCTGTTCGGCTTGTTCTTCGCGAACGCCGAACGGAGTCTCAGGGGCTACTAACTATACACAGGCATTCTATATATTTAAACCACATACCTCAAAGCCTGTCAGAAGGCTAGTATAGGTCTCCTTCAATCCGCTCTTAGCGGACCGAACCTTTTCAACCACCGCACCCATAAGGGTAGGATGTTCTTCAATGATAGAGGCGCTCTGAAGTGCTTCCATCAGAGTGTATGGCACCTCCAGATTGACAGAGGTCACCGGAGGAGTCGACGCACCCCCTTCTGTCGAAGGAGGCCGCTCGCCTGATTCTAGAGCCGTAGTGGCCTCCGGAATGATATTTGGTTGGGGTCCGAATTGGGCATGGCCCCCGTCGCTAGTCTCCATGGGGATCCGCTCCCCCATGTTCTCGGCTGTAGAGGTATTACCCTCTGACGCCACCTTGATGGCTTCCCGCACCTCTCCGTGTCCTGGAGAGGCCCTTCGGGACAACACTTCGGTGTTGTCTGTAGTAGTGGGTGGAGAGGCTGGTGGAGGCGACTCGCTGGCCATAAGGTCAGAACCTAGTGAATTCCCAGAGGATGATGATTGCCGGGGGAGATCGTGGGCCGGCATACAATACATGATTCTGTGCGTTAGAATCACAAGGCATAAAGCCGGATACATACATTATCCTTAAATACTTACGATTCGGCCGAAGGCTTCGGCCCGGGGTTCCATTCGGGGACGGCTTCGGCGTTCGAATCCGAATCGTCTGAAAGGGAGAGTTTCCCCTTCTTGGACGCTTCCACCTCTAGATCTGCAGAAGCTGCCCTTTTCTTCTTCCCCCCTTGGGGGGAGAGTTGTGCTCCTCCTCTTCCTCCTCGTCTTCATCATGGGAGGAGAGAGCTTCGGTGTCTTCGGATGATATGTCTCAAGCACCTTTTTGGTGAAGGCCACTCCGGACCTCCTTGCCCTTCTTCTTGGCCTTCTTTTCCGGTGCCTGGTACGACGCCGGAACCAGCATCTTTGTCATAAGAGGAATAGCTGGGTCTTCGGGCAGGGGAGCCGGACACTTGATCCGCTCTGCCTTCTTCGTCCAGCCCTAGGAGACAAGGGGAGGGGTTAAACTTACTCCTTGGATCTACAAATCAAGGACATGATTAGAAATCTGAAAAACTTACTAGAGTGGCTGGGTGGGCGCAGTCATGGCCGAGGTCTTTGGTCGCTGGCGGCCACGACTTTTGGGCCTTGAACAAAAGTTTCCATATATCTTCATGCTTCGTGCCGCAGAACTGCTGCAAGGTCCGAGGACTTGCCAGATCAAACTCCCACATATGGGAAGTCCGGCGTTGGTAGGGGAGAATCCGGTGAAATAGCATTACCTGGATCACGCTGGCGAGGATGGTGTTCTTTTCCACCATGCTCTTGACGCGCTTTTGCAGCGTTGTCACCTCATCGGATGACACCCAATCTAGGCCCTTCTTGAGCCATGATGTGAGCCGCATTGGCGGACCAATTTTGAACTCAGGAGTGGCGGGCCATGAGGCGTCGCGAGGTTCTGTAACATAGAACCACTCCTGTTGCCACCCCTTTACGGTCTCTATGAAGGTCCCCTTGGGACTGGTGACGTTGGGGAGCTTGCTCACAATGGCACCGCCGCACTCTGCATGTTGACCCTCGACCACCTTCGGCTTCACATTGAATACCTTGAGCCATAGGAAAAAGTGTGTGGGGGGATGCGGAGGAACGCCTCACACACGACGATGAACGCCAATATGTTGAGGAATGAATTTGGGGCTAGATCATGGAAATTTAGCCCGTAGTAGTACATGAGTCCGTGGACGACAGGGTGGAGAGGAAACCCTAGCCTGCGAAGGAAGTGGGGAATGAATACTACCCTCTCATTGGGCTCTGGTGTGGGAATGATCTGCTTTTTGGCAGGGAGCCGATGGTCGATTTCCTTGGCTAAATACCCTGCCTCCCGGAGTTCTTTGATGTGCTCCTCTGTGACGGAGGAGGCGATCCACTTGCCCTGTGCTCTAGATCCGGACATGGTTGGAGCATTTGTTGGGGATGGAAAGGGTTGAAGCTTGGGCGCTGGAGCTCAAGAGTAGATGGGTTGACGAGGAAGAAGGTGTGGGGTAAAAAGGTGGATCCTTGTCTCCTTATAAAGGCAGTGAATATCAAGCGTCCCCCACACGAGCCTTAAAACTCGCCTACTCCTCAGGAGTCATGCGAGTGGCATGGTTGTATTACCCAAATCCGTATTGATGAGAATCCCGCAATAAGGGGACATGATCTCTGCTTTGACAAGACGTGTCAATGAATACCGCGTCTCGAAACGTGAAATGGAAGGTTGCAAAATGGTTGGAAATAATAGTAAGGCCGGAACACAATACCTCGACGAAAAAGTTGTCGGGAGACATAACATATTTTTGTTTGAAGTGTTTTTCCCTTGTGGCCCAGGGTTGCAACTATTTACAAAGCCGGATATAGTTCTTTTGATCAACTACCTTGGAGTACTCGGAGGAGGAACCCGCCTTGAAATGTCGAAGACAATCTGCACACTGGACACATCGTCATTGAAGCCCGGTTCAGGGGCTACTGAGGGAGTCTTGGATTAGGGGGTCCCCGGGCATCCGGACTATGTGACGTGGGCCGGACTGGTGGGCCGTGAAGATACAAGATAGAAGGCTTCCCCCGTGTCTGGATGGGACCCTCCTTGGTGTTCGGATATGAATATTCCTTTCTCTGTAAACCGACTCTGTACAAACCCTAGCCCCCACTGGTATCTATATAAACTGGAGGGTTTAGTCCGTAGAGGCAGTCATAATCATACAGGCTAGACATCTAGGGTTTATCCATTACGATCTCATGGTAGATCAACTCTTGTAACCCCTATACTCATCAAAGTCAATCAACCAGGACGTAGGGTTTTACCTCCATCAAGAGGGTCCGAACCTGGGTAAACATCGTGTCCCCTGCCTCCTGTTACCTTCGATCCTTAGACCCACAGTTCGGGGTCCCCTACCCGAGATCTTCCATTTTGACACCGACACATGTGCCCATCTTCTCTCAATCCTCTGAATGTGCACCTTGCGCTGATATGTCATCAGGGATCTCAAACGCCATGTTGACTTCCAGTTTCTTGCCTCCCTTCTGAGGTTTCTTGCCATCTACCATTTTCTTCTGCTGAGGATTTTGAACAATTGAGTTCTTGGAAGAGGTATGCAATTTGTCTTTGAGGAACACTGCAAATGAGTTAAGTTGATGAGAACCTAGTGATTCAGCAGCGGGCATGTGTACCTGTGAACAGAGTATAGGTGCGAAGAATTTGGAGAGGTCATATGCGTTCTCAGAAGTTTTTGCAAAATGAAAAAGTTTGAGGAATTTGACCAGAGGTGTCTTGAGGAATTTCACTAAGCATTCTTTCACTTAGGTTCCAGAGTTGTATAGATTGAAAATCCACACAATTGAGTAATCTTGAAGAAAAATGTTGCTTAGAGAAACATATCAAGAACAGATGCTTGTGAGGTGTTTAACTAGCGGGTAAGTTGAAGAATAAACACCTTTTGAAGATTTCGTGGAAATCATCAGAATCAACAAGAGCAGTAAAAGTAACTTTTAATTACCCTTGACGAAGAACACGACGAACTGGGAGTAGTAGATTGGAAGTTCGTCAGTCCAGATATTCCACACCCTAACTTGGCAGAGGAAGACAGCTACGGCAGCGGGGGAGAGAAGAAATCCGCGGCCGGCACGAGTACGACGGCGACGAGGTCAAGGCAGTGAAGCTCTTCCTCACCAGCGACGATGGAAGTAGCGGCGGCGCTTGGTATGGAAGCTCGAGCAAGGAGAGTGAGGTCGAGCGGGGTAAATGAAGTCTGAGGAGGGTGAGGGATATTTATAGCCAAAGTGAAAAACCGCTCACCCGAAGAAATTGGATGAGCGTGCCCCTGACTCTTCTCATCATAGCGACATGTGTCACCCACGTACAGATCAGTGGCGATCATGTGAGATCGTGGGTGAATAGATAAGTCCTATCGTGGGATGTGGAATGATTTGAGCGGCAAAAACCGAAAATTGAGATATGAAAATTTTAATGTTTCGTTCGCAAATTCTTCAGTTGACAAGGACACAGAGAAGATTTTGAACGGGTTTCAAATAGAACGAATATGAAGAATTTGTGAACATATTGGGTTGAGTTTAGCATAGAGGGGGAAGGGTCCGATCACATTCACTTAGCAGAAAAATCAACTTGAAGAAATAGCAATAAGTGAATGCTGTAGAGGACTGAAAACTATATATATATATAGCCAATGAAGAACACAAACGGAAAGAGTGAAGATTATGCAAAGTTGAAGAATTTGAACAACCGAGGAATCTCAAGACTGACGAAATACTCAAATTGAAGATTATCAACTTTTGTTGGTGGCGTGACCCACCATATAAGAATGATGATTTCAGACGCCACGTACAATTATCGTAAGGCTCTGAGAATCAAATTCTTCAGTAATTTCTTCACACTTAGAGGGTTAGTCTTCATTGGTTGAAGAAAAACGTTACTTTGTGTGTTACACATCTAAGTCATCAATTTTGCGTAAGTGTTAGGATGTGTGTCCTTTTCAAAGGACATTCAAAGATTCTAAGATATTTAGCTCACACCACAACTTGCTAAATCTCTTCTCATCCAAGGGCTTTGTGAAGATATCGGCTAGCTGTTCTTCAGTCTTCACGTGCTCAATAGAGATGTCGCCCTTCAACACATGATCATGAAGAAAATGATGACGAATCTGAATGTGCTTTGTCTTCGAGTGCTGAACTGGGTTATGAGCAATATTGATGGCACTCTCGTTGTCATAGTAGAGTGGCACATTCTTCACGTTGATGCCGTAGTCTTTGAGGGTTTGCTTCATCCATAGCAATTGAGCACAACAAGAACCAACAACAATGTACTTAGCTTCAACAGTAGAATGTGATATGCAGTTCTATTTCTTCGAGGACCAACATACGAAGGAATGTCCGAGGAAATGGCATGTGCCAGATGTTGACTTGCGGTCCACACAGTCGCCAGCATAGTCAGAGTCAGAATATCCAATGAGATCAAAAGCCGAGCTCTTGGGATACCATAATCCAAGTGTTGGAGTGTGAGCTAGATATCGAAGAATATGCTTCACAGCCTTATGGTGTGATTCCTTCGGTGTAGCTTGAAAGTGGGCACACATGCAAACACTAAGCATAATATCTGGCCTAGATGCACATAAATACAATAAAGAGCCAATCATAGAGTGGTATACCTTTTGATCAAAGTCAATACCATTTTCATCAGTGCATAGATGGCCATTTGTGGGAATGGGGATTTTGACGCCTTTGCAATCTAGCATGCCGAATTTCCTCAACACATCTTTGAGGTATTTCTCCTGAGATATGAAGATGCCGTTGCGTCGTTGACGAATTTGAAGACCTAAGAATAATTTCAGCTCTTGCATCATAGACATTTGATATTCCTCACTCACCATATAGGCAAATTCATCACGGTAACGTTGGTCATTACAGCCAAAGATGATACCATCAACATATATTTGGCACACAAATAATTTCATCATCATAGGTTTTGGTGAAAAGAGTTGGGTCAAGTGAACCGGGTTTGAAGCCTTTCTTCATGAGAAATTCCTTCAAAGTATCTTACCACGCCCGAGGGGCCTGCTTGAGGCCATAGAGGGCCTTGTTGAATCTGAAGACTTTGTCAGGATGCTTTGGATCTTCAAAACCGGGGGGTTTAGCAACATATACTTCTTCCTCAAGCTTACCATTGAGGAATGCACTTTTCACATCCATTTGATATAACATGATATTATGATGGTTAGCATAAGCAAGCAATATGCGAATAGCCTCAAGTCTAGCAACATGTGCAAAAGTTTCATCGAAATCAACTCCTTCAACCCGTGTGTAGCCTTGAGCTATAAGTTGTGCCTTATTCCTCACCACAAGGCCATCTTCAGCTTGCTTGTTGCGGTAGATCCATTTGGTGCCGATGATATTGTGCTTGCGTGGGTTTGGTCGCTTGACAAGTTCACACACATTGTTGAGCTTGAACTGATGTAATTCCTCTTGCATTGCTTGAATCCACTCAGGCTCCAGAAATGATTCATCTACCTTAGTGGGCTCTGTAATAAAGACGAAAGCAAAGTGCCCACAAAAGGTACACAAATGTGAAGCTTTTGAGCATGTGAGAGGACCTGGTGCTTTGATGTCGTTGATGATTCTCTCAATCTACACTTCATTAGCAACGCGAGGACAAGCTGGTTGACGACGTTGAGGGGGCTCAGCATTTTCTTCAGAGCCATTTTCCTCAGGTGCACCAGCATGATGTTCTTCATGATCAGGAATGACTTCTTCAGCAGATTCTTCAGTATGAATGACATCCTCAGTTGCCTTGAACTTAATGTATTCCTCAGTTGGTATTTCATCTAGCACAGGAGGTAGGTGCTCTCTTTGAGAGCCGTTAGTTTCATCGAACCGCACATCTACAGTTTCAACAACCTTGTGGTGATAGGTGTTGAAGACTCTGTAGGTGTGCGAGTCCTTTTCAAAACCAAGCATAAAACCTTCATGTGCTTTCGGTGCAAATTTAAAATTGTGATGAGGATCTCTAATCCAACATTTAGCACTGAAGACTTTGAAATAACTCACATTGGGTTTCTTCTCAGTGAGGAGTTCATGTGAGGTATTTCTGAAGAATTTGTGAAGATATACCCTGTTGATGATGTGGCATGCTATATAAATTGCCTCAGGACAGATGTGAGGAGCGTCTTGTATTGATCGAACATAGTGCGAGCCATCTCAACAAGACGCCATTCTGATGAGGAGTATAAGGAGCAGATAACTTGTGAGTAATACCAAGTTCATCAAGATAGTCATCAAGACCAGTATTCTTGAACTCGGTTCCATTGTCACTTTTGATGTGCTTGATCTTCACACCAAAGTTAGTTGAAGCCCTTGAGGAAAATCGTTTGAAGACTTCCTGCACTTTAGTTTTGTAAGTGATGATATGCACCATTTGTAACAAGAATAGTCATCAATAATGACAAAGCCATATAAAGATGCAACATTAGTAAATGTGGCATAATGAGTTGGGCCAAAGATATCCATGGGAAGCAATTCAAATGGTCGAGTGGTAGTCATGATGGTCTTTGAGGGATGCTTGGCCTTGGTCATCTTTCCAGCTTCACAAGCTCCACACAGATGGTACCTGAGGAATTTGACACCCTCGATGCCAATGACATGCTTCTTCTTCACTTGAGTATGCTAGTTCCTCATGCCAGCATGACCAAGTCGTCGATGCCATAGCCAGCCTTCTGAAGCTTTTGCATGTAGACATGTAGCAGGTTGTGGTCCTGTAGAGAAATCAACAATATATAAATCTCCTCTCCTACAACCTTACCTAGACCCAATACCTTGCTTTTGCCATTGTCACCATAGGTGATATGCTTCAGATGTGATGGAGATAGAGAAGTGTCCATCAATAAGTTCCTGTCACCAGTCATGTGATTTGTACATCCACTGTCGAGGACCAACTCAGTGGCTTTGGGTTGATCATCCTGGAGATGAATTGGTGCATCTTACGAACTCATATACTTTAGCAGTGAAGAATATGACATCAAATTCATTAGATCAATTTCATCAAGCAATAGAACAGATATAGTAGTATGAGGACGTGTGAAATGAAAATTCATTTCTTCATGATTAGCTTGCGTCCTTTCAAGCATATTCAGGTCCCCAGCAAATTTTTCAGACGATTAGGTTCGTCTAGAGACCTGACCCTGCATAAGAGATTAGTTATTTTTCTTCACCACCCACATCTGGAGGGGTGGCAAAGAGTTCGTCATCCTGCAAGATCCATTAGAGAAAGGTGGCATTGAAGCCAATCCACTTTGTTTCACATAAGAGGGGTTAGAGTAAGCATATGAATAAGCAGAGAAATTCTTCGAGGACTTATGAACATAATGATTTGAAGAATAGTGCACATATTAATAGCCCTTAGATATTCCCTGCGAAACATAATTGTTAGCACGATGATGTTCATATGAGGACTTTGATCCTCGTGAGGAATTTGGTCCATATGAGGACTTGGATCTGTATGAAGACTTTGGTCCATATGAAGAATTTGATCTGGGGTTCCTATTCTTCACAGGTGGAGTCATGATGACATTCACCTGAAGACTTTCAAGGCACCTTTTGGGAACCCAGATTTTCTTCATAGGGGACCGTTCTTGCAGTTAGTGCCAACATATCTAGCAAATATTTCACCATTCTGATTTTTGAACAGCTTATAGTTGGAGTCAAATGACTCATTAGAAGAATAGGAAGATTCAAATGTAAAGCTAGATAAAGTAGATGGATCTACTGGAGGTACCTTAGCAGCAACCCATGAGGTTTTGGGATACTGCTTAGTTTTCCAGTAGGTACCATCAACATTGAGTTTCCTCTCAAAGGCAATACCCTCTTTCCTAGGGTTCATGTTGAGGATATGCTTTTTAAGCAGATCACAAAGAGCCTGATGCCCTTAGAGGCTTTTGTACATGCCTGTCACATACAATTCCTTCAGCCCTGCATGGTCAGTGATACTAGTAGCATCCTCAAATGAGGAATTTGTGATAGTAGAGACAGTTGAAGAATTTGCAGCAATAGAAGCATTTGAACTTTCAGGTGAAGAATCAGAAGATTCACATTCAATGCATTTCAAACATGGTGGAATGAATTCAACCTGAGCGGAACTGATCTGTTGAGCAAGTAGTGAATCGCGTTCGTTCTGAAGATCTTCATAACTCACCCTTAGCTGCTCAAGATCTTGCTTTCTTTGAAGAAATTCATAAGAAAGCTTCTCATGATCAGAGAAGAGAGTGTTATGATGACTCTGAAGATTATCAAACTTAGTCTGAAGTCTCTGAAGACTTTCAACCAAAGCTTTAGAACGATCCATTTCTTCACCCAACATATTATCGCTCTCATCTAGCATGTTTTGAACTTTTTCCAAAGCTCTTTGTTGTTTGGTGGCATGGAAGCAAGTTTGGTATAACTGGGTCCAAATTCATCACCAGATTCATCATCACTAGACTCAGATAGGTAGCATTCAGTTACCTTGGCACCTTTTTCCATAAGGCATGGTGAAGAGGATGATGATTCTGGACCGAAAGTCATAGCCTTGCGCAATTCCATGAAATCCTCAAACCAGGGATCATGATGAGTTCGATGACCTTCATAGACCTCAGAGAGTCGTTCCTAGATGAGCTTCGCATGGGTGAGATGCATAATGTTCCTGAACTGATTTTGGGACAAGCCGGAGCAGATGATGTCCTTTGCCATGAGGTTAAGTAGAGTGTACTTGCGAATATGATCAACCTCCACCATCTTGCAGAGATCGGTAAGACCAGTCTTAGTGACGGTCCACAGTTCGTTGTTCATCGCCATGAGGAGCTTCTTCATCATGGCCTTCCACTTGGGATAATGATGACCGTAAAAAATGGGGCATGTCACTGTCTTCATTCCTGTAGTCAACATAACTAAAACTCCAAGTGGTTAAACCAAAATCAAACAGAACAAGGGAGTACCTTGCTCTGATACAAATTAAAAGTGCGTTATATCGACTAGAGGGGGGTGAATAGGCGATTTTTACAAATTCGTCACTGAGGAATTTCAGGGTGATGAAATTCCCCTGAATCAAAATTCCTAAGCAACGAACTACTTAGCAGCGGAATAAGTACTCAGATGTAAGCATAACAGAGTAGTAGCACTGTCATCATGATGAAAGGAAAACAAGCACAGAGTACAGGTAGCGTAAACACATGATAAGCAGGCTGAACACAAACTTACTGAAGAAATAGGATTGAGGAAATTGAAGAAGTCTTCAGTCAAAGTCTTCAAACAGTAATGATCAAGTACACAACACAGTAATGAGGAATGGAAGGGTTGAGAAAATATAACCAGTTAGCTCGATGAAGACAGTGATTTGGTAGACCAGTTCCAATTGTTGTGACAGTTGTATGTCTGGTTGGAGCGGCTAGGTATTTAAACCTGAGGACACACAGTCCCGGACACAGTCCTCACCGTATTCTCCTTGAGCTAAGGTCACACAGACCTCGCCCAATCACTCATGGTAAGTCTTCAGGTGACTTCCAAACCTTCACAAACTAGGTCACTCGGTGATCCACAATTTCCTCTTGGATGCTCTAGACCATGACGCCTATCCGTTGGGAGGATGCACAGTCCTCAAAGGTAACAAGCATCGGTTCCACACAGGAACAATCTCTTTAGTGATGCTCAATCACTTTGGGTTTGTATGTGTTTGGTTTGGAGTTTGGGGTTTTCCCCACTTGATGATTTTCGCTCAAAGTCCTCGGAGGATGGGATGCTCTCAATGACAAGTGTCAGCTTCTCTTGGAGCAGCCAACCAGCTAGTGGTTGTAGGGTGGCGGCTATTTATAGCCTAGGGAGCAGCCCGACATGATAAGATATAAATGCCCTTCAATGATATGACCGTTAGGTGGGTAAGATATTTTGGGACAGCTAGCACGTAGCACAACAACGGTCGGAAATTTGAGGTTCAAATTCCTCAGTGCTATCATGTTCCTCACTTGTAGGCAATCCACACTGGAAAATTCCTAACTCCTCAGTCATAACAAATTCCTCAGAGACCAGAAGAACTTCATCTTTGTTACTGAAGAAATTGACTGATATGTATGAGATTTCCAATGGCTTCACTCGAAAGGATTGGTAGGTATAGGATTTTGAGATGAGCATCACTTGGAAACTTTTCCTTAGTTTTACCTCAACCCCCTTTAACAGTACGGTGTTTCCTATGACTCAAGAAAGAGAAAATCAAAACTATGAAAACAAAAGTCTTCGAGCTTCATATTCCTCGCATGAATATCAAGTCTTCAGGATCACACCAATTTTTCACTTTCAAAGTCTTCAGAAAGCCAAAGTCTTTAGTTGAAGACATTCATTTTTAGGGGTCGACTTTATCTGTAAATATCAAACTCCTCATAGACTTATAGACCTATGTACACTCACAAACACATTAGCCCTTTAACCTATAAGTCTTCAATACACCAAAATCACTAAGGGGGCAGTAGATGCACTTAAAAAATCTTTTGGGGTTTTCTATTTAATACTACAACTAAGCATGCATAGAAAGTAAATTAACTACAACTATTTTTTGGTTTTTCTAAAGTTTATCAAGCAGACAAGAAGAAAGCAAGAAAATAATTCTAAGCATGGATGATACGATGAAAAAGTGTGGACACCGACAAATGGAATAAGTGAACATGAATGTAAAGTCAGCGGAAACACATACTCCCCCAAGCTTAGGCTTTTGGACGAACTTGGTAGTTGATCAGTAGCCTGGAGGGTAGTAGGGGTGCTGAGGAGCGGGCATCCACTCATCCCACTTCAGAGGCTCCTCCTGTACCACTTCCGCAGCAGCCTGCGCATTCGGGTTGGCGATGATGTCCGCAGGCATAACCGTATATCCGCCCCTGGTAGCAGAATCAAACAAAGCAGGTGCAAGCAGTGGAACAATATCACGGGTTTTAATGCTAAAAACCAGGTTATAAGGAATAGGAATGTCAGGATAATCTCGTGCAAGGAAATTCGGGTTGGCGATGATGTCCGTAGCAGAATCAAACAAAACTAGGTAGACCTTGGTCAAAGGGTAATCATGAGGGCGTATCTCAACCTCAAAGTGAGCCATCAAATGAGTAGCAAAAATCCCACCATGTATTTCACCCTGTGATTTATTAAGATGGAGGCGACGAGCCACAATAGCTCCCAAGCTATGGGTGTTTCACCCTCTAGTGCTCGGCGTAAAACAAGAAAGTGTGGCGCACTGAGCGCACCTAGTTTCTTTTTAGCAAGCAAGCACTTAGCAACAAATAAGGCAAAATAATGTACGGCAGGAAAGTGTATGCTAGCAGCTGTAGTGGCTGACACCCCTCTCTCATCTCCCACTGTCAAAGTGTGATACAAATCCTCAAACCCAGCCGGCCTAGGCTCGGCTAAGCTCCTATCAGAAGGGATCAAGCATATATCACAAAATTCAGTAAGTGGTATCTGATGGTTTTAAGCATATAAATCGAAGCTCACTTCAGGAAGATTATTCCTAGGTAGGAAAGTAAAACTCTGAACAAAGATATTTGTGAGGATTTGGTGCTGGTCACACTCATCTACGATGAAGTCGGTGAGGCCGGCGTTTGCAACATATTGCATGAACTCCTGAAGGATTCCTGCCTCTTTGAGGAACGGGGTATGCGGCCATTCGCACGGTCGTACCTCCGGCAACCTTCGAGGGTGGAGATCACTGTCAGAAGACTTCCCAATAACACCCTTGGAGTTCTTCTTAGAGCCAAACTTCCTGAAGATATTCATGTCCGCGTACAATTTTCTGAAAATAAAAATTTTGCAGTGACAAAAATTTGTCAACAAAACTTTGTAAGATTGATAGCAACTACTCATAGGGATACATAGAGGCCATAGCAAGCATTCAAACTACTTAGAACACTAAGAATTTAACATGCAATCACATCTACAACAACACCAAGAGTAACTAATTATTCAAAATATAAACCACTAAAGCAAAAACTAATTGGATAAACGGTGTAGCCACATACCAAGCAACAATCCCTTGAAACAGTTTCGGAAACGGAGCTTCGAGCAAAGAGATCGAAATCCACGGGTTTGAGCTCAAGAACATGGGAGAGAGAGCATTGGAGATATTTTTCTGGAGGTAAGTGATGATGTGGGATGAAGAGGTAAGTGAGGGGGCCCACGTGGGGCCCACAACCCACCAGGGCACGCATAGGTGGGTTGTGCCCACCTCGTGCACATCCCTCTGATGTTTATTGCACCAAAAATTCTAAAATATACAGAAAAAATCATGTAAATTTTTTAGGGCATTCTGACAACTTTTATTTTTGGGTCATTTTTTATTGCACGAGAAATTCAGAAAACAGACAAAACAGGGCATTTTATTTTATTTAACTAATAAAAACAGAAAACAAATGCTAGGGACATAAGGTAGTGCTTACTAAATTCATCAACTTCATACCGTTCAAAAATAATCCATTAATAAGGTTGATCAAGTCTTATTAACAACCACTTTCGATTAGCATGAAACCAAAGAATTTTCGTAAATCACTAAGTTACCTCAATGGGGATATGCATTTCCCCATCAATAAGTATTTCATATTTCGTTTTGATAGTAGGTAGAGGTATTTGACAACTTCCAATGGTGATTGTCGGAGATTTTTCAATAACATTAATACCGCTCACTTGGAATTGTTTCTTTGGAAAGTGCACCGTATGCTCATTGCCATTAATATAAAAAGTGACCTTGCTTTTATTGCAATCAATAACAGCCCCTGCAGTGTTCAAGAAGGGTCTACCAAGGATAATCGACATGTTGTTGTCCTCGGGCATCTCAAGTATAACAAAGTTAGTCAAAATAGTAACATTAGCAACAACAACGGGCACATCCTCAGAGATACCGACAAGTATGGCAGTTTATTTATTAGCAATTTGCAAAGATATTTCAGTAGTTGTGAGTTTATTCAAGTCAAGTCTTTTATATAAAGAGAAAGGCATAACACTAACACCTGCTCCTAAATCACACAAAGCAGTTTTCACATAATTATTTTTGATAGAGCAAGGTATAGTTGGTATTCCCTGATCTCCATGTTTTTTAGGTACTCCATATTTAAAAGTATAATCAGCAAGCATAGTGGAGATTTCAGCTTCCGGTATTTTTCTATTATTTGTGATGATGTCTTTAATATACTTTGCATAAGTAGGCATTTTCAAGATATCAGTCAAGCGACTACACAAAAAGACTGGCCTCAGCATTTCAGCAAAGCGTTCAAATTCTTCATCATCATTCTTTTTAGTTGACTTGGGTGGAAAAGGCATAGGTTTTTGAACCCACGGTTCACTTTCTTTACCGTGTTTTCTAGCAACAAAGTCTCTTTTGTCATATCTTTTATTTTTAGTTTGTGGGTTATCAAGATCAACATGTGGTTCTATCTCAACATCATTATCCGGTTCTTTATCATTGGTTGGTTGAGAGTCTTCATGAACCCCATCATTAACTTTTTCATTGTCAGTAGGTGAGTGTTCATTGCCAGATTTAGTGTCAGCATCAGAGATAGAAATTTCATTATCATTATTAGGAGGTTTCTCTATTCCAGGTTCACTAGGAGCATGTGAAGTCCTATCATTTTACTTTTTCTTCTTCTTTTTAGAAGAACTAGGTGCACTAGTGTTAGCTCTTTTTGAATCTTGTTCAATTCTTTTAGGGTGTCCCTCAGGATAAAGTGGTTCCTGAGTCATTTTACCTCCTCTAGTTGCAACTCTAACAGCAAAGTCATGCATATTATTATTCATTTCATTAAGTAATTCTCTTTCAGATTTAGCAACTTGTTCTAGTTGAGTTTGAACCATAGAAGCATGTTTTCCAACACCTCTAACATCATTTGATATTCTAAATAACAAGTCACTCAAGTGAGCAATCATATCAGAATTTTATTTCAATTGTTTCATAACATTTGCATTGAAGTGATCTTTTCTAATATAATTTTCAAACTCATAAAGGCATTGACTAGGATGCATATTGTGAGGATTGTCACTATTATTAAACTTCATAAGAGAATTTGCCTCTACCACCTTAGGTAGTGGTGGTGTATTGAGCCCATGTATTTCTTCAATAGGAGGTAAAATTTTAACATCCTCAGCTTTAATACCTATTTCCTTCATAAATTTCTTTGCCTCTTGCATATCTTCAGTTCTAAGATATAATATACCCCTCTTCTTCAGAGTGGGTTTAGACGGTGGTTCAGGAATAGTCCAATCATCATAGTTTTTCAATATGTTATTCAATAATTCTTCAGCTTGTCCAATAGTTCGTTCCCTGAAAACACAACCAGCAAAACTATCTAGGAAGTCCTTATAAGCATCGGTTAGTCCATTATAGAAGATATCAAGTATTTCATTTTTCTTAAGAGGATGATCAGGCAAAGCATTAAGTAACTGGAAAAGCCTCCCCCAAACTTTTGGGAGACTCTCTTCTTTAGTTTGCACAAAGTTAAATATTTCTTGTAAGGCAGCTTGTTTCTTATTAGCAGGAAAATATTTTTCAGAGAAGTAATAAATCATATCCTGGGGACTACGCACACAACCAGGAGCAAGAGTATTGTACCAAGCTTTAGCATCACCCTTCAATGAGAAAGGAAATAATTTGAGAATAAAGTAATAGTGAGTCTTCTCATCATGAGTAAAAAGTGTGGCTATGCCATTCAACTTAGTAAGATGTGCCACAACAGTTTCAGTTTCATAACCATGGAAAGGATCAGATTCAACCAAAGTAATTAACTATGGGTCGACAGAGAATTCATAATCCTTATCATCAATAAAGATAGGTGAAGTAGCAAACTTAGGATCACATTTCATTCTAGCATTCATAGAGTTTTCTTTATACTTGTGTAATAATTTCTCTAGATCATCTCTATCATTGCAAGGAAGAATATCTCTAGTTGTTTATTCTCTCATAACATAACCTTCCGGTACCTTAGGCAATTCATATCTAGGAAGTCTAGTTCTAGCAGGTGCTTCAGGAGATTCAGTTTCAAGCTCATCATTAGATTCAACAACATCATGCTGTATTACTCTAGCAATTTGTTCAAGAAATTCGCAAAGTGGCACATCATAATTATCAAGCAAGGTACTAGCATCATCATAAGCATCATTCATAGTAGAAGTAGCATCATCAATAACTTGTGACATATCAGAATTAGTAGCATGTGGCGGTGTTGCAAGTTTATTCATAACAGAAGGTGAATCTAAAGCAGAACTAGATGGCAGTTCCTTATCTCCCCTCGTCCTTGAGGGAAATATCTTAGTCTTATGATCCTTCAGATTCTTCATAGTGATAATATGATAATAATCCCAAGTGACTCAACAAATATAACTATGCTCCCTAGTGACGGTGCCAGAAAAAGGTCTTGATAACCCAAATGTATAGGGGATCACAGCAGTTTTCGAGGGTATATTATTCAACCCAAATTTATAGATTTGACACAAGGGGAGCCAAAGAATATTTGAAGGTATTAGCAGCTGAGTTGTAAATTCAACCACACCTGGAGATTAATTATCTGTAGCAAAGTGATCAGTAGCAAAGTAGTTTGATAGTTTTGATAGTAGTGACAGCAGCAATAGTCACAGTAACAGTGATAGCAGTAATATTGTAGCAAGTGTAACAGTGATGATAGCAATAGTAACTTAGCAGAAACAATATGGAAAAGTTCGTAGGCATTGGACCGGTGACTTGTTGGATGATATTCATCATTTGACAGTTATAACCTAGGGCGACACGGCACTAGCTCTAGTTCATCGATATAATGTAGGCATGTATTCCGTAAATAGTCATACGTGCATTATTAAAAAAACTTGCATGACATCTTTTGTCCTACCCTCCCGTAGCAGCGGGGTCCATATCGGAAACTAAGGGATATTAAGGCCTCCTTTTAATAGAGAACCGGAACAAAGCATTAACACATAGTGAATACATGAACTCCTCAAACTACGGTCAACACCGGGAGTGGGCCCGGTTGTTGTCACTCCGGGGTTACCAGATCATAACATGTAGTAGGTGACTATAACTTGCAAGATCGGATCTATAACATGGATATAATGATGATAACATAAATGGTTCAGATCTGAAATCATGGCACCCGGCCCAAAGTGTCAAGCATTAAGCATGTCAAAGTCATAGCAACATGAATCTAAGAACATAGTGGATACTAGCGATCAAGCCCTAACAAAACTAACTCAATTACATGATGAATCTCATCCAACTCCTCATCGACCAGCGATACTTCGAAGGAATTACTCACTCCCGGTGGGGAGCATCATGGAATTGGCGATGGAGAAGGGTTGGTGATGACGAAGAATGAAGATCCCCCTCTCCGTAGCCCCAAATGGACTCAAGATCGGCCCTCCCGAGGAAGAACAGGGCTTGGCGGCGGCTCCGTCTCGTGGATCATGATAATTCTTTCTCCCTGATTTTTTCTCCAAACATAGGAATTTATAGCGTTAGTTTCAGGGTCAGTGAGGCCACTAGGTGGGGACAACCCACCTGGGCGTGCCAGGAGAGGGGGGGCGCCCTGGTGGGTTGTGCCCACCCATGGCCCCTCTCCGATAGGTCTTGGCTCCAGAAATTCTTATATATTATATAAAAATTCCTCGCAAAGTTTCGTTCCATTTCGAGAACTTTTATTTCTGCACAAAAAACAACACCATGGTAGTTCTGCTGAAAACAGCATCAGTCCGGGGTTAGTTTCATTCAAATCATGCAAATTAGAGTCCAAAACAAGAGGAAAAGGGTTAGGAAATGTAGATACATAGGAGACGTATCACCGACATAGCTTCAAGCGACATCAAAAGGAATTTCTTGCGCCGTTGCTAGGGAGACATTATCAGGTTCCTAATCACAAATCTCATCTCCTTGCAATTTACATTATTTTCCATTTTCCTCCCATTTTCATCTCCCCACTTCACAAAATTTTTCCTTTTTATTTGCCTTCTTTTTCATTTGCCTTCTTCTTGTTTGATCTTTTGTTTGCTTGTGTTGCTATGTACCTTCTATATGCTTTGCATCTTCACTTGCTAAAAATCTATTGATATGGATCCCCATCCACTTGCCAATCATTTTAAAAGATCCAATCATGATGAACCAATTGCTAGTGAGTTGAGTGCACTAGATTATCTTTATGATGTTTTGCTTGAGATTCGTGAATCTGAAAATTGTGATGAAGAAATTTATGAAGTGATTCATGATAGCTCCTTGAATGAAAAGCATGATTGCAATGATTTTACTATAAATTCTATTAATGTCAATTGTGCTAATAATATGCAAAACCCCAAGCTTGGGGATGCTAATTTTTCTATGTCCACTACTTATTGCAATGATCATGATTGGGGTGATTCTTCTTATGATCTTGAAAATTTATTTAAGCCTCATGATGAATATGATATTGATAATAATGTTTGCAATACTATTGAAAGTAGGTTTGGAAGAGCGCCAACTTTAGGTAAAAATAATCCCACATATTTGGAGAGTGTTCAATCTTACAATTTTTTTTGATGAAAGTGGGTTTGGAGAGGTCATGACTTTAGTTGATGTTAATCCCACTATCTTGGAAGATTATAAAAACTTTTATGCATGTGGATCATGAAGAGAAAATTCTATATGATAGCTATATTGTTGAATTTGATTATGATACTACATGTAATTATTATGAGAGAGGAAAATAAGGTTGTTGAAATTTCCATGTTACTAATTTACCTCTCATTATGTTGAGATTGCTATTGTTTCTTTCTTCTTCCTTGCATATGTTATATATTTCTTGTCTTGATAATTTGTTTGCTTATAAAATAATTATGCATCGGAACTATGTTAGACTTAAATGAGTTTGTAACATGTATTATGATCCTCCCTTTGTGTTTCAATTCTTGTCTTTCATGCGAGCATCATAAAAATTATCAATGCCTAGCTAGGGGCATAAAACGATAGCGCTTGTTGGAAGGCAACCCAATGACTAAAATTTATTTTTGCCTTTTTGTTTCTGTTTTTTAGCGGTTGCACAATTATGCCTCTGTTATGATTGTGTTTTTTGTGTTTTAATTAGTGTTTGTGCCAAGTAAAGCCTTTGGGATAGCTTTGGTGATAGCTGATTTGATCATGTTGAAAAACAGAAACTTTTGCGTCTAGTAACAGAATTGTTTAAATTCACAAAAGCGACAAAAAATTATGAATTTTTTTACACAAGATTGATATACAAATTGCCTGTGTTGACGGATCTCACGAAGGTTTTGTTAAGTTTTGTGTGATTGAAGTTTTCAAGTTTTGGGTGAGATCTCGATGGATGAAAGAATAAGGAGTGAAAAGAGCCTAAGCTTGGGGATGCCCCCTGGCACCCCAAGTTAATATTCAAGGAGAAATAAGAAACTAAGCTTGGGGATGCCTCGGAAGGCATCCCCTCTTTCTTCTAACAACCATCGGTAATTTACTTGGAGCTATATTTTTATTCATCACATATCATAAGTTTTGCTTGGAGCGTCTTGTGTTATGTGAGTCTTTGCTTGTTTTGTTTTTTAGTTTGTGTCATTTATCCTTGCTCGCCACACCTATTTGAGAGAGCAAAAATTATGCTATGATTTGTTAGAATTGCTCTTTATGCTTCACTTAAATTTTTTGAGCT
The DNA here is from genome assembly GCF_056163025.1 of Triticum urartu. Classification (NCBI taxonomy): domain Eukaryota; kingdom Viridiplantae; phylum Streptophyta; class Magnoliopsida; order Poales; family Poaceae; genus Triticum; species Triticum urartu. Next base: position 410,695,423 of record NC_141879.1, on the reverse strand, counting down.
ATGGAATTGCTCTAGTGCTTCACTTATACCTTTTTGATCATGGTGTGCTTTAATTTTTTTCAAGAATTTCTCTCATGCCTCACTTATATTATTTTGATAGATGAAATTTTTTGTGCACATGTTCTTCACTTATATTTGTTTGAGCTTGTCAAAAGCAACATATGAAATTAGTCCCAAAGTGATAGATATTTAAGAGCGATATAATAAAAACTATCATGAAGATCATTGGACAAAAAACTTGATTCTTTGTAATAGTTTTGTCATATGATGATAATGATATGTGAGTCATGTTGGTGATTAATTATGCTTTAGTAAGAGTATTGGTGTTAAGTGATCACAACAGTTTTCGAGGGTGGAGTATTCAACCCAAATTTATTGATTCAACACAAGGGGAGCCAAAGAATATTCTCAAGTATTAGCAGCTCATAACCCACAAGTATAGGGGATCGCAACCGTTTTCGATGGTAGAGTATTCGACACAAGGGAAGCCAAAGAATATTCTTAAGTATTAACAGTTGAGTTGGCAATTCAACCGCACCAGAAAGACTTAATATCTGCAGCAAAGTATTTAGTAGCAAAGTAATATGATAGTGACGGTAACGGTGGAAAAAGTAATAGTAATAGTATTATAGTGGTTGTAATAGTGGCAACGGAAAAGTAACTAAGCAAAGATCAATATATGAAAAGCTCGTAGGCAATGGATCAGTGATGGATAATTATGTCGGATGCGATTCCTCATGCAACAGTTATAACATAGGGTGACACAGAACTAGCTCCAGCTCATCAATGTAATGTAGGCATGTATTCCGAATATAGTCATACGTGCTTATGGAAAAGTACTTGCATGACATCTTTTGTCCTACCCTCCCGTGGCAGCGGGGTCCTATTGGAGACTAAGGGATATTAAGGCCTCCTTTTAATAGAGTACCGGACCAAAGCATTAACACTTAGTGAATACATGAACTCCTCAAACTACGGTCATCACCGGTAAGTATCCCAATTATTGTCACTTCGGGGTAAATGGATCATAACACATAATAGGTGACTATAGACTTGCAAGATAGGATCAAGAACTCACATATATTCATGAAAACATAATAGGTTCAGATCTGAAATCATGGCACTCGGGCCCTAGTGACAAGCATTAAGCATAGCAAAGTCATAGCAACATCAATCTCAGAACATAATGGATACTAGGGATCAAACCCTAACAAAATTAACTCGATTACATGATAAATCTCATCCAACCCATCACTGTCCAGCAAGCCTATGATGGAATTACTCACGCATGGCGGTGAGCATCATGAAAATGGTGATGGAGGAAGGTTGATGATGATGATGGCGACGGATTCCCCTCTCCAGAGCCCCGAATGGACTCCAGATCAGCCCTCCCGAGAGAGATTAGGGCTTGGAGGCAGCTCCGTATCATAAAACATGATGAATCCTTCTCTCTGATTTTTTCTCCCCGAACGTGAATATATAGAGTTGGAGTTGAGGTCGGTGGAGCACCAGGGGGCCCACGAGGCAGGGGGCGCGGCCAGGGGGTAGGTGCGCCCCACCCTCATGGAGAGGGTGTGGGCCCCATGGCCTTGATTCTTTTGCCAGTATTTTTCATATATTCCAAAAATATTCTCCGTTGATTTTCAGGTCATTCCGAGAACTTTTATTTCTTCACAAAAATAACACCATGGAAATTCAGCTGAAAACAACATCAGTCTGGGTTAGTTCCATTAAAAGCATGCAAGTTAGAGTCCAAAACAAGGGAAAAAGTGTTTGGAAAAGTAGATACGATGGAGACGTATCAACTCCCCCAAGGTTAAACCTTTGCTTGTCCTTAAGCAATTCAATTGATAAACTGAAAGTGATAAAGAAAAACTTTTACAAACTCTGTTTGCTCTTGTTATTGTAAATGTGTAAAGCCAGCATTCAAGTTTTTAGCAAAGATTAAGAACTATCCATATTCACAATAACATTTAGGTCTCATGTTTACTCATATAAATGACATAATAAAATAGCGAGCAATAATAATAAATCTCGAATCACAACACTTTCTCAAAACAATCATAATATGATATAACAAGATGGTATCTTGCTAGCCCTTTTTGAGACCGCAAAACATAAATGCAGAGCACCCCTGAGGATCAAGGGCTGACTGGAAATTGTAATTCATTGTAAAAGTGATCCAGCCATTGTCATACTAAATGTAAACTAACAATAATACATGCAAATGACAGTGGTGCTCCCCAACTGGTGCTTTTTAATAAGAGGATGATGACTCAACGTAAAAGTAAATAGATAGGCCCTTCACAGAGGGAAGCAGGGATTTGTAGAGTTGCCAGAGCTCGATTTTGAAACAGAGATGAATAATATTTCGAGCGGTATACTTTCATTGTCAACATAACAACCGAGAGATCTCGATATCTTCCATGCTACACACATTATAGGAGGTTCCCAAGCAGAATGGTAAAGTTTATACTCCCCCAGCACCAACAAGCATCAATCCATGGCTTGCCCGAAACAATGGGTGCCTCCAACTAAGAACAATCCTGGGGGAGTTTTGTTTACAATTATTTTGATTTGATTTGAGCATGGGACTGGGCATCCCGGCGACTAGCCATTTTCTCGTGAGTGAGGAGCGGAGTCCACTCCTCTTGAGAATAACCTGCCTAGCATGGAAGATATAGAAAGCCCTAGTTGATACATGAGCTAGTCGAGCATACAAAACAGAATTTCATTTGAAGGTTTAGAGATTGGCACATACAAATTTACTTGGAATGGCAGGTAGATACCACATATAGGAAGGTATGGTGGACTCATATGAAATAACTTTTGGGGTTTATGGAGTTGGATGCACAAGTAGTATTCCCGCTTATTACAAGTGAAGGCTAGAAAGAGACTGGGAAGCGACCAGCTAGAGAGCGACAACAGTCATGAACATGCATTAAAATTAATCAACACTGAATGCGAGCACGAGTAGGATGTAATTCACCATGAACATAAGTATCGTGGAGGCTATGTTGATTTTTTTTCAACTACATGCATGAACATGTGCCATGTAAAGCCACTCGAATCATTCAAAGGAGGATACCACCCTATCATACCACATCACAACCATTTTAATAGCATGTTGACACGCAGGGTAAACCATTGTAAACTCCTAGCAAATTAAGCATGGCATGAGCAACTATAATCTCTAACTGTCATTGCAAACATGTTTCATTCATAATAAGCTGAATCAGGAACGATGAACTAATGATATTTACAAAAACAGGAGAGGTCGAGTTCATACCAGCTTCTCTCATCTCAATCAGTCCATCATATATCGTCATTATTGCCTTTCACTTGCACAACCGAATAGTGTGGATAATAATAATAGTGCACGTGCATTGGACTAAGCTGGAATCTGCAAGCATTCAATTCAAGAGAGAAGACAAGGTAATAAGGGCTCTTTGTTAGATCAACAATAATGCATATGAGAGCCACTCAACATTTTCATCAAGGTCTTCTCCTCTCGACCCCAAAGAAAAGAAAAGAAATAAAACTATTTTCACGGGAAAGCTCCCAACAAGCAAAAGAAGAATGATAAATCTTTTTGGGTTTTCTTTTAATTATTACTACTACAGGCATGGAAAGTAAACTAGCTAAAAGCTACAACTATTTTTTTTGTTTTTCTTAAGGTTTTTCAAACAGACAAGAAGAAATCTTAAAAAGAAATTAAACTAGCATGGTTGATACAATGAAAAATTATGAGCACCGACAACTGGCATGAGTGTGTGAACATGAATGTAATGTCAGTGAGGAATACATACTCCCCCAAGCTTAGGCTTTTGGCCTAAGTTGGTCTATGGCCACGGCTCAAAGCCTCCCTCTCCAGTGTACGGAGGAGTGTCCTCTGGGTGCCACTGGTCGGCAATCTCCTGGGATCCCACTGATAAACAAACTGACGGTGAGGATCAAGTGGTGGCTCCGGCTCGGGCTCTGGAGCGGATGTCAGGCTCCGGTAGGCATGAATGGCCTCCCGCAGAACAAGGTACATGCTGTTCGCGTTGGTCGCAGATGAAGTCGATGAGGCCCGCATTCTCGTCCAAATAATAGAAGTCATCGTGAATCCCGGTTGCTCTCAACAACTCATCACAAGGCCATTCACACGGCCGAACCTCCGTAGTGCGAGGGAGATTATATTTGGGCTTCTTATTCTATTCACTTTGCATATCCTTCGAGCTTCGGAAATTTTCTGAAATTTTTAGTAACTCAAAATAAAAGTGAACCAAACTCAAAAGATTGATAGCAACTACTCCTACGAGTTCCTAGAGGCTCTGTCATGCATTAAAACTACTTTTGACCACATAAATTTGACATGCAAGCTCAAGAACAGGGTCACCTAAGCAGCAAAAATTTGCAATAAATAAAGCGCTAGAACAGAAACTAATTGGACCATTGGAGGAGTCACATACCGAAGAACAATCCCCCAAAGCAGTTTTGTGAATGGAGCTTTGAGCAAGGATGTCGAAAATGGCAGCAAGGTTTGAGCTGGTGGATGATTTTTTCTGGAGGAAGATGAAGTGTGTGGGTGCATGAATAAGTTGAGGGGACCCAAATGGGGTCCATAAGGCAGGGGCACACCTAGGGGGGTGGGCGCGCCCTCCACCCTCGTGGGCACATGGTGGGTTCCCCTGGTGTGTTCTCAGTGCCAATAATTCTTAAATATTCTAGAAAAAATCATATTAAATTTTCAGGGCATTTGGAGAACTTTTATTTTCGGGGTATTTTTTTATTGCAAGGATAATTCAGAAAACAGACAGAAAATACTATTTTTGCTTTATTTAGTCTAAATAACAGAAAATAAAAGGAGGGTATAGAGAGTTGTGCTTTCTAACTTCATCCATCTCATGCTCATTAAAAGGAATCCACTAACAAGGTTGATCAAGTCTTGTTAACAAACTCTTTTCGAATTGCATGAAATCGAAGAATTTTCGAATAACACTAAGTTACCTCAACGGGGATATGCACGTCCCCAACAATAATAATATCATATTTCTTCTTGACAGTAGGAAGAGGAAATTCAAAACCTCCAATAGTAATCGTTGGAATTTTTCAAATAGAATTGATACTGTGGACTTGAGATTGTTTCCTCGGAAAGTGTACCATATGCTCATTACCATTAATGTGAAAAGTGACATTGCCTTTTTGCAATCAATAACAGCCCCTGCAGTATTCAAAAAGGGTCTACCAAGAATAGTAGACATACTATCGTCCTCGGGAATATCAAGAATAACAAAGTCCGTTAAAATAGTAACATTTGCAACCACAATAGGCACATCCTCACAAATACCGACAGGTATAGCAGTTGATTTATCGGCCATTTGCAAAGATATTTTAGTAGGTGTCAACTTATTCAAATCAAGTCTATGATATAAAGAGAGAGGCATAACACTAACACCGGCTCCGAGATCACATAAAGCAGTTTTAACATAGTTTTTTAATGGAGCATGGTATAGTTGGTACTCCTAGTTTCTTTGGTATTCCACCCTTAAAAGTGTATTAGCAAGCATGGTGGAAATTTCAGCTTCCTGTATCTTTCTTTTATTAGTAACAACATCCTTCATGTACTTAGCATAAGGGTTCATTTTAAGCATATCAGTAAAACGCATACGCAAAAATATAGGTCTAATCATTTCAGCAAAGCGCTCAAAAACCTCAGCATCCTTTTTCTTGGATGGTTTAGGAGGGAAAGGCATGGGTTTCTGAACCCATGGTTCTCATTCTTTACCGTGTTTCCTCGCAACGAAGTCTCTCTTATCATAACGTTGATTATTTGATTGTGGGTTATCAAGATCAATAGTAGGTTCCATCTCTACATCATTGTTATTGCTAGGTTGAGCATCAACATGAACATCATCATTAATATTATCACTAGGTTCATGTTCATTACCAGATTGTGTTTCAGCATCAGAAATATAAATGTCATTGGGATTCTCAGGTGTATCAACAACAGGTTCACTAGAAGCATGCAAAGTCCTATCATTTTTCTTTTTCTTCCTTTTAGAAGGACTAGGTGCATCAACATTAGTTCTCTGAGAATCTTGCTCAATTCTCTTAGGGTGGCCCTCAGGAAAAAAAGGTTCCTGAGTCATTTTACCCCCTCTAGTCGCAACTCTAACAACATTATCATTTTTCTTATTATTTAATTCATTGAGAAAATCATTCTGAGCTTTAATTACTTGTTCTACTTGAGTGGTAACCATAGAAGCATGTTTGCTAACAAGTTTAAGTTCACCTTTAATATCGTCCATATAATCACCCAAGCGTCTAATCATATAAGCATTTTCTTTTAATTGTCTACCAAAATAAGCATTGAAGTCGTCTTGCTTAAACATAAAGTTATCAAACTCATCCAAGAACTGACTAGCAATTTTAGTAGGAGGGACTTCAGCTTTATCATATCTATAGAGAGAATTTACCTTTACTACCTGTGTCGGGATATCGGGATGAGGAGGTTCTTCAGTAAATAAATAATTAAGATCATATGTTTACTAATAAGTTTAAGCTCACCTTTAACTTTAGACATATAATCACTCAAGTGTTCAATCATATAAGCATTGCATTTCAATTCTCTACCAACATAAGCATTGAAGTTTTCTTGTTTAACAATAAAATTATCAAACTCATCTAAGCATTGGCTAGCAGGCTTATAACGAGGAATATCACCTTCATCAAATCTATAGAGAGAATTTACCTTTACTACATGTGTCGGGTTATCAAGACCATGTATTTCTTCAATAGGTGGTAAATTCTTAACATCTTCAGCTCTAATACCTTTTTCTTTCATAGATTTCTTTGCCTCTTGCATATCTTCGGGACTGAGAAATAGAATACCCCTTTTCTTCGGAGTTGGCTTAGGTGTTGGTTCAGGAAGTGTCCAATCATTGTCATTACTCAACATATTATTCAATAGCAATTCAGCTTGATCAATAGTTCTTTCACTGAAAACACAACCAGCACAACTATCAGGTGGTCTCTGGAAGCATCGGTTAGTCCATTGTAAAAGATATCAAGTATTTCATTTTTCTTGAGAGGATGATCAGGCAAAGCATTAAGTAATTGGAGAAGCCTCCCCCAAGCTTGTGGGAGTCTCTCTTCTTCAATTTGCACAAAATTATACATTTCCCTTAAGGTAGCTTGTTTCTTATGAGTGGGGAAATATTTAGCAGAGAAGTAATAAATCATATCCTGGGGACTATGCACATAACCAGGATCAAGAGAATTAAACCATGTTTTAGTATCGCCCTTTAATGAGAATGGAAATAACTTAAGGATAAAGTAATAGCGAGTTTTCTCATCATTACTGAACAGGGTGGCTATATCATTTAATTTTGTAAGATGTGCCACAATAGTTTCAGATTCATAGCCATAGAGATGATCAGACTCAACCAAAGTAATTAACTCAGGATTGACAGAGAAATCATAGTCCTTATCAGAAATACAGATAGGTGAAGTAGCAAAAGCAGGGTCATATTTCATTCTAGCATTGAAAGATTTTTCTTTAAGCTTAGCTAATAATTTCTTAAGATCATATCTATCATTGCAAGCTTAAAAGTCTCTAGCAGTGTCTTCATCCATAACATAACCCCCAGACACAACAGGAAATTCATATCTAGGGGGAGAATCTTCATCATCACTTTCATCAATATTCAGTACAAAAAAATACACTTCCGTGATGATACATGTTTGTCACAGTAGGTCACGTTTTCTGTCATGCATGTACATCCATGACAAATTTATGACAGAATCAAGATAGTCAAACCTGTGTTGTCGTAGAAGTGTTCCATGACATTACCAAAATTATCATCACGGAAGTGTCCACTTCCAAGATGATAAATCGCGCGTCATAGAAGTGCTTTCGTCAAGGGTGACTGACACGTGGCATCCACCATAACGGAACGCCGTTAAGCTATCGGGTCCGGTTTTGGATGCAATAACCCGTTAACATCCCCGACCAATGGGGATTTTCCACGTGTAAAATTATCATTGGCTGGAGGAAACACGTGTCGACTCACCATTGGGACAGATGTCATCCACTCATTGGACCCAAAGCGCCTATGATACGTCGACATGTGGCATGGCCCAACAGAGGCCCATTCCTGTGAAAAGGCCGGCCTGTTTGACTTGGTCAAAAGGTGGGGGCCGGCCCATGGCAAGCCTGTTAATGGCCTGTTCGCATATAGCCCATTTACAGCCCGCTAACCTAGGGCCCGTTTACGGCCTATCCGAATTAGGCCCAATAGCATCATCTGGGCCGTCCAATATAATTCCAGCCCATTTTAACTTCCGGCCCATGTATAGCCCATGACGTCTTTCGGCCATATGAGGCCCTTATTACTCTTGGCCCATTAACGGCCAGTGGTAAAACAGGCCCGTAATGAACAGTGTATCACTTTATACCCATTAACGACACGTGGTGAAACTGGCCCGTAATGAACAGTGTATCACTTTATGCCCATTAATGGCCCATTCTTCCGTTGGGCCTCTTCCAGCCCATGTTATCTTCCGGCCTTCTCGGGGCCCATTTATTCTTGGGCTCATTTCCACCTTCGTTTACTTACGGCCCGTTACTGTCATTTTCTGCTTGTGGGCCAAATTCAGCCCGTGGTTACAGTCGGCCTGTTTGTGGCCCGTTAATACGTTGGGTCATTTTCATAGCGTCATCAAAATACGGCCGATTAACAACGGCCCATTATGGTCGGCCCCTGAACGATTTCAACTCTAGCCCATTTACGGCCATAATATGGTGTGTTATTGGCCCATGTTTGGCCAACCGATCATACGGCCCGTAGAAGGCCCATTGATGATATGACCCATAGAAGGCCCATTGTGTCTACGGCCCGTATAAGGCCCATTGTTTCTACGCCACTTAGAAGGCCCATTGTTTCTACGGCCCGTAGGAGGCCCATGTTAACTATAGCCGGTGGGCATCAAAGTTCGCCACCAGTGCAAATATAGGGAACACCCTACACTATGCAAAAATGTCTTGCTGTTTTCTTCAGCCGGTGGCTGCACGTTAAGAACAAATTTTGTATCGCACCAAAACAAATTACAACTATAAAACAAAAGGAAGGTTGGCATAAAAGTTAACAGTCTAGCAGATAAATGCACCACTAGAAGTTTAGAAGCTCAGTTCATTTGACCTGACTATTACATGTTCATGATGTATTGTCCGATGGAGCACCATAACCTTCGCCTTCAGTTCTCCTAGGCTCCTGAACAACATAGCAAATGTCTGATAGTCTGGTTTCAAAACCATGCATATCTTGACAACATCGAACAGTCTTTCTCCTTGTTTCACAAAGGGTCTCTGTTAGGAATGGACTTGTGTTTGCAGCGCAGATACAACATTGTTTTGAGCTTGCATATCTTGCTAATGAGGCAGTTTGGAGGAGATTGCCTTAAAAACCAAGCCAGTATTACGCAGGAACCTGCTTTTGGCACAGTTAGTGGACAGGTACTGACCCACTACAGCAAGAGCTGACATTGCGGTTATAGTTGCCTCGCCGCCTTCAGAAGGTGGTGGTTCCACCATTTTTTCCATAGCTCACTGAAAAGTTTTGGTTTTACATTAGTAGTACCAGAACCAAAGATATTAAGGAGGCAGCAAAACCGAACGAATTAGCTTTGTTCTATATACAGAACTTATTCTGGTGAACCCATGTAAAATAATAGTTATATTTTATTGCAAAGTACATAATAATACCGGGTTCCAAATATATGACCATGTACCATCGCTAATGTATTGTCTATTTCTTCACATTGTATTAAGGGCTAAGGATAAGGAGACCAAGTTTATAATACGGTAAGCATAGTATGACATCATTCATATCACAAAACAATTGAGAACAGACAAACATGCAATTGTAATGTTGTGTGGGCAAGTCCAGCATGGAACTAGATTACATGTCAAGATCAAAGGAACATCACTCCTCTCTTTTAAACCTTTTAAGGTGCAATGATACGCTAAGACAATTATGTAAAAAATGAAAAGAGTAATGGACATTGGCTGCAAACCATGCAGTTCAAGGCACAAGTCAGAGTAAGTAGTAGTTAAAAGGCATGAGGATTAAGGACTTACAACAGCGGCTTTGACTGGTGTAGTCATGCCCTTCTTCTTGCGGGTGTGACAGTCCTTGAAGATTTCCACAACATTTGGTTCAGGTCCTTTTTGGTCCTTGCGGGCTTTCCTCTGCATTTGGAACAAGTCAATATAGATCTGATAATATGGTACATCGAAAAGAGTGAAACAACAGCTAATTACAAGAGCCTCGCAGTGTGCAATATAGCTACGAGATCCCGTCGTCTGTTGGAATTTCACTTTTGTATGGTTGGCCTTATTCTTTGAACAGTTCACCTAAAAGAAGATAGATTTGTGTGGCACACGCGTAAATAGGACTTCAACATGTGATCTGATCACATATATATAATGTACTTGATACTTCAGATCGGACCAGTGTTTAACGAGGCCTCTCCAGTCTTCATCAGATATATTTTCCAATGGAGATGTTTGGGCAAGTCCACTATTAGTCTTGCCTTCAAAGTGAGTTTTCCTCAAGTTATACCGATACTGTCACAGAGCAGACTTGAAAACATGGGTGCAAGCTTGTCTGGTTGCATCATCTTGGCTATTCAACTTGAACCTCATATGTTGAAAATTATGGGAGTCCCATTATCGGCAACCTACAAAGTATTGGACAGAGCAAGACGATATTACTAGTTTCCATACATAACCATAGTTACAGATAAATGGTCGAGGAAGGTGTTGAACTGGGTTTCGTCTTTGTCATTCCTATACTGAATCCACGTTGGGAGGATACGTACATGACACCTAATAGCAACCGCTGCCTCTGATACTAACTTGGCTGACTCTGTAGCATCACGTGGCCTTTTTAAACCTGCCTCAAAACGGATCTCCATTCTTCCTCCTCTAGATTTAGTTAACCTATCGAGCATTATCCTTGATGTTTGTTTCCTCTTGCGCCTAGGTGCTAGTCCAACAACAAACATAGGAAGTGTTAGTGTACATCAAACTGTGAGACTACATATAAAGAAGCATGCAACTGTAACTTGACTCCAACAACTACCTTCTTGCTGTTGAAGCTCACAAAGTTCATCTGATCTTGCCAACTCATATTGTGTCAAGAGTGCTTTGGAAGTAGTGTCAGGTGGCAAGGGAGCTTGGGAACGTGCTGCCAGCTGAGTTGACCAACGAGTAAATCGTGCAGCTGGTGGTACTGTGGAAGGTGTTGCAACAACTAGGGTTGTCTCTGCTTGTTTGGTGGCAGCTATTTGTTTCTGTTTGGCTTGTTCTGCAGCTCGTGTAGCACGGGATACCCTGTCGTACAATTTTCCGCTGGACTTTGACCTTCTATTGCACCATCAGTACTAGCAGAATCTGCAGGATTTTTCCACTTCCCTTTCCCTGTCGTTCTATCTTGTTTCCTCTTTCTCTGTGCCATGTTAAGTCAAGCCGACAATAAAAACGAATAACAATTTAGTTCTTTAGAACAAATGTACTTTGATGTAAGAACATGGTGTGATAGACAGATATTGTATGTTCTAGAAACAGGAACACGTGTCTTAGACACAAGTATAATGTGTAAAGTAAGCAGATGAAATTGAACAAAATTAGAAGCAATACAAGCTAGACATCATACATAACATGCAACCTGTGATGGTGCACTAGGGGAGACATGCTCATCGCCAACACAGCTACGTTGAGTGTCTATGCATGTGTTTTCTTGGAAATCTTCTTGGGGGGATGGAGGAGTAGAATCTGTAGAGGCCCTCCATTTGGAAGCAGCACCTTCATCCGCTCCTTTCTAACTTCCTTCTGCTTTATTGATTTTGAATTGTCAAGTAAAACCGATAAGAAAAAGCAATAAAATTCACTCTTCAGAACTCATTCGTGCATGATACTAACAATCACTACTTTGATGTAAGGCAAACACATGATTCTAGGATGGAATAATACGAAAAACAGGACGGCATGGCATATTCACAACTGTTTGTGTAAACTAAGATGAAACCATTTCACCAAATAAGAAGCAATGCAAGCTAGACACCACGTGAAAGATGCAACCAATATGACTCTGCCAAGTTAAAAGTGTCCCATCATAAATGACATTTCAACAAATTAGAAGTAGCGCATGCTATAAATCATATCAAAGATGCAACTAATCACACTACATATACTGAAGGTGTCTCGTCATATTGATTTATGCAGGATACAAAAAAACAATAGTTTTATGTGAGGACATGCTTAATAGACAGATGTACTATGTACTAAATATAGGAAGGCATGTCACATTAACGGGTATAATGTATAAGCTAAGCAGAATAGCACATGCAGTTTAACTAGATTGGAAGAATTACAATCTAGACACCATATGCAACATGCAACCACATATCACACTACCAAGTTAGAGCAAGCACCTGCGGTGCTAGTGTAGGGGAAATGCGGTAATCAACTACAGAGCTACGTTCACTATCTTCATCTAGCCTTGCTGTTTCTTGAGAATCATGTCGGGAGGCTGACACTGCATTCTTTAAATGAGGAGTAATCCACTTGCCTGACTGCCTCATCATAAGTGATTGATGAGGGATACACAAGAACATTAGTTTGATGTAAGAACATGGTTAATACTCAGATGTACTAGTATGTACCAAAAACAGAAAGGCATGTCATATTCAAAGGTATAATGTGTAAGCTAAACAGATGCAATTTAACCAAATTGGAAGCACTACAAGCTAGACATCCGGCTGGAGTGGTGAGCATGATCATCTAGGACCTGAGAGCCTGGTGGGAGGCGGGCTGCTTGCCACCATCGCGGCTTTTAGTTGGCTTCCAGGTGATGCCTCTCTTTGTTGGGATTGTCACTGGCTCGGCCAGTGCCCTGACTAGCTATTTGTCTTCTAGTGCTCACGGGATGGTGGTTCATGTAAAAAATATATCTTTCCTTATCTTAATAGAGACCGACTTTGGCCTTTCGAATACAAGCTAGACACCATATGGAACATGCAACCACATATGACACCGCGAAGTTAAAGAAAGCAGCTGGGATGGTGGTTCATTGCAAGCGAGGTCATCAACTCCAGAGCTACGTTTACCATCTCCATCGGCTGACACTGCACCTATTATAAGGCTGAAACGTGTCTGGCCTATCCGCGTACGACGCTGGAGAGACTTCTCTCTTTTCGTTTTTGCTTCTCTCATAGCAGCAGAGTCTGAAATACCCTTGCATAAAAACACAATAGTGAGAGTATGGGTGAAGTGTGTGCAGAACTAGTGCACTGTAAAAGTAGCAGATATCAGGTGGCTGAAAAATAAATGACATGACACATATGATAGCTCTACAACATTGCATGGCAAACAAAATTAGATTCTACTCCGTATGAATTTGTAATATATGAGCACAGGAAATACAGGTACTCCTCCAGCACACCACCACATGTGGTCATATCAAGATAACGGTCGACTGAAAATAAATAGGTCAGTCGATTTTTTTAATGAACCGTCTTATCTATAAGGAATGGGCATATGGCCTTAGTCTACCTCCCGCCAGTCACTGTTGACGATCTTTCTCTAACCGCTACCGACCATCGGCCCAAACCTCTGCCTCCGCCGCCCCGCCCTCCCCTCGACCTCACATCACCGCCGTGCTTGGCAGCGCCCCCAGGCCATCCCTTTAATTCCGGCTGACCTCCAGATCGGGTGCCAGTAGCTGTAGGCCCCACATGCCCCTAAGATAAACACCGAGGCGCTGCTTCCCCGGCGTAATAGGCGGACTAGCGCCTGTTACACCGGGGAATGCTTCTGTTAATTTGGAATCAACTGACCAGGAATTGAAATTCAGGGGGGCGATGGACCTCTAGCTAAGGTGAAAAAGTATATGAGGAGAAACCTTGTGCATCACGAGTTACTAGGAACATCTAGTATCAAGAAGAAGTGGTCAACTAGTGTCTTCTGTGGGATGAATACCATGCAATCAGACACGTAAGATTTGCACGAATAAGGGAAGAGGAGTACCATTTTTGGTTGCTGGTATGGTCGCCTCCACATGTCGCGCCGATCTTCTTCTTTTTGCTGGGGAAACCGATGTTCTGGAGGAGGGTGTAGGCTTGGATGAAACCATGGCCAAATTGTTGACTGTGTTGCCGTGGCCGTATGTCGGCGGACGGGAAGTAGATCCGAGGCGGCGAAGGACGGCGTAGCAGGAACAACTCCGGTGTGGTGGAGGGTGGCGAAGTTGGAGCGGCAGCGGTGAGGCGTGGGATGGCATGGTTGAACTGGCTCGAGTACGGACGGCTCGGCCTCGGCTTCAACTACTAGCCATGGAGGGCGTTGCGGTTAAGGTTGCGATGGACGACGACGTCGGGGTATCGGCTCCGGTGTCATGGATGAGGGCAGCGGTTGATGGGTGGAATGGGGTGGCGGACGGAGGACGCTGGGGTTTCGTCGCAGGTGGAGAGGTAGTTTTTGCGCCCACGGAGTACGAATGGGGAATCGGACAGGTGGGCGGGGGGAGGGGGAGAACCATGTTTCGGTCTGGGACACGCTTGTTTTTGGCTTTTTTGAACAGAAGATGGGACGCGCTTGTTTGAAATTTGGGGAAAGTACAAACTTTGCCCCCCTCTTAAATTTCGGACCTACTGTGGGTCGGGGGTAGGATGGTAATCGCAGGTGTCCCAAATAGTGGGCGGGAGCGATTTCGGCCACGCACATGTGTGCTTAGGCTGCCATTGTGTATGAATGTTTTTCGGAGGCGGTTGCGTGGCGTCTAGATGAAGCTACAAACCTACCCCGATTTAGACCTTTGGACGTCGGCCGGTAGGTTTCACGGGTCGGAGTTATTAGAAAAGTAATTTCCTTGTACTACCAAACATTGGTCTCACGCGGTTTCGGGCGAGTAGAGGCTCTTTTGGCACTTCGTTCGAAATTTTGAAACACCATGTTTAGAGTACTCTTGAACTTTGAGGATTGACCTAAATAGACAATGTTAAATTTGACCTTGTATGTTTGAAGAACTCATTAAATTATCTGCTTCTTTTTGAAATTTTGACACTTGAAAATCCTATAACTACGATTATTTTGGAATGGAGGAGCTAAATTAGAATCTATTTTGTACATGACTACATATGCTATTATGTACAAAATCAGAACAAAGATTGGTGCCCCCATAATTTAGGTATGATTTACAAATGCATGATATCAAATTCAAATAATTGAATGGACTTCATGTTGAATTGATTTTTTTTAAACCACCTTAAGTTGAATTCAAATGTATGCTAGTTCATAGGTAGCTATATATAATGTTCATTGTGTAACTTTCGTATGTATAATGTGCTTTACACACACAACATGAACTATGCTCACGTTTATATTCGATTGCTAAAGCGATGCATTGTCTGGAGTTCAAAATACTAACTATGTGGATCAATTGTGTCGAATAATAACATAGACATGCTCAAATTCGATAGAATCTAGATGTCTGATGGATCAATGACTGTTCCTTACATGAATTGCAAATATCATGATCACATCCTAATATCTTTAATCAATGTGTACAGCAGTCTTGTACATGTAGTTTCACTCTCCATCGGTGGTCTCTCACACATGCTCACACACTCTCTCCCAAGGTGTCTTTCTCGCACACATGCTCTCGATATAACCCTCCCTCCCTCTCGTAACCATTTACGACTGTTTTCACTAACCTTTATCACAAGCACTCTTCCTCTCGCAAGCATACACACGCACAATCCCCATCGACCATTTCTATATACATAGACTTGCCTACGTGTCTGCTGTACACACATTATCTTTAGGCCTGGCTCTCACACATTGTCTCACACCTCTCTTCCTAATCGACAAGTATGATTCTAGCAGAGCATTCTGTAGGATGCCCCTTAAAGTTAGGTTGGATGAATAGTAATATCAGAGATAAAGGGGTTACCTTAGTCCAAGAACCTAGGGTTACAAATCCTAGCCGACTTTGTCAGTGGACATAGAGTCCTTCGCAATTATGCTATCTTTGTCTTGTATGACTAGTCATCCATGGGTCTCCCTAAATGCGTCACGGGCCGACCAATGTGGTGCAGGACGGAACCGAACGAAGGGCCTCACCTCGACCCACCGGACCTCACGTGGTGACACACCTTCTGCCCCCACGTCACGTTATCTTCTCACACCCACACATACCAACACAGACACCACAAACAAAAAAATATATTCTCCTGGTGCCTCTATCCACTCCCCTTGCATATACACACTCAAGGGAATCTCTCGCCGTGATGTCATATTCGTCTCTCTCTCTCTAGACCACTCTCATTTCTCATGCTATCTCTCCCACGCCCCCCTGTCGGCCCCTCTATCCATGCCTCTCTCGAATACGTAATACACACACATACCTCTCTAGGCCCTGCCAAATGCATCAACTACACATTCACACATGTTACATCACGTACCCCATTGATCTAAAAAGCCCTCTCTTCATGTTTAATTCTGTCGACATCCTGGGAACGGGGTTCCCTAGAATTGCCTGCCTGCGGCCCGCGGCGTGGCTGAGCCTACATGCCGTATGGCCCATCTTCACCAGCAAAGCATCCAAGACCCTCATGAGGGTCCAAGCCTCGCGAGGAGGACGACGCAAGACCTCCTCGGGAGTAGCCTAGCTAGGCAGGCTCACGAGGAGCGGAGATATCAAGGCGGGGCTAACCTCACGAGACTCTCGTGACGTGAGCCATGATGCACGACACCAGGCGGGCGCCAGGCTGGCGCTAGCACGAGCAACGTCCTTGTTTCCTCTTTGGTGCTATGGAGGCCAGCGCAGGCGAAGAGTACCGAGGCATCGGGCAAAGGTTGCTATATTGGTGCAATGAGACCAAGACCAGGAGGACGACAAGATGGAGGTCATCATGGAGCCAAAGACGGCGTCACCACCAGAGCCTTTGGCAGGCGAAGACCACTTTTGTCATGATAGCTTGTACTAGCTACCCCCCTTCGATTTAGCCCGCCATTGTTGGCTCCCTTCCCGCTCGATATTTGGGAAGAGGAACAGGGCCAGTATAAATAGGACTAGCCACCACCTTAGAGAGGAGACGGATCATTCAGACCATCCTGACACACACAAGCTCAACGAGCTCAAGAACACCTCAACCTCAGGAGGCTGTTCTTCCTTTGTACTGTTCATCATCAGCCCTAGAGGCAATCCACCACCACCACACTGGAGTAGGGTATTACACCCCAACGGTGGCCCGAACCAGTATAAATCTGGTGTCTTTCTGTGTTGCAAGTTCGTCGAGTTCGTCCGCGAGATCTTAGTGAGCTAGGGTGTAGATTGGTAGGAAGGAAAGACTTCGCGCGCACCCCCGTGTTTGAACCTTAAGGGTTTGCCGGAACCCCACATCCGACACTTGGCGCGCCAGGTAGGGGTGAGCCGAGGCTTCTCTCCACCAACCAGCACCCCGTACCGCCGCACTACGCTCCCATGGCAGGTGCCCCGCCACCAACCTCTGCGGCCAACACCAGCAACACGGAGTCTGGGTACCGAGCCCTGGCCCCCGCTCTGCGGCGAGTGCAGTGGTCGGCCAAGTTCAAGCCGGAGATGCCACCGCGTTACGATGGCGTGGCAAGCTCGGCGCCGTTCCTGCTAGCATACGAGGAGGCCGTCCTCGAAGCCGGAGGCGACGACAAGATCATGGCAAACTTGTTCCCCCTGGCCCTCGCCGGCGAGCTGCGCGCCTGGCTGCTCAACCTCCTGGGATCCACGGTGACATCCTGGGGGGAACTCCGTGACCTCTCCACTGCGCGCTACGCAGCGCCGGCACACCACGCAGTCGTGGCACTGCTGGGAGGCTCCCAATCACCTCCTTCAGATCGCCACGTCAAGCCTTTCTTCTGTCAGATTGGGGCAACCTGCAAGCGCCCGGGGGCTCCGCCGGGTTGCGCTGCGCCGGAGGCCGACCTCACCTTCGACTCGGAAGACCACCCCGGCTCTATCGCCGGCTCTGGGATGCTCTTGATGCTCTGCACGCCCACCATCTGCAATGTGGCCATCACCAAGACCCTCATCGACGGCGGCGCCGGCCTCAACTTGCTCTCCATGAAAGCCTTCAGCCTTCTTCATGTGCTGCTCGAATGGCTTGGCATCAGCCCTTCACAGGAGTGGGGGGTGGAGCGGCTCACCCTCTGGGGCAGATCCGCCTCCCTGTCACCTTTGGCACGCGAGACAACTATCGCACTGAGCTGGTGGACTTTGACATCGCCCGCGTCGGTCTCCCGTACAATGCCATCCTCGGGTACCCGGCTCTCACTCAGTTCATGGCGGCGACTCACCCGGCCTACAACCTCATGAAGATGCCAGGGAGCAAGGGCATCCTCACCATCAAGGGGGGTGCTAAGGAGGCCGTGGCGGCGCTCAGGCTCGCCTTTAAGACCGCGGCAGCAGCACAGCCAGCCGGCGTCGGTACACCCGAGGCCAAGGAAACCGCGCCCAGCAAGAAGAAGCAGCTATTCACTCAAGACAAGGCGGAGACCAAGCAGGTGCCGGTCGATGAGGACGGGTCTTCAAGCGCCACCTTCACCATAGGAACCGGCCTTGACCCGGGACAAGAAGAAGCTTTGGTGAGGTTTTTGCGCGTGAACAAGGAGATATTCGCGTGGGAGCCCAATCAGCTGGTAGGGGTCTTGAGAGAGGTAATCCAGCATCATATGAGGGTGTGCCCCAACGTACGCCCCGTGAAGCAGCGAGCAACACGGCAGTCCATAGAGAAGAAGGCCTTCATCGTCCAAGAGACACGCAAGCTGGAGGCGGCAGGTACCATCCGAGAAGTTCGATACCCCGAATGGCTGGCGAACCCCGTCATAGTACCGAAGAAAGGCAGGAAGGAACAGATGTGCGTTGACTTCACCAACCTTAACAAAGCGTGCCCCCAAGATCCGTTCCCGCTTCCACGCATCGACCAAATCGTCGACTCCACCGCCGAGTGCGACTTGCTATGTTTCCTGCATGCATTCTTAGGATACCACCAAATCAAGATGGCGGTGGAGGATGTGGAGAAGGCAGCCTTCCTGACACCATGCGGGGTGTACTACTACACCTGCAGGACCTTCGGGATGTGCAACGCGGGCGCAACCTTTCAACGGTTGATGCAAATCGCCTTGGGGCGGTAGCTCGGCAGAAACATAGAGGCCTACGTTGATGACATAGTGGTCAAATCTCGTGAGGCGAGGACGTTGATTCAAGACCTAGGGGAGACCTTTGAGAGCTTGCGGCAAGTGAACTTGAGGCTTAACCCGGAGAAGTGCGTGTTTGGTGTCCCCTCCGGCAAGCTACTGGGGTTCCTCGTATCCCACAGAGGGATCGAGGCGAACCCGGAGAAGATCAAGGTCATCAAAGACATGAGCCCATCGCAGACCCTCAAGGAAATGCAAAATCTAGCAGGGTGGGTGACCGTGTTAGGGCGTTTGATCTCCAAGCTAGGCGAGCACGCCTTACCCTTCTTTAAGCTCATGAAGAAGAAGGGCCCATTCGAGTGGACCCCGGAGGCCGACCGGGCCTTCCAAGACCTCAAGCAATACCTCACCAGTGATGGTGGCACCGCGGCCTCTCGAGCCTCTGGTGCTCTACCTTGCCACCACCCTGTACTCCGCCAGCGCAGCGCTGGTGGCAGTTCGGGAGGAGCGCCAAGGCAAGGGTGTGCCGCGCCAAGCTAGAGCTGATGCAACACGGGGTCAGGAAGGCGCGGCAAAGCCATCAGTGCGGAAGACCAAGCTCAACAGGGTAACATCGCAGAAGCTCCTGAGGACGGCCAGGTCTCAGGAAACCCACCACCTCAGGATATGCCACAATCTCCACGGGACCCGAGCCTTGACAGAGTGCCAGCCCTTGTCGAGCATCCGGTGTACTTCGTCAACACTTTACCGCGGGACGCGAGGGCGCGCTACCCCATGCCGCAAAAGCTCCTGCTCACACTCTTGGTGGCCTCGCGCAAGCTGCGGCACTACTTCCAGGTTCACCCCATCAAGGTCGTCTCAGCCTACCCATTGGAGAGGGTGCTCACGAGCCCTAACTCAGCCGGAAGGGTTGCTGAGTGGAACATCGAGTTACAAGCATTCCAGTTGGAGTTCAGCACTACCAGGGTCATCAAGGGAGCCGCGCTTGCCGATTTTGTGGCCGAATGGACAGATGCCCCGGCTCTTGAGGAAGGAGAAGACCGGTCCACCTCCCAGGAAGCGAGGCACCAGATGGCTGGGTCATGCATTTCGATGGCGCCTTCGCGCATCAGGGCGCGGGGGCTGGAGCAGTGCTCATCTCGCCCACTTAGGACAATCTCTACTACGCCGTGCAACTCTGTTTTCTGCACGGCGAGAAGATCTACAACAACATCGCAGAATACGAAGGCCTCATAGCTGGCCTGAGGGCTGCGGCGGCTCTAGGGGTGAAGTGCCTCACCGTCAAAGGCGACTCACAGCTCCTCGTCAACTTTTCCAACAAGGTATACGAGCCGAAGGACGAGCACATGGAGGCCTACCTCGCGGAGGTGCGCAAGATGGAAAAGCAGTTCTCGGGCCTGGAGCTGCAGCACGTGCCCTGAGGCACCAACAAGGAAGCTGATGACATCGCCAGGAGAGCATCCAAGCGGCAACCGCAAGAGCCCAGCGTCTTCGAAGAGCGGCTCTTCAAGCCATCAGCTTCGCCACCTCTCTCAAGCACGACTTAGCCTCGGGAGGAACTCCCGCTGCCCCCGGCCATGGGAGCCCCAGCCTGCGGCCCGACCTTAGGAGCTCGGCTGCTCTTAGCGCTCGAGCCCCAGGAGGAGTGCTGGATCAAGGAATTCAAGGAGTACCTGATGCACGGGACGCTGCCGGAGAAGGAAGAGGATGCGGAGTGCGTGGCCCGGCAGGCCACGACATACTGTATCCAAGACGGCGAGTTATACAGGAAACGACCGAACGATGTCACGCTGCGCTGCATCCCCAGCGATCAAGGAAGGGAGTTGCTGATTGACATACATGGTGGTGATTGCGGACACCACTCATCATCATGGACCCTCGTCGGCAAGGTGTTCCGCAGTGGGTTCTATTGGCCTACAGCACTCAACGTCGCGGCCGAACTGGTGAAGTCCTGTGAAGCTTGCCTATTCCACGCCAAGCAATTCCATCAGCCTGCTCAGGGCCTCCAAACCATCTCGCTCACATGGCCGTTTACGATCCGGGGGCTGGACATCCTAGGCCCGTTTCCCTGGGCTCCATCGACAAGTTCACCAAGTGGGCGGAAGTGGAAGCCATCCGTACCATTCCAGCCGGCTCTGCTGTCAAGTTCATCAAGGGCCTCGTGAGCCGCTTCGGGGTCCCCAACCGCATCATCACAGATAACGGTTCGCAGTTTACTAGAAAGCTCTTCAAAACCTACTGTGCTAGCCTTGGAACACAGATCTGCTACGCTTTGGTGGCCCACCCCAGGAGTAATGATCAGGCCGAGCGCGCTAACGCGGAGGTCCTGAGGGGCCTCAAGACCAGGACCTTCAAGAAGAAGCTGGAGGCCTGCGGCAGGGGCTGGCACGACAAGGTACAGTCCGTGTTGTGGTCCCTCCAAACCACCGCCACCAAGCCAACGGGCGAGACCCCATTCTTCCCCGTCTACGTAGCTGAAGCAGTCCTCCCTCATGAGGTCAAGCATCACTCCGCACGGGTCCTAGCATTCGATGAAACGCAGCAGGACGCCATGCGGGGGATGGATCTCGTGCTGGGGGAGGAACACCGTCGCGAAGCCACGTTGAGGGCAGCAAGGTACGAACAAGCGCTGCGGCGATACCACTGCCGCAACATACGCTCCAGGACGCTCGAGGTGGGCGACCTCGTCCTGAGGCGGGTCCTCTCTAGGGAAGGGCTGCACAACCTCTCGTCCATGTGGGAGGGCCCGTTCAGGGTCGTCCATGTCTCCAGGCCAGGTGCAGCGCGCCTGGAGATGCAGGACGGGATACCTAACCAGAACGCCTGGAACATCCAGCACCTCCGGAAGTTCTATCCATGAAGCAAGGCCCAGAGCCTGAGAAGCAAGGCCCAGAGCCTAAGAAGAAAGGCCCAGATCCTGTGAAGAAGGCCCGGTGCCTGTGAAGAATCACCGCCTATGACATTCTCATGTAATAATGAGTGGGGCTGTACACGCCCCGTAGTCTCAGGAGCGCCGGCCTCAGGCCCTGGGGCTCCCTCCCACGCCTAGTGGACAACACCTAGCTCCGCGCTGGTGAGAAGACTTGAAGATTAGATTAGGTGCCGGATGCGGCTTTTAATTTGCTTTCCGTAGTTGACTCGCTTTTCCTCAATCAAAGTTTGCCTTTGGCGTTCCTTACCGATTTGATTCCCTCGCCTCTCACTGCACTTTTCTGGCTCGAATTTGCTTGTGTTCTCTCTCTTGCATGCCTCGCGAGGGGGATAGGCAGGTGCCCTCACAAGCATTTTTCTCCTTTTTGCCTTCTCGCGAGCCACCCTCGTTCGAGCCCAAAGGCTGGCGCACCTATCCTAGTCCGTGCCCCTCGGGTATCGCGACACAAAGCGCCAGGTCATGGCTAGGATGAACGGCAAATCTTTTAACGCACTTCCTAACGAGTTTTTCGCAGTTTCTGAGCGAATGCAGGCCACCGAGGCAAGATGAATGCGAGGAAATAAATGCTTTGCGAGGAAGAGGACGTCCTAAGTATACCAGGTTAAGTTATCTTTGCGCAAAATAACGACATAGCACGAGAACATCACGCATACTGATATAACCAAGGAACCATAGTTCGATACACGCCCCCCTGGGCCCATGCTGCTTTCATTCTTGATGCAGGAAAAGAGCAAAACAAAAGTAGCGTTGCAGCGATCCGCGAGGACAGGCACCTAACACTACCCCGAGCCTAGCCAGATCCTTCCTCACACTCCACGGAGGTGTGGCGACGAGAAGATCCACCACCGCCTTCAAGATGGGCGCGGCGGCGTGGCGGCAGGGCATAGGAGCCACTACTGGAGCTGTAGCCAGAGGAAGAGCCGCCATAGCTAGACGAGACACGATCGCTGGCAAGGGTGGGCTCGCCCTCGTCCTCGTCGCGACCGTCCCCAAGGCCGAGTACCTCCTCACCGTCGTTCGCCTCGGGGCAGCACCCGGCGCGGCGACCATCTTGCCCAAACACCCTCACATAAAGGGTCGACCCACCATCGTACCTAAAGTGGAGGGTGCACCGCCTGCCAGGCCGCGCGCGTGGGCGAATGTCTGCCAGCCGCGGGCCAGGGCTATGTTGCCCGTAGCGGAAGTCTCGACCGCAACCCAAGAGGCCTTGCTGCAGCAGCCAGAGTCCGCTTGGACCAGAGGCCGCCAGTTCGCCAGCTAAGAAGCACGGTAGTTGGAGCCAGTTGCCGGCCGGGTTCTCTGACCAGACGACGAACTCCGGTGACACCTCCGCCGTGTGGAAGCGCGGACGAGGAGGCCGCACCACCATCGCACTCCTCCCCTCATCAACTGGACCTCCATGGCTAGGATGACCTACTCCGCGTGCCGTGGCGCTGTCTCGGCAATAGGCCACGATAGGGGTCGCGGCATGTTTACGCGGGCGGCCGCGGCCGCGCTTGGGCACCAGGGAGCCGGGTCCCTCGCGAGGGGCTTTCCCCTTCTCGACGGTGGAGAACTTCCTTCATGGTGCCATGGGTGTCACTGCAAGTGATGGAGTGAGGAGGAAGGAGCAAGCAAGCAAGGAAGAGATGTGCAACAGGGGCTCCGCCCCCTCCCCATTTATAGCAAGGGAAGGCCAACCGGCATCTCCCACGATCGCAGGTAATGATGGTTTTCCTTGCATGTTGTGGGGGCCTGACAAGTTGAGCAGTTGCCGAGACGACGTGGGGAAGCGGAGACGCCCACGTCCAATCAACCGCCATGCGTCAACCAAGGCCGCATGCTTTTTGGGCCCGTGGCGCTCCGTACTTGGCCCTTGGCTTCGCCGCAAAGCCAAGACCGAGCGCACCTTGGGCCCGGGGGCTACAGTCGGCGTCCTGGGAATAGGGGTCCCCAGACTTGCCTGCCCGTGGCCCGTGGCATGGCTGAGCCTGCAGGCCGTACGGCCCATCTTAACCAGCAAAGCATCCAAGACCCTTGCGAGGGTCCAAGCCTCGCGAGGCGGACGACGCAAGACCTCCTCGGGAGTAGCCTAGCTAGGCAGGCTCACGTGGAGCGGAGATATCAAGGCGGGGCAAACCTCACGAGACCCTCGTGACGTGAGCCATGACACACGGCACCAGGCGGGCGTCAGCGCGTGCAGCGTCCTTGTTTCCTCTTTGGTGCTAAGGAGGCCAGCACAGGCGGAGAGTACCGAGGCATCGGGCAAAGGTTGCTATATTGGTGCAACGAGACCAAGACCAGGAGGACGGCAAGACAGAGGTCCTCATGGAGCCCAAGACGGTGTCACCACCAGAGCCTTTGGCAAGCGAAGACCACTTTTGTCAGGATAGCTTGTACTAGCTGCCCCCCTTCGAATTAGCCCGCCATTGTTGGCTCCCTTCCCGCTCGATATTTGGGAAGAGGACCAGGGCCACTATAAATAGGACTAGCCACCACCTTAGAGAGGGGACGGATCATTCAGACCATCCTGACACACACAAGCTCACCGAGCTCAAGAACACCTCAACCTCAGGAGGCTGTTCTTCCTTTGTATTGTTCATCATCAGCCCTAGAGGCTATCCACCACCACCACACTGGAGTAGGGTATTACACCACAACGGTGGCCCGAACCAGTATAAATCTGGTGTCTTTCTGTGTTGCAAGTTCGTCGAGTTCGTCCGCGAGATCTTAGTGAGCTAGGGCATAGATTGGTAGGAAGGAAAGACTTCGCACGCACCCCATTGTTCGAACCTTAAGGGTTTGCCGGAACCCCACATCCGACAACTTCACATACAACATTCCTTTTGAATGAAGTGTGGCAAAAAAATATTTTAGAATTTCTAGATATATACAACATTACAAAGTTATATGGAGGAGTATGAACGCTTGCATTGCATGGTGCCCACAATGATATTTATTCCGCACTGTGAATTTGTATATTTTATACTATATATAAAGTTAGTCATAATAAAGAGAAACGAAGAGCATCTCTCTCTCCATCGCATACCCCCCCTCCAGGCGTAGGATGAAGATGGTCTCTCTCAAGCAACCCTGCAACCAAATAACAAAGAGTCTCTTGTGTCCCCAACACACCCAATACAATGGTAAATTGTATAGGGGCACTAGTTTGGCGAAGAGATGGTGATACAAGTGTAATATGGATGGTAGATAAAGGTATCTGTAATCTGAAATAATAAAAACAGCAAGGTAACTAATGATAAAAGTGAGCGTAAACGGTATTGCAATGATAGGAAATAAGGCCTAGCGTTCATACTTTCAGTAGTGTAAGTCCTCTCAACAATAATAACATAAATGGATCACATAACTATCCCTCAACATGCAACAAAGAGTCACTCCAAAGTCACTAATGGCGGAGAATGAACGAAGAGATTATGGTAGGGTACGAAACCACCTCAAAGTTATTCTTTCCAATCAATCCGTTGGGCTATTCCTATAGATGTCACAAACAGCCCTAGAGTTCGTACTAGAATAACACCTTAAGACACAAATCAACCAAAAACCCTAATGTCACCTAGATACTCCAATGTCACTTCAAGTATCCGTGGGTATGATTATACGATATGCATCACACAATCTCAGATTCATCTATTCAACCAACACATAGAACCTCAAAGAGTGCCCCAAAGTTTCTACCGGAGAATCACAACGAAAACGTGTGCCAATCCCTATGCATTGGTTCCCAAGTTCACGGAACCCTCAAGTTGATCACCAAAACATACATCAAGTGGATCATAGAATACCCCATTGTCACACAGGTATCCCACGCAAGACATACATCAAGTGTTCTCAAATCTTTAAAGACTCAATCCGATAAGATAACTCCAAAGGGGAAACTCAATTCATTACAAGAGAGTAGAGGGGGGAAGAAACATCATAGGATCCAAATATAATAGCAAAGCTCGCGATAAATCAATATCTTATCATCTCAAGAACACGAGAGAGAGAGAGATCAAACACATAGCTACTGGTACATACCCTCAGCCCCGAGGGAGAACTACTCCCTCCTCGTCGTGGAGAGCACCGGGATGATGAAGATGGCCACCGGAGAAGGATTTCCCCCTCCGGCAGGGTGCCGGAACGGGTCTAGATTCGTTTTCGGTGGCTACGGAGGCTTCTGGCGGCGGAACTCCCGATCTACTATGCTCTCGGATGTTTTTAGGGTATATGGAGATATATAGGCAGAAGAAGTACGTCAGGGGGGCCACGAGGGGCTCACGAGGCTGGAGGGCGCGCCCAGGGGGGTGGGCGCGCCCCCCTACCTCGTGACCTCCTCGCAGATCCCCTGACGTGCACTCCAAGTCTTCTGGGCTTCTTTCCTTCCAAAAATGAGTTCCGTGAAGTTTCAGGTCAATTGGACTGCGTTTGATTTTCCTTTTCTTCGGAACCCTAAAATAGGGTAAAAACAGAAACTGGCACTGGGCTCTGGGTTAATAGGTTAGTCCCAAAATGATATAAATGTGTATAATAAAGCCCATAAACATTCAAAACAGTAGATAATATAGCATGGAGCAATCAAAAATTAAAGATACGTTGGAGACGTATCAGCATCCCCAAGCTTAATTCCTGCTCGTCCTCGAGTAGGTAAATGATAAAAATAGAATTTTTGATGCGGAGTGCTACTTGGCATAATTTCAGTGTAATTCTTCTTAATTGTGGCATGAATATTCAGATCCGAAAGATTCAAGACAAAAGTTCATATTGACATGAAAATAATAATACTTCAAGCATACTAACTAAGAAATCATGTCTTCTCAAAATAACATGGCCAAAGAAAGTTATCCCTACAAAATCATATAGTCTGGCTATGCTCCATCTTCACCACACAAAGTATTTAAATCATGCACAACCCCGATAACAAGCCAAGCAATTGTTTCATACTTTTGATGTTCTCAAACTTTTTCAATCTTCACGCAACACATGAGCGTGAGCCATAGATATAGCACTATAGGTGGAATAGAGTGGTGGTTGTGGAGAAGACAAAAAGGGAGAAGATAGTCTCACATCAACTAGGCTATCAACGGGATATGGAGATGCCCATCAATAGATATCATTGTGAGTGAGTAGGGATTGCTATGCAACGGATGCACTAGAGCTATAAGTGTATGAAAGCTCAAAAAAGAAACTAAGTGGGTGTGCATCCAACTCGCTTGCTCACAAAGACCTAGGGCATTTTGAGGAAGCCCATCATTGGAATATACAAAGCCAAGTTCTATAATGAAAGATTCCCACTAGTATATGAAAGTGACAACATAGGAGACTCTCTATCATGAAGATCATGGTGCTACTTTGAAACACAAGTGTGGTAAAAGGATAGTAGCATTGCCCCTTCTCTCTTTTTCTCTCATTTTTTATTTTTGGGCCTTTTCTCCCTTTATGGACTTTTTTATTTGGGCCTTTTCTCTTTTTTATGGCCTCTTTTTTTAGTCCGGAGTCTCATCCTGACTTGTGGGGGAATCATAGTCTCCATCATCTTTTCCTCACTGGGACAATGCTCTAATAATGATGATCATCACACTTTTATTTACTTACAACTCGATACTTAGAACAAGATATGACTCTATATGAATGCCTCAGACGGTGTACCGGGATATGCAATGATGCATGAGTGACATGTATGAAAGAATTATGAACGGTGGCTTTGGCACAAATACGATGTCAACTACATGATCATGCATAGCAATATGACAATGATGAAGCGTGTCATAATAACAGAACGGTGGAAAGTTGCATGGCAATATATCTCGGAATGGCTATGGAAATGCCATAATAGGTAGGTACGGTGGCTGTTTTGAAGAAGATATATGGTGGGTTTATGGTACCGGTGAAAGTTGCGTGGTACTAGAGAGGGTAGCAATGGTGGAAGGGTGAGAGTGCGTATAATCCATGGACTCAACATTACTCATAAATAACTCACATACTTATTGCAAAAATCTATTAGTTATCGAAACAAAGTACTACGCGCATGCTCCTAGGGGGATAGATTGGTAGGAAAAGACCATCGCTCGTCCCCGACCGCCACTCATAAGGAAGACAATCAATAAATAAATCATGCTCCGACTTCATCACATAACGGTTCACCATACGTGCATGCTACGGGAATCAAAAACTTCAACACAAGTATTTCTCAAATTCACAACTACTCAACTAGCATGACTCTAATATCACCATCTCCATATCTCAAAACAATCATCAAGCATCAAACTTCTCTTAGTATTCAATACTCTATATGAAAGTTTTTACTATTCTTGAATGCCTAGCATATTAGGATTATTTAAGCAAATTACCATGCTATTTAAAACTCTCAAAATTACATAAGTTAAGCATGAGATTTCATCTATTTCTATAATACCACCACCGTGCTCTAAAACGATATAAGTGAAGCACTAGAGAAAACGACAAACTACTCCGAAAGATATAAGTGAAGATCAATGAGTAGTCAAATAATTATGCAACTATGTGAAGACTCTCTAACATTAAAGAATTTCATATCTTGGTATTTTATTCAAACAGCAAGCAAAACATAATGAAATAAAATGACGCTCCAAGCAAAACACATATCTGGTGGCGAATAAAAATATAGCTCCAAGTAAAGTTACCGATAGAAGTAGACGAAAGAGGGGATGCCTTCCGGGGCATCCCCAAGCTTTGGCTTTTCGGTGTCCTTATATTATCTTGGGGGTGCCATGGTCATCCCCAAGATTAGGCTCTTGCCACTTCTTATTCCATAATCCATCAAATCTTTACGCAAAACTTGAAAACTTCACAACACAAAACTTAAAGTAGAAAACTCGTGAGCTCCGTTAGCGAAAGAAAACAAAACACCACTTCAAGGTACTGTAATGAACTCATTATTTATTTTCATTGGTGTTAAACCTACTGTATTACAACTTCTCTATGGTTTATAAACTCTTTTACTAGCCATAGAATCATCAAAATAAGCAAACAACACACGAAAAACAGAATCTGTCAAAAACAGAACAGTCTGTAGTAATCTGTAACTAACGCAAACTTCTGGAATCCCAAAAATTCTAAATTAAGTTGCTGGACCTGAGGAATTTATCTATTAATCATATGCAAAAAGAATATAACTAAATATCACTCTCCAAATAAAAATGGCAGCAATTCTCATGAGCGCTAAAGTTTCTGTTTTTTTAAAAGCATGATCAACAAGACTTTCCCCGAGTCTTCCCAAAGGTTCTACTTGGCACAAACACTAATTAAAAGCATAAAACCACATATAAACAGGGGCTAGATGAATTATTTATAACTAAACAGGAGCAAAAAGCAAGGAACAAAAATAAAATTGGGTTGCCTCCCAACAAGCGCTATCGTTTAACACCCCTAGCTAGGCATGATGATTTCAATGATGCTCACATAAAGGATAAGAATTGAAATATAAAGAGAGCATCATGAAGAATATGAATAGCACATTTAAGTCTAACCCACTTCCTATGCATAGGGATTTTGTGAGCAAAAAACTTGTGAGAACAAGAATCAACTTGCATAGGAAGGTAAAACAAGCATAACTTCAAAATTTTAAGCACATAGAGAGGAAACTTGATATTATTGCAATTCCTACAAGCATATATTCCTCCATCATAATAATTTTCAGTAGCATCATGAATCAATTCAACAATATAACTATCACCTAAATCATTCTTTTCATGATCTACAAGCATAGAATTTTTATTACTCTCCACATAAGCAAATTTCTTCTCATGAATAGTAGTGCGAGCAAACTCAACAAAATAACTATCATGTGAGGCATAATCCAATTGAAAGTTAAAATCATGATGACAAGTTTCATGGATATCATTATTCTTTATAGCATACGTGTCATAACAATAATCATCATAGATAGGAGGCATGCTTTCATCATAATAAATTTGCTCATCAAAACTTGGGGTACAAAAAATAACATCTTCATCAAACATAGCTTCCCCAAGATTGTGGCTTTGCATATCATTAGCATCATGGATATTCAAGGAATTAATACTAACAACATTGCAATCATGCTCATCATTCAAATATTTAGTGCCAAACATTTTATAGATTTCTTCTTCTATCACTTGAGCACAATTATCCTTTCCATCATACTCACAAAAGATATTAAAAAGGTGAAGCGTATGAGACAAACTCAATTCCATTTTTATAGTTTTCTTTTATAAACTAAACTAGTGATAAAACAAGAAACTAAAAGACTCGATTGCAAGATCTAAAGATATACCTTCAAGCACTCACCTCCCGGCAACGGCGCCAGAAAAGAGCTTGATGTCTACTACACAACCTTCTTCTTGTAGACGTTGGTGGGCCTCCAAGTGCAGAGGTTTGTAGGACAGTAGAAAATTTCCCTCAAGTGGATGACCTAAGGTTTATCAATCCGTAGGAGGCGTAGGATAAAGATGGTCTCTCTCAAGCAACCCTGCAACCAAATAACAAAGAGTCTCTTGTGTCCCCAACACACCCAATACAATGGTAAATTGTATAGGGGCACTAGTTCGGCGAAGAGATGGTGATACGAGTGCAATATGGATGGTAGATAAAGGTATTTGTAATCTGAAATTATAAAAACAGCAAGGTAACTAATGATAAAAGTGAGCGTAAATGGTATTGCAATGATAGGAAATAAGGCCTAGGGTTCATACTTTCACTAGTGCAAGTCCTCTCTACAATAATAACATAATTGGATCACATAACTATCCCTCAACATGCAACAAAGAGTCACTCCAAAAAGTCACTAATAGCGGAGAACGAACGAAGAGATTATGGTAGGGTACGAGACCACCTCAAAGTTATTCTTTCCAATCAATCCATTGGGCTATTCCTATAGATGTCACAAACAACCCTAGAGTTCATACTAGAATAACACCTTAAGACACAAATCAACCAAAAACCCTAATGTCACCTAGATACTCCAATGTCGCCTCAAGTATCCGTGGGTATGATTATACGATATGCATCACACAATCTCAGATTCATCTATTCAACCAACACATAGAACCTCAAAGAGTGCCCCAAAGTTTCTACCGGAGAATCACAACGAAAACGTGTGCCAACCACTATGCATAGGTTCCCAAGGTCACGGAACCCGCAAGTTGATCACCAAAACATACATCAAGTGGATCATAGAATACCCCATTGTCACACAGGTATCCCACGCAAGACATACATCAAGTGTTCTCAAATCTTTAAAGACTCAATCCGATAAGATAACTCCAAAGGGGAAACTCAATTCATTACAAGAGAGTAGAGGGGGGAAGAAACATCATAGGATCCAAATATAATAGCAAAGCTCGCGATAAATCAATATCGTATCGTCTCAAGAACACGAGAGAGAGAGATCAAACACATAGCTACTGTTACATACCCTCAGCCCCGAGGGAGAACTACTCCCTCCTCGTCATGGAGAGCACCGGGATGATGAAGATGGCCACCGGAGAAGGATTGCCCCCTCCGGCAGGGTGCCGAAATGGGTCTAGATTGGTTTTCGGTGGCTACGGAGGCTTCTGGCGGCGGAAATCCTGATCTATTGTGCTCTCGGATGTTTTTAGGGTATATGGAGATATATAGGCGGAAGAAGTACGTCAGGGGGGCCACGAGGGGCTCACGAGGGTGGAGGGCGCGCCCAGGGGGGTGGGCGCCCCCCTGCCTCGTGACCTCCTTGCAGATCCCCCGACATGCACTCCAAGTCTTCTGGGCTTCTTTCCTTCCAAAAATGAGTTCCGTGAAGTTTTAGGTCAATTGGACTCCGTTTGATTTTCCTTTTCTTCGAAACCCTAAAACAGGTTAAAAACAGAAACTAGCACTGGGCTCTGGGTTAATAGGTTAGTCCCATAAATGATATAAAAGTGTATAATAAAGCCCATAAACATTCAAAATAGTAGATAATATAGCATGGAGCAATCAAAAATTATAGATACGTTGGAGACGTATCAAGGTTCCAAACCTTGTGCGTCCGCGTACATCGAGCTTGATCGGTCATTGATCGTCGAATTCAGCTCCGCAGATTGTCGGTGTCCAGGAAACATGGGTCCCCAGACTTGCCTGCCTGCGGCCCATGGGGTGACTTTGCTGGCAGGCCTGTACGGCCCATCTTCATCAGCAAGGAATCAAGACCCTCGCGAGGCGGACGACACAAGACCTCCTCAGGAGCAGCCTCCTCAGGCCGGCTCATGAGGGGCGGAGAGTTCCAGGTCGGGCAAACCTCGCGAGGTTTTCGTGACGTAAGCCATGACGATGGAGACCAGGCGGGCGCCAGCGCACGCAGCGTCCTTGTTTCCTCTTTGGTGCTAAGGGGGCAAGCGCAGGCGCGGAGTACCGGGGCATCAAGCAAAGGTTTCCATATTGGTGCAACGAGACCAAGACCAGAAGGACGACAAGACAGAGGTCACCATGGAGACCAGGGCGGCATCACCACTAGAGCCTTTGGCAGGCGAAGACCACCTTTTGTCAGGATAGCTTGTACTAGCTGCCCCCTTTCAAATTGGTCGTTGTTGGCTCCCTTCCCGCTCAATATTTGGGGAGAGGACCAGGGCCTCTGTAAATAGGACTAGCCACCACCATAGATGGGGGAGAATCCAAGATCATCCTCAGCCACACAAGTGCACCAAGCACAAGAACACCTCAACCTAAGGAGGCTGTTCTTCCCTTTGTACTGTTCATCCTCAACCCAAGAGGCAATCCACCACCACCACACTGGAGTAGGGTATTACACCACAATGGTAGCCCGAACCAGTATAAATCTCGTGTTCTTTGTGTTGCGAGTTCGTTGAGTTAGTTCACGAGATCTAGGCTGAGTTAGGACGCGGATCGATAGGGGGGGGAGATCTTCGCGCGCACCCCATTGTTTGAACCTTAAGGGTTTTGCCGGAACCGTGATCCGACATTTGGCGCGCCAGGTAGGGGTGTGCCGTAGTCTTCCTTCCGACGACTCACGCTCCACCATCTTCACGCCCGCTCCCCATGGTGGATGCCCCTCCAGCTGGATCTACCGGTGCCCACGGCGGCGCTCGGGGGCTCCGAGCCCTCGCTCCCGCCTTGCGGTGGGTGTAGTGGCCACCCAAGTTCAAGCCAGAGATGCCGCCATGCTATGACGCTACGACAGACCCGTCGGCTTTCCTGCTGGCATACGAGGAGGCCGTCCTGGAAGCCGGGGGCGACGATAAGGTCATGGCCAACTGGTTCCCAATGGCCCTTGCGGGCACGCCACGCGCCTGGCTCCTTCACTTGCCAGAGTCTTCTGTCGCCACCTGGGAGGTGCTGCGCGGCCTCTTCGTCACACGTTTCGGGGAACCGGCGGCGCCCGTCGTTGCAACTCTTCTCGGTGGTTCGCAAGCACCTCCCTCAGATCGGCACCTCAAGCTGTACCTTCCTAGATCGGCGTCGCCTCCAAGTGCCCGGGGGCTCCGCCCGGCTGGGCCGTGCTTGAGGCCAACCTCACCTTCAACTCAGAGGACCATTCCGCCTCCACCGTCGGTTCGGGTGCGCACCCGATGCTGTGCGCACCCACCATCTGCCACATATCCATCACCAAGACACTCGTCGACGGCAGCGCCGGCCTCAATGTGCTCTCTGTTGAGGCCTTCAGCCTCCTTCACGTACCATTCGAGCGACTCCGCCCCAGCAAGGCTTTCTCGGGAGTTGGCAGGGGCCCCGCCCGCTCCCTAGGTTAGATCCGCCTCCCTGTGACCTTTGGCACGCGCGACAACTACCGCACCGAGCTCATCGACTTTGGCATCGCCCGCATTGGCCTTCCATACAATGCCATCCTCGGGTACCCAGCTTTGGCCTAGTTCATGGTAGCAACCCATCCTGCTTACAATCTCATGAAGATGTCGGGGAGCCAGGGCGTCCTCACCATCAAGGGGGACACCAAGGAGGCCCTGGCGGTGCTCAAGCTCACCCTCAAGGCCGCCGCGGCAGCACGACCCACCGACGCGGATACTTCCAAGGCCAAGGGAGCCGTACCAACCAAGAAGAAGCAGTTCTTCACTTAGGCCAAGGCAGAAACCAAGAAAGTGTTGGTCAAGGAGGACGGGTCCTCAGGGGCAACCTTCACCATAGGCGCCAACCTCGAGCCCGCTCAGGAGGAGGCGCTAGTGAAGTCCTTGCATGCAAACAAGGAAGTGTTCGCCTGGGAGCCCGACCAGCTGGTAGGGATCCCAAGAGACATAATAGAGCACCACCTGAACATGTGCCCCAACGTACGCCCTGTGAAGCAGAAGGCAAGGCGGCAGTCCACGAAGAAGCAAGCTTTCATTGTCCAAGAAACCCGCAAGTTGGAGGCCGTTGGTGTCATTCGTGAGGTTCGTTACCCCAAGTGGCTGGCGAACCCCATCATCGTACCCAATAAAGGCGGGAAGGAGCGGATGTGCGTCGACCTCACCAACCTCAACAAGGCATGCCCGCAAGATCCGTTCTTGCTTCCACGCATCGTCCAGATTGTCGACTCCACCGCCGAGTGCGATTTGCTATGCTTCCTGGATGCGTTCTCAAGATATCACTAGATCAAGATGGAGGTAGAAGATGTGGAGAAGATGACCTTCCTGACCCCGTGTCGGGTGTACTGCTACACTTGCATGCCATTCGGTCTGCACAACGCGGGCGCAACCTTCCAGCAACTCATGCACGTTGCCTTAGGGCAGCAGCTCGGGAGAAACGCTGAAGCCTACATCGACGACATCGTGGTGAAGTCTCGGGAGGCGGAGACCTTGGTCTGAGACCTAGAGGAGACCTTTGAAAGCCTTCGCCAGGTGGACTTGCGGCCTAATCCGGAGAAATGCGTGTTTGGCGTCCCTTCCGGCAAGCTGCTAGGTTTTCTGGTGTCCCACAGGGGGATCGAGGCCAACCCAGAAAAGGTGAAGGCCATTGAAGACATGAGTTCACCATAGACCCTCAAGGAAATGCAGTAGCTGGCTGGAACTGCATTGGGGTGCTTCATCTCCAAGCTGGGACAGTGCGCCCTGCCCTTCTTCAAGCTGATGAAAAAGAAGGGCCCATTCGAGTGGACCCCGGAGGCCGACCAAGCTTTCTAAGACCTCAAGAGATACCTGACCAGCCCACCAGGAATGGTGGCGCCACGACCTCGCGAGCCACTAGTGCTCTACCCGGCTGCCACTCCATACTCAGCCAGCATGGCCCTGGTGGCGGTTCGGGAAGAACACCAAGCCAAGGGCGCATCACGCTGTGCCACGCCTCCAGTAGAGACGACAAAGTACCAGAAGGGCACCGCAAGGGCCGAAGCGGCAGTGGCAGAGGGTCAGGCTCGGCAGGACAACGCCCCCGAACCCGCGAATACTTTGGCAAGCGACCAAGCATCGGGGGCTCTACCCCCTTAGGAGGCTCCTCAGCTCCTAGGGGACGCAAACCTCGTCAAGCACCCGGTATACTTCGTCAGCACGGTGTTGAGGGACGCAAGAGCGCGATACCCCATGCCTCAGAAGCCCCTACTCGCACTCCTAGTCGCCTCGCGAAAGCTGCGGCACTACTTCCAGGGCCACCCCAGCAAGGTCGTCTCAGCTTACCGATTGGAGAGAGTCCTCAGGAGCCCCAACTCTGCCGGAAGAGTCGCTGAATGGAACATCGAGTTGCAAGAATTCTAGTTGGAGTTCAGTACCACCAGGGTCATCAAGGGGGCCGCGCTCGTTGATTTTGTGGCAGAGTGGACGGATGTCCCAGCGTTTGAAGAAGGCGAGGACCGGTCCCTCTCACCGGGAAGCGAGGTGCCTAATGGCTGGGTCATGTATTTTGATGGCGCCTTCGCGCGTCAGGGCACGGGGGCTGGAGCTGTACTCATCTCGCCCACTGAGGACAAGCTCTACTATGCCGTACAACTCTGCTTCCAGAAGGGCGAGAAGGTCTCCAACAACATCGCAGAATACGAGGGCCTCATAGCCGGCCTGAAGGCTTCAGCGACGCTAGGGGTGAAGCGTCTCACCATCAGGGGCGACTCACAGCTCCTCGTCAACTTCTCCAACAAGGTGTACGAGCCGAAGGACGAGAACATGGAGGCATACCTCACGGAGGTGAGCAAGATGGAGAAGCAATTTCTGGGCCTGGAATTGCAGCACGTGCCCCGAGGCAACAACAAGGAAGTAGACGACATCGCCGGAAGGCATCCAAGCGACAGCCCCAGGAGCCTGGTGTCTTCGAGGAGCGGATCTTCAAGCCATTTGCAACGCCGCCGCTTTCGAGAGCAACTCAGCCTCAGGAGGAACTCCCACAACCGCTAGCCTCAGGAGCTCCGGCCTGCGGCCCGACCTTGGGAGCACGCCTACTCCTGGCGCTTGAGCCCCACGAGGGATGCTGGACCAAGGAATTCAAGGAATACCTGATACAACGAGTGCTGCCAGAGAAGGAGGAGGACGCGGAGCGCGTGGCCCGTCAGGCCACGGCATACTGCATCCAGGACGGTGAGTTATACAAAAAGCGACCAAATGACTTTACACTACATTGCATCTATAGGGAACAGGGGAAAGATCTGATAGCTGACATACACGGCGGAGACTGTGGGCACCACCCGTCGTTGCGAACCCTCGTCGGCAAGGCATTCCGAAGTGGATTCTACTGGCCTACGGCACTCAACGACGCAGCCGAGCTGGTGAAGTCCTGCGAGGCCTGCCAATTCCACGCCAAGCAGATCCATAAGCCAGATCAGGGTCTCCAGACCATCGCACTCTCATGGCCGTTTGCGGTCTGGGGGCTGGATATTCTGGGCCCGTTCCCTCGGGCGCCTGGGGGCTACCGATACCTCTACATCGCCATCGACAAGTTCACCAAGTGGCCGTAGGTTGAAGCCGTTTGTTCCATCCCAGATGGCTCTGTAGTCAAGTTCATCAAGGGCCTCCTGAGCCGCTTTGGGGTCCCCAACCACATCATCACCGATAACGGCTCGTAGTTCACTAGTAATCTCTTAATGTCATATTGTGCTAACCTTGGAACGCAGATCTGCTACACCTCAGTAGCACACCCCAGGAGCAAA
Organism: Triticum urartu; assembly: GCF_056163025.1. Classification (NCBI taxonomy): domain Eukaryota; kingdom Viridiplantae; phylum Streptophyta; class Magnoliopsida; order Poales; family Poaceae; genus Triticum; species Triticum urartu. Next base: position 410,658,250 of record NC_141879.1, on the reverse strand, counting down.
GGCCAGGCTGAACGCGCCAATGCGGAGGTCCTGAAGGGCCTCAAGAAAAAGCTCGAGGCCTACGGCAGGGGCTGGCACGACGAGCTCCAGTATGTGCTGTGGTCGACCAGCACCACCGCCGCCAAGCCAACGGGCGAAACCCCATTCTTCCTCGTCTATGGAGCTGAAGCAGTCCTCCCTCACGAGCTCGAGCATTGCTTCGCATGGGTCCTAGCGTTTGATGAGACATAGCAGGACGCCATGTGGGGGATGGACCTCGTGCTGGGGAAGGAGCGACGCCGTGAAGCTGCACTACGGGCGGCAAGGTACCAGTAGGTGTTGCGGCGGTACCACTGCCGCAGCATCCACTCCAGGACTCTCGAGGTGGGTGACCTCGTCCTGAGGCGGGTGCTCTCCAGGGAGGGGCTGCATAAGCTCTCACCTATGTGGGAGGGCCCATTCAAGGTCGTCCACGTCTCTAGGCCCGGCGCCACGCGCCTGGAGACACGGGACGGGGTACCTGTCCAGAACGCCTGGAACATCCAACACCTCCAGAAGTTCTACCATGAAGAAAGGCCCAGTGCTTGCGAAGAAGGCCCGGTGCCTGTGAAGAAATGCCCAGTGCCTGTGAAGAAGACCCGGTGCCTGTGAAGAAAGGCCCAGTGCCTGTGAAGAAGGCCCAGTGCCTGTGAAGCAAGGCCCCGTGCCTATGAAGAATTGCCGCCCGTGACACTCTCACGTAATAATGAGTAGGGCTGTACACGCCCCAGAGCCTCAGGAGAGCCGCCCTTGGGCCTCGGGGGCTCCCTCCCACGCCGAGTGGCAGCACTTAGCTCCGCGCTGGTGAGAAGACGTCGAAGACTAGACTAGGTGCCGGACGCGGCTTTTCATTTCACTACTACAAAAAGGGCTATAGCTAATATGGACATTAATGGCGTACCCTGTATGTGGTGTGCCACTGCTATATAGTAGTGGCGCACCAGATACAGGTACGCCATTATTGATATATTACTAATGGCGCACCTGGTGTGTGGTGCGCCATTACTAGTTTTGAAAAAAATAAAAAAAAATGTTAGCAGTGGCGCACCAGCGGATAGTGTGCCATTACTAGTTGATATAGTAATGGCGCACCTGTACAAAGTGTGCCATTACTATGTGTATGACTGGGTCAAACCTTGGTCAAACTTAGTAATGACGCACTTTGCATAGGTGCGCCATTACTATGTCAAACTTAGTAATGGTGCACCTACACAAAGTGCGCCATTACTAACTTTGACCAAGGTTTGACCAAGTCATACACATAGTAATGGCGCACTTTGTGAAGGTGCGCCATTACTAACTTTCTTTGCACCCCCCTTGTGGACCGCCTTTTCAGTTTTAGAAAAAATAAAAGAAAATGATGGAAATGTCAAAAAAATAAAAGAAAAGAAGTTTCCCATGTGACATGTGGTCTAGTTGTTGGGAAAATTTACAAATATGAATTTCGACTTTATTTGCAAAATCTCTCTGGAATTTAGTAAAATGGGCATAACTTTTGCATACAAACTCAGATTAAAAATTGTTTTATATGAAAAACCATCTACTCAAAAAGTTACATCTGATTTCAACGAGGTGAAATTTTTAGAATCCCCAAAAAGCTAACAGAACGAAAGATACGGGGCTTTTAAGATCTAGAGGGGGGGAAATGAAAAAAAATCAAACTTAGTAATGGCGCACCATTTGCTAGGTGCGCCACTAGTAACAGAAAAAAAATTGGCGTCGAATTTTTTTGGAAAAAATGTTCAAAATATGATACGTAATATGACCGGGAAGTTTGAATTATTTTTTCAAAATTTCATCACACTCATGAACATGAACAAATTCATAGACATCAATAAGGTTTAATAGGATTGATATGATAGATATATCAACAAGTGCCTGGTAAGTGAGCTGGTGCTGGGGTTGGATAGAACTACGAAATTAAGTGTGTTCGGGCTGGAGTAGTGTGAGGATGGGTGACCTTTTGGGAAGTTTGACCACGGAGTGCGATTTGACTTGAGATTAAGCATATTGACCCAAGATTAAGCCATAGTGACCCGAGATTAAGAAAAAAACAAAAAAAAATTTGAAAAAATATTTTCTGAATTTTTTTTTGAAAAAAATTTGTTAGTAATGGTGCACCAGATATGTGGTGCGCCATTACTAAGTCAGATAGTAATGGCGCACCGTTGGACATAGTAATGGCGCACTATGTGGTGCGCCACTATTATCTGGTATACTAATGGCGCACCAGGGGTGCACCATTAGTACTTGTTACTAGTGGTGTGACGATAGTGGCTCACCTATAATGCGCCATTAATGGCCAAAATAGATGCGCCACTAACAGGCCTTTTCCTAGTAGTGTTTGCTTTACAAAGTTAGCTCGCCCCTCTTTTAATCGAAGTTTGCTTTCTGGTGTCTATTGCTGGTTCCGTTTCATCGCTTTCTGCCTCTATTTCTGCCTTCGCCTCTTTGGTTAACCTAAACTCTCCCTCGCGTCCCTTGCGAGGGGGCTGGATAGGTACCTTCGTGAGCTCCCTCCTTCTTTATTTTCGCGAGGCAACCTCGTCCGAGCCCACAAGCTGGCGCACCTCTCCTGGTCTGTGCCCCATGGGCATCGCGACGCGAAGCACTGAATCAAGGCCAGCGGCGCCTACAACCAAACCCTGGGTGAGCGACAAACCTCTTACGAATTTTTTGCAGTTCCTAAGCGCATATGAGGTCAAGGAGGCCTCGACAAGCAGTAGGAAGTGAGCGCCTCATGAGGAGGATGTCACTCAAAACAAGTCGAGCTAAGTTATCCCTACATAAAACGATAATGTTACGACACGGCACAGGAACGACAAACATAACATAGCGATTGGGACCATAGTTCGATACACGCCCCTCCGGTGGCCCATTCTGGTTTCTTTTTAATGTAGGAAGGAAAGGAAGAACAAAATAAGCGGCGCCTACAACGGTCCACGGGCGCTGGCCCCAGCGCCTGCCTAAGCTCAGCCAGACCCCTCCTCGCGCTTCACGGAGGCGCGGTGACGGGACGACCCGCCACCGTCTTCGAAGCGGGCACGACGGCTGGTCATAGCCGCCGCCGCTGGAGCGGTCGCTGGGAGAAGAGCTGCCGTAGCCGGACAAGACACGGTCGGCGCCAAGGGCGAGTTCGCCCCCATCCTCGTCGCGGCCATCGCCAAGGCCGAGCACCTCCTCACTGTCGTTCACCTCGGGGCAGCACCCGACGCGGCGACCATCTTCCCCGAACACCCTCACATAGAGGGTGGCGTCGCCGTCATGCTTGAAGTGAAGGGTGCACCGCCTACCCAGACCGTGCGCGCAGGCGAACGTCTACCAACCGCGGGCCAGAGCTACATTTCCCGCGACGGAGACCTCGACCGCAACCCAGGAAGCCCTGCTGCAGAAGCCATCCGCCTGCAGCCAAAGCCCACCAGGAGTTGAGGCCGGCAGCTCGTCGGCAAGGAAGCGCGGGAGCGGAAGCCAGTTGCCGGCCGGGTTCTCTGACCAGACGATGAACTCCAGTAGCATCTCCGCTGAGTGGAAGCGTGGCCAGGGAGGCCACGCGACCACGGCGCGCCTCCCCTCATCGACGGGACCACCACATCCGGAGCGACCCCTGCCCCGCGAAGCGACACCACCACAGTCGCGTGGAGCCGCTGCGGGGGTTGCGGTGTGCTTGCGGGGACGGCCGCGTCCACGCTTGGGCATCGGAGAGCCGGGCCCCTCGTGAGGGGCCTTCCCCTTCTCCGATGCGGTGAACCTCCTTGACGGTGCCATTGGTGGCAGGAGAGGAGCAAGGAAGGAGAAGAAGTGAAAGAGGAAGAGGAAAGATGGGCGACGAGGGCTCCGCCCCCTCCCATTTATACTAGGAGAAGGCCAACCGGCACCCCCCACGATCACAGGTAATGATGGTCTTCCTTGCATGTCACAGGGACTTGTCACGTCGGGCAGTTGCCGAGGCAGCATGGGGAAGCAGAGACGCCCACGTCCAATCCACCGCCACGCGTCGACCGAGGCTACAGGCTATTGGGGCCCGCGTCGCTCCACACTTGACCCTTGGCTTCGCCTCCAATCCAGGACCGAGCCCACCTTGGGCACGGGGGCTACTATCGGCGTCCTGGGAACGGGAGTCCCCAGACATGCCTGCCTACGGCCCACGGCGTGGCTTTGCTGGCAGGCCTGTACGGCCCATCTTCATCAACACGGAATCAAGACCCTCGCGAGGTGGACGACACAAGACCTCGTCAGGAGCAGCCTCCTCGGACTGGCTTGTGAGGGGCGCAGAGTTCAAGGTCGGGCAAACCTCGCGAGGTTCTCGTGACGTAAGCCATGACGATCGAGACTAGGCGGGCGCCAGCGCGTGCAACGTCCTTGTTTCCTCTTTGCTGCTAAGGGGGCAAGCAGAGGCGCGGAGTACCGAGGCATCAAGCAAAAGTTTCCATATTGGTGCAACAAGACCAAGATCAGAAGGACGGCAAGACGAAGGTCACCATGGAGCCCAGGGCGGCGTCACAACCAGAGCTTTTGGCAGGCGAAGACCACCTTTTGTCAGGATAGCTTGTACTAGCTGTCCCCTTTCAAATTGGCCGTTGTTGGCTCCCTTCCCGCTCAATATTTGGGGAGAGGACCTGGGCCTCTATAAATAGGACTAGCCACCACCATAGGCGGGGAGAATCCAAGATCATCCTCAGTCACACAAGTGCCCCAAGCACAAGAACACCTCAACCTGAGGAGGTTGTTCTTCCCTTTGTACTATTCATCCTCAGCCCAAGAGGCAATCCACCACCACCACACTGGAGTACGGTATTACACCACAACGGTGGCCTGAACCAGTATAAATCTCGTGTTATTTGTGTTGCGAGTTCGCTGAGTTATTTCGCGAGATCTAGGCCGAGTTAGGACGTGGATCGATAGGGGGGGAGATCTTCGCACGCACCCCAGTGTTCGAACCTTAAGTGTTTTGCCGGAACCCGTGATCCGACACGGACATCTTCCGACACTCGCCTTTGGGCGACGTGCTAAACTCACTAAAATTCTATCCCTGGTGTGGGACCTCTCAGCCAAATTATATCCGGTTCGAACTGGAGGCTGATGATGGTGATTTCGTTTCCCACCCACCGCCCACTTCATAGCCACTGTTGAGGACCTAACCGACATGCTCGATTATGGCTCCAAAGACATCGACGGTATGAACAAAGATGCAGGAGAAGAGGAGGCCCAAAACCTGCCGTTCACCGGACGATGGACGGCCACCTCCTCATATGATGTATACATGGTGGATACACCAAAAGAAAATAGTGGCGATGACAAAGAGAATCCAGTTGAGGATGAACCTCCTAAGATAGAACCAAAGCGCCGGTGTCAGCGGCGCCGCTCTAAATCACGCCGCGGCAAAGACAGCAACACCGGCACGGGAGACGTAACACTCGGGACGGTGCCGAAGACAGAGATGATCCCGACGAACGAACTGTCGAACAGGACGATCGGGAAAACGAGCAGGTTAGCCCTGACGAACAGACCATAAACGACGACTCAGAGGACAGTAATTATCTTCCACTCTCTGAGGATGAGGTGAGCCTTGGCAGCAAGGATTTTATCGTGCCTGGGGAACCTCAGGAGCAGGAGCGCTTTAAGCGCCGGCTAATAGCCACTGCAAGGAGCCTAAAAAAGAAGTAGCAGCAGCTTCAAGCTGACCAAGATCTGGTCAATGATAGATGGACTAATGTCCTAGCAGCTGAAGAATACGGCCTCAAGCGCCCAGCCAAAATTTACCCGAAGCGCAAATTGCGACCTCAGTTCGATGACGAGGCTCCGGAGCCTATACCGTCTCTACACAATGCGGTCAACCGACCACCACGTGGTCAGGACAAAGCGGCAACTCAAGCCGGACACCAGCCTGCCCCACCTCACAGTAAAGGCAGAGACAACACAGCTCATGGTCACACATATGACCTTCGGCAGGACATGGACAATAGAGCAGGACATACCAGAATGATAACGGATCGCGAGGACGTGCCCCGACACATGACGACGACTGTCTATTCGGACGTGACAAGCCAAGGCACACCTGGGCCGAAAACCGCAGACGGACTCTATCGGAGCTACGTCGCAGTGTGGCCCAACATAGAGGTGCCGCAGACCCTCTTTGCTTCACAGACGAAGTAATGGAGCACGAATTCCCAGAAGGGTTTAAACCCGTGAATATGGAAACATATGATGGAACAACTGATCCCGCGGTATGGATCGAGGATTTCCTTCTCCATATCCACATGGCCCACGGAGATGACCTTCATGCCATCAAATACCTCCCACTAAAACTCAAAAGGGCTAGCTCGACACAGGTTAAACAGTCTTCCCGAAAACTCTATTGGCAGTTGGGAGGATTTGGAAGACGCCTTTCGCGACAACTTCCAACGTACATATGTCCGGCCACCAGATGCCGATGACTTAAGTCACATCGTCCAACAGCCTGGAGAGTCAGCCAGGAAGCTCTGGACTAGGTTCTTAGTTAAAAAGAACCAAATTATCGACTATCCGGATGCGGAAGTCCTAGCAGCCTTCAAACACAGCGTCCGGGACGAGTGGCTCGCCCACCACATCGGTCAAGAAAAACCAAAATCCATGTCAGCCCTTACCGCTCTGATGACCCACTTTTGCGTGGGAGAAGATAGCTAGCTCACTCGTAGAAGCAACGTCGCCAGCGATCCAGGCACTTCCGAAGTCCAAGACGGCAATGGCAAACCATGACACAGCAAACACAAATGTCGCAATGATAATGATAGAACACGTGACACAGCGGTCAATGCCAGATTCAGTGGCCCCAAACCTGGTCAATGGAAAAAGGCATTCAAGGCAAATAGAGACAGACCATCCAATTTATACAAGATATTGGATCGGCCCTGCCAGATTCATGGCAACCCCGATAAACCAGGGAATCACACCAATAGAAGCTGTTGGATCTTCAAGCAGGCTGGCAAGGTCAACGCCGAACACAAGGGGAAGAGGCCGCCCGTTGATAGCGATGATGAAGAGACTCACCAACCAAATACCGAGGGTCAGAATCAATTTCCCCCCAAAGTAGAAATAGTGAACATGGTATACGTGACACACACCTCTACAGGGGAGCATGAGAAGCACTTCCTCCGGACTGAGGATCATACTACGGCTACTTCAGCCAAAGTACAAAGCAGTCTTATTAAACCGCATCCCTTGTCAGCCATTAAGCCGCCGGTCTCCACTCAGCAGGACCGACCAATTTTGGAGCGGGATTAGCAGTTCGGCTTCCGCCACCCGCCTCATACACCTGCGAAATTTGTACCGTGCATACATAACTATGCACTTAAAATACCATGGGCATCGGCGGAAGCACATTACGGATGGGCTTACAAATACTCCCATAACCTCCTTATTTTTTCTTTCTTTTCTAACTGCTCTTTATTTTTCATTATCCTTTACCACAGGTGACTCACAGGCTGGTCATCTCACCGACTCTATCGGAGTTCAGGTTTGCACATTCACCCAAAGGCTACTCCTTTCAAGGATCCCCTTCATCGAGGAAAGGCGGCGCAGATGTGTGATAGGAGGTCCAAAACAACTTTTTGTAGACTGCACTCTCTATTTTGCGAGCCTCTAAAGTGCCTTCTTCCTCAGCCGTCGACCCCTGGCATGTCAAATAGCCGGGGTTGTGGCGTTATTATATACAAAACTATGATTGGCATATCACTCAGGTTCCAGTGAACATAATCCGTATCCAGTATTCACTTTCCTCTACAGAACTGAATTTTGCTCCTGTGATTATTTCACACACACACCCCGACATAACTTGCCAGGGGCTCGGGATGGGAACAAAAAGAGTTGCCCACAAGTCTGAACAGCTTTATAGCATACCTCGGTGTCGCGAGTTTGGCCTTATATGCATCAGCTCCGAATCATGTCTTGGATCAGTAGTTGGGTTGCCCGGCTCCTGTTCTTACTACCTTACGTTCCGCTCTATCGGCTAGGGTAGTAAAGGGAGAACTACTGCGATTGTGTTTCCGGTTCATCCGGTCAAACACCTCAGTAGAGAAAGCCGAAAACTGACTGTCATGATGCGGCGAGAGCTGGTCAACCACTCAATGACTTATCGGAATCTTTCGTGATTCCCTACGTATTACACGAAGGACCTTTCTTCAGGTCATACATGTAACACACCATATTGGGGTAACCGCGTACATACCAGGGTCTATATTGTAGACCCATCATAAAACTCCTATGGCTAAGTGAAAGTGTTAACGCCCTATAGTTCCATTGCCTAGTTCGCCGCATCGACACCTCCTTCATGGACCAAGACGTTGGGTTAAGAGTGATCAAGTGCTTTTCCGAAGACCCCTGTATTTTCTACGAGGGGGCTGAAGCCGACGACTGGAAAACTTTCAGATTATACAAAAACGGCCGCACAGGTGGAACCAAAGATTTTAAGCGAATATCATAATACTATCATAATATCGTCTTTTACAATTTCAAACATTTCATGCAAATATCATGCATTTCGAGCACTGACCCTCTATCAAGCGGGCACCCTCTAAGACGTCCTCGAAATAATGCTCTGGTGCATGATGGTCCTTGCCCTTGGGTGGACTCTTCGACGCAACATCGGTGGCCTTCATCTTCGCCCAGTATGTCTTGATGCGGGCATAGGGCACCCTGCACCTTCAATGCACGTTGAACGCTTAATGGCGTCGATACGCGACACCGCATCCGCAAGTCGCTGCACCAAGCCAAAATAATCATTCGGAATTGGCTCAGTAGGCCACAGCCGGACTATGACGTCCTTCATGGCAGAACTGCATATCTTGTGGAGCTCGGCACACTGGGCCATTTGTTCGTTTAGTAACAGCGGACACTTTGGCACGCCGAATTGTGACCAAAAAAGTTTCTCCGTTGCACACCCTTCCTGCACTTGGTAAAATTGCGCCGCATCGGAGGCACTCTTCGGCATGTCCAAGAATGCGTCTGGAGAGCTCCACATTTGATTAAGCGGGGAATACTTCGGATCACCGAATTTAGTGGGTAATAAGAAAGGCTTACCAGCCACTATCGCCCCAGCTTGCCGGATCTCTTCCCGAGCCGCTCTAGACTCAGACCGTGCTTCTCTCGCCTATTGTAAGGCCTTGTCGAGATTGGTCGCTTTCGATTTGTTATCCCTCTCGAGGAATTCGCACTGGACAGTGGTTTTCTCTAGCTCGCGCGCCATGATAGAAATTCTCTCCTCACACTGGTGCCGAGCAGACTGTTCGGTCTTCAACTCGTCAGCTGCCTTATTGGCAGCCAAATTACTCACCTGGGCTTGCTCCTTGGCAAGGGCAAGTTCATCCCGAAGGACCTCCACCACGGCAACACCATCTGCAGTTATGCGTGTCTCAGTATACAATTCTAGCTTCGTGCTCATGTTATCACACATACATATACTGACTGCCCGAGAAACATACCTTGGCGCCTCGTCAAGCTACCTGTTGATAAGCATGATGTCGTCATCCACCTCATCAATCTTCCACTGCAGATCTGCAACTTCTGTGGTTCGGGCAGTAGCCAGGGAGGTAACAGCCTCTGTTCCAATTAGTCAGTTTATTTCCTGGGCATATCTTTTCGATCCTCTGATCGCCTCCCTTGGGAAGCCAAGCAGTCTCAGGGGCTACTATCTATACACAGGAGAATTTTGTGAATAAAACACAATCGAAAACATTACAGTACAAGCCTTGAAGCCTCTTAACAGGCTCGTGAAGGCCTCATTCAATCCGCTTTTCACAGACAGAACCTTTTCAACCACCGTACCCATCAAGGTATGATGGTCCTCTGAGACGGACGCCTGTCGCAGCATGTTTGTCAATATATCCGGCGCTTCTGGATCTCCGGAAGGTCTTGAAGAAGTACGGCCTCCCTTTGAAGGGATCCTCTTATCCGTCCCTGGAGTTGTCTCCAGCTGTAAGCCGGACAGCCCGGGGCCTTTATGGTGGGCCCCCGGGCCCTGGGCTATCGAAGTATCACCTTCGGGTAGTGTCTTCATCATCCCCTACACCACTTGTTGATCAGGAGAGACACTCCGGGAAGACACCTCGATGTCGTCTGCCCTATTGGGCGAGGAGACCGGTGGAGGCATCTTGCTCTCCATCATCTCCGGGAGGAGATCCCCCGAGGAAGAAGGTTGTTGAAGAAGACCGTGTACCGAGCTGGAAAAACATATATTCTAGATGTTACCTTGGTCACAGGAGAGGAACAGGACATGTTTAAAATACCATTGTTCACTTACGATTTGGCTAAAGGCTTTTCCTCGCCGTGGGACTGAGCGATGACGTCGTCCTCCAAGCCCGAGCCGCCCGATAGGGGAATTTTGCCTCGCTTAGGAGTCTTTTCCTCCTGACCTTCGGAGGCGGCCCTTTTCTTACCATGAGGAGAAGGGACGTTGGCTTCTCCTTTACCTTTGTCTCCAGGCGATGGGATTTTGATCTCCCCGGACACAGTGTCTAATATACCTTCGGGATGGAGGCCACCTTCGGTCCTCCTGCTCTCCATCTTGTCCTCCTTCACAGGTATCTGGTACGGTGCCAGGGCCAGCATCCTTGTTAATACGGGATCCGCTGAGTCTTCGGGAAGTGGGGCCGAACACCTAATTCGCTCTGCTTTCCTTACCCAACCCTAGAAGAAGATAGTGTGATCAGTATCTCATTATGGCATGCATAGCTAGAAATTGTTCGGGAGTCGAGCGCTTATCGAGGTATCTGGATGGTTGCGGTCAAGGCCAATGTCCTCGGTGGTGTCCGACCACTGTTTTCGCTTCCCAAAAAACAACTTCCACATTCCTTTGTGTGTAGTACCAAAGAAGTCTTGGAGGGTCCGTGGTCCTTCCGGATTAAATTCCCACATACGGAGAGTCCGTCACTGGCACGGCAGAACCCGACGGACCAGCATCACTTTGACCACGTTGATAAGACCAACGTCCTTCTTAAGGAGGCTCCGGATGCGGCTCTGTAGAGTCTGCTCTTCGTCAATTGATCCCCAGTCCAACCCCTTATTAATCCATGATGCAAGCTGTAATGGAGAGCCAGATCGAAACACAGGTATAGCCGCCCACTTGGTACCGCGGGGTTCAGTGACGTAAAACCACTCCCGTTGCCATAGGTTGGGAGTTTCGATGAAAGAGCCTTTTGGCCAGGGAGCATTGGTAATCTTGCTCACTGTAGCACCTCCGCACTCCACTTGTTCCCCGTCGACTACCTTCGGCTTCACACTAAAGGTCTTGAGCCATAAGCCGGAGTGTTGGGGAATACGGATGCACGTGATAATGAACGTAGAGATGTGAAGGAAAGAATCTGCGGCTAGATCGTGAAAATCTAGTCCGTAGTAAAACATGAGCCCCGGATGAAGGGATGAAGAGCGAATCCTAGCTCTCGCAGGAAGTGGGAGATGAATATGACCCTCTCGCCGGATCTGGGAGTAGGAGTAACCTGTCCTCGATCAGGAAGCCTATGGGGGATCTCCGCGGTCAGGTATCTGGCCGCACGAAGCTTCGCAATGTCCTCCTCTATAATAGAGGAAGCCACCCATCGGCCCTGTGGGCTGTGTTCGGGCATGATTGGGCAGCTTGAAGCAATGAAGTCGAACCTCAGGTGCTAGAACTCGAAGTTGGAAGGGCTGAGGAAAGGGTCGACACAAAATAAGATGGCCATTGGCCCCTTTATAAAGGCAACGGATATCGAATGCCTCCTCCTAAGCCTGAAAACCTGCCTATTCCGAAGGGATCATTCCAATGGAACGGTTGGGTTACCCACGCCCGCATTGATTAGAATCCCACAATAAGGGGACACGATCTTTGTTTCGAGAAGACGTGTCAATAAAAACCGCGCCTCGAAACATGGAACGACAGGACAAGAAACGGTTCGAAATAATGACCGGGTAAGCGTGATGTCAAATTACAAAAAGTTGTCGGCAGACTGGATTCGTGATATATTATATTGTCCGCGGTTGTGCGTGGTACTTGTGTTGCAGATCCGGACACGTTCGTCACGTCCGAAGGCTATCTTGCAGTATTCGGAAAGGGGGACCCGCCTTGCAATGCCGAAGACAATCTGCGCGCCGGACACCTCGTCATTGAAGCCTGGTTCAGGTGCTACTGAGGGAGTCCCGAACTAAGGGGTCCTCGGGTGTCCGACCTATTGACATGGGCTGGACTGATGGGCTGTGAAGATACAAACACCAAATAATCTAGCCGTGTCTGGATGGGACGCTCCTTGAAATGGAAGGCAAGCTTGGCGTCCGAATATGAAGATTCCTTTCTCTGTAACCGACCTTATGTAACCCTAGATCCTGATAACCCACAAGTATAGGGGATCGCAACAGTTTTCGATAAGTAAGAGTGTCAAACCCAATGAGGAGCTAAAGGCAGAACAAATATTCCCTCAAGTTCTAGCGACCACCGATACAACTCTACGCACGCTTGACGTTCGCTTTACCTAGAACAAGTATGAAACTAGAAGTACTTTGTAGGTGTTGTTGGATAGGTTTGCAAGGTAATAAAGAGCATGTAAATAAAAGTTAGGTGCTGTTTAGATAAAGACACAACTAAATTAGTTTTAGTAGAGAGCTTTTTGTTATGAGAAAGTTATTTGTCCCTAGGCAATCGATAACTAGACCGGTAATCATTATTGCAATTTTATTTGAGGGAGAGGCATAAGCTAACATACTTTCTCTACTTAGATCATATGCACTTATGATTGGAACTCTAGCAAGCATCCGCAACTACTAAAGATCATTAAGGTAAAACCCAACCATAGCATTAATATATCAAGTCCTCTTTATCCCATATGCAACAACCCCCTTACTCGGGTTTGTGTTTCAGTCACTCATGCAACCCACTATAAGAGAATCATGAACGTATTGCAACACCCTACAGCGGGGATCCCTCACGCTTGCGCGACATGGAGAGCACCATAGGACAGCACCAATAATAAAACATGCAACTCAAACCAATCTTGATCATCAAATAACCCATAGGACAAAACAGATCTACTCAAACATCATAGGATAGCCACACATCATTGGGAAATAATATATAGCGTTGAGCACCATGTTTAAGTAGAGATTACAGCGGGTAAGAGAGAGGTTACACCACTGCATAGAGGGGGGAAGAGTTGGTGATGATGGTGGTGAAGTTGTTGGTGAAGAATGCGGTGATGATGATGACCCCCGGTGGCACTCCGGTGCCACCGGAAGCAAGGGAGAGAGAGCCCCCCTTCTTCTTCTTCTTCCTTGACCTTCCCCCTCGATGGGAGAAGGGTTTCCCCTCTGGTCAATGGCCTCCATGGCACGGGAGGGGCGAGAGCCCCTCCGAGATTGGATCTGTCTCTCTGTCTCTCTCTGTTTCTGCGTTCTCAGATTCTTCCCTTTCACCGTTTCTTATATTCCCGAAGATCCGTAACTTCGATTCGGCTGAAATTTTAACACGGTCTCTATCCGGATATTAGCTTTCTTACAATGAAAGAAGGGCTTCAACCGCCTTACGGGGTGGCCACGAGGGTCAGGGTGCGCCCCCTGCCTCGTGCCCCCCTCGGGCATCGTCTCGTGTGGATTTTTCTTCCCAAAAATCACATATATTCCAAAAAAATCTCCGTCCGTTTTTATCCCGTTTGGACTCTGTTTGATATGGATATTCTGCCAAACAAAAAACAAGCAACAAACAGGAACTGGCACTGCGCACTTGATCAATATGTTAGTCCCAAAAATAGTATAAAAAGTTGCCAAAAGTATATGAAAGTTGAATAATATTGGCAGGGAACAATCAGAAATTATACATACGACGGAGACGTATCAGATCCCTCTGTGTCTATGTAAACCAGAGGGGTAGGTCCATAGACATATATCCTCATAATCATAGTCGGACAGGCTATACTTTTAGGGTTTAGCCATTACGATCTCGTGGTAGATCAACTCTTGTAATACTCATATTCATCAAGATCAATCAATCAGGAAGTAGGGTATTACCTCCATAGAGAGGGCCCGAACCTGGGTAAACATTGTGTCCCTTGTTTCCTGTTACCATCGACCTTAGACTCACAATTTGGGACCCCCTACCCAAGATCCGCCAGTTTTGACACCGACAGGGGATGCGCCCGACGGAGCTTGAGGGGCCCCGCGAGAACACGGTTCTTGTGGTCTCCTTGCGTGCTGTCCCTACGGCGCATGCCCTGATGGAGGATGTTGGGGGGCGGGCACAGCCCGGCGCTGTCGATGCGGCTGTTGGTGGTGCGTCCCAGCATGGTGCCCCTGAGGTGGCAGCCCCCGAGGAGCGGGGGAGCCATCCTGAGGGAGTGATCGAAGACTTGGCGCGATCTGAGGCTCCCGTGGTTGCTGCCCCTAGAGCTCAGGGAAGCGGTCTTGAGGCGGAGGCCGGAGAGCCGCTGCAGACCGAGGCTCCTGAGGTCGCCGTCTTAGGGCCCCACCGAATGCCCCCGATGCTGGGGAACTGCCGCAGGCCAAGGCTCCCAAGGTCGCCGCCTCTGTAGTTCCGCTGAATGCCCCTGACACCGACGATCATGCCTGGGGCTTTGGCCAGCTTTGTCTAAACTTCGAGGCGCTCCGCAAGAGAAAAGGGCTCCCTGCTGCAATGGTGACGCCAACCGGCCGCTGAAGCAGAGGAAGTACATTGCCATAGACAAGTAAGTACCTCTTCTTCATGTTTTCCTGTCTGTTGCATCCTTTCCTGAAAGTGGCTCTTCAGGATCCCTTCGTCTTCAGTGGCGAGATCTCCTGCGAAGCGGCCGCCTCCGGTCCTTGTTTCTCTCCTGGCCCTGAGCTCTCCCCTCCGGTCCGCTGCACGTGGTGCAGGGCCGGCCCTGGGGCCGGACGTGCTGGAAGGGGGCCTTGATCCTTCGTTCATGTCATCGCTCCTCCGTGGTCTGCCCTGGGGCCGGTAGGCGTGCCGAGGGCTCCTCCACTAGTCGTCACCGGTGGTTGGGCGGCGCCAGCCTTGGCTTCGTCTTCGAGCGACAAGGTCGCGCCACCTTGTGCCCCTGCAAGGGCCCGGAGGGTGGTGAGGAAGGTGCTAGCCCCTTGGTCCCCGCTAGGGGAAGGCAGGCCGCCTCCGGCTTCCGCAGCAATCCCCAGCGTGAAGGACATGCTTGGTTGTGAGATGGAATTCACGCGCGGGCGCAGCACTGTATGCCATGAGCTCTTCCGGGAGGCAATGGGCGCATTGAGATGGCTCGGAGAAGAACTTGCCGACGTCGATGCCTGCCTCAAGGCGGAGGACCTTTGGCTGGTGGATGAGTGGCATCAGCTGAAGGTGGCCGTCAACCTTGGGCGTCTTCAGCACGAACACACCAATGCGAAGGCCGAGAAGTCCCTTGCGACATCATGCGAGGCCTGCGCCCGGGCCCTGGAAGAGGCCAGGGCACCTGACCATCACCGCCAAGCTACCGAGGACCGCAAACGAGAGCTCTTGGCCTCGCACACTACCCTTGAGCAGCGGATCAAGGCGCGCAAGGCCGTCTTGGCATCAATGAGGGGAGCACCTTCCGAAGAGGAGGAGATCCAGAAGCGCGAGGAGGCGCTAATGTTGGAGGCCCTGGAGCGCAGCCTCGAGCTCGAGCGACTGGAGACAAGGGAGCGCTAGGTAGCCATGGCTGAGGATGGTATCACCGTGTGCGAGGCCAAGATCCAGGAGGAGGTTGACCGGAGGGTGGCGAAGGCTTGTGCAGATATTTCTGAAGAGTATAACCTGAAGCTGAAGTTCCTGGAGGCTGATGCTGAGGGCAGGACCGCCGCCCTCAGGACAAGGCTGAACGAGATGGAGCAGCACGAGAGGGCCGCTGCGGCGGCTCAGACCGCTATCCAGGTTGACCCGGCCTCGGCACGTGCCGACTTGCTCTCGCTCTAGCAGCAGATTGATGAGGCCGCGTCCCTCGTGAAGCAGAACAGGGAGGAGGCATGTTGCCGGCAGACGCCGCAGCGCGAGCATGCCCCCATGCTTCAGGCCCTCAAGGTGAGGGCCAACCGAGCCCTGAGCATCATCTGTGAGGAGAGTGTCCCTCATCCCCGCGTGGAAGATTATGCCAACCACCTTCGCTTCTTTACAGAAGTCATGACGCACCTGGAGGATTAGGATGCGAGGGCCCATGAGCTTGTCGAGGAGAGGAGCCGGGGCCTCCTTGGGCGCGCATTCTCATGCGTCTTCAATGATCTTCAGAACCTCGCCCCCACTTTGACTTTGACGCTGCCATAGCCCTAGTGCCCGGGGCTATTCGGGACAACCTGTCGCACTAGGTGGACAATCATGTGTAAGCTTTGGTCAGGGCATTCACCACCGAGGACGACGCGGTGGTGGTCATGGCGGATGAAGATGGCGTGGATGATGATGATGAAGACGACGCCAGTGAAAATGCAAGTACCGCGTATGAGAGCGACCAAGGCGATGCTCGGGCAGCACGTCCAGTTGAGGCCGCATTCCTTAGCGTGAACCTGCATTGTTGGTGTACAAAAGTAGGGCCCTTTCTGTACCCCTTTTACTTGTGCATGGGCGGTCGTAGCCACACCTGCGGCCATGCTTCGCGAGGCAGAAGAAGCAAAGGTACGAGGCTGCCAAGGCAACACTCAAGCTAGAGGCATGAAGAGCGAAGGGGCAAGATGGGCATCCCCCGGCAACTCCCTTGCCGGGGTGGCCTACATAGCCCTGGCAAGAGTCTTGCCAGGGCGACTTGCCCCACACCAGCGCGGCCGCCACCTTTGAGCTTGAGAGCTCTGACACCATCGACAACGTCGAGACCAAGACTCAGGGGCGCCCGCGTGGTGGCATGCAGATCTTTTGTGAAGACCAAAGGTGTCGTGGAATTGTCACGGCAGATGTCCTTAGTGTCAGGACTTAGTCGCGAGGCCAACACATCTATGTGGTAGCTTGAGAGGGGTTGAGCAGGACGAGAGACGCGAGGTTTTATCCAGGTTTGGCCCCTCACGGTGGAGGTAAAAGCCTACGTCCTGCTTCATTGATATTGATGATGATGATCATGGTTACAAGAGTGCTCTATCTCGAGAGCTATTGTCTAAACCTAACTTGTCCAACTTGTAGAACTTGTCAATCTTGTCCCTTTTGGGGAGCCCTGCCCCTCCTTATATATGTTGGAGGGGCGGGTTACATGTAGAGTCCTATTAGGATTAGGACTAGTCTATCTCTAATACAAACTGGATACAAGTCCAGGTCTTAACTCCTTGTAAGATAAATGTTTCTCATGCCTTTCCTCTTAAACCGGCCCACCATTAACATAAACCGGCCTTCTGGGCCTTGGGCCTTGTCATTCATCTGACCCGTCCGCCGGGTCTCAAGTGTGTCATAATGTTCCGGCGGGTTGCTTGTAAACCACCAGGTCAGGGCAGGTCGCCAGTGAATCGCCAAGTGTAAACCGGGTCTCAAGTAAACCGCCAAGTCCAGCCGGGTCACCAATGAGTCTTCAGGCTCGTGAATCGTCATACCAGTGAACCGCCAGATACGTAAATCGCCAATCCTCTGGTGGTTTACCAATGAAACGCCTAGTCCGGCCGGGTTATACTTCCGGCCGGTTTATGCTGCGGGGTATATCCCCGACATTAGCCCCCAAGTTTAGCTTGGATTTATCCATGGTAAACTTATGCTGCAAAATAAACACAAGAACAAATTTGACAGGTTATGCTCCGGGTTAAGAATTCTTGTAAACCGGTACCTGATGATCCTTAAGTCCTTGTCATTTCCTCCTTCTATAAAATCTGGGTTAACAAGCCAGCTTCATACTCAATTTATTGACATTGGTTTCTCACAGAGAAACATTGTGAAGAATAATCCACTTGAGTCAGCTTCCAAAGCGTCGGTTTAAGAAATATGGGTCTTGAAATACTTATCTGATATTCAGCCGGTTTGAAGATGTAAAACTTGCCGGTTTAATATTACCAAACTGGACGATTTATAAATATTGATGGCACCGGGTCATAATTGTTGTCGACACCGGGTCATGTAATTGATCTTCCTGATTTGCTCAAAACTGATAAAATGAAGATGTTCCTCCTTATATATGCATAATACATGTAGCCCCCAAGTCTTAAGAGGAGAACATAATGATAACTTAAGACTTGCTCCAATAAGTGTTTCAACCTTGAAGAAATCCGGTTTGTTCATCTCAATCATATAAACTGAATACTCCATATATGTAGCCCCCAAGTGCCGGGTTGTCATGCTTGCAGCAACCTGGGACTTGTAATTGCTTATAAAAACTTTAATCAGTGTAACCCCCAAGTGCCGGGTCATGATGCAATAATGAGCAGGAACTTTGTAAATATAATTATGTAGATTTTAGCAGTGAAGTGTAGCCCCCAAGGACCGGCTTAGTAAGATAATACTGAACCGGGACTTGATATATACTTCAATGAAAATAATATCTTATAATGTAGCTTCCATCGTAGGGCTTGAACCCACGTCCACAAGGTTAAGAGTTTTGTGCTTTACCAACTGAGCAATGGATCCTTCAATATTATGGACGAAAACTTGTGTACCTTGAATTGTTGAAAGGAGCAATTGGTAGCCACCAAGGGCCGGCTCATGATAATATGATGAGTCGGGTCTTCAATAAGACTAGTAAAAATGACTTTGCATTAGCCCCCAAGTGTCATGGTGCATGCTTGCAGCGACATGAGACTTGCATGTAATCTCAATTTGAATAATGTAGCCCCCAAGTGCTGGGTTGTAAGCCTGCAGCGACTCGGGACTATTCCTTCCATTGTAGAATAAATCGTATGCTTTGATAAAATAATAGCCATTGTGCTAAAGCGACTTTGAAAACTCAATAATACCGGTTATTAATAACCATAAAAATCCAGCGATGTTGGCTATTCAAGATAATATAATCCGGTATGAAAACCTTATTCATTCAATATCATAGTGAAAATTCAGCCAAGTTTGGCTATTTGGATAATATAACCCAATGATTTATAAGCGCATGATTCCAATGGCGCAATCCAAATATATATATACTGGCGACTTATAGTCCAAAGTTAGGCCGGTTTAACAAACCAGTTTCTGCATACAACAAGTTTAAAGTGTCCTGGCGGTTTACCGCCGGACGGGTCATAATGCCCAACATATAACCCGGGTTTATAACCAAGGCTGCACTTAAGAATAATCAAATATGAAATATATCATACCTGTGACATTGAATCACATTGTTGGTTTACCAACTTTTTGTAGTAAAGGTGATAACCCCAATCTCGAGTACTGACAACTTTTTCCATATTGTGCCGGTTTATGATAAAACCACACAGGGTTATGATAGACACCGGATTATCCATATATAATACTGGCGACTTGTAGTCGAACCGGACTGTGTTAATAATCGCCGGATTATAATTGGTCATGTACTGACAAATTGTAGTTGAAGGTCAAGCCGGGTTAACGAACACCGGTTTACTCCATAATAAGATGGTAACATAAAATCAAACCGGGCAGATAGTCTCCGGATTAACATTTGACCGTGTTCCGCCAATTTGTAATTGACAGTCGAACCAGATTAACAATGTCGGTTTAAAAACGCAACAGAAGTAAAAGGAAATATTTATCAAAGCAAATTTCAAGCAAAGGGAATGATAAAACCATTTGCAAAAAGAGGCTATTGAGCCAATCAAATGGCGTTACCATGGTCGGACACGACCAAGCCCCCGATAGGCGTAGCTATGGTTCAAGTCAGCCAGGTCCCCAAATGAAACAATGGCATTATGCCGATCAAAAGGCGTGGCAATGGTTCGGGTTCGACCAAGCCCCCAAGTGATTCTGTGGCCTTAGGCCGATCAAGAGGCGTGACTATGGTTCAGACGTGACCACAAGTCCCCAAGTGATGCATTGGCATTACGCCGATCAAGAGGTGTAGCGATGGTTCGGGTTCGACCAAAGCCCCCAAGTGATGCTGTGGCACTAGGCCGATCAAGAGGCGTGACTATGGTTCAGACGTGACCACAAGTTCCCAAGTGATGTTGTGGCTTTCTGCCTACCAAATGGCGTAGTTGCTATGGTTCGGACGCGACCAAGCCCCCAAGTGATATTGTGGCATTGCGCCGATCAAGAGGTGTGACTATGGTTCGGATACGACCAAAGCCCCCAAGTGATCAAGAATATGATAAGCCAATAAGGCATGATACCCATGTTTGAACCGCGCATCATGGCAGTAGGTCCTCTTTGGCACCCTTTAACTTTTTGCAAGAGATAAATCCTTCTTGAACCGGATGTTAAACCGGATATTGAGAGATTCAAAGCTTCGTGGAAGACATCTTTCCGTTGAACCGGATTGTAAACCAGAATACTTTCTGATGACCCGGAAATTTTCTAACGGCCTCTTAAACTCGAACTTGCAAGAAGTTAATTCCTTTTTGAACCGGAAATTCTTAAACCGGATTTGAGAGCTTCAGAGCTTTTTGATTTAATTTGTCCTACATTGAAGAACTTGTAAGACAAAGTAATGGCTCCTCTTTTTTAAAAGAAAGCAATATGTAATATAAAAATATACCGGATGGATTTCACCTGATGCGTCAGGTCAGAGATTATCACTGCGGCGTTGATGATCACCGGGTGAAGCTGAAATTACTCACAGGTGAGTCGGCCGCGGGAGCTAAGCAGATGAGCCGGCCCGGTGTTGTAAACCGGCGCGGACGAGCAAATTGTCCTCCATGTTGTAGACCGGCACGGACGCGTGAACCGGCCGTGAGAGCGGACGGGCGAGTCGTCCATGGCGTTTGTAAGGCGGCGCGGACGGGCGAGTCGGTCGGCATGTTGATGTAAACTGGACCGCGATACGCGTGTCCGTGAAACTGCGCGGCACAACCACACGTGCATCCGTGGTATGATACCACTTTAAAGTGAATAATTACCCTACATATAAAAATATACAAACCAAGGCAAAGATAAACGGACTGTCCGCAGATCATCTTGATAAAAACAATATGTGTCAATAGCACAGATCTAGATGGATATCACCTGATTCATCTCGATGATAATAGACGGACTGTCCGCAGATCACGTTGGTAATGTTGCAGCCCATCTAGCATAAACATAGTATTCGGATGATCAGCCATCTCTTCATTTAGGAGTGTTTACTGTTCAATATTGTTATCCTTATGAGAGATAATTTTTGTAACCTTGCTGCGGGAACCTGTATACTGGCCAATTTACAGGACTGTTTTCCTCTCGGCAGATTTTTCTTCAAAAGCTGTCAGTCATTTTAAATTTTCTTTGCCCCTTCGCTGCTTGTCTTTCCCACTAACACTCCATCTTGCTCATCAGTTGGCCAGGTTCTCAAAACCAAAGTATAGTCACTTCCACACGCAGCTTCTGTTGGCTTCATGGATTCACCGAGTGGGTATGGCTTCAGATTTAAGCACTGGGTGACAACGGCCCAGGCAGAAACACTCCAATGCACTGTACTTGGACAAAAACGGCTTGAGATCTCCTTCCAACATATGAACAGACTGGCGATTCAACACTCCTAGCTTCACAGGGCCATGGAAGTCACGTGATAGTTTCAAAGATGCAAAGTCAAGCTGGAGTGACTCGATGTAAGATGCCCTTTGACTGCTGAATTTACAAGACGACAATGTGTATGCATCCTTCGAATGATATCACGGAACCGAGTACGAGCTTGATCCATTGATTCAGGTGTTTCATGTGCCTTGTGTCAAGAGCAGATGTGACACAAATATTCAGGTGACTTGGTGTGAGGCCACCCGATGCCCGAGGCGGAAGCAGACCACATCGGCGGCTTACAGGCAAAAGGTCACTCGACGGTCGGGCGGCTGGCAGCAGCAGAGACACTCAACGCGCGGCGGCTTGATGCGAGATGCGCTAGCAGCGGCGAGACGGCAAATTGGAGGCAGAAGCCAGCTCGGAGTCGAAGACAAAAACAATTTAAGGCCATGGAGGCGAGTGCAACTCGGAGCGGAATCTATGGGGACCGGCGGAACGCGGTTCAAGACAGGCTCGGTTGCTACGGCGGAGGTGCTCATGAAGCACAGCAGAGCTGGTGGCAGGTCAGAGAGGCGCCGTCCACCAGCGGCTCAGGAGGCCGTGGCTGCAGAAACGACGGAGGCCTCGGTAGTGACGGGGTGACTCAGCGCAGCATCGGGCGGCGACTTGTGGAGTAGAACGACGGCGGCTCGGCAGCTTAGTGGTTTAGCCATGGCGGCCAGGTACGCGGGCCACGCGGTCGGGCGACCGCGGATGCGGGCACGAGTGGCTCAACCACAGGTAAGGCGGAGCGCGACTGTGGCATACTGAAGCAGAAGCCAGTTCAAGGCGACTCAGAGCAAAGCAAATCGGAGCAGAGGGCGCCTGCGTCATGGATCCTGGCGATTCCCGCTCAGAATCATGCATGCACGGCAGCGAGGCGGAGGAGCGCAGTCAACGTGGCGCGGAGGCGCATGAACCGGCGGCAACTCGGCTCGCTGGCTTGACAGAGACCGACGACTCGGTCGCGGAGTCACGCAACCAGCGGAGTAGACCGAGTCATGATGTAGTAGTAGTTTTCTTTCCTGCCTCTTCTCTTTGTGTTGGCGTTGCAGCTGAGCCCCCCTAATAAAACGCGGCCGGCTCGGCGCGCGGCCGGCTTGCTGCGGTTTTCATCGGTGAAATCGGGCAGATGCAAGATATGGTGGCTGCGGCTCGACGCACTGCGACCGATGTGTGACCCGGATCCTTCTCCGGGTTTTGTTTGGGTGGACTCCCACGGCGGTTGAAAGAATTGTTCCTTCAGGGATTTCGACATAACCCTAATAATTCTCTGTCTTGCATCTCATGGATTGTAAAAGCCGGACCAGCGAACTCAAAGCTGATGAAAAGAACTGGTTCTTCTTTATCCAAAAAAAAATTGCAAACATCTCGATCCCTAGAGAAGATCCCTCAAAGAACTCAACACCACCGTGCGCAAGCCCCACGGTGAGCGCCAACTCTCGTGGAATTGTCACGGCAGATGTCCTTAGTGTCAGGACTTAGTCGCGAGGCCAACGCATCTATGTGGTAGCTTGAGAGGGGTTGAGCGGGACGAGAGACGCGAGGTTTTACCCAGGTTCGGCCCCTCACGGTGGAGGTAAAAGCCTACGTCCTGCTTCATTGATATTGATGATGATTATCACGGTTACAAGAGTGCTCTATCTCGAGAGCTATTGTCTAAACCTAACTTGTCCAACTTGTAGAACTTGTCAATCTTGTCCCTTTTGGGGAGCCCTGCCCCTCCTTATATATGTTGGAGGGGCGGGTTACATGTAGAGTCCTATTAGGATTAGGACTAGTCTATCTCTAATACAAACCGGATACAAGTCCAGGTCTTAACTCCTTGTAAGATAAATGTTTCTCATGCCTTTCCTCTTAAACCGGCCCACCATTAACATAAACCGGCCTTCTGGGCCTTGAGCCTTGTCATTCATCTGACCCGTCCGCCGGGTCACAAGTGTGTCATAATGTTCCGGCGGGTTGCTTGTAAACCACCAGGTCAGGGCAGGTCGCCAGTGAATCGCCAAGTGTAAACCGGGTCTCAAGTAAACCGCCAAGTCCAGCCGGGTCACCAATGAGTCTTCAGGCTCGTGAATCGTCATACCAGTGAACCGCCAGGCACGTAAATCGCCAATCCTCTGGCGGTTTACCAATGAAACGCCTAGTCCGGCCGGGTTATACTTCCGGCTGGTTTACGTCGCAGGGTATATCCCCGACAAAAGGCATGCGAGCCTATATAAGAACCAGAAGACGAAGACCCCTGACAAGATCCTTGCCGGGGACGGTTGAAGACCCCTGGCAAGATCCTTGCCGGGGACGCCCGTGAGACCCCGGCAAGGCCCTTACCGGGGGCATCTGCGGGGCCACGACTGGGCCCGCACCCGCCAACATTTTGCTGCCCCACGACCGTTCCGATGCGGCAACCAGCCCGCCAACTAGGCAAGCGCCTGCGTGGCAGCTTGCAGCTTCTAGGCCAGCTAGTCAAGAACCTGCGTGGTGACATGCAGATCTTCGTGAAGATCCTGTAACTGCGCCAGCACACCAGCCAGCCAGCCAACATGGCACTGCATGCCTCGTCAGATTGGACGTGCATCGAAGCAAGGCGAGGCGGTGACGAACGGGACGAGCTGTGCTGCCACCCCCAATAAAGCAAGAGGGCACATAGGTAGTGCATTAAATGCGTTTGTCCTACGGTGTCAAGCGATAAACTTGTGCACTGTAGATACTTTGCACCTCCTGTGTTCCACTGTGGCGACCCCTTTGACATATAAAAGGAGGTCCGAGGCATACTGTGGAAGGATTCGGACTTTTTGGTCTGGGCATGCATAGTCGCTAGTCCAAGAACGGAATAACACCAAATAAACACAGACAAGCAGGACTAGGGTTTTATGCATCGTTTGTGGCCCGAACCTGGGTAAAAATCCCCTCGCATTGATCCGTAGACCTGCTCTTTGCGCAGCCCCATGCCTTGCCAACAGAAGAAGGGATTCCCTGGGATCCCATAGGTGTCGTTTCCCCGACATCTTTGGCGCGCCAAGTAGGGGCAATCCTGAGGCTATGGAAATCTTGTCTGAAAGTTAGCGCATCGACTTCATCATCACCATGGCCCCCAAGAAGAAGGGGATCAAAGCGATCAGATCATCTGGAGTCGGACCGCCTGTACCAGTGTGGGTGGGTGATGGGGAAGCCGCGGATGGTGGTGGAGGCATGGCCCGTGAGCATCCACGACACTCTGGCAATCGGAGCCAGGCGAGCGGCTCTGGCAAGGGCTGAAAAGGCTTCAAAGATGCCAACCACTAAAGAGGCATCTCAGTATCTTCTGAAGAGCAAGCAAGATCAGCTTGGCTACTTGATTTCCTCCACTCTGAGGATTGAGAAGGGATTGGGTACCCTGACTCAAAATCAGGAGAGCTTGGAGAGGATCATGGAGCAGAAGTTCTATGACTTAGATGTGAAGGTCACTGAGATCCAGTCAGTTGTTGAGAAACTTCAGGATGAAGTGTAGGAGAAGAAGGGCAAGTCTACCACTGATGCTTTTGCTAGAGTGCCTAGAGGACAAACATCTGCTGCAATGCCTATCACAGACACCAGAGCAACTTCATCTGCACCAGCTACAGCTTCAGTGCCACCAGCTTCACCACCCACTCCACCAGCTCCATCTACATCAACTGATTCCTTCGTCCTTGGCGTGTTATCTACACCACCACCTGAAGACCAAGCCTGAGAGTCGATCTAGCACTATGCATTTTTATGAACTTTTTGGTAACTTGTTGCCAAAGGGGTAGAAAATGTATAGATCATAGGCTTCGAGGGAGAGTGTTGCTTTTTGTTCTCTCTTTTTGTTTGGTGGTTAAACTTTGTTTATTTGCTTGTTTCAGATACTTTATGATTTTGTGCGATAC
The DNA here is from genome assembly GCF_056163025.1 of Triticum urartu. NCBI lineage: Eukaryota > Viridiplantae > Streptophyta > Magnoliopsida > Poales > Poaceae > Triticum > Triticum urartu. The sequence continues at coordinate 410,632,825 of NC_141879.1, read as the reverse complement.
TTGGATGATCATGTGTTTGATCATATGCTACCTTAATTCTTGTTGGATGACATTATCCTTTTATATCCCCATATATGATCATTCACTTTGCTTGGTGATGAGTGCACATATTTCATTATTATCATTTTGAGCGCTCCACCAAGATGTATGTGACGTGGAAGAGTAACCCATGTTCCTAACTCATTGTGCATTTGCAGTCCAAAGCAAATCTTAAACTATGCACAAATTTAGGGGGAGCTCTTGCTTTTCACATACTTCTCAAAGCGACAATGTTTTTCACTCTTATTATCATTTGTCGAAGCTTTGATCTATATGTTGTCATCAATTACCAAAAAGGGGGAGATTGAAAGTGCAACTATCACTAGGTGGTTTTGGTAATTCCTAACAACATATAGCTCATTGAGCTAATGCTATTTCAAGATTAATATCTCAGGAAAGCTCAATGATTGGCATGGCATGGATGAGAAAAGTGGACTCCTCAAAATGCTAAGGACAAAAGGATTGGCTCAAGATCAAAGCTCAAGACTCTACATTTTCTATTATAGTGATCCAAGATCACATTGAGTCTATAGGAAAAGCCAATACTATCAAGGAGGGATGCGGTGTTGCTTAATGAGGCTCTTGCTCAAAATGCTTAGTAATATGCTCCAAAACCCTCAACTACTTTCTCACATCCACATATGACCTAAACCAAAAGTCAAACTCAGCCCCACCGATTCTTTCTATCCGGCGCCAGCGAGTTCAAATGTCATAGCCGCTGCCACAAACCCTAGGAAAATCGGTCTCACCGATAGGGATCTCGGTCTCACCGAGATGGGATTGTAATCTCTCTGCTTCCCTTCGTAACATTTTGGTCCCACCGAGATGAGCGATCAGTCCCATCGAGATTGCAATGTAAACTCTCTGTTTCCCCTTCGTAACGTTTCGGTCTCACCGAAATGAGCGATCGGTACCACCGAGTTTACCTGACCAACTCTGTGGTTAGCTTATTACCAAAATCGGTCTCACCGAGTTTGTGTAATCGGTCTCACTGAGATTATGTTATGCCCTAACCCTAACCATATCGATCCTACCGAGTTGCATGTCGGTTCCACCGAAAACCCTAATGGTCACTAGCTTTGCTGAATCGGTCCGACCGAGTTTAACTATTCGGTCCCACCAAGATTGGCAAGTTGTGTGTAACGGTTAGAATTTGTGTGGAGGCTATATATACCCCTCCACCACCTCTTCATTCATGGAGAGAGCCATCAGAACAAACCTACACTTCCAACTTATGTTTTCTGAGAGAGAACTACCTACACTTGTGTTAAGGCCAAGATATTCCAGTCTTACCATATGAATCTTGATCTCTAGCCTTCCCCAAGTTGCTTTCCACTCAAATCTTCTTTCCACCAAATCCATATCCTGTGAGAGAGAGTTGAGTGTTGGGGAGATTATCATTTGAAGCACAAGAGCAAGGAGTTCATCATCAACACACCATTTGTTACTTCTTGGAGAGTGGTGTCTCCTAGATTGGCTAGGTGTCACTTGGGAGCCTCCGACAAGATTGTGGAGTTGAACCAAGGAGTTTGTAAGGGCAAGGAGATCGCCTACTTCATGAAGATCTATCGCTAGTGAGGCAAGTCCTTCGTGGGCGACGGCCATGGTGGGATAGACAAGGTTGCTTCTTCGTGGACCCTTCGTGGGTGGAGCCCTCCGTGGACTCGCGCAGCCATTACCATTTGTGGGTTGAAGTCTCCATCAACGTGGATGTACGATAGCACCACCTATCGGAACCACGACAAAAACATATGTGTCTCCTATTGCGTTTGAATCCTCCAAACCCTTCCCTTTACATTCTTGCAAGTTTCATGCTTTACTTTCCGCTGCTCATATACTCTTTTCATGCTTGCTTGAATTGTGTTAAGATTGCTTGACTTGTCCAAAGTAGCTAAAATCTGCCAAGAACTAAAATTGGGAAAAGGATAAGTTTTTATTTGGTCAAGTAGTCTAATCACCCCCCCTCTATACATACTTTCGATCCTACAAGGAGGAAGTACCCCGGCGAAGATGCTGGCAGGGAAACAGACTCCACAACGATGATGCCGTCGCCCCGGCAAAGAAGGGCCGACGCCGCACGAGGAAGCATAAGGGAAAGACCGTGCTTGCCGTCGAGGGATCCGGTGACCTCGTCGCCGCCAAGAAGGCCAAGGCTGACGACCCCAGCAAGGAAGTTGCTAGGTGCGTCGCCTGCCGGGCCTTGGCGGCTGCCGACAAGCCAGGAGGCTCCAACAAGCAGTACTGCAAGATCCATCGCACCAAGGGACAAGACCTCCAGAATTGCCTGCAGGTTGAGCTACTTGCAGAGAAGCATAAAGCTGATTATGAGAGGCGCGATAAGGAGAAGGGCCAGGATGTTGTTGAGGCGTCCGGCAAGAAGCGTGGTGGTCGAGGAGGTCGCCGCGACAAAGATAATCAACAAGAGAGGCCCACCCGGGGCCGCGACAAGAAGGAGGGACATGATGATCATTATGGGGATGACGAGTCCGGCGTGCACGAGTTCCAGAAAGCAATGGAGGCCATGTGCCACGATGGTGGCGCCTCGTTGCACACCTCTCACCGCCGACTGAAGCAGTGGGCGCATGAAGTCACTGCAGCGGAGCCATCATTCGATGCCCAGAGGCCACTGAAGTGGTCCAGCACTCCTATCATTTTTGACACCAAGGATCACCCTGATCGCACAACTACGGTCGGGTGTTTGACGTTGTTGGTTTCACCAACAATACGCAACCTCAAGGTGACGAAAGTGCTAGTTGATGGTGGGGCCGGTTTGAACTTGATCTCGCCCGCCGTGATCGAGAGGCTGCAAATCCCCGATTGAGATCTTGAGGAGACGGGCACGTTTCAAGGGGTCAACCCGGGGAGGAGTCAGCCGAAGGGTAAGGTCACATTTCCCGTTACATTTGGGGGAAAGCTGAATCATAGGACGAAGATGGTTGTTTTTGATGTTGCCAAGATCCCCTAGCCCTATAATGGGATCCTCGGCCGCCTAGTGCTGGCCAAGTTTATGGCGGCATCACATTACGCCTACAAAACGTTGAAGATGCCCGGGCCCATGAGCATCATCACCGTCCCCTCTGATAGGAAAGACGCGCTCATCTGCGCCGACCAGCTTTACCGGGAGGCAGTTGTAGCAGCTGCCGCCAAGGCACTTGTTCCCGCCGCTGAGACCCCGGTAGGGAAGAAAACTGGCAAGGTCTCTGCCCCTGCCAGCATGGCCCCTTCCAGCAAGACTTCTGACCCCGGCAAGGACTCCTGCACAACCCTCCAGCAAACGCGCCTTTTCGGAGCGCCGCGTTCCCATTGGGGACGTGCCAGAGAGCTCCGCCAACGGGAGCAAGAGGTCCAAGGCTGCCCACCAGAAACCAAGAAGGTCCCCATCAAGGAGGATGGCTTGGGTGGAGCTTTTACCATAAGTTCCGCCCTTGATAGCAAATAGGAAAGCGCGCTCGTCACCTTCCTATGGGCGAATGTCGACGTGTTTGCATGGCAAGCATCCGACATCCCCGGCGTTCCCAGGGAGGTGATTGAGCACCACCTTGCTGTGTGTCCCCAAGCACGGCCCATCAAGTAGAAGGTCAGGAAGAAAGCTTTGGAGCGACAAGAGTTCATCATCGAGGAGATCAGGAAGTTGGAGGCGGCAGGCTTGGTCAGAGGAGTTCTCCACCCCGCGTGGTTGGCCAACCCAGTGGTAGTGCGTAAGGTAAATGGGAAATGCAGGCTGTGTATCGACTATACAGATATCAATAAAGTCTATCCAAAGGATCCTTTCCCTCTGCCACGCATTGACCAGATAGTGGACTCCACTGCCCGGTGTGACCTGCTGTCGTTCCTCGACGCCTACTCAGGATACCACCAGATCTTCATGATGAAGGAAGACGAAGAAAAGACTATGTTCATCACCCCATGTGGTACGTACTGTTTTGTGCGGATGCCTTTCGGGTTGAAAAGCGCTGGTTCGACATTTGCCTGAGCGGTCCAAATTGGTTTTGAGCCCCAGCTGCATAGAAATATGGAAGCTTATATGATGATATAGTGGTCAAAATCAAGGACAAGGACATGCTCGTGCAGGATCTAGAAGAAACATTTGCAAATCTGCGCAAGATCAACCTCAGGCTCAACCCAGAGAAGTGTGTGTTCGCCGTCCCATCTGGCAAACTTCTTGGGTTCTTTGTGTCTCAACGTGGAATCGAAGCAAATCCTGACAAGATTAAAGTGATTGAGCAGATTGAGGCACCAAGACGGGTCAAAGACGTCCGTAGGCTCGCCGGCAGCATTGCTGCTCTAAGTAGGTTCATCTCCAAATCTGCTGAGCACGCCCTCCCATTTTTCAAAGTTTTGAAAAAGGTGGGTCCCATGGAATGGACTCCGGAGGTAGAGGCAGCGCTGCAATATTTAAAGAGGTACCTCTCCTCTGCGCCAATACTAGTCGCGCCAAAAACGCAAGAGCCATTGCTTCTATATGTGGCGGCAACGAATCAAGTGGTCAGTGTAGCACTGGTGGCGCAGAGAGAATTTGAGGAAGAAGTAGTGGTGGCGGCGGAGCCATCGGATGATGGGCCGGAGCTCTCCCCGGCAGGGCCTGCTGCCAGCAGGGCGGAACCCCCCGGCAAAGCCTGGTCCTGGCGAGACAGAGTCTGCACAAGTGGGCGGAGTCAAACAAAAGAAGAAAGTGATGCAACACCCGGTTTATTTTGTCAGTTCCCTCTTGCCGGGGCTAGATTAAGATATTTTGGTGTACAAAAGCTACTTTTTGGCCTCCTCATGGCCTCGAGAAAGCTGCGTCACTATTTCCAAGCGCATGAGATCACCATCGTCACCCGCCTCCCTTTGCAACGAATCTTGCACTACCCGGATGCTACCGGGAGGACTGTGGAGTGGGCGTTGGAACTGCCGAGCTTTGGCCTCAAGTTTGAAAGTACTTCAACGATCGAGAGCCGAGCCTTGGCAAAGTTCATAGCAGAATGGACCTCAACGCCCGATGAAGAGATTCAAGAAGCCACCCTTCCCAGCAAGGATGCGAGCCGTGATTGGATTATGTACTTTGATGGAGCTTTCTCGCTGCAAGGTGCTGGTGCCGGCATGCTGCTCATCGCACCCACCAGAGAGCGCCTCAAGTGCGTAGTCCAGATGCACTTTCCCCGGGAAAAAAATCAATGAACAACACTGCGGAGTACGAGGGATTGCTTGCTGGTCTCAGGATCGCGGCAGACCTTGGAATCAGGAAGCTCATCATTAGGTGTGATTCGTAGCTTGTCGTCAAGCAAGTTAACAAGGATTACCAGAGCCCGCTAATGGAGGCCTATGTGGATGAAGTGAGGAAGCTGGAGGAGCATTTTGACGGTCTACAAGCAGAACATGTTCCCCGAGCAGAGAACACCATTGTCGAGGACTTTTCAAAACATGCTGCCCTCAAGTTGCCTGTGGAACCAGGTACCTTTGTGCTACAATTAACCTAGCCATCCATTGAGCCCCCAGCGGGACAGAACAAGCGAAGAAAGGCGAGCCCCGGCAAGTACTTTCCTACTGAGCTCCCAGGAGCCGCCGACAAGGAAGTTGCCGGGTACCCCAAGCTTGTTGGGGAGCAGCAACCTCCGGCACGGCCCCAAGCCTTGGCCATAGAGGCAGCTACCCCTATGCCCGAAGATAAGCCTTTAGTCCTTGCCGTCGAGCACCAGGCTCCGGCATGGGCGCAGCGCACCGTCCGTTTCTTCCAAACATGGGAACTCCTCGAGGAATAGGAAGAAGCAGAGAAAGTAGCCCGTCGGTCCAGCATGTACTAGTTTGTGGATGATACCCTATACAGAAGGAGACTGAACGACGTGAAATGGAAGTGCATTCCTCAGGAGGACGGACTGAAGCTGTTGGCAGAGATACATGGAGGCATGTGTGGCTCACACATAGGGTCAAGAGCCCTTGCCGGAAAAGCGTTCCGGCAAGGTTTCTTCTGGCCCACCGCTCTCCAGGATGCAACTGCACTAGTAACCAAGTGTGAAGCGTGTCGGTTCCGTTCAAAGAAGCTTCATCAGCCAGCCCAAGCCCTTCAAACAATCCCTCTTTCCTAGCCATTTTCGGCCTGGGGGCTCGACATACTGGGCCCCTTTCCCCGTCCTATCGGGGGCTTTGAGTACTTGTACGTCGCGATCGACAAGTTCACAAAGTGGCCGGAAGTGGAACCGGTGAAAAAGGTGATAGCACAATTGGCGGTCAAGTTCTTTAAGGGACTAGTCTACCGTTTTGGTGTGCCAAATAGAATCATCACCGACAATGGTGCGCAGTTCAAGAGCCACACCTTCATGTAGTATATCCAAGACCTCGGCGACAAGGTTTCTTTTGCTTCTGTTGCTCATCACAGAAGTAACGACCAAGCTGAGAGGGCGAATTTAAAAGTGTTGCGAGGCCTCAAGATTAGAACTTTTGACAAGCTACACAAGTGCGGAAGGCGCTGGATTGATGAGTTTCGAATGGTTCTTTGGTCGATCCACAGCCGCATGATTGATGAGTTTCCAATGATTCATAGGTATTAGCTACCGGGAGGATTGTGATGAGTTTCCAATGGTTCATAGGTATTAGCTAACGGGAGCTACCGGGAGGACACATGTATGAGCTCGAGAGATTACGTTATCCAGAAATTAAGATTTGGCAAGTGCCTACAAGCTAAAAGAAAGATAAGTGCCTCGCGATCTCCGTTCTTGCCCCTTTCCTCCCGGGTGCGGCAGGTGAAGGCAAAGAAGGGGCGACGGCAAACGCGCCGATGGAGAGCATGGTGGGGATGACCCTCGGCAAGGCGCGTGGCCAAGGGAGGAGGGCGATGCAGATCACAGTGTTGCCGCCGATGGTCAGCTGGAGTCGGAATCGACGTCCTCCCGCCTGCTACCCTCGTGGTCGTTGTCGCTGTCCTCCTCATCACTATCGCCCGAGGAGGAAGTTTCATTGTCGGTGGAGCTCTCCGCGCAGCACCCTAGGCGGGTTCCCAAGTGCCCGAAGACCTTGACGGAGAGCAGGTTGTTCTCCATTAATTTGAACTAGAGAATGTGCCCCTCTGACAGGCTATGGGCATGGGAAAAAGTCTTCCACCCACAGCAGAGATACATGACGTGAGGGGCGGGGAAGTCGATGTCGACCCGCATGTCGCCGTTCCTGCAGCCCTTCATGTGCAGCCTCAAGGCCTGTGGCTTGTCGAGCTTCATTTCCCGAGCGAATGGGGTGGGGAGGTGGAGGTGACCGCACACTGGCTTGTACAGCCTGATGAAGAACTCGTGGGGCTGGTCTCCGACATGGCCCTCCATTAAGGGGGGAGCCGCTGGTGGAAGCACGGCCGGTGCGTCGCCCCGTCCTCCTCTCCCACGAGCACCATAGCGGCCTCGGCCTCGCCCCTCCCTCTTCCTCTCATAGCAGGCTTCGCCACCATGAGCTCCGGAGGACGGGGACATGCTGTCGAGAAGAAGCCCTCGTCGCCGCCATTGGAGCCGGCGCGCCCTCTCACCATGGCGAGTGGAAGAAAGGGGCCAAGCAGGAAGGAGATGAATGCAGAAGGAGGCTGTCCCTCTCCCCCTTTTATAGAGGGGCAGGGCTGGGGCTCAGCCCCGCCAACCTAAGTGCGGCAGCCCCACTCGACCAATCCGGCCGCCAGAGGCACAGGGAATCAGGACGGACCCGCTGCTCCAATCAGCAACGCCCGGCTTGCTGCCTTGGCATTAAAGACCGCCCCTTTCGTATCAGCCACCTACCCTCCCCGAGGCATGCGGGACACATGGTGGGCAGGCCGGAATTAAGAAGACAAGTAGGATGACCGTTTTCCACCTCGTGATCGTGGCGCGCGGGCGCCATGAAGGCCACGACCCGAGTCCACTTTGCAAATGAGCCGCGCCCCTGCGGCTTCCTCTTTTTATGGGGAAGATGCGCGCAGCCTCTTTACTATTCACCACGGGGTCACACAAGCGTGCTACGACCGTTCCACGCACGACCCCCACGTCATGCACTCAATGCGGGTCATGGGGAAGCACAATTGGCGGCTGAGGAGGATAAAAATCTGCCACACATACCCGCGCACCGTTCTGGGCCTGGCCCAATAACGCTTCGCGCTTATGTGTGGCCCGGGCCCCGGGGCTCCTATTGGTGTACAAAAGTAGGGGCCTTTCTGCACCCCTTTTACTTGTGCACGGCCGGTCGTACCCACACTTGCGGTCATGCTTGGCGAGGCAGAAGAAGCAAAGGTACGAGGCTGACAAGGCAGCACTAAAGCCAAAGGCATGAAGAGCGAAGGGGCAAGATGGGTTTCCCCCGGCAACACCATTGCTAGGGTGGCCTACATAGCCCCGGCAAGAGCCTTGCCGGGGCGACTTGCCCCACACCAGCGAGGCCGCCACCTTTCAGCCTGAGAGCTCTGACACCATCAACAACATCGAGACCAAGACTCAGGGGCGCCCGCATGGTGGCATGCAGATCTTTTGTGAAGACCAAAGGCATGCGAGCCTAGATAAGAACCAAAATATGAAGAACCCCGGAAAGATCCTTGCCGGGGACGGCCGAGGACCCCCGGCAGGATCCTTGCCGAGGACGCCCGCGAGACCAAGTCAAGGCCCTTGCCGGGGGCATCTGCGGGGCCACGGCTAGGCCTGCAGCGGCCAACATTTCGCTGCCCCGCGGTCGTTCCGACGCGGCAACCAGCCCGCTAACTAGGCAAGTGCCTGCGTGGCAGCATGCAGCTTCTAGGCCAGCTAGTCAAGCACCTGCGTGGTGACATGCAGATCTTCATGAAAATCCTGTCACCGCACCAGCACAGCAGCCAGCCAGCCAGCCAGCCGGCATGGCACTGTATGCCTCGTCAGCTTGGACGCGCGTCGAAGTAAGGCGAGGCGGTGACGAACGGGACAAGCTCTGCTGCCACCCCCGATAAAGCAAGAGGGCATGTAGGTAGCGCATTAAATGCGTTTGTCCTACGGTGTCAGGCGATAAACTCGTACACTGTTGTGACGCCCCGAGACCGATGCGCCAGGTGTCTCCCAGTTATTCCCTGTTGTTGCCATGTCATTTACTTGCGTGTTGCATTTCATCATGTCATCATGTGCATTGCATCATCTGTTTTCAAAACCTGCATCCGTCCGGGTTCCCCCAGGTCTTTCCGTTGTCCATTCTGAGCCCAGACACACTTGCATGCGCCTGTGGCACGTCTGAAATATTATTTTATAAGTGGCCAGAAAAATGTTCTCAGAATGGGTTGAAAGTTGGCGTGCGGTGTTGTTTTGTTGTCAGTAGGCCGCCTGCCAAATTTCATCGCATTCGGAGTTCGTTTGACGACCCAACGGATAACTATAGCGACATTATAATCTGTCTAACATCGCACGTTCTCGGTCTCCGAAAACAGTCGCCGGGCTGCATTCCCCCTCTTTCCTCTTAGCCCTAGCGCTTCTTCATAGTCCACTATCCACCACCAGGCCTAACCTAAGCTCTCTCGTCAGCCCGCGGACCTCCTCGCACGCGCGTCCGAAAGCAGTCCTGGACCCGACCCGGGCAGTCGTCACCGTTGGATCCGGATCATCCCTAAACGTCTACAAAACATCTCCATTTTATTATTTGATCTCCCTAGCCTATTTTTCCTGACTGCCCGATTAAAATCGGAGGGGCCAAATGCCCCTATCACAAATCCACTTGCTTTATATATAAGACCACCACCTACCAAATCAACCTAACCCTAAAAACTAGGAGTCTTGTCCCTCCGCCGCCACCTTCCAAATCCTCCTCGGGATCCTTCCCGACCCTCCCACCTACCTCCTTCGTTTTCCCCAATGACCAACCAGTACTCGAGGTTTCCCCTCGATCCAATCCCGCAGCCTCCTCCCGATTCACCAGTCAGCCACCACCATAATCTTCAAATCCATCGATCCCCGACCACGCGTCTTGCTCCTCCTGTGCACCCCACCTTCGCCCGTCGTGCCTCATCGGACCGGCCTCACCGGAGACTAGCGCCGCTCCACCTCGTCTACAACTCCGGTCACGGAAACCAGCAGGAGCATCGTCCTCTCGTCGCCGCTGCCTTCCCCTCCATTCCCGTGCTCGCCCGACACCCGAGAAAGGAGCTCCCCTTGGTCCTCCTCGACCTGCAGCAGCCACCGCAGCCCCTCGAGCGGGAGGGCTTCGCCTGCCCGGAGCCCAGCGTCCCCGCCTCCGTCCGGCCATCCACATCGCCGGTGCACTCAGCAGATGAGCCCTGTCGCGGCTCTCTTTCCCTCCATCTCTCCCTGCGGCTCCCTCCTCTCACATCTCTCTCTCTCTAAACCAGGATGCTGCCCCATGGCCATCAACTCGCCGGCGCCACCCACAGGAGACCACATGCGCCGAGCCACCCACCGCCGTTCCGCCGCCTTCGTCTTGTTCTGGGTCCATCCCTGACCTCCGGCCATCCCCTGGCTCCCCGGAGAACACCTCTGCAGCGTCGTCCCGCTCCTCTGTTTCGACAGCCAGGCGCCCGAGGCCACGCGTTCCTCCCCTCGCAACAACACCTCGTCACCGTATAGAGTTTCCTCGCGCCGTCGCCATCCGACAAGTAACCGAACTAGGACCCCTCGCCCACCGGCCACCTCTCCGACAAGGAGCTCCCGCTAATGCCATTGCTCCTGGACCCCGAGTCCTTCATCGCTGCCTTGCTCCTGCATCGAGCCGCGCCAAGCTGTCGTCATTCCTTCTCCGGTGCCACATCCCCGTCGCTTTGCTCGAGCCCGCCAGCACTGCGCCTCAAGCCCTGCCGCGCCGGAGTCCCGTGGCTTCCGTCGCCTGCTCGCCGCCATTCTGCTTCACGCCGTTCCACCATGCCCGCTGCGCCCTTGTGGAGCTTCTCTGCTTCGCCCGCTCGCCCCCGTTGACCCGGTTCAAGCGCCAGCGTGGCCAGCCTCCTGGGCCGCAGAGCCAGCGCCAGGCCTCCCTTCTCCACCAAACGGTCTAAGGCCCATGGTGAGCTACTCCTCCAGCCCAGAGTGCCTCAGAATCGGCCCGTAGGTGTTTTTTTTCCTTTGCGCGATTTTATCATTTATCCAAGGATTTGCAGTTTTGTAGAAGGGTCCCTAAACTTCATGCATATTGTAATTCACAATCTATGCATCATATGTAAAAACCTTACATATGAAAAATGCTTAGATGTTCATCTAGATTTATAATATCCAATTTTCATGCATGTTTAAAATGTTTAAAATGATGATTGGTTAAATTTGCTCCTATGCCATGCTAAAATGCTTTATTTCGTAACTTAATAACCATAACTCCAAATCTAATAAACTTTATATGTAAATGGGGTAGAAAAATGCCTAGTTTAACATGATGCACTCATCTAGAATGTTTAACAACTCTAAAATTGTGTTTAGGGCAGATCAGTACCAAACCTAAAATATGCACATGAGGAGTTTCCGGACTTGTTGTTTTGTTGTTCCGGCCTCATTTAAAGTTGCCTAGATAGATTGTTTCATTATGCTTCACCTCTTGCCATGCTAACAACATTTAATATTGTTGAGTACATAAACGAGATCGAACTAAATAACTCATGTGGTGTTTCGTCAATATGCAACGGAGTTGCATATTGAGCTCCACTCAATTTGTAGGATTGTTTGTGCACTTTGCCATGCCATGCATATTTAAACCGGACATGCATCATACTTATTTGTGCATCATACTTATTTGTGCATCATGTGATGGTTGTTTACTATGTTGTTTGCTTCTTTCCAGTGTTGCTTTTTCGGGTTAGTTCCGATAACGTCGCGTTGTGAGGATTCGTTCGACTACGTCCGTTTGCCTTCTTCATGGACTCGTTCTTCTTCCTTGCGGGATCTCAGGCAAGATGACCATACCCTCGAAATCACTTCTATCTTTGCTTGCTAGTTTGTTCGCTCTATTGCTATGCCTATGATGCGATACCTACCACTTGCTATATCATGCCCCCCACATTGCCATGTCAAACCTCTAACCCACCTTGTCCTAGCAAACCGTTGTTTGGCTATGTTACCGCTTTGCTCAGCCCCTCTTATAGCGTTGCTAGTTGCAGGTGAAGATGGAGTTTGTTCCTTGTTGGAACATGGATATTTGTTGGGATATCACAATATCTCTTATTTAATTAATGCATCTATATACTTGGTAAAGGGTGGAAGGCTCGGCCTTATGCCTGGTGTTTTGTTCCACTCTTGCCACCCTAGTTTCCGTCATACTGGTGTTATGTTCCTTGATTTTGCATTCCTTATGCGGTTGGGTTATAATGGGAACCCCTTGATAGTTCGCTTTGAATAAAACTCCTCCAGCAAGGCCCAACCTTGGTTTTACCATTTGCCACCTAAGCCTTTTTCCCTTGGGTTCTGCAGACTCAAGGGTCATCCTTATTTTAAACCCCCGGGCCAGTGCTCCTCTGAGTGTTGGTCCAAACTAGAGCACCGTGCAGGGTCGTCCCTTGGCAGCTTGGGTTACGTTGGCTCCTGTATGCTTAGCTTATCTAGTGTGCCCTGAGAATGAGATATGTGCAGCTCCTATCGGGATTTGTCCGCACAGCGGGTAGTCTTTCTGGTCTTGTTTTACCATTGTTGAAATGTCTAGTAACCGGGATTCCGAGCCTGATCGGGTCTTCCTGGGAGAAGGAATATCCTTCATTGACCGTGAGAGCTTGTGATGGGCTAAGTTGGGACACCCCTGCAGGGTTTTGAACTTTCGAAAGCCGTGCTCATGGTTATGGGCAGATGGGAATTTGTTAATGTCCGGTTGTAGAAAACCCGAAACTTATCTTAATTAAAATGCATCAACCGCGTGTGTAGCCGTGATGGTCTCTTCTCGGCGGGGTCCGGGAAGTGAACACGGTGTTGGAGTTATGATTGAACGTAAGTAGTTTCAGGATCACTTCTTGATCACTTCTAGTTCACGACCGTGCTTTGCCTTCTCTTCTCGCTCTCATTTGCATAAGTTATCCACCATATATGCTAGTACTTGCTGCAGCTCCACCTCACATACATTTTCCTACCCGTAAGCTTAAATAGTCTTGATCATGAGGGTGTGAGATTGTTGAGTCCCCGTGAGTCACAGTTTACTTCCAAAACCAGTTGCAGGTGTCGGTGATACCGTACAGGTGACGCAACCGAGCTCAAGGTGGAGCTCAATGAAGATCTTGTTTGTTGTGTTGTTTCGTTTCCAGTTGATGAGTAGTGGAGCCCAGTCGGGGTGATCGGGGATCTATAGCATTAGGGGTAGTCCTCTTTTATTTTGGTTCCGTTGTCGGACCTTGATTGTATCTGGTTTATGTAATGCTATATTCATGTATTGTGTGAAGTGGCGATTCTAAGCCAACTCTGTACCTCTTTCTTATTCATTACATGGGATGTGTAAAGATTACCCCTCTTGCGACATTGCCTACAATGCGGTTATGCCTCTAAGTCGTGCTCCGACACGTGGGAGATATAGCCGCATCGTGGGAGTTACAAGTTGGTATCAGAGCCTTCCCCGACTTAGGAGCCCCCTGCTTGATCGAATCACTGGCGTTGTTGAGTCTAGAGAAATGTTTTGAGTCTTATAGGATTATATATATCGGAGAGTAGGATTCTTTTTACTCCTCAGTCCCTTCGTCGCTCTGGTGAGGCATCCTGACGTAGAGTTTTGACTCTTCTCTTCTCAAATTTCACTAATTTTTTTAGGATCACGCGGGTATCTTGGAATCTTTCCGATGGTTTTGTGACGAGAACATTGTTCTTGGTGCCTCCTGACATTTAGGGGTTGTGGCAATGTCCCGGGGAGTTGAGCTCCGAGGTGTTGTCGTCACAATTTTATCATTGCAGTTCTGGAATACATGAGTTTCGCCGACATCGAAAATCTCGTTTATGCAGTTGTTGGTGAGATAACCTCGACGCCACCCAGTACTGGGGCGGGAGTTTGGGAGTATTGCCATAACTCGTATAACGGATGCATTTCGAAGGTTGAGGTAAACGATTTTCGAAGGTTTCTTGGTTATGTGTTGAAGGATGGATACAGCTGGATGTAGGATTTGTTAGTTTTGGGTGAGATATTATGCTTCCCCTGTATCCCCAACACCTGATTGTATAACCGGAAAGTTTCGGGAGTTTATAAGTGGGAATTCAAGTAGCTCTTAGGATATCTTTCCGACAGATGCATGATATGAAATTGGGGTTCGACGTCTAGTGGTCCGCCTATCCACGGTTGGTTTTACAGTGGTCTTGTTGTGTCTTAAAGAGTCCTTGGCTATGCTGACTCGGGGACGCTTCGTATGTCATGTGCACTGCCTTGTACATGATGGTGCTGAACGATCGAGCCCGTGTGGGCCCCATCATGAAAACTTCGGACGAAATCTCTATCATATATTTGTTCCGGCTTTTTCTGCAAGCCAAGCCTTTGTTTTGTTTTGAGTTGTGGTATTTGAGTTGCTTCAATGTCAAGTGTTGATTCCATACCTTTCCTAAGCGGTGTTCTCATGTCCCTATGTGAATACTAATCCTTCTCGATCATTGATTTTGTCATTTCAATTTCTTCTCAACCGGTGAGCTTCCCTTCAAGTCGACCCGTTCATTTTCAACACCCGCAAGACCAACTCTAAGTATTCTCAACGGTGTTTGTTTCATCCGTTCCAAGTTGCCTTTGTTTTTCCTGCCCTCCCACCCTTGTTTTCTTCAAGGATTCAGATTTCTTAATCAAGTATTCTTTTTATTGATGGGAAGTCTCTCCATTCTTTTCCATCAATGTCTTACCCGGTGGTTCTCATGGAAATGCTCTACAAGTTCATCATTCTTCATTTTTTTATCTTCTCCGGTGGTTTCAAATCAAGCTTTCATGTTGATCATATCCTTTTCCTCGTTTCAAATGTTTTTTCTCATGCCGGTGCACCTCTTTATCATTCACCCCTCGTTATTCATTTGTTCCGTAGTGCTGAAGATATCTCAGAAGGCTCGTCTTGTCATTCAAGATCAGTTCAACCTATTTCGAGGTTGTTATCTCATTCTAGCCATTTAATTCAACCGGTGCATTCTCTCTTTTAAATTGTTCAATGGTGTATCTTTTGAGTGGGCCCTAACCCACAGGTCTATTCCCAGGATCTTACCTGACTCTTCTAATTCTACCGGAGTTATTCCCAAATTCTTTTCCAAGTTTGACATAAGAATGAGTTATCATCAATCAATTGCCTTTCTCCAAGATCCTTCAAACTCTTTTCATCATCGGTTCAACCTTTCTAATATTCATCCCGGAGTATCTCAACGATTCACGGTGGTGTTTCTCATTGTCATTCTCAACATTTGAAGACCGAAGCAGAGTTTCTCTTAAATCTTGCTCCATTCTCTTCAAGATTCATGATTCTAGCTTGATGCCATCCTATCATAATTAGTTTCGACTGTGAGATATTCTTTTCACCCATGCAAAGCAATTCAGGAGTCTTTTCGGTTTGTTTCTCAAGAGCCCCGTCATCTCAAAATTATTCATACCAACTTTCAGATCTCATTCTCGAAATCTTACCGGTGCGTCATTCAAGTATTTGTTAATCAGACCAGGATCTCTTCGGTCACTTGCATCTAAATTCCTTCAAGTATCTTCATTTGTTTTCCAATTCTTCCCGGTGAATTTGTGCTTTAGATATTTTCATGTTCAATTCTTACGGTGGTTCTTCCAAGATTCTTCTTCCTTCGTTTATCATATCAAGGCATTCTTGCTTTCCAAATTATACCGGTGGATCGTTGAAGACCTTCTTATGTTTGCGATATATCTATCTTAATCCTTTCTACAAGAATAAGTAGCATGCCAAATCCGTTGCTCATCATCAATCTAAATTGGTGAAGGATGTGCATAATGTAATTCTTATTCTTTGTTTCATCCAAATGATTCAATTCCTTATTTCGGAGGCTCATCAAATTCTCAGTTTCATTTGTTTCATCTTTGTTTTTCCGGAGTTCCAGGTCTTATGCTTTATCTTGCCACGAGGCTCCATCTAAATCATTGCAAGTCTTCACCTTGTGTTTTCAACTTCTCTTTCCTTTCGTCTGATCATCCTTTTGTTACCGGAGTTCTTCATGAAGGTTCTACATGTTGGTTCATCAAGGATTTAATTCCTTCTCGAAGCATTCATCAAGATTCTTTTCAAAGGAGCTCAAGTTTTTCTTCATTTTGTAATCCAGGGTGCATTTGTTCTCTCTTATCTTTTGAGGTGGTGTTATGTCATTCTTGATAATTTGAGTTCATGTTTCATGGTTCACATGTTGTCAAGAATGAGATAGTTAAACCCACCAATTTCTTCGAGCATGAGCTCTTCTCAATCCATCAATCGCTTTGTTGGAGTTATCTTGGGTGATATTTCACCTAAAGCTTTCCCTAAGGATTGTTCCTATTTATGGTGCTTATAAATGACCCAAGTTCTTCATTTATCCTCCCGGTGAAATAAGTTTCTTGTCTCCTTGTTCATATAAATCCAATCTTGTTTCCATTTATGGCAGGTTTTCACCTCAAGTTCTTGAGATGTTTTCCATAAGCCCTCAACAAGCCTGTTCTTTTCGTTGTTGATTTCCCAACAACTCTGTTAAATCTTTCTTTTTAAGGATGCTCTCTCAAATTCATTTGAAGTAGAACATGTTGTTTTCTTCTCCGTTATTTTCATTGCATTCTTTCATTTCTTCCGGAGGCATTGTGATGATGCTCTCTTAACTCATCATCTCGTATTGTGAAGATCATGCTCTTTCCTTTGCTTATCCATTCAACCAGAGTGTCGTGTTTTCATTCCAGTTCTCTCATCTTATCAAGTTTTACCTCCTTTCTCAACCGGAGTGTTGTATGAAATCTTTCTTACCCGTTGTGCCATTCTTTCAGTAGTTCTGGAGGCAATGTGTTGTTGATTTCGTCAAGTATCATCCAATATTCCTAAGTTTATGTTCAATTACTTCCATTTACAGTCGGAATGCTTCCCAAATTACATAATTCTTTCCTTCTCTATTTTGTTTAACCAGAGTTTTGTGACCTCTGCTCAAGTTCTTTTCATCTTATCAAGTCTTGCATCCTTTTCAACCGGAGTGCTATCCGAATATGTTCTTACTTGTTCCTCTTTCCTAACGGAGTGTTTTCAACTTTGTTCATCTTCGTTCTATTCTTTCTTTCAATTTGTTCAACCTCGCAAGGTTCATGCTTCCACTCGTTTTTCCAAGAAGCAACTCAGTTGTACCTCTTATCTTCCTCTTCCCTTCCTCTTCTTTTTTCCTCCGGTGCGGTCCTAGATCTCGGGACGAGATCCTCTCATAGTGGTGGAGTGTTGTGACGCCCCAAGACCGATGTGCCAGGTGTCTCCCAGCTATTCGCTATTGTTGCCATGTCATTTTCTTGCGTGTTGCATTTCATCATGTCATCATGTGCATTGCATCATCTGTTTTCAAAACCTGCATCCGTCCGGGTTCCCCCAGTTCTTTCCATTGTCCGTTCTGAGCCCAGACACACTTGCACGCGCCCACGGCACGTTCGAAATATTATTTTATAAGTGTCCGTAAAAATGTTCTCGGAATGGGTTGAAAGTTGGCATGCGGTGTTGTTTTGTTGTCAGTAGGCCGCCTGCCAAATTTCATCGCATTCGGAGTTCGTTTGACGACCCAACGGATAACTATAGCAAAAATATAGTCGGTCTAACGTCGGACGTTTTCGGTCTCCGGAAACAGTCGCCGGGCTGCATTCCCCATCTTTCCTCTCAGCCCTAGCCCTTCTTCACAGTCCACTATCCACTGCCAGGCCTAACCTAAGCTCTCTCGTTAGCCCGCGGACCTCCTCACGCGCGCGTCCGAAAGCTGTCCCGGACCCGACCCGGGCAGTCGTCACCGTTGGATCCGGATCATCCCCAAACGTCTAAAAAACATCTCCGTTTTATTATTTGATCTCCCTAACCTATTTTTCCTGACCGTCCAGTTAAAATCGGAGGGACCAAATGCCCCTATCACAAATCCACTTGCTTTATATATAAGACCACCACCTACCAAATCAACCTAACCCTAAAAACTAGGAGTCTTGTCCCTCCGCCGCCACCTTCAAATCCTCCTCGGGATCCTTCCCGACCCACCCACCTACCTCCTTCGTTTTCCCCAATGACCAACCAGCACTCGAGGCTTCCACTCGATCCAATCCCGCAGCCTCCTCCCGATTCACCAGTCAGCCACCACCATAATCTTCAAATCCATCGATCCCCGACCACGCGTCTTGCTCCTCCTGTGCACCCCGCCTTCGCCCGCCGTGCCTCGTCGGACCGGCCTCACCGGAGACTAGCGCCGCTCCACCCCGTCTCCAACTCCGGTCACGGAAACCAGTAGGAGCATCGTCCTCTCATCACCGATGCCTTCCCCTCCATCCACGTGGTCGCCCGATGCCCGAGCAAGGAGCTCCCCTTGGCCCTCCTTGACCTGCGGCAGCCACCGCAGCCCCTCGAGCGGGAGGTCTTCGCCTGCCCGGAGCCCGCGTCCCCGCCTCCGTCCGGCCATCCACATCGCCGGCGCACTCAGCAGATGAGCCCTGCCGCTACTCTCTTTCCCTCCATCTCTCCCTGTGGCTCCCTCCTCTCACATCTCTCTCTCTCTCTGTCTCTGAACCAGGATGCCGGCCCATGGCCTCCAGCTCGCCAGCGCCACCCACAGGAGACCACCTGTGCGGAGCCACCCAGCGCCGTTCCTCCGCCTCCGTCTCGTTCTGGGTCCGTCCTTGACCTCCGACTATCCCCTGCCTCCCCGGAGAACACCTCTGAAGCGTCGTCCCGCTCGTCTGCTTTGACAGCCAGGCGCCCGAGGCCACGCATTCCTCCCCTTGCAACAACACCTCGTCACCGTACAGAGTTTCCTCGCACCGTCGCCGTCCGGCAAGTAACCGGACTAGTACCCCTCGCCCACCGGCCACCTCTCTGACAAGGAGCTCCCGCTGATGCCATTGCGCCTGGACCCCGAGTCCTTCGCCGCTGCCTTGCTCCTGCATCGAGCCGCGCCAAGCTGTCGTCGTTCCTTCTCCGGTGCCCCGTCCCCGTCGCTTTGCTCGAGCCCGCCACCACTGCGCCTCAAGCCCTGCCGCGCTGGGGTCCCGCGGCTTTCATCGCCTGCTCGCTGCCATTTTGCTTCACACCGTGCCACCATGCCCGCTGTGCCCCTATCGAGCTTCTCTGCTTCGCCCGCTCGCCCCCGTTAACCCGGTTCAAGCGCCAGCGTGGCCAACCTCCTGGGCCGCAAAGCCAGCGCCAGGCCTCCCTCCTCCACCGAACGGGCCAAGGCCCATGGTGAGCAGCTCCTCCAGCCCAGAGTGCCTTAGAATCGTCCCGTAGGTGTTTTTTTCCTTTGCGCGATTTTATCATTTATCCAGGGTTTTGCAGTTTTGTAGAAGGGTCCCTAAACTTCATGCATATTGTAATTCACAATCTATGCATCATATGTAAAAACCTTATATATGAAAAATGCTTAGATTTTCATCTAGATTTATAATATCCAATTTTCATGCATGTTTAAAATGTTTAAAATGATGATTGGTTAAATTTGCTCCTATGCCATGCTAAAATGCTTTATTTCATAACTTAATAACCGTAACTCCAAATCTAATAAACTTTATATGTTAATGGGGTAGAAAAATGCCTAGTTTAACATGATGCACTCATCTAGAATGTTTAACAACTCTAAAATTGTGTTTAGGGCAGATCAGTACCAAACCTAAAATATGCACATGAGGTGTTTCCGGACTTGTTGTTTTGTTGTTCCGGCCTCATTTAAACTTTCCTAGATAGATAGTTTCATTATGCTTCACCTCTTGCCATGCTAACAACATTTAATATTGTTGAGTACATAAACAAGATCGAACTAAATAAATCATGTGGTGTTTCGTCAATATGCAACGGAGTTGCATATTGAGCTCCACTTAATTTGTAGGATTGTTTGTGCACTTTGCCATGCCATGCATATTTAAACCGGACATGCATCATACTTGTTTGCGCATCATGCCATGTTTATGTGATGGTTGTTTACTATGTTGTTTGCTTCTTTCCGGTGTAGCTTCTTCGGGTTAGTTCCGATAACGTCGCGTTGTGAGGATTCGTTCGACTACATCCGTTTGCCTTCTTCATTGATTCGTTCTTCTTCCTTGCAGGATCTCAGGCAAGATGACCATACCCTCGAAATCACTTCTATCTTTGCTTGCTAGTTTGCTCGCTCTATTGCTATACCTATGCTGCGATACCTACCACTTGCTATATCATGCCCCCCACATTGCCATGTCAAACCTCTAACCCACCTTGTCCTAGCAAACCGTTGTTTGGCTATGTTACCGCTTTGCTCAGCCCCTCTTATAGCGTTGCTAGTTGCAGGTGAAGATGGAGTTTGTTCCTTGTTGGAACATGGATATTTGTTGGGATATCACAATATCACTTATTTAATTAATGCATCTATATACTTGGTAAAGGGTGGAAGGCTAGGCCTTATGCCTGGTGTTTTGTTCCACTCTTGCCGCCCTAGTTTCCGTCATACCAGTGTTATGTTCCTTGATTTTGCGTTCCTTACATGGTTGGGTTATAATGGGAACCCCTTGACAGTTTGCTTTGAATAAAACTCCTCCAGCAAGGCCCGACCTTGGTTTTACCATTTGCCACCTAAGCCTTTTTCCCTTGGGTTCTGCAGACTCAAGGGTCATCTTTATTTTAAACCCCCGGGCCAGTGCTCCTCTGATTGTTGGTCCAAACTAGAGCACCGTGCAGGGCCGTCCCTTGGCAACTTGGGTTATGTTGGCTCATGTATGCTTAGCTTACCCAGTGTGCCCTGAGAACGGCATACGTGCAACTCCTATTGGGATTTGTCGTCAAGTGGGTGGTCATGCTGGTCTTGTTTTACCATTGTTGAAATGTCTTGTAACCGGGATTCCGAGCCTGATCGGGTCTTCCTGGGAGAAGGAATATCCTTCATTGACCGTGAGAGATTGTGATGGGCTAAGTTGGGACACCCCTGCTGGGTTTTGAACTTTCAAAAGCCGTGCCCGCGGTTATGGGCAGATGGGAATTTGTTAATGTCTGGTTGTAGAAAACCTGAAACTTATCTTAATTAAAATGCATCAACCGCGTGTGTAGCCGTGATGGTCTCTTCTCAGCGGGGTCCGGGAAGTGAACATGGTGTTGGAGTTATGCTTGAATGTAAGTAGTTTCATGATCACTTCTTGATCACTTCTAGTTCATGACCGTGCTTTGCCTTCTCTTCTCGCTCTCATTTGCATAAGTTAGCCACCATATATGCTAGTGCTTGCTGCAGCTCCACCTCACATACATTTTCCAAGCCATAAGCTTAAATAGTCTTGATCGCGAGGGTGTGAGATTGCTGAGTCCCCGTGACTCACAGTTTACTTACAAAACCAGTTGCAGGTGCCGGTGATACCGTACAGGTGACGCAACCGAGCTCAAGGAGGAGCTCAATGAAGATCTTGTTCGTGGTATTGTTTCATTTCCAGTTGATCAGTAGTGGAGCCCAGTCGGGGCGATCGGGGATCTGTAGCATTAGGGGTAGTCCTCTTTTATTTTGGTTCCGTAGTCGGACCTTGATTGTATCTAGATGATGTAATGCTATATTCATGTATTTTGTGAAGTGGCGATTGTAAGGCAACTATGTACCCCTCTTGCGACATTGCCTACAATGCGGTTATGCCTCTAAGTCGTGCTCCAACATGTGGGAGATATAGCCGCATCGTGGGTGTTACAACTGTAGATACTTTCCACCTCTTGTGTGCCACTGTGGCGACCCCTTTGGCATATAAAAGGAGGCCCGAGGCGTACTGTGGAAGGATTCAGACTTTTTGGAATGGGCACGCATAGTAGCTAGTCCAAGAACGGAAGAATACCAAATAAACACAGACAAGCAGGACTAGGGTTTTACTCATTGTTTGCGGCCCTAACCTGGGTAAAAATCCCCTCGCGTTGATCAGTAGACCTGCTCTTTGCGCAGCCCCACGCCCCGCCAACCGAAGAAGGGATTCCCTGGGATCCCATAGGTGTCGTTTTCTCGACATGCATGCAAAGACTTGGATACGGCCTCATAGGGCGCGAGAGATTTTGGAGGGGGAGTCCCTCGTATATGTAAATTTATGTTTTGTCTTTTAAGCCAGACCTGAAATGTTCTTTGGCGAGCTGGCGAACCCCTGAGCAGGATTGTTACTGAGACTTATCTTGATACTAGCAGGCCTTGAACAGGTTCTGGGGTTGCTGATGCGCCTTCCTCTTGAGGCAAGCCCTCAAAAGCTCACGAGGCTCTGGGCCTCCTGAGGAGCCAACGGTTCCATCCGAGAGGGCCATGCCAGGAGCATCCAGTGGACCGTGGTAGGATGCGCATGCGGCAATCATGTGATGTGTGCACTCTTGCCCCGAGGAGTCCTATCCAGGTTGCCTAGACACGCCCAACATGGTTTGCCAACCAGGCCCGAGCTGCGGGGCTCTCGTAAGAGGGGGGGTCGGGGGCGCGAGCCTTAAAAACAAAGCACGCGACCAGAACGCAATAAAACCGGCAGAAAACCAGAGAAAAACTCCCCCCAATTTTAAATAACATAGAAGAACTTCAACTCTCAGTCCGAAAGGAAGAAGCCGAATAAGTTACAGATAAAGGGGGCAAAGGGAAACAGCCGCGTCCGACACCTAGCTAGTCTTCTTGTCTTCTCACCAGTGTGGAGCTAAGTGCTTTCACTAGATGTGAGCATAGTCATTGGGGGAAAGTGTCGACAGCCAGCACGGAGCATGGTGCTTCCACTTGGACATGGGTGGGAGCCCCCGAGGCCGAGAGGCGGCACACTAGAGACTCCGGGGCGTGTATAGTGCTACCTCTTAAGCATGCGTTGGTTTTCCCTTGAAGAGGAAAGGGTGATGCAGCAAAGTAGCGTAAGTATTTCCCTCAGTTTTGAGAACCAAGGTATCAACCTAGTAGGAGATTACACGTGAGTCGCCTAGTACCTGCACAAACAATCAAGAACCTTGCAACCAACGCGATAAAGGGGTTGTCACTCCCTTCACGGCCACTTGCAAAGTGAGATCTGATAAAGATAATAAGATAAATATTTTTGGTATTTTTTTGTATAGATTGAAAACTAGTAAATGAGATGCGATCATAAAAAGAGATGCAATATAATAAGAAACAGACCCGGGGGCCATAGGTTTCACTAGTGGCTTCTCTCATTATAGCAAGTATTACGGTGGGTGAACAAATTACTGCCGAGCAATTGATAGAAAAGCGCATAGTTATGAGAATACCTAGGAAATGATTATGAAATATAGGCATCACGTACGTGTTAAATAGACCGAAATGATTCTGCATCTACTACTATTACTCCACAAATCGACCGCTATCCAGCATGCATCTAGAGCATTAAGTTCATAAGAACGGAGTAATGCTTTAGGCAAGATGACATGATGTAGAGGCATAAACTCAAGCAATATGATATAAACCCCATCTTTTTATCCTCGATGGCAACAATACAATACGTGCCTTGCTGCCCCTACTATCACTGGGAAAGGACACCGCAAGATTGAACCCAAAGCTAAGCACTTCTCCCTTTGCAAGAACGATCAATCTAGTTGGGCAAACTAAACCGATAATTCGAAGAGACTTGCAAAGATATCAAATCATGCATATAAGAATTCAGAGAAGAACCAAATATTGTTCGTAGATAAACTTGATCATAAATCCACAATTCATCAGATCTCGGCAAACACACCGCAAAAGAATATTACATCGAATAGATCTACAAGAACATTGAGGAGAACTTTGTATTGAGAACCAAATAGAGAGAATAAGCAATCTAGCTAATAACTATGGGCCCGAAGGTCTGCGGTAAACTACTCACACATCATCGGAGAGGTTATGGTGTTGATGTAGAAGCCTTCCGTGATTGATTCCCCCTCCGGCAGATTGCCAGAAAAGGCCCCAGATGGGATCTCATGGGTACAGAAGGTTGCGGTAGTGGAAAAGTGGTTTCGTGGCTCTCCTAGATGTTTTTAGGGTATAAGAGTATATATAGGCGAAAGAAGTACGTCGGTGGAGCTACGAGGGGCCCACGAGGTGGGGGCGCGCCTACCCCCCTGGGCGCGCCCTCCTACCTCGTGGCATCTCTAACTTCCACTCCAAGACTCCTGGATTGCGTTTGTTCCAAGAAAGATCCTTGCGAAGGTTTCGTTTTGTTTGGATTCCGTTTGATATTCCTTTTCTAAGAAACACTGAAATAGGCAAAAAACAGAAACTGGCACTGGGCCTCCGGTTAATAGGTTAGTCCCAAAAATAATATAAAAGAGCATATTAATGCCCATCAAACATCCAAAAAAGATAATATAATAGCATGGAACAATCATTATAGATACGTTGGAGACGTATCAGCATCCCCGAGCTTAATTCCAGCTTGTCCTCGAGTAGGTAAATGAAAGAAATAGAATTTTTGATGTGGAATGGTTCCTAACATAATTTTCAATGTAATATTCTTTTTTGTGGCATGAATATTCAGATCCGAAAGATTCAAGACAAAATTTTAATATTGACATAAAAATTATAATACTTCAAGCATACTAACCAAGCAATTATGTCTTCTGAAAATAACATACCCTTTGAAAGCTCATCCCTACAAAATCATATAGTTCGGCCATGCTTCATTTTCATCACAAAAAATGCTCCCATCATGCACAACCCCGATGACAAGCCAAGAAATTGTTTCATAATTTAGTATTCTCAAACTTTTCCAACTTTCACACAATACATGAGCGCAAGCCATGGACATAGAACTATAGGTGGAACATGTCGGATTTCGGGTTCTGGCAAACCCTTGAGGTTCGAACACTGGGGTGCGCACAAAAATCTCTCCCCCTCTAGCTCTCGCATCGAACCCGCAGAACAAGGGACGCGAGATTTATACTGGTTCGGGCCACCAATGCGGTGTAATACCCTACTCTAGTGGGGTGTGGTGGATTGCCTCCAGGGCTGAGGATGAACAGTTACAAGGGAAGAAGAGCCACCTGAGGAGAGGTGCTCTTGTGCTTGGCGAGTTGATGTGGTCGAGGATCCCCCTTTCTAAGGTGGTGGCTAGTCCTATTTATAGAGGCCCGGGTCCTCTCCCCAAATATTAGGCGGGAAGGGATCCCACAACGGCCAGTTTGAAGGGGGCAGCTAGTACAAGCTATACTGACAAAAGATGGTCTTCGCCTGCCACAGGCTCAGGTGGTGACGCTGTCCTGGGCTCCACGGTGACCTCCCTCCCGCCGTCCTGCTGGTCTTGGTCTTGTTGCACCGATATGGAAACCTTTGCTTGATGCCTCGTGAATCTACGCCTGCGCTTGTCTCTTTAGCACCAAAGAGGAAACAAGGACACTTCGTGCGCTGGCGCCCGCCTGGCCTTGGTCGTCATGGCTTACGTCATAGGGACCTCGCGAGGCGCCCCTTGCCTTGGTCTTTCCGCCCCTCGTGAGCCATCTTGGTGAGGCCGTCCCCGAGGAGGTCTTACGTCGTCCACCTCGTGATGCTTGGCCCCTCACGAGGGTCTTGAGTGCTTGCTGGTGAAGATGAACCGTACAGGTCCGTTGGTGGAGCCACGCCGTGGGCCGCAGGCAGGCAAGTCTGGGGACCCCGGTTCCCAGGACGCCGACAGTAGCCCCTTGGCTCAAGGCGCGCTCGGGCTTGTTTTCGAGGCGAAGCCAAGGGGCAAGTGCGGAGTGCCGCGGGACCTAACAGCCTGTGGCCTCGGTTGACGCATGGTGATTGATTGGACGTGGGCGTCTCCGCTTCCCCACACCACCTCGGCAAGTGCCCAAGTGCACAGGTCCCTCCTACATGCAGAAAAAATGTCATCATTACCTTAGATCATGGATGCCGGCGGTTGGCCTCCTCTTGGCTATAAATGGGAAGGGGGAGCGGAGCCCCCATCACCCATCACTTCCTTCGCTCCTTCTGCTTCTTCTTCCTCGCTTCCTTGCTAGCAGCGACACTCATGGCACCGGTGAGGAGGTTCTCGGCCACGGAGAAGGGGAAGGCCCGCCAGGTGGGGCCCGGCTCGCCACCACCCAAGAGGGGGCGTGGTCTCCCGCGCAAGCACGCCGGGACCCCCGCTGTAGCCCCTCGCGGCAGTGGCGGGAGTCGCCCTGGTCGTGGCAGTCCTGTTGATGAAGTGAGGCGTGCCGTGGTTGCGCGGCCTCCTCGGCCGCGCTTCCATTCGGTGGAGGTGATGCCGGAGTTCATCGTGTGGTCGGAGAACCCGACTGGCACCTGGCTTCAGCTCCCACGGTTCTTTGTCGGTGAACTGCCGTCCGCAGGTCCAGGCGGTCTCTGGCTACAGGCGGACGGTTGCTGCAGTAGGGCTTCGTGGGTCATGGTGGAAGTCTCCGCCATGCGCAATGCGGCCCTGGCCCGCGGCTGGTAGACGTTCGCCCGCGCACGCGGACTGGGAAGGCGGTGTGCCCTCCACTTCAAGTATGACAGCGACGCGACCGTCTTCGTGAGTGTATTTGGGGAAGATGGTCGCCACGTCGGGTGTTGCCCCAAGGACAATGACGGCGACGAGGTGCTCGGCCTTGGTGATGGTCGTGACAAGGAGGAAGGTGGCTTCGTCCTCGGCACTGGCCGCAACTCGTCCAGCTACGGCGGCTCCTCCTCCAGCGACAGCTCCAGCAGCAGCGGTTATGACCAGCCGCCACGCCGCCACACACGTTTCGAGGGTGGCAGCGGGTCATGTCATCGCCGCCCTCCATTGAAGCACGAAGAGGGGTCTGGCTGAGCTCGGGGGAGCACCATGGGTCCGTCCTCGCGAACTGCTGTGGGGGCACGCGCCACTTTTGTTTTGTTCTTTCATTCCTGCATTTAAGAAGAAACAAGTATGGGCCCTGTAGGGTTGTGTAATGAACCATGATATCCGAGTTCCTATGTTTCGTTTATCGTCCCTGTGTCGTGTTGTGGTACCAACATTTTATGTGGGCGTGTATAGATAACTTAGCTTGATGTGCCTGAAGTAGTTTCCGCCTCATGAGGCGCACATTCCCCTATGCCTGGCAAGGCCTCCTTTGCTCGGAAGGCGTTTGGGAACTGCAAAAAATCATTAGGAAACTCTTATTCTTCCGAATCCTGGTTGCAGGCGCCGCCGGCCATGACCCAGCGCTTCGTATCGTGGTACCCGAGGGGCACGAGTTGAGAGATGTGTGCCAGCTTGCGGGCTTGGGTGAGGGTGCCTCGCGAAGAACAGGAAAAACGCTCATGAGGGCACCTGTCCAGCCCCCTCACGAGGCATGCGAGGGTGAGCACGGACCAAAACAAAAATCGAAGGAAGAATAGAGGAAAAGGCGATCAAACCAAGAGGACAAGAAAAGCCAGAATGCAAACTTCCATTAAGAAAAGGGGCCAAGCCAACTACGGAAAGCAAATGAAAAGCCGCGTCCGGCACCTAGTCTAGTCTTCTCACCAGCGCGGAGCTAAGTGCTGCCACTAAGACGTGGGAGGGAGCCCAAGAGGCCCAAGGGCGGCACTCCTGAGACTCCAGGGCGTGTACATCCCCTCTCATTATTACATGAGAGTGTCACAAGCGGAGATCTTCACAGGCATGGGGCCTTGCTTCACAGGCGCTGGGCCTTGCTTCATGGGTAGAACCTCCGGAGGTGCTGGATATTCCAGGCGTTCTGGATGGGGATCCAGTCCTGTGTCCCTAGGCGTGCGGGGCCAGGCCTGGAGACACGGGCGATCCTAAACGGGCCCTCCCACATGGGCGAGAGCTTGTGCGGCCCTTCCCTAGAGAGCACTCGCCTCAGGACGAGATTGCCCACCTCGAGCGTCCTGGAGCAGACGCTGCGACAGTGGTACCGTCGCAGCGCCTGTTGGTACCTTGCCGCTCGGAGCGAGGCTTCACGGCCGCGTTCCTCCCCCAGGACAAGGTCCATCCCCCGCATGGCGTAGTGCTGCGTGTCATCGAACGCCAGGACCAGCGTGGAGCGATGCTTGACCTCGTGAGGGAGAACTGCTTCTGCTCCGTAGACGGGGAAGAATGGGGTCTTGCTTGTTGGCTTGGTCGCGGTGGTGCGGATGGACCACAACACAGACTGGAGCTCGTCATGTCAGCCCTTGCCGCAGGCCTCAAGCTTCTTCTTGAAGGTCCTGGTCTTGAGGCCCCTGAGGACCTCCGCGTTGGCACGTTCGGCTTGACAGTTGCTCCTGCGGTGTGCCACCGAAGCGTAGCAGATTTACGTTCCAAGTTTAGCACAATATGCCTTGAAAAGATTGCTAGTGAACTACGAGCCGTTATCAGTAATGATGCGATTAGGGATCCCAAACCGGCTTACGACACCCTTGGTGAACTTGACCGCAGATCCGGCCGGGATGGTGCGGACGACTTCTACCTCCGCCCATTTGGTGAACTTGTCGATGGCGACGGAGAGGTAGCGGTAGCCCCCAGGCGCTCGAGGGAATGGGCCTAAGATATCTAGCCCCCAGACTACGAACGACCACGAGATCTGGATGGTCTGGAGGCCCTGAGCTGGCCGATGGATCTCCTTGGCGTGGAATTGGCAGGCCTCGCGGGACTTCACCAGCTCGGTTGCATCGTTGAGAGCCGTAGGCCAGTAGAACCCACTGCGGAACACCTTGCCGACGAGGGTCCGTGATGATGAGTGGTGCCCACAGTCTCCACCGTATATGTCGGCCAACAACTCATTCCCCTGTTCCCTCGAGATGCATCGTAAGGTAACATCATTTGGCCGCTTCCTGTATAACTCACCGTCCTGGATGCAGTATGTCGTAGCCTGTCGGGCCACGCGCTCCGCGTCCTCCTCCCTCTCCGGCAGCGGCCGTTGCGTTAGGTATTCCTTGAGCTCCTTGGTCCAGCATCCCTCCTAAGGATCGAGCGCCAGGAGTAGGCGCGCTCCCGAGGTCGGGCCACAGGACGGGGCTCCCGAGGCAGGTGGTTGGGGGAGTTCCTCCTAAGGTGGCGCCGGCCTCGGGAGCGGAGGTGCTGCCGACGGCTTGAAGAGACGCTCCTCAAAGAAGCCAGGCTCCTGGGGTTGTCGCTTGGACGCCCTCTTGGTGATGTCGTCGGCCTCCTTGTTGGTGCCACGGGGTACGTGCTGCAGCTCTAGACCCAGGAAATGCTTTTCCATTTTGCGTACCTCCGCGAGGTACGCCTTCATGTGCTCGTCCTTCGGCTCGTATACCTTGTTGGAGAAGTTGACGAGGAGCTACGAGTCACCCTTGATGGTGAGGCTCTTAACACCTAGGGCCACCGTGGCCCTGAGGCCGGCGATGAGGC
This sequence comes from Triticum urartu, assembly GCF_056163025.1. Classification (NCBI taxonomy): domain Eukaryota; kingdom Viridiplantae; phylum Streptophyta; class Magnoliopsida; order Poales; family Poaceae; genus Triticum; species Triticum urartu. The sequence continues at coordinate 410,603,548 of NC_141879.1, read as the reverse complement.
CTTCGTACTCCGCGATGTTGTTGGAGACCTTCTCGCCCTGTTGGAAGCGGAGCTGCACGGCGTAGTAGAGCTTGTCCTGAGTAGGGGAGATGAGCACTGCTCTAGCCCCCATGCCTTGGTGTGCGAACGCGCCATCGAAATACATGACCCAGCCATCTCGTGCTTCACTTCCTGGCGAGAGAGACCGGTCCTCGCCTGCTTCAAACCCCAGGGCGTCGGTCCATTCTGCCACAAAGTCGGCGAGCGCGGCCCCCTTGATGACCCTAGTTGTGCTGAACTCTAACTGGAATGCTTGGAGCTCGATGTTCCATTCAGCGACTCTTCCAGCAGTGTTGGGGCTCCTGAGTACCCTCTCTAGTGGGTAGGATGAGACGACCTTGATTGGGTGTTCTTGGAAGTAGCGTCGCAGCTTGCGTGAGGCCACCAGAAGCACGAGCAAGAGCTTCTGAGGCATGGGGTACCATGCCCTTGCATCCCGCAGTATCGTGTTGATGAAATACACCGGGTGCTCGACGCGGGCAAGAACGTTGACGGAGCTTGTGCCTGCCGGCAGTTGGGGAGTCTCCTGAGACGACGGGACCTCAAGAGCCTGAGTACCTGTTGTGGCCTCTGCCTGCCCGCGAACGTCGTCCTGCTGGGCCTAGTCACCCATTGGCATTTCTTCAGCCCTTGTAGTGCCCTCCGGGTCCAGCATCGCCTTGGCTGGTGGCACAACATGGCGCGGCAGCCCCCTGGCCTGGCGCTCCTCCCGGACCACCACCAGAGCTGCGCTGGCGGAGTAGGGAGTGGCGGGAAGGTAAGGCACTAGGGGCTCGAGTGGGCGAGGCGCCACCATCATCGGAGGGTTGGTCAGGTATCTCTTGAGGTCTTGAAATGCTTGGTCAGCTTCTGGGGTCCACTCGAACGGGCCCTTCTTCTTTATCAGCTTGAAGAAAGGCAGGGCGCGCTCTCCCAGCTTGGAGATGAAGCGCCCCAGCGAGGTCACGCATCCTGTAAGCTTCTGCGTCTCCTTAAGAGTTTGCGGTGGGCTCATGTCTTCTATCACCTTGACCTTCTCTGGGTTGGCCTCGATCCCCCTGTGGGACATGAGGAAGCCTAGCACCTTGCCGGAAGGGACACCAAATATGCACTTCTCCGGGTTGAGCCGCAAGTCCACCTGGCACAGACTTGCGAAGGTCTCCTCCAGGTCCTGAATCAAAGTTCTTGCCTCCCGAGATTTTACCACAATGTCGTCCACATAGGCTTCAGCGTTCCTCCCGAGCTGCTGACCCAGGGTGATGTGCATCAGCCGTTGGAAGGTCGCGCCTGCGTTGCGCAGCCCGAACGGCATACAAGTGTAGTAGTTGACCCCACACAGGTGAGGAAGGCCGTCTACTCCACATCCTCCATTGCCATCTTAATCTGGTGATAACCTGAGTATGCGTCCAGGAAGCACATCAAGTCGCATTCGGTGGTGGAGTCGACAATCTGATCGATGCGCGGGAGCGGGAACGGGTCTTGGGGACAAGCCTTGTTGAGGTTGGTGAAGTCAACACACATGCGCTCCTTCCCGCCTTTCTTCGGTACGACGACAGGGTTTGCTAGCCACTCGGGGTACCGAACCTCGCGAATGACACCCGCCGCCTCCAGCTTGCGGGTTTCCTGGACGATGAAGGATTGCTTCTCCGTGGATTGTCGCCGTGCCTTCTTCACGGGGCGCACATTGGGGCACACCCTTAAGTGATGCTCGATCACCCCTCTTGGGACCCCCACTAGCTGCTTGGGTTCCCAGGCGAACACATCCTTGTTTGTGTGCAAGAACTTCACCAGTGCCTCCTCTTGATTTGGGTCAAGGTAGGCGCCTATGGTGAAGGTGGCTCCTGAGGACCCATCTTGCTCGACCGACACCTGCTTGGTTTCGGCCCGATCTTGAGTGAACAACTGCTTCTTCTTTGTTGGTGCGGCCTCCTTAGCCCCTGGGGTGGCCTCGTTGGCCGGTCGTGCCTCCGCGGCGATTTTGAGGGCGCACTTGAGCGCCGCTAGGGCCTCCTTGGTATCCCCAACTACGGTGAGGATGTCTTTGCTCCCGGGCATCTTCATGAGGTTGTATGCTGGATGGGTCGCAACCATGAACTGGGCCAGAGCCTGGTATCCAAGGATGGCGTTGTACGGGAGGCCGATGCGGGCGATCTCGAAGTCGATCAGCTCGGTGCAGTAGTTTTCATGGGTGCCGAAGGTCACCGGGAGGCGGATCTGCCCCAAGGGGCTAGTGGAGCCTCCGCCAACCCTGGAGAAGGGCTTGCTGGGTCGGAGCTGTTGGAGAGGTACATGGAGAAGGCCGAAAGCCTCCACGGAGAGCATATTGAGACCGGCACCGCCGTCGATGAGGGTCTTGGTGACAGCTACGCAGCACATGGTGGGCGTGCACAACATTGGGAGCACGCCCGAGCCAACGTTGGTGGAGGGGTGATCCCCCGCGTCAAAGGTTAGGTCGGCCTTGGGCGCCGCCCAACCCGGGGGAGCTCCTTGGCGCGTGGAGCCAGTGCCAATCTGGCGAAAGAACGTCTTGGTGTGACGGTCCAAGGGTGGTGCTTGTGAGCCGCCGAGGAGGGCCGCAATGGCGAGGGGCGCCGGTGCCGCGAAGCGCGTGATGAAGAGACCATGCAGTTCCTCCCAGGAGGTCACCAAAGATCCCGGCGGGCTGAGCAGCCAGGCACGTGGCACGCCGGCCAAGGCCAGGAAGAACCAGTTAGCCTTGACCTGGTCATCGCCTCTGGCTTCGAGGACAACCTTCTCATACGCCTACAAGAAGGCCATCGGATCTGCCGCGCCATCGTAGCAGGGTGGCATCTCTGGCTTGAACTTGCGTGGCCACCGCACCTGCCGCAAGGTGTGGGTGAAGGCCCAGACGCCCGCGGCGTATCCGCAGGCGCACGTCGGCCTAACCGGAGGGGTAGCGTCCGCCATGAAGCTGGACGAAGCAAGCGGAGAGGGGGAGCTTCGGCGCACCCCTACCCGGCACGCCAAATGTCGGATTTCAGGTTCCGGCAAACCCTTGAGGTTCGAACACCGGGGTGCACATGAAGATCTCTCCCCCTCCAGCTCTCGCCCTCACCGCAATCTCAAGTCTTAGCGCATCGAACCCGCAGAACAAGGGACACGAGATTTATACTTTTTCAGGCCACCAATGCGGTGTAATACCCTACTCCAGTGTGGTGTGGTGGATTGCCTCTAGGGCTGAGGATGAACAGTTACAAGGGAAGAACAGCCTCCTGAGGAGAGGTGCTCTTATGTTTGGTGAGTTCATGTGGTCGAGGAGCCCCCTTTCTAAGGTGGTGGCTAGTCCTATTTATAGAGCCCCGGGTCCTCTCCCCAAATATTAGGCAGGAAGGGATCCCACAACAACCAGTTTGAAGGGGGACAACTAGTACAAGCTATCCTGACAAAAGATGGTCTTCACCTGCCAAAGGCCCTGGTGGTGACGCCGTCACGGGCTCCACAGTGACCTCCGTCATGTCGTCCTGCTGGTCTTGGTCTTGTTGCACCGATATGGAAACTTTGGCTTGATGCCTCGGGACTCTTCGCCTACGCTTGTCTATTTAGCACCAAAGAGGAAACGAGGACACTACGCGCGCTGGCGCCCACCTAGTGCCTGCCTGGCCTTGGTCATCATGGCTTACGTCATGGGGACCTCGCAAGGCGCCCCTTGCCTTGGTCTCTCCGCCCCTCGCGAGCCAGCCTGGTGAGGCCATCCCCGAGGAGGTATTACGTCGTCCGCCTCGCAAGGCTTGGCCCCTCGCGAGTGTCTTGAGTGCTTGCTGGTGAAGATGGGCTATACAGGGCTACTGGTGGAGCCACGCCATGGGCCGCAGGCAGGCAAGTCTGGGGACCCCCGTTCCCAGGACACCGACAGAATAGAATATGATGATGGAGGGTGTGTGGAGAAGACAAAAAAATAAGAAAGTCCATCGACGCGGCTAATAAACAGGCTATGGAGATGCCCATCAATTGATTCTAATGCGAGGAGTAGGGATTGCCATGCAACGGATGCACTAGAGCTATACATGTATGAAAGCTCAATGAAAGAAACTAAGTGGGTGCGCATCCAACTTGCTTGCTCACGAAGACCTAGGGCATTTTGAGGAAGCCACTGTTGGAATATACAAGCTAAGTTCTATAATGAAAATTCCCACTAGTATATGAAAGTGACAAAATAAGAGACTCTCTATCATGAAGATCATGGTGCTACTTTGAAGCACAAGTGTGGAAAAAGGATAGTAACATTGTCCCTTCTCTCTTTTTCTCATTTTTTTGGGCCTTCTCTTTTTTATATTCGGCCTTTCTCTCTCTTTTTTATTTCTTTTTTATTTTTTATTTCCTCACACGGGACAATGCTCTAATAATGATGATCATCACACTTCTATTTATTTACAACTCAAAAATTACAACTCGATACTAGAACAAAATATGACTCTATATGAATGCCTCTGGCGGTGTACCGGGATGTGCAATGATTCAAGAGTGACATGTATAAAAAATTATGAGCGGTGGCTTTGCCACAAATACGATGTCAACTACATGATCATGCAAGGCAATATGACAATGATGAAGCGTGTCATAATAAATGGAACGGTGGAAAGTTGCATGGCAATATATCTCGGAAGGGCTATGGAAATGCCATAATAGGTAGGTATGGTGGCTGTTTTGAGGAAGATATACGGAGGCTTATGTGTGATAGAGCGTATCATATCACGGGGTTTGGATGCACCGGCAAAGTTTGCACCAACTCTCGAGGTGAGAAAGGGCAATGCACGGTACCGAAGAGGCTAGTAATGATGGAAGGGTGAGAGTGCGTATAATCCATGGACTCAACATTCATCATAAAGAACTCACATACTTATTGCAAAAATCTACAAGTCATCAAAACCAAGCACTGCACGCATGCTCCTAGGGGATAGATTGGTAGGAAAAGACCATCGCTCGTCCCCAACCGCCACTCATAAGGAGGACAATCAAAGAAACACCTCATGCTTCAAATTTGTCACACAACGGTTACCATACGTGCATGCTACGGGAATTGCAAACCTCAACACAAGTATTTCTCAAATTCACAAATACTCAACTAGCATGACTCTAATATCACCATCTTCATATCTCAAAACAATCATCAAGTATGAAACTTCTCTTAGTATTCAATGCACTCTATGATGTGACCCTGTCTTCGAAGAAGAGGGAGTTCAAGGGGAGGTCCAATCTTCACGGCACAGGATTGATAAATGGATGTGTGTAACTAGCTGCAAGCAGCTGAAAATGGAAAATAAGAGATTATGACCCGACGAGGAGGATGCTCACCGGAGCTTGCAATCCGAGCATTTGCCGATCCACAACCCGATATACTACCCCACACAACCACGCTCAAGTCGTGGAGCACGGGATAGGTGCAATCCGCAAGGGAAACCACGAACTCTAACCCACACAACATGATCTAGTCGTGGAGCACGAATTAGGAGCAACTTCTCAAGGAATCACGAGAATAAGGATAACAAGAGCTCTCCAATCTCAGGAGGAGTCTATGTCTTTGGTCTTTGATAAAAATGGCAAAAGTCCCCAATGAAGGGAAGAGCTAGCCTATTTATAATCGGGACAACCCCCCTGGATAGGTGTGAAAGAGAACTAGCTTCTGGAACCAGCTTAGGTGTGAAATTGAACCAGCTTTGCTTGACTAAATGGCTTTAAGACTTAATGGGGTAACTTCTGGAAAACTCTCATTGGAGGTGGTTGGCAGTTCTTGACCAAACATTGTTCACTAGGGTCGAACAATGTTTCCTTCAGCTGAAAATTTGAGTTCTGGAAACCTTTTGCAAGTTGGGATATCCAAACTCATGACAAACATTGTTTCGTCAGAATTGGAACAATGTTTCTTCAACAGACAACTCATTCTTCATGAATTCCTAACTTTGTTTCCTCGCCATAAAACATTGTTTTGCACAAACTGAAATGTGTTTGGCCTTCTTCGACATCACACCTGAGTTCAACCAACAACAAAGGAGGTGAAGGCACAACCATATTTTCAATGTCAAATGATAGACTTAAGTTAGCGTTCACCTGATCATGTATTTGCATTGCGCGACTTCTTGTGATTGGACCATTGATGGTTGGTGGTGTGGGGCCCATGGTTGGGATGTCCTCATCATCCTCCCCCTCTTGAGAAGGAGTCGTCCTCGACTCTAAAGGCCCAAAGTATGTGGAAAGATCAAAGACATTGAAGGTTGGGCTAACACCATATTCTTCTGGAAGATCGATCTTGTAAGCATTGTTGTTGATTCGCTCGAGCACCATGAATGGTCCATCACCGCGTGGCTGCAACTTGCACTTGCTTTGCTCAGGAAAACGGTCCTTACGAAGGTGTACCCATAGAAAATCGCCTTGCTCGAACACCAGCTTCTTCCTTGTCTTGTTTACCTGCTTCGCATATTGTTCAGTCATTTTCTCAATGTTCACCTTTTCCTGGGCATGAAGTTTCTTGATGAAATCAGCACGCTTACTGGCATCAAGGATAGTTCATTCCTACAGTGGCAAAGGTAGAAGATCGATGGGAGCAATAGGTTTGAAGCCATAAACAAGTTCAAATGGGCAAAATTTAGTGGTCGAATGTACCGCCCTGTTATACGTGAACTCCACATGAGGTAGGAAATCTTCCCACATCTTCAAATTCTTCTTTAGGACTTCTCACATAATCATGGAAAATGTCTGGTTGACAACTTCAGTGTGTCCATCAGTTTGTGGGTGGCATGTCGTGGAAAATAGGAGCTTGGTGCCGAGTTTTCCCCACAAGGTCTTCCAAAAGTAGCTCAGAAATTTGGTGTCACAGTCTGATACTATCGTGCGTGGTACTCCATGTAGCCGCACAACTTCCCTGAAAACATATCGGCAATGTGTGAAGCATCATCGCTCTTATGACATGGGATAAAATGTGCCATTTTGCTAAAATGATCAACTACCACAAACACCAAGTCACTCCCCCTCTTAGTCTGTGGTAAACCAAAAACAAAATCCATAGAAATATCTTCCCACGGAGTATTCGAAATAGATAGAGGAGTATATAAACCATGAGGATTCAACCAGGACTTAGCTTTGTGACAAATCTCGCATCTCAACACATAGCGTTCCACGTCATGTCTCATTCGCGGCCAAAAGAAGTGATCAGCGAGTACACTTTCAGTTTTCCTGGCTCCAAAATGTCCCATGAGACCACCAGCATGAGCCTCCTGCAAGAGCAACAAACAAACAGAACAATCTGGGATGCACAATTTGTTAGCTCGAAATAGGAATCCATCATGCAAGTGAAACTTCTCCCATCCTTTTCCCTTGTTACACTTTGAAAATGGTTCAACAAAGTATGACTTGTAGCATACAATTCTTTGATGCATTCTAAACCAAGGATTTTAACATCAAGTTGGGAGAGTAAAATGTGATGCCTAGACAATGCGTCGGGAACAGTGTTATCCTTCCCTTTCTTGTACTTGATAATATAAGGAAAAGACTCTATGAACTCACTCCATTTTGCATGTCTACGGTTCAATTTGAGTTAGCCCTTTAGATGTTTCAAAGATTCATGGTCAGAATGTATTACAAACTCTTTTAGCCACAAGTAATGCTGCCATGTTTCTAGAGATCGAACAAGTGCATACAATTCTTTATCATAGACGAAATAATTAAGAGTTGGACCATTAAGCTTCTCACTAAAATAGGCGATGGGTTTACCTTCTTGCATTAGAACTCCACCAATGCCAACACCACTTGCATCACATTCAATCTCAAATGTCTTACCAAAATCAGGAAGTGAAAGCAATGGGGCTGATGTCAATCTCATCTTCAGTTCTTGGAAGGACTTATCTTGGGCATCACCCTAGTGGAATGGAATGTCTTTCTTTGTTAACTCATTCATTGGTGCAGCTGCTGAAATTCTTCATGAACTGGCGGTAGAAACTTGCAAGTCTGAGGAAGCTATGTACTTGGCTCACATTTTTGGAGGCATCCACTCACAAATAGCCTTGATCTTCTCTTCATCGACCTCCACACCTTTTGCTGAACCAACAAAGCCAAGAAACACAACCTTGTTTGTGCAAAATGTGCACTTCTCCACGTTAGCATACATCTTTTCCTCCCGCAGGACAGCAAGCACACATTTTATATGTCCAACATGATCCTCCCAAGTATTGCTATAAATCAATATGTCATCAAAGTAAACCACTACAAACTTTCCAATAAAGGATCTAAGCACATGTGCATTCGTTAATCCAAAAGGCATAACCAACCATTCATACAAGCCAAATTTTGCCTTAAATGAAGTTTTCCAATCGTCGCCCTCTTTCATTCTTATTTGGTGGTAACCACTTCACAAATCAATTTTGGAAAATATGGTGGAGCCACAAAGTTCATCAAGCATGTCATCGAGCCTAGGAATAGGGTGGCGATATCTCAATGTTATGATGTTAATGGATCTACAATCAATGCACATGCGCATGGTATCGTCTTTATTTGGAACTAAAAGAATGGGAACATCACAAGGAGAAAGACTTTCCCTTACATACCCTTTGTTAAGAAGATCTTCTACTTGCCTCTGAATTTCCTTCGTCTCCTCTGGGTTTGCTCAATACGGTGGTCGGTTTGGTAGTGTGGCGCTCAGAACCAAGTCGATTTGGTGCTCAATGCCCTGCTTTGGTGGCAAACCAGGTCATACCTCCTTGGGAAACACATACTCCTGCAAAAGATCAAAGACAACACTAGGAAGAGTTGAGGGTAAGTCGTTAGCAACCAATAAAGTTTCCTTGTACATGAGTACAAAGAATAGAGTATTAGGTTCTCTCAATTCTTGCATATCCCTTTTCCTAGCCGTCATAACTAATCATATTTTTCCCGGGGCTTGGTCATATTTGGCTGTGGAGCTTTTGGCTGTGGAAACACTCCCTCACTATGTTGGTGGCTCACTCGTTCTGTATGATCACTCTCTCCCTTTTTACTTCCTTTTCTTTTCATCTCATCAAGATAGACTTCCTCGGGTGTCATGGGCAGCCAAGTGAACTTTTCTCCTCTATGGACAAAACATAAGCGATTCGCACACCCGCTGATTTGCACATCACGGTCATGCAACCACGGTCGCCCAAGAAGCAAGTGACAAGCGTGCATCCGAACCACATCACACTCAACATCATCCTGATATGTCCCTACTGAAATTGGTATTTGCACGCTGCTAATCACCTTAATTGCGCCGCAATCATTCAGTCATTACATGCGGTGTGGGTGTGGGTGATGTTTTGTTTGCAATTGAAGCTTCTCGACTGAGGGAGTCCTGGATTAGGGGGTCACCGGACAGCCGGACTATATCCTCTGGCCGGACTGTTAGACTATGAAGATACCGGATTGAAGACTTCGTCTCGTGTTCGGATGGGACTCTACTTGGCGTGGAAGGCAAGCTAGGCAATACGGATATGTATATCTCCTCATTTGTAACCGACCTTGTGTAACCCTAGCCCTTTCCGGTGTCTATATAAACCGGAGAGTTTTAGTCCGTAGGACAACATACAATCATACCATAGGCTAGCTTCTACGGTTTAGCCTCTTCGATCTCGTGGTAGATCAACTCTTCGATCTCGTGGTAGATCTCGTGGTAGACCATACCCATATCATCAAGAATAAATCAAGCAGGACGTAGGGTTTTACCTCCATCAAGAGGGCCCGAACCTGGGTAAAACATCGTGTCCCCTGCCTCCTGCTACCATCCGCCTTAGACGCACAGTTCGGGACCCTCTACCCGAGATCCGCCGGTTTTGACACCGACATCAACCATCTCCGTACTTGCAATATTGTTTCAGCTTCCACTATCAACAATCACTTGACATATCTTGGAGTTGATAAGGCAACGGGTGTGGAAAAGATTATGCCGCTGCCCCTTTTCCTCCTCCACAACCTGGACGTTAAGTGAACGACATACAACCAAAGCTTCTCCAGCAAGTTCCTCATGAGATAAAATAGTTCCTCCTACTTCCCAAACTTGCTCCTCTTCCACTTCATCATTGCCATCTTCAGGGTCACATTCATACTCCCATTCACCTCGTTCATTGATGAACATACACTACAAAAAAATACACTTCCGTGATGATACGTGTTTGTCACAGTAGGTCACGTTTTCTGTCATGCATGTACATCCATGAAAATTTTATGATAGAATCAAGATAGTCATACCTGTGCTGTCATAGAAGTGTTCCATGACATTACCAAAATTATCATCACGGAAGTGTCCACTTCCATGACGATAAATCGCGCGCCACAGAAGTGCTTTTGTCAAGGGTGACCGACACGTGGCATCCACCGTAACGGAACGCCGTTAAGCTATCGGGTCCGATTTTGGATCCGATAACCCGTTAACAGCCCGGACCAATGGGGATTTTCCACGTGTAAAATCATCATTGGCCGGAGGAAACACGTGTTGCCTCACCGTTGGGACAGATCTCACCCACTCATTGGACAAGAGGCGCCTATGATAGGTCGACACATGGCACGACCCAACAGTGGCCTATTCCGGTGAAAAAGGCCGGCCCAGTAAAAAATAGCAGGCTGGCCCATATAAGGCCTACTTGTGTTAGGTCCATTTAAGCCCACGGCCCATATGAGATGTGCCAATTCGGCCCGTCAACGGCCCGTTAAAGATTTGACACCATTGCAGCCCATTGTTAGTTCGAGCCCGTTAACAACCCGCTATATATTTGGGCTCAATATCGGCCCGATGAGATTTCGGCCTGTTAATGGCCCATTCAGTGGATGGGCCAAATTTCACGATATACATCTTTAGGACTTTTAGCGACCCATTTAAGTGTTGGGCCAATTTCCGGCCCAGTGTGTCTTTTAGCCTGGTGAAGGCCCATATATCTGCTGGGCCATTTGTAGTTGGACCTGAGTTTTGGCCTTTTAGTGACCCATTTAAGTGTTGGGCCAATTCTCGGCCCTATCTGCCTTTCAGCCTGTTAACGGACCATAAATGAGTTGGGCCCTTTGTTGTCGGACCTGTGTTTTGGCCTTTTAACGGCCCATGCCCTTCATTGTCCAATACCAGCCCGGTTTATCTTTTGGCCTCCTAAAGGCCCACAACACAGTTGGGCCATTTACAATACGACCTGACTTTTGGCCTCTTAGCGGCCCATGCTCTTCATGGTCGAGTACAAGCCCGCTGTCTCTTTTGGCCTGCTAAAGGCCCACAGTATAGTTGTGCCATATGTAGCCCAAACTTAGTAATGACCTGTTAACGGCCCGTGAAATCAATTGGGCCCACCTGTTGCCCGCTTCGATGTCAGCTTGTTAACGACCCGTGAGTTAAGAGGGCCGACTATTAACTTTCGGCCTGGTAACGACCCATTAACTTAATGGGCCCACTAAAGTTCATACATGTCTTTAGGCCAAATTAGATAATTTGAGCCGATTACGACGAGCAATTATGCACAGGACCAAAACCGATCAAGCAAAGGTACGGCATATAGGGAAAAACGTTGCACATCCAGCATATATTACATGAAATTACATCCATTGGGCAATCAAAGACTGCCAATGCAAATAAATGAACAGAACCTAACGATCTACAACGTCACAATCTGCAACCTCAGCATGGATGACGCCGATAAGCATGTGGGCAAGTTCTTGCTGCTTTGCTACACTGTCTCTGAAAACATTGATCAGTTGTTGTGTCGCACGACTCAGCACCTCTGATTCCTCCACCATTTCCATCAATCCTTTAGCCATTAATTGGTTCACAAACATACATTTTTCCGTTGCATTCGAGACAGAGGATACTGAACAGATTCAGATGGCGATTTTGGCAGGCTTGTATTATTGATAGTGGAGAGTCTCTCAACCACTGCATCATAACATAAATTAGGAGGGGAACCAAACAGATTAATCATGAGTTATTGGCATATTACCTGGCCTAGATTTATTGGAAAGAAAATATGGGGTTGCCTTGCTGTTTTCAGAGTTTGTCTTCTTATCTTCAGCAGCCTGCACCAAATTAAGACACTAGCATTGCAATGATTGGCCAAGTTAGATAATAGGAAAGCAACATTGGCACAACGAACGTTTGGGCAACTAACCAACACCAAATTAACACAATATGGCACAACTATCATCAGCCAGGTAAGGTAATACGAAAGCAACATTGACACAATGAATGAATGGGCAACCAGCGTGGCACTACAATTCAGTAATGTGCATGATATGAGATAGTACAGTCATGTATCTCAGTATGAAAAACTACCAGGCATTTTTCTTTACAAAAATGAACATTGGCGCTGTCGATGTCAAAACCGGCGGCTCTCAAGTAGGGGGTCCTGAACTGTGCGTCTAAGGCGGATGGAAATAGGAGACAGGGGACACGATGTTTTACCCAGGTTTGGGCCCTCTTAATGGAGGTAAAACCCTATGTCCTGCTTGATTATTCTTGACAATACGAGTAGTACAACAGTTGATCTACCACGAGATCAGAGAGGCTAAACCCTAGAAGCTAGCCTATGGTATAGACACCGGAGGGGGCTAGGGTTACACAAGGTCGGTTACAAAGGAGGAGATATACATATCCGTATTGCCTAGCTTGCCTTCCACGCCAAGTAGAGTCCCATCCGGACACGGGACGAAGTCTTCAATATTGTATCTTCATAGTCCAACAGTCCGGCCAAAGGTTACAGTCTGGCTGTCCGAAGACCCCTTAATCCAGGACTCCCTCAGTAGCCCCCGAACTAGGCTTCAATGACGATGAGTCCGGCACACAGTGTTGTCTTCGGCATTGCAAGGCGGGTTCTTCTCCAAATTTCGAACGTTTGTCAAGCAGTGTCCGGTCCCATAAATGTTGAACCTCTTGGCTTCTGCACCCAATAAGGCCTTTCTTCCATGCGTCGAATGAATGCGAGGCGCCAGGGCATTTTTACATTCGCCCCCCTAGCGAGATAAATAAATTGTCAATTAAAGGGATGGGGATTCTTAGATCCAATCCATACCATCCTCCCCCAGTGAGAATCCATCGGAGTGTGCTTCGAAAAAATCCACTCCAGCATGGCCGACCTCCGCAGCTCCTCTTCCCGCCCCCGTAGCCCTAAGCCTGGTGATTGGGAGAGGTGTTCAGTCCCACGCAGTCGATTAGTCGAGCTGCAGACTAAGGGATTTCTCCCTTCGGCGTATATGGTGCCCGTCCGAGCCGGGCTCGCCACCTACAATGGCGGGGAGCAAGCGGAGAGCTTCCCCAGCCCCTCTACGGGGGAGCGGGTATGCCTTGTCCCTTATTTGTTGAGGGGACTCGGATTTCCGATTCATCCGTTCCTCCGCGGGCTCCTGGAATTTTATGGCCTCCAGCTGCATAATTTCACCCCTGCTTCCATTTTACACATTGCCGGCTATGTTGCCCTCTGCGAGTTATTTCTGGGCTACGAGGCTCATTTCGAGCTGTGGAAAAGGTTATTTTGCCTCGTCCCTCGCACACAGAAGGGGTCACTTTATCAAGTGGGCGGAGCCGAAATATGGCGCATCGCCGAAACCAGATACCTGTCCGGTACTCTGAAGAAGACGTCCGAAGACTGGCCTTTGGAATGGTTCTATATGGAGGACGTCCCCCTTCCAGACCCTTTTCGGCGGGGTCTTCCTGAGTTCAGCAATGCTCCTATGAAGAAACGCCGAAGTTGGCGCCCACAAAGCCCCCAGGAGGAAGACAACGGAGAAGTCCTCTACCTGATGAACCGGATTAAAGCGCTGGAGGCCATAATGTGGGGAGTGCAACCACTTCAATATCGAGGGCACCCCTTGTGATGTTTTAACGGGGAAGATGACACCACCCGTTGCGAGCGTAAGGGTCCGGACAACGCCGCCACTTTAGCAAAAGTTCTATCTAAATTGTTCAAGGGAGAGGAAGAGGAATTCATCCGCATTAAGCCACCGGATGGATTCTCCATGTACAACCCCCAAGCTGGGTGAGTTATATCTCCTTAATCCCGTTCTTCCCGCATTATTTGTTGTAGGTACTCACCTTGCCATTTTGTGGCAGGAACTGCGAAAAGCCATAAGGGAGGTCAACAGCCCATCTCCACAACCAGAGGACCCCGACCGGGCTCTCGATGCCGGACTCGAAGAAGATCCGGTCATATTCATGGAGCTGATAGACCGACAGTTCTATCAATTAAGCTGTGATGACGCCATGGTGGCCATTACGGCCAACTATCCCGGACTGCTTCCTGCGTCGCATGTAAGAAAAACCAAAAACCCCAACCCCAAAAACTAGGATCCCCTTTTAGACACTTCACCTACCACATACATATGGTGCTTTTACAGGTAAGGCATTCGGGACGCCATGCCGAACCGGCAGCAACTCGCCAACAAGAGGCACCGAGGCCGGGCAGGCCAAAAAGGGAGGCGATTAGGACGGAGACGCCGGCACAAAGGTATGACAGAAACCCCGCTCCGTGGTTGTTGTCTTTCTTGAAATGTAATGACGTCCATGTTTCTTTGACAGAAAAAATGCTCGCCGGAATGTGTCCGGCGATGCTGCCGATCATGCTTCCACTAGTTGGGCTCCAGGACCGGACATAGAGGCGGAAGCTGACATGGGGCGGACGCCGGATAGTCCCCCTACAGAGGATGCGGATAGGCTATCTGCTACACATTCAGAAGTGGAGAGCGCCATGAATCATAGGCGTCGCCGGGCCGTACTCCGCGACACTTGCTTCTCACCAGAGGCATTTGATGCCTTCAATTCTGGAGAGGCGTACCTCCGTGCTGCTCAAAGTGGTCTAGCCAGAGCCACGAACCAGTATGTAAAGGATGTACAGGTAAGAAAATCTGACGATTATATGTATCCGTAGCCCCTGAGACTTGAAACAGTTAGCAGAACTGATTTAAGGATCATCTTATTGTGCAGGTTCTTACATAGAAGAATAGTCGACTGTCACAGGAGCTGGAGGAATGCAAGACCCAACTTGGGGCTGCTGCTGCCGCATTGAAGTAACCTCAAAAGTCCCCAGCTGGCAACATTTCTTTCAAAAATGATAAGTACCATATAGCGAGCGGCATGGCTGCAGATCTAATAATAGATGTTGCAGATAAATCCGGAGAGAATCCGGAGGAGCAGCACATCGTACGACTGCTAAAGGCGAAAGCGTGCTGACTGAGGTCAGGCGGGAGAAAAACAATATCCAAGACGCCAATACCAAGCTGAGCGTGGCACTGAAAGATGTTCGAGCCTAGCTGGCGGACTCCGAGAAGGAGAATAAGCGGCTTCGACGCGCATATTTAGTAAGTGCTTGAACGAACCCTTAATAAATGGGATGGCGAAGAAGCCGGCTAACAGAGTTATGTCTGCAGGTATGCTGACGGGTCGTCCCGCAGAGGTGATGTCCACGTCTGCGGGTGATCTTCTAATCGATCTCTCACAACTGCACGAACAAGTTTGGCAGGTGATGCAAGGTATTGCCCAGGCCTTGTGGCCATCCGTCTCCCTGCCAGAAGGCGTTGGAGAGCTTGTGGAGAAGCTCAAGGGAGCACGGCGATGCTTCCGATTATGGAAGATATCTGCCTGTCGTCAAGGTGCCAGGGAAGCCTGGGCCATGGTGAAGACGCGGTATACCAAGGCTGACCCAAATCACATGGCCGAGGTCAGACCTGTGGGGCCCGGCGGGAAAGAGATCCCTGTTAGCTTAGTCTATGGGCAAGTAGAATTAGCCGCAAAGAATTCCCAACAGGATTGTAGGCTAGACCACCTGTTGGATGGTATAGAAGAGGAATTTAGTTAGTCTACATGACTATGTAATTAAAATGACATGTATAATGCCTTCTAGCTGGATTGTAGATCATTTGTCATGGCGGACCTTTTCGCTTCAACCTCGGGACCCGATAGTCCGTAGTGTATCCGAATACCCGCTCAGTTATATAAGAATCGGGGTATGCTGGAGACCAGGCGTAGGGGTCATTAGTGCTTGAACAGACAAGTGCCCTACTAGTTATGTTATATTACATGGGTAGTAAGAAACATCTTCTAGGGAGAATGGTTCCATTAAGGGTTCCTTTCCCTGGGTACGCATGCCCTAAAATGCATGTCTGGACCGCGAGAGGAAACACAGGAAAAACATCTGGGAGCACATATGGAAATTAAATAAATCAAAATCATCTTTTGTTCACCGATCGAATATTCCCTTAAGAACGCTAGCTTTCGGCTTCACCCAGTCTGAGGTACACATCCGGCTGACCCAGCAGTAACAATCGCAGAGGTGCTCCCCTTATGCCCTAGCCGAATTAATGGGAACGTAGGGCATAAATACAAGAGCGAGGCAACCCAGCTTGGCCAAAACTTAAGTCATATCGATGCATATAATGGTGAAGAAAAGGTACATGTGGAAGAGTAAAAACCGGTGGATCTCGGGTAGAAAAGCACCAATGTCGGTGTCAAAACCGGCGGATCTCGGGTAGGGGGTCCCGAGCTGTGCGTCTAAGGCGGATGGTAACAGGAGGTAGGGGACATGATGTTTTACCCAGGTTTGGGCCCTCTTGATGGAGGTAAAACCCTACGTCCTTCTTGATTATTCTTGACAATACGAGTAGTACAAGAGTTGATCTACCATGAGATCGAAGAGGCTAAACCCTATAAGCTAGCCTATGGTATGATTGTCTGTTGTCCTACGGACTAAAACCCTCTGGTTTATATAGACACCGAAAGGGGCTAGGGTTACACAAGGTCGGTTACAAAGGACGAGATATACATATCTGTATTGCCTAGCTTGCCTTCCACGCCAAGTAGAGTCCCATCCGGACACGGGACGAAGTCTTCAATCTTGTATCTTCATAGTCCAACAATCCGGCCAAAGGATACAGTCCGGCTATCCGGAGACCCCCTAATCCAGGACTCCCTAGGCACCTTTAACATTTTTCTACAACTAATTTTAGATCATACAAAGGTTGGATTCATGCCGATTAACAAAATACATGCTGATGTAAAAATATAGTGGTATACAACAGGTACTTACATCAGCATTGGAGCACAGAGAATTCCCGCAACATATTTTTTAGAATACAATCCCAATGAAGGAAATCTTCTATCATTTAACCTTATTTTCTAAAAGAGAGATGGGTAAGAAACATGTAGAAAATATGATCAGAATGCTATAAAATTTCATGATGCGAGGATACGCACACGCTTCTTAGAATGGAGTTGACATTCTTTTGCTGGACTGGAGCAGACTAGTTCTTTTGCCACTGGAATCTTCTTATTATTAGTGGGAGTTGGATTTCTCTATGCTAGAGCAGTATGTATGAAAAATTGAGTTTGTTTATTATCTCCTGGCATTTGGATCTTTTGCAAAGACCTGGTTTGTAACCCTTCAGATTCTAACATAGCCGTCTTCCCCTTGCATGCCTTATATAGAAGAATGGTGCTTCAATTATAAAACATGCTACAGCAGAGATGGAATACGTACTAAAGAATAGAAGGCATGACATATTGACATGTATTCCCTCCATCCAGAAATAAATTGATGGGTCTAGGCGTATTTCAGTTCTAGATACATCCAGTTTTTTCCATTTCTGCGACATGTAATCCGGACGGAGGGAGTATGATGAGCTAGGGATACGACAGGACAACATAGTAAAAAACACTGAAAACCCACTCCAGAACCAAAGTAATCAAACCCACTGATATGAGATAGTACACTCATGCTGCTCAGGATGCAAAACTACCAAGTAGTTTTCCTTACAAAAATCAACATTGTCGCCTTTAATCATACATTTTGCTACAACTAAATTTAGATCAGACAAAGGTTGGATTCATGCTGATTAACAAAATACATGCTAATGTAAAAATATGGTGATATACAATGGGTACTTACATCTGCATTGGGGTACAGAGAATTCCAGCAAGAATCTTTCCTCACAGACGATACTAGTGCAGAAATTCTTCTATTTGTTAAGCTTATTTTCTAAAAGAGAGATGGGTAAGAAACATGTAGAAAATAAGATCAGCATGCTATAAAATTTCATGATGCAAGGATACGCACATGCTTCTTAGAATGGATTTGACATATTTTTGCTGGACTGGAGCGGACTAGTTCTTTGGCCACTGGAATCTGCTTATTATCATTAGGAGTTGGGTTTCTCTGTGCTGGAGCAGTATCTATAAAAATTGGAGTTGGTTTATTATCTCATGGCGTTTGGATCTTTTGCAAAGACCTTGTTTGTAACCCTTCAGATTCTAACATAGTCATCTTCCCCTTGCATGCCTTGTATAGAAGAATGGTGCTTCAATTATAAAACATGCTACAGAAGAGAGATGGAATAGGTACTGAAGAATAGAAAGGCATGACATATTGACATGTATTCCCTCCATTCAGAAAAAATGTATGGGTCTAGGCGTATTTCAGTTCTAGATACATCCTTTTTTATCCATTTCGGCAACATGTAATCCGGATGGAGGGAGTATGTTGTAAGACCTAGGGATACGACAGGACAACACAGTAAAAAACACTAGTTGAATGTAAAACTATATGCTAGCAGAATACGTATAGAAAAAACTAAGGCAACATACATGTGTATGATTGGGAAACTAAGATGGCGTTGCAACAGAGCACTAGAACATCACTTCAATGTAAAAAAACATGGTATGGTAGACAGATGAAGTACATACTGATGAATAACAATGCATAAGATATTCAGAAGCATGATGTCCAAATTAAGGAGATGGCATTGTGATATAGTAGAATAAAAGTACTTGAATTTGAAAACATGTTATCATGAATGGAATAGGTACTAAAAAATAGGAAGACATGACATATTTACATGCATGATCAGCATGCTAAGCACATGGCATTGCAACAGAGTAGATACACTCCAGGACATTAGATGCATGTTGTACCCATATCACGAGCCAAGTTAGAGCAAGGACCTTGTGGGGTGAAGAGGATTCAACATATTTCTGCAAGTCTTCTGAAGAACTGCCTTTACATGTTCCATCATATTGGGTATCATTGACATCAAGTTTATTGGCCTTTACATTGCTCCGTGAGGTTCTTGTGGATATATCAGTGTGTGGAATTATATCTGACATGCATGGAAGACAACTAGTAGTTAGATTTATGTAATGAGTGCATGTAGGAGATGACATAAATAGTAGGACTGGGGTTAACTAGCAGCAACAGGTCTCAAAAACTAAAAGGAGAACACATATGAAGCTATAGAATATGTATCGTTTGTACTCAAGATTAACTAGATGACACACAAAAGTATTAAAGAACAACATAGGTAATACTAGAAGTGTTATAGTACTATAATCACCAGCCTGTGGGATAGCATTGGCTAATGGATGATAACTATGGAACAACGTTACCTAAAGAACAAGTATCTTAGCTGAACTATGGAACAACGTTAACTCCTGAACAAGACCCGTAAGAGATCAACATGAATATACAGTGAAATGTGATAATCTATTTTCCATGCTTAGATGAATAACAAAGCCATAAATGTTGCACACAAGTAAGATGAGGGTACAACCTATCTGGCCGCCATCCATAGGAGTGAGCATCATGTGCTGACTTGTCGATGGCCCTGCAGTTGTTGTGGCTGTCCATGTCGGGCACGCGCATTTGATGCAGGGAACTGTTGAGTGGGGACTATAGCTCCCTTCTGGTGTATGCTTCCCTTGTTGGAGCAGCTGCGTTGAGTCGGAAGACGGTGTGGCTGAAGATGCATATAACGCATACTGTTAAGAACGACACATCTCTTTGATCTGAAGAAATAGACTAAGAGATCAATAGCAAGGTACGAGAGTGGTCACATGTCTGTTGACTGAGACTAAATTGGGGTCACATGATTTTATTTTATTTTGGTATTGTCCGATCTACGCCGGATGGCTTGATGGCCATCTTGTGCCTCCCGGCTGACACTGTTAGGAATCTTCCCCGAAGAGCCAGCGACCAACGGCAGAGCAGCTTGCCTCCGCCGTCCGTGGCCCCGGTCAAAACCCCGCTCCCCGCCCCATCGCACTGTCGTGGTTGCACTGCCCCCGGGCCAATCCACAAAGACTCCCCGTCATCCAGATCCGGCGGCGACAGTACCTTGAACCCACGCAACTCTAAGACAGCCATCTAAGTGCTGCTTCCGCGGCGAACTTGCGGCCCTGCACCCTTATGTTAGACACCAGCCAACCGGCAGCCTAGGAGCTCCGCTGCCTCGAGGGGTGTTGCTTCCCATTGGGAATCGATTGGCCCAGAATAAAAATTCAGACAACTGACGCCTGAATAATGTGATTTGAGATGAGGGTGCGACCTATCTGGCGGCATGGTGAAGTAGGCAGGTCCAGCTGCCGAGTCAGTGAGGCCGGCCTGGTTGCGGTGGCCACCGGCGGCAGGGAAACAGCGATGCGTGACGGTCGACGGCTACGGGGAAGCAGCGCCGGGACTCTAGACGGATCCGAAGTTGGAGCCGCTCCGGTGTCGTGAACAACGGCGGGGGTGAATCGGCTCCGGTAAGGTTCATGCGGCCGTCATCGAGGCAACTCCAGCAACACGGAGTAAGAGGCACACAGCCCAGTGCACGACGGCAAATGGACAGCGTCTCCGGCATTAGAGGGGAGGGCGACTGTGAAATTGGTGTGGTGGGGGCGCCATGGAGGAGGGGCTGAGGTTTCGCGGCTCGGGAGAAGGGAGCTTCCGGGGAGAAGGTGATTTGGCGCCCACGAGGTATGAATGGGGGGGATTGGGAGGGGAGTGGAACCATGTTTTACGGAAGCATTTGTCTGAAATGTGAGGGGAAGTTACAGTTCTACCCCTGTCTTTAGGCTTCTCGGCTTGGGTCTGTGTACTGAGGGTCGGGGATAGTAGAGTAACTTTGCTTCTCCCCAAATAGTGGGCGGGAGCGATTTCTGGCAAGGAGGGCGTGTTTTGAAATATAGTGGGCGCGAGTGATTTCGGGCTTGGAGAGTGTCTTTTGAAATAGTGGGCGCGAGCTATTTCGGGCGAGGAGAGCGTGTTTTGCCTACCATGGTTTATGAATTATTTGGCACATGTCATTCGGCCGAGGAGAAGGCGTGCTTGGATGAAGTTACGAACCTACCCTCGATGCACAACGGGCCAACTAATGCGTCTCCCACATAGGACGGTAATTTCGCGTCTCCCATTTATTTGCTCGGGCGAATTCCACCGAGCAGAGGATGTTTAATGGTTCGTTCAAAATTTGGGAGAACGAGCATCCACGTCTACCTTACCAAGTCGTTTCGAATCAAATTTAGAAATATTAGCTTGCCACTTCGTTTTTAGATAGAGAGATGATGATCGGGAGTAATGTGTTTTTACATGGACGTTGCTAGCGATTTACTATATGACAAATAGTTGACCCACTCAAAAACGGGAATCAAACCGAAAATGAAATATCTCGATTCAATGAAATAGCTCGTTCACCAGGTCAAAATAGTGAACTAAATCCAAAATTGAACACCTCAATCGAATAGCATGTTGTATAGTATTATAGTACTCCATGAACATGTTGAAAGTCAAATTAATGAACTTGTTTCATATACGCATATATCCGTTCATGTGTGGATTGCAGTAAACATGTTCTCCAATTTAAATATTTGAATGCAAGTTTATATCTAAACATGGTTTATATCAGTCTTTGATGCATAAAACGCGACCTCCCCCTCTACCGGACTCCTGCTCTCTCTCTCTCTCTCTCTCTCTCTTGCCGACAATCTTCAATTATGTCACACGCATCCAACACACAAACCTTGTTGGTCCTCTCTCTTTCTCTCCATCTCTCTCTTTGTGTGTGTGCATGGGGGGGGGGGTCTTTCTAGTTCGCATGCATATATACTCCATCTATAGGTCACTCTCGCACACTATGTATGATTCTCTAGTCCAAGCTAGATATCTTGGGTGCACTCATCGTACCCACACAAATTCCTTGGCTCGTTGGTCGTAACTCTCTCATGCACTACTCTGTCGTCTCGGAGCTCTTCCCCCTCTCTCTCAAACTCTCCATTTACCTGGGTCACACATACACATGCATATCTCAATTGACTCGATAGGCCCATCTAAAACTCTATCTCTCTCCCGCGTTTTCTCTCCATCTCACCCGCACACACACACACAATCTCATGCCTAGCTAGCCAAGTATGATGGTCTATCACTCAATTGTAGGCACATGCAGTCCCCCCCTATATGTATATGACTAGCTAATCTTAGTCTCCATCACAAACATCTGCATGGTCTATCTCGATTTCTCTTGGGGCATCTTTCTATCGCGCACGCACCTCCCTCGATCTCCCACCCATATAGTCCCCTTACGATCTCGAGGGGGTCTCTCTATCACAAACACACCCTCTCGCCCTCCCCATGTGTCCATGTTCTCCATGTGTCCCTCTCGACCTTTGTTCCTTGTTGACCAGACCTCTATTGGACATGTGCTATAGGGGTGTCTCTCCCCGTTGCAAACAATCACACACTAGCTATGTTCGTGTATCTCCTCGCCTCACTTTTCTATCTTGGAGATGCATGCGTGAAATGTTCGCCTAAGAAACGAAAAAACACTCTCTCTCTCTCTCTAATTTATCGTTTGTTGTTACTTTCTCTTTCACACACATACTCTTTGTGCACACTTACTCATTCTCCTTCACACGCACTTGATCCCTCTCAACTTAGGCACTCTCCTTGGTCCATAGCATATTGATTCATCAAAAAGTCAAACATCACAAAGTTTGACCTTGTACATGGAGAAAAACAATTACATCTGGAATGACAAACATATACCATTAGATTCACCATGAGATGTAGTTTCATATAATGTATCTTTGGTATTGAAGATATAAATAACACTTGTGTAAACCTGATAAAAGTTTCCAAAGTTTGTCTTCTAAAAAAATTACATGCACTGCATTATCGAGCGGATGGAATATCTCTTTCCCCCTCTCAGCTATCTGACGCACCACTCAGCCTTATCGGGGCTCCTCAATCTCTCTCAAACTTTATATCTCCCTGGTTCACATATACACATGTCTCGCTCGCGCTATACATATAGACCCATCCAACACTCTCTGCCCTTGTTCTCTCTCTATGTGACACACACCCCCTAATAAGTACCGTAATCCCTCACTCCATCATAGGCACAAGCACCCCCCCTAAGTATGATTATTTCTCACCAGCCATCAGGAACACACGTATTGTCTCCTTCCATCCATACGTCTATCTCGATATCTCTCGGGGTATCTTCTATCACGCACACACATTGTCACTCAATCTCCCACCCATGTAGTCCCATCACGATCTCCAGGGGATCTCTCTATGACAAACATACACTCTCTCCTCCCCATGTCTGCATTTTCTCCGTACATCTCTCTCGACCTCTCTCCCTTGTTTGACAGACCCCTCTTGGCCACGTGCTAGGGGTCTTGCTCTCTCGGTTGCAAACAACCACACACTATCTCCTTACCTTGCTTCCATTGTCGAAGATGCATGTGTGATATGTTTGCATGAGACACACACGTTTTTTCTCGACTTTTATCGAGTGTTGTCCATGTCTCTTTCACACATGCACACACACTTTTTCACTCACTCTTTCTATTTCACGCTCTCTCTCTCTATCTCTCTCTAGTTAGGAACTCTCTCATGTCCATAAGCATATGGATGTTTTGAAAAGTCAAACCTCAGAAAAGTTTGACCAGGTATATGTGGAGAAAAACATTTACATCTGGAAAGATCATTAGATTCATCACAACATGTACTTACTTCATACGATCATTTATCTTTGGTATTGTAGATATAAGTAATTTCTAAACTTGGTCAAAGTTTCAAAAGTTTTACTTATAAAAAATGTTGGAACTACATTATCGAACAGAGGGAGTAGCTCTTTCTCTCTCTCTCTCTCTGCTATCTCTCACGGGCCTCCCCTCTCACACGAACACTCTATACCGACGGATTATACGCTCACTGTGTCAGCGTATAGCTCCATATATTGTTTAGTTCACCGGTCAACCAGTCCACATGCTGCCTTGTCAGCTTGTGTTTTGTATCTTTGTGTGCTGGCCCATGTGGCAGTGGGTGAAAATAAGTAAACAAAAGGTAGTACCCCGCACGCTAGTAAATTGAGGGTGCATTGAGGACATACTTCTTCCGCGTGGAGGACGCACTCCCGCACAATTCACCACTGCGTGGCGGCATGCACAGAAGGACGCACTCGCGCACACCCAGCACACAACACACACCAGCACACGTGTACACCGGCGTCGCCACCGGTTGAGATGGACGGCGAGGCCACCAATAAGCGGAGGCGGCTCGAGCCAAAACCGCATCCGGCAAGTCTGGACTTATGGACGGCGAGGCCACCAATAAGCGGAGGGTGCATCGAGGTGTTGGTTACGTATAGCGAACACATTAACATATGGCCCACCTCACACTGTGGCCAAATTTCCTGGAGTCTGTGCTAGGTTAAAAAGTGTTCTTTGTGAGGATGGGTGGCTGGTCTCAAGTTTAAAACTTGTTGTATTACATACGTAGACGTACAGATAGTGCAGCATGTGAAGCTAGTACAAATAGTGTACTATTGTTGATTGGCCTCATCCGATAACCTGTTGCAATGCACGTACAATTATGTATTCGGAAAATATTTTTTTGCCTCGTCGCAGCACCCACTCAGAGAAGCGACTCGAAAGCCATTCATAAATTTAGTAGGTTTATCACAGGCATAACATTTTATTACATACAACAGGTCATCAACCCACAACGACAACGAGGATACATTATAAATACTAAAGTTTTCATCACACAACAAATAACAAGCGATGAAATGAACTTCAACTCAACTAATCCTCGGCGTTGGAAAAACTTGCTTTGAACCACAAGTGATTCTCTGGGAATGGCCAGCTATTGTCAATCTCGAGACCAACGCAGGACTGATCATCCAGGCTGAAGTGACCTACTATATCACGACCAGGGTAGGGAACCACCACAATGTCCGACGTATAGATACAGCTGCTTCTCATAAATGGTAGTAACATTGTGCCAACAGCAGTTGGATCGCCTTTCACCATCATTGGATAGTTTTGTCCAAGGAAGAGCGAGTTTGCTCCAAGACTATCAATACTATACTAGGGAGAAGGTGTTGGCTCTAGCACAGTAGTATCCATCCCGAATACCATACAACGGGTGTTGGAATAGGTCCGGAGAGTGTGACCATGCGAGACACAACCTGCTTCATTAGTAGTAACATCAGTAGTGGGTTGTATATAGACAAGAAGGGGTGATCCATCGGAAGTTGCCAGGCGCCACTGAGTATATCGGACCTCCTCATCCTCATCTCCTCCTTGGTTATGAAAATTTTCAAGTATAGGTAGTGGAATGTCCACGTGACCTTGGAAACACAAGAAGAAGGTTAATTAGTAGAGAAGGGAAACTTGCTAACTCGCATGCATGTGGATGAAACAATTATAATTATGATGTAAGACAAACGTACCGAAACTACGAGGATCCCATGCAAAAACAATGCCACGAGTGGTGGCAGCAAACACAAGACCCTCGTATTCAATTGCATCACAGTACACATCTGTGTATAGAAACTGGTTTTTGAGAAATATCCATCCAGTCGAACCACGAAGGACGGCAACAAACTTGTCGAAGATAGCAACAACTTGATAGTTCTTGTAATTCCAAGAGCGGCTGGGAACTCGAGAAATTGCTATCTTCCGTAGACGACAGTCACCATGATCATATTTGAACGTATGTAGATCATCTGTGTGCTCAACCTCAGGGCACTCGGAGATTTTTGGAAGTGGAATCCGCTGACGAGTGTACACATTCACAAGTTCCCACTCGCAATTGTACCCAATATAAACAACCCAATGTCCATTTGCGCCTGCCCAAGCCTTGCCCTCAAGCGATGGCATCTTAACATCATACGTATCATTATCAAGCGGCATCAACTTGCACAAGGCGAGGCTTCCCTCGTCCCCGCGCCAGGCAGCAGGGTCATGACGAAGAAGATAGGGGAGATTAAACTTCTCCTGGTATTATTTGAGTTGAGAATGTTCTTGAATGAACCTGCCATGCTAGCCGAGGTGATGACGTCTGAAACACCCTCGATGCGGCTATATCTCCCACGTGTCGAAGCACGACTTAGAGGCATAACCGCATTGAAAGCAATGTCGCAAGTGAGGTAATCTTCACAACAACCCATGTAATACATAAGGGAGAAAGATACATAGTTGGCTTACAATCGCCACTTCACACAATACATGAATAAAGCAATACATCATCCAGATACAATAAAGGTCCGACTACGGAACCAAAATAAAAGAAGACTACCCCAAATGCTACACAGATCCCCGATCATCCCGACTGGGCTCCACTACTGATCAACTGGAAATGGAACAACACAAAGGACAAGATCTTCATCGAGCTTCTCCTTGAGCTTGGTTGTGTCACCTGCTCGGTTCAACGGCACCTGCAAACTGGTTTTGGAAGTATCTGTGAGTCACAGGGACTCAGCAATCTCACACCCTCGCGATCAAGACTATTTAAGCTTATAGGAAGGGTAAAATGTATGAGGTGTAGCTGCAGCAAGCGACTAACATATATGGTGGCTAACATACGCAAATGAGAGTGAGAAGAGAAGGCAAAGCACGGTCGAGAAAATATGATCAAGAAGTGATCCTAGAACAACCTACGTCAAGCATAACTCCAACACCGTGTTCACTTCCCGATCTCCGCCGGAAAGAGACCATCACGGTAACACCCACGGTTGATGTATTTTAATTAAGGTCAACTTCAGGTTTTCTACAACCGGACATTAAAAAATTCCCATCTGCCCATAACCACGGGCACGGCTTTCAAAAGTTCAAATCCCTGCAGTGGTGTCCCAACTTAGCCCATCACAAGCTCTCACGGTCAACGAAGGATATTCCTTCTAGCGGGAAGACCCGGTCAGACTCGGAATCCCGATTACAAGACATCCTCGACAATGGTAAAACAAGTCCAGCAAGACCGCCCGATGCGCCGACATCCTGATGGGAGCTGCACATATCTCGTTCTCAGGGCAACACCGGATGAACACTACGTACAGCTAAAACCAGCCCTCAAGTTTCCCCGTGGTGGCGCCGCAAGTGGCTCTGTTTCGGACCAACACTTAGACAAGCACTGGCCCGGGGGGTTAAAATAAAGATGACCCTTGGGCTGGCCTAACCCAAGGGAAAAAGGCTAGGTGGCGAATGGTAAAACCAAGGTTGGGCCTTGCTGGAGGAGTTTTATTCAAAGCGAACTGTCAAGGGGTTCCCATTATAACCCAACCGCGTAAGGAACGCAAAATCCGGGAACATAACACCGATATGACGGAAACTAGGGCGGCAAGAGTGGAACAAAACACGAGGCATAAGGCCGAGCCTTCCACCCTTTACCAAGTATATAGATGCATTAATTAGATAAGAGATATTGTGATATCGCAACAAGTAAACAATGTTCCAACAAGGAACGATCTCCATGTTCTAACAAGGAACAAACTTCAATCTTCACCTGCAACAAACAACGCTATAAGAGGGGCTGAGCAAAGCGGTAACATATCCAAACAACGGTTTGCTAGGACAAGGTGGGTTAGAGGCTTGATTTAACAACATGGGAGGCATGATAAGCAAGTGGTAGGTATCGCAGCATAGGCATAGCAAAAGAGCGAGCATCTAGCAAGCAAAGATAGAAGTGATTTCGAGGGTATGGTCATCTTGCCTGAAATCCCGCAAGGAAGAAGAACGAGTCCTTGAAGAAGACAAACAGACATAGTCGAACGAATCCTCACAAACGCAACGCTATCGGAACCAACCCGAAGAAGCAACACCGGAAAGAAGCAAACAACATAGTAAACAACCACCACATGAACATGGCATGATGCATAACCAAATATGATGCATGTCCGGTTTAAAGAAGCATGGCATGGCAAAGTGCACAAGCAATCCTACATATTAAGTGGAGCTCAATATGCAACTCTGTTGCATATTGATGAAACACCACATTCAAGTTATTTAGTTTCGATCTTGTTTATGTACCCAACCATATTAAATGTTCTTAAACATGGCAAGAGATGAAGCATAATGAAACTATCTAACTAGGCAAGTTTAAATGAGGCCGGAACAACAAACAACAAGTCCGAAAACTCCTCATGTGCATAATTTAGGTTTTGGTACTGTTCTGCCCTAAACCATATTTTATAGTTATTAAACATGCAAGATGATGCACGGTTATTTAGTTATGAATTAAATCATTTTAACAAGTTATTCAAGCAAATTTAAACAAACATCATTTTAAACATTTTAGACATGGATGAAAAAGACATATTATGAAACTAGATGAAAAACTAAGCATATTTCATATATAAATTGTTTTAATCCGATGCACGGTTGAGAAGTTATTAAATGCATGAAGTATGAGGGTTTCTCTGCAAAACTGTTTAACTGGATAAAAGAACAAATTCGCAGACGCTGAAAAAAACACACGCGGGCCGAAACTTAGGCGGCCCAACAGTGCAGGGGAGCTCGGGCTGGATCTGCTCTCACCATGGGCCAGGCCCAGTTTGACGGTGAACAAGGGGGGGGCTGGCGCGCTGGGCCTTGGGCCTGGCCGGTGGAGCAGCGGCTTGCGCGCTAGGCCTCACGCAGCGCTGCTGGCTGGATCTAACGAAGGGAGGAGGCGCGGTCAATGCGACGCAAGCAGCAGTAGTTCGAATAGGGAAACAAGGGAGCGACTGCAGGAGGACTTGGCGCGGCGGCTTGTCGGTGGTCTCCAGGAGACGAAGGGCGACGAGGAGGAGGGCGCGAGGCAGGGGCCTTGGCGCGGCCGATGGCGAACTTGGCGCGACGGAACTCCGGCGAGGAGGCATCGGAGATGGCCAGCGAGGTGCAGACAGGGCTTGCCAGCGGCATGGCCGGATGCAGTGGTGTTCGTCCCTGGTTCGAAGAGGCGAGGCGTTGGCCTCGAACGACGACGGCGGCAGCAGGAACTCCGGACAGCGAGGGCGCACGGTCTTGGCTACGGAGCTACAGAGGGCGGCATCCATGGCTCCATGGCTGGGTCTACGGCGGCATCATGGGGTCCCTGAAGATGAGAGAGAGGTGAGGGAAATCAGCCATGGCGTCGGGCGCCTGCTCCTCGTTCCTTGCAGGCAGAAGACGACGGGAGAGCGAGGTGAGCACGGGGAAGGAGAAAACAGGAGGAGACGACTAAGGAGAAGGGAGACGAGGCCGGCCTGGAGCTGCTGGTGGCTATCGGCACGGCGCAGGTCGTCGGACGGCGGGCCGACGGGGAGGCCAGAGACGAGGCTGGAGGAAGTGGGGCGCTACACTATGGTGGTTGGCTCACTGGGGAAACGAGGAAGAGGGCGCATGCTTGGCTGGGGCCTCGGGCGTGAGGAGATCGGGAGCTGTGGTTGGTCGGCGGCGCAATACTAGGGAGGTTGCTGGATTGGATCTGATGAAGATGGTGGTTGGCCGGTTGGTGAAAAAGAGGAGGTCAACTGGGTGAGATCCCGATGGAACTAGGAGGTGGCGGCGGGATGGATGGAATGGACGGGACAGCCTAGTGGTCTAGGGTTTCATCTGCTTTATATATTGCAGATAGGGATTGGGTAGGGGCTAATCCGTCCCTCAAAATAAATCGAGCGGTCGAGAAAAATAGACTAGGAAGTCCAATTAACAAAACGGAGACATTTTGTAGATGTTTGGGGATGATCCGAATCCAACGGTGACGACTGCCCGGGTCGGGTTCGGGACAACTTTCGGACACGCGCGCGAGGAGGGCCACGGGCTGACGAGAGAGGTTAGGTTGGACCTAGCGATAGGTAGTGGGCTGTGTAGACGGTCTCGCGCTGAGAGAAGAGAAGAGAGGGAGGCCCGGCGACTGTTTTCGGAGACAGAAAACGTCCGACGATAGACCGGCTATATTGCCGCTATAGTTTAACGGTTGGGCTATCAAACGAACTCCGAATGTGATGAAACTTGACAGGCGGTCTATCTACACTATAATAAGACCGCACGCCAACTTTCAACCCATTCCGAGAACATTTTCTGGCCACTTATAAAATAATATTTCAGACATGCCGCGGGCGCGTGCTAGTGTGTCTAGGCTCAGAACGGACAACGGAAAGAACTGGGGGAAACCCGAACGGATGCAGGTTTTGAAAACATGATGATGCAATGCACATGATGACATGACAAGATGAAACACGCAAGCAAAAGGCATGGCAACAGCAGCGAATAACTCGAAGACACCTGGCACATCGGTCTCGGGGCGTCACAACGTCGCACCGATCAATGAGTTCCCCCACCACGTCATCTTTCAGATCGAGGCAAGTATAATAGGGTCGTTTCTGGCTTGTTCCCTCCATGAAGAAGACGATCGAACAATGGCAGAAGGAAGGGTGATGGCAAACGGAGGAGGGAGGAAGAGCGTGCGACAGCAGTTCCAAATTGAGAGGGAAAGGTGAAGAGTCGATGGACGGTTGCCAGTTTGCCACGGTACATGAAGAGGCACCCCGGCCTACACGTCCTTTCAGAAACTGTACAAAAGAACTCGCCGTCGTCTCACTAACATGTTGGAACGGGACCACATGTCAACGAAGCATGGTGTGTAATTTCTCATGCAAAATGCGATCTGGCCGCGTTGGCCCAAAGTGCCGTATTATTTCTTGAATTTATTTTTTAGTGGCGTGCCGTTCAGTTTTGAAGCACAACTAACTGGTACTGTTTGCATAGAAAATATAAACTACTCTACCGCTACTCCACCTCTAGTACTAGTAGTATAAAAAAGATATAGAGGATGGAGCTTCAGAGCTTTCTTGCTAAGGGATGCCCACTTGCTTCTCACACTATCACCCTCTCTCCAGATCTAAAAAGATGGCCTCTCTCTCCCTCCTCACCGGTGGTCGCAGATCTGCCGGGGAAGAAAAGGACGTGCAACATTGATGCACTCGTCATCGGCAAGCGAGGTCATACATTGACGACAAGGCCGTCCTCTCAGACCTAGCGCCTGCGCGGGATGGCCTCCGTCCCCAAGCTCGCTGTCGTAGTGTGTGCGGAGGACGAAGACCACGAGCGAAGCCACTTCCCGCCGACCCTCAGGTATGCTACCTCTTTTCGAACCATACCCTTGTTCTATTGCCCTTCTGCCATGTCGCTGCATGTGGATCTTTTCCACTCCACCATCTTCCCAATTTGCTATCCTCTGCTTTGCTGGTCACACAGACGAAAACCTTAATTTGCACTATTAAAGGAAACCCTACTTCATGCAGACTAATCCATGTCTGGCTTGAAAAGGAAAGGAAGGGAGACTGTACTATCCAAGAGAGTAGGCATCGAACCTGCATCTAGGTTGAAAAGGGGAAAATCAGTAGCTAAGGAACGAGTCTTGTGTCTCTTGGTTGAAGAAGGGTAGAAAGGCATGACAACGCAATAGAGAATGACCAGGTCGATCGGTTTGTTGTCCTCACATAGGAAAAAAGGTGGCTAAGCATAACAAAAATGGGACGTAATCCACATATGCTGCTTGGATATTTGTTGCTCTTGGCAACCATACCTCCCTCACCACTCTATGCGTCCATGGAGGTACATAGTACTGGTGCGCCCACTGTCCGAATGGGCCTCCCATGCTCTTATTGTCACTTTTTTGCTATTAGTATAACACTAGCAGTCAAGTCAAGCAATGATATTGCTAAAGTGATGCCACATTTAACTAATGCCGCACTCAGTCTAATGCCACCGATAAATTTAAGCAATGCCATTTAATGTCACTAGATTGTTTCAGGGTTAGCTGTTGATTGTGGATGTATTAAAGATTTTTCAGCTAAGGCATTCTAATGTTGTTGCACAGCCAATATACCAACGATGAAAGTTGTTACTACCTTCAGATTTTTGCACTGTTAATGCTTATAGATTACATACTTCACTTTCATGAGATAAGTTAATTTTTTTGTACAGTGTCACCAAAATGCCAAGGCGCTGATGTCATTTTATTTTGGTTAAACTACACAAAAAATTATGGAGACAAGAGGAAAGGTCAAGAGTGGGCACCTCCTCCTCCGGCTGTTCTCTTGATTCGTTCGATCAAGTTTTTATGTTTGATCGATTATCAAGATTGGGATAGCAATTTTTAAGGCCCCCCCGAGTTCTAAATGATATTTACCTTGGAGGTACATGGTTTGCAATTTTTTTATATTGTCGTTAGTTAATAATGCTAGTTACCTTCAGACTTTTGTATTTGGTTTAATGCTCATGCATAGCCAGTATACCAATGCTGAAACATATTACCTTTACATTTTGTATTTTTAATTCTTATAGAAATCTTCCAGTGCCAGAGTTTATTGAAATCTGTTCAGTAAAACCATTGTACTGTACCCTGTAATAAAATAACTACTCTACTGTTGCACTAGCCACTGGATTACTGTATATTTGTAGTATTCAAAATTTCGAATGGTGTTGCATTAGCGTATGGACATAAATAAAGTGTGGCAAGCTTTCCCAGGTATGTGCTCAAGAAAACTACTACCTGTTTTTCTAAATACTAGACATTTTGGTACTTTAAACTAAACCGCGAAAACATCTTATATTAAGGAACAGAGGGTGTAGAGTTCACTCAAATTATCCTGGTAAAGCTAGTCCCACCTTTGTTAAAATTAAAGTTCATTATGTTATCGGAGGAGGTTTGTAAGTTTGTCTCTAATGCCTTTCAACTACATACCTGACATCATGATGTAATTTTAAGTCATTTCCTTTTGTACAGTGTCACTGAATTGTCAAGGCGGTGATGGCATTTTATTTTAGTTGAACTGCACAAAATTTGCTTAAAAGAAGAGGAAAGGTCAGGAATCGATCATTCTTTCAGAAAGAACTATATATGTCTTCCTGACATCAGCCGTTGTTGCCTTATTTATTCCTTCAAACAGGTGGTTAGAAACAGTCTTGCTACCTTTTCCCATTAAGAAATTGGAATGCTTATATTTGTGAGTCTATGCTTCAACTAGTGCCACTTTTATAGTAATCACACTTTCAATATCTATGCAAACAGGGATGCTCGATTTTAGTGGAACTGCACAAAAAGTCCAACTGGTTCAACATTAGGAGCATGTTTTCTTCCAACCCTTATATCCAATTGGTGGCATTATGAGCGGTTCATTAAGAAGGAACATGGTTTGCTACTATCTTGCTACTCTTTTTGTACTGTCATTAGATAGTATACTAGTGGTTTGCATGTGAATTTATTGGCAGGGTGGACCTACATTGGAGGTGCAGGACAGGATTCAATGATTGGATGCTCAATTTCGGTTGTATCGATTTCACCTCTTCCATCACTGCGAACATGGATATCCTTTGTCTGATGAAGAATAGGCGCTATATTTCTGCTGTGAACAAGCAAATCAATTCAGTATGAAATTGTCCAGGGTAAAACATGATTGTATCAAATAGTCCAGTGCAAAACATGACAGATGCTAAGCGGAAGAGACATGTTTAAACCGAAAATACAAGGTGGGGTATATGTTTACTAGCTGCTTGATATTTGTGCAGACAGAGATGTCTGCCCATTGCTATTTGGCAAACACACAAAGCAACCGCAATTTTGGTTGAACTGCACAAGAGAATAGTACAGTCACTGCATGCAGTGCCATTTGAAAATAGACACAGAAAGATTGGATAGTCACTTCAGGGACTGCAGAAAAGTAGTACTATACTATTTATTGGCCAACACTAAGTGCTCCATTGCTTTGGTCTGATTATACAATGGGCATAATTTTGCCTAAGTTAAAGTTTGTATTTCGAA
This sequence comes from Triticum urartu, assembly GCF_056163025.1. Taxonomy (NCBI): domain Eukaryota; kingdom Viridiplantae; phylum Streptophyta; class Magnoliopsida; order Poales; family Poaceae; genus Triticum; species Triticum urartu. The sequence continues at coordinate 410,569,727 of NC_141879.1, read as the reverse complement.
AATAGTCTCGCCGTGTGATCGAGAGAAGACCAAATCATATTGCAGTGGATGTTCCTCCATCATGTGTGGTTCATTCTCATGGTTCCAGCTGTTGGTGAAACCACTTACGTTTGCAAGAGGAATTGTAGACTTCACAAACAAATTAGTCTTTCAGTCTGTACTGAATGTTGGCCAAGAGAAGCATCCATGTTAGTAGGAAGAACATATGTTTTTTCTAGATCTTTGCTTTTGGAGCTACATATTTGTATATGACCTATGAATCATTGAGATGCATTAACATGTTGATATTATGTATGGGAATCATACTAGTTGGTTTTAGTTGTGGCCGATCATTGCTTTTGGAGCTACATATTTGTATATGATCTATGAATCATTGAGATGCATTAACAGTTCCTTATATCTGTTCGCTCAGTGTTTACAAGTTACTGATCGATCAATAGCTAGCCTACTAATGTGCTGCTGGCAGTTTTAGTTGCGACGCAAGATCTAAACTGGCAGTTTTTTGAATAAAAATGCCTACATCTGAAGAAACTAACAAGCTGATGTGAAGAAAATGCCATGCGAATCTGAAGAAACTGCCAGCAAAAACGTTCGCAAACTGCTGCGACTCGTTGCATGCTGCTCCGCGTACTGGCTGCGAGCGATTTTGAGTGCCTGGATGCAGCCAGCCGTAATGAAGGCATCTAACTGATGCGAAAAAAGGTGCGCTTTAATTGTTGCGGGCCTTTTTAATCCGTGGAATCATTATTGACAAGGAGGGAGATGATTCGAGTGCACTCGTTTGACCGTCATGCAGGCGTGCGACCCAGCACGGATAGGACGGGATGGCACAGTCAGAATTTTAGTTTCTCTAGTTTTCCACAGCAAGCTGGCGCGCTAAGCCATGCCTACTTAATTATGCATTGAATTCTGATGACCGTCGAGCTACCTTCCGCCTATAAGTACTGTTTCCCGGCCTTCTATGGTGGCACCGTGACCCAACTCGCCCTATCCTCATAAGCCCCCACTGACCCGATGTCGCTTGCCACTTATCCTCGCTCTCGCCATGTCCGCCATGCCCCCGCCAGTCCGCGATAGGCGAGACAGGAGGCGGTCACCACCGGAACTAGTGTTCGGTTTTTCACCGGAAGGCAGACGGAGGGAGGAGGCATTCTATCGGTCTTTAGATGGCAGTGCAGAGATCGAGGACTTGTTGGAGCGCGACCGCCTGGCGGAGGAGCAGGAGTTGTTGGAGCGCGACCGTGATGACCCACAAGTATAGGGGATCTATCATAGTCCTTTCGATAAGTAAGAGTGTCGAACCCAATGAGGAGCAGAAGGAAATGATAAGCGGTTTTCAGCAAGGTATTCTCTACAAGTACTGAAATAAGTGGTAACAGATAGTTTTGTGATAGGATAAATTGTAACGAGCAATAAGTAACAAAAGTAAATAAAGTGTAGCAAGGTGGCCCAATCCTTTTGTAGCAAAGGACAAGCCGGAACAAACTCTTATAATAAGAAAAGCGCTCCCGAGGACACATGGGAATATCGTCAAGCTAGTTTTCATCACTTTCATATGATTCGCGTTCGATACTTTGATAATTTGATATGTGGGTGGACCAGTGCTTGGGTGATTTTCTTACTTGAACAAGCATCCCACTTATGATTAACCTCTATTGCAAGCATCCGCAACTACAACAAAAGTATTAAGGTAAACCTAACCGTAGCATGAAACATATGGATCCAATTCAGCCCCTTACGAAGCAACGCATAAACTAGGGTTTAAGCTTCTGTCACTCTAGAAACCCATCATCTACTTATTACTTCCCAATGCCTTCCTCTAGGCCCAAATAATGGTGAAGTGTTATGTAGTCGACGTTCACATAACACCACTAGAGGCTAGACAGCATACATCTTATCAAAATATCAAACGAATACCAAATTCACATGACTACTCATAGCAAGACATCTCCCTTGTCCTCAGGAACGAACGTAATTACTCACAAAGCATATTCATTTTCATAATCAGAGGGGTAATAATATGCATATAGGATCTGAACATATGATCTTCCACCAAATAAACCAACTAGCATCAACTACAAGGAGTAATCAACACTACTAGCAACCTACTAGCACCAATCCCAGACTTTGAGACAAGAATTGGATACAAGAGATGAACTAGGGTTTGGAGATGAGATGGTGCTGGTGAAGATATTGATGGAGATTGCCCTCTCTCGATGAGAGGAGCGTTGGTGATGACGATGGTGATGATTTCCCCCTCCCGAAGGGAAGTTTCCCCGGCAGAACAGCTCTGCCGGAGCTCAAGATTGGATCCGCCAAGGTTCTGCCTCGTGGCGGCGGAGTCTCGTCCTGAAAAGTTCCTGCTTATTTTTTTCTTATCGAAAGACCTCATATAGGAGAGGATGGGCGTCGGAGAACCACCAGGGGGCCCACGAGGTAGGGGGAGCGCCCTAGGGGGGGCGCCCCCACCCTCGTGAGAAGGGTGTGGGCCCCCTGGCCTTCATCTTTGGTGAGGCTTTTTATTTATTTATTTTAAGACGTTCCGTGGAGTTTCAGGACTTTTGGAGTTGCGCAGAATAGGTCTCTAATATTTGCTCCTTTTCCAGCCCAGAATTCCAGCTGCTGGCATTCTCCCTCCTTATGTAAACCTTGTAAAATAAGAGAGAATAGCCTTAAGTATTGTGACATAAAGTGAAATAACAGTCCATAATGCGATAAATATCGATATAAAAGCATGATGCAGAATGGACGTATCAGACCGCTTGGCGGAGGAGCAGCGTATCACCGATTTGCACCGCCAGCGTGACATGGAGCAGTAGCGCACCGACGCTCTGAGTCGCGAGAAGAGCACGCACAACTGGGCCGACTACATGGAGGCAGGCGCCTGGCAAATAGCCCTGGAGTCTGTCGGGCACGCACGCGTTCGCGATGCCGATTTTTATGACCAACTTGTCAAGTGGGTTTCCCGCTTAGAAGCCGAAGCTTCGGTGGACCACGCCGGCATGGAAAGGGCAAACGCACGTGAGCAACACGCCCTATTGCACCTCTAGCAAGTCCAAGGCTAGGCGGAGGACGCTGGTGCCAGCGTTTAGCGTGCCCCGCAGATGGCGGTCAGCGTCGTCTAGTTAGCTAAGAGTAAGTTAGTACTTGTACGCTACTAGAGTATTAGTGGGAGTAGATAGTTAACTTGGCTATGATGGTTGTCAACATGGAAGTTCATTACTCTATATGTGGATCAGACCTATTACTTTGCTCTGAATGTTGAACTTTCCGTTTGAACGTATGGAATGGGCTGTTATTTTTTAGATGGGTTGTATTTGTCCTCCACGGGTTTAGAGGCTGACTTGTGGGCCTACCAAGTTGACACGTACACAATCAGGAGATGATTGTACATGGAGAGGATGATAGTAGGGACCCGCCAAGGTCATGGTAGTATGCAAGCAAGTGCCTCCTTATTTCAAGCTAATAAAAAAATGGCTCCACCTAATGGATTTCTAACATTTGGGTCCAATGCCATTGTCAACATAGTCAATAAACGAGAGAATTGCAGAACGAGCAGCTGACACCAGGGACCTAGTAGCTCGCCATTTATTTTTGTTTTGGGTTAATTTCATAAATGCCACTCCAAATCTGGTGTTTCTGAGAAATGCCACTGCAATTTCCAAACTTTGAAAAATGCCATTTCATGCCATTTCTAGTGGCATTTTTCGAAGTCTGGAGTGGCGTTTTTCAATGTTTGCAAATTGCAGTGGCGTTTTCCAAAGTTTGCAAAAATTGCAGTGGCATTTTTCAAAGTTTGGAAATTGTAGTGGCATTTTTCAAAGTTTGGAAATTGCAGTGCCATTTTTATGAATCGCTATAATTGGAGTGGCATTTATCTAATTTGTTTTTGAGACGGAAGCAGGGTGTCAACTAGGCTGTGCGGGGCACTCTGTCCTGTCTAGACAACCATCTTTTTTATGTTTACCACAGACTAGCCCAGTAGTTTTTTTTCTTTCTGAAAATGGCTAGCCCGGTTTTTTTTGTGATTTGCCAAGTAAGTCGCTTTGTCAGGCCTGTTGGGCTGCAAATTTTTCAAGACGAAGAGAGCTTCATTCGGCTGTACGAGAAAATGGCCTATCAGTAATGAGAAATGGGTTGTACATTTTTAAAACACATCAAACCGGCAATTAGTTTCAAATTTCTTTTTTTTCATTTCGAGATTTTAAATTACATTAATTTTTATGCGTGGACAATTTGTTGGATTTTATATTGATATACATTTATTTTTAAAATCAGTTTGAATGTGACTCGAAATTTCAGGATCAAAAATAGTTCGAACCGCACCGAAATATGTAAATTTTCGTATAATTTTTAACCGTGGCCACAATATGGGCTGTAATGCTAACAAAATGGATATGGGCTCCAAAAAACTTTAAGAATTAGCAAATGGGTTGTAATTTATTAGAAATAATGGCAGATGGGTTGTATGCTGTTTTCCAAAGATTTGAGGCTTTCCTAAAAAAAGGTTGACGCACAAGCAGTGACTGTTGGATGTCCATCCAACGACCGTCGTGCTTCTTCAATCTCTGCTCTTCCTGCTCCAGCCGCTCAAACAAGCGCCGACGGGACTGCCTGCTCCCTCCTCCCTGGGGTCGGTTGTGCTGCCGCGCAGGCCTCACCGCCCCACCGTACTCCCATTGCTGGCCTAGCCATCCCGCTACTCACCCACACCCGCTGTTATTCTCCGGCAACGGCAGACGAACCAGTAAACCCTCGTACAGTCGTACTCCCCTCCGCGTGGGAAACAACTGCCGAGTCTTCCTTGCCTCCGTGTTGTCCCCTTCCTAGGCCTCGCCGTCGTCCACTGCCTGGTGCTCTCGGTGCGGCCTGGTCAACGTGGTCAACGACTGACATGCATCTGAAGTGGACTGTATGTGGAGAGGCTGGCAGCTGGGCCAATGGCCGCAAGCAAGGAAACACCTCCTTATTACGCGCAAAATAATGAATCATCCACCTGACATCTGGGACCCACCGAAAGGGCCTCTGTATTTCGCGAAAAAATGTTACCGCCGCTGACAGCTCGGACCCACCTGCTAGCCGGGACCCAGTATAGTGGGAGGCTGACTTGTGGCCCTACTAGTTGACGGGGATGGAGGGCTTTGTCCACTTAGTCAATATGCACGATTCTAGCTCCAGTGACTGTATGATGTCCATCCAAAGGCCGTAGTGCTTCTTCAACCACTGGTCTTCTTGCTCTAGCCGCCCAAACCAGTGCCGGTCGTGCCTCGTGCTCCTGCCTCTTGTGGCCGGCTGCGATGCAGCAGAGGCCTCACCGCCCCTACTACTCCCACCGCTGGCCAGGCCATCCCTCTACTCACCCACATCCCCTGTTATTCTACAGCGACAGGAACCTCACACCACAGCGAACCAGTGAACCCTCATACTCCTCTATGCGTGGGCATCCACTGCCGCGTCTTCCCCAGCTCCGCGTCGTCCCCTTCCTAGGCCTCGCCGTCATCCACCGCCCTGCTGCTCTCTGTGTGGCGTGGTCAACATGGTCAAGGAACGACTTCCATCGGAAGAGTACTGTACGTGGAGAGGCTGACAGCTGGGTCCACGGCTGCCGCAAGGAGGTGCCTCCTTGTTACGCGGAAAATAATTATTCCTCCACCCGACAGTAGGGATCCACCGGACGGGCCCCCGCATTTGGCCAAAAAACATTTCCCCCTGACTGCTGGGACCCACCGGACGGGCCACCGGATTTTGTGAAAAAACGTTCCCCCCACTGTCAGCTCGGACCCACCGGAAGTGCCGCCTTATTACGCACAAAAAATTGAGTACTCCCCCTGCTAGTTGGGACCCACCTTGGTGGGTGGCTGACTTGTGGGCCTACTAAGTTGATGGGGACGGAGTGCTTTGTCAACTTAGTCAATATGAACGATTCTAGCTCCAGTGACCATACAATGTCCATCCAACGGCCGTAGTGCTTCTTCAACCTCTGGTCTTCTTGCTCCGGCCGCCCAAAGCAGCACCGGTCATGCCGCATGCTCCTGCCTCCCGTGGCCGGCTGTGCTGCCGCGGAGGCCTCACTGCCCCCCTACTATTCCCACCGCTGGCCAGGCCCTGCGGCGACGGCAGCCTCACACCGCAGCTGAACGAGTGAACCCTCGTACTCCTCTCCGCGCGGGTTTCCACTGCCGCGTCTTCCCCGGCTCCGCGTCATCCCCTTCCTAGGCCTCGCCGTCGTCCACCGCCCTGGTGCTCTCGGCGCGGCGTGGTCAACGTGGTCAAGGAACGACTTCCATCGGAAGAGTACTGTACGTGGAGAGGCTGACACCTAGCTCCACGGTCGCAGCAAGAAAGTGCCTCCTTATTACACGCAAAATAATTATTCCTCCACCTGACAGCGGGGACCCACCAGACGGGCCATCATATTTCGTGAAAAACCGTTTCCCCCTGATTGTTGAACCCACCAGCTACATCTTCGCACGCAAGGAAGTGCATCCGGGAAAAAAACAATTCGCCCCCCTGACTGCTGGGACCCACCAGCTACATCTTCGCACGCAAGGAAGTGCCTGAAAGTCGGGACCTACCTGGTCGAAGCGTACGTAGCGTTGTCATTCTGGTCGCGAACGTTTACGTACATACTGGTCGATGCAGAGGCGCGCACCTGTCGTAGTAGAGGCGCGCACGTAGCATGTACACGTACGTACGGCGGCCAGGGTGAAAGAAAGTAAATACGGCCACGTATGTACATATGGGCGGGTTCTCGAACGCCTACTCGTGCATACGTACGACTAGGGCTCGTGTACATGGCTAGGTTGGAACGGAGAAACTGCGTCTTCGTCATGTTCATGGGGAGGCAACGGAATGCGTCGTGTTCATCGGGAGGCAACGGAACGCGTGGGAGCCAACCGGCTTGGATGGAACAGCCGATGGAAACGATGCCTGGCGTATCGCAGAACGGAGAAAACGGCCTTGTGTTTGACCAGCCACGTTCGAAATGGGATCCTGTTCATCTGGAGGGGTCTGGCGTACCACAAAACGGAGGAAACGGACCTCCTACGGTCGAAATGGGGGTCCTATTGATCGGGAGGCGTGTGGCGTACCGCAAAACGGAGTAAACAGACTTGTGTTGGAGCGCTACAGTCAAAACGGGGGTCCTGTTCATTGGGAGGGGTGTGGCGTACCTCAAAATGGGACTCGACGGGATACTGTTCATCTCCACCGCTGACCCCCTCCAGCCTCCACGGGCTACTGTTCATCCACCGTCGACCTCCTCCAGCCTCCACCTGCGATTGTTCATCCACGGGCTCCTGTTCATCCAGCTTCCACCGCGCGCTACTCCACCGGCTACTGTTCAACCAGCCCTCTGCACGAGCTCCTCTTCAACCACCCCTCCATGGGCTACTATTCATCTAGCCCTCCATCGTCTACTGTTCATCCTACCCTCCACGGGGTGGTCCTGTTCATCTAGCCCTCCACGGGGTCCTGTTCATTCATCCCCAACCGGCTCGATCGATCGGGGTCATGTTCATCCAGAGGCAACACCACGGGGTCCTGTTCATCCACCCCCACCGGGAACTGTTCATCCAAACCCCCTAGCAATGCTCACTGTTCGTCCAGAGGCAGCATCAATCGGCTTAATTAGCAGCAGTAGCGAAGGAATCGCTCGACCGGGTTCAGTTAATAGCCATCGATCGATCGCTCGGGTTCAGTAACGCGTAGCCTGCAGTGCAATCGCTCGGGTTCACTTAGAGCCCAACACCTCACTCGGGTTCAGTTAGAGCCCAATGCCTCGCACCCACGCGCGTGCGTGTACGAGAGAAATGCGCATCGCTCGGCCCCGACCACCCACTCTAACCGGGAACACCCTGATATTTTCCTCGCCCTCGCTTGCACCATGGTTTTTTCCGTCATGGACGGCCCAAAGAATGTCATGCGGCTGCGTCTCCGGCCCGCCCAGGACGAAAAGCCCATTTTCTGTCATGATTTTTTGTCATAGAAGTAGGACCCACCACATCTTTGATTATACCGGGTTTTTTCACAATTATCGTCATAGAAGTGTCATAAGTATGACAGGAAAAAAATTCGTTCAGCCCCAAATGTCACGGATGTGTCTTTTTTGTAGTGATAGTTCGTTCGCTTGGACATTCCGAAGAAATATGACCTCTTCCTTTGCACTTGTGGCATTGAATGTCGTTGCTGCATGTAGAACTCTTTTATGGAGGTGGAGCAGAGGATACTCCCGTTGTCGCTGATGGCCTCTCATCTTGATTGCGAATAGCAGGTGAGGAAGCTGTCGAGGCATGTGGGTGCCTAGGTGGCGCACCCTCAAACTGAGAACCATATGGCCGTTGTGTTCGCTGCCATGAGCGTGTGGTGGTGCGGCCTTGGAAAGCACAAGTATGACCATTACGCATATTCTTCTTCTCAAGTCTTATAGCTTGATGTACCACATATTGTAATGTATCATAAGGAAACATCTCCACAAAATCTGATATTTCATCATTCAGCCCATGTAAAAATCTCACCATCTTTGCCTCATCACTTTCACAGGTTCTTGTCCGAATTAGCAGCACCTCCATCTCCTTATAGTACTCCTCAACAGTGCGGGAACCTTGAGTGAGCCCCTGCAACCGCTTGTACAATTTCCTCTCATAGTATGATGGAACAAAACGACGCCTCATGACTTCCTTCATCAAATTCCAGCTGCGGATATGATTATTGCCTGACATCAACCGATCGTCTTGCAGCTGATTCCACCATGTAAGAGAATAACCAGAGAACTCCATAAGAGCAAGATCAGCTATCTTGGCTTCTAAAAAACTATGGATGCGAAAGATTTGGTCACACTTCTCTTCCATTCAATATATGCATCCGGATATTCTTTTCCTGTGAATGATGGCACATGTAGCTCCACTCTCGCTTGGTTGCCATGGTCATCTTAATCATGACGGTCATAATGGTGACCATTGTGACCAAAAACAGCACCACGGCGAGGCGGGGAGTAGGGTTCATAGTTCGCCTTCATCTTCGTCATCATGCTCGGAGAGATATTCAAGGAAGATGGCATCACCATCATGTGCTGCTCATCGACGGTGATCAGCAGCAAACCCGCGGGGGGCATGGCCTCGCCCGCGAGCTTCTCCGCCATGAAGCCCACCCTCACGGGGGGTAGCAAAGTCACCACGCCTCCGTTCAGCACCAACAGCAGGGGCGTTGTGGGCAGTAGCTCCTGCCGCTCTTCCACAACTAACATGGCGATCATTGTTTCCTTGAAGTTGTCGGTTGTTGGCGGCCAGCGAGGCAACGGGGCTGTGTTGGTGTTGATCCCCATTACCCGCAATAGGAAGACGACCACCGAACATCCTTCGCATGGCTGCAACTATACTCTCCTCAATCATATCACCAAGTGTTGCGCGAGTTTTTGGGAGATCATCTTACACATGTTGATGTCCATGTACACTCGAGTTGGATCCTATCATGTTAACTGTTGGAAACAATTGGAAAAAAATATATGTCGAAAACACTCAGCTCACCTTCTTGCTTACACAAATTCCAATGATTCCTTGGCAACTGTGCGGAAGTAGAAAATCAGGAGTGTACGGGCGAATGAAAGGAAGGAAGCTGATGGTTTCTAGGTGGATCTGGGTGGGGTAAAAAGGGAGTGCTAGTGCTGAGATCCAATCGATGCAAACCAAATGAACATGGAAATATTTGTAGATCCTTGCACCGCGTTTGAGCTGCAACACTTGCCACTTCAACTTCTGAAATTTCTCACCAAACTGAATATGATTGCACAGTTGCTCAACCTTTCTCTTCTCTCTCTTTTTTTTGCTCTTTTCACTCTTTTCTCTCTCTCTCTCTCTCTCTCTTTTTGCAGCACAATATATCCAACAACAAGACTCAAAGAAAAGTAGCAGCAACCTTGGATAGAACTTGGTGTAAACACAAAGAGGAAAGCAAACAACTAGATCTCAACAACAAAGGCTTGGATTTTTTGTGGCTTTTTGGCTTTGGACTCTATGACGGGGAAAACCAAACTAAAAAGGATAGATCTAGCAACAAAGATACAAATCCTACCGTGTAAACCATGCTCTGAATACCAGATGATGGGACCCCGTCTTCGAATAAGAGGGAGTTCAAGGGGATGTCCGATCTTCACAGTGTAGGATCGATAAATGGATGGGGGTAACTAGCTGCAAGCTGCCGAAAAATGGAAAATAAGAGATTATGACCAGACGAGGAGGATGCTCGCTGGATCTTGCAATCTGAGCATTCGCCGATCCACAACCCGCAATACTACCCCACACAACCACTCTCACGTCCTGGAGCACGGGATAGGTGCAATCTGCAAGGGAAACCATGAACTCTAACCCACACCACACGATCTAGCCGTGGAGTACGAATTAGGAGCAATTTCTCAAGGAATCACGAGAATAAGGATAACAAGAGCTCTCCAATCTCAGGAGAAGTCTATGTCTTTGGTCTTTGATAGAAATGGCGAAAGTCCCCAATGAAGGGAAGAGCTAGCCTATTTATAATCGGGACAACCCCCCTGGATAGGTGTGAAAGAGAAGTAGCTTCTGGAACCATCTTAGGTGCGAAAGTGAACCAGCTTTGTTTGACTAAATGGCTTCAAGACTTAACGGGGTAACTTCTGGAAAACTCTCGTTGGAGGTGGTTGGCAGTTCTTGACCAAACATTGTTCACTGGGGTCGAACAATGTTTCCTTCAGTAGAAAATTCGAGTTCTGGAAACCTTTCGCAAGTTGGGATATCCAAACTCGTGCAAAACATTGTTTTGTCCGAATTGGAACAATGTTTCTTCAGCAGACAACTCATTCTTCATGAATTCCTAACTTTGTTTCCTCGCCATAAAACATTGTTTTGCATGGACTAAAATGTGTTTGGCCTTCTTCGACATCACACACCTGATTTCAACCAACAACAAAGGAGGTGAAGGCACAACCATGTTTTCAAGGTCAAATGATAGACTTAAGATAGCATTCACCTAATCATGTATTTGCATTGCGCGACTTCTTGTGATTGGACCATTGATGGTTGGTGTTGTGGTGCCCATGGTTGGGATGTCCTCATCATCCTCCCCCTCTTGAGAAGGAGTCGTCCTCGACTCTAAAGGCCCAAAGTATGGGGAAAGATCAGAGACATTGAAGGTTGGGCTAACGCCATATTCTTCTAGAAGATCGATCTTGTAAGCATTGTCGTTGATTCGCTCGAGCACCATGAATGGTCCATCGCCGCGTGGCTGCAACTTGCACTTGCGTTGCTCAGGAAGACAGTCCTTACAAAGGTGTACCCATACCAAATCGCCTTGCTCGAACACCAGCTTCTTCCTGGTCTTGTTTACCCACTTCGCATATTGTTCAGTCATTTTCTCAATGTTCACCTTTGCCTGGGCATGAAGTTTCTTGATGAAATCAGCATGCTTACTAGCATCAAGGCTAGTTTGTTCCTAAAGTGGCAAAGGCAAAAGATCGATGGGTGCAACAGGTTTGAAGCCATAAACAAGTTCAAATGGGCAAAATTTAGTGGTCGAATGTACCGCCTTGTTATACGCGAACTCCACATGAGGTAGGCAATCTTCCCACATCTTCAAATTCTTCTTCAAGACTGCTCACAGCATCATGGACAATGCCCGGTTGACATCTTCAATCTGTCCATCAGTTTATGGGTGGCATGTCGTGGAAAATAGGAGCTTGGTGTTGAGTTTTCCCCACAAGGTCTTCCAAAAGTAGCTCAGAAATTTGGTGTCACAGTCTGACACAATCGTGTGTGGTACTCCATGTAGCTCCACAACTTCCCTGAAAACAGATCGGCAATGTGTGAAGCATCATCGCTCTTATGACATGGGATAAAATGTGCCATTTTGCTAAAACGATCAACTACCACAAACACCGAGTCACTCCCCCTCTTAGTCCATGGTAAAGCAAGAACAAAATCCATAGAAATATCTTCCAACAGAGTATTCGGAATAGATAGAGGAGTATATAAACCATGAGGATTCAAGCAGGACTTAGCTTTGTGACAAATCTCGCATCTCAACACGTAGTGTTCCATGTTACGTCTCATTCGCGGCCAAAAGAAGTGATCAACGAGTACACTTTCAGTTTTCTTGGCTCCAAAATGTCCCATGAGACCATCAATGTGAGCCTCCTGCAAGAGCAACAAACGAACAGAACAATCTAGGATGCACAATTTGTTTGCTCGAAATAGGAATCCATCATGCAAGTGAAACTTCTCCCATCCTTTTCCCTTGTTACACTTTGAAAATGGTTCAGCAAAATTTGAGTTGTTAGCATACAATTCTTTGATGCTTTCTAAACCAAGGATTTTAACGTCAAGTTGGGAGAGTAAAATGTGATGCCTAGACAATGCGTCGGCAACAGTGTGATTCTTCCCTTTCTTGTACTTGACAATATAAGGAAAACACTCTATGAACTCACTCCATTTACATGTCTACGGTTCAGTTTGAGTTGGCCCTTTAGATGTTTCAAAGATTCATGGTTAGAATGTATTACAAACTCTTTTGGCCACAAGTAATGATGCCATGTTTCCAGAGATCAAACAAGCGCATACAATTCTTTATCATAGACGAAATAATTAAGAGTTGGAACATTAAGCTTCTCACTAAAATAGGCGAGTAGCTTGGTGAGGATAGTGGCACAAAAATTTGATGCAAAATGTTGGCAAGGGTCAATAATGTTGAAAAAGATTCACAAATTCGCAAGTGCAACAAGTAGACCAATAGCAATATGTGGCACATGGAAACACACAAACACACGAATAGATAAATGGGGTCGTGCAAACAAGGAGTGAGCACAACCTGTGGAGTCCACGGAAAACGCTCGTGTTGCACAACTAAAGAGAGACGCTAGCATGATTGCTCAATAGGCGGATACGACACATGTGCACAACCTATAAGTTGCAAAATGGATAAACTTTCTATCCCAAGTATGCTATGTATGTATGGCTCCCGGTGTTTATCACATGATGATCGAAGATGATCAAGTATGATACCATATGATATATTGTAATGCACTATGATACCATGCTATGGCTCTTGCTTACAAGCTCTTTGCTCTTTCTCTTTGCTTAAAAGCTTATTCTTTTTTTTGATATGGCCACAATGCGAAATGCACAAACCAAGATAGCAATTGTGTGTATGCAGGAACAGTCTTGTAACACAATGGATGATATGATACCAAGATGATACCAATAAGATATGGTATGTATGCAATGGAAGGTGTAGATCAATGATCACTAATGTGCACAAGTAATGTTGCCGGCAATACTCAAATGGCTAGTCTCGATAGGCAAGTGATGCCAAATGGGCTAGGGTTATCAATGCAATTGCAAGGGGAATATACAACGATGTTGTCGAGGTTACAATTCATGATTTACGATGACGACCTCGTGGCGAAACACCTTAGGAAATAGAAAAACTGTGAACTCAAAATCTCAAGGCAAATGTGAAATGGTGGTAGCGGAAAGCGGTGGTTTTGCTCTCGGCAATGCGGAAGTGGAGTGATGGGTTATGCGAGTCAAAGTTGAATTTGTCATCCCTAAGTAGCCTAAACACCTAAGGATACACAAGCCACAACTCAAACAAGCTCAAACAAAATTGGGTTAAGTCGGGTTGGTGGAAGTGTATGGTGGACAAGGTTATGCGGAAATGGTGGTGGTGGTTGATGAAGAAGCAACCATCCCTAAGGAGCTGAAACAGCTTAGGAGACTTGAATCACTACTCAAACAACCACTAATGCTATATGGATCACAATGGGTTAGGTTGCGGAAGTCGGTGGTGGTAACGGGGATGATGTGGTGGAAGCCCTAGGCAAAGATGCCAAAGTTGCAAAAAATTGAGGGAGTCAAATGATGTCAGTGGTACTTTTCTGGGAAGGGGGATGTCAAGAGCTTCAAAACGAGCTAAAGAACGTCAAAATTGGAGTTCGGATGACTTAATTATGGGCAAAACAAAAATCAGCTGAAGTCAAAATTTACATGTATCGGACGTCCGGTAATGGACGGATGTCCGGTCGTCGGTCGTCCGGAAGAGCTCGGAAATGTGTTGTTTCAGCTCGGGATCAGAGTGTGGGATTTCCGGTAAGTACCGGTCGTCCGGTGGTTCCTAGGGCTCCGGACGTCCCATAAAGTGTCGGTCGTCTGGTGGGTCTGGGTCAACGCGAGATGCGAGTTTCGGGACGCGATTTTGGGAGGAAATTGGGGATTTTGGGGTCAAAATTGACGAGATTTCATGGATGAAAGATGGAGAAACTTGGGGAAATGCTTGATCCACTCGAAACCAAGCAAATCCATGGATCAAAATCAACAAAACTTCATCAAACCAACAAATCACAAAAAAATTTGGGTCTATTTTTGGTGGGGATTTTTGAAATTTAGGACGAAATCAAGCAAAAGAAGGCTAGAAAACGATGGGAGGGATTCCAAATACGTGATCAACGTGGCTCATGATACCATATGATGCGGAGCTAACCCGGTCTGGGCCAATCTTTCACGATTGGAGTGGATTCCCTCGAAGAACACGAAGAACACAGGGAAGAACGGGGAGGAATCACAAGGGGAAACACTCAAGAACAAGTCCAATCACACATCCACTAGACAATCAAACACACAAGATCCACAAGGTACATAAACAACAAAAGGAAAGGTACAAGGTAAATTTCATCTCCATGAGGAGGTCTTGATGGTAGAGTTCATCCCAAATCTAAAGGAGATGGGGGCTTGAATCCTAGAAGGATATTCTCCGTGAGGAGGTCTCGAATCCCTCGGGATCTTCTCCTAGATGGAGGTCTTGTCCTCCAATGGAGTAGTCTCTCTCTCTCTCAAGAGAATAGTAGTAGGAGCAAATCTCACATACAAATGAGCTATCACTTGGCTAACCCTAGCTAGGAGGAGGTAGGGGGTATTTATAGTCTAAGTGGCAAAATGGTAATTGGGAAGGGATACAAGGCCAAAGGCACGCGACTGCACACAGGAAGTGACCGAACGACGGATGGGGTCGGACGTCTGTTGGCTCGGGACGGTCCGGACGCCCGGCGTGCGTCGGAAATCTGCTGATTCTTCTCGGGTGTAGCGGCACCAGATTTTCGGAGGTTGTCGGACGTCCGGGCGCTGGGACTTATCGGACGTCCGATGGGCGTCGGTCGTTCAGCCGCTATAGCACATGTCAGCAGTAGTTCTTCTGGCCTTCTGGGATGCGTCAGGTAGGTGTGTCGTACATCCGGTGGACGCTGGTCCTCCGGGCGCTGTAGAGTGTCGGACGTCCGGTGGCACGTCGATCGTCCGACCGCTATAGACTCTGCAGCTCCATCTTCTTTCATCTTCGATTCCACGCTTCCCTCGCGAATGGTGTAGTTGTACACTTGCGCTCACACTCCTCGTCGTCCGTAGAGTTCCGACAATACCTATGCATGCACACAAGTGGAATGTCAAGCAGTATACCATCCTTGAGGGGGTCAAGTGAACACGTGTAAAGGAGATGATTCACCTTTATGTATGTGAAGTAGATGTCGCACGTGTCACTTGCCAAACAGACTCTTCACATGGTGATGTCCGTAGGATACTCCGCATCAGGAAGCCATCTAGCTACTAACTACGGACCCGAAGGTCTACAAAGAACTACTCACGCATCATCAGAGAGGCACCAATGGAAGTGGTGAACCCCTCTGTGATGGTGTCTAGATTAGATCTGGTGGTTCTGGACTCTACGGCGACTGGAATTGATTTTCGTCGACTCCCCTAGGGTTTCTGGAATATTAGGGTATTTATAGAGCAAAGAGGCGGTCCGAGCGGCACCCGAGGTGGGCACAACCCACCAGGGCGCGCCTGGGCCTCCAGGCGCACCCTAGTGGCTTGTGCTCCCCTCGGAGCACCCCCAGGCGCTGCCTTGGCGCATTATGTGTCTTCTGGTCCATCAAAAATATCCATAAAGTTTCGCTGCATTCGGACTCTGTTTGGTAGTGATTTTCTGCGATGTAAAAAACAAGCAAAAAACAACAACTCGCACTTGGCACTATGTCTATAGGTTAGTAGCAAAAAATGATATAAGATGACTATAAAATGATTATAAAACATCCAAGATTGATAATATAACAGCATGGAACAATCAAAAATTATAGATACATTCGAGACATATCAGCGCGCGCGAGCAAGCCGCCGCACCGCCATGCCAACGTAGCTAGCAAACCTTGCAGACAAGCAACTTGATGCATCCAGCAGGGTGTGTGCAATCTTGGCTAGCTAGCAGCCGCGAGCGCTGGATGGAGCTGGCATCCGAGCTGCCGCAGGATGGGCACCGCACCACCGGCGGTTTTGACCTCGCCTTCTACCGGCGGCGGTAGCTGATAACCCACAAGTATAGGGGATCGCAACAGCTTTCGAGGGTAGAGTATTCAACCCAAATTTATTGATTCGACACAAGGGGAGCCAAAGAATATTCTCAAGTATTAGCAGCTGAGTTGTCAATTCAACCACACCTGGAAACTTAGTATCTGCAGCAAAGTGTTTAATAGCAAAGTAATATGATAGTGGCGGTAGCAGCAACAAAAGTAAAGACAGCAAAAGTAATGTTTTTGGTATTTTGTAGTGATTGTAACAGTAGCAGCGGGAAAGTAAATAAGCGTAAACCAGTATATGGAAAACTTGTAGGCACTGGATCAGTGATGGATAATTATGTCGGACGCGGTTCATCATGTAACAGTCATAACATAGGGTGACACAGAACTAGCTCCAATTCATCAATGTAATGTAGGCATGTATTCCGTATATAGTCATACGTGCTTATGGAAAAGAACTTGCATGCCATCTTCTGTCCTACCCTCCCGTGGCAGCGGGGTCCTATTGGAAACTAAGGGATATTAAGGCCTCCTTTTAATAGAGAACCGAAACAAAGCATTAGCACATAGTGAATACATGAACTCCTCAAACTATAGTCATCACCAGGAGTGGTCCCGATTATTGTCACTTCGGGGTTGCCGGATCATAACACATAGTAGGTGACTATAGACTTGCAAGATAGGATCAAGAACTCACATATATTCATGAAAACATAATAGGTTCAGATCTGAAATCATGGCACTCGGGACCTAGTGACAAGCATTAAGCATAGCAAAGTCATAGCAACATCAATCTCAGAACATAATGGATACTAGGGATCAAACCCTAACAAAATTAACTCGATTACATGATAAATCTCATCCAACCCATCACCGTCTAGCAAGCCTACGATGGAATTACTCACGCACGGCGGTGAGCATCATGAAATTGGTGATGGAGGATGGTTGATGATGACGACGACGATGAATCCCCCTCTCCGGAGCCCCGAACGGACTCCAGATCAGCCCTCCCGAGAGGTTTTGGGGCTTGGCGGTGGCTCCGTATCGTAAAACGCGATGATTTGTTCTCCTTGATTTTTTCTCTCCGAAAGCAAATATATAGAGTTGGAGTTGGCGTCCGAGGGTTTCCAGGGGGCCCACGAGGTAGGGGGCGCACCCTAGGGGGGGTGCCCCCCACCCTCGTGAGAAGGGTGTGGGCCCCCTGGTCTTCATCTTTGGCGAGGATTTTTTATTGTTTTTTCTAAGATGTTCCGTGGAGTTTCTGGTCATTCCGAGAATATTTGTTTTCTGCACATAAAACAACACCATGGCAATTCTGCTGAAAAAAGCGTCAGATCGGGTTAGTTCCATTCAAATCATACATGTTAGAGTCCAAAACAAGGGCAAAAGTGTTTGGAAAAGTAGATACGACGGAGACGTGTCAGGAGCTGCGTCCCATGGCTGAGGATGACTAGGTGGATGGGCCAAAGGTAGGAGGTCACTCAGGGATTTTTGTCCAGACTGGCATGTAGGTCCCACAAGTCTTAAAGCCTAACTTGTCGGTCGAATAGAAGGCATTGACTTAAGGGGCGACATGGGTTGGAATGTGCCTATAACAACACTTTGTAGAGTAGTCGTTTCTTGGTAAGGCTGGTTGGTAAGGGCAAGGACAATGGTTGATAAGGTAGTCTTATCTTAAGTCTGCCACGTTTGCAAGTGGTAGTAGTTTCTTGGCAATATTAGTGGTTTCTTGGCATTATTAGTGGTTTCTTGTAAGGAACAATGTGCTAGCGACAAAAGGAAATTCTAGATTGCGTTGCACTCCAACGAGTACTACTAGTGGTTGCGGGAGTGTATAACTCGTTTTGTGGGTTTGATCCCGGCCAAACGCACGGCGACCTTTTTTTAAATAGTAATTTCGCTCTGAGCCAATATTGTACACTGGTAGTTTGACTTTTGAAGTTGAACGGACGTGTCGCACCACAATCTGGGTGCACTGGATAGCCCAGCCACGTGAACGGGTTTTCCCTCCCATCATCTCGTGGCTCGCATAGGAGAGTAGTACTCCTATATATCAATTCACACCATGCAAAGTTTCTCGCATGCGTGCTCGCCCTAGCCACACCTCGCTTGCAGCTTCCTCATCAGCTCGAGGAGCCCGAGGAGCCGGAAAAGCCTGGCGCGGCATTGGGAATTGTGCAATATGGCTTTGTACTTAAAGTGCTAGTACTCTACTTATCTATAGCTTGTGTCATTGCACCCATGGACTTCCCTCCATTCTCGGCTCTATAAAAGAAATTCCTCTTGAAGTGATTTTTTTGGTTTTGAAATGGAGGCAAAAGCTTTGCCTCATCTCATTCATAAAGAAGGAACTACTAACAAAGTTCTATGAGATCCATTACACCTCCACAAATGGAAGTGAAAAGCCTAGTCTCGCTGTATCAAATAACTCAAATGTGCTGCCCCCGCGGTAACCGTTGCTGATATACAGGCTGCTAGTGTGTGCGTCAGAGGAGCAGCTCAGTAGGCCAGTTGCACGCTTGAATAGAGCACCAAGAGTACCCACTACGCTGGTGTACTTTCCCTACATTGATAGTACATCGATGATTCTAGAGAACAGTAGTAGCACCCTCCACTTGCAACTGTAGCTCCTTGGCCCTGAGATTCAAGAGTTCAAAACTGGTGCACTATACTAGAAGGATAGTACATCGCACTACTAATTGAGAAAGTAGTACTAGTAATGCTACAGTACGAGTACATAGTAAATAATAGCCTCATCATCGTGGGGCATGAGGCACTACCACTATGCGTGCCCGCATAATTTCCTTAGCGAAGGGACGAGGCTCTGCGGTTACTATGCTCTTATCTCCTTGTTGCCAGTTCCCCTCCCCCGAAGAGAAGACAATTCGCCGCTGCTTCCCATGGATTCGCCAGGCGGTTCTCCTCCTCTTCGGGGCTGGGAGACCTTGGATGACGATCCTCTGGGAGAAATCGCACGCCGCTCCGATGTCCTCACTGCCGCAAGACTCGGTGCTTCGTGCACCAACTTTTTTAAGACGGTGCTTAAACAGGCTTGGGAAAATGCCATGCTCGTTGGTCTTCCATGCCTCCTTGAGGAGAAGGTTCTTCTATGGGACAATCCTTCAAATAATTCATCGCTCCCTGGCCATGGTTGCACGTTGACTTCGCTAGAGTTGCCGACGTTGAGAGGTAGTCAGATTTTGTCCGATGAGCAGGCCAGTCATGGAGTTTGATCATGTAGTACTTAGTTATTCCATTTCCATCCCGTAATTTCTCCGGTGCCCACCGTCTTATATATAGGTCTGGGTAGGTGCCAACGAAGATTGGCCTGCATACCTCCAGCCAGATACCACCATCATTTTGCACAACATCCACAACAGTGCGGCCATTCCCGTAGACCCCTTATCCACCATTGGGATCGGCCTTCCGGACTGGCTGGGCTTGAATACGTATGATGATGCCTACATGAGATTGAAGAAGATAGCAATTGCGGACCCGCCGACAAAGCGATGTGGCTACGATGATTACTATCTCATCGCGGTGTTCGACATAAGGATTGCCATCAATGCAAGAGGCAGTAATGGCAGAGGCTGGTGCATGTTGTCCGCGGTAGATTTGTACCCCTACACGTTCGAAGACGCTGTGCGCCATCTAGGCCGTATCTTAGCGGTGACAAGCCAGGGGACTTGTTTCATCTGGTTGCCATCCTATGGTACAAGACATTACAAATGGAATGCACAAACCATCATTTGCATCCCTAATAGTACTCCATTATTTTGTAGGGACCAGTCACCCCCTAATCAAAATAAGACCGCCGATCCTGGATGTGCATTTGCATCCGCGGTTCGGTCTAACCTGGAACCTTCTAGCTGACTTTGGCATATTGGGATCAACTATCTTAGCAGTTGTTACCCATGGTACCACTGATGTGCAACATGGTCACACAATGTACCATGATTGGACCGTCACCATCTACCCAGGTATTCCATTTTCTCATTGCTATGTGTTAGAGTAGTAGAGTAGTAGTACTTGTTAGTTATTTTCTTTTCTTGACTGGGACATGTTTACTATATAGTAGTAAAATTTAGTATTATATGTTTTTAACCCTCTCTCCTTCTATTTCATTGTTGTACTACTTACTAGTACTAGTAGGAGTAATTTTTACCTTGCAGGACGCGTATAGCTAGCTAGGCCCTTGAAGACTTGAACCCACTAGCTCCCACCATTTTTGTTTTTCCATGTCTTACTATCACATCTATGTAGTCAATAGTGGTTGTATATAATAAGCCGGTTATTTTACTTTCTCTATACCGGAGTAGTACTAGTTGCTGCATAGTATTACTGACTGCCATATTTGAGCACAACATTATTATGCATGGACCTTGACTATGTATGTCACATGTGTCCAAATCTGAGATGTCACGTGTACCAGATGAACGGCGCCGAGTTCGACCCCCGTGATGCTACGTGGGTGCCGAGGAACACTCTTGGAGAGTACTCGCTTTTCATTGGGTACATCTACCCCATTGTGAAACAGATGCCACCTTCCGTGCACGACACAGAAGGCCTGCCATTGATGAAGCATGGTTGTGTCTTTAGTGCGCACCGCCGGATGAACGACATGCTGGGACACGCTATCCCTGATTTATGCCGCTTCAGCTTGGATGAGTCTCCATCGTGTGGGACCGGACTAGAAAGCTGCGACAATGATTCTCGTTGCCCACCGCTATGGATCATGCCATCCATGAAGAACACTTGGGACTGGAACCTGGAGGACGACATGTAGCCCATCTATAGCGTGTAAGTGGAGTACGGTTAATTGTGAACGGTAGCGCTGTGAATATATGTAGACTAGTCATGCACAACTTTATCACATGAAGTGGAGATGAACTTGTGTGGCATACTGGTATTTGTCCTTTAGAATTTATTACTAGTAAATGTGTTATGTGTACATGCAACTAGTGGAGTTGTTGCATGGGCTCCAACATGCTCTTTGATAAAAAAGGTGGCACGGTTTTGGATATAGGTGAAGTGGCAGCATCATACAGTAGCATCGTTCGCTATAATTGTAGCACGGTTTTGGGAGGTTTAAGAGTTTGTACTCGTGTGAACCTTGCACTTGGCTCTTCGCCTCTTCGGAAGGTCCAACAATGATGATACTACAGTACAATATGCTTCTGGCAATCTGGCACCAATTTAACTGCTGCACGTCCACCGCAAAGGCGAGGGCGAGGGAGAGGGCGCTGTAGTCAAAACCCTCTCCTCGTCCTGCAAGCCACCGCGCGTGTGGGCAAGGGAGAGGGCGTAGTAAGCAAGCTTCTCCTCGTTCGGCGAGTTGACGGGACACATCAAAGCAGTACTAGTTCTAGTCCATACTGCGTCCTTTCCAGTTAATATGGCTTAATTTGAAACGAGAAAATACACTAGCGGTCAACGTATATAACAATATGCTCTTTACGGTCACTATATAGTTTTGCGGTGATTATACGATCACTAGCTCATTGTAGAGCACCGTATTGCACCCTACTAACCGGCCACATAGTCGACATGGCACTTTGTTGACTGGTTAAATTGACACCTAGTTTCTGGGTCCCACCTGTCAGTTGGAAAAGCAAAGAAATCAGTTAAACAAAACTTTACGCAGGCATGACAAGAGTCCAACCCTTGTGCGGCGAACCACCCTAGCTGTGTATGTGAGTGCATGCATGTGTACTCCCACAGTCTTCCAACAAAGAGTGTACATCGGCTCAAAAACAGTGAGTGTACATCTACACTTCCAATGCATTTAGCCTTTAATCTAATCGATATTGATTAACTAATGCACCAGCTTGTGCTCTAGCTATAGGCTACATTTCTATCCTTAATTACAGCATGCAACAACATTCATTTAATCTTCTTCTCTCAATGGTCACATGCACACATAAGTCTGCTACTTTTGGGCATTAATAATGCCATGAAGTTCCGATTCCTCCTAGTCAATGTGTAAATCTCTATATGTACAGTCTTTCACGGACGTAGGGAGTAGGTTGAGCACTTGAGCGTGAGCTTGCGCATTGCGTCGTGTGCTGTGTGCCACATGGATGCGTGAGTGTTGTGTGCGTGCATGTGTACATGTGAGCGTTGCATGTTGCATGCATGCATGCATGAGGCTTTTACTCCCTCCCATTGACATGTTCATATTTCGAGCTTCATTAAAACGTGGCATGCAAGAATTAAGAGATAACTCACCAATGCATGTAAAAGTTCTGGTCATTTGTTCCTCACACATGCATTCCAATTAATACGTTCGTAAACACAATGTTCTTGAGAAAAAACGAGCCCATTGAGTACTTTTGGAAAAAATTCTTCGGGCATTCATCATTTACTACTACATTGGTTGATGCTTTTTTATTGACCTGTATATAAACCTCCGTCCTTGTTTAATGGTCTCCTTCGTACTTCGTGTAAAATTTTGACCTTAAATTTAACTAACAAAGTGTCAATGCAGGCCATAAAAAACTATACCATTAAAAACTATGTTCAAATGCGGATCCAGTGATACGATCGTGAAATGCATTAACATTTTATTAATTAAATACTCCCTATGTCTAGGTGTATAAGTCACTTTACGAAAACCAAATAATCCCAAAACACTTAGGCGCGGTGCATTAACTCCCACCTCGTTTCTTGTTTCTTGACATATCAACCAATAAGAGATGTGGGCGTGCATGTTTTCAATGACTTGAGACTACCAAACACGACATGCAGTGGTTAGTTCATTGCATGCAATGCTATTAATTAGCAAATAAACATTAAGTTCTCTTGTTTTCCCTCCTTCTTTGTCATGTTGCACAACCAAAGATGACTTATTCACCTGGATGGAGGGGTAGATGGTCAAAGTTTGAAACAAAATACTACTCCCTCCTTTTCGGTTTATAGGGCTTATCTCAAAATTTTAGATTTCTCATTTTATAAGTCTCAGTTTGTTGGTTCCCTACCACATGTTCGGATTTCAAGGTGCATTAAATCATTGCATGCAAGTATTAAGAGAAAATTAACCAAGGCATGGACTTCATGTTTGCATGCATTGCAATTAATGCACTGATAAACATAATTTTTTGAGGAAAATGAGTGCATGAATTGAGTGTTTTTGCAAACTACAAAATTTATTCCACCACTCGCCATCTACCTTGGTTGATGGGATTTTCGAATTGAGCCCTATAAGCCGGAAAGGAGGTAGTACTAGTACTCCTACATTATTGGCGCCCGGTGCCTTCACCAATGTTTCATCTTGTTGGATAAGATGAGTGTAGAGGCATAGGGATACTGTAGATACAAAGTCTTAGTGATCCATTATTCTCCATCTTGGTCAGAGAGAACTATTCAACTAGTCTTCATAGTGAAGTGACAATACACGCTGCAACAGATGGGACAGTTAATTAATAAGCTGAACCAGCATGTTGGTGTTACTAAATCAGCTTACCCAGTACTGCCATCATGTTTGCTAGTGGAGCACGCCTCCGCAAATACGCCTATGCACCTCTCTCCTCCATTAACTGACATATGGCACCTCTTGAGGTAGACCCACATGTCATCGGCATAACTATTTACACTCCGAAGGACGGTATATCCTGGTAGTAGCACTAGTAGAATTGATATTTAATGCACATTCTTCTCCATCTTTCACTCTTATTCCTCCTCTCTTCCCCATTGTCGGCCGCACACCATTTCCCCCCGCTCACTGGTCGCCCTCCCGCACCATCTTCCTTGGTAGCTCGCGCGTACCATATCCCCCCACTCACTGCTCGGCCACACACGCCATCTTCTTCGCTTGCCCAGCCCAATCCACTTCCCTACTGGCTCGCAAGCACCGAAAACCCCAATCACTCAACGCCCTAAAAAACCCTATGGCAGAACTAACTTACACACAGAGCCATGATTGGAATTCCCTCCTCGATGTTCTCTTGGAGCAGATCTGTAATCATATGGACCTGCTCAGCACCGTCCGTCTGACCACATGCTCAGTGTCTTTGTAACGTCTACTCATCTGCAACCGGCCGACCCTTTTAAAGACACCCTGCTTGCTGATGCCCGATCCTCGCATGTGGCCCAGACACCGACTTGACGATCCTATGAAGGTTGTCGTGGTGCCCCTCGACATGCTACCACTACCCGTCCACCTGTCCTTCATGCGCGGCCGCTACTGGGCGGGCATGAAGGTCAACTGGATCATCCTCATCCACCAATCCGGTAGTCCGTGGCGTCTCATGGATATCTACACCCAACGAGAGATCACCCTTCCATCATTGGATACCGCCGCCGTCGAGCCTCGCGGCTCGCCGGACACTCCTGCCTACTATGCACAAGACACGTTGAGCTTTTGGCTTGATCTTTGTTTGCTGAAGGTTGTAATCTGTGAAGTGCCCACACCATCAGAAGACTACATGGATTAGAAGCTCATTGCCTGGTTCCACATTGGATTAGTCTATCTGGAATCTGGTCGCCATACATGGTTATGGCTCATCGTCAATCCCGTTGAGCCTCCATTTCTGTCTGATGCTATATTGCATGATGGCATCATTTATGCGGTTGACGCACATATTGGCTACCTATACTGGTGGAATATATCATCATGTAATTGTTCTATCTCATCTCATCTTTACCTTATGAATATGACTGCCTGTTGATTTTTATAAATTTAGAATAGATAATATCTCTATAACCACATCATTGCTATATGTTCCTCTCATTTTCTAGATTTTTATGACCACACATGTTATTGTTAGAGTTGATATGAGAACAATTGGCATCTAATGATTGCTAGAATAGATATTATGAGTATAACCTCATGATTGCTATATGTTACTCTCATTTCCAAGATTTTTATAACAACACATGTTATTGCTTAGAGTTGATATGATAACAGTAGTAAGTGTTATGGTAGAATATGAGTATGTCCTGTCATAGATGTTTTCCTCTCATTGTTACATGATGTTTGAACAATGACATATTGCTAGAATATGAAAGCAATTAGCTTATTTCTTTAACTTGGGGTATGATTATCACCGGTTGTGTGGCAGTGGGGGTAGGTGGGCAGCGTCGATGGGGTGGGATCGGGGCAGTGGGGGTAGGTGGGCATGGGGAGGGGGAGGTGGGGGCTAAGTAGTTTTTTCCTCTATTCGGTTCGTGGGCAGCCTAGATTCGAGTGTTATCAGAATAAGACGCTTTGTTATCAGGAAAAGACTATTAAGGGTGTTATCATAATAGACCCACCCTATATATATAGGACAACAATATTATGATTATGATATTAGAATAGTTATTTGGATCACAGACAGCCCTATAAGGGCCTGACTGCTCCCTCCCGAACTTCCCGAACTCACAGATAAAAAAAAGCCACGCCCCACACCCACCACTTCCCCTCCCCGATCCCAACCCCCCGATCCAGCGCCTCCCCCTGTCCCTGATCCAGCGCCTCCCCTCGGCCCCGATCCAGCGCCACCCCGGCCTTCACCTTTTCTCCTCCCGCCGGCGAGCCCCCACAGTTGTCCTCCGCCGAGCCGCCCTCTCCCCCCGACCTCCAACCACCGGCATGGCCCACCCCCACCCTCGAACCATCGGATCCCGCTGCCGTGGCTCCGTCCCACCACCGCGGACCTCCACCAACCGTCGAATCCCGCCGCCGCAGCGCTGCTCCAACTGCTAGATCCCGCCGCCGCCGCCCGGGGTCCGGCACGCCCAGGATCCGTGTCGCCGCTGCCGCAAGGGGTCCCATTGACGAGAGCACCCCGCAACGCGAGCCACCCACCGGGTCACGACCGTCTCCCGCCACCAGCCCCCGAGTGCGGCTTCCTCTGGCTTGGCTGACCTGCTCCCTCTGCAACCCGTGAACTGTCCATTTTTTTCCATGAGTGCTAGTTCTTTTATGATTTTATCTCATGTACTATGTGAACAAGTTCTGTAAGCTAGGAACACTGATTCTTTTGATTTTTGGCATGTGTCGAAGGAGCATGTTCCTTGTATCCCAACTACAGGGGGCGACGTCGCCAAAAAAACCAACTTGTGGTGCTGACTTTCTTCCCGCAACCAATATGAACTTCAGTGCCCTGCTTACTTCTTCCTCCTGAACCCTATTCCTCTCAGTCCAATTTTAAACACTATAAAGTTGGGAAAATTATGGTTTACGGGATCCAAAAATATTAAAGAATGCAAAAAGATGTTGCTAGTAGTGTTTCAATTGTTATGTGTGCATTTTAATTTGCTGGATTTTTTGTATGACATACATGATTGAGTTCAGAGCACACTTGTGTTCATGCATGCAAAAAATGGTTATGTGTGTCTTCGTGTAATGGGTAGTTCTTTTTTTGCGTATAAAAAGAAAGAAGTTCAAACAAAAAAATGCAAAAGTTCAAAAAATATAGGACAAAAAGAGATCGTTTAATCCACCAGCAAAAAAAATGTAAATACACATAAGAAGTTCTATATATACAAAAGTTTTGTGTATGTTTTATCATGTAGGAAGCTATTTTTTTAAAAAAAAATAGAGTTGTTAAAATTCATTAAATTTCTTCATTATTTTCCATTACAAATGATAACACCAAAGAAGTCCAGATTGAAAAAAACCAAGAAGTTCAATTTAAGAAAGTAGAATCGTTCAATGTATATGAAAAATCCAGATTTTCCTCGTTACTAAATAATAAACCAAGAAGTTCGATTTCAAAAAATGGAGCAGTTCAATATCTATTACAAAAACTCATAATTTTCCCGTTACTAACAAATAAACCAAGAAGTACAGTTCGAAAAAACGAAGGAGTTCGTCATTTATTACAAAACCCCCTAATTTTCCCATTCCTAAAATACACAAAGAGGTTCGAACATTGAAAAAATGGAGCGGTTTGATGTCTATAAAAATCAGATTTTTTTCCGTCGCTAAATGGTAGCATCATTTTTTGCATTTTAATTTTTTGGAGCAATTCCATTTTAAAAAAGAAAACCAATAATTTCATATTAAAAAAGGGAATAGTTTGATGTATACACCAAACTCAAATTCTTCTTTGTTTCCAAGCGAAATTAAAGGTATGAAGTTCAATTTTAAAAAAGGTTGTATGATGTTTAAATAAAAATCATTTTTCCTTTAATAAGAATAAAACTAAGAAGTTCAAACTAAAAAAACAGAGAAGTTCAAAGATAAAAAACTTAGGATTTACATGCTCAATTTTGATGAGTGTTTTAGGACTTGGGGCTGAAAGAGCGGAGATCAGTTTAGAGTGATAACAGTCTGAAGTTCTCGTGCTACATGGTGTGTGTTTCATATGAGAAAAAAAGAAATAAAAGGTAAACTCTAAAAGAAATTTTGTGAGAAGTTCAAGTGCTTGGCCAGGGGAAGTTCAAAAATACTAGTGAGAGAGGTTCACCATGTATTTACATGTGCAAAAACGTGTTGTTTTGTGAATTAAAATAATTCTCTCAATCCATTATAAATTTAAAACAAAAATGCTCTACATTAAAAAGTTTCTCATATTCAACAACTTTCAAGGTGTATAAGTATTCTTATTCCAAAAAATGGTTAAAACAAAATGGTGCATGTTGTTCGAAACAAAATCTTAACCATATTAGAAAAAGTTATGTCTTTTCAGCAGGTTTGCAAAGGTATATTATTTGTGCAACTCCGATGTATAGGTGGGGAATTATGAACAGAAAAACGTGACAGAAGTTCAAGGTGAAAACGGCGGGAAGTTCAACTACTACACAGAATACATTTCAGAAGAGAATAAAAGAATACAAAACTAAAAGCCTAAAAGGTTTGTTCCTAGAAGTTCACATGCTCTACCATGCATGGTTCAAGAATTATATTCACGAGACGTCCGTCGTTCATTTACATGTTTTTTAAAAGGAACAACGTTGTTTTGCCATTTTAAAAACTGTTCTCAAACGGCACCGCATTTGTAACACATGTCTACATGAAAAACTTGCTCCTATTAATAAGCTTTCCACTGGTATAT
This sequence comes from Triticum urartu, assembly GCF_056163025.1. Taxonomy (NCBI): domain Eukaryota; kingdom Viridiplantae; phylum Streptophyta; class Magnoliopsida; order Poales; family Poaceae; genus Triticum; species Triticum urartu. The sequence goes on along the minus strand of NC_141879.1, from coordinate 410,541,383 downwards.
TATGTGCCACATTTTGATGAATGGTTTAAAATTTTCATGTATACCATTTAAAACACGTTTTTATGCAGTGGCGGAGCTTGGGCCAAAATTCTGGAGGGGCAATGGGCTTAGGGGGGATAAATTATGAGGCTTGGCCTTATTTTCCTGTACTTATGGCCCAAATACCTAGGGGTAGTGACAGATTTCTTCATGGGCTGGGGGGCGGTGGCCCAGGTTGCACTCCATGAAGCTCCGCCGCTGTTTTTATGTATTAAAAAATTCTTATTTGTTGAAAGAAGTTCATAGTGAAAACAATGAGAAGTTCAAGTACTGCAAGGAATGCATTTCAGGTGAGAATAAAAGTATAGAAAAATAACATTTTAAAAGGTTTGTTGAAAGAAGTGCAAGTGCTCTTTCCGGAGAAGTTCAGAAATTCTTGCGAGAGAGGTTCACCTTGTATTTCCATGTTTGATTTTTACGTATAAAAATCGAATACAATTCTTTACAATAAAAATATAAAAAGGTGAAGTTCAAATTCAAATAACAGAGAAGTTCGGAGTTTATTAAAACCTAGGATTTACCTGTTGAAAAAATAAAAAACACACCGCCATTTTTTGCACTTTTAAAAACAACTCATAAACGGAAAAATGGTTGCTCGAAGTTCAAGTGCTCGGCGATGAAAAGTTCAAAAAATTATTGTGAGAGAGGTTAACCATGTATTTAGATGTCCAAAATACGTAAAAAATATGTTTTTTTGGTTTTAAAATAATTCTTTCAAACCAGAGAGAAGTTCGAAATGATAATAACTAGAAGTTCACGTACTACATGGTGTGTATTTCATACAAGAAAAAACAATAAAGTGAAATAGAGTGAAGTTCAAAAAGACATGCCCCAAAAGTTCAACTACTTCACGCAGTGCAAAAAACAGCATGTCAAAAACAAAGTTATGTTCAAACAGACATACTCGACAAGTTCAACTACTTCACGCAGTGCATTTCCAATAGCAATGAACACAGAAATCATGATCTCGTCATTTATCTAATTTACTTCAAAATGACAGGAATATCATCTGTGTAAGTTCAAGTCCTCGATCGGAGAAAGTTAAAAAAATATTGTGAGAGAGGTTTGTACAAAAAGAGTATCATTTGTGTAACACTGTCGAAATGGATGAGAAAATTACAAAGGAAAATACGTCATAGAAGTTCAACGCGAAAACAGCAGGAAGTTCAACTACTATAGTGAATGAATTTGAGATGAAAAACTTTTAAAATCGTCGCGAGTATGTAAAATGATCAACACGGGAAAGTGGCGTGTTTACAATGACTTTCCATCGGTATATCACTTGCTCAATTCCAGTGAGTGGATGGGGAGCTACGAGTAGTGGATGAAGAGCTACGAGCAAGAAAATCTTGATCGTACACATTTGCATGTATGATTAGTGTATGATTGAATTGAGGGCGTCAAAAGTTGGTATCAGAGCCGACTGCCTATAGGATCCCCCTTTCCAACTCCTTGGCCGAAGTTGAGTCTAGTCATCCAAAATTGTTTTACTAACTTGGCTGTGTGGCTTACGGGCCCATGTCGCCATTGGGTGGTATTAGGATCTTTTATTCCCCGTCTATACTCTGGGACTCCATTCTCTCTTCTATTCAGGTTAAATGAATTCACTAACTACATTAGGTTCTCGTAACGACTTTGCCCAGAGAGCCCCTTCATTCCGGATGGTTTCCTGCTTCACCAGAAGACTTCGAAGATATTCTCTGATCTACTCCCGAGAACTTGTGTTGATTTCTTTTGCAATCCCTTAACACCGTTGAATCCTTATGGATAACCGTGTACCCTCGCCGTTCATACTTTCATCCCTAGTTGTTCTTGTTATTACAAGATACCCGAAAGTATTCTCCGACTTCCGAGAATCCTTTTTCCGACTGCCATGCAGCTCTTTTCCGCCTGAATAACCCTATGAATAATTCCTCACACTTATCAGGGGTTCGTTCATCCCCAGTTGATCATATGTGTCACAAAATTCTTCGAATGCAATTGGATCTCCTAAAGATCCTCTGCAGCCTAGTGCTCCCGAAAGTCTCGTCTGCCTGCATTATGGTTAAATCCATATGTCCAACAATATTCATCAACATCCTTTGTCATTGTCTTCCTGAGCCTATTGATTCATTATGTTGCGATTGCTCGCAATCATCAGCTGAACCCTGAAATTTGACCTTCCTGCTCATACGTCATTCTAGACATGGCTGGATCTCGGCCAATCATGCTGTAATTGATTGTCCACCTAGTTCCCTTCAACTTGAACGTCGAATTATTCAGCTGTTTCTATAATCTAATGCCTTTGCATTTTTTCCCTCTTCTGGTTGAGTACTGATGCTCACATCAGATCCCTTGTGGACCTACACACCCCCCCTTTTCGGATTTTATCCGACAACGTCCTTCATATTCAATAGGTTTGTGAGCCTTTCCTCGGATACATAATGCTTTTGGTAAATTGTATCCCCCGCTTTCTCAAGCATGCTCTACTACCGAGCTTGTGTTATTTATTCTTGAAATTTATGACATATGTTCCTAAGATGCCCCGATGGGTGAACCTATGCCTTCCCTAATTGGTGTGAACTCGAAAGTTATGCGGGTTATACTCTACTGGCTTTTCGTCAGATAAAATTTCAATACAACGGCTTCATCAAGAGCGAGAAGTAAAATGAAAGGTTATGCATTGTAGAAGTGGGAGTCGACCTTGAACTCTGTGTTCATTCCCATGGACCCGATGTGGAACTTATCATGAAGTTTCTTGTAATAATACTATTCCCCTTGTTATAACTTCATCTTGTATCGCTGCTTGGTCCGTTGCAACCGTGGTTCCGACCATGATTGTTTTTCTTTGATTCCATTTCTCGGACAAGTTAAAGCACGTGTCTTCTACAGATCAATGCATCTCCGCAACCTCTATTTTGATCTTCCTTCGAGTATTGCCCTCCGGGATCTCCAGAATAACAAAGAACGGTGTTGCTTACTATGAGTCTTCATCTGGTATTTCTTCTCGTCGATTTCAGGATTCCCCAGGTTTTGAGTTGTTAGTCACTCGAGAACGTCGATAAGTGAATCGATTCCACACTCCGATTCTATAACTCTAAGTAATTTTTGTTGCTTACAAGTTTAATAATCCTTCAAGTCATTCCTAGCCTGATCAGCTATATCATTATCGTGCTAAATTTTAACTGTGCTACCTGGTCCTTCCCGGAGCACAATTTTTGACGATGAGCTAAGCCTACGTCAACCTTCCTCGTCAAATCATTTCTCCTTGAACAACAAGCTTGATTTCGAGTTTGTGTCATACCCGTTGAGGAAGTCCTGGATTAGGGGTTCTCCGGACAGCCGGACTATATCCTTTGGCTGGACTGTTGGACTATGAAGATACAAGATTGAAGACTTCGTCCCGTGTCCGGATGGGACTCTCCTTGGCGTGGAAGGCAAGCTTGGCAATACGGATATGTAGATATCCTTCCTTGTAACTGACTCTGTGTAACCCTAGCCCCCTCCGGTGTCTATATAAACCGGAGGGTTTAGTCTGTAGGACAACAACAATCATACCATAGGCTAGCTTCTAGGGTTTAGCCTCCATGATCTTGTGGTAGATCAACTCTTGTAATACTCATATCATCAAGATCAATCAAGCAGGAAGTAGGGTATTACCTCCATCAAGAGGGCCCGAACCTGGGTAAACATCGTGTCCCCCGCCTCTTGTTACCATCCACCTTAGACGCACAGTTCGGGACCCCCTACCCGAGATTCGCCGGTTTTGACACCGACATTGGTGCTTTCATTGAGAGTTCCACTATGCCGTAACCGTAATGCTTGATGGCTCCTTCGATCATCGGTAACGATGCGGTCCAGGGTGAGGTTTTCCTCCCCAGACAGATCTTTGTATTCGGCGGCTTCGCACTGCGGGCCAACTCGCTTGGCCATCTGGAGCAGATCGAGAGCTATGCCCCTGGCCATCAGGTCAGGTTCGGAAACTTAAACTACACTGCTGACATCCGCGGAGACTTGATCTTCGACGGATTCGAGCCCATATCAGGTGCGCCACAGAATCACGGCGAGCATGACATAACTCTGTCGTAGGACAGTGTTCGGGAGATCACACCTACAACTACCCCGGCCCTCAATCCAGAGCAAATTGCGCCATCCGAGGATCGGGGGATAGACCCCGTCATGGAGGCCGCACTCTCAGTGGCGATGGAGCCGGATACTGACTTCACTCCTCATGAGAGCCGTGTTGCCGAACCATTGGATTCATCTCCAGCCACAGACTCCGAGCCGCCTGCGTCTGTGCTGATCGAATCCGATTGGGCGCCAATCATGGAGTTCACCTCGCGGATATCTTTCAGCACTCACCTTTCGGGGATGTGCTAAAGTCATTAAGGTCTCTCTCCTTGTCAAGAGATCCTTGGCCGAACTATGTCCGTCTAGAATGGGATGCAGCCGACGAAAAAATTTGCTGCCCACCCACCACCCACTTAGTAGCCTCTGTCGACGATTTTAACCGACATGCTCGATTTCAACTCTGAAGACATCGACGGCATGGACGACGATGCAGGAGAGGAACAGGAACCAGTGCCCACAGGGCACTGGACAGCCACTTCACCACATGACATATACATGGTGGATACACCCAAAGAAAACAATTTCGTAGAACGGCAGGATGCAGCGAAGAATAGCTCCCTCGAGAAGCAAGCAAAGCGTTGGCATAGGAGCCGCTCAAAATCCTGCCTCGGCAAAAACAACGATAACAGCGCAAGAGAAAATAACACTCCAGTCGACTCCAGAGGAAACGATGACCACATTGACCCAGTGGCAGAGCACGATGAAACTGCAAACAGCGAACATAGTACGGATCCGATGTCTGAACACAGTGACGCCGTGGATAAACCTCATCAACCCCCCTCTCCGGAGGAAAATAGTCTGGACGAAGATGCACACATCCTCTTGGAAAGGCACTTGGAACAAGAGAACCTCCGCAGAAGGCTTATTGCCACAACGAGGAGTCTGAAGAAGCATAAGCAAAGGCTTAAGGCCGCACAAAATACGCTCAACAGCAGGTGGAACAAAGTGCTCGACAACGAAGAAAACTATGGTGGAAGTTACCACACAAAGAGCTATCCAAAGCGCAAGCTATTACCTGAATTCGACGATGAGGCCGTAGAGCCCACACAACCGAAAAATAAAACGGCCAACCGGCCGGATCAACCACCTTGTGGCCGCGATAGAGCGGCTAACAAGGCCGCACATAAGTCAACACACGATCTACATGAGGACTTGCGCCAAAAATGCAGTATGACCAGATCCATCTATGGATCTAGGAAGCGCGCTCCGGCATAAAATCAAAACCGAATACTACAACCGTCCGAACGCCATGATACATCCAAATACAGGGGTGCCACACACACCCTATGTTTCACCGATGAGGTGCTGGACCACGAATTTCCAGAAGGATTCAAAACTATGAACATAGAGGCGTACGATGGGACCACAGACCCTGGGGTCTGGATTGAGGAATTTATCCTCCATATCCATATGGCTCACGGAGACGATCTCCACGCCATCAAGTACTTGCCCCTCAAGCTTAAAGGACCAGCTCGACACTGGCTGAAAAGCATCCCTGAAAACTCAATTGGAAGTTGGGAGGAGCTCGAGGATGCTTTTCGGGCTAATATTCAAGGGACCTATGTCCGACCTCCGGATGCAGACGATTTAAGTCATATAATTCAACAGCCTAGAGAGTCGGCCCGAAAGCTTTGGAATAGGTTTCTCACTAAGAAGAACCAAATCGACTGCCTGGACGCCGAAGCCTTAGCAGCTTTCAAGCACAGCGTCCGAGACGAATGGCTCGCCAGACACCTCAGCCAAGAAAAACCGAGAACAATGGCAGCCCTGACAAGCCTCATGACCCACTTTTGCGCGGGCGAAGATAGCTGGTTAGCCCGCAGTAGCACCAAGGATCCAAGCACATCCGAAGTCAGGGATGGCAATGGAAAACCACGATGCAGTAAAAGCAAGCGTCGAAATAAAGAAGATAGCCCAGATAATATGGCGGTAAACACCGGATTCAGGGGCTCTCGACCAGGTCAGCGGAAAAAGCCTTTCAAAGGCAGCAGAGAAGGACCGTCCATCCTAAACAAGATTCTAGGCAAACTATGTCAGATTCATGGCACCCCCGATAAACTTGCAAACCACACCCACAGAGAATGCTGGGTCTTCAAGCAGGCCGGTAAGCTAAACGTCGAACACAAGGGGAGGGAGACACCAAGCGACGACGAGGACGAACCTCGCCAGCAAAGCACTGGAGGACAGAAAAAAATCCCACCAGAGGTTAAAACAGTAAACATGATCCACGTGACGAAGAGGAGAACCAAACATGTACTCCGAGACATACGCGTCGTAGAGCCAGTCACCCCAAAGTTCAACCCTTGGTTGGCCTTCCCGATCACTTTTGATCGCACGGATCACCCGACAAGCATCCGGCATGAAGGATTGGCTGCCTTGGTGTTAGACCCAATAATAAACGGATACCATCTCACATGAGTCCTTATGGATGGCGGCAGTGGTCTAAATCTGATATATCAGGACACAGTCTGCAAAATGGGGATAGACCCAACAAAAATCAGCTAGAGTAATACTACCTTCAAGGGAGTAATACCAGGCCCAGAGGCCCGCTGCACGGGCTCTTTAATACTAGAGTTTGTATTCGGTTCATCCGACAACTACCGAAGTGAGAAGTTAGACTTCGACATTGCTCCATTCCGAAGCGGCTATCAAGCACTACTCGGAAGAACAACTTTCGCTCGTTTTAATGTGGTACCACATTACGCTTCTCTTAAGCTTAAGATGCCTGGTACACGTGGCACCATCACAGTTAGTGGAAATATTGAGCGTTCTCTATGCGCGGAAGAACGTGCGGCGGCTTTAACAGCCGAGCAGTAGATGGCCTCACCAACCAGAATAAATGACAGGTCGTCAAGACCGCGGACACGGTTAGGCGAGTCCACCGCGTCACTAGATATACCTGAGATTGGTTTGATGGTTAAACCCTCATAGACGGTACCAGGGGCTTCCCGCGTGTAATCAGGGCTAGTTCGGCTCAACTTGACTTATCTTGAATTTTAATGGTTTATCAAGAATAACCAATTTTTTTTGGCACGACAACTTTCACCTAAGTTCTTCTCTTTTTTACAGATGACAATCGTGCTACACCCGTCCAGGACACGGCACAACGGAGACACAGGCGCAAACGTGCAGTAGGGACCTGCTCAAAGGTTTCTTTTCAGATTAAGACCCTGCGTAAACCTTTTTTACTGTCTCTTGTTGTTCACATCCTCCGGATACTCAATACAACCGAGAAGGATGCTGGCGTTATTGGCATTTTACCACGTCAGAATATTGCACGTACCTGGACACTCGGGGTTTATTATTAAGGGCATTGTTCAGCCCGGAATATGCTATAAAGACCAAATACCTTAGGGAGTGTTCGGCGTCGCGAGTTTGGCCTTATATGCATCAGGTTCGAATCATGTCTTTCCTCAAATGTTGGGTTTGCCCGGCTCCCGTGTTTTGCTACCTTATGTTCCGCTCTATCGGCTAAGGCAGCACCGGGAGAACTACTGTGATTGTGCCCTGGTTCATCCGGATGAGCACCTTAGTAGAGAAAGCCGAAAACTGAATGTCATGATAAAGCGCGAGACTGGTCAACCACTCAATGACTTAGCGGAATCTTCGGGATTCCTCCGCATTAATGAAGGGCCGTTTCCCTGTCATGTACATACGCGCACCGTATTCGGACGAGCGCGGAGGTACCAGGGGCTATATAGTAGTCCCACTGTCAAACTCCTATGGCTAACTGAAAGTGTTAAAGCAATATAGTCCGATCTCCTCGTTCGCCGCGCCACCACCTCCTTAATGGACCAAGACGTTGGATCAAGTGTGAATACGCGTTTTTTGCAAACACCCCCGCATTATATGCGTGGGGGCTGAAGCCGACGACTGCAAACTTTCAGGTTATATACATATATACATAAACGGCCGCACGGGAGGCATCATAATACTTTCAGGCAAAAGTATAAACACAGCCTTTATAATTCAATAGAACATTGTTTTTACAATAGGAATACATGTCACTAGAACATAATATTCTTCGAGCACTGAGCCTCTATTGAACGAGCGCCTTCAAGGACTTCTTCAAAGTAGTGCTCGGCAGATACTCAGCCTATGGCCGAACTTTGGGTTGCAATAGCGGTGGCCTCCATCTCTGCCTAGTATGTCTTGACACGGGCAAGTGCCATACGCGCACCCTCTATGCAGGCTGACCTCTTCATAGCATTGATGTGCGGCACAGCACCAAGGAACTATTGCACTAAACTAAAATAACTATTCGGCCTTGGCCCTTCCGGCCACAGATCATCCACAACAGACTTCACGGCAAGCCCGGACAACCTATGGAGCTCGGCCCACTCGGCCATTCGCTCATTCAACAGCAGCAGACGCACCGGAACATGGAACTGTGACCAGAATTGCCTTTCCACTTCACGATCTTTTTGATCCTTGAAGTACTCGGCTGCATCAGCAGCACTGGCTGCCAAATCCACGTATGCGTATGCAGAACTCCATAGTTAATCAAGAGGGGCATACTTCGGATCTCCGAACTTCGTCCGCAACAAAAAGGGCTTCCCAGCCGCGATATCTCCAGCTTGACGCAGCTCCTCGTTCGTCGCTCTGATTTTAGAGCGGGCTTCCTTGGCTGCTACCATGGCCTTCTCCAGGTCCGCTGCCTTCGCCCGACTTTCTTTTTTAAGAAGCTGGTAACGGTCGGCGGCATCATTCAACTCAACGGCCATCTTGGCTATTTTTTTCCATGCTTTGGCAATGCGCAGCCTGTTCGGCCCTCAGCTCTTCGACCACCTTTAGAGCGGCCGCATCACTATTCCTGGCTTGTTCCTTGGCTCAGGCAAGTTCCGCCCGAAGGGTCTCCACGGCGGCAGATCCATCTGAAGTCACAACATATTAAAGATGCTAGCATCATGCTCCTCTTACTATGTGTTGATCACCGGAGAATTCACATACCCTGTGCCTCGTCGAGCCGCTTGTGGACAAGCACAATGTCGGCATCTGCCGCATCAAGGTGTCGCTTCAGCTCGGCAAACTCACCAATCCGACTAGCCACCGGACCTTCAGCCACCTGCACATGAAGGTGGCCTGATTAGTACCTGGGACTATAATCCTCTGTTTGCTGTCATTCTCGACGGCAGCCAGAGTCTCAGGGGCTACTATCTGCATAGGGCACACCTAACATGTGCAGTACTGTCAAAAACATACACTATTTTTCGTACCTCAAAGCCTTTGAGCATACTCATAAAAGCTTCATGCAACCCGCTTTCGGCGGATGAAATCCTCCCAATCATCGTACCCATTAGCATACGATGCGCTTCTAAGATGGCCGCTTGCTCCAGAAGATCGTTCAGTGCGTCCGATCGCACACCAGACGGTTCCGAACTCTTTCTGTTGCTCTCTTTAGGAGCCGAATACTGAGGACTTCGGGTGGCCGAAGTATTACCCTCTAGCCTTGGCAGATCAGGAGAAACCCTCCGCGATGACACTTCAGGGTCGCCCACCTCATGAGGCGGGGTGGCATGAGGAGGTGTTTCGCTCCCCATCATCTCCGGAAGAAGATCCCCCGAAGACGAACTTTGTCGAGAAGGGCTACGATCCGAACTACAAGATACATGCTTCAATTATTGTCTTCAGAAGTAATGTATACTATTAAGTACTTTTTGTTTACTTACAGCTTGATAGAGGGTTGATCCCCTTGTGGGCACTGCGCGGCAAGAGTACCCTCCGAGGCAGGACCCTCTGGCGAAGATTTCTTCCCCCGTTTGGAAACCTTTCTTTCCGGGGGGTGTAGGGGTGGTCCTCTTCCTTCCTTGGGGAGAGGGAATTTCAGATTCTTCTCCCTGGTTATCCTCCTTCGCGGAGGCGCTAATTCCCCTGGTTTGGATGAATAATGAGTGAGGCCTGCTTTCAGCCTCTTTATTCCCCCTTTATCTTCCCCTAAGGGCGCCTGATAAGGCACCGGCTCGAGCATTCTGGCTAGTACTGGATCTGCTGAGCCTTCAGGAAGGGGGGCCGAACACCTGATCATCTTCGCCTTTGTTACCTAGTCCTGGTCAAAGAGCGACCTTTCAGAATGATGTTGTGATAAATAAAAAAATAACGCGTTCGGCCACGGGATTACTTACTTGGGTATCTGGACGTTTGCAGCTCAGACCCGCATCCTCGGTGGTGTCCGGACACCTTATTTGTGGTTTGAAGAACAATTTGTACATCTCTTCGAGCATCATGCCGAGGAAGTGCTGAATAGTTCGCGGTCCTTCCGGGTTGAACTCCCACATACGAAGGGGTCGACGTTTGCAAGGCGGGACTCGATGAACTAGCATGACTTGCATTACCGTGGCTAGGCTGACATCTCTCTCTAAGAGATCTCGGATGCGACTTCGCAATATCGGCACATCATTTACTGGCCCCTAGTCCAGCCCCTTGTTGATCCATGAAGTCAATTCTGGTGGGGGGCCCGAGCGAAAGGCTGGGGCGGCTACCCACTTGGTACTCCAGGGAGCTATGATATAAAACCACTCCCGTTGCCATATACTGGACACCTCTGGAAAGGAACCCTCTGGCCATGGAACATCAGCGCTTTTGCTTATTGCGGCACCTCCACACTCTGTGTATCGCCCCTCGATCATCTTCGGCTTCACATTGAAAGTCTTGAGCCACAGGCCGAAGTGTGGGGTAATGCGGAGGAAGGCCTCACACACAACGATGAACGACGAGATGTGAAGGAGGGAATCCGGGGCCAGGTCATGGAAATCCAGCCCATAATAGAACATGAGCCCCCTAACAAAGGGATCCAGAGCGAGGCCTAGCCCTTGGAGGAAGTGAGAGATGAATAAAACGCTCTCGCCGGGTTCGGGAGTGGGAATGACCTGCCCTCGAGCAGGCAGCCTGTGCGAGATTTCGCCGGTCAAATACCTGGCCTCTCTTAGCTTCTTGATGTCTTCCTCTGTGACAGAGGAAGGCATCCACCAACCTTGAAGGTTGGATCCAGACATGGTTGAAGGTCTGAAGCGCCTGACCTAAGCCTTGGGTGTTGGAACTCGAGGCGGGGGAAGGATTCGATTGAGTACGAGAGGGAAAAAAGGACAGGCCTTGGCCTCTTTATAAAGAGGGTGAATATCAAGCGTCCTCCTCGTGGTCGTTTGGGACTTGCCTAAAATAGAGGAGTCATACCAACAGGCACGATTGGGTTACCCACGTCCGTATTGATGAGAATCCCGTAATAAGGGGGACACGATCTCTGCTTTGACAAGACGTGTCAAGAAAACCACCTCACGATATGTGCAGTGCTGGTTCGAATAATGACCGGGCCATGGCATGATGTCATGTTGCTAAACGTGTCAGCAGATTAGATTTGTGGAGATATTATTCTCTCTACGGTGGTATGTGGAACTTGTTTTGTAGAGCCGGACACTATCCTTGTGTTCAAAATCTTCTATAGAGTATTCGGAGGAAGAACCCGCCTTGCAATGCCGAAGACAAATCTACGCGCCGGACTCATCGTCATTGAAGCTGGTTCAGGGGCTACTGAGGGAGTCCTGGATTAGGAGGTCTCCGGATAACCGGACTATATCCTTTGGCCGGACTGTTGGACTATGAAGATACAAGATTGAAGACTTCGTCCCGTGTCCGGATGGGACTCTCCTTGACATGGAAGGCAAGCTTGGCAATACGGATATGTAGATCTCCTTCCTTGTAACCGACTCTGTGTAACCCTAGCCCCCTCCGGTGTCTATATAAACTGGAGGGTTTAGTCCGTAGGACAACAACAATCATACCATAGGCTAGATTCTAGGGTTTAGCCTCCACGATCTCATGGTAGATCAACTCTTGTAATACTCATAACATCAAGATCAATCAAGCAGGAAGTAGGGTATTACCTCCATCAAGAGGGCCCGAACCTGGGTAAACATCGTGTCCCCCGCCTCAAGTTACCATCCGCCTTAGACGCACAGTTCGGGACCCCCTACCCGAGATCCGCCGGTTTTGACACCGACACCCGTGCTTCCAATAACCTTTCGCTTCATCATTCTTTTGACTGGATGTCATCGCCGATCGATTACATCTTCATGAAATCTCTCGACAAATGTGTCGTGATCATCATCAACATTCTGAGCTTTTCCAGGAAATCAATCAAATTCATGATGAGAAATACAACCCTTCCCCATGATGATTTATGTTATCATCGACAACATTATTGCCTTCCCCAACACAAACTTGTTCACATAATTTTGGAAATACATCCTATTCGGCACGTCGATGGATTGTGGCTGAGCCCGTCGGCCACACCCTCATCTTTTCCTTACTGAAATTGTATGACTTATTTTCTAAGTTGTTTCCGATGGATTCTTTGTGTATCCAAAGTCTAAACTTTTCTTGAAAACCATGTCAATGCTATCTCGAAGACTGTCTGTGGTAATCCGATCTTCAATAAGAACATTTGAAGCACAATACTAAATTTTCTTTATCAATTATCCAAACACTGTTGTATGGGTAATGTCATGAAATTTTTCCCCTTACCTAAATGGTTTTATACTTCTATCATGTCATGGATATCATGCTCTGCTTGTCCTTGCGAAGGATATACCCTCTGAAATATGTGTTTAAACACATTTTCCTTTCCATTGTTCTGATTAATATACTAACCCTATTTTCCTTTCCATTCTTTTGTTTAACCTTTCCGGTAAACTAAATTATCTCAGTAGAGATAATTTCCTGCTTAGGTAAACACCTCAATGTAGAACTCTGTCAGTAAAGACCATGTTACTATTGTTGTTGACATTCCGGTAGCCACCGATGGATGAGAACTTTGCCTAATGGCCCGCCTCGTTCAATGAGAAGGAAAATGGTTCTCTTCGTCCCTCACCCTTGGTACCAACGTTGTTGGCAACATACCTAACAGTCTATTATATGACATGCCTTGCTATCGGACCCCTTGCTACTTTTAATCCACATGGTGGGCCCATAACGCATAGTTCCACAGGATCGGAACCTGACTCTCTTGTATATCCTTTATTCCGAAGTATCATTGCTCTTGGCTTTGTGTGTTGTCACGAGCCACCGTCCGAGAGAAGATCTATTCCCGATGCTCTGAACTCCCCTTCTCACACTCTGTTCATGTATCGATCGTTTGTCCATTCGCTTGAAACTCTCTATTGTACCATCTTATTTTGCTCTTGATTTTCTTTTAGTTTCAACTCGAGAGATACTTCCGCCACATTCCCTGAATTGTTCACCAGATAGTAACCCTATAAGGGTCAGTTCTCCCGAAGTTACTCTTTACTTCCGCACTTCAATCTCGGGACGATATTTCTTGTAGTGGAGGAGATTTGTAACACCCCCATGGCATGCTACCGTAATCACCTGTTAATGGTGCCATGTCATCATGTTACTGTTGCTAATCTTCACTTGATCCAAATCACCATTCAAATTCAAATCCAATTTAAAGTCAAAAATTCAAATTTGCCAAACATGAAAACTAAAATGTTCAAAGTGTGGCAAATACTCTCTAGTTATTTATCATGTTGGAACCAACCTCTTTTGGGATTCCAAAGTGCCCCTGGAAATTTATTTAGTGGTCTGCCAACATTTAAAATTGGCCTTTCCAATATCTAGAAATGATTAGACAACTCATTTTGGCCTCGAACATTTTGTGACTCGTAGAAATAATGTGCTTGTTCTATGAGGCAAGTCTCATATCTAACAAAATTGTTTACAGTTTAATAGAAAACAATAGAAAAGTTTTAAATAAAAAAAAAATGAAAAGAGACCCCCTGGCCAACTGAGCGAACTGGCCCACCTAGCCAACTGGCCGGCCCAGTCGGCCAGCCCACCCCGGCCGGCTCATCTCTCCTCGCATAACCCCCACCACCCGCAAACTCTAGCCCGCTACACCACACTCCCCCCGATCCACCTCTCCCTCTCGTTCTCTTGATTTGGATCGAGAGATCCCCCTCGCCTCTGCCCGACACCCCTCGTCTCTACCCCGGTGGTGTCGATGCCGTTCGACCCCGCTGAACGCCTCCCCGTTCCTGCCACCACGCCAGCGCCCCTCGCCGAGGCCACCTCACCGCCGGACCTCGCCGTCCTCTTCCTGTTCCTGGATCTAGAAGGACCCCCGATGCCGCCACCCGCAACATTGATGCCCCGTCGCTGGAACCGCAACTCCGGCCCCTCCCCGAGCATGCCTTTGCACATCTACAGGGCCGCTGAGCCCCCTCCCGTCTGTTTCCCCTCGAACCATCCTCTGCTCCATGCCGTGTTCGCGTAACCACGTCCGAGCGTCGCCACCCTCATGCCCCGGCCGCGCCCTAGCCTCACCTGCGTGCGCGCGTGCTCGCCGCTGATGCTCCTGCCAACAGCCGCCTATTGCTGCTTTTGCTAAGATGCTGCGCTACTGCTTGACTCCCGCCCCCCGTGCTCCCGCGTCGTCTGCAGCCCCGGTCGCTGCTGCTTGCGGCTGCTTCAGCGCCCCCCTGACGCCTCCGCCCATGACTGCCCCGTCCGGCCCCTGGACGCGGCCGCCGCCTCACCGCAGCCGCCGGCGCCCTACTCCCTCACCCAGTCTCCCCGCCGCTATGTTCCAATCGGCGCCCGTGCGGCGCCTGGTCCCGGACGCCCGTGCCTGTTTCCCCCACCCCCCTCGTTGCTCGGGCGGGCTGCGCTCGCACCCAGGGGCTCCGCCCCATTTCGCCCGCCTAGCGCCCGCTAAGGCATGCTGGGCCAATGCCAAAGGGGCCCCACCGGCCCCTTCTCTAAAAAACTGTGTAAATAAAATGTAAAATAAAAAAGATATGAAATATAATTAATTAATTAATTAATTAACTGCCTATTTAGCTAACTAATTAGTTAGTTAACTTAGTTAAACTAATAGCTAAGTCTAAATAGTCAATGAAAGGGGGCCCCACCTCCTGTTGACCAGTCAAACATTGACTGGTCAACTGGGTCCCCCTGACCCACATGTCAGCCTCTGTGTACATTCTGTGTACATAGGGCTGGGTACCCATAGCTTTTTATCTATTAATTTTGAATTAATAATAATTTCAAAAAATGCGTAAAACTTTGAAAAATCAGATAAAATAAACCGTAACTCGGATGAAAATACTTTGTACATGAAAGTTGCTCAGAACGACAAGACGAATCCGAACACGTAGCCCGTTCGTCCGCCACACATCCCTAGCATAGAGAACACACAACTTTCCCCCTTCGGTTCGTCTGTTCGAAAATGCCAAACTTCGGGAAAGCATTCCTAGATGATATCCCCCTTCGCCGGTATCGTGTAGCACCATGTTAGATCATGTCTAGCTCTGCCTGTTGTCCTGTTATGCACTTGATTGCTTGCTATGTATTTATTTTTTCTTCCCCCTCTTCTCTCCGGTAGACCCCGAGAACGATGTTGATGCCCTTGTGATTGACTACGTCGACGACGACACTTCTTCCTTTTCAACATAGCTTCCAGGCAAGCAAACCCCCCTTGAGCATTCCGATATTGCCCATTTTTTCCCTCTCATGCTTGCATTAGAACTGCTACTGCTTTATGTATGATCCTACTCTGATGCATAGCCTGTTTTTTTTACCTGCTTATCCTAAACTGCTTAGTATAGGTTGGTTAGAGATCCATCAGTGACCCCCACCTTGTCCCAGTTGCCTCGCTTTATGTTCGATGACTCGATCAACGTGATCGACGTCCAGGCCCCGACACCGCACATCACCCCCCTAGTTGTACGACTCTGCAGAGTTATCATCGAGTGCCGAGGGTGGAACCTCTTAAATCACTCCTGATGAGATCTCCGTAGTGTAGCTATACGGTCGAGGTCATCGAGGGTGATTTCCTCCTTAACCACTGCCGTTACGGCTCTGTCGTGCAACCCATCAAATGTGTACCTCGAGGGTGGATCCTCTTACGTTCACCTTGATGACAACATCGAGTGGAATTCACCGGGGGTGATTCCTCGGGTTTTCCCCTTGGTGTTAGACACACAGTTACTATGGTTACTATGACTTTGCATTGAGCCCTGTTACTGAAGACGGGTCGGCCCTGAGGGGTTCCCACGCGAGCTTAATAGCGAGTGATGTGGAGTCGGGTTGACCTAGAAGATGCCTGCGAGATACTTACGAGGCGTGGCCGGGCATTCTTAGCCCTTGCCGCAAGTACTCGAGATGGGGCGATGGGGTCAGATCGATCGTGAGTCTCTGCTCATTACCGCATGCTCCTAATCCACTACGATTTGGATATTTGATCCGAGGGGCCTCTGGCCTGATAGCACTAACCATCACATGGGCATTGTATGTGCGTTCTGCGTCGTATGCATCAGCCGAAGCTTAATAGACGTCAGCGATTGAGCGGCGCGCGCCAGGTTGGACTGCGTAAGCTCCTGCGTTGTTGAAGGAGGTAGCTAGGTCTGCTCACCGGTCGCGTATGCAACATGCAGGAGTTCCCAGGGAGATGGCCCATGACCCCGGGGGGCATAGGCTTAGTCCGTCGTGCTGACCTCTCTATTAAGCCTAGGTCGGGTTGCGGTGTATTGTTTGGCCAAGGCCGGGCATGACCCTGGAAAGTGTGTCCGGCCGGAGTTAATCGAGCATGATGGGTAAGTTGGTGCACCCCTACAGGGAAGAAAACATCTATTGATAGCCTATCCTACGGTAAAGGATCTCTCGCAGGGCTTTGCTA
This sequence comes from Triticum urartu, assembly GCF_056163025.1. NCBI lineage: Eukaryota > Viridiplantae > Streptophyta > Magnoliopsida > Poales > Poaceae > Triticum > Triticum urartu. The sequence continues at coordinate 410,524,564 of NC_141879.1, read as the reverse complement.
CCTCTTTTTCTCCCATACCCAATTGTTGCGACCAGATGACGGATCCCAGGAGCCAGACGACACCACTGATGACTACTACTACCCCGAGGGTGCCTACTACTATGTGACGGCCGCTGACGACCTGGAGCAGTTAGGAGGCTCCCAGGCAGGAGGCCTGGCCTTTTCGATCATTGTTGCTTTTGTGCTAGCCTTCTTAAGGCAAAACTTGTTTAACTCATGTCTGTACTCAGACATTGTTGCTTCCGCTGACTCTTGTGTATCCGAGCTTATGTATTTGAGCCCTCGAGGCCCCTGGCTTGTAATATAAAGCTTGTATTATTTTATTTTCTATATAGAGTTGTGTTGTGATATCTTCCCGTGAGTCCTTGATCTTGATCGTACACATTTGCGTGTATGATTAGTGTACTATTGAATCGAGGGCATCACAATAATAATGGGTGAAGAAGTTAAAAAATCAATTTAAAAAACATTTGAAAAATAATATATAAATGATTTTCCCTGTTTTAAAATCTAGAAGTTCAAATTAAAATAACAGAGTGGTTTGATGTTTATAAAAAAAATAGAATTTTCCCGTTACTAACCAAAAACGAAGAAGTTCAAATTTTAAAAATGGTGAAGTTCAATGCCTATAAAAAATCATAATTTTCTCGTTATTAAAACAATAAAACTCAAAAGTTCAAATTTTAGAACATCTTGATGGTTAGATGTGTGTTAAAACCATTTGAGTGTATGTGTGTGTAGGTGCGTGCCAACACAAAAGTTCGGATCACGAAAAGGTAAAAAAATGAAACCAAAAAATATTCATTGCAACAAGTTCCCCCAAAAAAGGAACACACCATCGAAATATCCACATCGCTAGGAAAATTTAAAAAAAAACTAATTTTCCCCATTCTATAAAAACTAGAAGTTCAAATAAAAAATAACGGCATGGTAACATTGTTTATATAAAAAAAGCATTTTCCCCGTTACTAACCAATAAAACTAAGAAGTTCAAATTTAAAATATGGTGAAGTTCGATGTCTATATTTTTTTGGATATTTCACATTATTAAAAATAAAATCAAAAGTTCAAATTTTTAAAACAAAGAGGTTCAAAAAACTCGATTTTCCACGTTACTAAAGAATAAAACTAAGAAGTTCAAATTTAAAATAACAGAGAAGTTCAAGGTTGATAAAAATCTCAGATTTTCATTCTAAAGAATAACTAGTAAGTTCAAATTAAAATAAGAAAACAACAAAAAAATTAAAAAGATTTTCCCTGTTTTTTAAAAATTTGGATTTTCCCCGATACTAAAGATTAAACTTAAACCAAGAAGTTCAATTTTAAAAAGCAGAGTAATTCAATGTATAACAACTCAGTTTTTCTCCGATACTAAAGATTAAACCAAGAAGTTCAATTTTAAAAAATAGATTAATAAAACCAAGAAGTTCAATTTAAAAAACATGGAGAAGTTTGATATTTAATTAAAAACTCGAATTTTTTTGGTTACTAAAGAATAAAACAAATAAGTTCAATTCAAAATAACAAAGAAGTTTGATGTTTCTAACAAAACTAGAATTTTCATGTCTCCAAAAAAAATTCAAATTAACAAGTTAGAGAGGTTTGATATAGAAGTTCGATGATTATAGAAAACTCAGATTTTCCTCGTTATTAAAGAATGGAAACAAGAAGTTCAACTTTGAATAATAGTGCGCTTCATAATTTCGTAAAAAAAGATTAAGAAATAAAACCAGGAAGTCCATATTAAAAACATGGAGAAGTTCGATGATTATAAAAAAACTCAGATTTTCCTCATTATTGAAGAATGGAAATAAGAAGTTCAAGAATTAAATAACAAGAAGTTCAACTTTTAAAAAATAAAGCGCTTCCAAATTTCATAAAAATGATTAAGAAAAAAAACAGGAAGTCCATATTAAAAAGATGGAGAAGTTCGATAATTATAGAAAACTCAGATTTCCCTCGTTATTAAAGATTTGGAAACAAGAAGTTCAAAAAAAAAATAACAAGAAGTTCAACTTTTAAAAAGAGAGCACATAAGAATTCAATAAAAAATATTAAGAAAATCAGATTAATATTTATAAAAAACTTAGATATTTTCACGTAACCGAGAGAAGTTCAGATTGATAATTGCCACAAGTTCACGTCTACATGGTGTGTATTTTGTATTAAAAAAATAAATAAAAAGGCAAAGACTAAAATTTTGTTTTTATAAATTTGAGTCCTCGGTCGAAGAAAGTAAAAAAAATTATTGTGAGACAGTTTTGTACAAAAGGAATATCAATTGTGCAACACTAATGAATGGATTAGAAAATTACAAACAAAAATATGTCACAGAAGTTCAACATGAAAACAGAACAAAGTTCAACTACTACGTTGAATGGATTTTAGATGAATTTTTTTTAAAATCATTGCGAGTATGAAAAACGATCAACACGGGAAAGTTGTGTGCTTACAGTAGCTTTCCACCGGTATATCACTTGCTTAATTCCGGTGAGTGGATGGAGAGCTACGAGTAGTGGATGTTGAGCTACGAGCAAAAAAATCACGTGAAAAATAGAGTGAAGTTCAGGTACACACGCCGAGAAGTTCAGGTTCTTCACGTGGTGCATTTTCGACGAATCTGTTTCGTGATAAAGGCAGAACGAATGATCTTGCCAATTTCGAAATTACATGAAAATGGCTAGGAATCAGATAAAAACATCAACATGGAAAAGTTTCGCATTTTTCATAGCTTTTCAGCGGTATATTATTTGCCTCATTCCGATAAAGTTTGTACAAATTACGGGGAAAATATATTTTTAGTCATTTTCAAAATTGACTTAAAACCGTAAGGAATTGGGAGAAACAATATATACAAAAGAGTTTCGCATTTGTTCCAGCTTTCCAACGCCATATCATTTGCTGCATTCAGACGTACGGTTAAAAAATTAGCTCGAAAATACAAACTCGGTGGAACTTGTATCGTTTTCTAAATTACTTTTAAATCGTTTAAAATTAGAAAAAAACTTTCAACATGAAAAAGTAGCGCATTTTCATAAACTTTCCAACGCCATATTCTTTGCCCCAATTGGATTAGCCATTTAGAAATGGCATCGAAAATACGAACTCGGGTGTTCCGTTTGCCAAATTCTATGATTTTCCAAATTACTCTTTATCCTTAGGGAATTAGAGAAAAATTTCAACATGTGGAAGGAGCGGTTTTCCAGCAGCTTTCCAATGCCATATTATTTGCCTCATTCCGATAAACAGTTTAAAAATGCGATCGAAAATACGATTCACGTTTTTTGTATGAGGAAAAAACGGTTTTCAAAACTGCTCTTAAACCACTTACAATTTGTCAAAATTTTAGCTTGGGTCATAATACTGGTGTCCATAGCTTTCCAACGGTATATCGCAAGCCCCGTTTGGACAATGTTGGCGGAAGTTCAACCTAGCACCGGGAGAAGTTCAGGTCGAACAACTCAGGCAGTAAAACTGAAAAAACGCAATTTCATCATAACTCGAGAGCAAAATCCGCCAACGAGCGAGATTCCTATTTAAAACCAGTATTTAGTTGCTAAAAACGTTCCTAGATCACAGTAACATCATATAGAACACGACTAAACAGAATAATTCATGGGGGAAGCCACGGTTGCGAAGATAGCCTGAAGGTCAGGTTCATACAGAGGGAAGTTCATGCGCGTTACTCAGGCAGTTCAGGTTGAGAGAGAGAGAGAGAGTATTAGGCTTCAAGTGTGTATTTGTTGGTGAAAGTGTTATCCAATGGGAATTATATTTTGTATTACTCATGTAGCCTACAAAGTCTGTCGCACAGCCTTGTAACTTCTTACTCAATTTCTAAATTTGTACTTGTCCTCTATATCGTATATTGCACTACTCGTACTACTACCTCCCTCCTGGTTTATTGGTCCCCTTCGTAATTTGTGTCAAATTTTGACCATAAATTTCACTAACTAAATGTTAATGCATGTCACAAAAAATATATCATTTGGTTCGTATTTGAACATAGCTTCCAATGGTATAATTTTTGGTGACATGCGTTGACATTTTATTAGTTAAACATATGGTTAAAATTTGACACTAAATATGACTAGTAAGTAGTACTAGTATACATCAGTCAAATTATTCATCATGTCCTCACATTGAATTGACGTGACAACACGCTGCGCGTGAGGTGACACAAGAATCCCAATGGCGTGTTCGGGTATTCTGGACTTCAGATTTGGATTACCACTTATTTGTCGAAATATTTCATCATTCACTTAAAACAGTCTATTGATCATACATTGAGTAACATATAACTGGAATTAACCGATGCAAGTCCAAGAAGGATTCACCGGTGCTCCGGCTGGCGTCAAGTTTGATCATACGGATCAGGAGCTGATCGAGAACCTTGAGGCCAAAGTGAGTGCTGACAGCTCGAGATCTCACCCTCTCATCGATTTGTTCATACCAACCATCGACAGCGAACACATCATATGCTACACCCATCCTGAGAAACTTCCAGGTGAGACACCGATCGGTCATCTACTTGCACAAACATATTCCTTTGGTTATAGCTCTATTTTTCATTTTACACACAGACCTAGTGAAGCAATTAAAATTTGACAGTTAATAAAAAGTGAAACAAGTGACTCCAACATGCCAAAGATGTTATGGAAATGCCAACTACGTACACTAAAACCTATATTCGACAATATTGCAGGTGTCATACTGAATGGGCTAAGCAAGCATTTCTTCCAACGGAACTCCAGGGCGTTCAAAAGGGGCACGTGTTCGCGTCGCAAGATGAAGTCGGAGTGCGGCATGTGGCACAAGACCGGCAATACCTTGTCGGTGATGGTCAACGGCCGACAAATGGGCAGCAAAAAGGTTCTGGTGCTGCACACCAACAAGAACTTCAACCAGCAGAGGACGGACTGGGTGATGCACCAGTACCACCTCGGGGACCTGGAGCAAGAGAAGGAGCAGGAGCTGGTCCTCTGCAAGATTTTCTACCAAACGAACACTAGGGATAGGACTAAAAAGATTATAAGTTAGTTTACTATTAGAACTTATACTACCTGGTCGTCTGCAAGTTGGTATTGTTCTTAATGATCGTTCGGTATGAACTTGGCATTTGTTTCCAACCATCAGGTCGAGGGTCGACGTCGATATAAAGCTGAATCATTTGTTACGAAACGAATTTTCAGGCACCTGATTTTTATTTAATGGGTAGCATAAGCACCTGCCATTCGAATTCCCAGTTCACCAATTTTTGTACATCTTTGAAGTACGTAGGGGATCCATCCGGTTTCATGGGCTGATAGTTGGATGCAGCACATCGGAACTGGGCTATGGCATGCCAAGCCCAGCTGCAATTTATTAAAAGAGAGGAGTGATGGATTTGGGCCTTCCAGAATAGTTAAGTGTCGTGACCTCGATCATGAAGCGCCTCCCATGGACTAAAAAAGTCCTAGTCCGTTATTATTAGCTAAAATATGTAAAATATTCCATAATGAAAATAAATATGTAAAATGTAATGAATTTAGTCTTCTTTCATTGAAAACCATTTGATTGGCATGAAATTCGTCCGTGGCACCACAAGACGACTGTCCATAAAGAGCCTAACCGTATGGAACCAACGGGTCCATGGCCGTACGCAAGCAAATCCATGCACTTATTATCATGATGGAAAAATAATTCTGACGTCTGAGACAGTGAAACCCATGAAGTCTTCAACGTACTCAATAAATGAGAGAATTCTGCAAGTACAGACTGATAACTGGGATCTAGCAGGTATGTTGTTTTTTCAGGTCGAGCAAGTTTCAACTGGGCTATAGACTGCCTAGGCTTGGTTTTATTTTTAACAGGCCCAGCACATGACGACAACGGGGCACAAAGATCCAGCATGTATCTGTCGGATTTCGGGTTCCGGCAGACCCTTGAGGTTCGAACACTCGGGTGCGCGCGGAGATCTCTCCCCTACCGATCTACGTCCAATCTCCTCGCGTGATCTAAGCTGGAAACAACTAACAACACAAGGGACATGAGGTTTATACTGGTTCAGGCCACCGTTGTGGTGTAATACCCTACTCCAGTGTGTGGTGTGGTGGATTGCCTCGGGGGCTGATGATGAACAGTACAAGGGAAGAACAACCTCGTGAGAGGTGTTCTTGAGCTGGTGCGATGAACTGTTTGGGTGAGTTCAGTCGCCTCTCTCACTCTGCTAGGCCTCTATCAGATCTCTAGATGTCTAGGTGTGTCCATCTCTTCTTTCCTACTCTGTGGTGGCTAGATCTATTTATGGAGGCCCTGGGCCTATCCCCAAATAATGAGCAGGAAGGGCGCCAACAATTGACCATTTTGAAGGGAACATCTAGTACAAGTTACCCTGACCAAAGGTGGTCTTCGGCTGCCAAAAGCACTGGTGATGACGCCGTCTTGGGCTCCACTGTGACCTCCATCCCGCCGCTCTGCTGGTCTTGGTCTCGTTGCACCGGAATGGTAACCTTTACTCGATGCCTTGGCCTGTGCTTGCCCCCTTTGCCCCAAAGGGGAAACAAGGACACTGCGCAGGCCGGCTCCTGCCTAGCGCTCGCCTGGTCTCGATCATCATGGCTTGCGTCACGGGCTCCTCGCGAGGTACCCCTGCCTTGATCTCTCCGCCTCCTCGCGAGCCTACCTGATGAGGCTGCCTTTGAGGGAGCTTTCTGTCGTCCGCCCCGCAAGGCTTGGCCCCTCGTGAGGGTCTTGAGCTTGAGCTGATGAAGATGGGCCATGCTGGGCCCCCACTTGAGCCACGCTGCAGGCCGCAGGCAGGCAAGTCTGGGGAACCCCGTTCCCAGAACACCGACAGTAGCCCCCGGGCCCAAGGCACGCCCGGGCTTGGCCTAGCAGGGAAGCGAAGGGGCAAGCGCGAAGCGCCGCGAGCCCCAATAGCCTACGGCCTTGGGCGCCGCGTGGCGATTGACTGGACGTGGGTGCCTGCGCTTCCCCACGACGCCTCGGCAACCGCCCATCTGACAAAAGAGGTACCCGGGCCAGACTTACCTGCTTTGTTCTCGTTCGCCTCCCCCCAGATCCCCTTTCTCGCTCTCCTCCTTCTTGCTCCCGAAATCCTCCAAATTTGTCTCAATCCTTCTCATCCGGCACACCATGGCGCCTCGCAAGTCCCCGACCGAGGCCTGGTACTTGCCGGCTCTGGATTCCCCGAACCTGCCAGAGAAGAACCTTGCCCTCACGCGCCTGATGACGGTGGCGCAGGGCAGCAAGGGGGCGACTGTGCTCAAGGCCAGCTCCGACCAGCCTGAAGGCAAGGGGAGCACCTTCTATCCGCTCTCTGTGAGCGCCATCGTCGCCGGTCTAGTGCCTCCTTTCTCTGAGTTCTTCTTTGCTGTTCTCCGCTAGTACAACTTGCAGACTCTGCATCTCCACCCCAACTCCGTTCTTCTGCTGGCGATTTTTGCTTATCTACAGTGAGGCTCACGTCGGGGTAAAGCCTTCGGTGGCCCTGTTGCGTCACTATTTTTCCCTCCGGGTTTCTGGTGGCCATATCTCCGCATGTGCGAGCTTCATCGCATATGTCAGATTTCGGGTTCCCGCAGACCCTTGAGGTTCGAACACTAGGGTGCGCGCGGAGATTTTGCCTCCTACCTTCCTGCCCCCCTCCGCCGTGCTAGGATCTAAACTAAGGAAAGAACAACACAAGAGACACAGGGTTTATACTGGTTGTGGCCACCGTTGTGGTGTAATACCCTACTCCAGTGTGTGGTGTGGTGGATTGCCTCTTGGGCTGATGATGATGAACAATACAAGGAAGAACAGCCTCGCGAGGGTCTGTTCTTGGCTGAGGTGATGAACTGCTGGGAGGAGTTCAACCACCTTTCTCTCTCTCTCTCTCTCCCTGACCTACTGACCTCCTTTTGCTGTGTGGGTGGCTGGTCCTATTTATAGAGGCCCTGGTCCTCTTCCCAAATATTGAGCGGGAAGGGAGCCAACAATGGCGGGCTAATTTGAAGGGGGGCAGCAAGTATCAACTATCCTGACAAATGCGGTCTTCGCCTGCGCAAAGCTCTGGGGATGACACCGTCTTGGGCTCCAAGGTGACCTCCGTCTCGCAGTCCTCCTGGTCTTGGTCTCGTTGCACCGAAATGGCAACCTTTGCCTGATGCCTCGGTACTCCGCGGCTGCGCTTGCCCCCTTTGCACCAAAGAGGAAAGGAGGACGCTGCGCGGGCTAGCACCCAGCTGGCGCCCTGAGTCATCATGGCTTGCGTCATGGGCACCTCGTGAGGTACCCCGCCTTGATCTCTCCGCCTCCTCATGAGCCAGCCTGACGTGGCCGTGCCTGAGGAAGCTTCGCGTCGTCCGCCTCGCGAGGCTTGGCCCCTCACGAGGGTCTTGGGTTTGTGTTGATGAAGATGGGCCATGCTGGACCCCCTTTTGAGCCACGCCGCAGGCCGCAGGCACGCAAGTCTGGGGACCCCCGTTCCTAGAACACCGACAGTAGCCCCCGGGCCCAAGGCGCGCCCGGCCTTGGCCGTGCAGGGAGGCAGAAGGGCAAGAGCGAAGCGCCACGGGTCCTAATAGCCTGCGGCCTTGGGCACCGCATGGCGGTTGATTGGACGTGGGCGGCACTGTTCCCCCACGCCCTCCTTATCTTGTGCCGTGCTAGGCGGACCCATAGTCGTACACAGCCCTTCCCCTTTTATCGCTCGAGCACCCTCTGTCCTTCCTCCGCTCGAACTCCGGTTTCTGTTTTCAACTCAATCTCGAGCCTCCCTCCCCCCTTCCCATCGCCATGGCTCCGACGAAGAAGGGGAGAGGGAAGAAACCCGTGTCTCCGCCTTGCCCGCCGCCGTCGGCGGCCCCCCGCCGAGGGCTTGGGCAAGGTCAGCTTGGCTCTGGCCACCATCTTCAATGAATGTGGGAGGACGACGGCTTGGCCCGCGTCCCACTTCTCCATCAACAGGACAGCCACCGAGGTCCCGTATCTTGCCGATGCCCTGTCGGCGGGTCTGGTTCCCCCCTTTTTTGATTTCTTCAACGCCGTGCTTTCCCACTATCAGATCCACATGATGCATCTGGGTCCTGAATCCATCACCCTCCTTTCGGTCGTTGCCTTTTTTTGCAAAGCTATGGTGGGCATCCCTCCTTCGGTTGCCCTGCTGCGCCACTTCTTCTCGTTGCATCTTGTTGACCCTACCCAATGCTGGGCTTGTGTGAGCTTCGTTGCGGCGCCTGAGACGGCGGCCTCTGGGATTGACTTCAAGCTTCCCCTGCTCGCGGTCGGGTTCCGCGAGCAGTGGCTGTATGTGGACGCAGGGGTGCCCAGCCCCCTGCTATTGGAGCCGACCTCGCCTGCCATCCCCAATTCGGGCTGGGGCCAGGAGACGCTTGAGAGCCCCTGGCTCATCTTCGTCTGGCGCCGCTTCGCGCTCTTGAGGTCGCTTGGCGTGACAGCGCCCAAGGTGGTGAAGGAGTTCCTGCTATGCCGCGTTGCTCCTCTTCAAGCCCCTTCCAGCCCCTTCCAGCCGAGCTTGCGGAGACGGCTGAGGAGCCGTCCCCCTTGGCTTTGCCCCCTCCACCGTCCTCGAGCGCTCCGAGCAGCGGAGCCCTTGTGGTGAGGGCGATCGAAGAGGCGAACCATCCCGAGGCGCACCGTGGCCCCGTGCACCTCGCGATCCTCCTTCGCGGGCCTTCTCGTGGCATAGCCAGCCTACCATGGGCCTCTCGCCTGGTCGTGAACTGCGGTCGGCTGAGGCGCTTCTTGCTCTCTTCTCCTGAGGACGAGCTGGCCCCAGGCCAGGCTTCTGACGCGGCGTGCCCGGCCGTCGCGAGGGTGCCAGCCCCCAGCCTAGAGGGGGAGTACTGACTCGCGGCCCCCGGCGCTTGCTCGGGGCGGATGATGGTGTGGAAGAGGTGCTCAAGCACGCCCGGGAGCGTCGCGCATTCCTCCAAGGATTCCTTCGAAGGGCGACTGACGTAGTGAGCCTGCTTGGTGAGGAGCTTGCTGATGAAGACGCGCACCTTGAGGCCGAGGGCCTGCGCCTGGCTGCAGCGAGGCGCGAGCTGGAGGGAGCCATCGCCCTTGCGCATTGTGAGCGTGATCTTGATGAAGCAGAGGCCAAGGCAGCGTTGGTGGCCTCTCGCGAGGCCCGGTCTCGGGCCGCTGAGGAGGCTCGGGAAGCTGACCGGCGGCGAATGGCTGCGGAGGAGTGGGCTCGGGAGCTTCTGGCCTGGTGCCACTCGCTGGAGGAGCAGGTGGAGCTGCGCGAGGCAGCCCTCGCATCGATGAAGGTGGCCTCTGGCGACTCAGCAGAGCTCCAGAAGCGTGAGGAGGCGCTGACACTGGAAGCCGCCGAACGTACCCGTGAGTATGAGCGTCTGGAGACGAGGGAGCGCTTGGTGACGCAGGCGGAGGATGATGTTGCTGCACAAGAAGCCCGCGTCCTGGAGGAGGTCAGATGTCGAGTGGCGATGGCGCATTTGAACCTCGAGCACGAGTTCAAAGAGAAGCTGGGGTTGATCCGGGCCGAAGCTGAAGGCAGGACTGCCGCTTTGAGGGCCAAGCTGGAGGAGGCGGTGCAGCGGGCCGATGCTTCCCGGGCCGCCCTTGAGGTGGCGCGAGGTGAGTTAACCAACTCCCAGGCTGAGGTGCTCCTTCTTCGCCAGCGGGTGGAGGAGGCCGAGGCCGTCACGCGTCAGAATGCGGACGAGATACGTCAGCGGCGGATCTTGGAGCATGAGCAGGGCCCCATGCTCACCACTCTCTGGGAGAGAGCCAACGCGGCCTTGGGCAACATCTGCGAGGAGGCCGTCGGTGAGCCGCATGCAATCAATTACGCGGGCAATCTCTAGTTCTTCACGGACGTGGTGACGCAGCTGGAGGCGAGGTCAACCAGGGCTGACAGGTTGGTGGAGGAGAGGAGTCGCGCCCTGCTCAGGTGCGCCTTTTCCCGCATCGTCAGTCACCTCCGGAACATGGATCCCCATTTTGATTTTGATGCCGCCGTCGCCCCAGTTCCCCAGGCTGTCCGAGGCGACCTGGTGCACTGGGTGGAGGACAATGTGGACGCTCTTATCAGGGCCTTTGCCTCGGACAACTATGATGCGATCGTGGCGGCCGACGAGGGCGGCGCGATGGGCGGCCCTGACGCCGCTGGCAGCGACGCGGACAGCGATGGCGAGTTCAGCGGCGCCAGCAACGGCCCAGGTGGTGCTCCTGAGGACGCATTGGGGGATTCGTCCGACTGACTGTACATCGTTCCTGCTTCCTTACCCTGCATGAATAGAACTCAGGTTTTGGCCTGATGACTGTGAGAGCATTTTGGAGGGGGGGGCCTCATGTAAAACTTGTGTTTATCGTATCAGTAGAAGCCATATCGCCCATGCGCCCACGCCAAGTGGCTAGCTTAAGCGACGCACTGGTCGGCTAGTATACCTTTGTTCCGCGCTGGCCCTGAGGCAACCCGCGGGGGTTGTGGTATCCTGAGTGTCCCCTAATTGAATCCGTAGGATCTATAGTAAAACACCCTCCTGAGAGGATGCGGTGGCGGTAGTCTGGGCTGCGCGCAAGCTAGGCCTGACCCGGCTCGCGAGGGGTTCGCGAGGGGAGGCGGCTGAGGCGAAGCGGTAACCAAAACGCGAGAAATTGCTCGAACGAGACTAAGCACCCCTCCCCGAACACACGAAAATCTCAAATTCGAATCCAACTTGAATCCAGCGGGGGAAAGCGACAACCAAGGGGAAGAGCAACAAAAGCAAACAAAAGGCTGCGTTCGGCACCTAGTCTAGTCTTGGACGTCTTCTTACCAGCGCGGAGCTAAGTGCTGCCACTGGGCGTGGGAGGGAGCCCCAGGGCCTGAGGCCGGCACCCCTGAGACTCCGGGGCGTGTACAACCCCACTCATTATTACGTGAGAGTGTCACGGGGCGGCGAGCTTCACAGGCACTGGGCCTTCTTCACAAGTACTGGCCTTGCTTCATATCGCCAGATGAGGGCCCCGCCTTGCGCCACACTCTAGTGCCATCAACGACGACCGGAAACCAGGACGCCGCTGATGGGGTAGAGCGGTCGCCAGCGGTTCGCCCGACGACCACAGGTCCTCTGCCGGGGGCAGGCCCTGGGGAACCTCCCCAGCGGAGGGCCTACCTCCTGAGAACACCTTGCTCCAAACGCCGCGGTGGTGATGTCGAATCCCTGCCCCTCTCCTGCAGCCCCCTGCGTCCTCCTCCCGAGGGGTAGGAGGCTGTGGGAGCAGGGCAGCTGCCCGCTGCGGCAACCTGCATCTCCTGCAATCCATGGTTAGCGTATGCCTGCTGAAGAATTAGCGGTACCCGATAATCGCTGCTTCCAGCGTGCCCAGTGGGACTGTCCCAAGACTCCTGGAAGGGCTCAGCTTCTGGTGCCTCGTCCCCCCGGCTCGGGCCGAGGAGCGAGCATGGCTCACCCTCGTGTGAGTGTCCTTGATCCATCATGAGGGGCACATATTCCTCTGGCGCCGCCACCCCGAAGGCCACGTCGTAGTGCTCTGGGCGCCACGCGGTCCTGCCTGACGCGCCTACCGTGGGGTGGCAGCGCGACTGTCCACTGGGGCCGCGGGTCGCGTCGAGCCCTTCTTCTTCGCGGACCAGGAGCGGGGGCTGCGCCGCCGCCGGTCCGGTGCCGACAGCCTCGCTGGTGTTGGTGTAGCCTTGGAGCCCGCGGGCGCGCGCGGGGCCCCAGCGTGGGCCGTCCTGGGTTGGAGATGGGAGCTGGGTGCAGAAGGGGAGAGCCCCCGAGGCGGCGAAGCCCAGGAGCTCTGCCACCCGCTCCAGTAGCACGTCGCGGCCGCCCTCCAGCAGTCTGCACTGCAGTAGCTCTCGAGCGACCGTGAGCGCGGCCCTCGAGTTCGCCTACTCCCGGCGGGTGTACGGTGTCGTGGTCGCGGCGTGATTAGAGGCCCTTGCTGCCGACCGCGCCTGCCGCGGTGTGAGAGCTGTCGAAGCTTGTCCGCGTCGCCCGCGGCCCGTAGCGCCCTGCGGACCGCGAGCTGCCTGAGGCACGGGGTCGCCTGAGGCGAGCGGCTCTGCGCGCGCGGGCCACGCCGCCCATGGGTCTGGGTTGCCCTCCTGGTCACCAGGCATGGTGATGACGGCGTGACGGGGCACGGAGCGGTGGAAGACGAATTCCGGCGCACCCCTACCTAGCGCGCCAAATGTCGGATTTCAGGTTCCCGCAGACCCTTGAGGTTCGAACACTAGGGTGCGCGCGGAGATTTCGCCTCCTACCTTCCTGCACCCCTCCGCCATGCTAGGATCTAAACTAAGGAAAGAACAACACAAGAGACACAGGGTTTATACTGGTTCGGGCCACCGTTGTGGTGTAATACCCTACTCCAGTGTGTGGTGTGGTGGATTGCCTCTTGGGCTGATGATGATGAACAATACAAGGAAGAACAGCCTCGCGAGGGTCTGTTCTTGGCTGAGGTGATGAACTGCTGGGAGGAGTTCAACCACCATTCTCTCTCTCTCTCCCTGACCTACTGACCTCCTTTTGCTGTGTGGGTGGCTGGTCCTATTTATAGAGGCCCTGGTCCTCTTCCCAAATATTGAGCGAGAAGGGAGCCAACAATGGCGGGCTAATTTGAAGGGGGGTAGCAAGTATCAGGTATCCTGACAAAAGCGGTCTTCGCCTGCGCAAAGCTCTGGGGATGACGCCGTCTTGGGCTCCACGGTGACCTCCATCTCGTAGTCCTCCTGGTCTTGGTCTCATTGCACCGAAATGGCAACCTTTGCCTGATGCCTCGGTACTCCGCGGCTGTGCTTGCCCCCTTTGCACCAAAGAGGAAAGGAGGACGCTGCGCGGGCTGGCACCCGCCTGGCGCCCTGAGTCGTCATGGCTTGCGTCATGGGCACATCGTGAGGTACCCCGCCTTGATCTCTCCGCCTCCTCGTGAGCCAGCCTGACGAGGCCGTGCCTGAGGAAGCTTCGCGTCGTCCGCCTCGCGAGGCTTGGCCCCTCGCGAGGGTCTTGGGTTTGTGTTGATGAAGATGGGCCATGCTGGACCCCCTTTTGAGCCACGCCGCAGGCCGCAGGCAGGCAAGTCTGGGGACCCCCGTTCCTAGAACGTCGACAGCATACTCCAATTCCAATGCTATCTCGAAGCCTGGGAAGAGAATCGAAGGCTTCTGGAGCAAGTGGGTCATGGTGGACGTCGGGCGCCTCCACCCCTGTCTGGTGTTGCCTACGGGGCAGCCCAAGGCTGTCGATGCGTGGTCCCACGCGGAGCTCGTTTACCCCCATGCGAAGGAGGTGCTGAAGAGGATGAAGGCGGACCTGAGGCCAAGCAACTTGGGGGCGGCGAAGCTGACCGGGGCCACGCTCCTGAGGGAGTTCTTGGAGCACCGGGTGGCTCCACTCCAGGAGCACTCACTCCCGTTGTGGAGGCTTGGGGAAGCGGACGCCGCCTTGCGCCTATGCTCTGAGTCCCTGACCGACGAGAATCCGGTCGCGGCCCTCCATTCCTTGGTTGGGGGAGACGTGGCGAAGCCGGTGGGTGCCCCCGTCCCCCTGTCCCTTCGTGACGACTGGGAGCAGGTGGTGAACGCCATGCCCACCTTCAATGGTGAGGGGCTGGTGCCCACGGAAGCTCCCGAGGGTCTTGCGGCGCTGGCGATGGTGAACGTGTCTTCCGACAGCTCAAGCGGGAGCGAGGGGAAAGAAGAGGCGGAGGAGGAAGAGTCTAACTCTGAGGTGACTGGCGAGGAGTCCAGGGAGTCTTCCCTCGGTGCAGGTCCCAGGCGCTCCGCTCCATGCCGGACGACGACGAGGCTGGTGCCAGGCAAGGAGGGGAGGACTCTCCCTTGGTCACAAGGAATGGCAGGTCGGGGCTAGTTCCCCCAGGGTCTGCTCTGGTGACTGGGCGGTCTGGGGCCAGCTCCAGCCCTCCTGACGTGCCCTCTGCTCCTGGGCCTCCCGAGGCTGACCCCAGCTGCAGGCTCTCAGGCTTCAAGTTTGGCCGGAGGTTGCTTGAGTTCGCGAGCGACAACCAGTAAGTGCTTGATTCTTGCTTTGCTTGGTTTCTGCCGCCGAGGCTTGACGTCCATATTCTTTGTCAGGCTGGCGCCTGCGTCGAAGAGATTGAGAGGGGCTTCTACGGCCCTGCTTGGGGCGAGTCCATCTGTCCGGGCGGCGCCTTCGTCCGCTGGGGAGGAAGACAGCAAGCCTCGCGCCTCCCCTGCCCGGTCGTCCTCGCGAGGTCGACTGGGACGCCTCGGCGAGGAGTCAGCCCCCGTGGCCCCGCTGACCCTGGAGTCGTCTGCGCTCGATGCTGCAGCCGGGGCAGCCAAGGCCCAGGGGGTTCCTTCCAGCCAAGCCATGATCACGCTGCCGTCCTCTTCGCTTGCTCCGCCAGTTCCCGCTTCTTCTGTTCCCTCTGTCGCCATCCTGGACCATGTTGCCAGCGAACTGAGCCAGCTGCGGGAGGATCTTCTGAGCGTGGACCCTCGCCTAGTGGCCGAGCGCCTGGAGCTAGCTTCCGGGTCAGCCCGTTCCGCTGCCTCTGTCCGAGCAGCGCTGAGCTAGGTCTTGTTGGCCTCCGATGGGGAGAAGCAGGCCGCCAACCAAGCCAAGGCCACTCGCGATGCTGCGTTGGGTGACGCTGCGGCTGCCAAGGCTCGCTGCGAGGCGCTGGAGAGCGAGCTGCAAGGCCTGCGTGACGAGCTCGCCCAGGAGGTCCACGGCCGCCAGGAGAAAGAGAAGGAGATGAAGGCTCGGGAGGCTGCCGTCAAGGACCGGGACGTTAAGCTTGATGATCGCCACGGCCGATTGGAGACGCTGGAGCGGTCACTGCAGGCGGAGAGGACTGAGCTAGACGCCAAGGCGAAGGTCCTGGCGGAGGATCGGGTGGCCTTCGCGGAGATGGAGAAGAAGGATTGTGCCGCGCTGAAGACGCTTTACAAGAGTGGCTTGCAGGAGCCGTTGGCCGGTGCGGAGGACGGCCCCACCAAGCTGCTTCCCTTCCTGGTCCGTGCGCTTGAAGATTTCGTAGACAGCCTTGGCCCCACGGCCGAGGCCGAGGCACGTGCCCTGTCTTCTGCGGCACTGACGCATGTCCTCAGCCACGTCTACCTGTGCGACCCTGACGTCGACTTCCACAGCCTGCTGGCACCCGTGAGCGGCGATCTTGCTGCCGCTGCCGCTGAGGCCGTGAAAGGTTCCGTGCCTTCAGCATCTTGCCCGGGCACGGTGCCGCCAGCTCCACGGCCCCGGGAGGCGGAGTCATCCAGCGTGACTCCACCACAGGCGGGGGCGCCACTGGAGAGTGATCCCTTCGCGGCTTCCGTCCTGTTTTTATTCCTGCAACATGCACCATGCCTAGGGAGGCATTTAAACTTGTGTTTGACGTTGTGAAACAATCTATGGCTTGTAATATTTGCTTTGAATTTCCTAGAATTTGCATTTTTCTCCCCTACTTGCTCGCGCTCAACGTCGGCAGGGCCCAGCCCCGCGCATACCTCACCCAGCGTTAGCCCCGACCGGAAACCAGGACGGGACTAAGGAGCGAGGGGCTACGTGGCAAGTTAGGCTCCTGAGTCGCGATGCTCAGGAGTCCCCCTTGACGCGCAAGCAACAAGTAGGAAAGGGGGGAACGAGGAGTGGATTGGTCGTTCTGCATCGGCAGGGCCCGGCCCCGCGCATACCTCACCCAGCATTAGCCCCGACCGGAAACCAAGACGGGACTAAGGAGTGAGGGGCTACGGGACAAGTTAGGCTCCTGAGTCGCGATGCTCAGGAGTCCCCCTTGACGTTCAAATGGGTTTCCATACCTTGGCTCCGCTCGGGGAGGGGCGCATGACGACCAGGTCCGAGGGACCTGGCTGGGTGGCGTGCGCTCGGGCAAGGCCCGGGAGTAGCCCCCGTGTCCAGCCCCCTCACGCGGCGCTCCCGAGGGGAGGCGTTGCGATGGTGCCGAACACTAAGCTCTGGGCTCCCTGAGGTTGGTATGGCCGTAGGCCGCCCTCAATTGTTTATCACCAGCGTGGAGCATAGTGCTTCCGTATGTGTATGGGCATAGCCGCTCCTCGGCAGCGTCGTCAGCCAGCACGGAGCATGGTGCTTCCACTGGTACGTGGGAGGGGGCTCCCCTCCGGGAGGAGCCCCCGGGGCGTGTACAAACCCGCCCTGACACGTGGCCGGCACGGTAGGGCTAGGAGAGGTGTATCTGGGCACTCGTGAGCCAGCGCGGGACTCACGAGCCCCTACCTCGAGGCGGGTTGCGCCTGGCTATGGGCCTTTATCAATGGTGTGTTCCTGCAGGGTGGTTAGAATGCAAATGCTCTACGTCCTCAGGTCCTGGCCCTCGAGCTAGCTCAGCCGTCGCTGGTATGACAGGTCATGATGCCGTGGGTCAAGGCCAGGGGGTGAGGGCTGGAGAGCCAGTAGGAGCCCATGAGTCGCGATGCTCAGGTACGCCCCCTTTTAATGTGCAAGCGCTTAGCATGAAAGCGGAGAAGTCCGCGATGAGCAGCAGGTGACAATTAAGCGTGAAAGAGAAAATTCATTTTAAATAGACGCGAGAAAAGCAAACGCCGCTGGGCCAGGCCCGAGCAGCTCAGGGATGATGCAGCCCAAGGGGCGCCCCCAACAAGGTAAGTAAAGAGCATAAGCAAAACAGATACATGCCGCAGGGACGGACCCACGCGACCTGGGAATGATGCGGCCCTGTGGGCGCTCCCAGCTAAAAATGGAACTTAGAAAGATGTCACCTGGTGCCGTTGAAGACGAAGTGATGCTGAAGAAGCGGGCGATGCACGATGATGACGTCGACCCTCACGAGCCCCCAGGCCCAGGAGTCTTGGGAGGCTCCGGGGGCACAGGTGGGTTTCCGAGGGCCATCTCCATCTCCGCCAGGACCGCACAATGCCTGACCTCCTGAGCCTCCAGAATGCTCCTCAACAGGCGCTGATAAGCGGCGACCGCGTTCGGCAGGCCGAAAGGCATGCGAACGTAGCTGTGAGGCGGACCCTCACAACGCCCCACGTGCGAAGGCCAGAGGCGCTCCTGAGACGCGGCTCAGTTGAGCCCTGGCACGTCGATGCAGACGCGCAGCCCACCATCCTCGCCTGGATGTGGGGCTACGGCGGGCAAGCAGCGGCTGCCGCACATGACTTTCGACTCCTGTAGCTCCTGGGTGTTTCTTGCGATGAACTCCTGAGGGTTTGGTCTTCCTTGCCTTGTACCTTCTCGAGGGAAACGTGCCTGGAAGCACCCCTCCAAGTGGTGCCAGAGTGCCTCCCTCGCGACCTTGGCAAAGTCGGTGGCTCTCCAAGAAAGAGCCCCCGAGCCCTGCCTGAGGAGGGCGCCGGGTGCGCCTTCCTATGCGAGAGAGGGTGGCACTCCCTGATTGGGCGCAGATCCTGGCGCAACACCTCCGGAGGCGCCTGCCTCCTTATGGCTTGGGCCAGGCGAAATCTTCTTCTTCTTAAGGGTCGCCTCGGGAAGTCTTCCGTTTCTGTGGTCCGGGTCTTCGATTGCCGCGGCTTGGAACACGCGCTCAAGTGAACACATTGCGTCCCTTTCTTCACAGGGTACGGTGATGACTCCATTGCTTCCTGGCATCTTGCGGACATTATATCCATGGTGAGTCACTTCCATGAACTTGGCCAGGGCTGGGTACCCAAGGATGGCGTTGTATGGCAGGCGGATGTGGGCGACATCGAAGTCGATGAGCTCGGTGCGGTAGTTGTTGCGCTGCCCGAAGGTGACTGGAAGGCGAACCTGCCCTATTGGAACAGTGGAACCGTCAGTAACTCCTGAGAAGGTCTTGGTCGGCTGAAGCTGATCGTACGGCACTTGGAGATTGTCGAATGTCTCGACGGACAGGACGTTGACTCCTGTTCCGCCATCAATGAGGGTCCTGGTGACCTGCACGTTGCTGATGACTGGGGAGCAAAGCATCGGGAGGACTCCGGCCGTTGCCGCGCACTTGAGCTGATCCGCTGAGCTGAACGTGATAGCGCATGCAGACCACCCGAGAGGGCGCATGTCCTCAAGCTTGGGGAGGACTGCATTCACCTCGCGAGCAAACTGCTTGAAGATGCGCCGTGAGGCTGCGGCCTGCGCTCCACCCAAGATGCAAGCGATTGCGCGCGGCTCCTGGAAGCCCCCAGCCCCCTCGTCTTGATGTTGGTCTTCGTTCCTCCTTGGCAGTGGCGGCAGAGGAGGAAGGCCTGCGTTGTCGCACGGGCAATCCTCACGAGGCTGATCTTTCCAGCCTCCCTCGCAAGGCTGGTCCTGCCAGTGATCCTCGCGAGGTCGGTCCCGCCACCCTTGGCGAGGGCCACGGTCTTCCCATCGTCCACCACCTCTTCCTCCTCCTCGGCCATAGCCCCTGCCGTTGCGCTCGGGGCGTCGGTCGACACGTCCATCTCTCATGGCCCTGAGCTATTGACATTCGTTAGTGTTGTGGGTGTGAAGGTCGTGGTACACGCAGTACCGGCTACCCTTGGATGACTCAGGCTCATCCCTGCCTCGCTTGGTGTCTGGTTCCGCTGCTAGCATAGCAGCCCCCTTGCGCTTCACGCCCTTGGCCTTGGGCTTCTTCTCTTCTGGGTCGGCAGCCAGGAGTTCGAGGAGGGAAAGGCGCCCTTCCTCAGCCCTGGCGCACTTGGTCGCCAAGTTGAATAGCTCCAGGAATGTGCATAGGTCTTCATGGATTGCTAGCTCCTCCTTCATCTTGATGTCGCGTACGCCATCGGAGAAGGCCGAGATGATGGGTTCTTAAGTCACCTTGGGGATCTTGAGGCGAGCGTTGTTGAAGCGCTGGATGTATTCATGCAGGGTTTCCCCTTGTTGCTGCTTGATGCGGCGCAGATCGCTCACGGCCGGGGGCCGGTCGTCAGTGCCCTGGAAGTTGGCGATGAAGCGAGTGCGCATCTCGTCCTAGGAGGAGATCGTGCCAGGAGCCAGGTTCAGGAGCAAGGTGCGGGCCCTGTCCTTGAGCGCCATGGGAAACCAGTTCGCCATGACCCTTTCGTCTTCGTTGGCAGCTTTGATGCATAGCTCGTAGATCTGTAGGAACTCCGCGGGGTCCGTCGTGCCATCGTAGCAAGGGGGCAGGTCAGGCTTGAACTTGCTTGGCCATGCGATGCCGCATAGCTCGGGGGTGAGGGCATGGCAGCTTGCCGTGGCCACCGGCGCCTTTTGCTGGTGATGGGCTTGTTCCTGGGGATTACCGCGCGCTGCCGCTTGGAGTAGCGCGGGGTCTTGGCATGGAGGTGCAGGGACACGATCTTGGCGCGCCAGCACTGGGAGCGCGCGAGCAACTTCTTGGGGGCGAGGGATCTCTTGGCAGCTCCTTTCTTGCTGTGCAGGCGCCGAAAGCGGAGGGTCTCGCCCTGGGGCTGCGCGCCTTGGAGCCAGGGCGCCTTCTTGGGGAGGAGGTGGGGGAGGCACCTCATGATCTTCGCCTCCTGCGCGGAATGGTGGGCGAGGTAGTGAGAGGGATGACAAGGGGGAGCCACCCGCAGCGCTGACGAGCTCGGTGATGCGGGCGAGCCAGTCCTCGTAGAGGTCGTCGACGGGGCGGTAGTGCAAGAGCTCTCTCGCTAGGAGCAGCGCGGCGTCCGCGTCCGGGGGGGCGCGACGGGCGTGGGACGACGAAGCGGCTGGAGTCAGCGACGGTGTGGCGGTGCGGCCCTCCCGCCGTACCAAAGGATGCTGGGATGAGGCCTGCTGCTCGTTCCCCGCCGGGCCGGTGGCGGCGTTGGCGGCAGGCGACGGGGAACGACGAGGGCGTACGCCGACGGGCGCCGTAAGGGCGACGCGGGTGGCGAGAGCAGCTCGGAGCTCGGCGCGAGCCCGACGAGCGTCAGCCATGGACACGACGGAAGATCGCACATGAACAGCGGAAGAAAGATTCCGGCGCACCCCTACCTGGCATGCCAAATGTCGGATTTCGGGTTCTGGCAGACCCTTGAGGTTGGAACACTGGGGTGCACGCGGAGATCTCTCCCCTACCGATCTACGTCCAATCTCCTCGTGTGATCTAAGCTGGAAAGAACGAACAACACAAGGGACAGGAGGTTTATACTGGTTCGGGCCACCGTTGCGGTGTAATACCCTACTCTAGTGTGTGGTGTGGTGGATTGCCTCAGGGGCTGATGATGAACGGTACAAGGGAAGAACAACCTTGCGAGAGGTGTTCTTGAGCTGGTGCGATGAACTACTTGGGTGAGTTGAGTCGCCTCTCTCTCTCTCTGCTAGGGCTCTATCAGAACTCTAGATGTCTAGGTGTGTCCATCTCTTCTTTCCTACTCTGTGGTGGCTAGCTCTATTTATAGAGGCCCTGGGCCCCTCCCCAAATAATGAGCGGGAAGGGCGCCAACAATTGGCCATTTTGAAGGGGAACATCTAGTACAAGTTATCCTAACCAAAGGTCATCTTCGGCTGCCAAAGCACTGGTGATGACACCGTCTTGGGCTCCACGGTGACCTCCGTCCTGCCGCTCTGCTGGTCTTGGTCTCATTGCACCAGAATGGTAACCTTTGCCCGATGCCTTGGCCTGTGCTTGCCCCCTTTGCACAAAAGGGGAAACAAGGACACTGCGCAGGCCGGCACCCGCCTGGTCTCGATCGTCATGGCTTGCGTCACGGGCTCCTCGCAGGTACCCCTGCCTTGATCTCTCCGCCTCCTCGTGAGCCTGCCTGATGAGGCTGCCTCTGAGGGAGCTTTCTGTCGTCCGCCCCACGAGGCTTGGCCCCTCGCAAGGGTCTTGAGCTTGAGCTGATGAAGATGGGCCGCGCTGGGCCCCCACTCGAGCCACGCCGCAGGCCGCAGGCAGGCAAGTCTGGGGACCCCCGTTCCCAGAACGCTGACATTATCTACTGGCCTCTGGCCTGCCAGCTTTAGTTATATTTTCTCTTAGAAACATCCGCAAGCTATTTTTTTACTGAATCAAACACACAACCCAGTTCTATTTAACTCTTGAAACTCCATGGCCTACTTCCATTTTCTAATCTCTACCTATAGTTTTACTAGTTCATATACACGTATCATTATATTAAAAATAAATAATGTTCCCTTTTCATATTTACATCCTTATTTTTTTTTTGTTTTCCCTCCAGCGCTGATTTTTTTACCACTGGTTTTCCCTTAAACCAACTCAATTATCCCATGTCTTATTTGCTTACAAAAACAAAACGATCTTTTTGGCAAATCAATAAATTCTTAAAAAATAAATGTTCATCATTTCGGGATTACAACAGTTCGGACTCCACTGAAATATGCAAAATAAGGTTGAACATTTTGACCGTGGTCCTGGGAAGAAAATGGGATTTAATAAATTCCTTATGAATTAGCAAATGGGCTGCAAATTATTAAAAAAATAGCAAATGGGCTCTATGTTGTCTGCCACAGATTTGGAGGCCGACTTGTGGGCCTACTAAGTTCATGCGTACACAAGGTTTCTCAAAAAAATAAACTTAGTCAACAATCAACTCTACTAGCGTCAGACCGTTAGATGCCAATCTAACGGCAATTGTGCTCCTTATGTCTCTAATCTTCCTGCTCCAGCCGCCCAAACCAGTGCCGGCGGAACCACCCGCTCCCGCCTCCCGTGGCTGGCTGTGCCGCCGGGCAGGCCTCACGTCCCCGCCATAATTGCATCCCTAGACTGGCTATCCTTCTACTCACCCACACCTCCTTTTATTTTTTGGCGACGGCAACCGAACCAGTAACCCTCAAACTCCCCACCGTGTGAGCAAGTACTGCCGAGTCTTACCTCGCTCCGTGTCGTTCCCTTCCTAGGCCTCGCTGTCATCCACCGCCCTGGTGCTCTTGGCGCAGCATGGTCAAATTGGTCAATGAACGACAACCATCAGAAGTGGACTGTACGTGGAGAGGCTGACAGTTGGGTCCATGGCTGCACACAAGGAAATGCCTCCTTATTACGCGCAAAATATTGATTCATCCACCTGACAGCTGGGACCCACTGGAAGGGACTCTGTATTTCAAGAAAAAAATGCCCCCCCCCCCCGCTGACAGCTCCCACCCACCAGCTATATCTTCGTATGCAAGGAAGTGCCTCCTTATTACGCACAGAAAAATAAATAGTCCCCCTGCTAGCTGGGACCCACCGTAGTTGGAGGCTGACTTGTGGGCCTACTAACGCGGATGGAGGGCTTTGTCAACTTAGTCAATATGAATGATTCTAGCTCCATTGACCGTACAATGTCCATCCAACGGCCATAGTGTTTCTTCAACCTCTGGTCTTCTTGCTCCAGTCGCCCAAACCAGCGTCGGTCGTGCCGCCTGCTCCTGCCTCTCATGCCCGGCTGTGCTGCCGCAGAGGACTCACCGCCCCCTACTACTCCCGCCACTGGCCAGGCCATCCCTCTACTCACCACACCCCCTGTTATTTGATACGCCTCCAATGTATCTATAATTTATGAAGTATTCGTGCCGTTATATTATCATTCTTGGATGTTTTACAATCATTTTATAGCAACTTTATATATCATTTTTTGGGACTAACCTATTGACCCAGTGCCCAGTGCGAGTTACTATTTTTTGCTTGTTTTTTTACATCACGGGAAATCAATATCAAACGGAGTCCAAACACCGCGAAACTTTTTGTGGATTTTTTGTGGACCAGAAGACTCCCGACGGGCCAGAGCAGCACCTGGGGGGGCCCGAGGGGGGTCCAACCCACCACGGCGCACCTGGGCGCCCAGGTGCGCGTAGGTAGGTTGTGCCCACCTTGGTGGCCTCTCGCACCCCATCTTTGCCCTATAAAATCCCTAATATTCCAAAAACCCTCGGGGTAACCCTAGATCAGAAGTTCTACCGCCGCAAGGCTCTATAGCCACTGAAAACCAATCTAGACCCCGTTGCGGCACCCTGTCGGAGGGGTAATCATTACCGGTGGCCATCTTCATCATCCCGGCGGCCACCACAATGAGGAGGGAGTAGTCCACCCTCGGGGCTGAGGGTTTGTACCAGTAGCTATGTGTTTAATCACTCTCTCTCTCTCTCCCGTGTTCTTGAGATGTCATGATCTTGATGTATCGCGGACTTTGTTAATATAGTCGGACCATATGGTGTTTTCCCCTCTCTATCTTGTTGTGATAAATTGAATTTTTCCCTTTGAGATTTTGTTTTTATCGGATTGAATACTTTTATGGAGTTGAGAGCACTTGATATATGTCTTGCATATGAATACTCGTGGTGACAATGGGGTATCGTATTGATTCACTTGATATGTGTTTTGGCATTCAACTCGCGGATTCCCGCGGTGACATTGGGGTAATCTATGCATAGGGGTTGATGCACGTTCTCGTCTTTCGTTTCTTCGGTAGAAATCTCGGGGCACTCTTTGAGGTTTTTGTGTTGGATTGAGTATTATGAATCTGAAATTATTTGGTGTTATTTTAGTACGAACTCTTGGATAGATCGATCTGAAACAATAGTTTTGAGGTGGTTTCGTACTATATAAACGATTTCTTCATATTTTCTCCACTAGATAGGAACTTTGGAGTTATTCTTCATTGCATGTTGAGGGATAGTTATATGATCCAATTATGTTATTATTGTTGAGAGAACTTGCACTAGTGAAAGTATGAACCCTAGGCCTTGTTTCCTAGCATTGCAATACCGTTTGTGCTCACTTTTACCATTAGTTACCTTGTTGTTTTTGTATTTTCAGATTACAAAAACCTATATCTACCATCCATATTTCACTTGTATCACCATCTCTTTGCCGAACTAGTGCACCTATACAATTTACCATTGTATTGGGTGTGTTGGGGACACAAGAGACTCTTTGTTATTTGGTTGCAGGGTTGTTTGAGAGAGACTATCTTCATCCTACACCTCCTACAGATTGATAAACCTTAGGTCATCCACTTGAGGGAAAATTGCTACTATCCTACAAAACTCTGCGCTTGGAGGCCCAACACAAGTCTACAAGAACAATTTGCCTAGTAGACATCAAGCTCTTTTCTGGCGCCGTTGCCGGATAGGTTAGGTAAGCAACACTCACATCCCGTCAACGGAGCTCTTTTTTGGCGGCGTTGCCAGGGAGGTGAGTGCAAGAAGGTATATCTTTAGATCTTGCAATTGAATATTTTAATTACTTGTTTTAGCACTAGTTTGGTTTATCAAAGAAAAGTACATAAAAATGGAATTGAGGTTGCATCATATTAATGATCATTTTTATAATATCTTTCTTGAAAATGATGGTTCGGAAAATTGTGCTCAGTTGTTAGAAGAAGAAGTCAATAAACTGTTTGGTACAAAATATTTGAATGATGAGCATGATTGCAATGTTGTTAGTATAAATTCTTTGAATATCCATGATACTAATGATATGCAAAGCCATAAGCTTGGAGATGCTATGTTTGATGAAGATGATATTTTTATTCCCCCAAGATTTGATGTGCAAATTTGTTATAATGATTGCATGCCTCCTATTTATGATGATTATATTGATGAAAGTAGATTTGGAGAGGTCATGACTTTATTTAGTCATGAATCCACTATTTTGGAGGAGGTCGCAATTGACTATGACAACAAAGTTGCTATCTATGATGATTATGGTGATGACATGTATGCTATAAATAATAATGATAACCATGAAACTTGTCATCATGATTTTAATTTTCAATCACATGATAGTTATTTTGTTGAGTTTGCTCCCGCTACTATTCATGAGAACAAATTTGCTTATGTGGAGAGTAACAAAATTTCTATGCTTATGTATCATGAAAACAATGCTTTATGTGATAGTTATATTGTTGAATTCATTTATGATGCTACTGAAAATTATTATGAGAGAGGACCATATGCTTTTACATATTACAAAAATATCAAGTTTCTTCTCTATGTGATGAAAATCTTGAAGTTATGCTTGTTTTTCCTTCCTATGATAGTTGATTCTTGTTCCCATAGATTTTTTACTCACAAAATCCCTATGCATAGGAAGTGGGCTAGGCTTCAATGTGCTTTCCATGTGTATCATGATGCTCTTGTTATGTTTCAATTCTTATCTTTTATGCAAGCATCATTGAAATCATCATGCCTAGCTTAAAAGGAATTAAAGAAAAAGCGCTTGTTGAGAGACAACCTAACATTTATACCAACTGTTTTTGTGTGTTCACATGATTAAGCTACTGTAGTAATCACGTTTTATAGATTTCGTTTCAGTAAAGTGCCAAGTATAGCCTTTGGGATGGTCTATGGTGATAGTTGATTTGATCTTGCTGAAAAACAGAAACTTTCGCGCTCAGGAAAATAATTCTCATTTTTAACTAAAGCGTGATAAAATACTGATTCTTTTTGCAGAAGATTAATAGACAAATTGCCCCAGTTTTCCTAATTTTCAGAACCTTTGGAGTAGTAGAAGTATGGTTGGAGTACAAATTACTATAGAATGTTCTTTTTTGACAGATTCTATTTTCAATGCATAGTTTGCTTGTTTTCTAGTTTCTATGGCTTATATTGCTCAATATGAATAGTGGAAATGATATGCTACAGTAGGAATTTTGTGGAAACAATTATGAATCTTTTCTTTGACAGTACCAAAGTGAAATGGTTTGCTCTTTATCATACTAACCTATCTCACGAAGTTCCGTTAAGTTTTGTGTGATTGAAGTTTTGAAGTTTTGGGTGAGACATCGATATGAGGAGAATAAGGAGTGACAAGACCTTAAGCTTCGGGATGCCCAAGGAACCCCAAGTTAATATCCAAGGAAGATCCAAGCAACTAAGCTTGGGGATGCCCCGGAAGTCATCCCCTCTTTTGTCTCAAACATTATCGGTAACCTCACTTGGAGCTATATTTTCATTCGTCACATGATATGTGTTTTTCTTGGCGCATCATTTTGTTTTGTTAGGATTTTCTTGCTGTTATTTATAATAATGGTTTGCATCTTTTATTTCAATAAAAGTGGCAATGATAGCCTTTACTATGCTCATTTTGCAAGCCTACATGTTGCTGTTTGAAAATAGAAAGTTTACCGTTGTTCCAGAAATTCCCTAGAAAAGTCAGAATGTGATAAAATTTTGAAACTTTTTGCAAAAAATAAGATGTGATAAATTTTCTATAGTTTGGTAAATTTTCATAATCTTTGGAGTTTAAGAAGTATTGATACTCTTTCATTCTTTACAGACTGTACTGTTTTGGCAGATTGCTGTTATGTATGCATTTTTTTGCATATGTTTGCTTGTTTAATGATATTATTTGAGGATAGGAGTATTAAATATGCAGACGAATTTAGTATGCAATGTTGAATAATAATTTTAATGATTTTCTACGGTAGAGAATGATAAGGTTTTTGCACTGGTTTATGCCAACTTATCTCACGAGTTCTTGTTGAGTTTTGTGTTGATGAAGCTTTTGAGATTTAGGAAAACCGTGATAGGTAGACACGAATTATCAAGCTTGGTGATGCCCAAGCCATTCCAAGATAATATTTCAAGAAGTCTCAAGCATCTAAGCTTGGGGATGCCCTGGTAGGCATCCCACCTTTCTTCTTCAACAATTATCGGTTAGTATCGGTTGAGCCTAAGTTGTTGCTTCTTCACATGAGTTGTGCTATTCTTGGAATGTCATTTTGCTTTGTTTGCTATTTTAGTAAAATACTTAGATCTGAAACTTTTAAATAAGAAAGATTCCTCAAATAGCTTCCCATTTACGTAACTACTCGCTTGATCATCACTTATATCTTTTCGGAGTAGCTTGTCATTTACTCTTGTGCTTCACTTATATCCTATGAGTAAATTGTTAAATGAATTGGATATCATGAAGTTGAAATTATATCATGCCTAGTGGTAGCTTCACATTGGGTTTAGAAAGTGAAATCTTTTAAAGCTTGACAATCACAATATTGGTCAGGCAAGCAATTCACGAATAATTAGTATAAGGAAGAGAACTTTCACATGCAAATACACTATCTTGGAAATCTTTTGTGATTGTGAGCCCCCATCAAAATATTATATGCCAAAATTGTTGATGTTGGACAAGGAAGACAATGTAATGGTTTATGTTTGTTCATATGCACATAGAAGTTATATTGTCATAGATCCTTCAACATGTGGTGCTTGACCCCCATCTTTGCATGCTACAAATTCCGCACCATGTAAAAATACTACTTGTGCATCCAAAAAACCCTTAAACCCAAATCTTATCTTCAAAAGTCCACCATAACTACCTAAGTTTTGATCTAGATCCTTCAAGTAAGTTGTCCTCGGTGCAATAAGGCAATAAAAATTGCTTCTAGAAGTGTTAGATCATTTAGTGTAAGAGAAAATTGAGCGTTGTACGAACTTGTGATGGCAAAGAATAAAAGTGACAGACTGCATAATAAAGGTTGCTATCATAAGGGGTAATATAACATGACGTTCTTTTGCACTAAGGGGTTGAGCATACAAATAAATAACCGCATGGAAACCTCTTCTTCCCTCTGCGAAGGGCCTATCTTTTACTTTTCAGTGTTTACTTTTATGCAAAGAGTCAAAGGTTTTCTCTCTATTCCTTTTTATTTTTCTCTTTTGGCAAGCATCATGTGGTGAGGAAAGATATAGGCACATATATCTAGTTGGATATGGGTAGCATGAGTTATTACTGTTGACATCACCCTTGAGGTGAATACGTTGGGAGGCAAGACAATAAGCCCCTATCTTTCTATGTGTTTGGTTGAAACGTTTTGCTCATGTGTATGCGGTGAGTGTTAGAAATCATAGAAGACTATATGATGGTTGAGTATGTGGAGCTCTTACTTCAATTATGTTGAATAAATTGAATTGCAATTGCTTGGTGACTGAGAACATAGGTTGTTGAGTTTCAAGATATTTCATTGTTTGAACCATAACATGGGAATTGGTTGCTACTTTAACATGAGAAATTTTATGAGAAAGAATTGTTGTTATGATGCTAGGAAAAGTGATTGAAATTGTCATTGATCAAACTTGTGCACTTTGCTAGCATTCACACTCCATAAATTATTTCTTTTATCATTTACCTACTCGAGGACGAGTAGGAATTAAGCTTGGGGATGCTGATACATCTCCAATGGATCTATAATTTATGAATTATTCATGTAATTATATTATCATTCTTGGACATTTACAATCATTTTATAGCAACTTTATATCACTTTTTGGGACTAACCTATTGACCTAGTGCCCAACGCCAGTTGCTGTTTTTTGCTTGTTTTTTTACATCGCGGGAAATCAATATCAAACGGAGTCCAAACACCGCGAAACTTTTTGTGGATTTTTTATGGACCAGAAGACTCCCGATGGGCCAGAGCAGCACCTGGGGGGTGCTTCAAGGGGGGCACAAGCCACCAGGGCATGCCTGGGGGCCCAAGCGCGCGCTGGTGGGTTGTGCCCACCTCGGTGGCCTCCTGCACCGCCCCTTTGCCCTATAAAATCCCAAATATTCAAAGAACCCTCGGGGTAACCCTAGATCTGAAGTTCCGCTGCCGCAAGGATCTGTAGCCACCGAAAACCAATCTAGACCCCGTTCTGGCACCCTGCCGGAGGGGGGAATCATCACCGGTGGCCATCTTCATCAACCTGGCAACCACCACGATGAGGAGGGAGAAGTCCACCCTCAGGGCTGAGGGTTTGTACCAGTAGCTATGTGTTTAATGTCTCTCTCGTGTTCTTGAGATGGCATGATCTTGATGTATCATGGGCTTTGTTAATATAGTCGGATCATATGGTGTTTTCCCCTCTCTATCTTGTTGTGATGAATTGAGTTTTTCCCTTTGAGATTTCGTTGTTATCGGATTGAATACTTTTATGGTTCAAGAGCACTTGATATATGTCTTGCATATGAATACTCGTGGTGACAATGGGGTATCATATTGATTCACTTGATATGTGTTTTGGCATTCAACTCGTGGATTCCCGTGGTGACATTGGGTAATCTATGCATAAGGGTTGATGCATGTTCTCGTCTTTTGTTTCTTTCGTAGAAATCTTGGGGCACTCTTTGAGGTTCTTTGTGTTGGACTGATTATTATGAATCTAAAATTATTTGGTGTTATTTTAGTACGAACTCTTGGATAGATCGATCGGAAAAAATAGCTTTGAGGTGGTTTCGTACCCTACAGACGATTTCTTCGTACGTTCTTTACTAGATAGGAACTTTGGAGTGATTCTTCATTGCACGCTGAGGGACGATTATATGATCCATTTATATTAGAATTGTTGAGAGATTGCACTAGCAAAAGTATGGACCCTAGGCCTCATTTTCAAGCATTGCAATATTGTTTGTGCTCCGTTTTATCAATTGCTACCTTGCTATTTTTTATTGTTCTTATTACAAAAATCAATATCTACTATCCATATTACACTTGTATCACCATCTCATCACCGAACTAGTTCACCTATACAAATTACCATTGTATTTGGTGTGTTGGGGACACAAAAGACTCTTTGTTATTTGGTTATAGGGTTGTTTGAGAGAGACTATCTTCATCCTATGCCTCGCACGGATTGATAAAACCTTAGGTCATCCACCTGAGGGAAAATTGCTACTGTCCTACAGAACTCTGCGCTTGAAGGCCCAACACAAGTTTTACAAGAACAAGTTGCATAGTAGACATCATTATTCTGTGGCGACGGCAGCCTCACACCGCAGCCGAACCAGTCAACCCTCATACTCCTTTCCACGTGGGATCCACTGCCGCGTCTTCCCCGGCTCCGCATCGTCCCCTTAATAGGGCTCGCCATTGTCCACCGCCTTGGTGCTCTCGGCACGCCGTGGTCAATGTGGTCAAGGATCGACTTCCATCGGAAGAGTACTGTATGTGGAGAGGCTGACAACTGGGTCCAAGGCCGGATCAAGGAAGTGCAACCTTATTACGCGTAAAATAATTATTCCTCCACTTGACAGCGGGGACCCACCGGACGGGCCACTGTATTTCGCGAAAAAAATGTTCCCCCGGCTGTTGGGACCCACCAGCTACATCCTCACACGCAAGAAACCGCGTCCATATTATGAGCAAAAAAATGATTCTCCCCCAGACAGCTGGGACCCACTGCTACATCTTTGCATGCAAGGAAGTGCATCCTTCTCCTCCCTGACAGTCGGGAGCCACCTAGTCGAAGTGTACGTAGCGTTATCATTCTGGTCGCGAACGTGTATGTACATACCGGTCGATTGGTTTGTCTGCAGGCTGCAGCGATGAATCGTGGCCGAGAAAGGAAGGGCACATGTCATAGTAAAGGCGCGGACGTAGCATGTACATGTACGTACAACCTGGGTGCAAGAAAGTAAATAGGGCCACGTACATACATACGGGCGGGGTCTCGAATGCCTACTCGCGCATACGTACGACCAGGGCTCATGTACATGGAGAGGCAGCCACGGCGTCTTGTTCATCGGTAGCCAACCGGTTGGGTCGAAATGGAGGAAACAACGTCGTGTTCACCGGGAGCCAAGTGACTGGGTCGGACTGCGTCCTGTTCATCGGGAGGCAACAGACTGGGTCGGAATGGGTCGTGTTCAATGGGAGCCTACTGGCTCGGACAGAACAGCCGGAACGGGCTCTGGCATACCGCCAAATAGAGGAAAACGGCCTTATGTTCTACTGCGTATGGTCGAAACGGGGTTCTGTTCATCGAGAAGGGTCTGGCGTACCGTAAAATGGAGGAAACGGACTTGTGTTCGAGCTCCTATGTTCAAAACGGGGTGCTGTTGATCGGGAGGGGTGTGGCGTACCGCAAAATGAAGGAAACATTCTCTTCGACCGCCTACGGTCGAAACGGGGTCCTGTTCATCAGGAGGGGTGTGGCGTACCACAAAATGGGACTCCACGGGCTACTGTTCATCTCCACCATCGACTGCCTCCACGGACTAGTGTTCATCCACCGTCGACCTCCTCCAACCTCCACCTATGATTGTTCATCCACGGCGTCTCCCTCCTGCCTCCACCAGCTAATGTTCATCCACGGGCTCCTGTTCATCCAGCCTCCACCGCTCCTCCACCGGCTACTGTTCAACCAGCCCTCTCCACGGGGTCCTGTTCAACCACCCCTCCATGGGCTACTATTCATCCAGCCCTCCACCGGCTACTATTCAACCAGCCCTCCACGGGGTCCTGTTCATCCACCCCAACCGGCTCGATCGGGGTCCTGTTCATCCAGCGGCAATGGCTTCTACTACCATGGGGTCCTGTTCATCCAACCCCCCACTAGGAACTATTCATCCAACCCCCAACAACGCTCATTGTTTATCAAGAGGCAGCAGGTTCGACCGGCTTTAGTTAGCAGCAGTAGCAAAGGAATCGCTCGATCGGGTACAGTTAACAGCCAGATCGATCGATTGCTTGGGTTCAGTAATGCGTAGCCTGCACTGCAATCGCGCGGGTTCAGTACGCGAAAGCCTCTCTCGAGTTCATTTAGAGCCCAACGCCTCACACCCACGCGCGTACGTGTACGAGAGAAATGCGCATCGCTCGGCCCCCGACCACCCACCATAACCGGGAACTCCCTGATATTTTCCTCGCCCTCGCTTCTACCATGATTTTTTTCCATCATGGATGGCCCAAAGAATGTCATGCAGCTGTGTCTCCGGTCCGCCCAGGGCGAAAATCCCATTTCCTGTCATGATTTTTTGTCATAGAAGTAGGATCCCGCCACATCTATGACGATACCGGGTTTTGTGACAATTATCATCATAGAAGAGTCATAAGGATGACAATTTTTTTCGTTCGGCCCAAAATGTCACGTATGTGTCTTTTTTTGTAGTGCAAGGAGAACATTGTATTGAAGAACATCAAGAGAGAAGAAGCCATCTAGCTACTAACTATGGACCCATAGGTCTGTGGTAAACTACTCACGCATCATCGGATGGGAAGCAAGGTTGATGTAGAGCCCCTCCATGATTGATTCCCCCTTCGGCAGAGTGCCAGAAAGGGTCCCTAGATGGGATATCTCAAGAATAAAGGCTTGCGGTGGCGGAAAACATATTTCATGGACTCCCTGGTAGGTTTTCTGATTTTATAGTATTTATAGAGGCAGAGTTAGGTCAAACGGAGGCTTGTGGGCCCCATTAGGTACCAGGGCGCAACCCAGGTCTCTAGCATGCCTCGGTGCCTAGTGGTCCACTCCTTTGTCTTCTCATTCCTTCCCAAAGCTTCCAGGGTCTCTTCGTGGCATTTGGACTTCGTTTGGCACTCATATTTTGCAAAGTCAAAAACGAGCAAAAAACAACAACTGGCACGGGGCACTAAGTTAGTAGGTTAGTGTAATGCCCCGGACACACCCGCCGGTGGTCGTTACTCCTGGCGGGATCTAGACTGGCCCCACAGATCAATACTAGCCTTTTCTGTGCACTTTTTCCTCACTCATGCGCACCCCGGAGCAACTTCCCGGCCGGTCACCCATCCTAACGCTACTCCAAGATGAGCACGCTTAACTTTGGAGTTCTTTCCGAATGGGCTCCCGGAAAAGAAGGAATTCCTTATTGATATGAGTAGTCTATCATCCCTAATAAGCCAGGCTATCACATACACCCCCACTCAGAGGAACCGACGTCCTTGTCGGGCCACAGGAACGTTCCCTCTTGGCACATACGTCTGTGCTTCTAGTCCAGTACATGTGCCATGCCGTGTGCCACGACGGGTCACAAACGTCATGAACAACATGACCACGCACCTGTCCGCAACCATGCGTGTAACTGCGAGGGTCGGCTCTGATACCAACTTGTAACGCCCTGGACACACCCGCCGGTGGTCGTTACTCCTGGCGGGATCTAGACTGGCCCCACAGATCAATACTAGCCTTTTCTGCGCACTTTGTCCTCACTCATGCGCACCCGGGAGCAACTTCCCAGTCGGTCACCCATCCTGACGCTACTCCAAGCTGAGCACGCTTAACTTTGGAGTTCTTTACGAATGGGCTCCCGGAAAAGAAGGAATTCCTTATTGATATGAGTAGTCTATCATCCCTAATAAGCCAGGCTATCACAGTTAGTCCCAAAAAATGATATAAAGTTGCTTGTAAATGTATATAAAACATTCAAGATTGATACTATAATGGCATGGAACAACAAAAAATCATAGATACGCCGGAGACGTATCAACTCTCCACACAAGAAAATTTATTCTCATTTATAATAGTGGGAGAAAACTCAACAAAATAACTATCATGAGATACTTGATTAACATAGCCAAATTGAACATTAAAATCACGATGACAAGTTTCATGGTTACCATTATTCTTTATAGCATACATGTCATCACAATAATCATCATAGATAGCAACTTTGTTGTCATAGTCAATTCAAACCTCTTCTAAAATAGTGGAATCATCATTAAATAATATCATGACCTCTCCAAATCCACTTTCATAATTATTACAATAAGGTTCAACACCCTACAAAATAATGGGGTCGTTACCTAGAGTTGAAACTCTTCCATACCCACTTTCATCATTATAATCATCGTAAATAGGAGGCATGCTATCATCATAATAAATTTGCTCATCAAAACTTGGGGGACTAAAAATATCATCTTCATCAAACATAACATCCCCAAACTTATGGCTTTGCATATCATTCACATTATGGATATTTAAAATAATTCATACTATCAACAATGCAATCATACTTATCATTCAAATATTTTATGCCAAACATTTCATTGAATTCTTCTTGTAGCACTTTGGCACAATTTTATGATCCATCATTTTCAATAAACACATTATAAAGATTAATAATATGAGGCAACCTCAATTCCATTTTGTTTTCGAGTTTTCTTTTATAAACCAAACTAATGATAAAACAAGAAACTAAAAGATTCAATTGCAAGATCTAAAGATATACCTTCAAGCAATCACCTCCCCAGCAACGGCGCCAGAAAAGAGCTTGATGTCTATTACACAACTTTATTCTTGTAGACTCGTGTTGGGCCTCCAAGTGTAGAGTTTTGTAGGACAATAGAAATTTTCCCTCAAATGGATGACCTAAGGTTTATCAATCCATGGGAGGCGTAGGATGAAGATGGCCTCTCTCAAACAACCCTACAACCAAATACAAGAAATATCTTGTGTCCCCAACACACCCAATACAAAGGCAAATTGTATAGGTGCACTAGTTCGGCGAAGAGATGGTGATACAAGTGTAGTGTGGATAGTAGATATAGGTTTTTGTAATGTAAAAATAAAAAAATAGCAAGGTAGTAAGTGATAAAATAGAGCACAAACAGTATTGCAATGCTTGAAAACAAGGCCTAGGGTTCATACTTTCACTAGTGCAATCTCTTGACAGTGCTAACATAGTTGAGTCATATAACAATCCCTCAATGTGCAACAAAAAATCACTCCAAAGTTCTTATATAGCGAAGAACATAAGATGAAATTGTTGTAGGGTATGAAACCACCTCAAAGATATCTTTTCCGATCAATCTATTGATCCATCCCTATAAGTTTCACAAACAACCCTAGAGTTCGTACTAAAATAACACCATATGTCACACATCAACCAACTCTAATGTCATTGCTACTTCTTGAGCTTGTGTTGATTTTTTCCTTGAAGAGGAAAGGGTGATCCAGCAAAGTAGAGATAAGTATTTCCCGCAGTTAAGAACCATGGTATCAATAGGAGGCACAAGCAAGTCTCCAATATATACAACTGCACAAACTAACAAACACTTGAACACAACATGAAAAAGGAGTTGTCATTCCCTTCACGGTCACGAACGAGAGTGAGATATAAAAGAGATAGGTATAAAAGATAAATAAAAGGCAAAATAAAGTAAGTATAAATAAAGTGCAGCACGGTATTTTTGGGATTTTTGGTTTATAAATCTGAAAATATATGATGGAAAATAGACCCGTGGGCCATAGGTTTCACTAGATGCTTCTCTCTGTAAGAAAACATACGGT
This sequence comes from Triticum urartu, assembly GCF_056163025.1. Classification (NCBI taxonomy): domain Eukaryota; kingdom Viridiplantae; phylum Streptophyta; class Magnoliopsida; order Poales; family Poaceae; genus Triticum; species Triticum urartu. The sequence continues at coordinate 410,488,700 of NC_141879.1, read as the reverse complement.
GGGTATACAAATTACTGTTGAGCAATTGATAGAAAAGGACATAATTATGAATACATCTAAGGCAAGAATCATGAATATAGGCATCACGTTCGTGACAAGTAGACAAAAAAGATTCTCCATCTACTACTATTACTCCACACATGGACTGACTCCTGCCTGCATCTAGAGTATGAAGTTCATAAGAACAGAGCAATGCTTTAAGTAAGATGACATGATGTAGAGGGATAAACTCAAGCAATAGGACATAAACCCCATCTTTTTGTCCTTGATGGCAACAATACATTACGTGCCTCGCTACCCCTTTTGTCACCGGGTGAGGACACCTCAAGATTGAACCCAAAACTAAGCACCTCTCCCATTGCAAGAAAAACCAATCTAGTTGGCCAAACTAAACCGATAGTTCGAAGAGAAATACAAAGATATCTTAATCATGCATAAAAGAGTTCAGAGAACACTCAAATAATATTCATAGATAATATGATCTTAAATACACAATTCATCGGATCTAAACAAACGCACCGCAAAAGAAGATTACATCAAATAGATCTCCAAGAACATCAACGAGAACATTGTATTGAAGATCAAAGAGAGAGAAGAAGACATCTAGCTACCAGCTATGGACCCGTAGGTCTGTGGTAAACTACTAGCCCATCATCGGAAGGGCAGCAAGGTTGGTGTAGAGGTTATCTATGATTGAATCCCCCTCTAGCGGAGTGCCGGAAAAGGCCCCAAGGTGGGATCTCATGGAACAGAGACTTGCGGCGGCAAAAAAGTATTTTTGGTGTGCCCTCTGGCATAGGGGGGATATTTGAGGATTTATAGGGCTGAGATTATGGTTAGGCGGTTCCCGAGGGGCCGACCAGCCCTAGGGGTGCCCCCCTGGTGCACGCCCCCCTGGGGCACGCCTCTATGGCTTGTGGCCTCCTTGTGGGTGTTCTGGCCTCTTCTCCAAATCGTGTGGGTTTCTTCTGGTCCAATAAAAATCACCGTAACGTTTTATTCCGTTTGGACTCTGTTTGATATTCCTTTTCTGTAAAAGTTGAGAATAAGGAAAAAACAGAAACTAGCACTGGGCTCTAGGTTAATAAGTTAGTCCCAAAAAATATAAAATAGCATATTAATGCATAGAAAACATCCAAAACATATAATATAATAGCATGGAACAATAAGAAAGTATAGATATGTTGGAGATGTATCAAGCATCCCCAAGCTTAATTCCTGCTTGTGCTCGAGTATGTAAATGATAAAAACAGATTTTTTTGATGTGAAATGCTACCTAATATATTTATCAATGCAATTTTATTTATTGTGGCTTGAATGTTCAGATCCATAAGATTCAAAACAAAAGTTTAATATTGACATAAAAACAATAATACTTCAAGCATACTACTAAATCAAGCATGTCTTCTCAAAATAACATGGCCAAAGAAAGTTATCCCTACAAAATCATATAGTCTGGCTATGCTCTATCTTCATCACACAAAATATTTCATGATGCAAAACCCCGATAACAAGCCAAGCAATTGTTTCATACTTAATGTTCTCAAGATTTTTCAACTTCAACGCAATACATCAGTGTGAGCCATGGATATAGCACTATAGGTGGAAGAATATGGTGGAGGTTGTGAGGAGAAGTCAAAAGGGAGAAAGTCTCACATCAAAAGGGAGAAAGTCAATGAGCTATGGAGACGCCCATCAATTGATATCGATGCAAGTGAGTAGGGATTGCCATGCAATGGATGCACTAGAGATATAAGTGTCTGAAAGCTCAAAAAGAAACTAAGTGGGTGTTCATCCAACTTGCTTGCTCATGAAGACCTAGGGCAATTTGAGGAAGCTCATCATTGGAATATACAAGCCAAGTTATATAATGAAAAATTGCCACTAGTATATGAAAGTGACAAAATAGGAGACTCTCTATCATGAAGAACATGGTGCTACTTTGAAGCACAAGTGTTGAAAAAGGATAGTAACATTGTCCCTTCTCTCTTTTCTCTACATTTTTGTTCGGGCTCTTTGGGCTCTTTTATTTTTATGTCCGGAGTCTCATCTCAACTTGTGAGGGAATCATAGCTCCCATCATCCTTTCCTGGCACGGGACAATGATCTAATAATGATCATCACACTTTTATTTACTTACAACTCAAGAATTACAACTTGATACTAGAATAAAATATGAGTCTATATGAATGCCTCAAGCATATGAGAACAATATGACAATGATGGTGTGTGTCATAATAAACGGAATGGTGGAAGTTGCATGGCAATATATCTTGGAATGGCTATGGAAATGCCATAATAGGTAGGTATGATGGCTATTTTGAGGAAGGTTATATGGTGGGTTTAATGCACTGGCGAAAGTTGCGCGGTACTAGAGAGGCTGGCAATGGTGGAAGGTTGAGAATGCGTGTAATCCGTGGACTCAACATTAGTCATAAAGAACTCACATACTTATTGCATAAATGTATTAGCCATCAAAGCAAAGTACTAATATGCATGCTCCTAGGGGGGTAGATTGGTAGGAAAAGACCATCGCTCATCCCCGACCGCCACTCATAAGGAAGACAATCAAAAAATAAATCATGCTCCAACTTCATCACATAACGGTTCACCATACGTGCATGCTTCGGGAATCACAAACTTTAACACTAGTATTTCTCCCGTTCCACAATTACTCACTAGCATGACTTTAATATCACCATATTTATATCTCAAAACAAATGTAAGGAATCAGACTTCTCATATATGCAATGCTCTTATATGAAAGTTTTTATTTTATCCCTCTTGGATGCCCATCATATTAGGACTAAATTCATAACCTAAGAAAATTACCATGTTGTTTAAAGTCTCTCAAAATAATATAATAAAGCATGAGAGTTCATCAATTTCTATAAAATAAAACCACCGTCGTGCTCTAAAAAGATATACCTGAAGAACTAGAGCAACTACCTAGCTCAAAAGATATAAGTGAAGCACATAGAGTATTCTAATAAATTCATGATTAATGTATGTCCCTCTCAAAAGGTGTGCACAGCAAGGATGATTGTGGCAAACTAAAAAGCAAAGACTCATATCCTACAAGACACTCCAAGCAAAACACATATCATGTGGTGAATAAAAATATAGCCTCAAGTAAATTTATCGATGGATTGATGACAAAAGAGGGGATGACATCCGCGGCATCCCCAAGCTTAGATGCGTGGTTGTCCTATAATATTACCTTAGGTTACCTTGGGAATCCCCAAGCTTATGCTCTTGGCACTCCTTATTCCGCAGTCCATCAAAACTTGAACCAAAACTTGAAAACTTCACAACACAAAACTCAACAGAAAACTCATAAGATCCGTCAGTATAATAAAATAAATCACCACTTTAGGTACTGTTGTGAACTCATTATAAATTATATTGGTGTTATATCTACTGTATTACAACTTCTCCATTGTTCATACCCCCCAATACTACCCATAGATTCATAAAAATAAGCAAATAACACATAGAAAACAGAATCTGTCAAAAACAAAACAGTGTGTAGTAATCTGGAAACTTTGTATACTTCTGTGACTCCAAAAATTCGAAAACATTAGGACAATCTAGGCAATTTGTATATAAATATTTCAAAAAAAATATTCAGGAATTTATCACGTTCCAGCAGCTCAGATCAATTCTGTTACTGGGCACAAAAGTTTCTATTTTTCAGTAAAATGAAATCAACTATCACCATGACCATCCCAAAGGTCTTACTTGTCAAAAACACTAATTAAAACATCAAAACACAATTACTATAGAATTAATAATGTGTATTTATTGAAAAACAGAAACAAAAACAAAAAACACAAAATAAAAAATTGGGTTGCCTTCCAAGAAGCGCTATTGTTTAATGCCCCTAGCTAGGCATAAAACATAGATCTAGGTATTATCATCTTTTGTATGCAATCCATAAGTGTCCCTCACAATAGATTCATATGTCAACTTAATGTTGTTTCTTGGAAAGTGTTCCATTCCCTTCCTTAATGGAAATTGAAATCTAATGTTTCCTTCTTTCATATCAATAATTGCACCAATCGTTATAAGGAAAGGTCTACCAACAATAATAGGGCATGTAGGATTGCAATCTATATCAAGCACAATAAATTCTATGGGCACACAATTCCTAATTGAAAAAATAAGAACATCATTAATCCTTTCCATAGGTTTCTTAAGAGTGGAATCCTCTAGATGCAAATTCAAAGAACAATCATCAAATTTATGGAAACCGAGCACATCACATAAAGATTTCAGAATAGTGGAAATGCTAGCACCCAAATCACACAAAGCATTGAATTCATAAAATTTAATTTTAATCTTAATAGTAGGTTCCCACTCATCATAAAGCTTTGTAGGGATAGAAACTTCCAACTCAAGTTTTTCTTCAAAATATTTCATCATAGCATCAATGATATGTTTAGTAAAAGCTTTATTTTGATTATAGGCATGAGGTGAATTAAGCATTGTTTGCAACAAGGAAATACAATCTATTAAAGAGCAATTATCTAATTAAAGTCATTGAAATACAAAAGAGTGGGTTCATCACTACTTAAATTTTTAACCTCGCCAATCCCACTTTTATCAATTTTTTCATTAAAATCTTCACCCTCCAAATTATTGGGATGCCTTCTATCTAAATTTGACTCATCTCCAATCCCATATTTATCAAGATTTATATTAGTAAACAAAGATTCAATAGGATTCACACCAATCACTTTAAGATCTTCATCATTATTTAAAGACTCCAGTTTAGCAGCCATCTTATTTACCAAAGAGGTTTGTTTATCGGAAATTTGGCCTACTAAATTTTCATTATGAGCAAACTGAGATTTAAGACCATATATTTCCTTAGAAACATCATCAAGCTATTTATTAATATACTCCATCATAGTTTTTTGTTCCTCAAATTTGTTCCTAAAGAAACTATTATGCTCGAATCGTAAGGACATGAAGCTTTTGGTATTATGTTCAATCTCTTCCAACTTTCTATACTAAAAATCAAGGCTCTTAGGTTGAGCCATGAAGGCAAGCAAGAAATCTAGAACACAAGCAAACAAAAAGATGAACAGAAAGATGGGCACATAAAAAGGCAAATATTTTTGTGTTTTTCTGAAAACGTTTTAGAAGTGGGGGAGACGAAAACGAGAGGCAAATGGCAAATAATGTAAGTGCAAGAGATGAGAGTTTATGATAGGTACTTGGTAGGCTTGATGTAGAACCTCCCCGGCAACGGCACCAGAAATTCTTCCTGCTACTTCTTGAGCTTGCATTGAATTTTCCCTTGAAGAGGAAAGGATGATGCAACAAAGTAGAGATAAGTATTTCCCTCACTTAAGAACCAAGGTATCAATCCTGTAGGAGGCACAAGAAAGTCTCCAATATATGCACCTGCACAAACTAACTAACACTTGGACACGAAGCAAAAAAGGGTTGTCAATCCCTTCACGGTCACGAACAAGAGTGAGATCTAAAAGAGATAGGTATAAAACATAAATAAAATCAAAATAAAGTAAACATAAATAAAGTGCATCAAGGTATTTTTGGATTTTTTTTGGTTTATAGATCTGAAAATATATGATGGAAAATAGACCCGGGGGGGCATAGGTTTCACTAGAGGCTTCTGTCTTGAAGAAAACATATGGTGGGTAAAGAATTTACTATTGAGCAATTGATAAAAAAACACATTATGAAGACATCTAAGGCAATGATCATGAAGGCATCACGTCCGTGACAAGTAGAGTGAAACGATTCTGCATCTACTACTATTACTCCACACATCGACCGACTCCTGCCTGCATCTAGAGTATTAAGTTCATAATAGAGCAACACTTTAAGTAAGATCACATGATGTAAAGGGATAAACTCAAGCAATAGGACATATACCCCATCTTTTTATCCTTGATGGCAACGATACAATACATGCCTCGCTACCCCTTCTGTCACTGGGTGAGGACACCACAAGATTGAACCCAAAACTAAGCACCTCTCCCACTGCAAGAAAAACCAATCTAGTTGGCCAAACCAAACCGATAGTTCGAAGAGAAATACAAAGATATATTAATTATGCATAAAAGAGTTCAGAGAAGACTCAAATAATATTCATACATAATGTGATCATAAATCTGCAATTCATCGGATCTCAACAAACGCAGCGCAAAAGAAGATTACATCGCATAGATCACCAAGAACATCGAGGAGAACATTGTATTGAAGATCAATGAGAGAGAAGAAGCCATCTAGGTACTAGCTATTGACCCATAGGTCTGTGGTAAACTACTTAGACATCATCGGAAGGGCAACAAGGTTGGTGTAGAGGTCCTCCATGATCGAATCCCCCTCCGACAGAGGGTTGCAGCGGCGGAAAAGTATTTCGGTGTGCCCTCTAGCATAGGGGAATATTTGAGGATTTATAGTGCTGAGGTTAGGGTTAGGAGGTCCCCGAGGGTTTCTTGTGGTCCAAGAAAAATCACCAGAAAGTTTTATTCTATTTGGACTCCGTTTGATATTCCTTTTCTGTAAAAGTCAAAAACAAGAAAAAAATAGAAACTGGCACTGGGCTCTAGGTTAAAAAGTTAGTCCCAAAAATAATATAAAATAACATATTAATGCATATAAAACATCCAAAATAGATAATATAATAGCATGGAACAATCAAAAATTATAGATACGTTGGAGACGTATCAGTCACCTTGGTACTCCAATGTCACCACAAGTATCCATGAGTTGATTATTCGATATGCATCAAACATCTTCAGATTCATAATACTCAATCCAACACAAAGAACTTCAAAGAGCTCCCCAAGATTTCTACGGAGGAAGAAGGATGAAAACATGCATCAACCCCTATGCATAGGTTACCCCAATGTTACCTTGGGAATCCAATAGTTGAGTGCCAAAACATACATCAAGTGAACCAATATAACACCGCATTGTCACCACGGGTATTCATATGCAAGACATAAACCAAATGTTCACAAATCCAACAAGTATTCAATCTGATAATAGCGAAACCTCAAAGGTAAAAACTCAATTCATCACAACAATATAGAGAAGGGAAAACACCATATGATCCAATTATGTTAACAAAGCTCGCAGTACATAAAGATCATGCCAAATTAAGAACACAAGAGAGAGAGAGAGAGAGAGATCAAACACATAGCTATTGGTACATACCATCAACCCCAAGGGTGATCTACTCCCACCTTGTCATGGAGACCGTCGGGATGATGGTGGCCTTCGATGATGATTTCCATGCTTCGACAGGATGCCGAAACAGGGCTGCAGATGGGATCTCTTTGGTACAGAGGCTTGCGACAGCGGAGTCGAAGTTCTATGGTTATTTCTGGGGGTTTCCCTATATATAAGAATTTTCAGAGTTGGAATCACACGAAAAGGAGCTAACATAGGCCCATGAGGCTCCAGGGCGCGCCTTGGTGGCTTGTGGGCCACTCCTTCATCTTCTGGCCCTCTCCCGAAGCTTCCAGTGTCTCTTTTGTTCCAAAAAAATCGTCAAAAACTTTTAGCCCATTCCAACAACTTTTATTTCTGCACAAAAAAGAACATTGCGGTAGTTCTACTGAATACAATGTCAGTCTGGGTTAGTTCCATTCAAATCATACCAAAACCATATAGAATTATTGTAAACATGGCATGAATACTTCATAAATTATAGATACGTTGGAGACATATCAGTGCACGGGAAGTGCAACTACGCGTGCAAATGAGCAAGGTGTCGACCTTTATAAAGGTAGCCATGGACCTCCTTTTATAGATGAAGGGATCACAATGGCAAAATACTCTTTACATATAGCAATGGTGGGCGGAAAAGGGATGGACGGGTGGCGTCGGAGTAGCTGCCTCAGCAACCACGTATCATTAATGTGGGCGGCAGACGGACGGACCACACTTGTGTTGTTTGAACGTGGAGCAATCGCCTGCACCGTGACGCGGCGTGGGCGGCGCTTACCGTTTCAGGCGGAAAGTGTGCGCGGGCGAGGGAGGCGGTCTGGGTGGGCCAGGGCGGTTAGACTCGTGCCTGGCAGCAGTCCAGTCCAGCAGCCAGACATGCTAGCTGACCAACGAGCTCACGAGTTGAGCGACGACAATCAGACGATGGACGTGGCTCCCGACTAGGAGCCGGCACCACCGCCCAAGCCGGTTCATGTCGTGTTCACCATAGAGCAGGTGCGACCGCACTTTGAAGCCCTAATGGCGGAAGAGCTACCAACTCAAGAGGACCTGTGCTACAACCTCCATCTCCTCAACGAGCACCGGCTTGCGGAAGGACGAATCACCAGCGAACAAGCGAACGACAATGCCGTCATAGACATGTGGCCCTATGATCATGGCTTCCTAAATGAGCAGCGGGCGCTGTATCAGACAATCCGTAGGGACCGTGAGGCCCTCTCTGTCGTCCTTCGAGTTGTTCCGCTCGCCGTGGCACCGTCGTTTCGCGTTGTCAACATGGTCAACGAACATGAGGAATTAGGAGATGATTTTATTTTGAGAGGATGACAGTGGGTACCCACCAGGGCCATAGCCGCACGTACGCAAGTGCCTCCTTATTATATACAACTATTTTTTTGTTTCCCCATGGTTTCCTAACATGACAGTCCCACACCATTGTCAACCTTTATAGTCAATAAATGGGAGAATTGCACAAGGAGCGGCCGACAGCTGGGACCCAGCAGCTCGAGTAGTATTTGTGTTTTTGAGGTGTGAGCAGAGTTTTTCTTGAGTGATGTTTTGGTTGTTGTTCAGATGAGGAGGATATCAACTGGGCGGGCTATGGCCTGTTTAGCCCAGGCTATTATTTTATGTCGACCAAATATCCAACCCAGATATTAATTTTTTTTCAAACTGAAAATGGCTAGCCCAGCTATACTTTTTTTCAGGAATACTCAGCCCAGGTCAACTTGTTATTCTCTGCCCCGCCGGGCTGCAAATCTTTCCTAGGAGGGATGCAATAGGCTTAACAAGAAAATGGGCTTTAAGAAATAATAAATGGGATGTAATTATAAAAACTGGGCTATAAAGCTAAAAAAATGCACCAAACACGTAATTCGTTAAAAATATATATTATTTTTGGATTTTGAAAATTTTAATTTCATTACTTGTTGCGCGCGCAATATTTCGTTGTATTTTTACACAATACAAAATTATTTTAAAATTATATTTAAGTTGACTAGACATTTCGGGATAAAATTATTTCGGTCCTAACAAAATGTGGGAAATTTTTATTGAATTCTGTTTTGAGCGGTTGGTTGAAATTATTAATCGTTCTCCTAGCTAGAAAATAGGCTGTAATTTTAACAAACTATAATGGGTTGTAGTAAATTTTGAATTCAAAAATGGGCTATACATTCTTACAAATCGAGATGGGCTATATGTTCTCCGCCACACACTTGTGGGCCTACTAAGTTGACGCGTACGCAAGGCTTTGCCAACTTATAGTCAAAACATGGTTCTAGCAGAAGTGGCCGTTGGATGTCCATCCAACGGATGTCGTGCTTCTACTTCAATCTCGGATATACTTGCTTCAGCCGCCCAAACCACCGCCGGCGGTACCGCCTGCTACCGCCTACCATGGTCGGCTGTGCTACCGCGTAGGACTCACCGGCTCACCCTACTCCCATCGTCGTCCAGGTTGTTACTCTACTCAGCAACACCTCATGTTATTCTCCGGGGATGGCAGCCTCACACTGTAGCCGAACCAGCGAAACCTCGTACTGCCCTCCGCGTGGGCATCCACCTGCCTCGTCTTCCTTGGCTCCGCGTCGTTCCCTTCCTAGGCCTCGCCGTCGTCCACCGCCTGGGTGCTGTCCGTGCGGCGTGGTGAACATGGTCAACGAACGACATCCATTGGAACAGGACTCTACGCGGCAAGGCTAACAAATGGACCCACCATCTACATCTTCGCACACAAGGAAGTGCGTCCATATTATGGGCAAAAAAATTCTTCTTCCCCCTGACAGCTGGGACCCACCAGTTATATCTTCGCACGCAAGGAAGTGCATCCATATTACAGGCAGAAAAATGATTCTTCCCCCTGACTGCTGGGACCCACCAGTTATATCTTCGCATGCAAGGAAGCGCATCCTTATCCTCCCTGACAGCGGGGACCCACCCGGTAGAAGCATACATAGTGTTCTCTGTTTGGTCGCGAACGTGTACGTACATACTGGTCAATCGGTCTCTCTGCAACAATGAACCGTGGCCGAGCAAGCAGCGGCACGTTTAGTAGTAGAGCCCCTGATGTAGCAGTTGATAACCCACAAGTATAGGGGATCACAAAAGTTTTCAACGATAGAGTATTCAACCCAATTTATTGATTCGACACAAGGGGAGCCAGAGAATATTCTCGAGTTTTAGCAGCTGAGTTGTCAATTCAACAACACCTGAAAGACTTAATATCTATAGCGAAATATTTAGTAGCAAAGTAGTATGGAAGTAACGGTAACGGTGGTGAAAGTAACAGTAACATTTTTGTAGCAATCATAAGAGTGGTAACGGAAAAGTAACGGAGCAAAGATCAATATGAAACGAGCTCATAGGCAATGGATTAATGATGGAAAATTATGTCGGATGTCATTCATCATGCAACGGTTATAACATAGGGTGACACAAAACTAGCTCCAATTCATCAATATAATGTAGGCATGTATTCCGTATATAGTCATACATGCTTATGGAAAAGAACTTGCATGACATCTTTTGTCCTACCCTCCCGTGACAGCGGGGTCCTATTGGAAACTAAGGGATATTAAGGCCTCCTTTTAATAGAGTACCGGACCAAAGCATTAGCACTTAGTGAATACATGAACTCCTCAAACTAAGGTCATCATCGGGAAGTGTCCCGACCATTGTCACTCCGGGGTTGCCAGATCATAACACGTAGTAGGTGACTATAGCTTGCACCATCGGATCAAGAACACAAATATATTCATGAAAAAAAATAGGTTCAGATCTGAAATCATGGCACTCGGGCCCTAGTGACAAGCATTAGGCATAACAAAGTCATAGCAACATAGATCTTAGAACATAGTGGATACTAGGGATCAAACCCTAACAAAACTAACATGATTACATGGTAAATATCATCCAACCCATCACAGTCCAGCAAGCCTGCGATGGGATTACTCACGCACGGTGGTGAGCATCATGAAATTGGTCATGGAGGATAGTTGATAATGACAGTGGCGACGATTTCCCCTCTCTAGAGCCCCCAACGGACTCCAGATCTGCCTTCCCAAGGAAGAACATGGCTTGGCAGTAGCTCCGTATCGTAAAACGCGATGAATTCTTCTCTCTAATTTTTTTCTCCCTGAACGTGAATATATGGAGTTGGAGTTGAGGTCGGTGGAGGTCTAGGGGGCCCACAAGGACAAAGGGTGAGCCCTGGGGGGTGGGCGCGCCCCCACCAGGGTGTGGGCCCACTTCGGTTTATTCTTTCGCCAATATTTTAATTAATTCAAAAAATCACCTCCATGAAGTTTCAGGTCATTTCGAGAACTTTTATTTCCGCACAAAAATTAACACCATGGCAATTATGCTGAAAACAGCGTCAATCCGGGTTAGTTCCATTCAAATCATGCAAGTTAGAGAACAAAACAAGGGCAAAAGAGTTTGGAAAAGTAGATACGATGGAGACGTATCAACTCCCCCAAGCTTATACCATTGCTTGTCCTCAAGCAATTTAGTTGACAAACTGAAAGTGATAAAGAAAAAATTTACAAACTCTGTTTGATCTTGTTGTTGCAAATACGTAAAGCCAGCATTCAATTTTCAGCAAAGATCATGAACTAAACATATTCACAATAACATTTAGGTCTCACATTTATTCATACCAATGGCATAATCAACTAGCGAGCAATAATAATAATAAATCTCGAATGACAACACTTCTTCAAAACAATCATGATATGATATAACAAGATGGTATCTCTCTATCCCTTTCTGAGACTGCAAAACATAAATGTAGAGCACCCCTGAAGATCAAGGACTGACTAGACATTGTAATTCATGGTAAAAGAGATCAAGTAATAGGCATACCCAATATCAATTAATAACAATGCATACAAATGACAGTGGTGCTATCTAACCGGTCTTTTTATAAGAGGATGATGACTCAGCAATGAAAGTAAATAGATAGGCCCCTCACAGAGGGAAGCAGGGATTTGCAGAGGTGCCAGAGCTCGAGTTTTGAAATAAAGATAAATAGTATTTTGAGCGGCATGCTTTCATTGTCAACATAACAACCAAGAGATCTTGGTATCTTCCATGCTACACACATTATAGGCGGTTCCCAAACAGAATGGTAAAGTTTACACTCCCCCACCACCAACAAGAACATTCCACGGCTGGTCCGAAACAATGGGTACCGTGTAACTAACAACAGTCCTGGGGGAGTTCTGTTTGCAATTATTTTGATTTGATTTGAGCATGGGACTGGGCATCCCGGTTACCAGCCATTTTCTCGTGAATGATGAGCAGAGTCCACTCATCGTGAGAATAGCCCATCTAGCATGGAATATATTGACAACCCTAGTTGGTACATGAGCGATTCGAGCATACAAAACAGATTATTATTTGAAGGTTTAGAGTTTGGCACATGCAAATTTACTTGGAATGGTAGGTAAATACCACATATAGGTAGGTATGGTGGACTCATATGGAACAACTTTGGGGTTTATGGAAGTGGATGTACATGCAGTATTCCCTCTTAGTACAAATGAAGGCTAGAAAAAGACTGGGAAGCGACCAACTAGAGAGCAACAACAGTCATAAACATGCATTGAGACCAACCAACATTGAATGCAAGCATGAGTAGGATATAAATCACCATGAACATAAATATCATGGAGGCCATGTTGATTTTGTTTCAACTACATGTGTGAACATGTGCCAAGTCAAACCACTCGAATCATTCAAAGGAGGATGCCATCCTATCATACCACATCACAACCATTTTAATAGCATGTTGGTATGCAATGTAAACCATTATGAACTCCTAGCTAATTAAGCATGGCATGAGTAACTATAATCTCTAATTGTGATTGCAAACATGTTTCATTCATAATTGGTTGAATCAGGAATGATGAACTAATCATATTTACAAAAACAAGATAGATCGAGTTCACACCACCTTTTCCTCATCTCAATCATTTCATCATATATCGTCATTATTGCCTTTAACTTGCCTGACCGAACGGTGTGGATAATAGTAATAGTGCACGTGCATTGGACTAAGCTGGAATCTCCAAACATTTATTCCAAGGAGAAGACAAGTTAATATGGGCTCTTTGTTAGATCAACAATAATGCATATTAGAGCCACTCCACATTTTCATCATGGTCTTCTCCTCTCGACCCCCAAAGGAAAGAAAAGAATTTCAAAGAAACACATTGAAATGTTTTTGGAGTTTTTGTTTTTCTAAAGAAAGTAAAACAATAACGAGAAAAACTATTTACACGGGAAATCTCCCAACAAGCAAATGAAGAATGATAAATCTTTTTTGGTTTTCTATTAATACTACAACTAAGCATGCATGGAAAGTAAACTAACTACAACTAATATGTTTTTGTGTTTGCTTTTCTTAAGGTTTTTCAAACACACAAGAAGAAAGCGAGAGAAAGAAATAAACTAACATGGATAATAGAATGAAAAAGTATGAACACCGACAATTGGAATGAGCGTGTGAACATGAATGTAATGTCGGTGAGAAATACGTACTCCCCCAAGCTTAGGCTTTTGTCATAAGTTGGTCTAAGGCCACCATTGGCCCGGATGATATCTAAAATCATAGTTGGGGTAGTATTGTGCTGTGGCAGCTACCGCTTGGCGAGCTGCCTCCTGGAGGTGAGCAGCCTCCGTTGTTCTCTCATACTCATTTGCCTCTCTAGTTATAAAATATCTCCCATTTGCTTGAAAGTTAAAGAAAGCAGAAGCAGGAAGAGAAACATGGACGACGCGTCGTCTATCAAAGATTAGTCGGTACTGGAGGAACTGTTTGTTCCTCTTAAGAAACTGGTAGCGCAACATAGCATCATAATCCAGAAAAGCAGGTGACAACTCAATATCATACCCTCTTATGGGTACACCCAAATAATTAGCTAAACGAGTTGCATAAATCCCGCCAAATAGATCTCCATCTTTAGCATTAAGGTGTAACCTCCTCACAATAATAGCCCCCAAGATATAATTCTTATCACCTAACACTGCACACTTGAGGACACTAAGATCTGGAATGCAAAGGTGGCTATGTTCATGTTTACCATTAATGCATCTTCCTATAAAGAGATCAAAGTAATGTATGGTAGGAAAGTGAATGCTCCCTATGGTAGCTTGTGTGATATTTCTAGTTTCTCCAATGGTGATGCTAGCAAGGAAATCATTATAGTCACATTTGTGAGGCTCACTAAGAAGGCCCCATTGTGGACTTTTGCATGCATCACAAAAATCTTGTAGGTCCATGGTGTAAGATTCATCATAAAGATCAAACAGGAAAGTATGACTATTATGCTTAGATGAAAACTCAAACCTCCATACAAAAGAACCAGTGAGATAATAATATTGCAGGTACTTGTCTGATAAGAAGTCCTCAAGACCGGCATTTTCACTACAAGAAATATGTGAACTTATGACCTTCTGTCAGTGACCCTCGAAGAATTGGTCATAAATTTATGACCATTTTAGACCAATTGGTCAAAAGCTGTCTAGAGGGCTCTAAACCCTAAACCATAACGACCATTTTGGTCAAAAAGGTCATAATTTCATTAGAGGAAATGGTCATAAAGCAAACAACGCTAGTCCGCTGCCTTATTTCTAGTTGTTAACGACCAATATAGATGGTCATAGCCTTGTAAATTGTGGTGGGTTGCTATGACTAGGCGCCATCTCATCAGTTTTGCCTATGTGTCATGTCCATGTGGTAGTTTTTGCCCTAGGTTGTGAAGCAACCTATATTTCTTTCATTCCCAAAATTCCCAAAAAAATCTCATAAATTCTTTGGGCCATATCTTCGTCAAATATGTAAAAACCTTCCTTGCCTAGTTCAAAAATAATTCAAAAATATTAATTTTTCTATTCTGTTCAGAACAACAGTTTGTGAAGGAAGTACCACTTTGGCATGTCCAAATAGTATCCATTTTCTACAGTGCTTTCCTATGCCCAAATAACCATCCTCCACCAAATGCCAGCTCAATCCATTTATTATTTTGAGCCGAGCTTCAACATTCGTAGTCATGTCCAGTGTGGTAGTTTGCAAAGCAAGTACCACCTAGGCTCCTCCTTTTGAGCTGAAAATTTGTGAAGACGGTCTTCTTAGTAACTGATCATCCTCAGCCAAAACTCACGCCCATTAGCCATGTACATTTCCCGTACCGCTAATCAAACACTTGGCTGCTAATTCATGTTTGAGCATCGATCGGTCTCCTCGTGAGAATCTTATGTTGTAATTTTCTTCCTAGCACCTACCTGGGGATTACCCAACCCACTAGACATGCCTAGGCCGCCCAGAACACATGGCAACACCACGGTCACGCGGTGACCACGGGGCGGGCATGCGAGTTTACGCGCTCTAGAGTTGGGGCCCTCGGCCACCACCCAAACCTCGACGTATCGCCACCAAACCATGTATTTATGATTAAATAGGTACTTATGTAACTAGAAATGATTTTTGGAAAAAATAAATAGCAAACTATGAGGCAGCTGCAGTTCAAATTTGACCCGCTTCCAACTGAATCGGCGGAAATTTGTCTTTTTCTCGAGAGGTGGATAAAAACATTTTACACCCAATCATCTTGTCAATTGTACATTAAATATGTCCTAGTATTTTAGAAAATTGATTTGGTCAAATTTTGCAACAATTATTTGGTAGGTCCTTCACAAAAAAAACCTCCTTTTGGGCACTCAAAAATGGAAAATGGTTTTTTCGTCCAAAGAAAATGAAAACTTCCTTAGGAAACATTGTTTTCCATTCCAATATGCACCCTTGTGCACAATATGAGATCATTTGAACAAACTATGCCATGGATGTGGCCATAAGATTGATCATTTGGCTTGAAAGCCATTGATCTCCACACGTGATAGCTCGTTTCTGAGAACACTTTTTTAAAATAATTGCTGTATTACAAGTTTGTTATTTTTCCTAGGAACTTGGCCACATATAATGACACAATGCGAAGGTTTCCCAATTTTTTGATATTTTTGAATTTTTTATGCCCGTTTCAAAATGCGGTCAAAACGACGGGAATGACCGTTCCTAGCTAGTGGTTGAATCTTGGAACTTTTTTGGTGTTTCTATGATTAAATAGATACTTATGTACCTAGAAATTATTTTTGAAAAAAATAAAGAGCAAACTACAAGGTAGCTACAGTTCAAATTTGACCCGCTTCCAACTGAATCGGTGGAAATTTGTCTTTTTCATGAGAGGTGGATCAAAACTTTTTACACCCAACCATTTGGTCAATTGTGCATTAAATATGGCCTAGTATTTTAGAAAATTGATTTGGTCTAATTTTGCAACAATTATTTGGGAGGTCCTTCACAAAAAAACCTCTTTTCAGGCACTCGAAAAATGGAAAATGGTTTTTTCGTCCAAAGAAAATGAAAACTTCCTTAGGCAACATTGTTTGCCATTCCAATATGCACGCTTGTGCACAATATGAGATGATTTGAACAAACTATGCCATGAATGTGGCCATAAGATTGATCATTTGGCTTGAAATCCATGAATCTTCACCCATGATAGCTCATTTCTGAGAACACTTTTTTTAAATAATTGTCGTATTACAAGTTTGTTATTTTTCCTGAAAGCTTGGTCACATATGATGACACAATGCGTAGGTTTCCCAATTTTTTAATTTTTTTTTAATTTTTTATGCCCGTTTCAAAATGCGGTCAAAACGACGGGAATGACCGTTCCTAGCTAGTGGTTGAATCTTGGAATTTTTTTGGTGTTTCTCTGATTAAATAGGTACTTATATACCTAGAAATGATTTTTGGAAAAAATAAAGAGCAAACTATGAGGCAGCTGCAGTTCAAATTTGACCCGCTTCCAACTGAATCGGCAGGAATTTGTCTTTTTCACGAGAGGTGGATCAAACCTTTTTACACCCAACCATTTTGTCAATTGTGCATTAAATATGTCCTAGTATTTTAGAAAATTGATTTGGTCCAATTTTGCAACAATTATTTGGTAGGTTCTTCACAAAAAACTCATTTTGGGCACTCGAAAAATGAAAAATGATTTTTTCGTCTAAAGAAAATGAAAACTTTCTTAGGCAACATTGTTTGCCATTCCATGTTTGTTATTTTCCTGAAAGGTAGTTCACAATTGGTGACACAATGAGAAGGTCTTTTATTTTTTTTTTGAATTTATGTGATCATAAAATAGCTTACATGATTTTAACATCTTATTTTTAAATCTATCACGACCAATTTAATTGGTCATAATGTTGTATTGCATTCTGATTGGTCCGTGGACCAGACACGCGGATCATGCACGAAACACCATTGGATCCTCCCAGATCCAACGGCAGCCCTCACCCCTCGCCTCCCACACCAACCCCACGTGAGGCGAAACCCTAGCTCTGTTCTCCCCCGTTTTCCATCCACCCCCCCCCCCCCGCCTCCTTTCTTTCTTTCTCTCCCTCCCCCCTCTTCCCCGATGCAGACCCCCCTCGTCGCCGCCACCCACCCCTCAGAACCTCCCTGCCACCCACCTCTGCCGCTGCCCTCACTCTCCCCTCGTCACCCTCGTCCTCGACCAACCTCGCGGCCCGCGGGGCTCTCACATCGCCGCCAGTCCACGCCCGCGCACGACAGAAGAGAAGCCCGAGGTCCTCCTCCGATGCTCCTCTGCCTCCCTCGCCCGCGGGGCTCTCTGCTCCACCATCGCGGCCACATCGGAGCACGCGCGTGCGACGTCGTCCCCGCCTCGCTCGGTCTGTCGCGTCATTCGCCTCGCCCCCCATTCACCGTGTTGATCTGATTTTAATTTCGCCGCGGTTTTTTTGACAGGCCCAGGAGTTAGGGTGCGATGGCGGCGCCGCCGGCCAGGGCTCGGGCCGACTACGACTACCTCATCAAGCTCCTCCTCATCGGCGACAGCGGTGAGCCCCCATGTTCCCTTCACCTCCTTCATCTCTCGATCCGCGCGGGATCTGGCGGCCTATTCGTTAGGCCTTTGATTTCCATGCACCAGTTGAGATCTGGCGCCCTATATCATTTTTGCGGAGGCTGCTGTGTGCCCGCATGAAATCTGGAAGGGCGATAGAATCTAGCCTCTTGAGTTAATTGGATGGATGGTGTGTGCTCTGCGAGAGGAGTACCTTTTTCCTGCATGCAGATTATACAAGCAATGGTAGCTGTGTAGTCATAGAACTGATGCAAGTGAGGATGTAGTTAGTTAGATTGATCGTCACATGCAGTCAGGAGCAAGCTCTTGTTCCTGTAACTGTCTGTCCTGGTGTTAAGGAAATCGCATGATTGGTATGAATTGTACAAGTAGGATAACGAATTTCATTTTCTCTTTCCCCTTAACTGTGTAAGTAACTGAACCAAGATTAAGCAAACCACTAGCTTTGCCCCTGTTTCTGTGACCTTACCATACCTGTATGTCTATTGCGTTAATTCTTGTCTTGGATTATTGATTAGGAGGAGGCGTTTCAGATGTAGTGGGGTTGTGTCGTGGGTACCTGGGTAACTAAAATTTCTTCTGTTCTGTAACTGTCACATTGCAACATGCATACTATGGATCTAGATCTAGCAGTTGAAAGTGCTTAATCTTTTTATAAGTTTCAACTGAAGCTATTTGTATACAATAATTTACCGAATAAGCAAACTTATGTGAATATACTACGCTTGTTGTTGATCATCTGGTGCATTAGTATGCAGTTCTCATTGTCAGTTCTTGTTTTCTTGATTCATTTATACTATATAGGTTTTATACTTTGCCAGTAGGTAGCTCATACTGCCCGCTTGCTTCTGCTTTGAATATTGTGGTCTGCATGCTTTAGTCACTGTGCCCTTAGTTCTTTTTTTGTAGGGAGCTATGCTTATCATCAGAAACTCTTGGTGATGATGTTATTCCTCTTTTGGTTCATGTGTTGCAATTATATACCACATAATTCTACACCATGTGGTGCACTTAAGTATCTTAGTGACTTCATTTGATGTGTGTATTTCTGTTAATTTTAAGCTTCTGTTGCTGTGAAAATGTACCTCACTGACCGTCTGTCTATTTATTGTGTACTTCTTACATGAGGAGGTGACTAGTGATGCGGCGCGCCAAGCAGTAGTAGGGGAAGGGGGTCTCCTAATCAAGGAGGCGGAGGAGTAGGGGCGTGCCCAGCCGGCAGCCCTGTCCTGCTCATGGGGGAGGGGCAGGAGGGGTCTGCTCCTCTGCTTCCATTGCGATCGCGGCAGGTAGCTCCTCCATCTCCCCCCTCTTCCCTGATAGCGTACATCACAATCTTGTTAATTGTTATTGTTATTGCGATCACAATCTTGTTAAGATGCATCTGCGGTGGTGGTCTTCTGGCCACCACAATCTTGTTAATTGTTATTGCGATCATCTTTCTTTTCGATGAACTATGCCACAATATGTGTTTTGCAAGGTTCAGTGGCTACTAAGTTTTGATTATTTGTAACTTGTAAGTCCTTGTTGGTTTATTGTACATTCTAAAAAGCCGTGAATAGTCTTCACTTATATAGCCAACACCTTTATTTTGTTTTATTTTGTTCTATGCTCACTAGTGATACCTTACTAAGGTTCCCTGAATATAGGAGTAGACTGTAGGTGAAGAAAAATTATAACCTGAAAGTAATCATATGTACTACTCCCTTCGTCCCATAATATAATTTTTGGTACATAATTTTCTTTACTTATACACACAGATTAGATAGAGGTGACGTGTGGTTATACTCTTTCGTAAGATTATTCTATTTTGCTCTTAACTAGCTATTCGTTGTGGTTGTTACATGTACATATACTTCAGGATTTAGTCCCTATCGGCTTCGTATATTTGTTTTCATTTTTTTCTAACTCTTTTGGTTTATTGTTAGATGCCTTGGTTCAGCCTCTACAAACATACCCGAAAATGGTGTTTCCTCTCATTTACAAGAGCTCCAGCAAAGTGAACTAGGAAGTATATTTGAAGTTCTAAGCCGTGTAGCAAAGAGTTATATGTTCTGTCTTATGTGTAATAGACTGGAAAGATTTGAATAATATTGTAATAGACTATGTACAGATTGTAGTTGACTTATTTATCCTTCTTTGACGAACTACATTTGTTATGTTCTGTTTGAAATATTCATTATGTGGTTTCAAAGCATGTGAAATGGAACCTGATTCATGGAGCCCACTTATGAAATCACTTTTGAATTTTCTGTCACGTGGGTCTAATGTGTGAGATTATGACAAGTGGTATCCATCTGATTGGTGGGACGAGCAACAAAATATAATGGCCTAGGCCCAAACAAATGTTAAAAGGCCACGACCAAGAAATAAATAAAAGACTGAATTGTTGGGCTTGGCCCATGAAGTTTGACCAAAAATTGACAAGAAAAAAATATATAGAAAGGCTGAATTAATGGGCGAGGCCCATGTAGAAAACCGAATTGGACCGGGCTGAATCTTGTGCCACATCAGCTTGCCACGCTGGATGCCTACGTGGCCTGGGGAGGTTGCTAGTGACCAAAACAGAACAATAGGCTTATTTTGGTCGTAAACGTCTTCGACCATTCTAGAAGAAAGGTCGCTATAGTTAGTTTATGACCGCCAGCTTTTGACCTTCTGTTTTTGGTCACAAAAAGGTCGCAAATGAAAAACCATGACCTTTCAGTGACCAATAGTGGTGGTCACAAGTTGACATATTTCTTGTAGTGTTTGTACATACGCATAGAATTCATCATTGAAACCTGCACGAACCATAAATTCATCCGATGGCCATTCACAAGGCCGCCCTTGAGCTTCCCCTGGTGGTTCAAAGTCTAGCTCACCTATCGCGAGCCTCGATGCTTGCTTCCTCGAAGAATCACCTTGGTACATTCTCCTAGACATTTTTCTTCCTCTGAAAAATTTCTGAATTTTTTAGTGACTCAAGATAAAAGTGAATCAAACTCAACAAAATTGATAGAAACTACTCCTACAAATGCCTAGAGGCTATATCATGCATCAAAACTACCTTGGACCATGTAAATTTGACATGCAAGCTCAAGAACAAGGTCACCACAGCAGCAAAACTTTGTAATAAATAAAGCACTAGAACAAAAACTAATTGGACCATTGGAGGAGTCACATACCGAAGAACGGTCCCCCAAAGCAGTTTTGTGAATGGAGCTTTGATCAAGGAGATCGAAAATGGCAGCCAAATGAGCAAGAACACGAGTTTGAGCTATGAGTGATTTTTTCTGGAGGAAAAAGGAGTGGATGGGTGCTGGAATAAGTGGAGGGGGCCACGTGAGGCCCACAAGGACAGGGGCGCGCCCTCCACCCTTGTGGCCCACTGGTGAGGCCCCCTGGTGTGTTCTGAGTGCCAGAAATTCTCAAATATTCTATAAAAATCATACTAAATTTTGAGGGCATTTGGAGAACTTTTATTTCCGGGACAATTTTTATTACACGGATAATTTAGAAAACAGACAAAAAATACTATTTTTTCTTTATTTAATATAAATAACAGAAAGTAAAAAGATGGGCACAAAGAGTTGTGCCATCTAAATTCATCCATCTCATGCTCATCAAAAGTAATCCATTAGCAAGGTTGATGAAGTCTTATTAGCAAACTTCTTCCGAATGACATGAAACCGGAGAATTTTCGAATAAGACAAGGTTACCTCAATGGGGATATGCATTTCCCCAACAATTAGAATATCATATTTCTTTTTGACAGTAGGAAGAGGGAATTCAAAACCTCCAATAGTAATAGTTGAATTTTTTCCATAAGAATTGATACTATGGACTTGAGGTTGTTTCTTCGGAGAGTGTATCATATGCTCATTAACATTAACATGAAAAGTGGCATTGCCTTTGTTGCCATCTATAATAGCCCCTGCAATATTAAAAAAGGGTCTACCAAGGATGATCGACATACTATCGTCCTCGGGAATATGAATAATAACAAACTCCGTTAAGATAGTAACGTTTGCAACCACAACAGTGTCGTGGGAAACCACAACCACCTATGGGACCAAGGGCCCCTTGCTGGTTCGGCGGGGGAGGTCACGTTGCACAAAGAGTAGAAGAGTGTGGGATAGCACGGCAGAGATAACACGAGCAATTTACCCAGGTCCGGTCCGCCATCAGGCGTAAAACCCCACTCCTGCTTTGGTGGATTGATGGTGGAAAAGATGGTGGTGGTCGTAGTGCGTTTGCCCGGCAGAGTCGCCTCGGGGCAAAACTGCTACGAGCGTATGAAATTTCAGGGGGGGGTGGATTTCCTGATCCAATGTCCAACCCTTTCTAAGGTTGCCATGGGCATCCTTTTGTAGGCTAAGGGATCACCACAGTGGCAAAAGCAGTCATTACACACAGATAAGATAGCAAATAGTGCTATCATACCTAACTCTGCAGGCTGACATACCGCATTAAATGCGTCGCTCAATGTCACATCGTTGCTTGCCCGGTACATATACTGAAGAACTACAGAAGCACCAAGTAAAGAATGATGAACCACAGTTGTACTAAAGACTATAAAGAGAGAGTCGAAAGACATTCTGGTTGCTGGAGAAGGTGAAGCAGATGCCCATATTGTGCCCTCCTCCATGCGTAATGCGCACACAACTTTGGGCCAACCCCTTGTGATGGCTGCCCATCCATCCTACATTGTCTTCATTATGACTTCTCGATGCTCATTATAGTCTGGATGAAATACTTTAACCTTCATTGTGTGTCCACCAATCATGTACTTTGCGAGGTAATCTTGAGTGAACTACTTCGGGAACCACTGGGAACGAAAAAGATTCAGACATTGTTGTCTAAGAACTCATTATGGGCAGTAAAAAGAGAAGGCTACAGAGTTTGTAGTTACCATCCTACAGCTCACTGTTGTGTTGGATAGAGCATAAACAAATAATTTGCTTGCCACCATTCGTATCCTTTTGCTAATAATCCTTATTAGTTTCCTCACTTGATGCTTGTTCATGAATATCTCATTGCCCCATACGCAAAAAGGGTCGATGTGTGGATCGTTGCCAAGGGTGTATGTACCTAGAAGCAACAAGTCAATATTAGAAGCTAACAAGTGTGCAGGCCTGGATCTATATGCACTACATTATGGAACGACGGGGGGAGTACAAGTCGAGGGATGAAGCTAACCTCGGTGGAAAATGGTGGCCACTCCCATTGTTGTCCTACATAAGTAGTGGAAAGGCATGATAAGTGCAGCAACCTTAACATCAAACAAATATAGAAAAGGTAAACAACATCATCTCCAAATGATAGCTTGAATGTGTTGGTTTCAACATGTTGTTGAAGCAGATATAAAATGGGAGGCAATGTTACCGACAGCAGGCTTAACAGCCATCAAATATTGCAATTCAAACTGGCATTGTTGAAAATGAATAGAACGTAGGTAATGCTTAAACATCACACTGGATAATGTGTAAAACCGAAATAAAGGGCATGTGTTAACTACACCAGGAATAACTGGAACCAAATATAGTCGTTCAAACTGGTATTGATGTAGTCGAGCGACACAGTTCTGACTTGCACATAATGAACAACACATTGTGAATGACTGAAATAAACACGGCATAAATGACCAGTGTAACAACCAAATATAGGCATTGAAAACTGGACAGAGTCCACTGCAACCAACCTAGCAAGCAAATACAGATAAATAGGGCATATGCTTGAAAACTGGACAAATTCTCACTGCAACCAACCTAACAAGCAGATAAAGATAAACAAGGCATCTGCTTGATAACTTCACAAATGCTAAAAAAACAACCTAACAACCAAATACAGATAAAAAAGACATCTTCTTGATAACTGGACAAATGCTAAAAAAAGTAACCTAACATCCAAATACAGATAAACAAGGCATCTGCTTGATAACTGGACAAATGCTCACTACAACCAAACTAAGAACCAAATACATATAAACAAGGTATCTGCTCGATAACTAGAAAAATGCTCACTCCAACCAACCTAACAACCAAATACAGATAAACAAGGCATCTACTCACTATAAAGAACCAAATATATCCATTCATGAAACTGAAGTGGACAATTCATACTTACACATCACATAGCCCTATTGAACAATACATTTTCGCATAACTGAAATAATTAAACATGACACAGTTAAAGTACCGCATGGCAAATGCTACTACAACAAAGGGTACGGGTTGGCAAGCTAGAAAAGGTAAGATTTGCTGATAGAATGTTGCCTCACATTTCATGGATGGGATCCTTCCAGTTGGAAGAGCATAGACCCATGGTTTGCTCTGTGATGTCACAGATGGGTTGTTTCACCTTGGAAGAACCTTCGTGGGTGCCCTCCTCATGGTCGTGGTCGTGGTTGATGAGATCTGACTTGGCAATTGAGGATCCCAAGCCGCCGCCATAGAATGTGTCCTTTAGAAATGAGAAAATGTGCTCGATGGCATATAAAGCTCGCAAATCCTTGACCGCTTAGCGGAGGAGATCAGCGGCAAGGCCGTTGAAGAGATTGACGGTGGTTGAACCAGAGGGGTTGGGGATGGACCACTTAACCTGTGACATGGCCCGCGTGAAGCCGTCGCTGTGGACGAGCTTGATTTCGTAGCCAGCTTTCCCGAGATACAGTAATACGCTAGCCCGCTGACATAAACC
Organism: Triticum urartu; assembly: GCF_056163025.1. NCBI lineage: Eukaryota > Viridiplantae > Streptophyta > Magnoliopsida > Poales > Poaceae > Triticum > Triticum urartu. The sequence goes on along the minus strand of NC_141879.1, from coordinate 410,463,855 downwards.
TTCGGCATGGCAACATAGTCAACATCTTCGCCGGCTTCCGCGGCGACGTGTTGCTCCAGGATCGACATGTCGGGGCGAACGGCGGCCACCTTGCCAACGTCCGTCGGAGAGGCCATGATAAACCTCTTGGCCGAACGCTCGTCGGGCTCCCCGGGATACGTGGTCGAGCTTAGGCTGCGAAATTCTAGAGCAGGGGATGTGGATCTGGCGGGGAAGGACACCGCAGGCCTCATCTAAAAACTTAGGGGAGTGGGGCAACGGTATGGGAATCGTTGGGTAACCTGAACTTTGTTATCTAAGCTAGGAGGAATGAGGAGACCGACAGGGGTTGGCGGCAGCGCCAACGGCGGCCACGAGCTAGGGTTCGAAGGGGGGAGGGGGTGGGGGACTATGGAGGGGGGTTGGTGTTTGAGGATACGTCGTGGCTACTGAAAATTTTAGTAATGGTGGGTGGAGATGGTGGTGGACGGGGGAGGGCGACGGTTCAAATGCCTCGGCTACTGCAATTTTACTATAAGGTCGGTGCTGAAGGAGTGTGGACGACAGTTGAAGTACTAAGGCTACTCAAATTTGGGTAAAGGAATTGATGCGGTGCGGGACTACCCAAGATCGCGCATGGTCCAATAACAATATGCGTGTATGATAATAAGGAAAAGTGACGTTGAACCGCCGATTTTTGCAACGCTCAAGGCGGGTAGTTTGTTTTTGTATTTCTAGCTAGCTGGTTTATCGCACACGGTTCGTCCTAATTTCCAAATAAACTTACCCGCCTTTAGCTTGCATAGGTGGTGGTTTTATAGCGCACTTGCATCGCACATGGTTAAGCCAGTACCTCCACCCTTTGCTCGCGCTTGTGCGGTCATGGTGATTTTACAGCGCACTTGCATCACACACGGTTGAGCTAGTACCTCCACCTTTGCTCGCGCTTGCACAGGCGTGGTGATTCACAGCACACTTGTATCACACACGGTTAATATATTATACCCGTGTCCGTTGAGCGTCATCAGAGTCTTTGCAACAAAAAATAACATTAGAGAGGGTCAGAATACAGCCACACTAGCATGTGGCCCAAATATATATGAGTGAAAAGGGTGGTCTATGATGTTCAAAATTCCAATGCACAACTTTGACCGCGCAGGCCCACAGTTGGGCGCGTCGTCGACGATCGATGAGAGGGGTCAGAAGTCAAGAGCCACCTAGAAGTGGCCAAATATAAGTACGAATATTGGGGATGTTTAAAACTTTAAATACACAATGCATAACTTTAGTGGCACTTTCCTCGCAAAGCAAAAGCACCCTTGGATATATATATATAATGACATAATGTAGTACCTAGCTAGGATGCTTGGCCCACCACCTCCCACTTCGTGTCAGCTGGGCGTATGCACGTAATGATCGATACTTTGGTCATACATGCATGTCGCCATGACCTACCGTAAGACGGACCAATGAATCTATTGTTTGGTCAAACGACAGTTATTGTTGTCGATAAACCGCTCGGGCCAATAGATTCAACCATCATAAAAATCGCACGAGAGGGACCACAAAACCATCACCACTTGCATGCGGCCCAAAATGATGTACGTTGGGAAGGGGTGATGTATGTTTTCAATATAGAATAATGTACAATTTAGATGTGGTGCCTACCTCTCGATACATGCAACAACCATGAAGGCAAGGTAGTTAAGGTCGAGATACGCGGGGTTTGATGTAGGTCAAACCCAGCAATCCGAGTATGTGGGAGGGAATCCTGACAACGCATGAGTTCGAGCTTTGGTTGAGCGACATGTGACGGTGACCGGCCCTCACACGAACTAGGAGGAATCCATTCATGGACAAACACACAACCCTCATTATCGGTCAAAGGGATGATATATATACACTCGGGGAGCCCACAGATATGCGTGCGTCACAAAAAACTGCACAAGGGAGACGTGGTCGATCAGAAGACCCCGTATACACTGCATGCGGCCCGAAAATATGTATGGGTATGGTGGTGTGTGATGTGTTTAAATCCCAAATGCACAACTTCGATGGGCCACCAACTACATTACAAACTGAACATCGCACCCTACTCCAAGCCTCATTCAATATGTACGATGTAAGTTTCCCAACTTCGAGGCGATGGCGACGGGGGGGGGGGGGGTCATCCCACGCATGCGCTCAAACTTTATTTGTTCTAGCATGGGACACATCTATATATATCTATACATCTATACACCTATATAGTGTGCGAATAACTTTGAAAGTTGGTTGTTGGATGAAGCCAATCCGACGGTACAGAGATGGCAAATCCGAGCACTACTGGCTGTTGGATATCATCTACATTCCACCAGATTCTGCCACATGTACAATCTAGAAGACTCCATGGTTGAACTTAAGCTTAATGCACAAACCTCAAAACACAAGCACGTCTCCTTTCTTCTCTAGAATCTTCCGTATCTTAATTGCCCAAAGTTTTTTTCTAAATGAATTGTCACCTTTTGTTTTTACCCTTAAAAATGCACAATTCCATGAATCTTTCAATAGATTTTTTTATAGAACTAATTGATTTCGGATGAGAAGAACTATAAGAATTAAACGAAAATCTACATCATGCATATATGACTCAAAGCTTACATGCTATAGTGTGGTATTTATTCATAATTTGGTTACCAAATCTCATGCATGCAATGCACATGTACCTTACTAGTATCAATAGGAAACCATCATGGTCAAACCCTTCTCGTTGTTGGGTCAAAGGGATAGATTGGGTGGGGCCCCTAATTGTCGGTAAAGGATAGTATATATACCTAGGGAGCGCATAAATATGTGCCGTGTCTATAAGCTACACAAGGGATACATGCTCGAGAAGAACACCCTACCCCTATACCCTACATGCAACCTGAAAAAGGTTTATATAATCGCCATGACATGTCAAGTCAATCATTCTTCAATTTTTTAGAGGAAAAAATAACCCATAAAAACATAGTAGGTTTATATAATCGCCATGACAGGTCAAGTCAATCATTCTTTAATTTTTTTTAGAGTAAAAAATAACCCATAAAACATAGTCCGCCATGTGGCAAATGGCTGCCACTTAATCACTTTGCGGCTTGACACCACACTGATAGACGATGTGCGTCATGGTGGAGTGGGATAGGGAGGTGGTTGCGTCTCCGTGAGCCAGGCAGGCCCTGCCGGGGCATCTTGGAGGTCTTCTTCTGCGGGTGGCCCCGACCTTGCTGGGCTCGCCTGCCTGGCAAGGGAGACTTTTCTCTTGGTGGTTTCTTGCTTCCCTGGCTTGGTCTTGGTCCTCTTGATTTTCATATTGGCCTTCTGAGAACCTTGATTTCTTGTACATGGCCTTTGTCCTTTCTTGTCCGTGCACGAGTCAGGGGAAAATATATGCCCTTGTTTTTCCCCGACAAACAGGCACATCCTCACAAATACCGATGGGCATAGAAGTTGATTTATTAGCCATTTGCAAAGAGATTTCAGTAGGTGTCAACTTATTCAATTCAAGTCTACGATATAAAGAGAAAGGCATAACACTAACACCAGCTCCAAGATCACATAACTCAGTTTTAACATAATTTCTTTTAATAGAACATGGTATAGTTGGTACTCCTGGATCTCCAAGTTTCTTTGGCATCCCACCCTTAAAACTACAATTAGCAAGCATGGTGGAATCAACTTCCGGTATCTTTCTTTTATTAGTAACAATATCTTTCATATACTTAGCATAAGGAGGCATTTTAAGCATATTAGTCAAATGTATACACAAAAATATAGGTCTAATCATTTTAGCAAAGCGCTCAAAATCTCATCATCCTTTTTCTTGGATGGCTTAGGAGGAAATGGCATGGGTTTCTGAACCCATGGTTCTCTTTCTTTACTATGTTTTATAGCAACAAAATCTCTCTTATCATAACATTGATTCTTTGGTTGTGGGTTATCAAGATCAATAGCAGGTTCAATCTCTACATCATTATCATTACTAGGTTGAGCATCAACATGAACATCATCATTAACATTATCACTAGGTTCATTTTCATCACCAGATTCTGTCTCGGCATCATAAATAGAAATATCATTGGGATTCTCAAGTGTATCTATAACAGGTTCACTAGAAGCATGCAAAGTCCTATCGGTTTTCTTTTTATTTTTATTACTAGGAATAGGTGCATTAGTATTAACTCTCTGAGAATCTTGCTCAATTCTTTTAGGATGGCCCTCAGGATACAAAGGTTCCTGCGTCATTTTACCACCTCTAGTCATAACCCTAACAACATTATCATTGTTCTTATTATTCAACTCATGAAGCAAATCATCTTTTGCCTTAAGTACTTGTTCTACTTGAGTTGTAACCATGGAAGCTTGTTTACTAATAAGCCTGAGATCATTAGCAGTTCTACTCATATAATCACCCAAGTGGTCAAGCACGTAAGCATTACGTTTCAATTGTCTACTAACATAAGCATTGAAGTTTTCTTGTTTAACTATAAAATTATCAAACTATTCCAAGCATTGGCTAGTAGACTTATTATGAGGAATATCACCTTCATCAACTCTATGGAGGGAGTTTACCTGTACTACCCATGTCGGGTTATCAAGACCATGAATTTCTTCAATAGGCGGTAAATTCTTAGCATCTATCTTTTTCTTTCATAGATTTCTTTGCCTCTTGCATATCTTCAGGACTGAGAAATAGAATACCCCTTTTCTCCGGAGTTGGCTTAGGAGTTGGTTTAGGATGTGTCCAATCATTATAATTACTCAATATATTATTCAATAGCACTTCAGCTTGCTCAACAGTTCTTTCCCTGAAAACACAACCAGCACAACTATCTAGGTAGTCTCTGGAAGCATCGGTTAGTCCATTATAAAAGATACCGATTATTTCATTTTTATTGATAGGATGATCAGGAAAAGCATTAAGTAATTGGAGAAGCCTCCCCCAATCTTGAGGGAGACTCTCTTCTTCAATTTGCACAAAGTTAAATATTTCCCATAGGGCAGCTTATTTCTTATGAGCGGGGAAATATGTTTGAGAGAAGTATTATATCATATCCCGGGGACTACGCACACAACTAGGAGCAAGAGAATTAAACCATAACTTAGCATTACCCTTTAACGAGAAAGGAAACAATTTGAGAATATAGTAATAGCAAAAAAAATCCTCATGAGCAAATACGATGGCTATGTCATTCAATTTAGTAAGATGTGCCACAACAGTTTCAGATTCATAACCATAGAAAGGATCAAATTCAACCAAAGTAATTAACTCAGGATTGACAGAGAATTCATAATCCTTATCAGTAACAGAGATAGGTGAAGTAGCAAAATTGGGATCATATTTCATTCTAGCATTCAAGGATTTTTATTTTAGCTTAGCTAACAGTTTCTTAAGATCCTCTATATCATTGCAAGCAAAGAAGTCTCTAGCAGTTTCTTCATCCATAACATAACCCTCAGGTACAACAGTCAATTCATATCTAGGGGAGAATCATAATCTTCAGTTTCAGTTTCAGTAATTTCATTCTCTCTAACCTTAGCAAGTTGTTCATCAAGAAATTCACCTAGTGGCACAGTATTATGAAGCAGAGAAGTAGTATCATCATAAGCATCATGCATAGCAGAAGTGGCATCATCAATAACATGCGACATATCAGAATCAATAGCAGGTGTAGGTGTCGCAAGTTTACTCAAAACGGAAGGAGAATCAAGTGCAGAGCTCGATGGCATTTCCTTACCCCTCGTAGTTGAGGGAAAAATCTTAGTTCTCTGATCTTTCAAATTCCTCATAGTGATCAACAGATATAAATCCCAAGTGAGACTCAGAGAATAGAGCTATGCTCCCCGGCAACGGTGCCAGAAAAAGGTCTTGATAACCCACAAGTATAGGGGATCGCAATAGTTTTTCAACCCAAATTTATTGATTCGACACGAGGGGAGCCAAAGAATATTATCGAGTATAAGCAGCTGAGTTGTCAATTCAACCACACTTGAAAGATTTAATATCTGCAGCAAAATATTTAGTAGCAAAGTAGTATGGAAGTAATGATAACGGTGGCAAAAGTAATAATAGCAGTTTTGTAGCAATCGTAACAGTGGCAACGGAAAAGTAATAGAGCAAAGATCAATATGAAACGAGCTCATAGGCAATGGATCAATGATGGATAATTATGTTGCATGGCATTCATCATGCAACGGTTATAACATAGGGTGACAAAAAACTAGCTCCAATTCATCAATATAATGTAGGCATGTATTCTGTATATAGTCATACGTGCTTATGGAAAAGAACTTGCATGTCATCTTTTGTCCTACCCTCCCGTGGCAGCGGGGTCCTATTGGAAACTAAGGGATATTAAGGCCTCCTTTTAATAGAGTACTGGACCAAAGCATTAGCACTTAGTGAATACATGAACTCCTCAAAATACGGTCATCACTGGGAAGTTTCCCGACTATTGTCACTCCAGGGTTGCCAGATCATAACACATAGTAGGTGACTATAACTTGCAATATCAGATCAAGAACATAGATATATTCATGAAAACATAACAGGTTCAGATCTAAAATCATGGCACTCGGGCCCTAGTGACAAGCATTTGGCATAGTAAAGTCATAGCAACATCAATCTTAGAACATAGTGGATACTAGGGATCAAACACTAACAAAACTAAGTCGATTACATGGTAAATCTCATCCAACCCATCACGGTCCAGCAAGCCTACTATGGGATTACTCATGCACGGCGGTGAGCATCATGAAATTGGTGATGGAGGTTGGTTGATGATGACGGTGGCGATGATTTCCCCTCTCAGGAGCCCCGAACGGACTCCGGATCTGCCCTCCCGTGGAAGAACAGGGGTTGGCGGTGGCTCTGTATCGTAAAATGCGATGAATCCTTCTCTCTGATGTTTGTCCCTGGACATGAATATATGGAGTTGGAGTTGAGGTCGACGGAAATCCAGGGGGCCCACAAGGACGGAGGGTGCGCCCTAGGGGGTGGGCGTGCCCCCACCCATCTGGCCAGGGTGTGGGCCCCCTTCGGTTGATTCTTTTGCCAATTTTTTTATTAATTCCAAAAATCATCCTCGTGAAGTTTCATGTCATTCTGAGAACTTTTATTTCTGCACAGAAATAACGCCATGGCAATTCTGCTGAAAACAACGTTAGTCTGGGTTAGTTCCATTCAAATCATGCAAGTTAGAGTCCAAAACAAGGGAAAAGAGTTTGGAAAAGTAGATACGATGGAGACGTATCAGCATTTTAGGCAGTCCCTTCTAAACCGTGTACATGTACGTACAACCACATGCCAATAAATATGGCCACATACATACATAATGGCAGGTTCTTGAACGAGTACTCGTGCATACGTATGGACAAGGCTCGTGTACATGGAGAGGCAACGGAGGGCAGCAATGGCATCATGTTCATCGGGCAGCCAATCGGTTGGGTCAAAACGGAGAAACAACGTCCTGTTCATCGGGAGGCAACACACTGGGTCGGAATGTGTCCTGTTCAATGGGAGGGGTGTGGTGTACCGCAAAATGGAGGAAACAGACTTGTGTTGGAGCGGTACGGTCGAAAAGGGGGGGGTCCTGTTCATCAGGAGGGGTGTGGCGTATCGCAAAACGGAGGAAATGGACTTGTGTTGGAGCTCTACGGTCGAAATGGGGGTCCTGTTCATCGGAGACGGAGGAAACAGACTTGTGTTGGAGCGCTACGGTTAAAACAGGGGTCATGTTCATCGGAGATGGAGGAAACGGACTTGTATTGGAGTGCTATGATCGAAACGGGGGCATGTTTATCGGAGGGGTGTGGCGTACCACAAAACGGGACTCCACGGGCAACTGTTCACCCACCTTCGACTTCCTTCAGCCTCCAGCTGCACTGTTCATCCACCGCGTCTTCCTCCTGCCTCCTGATGTCTACTACACAACCTTCTTCTTCTAGACGTTGTTGGGCCTCCAAGTGCATAGGTTTGTAGGACAGTAGCAAATTTCCCTCAAGTGGATGACCTAAGGTTTATCAATCCATGGGAGGCGTAGGATGAAGATGGTCTCTCTCAAACAACCCTACAACCAAATAACAAAGAGTCTATTGTGTCTCCAACACACCCAATACAATGGTAAATTGTATAGGTGCACTAGTTCGGCGAAGAGATGGTGATACAAATGCAATATGGATGGTAGATATAGGTTTTTGTAATCTGAAAATATGAAAACAGCAAGGTAACTAATGGTAAAAGTGAGCATAAACGGTATTGCAATGCTAGGAAACACGGCGTAGTGTTCATACTTTCACTAGTGCAAGTTCTCTCAACAATAATAACATAATTGGATCATATAACTGTTCCTCAACATGCAATAAGGAGTCACTCCAAAGTCACTAATAACGGAGAACAAACGAAGATATTATGGTAGGGTACGAAACCACCTCAAACTTTTCCTTTCTGATCAATCTATTCAAGAGTCTGTAGTAAAATAACGTGAAGCTATTCTTTCCATTCAATCTATCATAGAGTTCATACTAGAATAACACCTTAAGACACAAATCAACCAAAACCCTAATGTCACCTAGATACTCTAATGTCACCTCAAGTATCCATGGGTATGATTATACAATATGCATCACACAATCTCAGATTCATCTATTCAACCAACACAAAGAACTTCAAAGAGTGCCCCAAAGTTTCTATCAGAGAGTCAAGACGAAAACGCATGCCAACCCCTATGCATAAGTTCATGAGGACACGGAACTCGCAAGTTGATCACCAAAACATACATCAAGTGGATCACATGTCCCATTGTCACCACAGATAAGCACGTGCAAGACATACATCAAGTGTTCTCAAATCCTTAAAGACTCAATCCGATACAAAGGGAAAACTCAATTCATCACAAGAGAGTAGAGGGGGGGAAACATCATAAGATCCAAATATAATAGCAAAGCTCGCGATACATCAAGATCGTGCCAAACTCAAGAACACGAGAGAGAGATCAAACACATAGCTACTGGTACATACCCTCAGCCCCGAGGGTGAACTACTCCCTCCTCATCATGGAGAGTGCCGGGATGATGAAGATGGCCACCGGAGAGGGATTCCCCCCTCCGGCAAGGTGCCAGAACGGGTCTATATTGGTTTTCGGTGGCTACGGAGGCTTCAGGCGGCGGAACTCCCGATCTGTTCTGTTCTCTAAAGTTTTTAGGGTATATGGACATATATAGGTGAAAGAAGTCGGTTACGGGAGCCACGAGGGGCCCACGAGGGTGGGGGCGTGCCCAGGGGGTAGGGCGCGCCTCCCAGCCTCGTGGCCACCTCGAAGCTTCCCTGACGTCTACTCCAAGTCTCCTGCATTGCTTCCGTTCCAAAAATAAGTTCCGTGAAGTTTCATGTCAATTGGACTCCGTTTTATTTTCCTTTTCTGCGATACTCTAAAACAAGGAAAAAACAGAAACTGGCACTGGGCTCTAGGTTAATAGGTTAGTCCCAAAAATCATATAAAATAGCATATAAATGCATATAAAACATCCAAGGTTGATAATATAATAGCATGGAACAATCAAAAATTATATATAGGTTGGAGACGTATCAAGCATCCCCAAGCTTAATTCCTGCTCGTCCTTGAGTAGGTAAATGATAAAAACAGAATTTTTGATGTGGAATGCTACCTAACATATTTATCCATGTATTCTTCTTTATTGTGGCAAGAATATTCAGATCCATAAGATTCAAGGCAAAAGTTTAATATTGACATAAAAATAATAATACTTCAAGCATACTAACTAAGCAATTATGTCTTCTCAAAATAACATGGCCAAAGAAAGATATCCCTACAAAATCATATAGTCTGGCTATGCTCTATCTTCATCACACAAAATATTTAAATCATGCACAACCCCGATGACAAGCCAAGCAATTGTTTCATACTTTTGATGTTCTCAAACTTTTTCAATCTTCATGCAATACATGAGCGTGAGCCATGGACATAGCACTATAGGTGGAATAGAATGGTGGTTGTGGAGAAGACAAAAAGGGGAAGATAGTCTCACATCAACTAGGTGTATCAATGGGCTATGGGGATGCCCATCAATAGATATCAATGTGAGTAAGTAGGGATTGCCATGCAACGGATGCACTAGAGCTATAAGTGTATGAAATCTCAAAAATAAACTAAGTGGGTGTGCATCCAACTCGCCTGCTCATGAAGACCTAGGGCATTTTGAGGAAGCCCATCATTGGAATATACAAGCCAAGTTCTATAATGAAAGATTCCTACTAGTATATGAAAGTAGCAACATAGGAGACTCTCTATCATGAAGATCATGGTGCTACTTTGAAGCACAAGTGTTGTAAAAGGATAGTAACATTGTCCCTTCTCTCTTTTTCTCTCATTTTTTTCTTTCTTCTTTTTTTATTTTTTATTTGGGCCTTTCCTCCTTTTGGCCTATTTTTTTCTCTTTTTCTTATTTTTATTTTTCGTCTGGAGTCTCATCCCGACTTGTGGGGGAATCATAGTCTCCATCATCCTTTCCTCACATGGGACAATGCTCTAATAATGATGATCATCACACTTTTATTTACTTACAACTCAAGAATTACAACTCGATACTAAGAACAAAATATGACTCTATATGAATGCCTCCGGTGGTGTACCGGGATGTGCAATGACTCATGAGTGACATGTATGAAAGAATTATGAATAGTGGCTTTGCCAAAAATACGATATCAACTACATTATCATGCAAAGCAATATGACAATGATGGAGCGTGTCATAATAAACTGAACGGTGGAAAGTTGCATGGCAATATATTTAAGAATGGCTATGGAAATGCCATAATAGGTAGGTATGGTGGCTGTTTTGAGGAAGGTAAATGGTGATTTTATGGTACCGGCGAAAATTGCATGGTACTAGAGAGGCTAGCAGTGGTGGAAGGGTGAGAGTGCGTATACTCCATGGACTCAACGTTAGTCATAAAGAACTCACATACTTATTGCAAAAATCTATTAGTTATCGAAACAAAGTATTACACGCATGCTCCTAGGGGGATAGATTGGTAGGAAGATACCATCGCTCGTCCCCGACCACCACTCATAAGGAAGGCAATCAATAAATAAATCATGCTCCGACTTCATCACATAACGGTTCACCATACGTGCATGCTACGGGAATCATAAACTTCAACACAAGTATTTCTCAAATTCACAAATACTCAACTAGCATGACTCTGATATCACCATCTTCATATCTCAAAACAATTATCAAGTATCAAACTTCTCATAGTACTCAATGCACTTTTTATGAAAGTTTTTATTATATCCCACTTGGATGCCTATCATATTAGGACTAGTTTCATAACCAAAGCAAACTACCATGCTGTTCTAAAGACTCTCAAAATAATATAAGTGAAGCATGAGAGTTCATCTATTTCTACAAAATAAAACCACCACCGTGCTCTAAAAAGATATAAGTGAAGCACTAGAGCAACAATAAACTACTCCGAAAGATATAAGTGAAGATCAATGAGTAGTCGAATAATTATGCAACTATATGAGGTCTCTCTAATATTTAAGAATTTCAGATCTTGTTATTTTATTCAAACAGAAAGCAAAACAAAATAAAATAAAATGACGCTCCAAGCAAAACACATATCATGTGGTGAATAAAAATATAGCTCCAAGTAAAGTTACAGATGAACGAAGACGAAAGAGGGGATGCCTTCCGGGGCATCCCCAAGCTTAGGCTTTTGGTTGTACTTGAATATTACATTGGGGTGCCTTGGGCATCCCCAAGCTTAGGCTCTTGCCACTCCTTATTCCATAGTCCATCGAATCTTTACCCAAAACTTGAAAACTTCACAACACAAAACATAATAGAAAACTTGTAAGCTCCGTTAGTATAAGAAAATAAATCACCACTTCAAGGTACTGTAATGAACTCATTATTTATTCATATAGGTGTAATATCTAATATATTCCAACTTTTCTATGGTTCATACCCTCCGATACTACTCATAGATTCATCAAAATAAGCAAACAACACATAGAAAACAAAATCTGTCAAAAACAGAATAGTATGTAGTAATCTGGATCAAACGTATACATATGGAACCCCAAAAATTCTAACAAATTAGGAAGTCCTAGTCAATTTATCTATTAATCTACTGCAAGTGGAGTTGTTATTTTATCGCTCTCTGGTACAAAATGAAAATTATTCTCATGAGCGCATACTTTCTGTTTTTTATAGCAAGATCAAATAACAATCACCCAAGAAGATCCTAAAGGCTTTACTTGGACAAACACTAACTAAAACATAAAAAACACAACCAAAACAGAGGCTAAATAATTTATTTATTACTAAACAGGAGCAAAAAGCAAGGAATAGAAATAAAATTGGGTTGCCTCCCAATAAGCGCTAACGTTTAACGCCCCTAGCTAGGCATGATGATTTCAATGATGCTCACATAAAAGATAAGAATTGTAACATAAAGAGAGCATCATGAAGAATATTACTAGCACATTTAAGTCTAACCCACTTCCTATGCATAGGTATTTTGTGAGCAAACAACTTGTGGGAATAAGAATCAACTTGCATAGGAAAGAAAAACAAGCATAACTTCAAGATTTTAAGCACATAGAGAGGAAACTTGATATTATTGCAATTCCTACGAGCATATATTCCTCCCACATAATAATTTTCAGTAGCATAATGAATGAATACAACAACATAACCATCACATAAAGCATTCTTTTCATGATCTACAAGCATAGAAATTTTATTACTCTCCACATAAGCAAAATTCTTCTCATTCAGACTAGTGGGAGTATCATAAGAAACTCGAATACTATAAATTGTTTCCATATTAAAAGAGTAATGTTCAGAAAAGGGGTAATCATAATCATGACAAGTTTTATAAATATAATCACCACTACTTTTTATAGCATAAGTATCATCACAATAATCATCATAAGTAGCAACTTTGTTCTCATCATAATCAATTGAAACCTCTTCCAAGATAGTGGAATCATTACTGAATAAAGTCATGACCTCTCCAAATCCACTTTCATAATTATCACAATAAGATTCAACATCCTCCAAAATAGTGGTATCATTACTTCCTAAAGTTGACACTCTTCCAAACCCACTTTCATCAATATAATCATCATAAGTAGGAGGCATGCTATCATCATAACAAATTTGCATATCAAAACTTGGGAGACTAGAAACATCATCTTCATTAAACATAGCATCCCCAAGCTTGGGACAAACATTAATTTCAGCAAATCTCAAACATGTCATTCTCATCAAACATAGCATCCCCAAGCTTGGGCCTTTTCATATCATAAGCATAATCACTCTCATCATTAATAGTATGGATAGCACCAATAGTATAGCAATTATCATCATCACAATGAGTAATAGGAGCAACATCATTTGGGAGGGATACCTTTCTACCTTTACTTCTCCGTCTTTTCTTTTTCTTCTTCACATCATGTGTGGGTTTAACCCTCTCTTTTGAGATCCTTATTAATGCGATTGGTTGAATAGAAAGCTCCTCCTCGTTCCCTGATTCATCATAAGAAATAATAGGAGGATATTGGGAAGTCTCTTCCCTTTCATTAGTATTCTCTTCATCTTCTATTTATTTTGTTTTATTTATATACTTGGTAATATAAGGATTTTCAATGCAATTCACCACACAATACATATAAATTTCCTCTAGATCATAATTAAGAACTCTATCAAGGGAAATTCTGGAATAACCTTAGATATACGTTTCATTTCATCATAACCCAAGAGCAAACTAAGTTCATTATGATGTGCAAGGGAAATCGAGTCATCACAATTGTTGGACACGATACGATCATGAAACAATTTGCATTGGGTAATGAAATGATCACGTTCATTGCAAAGTTCACAAGTACGGCTAAGAAAGTTTAAATTTTCAGCACAAACATCTAGCCTTTCTTGCAACCATTTATTTTCCAAATACTTATGCCTCTTGCAAAACCTATCTTCCCTATTTGGTATGTACTTGCAAACTCAATGCACTCCACAAAAATCGACATGCTTATAAGAGATATTTTCATCATGACTAGTGCAATCATCATTAGTACTATGGATATTCAAAGATTTCATACTAATAACATTGCAATCATGCTCATCATTCAAAGATTTAGTGCCAAACATTTTATAGACTTCTTCTTCTAGCACTTGAGCACAATTTTCCTTTCCATCGTTCTCACGAAAGATATTAAAAATATGAAGCGTGTGAGGCAAACTCAATTCCATTTTTTTGTAGTTTTCTTTTATGAACTAAACTAGTGCTAAAACAAGAAACAAAAAGATTCTATTGCAAGATCTAAAGATATACCTTCAAGCGCTAACCTCCCCGGCAACGGAGCCAGAAAAGAGCTTGATGGCTACTACACAACCTTCTTCTTGTAGACGTTGTTGGGCCTCCAAGTACAGAGGTTTGTAGGACAGTAGCAAATTTCCCTCAAGTGGATGACCTAAGGTTTATCAATCCGTGGGAGGCGTAGGATGAAGATGGTCTCTCTCAAACAACCCTACAACCAAATAACAAAGAGTCTCTTGTGTCCCCAACACACCCAATACAATGGTAAATTGTATAGGTGCACTAGTTCGGCGAAGAGATGGTGATACAAGTGCAATATGGATGGTAGATATAGGTTTTTGTAATCTGAAAATACAAAAACAACAAGGTAACTAATGGAAAAGTGAGCACAAACGGTATTGCAATGCTAGGAAACAAGGCCTAGGGTTCATACTTTCACTAGTGCAAGTTCTCTCAACAATAATAACATAATTGGATCATATAACTATCCCTCAAGATGCAACAAAGAGTCACTCCAAAGTCACTAATAGCTGAGAACAAACGAAGAGATTATGGTAGGGTACGAAACCACCTCAAAGTTATCCTTTCTGATCAATCTATTCAAGAGTCCATAGTAAAATAACACGAAGCTATTCTTTCCGTTCAATCTATCGTAGAGTTCGTACTAGAATAACACCCTAAGACACAAATGAACCAAAACCCTAATGTCATCTAGATACTCCAATGTCACCTCAAGTATCTGTGGGTATGATTATACGATATGCATCACACAATCTCAGATTCATCTATTCAACCAACACAAAGAACTTCAAAGAGTGCCCCAAAGTTTCTATCGGAGTGTCAAGACGAAAACGTGTGCCAACCCCTATGCATAAGTTCACGAGGTCATGGAACTCACAAGTTGATCACCAAAACATACATCAAGTGGATCACTTGATATCCCATTGTCACCACAGATAAGCACGTGCAAGACATACATCAAGTGTTCTCAAATCCTTAAAGACTCAATCCGATAAGATAACTTCAAAGGGAAAACTCAATTCATCACAAGATAGTGGAGGGGGGAAACATCATAAGATCCAAATATAATAGCAAAGCTCGCGATACATCAAGATAGTGCCAACTTAAGAACACGAGAGAGAGGTCAAACACATAGCTACTGCTACATACCCTCAGCCCCGAGGGTGAACTACTCCCTCCTCGTCATAGAGAGCGCCGGGATGATGAAGATGGCCACTAGAGAGGGATTCCCCCCTCCGGCAGGGTGCCAGAATGGGTCTAGATTGGTTTTCGGTGGCTACGGAGGCTTCTGGCGGTGGAACTCCCGATCTATTATGTTCCCCGAAGTTTTTAGGGTATATGGACATATATAGGCGAAAGAAGTCGGTTAGGGGAGCCATGAGGGGCCCACGAGGGCGGGGGGCGCACCCAGGGGGTACGGCGCGCCTCCCTGCCTCATGGCCACCTCGAAGCTTCCCTGACGTCTACTCCAAGTCACCTGGATTGCTTCCGTTCCAAAAATAAGTTCTGTGAAGTTTCAAGTCAATTGGACTCCGTTTGATTTTCCTTTTATTCGATACTCTAAAACAAGGAAAAAGCAGAAACTGGCACTGGGCACTAGGTTAATAGGTTAGTTCCAAAAATCATATAAAATAGCATATAAATGTATATAAAACATCCAAGGTTGATAATATAATAGCATGGAACAATAAAAAATTATAGATACGTTGGAGACGTATCACCTCCACCAGCTACGGTTCATCCATTGGCTACTGTTCAACCAGTCCTCCACGAGGTCCTGTTCATCGACCCCCAACTTAGCTCGGCTGTGTCGGCCTCCTCTCGGGGTCCTATTCAGCCAGCGGCAACGACCTACTACTAATACTACCACGAGGGCCTATTCATCCAACCCCCAACGGGAACTGTTCATCCAACCCCCAACAATGCTCATTGTTCATCAGGAGGCAGTAGGTTCGACCGGCTTCAGTTAGCAGAAGTATCGAAGGAATCGCTCGGGTTCAGTAACGTAGCTAGTGCAATCGCTCGGGTTCAGCAAGCGAATGCCTCACTTGGGTTCAGTTAGAGCCCAATGCCTCGCACACACGCGCGTACATATATGAGAGAAAACGCGCAAACCTCCGTGCATCGCTCGGCCCCGACCACCCACTGTAACGGGGAACTCCCCGATATTTTCCTCTCCCTCGCTTATACCACAATTTTTTTTCCGTCATGGACGGTCCAAAGAATGTGATGCAACTGCGTCTCCGGCCCGCCCAGGACGAAAAGCTCATTTTCTGTCATGTTTTTTGTCATAGAAGTAGGAGTCCACCACATCTATGGTGATACATGTTTTGTCAAAATTATCATCACAGAAGTGTTATAGGCATGACAAAAAATTTAGAGCACGGCAGTTGTTTTATTTGGAAGAAATTGATGAACTCTCATGTTTCACTTATATTATTTTGAGAATCTTATAAATAGTATGGCAATTTGCTTAGGTTACGAATTTAGTCCTAATAATGGGTATTCAAGAGGGATATAATAAAAACTTTCATGAAGATCATTAAGTATATGAGAAGTTTGATTCCTTGCACTTGTTTTGAGATATAAAGATGGTGATATTAGAGTCTGTTGGGAATCATTCAACGAAAAACAAAAAAATTCTATGCACACGCAATGATCTATCCATGGAGATGCATAGCAATGAGGGGGAGAGTGTGTCTACATACCCTCGTAGACTGTAAGCGGAAGCGTTTCACAATAGGGTTGATGTAGTCGAACTTTCTACCCTCTCCAACTAATCTAGTACCGAACGCACGGCACCTCCGCATTCTACAAACGTTCAGCTCGGTGACATCCTCGCCTTCTTGATCCTGTAAGACGGCAAGGTAGAAGATGAGTTCCGGCAACATGATGGCATGGTGACGGTGATGGTTATGTGATCTCCGCAGGGCTTCGCCTAAGCACTAGAAAAATATGACCGAGGGAGTAAACGGTGGACGGGGGCGCCGCACACGGCTAAGACAATGTTCTGTGCTTGTGTGGTGCCCCCTACGCATGTATATATAGGTGGGAGGGGAGGAGGCAGCCCCTAGGGCACCCCAAGATACCTAGTGGCAGCCCTAGGGCTGCTGCCTTGCCCTGCCCCCCTTTCCTTGTAAGAAGAAGCGTGGGGAAGAGGGGGGGGAGGGATGGAAGGGGGAGTCCTACTCCACACTTTCCTTCTCCTCCTCATAGGTCCGGCCACTATAGGGGCGCACCAGCCCCTTGTGGGCTGGTGTGTTTGCTCTCTTGGCCCATAAGGCCCATATCTTTGCCGGGGGTGCCCGAAACTCCTTTTCGGTGACCCGATAAGTACCCGGTACCCTCCGAAATGCTTCCGGTGTCCGAATACTATTGTCCTATATATCAATCTCTACCTATCGACCATTTTGAGACTCCTCGTCATGTCTGTGATCTCATCCAAGACTCCGAACAACATTCGGTCGCTGAATCACATAACTCGTATAATACTATATCGTCAACGAATGTTAGGCGTGCGGACCCTACAGGTTCGAGAACTATGTAGACATGACCGAGACACCTCTCCGATCAATAACCAATAGCATAACCTGGATTCCCATATTGGCTCCTAAATATTCTACGAAGATCTTTATCGGTCGAACCGTTATGATAACATACGCAATTCCCTTTGTCCATTGGTATTTTACTTGCCCAAGATTCGATCGTCAGTATCTTCATACCTAGTTCAATCTCGTTCCAAAAATTAGATCTGTGCTATAAATGTAGGCAATACAAAAGCTAGGAAGACCATATGAAGACCAACACAAAAAGGAGGATGCATGAGCTTTAGATCTGGTTGAATTCAGTGAGAAGATGGAGACTTGAAGGAGGAATTAGTGGAGAATGGGAAGGTGGATAGAACATGGGAACCAATCAAATACGTGTAGGTATGACATGGTGCTTTTTTTAATCTCTTGCAGATGTCAATATTTTGAATCACAAAGGATTTGTTTTTGATTAGGTACAACATAGAATAGTCTCACATCTTGGTTTATTTATTACCCTGTTTAAATATCAACCAACATGCTTGTCAAATTTATAATTTGTTATTTGCTTGCCTCAAGGCAATATATTATGAAGCGATCGTAAGATTACCTTGGGTGAAGAATAGCTTATTCTGCATCTTGGGTGATGAATAGTATTACTATATTTATATATATACCCTATATATATACAAGCATTTTACCTATATATATTACCCTGTTTAAATTTATATATCTCTGTGTGTGTGTGTGTATTTGTGTGTACTTGGACAGAAACACTCCCATACCTGAGGTCTCAGTTGTTGTACTCCTGTTGAATTCTTATGCGTATTGAGAGATCTAATGCTTTGAAACATTAAACTGCTACAATTATGACAGTTTGTTCCGCTCTACAATACTATTGTGTTATGAGATGAAGACGTTGGTGTTCCTACTGGCTTTAGCTATTGTACTTGCATGCATTTTTCGTTCTCCTAAAGGGGTTTTCGGGAAAAATGTTCGTCATTCCACATGAGCTCTTGGATCAGAGATCCAATGGCTGAGCTCGCACGGGAGCACCTGAGCTTAGGTGCTCCTGGAGCACCAGATATTTCCGCCCTACAGGCTGTAGGGCAAGGCTGGTCGTGGCATGGATGGAGTTGTTGCCATCATCGTCGTGTGGTGGCTCACTATAAACATGACAGCACTGCAGTCTCTACTATGACTATTCTTGATCTTGGATTTGTGGGATCCCAATGTAATCACTTGGGGTTTCAGCGACTTCTTTACTGGGATAGCAAGTCATAAGAGTTGTTTGACATGTCTGGCTGTCGTGCTTCTGCCCTGCATGAGAGTGGTTATTTTTGGTCTACTTTAATTTTCCTTATGTCTTCAATAAATCTTCAACACTAAATCCATTAAATCCATTTAAGATTTGGAAATGCATTAAATTGATGTGAGGCGTCTTTCATTTCACTGCCAGATAGCGCATATTTCGCTTCGTGCAAATAAGAAATAATCATCTCGGTTAGCTTGAGAATCATGTTTGGATGGATGAGGAATAGTTATTCTTCACCTCCCTCTATTTTACCATTAATGAATCGTAATTTTACGTTATGTAAGTTTTGTATTATTTCCGATGCAAAAAGGGACCGTAAGAAAATATATAATCACCGTAAAAAATATTTTATGTTATGTAAAATTACAAACGTAAAAACAGAGTCTAAAATACACATAAACTGCAAATTTTCTTGTCTTATGACCTATATTTTTATTTTCTTATGTCAAATTTTACGTGGTGAATCAATAGGAATGTAACTATTTGAATTCAAAACGTAATTTAGTTATAAAATGATCGTAAGATTACCTCGGGTGAAGAATAAGTTATTTTCTGCACCCTGGGTGATGAATAGTAACACTATATATATATACATATATATATAGAACATCAACAACCTCTTGTGGTGTTCCTCATTGCCGCTGTCACCACCACCAACATCAACAATGATGATCAGCTCATGAGACGGCTACTAGAGCGCTGGAGCCTTTTTGAGAAGGCAACACACTCGAAATCAAGAGAGAGAGAAGCAGAGAGGAACAGAGATCGAGGGACTCATGGAGGGAAGGAGGGATGAAGGGGGAGAGATATCTTCTAGGTACACATTGGTAGGACAACCTTGTTCTGAAATATATATAGATTTTGGTGGGAAGTCACGATGTGTTTGTTCCTAATATCAAACATCATAACTTTTATGTCGAATGTGTCGTAGAAATGTTCTTGAATAAACATGTTTTTGGATCTTGATATATTTGTAAATATATTAATTCACATATCTTTTCGGGAAACTGTTTTAGTTGGGAGAGAAAATAATGGAAGAAAAATACTACCTTTGTCCCAAAATAAGTGTCTTAACCTTAGTATAACTTTGTACGGACAGAGGGAGTAAAACACTTTAACAATAAAACATTTGTTTTTGTTATCACTATATTCTTTATATTATTAATTTTAAAAATTGCAGGAATGTGTTTGGATATTTTATTTTTCATTTTATACTCTGGTGGAACGATGAAGAATTGGTGAAGCCGGTTTGCGCGGTGAGTATTGTCCGTTATATGTTTTAGGACCTTCGACGTGTAATTTTCATACTAACTACATATATTGTTTGTGCAGGATGGCTATGAGTTGAGGAAGCAGTTTTTATTATATTTGCTAAAACATCGTGGGAATGAAGCTAAAGGCAACTTTTCTGATATTGTGAAAGAATTTCCTAAGCGCATCATCTAGATATTGATAGTTTTTAATAGATGTTTAGTTGGAACATCGCTCAGTTTGTTACATGGACACGTCATTAATTTTTCCTTTTGTTATCAATTTAGATTGCAAAAATGGACTTCGATTATTCAATAATTGTGTTTGGATTACATTGTTTGTACATGTGAAATTTAACATGTAACTCTTGCAAACTATTTCAAGAGCCCGTGGCAACGCATGGGCACTTTACTAGTAGAGATTAGGAGTAGAGATAGCCTTTGAGGTAATTTAAATTTATTATCATATAATTATCATGTTCGGAATTTCCTGAGTTATGGCCTTACCTTACCTGGATTGATAGCCTTTGGGGTAATTTAAATTTATTACCATATAAGACCATATAATTACCATATTTGAAATTTCCCGAGTCATGGCCTTACCATACCTGGACTGATTTATTGTTATAATTATCATATTTGAGATTTCTGAGTTTGTAGCCTTACCATACGTGGATTAATTGTGATTGATTACCATATATATGTTGGGTATTGCCGGCCAGACGAGAAAAGAGGAAAATCGATGGAAGGGGTGGTGGGAGGTGGGACGGAAAAAACTAAACAAAAAAAACCCAGACGAAAGTGGTGGGACTATTCAACCAACTCGTCCATGAGGAGTAGAGATTGCCGGTTGGCTTTGGTTTAAAAATTATAGCCCATTTGTTACAACTTATAGCCGATCTTTTGGGGAAGCCCATTTCTTACTACTTACATCCCTCCTCGTCTTGAAAGATTTGCAGCCCAGCAGGGCTGAGAAATGCAAGTAGGCCCCGGTTGGGTATTCTCCAAAAAAACGGGCTAGCCATTTTCAAAAAGAAAAAAGATATCAACCGGGCTCATCATGTGCTTAAATAAAAGCGTAAGCGTGGGCTAGACGGGCCATAGCCCTCGCACAACGTGCAGTTGAGCTCCGTGGGTCTCTGGTGTTATCCGCTCGTTGTCTAATTTTCTCGTTTATTAACTACATTGACAATGGCGTGGGACCTAATTGTCAAACAATTATGAGGAAGTATTTTTTGGCTTGTAATAACGAGGCACCTGCTTGCGTGATGCAATGACCCTGGTGGGTCCCTACTGTCAGCCTCTCAACGTACGGTCATCTCCTGATTCCTGTTGGTTGTTGACCATGTTGACAACGCCAGACGGTGGCGGGCACAGCAAGCAAACCAAGGCGGAGAGTGACGGCGAGGTCTCGGACAGGAATGAACATGATCTGTGGAAGGTGTGGCAGTGTAGTGGCAGGCGGAGGGGAATACGACGGCAACAACATGTAACTCAAGCTTACAAACAGTACAAAAAAGCCCAATGAATAATTGTTCGTCAAATTAAGACAAAACCCAGATTGAACATGGCAATAACATGTAACCCAACTACTCTTTTCTGTAGTCACAAACAAATGGATCGGTCTGATCCATAAAATCAACATCCTGTGCAAAAAAATTATTGGAGGATGGCTACAAGTTGTTGTAAATAGAAGCCGAGCATGTTCAGAAGCCCACTTGTCCACCTGGAACTTCTTTTTTTGCTGTTCAACATGTCCGTCCATGAGAAATCTCTTGCTGAAAAACTTAAGCCTCATGGACAATAGTAACCTCGCATTCAACATGAAGAATGTGACGAAGCTTCTATTTGCCTGGTTGGATGCATATCCTTCCATCGTTATTGTCCTCAAACAAATGTCATGAGAACTGAAAAAATACTTGTGCTTATTACGCCACCAATTGGTTATACGTTTTTCTCCATGTGTTAGTGCCTAAGTAGACATGAAGATTGAAAATAGTTAAGGTCTGAAAAAAGAGTATGTCGAAAGAGCAAACAACTACGGTTAATTCTAGTACAATATATATGGTCTTTCAATGTACATGAAATCATCACATTTAGATATAAATTCTCCAGAGATCGAAAGCATCACAGCAAGCCAATAATTATGTTTAGATCATAACTAAACATTCTGATATATAAGATCTTGATCGAATCCAGTAGCATTGATAGGCTATCCATTGACGAATTTTTTACTGAGCATTCAGGGGATGTTAGCCAAGCATCCACCGTGCCAGGTATGGACAGCAGATAGCGTGTCCGGATTTGTAACTCCGACTCTTGCCATTTCTGGCTTTATGTTATGAGATTTCCCTTCGTGATTAGGTTTTGTCTTTGTTTTGCATTTTGTTCATGTCATGCATTTCATATCATGTCAACATGTGCATCGCATTTGCATTCGTGTTTGTCTCATGCATACGAGCATTTTCCCCGTTGTCCGTTCGCAATCTGACACTCCCACATGCACCCGGTGCACCCCACTTGTCTCTTTTCGTGAGTGGGAGTTAAACATTCTCGGAATGGGCCGAGATTTGTCAAGTGGCCTTGGTACATAACCGGTAGACCGCCTGTCGAATTTCGTTCCATTTGGAGTCTGTTTGATGCCCCAACGGTTAACCGGGTAACCGCAAAAGCCTCTTTGGATTTCAGCCCAACACCCCTCCAAAACAGCCCAATAACCCATCTGAACCATCTCCATGTTCTCCGCCGTCGGATCACGTGTGGGCGAAAACCGCACCTAATTTGGACACTCCTACCTCCTTCTACCTATAATTATGTGCCCCTCCCCGAAAATTCATGGATGAAACCCTAGATCCACTCCTTCACTGCACATCTGGACGCGACCGCGCCACGCCGGACATGTCCACCGCCGCTCCACGTCGCCTGGCCAATCCGAGGCCGCCACGTCAGCTCCAACCGCCCCCGTGTCCAACCCCTGCCATGTGTCCACCCGCGCCCCACTTCGCCAACGGGCCCGCGAAGCCCATCTCTGGCCCGCTCCGGGCCGCGGAGGGCCCGATGCGCCAAAGCGCCCGCACCTCCGCCCGCCGGAGAACAGCGCCGCCGCCTCCCGTGCGCCGGTGCCCCGCTGCGCCACCGGTCGCCGCCGCCCTGTCGCGCCGCCCCGACGCCCAACCACCTCCGCCGACGTTGCTGCTCGCCAGAGCGCCGCCGACCGCCGCCCTCGCCGTAGATCCGGTCAGGCCGGACCGGATCCGGCCGTCCCGGACCTCCCCGGCAACCTCCCGTGCCTCCACCGGTCTCCTCGCCGGAGCACCTCACCGTATCCGCCCCGCCGTCGCCGGAGCTGGAGTGGGATGAGATCCACCCACTCGGCGAACCAAACACCCTGTCCGCACTCGGATCCTCCCGTCTCGGGATCTCTTTGTCCGCCCGTTGACTTTTCCGAGTGGTTGATTTTCGTCCAAGTCCTTTTTTCCTTGATATTTTTATGCCTCCTTCATTGCATCATATCTCCATGACCGTGGCTCCAAATCATGCATATGACCGTGCCTCCTTCATTGCATCATATCTTCATGTTAGCAGCATTTCCCTGCATATTACTGTCCACTATGATGCCATTTTCGTTGTTCCAAGAGTGCTATAAAATGTTAACTGCTGGTGCTTATTAGAACATGGTGTTACAAGTTTGTAATCAGAGCCATCCCTGACTTAGGAGCTCCCTGCTTGATCAAATCGCTGATGTTGTTGAGTCTAGAACAAAATGTTTTGAGTCTTAGGATTATATATATATCGGAGAGTAGGATTCTTTTTACTCCTCAGTCCCTTCGTCGCTATGGCGAGGCCTCCTAACGTAGAGTTTTGACTCTTCTCTCCTCAAATTTCACGAAAAAAAATTTAGGATCACGCGGGTATCTTGGAATCGTTCCGATAGTCTTGTGACGAGAACATTGTTCTTGGTGCCTCCTGGCATTTAGGGGTTGTGGCAGTGTCCCAGGGAGTTGAGCTCCGAGGTGTTGCCGTCACAATTTTATCGTTGCAGTTCTGGAATACCTGAGTTTCGCCGACATCGAAAATCTTCTTTATGCAGTTGTTGGTGAGATAACCTCGACGCCACCCAATACTAGGGCGGGAGTTCGGGAGTATTGCCATAACTCATTTAATGGATGCTTTTCGAAGGTTGAGGTAAATGATTTCCAAAGGTTTCTTGGTTATGTGTTGAAGGATGGATACAGCTGGACGTAGGAATTGTTAGTCTGGGTGAGATATTATGCTTCCCCTGTATCCCCAACACCTGATTGCATAACCAGATAGTTTCGGGAGTTTATAAGTGGGAATTCAAGTAGCTCCTAGAATATCTTTCCAACAGACACATGGTACGATATGGGTTCTATCATATGTTTGTTTCCGGCTTATTCTTCAAGCCAATCCTTTGTTTTGTTTTCGTTTGTGGTATTCGAGTTGCTTCAAAGTCAAGTGTTGATTCCATAACTTTTCTAAATAGTGTTCTCATACTTATATGTGAATACCTATCCTTCTTGATCATCGAGGTTGTCATGTTAATTCTTTTCCAACCGGCGTGTTTCTCTTCAAGTGGATCTGATCATTTTTCAACATCCGCAAGATCAGTTCTAAGTTCTCCCAACGGTGTTTGTTTCATCCGTCTCAAGTTGCCTTTGTTTTACCCACCCTCCCACCCTTTTTCTTCAAGGAATCAGATTTTCTTAATCAAGTATCCATCTTATTAATGGGAAGTCTATTCTGCACAGCTCCAAAAGTCCAGAAACTTCACGGAAGTTATTTTCAGAATATGTAAAAAATACTGAGCGCAAGAAGTACCAGAGGGGGCCACTCACCAGCCACGAGGGTGGGGGCGCGCCCTACCCCCCTTGGCGCGCCCCCTGCCTCATGGCCCCCCTAGTGGCCCTCCGATGCGCATCTTCTTCTATATGGAGTCTTTCATTGAGGAAAAAATCATAAGCAAGCTTTCAGGATGAGACTCTGCTGCCTTGGCGGAACCAATCTAGGGCTCTAGCGGAGCTGTTCTGCCGGGGAAACTTCCCTCCGGGAGGGGCAAATCATCGCCATCGTCATCACCAACGCTCCTCTCATCGGGAGGGGGCCAATCTCCATAAACATCTTCACCAGCACCATCTCCTCTCAAACCCTAGTTCATCTCTTGTACCCAATTCTTGTCCCTAAGTCTGGGATTGGTACCTGTAGGTTGCTAGTAGTGTTGATTACTCCTTGTAGTTGATGCTAGTTGGTTTACTTGGTGGAAGATCATATGTTCAGATCCTATATGCACATTAATACCCCTCTGATTATGAACATGAATATGCTTCGTGAGTAGTGACGTTTGTTCCTGAGGACATGGGAGAAGTCTTGGTATTAGTAGTCATGTGAATTTGGTATTCGTTCGATATTTTGATGAGATGTATGTTGTCTCTCCTCTAGTGGTGTTATGTGAGCGTCGACTACATGACACATCACCATTATTTGGGCCTATAGGAAGGCATTGGGAGGTAATAAGTATATGATGGGTTGCTAGAGTGACAGAAGCTTAAACCCTAGTTTATGCGTTGCTTCGTAAGGGGCTGATTTGGATCCATATGTTTCATTGCTATGGTTAGGTTTACCTTAATACTTTTGTTTTAGTTGCGGATGCTTGCAATAGAGGTTAATCATAAGTGGGATGCTTGTCAAAGTAAGGACAGTACCCAAGCACCGGTCCACCCACATACCAAATTATCAAAGTACCGAACACGAATCATATGAACGTGATGAAAACTAGGTTGACGATATTCCCGTGTGTCCTCGGGAGCGCTTTCCTTCATATAAGAGTTTGTCCAGGCTTGTCCTTTGCTACAAAAAGGATTGGGACACCTTGCTGCACTTTATTTACTTTTGTTACTTGTTGCTCGTTACAAATTATCTTATCAAAAAACTATCTATTACCTATAATTTCAGTGCTTGCAGAGAATATCTTGCTGAAAACCGCTTATCATTTCCTTATGCTCCTCGTTGGGTTCGACACTCTTACTTATCGAAAGGACTACGATAGATCCCCTATACTTGTGGGTCATCAAGACTCTTTTCTGGCACCGTTGCCAGGGAGTGAAGCGCCTTTGGTACGTGGAATTTGGTAAGGAAAAATTTATATAGTGTGCTGAAATTTACTGTCACTTGTTACTATGGAAAGTAATGCTCTGAGGGGCTTGTTCGGGGGATCTTCATCTCGACCAGTAGAGCAAAGAGTTGCTCCTCAACCTACTCAACCTACTGAAAATGAAAATGTCTACTTTGAAATTCCTTCGGGTATGATAGAAAAACTGCTAGCTAATCCTTTTGCAGGAGATGGAACATTACATCCTGATGAGCACCTAATATATGTGGATGAAGTTTGTGGATTATTTAAGCTTGCAGGTATGCCCGATGATGTTATCAAGAAGAAGGTCTTCCCTTTATCTTTGGAGGGAGATGCATTGACATGGTATAGGCTATGTGATGATATGGGATCATGGAACTACAAACGATTGAAACTGGAATCTCATCAGAAGTTTTATCCTATGCTTCTTGTTCATCATGGTCGCAATTATATATATAATTTTTGGCCTCGCGAAGGAGAAATCATCGCTCAAGCTTGGGGGAGCCTTAAATCAATGTTATATTCATGCCCCAATGAGCTCTCAAGATAAATGATTATCCAAAAAATTTATGCTCGGCTTTCTGATAACAATCGCACCATGCTCGATACTTCTTGTGTTGGCTCTTTTATGATGAAGACTATTGAATTCAAATGGGATTTATTGGAAAGAATTAAACGCAACTCTAAAGATTGGGATCTCGATGAAGGTAAGGAGTCAGGTATGACAACTATGTTTGATTGTGTTAAATCTTTTATGGATACCGATGTTTTTCATAAATTTAGCACTAAATATGGACTTGACTCTGAGATAGTAGCTTCTTTCTGTGAATCTTTTTCTACTCATGTTGATCTCCCTAAGGAGAAGTGGTTTAAATATCATCCTCCCATAGAAGTAAAAGTAGCTGCACCTATTAAAGTTGAAGAAAATACTATCACTTATAATGATCCTATTGTTCCTACTGCTTATGTTGAGAAACCACCTTTTCCTGTTAGGATAAAAGATCATGCTAAAGCTTCAACTGTGGTTCGTAAAAGCAATATTAGAACCTATACACCTCCTGAGAAAGTTAAAGTTGAACCTAATATTGCTATTGTTAAGGATCTCTTGGATGATAATATTGATGGGCATGTTATTTATTTCTGTGATGAAACTGCTAGAATTGCTAAACCTTATGCTAAAGATAAACATAGACCTGTGGTAGGCATGCCTATTATTTCTGTTAAAATAGGAGATCATTGTTATCATGGCTTGTGTGATATGGGTGCTAGTGCTAGTGCAATACCTATTGACTTATACAGAGAAATTATGCATGATATTGCACCTGCTGAGTTAGAAGATATTGATGTCACAATAAACTTGCCAATAGAGATACTATTTCATCAATTGGGATTGTTAGAGATGTTGAAGTCTTGTGTGGGAAAACTAAATATCCTGCTGATTTTCTTGTTCTTGGTTCCCCACAAGATAGCTTTTGTCCAATTATATTTGGTAGAGCCTTCTTAAACACTGTTAATGCTAGGATAGACTGCAAAAAGGACGTTGTTACTATTGGTTTAGGTGATATATCTCATGACTTCAACTTTTCTAAATTTCGTAGACAACACCGTGAAGAGGAATTGCCTAGTAAAGATGAAATTATTGGTCTTGCTTCTATTGCCGTACCTCCTAGTGATCCTTTAGAACAATATTTGCTAGACCATGAAAATGATATGTTTATGAATGAAAGAAGGGAAATAGATGAGGTGTTCTTTAAACAGGGACCTATTCTGAAACACAACTTGCCTGTTGAAATCTTAGGGGATCCTCCTCCACCCAAGGGTGATCCCGTGTTTGAGCATAAACCATTGCCCGTTACTCTTAAACATGCTTATCTTGATGAAAAGAAGATATATCCTGTTATTATTAGTGCTCACCTTTCAGAGAAGGAGGAAGAAAAATTATTGAAAACTCTGAAGAAGCACCATGCTGCTATTGGATATACTCTTGATGATGTTAAGGGCATTAGTCCCACTCTATGTCAACACAAAATAAATTTGGAAAAAGATGCCAAACCAGTTATTGATCACCAACGATGACTGAATCCTAAGATGAAAGAAGTGGTAAGAAAAGAAATACTAAAGCTCCTTGAGGCAAGTATAATTTATCCCATTGCTGATAGTCAGTCGGTAAGCCCTGTCCATTGTGTTCCTAAGAAGGGAGGTATTGCTGTCGTTCCTAATTATAAAGATGAATTGATTCCTCAAAGAATTATTACAGGTTATAGGATGGTAATTGATTTCTGCAAATTAACTAAGGCTACTAAAAAAGATCATTACCGCTTACCTTTCATTGATCAAATGCTAGAAAGATTATCCAAACATACACAATTTTGCTTTCTAGATGGTTATTCTGGTTTCTCTCAAATACCTGTATCAGCTGATGATCAATCTAAGACCACTTTTACTTGCCCTTCTGGTACTTTTGCTTATAGACGTATGCCTTTTGGTTTATGTAATGCACCTTCTACCTTTGAAAGATGCATGATGGATATATTTTCTAATTTTTGTGAAAAGATATGTGAGGTATTCGTGGATGATTTCTCCGTTTATGGATCCTCTTTTGATGATTGCTTAAGCAACCTTGATCGAGTTTTGCAGAGATGTGAAGAAATTAACCTTGTCTTGAATTGGGAGAAATGCCACTTTATGGTTAATGAAGGTATTGTATTGGGGCACAAAATTTCTGAAAGGGGCATTGAAGTTGATAAAGCTAAAGTTGATGCTATT
Organism: Triticum urartu; assembly: GCF_056163025.1. Lineage (NCBI taxonomy): Eukaryota > Viridiplantae > Streptophyta > Magnoliopsida > Poales > Poaceae > Triticum > Triticum urartu. Next base: position 410,434,475 of record NC_141879.1, on the reverse strand, counting down.
GAAAATATGTCGTGTCCCAAGGACATCAAAGGTATAAGAAGTTTCCTTGGTCATGCCAGCTTTTATAGGAGGTTCATTAAGGACTTCTCAAAAATTTCTCGGCCTCTGACTAATTTAATACAAAAAGATATACCGTTCGTCTTTAATGATGATTGTGTAGAAGCATTTGAAATATTTAAGAAAGCATTGATCTCTGCACCTATTATTCAGCCACCTGATTGGAATTTACCTTTTGAAATTATGTGTGATGCTAGTGATTATGCTGTGGGTGCTGTTCTAGGGCAAAGAGTTGATAAGAAATTAAATGTTATTCAATATGCTAGTAAAACTCTAGACAATGCCCAGAGAAATTATGCTACAACCAAAAAAGAATTCTTAGCAGTTGTATTTGCTTGTGATAAGTTCAGACCTTATATTGTTGATTCTAAAGTAACCATTCACACGGATCATGCTGCTATTAAATATATTATGGAAAAGAAAGATGCTAAACCTAGACTTATTAGATGGGTTCTCTTTCTACAAGAATTTGATTTGCATATTATTGATAGAAAGGGAGCCGAGAACCCCGTTGCAGATAACTTTTCTAGGTTGGAAAATGTTCTTGATGACCCACTACCTATTGATGATAGCTTTCCTGATGAACAATTAAATGTCATGAATGCTTCTCATACTGCTCCATGGTATGCTGATTATGCTAATTACATTGTTGCTAAATTTATACCACCTAGTTTCACATACCAGCAAAAGAAAATGGTTTTTCTATGATTTAATACATTACTTTTGGGATGACCCACATCTTTATAAAGGAGTTGATGGTGTTATTAGACGTTGTGTACCTGAGCATGAACAGGAACATATCCTATGCAAGTGTCACTTCGAAGCTTATGGAGGACACTATGCTGGAGATAGAACTGCACATAAGGTATTTCAATCTGGTTTTTATTGGCCTACTCTCTTCAAGGATGCCCATAAGTTTGTCTTATCTTGTGATGAATGCCAAAGAATTGGTAATATTAGTAGACGTCAAGAAATTCCTATGAATTATTCACTTGTTATTGAACCATTTGATGTTTGGGGCTTTGATTATATGGGACCTTTTCTTGCCTCTAATGGATATACACATATTTTAGTTGATGTTGATTACGTTACTAAGTGGGTAGAAGCTATTCCAACTAGTAGTGCTGATCATAACACCTCTATTAAGATGCTTAAAGAAGTTATTTTTCCGAGGTTTGGAGTCCCTAGATATTTAATGACTAATGGTGGTTCACATTTTATTCATGGTGCTTTCCGTAAAATGCTTGCTAAGTATGATGTCAATCATAGAATTGCATCTCCTTATCACCCACAGTCTAGTGGTCAAGTAGAATTGAGTAACAGAGAGCTCAAATTAATTTTGCAAAAGACTGTTAATAGATCTAAAAGAATTGGTCCAAGAAACTTGATGATGCATTATGGGCCTATAGAACTGCATATAAAAATCCTATGGGTATGTCTCCGTATAAAATGGTTTATGGAAAAGCATGTCACTTACCTCTCGAACTAGAACATTAGGCATAATGGGCTATTAAAGAGCTCAACTATGACTTCATACTTGCCGGTGAGAAGAGGTTATTTGACATTATCTCACTTGATGAATGGAGAACCCAAGCCTATGAGAATGCCAAATTGTTTAAAGAAAAAGTTAAAAGATGGCATGACAAAATAATACAAAAGCGTGAGTTTAATGTAGGTGATTATGTATTGCTATACAACTCTTGTTTAAGATTTTTTGCAGGAAAGCTTCTCTCTAAATGGGAAGGTTCTTACGTTATCGAGGAGGTCTATCATTCCGGTGCCATAAAAATCAACAACTTCGAAGGCACAAATCCGAAGGTGGTGAACGGTCAAAGAATCAAACATTATATCTTAGGTAATCCTATAAATGTTGAAACCAATGTTATTAAAACCGTAACCCCGGAGGAATACATAAGGGACACTTTTCGGAACGTTTCAGACTCCGAAAAGGAATAGGTACATGGTACGGTATGTAAACCGACTCCAAAATAGTTCTAATGGCAACTTTTCTTCGTTTTGGAATATTTAGAAAAATAGAAAAATAAGAAGCAGTCCGGGAAGGACACGAGGGCTCCATGAGGGTGGAGGGCGCGCCCTACCCCCTAGGCGCGCCCCCTACCTCGTGGGCACCTCGTGCGCTCTCCGGACTCCGTCTTCTTGCACATTACATATTTTGGTCGATAAAAATTCATTATATAATCTCCCAGAGGTTTTGACTCCTGTATCATGCAATTATCTCTCATCTTTGTTTTGAGCTGTTTTTCTGACAGATCTAGGTCATCACGTCATCTTCAAGTGCCCCCAAGTTAAAGTTCTTGGAGAAGGTCATCAACCCCTACCTCGCAGAGGTGCTGCAACACCCTCAAACCATTGACATGCGTGAGGGGTTGTTGCACATCCCCGATGTTGAGGGACCAAGGAAGACCGGAAGCACGGAGGCAAGGCTCGAGGCATTGGAGCAACAAGTTTTCAAGTGTCAGGAGATGGTGGGGCATGGACTAGACTCCAATCACATTATGATCACGGAGTTCACCAACAACCACAAGCTGGACGTCAAGGACATTGGGGAGGCCATCTTCAAGCTTCATGAGAAAATCGAGCACCTCCAAGCCCAGATCTATGACCTGCAAAATCAAAACTGTGAGTATGAATATAGATTCAAAAGGATGATTTTGGCTACAGATTTGAGGACTCAGGAGACTCGATCATCCTTCTATGATGGTGAGCCTATGCCTTGGAAGAGGGATGACAAGCCTAAATCATCAACAACTCCAACTCCTTCACCGACAAAAGAGATATAATCACATGGGTATGGGCACTCCCTTGGCAACTGCCAAGCTTGGGGAAGGTGCCTCGGTATCGTATCACCATCACCTTCATCTTTACCATTTTTCTTAGTTTGATACTTTTGATAATATTTTGATATAGTAGAATAAAGTTTTTGGTATGATCTAGTTTTGAGTTTTGCTTTATGATCCCTCTATGTAATAGAGTCAGTGAGCTATATAATAAAGATTAGTGTTGAGTCAAGGGCTTGATTATTTTGCCATGATCTCGAGTGAATAAAATAAAAGAGAAAAGAATAAAAAGAAATAAAAGATATCATAAGGATATTATGGAGAGTAATGAGCTCACATATAAAGAGTATTATGAATAAAAGTTGTTGAGAGTTGACAAACATACTTTTGGTCATCGTTGCAATTAATAGGAAGTAATAAAGAAAGAGAGGTCTTCACATATAAATATACTATCTTGGCCATCTTTTATGATTGTGAGAACTCATTAAAATATGATATGCTAAAGAGTTGATGTTGGACAAGGTAGATGAGGGAGTCCTGGATTAGGGGGTGTTTGGATAGCCGGACTATACCTTCAGCCGGACTCCTGGACTATGAAGATACAAGATTGAAGACTCCGTCGAGCGTCCGGAAGGGACTTTCCTTGGCGTGGAAGGCAAGCTTGGCGATACGGATATGAAGATCTCCTACCATTGTAACCGACTCTATGTAAACCTAACCCTATCCGGTGTCTATATAAACCGGAGGGTTTTAGTCCATAGGACAACATACACATCAACAATCATACCATAGGCTAGCTTCTAGGGTTTAGCCTCCTCGATCTCGTGGTAGATCTACTCTTGTACTACCCATATCATCAATATTAATCAAGCAGGACGTAGGGTTTTACCTCCATCGAGAGGGCCCGAACCTGGGTAAAACTTCGTGTCCCTTGTCTCCTGTTCCCATCCGGCCTAGACGCACAGTTCGGGACCCCCTACCCGAGATCCGCCGGTTTTGACACCGACATTGGTCCTTTCATTGAGAGTTCCTCTGTGTCATCGCCATCAGGAAGGATGCCTCGCCCCGTCTTTAAAGACGGCACCGTTGGTAAGGGAGCCTTGGTTGTCGGCCAAACCCTCCGGTTAGGTGGCTTTCTTATGACCGCCTATTCGGCTTCTGCGCCAACGATGACCTCTCGAGCCATCGAAAACAATCTTCATGTCAACTCGGAACTCGCCGAGCAGTTAGATCCAATAGAGCTTTCCTCCATAAACGAGCTCTTGGATCGCTTCGCCGCCCTGGGAGTCACTACGGATTACGACCAGATTGGGCCTAAAACCGATCTAAGAGAGATTAACTCTCCCCAAGTCACCCATCACGTTGCCGTGGTAGAGGGACAGTGCAGCGACCCTTCATCTATCTTAAGGACTCGCTACGTGCGGATTCCCGATCCCTCCAAGCCGGATACCCGCGGAGGGGAGGATATCACTCAAGACCTGAACTTAGAGTCAGGCGACGGGCTGGATTCATTGGACAACATCCAGGAATCCAAATTTTCGAGTTCAGAAATTCCTCAGCCTCTGAGCCTTAGATGGGGTGAGGCTTCGGATGAAACAGGCAAGAACCCGATGAAACAGTACATCATTACTGGGCCAGATTCCTCCTGGTTAAGAACAGACTAAGGGACTGCCGCGAGGAAGACGCAATCTCCATCTTCTGCAATAATTGCACAGACAAGGGAATACTCAACGCCATAAGTCGCCGTGATATTACATGCTTCGTTGACTTGGCGTCCATTGTACGAAAGTACTGTGTGATGGAAAGCGCCTGGAAAACCGAAATAAAATTTTGGGACAATCCGGCCCTGAATACAACCCCAGTCCGAAATAAAAGGGTGCATCATCACCAGTCACCCGGGTCAAGCACTAAAAAGAAAAAACCCTCTACAGGGCATGGAACCGTACTGGAAGGGTGGCTTAATGGACCCTGTAAAATTCACAGTACAGAGGACACCACACTAACTCACAGCCTCAGAGCATGTTGGATACTCCGGCAGGTGGCCAAAATTGGCGAAAATCTCCTAAGTCCGGAGGCCACAGATAGCCACCCCAGAGACACCAATACGGTATTAACAGTCTTCGAGACTTCCGCATCAAATAATATGCGAAAAAGGACACTCCGCAGCCTTGCCGAAGTCTACCAAGTAGCAACAATAAACCCATGGAGTGACACGGCTATTACCTTTAACGCCGGTGATGAACCTAAATTCCGAACAGCCCGAGCACTAGCCGCATTGGTCCTCAGTCCAATAGTGGACGGCTTTCGTCTTACCAAGGTACTCATGGATGGCGGCAGCAGATTGAACCTCATTTACGAGGAGACTCTTCAATAAATGGAAATAGACTGGAACCGCATTGAGCGAAGCAACACAACATTTAGAGGAATAATCACTAGTCGGGAAGCGCATTGTACAGGAAAAATCACACTAGATGTGGTGTTCGGCACGCCGGATAATTACAGGTCCGAAGAGGTCACGTTCCAGGTGGCTCCGTTCAGCAGCGGTTATCACGCTCTGCTAGGGCGGGAAGCGTTTACAATCTTCCAAGAAATACCCCATTACGGGTACACGAAGCTCAAGATGCCCGGGCCTAACGGGATCATCACTCTCGCTAGTGATCCAGACATAGCACTCCGCGCCGAAAACAAGACAGCCGCACTGGCCCTCGAGGCACTATCCGAAGCCCTAGCGGCTGAGGAGCTGACTGCGCTGCGCTCTACGGTGAATAGGGACGATGTGGTACTCGACAAAAGATCCAAGTCCACCTCCTTTAAACCAGCAGACGAAATAGTCAAATTCCAAGTCCATCCAAGGGACCCCAATAAAATAGCTTCCATCGGGGCACAGTTAAACCCTGATGTCGACGCCACATTGCGAGAGTTCCTACGAGAGAACTGGGATATTTTCGCCTGGCACCCTTCAGACATGCCAGGAATCCCATGCAGGCTGGCCGAGCACAGCTTAAATATCCAAACAGGATTCAAACCTGTCAAATAGGCTCTTCGGCGTTTTTCCGAACCTAAGAGACAGGCCATGGGAGAGGAGCTAGCAAAGCTATTGGAGGCCGGATTCATCAGAGATATAAAACATCCGGACTGGCTAGCAAACCTAGTGATGGTACCAAAGAAGGACAAATCCCGGCGCCTGTGTGTTGATTTCAAAGACCTTCACAAGGCTTGCCCAAAGGATCCCTTCCCCTCCCCCGCATCGATCAAATTATCGACGCTACCGCAGGACACGATTCGTTGTGTTTCCTCGACGCACATTCTGGCTACCATCAAATCAAGATGGCAGAACCAGACCAAGCCGCAACGGCATTTATCACACCATACGGGCCATTCTGCTTCAACATGATGCCCTTCGGGCTCAAAAACGCCGGCGCAACATATCAGCGCATGATTCAGACATGTCTGGCAAGCCAGATCGGTAAAACAGTGGAGGCATATGTAGATGATGTGGTCGTCAAAACAAGACATGTTGAAACTCTAGTCGACGACTTGAGGCTCACATTTGATAACCTCCGAACATACGACATCAAACTCAACCCGGAAAAATGCGTTTTCGGCGTTCCAGCCGGAAAGCTCTTGGGCTTCATTGTATCCGGTAGAGGAATTGAAGCAAATCCAGCCAAGATCCGAGCTCTGTCGCCACTGGATATCCCAAAGGACCTCAAACAAATACAAAAGTTAACCGGATGCGTGGCGGCTCTAAGCCGCTTTATCTCCCGGTTGGGAGAAAAGGCCCTACCCCTTTACCTCCTCCTTCGGCGCACCGAACACTTCAAATGGACGGACGTAGCCACGACCGGACTCGACGAAATAAAAGCCATACTAGCAACAAACCCAGTCCTGGCCGCCCCAAACATTGGCGAACCAATGCTATTATACATTGCAGCAACACATCAGGTTGTAAGCACAGTGCTCGTCGTCAAACGAGAAGCGGACGGACACAAATTCCCCCTTCAAAAGCCGATCTATTATGTGTCCACTATCCTCACTCCCTGCAAATCACGGTACCCGCATTATCAAAAGATTACGTACGCGGTATTCATGGCATCCCGGAAGCTACGACACTACTTTCAAGAGTGTTCAATAACAGTAGCCTCGGAAGTACCACTTAACGATATTATAAACAACCGTGACGCAACAGGCCAGATTGCGAAATGGGCCATCGAGCTCCTACCGTTAGACATAACTTATAAGCCACGACGAGCCATCAAGTCACAAGTCCTGGCCGACTTCGTCGCAGAATGGACGGAGGCCGAACTCCCTAAAGAGTACGGCACATATTCAAATTGGATCATGCATTTCGACGGCTCCAAGATGTTGGCCGGACTGGGGGCTCGCGTCGTTTTGACGTCCCCCACAAGAGACATAGTTCAATACGTACTACAGATTATGTACACGGACTCCAACAATGCAGCCGAATATGAGGCCCTTTTACATGGTCTCCGGATGGCAGTATCCACGGGCATCCAACGCCTAGAGGTGCGCGGGGACTCGAACCTCGCAATATCCCAAATAAATGGAGACTTCGATGCCAAGGATCCAAAAATGGCATCTTACCACAACATCGTCCTAAAAATGTCAGCTCGGTTTGAGGGGCTTGAGTTTCACCATATAGCCCGGGAAAATAATCAGGCGGCAGATGTCCTGGCACGCATCAGCGCAAAACACAATGTAGTCCCCCCCAACATCTTCTTGGAAAGGTTGTTCAAGCCATCTGTAGCATGGGAAGGGGAGCCGAACAATAACAGCCCGGACCCAACCGCACTGCCCGACACCGACCATTCTGACACAATCGGAGGCTCTGCCAATGAAATAACACCTTCAGCCCACGTAATAATGGCCGTCATTGCCCCGTGGACAGAACCATTCCTCGCCTACCTTACTAGGCAGGAACTGCCCGAGGACCAAAATGAGGCACGCTGCATAGTGCGGCAATCCAAAGCCTACAGAGTCCACGAGGGAGAGCTTTATAAGAAAAGCACTACCGGAGTCCTTCAAAGGTGCATCTCCGAAGAGGAGGGGCAGAATCTCATGGCTGAAATTCATCCCTGACTCGGCAGTCATCACGCTGCATCCCGGTCCCTTGTAAGCAAGGCCTTCCGTACATGCTTTTATTGGCCGACGGCCCGGGCAGACGCTCAGGACTTAGTCCAATGATGCACCGGTTGCCAGCTCTTTGCAAACCAAAGCCATATGCCACCCACCGCCCTCCAATCCATCCCCATTACTTGGCCCTTTGCGGTCTGGGGGCTTGACATGGTTGGACCCCTTAAAGGCGGAACCCACAAGCAAAAATACTTACTGGTCATGGTGGATAAGTTCACCAAATGGATAGAAGCCAAGCCTGTTAAGACGGCCGAATCCGGACCGGTGATAAACTTCATATCCGGGGTTGTACACCGTTACGACGTCCCCCACGGCATCATCACTGATAACGACACGAACTTCACGGCCGACGAGGTAAAACTCTGGTGCAAAAACATGGGCATCAAGCTCGATTACGCTTCCGTCTATCACCCACAAGCTAACGGCCAGGTCAAACGTGCAAATGGTCTTATCATGAGCGGCATCAAACCTAGATTAGTGAGGTCCCTCAAGGAATCTAACACGCACTGGGTAGAGGAGCTCGACTCTGTACTCTGGGGGCTGCGGACCACGCCGAATCCCACCACCGGATACACACCATTCTTTATGGTGTACGGTGCAGAGGCAGTTTTGCCTTGCGACATAATTCATGACTCACCTCGAGTGCGCATGTACGAAGAAAGAGAAGCCGAGCTCGATTGGCAGGACAGCTTGGACGCATTGGAGGAGGAGCGTGACATGGCAAAAGCCCGTTCCGCATTTTATCAACAGCAGGCTCGAAGATACCAAAGCAGAGAAGTACGGGCCAAAAATTACAACGTTGGCGAATTAGTTCTACGACTATCGGACAAGAAAAAGGACAAACTCAAGCCCAAGTGGGAAGGTCCCTTCATAATTGACCAAGTCCTGACTGGTGGAGCGTACCGCCTGCGGGACGCATCGGATAACCGACTCGAGTCAAACCCATGGAACGCAGCCCGTCTCTGAAGATTCTATGCCTAGCGCCGGACTCTGTGTTCGTCTCCTTCCTCTTTACATTTTTTATATTTTCTATCTTACATTTCTCTTCTTCTCTCTCTCTCTCTCTCTTATAGCCTCTAAAGGCTCATAAAGTGACGCGCTGTCCGCGCTCATTAAACCTGGGGGCTTCTTTAAGCAGAAGCTTATTCATACGGGCTTCATGCCCAACACATGTGTCACACTTCCGCATGTACCTTTTATTCACCATTATATGCATCGATATGACAGAAGTTTTGGCCAAGCTGGGTTGCCTGGCTCCTGTGCTTACCCCTATGTTCCCGGTTGTTCGGCTAGGTGGTAAAGGGAGCACCTCTGCGATTGTTACTGCCGGGTCAGCCGGACATGTACCTCAGACTGGGTGAAGCCGAAAGCTAGCGTTCTTAAGGGAATATTCGGTCGGTGAACTAAAGATGATCTTATTTTATTTTTATCTATACGCCCCAGATGTTTTTCCTGCGTTTCTTTTGGCAGCATGGACATGCACCTTAGGGCATGCCTCCCAGGGAAAGGAACCCCTAACGGAACTATTCTCCCTAGAAGATGTTTCTTACTAACCATGTAATATAACATACCTAGTCGGGCACTTGTCTGTTCACGCCCTAATGACCCCTACGCCTGGTCTCCATGCATTCCCCGGTTCCTATATAACCGCATGGGAATTCGGACACACTCCGGACCGTCAGGTCCCGAGGCTAAAGCGAAAAGGTCGGCCATGACAAATGATCTACAATCCAGCTAGAAGGCATTATAAATGTCAATTAAATTACATAGTCATTTTGACTAGTTGTATTCCTCTTCAATACCATCTAACAGGCTATCTAATTTACAGTCCTACTGGGAATACTTTGTGGCCAACTCTACTTGGCCGTATACTAAGCTTACAGGGATCTCCTTCCCATCGGGCCCTACAGGACCGACCTCGGCCATGTGGTTGGGGTAAGCCTTTGCGTACCGCGTCTTCACCATGGCCCAGGCCTCCCTAGCGCCTTGACGGCAGGCTGATATCTTCCACAATCGGAAGCGCCGCCGTGCTCCCTTTAGCTTCTCCGCAAGCTCTCCAAGACCTTTGGCATGGAGATGGATGGCCACAGGGCCTGGGAGACGCCTCGCATCGCCTGCCGAACTCGATTGAGCAGTTGCGAGAGCTTGGGAAGAAGGTCACCCGTGGAACTGGGCATCTCCTCTGCAGGACGACCTGTTAGCACACCTACAGACATTACTCTGTTAGTCGACTTCTCCGCCGAACTTTCTTTCAAAAGGTTCGTTCAAGCACTTACTAAATATGCCGCGCCGAAGCCGCTGATTCTCCTTCACGGAGTATGACAGCTGGGCACGAACATCTTTCAGCTCGACGCCCAGCTTGGTGTTGGCATCTTGGAGATTGTTCTTCTCCCCCATCACCTTTAGCAGCACCCTCTCACCAGCCTTTAGCTGGCGTACGAGGTGTTGCCTTTTCGGATTCAATCCGGCCCCATCTGCAATTTCATTTGTCAGATTCGCACCAAAGCCGTGGTTCACAAAATACTTATCTTTCGAAGTGTATATTACCAGAGGGGATCTCCTTAGGCTCCCCTGCCGCGGCTAGTGCGGCCTCCAGTTGGGCTTTGCACTCTTCCAGCTCCTTGGACAGTAGGGAATTCTTTTTTGTAAGAACCTGCACGATTGGCAGCCTCTCCAGGTATAGTCCGGCGAGGTCTCTTTGTCCTGAAGAGAGCACGAGTGTCAATGTGCCTCGAAGGTATAACACCTGGGATAAAGGGGCGCGCCATACCTTTGCGCTGACGCCTCAGTCCAGACTGCACTTCTTTTCGACCAACGGGGCCCTACGACCCCTTGTTGGCTTGTCGCCGCAGGTTCGGCCTTCCGCCTTAAAAACCTCCCCTGCAAAGTTCGGTTACAATCAGGAAACTGAACACGAGTGGGCGCACACCTATTCGGGGTACTAGGACTTCGATCTCAGGTACCTGGGGCATCAGGATTAGCCCTGGGTAATCGGCCGTAATGGCCACCAAGGCATTATCCTCGCTCAATTGATGGAACACTCCATCAATCAGCTCCACAAATATGTCCGGATCCTCTTGAGAGGCCGGGTCGATAGACCGTCCTGGGTCCTCGGGTTGTGGAGGAGGGCTGGTTATTTCCTTAACAGCCCGGCGCAGTTCCTGCGTTGAAGTCGTCAGACTGAATATTTAACAATGGGAATACAAAACGGATGGACAAGTAAATACGGCCGCTTACCCAGCTCGGGGGGTTGACGCGGAGAAATTCCTCCTCTTCTCCCTTATACAAAGTGGACAAGATCTTTAGTAGAGTGGCAGCTGAGTCCGGCCCCTTATGACCGTAGCGGGTGGCGTCGTCCTCCCCGTTGAAGTCCCACATGGGGTGGCTTCTATACTGAAGCGGCTGCACCCCTCGCATAATGCATTCGGCCATAACCCCGATCATGGTTAGTCCGGAATGGGCTAACAATCTTATTCAGCCCATCAGGTAAATGATGTCCCTGTCACTTTCCCTCTGAGGGCTCCGTGGGCGCCAGCTTAGGCGCTTCTTTAAGGGAGCACTGTTGAATTCAAGGAGGCCGATCCGGACAGGATCCGGCAGCGGGATGTCTTCTATATAGAACCATTCCGAGGGCCAGCCTTCGGACGCCTTCTTTGGGGTTCCGGACAGATATCCGGTCCCGGCGATGCGCCACACTTCGGCTCCGCCCACTAGATACATTGACCCCTTCTTGGAACGGGGCACGAGGCAAAATAGCTCCTTCCACAGTCCGAAATGAGCTTCAACACCCAAGAACAGCTCGCAGAGGGCTACAAAGCCCGCGATATGCAATATTGAGGCAGGCGTGAGATGATGTAGCTGGAGGCCGTAGAACTCCAGCAGCCCCCGGAGAAATGGGTGGATTGGAAATCTGAGCCCCCTTATTAAGTAAGGGACAAGGCACAACCGCTCTCCTTTGAAGGGATTAGGGGCATTCTCTGCTTGCTCTCCGCCGTTGTAGACAGCAAGACCGGCTCGAACTGGGACCATATAGGCCGGGGGAGAAATCCCTTGGTCTGGAGCGTCACTAGCTTGCTATGTGGGGTGGAACAACTCTCCCAATATCCAGGCTTAGGGCTGGAAGGGCGAGGGGAGGAGTTGCGACGGCTGGCCATGGTGGAATGGACCTTTGTCGGATGCGCTCTGATGAACACTCGCGGAGGGGAGAAGGTGTGGATTGGATCTAAATCCTCGTCCCCTTAAATAGGGCAGTTCATTTACGCGACTAGGGGTGTGAATGTAAAAACACTCAGACTTTTCATATTCGTTTAACACGTGGGAAGCGACCATTATTGGGCGTAGAAGCCAAGGAGCGCAGCATCTATAAGAAACCGGACTTTATTCAAACAGGTACACGAAATTTGTAGGAAAACCCGCCTTGCAATTCCGAAGACAATCTGTGTGCCAGACTCATCGTCATTGAATCCTGGTTCGGGGGCTACTGAGGGATTCCTGGATTAGGGGGTGTTCGGATAGCCGGACTATACCTTCAGCCGGACTCCTGGACTATGAAGATACAAGATTGAAGACTCCGTCCCGCGTCCGGAAGGGACTTTCCTTGGCGTGGAAGGCAAGCTTGGCGATACGGATATGAAGAACTCCTACCATTGTAGCCGACTCTATGTAACCCTAACCCTATCGGGTGTCTATATAAACCGGAGGGTTTTAGTCCGTAGGACAACATACACATCAACAATCATACCATAGGCTAGCTTCTAGGGTTTAGCCTCCTCGATCTCGTGGTAGATCTACTCTTGTACTACCCGTACCATCAATATTAATCAAGCAGGACGTAGGGTTTTACCTCCATCGGGAGGGCCCGAACCTGGGTAAAACTTCGTGTCCCTTGTCTCCTGTTACCATCCGGCCTAGACGCACAGTTCGGGACCCCCTACCTGAGATCCGCCGGTTTTGACACCGACAGTAGACAACATAATGGGTTATGTTTTCTTACATCTAAGATAAATTATATTGCCATGGATCATCCAACATGGTTGAGCTTGCCTTTTCCCCTCATGCTAGCTAAACTCTTTGCACCAAGTAGAAATACTACTTGTGCTTCCAAATACCCTTAAACCCAGTTTTGCCATGAGAGTCCACCATATCTACCTATGGATTGAGTAAGATCCTTCAAGTAAGTTGTCATCGGTGCAAGCAATAAAAATTGCTCTCTAAATATGCATGACTTATTACTATGGGAGAAAATAAGCTTTATACGATCTTGTGATGTGGAAGAAATAAAAGCAACAGACTGCATAATAAAGGTCCATATCACAAGTGGCAATATAAAGTGACGTTCTTTCGCATTAAGATTTTGTGCATCCAACCATAAAAGTGCATGACAACCTCTGCTTCCCTGTGCGAAGGGCCTATCTTTTACTTTTATCTCCTACCTTACATAAGAGTCATGGTGATCCTCACCTTTCCTTTTTACATTTTATCTTTTGGCAAGCACAATATGTTGGAAAGATCTTGGTATATATGGCTAATTGGATGTCAGTTTTCATGAACTATTATTGTTGACATTACCCTTGAGGTAAAACATTGGGAGGCAAACCTATAAGCCCCTATCTTTCTCTATGTCCGATTAAAACTCCATACCCATAAGTATTGCATGAGTGTTAGCAATTGTGAAAGACTATATGATAGTTGAGTATGTGGACTTGCTGAAAAGCTCTTATATTGACTCTTTCCTATATTATGATAAATTGCAATTGCTCCAATGACTGAGATTATAGTTTGTTAGTTTTCAATGAAGTTTATGATTCATACTTGAAATTGTGATTGAATTATTACTCTAGCATAAGAGATCATATGACAATAATTATATAAGTTGCTGTTCTAAGAATGATCATGAGGCCCTCATGTCCGTATTTTATTTTTATCGACACCTCTATCTCTAAACATGTGGACATATTTTTCGATTTCGGCTTTTGCTTGAGGACAAGCGAGGTCTAAGCTTGGGGGAGTTGATACATCCATTTTGCATCATGATTTTATATCAATATTTATTGTATTATGGGCTGTTATTACACATTATGTCACAATACATATGCCTACTCTCTCTTATTTTACAAGGTTTACATAAAGAGGGAGAATGCTGGCAGCTGGGATTCTGGGCTGGAAAAGGAGCAAATATTGGAGACCTATTCTGCACAGCTCCAAAAGTCCTGAAAATTCACGGAAGTTATTTTCAGAATATATAAAAAATACTGAGCGCAAGAACTACCAGAGGGGGGCCACTCACCAGCCACGAGGGTGGGGGGCACGCCCTACCCTCATGGGCGCTCCCCTGCCTCGTGGGCCCCTGGTGGACCTCCAATGCCCATCTTCTGCTATATGGAGTCTTTCGTTGAGGAAAAAATCATAAGCAAGCTTTCGGGACAAGACTCCGCCAGCTTGGCGGAACCAATCTAGGGCTCTGGCGGAGCTGTTCTGTCGGGGAAACTTCCCTCCGGGAGGGGGAAATCATCTCCATCGTCATCACCAACGCTCATCTCATCGGGAGGGGGCCAATCTCCATCAACATCTTCACCAGCACCATCTCCTCTCAAACCCTAGTTCATCTCTAGTATCCAATTCTTGTCTCTAAGTCTGGGATTGGTACATGTAGGTTGCTAGTAGTGTTGATTACTCCTTGTAGTTGATGCTAGTTGGTTTACTTGGTGGAAGATCATATGTTCAGATCCTATATGCACATTAATATCCCTCTGATTATGAACATGAATATGCTTTGTGAGTAGTTACGTTTGTTCCTGAGGACATGGGAGAAGTCTTGCTATTAGTAGTCATGTGAATTTGGTATTCGTTCGATATTTTGATGAGATGTATGTTGTCTCTCCTCTAGTGGTGTTATGTGAACGTCGACTACATGACACTTCACCATTATTTGGGCCTAGAGGAATGCATTGGGAAGTAACAAGTAGATGATGGGTTGCTAGAGTGACAGAAGCTTAAACCCTAGTTTATATGTTGCTTCGTAAGGGGCTGATTTGGATCCATATGTTTCATGCTATGGTTAGGTTTACCTTAATACTTTTGTTGTAGTTGCGGATGCTTGCAATAGAGGTTAATCATAAGTGGTATGATTGTCCAAATAAGGACAGTACCCAAGCACCGGTCCACCCACATACCAAATTATCAAAGTACCGAACATGAATCATATGAACGTGATGAAAACTAGCTTGACGATATTCCCGTGTGTCCTCGGGAGCGCTTTCCTTCATATAAGAGTTTGTCCAGGCTTGTCCTTTGCTACAAAAAGGATTGGGCCACCTAGCTGCACTTTATTTACTTTTGTTATTACTTGTTGCTCATTACAAATTATCTTATCACAAAACTATCTATTACCTATAATTTCAGCGCTTGCAGAGAATACCTTGCTGAAAACCGCTTATCATTTCCTTCTGCTCCTCGTTGGGTTCGACACTCTTACTTATCGAAAGGAGTATGACAGGCCGCGACACCACGCCAAGCACCCTGGAGGATGTCTTCGCGGCGCTAGACCGGCTCTGAGCTGTCCTTGAGGCTGCCGACTGGCGCATGGCAGCGGGGCGCCTTGGGGTGGTCTTAGGGTGGCTTCAGGCCGACTCAGCCGTTAAGGCGGCCTGGAGCCAGGACGAAGCTGCCGCCAAGGAGGGCAAGAAGGTGGCTGGCGTAGCCGTGACCGCTTGCGACGTGGCGGTGGCCGACGCAAGGATCACCGAGGAGCGCTGCTGCTTGCCAGAGGCCGAGCTAAAGGCCCTCCGCGACGAGCAGGCCGCCCGCACTCACTAGATCGAGGAGCAGGAGGCAAAGCTAAAGACCCATGAAGCTGCACTTACCGACCGCAGCACCGAGCTGGAGCAGGCAGGTCAGGAGCTGGCTCCGGAGTGCAGCCGCCTGGAGAAGCTGAAGGAAGAGGTGGAAACAGCCCAGGCATCCCACACCAAGTTTGTCTTCGATGATAAAGCTTGGTTGGAGGCTAGGGAGAAACTCCTTATCATGGCGGAGAAGGCGGCCACCATGGGGCGCAGTGCCTTCATCTCTCTTGAGCTGCGGTCCCGCAAGGCACTGCATGGGATCTACGGGAGCGGGTACGAGAAGCTGTCGGCGACTCCAGAGGAAGGCCCAGCCAGGCTGCTCCCCAAGCTCGTCGCGGCGCTCGAGGGCATCGCCCTTGGAGTGGGCCCCATGGTGGAGGGAGAGGCCCGCGTGCTTTCTACCTCTTCCGCGACACGCGTCTTCAGCCACCTCTCTCTTCGGGACCCCGGCTTCGACCTTGGTGCCCTTGCTCGAGCCCGTGGACCCTGAGCTGACCCCATGGTACCTTGCTGCCGAAGCCGTGAAGGATCAGGTGGAGGCCCTGCTTCGGAAGTTCCTCTGCGTTGACCCAGTGGCCATGGCTGACAAGGACGGTGGCGACGTCGTCGATGACGGGGCTCCCCAAGTGGGCAATGGTGGCGTCCAAGGCTGAGGAAGAGGCTCGGAGGCGGCGCTTCACTCCTATCCTTATCCTACAACATTTATCGTGCCTCGTGGAGGCGTAAGAACTTATGCTTTGAGCTATTTTTAAGAGACATTATGCCTTGTAATAATTTGCTAGGATTCCTCGATTCCCTTTCCTGTTTGCTTTAGCATTCTGCATCGGTAGGGCCCGGGCCCGCACATACCTCAGCCGCCGTTGGGGTGTCCGGATCACTAGGACGAGACCAAGGGGTGAGGGGCTATGTGGCCAATTTAGCTCCTGAGTCGCGATGCTCAGGAGTCCCCCTTGACATGCGAACAACCCACACGGGGGAGATGCGGGTGTAGGTCTTAGCATTCTGCTCGGCAGGGCCCGACCCCGCGCATACCCAGCTGCCGTTGGCGCGCCCAGATCACCAGGACGAGACGAAGGGGTGAGGGGCTACGTGACCAGTTAGGCTCCTGGGTCACGATGCCCAGGAGTCCCCCTTGACATATGAACAGACCTCCATACCTTTCCTCGCCGAGCTCTCACTTGGGAGGGGCGCGCGAAGACCAGGTCCGAGGGACCTGGCAAGGTGGCGTACACTAGGCGTGACCTGAGGATAGCCACCGCGCCCAGCCCCCTCGCACAACCCTCCCGAGGGGAAAGCGGCGCGGTGAGGCTGAACATCGAGCCTGGCGGCTCGCTTGAGGTTACTACAGCCGTGAGGCTACCCTCAATTGTTTATCACCAGCACATAGCATGGCGCTTCCGCTCTTGCTCGGGCATAGCCGCTCCTCGACAGTGTCGTCTGCCAGCACGGAGCATGGTGCTTCCACTGGTACGTGGGTGGGAGCTCCCTCTAAGGAGAGACTCCGGGGCATGTACAGCCCCACCCTGACACGTGGCTTGCACGATAGGGCTAGAGGAGGTGTGTATGGGTACTCGTGAGCCAACGCGGGACTCACGACGCCGTACCTCAAGGCGGGTTGCGCCTGAATGTGGTTCCGAACACTTGAGATGGTCCTGTGAGATGGTTAGGCAACCTGCACCAAGTGAATCTCCTGAGGTTATCGCATGAGAAGTCCAAACACCAACGACCCCAGGAGGTGACGTGAACGGGTCGGCCTGCCAGACAGAGCACAGCCGTCGGGCATATCGATGTTGCAGGGACGGACCCGTGCACAGACACCGCGCCTAGTCTTGTCATGCAAAAGTCCTGAAGAAAGATAATTGGTGTGTGGCTCCCGCGGCGGCGAGGCACCAGGTCACGCGCCCTAACTTATCCGCCCCCGATTAGCTCATGCGAGAACAAGGCACCAAGGACCATGGGAGGTGATGTGCATGGGAGCTAGCCCGTGATCCAGAGCTCAGCCACTTGGGTTTAGCGACGCTACAGGGATGGACCCGAGCATAGACGACATGCCAATCCTTAATCATGAGGCGGTCATGGGTGGGTTTGCAAGGGCGTACGACGTTCATGGCGAGGAAGCACCGGACAGAGAGGTGATAATCATAAAGCGACTCATTGATAGGATAAAGCAAGTTCTGATAAATGAAAAGAACGATACATGCTGCAGGGACGGACCCACACGGCTTTGGTAAAATGCAGCCCGAGGGGCGCCCCCAACTGAGCAAAATCAAAAATGTCACCACGCACCATTGCGGAAGAAGTGTTGATGTAGCCGAAGACGCGAGCTGCAAAAGTTGCTCCTCATGAGCCAGCCAGGTCCTGAACCTCGCGAGGCTCTGGAGGCCCGGGGGGCTCACGAGGATCCGTCGCCACCTCCGATAGGATCGCCTGATTCCTGGCCTCATGAGTCGCCAAGACGCCTCGCGTGCAGCGTTGTTGCGCTGCAGCCCTGTTCAGCAAACCAAAAGGCATGCGAACATAGCTGTGAGGTGGGCCCTCGCGCCGGCCGACGCGGGACGGCCAGAGGAGCTCCTAAAACGTGACCCTGTTGAGCCCTGGGATGTTGACACAGACGTGCATCTCGCTGCCCTCGTCAGGGGCAGTAGCTACAGCAGGGGGTGTGCGGCGGCGCTCGCTATGCATGGCTTGCGCCACCTGAAGCTCCTTGATCGCTTTGGTGATGACCTCCTGAGAACCTGGCACATCGCATCCTGTGCTCTGTTTGCAAAAACGCACATTGAAGCACGCCTCCACGCAGTGCCCTAGCGCCTCCCTCGTGACGTTGGCCAGGTCTGAGGCCCTCCAGAGGAGAGCCCCCGAGCCCATCCTAAGAGGGGCGCTGGGCGCGCCTTCTTAGGGAGAGGGGAAGGCGCCCCATCAATGGGCGCAGGTCCTGAGGCAGGGCCGCCGGCTACCCCATCCTCCTGAGGTCTGCGATTGACCAGCTGCTTCTTCTTCTTGGGGATGACCTCAGGGGAGTAGGCGACGCCTTCGTCATCCGGGCTCTTGACTGTCGTAGCCTGGTAGGTGCGCTCGAGGTAGCACACTGCATCCTTTGCATCGCAAGCGAATGTGATGATGCCACAACTTCCTGGCATCTTCAGGACATTGTAGCCATGGTGGGTCACAACCATGAACTTGGCCAGGGCCGGCTACCTGAGGATGGCATTGTACGGGAGGCTAATGTGGGTGATCTCGAAGTCGATGAGCTCAGTGCGGTAGTTGTCATGCTTGCCAAAGGTGACAGGGAGGCGGATCTGCCCAATCGGGGTGGTGGAGCCGTCGGTCACTCCTGAGAAGGGATTGGTAGGCTGAAGCTAGTTGTATGACACCTAGAGTCCGTCGAACGTCTCGATAGAGAGAACATTTCATCCCGTGCCGCCTTCGATGAGCGTCTTGGTGACGAGGACATTGCTGACGATGGGTGAGTGCTACCTCTTGAGCACTGTGTTGGTTTTTCCCCGAAGAGGAAGGGGTGATGCAACAGAGTAGCGTAAGTATTTCCCTCAGTTTTTGAGAACCAAGGTATCAATCTAGTAGGAGGCTACGCGTGAGTCCCTCGTACCTCCACAAAAAAAATAAATCCTCGAAACCAACACGATAAGGGGTTGTCAATCCCTACACGGCCACTTACGAGAGTGAGATCTGATAGATATGATAAGATAATATTTTTTTGGTATTTTTATGATAAAGATGCAAAGTAAAATAAAAAGCAAAGTAAATAGAAAAATATTAGAAGATTAATACAATGAAGATAGACCCAGGGGCCATAGGTTTCACTAGTGGCTTCTCTCAAGAGCATAAGTATTCTACGGTGGGTGAACAAATTACTGTTGAGCAATTGACAGAATTGAGCATAGTTATGAGAATATCCAGGCATGATCTTGTATATAGGCATCATGTCCGAGACAAGTAGACTGACTCCTGCCGGCATCTACTACTATTACTCCATTCATTGACCGCTATCCAGCATGCATCTAGAGTATTAAGTTAATGAAAATAGATTAACGCCTTAAGCAAGATGACATGATGTAGAGGGATAAACTCATGCAATATGATGAAAACCCCATCTTGTTATCCTCGATGGAAATAATACAATACGTGCCTTGCTGCCCCTACTGTCACTGGGAAAGGACACCGCAAGATTGAACCCAAAGCTAAGCACTTCTCCCATTGCAAGAAAGATCAATCTAGTAGGCCAAACCAAACTGATAATTCGAAGAGACATGCAAAGATAACCAATCATACATAAAAGAATTCAGAGAAGATTCAAATATTGTTCATAGATAGACTTGATCATAAACCCACAATTCATCGGTCTCAACAAACACACCGCAAAAAGAAGATTACATCGAATAGATCTCCACAAGAGAGGGGGAGATCATGGTATTGAGATCCAAAAAGAGAGAAGAAGCCATCTAGCTAATAACTATGGACCCGTAGGTCTGAGGTGAACTACTCACACTTCATCGGAGGGCCTATGGTGATGATGGAGAAGCCCTCCATGATGGATACCCCCTCCGGCGGAGCTCCGGAACAGGCCCCAAGATCGGATCTCGTGGATAGAGAAAGTTGCGGCGGTGGAATTAGGGTTTTGGCTCCGTATCTGATCGTTTCGGGGTACATAGGTATATATAGGAGGAAGGAGTACGTCGGTGGAGCAACAGGGGGCCCACAAGGGTGGAGGGCGTGCCTGGGGGGTAGGCGCGCCCCCTACCTCGTGGCCTCCTCCCTTGTTTCTTGACGTAGGGTCCAAGTCCCCTGGATCATGTTCAGTGAGAAAATCACGTTCCCAAAGGTTTCATTCGGTTTGGACTCCGTTTGATATTCCTTTTCTTCGGAACCCTAAAATAGGCAAAAAAAATAGCAATTCTAGGCTAGGCCTCCGGTTAATAGGTTAGTCCCAAAAATAATATAAAAGTGGAAAATAAAGCCCAATAATGTCCAAAACAGTAGATATAGCATGGAGCAATCAAAAATTATAGATACGTTGGAGACGTATCAAGCATCCCCAAGCTTAATTCCTTCTCGTCCTCGAGTAGGTAAATGATAAAAACAGAATTTTTGATGCGGAGTGCTACTTGGCATAATTTTAATGTAATTCTTCTTAATTGTGGTATGAATATTCAGATCCGAAAGATTCAAGATAAAAGTTCATATTGACATAAAAATAATAATACTTCAAGCATACTAACTAAGCAATTATGTCCTCTCAAAATGACATGGCCAAAGAAAGTTCACCCCTACAAAATCATATAGTTTAGTCATGCTCCATTTTCGTCACACAAGAATGCTCTCATCATGCACAACCCCAATGACAAGCCAAGCAATTGTTTCATACTTTAGTAATCTCAAACCTATAAACTTTCACGCAATATATGAGCACGAGCCATGGTTATAGCACTATGGGTGGAATATAATATAATGATGGGGGTTATGTGGAGAAGACAAAAAAGGAGAAAGTCTCACATCAACGAGGCTAATCAATGGGCTATGGAGATGCCCATCGATTGATGTTAATGCAAGCAGTAGGGATTGCCATGCAACGGATGCACTAGAGCTATAAATGTATGAAAGCTCAACAAAAGAAACTAGTGGGTGTGCATCCAACTTGCTTGCTCACGAAGACCTAGGGCACTTGAGGAGGCCCATTGTTGGAATATACAAGCCAAGTTCTATAATGAAAAATTCCCACTAGTATATGAAAGTGATAACATGAGAGACTCTCTACTATGAAGATCACAGTGCTACTTTGAAGCACAAGTGTGGCAAAGGATAGTGACATTGTCCCTTATCTCTTTTTCTCTCATTTTTTTGGGCCTTTTCTCTTTTTTATGGCCTTTCTCTTCTTCTTCTTTTTTGGGCCTTCTCTTTTTTTATGGCCTTTCTTCTTTTTTTTATTCCTCACATGGGACAATGCTCTAGAAAATGATGATCATCACACTTCTATTTATTTACAACTCAATTATTACAACTCGATACTAGAACAAAGATGACTCTATATGAATGCCTCCGGCGGTGTACCGGGATATGCAATGGACCATGAGTGACATGTATGATAGAATTATGAATGGTGGCTTTGCCACAAATACTATGTCAACTACATGACCATGCTAAGCAATATGACAATGATGAATGTGTCATGATGAACGAAATGATGGAAAGTTGCATGGCAATATATCTCGGAATGGCTATGGAAAGGCCATAATAGGTTGGTATGGTGGCTGTTTTGAGGAAGATATAAGGAGGTTTATGTGTGAAAGAGCGTATCATATCACGGGGTTTGGATGCACCGGCGAAGTTTGCACAAACTCTCAATGTGAGAAAGGGCATTGCACGGTACCGAAGAGGCTAGCAATGATGGAAGGGTGAGAGTGCGTATAATCCATGGACTGAACATTAGTCATAAAGAACTCACATACTTATTGCAAAAATCTACAAGTCATCAAAAACCAAAGCACTACGCGCATGCTCCTAGGGGGATAGATTGGTAGGAAAAGACCATCGCTTGTCCCCGATCGCCACTCACAAGGAAGACAATCAAATAACACCTCATGTTTCAAATTTGTTACACAATGTTTACCATACGTGCATGCTACGGGACTTGCAAACTTCAACACAAAAATTTCTCAAATTCACAACTACTCAACTAGCACGACTTTGATATTATTACCTCCATATCTCAAAACAATCATCAAGCATCAAACTTCTCTTAGTATTCAAAACACTCATAAGAAAAAAAAATATTCATCTTGAACACCTAGCATATTAGGATTACTTAAGAAAATTACCATGCTATTTAAGACTCTCAAAATAATCTAAGTGAAGCATGAGAGATCAATAGTTTCTATAGAACAAATCCACCACCGTGCTCTAAAAGATATAAGTGAAGTACTAGAGAAAACTATATAACTCAAATGATATAAGTGAAGCACATAGAGTATTCTAACAAATTCCAAATCATGTATGGCTCTCTAAAAAGGTGTGTACAACAAGGATGATTGTGGTAAACTAAAAGTCACAGACTCAAATCATACAAGACGCTCCAAGCAAAACACATATCATGTGGTGAATAAAAATATAGCTCCAAGTAAAGTTACCGATAGAAGTAGACGAAAAGAGGGGATGCCTTCCGGGGCATCCCCAAGCTTTGGCTTTTAGCTGTCCTCAGATTATCTTGGGGGTGCCATGGGCATCCTCAAGATTAGGCTCTTGCCACTCCTTGTTCCATAATCCATCAAATCTTTACCCAAAACATGAAAACTTCACAACACAAAACTTAAAGTAGAAAATCTTGTGAGCTCCGTTAGCGAAAGAAAACAAAAGACCACTTCAAGGTACTGTAATGAACTCATTATTTATTTATATTGGTGTTAAACCTACTGTATTCCAACTTCTCTATGGTTCATAAACTATTTTACTAGCCATAGATTCATGAAAATAAGCAAACAACACACAAAAAACAGAATCTGTCAAAAACAGAACAGTCTGTAGTAATCTGTAGCTAGAGCAAGATATGGAACCCCAAAAATTCTAAAATAAATTGGTGGACTTGAGGAATTTATATATTAATCATCTGAAAAAAGAAATAACTAAATATCACTTTCCAAATAACAATGGCAGCAGTTCTCGTGAGCGTTAAAGTTTCTGTTTTTTACAGCAAGATATCAAGACTTTCCCCAAGTCTTCCAAATGGTTCTACTTGGCACATACACTAATTAAAAACAAAAAACACAACCTAAACAGAGGCTAGATAAATTATTTATTACTAAACAGGAGCAAAAAGCAAGGAATAAAAATAAAATTGGGTTGCCTCCCAACAAGCGCTATCATTTAACGCCCCTAGCTAGGCATAAAAAGCAAGGATAGATCTAGGTATCGCCATAATAGTAAGATAGATCATTAAAACTCTTTTCATATTCTCTACGTTCGGCAGAAAGTTTTCTTTGAGGCAAGAAAAAAGTAATCAAAAGGGCTAAATTTAATGGGGCAAAAGTCCCCAAGATCAACCTTGGGAGGTATAGGTTCCTCCTTTGGTCCTTCGTATTGCACAACCAATTCATCATTATAAGCATTCTTTTGACAGAACCTTGTTAGCCTATATTCAAGAGAATATCCTACTTCATTATTTCAAATAGCCAAATCATCATTAAGCTCAGAAATTCTATCAACTAAAACATTGGTAGGAACCCTTTTTCTAAGATTTTCATTGAAAGCAACATAGTCTAGAGATTGAATACGCATTATTTCTTCTTGACCAAAAAGGATAGCCTCTATGGGAGGACGGCAAGTGTCTACCCTATAATGCGAAAACATTTCTTTGGCTTCTCTTATTATGAATCTAAACTCATGAGCCAAAAATATAGTAGCGGCACGCTTAACAGAAGAATGCTCAATATTAGAAAATTCTAGGAAAATCCTTTGTATGCAAGGATGCAAGTGCATGAATTGTATTTCAAGTTCAACTACAAGCATGGCAATAGCGTCCGCAAGACTACTAGTTCTATGAAGGATAGAACTACCCATAGAAGGTAAAGCACCAGGACAAGTAAAGAAATCTTGAATAACTCCTTTTCCAATAATATTACCACTACCAACACGGAATTTTTTTTATGTAATATGCGAGGTTCTTTAGCAGGAGCATCAGAATTTTTCATGACATTATTATTGTCCATATCGACAATAATTTCCCCTATTTCAGACATAACGGCATAAAGTGCAAAGGTCAAAAAAGAGGCAAATAGAGAAAGAGAGGGAGGATAGAGAGAGAGGGCGAATAAAACGGCAAGGGTGAAGTGGGGGAGAGGAAAATGAGAGGCAAATGGCAAATAATGTAATGCGGGAGATAGGTATTGTGATGGGTACTTGGTATATCGACTTTTGCGTAGACTCCCCGGCAACGGCGCCAGAAATCCTTCTTGCTACCTCTTGAGCACTGCATTGGTTTTCCCCTAAAGAGGAAGGGATGATGCAGCAGAGTATCGTAAGTACTTCCCTCAGTTTTTGAGAACCAAGGTATCAATCCAGTAGGAGGCTATGCGCGAGTCCCTCGTACCTACACAAAACAAATAAATCCTCGCAACCAACGCGATAAGGGGTTGTCAATCCCTACACGACCACTTACAAGAGTGAGATCTGATAGATATGATAAGATAATATTTTTTGGTATTTTTATGATAAAGATGCAAAGTAAAATAAAAGCAAAGTAAATAGCAAAGTATTAGAAGATTAATATGACGAAGATAGACCCGGGGGCCATAGGTTTCACTAGTGGCTTCTCTCAAGAGCAGAACTATTCTACCGTGGGTGAACAAATTACTGTTGAGCAATTGACAGAATTGAGCATAGTTATGAGAATATCCAGGCATGATCTTGTATATAGGCATCATGTCCGAGACAAGTAGACTGACTCCTGCCGGCATCTACTACTATTACTCCATTCATTGACCGCTATCCAGCATGCATCTAGAGTATTAAGTTAATGAAAATAGATTAACGCCTTAAGCAAGATGACATGATGTAGAGGGATAAACTCATGCAATATGATGAAAACCCCATCTTGTTATCCTCGATGGAAATAATACAATACGTGCCTTGCTGCCCCTACTGTCACTGGGAAAGGACACCGCAAGATTGAACCCAAAGCTAAGCACTTCTCCCATTGCAAGAAAGATCAATCTAGTAGGCCAAACCAAACTGATAATTCGAAGAGACATGCAAAGATAACCAATCATACATAAAAGAATTCAGAGAAGATTCAAATATTGTTCATAGATAGACTTGATCATAAACCCACAATTCATCGGTCTCAACAAACACACCGCAAAAAGAAGATTACATCGAATAGATCTCCACAAGAGAGGGGGAGATCATGGTATTGAGATCCAAAAAGAGAGAAGAAGCCATCTAGCTAATAACTATGGACCCGTAGGTCTGAGGTGAACTACTCACACTTCATCGGAGGGCCTATGGTGATGATGTATAAGCCCTCCGTGATGGATACCCCCTCCGGCAGAGCTCCGAAATAGGCCCCAAGATGGGATCTCGTGGATACAAAAAGTTGCGGCGGTGGAATTAGGGTTTTGGCTCCATATCTGATCGTTTGGGGGTACGTAGGTATATATAGGAGGAAGGAGTGCATCGGTGGAGCAACAGGGGGCCCATGAGGGTGGAGCGCGTGCCTGGGGGGGGGGGTAGGCGCGCCCCCTACCTCGTGGCCTCCTCCCTTGTTTCTTGACGTAGGGTCCAAGTCCCCTGGATCATGTTCGGTGAGAAAATCACGTTCCCGAAGGTTTCATTCCGTTTGGACTCCGTTTGATATTCCTTTTCTTCGAAAACCTAAAATAGGCAAAAAATAGCAATTCTGGGCTGGGCCTCCGGTTAATAGGTTAGTCCCAAAAATAATATAAAAGTGGAAAATAAAGCCCAGTAATGTCCAAAACAGTAGATAATATAGCATGGAGCAATAAAAAATTATAGATACGTTGGAGACGTATCAGTGAGCAGAGCATTGGGAGGGCCCCGGCTGTGGGCGCACACTTGAGCTGGTCGGAAGAGTTGAAGGTGATGGCGTACTTGGATCACCTGAGCGGACGCGTCACCTCAAGCTTGGGGAGGGCCGTGTTCACCTCGCGTGCGAACTACTTGAAGATGCGATGGGAGGCAGGGGCCTGGGCGCTGCCTAGGATGCAAGTGATGGCGCGTGGCTCTTGGAAGCCCCCAGGCCCTCATCCTGGTGGTGGTCATCGTTCCTTCTTGGTGGTGGTGGAAGCGGAGGAAGTCCAGCATTGCCCTGGGGGCGGTCCTCGTGAGGCTGGCCCTGCCAGGAGTCCTCACAAGGCTGATCGCGCCATTCCTGGCGGGGGTCACGGCTGTCCCAACGTCCTCCGCCTCGGGCTCCTCCTTGGCCATAGCCTCGACCATCATGCTCGAGGCGACAACCGAGGCGCCCGTCGCGGATGGCCCTAAGCTCCTGGCAGTCATTGGTGTTGTGGCTGTGCATGTTGTGGAAGACGCAGAATGGGCGACTACCCTTGGATGACACTGGGTGGTCACAACCGTGCTTCATCTTTGGTTTGGCCGCAAGCACAGTTGGCCCCTTGCACTTCACGTCCTTGTCCTTGGCCTTCTTGTCTTCTGGGTCAGCCTCTGGCAGCTCCAAGAGGGAGAGGCTACCTTCCTCAACTCTCGCACACTTGGTTGCCATGTTGAACATCTCCAGAGCCGTGCACATGTCCTCATGTATGGTGAGCTCCTCCTTCATCTTGACGTCGCGGACGCCATCAGTGAACACCGAGATGATGGCCTCATGTGACACCTTGGGGATCTTGAGGCGAACACTGTTGAAGCACTGGATGTACTTCTGGAAGGTCTCTCCTGTCTTCTGCTTGATGCGCCGCAGGTCACCCGCGGCTGGTGGGCGGTCGCGAGTGCCTTGGAAATTGGCGACGAAACGCTCTCGCATCTCATCCCAGGAGGGTGAACGATCCTGCAGGGAGGTTCAGGAGCCACGAGCATGCGCCGTCTTTGAGGGCCATGGGAAGCCAGTTCGCCAATACCTTCTCGTCGCCGCTGGCTACCTCCATGCTCAGCTCATAGACCTACAGGAACTCAACAGGGTCGGGGGTGTTGTCGAAGCATGGAGGCAGGTCAGGCTTGAACTTCCCTGCCCAGACGACGCTGCGCAGCTCTGGAGTGAACGCTGGCATCCCGCTTTTGTCACAGGAGCCCACCGTAGAGGTTGAGCCTGATCTTAGCGCTCGCGCGCCACCATCGTAGGCGATGTGCGGTCTTGACGTGGTGGTGCTAGGAGCACACACGCATCTTCTTGCGGCCGCTGCACCACCTGGCAGCTTGCCTCGTCGCGCGCGGGCGCCCCGTGCTGCAGATTCATCGAGGAGCCTCCCGCCTTGGCCCAATGATGGCATCCTTCCTAGGAGGTGGAGGAGGTGCTCCGTGAGCTACGTCACCCGCGACAGGTGACGGGTGAGGCAGCGAGCGAGATGGTGCAGGAGACTCTCCGGCGGCGTTGACGAGCTCGGCGATGTGGTCCAGCCAGTCCTCGTAGAGGTCATCAATCGGGCGGTAGGGCAGGAGCTCGCATGCCACGATCAACACAACCCGTGTGTTTTCCGAACCACGACGAGCATGGGAAGAAGAAGTAGCCGGAGTCAGCGACGGGGTGGCGATGCACCCGTCTCGGCGCACAGAAGGATGAAGCAATGAAGACTGCTGCTCATGGCCCGCCGGGCCGGTGGCGTTCTTCGCCACTGGAAACGATGGTCGGCGAGGGCAGCTATCGTCCGCGGGTGCCGTCTGAGCGACGTGGGCAGCGAGGGTGGCCCGACGCTCAGCACGAGCTCAACGAGCATCATCCATGGGAGCGGTGGAGTGGTGGAGAATCGACCGACGAAAGAGAGGCTCCGACGCACCGCTACCTGGCACGCTAGATGTCGGATTTCGGGCTCCGCAAACCCTGGAAAGATTCGAACTCTAGGGTTCGTGCAAAGAACTCAACCTCCCCAGTATGCCAACCCGTCGATCCCACGGCCTAGCTCGACGAACTAAAAGGAAAGAGAACACATTAGTTTACCCAAGTTTGGGCCACCTTGCGGTGTAAAACTCTACTCCTGCTCTGTGGTGGATTGGCCTCGAGGTGGGCTGAGGATGAACTAGTATAGTGGAAGAACGACCTCAGGAGGTGTGTTCTTGAGGTCGTGGGGGAGAGGAAGATCTGAATGATCCGGATTCTGTACCCCATCCATGGTGGTGGCTAGGACCTATTTATAGTGGCCTTTGTCCTCTTCCCAAATGAAGGGGGAAGGGATCCCACAACGGCCAAATTCAAAGGGAGACAACTAGTACATCTTATCCTGACCAAAGTAGGCTTCGCCTGCTAAGCCTCTGGTCGTGACACCATGATGGGCTCGGTGATGACCTTCGTCCCGCTGTCCTAGCGGTCTTGGTCTTGTTGCATGGGAATGGAAACCTTTGGCTAATTCCTCGGGACTCTGCGCCTGCCTCCTTAGCACCAAAGAGGAAACTATTGTCCTGCACCCGCTGGCGCCTGCCTGGCCTTGGTTGTCATGGCTCACATCATCTGAACCTCACGAGGTGAGGCTTGCATAGAAATCTCCGCTCCTCAGGAGCTAGCCTGAGGAGGCCGCTCTTTCTGGAGGTCTTGGTGTCGTCCGCCTCGCGAGGCTTGGCCCCTCGTGAGGGTCTTGAGTTGTTTGTGCTGAAGATGGGCCGTACCAAGCCGTCAATGGAGCCACATCGTGGGCCGTAGGCAGGCAAGTATGGGTACCCCCGTTCCCAGAACGCCGACAGTGCCCAGATCTGAGATGCCACGTGTACCAGATGAATGACTCCAAGTTCAACCACAGTGATGCTAGGTGCGAGCCGAGGAACACTATTGGAGACACCTCCTCATAATTTTCCTATTCCTGTGTTTTAAGTTCCTACGAAGAGACTAGTACTTGCTCTAAATGATGTGCCACTGCAAGAGCCGCCTATATTAATTAACCATGCTCTAAAAAGGTGGACCAGCTTTGGCTATTGTAGTATATTGTACTAGGTTAGTAGGTAACCTTGCGCTTGGCTCTTCGCCTCTTCCGGAAGTCGAAGAATAATGATGGTACTAAAGTAGTACTTTTGGCAATCTAACACCAAATGAACTGTTGCACATCCACCGCTTGTAAGCAAAAGTTTCTCCTCGTGCTGCGAGCCACCGCGCATGCGTTGGCGAGGGAGAAGGCGTAGTAAGCAAGATTCTCGTCGTTTCATCGCTCCAAAAAAGGACTGATCATTTCATCGCTACCATCCCGTGCTCCGTTGTTGAGTACGTGCACTATTCACGTGCCATCGAGGAGAAAAAATATTGCGTCGTAGGTGCCATCGAAGTGCACGACTCACTTACGCACTGCTTATATGATTATCTCCATTTTCTTGCATGACACGTGCACCTTGATGCTACATGTCTCGCCTGTTGGCAAAAGGATGAGCAAAGCTCACGTAAAAAAAGAGTGGAAGAATATAGATTCCCGACGACTGAGAAGGAGCAAGGAACGTCGTGGTGGAGCATCTACACTCATAATATTTTATATTATTCAGCGATATAAAATCAACCAAATCTCTCCACATTCCTATACCATTCTATAGTGTGAGAATAACTTTGAATGTTACCTCTGTGGGACACCTAGTTATAGTATATCTGGCAGCCTGTATTGCCTCTCGCTCCTCGTCCTTATAGCCTGCCGATTGTACCTTATATACACTTTCTCTTTGAGCAAAGGCCTCCCTAAGCACACATTAATTTCCTGGGCATGCTTCTTTCTACTCAATGTTGCGTGAACTTTGAGCATGTTGGCAACTTCACTGCTAGCTTGCTGGCTCATCTTGCAATTTAAGCTAACACATGGCAGCACTCTTGCAAGGCCCAAAGGTTAATTTGAGAACAAGTACCTTGAGGTTAATTTGACAGACATGCGTTATAGGTTGAAAGAAGTCATATCACTTTTTTCTGGAATGATGTCGTGAAGTAACACAATAGACATTCCTTCAAACCAACTAACATGTGTTCAAAAAACAAAAATTATCAAAAAGTAACGCAATAGACCTTCGATTAACATGTGTTCAAAAAAAGATTGGAAGAACATAGATTCCCGACGACCAGAAAGGAGCATGGAACCTCGCGGTGGAGCATCTGCAGTCATAATATTTTATATTATTCAGCGATATAAAATCAACCAATCATCTCCACAGTAGACCGGAAGAGTACGAAACACGACAGCCCAATGTAGTTACATCATACTAGCAAGATGCCCGTGTGTTGCACGTAACATCAAGATGCATTTGTATGAGTAGTTTATGTTGTGAGAGAAAAGGATGAATGATGGAAGCCCTTATTTGCAGATGTGGAGAGGGATGTGGGTACCTTTTTGCAAAATTGCCATAGTTTCCTTCCTATCCGTCAGATATAAATCGGACGGCCTATATTGCAGGATGGCAGGCACATTGTAACGCCCCAAGACCGATGCTCCAATTTGTCTTCCATTTATTTTAGTTGTTGCCGTGTGTATTGTGTTTGTTGCATTATCATAATTTTTTTGCACATTTCATTCCTATATGCTTGTTGCCATGTTCATGATGAATGCCATTGCCATATTTTGCTTCTTGCATCATGATCATCTTTATTTGTTGTATGCTTCATGATTTTGTTGTGCCTCTTATCATGATCATCTTGCTTTTTGTTGCATGTGCATTTTAATTGTGTATGTTATGGTGTGATCTCTTTCTCTTCATCTTCCTTGCTGTTGGCATCTTCAGCCTTCATGTTAATCCATATCCAAGCAAACCCCATCTCCTTCTTCCTTCTTTCAGATTTTAGCCATTTACTCGAGTGACACTTTTCCTCCCCCAAATAATGTTCATTTTTTGCCTATAAATCTTCCACCATGCCCTCAACCTCTCTGGCAATTTTCAGCTCAATTAGAATTGATTTGTTGGGGCTAGAATTTAACTCAAGTTTGAACCTAATTCAAACTTGTTTAAATCCCTGTCTCTAAAAAATACCCAGACCAATTTTAGTTAATTGAGCATAATCCCCGCATTGCAGAGATATTTTCTTCTTAGCCACTCACATCTTTAAACTCCATGTACTTTTCCCTTTTCATTTCTGGTTGAAGAAATCAAAAGGAAGGAGTAATTGCAAGAGAGGGAGAGACCTACCCAGCACAACCACATGGGCCTTCTCCAGCCCAGCCCAGCAGGCCGTGGCCAGCATCCCCTACCTAACCCTGGGCCGGCCCAACCACCCCCCTAAACCTAACTCTCACCCCTCTCCCTCGCTTCCCCCCACACCGCCGCCAGCACCCGCACGCACGCAGATCCCCGGAAACGCTCGATCCCATCTCCCTCCTCTTGCTCTTCCTCACGACCGAACCTCCCATCTCCATCTCCATCGCTAATGCCGCCTCCTGCAGGAAAGGAGAGGAGTGAGGCCCCTGGACGACCACCCTGCGACCCAGTGAGCTCGCCACCCTCGACCTGGCTCGCCCTCGATGTGCCTTCGCCGAAGCCCTTCCTCCGGCCTCCCACGATAGCCGCGCCATGCCCTCAAGCGCCTCGCCTCCCGCAGCCGTGCCAGGACCTCCTCGCCTCCTCCTTGTCTACCCGGAGCCACCGCGTCGTCAGCAAAAAGTCCCGCTAGAGGAGCTCTTCTCCCACGCGCTTCTCCTCCTGTTTCTCCTCGTCGCCACCAAGTACCTCGCCGCCGGCAGCAGCAGCAGCTACTCCACCCTCTCTTGCCTCGCCGTTGACCTCGGCTTCCGCGTCCCATGACCCCGAGCACCACCAGCAGCAGTTCCGACCGTCCCGATTGCAGAGTTCATCGCCACCCTTCCTCACCTCGTCTTCGGCCCTGCCCGTCCGAGCCATGCCTCCCGGTGCCCGCAGCTGCGTCACCGGTCTTCTGCCTCGACCCGGCATCTTTCCATTTGGCATCTGTTTAGGTGCAGCGCCACAAGTTTTACCTCTGTGCACCTGTGTGATGTTGACCATGGAGTTCCACCACCTGCTAGCATCACTCTGTTGCTTCCTCCCTAAATGGTTTCACCAAGTGCCTCCGGCGTGACCAAGACCGCGAGCACCACAGATCCGCCAAGTACCTCGATGCCCAACGCCTAAAACGATCACCGAACCAGAAATAACGCTAAGTACTTAGTCAACGAGGGCCGCCAAGTTCGTCTTCCGCCGTCTCCAAAATCGCCAAGTACCACGACAATACGTGAACGACCACCGTCGACCCAAACTTACTCGGATTCGTCAAGTCCCTCTACGAAAACGTATACCGCTACCGTCGCAAGGATCGAGACCGACAAGTCCAAAGATGCAAGTACCACTCCGAACCATGTACGACTACCGTCGCCGAAGAACCATGTAACGCAAGCGCCAAGTTCGACTACCATCATTGTGAACCGCTTTCGGAACGTGTATCACTATGCCCAAGTACCACTAAGCCCGGAGACCACAGATCCGTGAAGTTCCGCTACCGTCACCGTGGACCTGACAAGTTCGCGAGTACAACTACTTCCTCTACGACCCGCGAAAACCGCTACTTTCACTACCGTCGCGAGAACGTCTACTTCCTTCAACGAACTTGATCCATTCCGAAAACACACGCTTCAAAGGTATAACCCCGAGACGACCGTCTGAGAACAAACGCTTGTGATGTGTTTATGAGATGCTTGTATTTGCCCCATGCCCGATTTGATCCTTGCACGTTCCTCGTTTCCTTACCACTGTCATGTGGGACACCCGGCTACCGGGATCACCCCACCATATTTTGACACACTCACACCCACTTCCTTTTGCACCGGTATCTACATGAGCTACCGGATCATCAGAACATTGCCGTGACACCGTTTTCGTTATCGTTGCCGTGGCACCCCTTTCGTTTCCGCCACGATGAAAAATGCTCCATATTATGTTGATGTCAACCTTTTCATAAAATTGCATAAAACTTGCATAGGTCATCCGCATCATGATAATAACATTTAAAATGTTTAAAAATTGTTGTTGCATTAAATTGCTAAATGCATATGGGGATTTGCCGGAATTGTTGTTTGACGTTTCTGGCCCCATTTAAATTGCTTAGATACTTAGGTTGTTTATGCTTCACACTCTTGCCATGTTTATCAACATTTAATATTGTTGGGTACATAACCGAGAGAGAACTAAATAAGTCATGTGGTGTTTCTTCAATATGCAACTCGTTGCATATTGAGATCCACTTAATTTGTACTATTGTTTGTGCACTTTGTCCTCAAACTTAATTTGTGTCAAAATATGGTGGGGTGATCCCGGTAGCTCCATATTATATTGAGCTCCAATTAATTTGTACAAAACTCTTTATCCTCACAAATCCCCATATGCATGACTTTGTCATGCCATGCCTCATTAAACTGGACATGCATTATACTTGGTTGTGCATCATGCCATGTTATGGTTCGTTGTTTACTATGTTGTTTGCTTCTTTTCCGGTGTTGCTTCTTCGGGTTAGTTCCGATAACGTCGCGTTTGTGAGGATCCGTTCGACTACGTCCGTTTGTCTTCTTCATGTACTCGTTCTTCTTCCTTGCAGGATTTCAGGCAAGATGACCATACCCTCGGAATCACTTCTATCTTTGCTTGCTAGTTGATCGCTCTATTGCTATGCCGCGCTACCTACCACTTGCTATATCATGCCTCCCATATTACCAAGTCAAGCCTCTAACCCACCTTCCTAGCAAACTGTTGTTTGGCTATGTTACCGCTTTTGCTCAGCCGCTCTTTTAGCGTTGCTAGTTGCAGGTGGAGAGGAAGTTTGTTCCATGTTAGAACATGGATATGTTGGGATATCACAATATCTATTATGTTAATTAATGCATCTATATACTTGGTAAAGGGTGGAAGGCTCGGCCTTATGCATGGTGTTTTGTTCCACTCTTGCCGCCGTAGTTTCCGTCATACCGGTGTTATGTTCCTTGATTTTGCTCCCTTATGCGGTTGGGTGTTATGGGAACCCCTTGACAGTTCGCTTCGAATAAAACTCCTACAGCAAGGCCCAACCTTGGTTTTACCTTTGCCTAACAACCTATACTTTCCCTTGGGAGTAATTAATCCGAGGGTCGTCTTTATTTTAACCCCCCCCCGGGCCAGTGCTTCTCTAAGTGTTGGTCTGAACTAGAGCCCCTTACAGCGCCACCTCGGGGAAACTTGAGGGCTGGTTTTAGTTGTACGGATTGCTCATCCATTTCCCTAAGAACAAGATATGTGGAGCTCCTATCGGGATGTCGGCACATCGGACGGCTTTGCTGGTCTTGTTTTACCATTGTCGAAATGTCTTGTAATCGGGATTCCGAGACTGATCGGGTCTTCCCGGGAGAAGGAATATCCTTCGTTGATCATGAGAGCTTGTGATGGGCTAAGTTGGGACACCCCTGCAGGGTTTGACTTTCGAAAGACATGCCCGCGGTTATGTGGCAGATGGGAATTTGTTAATGTCCGGTTGTAGAGAACTTGACACTTGACTTAATTAAAATGCATCAACCGCGTGTGTAGCCGTGATGGTCTTTTCTCGGCGGAGTCCGGGAAGTGAACACGGTTCTTGTGTTATGCTTGAACGTAAGTAGATTCAGGATCACTTCTTGATCACTTCTAGTTCACGACCGTGTGTTGTTTCTCTTCTCGCTCTCTTTTGTGTAAGTTAGCCACCATATATGCTTAGTGCTTGTTGCAGATCCACCTCATTACCCGATCCTACCCATAAGCCTAAATAGTCTTGATCTCGCAGGTGTGAGATTGCCGAGTCCTCGTGGCTCACAGATACTTCCAAACAGTTGCAGGTGCCGATGATATCAGCGCAGATGGCGCAACCCAGCTCTAGTGGGAGCTCGATGAAGATATTGATCGTTGTTTTGTTTCCTTTCCGGATGATCGGTAGTGAAGCCCAGTTGGAATGATCGGGGATCTAGCATTTGGGGTTGTCTTTCTTTATTTTGGTTCCGTAGTCGGTCCTTGATTGTATTCTGGATGATGTATGTTTAACTTGTTATATGTGTGAAGTGGTGATTGTAAGCCAACTCTTTATCCCTTTCTTATTCAGTACGTGGGATTGTGTGAAGATTACCCCTCTGGCGACAAACCTACCATGCTGCTATGCCTCTAAGTCATGCCCCGACATGTGGGAGATATAGCCGCATTGTGGGTGTTACAAGTTGGTATCAAAGCCTTCCCCGACATAGGAGCCCCCTGCTTGATCGAATCGCTGACATTATAGTGTCTAGAACAAAATGTTTTGAGTCTTAGGATTATATATATCGGAGAGTAGGATTCTTTTTACTCCTCGGTCCCTTCGTCGCTCTGGTGAGGCCTCCTGACGTAGAGTTTTGACTCTTCTCTCCTTAAATTTCACGATTATTTTTAGGATCACGCGGGTATCTTGGAATCGTTCCGATGGTTTTGTGACAAGAACATTGTTCTTGGTGCCTCCTGACATTTAGTGGTTGTGGCAGTGTCCCGGGGAGTTGAGCTCCGAGGTGTTGTCGTCACAATTTTATTGTTGCAGTTCTGGAATACCTGAGTTCGCCGACATCGAAAATCTCTTTTATGCAGTTGTTGGTGAGATAACCTCGACACCACCCAGTACTGGGGCGGGACTTCGGGAGTATTTCCATAACTCGTATAACGGATACTTTTCGAAGGTTGAGGCAAACGATTTCCGTAGGTTTCTTGGTTATGTGTTGAAGGATGGATACAGCTGGATGTAGGATTTGCTAGTTTTGGGTGAGATATTATGCTTCCCCTGTATCCCCAACACCTGATTGCATAACCAGAAAGTTTCAGGAGTTTATTAGTGGGAATTCAAGTATCACATAGGATATCCTTCCAATAGACACATGATATGATATGGGATCTATCATATGTTTGTTCCGGCTTATTCTGCAA
The DNA here is from genome assembly GCF_056163025.1 of Triticum urartu. NCBI lineage: Eukaryota > Viridiplantae > Streptophyta > Magnoliopsida > Poales > Poaceae > Triticum > Triticum urartu. The sequence continues at coordinate 410,398,099 of NC_141879.1, read as the reverse complement.
GCCAAATCCTTGGTTTTGTTTTTTTAGTTGTGGTATTTGAGTTGCTTCGAAGTCAAATGTTGATTCCATACCTTTCCTAAGCGGTGTTCTCATATTTCTATGTGAATACAAATCCTTCTTGATCTTAGAGTTTGTCATCTCAATTTCTTCTGAACCGGTGTGTCTCTCTTCAAGTGGATCCGATCTTTTTCAACATCCGCAAAATCAACTCAAGCCTTCTCAACGATGTTTGTTTCATCCGTCCCAAGTTGCCTTTGTTTTCCCGCCCTCCCACCCTTTTTCTTCGAGGACTAAGATTTCTTAATCAAGTATCCATCTTATTGATGTGAATTCTCTCCATTCTTTTCCATCAATATTATTCTCCGGTGGATTCAAGTCAAGCTTTGACGATCATATCCTTTCCTTGTTTTAAATGTTTTCTCATGCCGGTGCACTTCTTAATCATCCACCTCTTGCTATTCATGTTTATCTGGAGTGTGAAGATATCCCAGAAGATTCAAGTTTCTATTTGTAATCCTTTCAAGCTGTTTCGAGGTCTTACCTTATTCAAGCCATTTATTTCAACCGGTGCAATCTCTCTTTTCAAGCAATCTTTTCAACGGTGTTTCTTTTGAGTGGGCCCTAACCCACAGGTCTTTCCCAGGATCTTACCTGACTCTTCTAATTTTTACGGAGTTATTCTCAAATTCATTTCAAAGTTTGACGTAAGAATGAATTATCATCAGTCATATGTATTTCTCCAAGATCTTTCAAATTCTTTCATCGTTGGTTCAACCTTTCTAATTTTCATTCCGGAGTGTCTCAACAATTCATGGTGATGCTTCTCATCGTCATTCTCAACATTTGAAGACTGAAGAAGAGTTCCTCTTAAAGCATTACCCGCTCTTCCAAAGATTCATGGTTCTAGCATGACGCCATACTCTCATAATTATTTTCGATTGTGAGAATTCTGTTCACCCATCCAGAGCAATTCAGGAGTCTTTTCAGTTTGATTCTCCGGAGCCCATCATCTCAAAATTATTCATTCTCAACTTTCAGCTCTCATTCTGTAAATCTTACCAGTGCATGCTCAAGTATTCTCTAATCAGCTCGTGATCTATTCGTTCTCATGTATCTAAATTCCTTCAAGTATCTTCATTCATTTTCCAAATCTTCCCGGTGAATTGTGCCTTTGCTACTTTTATTTTCAATTCTTACGGTGGTCTGTTCAAAGATTCTTCTTCCTTCATTATCATATCAATTCATTCGTTGTTTCCAAATCCTACCGGTGGTCCATTAAGTTTACGCTATATCTCTCCTTTATATTTCCAATCGGAATGAGTAGTATGCCAAATCCATTGCTTGTCATCAATTTAAATTGGTGAAGGATAAGCATAATGTAACTCTTATTCTTGTTTCATCGAGTGAATTCAATTCCTTATTCCGGAGGCTCATCAAATTCTTGATTTCAATGTTTCATCTTTTCTTTCCCGGAGTTCCAAGCTCTTTCAATTATATCATTTCAAAGCTCCATCTAATCATTGCAAGGCTTCAATCTTATTCTTTTCATCCTTCACTTCTTTTGATCATTCTTTTATTACCGGAGTTCTCACGAAGACTCAACATGGTGGTTCATCAAGGATTCCTTTCATTCTTCAATTGTTCATCAAGTTTTCTCTCGAAGCGATGATCCGCCAAGCTATACTTCAAGTATTCTTCATCTTGCATTCCAAAGTGCAATTCCTTCTCCCTTATCTTTTGAGGTGGTGTTATGTCATTTTGACAGTTTCCTTCATGTTTCATGATCGACAAGTTGTTCGAATTGACATATTTTAAACCCATCATTTTCAATTCGCTCATGAGATCCTTTGAAACCCATCAATCTCTTTGTTGGAGTTATCTTGTGTCATAGTTCACCTTAAGCCTTCCCTAAGGATTGTTTCTATCTATGGTGCTCATAAATGACTTAAGTTCTTCATTTATCCTTCCGGTGAAATAAGCTTCTCATCTCCTTGTTGATGTCAATACAATCTATTATTTTTCCTTAGTGGCAGAATTTCACCTCAAGATTTTGGAGATGTTTTCCATTAGCCCACATCAAGCTTATGCTTTCGTTGTTGATAATCCAATAACTCCATTCAACCTTTTCTTCGTAAGCATGCTCTTTCAATTTTATTTGCGAGAGTTGTCATTCTTCTTCTCCGTTCTTTTCTTTCCAACCATCTAGTTTTCCATTCATTTGTTCCGGAGGCATGGTGATGTTGCTCTCTTCGTCCTATCATCTCGTTTTGCCTAGATCATGCTCTTTCCTTTGTCTATCCATTCAACCGGAGTGTCGTTTCCTCTTTTCAAGTATCCTCTCATCTTGTCAAGTTCATGTTCAATTCCTTCCATTTACAGTCGGAGTGCTGTCCAAATTATATCATTCTTTTTCCTTCTCTATCTTGCTTTAACCGGAGTGTTCTGGCTATCATTCCTCTTCAAATTGGAGTCTCATCCAAGTGCTATAATTTTGCCAAGTTCATATTCTCTACCTTCCATTTCCAACCGGAGTGTTTTCGTATTTGATCCTTATCGTTCCTGGTACATTTCGTTTCAACCGGAGTGCTTGCATGTACTTCTTATCCATTATAACCCTTTTCTTATGTCTTTTAACCTACAAGGCTCTAGTAAGGTTCCCTGTTCCTCTTTTCTAACGTAGTGTTTTCAACTTTTTTCATCTTCGTTGTATTCTTCCTTTCAATTGATTAACCTCTCAAGGTTCTTTGGTTTCACTCTTTCGTCAAAGAAGCAACTTAGTTTACCTCTTCTCTTCCTCTTCCGTTTCTCTCTGGTGCCATCCTAGATCTCGGGACGAGATCCTCTCGTAGTGGTGGAGTGTTGTAACGCCCCAAGACCGATGCTCCAGTTGACTTCCATTTATTTTAGTTGTTGCCGTGTGTATTGTGTTTGTTGCATTATCATAATTGTTTTGCACATTTCATTCCTATATGCTTGTTGCCATGTTCATGATGAATGCCATTGCCATATTTTGCTTCTTCCATCATGATCATCTTGCTTTGTTGTATGCTTCATGGTTTTGTTGTGCCTCTTGTAATTTTATTGCATTACATCATGAACATCTTGCTTGTTGTTGCATGTGCATTTTAATTGTGTATGTTATGGTGTGATCTCTTTCTCTTCATCTCCCTTGTTGTTGGCATCTTCAGCCTTCAAGTTAATCCATAACTGGAATCTTGGATCACGCGGGTATCTTGGAATTGTTCCAATGGATTTGTGACGAGAACATTGTTCTTGGTGCCTCCTGTCATTTAGGGGTTGTGGCAGTGTCCCGGGGAGTTGAGCTCCGAGGTGTTGTCGTCACAATTTTATCATTGCAGTTCTGGAATACCTGAGTTTAGTACACCGACATCGAAAATCTCTTTTATGCAGTTGTTGGTGAGATAACCTCGACGCCACCCAATACTGGGGCGGGAGTTCGGGAGTATTGCCATAACTTGTATAACGGATGCTTTTCGAAGGTTGAGGTAGATGGTTTCTGAAGTTTTTCTCAGTTATGTGTTGAAGGATGGATACAGGTGGATGTAGGATTTGCTAGACTTGGGTGCGATATTATGCTTCCCCTGTATCCCCAACACCTGATTGCATAACCGGAAAGGTTCATGAGTTTCATAGGTGGGAATTCTTGTAGCTCTAGCTCTTCTTCCACGGATATTTGGTTTGAGATTGGGATTTCTTACGGAGTATTCGTTCTTGATCCGTACCTTGTTGATTTATTCCTCTACCTAAATTCTAAGTGGCTTCTCAATTTACGGATATGTGACCATTTCAAGTGGAATACATTCGTTCATTTTGTTCGGATGTGAAGACTATATGTTGCAATTTCAACCCGCTTGATTCAGCTTCATTTTATCTGTCAATGTGCTAACGGATGTCACCCTCTTTAGGATGGCTCCCGCTAAGAGCATCAATCAGAATCAGAATCAAGATCCGCCACCACCTCCACCTCCTCCGGAGGCATGGCAAGCTGTGATGGCCGCTACCAATGCAAACACGCAGTTGATCATGCAAATTCTTCAAGAGCGCAACCAAGCGAACCAAGGCAACCAAGGCAACAATCAGAATCACTTTGCTACACTCAACCAGTTCCTTGCTAACGGGCCAAAGACCTTCAGCAATTGTGTTGAGGCAACTGATGCTGACGATTGGCTCGTGGACTTATGCAAGCATTTCGAGTGCAGTAACGTCAGGCCTAAGGACTTTGTCAAGTTCACTTCCTTCCAACTCAAAGACCAAGCTGCAGAATGGTTCCAGCAATACAAAGATTCCAGAGGAGGCCGTGTGATTACCTGGGATGAATTCCGTCAAGACTTCAAAGCTCATCATATTCCTCGGAGCGTGGTTGAAAGCAAGCGTGAGGAATTCCGCAACCTGAAGCAATGCTCTTTGTTTGTTTATGACTACAACAAGTTGTTTCAGAAGCTCGACCGCTTTGTTAAGAAGGACGTCCCTGACGAGAAGAGCATGATATACCAGTTCAGGGGTGGTCTCAGAGAATAAATTCAGCTAGCTCTTGTTCTCTTTGAGAACTTGAGGTACGATGAGTTCTACAACATGGCATTGAAGCAAGAGGCTGCTCAACTGAGGTGTGATGCTTCCAAGAAGCGAGTCAGAGATGCTACTCCTTCTTCCTCTACTCAAGTGGCCAAGCAACAGAAGTATTGGCTTCCTCCTCCTCCGTTCTGTCAGCCGTATCAGAAGAGCAAAGGTGGCAGTGGATCTTCCCACCCACCCAACCCTGGCTTTCAGAACAAGACTTCGTCTCAAGCTCCAAGATCGAGTGCTCCGTATCACCGTCCGCTTTCAGAGGTCACGTGCAACAAGTGCCAACAGAAGGGTCACTATGCCAACAAGTGCTTCAACCAGAGGCGTCTCCCTCCTCCTCCCCCTGTGAGATCGGCAAGTACAGCTGTGGTCAAGCATAACCCCAAGCACGCCAAGGTCAATTTGATGAATGCAGCTCAGGCAGAGGACTCATCAGATGTCATCATGGGTAACCTTCCTGTTAGCGATGTTCCCGCAAAAGTACTTTTTGACACTGGTGCATCGCATTGTTTCATCTCGAAACCTTTTGCATCTAAGCATGAGTTGACTTCCCAAGTTATGCATAAACCGTTAGCAGTTGTCTCTCCAGGTAAATGCTTGCTCGCTAACCACGAGATTCCGGATATTTCTATCATGATGGGTGATTTCAAGTTTCTGGCTTCTCCAATGGTCCTTGGTAACTCGGATATTGATCTTATTCTCGGGATGGATTGCCTTTCTAAGCATAAGGCTTAGCTTGATTGTGCGGCCAGGCAGATTCAATCGACTCATTCGTCTGAGGATGTTATTGTCTTTGCTGCTCGGGATAATACCATCCGTCTGTTTTCTCTCAATGAGAAGGGTGAACTGGATGCCATCTCTCAAATTCCAGTCGTTTGCGAATATCAAGACATCTTTCCAGAAGAGCTTCCAGGAATGCCTCCGCACCGGCCAGTTGAATTCGTCATCGATCTTGAGCCTGGCACCGAACCAGTGTGCAAGCGTCCCTACAAGCTCGGACCTGAAGAGTTGAAGGAGCTGAAGAAGAAACTCGATATTCAAGAGAGAATGGGTCTCATCCGACCCAGTTCCTCTCCGTGGGGTTGTGGAGTTCTTTTTGTGAAGAAGGATGGAACGAACCGACTTTGTGTTGACTACCGTCCATTGAACAAGAAGACTATCAAGAACAAATACCCACTTCCCAACATCAACGAGCTGTTCGAACAACTCAAAGGTGCCCAAGTATTCTCCAAGCTTGATCTCCGCATGGGTTATCACCAGATTCGAATCCGTGAGCAAGATATTCCCAAGACGGCTTTCAGGACAAGCTATGGTTCATATGAATACACTGTCATGTCTTTTGGCCTCGTCAACGCTCCTCCGACTTTCTCTCGCATGATGAACTTCATCTTCAAAGCCTACACCAATGACTTTGTTTTGGTCTATCTCGACGACATTCTGGTCTTTTCGAAGAACAAGGAAGATCATGCCAAGCACTTGCGTTTGGTGCTTGATAAGCTCAGGGAACACCAGTTCTACGCCAAGTTCTCAAAGTGCGAATTTTGGCTCGATGAGGTTCTTTATCTTGGGCATATCATCTCTGCCAAGGGCATTGCAGTGAATCCTGAGAAGGTGTCTGCAATTGTGAATTGGGAACCACCTCAGAACGTGAAGCAACTCCGTAGCTTCCTCGGTCTCGCAAGCTATTGTCGAAGGTTCGTTGAGAACTTTTCAAAGATCACGAAGCCTCTCTCAAATCTTCTCCAGAAGCACGTCAAGTATGTTTGGTCTCCGGAGTGTGACATTGCTTTCAACACTTTGAAAGAGAAATTGGTCACTGCTCCAGTGCTGACTCCTCCCGATGAATCCAAACCGTTCGAGGTCTTTTGCGATGCCTCTCTCCAAGGTCTCGGTGCAGTGTTGATGTAAGAGAATAAAGTTGTGGCTTATACCTCTCACCAGTTGAAGCCCAACGAGAAGAACTACCCCACTCATGACCTCGAGTTGGCGGCAGTTGTGCATGCTCTTTTGACTTGGAGACATCTCTTATTGGGAAGAAAAGTGGACATCTTCACTGACCACAAGAGTCTCAAGTACATCTTCACTCAGCCTAATCTCAACCTCAGGCAGACTCGATGGGTCAAAATGATTCAAGAGTATAATCCGAGTATTGAGTATACTCCAGGCAAGGCCAATGTGATTGCTGACGCATTGAGCAGTAAGGCTTATTGCAACAGTCTGATTCTCAAGCCTTATCAACCCGAGCTTTGTGAAGCTTTCCGCAAACTCAATCTGCAAGTTGTTCCTCAAGGTTTCCTCGCCAACCTTCAAGTCTCTCCTACCTTGGAAGACCAGATTCGCGAGGCTCAACTTGATGCTATGGTGAAGAAGGTGAAGATTGGGATTGCCAAGAGTCAACCCAAGTACAAGTGCTACCGCCTTGATGACAAGGATACTCTCTTGTTCGAGGATCGTATTGTTGTTCCCAAAGGTGACCTTCGTAAAGTGATCATGAACGAGGCTCACAATTCACTCCTCTCCATCCACCCTGGGAGCACGAAGATGTATCAGGACCTCAAGCAGGCTTATTGGTGGACTCGAATGAAGCACGAGATTTCTCAGATCGTGAATGAGTGTGATGTCTGCAGAAGAGTGAAGGCAGAATAGCAAAGGCCAGCTGGTCTCCTCCAACCTCTTGCCATTCCAGAATGGAAGTTTCACCACATTGAGATGGACTTCGTGACTGGGTTTCCAAAGTCCAAGCATGGCAATGATGCTATATTCGTTGTCATCGACAAACTCACTAAAGTGGCTCACTTTATGCCTATCAAAGAGTCTATCACTGCAGCTCAATTGGCGGAGCTGTATACCTCTTGGATTGTCTCTCTGCACGGTATTCCACAGGTGATCTCTTCAGACCGTGGCAGCATCTTTACCTCCAAGTTTTGGGATTCTTTTCAGAAGGCCATGGGCACCAACATCCGCTTCAGCACAGCTTTCCATCCTCAAACTAGCGGTCAAGTCGAGCATGTCAACTAGATTCTTGAAGATATGCTTAGGGCTTGTGTGATCTCCTTCGGCATGAAGTGGGAGGATTGCCTTCCATACGCTGAATTCTCCTACAAAAACAGTTTTCAGGCAAGTTCGGGCAAGGCCCCATTCGAAATCCTGTATGGCAGGAAGTGTCATACCCCTCTCAACTGGTGAAACCGGCGAACGTCAACTTCTGGGAAATGACTTAATCACAGAGGCAGAGGAGATGTGCAAAGTCATTCGTGATAACCTCAAAGCAGCGCAATCGCGCCAGAAGAGCTACTATGATAGTAAGCACCGTGTTTTGGCTTTTGAGATCGGAGATCATGTTTACCTCCGCGTCTCTCCAATGAAAGGTACTCGTCGCTTCGGTATCAATGGGAAGCTTGCCCCTAGATACGTGGGACCTTTCAAGATCGTCAGCAAGAGAGGCGATCTCGCCTATCAACTCGAGCTTCCTTCAAACTTTGCAAATGTGCATGACGTGTTCCATGTCTCTCAGCTCCGCAAGTGCTTCAAGACTCCTGAACGCACCATCAACTTCGAAGACATTGATCTCCAAGAAGATCTCTCTTATCGTGAGCACCCCGTTGCTATTCTTGAAGAGACTGAACGCAAGACTCGCAATAAGTCAATCAAATTCCTCAAAGTCAAGTGGTCACACCATTCCGACCGTGAAGCCACCTGGGAACGCGAGGATCACCTCCATTCTGAGTACCCGGCGTTCTTCCAGTCCTAGATCTCGGGACGAGATCCTTTCGTAGTGGTGGAGTGTTGTAATACCCCGGATATGATTTACCTAATATGTAATCCAACTCTTGCCGTTTCCGGCGTTAAGTTATTTTATTTTCTCGGGTTCGGGTTTTTGTCTCCATGTGTTGTTGTTGTCATGCATCTCATATCATGTCATCATGTGCATTGCATTTGCATACGTGTTCGTCTCATGCATCCGAGCATTTTCCCCGTTGTCCGTTTTGCATTCCGGTGCTCCGTTCTCCTCCAGTGGTCATTTCTACCTTTCTTTCGTGTGTGGGGATTAAACATTTCCGGATTGGACCGAGACTTGCCAAGCGGCCTTGGTTTACTACCGGTAGACCGCCTGTCAAGTTTCGTACCATTTGGACTTCGTTTGATGCTCCAACGGTTAACCGAGGGACCGAAAAGGCCTCGTGTGTGTTGCAGCCCAACACCCTTCCAATTTGGCCCAAAACCCTCTCCATCATCTAGAGCGTTCCATCACGATCGCATGGCCGAAAACCGCACCTCATTTGGACTCTCCTAGCTCCTCCTATGCCTATATATAGTACCCCCTCCGAAATTCCCGGTGAAACCCTAACCCCCTTCTCCCACCGCGCGCCGGACAACGTCCGCCGGCGCCGGACGTGTCCGACCCGCCTGCCAGCGCCATGTAGCATCTCCCCATTCGCCGAACCGCCGCGCCCACATCGCCGCGGATCCCGCCGGCCCGCGGAGCCCGTCCCGGGCCCCCGAGGCCCATCGGCCGCCGCCCGCCGCCTGGGAGTCGCGCGCCACCCCCGCGCCCTCGCCTCCATCTCCGGCGCGCCCCGCCGCCGCGCACAATTCTCCGCGCTTCCTCCGGCTGGCGCCGCACCAAGCCACCGAGGCCATCGCCGACCCGCGCCGCGGACGCCACCGCCGCCACAGTCCTCGCCCGGGGCCCGGCGAGCCCTTCCCCTCCTCCGGCGAGCTCCGGCAGCCGCTTCCCCGACGGACTCCGGCGAGACTCCTGGTGAACCTCGATCCACGTGCCGGATCCAGATCCGGAAGTTAGGGTTGACCTAATTTTTTTCCCTAAGTCTGCAGATTATATTGCCATGTTCATCACATCGTAACTTTGCATCCATAGATCCGTTTTGGGCATATAGCATATCAAAATGTTCGCCTTAGAGAGCACATCATTTTATCTCATTGCGTCATTTTCATTTGGGTTCATCTTGATGCCTGAAATGCTATTGGAAGAATGCTATTTGAGTTAGTTGTCAGATCTGCTGCTCCAAATAGCTATTTGTCATTTTTGCCATGATTATTGTGTGCATGATATGCCCCTGAGCTCTACATATGTTTTGTTATATGCTTTGTCATGTTTCCAGAGATGCCATCCATGTATTTTTGTGATGTGTGTGGTGACTAGCACAAGCTTGCAAAGTGGTGCATTCGTTAATGCTGATTTCAGGGACTTAGCAATTCCACTAAGTCCTTGGACTGTTTTGATCAATATGCCATATGTTCATGTTGTTTCCTAGTGATCCTTGCCTCTTTTGAGGATGATCAGTAAGGATGTTTTGTTAATCTTGTAGTGCTCTATCCATCCATGTCTTTGTTTGCAATTATGGAGCAACCTAGCTTGAGTCAATCGAGCTCTACTTTTGCTATTTCGTGAATCTGGGCAGATTGTCTACTTGTTAGCGATTTTGCCGAGGATGTTGTAGTTGATCCGTGCATTCTATGTTATTTTTCTTGGCATGTCTAGCTTGAATAATGTGTATTCTTGATGGGTGTATGCTTAGATTGTCATGACATGCTCTATAGCGAGTTCATCGAGCTCGTAAACATGCCTACTTGATATCTGATTTGCATGCTCCAGTTTTTCACTAAGTCTGAGATCTGATTATGTTTTTGCCATGTTCACATGCTTGCAATGGTATTTTCTGATCCCTTTTGGCTCATGGTCACTAAGGGACTTTTGTTAAGCTCTTTGAGTAGCTCCACGCAATGCTTCACCTTGCCATGTTCAGGCCTGGTAGCATATAGTTTTCATACTCCAAAGTATGCTACCTGATCTGAAATTCCAGACAAGTGTTAATTTCACTAAGTCTGAAATCTGTTTACCAATTGCACTTTTGCCATGCTTGTTTGAACCTGTTAATGGATGAATTGGCCGTAGCTCAGTGTTCATCTTTTGTTAAGAATCATGAATGGATCCCTGCCATGTATTTTGTTTCCATGTTTGAGTGCTATAGCATGTTTAACTTGTTGCATTTAGATGGCTACTTGTTGTATATCGCAGACCGGTGCCATATTTGAATTGCTTGCCATTTCCAAACCGTGTCTCCGATTCCGGCGTTCTTTATTATGGCGTTCTTTATATCGTTTTCCGGCGTTCTTTGAATTGGCACACTTGGATTTCCAAGATGAGGCCAGGTTCTTTCATTCCTTGTCAAATCTTGCATATGCATCACATATCGCATCCCGCATAGCATCCCATGTTCGCATCATGTTGTTTGAGCTTTGCACGTGGTTGATTGTGTCCTTTTTGCTTGTTTGTCTTGTTTAGGTAGAGCCGGGAGACGAGTTCTCTAACGAGGAGCCCGTTGAGTTTGCTTTCGAGGATCCAGACAACTCTGACAACTTTGCAGGCAAGATGATCATACCCTCGAAATCACTTCTATCTTTGCTTTGCTAGATGCTCGCTCTTTTGCTATGCCTATGCTATGATGCCTACCACTTGCTTATCATGCCTCTCAAATTACCATGCCAAACCTCTAACCCACCATGTCCTAGCAAACCGTTGATTGGCTATGTTACCACTTTGCTCAGCCCCTCTTATAGCGTTGCTAGTTGCAGGTGAAGATTGGAGACCCTTGTTGGCACATTATTTACTTGTTGGGATATGTAACACCCTCGATGCGACTATATCTCCCACGTGTCGAGGCACGACTTAGAGGCATAATCGCATTGAAGGCATATGTCGCAAGTTAGGCAATCTTCACAACATCCCATGTAATATATATGTAATAAAAGGGGAGATAACATAGTTGGCTTACACTCGCCACGTCAATCAAGGTACATAAAAAACATTACATCATCCAAACACTCATGGCCCGACTTACGGCGCCAAAATAAAAGATAACCCAACATGCGACACGGTCCCGATCACCCCCAACTGGGCACCACTACTGATCATCAGGAAAGGAAACATAGTAACATTGAGAGTCCTCGTCGAACTCCCACTTGAGCTCGCGTGCGTCACCTGGAGTGGAATCATCAGTCCCTGCATCTGGTGTAATAGTAATCTGTGAGCCACAGGGACTCAGCAATCTCGCACCCTCACGATCAAGACTATTTAAGCTTATAGGTAAGGCAAGGTAAATATGTGGAGCTGCAGCAAGCAACTAGCAAATATGGTGGCTATCCTGTTCGCAAAAGAGAGCGAGAAGAGGAGGCAAAGCGCAAATGCATAACTAGATGGCAAATCCTGCAGCAAACATTACTCCAACACCGTGTCCACTTCCCGGACTCCGCCGAGAAGATGCCATCACGGTAACACACTCAGTTGATTCATTTTAATTAAGTTAAGGTTCAAGTTATCTACAACCGGACATTAACAAATTCCCATCTGCCCATAACCGCGGGCACGGCTTTCGAAAGTTCAAATCCCTGCAGGGGAGTCCCAACTTAGCCCATGACAAGCTCTCACGGTCAACGAAGGACTAGACCTCCTCCCGAGACGTTCCGATCAGACTCGGTATCCCGGTTCTTCAAGACAACTCCGGCAATGGTAAAACAAGTCCAGCAACACCACCCGCTGTGCCGACAAATCCCGATAGGAGCTGCACATATCTTGTTCTCAGGGCACACCGGATAAGCTAAGCGTACGGGAGCCAACGTAACCCAAGTTGCCAAGGGACGGCCCCGCATGGTGCTCTAGGTTGGACCAACGCTCAGAGGAGCACTGGCCCGGGGGTTTAAAATAAGATGCCCCTTGAGTCCACGAAACCCAAGGGAAAAGGCTAGGTGGAAAATGGTAAAACCAAGGTTGGGTGTTGCTGGAGGAGTTTTATTCAAGGCAGACTGTCAAGGGGTTCCCATTATAACCCAACCGCGTAAGGAACGCCAAATCCGGGAACATAACACCGATATGACGGAAACTAGAGCGGCAAGAGTGGAACAAAACACTAGGCGAGAGGCCGAGCCTTCCACCCTTTACCAAGTATATAGATCATTAAGATAACAAGATAATACAATGATATCCCAACAAGTAAATAATGTTCCAACAAGGAACGGCCTCCAATCTTCACCTGCAACTGGCAACGCTATAAGAGGGGCTGAGCAAAGCGGTAACATAGCCAATCAACGGTTTGCTAGGATATGGTGGGTTAGAGGTTTGACATGGCAATTTGGGAGGCTTGAAAGCAACTGGTAGGCATCGTAGCATTGGCATAGCAAAAGAGCGAGCATCTAGCAAAGCAAAGATAGTAGTGATTTCGAGGGTATGATCATCTTGCCTGCAAAGTTGTCAGAGTTGACTGGATCCTCGAAAGCAAACTCAATGGGCTCCTCGTTAGCGAACTCATCTCCCGGCTCTACCAAAACAAGACAAACAAGCAAACGGAACACAATCAACCACGTGCAAGGATCAAACAATATGATGCAAGGATAGTATGCTATGCGGGATGTGATGCGGGATGCATATGCAAGATGTGAGAAGGAATGCATGAACCTGGCCTCAACTTGGGAATCCAAGTGTGCCACTGGAAATATGAGATGAAATCGCTTGAAAACGATATGAAGAACACCGGAATCGGAGTTACGGTTTGGAAATGGCAAGCGATTCAAACATGACACCGGTTTGCGATTTACAGCAAGTAGCCATCTAAATGCAACAAGATGAACATGCTACAGCAGCCAAACATGGCATCAAAATACATGGAAGGGATGCATTGAAGATGCTTAACAAAAGTCTAGCACTGAGCTACGGCCAATTCATCCATTAACAGGTTCAAACCAGCATGGCAAAAATGCATATGGTAAACAGATCTCAGACTTAGTGAAATTAACACTTGTCTGGAATTTCAGATCAGGTAGCACTCTTCGGAGCAACAAAACTACATGCTACAGGACCTGAACATGGCAAAGTAAAGCATGGCATGGATCTACTCAAAGAGATTAACAAAAGTCCCTTAGTGACCTTGAGCCAAAAGGGATCAGAAAATACAATTGCAAGCATGTGAACATGGCAAAAACATAACCAGTTATCAGACTTTGTGAAAACTGGAGCATGCTGAAAACAGATATCAAGTAGGCATGTTTACGAGCTCGATGCACTCACTACGAAGCAAGTCGTGACAAGCTAAGCATACACCCATCAAGAATACACAAAATGCAAGCTAGACATGGCAAGAACAATAGCATAGCATGCACGGATCAACTACAACATCACCGGCAAAATCGCTAACAAGTAGACAATCTGCCCAGATTCACGAAGTAGCAAAAGTAGAGCTCGATTGACTCAAGCTAGGTTGCTCCATAATTTCACACAAAGACATGGATGGATAGAGAACTACAAGATTAACAAAACATCCTTACTGATCATCCTCAAAAGAGGCATGGATCACTAGGAAACAACATGAACATATGGCCATATGAGATAAACAGCTCAAGGACTTAGTGGAAATGCTAAGTCCCTGAAATCAGCTTTACCAAGTGCCTCACTTTGCAAACTTGTGCTAGTCACCACACACATCACAAAAATACATGGTTTGCACCTCTGGAAAGATGGCAAAACTCTTAAAAAAACATATGTAGAGCTCATGGGCATATCATGCACACATTAATCATGGCAAAAATGACAAATATCTAAATGGAGTAGCAGATCTGACAAATATCTCAAGTAGCCCTCTTCTAACAGCATTTTGGGCATTAAGATGAACTCAAATGAAAATGATGCAATGGAATGAAATGATGCACTCTCTGAGATGAACATTTTGATATGCTATATGCCCAAAACGGAGCTACGGATGTGGAGTTACGGCATGATGAAGTTGCAAGAAAAATATGCAGACTTGGGGGGAAAACGGAGTCAACCCCTAGGGTTTCACTATAGCATCTGAATCCAGATCTGGGCACGCATGTGATTCGAGGATGGCTGGGGAGCTTGCCGGAGTTCGTCGTCAGACTTGGCAAGGCACGCCGGCCGGAGGAGAGGAGGACGACGGGGCGGCGTGGTGCGGTTGCAACGGAGGGCCTCGGCGGCGCGGGGCGACAAGGAGGGCCGGAGACGGGCGGTGGCGGCGACCGGAGAACTACGGCGGCGGGGCGGCAAAGTTCCGGCGATGGCGCGTGGCGGCGCCGGTGGCCGGGCGTGAGGGAGAGGCGGCGCGTGCGGGATGGAGGCGGCGGGGCGACGTGGGCCGCGGGGGCCCCGAGCGGGCTCGGCGAGCCGCGGGCGCTGAAGTGGCGATGTGGGGCGCCGCTCGCCACATGGCGCGCCCCAGTTGGCGGCGGCGATGTGTCCGGATGAGGCGGACGGACGTGTCCTGCGCGCAGATGAGGAGCGGGGCTAGGTTTAGGGTGGTTTGGATCCGGAATTTCGGGGAGGGGATATTTATAGAGGTAGGAGGAGCTAGGAAGCTCCAAATGAGGTGCGGTTTTCGGCCACGTGATCGTGATCGAACGCTCTAGAAGATGGAGAGGGTTTTGGTGGGTTTTGGGCCAAAATGGAGGGGTTTTGGGCTGCAACACACACGAGGCCTTTTCGGTCCCTCGGTTAACCGTTGGAGTATCAAATGAAGTCCAAATGGTACGAAACTTGACAGGCGGTCTACCGGTAGTAAACCAAGGCCGCTTGGCAAGTCTCGGTCCAATCCAGAAATGTCTAATCCCCACACACGAAAGAAAGGTAGAAATGACCACCGGAGGAGAACGAAGTGCCGGAATGCAAAACGAACAACGGGGAAAATGCTCGAATGCATGAGATGAACACGTATGCAAATGCAATGCACATGATGACATGATATGAGATGCATGACAACGACAACAACAACACAGATACAAAAACCCGAACCCAAGAAAATAAAATAACTTAAAGCCGGAAACGGCAAGAGTTGGAGTACAAATTGGGAAAGTCATATCCGGGGTGTTACAAGATATCACTATATTATCTTGTTATCTTAATGCATCTATATACTTGGTAAAGGGTGGAAGGCTCGGCCTTTTGCCTAGTGTTTTGTTCCACTCTTGCCGCCCTAGTTTCCGTCATATCAGTGTTATGTTCCCGGATTTTGCGTTTCTTACGCGGTTGGGTGATAATGGGAACCCCTTGACAGTTCGCCTTGAATAAAGCTTTTCTAGCAATGCCCAACCTTGGTTTTACCATTTGCCACCTAGCCTCTTTTTCCCTTGGGTTTCCGGAGCCCAAGGGTCATCTTATTTAAACCCCCCCGGGCCAGTGCTCCTCTGAGTGTTGGTCCACCTCGTCAGCCGCCGGTGGGCACCAGGGGCAACTCTGGGCTGGCCTACCGGAAGTTTGGACAATCTGAGTGTGCCCTGAGAACGAGATATGTGCAGCTCCTATCGGGATTTGTCGGCACATTCGGGCGGTGTTGCTGGTTTAGTTTTACCTTGTCGAAACGTCTTGTAACCGGGATTCCGAGTCTGATCGAGTCTTCCCGCTAGAAGGAATATCCTTCGTTGATCGTGAGAGCTTGTCATGGGCTAAGTTGGGACCCCCTACAGGGATTTGAACTTTCGAAAGCCGTGCCCGCGGTTATGGGCAGATGGGAATATGTTAATGTCCGGTTGTAGATAACTTGAACCTTAACTTAATTAAAATGAATCAATTGTGTGTGTTACCGTGATGGTCTCTTCTCGGCGGAGTCCGGGAAGCGAACACGGTGTTGGAGTAATGCTTGTCGCAGGTTGTTCTCTAGTTATTCGATCGTGCATTGCCTTCTCTTCTCGCTCTCATTTGCGAATAGGTTAGCCACCATATATGCTAGTCGCTTGCTGTAGCTCCACATATTTACCTTGCCTGACCTATAAGCTTAAATAGTCTTGATCGCGAGGGTGCGAGATTGCTGAGTCCCTGTGGCTCACAGATTACTTCCAAACCAGATGCAGGGCCTGATGACTCCGTACCAGATGACGCATTTGAGCTCAAGTGGGAGTTCGACGAGGACTCAAGCCGTTACTATGTGTCTTTCCCTCATGATAAGTAGTGGTGCCCAGTTGGGGCGATCGGGACTGTGTCGCATGTTGGGTTGGTCTTTTATTTTGGCACCGTAGTCGGGCCATGAATGATTGAATGATGTAATGCTATTTATGTACTTTGTTTGACGTGGCGAGTGTAAGCCAACTATGTACCTTCCCCTTTTATTATCTATATTACATGAGATGTTGTGAAGATTACCTTACTTGCGACATTGCTTTCAATGCGGTTATGCCTCTAAGTCGTGCTTCGACACGTAGGAGATATAGCCGCATCGAGGGCATTACACTTCCTCCCACACCGTCGGCAGCACCTGCACGGACGCAGATCCCAGGAAACGCTCGATCCCATCTCCCTCCTCTCGCTCTTCCTCACGACCGAACCTCCCATCTCCCTCTCCATCGCACGTGCCACCTCCCGCAGGAAAGGAGAGGAGTGAGGCGGCCTGGACGACCACCACGCAACCCCGTGAGCTCGCCGCCCTCGACCCGGCTCGCCCTCGACGTGCCTTCGCCGGAGCCCTTCCTCCGGCCTCCCACGACAGCGGCATCGTGCCCTCAAGCGCCTTGCCTCCCGCAGCCGTGCCTGGACCTCCTCGCCGCCTCCTCGTCTACCCGGAGCCACCACGTCATCAGCAAGCAGTCCCGCCGGAGCAGCTCTTATCCCACACACTTCTCCTCCCGTTTCTCCTCGTCGCCACCAAGTACCTCGCCACCGGCAGCAGCAGCAACTGCTCCACCCTCTCGCCGACGTAGCGCCCGGACATTCCCCGTGCCTCGTCTTCGACCTCGGCTTCCGTGTCCCATGGCCCCGAGCGCCACCACCAGCAGTTCTGGTCGTCCCCGTCGCAGAGTTCCTCGCCGCCCTTCCTCACCTCGTCTTCGGCCCTGCCCGTCGGAGCCACGCCTCCCGGTGCCTGCAGCTGCGTCGCTGGTCTTCCTCCTCGAGCCGGCATCTTTCCCTTTGGCATCTATTTAGGTGCAGCGCCACAAGTTTCGCCTTTGTGCACCCGTGTGATGTTGACCGTGGAGTTCCACCAGCTGCTAGCATCACTCCGTTGCTTCCTCCCTGAATGGTTTCACCAAGTGCCTTCCGGCGTGACCAAGACCGCGAGCACCACAGATCCGCCAAGTACCTCGACGCCTGACGCCTAAAATGATCACCGAACCGGAAATAACGCCATGTACTAGGTCAACGAGGACCACCAAGTTCGTCTTCCGACGTCTCCGAAATCGCCAAGTACCACGACTATACGTGAACAACCACCGTTGACCCCAAGTAACTCGGATTCGTCAAGTCCCTCTACGAAAACGTGTACCACTACCGTCGCAAGGATCGA
Source organism: Triticum urartu (assembly GCF_056163025.1). Lineage (NCBI taxonomy): Eukaryota > Viridiplantae > Streptophyta > Magnoliopsida > Poales > Poaceae > Triticum > Triticum urartu. The sequence goes on along the minus strand of NC_141879.1, from coordinate 410,380,217 downwards.
GACCGACAAGTCCGAAGATGCAAGTACCACTCCGAACCATGTATGACTACCGTCGCTGAAGAACCGTGTAACGCAAGCGCCAAGTTCGATTACAATCGTTGTGAACCGCTTTCGGAACGTGTATCACTATGCCTAAGTACTACTGCGCCCGAAGACCACGGATCCGTGAAGTTCCGCTACCGTCGTCGTGGACCCGACAAGTTCGTGAGTACAACTACTTCCTCTACGAGCCGCGAGAACTGCTACTTTTACTACCGTCGCGAGAACGTCTACTTCCTTTGACGAACTTGATCCGTTCCGAAAACGCACGCTTCAAAGGTATAACCCCGAGACGACCGTCCGAGAACGAACGCTTGTGATGTGTTGTATGAGATGCATGTGTTTGCCCCATGCCCGATTTGATCCTTGCACGTTTCTCGTTTCCTTGCCACCATCATGTGGGACACCCGGCTACCGGGATCACCCCACCATCTTTTGACACACTCACACCCACTTCCTTTTGCATCGGTATCTACATGAGCTATCGGATCATTAGAACGTTGCCGTGGCACCGTTTTCGTTATCATTGTCGTGGCACCCCTTTCGTTTCCGCCACGATGACAAATGCTCCATATTATGTTCATGTCAACCTTTTCATAAAATTGCATAATACATGCATATGTCATCCGCATCATGATAATAACATTTAAAATGTTTAAAAATTGTTGTTGCATTAAATTGCTAAATGCATATGGGGATTTGCCAGAATTGTTGTTTGACGTGTTCGGCCCCATTTAAATTGCCTAGATAGTTAGTTTGTTTATGCTTCACACTCTTGCCATGTTTATCAACATTTAATATTGTTGGGTACATAACCGAGAGAGAACTAAATAAGTCATGTGTTGTTTCGTCAATATGCAACTCGTTGCATATTGAGCTCCACTTAATTTGTAGTATTGTTTGTGCACTTTGCCATGCCATGCCTCATTAAACCGGACATGCATCATACTTGGTTGTGCATCATGCCATGTTATGCTTGGTTGTTTACTATGTTGTTTGCTTCTTTCCGGTGTTGCTTCTTCTGGTTATTTCCGATAACGTCGCGTTTGTGAGGATCCGTTCGACTACGTCCGTTTGTCTTGTTCATGGACTCGTTCTTCTTCCTTGCGGGATTTCAGGCAAGATGACCATACCCTCGGAATCACTTCTATCTTTGCTTGCTAGTTGATCGCTCTATTGCTATGCCGCGCTACCTACCACTTGCTATATCATGCCTCCCATATGTCCATGTCAAGCCTCTAACCCACCTTCCTAGCAAACCGTTGTTTGGCCATGTTACCGCTTTTGCTCAGCCCCTCTTTTAGCGTTGCTAGTTGCAGGTGGAGAGGATGTTTTTTCCATGTTGGAACATGGATATGTTGGGATATCACAATATTTATTATGTTAATCAATGCATCTTTATACTTGGTAAAGGGTGGAAGGCTCGGCCTTATGCCTGGTGTTTTGTTGCACTCTTGCCACCCTAGTTTCCATCATACCGGTGTTATGTTCATTGATTTTGCATCCCTTACGCGGTTGCGTGTTATGGGAACCCCTTGACAGTTTGCTTTGAATAAAACTCCTCCAGCAAGGCCCAACCTTGGTTTTACATTTGCCTAACAACCTATACCTTTCCCTTGGGAGTAATTAATCCCAGGGTCATCTTTATTTTAACCCCCCCGGGCCAGTGCTTCTCTAAGTGTTGGTCCGAACTAGAGCCCCTCGCAGCGCCACCTTGGGGAAACTTGAGGGCTGGTATTAGTTGTATGGATTGCTCATCCGGTGTTGCCTTGAGAACGAGTTATGTGCAGCTCCTATCGGGATGTCGGCACATCGGGCGGCTTTGCTGGTCTTGTTTTACCATTGTCGAAATGTCTTGTAACCGGGATTCCGAGACTGACCGGGTCTTCCCAGGAGAAGGAATATCCTTCGTTGACCGTGAGAGCTTGTGATGGGCTAAGTTGGGACACCCCTGCAGGGTTTGAACTTTTGAAAGCCGTGCCCACGGTTATGTGGCAGATGGGAATTTGTTGATGTCCGGTTGTAGAGAACTTGACACTTGATTTAATTAAAATGCATCAACCGCATGTATAGCCGTGATGGTCTCTTCTCGGCGGAGTCCGGGAAGTGAACACTGTTCTTGTGTTATGCTTGAATGTAAGTAGATTCAGGATTACTTCTTGATCACTTCTAGTTCACGACCGTGCGTTGCTTCTCTTCTCGCTCTCTTTTGCGTAAGTTAGCCACCATATATGCTTAGTGCTTGCTGCAGCTCCACCTCATTACCCTATCCTACCCATAATCTTAAATAGTCTTGATCTCACGGGTGTGAGATTGCTAAGTCCTCGTGGCTCATAGATAGTTCCAAACAGTTGCAGGTGCCGATGATACCAGCGCAGATGGCGCAACCCAGCTCAAGTGGGAGCTCGATGAAGATCTTGATCGTTGTTTTGTTTCCTTTTTGGATGATCAGTAGTGGAGCCCAGTTGGGATGATCGGGGATCTAGCATTTGGGGTGGTCTTTCTTTATTTTGGTTCCGTAGTCGGTCCTTGATTGTATTCTGGATGATGTATGTTTAACTTGTTATATGTGTGAAGTGGCGATTGTAAGCCAACTCTTTATCCCTTCCTTATTCAGTACATGGGATTGTGTCAAGATTACCCCTCTTGCGACAAACCTACCATGCGACTATGCCTCTAAGTCGTGCCCCGACACGTGGGAGATATAGCCGCATTGTGGGTGTTACACACATCATCATCACCAACTCTATTTTTTTATAAGATTAGAGTTGACATGGCCAACCCGCGCTATCACCATATTTCTTGGCCTCCGTGCGACACCTAGCTCTAGTAATCCACCATCCCGTATTGCTTCTCTCTCCTCGTCTCTCTCAAAGTGCGGCGGGCTAGCGATTTTGCCATCTATTGAGGTTGGTTAACTCATCACATGTTAGTGACATGCCAAGAGCATTCTAAAAAAATACTGTACTCTATTGTTATGCAAAGAAGAGGAAGTGCTTTGACCGATGGACCAGACGAGACAGGCGTGCCATGCCATGAGTGGGTCCAGTTTGTTGTTTTGAACTTGTTTGGTGTAGTAGTAACACTTGGTTTTGACTATTGATAAGATTTTATATAGGGCCTAATGTATTCTTTGAGGTTGCCTTTGACTATTGATAAGATTTTATATAATTTGAAAATTATATCATTTGAAGATCCTTTCACGTTCCGTTTAAAAAAAGATCCTTTCACGTACGAATTCGACGGTATGCTTTGAGCAACTTGCATGTCCTATACTGCTCCTGTTTGGATACTCTAACTTAGCTAGAGCTTAGACTAACACATGACTAACCCTGAACTAACTGTAGCCAAAGAGGTGTTTGGATGACATGGTTACATTGACAATAAATGCACTTGATGGAGAGAGAAAAGTGATTTTTTAGTGGGCCCCACTATAACTAGCTCCAATTAGCACCACTTGGCTGGTGGGATAGAGAGAGAAAAGTGATTTTTCAATGGGCCAATGAGAACTATAACCAATTAGCACCTCTTGGGTGGGATTTTTTTGGTGGGTTTGGTGCAACTTGCTCCAATTTAACCCTCATGTTTGGATACTTTAGGGCTATTTGAGCCCCAACTAGTTCAAACTAACTCTAACCCATGGATCCAAACAGGGCCAAAGTTAGTCTCGGAAAACGCATTAAGCCCTATATACATGGACATGCGGAGTACATGATACTGGCAAACGCTCACCATTAGTAGTAGTTCATTTGTTGGTTTCGATTTTTTATTCAGCTGATGTGCTGCTAACGTCCAATATTCGCATGTGGTTGTTTCTAGAATAAAAAAGGAGGTAGTACTTACTATGGGAAAGGTGAAGTGATGGTTGCGTCGCCCGAGCAACTTATTACTCTCGGAATATGGGAGTGCCAGTGGATTCAACGAAAGAGAAATGATGGTTGGTTCGTCTGAGAAACTTATTGTGGTGAAGGTGGGGCTCTGTGATTTGACTGCTCACTAGTCATTACTACTACGGTGCAAACGACCGGGGTGAATCTTTCCCTGCAGTTGTGCACTCAATATTGCTGCATGGCAGGTGGAGCCGGATGAAGGATGTCCCACATGTCGGCGAAACGAAGTTGAATTTTTTCTGGCATTGCTATCAATCGTTCAGGATTTGTTTATATGTATGCATAATTTTAATGAAATTGTACTGTGATGCTATGAAGGTTTCAACTTTGGTTCTCGCAGGAAAATAAAAGGTTTCAACTTAGGATTCATGTGTCCTCTTGCCTCAAGATTGTCTCGTTACAACATTCCATCAAATACAAGTGATACTACCATGGCTGCTAATGCATCTCAATGGTTCACAGATCAGCGCTAATATTCACATCACAACTGAAGGCAAAGTTGTGAGAAGGTGTACAAATAAAGAAAAATATATAATTGATCGATGATGTTCATAGGCATGGCTCCATTTCTTGGGCACAATGTTCATTGGTTGGCAGCTAGTTTCACCCAGCTCTGTAGCCAAAAAAGAGGTGTATGGAGGACATCACAATCCGATCATTTTGTGCAGCTCCACTAAAATCGAGCTAATCATCCCTGTTTGCAAAGATATTCAATAAGTGTGATTAGCATAATAGTGTAACTAGATGATGAAACATAACACACACAAATAGAAGACGATGACCTCTTCAATCTCTCTTTAGGACTAACTACTTGTTGGAGAAGATTAGGCACAGAGTTGGATGAGGAGGATAGCAAAACCAATCTCCCTTTCTGCAGTCCCACAGAAATGTAAAAATGTTGCCCGTGTGACATTTTGGCGGAACTGCACAAAACACTATTATGAAAAAAGTGATTTGTGGAGTTGACAAAAAGGTCGCAATAGCACCAAGGTGAAATGGATAGCCCTATTTGCAAAAGGAGGTAGAAAGGAAACAATTACTGCCCAATAACAAGAGTTGAAGACACATACGCCAACCAAAAAGAAGCATATTCCATGTAATAAGGGAAAGATAGCAACATGGTGGTTTATCAAAAAACGTTTGAGGACGAGATTGCAAGGTGGTAAGTACGCCGGCCGAGATACCTTTTAAGCAAACAACTAAAGAAGATCCACATGCAGGATTTTCCACAAGCAACAACATGGGAAGATGGGCAATGGAGCAAGGCCAGAGGAAGCTGTACTTGAGGGTTGTCGGGATGTAACTAGGAGGGCGCCGGCGGCCGAGATCTTCCCATAATGTGGCAGCGAGCAAATGGCGAAGGCTCTACCGCGCCAGAGCTTGGTTAGTGAGAACGGCGGGTACCACGGATCAGGACGTGCTGCCTCAATGCCGTCGAGCGGAGAAACGATGCACATCCTCCCTTTCCGTTGGCGGACAGGATGCAGCCGGATCAGTGTCCAACGGTGAGAGAGAGAGGCCACCACCGCCTTGTGTGAGATGGTGTGACGAGAGACAAACCCCGGCAGGAAAGCTCCATTGTATATAGTGGAGCGGATTTTTCTTTTTTCCCGATGACAATCATTTTAGGGGCAATTGCATTTTTACCCCTAGTTGGTTCCTACATGGGTTTTGCCCTTACTTTTCGAGCTTGCTCAGTTATGCCCTTACTTTTTCCGTCGTGGTCCCTTGAATGCCCTTTGACCGTTTGACCAAAACTTTGAAAATTCATAACTAATTCATATGAACTCAGAAAAATGCAAATAAGATATCAAAATGTTTAGATAAACATTACCTGTATGTGCATGTCATTTGCATTCAGGACAAAAGCACCCTTTAAACTACCTGAGGTAATTAATGTTATTAAGATTATTATAAATCAAAAGGTATAAACAATATTTTTCCATGAATAAAAATTACATGCAAATGTAGGTGATGTTTTCTGAATATCCTCATATCTTATTTGCATTTTTGTAAGTTTGTATCAACTTGTTATGAAGTTTCCAAATAATGGTCAAATTCGTTAGAACATTCTTAACAAGAAGATACGAGCTCCGAAAAATGCAAATGAGATATCTGGATGTTCAGAAAACATCACCTACATTTGCATGTAATTTTTATTCATGAAAAAAATATTGTTTATACCTTTTTATTTTTAATAATATTAATAACATTAATTACATCCGGTAGTTTAAAGGGTGCTTTTGTCCTGAATGCAAACGATATGCACATACAGGTAATGTTTATCTGAACATTTTGATAACTTATTTGCATTTTTCTGAGTTCATATGAATTAGTTATGAATTTTCAAAGTTTTGGTCAAACGGTCAAAGGGCATTCAAGGGACCACGATGGAAAAAGTAAGGGAAAAACTGAGCAAGCTTGAAAAGTAAGGGTAGGAACCAACTAGGGGTAAAATGCAATTGTCCCATCATTTTATATTCTGTATGTGCCATTGAGGAATATAGATTTATTTAATACTGACATATCAAGTCGAACTTTGTTCCGTGTACGCGTGGTACATGACCCTCCTTCGAGTAAACAACTGCTACAAGCGTCAAATTATCACGTGCGCTGCCTTTTCGTACAAACATGAACTCCACTGTGTCCCCGCGCAGGTGTGGCTGGGAACGAGATGTGAGTACGTGCGTCGTGCGAGTACCTCTTCTTTAGGTGTAGGTTCGTACGTGGGTGGGTGTGAGAGAGATGGTTTGTGTGAAACAGAGGCAATGTGTCGGTGATATCTCAAACAAAAAACGTAACATTTGCAATGTGTGTCAAACAGAGTCATGGATATATCATATATGGAGGGAGCGATCCACGACAAGAGAGTGGAGGGATCATCAGCGTGAGATATCGATAGAATCCAAAATAAGGATGAAGTTTGTGGTTGCGCGATCGATAAAGAGTGCCATCGAATTTGTGTTTGCCCACGTCAAAGATACAAGGCGGCTGGCCTACTGGAATTTGAGAGGGCAGAGGTGCAGTTTTTCTCTGTGGCCTGAATACCTACCTACAACATTCGACTATCGGTGTGTGGGGGGTGGAGGGGGCAGAGACCTAACTATAGAGAGGTAGATCGACTAGTATATGTATGGAGAAGGAGAGAGACCTAGGTATGTGTTGAGGGAGATCGATCGGCATCCATGCATATGTGTAGCATAGGAATAAGGTTGGGAGAAAGACAAAGGTAGAGTGCTGGAGGGTTGTTGGTGGAGTTGCTTCTCACAAATGGTGGGAGAGGCCTACTAGACAAATGGAGGGTACGAGCGCAATATCAATAAGAGAGGGCCGGGGATGTCTACCTGTTTATGCACGTGCGTGTGAGAGACGGGTCGGGAGGCATGCAATGTTGATGAGGAGGGACGATATTGTTGTGTTAAGCAGACATAACTACATAGGAAGATCAACCATCGTGTGTTTGAGAAAGGGAGAGACATAACTAGTGAGGTAAGTCTACCGGTGCGTGGGTGATGTCTACTACACAACCTTCTTCTTCACCACATCATGTGTGGGTTCAATCCTCTTTTTGGAGCTCCTTATTAATGAGATTAGTTGAATAGGAGGCTCCTCCTTGTTACCTGATTCATCATAAGAAATAATAGTAGGGTATTGGGAAGTCTCTTCCCTTTCATTACTATTCTCTTCATCTTCTATTTGTTTTCTTTTCTTTATGTAATTGGCAATATAAGGATTTTCAATGCAATTCACCGCACAATACATATAAATCTTCTCTAGATCAAAATCAAGAAATTTATCAAGATCAAACTTTGGAATACCCTCAGTTATACGTTTCATTTTCTCATACCCCAAAAGAAGACTAAGCTATTTATGATGCTCAAGGGTAATCAAATTACCACAATTTTTGGATACGATTCGGTCATGAAACAATTTGCACTGCAGATTTAAATGACCATGTTCATTGCAAAGTTCACAAGGGGCGCGAAAAATATTGAATTTTTCAGCACAATCATCAAGACTTTCTTACAACAATTTAGTTTCTAAGTACTTATGCCTCTTGCAATATCTCTCTTCCCTATTTGGTATGTACTTGCAAACACAATGCACTCCACAAAAATTGACTTGTTTATAGGAGACATTTTCATCATAACTAGTGCAATCATCATTAGTACTATGGATATTCAAGGAGTTCATACTAACAACATTGCAATCATGCGCATCATTCAAAGATTTAGTGCCAAACATTTTAATGCATTCTTCTTCTAACACTTCGGCACAATTTTCCTTTCCATCATACTCACGAAAGATATTAAAAACATGAAGCGTATGAGGCAAACTTAATTTCCATGTTTTTATAGTTTTCTTTTATAAACTAAACTAGTGCTAAAACAAGAAAAAAAAGATTCGATTGCAAGATCTAAAGATATACCTTCAAGCACTCACCTCCCCGGCAACGGGGCCAGAAAAGAGCTTGATGTCTACTACACAACCTTCTTCTTGTAGATGTTGTTGGGCCTCCAAGTGCAGTGGTTGTAGGACAATAGCAAATTTCCCTCAAGTGGATGACCTAAGGTTTATCAATCCGTAGGAGGCGTAGGATGAAGATGGTCTCTCTCAAGCAACCCTGCAACCAAATAACAAAGAGTCTCTTGTGTCCCCAACACACCCAATACAATGGTAAATTGTATAGGTGCACTAGTTCGGCGAAGAGATGGTGATACAAGTGGTATATGGATGGTAGATAAAGGTATTTGTAATCTGAAAAATATAAAAACAACAAGGTAACTAATGATAAAAGTGAGCGTAAACAGTATTGCAATGCGTTCAAACAAGGCCTAGGGTTCATACTTTCACTAGTGCAAGTTCCCTCAACAATAATAACATAATTGGATCATATAACTATCCCTCGACATGCAACAAAGAGTCACTCCAGAGTCACTAATAGCGGAGAACAAACGAAGAGATTATGGTAGGGTACGAAACCACCTCAAAGTTATTCTTTCCAATCAATCCGTTGGGTTATTCCTATAAGTTTCACAAACAGCCCTAGAGTTCGTACTAGAATAACACCTTAAGACACAAATCAACCAAAACCCTAATGTCACCTAGATACTCCAATGTCACCTCAAGTATCCGTGGGTATGATTATACGATATGCATCACACAATCTCAGATTCATCTATTCAACCAACACATAGAACCTCAAAGAGTGCCCCAAAGTTTCTACCGGAGAATCACGACGAAAACGTGTGCCAACCCCTATGCATAGGTTCATGGGCGGAACCCTCAAGTTGATCAACAAAACATACATCAAGTGATTCATGTGGCATCCCATTATCAACACAGATACGCAAGGCAAGACATACATCAAGTGTTCTCAAATCTTTAAAGACTCAATCTGATAAGATAACTTCAAAGGGGAAACTCAATCCATTACAACAGACTAGAGGGGGGAGAAAACATCATAAGATCCAACTATAATAGCAAAGCTCGTGATACATGAAGATCGTACCACCTCAAGAACACGAGAGAGAGAGAGAGATGAAACACATAGCTATTGGTACACACCCTCAACCCCGAGGGAGAACTAGTCCCTCCTCGTCATGGAGAGCACCGGGATGATGAAGATGGCCACCGCAGAAGGATTCCCCCTTCGGCAGGGTGCCGGAACGGGTCTAGATTGGCTTTCGGTGGCTACGGAGGCTTCTGGTGGTGGAACTCCTGATCTATTCTGCCCCTCGATAGTTTTAGGGTACGTGGGTATATATGGGTGAAAGAAGTACGTCAGGGGAGCCACGAGGGGCCCACGAGGGTGGAGAGCGCGCCCACCTGCCTCGTGGCTCCCTCGTTCCTTTCCTGACGTGCACTCCAAGTTTTTCCGATAGCTTTCCTTCCAAAAATAACTTCTGCAGTTGGTTTCATTCCGTTTCGACTCTGTTTGATATTCCTTTTCTTCGAAACATTGAAATAGGCAAAAAACAGCAATTCTGGGCTGGACCTTTGGTTAATAGGTTAGTCCCAAAAATAATATAAAAGTGGATAATAAAGCCCAATATTGTCCAAAACATTAGATAATATAGCATGGAGCAATAAAAAATTATAAATACGTTGGAGACGTATCAGTGGGGAAAAAGAATTATAGTCGACCTAGCTATATGTAGGGAGATTGGTACGTATACATGCATGCATATTTTAGAAGCAAATAAAGTCCTGAGAAATCGACAGGGGAGATGGGTGTGGCTAGGAGGTGGTGCGAGAGGCCTACTATGTCGAGGGGGGAGGAGTGTGCGACTATGAGATTGATGAAAAGAGGGGTGGGAGTGTGCACTTGCATGGAACCGTATTGGACATAGGGGGCATGGACAGTGAGAAGAGAAGAGGGGAAGTGTGTGTTTGTGGTAGGCACACTTGGCTGGAGAGGTATATCGACCGGTGTGTGCCGTAAAGAAGGATCCGGGGCTACACACACTATGGGTGAATGACCTAAAGAGAAATAATGAATGTGCGTGATGGAGGGGACGTTGAGGGAGGGTGAGAGGGGGGCGGGCGTGTGCATGCACGATAGAAAGTTAGCGCTAGCTAGATACAAAGAGAAGAGGACTGTGAAGGTGTAAAATACGAACAGAGATCACAATTCATTATAAAAAAGTGGATACGAATATTTGAAGAAGATATCATAATGTAGAACATTGATTATAATTTGGGATAATGTGTGGCTTTTGCAGCTCAGGGCTAAATACTTGTCATAATGTAAGGGGCGAGGCACTATACTTTGTGTGATAAACACGCTGTACGTATGGAACATGGTTTAGATTATGAATATCTAGTTAGTACATCAAATGTAATATTATTTGGAATCAACATCAAGTGTACTCAAAAAATTGGATTCAAGTTCATATAGTACACATAGTTCATATCTATCTCTATAGTAATCATGTGGTGTGTTGTTAAGGTAATACACGAATGATGGTTTAAGTTGGCAACAATCATGATTGTAGATTCTTATTCAAATAGAGAAACGAATTCAAATTTAGTTCAAATTGCAGCGGTTGTATAGACATTTGTAATGCACTAAAATGTTGGTATGAGTAGGTTACATGCATTATACAGCCAACGAAAATATTTAATTGGACATAACATGGATTCATAGCTTTGAATAGCATTTGTATAGTAAACTGGGACAAGACTCTCTCTTTGTGTGGTGTGAATAGTTTTATTTTTTTCGTTTTTTTCGTTGAGGGAAGTGTGAATTGATTTGGTACATACAAGTACAATATTACACGTTAGGCTTGTCCCTAAAATTCAACCCGTGCCTTGTTATATCCCAAAAATTCAAATATCGTGCTCCCAAAACTCGCGCCTTCACAACCCGCACCTAGCTATCCCAAAATTAAAACGCACACGAAAACTCCCTCCAACTGCCAAATCCCGACACGTGAAATCCCCCTTCTATCCCTAAGCCAAAAGGGCTGCTAGTTCAAATTGGTGGGGGTACTTTTGTAACACACCCTACATTTTGGATAAGCGCGTCCCTAAGTCATGGTTCCCCCTCCCATCGCCTCCTTTTCGCCATTCAAAATCCCAGGCCGCCATAACCTCTCTGCTCCAGCCGCGAAACCCCACCCTCCTTTGTCCACCGCCTCACCGCTGCCTAGCCGGATCCTCTTCCCCGAAGACGTCGTCCACCGCAATAGCTCGACGTCCCTCATCCACCTCCTCGGATGAGGATCCTTGTCCATCTCGTTGTCCCACCGGTTCAACCGCCCCATCCACCACCTCCAAGGAGCTGCTCCGATGATCGCCTTGTCTATCGTGCCCGCTCCATCCCCACAGCACCGCCTTAACCTGCTCCACGGTAACCGCAACATCCTCACAGACTCCTGGGACGAAGCCAAGGCCTATTCGGCGCCACCAAAGAGGTTGTACACACATCGCATGGCACCTTCTCCTTAACTCGACCTCCCGATGCCGACGATGCTTGATCCTGCAGCCCCATGGCGCGGCTACCTTGAAGCCAGCACCGTGGGCGACATCTCCTCCGCGGATCTCCCCCAATGCGAGGCCCCTTCGGCAGCGGCGGCCATACCAGCCGGATCTGCTACTGATCCGGCTCTCGCTTGCTCACTCGCGCTGCTGCTGCTCCAGCTCTCGCTCACTCGCACTGCTGCTACTCTCCCCCTCGCTCGTGCTACTGCTCTGCTCCGATTTAGCTGCACTTCAATCGACTGCATCGACTTTTGGGTCAGTCAAATTTCAGGGGGTGGGGGGGGGGGCTCCCCAGAGTTAAGGAAGAACCACCCGCAACGGGGAGGGGGGCTCGCGGGAGAGGTACCCCACTATCTATCTTAGGGTTCAGGGTGGCTGCCGTGGTCACCGGAGGTGGGGGCGTAGTGGTGGGGCGGTGGCGTGGGGATCGCTGGAGAAAAAGCTCGGCGCGGGGGGCCTAGTTGGCTGGCCGGGGCGGCGAGCCGGCACGGGAACGCCGCGGGCGGCGAGGGCCGGCGGTTCAGCCGGTGTTGGTGTACAAAAATAGGTGCACCTCTTTGTACCCCATTTCCCTCTGCACGGGCAGTCAGAGCCGCGCCCACGGCCACACCAAGCAGAACGAGGTAGGTGAGCCAAGGTAAGATCGAAGCCCAAGGCAATCAAAGCAACGCCAATGCCAAGACCACAAAGAGCAGAGGGACGAAGCAAGTTCCCCCGGCAAGACCCATGCCGGGTGGCCTGAGCGGCCCCTGCAAGAATCTTGCCGGGACAGCTCGCCCCGCACCAATAGAGCGAGCCACCCTTGAGCCCATATCCCCCAGTGCCATCATCAGCGTGGGGCCAGGACTCAGGAAGGCACCTCTATGGTGGCATATAGATCTTTGTGAAGACATATTCAAGATCAGATCAGAAGACGAAGATTCTCGGCAATATCCTTGCCAAGGAAGGCCACCAGACCCCCAGCAAGGTCCTTGCCGGGGACGACAACACGCCACGGCGAGACCCTTGCCGGGCCACCCGGCAAGGCCCTCACCAAAGACGCCGGCAAGGCCACCGTTAAGCCCACGTCAACCAAGCTTCCACCGCCGTTCACATGCAGCTGCCAGCCCAACCAGCTGGGCGGGCACCTGCGTGGCAACATGCAGCTCCCAGGCCAACTCATCAAGCGCCTGCGTGGCGACATGCAGATCTTCGTGAAGGCTCCACCACCGCGCCAACTCAGCTGCCTGCCTGCCTACATGGCACCGCACACATCCCCAGCCGAGGCGCGTGTCGAAGCAAGGAGGAGCGGCGACGAACGGAACGGGCCTCGCCCCCGTCCCCGATAAAGTAAGAGGACACCTAAGCGATGCATTAAATGCATCTTGTCCTGTAATACCAGGGATAACCTCGTGCCACTGTAGACCTTTCCACCTCCTATGTGCTACTGTGGCAACCCCTTTTTTCCTATAAAAGGAGGCCCGAGGCGACGAGGAGAGGGATTCAGCTCTTTGGAACCACACGCTGACCACAGCTAGTTCGGGAGCTCAAGAACTCTCAGAAATACACCCAGCAAACCAGGACTAGGGTTTTACGCATTCTCGCTGCCCGAACCTGGGTAAACGATCCTTGTGCTGTCTACTAGCCCTGCTCTCCTCGCAACCCTGCGCCCCGGCAACTGTAGTAGAGATTCTCATGATCCCATAGGTGTCGTTCCACACCGACATCCTTGGCGCGCCAGGTAGGGGGCGCAATTGTGAGAATCTGGTCTAGTAGTTAGCCTAGCAGTTCTTCGCCGCCATGGCTGCTAAGAAGAAGACGGCCACGGCGCGATTCGTTGGGAGCCGAATGACCCATGCTGGTGCGGACGAGCAGCGGACCGGTCGCAGACAGGACCCGGGCCGCGTTCCGCGAGCACCAGCATCGCCCGGGCAGTCGGAGCCTGGCGAGCGGCGTCCTTCGCGCGCCAGACGACCGACTACATGTCGTCGGATCCAAGGGCGGAGTTGGGCCCCCCGCAGGCGGCGCGGGGCCCTCCAGGGGCGTCGTTGTGCCGACTCCGGGCGGCGCAGCGACCTCCAGGACACCTACACCGGCGACCACCGCGCGTTCTTCCCATGGTGTGCGTGCCGAGCAGCGTCACCACAATGGTGACCCTGGGCACCGCCGTGGGAAGAGCCCTGTACGTCATCGACAAGATGAGGGGGTTCAGCACGCTCGCCGAAGCGCTGGTGACAATGGCGCGCAGCCGCTGGGTCGTGACGGAGATCCTTCTAACATAGTTAGAAGTCAAAGCGCGCCGCGATCCACGCAGCTGTCGCCGCAGCCCACGCTAGCGGAAGCTTTGGCACGCGCCCAGCTGCTCCTCGACTTCCCTCCTGCTGGGGAGAAGCTCGACGAGTGGAGGGCCACCATCCGGAGCCTCGTCGCCGTCGCAAACAAAGACGATCCGCGACCAGCGGGGCCCTTGGGCCGGCGCTCCACCGAGCCACTACATGCTGGCGCTGGGAGGACCGGGGGAGCTGCGGCCACGGTGCACTCTCCTCCTCCTCGCCGGCCGCCGCGGGCGTTGGCCCATCGCGACGACGTTTGTGACAACATCTTCATAGCGTCGTCCGACCCGCGGACCCTCCGCGACCAGCGCCAGGTCCTTCGGGAGCGAGCTCACGAAGATGCTCGAACCACCGTTGAGCGCCGGCGTGAAACACGTAGCCAGTCGGACAAGCGGGCGGGGCACCACCCGGCACCGGGGGGCCCCGGCGGCCTACCTTACGAGGTGGGCTGCCCGGCTTTTACCCGTGAGCTGAGGCAGTTCCAGTGGGCGAGAAGTACACCGGCAAGACCTATCCGTCCGAGTTCCTCAGCATCTACACCATCGTGATGCAGGCCGCTGGGGTCACGACGACAACGTGCTTGCCAACTATTTCCCGCTGGCGCTCAAGCCCAATGTGATGTCTTGGTTGATGCACTTGCTGGCGGATTCCATTTCTTCCTGGTCAGATCTGTGCCATGAGTTCGCTGGTGCCTTCACAGGAGGCCACCTAGCTCATGGCCAGGCCAGTGATCTACATATCATTCCCCAGAAGGAAGGGGAGACCCTGCGCAAGTACATCTAGAGATTCAGTCGGGTGCAGTACAACATCCCCGATGTTCATCCCGCCACTCTGATTAGCGCGTTCCACCAGAACGTACGCAATCGCAAGATGCGCGAGGAGCTGGCAATGACCAAGGTTAAAGATGTGGCCGAGCTCTACGTTCTGGCCAATAGTTGTGCCCGGGCTGAAGAAGGAAGCAAGTACCCCGGCGAAGACGCCGGCGCGCAAACCGACTCTACTGATGAAGACGTCGCCACCCCGACGAAGATGAGCCGGCATCGCAACAGGAAACGCAAAGGCAAGGCCGTGCTTGCCGTTGAGGGATCTGACGATACTGGTGCCGACAAGAAGGTCAAGGCAGATGCCCCGACAAGGAGAGTGCCGGGTGCGCCGCCTGCGGGGCCCTGGTGGCTACCAACAAGCCAGGAAGCTTCGAAAAGCAATACTGCAAGATCCACCACACCAAGGGCCACGACCTCCAGAACTGCCGACAAGTCAAGCTGCTTGCTGAGAAGCAAAAGGCTGAGTACAAAAGGCGGGACAAGGAGAAGGACCAGGATGGTGCTGAGGGATCCGGCAAGAAGCATGGCGGCCAAGGAGGCCGCCCGGGCAAGGACAACCAGCAAGAGAGGCCCGCCCGGGGCCGCGACAAGAAACAAGAAGACGACGGTCACGGCGAGGACGATGAGTCTAGTGAGCAAGGGTTCCAGAAGGCTACGGAGGCCATGTGCGTCTATGGTGGCGCCTCGCTGCATACCTCTCACCGCCGGCTCAAGCAGTGGGCGCATGAGATTACAGCAACAGAGCCGTCGTTCGACGCTCAGAAGCCGCTGAAGTGGTCCAACACGCCCCTCATTTTGATGCCGAGGACCACCCTGACCGCAGTACCGCGGTCGGGTGTTTGCCATTGTTGGTCTCCCAGCAATACGCAACCTCAAGGTGAACAAGATGTTGGTTGACGGTGGGGCCGGCCTAAACCTGATCTCGCCTGCCGTATTCAAAAAGTTACAAATCCCTGTTGGAGACCTCGAGGAAACGGGCACGTTTCAAGGGGTCAATCCGGGGAGGAGCCAGCCGAAGGGAAAGGTCACACTGCCCGTGACATTTGGAGGAGAGTTGAACTATAGGATAGAGAGGATAGTCTTCGACATGGCCGAGATCCCCTTGCCCTACAACGGGATCCTCGGCCGCCCGGCATTGGCCAAGTTCATGGCGGCGTCACACTACGCCTACAACATGCTGAAGATGCTCGGGCCGTTGACCATCCTCTCCGTCCCCTCCGACAAGAAGGACGCGCTGATCTGCGCCGACCAACTCTACCGGGAAGCAGTTGCAGCAGCTGCCGTCAAGGCACCTGCTCCTGCCGCTGATGGCCCGGGAGGGAAAAAGGAGCCCGACAAGACCTCTCGCACCCACTCCGGCAAGCACACCTCCTTGGAGTGTTGTGCTACCGTTGAGGACGTGTCAGAGAGCTCTACCGACAAAAGCAAGAGATCTAGAGCCGAGTCGCCGCAGACCAAGAAGGTGCCCATCGGGGAGGATGGCACAGGAGGGCCCTTCATCATAGGCTCCACCCTCGACAGCAAATAGGAAGGTGCGCTCGTCACCTTCCTGCGGGCAAATGTCGACGTGTTTGCATGGAAAGCGTCCGACATCCCCGATGTTCCCAGGGACGCGATTGAGCACCACCTAGCTATCTGCCCCCACGTCCGGCCCGTCAAGCAGAAGGTCAGAAAGCAGGCTCTGGAAAGGCAGGAGTTCATCACAGAGGAGATCAGGAAGTTGCAAGAAGCAGGTTTGGTGAGAGGGGTGCTCCACCCGACGTGGTTGGCCAATCCAGTAGTGGTGCGCAAGGCGAATGGGAAGTGGAGGCTGTGTATTGATTACACAGATATTAACAAGGTGTGCCCTAAGGACCCCTTCCCGTTGCCGCGCATCGACCAGATTGTTGACTCCACGGCCAGGTGTGATCTGTTATCATTCCTCGACGCCTACTCAGGCTACCACCAAATCTTCATGACAAGATAGGATGAAGAGAAGACGACATTCATCACCCCATGTGGTACGTATTGCTTTTTACGGATGCCTTTCGGGTTGAAGAGTTGGCTCAACGTTTGCAAGAGCAGTCCAAATTGGTTTTGAACCTCAGCTCCATAGAAATATGGAGGCCTACATGGATGACATAGTGATCAAAACCAAGGACGGGCCAACTCTTTTGCAAGATCTGGAAGCGACATTTGCTCACCTGCGCAAGATCAACCTCAAGCTAAACCCTGAGAAGTGCATCTTTGGTGTTCCGTCCGGCAAGCTTCTTGGATTCTTTGTGTCGCAGGGTGGATCGAGGGAAACCCAGACAAGATCAAGGCTATTGAGCAGACCGAGGCGCCCAAGCGGATCAAGGATGTGCGTCGGCTCACCGGCTGCATTGCTGCCATGAGCCGGTTCATCTCCAAGTCCGCCAAGCGCGCCCTTCCCTTCTTCAAAATCTTGAAGAAGGCAGGCCCAATAGAGTGGACACCAGAAGCCGAGGCAGCACTGCAGGATCTGAAGAAATACCTTTCCTCCATGCCGATACTGGTTGCGCCTAAACCACAAGAGTCGTTGCTGCTGTATCTGGCGGCGACGAATCAAGTGGTCAGCGCCGCACTGGTGGCACAGAGGGAGGTCGACGAGGAGGCAGCAATGGTGGCAGAACCAGCGAATGGCAAGCCAAAGATTCCCCCGACAGAGTCTGGTGCCACCAAGGTAATGACCGCGCAGTCGAGTGAAGTGGTGCCAAAGAAGAAGATGATGCAGCACCCGGTTTATTTTGTCAGCTCCCTCTTGCACGGGGCTAGGTCAAGGTATTCCGGTGTGCAAAAATTGCTCTTCGGCCTCCTTATGGCCTCGAGGAAGCTGCGTCACTACTTCCAGGCCCACGAGATCACTGTCGTCACCCGCCTCCCATTGCAACGGATACTGCACAACTCGGACGCAACCGGAAGGATTGTGGAATGGGCCTTGGAGTTGTCAAGTTTCGGTTTGAAGTTTGAAAGTACCTCGACAATTCAGAGCAGAGTCTTGGCGGAATTCATTGCAGAATGGACCTCGACGCCCGACGAAGAAGTCCAGGAGACCACTCTCCCCGGCAAGGAAGAAGACCGCGACTGGATCATGTACTTTGATGGGGCCTTCTCGCTGCAAGGCGCTGATGCCGGTGTGCTAATCATCGCACCCACCGGAGAACACCTCAAGTGCGTGATCCAGATGCACTTCCCCAAGGAGATGTCCACCAACAACACCGCCGAGTAAGAGGGATTTCTTGCCGATCTCAGGATCGCGGCAGACCTCGGGGTTAAGAAGCTCATCGCCAGGGGCGACTTCCAGCTCGTTGTCAGGCAGGTCAACAAGGATTATCAGAGCCCATTGATGGAAGCCTCCGTAGATGAGGTGAGGAAGCTGGAGGAATGCTTTGATGGTATCCAGGCGGAGCACATCCCCCGAGCGGAAAACGACATCGCCGATTACCTGTCAAAGCGTGCCGCATTCAAGCTACCTGTGGAACCAGGTACCTTTTTGCTCCAGTTAACTCAACCATCTATCGAACCATCAGCGTGGCAGAACAGGCGGAGGAAATCAGGTCCCAGCAAGTACTTTCCTACCGAGCCCCCTGGGGCTGCCGACAAGGGTGCTTCCGCGGACGCTGAGCCGGCCCAAGAGCGACTGGCTCTGACAGGTTGTCAAGCCATGGCCGTAGTGACAGTCGCTCTCATGGCGGAAGAAATGCCTTTGGTCCTTGCCGTCGAGCCCCAGGCTCCGGCATGGGCACAACATACCGTCCACTTCCTCCAAACAGGGGAGCTTCCTAAGGAGCAGGAAGAAGCAGAGAAAGTAGCCCGTCGGTCCGCCCTGTACCAGTTCGTCGATGACGTCCTGTACCGGAGGAGGCTAAATGGTGTGAAACTCAAGTGCATCGCCCGGGAGGAAGGACTGGAGCTGTTGGTGGAGATACATGGAAGCATATGTGGCTTCCACATAGGGTCAAGGCCCCTTGTCGGGAAGGCATTCTGGCAAGCATTCTTCTGGCCCACCACCCTCCAGGATGCTACGACACTAGTAACCAAGTGTGAAGCATGCCATTTCCATTCAAAGAAGCTTCATCAGCCGGCTCAAGCCCTTCAAACAATCCCTCTCTCCTGGCCATTCTTGGTCTAGGGGATCGATATACTGGGCCTTTCCCCCGCGCTGTCGGGGGCTTTGAGTACTTGTACGTTGCAATCGACAAGTTGACAAAGTGGCCGGAAGTGGAAGCAATGAGGAAGGTGACTGCTCAGTCAGCCGTCAAGTTCTTGAAAGGACTGGTCTGCCGTTTTGGTGTGCCAAACAGAGTCATCACCGACAACGACACGCAGTTCACAAGCCACACCTTCATGCAGTACATCCAAGACCTCGACAACAAGGTCTGTTTTGCTTTCGTGGCACATCCACGGAGCAACGGCCAAGCAGAGAGGGCAAATGCTGAAGTGTTGCGAGGCCTGAGAACGAAGACCTTTCATAAGCTGCACAAGAGTGGAAGGCGCTGGATTGATGAGTTGCCGGCGGTTCTTTGGTCGATCAGAATGACGCCAAATCGAGCCACCGGCCAGACACCTTTTGCCCGGGTATACGGGGCAGAAGCAGTTCTCCCCACGGAACTCATATACGGGTCACCTCGAGTGCTCGCTCATGATGAGCTTGAGCAAGAGCCGTTGCACCAAGATGACGCGACGCTCCTTGAGGAAGATCGTCTTCGGGCGGCTATGAGAGCGGCACGCTACCAGCAAGCCTTGCGCCGCTATCATAGCCGCAAGGTTCGTGCCCGAAGCCTTGAGGAAGATGACCTTGTTCTTCGGCGCGTTCAGTCGGCCAAGAATTCCAACAAGTTAACGCCGAAGTGGGAAGGCCCTTATCGGGTAATGCGAGTCACCAGGCCCGGCGCAGTCCGCCTGGAGACCGAAGATGCCATCCCAGTGAGCAACTCTTGGAACATCGAGCATCCTCGCAAGTTTTACCCATAAGGCGCGGCTTGCCAGGACTCCCGGCAAGCCACCTTTTGTACATGCTTTGCAGACAAGGCATGTGACTCTTTGTACAAAGCCAGGCGCAGACCCTGAGCATAAATAAATGAAGCACTGGCGCCCTATGTTATAGCATGCATGCTAGGTCGAGTCTCTTCCTTGGTTAGGGTTGATAGTACTTAGCGGCGACTAACCCCTAGCCTAGAGGTCGAGTGCGCGTCTGTCTATTCCTTTCCTGTCCTCCTTTGGTTTGCAGGGCACGTGAGCACTTCTGCTGAGCTACTCGGAAGGAAGGAAGCGGACCGGCGCCTCGACCCCGACAAGCCAGAGTTTCCGGGGGCTGCAAACACAAGGATCCAACCGCGGCAAGATGAGATTGCCAAGGGCTGCGGATCCAGATAAGTCTTTTATCCTCTATCATGCATTTCGGAACCGGACTGGGGCATGCGAAACCTCGTTTTTATCTCTAGCCTGCCGTGCTCCCCTTTTTCCTATACCTAGGGATTATTTCGTAGGTCCGGATTTGGTCATAGCCGCGGCGGCAAGGGGGTGGGACGAGGATCCTAAAGCCCACTTCATCCCTGCCTCTGCCAAGAGCGCGAGAACGGTCGAGTGGAGTGGGGGGACCGCAAGGCCTGTTGCCGGGCGAAAAACGTTTATCTTAAAACAATAACAAGGATTTGCTCCTTGTCGCGGGATTTACCCGCGAACGAAAACCCCGGCAAGCATCCCTTTTTTATTAAAAACATCCCATACAGGTATAGTTCGTGCGAGATGAAAAACATGAGCAAGGGGATTACAAGTTTTAAATTTAACAAAGGCCCGCAGGCTTACCAAATAAAAACGAGGTAAGATGCCCATAATCCCTTTCTTGTCCCTCTCCTCAGGAGGCAGGTCAAGGAGGAGAAAGGGCAAAAGGGGCGCCTAGGCGAGCTACGAGCAGCAAAAAGCACCAAGAGAACATCTCGGCGGCCACCCACGGGCGGGCCTGTGATGACGTTGCCGGAAAAGGAGCTGGAAGACGAGGCGGCAGGACCGACAATACGCGATGAAGGCGTCGGTGCCCGCGTACTCTGAGTTGACGGCCTTGCCGCCCGCCCTCTTCCTCTTCCGCAGCCTCCCGAAGCCAGCCGCCCAAGGAGACAGCCCCGCAAGGTTCAAGGAGCTAGACCTGACCCCGGCCAGCCTCTGCCGGAGGAACGGCCAGGTGCAGATGCTGCTGCTGCCGCACCCGCCCAGGCGCGGGGAGTCCGACGCCTAGTCGGAGTCGTCCCCGCTGTCCGCCCTGCTGTCCTCCTCGTCGCTCTCACCCGAGGACGAGCTTCCATCGTCAGAATCTCCATCAGAGGAGCTCTCCACGCAACATTTCAGACGGGTCCCCAAGTCTCCGAAGACCTTGACGGAGAGCTGGCCGTCCTCCATTAACTTGAAGTAGAGGACGAGCCCCGCCGTCAGGCTGTGGATGCAGGCAAACGTCTTCCATCCACGGCGGAGATACATAACTTGAGGAGCCGGGAAGTCGACGTCGACCCGCATGCCCCCGTTCCCGCAGCCCCTCATGTGCAACATGAGGGTCTGGGGCAGGGCACGCTCCATCACGCGAGCGAACGGAGTGGGGAGACGAAGACGACGACGCGGGGGCCGGCGGAGCCTGATGAAGAACTCGCAAGGCTGGTCTTCAACGTGGCCCTCCATCGGGAAGGGTATCATTGGCAGGGCGAGGCTGGCGCGCCGCCCCGTCCTCCTCTTCCCCGAGCGCTACGGCCTCTTCGCCGGCCTCGCCCCCTCCCCCTTCCCCTCGTGTTCGGTTCCACCACCACGGGTTCAGGAGGGGGAGGGACGCGCTGTCGAGCGACGACCCTCACCGCCACCGTCGAAGAACCAAGGTTCCCTTTCTCCATGGCAGATGAGAGGAAGGAGCAGAAGCAGAAGGAGATAGAAGATGGAAGAATGCGGGGTGTTGTTTCCCCCTTTCTCCTCTTTATAAAGGAACGGGGTTGAGGCTCGGCCGCCCCGCTCGGCCAATCCAGACACCAGAGGCGCGGGGAATCAGGACCGACCCGCCACCCAACCAGCGGCGGCCTGGTTTCTCGCCTCCACCGTTTGCCACCACAGTGACGCGTGGCAGACGTGCAGAACTGAGGGGACGGGTGAGGCGACCTCTCCCCACCCCGTGATCGTGGGGAGTGGACGCCTCGAAGACCACACCCCGACCCCGCTAAGTAAATGAGCCGTGCCTCCATGCCTCCCTCTTTTTACAGGGAAGACGCGAGCCGCCTCTTTACTGCGACGTGGCGCATGATTGTGGAAACCGTCCCACGCATGCCTCCCACGTCACGCCCACCCCTCCACGCTGTGCCTCACACGCGGGTCGTGGGAGGCGGAGCACGCGAAGAATCTTACCACAGTGAAAACCGCCCCACCTGCCCGCGCACCATTTTGGGCCTGGCCCAACAACATGTTGTGCTTATGTGTGGCCCAGGCCAGAGGTGTCGGTGTTCTGGGAATGGGGGTCCCCAGACTTGGTTGCCTGCGGCCTGCGGCGTGGCTCAAGCGGGGGCCAGCGCAGCCCATCTTCATCAGCTCAAGCTCAAGAACCTCGCGAGGGGCCAAGCCTCATGGGGCGGACGACGGGAAGCTTCCTCAGAGGCAGCCTCATCAGGCAGGCTCGCGAGGAGGCGGAGAGATCAAGGCAGGGGTACCTCGCGAGGAACCCGTGACACAAGGCATGACGATCGAGACCAGGCGGGCGCTGGCCAGCGCAGTGTCCTTGTTTCCCCTTTGGTGTAAAGGGGGCAAGCACAGACCAAGGCATCAGCCAAAGGTTACCATTCCGGTGCAACGAGATCAAGACCAGCCGGAGGCAGGACGGAGGTCACCGTGGAGCCCAAGACGGCGTCATCGCCAGTGCTTTTGGCAGCCGAAGACCACCTTTGGTCAGGATAACTTGTACTAGATGTTCCCCTTCGAAATGGCCAATTGTTGGGGCCCTTCCCGCTCATTATTTGGGGAGAGGCCCAGGGCCTCTATAAATAGAGCTAGCCACCACAGAAGGAAGAGAGACCACGACGGCTGAAAATATGGTAGAACCATAGCAAAGAGAGAGAGAGGCGACTGAAATCACCCTAGCAGTTCATGGCACCAGCTCAAGAACACCTCTCGCTAGGCTCTTCTTCCCTTGTACTGTCCATCATCAGCCCCAAAGGAAATCCACCACACCACACACTGGAGTAGGGTATTACACTACAACGGTGGCCTGAACCAGTATAAACCTCGTGTCTCTTGTGTTGTTCATCATTTTCATCTTAGTTCGCACGAGAGGATCGGACATAGATCGGTAGGGGAGAGATCTCCGCACGCACCCCAGTGTTCGAACCTCAAGGGTCTGCCGGAACCCGAAACCCGCCATTTGGCGCGCCAGGTGTGGGTGCGCCGGAATCTTCCTTCCACTGTTCGCGTGTGATCTTCCGTCGTGTCCATGGCTGACGCTCGTCGGGCTCGTGCCGAGCACCGGGCTTCTCATGACGCTTGCGTCGCCCAGACGGCGCCTGTCGGTGGCCCCCCTCGTCGTTCCCCGTCGCCCGCCGCCTATGCCGCCACTGGCCCAGCGGGGAACGAGCAGCAGGCCTCGTCCCAGCACCCCTCGGTGCGGTGGGATGGCTGCACCGCCACCACGTTGCTGACTCCAGCTGGCTCGTCGTCCCACGCCCGTCGCGCACCCATGGATGCACACGCCTCACTGCTCTTGGCGCGGGAGCTCCTGCACTATCGCCCCGTCGACGACCTCTACGAGGACTGACTCGCCCGCATCACCGAGCTCGTCAGTGCTGCAGGGGGCTCCCCCTTGCGGTCCCTCTCACTGCCTCGCCCTCCGTCCCATGCAGGGGGCGAGGATCAGGAGGCGCCTCCGCCGCCTCCTCCCCAAGAAGGTGCCTTGGCTCCAAGGCGTGCAGCCCCAGGGCGAGACCCTCCACGTCCGGCGCCTGCGCAGCAAGAAGGGAGCTGCCAAGAGATCCCACGTCCCCGGGAAGGTGCTCGCGCGCTCCCAGCGCCGGCGCACCAAGATCACGCCCCAGCGCCGCCATGAGAAAACCCTGCGCTGCTCCCATTGGCGGCGCGTGGTGACCCGCAAGAATGAGTCCAGCACCAGCAAAGGGCGCCGATGGCCACGGCGGCTGCCTCGCCTTCACCCCCGAGCTGCGCGGCGTCACATGGCCAGGCAAGTTCAAGCCTGACCTCCCTCCTCGCTACGATGGCAGAGCGGACCCCCCGGAGTTCCTGCAGCTCTACGAGCTGGGCATTGTAGCCGCCAACGGAGATGAGAAGGTCATGGCGAATTGGTTCACCATGGCGCTCAAGGACGGCGCCCGCACGTGGCTCCTGAACCTGGCTCCCGGCACGATCTCTTCCTGGAGCGAGATGCGCACCCGCTTCATCGCCAAGTTCCAGGGCACTCGCGACCGGCCCCCGGCTGTGAGCGACCTACGCCGCATCAAGCAACAGCCAGGAGAAACCCTGCAGAAGTACATCCAGTGCTTCAACTATGCTCGCCTCAAGATCCCCAAGGTGACTGAAGAAGCCATCATCTCAGCCTTCTCCGACGGCGTGCGTGACGTCAAGATGAAGGAAGAGCTAGCAATCCATGAAGACCTGTGCACATCCCTGGAGCTATTCAACTTGGCGACCAAGTGCGCCAAGGATGAGGAAGGGCGTCTCTCCCTCCTCGAGCTCCCGGCAGCCGACCCAGAAGAAAATAAGCTCAAGGCCAAGGACGTGAAGCGCAAGGGGGCTATCGTGCTAGCAGCGGAACCGGACACCAAGCGAGGCAGGGATCAAGCCGAGTCATCCAAGGGTAGACGGTACTGTGTGTACCACGACCTCCACACCCACAACACCAACGAATGTCAAGAGCTCAGAGCCATGCGAGATGGGCGAATCGGCCGACGCCCAGAGCGCAATGACAGGGGCCATGGCCGAGGAGGAGGAAGAGGCGGTGGACGATGGGAAGACCGTGGCCCTCGCCAGGGATGGCGTGACCGCCCTCGCGAGGACCATTGGCAGGACCAGCCTCGCGAGGGAGGCTGGAGGGACCAGCCTCGTGAGGACCGTCCCCATGGCAACGCAGGCCTCCCTCCTCTGCCGCCTCCACTAAGGAGGAACGAAGACCAACACCAAGACGATGGGGCTGGGGTCTTCCAAGAGCCGCGTGCAATTGCTTGCATCTTAGGCGGCGCCCAGGCCCCAGCCTCACAGCGCATCTTCAAGCAGTTTGCTCGCGAGGTGAATGCAGTCCTTCCCAAGCTTGAGGCCACGCGCCCTCTCAGCTGGTCTTCGTGCGCGATCACATTCAGTTCTGCAGACCAGCTCAAGCGTGCGGCAACGGCCGGAGTACTCCCGATGCTTTGCTCCCCAGTCATCAGCAATGTGTAGGTCACCAGGACCCTCATCGATGGCGGGGTAGGACTCAACGTCCTGTCCGTCGAGATGTTCGACAATCTCCAAGTGCCATACGACTAGCTTAAGCCAACCAAGCCTTTCTCAGGAGTCACTGATGGTTCCACTGTTCCAGTTGGGTAGGTTCGCCTTTCGGTCACCTTCGGGCAACGCAACAACTACCGCACCAAGCTCATCAACTTCGACGTCGCTCACATCCGCCTTCCGTACAACGCCATCCTCGGGTACCCAGCCCTGGCCAAGTTTATGGCAGTGACTCACCATGGTTACAATGTCCTCAAGATGCCAGGAAGCGGTGGAGTCATCACCGTACCCTGTGAAGAAAGGGACGTAGTGTGCTCGCTCGAGCGTGCGTTCCAAGCCACAGCAATCGAAGACCCTCAAGAAGAAGAAGACCTCACCTGGCTAGAGCCACAAGGAAGCAAGCACCTCAGGAGGTACTGCGTCGGGATTCGCGCCCGATCAGGGAGCACCGCCCTCTCGCGCATAGGAAGGCGTGCCCGGCGCCCTCCTCAGGCAGGGATCGGGGGCTCTCTCTTGGAGAGCCACCGACCTTGCCAAGGTCGTGAGGGAGGTGCTCGGGCACCACTTGGAGGGGTGCTTTCAGGCACGCTTCCCTCAGAAAGGTACAATTCAAAGGAGACAAAACCCTCAGGAGTTCATCGCAAGGAATACCCAAGAGCTACAAGAGTCCAGAGTCATGCGCGGAAGCCGCCGCTTACCTGCCGTGGCCCCGCATCCAGGCGACAATGGAGGACTGCGCGTCTGCGTAGATGTACCAGGGCTCAACCGAGCTGCGTCCCAGGAGCGCCTATGGCCTTCGGCCATAGGGCGCTGCATGGGACCACCCCACAGCTACGTCCGCATGCCCTTCGGCCTGCTAAGCGCGGTCGCTGCACATCAGCGCCTGTTGAGGAGCATTCTGGAGGCTCAGGAGGTCAGGCATCGTGCGGTCCTGGCGGAGGTGGCGATGATCGCGGAAGACCTGCACGTGCCACCAGAGCCTCCCAGGGCCCCTGGGCCTGGGGGCTCATGAGGGCCAACGTCTTCACCGCGCAACGCTCATTTTCCCAGCATCACTTCTTCCTCAACAGCACCAGGTGACATCTTTCAGAGTTCTACTTTCAGCTGAGAGCGCCCACAGGGCTGCACCATTCCCAGGCCGCGCGGGTCCGTCCCCGCGGCATGTATCCATTTTGTTTATGCTCTTTACTTACCCTGTAGGGGGCGCCCCTCGGGCTGCATCATCCCCACGCCGCTTGGGCCCGACCCAGCGGTGGTTGCTTTTACCTGTGCTTGCTTGAAATTGGATTTCTCCAATGTGCTTAACATACCTGACCTAATCACCTGCTCGATCGACGCCTATTTGAAGAGCCGCTCGCTCTGGCACGGCGTGTGTGCACGGGTCTGTCCCTGCAGCGTTGATAAACCTGAGTGGTCGAGCTCTGGCGGCGGCAGCCCCGCACGGCGCCACCTCACCAGGCCCTCAGTGCCCTGACCGCTCCCTCGGAGTGAACATAGGTTGGCTGACGACCGTAACGACAGGCCTTGTTTCTCCTCATGATTGGTGTGCACGACCTACTCCAGGAGCAACGTTGGGGGCATCGTGAGCTCTCTCTCCCTCTCTTCGGCATGGACCGCTTGCACGTTAAAAGGGGGGTACCTGAGCATCGCGACTCATGGGCTCCAACTGGCTCTCCAGCCCTCACCCCCTGGCCTTGACCCACGGCATCGTGACCTGTCATACCAGCGGCGGCTGAGCTCGCTTGAGGGCCGGGACCTGAGGACGTAGAGCATTAAGGAAAGTGCGAGGGAGTGGGAAGAAGCTCGCAAGGGCCTAGCCCAGCAGCATCTCGACCATCGCCTCTCGGGACAGGCGCCTCTCCGAGGAACTACGTCAGACACACAAGATAAGTCACGCCATCGCAAAAGCTAGACCAACGCAGCGCAAAATCCCCGCCCAGTGCAACTCTGTCACGGCGACGCTACCTTCCTTTCTCGCCCAGCAAGGATTGCCTGAGCGCTAAAGGGGACCTCCCGAGCATCGCGACTCGGGGGCTCTTACCGGACCTCGGGCCGCTCACCTCCTGGCCTTGACCACGGCATCGCGACCTGGCATACCAGCGACGGCTGAAGCTTGCCTGGGGACTGGGACCTGTCAGCATAGAGCGCCAAGTCCTCGTGAAGATAGAAAGGGGGAGCTTAGCCGGAACAGAACGGACACCTCATGCTAATTCATATTAAGGATATAGTAATTACAAAAGCACGGCAGACGCCTTGCATACCCCCGCGGGGTGTTGCTTTAATTCCTTGC
Organism: Triticum urartu; assembly: GCF_056163025.1. Lineage (NCBI taxonomy): Eukaryota > Viridiplantae > Streptophyta > Magnoliopsida > Poales > Poaceae > Triticum > Triticum urartu. Next base: position 410,352,424 of record NC_141879.1, on the reverse strand, counting down.
AGGGAACAAAAGGTGCTAACCCTAAGGAACGCTACTTGCTAGCACCTTCCCAGGCGACGCCATCATCAACAGTGGGCTGCCCAGTGCCGGCACCAACCCCATCCAGATCAGTGGCGTCGGTGGCCCGAGGCAGCTGCCTCACTCCGGGCATGGCACGAGCTCGGAGGCTCATAGTTGTCGTCGCTTGTCTCCGGGGTCGCGAGGAGTTCGGGGGAGCCACCGAAGCCCGCAGTCCCTCCGCTGTCGCCTGAGGAGCTGCAGGAAGACCAACGGGCGGGGCTGGTCCTCGCCAGTTCGTCACCACTGCCACTTCCCTTAGGGAAGCATTCCAGCCGACGTCCTTCTGCATTAAAGACCTTGAAAAACATCAAGGAGGCACCGTCGTATTCAAGATGGATCACCAAGGTGCCGTCCACGCGACAGACCCGGGCAATCTCACCCCAGCCCCGGGTCATGAAGACCTTGCCCGGAGCGACGACCGCGACCTCCGCTCCGGTTGCAGGGGTGCCACAGTCGGCGTGCTGCAGCCAGAGCTCCAGGGCCCCGCTCGGCGGCATCTCGAAGGCGAAGGATGGAGGAAGGCGGATCCACAAAGTTGGAGGCATGGCGGCATGAAGCACAAGCTCGCGAGAGGAGTGCTCCGCGTGGACTCCAGGGGGGACGACGCCCACCACTATGACTCGCCGGCGTCGGCGGCGACGCTGTCGGTGTTGCTCGTTGCCCTCCCCCCTGGGGCCTACGACACATGCGTGCAAGGGCAGCAGAAACCCAGGCGGATGCCGCTCGTACCATGGCCTTGACACCACCTGCCAGGCGCCTTCGTCCCGGTGACAAAGGATTGGCGGCTTCTTCGGCGGGAGGGGGTCAGGACCCTCTCTGGGGGCCTTTCCCTTCTCCTCAGCTGAAAACCGGCGGATCGGTGCCATTGGCACAAGAGGAGGCAAGGATGAGGAAGAAGAAGAGGAGGAGTGACGGCAAGGGGTGAATCGGCGATGCTCACGCGGCCCCGTACTTATAGCCAAGGAAGGCCAACTGCCGGGCATCGTGACCTCAGGTAATCGTGACCCATATCTTTGCATGCAGGGACATGTCAAGTCGTGCAGTTGCCGAGGCGTCGTGGGAAGTGCAGACGCCCACGCCCAATCAACCGCCACGCGGCGCCCAAGGCCGCAGGCTGTTAGGGCCTGTGGCGCTTCGCGCTTGCCCCTTCGCTTCTCTGCTAAGCCAAGCCCGCGCGCGCCTAGGCCCGGGGGCTACTGTCGGCGTTCTAGGAATGGGGGTCCCCAGACTTGCCTGCCTGCGGTCTGCGGCGTGGCTCAAGCGGGGGCCCAGCGCGACCCATCTTCATCAGCTCAAGCTCAAGACCCTCGCGAGGGGCCAAGCCTCGCGGGGCAGACGACGGGAAGCTTCCTCAGAGGCAGCCTCATCGGCAAAGAGAGAGAGAGAGAGAGGCGACTGAACTCACCCTAGCAATTCATCGCACCAGCTCAAGAACACCTCTCGCGAGGCTGTTCTTCCCTTCTACTGTCCATCATCAGCCTAGAGGCAATCCACCACATCACACACTGGAGTAGGGTATTACACCGCAACGGTGGCCCAAACCAGTATAAACCTCGTATCTCTTGTGTTGTTCATCATTTTCATCTTAGTTCGCACGAGAGGATCAGACGTAGATCGGTAGGGGAGAGATCTCCGCGCGCACCCCAGTGTTCGACCTCAAGGGTCTGCCGGAACCCGAAACCCGACACGGGGGCTCCTGTCAGTGTACAAAAATAGGGGCACATCTTTGTACCCCTTTCCCTATGCACGGGCAGTCAGAGCCGCGCCCATGGCCACACCAAGCAGAACGAGGGAGGTGAGCCAAGGTAAGATCGAAGCCCAAGGCAATCAAAGCAAAGCCAAGGACAAGACCACGAAGAGCAGAGGGACGAAGCAAGTTCCCCCGGCAAGACCCTTGCCGGGTGGCCTCAGCGGCTCCGGCAAGACTCTTGCCGGGACAGCTCGCCCCGCACCAACAGAGCGAACCACCCTTGAGCCCACGGCCCCTAGTGCCATCATCAGCGTGGGGCCAGGACTCGGGAAGGCACCCCTATGGTGGCATATAGATCTTTGTGAAGACATATTCAAGATCAGATCAGAAGACGACGGTTCTCAGCAAGGCCCTCACCAAAGACGCCGGCAAGGCCACCGTCAAGCCCACGTCAACCAAGCATCTACCGTTGTTCACATGCAGCTGCCAGCCCAACCAGCTGGGTGGGCACTTGAGTGGCAACATGCAGCTCCCAGGCCAACTCATCAAGCGCATGCGTGGTGACATGCAGATCTTCGTGAAGGCTCCACCGCCGCGGAAACTCAGCTGCCTGCCTGCCTACATGGCACCGCACGCATCCCCAGCCGAGGCATGTGTCGAAGCAAGGAGGAGCGGCGACGGACGGGACGGGCCTCGCCCCCTTCCCCGATAAAGTAAGAGGACACCTAAGTGATGCATTAAATGCATCTTGTCCTGTAATACGAGGGATAACTCGTGCCACTGTAGACCTTTCCACCTCCTGTGTGCCACTGTGGCAACCCCTTTTTTCCTATAAAAGGAGGCCCGAGGCAACGAGGAGAGGGATTCGGCTCTTTGGAACCACACGTTGACCACAGCTAGTTCGGGAGCTCAAGAACTCTCAGAAATACACCCACCAAAGCAGGACTAGGGTTTTACGCATCCTCGTGGCCCAAAACTGGGTAAACGATCCTTGTGATGTCTACTAGCCCTGCTCTCCTCGCAACCCTGCGCCCCGGCAACCGTAGTAGGGATTCTTGTGATCCCATACGTTTCGTTCCACACCAACAGCCGGTGGTGGCTTGCGGCTCAGGGGGTTGGAGGTTGAAGATGAACTGCAGGTCCTCCTTAAACTACATGTGTAGTGCCTCTCTCCTACCATTGTGTTCAGTTTCTACAGTAACATTTAGATTCCACAGTAAATTTTAGTTTCAAAAGTTAAGTTCAGAGTCAACCATTTTTACCTCATCTGTTGTAGTCAGGTGTTTTTTAGTGATGTAAATTTTACATCTATCACTTTTTGGTAATGTATTTTACATCATCTATTGGACATGCTATTAGAATCCCACTTGAGATTAATGATGTATGTCTTATACTGCTTCAGCCTCGACTTCTTACGGCTCGCCGGAGCTGCTCCAACGACGGAACCATCCATCACAATAGAGCAGTGCCCTGGACGCTGTCTACAGATTCCTCAGATCTTCCTCCACAACTCCGACAACCACCTACGCCTCAACTTCTTCAGCGACCAAACCAATGATGTTGAGGTCGATACGGCTACTGCAAAGAGGTTGTACACTTGTCGCATCACTTATTACTCTACATTCATGTCGGTCCATTAGGGCTATTTTGGTTCAAAGGAAAAACATAGCAATAGGAAATTTTCCTATGGCACTCTACTATTCAATTATTCATGCATTTTGTTGAAAGGAATGGAGCAAAACATCCACCTGCACCTACTTGTCAAAATCCTATGCATGAATACAAGACCAAGTGCATTAGTGGCAGAATAACATTCTAACTGTACACACTTTCATATGGTTTCACTTTAATTTGGCCATGTTTCTTTCCATTCCTCTCATCTTCTAATTCCTGTGAACCAAACACCCAGGTTGACAGAAATCCTATGTTTACAAATGCTCTGTTTCCCACATGCATTCCTATCATATTCTGGTGTTTTTCCTATCCCTGCGTTTTTAGAATCCTGCAAGCCAAAGGAGTGCTTACAGAATTACTTCAGTAACATGTAGGTGTCTAAGAAAACTTTGTGTGGTTTGTGCTGCTCTCGTCGCGACATCGTCCACCTCACTTGAGCTACTCCATCGATAGAGGCATCCACCAAACCAGACATCACGACTCCTGACCATCTTTCGCCGCCTCAGATCTCCTTCCCTGCAGCCGGCACCCACCGCAACTGCATCACCATCATCTACTCAACAGATGAACCTAAGGAGCACACGGGTCCACAAGGGAGGTCGCAATCTTTTGTTTCTACTTATGTTATGCATTGCTTAATATTACCTGCTACTTTATCATCATGTTCACCTCTTAGACTCCAAGTCCGGTCCAAATTAATGTTCAAACCTGAGTTTTAAAATTACTTTTGAGGCACATATCAAGGCAGCTATGAATAGTATCTCTGTCTATTATCTGGTTCACCTACGGTATGCCTATGTTGTTCATCTTGGGTGGGAAACAAATAGTAAAGCCATCATCATCTGTCTTTTTATTAAATTATAGCTATCATTATTTTTGGATCCATCCACTGGTTGTTACCATCACTCTAGATTTCTGCATGCCTCCTTACATAATCTCACTATATTTTTTTCGTATGCATGTCAGATATTGTACACAGTCATGTTGTACATGTAGAGAAAAAGAGAAGAGTTTTTAACGATAATATAATCTCATATAGACATCGCTCCATGGTGGGTTCAATGGCAAACCCTCCCCCTCTCTAGATTGTAATCTGGATGAAGATATCTGTTCTGAGGCAGATTCGTACATAGCTGACCACTCCTATTTACCCTCTAAGGTGTTTTCTCTAACTTGGCATGATAATGTTGGTCATATCATGCATATGTTGCCTTGCAGTGCCTACTTTTGATATCATATATGTCATCTGCTTAGTTTAGACATGTTCTATAATACTACCTATTTAATTTCTATATCATATATGGGAATTATGCAGTCTCATCTCTTTTAGCCAGCCATAATATATGTGAAATATGCAATGCCATCCTGTTTAACCAGACATCATATATTTGAATGATATCTTGCCCATCCTTCTCTTCATTACATTTCCATTTGTCGACAATGTGTGTACATTTAACTACTCTTCCTATGAATCAACCATTTGAGTGGGTAATGGAAAAAATCTGGAGTGAAAACAAAGTCTTGAGAGCAGACAGTGCTATCTGTCGAAGCAGATCTCTTGTTGGGTCCCGATAGCTCCTCAGAAATGGATTCAGGGACAGATGACCAGTCCTATTCCCCCACTGAGGTGTATGCTCTAACTTGGCATGGTTATATTGCTCATATCATGCATATGGTGTCTTGCATTGCATAGTTTAGACATCATATACACAATATTGAACACCATGTTCTTAGTTCAGACATCATATATGCGAATGCCCTCTGGTTAGCATATAAATCACATATGTGAATTAAATCATGCGATCCTGATTACTTACATAACATGTATGTGAATTATGTCATCTGAACCTGCTTACTAAGGACATCATATAATTATCTCATGCCATCCTGTTTAGTTAGACATCATATCTTTGAATTATGTCATGCTATGCTATCATATTTAGATTGACATCATATATGTGAAATTATGTCATGCTATCCTTTTTAGTTAAACAATATACATGTCAATTATTTCATGCCCTCTTTTTTCCACACTATCTATTGCATCTGTCTCTCATACAATGTATGTACATTCAACTATGTTTCCTGTTTATCAACCATTTGAATTGGAGTGGGTGATGGCAGTATCTAGCGGTGTAAAAACACGGTCTTCAAATAAAACAGTGCTACCTCTTGGTGGAAGTAGCACCCCGGTTGTACATGCACGGGAACCAACCCTACCACACATGCCCTAGACCCTCGCAGATTGTACCCCTGCTGCGATGGACAGAGAACCAGCTTCACCCAATCTAACCCCAATCCGAGCAGATAGTAACCCAGTTCCTATTGACGCAACACCATCTCCACCGTAGAGCTCCCTAAGAAGAGTGGTTTGTAAGGCAGCTCCAGTGCCCAAAGTGCCAGTACTACCACGGCGAACCCCAACTCCACAAGTTAGTACACCTATTCCTATGGAGGAAGCACATCCAGCTAGTCATAGTTTAGCATCTATCGTATTTGATGTTGTTAAATCCTATGTGTGTATCTTCCCATGATGGAAATATTATACTGAAGATGAAGGAAAATGCCAGTTGTAGGTGTTTTCCAGGAGTTATGTGTAAGTAATGTTACTCATGGCAGTTACTTTGCTTTGTCCCATACATTCTACCTCCATGATGGTTATAATACAACAAATTTTACCATTTTTATCTATAGAGAAGGACCGATTTGGAAACTCAGGATGAGGTAACCTGTGCTAATACCTCTGCTATCTTCAAGAGTGCTTGGTGGTAGTATCGGAATTACCTGAAGAGAACATACTTCACTAGCAAAGAAACTCATCAAATTCCCTTACGTTCTCCTAAGACACATTTACTGGACGATGACTAGGAATGCCTTATTCTGTACTGGTCCCGAACCAACAATGTGTTAAGGTTTATTAGCTCATTTTCTATTTTGAAGTACTATATTCTTGCGTCTTACTGTACTCTATTCATGTAGAACAAGTGCTTAAACCTAAAGAACAATTGTTCTCATTTAAGATTCCATTTCTATCGTGCATACTGCTTTGCTCTTGTATTATTGTATTTCACTACAAAAAAATACACTTCCGTAATGATACGTGTTTGTCACAGTAGGTCACTTTTTTTGTCATGCATGTATATCCATGACAAATTTATGACAGAATCAAGATAGTCATACCTGTGCTGTCGTAGAAGTGTTCCATGACATTACCAAAATTATCATCACGGAAGTGTCCACTTCCATGACGATAAATCGCGCGTCACAGAAGTGCTTTCATCAAGGGTGACCGACACGTGGCATCCATCATAACGGAACGTCGTTAAGCTATCGGGTCGGGTTTTGGATCCGATAACCCGTTAACAGCCCCGACCAATGGGAAATTTCCACATGTAAAATTCTTATTGGCCGGACGAAACACGTGTCAGCTCGTCAGTGGGTCAGATAGGCGCCTATGATACATCGACACGTGGCACAGCCCAACAGAGGCCCATTCCTGTGAAAAGGCCGGCCCGTTTGACTTGGTCAAAAGCTGGTGGGCCGGCCCATGGAAAGCCTGTTAACGGCATGTTCAAATATAGCCCATTTACAGCCCGCTAACCCAAGGCCCGTTACGCCCCATCCGAATTAGGCCCAGTAGCATCATCTGGGCCATCCAATATGATTCCAGCCCATTTTCACTTCAGGCCCATGTATGGCCCATGACGTCTTTTGGCCCATATGAGGCCCTATGTAACTCTTGGCCTACTAACGGCCCGTGGTGAAACTAGCCCGTGATGAACAGTGTATCACTTTATACCCATTAACGGCCCGTTATTCCGTTGGGCCATTTCCAGCCCATGTTATCTTTCGGCCTTCTCAGAGCCCATTTATTCTTGGGCTCATTTCCAGCATTCGTTTACTTACGGCCCGTTACTGTCATTTTTTGCTTGTGGGCCAAATTCAGCCCGTGGTTACAGTCGGCCCGTTTGTGGTCCGTTAATACGTTGGGCCGATTTCATAGCGTCATTAAATACGACCTATTAGCGATGGCCCGTTATGGTCGGCCCATGAACGGACGATTCCAACTCTAGCCCGTTTATGGCCATAATGCGGTCTGTATGGCCCATGTTTAGCCAATCGATTATACGGCCCCTATAAGGCCCATTGATAATACGGCCCGCAGAAGGCCCATTGTTTCTACAACCCATAGAAGGCCCATTGTTTCTACGGCCCGTAGAAGGCCCACTGTTTCTACGGCCAGTAGGAGGCCCAGTGTCACTACAGTAATATTAGCCCATGGTTATTGTGGCCTAGTTTTAAAAAATAGGTTATTGCAGCCACTAGCTAGCCTCGGAAAAAGAACTGCAATGACTACAAGCAAACAAATAAACAAGACAACAAGGAAATAAATACACAAGCAACTAACACTAGGCTATCACGGCTATTACACATATTACATCCACTGGGCATCAAAGTTCGCCACCAGTGCAAATATAGGGAACAAAGCAGCATATCATATACACTGGTTGTCAAAGTTGGAGACTAGCGCAAATAAACGCCGCAGCAAAAAAAATTCAGAACTGAAACCACTTTAGAAGATCTCAAGAAACAATATCCTGGGTACCCATAATGCTGGCAAGATGCTTAGCAAGCTTATTAACTTTCTCTTGTTTGGTGCTTAAATCCTCCAGCGCTTGCTGTTGCACCAGAAAATATGCATCTGAATTCTGCAGGGACTTCCTCAGTCCTTCAGCTTCCTGTCGCAGCACATCTGATCGATGTCTTTCAACTTGAAGTTGAGACTCAAGAAGACGAACTGATTCAGGCAGCGAGTTCGAAGAGCTTGTTCCAGCAGTAGTGGCTAGTAACTCGAACACTACATCAAGACAAGACTTTTGGGTTCTCTCACTGTCGTCAAGATAGTTTTTATCAGCTTTCTTGGAGACCAACAGGGATGTCTCACTATCTTGAACCTTATCTGCATTACTTCCTTTACCATTAGATAACGTTGTACTGTTCTCCAATATTTTGTCCGCATTCTAAAAGAGAAACAAGCAGACACATCACATGTTTACCATGTTGTATATGAAACTCATTTGGTAAATGAGTTCAGTAGTAAAGTGGACAGGATAACAGCATGAAACAAACATATATCTATGTACCATGGTCACTTTATGGTCTATATCATTCTAGTTTTTGTTGCCAAATCAAGATAGAGACACAGTTCAAACAATATTTGTTCAAGACAAAGCAGAATAGACAGAATATTAGTGTGGGTAACTATAGAGCAATAACAACACTTGTAATCTGCATGACATGAGAACATAACTGTTTATTCAATTGAAACTGAAATCAACATAGAGCAGGTTGCAACAGCAAACCAGTTAAAGAAAAAGGTTTAAAACATACTTGTTGCGCCATTGGAGTTTCAATTCCATCCTTCAAATTTGAAAATAGTTGGTATGAGTAAATATAGTCAGGCAAGAGCAAAGGAGTATGAACCATAGCTATAGAACCTGACCTGAGAACAAATCTTCTTCTCCTTTAAGCGTTGAGTTGGGATTCGGAGTGGTGGTCCTCGTGCTTTGGGCACTGTAGTTCCCTTACTAATTGCTCGTGTTTGGGTGCTCTGTGGTGGAGACGGTGCTGTGTCAACTAGAACTGGGTTACTATCAGCCGGGGTTGGGGTTAGAAGGGGTGTAGCTGGTTCTCTGTCCAACTGGGTAGGGGTACAATCTGCGAGAGTCTGGGTTATGTGCGGTGGATCTGGTCCTTGGGCAAGTACAACCGTGGTCCTATCTGCATCAACTAGTAGCACTATCTTTTCTAAAGACCATGTTGTTACTCCCTTAGATACTGCCATCATGCTCTCCAATTCAAATGGCTGATAAACAAGAAAAGTAATTGAAAGTATAGACATTGTATGATAGACAGGGGCAATGGATAGTGGGGAATAAAAGAGGGCATGAAATAATTCATATTTATGTTGTCTAACCAAACAGGATAGCATGACACAATTTCACATATATGATGGCTAACTAAACATGATAGCATGACACAATTTCACATTATGATGGCTAACTAAAAAAGATGGAAAGACATAGTTCAAAATATGAGACTATGTAAACAGGATGACATGACATAACTATATAATGTGTTTATTAAATAGGTTGGCATGCCATAATTCACATACATTCACGGATAGAATGCCATAATTCAAAATATGATGACTATAAACACTAAACAGGATGAGATGATATAACTATATGATGTCTTTATTAAATGGGTTGCCATGCCATAATTCAGATAGATGATGTGTATGTACTATGTAAACATGATGGCATGATATAATTCAAATATATGATTTATATAGTAAGCAAGTAAGCTGATGGCAATCCATATATGATGTAAAAGCTAAGCAATGCAAGACAACATGCATGACATGGGTAATATAACCCTGCCAAGTTTGAGCATAGACCTCAGGTGGAAAATAGGACTGGTCATCAGTCTCTGAATCCTCCTCTGAGGAGCTCTCTGTAACCAGCAAGATGTATGCTTCAGCAGGTAGCATTGTCTGCTCTGAATACCTTGTTTTCACTCCAGATACTTCCATCACCGCTTCAAATGGCTGATGCACAGGAAGAGTAGTTGAATATACAAACGTTGTCGACAAATGGAACACGTAATAAAAAATGATAGCATGATATAATTCACATACATGATGATTGTCTAAACAGCATGGCATTGCATAATTCACATATATAATGCCTTTGCAACAAGATAGCATTGTATAATTCACATATATAATGTCTTGCAACAAGATGGCAATGCATAATTCACATATATGGTAATTAGACACTGAACAGGTGGCATTCACACAAAGCATGTCTAAACTAATCAAATGACATAGCAATGCGAGACACCATACGCACAATATGAGCAACATAACCCTACCAAGTTAGAGCATACACCTCGGGGGGGAATAGGACTGGTCATCTGTCTTTGAATCCTCCTCTAAGGAGCTATCTGTAACCAGCGAGATATGCGCTTCATCAGATAGCATAGTCTACTCTGAAGACCTTGTCTTCTCTCCAGAATTTGCCATCACCGTGTCAAATGGCTGATGCACACGAAGAGCTGTTGAATGTAATAACATTTTTGACAAATGTAATATGTAACCAAAAAAGGATGGCCTGATATAATTTACATATAAGATGACTGGCTAAGCAGGATGGCATTGCAAAATTCACATATATGATGCCTGGCTAAACAAGATGGCGTTGCATAATTCACATAAACGATGAATAAACTAAACAGATGGCATTCGCACAAAGGATGTCTAAACTAAGCAGATGACATATTTGATGTATAAAGTAAGCAATGCAAGACACCATATGCATGATATAACCAACATCAGCATGCCAAGTTAGAGAGAAGACCTCAGGGGGTAAATAGAAGTTGTCTTCTCCTTCTGAATCCCCCTCAGAACAGATATCTTCCTCTCGATTACAATCTGAAATGCGTGGAGGGGGGAGGCTGCCTTTGCGCCTACCATGGAGCGACGTCTGCATGAAATTTTATTGCCACGCATGGCTCGTCTCTTTTGCTCTACATGTTCAGTTCCATTGTTTACAATAACTGTCATGCATAGGAATAAAAGATAGTGACATTATGTAAGGAGTGCATGCAGAAATCCAGAGTGATGGTAGCAACCTGTGGATAGACCCAAAACCAATAATAGCAGGCAGATAATGGCTTCAGTTAAAAAATACATATAATGGCTTCTTTACTATTTGTTTCCCACCCAACATGAAACTCATAGTAGACACCGGAGATTAACCAGATAGTAGATAGATACTATTGATAGCAGCCCCGATATGTACCCCACAACCATTTAAAAACTCAAGTTTGACCATTAGTTTGGAGCTGACTCAGAGTCTAATCGGTGAACAGGACGATAAAGTAGCATGTAATATTAAGCGATGCATAATGTAAGCAGACACGAAAGAGTGAGATCTCTCTTGTGGACCCGTGTAGTCCTCGAGGTCATTTGCTCAGTTGAGGATGGTAGTGCAGTTTTCATGGCTGCCAGCGGCGTGGAAGAAGATCTGAGGCGGCGAAAGACAGTCTGGAGGCCGGATCCCTGCTGTGCTGGACCCTTCTGTCGTTGGAGCAGCTGAGCTGGGGTGGACGACGGCGCAGCAGGAGCGGGACAAACCACGCAAGGTTTTCTTTGACAACTATCTATAAGAGAAGTAATTCTGTAAGGGCTCGTTTGAATTGGAGGATTCCAACAATGCAGGGATAGGAAATAGACAAGAATAGGATAGGAATGCACATGCAAAACAGAGAATTTAAAAACACAGGATTTCTGCCAATCTGGGTGTTTGATTCACAACAATTGGAAGATCACAGGATGCAAAGAAGCATGGTGACATTAAGTCAAACCACAAGAAAATGTATGGTTATAATGCTATTATGCTACTATCTCTTAGTCTTGTGCTTCATGAATAGGAATTTTAAAAGGAGGACAAGTGAAAATTAAAATTCCTACGTTTTTTCTTTCAAGGAGACACTAAAGGAACAAATCCGTGTGCTCAGTGGACAATATATATAACATGTAGTGTAAAAAAGAGATGCAACAAGTGTAGAACCTCTTTGGCGAAGCCATGTCGATCTCAGCGTGATTGGGTTGGCTGGTGAGGATGCTCCGGCTGACTTGGCTATCGGAGGAGGGGAAGAAGATCTTAGGCGTCTAGAGATGGAGCCCGAGGTACTGCTCCGCTGTGATGGAGGGTTTCGTCGTTGGAGCAGCTCTAGTGAGTTGTACGACTCCGAGGCTGAAGCAGGACAAGAGAGACAACGAACAACGTTAACCTGAGTGGAATTCTAATAGCATCTCCAATACATGACGTAAAATACATAACCACAAAGTGCTAGATGTAAAATACATCAGCCGCTCATCTCTGAACTTAACTGTCGAAACTGAACTTAACTGTCGAAACTGAATTTTGCTGTCAAAACTGAATTTTGCAATCGAAACTAAACACACTAGCAAGGTGAGGCTACACGTCGGTCGACTGACTTTTTCATCTCTGGTCAGTCGATTTTGCAGCCGTTGGATACAAAATCAAGGGCCCGCGGTTCATCTTCAACCTCCACCCCCCTGAGCCGGCCAAACAGCACCCCCCCGCCGCCCGCGGCCGGCGGTGCGCTGTCCCGCCTGCCGGAAAACACTCCCCACCACCGGTCCGCCGCCGCCCCGGTCATCCCTCTAGGCCACCCAGTTCCGAGCTTTTTCTCCGGCGATCCCCACGCCACCGCCCCGCCAACGCCCCGCCACCGCCGGCGACCATTGCCCCCATCCTAAACCCTAAGATAGATAGTGGGGTATCTCTCAGGCGAGCCCCCCTCCCCGCTGCGGCTGGTTCTTCCTTCACCCCGGCGAGCCCCCCACCACCTGAAAATCGATTGACCCAAAAGTCGATTCAGTCGACTAAAGTGTAGCTAAATCGGAGCAGCATCGCAAGCAAGAGCAAGAGTGAGAGCAGCAACGCGAGCAAGAGCAATAGCAAGAGCAGACCATGCAGGGGACCGAGAGCAAGAGCAGAGCAGCAGCGCGAGCGAGAGCTAAAGCAGCAGCAGGTCCTACCGATGTGGACGCCACCGCCGAGGGAGCGACGCCGTCGAGGAAGTGGCCGGTGACGTCACCGTGGATGGAGCCGCGCCGTGTCGGCTCGGGACCGAGTGCCGGCAGCACCGTGAGATCGAATCAAGAAGAAAATGCGACGATTAGTGTACAACCTCTTTGGTGGCGCCGATTAGGCCGTAGCATCATCCGAGGAAACGGTGATGATGATGCTTTTCCGGTGGTGCAGGTGAAGACGGCGGTGTGGGAATGGAGGTGGCACGAAAGACGAGGGGAACGTCGAGGCAGCTCCTTGGAGGTGGAGGATGGGATGGCTGAACCGGCGGGACGATGAGATCGATGACGGATCCTCATCCGGTACGGTGGATGAGGGACGTTGAGGTGTTGCTGTGGACGACGTCGTCGGGGAAGAGGCTCCGGCTGGGTGGCGGACGGAGCAGGGTGTGGGGTTTCATCGCGGGTTTTTGCGGCCTCGGTGTACGAATGGGTGGGCGGATGGGATGGTAGTGGGGAACCATGGCTTAGAGACGCGCTTGTCCGAAGTGTGGGGTAAGTTACGAAAGTACCCCCACCGATTTGAGGCGGTTCTTTTGGTTCAGGGGTACCATGGGCATTTCGCGTGTCTGGATTTCATAGGAGGTGTGAGTTTTCACGCACGTTGTAATTTCGGAGTAGCAAGGCGCGGGTTGAGATGGACGGAGTTGTCGGAGCACAACAAGACAAAGATATATCTTAAATATTTTGGGCTAACAAGGCGCGGGTTGAAATTTCCGAACAAGCCTAACGTGTACTTTCCCAAATCAATGCGCCCTACAAATGTCATTCAAAACTTTCATGTTATGTTCAATTAAAATATTTCGCTACGTGTATAATGCATGCAACCTACTACTCAAATGAACGTTTTAGTGCATTCCAAACGTATATACTACCGCTTCAATATGAACTAAATTTGAATTCGTTTCTCTATTTGAATAAGATCTACAGTAATGATTGTTGTGAAGTCAAAGCATTTGAATTCGTTTCTCTGTTTTAATAAGATCTACAATCATCATTATTGTCAAGTTAAACCATCGTTTGTGTATTATCTTCACATCACACCACATGATTAGTCTCGAGTTACATATGAACTATGTGTACTCCTATATGAACTCCAACTAGATTTTCTGAATCCACTTTATTTTGATTTCAAATCACATTACATTTCTAGATCTAGCTAGATCTTCATAATCTAAACCATGTCTCATATGTATAATGTGTTTAACACATTATGTATGGTGCCCCGCCCCCTACGCCTACAAGTATTTAGATGTGAGTTGCAAACACCACACATTACCACAAATTCAAATAAAATGTGAGAATGTTCGATATATAGTATTGTTTAGATTGTTTGATATTTAGTTGTAAGCTGCGAATGCCACACATTATCACAAATTCAAATAAAATGTGAGATTGTTTGATGTATAGTATGGTTTAGATTGTTTGGCATTTAGCTGTGAGTTGCAAATGCCATGCATTATCACATTATGGTATAACATGTGCACAACACGTGTATCACCGCTATATTCATGCATGCATTGTTTAAAACACTATGATCTCCTATTCAAATATATGAATCCGCTTTCATATCAAATTATGATCTTTGTTAGTCTCTTACACCCACACAATCCTCTAACCTTTGTAGCTACCACTAACTTTCTCTCGTGCATGCACATGCCCTCCTCGCCCTCCCCCTCCCTCGACATTCTATCCACCTGGCACATTCATTTTTTTCTTTAGGTCATTCTCCCAGAGTCTCCACAACTCCTTTCCGACACACACCAATTGATAAAACTCTCCAGCGGTGCCTGCCTACAACATACAAACACACCTTCAATCGCCTCCTTTATGTGTCCTTGCCTCGTGTCTCTCATACGGTCAGACACAAGTGTAAACTCTCGCCCCTCTTTTCATCGCTCTCACAACCGCACACTCCTCCCCCTATCTAGCTAGTAGTTGGGCCTCTCGCACCACCTCCTAGCTCCATTCTCTCTGTCTACCCGTCTCGCTGGGCCTTATTTGCCTCTAACAAATGGATGTACACCGACCGATCTCTCGCTATACATATAGCTAGCTAGGTCCTTATAACTCGTTTTTACCCACACGTCAATCGATCTACCTCATTAGTTGTGTCTCTCCCTTCCTCTGACAAACAACAATTGATCTACCGATCTAGTTAGGTTTGCTTACCAAACACATGGTTCCCCTTCATCATCCATGGATGCGTCCCGACAGATCTATCACGCACAGGCACACACAGAAACACATCCCCACTCTTATTGATAACATTGCAGTTCCACCCTCAGTTTGTCTAGTAGGCCTCTCCCACCATCTTCAAGAAGCAACTCCATCACCCATCCAGCACTCTACCCCTCTCCCTCCCTCTCCCTCCCTCCCTCCCTCCTTTCTCTCTCTCTCTGTCCCATCATATTTCCCGTCCTTCAGTTATGTATGGATGTCGACCTATCTCCCTTAAGACATAGCTGGGTCTCTCCTTCTCAACACATATACGAGTCATTCTACCTCTATAGTTAGGCCTCTCCCTACCCCTCCCATCACCCCCTTCCTCCCACACACACCGATACATCGAGCGCTCTAGTCACGTCTCCCTGCCACACACAAATTTAACGTGTGCCCTCTAACGTTCCGGTAGGCTAGTCGCCCTATATCTTTGACTTGTACACACAAACAATTTCGATGGCTCTCTTCATCGATCTCGCACCCACCCACTTGATCCTCTCTTTGACTCTATGGATAGCTATGACCCCTCCCTCTCTTCTCGTGGATTGCCCGACCCTCTATGTATGATATGGATAGGCCTCCATTTCACACACATTGCATGCAAAATTTTGTTTGAGATGTCATTGACACATATTCCCACAAATAATTCATGAAATCAACCCCCACCCCACCCCCACCCCAAAACAAAAAACACTCACGAACGCGGTTTGTATCTCTCACACACACCCCACGTAGGTGGGGGACGTGCACGAAGAGAAGAGGTGCATGCTCGGCGCACGTACTCCCGTCTCTTTCCCAACCACACCCGCGCGGGTACACGGTGGAGCTCATTTCTGTATGAAAAAGGCAGCCCACGTGGTAATTTAGCACGTGTACTGGTTGTCCACTTGGTGGAGGGAGGATCGTCTATGTAACGCCCTCGATGCGGCTATATCTCCCACGTGTCGAAGCACGACTTAGAGGCATAACCGCATTGAAAGCAATGTCGCAAGTGAGGTAATCTTCACACAAACCATGTAATACATAAGGGAAAGAGATACATAGTTGGCTTACAATCGCCACTTCACACAATTACATGAATAAATCATTACATCATCCAAATACAATCAAGGCCCGACTACGGAGCCAAAATAAAAGAAGACTACCCCAAATGCTACACAGATCCCCGATCGACCCCAACTGGGCTCCACTACTGATCAACTAGAACGAAACAACACAAAGAACAAGATCTTCATCGAGCTCCTCCTTGAGCTTGGTTGCGTCACCTGCTCGGTAACATCGGCACTTGCAAACTGGTTTTGGAAGTATCTGTGAGTCACGGGGACTCATCAATCTCACACCCTCGCGATCAAGACTATTTAAGCTTATGGATAAGGTAAAAGTATGAGGTGGAGCTGCAGCAAGCAACTAGCATATATGCTGGCTAACATATGCAAATGAGAGCGAGAAGAGAAGGCAAAGCACGATCGGTAAAAGTATGATCAAGAAGTGATCCTAGAACAACCTACGTCAAGCATAACTCCAACACCGTGTTCACTTCCCGGACTCCGCCGAGAAGAGACCATCACGGTTACACACGCGGTTGATGTGTTTTAATTAAGGTCAACTTGATGTTTTCTACAACCGGACGTTAACAAATTCCCATCTGCCCATAACCGCGGGCACGGCTTTCGAAAGTTCAAATCCCTGCAGGGGTGTCCCAACTTAGCCCATGACAAGCTGTCACGGTCAACGAAGGATATACCTTCTCCCGAGACATTCCGATCAGACTCGGTATCCTGGTTCTACAAGACAATTTCGACAAGCTAAAACAAAACCAGCAACACCGCCCAAATGTGCCGACAAATCCCGATAGGAGCTGCACATATCTCGTTCTCAGGGCACACCGGATGAGCAGTCCGTACAACTAAAACCAGCCCTTGAGTTTCCCCGAGGTGGCGCTGCAAGGGGCTCTAGTTTGGACCAACACTCAGAGGAGCACTGGCTCGGGGGGTTAAAATAATGATGACCCTTGGGCGCGCGACCCCCAAGGGAAAAGAAAAGGCTAGGTGGCGAATGGTAAAACCAATGTTGGGCATTGCTGGAAGAGTTTTATTCAAGGCGAACTGTCAAGGGGTTCCCATTATTACCCAACCGCGTAAGGAACGCAAAATCCGGGAACATAACACCGATATGACGGAAACTAGGGAGGCAAGAGTGGAACAAAACACCAGGCATAAGGCCGAGCCTTCCACCCTTTACCAAGTATATAGATGCATTAATTAAATAATAGATATTGTGATATCCCAACAAGTAAACATGTTCCAACAAGGAACAACAACTCCATGTTCCAACAAGGAACAAACTTCAATCTTCACCTGCAACTAACAACGCTATAAGAGGGGCTGAGCAAAGCGGTAACATAGCCAATCAACGGTTTGCTAGGACAATGTGGGTTAGAGGCTTGGCTTAACAATATGGGAGGCATGATAAGCAAGTGGTAGGTATCGCAGCATAGGCATAGCAAAAGAGCGAGCAACTAGCAAGCAAAGATAGAAGTGATTTCGAGGGTATGGTCATCTTGCCTGAAATCCCGCAAGGAAGAAGAACGAGTCCATGAAGAAGACAAACGGACGTAGTCGAACGCATCCTCACAACACGACATTACCGGAATCAACCTGAAGAAGAAGTACACCGGAAAGAAAGCAAACAACACAGTAAACAACCAACACATGAACATGGCATGATGCACAACCAAGTATGATGCATGTCCGGTTTAATGAAGCATGTCATGGCAAAAGTGCACAAGCAATCCTACAAATTAAGTGGAGCTCAATATGCAACGGTGCATATTGACGAAACACCACGACAAGTTATTTAGTTCGATCTCGTTTATGTACCCAACAATATTAAATGTTGATTAACATGGCAAGGGGTGAAGCATGATGAAACTATGTAATCTAGGCAAGTTTAAATGAGGCCGGAACAACAAAACAACAAGTCCGGAAACTCCTCATATGCATATATTAGGTTTGGTACTGTTCTGCCCTAAACATTATTTTAGAGTTGTTAAACATGCAAGATGAGTGCACCATGTTAAACTAGGCAAAATTCTACCCCATTTACATATAAAGTTTATTAAATTCCGAGTTACGGTTATTTAGTTATGAATTAAATCATTTTAGCAAGTTATTTAAACAAATTTAAACAAACAACATTTTAAACATTTTAAACATGGATGAAAGTTGCAAATTATTAAACTAGAAAAAATTCTAAGCAACTTTCATATGTAATTTATTTAGATACGATGCACGGTTGTGAAGTTATTAAATGCATGAAGTTTAGGGACCTAACTATAAAACAGCAGTTTTCTGGATAAAAGGGAAAATCGCAGTGCAGGGAAAAAATAGAAACGGGCCGAATCTGGGCAGCCCAACAGCAGGAAAAAAAGAGGAGCGTCAGCGGGGTGGCCTCACCATGGGCCAAGCCCAAGTTGGTGGGGGAGGAGGCGCGCTGGGCCTGATCTAGAGCCCAGCTGGCGAAGCAGAGGGGTGAGCGGCTCGAGTTGCTACTGCTCGTTTCTGAAGAACAGAAACAGCAGCAGGGGAGCAGCGGCGCGATGCAGGGGCTTGGCGAGGCGGGCCTTGGACGATGTGGCACGGCGGCGCTCGGGCGACTCCGGCAGGATGAGGCTGGGAACGCAGGACCTCGCCGGATCTTGCGGAGGCAGCGACGAACGGAGCAGGGTGGTGGCGCAGCGTGCAAGCCATGGCAGGGAAAACTTTAGTGAAGTGGCAGAGAGGGAGGAAGGAGATACGAGAGGGAGAGCGACGGACGGAGGGAGGCGGACCCGAATCCGGTCGCAGGAGGTCACCGGGGTCCTGTTCCCTGCCAGAACGAAGCGGAGGCGGGCTGGCGGACTTGGCGCTCCAAGCTTCGATGGGGTGTGGCCATGGCGTGGTGCTTTTGCGTGGAAAAACAGAGAGCAGAGAAACGTGAGAAGGGGAAGGAAGGAACCATATGAAGGAAGGGACGGGAGAGGTGGCGTGACGGGGCCGGCCTGGACATGGGCTCTGGTCGTCGGAGCACGGGCTACAGCAGACGGGAGGCCCGGAGGAGCTGCAGGCAAGGGCGAGGTGCTTGGCAGGGCGACGGACTCGGCTCTGTTGGTCTTCGGGGAGGACGAAAGGGAGGCACGGGAGCTCAGGGATGGCTCGCCTCAATCTGGATCGAGGACGACTGCAGGCTGTAGGGGTGGATCGAGCAGAAACCGGTGAGGTTGGTCGGGGATGGATTGGATCGGCTTGGTGGTTGGTTGGGCGCTGAAAACAAAGAGAGGATGGATCCCGAGATGGAGAGGGTAGGTAGGTGGCGGCAGGCAGGAGGGTGGATGGGACAAGTCGCCTAAAATTTAGGGTTGCCCATTTATATACGTTATTGGATTAGGTTAGGGGGGTATTCGGTCCGTCCGATCGTAATCGGGCGGTCGAGAAAAATAGACTAAGAAGTCCAATTAACAAAACGGAGACGCTTTGTAGATGTTTGGGGATGATCCGGACACAACGGTGACGACTGCCCAGGTCGGGTCCGGGGAAGTTTCGGACGCGCACGCGAGGAGGGCCGCGGGCTGACGAGAGAGGTTAGGTTGGGCCTGGCGGTAAGCAGTGGACTGTGTAGATGGTCTCAAGCTGAAAGAAAAGAAGAGAGAGACCCGGCGACTGTTTTTTGGAGACCGAAAACGTTCGACGAAAAGACCGGCTATAATGCCGCTATAGTTTAACGGTTGGGCTATCAAATGAACTCCAAACGCGATGAAATTTGACAGGCGGTCTACCTACACTAAAATAAGACCACACGTCAACTCTCATCCCATTCCGAGAACATTTTCCAGCCACTTATAAAATAATATTTCGGACGTCTCGCGGGCGCGTGCAAGTGTATCTGGACTCAGAACGGACAACAGAAGGAACGGGGAGACCGGGACAGATGCAAGTTTTGAAAACATGATGATGCAATGCACAAGATGACATGACAAGATGCAACACGCAAGCAAATGACAGGGCAACAATAGCGAATAACTGGAAGACACCTGGCTCAACAGTCTCGGGGCGTCACAGTCTACCACGAGTGAACAAACAAATTGTGACTTGACGCATTATGTTAAATTAAAAAAAGAGGCAAACCATTCGGGGCCTACCTTAGAGGCAAGGCTCTATATACTAGAGTACTTTTGGTGTGTCCCGTCAACTCGCAGAACGAGGAGAAGCTTGCTTAGTATGCCGTCTCCCCCGTCCACAGGCGTGGTGGCTCGCAGGATGAGGTGAAGCTTGCTTACCACGCCTTACGCCCGCTCCCTCGCCCACGCGCGCAGTGGCTCACAACCCGAGGAGAAAATTTTACTACTCCCTCCATTTACTCCTCGTCCCTACTACCTTGGTTATAGAGATTATACTATCATATTGTTTGGAATATATATGTCCTTTAGTAGATTTCAATATGAACTACTAGTACATACTCCAAACACTGATGTCTATAGACGTATTTTAGAGTGTAGATTCACTCATTTTGCTCTGTATGTAGCACTCTCCCTCACCACTCGACCCTTGCCCACGTGGTCGACGTGCAGCAATTCATTCGGTCTCATATAGCCAGAATGATATATATCGTACTACCATTATTGCTCGACTTCCCGAAGAGGCGAAGAGCCAATCGCAAGGTTAATATCTTGGAGATGCCAAGCGCAAGGTTATAGGAGAACGAGTAGTAGGTGCCGCATCATTTATAAATAAAGTTTTTTTTTCTTCAGTGGCACGGACGCAATATGATAGGTTCATATGGAGAGAAAAGGTAACCGCTCCACTATATACATAGTCAGGACGAGCCAGCCTACACGGTTGCTTGCTGGGGTTGCTCTCTTCACACTCTCTCGCACAAAACGACTGTGGCCACATCTCTAACATCCCGGCGGATCACGTCCGCTTGGGGAAGGGGTGGATGCTTAGTGTAGATGCGGTGGCCGTCGCCGACGGCGAAAAACCACTGTCGGCACGTCCCGATCAGGGGTCCCCGCTATTCTCTCTCACAAAGCCGGTGAGGTTGCCTTCGTCCCTTGCTCACTGTCGCGACGTGGGCAGTTGCCGCCTCCCGCTGCCCTCCTCAAGGTTGAGCTACGTCCCTCAGGTACAACTCCCTTTACAGCCGGCTTGCACCACTGCTCCAGCTGCCCACATCACTCCCTGTGGATATTTCTCTACTTCTTTGCCCCGCACATACCTCTACTGGCTTCTACGTACTGTATTTGTGATGAGTTTATGTCTCATCAACTAGTCCCAGTAATCTTATTCTAATCACGCTTGGTCAATTTCTTTGCCACGGCTCATCTCGATTTTGGTGAAACTGCACAAAATGATCCGATGGTCAAAAGGTTGCAAACTTCATTTATTAGGAAGCTCGAACGTTGCCAGCAAATTGAAGCCTGGTCAGGGTTCACGGTTCAAGGGCTAGGGACTGCATGGATCGTTTTTTTTTCTTTAGCTGCCTATGTTCCAAAATAAGTGTCAACTTTAGTAGTAGTACAACTTTGTACCAAAGTTTGCACAAAGTTGAGAAACTTATTTTGGAACGGAGGGAGTACATATTTGATATGATCTGTCAATCATTGAGATGCAATAGTATGCATGTTAGTCTCCTTTGTATTTGATGAAATGTTGCAACGGGCAACCTTGGACGCAAGATACATGTAATAGAAGCTGGAAGCTTCATAGCATTGTACAAATTTATCTCGCTAATAAATTACAGTATGTACTATACTAGTACTTCCTCCGTTCCTAAATATAAGTCTTTGTAGAGAGTTCACCATGAACCACATGCGGATCACTGAGCCTGCGTGTTTTCACTGCTCTTGCACGCCTCCGCTGTAAGAATGGAGAAAATTGTAATCTAGTAGGTATACCTCCTTTCGCCGAAAGCGTGGGACATCCAGCAGTCCTACGACCTTAGTAATAAAGACCAATGAGCCATCAAATCACATAGACCCAGCAGTAAGTTGGACGGACGAAGCAACCATCACTCTTGCGCCAGTGAGAGGTCGCGTCCGCTCTGCCGGGTCATGATTGCGGCACCGATTCTTTGGAGCGACACAGACTGTTTTGGGCGGGAAGCGGGCGCGGGCGATGGAGGGGCTTTCGATGGGCCAGGCTGGTCAGGAGCGGCCGTGGCAGCTGTCCGCATGTCCCTACCGAACATGCCCGGAAACGAGAGGATGCACCAACTCTCGCGGCTAAAATCGTACACTACACAACATCTCTCTGTAGGAGTAGGTCGATCTGTCGCTCTCTCTAACACACACATGGTATTAAACACACACGCACACACACATACACACACGCGCGCGCACGCACGCACCTTGGTCCCGTTGCACCTTCTAACGTGACTTATTACACCTAGACGGAGGGAGTAGTAAGTATACGAGATACGGTGGCACACTGACTTAAGTCGAATACAAGTGCCCAAAATTGTTGTGCATGTTATAATAAGGATTCAGGAATGTATAAAAGGTTATTTCCCTCTCCTTGAACATAACGGGAGGGTTGTGTAGCTGGTTAGCTTGTTCTCTCATCAAACTTGAGGTCTCGGGTTCGATAACTACACTTGAGCATAATTTGTGCCAGGAGGATTCCTTGACTGGTCAAAATGTTTTCTATGGTTTGCACGCTTCACACTCTCTCTCCAGTATATATATACACACTGGAGCCTCAGCGCTTGTAGTTGCTCTCTTCACACTCTCTCGCCCTCTCCAGATCTAAACAAGAGTTCGTTGGCCTCTCTGTCCCCTCACTGCTGCTCAAAGAGCTGTCAGGATCCGTCCGCCGGGAAGGGAAGGAGGCTTAACGCTGTCGCCGTTGGCGAGGGACTACCGGCGCTGCTGTTCACTTTCCACCCAGCGGTGGCGCGGGAGGGCCTCCGACCCCTTCTTCTTCGCCGCCGTCCCGTCGCCCACCGAACCACGCCCCAAGAACCTTAAGGTATAATTTACTTACTCCACATGCATTGCTCTAGCTGCATTTATACCATGAATCGAGGACGCGGTTCAAAGAGGAAAAGAGTGGGAAAAGTTGTATATAGCATGAATCTCGGACGTGGTTCAAAGAGGAAATGAAGGGGGCAAGTTGTATAGCATTAATCTAGGACGTGGTTCAAAGAGGAAAGGAATGGGGGAAAGTTGTATCACATAAATCTAGGACGTGGTTCAAAAAGGAAAGGAAGGGGCGAAAGTACTAGTTCAAAAAGGAAAGGAATGGACAAGGCTGTAGAGTTTGAGCAGGACTAGATTTGCTGCGCTCGCATAGGGAAAGGCGTGTGATAACAAAACTGGGACCAACACGGACTAACACGGAGTTTTTTTAGTCCCTACACCAAAATGTCCCTATAAACAAACACCCTCTAATAATGTTGTTGCAAAATTGATGCAATGCCACAGTTAAAAGCAAATTACATGTTTAACAAATTTTATTGTTAATATAATCTCTATGTTAATATTAATCAATGCCACCATTTGAGAAATGCTACTGTCTTGCTTTCTTTCCCATTTAGATAAGGTATATGCTTCTTTTTGTTGGCTTCTGTGTCATCCACCATTATTGACCACTAATTGTTTCCTTTGCACCTCTGTGTAAACACGATTATCTGCTTCACCTCGTTGCCATTGTGACCTTTTGTTGCACTGCACAAAACACTTTTGCAAAATGTCACACCGACAACGTTGCTTGATTGCTTGATCTTAGTGGAACTGCACAAGAGGAGATCTTACTTCTTATCCGTTAAGGCGAATTTGGTTCAGATCTTCTTCTTGTGAGTTGTTTGAATTCCGCATCATGAGAGGTCAGTACTAGCCTTCTTTCACATGATTCTGCAGTGTGCATTCATATGTTGTGCTACTTGTACAATAATGTTGCTTGATTTTAGTGAACTGCACAAATGGAGACAAGACTTCCAATATGTATGTGCACCGTAATATCCCATTGAGGTAAGATAAGGATATTTCACAACTGCTGGCCTGTATTTTGCCACTTTCATCAGAAAATTAAGTTTAGTACTATACTTGTCCTCCCTAATTGACATGCCAAATCTTATATTGAAGGCGAAGCTTGTTTGTTATTGAACCAAGTGATGAAGGGGAAGAACAAGGGGAAGAAAAACAAAAATCAACTCCCGGTGCTGTCATGAAAAAGTGGTATTGTCCTTGAGAAGTGCTTCATCTGTGTTGTTTTAAATAATTCCTTCCCTTTTTTTCGAGCAAACAGTGATGCTAGCATTTAGTAGTCCTCTTGTCTTTGCACAACAGGATCATATTCCTCTGAAGAAGAATATGGAGTACGTGAAGTGACTAGTTCCGATTATGCCAGGATGAAGAAGCCATGTGTATCTTATCATCAGAAGGAGCAGTTGAAGGATGCTTACATTACTCCCCACAAGACCAAACTAACTTCAGCTTAGAAGGACTACCAAAATCTCCATTTTTTGCTGTGATGCGCGAGTACAATGTTGTTCTAGGATTCTTTCTGGCGAGTTCCATTTTTCTAAAAGTGTGCTCTACATGGACCATGTATGTGCCTGTTGAAACTGTCAATTCATAGTATAGTTTGCTCTATACTAATCACTTTTTTGTTTTTGTGCAAACAGGGGTGCTCAGCTTGATTTCAATGGGAACTGCACAAAATGTTGATGAATACATCGAATCATTCATTTCCACCACAAGAAAGGAGGTGCCGATAAGTTCAAGGCGTTGCAACATATAAGGGCGAAATCATACAAGCTACGCGCGAATTTGGTTGATTTTGGTGGAACTGCACAAAAAGAACAGCTAGTTTATTTAGCATGAGGTGCCATGTCAATGTCCGAACTGATGGTAAACCCTTCCTATTCCACAATCATAGGCATTTGATATTTTGGAATGGGACAACCTTGTCAAATTTTGCTCATTGATTTTAGCAAGACATGCGTTTGATATTTTCGAATGGGACGCCCTTGCTGTCAGCAACGTCGATCAATTTTTTCTTTATTCTTTAGTTGTGAAGTAAATATTGCCTCTGACATGTGAGTCGCTGAGATGCATAATCATCGATTTTTTTGAATGTTCTCTATGACTTGCTAGGCCTGTGTGTTTTATTGCAATGTACAGAAACGCTAAAAACCTGCTCAACTCTTTGTACTCCTTCTGTTCCTTTTTACTTTGCACATTGTGAAAGTGCATACTTTTTTGTATAAGATTGGTCAAAGTAGAGATACTTTGACTGCAGGCATAACTTGTATGCAGACTAGAAAGGACCGGAGGGAGTACATGTGAAACTGTTGCAAACGAGGTGATCACCCTGGGAATAATGCTAGTACATATTGTTTTGCATGTTCATCCAATGCCAGTGATACAGGAATTCGAACTAATCAAAATAAATTCATTCATACACGGTTGGATTTCATATAAACATGCCAGATTTCATTACATTTCATACATTCTTCAACTAAAAAGGGGTGCGCTGGAGGTATAATTAATTAACCGAAGCTACCCACATGTGTCCCGCTGAGCCGAATAGAAGCTTCAGTGACTTAACTGCAGGTGCAGTTGCGTAACTGACATGCGGCCTGTTGGGCCCACGTGTCCGTCAGCCAACTGCACTAGCAGTTAAGTAGAAGCAGCGTTACTCTCCAGCAGAACTCCCTGACTCCACGTCGCCGCCAGGAAGCTAACCGGCCGTCAATGGTCAACCCGCTTAGCTTGGCTTCAACAGGAGGGTAGGAGCGGTGGCCTTACTTGGACCCGAGCGGCGGCGACCTACCATGTTCTACTCTTCCTCGTTTTCTGTGTGGCGCGGCCTCGTTGGCAGCGGGGCGGGGCCTCGGCGGAGCCGGCGATGTCCTCTGTCTTGTTGCCGGCGGGCGACGCCTCAGTGGAGCGGTGGAAATCCTCCCCCGCGTTGCCGGCAGGGTGGGGCCTCGGCTGAGCCGGCGATGTCCTCTGCCTCGTTGTTTGCGGGGCGGGGCCTCGGCGGAGCCGGCGGTATCCTCTGCCTCGTTGTTTGCGCTGTGGGGCCTCGGCGGAGCAGGGCCTCGTCGACACCAGCGGAGCGGGGACTCGTCGGAGCCGGCATTGTCCTCTGCCTCATCCTCGGTCTCGCCAAACAGCGCCTCACCCGCTTCATCGCCCTCTTTGCTAGCCTCTTTGTGGGCGGTCGCAGCCTCCGCCACCCGCATGCGCTCCCGCCAGCGCTCGAGGCGGCCCTTGCGGGCGGAGCGGTACAAGTCAAGCAGCGCCTCCTGCTCCGCCCGCTCCGCGCTGATCTGCTCCTCCACCTGCAGATGCTCCTGGAGGAGATGGTGGTTGTAGGCGGCGTCGGCCTGCGCCTCCCGGAACTGCTCCTGATGCATCTGCCTCACACTGTCCATATATCAGGCACAGGCCTCGCCGATGGTCATGGTGCAATGCACCGGCGAGGATTGCGCGGAGGAGGGGGTTGGCGCCGGATCGTCGACTACCATGTTCTCCATTGGGATGTCGTCGCCCTCCGGCTGCCTGCCGGCCAGCCGGCCGGCAGCAATGGCTGCCATCTCCTTGTGGTCCATCGTCCGCCCGTCTCGAAGAGCGCTGGAGCGCGAGGAAGCCATGGTGGGCAGTAGTGGCGTGGATAGGAGAAAGGGAACGGATGCGGATGACTGCGGCTATGGCCGGTGCAACAGTTTATATAGCAATGGTGGGCGGGCGGAGGGACGGACGTGTGGCGCCGGAGTAGCTGCCTCGGCAACTGCGTATCATTAATGTGGGCGGCAGATGGACGGACGACACTTGTGTTGTTTGAAGGCGGAGCAATCGCCTGCACCGGGAAGCGGGGCGGGCGGCGCTGACTGTTTCGGGCGGAAAGCGCGCGCGGACGAGGAGATGAATTTACTTGGAGAGGATGACAATGGGGACCCACCAGGTCCATAGCCTCACGTACGCAAGTGCCTCCTTATTATATATATATGTATAAAACTATACTCCCTTTATCTAGGTGAATAAGTCGTATTAGAAGGTGCATCACGACCTAGGTGCAAGCAGATTGGTGGAAAAGAAGAATATTTCTCTCTTCTAAACACAACATTTAATCATAGTAGAGGATGCCTTATTAGCTACCCATGTAGGCCATCGTAATTCATAGCATGCAAAGCGCTTTTATTTCTTGCCTAATAACCGCATGGACGTGCTGCATGCATTGGTCCTTGCCCGAGCAAACAAAAAGGAGGAAAGGGGTTTCCACGGGAGACAACAAGGCAGAGGTGGTAGCGCTCGCTGGAGTTATTTATTTTGCTTCCCCCTGGTTTCCTGACATCACGGTCCCACACCATTGTCAACCTATGTAGTACTAGTCAATAAATGAGAGAATTGCACAAGAAGCGACCGAGAGCTGGGACCAAGCAGCTCGAGCAGTATTTGTGTTCTTGAGGTGTGAGCACTGCAAAGTTTTTCGATGTTTAGCCCAGATATTAATTTTTCTCCTATGAACAACAACGAAAACATCGCTGCAGGTATTAACTGGGTGGGCTGTGGCCTGTCTAGCCCAGGCCAGATATCCAGCCCAGATATTAAATTTTTTCAAGCTGAAAATGGCTAGCACAGCTATACTTTTTTAGGAATACCCAGGCAAGGTCAAGTTCTTATTCTCCACCCCGCTGGGCTGCAAATCTTTCCTAGGAGGGATGCATTAGGCTTAACAAGAAAATGGGCTTTAAGAAATAATAAATCGGATGTAATTATAAAAACTAGGCAGTAACTATAAAAAATGCACCAAACACGTGATTACTTTATAAAATATTATTTTTGGATATTGAAAATTTTAATTTCATTAATTGTTGCGAGCGCAATGTTTCGTTGGATTTTTACGTAATATAAATTTATATTGAAATTGTATTTAATCTAACTAGAAATTTCTGGATAAAAATATTTCGGATCCCATCAAAATGTGGGAAATTTTATTGAATTCTGTTTTGAACGGTTGGTTGAAATGGGCTGTACTTTTAACAAACTGTAAATGGGCTATAGTAAATTCCATTAGAATTCAAAAATGGGCTACACATTCTTACAAATCTCAAATGGGCTATAAGTTCTCTGCCACACACTTCTGGCCTTACAAAGTTGACGCGTCCCCTAAAAAAACAGAGTTGACGCGTATGCAAGGCTTTGTCAACTTATAGTCAACACACGGTTCTAGCAGCAGTGGCCGTTGGATGTCCATCCAACGGATGCCGTGCTTCTTCTTCAATCTCGGATATTCTAGCTTCACCCGCCCAAAAATGATTCCTTCCCCTGACATCTGGGGTGCACCATTTCAGAAGCTGACCTATGGGCCTACTAAGTTGACGTACCAAGGGCTTTGTCAACTTAGTCAATATAAACGATTCTAGCTGCAGTGACCGTACGATGTCCATCCAATGGCCGTAGTGCTTCTTCAACCTCTGGTCTTCTTGCTCCAACCGCCCAAAGCAGCGCCGGTCGTGCCACCTGCTCCTGCCTCCCATGGCCGGCTGTGCTGCCGTGGAGGCCTCACCGCCCCCTACTATTCCCACCGCCGGCCAAGCCCTGCGGCGACGGTAGCCTCACACCACAGCCGAACGAGTGAACCCTCATACGCCTCTCCGCGTGGGCATCCACTGCCGCGTCTTCACCGGCTCCGCGTCGTCCCCTTCCTAGGCCTCGCCGTCGTCCACCGCCCTGGTGCTCTCGGCGCGGCGTGGTCAACGTGGAAGGAACGACTTCCATCGGACGTGGACTGTACGTGGAGAGGCTGACAGCTGGGTCCATGGCGGCAGCAAGGAAGTGCCTCCTTATTACGCGGAAAATAATGATTCCTCCACCTGACAGCAGGGACCCACCGGACGGGCCACCAGTATTTTGCGAAAAAAATCATTTCCCCCTGACTGCTGGGACCCATCGGACGGGCCACCGTATTTCGCGAAAACAATGTTCCCCCCGCTGTCAGCTCGGACCCACCGGAAGTGCCTCCTTATTATGCACAAAAAAATGAATACTCCCCCGGCTAGCTGGGACCCACCTTGCTAGGAGGCTGACTTGTGGGCCTACTAAGTTGACGGGGACGAAGGGCTTTGTCAACTTAGTCAATATGAACGATTCTAGCTCTAGTGACCGTATGATGTCCATCCAACGGCCGTAGTGCTTCTTCAACCTCTGGTCTTCTTGCTCCAGCCGCCCAAAGCAGCGCCGGTCGTGCCGCATGCTCCTGCCTCCCGTGGCCAGCTGTGCTGCCGTAGAGGCTCACCGCCCCCTACTATTCCCAGCGCTGGCCAGGCCCTGCGGCAACGGGAGCCTCACACCGCAGCCGAACCAGTGAACCCTCGTAGTCCTCTCCACGCGGGCTTCCACTGCCGCGTCGTCCCCTTCCTAGGCCTCGCCGTCCTCCACCGCCGTGGTGCTCTCCGCGCGGCGTGGTTAACATGGTCAAGGAACGACTTCCATCGGAAGAGTACTGTATGTGGAGAGGCTGACAGCTGGGTCCACGGCCACAACACAGTTTTTTGTGATTTGCCAAGTAAGTCGCTTTGTTAGGCCTGTTGGGCTGCAAATCTTTAAAGACGAGGAGAGCTTTCATTCGGCTGGCCGAGAAAATGGCCCACCAGTAATGAGAAATGGGCTGTACATTTTTAAAACACATCATACCGGAAATTAGTTTCAAATATCTTTTTTTCCATTTCAAGATTTTAAATTACATTAATTTTTATGCATGGAGAATTTGTTGGATTTTATATTGATATACATTTATTTTTTAAATCGGTTTGAATGTGAGTCGAAATTTCGGGATTAAAAACAGTTCGGACCGCACCGAAATATGCAAAATTTCGTATAGTTTTTTAACCGTTGCCACAATATGGGCTGTAATGCTAACAAAAAGAATATGGGCTCCAAAAAAACCTTAAGAATTAGCAAATGGGCTATGAATTATTAGAAATAATGGAAGATGGGATGTATGCTGTTTTCCGCAGATTTGAGGCTTTCCTAAAAAAAGGTTGACGCACAAGCACTGACTGTTGGATGTCCGTCCAACGGCCGTCGTGCTTCTTCAATCTCTGCAATTCCTGCTCCAGCCTCTCAAACAAGCACCGGCGGGACTGCCTGCTCCCTCCTCCTCGCGGCCGGCTGTGCTGCCGCGCAGGCCTCACCGCCCGACCATACTCCCATCGCTGGCCTAGCCATCCCTCTACTCACCCACAACTGCTGTTATTCTCCGGCGACGGCAGACGAACCAGTAAACCCTCGTACAGTCGTACTCCCCTCCACGTGGGAAACAACTGCCAAGTCTTCCCCGCCTCCATGTCATCCCCTTCGTAGGCCTCGCCGTCGTCCACCGCCCTGGTGCTCTCGGCGCGGCGTGGTCAACGTGGTCAAGGAACGACTTCCATCGGACGTGGACTGTACGTGGAGAGGCTGACAGCTGGGTTCACGGCCGCAGCAAGGAAGTGCATTCTTATTACGCGGAAAATAATGATTCCTCCACCTGACAGCTGGGACCCATCGGACGGGCCACTGTATTTTGCGAAAAAAACGTTTCCCCCTGACTGTTGGGACCCACCAGCTACATCTTCGCATGCAAGGAAGTGCATCCGGGCAAAAAAAACGATTCGCCCCCTGACTGCTGGGACCCACCAGCTACATCTTCACAGGCAAGGAAGTGCCTGACAGTCGGGACCCACCTGGTCGAAGCGTACGTAGCGTTGTCATTCTGGTCGCGAACGTGTACGTACATATATACTGGTCGATGGAGAGGCGCGCACGTGTCGTAGTAGAGGTGCGCACGTAACATGTACATGTACGTACAGCGGCCAGGGTGCAAGAAAGAAAATACGGCCACGTATGTGTACATACGGGCGGGGTCTCGAACGCCTACTCGCGCATACGTACGGCCAGGGCTCGTGTACATGGCTGGGTCGGAATGGAGAAACAGCATCGTCGTCATGTTCATGGGGAGGCAACGGAATGCGTTGTGTTCATGGGGAGGCAACAGAATGTGTCGTGTTCATCGGGAGGGCTTGGATGGAACATGCGATGGAAACGAGGCCTGGCATACCGCAGAACGGAGGAAACGGCCTTGTGTTCGACCGGCCACGTTCGAAACGGGATCCTATTCATTGGGAGGGGTCTGGCGTACTACAAAACGAAGGAAATGGACCTCCTACGGTCGAAATGGGGGTCCTGTTGATCGGGAGGGGTGTGGCGAACCGCAAAACGGACGAAACGGACTTATGTTGGAGCGCTACGGTCGAAACGGGGGTCCTATTCATCGGGAGGGGTGTGGTGTGCCGCAAAACAAGACTCCATGAGATACTGTTCATCTCCACCGTCGACCCCCTCCAGCCTCCACGAGCTACTGTTCATCCACCATCGACCTCCTCCAGCCTCCACGGGCTCCTGTTCATCCAGCCTCCACCGCACGCTACTCCACCGGCTACTGTTCAACCACCCCTCTCCACGGGCTCCTGTTCAACCACCCCTCCACGGGCTACTGTTCATCCTGCCCTCCACCGTCTACTGTCCATCCTGCCCTCCACGGGGTGGTCCTGTTCATCCAGCCCTCCACGGGGTCCTGTTCATCCAGCCCCAACCGGCTCGATCGATCGGGGTCCTATTCATCCAGAGGCAACACCACAGGGTCCTGTTCATCCACCCCCACAGGGAACTATTCATCCAACCCCCCCCCCCGCAACGCTCACTATTCACCCAGAGGCAGCATCGATCGACTTCAGTTAGCAGCAGTAGCGAAGGAATCGCTCGATCGGGTGCAGTTAATAGCCATTGATCGATCGCTTGGGTTCAATAACGCGTAGCCTCAAGTGCAATCACTCGGGTTCAGTTAGAGCCCAACGCCTCGCTCGAGTTCAGTTAGAGCCAATGCCTCGCACACGCGCGCGTACGTGTACGAGAGAAACGCGCATTGCTCAGCCCCCGACCTCCCACCGTAACCGGGAACTCCCCGAAATTTTCCTCCCCCTCGCTTCTACCACGGTTTTTTCCGTCACGGACGGCCCAAAGAATGTCATGCAGCTGCGTCTTTGGCCCGCCCAGGACGAAAAGCCCATTTTCTATCATGATTTTTTGTCATAGAAGTAGGAGCCCACCACATCTATGATGATACCGGGTTTTGTCACAATTATCGTCATAGAAGTGTCATATGTATGACATAAATTTTTTTCGTTCGGCCCGAAATGTCACGGATGTGTCTTTTTTTTGTAGTGTTTACTCATACAAACTTATTTTTAAATTGAAGGATCCAATCGAAACTCCAATGGCACAACATGTATGTTTACGCATGTTTCTTTAACATGTTTGCTCTTATAAACAGCTCTATTGATTTCAATTTCAATTGTGTATATAGTTGACTTCTAATATCATGCACATTACTAGCATCATAACAGAGCCAATAGTGTTGTTGTACATGTAGACCCATGGTAGCCATATGAAATCTTGTTGTGCCTTGTAGTTTCCCATGCTTCGTATTCTTTCAGTGCTGCTTTGTCTTGAACTGATATGATTTGAATCGTGTATCTATTTTGATTTGGCAAGAAAATGCAGTGACCATAGGACATAGATATATGTTTGCTTGATGCTTTTATTATGTACTACTTGGCAATAGAAGACATGGTAGTTTAATCCTGTCCACCTTACGAATGAACTGGTTCACCGAAATGAGTTTCATATACTAGTACATGCTAAACCTATTATGTGTCTGCTTGTTTCTTCTTTTAGAATGCTGACAGAATATTGGGGAAGAGTGCCTTATTAAGCAATGGTAAAGGAAGTAATGGAGATAAGGTTCAGGATAGTGAGACATCCTTGTTGGTCTCCAACAAAGCTGATGAAACTGCTAAGGAAAAGAATCTTGAAGACAGTGAGACAACCCCAAAGTCCTGTCTTGGTTTAGTGTTCGAGTTACTGGCCACTACCACTTGCACAAGCTATTCAAACTCACTGTCTGAATCAGTTCGGTTTCTTGAGTCTCAACTACAAGTTGAAAGACATCGATCAGCTGTGCTGCACAAGAAGCAGAAGGACTGTTAAAGTACCTAGAGCATTCAGATGCATACTTTCTGGTGCAACAACAAGCGTTGGAGGATTTTAGCGCCAAACAGGACAAAGCTAATAAGATTGCTAAGCTTATTGCCAGCATGTTGGATACCCACGATAACATTTCTTGAGCTCTTCTGAAGTTGTTTCAGTTATGAACTTGTTTTGCTGCCGCGTTTATTTGCACTGGTGGCCAATTTAGACGGCCAATATATGTAATATGCTGCTTTCTTCCCTATATTTGCACTGGTGGCGAACTTTGATGCCCAGTGGATGTAATATGTGTAATAGCCATAATAGCCTTGTGTTAGTTGCTTGCTTATTTATTTCCTTATTGTCTTGTTTAGTTGTTTTCTTGTAGTCACTGTAGTTCTTTTTACGCGTTTTTCTAGTGGCCACAATAACCTATTTTTATAACCAGGCCACAATAACCATGGCAAGACACAAACTGTTGTGACCATGGTCCTACTACCTGCCGTAGTGACCATGGCCCTCCACGGGTTCTACGATCCATGGGCCTTCTACGGGCTGCAGGATCCATGGGCCTTCTATGGGCCGTAGGATCCATGGGCCTTCTACGGGCTGCAGGATCCATGGGCCTTCTATGGGCCGTAGGATCCATGGGCCTTCTACGGGCCGCAGGATCCATGCGCCTTCTACGCGTCGTCTCATCTATGGGCCTTCTACGGACCATATAATCATTTCGCCAAACATGGGCCATACTACTCGTGGACTAATAACGGACCGCAAAATGGGTCGTAAACGGGCTAGGGTCGAAACCATCTGTTTTATGGCCCGACCATAATGGGTCATTAATAGGCCGTAATTGACGACGCTATCAAAAGAGCCCAACTGGTTAACAGGCCACAAACAGGCCGACTGTAACCACGTGTTAAATTTGGCCCACAAGCGAAACAGGCCAGTAACGGACCGTAAGTAATCGAATTCTAGAAATGAGCCCAAGAATAAATTGGCCCTTAGAGGCCAAAAGTTAACACGGACTGGAAACGGCCGATAGACTAATGGGCCGTTAATCCATATAAAGCAATACACTATTCATTACGGGCCAGTTTCACCATGGGCCATTAATGGGCCAAGAGTTACAAAGGGTCTCATATGGGCCGAAAGACGTCATGGGCCATACATGGGCCGGAAGTTACAACGGGCTGGAATCATATTGGATGGCCCAAATGACGCTACTGGTGAGCGAGTCCTGGATTAGGGGGTCCTCAGGTGTCCGGGCTATGTGATATGGGCTGGACTGATGGGCCCTGAAGATACAAGGCAGAAGACCTTCCCCCGTGTTCGTGTACGACTCTCTTATGCGTGGATGGCAAGATTGGTGTCCGGATATGTAATTTCCTTCCTCTACAAACCGACTCTATACAACCCTATGCCCCTCCGGTGTGTCTATAAACTAGAGGGTTTAGTCCGTAGAGGCTATTAGAATTAATAGAGGCTAGACAGCTAGGGTTTAGCCATTATGATCTCGAGGTAGATCAACTCTTGTAACCCCTACACTTATCAAATACAATTAAGAGGGCCTGAACCTGGGTAAATATCATGTTTCCCTTATCCCTTTTTACCTTCGATCCTCAGACGCACAGTTTGGTACCCCCTACCTGAGATCGGCCGGTTTTGACATTGACAACTCGGCATAATTCGGATAAGCCGTAACGGGCTGTGACTTAGCGGGCTGTAAATGGGCTATATGCGAACAGGTCGTTAACAGGCTTTCCGTGGGACGGCCCGCTACCTTTTGACCAAGTCAAATGGGCCGGCCTTTTCTCCGGAATGGTTCTCTGTTGGGCCATGCCACATGTCAATGTATCATAGGCGCATTCGTCCCAATGAGTGGATCACATCTATCCCAATGATGAGCTGACACGTGGTTCCTCTGGCCATTCAGTATTTTACACGTGGAAAATCCCCATTGGTCTGGGCTGTTAACGGGTTATCGGATCGAAACCAGAACCCGATAGCTTAACAGTGACCCATTATGGTGGATGCATGTGTCGGTTACCCTTGACAAAAGCAATTCTATGACGAATGATTTATCGTCATGGAAGTGGACACTTCCGTAATGATAATTTTGGTAATGTCATGGAACACTTCAATGATAGCACAGGTATGACTATCTTGATTCTGTCAAAAATCGTCATGGATGTACATGCATGATAGAAAACGTGACGTACTGTGACAAACACGTATGATCACGGAAGTGTATTTTTTTGTAGTGTCTTGATCTTGCATGCAAAATTTATATGGTCCAGAGTAGTTTTGATGCATGATATAGCCTCTAGGCACCTGCAGGATTAGTTGCTATCAATTTTGTTGAGTTTGGTTCACTTTTATTTTGAGTCACTAAAAATTTCAGAAATTTTTCAGAGGAAGAAAAATGTCTCGGAAAATGTACCAAGGTGGTTCTTCGAGGAAGCAAGCACCGAGGCTCGCGATACACGAGCCAGACCTTGAAAAACCATGGGAAGATCAAGTGCGGCCTTGTGAATGGCCGTTAGATGAATTTATGGTTCATGCAGGTTTCAAGGATGAGTTTGATGCATACGTACAAAATACCGGCCTTGAGGACTTCATGTCAGAAAAGTGCTGACAATACTATTATCTCACCGATTCCTTTGTGCGGAGCTTTGAATTTTCATCTAAGCGCAATACGCATATTGTTTTATTTGGTCTTTATGATGAATCATATACCATGGAACTTGAGGATTTTAATATTTCTTGCAAAATCCCACAATGGGGCCTTCTTAGTGAGCCTCACAAAGCTGAATACAATGATTTCCTTGCTAGCATCGCTGTGGGAGAAACTAGAAACATCACACAAGCTACCATAGGGAGAATTCACTTTCCTTCCATACATTATTTTTCTCTCTTTATAGGTAGATGCATTAACGGTAAGCATGAGCATTGCCACCTTTGCATTCTATATCTTAGTGTCATCAAGTGTTGGTCTTAGGTGATAAGTGATATAACTTGGGGGGCCATTATTGCGAGGAGGTTACATCTTAATGCTAAAGATGGAGATTTATTTGGTGGGATTTATGCAAATCGTTTAGCTAATTATCTTAGTCTGCCCATAAGAGGGAATGCCATTGAGTTGACGCCTGCTTTTCTAGATTATAATGCTATGGTATGCTACTAGTTTCTTGAGAGGAACGAACTGTCCCTCCAGTATCGACTAATCTTTGACAGACGGCATGCTATCCATATTACCCTTCCTACTCCTGCCTTCTTTAACTTTCAGGTGAATGGGAGATATTTTCTAACTAGAGAGGAGGCGAACGAGTATGAGAGAGCAGCAGAGGCCGCTCGCTCCAATAAGAAGCTCACCAAGGGGTAGCTGCCGTAACACAGTACAACCCCAACTACGATTTCGGATATAATCCGGGTCAGTCGTGGCCCTAGAGCACCTTAGGCCAAAAGCCTAAGCTTGGGGGAGTACGTATTTCTCATCAACATTACATTCATGTTCACACACTCATTTGAGTTTTCGGTGTTCATACTTTTTTATTGTATATCCATGCTAGTTTACTTTCATTTTCTCGCTTTCTTCTTGTGTGTTTGAAAAACTTTGAGAAAAACCAAAAAAATTACTGTAGTTTCTTTTCGATGTTCACTTAGTAGTATTATTAAAATAAAACCCAAAAACATTTCTCGTTCTTCTTTTGCTTGTTGGAACCTTTCCCATGTAAATAGTTTTTCTCGTTCTTGTTTTACTTTATTCAGAAAAACAAAAAACTCCAAAAACATTTCAGTGTGTTTCTTTGAAATTCTTCTCTTTTCTTTGGGTTTCGAGAGGAGAATACCACGGTGAAAATGTTGAGTGGCTCTCATATGCATTATTATTGATCTAACAAAGAGCCCATATTACCTTGTCTTCTCCTTTGAATAAATGTTTGCATATTACATCTTAGTCCAATGCACATGCACTATTATTATTATCCACACCGTAGGTCGTGCAAGTGAAAGGCAATAATGACGATATATGATGAAATGATTGAGATGAGGAAATGCTGGTATGAACTCGACCTATCTTGTTTTTATAAATATGATTAGTTCATCATTCCTGATTCAGCCTATTATGAATGAAACATGTTTGCAATGACAATTAGAGATTATAGTTGCTCATGCGATGCTTAATTATCTAGGAGTTTATAATGGTTTACCTTGCGTGCCAACATGCTTTTTAAATGGTTGTGATGTAGTATGATAGGATGGTATCCTCCTTTGAATGACTCGAGTGGCTTGACTTGGCACATGTTTACACATGTAGTTGAAACAAAATCAACATAGCCTCCATGATATTTATGTTCATGGTGATTTATATCCTACTCATGCTTGCACTCAATGTTGGTTAACCTCAATGCATGTTTATGACTATTGTCGCTTTCTAATTGGTCGCTCCCCAGTCTCTTTCTATCCTTCACTTGTACTAAGCGGGAATACTGCTTGTGCATCCACTTCCATAAACCCAAAGTTGTCCCATATGAGTCCACCATACCTTCCTATATGCGGTATTTACCTGCCGTTCCAAGTAAATTTGCATGTGCCAACCTCTAAACCTTCAAATGATAATCTATTTGGTATGCCTGAATTGCTCATGTGGCGACTAGGGGCTATCAGTATCTTCCATGCTAGGTGGGTTATTCTCACGATGAGTGGACTCCGCTCATCATTCACGAGAGAAGGGCTAGTAACCGGGATTCCCAGTCCCATGCTCAAATCAAATCAAAATTTAATTACAAACAAAACTCCCCCATGATTGTTGTTAGTTGGACGGTACCCATTGTTCCGGGCTAGCAATGGAATGTGCTTGTTGGTGGTGGGGGAGTATAAACTTTACCATTTTGTTTGGGAACCGCCTATAATGTATCTAGTATTGAAGATACCGATATCTCTTGATTATTATGTTGACAACATCATCCTCTTATAAAAAGCAACACTTCGAGAGCACCACTGTCATTTGTATGCATTGCTATTAATTGATACTGAGTATGACTGTGACTGGATCTCTTTTACCAAGAATAACAATGTCTAGTCAATCCTTGATATTCAGGGGTGCTCTGCATTTATGTTTTGCGGTCTCAGAAAGGGCTAGCGAGAAACCATCTTGTTATATCATATCATGATTGTTTTGAAAAAGTGTTGTCATCTGAGATTTATTATTATTGCTCAGTTGAATATGCCATTGATATGAGTAAATGTGAGACCTAAATATTATTGTGAATATGGTTACTTCATACTCTTTGCTGAAAACTTGAAAGTCGGCTTTACATATTTGCAATGATAAGATCAAACAGAGTTTGGAAAAGTTTTTCTTTATCACTTTCAGTTTGTCAACTGAGTTGATTGAGGACAAGCAATGGGTTAAGCTTGGGGGAGTTGATACGTCTCCATCACATCTACTTTTCCAAACTCTTTTGCCCTTGTTTTGGACTCTAATATGCATGATTTGAATGGAACTAACCCGAACAGACGCTGTTTTCAGCAGAATAGGGGGTGTTATTTTTGTGCAGAAATAAAAGTTCTCGAAATGATCTGAAAATCCACAGAGAATATTTTTGGAATGTACAAAAAATATTGTCAAAAGAATCAATAGAAGGGAACCCACCGGCTATCCACATGGGTGGAGGGCGCGCCCCTGTCTTGTGTGTCCCAAGAAGCTCCACTAATCTCAACTCGAACTCCATATATTCATGTTCGAGGAGAAAAAAATCAGAGAGAAGGATTCATCGCGTATTATGATATGGAGCTGCCGCCACCTCCTGTTCTTCATCGGGAGGCCAGATCTGGAGTCCGTTTTGGGCTTCGGGGAGGGGAAATCGTCACCATCGTCATAATCAACCATCCTCCATCACCAATTTCATGATGCTCATGGCCGTGCGTGAGTAATCCCATCGTAGTCTTGCTGGATGGTGATGGGTTGGATGAGATTTACCATGTAATTGAATTAGTTTTGTTAGGGTTTGATCCCTAGTATCCAGTATGTTCTAAGATTGATGTTGTTATGACTTTGCCATGCTTAATGCTTGTCACTAGGGCCCGAGTGCCATGATTTCAGATATGAACCTATTATGTTTTCATGAATATATTTGTGTTCTTGATCCTATCTTGCAATTTATAGTCACCTACTATGTGTTATGATCCAGCAACCCCGGAGTGACAATAGTCGGGACACTTCTCGTTGATGACCGTAGTTTGAGGAGTTCATGTATTCACTAAGTGCTAATGCTTTGGTCCGGTTCTCTAATAAAAGGAGTCCTTGATATCCCTTAGTTTCCAATAGGACCCCACTGCCACGGGAGGGTAGGACAAAAGATGTCATGCAAGTTCTTTTCCATAAGCATGTATGACTATATTCGGAATACATGCCTACATTATATTGATGAATTGGAGCTAGTTCTGTGTCACCCTAGGTTATAACGGTTGCATGATGAATGCCATCCAACATAATTATCCATCATTGATCCATTGCCTACAAGTTCGTTTCATATTGTTCTTTGTTTCGTTACTTTTCAGTTGCCACTGTTCCGATTGCTGCAAAACTACTACTGTTACTTTTGCCACTGTTATCGTTACTTCCATACTACTTTGCTACTAAATATTTTGCTGTAGATATTAAGTCTGTCAGGTGTGGTTGAATTGACAACTCAACTACTAATACTTGAGAATATTCTTTGCCCCCCCTTGTGTCAAATCAATAAATTTGGGTTGAATACTCTACCCTTCACTACTAGGGAAAATCCTAGCAGTAGCGCGGGTTTTTGGCCTACCAGTAGCGCGGGTGACTGCGCTACTGCTATGGCGCTACAGCTAAAGGTTAGCAGTAGCGTTGGTTTACTCGCGCTACTGCTATATCCACTTAGTAGTAGTGCTTCCTGCAAAAGGCGGTACTGGTAATTACTAGTAGCGCGTCTCATTGCCCGCTCCACTACTATTACTTCATATTCTTTTTATTTTTATTTTATGTCGTATTCATACACCTTTATACAAGTTTTCATACAGTACCAATTCATAGATTGTTTTTACATCATAATGAGTTATTACATCACTGGGTGAAAGAACCGTGGACTAGTTTCAAGTGGTTGGACATCCACTTGAAACTAATCTGAAGTTCTTTCACCCAATGATATAATAATTATCATCATCATCATATCATTAACAACTTATCATCATAATACAACCTTGTCATATAACACCTCCTCATGATAATCATTTTCATCAATGAGACATCATATAGCAAGTTGTTCACTAGTCATAATCACAACTCCTCCTCATCATCATCAACTCTAACACATTATAGCACATAATAACACATTGTACCTAGGACCTACTTCTCTCTCATAGGACATACTACCCTCTCTTAGGTAAAATAACATAAAACAAGATAGGCCCTGACTCTCCATTATGGAGAATGGAGATTATCATGTCTCCAATTCTTGCGCTTCACACAATGTTCCTTCCAAGTAGCTCCCTACGATTGACGATACATTTTTTCCAATCTTTGATTGTCATGTCTTCATCGGTTTTAGAAATCTGATATGAACAAGAGTGATTCGTAGGATGACCTGGCCGTAAGTTCAAAACATCAAGGCAACCTTTCGGAAACATCAGATGAGGCACACAATCCTTCGGGATTTTCTGTTGAAAAACATAGTAATAACTTTGTAGTTAGCAATGTAGTTGAGTTTTAGAAGAATTTATGCAAAAGATGCACGAAGGTCGTAATAGTAAAAAAATCTTACCATGACATCTCCATGGATGTTACCGTAGTTCAACACGTGCACTAGTGGCACGTATTGACCATAATGTGGAGGAGTTTGATAATAGATATTGTAATTTCTCAAGATCAGTAATAAATGCGATCAGATGATTTTTCGCCTGATAAGTTAATTCTGAGCCATAGGTGTAGTAGGTTCTATCTACCATCTTCTGCACATTCTTTGAAGAATGAAAATAAGCTGTCAACTATTTTGAAAT
The DNA here is from genome assembly GCF_056163025.1 of Triticum urartu. Taxonomy (NCBI): domain Eukaryota; kingdom Viridiplantae; phylum Streptophyta; class Magnoliopsida; order Poales; family Poaceae; genus Triticum; species Triticum urartu. The sequence continues at coordinate 410,311,015 of NC_141879.1, read as the reverse complement.
AAACAATATAAATTACTTAATAACTATGTTTGAGAAACTCACATAGCGGTAGAATTGGAAGCGTATCAACAAGGACCCAAATGCCATATTGTCTTGGGCGATGTCAGGATCACCAAGATCCACGGTGACAAGCATACCCTCATGAAAATCATACATCTTGCAAAGTGCTTCCCAATTCGGGCAACCAAAATGGGATACACTCTCAGAATTGTGTAGATTTACATAAAAATCCATACCATGATGGGTCCTTAGCTGAATTATCTTTGTTTCCATAATCTCATGATCTTCAAAATCCATGCTCTCCAAGACATAGCGTCTTGCACGGCATGGGATAAGCTAGTCGAATTGTAAAAGACGAAAATTACATGTTGAAGTAGCAGAAGTCGTGCTTAGTTATGAAAAAAACACTTGTCATCGTTGTGTACCATTTCAACATCGAAGGTCTCCTGGAGCTTATTGCTGAAGCACCAACCTTCGTCCAGGTGAGGCCTGTCGCATAGCCCCTAGTCGTCACCGCACGAGTCGCACTCCCCCGGGAGACTTTCGTCGTCCGACGACGACATTTCCTAGGTTCATAACTCAAAGACTAAACTTGTACAATTAAACATATGTTCTACAGAAACTAAATTAGATCATTATTATTCATCATGGGTTGACTATTGGTCTGCCAGTCTTTTCTTGAGAACTCTCAGCTCACGTGGTGTATATATTCGACCATCGGTGATGGTAACTACTTCTATCATTCCAAAGTGCATTGCACCAAAATGTCTAGAAGCTTGGTATGAAGAAGAAGCTACCCACATGACAATAGTCGACATTCTTCTTCTCTCATATATATGGTGGAGTGCCGACAGACTTGGTGTGTACATTCCACCGTTGGTGATGGTGGCTCCTCCTTTCGTCCCCAAGTGCATTACACTAAAATGTCTAGCACAGGGGAACGAAGGAGAAATGACTGCCACGACAACAGTTGGGATTCTTTGTCCTCTCTCATATATGGTGGACACACTCTCTCACTGATTTTTCGACCGTCGGTGATGGTCGTTATTCCTCCTTCCCCTAGTGCATAACAAAGATCTAGCACAAGGAGAAGAAGGAAAAACGACCCCCACAACAACAATCAGGATTCTTCTTCTCTCATATATGGTGTAGACTTTCTCCCTCACTCATTTGTTGACTGACATGTATGGAGCCTTAACAGACTTAAAGCCAACCTGAAATGTTGTTTAATTATGTTTCTAGAAAATCCAGGCCACTCAATATTTCCTACATTTTCTAGCACAAGTCATGCCAAAATTCACAGAAAAATCCGGCATGACCTTTGCTAAAAAAAGGACATATCGATCGCCTGAAATTTGCTGGAACAGAAATTAATCAACACTCCGGCAAAACATAGGCTACTCGAAGGTGTAACCTGCAAAGATGGCCGTCCACTTGGGCAAGCACATATCTTATTTGAGCAACACAAGATATACATGTTTATATCTACATCATATGAGCATTCAAACTTGATGGTCATTGCATTTCAACGGTTGAAAATATGAACAAAAACATTTCAAAATATCTTATAGGACTCATATTTACATGGAGATTTGGCTGGTCTCACCTCGAGGTCGGAGGGGGTCAGTGACGGGGACGATGGCGGGGATGATGGAGGGGCTCCTTGATTTATGCAAAAACAAAAACCCTATAAGCTATCAACTAATCAAATGCATACGCCCTCTCCAATTTGTGCATTCAAAATAGGAGTAGTTCTCCAATTTGAGCATCCAATAAGCAAAACCAAATCATAAAATAAATTAGTATTGAAATTAGCATGCATTCAATAAGCAAAACTAAATAATCTCTTGTATCCGTACATCATCGAATATTATCACTAATACATCTCGAATAGTATCATACATATAACATCACTAATACATCTAAAACCCTAGCGAACGACGGGTATCAGCGCGGGTGTTGACACTCAGAGAGAAGGAACCATCATAGGATCATAGCTCCAGTGAGATCCCTGAACAACCAGCCAGGTATTGGAGAACCTGCCCTCCACTTCAGCCATGTAACGACGGACGTGCTCGTCCTCCTCGCTGACACGGTGATGTACCATCTCCGCGGGATCCTCAAGCGTGCGCACCATCACTGGCCCACCCGAACGCCACCAAAGAAGGTTCGGGTCAATGACGGGCTGGCTCCTCACCAAGCTGCGCCCCCAGAAGGTAGCACCTCCCAGTACCAGCCTGGCGGAGCCCAGTACCGGACATGGCCTCCTCCGCCGAGTCGATGACGAGGATGCGGGATAGGCATCATCGACGTCGTTGCGGGAATAATTTGTTTAACTAAGAAAATAACAACAAATGTGACATGTTCAAAATATGACATGTCCATTTCAAAACGAATCAACCTAGAATTCTATTAAATACACCTAAAAATAAACTAGTTCTATTAATTTTCTTACTAAAACTAACTAATTCCATAGTAAAATTTTAATTAGATCATCAAATCTCATATACTTTAATTTTCTTACTAAAAATAAACTAGTTCTATTAATTCAACTAGTTAAACTAAACACTTACTATAAATAAAAATAAACTATTTCTTACTAAAAATAAACTAGTTTTATTAATTTTCTTACTAAAAATAAACTAGTTCTATTAATTCAACTAGTTCTTACTAAAAATAAACTAGTTCAACTAGTTCTATTAATTTTCTTACTAATTCTATTAAAAACTTACTAAAAACAGTAAAAAACTATGTTGAATTTTTTTCTCTAAACTAAACACTACTTCCCTAATTAACATCTAGTTAAGCCCTACTGCCCTAACCCTACTGCCCTAGTTCTTAAGCATCTACTAGTAATTACTAATTTGATGAACCCTAGCTAGGTACTTAAGCATCTACAACTACTTAAGCACCCATTGATGAACCCTAGGAATTGGTCCTAAAAACTACTTAAGCATCTACAAGTACTGCCCTAATTAACATCTAGTTTACAATTATATTTGCTTAACTAAATTGGGTGCACAACAACTACATAAATACTTAAGCATCTACAAGTAGTAGCTAATTTGATGAACCCGAAAATTTGATGAACCCTAGGAACCCTAGCATGGAAGGGGTAGGGCAGGAGGAGGAGGAGGTGTAGGCGTGCTCACCTCGGGCGCCGACGGAGTTAGGGAGCGGCTAAGGGAGGGGCACACGGCGACGAGGTCGGGATCGGGGCTCGGGCGTGCGGCAGAGGGCAGCGATGTAGGGCGACGACAATGGCGGCCACTGAGGGCACTAGAGGGCGTGCGGAGGGCGACGGGAGAGTGCGCGGTAGCCGACAGCGATATGGGGTGACGACGGCGGCGACAGCAGCTCGAGGGGGGTTTGGGGGAAGTTGCTAGGGGGAAGAAGAACCATGCGATTAAGTCAAAAATAGTAGTAGTGCTGGCCCAGAAAAGTGCTACTTACTGCTACATTAGCTATAACGCTGGCTAACAAAATGTGCTACTGCTACCTCAGCTATAGCGCTTGTCCTGAAAGCACGCTGCTGCTACGCCTTTCTCCTTTATTTTTCTTTTCCTTTTATTTTCCTTCACATTTTATTTTTTTTCCTTTCCCCTTTTTCTATTTCTTTCATTTTCATTTACTTTTGTATATGTTTTTCATTTTATTTTATTTTCATTAGCAGTAGCGCTTTCCGCATAAAACACACTGCTACAACCATCTTAGCAGCAGCGCGCTTTGCATAAGCTCGCTACTACTATTCCTAGCCAGCCAAGAACAGTATGGGAATTGTAGTAGTAGCGCTTCTTTCTCCAGACGCGCAACTGCTATAAACTTAGCTGCAGCGCGTTTATTTACCAGCACTACTGGTAAGTAGTAGTAGCGCTTCTTTTTGACCTGCGCTACTGGTAAGTTTCTGTGTACTAGGTTTTCCCTAGTAGTGCTTGAAAACTGTTCCGATCCCCTATACTTGTGGGTTATCATCCGTCATGGCCCCCACCCCACTGCCGGCCACCGTGGCCATCACCCCCTTCGCCATCGCGGCCCGAAGGCGGGAGGTGGTAGTCGTGGCCGCCACCCATCATCACCCGCAGTGGCCACCAGCCCACCGTCGACCGCCGGGGTCATCACCTACTACGGCACTGCCCCCGAAGGCGGGAGGCGGAGGTGGAGGCCCGCACGTGTGTCAGCGACCTTGTGTGCTACATCGAGTTCCTGCGGGAGGAGGAGGAGCGCCTCGCCGAGCACGCAAAGAGCCTTACCGCCGCCATGGCCGCAACACACACCGCCGTAAAGGCGAGCAATCAGGAGAGCTATGAGGAGTCCCGCCGCTTCCAGAGGGGTTGTCTAGAGCGGCAGAGGGCGTTCAAGGTGAGCCTCGCTGAAGGTCCAGCAGCGGCAGGCACCGTATTGCAGTTATCCAGCTCGTCGGTAGGCTCCTCCTCCTTTGGCTCTTATTGAGCGCGCACGGCAGAGGAGAGGCTGCTCTAAGTAGTACAAATCCCCTCTGTAGTAGTACTAGTATTTAGGGGCTATTTTGTTCAGTTCATCTGACTATAGATGTGGTGCAGATGTACAATGTACTTAAAATTAACTAATATATATAGTCGAACTAGCTATTTTAGTACGTGGTTGGCAACAATTGGGGAAAAGTTTGGTCGGTTCAGCTGCCGAGTTGAACTGTTTGTATAAAGAACGACTGCTTAATCTATGAATGAAATATATTCTTATTTAATAAATTTGAGTTGCAAAAATTAGATAGTGCTAGTGATTTTTAGCTGCATATTTTGACAAATGACAGTGTTACAAGGTTGACAAAGGGCAATATTAATAGATCAACAAATGTCAATCTTTCAAGTTTGACAAATCGCAATATACCCAATATGACAGCTGCAAATCACACCAAATTTTTTGTACGTGGTTGCACACAGGTCATCCGAAAAACCGTTTGCGTTGAAGGGGTGTACAAATCATGCGTGCCAGATTTTCTCTTGCTTAGCACCAAAGTCTCGCTTTAAATACTGTATTCAATCTGAATCGTTTGCGTTGAAGAGATGCACAAATCCTGCATGGCAAATTTTCCCTTGGCTTAGTGGGAAGACCATGGCTCTCACTTTGCATACGGGTGTTCTATCTAAAATGTTTGCCATGAAGAGCTACACAAATCCTGCTCGGCACAATTTCCCTTGCCTTCCTAGGAAAGCTGCCGGTTTTCATATGGGTGTTCCATCTAAAACGTTTGCGATGAGTGTTTTATATTTAAAAACCATTGACGTTCTTTAAAGAAAATTGTTTGATAAGTCTGTACATTTGGAGAGAAAAATGCAAGTTTGTTCAAACCATATCTTTCAATCAGTCACACTTTGAATTTACATTCATATGATCGAGATACGGTACTAAACCCAAAAATAATAATTCCGGTGGTGGCAGAGGCGGTGTGACACGCTGGCATTGTCATTGTCGTCCTCCGAGGTGCCGTTGTTGAAGTCTTCAAGGCAGCATAAAATGTTCTTCACTTGGAAATCAAACATCATTTCATCGCATGATCGACGGGCGGGGCGCGGGAGGACGACAACTCGCGGTGCTGTGAGGTAGCGGTCGACGGCTGCGTCCCATGCTGCCGAGGAGGGCACGCGCACGGGCGCAGAGGGTGCTGGCAAACGCATAGGGACCGGTGTCACTGTGGGTGCAAGGGCGTGCACGGGCACAGGCGCTGGCGCTGGCATGTACATGAGCTCGCGTTGGTCTGCACAGCCGCAGCTTCCAACTCTGCGATAGTGCTCGGCGACCAGCCCGTCAATGCTACGTGGATGGTGGCTAGTGCAGGCGTGGGGATGGGAGCTGGGGCAGGCACGGGGGCAGCAATCATCATGGCAGGCTCGTTCAGGGCCATGTCCATGAGGCCCCATTCCTCATTTTCTCTCTCCTCTGGCTCGGAGTCAACTTCACCAAACTAGAAGACTAGTGGCAGATAATCCTTCTGTGCCATGGTGTTGGTGGAGGTCCGCGGGAGGGGAATGGGAGGCGAACTGTAAGGCAGCCCATATTAAACTCAGGCTTGGGCACCATTTATGGAGAGGATGCAAACAAGGCGGGGAGCCATGGAAGTCAAAGGGCTCACTTACGAGTGAGCCTATGCGGCGTACAGCTCGCACGCTTCCCGGTAAGCCTGCGCATTGGACTACAGCTCGCATGCCTCCCGTTTAGTCAATCAACTGTCCGCACAGCACCTCCTAGCCATTAAAAGAGTGAGGTGTGGAGTCACATGAATGGTTAACAGAACGCACACGATTTAAATTATACAACACATTTGAGATGTTAAAGTGGCAGCTATTTGTTTCAAAATGCCTTTGTTCGCTGTTATTCGAGTGTGCATTCTCTCAAAACGGACACGAAAAATACCACAGCATGTCGGGTGCCATTCCATGATAGCATGCCAAGTTTCATGAATTTCAGACGAGTTTTGGATTTACTAGAATTTAAAAACAAGGTATGTCAATGTTTTGCCGATAATCAACGGTGCCCTGGTGTTCGAAATTCATTCCCATTTCTTGCAGGGGACCTAAGCATGCACCCAAGGACACACATTTGATATGTCAACCACTTTTTTTGCATTGGAGCATGCGCATGTAGTTCAAATTTGAATTATGCACATAAAATGCCTAGAAAACCTAGTTAATGTATAAAAACCTCGTGGTGAATCCCGAAAAATCCCCAAAAATTGAAACAATGCTCCTGTTGGTCTATGTTGACACTAGAAAATTTTTGAAAGCAAGAAGAGGCAACGGATATCATTTCATCCCCAAAGGTGGCGCATTCCCTATCAAAACTATCAGGCTTGTTGTGAGAAGCTCTGGTTTGCGAGAAGCTTATTCCCAAACCTGCCCCAAATGGGACAAATTTTTTACCACAACATGTTGATGCCACTCCATGATAGCATGCCAAGTTTCATGAATTTCAGACGAGTCTTGGATTTACTAGAATTTAAAAATGAAGTATCTCAACATTCATGGCCGAGCGACAATGGCATGGTGCTTGACATTCATTCCCATTTATTGCATGTGACCTAAGCATGCACCCAAGGACACATATTTGATTTTTCAACCAATTTATATCCATTGGATCATGTGCATGTAGTTCAAATTTGAATTATGCACATAAAATGCATAGAAAATCCAGTTAATGTATGAAACTGTCCAAACGAACCCCCAAAATTCCAAAATTTAACACAACACTCCTGTTGTTCTATGTTGACACTAGAAAAAAAATTGAAAGCAAGAAGAGGCAAGGGATATCATTTAGTCCCCAAAGGTGGCACGTTCCCTACCAAAACCATCAGGCTTGTTGTGAGAAGCTCTGGATTGTGAGAAGCTTATACCCAAACCTTTCTCAAATGGGACAAAAATTTTACCACCGCATGTTGATGCCGCTCCATGATAGCATGCCAAGTTTCATGAATTTCAGACGAGTTTTGGATTTACTAGAATTTAAAAAGCATGTATGTTAATGTTTGCGGGCGAGCGACGGTGGCAAGGTGTTTGAAATTCATTCCCATTTCTTGCATGGGACCTAAGCATGCAACCAAGGACACATATTTGATTTTTCAACCAATTTATATGCACCACAGTATGTGCCTGTAGTTTAAATTTGAATTATTCACATAAATCCATTGAAAACTCAGTTAATGTATAAAAATGTCCAAACGAACCTTGCAAATTTCCAAAATTTAACACAACACTCCTGTTGTTCTATGTTGACACTAGAAAAAAAATTGAAATCAGTAAGAGGCAACGGATAACATTCCCTACCATAACCACGAGGCTTGTTGTGAGCAGCTCTGGTTTATGAGAAGCTTATACCCCAACCTGCCCCAAATGGGACAATATTTTTACCACGACATGTTGATGTCGTTCCATGATAGCATGTCAAGTTTCATAAATTTTAGACACGTTTTCAATTTACTAGAATTTAAAAACAATGTATCTCAATGTTAGTGGTCGAGCGACGGTGGCAAGGTGTTTGACATTCATTCCCATTTCTTGCATGTGACCTAAGAATGCAACCAAGGACACACATTTGATTTTTCAACCCATTTATATGCACTGGAGCATGTGCATGTAGTTAAATTTTGAATTGTGCACATAAATGCCTAGAAAACTCAGTTAATGTATAAAAATGTCCAAGAGAACCTTGAAAAATCCCAAAAATTAACACAACACTCCTGTTGTTCTATGTTGACACCAGAAAAAAATGAAACAAAGAAGAGGTGACGAATATCATTTTGTCCACAAAGGTGGCACGTTCCCTACACTACAAAAAAAAGACACATCTATGATATTTTGGGCTGAACAAAATTTGTCTATCATGCTTATGACACTTCTATGACAATAATTGTGACAAAACCCGGTATCATCATAGGTGTGGTGGGCGCCTACTTATATGAAAAAAATCATCACAGAAAATGGGATTTTCCTCCTGGGCGGGCCGGAGACACAACTGCATGACATTCTTTGGGCCATCCATGACGGAAAAAACCATGGTAGAAGCGAGGGCGAGAAAAATTTAAGGGAGTTCCCGGTTACGGTGGGTGGTCGGGGCCGAGTGATGCACGGAGGTTTGCTCGTTTCTCTCATACACTACATGTGTCTGTGCGAGGCGTTGGGATCTAACTGAACCCGTGCAAGGCGTTCGCTTACTGAACCCAAGAGATTGCACTGGCTACGCGTTACTGAACCCAAACAATCGATCGATCCCTGGCTGTTAACTAGACCCAATCGAGAGATTCCTTCGGTATTGCTACTAATTGAAGCCGATCGAACCTGCTGCCTCTTGATGAGCAGTGAGCGTTGTTCAGGGTTGGATGAACAGTTCCCGGTGGGGGGTGGATGAACAGGACCCCGTGTGGAGGGCTGGTTGAATAGTAATCGGTGGAGGCTGGATGAACAAGACCCCGTGGAGGGATGGTTGAACAGTAGCCGGTGGAGGATGGATAAACAGGAGCCCGTGGAGGAAGGAGGAAGACGCCGTGGATGAACAATAGCAAGTGAAGGCTGGAGGAGGTTGACGATGGATGAACAATAGCCCGTGGAGTCCCATTTTGCAGTACGCCACACCCCTCCCGATGAACAGGACCCCGTTTTGATTGTAGGAGGTCGAAGAGAAGTTTGTTTCCTCCGTTTTGCGGTACTCCACACCCCTCTTGATCTATAGGACGCCGTTTCGACCGTAGGAGGTCGAAGAGAAGTCTATTTCCTCCGTTTTGCGGTATGCCAGACCCCTCCCGATGAACAGGATCCCGTTTCGACCGTAGGCGGTCGAATAGAAGGCCATTTCCTCTGTTCTGTAGTACGCCATGCCTCGTTTCAGCTGTTCCGTCCAAGCCGGTTGGCTCTCAATGAACATGACACATTCTGTTGCCTCCCGATGAACACGATGCAGTTTCTCCATTCCGACGTAGCCGGTTGGCTGCCGGTGAACATGACGCCGTTGTTGCCCTCCGTTGCCTCTCCATGAACACGAGCCCTGGCCGTACGTATGCGCGAGTAGGCATTCCAGACCCCACCCGTACGTACGTTAACGTATTTACTATCTTGCACCCTTGTTGTACGTATGTGTACACGATATAGACAGGACTGCATGACATGCTATGTCCGCGCCTCTACTATGACACATGCCCTTCCTTACTCCTCCATGGTTCATCGCTGCAGCCTGCAGATAGACCGATCGACCAGTATGTACGTACACGTTCGCGACCAGATAGACAACCCTACGTACGGTTCGACTGGGTGGGTCCCAGTTGTCAGGGAGGTAAGAAGGCACTTTCTTGCGTGCGAAGATATAGCTAATGGGCCCCAGCTATCATGGGAGAAGCGTATTTTTTGCCCGTAATATGGACACACTTCCTTGCGTGCGAATATGTAGTTGGTGGGTCCCAGCAGTCAGGGGAAATGTTGTTTTCATGAAATACGGTGCATCCCTGCTATCGGGTGGAGGAATAATTATTTTGCGCGTAATAAGGAGGCATTCCTTGCTGCGGCCGTGGACCCAGCTTTCAGCCTCTCCACATACAGTCCTCTTCTGATGGAAGTCATTCCTTGACCACATTAACCACGGCGCGCTGAGAGCACCACGGCGGTGGACGACGGTGAGGCCTAGGATGGGGATGATGCGAAGCCGGGGAAGATGCGACAGTGGATGCCCATGCGGAGAGGAGTACGAGGGTTGACTGGTTCGGCTGCGGTGTGAGGCTGTCGTCGCCGCAGAATTACAGGGGTTGTGGGTGAGTAGAGGGATGGCCTGGCCAGAGGTTAGAGTAGGGTGGGGCAGTGAGGCCTGCATGGCAGCAGAGCCGGCTACGGGAGGCAGGAGCAGGCGGCACGATCGACACTGGTTAGGGCGGCTGGAGCACGAAGACCAGAGGTTGAAGAAGCACTACAGTTGTTGGATGGACATCATACGGTCACTGGAGCTAGAATCGTTCATATTGACTAAGTTGACAAAGCCCTCCATCCGCGTCAACTTAGTAAACCCACAAGTCAGCCTCCCACTATGGTGGGTCCTAGCTAGTAGGGGAGTATTCATTTTTTTGTGAGTAATAAGGAGGCACTTCCTTGCATGCGAAGATATAGCTGGTTGGTCTGAGTTGTCAGTGCGAGGAACGTTTTTTTGCGAAATACGGAGGCCCTTCCGGCGGGTCCCAGCTATCCGGTGGAGGAATCATTATTTTGCGTGTAATAAGGAGGAACTTGCTTGTGTGGGTCCCTACTATCAGCCTCTCCACTTACATCCCTCTTCTGATGGCTATTGTTTGTTGACAATGTTGACCACGCCGCACCGAGAGCAAAAACGCAGTGGATGAGGGCGAGGCCCAGGAAGGGAACGACCCGGAGCCGGTGAAGCCACAACAGTGGATGCCCACGCTGAGGGGAGTACGAGCGCTTACTGGTCGACTGCGGGATGAGGCTGACGTCACCGAAAATAACAGGATGTGTGGGTGGGTAGAGGGATGGCCCGGCGGCAGCACAGCCGGCCACAAGAGGAGGGAGCAGGCAGTCCCGCCAGCGCTGGTTTGGGTGGGTGGAGCAGGAAGATCAGAGATTGAAGAAGCACGACGGCCGTTGGATGGACATCCAACAGTCACTGCTCTGTGTTGACTATGTTGACAAAGCCTTGCATACGCGTCAAATTTGTTTTGGACAGCGTCATCGTCAACCTAGTAGGCCCAGAAGTCAGCCTCCAAATCTGTGGAAAATAGCATACAGCCCATTAGCCATTATTTTCAATAATTTATAGCCCATTTGCTAATTCTTAAGGATATTTTGAAGCCCATATTCTTTTTATTAGCATTACAGACCATATTCTGGGCACTGTTAAAAAATTCAACGAAATTTTGTGTATTTTGGTGGGGTCTGAACTCTTTTAATCACGAAATTTCGAGTCATGTTAAAAATAATTTTCAAAAAATATATCAAAAAAAAATTCCACAAAAAATGAATGAAATTTAAAATCTTGACTAGCAAGATGCTCGTGCATTGCACGGAACATCATGATGCATTTGTACGAGTAGTTTATCTTGTGGGAGAAAAGGATGAACGAGGGAAGGCCTTATCTCCAAATGGGGAGAGGAGTGCGGTTAAATTCTCATAGTTTCCTTCCTATCCGTTAGATATAGATCGGATGGCCTATATTGCAGGATGGCACGCACACCATCATCACCAACTCTGCTTTGTATAAGAGTAGAGAAATCCAGAAAAAATGATATTTGAATGTAATTGCCTGTTGGCATTGTTTTAAAAATTTACAGCCCACTTCTTACAACTTATAGCACATTTTCTGTGGAAGCCCATTTCTAACTACTTACATCCCTCCTCATCTTGAAAGATTTGCAGCCCAGCAGGGCTGAGAAAAGCAAGTAGGCCTTGGTTGGGTATTGTCCAAAAAAAGAACTAGGCTAGCCATTTCATAAAGAAAAAGATATCAACTGGGCTCGTCATGTGCTTAAATAAAAGCATAGGCGTGGGCTAAACGGGCCACAACCCCCACACAACACGCAGCTGAGCTCCGTCTCTAAAACTAAAAAACAACTGGGCGAGCTGCTGGGTCCCTGGTGTTATCCGCTCTTTGTGTAATTTTCTCGTTTATTGACTACATTGTCAATGGCATGGGACCTAGTTGTCAAACAATTAGGAGGAAGTATTTTTGGCTTGTAATAACGAGGCACCTGATTGCGTAATGCAATGACCCTGGTGGGTCCTGTAACACCCTCGATGCGACTATATCTCCCACGTGTCGAGGCACGACTTAGAGGCATAATCGCATTGAAGGCATATGTCGCAAGTGAGGTAATCTTCACACAACCCATGTAATATATAAAGGAAAGAGATACATAGTTGGCTTACAATCGCCACTTCACACAATTACATGAATAAAGCATTACATCAACCAAATTCAAACAGGGTCCGACTATGGAACCAAAATAAAAGAAGAACCCCAAATGCGACAAAGGTCCCCGATCGACCCCAACTGGGCTCCACTACTGATCAACTAGAACGAAACAACACAAAGGACACGATCTTCATCGAGCTCCTCCTGAGCTTGGTTATGTCATCTGCACGGACTCATCGGCACCTGCAAACTGGTTTTGGAAGTATCTGTGAGCCACGGGGACTCAGCAATCTCGCACCCTCGCGATCAAGACTATTTAAGCTTATGGGTAAGGTAAAGGTATGAGGTGGAGCTGCAGCAAGCGGCTAGCATATATGGTGGCTAACCTATTCGCAAAAGAGAGCGAGAAGAGAAGGCAAAGCATGGTCGATAAAAGCATGATCAAGAAGTGATCCTGGACTACCTACGTCAAGCATAACTCCAAAAATCGTGTTCACTTCCCGGACTCCGCCGAAAAGAGACCATCACGGTTACACATGCGGTTGATTCATTTTAATTATGGTCGACTTCAGGTTTTCTACAACCGGACGTTAACAAATTCACATCTGCCCATAACCGCGGGCACGGCTTTCGAAAGATCAAATCCCTGCAGGGTGTCCCAACTTAGCCCATAACAAGCTCTCACGGTCAACGAAGGAATAGACCTCCACCCGAGACGTTCCGATCAGGCTCGGTATCCCGGTACAACAAGACATTTCGACAGGGTAAAACTAAACCAGCAATACCGCCCGATGCGCCGACATCCTGATAGGAGCTGCACATATCTCGTTCTCAGGGCAACACCGGATGAGCGCTCCGTACAACTAAAACCAGCCCTCAAGTTTCCCTGAGGTGGCGCTGCAAAGGACTCTAGTTCGGACCAACACTTAGACAAGCACTGGCCCGGGGGGGGGGGTTAAAATAAAGATGACCCTCGGGATGCGCGACTCCCAAGGGAGAAAGGCTAGGTGGCAAATGGTAAAACCAATGTTGGGCATTGCTGGAAAAGCTTTACTTAAGGCGAACTGTCAAGGGGTTCCCATTATAGCCCAACCGCGTAAGGGACGCAAAATCCGGGAACATAACACCGATATGACGGAAACTAGGGTGGCAAGAGTGGAACAAAACACCAGGCATAAGGCCGAGCCTTCCACCCTTTACCAAGTATATAGATGCATTGATTAAATAAGATATATGGTGATATCCTAACAAATAAACAATGTTCCAACAAGGAACGAACTCCATGTTCCAACAAGGAACAAACTTCAATCTTCACCTGCAACTAGCAACGCTATAAGAGGGGCTGAGCAAAGCGGTAACATAGCCAATCAACGGTTTGCTGGGACATGGTGGGTTAGAGGTTTGACATGGCAATTGGGAGGCTGACAAGCAAAACGTAGGCATCGTAGCATTGGCATAGCAAAGAGCGAGCAAACTAGCATAGCAAAGATAGTAGTGATTTCGAGGGTATGATCATCTTGCCTGAAATCCCGCAAGGAAGAAGAACGAGTCCATGAAGAAGACAAACGGACGAAGTTGAACGGATCCTCACAAACTCGACGTTAACGGAACCAACCCGAAGAAGCAACACCGGAAAGAAGCAAACAAACATGGTAAACAACCTACACATCAACATGGCATGAAGCACAATTGAGTATGATGCATGTCCAGTTTAATGAAGCATGTCATGGCAAAGTGCACAAGCAATCCTACAAATTAAGTGGAGCTCAATATGCATCGGATGCATATTGACAAAACACCACATCAATTATTTAGTTCGATCTCGTTTATGTACCAAACAATATTAAATGTTGATTAACATGGCAAGGGGTGAAGCAAATGAAAACTACCTATCTAGGCAAATTTGAATGAGGCCGGAAACAACGAACAACATTTCCGAAAACTCCTCATGTGCATATATTAGGTTTGGTACTGTTCTGCCCTAAACATAATTTTAGAGTTTTTAAACATGCAAGATGAGGCCACCTTGTTAAACTAGGCAAAATTCTACCCCATTTACATATAAAGTTTATTAAAATCGGAGTTACGGTTATTTAGTTATGAAATAAATCATTTTAGCATGGCATAGGAGCAAATTTAATCAAACAGCATTTTAACCATTTTAAACATGGATGAAAATGACATATTATTAATCTACGCAAAATTCTGAGCAATTTTCATATATAAAACATTTTAATCCGATGCACGGTTAGTGAGTTATTAAATGCATGAACTAGGGGGACTATTCTGCAAAACTGCTGTCTCTCGAATAATAGCTAAATCCCAGGCGCTGAAAAAAAACCACATGCGGGCCGAAACAGAGGCCGGCCCAAGAAGAACAGGGATCTGGAGGGGAAAGCTCACATCGGGCCTTGGCCCGGCTGGAGGCTGTTGGGCCTTGGGAGGCTGGGTTCAACACGAGCGGTGGGCCGAGGCCCACGCGCGGGAGACGTGCCTGTGCTCGCATGCGCACACGCTGGCAGGCTGGAACGGCGACGACCGGTGGGGGGGTGGCGCATCGATGGCAGGGCATTCCGGCAGACGATGGGGATGGATGCGAGGGCGGCGGATCCAGGTAGCTCCAGCCTAGATCTAGCCGGAGGAGGCACGGCGGCGAGCTCCATCGGGCGGCCATGGCGGAGCTCCTGCAGGAGAGAGGGGTTGTGAGAGAGGAAGACGAGGGAGAATCAGAGGGAGGAGGAGAGGAACAGGGCGGCAGGGTCCGGCCTGGGTGCCCTTCGGTGGCGGCTCCAGCAAGGCCGCTGATGAGGGCGGGGTCGGGCGGCTCCAAGAGCTCGATCTGGAGCTCATCTCCTCGATCCCGCTCGGGGCAGGAGGATGGCGAACGGTGGCGGCGCAACACTGGCACCTCGAGCCTAGATCGACCCAGACGGGCCGGTTGCGGGCTGCGGCGGTGTAAGCATGGGGCTGGATCGTGAGGGGGGATTTGGATCAAGGAGAAAGTGGCTGGTTGGCTCAGCGCTAAAAACAAGGAGAAAGAAGATTGCGGCGGCGGCGATGGGATGGATGGGACGGATCCCTAGGATTTAGGGTTGGGGCTATATATAGCATGTCGCGAAAAGAGAGGGATGTGGATCATCGGATCGAAATCCGACAGATGAGAATAAATATGCTAAAGAGTCCAATAAATAAAACGATGATATTTTGTAGATGTTTGGGGATGATCCGGACACAGCGGTAACGACTGTCCGAGTCGGGTCCGGGACAGCTTTCGGGCTAGCGCGAGGAGGGTCGCGGGCTGGCGAGAGAGGTTAGGTAGGGCCTGACGGTGAGTAGTGAGCTGTGTAGACGGTCTCGAGCTGAGAGAAGAGAAGAGAGAGAGGCCCGGCGACTGTTTCCGGAGACCGAAAACGTCCGACGTTAGACCAGCTACTATTGCTGCTATATTTATCCGTTGGGGCGTCAAACGGACTCCGAACGCGATGAAACTTGGCAGGCGGCCTACTAACAACAAAACAACACCGCACGCCAACTTTCATCCCATTCCGAGAACATTTTCTGGCCACTTATAAAATAATATTTCGGACGTGCCGCGGGCGAGTGCAAGTGTGGTAGGGCTCAGAACGGACAACGGAGAGAACGAGGAGGCCGTGACGGATGCAAGATTTGAAAACATGAAGATGCAATGCACATGATGACATGATAAGATGCAACACGCAAGCAAATGACACGGCAATGACAACGAATAACTGAACGACACCTGGCACATCGGTCTCGGGGCGTTACAACACTCCACCACTACGAGAGGATCTCGTCCCGAGATCTAGAATGGCACCGGGGAAAAAACGGAGGAGAAAGAGAAGAGGGAAACTAAGTTGCTTCTTTGACAAATGAGTGAAACCAAGAACCTTGCGAGGTTGAACAAATTCGAGAAAAGAATACAACGAAGGTGAACTAGGTCGAAAACACTCCGTTAGAAATGAGGAACAAAGAGCATTGCGAAAACCTTGAGGTTGAAGGGAAGATAAATATAGAAAAACACTCCGGTTAAGGAAGGGGATCAAGGAAGACCAAAATTCGGGCAGCACTCCGGTTTAAAAAGAAAAAGAATTGAATAATGACTTGATAAGATGAGAAGATACTTGAGCAAAAAGGCACAACACTCCGGTTAAAAGGATAAGCACGAACAAAACATGGTTCTGCCAATCCGAGAAGATGGGTTGAGGAGAGCAACAACACAATGCCTCCGGATGAAGGAATAAAAGGTAGATCGTCGGAACGAAAGAACGGAGAAGAAAATGGCAACTTCTGCCACAAGTGAGCTTGAAAAGGCATCCTTAGGATAAGGGTCGAACGGAGTTGTTGGACACCAATAACGAAAAGAATAAGCTTGTAGTGGGCTTATGGAATACATCTCAAAATTATGAGGTGAAAACCCGCCACTAACGGAACCGATAGATTGGATTGCTATCAAACAAGGAGATGAGAAACTTAATTCACCGAGGGAATAATAGAAGAACTTGGGTCAATTATAAGCAACATAGATAGCAACAAGCCATAGGGAAGGCTTTAGGTGAAATATAACCCAAGATAATTCCAATGACGAGATTGAAGGATTTAAAATATCTCATTCTTGACAACATGTGAATCAAGAAAACATGACTTCAAATTATCAAGAAAGACATAATATCACCTCCAAAGATACGATAGACGGAAATGCACTCCGGATTACAATATGAAGAAAGCTTGAGCTTCTTAAAAGAATCTCGAAGAAAACTTCGAGAAAGAATTAAATCCTTGATGAGCCAACATGTAGAACTCCATGAAAAACTCTGGTAATAAAAGAATGATCCAAAATAATTGACTGGTGGAAAAAATAAGATTGAAGCCTCGCAATGATTTAGATAGAGATCTCTATGATAATATAATTGAAAGAGGTTGGAACTCCGGAAAAGAAAAGATAAGGCATCTCGAACTGAGAATATGATATGATGAACCACTCCGGAAAAAAGGAATTACTCACTTGGATGAAACAAGAATAAGAATTACATTATGCCTATCCTTCACCAATTAAATAGATGACAATCAAACGGATTTGGCATATTACTTATTATCGTAGACAAGATTAAGAGAGATATAGCGCAAACTTGGGAAGGTCTTCAACGAACCACCGGTAGAATTGAAATAACGAATAAATTGATAAGGAAGAGAAATCTTGAACGAATCACCGTAAGAATTGGAAATGAACGAAGTAAAGATAAAGAAACACCGGGAAGAATTATAAAATGAACAAAGATGCTTGAGAGGATTTAGATACATGAGAACGAAGAGATCATGCACTAATTAGAGGATATATGATCGATGCACCGGTAAGATTTGGAGAACGAGAGCTAAAAACTGAGAATGAATAACCCTGAATTGGTGAACTCCGGATAACAAACTGTGAAGACTTTTAAATTGCTCCGGAAGGGTGAAAAGAATTTTTTTCACAATCAAAACAATTACGAGAGGATGGCAACAAGCTAGAATCACGAATCTTGAAGAGAAAAGAGCAAGATTAAGGAGAAACTCTTCTTCGGTCTTCAAATGACAATGAGAAACCCCACCGTGAATTGTTGAGGCACTCCGGAATGAATAATGGAAAGGTTTAGCCAACGATGAAAAGAATTTGAAAGGTTTTAGAGGAGGACATTTGGCTGATGGCAATTCATTCTTACGTCGAAACTTCGAAAAGAATTTTTGAGGATAGCTCCGGGAGAATTAGAAGAGTCAGGTAAGATTCTGGGAAAAGACCTGTGGGTTAGGGCCCACTGAAAAGATACACCGTAGAACGATTTCAAAGAGAGATTGCACCGGTTGAATTTAAATGGCTTGAATGAGATAACGTCCTTGAAAGAGCTTGAACGACAGCAGAGTGTAAGCACGAATCTTCGGGATTTCTTGAGAACTCCGGAACAATTGAATAGCAAGAGGTGGATGATTATGAGGTGCAACGGTATGAGAAAAACATTGAAATACGGAAAAGAATATGATCAACACCGAAAGCTTGAATTGGTTCCACCGGAGAAGAAAAAGAATGAAGAATGATGAACTAGAAACTTCGTTAGCATCTTCATGAGCATCACCGGATAAGAAAATTGACGAAAAGGAATGGAGATGCTTTCCATCAATAAAGGATACTTGGATAAGAAATCTGAATCCTTGGAGAGAAACAAAGGGAGGGAGGGTGGGAAAAACAAAGACAATTTGGAATGGATGAAACGAACACCGTTGAGAGGAACTGCTACTTGATCTTGCGGATGTTGAAATGATTGGATCCACTAGAGGAGGAGCACACCGATTAAAAAGGATTGACAGCACAATCTCGATGATCAAGAAGGATTAGTATTCACATCGAAGTATGAGAACACCGTTTCAAAAAGGTATGGAATCAACACTTGACATTGAAGCAACTCGAATACCACAACTCAAAACAAAAACAAAGGGTTGGCTTGCAGAATAAGCCGGAACAAACATATGATAGAGATTTCGTCCGAAGTTTTCGTGGTGGGGCCTACACGGGCTCGATCGTACAGCACCATCAAGTACAAGGCAGTGCACATGACATACGAAGCGTCCCCGAGTCGGCATAGCCAAGGACTCTTTAATACACAACGAGACCACTGTAAAACCGACCGTGAATAGGCGGACCACTAGACGTCGAACCCCAATTTCATATCATACACCTGTCAGAAAGATATCCTAAGAGCTACTTGAATTCCCACCTATGAAACTCCCGAAATTTTCCGGTTATGCAATCAGGTGTTGGGGATACAGGGGAAGCATAATATCTCACCCAAACTAGCAAATCCTACATCCAGCTGTATCCATCCTTCAACACATAACCAAGAAACCTTCGGAAATCATCTACCTCAACCTTCAAAAAGCATCCGTTATACAAGTTATGGCGATACTCCCGAACTCCCGCCCCAGTACTGGGTGGCGTCGAGGTTATCTCACCAACGAACTGCATAAAAGAGATTTTCGATGTCGGTGTACTAAACTCAGGTATTCCAGAAGTGCAACGATAAAATTATGACGACAACACCTCAGAGCTCAACTCCCCGGGACACTTGCACAAAACCCCTGATAGGAGGCACCAAGACAATGTTCTCATCATAAAACCATCGGAACGATTCCAAGATACCCGCGTGATCCTAAAAAAAATTAGTGAAATTTGAGAAGAGAAGAGTCAAAACTCTACGTCAGGATGCCTTACCAGAGCGATGAGGAGACTGGGGAGTAAAAAGAATTCCTAAACTCTCCGATATATAATTCCTAATGACTCAAAACATTTTTCTAGACACAACTCGGCCGCTAAAAACGATCAAGCAATGGGGGCTCCTAAGGTCGGGGAAGGCTCTGATACCAACTTGTAACACCCTCGATGCGACTATATCTCCCAGGTGTCGAGGCACGACTTAGAGGCATAATCGCATTGAAGGCATATGTCGCAAGTGAGGTAATCTTCACACAACCCATGTAATATATAAAGGAAAGAGATACATAGTTGGCTTACAATCGCCACTTCACACAATTACATGAATAAAGCATTACAGCAACCAAATTCAAACAGGGTCCGACTACGGAACCAAAATAAAAGAAGAACCCCAAATGCGACAAAGGTCCCCGATCGACCCCAACTGGGCTCCACTACTGATCAACTAGAACGAAACAACACAAAGGACACGATCTTCATCAAGCTCCTCTTGAGCTTGGTTACGTCATCTGCACGGACTCATCGACACCTGCAAACTGGTTTTGGAAGTATCTGTGAGCCACGGGGACTCAGCAATCTCGCACCCTCGCGATCAAGACTATTTAAGCTTATGGGTAAGGTAAAGGTATGAGGTGGAGCTGCAGCAAGCGGCTAGCATATATGGTGGCTAACCTATTCGCAAAAGAGAGCGAGAAGAGAAGGCAAAGCACGGTCGATAAAAGCATGATCAAGAAGTGATCCTGGACTACCTACGTCAAGCATAACTCCAACAACCGTGTTCACTTCCCGGACTCCGCCGGAAAGAGACCATCACGGTTACACACGCGGTTGATTCATTTTAATTAAGGTCGACTTCAGGTTTTCTACAACCGGACGTTAACAAATTCCCATCTGCCCATAACCGCGGGCACGGCTTTCGAAAGATCAAATCCCTGTAGGGTGTCCCAACTTAGCCCATAACAAGCTCTCACGGTCAACGAAGGAATAGACCTCCACCCGAGACGTTCCGATCAGGCTCGGTATCCCGGTACAACAAGACATTTCGACAGGGTAAAACTAAACCAGCAATACCGCCCGATGCACCGACATCCTGATAGGAGCTGCACATATCTCGTTCTCAGGGCAACACCGGATGAGCGCTCCGTACAACTAAAACCAGCCCTCAAGTTTCCCTGAGGTGGCGCTGCAAAGGACTCTAGTTCGGACCAACACTTAGACAAGCACTAGCCCGGGGGGGGGGGGGTTAAAATAAAGATGACCCTCGGGATGCGCGACTCCCAAGGGAAAAAGGCTAGGTGGCAAATGGTAAAACCAATGTTGGGCATTGCTGGAAAAGCTTTACTTAAGGCGAACTGTCAAGGGGTTCCCATTATAGCCCAACCGCGTAAGGGATGCAAAATCCGGGAACATAACACCGATATGACGGAAACTAGGGCGGCAAGAGTGGAACAAAACACCAGGCATAAGGCCGAGCCTTCCACCCTTTACCAAGTATATAGATGCATTGATTAAATAAGATATATGGTGATATCCCAACAAATAAACAATGTTCCAACAAGGAACGAACTCCATGTTCCAACAAGGAACAAACTTCAATCTTCACCTGCAACTAGCAACGCTATAAGAGGGGCTGAGCAAAGCGGTAACATAGCCAATCAACGGTTTGCTGGGACATGGTGGGTTAGAGGTTTGACATGGCAATTGGGAGGCTGACAAGCAAAAGGTAGGCATCGTAGCATTGGCATAGCAAAGAGCGAGCAAACTAGCATAGCAAAGATAGTAGTGATTTCGAGGGTATGATCATCTTGCCTGAAATCCCGCAAGGAAGAAGAACGAGTCCATGAAGAAGACAAATGGACGAAGTTGAATGGATCCTCACAAACTAGACGTTAACGGAACCAACCCGAAGAAGCAACACCGGAAAGAAGCAAACAAACATGGTAAACAACCTACACATCAACATGGCATGAAGCACAATCGAGTATGATGCATGTCCGGTTTAATGAAGCATGTCATGGCAAAGTGCCCTTCGGTGGCGGCTCCAGCAAGGCCGCTGATGAGGGCGGGGTCGAGCGGCTCCAAGAGCTCGATCTGGAGCTCATCTCCTCGATCCCGCTCGGGGCAGGAGGATGGCGAACGGTGGCGGCGCAACACTGGCACCTCGAGCCTAGATCGACCCAGATGGGCCGGTTGCGGGCTGCGGTGGTGTAAGCATGGGGCTGGATCGTGAGGGGGGGATTTGGATCAAGGAGAAAGTGGCTGGTTGGCTCAGCGCTAAAAACAAGGAGAAAGAAGATTGCGGCGGCGGCGATGGGATGGATGGGACGGATCCCTAGGATTTAGGGTTGGGGCTATATATAGCATGTCGCGAAAAGAGAGGGATGTGGATCATCGGATCGAAATCCGACAGATGAGAATAAATATGCTAAAGAGTCCAATAAATAAAACGATGATATTTTGTAGATGTTTGGGGATGATCCGGACACAGCGGTAACGACTGTCCGAGTCGGGTCCGGGACAGCTTTCGGGCTAGCGCGAGGAGGGTCGCGGGCTGGCGAGAGAGGTTAGGTAGGGCCTGACGGTGAGTAGTGAGCTGTGTAGACGGTCTCGAGCTGAGAGAAGAGAAGAGAGAGATGCCCGGCGACTGTTTCCGGAGACCGAAAATGTCCGACGTTAGACCAGCTACTATTGCTGCTATATTTATCCGTTGGGGCGTCAAACGGACTCCGAACACGATGAAACTTGGCAGGCGGCCTACTAACAACAAAACAACACCGCACGCCAACTTTCATCCCATTCCGAGAACATTTTATGGCCACTTATAAAATAATATTTCGGACGTGCCGCGGGCGCGTGCAGGTGTGGTAGGGCTCAGAACGGACAACGGAGAGAATGAGGAGGCCGGGACGGATGCAAGATTTGAAAACATGAAGATGCAATGCACATGATGACATGATAAGATGCAACATGCAAGCAAATGACACGGCAACGACAACGAATAACTGAACGACACCTGGCACATCGGTCTCGGGGCGTTACAGGTCCCTACTGTCAGCCTCTCCACGTACAGTCATCTCCTGATTCCTCTTGGTTGTTGACCTTGTTGACAATGCCAGCGGTGGTAGGCACAGCTAGCGAACCAAGGCGGAGAACGACGGCATGGCCTTGGATAGGAACGAACAGGAGCAGTGGAAGATGCAGCTATGTAGTGGCAGGCAAAGGGGAGTACGAGGGCAACAACATGTAACTCAAGCTTACAAACGGTACAAAAAGCCCAAGGATTAATTGTTCATCAAATTTAGACAAAACCCAGATTGAACATGGCAATAACATCTAACCCAACCACTCTTTTTTGCAGCTACAAACAAATGGATCAGTCTGATCCATAAAATCAACATCCTGTGGAAAAAAATTATTGGAGGATGACTACAAGTTATTGTAGATATAAGCCGAGCACATTTAGAAGTCCATTTGTCCACATGAAACTTCTTTTTTTGCCGTTCAGCATGTTCGTCCATGAGAAATCTCTTGTTGAAAAACATAAGCCTCATGGACAATAGTAACCCTGATAGAGGCTAAGGTGTCCCGATGTTTCGATGAGATGGTGGCTATCGTTTTCTGTGGGAGTTGACCTTGACGATCCGACTACGAACGTGCGAGACGTCGCGCCTTAGCAATCGCTAAACCAACTTCCGAGGGTTATTGGCCACGCCGGAGCACGATCAACCTGACCACGAGGGTCTGTTTCCTACGAGCAAATGAAGAACAAGCAAGAAACTGAGATTGCAATCTGGATATTGCGAATATAAGATGAAAGCTTTATTGATCAAGGTGGGGTTCTGTGACGTCTTGGTCTGGTCGTTGGACACAAACGAAGTACGCGAAGTTGCAGCTATGGCGAACTTTTAATTTAAACAAAACCCAAAGTCTAAACGACGCCCTAAGGGCTGTATATATGGAGGAAGAGAGGGGAATTTCGTGGCCCTTGAGGGTGGGGTCCGAAACCAACCCTAACTCTTGTTTCCCCACACATACGGACTCTAAAAATAGCCTATACTTAAGTATTTCGAAATTACATGGGCCTGGCCCATTAATAAGGTGACGCAGCACCTAGAATAGCCTATGGACGAATATTATGAAGTGGCATCTTGTATATTTCGTCCATGGCTTCATGCACTCCTTATGGCGGCTTCAAAGTCCTAAAATCATCACTTGTAACTCCGTTCTTGATCCCCTTGCGCATGCCATCAACTTCATGCGTGTTCTTGCTCCAATGTTCATCCTTCTCCAAGCTAGGCCCTTCATTTGAAAGCAAAACAAATGTATCCAATTTAGGCAGCATCATAATCTCATGAACATTAGAATCATTACCAAGAAACGAAAGTACCTGGTAATTTAATTGGCGTGCGCGAGCTATAGTAATTGGTCCAGTATATGTAACAGTAGGGGCTGTGGGTGTAACAATGGTATTGATGTCCTCATCATCCTCCCCTTCTTGAAATGAAGTCGTCCTCGACGGAAGCTCATCTTCCTCACCCAAATAAGACTTCAAATCTGCAATATTAAAAGTGGGACTAACCCCAAAATCTGCAGGTAGCTCAAGTTTATATGCATTATCATTTATTTTCTCTAAAACCTTAAAAGGACCATCAGCACGTGGCATTAGCTTTGATTTGCGCAGATTAGGAAATCTATCTTTACGCAAATGTAACCAAACAAGATCTCCAGGTGCAAACACAACATGTTTTCTACCCTTATCTCCAGCAAGTTTATATTTAGCATTCATACGCTCAATGTTTTCCTTACTTAACTCATGCATTTTTAAAATCAATTCAGAACGTTCTTTAGCATCAAAATTAACCTTCTCCGAAGATGGAAGAGGCAACAAATCAATAGGTGCACGAGGTAGGAAACCATACACAATTTCAAAAGGGCACATCTTAGTAGTAGAATGCAATGAACGATTATAAGCAAATTCAATATGAGGCAAGCATTTTTCCCACATTTTCTTGTTATTCTTCAAAACAGCCCTAAGCATAGTAGACAATGTTCTATTGACTACTTCAGTTTGTCCATCAGTTTGGGGGTGACAAGTAGTACTAAAAAGCAGCTTAGTCCCCAACTTAGCCCATAAACATCTCCAAAAGTGGCTAAGAAATTTAGTATCACGATCTGAAACAATAGTATTTGGCACACCATGTAAGCGAATAATTTCACGAAAGAACAAATCAGCAACATTAACAGCATCATCGCTTTTATGACATGGTATAAAGTGTGCCATTTTCGAGAACCTATCCACGACAACAAATATGCTATCCCTCCCCTTCTTTGTTCTAGGTAAACCTAAAACAAAGTCCATAGATATATCCTCCCAAGGAACACTAGGTACAGGCAAAGGCATATATAAACCATGAGGATTGAGTCGTGACTTAGCTCTTTGACATGTAGTGCAGCGAGCAACAAAACGCTCAACATCCCGTCTCATCTTTGGCCAAAAGAAATGTGTAGCAAGTATATCCTCCGTCTTCTTGACGCCAAAGTGTCCCATTAATCCTCCTCCATGCGCCTCCTGCAACAACAAAAGACGAACGGAGCTAGCTGGAATGCATAGCTTGTTAGCACGAAACACAAATCCATCGTTAAGAATGAACTTGTTCCAAGTTCTCCCTTCCTTACAATTCTGCAATACATCTTTAAAGTCAGCATCATTAACATATTGATCCTTGATGGTCTCCAAACCAAATATTTTAAAGTCAAGTTGTGAAAGCATAGTATAACGACGAGACAAGGCATCAGCAATAACATTTTCTTTACCCATCTTGTGTTTAATCACATAAGGGAAAGTCTCAATGAATTCAACCCATTTAGCATGTCGACGGTTCAGTTTTGCTTGACTTTTAATGTGTTTAAAAGATTCATGATCAGAATGTATAACAAATTCCTTGGGCCATAAATAATGTTGCCATGTTTCTAAGGTCCGAACAAGAGCATATAATTCTTTATCATAAGTAGAATAGTTCAGACTAGGCCCACTCAATTTTTCAGAAAAGTATGCAACAGGTTTTCCATCTTGTAATAACACACCTCCTAATCCAATTCCACTAGCATCACATTCAAGCTCAAAAGTCTTATTGAAATTAGGAAGTTGGAGTAAAGGAGCATGTGTCAACTTATCTTTCAATACCGTGAAGGCTTCTTCCTGTGCGGTACCCCAATCAAAAGGCACATCCTTCTTTGTAAGCTCGTTGAGAGGTGCAGCAATGGTGCTGAAATCTCTCACAAAACGCCTATAGAAACCAGCGAGGCCAAGGAAACTCCTCACTTGTGTGACCGTTTTGGGCTGCGGCCAACTCTCAATAGCTTCAATCTTGGCTTTATCAACTTCAATTCCCTGTGGAGTAACAACATAGCCAAGAAAAGATACTCGGTCGGTGCAAAAGGTGCACTTTCCAAGGTTACCAAACAAACGTGCATCACGTAGAGCAATAAAAACAGCATGTAAATGTTCCTCCAAAGATTTGCTATAAATCAATATGTCATCAAAGTAAACTACCACAAATCGTCCAATGAAAGCACGTAAAACTTCGTTCATTAACCTCATGAAAGTACTAGGGGCATTAGTTAACCCAAAAGGCATGACTAACCACTCATATAATCCAAACTTAGTTTTAAATGCTGTTTTCCATTCATCTCCCAATTTCATACGAATTTGATGGTAACCACTACGCAAATCAACTTTGGAGAATATTGTAGAGCCACTCAATTCATCAAGCATATCATCTAGCCTAGGAATAGGATGACGATAACGAATAGTAATATTATTAATGCCTCTACAATAAACGCACATACGCGACGTACCATCCTTTTTCGGCACTAAAATGATAGGAACAGCACAAGGACTAAGGGATTCGCGTATATAACCTTTGTCGAGCAGTTCTTGTACTTGACGCATAATCTCCTTCGTCTCCTTTGGATTGGTACGGTATGGTGCCCGGTTGGGTAATGATGCACCGGGAATTAAGTCAATTTGATGCTCAATCCCGCGAATAGGTGGTAATCCCGGTGGCACGTCTTGTGGAAAGACGTCGGCGAACTCCTGCAAAATGTTAGTGACAGCAGGAGGCAAAGAGGAAGGCACGTCCTCGAATGAAAATAATGCCTCTTTGCACACAAAAGCATAGCAAACAGATTTGCTAAAATCTAGATCATCAATATCAGATTTGGTGGCAAGTAAACATGCACTTTTCAATTTAATTTCAGAAGCAACACTAGATTGTTTATTATTATTAGGCTGCATTTGTTGCTCAAATTCTTTTGCCACAATCTGATTTTCACTCTTAGTTTTCTCCTGTTTTGCTTTATTAGCTCTATTAATATCATCTTTCAAAATGGAATCAGGAGTCATAGGAAGCAAAGTAATATTTTTATCCTTATGAACAAGAGTATACTGATTGTTTCTACCATGGTGAATAGAATTTTTATCAAATTTCCATGGTCTACCAAGTAATAAGGAACATGCTTGCATCGGTACCACATCACAATCAACATAATCAGCATATGTAGAGATACTAAAATGCACACGAACAGTACGTGTTACCTTAACCTTGCCGCTGTTGTTGAACCATTGGATGTAGTAAGGATGTGGATGTGGTCTTGTGGTGAGAGATAGCTTCTCCACCATCTCGATGCTAGCCAAGTTGTTGCAACTCCCTCCATCTATGATCACGCGAACAGAACGTTCCTTCACAACTCCCTTTGTATGGAACAAATTATGCCTCTGATTTTGCTCAGCTTGTGTAACCTGCACACTCAAAACACGTTGAGCAACTAAACATTCATACCTGTCAGCATATTCAGGAGCCATGTATTGTGTCTCATGATCAGAATCTTCTCCACCGTGTTCGTCACGTGTAATAAGAGCCAAAGTCTCCTCATCATAGTCACTAGCGGACTCATACCCACCTTCCTCAGTAACAATCATCACACGCTTAGATGGGCATTCTCTCGCATAATGACCTCCACCCTTGCAACGTCGACAAATAATATCATGGGTTTGCCCTGTTGATGCCATGGATGAAGAAGAGCTCTTTGCAGGCCCAGAAGGTGTGCTCTTGGTAGATAGTGGTGATTGTGCCTGCTTTATTGTATCACGGTTGGAGGTGGCAGCCGACGGAGGCGCCGGTGAAGCAGAACGTGTGGAAGTAGATGATGCACGTGGTGTCCATGAAGAAGGTCGACCTGCAGAAAAGTTAGTCCGCGCCAATGCCTGTCGATCCTGCACTTCACGTTCAGCTTTACAAGCAAGATGGAATAAACGAGTGATATTAGTATACTCCTTATACTCTAGAATCGTCTGAATCTCTCTATTTAATCCACCCATAAAACGTGCAAGCATAGCTTCATTCTCCTCAACAATACCACATCTAATCATGCCAGTTTGTAATTCCTGATAATATTCTTCTACAGAATTTTTTCCCTGTCTTAAGCGCTGCAATTTTTGAAGTAATTCACGTTGATAATATGGTGGAACCCAACGAGTACGCATAGCAGTTTTCAAAGCAGCCCAAGTAGCCGGAATGGGATATAATCTACAATGCTCAGACCACCAAACACATGCAAAACTAGTGAATGCACAAACAGCAGCAGGAACACGTCTCTCCTCGGGATATTGTAAACATGTAAATCGTTGTTCAGTTTCTAACTCCCAAGTAAGATATATATCAGGAACATATCTACCCTCAAATGGTGGAATATTCAATTTTAGTTTAGGGAGATGGTCATGATCTCGTACCTGAGGGTGAGCCCTACCATTGCCATTATTTGCATGTGGACGACCTGATGGTTGCTGTGCTGGTGGTGGCACGTAGTTCTGATTTTGATCAACCTCATCCTCGTAATCGCCAGCAAAATCATCCTCCTCCGCATCAGCAGCAGGAGCCACAGAAGTAGCAACAGCAGCACCAATAGTTTGGCCAGGTGCAAGAGGGAGACGGCTCGCTCGGCGGAGGGCTGTTTCACGATGTGTAGGTAGTCGTCGTTGTTGTTGTTGTAGAGGTGCGTTAGGTGCAGCCGGTGGTGGTGGTGGAAGACGCGCGAGCAATTCATTAAACCTGTCATCGAGCTTTGTTTCGAACGTCTTCTCCATGTCATCTATCTTCTCCATGGCCTCTTCAAATCTGTTTAGCACATCCTGCACCTGTCCATTCATCATTTGCTGAAATTTATCATGCAACTCCTGATTCGTCATGTTCTCCCAGTCAGTCTCGTCGGCTTGTGATCCTGCCATGGTTAGCAACAATAGAAAACACACAAGAATATGATCCTACAGAATACTAACAAGAGGTGGTGGTGGCGGGTGTCACAAATCCGTCAAGCAAATCTCAAATTCTTACCAGTTCTTACCCAGCAGCAGGCGGTGATCGGCAACCGTTGTAGTCAAAACTCTCAAAATCTTGGATAGAGCGATTGCCAGGGAGAGTCAAACGCACGACGTAGAGGTATGTGGAGCTGGGAAGGCTTATAGTATGGTAGCAAAAAGGGTCAGCAATAATCAATTCAGAGATGCAAAGTTGAATAAACGCTCAACGACGGTACTGTGCTGGTCCTAGGCTAGACCGTGCTAGAGACGCGAGCCTAGAACACTAACAAAATCACGGCGCTGCACGTAAATAAGGGAAAAGCACACTCTGGAACTTTTTTTTTCGCTTTTTTTTGCGCTCCTCTTTTTTTTGTGCGAAAAATTACTATAATGGCGAGTGTCTCAAAACTCTTCCCTCGTCAAACTGATAGGATGGCACGAAATTTTTTTTTTCCACTTTTTTTTTGGAAATCAGGCAGCGACGACGAAAAAGTGCGACAAAAAATCACTATGATGGCACGTGGCTCAAAAGACTCAGAAAAGCCTAAAAATAGGATAGGGAAAAAATATTTTTGCCCGTGAAAATTTTGGCCTAAAAACTGCCCGGGGGTCTCCACTCTTTTTTTTTCCGAGACCTACGCAGGCAAGGAAACACGAATCGGAATTGAGATTGATCTCAAGAAGAAACCTAATATGAGAAGAACTCGGATTGGTGGTGGATATATGGTTGTGGTATATGGCAGCGGTGGTGGTATATGGTAGCGGTGGTGGTATATGGATAGAGATTGATGGTGGTATATGGATACGGATTGGTAGTGGTATATGGATAAGGATTCAGAGCGGTGGCGGATAAGCAAAAGTGGTAGATGGGCGATGATGATGGTGCGGCGGCGGCGTGACAACTTATGACCAGAACTCGAAACTCTAAAAGACTAGACTCTAAGACCAGCAACTTGACACGACGATGCAACCGCAAATTCAACAAAGCAAAAACCCTGAAAAGATTATGCAAAGGCTCAGATTGGTTCGGATATGATGAACTAACCCTAATTTTTTTTGTGTGGCTTTTTCGTGGACTGTAGGTATGAAGAACAGACTCGATCTAATCTACGAAAAACTGTAAAATCTCACCGAGCAACCTGGAAATCTGATACCACTTGATAGAGGCTAAGGTGTCCCGATGTTTCGATGAGATGGTGGCTATCGTTTTCTGTGGGAGTTGACCTTGACGATCCGACTACGAACGTGCGAGACGTCGCGCCTTAGCAATCGCTAAACCAACTTCCGAGGGTTATTGACCACGCCGGAGCACGATCAACCTGACCACGAGGGTCTGTTTCCTGTGAGCAAACGAAGAACAAGCAAGAAACTGAGATTGCAATCTGGATATTGCAAATATAAGATGAAAGCTTTATTGATCAAGGTGGGGTTCTGTGACGTCTTGGTCTGGTCGTTGGACACAAACGAAGTACGCGAAGTTGCAGCTATGGCGAACTTTTAATCTAAACAAAACCCAAAGTCTAAACGACGCCCTAAGGGCTGTATATATGGAGGAAGAGAGGGGAATTTCGTGGCCCTTGAGGGTGGGGTCCGAAACCAACCCTAACTCTTGTTTCCCCACACATACGGACTCTTAAAATAGCCTATACTTAAGTATTTCGAAATTACATGGGCCTGGCCCATTAATAAGGTGACGCAGCACCTAGAATAGCCTATGGACGAATATTATGAAGTGGCATCTTGTATATTTCGTCCATGGCTTCATGCACTCCTTATGGCGGCTTCAAAGTCCTGAAATCATCACTTGTAACTCCGTTCTTGATCCCCTTGCGCATGCCATCAACTTCATGCGTGTTCTTGCTCCAATGTTCATCCTTCTCCAAGCTAGGCCCTTCATTTGAAAGCAAAACAAATGTATCCAATTTAGGCAGCATCATAATCTCACGAACATTAGAATCATTACCAAGAAACGAAAGTACCTGGTAATTTAATTGGCGTGCGCGAGCTCTAGTAATTGGTCCAGTATATGTAACAATAGGGGCTGTGGGTGTAACAATGGTATTGATGTCCTCATCAAACCCTGCATTCAACAGGAAGAATGTGACAAAGCTTCTGTTTGCCTGATTGGATGCATATCCCTCCATCATTATTGTCCTCAAACGAATGTCATGAGAACTGAGAAAATCCTGGTGCTTATTACGCCACCGATTGGTTATATGTTTTTCTCCATGTGTTAAGGCAGGGCAACTGGAGTGGATGATGCGGTGCAGTGAGGCCTCCAACAGATAAACCACCACAAGCAAAAGTTTTTTTAGTAATGGGAGTCGAAGCATTTGTACCAATCGTCTGGTAGATGGCAGCAGGCGAAGGTGGCGATGTGCAGAGAGGAAAAAAACCATGGGATGGACAATGGTGGTGTGGGCACAAATTCTTGGTGTTCGGTTTGTGGTATGAAACTTTCGTGGTAATGGTAGAACTCAAACTACTGGATTTTTTGAATTCAGGGGATATCAGTCAAGCGTCTGCCGTGCAGGGTATGGACAACAGGTAGCGTGTCAGGATGTAGAGGCGTTGAACGGGGCCCTGCTGGTGAGACGAGATGATGGCTCTAAGGAGATCAAATTTAGGAAGGACAGATATCTCACGACGGTCGAGATTGAGGGGGACGGTACGCCATAGAGGGCGCCACCGAGTTGAGAGGACTTGTGTGTGGCGGCAATCCATGGTGGGGAGAAGCAAGATGATCTCACCAAGGATGTCATCTGGGAGATTGCTGATGTGGTCCACCAACGATTCTACAGGTTCCTCAGATCTGGGTGGGGGGGGGGCTCACTGCTTCTCCCGTGTTGCCGGGTGCAGGATCTACAACCGGCATCGCCACTGATGGGAGCCTCATCTTCTTGGCGCTACGGCCAACCGACTCAATTTTCCTTGCGGCCGTCGCGCCAAGCTCACGGGTTTGAGCAGAGTAGCCAGAGACGAGCCTAGTGGCAGTGCGAGTGGGGAAGAAGGAGGGCTGGGGTTTTCTGTAGGAGTGGAAGAAGTGGAGCACACGTCTTCTATACGAGTGAGGAAGAAGGTGAGCGGGGGTTTTCTATACGAGTGAGGAAGATGGGGGGTGGGGGGAATTGGCGGGCGGACGCGGGAGAGTCCAGCAAGCTACAGTATAAGTGGAAGTGAGGAGGAAGGAGGGTTTTTCTAGGATCACCCCCTCTTCAAGAAATATGGGCTTCTCCTCGCAAAAAACAAAAACAAATGGGCTTTAAGATGGATAGGCTTTTGTATCGGCCCAGTCGGCTGCCTGTGTTTCATACTGGAGGGCCTTAACACTAGAGGCAGACCATTAGAGACACACTCCAGCTCTCTGACTTATTGCCCATTCGAAAGAAAATAAGAGACACCTCCAGCTTAATTATGGCTCCTCATCGGTAACATTTTTCAACTTGAAAAAAAGTTATAGCTCCTTTTCGAGCCGGCTTGGCATCCACCAAATAAGAGGATGGCGTACTCCATGCAGACACTCCCACTGGTCGTAGCACGGCAAAATGAGGGGTCAAATAACATGCCCGCAATATACATAGATTGTAAAGGTTGACACGCTAACATTCACACTAAACTAAGCTTCACAAGATACGGTATGCATACTAGCTAACATTCACAAGCACTTAAGTACAATATGTTTATGCATCTAAATGATTCACAAGACTATAACCAAGACAAAGCTGTGAGGATGTGTAGAAATAAAGAAAAAATGATAGATTCTTCTCTAAGCTGTGAGGTCAAAGTCGTTAGAACATTCGTAACAAGATGATACGAGCTTCGAAAAATGCAAATAAGATATCTGGATGTTCAGAAAACATCACCTACATTTGCATGTAATTTTTATTCATGAAAAAATATTGTTTATACCTTTTTACTTTTAATAATATTAATAACATTAATTACCTCAGGTAGTTTAAAGGGTGCTTTTGTCCTGAATGCAAATGATATGCACATATAGGTAATGTTTATCTGAACATTTTGATATCTTATTTGCATTTTTCTGAGTTCATATGAATTATTTATGAATTTTCAAAGTTTTGGTCAAATGGTCAAAGGGCATTCGACGGACCACGATGGAAAAAGTAAGGCCAAAACTGAGCAAGCTCGAAAACTAAGGGCAAAACCCGTGGGTAGGAACCAACTAGGGGTAAAAATGCAATTGTCTCATCATTTTATATTCTGTATGTGCCATTGAGGAACATAGATTTATTTAATACTGACACATCAAGTCGAACTTTGTTCCGTCTGCGCATGGTACATGACCCTCCTTCGAGTAAACAACTGCTACATGCATCAAATTATCACGTGGGCTGCCTTTTCGTACAAACATGAACTCCACTATGTACCCGCGCAGGTGTAGCTGGGAACAAGATGTGAGTACGTGCGTCATGCGAGCACCTCTTCTTTAGGTGCAGGTTCATACGTGGGTTGGTGTGAGAGAGATGGTTTGTGCGAAACAGAGGCAATGTGTCGGTGATATCTCAAACAAAAAAAGTAACATTTGCAATGTGTGTGAAACAGAGTCATGGATATATCATATATAGAGGGTGTGATCCACGAGAAGAGACTGGAGGGATCATCGGCGTGAGATTGATAGAATCCAAAATAAGGACGAAGTTTGTGGTTGAGCGATCGATAAAGAGTGCCATCGAATTTGTGTTTGCCCATGTCAAAGATACAGGGCGGCTGGCCTATTGGACTTTGAGAGGGCAGAGGTGCAGTTTTTTTCTGTGGCCTGAATACCTACCTACAACGTTCGACTATCGGTGTGTGGGGGGTGGAGGGGGCACAGACCTAACCATAGAGAGGTAGACCGACTAGTATATGTGTGGAGAACGAGAGAGACCTAGCTATGTGTTGAGGGAGATCGATCGACATCCATGCGTATGTGTAGTAGAGGAATAAGGTTGGGAGAAAGACAAAGGTAGAGTGTTGGAGGTTTGTTTGTGGAGTTGCTTCTCACAAATGGTGGGAGAGGCCTGCTAGACAAATGGAGGGTACGAGTGCAATATCAATATGAGAGGGCCGGGGACGTCTACCTGTTTATGCATCTGCGCGTGAGAGACGGGTCGGGAGGTATGCAAGGATGATGAGGAGGGATGATATTGTTGTGGTAAGCAGACATAACTACATAGGAAGATCAACCATCGTGTGTATGAGAAAGGGAGAGACATAACTAGTGAGGTAAGTCTACCGGCGCGTGGGGAAAAAGAATTACAGTCGACCTAGCTATATGTAGGGAGATTGGTACGTATACATGCATGCATGTTTTATAAGAAAATAAGGTCCTTAGAGATGGACAGGGGAGAGGGGTGTGGCTAGGAGGGTGGTGCGAGAGGCCTACTATGTCGAGGGGGGAGGAGTGTGCGACTATGAGATTGATGAAAAGAGGGGTGGGAGTGTGCACCTGCATGGAACCGTATTGGACATAGGGGCATGGACGGTGAGAAGAGAAGAGGGGAAGTGTGTGTTTGTGGTAGGCACACTTGGCTAGAGAGGTATATCCACTGGTGTGTGCCGGAAAGAAGGAGCCGGGGGGCCTACACACACTGTGGGTGAACGACCTAAAGAGAAATAACGAATGTGCGTGATGGAGGGGACGTTGAGGGAGGGTGAGAGGGGGGCGGTCGTGTGCATGCACGATAGAAAGTTAGCGCTAGCTAGCTACAAAGAGAAGAGGACTATGAAGGTGTAAAAGACGAACAGAGATCACAATTCATTATAAAAAAGTGGATACGAATATTTGAAGAAGTTATCATAATGTAGAACATTGATTATAATTTGGGATAATGTGTTCCTTTTGCAGCTCAGGGCTAAATACTTGTCATAATGTTGGGGGCGGGGCACTATACTTTGTGTGATAAACACGCTGTACGTATGGAACATGGTTTAGATTATGAATATCTAGTTAGTACATAAAATGTAATATTATTTGGAATCAACATCAAGTGTATTCAAAAAATTGGATTCGAGTTCATATAGTACACATAGTTCATATCTATCTCTATAGTAATCATGTGGTGTGGTGTTAAGGTAATACACGAATGATGGTTTAAGTTGGCAACAATCATGATTGTAGATTCTTATTCAAATAGAGAAATGAATTCAAATTTAGTTCGAATTGCAGCGGTAGTATAGACATTTGTAATGCACTAAAATGTTGGTATGAGTAGGTTACATGCATTATACAGCCAACGAAAAAATTTAATTGGACATAACATGGATTCATAGCTTTGAATAGCATTTGTATAGTAAACTGGGACAAGACTCTCTCTTTGTGTGGTGTGAATAGTTTTATTTTTTGTTTTTTTCGTTGATGGAAGTGTGAATTGATTTGGTACATACAAGTACAATATTACACGTTAGGCTTGTCCCTAAAATTCAACCCGTGCCTTGTTATATCCCAAAAATTCAAATATCGTGCTCCCAAAACTCGCGCCTTCTCAACCCGCGCCTTGCTATCCCAAAATTACAATGCACACGAAAACTCCCTCTAGCTGCCAAATCCCCACACATGAAATCCCCCTTCTAACCCTAAGCCGAAAGGGCCGCTAGTTCAAATCGGTGGGGTTACTTTTCTAACACACCCTACATTTTGGATAACGCGTCCCTAAGTCATGGTTCCCCCCTCCCATCGCCTCCTTTTCGCCATTCAAAATCCTAGGCCGCCATAACCTCTCTGCTCCAGCCGCGGAACCCCACCCTCCTTTGTCCGCCGCCTCACCGCCGCCTAGTCGGAGCCTCTTCCCGGACGATGTCGTCCACCGCAATAGCTCGACATCCCTCATCCACCTCCTCGGATGAGGATCCTCGTCCATCTCATCGTCCCGCCGGTTCAACCACCCCGTCCTCCACCTCCAAGGAGCTGCTCCGATGATCGCCTCGTGTATTGTGCCTGCTCCATCCCCACAGCACCGCCTTAACCTGCTCCACGGGAACCGCAGCATCCTCACAGACTCCTGGGACGAAGTCGAGGCCTACTCGGCGCCACCAAAGAGGTTGTACACACATCGCATGGCACCTTCTCCTTAACTCGACCTCCCGACGCCGACGATGCTCGATCCTGCACCCCCATGGCGTGGCTACCTTGAAGCTGGCACCGCGGGCGACATCTCCTCGGCGGCTCTCCCCCAGTGCGAGGCCACTTCGGTGGCGGCGGCCATACCAGCAGGATCTGCTGCTGATCCGGCTCTCGCTCGCTCACTCGCGTTGCTGCTGCTCCAGCTCTCGCTCGCTCACTCGCGCGGCTGCTGCTCCGGCTCTCGCTCGCTCGCACTGCTGCTGC
The DNA here is from genome assembly GCF_056163025.1 of Triticum urartu. Classification (NCBI taxonomy): domain Eukaryota; kingdom Viridiplantae; phylum Streptophyta; class Magnoliopsida; order Poales; family Poaceae; genus Triticum; species Triticum urartu. The sequence continues at coordinate 410,274,700 of NC_141879.1, read as the reverse complement.
TCTCCCCCTCGCTCGCGCTGCTGCTCTGCTCCGATTTAGCTACACTTCAATCGACTGAATCGATTTTTGGGTCAGTCAAATTTCAGGGGGGGCTCGCCAGAGTTAAGGAAGAACCACCCGCAGCGGGGAGGGGGCTCGACGGAGAGGTACCCCACTATCTATCTTAGGGTTCAGGGTGGCGGCGGTGGTCACCGGAGGTGGGGGCGTAGTGGTGGGGCGGTGGCGTGGGGATCGCTGTAGAGAAAGCTTGGCACAAGGGGCCTAGTTGGCTGGCCGGGGCGGTGGTGGACTGGCGGTGGGGAGTGGTTTCAGGGCGGCGAGGCGGCGTGGGAGCGCCGCCGGCCGCGGGCTGCAGGGGCCGGCGGTTCGGCCAGTGGTGGCTTGCGGCTAAGGGGGCTGGTGGTTGAAGATGAACTACAGGCCCTCCTTAAACTACATGTAGAGTGCCTCTCTCCTACCATTGTGTTTAGTTTCTATAGTAACATTCAGATTCCACAGTAAATTTCAGTTTCGAAAGTTAAGTTTAGAGTCAATAGTTTTTACCTCATCTGTTGTAGTCAGGTGTTTTTTAGTGATGTAAATTTTACATCTATCCCTTTTTGGTAATGTATTTTACATCATCTATCCCTTTTTGGTATGTCTTGTACTGCTTCAGCCTCGACTTCTTACGGCTCGCCGGAGCTGCTCCAACAACGGAACTATCCATCACAATAGAGCAATGCCCCGGACGCTGTCTACAGATTCCTCAGATCTTCCTCCACAACTCCGAAAACCACCTACGCCTCAACTTCTTTAGCGACCAAACCAATGATGCTGAGGTCGATACGGCTACTGCAAAGAGGATGTACACTTGTCGCATCAGTTATTACTCTACATTCATGTCAGTCCATTAGGGCTATTTTGGTTCAAAGGAAAAACATAGCAATAGGAAATTTTCCTATGGCACTCTACTATTCAATTATTCATGCATTTTGTTGAAAGGAATGGAGCAAAACATCCACCTGCACCTACTTGTCAAAATCCTATGCATGAATACAAGACCAAGTGCATTAGTGGCAGAATAACATTCTAACTGTACACACTTTCATATGGTTTCACTTTAATTTGGCCATGTTTCTTTCCATTCCTCTCCTCTTCTAATTCCTGTGAACCAGACACCCAAGTTGACAGAAATCCTGTGTTTACAAATGCTCTGTTTCCCACATGCATTCCTATCATATTCTGGTGTTTTTCCTATCCCTACATTTTTAGAATCCTGCAAGCCAAAGGAGCCCTTACAGAATTACTTCAGTAACAGGTAGGTGTCTAAGAGAACTTTGTGTGGTTTGTCCTGCTCCCGCCACGACGTCGTCCACCTCACTTGAGCTACTCCATTGACAGAAGCATCCACCAAACCAGACATCACGACTCCTCACCATCTTTCGCCGCCTCAGATCTCCTTCCCTACCGCCGGCACCCACCGCAACTGCATCAGCATCATCGACTCAACAGATGAACCTGAGGAGTACACTGGTCCACAAGAGAGGTCGCACTCTTTTGTTTCTACTTACGTTATGCATTGCTTAATCTTACCCGCTACTTTATCGTCCTGTTCACCTCTTAGACTCCAAGTCTGGTCCAAATTAATGTTCAAACCTGGGTTTTAAAATTACTTTTGAGGCACATATCAAAGCAGCTATGAATAGTATCTCTATCTATTATCTGGTTCACCTACGGTATGCCAATGTTGTTCATCTTGGGTGGGAAAAAAATAGTAAAGCAATCATCATCTGTCTTTTTATTAAATTATAGCTATCATTAGCCTACTATCATTATTTTTGGATCCATCCACTGGTTGTTACCATCACTCTAGATTTCTGCATGCTCTCCTACATAATCTCACTATATTTTTCTCGTATGCATGTCAGATATTGTACATAGTCATGTTGAACATGTAGAGAAAAAGAGAAGAGTTTTGCACGATAATACAATCTCATATAGAAATCGCTCCATGGTGGGTTCAATGGAAAACCCTCCCCCCTATCTAGATTGTAATCTAGATGAAGATATCTGTTCTGAGGCGGATTCAGACGTAGCTGACCACTCCTATTTACCCTCTAAGGTGTTTGCTCTAACTTGGCATGATGATGTTGGTCATATCATGCATATGTTGCCCTGCAATGCCTACTTTTGACATCATATATGTCATCTGCTTAGTTTAGACATGTTCTATAATACTACCTATTTAGTTTCTATATCATATATGGGAATTATGCAGTCTCATCTCTTTTAGCCAGCCATAATATATGTGAAATATGCAATGCCATCCTGTTTAACCAGACATCATATATTTGAATGATATCTTGCCAATCCTTTTCTTCATTACATTTCCATTTGTCGACAATGTTTGTACATTTAACTACTCTTCCTATGAATCAGCCATTTGAGTGGGTAATGGAAAAAATCTGGAGTGAAAACACGGTCTTGAGAGCAGACAGTGCTACCTGTCGAAGCAGATCTCTTGTCGGGTCCCGATAGCTCCTCAGAGATGGATTCAGGGACAGATGACCAGTCCTATTCCCCCATTGAGGTGTATGCTCTAACTTGGCACGATTATACTGCTCATATCATGCATATGGTGTCTTGCATTGCATAGTTTAGACATCATATACACAATATTGAACACCATGTTCTTAGTTCAGACATCATATATGCGAATGCCCTCTGCTTAGCATATAAATCACATATGTGAATTAAATCATGCGATCCTGATTACTTACATAACATGTATGTGGATTATGTCATGTGAACCTGTTTACTCAGGACATCATATAATTATCTCATGCCATCCTGTTTAGTTAGACATCATATCTTTGAATTATGTCATGCTATGCTATCCTGTTTGGATAGACATCATATATGTGCAATTATGTCATGCTATCCTTTCTAGTTAAACAATATACATGTGAACTATTTCATGCCCTCTTTTTTCCACACTATCTATTGCATCTGTCTCTCATACAATGTAAGTACATTCAACTATGTTTCCTGTTTATCAACCATTTGAATTGGAGCGGGTGATGGCAGTATCGAGCGGCCTAAAACACGGTCTTCAAATAAAACAGTGCTACCTCTTGGTGGAGGTAGCACCCAGTTGTACAACCACGGGAACCAGCCCTACCACACATACCCCAGACCCTCACAGATTGTACCCCTGCTGCGATGGATAGAGAACCAGCTTCACCCAATCTAACCCCAATCCGAGCAGATAGTAACCCAGTTCCTATTGAGGCAACACCATCTCCACCATAGAGCTCCCAAATAAGAGCGGTTTGTAAGGCAGCTCCAGTGCCCAAAGCGCCAGTACTACCACGGCGAACCCCAACTCCACTAGTTAGTACACCTATTCCTGTGGAGGAAGCACAACCAGCCAGTCATAGTTTAGCATCTCTCGTATTTGATGTTGTTAAATCCTATGTGCATATTTTCCCATGATGGAAATATTATACTAAAGATGAAGGAAAATGCCAGTTGCAGGTGTTTGTCCAGGAGTTATGTGTAAGTAATGTTATTCATGGCAATTACTTTGCTTTGTCCCATGCATTCTACCTCCATGATGGTTATAATACAGCAAATTTTACCATTTTTCTCTATAGAGAAGGACCGATTTGGAAACTCAGGATGAGGTAACCTTTGCTATCTTCAAGAATGCTTGGTGTTAGTATCGGAATTACCTGAAGAAAACATACTTCACTAGCAAAGAAACTCATCAAATTCCCTTACATTCTCCTAAGACACATTTACTGGACGATGACTAGGCATGCCTTATTCTGTACTGTTCCTGAACCAACAATGTGGTAAGTTTTATGAGCTCATTTTCTATTTTGAGGTACTATATTCTTGCGTCTTACGGTACTCTGTTCATGTAGAACAAGTGCTTAAACCTAAAGAACAACTGTTCTCATTTAAGATTCCATTGCTATCGTGCACACTTCTTTGCTCTTGTATCACTGTATTTACACATACAAACTTATTTTTAAATTGAAGGATCCAACCAAAACTCCAATGGCACAACAAGTATGTTTACGCATGTTTCTTTAACAGATTTGCTCTTATAAATAGGTCTATTGATTTCAATTTCAATTGTGTATACAGTTGACTTCTAATATCATGCACATTACTAGCATCACAACAGAGCCAATAGTGTTGTTGTACATGTAGACCCATGGTAGCCATCTGAAATCATGTTGTGCCTTGTAGTTTCCCACGCTTTGTATTCTTTTAGTGGTGCTTTGTCTCGAACTGATATGATTTGAATCATGTATCTATTTTGATTTGGCAAGACAATGCAGTGACCATAGGACATAGATATATGTTTGTTTGATGCTTTTATTATGTACTACTTGGCAATAGAAGACTTGGTAGTTTAATCCTGTCCACCTTACTAATGAACTGGTTCACCGAAATGAGTTTCATATACTAGTACATGCTAAACCTATTATGTGTCTGCTTGTTTCTTCTTTTAGAATGCTGACAGAATATTGGGGAAGAGTGCCTTATTAAGCAATGGTAAAGGAAGTAATGCAGATAAGGTTCAGGATATTGAGACATCCTTGTTGGTCTCCAACAAAGCTGATAAAACAGCTAAGGAAAACAATCTTGAAGACAGTGAGACAACCCCAAAGTCCTGTCTTGGTTTAGTGTTAGAGTTACTGGCCACTACCACGTGCACAAGCTATTCAAACTCACTGTCTGAATCAGTTCGGTTTCTTGAGTCTCAACTACAAGTTGGAAGACATCGATCAGCTATGCTGCGACAAGAAGCGAAAGGACTGTGAAAGTCCCGAGAGCATTCAGATGCATACTTTGTGGTGCAACAACAAGCGTTGGAGGATTTTAGCGCCAAACATGACAAATCTAATAAGATTGCTAAGCTTATAGCCAGCATGGTGGATACCCACGATAACGTTTCTTGAGCTCTTCTGAAGTTGTTCAGTTATGAACTTGTTTTGTTGCCGCGTTTACTTGCACTGGTGGCCAATTTAGACGGTCGGTATATGTAATATGCTGCTTTCTTCCCTATATTTGCACTGGTGGCGAACTTTGATGCCCAGTGGATGTAATATGTGTAATAGCCGTAATAGCCTTGTGTTAGTTGCTTGCTTATTTATTTATTTCCTTATTGTCTTGGTTAGTTGTTTTCTTGTAGTCACTGTAGTTCTTTTTCCATGTTTTTCTAGTGGCCACAATAACCTATTTTTATAACTAGGCCACAATAACCATGGCAAGACACAGACTGTTGTGACCATGGTCCTGCTACCTACTTTAGTGACCATGGCCCTCCACGGGTTGTACGACCATGGGCCTTCTACGGGCCGCATGATCCATGGGCCTTCTATGGGCCGTAGGATCCATGCGCCTTCTACGCGTCATCTCATCTATGGGCCTTCTACGGGCTGTATAATCATTTCGCCAAACATGGGCCATACTACTCGTGGACTAATAACGGACCGCAAAATGGGCCTTAAACGGGCTAGGGTGGAACTCGTCTATTTTATGGCCCGACCATAACGGGTCATTAATAGGCCGTAATTGACGATGCTATGAAAAGAGCCCAATGGGCTAACAGGCCACAAACTGGCCGACTGTAACCATGGGTTAAATTTGGCCCACAAGTGGAACAGGCCAGTAACGGACCGTAAGTAATCGAATTCTAGAAATGAGCCCAAGAATAAATTGGCCCTTAGAGGCCAAAAGGTAACACGGGCTGGAAACGGCCGACGGACTAATGGGCCGTTAATCGGTATAAAGCAATACACTGTTCATGACGGGCCAGTTTCACCACGGGCCGTTAATGGGCCAAGAGTTACAAAGGGTCTCATATGGGCCGAGACGTCATGGGCCATGTTGGGGAACATAGAAATTTCAAAAAAATTCCTATGCACACGGAAGATCATGGTGATGCATAGCAACGAGAGGGGAGAGTGTTGTCCACGTACCCTTGTAGACCGAAAGCGGAAGCGTTAGCACAACGCGGTTGATGTAGTCGTACGTCTTCACGATCCGACCGATCAAGTATCCAACGCACGGCACCTCCGAGTTCAACACACGTTCAGCCCGATGACGTCCCTCTAACTCCGATCCAGCCGAGTGTTGAGGGAGAGTTTCGTCAGCACGACGGCGTGGTGACGGTGTTGATGTTCTACTGACACAGGGCTTCGCCTAAGCACCGCTACAGTATTATCGAGGTGGACTATGGTGGAGGGGGGCACCGCACACGGCTAAGAGACGATCAACACTGGAGCCAATTGCTCTTTTGTGACAACACTGGAGCTATTGCTCTTGCCAAGGAGCCCAAGTTTCACAAGAAGACAAGGCACATCAAGCGTCGCTTCAACTCCATTCGTGAAAATGTTCAAGATGGAGACATAGAGATTTGTAAAGTACATACGGACCTGAATGTAGCAGATCCGTTGACTAAACCTCTCCCTAGAGCAAAACATGATCAACACCAGAATTCCATGGGTGTTCGATTCATCACAATGTAACTAGATTATTGACTCTAGTGCAAGTGGGAGACTGTTGGAAATATGCCCTAGAGGTAATAATAAAAGCTTTATTATTATATTTCCTTGTTCATGATAATTGTCTTTATTCATGCTATAATTGTGTTATCCGGAAATCGTAGTACATGTGTGAATAACAGACACCAACATGTCCCTAGTAAGCCTCTAGTTGACTAGCTCGTTGATCAACAGATAGTCATGGTTTCCTGACTATGGACATTGGATGTCATTGATAACGAGATCACATCATTAGGAGAATGATGTGATGGACTAGACCCAATCCTAAACATAGCACAAGATCGTATAGTTCGTTTGCTAGAGTTTTCCAATGTCAAAGTATCTTTTCCTTAGACCATGAGATCGTGTAAATCCCGGATACCGTAGGAGTGCTTTGGGTATGCCAAACGTCACAACGTAACTGGGTGACTATAAAGGTATGCTACGGGTATCTCCGAAAGTGTCTGTTGGGTTGACACGGATCAAGACTGGGATTTGTCACTCCGTATGACGGAGAGGTATCGCTGGGCCCACTCGGTAATGCATCATCATAATGAGCTCAAAGTGACCAAGTGTCTGGTCACGGGATCATGCATTACGGTACGAGTAAAGTGACTTGCCGGTAACGAGATTGAACGAGGTATTGGGATACCGACGATCGAATCTCGGGCAAGTAACATATCGATTGACAAAGGGAATTGCGTACGGGGTTGATTGAATCCTCGACATCGTGGTTCATCCGATGAAATCATCGTGGAGCATGTGGGAGCCAACATGGGTATCCAGATCCCGCTGTTGGTTATTGACTGGAGAGTCGTCTCGGTCATGTCTGCTTGTCTCCCGAACCCGTAGGGTCTACACACTTAAGGTTCGGTGACGCTAGGGTTGTGAAGATATGTATATGCAGGAACCCGAATGTTGTTCGGAGTCCCGGATGAGATCCCGGACGTCACGAGGAGTTCCGGAATGGTCCGGAGGTAAAGATTTATATATAGGAAGTGCTGTTTCGGGCATCGGGACAAGTTTCGGGGTTATCGGTATTGTACCGGGACCACCGGAAGGGTCCCGGGGGTCCACCGGGTGGGGCCACCTATCCCGGAGGGCCCCATGGGCTGAAATAGGAGGGAACCCAGCCCATAGTGGGCTGGGGCGCCAGCCCCTATAGGCCCATGCGCCTAGGGTTCCACCATGGAAGAGTCCATGAGGTGGAAGGCACCCCTAGGTGCCTTGGGGGGGAGGGAATCCTCCCCTTGGCCGCCGCCCCCCCTAGTAGATCTCATCTACTAGGGCCGGCGCCCCCCCTGGCACCCCTATATATAGTGGGGGGGAGAGGAGGGATTTCACCACAGCCCCTGGCGCCTCCCTCTCTCCCCGTTACGTCTCTCTCGCGTAGTATAGGCGAAGCCCTGCTACTGTGACGCCCTGCATCCACCACCACGCCGTCGTGCTGCTGGATCTTCATCAACCTCTCCTTCCCCCTTGCTGGATCAAGAAGGAGGAGACGTCTCCCGTCCCGTACGTGTGTTGAACGCGGAGGTGCCGTCCGTTCGGCGCTGGTCATCGGTGATTTGGATCACGTCGAGTACGACTACATCATCACCGTTCTTTTGAACGCTTCCGTGCGCCATCTACAAAGGTATGTAGATGCATCCGATGACTCGTTGCTAGATGAACTCCTAGATGATCTTGGTGAAACGAGTAGGAAAATTTTTGTTTTCTGCAACGTTCCCCAACACCTTTGTCATCAGTATGTTACTTACCCGAGATTTGATCGTGGGTATCTCAATACCTAGTTCAATATCGTTACCGGCAAGTCTCTTTACTCATTCCATAATACATCATACCGCAACTAACTCATCAGTTGCAATGCTTGCAAGGCTTAAGTGATGTGCATTACTGAGAGGGCCCAGAGATACCTCTCCAACAATCGGAGTGACAAATCCTAATCTCGAAATACGCCAACCCAACAAGTACCTTCGGAGACACCTGTAGAGCACCTTTATAATCACCCAGTTACGTTGTGACGTTTGGTAGCACACAAAGTGTTCCTCCGGTAAATGGGAGTGCATAATCTCATAGTCATAGGAACATGTATAAGTCATGAAGAAAGCAATAGCAACAAACTAAATGGTCAAGTGCTAAGCTAATGAAATGGGTCAAGTCAATCACATCATTCTCCTAATGATGTGATCCCATTAAACAAATGACAACTCATTTCTATGGTTAGGAAACAAAACCATCTTTGATCAACGAGCTAGTCAAGTAGAGGCATACTAGTGACACTCTGTTTGTCTATGTATTCACATATGTATTATGTTTCCGTTTAATACAATTCTAGCATGAATAATAAACATTTATCATGATATAAGGAAATAAATAATAACTTTATTATTGCCTCTAGGGCATATTTCCTTCAGTCTCCCACTTGAACTAGAGTCAATAATCTAGTTCACATAGCCATGTGATTTAATACCAATAGTTCACATCACCATGTGATTAACACCCATAGTTCACATCGACATGTGACAAACACCCAAAGGGTTTACTAGAGTCAATAATCTTGTTCACATCGCTATGTGATTAACACCCAAAGAGTACTAAGGTGTGATGTTTTGCTTGTGAGAGAAGTTTAGTCAACGGGTCTGCCATATTCAGATTCGTAAGTATTTTGCAAATTTCTATGTCAACAATGCTCTGCACGGAGCTACTCAAGCTAATTTCTCCCACTTTCAATATATATCCAAATTGAGATTTAGAGTCATCTGGATCAGTGCAAAAATTTGCATTGACGTAACCTTTTACAACGAACCTTTTTGTCACCTCCATAATCGAGAAACATATCCTTATTCAACTAAGGATAATTTTGACCGCTGTCCAGTGATCTACTCCTAGATCACTATTGTACTCCCTTGCCAAAATCAGTGTAGGGTATACAATAGATTTGGTACACAACATGGCATATTTTATAGAACCTATGGCCAAGACATAGGGAATGACTTTCATTTTCTTTCTATCTTCTGCCGTGGTCGGGCTTTGAGTCTTACTCAGTTTCACACCTTGTAACACAACCAAGTATTCTTTCTTTGACTGTTCCATTTTTGAACTACTTCAAAATCTTGTCAAGGTATGTACTCATTGAAAAACTTATCAAGCGTCTTGATCTATCTCTATAGATCTTGATGCTCAATATGTAAGCAGCTTCACCGAGGTCTTTCTTTGAAAAAACTCCTTTCAAACATTCCTTTATGCTTTGCAGAATAATTCTACATTATCTCCGATCAACAATATGTCATCCACATATACTTATTAGAAATGCTGTAGTGCTCCCACTCACTTTCTTGTAAATACAGGCTTCACCACAAGTCTGTATAAAACTATATGCTTTGATCAACTTATCAAAGCGTATATTCCAACTCCGATATGCTTGCACCAGTCCATAGATGGATCACTAGAGCTTGCATAATTTGTTAGTACCTTTAGGATTGACAAAACCTTCTGGTTGCATCATATACAACTCTTCTTTAATAAATCCATTAAGGAATGCAGTTTTGTTTATCCATTTGCCAGATTTCATAAAATGCGGCAATTGCTAACATGATTCGGACAGACTTAAGCATAGATACGAGTGAGAAACTCTCATCGTAGTCAACACCTTGAACTTGTTGAAAACCTTTTTGCGACAATTCTAGCTTTGTAGATAGTAACACTACTATCAGCGTCCATCTTCCTCTTGAAGATTCATTTAATCTCAGTGGCTTGCCGATCAATGGGAAAGTCAATCAAAGTCCAAACTTTGTTCCCATACATGGATCTCATCTCAGATTTCATGGCCTCAAGCCATTTCGCAGAATCTGGGCTCATCATCGCTTCCTCATAGTTCGTAGGCTCGTCATGGTCAAGTAACATGACCTCCAGAATAGGATTACTGTAACACTCTGATGTGGATCTCACTCTGGTTTATCTACGAGGTTCGGTAGTAACTTGATCTGAAGTTACATGATCATCATCATTAGCTTCCTCACTAATTGGTGTAGTAGTCACAGGAAGAGATTTTTGTGATGAACTACTTTCCAATAAGGGAGCAGGTACAGTTACCTCATCAAGTTCTACTTTCCTCCCACTCACTTCTTTCGAGAGAAACTCCTTCTCTAGAAAGGATCCATTCTCAACAATGAATCTCTTGCCTTCGGATCTGTGATAGAAGGTGTACCCAACATTTTCTTTTGGGTATCCTTTGAAGATGCACTTCTCCGATTTGGGTTTGAGCTTATCAGGCTGAAACTTTTTCACATAAGCATTGCAATCTCAAAATTTAAGAAACGATAGCTTAGGTTTCTTGCCAAACCATAGTTCATACGGTGTCGTCTCAACGGATTTAGATGGTGCCCTATTTAATGTGAATGTAGCTGTCTCTAATGCATAACCCCAAAACGATAGTGGTAAATCGGTAAGAGACATCATAGATCGCACCTTATCTAATAAAGTACGGTTACGACGTTCGGACACACCATTACATTGTGGTGTTCCAGGTGGCGTGAGTAGTGAAACTCTTTCACATTGTTTTAACTGAAGGCCAAACTCGTAACTCTAGTATTTTAATTCTGCGATCATATCGTAGAAACTTTTACTTTTATTACGATGATTCTCCACTTCACTCTAAAACTCTTTGAACTTTTCAAATGTTTCAGACTTGTGTTTCATCAAGTAGATATACTCATATCTGCTCAAATTATTTGTGAAGATCAGAAAATAATGATACCTGCCGCGAGCCTGAATATTCATCGGACCACATACATCAGTATGTATGATTTCCAACAAATCTGTTGCTCGCTCCATTGTTCCGGAGAACGGAGTCTTAGTCATCTTGCCCATGAGGCATGGTTCGCAAGCATCAACTGATTCATAATCAAGTGATTCCAAAAGCCCATCAGCATGGATTTTCTTCATGCGCTTTACACCAATATGACCTAAATGGCAGTGCCACAAATAAGTTGCACTATCGTTATTAACTTTGCATCTTTTGGCTTCAATATTATAAAATGTGTATCACCATGATCGAGATCCAACAAACCATTTTCATTGGGTGTATGACCATAGAAGGTTTTATTCATGTAAACAGAACAACAATTATTCTCTAACTTACATGAATAACCGTATTGCAATAAACATGATCCGATCATATTCATGCTCAACACAAACACTAAATAACATTTATTTTAGGTTTAACACTAATCCCGAAAGTATAGGGAGTGTGCAATGATGATCATATCAATCTTGGAACCATTTCCAATACACATCGTCACTTCACCCTCAACTAGTCTATGTTCATTCTGCAACTCCCGTTTCGAGTTACTATTCTTAGCAACTGAACTAGTATCAAATACTGAAGGGCTGCTATAAACACTAGTAAAGTACACATCAATAACATGTATATATCAAATATACATATGTTCACTTTGCCAACCTTCTTATCCGCCAATTATTTGGGGTAGTTCCGCTTCCAGTGACCAGTCCCTTTGCAGTAGAAGCACTCAGTTTCAGGCTTAGGTCTAGACTTGGGTTTTTTCACTTGAGCAGCAACTTGCGTGCCATTCTTCTTGAAGTTCCCCTTTCTTCCCTTTGTCCCTTTACTTGAAACTAGTGGTTTTGTTTACCATCAACACTTGATGCTTTTCTTGATTTCTACCTTCGTCGATTTCAGCATGACAAAGAGCTTGGGAATCATTTCTGTTATCCCTTGCATATTATAGTTCATCACGAAGTTCTACTAACTTGGTGATGGTGACTAGAGAATTCTGTCAATCACTATTTTATCTGGAAGATTAACTCCCACTTGATTCAAGCGATTGTAGTACCAAGACAATCTGAGCACATGCTCAATGCTTGAGCTATTCTCCTCCATCTTTTAGCTATAGAACTTGTTGGAGACTTCATATCTCTCAACTCGGGTATTTGCTTGAAATATTAACTTCAACTCCTGGAACATCTCATATGGTCCATGACGTTCAAAAGGTCTTTGAAGTCCCGATTCTAAGACGTTTAAGCATGGTGCACTAAACTATCAAGTAGTCATCATATTGAGCTAGCCAAACATTCATAACATCTACATCTGCTCCTGCAATAGGTTTGTCACCTAGCGGTGCATCAAGGACATAATTCTTCTGTGCAGCAATGAGGATAAACCTCAGATCATGGATCCAATCTGCATCATTGCTACTAACACCTTTCAACTTAGTTTTCTCTAGGCACATATCAAAATTAAAATAGGGGAGCTAAACGCGAGCTCTTGATCTACAACATAGATATGCTAATACTACCAGGACTAAGTTCATGATAAATTTAAGTTCAATTAATCATATTACTTAAGAACTCCCACTTAGATAGACATCCCTCTAATCCTCTAAGTGATCACGTGATCCATATCAACTAAACCATGTCCGATCATCACGTGAGATGGAGTAGTTTCAATGGTGAACATCACTATGTTGATCATATCTACTATATGATTCATGCTCGACCTTTCGGTCTCAGTGTTCCGAGGCCATATCTGTTATATGCTAGGCTCGTCAAGTTTAACCTAAGTATTCCGCGTGTGCAACTGTTTTGCACCCGTTGTATTTGAACGTAGAGCCTATCACACCCGATCATCATGTGGTGTCTCAGCACGAAGAACTTTCGCAATGGTGCATACTCAGGGAGAACACTTGTACCTTGATAATTGGTGAGAGGTCATCTTATAAAGCTACCGTCGAACTAATAAAAATAAGATGTATAAAAGATAAACATCACATGCAATAAAAATATGTGACATGATATGGCCATCATCATCTTGTGCCTTTGATGTCCATCTCCAAAGCTTCGTCATGATTTCCGTCATCACCGGTATGACACCACGATCTCCATCATCTTGATCTATATCAATGTGTCGTCACATGGTCGTCTCGCCAACTATTGCTCTTGCAACTATTGCTATTGCATAGTGATAAAGTAAAGCAATTATTTGGCGCTTGCATCTTATGCAATAAAGAGACAATCATAAGGCTTCTGCCAGTTGCCGATAACTTCAACAAAACATGATCATCTTATACAACAACTTATATCTCATCACGTCTTGACCATATCACATCACAACATGCCCTGCAAAAACAAGTTAGACGTCCTCTACTTTATTGTTGTAAATTTTACGTGGCTGCTATGGGCTTAGCAAGTTTGTCAAGTTGGTGCTGTTTTAACCTTCTCAATGACCGGGCATAGCCACACTCGGTTCAACTAAAGTTGGAGAAACTGACACCCGCTAGTCACCTGTGTGCATAGCACGGCGGTAAAACTAGTCTCGCGTAAGCATACGCGTAATGTCGGTCCGGGCCGCTTCATCCAACAATACCGCCGAACCAAAGTGTGACATGCTAGTAAGCAGTATGACTTATATCGCCCACAACTCACTTGTGTTCTACTCGTGCATATTACATCAACGCATAAAACCTGGCTCGGATGCCACTGTTGGGGAACGTAGTAATTTCAAAAAAAATTCCTATGCACACGCAAGATCATGCTGATGCATAGCAACGAGAGGGGAGAGTGTTGTCCACGTACCCTCGCAGACCGAAAGCGGAAGCGTTAGCACAACGCGGTTGATGTAGTCGTACGTCTTCACGATCCGACCGATCAAGTACCGAACGCACGGCACCTCCATGTTCAGCATACGTTTAGCCCGATGACGTCCCTCTAACTCCGATCCAGTCGAGTGTTGAGGGAGAGTTTCGTCAGCACGACGGCATGGTGACGATGTTGATGTTCTACCGACGTAGGGCTTGGCCTAAGCACCACTACAGTATTATCGAGGTGGACTATGGTGGAGGGGGGCACCGCACACGGCTAAGAGATGATCAACTTGATCAACTTGTGTCTAGAGGTGCCCCCTACCCATGTATATAAAGGAGCAAGGGGGGTGCGGCCGGCCAAGGGGAGAGGCGCGCCGGAGGAGTCCTACTCCCACCGGGAGTAGGACTCCCCCCCTTTTCCTAGTTGGATTAGGACTTGGGAGGGGGGAAGAAGGAAAGAGGGGGGCCGGCCCCCTTTGCCCTAAACCAATTCGGTTTGGGCCTTGGGGGGAACGCCCCACACTTCCCTTGCTTCCCTCCTTTTCCACTGAGGCCCATGTAGGCCCATTAAGCCCCCGGGGGGTTCCGGTAACCCCCCGGTACTCCGGTAAAATCCCGATTTCACCCGGAACACTTCCGATATCCAAACATAGGCTTCCAATATATCAATATTCATGTCTCGACCATTTCGAGACTCCTCGTCATGTCCGTGATCACATCCGGGACTCCGAACAACCTTCAGTACATCAAAACATAAAACTCATAATATAACTGTCATCGTAGCGTTAAGCGTGCGGACCCTACGGGTTCGAGAACTATGTAGACATGACTGAGACACGTCTCCGGTCAATAACCAATAGCGGAACCTGGATGCTCATATGGGCTCCTACATATTCTATGAAGATCTTTATCGGTCAGACCCCATAACATCATATGTTGTTCCCTTTGTCATCGGTATGTTACTTTCCCGAGATTCGATCGTCGGTATCTCAATACCTAGTTCATTCTCGTTACCGGCAAGTCTCTTTACTCGTTCCGTAATACATCATCCCGCAACTAACTCATTAGTTGCAATGCTTGCAAGGCTTAAGTGATGTGCATTACAGAGAGGGCCCAGAGATACCTCTCCGACAATCGGAGTGACAAATCCTAATCTCAAAATACGCCAACCCAACAAGTACCTTCGGAGACAACTGTAGAGCACCTTTATAATCACCCATTTACGTTGTGACGTTTGGTAGCACACAGAGTGTTCCTCCAGTAAACGGGAGTTGCATAATCTCATAGTCATAGGAACATGTATAAGTCATAAAGAAAGCAATAGCAACAAACTAAATGATCAAGTGCTAAGCTAATGAAATGGGTCAAGTCAATCAAATCATTCTCCTAATGATGTTATCCCGTTAATCAAATGACAACTCATGTCTATGGTTAGGAAACATAACCATCTTTGATCAACGAGCTAGTCAAGTAGAGGCATACTAGTGACACTCTGTTTGTCTATGTATTCACACATGTATTATGTTTCCGGTTAATACAATTCTAGCATGAATAATAAACATTTATCATGATATAAGGAAATAAATAATAACTTTATTATTGCCTCTACGGCATATTTCATTCAGGCCATACATGGGCCGGAAGTTACAACAGGCTGGAATCATATTGGACGGCCCAGATGACGCTACTAGTGAGCGAGTCCTGGGTTAGGGGGTCCCTGGGTGTCCGGGCTATGTGATATGGGCTGGACTGATGGGCCCTGAAGATACAAGGCAGATGACCTTCCCCCGTGTTCGTGTACGACTCTCTTATGCGTGGATGGCAAGATTGGTGTCCGGATATGTAATTTCCTTCCTCTACAAACCGACTCTATACAACCCTATGCCCCTCCGGTGTGTCTATAAATTAGAGGGTTTAGTCCATAGAGGCTATCAGAATTAATAGAGTCTAGACAACTAGGGTTTAGCCATTATGATCTCGAGGTAGATCAACTCTTGTAACCCCTACACTTATCAAATACAATTAAGAGGGCCCGAACCTGGGTAAATATCGTGTTTCCCCTATCCCTTGTTACCTTTGATCCTCAGACGCACTATTTGGTACCCCCTACTTAGCGGGCTGTAAATGGGCTATATGCGAACAGGTCATTAATAGGCTTTCTGTGGGACGGCCCGCTACCTTTTGACCAAGTCAAATGGGCCAGCCTTTTCTCCGGAATGGGTCTCTGTTGGGCCGTGCCACATGTCGATGTATCATAGGCGCATTCGGCCCAATGAGTGGATCACATCTGTCCCAACGGTGAGCTGACATGTGGTTCCTCTAGCCATTCAGAATTTTACACGTGGAAAATACCCATTGGTCTGGGCTGTTAACGGGTTATCGGATCGAAAGCAGAACCCGATAGCTTAACGGTGACCCATTACGGTGGATGCATGTGTCGGTTACCCTTGACAAAAGCAATTCAATGACGCATGATTTATCTTCATGTAAGTGGACACTTCCGTGATGATAATTTTGGTAATGTCATGGAACACTTCAACGATAGCACAGGTATACTATCTTGATTCTGTCATAAAATCATCATGGATGTACATGCATGATAGAATACGTGACGTACTTTGACAAACACGTATCATCACGGAAGTGTATTTTTTGTAGTGTCTTGAGCTTGCATGCAAAATTTATATGGTCCAGAGTAGTTTTGATGCATGATATAGCCTCTAGGCACCTGTAGGATTAGTTGCTATCAATTTTCTTGAGTTTGGTTCACTTTTATTCCGAGTCACTAAAAATTTCAGAAATTTTTCAGAGGAAGAAAAATGTACCAAGGTGGTTCTTCAAGGAAGCAAGCACCGAGGCTCACGATACGCAAGCCAGACATTGAACAACCATGGGAAGATCAAGTGCGGCCTTGTGAATGGCCGTTAGATGAATTTATGGTCCATGCAGGTTTCAAGGATGAGTTTGATGCATACGTACAAAATACCGGCCTTGAGGACTTCGTGTCAGAAAAGTGCCGACAATACTATTATCTCACCGATTCCTTTGTGCGGAGGTTTGAATTTTCATCTAAGTGCAATATGCATATTGTTTTATTTGATCTTTATGATGAATCATATACCATGGAACTTGAGGATTTTAATACTGCTTGCAAAATCCCACAATGGGGCCTTCTTAGTGAGCCTCACAAAGCTGAATACAATGATTTCCTTGGTAGCATCACTGTGGGAGAAACTAGAAACATCACACAAGCTACCATAGGGAGCATTCACTTTCCTTCCATACATTATTTTTCTCTCTTTATAGGTAGATGCATTAACGGTAAGCATGAGCATTGCCACCTTTGCGTTCTAGATCTTAGTGTCATCAAGTGTGTGGTGTTAGGTGATAAGCGATATAACTTGGGGGCCATTATTGCAAGGAGGTTACATCTTAATGCTAAAGATGGAGATTTATTTGGTGGGATTTATGCAAATAGTTTAGCTAATTATCTTGGTCTACCCATAAGAGGGAATGACATTGAGTTGACACCTACTTTTCTAGATTATAATGCTATGGTATGCTACCAGTTTCTTGAGAGGAACGAACATTCCCTCTAGTATCGACTAATCTTTGACAGACGGCATGCTGTCCATATTACCCTTCCTACTCCTGCCTTCTTTAACTTTCAGGTGAATGGGAGATATTTTATAACTAGAGAGGAGGCGAACGAGTATGAGAGAGCAGCGGAGGCCGCTCGCTCCAAGAAGAAGCTCACCAAGGGGTAGCTGCTGCAACATAGTACAACCCCAACTATGATTTCAGATATAATCCGAGTCAGTCGTGGCCCTAGAGCACCTTAGGCCAAAAGCCTAAGCTTGGGGGAGGACGTATTTCTCATCAACATTACATTCATGTTCACACACTCATTTTAGTTGTCGGTGTTCATACTTTTTCATTGTATATCCATGCTAGTTTACTTTCTTTTTCTCGCTTTTTTCTTGTGTGTTTGAAAAACTTTGAGAAAAACCAAAAAATATTCTGTAGTTTCTTTTCAATGTTCACTTAGTAGTAGTATTAAAATAAAACCCAAAAACATTTCTCATTCTTCTTTTGCTTGTTGGGACCTTTCCCATGTAAATAGTTTTTCTCGTTCTTGTTTTAATTTCTTCAGAAAAACAAAAACTCCAAAAACATTTCAGTGTGTTTCTTTGAAATTCTTCTCTTTTCTTTGGGGGTCGAGAGGAGAATACCACGATGAAAATGTTGAGTGGCTCTCATATGCATTATTGTTGATCTAACAAAGAGCCATATTACCTTGTCTTCTCCTTTGAATAAATGTTTGCAGATTACATCTTAGTCCAATGCACATGCACTATTATTATTATCCACACCGTTCGGTCGTGCAAGTGAAAGGCAATAATGATGATATATAATGAAATGATTGAGATGAGGAAATGCTGGTATGAACTCGACCTATCTTGCTTTTGTAAATATGATTAGTTCATCGTTCCTGATTCAGCCTATTATGAATGAAACATGTTTGCAATGACAATTAGAGATTATAGTTGCTCATGCCATGCTTAATTAGCTAGGAGTTTATAATGGTTTACCTTGCATGCCAACATGCTTTTAAAATGGTTGTGATGTAGTATGATAGGATGGTATCCTCCTTTGAATGACTCGAGTGGCTTGACTTGGCACATGTTTACACATGTAGTTGAAACAAAATCAACATAGCCTCCATGATATTTATGTTCATGGTGATTTATATCCTACTCATGCTTGCACTCAATGTTGGTTAACCTCAATGCATGTTTATGACTATTGTTGCTCTCTAATTGGTCGCTCCCCAGTCTTTTTCTATCCTTCACTTTTACTAAGCGGGAATACTGCTTGTGCATCCACTTCCATAAACCCAAAGTTGTCCCATATGAGTCCACCATACCTTCTTATATGTGGTATTTACCTGCCGTTCCAAGTAAATTTGCATGTGCCAACCTCTAAACCTTCAAATGATAATCTATTTGGTATGCCTGAATTGCTCATGTGGCGACTAGGGGCTGTCAGTATCTTGCATGCTAGGTGGGTTATTCTCACAGCGAGTGGACTCCGCTCATCATTCGCGAGAGAAGGGCTGTTAACCGGGATTCCCAGTCCCATGCTGAAATCAAATCAAAATTTAATTGCAAACAAAACTCCCCCAGGATTGTTGTTAGTTGGACGGTACCCATTGTTCCGGGCCAGCCATGGAATGTGCTTGTTGGTGGTGGGGGAGTATAAACTTTACCATTCTATTTTGGAACCGCCTATAATGTATCTAGTATTGAAGACACCGAGATCTCTTGAATATTATGTTGACAACATCATCCTCTTATAAAAAGCATCAATTCGAGAGCACCACTGTCATTTGTATGCATTGCTATTAATTGATATTGAGTATGACTGTGATTGGATCTCTTTTACCATGAATTAAAATGCCTAGTCGGTGCTCTGCATTTATGTTTTGCGGTCTCAGAAAGGGCTAGCGAGAAACCATCTTGTTATATCATATCATGATTGTTTTGAAAAAGTGTTGTCATCCGAGATTTATTATTATTGCTCAGTTGAATATGCCACTGATATGAGTAAATGTGAGACCTAAATATTATTTTGAATATGGTTACTTCATACTCTTTGTTGAAAACTTGAATGCCGACTTTACATATTTGCAACGATAAGATCAAACAAAGTTTGTAAAAGTTTTTCTTTATCACCTTCAGTTTGTTAACTGAATTGATTGAGGACAAGCAATGGGTTAAGCATGGGGGAGTTGATACGTCTCCATCATATCTACTTTTCCAAACTCTTTTGCCCTTGTTTTGGACTATAATTTGCATGATTTGAATGGAACTAACCCGAACAGACGCTATTTTCAGCAGAATTGCCGTGGTGTTATTTTTGTGCAGAAATAAAAGTTCTTGAAATGATCTGAAAATCCACGGAGAATATTTTTGGAATGTACAAAAAATATTGTCAAAAGAATCAACAGAAGGGAACTCACCGGCTATCCACAAGGGTGGAGGGAGCGCCCCTGTCTTGTGGGTCCCAAGAAGCTCCACTAATCTCAACTCAAACTCCATATATTCACATTCGGGGAGAAAAAAATCAGAGAGAAGGATTCATCGCGTATTATGATATGGAGCTGTCGCCACCTCCTGTTCTTCTTGGGGAGGCCAGATCTAGAGTCTGTTTTGGGCTTCGGTGAGGGGAAATCGTCACCATCATCATCATCATCATCAACCATCCTCCATCACCAATTTCATGATGCCCACGGTCGTGCGTGAGTAATCCCATCGTAGTCTTGCTGGATGGTGATGGGTTGGATAAGATTTACCATGTAATTGAGTTAGTTTTGTTAGGGTTTGATCCCTAGTATCCACTATGTTCTAAGATTGATGTTGCTATGACTTTGCCATGCTTAATGCTTGTCACTAGGGCCCAAGTGCCATGATTTCAGATATGAACCTATTATGTTTTCATGAATATATTTGTGTTCTTGATCCTATCTTGCAAGTTATAGTCACCTACTACGTGTTATGATCCAGCAACCCCAGAGTGACAATAGTTGGGACACTTCCCGTTGATGACAGTAGTTTGAGGAGTTCATGTATTCACTAAGTGCTAATGCTTTGGTACGGTTCTCTAATAAAAGGAGGCCTTAATATCCCTTAATAATAGGACCCCACTGCCACGGGAGGGTAGGACAAAAGATGTCATGCAAGTTTTTTTTCCATAAGCACGTATGACTATATTCGGAATACATGCCTACATTATATTGATGAATTGGAGCTAGTTCTGTGTCACCCTAGGTTATAACGGTTGCATGATGAATGCCATCCAACATAATTATCCATCATTGATCCATTGCCTACAAGTTCGTTTCATATTGTTCTTTGCTTCGTTACTTTTCCATTGCCACTGTTACGATTGCTGCAAAACTACTAATGTTACTTTTGCCACTGTTATCGTTACTTCCATACTACTTTGCTACTAAATATTTTGTTGTAGATATTAAGTCTTTCAGGTGTGGTTGAATTGACAACTCAGCTGCTAATACTTGAGAATATTCTTTGGCTCCCCTTGTGTCAAATCAATAAATTTGGGTTGAATACTCTACCCTTCACTACTAGGGAAAAGCCTAGCAGTAGCGCGGGTTTTTGGCCTACCAGTAGCGCAGGTGACCGCGCTACTGCTACGACACTACAACTAAAGGTTAGCAGTAGCGTTGGTTTACCCGCGCTACTTCTATATCCTCTTAGTAGTAGCACTTCCTGCAAAAGGCGGTACTGGTAATTACTAGTAGCGCGTCTCATTGCCCGCGCTACTACTATTACTTCATATTCTATTTCTTTTTATTTTATGTCGTTTTCATACACCTTTATACAAGTTTTCATACAGTACCAGTTTGTAGATTGTTTTTACATCATAATGAGTTATTACATCACTGGGTGAAAGAACTGTGGACTAGTTTCAAGTGGTTGGACATCCACTTGAAACTAGTCTGCATTTCTTTCACCCAATGATATAATAAATATCATCCTCATCATCATCATCATCATATCATTAACAACTTATCATCATAATACAACATTTTCATATAACACCTCCTCATGATAATCATTTTCATCAATGAGACATCATATAGCAAGTCGGTCACTAGTCATAATCACAACTCCTCATCATCATCATCAACTCTAACACATTGTAGCACATAATAACACATTGTACCTAGGACCTACTTCTCTCTCATAGGACATACTACCCTCTCTTAGCTAAAGTAATACAAAACAAGATAGGCCCTGACTCTCCATTATGGAGAATGGAGATTATCATGTCTCCTATTCTTGCGCTTCACACAATGTTGCTTCCAACTAGCTCCCTACGATTGACCATACATTTTTTCTAATCTTTGATTGTCATGTCTTCATCAGTTTTAGAAATCCAGTATGAACAGGAGTGATTCGTAGGATGACCTGGCCGTAAGTTCAAAACATCAAGGCAAGCTTTCGGAAACATCAGATGAGGCACACAATCCTTCGGGATTTTTTGTTGAAAAACATAGTAATAACTTTGTAGTTAGCAATGTAGTTGAGTTTAGGAAGAATTTATGCAAAAGATGCATGAATGTCGTAATAGTAAAAAATCTGATCATGACATCTCCATGGATGTTACTATAGTTCAACACGTGCACTAGTTGCACGTATTGACCATAATGTGGAGGAGTTTGATAATAGATATTGTAATTCTCAAGATCAGTAATAAATGAGATCAGATGATTTTTCGCCTGATAAGTTAATTCTGAGCCATCGGTGTAGTAGGTTATGTCTACCATCTTCCGCACATTCTTTGAAGAATGAAAATAAGCTGTCAACTATTTTGAAATAAACAATATAAATTACTTAATAACTATGTTTGAGAAACTCACATAGCGGTAGAATTGGAAGCGTATCAACAAGGACCCAAATGTCCATATTGTCTTGGGCGATGTCAGGATCACCAAGATCCATGGTGACAAGCATAACCTCATGAAAATCGTACATCTTGCAAAGTGCTTCCCAATTCGGGCAACCAAAATGGGATACGCTCTCAGAATTGTGTAGATTTACATCAAAATCCATACCATGATGGGTCCTTAGGTGAATTATCTTTGTTTCCATAATCTCATGATCTTCAAAATCCATGCTCTCCAAGACATAGCGTCTTGCACGGAATGGGACAAGCTAGTCGAATTGTAAAAGACGAAAATTACACGTTGAAGTAGCAGAAGTCATGCTTAGTTATGAATAAAACACTTGTCATCGTTGTGTACCATTTCAACATCGAAGGTCTCCTGGAGCTTAATGTTGAAGCGCCGACCTTCGTCCAGGTGAGGCCTGTCGCATAGACCCTAGTCGTCGCCGCACCAGTCGCACTCCCCCGGGAGACTTTCGTCGTCCGACTACGACATTTCCTAGGTTAATAATTCAAAGCTTGTACAATTAAATATATGTACTACAGAAACTAAATTAGATCATTATTATTCATCACGGGTTGACTATTGGTCTGCCAGTCTTTTCTTGAGAACTCTCAGCTCACGTGGTGTATATATTCGACCAGCGGTGATGGTAACTACTTCTGTCATTCCAAAGACCATTGCACCAAAATGTCTAGCACCTTGGAATGAAGAAGAAGCTACCAACATGACAACAGTCGGCACTCTTCTTCTCTCATATATATGGTGGAGTCCCGACAGACTTGGTGTGTACATTCCACCGTTAGTGATGGTGGCTCCTCCTTTCGTCCCCAAGTGCATTACACTAAAATGTCTAGCACAGGGGAACGAAGGAGAAATGACCGCCAAGACAACAGTTGGGATTCTTCGTCCTCTCTCATATATGGTGGACACACTCTCTCACTGATTTTTCGACCGTCGGTGATGGTCGTCATTCCACCTTCCCCTAGTGTATAACAAAGATCTAGCACAAGGAGAAGAAGGAAAAACGACCCCCACAACAACAGTCGGGATTCTTCTTCTCTCATATATGGTGCAGACTTTCTCCCTCACTCATTTGTTGATTATCATGTATGGAGCCTTGACAGACTTAAAGTCAACCTGAAATGTCATTTAATTATGTTTCTAGAAAATCCAGGCCACTCAATATTTCCTACATTTTCTAGCACAAGTCATGCCAAAATTCACGGAAAAATCCGGCATGACCTTTGCTAAAAAAGGACATATCAATGGCCTGAAATTTGCCAGAACGGAAATTAATCAACACTCTGGCAAAACATAGGCCACTCGGAGGTGTAACCTGCAAAGATGGTCGTCCACTTGGGCAAGCACATATCCTATTTGAGCAACAAAAGATATACATGTTTATATCTACATCATATGAGCATTCAAACTTGATGGTCATTGCATTTCAACGGTTGAAAATATGAAAAAAAAACATTTCAAAATATCTTATAGCACTCATATTTACATGGATATTTGGCTGGTCTCACCTCGAGGTCGGAGGGGGTCGGTGACGGGGACGACGGCGGGGATGATGGAGGGGCTCCTTTATTTCTGCAAAAACAAAAACCCTATAAGCTATCAACTAATCAAATGCATATGCCCTCTCCAATTTGAGCATTCAAAATAGGAGTAGTTCTCCAATTTGAGCATTCAATAAGCAAAACCAAATCATAAAATAAATTAGTATTCAAATTAGCATGCATTCAATAAGCAAAACTAAATCATCTCTTCTATCCGTACATCATCGAATATTATCACTAATACATCTCGAATAGTATCATACATATAACATCACTAATACAGGTAAAACCCTAGCAAACGACGGGTATTGGCGCGGGTGGTGGATACCCAAAGAGAAGGAACCATCACTGGATCATAGCTCCAGTGAGATCCCTGAAGAACCAGCCATGTATTGGAGAACCTGCCCTCCAATGCAACCATGTAGCGACGGACGTGCTCGTCCTCCTCGCTGACACGGTGACGTACCATCTCCTCGGGGTCCTCAAGCGTGCACACCATCACTGGCCCACCCGACCGCCACCAAAGAAGGTTCGGGTCAATGATGGGCTGGCTCCTCACCAAGATGTGCCCCTAGAAGGTAGCACCTCCCAGTACCAGCCTGGCAGAGCCAGTCCCGGACATGGCCTCCTCCGCCGAGTCGACAACGAGGATGCGGGATAGGCATCGTCGACGTCGTAGCGGGAATAATTTCTTTAACTAAGAAAATAACAACAAATGTGACATGTTCAAAATATGACATGTCCACTTCACAACGAATCAACCTAGAATTTTATTAAATACACATAAAAATAAACTAGTTCTATTAATTTTCTTACTAAAACTAACTAGTTCTATAGTAACATTTTAATTAGATCATCAAATCTCATATAATTTAATTTAAATACTAAAAATAAACTAGTTCTATTAATTCAACTAGGTAAACTAAACACTTACTATAAATAAAAATAAACTATTATTACTAAAAATAAACTAGTTCAACTAGTTTTATTAATTTTCTTACTAAAAATAAACTAGTTCTATTAATTCAACTAGTTCTTACTAAAGATAAACTAGTTCTATTAATTTTCTTAATAATTCTATTAAAAACTTACTAAAAACAGTAAAAAAAACTATGTTGCATTTTTTCTCTAAACTAAACACTACTGCCCTAATTAACATCTAGTTAAACCCTAATGCCCTAACCCTACTGCCCTAGTTCTTAAGGATCTACTAGTACTAAATAATTTGATGAACCCTAGCTAGCTACTTAAGCATCTACAACTACTTAAGCACCCATTGATGAATCCTAGGAATTTGTCCTAAAAACTACTTAAGCATCTACAACTACTGCCCTAATTAACATCTAGTTTACAATTATATTTTCTTAACTACATTGGGTGCACAACAACTATATAAATACTTAAGCATCTACAAGTAGTAGCTAATTTGATGAACCCTAAAATTTGATGAACCCTAGGAACCCTAGCTTGGAAGGGGTAGGGCAGGAGGAGGAGGAGGAGGTGTAGGCATGCTCACCTCGGGTGCCGACGGAGTTAGGGAGCGGCTGAGGGAGGGGCATGCGGCGTCGAGGTCGGGATCGGGGCTCGGGCGTGCGGCGGAGGGCGGCGATGTAGGGCGACGATAATGGCGGCCACTGAGGGTAGCAGAGGGCGTGCGGAGGGCGACGGGAGAGTGCGCGGCATCCGACGACGATATGGGGTGACGATGGCGACGACAACAGCTTGAGGGGGGATTTGGGGGAAGTGATCGGGGGGAATAAGAACCATGTGGTTAAGTCAAAAATAGCAGTAGTGCTGGCCCAGAAAAGCGCTACTTACTGCTACATTAGCTATAACGCTGGCTACCAAAATGCGCTACTGCTACGTCAGCTATAGCGCTTGTCCTGAAAGCATGCTACTGCTACTCCTTTCTCCTTTATTTTCTTTTTCTTTTTATTTTCCTTCACATTTTATTTTTTTCCTTTCCCCTTTTTCTATTTCTTTCATTTTCATTTACTTTTGTATATGTTTTTCATTTTATTTTCTTTTCATTAGCAGTAGCACTTTCCGCATAAAACACGCTGCTACAACCATCTTAGCAGCAGCGCGCTTTGTATAAGCTCGCTACTAATATTCCTAGCCTGCCAAGAACAGTGTGGGAATTCTAGTAGTAGCGCTTCTTTCTTCAGACGCGCTACTGCTATAAACTTAGCTGCAGCGCGTTTATTTACCGGCGCTAGTGGTAAGTAGTAGTAGCGCTTCTTTTTGACAAGTGCTACTGGTAAGTTTCTGTGTATAAGGTTTTCCCTAGTACTGCTTGAAAACTGTTCCGATCCCCTATACTTGTTGGTTATCATCCGTCATGGCCTCCACCCCACTGCCGGCCACCGTGGCGGCCCGAAGGCGGGAGGTGGTAGTCGTGTCCGCCACCCATTGTCACCCGCAGTGGCCACCAGCCCACCGTCGACCGCCAGGGTCATCACCCGCTCCGCCACTGCCGCCGAAGGCGGGAGGCGGAGGTGGAGGCCCGCACGTGCGTGAGTGACCTTGTGCGCTACATCGAGTTCCTGCGGGAGGAGGAGGAGCACCTCACCGAGCACGCAAAGAGCCTTAACACCGCTGAGGGAGTCCTGGATTAGGGGGTCCACAGACCGCCAGACTATATCCTGTGGCTGGACTGTTGGACTATGAAGACACAAGATTGAAGACTTCGTCCCGTGTCCGGATGGGACTCTACTTGGCGTGGAAGGCAAGCTAGGCAATACAGATATGTATATCTCCTCCTTTGTAACCGACCTTGTGTAACCCTAGCCCCCTCCGTTGTCTATATAAACCAGAGGGTTTTAGTCCGTAGGACAACAGACAATCATACCATAGGCTAGCTTCTAGGGTTTAGCCTCTCCCATCTCATGGTAGATCAACTCTTGTACTACTCATATTATCAAGAATAAATCAAGCAGGACGTAGGGTTTTACCTCCATCAAGAGGACCCGAACCTGGGTAAAACATCGTGTCCCCTGCCTCCTGTTACCATCCGCCTTAGACGCACAGTTCGGGACCCCCTACCCGAGATCCGCCGGTTTTGACACTGACATTGGTGCTTTCATTGAGAGTTCTTCTGTGTCGTCGCCGTTAGGCTTGATGGCTCCTTCGATTATCGATAGTGATGCGGTCCAGGGTGAGACTTTTCTCCCCGGACAGATCTTTGTATTTGGTGGCTTCGCACTGCGGGCCAACTCGCTTGGCCATCTGGAGCAGATCAAGAGTTATGCCCCTGGCCACCAGGTCAGGTTTGGAAGCTTAAACTACACGGCCGATCTCCGCGGAGACTTGATCTTCGACGGATTCGAGCCCCTGCTTAGTGCGCCACACAGTCACGATGAGCATGATTTAGCTCTCCCATCGGACAGTGTCTAGGAGATCGCGCCGGCAACCGCTCCGACCCTCAATTCGGAGCCAGTTGCGCCATCCATGGTCGGGTGGATAGACCCCGCCACGGAGGCCGCACTCTCATCGGCGTTCGAGCCGAGTGTCGACCTTACCCTTCACGGGAGCCATGATGCCGAACTACCGGATTCCTCCCCGGCCACGGACTCCGAACCGCCTGCGCCCATGCCTATCGAATCCGATTGGGCGCCGATCATGGAGTTTACCTCCGCGGATATTTTTCAGCACTCGCCCTTCGGCGACATACTGAACTCATTAAGGTATCTCTCCTTGTCAGGAGAATACTGGCCAAACTATGTCCGGCAGGATTGGGATGCGGATGACAAAGAAATTCGCCGCCCACCCACCACCTACTTAGTAGCCACTGTCGATGACTTAACCGACATGCTCGACTTCGACTCCGAAGACATCGATGGTATGGACGACGATGCGGGAGACGAAGAGGAACCACTGCCCACAGGGCACTGGACAACCACCTCAACATATGATATATACATGGTGGACACGCCCAAAGAAGCCAATGGCGACGAGACAACGGAGGATGACCCCTCCAAGAAGCAACCCAAGCGCCGACGTCAGTGGCACCGCTCTAAGTCCCGCCAAAGCAAAAGCGGTGACACCAGCACAGGAGATAATACCACTCCGGACAGTGCCGAAGACGACAACAATCCCCTCTAGCAAGATTTAGGGCAGGAGGATGGAGAAGCCAGCCCTCCCGAGAGAGCGGCAGATGGAGAGGCGGAGGATGATAATTACATGCCTCCCTCCGAAGACGAGGCAAGCCTCGACGATGACAAATTTGTCGTGCCTGAGGATCCCGTTGAACAAGAGTGCTTCAAGCGCCGGCTTATAGCCACGGCAAATAGCCTTAAGAAAAAGCAAAAGCAGCTTCAAGCTGATCAAGATTTGCTAGCTGACAGATGGACTGAAGTCCTTGCGGCCGGGGAATATAAACTCGAACGCCCCTCCAAGAGTTACCGAAAGCGTAGGTTGTTACCCCGACTGGAGGAGGAAGCACTCAAACCTACATCTCCAGCATATGATGCGGCTGACCGGCCACCTCATGGCCGAGACAGAGAGGCATTTCAGCCAAAAGCTCAGCCCGCACTCCGACGCCACTCAAATAAAATTGTCAAGGCATGGGGAAATACGCCAAACCTGTGAGACGTATTGGAGGACAAAGAAAAACATGCAAGATTGATCTACAGATCACGAGGGCGCGCCACTATGCGAGACGATAATCGTCACGCCGGATACAGTAAAAGAAAGTCCAGCCGGGCTGAACACAGCGGGTAAGACTCATTTGAGCTGCGTCGCGATATAGCCCAGTACAGAGGCGCCGCACACCCCCTATGCTTCACAAACGAATTAATGGACCATCAAATCCCAGAGGGTTTCAAACCTGTAAATATAGAATCATACGACGGAACAACAGATCCTGCGGTATGGATCGAGTACTTCCTCCTGCACATCCACATGCCCCGCGGTGATGATTTACACGCCATCAAATGCCTCCCACTCAAGATCAAAGGACCAGCTCGGCATTGGCTCAACAGCCTGCCAGCATAATCCATTGGCTGTTGGGAAGATCTAGAAGCCGCATTCCTCGACAACTTCCAGGGCACTTATGTGTGACCACCGGATGCCGATGACTTGAGCCACATAATTCAGCAGCCAGAGGAATCGGCCAGGCAATTCTGGACACGGTTCCTAACAAAGAAAAATCAAATCGTCGATTGTACGGATGCAGAGGCCCTAGCAGCTTTTAAGCACAACATCCGCGACGAGTGGCTCGCCCGGCACCTTGGCCAGGAAAAGCCAAAATCTATGGAAGCCCTCACGACACTCATGACCCGCTTTTGCGCGGGAGAAGATAGCTGGCTGGCTCACAACAATAACATATCAAAGAACCATGGTACTTCGGATACCAAGGATGGCAATGGCAGGTCACGTCGCAACAAACACAAGCGCCGCATCAACAACGACAATACCGAGGATATGACAGTCAATGCCGGATTCAAAGGCTCTAAACCCGGTCAGCGGAAAAAGCCATTCAAAAGAAGCACTCCGGGCCTGTCCAGTTTCGACCGTATACTCGACCGCTCGTGTCAAATACACGGCACCCCCGACAAGCCAGCCAACCACACCAACAGGGATTGTTGGGTGTTCAAGCAGGCCGGCAAGTTAAATGCCGAAAACAAAGATAAGGGGTCGCATAGCGATGACGAGGAGGAGCCCTGGCAGCCGAACACCGGAGGACAGAAGAGGTTCCCCCACAAATGCGGACGGTGAACATGATATACGTAACCCACATCCCCAAGAGGGAGCGGAAGCGTGCGCTAAGGGACGTATATGCGTTGGAGCCAATCGCCCCAAAGTTCAACCCATGGTCCTCTTGCCCAATCACCTTTGATCGCAGGGACCACCCCACTAGTATCCATCATGGCGGATTCGCCGTACTGGTTCTAGACCCAATCATTGACGGATTTCACCTCACTCGAGTCCTTATGGATGGCGGCAGCAGCCTGAACCTGCTTTATCAGGACACAGTGTGCAAAATGGGTATAGACCCCTCAAGGATCAAACCCACCAAAACGACCTTCAAAGGCGTCATACCAGGTGTAGAGGACCATTGCACAGGCTCAGTCACACTGGAAGTGGTGTTCGGATCCCCGGATAACTTCCAAAGCGAGGAGTTAATCTTCGATATAGTCCCGTTCCGCAGTGGCTATCATGCACTGCTCAAGATGCGGTACCGTATTATGCATACCTCAAGCTCAAGATGCCAGGACCTCGGGGGGTCATCACAGTCAATGGAAACACAAAGCACTCTCTCCGTACGGAGGAGCACACTGCGGCCCTCGCAGCAGAAGCGCAAAGCAGCCTCTTAAGGCAATCCACCAGTTCGGCGATTCAAGACCCGGACACCTTCAAGTGCGCCCGGAGTAATCGGCAACAAGACCGCCTGGCATGTTCCGAGCTCGCATAGCAATGCGGCCCCCACCCCAGTACCAGCCAAACGGCGAAATCCATGCCACGCATACATAATTACACATTGAAAATACCATGGGCACAGGTGGGGAGGGGGGCATGACTATGGCACGCCCCAAAACGCGGCTCAACCGCACTAGGGGCTCCCCGCTTTGTTATTTTTCTCTATTTCAGGACTTTAATCTCTGGAAACCCTGTTCGGCAGTATGATTGCCGAACACATGATGCAGCAACCAAGGAGGTAGAAAGCTACGTCACACCACGGAGCTCCCAGGTGGATTACAATAATGAGTGAAATACTTGCTTTAATACCATTCCTCAGCTTGCCCTTGGAGCGGACATGTCAAATAGTCCTACTTTTTGCTTATCGCACTACTTGTATCATTCTGCTTTAACGCACCTTTTTGAATAAACAATGCATAGCACTAGACTATTATTGCATTCTCTATTCTTCTTTTTATATACATATATATGTTCATTCATGACATCCAGCACCTGTACACTCTGGTATGGCCAGTACGCTAGGGGCTTAAGCATACCCCATAATACGACGTGAGAAGTCCAAACACTTTCGACAGTGCGGCACCCCGAACTTATAGCATTATATGCATCAGCTCTGAATCATGTCTTGGGTCAATAGTTGGGTTTGCCCGGCTCCCATGTTTTGGTACCTTACGTTCCGCTATATCGGCTAAGGTAGCACTGGGAGAACTACTGCGATTGTGCCCCGGTTCAGCTGGGCTAAGCACCTCAGTAGAGAAAGCTAAAACTGACTATCATGATAAGGCGAGAGCTGGTTGCTGTTCGAGAGGTTTCGAGTCCCTAAAGACTTATGCCGCTTAGAGCAAGGAGTCGGCTTTGTCCGGCTTAAGGCGTGTATAGCACCCCGAATTCAGCCTTCCGAATACTAGGGGCTTCGCCAAAATTTAAAATTATAGAATTCTATGGCTAAGTGAGCGTGATAAAGCATTATAGTCCGATTGCCTTGTTCGTTGTGCTGAGCACCTCCCTCGAAGGACCCAAAAATGGGAAAAAGAGTGCTCAGGTTTATCCCGAACACCCCAGCACTCGTGGCATGGGGGCAGAAGCCGACGACTAGCCATCTCTCAGATTTGATAAACAGCCGAACAGAAGGTAATATTTTAAATTCAAAAAAGCGTTGCATAGCACATATGAACAAGTTTTCATAATACAGGATCACACGAGCAAGTTCATTCAAATATTACATCTTTCGCACACTCGTCCGCTACAAGACGGGCACCCTTCAGGACACCCTCATAATACATCTCGGGGTGGCGATGCTCCTTGCCCTGCGGCGGCCCCTCCTTCACCAGCTTCTTGGTGTCCATCTTGGCCCAGTACACCTTCGCACAGGCAAAAGCCCGACGTGCACCTTCGATGCAGACGGACCGCTTGATGACTTCCAGCCGTGGGCAGGCATCCACAAGCCGCCTCACCAGGCCGAAGTAGCTGTTGGGAAGGGAGTCGCCAGGCCACATCTGGACTATAAAGCCCTTCATGGCCTGTTCGGCCGCCTTGTGTAGCTCGACCAGTTGCTTCAGCTGGTCGGTCACAGGCATCGGGTGTTCGGTCCCAGTATACTGAGACCAGAACAACTTCTTCATCGAGCTTCCCTCCTCGGCCTGGTAATATTCCGCGGCATCCGACACGCTGCAGGGCAAATCTGCGAATGCTCCTGGAGAGCTCCAGACTCGGGTAAGTAACAAGTAATTTACTTGTACATGCTTGCTTTGCATATTGAATTCCTTACCCGCCGCTATCTTCCGCATCACCTCAATCTCCTGGACGGCTTTTTGGGCTTCGGCCTTGGCATTCTTTGTGCTCTCGAGGGCCGTGGCAAGCTCAGACTCTCGCGTCTTCGAGTCAAGCTCCAAAGCCTCGTGCTTCGTCACAAGAGCCTGGAGCTCTTGCTGCACCTCGCCCACCCGTGCCTCTTGCTTTTCCCGCTCGGTGCGCTCCTGGGCCGCTTTGTTTTCGGCCTCTGACAGCGCTTGCTTCAAGGTCGCCACTTCGGTCGTGGCCCCTGGCAAATTCATGATGATCCTGTCATTTCGCAATCGCATCTTTTTTGTATATATATATATAGACAAGGTATTACTTACCTTTGTTCTCCTGGAGCTGCCTTTAGCAAGGCTAAGCTCTTTCTCGGACTCCGCAAGGTCCTGCTTCAGTGCGGCGACCTCCGCAGTCAGTGCGGCAGAGGTCAGCAGCGAAGCCTGCATACGCATATAGACATACTTATATTAGACTCCTGCATATATTATTTGATCCTCTATTCGGCTTTTCTTTGTGAACACCAAACAGAGCATCAAGGGCTACTGTCTATGCGGTAATATTTTTCCTCTATTTTAAATACTTACCTCAAAGCCTGTTAGAAGGCTGGCACAGGCTTCAGTCAGTCCGCTCTTGGCGGACTGAACCTTCTTGATCACAACACTCATAATAGTGCGGTGCTCTTCGTCGATGGAAGCGCCGTGAAGCGCTCCCAGCAGGTTGTCTGATGCCTCTGGATGGACAAAGATCACCGGCACGGGCGTCTTGCACCTTTTGGAAGGGGGCCGCCTGCCCGAGTCCGGAACCACTGGAGGTTCCAGCATGGTGTTCAGCTGAGAGCCAAACTTGGGGCCCCCGGGAGCCTTGCTCCCTTTGCTCCTGGAGTCCGGAAGGTCGCCTTGAGGCGCCTTCGGGACTGTCTCCCCCCGGCTCACTGCCCCTTGAGACAATACCTCGATATTGTCCGTAGGGCAAGGGGAGGAGGCGGTCGGAAGTGGATCACTATCCATATCCGACGAGTCCATGGAACCGCCCGACGAGGATACGTCGATACGGGCTTGGGGCGGTCTGCATAATCATATTCGGCGTTAGGAGAAGCAGTGCGACAACGGTATGCTATGAGTTACTCTGGTATCCGAATTCTTACGACTTTGCCAGGGGCTTGGCCCTGAGCAGCCACTCGTCTTCGCCTTCGGCGGCGGAGGTGGAGCAGTCCAGAAGAAGAGTCCTTCCCTTCTTGGACCCTTCGACCTCCCCGATTGGGGCGGCCTTCCTTTTCTTGTCTCCCCCGGCTAGAGGGGGAGCATCTTCATCCTCCTCCTCGTTTTCATGGGAGGAGTGCGTCTTGAAGTTATCGGACGATGAGTCCGATACCACCTAGCGCCGGGAACTCTTTCGGGTTCCCTTGGCCTTCTTCTTGGTCTTCTCCGGCACCTTCTAAGGAGACGGAGTCAGCATCTCCGTCAGGAAAGCGTCCGCGGTGTCTTCGGGCAGGGGGGCGGACAGTTAATCTGCTCCGATGCCTCCACCCAGTCACGTCAAAGGCATGGGAGATCAGACCCCGCACATGGTTAAGCTATGGGAAATAAATATCCTACCAAATGTACAGAACTTACCGGATTCGCAGGGCGCTCTTGAACAGCACCCTCCAGACGTCCTTATGCGTCGTGTCGAAGAGCTCGTGTAGACTCTGGTGCTGGGCTGGGTCGAACTCCCAAAAGTTGAAATCCCGTTGTTGACACGGCAGGATCCGGCGGAAGAGCATGACCTGGACTATGTTGACAAGCTTAAGTTTCTTGCTTATCATGTTCCGGATACACTTCTGGAGTCCGTCCAGCTCCATCGATGAACCCCAGGACAGGCTCTTCTCCTTCCAGGAAGTGAGCCACATGGGGATTCCGGATCGAAACTCGGGGGCGCCACCCAGTTGGTGTCGCGCGGCTCGGTGATGTAGAACGACCCCGATTGCCACCCCTTTACGGTCTCCACGAAGGAGCCCTCGAGCCATGCAATGTTGGGCATTTTGCTCACCATGGCTCCGCCGCATTCCGCTTGTTGGCCACCCACCACCTTCGGGTTGATATAGAAGGTCTTTAGCCACAGGCCGAAGTGGGGCCGGATGCGGAGGAAAGCCTCGCACACGACGATGAACGTCGAGATGTTGAGGATGAAATTCGGGGCCAGATCATGAAAGTCCGGCCCGTAGTAGAACATGAGGCCACAGACGAATGGATGGAGGGGAAACCACAATCTACGGACGAAATGGGGGAGGAAAACCACCCTTTCGTGAGGTTCCGGGGTAGGGACGATCTGCCCCGCGGTTGGCAGCCGATGCGCGATATCCGCGGCTAAGTATCTGGCTCCACGCAGCTTTTTGATGTGTCCCTCCGTGACGGAGGAGGCCATCCACTTGCCTCCTGCTCCAGACATGTTTGGAGAGAGTTGAGGAGAAGGATGTGGACTTGGGCGTTGGAGCTCGAGTGCGTAAGAATGGATGAGCAAGGAGGAAGAAGGCATGGGTAGAAAAAGGTGAGACCTTATCCCTTTATAAGGGCGGACGAAACTATGCGCCCCCACTAGCCTGGTAAAACTCGCTTATCCCCCAAGCGCTTTAATTGGTGGTGCGGTTGGGTTACCCACGTCCGTATTGATGAGAATCCCGTAATAAGGAGAACATGATCTCTGCTTTGACAACACGTGTCAAGAAACCGCGTTGCGTTATGTGTGGGGCTGGTTAAAGAAAAATGGTTCGAATAATTACCGGGCCATGGCGTGATGTCGTGCTGCCAAAACATGTCAGCAGATTAGATTTGTGGAAATATTATTCTCTCTACGGTGGTATGTGGAACTTATTTTGCAGGGTCGGAGACTATCCTTGTATTCAAATTCTTCCGTGGTGTATTTGGAGGAGGAACCCGCCTTGCAATGCCGAAGACAACACTCGCACCGGACTCATCGTCATTGAAGCCTGGTTCAGGGGCTACTGAGGGACTCCTGGATTAGGGGGTCTCCAGACGGCCGGACTATATCCTTTGGCCGGACTGTTGGACTATGAAGAGTCAAGAGTGAAGACTTCGTCCCGTGTCCGGATGGGACTCTACTTGGCGTGGAAGGCAAGCTAGGTAATACGGATATGTATATCTCCTCCTTTGTAACCGACCTTGTGTAACCCTAGCCCCCTCCGGTGTCTATATAAACCGGAGGGTTTTAGTCTGTAGGACAACAAACAATCATACCATAGGCTAGATTCTAGGGTTTAGCCTCTCCGATCTCGTGGTAGACCATTATACTACTCATATTATCAAGAATAAATCAAGCAGGACGTAGGGTTTTACCTCCATCAAGAGGGCCCGAACCTGGGTAAAACATGGTGTCCCTTGCCTCCTGTTACCATCCGCCTTAGACGCACAGTTCGGGACCCCCTACCCGAGATCCGCCGGTTTTGACACCAACAACCGCCATGGCCGCAGCACACACCGCCGTAAAGCCGAGCAATCAGGAGAGCTACGAGGAGTCCCGATGCTTCCAGAGCGGTTGTCTACAGCGGCAAAGGGCGTTAAAGGTGAGCGTCAATTAAGGTGCAGCAGCGGCAGGCACCATATTGCAGTTATCCAGCTCGTCGGTAGGCTCCTCCTGCTTTGCCTCTTATTGAGCGCGCATGGCAGAGGAGAGGCTGCTCTAAGTAGTACAAATCCCCTCTGTAGTAGTACTAGTATTTAGGGGTTATTTTTTTCAGTTCATCTGACTATAGATGTGGTGCAGATGTACAATGTACTTAAAATTAGCTAATATATATAGTTGAACTAGCTATTTTAGTACGTGGTTGGAAACAATTGGGGAAAAGTTTGGTCGGTTCAACTGTCGAGTTGAACTGTTTGTATAAAGAACGACTGCTTAATCTATGAATGAAATATATTCTTATTTACTAAATTTGAGTTACAAAAATTAGATAGTGCTAGTGATTTTTAGCTGCATATTTTGACAAATGACAGTGTTACAAGGTTGACAAAGGGCAATATTAATAGGTCCACAAATGTCAATCTTTCCAGTTTGACAAATCGCAATATACCCAATATGACAGCTGCAAATCTTACCAAATTGTTTGTACATGGTTGCACACAGGTCATCCGAAAAACCGTTTGTGTTGAAGGGATGTACAAATCATGCGTGCCAGATTTTCTCTTGCTTAGTGCCGAAGTCTCGCTTTGCATACTGTACTCAATCTGAACCGTTTGCGTCGAAGAGATGCACAAATCCTGCATGGCGAATTTTCCCTTGGCTTAGTGGGGAAGACCATGGCTCTCACTTTGCATACGGGTGTTCTATCTAAAATGTTTGCAATGAAGAGCTGCACAAATCCTGCTCGGCACAATTTCCCTTGGCTTCCTAGGGAAGCTGTCGGTTTTCATACGGGTGTTCCATCTAAAACATTTGCGATGAGTGTTTTATATTTAAAAACCATTGACGTTTTTTAAAGAAAATTGTTTGATAAGTCTGTACATTCGGAGAGAAAACACAAGTTTGTTCAAACCATATCTTTCATTCAGTCACACTGCGAATTTACATTCATATGATCGAGATACGGTACTAAACCCAAAAAAACTAATTCCGGTGGTGGCAGAGGCGGTGTGACACGCTGGTGTTGTCGTTGTCGTCCTCCAAGACGCCGTTGTTGAAGTCTTCAAGGCAACACAAAATGTTCTTCACTTGGAAATCAAACATCATGTCATCGCGTGCTCGACGGGCGGGGCGCGGGAGGACGACAACTCGCGGCGCTGCAAGGCAGCGGTCGACGGCTGCATCCCATGCTACTGAGGAGGGCACGCGCGCGGGCGCGGAGGGTGCTGGCAAACGCACAGGGACCGGTGTCACTACGGATGCAAGGGCGTGCACGGGCACGGGCGCTGGCGCTGGCATGTACATGAGCTCGGGTTGGTCTGCACACTCGCGGCTTCCAACTCTGCGATAGTGCTCGGCGACCAGACCGTCAATGCTACGTGGATGCTGGCTAGTGCAGGCGTGGTGATGGGAGCTGGGGCAGGCACGGGGGCAGCAATCATCATGGCCAGCTCATTCAGGGCCATGTCCATGAGGCCCCATTCCTCATTTTCTCTCTCCTCTGGCTCAGAGTCAACTTCACCAAACTAGAAGACTAGTGGCAGATAATCCTTCTGTGCCATGGTGTTGGTGGAGGTGCGCGGGAGGGGAATGGGAGGTGAACAGTAGGGCAGCCCATATTAAACTGAGGCTTGGGCACCATTTATGGAGAGGATGCAAACAAGGCAGGGAGCCATGGAAGTCAAAGGGCTCGCTTACCAGTGAGCCTATGCGACGTACGGCTCGCACACTTCCCGGTGAGCCTGCGCATTGGACTACAGCTCGCACGCCTCCCGTTTAGTCAATCACCTGTCCGCACGGCACCTCCTAGCCATTAAAAGAGTGAGGTGTGGCGTCACGTGAATGGTTAACAGAACGCACACAATTTAAATTATACAACACGTTTGAGATGTTAAAGTGGCAGCTATTTGTTTCAAGATGCCTTTGTTGGCTGTTATTTGAGTGCGCCTTCTCTCAAAATGTACACGAAAAATACCACAGCATGTCGGGTGCCATTCCATGATAGCATGCCAAGTTTCATGAATTTCAGACATGTTTTGGATTTACTAGAATTTAAAAACAAGGTATGTCAATGTTTTGCCGGTAATCAACGGTGCCCTGGTGTTCGAAATTCATTCCCATTTCTTGCATGGGACCTAAGCATGCACCCATGGACACACATTTGATATGTCAAGCACTTTTTCTGCAATGGAGCATGTGCATGTAGTTCAAATTTGAATTATGCACATAAAATGCCTAGAAAACCTAGTTAATGTATAAAAACGTCGTGGTGAATCCCGAAATATCCCCAAAAATTGAAACAACACTCCTGTTGGTCTATGTTGACACTAGAAAAAAATTTAAAGCAAGAAGAGGCAACGGATATCATTTCATCCCCAAAGGTGGTGCATTGCCTATCAAAACTATCAGGCTTGTTGTGAGAAGCTCTGGTTTGCGAGAAGCTTATTCCCAAACCTGCCCCAAATGGGACAAATTTTTTTACCACAACATGTTGATGCCGCTCCATGATAGCATGCCAACTTTCATGAATTTCAGACGAGTTTTGGATTTACTAGAATTTAAAAACAAAGTATCTCAACATTCACGACCGAGCGACAATGGCATGGTGCTTGACATTCATTCCCATTTCTTGCATGTGACCTAAGCATGCACCCAAGGACACATATTTGATTTTTCAACCAATTTATATCCATTGGATCATGTGCAGGTAGTTCAAATTTGAATTATGCACATAAAATGCATAAAAATCCAATTAATGTATAAAACTGTCCAAACGAACCCCAAAAATTCCAAAATTTAACACAACACTCCTGTTGTTCTATGTTGACACTAGAAAAAAATTGAAAGCAAGAAGAGGCAAGGGATATCATTTAGTCCCCAAATGTGGTACGTTCCCTACCGAAACCATGAGGCTTGTTGTGAGAAGCTCTGCTTTGTGAGAATCTTATACCCAAACCTTCCTCAAATGGGACAAAATTTTTACCACCGCATGTTGATGCCGCTCCATGATAGCATGCCAAGTTTCATGAATTTCAGACGAGTTTTGGATTTACTAGAATTCAAAAACCATGTATGTTAATGTTTGCAGGCGAGCGACGGTGGCAAGGTGTTTGACATTCATTCCCATTTCTTGCATGGGACCTAAGCATGCAACCAAGGACACATATTTGATTTTTCAACCAATTTATATGCACCAGAGCATGTGCCTGTAGTTCAAATTTGAATTATGCACATAAATCCA
This sequence comes from Triticum urartu, assembly GCF_056163025.1. Lineage (NCBI taxonomy): Eukaryota > Viridiplantae > Streptophyta > Magnoliopsida > Poales > Poaceae > Triticum > Triticum urartu. The sequence continues at coordinate 410,235,449 of NC_141879.1, read as the reverse complement.
TTAAAAACTCAGTTAATGTATAAAAATGTCCAAATGAACCCTACAAATTTCCAAAATTTAACACTACACTCCTATTGTTCTATGTTGACACTAGAAAAAAAATTGAAATCATTAAGAGGCAACGGATAACATTCCCTACCGTAACCACGAGGCTTGTTGCGAGCAACTTTGGTTTATGAGAAGCTTATACCCCAACTTGCCCCAAATGGGACAATATTTTTACCACGACATGTTGATGTCGTTCCATGATAGCATGTCAAGTTTCATAAATTTTAGACACGTTTTCAATTTACTAGAATTTAAAAACAATGTATCCCTATGTTAGCGGTCAAGCGACGGTGGCAAGGTGTTTGACATTCATTCCCATTTCTTGCACGTGACCTAAGCATGCAACCAAGGACACATATTTGATTTTTCAACCCGTTTATATGCACTAGAGCATGTGCATGTAGTTCAATTTTGAATTGTGCACATAAATGCCTAGAAAACTCAGTTAATGTATAAAATGTCTAAGAGAACCTTGAAAAATCCCAAAAATTAACACAACACTCCTGTTGTTCTATGTTGACACCAGAAAAAAATGAAAGCAAGAAGAGGCGACGAATATCATTTTTTCCACAAAGGTGGCACGTTCCTACACTACAAAAAAAGACACATCTGTGACATTTTGGGCCGAACAAAATTTGTTTGTCATGCTTATGACACTTCTATGACGATAATTGTGAGAAAACCCGGTATCATCATAGATGTGGTGGGCGCCTACTTATATGAAAAAAAATCATGACAGAAAATGGGATTTTCCTCCTGGGCGGGCCGGAGACACGGCGGCATGACATTCTTTGGGTCGTCCATGACGGAAAAAACCATGGTAGAAGCAAGGGCGAGCAAAATTTCAGGGAGTTCCCGGTTACGGTGGGTGGTCGGGGCCGAGTGATGCACGGAGGTTTGCGCGTTTCTCTCGTACACTACATGCGTCTGTGTGAGGCGTTGGGCTCTAACTGAAACCGTGCAAGGCGTTCGCTTACTAAACCCGAGGGATTGCACTGTCTACACATTACTGAACCTGAACAATCGATCGATCCCTGGCTGTTAGCTAGACCCGATCGAGCGATTCCTTTGGTACTGCTACTAATTGAAGCCGATCGAACCTGCTGCCTCTTGATGAGCAGTGAGCGTTGTTGGGGGTTGGATGAATAGTTCCCGGTGTGGGTTGGATGAATAGGACCCCGTGTGGAGGGCTAGTTGAACAGTAGTCGGTGGAGGCTGGATGAACAGGACCCTGTGGAGGGATGGTTGAACAGTAGCCGGTGGAGGCTGGATGAACAGGAGCCCGTGGAGGAAGGAGGAAGACGCCGTGGATGAACAATAGCAAGTGAAGGCTGGAGGAGGTCGACGGTGGATGAACAATAGCCTGTGGAGTCCCATTTTGCAGTACGCCACACCCCTCCCAATTAACAGGACCCCGTTTTGACTGTAGGAGGTCGAAGAGAAGTCTGTTTCCCCCTTTTCGCAGTACGCCACACCCCTCTTGATCTATAGGACCTCGTTTCGACCGTAGGAGGTCAAAGAGAAGTCTATTTCCTCCGTTTTGCGGTATGCTAGACCGCTCCCGATGAACAGGATCCCGTTTCGACTGTAGGCGGTCGAACAGAAGGCCATTTGCTCCATTCTGCAGTACGCCATGCCTCGTTTCGGCTGTTCCGCCCAAAGCCGGCTGGCTCTTGATGAACAGGACGCATTATCTTGCCTCCCGATGAACACAATGCAGTTTATCCATTCCGACGCAGCCGGTTGGCTGCCGATGAACATGACGCCGTTGTTGCCCTCCGCTGCCTCTCCATGTACATGAGCCCTGGCCGTACGTATGCACGAGTAGGCATTCGAGACCCCGCCCGTATGTACGTACGTTAACATATTTACTATCTTGCACCCTGGTTGTACGTTTGTGTACACGAAATAGACGGGACTGCATGACATGCTATGTCCACGCCTCTACTATGACACATGCCCTTCCTTACTCCTCCACGGTTCATCGCTGCAGCCTGCAGATGGACCGATCGACCAGTATGTACGTACACGTTCGTGACTAGATAGACAACCCTACATACGGTTTGACCGGGTAGGTCCCAGCTGTCAGGGAGGTAAGGAGGCACTTTCTTGCGTGCGAAGATATAGCTAATGGGCCCCAACTGTCACGGGGAGAATCGTATTTTTTTCCTGTAATATGGACACACTTCCTTGCGTGCGAATATGTAGCTGTTGGGTCCCAGCAGTCAGGGGGAAATGTTTTTTTCGTGAAATATGGTGGATCGTCTGGTGGATCCCTGCTATCAGGTGGAGGAATCATTATTTTGCGCATAATAAGGAGGCACTTCCTTACTGCGGCCGTGGACCCAGCTTTCAGCCTCTCCGCATACAGTTCTCTTCCGATGGAAGTCGTTCCTTGACCAAATTAACCACGGCGCACCGAGAGCACCACGGCGGTGGACGACGGCGAGGCCTAGGATGGGGATGATGCGAAGCCGGGGAAGATGCGGCAGTGGATGCCCATGCGGAGAGGAGTACGAGGGTTGACTGTTCCGGCTGTGGTGTGAGGCTATCATTGCTACAGAATTATAGGGGTTGTGGGTGAGTAGAGGGATGGCTTGGCCAGAGGTTGGAGTAGGGTGGGGCGGTGAGGCCTGCGTGGCAGCAGAGCCGGCCACGGGAGACTGGAGCAGGCGGCATGATCAGCGCTGGTTTGGGCGGCTAGAGCAAGAAGACCAGAGGTTGAAGAAGCACTACAGTTGTTGGATGGACATCGTACGGTCACTGGAGCTAGAATCATTCATATTGACTAAGTTTACAAAGCCCTCCATCCGCATCAACTTAGTAAACCCATAAGTCAGCCTCCCACTATGGTGGGTCCTAGCTAGTAGGGGAGTATTCATTTTTTGTGAGTAATAAGGAGGCACTTCCTTGCATGCGAAGATATAGCTGGTGGGTCTAAGCTATCAGTGTGAGGAACTTCTTTTTGTGAAATACAAAGGCCCTTCCGGTGGGTCCCGGCTATCAGGTGGGGGAATCATTATTTTGCATGTAATAAGGAGGCACTTGTTTGTGTGGGTGCCTACTATCAGCCTCTCCACTTACATCCCTCTTCTGATGGCTATTGTTTGTTGACAATGTTGACCACGCCGCGCCGAGAGCAAAAACGTGGTGGACGAGGGCGAGGCCCAGGAAGGGAACGACCTGGAACCGGCGAAGCCACAACAGCGGATTCCCACGTTGAGGGGAGTACGAGCACTGACTGGTCGGCTGCGGGGTGAGGCTGACATCGTCGAAAATAACAGGATGTGTGGGTGGGTAGAAGAATGGCCTGGCGGCAGCACAACCGGCCACAGGAGGAGGAAACAGGCAGTCCCGCCAGCGCTAGTTTGGGCGGGTGGAGCAGGAAGATCAGAGATTGAAGAAGCACGACGGCCGTTGGATGGACATCCAAGAGTCATTGCTCTGTGTTGACTATGTTGACAAAGCCTTGCGTACGCGTCAAATTTGTTTTGGACAGCGTCATCGTCAACCTAGTAGGCCCAGAATTCAGCCTCCAAATTTGTGGAAAATAGCATACAGCCCATTAGCCATTATTTTCAATAATTTATAGCCTATTTGCTAATTCTTAAGGATATTTTGAAGCCCATATTCTTTTTATTAGCATTACAGACCATATTCTGGGCACTGCTAAAAAAGTAAATGAAATTTTGCGTATTTCGGCGGGGTTCGAACTCTTTTAATCACGAAATTTTGAGTCATGTTAAAAATAAATTTCAAAAAAATATATCAAAAAAACTTTCCGCAAAAAATTAATGAAATTTAAAATCTTGAATAGCAAGATGCCCGTGCATTGTACGGAACATCAAGATGCATTTGTACGAGTAGTTTATCTTGTGGGAGAAAAGGATGAATGAGGGAAGGCCTTATCTGCAAATGTGGAGAGGAGTGCGGTTAAATTGTCATAGTTTCCTTCCTATCCGTTAGATATAGATCGGATGGCCTATATTGCAGGATGGCACACACACCATCATCACCAACTCTGCTTTCTATAAGAGTAGAGAAATCCAGAAAACATGATATTTGAATGTAATTGCATGTTGGCTTTGTTTTAAAAAAATACAGTCCACTTCTTACAACTTATAGCACATTTTCTGGGGAAGCCCATTTCTTACTACTTACATCCCTCCTCATCTTGAAAGATTTGCAGCCCAGCAGGGCTGAGAAAAGCAAGTAGGCCTCGGTTGGGTATTTTCCAAAAAAAGAACTAGGCTAGCCATTTCAGAAAGAAAAAAGGTATCAACTGGGCTCGTCATGTGCTTAAATAAAAGCGTAAGCGTGGGCTAGACGGGCCACAACCCCCACACAACGCACAGCTGAGCTCCGTCTCTAAAACTAAAAAACAACTAGGCGAGCTGCTGGGTTCCTGGTGTTATCCGCTCATTGTGTAATTTTCTCGTTTATTGACTACATTGACAATGGCGTGGGACCTAGTTGTCAAACAATTAGGAGGAAGTATTTTTTGGCTTGTAATAACGAGGCACCTGCTTGTGTAATGCAATGACCCTGTTGGGTCCCTACTGTCAGCCTCTCCACGTACAGTCATCTCCTGATTCATCTAGGTTGTTGACCATGTTGACAATGCCAGACGGCGGTAGGCACAACCAGTGAACAAAGGCGGAGAACGACGGCAAGGCCTCGGACAGGAACGAACAGGAGCCGTGAAAGATGCAGCTATTTAGTGGCAGGTAGAGGGGAGTACGAGGGCAATAACATGTAACTCAAGCTTACAAACGGTACAAAAAGCCCAAGGATTAATTCTTCATCAAATTTAGACAAAATTGAGATTGAACATGGCAATAACATCTAACCCAACCACTCTTTTTCACAGTCACAAACAAATGGATCGGTCTGATCCATAAAATCAACATCCTTTGGAAAAAATTTATTGGAGGATGACTACAAGTTATTGTAGATAGAAGCCTAGCACGTTTAGAAGCCCATTTGTCCACATGAAACTTCTTTTTTTGCCGTTCAACATGTCCGTCCATGAGAAATCTCTTGTTGAAAAACTTAAGCCTCATGGACAATAGTAACCCTGCATTCAACATGAAGAATGTGAGAAAGCTTCTGTTTGCCTGGTTGGATGCATATCCTTCCATTGTTATTGTCCTCAAACGAATATCATGAGAACTGAGAAAATCCTGGTGCTTATTACGCCACCGATTGGTTATATATTTTTCTCCATGTGTTAGGGCAGGGCAACTGGAGTGGATGATGCTATGCAGTGAGACCTCCGACAGATAAACCACCACAAGCGAAAGATTTTTTAGTAATGGGAGTCGAAGAATTTGTACCAGATTGTCTGGTAGATGGCAGCAGGAATTCTTGGTGTGGAGAGGAGAAAAACCATGGGATGGACAACGGTGGTGTGGGCAGAAATTCTTGGTGTTCGGTTTGTGGTATGAAACTTTCGTGGTAATGGTAGAACTCAAACTGCTAGATTTTTTGAATTCAGGGGATATCAGTCAAGCGTCCACCGTGCAGGGTATGGATAACAGGTAGCGTGTCAGGATGTAGAGGCGTTGAACGGGGCCCTGCTGGTGAGACGAGATGATGGCTCTGAGGAGATCAAATTTAGGAAGGACAGATATCTGACAACGGTCGAGATTGAGGGGCACGGTACGCCATAGAGGGCCCCACCGAGTTGAGAGGACTTGTGTGTGGCGGCAATCCATGGTGGGGAGAAGAAAGATGATCTCGCCAAGGATGTCATCTGGGAGATTGCTGATGTGGTCCACTAACGATTCTACGGGTTCCTCAGATCTGGGTGGGGGGGGCCTTACTGCTTCTCCCCGTGTTGCCGGGTGCAGGATCTACAACCGGCATCACCGCTGGCGGGAGCCTCATCTTCTTGGCGCTACGGCCAGCCGACTCAATTTTCCATGCGTCCGTCGCGCCAAGCTCACGGGTTTGAGCAGAGTAGCCAGAGACGAGCCTAGTGGCAGTGCGAGTGGGGAAGAAGGAGGGCTGGGGTTTTCTGTAGGAGTGGAAGAAGAGGAGCACATGTTTTCTATACGAGTGAGGAAGAAGGTGAGCGGGGGTTTTCTATACGAGTGAGGAAGATGGGGAGTGGGGGGAATTGGGGGGCGGAAGCGGGAGAGTCCAGCAAGCTACAGTATAAGTGGAAGTGAGGAGGAAGGAGGGTTTTTCTAGGATTGCCCCCTCTTCAAAAAATATGGGCTTCTCCTCGCAAAAAACAAAAACAAATGGGCTTTAAGATGGATAGGCTTTTGTATCGGCCCAGTCGGCTGCCCGTGTTTCATACTGGAGGGCCTTAACACTAGAGGTAGACCATTAGAGACACACTCCAACTCTTCAACTTATTGCCCATTCGAAAGAAAATAAGAGACGCCTCCAGCTTAATTATGGCGCCTCATCGGTAACATTTTTCAACTTGAAAAAAAGTTATAGCTCCTTTTCGAGCTGGCTTGGCATCCACCAAATTAGAGGATGGCGTACTCCATGCAGACACTCCCACTGGTCGTAGCACGGTAAAATGAGGGGTCAAATAACATGCCCGTAATATACATAGATTGTAAAGGTTGACATGCTAACATTCACACTAAACTAAGCTTCACAAGATACGGTATGCATACTAGCTAACATTCACAAGCACTTAAGTACAGCATGTTTACGCATCTAAATGATTCACAAGACTATAACCAAGACAAAGCTGTGAGGATGTGTAGAAATAAAGAAAACATGATAGATGCTTCTCTAAGCAAAGGGCCTCCCTACGCACACATTAATTTCCTGGGCATGCTTCTTTCTGGTCGATGTTGCGTGCAGTTTGAGCATGTTGGCAACTCCACAGCTGGCTTGATGGCTCATATTGCAATTTACGCAGACACATTGCAGCAAACAGAGGAGGCAAATTTAGGTGGTGTTCGAGTGTTCGACAAGCCGATGGAGCTAGCTACATGGAGAGCTTTGTAATAATAGAAGAATATCCACATGCAGGATGTAGCGATGTGGGGAGCAATCCTAACTTGATGAAAAAAGGGATGGAGCGACGTGGGATCTGGGCCATTAGAACAAGGCAGGTTCTAAAAAAGTTATACCTCCGGTCGGCGGAATGTGGCGAGGTAGGTGGCAGGATCTGCCAACTCGACTGTGGGTAGTATGGTTGAGGAGGACCTCCCACGCCACCATCAGGTTAGAGAAGATGGTGCGCGTCGGCTTCCTCCCTCGCCAGTGGCGGAAGGTATTTGGCTGTATCTATGTCAACCGGAGAGAAGAGAGTGAGACAACGAGAGTGGACACCACGGTCCTGTTTAGATCTGGAGAGGGTGAGAGAGTGAGAAGGAAGAGAACAACCGTAGCAAGCAAGTCCTGAAGTGGACTAGTGGAGTAGTAATTGTTTTCCCCTCCATAGCGATCATTTTAAATTGAATACGCGTGCAACCATATTTTTTTCATTTAATGTACCAGTAAAAAGAAACTCGATCAATAACCGCACTACCGCATTCAGGTCGCACTTGGTATGGCTGAAATTTGGTCCCAGACCCCAGATTAAGTGGACAACTAGATGTCTCAAATTGTGACGTTACCCTCCTTTTCGTGTGCAAAGGTGCCCCACCGTGAGTGTACCCGGGCATGTGCGTGAGGGGAGAGTGAAGTCCGATTTATAAACCTTGAGGTTGTAGAGCTAGTCGGAAGCAAACCCTCACGTTTAAATCCTTGAAGTTTGTACCCTGTCCTCTGTAATCCCCGTCATTTTTAGCCTTAAGGGCATGTCCGGTTCAAGGAGTTTTAATGGGGATTAACAGGGATTGTGGGGGATTAAATCATGTAAATTCGAAATTCCCCTCCATTCCTCTCCAAACCCCTTGTGAGGAGATTGAATAGAACAAGGCCTAAGACTAAGAACAATGGGAGTAACTTAATTCCATACGGTATCATAATATGATACTCAACTCTCTCTTTCTTCATTTAATTCTATGCCACCTCATCAAATTTTCCTAGTTGGCATGCATGATACTACTTATGATACTCTCATTACAACCAGCCTGGTAGAGTTAATATACCTAATCTAATTGGTCACCGCCCGGTCTCTTTGTCCTCCTCCAGCATCCGGCTGAAGAAGAATCATGCAAGACACCGGTTGTTTTCGTCGGCGTCACCTCGGCGGTGGCCTTCATGGGATACAATTGGCGGAGGCCTCCCGTGTTCTACTTCTCCTCAACGATGGGGCGGGCGGGGACGTTGAAAGTGCAACTATCCCTGGGTGGTTTTGGTAATTCCTAACAACATATAGCTCATTGAGCTAATGCTACTTGAAGCTAAATATTTCAGGAAAAGCTCAATGATTGGCATGGCATGGATTACAAAGTGGACCCCTCAGAATGCTAAGGACAAAAGATTGGCTCAAGCTCAAAGCACAAGACTCTACATTTTACTTTTAGTGATCCAAGATCACATTGAGTCCATAGGAAAAGCCAATACTATTAAAAGGGGATGAGGTGTTGCTTAATGAGTTGCTTGCTAAAAATACTTAGTGATATGCTCCAAAAACCATTAACTACTTTCTCATATCCACATATGTCCCAAACCAAAAGTCAAACTCGGCCCCAGCGAAATCTTCTATCCGGCGCCACCGAGTTCACTTGACATAGCTACTGCGAGAAACCCTAGTCATTTCGGTCTCACCGATAGGGATCTCGGTATCACCGAGATGGGATTGCAAACTCTCGGTTTCCCTTCGTAATGTTTCAGTCCAACTGAGATGAGCGATCGGTCCCACCGAGATTGCAATGCAAACTCTCTGTTTCACCTTCGTAATGTTTCGGTCTAACCGAGATGAGCGAATCAGTCCCACCGAGTTTGCCTGACCAACTCTCTGTTTGCCTATTACCAAAATCGGTCCCACCGAGTTTTTGTAATCGGTCTCACCAAGATTACGTTCTTCCCTAATCCTAATGGAATCGGTCCCACCGAGTTGACAAATCGGTCCCACCAAAAATCCTAACGTTCACATTTTGAACTAAATCGGTCTGACCGAGTTGTATGATTCGGTCCCACCGAGTTTGGCGATTTGTGTGTAACGGTTAGATTTCGTGTGGAGGCTATATATACCCCTCCACCCACACTTCATTCATGGAGAGAGCCGAGGCAGCAGAGCAGGACACGCGGGGGCTGAAAGGTTTTGAAGGAATTCCCAAACGGGTGAGATTTTGGAAATTCCTTCAAAACCTTTCAGCCCGCGCGTGTCCTGCTCTGCTGCCTCGGGTCTCCAGATCGTCCTCTCACCGCCAGCGACCTCCCGCCGCTGGTTTCCGTCGCCGTCAACGGATCTTTGCCCCTCCGTTGCCGCCGTAGCGAACTCCGACGAATTAGGGTATGAGTTTGATCTTTTGTGTTATTCCCTTAACTCCGATTCATAGCACATTACTTTGCCATGATGATGATCACGTATGCAAACAATCTATCCACTAAAAACATCCCTTAGGTTAGGTTTGATTTGAAAATTTAGGGTTAGGTCTCCGCCGGACTCATCTCGGACCGACCGAATTGTAGAAATCGGTCTCACCGGTTTGGCTTAGGCCATCGCAGTTGCACTTTCGGTCTAACCGAAAACTACAAATCGTTGTGACCGAGTTCGATTCTTTGTGAAATCCTAGCAGTTTCGGTGCCACTGAACTGTGATTCGATCTGATCGAGTTCACCTGTTTAGGTTCCAAAAGCTGCTTCGATATCATCGAGTTTACAAATCGGTAGCTCCGAAATGCTTTCTGTGAAGAACTAAAACTATGTTTTAAGTCATTGTTTTAGTAAAAACTCTGCACTTTGTGATGCTCATCCACTCTACCTCATCTATATCTTTTCACAGGGTCTGCTATCAGTAAGTTTGCTGAAATGTCTGACCAGAGCCACAGCCAGAACAAGTCAGAGGAATAGGTGCAGTTGTGTGAGGGCACTAGTCCCTCCAGCACTTCTGATGATGGTAGCAGGAGCACACCAAGCAACTTGCCCAAGGCAGCCACCAGAAGAAGGAAGAAGAAGACCACAGATTCTGAAGATGAGGATTATGTGGCTGTTGAGGAGGAAGTCAGCTCCAAGAAGAAGGTGCTGAAGAAAGAATATGGCTCAGCTGCTATAACAAAGCCAGGAATGCACAAGAAGGCTCCAGCAAAGAGGATTCCCATGTCTAAGGCCAGAGCCTTAACTACTGAAACCTCCAAGCCAATTGAAGAGGCTACTGGAGAAGGAAAGAAGAGGAAGGGAAAGGGTCAATAAGACCACTGCCAGAGTACTTGGTAGATCCTCCATTATGAGAGATCCAGAAGAAGAGGAGGAGGAAGAGGATGCTGCTCCAGCTCCTAAGGCTTAGAAGCTTATGGGAGATGCAATCAAGTCATGGGATGCTCCATCTAAGCCCAAATCTTCCCCCAAGGCTGCTGCTCAGAAACCCCCAAAACCCAAGAGGAACACCAGGAGTATACCTGCTGAGGAGAAGAACAAGGCCCCAGTACCTGAAGCTGAAGAAGAATAAGATGATTCTCATGTTTTGAGGAAGTTGAAGCCCAAAATTCCTGACCACAATGATGCTCATCCAGTCGCTGAGGACATGCACATCAGGAAAGATGCAGGATTGAGGTTATGGAGGCAGTCTGATCCCTATGCTATTAGGAGGAGGACTGCAATTGACTACAGGTTCCATACAAAGGAACAACAAGATTTCTATGAAACCATTCTGCTCGACAAGAAGCCCATTGTATGTGACATGAAATGGGTGGATTGGGAATACATCCAGGAGAATGAATATCACTTCCCAGGAGTGTATGAAAGCTTTAAGGCTTGTGGAGTAGATGAATTCGTTGGACAAAAGCTCACCAAATGGAATGATGAGTTGATCATGCAGTTCTACTCCACTGCCCACCTCTATCCAGATGGAAGGATAGTTTGGATGTGTGAGGGTACCAGGTACCAGTCCATAGTAGATGAATGGGCAAAGCTAATCAATGCCCCAGAGGAACATGAAGATGACTTGGATGTGTATACCAAGAAAAAGAAAGACCACAACTCAATGGCAAACATGTACAAGGAGATCCCTGACAAAGTTTTGGAAACACATAAGCTTGGATCTGTACACTATCTGTTGTCTGGTCTGCCTACCATTAACTGGATCTTAAGGAACGCATTGCTATCCATGTCAGGAGATCACAAGATGATCAGAGGACACTCCATCAACATGCTGCAAATTTTTTATCTTCCCCAGAAGTTCAAAGTTATGAGCTTGATTGTAAAAATGATCAAAAGGACTGCTGCTGATCAAAAGAGGAGTTGTGGGTATGCTCCACATATTCAGGAGCTCATCAACTCTAAGATGGGCACAAGAAATTATTTGTTGGACAAGGAGCATCTATCCTTATAGCCTGAATTTGAAGGCAACACTGTTGTGATGAATGAGGAGGAACCATCATCAGCTCAAGTCCAGGAGAAGAGAGCCAAGGCAAAGGCTGAGAAAGCTGCCCATATGCCAAGTGTTGAAGTGGCGTCTCGAGTCTTCCTGAAGAGCAAGCAAGATCAGTTAGGCTATCTGATTCAAGCTACACTAAGGATTGAGAAGGGCTTGGCCACCCTGACTCAGAATCAGGAGAGCCTGGAGAGGATTGTGGAGAAAAAATACTATTATCTTTATCTAAAGGTGACTGAGATTCAGACTACAGTTGAGCAGCTTGAGGAGGAAGCAGAGGAGAGGAAAGGAAAAGCAACCACTGATGCTTTTCAGCGTGTGCCACGAGGTCCAAGGTCTGCTACAGTGCCAGACTCAGATGCCAGAGCTTCATTGTCAGCACCAGCAGCTACAGCTCCAGTGCCACCTCCAGCACCCACTCCATCAGCTCCAACTACATCGTCGGAAGCCTTCGTTCTTGGAGTTCTATCTACACCACCTCCCGAAGACCAAGCCTGAGAGACGTATAACACTATGCATTTAACTTTTTGGTAACTTGTTTTTATCTCTCTTGATTTTGGTTGAACTTTTTGTGTGCTTGTGTGAGATACTTTATGTCCTTATGTCCTTGTGAGATACTTATGTGATCATGTGGTTGATCATATGCTACATTAATGTTTGGTTGAATGATTATATCCTTATATCCCATATATGATCATTCACTTTCTTGGTGATGAGTGCATGCTTCTAATTTCTATCATTTTGAGCGCTCCACCAAGATGTACGTGACATGGAAGAGTAACCCATGATCCTAATCGATTGTTCATTTGCATTCAAAAAGAAAAATTTAAATAATGCACAAATTTAGGGGGAGATCGTGCTTATCACATACTTCTCAAAGCGACGATGTTTTTCAATCTTATAATCATTTTTTCAAGCATTGATCTATATGTTGTCATCAATTACCAAAAGGGGGGAGATTGAAAGTGCAACTATCCCTGGGTGGTTTTGGTAATTCCAAACAACATATAGCTCATTGAGCTAATGCTACTTGAAGATAAATATTTCAGGAAAAGCTCAATGGTTGGCATGGCATGGATTAGAAAGTGGACCCCTCAAAATGCTAAGGACAAAAGATTGGATCAAGCTCAAAGCACAAGACTCTACATTTTACTTTTAGTGATCTAAGATCACATTGAGTCCATAGGAAAAGCCAATACTATTAAAAGGGGGTGAGGTGTTGCTTAATGAGTTGCTTGCTCAAAATGCTTAGTGATATGCTCCAAAAACCCTCAACTACTTTATCATATCCACATATGTCCCAAACCAAAAGTCAAACTCGGCCCCACCGAAATCTTCTATCTGACGCCACCGCGTTCACTTGACATAGCTACTGCCAGAAACCCTAGTCACTTCGGTCTCACCGATAGGGATCTCAGTCTCACAGAGATGGAATTGCAAACTCTCTGTTTCCCTATGTAACGTTTCAGTCCAACTGAGATGAGCGATCGATCCCATCGAGATTGCAATGCAAACTCTCTGTTTCCCCTTCGTAACGTTTCGGTCTAACCGAGATGAGCGAATCGGTCCCACCGAGTTTGCCTAACCAACTCTCTATTTGCCTATTACCAAAATCGGTCCCACCGAGTTTGTGTAATCGGTCTCACCGGGATTACGTTATGCCCTAACCCTAATGGAATCGGTCCCACCGAGTTGACATATCGGTCCCGCCGAAAATCCTAACGTTCACATTTTGAACTAAATCAGTCTGACCGAGTTATATGATTCAGTCCCACCGAGTTTGGCGATTTGTTTGTAACGGTTAGATTTCGTGTGGAGGCTATATATACCCCTCCACCCACACTTCATTCATGGAGAGAGCCATCAAAATATGCCTACACTTCCAACATACATTTTCTGAGAGAGAACCACCTGCACTTGTGTTGAGGTCAAGATATTCCAATCCAACCACATAAATCTTGATCTATAGCCTTCCTTAAGTTGCTTTCCACTCAAATCATCTTTCTACCAAATCAAATCCTATGAGGGAGAGTTGAGTGTTGAGGAGACTATCACTTGAAGCACAAGAGCAAGGAGTTCATCATCAACACACCATCTATTACCTTTTGGAGAGAGGTGTCTCCTAGATTGGTTAGGTGTCACTTGGGAGCCTCCGTCAAGATTGTGGAGTTGAACCAAGGGGTTTGTATGGGCAAGGAGATCGCCTACTTCGTGAAGATCTACCCTAGTGAGGCAAGTCCTTCGTGGGCGATGGCCATGGTGGGATAGACAAGGTTTCTTCTTCGTGGACCCTTCGTGGGTGGAGCCCTCCATGGACTCGTGCAACCGTTACCCTTCGTGGGTTGAAGTCTCCATCAACGTGGATGTACGATAGCACCACCTATCGGAACCACGCCAAAGAATTTCCGTGTGTACATTGCGTTTGCTCCCTCCAAACTCCTCCCTTTACCTTCATATGCAATTGTTTTACATTCCGCTGCTACACTCTTAGAATTGCATGTGTAGGTTGATTACTTGTTTGTGCTAAGTTGCTAAAATCTGCCAGGACTTAAAATTGGGAAAAGGCTAGATTTTTATTTGGTCAAGTAGTCTAATCCCCCCTCTAGACATACTTTCGATCCTACAGCCGTGCTGGCCATCACCTCGTTGACATCCGCGTAGTTGCATAGCAGTGTCACCTCGTCGACATCCGTGGCGGCTTCTTTCTCTGCCTGCATTGCGCGGCTACGCGCACATCGACGATGGATGGCGCAGTCGTAGGCATTGGAGGCGCTGTACGACATGGTGGCTGTAACGCCCTCGATGCGGCTATAGCTCCCACGTGTCGAGGCACGACTAAGAGACATAACCGCATTGAAAGCAATGTCGCAAGTTAGGCAATCATCACAACATCCCATGTAAGATATATAATAAAAGGGGAAAATACATAGTTGGCTTACACTCGCCACGTCACATCAAAGTACATGAATAACATCCATCATACAAACACTCATGGCCCGACTACGGCGCCAAAATAGAAGAATAACCCAACATGCGACAAGGCCCTGAATCGAACCCCAACTAGGCACCACTACTGATCATCAGGAAAATACACGTAGTAACGCTGAGAGTCCTCGTCGAACTCCCACTTGAGCTCGTAATCGTCACCCGGAGCGGAATCACCTGGACCTGCATCTGGAGTTATAGTATCTGTGAGCCACAGGTACTCAGCAATCTCGCACCCTCGCGATCAAGACTATTTAAGCTTATAGGAAGGGTAAGGCAATTATAAGTGGAGCTGCAGCAAGCGACTAGCATATGTGGTGGCTATCTTATTCGCAAAAGAGAGCGAGAAGAGGAGGCAAAGCGCGAGTGAGAAGCTAGAAGGCAACCTACGCAAACATTACTCCAACACCGTGTCCACTTCCCGGACTCCGCCGAGAAGAGGCCATCACGGCAACACACTCAGTTGATTCATTTTAATTAATTAAGGTTCAAGTTATCTACAACCGGACATTAACAAATTCCCATCTGCCCATAACCGCGGGCACGGCTTTCGAAAGTTCAATCCCTGCAGGGGAGTCCCAACTTAGCCCATGACAAGCTCTCACGGTCAACGAAGGAATAGACCTCCTCCCAAGACGTTCCGATCAGACTTGGTATCTCGGTAATTCAAGACACTTCGACAGGTTAAAACAAGACCAGCAACACCGCCCGAATGTGCTGACAAATCCCGATAGGAGCTGCACATATATCTTTCTCAGGGCACACTCAGATGAGCGCTCCATACAACTAAAACCAAACCTCGAGTTTCCCCGAGGGGGCGCTGCATAGGACTCTAGTTTGGACGAACACTCAGAGGAGCACTGGCCCAGGGGGGTTAAAATAAGATGACCCTTGAGTCTGCAGAACCCAAGGGAAAGAAAAAAAGGCTAGGTGGCAAATGGTAAGACCAATGTTGGGCATTGCTGGAAAAGCTTTAATCAAGGCGAACTATCAAGGGGTTCCCATTATAACCCAACCGCATAAGGAACACAAAATCCGGAAACATAACACCAATATGATGGAAACTAGGGCGGCAAGAGTGGAACAAAACACTAGGCGAGAGGCCGAGCCTTCCACCCTTTACCAAGTATATAGATGCATTAAGATAACATAGCAATATAATGATATCCCAACAAGTAAGTAAATGTTCCAACAAGGAACGGCCTCCAATCTTCACCTGTAGCTAGCAACGCTATAAGAGGGGCTGAGCAAAGCGGTAACATAGCCAATCAACGGTTTGCTAGGACAAGGTGGGTTAGAGGTTCAACATGGCAATTGGGAGGCTGACAAGCAAAAGGTAGGCATCGTAGCATTGGCATAGCAAAAGAGCGAGCAAACTAGCATAGCAAAGATAGTAGTGATTTCGAGGGTATGATCATCTTGCCTGCACAGTTGTCAGAGTTGACTGGATCCTCACAAGAAAACTCAACGGGCTCCTCGGTAGCGAATTCATCTCCCGGCTCTACCCAAACAAGACAAACAAGCAACAAGGATACAATCAACCACGTGCAAGACCAAGCAATAAGATGAAATGATGATATGCTACGCGGGATGCGATGCGGGATGCAAAATGCAAGATATGACAGGAAATGCATGAACCTGGCCCCAACTTGGAAAACCAAGTGTGCCACTGGATAGAGGGGATGAAATCTCTTGAAAACGATATAAAGATCATTGGAATCTGAGTTACGGTTTGAAAATGGCAAGCGTTTTATGGTGACACCGGTCTGCGATTTACAGCAAGTAGGCATCTAAATGCAATGAGATGAACATGCTACAGCCACCAAACATGAAAACAAAATACATGGCAGGGATGCACACAAGATTCTTAACAAAAGACTAGCACTGAGCTACGGCCAATTCATCCAATATGAGGTTCAAACAAGCATGGCAAAAACGCAAATGCAAAACAGATTCCAGACTTTGTGAAATTAACACTTGTCTGAAATTTCAGATCACGAAGCCCTCTTCGGAGCAGCAAAACAACATGACACATGACCTGATTAAGACAAGTAAGAACATGGCATGGAGCTACTCAACAAGCTTAACAAAAGACCCAAAGTGACCTGGGGCGAAAAGGGTTCACAAAATATACTAACGGGCACACAAACATAGCAAAAGCACAATCAGTTTTCAGACTTGGTGAAAACTGAGACATGCTGAAATATAACTCATGAAGGCATGTAAACGAGCTCGATGCACTCACTACGGTGCAAGTCATGCAAGGCAAGCATACATCCAATAAGAAGGCACAAAATTCTAGCTAGACATGGCAAGAACAATGGCATAGCAAGCACGGATCAACTACAATAGCATCGGCAAAATCGCAAACAAGTTGACGATCTGCCCAGATTCACAACGAAGCAAAAGTAGAGCTCGATTGACTCAAGCTAGGGTGCTCCATAATTGCAAACAAAGACAAGGATGGATATAGCATAACATGATTAACAAAACTCCTTTACTGATCATCCTCAAAAGAGGCACGGATCACTAGGAAACAAGCTGAACATATGGCATCATGAACTAAATAATCCCAGACTTAATGAAAACTACTAAGTCCCTGAAAACAGATTTCCCGGGTGCCTCTCTTTGCAAGCTTGCACAAGTCACCACACACATCCTAAAAATGCATGGGTTGAACCTCTAGAAAGAAGACAAAATCCTTAACAAAACATATGAAGGACTCACAGGCATAGCATGCACACAATAATCATGGCAAAAATGACAAAAGTCTAAGATGAACTAGCAGATCTGACAATTAACTCATGAAGCCTCCTTCTACCAGCATTTTGGGCATCAAGATAAGCTCAAATGAAAATGATGCAATGAAATGAAATGATTTAATCGTCGAGACGAACATTTTGATATATTATATGCCCAAATCAGAGCTACGGATGCGGAGATACGGCCGGTCAAAGTAGGCATAAAAATACTGGGAGGAGAGGGAAAAGTCAACCCTAGGTATTTTAGATCTCAGATCTGCACTGTAGCACGCACGGTTCCCGAGGTCTCCGGCGAGGCCGCTCGTCGGCGGGGAGGAGAAGGGGGTCGGGGCCAGCCGGAGGAAGGCGTGGGGAGGCGGCTCCGGTGAGCTCCCGTGGCGGCGGCGAGGCTTGGCGTCGGCGGCGGCGGTCGGCTCGCGGGCGGCGGCGGGCGGCTCGCGGGCGGCGGGCGGTGCGGCCGGCGGAGCGGGCGGCGGGCGGTGGCCGGCAGAGCGGGCGGCGGGCGGCGCGGAGGAGATGGCGGCGGGGTGCGGGTGAGGTCGGCCCGGGCGGGAGCGGCGGATGGCCTGCCCTGGGCCTTCGGGCCCGGCGGCGGTGGAAGGCGGCGCGGCCACTTGGCGCGACCCGGTTGGACGAAGGCGGCGGCGGACACTGTCCGGCCGGGGCGGACGTGTCCGTCGGTGGCGGGGATCTGTTTTTTTTAGGGTTGGACGGGGAGAGATCCGAGATCCGAAAACGAGGGGGGGCTATTTATAGGCATAAGTGGAGCTAGGAGAGTCCAAATGAGGTGCAGTTTTCGGCCACGCGATCGTGATCGAACGCTCTAGGACATGGAGCAGAGTTTGGCGGGTTTTGGGCCAAATTGGAGGGGTGTTGGGCTGCAACACACACAAGACCTTTTCGGTCCCTCGGTTAACCGTTGGAGTACCAAACGAAGTCCAAATGATACGAAACTTGACAGGCGGTCTACCGGTAGTAAACCAAGGCCGCATGAAAAGTCTCGGTCCAATCCGGAAATGTTTAATCCCCACACACGAAAGAAAGCTAGAAATGGCCACCGGAGGAGAACGAAGCGCCGAAATGCAAAACGGACAACGGGGAAAATGCTCGAATGCATGAGACGAACACGTATGCAAATGCAATGCACATGATGACATGATATGAGATGCATGACAACAACAACCACACATGGAGAAAAAGACCCGAACCCGAGAAAATAAATATAACTTAACGCCGGAAACGGCAAGAGTTGGAGTACAAATTGGGAAAGTTACATCCGGGGTGTTACAGTGGCATCGAGGCCAGTGATGATGCGCGTGCCGCCTTGCTCCCTGACAAGTGGGCGTGGAGCATGTCGGCACTCTTCCTCGAGCTGTATTGGAGCGGCCAGCTGTGGAACCACACGCTAGCTTAGTGCGGCAACTGCCTCCGACGGGCTAGGCAAGGTAGGTGGAGGAGCGAGCTGCCTTGCTTGTAACTGTCGGGCTAGGCGGGCCACCTAGATGGCTTTTATGCTAGAGAACTTCTCTTCCTGCTTGTGGGATGCCTCCGAAAGAGTGGAGAAAATGGTGGAAGGAGGAGCATGGCCGGCGTCCTGCTACCTCTTGAGCACTACGTCGGTTTTTCCCCGAAGAGGAAGGGATGATGCAGCAGAGTAGCGTAAGTATTTCCCTCAGTTTTTGAGAACCAAGGTATCAATCCAGTAGAAGGCTACGCGTGAGTCCCTCGTACCTGCACAAAACAAATAAATCCTCGCAACCAACGTGATAAGGGGTTGTCAATCCCTACACGGCCACTTACAAGAGTGAGATCTGATAGATATGATAAGATAATATTTTTGGTATTTTTATGACAAAGATGCAAAGTAAAATAAAAGCAAAGTAAATAACAAAGTATTGGAAGATTAATATGATGAAGATAGACGCGGGAGCCATAGGTTTCACTAGTGGCTTCTCTCAAGAGCATAAGTATTCTACGGTGGGTGAACACATTACTGTTGAGTAATTGACAAAATTGAGCATAGTTATGAGAATATCTAGGCATGATCATATATATAGGCATCACGTCCGAGACAAGTAGACCGACTCCTGCCTGCATCTACTACTATTACTCCACTCATCGACTGCTATCCAACATGCATCTAGAGTATTAAGTTAATGAAAACAGAGTAACGCCTTAAGCAAGATGACATGATGTAGAGGGATAAACTCATGCAATATGGTGAACACCCCATCTTGTTATCCTTGATGGCAACAATACAATACGTGCCTTGCTGCCCCTACTGTCACTGGGAAAGGACACCGCAAGATTGAACCCAAAGCTAAGCACTTCTCCCATTGCAAGAAAGATCAATCTAGTAGGCCAAACCAATCATACATAAAAGAATTCAGAGAAGATTCAAATATTGTTCATAGTTAGACTTGATCATAAACCCACAATTCATCGATCTCAACAAACACACCGCAAAAAGAAGATTACATCAAATAGATCTCCACAAGAGAGGGGGAGAACATTGTATTGAGATCCAAAAAGAGAGAAGAAGCCATCTAGCTAATAACTATGGACCCGTAGGTCTGAGGTAAACTACTCACACATCATCGGAGGGCTATGGTGATGATGTAGCAGCCCTCCGTGATTGACGCCCCCTCCGGCGGAGCTCCGGAACTGGCCCCAAGATGGGATCTCGTGGATACAGAAAGTTACGGCGGTGGAATTAGGGTTTTGGCTCCGTATCTGATCGTTTGGGGGTAAGTAGGTATATATAGGAGGAAGGAGTACGTCGGTGGAGCAACAGGGGGCCCACGAGGGTGGAGGGCCCGCCTGGGGGGGGGGGGGGGGGTAGGCGCGCCCCCTACCTCGTGGCCTCCTCTTTTGTGTATTGACGTAGGGTCCAAGTCTCCTGGGTCTTGTTCGTTCAGAAAATCACGTTCCAGAAGGTTTCATTCTGTTTGGACTCCGTTTGATATTCCTTTTCTTCGAAACCCTAAAATAGGCAAAAGCAGCAATTCTGGGTTGGGCCTCCGGTTAATAGGTTAGTCCCAAAAATAATACATAAGTGGATAATAAATACCAATAATGTCCAAAACAGTAGATAATATAGCATGGAGCAATCAAAAATTATAGATACGTTGGAGATGTATCAAGCATGCCCAACCTTAATTCCCGCTCGTCCTCGAGTAGGAAAATGATAAAAACAGAATTTTTGATGTGGAGTGCTAATTTTTGATGTAGAGTGCTACTTGGCATAATTTTAATGTAATTCTTCTTAATTGTGGTATGAATATTCAGATCCGAAAGATTCAAGATAAAACTTCATATTGACATAAAAATAATAATACTTCAAGCATACTAATAAGGCAATCATGTCTTCTCAAAATAACATGGCCAAAGAAAGTTATCCCTACAAAATCATATAGTCTGGCTATGCTCTATCTTCACCACACAAAGTATTTAAATCATGCACAACCCCGATGACAAGCCAAGAAATTGTTTCATACTTTTGACATTCTCAAAACTTTTTCAATCTTCACGCAATACATGAGCGTGAGCCATGGATATAGCACTATAGGTGGAATAGAATGGTGGTTGTGGAGAAGACAAAAAGGGGGAAGATAGTCTCACATCAACTAGGCGTATCTACGCGCTATGGAGATTCCCATCAATAGATATCAATGTGAGTGAGTAGGGATTGCCATGCAACGGATGCACTAGAGCTATAAGTATATGAAAGCTCAACAAAAGAAACTTAGTGGGTGCGCATCCAACTTTCTTGCTCACGAAGACCTAGGGCAATTTGAGGAAGCCCATCATTCGAATATACAAGCCAAGTTCTATAATGAAAAATTCCCACTAGTATATGAAAGTGACGAAATGAGAGACTCTCTACTATGAAGATCATGGTGCTACTTTGAAGCACAAGTGTGGTAAAAGGATAGTAGCATTGCCCCTTCTCTCTTTTTCTCTCATTTTTTTCTTTTTTTATTTGGGCCTTTTATATTCTTTTTTATGGCCTCTTTTCTTTCTTTTTTTTCGTCCGAAGTCTCATCCCGACTTGTGCGGGAATCATAGTCTCCATCATCCTTTCCTCACCGGGACAATGCTCTAATAATGATGATCATCACACTTTTATTTTCTTACAACTCAAAAATTACAACTCGATACTTAGAACAAAATATGACTCTATATGAATGCCTCCGGCGGTGTACCGGGATATGCAATGACTCATGAGTGACATGTATGAAAGAATTATGAACGGTGGCTTTGCCACAAATACGATGTCAACTACATGATCATGCTAAGCAATATGAAAATGATGGAGTGTGTCATAATAAACGGAACGGTGGAAAGTTGCATGGCAATATATCTCGGAATTGCTATGGAAATGCCATAATAGGTAGGTATGGTGGCTATTTTGAGGAAGATATATGGTGGGTGTATGATACTGGCGAAAGGTGCACGGTATTAGAGAGGCTACCAATGGTGGAAGGAAGAAAAGTGCGTATAATCCATGGACTCAACATTAGTCATAAAGAACTCATATACTTATTGCAAAAATATACAAGTTATCAAAGCAAAGTATTACGCGCTATTTAAGACTCTCAAAATAAATCATGCTCCGCTTCATCACATAACGGTTCACCATATGTGCATGCTACGGGAATCACAAACTTTATCACAAGTATTTCTCAAATTCACAACTACTCAACCAGCACAACTTTAATATCACCATCTTCATATCTCAAAACAATTATCAAGCATCAAACTTCTCATAATATTCAACACACTCATAAGAAAGTTTTATTATTATTCTTGAATACCAAGCATATTACGATTATTTAAGAAAATTACCATGCTATTTAAGACACTCAAAATAATCTAAGTGAAGCATGAGAGATCAATAGTTTCTATAAAACAAATCCACCACCGTGCTCTAAAAGATATAAGTGAAGTACTAGAGCAAAACTATATAACTCAAAAGATTTAAGCGAAGCACATAGAGTATTCTAACAAATTCCAAATCATGTATGGCTCCCTCAAAAGGTGTGTACAGAAAGTATGATTGTGGTAAACTAACAAATAAAGACTCAAATAATACAAGAAGCTCCAAGCAAAATACATATCATGTGGTGAATAAAAATATAGCTCCAAGTAAAGTTACCGATAGAAGTAGACGAAAAGAGGGGATGCCTTCCGGAGCATCCCCAAGCTTTGGCTTTTGGGTGTCCTTAGATTATCTTGGGGGTGCCGTGGGCATCCCCAATCTTAGGCTCTTGCTACTCCTTGTTCCATAATCCATCAAATCTTTACCCAAAACTTGAAAACTTCACAACACAAAATTTAAAGTAGAAAATCTCGTGAGCTTCGTTAGCGAAAGAAAACAAAAGACCACTTCAAGGTACTGTAATGAACTCATTCTTTATTTATATTGGTGCTCAACATACTGTATTCCAACTTCTCTATGGTTTATAAACTATTTTACTATCCATAGATTCATTAAAATAAGCAAACAACACACCAAAAACAGAATTTGTCAAAAACAGAACAGTCTGTAGTAATCTGTAGCTAGCACAAGATCTGGAACCCCAAAAATTCTAAAATAAATTGCTGGACGTGATGAATTTATCTATTAATAATCTTAAAAATTAATTAACTAAATATCACTTTCAAAATAAAAATGGCAGCAGTTCTCGTGAGCGCTAAAGTTTCTGATTTTTACAGCAAGATTAACAAGACTTTCCCCAAGTCTTCCCAATGGTTCTACTTGGCACAAACACTAAATAAACACAAAAAAAACACAACCTAAACAGAGGCTAGATAAATTATTTATGACTGAACAGGAGCAAAAAGTAAGGAATAAAAATAAAATTGGGTTGCCTCCCAACAAGCGCTATCGTTTAACGTCCCTAGCTAGGCATAAAAAGCAAAGATAGATCTAGGTATTGCCATATTTGGTAGGCAATCCATAAGTGGCTCTCATAATAGATTCATAAGGTAATTTTATTTTATTTCTAGGAAAGTGTTCCATACCTTTCCTTAACGGAAATTGGAATCGAATATTTCCTTCCTTCATATCAATAATTGCACCAATCGTTCTAAAGAAAGGTCTACCAAGAATAATAGGACATGAAGGATTGCAATCTATGTCAAGAACAATAAAATCTACGGGCACATACTTCCTATTTGCAACAATAATAACATCATTAATTCTTCCCATAGGTTTCTTAATAGTGGAATCCACAAGGTACAAGTTTAGAGAGCAATCATCAAAATCACGGAAACCTAACAAATCACACAAAGTCTTTGGAATCGTGGAAACACTAGCACCCAAATCACATAAAGCATAGAATTCATGATCTTTAATCTAAATTTTAATAGTTGGTTCCCACTCATCATAAAGTTTTCTAGGGATAGAAACTTCCAATTCAAGTTTTTCTTCATAAGATTGCATCAAGGCATCAAGGATATGTTTAGTGAATGCTTTATTTTGACTATAAGCATGAGGAGAATTTAGCACGGATTGCAACAAGGAAATACAATAAATCAAAGAGAATTTTTCATAATTAAATTCCTTGAAATCCAAAATAGTGGGTTTAGCAACATCTAAGGTTTTAATTTCTTCAATCCCACTTTCATCAATTTTAGCATCAAGATCTAAAAACTCCGAATTCTTGGAACGTCTTCTAGGTAAAGGTGGATCATATTCAGTCCCATCATTATTAAGATTCATATTGCAAAACAAAGATTTAATAGGGGACACATCAATAACTTTTAGATCTTCATCTTTATTTTCATAGGAACTAGAGGAACACGCTCTTATAAAGGCATCTTTTTTAGCACGCATCCTAGCAGTTCTTTCTTTGCACTCATCAATGGAAATTCTCATGGCTTTGAGAGACTCATTGATATCATGCTTAGGTGGAATAGATCTAACTTTCAAAGAATCAACATCAAGAGCAATTCTATCAACGTTCCTAGCCAACTCATCAATCTTAAGCAATTTTTCTTCAATCAAAGCATTAAAATTCTTTTGAGAAGTAATAAATTCTTTAATATTAGATTCAAAATCAGAGGGCATCTTATTATAATTTCCATAAGAATTGTTGTAGGAATTACCATAATTATTAGAGGGATTACTAGGATAAGGCCTAGGATTGAAATTTCCTCTATACGCGTTGTTACCAAAATTGTTCCTACCAATAAAATTCACATCCATAGATTCATTATTATTCTCAATCAAAGTAGACAAGGGCATATCATTAGGATCAGAAGAAACACTTTTATTAGCAAATAATTTCATAAGTTCATCCATCTTTCCAATCAAAACATTAATTTCTTCTATCACATGCACCTTTTTATTAGTAGATCTTTCAGTATGCCATTGAGAATAATTAACCATAATATTATCTAAGAGTTTAGTAGCTTCTCCTAAAGTGATTTCCATAAAAGTGCCTCCCGCAGCCGAATCTAAAAGATTCCTAGAAGCAAAATTCAATCCGGCATAAAAAATTTGTATAATCATCCACAAATTCAAGCCATGAGTAGGGCAATTACATATCATTAATTTCATCCTCTCCCAAGCTTGTGCAACATGTTCATGATCAAGTTGCTTAAAAGTCATAATATCGTTTCTAAGGGAGATGATCTTAGCGGGAGGAAAATACTTAGAGATAAAAGCATCTTTGCACTTATTCCAAGAATCAACACTATTTTTCGGCAAAGACGAAAACCAAGATTTTGCACGATCTCTAAGCGAAAAAGGAAATAGCTTCAATTTAACAATATCATTATCCACATCTTTCTTCTTTTGCAAATCACACAAATCAATGAAGCTATTTAGATGGGTAGCAGCATCTTCACTATGAAGGCCGGAAAACGGATGTTTCATGACAAGATTCAGCAAAGCAGTATTAATTTCACAAGATTCAACATCGGTAAGAGGAGCAATCAGAGTGCTAATAAAATCATTATTGTTGGTATTGGTAAAGTCACACAATTTTGTGTTATCTTGAGTCATCGTGACAAGCAAACAAACTAACACACAAGCAAACAAAAAGCAAGCGGGCAAAAAGCGGCAAATAGAGAAAGAGAGGGAGGATAGAGAGTGAGAGAGGGTGAATAAAACGGCAAGGGTAAAGTGGGGGAGAGGAAAACGAGAGGAAAATGGCAAATAATGTAATGTGGGAGATAGGGATTGTGATGGGTACTTGGTATATTGACTTTTGCGTAGACTCCCCGGCAACCAGGGCCGGCCCTGTGTTTCGGGAGGCCCTAGGCGAACTCCATGCCATATGCCCCTATGTCCTAAGATCATATATATGTATGCGCGTGCGTGGTACATAAACTTAAACATAATAATTGTTGGACAATGCCATATTATAACAGAAATACTAAAAAGATAGAAAATTGAAAGTAACATGATATGATTACCTCAAATAAGAACCAAATTCAACTAACTCCATCGACAACAATAATACTTAAGTACCCTTCAGTTGTTGAATCTTCAGATCCCTTTCTATCTTTTTTCTCCTTGTTTGAGCAACTGACAAATGCTTCTTAGGCAACATGGCGGGCTAATGTCCTAATATTATGAAGAAAAAATTATTCAAGGAATTAGAAATTTATACATCGGATGATTTGAATGATTGGAACCCTAGACATGTGCATAGAATGACAAAAAAAGGATGGTTGAATACATACTATGAAAGATTGAATTCGAAAACTATACATTAAAATTTGGAACTTCGTGTACACTGAAATTAGAGGATGGATCATGGATGAATAGTTGAATACATTCTAAAAAATAAAAGAAATTACTGAAATTGGGGTTTGCAGGGATGGATCAGGAACATGGTACAGAGAGTTATGCATGGATACGTATACGTACTGTTGTGGGCTACGGTCACTGCTCACATACATACGTATATGTACTGCTGCAGGCTGCGGCTGCTGGATTACCGCACGGCGGGCGACGCGCACAACGGTGACCGAGGCGACCACAGCAACGAGTGGACGAACAGACGAGCGAGGCGTCCACAAGATCTTCGATTGATTTGTTTCACAATCAAAACGAGCGGCCCTGCCGTGCGGCGTGCGTGATGCTTCGCTAATCGCTACCTGCTATCTGATGGGCCTACCTCATCTCGTTTTTCTTCTCTCATAAATTTTTTTCTCACCTATTTTTGCTTGGCTATATTATATATGTGCACTACATCATGGGCCCCTCCCTGGGCTGGGCCCTGGGCTGTCGCCCCCCTGCCCATGCCCCAGGGCCGGCCCTGCCGGCAACGGCGCCAGAAATCCTTCTTGCTACCTCTTGAGCACTGCGTTGGTTTTTCCCCGAAGACGAAGGGATGATGCAGCAGAGTAGCGTAAGTATTTCCCTCAGTTTTTGAGAACCAAGGTATCAATCCAGTAGGAGGCTACGCGCGAGTCCCTCGTACCTGCACAAAACAAATAAATCCTCGCAACCAACGCGATAAGGGGTTGTTAATCCCTACACGGCCACTTATGAGAGTGAGATCTGATAGATATGATAAGATAATATTTTTGGTATTTTTATGATAAAGATGCAAAGTAAAATAAAAGCAAAGTAAATAACAAAGTATTGGAAGATTAACATGATGAAGATAGACCCGGGAGCCATAGGTTTCACTAGTGGCTTCTCTCAAGAGCATAAGTATTCTACGGTGGGGGAACAAATTACTGTTGAGCAATTGATAGAATTGAGCATAGTTATGAGAATATCTAGGCATGATCATGTATATAGGCATCACGTTTGAGACAAGTAGACCAACTCCTGCCTACATCTACTACTATTACTCCACACATCTACCGCTATCTAGCATGCATCTAGAGTATTAAGTTAATGAAAACAGAGTAACACCTTAAGCAAGATGACATGATGTAGAGGGATAAACTCAAGCAATATGATGAACACCCCATCTTGTTATCCTCGATGGCGACACGTGCCTTGCTGCCCCTACTGTCACTGGGAAAGGACACCGCAAGATTGAACCCAAAGCTAAGCACTTCTCCCATTGCAAGAAAGATCAATCTAGTAGGCCAAACCAAACTGATAATTCGAAGAGACTTGCAAAGATAACCAATCATACATAAAAGAATTCAGAGAAGATTCAAATATTGTTCATAGTTAGACTTGATCATAAACCCACAATTCATCGGTCCCAACAAACACACCGCAAAAAGAAGATTACATCGAATAGATCTCCACAAGAGAGGGGGAGAACATTGTATTGAGATCCAAAAATAGAGAAGAAGCCATCTAGCTAATAACTATGGACCCGTAGGTCTGAGGTAAACTACTCACACTTCATCGGAGGGGCTATGGTTATAATGTAGAAGCCCTCCGTGATCGATGCCCCCTCCGGCGGAGCTCCGGAACTGGCCCCAAGATGGGATCTCGTGGATACAGAAAGTTACGGCAGTGGAATTAGTGTTTTGGCTCCGTATCTGATCGTTTGGGGGTACGTAGGTATATATAGGAGGAAGGAGTACGTCGGTGGAGCAACAGGGGGCCCACGAGGGTGGAGGGCGCGCCTGGGGAGGTAGGCGGCCCCCCTACCTCGTGGCGTCCTCTTTTGTGTCTTGACGTAGGGTCCAAGTCTCCTGGGTCGTGTTCGTTGAGAAAATCACATTCCCGAAGGTTTCGTTCCATTTGGATTCCGTTTGATATTCCTTTTCTTCGAAACCCTCAAATAGGCAAAAAACAACAATTCTAGGCTGAGCCTCCAGTTAATAGGTTAGTCCCAAAAATAATATAAAAGTGGATAATAAAGCCCAATAATGTCCAAAACAGTAGATAATATAGCATGGAGCAATCAAGAATTATAGATACGTTGGAGACGTATCACGTCCTTCTCCTGAACGGATGTGTGTGGCCGGAGTGGGTTTCTCGCATTCCACGCGGGTTTAAATGTAGGTTTTTGAATGCGGCGAGGAGCCGGGTACAGTTGGGAGTGCAGTGGGCGGCACCCTCGACCGGCGCACCGCTTCAAATGGCGGACGCAGTGAGACGTCGCATCCGCCCTGACCTCCTTGATCATGGACCTTGACCATGTACATCCGTCTTTGAGGACAACATTATCCTTGGACCTTGACGGTGTACACCTTGTGTCCAGATCTGAGACGCCATGTGTACCAGATGAATGACTCCAAGGTCAACCACCGTTATGCTTAGGTGCGAGCCGAGGAACACTGTTGGAGAGACCCCTCTCATAATTTTCCTACATTGGTCGTTTGATTCATAGGATAGAATACTATAGGATTTTTCCCTATGAAATCATGTGTTAATTGGCACTCCAACTTTTTTCACTTCCTTTGTT
Organism: Triticum urartu; assembly: GCF_056163025.1. NCBI lineage: Eukaryota > Viridiplantae > Streptophyta > Magnoliopsida > Poales > Poaceae > Triticum > Triticum urartu. The sequence goes on along the minus strand of NC_141879.1, from coordinate 410,206,854 downwards.
TTTCCTGTGTCAAACACTCTGGATTTTTTTAGAGGAACACTATGTTAATGCTATGGGATTCAAGTGGACATGCCACTCCAATCCTTTATTTTTCCTATTCCTGCGTTTTAAGTTCCTATGAAGAGAGTACTTGCTCTAAAATGATGTGCCGTTGCAAGAGCCTCCTATACAAATAAACCATGCTCTAAAAAGGTGGACCAGCTTTGGCTATAGTAGATACTGTACTAGGTTAGTAGGGGAGCTTGTGCTTGGCTCTTCGCCTCTTCCAGAAGTCGAACAATAATGATGGTACTACAGTAGTACTTTTGGCAATCTGACACCAAATGAAGTACTACATGTCCACAAGTTCTAAGAAAAAGTTTCTCCTCGTACTGCGAGCCACCGCGCACGCATGGGCGAGGGAGATGGCATAGTAAGCAAGCTTCTCGTCATTCTGCGAGTTGACGGGACACATCAAAGTTATTTAGTACACTCTCCAAAAAGGGCCCACCATGTCCATGGCTACCATACCGTGCTCCTGATAACTCACAACTATAGGGGACCGCAACAGTTTTTGAGGGTAGAGTATTCAACCCAAATTTATAGATTCGACACAAGGGGATCCAAAGAATATTTGAAGGTATTAGCAGCTGATTTGTCAATTAAACCGCACCTGAAGATTAATTATCTGCAACAACAAGATCAGTAGCAAAGTAATATGATAGTTTTGATAATAGTGACAGCTGTAACAGTAATGCTAACAGTGATAGAAGTAGTTTTGTAGCAAGTGCAATAGTGACGATAGTAGTAGTAACTTAGCAAGAACAATATAATTTAAATTCGTAGGCATTGGATGAGTGACTTGTTGGAAGATATTCATCATTAGATAGTTATAACCTAGGGCGATAAGGCACAAGCTCCAGTTCATCAATATAATGTAGGCATGTATTCCGGAAATAGTCATACGTGCTTATGGAAAGAACTTGCATTACATCTTTTGTCCTACTCTCCCGTGGCAACGGGGTTCTATTGGGAACTGGGGGATATTAAGGCCTCCTTTTAATAGAGAACCGGAACAAAGCATTAACACGGTGAATACATGAACTCCTCAAACTACGATCATCACCGGGAGTGGTCCCAACTATTGTCACTCCGGGGTTGCCGGATCATAACACGTAGTAGGTTACTATAACTTGCAAGATCGGATCTAGAACATGGATATAATGGTGATAACATAAATGGTTCAGATATGAAATCATGGCACCCGGGCCCAAAGTGACAGGCATCAAGCATGGCAAAGTCATAGAAACATCAATCTGAGAACATAGTGGATACTAGGGATCAGGCCCTAACAAAACTAACTCGATTACATGATGAATCTCATCCAACTCCTCATCGACCAGCGAGCATACGAAGGAATTACTCACTCCCAGTGGGGAGCATCATGGAATTGGCGATGGAGAAGGGTTGGTGATGATGAAGAACGAATATCCCCCTCTCTGGAGCCCCAAACAAACTCCAGATCTAGCCTCTCGATGAAGAACAGGAGGTGACGGCGGCTCCGTCTCGTGGATCATGATAATTCTTTCTCCCTGATTTTTTTCTAAAAAATAGGATTTTACAGCGTCGGTTTCAGGGTCTGCGGGGCCACCAGGCAGGGACAACCCACCTGGGCGCGCTAGGGGGACGCCCCCTGGTGGGTTGTGCCCACCCAGCTGCCCCCTCCGATGGATCTTGGCTCCAGACTTTCTTATTATTCTATAAAAAATCCTCGCAATGTTTCGTTCCATTCTGAAAACTTTTATTTATGCACAAAAACAACACCATGGTAGTTCTGCTGAAAAAAAACATCAGTCTGGGGTTAGTTTCATTCAAATCATGCAAATTAGAGTCCAAAACAAGAGGAAAAGCGTTAGGAAAAGTAGATACATTGGAGACGTATCAACTCCCCCAAGCTTAAACCTTTCCTTGTACTCAAGCAATTCAGTTGATAAACTGAAAGTGTAAAAGACAAACTTTTATGAACTCTTTTGCTCTTGTTTGCATAAATAAGCTTAAATAGCACCCATGTTTTCAGCCAACATTATAACTAACCTTGACGACAATAACTCTTAAAGATTATATTAACTCATATCAATGACATAATCAGCTAGCGAGCAATAATAAGATATCTCACATAGCAACATGTTGTCAAAATAACCATGATATAATATGACAATAGTGGCATCTCGCTAGCCCTTTCCGAGACCACAAAATATAAATGCAGAGCACCTCCAAAGTTCAAGTAGCGACTAAACATTGTAATTCATGGTAGAAAAGATCCAGTCATGATGCACCCAACATTAGCTACACACAATGCATAATTCATGACAACAGTGCTCTCAGGTTCTGGCGCTTGTTTTAGAAGGTGATGACACAACATAAAAGTAAATAGATAGTCCCTTCGCAGAGGGAAGCCGTGATTTACAGAGGTGCCATAGCTCAAGTTTTTAAACAGAGGTAAATGAAATTTTATGACATGCCCCTTCTCATTTACTTCACGACTATTAGTTATCAATATATTCCATGCTAAGCACACTAGTGGTGGTTCCCAAGCAATCAAAGTAAAGGTTTACTCCCCCTCCACCAATAATTAGACTCCATGGCTTGTCCGAAACAACAGGTGCCGTCCAAACCAACAACAGTCTCGATGGAGTGTTGTTTAATGTTTATATTTTTTAGTTCGGGACTGAGTATACCTATTACCGCCCTTTTTCTCATGTGATGGAAAGTCAATAAAAACTTGACCTGAGAATAACTCGCTTAGCATGGAAGATACCGACCACCTCCTGTCGTTCCATGAATGATCCATGCACACAAAAAGGATATTTATTAGAAGTTTTTAGAGGTGGCACATGCAAATTTACTTAGGACGGCAGGGTAATACCGCTTATAGGTATGTATGGTGGACTCATCTGGAATAACTTTGGGTTCAAGGTTTTTGATGTACAAGCAGAATTCCCACTTAGTACAGGCGAAGGCTAGCAAATAGATTGAGAAGAGGCCAGCTAGAGAGAAACACCGGTCATGAACATGCATTATGCATAGGTAACATTGGACACTAGCATGAGTAGGATATGAACACCATCAACATAAATATCATAGAGGCTATGTTGGTTTTGATTCAACTACATGCATGAACATGTGCCAGGTCAAGCCACTCGAACATTCACAGGAGGATACCATATCATCATACTACATCACAATCATTTTAACGCAATGTTGATATCCAAGATAAATCATTGTCCACTCCTAGCTACTTATGCATGGCATTAGAAACTATAATCTCTAATTGTCATTGCAAACATGTTTAATCATAATGGGCTGAATCGTGGATACTAGGTTAAACATATTTACACAAACAGAACAAGTCGAGTTCATACCCGACCCGTTTCTCTATGCCACGGCCAGTTCATCGAATATCGTCATTATTGCCTTTCACTTGCATGACCAAACGATATGAAAATAATAATAGTGCAAGAGTGTCGTGGACTAAGATGGAATTGGAAACATTTTATTCAACAGGAGAAGAAAACGTAAAATGGGCTCTTTATTAGATCCACAGTTATTCATATGAGAGCCACTAAAATTTTTCATCGTGGTCTTCTTCTTAGTACGACTCAAATAAAAAGAAAAGAAATTCAGAGAAACACACTAGAATATTTTTGGAGTTTTTGGTTTTCTTGAACAAGCAAATAAAAGGGAAAATAAAAACAAAAAAAGAAAAAAACTAGTTACACGGGAAAGCTCCCAACAAGCAGTAGAAGAACAAGGAAATCTTTTTGGGGTTTCTTTTCAATGCTACAGCTAAGCATGCATAGAAAGTAAACTAACTACAACTATTTTTTTTGGTTTTTCTAAGGTTTCTCAAACACACAAGAAGAAAGCAACAAAATAAATTAAGCAGGGATAATACAATGAAATAGTGTGGACACCGACAAATGAAATAAGTGAACATGAATGTAATGTCGGTGGGAAACACATACTCCCCCAAGCTTAGGCTTTTGGCCTAACTTGGTAATCAATCAGAAGCCTGGGTAGTAGTTCGAGTGGTAGCTCATGGAGGCTCTTGGTGCGGATGCCTCGGCCTGCCGTGCAACCACAACCGCCACGTTGTGAGCTCGGGCCTCCCTCTCAAGAGCAAAATATCTTCCCCTGCCGTGATGATCAAAGAGTGCAGGCGCGGGTAAATATGTGTGCACAATAGATGTTTGGTTAAACAACAAGTTATAGGTGAAATTATGGATATCTCCTTTAAGGATCTTATGATTTTTCATAGCATCAAAGTCTAAATAATGCGTGGGTAGGATAGGGTCAAAGGGCAAAGGTGAAACACCCAACTCTCTTGCTAAACGCGTGGCATAAATTCCACCATAGAAAAAGCCAATGTTAGCGTTGTGTTGTAACCTGCGTGCAACAATCGCCCCAAGATTATAACTCCTGTCATCGGTGAGAGCGGTGCGTATGAGGCTCAAGTCTGGAGCACAAAGAGTACTACAATCTTGCTTCCCTATGTTACATTTCCCATTAAATAATGCAAAGTATTGAATTCGGGAAAATGAATGCTCTTTATTGTAACTTGTGTCACTCCCCTCGTCTCACCATAACAAAGACTAGTATAAAATGATTGGAACTCAGCTCTTGGTGGTTCATCAAGTGAACCCCATAATGGAATTTTGCAATGTTGAGCAAATCTCTCCAATGATATGGTGAACAGATTTTCATAAAGCATAAACGACACCCTAGACTCATGGGGATGGAATTTAAATCCTTTGACAAATGATTCAGTGAGAATGTGGTGTTGATCACACTTATCTTAAATATAAGGACCGAGGCTGGCATTGTGAACATATTGCTCAAATTCCTCCTTAATGCCAACACACACCATATAGTCATCGCAAGGCCATAAGCATGTTTAGGTGGCGGCATCTCGTGTGGAACTTTCACTTTGTTCAACATAAGACCAGCGAGCGGAGCTATCACTAGAAGATGCCCCTGAGGATCTCCTCCTCGAAGAATTCCTTCCAAAAAGGTTCATCATATTCACGTACAATTTTCTGAATATTTTTGAGATAGAAAAATTTATCAACAAAACATTACAAAATTGATAGCAACTACTCATGGGGATACATAGAGGCCATGGCAAGCATTCAAACTACTTAGAAATCTAAGAATTCAACATGCAAGCTCATCTACAACAGCACCAAGAGTAGCCATTTATTCAAAATATAAACCACTAAAACATAAACTAATTGGACAAACGGTGGAGTCACATACCAAGCAACAATCCCCCGAAACAATTTCGGAAACGGAGCTTCGAGCAAAGAGATAGAAATCCGCGGGTTTGAGAGCAAGAACACGGGAGAGAGAGCGATGGAGAATTTTTTTTTCTGGAGGTAAGTGATGATGTGGTGTGAAGGGTAAGTGAGGGGGGCCACGTGGGGACCACAACCCACCAGGGCGCGCCTAGGGATCCTGGCGCGCCCAGGTGGTTTGTGCCCACCTAGTGAACCTCCCTCTGATATTATTTGCACCAGAAATTCTTAAGTATTTAGAAAAAATCGTATTAAACTTTCAGAGTACACTACGAACTTTTATTTTTGGGTCATTTTTTATTGCACCGGAAATTTGGAAAACAGACAAAACATGGCATTTTATTTTATTTAACTAATAAAAACAGAAAAAAAAGGTAGGGACAGAAGGTAGTGCTTACTAAATTCATCAACTTCATACCTCTCAAAAATGATCCATTAATAAGGTTGATCAAGTCTTATTAACAACCACTTTCGATTAGCATGAAACCGAAGAACTTTCGTAAATCACTAAGTTACCTCAATGGGGATATGAATGTCCCCAACAATAAGCATTTCATATTTCTTTTTGACAGTAGGTAGAGGTATTTGAAGACTTGCAATAGTGATTGTCAGAGATTTTTCAATAACATTAATACCATTCACTTAGAATTGTTTCTTTGGAAAGTACACTGTATGCTCATTACCATTGATGTGAAAAGTGACCTTTATTTTATTACAATCAATCATAGCCCCTGCAGTATTCAAGAAGGGTCTACCAAGGATAATTGACATATTGTCGTCCTCAGGCATTTCAAGTATAACAAAGTCAGTCAAAATAGTAACATTTGCAATAACAACGGGCACATCCTCACAAATACTGATAGGCATGGAAGTTGATTTATCAGCCATTTGCAAAGATATTTTAGTAGGTGTGAGTTTACTCAAATCAAGTCTTTTATATATAGACAAAGGCATAACACTAACACCAGTTCCTAAATCACAAAAAGCAGTTTTCACATAATTTGTTTTGATGGAGCAAGGTATAGTTGGTATTCCCGGATCTCCAAGTTTTTTAGGTACTCCATCCTTAAAAGTATAATTAGAAAGCATGGTGGAGATTTCATCTTCCGGTATTTTTCTCTTATTGGTGATGATGTGTTTCATATACTTTGCATAAGGAGGCATTTTCAAGATATCAGTCGAGCGAGTACGCAAAAAGACTGGCCTCAGCATTTCAGCAAAGGGTTCAAATTCTTCATCATCTTTCTTTTTAGTTGACTTAGGTGGAAAGGGCATAGATTTTTGAGCCCATGGTTCTCTTTCTTTACCATGTTTTCTAGCCACAAAGTCACTTTTATCATACCTCTTATTCTTAGGTTGTGGTTTATCAAGATCAACTGGTGGTTCTATCTCAACATCATTGTCTTGTTCTTTTTCACTATTTGGTTGAGTATCTTCATTAACATCAGCATTATGATTTTCATTATCACTAGGTGAATGTTCATTACTAGAATCAGTTTCAGCATCAGAGATAGAAGTTTCATTATCATTATCAGGAGGGTTTTCTACTTTAGGTTCACTAGAAGTATGTGAAGTCCTATCATTTTATATCTTGTTTTTCTTTCTAGAAGGACCAGGTGCATCAGTGTTAACTCTTTGTGAATTTTGTTCAATTCTTTTTGGGTGTCCCTCAGGATAAAGTGGTTCCTGAGTCATTTTACCTCCTGTAGTTGCAACTCTAACATTAAAGTCATGTATATTATTATTCATTTCATCTAGCAATTCTCTTTGAGATTTAGCAACTTGTTCTAACTGAGTTTGAACCCTAGAAGCATGCTTTCCAACACCTCTAACATCATTTGAGATTCTAAATAACAAGCCACTCAAGCGAGCAATCATATCAGAGTTATATTTCAATTGTTTCATAACATTTGCATTGGAGCAATCTTGTTTTCTAATGTAGTTTTCAAAATCATAAAGGCATTGGCTAGGGTGCATATTGTGAGGGTTCTCATTATCATTGAACTTCATTAGAGAATTTACCTCTACCACCTTAGTTGGTGGTGGTGTATTAAGCCCATGTATTTCCTCAATAGGAGGTAAATTTTTAACATCCTCAGCTTTAATAACTTTTTCCTTCATAGATTTCTTTGCCTCTTGCATATCTTCAGGACTAGGATATAATATACCCCTCTTCTTGGGAGTGGGTTTACCCGTTGTTCAGGAAGAGTCCAATCATCATAATTTTTCAATATATTATTCAATAATTCTTCATCTTGCCCAACAGTTCGTTCCCTGAAAACACAACCAGCACATCTATCTACGAAATCCCTAGAAGCATCGGTTAGTCCATTATAGAAGACATCAAGTATTTCATTTTTCTTAAGAGGATGATCAGGCAAAGCATTATGTAACTGGCAAAGCCTCCCCAAAGCTTGTGGGAGACTCTCTTCTTTAATTTGAACAAAGTTAAATATTTCCTGTAAAGCAACTTGTTTCTTATGAGCAGGGAAATAATTTTCAGAGAAATAATAAATCATATCCTGGGGACTACGCACACAACCAGGAGCAAGAGTATTGTATCAAGCTTGAGCATCACCCTTTAATGAGAAAGGAAATAATTTGAGAATAAAGTAATAGCGAGTCTTCTCATCATGAGTAAATAGGGTGGCTATGTCATTCAACTTAGTAAGATGTGCCACAATAGTTTCATTTTCATAACCATGGAAAGGATCAGATTCAACCAAAGTAATTAACTCTGGGTCGACAGAGAATTCAAAATCCTTATCATCAATAAAGATTGGTGAAGTAGCAAACTTAGCATCATATTTCATTCTAGCATTCAGAGATTTTTCCTTATACTTGCATAATAATTTCTCTAGATCATCTTTATCCTTACAAGCAAGAATATCTCTAGTAGTCTCCTCATTCATAACATAACCTTCCGGCACCCTAGGCAATTCATATGTAGGAAGGCTAGTTCTAGCATGTGTTTCAGGAGTTTCAGTTCAAGCTCATCATCAGATTCAATAACATCATGTTGTATTACTCTGGCAATTTGTTCATCAAGAAAATCACCAAGTGGTACATCATCATCATCAAGGAAGGTACTAGCATCATCATAAGCATTATCCATAGCAGAAGTAGCATCATCAATAACTGACGACATATCAGAATTGATAGCATGTGGTGGTGTTGCAAGTTTACTTATAACAGAAGGTGAATCTAATGCAGAACTGGATGGCAGTTCCTTACCTCCCCTCGTCTTAGAGGGATAAATCTTAGTCTTAGCATCCTTCAGATTCTTAATAGTGATAAATTAATAATAATCCCAAGTGACTCAACAAATATAGCTATGTTCCCCGACAACGGCGCCAGGAAAAGTGCTTGATAACCCACAAGTATAGGGGATCGCAACAGTTTTCGAGGGTAGCGTATTCAACCCAAATTTATAGATTCGACACAAGGGGAGCCAAAGAATATTTGAAGGTATTGATACGTCTCCAACGTATCTATAATTTTTAATTGTTCCATGCTATTATATTATATGTTTTGGATGTTTAATGGGCTTTATGATGCACTTTTATATTATTTTTGGGACTAACCTATTAACCGAAGGCCCAGTGCAAATTGCTTTTTTTTTGCCTATTTCAGTGTTTCGCACAAAAGGAATATCAAACGGCATCCAAACGGAACGAAACCTTTGCGAGGATCTTTTTTGGAACAAATGCAATCCAGGATACTTGGAGTTGAGGTCAAGGAAGCAACGAGGCGGCCACGAGGTAGGGAGGCGCGCCCAGGGGGTAGGCGCGCCCCCACCCTCGTGGGCCCCACGGAGCTCCACCGACCTACTTCTTTCACCTATATATATTCCTATATCCTGAAAATATCCAGGGAGCCACGAAACCACTTTTCCACCGCCGCAACCTTCTGTACCCGTGAGATCCCATCTGGGGACCTTTTTCGGCGATCTGCCGGAGGGGGATTCGATCACGGAGGGCTTCTACATCAACACCATAGTCTCTCCGATGATGTGTGAGTAGTTTACCACAGACCTTTGGGTCCATAGTTATTAGCTAGATGCCTTCTTCTCTCTGTTTGGTTCTCAATACAAAGTTCTTCTCGATGTTCTTGGATATCTATTCGATGTAATACTTTTGCAGTGTGTTTGCCGAGATCCGATGAATTATGGATTTGTGATCAAGATTATCTATGAACAATATTTGATTCTTCTCTGAATTATTATATGCATGATTTGATATCTTTGCAAGTCTCTTCGAATTATTGGTTTAGTTTGGCCTACTAGATTGATCTTTCTTGCAATGGGAGAAGTGCTTAGCTTTGGGTTCAATCTTGTGGTGCTCGATCCCAGTGACAGAAAGGGAACCGACACGTATTGTATTGTTGCCATCGAGGATAAAAAGATGGGGTTTATATCATATTGCTTGAGTTTATCCCTCCACATCATGTCATCTTGCCTAATGTGTTACTTTGTTCTTATGAACTTAATACTCTAGATGCATGTTGGATAGCGGTCGATGTGTGGAGTAATAGTAGTAGATGCAGAATCGTTTCGGTCTACTTGACACGGACATGATGCCTATGTTCATGATCTTGCCTAGATTTTCTCATAACTATGCGCTTTTCTATCAATTGCTCAACAGTAATTTGTTCACCCACCGTAATATATGATATTTTGAGAGAAGCCACTAGTGAAACCTATGGCCCCCGGGTCTACTTTACGTCATATAAGTTTCTGATCTATAATTCTAGTTTACTATTTATTTTGCAATCTTTACTTTTCAATCTATACAACAAAAATACCAAAAAATATTTATCTTATTATCTTTATCAGATCTCACTTTTGCAAGTGGCCGTGAAGGGATTGACAACCCCTTCATCGTGTTGGTTGCAAGGTTCTTGATTGTTTGTGCAGGTACTAGGCGATTTGCGTGTAGTCTCCTACTGGATTGATACCTTGGTGCTCAAAAACTGAGGGAAATAGTTACGCTACTTTACTGCATCACCCTTTCCTCTTCAAAGGAAAACCAACACATGCTCGAGAGGTAGCAGGTATTAGCAGCTGAGTTGTCAATTCAACCACACCTGGAGATTAATTATCTGTAGCAACGTGATTAGTAGCAAAGTAGTATGATCGTGTTGATAATAGTGACAGTAGTAACAGTAACGGGGACAGTGATAGCAGTTGTTTTGTAGCAAGTTCAACAGTGACGATAGGAGTAGTAACTTAGCAAGAACAATATAAGATAAATTCATAGGCAATGGATCGGTGACTTGTTGGATGATATTCATCATGAGACAGTTATAACCTAGGGCAACATGGCACAAGCTCCAGTTCATCAATATAATGTAGGCATGTATTCTGTAAATAGTCATACATGCTTATGGAAAGAACTTGCATGACATCTTTTGTCCTACCCTCCCGTAACAGCGGGGTCCTATTGGAAACACAGTCATATTCAGGCCTCCTTTTAATAGAGAACCGAAACAAAGCATTACCACAGGGTGAATACATGAACTCCTCAAACTACGGTCATCACCGGGAGTGGTCCCAACTATTGTCACTCCGGGGTTGCTGGATCATAACACATAGTAGGTGACTATAACTTGCAAGATCGGATCTAGAACATAGATATAATGGTGATAACATAAACAGTTCAGATCTGAAATCATGGCACCCAGGCCCAAAGTGACAAGCATTACGCAAGGCAATGTCATAGCAACATCAATCTTAGAACATAATGGATACTAGGAATCAGGCCCTAACAAAACTAACTTGATTACATGATGAATCTCATCCAACTCCTCACTGACCAGCGAGGCTATGAAGGAATTACTCACTCCCAGTGGGGAGCATCCTGGAATTGGCGATGGAGAAGGGTTGGTGATGACGAAGAACGAAGATCCCCCTCTCCGGAGCCCCAAACGGACTCCAGATCTGGCCTCCTGATGAAGAACAGGAGGTGACGGCGGCTCCGTCTCGTGGATCGTGATAATTCTTTCTCCCTAATTCTTTCCTGGAAAATAGGATTTTATAGCATCGGTTTCAGGGTCTACGGGGCCACTAGGTCAGGACAACCCACATGGGCGTGCCAGGACGGGGGCGCGCCCTGGTGGGTTGTGCCCACCCAGGTGCCCCCCTTCGATGGATCTTGGCTTCAGAAGTTCTTATTTATCGTGTAAAAAATCCTCACAAAGTTTCATTCCATTTCAGAACTTTTATTTCTGCACAAAAACAACACCATGGTAGTTCTGCTAAAAACAACGTCAGTCCGGGGTTAGTTTCATTCAAATGATGCAAATTAGAGTCCAAAACAAGAGGAAAAGTGTTAGCAAAAGTAGATACATTGGAGACGTATCAGCTCCGTCATTGAGTGCGTGCACTATTCACGTGCCATCGAGGAGAAAAAATATTACATAGTACGTGCCATCGAAGTACACGACTCACTTACACACGGCTTATCTCCATTTTCTTTCATGAGACATGCACCTGATGCTAGATGTCCCACGTGTTGGAAAAAGGATGAGAAAAGGTCACGTAAAGAAGGAACATGAATAAATATTGCTGGTTGTACATACGTTTGTGGCAGGACATGGTGCCCAATCACCACTTAGTTACTAATTTTGTGTTACCGAAGAAAACACGCGGTTCATTTCTAAATTGTAGTAGTCTAAACCAGCATGCAGGTAATCAGTCACCTTATTGTACTTGCTTTGAGCAAGGGACAGGTCGTACTAGTAATCAAAGCTTCTCCTCGTTTGCGAGTTGACGGGACACATCAAAAGTAGTGTATTAGTCTCCAAAAAGGCTGACCATGTCCATGGCTACCATCCCGTGCTCCGTCATATAGTGCGTGCATGATTCACATTACATTCACTACAGGAATCAGACACTTTGTTGTCTGCCATGCTGATGGCAAAGGCATGCCTGGCGGACAGCAAAGGCCTTTGCTGTCAGCCAGTAGACGGCAACAGGTCCGACTGAATAAGCTATGGCAAAGGCCTCTTTGCCGTCTGCTGGCGGACGCCAAAGATGAAATGGACTTTGTCGTCTGCCAGTGGACGGCAAAGAGCCTGGATGGCACACCTGGAAGGTTAGGTCCATTAGGGGATTAACGGCGTGCTTTGCCGTCTGCAAGCGGATGACAAAGACCTTTGCATCTTTGTCATCTGCCAGTGGACAGCAAAGATCCCATGTAGGCCAGCCCAGGTAGCTGACACATGGCATGCTATGCCGTGAGCTGGCCGACGGCAAATATGCAAAGGTCTTTGCCATCCGCCAGCGAATGGCAAAGCAACCATATAGGCTAGCCCAGTACCCCCAGGTTGCACACGTAGCTGACACGTGGCAGCTTTGCCATCTGCTGGCTGATGGCAACGATCTTTGCCATCCGCCAGCAGATGACAAAGAGCCTGTACAACCCCTATTTTTCTGTTTTTTTCTAAAATTCATCCAATTTGACACATTTCAAGATACTTTTGATACCTCTCCAACGTATCTACAAATTTTGATTGTTCCATGCTATTATATTATCCATCTTGGATGTTTTATATGCATTTATATGCTATTTTATATGATTTTTGGACTAACCTATTAACCTAGAGCCTAGTGCCAGTTTCTGTTTTTTCCTTGTTTTTGAGTTTTGCAAAAAAGGAATACCAAACGGAGTCCAAATGATGTGCCAATTTTTGATGATTTTTTATGGACCAAGAGAAGCCCCTGGAGTAAAATAGTTGGGCCAAAAGAGTCCCGAGCCATCCACGAGGGTGGAGGGCGCGACCTACCCCCTGGGCGCGCCCCCCTTCCTCATGAGACTGACGCCAAAAATTCCTATAGATACAGAAACACCCGGAAAAAAACCTAGATCAGGAGTTCCGCCACGGCAAGCCTCTGTAGCCACCAAAAACCAATCGGGGCCCTGTTCTGGCACACTGCCGGAGGGGGGAATCATCACTGGTGGCCATCTTCATCATCCCAACGCTCTCCATGAAGAGGAGGGAGTAGTTCACCCTCGGGGCTGAGGGTATGTACTAGTAGCTATGTGTATGATCTCTCTCTCTCTCTCTCTCTCTCTCTCTTTCGTGTTCCTGATATGGCACGATCTTGATGTACAGCGAGCTTTGCTATTATAGTTGGATCTTATGACGTTTCTCCCCCTCTATCTCCTTGTGATGAATTGAGTTTTCTCTTTGAAGTTATCTTATCGGATTGAGTCTTTAAGGATTTGAGAATACTTGATGTATGTCTTGCATGTGCTTATCTGTGGTGACAATGGGATATTCACATGATCCACTTGATGTATGTTTTGGTGATCAACTTGCGAGTTCTGTGACCTTGTGAACTTATCCATAGGGGTTGGCACACGTTTTCGTCTTGACTCTCCGGTAGATACTTTGGGGCACTCTTTGAAGTTCTTTGTGTTGGTTGAATAGATGAATCTGAGATTGTGTGATGCATATCGTATAATCATACCCGCGGATACTTGAGGTGACATTGGAGTATCTAGGTGACATTAGGGTTTTGGTTGATTTGTGTCTTAAGGTGTTATTTTACTATGAACTCTAGGGCTGTTTATGACACTTATAGGAATAGCCCAACGGGTTGATCGAAAAGAATAAATTTGAGGTGGTTTCATACCCTACAATAATCTCTTTGTTTGTTCTCCGCTATTAGTGCCTTTGGAGTGACTCTTTGTTGCATGTTGTGGGATTGTTATATGATCCAATTATGTTATTCTTGTTGAGAGAACTTGCACTAGTGAAAGTATGAACCCTAGGCCATGTTTCAACACATTGCAATACCGTTTTCACTCACTTTTATCATTAGTTACCTTGCTGTTTTTATATTTTCAGATTACAAAAACCTATATCTACCATCCATATTGCACTTGTATCACCATCTCTTCGTCGAACTAGTGCACCTATACAATTTACCATTGTATTGGGTGTGTTGGGGACACAATAGACTCTTTGCTCTTTGGTTGCAGGGTTGTTTGAGAGAGACCATCTTCATCCTACGCCTCCCACGGATTGATAAACCTTAGGTCATCCACTTGAGGGAAATTTGCTACTGTCCTACAAACCTCTACACTTGGAGGCCCAATAACGTCTACAAGAAGAAGGTTGTGTGGTAGACATCAATCTCTTTTCTGGCGCCGTTGCTGGGGAGGTTAGCGCTCGAAGGTATATCTTTAGATCTTGCAATCGAATCTTTTAGTTTCTTGTTTTATCACTAGTTTAATCTATGAAAGAAAACTATAGAAAAATGTAGTTTAGGTTGCCTCATATGCTTCATATTTTTAATGTCTTTCGTGAAAATAAGGATTCCGATAATTGTGCCAAAGTGTTAGAAGAAGAATGCATTAAAAGGTTTGGCACTGAACCTTTGAATAATGAGCATGATTGCAATGTTGTTAGTATGAATTCTCTGAATATCCATGATGCTAATGATATATAAAGCCAAAAGCTTGGGGATGCTATGTTTGATGAAGATCATATTTTTAGTCTCCCAAGTTTTTATGTGCAAATTTATTATGATGAAAGCATGCGTCCTATATATGATGATTATTGTGATGACATGTATGCTATAAAGAATAATGATAACCATGAAACTTGTCATCATGATTTTAACTTTCAATTGGATTATGCCTCACTTGATAGTTATTTTGTTGAATTTGCTCCCACTATTCCCAATGAGAAGAATTTTCCTTATGTCGAGAGTAGTAAAATTTCTATGCTTGTGCATCATGAAAATAATACTTTATGTGATGGTTATATTGTTGAATTCATTCATGATGCTACTGAAAATTATTATGAGAGAGGAACATATGCTTCTACATATTGCAATAATATCAAGTTTCCTCTCTATGTGTTGAAAATCTTGAAGTTCTGCCTGCTTTACCTTCCTATGCAAGTTGATTCCTGTTCCCATAAGTTGTTAGCTCACAAAATCCCTATGCATAGGAAGTGGGTTAGACTTAAATGTGCTAGTCATATTCTTCATGATGCTCTCTTTATATTTCAAATCTTATCTTTTATGTGAGCATCATTGTCATCATCATGCCTAGCTAGAAAGGCATTAAAGAAAAGCTCTTGTTGGGAGACAACCCAATATTTACCCCTACTGTTTTTATGTGTTCACATGATTATGCTACTGTAGTAATCATATTTTATAGCTTTTGTTTCAATAAAGTGCCAAGTAAGACGTTTGGGATGATTTATGGTGATAGTTGATTTGATCTTGCTGAAAAACAGAAAATTTTGCGCTCAGGAAAACAATTCTCATTTTTAACAGAAGGGCGATAAAATACTGATTCTTTTTGCAGAACATTAATGAACAAATTGCTCAGTTTGTTATAATTTTTCAGAATTTTTGGAGTTATATATGTATTCGAGAGCTACAGATTAGTACAGACTGTTCTGTTTTTGATAAATTCTGTTTTCGATGCATAGTTTGCTTGTTTTCTAGTTTCTATGGCTTATATTGCTTAATATAAATTGTAGAAATGATATGGTACAGTAGGCATCATGTGAGAAAAAATATGAATCTTGCCTTGACAGTACCTAAGTGGTGATTTGCTTTCTTATACTAACGGAGCTTACGAGTTTTCTGTTAAGTTTTGTGTTGTGAAGTTTTCAAGTTTTGGGTAAAGATTCGATGGACTATGGAATAAGGAGTGGCAAGAGCCTAAGCTTGGGGATTACCAAGGCACCCCAAGGAGATATTCAAGGACAACCAAGAGCCTAAGCTTGGGGATGCCCCGGAAGGCATCCCCTCTTTCGTCTTCGTTCATAGGTAACCTTACTTGGAGCTATGTTTTTATTCACCAAATGATATGTGTTTTCCTTGGAGCATCATTTTATTTTATTAGGATTTTCTTAATATTATTTAGATTAATATTTTGCATCTTTTACTTAAATAAAAAGGTCAAGTATAGCCTTTACCATGCTTATTTTTCAAGTCCATATGTTGTTGTTTTACAAACAGAAAGTTTGCTGTTATGTTTTGAATATTTGTGAATAGTCAGAACATGATAAAATCTTGAAATTTTTACGCAATGAGTAAAAATAAATTATGTACAGTGTGGTAATTTTTCATAATTTTTGGAGTTAAAGAAGTATGATTCGTCTTGCATTCTTTACAGACTATCCTATTTAGACAGATTGTTGTTATGATTGCATTGTTTGCATATGTTTGCTTGTTTAGTGATTCTATTTGATGATAGGAGTATTAAATATGCATAGGTATTTAGTATGCAATGTGAAATTATATTTCTTGTGATTTTCTACAGTAGAGAATTATAAGGTTTATCATGGATTTATACTAACTTATCTCGCGAGTTCTTGTTGAGTTTGGTGTGGATGAAGTTTCTAAGATTTAGGGAAACCGCGATACGAATGGAATTAAGGAGACAAAAAAGCTCAAGCTTGGGGATGCCCAAGGCATCCCTAGTCAATATTTCAAGAAGTCTCAAGAATCTAAGCTTGGGGATGCCCCGATTGGCATCCCACCTTTCTTCTTCAACAACTATCGTTCAGTTTTGGTTGAGCCTAAGTTTTTGCTTCTTCACATGATATGTGCTATAGTTGCAATATCATTTTTTTGCTTGATGTTTGAATAAAGTAGTTAAGATCTGAAATTTTATTTATGAGAAGGAGTCTTCACATAGTTACATAATTATTCAACTACACATTGTGCTTCGCTTACATCTTTTGGAGTAGTTTGTCGTTCGCTCTAGTGCTTCACTTATATCTTTTTAGAGCACGACAGTGGTTTTGTTTTAAAGAAATGATGAACTCTCATGCTTCACTTATATTATTTTGAGAGTCTTAAACAGCATGGTAATTTTCTTAGGTTATGAATTTAGTCCTAATATGATAGGCATCCAAGAGGGATATAATAAAAACATTCATATAAAGTGCATTGAATACTATGAGAAGTTTGATTCCTTATGATTGTTTTGAGATATGAAGATGGTGATACTAGAGTCATGATAGTGAGTAGTTATGAATTTGAGAAATACTTGTGTTAAGGTTTGTGAGTCCCGTAGCATGCACGTATGGTGAACTGTTATGTAACGAAGTTAGAGCATGAGATATTTTTTGATTGTATTCCTTATGAGTGGCGGTTGGGGACGAGCGATGGTCTTTTCCTACAAATCTATCCCCCTAGGAGCATGCATGTAGTACTCTGTTTTGATAGCTAATAGACTTTTGCAATAATTATTTGAGTTCTTTATAACTAATGTTGAGTCCATGGAAAATGTGCACTCTCATCCTTCTACCATTGCTAGCCTCTCTATTACCGCGCAACTTTCGCCGGTACCATAAACCCACCATATACCTTCCTCAAAACAGCCACCATACCTACCTATTATGGCATTTCCATAGCCATTCTGAGATATATTGCCGTGGAACTTTCCTCCGTTTCGTTTACTATGACACGCTTCATAATTGTCATATTGCTTTGCATGATCATGTAGTTGACATTGTATTTGTGGCAAAGCCACCGATCATAATTTTTTCATACATGTCACTCTTGATTCATTGCACATCCCGGTACACCGCCAGAGGCATTCATATAGAGTCATATTTTGTTCTAAGTATCGAGTTGTAATTCTTGAGTTGTAAGTAAATAAAAGTGTGATGATCTTCATTATTAGAGCATTGTCCCATGTGAGGAAATAAAAAAAGAGAAAGGCCAAAAAAAGAGAAGGCCCAAAAAAATGAGAGAAAAAGAGAGAAGGGGCAATGCTACTAACCTTTAACCACACTTGTACTTCAAAGTAGCACCATGATCTTCATGATAGAGAGTCTCCTATGTTGTCACTATTATATACTAGTGGGAATTTTTCATTATAGAACTTGGCTTGTATATTCCAACGATGGGCTTCCTCAAATGCCCTCGGTCTTCATGAGCAAGCAAGTTGGATGCACACCCACTAAGTTTTCTTTTTGAGCTTTCATACACTTATAGCTCTAGTGCATCCGTTGCATGGCAATCCCTACTCACTAACATTGATATCTATTGATGGGCATCTCCATAGCCCGTTAATACGCCTAGTTGATGTGAGACTATCTACTTCTTTTTGTCTTCTCCACAACCACCTTCTATTCCACTTATAGTGTTATTTCCATGGCTCACACTCATGTATTGCGCGAAAGTTGAAAAGGTTTGAGAACATCAAAAGTATGAAACAATTGCTTGGCTTGTCATCGAGGTTGTGCATGATTTGAATATTTTGTGTGATGAAGATGGAGTATAGCCAGACTATATGATTTTGTAGGGATGAACTTTCTTTAGCCATGTTATTTTGAGAAGACATGATTACTTCGTTAGTATGCTTGGAGTATTATTACTTTTACGTCAATATTAAACTTTTGTCTTGAATCCTTCGGATCTGAACATTGATGCCACTATAAATAAAATTGCATTGATAATTATATTAGGTAGCATTCCACATCGAAAAACCTGTTTTTATCATTTACGTACTCAAGGACGCGCGGGAATTAAGCTTGGGGATGCTTGATACGTCTCCAACGTATCTATAATTTTTTATTGTTCCATGCTATTATATTATCCATCTTGGATGTTTTATATGCTATTTTATATGATTTTTGGGACTAACCTATTAACCTAGAGCCCAGTGCCAGTTTATGTTTTTACCTTGTTTTGAGTTTTACAGAAAAGGAATACCAAACGGAGTCCAATTGACGTGCCAATTTTTGATGATTTTTTATGGACCAAAAGAAGCCCCCGGAGTAAAATAGTTGGGCCAGAAGAGTCCCGAGCCATCCACGAGGGTGGAGGGCGCGCCCTACCCCCCTGGGTGCGCCCCCTACCTTGTGGATGACTCAAAGACCCCCCCCCCCCTGACATGAGACCAATGCCAAAAATTCCTATAAATACAGAAACCCCCGAAAAGAAACCTAGATCGGAGTTCCGCCCCCGCAAGCCTCTCTAGCCACCAAAAACCAATCGGAACCCTGTTCTGGCACCCTACCAGTGGGGGAATCATCACCGATGGCCATCTTCATCTTTCCTGCGCTCTCCATGATGAGGAGGGAGTAGTTCACCCTCGGGGCTCAGGGTATGTACCAGTAGCTATGTGTTTGATCTCTCTCTCTCTCTCGTGTTCCTGATATGGCACGATCCTGGTGTACCGCGAGCTTTGCTATTATAGTTGGATCTTATGAAGTTTCTCCCCCTCTATCTCCTTGTGATCAATTGAGTTTTCCTTTCGAAGTTATCTTATTAGATTGAGTCTTTGAGGATTTGAGAACACTTGATGTATGTCTTGCATGTGCTTATCTGTGGTGACAATGGGATATTCACGTGATCCACTTGATGTATGTTTTGGTGATCAACTTCTGAGTTCTATGACCTTGTGAACTTATCCATAGGGGTTGGCACACGTTTTTGTTTTGACTCTCTGGTAGAAACTTTGGGGCACTCTTTGAAGTTCTTTGTGTTGGTTGAATAGATGAATCTGAGATTGTGTGATGCATATCATATAAGCATACACGCGGATACTTGAGGTGACATTGGAGTATCGAGGTGACATTAGTGTTTTGGTTGATTTGTGCCTTAAGGTGTTATTTTACCACGAACTCTAGGGCAGTTTGTGACACTTATAGGTATAGTCCAACGGATTCATCAGAAAGAATAACTTTGAGGTGGTTTCGTACCCTACAATAGTCTCTTCGTTTGTTCTCCGTTATTAGTGACTTTGGAATGACTCTTTGTTGCATGTTGAGGGATTGTTATATGATCCAATTTATGTTATCCTTGTTGAGAGAACTTGCACTAGTGAAAGTATGAACCCTAGGCCTTGTTTCAACGCATTGCAATACCGTTTTCGTTCACTTTTATCATTAGTTGCCTTGCTGTTTTTATATTTTAAGATTACAAAAACCTATATCTACCATCCATATTGCACTTGTATCACCATCTCTTCGCCGAACTAGTGCACCTATACAATTTTCCATTGTATTGGGTGTGTTGGGGACACAAGAGACTCTTTGCTATTTGGTTGCAGGGTTGTTTGAGAGAGAACATCTTCATCCTACACCTCCCAGGGATTGATAAACCTTAGGTCATCCACTTGAGGGAAATCTGCTACTGTCCTACAAACCTCTGCACTTGGAGGCCCAACAACGTCTACAAGAAGAAGGTTGTGTAGTAGACATCAATCTCTTTTCTGGCGTCATTGCCGGGGAGGTTAGCGCTTGAAGGTATATCTTTAGATCTTCCAATCAAATCTTTTAGTTCATTGTTTTATCACTAGTTTAATCTATAAAAGAAAACTACAAAAAATGGAATTGAGGTTGCCTCATATGCTTCATCTTTTTAGTGTCTTTCGTGAAAATAAGGATTCCGATAATTGTGCCAAAGTGTTAGAAGAAGAATGCGTTAAAATGTTTGGCACTAAATCTTTGAATGATGAGCATGATTGCAATGTTGTTAGTATGAATTCTTTGAATATCCATGATGCTAATGATATGCAAAGCAACAAGCTTGGGGATGTTATGTTTGATGAAGATAATATTTGTAGTCTCCCATGTTTTGATGTGCAAATTTATTATGATTAAAGCATGCCTCCTATCTATGATGATTATTGTGATGACACTTATGCCATAAAGAATAATGATAACCATGAAACTTGTCATCATGATTTTAATTTTCAATTGGATTATGCCTCACATGATAGTTATTTTGTTGAATTTCCTCCCACTATTCCGAATGAGAAGAATTTTGCTTATGTGGAGAGTAGTAAAATTTCTATGCTTGTGCATCATGAAAATAATGCTTTATGTGATGGTTATATTGTTGAATTCATTCATGATTCTACTAAAAATTATTATGAGAGAGGAACATATGCTTCTACATATTGCAATAATATCAAGTTTCCTCTCTATGTGCTGAAAATCTTGAAGTTCTCCTTGCTTTACTTTCCTATGCAAGTTGATTCTTGTTCCCATAAGTTGTTTTCTCACAAAATCCCTATGCATAGGAAGTTGGTTAGACTTAAATGTGCTAGTCATATTCTTCATGATGCTCTCTTTATATTTCAAATCTTATCTTTTATGTGAGCATCATTATAATCATCATGCCTAGCTAGAAAGGCATTAAAGAAAAGCGCTTGTTGGGAGACAACCCAATATTTACCCTACCGTTTTTGTGTGTTCACGTGATTATGCTACTGTAGTAATCATGTTTATAGCTTTTGTTTCAATAAAGTGCCAAGTAAGACCTTTGGGATGATCTAAGGAGATAGTTGATTTGATCTTGCTAAAAACAGAAACTTTTGTGCTCAGGAAAACAATTCTCATTTTTAACATAAAGGTGATAAAATACTAATTCTTTTTGATAAAGATTAATGAACAAATTGCTTAGGTTTTCCTAATTTTTCAGAAGTTTTGGAGTTATATAAGTATTCGGGAGCTACAGATTACTACGGACTGTTCTGTTTTTGACACATTCTGTTTTCAATGCATAGTTTGCTTGTTTTCTAGTTTCTATGGATTATATTTCTTAATATAAATTGTAGAAATGATATCGTATAGTAGGCATCATGTGAGAAAAATTATGTATCTTGTCTTGACAGTACCTAAGTGGTTATTTTCTTTCTTATACTAACGGAGCTTACGAGTTTTCTGTTAAGTTTAGTGTTGTGAAGTTTTCAAGTTTTGGGTAAAGATTCGATGGACTACGGAACAAGGAGTGTAAAGAGACAAAGCTTGGGGATAACCAAGGCACCCCAAGGTAATATTCAAGGACAACCAAGAGCCTAAGCTTGGGGATGCCCCGGAAGGCATCCCCTGTTTCGTCTTTGTTCATCGGTAACCTTACTTGGAGCTATATTATTATTTACCACATGATATGTGTTTTCCTTGCAGCGTAATTTTCTTTTATTAGGATTTGATTGCTGTTATTAGAGTAATATTTTGCATCTTTTACTTATATAAAAAGGTCAAGTATAGCCTTTACCATGCTTATTTTTCAAGTCCATATGTTGCTGTTATAAAACGGAAAGTTTGCTGTTATGTTTTGAATATTTGTGAATAGTCAAAACAAGATAAAATCTTGAAATTTCTACGCACTGAGTAACAACAAATTATCTACAGTTTCGAAATTTTTCATAATTTTTGGAGTTAAATAAGTATGATTCTTCTTGCATTCTTTACAGACTATCGTGTTTCGATAGATTGCTGTTATGATTGCATTGTTTGCATATGTTTGCTTGTTTAATGATTCTATTTGATGATCGGAGTATTAAATATGCAGAGGTATTTAGTATGCAATGTCAAATTATAATTTTAGTGATTTTCTACAGTAGAGAATGATTAGGTTTAGCATGGGTTTATACTAACTTATCTCACGAGTTCTTGTTGAGTTTGGTGTGGATGAAGTTTTTAAGATTTAGGGAAACTGCGATATGAATGGAATTAAGGAGACACAAAAGCTCAAGCTTGGGGATGCCCAAGGCATCCCTAGTCAATATTTCAAGAAGTCTCAAGCATCTAAGCTTGGGGATGCCCCGATTGGCATCCCACCTTTCTTCTTCAACAACTATCGGTCAGTTTTGGTTGAGCCTAAGTTTTCGCTTCTTCACATGATATGTGCTATAGTTGCAGTGCCATTTTATTTTGTTTTTCTTATTGTTTGAATAAAGTACTTAAGATCTGAAATTTTATTTATGATAAGGAGTCTTCACATAGTTACATAATTATTCAACTACCCATTGTGCTTCGCTTACTTCTTTTGGAGTAGTTTGTCGTTTTCTCTACTGCTTCACTTATATCTTTTTAGAGCACGACAGTGGTTTTATTTTGAAGAAATTGATGAACTCTCATGCTTCACTTATATTATTTTGAGAGTCTTAAACAGCATGGTAATTTGCTTAGGTTATGAATTTAGTCCTCATATGATAGGCATCCAAGAGGGATATAATAAAGACTTTCATATAAAGTGCATTGAATAATATGAGAAGTTTGATTCCTTATGATTGTTTTGAGATATGAAGATGGTGATATTAGAGTCATGCAAGTGAGTAGTTGTGAATTTTAGAAATACTTGTGTTAAGGTTTATGAGTCCCGTAGCATGCACATATGGTGAACTGTTATGTAACGAAGTTGGAGCATGAGATATTTTTTGATTGTCTTCCTTATGAGTGGCGGTCGGGGACGAGCGATGGTCTTTTCCTACCAATCTATCTCCCTAGGAGCACGCGCGTAGTACTTTGTTTCGATAGCTAATAGACTTTTGCAATAAGTATGTGAGTTCTTTATGACTAATGTTGAGTCCATGGATTATACGCACTCTCATCCTTCTACCATTGCTAGCCTCTCTAGTACCGCGCAACTTTCGCCGGTACCATATACCTTCCTCAAAACAGCCACCATACCTACCTATTATAGCATTTCCGTAGCCATTCCGAGATATATTCCATGCAACTTTTCTCTATTTCATTTATTATGACACGCTTCATCACTATCATATTGCTTTGCATGATCATGTAGTTGACATTGTATTTGTGGGAAAGCCACCGATCATAATTCTTTCATACATGTCACTCTTGATTCATTGCACATCCCTGTACACCGCTGGAGGCATTCATATAGAGTCATATTTTGTTCTAAGTATCGAGTTGTAAGTAAATAAAAGTGTGATTATCTTCGTTATTAGAGCATTGTACCATGTGAGGAAATAAAAAAACAGAAAGGCCAAAAAAAGAGAATGCCCAAAAAACCAAAAATACAAAAATATGAGAGAAAAAGAGAGAAGGGGAAATGCTACTATCCTTTTACCACACTTTTGCTTCAAAGTAGCACCATGATCTTCATGATAGAGGGTCTCCTATGTTGTCACTTTCATATACTAGTGGGAATTTTTCACTATAGAACTTGGCTTGTATACTCCAACGACGGGCTTCCTCAAATGCCCTAGGTCTTCATGAGCAAGCAAGTTGGATGCACACCCACTAAGTTTTCTTTTTGAGCTTTCGTAGCTCTAGTGCGTCCGTTGCATGGCAATTCCTACTCACTAACATTGATATCTATTGATGGGCATCTACATAGCCTGTTAATACGCCTAGTTGATGTGAGACTATCTCCTTTTGTTTGTCTTCTCCACAACCACCTTCTATTCCACCTATAGTATGACGTCCATGGCTCACGCTCATGTATTGCCTGAAAGTTGAAAAGGTTTGAGAACATCAAAAGTAAGAAACAATTGCTTGGCTTGTCATCGGGGTTGTGCATGATTTGAATATTTTGTCTGATGAAGATGGAGCATAGCCAGACTATATGATTTTGTAGGGATGAACTTTCTTTGGCCATGTTATTTTGAGAAGACATGATTACTTTGTTAGTATGCTTGGAGTATTATTATTTTTATGTAAATATTAAACTTTTGTCTTGAATCCTTCAGATCTGAACATTCATGCCACAATAAAGAAAATTACATCGATAATTATGTTAGGTAGCATTCCACATCAAAAATTATGTTTTTATCATTTACCTACTCGAGGACGAGAAGGAATTAAGCTTGGTGATGCTTAATACGTCCCCAACGTATCTATAATTTTTGATTGATCCATGCTATTAAATTATCCATCTTGGATGTTTTATATGCATTTATATGCTGTTTTATATGATTTTTGGGACTAACGTACTAACCTAGAGCCCAGTGCCAGTTTTTGTTTTTTTCCTTGTTTTTGAGTTTTGCAGAAAAGGAATACCAAACATAGTCCAATTGACGTGCCAATTTTTGATGATTTTTTATGGACCAAAAGAAGCCCCCGGAGTAAAATAGTTGGGCCAGAAGAGTCCCGAGCCATCCACAAGGCTGGAGGGCGCGCCCCCCGCCTCATAGATGACTCGGAGACCCCCCCCCCCCCCCCACGACATGAGACCGACGCCAAAAATTCCTATAAATACAGAAACCCCCGAAAAGAAACCTAGATCGGGAGTTCCGCCACCGCAAGCCTCTGTAGCCACCAAAAACCAATTGGGACCCTCTTCCGTACTACTGCAAAAACAGCTATAGCCAATATGGACACTAATGGCGCACTGTACATGTGGTGCGCCATTACTAAATACTAATGGCGCACCACATCCACGGTGCTCCATTAGTAATTTTTTTTAATTTTTTCAAAACTACTAATGGCGCACCGTGGGAGTGGTGCGCCATTACTAGTTCAACTAGTAATGGCGCACCACTCCCACGATGCGCCATTAGTAATTATGTTTCAAAAAAAATCAATTTTTTTATTTTTATTTTTAGACTACTAATGGCGCACCGTGGGAGTGTTGCGCCATTACTAGTTGAACTAGTAATGGCGCACCATCCCACAGTGCGCCATTAGTAACTTGGCCACCACTTCCACCGAATGCACCCCCCCTACCCCGTGGACCGCCTTTTCAGTTTAAAAAAAATAAAAAAAAGATGGAAATGTCAAAAAAATAAAAGAAAATAAGTTTCCCATGTGATATGTGGTCTAGTTGTTGTGAAAATTTACAAATATGAATTTCGTCTTTATTTGCGAAATCTCTCGAGAATTTGTAAAATGGGCATAACTTTTGCGTACGAACTCGGATGAAAAAGTTTTTTATATGAGAAATCATCTACTCGAAAAGTTACATCCGAATTTAACGGGGGGAACCCGGTTAAACATTTTCAAAATCCTCAAAAACCTAACAGAAAAAAAGATACGGGGCTTTTAAGATCTGGAGAGGCAAAAAAATTCAAAAAAAATTCAAACTTACTAATGGCGCACCTGCCCATGGTGCGCCATTACTATCTTCCCGCCTTCAAGATTCAAAATAAGTTAAAAAAATAAAAAAAGTTACTAATGGCGCACCTACCCATGGTGCGCCATTAGTATCTTCCCGCCTTCAAAATTCAAAATAAATCAAAAAAATTAGTAATGGCGCACGTGCCCGCGGTGCGCCATTACTATGCCGTATATATGGCTGGGTGTGGTCCTCTCCTCCTTACCTCTTCATTCTTCTCCTCCAATCCACCTCTCCTCCACTCCATCTCCTCCTCTCCTCCACTCCATCTTCCCTTCTCTCCTCCACCATACTACCCTCCTCCTCTCCAGTGACCTCCTCCTCTCCTCCACTCCATCTTCCCTTCTCTCCTCCACCATACTACCCTCCTCCTCTCCAGCGACCTCCTCCTCCTCCTCTCCGACGACCTCCTCCTCCCTCCTCTCCTCCCCTCCCCTCCCCTCACGGTTTCTCCTCCCTCCTCTCCGGTGAGCTCCTCCTCCCTCCTCTCCGGTGAGCTCCTCCTCCCTCCTCTCCGGTGAGCTCCTCCTCCCTCCTCTCCTCCCATCCCCTCATGGTTTCTCCTTCCTCCTCTCCGATGCTCCGGTGAACTCCTCCCCGGCGACCTCCTCCTCCTCTCCGGCGATGTAGGCGAGCGCCTCTCCGGTGACCTCCTCCTCCTCGTCTCCGGTGAACTCCTCTCCGGCAAAAGAACACGGCAAAAGAACGTACAAGATCCAAAAATAGGAACAAAATTTGAAATAATATCGTGCCAAAAAACGAGCAAAAAAACGAGCAAAAAATGGGCAAAAAATCACGATCCAGATCCAAATTCAAAATTCAAAAATAGCAATGGCGCACGGTGGGGGTTAGACGGTGCGCCACTACTATTTTCCCGCCTTCAAAATTCAAAAATACTAATGGCGCACCGTGGCCTATACTAATGGCGCACCAGTGGCCTATACTAATGGCGCACCGTGGCCTATACTAATGGCGCACCAGTGGTGCGCTATTAGTAAAAAATACTAGTGGCGCACCAGTAGTGCGCCATTAGTAGGCAAAACTGGTGCGCCACTAGTTGGCCTTCTCCTAGTAGTGCCGGCACCATGCCGGAGGGGGGAATCATCACTGGTGGCCATCTTCATCATGCCGGCGCTCTCCATGACGAGGAGGGAGTAGTTCACCTTCGGGGCTGAGGGTATGTACCAGTAGCTATGTGTTTGATCTATCTCTCTCTCTCTCGTGTTCCTGATATGGCACTATCTTGATGTACCGCGAGCTTTGCTATTATAGTTGGATCTTATGATGTTTCTCGCCCTCTATTTCCTTGTGATGAATTGAGTTTTCCCTTTGAAGTTATCTTATTAGATTGAGTCTTTAAGGATTTGAGAACACTTGATGTATGTCGTGCATGTGCTTATCTGTGGTGACAATGGGATATTCACGTGACCCACTTGATGTATGTTTTGGTGATCAACTTGCGAGTTCTGTGACCTTGTGAACTTATGCATAGGGGTTGGCACACGTTTTCGTCTTGAATATCTGGTAGAATCTTTGGGGCACTCTTGGAAGTTCTTTGTGTTGGTTGAATAGATGAATCTGAGATTGTGTGATGCATATCGTATAATCATACCCACAGATACTTGAGGTGACATTGGAGTATCTAGGTGATATTAGGGTTTTGGTCGATTTGTGTCTTAAGGTGTTATTCTACTATGAACTCTAGGGCCATTTGTGACACTTATAGGAATAGCCCAATAGATTGATCGAAAATAATAACTTTGAGGTGGTTTTGTACCCTGCAATAAATTCTTGGTTTGTTCTCCGCTATTAGTGACTTTGGAGTGACTCTTTGTTGCATGTTGAGGGATTGTTATATGATCCAATTATGTTATCCTTGTTGAGGGAACTTGCACTAGTGAAAGTATGAACCATACACTTCAAAAATATACACTTCCGTGATGATACGTGTTTGTCACAGTACGTCACGTTTTTTATCATGCATGTACATCCATGATGATTTTATGACAGTATCAAGATAGTCATACCTGCGCTATCGTTGAAGTGTTCCATGACATTACCAAAATTATCATCACGGAAGTGTCCACTTCCATGACGATAAACCGCGCATCATAGAAGTGTGTAACATCCCAAATTTTCAATTTGGAATGTTATACACTAGATCATCATTGCATATCATAATTTATTGCATTTTGGCAGATCCTAAAAAATTCTACGCAAATCCAGGACCCTCGGAGAGAGTTGAGGATTTCGTTATTTTCATATATGAGTTTTCTCAAATTTTGAAAATAGGATCATTTGATTTTATTTATTTTATCTTCAATTATTTCTATTATCAAAATATGAGAGAGGGAATAAAATGACTTTCCCAAAATAAAGAAATTATTGAGGATTTAATAAAAAAATCAAATTAGATTTTATTTGGATTTATTTGCTATTTATTTGAATTTAGGAAAAATGCGAGTTTTTCAAAATTGCATTTAGGCCCCGAATAAATGTTTTTCCTGTGTGGCTTGATTTTAGAAGCCGGGGAAAATTTAATTCGGGATTTTCTGACTCCGTTTAGTATTCCTTTTGTTTTTTTCTCTGAGCGTAACTATTTAAAAAAACGAACCGACCTAACGGGCCGTGTCCGACCCGGACACTAGGCCCGGCCGGCTTTATAAGCCGGGGAAGGCCCAGCCGGGCCCCTCAAACCCTAGTCACCCCGCCTCCGCCGCCTTTGCCCCCGCCACTGTCGGACCACCGCGCCGCCGCCCGCCGGAGGTTTTTCTTGAAAAACCGTTCGGTGTTTTTCGGTTTTTCGTTCGGGTTTTTTAGTTTCTTTTTTTTATAAATCGGTTTTTCCGGTTTATTTAATTAGTGAGCGTTCGCTCGTTCGTTCGTTTTAACGAACGCGTTCATTGGTTAGATCCAGATAACGAACGTTCATTCGTTAATCTGTTCGTCGTTTTTCTTTTTTCTTGGATTAAATCCGCGATTTTTCTGATCGCGATTCCTGATCTGATTTTCGTTTTAGTATAACTTTTCACTCGTTTATCGGAATCAGGCGATTCATGCGGCTGGAGTTTCGTCTCGAAACCCTCTTTCCATTTAACCAACTCAAACAAGTTTTTGCCATTATAAAAATTGCCCTAGATCTAGAATAGTAAACGAAGCCTGTTTCTTTTGCTGTTTGTCTTTCGTTGCCTCGTTCGATTTGATTCTTTTTGCCAACCGGAGTTCTTAAGTTGAACTTTCTGGTTTTACCTGTCCATTAGATGAGTACTTATTGCATGCTTGGTTGTTTGCGATAGAGTACCCGAAGTGCGCCGCTTGCTACTGTGAATCGCTAGGTTTCCCGGATCATCAGCAAGGTAAGTAACACTTTGATCATACTTCCAATTACCCAGTTTTATTGCATTAGATCAATTCTCACACCTTGCATGTTTAGGATCTAATTTAAATTGTGGGTTTGGGAAGTAGTTGAGGTAGTACCTATTACCCGTTTATTATCAAACCTTTGGGAGTTACTTCTACGTTTGCTTATTATGCTATGCTATGCTAGTAGACGTGGATTGGGTGAGTGTATCCATGACAGATGTGAGATTGTTAAATTAATGGTTTGTCTAAGGTGGCAACTTAAATACATATCTGGGTGGATTGAGGCACCAGGGTATTCCAGCGATTGCCTGTTTTTCTTTTGGACCGCCACCCAGGATCAAAGGGATCATGAGATTATTCATGCTAGAAGCTTCCGTGTGCAGCCACAAGCTACTATGGGCTCTAGCATAGTTGACTAACTCGTGCGAACTCTTACAGTGGTAGACTAGCAGATGTAGGGGAAAGTAGGTGTAACGGTCTACTTGATCGTAAGGTGCTAGCGCTTTTGAAAGACTATGTCTCGGTCATCCGTTTCTCAAACACCATGCAGTGCGAGAAATCCAACGGAGGAGATCGAGTCTTGTGGGGAAAAGTGCGCAAACCTCTGCAGAGTGTATAAACTAATCATGGTTAGCCGTGTCCCCGGTTATGGACATCTTGAGTATCTAGTACATGGATTATCATGTGAATCTCATCATGTTACTCTAATTAATTTTGTTGGGTTTGTTTAATGATGATGCTTAATTGGGATTGTGAATGCTGTCAACCATTCTCAATGTTTAACAACAACCATGATAGTTAAATAAAATTTATTCCTTTGCAGTAGGGAAAAATTGGCTTTTCACAAAACTGTAACCATAGAGCTTTCCACCAACCAAATATGCATATAGTATAGCCTGTATCTTTCATTACTCTCTATGTGTTACATTGCCAGCATATTCCATGCGCTGACCCGTTTCGGGCTGCAACGTTCATGTTGCAGACTTTTCAGACGACTAGTAAGGTGCTTTTAGATCGTGGTTCTATACTCAGTGATGCCGTTGGAGTTGACGGAATCACTTATCTTCCAAGCCTTCCGCTGTTATCGTTATTAGATGGCCTTAAGCCATATTTATTGTAATAAGTTCTCTTTTGAGACACTCGATGTAATAAGTGTGTGATTAATACTCTGTTATAAATCCTTCAAGTACTGTGTGGTGTCAGCATTACTGATCCAGGGATGACACCTGAGCACAGAGATTGGACCGTTTGAGGTCTGGTCACTACAAAGTGCTTTCGTCAAGGGTGACCGACACGTGGCATCCATCATAACGGCTCGCCATTAAGCTATCGGGTCGAGTTTCAGATCTGATAACCCGTTAACAGCCCAGACCAATGGTGATTTTCCACATGTAAAATTCTCATTGGCCGGAGGAAACACGTGTCTGCTCCTTGGTGGGCCAGATGTCGCCCGTCCATTGGAGGAGACATGCCTATGATACATCGACACATGGCAGGGCCCAACAGAGACCTATATAGGTTAAATGGGCCGGCCCAACTAAAGGCCCACAAGATTTTGCGGACCATAACAGGCCGGCCCAACTAAAGGCCCACAAGATTTTGCGGACCATAATGGGCCGACCCAGCTAAAGGCCCACAAGATTTTGCGGACCATAATGGGTCGTCCCAGCTAAAGGCCCACAAGATTTTGTGGACCATAATGGGCCGGCCTAGATAAAGGCCCACAAGATTTTGCCGACCATAATGGGCCTGCCCAGCTAAAGGCCCACAAGATTTTGAGGACACTAGTGGGTCGGCCCATTCACAGGCTGCCATGTTTTGGGCAAAATGCCGACCCATATTTGATCCGGTCCATTAACAGCCTGCCACATTCCGGGCCTAATAAAGGCCCATATGAGATCCGGCCCGTTAAAAGCCTACCATGTTATGGACCAAATTACGACCCAGATAAGATCTGTCCTTTAAGAGGCTTTGGGCCAAATTATGGACCATATCAGATTCGGCCCGTCAACTGGACGCTATACTTCTGGGCCCACTTGCTAAAGGCCCATTTAGTAATTCGGCCTGATATTAGTTTCGGCCTGTTAAAGGCCTGTTTAACATTTCGTCCCTATATTTATTTTGGCCTGTTAAAAGCCCATCATATAGTTGGGCCTAACTACGGCCCGGTTTGTATCGGGCCTGCTCACAACCGATAATCTGATTGGGCCAAACAAGGACCGAGACAATTTTGACCTGTTAACGACTTGTGATGTGATTGGCACAATCATGGGCCGGGGTCTATTTCGTCCTGCTGCCGGCCCGTGAGTTGTTCGGCACGTTTCAGGCCCAACATACTTTTCAGCCTCCTAAAAGTCCATTGAGTTTTCTTGCGAAAATATGGCCGACGGTTTACTCGGCCTATTAAAGGCCTGAATCTACTTGTGGGCCAGTTTACATTTAAGCCTGTTAACGGAGCGAGATGACTGGGCCCATGATGCGGATCATACATAGTGATTTGCATGATGGCCCGATTATGTACAGTAATTTTACGGTTTGGCTGGGTTACTACGAAGACAGGATATATATACAGTAAAATAACTGCAGCATCATGAATAAGAAAAAACCTAGAATATACAATAAAGAGATTACGGCATATTACATCCACTGGGCAACAAAGTTCGCCACTATGATAATAAAGCACAAGCAGACAGCATATTACATACACTGGGCATCAAAGATCATCACCAGTGCAAACAAACACGCCAACAAAATAATATACAAAACCGTCAGCACTTCAATAGAGTTCAAGAAAGGTTAGCCCTGCTCGGGGGCTGCAGCGCAAGCAGCTGAGCAAGCTGACGAGACTATGCTTGTTTGACACTTATATCCTCCTCACTCTGAAAGATAAACAAGCAGGCAGATGACAGGTTTTGCACATATAAGTATGAGTGCTGATGAGGGAGTCCTGGATTAGGGGGTGTTCGGGTAGCCGGACTATTCCTTCAGCCGGACTCCTGGACTATGAAGATACAAGATTGAAGACTTCGTCCCGTGTCCGGATGGGACTTTCCTTGGCGTGGAAGGCAAGCTTGGCGATGCGGATATTCAAGATCTCCTACCATTGTAACCGACTCTGTGTAACCCTAACCCTATCCGATGTCTATATAAACCGAAGGGTTGTAGTCCGTAGGGGATCAACTCCATACACAACAATCATACCATAGGCTAGCTTCTAGGGTTTAGCCTCCTTGATCTCGTGGTAGATCTACTCTTGTACTACCCATGTCATCAATATTAATCAAGCAGGAGTAGGGTATTACCTCCATCGAGAGGGCCCGAACCTGGGTAAAAAACATCGTGTCCCTTGTCTCCTGTTACCATCCGGCCTTGACGCACAGTTTGAGACCCCCTACCCGAGATCCGCCGGTTTTGACACCGACATTGGTACTTTCATTGAGAGTTCCTCTGTGTCGTCGCCTTTAGGCCCGATGGCTCCTTTGATCATCAACAACGATGCAGTCCAGGGTGAGACTTTGCTCCCCGGACAGATCTTCGTCTTCGGTGGCTTCGCTCTGCGGGCCAATTCGCTCGGCCACCTGGAGCGGATCGAAAGCTACGCCCCTGGCCATCAGGTCAGGTTTGGAAGCCTAAACTACACGGCTGACATCCACGGGGACTTGATCTTCGACGGATTCGAGCCATAGCCAAGCGCGCCGCACTGTCTCGATGGGCATGATATAGCTCTGCCGCCGAACAGCGCCTTGGAGGCGGCATACGCATCGGTTCCGACCACTAACTCGGAGCCTATTGCGCCAATGGAGGATGAACGGTTGGAGTCACCTCAGGGGCTGCGATCCCGAAAGCGATCGAGCCGAACGCTAGCCCCGCACTCTGCACTACCCGTGACTCCGAGGATCCGGACTCCTCTCCGGACTCCGAACCCCCCGCGCCCCTGCCAATCGAATCCGATTGGGCACCGATAATGGAGTTCACCGCCGCAGACATCTTTCAGCACTCGCCTTGTGGCGATATCCATAACTCTCTCAAGTATCTCTCCTTATCAGAAGAGCCCTGGCCGAACTACGGTCAGCGAGGATGGGATACGAACGATGAAGAAATTCAAAGCCCACCCACCACCCACTTGGTAGCCACTATCGACAATTTAAACGACGTGCTCAACTTCGACCCCGGAGACATCAACAGCATGGATGACAATGCAGGAGATACTGACGAACCAATGCCCATAGGGCATTGGACAGCCACCTCATCTCACGATGTGTACATGGTGGATACCCCTAAAGGAAAGGACAATGAGGAAAAAGGGGATGGGACGGGAGATCGACCCCCCGAAAAGCAATCAAAGCGTTGGTGTAAACGCCGACCCAAGCCCCGCCTCGACAAAAACCCAGCCATAGAGCAGGACGAGCCGGTAGACGACGAGCAGGCCTTAGAGCAACCGTCCGAACAGGGCAACGCGGATAGAGAAACCGAACATCCCTCCTCCGGCGAAAACGGCATTCCGGACGACCTCACGCCAAATAAACCTCAAGAGCAGAAGAATCTCCATGAGAGGCTCGTTGCAACTGTACGCAGCCTAAAAAAGCAGAAGCGGAAGCTAAAAACAGCGGAAGATGCACTCCGGATTAGATGGAGCAAAGTAATCAATACCACAGATAAGTACGGCGACAGTTGCCGCACTAAAAGCTATCCGAAAAGAAAGCTACTGCCTGAATTCGACGAAGAGGCCCTAGAGCCCTCGCATTCAAAAAATGAAAGAGCCACACGGTCGGATAGACGACCCATAAAGCGGCAAGCGGCGCCGCACCTAAATCAGCATGCGACCCACTTAAGGATTCGTATCACGGCCCAGTCAGGTCCATTTATGGGCCAAGAAAGCAAGCTCTCGTAAGCAACGCTATGAAGCCATCATCAGAATCCGGCACACCCAAATACAGGGGCGGCGCACACACCCTATGTTTCACCGATGAGGTTCTGGACTATGAATTCCTAGAGGGATTCAAACCCGTAAACATAGAGGCATATGATGGAACAACAGACCCTGGAGTTTCGATCGAGGATTATATCCTCCACATACACATGGCTAGAGGAGATGATCTCCACGCCATAAAATATCTACCCCTTAAGCTTAAAGGGCCAGCCCGGCATTGGCTTAAAAGCCTTCCCGAAAACACAATTGGAAGCTGGGAAGAGCTCGAGGATGCTTTCTGAGCAAACTTTCAAGGGACCTATGTCCGCCCTCCGGATGCAGACGATCTTAGTCACATAACTCAACAACCCGGAGAATCAGCTCGGCAGTTCTAGAATAGATTCCTCACTAAAAAGAATCAGATAGTCGACTATCCGGACGCCGAAGCCTTAGCAGCTTTCAGGCATAAGGTCCGAGACGAATGGCTCGCCAGACACCTCGGCCAAGAAAAGCCAAGAACAATGGCCGCACTAACAAGCCTCATGACCCACTTTTGTGCAGGGGAGGACAGCTGGTTGGCAAGGTGCAGCCCCAGTGACCCAAGTACATCCGAAACTAGGGATGGAAACGGAAAACCGCGACGCAACAAGGACCGTCGCTGGACTAAGGACAAAAGTCCAAAGAGCACGGTAGTCAATGCCGGATTCAAAGGCTCACGACAAAAATAGGAAAAATCGCCCCCCCAGGATAACAGGGACGATCCATCCAACCTAAATAAAATCCTGGACAGGATATGTCAGATACACAGTACTCCCGGGAAGCCTGCTAACCATACCCACAGAGACTGTTGGGTTTTCAAACAATCCGGCAGACTAAATGCCGAACACAAGGGGCTCGACACACCAAGCGAAGATGAGGACGAACCCCAAAAGAAGAGCACCAGGAAACAAAAGAGCATCCCACAAGAAGTAAAAACAGTGAACTCACTTCACATAACAAAACGTGCGGCGCCCGTAAAGGTATGCACCACACGGCCCATCCCCAAAGGGTCTCGCCACTGGTTGTCAAAACCGATCATCTTCGATCAGCTAGATTATTCTAGGAATATCAAGAATGTAGGCTGGACTGCCTTGATACTCGATCCAATAATTGGCAGACTCCAGTTTTCAAATGTCCTTATGGACGGCGGCAGTGGACTAAACCTGATATATCAGGATACAATCCAGCACATGGGGATAAACCCAGCAAGAATCCGTCGCAGCAAAACCTCATTTCAAGGGGTAATACCTGGTCCGGACACCCATTGTATGGGTTTCCTCCGGCTCGAAGTCATATTCGGCTCGGCCGATAACCTCCACCGCGAAAAGCTGACCTTCCATATCGTCCCGTTCTCAAGTCGCTATCAAGCACTACTGGGCGCGAAGCTTTCGCTCGCTTTAACGCAATACCGCATTATGCATCTATTACGCTTAAGATGCATGGTCCACGAGGCATCATCTCTTTGAAGGGGAAGCACTAAAGTGCGCCTCCCCAAGCGGAGGACTGTGCGGCCGCTTTGACAGCCCCACAGCAAAACGGCCTCACCAGCGAGAAAACTTCGAAATAGGTCATTAAAGACCACGAACGCGGATAGACGAGTTCGGTGCAAAATCATCATTGATGCAGGCCTAGAAGCCATATACCCCCGCACTAGGGGCTCCACGCATATACAATAAGAGACAATAAAGCTCAATATATCTTACTTTATACTTTGTTTATTTTAAACTTTTTTCGGCACGACCCATTTTCAACTCAGTTCCTCTCTTTTACAGATGAACGTCGTGTGGCGCCCATCCAGGATACGGCACAACGGAGACACAGGCGCAGACGTGCAGTAGGGACCCGTCCTAAAGGATTCTTTTTAGATTAAGACCCTGCGTAAACCTTTTTTACTGTCTCTTGTTGCTACACATCCCCTGGTTTTTTCTTTCTGATATAACCAAGGAGGAGGCTGGCGTCTTGGCATGTGGCCATGTCAGAATTTTTGCACGTACCTGGACACTAGGGGCTTTTTTTTAATAAAGAGTGTTGTTTCGCCCGCACTCACAAAGACCGAACACCTTAGGGAGTGTTCGGCGTCGCGAGTTTTGGCATTATATGCATCAGCTCCGAATCATGTCTTTGGTCAAATGTTGGGTTGCCCGGCTCCTGAGTTCGGCTACCTTACGTTCCGCTTTATTGGCTAAGGTAGCTCCAGGAGAACTACTGCGATTGTGCCCCCGGTTCAGCCGGGCGAGCACCTCAGTAGAGAAAGCCGAAAACTGACTGTCATGATGTAGCGTGAGACTGGTCAACCACTCGATGACCTATCGGAATCTATCGGATTCCTCCGCTTTAACGAAGGGCCGCTTCCCGGTCAGGCACATACGCGCCCCGAATTCGGACGAGCGCAGTTGCCACCAAGGAGCTACCTAAAGAGTCTCATTGTCAAACTCCTATGGCTAAGTGAAAGTGTTAAAGCATTATAGTCCGGTTGCCTGGCCCGCTGCGCTATCACCTCCTTTGTAGGACCAAGACGTTGGGTTAAGTGTGAAAATGCGTCTTCTGCGAGCACCCCCGCACTATGTGCGTGGGGGCTGAAGCCAACGACTGCCATCTTTCAGATTATATATATATATATATATATATATATATATATATATATATATATATATATATATATATATATATATATATATAACAGCCACACAGGAGGTGTTCCCAATACTTGGAGGCACAAGTATAAAAAAGGCCACTACAGTTTATCAAAATATTACTTTATAATTACATATGCTATCATAACATAGCATCTTTCGGGCACTGCGTCTCTATTACACGAGCGCCTTCAAGAACTTCCTGAAAATAGGGCTCGGAGGGTACTCGGCTTTTGTCCGAATCTCGGGACGCAACAACGGTGGTCTCCATCTCTGCCCAGTATGTCTTAACACGGGCAAGAGCCATCCTAGCGCCCTCTATGCATGCTGACCTCTTCATTGCATTTATACGCGGCACCGCGTCAAGGAATTGCGGCACCAAGCTGAAATAACTCTTCGGCTCCGATCTCCCCGGCCATAGGTGACCCATGACGTACTTCATGGCGAGTCCAGACAACCTATTCAGTTCGGCCCATTGAGCCAAACGATCATCGACTGCCAGTGGACGCTCTGGATTGTGAAACTGCGACCAGAAAAGCTTTTCCACTTCACGATCTTTCTGATCTTGAAAGTGTTCGGTCGCATCAGCAGCACTCGCTGCCAAGTCCAGATAGGTATCCTCCACACTCCACATCCGGTCCAACAGAGCAAACTTCGGATCACAAAATTTCCTTCGCAGCATAAAGGGCTTTCCAGCCGCAATCTGTTCGGCCTGACGCAGCTCCTCCTTCGCAGCTCTCATCGCAGAGCGAGCGTCCTTGGCATCGGCAACGGCCTTCTCTAAGTCCGTCTGTCTCGCCCGGTCTTCTTTCTCAAGAAGTTTGCAACGGTCTGCAGCGCTCTTTAACTTCTCGGCCATCTCGGCCATCTCTTCTTTGCTTCGGCAGTGAGCAGCCTGTTCGGCTCTCAGCTCTTCAAGGGCCTTCTCGGCAGCCGCATCGCTTTTTCTGGCTTGCTCCTTAGCTGAGGCAAGTTCTGCCATAAGATTCTCCACGGCGGCCGTACCATCTACGTCAAGCACACACATTGTAAGACACTGGCATGAAGCTCCTCTTACCTGATGCCACCCAAAGAATTACATACCTTGAGCCTCATCAAGCCGCTTGTTGACAAGCGCGATGTCGGCATCTGCCACATCCAGTTGCCGCTTTAGTTCGGCTACATCATCAGTTCGGCTAGATTCCGGACACCTCGCCACCTACATTCAAATGCGACATCTTAGACCTGGGATTATGATCCTCTGCACGCCGTCATTTCTTAACAACGTGCAGAGTCTCAGGGGCTACTATCTACATAGGGCGCATCTTACTTATGCGCAACTGACAAAAGTGTACACTATCTAACGTACCTCAAGACCCGTCAGTAAACTTTTAACGGCCTCATGCAATCCGCTTTCTGCGGATGAAATCCTTTCAATCACCGTGCCCATCAATGCGCGGTGCTCCTCTGAGATAGAAGCTCGCCCCAGCAGAATCTTTAGCTCCTCCGGCCGAGCACCAGACGGTGCCGGACTTGTCCTATGGCCTCTTTCGAAGGCCGCATGCAGAGAGCCTTGGGGGGCCACATAGCTATCTTCCGCCCCTGCCGGATTCAGAGAAACCCTCCGCGACGACACCTCAGGGTCGCCCGCCCCGCTAGGCGGTACGGCAGGGGGAGGCATCCCGCTCTCCATCATCTCCGGAAGAAGATCCCCCGAAGACAAGCTCTGCTGAGAAGGGCTGAGGTCCGAGCTACAAGGTAAAATTTCGGTCAATCTTCTCAAATATAAATCAAGGATTTCTTTCATCCCTCAAAAGGGAAACCTCTCTCTACTTACGGCTCGCTGGAGGGCTGATCCCTTTGAGGGCGTAGTTCGGCCGAGGAACTCCCCGGTGTCGGACCCTCTGACGAGGATTTTCTCCCCCGCTTCGCGGCCATGGTCTCCGGGTCATCATAGGCGGCGCTCTTCTTCCCCTTGGGAGAGGAATTGTCGGTTCCTCCCTTCGGAGCAGTCTCCTTCGAGGAGGCCATAGTTCCCTTGTCCTTCCCCTTATTTCCCTCCAAAGGCATTATCTTCAACATCCTGACAAGCACGAGATCCGGCCTAGTTTCGGGAAGGGGAGCCGGACACCTGATCAGCTTTACCTTCGCTATCCACTCCTGTTTAAAAGGACAGCTCTTTTAAGGGCAAGTTTATGACGATCATATGGATAGTAGGTCCGGGCACAAGGTTACTTACTTCGGTATCCGGGCGATTGCAGCTTAGGCCTGCGTCCTCGGTCAAATCCGGACACATCATTTGTGATCCGAAGAACAGTTTATACATCTCCACGGGCGTTGCGCCCATAAAATGATGGAGAGCTCGTGGTCCCTCCGGATTAAACTCCCACAGACGAAGGGAGCAACGTTTGCCGGGCAGTGTTCGGCGAATCAGCATGACCTGCGTCACCTTGACCAGGTTGAGGTCTCTTTCTAAGAGATCCCTGATGCGGCCCTGCAACAAGGGCACGTCTTTGGATAACCCCCAATCTAATCCTTTGTTGACCCATGATGCTAGCCGTGATGGAGGACCCGAGCGAAAGGCAGGAGGTGCCGCCCACTTGGCGCTCCTGGGAGCGGTGATATAGAACCATTCTTGTTGCCACAAGCCGAGCTCCTTTTGAAAGGAGCCCTCGGGCCATGGAGCATCAACATTCTTACTTATGACAGCGCCTCCACACTCTGCGTGCCATTCCGCGATCATCTTCGGCTCCACTCCAAAAGTCTTGAGCCATAATCCGAAGTGAGGGGTGACACGGAGGAACGCTTCGCACACAACGATGAATGAGGAAATGTGGAGGATGGACTCCGGAGCTAAGTCATGAAATTCCAGCCCGTAATAAAACAGCAGCCCCCTCACGAAGGGATCCATCGGGAAGCCTAACCCCCGAAGGAAGTGAGACATGAACACTACGCTCTCACCGGGCTGGGGACTGGGAATAGCCTGCCTTTGAGCAGGCAACCTATGCGAAATTTCGGCGGTCAAGAACTTAGCCTCTCTCAACTTTAGCACATCCTCCTCCGTGACGGAGGAGGACATCCATCGGCCTTGAAGGTCGGAACCGGACATTGTTGAAGGTCCGAAGCGCCTGGAATCTGGAGCCTAGGGTGTTGGAACTCGAGGCGACGGGCGAACTCGTTTGAGATTGGAAAAAGGAGTAAGGCCTTGGTCTCTTTATAAGAGGTTGAATACCAGGAGCCCTCCCCGTAACCGCTTAGGACTCGCTTTTAATCGAGAAAACATGCTAACGGGCTCGATTGGGTTACCCACGTCCGTATTGATGAGAATCCCGTAAAAGGGGGGCACACGATCTCTGCTTTGACAAGACGTGCCAAGGAAACCGCCTCGCAAAACACGCTAAGGTGGAAAAGTGAAAACGATTCGAGTAAAGGACTTGGCTGTAGTGTGACGACGCACTGCGGAATACGTCAGCAGATTTGATTTGTGTTAATATTTTTCTCCCTATGGCAATATGTGGAAGCTTATTTTGCGGAGCCGGACACTACTCTTGGTGTCTACAATCTTCTATGAAGGACTTGGAGGAGGAACCCGCCTTGCAATGCCGCAGACAATTTGCACACCGGACTCGTCGTCATTGAAGCCTGGTTCAGGGGCTACTGAGGGAGTCCTGGATTAGGGGGTGTTCGGGTAGCCAGACTATTCCTTCAGCCGGATTCCTGGACTATGAAGATACAAGATTGAAGACTTCGTCCCGTGTCCGGATGGGACTTTCCTTGGCATGGAAGGCAAGCTTGGCGATGCGGATATTCAAGATCTCCTACCATTGTAACCGACTCTGTGTAACCCTAACCCTATCCGGTGTCTATATAAACCGGGGGGTTGTAGTCCGTAGGGGATCAACTCCATACACAACAATCATACCATAGGCTAGCTTCTAGGGTTTAGCCTCCTTGATCTCGTGGTAGATCTACTCTTGTACTACCCATATCATCAATATTAATCAAGCAGGAGTAGGGTATTACCTCCATCGAGAGGGCCCGAACCTAGGTAAAAAACATCGTGTCCCTTGTCTCCTGTTACCATCCGGCCTTGACGCACAGTTCGGGACCCCCTACCCGAGATCCGCCGGTTTTGACACCGACAGCTGACAATTCATCACATTTCTTACTGACGAATAAAGTGACACAGTTTAAAATAGCATTAACACAATATGGTATTATTCAGGTCAAGACAAGGCTGGAAATGACATTATGAAGGAGTTGGCAGCTTCACGACACCACTGGATTACAGATCAAGAACTCATAAGTATCAATGGTTAGTGTGCTGTCAATTTATCCCATTTCAGATTGGCAAATAAAGAGATGGTTTAAATAATAGTAGAATGATATGACATTGTTCATAGTTAAGACATTGCAGAATATGACATTATGCTATAGTGGGTAGGTTCACGACACCACTGGATTACGGATCAAGAACAAAAGCATACATGCAGTGCAAAAGAAGATCACTTGCTCTGGATTGTTTAATTTACATGGTATGAAGAAGGAACTTGGTTGTACAACTGAAAACTTAAATTGAGAAGGAAAAAACTTTTGTTTATGAACTACATAATAAACTTTAAACATGCAATTTGATGCAAACACCAAAAATAAACAGTTGTTGCAGTCATGCCTAACCAAATATACACAACAAATTTTGAAGGCTTGAGAAGGACAAACTTACATTATTGGTGAAGACAGGCTCTATAAAGACCTTGTCCATGTTGACGGGGGGGGGGGGCAATTCAAGAAGTTTACCACATAATCTTCTTCATAAGCATTGCCTTTATTCTACATTTTGTTAAGAGTAAATATAGATGTGATAATATAAGAAAAATGGAGAATATTTAAGATAAGATGAAGAGTGATGCTACATAACCAAGTAGCTGTAAATGTAAGTACAACGATACAGGCAAAAGGTACAGCCAAGAGCAATGCAGAGCTAAACTTCTTCAGTACCATCGGTGTTATCCAACCTTATGGTAAGAGTAAATATAGATCTGATGTGTAGAAAATGGAGGGCAAAGGAAAATAAGCTGCAGAGCGATGGTACATGTACAACTAGATGTCAATATAAGTACACTGCTAAAGGACAACAGCTACTTACAAGAACAATGCAGAGCTAAAAAAATTCATTGGCATTGGATATTTCTACACTAATGTAACCATTCATACATATCAGATACTTTGGAGCGAAAAATTGATAAGCCAGTTGTCACAGAATGAACCAGGTATGTATGCAAGTACAGTGATACAGGACAACAGGTACTAACAAGAGCAAAGTAGCGGGCAGCATATTTGCGATATCCTGTCATCCTTTTCAAACCGGAATTCTTCTTCGAGGAGATTTCCTGCAAAAAAGATCCGTAAGGCACATGCGGAAAAGTAGAAGTTCAAATTTTCATGTGATATCATAGACAATACCTCATGCTAGGAACGAGACCAGTGCATAACATGGTTTTTCCATTCAATGTCTTCTAAATTTAGCACATGAGACTTCACCGGAAATTCATTTATAGAGTTGCCATCAAAGTGTGATTTCCTCAGGTAACATCGATACTGTTGCAATGCTTCCTTGAAAAGCGCAAGCAAGCTTTGCTCGTCATGACTATCTAGATTGACCCTCACCTACTTACAAAAATGTAATGTAAATGATTGCTGTGTTCAATCAGCAGAAAACAGGAAAATGATCACCATGAATAATAGCACTTACACGTAAGTGGGACAGGAAGATGTGAAAATGGTGTTTGTCTTCACTATAATCTTCCCATGATGGGAATATATGCACGTAGTCCCTAACAACATTGAAAGCATTGTCTTTTAAACTGGGAATAACTGGAATGGGGTTCCAATCTGCAGGAATTGGCCATCTCTGCAGTTGGGATAGGTCTTCGGCCGGTGAACTTGCTGCACTTTTTGCTGGAGTGGGATTTTTCTGTGGTACGGCTGGTGCTATGGCAACTGAAATCGGCATACCTTTTGCTAGAGTGCAGGTCCTATGTGGTGGGGCTAGTGGTGTGGCCAGTGAAGTATGGGTACAGTCTGCTGGAGTCGGTCGTACATTTTGTGTCACTGGTTGTAGAGCCAATGTAAGTGGGGTGCTGTCTGATTTCTCCAGCACCACCACGTTTTTCAAGGACTTTGCTGGTGCTCCTTCAGGTTCGGCAGTCACCCTCTTCCTTTCTGATGTCTGATGCACAAGAACAACATTTGAGTGGAAAAACATGGTATGATGACAGATGGAATATGTATTGATAATGGATGGGCTTGGCATCTTGACATATATGATGAGTAAACTAATCAAATGGCGGTGCTACAAAGTAGAAGAAATGCAAGACAACTTATGCAAGATAGGCGCAATCAATAAAACCTTGCCAAATTAGAACAGGCACCTTGATGGGTGAACAGGACAGGCCATCTGCCTTTGACTCCTCGAGGTCAGAATAGTCATTAGGATCATATTATGAACAAGAATCTACAGGTGGGGAGCGTATGAGTGTCATTGCATCCAGAATGGCACTCAATGCCTTGGTGCCAATTTTGTAAGTCGTTGTAGTGTTCCACAATATTCTTTTGATGCATGGATTCTGATATTCACTATGATTATGTATAATATCTAAGTAGCATGGAAACATAAATAGTAGTGAGATTATCTTTGTAATGTAGAGGATATTCTAATATAGGGGTGCCCCTATAAACCCTTGTGTGCTATCACTGGATTCTGATGAGAGAGACCATGTGTGCTGTAATATGGTGCGTGCATTAATATAATCTGGCACAAGTACACAAAAAATAGGCTCCAGAAGTAAGGATAGTTGACAGATGATAGGTTCATAATATACTGTATAGAGAGTTTATTGCCAAACCCTGATAACAAGAGCACACAACAACGAGGCAGATCGTAGTTTACATAAAAAGGGTACACCATAACCAGGATATATAAATCGAGAAAGTAGAACTGGCTAGAAATTACGGTGTTGTATTGCCGCTACTAATTGAAAGCCTATCGATCACATACAGGCCAGCTCTATCAGCTATTGACTGCAGATGTCCCTGCTCCCCTTCCTCACAAGGAACATACTGTACGTACCAAATGCAGAATAACAAGAGAGTAACATGTTAAAGAATAGAAGAGGAAGCATATTCTTGAGGTTCCGCTTCATTGTATACAGTGTTGGTTGCCCACTCATGATGAATCACAACGCCCAAAGGAATGCAATTCCATGATGTCTCTCTATATGTGGCCACATGCATTTGGAAAATCAAGTGGGAGCATTACCTTACCAATTAAATGTGTGTTTGTTAACTAATATTAATATCATATCACAATTCGTATTTGAAGAAGTAAGCTTTGGACTTATGATTGGTGTGTCGTTTAGCTTCGAGAGTGGACTGCTGCTAGTGCGACACAAAGCAGCTACACAGATCATAGTGTAGATATTCGTAAGCATCACAATTAAAATCAGCAAAGTGGAACTTGCTGTAATATATGTGCTAGTATTGCTGGTACGGCTAGAAAGGCTTCGGATACCATCTCTCTTCTCTCTTCAACTGAAGGTGCGGTACCATTAATACCCGTGTAACTCTCAAAGGCAACACAGCTCCCCGCATTTCCTTTCTAATCTTATAGGATTCAAGTGGGCAGGCCACTAAAATTCCTATTCCTATATTTACAAAATCCTACGAATCAAAGAGGCCCGAAGAGTTCAAAGTGTCCATCACAACCGACCGTATAGAGCTCTACACTACAAATTTCCATGCTCATCTTCAC
This sequence comes from Triticum urartu, assembly GCF_056163025.1. Taxonomy (NCBI): domain Eukaryota; kingdom Viridiplantae; phylum Streptophyta; class Magnoliopsida; order Poales; family Poaceae; genus Triticum; species Triticum urartu. The sequence goes on along the minus strand of NC_141879.1, from coordinate 410,161,991 downwards.
TACAAGGAACATACTGTACTACTATCATACTCCCTCCGTTCCAAAATATAAGTCTTTGTTTACAGAGGGAGTACATTTTAGATTACTATTTTAGTGATCTAAACACTCTTATATTTGTTTACAGAGGGAGTACATTTTAGAGTGTAGATTCACTCATTTTGCTCCATATGTATTCCATGGTGGAATCTATACAAAGACTTGTATTTAGGAATGGAGAGAGTAGTTATTAAAGAAGAACGGAAGAGGAACATGCTAAAGAAGAGCAAGAAGATTTTGGATACAAAAATGTTCGTTGCGCAGTGCCCACACATGATGAATCGGAGCGCATTAAGAATGCATGTCCCTGCTGTCTCTCTATATGTGGTGCACATGCTTTTCAAAAGTAAAGTAGGAACATTAGCTGACCAATTAAATGTTATCTGTTTTAGTAATATCAGCATCATATTTGATTCGTATTTGAGCAACATGTTTGGAATTATGAGTGGCACGTTGTTTAGCTTGATGGATTCAGGAGCAGTGCTAAGCAGGTACGATGATGGTACTGAATATAAAGGCATGTCTACATGCAAGTCTCATGACTTTTGTCATTTGGGTCAGTCGACCATTTCAGGCAGTTGGATGAAAATCCTATGTCTCCTAACCCTTCTTTTCCTCGTCTCTGATTATTCCCATACAAAACACCGCACGGGTCACCGGCCGAACCACCGGCGCCAGCGCCCTTGTTCCTCCGCCACCACCACCCCCAGCCCCGCCCCCACCCGCATCGAGTTTTCTTCGTTCGGCGAGGCCCCACCACCGCCCCCAACAACCACCGTCCCCACCCGAGCCCCTTCCTTCGCACCGGCGAACTCCGGCGAGCTCTCAAAAATCGAATGACCCAATTTTGAAATTTAGTCAACTGTCATTTAACTAGTGTGGAATATAAAAGGGGAAAACCATAAGCATTGCGAGTATAGTGTTGAGCGTGCCATGGCGGATCTGAAGGTGCAAACCGGACAAAGGCAACTTCGCAACCAATGTTTGCTTTCAACTAGCAAGTAAGTGATGGACAAGAAATCAGAGTAAAGTAGTGGCAATGTATTTTCTTGTTGCGATAAATAAGTTGAGCAGATACGAAAGAGTACCGCCTCTGGTGCGCGCCGTGTATGCATCTGTTGAGAATTTGACGGTGCTGCGTGTAACGCCCGGGTAATTTAGCTACAGTAATCCCACGCTAATGGTGCCACGTCACCACAGTTACTGTTGTTAATCTTGCGTTGATTCTAAACCGTTTCAAAATTCAAATTCAAATTAATGTCAACAATAAAAGTTTTCAAAAGTTAAAACAAAAATGTTCGGGAGGTGCCATATTTTGCAAAATGGTGTAATAAACACATTTTTACAAAATGCCTAGATATTTTAGAATGATTTAAAACAAAAAAATAAAATAAATAAAAAGAAAAGAAAACACAAAAATAGAAAAAGCAAAAAATAAATAAATAAAGGAAGAAACCCCCTCTTCCTAGGCCGTAGGGCCCAGCTAACCAGCTGGGCACCAGCCCAACTGGCCCAGCCGGCCGGCCCATACACCCCACTCCCTCTCAATAACCCCCTACCCACTCCCCCAGTCAAACCCCCAACACCCCACTCCCCCCCCCCCGAAAATATCTCCCCCTCTCCGCGATTGGATCGGGATCGAGAGGCGGAGACCTCTAGTCGCCGCCGAACACCGTCGCCGCCGGACCTCCCTCGCCGGACTCCATCGACGTCGTCCTCTCCGTCAACGCCGTCATCCCCGACCCCCTCCATGAGTCCCGTTGCCCATATCCCAGCGACCGCCGTGAGCCTCTCCTCTCCTCCCCTGCTCGCTCGCGCACGCTCGTGCTCGCGCTCACGGCCGCGGCCTCATCCCACACGCGCACCGTGGCCCCTCCTCGCGCTCGCCCACGCGCACAGCCGCGCGCCCGTGGCCACGCCCCTGCGGCACCCGCGTGTCGCCTGCGTCCCTGGCCTTGCTCGCGACCACCCCGCCGCTGCTTCCCGCTCGCCCTCACCAACACGCCGTTCGCGCCCTCCCGCATCTCCCCGCGACCACTCTGCCGCACCAGGCCGCGTCCGCCACTACTCTCCGCCATGCTCCGGCCAGGCTTCGGCCTGCACGCGGGCCTCGTCCCCGCTAGCTGCTGCCGCTAGTCCCGTCGGCGCTCACCGCCTGCACCCCAGGCGCACCCACGCATCGTCATGCCCCGATGCCTCCCCATCCTCACCTGCTGCTTCTCGCCGCCGCGTTGCTGCTGCACGGCTCTGCCTAACGCCGCCCGCACGCGTCCTGCCGCCTCCGCCTCGCCGCGCCGCTGCACGCACGCGCACAACGCGCGTTGCTCGCGCCTAGCCCCGGCCTCCCGCTTCGGCTGCGCTCCGTGGCCCCTCTCGCTAGCCTGCTGCGCCGCTACTGCTTTAGCTGCCGGCGATGTCGCCCTATTGTCGCTGGTGCCTCCCCGCTGCTCCCTGCCGACTCTGCCCTGCCTACCGGTCCGCACCGCCGCCTGCACGCTGCTTCTGGCACCCCCACCGTCTGTCCTCGCTGCCGTTTCCCCGTAACGCTCCGGCCTCCGTCGAGGCTGGCGCCCCCTGGTGGCGTTGGTCCTGCACCCCTGGCGCCCACAACCGCGCCTGCTGGTGCCCAGCGCCCGTCGCCCGCGCCCGTTAGGGCCTCTAGCCAATGACATGGGGGCCCCACGCCCCCAGAATGTTTACAAAAAAATAATTAAAATAAATAAATAATAACTAATTAATTAATTATTTAAAGAATTAATTAACTTCATTAATTTTGATTAATTAAACTAAACAATTAATTAATCATAATTAGATTAATCTAATAACTAATTAAACTAACTACTGCTAGTTAACTAATCAACCAATTATAGTGGGGCCCACCCCTAATTAATCCTGGTTAGGTTAATTAAAAATGGTTAATCCAAATGTGTCAGGTTGACTAGTCAACCCTGTTGACTGCTGACGTCATGCTGATGTCAGGAAGCAGTATTCTGGATAATGTTGAATAAAAATAATTAAATAAATGCTAAAAAAGATTTAAATCTTTTAAAATCAATATAAAGTAAACCGTAGCTCGGATGGAAAAACTTTGTACATGAAAGTTTCTCAGAACGACGAAACAAATCTGGATACGCAACCCGTTCGTCTGTCACGCATCCCTAGCATAGAGAACACACAACTTTTCCCCTCCGATTCATCTGTCCGGAAACGCGAAACACCTGGGATATTTTCCCGGATGTTTCCCCCCTTCACCGGTATCAGCTCATACCGCGTTAGGGCACACCTAGCACCGCTACTTGACATGTCATGCATTCCTATGCATCTGTTTGCATTGTATTCATTGTTTCTTCCCCCTCTTTTCTCCGGTAGACCACAAGACTGACGCCGCTGCTGGTGCCCCGTCCGACTACGTTGTTGACGACCCCTACTTGCCAGAGCAACCAGGCAAGCCCCCCCTTGATCACCAGATATCGCCTATTCTCTCTCTACTGCTTGCATTAGAGTAGTGTAGCATGTTACCGCTTTCCGTTAATCCTATTCTGATGCATAGCCTGTCATTGTTGCTACAGCTGTTGATACCTTACCTGCAATCCTAAATGCTTAGTATAGGATGCTAGATTATCATAAGTGGCCCTACATTCTTGTCAGTCTGCCATGTTATACTATCGGGTCGTGATCACGTCGGTTGTTGGTCATGGGTATATACTAGACATACATACTATACATGTTGTGACTAAAGTCGGTCGGCTCGTTGAGTACCCGCAAGTGATCCCGATGTTGGGGGTTGAAGGGGCAGGTGGTTCCACCCAGGTAGTGGTGGGCCTAGGTTCTCGACGACCCCCGACTGTTACTTTGTGGCGGAGCGATAGGGCAGGTTGAGACCACCTAGGGGAGAGGTGGGCCTAGCCCTGGTCGGCGTTCACGGATACTTCAATTAACACGCTTAACGAGATCTTGGTATTTGATTTGAGTTTGGCCACTGGCCTATGCGCACTAACCAACTACGCGGGAACAGTTGTGAGCACTCGACGTCGTGGTATCAGTCGAAGACTTCGTGACGTTAGCGACTGAGCGACGTGCACTGGAATGCCTGCTCTTGTATAAGGGAGGCTAGGTCTGCTCACCGGCCGCGTACGCAATGTGCAGGTGTGCAATGGGCGATGGGCCCAGACCCCTGCGCCATAGGATTTAGACCGGCGTGCTGACCTCTCTGTTGTGCCTAGGTAGGGCTGCGACGTGTTGATCTTCCGAGGCCGGGCATGACCCAGACAAGTGTGTCCGGACAAAGGGGATCGAGCGTGTTGGGAAATGTGGTGCACCCCTGCAGGGATGTTAATCTATTCGAATAGTCCTGATCTTCGGTAACGGGGCGACTTGGAGTTGTACCCTGACCTTATGACAACTAGAACCAGATACTTAATAAAAACACATCCTTCCAAGTGCCAAATACAACCGGTGATCGCTCTCTCACAGGGTGATGAGGGGAGGATCATCGGGTAGGATTATGATATGCGATGCTACTTGGTGAACTTACCAACTACTCTCTTCTACATACTGCAAGATGGAGGTTGCCAGAAGCCTAGTCTTCGATAGGACTAGCTATCCCCTCTTATTCTGGCATTCTGCAGTTCAGTCCACATATGTTACCCCCTTTCCATTTGATACCAATGCATACATATGTATTGTAGTTCCTTGCTTGCGAGTACTTTGGATGAGTACTCACGGTTGCTTTGCTCCCCCTTTCCCCCTTCCTATACCCGATTGCTGCGACCAGACGTTGGAGTCCAGGAGCTAGACGCCATTGTCGATGACGATTGCTACTACTCGGGAGGTGCCTACTACTACGTACAGGCCGCTGACGATGACCAGGAGTAGTTTAGGAGGATCCCAGGCAGGAGGACTGCGCCTCTTTCGATCTGTATCCCAGTTTGTGCTAGCCTTCTTAAGGCAAACTTGTTTAACTTATGTCTGTACTTAGATATTGTTTCTTCCGCTGACTTATCTATGACCGAGCTCTTGTATTCGAGCCCTCGAGGCCCCTGGCTTGTAATATGATGCTTGTATGACTTATTTTATTTGTAGAGTTGTGTTGTGATATCTTCCCATGAGTCCCTGATCTTGATCGTACACGTTTGCATGTATGATTAGTGTACGATTGAATCGGGGGCGTCACACTATGGTAGCGATGGCTGTCGGTGGTGTGGAAGCAGATCTAGGAGGGTAGACGGTGGCGGCAGGGCGCGGTGGACGAGACGGTCATGGGAGCGGCACCGGCAAGGTGGACGACGGCGGGGATGAAGCGAGAGGACGGGATGCAAGGATGCCGGTCCGAAGCCGTGGATGAGAGAGGTCGATCTCTTGTAATCGCCGGCGGCATCGGGGTATCAGCTCCGGCATGGTGGAGGAGGATGGCGGTGGATGGGGTGGCGGACGAAGGAGGTTGGGGTGGAGAGGGTGTTTTGGCGCCCACGGAGTACGAATGAGGAAATTGAGGGAGAGAGGAAGGGGGAACCATGTCTTCAGGGCGCGCCTGTCTCAAATGCGAGGAAATTTACAAACTTAGCCCCCGTTTAAAATTTCCAACATCACAACAATATTGGTTGGTTGAGGATAGGAAGGTAATCTCGCATACACCCAATATTTGCCGATGAGAGTTTGTTTTTGGCGCCCATCGTGTATGAATCGGGGAGGGAGTCGATTTCGGCCGACGAGACACTGTGTTTTGGCGCCACCATGTATGAATCCAGGTGAGAGATGGTTATGTCACGTTTGAGTGAAATTACAAACCTACCCCTATCGAAACCTATAGAAATCGAGCCGATAGGCTTTGCGTGGCAGTCATAGGCAGTAATTTCGATCCCGCAGATTTTGGTTTCTCGCGGTTACTGTGACTTTCCCCGCTTCATTCAAATTTTTGCAGTGCAAGAGTGCACGTTTACCATGCAACTCAATTCGAATCCAGTTTGTATTCTATTTTTGTTCGGGCAGGATCCATTTTCGATTGGAATAAAATTCTATATACATAATTATATATATATACTTTCAAAAGCACAACAAAGAATTATGCTCCTTTATATGTATAATATGATTTACAAATACAATGATCTCAAAATCATAAGGTTGAATTCAAAAAATTTAAACCAAATTATGTTCTACTAAAATGTATGGATCAGTAATATCTACATATTAAATAACATACATGCGCGTGAATTCATACGAGTATGCATGTTTGATAGATCAATTTTGGTTTGAGTATGAATTAAATGTATCGTAATCTCGAATTCAAATGTTTGAATCCCTTTTATTTTGACTCCTTTCACGCCCATCTCTCTCGCATGCATGCTCCATGTAGCTATCACTCTCTTTTCTCTAGCTCACCCACACGCTCACTTCATGTTTCTCCTATCTTCGCAAACATGGTCTCTCGACGTCTCCCTTGAGAAGTGTCACACATCCCTATCGTGATACATTACACGGTTTTCATTATCTCTTACGTCTCTACCATTCTCTGGTGTCACTAGGTACCTAAGCTATATTTTTCACCGCCACACACACAGTCTCACTCGTCTTTCACTTTGTCTTTATCTCTATGGGGTTCTCTAACACACCCTATATGTCTCTAGATATGACTCATACCACTAAAATTACTCTCTCCTGCAGACACAACATTTGTTGCGGTCTCCTTTCCGTCTCCATCCCACTTATAAAACTGACATTATTCATTTGTTTACCGATAATACAAACTCCCCCCCCTCTCTCTCTCTCTCACAACTCTTGCTTCCACTCCCCTTCCCGATAACCGTCTCTCTCCCTCTCTCACACACAAAACTCTCGCTTTCGCACCCCGACTCGTATTTCTCTCACAAACATTTATCAACTAGCCTCTAGATAGGTTTATACACACGCACACTCATGCTTCTACTATCACATACATGCCTCTCTCGCGCTCCTTGTATCTATGTCGATTTTTCTTCCCTTCTTGAGACACGCCCTCTCAATCGTGCACACACACACTATCGCCTCATTTTAAACTTACACCTCTCGCACACACACTCTTTGTGTCTTCGTCACACATGCACTCCGTCCTCCTCCTCTCTCCCTCTCTCTCACACACACATGGGCTTTTTGCAACAACTAGCAAGATGCCCGTGTGTTGCACGGAACATCAAGATGCATTTGTATGAGTAGTTTATCTTGTGGGAGAAAAGGATGAATGAGGGGAAGCCTTATTTGCAAATGTGGAGAGGGGTGTGGGTATCATTTTGCAAAATTGCCATAGTTTCCTTCCTATCCGCCAGATATAAATCAGACGACCTATATTGCAGGATGGCAGGACACCATCATCACCAACTCTGTTTTTTATCTCTACTCTATAGTCGGTGATGATGGTGTGCCTGCCATCCTGCAATATAGGTCGTCCGATCTATATCTAACAGATAGGAAGGAAACTATGGCAATTTACCCGCACTCCTCTCCACATTTGCAGATAAGGCCTTCCCTCATTCATCCTTTTCTCCCACAAGATCTTGATGTTCCGTGCAACGCACGGGCATCTTGCTAGTAAGAGTAGAAATTAGACATATACCGCTTCTCGAATCTTTAAACCAACAACATTCCTCCCTTATATGATCAAAACTGCAAAAGGTATATATTTTGAGTGAAACATAACATATGTTTAGTGATATACGTATTTCAAAACTAGACTCTTTTTTCTATCAAATCGGTGAATATGTATTGATCAACTTTGATCGTGTGGCAACGCATCATTACACAATGTAGTGCCTATAGATTTTTTAAGAAGTCAGACTTTGCAAACTTTGACCAAGTTTGTAGAGAAAAATATTTATATCTACAATAGCAAAAATATATAATGTGAAATTACACCATATGATGAATCTAGTGATATATGTTTTGCACTCTAGATGTAAATATTTTTCTCCACAAACTTGGTCAAAGTTTGTGAGGTTTGACTTTTCAAATAATCTATAGGCACTACATTATGGAACAGATGGAGTAGTTATTACCATTGTATAATTTTTTGGACACCAGACAAACGGTGGAGTACGTATATGAAGAGAAGAGGCGCACGCACGCAGTCGGTCTCTCGCTGTCTTGCACACATGAGAGTTATGTAAAGGCACCGTTAACAAATAAACCCTAAACCCCTAGGTGCATGATTGCTGCATGAGCGGTTACCTTCTACGTGGTGGAGCGCACCTTTGTAGGAATAGTCGGCTCGCGCGATAATTTGATCCGTAGGAATTGATGGTCGGGGCCATAGGTGAATGACCTGGAGGCGGTGGCTCGCCAGTTGCCACAGATCGAGTAGCCACGTTTAAAATATCATTTTTTAGTGGGGTAAGAGTTTTGATATTCAATGGCGCATTATAAGTACTAAGTAGTTTTTAGAACGATTGGTATGGAGCGAAAATGGAATTCATAACTACTACCTCCTTGGCGTATGGTTGTATGGGTTTATGTTGCAAGATGTTGAAACTGGTAGTTCTAGTGCAAATACTATGGTTTAGATGTTGGTTTTCAATAATGAAAATCAGAAGGGGAAACCCTTCTTTGATAAAAAAAACTACTACCTCCATTCCAGTTTACTAGTCCCCATCATAGTTTGGGTCAAATTTTGTCCATGAATTTTACTAGTAAAATATGAATGGAAAACGAAATTTTGTTATACCCAAACAAAAAAGGACTGGAGGGAGTGATTGCTCTGACATGGACACGACCTCTCATAGCGCAGGCATTGAACCGGCGCGCTGGCCAAGAGGGCCCCACTCGCTGCAGGCCTGGCTGAACACGCCTCCTCGCCGCATGCAACCGACTTCAGACTGCCCGCCTGCCTCCATTGAATCCGCGCGTGTGCCGGCAACACGTCCTTCTGCGAGCCGACCGGCATTTTAGAACACAAAAAATGACCAAAATATAATTATTACTCATGGTCTTGACTTGTTGTGCTCACAGTGGTAGCAGACACTAGAGGTTTTTCTTTATTTATAACTCTCCTCACATTTTTTTGGCTTTGAAGCGAATCATGGTTGTGGACATTATCTATGAAAGTGCAGATATCTATGAACATGAGCTTGATGTAGAAGTTGGACTTGGAATGTCGGGCTTGCGCGTGAACTATACCATGTCCAGTGCTTCATTTGTTATTGTTTGGAAACTAATCGCAGTTATTACATGACCCGAAAAAATATTATTTTGTGCCACATCAGTAGATGCACGGACATCACAACAGGCATGCTGACTGGATAAACATCCGAACCTAGCTATTATGAAGGAAATTTTGTATTGACAACAGATTTAGATAGCAGGAGACGCCTAGCCTGCTCTGCCTCTGCTATCTTATTTCTGGCTTCTTCCATCTCTTCTTTGGCTTGGGTGAAGAGAGCATCTGATTCCTCTTTTCGCTTCTTTAGGAACTCAACTACATTCTCAAGGGCTGCCGCACGCTTTCTTTCAGCCTTTACTAGAGCCACGAGGACATGAACAGCTGATGACTCCACCTGGCTTGTGTGTAATCCAACATCATCTCGGAATTTGCACCTTGTGTCTAATCCAGCATCATTAGGGAACTCGCATGTGACGCCCCAAGATCGGAGCTTTAGGTGCCTTCCGTGGTTTTCGGGTTTCGTTGTGTGTTTTGTTTCGTCTGTTGCATCCATTTTTGCATCATGTGCATTGCATCATGTCATCATGCCATCTTTTTCTCAAAGCCAACTAAAACTCACTTAAATAAAATGTATGGATCTTCGGTCCATTTAACCCGAGGGAATTCACGTGGTGGTTCTCTTTACAACATAAATCCCAATATTAGGGAGCTATAATAAATATTCCACTATTTCGGAATTCAGCTTAACATACTTGCAATTTAATTCCCATGCCTTTTTCCCGCTTCAAGTTTGGTCCTCAAACTTTGCCCATATTTTCTTTCATCGCTTTCCCGATCTCCACAAAAATTCCGAACATTTTTGGACTCTCCAAAAATATGTTTTGTTAATTCAAACTTATTTGAATCACATTCAAATGTGTTTGAATGCAATCCTTTCAAGCGGTGCCAAATGCATTTTCTCGGAATGAACTCGTTTTTATGAGTCCAGGAGATTTAACCGCATGCCCAAATTCTTCGTCTAACCTTCTCTTCTCTCTTTTCCTTTCTCTTATTTTTCTCTGTTTTTGTAAAGAGAAGAATTAAGAGGGAGAGAGAGAGCCCAGCCTGGCCATTTGGGCCTCCAGCAGCCCCATTCCACCAGTGGCCCAAGGTCCAGTGCCGGCCCACTCCCAAACCTAACCCTAGCGAGCTTTGGTCGATCTCCTCTATCCTCTCCCGATTCCCTCTTCCCCACCACCAGGAGAGCGTGCGCTGCTCGCCTACTCCCGCATCGCTCCTCCTTCTCTCCCTCGATCTCTTTCCCTGGAGCACCGCCGAGCTATCGTCCCTCTCCCTCGATGCCCTCCTTCTCCCTCACGCTGCACCCCCAGAAACCACGCGTCGCGCCCGATCCTCTCCCTCTCGCATTCGCATGCCTCCAGCGCCAGACCCCGCGCTCCACCCTCGCCGGAGAAGTGGACCACGCTGGAGCCCCGTTGGCCTCCTCGCCGCCGTTGCGCCCTTTCCATCAACAGCAGCACACCAGATCCCTTCCCTTTGTTCGATCCCCGCTCGAGCACGCGTTCAGGGAACCTCCCACGCGCTCGGCTCCTCTTGCCGTTTGCTGCTCCGTCTCCCTCCAGCCGTGCACCTCCCTTCCCGATGTCCTCCTCGAGCTACCCCGACCTCCGGCGATGACGTGCCTCCCCTCCAGCTGCGAGACCCTCTCTGTTGCGCCATCCCTACCTCCCAGGGTCATCACCCTGCTCTGCCAGGGGCCTCGTCATGGCTACCCACGAGGTTCCCGCCGCCGGCGCCTGTTCCCGGCCAGATCCGCCACCCGCGACTTCGTTCCTCCGCTCCGTCTCTCCTACTGCTTCGTCCCTGCGCCACCCGATGACCCCGTCGTCACTCCGACCGGCGAGTCCAGGCTGCCAAGCTCTTCGTCTTGCTGCTGCTCCGCCATCGACCTCCTGTTGCTGCAGGACCATCCCCACCGGGCGCTGTGGGCATGTTGTTTCTTCTCCCTCAAGGTCAAAAGACCCGTACACCATTATCGTCTCCAAAGAACTGTGTAACGGAACCGACAAGTTCGACTACGACTCGTGTACGGCTACGCGGGATTCCTTGGACGCCAAGCTCAACGATGCATCAAGTTCCTCGCCGTGACCCCGAACATCTACGGAAACCCGTGCAACGATAGACATGTACCACTACTGCCGCCCGTACTTCTACAGAATGTGTACCACAACCATCGCTGAAGAACCATGAACGACTAACAATGACCCTCCAAGTTCATCCACGATTGCTATGTGCCACTACCATCTACATGAACCACTACTTCCACTACGGCATGAGTACAACTACTACCACTACGAACGTGGCGAGACCGTCTACTTCCGCTACGAACACTATCCGTTCCGAAAAGTCTCACCTCGAAGGTATAACACCGAGACGACGCTCGTGAACGAATGAATGCATGTTGGATGAGATGCACCCTTTGTCTGCACCGTGTCCGTATTGTCACTCATTTCCTTGTCGCCATCTCGTGGGACACCCGGAATCCGGGAGCACCCCACCATCTTTTACACGCATCCGCACACTTCTCCTTTGCATCGGTATCTCAATCGAGTTACCGGAATCGGAAGGCTGCCGTGGCACCATTTTCGTTATCGTTGCTGTGACACCCCTTTCCTTTCCACCACGGTGACAAATGCTTCATAATGCTCTTGTCAACTTTGAATAAAAATTGCATAAACTTGTTCATCTCATCCGCATCATGTTAACAACTTTAAGATGTTTAAAATTGTTGTTGCATTAAGTTGCTAATGCATATGGGGATTTACCGGATTTGTTGTTTGTTATATCCGGCCCCACTTAAATTGTTTAGATGGTGTAGTTTTGTTATGCCTCACCTCTTGCCATGTTAACCAACATTTAATATTGTTGAGTACCTAACTGAGAGTGAACTAAATAATTGATGTGGTGTTTCGTCAATATGCAACTCGTTGCATATTGAGCGCCACTTAATTTGTAGTATTGTTTGTGCACTTCGCCATGCTATGCTTCTTTAAACCGGACATGCATCATACTTGATTATGCATCATGCCATGTTTATGTGGTGGTTGTTTACTATGTTGTTTGCTTCTTTTCCGGTGTTGCTTCTTCGGGTTAGTTCCGATAACGTCGCGTTTATGAGGATCTGTTTGACTACGTCCGTGTGTCTTCTTCATGGACTCGTTCTTCTTCCTTGCGGGATCTCAGGCAAGATGACCATACCCTCGAAATCACTTCTATCTTTGCTTGCTAGATGCTCGCTCTTTTGCTATGCCTATGCTGCGATACCTACCACATGCTTTATCATGCCTCCCATAATGCCATGTCAAGCCTCTAACCCACCTTGTCCTAGCAAACCGTTGTTTGACTAAGTTACCGCTTTGCTCAGCCCCTTTTATAGCATTGTTAGTTGCAGGTGAAGATTGGAGTTTGTTCCATGTTGGAACATGGATATTATTGTTGGGATATCACAATATCTCTTATTTAATTAATGCATCTATATACTTGGTAAAGGGTGGAAAGCTCGGCCTTATGCCTGGTGTTTTGTTCCACTCTTGCCGCCCTAGTTTCCGTCATACCGGTGTTCCTTGATTTTGCGTTCCTTACACGGTTGGGTATTATGGGAACCCCTTGACAGTTCGCCTTGAATAAAACTCCTCCAGCAAGGCCCAACATTGGTTTTACCATTTGCCACCTAGCCTTTTTTTCCCTTGGGTTCTGCAGATTCAAGGGTCATCTTTATTAAACCCCCCGGGCCAGTGCTCCTCTGAGTGTTGGTCCAACTGAGCGATGTCCGGAGCTACCAGGGGCAACTCTGGGCTGGCCCACCCAACGTCTGGCTCATCCGGTGTGCCCTGAGAACGAGATATGTGCAGCTCCTATCGGGATTTGTCGGCACATCTGGGTGGCTTTGCTGGTCTTGTTTTACCATTGTCGAAATGTCTTCTAACCGGGATTCCGAGCCTGATCGGTCTTCCTGGGAGAAGGAATATCCTTCATTGACTGTGAGAGCTTGTGATGGGCTAAGTTGGGACACCCCTGCAGGGATTTGAACTTTCGAAAGCCGTGCCCGCGGTTATGGGCAGATGGGAATTTGTTAATGTCCGGTTGTAGAAAACCTGAAACTTAACTTATTTAAAATGCATCAACCGCATGTGTAACCGTGATGGTCTCTTTCCGGCGGAGTCCGGAAAGTGAACACGGTGTTGGAGTTATGCTTGACGTAGGTTGTTCTAGGATCACTTCTTGATGATAGTTGTTCTTCCGTGCTTTTGCCTTCTCCTCTCGCTCTCATTTGCGTATGTTAGCCACCATATATGCTACTCGCTTGCTGCAGCTCCACCTCATACCTTTTACCCTTCCTATAAGCTTAAATAGTCTTGATCGCGAGGGTGTAAGATTACTGAGTCCCCGTGACTCACAGATACTTCCAAAACCAGCTTGCAGGTACCGATGATATCGTGCAGGTGACGCAACCAAGCTCAAGGAGGAGCGCGATGAAGTTTGTGTTCGTTATGTTGTTCTCTTTCCAGTTGATCAGTAGTGGAGCCTAGTTGGGACGATCGGGGATTTGTGTAGCATTTGGGGTAGTCTTCTTTCTTTATGGTTCCGTAGTCGGACCTTGATTGTATCTGGATGTTGTAATGCTACTTTCATGTATCGTGTGAAGTGGCGATTGTAAGCCAACAATGTATCTCTTTCCTTATTCAGTACATGGGGTGTGTAAAGATTACCCCTCTTGCGACATTGCTTACAATGCGGTTATGCCTCTAAGTCGTGCTTCGACACATGGGAGATATAGCCGCATCGTGGGCATTACAAGTTGGTAATCAGAGCCTTCCCCGACCTTAGGAGCCCCCTGCTTGATCGAATCGTTGGTGTTGTTGAGTCTAGAAAAATGTTTTGAGTCATTTAGGATTATATATATCGGAGAGTATGACTTCTTTTTACTCCTCAGTCCCTTCGTCGCTCTGGTAAGGTATCCCGACGTGGAGTTTTGACTCTTCTCTTCTCAAATTTCACTAAATATTTTTTAGGATCACGCGGGTATCTTGGAATCGTTCCGATGGTTTTGTGACGAGAACATTGTTCTTGGTGCCTCCTGACATTTAGGGGTTGTGGCAGTGTCCCGGGGAGTTGAGCTCCGAGGTGTTGTCGTCACAATTTTATCATTGCAGTTCTGGAATACCTGAGTTCACCGACATCGAAAATCTCTTTTATGCAGTTGTTGGTGAGATAACCTCGACGCCACCCAGTACTGGGGCGGGAGTTCGGGAGTATTGCCATAACTTGTATAACGGATGCTTTTCGAAGGTTGAGGTAAATGATTTTTGAAGGTTTCTTGGTTATGTGTTGAAGGATGGATACAGCTGGATGTAGGATTTGCTAGTTTGGGTGAGATATTATGCTTCCCCTGTATCCCCAACACCTGATTGCATAACCGGAAAGTTCCGGGAGTTTATAAGTGGGAATTCAAGTAGCTCTTAGGATATCTTTCCGACAGATGTATGATATGAAATTGGGGTTCGACGTCTAGTGGTCCGCCTATCCACGGTTGGTTTTACAGTGGTCTCATTGGGTCTTAAAGAGTCCTTGGCTATGCCGACTCGGGGGCGCTTCCTATGTCATGTGCACTGCCTTGTACATGATGGTGATGTACGATCGAGCCCGTGTAGGCCTCACCACGAAAACTTCGGACGAAATCTCTATCATATGTTTGTTCCGGCTTATTCTGCAAGTCAATCCTTTGTTTTGTTTTGATTGTGGTATTCGAGTTGCTTCAATGTCAAGTGTTGATCCAATACCTTCCCTAAACAGTGTTCTCATACTCCGATGTGAATACTAATCCTTCTCGATCATCGAGTCTGTCGTGTTAATCCTTTTCAACCGGCGTGTTTTCTCTTCAAGTGGATCCGATCATTTCAACATCCGCTAGATCAAGTATCAGTTCTTCTCAACGGTGTTTGTTTCATCCGTCCCAAGTTGTCTTTGTTTTTCCCACCCACCCACCCCTTTTTCTTCAAGGACTCAGATTTCTTAATCAAGCATCCTTTTATTCTGGTGAAGTCTCTTCATTCTTTTCTTTCAATGTTCTACCCGGTGGTTCTCATCAAGATGCTCTACAAGTTCATCATTCTTCATTCTTTTCCTTCTTCGGTGGATTCAATTCAAGTTTTGGTATTGAGCATAGTCTTTTCCTTTTGCCCAATGCTTTTCTTATGCCGGTGCTCTTCATATTCATTCATTTCTCGCTATTCAATTGTTCCAGAGTGCTCAAGATATCTCGATGATTCGGGTTTCCACTCCACATTCGTTCAAGATCTTTCAAGGATGTATCTCATTCTAGTCATTTAATTCAACCGACGCAATATCTCTTTTAGATCACTTCAATGGTGTTTCTTTTGAGTGGGCCCTAACCCACAGGTCTTTTCCCAGGATCTTACCTGACTCTTCTTATTTTTCCGGAGCTTCTCAAATTCTTTTCTAAAGTTTGACGTAAGAATGAATTATCATCAGTCAAATGCCTTTCTCCAAGATCTTTCAAATTCTTTTCATCATTGGCTCAGCCTTTTCTATTCTTTATTCCGGAGTATCTCAACAATTCATGGTGGTGTTTCTCATCGTCATTCTCGGATTTTGAAGACCGAAGAAGAGTCTTCTCTCATTATTGCTACATTCTCTTCAAGATTTGTGATTCTAGTTTGATGCCATACTCTCATAATTGGTTTTGGTTGTGAGAATTCTTTTCACTCATCTGGAGCTATTCAGGAGTCTTTTTAGTTTGATTCTCCGCAGCCCATCATCTTAGATTTATTCATTCCAGCTTTCAGCTTGCATTCTCCAAATCTTATCGGTGCATCATTCAAGTATTCTCTTATCATCTCGTGACCTCTTCGTTCTCCTGTATCTAAATTCCCTCAAGTTTCTTCGTTCGTTTTCTAATTCTTACCGGTGTTTCCTTATCTCTTATTTGTTCATTTTCAATTCTTATGGTGGTTCTTCCAAGATTCTTCTTCCTTCGTTTATCATATCAATTTATTCATTCATGCCTTCCAAATACTACCGGTGGATCGTTGAAGTCTTTTCTCAAGTTTGCGCTATATCTATCTTTATCTTTCTACGAGGATAAGTAGTATGCCAAATTCGTTTCTTGTCATCAATTTAATTGATGAAGGATAAGCATAATGTAATTCTTATTCTTGTTTTCTTTCAAGCGATTAATTCTTTATTCCTGAGGTCAAATTCTCGGTTTCAATTGTTTCATCTTTTCTTTCCCAGAGTTCCAAGTTCTCTCAATTATATCATTTCAAAGCTTCTTCTAATCATTCCAAGGCTCCACCTTATATTCACAACTTCCCTTTCTTTCTATCATCCTTTTATTATCGGAGTTCCCACGAAGGCTCTACATGATGGTTCATCAAGGATTTAATTCCTTCTCGAAGTGGTCATCAACATTATTTTCAGAGGAGCTCAAGCATACTTCATCTTGCAATCCAGAGTGCAATTCTTTCTACCGTATCATCGGAGGTGGTATTATGTCATTCTTGATAATTCGAGTTCATGTTTCATGATTCACATGTTGTTAAGAATGAGGTATTTTAAATCCATCAACCTCTTCGTTGGAGTTATCTTGGATTATATTTCACCTAAACCTTTCCCTAAGGATTGTTGTTATTTGTGGTGCTTTTAAATGATCCAAGCTCTTCATTTATCCTCCCGGTGAAATAGTTTTCTCATCCCCTTGTTCTTATCAATCCAATCTTGTTTTTCGTTAGTGGCGGAATTTCACGTCATAGTTATGAGATGTTTCCCATAAGCCCACAACAAGCTTACTCTTTTCGTTGTTGGTTTTCCAACAACTCTGCTCGAACTTTCCCCTAAAGATGATTTTCTAGATCATTTGAGATAGAAGATATTGTTTTCTCCTCCATTCATTCCATTCCATCTTCTCATTTCTTCCGGAGGCGTTGTGATGTTGCTCTCTTCGACCCATCATCTTGTTTTGTCAAGATCATGTTTAATTCCTTCCATTTACAGTCGAAGTGCTGTCCAAATTATATCATTCTTATTCCTTCTCTATCTTGTTTTAACCGAAGTGTTGTCATAATATATCTTTATCGATCCTTGTATATCTCGTTTATACCGGAGTGTTTTTCAACTTCGATCACCTCCGTGGTATTATTCCTTTCAAGTTGTTCAACTTTTCAAGGTTCTTTGGTTTCACTCGTTTGTCAAAGAAGCAACTTAGTTTTACCTCTTCTCTTTTCTCTTCTATTTTTCCTCCGATGCCATTCTAGATCTCGGCAGGAGATCCTCTTGTAGTGGTGGAGTGTTGTGACGCCCCAAGATCGGAGCTTCAAATGCCTTCCATGGTTTCTGGGTTTCGTTGTGTGTTTTGTTTCGTCTGTTGCATTCATCTTTGCATCATGTGCATTGCATCATGTCATCATGCCATCTTTCTCTCAAAGCCAACTAAAACTCACTTAAATAAATTGTATGGATCTTCGGTCCATTGAACCCGAGGGAATTCACGTGGTGGTTCTCTTTACAACATATATCCCAATATTAGGGAGCTATAATAAATATTCCACTATTTCGGAATTCAGCTTAACATACTTGCAATTTAATTCCCATGCCTTTTTCCCGCTTCAAGTTTGGTCCTCAAACTTTGCCCATATTTTCTTTCATCGCTTTCCCGATCTCCACAAAAATTCCAAACATTTTTGGACTCTCCAAAAATATGTTTTGTTAATTCAAACTTATTTGAATCACATTCAAATGTGTTTGAATGCAATCCTTTCAAGCGGTGCCAAATGCATTTTCTCAGAACGAACTCATTTTTATGAGTCCGGGAGATTTAACCGCATGCCCGAATTCTTCCTCTAACCTTCTCTTCTCTCTTTTCCTTTCTCTTATTTTTCTATGTTTTTGTAAAGAGAAGAATTAAGAGGGAGAGAGAGAGCCCAGCCTGGCCATTTGGGCCTCCAACAGCCCCGTTCCACCAGTGGCCCAAGGTCCAGCGCCGGCCCACTCCCTAACCTAACCCTAGCGAGCTTTGCTCGATCTCCTCTGCCTCTCCTGATTCCCTCTTCCCTGACGCTAGGAGAGCGTGCGCTGATCGCCTACTCCCGCATCGCTCCTCCTTCTCTCCCTCGATCTCTTTCCCTGGAGCACCGCCGAGCTGTCGTCCCTCTCCCTCGATGCCCTCCTTCTCCCTCGCGCTGCACCGCCAGAAACCACACGTCGCGCCCGATCCTCCCCCTCTCGCATCCGCGTGCCTCCAGCGCCAGACCCCGCGCTCCACCCTCGCCAGAGAAGTGGACCACGCTGGAGCCCTGTTGGCCTCCTCGCCGCCGTTGCGCCCATTCCATCAACAGCAGCGCACCAGATCCCTTCCCTTTGCTCGATCCCCGCTCGAGCACGCGTTCAGGGAACCTCCCGCGTGCTCGGCTCCTCTTGCCGTCCGCTGCTCCATCTCCCTCCAGCCGTGCACCTCCCTTCCCGATGTCCTCCTCGAGCTACCCCGACCTCCGGCGAGGACGTGCCTCCCCTCCAGCCGCGAGACCCTCTCTGTCGCGCCATCCCTACCTCCCAGGGTCATCACCCTGCTCTGCCAGGGGCCTCGTCATGGCTGCCCACAAGGTTCCCGCCGCCGGCGCCTGTTCCCGGCCAGATCCGCCACCCGCGACTTTGTTCCCCCGCTCCGTCTCTCCTACTGCTTCGTCCCTGCGCCACCCGGTGACCCCGTCGTCACTCCGACCGACGAGTCCAGGCCGCCGAGCTCTTCGTCCTGCTGCTGCTCCGCCATCGACCTCCTGTTGCTGTAGGACCATCCCCACCGGGTGCCGTGGGCATGTTGTTTCTTCTCCCTCAAGGTCGAAAGGACGCCAGTTACACGAAACCGCCAAGTACTCTATGAACGGATGCATCAAGGCCACCTTGGAAATCGCCAAGTACACCGCCGACAAGATCACACGGATGCTCGAACGAGTGCTAAACGAAACGCAAAGTACCACGACAACAATCGGCTTGTACCCCTACACCGCATCGGAACGCCGAGTTCCTCTTCGGAAGTGTGTACGACTATCAGGGCCAAAAGACCCGTACTCCATTATCATCTCCAAAGAACCGTGTAACGGAACCGTCAAGTTCGACTATGACTCGTGTACGGCTACGCGGGATTCCTTGGACGCCAAGCTCAACGATGCATCAAGTTCCTCGCCGTGACCCCGAACATCTACGGAAACCCGTGCAACGATAGACATGTACCACTACTGCCGCCGTACTTCTACAGAACGTGTACCACAACCATCGCCGAAGACCCGTGAACGACTAACGATGACCCTCCAAGTTCATCCACGATTGCTATGTGCCACTACCATCTATGTGAACCACTACTTCCACTACGGCATGAGTACAACTACTACCACTACAAACGTGGCGAGACCGTCTACTTCTGCTACAAACTTGATCTGTTCCGAAAAGTCTCACCTCGAAGGTATAACCCCGAGACGACGCCCATGAACGAATGAATGGATGTTGGATGAGATGCACTCTTTGTCTGCACTGTGTCCGTATTGTCACTCGTTTCCTTGTCGCCAACTCGTGGGACACCCGGAATCCGGGAGCACCCCACCATCTTTTACACGCATCCGCACACTTCTCCTTTGCATCGGTATCTCAATCGAGTTACCGGAATTGGAACGCTGCCGTGGCACCGTTTTCGTTATCGTTGTCGTGACACCCCTTTCCTTTCCACCACGGTGACAAATGCTTCATAATGCTCTTGTCAACTTTTAATAAAAATTGCATAAACTTGTTCATGTCATCCGCATCATGTTAACAACTTTAAGATGTTTAAAATTGTTGTTGCATTAAGTTCCTAATGCATATGGGGATTTACCGGATTTGTTGTTTGTTATATCCGGCCCCACTTAAATTGTTTAGATGGTGTAGTTTGTTATGCCTCACCTCTTGCCATGTTAACCAACATTTAATATTGTTGAGTACCTAACTGAGAGTGAACTAAATAATTGATGTGGTGTTTCATCAATATGCAACTCGTTGCATATTGAGCGCCACTTAATTTGTCATATTGTTTGTGCACTTCGCCATGCCATGCTTCTTTAAACCGGACATGCATCATACTTGATGTGCATCATGCCATGTTTATGTGGTGGTTGTTTACTATCTTGTTTGCTTCTTTTCCGGTGTTGCTTCTTCGGGTTAGTTCCGACAATGTCGCGTTTGTGAGGATCCGTTTGACTACGTCCGTGTGTCTTCTTCATGGACTCGTTCTTCTTCCTTGCGGGATCTCAGGCAAGATGACCATACCCTCAAAATCACTTCTATCTTTGCTTGCTAGATGCTCGCTCTTTTGCTATGCCTATGCTGCGATACCTACCACATGCTTTATCATGCCTCCCATAATGCCATGTCAAGCCTCTAACCCACCTTGTCCTAGCAAACCGTTGTTTGGCTATGTTACCGCTTTGCTCAGCCCCTCTTATAGCATTGTTAGTTGCAGGTGAAGATTGGAGTTTGTTCCATGTTGGAACATGGATATTATTGTTGGGATATCACAATATCTTTTATTTAATTAATGCATCTATATATACTTGGTAAAGGCTGGAAGTCTCGGCCTTATGCCTGGTGTTTTGTTCCACTCTTGCCGCCCTGGTTTCCGTCATATCGGTGTTATGTTCCTTGATTTTGCGTTCCTTACACGGTTGGGTATTATGGGAACACCTTGACAGTTCGCCTTGAATAAAACTCCTCCAGCAAGGCCCAACATTGGTTTTACCATTTGCCACCTAGCCTTTTTTCCCTTGGGTTCTGCAGACTCAAGGGTCATCTTTATTAAACCCCCCGGGCCAGTGCTCCTCTGAGTGTTGGTCCAACTAAGCGATGTCCGAAGCTACCAGGGGCAACTCTGGGCTGGCCCACCTGACGTCTGGCTCATCCGGTGTGCCCTGAGAACGAGATATGTGCAGCTCTATCGGGATTTGTCGGCACATCTGGGTGGCTTTGCTGGTCTTGTTTTACCATTGTCGAAATGTCTTGTAATCGGGATTCCGAGCATGATCGAGTCTTCCTGGGAGAAGGAATATCCTTCATTGACTGTGAGAGCTTGTGATGGTCTAAGTTGGGACACCCCTGTAGGGATTTGAACTTTCGAAAGCCGTGCCCGTGGTTATGGGCAGATGGGAATTTGTTAATGTCCGGTTGTAGAAAACCTGAAACTTAACTTATTTAAAATGCATCAACCGCGTGTGTAAGCGTGATGGTCTCTTTCCGGCGTAGTCCGGAAAGTGAACACAGTGTTGGAGTTATGCATGACGTAGGTTGTTCTAGGATCACTTCTTGATGATAGTTGTTCTTCCGTGCTTTTGCCTTCTCTTCTCGCTCTCATTTGCGTATGTTAGCCACCATATATGCTAGTCGCTTGCTGCAGCTCCACCTCATACCTTTTACCCTTCGTATAAGCTTAAATAGTCTTGATCGCGAGGGTGTGAGATTGCTGAGTCCCCGTGACTCACAGATACTTCCAAAACCAGCTTGCAGGTGCCGATGATATCATGCAGGTGACACAACCAAGCTCAAGGAGGAGCTTGATGAAGTTCGTGTTCGTTATGTTGTTCCGTTTCCAGTTGATCAGTAGTGGAGCCCAGTTGGGACAATTGGGGATCTGTGTAGCATTTGGGGTAGTCTTCTTTCTTTATGGTTCCGTAGTCGGACCTTGATTGTATCTGGATGTTGTAATGCTGCTTTCATGTATTGTGTGAAGTGGCGATTGTAAGCCAACTATGTATCTCTTTCCTTATTCAGTACATGGGATGTGTAAAGATTACACCTCTTGTGACATTGCTTACAATGCGGTTATGCCTCTAAGTCGTGCTTCGACACGTGGGAGATATAGCCGCATCGTGGGCGTTACATCGCACCTTGTGTGTAATCCTGCCTCATTTTGGAAACATGATCTCGAGGTTGACCATACTTCCCTCCTCACAGGAACTGCATCCTGACATGAAGTTACTTCTTTTTTAGATCAATACTCAGAGAAACCCAGATCCATTTAGTAGAAGCCAGATAAACATGACTCGCAGAAGTGAATTCAAAAGGAAAAATATAAAAACAGACTACAAGGTGAGAACACCCACTTCCTACATCAAGCTAGAAACAAAAGCATTAGGACAATTAAGACTCTTCTTATTACACATCGAAGAACACGAGGCTAAGAGAAACAGAAACTACAACATATACACATCGAAGAACACGAGGCTAAACGAAAGTAATTGAAAGGGTGTTACTTACCAAAGCTCGTTTTACAGGTTCGGTGCAGCTCCTCTTTAACTTGGCACACTCCTTGAAGATGTCCCCAATATCCCATGTTTGGTCTTCATTGCTCCTCTGCATGTTCGCACTCGTGGTTTTAATATCTGAACATGGCAAGAAAAATATACTACTAGTAATACTCATGCATCTTGTGGGTAACATTAAAGCACTCGTCTGCCATGTTAGAGCATCTCCAACAGAAGCGCAATGCACAGCGCTTTAAAAAAGCGTTTACAGTGCTGAGATTGAGAAGTAGAGATAGAGAGCAGAGACTAGAGAGTAGAGGATAGTTCTCAGCATAGATATAGCATAGATAGATAAAAAATAGATAGTTCAAATACTACTCGTCATCCGACTCCTCGGTGATGTCCTCCTCCGACGTCTCAATGTAGGCGTGAAGATATCGATCATCGTCGGATTCCCAGGGCGACGCTGCTCCTAGCCTCATGTTGAATTGAGCATCCACTTTTCGCGTACGCTTGTCCTCGCGATAGGATGCTCGCTCCGCCCTCCTTTGCGCGTAGAGGAGAAAAAATATTGCATAGTACTTGGTGCCATCGAAGTGCACAACTCACTTACGCACTGCATATCTCCATTTTCTTGCATGACACGCCACCTTGATGCTAGATGTCCCGCGCGTCATGCAGGCATATAGTATGATTTTTAAAATGGAGGCATATAGATGTCCCGTGTGTCGGCAAAAGGTTGAACGAAGCTCATGTCTTAAACGAAAGAGTGGAAGAACATAGATTCCCGACGACCGAGAAGGAGCAGCAAACCTCGCGGTGGAGCATCTTCACTCATAATATTTTATATTATTCCGATAGAAAATGAACCAAATCTCTCCACGTTCCTATACCATTCTATAGTA
The DNA here is from genome assembly GCF_056163025.1 of Triticum urartu. Taxonomy (NCBI): domain Eukaryota; kingdom Viridiplantae; phylum Streptophyta; class Magnoliopsida; order Poales; family Poaceae; genus Triticum; species Triticum urartu. The sequence goes on along the minus strand of NC_141879.1, from coordinate 410,138,589 downwards.
TGAGAATAACTTTGAACGTAAGCCATTGATTCACTCTATCCAATGGTCATAGTTGGAAAATCCAAACAAAACCAAGCATTGGATCAATTCTTTTAGCACTTAGATTCTTGCCACCTGCCCACCTAGCCCACCTATATATCCGCTCACGTGTGATGACCACAGGAGCTATCCACTCAGATTGTATGTTCAAAAAATAAAGGTCGATAACTAATGCGACACCTCAGGCCAACGCGGCCATATCGGATTTTGCACGAGAAATTACACAAAGTGTTTCATTAACTTGTGGTCCCGTTCAAACATGGCAGTGAGATGACGGCGAGTCCTTTTGTACAATTTCTGAACGGACATGTAGGCCGGGGCGCCTCTTCGGGAACTGTGGCAAACTGGCAACCTTGCACCAACTCTTCGCCTTTCCTCTCGATTTGGAACTGTCGTCGCACGCTCTTCCTCCCTCCTCCATTTTCCTTCACCCTTTCCTTCTGCCATTGTTCGATCGTCTTCTCCATGGAGGGAACAGGCCAGAAATGACCACGTTATTCTTGCCCCGATCTGAAAGATGACCTGGTGGAGGAACTCATTTATCGGTGCGACGTCATCACCTCGGCTAGCATGGCAGGTTCTTTCAAAACCATTCTCGACTCAACTAATAACATCACTACAAGGAACCCAAGGGTCCAGGAGCGGTTTGATCTCCCCTATCTTCTTCACCGTGACCCTGCTGACTAGCACGGGGACGAGGGAAGCCTCACCTTGTGCAAGTTGATGCTGCTTGATAATGATACGTATGATGTTAAGATGTCATCGCCTGAGGGCAAGGCTTGGGCAGGCGCAAATGGATATTGGGTTGTTTATATTGGGTACAACTACAAGTGGGAACTTGTAAATGTGTACACTCATCACTGGGTTCCACTTCCGAAAATCTCAGACTACCCAGAGGTTGAGCACACCAGTATTCTACGCACATTCAAATACCATCATGGTGATTGTCTTCTACGGAAGATAGCAATTTGTCGAGTTCCAACCGCTCTTGGCACTACAGAAACTACGGAGTTGTTGCCATCTTCTACAAGGTTGTTACCATCCTTCTTGGTTCGACTGGATGGATATTGCTCAAAAATTAGTTTCTATACATGGATATGTACTGTGATGCAATTGAATACGAGGATCTTGTGTTTGCTGCCACCACTCGTGGCACTGTTTGTGCATGGGATCCTCGTAGTTTTGGTACGTTTGTCTTCCGCCGTAATTATAATTGTTTCATCCACATGCATGCGAGTTAGCAAGTTTCCCTTTACTAATTAACCTTCTTCTTGTGTTTCCATGGTCCTGTGAACATTCCACCACCTATACTTGAAAATTTTTATAACCAAGGGGGAGATGCGATTGTGATGATCACGAGCATGAGGACGAGGAGGGCCCATATACTCAGTGGCCCCTGGAAACTTATTCTGATGGATCACCCCTTCTTGTCTGTATACAGCCCACTACTGATGTTACTGCTAAGGAAGCAGGTGTTGTCTCCCATGGTCGCACTCTCCGGACCTATTCCAACATGCGTTGCATGGTATTTGGGATGGATACTAGTGTGCTAGCGCCAACACCTTCTCCCTGTTAGAGTATTGATAGTCTTGGAGAAAACTCGCTCTTCCTTGGACAAAACTATCCAATGATTGTGAAAGGCGATCCAACTACTGTTGACACAACGTTACTACCATTTATGAGAAGCAACTGTATCTATACCTCAGACATTGCGGTGGTTCCCTACCCTGGTCGTGATATAGTAGGTCGCTTCAGCCTGGATGATTAGTCCTGCGTTGGTCTCGAAATTGACAGTAGCTGGCCCTTCCCAGAGAATCACTTGTGGTTCAAAGTAAGTGTTTCCAACAACGAGGATTGGTTGAGTTGAAGTTCATTTCATTGCTTGTTATTTGTTGTGTGATGAAAACTTTAGTATTTATAATGTATCCTCATTGTCGTTGTGGGTTGATGTCCAATTGTATGTAATAAAATGATATGCCTGTGATAAACTTACTAAATTTATGAATGGCTTTTGAGTCGATTCTCTAAGTGGGTGCTGCGACGAGGCAAAAAAATATTTTTCAAATACATAATTGTACGTGCATTGCAACAGGTTATCGGATGAGGCCAATCAACAATAGTACACTATTTGTACTAGATTCACATGCTGCACTATCTCCACGTCTACGTACGTAATACAACAAGTTTTAAACTTGAGACCAGCCACCCACCCTCACAAAGAACACTTTTTAACCTAGCACAAACTCCAGGAAATTTGGCCATAGTGTGAGGTGGGCCATATGTTAATGTGTTCAATGTACGTAACCAGCACCTCAAATCCTCGATACTACTACTATTATATACTACTACTTGGAGTACTAGTAGGGTGGCATGGGCCTGAACAAGCATTCACATCTAGGAGTACGACACACGCCGCCAGCACGACTTCCACCTGACACCATATTTCTTGGAGTCCGTGCTACAGCTATCTCTTCAACCTCGTCGTTTCTCTAACTCAGCCATCACACGGCGGGCGAGGTGGGGGTTTGCCGATAGTTGGTTTCCTCAACTGCGGTCGCACTTGTAAGGCCAACTCCAACGCACGACCCCAAACAGACCTCCGTTTTGCCCGGAATCTGTCCATTTCGGTAGGGCAATGGGGTCGTGTCCGGGCCATTTCTCGGAGGAAGTGGCCGTGCGCCCAACGCGCGGACGCATCTCGACCGCATACATTTTTCTTTGCAAACACATATCTTTTTTTCATCATTGATTTTTGGTACATGGAAATACATCACCAAAATTTGACTAGAAAAGCAAGACCAAAGAAAACAAGAACCAAAAGAATACATTTTAGAAGATATCCAACTTCCATAACTGCTCCTGTAAGTTGGATTAGTGCCTTCTCGGTGCATTCATTGTTGATCTGCGGAGGCTCGATCTTGCGTGCTTCTTTCTTCTTCGAGTATAAAGAAGTAGACGTTGCTTCCTCGCATCTAGTCTTGTGTCTAGCCTCTATTCTATCAACAAGTGTGAGGGAATCCTAGACTAAGGGGTCCTCGGGCATCTGGCCTATTATCCTGGGCCGGAGTGATGAGCTATGAAGATACAAAGACCGAAGACTCTACCCATGTCTGGATGGGACTCTCCTTGGCGTGGAAGGCAAGCTTGGCGACCAAATATGAAGATTCCTTTCACTGCAACCAACTTTATGTAACCCTAGATCCCTCCCGTGCCTATATAAACCGGAGGGCTAGATTCTTAAAGAGGAGGAAGAACAATCATAATCAGATAGGCTAGACTTCTAGGGTTTAGCCATTACGATCTCATGGTAGATCAACTCTTGTAACCCTCATACTCATCAATATTAATCTAGCAGGACGTAGGGTTTTACCTCCATCGAGATGGCCCGAACCTGGGTAAACATTGTTTTCCCTATCTCTTGTAACCATCAACCTCAGACACACAGTTCGGGACCCCCTACCCGAGATCCACCGGTTTTGACACCGACATTGGTGCTTTCATTGAGAGTTCCGTTGTGTCGCCGCCAAGAGGTTTGATGGCCCCGTCAATCATCCACAACAACATTCTCTAGGGAGAAACCTTCCTCCCCGGACGGATCTTCGTGTTCGGTGGCTTCACACTGCGGGCCAACTCGCTTGGCCATCTAGAGCAGATCGATAGCTACGCCCTGGCCACCAGGTCAGATTTGGAAGCTTGAACTATGTCGCGGACATCGGTGGAGACTTGATTTTCGACGGATTCGAGACCGCGGCAGTAGCTGCTCCCTATCACTATGATGAACATGACTTAAATTTGTCATCGAACCACACCCAGGAGATGGAACCTACAACCGCTCCGGCTCTAGGTCCGGAGCAAATCACGCCATCCGAGGATGGGAGGCTTAGGCCCTCCATGGAGGCCGCAGACCACTCGGCGTTGGAGCCGCACACAGACCCAACATCAAGTGAGATATGTGTTGCTAGAACCTCGGACACGTTTCCGGGTACAGGCCCCGAGGCATGTGCTTCCGTGCACGACGAGCTTGATCGGGCGTCGATCATTGAATTCAGCTCCGCAGACAACTTCCGGCACTCACCTTTAGGGGACGTTCTAAACTCATTAAAAACACTCTCCCTAGCGGGGGACTCACGACCGAATTATATCCAGTTTGAATTGGAGGCCGATGACGGAGAATTTCGCTTCCCACCCCACGCCCACTTAATAGCCACTATCGAAGACTTAACTGACATGCTCGATTATAGCTCCGACGACATCGACGGTATGGACGACGATGCTGGAGAGGAAGAGGCCCAAAACCCGCCATTTACCGGACGCTGGACGGCCACTTCCTCGTATGACGTATACAGGTGGATGCACCAAAAGATAATAGCGGCGACGACAAGGAAGATCCGGTTGAGGATAAACCTCCCAAGATACAACCAAAATGCCGGCGTCAGCGGCGCTACTCTAAGTCACACCGCAGCAAAGACAGCAACACCGGCACATGAGAAGATAACACTCCGGATGGTGCCGAAGACAATGAAGACCCCGTTGAGGCGATTTCTGAACAAGATGAACGGAAAGACGGGCAAGTTAGCCCTGATGAACAGGCTATGCACGAAGACTCGGAGGACAGTAATTATCTTCCGCTCTCCGAGGATGAGGCGAGCCTCGGCACCGAGGATTTTATCGTGCCTGAGGAACCTCTTGAGCAGGAGCACTTCAAGAGCTAGCTAATAGCCAGCGCAAGGAGCCTGAAAAAGAAACAACAGCAACTTCAAGCTGATCAAGATCTGCTCAATGATAGATGGACTGACGTCGTGGCATCTGAGGAATACGGCCTCAAGCGCCCACTCAAAAGTTACCCGAAGTGCAAATTATTACCTCAATTCGATGACGAGGCGCTGGAGCCCGTGCCATCCGCACACAATTCGTCTGACCGAGCGCCATGTGGCCGGGACAAGGCGGCAACACAAGACGAACACTAGCCCACCTTCCCTCGCCGTAAAGGCAGAGACAAAACTGCTCAGGGATACACGTATGATATCTGGCAGGGCCTGAAGAATAAAACAGGTCCGGCTAGATCGATCTACGGATCACGGGGGCGTGCCTCAACACGCGACGATGGCTATCAAGCCGAACATGGAAAGTACAATTACATCTGAGCCGAAAGCCACGGACGGACCCCATCTGAACTATGTCACGAACTAGCCCGATATAGAGGCGCCGCACACCCTCTCTGCTTCACTTATGAAGTCATGGAACATGAATTCCCAGAAGGGTTAAAACCCGTGAATATCGAACCATACGATGGAACCACAGACCCCGCGGTATGGATTGAAGACTTCATTCTCCATATTCATATGGCCCGCGGCGATGACCCTCAAGCCATTAAATACCTCCCCCTAAAACTCAAAGGGCCCGCCCGGCACTGGCTGAACAGCCTGCCCGAAATTTCCATTGGCAGATGGGAGGACTTGGAAGAAGCCTTCCTTTGACAACTTCCAAGGTACATATGTTCGATCTCCGGATGCCGATGACTTAAGTCACATAATTCAACAACCCGAATAGTCGGCCAGGAAACTCTAGACTAGGTTCTTAACTAAAAAGAACCAGATCATGGCTGTCTATATGCCGAAGCCTTGGCGGCCTTCAAACACAGCGTGGGCGAAGATTGCTGGCTAGCTTGTAGCAATAACAGGGCAAGCGAACCTAGCACTGCAGAAGCCAAGAATAGCAGCAACAAGCCCCGACGCAACAGACACAAGCGTCGAAACAACGATGACAATACCGATGACACGGCGGTCAACACTGGATTCAGCGGCTCCAAGTCCGGCCAGCGGAAGAAGCCGTTCAAAAGGAACAATTCGGGCCCATCCAGCTTGGACCGCATACTCGATCGCCCATGCCAGATACACGGCACTCCTGACAAACCAGCCAATCACAACAACAGAGACTCTTGGGTTTTTAAACAGGCCGGCAAGTTAAATGCTGAGAACAACGAGAAGGGGTCGCAAAGCAAAGACGATGACGAGGAGCCCCGACCACCGAACACAGGGGGACATAAGAAGTCCCCCCCCAAGTTAAAACGGTAAACATGATATACGCTACCCACATCCCCATGAGAGAACGCAAGCACGCGCTCAGGGACGTCTACGCGATGGAGCCAGTCGCCCCAAAGTTCAACCCATGGTCTTCCTGCCCGATCACTTTTGATCGCAGGGACCATCCAACTAGTATCCGTCATGGCGGTTCAGCCGCACTGGTCCTCAACCCAATCATTGATGGATTTCAACTCACGTGAGTCCTCATGGATGGTGGTAGCAGCCTGAACCTGCTCTATCAGGATACAACACGCAAAATGGGCATTAATCCATCAAGAATTAAGCCCACAAAGACTACCTTTAAAGGAGTCATACCAGGTGTAGAGGCCCGCTGTACGGGATCAATCACACTTGAGGTTGTCTTCGGAGACAATTTCCGAAGTGAAGAGCTGATCTTCGATATCATCCCATTTCGCGGCGGCTATCATGCACTGCTTGGACGAACCGCACTTCCACGCTTCAACGTGGTGTCGCACTATGCTTATCTTAAGCTCAAGATACCCGACCCACGTGGCATCATAACAGTCAATGGGAACACGGAATGCTCCCTCCATATCAAGGAGCACACCACTGCGTTAGCAGCAGAAGTACAGAGCGGCCTCTTCAAGCAGAACCTTAATTCGCCAGCCGAACTCCCGGACACTATCAAACGAGTCTGGACTACTCTACAGCAGGACAGCCCAGCTCGTCAATAGCTCAACTAGCAATTCGGCCTTCGTCCCCGTCCCAACCAAGAAGCGGCATTCGTATCGTGCGTACATATCTACGCACTTAAAATACCATGGGCATACACAGAGGCATAACTATCTTGTGATCCATAATACGGCTTGACCGCTCCTGGACCCACATACTTTCCATTTTTCCTTTTTATCCTTTTCAGGTCCTTTTTTCCGCAGGTTTCTTCTCATGACCTGATCATCGGTCCTCTCGGCAGGACGGATACACCAAGATCGCAAGAAGCACTGGCGTACAAGGGAATCCCTAGATGGTCTCTTTAACGACCACTCTACCTGCCTTCAGGACCCGCACGCAGCTGTCCCTTGGTTAGGGCATGTCAAATAGCCCGGTTGCTTATCGCACCACTTGTACGAATACGCTTTGACGTATTAATCAAACTATAACGGAAATAGTTGGCGGCCCAACTTCTGCAGCACTGGCTTAGTCCCCTTTTATTTTTTCTTTTTCTTTGAGAATTTTCTCAAAGTTGCGACCGTACACTTTGGCACGCTTTAATCTACCAAGGGCTTCATCGCGACCCATAATATGGCAACAAAGTCCGAACACTTTCTACAACACAGTTCGGCACCCCGAATTTAGCATTATATGCATTGGCTCCGAATCATGTCTTTGGTCAATAGTTGGGCTACCCGGCTCATGTGCTTACTACCTTACGTTCCGCTATATCGGGTAGGGTAGTAAAGGGAGAACTACTGCGATTGTGTCCTGGTTCATCTGGATGAGTACCTCAATAAAGAAAGCCGAAAACTGACTGTCATGATGCGGCAAGAGCCGGTCAGCTATTCGGAGGGTTCAAATCTTTAGCGATTTTTTCCGCATTATGCAATGAATCGGCTTTTTACCTGATCAGGCGATTACAGTACCCTAGTTCGAACGCCAGGGGCTGCACCTAAAATTTTAATTATAGAGCTCCTATGGCTAAGTGAGGGTGATAAAGCCACATAGTCCGATTGCCTGGTTCGTTGTGCTAAACACCTCCTTCAAGGACCAAACAAATTGTATCAAGCGTGTTTAGATTCCATCCCGAACACTCCCGTACTACCTACGTGGGGGCTGAAGCTGACGACGGGGACTCTCAAAATTTCATAAACACAGCCACACACTAGGTAAAATATAAATAAACATTATATTACATAGCCGAACTTGTTTTTATAATACAGGGCGAGACGATACAACAGTACTCATTCAAAGAGTACATCCTTCGTACACTGCTCCGCCACAATGCGGGATCCCTCAAGGACTTCGCTAAAGTATGGCTCGGGCGTGCAGTACTCCTTGCCCACAGGAGGTCCTTCGGTCGCGACTGGGGCAACATTCATCTTCGCCCACTTCATCTTGACACGGGCGAAGGCCAGCCGCGCACCTTCGATACAGAACCACTGCTTGATGGCATCAAGCCGAGGGCGGGCATCAACTAGGCGCTTCACGAGACCAAAGTAGCTGCTAGGGATAACTTTGGCTGGCCACAGCCGGACTATCAAGTCGTTCATGGCCAGTTCGGCCACCCTATGCAGCTCGACTAGCTGTTTTAGCTGGTCGCTCAAGGGCACCGAATGTTCTGGCGCAAGGTATTGTGACTAGAACAACTTCTCCATCGAGATCGCCTCTCCGGCTCGGAAGAATTCAGCAGCATCAGAAACGCTGCGCGGCAGATCCGCAAACGCCCCTGGAGAACTCCAAATACGGGTCAGTAAGAGATATCTCTTCTCCACATACTTGCTTTGCATAATAAAAGCCTTACCCGCCGCGATCTTTTTGGCCTCCTGGATTTCCTGGAGGGTGCCTTGAGCTTCAATCCGGGCCTCTTGTGCGCTCTGGCGGGCCTTCTCAAGTTTGGATTCTTCATCTTTAACGCTCCAAGGACTCGTATTTCTTCAAAGCATCCAGGAGCTCCTGCTAGACCTCCCTAACTCTGGCCTCATGTTTTTTCTGGATGGCTTGTTCCTTCGCCGCCCTCTCCTCGGCCTCGGCTAGTGCTTTCTTGAGGGTTTCAACATCAATCGCCGCTCCTATAAATATCACGGCATTACAATCAATATACAACATTTATTCTTTCCGAACATATAGCAAGTCTCCACATACCTTGCTTGTCCTCCAGCTTCCTTTTCACAAGGACAAGCTCTTCTTCGGCCCGGTCTAGACTCTGCTTTAGTCTGGAGACCTTAGTGGCATGAGAGGTGGCGCCAGCAGTGACGCCTGTGTTCATAAGACATATTTAGTTAGTTTCCTGTGAAAATTACTTGATCCTCTATCCGGCTTTTCTTTCTGAACACCAGAAAGTGTCTTAGGGGCTACACTGTCTATTGGGACTTTCTCTTTTACACCGCTTACCTCAAAACCTGTCAGCAGGCTGCTCCAGGCTTCGGTTAGTCCGCTCTTGACGGACTGAACCCTCTCAATCACCGTACCCATAAGGATACGGTGTTCATCCACAATGGAAGCGGCTCGTAGCACTTCCAGCTGATTATCCGGTGCCTCTAGTTGGACAGAGGTCACCGACAGGATAGGCACACCTCCTTCTCTTGAAGGAGGCTGCTCGCCGAATTCTGGAGCCGTATAGGTCTCTAGCACCGACTGGGGGCCGAACTGAACACGGTACCCATCGCCAGTCTCCCTGGGGATATGCTCCCCCAGGTGTTCGGCGATCGAGGTTTCGCCCTCCGTCGCCTCCCTGACGACCTCCTGAACCTCCCCTTGGCTTGGGAAGGTCCTTCGGGACAACACCTCAGCGTCGCCCTTGGCCTTGGGAGAGTGAGCGGCTGGCGGAGACTCGCTGGACATCGCCTTCGAATCCAGCGAACCTCCTGATGAGGATCGCAGGGAGCTATCATGGACCGGACTTAGCATGATTAAACATGTTAATACCATGAAGAGGAGAGGCTGGGTACATGGACGTATGCGGGTTTTTAGTACTTACGATGCAGCCATGGGCTTGTTTCGGGGGCGTCGCTCCGGGCTGCTGTGAACGTCCCACGTGGAGTTTTCCGCAAGGGGCCCCTTCTCCCTCTTGGGCGCCTGGGCCTCCAGATTTGCGGAGGCCGCCCTCTTCTTCCTCCCCCCATCAGGGGGAGAGTTACTTTCTTCCTCTTCCTCGTTGTCGTCTTCGGCGGCGGAGGAGTGAGTCTTGTCTTCGGACAACGCGTCCGAAGCTCCCTTGCGGCGGGGGCCACTCCAGACCCCCTTGGCCTTCTTCTTCGTCGCCTGATAGGGCGTCGGGACCAGCATCTTCGCCAGGAGCGGGAGGACTGGTTAGTCGGGCAGCAGAGCCAAACATTGAATCCTGTCCGCTTTCTCTGTCCATACCTGAAAAAATAAAAAATAGTAAAGTTTAAATATCCTCCTTGAACAAGCAAGTAGAGGATACACCTTGAGACATGAAAGACTTACCTCACTAGAAGGATGGACAAGATCGTGCCCGCAGTCTGAGTCTATGGCCGGTGGTGTCTCTTTGCCCTTAAAGAGTAACTTCCAGGCATCTTCGTGAGTGGTTCCAAAGAGCCTTTCCAAGGTTTGGTGCTTCTTCGGATCAAATTCCCATAAAGGGCAAGTTCGGCTTTGGCATTGGAGGATCCGGCAAACTAGCATCACCCGGATCACATCGACGAGCTTGATGTTTTTATCCACCATGCTTTGGATGCGCATCTGCAGCGCTATCAGTTCGCCCGACAAAGACCAATTTGGGCCCTTCTCTATCCAGGAGGTGAGCCGCATTGGAGCTCCAGACTTGAATTCGGGAGCCGCGACCCAGGTGGAGTCCCGGGGCTCTGTGATATAGAACCACAGTTTCTGCCACTCCTTGACGGTCTCCACAAAAGTACCCTTGGGCCACATGAAATTGGGCAACTTGCTCACCATGGCACCTCCGCACTCCACGTGCTGGCCATCCACCACCTTCGGCTTCATGTTGAATATCTTGAGCCACAGTCCGAAGTGGGGTTGGATGCGGAGGAAAGCCTCACACACGACAATGAATGCCGAAATGTTGAGGAAAGAGTTCGGGGCTAGATCATGGAAATCTAACCCGTAATAAAACATAAGTCTACGGAAGAAAGGGTGGAGAGGAAACCCTAACCCATGGATGAAGTGGGGGATGAACACCACCCTCTCGTTAGGCTTCGGGGTGGGGATGATTTGCCCCTTGGCTGGAAGCCGGTGGGCGATTTCTTTCGCCAGATACCCGGCCTCCCGAAGCTTGGTGATGTCCTTCTCCTTAATGGAGGAGGCCATCCACTTGCCTTGCCCTCTAGATCCGAACATGGTTGAGTGCTTCCTTGAGGCGGAAAAGATGAGGACTTGGGCACTGGATCTCGAGAATGGAAGGGCAGAGAAAGGCGTGGGTGAAGAAAGGGAATCCTTATCTCCTTATAAAGACGGTGAATATCAAACACCTCCCCACTCGCCATGAAACTCGCCTATTCCCTAGGGGCCGTGCACGCGGCACGGTTGGATTACCCATACCTGTATTGATGAGGATCCCGCAATAAGGGGACATGATCTCTGCTTTGACAAGACGTGCTAATAAAACCGCATCTAGAAAAATGAAGCGACAGGCCAAAAAACGGTTCGAAATAACAATCGGGCAGGGACGTGATATCACGTTACAAAAGGTTGTCAGCGGATTTGACTCATGAAATATTATACTCTCTGCGGTTGTGTGTGGAACTTGTTTTACAGATCTGAATACATTCTTTGCGTCCGAAGACTATTTTGGAGAAGGGAACCCACCTTGCAATGCCGAAGACAATCTGCGTGCTGGACACCTCATCATTGAAGCCTGGTTCAGGGGCTACTGAGGGAGTCCTGGACTAAGGGGTCCTCGGGCGTCCTCCCTATTAGCCATGGGCCGGACTGTGAAGATAAAAAGACCAAAGTCTCTACCCGTATCCAGATGGGACTCTCCTTGGCGTGGAAGGCAAGCTTGGTGACCAAATATGAAGATTCCTTTATGTAACCCTAGATCCCTCCGGTAACCGACTTTATGTAACCCTAGATCCCTCCGGTGTCTATATAAACCGGAGGGCTAGATCCTTAAAGAGGAGGAAGAACAATCATAATCAGATAGGCTATACTTCTAGGGTTTAGCCATTATGATCTCGTGGTAGATCAACTCTTGTAACCCCCATACTCATCAATATCAATCTAGCAGGACATAGGGTTTTACCTTCATCGAGAGGGCCCGAACCTGGGTAAACATTGTGAAAGTGCAACTATCCCTAGGAGGTTTTGGTAATTCATAACAACATATAGCTCATTGAGCTAATGCTATTCCAAGATGATTATTTCAGGAAAGCTCAATGATTGGCATGGCATGGATGTGAAAGTGGAACCCTCAAAATGCTAAGGACAAAGGATTGGCTCAAGCTCAAAAGCTCAAGACTCTTCATTTTTATATTTTAGTGATCCAAGATCACATTGAGTCTTTAGGAAAAGCCAATACTATCAAGGAGGGATGAGGTGTTGCTTAATGAGCCTCTTGCTTCATGTGCTTAGTGATATGCTCCAAAACCCTCAACTACTTTCCCATATCCACATATGACCTAAACCCTAAGCCAAACTCGGTCATACCGATTCTTTCTATCCGGCGCCACCGAGTTTCACTTGTCATAAGCCACTGCCAAACCCTAGCAATTCGGTTCTACCGATAGGGATCTCGGTCTCACGGAGATGGGATTGCAAACTCTCTGTTTCCCTTTCGTAACTTTTCGGTCTCACCGAAAGAGCGAATCGGTCCCACCGAGATTGCAATGTAAATTCAGTGTTTCCTTTTTGTAACTTTTCGGTCTCACCGAAAGAGCAAATCGGTCCCACCGAGTTTGCCTGACCAACTCTCTGGTTAGCTAATTACCAAAATCGGTCTCACCGAGTTTGTGTAATCGGTCTCACCAAGATTACGTTATGCCCAAACCCTAACCATATCGGTCCTACCGAGTTGCATGTCAGTCCCACCGAAAATCTCTAACAGTCACTAGGTTTACCTTTTCGGTCCGACCGAGTTTGTTGATTCGGTCCCACCGAGATTGGAAAACTGTGTGTAACGGTTGGATTTTGTGTGGAGGCTATATATACCCCTCCACCTCCTCTTCATTCGTGGAGAGAGCCATCAGAACACATACACAATTCCAACTCATATGTTCTGAGAGAGAACCACCTACTCATGTGTTGAGATCAAGACATTCCATTCCTACCATATGAATCTTGATCTCTAGCCTTCCCAAGTTGCTTTCCACTCAAATCTTCTTTCCACCAAATCCAAATCCTATGAGAGAGAGTTGAGTGTTGGGGAGACTATCATTTGAAGCACAAGAGCAAGGAGTTCATTACCTACACACCATTTGTTACTTCTTGGAGAGTGGTGTCTCCTAGATTGGCTAGGTGTCACTTGGGAGCCTCCGACAAGATTGTGGAGTTGAACCAAGGAGTTTGTAAGGGCAAGGAGATCGCCTACTTCGTGAAGATCTACCGCTAGTGAGGCAAGTCCTTTGTGGGCGATGGCCATGGTGGGATAGACAAGGTTGCTTCTTCATGGACCCTTTGTGGGTGGTTGCTTCTTCATGGACCCTTCGTGGACTCGCGCAACCGTTACCCTTTGTGGGTGGAGCCCTCCGTGGACTCGCGCAACCGTTACCCTTCGTGGGTTGAAGTCTCCATCAACGTGGATGTAGGATAGCACCACCTATCCGAACCACGGGAAAAACATCCGTGTCTCCAATTGCGTTTGAATTCTCCAAACCCTTCCCTTTACATTCTTGCAAGTTGCATGCTTTACCTTCCGCTGCCAATATACTCTTTGCATGCTTGCTTGAATTGTGTGATGATTGCTTGACTTGTCCTACAATAGCTAAAATTTGCCAAGAACTAAAATTGGGAAAAGGTTAAGTTTTTATTTGGTCAAGTAGTCTAATCACCCCCCTCTAGACATACTTTCGATCCTACACATTGTGTTCCCTGTCTCTTGTTACCATCAACCTCAGACGCACAGTTCGGGACCCCCTACCCGAGATCCGCCGGTTTTGACACCGACAAAGTGCACTAGTCTCATCAATATATCGATGCTAGCTAAAAGTGCTACAACATGTACTAAATTGCGCTCTATCAATATATCGATGTACTCTTCTTCCCAATACCAAAACTTGCATCCATTCTACACAATAAAATTGGAAGTTAGCACAACAAGTCTAATCCGAGAGCACAACCGAAGCTAAAGTAGCACATACCCCATCGGTTGAGCACTTGATGAACACCCATCCGGGAAATTCCAGCGTTGTAGACACGTGGCGCAAGACCTTCTTTGGGCAGTCATCGCATGTAATGAGTGGCAACGGTGCTTCGACGAGCTTTTGGGACAGCACTGAGCTAGGCCGACCTCCATTCATGTATCTGTCGATGGACCGCCGATGGTGTAGATCCGAGCGGCTAGAGGAGGAGTCAGTACCTCCATGCGGCCTTGCCGGGGCATTCCGGCCCGGTGCCCGGCCAGTCCATGGCGCGGCGCGGACTCCCATAACCGAGCGAGCTCAAGCCCGACCGAATCCGCTCCAAATCCGGCCGCCGGGTGCGGAAAACATGTAGCCGTGGTTGGGTAGATCCTGGGCGTCGAGGGAAAGGGGGCTGAGCGAGCGCGCGTCCGAGCGGCACACGCTGGAGTTGGCCTAGAGGCGTGGTGGACCAACCGTGTGGGGATGCCAAGTGGCTTCGCTTGTGTGGGGGACGGAAGCCAACCCGCGTGGGCGCTAGGTCTGACAGGACGGCCTTGTCGTCAGTGTGTGACCTCTGTGGCAACCGTCCTCTCCCCACTAGCCTCTTCGTTGACATCTGGTCCCGTTCCCACATGTCAGTGAGATGACGGCTAGTCCTTTTGTACAATTTCTGAACGGATGTCTATGTAGGCCGGGGCGCCTCTTCGTGTACCGTGGCAACCATCCATTGACTCTTCGCCTTTCCCTCTCGATTTGGAACTGCTGTCGCACGCTCTTCCTCCCTCCACCCTTCCTTCTGACATTGTTCGATCGTCTTCTCCATGGAGGGAACAGACCAGAAACGACCCCGTTATTCTTGCCCCGATCTGAATGATGACGTGGTGGAGGAACTCATTGATCGATGCGACATCATCACCTTGGCTAGCATGGTAGGTTCGTTCAAGACCATTCTCGACTCAACTAATAACATCATTACAATGAACCCAAGGGTCCAGGAGCGGTTTGATCTCCCCTATCTTCTTCACCGTGACCCTGCTCACTAGCGCGTGGACGACGGAGGCCTCGCCTTGTGCAAGTTCGTGCCGCTTGATAATGATACGTGTGATGTTAAGATGCCATCGCTTGAGGGTAAGGCTTGGGCAGGCGCAAATGGAGATTGGGTTTTTTATATTGGGTCCAACTGCGAATGGAACTTGTGAATGTGTACACTGGTCACTGGGTTCCATTTCGAAAAATCTTAGACTGCCAAGAGGTTGAGCACACCACTTATAACCGTACTTTCAACTACGGTCATGGTGACTGTCGTCTACAGAAGATAGCAATTTGTCAAGTTCCCCACTGCTCTTGGGATTTAATGGAATATGTAGTTGTTGCTATCTTCGACAAGCTTGTTGCCTTCCTTCATAGTTCGACTGGATGGATATTGCTCAAAAATCAGTTTCTATACAAGGATGAGTACTGTGATGCAATTCAATACAAGGGTCTTGTGTTTGCTGCCACCACTCGTGGCACTATTTTTGCATGGGATCCTTATGCTTTCGGTATGTTTGCCCTCCACTGTAATTATAATTGTTTGATCCACATGCGTGCGGGTTAGCATGTTTCCCTTTACTAATTAACCTTCTTGTGTTTCTAAGGTCCTGTGAACATTCCACCACCTATACTTGAAAAATTTTATAACCAAGGGGGAGATGACGATGATGATGATCACGAGCATGAGGATCCATATACTCCGTGGCGCCTGGCAACTTATTCCGATGGATCACCTCTTCTTGTCTATATATAGGGCACCGCTAATGTGACTAAGGAAGCAGGTGTTGCTTCCCATGGTTGCACTCTCCGGACCTATTCCAACATCCGTTGCAGGGTATTCGAGATGGATACTACTGTGCTAGCACCAACACCTTCTCCCTGGTTTAGTATTGATACTCTTGGAGGAAACTCGCTCTTCCTTGGACAAAACTATCCAATCAAGGTGAAAGGCGATCCAGCTGCTGTTGACACAACATTACTACCATTAATGAGAAGCAATTGTATCTATACCTCGGACATTGCTATGCTTCCCTACCATGGCTATCACAATATGGTTCATGAAATAGGCCGCTTCAGCCTGGATGATCAGTCCTGCTTTGGTCTTGAGATTGACGGTAGCTGGCCCTTCCGAGACAAACTCTTCTGGTTCAAAGCAAGCGTTTCCAACGTCGAGGAGTGGTTGAGCTGAAGTTCATTTCATTGCTTATTATTTGTTGTGTGATGAAAACTTTAGTATTTACTAGAATGTTTTGTTGGAACTAATCTATAATCCAACATGTATCCTCGTTGTCATTGTGTGTTGATGACTTGTTGTATTTAATGAGTGGTACATTTGCATATGCATGTCATAAACTCAATTTATAAATGGTTTTTGACTCACTTCTTGGAGTGTTAGTATCGTAGTAGTATAGCCATCATTCATAGTAGTATGAAGTTGCCACATCACATAGAGAACCAATAGTTAGGTGTCGCATGGAGGCCGAGAAATAGGGTGATAGCATGACTGCGTGAGGTGGGCTTGTACGTAGTATGATGTACGCATACGGCTTTCCGTGTTTCCTACTCCTCCGGTCTAAATGTTGAAAAGATTTGGTCGAGTTCTTCCTCCTTTTGCCGACACGTGGGACATCCAGCATCCAGGTCATGTCATGCAAGAAAATGGAGTGGTAGTTGAAGCCACGTGATGTGCATCTTGGGTTAAACTATAAATAGAATCTTACTACTCTTCAGTAACTCCAAAAGCGGCCACCGAAGATCTTTATTGGATTAGTTTTTCATCACCCGCACGTCGAGGTGAAAGATGGGCAGGTTCAGTGAGTCCTCTTGCGTTTTCACTGACATGTGGGACCGCATGTGAGCAAACAGACGATGGGCTCCACGCGTCTGCTGGCTGGCTGAGAAGAGAGATAGAGGAGGGCTGAGCATGGACTCCAGGAAATTTGTTGTACGTAACCAGCACCTTGATATAGGCTCGATATAGTGGGTTGGCATGGGCCATAACTAGCATTCACGTCTAGCAGTACGACACACGCCACCAACACGAGTCCCATCCGACACCAATTTTCTTGGAGTCCATGCTAGAACCATCTCTTCTCCCTCCTGTTTTCTCAGCCATCGCGCACTGGGCGGGGAGGGGGTTTGCCGATAGTCGGTTTGCTCAACTACGGTCCCACTTGTAAGTTAAAATGCAACACAACACGCATTCCCCCTTGAGCGGCATGCTGGACCAACAGTGTGGGAAGCGGGGTGTGACGCGAACAGGGCAAGCTTTTCCTTTTGAACTTGTAACTTGTAAATTTGGTTCTGCTCCATGGCGCCACTGATAGATAGAAATAACGATTTTCCCTGGAGTAATGAGAAGTTAGGTTCTGGCGTGGTTCGTGCATGGAGTACATACAAAAATTATGAAGTTGATGCGAAAGATAATATAATTACTAGTAGTACCATATACTACTACATGGATTTAACGGAAAGATAAAGATATATACAGATCCATCAACAACATCCTCATGCCCTGGTGCGTCGGGTCACCAACCGACGTGTGAGGAGCAGCGGCGTTGGCGGCGAGCTCAACGTGCTTCTGAACAATGCCGTCCAAGGTTGCCCTGCGGGTCAAGAAGGCCAGCGACTTATCGTCCTCCTCTAGCACGTAGTAGTCCTTGTGTTCGATTTGCGCGTAGATGTGGGTGATTATGTCGATAGTGTCTTGCTGCGCCAGGCACTACGCGGCGAGCGCGACCTTGAGGTGGACATTCTCCGGTGTGACGGCGGGCAGTCGTAGGGCCACCAGTGCGTTGAAGAGGTTGTCACAATAGAGGCCATTGATGGTGGCGGGCATCGCAGAGCCTGGGCGCGTGGGCTGGAGGCATATGTCAAGGTCGTCCGCGAGCTTCTTGACAAGGGTGAACTTGTCGAGGAAGCTGACGAGGACCTTATCGAATAAGGAGACGAAGTTGTCGTCCAAGCGGCCTCTCACCCTGGCAGCCTTAAGCACGACCTGGAGATATTCCTCGGTGTCAGGCTGCAGGCCGGCGTTGTGGACCATCTGGCACAGCCGGCTGATGCTCGTGACCATCGCCTCCATGGGTCTAGCTTCTAGTCAACTGATCTTGCGATTGGACTGATCACTCTTGCCCTTGGTTAGAGTGCGTAGGTGCGTAGGATTTCGTAGATTGGACCGGCGGGGAGCCTTTATATGAGAAGTGCAGACTGTATTGATTTCACATGCATGTTGGCCATCTACTCCTCGGCCCTCTACTGCACCTGCCATTGGCTATATGACAGGCGGGCCAGCCACCTGTTGGGCCCACGTGTCATACAACCAAAGGCAGGTGCAGTAAGTCAATGAAGCTGCGTCCCCCTCCATGCCGGTGCAGTATAGTCATCTCACCGGATCTCTAGTTGGGGCCAAATGAGAGAACTTTGATGTTTACTAGTTTATTGGTCCCTTTTACATTTTGCGCCAAGTTTTGACATTTGATTTAACTAATAAAATGTTAATGCATGTAACAAAAAATGTTGTGTAATCCCAAAACACTTAGACTAGTCACAGTGGGGAGTAACTTACAGTAGTAACATGCGTATGTTACTACTCTATGTTCCTACCTCCACAGTGGGTAGTAACATATGTGTTGTGTCATGCATCACGTCATTTATTAGGTTATAGACTCATCTTTTCTTAATATGTGTGATGTTACAGTAACTAGCTATGTTACCACATGCCTCTCTTTCTTCATTAATTACATGCCACATCATCTATTTTGCCTAGATAAGTGTGATGTTACCACCTATGTTACTCCCACTGTGGGTAGTCTTAGGCTGGTCATAGTGGGGAGTAACTTAGACTAGTAACATGCATATGTTACTAGTCTATGTTACTACCTCTATAGTGCATAGTATCATAGATTAGTATCATAGGTGGTCTCATTTATTGCCATGCATGACACATAGTAGCACCATATTTATTATGTTACGGTATCTACCTATGTTACTATAACCATCTCTCTCTTATTTAATTGCCTGCCACATAAGCATGTTTGCGAGTTCCAAGTACATGATACTACTTATGTTACCCCCACTATGGCCAGCCTTAGCCACGGTACATTAACTCCCTCCTCATTTCTTATTTCATGACATATAAACCAATGAGAGATGTGGGTTGTGCATGCCTTCATTGACTTGAGACTACCAAACATCACATGAAGTGGTTAGTTCATTACATGTAATCCTATTAATTAGCAAAAAGACATTAAGTTCTCTCGCCGATAGGAATAAAACAATACACCATGTATTTATTTACAGAGGAAGTAGTACATTTTTTGTGACATGCATTACTAGATATTGCTAGTCAAATACTAAATCCAGATGGACGTGGTAGTACTACTAAATCTAGACAGTGGTGCTAGTACTAGTAGTAGTACTACCAATGTACTAGTAGCACTGCACTACCCGTTGGTCAAATTATTACATGCTGCTCCTCACAGTGAAGTGACAAGACCCTGTTCCGGAGATGACACCTGAGTATAGGCGCCGTGTTCGGCATACCATAGTCAGCCTCACCGTCTGCAGTCACTATCATCATGGCTGTAGAGCTAGCCTGCTTACAACTTAGCCGTGTTTGACATAATTTCCCGTGCGTAGATTCCTGTGCATTGCACGGACACCAAGATTGGGGGTGGACGACACCGGTAGCGGCCATCGCACCAGATTTCTCCATGGCCTTCTAGATGTGGTTGGGAGGAGATAAGGCTGATTGTGAGAGTGTCGGTGGGAATGACACCTATGGGATCACAAGAATCCCTACTACGGTTGCGGGGCGCAGGGTCGTGGGAAGAGCGGATCAAACAGATAGCACACGGTTCGTTTATCCAGGTTCAGGCCGCGGGGATGCGTAAAACCCTACTCCTGCTTTGGTGGATTGTATATCTATGTTCTTGAGCTAGCTATGGGGAGTGAGGAGCTCCAAAAAGCCGAATCCTCCTCCTGGTTGTCTCGGGCCTCCTTTTATAGGAAAAGGGGTTGCCACAGTAGCACCAGGAGGTGGAAAGGGAGCAGTGATGCGAGGTTATCCCTCGCATTACATGACAAGGCACATTTAACGCGTCTTGCCCATGTGTCCTTGCTTTATCGGGGACGGGGGAGAGCCCTGTCTCGTCTGTCGCCGCTCCCTCTCGCGTCGACATGCGCCCTGGCCAGCGGCGCCCGCGGTGCCATGTAGGCAGGCAGGCAGCTGACGTGGCGCAGTGGTGGGTCTCCATGAAGATCTACATGCCGCCACACAGGTGCCTGCCCAGCTGGTTGGGTCGGCAGCTGCATGCGAACGGCGGTGGAGGTTTGACTGGCGTGGGCCTGATGGTGGCCCAACGGGTGTTCTTGGCAAGGGCCTTGCCGGGGCCCCGGCAAGGGTCTTGCCATGGCGCCTGCTGTCATCCCCGGCAAGGCTCTTGCCGGGGGCCTTGTGGTCCTCCTTGGCAGGGGATCCCACCAAGGGTCATCATCTTCTGAAGGGTGTCTCTGATCTTGAATGTCTTCACAAAGATCTCCATGCCACCACGGGGATGTCTCCCGAATCCTTGCCCCGTGGGGGCAGTGGACTCAAGGATGACTCACTCCGTAGGTGTGGGGCGAGCTGCCACGGCAAGGGTCTTGCCGGGTTTGCCAAAACCGCCTCCCGACAAGGATCTTGCCGGGGGGTCCGCTTCGTCCCCTTTGCTCTTTGTGGTCATGGTCTTGGCGTTGTTCTGGTTCTCCTGAGCTTCGGCCTTACCATGGCTCACCTCCCTTGCCTTGCTCAGTGTGGTGGTGCCCGTGGCTCAGACTGCCCGTGCACAGTTATAGGGGTACCAAAAGTGCACCCCTCTTTTTGTACACCGACAGGAGCCCCTGGGCCTGGGCCACACATAAGCGCAATCGCGTCGTTGGGCTAGGCCCAAAAACGGTGCGCGGGCAGGCGGAGCAGTTTTTACCGCGGTAAGTCTCTTCGCGCGCTGCGCTTCCCATGCTTCCCGCGCGTGGCGCGGCATGGGGAGGCGTGTGTGACGTGGGCGGCATGCATGGGGTTGCTTCCCGTGGGCATGCGTCACATCACAGTTAATGTGAAAGGAGGCGGCCCGCGTTTTTCCCCCATAAGAAGGAATAACCGTGGGCGCGCTGCTCACTTTCTCCTCTTCCCTCGTGCCTTTTCCGATCTCAGAGCCGCCGTTCCCTTTCTTCCTTCCTTCCTAAGCTTTCGCTGTCGCCCGCCGCCGCTGCTTTTCCATCCCCCTTCTTCAGCCCTCTGAACTTCTTGGTCGCCATGGCTCCCAAATTCGCCAAGGGCAAGGGGGTGGCTAAGGGCGCCGGGACGGTGGAGCCACCGGAGAGCGCGCTGTCGGGGGATCGGACGAAGTCCGCCTTCTTCTTCCCCTCGATGGTTGATGTTCAAGAGCTCCGGGCCTCCTTCAAGCCCCTATGGGGAGTGAAGACGGGGGGAGAGGGTTCGGGACACCCGGCGACGTGCATCATTCCTGCCGCTTGCACTGATCCTGCCTCAAATCGGTACCCCTTCTTCGTTGATTACTTTTCTTATGGGTTATGCCCTCCTTTCTCCGATTTCTTCTACGATGTTATGCGCACCTTCCGCTTTCGCCTCTTGGATTTTACTCCAAATGCAGTGGCGTGCATGACTTTCTTCCCGCATCTTTGCGAAGGCTTTGCCGGGGTGCAGCCCAACACGACGCTCTTCCACCATTACTTCTTCCCTTGAATCCAGCCGAGAGGAGCCGTCTCCGGTTGCGTCACCTGGATCCCAAGCTCCAAGGGGGCGTACCCGGACGGTGCCGTGAAGGAGAGGTGGGAGGAATGGCGTGGCCGGTGGTGCTGGATTGAAGATGAGAACCCACCGGAATTCTGCAAGGTCCGTCGAGTGCCATCGGTCCGTGGCAGCGATTGGAGCGATGTAGATGCCGCCGATGGGAGGCTCACCGTCGCCACCACCAGGATTCTCCGGCTCACCCAGGCTGGACTCACCCTTGAGATGATCGGGGCGGACTTCATTCGCCGCCGGATCGCCCCGTTGCACAGCAAGGGGAGGCCATCTTGGCTCTTCACGAACCCGGCTAACATTATGCGACTCCGCCCCGGCCTCGATCACAACTTCACAGTGCTGGTGCATGCCCACTTCTGCCAGCGGCTTTTCTAGCTTGATGTGTGTCGCGATGGCGAGGTTGAGCGGACCAGCAAGGCCGCGAGGGCTACCGCAAAGGTTGGCAAGGCCCTCAAGGGGCCATTTTTCAAGCTACCAGCGGGGGTGGTCCTGTTGTGCAACAATTCGCGTTGGTCCGAGATCATTGCCATGATGCCGGACTGTAATGCGCACGGCCCTGTCCCGAGCTGGAAGGAGCCGAAGGTCCAGGATGTGCAGCAATTTTTCGACACCCTGTTCGAGGTGTACGTCAATGCCGATGCCGAGCGGTGGCTTATCATGGACACCACCCAGGCAGAGCTGGACTACATCGCCACTAGGGCGAGGGAGGCACAGCTTGCCATGGAGGCCGGCAGTGCCGGGAGCGTGGAGGACATGGCCGCAACGGCGGCGGAGGAAGAGGAGCTCTCCCAGTGGGCAGCGGCCTCCGGGGAGGTCAGCAGCGCCAACACTGGATCTCCGCTCGTTGAAGACGCGGCCGACGAGTCGTCGGGGGAGGAGGAGGACGCGGCGGCGGGCTCGACGCCAACTAGGGGAAGAGGGCGAGTCCCGCGGTGGGCTGGCTCCAGTGAGCCGGTCCGGCCCGGCAGGGCGGCGCGGCCTCAATTGACCCTGGAGGGGTCTGGGTGCCACACGAGGGCCACGACAGCCAAGAGGCTGACGAAGGCCGCTGACAAGAAGAAGACAACAGCCCCTTCCTCATCCAGGCGCGCACAAACCCCACCGCCTCCTTCGCCTCCTCCGGCAGGCGTCGACTCGGATGATGATGCGGAGCTCCCTTTTGATCTCGGGCCTCTCAGTCCGGAGAGGAAAAGGAAACTGGTGGAAGAGGAGGAGACGGATGACGAGTAAGTTCTCCGTTCCTTACTGTCATTTCCATTTCCTTGAATTGGGTCGCTTGTCTTGATCCATTTTTGCTTCCATAGGGAGACAGAGACGTTGGCCCAGAGGGCGAAGAGGGCTAGGACCTCGGCGAGCAGCCAGCCCCCGGCTGGGGCTTCAAAGACACCACTGGTGGTGCTGAGCAGCCCGGACAGCAGCCCCCGGCGTAGCCCCCAGCGTAAGTTCATCACCCTCTTCTTACTCGACATGTGGTAGGTGCTCGATGCCATGACGCTGACCTTGCCAGGTTTGCAGGAGGGGAGCGACAACAGGAGGAGCCACAGAGGGCTACTCCCAACACACCACCCCCATCGACTACGCCGCCGCGGGGGGCGTCCCCGGCAAGGGCATTAGGCACGGAGCCCACACCCATGGAGGAAGAGGGGAACTTGGGCGCTGGTGGCTCTGCCACGGCGCCAAATGCTGGCGGAGAGGGGACTTCTGCTTCACAGCCTGGCACTGGTGAGTCACCTGTCCTTCGTCTCTGTTTTTCCCTTATTCTTTTATTGGCTTCATTGCTCCCGTTGCTGCCCAGGCCCTCCTTCAATAGGTATGGAGGACGTGGATACCGTTGCTGGGAACATTGCTGAGGAGGCCGCCAAGGATGCTGCCGAGGACACCGCAGTGGGGGCCGCCAAGGCGACCGACGAGGCTTTTGCCGAGGGCACCAGCGGTGGACCTGCCAGTTGAGCCGGCAAGGCCTCCGCCGAGGAAGAGGTGGTGGGTGACTAGCCTCCCTCCTCCTCAACCTCGGGCCCCGGCAGGTATCTGAAGGTGGGCGACGATCTCTTCCTCCACCTCCCAGGGGCGTCAAGCCGGGCGCCCGCCGAAGGGGAAGTTTTCGACGGCGAGGTGCTTGCCGCCACCGGGCTCGAGGTGGTTGATGAGCCGGGGGTTGGTGACGACGGTTCCCCAGAAGAGCAGCTTTTCCGTGCCATGGGGGCCAATTTCCGGAAGCTCCAAGTGCTCTACCGTGCTCGCCTGGACAAGGTCAAGTCCAGGATGGCAACGGTGGACAACGCGGAGGTGGACTTCAAGGCGTGCGTTGCCGAGATGCAGACCTGGTTCCACCAGGCTCGCGAGGAGTAGAGGTCCTTCCAGGAGAAATTGGCCGAGCGCGATGTGGAACTCACCATGAAGATGGCCGACATCGAGAAGGCCCAGGAAAAGGCGGCGAACTTGGCTGCCACGGCCGAGGCCGCCCGGAACCAGCATCAAGCCACCTTGAATTCCCTGGAAGAGGAACTCACCGCGCGCGAGGCGAAGCTTGCCACAGCGCTACGTGGAAAGGATGAGGAGCTCGAGGCCCTTGTCGCGCGGCGGACTCGCGAGCTGGAGCAGAGGCACAAGGAGGCACTCGATGCCTAGGCTCTGGCCCATGCCGGCAAGGTAAGGGAGTTGGAGGTGGCGCAGGACGAGCTGAAGGAGCAGGCCCTCAAGCTGTCCAACGAGAAGAGCACGCTCAACATCGCCTTGGTGGAGGCGCAAGGAGCGGTCATTAGCAGGGCTGGGGAGCTCTCCGAAGCGTAAAACTCCGTCAGAGACCTCAAGCTGAAGCTGGAGGATCTCGAGAAGATGCTGTCGGAGAGCAGGGCTCGGGAGGAGACCTTGACCAGGAGCCTGGAGGAGGAGAAGCAGCTGCGGGCGAACGAGACCGCCTCCCACCAGGATTATGTGGCGGGCGAGAACAGGTGGATCAGCCGCCTGCAGGAGGTCACCGGCAGGGTCACCTTGCAGTTGGCCACCATGGGGATGCCACACGTGAGGTACGCCCCTGAGCGCAGTGGGACCGTCAACACCAAGTTGACCCTGTTCTTCGAGGGTGTCCTCGGAGCCTTGGCATATCTTCACTCCAACAGGGCGGCCACGCTGGACGAGGAGGCCCGGCGACTCTGCCGGAGGGTCGTGACCAAGGTCCTCACCAAGACGGCGTACTGGAATCCCGATCTTGACTTCGCGGCCGCGATGAAGAGCTTGCCGGATGGTGCTGACCTCACGGTGCTCAAGGAGCGCATCAAGCCCATCACCGACTGCATCGACGAAATCAAGAGGGTGGAAGGCCAGCGCCGGGATTAGGCATCCTGTTCTTCTTCGCCGCTGCGGGTTCCCGACCAAGACAAATTTTATCTTTAGTTAGAACCGCAGCTATGATGTGATGTAATATAACTTTGAAGTACTCTCAATTTTCATGCATGTTATTTCCCCGTTCGATTCCTCTTTGTATGCGTGCCCTACGTCGATCGGGAAGCCCCTAGCGGCGTTTTGGGGACGGATCCCCATGGCCAGCCGGGTACGCGTGCTGCCGAACGAGCCACCTTTCCGTTCTGAATGCGGCCGCTCGAACTGTCGAGCTTGACTCGAGTCAGAATCGGGGGCGTTGCAGATCGCGGAAGGCTACTCTGCCATTCTCGACGCAGCCGCTTGAGCTGTTGAGCGGACTCGAAACATGGCAAGGGCATTGCCAATCGTGGTAGAGCCCCCCTGGCGTGCAGGTTTCTCATACAAAGCAAATATCTTCGGGGGGAATAACCTCAAATAAGAAGGGTAGCAAAAATAAGGGTTCGGTGCAACTTAGCTTCTGTTTGCCATCGCTCGAGCGTCGATCTTCTGGCCTCCTTTCTTCTTCAAGGGTCACGAAGATGAAGGAGTGCCAGGCTAACTGCTAGAGCCGATTCTCACAATTGCGCCCCCTACCTGGCGCGCCAAAGATGTTGGTGGGAACGACACCTATGGGATCACAAGAATCCCTACTACGGTTGCAGGTTGCGGGGTCGTGAGAAGAGCGGATCAAACAGATAGCACACGGTTCGTTTATCCAGGTTCGGGCCACGGGGATGCATAAAACCCTACTCCTGCTTTGGTGGATTGTATATCTATGTTCTTGAGCTAGCTATGGGGCATGAGGAGCTCCAAAAAGCCGAATCCTCCTCCTGGTTGTCTCGGGCCTCCTTTTATAGGAAAAGGGGTTGCCACAGTAGCACCAGTAGGTGGAAAGGGAGCAGTGATGTGTAACATCCCAAAATTCTAAATTTTGGAATGTTATAATAAATAGATAGATTTGACTGATTGTTTGATTGATTGTCTGAAAGTGAGTGAATTCGAAACTTTTTGAAAGTTAAATGAGAGGGAATAAAAGGACTTTCCCAAACTTTCATATTTGCTTTCTGATCTCCATGAATTCAAATTCTTTTCAAATACAAAACCCTTGAGCGAAGATGATATGACTTCTTCCATTTAAATTAAATGAAAGGGTATTTGAAAATAATTGGATTTCATTTGGAAATATTTCAATTCATAAACTTCATGCAGCTCAATGATTTTCATGAGAGAAGACAAAAGGACTTCTTCAAATTATATGAAATATGAGTTGGGAGTTTCAAAGAATTAAATTCAAAGTTCTTTTGAATTTATTTTCAATTTGGAGTTATTTGAGTTTTATTCAAATTATTTTTCTCCAAAAATAAAATATATGGAAATTAGGGTAACATGATTCCCTACAATAGAAAATTGGAGAAATATTAATTTGAAATCATTTTGGGTTTTTTTAAATGATTTTGTTGGGTTTTAATAGACCAGTAGCACTCTTTGATTTATTTGATTTTGTGTGGATTTTATTTGACTTTACTAAAATGTCCACGTTGTAGATAATGTTTTTCTGAAAATTTTGATATATTATATGCCTAGGTTCTATTTTATTTTAGTTTGCTTTATGTTATTTTCTGTTGTGTTTTTTTAAAAAAAATCTTTTCGCCGACTGGGCCGGACCAGCTCGTGCCAGGCCTAGGCCCAGTGCACCACCGCCTTCGTCTCCCTCCCCGAGCCGGAGTTCGACTCCCGCACGTCGCCGGACGCCGCCGTAGCCGCCGCGGACTCCTCCGCCGCCTCGCCTTTCCCCTCCCGCAAGCCTCTCCGGCCCTCCTATAAATACCAGAGCCCCGGGCCCCATTTCTCTCCTCCTTCGCCGCAACCGCCGCCCTCGCCGGATCTCCCGCCTCCGACGAGATCTACCGCCGCCGCGCTTCGTTCCGACGCCCCCGAGCGCCGCCAACCCCACCGCTGCATCTGCCTCGACGCGTCGCCCCTTCCCCGCTACTCCGCCGTCGCCGGCGAGCCCCGGAGCAGCCGCCTCGATCAAGCCCGATGCCCCGCCGCCGTTGCTCTTCGCCACCGCCGCAGTAAGTCGTCGTCGCCGCCTCCTCCGTCCGATCTAGAATCGACGGCCAAGATTAGATCTAGAAGTTTTTTTTTCTTCGAACCGGTATGCGCTAAGTAGCGGACGTTCGCTCGATTAGCCTTGCAGCGAACGGTTTTCAGCCTGTTGTTTTGCGCTGCGTGGCAGGGGCCTATCTGTGATTATTATCTTTGCAGATTAGCCCCTGAATTTTCAGAACAGTCCCTGAACTTCAAAACCCTCCAACTTTTTATCCGTAACTCCGATTTAAGCGATTCTTTTTGCGAAATAATCCTTGTGACATTTTCTTTCCAATAAAAAGTGGATTTTGGAGTTTGAGCAAATCAAATTTGTTCAACTTCAAATCTAGTTCAAACCTTCGTTTGATCATAACTTGAGTTTCGTAGCTCCGTTTCAGTTGATTCTTTTTGCAAATCGAAGCTCTTGACATAAACTTTTTGATAAGGCCAAATTCACATAATTTTGGTACCGTTAGAAATTGTTTTATGTTGCAAGAGTTATTTGCTTGGTTTTGAAGTTTTCCGAATCGTCTTCTTCGTTCTTTCTGATCTTTTGAGTGATTGCTTATGTGTGGTTACTATTGCTTGCTTACGATAGATTGACCGGAGTGTGACGAGTAGAGCTATCAAGAGTTTTGAGTGCGAATCATCTTCATCAACATTGCAGGCAAGTTCACACTTTGATCATACCTTTTTTACAACCCGGTTTTATTGCATTAGATCAATCCTCACACATTGCATGACTAGGATCTAATTAAATTGTGGGATGGGAAGTAGTTGAGGTAGTACCTATTACCTGTTTAATATCAAACCTTTGGGAGTTACTTCTACGTTTGCCATTATGCCATGCTATGCTAGTAGACGTGGATTGGGTGAGTGATATCCATGACAGATGTGAGTTTGTTAATTAATGGTTTATCTAAGGTGGCAACTTAAACACACATCTCGGTGGATTGAGGCACTGGGTTATTCCAGGATTGCCTGTCTAGGCACCTGGGTAGACCAGGATTGCCTATTTTTCTTTTGGACCGCCACCCAGGCTCAAAGGGATCATAAGATTATTCATGCTAGAAACTTCCGTGTGCAGACACAAGCCATTATGGGCTCTGGCATAGTTGATTAAGTCGTGCGAACTCTTACAGGGTAGACTAGCAGATGTAGGGGAAAGTAGGTGTACCGGTCTATCTATCGTAAGGTGCTAGCGCTTCTGAAAGACTGTGTCTCGGTCATCTATTTCTCAAACACCATGTAGTGTGAGAAATCCAACGGAGGTGATCGAGTCTTGTGGGGAAAAGTGCGCAAACCTCTGCAGAGTGTAACAAACTAATCATGATTAGCCGTGTCCCCGGTTATGGACATCTTGAGTATCTAGTTCTTGGATTATCCTGTTGATCTCATCACGTTACTTTAAATGAATATTGTTGGGTTTAATGATGTTACTTAATTGGGATTGAGAATGCTGTCAACCATTCTCAATGTTCAACAACCACCATGATAGTTAAATAAAATTTATTCCTTTGCAGTAGGGAAAAATTGGCTTTACGCAAAAACCTTATAACCATAGAGCTTTTCCACCAGCCAAATATGCATGTAGTGATAGTCTTTATTCGTCATTCTCTATGGTGTGAATTTGCCAGTACATTCAATGTACTGACCCTCTGTGGCTGCAACGTCTCATGTTGCAGGATTATCTTACGACGAGTAAGTGATACGTTAGGGTTACGATTTGTACACTCAACTTTGTCGTTGGTGTTGATGGGAATCCACAACCTTGTTACTTCCGCTATTTTGGATTTGAGGTAATAGTATTTACGTTACTTTTACATGTGATTTACCTCTGTTATAAATCCTCGAGTACTGTGTGTGTCAGCATACCGATCCAGGGATGGCACTTAAGCACAGAGACTTGACCCATTCGGGTCGGGTCGCTACAAGATGGTATCAGAGCCAGGTTGACTGTAGGACGTGACCCTAGAAACCGGCAAGCCCATAGCAAAGATTTTACTCTACAACTTTGCCTTTCAAAAAGATCTTTTACATCTCTTCTCTTCTGAGCTTATTCAAAAATTCTCTTTAGTGAGACCATACCCCTTTCCCCTTTTGACCACTCGAAGAGTCCACTAATGAGACCACTCCAAGAAGTACAAGATATCGGACAACTAAGACCACTTCGGAATGAAGAGTATTTTCCGTGCATCTGAATAATGGAAACTACAACGGTTGAAGGCCGAAGACAAGTAGAATTTGAAGGCTCTGAAGAATTCCTAGATTTATATGACCTAGGAAGGCTACCCTTATGGAACTTGGCAGACTATGGAAGTTGTCAAATACCCGAGATCAAGGTGTATTGGAGAAAGACGAAAACATGGAGAGTTGAGAACTCAAAGTTTTGTCAAGAAAACCCTAAGGCAGGAGATATCAACTGGCAAGATAGCTCATGGCAATGACAAGGGCAGAAACACGGTTATCCGTGATGTCATCACCATTGATACTATGGTCACCGAGCTGAGCTAAGCATGCATTCCTTCATAAGGATTGGATGGTAGAAGGCTGATGGAGCATCTATCAGCAAAGGATGCAGTTTTAAACTTAGCTGGTGTATCACCAAGATCTGGAGTAGTACATCAAGAAGTTTAACGTGGAGCTCCAGGAAGTCGTATTAGACAAGGAAGTATTTCATGAGGAACTCAGGATCCTGAAGATGAGAGTAGCCAAGCTGGAGGAGCTACAACCTCGAGATACCGGAGAATTGTCGGGAACTGAAGGACAGTATGACCATGGTTCATGTGAAGGATGTTGAAACCAGAAGTTTGAAATGCAACACCGGAATATTAAAGGATGTCACGAGAGATTTCACGTCAACAGAGATTGATCTGGCAAAAGAACTTGAGAAAGACAAGCATGATCGGAAGAAGCCATTGGAGGCATGAACAAGGCTTGAAGAATTTGGAGACGTTGAAGATTTATTGACCTTTAGAAGACCAAACCCCTGTTATATACCTACGTTAGATGAGACGTTTGTGAGCTGTCATTTGTCTGATGCTTTTCCCGACAGCCACAAATAAAATCTGTCTTTTCAAAACTTTTGTTTGTATTGTGTGTATGTGTATCCCTCTCTATATCTCTTATCTCACCCCAAACCCATGGACCCAATAGAGGACGAATGGAGATGAACTCATGTTTTGCTGGACCGATAAGTCAATTGGAGACGGACCGATGGATTCAGAACATGGAGGATCACATGGAGAATAGCCCTATAGTTGGAAATGATATGACCCAGCATGCTCTTCAGTGCTTTGAAGGAGGTGCTGCTACTTGGTGGAGAATGTACCAAACCATTAATGGATGGCAAGGAGTAACCTCTTGGAGAGAATTAAAGTTGACTTTGCCAAAGTCTCGGCTTGTGTCCCAGAAGTTGAAGCCTTATGGAAAGGATATGAGGAAACCTTGTGCATGCAAGATTTGTGGAGAAATAGGGCACACCCATAAAGAACACAAGGATGAATTCCCTAATTGTGAAGGAAGTCACCCAGTTGAAGAATGCCCAACTAGGAAGATTACTTGTTTCTTGTGTGAAGGGACTACCCACTATCCTGCTAAGTGTCACATTTACCCCATGGTACAACGAACCATCCAGCAGAAGAAAGAAGAAATGAAAGGAGCCCTCATGGAAATTTTAGAAGAAGCTGTGATGGAGGACACACCTAAAGAAGACCCGAGTAAACCCTGCACTAAGTCTTGCTATTCATGTGGAGAAGAAGGACACATCTCCCAAAATTGTTTGAATGGGGATCTAGTAGAATTCCCAACAGAGGAAGTAGAATATGATCCAGAGAAATAGAAGCCATGATTGGCATGGTAAGGTCCAGGAAGAGAAGAAGATTGGATTCCAGGAAGAATCTGAGTCATATCACCTGTTACAGGTGCAAGGAGTCAGGACACTACCTCAACAATTTCCCAAAAAGGAAACCTCGAGACTTGTCGGAAGTAATATGTTTTCGTTGTAATGAAGCAGGGCACTTTGCCAGAGAATGCCCCAAGGAGAAGGAAACTTGTGCTAGATAGTTGAGTTTGCAACAAAAGAAATGGAGTAGTAGAAGTGAGAACATTTTCTTTTATATTGAGGTGTTGAGTTGAGACATGTAATGGAAAAGCGAGAGATTGTAATCATTTGAGAATGAATAAAGTTAGCATCGTTGGTACTGATATGGATTTTATGAGTTGTTACTCTATGAAGAAGGATTTTGACCATTTTTTTGAGGATATGAGAAATATGTTCTATGGAAGATTTGTGCATTTTAAGGGTGGTAGTACCCTGTAAGAACCCTTGACCCCTGGAAAAGATAAGGATACTCCACTAAGTGGATTTCGGACAAAATGAATATGAGTTTTGTCTCGATATGTGTGATACCCCAAGAGTATGTGGGATGAAGTTGGAGACCGTCAGTTGTTTGGACCAAATGTGATCAAGGAGTCGGAAGAGAATGTTAAGTTGATTCGACATAGACTGAAAGTAGCTCAGTCCAGGTAGAAGAGTTATGCAGACTTAAAAACGCAAGGAGGTAGTCTATGAAATTGGAGACAGAGCATGTCTTCGTGTGACCCCTCTGCGAGGCGTTAAACAATTTGGAGTTAAGGGACAGTTAGCCCCGAGATTTGTAGGACCATACCGAGTTTTAGAGCGTATGAGAGAAGTGGCCTACAAGTTTGAGTTACCCGAAGGACTGTCAGGAGTTCAAGATGTGTTTCACGTTTCCCAGTTGAAGAAGTGCCATGCAGAGACGGCCAGTATTCCCCTGTAAGGACGCTTGACCGTGGAAAGGATAATGATGTTCCACGAAGTGGAATATGGACTTCATAAGTATAAGTTTTTATCTCGGTATGAGGGATATCCCATGAGGATGAAGAGATGAATTACTATTGGATATAAAGGAGGTATGATGTCGGAAATATGGATTAATGGAAACTCCATGATGAGTCCGAGTAATCATGTCCTAGTTTGGTGCCAATAGAAGGAAGGAAGATAGTACAATTGGATGGATTTAAGAATACTAGGAAGTTGGAAGTTGGAATAATGATCAGTTGCCCGATGATAAATTCAAGGACTACAAGTGATGAAGTGTGCCATAACCCACAGGCCCCAGGATCCTGCCAAGAAGCAAGCACATTCTTGCTGAAGGAAAAACCCTGGAAGTGGATATACCTTTGTCGACAGACGATTTTATAGGAGTTTACGCAAAACCTGAGAGTTGTGAAGGAACGATAGATGTTTGTCTGGCTTGCAAAATCAATGGATTATTCCAAACTTGGTTCGTCTACGAGAGAAATTCTGCAATGCTTGTGAGGATGACCAAGTGTTAGAATGCGAGATTCGCTAAACCATATACAAGGTAATGATTTGGGTGCGGGATGGATTGATCACCATACCGACTTACTCTTATTGTTCGCCTTGCTATATGGAATGGTAAATCTGAGCGACTTACCTATAGTAGAGAGACGACAATGAAAACCTTGTTTAAACCTTAGAATGGTATAGCAATTTTTTCCCTTGTACACGGCAGCTTTTTGCCAACCGTAGGTTATACGCTGAGGATCAACCCAGACCCATTTCCTGCAGGAGAAACCATAAATTGTTGACCACCATGAGATGTCGATAGTTGATTAGTATTGGCGCCAGACCCGTCGCTAAGAAGACCCAATCTCGGAAGAACCTTACCAAGATGAAAGGATAGAAAAATTGTGGTAAGGTTATGCCACTACCGGAAGAGCCCGGATAAGGAATTATCCTGAAGATCTAAGAAGACCGACACTGTCAAGAATAAGGATGGAGTATATGAGTTTTGATAGAACCGTAACCATGCTTCTAA
The DNA here is from genome assembly GCF_056163025.1 of Triticum urartu. Taxonomy (NCBI): domain Eukaryota; kingdom Viridiplantae; phylum Streptophyta; class Magnoliopsida; order Poales; family Poaceae; genus Triticum; species Triticum urartu. The sequence goes on along the minus strand of NC_141879.1, from coordinate 410,105,378 downwards.
GGGTGGTAGCACCCCAGACCCCGGTGATGATTGATGGAATTTGAGGAGACCCCCAAACCCTAACCTTTTTCTTGCTAGCCTCTCCGAATCTCGAGGACGAGATTCATTTAAGGGTGGTAGGTTTGTAACATCCCAAAATTCTAAATTTTGGAATGTTATAATAAATAGAGAGATTTGACTGATTGTTTGATTGATTGTCTGAAAGTGAGTGAATTCGAAACTTTTTGAAAGTTAAATGAGAGGGAATAAAAGGACTTTCCCAAACTTTCATATTTGCTTTCTGATCTCCATGAATTCAAATTCTTTTCAAATACAAAACCCTTGAGCGAAGATGATATGACTTCTTCCATTTAAATTAAATGAAAGGGTATTTGAAAATAATTGGATTTCATTTGGAAATATTTCAATTCATAAACTTCATGCAGCTCAATGATTTTCATGAGAGAAGACAAAAGGACTTCTTCAAATTATATGAAATATGAGTTGGGAGTTTCAAAGAATTAAATTCAAAGTTCTTTTGAATTTATTTTCAATTTGGAGTTATTTGAGTTTTATTCAAATTATTTTTCTCCAAAAATAAAATATATGGAAATTAGGGTAACATGATTCCCTACAATAGAAAATTGGAGAAAAATTAATTTGAAATCATTTTCGGTTTTTTTAAAATGATTTTTGTTGGGTTTTAATAGACCAGTAGCACTCTTTGATTTATTTGATTTTGTGTGGATTTTATTTGACTTTACTAAAATGTCCACGTTGTAGATAATGTTTTTCTGAAAATTTTGATATATTATATGCCTAGGTTCTATTTTATTTTAGTTTGCTTTATGTTATTTTCTGTTGTGTTTTTTTAAAAAAAAATCTTTTCGCCGACTGGGCCGGCCCAGCTCGTGCCAGGCCTAGGCCCAGTGCGCCACCGCCTTCGTCTCCCTCCCCGAGCCGGAGTTCGACTCCCGCACGTCGCCGGACGCCGCCGTAGCCGCCGCGGACTCCTCCGCCGCCTCGCCTTTCCCCTCCCGCAAGCATCTCCGGCCCCTCCTATAAATACCAGAGCCCCGGGCCCCGTTTCTCTCCTCCTTCGCCACAACCGCCGCCCTCGCTAGAGCTCCCGCCTCCGACGAGATCTGCCGCCGCCGCCGCGCTTCGTTCCGACGCCCCCGAGCGCCGCCGACCCCACCACTGCATCTGCCTCGACGCGTCGCCCCTTCCCCGCTACTCCGCCGTCGCCGGCGAGCCCCGGAGCAGCCGCCTCGATCAAGCCCGACGCCCCGCCACCATTGCTCTTCGCCACCGCCGCAGTAAGTCGTCGTCGCCGCCTCCTCCGTCCGATCTAGAATCGACGGCCAAGATTAGATCTAGAAGTTTTTTTTCTTCGAACCGGTATGCGCTAAGTAGCGGACGTTCGCTCGATTAGCCTTGCAGCGAACGGTTTTCAGCCTGTTGTTTTGCGCTGCGTGGCAGGGGCCTATCTGTGATTATTATCTTTGCAGATTAGCCCATGGAATTTTCAGAACAGTCCCTGAACTTCAAAACCCTCCAACTTTTTATCCGTAACTCCGATTTAAGCGATTCTTTTTGCGAAATAATCCTTGTGACATTTTCTTTCCAATAAAAAGTGGATTTTGGAGTTTGAGCAAATCAAATTTGTTCAACTTCAAATCTAGTTCAAACCTTCGTTTGATCATAACTTGAGTTTCGTAGCTCCGTTTCAGTTGATTCTTTTTGCAAATCGAAGCTCTTGACATAAACTTTCTGATAAGGCCAAATTCACATAATTTTGGTACCGTTAGAAATTGTTTTATGTTGCAAGAGTTATTTGCTTGGTTTTGAAGTTTTCCGAATCGTCTTCTTCGTTCTTTCTGATCTTTTGAGTGATTGCTTATGTGTGGTTACTATTGCTTGCTTACGATAGATTGACCGGAGTGTGACGAGTAGAGCTATCAAGAGTTTTGAGTGCGAATCATCTTCATCAACATTGCAGGCAAGTTCACACTTTGATCATACCTTTTCTACAACCCAGTTTTATTGCATTAGATCAATCCTCACACATTGCATGACTAGGATCAAATTAAATTGTGGGATGGGAAGTAGTTGAGGTAGTACCTATTACCTGTTTAATATCAAACCTTTGGGAGTTACTTCTACATTTGCCATTATGCCATGCTATGCTAGTAGCCGTGGATTGGGTGAGTGATATCCATGACAGATGTGAGTTTGTTAATTAATGGTTTATCTAAGGTGGCAACTTAAACACACATCTGGGTGGATTGAGGCACCGGGTTATTCCAGGATTGCCTGTCTAGGCACCTGGGTAGACCAGGATTGCCTGTTTTTCTTTTGGACTGCCACCCAGGCTCAAAGGGATCATAAGATTATTCATGCTAGAAACTTCCGTGTGCAGCCACAAGCCATTATGGGCTCTGGCATAGTTGATTAAGTCGTGCGAACTCTTACAGGGTAGACTAGCAGATGTAGGGGAAAGTAGGTGTACCGGTCTATCCATCGTAAGGTGCTAGCGCTTCTGAAAGACTGTGTCTCGGTCATCCGTTTCTCAAACACCATGTAGTGTGAGAAATCCAACGGAGGTGATCGAGTCTTGTGGGGAAAAGTGCGCAAACCTCTGCAGAGTGTAACAAACTAATCATGATTAGCCGTGTCCCCGGTTATGGACATCTTGAGTATCTAGTTCTTGGATTATCCTGTTGATCTCATCACGTTACTTTAAATGAATATTGTTGGGTTTAATGATGTTACTTAATTGGGATTGAGAATGCTGTCAACCATTCTCAATGTTCAACAACCACCATGATAGTTAAATAAAATTTATTCCTTTGCAGTAGGGAAAAATTGGCTTTACGCAAAAACCTTATAACAATAGAGCTTTTCCACCAGCCAAATATGCATGTAGTGATAGTCTTTATTCATCATTCTGTATGGTGTGAATTTGCCAGTACATTCAATGTACTGACCCTCTGTGGCTGCAATGTCTCATGTTGCAGGATTATCTTACGACGAGTAAGTGATACGTTAGGGTTACGATTTGTACACTCAACTTTGTCGTTGGTGTTGATGGGAATCCACAACCTTGTTACTTCCGCTATTTTGGATTTGAGGTAATAGTATTTACGTTACTTTTACATGTGATTTACCTCTGTTATAAATCCTCGAGTACTGTGTGTGTCAGCATACCGATCCAGGGATGGCACTTAAGCACACAGACTTGACCCATTCGGGTCGGGTCGCATACATGATGCGAGGTTATCCCTCGCATTACATGACAAGGCGCATTTAATGCGTCTTTCCCAGGTGTCCTTGCTTTATCAGGGACGGGGGAGAGCCCTGTCTCGTCCATCGCCGCTCCCTCTCGCGTCGACACGCGCCCTGGCCAGCGGCGCCCGCGGTGCAATGTAGGCAGGCAGGTAGCTGAGGTGGCGCAGTGGTGGGTCTCCATGAAGATCTGCATGCCGCCACGCAGGTGCCTGCCCAGCTGGTTGGGTCGGCAGCTGCATGCGAATGGCAGTGGAGGTTTGACTGGCGTGGGCCTGATGGTGGCCCAATGGGTGTTCTTGGCAAGGGCCTTGCCGGGGCCTCGGCAAGGGTCTTGCCGTGGCGCCTGCTGTCATCCCCGGCAAGGCTCTTGCCAAGGGCCTTGTGGTCCTCCTTGGCTGGGATCCCACCATGGGTCATCATCTTCTGAAGGGTGTATCTGATCTTGAATGTCTTCACAAAGATCTCCATGCCACCACGGGGATGTCTCCCGAATCCTTGCCCCATGGGGGCAATGGACTCAAGGGTGACTCACTCCGTAGGTGTGGGGCGAGCTGCCATGGCAAGGGTATTGCCGGGTTTGCCAAAACTGCCTCCCGGCAAGGATTTTGCCGGAGGGTCCGCTTCGTCCCCTTTGCTCTTTGTGGTCTTGGTCTTGGCGTCGTTCTGCTTCTCCTGAGCTTCGGCCTTACCTTGGCTCACCTCCCTTGCCTTGCTCAGTGTGGTGGTGCCCGTGGCTCAGACTACCCGTGCACAGTTATAGGGGTACCAAAAGTGCACCCCTCTTTTTGTACACCGACAGAGAGACAAGGAGTTGTTTGTAAATAGGGAACAAGTGCGGGCATCTTTTTGCAAAACTGGAGAAGTTTAGTTTGTATGCGTAAGATCTAGATCCGACGACTATTGGTGAAACATGGCAGGCACAACATCATCACCAACTCAGGACCTCTTTGATTCGCAGGATTTTGAAAACGCACGAATAGGACACGGCAATATTACAAGTTTCAAACTGATATTACAAATGTTAGGAATAATGTTGCACCTACGAAGAGGGAATTACTATGAAGTTTACGTAAGAACTTTCGTTACTTTAGGTGGATGCGGCATTATCATACAAACTAAAATCCACCACCCTGACATGTCACTAATGGGAAAATAAATTTTCGAGTCTCTCGCCACTTGATGTTTCAAAAACAAATTCAGCTTCTGTGGAGACTTTGTCATTTACGCTTAGACGCTTGCGGTGACGCTCAGCACGCCATTCATTGTTGCGCCAGAGAACGCCAAACCTCATTACCTTGAGCACACTTGCCTCAAGAACAAAGAACCTGGCCTATTTAATCTCAGATGTGTTGCCTTGGTAGTCGTTAAAATCAATTTATGTAAGATGGAGATCAAGGCATTCGATGAGATTGTTATAGTGCAGCACATTTTTCACTTTTGGGCCTTTTTTATCTGCAAAAGAAGAGAACATATTAGAGAAGCTGGTTGTATTAGATTGCAGTGTCATCAAGAGGTACCAATATTATTTGCTCATACGATAGGGTTGGCTGGCTAGTGATATTTTTCACCCTCTCTCTCTCTTCCTCTTTCCTCTCATTTACCTAGGAGCACGTGAAGAGCTTGGGCATTTGTTGCCTTCCACTATGTGGCCGATGCCATATTTCTCAAAAGTATGCCACATAATATGCATCGATGTCAAATCAAAAGATTTTGGCACTGCTCTCGCGATGTAAGAGAGTTGGCACCGCTGTGCACACATACCCACATGTATAAACAAATCAATCAGACCAACGACACCAGCCTCTCACTCTCCCAAACAAGTGTTTTTTATTGCCTTAGTCCTCTCTCTCCCACACAAGTGTTTTTTTCATTGCGTGAGTTAATTTGGCACCGGAGCAAAGTAGGTGATCCAGATTGGGACACCAGGTGAGCAATGGAGGGGCATCGATGCCAAATGCATCACAAGTGAATTTGGCACGTGTTTTGGCCTACATAGTGGAGGGACGTTATAGCCCACTTTTGTACTACCTCGTATTTAGTGTAAAATTTTGACCATAGATTTACCTAAAAAAGCCAATGCATGTCACCAAAAATTATACCATTTGAAATTATGTTTGAATACAAATCCAATGATTAATTTTTAGTGACATGCATTAACATTTTGTCAGTTAAATCTATGGTCAAATTTTGATACTCTACTACAAAATAGGAAGAGTAAACCAGGACGGAGGGTAGTACTTGATAGGAAGAGTAAACCAACATAGAGTTACTAGTCTAAGTTACTTTCCACTATGACTAGCCTAGGCTACTATAGTAGTACAACAAAAAAACGATGCAGGTGATCACATGAGAAAAAATACTAAAAACATTTCTTTCGGTGCAGTGCGTAGATGCAATTTTGAACACTACACTTGTCATCGTAATTTGGGAAAATTACGAAAAAATTGAGCTAGGTTGTGATTACCGTTTACTAATAGGAAAGAAGTTTCACCTCGATGAGTAGCTTCTCCGTGCTCGGAAAGCATGTAAGGAATCAAACAACTTGATCCAGATTGGGGCCGATAGATTCTATTGCCAAGATCTTCATTATGCGCATAGACTGGGTCAAGCTTGTGGGAATCATTTTCTGGAAGACGGTCGTAAATAGATCAAGAAGGAATTGAAAAATGTGAATTTCGAGAATACGGAGAAGAAGACGAGTGCTGTACCTGAACGATTACGGATCCAATAAAGAGTTCTGAGAATTTGGCAGACGAGTACACCAACACAGTCAATTTTGGTGCGTTAGTGACCCAGATTTTTGTTGGACCTTCTAGATCAGATACAATCAATCTCTCAAGGAAAGGCGCATTCTCAATGACCATAATGCCGTACAGTTGGAGTGATCTCTTCCCAATTGATGTCTTGTTGCGGGGCCAGCAAGACACAAAAATCCATCGGAGATTCGTCGACGCGATGTGGAGGCTAATGGACCCGTGGATCTGCTCAAGACGAAGGTACTCGAGGGCAGTACAGCTGCGGAGCAGGTGCTCCATAGCCTGCTTCAAGATGCCAACTTCAAAGGGGTCGAGCTGCTTGACTTGAGGGAGAAGAAGGGCGGGCGCGGCATTAATCTGGGGAAGATAGCAGGAGCTGAAGCTGGCACGGTGCAGTGTTGGCATGAGGCAGAGCGCGGACGGCGGTAGCGAGCGACATCGTCCAGCTTCAAAGCCAAGCTCCTCAAGCTGATCTAGGGCGGTGGATAAGAACCACTCGTAGAACTTGGCTTGGACCTTGCAGTTGGTACTGAACATGCGGAGGTCAAGGCGTCTTCCTGGCCCTGGGTGCGATGAAAGGATCTTGGAGACTGCGGCCATGTGTTTGCAATCCCCGTTGCAAAGGGAGCTATTGACGGTGAGCTTGAGGGGGTCACGGCTCCAGAGGGGGCGCCACCGTCGGGAGAGCAGGGCGGTCCGCACGGCAGAATTGGTGGGGAGGAGGCCGATGATGACGAGCAGCATGTCGTCGGGGAGGCTGCTGATGAAGTACATGCTCGCCGGATGCGGTTTTGGCTCGTGTCGCCTCCGCTTGTTGGCTGCCTCGCCATCCATCTCAACCGGCGGCGACGCTGGTGTACACGTGTGCCAGTCTGTGTTGTGTGCTGGCCTGCTGTGTGTGCACGAGTGCGTCCTTCTGTGCATGCCGCCGCGCGGTGGTGAATTGTGCGCGAGTGCGTACTTCATGCGGAAGAAGTGTGTCCTCAATGCGCCCTCAATTTACTAGCATGCGGGGTGCTACCCCGCCAAGTGGTTTCAACTTTGTTTACTTCACCGCATGTCAGATGGGCCTCTAGTTTACTTATTTTCACCGACTGCCACATGGGCCAGCACACGAAGATAGAGAACATGAGCTGACAAGGCAGCATGTGAACTGGTTGACCGGTCAACTAAACAATATAAGGAGCTATACGCTGACATGGTGAGCGTATAATCCGTCGGTATATAGAGTTCGAGTGAGAGGGGAGGCCCATGAGAGATACTCCCTCCGTTCCAAAATAGATGACTCAACTTTGTAGTAACTTTATACTAAAGTTGAGTCATCTACTTTGGAACGGAGGGAGTAGCAGAGAGAGAGAGAAAGAGCTACTCCCTCTTTTTTTATAATGTAGTGCCAACATTTTTTTAAGTCAAACTTTTGAAACTTTGACCAAGTTTATAAAGAAATTACTTATATCTACAATATCAAAGATAAATGATAGTATGAAGTAAGTACATGTTGTGATGAATCTAATGATCATTCCAGATGTAAATGTTTTTCTCCACATATACCTAGTCAAACTTTTCTGAGGTTTGACTTTTCAAAACATCCATATGCTTATGGATGTGAGAGAGTCCCTAACTAGAGTGAGTGAGCGAGAGTGTGTGTCTGAAATAGAAAGAGTGAGTGAAAAAAGTGTGTGTGCATGTGTGAAAGAGACATGGACAATACACGATAAAAGTAGAGAAAAGGCGTTTGTGTCTTATGCAAACATATCACACATGCATCTTTGGCAACGGAAGCAAGGTGAGGAGATAGTGTGTGGTTGTTTGCAACCGAGAGAGAAGACCCCTAGCACGTGGCCAACAGGGGTCTGACAAGCAAGGGAGAGAGGTCGAGAGAGACGTACAGAGAAAATGCAGACATGGAGAGGAGAGAGTGTATGTTTGTGATAGAGAGATCCCCTGGAGATCGTGATGGGACTACATGAGTGGGAGATCGAGTGACAAGGTGTGTGCGCGATAGAAGATACCCCAAGAGATATTGAGATAGACGTATGGATGGAAGGAGACAATACATGTGTTCCTGATGGCTACTGAGAGATAATCATACTTAGGGGGGAGTGTGTGCGCCAATGATGGAGTGAGGGATTATGGTACTTAGGGGGGTGCGTGTCACATAGAGAGAGAACAAGGGCGGAGAGTGTTGTATGGGTCTATATGTAGGGCGGAGAGAGATCGAGGAGCACCAATAAGGCTGAGTTGTGCGTCAGATAGCTGAGAGGGGGAAAGAGATATTCCATCCGCTCGATAATGCAGTGCATGTAATTTTTTTAGAAGTCCAAGTTTGGAAACATTGATCAAGTTTACGCAAATGTTATTTATATCTACAATACCAAAGATACATCATATGAAACTACATCTCATGATGAATCTAATGGTATATGTTTGCTGTTCTAGATGTAACTGTTATTCTCCACGTACATGGTCAAACTTTGTGATATTTGACTTTTCAATAAATCTATATGCTATGGACCGAAGAGAGTGCCTAAGTCAAGATAGATCAAGTGCGTGTGAAGGACAATGAGTGAGTGTGCAAAAAGAGTATGTGTGTGAAAGAGAAAGGGACAACAAATGTTCAATTAGAGAGAGTGTGTGTTTTTCGTTTCTTATGCAACATATCACGCGTGCATCTCCGAGATAGAAAACCGAGGTGAGGAGATACACGAAGATAGCTAGTGTGTGATTGTTTGCAACGGAGAGAGACACCCCTATAGCACATGTCCAATAGAGGTTTGGCCAACAAGGAACAAAGGTCGAGAGGGACACATGGAGAACATGGATGCATGGGGAGGGAGAGAGGGTGTGTTTGTGATAGAGAGATCCCCTCGAGATCGTGAGGGGACTTATATGGGTGGGAGATCGAGGGAGGTGCATGCCAGATAGAAAGATACCCCGAGAGAAATCGAGATACACCATGCACATGTTTGTGATGCAGACTAAGATTAGCTAGTCATATACATATAGGGGGGCTGTGTGTGCCTACATTCGAGTGAGAGACCATCATACCTGGCTAGGCATGAGATTGTGTGTGTGTGCGTGTGAGATGGAGAGAGAAGGAGGGAGAGAGATAAAGTTTTAGATGGGTCTATCGAGTGCGAGTGAGATATGCATGTTTATGTGTGACCTAGGTAGATGGAGAGTTTGAGAGAGAGAGGGAAGAGCTCCGAGACGACAGAGTGGTGCATGAGAGAGTTACGGGCAACGAGCCAAGGAATTTTTGTGCGTACAATGAGTGCACCCAAGATATTTAGCTTGGACTAGAGAATCATACATAGTGTGTGAGAGAGACCTATAGATGGAGTATATATGCATGCGAACTAGAAAGACCCCACACACACACAAAGAGAGAGAGAGAGAGAGAGATGGAGAGAGAGGGAGAGGGACCAACAAGTTTGTGTGTTGGATGCATGCGACATAATTGAAGATTGTCGGCGAGAGAGAGAGAGACAAATAGAGAGAGAGAAAGGGAGAGAGAGAGCAGGAGTCCGGGGGAGGGGGAGGTCACGTTTTATGCATCAAAGACTGATATAAACCATGTTTTGATATAAACTTGCATTCAAATATTTAAATTGGAGAACATGTGGTCTGCAATCCACACATGAACGGAGATATGCGTATATCAAACAAGTTCATTAATTTGACTCTCAACATGTGCATGGAGTATTATAATATTGTACAACATGCTACTTGATTGAGGTGTTTAATTTTGGATTTAGTTCACTATTTCGACCTGGTGAACGAATTATTTCATTGAATCGAGATATTTCATTTTGGGTTTGATTCCCGTTTTTGAGTGGGTCAACTATTTGTCATATAGTAAATCGCCAGCAACAAGCATGTAAAAACACATTACTCCCGAGCATAATCTCTCCATATAAAAAAGAAGTGGCAAGCTAATATTTCAAAATTTGAGTCGACTCGACTTGGTAAGGTAGACGTGGATGCTCATTCTCCAAAAATTTGAACAAACCGTTAAACACCCTCTTCTCGGTGGAATTCGCCCGAGCAAATAAATGGGAGACGTGAAATTACCGGCCTATGTGGGACATGCATCAATTGGCTCGTTGTACATCGAGGGTAGGTTCGTAACTTCATCCAAGCGCGCCTTCTCCTCGGCCGAAATGACATGTGTCGAATAATTCATAAACCATGGTCGGAAAAACACCCTCTCCTCGCCCGAAATAGCTCGTGCCCATTATTTCAAAACATGCTCTCCTTGCCCGAAATCGCTCGCGCCGACTATATTTAAAAACACGCCCTCCTCACCCGAAATCGCTCGCGCCCACTATATTTCAAAACACGCCCTCCTTGCCCGAAATCGCTCGCGCCCAGTATATTTCAAAACACGCCCCCTCACTCGAAATCGCTCGCGCCCACTATTTGGGAGAAGCAAAGTTACTCTACTATCCCTGACCCTCAGTACACAGACCCAAGCCGAGAAGCCTAAAGGCATGGGTAGAACTGTAACTCCCCCCCCCCACACACACATTTCAGACAAATGCGTCTGTAAGACATGGTTCCCCCTCCCAATTGCCCATTCATACCTCGTGGGCACCAAATCACCTTCTCCCCGGAAGCTCCCTTTTCCCGAGCCGCGAAACCTCAGTCCCTCCTCCATGGCACCCCCCAGCGCACCAAATTAACATCCGCCCTCCTCTCTAATCCCGGAGACACTGTCCATTTGCCGTCGTGCACTAGGCCATGTGCCTCTTAGTTCGTGCTGCCGGAGCTGCCTCGACGATGGCCGCGTGAACTGTACCAGAGTCAACTCACCCCCGCCGTTGTTCACGGCACCGGATAGGCTCCAACTTTGGACCCGTCCAGAGCCCCGGCGCTGCTTCCCCGTGGCCATCGTCCATCGGGACATGTCTACTTCCCTGCCACCGGTAGCCACCGCAACCGCGCCGGCCTCACCGAGTAGGCAGCCAGAGCTGTCTACTTCACCGGGCCGCCAGATAGGTCGCACCCTCATCTCAAATCACTTTATTTAGGCGCCAGTTGTCTGAATTTTCATTCTGGGCCAATCGATTCCCAATGGGAAGCAGCACCTCTCGAGCCGGCGGAGCTCTTAGGCTGTCGGTTGGCTGATGTCTAACGTAATGGTGCGGGGGCGCAAGTTCGTCGTGGAAGAAGCACTTAGATGGATATCTTAGAGTTTCATGGGTTGAAGGTACTGCCGCCGCTGGATGTGGATGACAGCAAGTCTTGGTGGATTGGCCCGGGGGCGGCGCAACCATGGCAGTGCGGTGGGGCGGGGAGCAGGGTTTTGGTCGGGGCCACGGACGACGGAGGCAGGCTACTCGGCCGGTGGTTGCTGGCTCTTCGGGGAAGATTCCGGACAGTGTCAGCCGGGAGGCACAAGACGACCATCAAGCCATCCGGCCTAGATCGGACAGTACCAAAATAAAATAAAATCATGTGACCCCAAGTTAGTCAAGAGACATGTGACCATTCTCGTACCTTGTTGTTGATCTCTTAGGGTATTTCTTCAAATCAGAGAGATGTATCATTCTTAACATTATGCGTTTTCTGCATCTTTAGCCACACCATCTTCTGAATCACCGCAGCTGCTCCAACAAGGCAAGCATGCACCAGAAGGGAGCTATAGTCCCCACTCAACAGTTCCCTGCATCGAATGCACTTGCCCGACATGGACAGCCACAACAACTGCAGGGCCATCGACAAGTCAGACCATGATGCTCACTCCTATGGATGGCGGCTAGATAGGTTGTACCCTCATCTTACTTGTGTGCAACATTTATGGCTTTGATATTCATCTAAGCATTGAAAATAGATTATCACATTTCACTATATATTCATGTTGATCTCTTACGGGTCTTGTTTAGGAGTTAACGATGTTCCATAGTTCAGCTAAAAGACTTGTTCTTTAGGTCACGTTGTTCCATAGTTATCATCCATCTGCCAATGCTATCCCATAGGCTGGTGATTATAGTATTATACCACTTCTAGTATAACCTATGTTGTTCCTTCATACTTTTGTGTGCCATCTAGTTAATCTCGAGTACAAACGATACATATTCTGCATCTTTCATCTGTGTTCTCCCTTTAGTTTTTGAGACCTATTGCTGCTAGTTAACCCCAGTCCTACTATTTATGATGTCTCTGACAGGCACTCATTACATAAATCTAACTACTGTTTGTCTTCCATGCATGTCAGATATAATTGCACACATTGATTTATCCACAAGAACCTCACGGAGCAATGTAACGGCCAACAAACTTGACGTCAATGATACACAATATGATGGAACATGTAAAGGCAGTTCTTCACAAGACTTACAGAAAGATGATGAATCCTGTTCACCCCATAAGGTACTTGCTCTAACTTGGCCCTTGATATGGGTACAACATGCATATAATGTCCTGGAGTGCATCTACTCTGTTGCAATGCCTTGTGCTTCGCCTGCTGATCATGCATGTAAATATGGCATGCTTTCCTGTTTTTCAGTACCTATTCCATTAATGATAACATATTTTCAAATTCAAGTACTGTCATTTTACTCTATCGCAATGCCATCTGCTTAGTTTGGACATCATGTTTCTCAATATCTTATGCATTGTTATTCATCAGTATGTACTTCATCTGTCGACCATACCATGTTCTTTTTTTTTTACATTGAAGTGATGTTCTAGTGGTCTCTTGCAATGCCATCTTAGTTTCCAATCATACACGCATATGTTGCCTTAGTGTTTTTCTGTAATGTATTCCGCTAGGATACAGTTTTACATTCAAGTAGTGCTTTTTTACACTATTGTCCTGTCGTATCCCTAGCTCTTACATCATACTCCCTCCGTTCGGATTACATGTCGCAGAAATGGATAAAACTAGATGTATCTAGAACTGAAATACGCTTAGACCCATCCATTTATTTTCGGATGGAGGGAATACATCTCAATATGTCATGCCTTTCTATTCTTCAGTACCTATTCCATCTCTGCTGTAGCATGTTTTATAATTGAAGCACCATTCTTCTATATAAGGCATGCAAGGGGAAGATGGCTATGTTAGAATCTGAAGGGTTACAAACCAGGTCTTTGCAAAAGATCCAAACGCTAGGAGATAATAAACCAACTCCGGTTTTCATAGGTACTGCTCCAGCACAGAGAAACCCAACTCCCACTGATAATAAGCAGATTCCAGTGGCCAAAGAACTAGTCCGCTTCCAACAAAAATATGTCAACTCCATTCTAAGAAGCGTGTGCATATCCTCGCATCATGAAATTTGATAGCATTATGATCATATTTTCTACATGTTTCTTACCCATCTCTCTTTTAGAAAATAAGGTTAAACGATAGAAGATTCCCTCCATTGGAATCGTATTCGAGGAAAGTATCTTGCGGGAATTTTTGTGCTCCAATGCTGATGTAAGTACCTGCTGTATATCACTATATTTTTACATCAGCATGTATTTTGTTGATCGGTGTGAATCCAACCTTTATCTGGTCTAAATTCAGTTGTAGCAAAATGTTAAAGGCGACAATGTTGATTTTTATAAGGAAAACTTCCTGGTAGTTTTGCATACTGAGTTGCATGAGTGTACTATCTCATATCATGCACATTACTGAATTGTAGTGCTGCTCTGGTTGCCCATTCATTCATTGTGTCAATGTTGCTTTCATATTACCTTACCTGGCTGAAGATAGATGTGCCATATTGTGTTAATTTGGTGTAGGATGGTGTGGTCTGGTTGCCCAAACGTTCGTTGTGTCAATGTTGCTTTCCTATTATCTGATCTGGCCAATGATACACTACAACAAGAACCCCCCTCCAGCAACACATCAATGCGTTGTGGTATCTTCATATATGCGTTGCAATGGTCTACACCAACGGATTAATATGCGTTGTCGTTGGTGGCGTTGGAAGGATCTACAACAACATATATGCATGCGTTGGTAAACGGCGTGTAGAAGCATTGTTATGTAGCAACATATTGACCTAGAGCCCAACAACGTTTCATATGCGTTGGTGGCGACTCTAGATCATTGCAACAACTAGAAGCTTCGCTAAATAGCCTAAACAATTAATTATTTTTTATATATTGTGATCCATAATTATTAGGTACCAGTGATAGTGCATAGGAGAAGCAATATAATAAACAGAAAGATCTCATATATTAAATCAAGCATTTTGCATTACAAAGAACATTGTCCAAAGATTACAAGAGATGAAACTATCTAGTAATAGCCCGATTCTTGACCTTGCAATCAACTATAATGTTTGAAAAATTGATCCTAAGAATGACATTCTAACTATCTTGTAGTAGCTCCATTCTTAACCTTGCGCTCAACATGTGATCCATGCATCGTCAATTTATCTGGGTCATCTACAAAATAAGAGATTAGTTAGTTATAGTAAGGAAATCAGGTAAATAGAGAAGTAAAATGTAAAGGAGCACCATACAAATGTGATTTGCCAAAAATTAAGATTTATATATAGATCTGGTTAATAAACTGAATATAAGAACATCTTTGAAATGAAATTTATTAAACAACATTACCGATTATGCAGCCTGTATCGAGTACAATTTGTTTTGCATCTTACATCAGCTCGAAACTAATATGAATTATCATTATCTATATTTAATTTCCAGTCTATTAAAAAGGATCGTAATGTAGAAATGGAAACTGCAGATATTTGCAATGTCAGTACGATCACCCAACAAAGAAATAACAATAATACACACATTCGATAAGGTCATCGCCATGCTATGAAGTACAAGCACAGAGACTTTGAGTCTTCTTCCTTACTTTGTAAACTGATGATATTCTGTTTCAGTTAATTGCAATGCACATGTTCTGAATATCTATGACTCCTTCAGATAAGAAACTGCATATCAAAACACCGATTCATGCTTACTTTGTTAACTAACGACATTTTACTACTCATGCTTGGGATGATTCATTAGTCATGCTTGCTATGGTGTACCTAGTGCCAACAATTTGAAAATCTCCAAATAATCTACATCATGCAAGACTTCGTAAAAACAAGACCTAGGAATTACAAAGGCACACATTATAGTATCTCGATCCATGAAAAAATCTCAGAGCCTGTAGAATCAACGACACGAAAAAAAAGCATCATCAACTTTTGGACAGTGGGAATTATCCACTCATTCGTAAAAACAAGACATGCATAATGAAATAAGAAATAGAAAGGGGAAAGAGTGCTATGAACTATCTAATCCACTTATGCTTGTCATGCTATCTTATCCACTTCTGCTCGTCATCACACCTACTCTTAGCCCCTAACTCGACCCGGAAGGAATCCATGATCTAATTAATATAGACAAGAGCATGTTCTAATCAGTATACAAGAGAGAAAGTCAAAGAATAATTCATTACCAGATGGGAAATATGAACCTACCAGATTGAGCCTACCATAGGAACTCTGGTTTCCGTATGATCTTGCACCACCACACCGAGCAGAGATCAGGACTCAAACTACAAGCGGAGATTCCGTGAAAATCAGTTGGGTCCACGGACCTGACAGCAACAAAATTAACATCTAATGTTTAACAAGAAATAGCTATTGAGAAAAACAAGATGCAATATTCTACCTGAATTAACACATACAGACAAGTGATGAATCAAACATTCTTTCTGAACAAGGGGATGCAAACATTCTTCTGGAATTAACTACATGGAGATTGTACTATATTCCTAGAAGAATTGCAATAAAATGATAAGAGAGATGGCGTATACAAAATTTGGGTTTTTCTTCTTTTACATATACTAGCAAATATACCATGTACATTGCAATGGCATAAAAATAAACCCCCCCCAGACCACCCATTTTAGTCCCTAAATGTAACATCCTAGATTTCTTCCTTGTTCCAGCCATATTATTCGGGTATTCGGGTGCTTAGAGTATTACAAGTCGGATGAGCCTCTACAGGAGGAGCTCAGCTCAAAATCAGTTCAGGACTAAATCTGGTACTAGGTGCATGAGATTACACTTGAGCATGAAGTCCTATTTGAACTTGTGTGCCTAGATTTACTTTGGAAGCTAGCCCGCTACTAGGCGCACGGAATTATACTTGAGCACCAAGTCTTGTTTGAACTTGTGTGGAGGACTGGCTCAACCAATCTTAAAAAATAAACATAACTCCTATTCTAGTACTTGTGAGGAAGGATTGATTATGAATGTTATTGCTAGTACGTAGCTGCACTGGTTTTAGAATCCGACTAGTTTTTGCTGTTGGTCTGAACTGAACTAGAGCTGCTGCTGAAATAATTAGAACTTTGGATAGGAGCGTATGGTGGAGTACAACTTTTATTGTTGAATCTGTATTTCTACTAATAGCAAGGAAGAAGCTTGGTTAGCATTGGAATATGACTGTTGTAAAATAAATTCATATGTACCGAGCCACTAACTATTGCCGACATTAGTAACTCTCTTTGTTGGCAGCAAAACATATATGTTACTTGCATGTTCTGGACATAAGCAAATGGTTGTCGGCCACAGAGACATGTACATGCATCACTTGGAAGATCAATTGTCATGCTTAGGTCTTAGTTTATAGTTTTTTTGACATGGTCTTTGTATATAGTTACATACCTTATGTATAGGCATTAGCCCTTCAAGTACAAGCCCGCCAAAAAAGGTTGCTGAACTTGTATTTCTACATTGCTTTTGCCTCAAACTTAACTAGTTATTTTGTGGCTTATAGAGTACTATTATGTATAATGTCAGCCAACTTTCATGTTCCATGTTCAGCTGGGGACATCATGACACACTCTCTTAACTAAAATGGAACCCCAAAACAAATCAAGGTTGAATGTAAGTGCAGAACCATCATGTAGTGACAAGTCAGAATTGGTTACCCATGCTCTTGCTTGGAGATGGAGGGGTGGAGGATCAATATCCTTTTGGTTGATAACCATGAAATTATTGTCACTTCCTGAGTAAAACCTGAATGCTTCAGAAACATGTGAGCACAATACTTGCCAAGAGAGAGAGAGAGAGAGAGCATGGGTGCACGCTAAGAAAAATACCATATTTCTCCATTCAGTGATCTTCTTGACACAATCATCAACTTGTTATCTCTCTGTAGAAACCATCTTTTCTCTTCGTTCAATGTTTGAGCAGAAGATCCTGCATTTATTTCACTGAGAAACTTAAGTATCTGTTAAATGGTTCACTTCAGTTATGCGACTGAAATAGGAAATCTTAGTAGGTTTGAAATTAGCATGTGCTGCTGCGTGGGCAGGGAAAAGTTTGAGTGAGGATGTGATCCATTGATGTTGTAGCTTGTAAGATGCCGCCGGCAAGGAAATACAAGGATGGGTGGAGTCAGCAGTGAATATTACTTTACCTTTTAGTGATACTAATACAGAATTGCAGATGCACGAGAGACAGAATAAGACCTGCTATAGTCGATGAGGATGGGTGCGTCGTGCTTGCGTGGTCCCTAGCTTTGCGTAAGAACAACAACGACATCTGCATCTGCAGCCGAGCAGAGGAACGGCCACGATGACGCCTTCCCGAACACGAGGAGGATGGGTGGCAACACCGTGTGTGTCCAGAACGCACGGGGAAAGTGGCGAGGGAGGAGGAGTTGGTGGAGGTTCGTCAAAGAACCGATGACGAAGGGACGGCGGCCGTGGTGGGAACCCTAGCTGCTTGTTGTGTCTCGAATTTTTGTTGGCCTTTGGTGTGTCTCGCTTAGGATAAATGAAGAAGAGGGGAACACCTCATGCGCGAGAGGTTAGCGTCAAAAGAGACGGAGGTGGGTACAGAGTGGTTGGTGCTAAGTGGGGATGGTGGGATGTTCAGCCAAACAACACATTGTGTTATTTCGATGCTGGACATGCGTTGCTAAAAGGTGGTTTTTGTTGTAGTGATAGCAATGCTAGTGTGTTAATTTGGTGCAGGCTGCTGAAGATAAGATGACAAACTCTGAAAACAGCAAGGCAACCCCATTGTTTATTTCCAATAAATCTAGGCCAGGTAATATGGCAATAACTCATGATTAATCTGTTTTGTTCCCCTCCTAATTTATGTTATGATGCAGTGGTCGAGACACTCTCTACTATCAATAATACAAGCCTGCCAAAATCGCCATATGAATCTGTTCAGTTTCCTCTATCTCGAATGCAATGGAAAAATGTATGTTTGTGAACCAATTAATGGCTGAAGCAATGATGGAAATGGTGAAGGAATCAGAGTTGCACATTCGTGTGCAACAACAACTGACAATGTTTTCAGAGACAGTGCAGCAAAGCAGCAAGAACTTGTCCACATGCTTATGGGTGTCATCCGCGTTGATGTTGCAGATTGTAACGTTATAGATCGTTAGGTTCTGTTCATTTATTTGCACTGGCATCAATCTTTGATTGCCTAGTGGATGTAATTTCCTGTAATATATGCTGGATGCGCAACGTTTTTCCCTTTATGCCATACCTTTGCTTGATCGTCTTTGGTCCAGTGCATAATTACTCGTCGTAATGGGCTCAAATTATCTAATTGGGACTAAAGACATGTATGAACTTTAGTGGGCCCCTTAAGTTAATGGGCCGTTACCAGGCCGAAAGTTAATGGTCAGCCCTCTGACCTCCCGGGTCATTAACAGGCCAACATCAATGCGGGCAACAGGTGGGCCCATTTGATTTCACGGCTCGTTAACCGGCCGTTACTAAGGTCGGGCTACATATGGCCCAACTATTCTGTGAGCGTTTAGCAGGCCGAAAGAGACAGCGGGCTCGTACTGGACCATGAAGAGCATGGGCCGCTAAGAGGCCGAAAGTCAGGTTGTACTGTAAATGACCCAACTGTGTTGTGGGCCTTTAGCAGGCCGAAAGAGAAATCGGGATGGTATTGGACCATGAAGAGCATGGTCCATTAAAAGGCCAAAACTCAAGTCTGACTACAAATGGCCCAAATCATTTATGGGCCGTCAACAGGCTGAAAGACACACCGGGCCGGGAATTGGCCCAACACTTAAATGGGTCGCTAAAAGGCCAAAACTAAGGTCCGGCTACAAATGGCCCAACTCATTTATGGGCTGTCAACAGGTTGAAAGACACACCGGGCCGGAAATTGGACCAACACGCATGCCGGCGAGAAGGAACTAGCGTGTCATTGTCGTCTCCGCCCGCGCGGAGGAGGCACGCATGGTGGTTGTCGCGGCGGAAGCCGGTCGCGCCCGCACCGAGCCTGCAAATCGGGTGCAGACGCGGAATCTACCTTCGAGACCTTGAATGCCACATGGATCCTGCAATCTGAAGGAGCAATTTGGGTTAGTCGACTCTTGTGAGCCGTTGGATGCAACATGGATGGCTAGAAGGGCTTCTTCAACCTCCGAAACTAATGCAATGTTCATCTTCTCAGCCCGCCACATGCCTAACCTCCTGCCGCCGCCCCGCCCTCCCGTGAACCGCCTGCCACCGCCATGCTCCCCCACCCCCACCATTCGTTTAACCCTGGGCACGATCCATTTTTTCCAGTGAACTGCATATCACACCCAACACTCATAAGATAGATCATGGGCACCTGCCACCCTAATATAGATATTCGGGTAGCTTCTCTGTCGTCTTCTTCATTCACTTTGTCGAACTTCTTTCACAAATCGACTGACCCAAATTATACTACTAGTACGAACGTATTAAGTACAGTAGGAACACGAAGATACGAGCAGTAGTACCAACTGCAAGAAGAACAGTGGTGAAACATAGTACTAGTACTACTGTATGTACTAAAGAGTCAAATAATGAGAAAGAACATAAAGTTCAAATAACGAGAAAGAACATAAAGTTCAAATAACGAGAAAGAACATAAACATAGTTCTGCTGGGGGCTTAGCACAACACATCCCTGAAATAAAACTAAGCAACTAGTCCGCTTAACACTGCAGTAGAACTAGCACGAGCGACGACACTGCCACCTTACTCGGAGTCCGATTCCGAGTGCACGTCCTTGACTTCGTCCTCGTCCCTCTTCCTCTTCCTCTTCGCTGATGCTTCTTTGCTTGAACCAGACACCGGGCTCTGCTTCTTCATCCAACCCTTGTAGATATTTAAACAAAGGTAGGCATCCATTGTTGTGTACAGGATGTGATCTTCATCTAATGTCTTTGACTCCCATGCATGATGAAACTCATGGTGAGGTTTCTTCAGTTTAGCATACGTAAGATCAATCATGGCTGCTGCCAGGGTCAGCATTGAAGTCTTAGAGGAGGACACCAGGCTTGCCTTCTAGAGATCAAAGGGCTAGCCTACAACGAGGCCTATCCGACCCAGGACATTCTGTTGTTCCTAATGTCTACAGTAACGTATTTCACTCTTTCATCCTTGAGGAAGTTCTTAAAATCCTAGCACTCAACGTCGGCATGGCATATGTGGTAGACCAAGCACATGTTATGTATGCAAACCTGGATCACGACGGGCTTCTTCTTCTCTGCCTCCTTTAGAATCTTCTCTCTTTCCAGGACTGTGATGTACTCAACATATAGCCTAGCGACCCACTCATCCTTTGACTTGTTGAACATGCATAGGAAGTGAGCAAGGCATGCTTTCACCATCGCGGATCCATGTGTGTATATGATGATGAACTCATTGCCGGTGATGGCTCTAACCTGGTACACAATGGCGACCATGGAGATTTGGGAGGCCATGGATTTTGGAGGAGGGTTAGGAGAAGTTGAACCAGTGTAATGTGAAAGGACGGGACGACTGGGAGCGAATTGTTGTAAGGTAGTAGTAGAAGACGGGGACAAGTAGGGCATGCAGATGGCGTGGGGTTGTTGGTTTGCCCGGTGGATAAACAGCCGCAAGCCCCCAAAGAGTTCTCGAGTACTATGCGGGACCCACCCGATGTCATGTCTACTAGACCAATATCGTAGGCCTGACGGTATAGCTTCTGCCTGTTCGCACTCCATGCCGGCACGTGGATGTAACTTCACTTAATTCCGTCAACCATCACGCCTCCCATGACCTTCGCCTCCCTCGCGCGGTCGCGCCCTTTGAGACTTCGACTGGCTACAAATGAGCAATTTTTTCCCTAGTCTGCATGCATCATACTCCCTCTGGTCCTTTTTCCTTCTGTCAAGTGTTTGCAAAGTGTTCGACCAAATTTATACTAAAAATATCAATATCTACAATACTGATTATAATGAGTATAAGAACTATGTTTCATAATGAGTATAAAAATATTGATTTGACATTGTGAATGTTGATACATTTTTCTATATGTTTGGTCAAAGTAGAGGTACATTGACTTCCGACAAAACTTAAATGCACAATGCAGACTAGTTCCTGCGTCTAGGTGCGTGCCATGTCCTATCTAGTCATCACAACAAGGTTAGCTATTAGAGTACTACTACCTCCCTTCTACTTTAAAGGGCTCGATTCAAAATTTTCACCTACTCTTACCAAGATAGAGGCGGTGGAATAGTTTTTGTAGTATGCAAAAGTACTCAACTAATGTTGTCGTTCTTCACAAAAAATGTGTTTACCAATGCATTATCGCATTGCATGCACGCATGAACACTAGTTTTACTCTAACCCCCCTCTCTTCTTTAATTCTTTGCCACATCAGCATGTTTGCAATTCCCGTGTGCATGATACCAGCTAAGATACCACCATTATGGCCAGCCTTAATCATCGCATGCAATAATTTAGTGCACCTTGAAATATGAACATGTATGGGGCGTGTATGTTTTTAATGACTTGAGACTATACCTAGCCCGGCATGCAAGATGACTTATTATGCACTGTTCCCCATACCTGCAGGAAGCCCGTTCGTCTCCAAATCTTTTCCTCTCCATGTGTGAAAACAATATGCCTGCTTCACTCTCCTTCTCCCTCTGGCGGTCCCACCACTCCACCCCGTATGGAAAAAATATGCATGCATGACTATCCTCCCCCCGCGCTCATCCAATCCGTTGTGACCAGCAATATTTCCACCACTTCCCTCCCTCATAATTTACTCCAACAAATATGCCCACGTAGTTGTTACGTTAATCACACACCATATCTTATGGGACACTGCTTCAATTACTTAACTGCAGGTGCATTGGGTCACTGACATATGGGCCCAACAGGGGTCTAGCCCACATGTCAGTGACGCAACTGGACCTGCAGTTAAGTCAGTGCAGCTCATTCCATATCTTAAGTAGGTGTCCCATTGATTGCTATAAATATTGCGCCTCCCACGGTATACGGAAGAACGCTCACGTTCATCGCTATCTCCTCCCCCTCCCTCTCACGTCGACCACAATGGCATTGCCCCTCCCAATCCCTAGGCGCCCGTCGCTGTACCGCGCGGATGGTCATGCATCGTCGTTCCGTTCCTCGCTGCCACTAGACGAGGAGGACGCGTCAGCGTTCCTCTCCTTGCTGCGATGTGTCAAGGTGGACGCGTCGGTGTTCCCAATCTTGCCAGCACGCGCGTCGGAGAACGCGTCGGCTCCCCGCCACGAGGAGAACGCCGCGCCGCCGGCTGAGCCCCCCCAGCCTTGAGGAGCTTTGGAAAGAAATGGATGTCGCCTTGTGGGAGGCTTTGCCTCTGGTAGAGCGCACCAAAATAGAGGCGGAGAAGAAGGTCGGGGAAGAGAAGCGCGCCGCGGGACAAGCTGTCTGGCAGGCCTATGTTGCATCTGAGAGAGTCAGGCAATTGGCTCTTTGGCAGAAGGCTCGTGCAAGGGCCATGAGGGTGGCAGAGGACGCCCGTTCCAAAGCCCTGAGTGTAGTCGGGCCCAAGCACCTCATCTACGCTTGGTGGTACGTGGACCGAGTGCACGCGTCTAGTGAGGAGGAGTACCTGTTGGCGTCGGATCACCACACCGGTGAGATCGCGCTCGCTCGCCGGCAGGCCGCCAATTAGCACCTCATGAGTTGCGAGGCTAAGGAAGAGGTGTTGTGTTGGCGCGCTTGGAAATGACCGCACACCAGGGCACTCGTGGCGTGCCACAAGCTCTCATGCGAGCGTCGTGGCTTTTAGTAGGAGTATAATTTAGTTTCGTAAGGCGATCTCATTAGTTTTGGGACGCAAATGATAAATCCCGAACGTTCAGGAATTATTAGCGTCCTTAATTAAGTATGTAAAAGGGAAAGTTTGGAATCCTTGTGTATCCATACGCATTTTGTAAGTACGTGCATATAGCACAAACTTTACTACTCCTATATACTATCGCACTACATGTCTCTCTCTATATATGCTTGCAGACTATGCTACTCCCTCCGTCCAGGTGAATAAGTCATCTTTGGTTGTGCACCGTGACCAAGAAGGAGGGAAGACTTACACACCTAGGTGGAGGTAGTACTACTATTACTTATGTACGTGCAAATGCACGTTTGACATTACGATGCATTTTTTGTAAAAGTAGAAAAACATCACTAGTTAAGCTCGTGAAACGATTCAATGCAAAACAAATGCAAAAATGCTTGTTTGATTGTTTACTTTTAGCTTCCTTCTCCGTGGTTCTTTCTCTGTCGTACTTTGTACGGAGTATCTCACTGGTCGGAAAGGCATGCAAATTCCCAAACCGCTTCCTACACCCTGTATCAAATTTTTTGCCTAACAAGTTGTGCCGTGCAATTGGAATTCCAACTTGAGTACTACTACTAGTAGGAGTACCAGGGGCCAGTTCTTCTAGGATTCTAGATTAGTAATCCCATAACTACTACCTCTGTCCTAGTTTATTGGTCCCCATTGTAAATTTTGATCATAAATTTAACTAATGAAATGTTAGTGCATGTCACATGCACTAACATTTTATCAGTTAAATCTTTGCTAAAAATTTAGCACAAATTACAATGGAGACGAATAAACCAGGATGGAGGTACTAGTAGTAGTTTAGAGAACCAAATAAATGAGTGAGGCTAGTCTTATGGGAAAATCCAGGGAAGATACGACTTATTTTTTATGCTGCCAAAAAAACTGGCCCTAGGAGTAGTAGCTAGGGATACTAGGAGTAGTAGCTAGGGATCGAGTGTGCGAGATGAACTGGAGAAAGTAAATGCAGAGAGATGAAATGCAAAAAAGACGGAGGGATGTGATGGTTGCTTGTCCGTTTATTTTACCAGGCCACTTCTTACTGGGAGTGGTTGGGTTTTGTGATATGACGGCTTTACTGCCGTGCCACGAGCGGGGTGAGACTCACGTGCAGCGCCGCCCTCTACACTAGTACTACATCGGTCGTGGTTTATTAGTCCCCCATTGAATTTGACTGAAGATTTAACTCACAAAATGTTAGTGCATGTCAACAAAAAATATATTGTTGGATTCATATTTGAACATAGTTTTCAATGATATAATTTTAGGTGACATGTATCAGCATTTATTGTACTATATATAATGTTAGTTCAATTTTTGGTTGTACTATTCTATAGTAAGGTGCCCGTGCATTGCACGAAACAGGGAAATGCATTGATTGGGGAGTTGTTTATTTTGACAAAGGGTGTGGGGGTAATCTCATGTGTAACAGGTATCGATAGGTTTCTTCGGATATTATTTCATCTCTAGAGCTCACAAACATCTGGGTGAAATAGATAAAAAACTATCTTTTGCAAATAAAACGTTCAACTATTCAACCTGCATCCAAAACTTGTGAAGAAATAACACTTATTGTGCCTTGCAAGAAATGATCTTTAAGAATTAGTTTTTGAGTATCGATTGTTATACATGTTACCTACAGATGAGATGGCACTTTCTTATAGTCAGTAGTTGGCTATACTATTAAGTATTAGGGACAATTGCATTTTTGCCCCTAGTTGGTTCCTTCCCACAGGTTTTGCCCTTACTTTTCGAGCTTGCTTAGTTTTGCCCTTACTTTTTCCGTCGAGGTCCCTCGAATGCCCTTTGACCATTTGACCAAAACTTTGAAAATTCATAACTAATTCATATGAACTCAGAAAAATGCAAATGAGATATCAAAATGTTCAGATAAACATTTCCTTTATGTGCATATCATTTGCATTCAGGACAAAAGCACCATTTAAACTACCTGAGGTAATTAATGTTATTAACATTATTAAAAATAAAAAAAGTATAAACAATATTTTTTCATCAATAAAAATTACATGCAAATGCAGGTGATGTTTTCTGAACATCCTGATATCTTATTTGCATTTTCAGAGTTCGTATCAATTTGTTATGAAGTTTACAAATAATGGTCAAAGTCGTTAGAACATTCATAACAAGATGATACAAACTTAGAAAAATGCAAATAAGATATCTGAATGTTCAGAGAACATCACCTACATTTGCATGTAATTTTTATTCATGGAAAAACTATGGTATATACCTTTTTATTTTTAATAATGTTAATAACATTAATTACCTCAGGTAGTTTAAAGGGTGCTTTTGTCCTGAATGCAAATGATATGCACATAACGGTAATGTTTTTGTGAACATTTTGATATCTTATTTCTATTTTTCTAAGTTCATATGAATTAGTTATGAATTTTTCAAATTTTTGGTCAGACGGTCAAACGGCATTCGAGGGACCACGACGGAAAAAGTAAGGGCAAAACTGAGCAAGCTCGAAAAGTAAGGGCAAAACCCGTGGGTAGGAACCAACTAGGGGTAAAAATGCAATTGTCCCTAAGTATTAACCATGCCCTTATACACCTAGATGGAGGGATTAAATCAGGATGACTTGGAAGGGGGCAAAGGAGATGTAAGAAATGGTTCATCATAAGTCATTCACCAGTACTGTAGTAAAAATTTCATACATGGAATATTCTAGACTAAACAATAAATGGATACACTTTTATTCATGTGCGATACTCCAATAGAGCAAGATCATGCATGGAAGTCTCCACATGCTTAGACAACAGATTACATTGAGCGAAGACTAATGATCAACATTTAACTTGGTAATGCATATGTCCAGGTGAACCTCCTTGGAGTCCCTGTGCACATTGTTGGGCGTCAAATCATGCCATGCGTCTTGCATGTCCACATCGGCGGGAAGGTCCTAGCTCGGCATAGTCCTAGTCAGCTTGATGTAGCCAGTGTCGCTGCCCACGTACCTCCAAGGGGTAGTAATAGTGAGCACGCACCCATAAATCGGCATCGTGTCAGTGTCAGCATCAGCGGCGTCGCCACTAACACACACTACAGAGATGGGGCGGCGGCCTGCGCGGGCCTCGCGGGTGCCAACGATCAAGAGGAAGACGCTGCCGTCTTCCTCCGAGACTAGTAGGCGGCGGTGATCCTCCAGTGACTCCGGCACGGTGAACGGGTAGCACGTCTCGTACTTGATGTTCTTCGCCGCGGGCCTGTAGTGATAGATGGATGCTTGCGTGAGGTGATGCACGAGGTCCGCCGGCAAGCCCCAAAACGGCATCGGGCACTCATAGCAGTAGAGGAAGGGCTCCTTGGAGGCATCGAGCAGGCCGTCCATGAAACGAGTGTGGCTGTAGGGGACGATGCGCCAGTTGAATATATGAGCAAGTTACTATGAGATTTAGTCTGAATAAGCACAAAATAAATCATGAGGCTATAACAGAGATTAAACTAATAATGTGGACTGTCATAGTAGATGAACAGATCGAATCTAGGATACAGAGTAGGAACATGAATTCTACCAGGATTTCGAACAGGAAGGACAGAAACACATACGATGCAACAGGAGCAGCACCGTTGGCATTGAGGTTGTCACCCATGTTGTTCAGGAAGAGGTTGCCGAGGTAGGGGAAGAAGTCATCGTCGGTGAAGTCGTCGCTGCCAGCAGTCGCGAGATTGCGCTCCCCAAATTTCAACAGTGCCCGCCGAATGGAGCGCATGAGGGAGTCGCTGTAGGGGACGTTGTGGGCGTCGAATGGAGCGCAGGAGTAGCCCACGAAGCAGTAGATGGTGCTCCTCCCTAGTCTCTACAATGCAAGAGATAAACCTGTATAACAATGAGCCTGTCCGTTGCAACGGATCCAAAGTAGAATAATACATATTCACAAATTTGAAAGAAAACAGTTTAGTTTTGATATACATATCACTAAAAATATCTTATGTTTCACTCCAAATATATTATTTGGGATGTTTTGATGAAGTAAGGGAGGAATGTGGTTGGTTTCAAGATACTAAGGGGTTTTGTGTAAACTGGAGCAGAGAAGTGGGAATTGTTGCAAAAGGCCACAACTTATATCACAGTCATTAGATGCAGATCTAATGGTCAGAAATGGCGGATGGCACACACACCATCATCACCAACTGAGTCTTTTATAGGAGTAGGAGTAGAGAAAAAAACCTAGTTGGTGATGATGATGTGCCTGCCATCTTATAATATAGACTGTCCGATCTATATCTGACAGATGGAAAGCAAAGAATGACAATTTTACAAAAGATACCCACACCTCTCTCCACATTTACAGATAAGGCCTTGCCTCATTCATCCTTATCTCCCACAACCTCATTTATGAGCAATTAAAAAAGGAAGTCTCTAGAACAATCTGGCATGGTGGCCGCTGCCGGCGCCGTCCATCCACATGCCTCCGCCCAGTCCGACCACCAGTCACCACCACGCCCGACTCCTCCTCACCTTATCTATCATCTTTCTCGAGATATCATTTTTTCGATGAAATGGTCGACATACCATTTTCTGATAAAATTCTCAAGATATCATTAGTTTTTACACATGGGATTACTCCTGCATGGGTCAATCACAACAGGTGTTTTGTAAATAATGCACCTTGATGTTCCGTGCAATGCACGGGCATCTTGCTAATTTTTCTGCATATAATTCCAAACGCCACGTAGATACGGTCTTTGACCATTTTACAACTATGTTATTATCATTGTTAGTGGTCAGACGGTGCAAGTTATAGCCCCGGGTGTTTTAACCTTTTTTAGTAATGATATCTCGCGATTGTTCGCCACGAGCTCAATCCTGGCAAATCCCACGTAACCATCAGATTTCCATCCGATAGTGGCCTGTTTTTAAGCCATAGTATTTGACAAAACTGCCACCCTTACACACATATTGTAACTGTGTCGTGGGCGTTTGCAACTGCCATGTCTCCCAGTGAACATTTGCTGGGGATTGGAGTTAGCACCGATGGCGGTTCATAGTCATTCCACGCTCGGGCACTCCACTACTACTCTACTCAAGCAAGTTAGGGCATAGTAGTAGGTACTGTAGGGAGTACCAGTACTGTGATCACTCAAGCAAGTTGTCTGACATCGATATGACCCTACTTTGCTGGTATGTGTCTCGTAAGTCAAGCGGCATGTTGTAGTCATCATCACCTGTCCACTTCCCACGGCACATATTCGCTTCTCCATCTTTGTCTGCACTAATCTCGTCCAATCTTCCATCCCCGTAAGGCGCCCCCCTCATCCGAAACCCAAGCACTAACAATGGCAGAACCGAGTGGTGTCCACCAAAAGAGTGGTTGGAATTCGCTCCCCACAGAGGTAATCGAGCTCATTGTTTCGCGTGTGGACAATCTCAGTACCATGCCGCTCGCTGCGTGCTCGTCGAGGATGTACCGTCTACTCAAAGCCCTCAGGCCGGAGCTTTTTAAGCCTGCTCCTTGCTTGCTGATGCCGCCCGATCTTCAGAAACGGCGTGTCACGTAGCATAACGATCATAGGGTGGCGAGCATCAACCACCTTGACTGCGATCCGATCCCAGTCATGCTCAACTACAATAACGGTATGTACAGGGTCGGCATGAACACGTCTTGGATGGTGCTCGTCGACAGTCACAGCAGCTGGATGCTCGTGGAGGTCTACACCCGGTGATTGATCCCCCTTCCTTCGATTAACACTGCACTGCTTTGGCTCTGCAGCCCAGAATAGTCGGAATCTTATAGTAGCCAACATGATACCATGTTTGATTTTCTCAAGGTTGTAATCTACCAAGTGCCCACAAGATCTGCGAATTATAAAGACTTCGGGTTAATTGCGTTCGTCAACCACGGTCTCGCCTATCTGGCAGGTCACTGCGGTAAGTGGATAAATCTGCACGTCCATCGCATGATCATACATCCTCCATGGTTCTCTGATGCCATTGAACACAAGGGCTTCATTTACGCTGCGACTCCTTCTATGGATGGACGTATTACTGGCCTACTCCAGTCATCGCTACAAACGGCTGTTACAGCAGTATGTTACTTTGCTATGATATCATGATGGCTTGCTTATATTACTGTCAACATTTACTGAAAAATATTCATGCTCATAACATGTTGTTCTTAAGATTAACTTCATTAAGAGCCTTTTTTATTTGACTCCAACTTGATATGATGTTGTAAGCCGCCTGGTGTCCCTCTTCCTAATGCCAGGACCTTTCAAAGAAAAGCGGCATGGCATCTACAGGTGGTTCCTGGCTCGACCAGACGATGGCGAACGATTGATGATCGTTCGCACGTACCGGACGTGTTGTTTCGCGTAATACAATCACAGTCACTGCAAGGTCTTTGAGTAGGATCCCAGCTTCTCTGGGCCTTCTAGAATTTCTGACTGGAGGCTGGTAAGTAGCCTTGGTACACGCTCTCTATTTCTCAGACTGAATTATCCGTTTAACCAGGAGATAACCGACGGCAAGGATCATGATGGTAGCGCGGTTTCGTTCATCAGGAAAAACTGTGTGTACCCAGCGTACCGTGCATCTCTGCATGCACCATACCCTGATATGTGCCACCATGCTCTGCAGCCCAAAGTAGGAGAGAGGGTCACAAGTATCAAACTTCGACCTGTTGGCTGGAGTTTCCCCCATCAGACACCCATCTGGTTCAAGCCGTCAGCCAATGTCTAACTGAGCCAGTTAGTTAGATGCGTACACTTGGTGTAGTAGGATCTTTATTTAGTTTGATGCATATAGTTGTTCTTTTTTGGTAGCCCTTTTGTAATGATGGCTGATGTTTGGTTTGGAAGAGAGAGCTGCATCTTTACTCTTCTGGCCTGCTTACTGCTTCTATTGCACCCTAGCCCTGGTTGCTGCTGCTGCTGTTTTCAATGTACAATCAGTAGTGTATTTCGTCTGTTGGTTGAATAAATGTGTTGTTAGAATGACAAACACAATGTTTTTGAAGTCGTTGCACGGTCCGATCCTTTAGTGCCCCGTACCGTACATAGAGCATACTATTTTTGGTACAGAACGCATTTTCCACTTGTTGATAACATGTAGCCCATAGATGAAGGCCCAATAGAGGAGCCCATAATTAACTGGAAGGGAGGCTCTCACATGAATCCGGCCCAGGTACATGCTAATGTTCCCCTAAACATAAATAAGTAAATAAATAAAGCTAAATGCTCATGCACCAGTTCTTTAAATTCATGATTTAATAGGAGGATATTATTTCCTATGATAGTGCCGTTACATTCAGTCGATATTATTCTTAGGTGAAGATAGCGACCAGTCTTCTTTCTCCCACCATTTTCTTCCTGCAACCAACGGACCCAAGCAAATCGTAGTCTCGTAAATAGTTCCGGTCCATTTTTATTTTTCAATAAGAATGTCCAACCCAGCCCAGCATATTGGCGACAGCACTTTATCCTCCGCCTAGGTGTGCTCGCCACGGCACCGCCGTCCGACCCTGTCAACATAGTGAATCGGGAGAGGACTGTAGTTGTTAGTATGATAGTACGGACCCACCAGGTGCACTCCCGAACACAAGCAAGCGCCTGTTTTACTACTCAGATGCACCCCTCATTTTTTTACTCTAATCCACCCTGCTGATATCTGGGACCCACATCATTTTCAACGTATAGTCAATTATCGATAGAATTGCACAACTTTTTTGAGTAGTAATTCAGAGGAGCAGGCTATAAACTGGGTTGTGCGGCCTCTGCGGCCCGTCTAACAACATGACCAGCCCAGCAGTTTTTTCTTTGGGAAAATAGGTAGCCCAGTATTTCTTTTTGAAGAATACCCAAGTTAGGCCTATTTGCTTTCTCTGACTTACTGGGCTGAAAATCTTTCAAGATGAGGAGGGATGCATTCTGGCCTGGACAAATAATATGGTTAGTGTCTGTTAAAAGTAATATCAAAGGGGTTGAAAATTCCAAAAAAATAGAGCAAATGGGAAATTAGTTTCTTTTTTGTTTTTATTCTTCACTAATATTTTATATTTCATTGGATTTAACATGACAGAGTACTAATTTATTTTTAAATTTGTTTTAGTATGGCTACTATTTTTTGGATTAAGAATATTTTGTTCCCCAGCAAAAATTTGTGAATTTTCAAAATTTCGCACATATTTAGTTCAATTTTTTTACCCTCGTACTGACCAGAAAATGGGCAGCAATTCTAAAAATGGCAAATGGGCTGCAATAAATTCCATATGAATTAGAAAATGAGTAAAAATTATAAAAATAATAGCAAATGGGTTGTACACGCGACAGATTTCGAGGCTGAATTGTTTACGCAAGGCTTTGTCAGTCAACACACGATTCTAGCAGCAATGACTGTTGGATGTCCATCCAACGGCCGACGTGCTTCTTCAATATCTGATCTTCCTGGTCCAGCCACCTAAACTAGCGCCGGTGGGACTGCCTGCTCCCACCTCTTGTGGCCCGCTGTGATGCCGCTCAGGCTTCACTGGCCCACCCCACTCCCTCCGCTGGCCTGGCCGCACACAATCAACTGCCTCCTTATTATGTGAAAAAAAAAGATTCCTCCCACTGACATCTGGGGTGCACCGGTTGGAAGGCTGACCTGTGGGCCTACTAAGTTGACACGTACGCAGGGCTTGTCAACTTAGTCAACAAATGATTCTAGCAGCAGTGACCGTTGGATTTGAATCGAACGGTCCTGCTACTTCTTCAATCGCTTCTCTTCTTGCACTGGCCGCCCAAACCAGCCCCAGCGAGACCACCTGCTCCTGCCTCTCGTGGCCGGCTGTCCTGCCGCGAAAGCCTCACCGCCCCTACTACTCCCACCGCTGGCCAGGCCATGTGGCGATGGAAGCCTCACACCGCAGCTGAACCAGTGAACCCTTGTACTCCTCTCCGCGTGGGCATCCACTTTCGCCTCTTCCCCGGCTCCACGTCGTCCCCTTCCTAGGCCTCGCCGTCGTCCACCGCCCTAGTGCTCTCGGTGCGGCGTGGTCAATGTGGTCAAGGAACGACTTCCATCAGAAGAGTACTGTACGTGAAGAGGTTGACCGCTGGGTCCACGGCCGCAGCAAGGAAGTGCCTCCTTATTACGCGGAAAATAATGATTCCTCCACCTGACATCAGGGACCCACCGGACGGGCCATCGTATTTCTTCAAAAAAATGTTTCGCCCTGACTGCTGGGACCCACCAGCTACATCTTCGCACGCAAGGAAGTGCATCCATGTTACGGGCAAAAACTGACTCACCCCCTGACTGCTGGGACCCACCAGCTACATCTTCGCATGCAAGGAAGTGCCTGACAGTCGGGACCCACCCGGTCGAAGCGTACGTAGCATTGTCATTCTGGCCGCGAACATGTATGTACATACTGGTCGATTTAGAGGCGCGCACGTGTGATAGTAGAGGCGCGGACATAGCATCTACACGTACGTACAGCGGCCAGGGTGCAAGAAAGTAAATACGGCCACATACGTACATACTGGCGGGATCTCGAACGCCTACTCACACATACATACGGCCAGGGCTCATGTACAAGGCTGGGTCGGAACGGAGAAACTGCGTCGTCGTCGTGTTCATGGGGATCCAACCGGCTGGGTTGGAATAGAATGCGTTGTCGTGTTCATCAGGAGCCAACCGGCTTGGACCGAATAGACGATGGAAACGAGGCCTGGCGTACCGCAGAACGGAGGAAACGACCTTGTGTTCGACCGGCCACGGCGGAAACGGGATCCTGTTCATCGGGAGGGGTCTAGCGTACCGCAAAATGGAGGAAACGGACCTCATACGGTCGAAACGGGGTCCTGTTGATTGGGAGGGGTGTGGCGTACCGCAAAACGGAGGAAACAGACTTGTGTTGGAGCGCTATGGTCGAAACGGGGGTCCTGTTCATCGGGAGGGGTGTGGCGTACCGCAAAACAGGACTCCACGGGATACTTTTTATCTCCACTGCCGACCTCTTCCAGCCTCCACGGGCTACTGTTCATCCACCATCGACCCCCTCTAGCCTCCACCTACTACTGTTCATCCACGGGCTCCTGTTCATCCAGCCTCCACCGCACGCTCCTCCACCAGCTACTGTTCAACCAGCCCTCTCCACGGGGGTCCTGTTCAACCACCCCTCCACCGGCTACTGTTCAACCAGCCCTCTCCACGGGGTCCTATTCAACCACCCCTCCATGGGCTACTATTCATCCAGCCCTCCACCGGCTATTGTTCAACCAGCCCTCCACGGGGTCCTGTTCATCCAGCCCTCCACGGGGTCCAGTTCATCCACCGGCTCGATCGATTGGGGTATTGTTCATCCAGCAGCAACGGCATGTACTACCACGGGGTCCTGTTCATCCAAACCCCCACTGGGAACTATTCATCCTAACCCCCCAACAATGCTCACTGTTCATCCAGAGGCAGCATCAATCGGCTTCACTTAGCAGCAGTAGCGAAGGAATCACTCGGCTTCAGTTAACGGCAAGGGATCGATAGATCGCTCGATTTTAGTGTAACGCGTAGCCTGCAGTGCAATCGCTCGGGTTCAGTTAGAGCCCAACGCCTCGTTCGGGTTGAGTTAGAGCCCAACGCCTCGCACCCACGCGTGTACGTGTACGAGAGAAACGCGCATCGCTCGGCCCCCGACCACCCACCGTAACCGGGAACTCCCCGATATTTTCCGCGCCCTCGCTTCTACCATGGTTTTTTCCATCATGGACGGCCCAAAGAATGTCATGCAACTGCGTCTCTGGCCCACCCATTATGAAAAGCCCATTTTCTGTCATGATTTTTTGTCAAAGAAGTAGGACCCAACACATCTATGATGATACCGGGTTTTGTCACAATTATCGTCATAGAAGTGTCATAAGTATGACAGAAAAAAAATTCGTTCAGCCCAAAATGTCATGGATTTGTGTTTTTTTGTAGTGCTAGGCCTTGTTTCAACGCATTGCAATAACGTTTTCGCTCACTTTTATCATTAGTTACCTTGTTGTTTTTATATTTTCAGATTACAAAAACCTATATCTACCATCCATATTGCACTTGCATCACCATCTCTTCGCCGAACTAGTGCACCTATACAATTTACCATTGTATTGGGTGTGTTGGGGACACAAGAGACTCTTTGCTATTTGGTCTCTCTCAAGCAACCCTGCAACCAAATAACAAAGAGTCTCTTGTGTCCCCA
Organism: Triticum urartu; assembly: GCF_056163025.1. Taxonomy (NCBI): domain Eukaryota; kingdom Viridiplantae; phylum Streptophyta; class Magnoliopsida; order Poales; family Poaceae; genus Triticum; species Triticum urartu. The sequence goes on along the minus strand of NC_141879.1, from coordinate 410,071,113 downwards.
ACACACCCAATACAATGGTAAATTGTATAGGTGCACTAGTTTGGCGAAGAGATGGTGATACAAGTGGTATATGGATAGTAGATAAAGGTATTTGTAATCTGAAATTATAAAAACAGCAAGGTAACTAATGATAAAAATGAGCGTAAACGGTATTGCAATGCTAGGAAACAAGGCCTAGGGTTCATACTTTCACTAGTGCAAGTCCTCTCAACAATAATAACATAATTGGATCACATAACTATCCCTCAACATGCAACAAAGAGTCACTCCAAAGTCACTAATAGCGGAGAACGAACGAAGAGATTATGGTAGGGTACGAAACCACCTCAAAGTTATTCTTTCCAATCAATCCGTTGGGCTATTCCTATAAGTGTCACAAACAACCCTAGAGTTCGTACTAGAATAACACCTTAAGACACAAATCAACCAAAACCCTAATGTCACCTAGATACTCCAATGTCACCTCAAGTATCCGTGGGTATGATTATACGATATGCATCACACAATCTCAGATTCATCTATTCAACCAACACAAAGGACCTCAAAGAGTGCCCCAAAGTTTCTACCGGAGAATCACGACGAAAACGTGTGCCAACCCCTATGCATAGGTTCATGGGAGGAACCCGCAACTTGATCACCAAAACATACATCAAGTGAATCACGTGATATCCCATTGTCACCACAGATATCCATGGCAAGACATACATCAAGTGTTCTCAAATCTTTAAAGACTCAATCCGATAAGATTACTTCAAAGGGGAAACTCAATCCATTACAAGAGAGAAGAGGGGGAGGAGAAACATAAGATGCAACTATAATAGCAAAGCTCGCGATACATCAAGATCGTGCCAAATCAAGAACATGAGAGAGAGAGAGATCAAACACACAGCTACTGGTACATACCCTCAGCCCCGAGGGAGAACTAATCCCTCCTCGTCATGGAGAGCACCGGGATGATGAAGATGGCCACCGAAGAGGGATTCCCCCCTCCGGTAGGGTGCCGGAACGGGTCTAGATTGGTTTTCGGTGGCTACGGAGGCTTCTGGCGGCGGAACTCCTGATCTATTGTGCGTTCTGGAAGTTTTAGGTCACGTGGGTATATATGGGTGTAGGGAGGACGTCGGAGGAGCCACGGCGGTCCCACGAGACAGGGGGGCGCGCCCTAGGGGGGCGTGCCCCCCACCCTCGTGAGCACCTCGTGTCTCCCATGACGTGGGGTCCAAGTCCATCAGGTGTGTTTCCTTCCAAAAATAACTTCTCCAGTTGATTTCGTTCCGTTTCGACTCCGTCTGATATTCCTTTTCTTCAAAACACTGAAATAGGCATAAAACAGCAAATCTGGGCTGGGCCTCCGGTTAATAGGTTAGTCCCAAAAGTAATATAAAAGTGGATAATAAAGCCCAATATTGCCCAAAATAGTAGATAATATAGCATGGAGCAATCAAAAATTATAGATACGTTGGACACGTATCAAGCATCCCCAAGCTTAATTCCTGCTCGTCCTCGAGTAGGTAAATGATAAAAAAGAATTTTTTATGCGGAGTGCTACTCGGCATAATTTCATTGTGATTCTTCTTAATTGTGGCATGAATATTCAGATCCATAAGATTCAAGACAAAAGTTCATATTGACATAAAAATAATAATACGTCAAGCATACTAACAAAGCAATTATGTCTTCTCAAAATAACATGGCCAAAGAAAGTTATCCCTACAAAATCATATAGTCTGGCTATGCTCCATCTTTACCACACAAAGTACTTAAATCATGCACAACCCCGATGACAAGCCAAGCAATTGTTTCATACTTTTGATGTTCTCAAACTTTTTCAATCTTCACGCAATAAATGAGCGTGAGCCATGGACATAGCACTATAGGTGGAATAGAATGGTGGTTGTGGAGAAGACAAAAAGGGAGAGGATAGTCTCACATCGACTAGGCGTATCAACGGGCTATGGAGATGCCCATCAATAGATATCAATGTGAGTGAGTAGGGATTGCCATGCAACGGATGCATTAGAGCTATAAATGTATGAGTGCTCAACAAAAGAAACTAGTGGGTGTGCATCCAACTTGCTTGCTCACGAAGACCTAGGGCAATTTTTTGAGGAAGCCCATCATTGGAATATACAAGCCAAGTTCTATAACGTAAAATTCCCACTAGTATATGAAAGTGACAACATATGAGACTCTCTATATGAAGAACATGGTGCTACTTTGAAGCACAATATATGAGACTCACTATATCATGGTGCTACTTTGAAGCACAAGTGTGGAAAAAGGATAGTTGCATTGCCCCTTTTTTATTTTTTATTTTTTTATTTGGCCTTTCTCCTTTTTTTATTTGGCCTTTCCCCTTTTTTGGGACAATGCTCTATTGAATGATGATCATCACACTTCTATTTATTTACAACTCAAGAATTACAACTCGATACTTAGAACAAGATATGACTCTATATGAATGCCTCCAGCGGTGTACCGGGATGTGCGATGATGCATGAGTGACATGTATGAAAGAATTATGAACGGTGGCTTTGCCACAAATACTATGTCAACTACATGATCATGCTAAGTATTATGACAATGATGAAACGTGTCATAATAACGGAACGGTGGAAAGTTGCATGGCAATATATCTCGGAATGGCTATGGAAATGCCATAATAGGTAGGTATGGTGGCTGTTTTGAGGAAGGTAAATGGTGGGTTTATGGTACCGGCGAAAGTTGCGCAGTACTAGAGAGGCTAGCAATGGTGAAAGGGTGAGAGTGCGTATAATCCATGGACTCAACATTAGTCATAAAGAACTCACATAGTTATTGCAAAAATCTATTAGTTATCGAAACAAAGTACTACACGCATGCTCCTAGGGGGATAGATTGGTAGGAAAAGACCATCGCTCGTCCCCGGCCGCCACTCATAAGGAAGACAATCAATAAATAAATCATGCTCCGACTTCGTCACATAACGGTTCACCATACGTGCATGCTATGGGAATCACAAACTTCAACACAAGTATTTCTCAAATTCACAACTACTCAACTAGCATGACTCTAATATTACCATCTTCATATCTCAAAACAATTATCAAGTATCAAACTTCTCGTAGTATTCAGCAAACTCATAAGAGAATTTTATTATTCTTGAATACCTAGCATATTAGGATTTTAAGCAAACTACCATGCTATTTAAGACTCTCAAAATAATCTAAGTGAAACATGAGGGTTCATCTATTTCTTCAAAATAAAACTACCACCATGCTCTAAAAGATATAAGTGAAGCACTAGAGCAACAACAACCTACTCCGAAAGATATAAGTGAAGATCAATGAGTAGTCGAATAATTAAGCAACTATGTGAAGACTCTATAACATTGAATAATTTCAGATCTTGGTATTTTATTCAAACAGCAAGCAAATCCTAATGAAATAAATTGACGCTCCAAGCAAAACACATATCATGTGGCGAATAAAAATATAGCTCCAAGTAAAGTTACCGATGAACGAAGACGAAAGAGGGGATGCCTTCCGGGGCATCCCCAACCTTAGGCTCTTGGTTGTCCTTGAATATTACCTTGGGGTGCCTTGGGCATCCCCAAGCTTAGGCTCTTGCCACTCCTTATTCCATAGTCCATCGAATCCTTACCCAAAACTTGAAAACTTCACAACACAAAACTTAACAGAAAACTCGTAAGCTCCGTTAGCGAAAGAAAACAAAACACCACTTGAAAGTACTATAATGAACTCATTCTTTATTTATATTTGTGTTAAACCTACTGTATACAACTTCTCTATGGTTTATAAACTATTTTACTAGCCATAGGTTCATCAAAATAAGTAAACAACACATCAAAAACAGAATCTGTCAAAAACAGAACAGTCTGTAATAATCTGGATCAAACGTATACTTCTGGAACTCATAAAATTCTCAAATAAATTTATGGACCTTAGGAATTTTATTAATTATATGCAAAAATAATTAACTAAATAGCACTCTCCAAATAAAAATGGCAGCAATTCTCGTGAGCGCTTAAGTTTCTGTTTTTGACAGCATGATCAACAAGACTTTCCCCAAGTCTTCCCAAAGGTTCTACTTGGCACAAACACTAATTAAACAACTAAAATAACATCTACAAAGAGGCTAGATGAATTTTTTATTACTAAACAGGAACAAAAAGCAAGGAATAAAAATAAAGTTGGGTTGCCTCCCAACAAGCGCTATCATTTAATGCCCCTAGCTAGGCATGATGATTTCAATGATGCTCACATAAAAGATAAGAATTCTAACATAAAAAGAGCATCATGAAGAATATGAATAGCACATTTAAGTCTAACATACTTCCTATTCATAGGGATTTTGTGATCAAACAACTTATGGGAGCAATAATCAACTTGCATAGGAAGGTAAAACAAGCATAACTTCGAAATTTTAAGCACATAGAGAGGAAACTTGATATTATTGCAATTCCTACAAGCATATATTCCTCCCTCATAATAATTTTCAGTAGCATCATGAATGAATTCAACAATATAACCAGAACCTAAAGCATTCTTTTCATGATCTACAAGCATGCAAAATTTACTACTCTCCACATAAGCAAAATTCTTCTCATGAATAATAGTGAGAGCAAACTCAACAAAATAACTATCATGTGATTGAAAATTAAGATCAAGATGACAAGTTTCATGGTTATCATTATTCTTTAAAGCATATGTGTCATCACAACAATCATCATAGATAGGAGGCATGCTTTCATCATAATAAATTTGCTCATCAAAACTTGGGGGACAAAAAATATCATCTTCATCAAACATAGCTTCCCCAAGCTTGTGGCTTTGCATATCATTAGCATCATGGATATTCAAGGAATTCATATTAACAATATTGCAATCATGCTCATCATTCAAATATTTAGTGCCAAACATTTTATAGATTTCATCTTCTAGCACTTGAGCACAATTATCCTTTCCATCATACTCACGAAAGATATTAAAAAGGTGAAGCGTATGAGACAAACTCAATTCCATATTTTTATAGTTTTCTTTTATAAACTAAACTAGTGATAAAAACAAGAAACTAAAAGACTCGATTGCAAGATCTAAAGATATGCCTTCAAGCACTCACCTCCCCGGCAACGGCGCCAGAAAAGAGCTTGATGTCTACTACACAACCTTCTTCTTGTAGACGTTGTTGGGCCTCCAAGTGCAAAGGTTTGTAGGACAGTAGAAAATTTCCCTCAAGTGGATGACCTAAGGTTTATCAATCCGTAGGAGGCGTAGGATGAAGATGGTCTCTCTCAAGCAACCCTGCAACCAAATAACAAAGAGTCTCTTGTGTCCCCAACACACCCAATACAATGGTAAATTATATAGGTGCACTAGTTCGGCGAAGAGATGGTGATACAAGTGGTATATGGATAGTAGATAAAGGTATTTTTAATATGAAATTATAAAAACAGCAAGGTAACTAATGATAAAAATGAGCGTAAACGGTATTGCAATGCTAGGAAACAAGGCCTAGGGTTCATACTTTCACTAGTGCAAGTCCTCTCAACAATAATAACATAATTGGATCACATAACTATCCCTCAACATGCAACAAAGAGTCACTCCAAAGTCACTAATAGCGGAGAACGAACGAAGAGATTATGGTAGGGTACGAAACCACCTCAAAGTTATTCTTTCCAATCAATCCGTTGGGATATTCCTATAAGTGTCACAAACAGCCCTAGAGTTCGTACTAGAATAACACCTTAAGACACAAATCAACCAAAACCCTAATGTCACCTAGATACTCCAATGTCACCTCAAGTATCCGTGGGTATGATTATACGATATGCATCACACAATCTCAGATTCATCTATTCAACCAACACAAAGGACCTCAAAGAGTGCCCCAAAGTTTCTACCGGAGAATCACGACGAAAACGTGTGCCAACCCCTATGCATAGGTTCATGGGCGGAACCCGTAAGTTGACCACCAAAACATACATCAAGTGAATCACGTGATATCCCATTGTCACCACAGATATCCACGGCAAGACATACATCAAGTGTTCTCAAATCTTTAAAGACTCAATCCTATAAGATTACTTCAAAGGGGAAACTCAATCCATTACAAGAGAGAAGAGGGGGAGGGAAACATAAGATCCAACTATAATAGCAAAGCTCGCGATACATCAAGATCGTGCCAAATCAAGAACACGAGAGAGAGAGAGAGAGTCAAACACATAGCTACTGGTACATACCCTCAGCCCCGAGGGAGAACTACTCCCTCCTCGTCATGGAGAGCACCGGGATGATGAAGATGGCCACCGGAGAAGGATTCCCCCCTCCGGAAGGGTGCCGGAATGGGTCTAGATTGGTTTTCGGTGGCTACAGAGGCTTTTAGCAGCGGAACACCCGATCTATTGTGCGTTCTGGAAGTTTTAGGTCATGTGGGTGTGTATGGGTGTAGGGAGGACGTCGGAGGAGCTACGGGGGTTCCACGAGACAGGGGGGCGCGCCCTAGGGGGGGCGCCCCGGCCCTCGTGAGCACCTTGTGTCTCCCCTGACGTGGGGTCCAAGTCCATCAGATGTGTTTCCTTCCAAAAATAACTTCTCTAGTTGATTTCGTTCCATTTCGACTCCGTCTGATATTCCTTTTCTTTGAAACACTGAAATAGGCATAAAACAGCAAATCTGGGCTGGGCCTCCGGTTAATAGGTTAGTCCCAAAAGTAATATAAAAGTGGATAATAAAGCCCAATATTGCCCAAAACAGTAGATAATATAGCATGGAGCAATCAAAAATTATAGATACGTTGGAGACGTATCAGGACTCCGGATCGAAACTCCGGGGCCGCCACCCAGTTGGTGTCGCGCGGCTCGGTGATGTAGAACCACCCCGATTGCCACCCCTTTATGGTCTCAACGAAGGAGCCCTCGAGCCATGTAACGTTGGGCATTTTGCCCACCATGGCTCCGCCGCATTCCGCTTGTTGGCCGCCTACTACCTTCGGCTTGACATTGAAGGTCTTCAGCCACAGGACGAAGTGGGGCCAGATGCGGAGGAAAGCCTCGCACACGACGATGAACGCCGAGATGTTGAGGATGAAATTCGGGGCCAGATCATGAAAGTCCAACCCATAATAGAACATAAGGCCACGGACGAATGGATGGAGGGGAAACCCCAGTCCGCGGACGAAGTGGGGAGGAAAACCACCCTTTCATAAGGTTCCGGGGTAGGGACGATCTGCCCAGCGTCTGGCAGCTGGTGCGCGATATCCGCGGCTAAGTATCCAGCCCCACGTAGTTTTTTGATGTGTCCCTCCGTGACGGAGGAGACCATCCACTTGCCTCCTGCTCCGGACATGTTTGGAGAGAGTTGAGGAGAAGGATGTGGACTTGGGCGCTGGAGCTCGAGTGCGCGAGAATGGATGAGCAAGGAGGAAGAAGGCGTGGGTAGAAAAAGGTGAAACCTTATCCCTTTATAAGGGCGGACGAAACTATGCGCCCCCACCAGCCTGGTAAAACTCGCTTATCCCCCAAGCACCGTAATTGATGGCACGGTTGGGTTACCCATGTCCGTATTGATGGGAATCCCGTAATAAGGGGACATGATCTCTGCTTCGACAAGACGTGCCAAGGAAACCGCCTCGCGAAACACGCTAAGATAGGTTATGAAAAACGATTCGAATAAAGACCTGGCTGTGGTGTGATGTCACACTACGGGGTACGTCAGCAGATTAGATTTGTGGAAATATTATTCTCTCTATGGTGGTATGTGGAACTTGTTTTGCAGAGCCGGACACGATCCTCGTATTCAAAATCTTCTATGAAGTATTCGGAGGATGAACCCGCCTTGCAATGTCGAAGACAATCTGCGTGCCGGACTCATCGTCATTGAAGCCTGGTTCAGGGGCTACTAAGGGAGTCCTGGATTAGGGGGTATCCGGACAGCCGAATTATATCCTTTGTCTAGACTGTTGGACTATGAAGATACAAGATTGAAGACTTCCTCCCGTGTCCGGATGGGACTCTCCTTGGCGTGGAAGGCAAGCTTGGCAATACGGATATATAGATCTCCTTCTGTGTAACCCTAGCCCCCTCCGGTGTCTATATAAACCGGAGGGTTTAGTCCGTAGGACGAAGAACAACAATCATACCATAGGCTAGCTTCTAGGGTTTAGCCTCTTCGATCTTGTGGTAGATCAACTCTTGTACTACTCATATTATCAAGAACAATCTAGCAGGACGTAGGGTATTACCTCCATCAAGAGGGCCTGAACCTGGGTAAAACATCGTGTCCCCTGCCTCCTGTTACCATCCGCCTAGACACACAGTTCGGGACCCCCTACCCGAGATCCGCCGGTTTTGACACCGACAGTCGGCCTTTAATTTGTTAGAGTATTGATTAGGTCAGCTAGCCCTGTTTAATTGCTGAACTTGCTCGATTAAGAAGTGTGGGTGTGCTGTAGTCTCCTTTGTGTATCCAAATTATGCAATGATGTGGATGACCACTATAACCAGGGAAATTCGAACCAAAATTTTTGACGTTCAAACTCAACACACACGGGTTAAGCTATCTGAATCGTTTGTGATGTTCACATATCGTACACAGTACTGAATAAGGGACCGTGTCTGATGACACTTTGCGCGCCAGTTTTTTCGCTGAAGCGATTCCAAATTTCTGGCTTCTGCAAAAATATCTACCTCCCCGCCCCTCCCCCTTACCAAAAGCCACATTTCCCCTATTTCTGCCTTCCTTTCCAAGTTAAAATCTTCACTCCTTGCTTGTAGCGCCGCCTCCTCGCCGGCGACCCTCCTTCGTGTTGCTCGGCCTCGCCTATCCAGGAAGGTAATCCACACCCGACCCCCATCCTCCTCCTTCCACATCCCACATGCCCCGACCGCCGGCGCAAGCGCGACGCCTTTCACCCAAATCACCGACCCCTCCACCAAATAAGGGCTGCCCTAAGCCATGGTGTATGCAGTATAGCCAGGATCTCAAGGAGCATTTGGCAGTGGAGAAGAAAATCGCGGTCGTACGTGCGGATAAGGTCGCGATGGCTGCCATTTGTGCCAACCCCCAGATCTTGGAGGAGCACCTCGCCGTTGAGGCCACCGTTAACGCCTCGCCAAGGTAGTCAGAATCCTGATTCGACTGCTAGAATCCTACGACTTCATGAACCTACGGAAGCATGTCGATCCAAATCCCACTATGAATCCGGATAAGGTAGAATCCATGTTGAGTCGCGATCCAAATCATAAAATCCTGTACAAAACTGTACAATCCCGACTATGCTATGGACTACATCTGATTCAACTAACTTATCTAAGCCATTTGTTTAGTTGTAGAAAAATAGTATGCCATCATCCAAACCCCTTTTCATATACCTCATGGACCTTTATTCCCCTCCCAAGTCCAAATGCTCACCGTAGACACCTTTGATCTAGCTCTTAGAAACTCTAGATCAAAATTGAGGAACAGGCTTGTCGACAAATGGAATTGGCGTGAAAAGGAGGATGCTTCAAGATTGATCGGAGAAGGAGAGCAAGACCCTTCAAGGTTTAGCACTGTAGGTCAGATAGACAAGTGATCAACTATTCGCGCACTCTAAAAAGCACATAAGTAAATTTCGTGCATTGAAGGTTTAAATGTTCTATATATTTCGCTCTCTTATATGTTACATACATGCGATCTAGATGGTTGGTTAGGCATAAAATGAAGTGGAATACAACTAGCCTTGATTTGTATGTTCTTTGCTCCATATTTAGTTTTAAAACTCTATAGAACCCATATAAATTTCTTGTGTGCATACAAAATATCTTAATTGACTAAATCTTGTAGAATCCTCGATTGCATGACTCAATCTTACGACTCGATTCTGTCTGAGGAAAACGAATCCGACTCCGAATCCCGACTCTGACTACCTTGCGCCTCGCGCGCCGACGCCGCGACACGGTTGGCTGCTTTAAATGACAGTTCATGGCATTTTCTCGAGGCCACTGTCGGTGCCTTCGACGAAGACTATGAGGTGTTTTCTCAGCGTGCACGTGCTTACCTCATCGCGAGAGCCAACAGGTTGGTGCCCGGAGCGGCTCAGGCAACTCACAACTATGACAAGGGCACCCACCAAGCGGAGGCCTCGCCCTCTTCCATATCCAAGGAGCCAATCATCATCGATATCTCCGACAATGAGGAGTAGCTTGTCTTATTAGCTCACTATAAGGAGCCATGTTCAGTTTGCTAGCTACTTCCTTTCCTTAACAAATTCTAGTGAATTGTGCTATCTACTTTTACCATGCAATCTTCTTCTCTAGAGTATATGTTCTATATGTCGTGCAATGTGGTGTTCAGTTAACTGTTTGGTTCAATTCTGTAAATGTGATGTTCAGTTCTTCGGGGTGCAATTTTCCAAGTTGTCTCGCATGCTTGGTTTGGTTAACTGTCTGATCTTCTGTTAGGAGTGTGTTATATTGTAAAATGTGGTGCTCAGTTAACATTTGGTTCATTTGTTTTGGTGTTTAGTTAACTATTTGGTTCAATACTACAATGCGATGTTGAATTGATGTGGGTGCATTCTGTTATTGTATACCATGTGAGAAATAAATTGAATTTGGCTATACTAAATACATGAGAAACAAATACAATTGCTATATTTCCAAGTTGTTAAGCATGCTTGGTTTGGTTAACTATCTGATCTTCTATTAGGAGTATGTTATATTGTGCAATATGGTGTTCAGTTAACGTTTGGTTCATTTATTGTGGTGTTTAGTTAACTGCACGTGCATGGTCCGTTGTCTAATAGCACATTATGGTGCAATTGCGGGGACCATTCTAATATTTAGGTTTTTAACAATTTGGTCTTGCACATGTAGGTCCTGCTGTCAGAGGTTTTGACCCACTGTTCGACCCTTTTTACATATGGGGAAATGAGTTGTCCATGAATATCAATCAAGTCAAGAAACTCAGAAAGATTGTTAGGATAATAAAATTAGCGACAAAAAACAACAAGATCTTTGTCTGCACAATGAACAAGACATCAGTTCACTACAAAATGGTACTAACTATTATACCTTGCCTTTTTTATTCCTTTGCCCCATTTCCAATATAGAGAAGATATTTATGCACATCCTTGTTTTCAGGCCTTTCCAAAGCAGTTCACTGATGATTACCTCTCAAACCACCTCTATGGTCAGGAGGCGAGGAAGGTTTCATACAACACCCACGGTTCAATATTGAAGTGTTTCTGAAGAGGACGGAGGACAGATGGTCAATCATCCACAGGCACTGGCCTAAAGTTGCGAAGACCTTCAACATGAATGATCAATATTCGCCTTCCACTTCAGCAGTTTTCCAGATGAGATGCATCTGTCTATATACCGTCTATGATGCTAATTTCGAAAGGTTCTACATGTTGCATGTGAAACTTGGTGTTGGTGCAGTTGTGTAATGGGGTAGTTGAGTGTTGAAGCTATATCATGTTGTACTCTGATGTATTTCAATTATGACATTCCGCTTCCTTAATATGGAAATGAAATATATTATGTGCTTAATATGAATGTCAATTAGATTAATAAATGGATTATTAATAATAGGGAAATTAGCCTGCTAATTGGGTTTTGCTATTGCAAATGGTTATCAAAAAAAATAACGTGGGCGATGACCTCAAGCAATGCACACAGTTTCAAGGAATAAACCGTGTTGGATCAATGAACAATCACACACGACTTTCTCTTGAAAACTGTTTGCGTTAGGCCACCTTGCGCAAACGTTTACCACGTTGAAACTGTGTGTGATGGACAGCCTTTGCCACACAGTTTCTTCTATGGACCGTGTGTGACGCATTCAATAATGCAAACAATAAAATTGTTAATATCGTCTGCAATGGCAATGCTATCACAAACAATTTAACAGGAAAAATTGTGTGTGATGTACCTGTGAACGAAAACGTTTTTCTTGGAGCGACTGTGTGGGATGTACATATGAACGGAAACATTTAGCGGGGACTTCCTGTGTGGGATGTACTTGCGATCGGAAACATTTTCGCCTGTATAATTGTATTTTTTAGCTCTACTGTATGTATTTCCGTATTTGAGCGCTCGCCGGTCGCACATGAACTCATTTTTGCCAAGCATGTATGCCAGGAGGGCATATCCCCGATGGTTTCTGGGTTGTGTGGGAAGGACCCCCTTTCGCCGTCACTTACTAGGCAACGGTTCCAAATGCCGTCGCGGAAAGGGGTGAAAAACCATTTGTATAGCACCGACGCGTACCAATGTGTGAGGAATAAATCGAATTTAGCTTCACTTAATACATGAGAAACACATACAATTGCTATATTTCCTAGTTCTTAATGATGCTTGGTTTGGATAAATGTGTTTTCTATGTGGCTCAAATTAATCCAATGAATCTGCAATGTGCCTATTTCTCATCAACATATTTTACTGATAACATGTGAATCCTCACTTAACCTGATAACTAACTACCTTATATGTGCTGCAGGGAAACAATGGGAAGCACTGAGGTTTACAATCGAGGTTTGCACATGCATGGTCCTTTGTCTAATAGCACATTATTTTGCAATTGAAGGAACCATGCATTCTAATATTTGGGTTTTTAACAATTTGGTCTTGCACATGTAGGTCCTGCTGTCAGAGGTTTTGACCCACTGTTTGACCCTTTTTGCATATGGGGAAATGAGTTGTCCATCAATATCAGTCAAGTCGGAAACTCAGAAAGATTGTTAGGATAAAGAAATTAGCGACAAAAAACAACAAGATCTTTGTCTGCACAATGAAGAAGACATCAGTTCACTACAGGATGGTACTAACTATTATACCTTGGCTTTTTTATTCCTTTGACCCATTTCCAATCTAGAGAAGATATTTATGCACATCCTTGTTTTCAAGCCTTTCCAAAGCAGTTCACTGATGATTACCTCTCAAACCACCTGTATGGTCAGGAGGCAAGGAAGGTATTCATACAACACCCATGGTTCAATATTGAAGTGTTCCTAAAGAGGATGAAGGATGGACGGTCAATCATCCACAGGCACTGTCCTAAAGTTGCAAAGACCTTCAACATCAATGAAGGCTCAATATTTGCCTTCTGCTTCAACAGTTTTCCAGATGAGATTCATCTGTGTATGTATCATCTATGATGCTAATTTCAAAAGGTATAGATGTTGCATGTTAAACTTGATGCTGGTACAGTTGTGTAATGGGGTAGTTGAGTGCTAAAGCTATATGATGGTGTACTCTGTTGTATTTCAACTATGAAATCCTGCTTCCTTAATACGAAATTGAAATATATTTTGTACTTAATATGAAATGTCCATTAGGTTAACAAATGGATTAATAATAATAGGACAATTAGTCTGCTAATGGCCAATTAGCCCCCTAATTGGGTTTTTCTATTGCAAACAGTTATTGAGAAAACACTATGGGCGATGACCTTAGGCAATGCACACAGTTTCTAGGAATAAACCGTGTTGGATCAATGAACAATCACGCACTATTTCCTCTTGAAAACTGTTTGCGTTATGCCACCTTGCGCAAACATTTACCACATAAAAAGTTTGTGTGATGGACAGCCTATGCCACATAGTTCCTTCTACGCACCATCTGTGATGCATTCAATAATGCAAACGATAAAATTGTTAATATCGTCTGCAATGACAACGCTATCACAAACGATTTAATGGGGAAAATTGTGTGTAATGTACATAAGAATGAAAACATTTTCCTTGGAGTGATTGTGTAGGGTGTATATATGAACGGAAACGTACTTCTTGGATTGACTGTCTGGGATGTACATACTAATGGAAACGTATTCCTTGGATTGACTGTGTGGAATGTACGTACGAATGGAAACATTTAGCCGAGACTGACTGTGTGGGATGTACTTATGACTGGAAACGATTTGGCATGTATAATTGTATTTTTCAGCACAATTGTATGTATAATCGTATTTCATCACTCACACGTCGCACATGACCTCATTTTTCCGAGCATGTGTGCCAGGAGGGCCTATCCCCGACGATTTCTGGGTCGTGTGGGTAGGACCCCCCTATCGCACACACTCACTCGGTGACGGTTCAGAATGCATTCGTGGTAAGGGGTTAAAAACTGTTTGTATAGCACTTCGTTGTACCAGTGTTGGCTTGTATATTCCAATTATGGACTTCCTCAAATTGCCCTAGGTCGTCGTGAGCGAGCAAGTTGGATGCACACCCACTTGGTTTTCCTTTGAGCTTTCATACACTTATAGCTCTAGTATATTTGTTGCATGGCAATCCCTACTTGTTGCATTGACATCAATTGATCAGCATCTCCATAGCCCATTGATTAGCCTCATCCATGTGAGACTTTCTCCTTTTTGTCTTCTCCACACAACCTCCACCATCATATACTATTCCATCTATAGTGCTAAATCCTCATGTATTGCGTGAGACTTGGAAAGGTTTGAGAACATTAAAAGTATAAAATAATTGCTTGGCTTGTCATCGGGGTTGTGCATGATAAATACTTTGTGTGATGAAGATAGAGCATGACAAGATTATATGATTTCGTAGGGATAACTTTCTTTACCCATGATATTTTGAGAAGACATGGTGTCTTTATTTAGTATGCTTGAAGTATTATTGTTTTTATGTCAATATTCATGCCACAATAAATAAAGATTACTTGATTAACATGTTAGGTTGCATTCCACATAAAAAATTCTGTTTTTATCATTTACCTACTGGAGGACGAGCAGGAATTAAGCTTCCGGATGCTTGATACGTCTCCAATGTATCTATAATTTTTTCTGTCATGCTATTATATTATCCATCTTGGATGTTTTATATGCATTATTATGCTATTTTATATCATTTTTGGGACTAACCTATTAACCTAGTGCCCAGTGCCACTTGTTGTTTTCTCCTTGTTTTTGTCTTCTACAGAAAATCAATACCAAACGGAGTCCAAACGGAACGGAACTTTTTGACGATTTTTCTTGGACAAGTAGACGCCCACGAAGCTTCGGGAGGAGGCCAGAAGACCCACGGGTGAGCCACAAGCTCACCAGGGGCGCCCTAGGGGGTGGGGCGCCCTATGAGCTTGTGGCCCCCCTGGGACCCCTCTAGCCCTAATTCCAGCTCCATAAATACCCAAATATTCCCCGTATATCATAGGGCACAAAAAAAATACTTTTCCGCTGCCGCAAGCTTCTATTCTCATGAGATCCCATCTTGGGGCCTTTTCCGGTACTCTGCCAGAGGGGGATTCGATCATAGAGGGCCTCTACACCAACCTTGCTGCCCTTCCAATGATGTGTTAGTAGTTTACCATAGACCTACGGGTCCATATCTAGTAGCTAGATGACTTATTCTCTCTCTTTGATCTTTAATACAATGTTCTCCTCAATGTTCTTGGAGTTCTATTCGATGTAATCTTCTTTTGTGGTGCGTTTGTTGAGATCCGATGAATTGTGGATTTATGATCAGATTATCTATCAATATTATTTGAGTCTTCTCTAAACTCTTATGCATGATTAAGATAGCTTTGTATTTCTCTCTGATCTATTGATTTGGTTTGGCCAACTAGATTGATCTATCTTGCAATGGGAGAGGTGCTTTGTTTTGGGTTCAATCTTGCGGTGTCCTCACCCAGTGACAGAAGGGGTAGTGAGGAACGTACCTGATTGTTGCCATTAAGAATAATATGGGGTTTTTACAATATTGATTGGATCTAGCCCTCTATATCATGTCATCTTGCTTAAGGCGTTACTCTGTTCTTGTTAACTTAATACACTAGATGCATGTTGGATAGTGGCCGATGTGTGGAGTAATAGTAGTAGATGCAGACATGAGTCGGTCTACTTGTCATGGACGTGATGCCTATATTCATGATCATTGCCTTAGATATCGTCATAATTATGCGCTTTTCTATCAATTGCTCAACAGTAATTTGTTTACCCACCGTATACTTTCTTCAAGATAGAAGTTGATACGTATCCTACTTATCTACTTTTCCTAACACTTTTCCTCTTGTTTTGGACTCTAATTTGCATGATTTGAATGAAACTAACCCCAGACTGACGTTGTTTTTAGTAGAACTATCATGGTGTTGTTTTTGTGCAAAAATAAGAGTTCTCGGAATGGAACGAAACTTTGTGAAAAAAAATTATACAATAAAAGAGAATTTCTGGAGCCAAGAGTCACCTGAGGGGGGAACCTGTGTGGGCACAACCCACCAGGGTGCGCTTGCCCCCCCCCCAGGCGTGCCTAGGTGGGTTGTCCCAACCTGGTGGGCCCGCACACCCTGATACCGATGCTATAAAATCACATATTTCTAGAAAAAAATCAGAGAGAAAGAATTATCGCGATCCATGAGATGGAGCCGCCGTCACCTCCTGTTCTTCATCGGGAGGCTAGATCTGGAGTCCGTTTGGGGCTCCGGGGAGGGGGATCTTCGTTCTTTGTCATCACCAACCCTTCTCCATCGCTAATTCCATGATGCTCCTCACCGGAAGTGAGTAATTCCATCGTTGGCTCGCTGGTCGGTGAGGACTTGGATGAGATTCATCATGTAATCTAGTTATTTTTGTTAGGGCTTGATCCCTAGTATCCACTATGTTATGATATTGATGTTGTTGTGACTTTGCCATACTTAATGCTTGTCACTTTGGGCCCGGGTTCCATGATTTCAGATCTGAACCGTTTATGTTATCACCATTATATCCATGTTCTAGATCCGATCTTGCAAGTTATAGTCATCTGCTATGTGTTATGATCCGGCAACCTCGGAGTGACAATAGTCAGGACCACTCCAAGTGATGATAGTAGTTTGAGGAGTTCGTGTATTCACCGTGTGTTAATACTTTGTTCCGGTTCCCTATTGGACCTCGCTGCCATGAGAGGGTAGGATAAAAGATGTCATGCAAGTTCTTTCCGTAAGCATGTATGACTATTTACGGAATACATGCCTACATTATATTTATCAACTGGAGCTAGTGTTGTATCGCCCTAGGTTATAACTGTCACATGATGAATATCATCCAACAAATCACCGATCCAATGCCTACGAATTTATCTTATATTGTTCTTGCTAAGTTACTACTGCTATCGTTGTTGTTACACTTGCTACAAAATCACTGTTATCACTATTACTGTTACTATTGATGTTGTTACTATTATCAAAATTATCATATTACTGTGCTACTAATCACTTTGCTGCAGATAATTGATCTCCAGGTGTGGTTGAATTGACAACTCAGCTGCTAATACTTGCAAATATTCTTTGGCTCCCCTTGTGTCGAATCTATAAATTTGGGTTGAATACTCTACCCTCGAAAACTGTTGTGATCCCCTATACTTGTGGGTTATCAAGACCTTTTTCTGGCGCCGTTGCCGGAGAGCATAGCAATATTTGTTGAGTCACTTGATATTATTATCAATTTATCACTATGAAGAATCTGAAGGATGCTAAGACCAAGATTTTTCCCTCTAAGACGAGGGGGGGTAAGGAACTGGCATCCATTTCTGCTTTAGATTCACCTTTTGTTATAATTAAACAAATTGCTAGAGTAAGAAGACATGATGTTGTTGAAACTGATGATGAGATTCAAACTGAAAATCTTGAAACACCTACTAGAACTAGCCCTTCTAGATATGAATTGCCTAAGGTACCGGAAGGCTATGTTATGAATGAAGAGACAACTAGAGACATTCTTGCTTGTAAGGATAGAGATGATCTAGAGAAATTATTATGCAAGTATAAAGAAAAATTTCTGCATGCTAGAATGCAATATGATCCTAAGTTTGCTACTTTAGCTATCTTTATTGATGATAAGGATTATGAATTCTCTGTCGACCCAGAGTTAATTACTTTGGTTGAATCTGATCCTTTCCATGGTTATGAAACTGAAACTGTTGTGTCACATCTTACTAAGTTGAATGACATAGCCACCTTTTCACTCATGATGAGAAAACTCGCTATTACTATATTCTCAAATTATTTCCGTTCTCATTAAAGGGTGATGCTAAAGCTTAGTACAATACTCTTGCTCCTGGTTGTGTGTGTAGTCCCCAGGATATGATTTATTACTTCTCTGAAAAATATGTCCCTGCTCAAAAGAAACAAGCTTCCTTGAAGGAAATATTTAACTTTGTGCAAATTGAAGAAGAGAGTCTCCCACAAGCTTGTGGGAGGCTTTGCCAATTGCTTAATGCTTTGCCTGATCATCCTCTTAAGAAAAATGAAATACTTCATATCTTCTATAATGGACTAACCGATGCTTCTAGGGATTTCCTAGATAGTTGTGCTGGTTGTGTTTTCAGGGAACGAACTATTGGGCATGCTGAAAATTTATTAAATAACATATTGAAAAATTATGATGATTGGACTCTCCATGAACCACGGCTTAAACCCACTCCGAAGAAGAGGGATATATTATATCTCAGTCCTGTAGATATGCAAGAGGCAAAGAAATCCATGAAGGAAAAAGGTATTAAAGCTGAGGATGTCAAAAATTTACCTCCTATTGAAGAAATACATGGGCTTGATACACCACCACCACCTAAGGTCGTAGAGGTAAATTCTCTAATGAAATTTAATGATAATGATAATCCTCACATTATGCACCCTAGACAATGCCTTTATGAGTTTGAAAACTACATTAGAAAGCAAGATCACTTCAATGACAATGTTATGAAACGGTTGAAATACAATTCTGATATGATTGCTCGCATGAGTGACTTGTTATTTAGAATCTCAAATGATGTTAGAGGTGTGGGAAAACATGCTTCTATGGTTCAAACCCAGTTAGAACAAGTTGCTAAATCTCAAAGAGAGTTGCTAGATGAAATGAATAATAATATACATGACTTTGTTGTTAGAGTAGCAACTAGAGGAGGTAAAATGACTCAGGAACCACTTTATCCCGAGGGACACCCAAAAAGAATTGAACAAGACTCTCAAAGAGCTAACACTGATGCATGTAGTCCTCCTAAAAAGAAAAATAAGAAGATAAATGATAGGACTTTGCATGCCTCTAGTGAACCTGAAATAGAAAAACCTCTTGATAATGAAGTCTCTATCTCTGATGCTGAAACTCAACCTGGTAGTGAACACTCACCTTCTGATAATGCAAAATTTAATGATGAGGTTCATGAAGATAGTGAACCAAATAATGAAGAACCAGATAATGATGTTGAGATAGAACCTGCAGTTGATCTTGATAACCCACAACCTCAAAATAAAAGATATGATAAAAGAGACTTTATTGCTAGAAAACACGGCAAGGAAAGAGAACCGTGGGTTGAAAAACCTATGCCCTTTCCACCTAAGTCAACTAAAAAGAAAGCTGATGAAGAATTTGAACGCTTTGCTAAAATTCTAAGGCCAGTCTTCTTGTGTACTCGCTTGACTGATATTCTTAAATGCCTACTTATGCAAAGTATATGAAAGAAATCATCACCAATAAAAGAAAAATACCGGAAGCTGAAATATCCACTATGCTTTCTAATTATACTTTCAAAGATGGAGTACCTAAAAAACTCGGAGATCCGGGGATACCAACTATACCTTGCTCCATCAAAAAGAATTATGTGAAAACTGCTTTATGTGATTTGGGAGCTGGTGTTAGTGTTATGCCTTTCTCTTTATATAAAAGACTTGATTTGAATAAACTCACACCTACTGAAATATCTTTGCAAATGGCTAGCAAATCTACCACCATACCTATTGGTATTTGTGAGGAAGTGCCCGTTGTTGTTGCTAATGTTACTATTTTGACTGACTTTGTTATACTTGAAATGCCTGAGGAGGACAACATGTTGATTATCCTTGGTAGACCCTTCTTGAATACTGCAGGGGCTGTTATTGATTGCAATAAAAGCAAGGTCACTTTCCATACCAATGGTAATGAGCATACGATGCACTTTCTGAAGAAACAATTCCAAGTGAATGGTATTGATGTTATTGAAAAATCTCTGACAATCACTATTGGAAGTTTTCAACTACCTTTACCTACTGCCAAAAGGAAATATGAAATGCTTATTGTTCGGGACATTCATATCCCCGTTGAGGTAACTTAGTGATTTACGAAAACTCTTTGGTTTCATGCTAATCGAAAGTGGTTGTTAATAAGACTTGATCAGCCTTATTAATGGATCATTTTTTAGAGGTATGAAGTTGATGAATTAGTAAGCACTACCTTCTATCCCTACCTTTTGTTTTCTTTTTTTATTAGTTAAATAAAATAAAATGCCATGTTTTTCTGTTTTCTGAATTTCCCGTACAATAAAAAATGACCCAAAAATAAAAGTTCTCAGAATGCTCTGAAAACTTAATACGAATTTTTTCTGAATATTTAAGAATTTTGGTGCAAATAACATCAGAGGGAGGTGCACCAGGTGGGCATAACCCACCTGGGCGCGCCAAGACCCCAGGCGCGCCCTGGTGGGTTGTGGTCCCCACATGGGTCCTCTCACTTATCTCTTCATACCACATGATCACCTACATCCAGAAAAAAAATCACCATTGCTCACTCTCCTATGTTCTTGCTCTCAAACCCGCGGATTTTGATCTCTTTGCTCAGAGCTCTGTTTCTGAAACTATTTTGGGGGATTGTTGCTTGGTATGTGACTCCTCTGTTTGTCCAATTAGTTTTTGTTTTAGTTGTTTATATTTTGCATAATTAGCTACTCTTGGTGCTGCTACAGATGAGCTTGCATGTTGAATTCTTAGAGTTCGAAGTGGTTTGAATGCTTGCTATGGCCTCTATGTATCCCTATGAGTAGTTGTTATCAATCTTGTAAAGTTTTGTTGAGAAAATTTTTGTGGACTAAAAATTTCAGAATTTTGTTCATAGGAAAAAGATGAATATCTTTAGGAAGTTTGCTCCCAAGAAGAGCTCCAAGGGAGTTATTAGGGAGTCGTTTGAAAGTGATCTCCATACCCAGCGATTGACGGAAGTACGGCCGTGCGAATGGCCGCATACCCCGTTCATGGAAGGGGCTAGAATCCTGCAAGAGTTTACACAATATGCTGCTAATGCCGGCCTCACCGACTTCTTCGCAGCTGAATGTGAATAGTATCATATCCTCACAAACACCTTTGTTCAAAGTTTTAATTTCCTTCCTAGGAATAATCCTCCTGAGATGCATTTTAATTTATATGTTGAAACCTGTCAGATACCACTTACTAAATTTTGTGACATAGGCATCCCTTCTGATGGGAGTTTAGCCGAGCCTAGACCCACGGAGTTTGATGACTTTTACCGCACGCTTACAGTGGGAGATGAGAGAGGGGTGTCGGGTGTCACTGCCACTAGCATACACTTTGCCGCCTTGCATTATTTTGATTTATTTATTGCTAAGTGTTTGCTTGCTAGAGAAAAAGTAGGTGCGCTCAGCGCACCAGACTTTGTTGTCTTGCATCATGCACTTCAAGGCGACAACACTTATAGCCTAGGAGGTATCGTGGCTCGTCGCCTTCACCTTAATAAGTCCAAGGGACATACACTTTGCCGCCTTGCATTATTTTGCTTTATTTATTGCTAAGTGTTTGCTTGCTAGAGAAAAGTTAGGTGCGCTCAGCGCACCAGACTTTGTTGTCTTGCATCGCGCACTTCAAGGCGACAACACTTATAGCCTAGGAGGTATCGTGGCTCGTCGCCTTCACCTTAATAAGTCCAAGGGAAAAATACATGGTGGTATTTACGCTACTCGCTTGACGACTCACTTTAACATTGAGATACGCCTTCATGAATATCCATTGCCCAAGGTTTACCTAGATCGCGCAGCCATGGAACACCACTAGTTTATTGGACGCAATTATCCTAACATTCCTATTCCTTATAACCTGGTGTTTAGTGAGAACACTAGTGATATTATTCCACTGCCTACGCCTACTTTGTTTTATCCTTTTGCCAGGGCGGATACATGATTATGCCCGAGGACATCGTCGCCTACCGGAACAACCAGGCTGCAACAGAGGAGGAGCCTCAACAGTGGGATCCGTGGATGCCCGCTCCTCAGCACCCCGACTACTATCCAAACTTCTAATCGACTACCAAGTTAGGCCAAAAGCCTAAGCTTGGGGGAGTACGTGTTTCCACTGACTTTATATTCATGTTCACACATTCCAGTTGTCGGTGTCCACACTTTTTCATTGTATCATCCATGTTAAATTTATTTTCTCGCTTTCTTCTTGTGTGTTTGAAAAACCTTACAAAAACCCAAAAAATTAGTTGTAGTTAGTTTACTTTCTATGCATGCTTAATTGTAATACTAAAAAGCAAACCCCCAAAAAAAGATTTCCTTGTTCTTCTTTTGCTTGTTGGGAGCTTTCCCGTGTAAGTAGTTTTCTCATTTTTACTTTTCCCTTTTATTTGCTTGTTCAAGAAACCCCAAAACTCCAAAAATATTTCAGTGTGTTTTTCTGAGTTTCTTTTCTTTTTATCCTAGTAATACCGAGGAGAATACCACGATGAAAATGTTGAGTGGCTCTGATATGCATAATTATTGATCCAACGAAGAGCCCATATTACCTTGTCTTCTCCTGTTGAATAAAATGTTTGTAGACTCCAACTTAGTCCATGGCACTCTTGCACTATTATTATTTTCACATCGTTTGGTCGTGCAAGTGAAAGGCAATAATGACGATATTCGATGAACTGGTCATGGCAGAGAGTTCTATCTTTGTAAATATGTTTAACCTAGTATCCATGCTTCAGCCCATTATGATTAAACATGTTTGCAATGACAATTACAAATTATAGTTTCTCATGCCATGCATAAGTAGCTAGGAGTAGATAATGATTTATCTTGGATATCAACATTGCGTTAAAATGATTGTGATGTAGTATGATGATATGGTATCCTCTTCTGAATGTTCGAGTGGCTTGACTTGGCACATGTTCATGCATGTAGTTGAATCAAGACCAACATATCCTCTATGATATTTATGTTCATGGTGTTCATATCCTACTCATGCTAGTGTCCAATGTTACTTATGCATAATGCATGTTCATGACCGTTGTTGCTCTCTAGTTGGCCGCTTCTCAACCTAATTGCTAGCGTTCGCCTGTACTAAGTGGGAATTCTGCTTGTAGATCAAAAACCTTGAACCCAAGTTATTCTAGATGAGTCCACCATATCTACCTATATGTGGTATTACCCTGCCATCCAAAGTAAATTTGCATGTGCCACCTCTAAAAACTTCAAATAAATATCCTTTTTGTGTGCCTGGATCGTTCATGGAACGACAGGAGGTGGTCGGTATCTTCCATGCTAAGCGGGTTATTCCCAGGTTGAGTGTTTATTCACTTGCCACTGCACGAGAAAAGAGCGATAATAGGGATTCCCAGTCCCGGACTAAAAAATGTAAATAATTAAACAAAACTCCCCCGGGACTACTGTTGGTATGGACGGCACCCGTTGTTTCGGACAAGCCATGGAGTGTGATTGTTGGTGGAGGGGGAGTAAACCTTTACTTTATCGCTTGGGAACCGCCACTAGCGTGCTTAGCATGGAAGATATTGATAACTGATGGTCGTGAAGTAAACAAGAAGGGTGCATGTCTCAAAATATCATTTACCTCTGTTTTAAAAACTTGAGCTCTGGCACCTATGGAAATCACTGCTTCCCTCTGGGAAGGGACTATCTATTTACTTTTATGTTGTGCCATCACCTTCTAAAATAAGCGCCAGAACCTGAGAGCACTGTTTTCATGGTTATGCATTGTGTGTAGCTAATGTTGGGTACATCATGACTGGATATTTTCTACCATGAATTACAATGTTTAGTCGTTGCTTGAACTTTGGAGGTGCTCTGCATTTGTGTTTTGCGGTCTCAGAAAGGGCTAGCAATATACCAGTATTGTCATATTATATTATGGTTGTTTTGACAACGTGTTACTATTTGAGATATCTTATTATTGCTCGCTAGCTGATTATGTCATTGATATGAGTTAATATAATTTTTAAGAGTTATTGTCATCATGGTTAGTTATAATGTTGGCTGAAAACCTTGGTGTTGTTTAAGCTTATTTATGCAAACAGGAGCAAAAGAGTTCGTAAAAGTTTTTCTTTTTCACTATCAGTTTATCAGCTAAATTGCTTGAGGACGAGAAAAGGTTTCAGCTTGGGGGAGTTGATACGTCTCCAACGTATCTACTATTCCTAACACTTTTCCTCTTGTTTTGGACTCTAATTTGCATGATTTGAATGAAACTAACCCCGGACTGGCGTTGTTTTCAGCAGAACTACCATGGTGTTGTTTTTGTGCAGAAATAAAAATCTCGGAATGGAACGAAACTTTGCGAGGATTCTTTATACAATAAAAGAGAATTTCTGGAGCCAAGATTCACCTGAGGGGGGCATAACCCACCATGGCACGCCCCCCCCCAAGTGGGTTGTCCCCACCTGGTGGTCCCGCAGACCGTGAAACCGATGTTATAAAATCACATATTTCCAGAAAAAAATCAAAGAGAAAGAATTATCACGATCCATGAGATGGAGCCGCCGTCACCTCCTATTCTTCATTGGGAGGCCAGATCTGGAGTCCGTTTGGTGCTCCGGAGAGGAGGATCTTCGTTCTTCGTCATCACCAACCCTTCACCATCGCCAATTCCATGATGCTCCCCACCGGGAGTGAGTAATTCCTTCGTAGGCTCGCCGGTCGGTGAGGAGTTGGATGAGATTCATCATCTAATCTAGTTAGTTTTGTTAGGGCTTGATCCCTACTATCCACTATGTTCTGAGATTGATGTTGCTATGAGTTTGCCATGCTTAATGCTTGTTACTTTGATCTGAACCGTTTATGCTATCATAATTATATCCATGTTCTAGATCCGATCTTGTGAGTTATAGTCACCTACTACGTGTTATGATCCGGCCACGCCGGAGTGACAATAGTCGGGACCACTCCCGGTGATGATCGTAGTTTGAAGAGTTCATGTATTCACCGTGTGTTAGTGCTTTGTTCTGGTTCTCTATTAAAAGGAGGCCTTAATATCCCTTAGTTTCCAATTGGACCCCGCTGCCATGGGAGGGTAGGACAAAAGACGTCATGCAAGTTCTTTCCATAAGCATGTATGACTATTTACAGAATACATGCCTACATTATATTTATGAACTAGAGCTAGTGTTGTATCGCCCTAGGTTATGACTGTCACATGATGAATATCATCCAACAAATCACCGATCCAATGCCTATGAATTTATCTTATATTGTTCTTGCTAAGATACTACTGCTATCGTTACTGTTGCACTTGCTACAAAATCACTGCTATCACTGTTACTGTTACTATTGCTGTTGTTACTATTATCAAAGCTATCATATTACTGTGCTACTGATCACTTTGCTGCAGATAATTAATCTCTAGGTGTGGTTGAATTGACAACTCATCTGCTAATACTTGCAAATATTCTTTGGCTCCCCATGTGTCGAATCTACAAATTTGGGTTGAATACTCTACCCTCGAAAACTGTTGCGATCCTCTATACTTGTGGGTTATCAGAAGCCTCTAGTGAAAACTATGGCCCCGGGTCTATTTTTATCATATTATTTTCATGTCTATAAAACCAAAAACCCAAAAATACCTTGCTGCAATTTATTTACTTTTGCACTTTTATTTATCTTTTAAACCTATCTCTATCAGATCTCGTCCTTGCAAGTAACCGTGAACGGATTGACAACCCCTTTATCGCGCTGGGTGCAAGTATTTGTTTGTTTGTGTAGGTGAAATCATTGGATTCTTTGGCTCCCCTTGTGTCGAATCTACAAATTTGGGTTGAATACTCTACCCTCGAAAACTGTTGCGATCCTCTATACTTGTGGGTTATCAGAAGCCTCTAGTGAAAACTATGGCCCCGGGTCTATTTTTATCATATTATTTTCATATCTATAAAACCAAAAACCCAAAAATACCTTGCTACAATTTATTTACTTTTGCACTTTTATTTATCTTTTAAACCTATCTCTATCAGATCTCGTCCTTGCAAGTAACCGTGAACGGATTGACAACCCCTTTATCGCGTTGGGTGCAAGTATTTGTTTGTTTGTGTAGGTGCAATCATTGGAGACTTGCATATACCTCCTACTAGATTGATACCTTGGTTCTTAACTGAGGGAAATACTTATCTCTACTTTGCTGCATCACCATTTCCTCTTCAAGGGAAAAACCAACACAAGCTCAAGAAGTAGCAACGCGCCAAGGACGCCAGCACTCGTGGGTGGCGGCTGCACAAGCCAAGCCAGGAAGGTACCCATCCACGGGTTGAAGGGCAGTAAGGGCGCTGACACGGGACGACAGTGCACTGGTAGGACCTGGTGGCGCGCCGTTGTTGGGGCCATTGCGGTGTTTGTGGCCACGGTTGCCACTCGAGGAGGCCGGCTGCTGGGGTGCCGGTGGCGTGGGTGCGGGAGCAGGGGACGCCAGAGCCTGGGGTGCACAGCCGACATAGAGCGTCGTGGCCGAGTCATGCGCCGCGAGAAGGGCGAGGAGGTTCTCCTCATGCGGGAGATATGAGCGGGCCTGGATGAAGGACGACAGACGCGTCTCATCGTACGTGAGGTTGGCGACGGCGTGGTCAAACTTGCGGCTGAGCCGGTAAATCTGTTGGAGATGGTGGCCCGATCGGACTTCGGGATCCAGCAATCGATGAGAGTGTCGACGAGGGTCTTGATTCATGTGCAGTACTCCTGGACGGAGGAGTGCCCTTGGAAGAGCCCATGAGACTCCTCGAGCACCTGGACGCCCTGTTGATGTCGGTTGCCTTGGAAGAGAGTGTGGATCACCTTGAAGAGGACGTAGGTGTTGGGGCAGTCAATGCGGATGGTTTTGACGATGTCCTCCGAGATTGTGTCTTATACCAAACACACGATGCACTAGTCGAGTTGGGTCCTGGTGACGTCAGAGAGATGTTGTCGGGCGTTGATGTAGTCGTCCAGATGGCCAGCAAGGCCATAGGAGTTGAACAGGGCATCGAAGAACGTCAACCAAAGAGTGAAGTTGGGTGGCGAGAGCTTGAGGGTGACGGGGATTTGGGAGTGGACGTTAAGATTGAGGAGATCGACGGCGAAGGGATCGGAGCCGCCGATGGAAACGTCGAAGCAGATGTCCATCGGAGGAGTGGAAGTGAGAATACGGGGACGGTTGTATAGAAAATTGATACCATGTAGAACTAGAGGTGAGGAAATTTTTTTGGAAAGGAGGATGATCTCCGGTCTCTGCATCTGGGCGATGCATGCATCCATTTTATTAATTATTCGAAAAGACCTTACAAAGTAATACAATAGTAAGTCTGAAGCCACCATATGTCACAACTCATATCCGCTTGATAAAGCGGTGCCGTAAGTCCAAGCCGAATACCAAACGTACCTCACACCAAAGCCTAACATCTAAAGCCGGAGGCCCCAAACAAGCCATTGCCCGGGTCTGGGGCACACACAGGTCCGACACACTCACAGAAGTCGTCGCCGCCTTCCACCGATCCATCTTCAGAGAAGGTACTGGCGCATTGACCTTGCCGGGCCTGCCTTCGACACCCCCATAGCACCAGACTACGCCTCCTCCCTACGCGCGTCCATCATTACACATCTGTCGCCGAGACCTTGCAGCACCATGCTACCGAGACTCCACGACGTCGATGCGTCACATGAAGCTCTGCTCAACCGCTGAAATCGTCCACTGGTCCCTCAAGCCAATGCACACATCCAAGGATGACGCCCCAAGGAGGGAATGACACAAGAGCGCCGCCGTCATCCGATCGTATGATCTAGGGTTTCCCTTGGAGATAGCGGAGGGAGTATGGAGCATCTCCTCAACGATGTCTTCAAGAGATGTCACAGGAAGCGCCGCCATCGTCAGCTTTAGCAATAGCCGAAAGCAGGTTTTTACTCGGATCTGCTCCACGAATCTTCGTCCACCAGCGTGTGCACCGGACGAATGCCACCTTCACAGCCCCAAGCGCCTCCACGGCTTGGGCTGATGTGCCGGTCAGCCCTGCCATGCCTCACCGGCGCAGCCTGGTCACCGTATCCCGTGAGGCTACCGGCCACCCCAAAGGAATGACTGAATGGATTGATCCTTTGGTAGAGTAATATACATGGACAGGGTTTGCACAAGTGCCGGCCTAGCCAACTACCTCAGCTGTACATGCGGTAACAACTCCTATGCACTAGCTAAACTGATCGTGCCGTAGGAGACCGCTTCCAACACTTTCTTCTCACAATTCATCCGTCAACAAAGATCGGAATAGTCGAAACGAGGACAAACGATGGATCATGACCCGCAAAAGATAAAAAGAAATGACGGATCATTACAGGAATGGAAACAGAATTGGTGCATCCTGTTAGACAGAGGACTCGGTCAGAGTTGGTTTACTCACGGCTACATGCACGATCCACCCACGATCTAGCTGCAAGTCATGCAGCACCTCTATATGTACTCCCTCCTATGTTATGTACCTCATTTGAGAAAGAAACACTATCAGTTTTACATGGTATCAGACAACTCCTTCGATCCACTCTCCCCATGACGCAACCAGAGGGGCAACCCCCCAATCCCATCACCTCCGGCGGCCACCAAACTACTCTCCTCCCCGGCGGTCAGCCACCTCTCCCCCCTCCTCTCCCTGGCAGCCAGCCACTGCTACCTCTCCCCGGCGGCCAGCTTCCTCCGCCTTCCCTCTCCTTTAGTGACACCATTACAGATATCACCCCGTTCATCCCCATCGTCCTTGATCTCCACAGCCATAACTACTATCACTGGCGTCATCTACTCGAGATCCACCTCGGCCGCTGCTCCCTTCTACACCACATCTCCGGCGACGTCCCGCCGGCCCCTCATGACCCGTGCTGGAAGAAGGACGGCCTTGCCATCATCTAATGGCTCTACACCCGCATCTCCACGGAGCTCTTCAACCTTGTCGTCACCGACGGCGCAACTGCTCGCGATGTTTGGCTCGAGCTTCACCGGCTGTTCCAGGACAACCGTGACTCCCGCGTCTCCGCTCTCAACACGGAGTTGCGCACCATCACGCAGGGAGATCGTCCGTCGGCGTGTTCTGTCAGCGCATCAAGGCCATCGGCGACGAGCTGCGCGAGCTTGGCGAAGTTGTCGCCGATCGCTCCCTCCTTCACGCGTTGATGGGCGGCCTCGACGAACGCTTCGCTCAGCAGGCGACGCTCATCCCCCTCCTCCGCCCGCTGCCAATGCTGGCGGAGGCCCGTTCGATGCTGCAGATGGAGGAGCACAACCAGCAGCGCAAAGCCAGCACTACGCGCCTCTTCCACACCACGGCTCGTCCCGCTCCGGCTCCGACAGCGCTGCCTCCAGCTCAGCCGCCGCCGGGCTGGCGCCCTAGCCCGAACTACAAGGGCAAGAATCCGGTGTACCGGCCACCCAGGAACAGCGGCGCGTCTTCTTCTTCCACGCCGACGCCGAGTCCTCCTCCATCAGCTCCCGCTCCTCCGGCGGCGCCCTCCAACTCGGATCCCTCCACATGGCGCCCTTCACATGATCCCTGGACGGGTTTGGTGCAGACCTGGCCGATGCCCTGGTCGGCGCCCTCCCCGTACGGTGCCCCCCCGGCCTACAGTGGTGCTTGGGCGCCCGGACTTCGCCCCGCCGTCGGCGCGCCCGGCCTCCTCGGCTCGCGCCCTCCTCCGGCGGCTTACGCCGCCTATGCGCCCCTGTACCAAGCCGCCGCTGCTCCAACGGCCTACTCCATGTACCCCTACGGCGCTCCTCCTCCTGGCTGGGATCACGCAGCATCGTCCTCTGCATCCACTACTGCTCCGCCGTCGTAGACTGCTGCTCCAACTACGGCTGCTACCGCTCCGGCCTGGGATCAGGCCGCCTTCATCGCTGCCATGAACTCGCTTACCACTCAAGACGTAGGTAACGAATGGATTTTTGATTCGGGGGCTTCCTTACACATGTCCGCATCTGCTAGTACGATGTCCTCTCTTCACCCTTCTGTTTTATTTCCTTCCATTACCTTAGGAGATGGTTCTTCAACTCCTGTCACATGCCTAGGCACTGCTGCTCTTTCTTCTTCCCGCTCTCCTCTTTTACTTCGTGACATTCTTGTTGCGCCTGCTCTTATCAAGAACCTCATTTATGTTTGTCGTTTCACCATCGATAATCAAGTCTCTGTTGAATTTAATCCTTTTGGGTTATCTGTGAAGGACCTTCAAACCAAGATGGAGATCACACGGTCCAATAGCTCTGGTGACTTGTACACGATCCACGATGCCTCCTCTCCCTCGTCGCATGCGATGCTCGCCTCCGTCACCTTGTGGCATCGTCGCCTCGGCCATCCTCAGCGCAGCACGACGACCACACTCCTTCAAGAATTTCAGCTCCCGCATGAGCGTGACAGTCACGACTCCTCTTTGTGTCATGCATGTTAGATGGGCAAGGATGTTCGCCTGCCTTTTGGCACGTCTACTTCCCATAGCACTTTTCCTTTTGAGTTATTACATTGCGACTTGTGGACGTCGCCTACCCCTAGTGTCTCTGGATTTAAGTACTATCTTGTACTCTTAGATGATTGCTCGCACTTTGTTTGGACCTTTCCTCTTCGTGCAAAATCTGATGTGCATGCTTTGTTCATCAATTTTCAGCGCTGTCGGATTTCGGATTCCGGCAGACCCTTGAGGTTCGAACACTGGGGTGCACGCGGAGATTTCGCCTCCTACCTACCTGCACCCCTCCGCCATGCTTGGATCTAAACTAAGGAAAGGACAACACAAGAGACACAGGGTTTATATTGGTTCGGGCCACCGTTGTGGTGTAATACCCTACTCAGTTGTGTGGTGTGTGGATTGCCTCTTGGGCTGATGATGAT
This sequence comes from Triticum urartu, assembly GCF_056163025.1. Taxonomy (NCBI): domain Eukaryota; kingdom Viridiplantae; phylum Streptophyta; class Magnoliopsida; order Poales; family Poaceae; genus Triticum; species Triticum urartu. The sequence goes on along the minus strand of NC_141879.1, from coordinate 410,040,283 downwards.
GAACAATACAAGGAAGAACAGCCTCGCGAGGGTCTGTTCTTGGCAGTCACCTTTCTCTCTCTCTCTCTCTCTGCTCTCCTCTGACCGACCCTTCTAACGAGCCTCTTCCTTCCTCCTCATGGTCGTCCTCTCCGTCCCCCTCTATGTGGGTGGCTGGTCCTATTTATAGAGGCCCTGGTCCTCTCCCCAAATATTGAGCGGGAAGGGAGCCAACAATGGCGGGCTAATTTGAAGGGGGACAGCAAGTATCAGCTATCCTGACAAAAGTAGTCTTCGCCTGCGCAAAGCTCTGGTGATGACGCCGTCTTGGGCTCCACGGTGACCTCCGTCTCGTAGTCCTCCTGGTCTTGGTCTCGTTGCACCGAAACGGCAACCTTTGCCTGATGCCTCGGTACTCCGCGGCTGCGCTTGCCCCCTTTGCACCAAAGAGGAAAGGAGGACGCTGCGCGGGCTGGCACCCGCCTGGCGCCCTGAGTTGTCATGGCCTGCGTCATGGGCACCTCGTGAGGTACCCCGCTTTGATCTCTCCGCCTCCTCATGAGCCAGCCTAACGAGGCCGTGCCTGAGGAAGCTCCGCGTCGTCCGCCCCGCGAGGCTTGGCCCCTCGCGAGGGTCTTGGGTTTGTGTTGGTGAAGATGGGCCGTGCTGGGCCCCCCTTTGAGCCACGCCGCAGGCAGGCAAGTCTGGGGACCCCCGTTCCCAGAACGCCGACAGTAGCCCCCGGGCCCAAGGCGCGCCCGGACTTGGCCGTGCAGGGAGGCGGAAGGGCAAGAGCGAAGCGCCGCAGGCCCTAACAGCCTGCGGCCTTGGGCACCGCGTGGCGGTTGATTGGACGTGGGCGGCACTGTTCCCCCACGCCCTCCTTATCTTGCACCGTGCTAGGCAGACCCGTAGTCATACACAGTCATTCCCCTTTTATCGCTCGAGTGCCCTCTGTCCTTCCTCCGCTCGAACTCCGGTTTCTGTTTTCAACTCAATCTCGAGCCTCCCCCCCCTTCCCAGCGCCATGGCTTCGACGAAGAAGGGGAGAGGGAAGAAACCCGTGTCTCCGCCTTGCCCGCCGCCACCGGCGGCCCCCGCTGAGGGCTTGGGCAAGGTCAGCTTGGCTCTGGCCACCATCTTCAATGAATGCGGGAGGACGACGGCCTGACCCGCGTCCCACTTCTCCATCAACAGGACAGCCACCGAGGTCCCGTATCTTGCCGACGCCCTGTGGGCGGGTCTGGTTCCCCCCCTTTTCTGATTTCTTCAACGCCGTGCTTTCCCACTATCAGATCCACGTGATGCATCTGGGTCCTGAATCCATCACCCTCCTTTCGGTCTTCGCCTTTGTTTGCGAAGCTATGGTGGGCATCCCTCCTTCGGTTGCCCTGCTGCGTCACTTCTTCTCATTGCATCTTGTTGACCCTACCCAATGCTGGGCTTGTGTGAGCTTCATTGCCGCGCCTGAGACGGCGGCCTCTGGGATTGACTTCAAGCTCCCCCTGCCCGCAGTCGAGTTCCGCGAGCGGTGGCTGTATGTGGACGCAGGGGTGCCCAGCCCCCTGCTATTGGAGCCAACCTCGCCTGCCGTCCCCAATTCGGGCTGGGGCCAGGAGACGCTTGAGAGCCCCCAGCTCGTCTTCGTCTGGCGCCGCTTCGCGCTCCTGAGGTCGCTTGGCGTGACAGCGCCCAAGGTGGTGAAGGAGTTCCTGCTATGCCGCGTTGCTCCTCTTCAACGCCACTCTCGCTGGATGTGGGCCTTCCGTGGGCGCGAGGATCATATGAGGCTCCAGGAAGAGGACCTGACTCCTGAGGTGCTGAGGATGGCGCTCCTGACCCTGGCTGGGGACCCCAACCCCGGTAGCGTCCGGCAGGGAGGGGCCTTGTTGTACCTCTGCCAGAGCAGGGGCGACTTTGTGAAGTAGATGCCTGTCTTTGATGAGTGGAGGCCGCGCCCCGCCAGCCTTCAGGGGCCTCGCGAGAACCCAGTGGTGGTGACTGCCCCACCAGTCGGCCAAGGCGACTCATCCTCGAGTGGCGGAGCAGGGAGGCACGAGGCGCTAGAGGCCGAGGGGGCTCCTGGCGCGGTGACAGCACCGGGCGAGGCTCATGAGGAGCAGCTCTCGGGGCCCGTGCCGCTGAGGCTGAGGGTGGCGAGCAGCTGCTCTCAATGCCTACGACTGGGGCCCCTGAGGCTCCAGTTGCGCCTCTTGGGGAGGCGATTGGCAGCGAACATCGGGCAGGCGCCTCTGCCGCAGATCGCCTTGCCGCTCCATCTTCGTCGAAGGTTGATCCATGCGCCCAACTCTTAGGTGTTGGGGAACGTTGCAGAAAACAAAAATTTCCTACTCGTTTCACCAAGATCCATCTAGGAGTTCAACTAGCAACGAGCCATCGGATGCATCTACATACCTTTGTAGATCGCGTGCGGAAGCGTTCAAAGAACGATGATGATGTCGTCGTACACGACGTGATCCAAATCACCGATGACCAAGCGCCGAACGGACGGCACCTCCGCGTTCAACACACGTATGGGACGGGAGACGTCTCCTCCTTCTTGATCCAGCAAGGGGGAAGGAGAGGTTGATGAAGATCCAGCAGCACGACGGCGTGGTGGTGGATGCAGGGCGTCACAGTAGCAGGGCTTCGCCTATACTACGAAAGAGAGACGTAACGGGGAGAGAGGGAGGCGCCAGGGGCTGGTGTATCAAGTCCCTCCTCTCCCCCACTATATATAGGAGGGCCAAGGGGGGGTGGTGCGCAGCCTAGGAGATCCAATCTCCTAGGTGCGGCTGCCATGGGGAGGTTTCCCTCCGCCCCAAGGCACCTAGAGGTGCCTTCCACCACTTGGACTCTTCCTTTAAGTGGAACCCTAGGCGCATGGGCCTTTGGGGCTGGTGCCCTTGGCCCATCTAGGCCAAGGCGCACCCCCTACAGCCCATGTGGCCTCCGGGACAGGTGGCTCCACCCGGTGGGCCCGCGGGACCCCTCCGGTGGTCCCGGTACAATACCGATAACCCCGAAACTTGTCCCGATGGCCAAAACAGCACTTCCTATATATAATTCTTTACCTGCGGACCATTCCGGAACTCCTCGTGACGTCCGGGATCTCATCCGGGACTCCGAACAACATTCGGGTTACTGCATATACATATCTTCACAACCCTAGCGTCACCGAACCTTAAGTGTGTAGACCCTACGGGTTCGGGAGACAAGCAGACATGACCGAGACGACTCTCCGGTCAATAACCAACAGCGGGATCTGGATACCCATGTTGGCTCCCACATGCTCCACGATGATCTCATCGGATGAACCACGATGTCGAGGATTCAATCAACCCCGTATGCAATTCCCTTTGTCAATCGATATGTTACTTGCCCGAGATTCGATCGTCGGTATCCCAATACCTCGTTCAATCTCGTTACCGGCAAGTCACTTTACTCGTACCGTAATGCATGATCCCGTGACCAGACACTTGGTCACTTTGAGCTCATTATGATGATGCATTACCGAGTGGGCCCAGTAATACCTCTCCGTCATACAGAGTGACAAATCCCAGTCTTGATCCATGTCAACCCAACAGACACTTTCGGAGATACCCGTAGTCTACCTTTATAGTCACCCAGTTACGTTGTGATGTTTGGTATACCCAAAGCACTCCTACGGTATCCGGGAGTTACATGATCTCATGGTCTAAGGAAAAGATACTTTGACATTGGAAAACTCTAGCAAACGAACTATACGATCTTGTGCTATGTTTAGGATTGGGTCTCGTCCATCACATCATTCTCCTAATGATGTGATCTCGTTATCAATGACATCTAATGTCCATAGTCAGGAAACCATGACTATCTGTTGATCAACGAGCTAGTCAACTAGAGGCTTACTAGGGACATGTTGGTGTCTGTTATTCACACATGTATTATGATTTCCGGATAATACAATTATAGCATGAATAAAGACAATTATCATGAACAAGGAAATATAATAATAATGCTTTTATTATTGCCTCTAGGGCATATTTCCAACATTAGGCTGCTTCCGCATGAACTTCGAGGCTCTCCGGAAGAGAAGGGAGGCCCTAGGCGATGATTACCCCTGTCGCCTGCTGAAGCGCAGGAAGTACTTCTCCACCGATGAGTAAGCCTTTTCCTTTCCCGGCTCCCGATCCTTCTGTTACTTGTACTGACCCTTGCTCCGCAGGCCCCTTCCAGCCGAGCTTGCGGTGACGGCTGAGGAGCCGTCCCCCTTGGCTTCGCCCCCTCCACCGTCCTCGAGCGCCCCGAGCAGCGGAGCCCTTGTGGTGAGGGCGATCAAAGAGGCGAACCATCCCAAGGAGCACTGCGGCCCCGCGCACCTCGTGATCCTCCCTCGCGGGCCTTCTCGTGGCATAGCCAGCCTGCCATGGGCCTCTCGCCTGGTCATGAATTGCGATTGGCTGAGGCGCTTCCTGCGCTCTTCTCCTGAGGACGGGCTGGCCCCAGGCCGGGCTTCTAACGCGGCGTGCCCGGCCGTCGCGAGGGTGCCAGCCCCCAGCCCGGAGGGGGAGTGCTGACTCGCAGCCCCCGGCGCTTGCTTGGGGCGGATGATGGTGTGGAAGACGTGCTCGAGCGCGCTCGGGAGCGTCGCGCTCTCCGCCAAGGATTCCTTCAAAGGGCGACTGACGCAGTGAGCCTGCTTGGTGAGGAGCTTGCTGATGAAGACGCGCGCCTTGAGGCCGAGGGCCTGCGCCTGACTGCAGAGAGGCGCGAGCTGGAGGGCGTCATCACCCTTGCGCGTCGCGAGCGTGATCTTGATGAAGCAGAGGCCAAGGCATCGTTGGTGGCCTCTCGGGAGGCCCGGTCTCGGGCCGCTGAGGAGACTCGGGAGGCTGACCGGCGGCGAACGGCTGCGGAGGAGCGGGCTCGGGAGCTTCTGGCCTGGTGCCACTCGCTGGAGGAGCAGGTGGAGCTGCGCGAGGCAGCCCTCGCGTCGATGAAGATGGCCTCTGGTGACTCAGCAGAGCTCCAGAGGCGTGAGGAGGCGCTGACACTGGAAGCCGCCGAACGTACCCGTGAGTACGAGCGTCTGGAGACGAGGGAGCGCTTGGTGACGCAGGCGGAGGATGATGTTGCTGCACAGGAAGCCCGCGTCCTGGAGGAGGTCGGACGTCGAGTGGCGATGGCACATTTGAACCTCGAGCACGAGTTCGAAGAGAAGCTGGGGTTAATCCGGGCCGAAGCTGGAGGCAGGACTGCCGCTTTGAGGGCCAAGCTGGAGGAGGCGGTGCGGCGGGCCGATGCTTCCCGGGCCGCCCTTGAGGTGGCGCGAGGTGAGTTAACCACCTCCCAGGCTGAGGTGCTCCTTCTTCACCAGCGGGTGGAGGAGGCTGAGGCCGTCGCGCGTCAGAATGCGGACGAGATACGTCAGCGGCGGATCTTGGAGCATGAGCACGGCCCCATGCTCACCACTCTCCGGGAGAGAGCCAACGCGGCCTTGGGCAACATCTGCGAGGAGGCCGTCGGTAGGCCGCACGCAATCAACTACGCGGGCAATCTCCAGTTCTTCACTGATGTGGTGACGCAGCTGGAGGCACGGTCGACCAGGGCTGACAGGTTGGTGGAGGAGAGGAGCCGCGCCCTGCTCAGGCGCGCCTTTTCCCGCGTCTTCAGTCACCTCCGGAACATGGATCCCCATTTTGATTTTGATGCCGCCATCGCCCCAGTCCCCCAGGCTGTCCGAGGCGACCTGGCGCACTGGGTGGAGGACAATGTGGACGCTCTTATCAGGGCCTTTGCCTCAGACAACGATGATGCGATCGTGGCGGCAGACGAGGGCGGCGCGATGGGCGGCCCTGACGCCGCCGGCGGCGACGCGGACAGCGATGGCGAGTTCAGCGGCGCCAGCAACGGCCCAGGTGGTGCTCCTGAGGACGCATTGGGGGATTCGTCCGACTGACTGTACATCGTTCCTGCTTCCTTACCCTGCATGAGTAGAACTCAGGTTTTGGCTTGATGACTATGAGAGCATTTTGGAGGAGGGCCCCTCATGTAAAACTTGTGTTTATCGTATCAGTAGAAGCCACATCGCCCGTGCGCCCACGCCAAGTGGCTGGCTCAAGCGACGCGCTGGTCGGCTAGTTTACCTTTGTTCTGCGCTGGCCCTGAGGCAGCCCGCGGGGGTTGTGGTGTCCTGAGTGTCCCCTGATTGAATCCGTAGGATCTGCAGTAAAACACCCTCCTGAGAGGACGCGGCGACGGCAGTCTGGGCTGCGCGCAAGCTAGGCCTGACCCAGCTCGCGAGGGGCTCGTGAGGGCAGGCGGCTGAGGCGAAGTGGTAACCAAAACGTGAGAAATTGCTCGGACGAGACTAAGCACCCCTCCCCGAACACACGCAAATCTCAAATTCGAATCCAACTTGAATCCAGCGGAGAAAAGCGACAACCAAGGGGAAGAGCAACGAAAGCAAACAAAAGGCCGCGTCCGGCACCTAGTCTAGTCTTGGACGTCTTCTCATCAGCGCGGAGCTAAGTGCTGCCACTGGGCGTGGGAGGGAGCCCCAGGGCCTGAGGCCGGCACCCCTGAGACTCCGGGGCGTGTACAGCCCCACTCATTATTACCTGAGAGTGTCACGGGGCGGCGAGCTTCACAGGCACTGGGCCTTCTTCACAGGTACTGGCCTTGCTTCATATCGCCAGATGAGGGCCCCGCCTTGTGCCACACTCTAGTGCCATCAACGACGACCGGAAACCAGGACGCCGCCGATGGGGTAAAGCGGTCGCCAGCGGTTCCCCCGACGACCACGGGTCCTCCGCCGGGGGCAGGCCCTGGGGCACCTCCCCAGCGGAGGGCCTACCTCCTGAGAACACCTTGCTCCGAACGTCGCGGTGGTGATGTCGAATCCCTGCCCCTCTCCTGCAGCCCCCTGCGTCCTCCTCTCGAGGGGTAGGAGGCTGTGGGGGCAGCTGCCCGCTGCGGCAACCTGCACCTCCTACGATCCATGGTTAGCGTATGCCTGCTGAAGAATTAGCGGTACCCGATAATCGCCGCTTCCAGCGTGCCCAGTGGGACCGTCCCAAGACTCCTGGAAGGGCTCAGCTTCTGGCGCCTCGTCCCCCCGGCTCGGGCTGAGGAGCGAGTCTGGCTCGCCCTCGTGTGAGTGTCCTTGATCCATCATGAGGGGCACGTATTCCTCTGGCGCCGCCACCCCAAAGGCCACGCCGTAGTGTTCTGCACGCCACGCGGTCATGCCTGATGCGCCTATCGTGGGGTGGCAGCCCGGCTGTCCACTGGGGCCGCGGGTCGCGTCGAGCCCTTCTTCTTCGCGGACCAGGAGTGAGGGCTGCACCGCCGCCGGTCCGGTGCCGACAGCCTCGCTGGTGTTGGTGTAGCCTTGGAGCCCGCGGGCGCGCGCGGGGCCCCCGCGCGGGCCGCCCTGGGTTGGAGATGGGAGCTGGGTGCAGAAGGGGTGAGCCCCCGAGGCGGCGAAGCCCAGGAGCTCTGCCACCCGCTCCAGCAGCACGTCGCGGCCTCCCTCCAGCAGTCTGCACTGCAACAGCTCTCGAGCCACCGTGAGCGCGGCCCTCGAGTTCGCTTGCTCCCGGCGGGTGTATGGTGTCGTGGTCGCGGCGTGATTGGAGGCCCTTGCTGCCAACCGCGTCTGCCGCGGTGTGAGAGCTGTCGAAGCCTGTCCGCGTTGCCCGTGGCCCGCAGCGCCCTGCGGACCGCGAGCTGCCTGGGGCATGGGGTCACCTGAGGCGAGCGGCTCTGCGCGAGCGGGCCATGCCGCCCATGGGTCTGGGTTGCCCTCCTGGTCGCCGGGCATGGTGATGATGATGCAACGAGGCACGGAGTGGTGGAAGACGAATTTCGGCGCACCCCTACCTGGCGCGCCAAATGTCGGATTTCGGGTTCCGGAAGACCCTTGAGGTTCGAACATTGGGGTGCGCGCGGAGATTTCGCCTCCTACCTACCTGCACCCCTCCGCCATGCTTGGATCTAAACTAAGAAAAGGACAACACAAGAGACACAGGGTTTATACTGGTTCGGGCCACCATTGTGGTGTAATACCCTACTCCAGTGTGTGGCGTGTGGATTGCCTCTTGGGCTGATGATGATAAACAATACAAGGAAGAACAGCCTCGCGAGGGTCTGTTCTTGGCTGGGGGCGATGAACTGCTCGGAGGAGTTCAGTCACCTTTCTCTCTCTCTCTCTCTCTCTCTCTGCTCTCCTCTGACCGACCCTTCTAACGAGCCTCTTCCTTCCTCCTCTTGGTCGTCCTCTCCGTCCCCCTCTATGTGGGTGGCTGGTCCTATTTATAGAGGCCCTGGTCCTCTCCCCAAATATTGAGCGGGAAGGGAGCCAACAATGGCGGGCTAATTTGAAGGGGGACAGCAAGTATCAGCTATCCTGACAAAAGTAGTCTTCGCCTGCGCAAAGCTCTGGTGATGACGCCGTCTTGGGCTCCACGGTGACCTCCGCCTCGTAGTCCTCCTGGTCGTGGTCTCGTTGCACCGAAACGGCAACCTTTGCCTGATGCGTCGGCACTCCGCGGCTGCGCTTGCCCCCTTTGCACCAAAGAGGAAAGGAGGACACTGCGCAGGCTGGCACCCGCCTGGCGCCCTGAGTTATCATGGCTTGCGTCATGGGCACCTCGTGAGGTACCCCGCCTTGATCTCTCCGCCTCCTCGTGAGCCAGCCTGACGAGGCTGTGCCTGAGGAAGCTCCGCGTCGTCCGCCCTGCGAGGCTTGGCCCCTCGCGAGGGTCTTGGGTTTGTGTTGGTGAAGATGGGCCGTGCTGGGCCCCCCTTTGAGCCACGCCGCAGGCCGCAGGCAGGCAAGTCTAGGGACCCCCATTCCCAGAACGCCGACAAGCGCTATGTCTCTACCGATTTCTCTCTTCCCATATGATTTTTGCAATGTGACAATGGCCGGGAGTTTGATAACTCTCGCAATCGCTCTTTCTTCCTTACTCATGGCATTCTTCTCTAGTTCTCCTGCCCCTACACCTCTCCCCAGAACAGCAAGGCCAAGTGCTCTCTTCGTACAATCAACGACATCCTCCGCACTCTTCTTATTCAGTCTTCCATGCCATCCTCGTATTGGGTCGAGGCGTTGCGCCACGCTACTTTTCTTCTGAACATCCGTCCCACCAAGATGAGCCCTCGTTTCTCTCCCTACGAATCCCTCTTCCTAGCCCCTCCCGCCTATCACGATCTCAAAACTTTTGAATGTCTATGTTACCCAAACATATGGCCGCCACCTCTTCTAACAAGCTCTCCCCGCGGTCTTTTCCCTGCATTTTTCTCGGGTACTCTAATTCTCACAAAGGCTATCATTGCCTTCACCTCCCCACTAGCCACATTATCCTTTCGCGCCATGTCACTTTCGATGAAACACAATTTCCTTTCGCTCACCGCACCGAGCCTAATCAGTTCGCCCCCATTTCCGGTACTCACGTACCCGCTCCGCGCGTTCCTGCGATCGACGTGCATGGGCTGCATGGCCCTGTTGACCTGGGCCCCGCTCCTCCACTACCCACCGCTCCCACCAATCCCGCCCCACCTCTGCATGTCTCCCCACCAACCCCCACCTCCCGTTCCGCACCAGCCAACCACGCTGCTCCAGATTCCTCGGATCAAACACCCACCGGCCCCATTGCTCCTGGTCCCGCCCCAGACACACGGGCCGCTCCGGATCTCTCGGATCGCCCGCCCACCAACCAAGCTGCTCCTGGCCCCACCGCAAGCATCCATGCAGATTCGCCCGGGCCCGCCACTACTCCTCTACGCTCGTATTCCGATGATTCGCATGCATCTCCCATGCAACCTCTTTCTCCTTCTCTCTCGCCATCTTCGCCTTCTGCTACTACTCCGCCCACACCACCTCCTCCCTTACGGCCACTACCCCGCACTGCCGTCCCCGTCCCGATCCCTCAAAATGCACACAACATGCGCACGCGCGGCAAGGCTGGTTTTCATCTTCCCACCGATCGACTCAACCTTACCGCCATTTCTGAGCCCATTTCTCCTATCCCACGTTCCTACAAGGCTGCCCTTCTCGATCCGCACTGGTTCCGTGCCATGAAAGACGAGTATGACGCTCTCCTCCTCAACAACACCTGGTCTCTCGTTCCATGTCCTCCCGGCGCCAATGTTGTATCTGGCAAGTGGGTTTTTCGCCATAAGTTCAACTCCAACGGCACCCTTTCTCGCTACAAGGCTCGTTGGGTCTGCCGTGGCGATTCTCAGCAGCCTGGAATAGACTATGACGAGACGTTCTCTCCTGTCGTCAAACCTAGTACCATCCACGTGGTCTTGAGCTTAGCGGTCTCGTCTTCGTGGCCCATCCACCAGTTAGATGTGAAAAACGCCTTCCTCCATGGTTCTCTCTCCGAAACTGTCTACTGCCGTCAACCTCTTGGCTTTGCTCACCCCACTCTTCCCGATCATGTGTGCCACCTTCAGAAGTCTCTCTATGGCCTCAAACAAGTGCCCCGAGCCTGGTTTCAGCGTTTTGCTTCCTTTATCCAACGTCTCGGCTTCTCTCCTTCTCGCTCAGATTCCTCTTTATTCATCTTTCACTCATCAGAGCACATTGCCTACCTTCTCCTTTACGTCGACAATATTGTTCTCACTGCCTCTTCTTACTCTTTTCTGACCCACATAATCTCTTCCTTACGTACATAATTCTGCATGACTGATCTTGGTCACCTCCACCACTTCCTTGGCATTGCCGTCTCTCGCTCCTCCTCGGATCTCTTTCTATCTCAGCGCCAGTACATTCTTGATCTCCTTTCCAAGGCCGGCATGACAGACTGTCACACCTGCAGAACACCTGCTGAAACGGGACCCAAACTCTCATCTTATGGCGAGCAGCTCTCACTCTCGGACGCCACACTCTTCCGCAGCCTCACCGGCGCACTCCAATACCTTACCCTCACTCGCCCGGAAATCACCTATGCCGTCCAACAAGCCTGCTTGTATATGCACGACCCTCGTCTCCCGCACATGAGTCATGTCAAACGTGTTCTACGCTACCTCAAAGGAACCCTCGACCACGGTCTTTGTATCACTGTTTCTTCTCCAACTACTCTCACACCGTACTGTGATGCAGACTGGGCAGGATGTCTGGACACTCGTCGATCCACTTCGGGATACTGTGTGTACTTGGGTGATAACTTGATTTCATGGTCGTCGAAACGGCAGCTCACTGTTTCCAGGTCGTCTGCGGAGGCTGAGTACCGCTCGGTGGCTCATACTGTCGCCGAAACTGTGTGGCTCCGTCAGCTTCTTCACGAGCTTCACCGCCCTCTTCATCGCGCGACAATTGTCTATTGTGACAACATATCTGCTGTGTACTTATCATGTAATCCTGTACAGCATCGTCGCACTAAGCATATAGAGATAGACACCCACTTTGTTAGGCAGAAAGTAGCATTAGGTGAGGTTCGCGTTCTTCATGTTCCCACCAGCGCTCAATTCGCCGACATCTTCACCAAAGGCTTGCTGGCGACACCCTTCATCGACATTCGCTCCAGCCTCAACGTCGCCGAGGCCGCCGTTGACACTGCGGGGGGTGTTAGACAGAGGACTCGGTCAGAGTTGGTTTACTCACGGATACATGCACGATCCACCCATGATCTAGCTGCAGGTCATGCGGCACCTCTATATGTACTCCCTCTTGTGTTCTGTACCTCATTTGAGAAAGAAACACTATCAGTTTTACACATCCTAAATATGACCCAAAATTAGACAGGACTAGTAAACCAGCATTGATAAAATTAGAAGCCGAGATCAGCTCTACTCATACTATTGCAGATCAAGGAAATGAATGGGTTACTTTCTTGTGACAATTCATCCGGTGAACTAGAATCCAAATAGTCGAAACGACGATAAACGACTGATCATTACAGGAATGGAAACAGAATTGGTGCATGACTCATGCTACTTGTTGTATTTATTGGATCTATGCAAGTTGGACGGCGTACGGACGTGGCTACTAGCTAATTTTTTGAGGTTGTCTAGCCGAGGATGCAGGCCTTGAATGCCTCCATGTGCGCCGGGTCAATGGACACGGAGGCTTGCACCTCGCCGTCGCGCCGGCCACCGACCAGCACCATCTCACCGTCGTGGTTCATGGAGACCAGCTCCACGCGCGCGGGCTTCCCAAACCCGAAGTCGGCCGCCTCGTAGGCCCGGAACCGAGGGCTCGCCGCCACGTTGGTCATCCGCTGAAACGGCAGCCGCATCAGCATCTGCATCCACCCCTTGTCCGTCCCGGACAGCGGCGCCGCCTCCATCTCCGCCACAGCCGCCTGCACGGCCCGCGCCGCGCGGAGGATGCCGGACTGGCCGAGGAGGTCCGCCGCGTCGGCGCAGCTGGCCAGGCACGCGCGCACGCAGTTGCCCAGGTAAGCCTCACTGACAGGCGGGTCGAGGCGGGAGCGCAGGTCGGCGAGGAACATGAGGTACGTGTCGTCCCCTGCGCCGAGCCCCTTGGAACGAACGAACGCCGTCCAGCTCAGTGCCGCCAGCGCCACGAACGTCGACACCGGTTTCGGCTTGGGCGCGTCGCCACCGGCAGCAGACTCGGCCGAGGCGAGGTCGTCGATCCGCCGCCTGAGCGACCGGATGTCGTCGGCCCCGAGGTAGAACGTCCGGCGCGCCCGCAGGAACCGCTGGCTGAAGTCGTACTGCCCCCTCACCTGCGAGTGGTAAATCAAATACGGGTAAATCACAAGGCGCCATGGTGACGAATTCACGATGAATAAGCTCATTCATGGCAGGCATTGCTTCCTTGCCCACGACTATGCACGGCCATGGAACTGAAAATTGTTCCGTGTGTCATCTATCTTGGAGGTGGCAGGCATACGGTTAGCATGGTGCAACCGACGAACCAACTACAGTTTAGTTGACGTAGCAAGCAAAAGTTGACAAAGCTACCAACGTACACGGAGCTACAAGTACTCCTACATAGATTCACGAACGTGGAAAAAAGGGGAAAAAAGATGAATTTACCACAGGGAGATTGGGCGCGACGGTCTTTAGCATGTCGCGGGCGAGCTCGTCGCCGTTGGGGTGCTGGATGACCTCCCGGGCGTAGTGCGGCGGGCCGAGGACCTTGGTGACCGGGGAGCCCTCGCGGGAAGCGGAGGACCAGGCTTCCATGAATCGCCAAACGGCGCGTCCGTCCGCGACTACGTGGTGCACGGACAGGCCCACCGCCAGGCCGCCGCTTAGACGAGTGGCCTGCACTGACAGCACGGGCGCCGGGAGCACCCGGGCATCCAGCTCCGGCACCAGGCTCAGGAATGCCACGATGTCGTGCGCCTCGTCGCCGGCTAGACGCCGCACGTCCATATCGCCCTCGGCCTCCAGGAAGGCGACCCCGGCGTCGGTGCAGTCCACGAAGGCGTCCCCGGTCTCCACCGCGTACTTGAGCATCCCCGCCAGGGGCAGGTAGTGCGCCAGGGTGTCCGCGAGAGCGCGCTTGAGCCGCTCCACCACCGCCGGGAAGCCGTCCGCTTCCCCAAGCTCGTACAGGAACACCCGCTGGATCGGCGGCAGCACGACCCACGGCGAATCGAAGAAGGAAAGTTTCACGTGCTCCCCGCGCTGCACCGACGGCGCCACCCGGGAGACTGCGACAGCCCGCACGGCCGCAGCCTTGGCGGCGGCGTCGGAGCTTGCCTCGCCCATCCCGACGGGTACTTATCGGTCGTTCGCCGGAGAGCTAGGGTGGTGTGAGATGACCGATGGATGGGCGCTTATGGGGTTCCACTTCCAACTGCGTCCAGCTTAAATCGCGGCAGCGGTGGTGGACGTCTTCTTGCGCAGGAAGGAAGGAAGATGGAAGCTGCTGGGCCTACGATCAGAACAAAACTAATAATACGGTCCGATATATATGTATGCTGCCTTGATGGATGTACGTCTCGCTGCGCAGAAAGAAGCGCGCACGCACGATACCAGAGCAGAACTGAAGTGAGATGCTCTTCTGGTTTCTGGTGTACGTACACACTCTCCTTTTTATACCTGGAGACATCCTGACATAACCACTCATTCAGCTCTGCTCATTGCTTATTTACTTTGGAAGCTACCAGCTGGTTCATCGCCGGAGAGTAGTACAAGGTTTGCTCCAAAGGGACAACCTTTTTTTTATTCATTTTCATTTTGGAGGATAAAAACGACAGCTAGCGTGGCTGAACCCTGCCCTGCGGCGGACAAATGTGTGTGTGTGCGCTTCTCGAAAAGACCCAACAACGCCGGAGATGGGTTACTGATACGGTGCTTCCGTCAGGGATCACAGTCATGCAGACCCGACAGAGAATAGTCCAACATTTCGCCTCATGTAATGTTTTCGATAGACTAGGTAATTGCTTGTGCGTTGCAACGGGTCATATAAATTCTAATGATATGTATAACATATATTTTTATAGGACATAAATACTATATACATTTTCTAACTGACAAATTACTGTTGTTGTTACCCCGAAAAAAAAGTCATTGTTGTTGTTCTTCTTCGCTTCATGAGTTGGCCATCATTTTTGCTGTCGGTGCTGCCAGTGATGACATCGCCATAATATCAATTAAACTCAACATGCTATATAATAAAATGGTTTTAGAAATAGATTGAGCAGTTCTTTTACAAGAAGTACCAAAAACCCATTTGTGTCTATCTAATACAAGACCGTGTGGACCTTTTATATAGAGCGCACATTCTATGTACTAAATTAACTTAGAATAGCCTGAAACTCATGATTAAGAAAGAGAAAAATTTACTTCCTTAGCTAACAAAACATGGATTCCCTGCCTTTGAAGAAACAAACAAATCGAGCAAGCTAAGACCAAGACTCACGTTCATCACACACAAAAAAGGAGTTAGACTCGTATACAAAGAATAAATTGATGTGTTTTCACCCGTCGTGGACTTACCGTAGTACTGCCACACCTCATGCCTTGCCAGCTAGTAGCTGCATCCATAACAAAAATAGAAAGTTGTGTATTGTGCGCAAGACGGCTTGCTGCAACAAATGTGCGGGTGCTTGTAGATGGTGTGCATGCACGGTGGTAGGCAAGTGATGCTGGAAATAATCTGACATTTCCTATCAAGTAGAATCAATTAGCTCTTTTTCAAGGATACGTCAGGAATGACGTATCAAGATCATAGATAGAAAATGCCCACAGCGAAGATTTTTACAACTCAACCACTGCTAAGGAGCCACCCCACGAATCCTATAGGTTCTACTCGCCACTAGCCAACCTATCCACCCTCATCGGTAAGGAGTTATCTTTCCTCAACAGAGCCGCTGTCCACCAGTTTTGTTCCTTTGTTTCAATATTTTTCAGCATCACGTCCGCCGACGGTGCCGCACCATTGAAAACAATGTCGTTCCTACGCCTCCAGAGTGTCCATGCTACCAAAGCGATGACTGTCCATATTTCTTTTCTCATGTCCCTTTATGGGTCCAGAGATGTCCATCAGTCCACCAGGTTACTATCGTGTTGTGGCATGCAAGCCGTCTCTCATGTCCACCAGTCCACCAGGTTTCTTTTCTCATGTCACTTTGTGGAATCAATTAGCCCCTGTTTCGAAGTTAAGCATGAAGTTTTGGAAATAAAAGAAATTACCCGTACATGATATGTTCTCCTAGCTAATCCTTCGGTGGAGAGATTAGAAAAACGAAAACGCAAGCTGGAACCTGGTCCAACGAGAGCAAGTTGATTTGCTGGCCCGCATGATGGGAATTGCAAGGGCGTACATGATCTCTTATTCTATTGGCATCCCCAAAGAAGGATGTCATGCATATTGATTTTTGCGTAGCACCTCCTACTCTTTTGCTTGAATCATCCATGCATTGGAAGAGAGAGGGCACCACCTGCGATTTTTTGGATCATGTTGTTTTTCTTGGAGAGAGGGTCAGCTGGGAGAGAGAGGTTCCATAGGTTGAGAGAGGAAGAGATGCTAGAAAATCGGGAGACAGATAATTTCGCTGGAGAGAGATATTTACGCGTGACGTGAGACAGATTGCGGGAGTACTGTCAGGGAAAGAGATATTTTCCATAACTATTGACTGTGATTTATTTTCCAACGAATGATTGGGAGGTCGGCTATGTGAGGTAGATTGGCCCTTGATTATAGGAGATTGATCAGAATTTATTGGGTTACCAAAGAATATTTATTAGGTTATCAAAGATTGATCAAAAGACTACTGTGATATGGCCGGTAAAATAGAAATCATGTGAACTAGAAATTGGGGATTGGGTGGAAAACCAGTGGAGGGGTGGGGAGGGATGAACGAAGGGGTTGGACGAAAAATTGACGTAAGACGAGAGAGGGAACATTATGTTTCTTTTAGGTACTAGAGATTTTATCCTCCAGTAGGAAGGGTCTAAGGGGAAGGCCACCTCTGCGCCTCCACCCCACTAAGCAGCATATGGTGGTGTGTGGGGCTAGTGTCGGACTCCCCTCTGGGGAAGACATGGCTGCTGATGCCCCCATTAATAGGGGGCGCCACAGCCGCCCGATAAAGCAGCTACCCTGTCCAGTAAATGGCGGTTGGGCTAGTTTGGCCTCACCAGAGGGGCCTATTAGTACAACCGCGGATCCCGTGTGAAGCTCCTATATTGAAACATTAGGCGCTTTGACAACTTGGGCCGGAGGCGCTAGTTGATCGACTACATCTGGCAGGACTTTTCAATCCAGGAACTTCAAGGGCTGTTTTGACACCCGTTCGCGTGGCTGGCTACTTGCGGCCGACCTCTCTGGGAATCCTGCTAGGGGTCAGGGTGGACTTCTTCTCGATTGAGGCTATGGACTGAGGGGGGATTCTTTCCTAGTATGCCCATCACTGACCGACGTGTGGACCTCAGTTGGGAGGTGATCATCGTCTATGGCCCGGTTGACCATGGGCGGTCAACGGACTTCTTGGCCGAGCTAAAGTCTAAGGTGGAGCGATGCACTACTCTGGTTTTAGTGGCCCACGATTTCAACCTTATTCAACAAGAGGCTGACAAAAGCTCCCCTAGTGTCGACTGGGTGCGTATGTGCCTGTTCAACAACTACATCACTGATATGGCTCTACCTGAGATAGCCCGTGTAGGGCTAGATTCACGTGGACTAGTAAACAGGTGGACCCTACCTGGAGCATGCTGGATAGGGTCTTGGTGTCTACCTAGCGGAAGATTATGTTCCCAATGTGATCGCCTAGGGTGGTCACTCGGATTGGCTCCGACCACGTCCCCCTGTTGTTTTCGTCCAGGGAAGGGTCTCCACCGTGGTCGAGGCGCTTCCACTTTGAACCATCATGGCTGCTACAACCGGGTTTTTTTGAGATGGTCTGACGCCGATGGGTATAAGCTTTGGCCAATCCGCCATGGACCTTCTCTGCTATGGATATCTGGCACCATTGCTCTAAAATCACGCACCGGCCAGTTTATGAGTGGTGGGGCGCCTGATACGTCTCCAACTTATCTATAATTTTTTATTGTTTTATGTTATTATATTACTAATATTAGATTCTTTTTATGCACTTTATATCATTTTTGGGAACTAACCTATTAACCTATTGCCTAGTGCCTGTTGTTGTTTTCTGCTTGTTTTTGGTTTTCCAGAAAATCTGTACCAAACAAGGTCCAGCCGCTATGAAACTTTTGATGATTTTTTCTAGACATAAGTGACCCTTGAAGCTTTGGGAGGAGACTAGATGCGAAACGGGGAGATGACAGGGCAACAGGGTGCGCCTTAGGGGGTAGGAATGCCTTGATGCCTTGTGGGCTCCATGTGGCTCCGTCTGACCTAATTCCACTTCTATAAATTCTCAAATGTTGGGAAAACCCTAGAGAGCCACCCAAAACAATCTTTCCACCGCCGCAACCTTCTGTTCTTCTGCGATCCCATATGGAGGCCTTTTCCGATACTCTGCCAGATCGATCACGGAAGACTTCTACATCACCCTTTCCGCCCTTCCGATGATTTGTGAGTAGTTCACCACAGATCGACGAGTGCATAGCTGCTACGTCTTGAGCTTGCGTTGGTTTTCCCCGAAGAGGAAGGGATGATGCAGCAGAGTAGCGTAAGTATTTCCCTTAGTTTTTGAGAACCAAGGTATCAATCCAGTAGGAGCCCATGCTCAAGTCCCTCGTACATGCACAAAGCGATAGCTACTCGCAACCAACGCGATTAGGGGTTGTCAATACCTTCACGGTCACTTACGAGAGTGAGATATGATAGATATACTATTTTTGGTATTTTTGGTATAAAGATGCAAAGTAAAAAGTAAAAGCAAAGGAAAAAGCAAAGCAAGATTAAAGTGATGGAGATTGATATGATAAGAATAGACCCGGGGGCCATAGGTTTCACTAGTGGCTTCTCTCAAGAGCATAAGTATTCTATGGTGGGTGGACAAATTACTGTTGAGCAATTGACAGAATTGAGCATAGTTATGAGAATATCTAGGCATGATCATGTATATAGGCATCACGTCCGTGACAAGTAGATCGAAACGATTTTGCATCTACTACTATTACTCCACTCATCGACCGCTATCCAGCATGCATCTAGAGTATTAAGTTAAAAACAGAGTAACGCCTTAAGCAAGATGACATGATGTAGAGAGATAAATTCATGCAATGTGAAATAAACCCCATCTTGTTATCCTCGATGGCAACGATACAATATGTGCCTTGCCGCCCCTTCTGTCACTGGGTAAGGACACCGCAAGATCGAATCCAAAGCTAAGCACTTCTCCCATGGCAAGAACTACCAATCTAGTTGGCCAAACCAAACGAATAATTCGAAGAGACTTTCAAAGATAACCAATCATACATAAAAGAATTCAGAGAAGATTCAAATATTATTCATAGATAGACTTGATCATAAACCCACAATTCATCGGTCTCAACAAACACACCGCAAAAAGAAGATTACATCGAATAGATCTCCACAAGAGAGGGGGAGAACTTTGTATTGAGATTCAAAGAGAGAGAAGAAGCCATCTAGCTACTAACTATGGACCTGAAGGTCTGAGGTAAACTACTCACACTTCATCGGAGAGGCTAGGATGATGTAGAAGCCCTTCATGATGATGGCCCTCTTCCGGCGGAGCTCCGGAACAGGCCCCAAGATGGCATCTCGTGGATACAGAAAGTTGCGGCGGTGGAATTAGGTTTTTGGCTCTTCTTCTGATCGTTTGGGGGTACGTGTGTATATATAGGAGGAAGAAGTACGCCGGAGGAGCAATGAGGGGCCCACGAGGCAGGGGCGCGCCCCCCCACCCTCGTGACTGCCTCTTTTGTTCCTTGGAGCAGGGTCCAATTCTCCTGGATCACGTTCGGTGAGAAAATCACGTTCCCGAAGATTTTATTCCATTTGGACTCCGTTTGATATTCCGTTTCTTCGAAACACTGAAATAGGCAAAAAACAGCAATTCTGGGTTGGGCCTCTGGTTAATAGGTTAGTCCCAAAAATAATATAAAAGTGGAAAATAAAGCCCAATATAGTCCAAAACAGTAGATAATATAGCATGGAGCAATCAAAAATTATAGATACGTTGGAGACGTATCAGGCATCCCCAAGCTTAATTCCTGCTCGTCCTCGAGTATGTAAATGATAAAAAGAGAATTTTTGATGCGGAGTGCTACTTGGCATAATTTCAATGCAAATCTTATTAATTGTGGTATGAATATTCAGATTTGAAAGATTCAAGACAAAAGTATATATTGACATAAAAAATAATAATACTTCAAGCATACTAACAAAGCAATTATGTCTTCTCAAAATAACATGGCCAAAGAAAGTTATCCCTACAAAATCATATAGTCTGGCTATGCTCCATCTTCACCACACAAAGTATTCAAATCATGCACAACTCCGATGACAAGCCAAGCAATTGTTTCATACTCTAACTTTTTCAAAACCTTTTCAATCTTCACGCAATACATGAGCGTGAGCCATGGATATAACACTATAGGTGGAATAGAATGGTGGTTGTGAAGAAGACAAAAGGAAGGGGAAGATAGTCTCACATCAACTAGGCGTATCAACGGGCTATGGAGATGCCCATCAATAGATATCAATGTGAGTGAGTAGGGATTGCCATGCAACGGATGCACTAGAGCTATAAATGTATGAAAGCTCAACAAAAGAAACTAGTGGGTGTGCATCCAACTTGCTTGCTCACGAAGACCTAGGGAAATTTTTGAGGAAGCCCATCATTGGAATATACAAGCCAAGTTCTATAATATAAAATTCCCACTAGTATATGAAAGTGACAACATATGAGACTCTCTATATGAAGAACATGGTGCTACTTTGAAGCACAATATATGAGACTCGCTATATCATGGTGCTACTTTGAAGCACAAGTGTGGAAAAAAAGATAGTAGCATTGCCCCTTTTTATTTATTTTCTTTTTTTGGGCCTTCTTTTTTTTCTTTGGCCTTTCTCTCTTTTTTTGTTGGGATAATGCTCTATTGAATGATGATCATCACACTTTTATTTATTTACAACTCAATGATTACAACTCGATTCTAAAACAAAGTATGACTCTATATGGATGCCTCCGGCGGTGTACCGGGATATGCAATGAATCAAGAGTGACAAGTATGAAGAAATTATGAACGGTGGCTTTGCCACAAATACTATGTCAACTACATGATCATGCTAAGAAATATGACAATGATGAATGTGTCATGATGAACTAGATGGTGGAAAGTTTCATGGCAATATATCTCGGAATGGCTATGGAAATGTCATAATAGGTAGGTATGGTGGCTGTTTTGAGGAAGGTATATGGTAGGTGTATGATACCGGCGAAAGGTGGGCGGTATTAGAGAGGCTAGCAAAGGTGGAAGGGTGAGAGTGCGTATAATCCATGGACTCAACATTAGTCATAAAGAACTCATATACTTATTGCAAAAATATAGAAGTTATCAAAGCAAAGTATTACGCGCATGCTCCTAGGGGGATAGATTGGTAGGAAAAGACCATCGCTCGTCCCCGACCACCACTCATAAGGAAGACAATCAATAAACAAATCATGCTCTGACTTTGTCACATAACGGTTCACCATACGTGCATGCTACGGGAATCACAAACCTTAACACAAGTATTCTTTAAATTCACAACTACTCAACTAGCATGACTTTAATATTATCACCTCCATATCTCAAAACAATTATCATGCTTCAATCTTTTCTTAGTATTCAACACACTCAAAAGAAAGTTTCACAAATCTTGAATACCAAGCATATTATTATTAAGCAAATTACCATGCTATTAAGAGACTCTCAAAATAATTTAAGTGAAGCATGAGAGATCAATAGTTTCTTTAAAACAAATCCACCACCGTGCTCTAAAAGATCTAAGTGAAGCACATAGAGCAAAATTATAACACTCAAAAGATATAAGTAAAGCACACAGAGTAAAACTACTTAGCTCAAAAGATATAAGTGAAGCACATAGAGCAAAATTATAACGCTCAAAAGATATAAGTGAAGCACCTAGAGCAAAATTATCTAGCTCAAAAGTTATAAGTGAAGCACATAGAGTATTCTATCAAATTTTAATTCATGTATGACTCTCTCAAAAGGTGTGTACAGAAAGGATGATTGTGGCATACTAAGACACAAAGACACAAATAATAAAAGACGCTCCAAGCAGAACACATATCATGTTGGTGAACAAAAATATAGCTCCAAGTAAATTACCGATGGAAGTGGGCGAAAGAGGGGATGCCTTCCGGGGCATCCCCAAGCTTTGACTTTTTGGTCTCCTTGGATTATCTTGGGGGTGCCATGGGCATCCCCAAGCTTAGGCTCTTGCCACTCCTTGTTCCATGATCCATCAAAAGAATTCACCCAAAACTTGAAAACTTCACAACACAAAACTCAAAATAGAAGACTCGTGAGCTCTGTTAGTGAAAGAAAACAAAAGACCACTTCAAGGTACTGTAATGAACTCATTATTTATTTATATTTGTGTTAAACCTACTGTATTCCAACTTATCTATGGATTATAAACTATTTTACTAGCCATAGATTCATCAAAATAAGCAAACAACACACGAAAAATAGAATCTGTCAAAAACAGAACAGTCTGTAGTAATCTGTAGCTAGCGCAAGATCTGGAACCCCAAAAATTCTAAAATAAATTTCTGTACGTGAGGAATTTATCTATTAATCATCTTCAAAAAGAATTAACTAAATAGCACTCTTAAAATAAAAATGAAAGCAGTTCTCGTGAGCGCTAAAGTTTCTGTTTTTTACAGCAAGTTCAACAAGACTTTCCCCAAGTCTCCCCAACGGTTCTACTTGGCACAAACACTAATTAAACACAAAAAACACAACCAAAACAGAGGCCAATTTATTTATTACTAAACAGGAGCTAAAATCAAGGAATAAAAATAAAATTGGGTTGCCTCCCAACAAGCGCTATCGTTTAACGCCCCTAGCTAGGCATAAAAGCGAGGATAGATCTAGGTATTGCCATAATAGTAAGATAGATTATTAAAACTCATTTCATATTCTCTACGTTCGGCAGCAAGATTTCTTTGAGGCAAGCAAAAGTAATCAAAAGGACTAAATTTAACGGGACAAAAGTCCCCAAGATCAACCTTGGGAGGTATAGGTTCCTCCTTTGGTCCTTCGTAATGCACAACCAATTCATCATTATAAGCATTCTTTTGACAGAACTTTGTAAGACTATATTCAATAGAATATCCTAGATCATTATTTCGAATAGCCAAATCTTCATTAAGTTCAGAAATTCTATCAACTAAAACATTGGTAGGGACCCTTCTTCTAAGATTTTCATTGAAAGCAACATAATCTAGAGATTGAAAACGCATTATTTCTTCTTGATCAAAGAGGATAGTTTCTATGGGAGGATGGCAAGCATCCACCCTATAATGCGCAAAGATTTTTTTGGCTTCTCTTATTATGAATCTAAACTCATGAGCTAAAAAGATAGTAGCGGCACGCTTAACAGAGGAATGCTCAATATTAGAAAATTCCAGAAAAATCCTTTGTATGGAAGGATGCATGTGCATGAATTGTCTTTCAAGTTCAACTACAAGCATGGCAATAGCGTCCACAAGACTACTAGTTCTGTGAAGGATAGAACTACCCATAGAAGTTAAAGCACCGGCACAAGTAAAGAAATCTTGAATAACTCCTTTTCCAATAATATTACCACTAGCAACACGGAATTTTTTTGTATGAAAGATGGTAGGTTCTTTAGCAGGAGCATCAGAATTTTCCATGATATTTTTATCGCCCATATTGGTGATAACTTCCCCAATTTCAGACATAACGACAAGCGAGCAAACTAGCACACGAGCAAACAAGAGGCAAACGAGCAAAAAGAGGCAAATAGAGAGGGAGGATAGAGAGAGAGGGTGAATAAAATGGCAAGGGTGAATTGGGGGGCGAGGAAAACGAGAGGCAAATGGCAAATAATGTAATGCGAGAGATAGGGATTGTGATGGGTACTTGGTATGTTGACTTTTTGCGTAGACTCCCCGGCAACGGCGCCAGAAATCCTTCTTGCTATGTCTTGAGCTTGCGTTGGTTTTCCCTGAAGAGGAAGGGATGATGCAGCAGAGTAGCGTAAGTATTTCCCTCAGTTTTTGAGAACCAAGGTATCAATCCAGTAGGAGCCCACGCTCAAGTCCCTCGTACATGCACAAAGCGATAGCTACTCGCAACCAACGCGATTAGGGGTTGTCAATACCTTCACGGTCACTTACGAGAGTGAGATATGATAGATATACTATTTTTGGTATTTTTGGTATAAAGATGCAAACTAAAAAGTAAAAGCAAAGTAAAAAGCAAAGCAAGATTAAAGCGATGGAGATTGATATGATGAGAATAGACCCGGGGGCCATAGGTTTCACTAGTGGCTTCTCTCAAGAGCATAAGTATTCTACGGTGGGTGGACAAATTACTGTTGAGCAATTGACAGAATTGAGCATAGTTATGAGAATATCTAGGCATGATCATGTATATAGGCATCACGTCCGTGACAAGTAGATCAAAACGATTCTGCATCTACTACTATTACTCCACTCATCGACCGCTATCCAGCATGCATCTAGAGTATTAAGTTAAAAACAGAGTAACGCCTTAAGCAAGATGACATGATGTAGAGAGATAAATTCATGCAATATGAAATAAACCCCATCTTGTTATCCTCGATGGCAACGATACAATACGGGCCTTGCCGCCCCTTCTGTCACTGGGTAAGGACACCGCAAGATCGAACCCAAAGCTAAGCACTTCTCCCATGGCAAGAACTACCAATCTAGTTGGCCAAACCAAACGGATAATTCGAAGAGACTTTCAAAGATAACCAATCATACATAAAAGAATTCAGAGAAGATTCAAATATTATTCATAGATAGACTTGATCATAAACCCACAATTCATCGGTCTCAACAAACACACCGCAAAAAGATTACATCGAATAGATCTCCACAAGAGAGGGGGAGAACTTTGTATTGAGATTCAACGAGAGAAGAAGCCATCTAGCTACTAACTATGGACCCGAAGGTCTGAGGTAAACTACTCACACTTCATCGGAGAGGCTAGGATGATGTAGAAGCCCTCCGTGATGACGGCCCTCTTCCGGCGGAGCTCCGGAACAGGCCCCAAGATGGGATCTCGTGGATACAGAACGTTGCGATGGTGGAATTATGTTTTTGGCTCTTCTTCTGATCGTTTGGGGGTACGTGTGTATATATAGGAGGAAGAAGTACGCCGGAGGAGCAACGAGGGGCCCACGAGGCAGGGGGGCGCGCCCTTGGGGGGGGGAGCCCCCACCCTCGTGACTGCCTCTTTTGTTCCTTGGGCAGGGCCCAAGTCTCCTAGAACATGTTCGGTGAGAAAATCACATTCCCGAAGATTTTATTCCGTTTGGACTCCGTTTGATATTCTGTTTCTTCGAAACACTGAAATAGGCAAAAAACAACAATTCTGGGTTGGGCCTCCGGTTAATAGGTTAGTCCCAAAAATAATATAAAAGTGGAAAATAAAGCCCAATATAGTCCAAAATAGTAGATAATATAGCATGGAGCAATCAAAAATTATAGATATGTTGGAGACGTATCAATAGCTATTAGCTAGATATCTTCTTTTTTCTTTTTAATCTTCAATACCATGTTCTCCATGATCTCCATGGATTTCTATTCGATGTAATCTTCTTTTGCGGTGTGTTTTTGGGATCCGTTGAATTGTGGGTTTATGCTCAGATTATTCATTCAAAGTAATTGAGTCTTTTCTAAACTTTATTATGCATGATTTTTATAGCTTTGTATTTCTCTCTGATCTATCTGTTTGATTTGGCCAACTAGATTGATTTATCTTCAGTGGGAGAGGTGCTTTGTAATGGGTTCAATCTTGCGGTGTCTACACACAGTGATAGTTGGGGTAGCAAGGCACGTATTTGTATTGTTTTCATTATGGAAAACGGCGGATTTTAATCATATTGCTTGGTTTTATTCTATCTAAATCATTTCATCTTGCTTAAAGCGTTACTCTATTTGTCATTAACTTAATACCATAGATGCATGCAGGAGTTGGTTGATTGGTGGAGTAATAGGAGTAGATGCAGGCAGGAGTTGGTCTACTTGTCATGGACGTGATACCTACATATATGATCATTGCCATAAATAACATCATAACTATGTACTTTTCTATCAATTTTCCAACAGTAATTTGTCTACCCACCATATGCTATGTTTGGAGATAGAAGCCTCTAGTGAAAACTATGGCCCCCGGGCCTACTTCTATCATCGTACTAAGACAAAAATACCTTACTACAATTTATTTACTTTTATTTTACTTTGCAATTTATATATCTACCATTACCAGATTTAATCCTTGTAAGTAACAAGTTCAAGGGGATTGACAACCCTCTCCCGTGTTGGCTGCATGTATTTGCTCTTGTGTGTGCAGGTGTTGTTTGACTAGGATTTGTGTGGTTCTCCTATTGGTTCGATAACCTTGGTTCTCACCAAGGGAAATACTTATCAGCTAGTATATTGCTTCACCCATTCTCTTAGGGGGAAATCCCAACGCAGATCACAAGTAGCAGAAATAATTTCTAGGAGCTGGCCTTAGGGCCCGCAAAGGGGCTCTGATGGACCAGACTAAGGCACTGGATGTGGTTGCTGATGTGGTTGGCCTATTAACTGATGATTGGCTTAGGCGGTACTCCCTTCAGTCCTCATTGATGGAGTCGTCAAGGGAGAGGGATTGTTCTCGCAAGGCCATGGGGGATAGAAGTGGCTCCTCCAAGGTGATGCCAATACAACATACTTCCAGGCGATTGCCAATGGGCGACGCCGGAAGTGATCTATCCCATGTCTCTGGGAGGAAGACACCTTCCTGGAACACCCGAACGATATTAGATCTCACATTCACTCCTACTTTAAGGGGATCTTTACGGCGAAACCCCATGGTGGGGTTTATTTGGTGGAGAACTTCTGGCCGCTCACGGATAGGGTCTCTGACATTGAGAATGCGGAAGTAAAACTCTTGCATTCTCGCCTGAAGAGGTTCGCAGGGCTATTGCCTCTATGAAGGTGGGGTCAGCATCAGGGCCAAATGGCTTGCTGGTGGCCTTCTTCAGAAATTCTGGAATGTCCTGAAACATGTGATCATGCCGATGTTCCATGAATTCTATATTGGGACTTCCGACATGTCTCAAATAAATTTTGGCGTCATTACCCTGATCCCCGAAGGGTAGTTCGGGCTACGGACATTAGACAGTTAAGACCTAGCATGATGATTAATGTACTTGAACACATCTTCTCCAAAGTCTGCGCGACATGACTAGCCCCTATAGCGGAGTGATACGTCTCCAATGTATCTATAATTTTGATTGTTCTACATTGTTATATTATCATTCTTGGATGTTTTACAATCATTTTATTGCAACTTTATATCATTTTTTGGGACTAACCTATTGACATAGTGCCTAGTGCCAGTTGCTGTTTTTTGCTTGTTTTTACTTCACAGGAAATCAATATCAAACGGAGTCCAAACGCAGTGAAACTTTTTGGAGAATTTTTATGGACCAGAACACCCAGGATGGGTGATGACCCACAAGTATAGGGGATCTATCATAGTCCTTTCAATAAGTAAGAGTGTCGAACCCAACGAGGAGCAGAAGGAAATGATAGGCAGTTTTTAGTAAGGTATTCTCTGCAAGCACTGAAATTATCGGTAACAGATAGTTTTGTGATAAGGTAATTGGTAGCGAGTAGCAAGTAATAAAAGTAAATAAGGTGCAGCAAGATGGCCCAATCCTTTTTGTAGCAAAGGATGAGCCTGGACAAACTCTTATATGAAGGAAAGCGCACCCGAGGAAACATGAGAATTATCGTCAAGCTAGTTTTCATCACGTTCATATGATTCGCGTTCGGCATTTTGATAATTTTATATGTGGGTGGACCGGTGCTTGGGTGCTGTCCTTACTTGGATAAGCATGCCACTTATGATTAACCCCCATTGCAAGAATCCGCAACTACAATAGAAGTATTAAGGTAAACCTAACCATAGCATGAAACATATGGATCCAAATCAGCCCCTTAGGAAGCAACGCATAAACTAGGGTTTAAGCTTCTGTCACTCTAGCAACCCATCATCTACTTATTACTTCCTAATGCCTCCCTCTAGGCCCAAACAATGGCGAAGTGTCATGTAGTCGATGTTCACATGACACCACTAGAGGGATGACAACATACGTCTCATCAAAATATTGAACAAATACCAAATTCAGATGACTACTAATAGCAAGACTTCTCCCATGTCCTCAGGAACAAACGTAACTACTCACAAAGCATATTCATGTTCATAATCAGAGGGGTATTAATATGCATAATGGATCTAAACATATGATCTTCCACCAAGTAAACCAACTAGCATCAACTACAAGGAGTAATCAACACTACTAGCAACCCACAGGTACCAATCTGAGGTTTGGATACAAAGATTGGATACAAGAGATGAACTAGGTTTTGAGATGAGATGGTGCTGGTGAAGATGTTGATGGAGATTGACCCCTCCCGATGAGAGGATCGTTGGTGATGATGATGGTGATGGTTTCCCCCTCCTGGAGGTAAGTGTCCTCGGCAGAACAGCTCCGCCGGAGTCCTAGATTGGTTCCGCCAAGGTTCCGCCTCGTGGCGGCGGAGTCTCATCCCGAAAGCTTGCTTATGATTTTTTCCTCGACTTAAGACTCCATATAGCAGAAGATGGGCATTGGAGGGCCACCAGGGGGCCCACGAGGCAGGTGGCGCGCCCAGGGGGGTAGGGCGCTCCCCCACCCTCATGGCTGGTGGGTGGCCCCCCTCTGGTACTTCTTGCACTCAGTATTTTTTATATATTTTGGAAATAACTTCCATGAAATTTCAGGACTTTTGGAGCTGTGCAGAATAGGTCTCTAATATTTGCTCCTTTTCTAGCCCAGAATTCGAGCTGCCGGCATTCTCCCTCTTTATGTAAACCTTGTAAAATAAGAGAGAATAGGCATTAGTATTGTGACATAATGTGTAATAACAGACCATAATGCAATAAATATCGATATAAAAGCATGATGCAAAATGGATGTATCAACTCCCCCAAGCTTAGACCTCGCTTGTCCTCAAGCAAAAGCCGAAGTCGAAAAATATGTCCACATGTTTAGAGATAGAGGTGCCGATAAAAATAAAATATAGACATGAGGGCATCATGATCATTCTTATAACAACAACATATATTAGAGACCTACTTGGGGCAAAACAGGGTTTAGTATATAGGTAGATATGGTGGACTCTCACGACAAAACTGGGTTTAGGGATATTTGGAAGTACAAGTAGTATCTCTACTTGGTGCAAAGAAATTGGCTAGCATGAGAGGGAAAGACAAGCTCAACATGTTGGATGATCCATGACAATATAATTCATCTCAGATGTAAGAAAATATAACCCATTATGTTGTCTTCCTTGTCCAACATCAACTCTTAGCATGTCATACTTTAATGAGTGCTCACAATCATAAAAGATGTCCAAGATAGTATATTTATATGTGAACCTCTCTTTCATTATTACTTCCTATTAATTGCAACAATGACCAAAACTATGTTTGTAAACTCTCAACAACTTTTATTCATCATACTCCTTATATGTGAGCTCATTACTCTCCATAAGATCCATATGATCTCTTTATTTCTTTTTATTTCTTCTTTTTTATTTTATTTAATTCCCTCAAGATCATAGCAAAATAATCAAGCCCTTGACTCAACACTAATCTTTATTATATAGCTCATGGACTCGATTACATAGAGGGATCATAAAGCAAAACTCACAACTAGATCATACTAAAACTTTATTCTACTAGATCAAGATATTATCAAAAGGATCGAACTAAGAAAAATGGTAAAGATAAAAGTGATGGTGATACGATACCGGGGCACTCCCCCAAGCTTGGCAGTTGCCTAGGGGAGTGCCCATACCCGTGTGATTATGTGTCCTTTGTTGATGAAGAAGGCGTGGGTTTTTTTTTGATGGCATAGGCTTCTTCCTTAATTTGCGCTTGAGGACAAAATTTTGATCCCTTAGATCATCGATCTCCTGCTCAAGGCTTAATATCTTCTTGCATAATTCCTGTTTGTTTTCCTGCAAGAGGCGAAAAGGGATAAACTCGATCTTAGGTTTCTTTGCTCTATCAGGGAGGCTTGACTTTTTGAACTCCACATGCATGTCCCAGGTTGAGGTAATGGGACTTCATCTTCATCTGAGCTCGTCTCCTCTTTTCCCTTGGGTTCATAGTCCTCTTTTTCTTCCCTAGTCCAACCACAATGCTCCACGTCCCCATAGACCTTAGGAGCTGCGAGGTAATCAGCCACATAGCTTTGTCCTTCCGAATCCTGGGACGACATATTGCTCTAATCTGCAGCAGGAATAGCTAGAAACAAAGACAGAGGATATTTGCGTGATACGGTGGTCAAAACCTTCGGGAGATTGTATAATGATTTTTTACCGACCAAAAGAAGTATCGTGCAAGAAAACGGAGTCCGGAAGGCGCACGAGGTGCCCACGAGGGAGGGGGCGTGCCCTCCACCCTCGTGGAAGCCTCGTGTCCTTTCCGGTCTGCTCCTTATTTTCCTATTTTCTTAAATATTCCAAAATAGAGAAAATTGCCATTAGAACTGTTTTGGAGTCGGTTTACTTACCATACCACATACCTATTCCTTTTCGGAATCTGAAATGTTCTGGAAAGTGTCCCTTATGTGTTCCTCCGGGTTACGGTTTCAATAATATTGGTTTCAACATTTATGGGATTACCCGAGATAAAATGTTTGATTCTTTGACCGTTCACCACCTTTGGATTTGTGCCTTCGAAGTTGTTGATTTTTATGGCACTGGAATGATAGACCTCCTCGATAACGTAAGGACCTTCCAGGGGAATTACCATGGGTTTTGATCTTTCTTCCCTCATTGAACCAATTGAGGGTTTAGATAGCTTAAAATTACCTGATGGTTCTGTGGTGAATGATCACTCACAAATGGAGGGCATTATGTGGAATTGTTTTAAAAAACAGAATGGGTTCTTCTAGGGGAATTACCATGGGTTTTGATCTTTCTTCCCTCATTGAACCAGTGGAGGGTTTAGATATTCTCACTAAGCCTTTTGAGAAGGAGGAAATGGACAAGATTGTCAAGCATATGCTAGTTGATAAAGCTCCAGGCCCAGATGGTTTTAATGGTCTCTTCTTCAAAAGGTGCTCGCACATTATTTCTCAAGATTTTTATGAACTGGCCCAGGCTTTCTTTGATGGCACTGCTCATCTGGAAAATATCAATGATTCATATATCACTCTGGTGCCTAAGAAGCCTTCACCTAAAGAGGTGGGTGATTTTAGGCCTATCTCTTTAACAAGAATGGGTCTTAAGTTCCTATCCAAGATGGCAGCCAATAGGTTTCAACAGGTGATTATGCAGTGTGTTCACAAGAACCAGTATGGGTTCATAAAAAGCAGAACAATTCAAGACTGTATTGGGTGGACTTTTGAGTATTTACACCAGTGTCACCAGTCCAAGAGACCAATAGTGATTCTTAAATTGGATTTTGAGAAGGCTTTTGATTCCCTTGAGCATGAGGCAATTATGCAAATATTGAGATATTGGGCTTCAATGAGAAGTGGATTCTTTGGATGAAGCAGCTTTTGTCCACAGGTACCTCATCTGTTCTGCTTAATGGAGTTCCTGGTAGGAAGTTCATATGTAAAAAGGGTGTCAGACAGGGTGATCCAGTCTCTCCCCTCCTTTTTGTCCTAGCTGCTGACCTACTGCAGACTGTAATCAATGACATGCTCAGAAGGGGCATTCTTCATCTTCCTATACCTTGTCATGACCAGGATTACCCTGTGATTCAGTATGCTGATGACACTTTGATTATCTTGCCTGCTGACAAGGACCAACTTATAGCTCTGAAAGACATGCTTAAGGTTTTCTCTATGTCAACTGGTCTTGATGTGAATTACCACAAATCTTTTATTATTCCCATCAATGTGGACACTGCTGTCATGACAGAATTAGCTGCTGCTTTTGGATGCCAGATTGGGAAAATGCCATTTACCTACCTTGGGTTGCCAGTAGGAACTACAAGGCCCAAAATGGTGGATTTTATGCCTTTGGTGGACTGCATGGAGAGGAGAATGACAGCTAGCTCCTCTTTTTTAAATCAGGGGGAAAGATTACAGTTTCTGAACTCTGCCTTGTCTTCTATGCCCATTTTCTTCCTTTGCAGCTTGGCTGTTCCTACTGGAATTCTAAAGAAATTGGAGAGAATACAGAGACAATGCCTCTGGAGGAAGAATAGGGGTGAGTCTACCCCCTCACTTGCTGCTTGGGACCTTATTTGCAGACCAAAAAACAAGGGAGGCCTTGGTATTCTTAATCTGGGTGTTCAGAATGTGGCACTTCTGCTCAAACATGCAAATAACTTCCTTAATAAAAAGGATCTCCCATGGGTGTCTTTAATTTGGGATTCCTACTATCATGGCAGAGTACCCCAAGGAACTTCTGATTGTGGCTCTTTCTGGTGGAAGGATATATGCAAGGTCATGCAAAACTTTAGGGAGTGTGCTTGGGTTCAGATACATGAAGGAGACACTGCCCTCATGTGGTCAGACAAGTGGCAGCTTGATGAACAGGTTTCTAGTCTCCAATCCAGATTTCCCAGGCTCTTTTCTTATGTTAAGGACCCCTGGATCACTGTTAAAGAGTTTTTGGACTCTCAGGACATGTTCCAGCACTTCCACCTTCCTTTGTCCAGCCAGGCTTTTGATGACCTGAACACTCTTCAGTCTTTGTTGGATGGCCACAATAGAGAACCTGGGTCCAAGGATATTTGGTTTTGGAGTGGCACTGCCAAGGGATACTCACCAAATTTGTTTTACTCACATACTTTTGTGTTAGAGTCCTTCAACCATTTGACAGCTTGGATCTGGAAGTCCTCATGTACAATGAAAATAAAAGTATTTGCTTGGATGCTTATTATGGATAGGTTAAACACCAAGGACATGGTGGAAAGGAGACATTGGCATTTGGAGGATGGAGTAAATTGTGTTCTTTACTTGGAACTACTTGCAAATTGATTGGTCATCTGGTGACTCTATGGCTGAGTTGGTTATCAATGCTAGCAGGAGCTTCAGGAAACCCTTCTTCACTGAAGTTGTCTTTATAGCATGCTGGAATATCTGGATTGTCAGGAATGCTAAGGTCTTCAGGCATGAGAGAGCTGGATTCAATAAATGGAGAAGTGCATTCATCCATGATATTACCTTAATGCAATATAGGGTGAAATCTGCCTATAAGGATGATCTCCTTAGATGGATCTCATTTCTGCCACCTTGAGGCCTGTAATTTTAACTTGTTTCTTCTCCTTCTTCCCTTAGAATAGCTTGATTACCTCTTGTAATCCCCCTTTGCACTTGTACTTGCACTCTCTTTTATAAAGTTTTAATATGCTGTGGGGGCTTTTCCCTACAGTTCCGAGTCAAAAAAACGTAAGGACCTTCCCATTTAGAGAGAAGTTTTCTGCAAAAAATCTTAAACGAGAGTTGTATAACAATACATAATCACCTACATTAAACTCACGCTTTGTATCCTTTTATCATGCCATCTTTTAACTTTTTCTTTAAACAACTTGGCAGTTTCATAAGCCCGGGTTCTCCATTCATCAAGTGAGCTAATGTCAAAAAGCCTCTTCTCACCAGCAAGTTTGAAGTCATAGTTGAGCTCTTTAATAGCCCAATATGCCTTATGTTCTAATTCAAGAGGTAAGTGACATGCTTTACCATAAACCATTTTATACAAAGACATACCCATAGGATTTTTATATGTAGTTCTATAAGCCCATAATGCATCATCAAGTTTCTTGGAGCAATTCTTTCTAGATCTATTAACAGTCTTTTGCAAAGTTAATTTGAGCTCTCTATTACCTAATTCTACTTGACCCCTAGACTGTGGGTGATAAGGAGATGCAATTCTATGATTAACATCATACTTAGCAAGCATTTTACGAAAGGCACCATGAATAAAGTGTGAACCACCATCAGTCATTAAATATCTAGGGACTCCAAACCTCGGTAAAATAACTTCTTTAAGCATCTTAATAGAGGTGTTATGATCAGCACTACCAGTTGGAATAGCTTCTACCCACTTAGTAACGTAATCAACAACAACTAAAATATGTGTATACCCATTAGAGGAAGGAAATGGTTCCATATAATCAAAGCCCCAAACATCAAATGGTTCAATAACAAGTGAATAATTCATAGGAATTTCTTAATGTCTACTAATATTACTGATTCTTTGACATTTATCACAAGACAAGACAAACTTACGGGCAGGCTTGAAGAGAGTAGGCCAATAAAAACCGGATTGCAATACCTTATGTGCAGTTCTATCTCCAGCATGGTGTCCTCCATAAGCTTCAGAGTGACACTTGCATAGGATCTATTCCTGTTCATGCTCAGGTACACAGTGTCTAATAACACCATCTACTCCTTCTTTATAAAGATGTGGGTCATCCCAAAAGTAATGCCTTAAATCATACAAGAACCTTTTCTTTTGCTGGTATGTGAAACTAGGTGGTATAAATTTAGCAACAA
Source organism: Triticum urartu (assembly GCF_056163025.1). Taxonomy (NCBI): domain Eukaryota; kingdom Viridiplantae; phylum Streptophyta; class Magnoliopsida; order Poales; family Poaceae; genus Triticum; species Triticum urartu. Next base: position 410,006,163 of record NC_141879.1, on the reverse strand, counting down.
TATAATTAGCATAATCAACATACCATGGAGCAGTCCGAGAAGCATTTATGACATTTAATTGTTCATCAGGAAAGCTATCATCAATAGGTAGTGGGTCATCAAGAACATTTTATAACCTAGACAAGTTGTCTGCAACGGGGTTCTCAGCTCCCTTTCTATCAATAATATGCAAGTCAAATTCTTGTAGTAGGAGAACCCATCTAATAAGTCTAGGTTTAGCATCTTTCTTTTCCATAAGGTATTTAATAGTAGCATGATCAGTGTGAATAGTTACTTTAGAATCAACAATATAAGGTCTGAACTTATCACAAGCAAATACAACTGCTAAGAATTCCTTTTCAGTGGTAGCATAATTACTCTGGGCATTCTCTAGAGTTTTACTAGCATACTGTATAACATTCAATTTCTTATCAACTCTTTGTCCGAGAACAACACCTACAACATAATCACTAGCATCACACATAATTTTAAAGGGTAAATTCCAATCAGGTGGCTGAACAATAGGTGCAGAAATTAATGCTTACTTAAGTATTTCAAATGCTTCTACACAATCATCATCAAAGACAAAAGGAATATCTTTTTGTAATAGGTTAGTCAGAGGCCGAGAAATTTTTGAGAGGTCCTTAATGAACCTCCTATAAAAATCGGTGTGACTGAGGAAGCTTCTTATACCTTTAATGTCCTTGGGACATGGCATCTTTTCAATAGCATCAACTTTAGATTTATCAACTTCAATGCCTCTTTCAGAAATTTTATGCCCCAAGACAATACCTTCATTAACCATAAAGTGGCATTTCTCCCAATTCAGAACAAGATTAGTTTCTTCATATCTCTGCAAAACTCGATCAAGGTTGCTCAAGCAATCATTAAAAGAGGATCCATAAACGGAGAAATCGTCCATGAAAACCTCACATATCTTTTCACAAAAGTCAGAAAATATAGCCATCATGCATCTTTGAAAGGTAGCAGGTGCATTAAATAAACCAAAAGGCATACGTCTATAAGCAAAAATACCGAAAGGGCAAGTAATGGTCTTTGCTTGATCATCAGCTGACACAGGTATTTGAGAGAAACCACAGTAACCATCTAGAAAGCAAAAATGTGTGTGTTTGGATAATCTTTCTAGCATTTGATCAATGAAAGGTAAGGGGTAATGATCTTTTTTAGTAGCCTTATTTAATTTGCGGAAATCAATTACTATCCTATAACCTATAATAATTATTTACGGAATCAATTCATCTTTATCTTTAGGAACAACAGTAATACCTCCCTTCCTAGGGACACAACGGACAAGACTTGCCCGCTGACTATCAGCAATGGGATAGATTGTACCTGCCTCAAGGAGCTTTAATATTTCCTTTCTTACCACTTCTTTCATCTTGGGATTCAGCCGTCGTTGGTGATCAATAACTGGTTTGGCGTCTTTCTCCAAATTTATTTTGTGTTGACATAGAGTGGGACTAATGCCCTTAAGAACATCAAGAGTATATCCAATAGCAGCACGGTGCTTCTTTAGAGTTTTCAATAATTTTTCTTCTTCATGCTCTGAAAGGTTAGCACTAATAATAACAGTATATATCTTCTTTTCATTAAGATAAGCATATTTAAGAGAATCAGGTAATGGTTTAAGCTCAAACACGGGATCACCCTTGGGTGGAGGAGGATCCCCTAGGATTTCAACAGGCAAATTGTGTTTCAGAATAGGTCCCTATTTAAAGAATACTTCATCTATTTCCCTTCTTTCGTTCATAAACATATCATTCTCATGGTCTAGCAAATATTGTTCTAAAGGATGATCAGGAGGCACAACAATAGAAGCAAGACCAATAATTTCCTCTTTGCTAGGCAATTCTTCATCACGGGGTTGTCTATGAAATTTAGAAAAATTAAACTCATGAGACATATCACCCAAACCAGTAGTAACAACATCCTTCTTGCAATCTATCTTAGCATTAACAGTATTCAAGAAGGGTCTGCCAAATATAATGGGACAAAAGCTATCTGGAGGGGAACCAAGAACAAGGAAATCAACAGGATATTTAGCCTTCCCACACAAGACTTCAACGTCTCTAACAATCCCAATTGGTGAAATAGTATCTCTATTAGCAAGCTTAATGGTAACATCGATATCTTCTATCTCAGCTGGTACAATATCATGCATAATTTCTTTGTATAAGGAAATAGGTATTTCACTAGCACTAGCACCCATATCACACAAGCCATGATAACAATGATCTCCTATTTTAACAGAAATAACATGCATGCCTACCACATGTCTATGTTTATCTTTAGCACCAGGTTTAGACATTCTAGCAGTCTCATCACAGAAATAAATAACATGCCCATCAATATTATCAGCGAAGAGATATTTAATAGTAGCAATATTAGGTTCAACTTTAACTTGCTCAGGAGGTGTATAAGTTCTAATATTACTTTTACGAACCACAGTTGAAGCTTTAGCATGATCATTTATTCTAACACGGAAAGGTGGTTTCTCAACATAAGCAGTGGGAACAATAGGATCATCATAAGTGATAACTTTTTCTTTAACTTTAATAGGTGCAACTACTTTCGTTTCAATGGGAGGATTATATTTGAACCACTTCTCCTTAGGGAGATCAACATGAGTAGCAAAGGATTCATGGAAAGAAGCTACTATCTCAGAGTCAAGTCCATATTTAGTGCTAAATTTACGGAAAACATCGGTATTCATAAAAGATTTAACACAATCAAACTTAGGTGTTATACCTGACTCCTTACCTTCATCGAGATCCCAATCTTCAGAGTTGTGTTTAATTCTCTCCAATAAATTCCATTTGAATTCAATAGTCTTCATCGTAAAGGAACCAGTACAAGAAGTATCGAGCATGGAGCGATTGTTGTCAGAAAGCCGAGCATAAAATTTTTGAATAATCATTTCTCTTGAGAGCTCATGATTGGGGCATGAATATAACATTGACTTAAGCCCCCCCCCAAGCTTGAGCGATGCTTTCTCCTTCGTGAGGCCAAAAAATATATCCATATATATATAATTACGATCACGATGAACAAGATGCATAGGATAAAACTTCTGGTGAAATTCCAATTTCAATCGCTTTAGTACCATGATCCCATATCATCACATAGCCTATACCATCTCAATGCATCTCCCTTTAAAGATAAAGCGAAAACCTTCTTCTTGATAACATCATCGGGCATACATGCAAGCTTAAATAACCACAAACTTCATCCACATAGATTAAGTGTAAGTCGGGATGTAATGTTCCATCTCCTACAAAAGGATTAGCTAGAAGTTTCTCTATCATACCCGAAGGAATTTCGAAGTAAACATTTTCATTTTCAGTAGGTCCAGTAGGTTGAGGAGAAACTATTTGCTCTACCGGTCGGGGTGAAGATACCCTGAACAAGCCCCTCAAAGGATTACTTTCCATAGTAACAAGTCACACTAAATTTCAGCACAGTATATAAATTTTTCCATACCAAATTGAACCTACCAAAGGCGCTTCACTCCCCGGCAACGGCGCTATAAAAGAGTCTTGATGACCCACAAGTATAGGGGATCTATAGTAGTCCTTTCGATAAGTAAGAGTGTCGTACCCAACAAGGAGCAGAAGGAAATGATAAGCAGTTTCAGTAAGGTATTCTCTACAAGTACTGAAATTATCGGTAACAGATAGTTTTGTGATAAGGTAATTGGTAACGAGTAGCAAGTAATAGTAAATAAGATGTAGAAAGATGACCCAATCCTTTTTTTAGCAAAGGAAAAGCCTGGACAAACTCTTATATGAAGGAAAGCGCTCCCGAGGACACATGGGAATTATCGTCAAGCTAGTTTTCATCACGTTCATATGATTCGCGTTCGGCACTTTGATAATTTTATATGTGGGTGGACTGGTGCTTGGGTGCTGTCCTTACTTGGATAAGCATGCCACTTATGATTAACCCCCATTGCAAGCATCTGCAACTACAACAGAAGTATTAAGGTAAACCTAACCATAGCATGAAACATATGGATCCAAATCAGCCCCTTACGAAGCAACGCATAAACTAGGGTTTAAGCTTCTGTCACTCTAGCAACCCATCATCTACTTATTACTTCCCAATGCCTCCCTCTGGGCCCAATCAATGGTGAAGTTTCATGTAGTCGATGTTCACATGACACCACTAGAGGGATGACAACATACATCTCATCAAAATATCAAACGAGTACCAAATTCACATGACTACTAATAGCAAGACTTCTCCCATGTCCTCAGGAACAAACGTAACTACTCACAAAGCATATTCATGTTCATAATCAGAGGGGTATTAATATACATAATGGATCTGAACATATGATCTTCCACCAAGTAAACCAACTAGCATCAACTACAAGGAGTAATCAACACTACTAGCAACCCACAGGTACCAATCTGAGGTTTGGATACAAAGATTGGATACAAGAGATGAACTAGGGTTTGAGATGAGATGGTGCTGGTGAAGATGTTGATGGAGATTGAACCCCTCCTGATGAGAGGGTCGTTGGTGATGACGATGGTGATGATTTCCCCCTCCCGGAGGGAAGTGTCCCCGGCAGAACAGCTCCGCCGGAGCCCTAGATTGGTTCTGCCAAGGTTCCGCCTTGTGGTGGCGAAGTCTCGTCCCGAAAGTTTGCTTATGATTTTTTCCTCGACGAAAGACTCCATATAGCAGAAGATGGGCATCGGAGGGCCACCAGGGGGCCCATGAGGTAGGGGGCGCACCCAGGGGGTAGGGCGCGCCCTCCACCCTCGTGGCTGGTGGGTGGCCCCCCTCTGGTACTTCTTGCGCTCAGTATTTTTCATATATTCTGGAAATAACTTCCACGAAGTTGCAGGACTTTTGGAGATGTGAAGAATAGGTCTCTAATATTTGCTCCTTTTCCAGCCTAGAATTCCAGCTGCCGGCATTCTCCCTCTTTATGTAAACCTTGTAAAATAAGAGAGAATAGGCATAAGTATTGTGACATAATGTGTAATAATAGCCCATAATGCAATAAATATCGATATAAAAGCATGATGCAAAATGGACGTATCAATGGGTTACAGAAGTACCAGAGGGGTGCCCCGAGGGGGGCACAACTCACCTGGGTGCCCTGGAGGCCCAGGCGCGCCCTGGTGGGTTGTGCCCACCTCGGTGGCCTCCCACACCGCCTCTTCACCCTATAAATTCCCAAATATTCCAAAAACCCCGAGGGTAACCTTAGATTAGAAGTTCCACCGCCGCAAGCCTTTGTAGCCACGAAAAACCAATCTAGACCCCGTTCCGGCACCCTGCCGGAGGGGGAAATCATCACCGGTGGCCATCTTCATCATCCCGGCGGCCACGATGATGATGAGGGAGTAGTCCACCCTCGGGGATGAGGGTTTGTACTAGTAGCTATGTGTTTAAACTCTCTCTCTCTTGTGTTCTTGAGATGTCACAATCTTGATGTATCATGGGCTTTGTTAATATAGTCGGATCATATGGTGTTTTCCCTTTGAAATTTCATTTTATAGGATTTAATACTTTTATGGATTTTAAAGCACTTGATATATGTCTTGCATATGAATACTCATGGTGACAATGGGGTATTATATTGATTCACTTGAGATATGTTTTGTCACTTAACACGCGGATTCCTGAGGTGACATTGGGGTAATCTATGCATATGGGTTGATGCACGTTCTCGTCTTTTGTTTCTCTGGTAGAAATCTTGGGGCACTCTTTGAGGTTCTTTCTATTGGATTGAGTATTATAATGCTCAATTTGTTTTGGTGTTATTTTAGTACGAACTCTTGATAGATCGATTGGAAAGAATAGATCAGTGTTATTTTAGGACAAACTCTTGATAGATCGATCGAAAAGAATAACTTGGTGTTATTTTAGTACGAACTATTGGATAGATCAATTGGAAAGAATAGCTACAAACAACTTCTTCTTATGTTCTCCGCTAGATAAGAACTTTGGAGCGATTCTTCATCTCACTTTGAGGGATGGTTATATGATGCAATTAGATTAGCATTGTCGAGAGATTGCACTAGCGAAAGTATGGACCCTAGGCCTTGTTTTCAAGCATTGCAATACCGTTTGTGCTCACTTTTGTTACATGCTACCTTGCTGTTTTTCATTGTCACTATCACAAAATCAATATCTACTATCATTACTACACTTGTATCACCATCTCTTCGCCGAACTAGTGCACCTATAGAAATTACCATTGTATTTGGTGTGTTGGGGACAGAAGAGACTCTTTGTTATTTCATTGCAGGGTTGTTTGAGAGAGACCATCTTCATCCTACACCTCCCATGGATTGATAAACCTTAGGTCATCCACTTGAGGGAAAATTGCTATTGTCCTACAAAACTCTGCGCTTGGAGGCCCAACACGAGTCTACAAGAATAAAGTTGTGTAGTAGACATCAAGATCTTTTCTGGCGCCGTTGTCGGGGAGGTGAGTGCTTGAAGGTATATCTTTAGATCTTGCTATCGAATCTTTTAGTTTCTTGTTTTATCACTAGTTTGGTTTATAAAAAGAAAATTACAAAAAATGGAATTGAGGTTGCCTCATATTATTTGTCTTTATAATGTCTTTCATGAAAATGATGGAAAGGAAAATTGTGCTCAATTGTTAGAAGAAGAATGCTATGAAATGTTTGGCATAGAATCCATGAATGATGAGCATGATTGCAATGTTGCTAGTATGAATTCATTTAACATCCATGATGCTAGTGATATGCAAAGCCATAAGCTTGGGGATGCTATGTTTGATTAAGATGATATTTTTATTCCCCCATGTTTTGATGTGCAAATTTGTTATAATGGTAGAATGCTCCTATTTATGTTGATTACAATGATGAATGTGGGTTTGGAAGAGTGTCAACTCTAGGTAATGATCCCACTAGTTTGGAGGGTGTTGAATCTTATCACAATGATGAAAGTGGATTTGGAGAGGTCATGACTTTATTTAGTGATGAATCCACTATTTTGGAAGAGATTTCAATTGATTATGAGAATAAAGTTGCTATCTATGATGATTATGGTGATGACATGTTTGCTATAAAGAATAATGATAATCATGAAACTTCTCGTCATGATTTTTAATTTTTAATCTCATGATAGTTATTTTGTTGAGTTTTCTCCCACCACTATTGATGGGAACAAATTTGCGTATGTGGAGCATAAGAAAATTTCTATGCCTGTGGATCATGAAAAGATTGCTTTATGTGATAGTTATATTGTTGAATTCATTCATGATGCCACTGAAAATTATTATGGGAGAGGAACATGTGATTCTACATATCTCAATAATATCAAGTTTCCTCTCTATGTGTTGAAAATCTTGAAGTTACACTTGTTTTGCCTTCCTATGCTAGTTGATTCTTGTTCCCATAAGTTGTTTGCTCACAAAAATATCAATGCATAGGAAGTGGATTAGACTTAAATGTTCTAGTCATTTTCTTCGTGATGCTCTCTTCATGTTTCAATTCTTATCTTTTATGCGAGCATCATTGAAATCATCATGCCTAGATAAAAGGTATTAAAGAAAAGCGCTTGTTGGGAGACAACCCAACACTTTTACCTACAGTTTTTGTGTGTTAACATGATTATGGTACTATAGTAATCATGTTTTACTGCTTTTGTTTCAATAAAGTGCCAAGTAAAGCCTTTTGGATAGTGTGGATGATAGTTGACTTGAATCTGTGCAAAAACAGAAACTTTTGTGCTCAGTCCAGGAATTTTGAAAATTCACTGGAAGGTACTTTTTGATCTGAATTTTTTAAAAGTTACATATACAAATTCCCTATGTTTTCCTAATTTTCAGAATTTTTGGAGTAGCAGAAGTATGGTTGTTTTCCAGATTATTACAGACTGTTCTGTTTTTGACAAATTCTTTTTTCAATGCATAGTTTGCTTGTTTCCTAGTTTCTATGGCTTATATTGCTCAATATAAATTGTGGAAATGATAAGGTATTGTAGTAATTGTGTGAGAACAATTATGAATCTTGTATTTGACAGTACCAAAGTGAACGATTTTTCTTTATCATACTAACCTATCTCACGAAGTTCCGTTAAGTTTTGTGCCATTGAAGTTTTCAAGTTTTGGGTGAGATATCGATATGAGGAGAATAAGGAGTGACAAGACCCTAATCTTGGGGATGCCCAAGGCACCCCCAAGGTAATATTCAAGGAAGATCCAAGCAACTAAGCTTGGGGATGCCTCGGAAGGCATCCCCTCTTTCGTCTCCAACATTATCGGTAACCATACTTGGAGCTATATTTTCATTCGTCGCATGATATGAGTTTTGCTCAGAGAGTCATTTTATTTTGTTAGGGTTTGCTTGCTGTTATTTATAATAATGTTTTGCGTCTTTCATTTCAATAAAAATGTCAAGTATCGCCTCTGCCATGCTTATTTTACAAGTCTATCTGTGGCTGTTTGAAAACAGAAAGTTTATCGCTGTTGCAAAAATTCTCCAGAAAATTCAGAATGTGATAAAATTTTGAAACTTTTTGCACAATAAGCTGTAATAAAGTTTCTACAATGTGGTAATTGTTCATAAATGTTTTGAGTTAGGGAAGTATGGTTCCTCGTGAATCCTTTACAAACTGTCCTGTTTAGACAGATTGCTGTTATGTTTGCATGGTTTGCATATGTTTGCTTGTTTAATGATTCTATTTGAGGATAGGAGTATTAAAAATTCAGTGGCATTTAGTATGCAATGTTAAATAATAATTTTAGTAATTTTCTACAGTAGAGAATGATAAGGTTGTGCATTGATTTATACTAACTTATCTCACGAGTTCTTGTTGAGTTTTGTATGGGTGAAGTTTTTGAGATTGAGGGAAAACCATGATATGAGAGGAATTAAGGAGACAAAAAAGCTCAAGCTTGGGGATGCCCAAGGCATCCTAAATCAACATTTCAAGAATTCTCAAGCATCTAAGCCTGGGGATGCCCCAGTAGGCATCCCACCTTTCTTCTTCAACAATTATTAATTAGTATCGGTTGAGACTAAGTTTTTGCTTCTTCACATAAGTTGTGCTATTCTTCGAATGTCATTTTGTTTTGTTTTGCTTGCTTTTTTAATAAAATACTTAGATCTAAAAGTTTTTAAATAAGAGAGAGTCCTCAAATAGCTACCCATTTACTTAACTACTCGTTTGATCTTCACTTATATCTTTCTGGAGTAGTTTGTCATTCACTCTCATGCTTTAGTTAGATTACTTTGAGAGATGAAATTTTTTATGCTCATGTTCTTCACTTAAATTTATTTGAGCTTGTCAAAAGAAATGGCATCATATGAAACTAGTCCCAAAGTGATAGATATTCAAGAGGGATATAATAAAAACTTTCATGAAGATCATTGGACATAATAAACTTGATTCTTTGTAATAGTTTTGCGATATGATGATATAATATGTGACTCATGTTAATAGTAATTGTTCTTTAGTAAGAATATTGGTGTTAAGGTTTGTGATTCCCTATGCAAGCACGAAAGTCAATATCGGTGTCAGTTATGCTTAATGCTCGCTTATGAGTTTCTTGGTTGGATGCTTCTCAATCTTTTTGCTAGCGTTCGCTTGTACTAAGTAGGAATACTACTTGTGCATCCAAAATCCTTAAACCAGTTTTTCCATATGAGTCCACTATACCTACCTATATGCGGTATTTTCGTGTCATTCTAAGCAAATTTGTATGTGTCATCTCTAATCTTCAAAATAAATTTCCTTTTTGTGTGCTCGTACCGCTCATGAAACAGTAGGTGGTGGCTGATATTTTTCCATGCTAGATGTGTTATTCTCAAGATGAGTGTTTATTCACTTGTCATTGCATGAGAGTACGACATAGGTATTAGGGATGCCCAGTCCTGAAATGAAAAATGAATTTACTTTATGTTGTCAAATAATAAATTCCTAGGAAAGTGTTGGTATGGACGACACCTGTGGATTCGGTTAGCCGTGGATTGTGAAAGTATGGTGGAAAAATGAATAAACTTTATTTTCTATTTGGGAACCGCCTATGATATATCTAGCATGGAAAGTATTGAGAACTACTTGATCGTTTTTGTTGACAGGAAAGGCATGCCACCCAAAAAAAACATCTCTCAATTTCCTCTTTGAGCTTTGGCACCTCTAAAATTCCCTACCCCCCTCTATGAAGGGTGAGGGAGTCCTGGATTAGGGGGTGTTCGGGTAGCCGGACTATACCTTCAGCCAGACTCCTGGACTATGAAGATACAAGATTGAAGACTTCATCTCGTGTCCGGATGGGACTTTCCTTGGCGTGGAAGGCAAGCTTGGCGATGCGGATATTCAAGATCTCCTACCATTGTAACCGACTCTGTGTAACCCTAACCCTATCCGGTGTCTATATAAACCGGAGGGTTGTAGTCCATAGGCAATCAACTCCATACACAACAATCATACCATAGGCTAGCTTCTAGGGTTTAGCCTCCTTGATCTCGTGGTAGATCTACTCTTGTACTACCGATATCATCGATATTAATCAAGCAGGAGTAGGGTATTACCTCCATTGAGAGGGCCCGAACCTGGGTAAAAAACATCGTGTCCCTTGTCTCCTATTACCATCCGGCCTTGACGCATAGTTCGGGACCCACTACCCGAGATCCGCCGGTTTTGACACCGACATTGGTGCTTTCATTGAGAGTTCCTCTGTGCCGTCACAATCAGGAAGGATGCCTCCTCCCGTCTTTAAAGATGGCGCCGTTGCTAAGGGAGCCTTGGCTGTCGGCCAAACCCTCCGGCTAGGTGGTTTCCTCATGACCGCCTGTTCGGCTATTGCGCCGAGGGTGACCTCTCGGGTCATCAAAAGCAACCTACACGTCAGCTCGGAGCTCGTCGAGCAGCTAGATCCAATGGAGCTCTCTTCTATAAACGAGCTCTTGGATCGCATCCCGCCCTAGGGGTCGCTACGGATTACGACCAGGTTGGGCTTAAACCCGACCTAAGAGAAATTAACTCTCCCCAAGTCACCCACCACGTTGCCGTGGTAGAGGCGCAGTGCGGCGACCCTTCATCTATTTTAAGGACTAGCTACGTCCGAATTCCCGACTCCTCCAAGCCGGATACCCGCGGAGAGGAGGATGTAACTCAAGACCTGAGCTTAGGATCAGGCAACGGGCTAGATTCGTTGGACAACATCCAAGAACCCGAACTTTAGAGTTCGGAAACTCTTCGGCCTCCGAATCTTGGATTGGGTGAGGTTTCAGATTCAACGGCACCCTCCCACCCGAACATAAGCGATCTCTCCCAAATCAGGCAGAGGCCCGAGGAAACAGTACATCATTACTAGGCCAGATTCCTCCTGGTTATGAACAGGATAAAGGATTGCCGCGAGGGAGACGCAATCCCAGTCGGGAAGCGCGCTGCACAGGAAAAATCGCACTAGATGTGGTGTTCGGCACGCCGGATAATTACAGGTCTGAAGAAGTCACGTTTCAGGTGGCCCCGTTCAAAAGAGGATATCACGCTTTACTGGGACGGGAAGCATTCTCAATCTTCCAAGCAATACCCCATTACGGGTACATGAAGCTTAAGATGCCCGGGCCGAACAGAATTATCACTCTAGCTAGTGATCCTGACGTAGCACTCCGCGCCGAAAACAAGACGGCCGCATTGGCCCTTGAGGCACTATCCGAAGCCTTAGCGGCCGAGGAACTGACTGCGCTGCGCTCCGTGGTTAATAGGCATGATGTGATACTCGATAAGAGATCCAAATCCACATCCTTCAAGCCAGCTGACGAAATAGTCAAATTCCAGGTCCATCCAACGGACCCCAATAAAACAGCTTCCATTGGGGCACGACTGAACCCTGATGTAGACACCGCACTGCAAGAGTTCCTACGAGAGAACTGGGACATTTTCGCCTGGCACCCTTCAGACATGCCAGGGATCCCACGCAGGATGGCCGAACACAGCTTAAATACCCTAAAAGGATTCAAACCTGTCAAACAAACCCTTCGGCGTTTTTCTGAACCCAAGAGACAGGCTATGGGAGAGGAGCTAGCCAAGCTATTGGAGGCCGGATTCATTAGAGACATAAAACATCCGGACTGGCTAGCAAACTTGGTGATGGTACCAAAGAAGGACAAATCCTGGCGCCTGTGTGTCGATTTTAAAGACCTCAACAAGGCTTGCCCAAAGGATCCCTTCCCCCTCCCCCGTATCGATCAAATTATAGATGCCACTACAGGACACGACTCGTTGTGTTTCCTCGACGCATACTCCGGATACCATCAAATCAAGATGGCAGAATCAGACCAAGCCGCAACAGCATTCATCACACCATACGGCCCATTCTGCTTCAACACAATGCCCTTTGGGCTGAAAAACGCCGGCGCAACATATCAGCGCATGATCCAGATATGTCTGGCAAATCAGATCGGCAAAACAGTGGAGGCGTATGTTGATGATGTGGTCGTCAAATCAAGACATGTCGAATCTCTAGTAGACGACTTGAGGCTTACATTCGATAACCTCCGAAAATATGACATCAAGCTCAACCCGGAAAAATGCGTCTTCGGCGTTCCAGCCGGAAAGCTCTTGGGCTTCATTGTATCCGGTAGAGGAATTGAAGCAAATCCAGCCAAGATCCGAGCTTTGTCACAATTGGATATCCCAAAGGACCTCAAACAAATACAAAAATTAACCGGATGCGTGGCGGCTTTAAGCCGCTTCATCTCCCGCTTGGGAGAAAAGGCACTACCCCTCTATCGCCTCCTTCGGCGCACCGAACACTTCGAGTGGACGGAGGCCGCCACGGCCGGACTTGATGAAATAAAAGCCATATTGGCAACAAACCCAGTCCTGGCCGCGCCGAACACCGGCGAACCAATGTTATTGTACATTGCAGCAACACATCAAGTTGTCAGCGCAGTGCTCGTTGTCGAGCGGGAAACAGATGGACACAAATTCCCCCTTCAAAGGCCGGTCTACTACGTATCCACTGTCCACACTCCATGCGAATCACGGTACCTGCATTATCAAAAGATTGCATACGCGGTATTCATGGCATCCCAGAAGCTACGACACTACTTTCAAGAGTGTTCCATAACAGTAGCCTCGAAAGTACCACTCAACGATATTATCAACAACCGCGACGCAACGGGCCGGATTGCAAAATGGGCCATCGAGCTTCTCCCGTTCGATATAACCTATAAGCCATGGCAAGCTATTAAATCGCAAGTTTTGGCCGACTTTGTCACAGAATGGACGGAGGCCGAGCTCCCTAAAGAGTACGACACATATTCAAACTGGATTATGCATTTCGACGGCTCCAAAATGTTGGCCGGACTGGGGGCTGGCGTCGTCCTGACGTCCCCCACAGGAGACACAGTCCAATATGTGCTCCAAATCATGTACATGGATTCCAACAATGCAGCCGAATATGAGGCCCTCCTACATGGTCTCCGGATAGCAGTATCCATGGGTATCCAGCGCCTAGAGGTACACGGGGATTCAAACCTCGCGATATCCCAAATAAATGGAGACTTCAACGCCAAGGACCCAAAAATGGCAGCTTACCGCAACGCCATCCTAAAAATGTCAGCTCGGTTCGAAGGGCTGGAGTTTCACCATATAGCCTGAGAAAACAATCAAGCAGCGGACGTCCTGGCACGCATCGGAGCAAAACGCAATGCAGTCCCCCCCAACATCTTTTTGGAAAGATTGTTCAAGCCATCCGTAGCATGGGAGGGGGAACCCGCAAATAACAGCCCAAACCCAGCCGCACCACTCGACGCCGAACAATCTGACACAATTGGAGGCTCTGCCAATGAAATTACACCTTCCGCCCACCTAATAATGGCGGTCATCGCCCCATGGACAGAACCATTCCTAGCCTATCTTACTAGGCAGGAACTCTCGGAGGACCAAAACGAGGCCCGCTGCATAGTGCGGCGATCTAAAGCATATAGAGTCCATGAGGGAGAGCTTTATAAGAAAAGCACTACCGGAGTCCTTCAAAGGTGCATCTCCGAAGAGGAAGGGCGGAACCTTCTGGCTGAAATTCATGCCAGACTCGGTGGTCACCACGCCGCTACTCGGTCCCTTGTTAGCAAGGCTTTCCGTACAAGCTTTTATTGGCCGACGGCCTGGGCAGACGCTCAGGACCTAGTCCAACGATGCGCTGGTTGCCAACTTTTTGCCAACCAAAGCCATATGCCACCCACCACACTCCAAACTATACCCATCACCTGGCCTTTTGCGGTCTGGGGGCTTGACATGGTCGGACCCCTTAAAGGTGGGACCGATAGGAAAAAATACTTACTGGTCATGGTGGATAAATTCACCAAATGGATAGAAGCCAAGCCTGTTAAAACGGCCGAATCCGGACCTGTGATAGACTTCATATCCGGGGTTGTACACCGTTATGGCGTCCCCCACAGCATCATAACCGATAACGGTACAAACTTTACCACCGACGAGGTAAAACTCTGGTGCAAAAACATGGGCATCAAGCTCGATTATGCTTCCGTCTATCACCCACAAACCAACGGCCAGGTCGAACGTGCAAATGGTCTTATCATGAGCGGCATTAAACCCAGACTGGTGCGGTCCCTCAAGGAATCTAACACGCACTGGGTAGAGGAGCTCAACTCCGTGCTATGGGGGCTGCGGACCACGCCAAATCGCACCACCGGATACACACCATTTTTTATGGTGTACGGCGCAGAGGCAGTTCTGCCCTGCGACATAATTCATGACTCACCTAGAGTCCGCATGTACGAAGAAAGAGAAGCCGAGCTCGATCGGCAGGACAACTTGGACGCCCTGGAGGAGGAGCGTGACGTGGAAAAAGCCCATTCCGCATTTTATCAACAGCAGGCCCGAAGATATCAAAGCAGAGAAGTACGGGCCAAAAATTACAATGTTGGCGAACTAGTTCTACGCCTGCCGGATAAGAAAAAGGACAAACTCAAGCCCAAGTGGGAAGGTCCATTCATAATCGACCAAGTCCTGACTGGCGGGGCGTACCGCCTGCGAGATGCGTCGGATAACCGACTCGAGCCGAACCCGTGGAACGCCACCCGTCTCCGAAGATTCTATGCCTAGCGCCGGACTCTGTGTTCGTCTCCTTCCTCTGTCCATTTTTTGCATTTTTCTGTCTTACATTTCTCTCCTTCCCCTCTTTTATTTTATAGCCCTTAAAGGCTCATCTAGTGATGCGCCACTCGCGCTCATTAAACCTGGGGGCTTCTTTAACAGAAGCTTATTTATACGGGCTTCACGCCCAACACATGCGTCAAACTTCCGCATGTACCTTTTTCTTCACCATTATATGCATCGATATGACTTAAGTTTTGGCCAAGCTGGGTTGCCTGGCTCCTGTGCTTACCCCTAGGTTCCCAATTGTTCGTCTAGGCGGTAAAGGGAGCACCTCTGCGATTGTTACTACCGGGTCAGCCGAATGTGTACCTCAGACTAGGTGAAGCCGAAAGCTAGCGTTCTTAAGGGAATATTCGGTTGGTGAGATAAAAGATGATCTTTTTACTCATTTTATGCGCCCCCAGATGCTTTTTCTGCGTCTTTTTACTAACCATGCACTTTAGGGCATGCCTCCCAGCGAAAGGAACCCCTAACGGAACTATTCTCTCTGGAAGATGTTTCTTACTAACCATGTAATATAACATAACTAGTTGGGCACTTGTCTGATAAAGCATTAATGAACCCTACGCCTGGTCTCCAGGCATACCAAGATTCTTATATAACCGCTATGGTATTTGGACACACTCCGGACCGTCAGGTCCCGAGGTTGAAGCGAAAAGGTCGGCAACGACAAACGATCTACAATCCGGCTAGAAGGCATTACACATGTCAATTCAAAATTATATAGTCATTCTGACTGATTGTATTCCTCTTCTATACCATCTAACAGGCTGTCTAATTTACAGTCCTGCTGGGAATACTTCGCGGCCAACTCTACTTGGCCGTACACTAAGCTCACAGGGATCTCCTTCCCGTCAGGCCCCACTGGTCCGACCTCGGCCATGTGGTTTGGGTCAGACTTCGTAAAACGGGTCTTCACCATGGCCCAGGCTTCCCTAGCGCCTTGTCGGCAGGCCGATATCTTCCACAACCTGAAGCGCCGCCGAGCTCCCTTCAGCTTCTCTGCAATCTCTCCAAGGCCCTCGGGCATGGAGTGGGCAGGCCATAAGGCTTGGGCAACACCTCGCATCGCCTGCCGAATTCGCTCGTGCAGTTGCATGAGTTCGGGAAGAAGGTCACCCGTAGAACCGGGCATTTCCTCTGCAGGACGACCTATGAGCATACCTACAAACATTACTCTGTTAGTCGACTTCCTTGCCGAACTCTTTTTTTTTCAATGTTCGTTCAAGCACTTACTGAATATGCCGCGTCGAAGCCGTTGATTCTCCCTCGTGGAGTCCGACAACTGGCCACAAACATCTTTAAGTTCGACGTCCAGCCTGGTGTTGGCATCCCGAAGATCATTCTTCTCTCGCCTCACCTTTGTCAACATACTCTCACCATCCTTTAGCCGGCGTAAGAGTTGTTGCTTTTCCAGATCGAGTCCGGCGCCATCTGCAACATGATTTGTCAGATTTGCACCCACACCGCACAATACTAATCTTTCGAAGCGTATCTTACCTGGGGGGGTCTCTTTGGGCTCCCCTGCTGCGGCTAGTGCGGCCTCTAGTTGGGCCTTGCACTTTTCCAGCTCCTGGGACAGTACGGTATTCTTCTCTGTAAGAACCTGCTTATTAAATGATCCTTAAATCAGTTGTTCTAACTGTTTCAAGTCTCGGGGGCTACTGGTATACCTATATTTGACCAAAATTTTCTTACCCGTATGTCTTTTACATACTGCTCCGTGGCTCTGGCTAAACCATTTTGAGCGGCATGGAGGTACGCATCTCCCGAATTAAAGGCATCTAAAGCCTCTAGGGAGAAACAAGCGCCGCGTAGAACTGTCCGACGACGCCTGTGGTTCATGGCACTCTCCACTTTAGAATTTGTGGCAGACAGCCTGTCTGCATCCTCTGTCGGAGGAGCGTCCGGTGCGCGCCTTGTGCTCGCCTCCGCTTCCTGGCCAGACGTTGGAGCCTGGTTGGTGGGGGCGTGATTGGCAACCTCTCCGGATGTAGTCCGGCGAGGTCTCTTCGTTCTGAAGATAGCACGAACATTAATATGCCCTAACAGAATAACACCAGGGAAACAGAGGGCGCGCTATACCTTTGCGCCGGCATCTTAGTCTGGACTGCATTCCTTTTTGCCCCACGGGATCCTGCGGCCCCTCGTTGGCTAGCTGCCGGAGGTTCGGCCTCCTGCCTCGGAAATCTCCCCTGCAAAACACGGTTGTCATCAGAAACACCGGAATACGTGAGAGTGGAATATCTCTCAAGGGAATGAGACTCTGGTTTCTGTCACCTGGGAGGCCGGGATTAACCCTGGGTAATCCACCGTAATGGCTACCAAGGTATTGTCCTTGCTTAGCTGATGGAACACTCCGTCGATAAGCTCCACCGATATGTCCGGATCCTCTTCGGAGTCCGGATTGAGGGACCGTTCTGGGTCCTCGGGCTGTGGAGGGCGGCTGCTTATATCCTTTACCTCCTGTCGCAGTTCCTACATCGAAGTCGTTAGACTACCTTTCTAACTACAGGAGTATAAAACAAACGGGCAAGCGCAATTGTTCACTTACCCAACTTGCAGGATCATACATACTGAATCCGGCCCGCGGGTTGACGGGGAGGAATTCCTCCTTTTCTCCCTTGTACAAAGAGGATAAGATCTTTACTAAGGCGGCGGCTGAGGCCGGCCCCTTACGACCATAACGTGTGGCGTCATCCTCCCCGTTGAAATCCCACATGGGGTGGCCTCTATATTGAAGCGACTGCACCCCCCGCATAATGCATGCGGCCATGACTCCAATCATGGTTAGTCCGGAATGAGCCAACAGTCTTATCCGGCCCATTAGGTAAAGGACGTCTCTGTCACTTTCTCTCTGAGAGCTCCACGGACGCCAGCTCAAGCGTTTCTTCAATGGAGCACTGTTGAACTCAGGGAGACCGACCCGGATAGGGTCCGGTAGCGGGACGTCATCTATATAAAACCATTCCGAAGGCCAGTCCTCGGACGCCTTCTTTGGGGTTCCGGATAGGTATCCGGTCCCGGCGATGCGCCATACTTCGGCTCTGCCCACTTGGTATATAGAACCCTTTTGAGAACGGGGCACCAGGCACACCCGCTCTCCTTTAAAAGGATTGGGGGTGCTCTCCGCTTGTTTTCCGCCATTGTAGGTGGCGAGACCGGCTCGGACCGGGACCATGTATGCCTGAGGGAGAAATCCCTTGGCCTGAAGCGACACTAACTCGCTATGCGGGATTGTGCAACTCTCCTAGTCCCCGGGCTTGGGACCGGAGGGGCGAGGGGAGGAGCTGCGACGGCTGGTCATGTTGGAATGGACCTTTGCTGGAAGCGCTCTGATGATAACTCGCGGAAAGGAGAAGATGTGGTTTGGACCTAAATCCCCATCCCGTTAAATAGGCGGCTCGTTTATACGGCTAGGGGTGTGGATGTAAAAATGCCCCAGCTTTTCGCATTCGTTTAACACGTGGAAGACGGCCATTATTGGGGGTGGAAGCCGAGGAACACTACATTACAAAAATCGGACATTATTCCTATAGGTACACAAGATTTGGAGAAGAACCCGCCTTGCAATGCCGAACAATCTGCGCACCGGACTCGTCGTCATTGAAGCCTGGTTCGGGAGCTACTGAGGGAGTCCTGGATTAGGGGGTGTTCGGGTAGCCGTACTATACCTTTAGCCGGACTCCTGGACTATGAACATACAAGATTGAAGACTTCGTCTCGTGTCCGGATGGGACTTTCCTTGGCGTGGAAGGCAAGCTTGGTGATGCGGATATTCAAGATCTCCTACCATTGTAACCGACTCTGTGTAACCCTAACCCTATCCGGTGTCTATATAAACCAGAGGGTTGTAGTCCGTAGGCAATCAACTCCATACACAACAATCATACCATAGGCTAGCTTCTAGGGTTTAGCCTCCTTGATCTCGTGGTAGATCTACTCTTGTACTACCGATATCATCGATATTAATCAAGCAGGAGTAGGGTATTACCTCCATCGAGAGGGCCCAAACCTGGGTAAAAAACATCATGTCCCTTGTCTCCTGTTACCATCCGGCCTTGACGCACAGTTCGGGACCCACTACCCGAGATCCGCCGGTTTTGACACCGACAAAGGGCCTCTCTATTTACTTTATGCAATTTTTATTTTTATTTTAGTCTCCATTTTCTCTCATAAAGCACCATCTAAGGGGCACTATGATCGTACTTGAGCATTGGGTGTAGCTAATATGCGAGTGCATTTCATGAATGGATCAATGATTGAGCATAATGGGGGAGGGATAACTTGCTTTAGTGTTGATATTTTGAAAGACATGGTTGCTTGTTCATATGCTTGGGTATTAAAATCTTCATGTCAAAACTAGACTATTGCTTTGAACCATATAAAAGTCCAAATGTCCATGCTAGAACAGAAAAGAATACGTGATGAACATGTTAGGCAACATTCCACATCAAAAATTCTGTTTTTATCATTTATCTGCTCGAGGACGAGCAAGAATTAAGCTTGGGGATGCTGATACGTCTCCGACGTATCTATAATTTTTTATTGTTCCATGCTGTTATATTATCATTCTTGGATGTTTTATAGTCATTTTATAGAAAATTTATATCATTTTTTGGGACTAACCTATTGAGATAGTGCCTAGTCCCAGTTGCTATCTTTTGCTTGTTTCTTACTTCGTGGGAAATCAATATCAAACGGGGTCCAAACGCAGCGAAAATTTTTGGAGAATTTTTATGGACCAGAACACCCAAGATGGGCAGAGAAGTACTAGAGGGGTGCCCCGAGGGGGGCACAACCCACCTGGGCACGCTTGGAGGCCCAGGGGCGCCCTGGTGGGTTGTGCCCACCTAGGGGGCCTCCTGCACCGTCTCTTCGCCCTATAAATTCCCAAATATTCCAAAACCCCGTGGGTAACCCTAGATTAGATGTTCTGCCACCGCAAGCCTCTATAGCCATGAAAAACTAATCTAGACCCCGTTCTGTCACCCTGCTAGAGGGGGAAATCATCACCGGTGGCTATCTTCATCATCCCGGCGGCCAACATGTTGATGAGGGAGTAGTCCACCACTGATACGCGTCGGTCCTATACAAACGGTTTTTAACCCCTTTCCACGATGACATTTGGAACCGTCGCCTAGTGAGTGTGGGCGATAGGGGGGTCCTTCCCACACGGCCCAGAAACCGTCGAGGATATGCCCTCCTGGCACACACGCTCGGCAAAATGAGGTCGTGTGTGACTGACAAGCGCTCAAATACGGAAATAGGTACAATAGAGGTAAAAAATACAATTATACAGCGAAATTGTTTCCGGTCGCAAGTACATCCCACATAGTCAGTCCCTGCTGAACGTTTTGTTCGTATGTACATCCCACACAGTCGCTCCAAGGAAAACATTTCCGTTCACAGGTACATCACACACAATTTTTCCCGTTAAATCATTTGCGTTATTGAATGTATCACACACGATCCGTAGAAGAAACTGTGTGGCAAAGGTTGTCCACCACACACAATTTTTATGTGGTAAACGTTTGCACAAGGTGGCCTAATGCAAACTATTTTCAAGAGAAAGTCGTGTGTGATTGTTCATTGATCCAACACGCTTTATTCCTAGAAACTATGTGCATTGCCTGAGGTCATCGCCCACGGTATTTTTTCAACAACCGTTTGCAATAGCA
The DNA here is from genome assembly GCF_056163025.1 of Triticum urartu. Lineage (NCBI taxonomy): Eukaryota > Viridiplantae > Streptophyta > Magnoliopsida > Poales > Poaceae > Triticum > Triticum urartu. Next base: position 409,985,353 of record NC_141879.1, on the reverse strand, counting down.
AAACCCAATTAGTAGGCTAATTCGCCATTAGCAGGCTAATTGTCCTATTATTAATAATCCATTTATTAATCTAATTGACATTCATATTAAGCACATAATATATTTAATTTCCTTATTAAGGAAGCAAAATTTCATAATTGAAATACATCAGAGTACAACATGATATAGCTTCAGGACTCAGCTACCCCATTACACAACTACACCAGCACCAAGTTTCACATGCAACGTGTAGAACCTTTCGAAATTAGCATCATAGACGGTATATAGACAGATGCATCTCATCTGGAAAACTGCTGAAGCGGAAGGCGAATATTGAGCCTTCATTCATGTTGAAGGTCTTTGCAACTTTAGGCCAGTGCCTGTGGATGATTGACCGTCCGTCCTTCGCCCTCTCTAGGAACATTTCAATATTGAATTGTGGGTGTTGTATGAAAACCTACCTCGCCTCCTGACCATAGAGGTGGGTTGAGAGGTAATCATTAGTGAACAGCTTTGGAAAAGCCTAAAAACAAGGATGTGCATAAATATCTTCTCTATATTCGAAATGGGGCAAAGGAATAAAAAAGGCAAGGTATAATAGTTAGTACCATCTTGTAGTGAACTGATGTCTTCTTCATTGTGCAGACAAAGATCTTGTTGTTTTTTGTCGCTAATATCTTTATCCTCACAATCTTTCTGAGTTTCTTGTTTTGATTCATATTCATGGACAACTCATTTCCCCATATGCAAAAAGGGTCGAACAGTGGGTCAAAACCTCTGATAGCAGGACCTACATGTGCAAGACGAAATTGTTAAAAACCAAAATATTAAAATAGTTCCTGCAATTGCACAATAATGTGCTATTAGACAAGGGACCATGCACGTGCTAACCTCGACTGTAAACCTCACTGCTTCCCATTGTTTTCCTGCAACACATATGAGGTAGTTAGTCATCAGGTTAAGTATTTACTATAGCCAAATTCAACTTATTCCTCACATGGTATACAATAATAGAATGCACCCACAACTATTGAACATCGCACTACAGAATTGAACCAAACAGTTAACTAAAGACCACAACACAAATAAAACCAAACGTTAACTGAGCACCACATTGCACAATGTATAACCAAACCAAGCATGCTTGACAACTTGGAAATATAGTAATTGTATTTGTTTCTCATGTATTTTGTAAAGATAAATTCGATTTATTTCTCACATGGAAGACAATACAAAATTGTAGCCTGAAGAATTGAACATCACATTTGCAGAATTGAACCACACAGTTAACTGAAGACGACAACTAATTAACAAAACAGTTAATAAGTGAGCACCACACTGCACGACATATAGAACATATACACTAGAGCAACAGATTGCATGGTAAAATTAGATAGCACAATTCACTTGAATTTGTGAAGGAAAGGCAGGAGTAGCACACACAATGGGTAAACTGAGCATGCTTAACCGGCGTAGCTAGCAAAAGGAAAGGTGCTCCTCCAAGATCTGGGGGTCGGCATGAATGGCAGCCATCGCGACCTCATCCGCGCGTGCGGCCATGATCTGCTTCTCCGCTACCAAATGCTCCTTGAGATCCTGGCTATACTGTGTGTGCACCATGGCTTAGGGCCGCGCTTATTTGGTGGAGGGGCCGGTGATTTGGTTGGAAGGTGTCACTCTCACGCCGGCGGGCGAGGCATGTGGGATGTGGACAGAGGAGGTGGATCGGGGTCGGGTGTGGATTACCTGTCTAGATAGACGAGGCCGAGCAGCATGAAGGAGGGTCACCGACGAGGAGGCGGCGCTTCAAGCAAGGAGTGAAGGTTTCAACTTGGAAAGGAAGACGAAAACAGGGGAAATGTGGCTTTTGGTAAGGGGTAGGGTGCGGGGAGGTAGATATTTCCGCGGAAGCCGGAAATTTGGAATCGCTTCAGTGAAAAAACTTGCGCGCAAAGTGTCATCAGACACGGTCCCTTATTCAGAACTGTGTACGATATGTGAACATCACAAATGATTCAGATAGCTTAACCCGTGTGTGATGAGTTTGAATGTCAAAAAATTTGGTTCGAATTTCCATGGTTATAGTGGTCACCCACGTCATTGCATAATTTGGGTACACGAAGGAGACTACATCACACCCACACTTCTTAATCGAGAAAGTTCAACAATTAAACAGAGCTAGCTGACCTAAACATTACTCTAACAAATTAAAGACCGGCGTTCTTAATTAAAGAAAATAAAGAGTACTACTACGGCGGTGCTTGTCGATCTCCGCCGCCGCCTCCATGTCTATCTCGCGCCCGACAGTCTCCTGGGAAGGGGCTCCATGGCATCCATCACACCATACTTGGCAAGCATCTCACCATGCGCGTCTGCCATCTCTTTGGAAAAGGCTGCCAAGAGCTGGCCGTGGGCGGACGCGATCTGGGCTTGGACAGGCTCCATCATCGCAAGGTATGCGGCGGAGGAACGGATGGCTTCTCGAACGCTCTCGGCGATTGCCAGCTCTTCGACCGTGGGTTGCCAACCGTTGTCGGAGAAGCTTCGCTCAATTTGTGCGGTGACCGCGGGGAGCTGGGCGTGGGCAGCCTCGACATGGTCGTGGGTGGCCTCCATCAGGGCTAAGGCCACTGCTGCGGAACGGACAGCTGCTATGCCGCTCTCGCCAGTTGATATCCCTGAGCCAGATGTTGCTGCCACCACCTAAGAAGCAACAACGGCCATTTGGGCTGCCATGGCCGCCCGGTCGCAGATTGTGGCCGCGCTCATGCACCTTGTTAGCATGAGCATGGCGGCTGCGGCCGCGCTCTCGCCGGAGTGGGCCACCGAAGTTGCCCTCACGACGCGGGTCCACGTGCCCATCTTTCACCGACAATGATTGAATAGTGAAATGATATCTGGGAAGCGAGCTAGTGTGCTTGAGACGCCGGCTGTGGATTGTAGCCGATGCACCTTCTCGCGTAAGCCATAGGCATACAATACACCGACGGTGCTCCAGGATATTTTGTGCTGCATCTCACATGGTTGGTAATAATAAACTGTGTGCGATCTACTTGATTTTTCATCTTGATTTGAATTACATAATGGGGTCACAGTGGAAATGGACGGTGTTTGAATTGCTAGACCTTTTATCTGGAGTAAAAATGCAACTATATGTGTGTCATAAAAGAACTGGAATTATTCAGGGTTTGTTTGAACATTTTATACATTAAATTGGTTTTCTAGCCATTTCAGGTGCACAATTCAAAATTAAACTACATGCACATGCTCCGGTGCACCAACATGGGTTGTAAAATCATATATGTGTGCATGGGTTTATGCTTATCTCCCATGCAAGAAATGGGGATGAAATTCGAACACCACGGCATCGTGGCTCTCCAGCAAACGTCGACGTACTTGCTTTTGTAATTTTAGTAAATCCAAAATTCATCTGAAATTCATGAAACTTGGCATGCTATCATGGAGCGGCATCAACATGTTGTGGTAAATTTTTTGTCCCATTGGGGGCAGGTTTGGGTATAAGCTTCTCATAAACCAGAGCTTCTCACAACAAGTGTGATGGTTTCGGTAGGGAACATTTCACCTTTCTAGACGAAATGATTTCCGTTGGCTCTTCTTGATTTCAATTTTTTTCCTAGTGTCAACATAGAACAACATGAGTGTTGTGTCAATTTTGTGGATTTTTCGGGCTTCGCTTGGACATTTTTATACATTAACTGAGATTTCTCTACATTCATGTGGATAATTCAAATTTGAACTATAGGCACATGCTCTAATGCATATAAATTAGTTCAAAATTCAAATATGTGTCCTTGGTCGCCCGCTTAGGTCCAATGCAAGAAATGGGAATGAATGTCAAACACCCTACCACCGTCACTCGGCTGCAAACATTGAGATACCTAGTTTTTAAATTCTAGTAAATCCAAAAATTGTCTAAAATTCATGAAACTTGGCATGCTATCATCGAGCGGCATCAAAATGCCATGGTAATTTTTTTGTCCCATTTGGGGCAGGTTTGGGTATATGCTTCTCACAACAACCATGATGGTTTCCATAGGTAACGTCCCACCTTTGGGGATGAAACGATATCCATAGCCTCTTATTGCTTCCAAATTTTTTTCTCTTGTCAACATAGAACAACAGGAGTGTTGTGTCAATTTTTGTGATTGTCCGGGGTTCGTTTGGACATTTTTATGCATTAACTGAGTTTTCAATGCATTTATGTCCATAATTCAAATTTGAACTACATGCACATGCTCCAGTGCATATAAATTGGTTGAAAAATCAAATCTGTGTCCTTGGGTGCATGCTTAGGTCCCATGCAAGAAATGGGAATGAATTTCAAACACTAGGGCACCGTTGATTGTCGGCAAAACATTGAGATGCATGGTTTTTAAATTCTAGTAAACCCAAACCTCGTATAAAATTCATGAAACTTGGCATGCTATCATGGAGCGGCATCAACATGCTGTGGTAAATTTTTTGTCCCATTTGGGGCAGGTTTGGGTATATGCTTCTCACAAACCAGAGCTTCTCACAACAAGCATGATGGTTTCGGTAGGGAACTTCCCACCTTTCGGGATGAAACGATATCCATTGCCTCTTATTGCTTTAATTTTTTGTCTCTTGTCAACATAGAGCAACAAGAGTGTTGTGTCAATTTTTGTGATTTTTCGGGGTTCGTTTGGACATTTTTATGCATTAACTGAGTTTTCAATGCATTTATGTGCATAATTCAAATTTGAACTACATGCACATGCTCTAGTGCATATAAATTCGTTGAAAAATCAAATCTGTGTCCTTGGGTGCATGCTTAGGTCCCATTCAAGAAATGGGAATGAATTTCAAACACCAGGGCACTGTTGATTGCCGGCAAAACATTGAGATGCTTGGTTTTTAAAATTCTAGTAAATCCAAAACTCGTCGGAAATTCATGAAACTTGGCATGCTGTCATGGAGCGGCATCAACATGTTGTGGTAATTTTTTTTGTCCCATTTGGGGCAGGTTTGGGTATATGCTTCTCACAAACCAGAGCTTCTCACAACAAGCATGATGGTTTCGGTAGGGAATGTCCCACCTTTGGGGACGAAACGATATCCATTGCCTCTTATTGCTTCCAATTTTTTCTCTCGTGTCAACATAGAACAACAGGAGTGTTGTGTCAATTTTTGTGATTTTTCGGGGTTCATTTGGACATTTTTATGCATTAACTGAGTTTTCAATGCATTTATGTGGATAATTCAAATTTGAACTACATGCACATGCTCCAGTGCATATAAATTGGTTGAAAATCAAATCTTTGTTCTTGGGTGCATGCTTAGGTCCCATGCAACAAATGGGAATGAATTTCAAACACTAGGGCACCGTTGATTGCCGGCAAAATGTTGAAATACTTTATTTTTAAATTCTAGTAAATCCAAAAATCGTCTGAAATTCATGAAACTTGGCATGCTATCATGGAATGGCACCCGACATGCTGTGGTATTTTTCATGTCCATTTTGAGAGAAGGCGCACTCGAATAATGACAGCCAACAAAGGTATTTTTGGAAAAATAGCTGCCACTGTAATATCTCAAATGTTTGTATAATCCAAACCATGTGCGTTCTATTAACCATTCACATGACGCCACATGTCTTGGTTTTAATGGCTTTAGGAGGTGCCGTGCGGACAGCTACTTGACCTTGACTGAATGGGAGGCATGCAAGCGCAGTCCGGTGCGCAGGCTTACCAAGAGGCGTGCAAGCTGTCCTCGAATGCGTAGGCTCACCGGGAAGTGTGCAACCTGTACGCTAAGGAGGCTCATCGGGAAGCGAGCCCTTTTACTTCCATGGCCGCCTGCCTTCCTCTCCATGTGCGCACCCCCCTCAACGGCATGGGACGCCACCGTCGAACGCTACCTCTCAGCACCGCTAGCTGCCGTCCTCCCGCCCCCCCGCCCGTCGACCCCGGGATGACATGATGCAAAGTGAGAGTAGGATTTGTGCATCTATTCAACGCAAATGGTTCTTTTGGATGACCCGTGTGCAACCACTTACAAACAATTTGGTGCGATTTGCATCTGTCATATTGGGTACGTTACCATTTGTCAAATGGAAAGATTGACATTTGTTGGTCTAGTAACATTGCCATTTGTCAACCTTGTAACACTGCGATTTGTCGAAATATTAAGCTAAAAATCACTAGCAGTATCTAATTTTTGCAACTAAAATCCAGCAATTAAGCATATATTTCATTCATAGATTAAACAGTCGTTCTTAATTTATACAAATAGTTCAACTCGACAGCTGAACCAACCAAACTTTTCCCCAATTGTTGCCAACCATGTACTGAAATAGCGAGTTGAACTATATATACAAGCTAATTTTAAGTACGTTGTACAGTTCCACTACATCTATAGTTAGATGAACTGAACTACTGTGGAGGGGCTTTGTACTACTTCCAACTGCCTCTCCTCTGCCGAGTGCGCTCAGTAAGATGCGGAGGAGGAGGAGCCTACCAACGAGCTGGGCAACCGCAATATGGTGCCTCCCGCTGTTGCTGCTTCAGTGACGCTCACCTCGAACGCCCTCTGCCGGTCCAGACGACCCCTCTCGAAGCGGTGGTTCTCCTCGTAGATCTCCTAATTCCTCGCCTCTAAGGCGGCGTGTGCCGCAGCCACGGCGGTGGTAAGGCTCTTTGCGTACTCGACGAGGCGATCCTCCTCCTGCCACAGGAACTCGGTGTAGCGCGCAAGGTCGCTAATGCACGTGTGGGCATCCACCTCCGCCTCCCGCCTTTGGGCGGCGGTGGCGAAGTGTGTGATGACCCTGGCGGTCGATGGTGGGCTGGCGGCCACGCCTTCGGGCTGCGGTGGCAGAGCGGGTGATGGCCATGGTGGCCGGCAGTGGGGTGGCGGCCACGACTGCCACCCCCCGCCTTCTGGCGGTGGCGGCGGAGTGGGTGATGGCCCTGGCTTTCGACGGTGGTGTGGCGGCAACAGTGACCGGCAACAGCTGCCGACGGGCACCGACGGCAGAGCGTCTAGTGGGTGTTCCGCGCACACCCAACAGGGACGCCACGCGCACTACACTACACCGGGGACTGCGCCGCCCTCGCGGTGTAGCCTCCCAACTGGAGCTGTCCTCTGATGACAGCGGAGTGGCTGACCGACAACGACAGACCAGTGCCATTGGTAATTGTGGGAGAAGCAGATGAGATAAGCTACATGGAGGGAGGGGAAAATGTGACGCGGGACTCGTCGGCCATGAGGGCTTTTATAGCAGGCCAATAAGCATTGGGATTTTGGGGGATTTCACTGAGTTGGGAGGGAAGCTTGGGCGAGAACCTGTAAGGTTGCGTGGGAATGGGCTCACCGACGATTCATGGGCGCCATCGTTTGGCCAAAAGAACGCCCCCACGCACTGCGCAAGCCTGCGCTGTAAGCCGTCTGCGGCAGCGGGGCGACAAGACCTGCGAGAGGAGGACGAAAGGCCACGTACACATACGGTTAATAAAAAAGCGTTTGCCATTTAATTACCTACTATACCCCCGTCTTGGTTTATAAGTATGATTTAACTCATAAAATACGAATGCATGTCGCCAAAGATTATATAGTTGGATTCGTATTTGAACATAGTTTCCAATTATATAATTTTTATAACATGCATTAACATTTTTTTGGTTAAATTTGAGGGCAAAGTATGACACATAATATGAAGGGGACTATAGACTAGACGGAGGTGGTTGCACACGGACGCTCTCTACGCAGCGACGCAACTGTCGGCCGGCTTGTAGGCGACCATTTCTTGCGTCTTCAAGTGCTCTATGCGTGTGGTTGCTTGCGGTTCAGGCGGCCGCAGCATGCTCTGCTCGCATCCCGCCGCACGCGCTCTGGTCTCGCGTCCCTCCTGGTGCTCTTCCCACGTCCCTCCATGCACGCTGCCAGTGTTTGGGGCCAGCACACGATCCCACACGTTCGTGTGCATGCGCTTGCGCCGGGCGCGGCACGACGATGGAGTTACCCACTGCAAAAACTGCCATGCGGACGCGCCGAGAATCCATGCTGCCTGGCCCCCTTTTATTCCTATGGCCATTTACCTTCATCTCTCGTCTCACATGACACAATAAGCACACCCACGAGGACACATACAGAGAGGACATCCAACGGTTCCAATGGCGCTTCCCGTGACTCCAATGGCGCTCCCAGCGACCAACGACGACAATGGCGGGCAGTTCACCACACAACACGTCGTGGACACCCATGTGAGGGGGATCGCTCTCTCGGTGGTGTACACGAACGATCCGGTCTCGGTGGAGAGCTCCATCCAAAGTATGGAGTAGTTCCTTGCCGAGGACAAGTACCAAGTGGTCGGCTTCGACCTCGAGTACACCATGGGTCGTGCCGGCCACGATCAGAAGGTTGCCGTCGCCTAGTTGTGCGTGTGACATGACGTCCTCATCTACTACTACCACCTGGCCACAACACCTTGCGAGCGTTTCTCCAGGTTTATCAACACCTCCGACTATAGTTTCGCTGCGGTGGATACCACCAACGATCTAAAAGCGCTCAAGGTTTCGGGCTTGAAATGCCTGAATCTTGTCAACATCCAGCGTGACTACAAGGTATGGGGCAGCGAGAAAAACAAACTGAACTCCCTAGTTGACCTTGCCTCGGCCATCATCGACCCCTACTACATGAAGATGAAGAATGAGAGCAATAAGGACATGAACGCCTAGCACAGTGTGTGGCATAAGAGACTGGATGAACAACATGTCAAGTACACGACCATGGACGCCTACACAAGCTACGAGATGTACAGGCGGATCGTTGACATGAGGAACTGTCTTCTTCCTGACCCGGACGAGGGATCGAGCCACATAGCAGTGGCGGGAGCGTCACAAGAAGTAGATGACTAGATGATCATTTCTCCTACTTTAGAATGCATGCAATTGTTTATTGAGGTGTGTGAGAATGATTTGTACAGTCACTTATGTAATTGGATGTTTATTTCAGTTATATATATACACATGTTATTCTACTATAGACAGAGCAAATCACACAGCTTATTCGCAGCAATCATCTGTGTTATTATTGGTCTTCGCACACATCTCTGATTACAGACCTATTTGCCACGTATCACACACATCTTGTTCAGTTGAACCATTTCCATTGTGTTGCCTAATCACACATAGTTCATCCTAGTGAACTATATCCTATACACGCCTTCATTTTGCTGCCCGTTTCTTTTGTTCCTCCTCATCCCAACCAGTTAATTGAACTGAACCGTATGCCCTGCATCGCACACGCAACTAAAATCTAAACCGTGTTTGATGCATCCGTCATCGCAAACATTTTGCACCTTTTTGACAGTTTTTTACACCACCGTTTGCGATTATGGCATCGCACATAGTTTCATTAAAGGGTCTCTGATCATAGTGTCGCGTTTAGACCATCCTGCAGTAGTGCATCCTTGGGGCTGAGGGTTTGTACCAGTAGCTATGTGTTTAATCTCTCTCTCTCTCGCGCGCGCGTTCTTGAGATGTCACGATCTTGATATATCGCATGCTTTGTTAATATAGTCGGATCATATGGTGTTTTCCCCTCTCTATCTTGTTGTAAATTGAGTTTTTCCTTTGAGATTTCGTTTTATCGGATTGAATACTTTTATGGATTTCAGAGCACTTGATATATTTCTTGCATATGAATACCCATGGTGACAATGGGGTATTATATTGATTCACTTGAGATATGTTTTGGCACTCAACTCACGGATTCCCGAGGTGATATTGGGTTAATCTATGCATAGGGGTTGATGCACGTTCTCGTCTTTTGTTTCTCCGGTAGAAATCTTGGGGCACTCTTTGAGGTTCTTTGTGTTGGATTGAGTATTATAATTATGAATTTGTTTTGGTGTTATTTTAGTACAAACTCTTGATAGATCGATAGAAAAGAATAGCTCAGTGTTATTTAGTACGAACTCTTGATAGATTGATCGGAAAGAATAGCTACATACAACTTCTTCTTATGTTCTCCGCTAGATAAGAACTATGGAGTGATTTTTCATCCCACTTTGAGGGATGGTTATATGATCCAATCAGATTAGCATTGTCGAGAGATTGCACTAGCGAAAGTACGGACCCTAGGCCTTGTTTTCAAGCATTGCAATACCGTTTGTGCTCACTTTTGTTACATGCTACCTTGCTGTTTTTTATTGTCACTATAAAAAAAATCAATATCTACTATCATTACTACACTTGTATCACCATCTCTTCACCGAACTAGTGCACCTATACAAATTACCATTGTATTTGGTGTGTTGGGGACACAAGAGACTCTTTTTTATTTGGTTGCGGCGTTGTTAGAGAGAGACCATCTTCATGCTACACCTCCCACGGATTGATAAAACTTAGGTCATTAACTTGAGGGATAATTGCTACTGTCCTACAAAACTCTACGCTTGGAGGCCCAACACGAGTCTACAAGAATAAAGTTGCATAGTAGACAACACAGAGTGGCTGGATCATCCTCTCCAAACAACATTTCTGAAGGGGCGACGAATCCATTCCGTGATCTTGGTCCTTCATGATATTGTCCATGAGGTTAAGACATGAGGACATAAGGTTGTTTTCTTCAAGTTGGACTTCCAGAAGGCCTGTGATCGTCTAGATTGGTCCATCTTGCGATTAGTGCTTCAGCGGCAGGGCTTTGATGATAGATGGTGCTCTTGGACCATGCAGTTGGTTCGGTCTGCTAATACAACGATTAATATTATTGGCGAGGTGAGACCATTCTTTACATCCTCTGCGGGAGTGAAGCAAGGGGAACCGATCTCACCACTCCTCTTCAACCTTGTCGTGGATGCTTTAGTTGGCATCCTGGATAAAGCTAGGGTGGCAGGTCACCTCTCGGGGGTAGTTGGTCACCTGATCCCTGGTGGAGGGGTCAGTCACTTACAATATGCTAATGACGCCATGATTATGGTGGAGGGGTCGGACCTGGACATCGTGAATCTTAAGTTCCTACTACTCTATTTTGAGGCTATATCAGGACTGAAGATTAACTTTGATAAGAGTGAGGTTATCGTCCTGGGATTTCCAGTGGGAGAATAATAACAGATCGCAGACAACTTAAACTACAGACTGGACTCATTCCCCCATTACATACTTGGGAATGCCGATGGCCGACTCGAAGATCCTCATGAATGCGTTCGACCCGCTGGTGGGACGAGTGGCATCTTGGGCCGAGCCCTGGCGTGGGCGGCGTACCTATAAGGTTAGAAAATCGGTCCTTATTAGCTCTAACCTAGCGAGCCTCCCCATGTACATGATGGAGTTGTATATCCTACCGGAGTGCATTCATAGCTCTTTCGATAAGGAGCTCGATAGGTTCTTCTGGCAGGCCGCCAGTGGCCGCGAGAAGTATCACATGGTCAAGTGGGAGTACATTCGTATGCCCAAGGACCGGGAACTCCTGGGCACTATGGCGTCCCCCCGTATGAACATTTCGCTCATGTTGCGATGGGTCCAGCGGATACTATGAGGCGAGGACGACATGTGGCTATAGCTCCTTAAGTAAAAATACCTTAGGGGTGAGCCTCTTTTGGCCTGATCCCTCTCGGGAGGGTCCCAATTCTGGTGCTCCATCCAAAGGATCAAGGACGACATCCATCTAGGGATCTCCTTCTCGATAGGGAATGGGGACGGGACCTAATTTCACCTGGACCCCTGGTTAGGTACAGAGCCACTAAGAGTTAGCTTCCCTGGCCTGTTCTGGATCTACGCGGACCCGCTATTAATTGTTTCCACAAACTTCCGATCTGGATAGTGGAATATTCAGTTCCGTCATACTTATGGGCAAGCAGAGAGTGATGAATGGACTAGACTATGGGCAACCCTACCACAGGTGCTCCTGGACTATCCGGACACTGTGTCGTGGCGGATCTCACCGATGACTAAGTTTCCGTTGAACACGGCATACCGGGCATTATGTTAGTCACCAACCACCCCTGGCTTCCCCCTTGTGGAAATCCCCTCTGCCCTTGAAGATTAGGATTTTTTGTGTGGCAACTATTATGAGACCGCATCCCTTCGGGGACTAAGGTACTTAAGAGGCATGGCCCGGGTGATGGCTTGTGTCCCTTATGCGTGATATCAGAGACTTGGACCCACATCCTATTCTCCTGTACGGTGGTGCGGGTCCTATGGACGTTCGTCCATGAGGCACTGGGGCCCTGAACCTCACGGAGTTCCTCCAACCCAGGGATACACACCGTACGTGACATCGCCCCTTTTTTTGGCTTATTTTTGCGATGATGTGGTGGACTCTTCGGACGACACGTAATAAAATGGTGATTGAGCGAGTCTTTCTGAGGCAAACGCCTGACTCCTTCAAATTCCTTACTTCTCTGCAGCATTGGCACCCGCCCTTGAGGCAGCGTGACCGCGATCGACTTGGCCTCATGCTGGACATGATTTTGGCTACAACGTGTCGACTGTAGTCCTCATAGGGCCGCTTGTCGGCAACCACTAGGTGGTTTTTTTGTATTTCTCTTATGTTTTTTGGGCATGATTGTGTTGTAGTCCTAATATGTCAATTTTGCATCATGCTTTCATCTTGATATTTATTGCATTATGGGTTGTTATTACACTTCAGGATACAATTCTTATACATTTTCTCTCTTATTTTACAAGATTTACATGAAGAGGTAGAATGCCGACAGCTGGAATTCTGGACTAGAAAGGAGCAAATCTGAGATACCAATTATGCACAACTCCAAATGTCCTGAAACTTTATGGAGAATTGTTTTGGAATATATAAAAATATAGGGCAAAGAAAGATCAGAAGGGGACCCACCAGGTGGCCACAAGCCTGGGGGTTGCGCCCTACCCTCCAAGGCGTGCCCCTTGAGCTTGTGGGCCCCCTGGGTAGCCCCCGGTGTCCATATTCTACTATATGAAGGGTTTTGACCTAGAAAAAAAAATCATAAAATGGCTTACAGGACGAAGAGCCGCTGTCTCAAGGCGGAACCTGGGTAGAAGCAATCTAGGGCTCCGGCGGAGCGATTCTGCCAGGGAAACTTCCCACTGGGAGGGGGAAATTGAAGCCATCATCATCACAAACGATCCTCTCATCATGGGAGGACCAATCTTCATCAACATCTTCACCAGCACCATCTCCTCTCAAATCCTAGTTCATCTCTTGTATTCAATCTTTGCCGTGGGTTGCTAGTAGTGTTGATTACTCTTCGTAGTTGATGCTAGTTGGTTTATTTGGCGGAAGATCATATGTTCAGATCCTTAATGATATTTATTACCCCTCTGATCTTGAAGATGAACATGCTTTGTGAGTAGTTACTTTTGTTCCTGAGGACATGGGAGAAGTCTTGTCATAAGTAGTCATGTGAATTTGCTATTCGTTCGATATTTTCATGCGATGTATGTTGTCTTTCCTCTAGGGGTGTCATGTGAACCTCGACTACATGACACTACACCATGATTTGTGCCTAGGGGAAGGGATTGGGAATTAATAAGTAGATGATGGGTTGCTAGAGTGACAGAAGCTTAAACCTTAGTTTATGCATTGCTTCGTAAGGGGCTGATTTGGATCCACATATTTCATGCTATGGTTAGATTTATCTTAATTATTCTTTCATAGTTGCGGATGGTTGAGAGAGGGGTTAATCATAAGTGGGAGGGTTTTCCAAGAGTAAGGAGAGCACCCAACAACTAGTCCTCCCAAATATCAAATTATCAAAGTAGCGAGCACGAATCAGATGAGCATGATGAGAACTAACTTGACGATAATTTCCATGTGTCCTCGGGAGCGTTTTGCTTTATATAAGAGTTTGTCCAGGCTCCTTTGCAATAAAAAGGATGGGCCACCGTGCTACACCTTTGTTACACTTGTTACCTGTTATTCATTACGAATTACGTTGCCATCAAACTATCTGTTACCGATAATGTCAGTGCTTGCAGAAAACTTGTTTTCATTTCCTTCTGCTCCTCATTGGGTTCGACACTCTTGCTTATCTAAAGGACTACGATTGATCTCCTATACTTGTGGGTCATCAAGACTCTTTTCTAGCGCCGTTGCCGGGGAGTGAAGCGCCTTTGGTGAGTGAAATTTGGTAAGGAAACATTTATATTACGTGCTGAAATTTATTGTCACTTGTCGCTATGAAAAATAATCCTTTGAGGGGCTTGTTCGGGGTATATTTGATACCCACAAGTATAGGGGATCAATTGTATGTCTTTTCGATAAGTAAGAGTCTCAAACCTAACGAGGAGCAGAAGGAAATGACAAGTGGTTTTCAATAAGGTAATGTCGGCAAGTGCTGAAATTGTAAGTAACAGAGTAGTTTGATAGCAAGATAATTTGTAACGAGCAAGTAACGATAATAATAGCAAAAGTGCAGAAAGGTAGCCCAATCCTTTTGAGGGAAAGGACAGGCCAAAAAAATCTCTTATAATAGGCGAAGCGTTCTTGAGGGTACACGGGAATGTCATTTAGTCACTTTCATCATGTTGATTCAATTTGTTTTTGCTACTTTGATAATTTGATATGTGGGTGGACCGGTGCTTAGGTGTTGTTCTTACTTGAACAAACCTCCTACTTGTGATTAACCCCCTCGCAAGCATCTGCAACTTTGAGAAAAGTATTAAGGATAAATCCTAACCATAGCATTTGTCGGCGTTCTGGGAACGGGGGTGCCCAGACTTGCCTGCCTGCGGCCCATGGCGTGGCTCTGCAAGCGGGCTCGTACGACCCATCTTCATCAACAAGCATTCAAGATCCTCGCGAGGGGCCAAGCCTCGCGAGGCAGACGACACAAGACCTCCTCGGGAGTGGCCTCACCAGGCTGGCTCGCGAGGGGCAGAGAGATCAAGGCAAGGCAAACCTCACGAGGTTCCAATGACATGAGCCATGACGATCGAGACCAGGCGGGCGCCAAGCGGCGCCAGTGCGCACAGTGTCCTTGTTTCCTCTTTGGTGCTAAGGAGGCAAGGGCAGGCGAGGAGTACCGAGGCATCAAGCAAAGGTTTCCATATCGGTGCAACGAGACAAAGACCAGCAGGACGGCAAGACAGAGGTCACCATGGAGCCCAAGGCGGCGTCACCACCAGAGACTTTGGCAGGCGAAGACTGCTTTCGTCAGGATAACTTGTACTAGTTGTCCCCTTTCAAATTGCCCATTGTTGGCTCCCTTCCCGCTCAATATTTGGGAGAGGACCAGGGCCTCTATAAATAGGACTAGACACCACAGTAGGAGGCGGACTAAGCCTCAGCCATCTCATCTCGGACTAGATCCAGCCCATCCTCACACCCACCAAATACAAGAACACCTCACCTCAGGATGTTGTTCTTCCCCTTGCATTGTTCATCCTCACCTCGAGAGGCAATCCACCACACCACACTGGAGTAGGGTATTACACCACAACGGTGGCCGGAACCAGTATAAATCTTGTGTCTCTTATGTTGCGAGTTCGTCGAGCTTGCCTTTGAGATCGTGGCGAGGTTGAGGGTGTGAGTTGGTACGGGGAAATATTCACGCACCCCAGTGTTCGAACCTTGAGGGTTTTGCCGGAACCCGAGATCCGACATTTGGCACGCTAGGTAGGGGTGCGCCGGAGTTTTCCTTCCATCGATTCGCGCTCCAGCATCTTCACGCCCATTCTCCATGGTTGGCGCCGCCCTTCCGGCTGGATCTATGGGTGTCCACAATGACGCTTGGGGGCTCCGAGCCCTTTCTCCCGCCTTGCGGTAGGTGCAGGGGCCACCCAAGTTCAAGCCAGAGATGGCGCCGTGCTACGACGACACGGCGGACCCGTCAGCTTTCCTCCTGGCGTATGAGGAGGTCGTCCTTAAGGCCGGGGGTGACGACAAGGTCATGGCCAGCTGGCTTCCCATGGCCCTCACTGGCGCACCGCGCGTCTTGCTGCTCAACCTCCCCGGATCCACGGTGGCATCTTGGGAGGAGTTGCGTGGCCTCTTCGCTGCATGCTACGCGGCGCCGGCGCACCACGCAGTTGCAGCCCTCCTCGTCGGCTCGCAAGCACCACCCTCGGATTGTCACGTAAAGCCGTTCTTTCGCCAGATCGGCGCCACTTCCAAGTGCCCGAGGGCTCCGCTGGCTGGGCCGCGCCCGAGGCCGACCTCATCTTCGACTCAGGGGATCATCCCGTCTCCACTGTCGGCTCGGGTGTGCTCCCAATGCTTTGCACGCCCACCATCTGCAATGTGTCCGTCACCAAGACGCTCATCGACGGCGGCGCCGGCCTCAACGTGCTCTCCATCGAGGCCTTCAGCCTTCTTCACGTACCGCTCGAGCGGCTCCTCCCTAGAAAGCCTTTCTTAGGGGTTGGTGGAGGCTCCGCCCACTCCCTGGGGCGGATCTGCCTCCCCGTGACCTTCGGCACGTGCGACAACTACCGCACCAAGCTGATGGACTTCGACATCACCCACATCGGCCTCCCGTACAACGCCATCCTCGGGTACCCGGCCCTGGCTTAGTTCGGACCCATCTGGCCTACAACCTCATGAAGATGCCCGGGAGCAAGGGTGTCCTCACAGTAGTTGGGTACACCAAGGAAGCCTTGATGACGCTCAAGCTCGCCCTCAAGACAGCCGCGACAGCGCAGCCTGCCGACGCGGATACCTCCAAGGCCAAGGGAGCCGCACCAACCAAGAAGAATCAATTTTTCACTCAAGACAAGGCAGAAACCAAGCAAGTGCCAGTCGAGGAGGACGGGTTCTCGGGGGCATCCTTTACCATAGGTGCCAACCTCGAGCCTAATCAAGAGGAGGCGCTGGTGAAGTTCTTGCGTGCAAACAAGGAAGTGTTCGCTTGGGAGCCGATCAGCTGGTAAGGGTCCCAAGAGGGGTGATAGAGCACCACCTGAAGGTGTGCCCCAATGTATGCCTCGTAAGGCAGAGGGAGAGGCGGCAGTCCATGGAGAAGCAAGCTTTCATTGTCCAAGAGACCCGCAAATTGGAGGATGTGGGTGTCATTCGCGAGGTTCGGTACCCCGAGTGGCTAGCAAACCCCGTTGTCGTGCCCAAAAAAGGCGGGAAGGAGAGAATGTGCGTTGACTTCACCAACCTCAACAAGGCCTGCCCTCAAGATCCGTTCCCTCTTCCATGCATCGACAAGATTGTCGACTCCAGTGCCGAGTGTGACTTGCTGTGCTTCCCGGATGCGTTCTCAGGATATCACCAGATCAAGATGGCGGTAGAAGATGTGGAGAAGATAGCCTTCCTGACCCCGTGTGGGGTGTACTGGTACACTTGCATGCCTTTCGGGCTGCGCAACGCAGGCGCAACCTTCCAGCGGCTCATGCACATCGCCTTGGGTCGGTAGCTCAGGAAGAACGCTGAAGCCTACGTCGACAACATCGTGGTGAAGTCTCGGGAGGCGGGGACCTTGATCCAAGACCTGGAGGAGACCTTTGAAAGCCTCCGTCAGGTGGACTTGCGACTCAACCTGGAGAAGTGCGTGTTTGGCGTCACTTCTGGTAAGCTGCTAGCCTTCCTTGTGTCCCACAGGGGGATCGAGGCCAACCCAGAGAAGGTCAAGGCCACTGAAGACATGAGTCCAGCACATACCCTCAAGGAAATGCAGAAGCTTACCGGACGGGTGACTGCGTTGGGATGCTTCATTTCCAAGCCGGGAGAGCGCGCCCTACCCTTCTTCAAGATGATGAAGAAAAAGGGCCCATTCGAGGGGACCCCGGAGGCCGACCGAGCATTTCAAGACCTCAAAAGACACCCGACCAACCCTCAAGTGATGGCGGTGCCACGACCTCTCGAGCCCCTAGTGCTTTATCTTGCCGCCACTCCCCACTCCGCCAGCGCGGCTCTAGTGGCGGTTCGGGAAGAACACCAAGCCAAAGGCACATCATGCCGAGCTACGTCCCCAGCAGAGACGACGCAAGACCAGGAGGGCGCCGCAAGGGCTGCAGCAGCGACATCAAAGGATCAAGCTCAGCAGGACGACGCCTCTGAACCCGCAAAGGCCCCGATAAGCGATCAAGCATTGGGGGATCCACCACCTCAGGAGGCACCCCAACTCCCGGGAGGCGCAAGCCGCATCAGCGCAGCTGCCCTCGTCGAGCACCTGGTATACTTCGTCAGCACAGTGTGGCGGGATGCAAGAGCACGGTACCCCATGCCTCAGAAGCTCCTACTCGTGCTCCTGGTGGCCTCACGTAAGCTGCGGCACTACTTTCAAGGCCACCCCATCAAGGTCATCTCGGCCTACCCACTTGAGAGGGTGCTCAGGAGCCCTAACTCTGCCGGGATGGTCGCCAAGTGGAACATCGAGCTGCAGGCATTCTAGTTGGAGTTTAGCACCACCAGTGTCGTCAAGGGAGCCGCGCTCGCCGATTTCATGGCAGAACGGATGGACGCCCCGGCGCTTGAAATAGGCGAGGACCGGTCCCTCTCACCTGGAAGTGAGGCGCCCAATGGTTGGGTCATGTATTTCAATGGTGCATTCGCGCGCCAAGGCGCGGGGGCTGGAGCAGTGCTCATCTCGCCCACTCAGGACAAGCTCTACTATGCCATACAGCTTTGCTTCCAGCAGGGCGAGAAGGTATCCAACAACATTGCAGAGTGCGAAGGCCTCATAGCTGTCCTCAAGGCTGCGGCGACACTGGGGTTGAAACATCTCACCATTAGGGGCGACTCGTAGCTCCTCGTCAACTTCTCCAACAAGGCATACGAGCCAAAGGACAAACAAATGGAGGCATACCTTGCAGAAGTGCGTAAGATGGAGAAGCAGTTCCTGGGCTTGGAGTTGCAGCATGTGCCCCAGGGAACCGACAAGCCGACGACATCGCTAGAAGGGATCCAAGTGACAGCCCCAATAGCCTGGCATCTTCGAGGAGCGGCTCTTCAAGCCATCGGTGACACCACCGCTTTCAAGGACAGCGCAGCCTCGGGAGGAGCGCCCGCAGCCACCTGCCACGGGGTGCCCCAGCCTGTGGCCCGTCTTTGGGAGCGCGTCTACTATTGGTGCTCGAGCCCCAGGAGGGATGCTGGACCAAGGAATTGAAGAAATACCTGATGCAAGGGACGCTGCCGGAAAAGGAGGAGGACGCAGAGCGTGTGGCCTGGCAAGCCACGACATACTGCATCTACGACGGTGAGTTATACAGGAAGCGACCAAATGACGTTTCATTGCATTGCACATCTAGGGAACACGGGAAAGAGCTGCTAGACGACGTACATGGCGGGGACTGCGGGCACCACGCGTCCTCATGAACCCTCGTCGGCAAGGCATTCCGTAGCGGATTCTACTGGCCTACGGCGCTCAACGACGCAGCTGAGCTGGTGAGATCCTGCGAGGCCTGCCAATTCCACGCCAATCAAATCCATCAGCTAGCTCAGGGCCTCCAGACCATTCCACTCTCGTGGCCGTTCGAAGTCTGGGGAATGGACATCCTGGGCCCATTCCCTCGAGCGCCCGGGGGCTACCGATACCTCTATGTTGCCATCGACAAGTTCACCAAGTGGGCGGAGGTGGAAGCTATCCGCACCATCCCAACTAGTTCTGCGGTCTAGTTTAGCAAGGGCCTCGTGAGCCGTTTTGGAGTCCCCAACTGCATCATCACCGATAATGGCTCGCAGTTCACCAGTAATCTCTTCAAAACATACTACACTAACCTTGGAACGCAAATTTGCTACGCTTCAGTGGCGCACCCCCGGAGCAATGGCTAGGCTGAATGCGCCAACGCGGAGCTCCTGAGAGGCCTCAAGACTAGGAACTTCAAGAATAAGCTCGAAGCCTGCGTCAGGGCCTGGCACGACGAGCTGTAGTCCATGATGTGGTCCATCCGCACCACCTGCACCAAGCCCACGGGCGAGACCTTGTTCTTCCTCGTCTATGGAGCAGAAGAGGTCCTCCCTCATGAGGTCAAGCATCGTTCCGCACGGGTCCTAACGTTTGATGAGACGCAACAGGACGCCACGCGGGGGATGGACCTCGTTCTGGGGGAGGAACGCCACCACGAAGCTGCACTATGGGTGGCAAGATACCAGCAGGCGCTGTGGCGGTACCACTGTCGCAGCGTCCGCTCTAGGACGCTCGAGGTGGGTGACCTCGTCCTGAGGCGAGTGCTCTCTAGGGAAGGGCTGCATAAGCTCTCACCCATGTGGGAGGGCCCGTTCAAGGTCGCCCATGTCTCCAGGCCTGGCGCCGCGTGCCTGGAGACACATGATGGGGTACCCATCCAGAACGCCTGGAACATCCAGCACCTCTGGAAGTTCTAGGTCATGTACTCTATTAAAAGGAGGCCTTAATATCCCTTAGTTTCCAATAAGACCCTACAGCCACAGGAGGGTAGGACAAAAGATGTCATGCAAGTTCTTTTCCATAAGCACGCATGACTATATCCGGAATACATGCCTACATTACATTGATGAACTGGAGCTAGTTCTGTGTCACCCTAGGTTATAACTATTGCATCAGGAATCACATCCGACATAATCATCCATCACTGATCCATTGCCTTCGAGCTTTTCACATATTGATCTTTGCTTAGTTACTTTTCTGTTGCCACTATTATGCTTGCTACAAAACTGCTGCCAGTACTTTTGCCATTGTTACCGCTACTATCATATTACTTTGCTACTAAATACCTTGCTACAGATATTAAGTTTCCAGGTGTGATTGAATTGACAACTCAGCTGCTAATACTTGACAATATTCTTTGTCTCCCCTTGTGTCGAATCAATAAATTTGGGTTGAATACACTACCCTCGAGAACTGTTGCGATCCCCTATATTTGTGGGTTATCACTTTATACATGTGATTACCTTTGTTATAAATCCTCGAGTACTGTGTGTGTCAGTATACCGATCCGGGGATGACACTTAAGAACAGAGACTTGATCCATTCGGGTCGGGTCGCTACAGTTCCTGAGGACATGGGGAAGTCTTGTTATAAGTAATCATGTGAATTTGGTATTCGTTTGATATTTTGATGAGATGTATGTTGTCTCTACTCTAGTGGTGTTATGTGAACATCGACTACATGACACTTCACCATTATTTTGGCCTATGGGAAGGCACTGAGAAGTAATAAGTAGATGATGGGTTGCTAGAGTGACATAAGCTTAAACCCTAGTTTATGCATTGCTTCGTTAGGGGCTAATTTGGATCCATATGTTTCATGCTATGGTTAGGTTTACCTTAATTCTTCTTTCGTAGTTGTGGATGCTTGCGAGAGGGGTTAATCATAAGTGGGAGGCTTGTCCAAGGAAGGGCAGCACCCAAGCACCGGTCCACCAACATACCAAATTATCAAAGTAACGAACACGAATTATATGAGCATGATGAAAACTAGCTTGACAGTAATACCCATGTGTCCTCGGGAGCGCTTTGCATTATACAAGAGTCCGTCCAGGCTTGTCCTTTGCTACAAAAAGGATTGGGCCACCTTGCTGCACCTTGTTTACTTTTATTACTTGTTACCTGTTACGATTTGACTTATCATAAAACTACCTGTTACCAATAATTTCAGTGCTTGCAGAGAATACCTTGGTGAAAACCACTTGTCATTTCCTTCTGGTCCTTGTCGGGTTCGACACTCTTACTTATCGAAAGGACTACGATAGATACCCTATACTTGTGGGTCAACAAGACTCTTTTCTGGCACCGTTGCCGGGGAGTGAAGCGCCTTTGGTAAGTGGAATTTGGTAAGGAAACATTGATATGGTGTGCTGAAATTTACTGTCACTTGTTACTATGGAAAATAATCCTTTGAGGGGCTTGTTTGGGGTATCTTCACCTCGACCGGAAGAGCAAAGTGTTGCTCCTCAACCTACTTCACCTACTGAAAACATTTATTATGAAATTCCTTCGGGCATGATAGAGAAACTGCTAGCTAATCCTTATGCAGGAGATGGAACATTACACCTCGATATGCACCTAGTCTATGTGGATGAAGTTTGTGGATTATTTAAGCTTGCAGGTATGCCCAAGGATGTTGTCAAGAAGAAGGACTTCCCTTTATCTTTGAAGGGAAAGGCATTGACCTGGTATAGGCTATTGGATGATATTGGATCATGGAACTACAACCAATTGAAATTGGAATTTCATCAGAAGTTTTATCCTATGCATCTGGTTCATTATGATCGGAATTATATATATAATTTTTGCCCTTGTGACGGAGAAAGTATTGTTCACTCTTGGGGGAGGCTTAATTCAATGTTATATTCATGCCCCAATCATGAGCTCTTAATAGAAATTATTATTCAAAAAAATTATGCTCGGCTTTCTCATAATGATCGATCCATGCTCGATACTTCTTGTTCTGGTTCCTATATGAAGAAGGATATTGAATTCAAATGGGATTTATTGGAAATAATTAAACCAAACTCTGAAGATTGGGAACTCGATGAAGGTAAAGAGTCAGGTATAAACCTTAAGTTTGATTGTGTCAAATCTTTTATGGATACCGATGCTTTTCTTGATTTTAGAACTAAATATGGACTTGAGTCTTAGATTGTAGCTTCTTTCTGTGAATCTTTTGCTACTCATGTTGATCTCCCTAAGGAGAAGTGGTTTGATACGTCTCCAATGTACCTATAATTTTTGATTGTTCCATGCTATTATATTATCTGTTTTGGATGTTTAATGGACTTTAATATACCTTTTTATATTATTTTTGGGACTAACCTATTAACCGAAAGCTCAGTGCAAATTGCTGTTTTTTTTTGCCTATTTCAGTGTTTTGCGGAAAAGGTATATCAAAAGGACTCCAAACGGAATGAAAACTTTGTGGGGATCTTTTTTGGAACAAACGTGATCCAGGAGACTTGGAGTGGACATCAAGGAAGCAGCAAGGGAGCCACGAGGCAGGAGGGCGCGCCCCAGGGGGGCACCCCACCCTCATGGGCCCCTTGCAGCTCCACCGACCTATTTCTTTCTCCTATATATATATACTCTTATACCTTAAAAACCTTCGGGGAGAGCAATGAAACACCTTTTCCACCGCTGCAACCTTCTGTACCCATGAGATCCCATCTTGGGGCCTTTTCCAGCGCTCCGCCGGAGGGGGATTCGATCATAGAGGTCTTCTACATCAACACCATAGCCTCTCCGATGATGTGTGAGTAGTTTACCACAGACCTTCGGGTCCATAGTTATTAGCTAGATGGCTTCTTCTCTCTCTTTGGATCTCAATAGAAAGTTCTCCTCGATCTTCCTGGAGATATATTCGATGTAACTCTTTTTGCGGTGTGTTTGCCGAGATGCAATGAATTGTGGGTTTATGACTTGATTATCTATGAATATTATTTGATTCTTCTCCGAATTCTTATATGCATGATTTGATATCTTTGCAAGTCTCTTCAAATTATCGGTTTAGTTTGGCCTACTAGATTGATCTTTCTTGCAATGGGAGAAGTGCTTAGCTTTGGGTTCAATCTTGCGTTGTCCTTTCCCAGTGACAGCAGGGGCAGCAAGGCACGTATTGTATTGTTGCCATCGAGGATAAAAAGATGGGGTTTATATCATATTGCTTGAGTTTATCCCTCTACATCATGTCATCTTGCCTAAAGCGTTACTCCGTTCGTATGAACTTAATACTCTAGATGCATGCTAGATAGCGATCGATGTGTGGAGTAATAGTAGTAGATGCAGAATTGTTTCGGTCTACTTGTCACGGACGTGATGCCTATATTCATGATCATTGCCTTAGATATCATCATAACTATGCGCTTTTCTATCAATTGCTCGGCAGTAATTTGTTTACCCACCGTAATACTTGCTATCTTGAGAGAAGCCACTAGTGAAACCTATGGCCCCCGGGTCTACTGTACATCATATTAGTTTCCTGTCAACTAGCCATTTCTGTCGCTGTTTATTTTGCAATCTTTATTTTCCAATCTATATCACAAAAATACCAAAAATATTTATCTTATTATCTCTATCAGATCTCACTCTCGTAAGTGACCGTGAAGGGATTGACAACCCTTTTATCACTTTGGTTGCGAGGTTCTTGTTTGTTTGTGTAGGTACAAGGCGACTTGCGTGTAGTCTCCTACTGGATTGATACCTTGGTTCTCAAAAACAGAGGGAAATACTTATGCTACTTTGCAGCATCACCCTTTCCTCTTGAAGGGAAAACCAACGCATGCTCAAGAGCTAGCAACAAGGATTTCTGGCGCCGTTGCAGGGAAGATCTACGCACAATTCAAGACATACGAAAACTCTTATCCCTCGCATTACATTATTTGCCATTCGCCTCTCGTTTTCCTCTCCCCCACTTCACCCTTGCCATTTTATTTGCCTCTTTTCCGTTCACCCTTTTCCCGTTTGCCTTTCTTTCGCCATGGCCGAATCAAAAAGGGGTAAGGCTTTTCTCCTGAGTTCTAGCACTTTGGATAGACCCTCTTTCCTTTCTAAGCTCATAAATAATGATGCTATGGAAAGACCTACCGGGGTTATCAATGAGAGTTTGGATAATTTCGATGAAGATGATCCCGGAATCTTTGGTTATTTGCATGATGAGTCTTTGAAAGACACTTGGGATAGGTTATTAAGGATCTGAGCTAGCTATGTGCCCCAATATCAAATTGAGATATAACTAAAAAGCTTTTATGTTGGCTTACCCTCTTCATTCAAGCAAGTTTTGGATTCTATTTTCGAAGAAGGTATTCTTGAGGGGGATGCCATAGATACCTATGAAAAGATGAAAACTATATTTGGCCACCCCATGAGTGAGAAGGTTGAATTCACCTCTCTTTTGTGCTTTTATCAAAATGAAATTATCAAAGAGATGAAGGCTAGCTTAGATGCAAATTTCCGTAGTGTGCTTAATCTTTCTTCCACCACTAATGGCCATGTGCTTTCTCAAAATAGAAGGATAAATGCTATATATAAGAAATTTTCTCTTTTCTTTCCCAACACCAAAGATGGTAATACCTAGATCTATTCTTGATTTTATGCCTAGCTAGGGCCGTTAAACGATAGTGCTTGTTGGAAGGCAACCCAATTTTATTTTTGTTCCTTGCTTTTTGTTCCTGTTTAGTAATAAATAAATCATCTATCCTCTGTTATGATTGAGTTTTTTTATGTTTTAGTTAGTGTTTGTGCCCAGTAAAGCCTTTAGGATCTTCTTGGATGATTGTTGTTTTATCTTGCTGAAAAAACAGAAAGTATGCACTCACGAGAATAATTTTCATTTTTAACCAGGGAGAGATAAAATACCAATTCCAACTGCAGTAGATCAATATACAAATTATTTAGTACTTCCAAATTTGGTAGAATTTTTGGTGTTACAGAATATTCTAAACCTACATATTACTACAGACTTTTCTGTTTTTCGTGCGTTGTTTGCTTATTTTGATGAATCTATGGCTAGCATCGGGGGATATGAACCATAGAGAAGTTGGAATACAGTAGGTTTAACACCAATATAAATAAAGAATGTGTTTAATACAGTACCTTAAGTGGTGATTTGTTTTCTTATACTAACGGAGCTCATGAGATTTTCTGTTGAGTTTTGTGTTGTGAAGTTTTCAAGTTTTTAGGTAAAGATTTGATGGATTTTGGAACAAGGAGTGGCAAGAGCCTAAGCTTGGGGATTCCCAAGGCACCCCAAGGTAAAATCCAAGGACAACCAAAATCCTAAGCTTGGGGATGTCCCGGAAGGCATCCCCTCTTTCGTCTTCGTCTATCGGTAACTTTACTTGAGGTTATATTTTTAGTCACCACATGATATGTGTTTTGCTTGGAGCGTCTTGTATGATTTGAGTCTTTGCTTTTTAGTTTACCACAATCATCCTTGATGTACACACCTTTTGGAGAGACACACATGAATTGGAATTTATTAGGATACTCTATGTGCTTCACTTATATCCTTTGAGCTAGATAATTTTGCTCTAGTGCTTCACTTATATTTTCTTTTTAGAGCACAATGGTGGTTTTATTTTGTAGAAATTATTGATCTCTCATGCTTCACTTATATTATTTTAGAGTCTTTTAGAAAATCATGGTAATTTTCTTTGGTTATGAAATTAGTCCTAATATGATAGGAACTCAAGATGGGTATGATAAAAAACTTTCATAAAAAGTGCATTGAAGATGGTGATATTAGAGTCATGCTAGTTGAGTAGTTGTGAATTTGAGAGATACTTGTGTTAAAGTTTGTGATTCCTGTAGCATGCACGTATGGTGAACCGTTATGTGATGAAGTCGGAGCATGATTTATTTTTTGATTGTCTTCCTTATGAGTGGCGGTTGGGGAAGAGCAGTGGTCTTTTCCTACCAATCTATCCCCCTAGGAGCATGCGCGTAATACTTCGTTTCGATAACTAATAGATTTTTGCAATAAGTATGTGAGTTCTTTATGACTAATGTTGAGTCCATGGATTATACGCACTATCACCCTTCCACCATTGCTAGCCTCTCTAGTACCATGCAACTTTCGCCGGTACCATGAACCCACCATTTACCTTACTCAAAACAGCCACCATACCTACCTATTATATCATTTCCGTAGCCATTCCGAGATATATTGCCATGCAACTTTCCACCGTTTCATTTTTTATGACACACTCCATCATTGTCATATTGCTTTCCATGTTCATGTAGTTGACATCATATTTGTGACAAAGCCACCATTCATAATTTTCCATACATGTCACTCTTGATTCATTGCACATCTCGGTACACCGCCGGAGGCATTCACGTAGATTCATATTTTGTTCTAAGTATCGAGTTGTAATTCTTGAGTTGTAAGTAAATAAAAGTGTGATGATCATCATCATTAGAGCATTGTCCTAGTGAGGAAAGGATGATGGAGACTATGATTCCCCCACAGGTCTATATGAGACTCTGGACGGAAAAAAAAGAGGCCATAAAAAGAAAAGGCCCAAAAAAATGAGAGAAAAAGAGAGAAGGGGCAATGCTACTATCCTTTTTCCACATTTGTGCTTCAAAGTAGCACCATGATCTTCATGATAGAGAGTCTCTTATGTTATCACATTAATATACTAGTGGGAATTTTTCATTATAGAACTTGGCTTGTATATTCCAATGATGGGCTTCCTCAAAATGCCCTAGGTCTTCGTGAGCAAGCATGTTGGATGCACACACACTTAGTTTCTTTTGTTGAGCTTTCATACATCTATAGCTCTAGTGCATACGTTGCATGGCAATCCCTACTCACTCACATTAATATCTATTGATGGGCATCTCCATAGCCCGTTGATACGCCTAGTTGATGTGAGACTATCTTCTCCATTTTGTCTTCTCCACAACCACCATTGTATTCCACCTATAGTGCTATATCCATGGCTCACGCTCATGTATTGCATGAAGATTGAAAAAGTTTGAGAACATCAGAAGTATGAAACAATTGCTTGGCTTGACATCAGGGTTGTGCATGATTTAAATATTTTGTCTGATAAAGATAGAGCATAGCCAGACTATATGATTTTGTAGGGATAGCTTTCTTTGGCCATGTTATTCTCAGAGGACATAATTGCTTTGTTAGTCTGCTTGAAGTATTATTATTTTTATGTCAATATTAAACTTCTATCTTGAATCTTTCGGATCTGAATATTCATGCCACAATAAAGAGAATTACATTGAAAATTATGGTAGGGAGCATTCCACATCAAAAATTCTGTTTTTATCATTTACCTAGTCGAGGATGAGCAGGAATTAAGCTTGGGAACCTTGATACGTCTCCAACGTATCTGTAATTTTTGATTGTTCCATGCTATTATATTATCTGTTTTGGATGTTTAACGGGCTTTAATATACGTTTTTATATTATTTATGGGACTAACCTATTAACCGAAAGCCCAGTGCAAGTTGTTGTTTTTTTGCCTATTTTAGTGTTTCACAGAAAAGGAATATCAAACGAAATCCAAACGGAATGAAACCTTCACAAGGATATTTTGGGAACAAACTTGATCCAAGAGACTTGGAGTGGACATCAAGGAAGCAGCGAGGGAGCCACAAGGTAGGAGGGAGCGCCTCCCACCCTCGTGGGCCCCTCGCAGCTCCACCGACCTATTTCCGTCGGATGTTGGGTTCCGGCAAACCCTTAAGGTTCGAACATTGGGGTGCACACGAAGTCTTTTCCTCCCACCGATCTACGCCCTAGCTCGCTAAGATCTCGCGGACGAACTCGACGAACTCGCAACACAGAAAGACACAAGATTTATACTGGTTCGGGCCACCGTTGTGGTGTAATACCCTACTCCAGTGTGGTGGTGGTGGATTGCCTCTGGGGCTGATGATGAATAATACAATGGGAAGAACAGCCTCCTGAGGTTGAGGTGTTCTTGGCTAACTGGTGTGTGTGGGGATGATCTTCAGGCTCTCCCTTTCTCTCTATCTCTCTGTCTCTCTGTCTCCCTGTCGTGGTCGTCCATGGTGGCGGCTAACTCTATTTATAGAGGCCCTGGTCCTCTTCCCAAATATTGAGCGGGAAGGGAGCCAACAACGGCGGGCAAATTTGAAGGGGGACAGCTAGTACAAGCTATCCTGACAAAGGCGGTCTCCGCCTGCGAAAGGCTCTGGTGGTGACGCTTACTTGGGCTCCACGATGACCTCCGTCTTGCCGTCCTTCTGGTCTTGGTCTTGTTGCACCAAAATGGCAACCTTTGCCTGATGCCTCGGTACTCTTCGCCTGCGCAGGCCTCCTTAGCACCAAAGAGGAAATAAGGACGCTGCGCGCGCTGGCGCCCGCCTGGTGTCGATTGTCATGGCTCATGTCACGAGAGCCTCATGAGGTTTGCCTCGGCTTGATATCTCTGCTCCTTGTGAGCTTGCCTAATTAGGCCACTCTAGAGAAGCTTGTGTCGTCCGCCTCGTGAGGCTTGGCCCCTCGCGAGGGTCTTGGATGCCTTGTTGATGAAGATGGGTCATACGGCCTGCTGGCTTAGCCACGCCGCGGGCCGCAGGCAGGCAAGTCTGGGGACCCCCGTTCCCAGAACGCCGACAGTAGCCCCCGGGCCCAAGGTGCACTCTGGCTCGGCTTCGCGGCGAAGCCAAGGGTCAAGTACGGAGCACCGCGGACCCCCAAAAGCCTGCGGCCTCGGTTGACGTGTGGCGGTTGATTGGACGTGGGCATCTCTGCTTCCCCATGCTGCCTCGGCGACTGCACGATTTGACGAGTCCCTATGACATGAAAGGGAAACCATCATTAACTGCGATCGTGAGAGGTGCCAGTTGGCTTCTCTTGCTATAAATGGGGAGGGGGCTGAGCCCCCGTTGCCCATCTCTTCCTTGCTCGCTTGCTTCTTCCTCCTTGCTCCGCTGCTAACATCAATGGCACCTATACAGAAGGTTCTCCACCGAAGAAAAGGGGAAGGCCCACCGAGATGACCTGGAGCCACTTCCACCAAAGAAAAGGGCGATCCACCGCCGTGACAAAGCGGCGGTGCAGTGAGTGGTGAGGCCTTGGTGCGAGCGGCCTCCCCCAGGGTATCCGCTACACCTGTATGCCCAAGACGAGGACTCAGGAAGGCAGAGCGACGAGCAGCGCCGCCAGTGCCGCGCGCTGTCGCTTCAGGAATCCACGCCGCGGACTCCTCGCGCGAGATGGTGCTGTGGGCGCCGATGCCCCCAAGCTCTTGGATCCGCTTCCCGCGGTTCTTCTCCGATGTGATGCCGCCGAGGGGGCCTCTCGAGCTCTGGTTGCAGCACGCCGACTGTGGCACTCCAGCTACTGGAGCGGAGATCGAAGCGGTCCCCACCGGCAAGATCTTCATGACTCGTGGCTGGGGCGAGATCGCGCGGGTCTGCCGCGCGAGGGGCGCCCTCACGATCCTCCTTTAGTACGACGGCGTCTCCATGCTCTTCTTCAAGGTCTTTGATGCCGAGGGCCGCCGTCTGGAGTGCTGCTCCGGAGAGGAGCATGAGGCTGATGCGCGCTCCGCTTGCGACCACTCCAGCAGCAGTAGCCCTTGGGAGTCCAACAACTCTCCTGAGCTCTACGAGACTCCGGAGACAAGCGACGACAGCTACGTGCCCCCGAGCTCTCGCCACGCTCAGAGCGGTGCTGCCACGTCCGGCCGTCGCCGCCGCTGATCTGGATGGGGTTGGCGCCGGCCTCCCGTGGCCCACTGTTGATGATGGCGTCTGCCACGGGGGGGGGGGGTGTAGATAGGATCTTCCTTAGTTTTAGCTTTTGTTTCCTGCGAAGAATCATGAAGCGCCCCGTGGGGGCATGTAAGGGTCTGTAATGTCTTTTGTGCTTATCTTCCCTATTATGAAGATTTGATGAACGCGGGTCCCGTTGAGGCTCGGTCCCCTCTTTCTTTCCTCGCAATAGCTTATTGCTCTACGCCGACAGGTCCCGGTCCCCAGGCAGGCTACAGTCGTCGCTAGTATGCCAGGTCACGTGTCATGGTCAAGGCCAGGAGGTGTGTTGCCCGAGGTCCAGTAAGAGCCTCTGAGGCGCGATGCTTAGGAGGTCCCCCTTAGCGCTCAAGCGGCCATGGTAAGGGAAGAAAGGGAGTTGATGTGGCCGCAACGGGATTGCGGCAAGGCGTGAGTGTCCATAAGGACCAGATATTTAGCTGATCCGAGGGCGAGACTTATCTTCTGAACTTCGTGGCGATTCCTGACGCTGCGCTGGGGCTGCGCGCCAACTTGTGCGGCATAGCCAGGCCGGCCCATACAAGTTTCCCTCCTCCCATGCTCTCCTTAGTGCTCTGCGTCCTCAGGTCCCGGCCCTCGAGCGAGCTCAGCCGCCGCTGGTATGCCAGGTCGCGATGCCGTGGTCAAGGCCAGGGGGTGAGGGCTGGAGAGCCAGTAAGAGCTCCTGAGTCGTGATGCTCAGGACCCCCTTTTAACGTGCAAGTGAATTGCATGAGAGAAAAGGAGACTCGCCTTGCCGCCTGCTATCCTCCCTGCGTGGTCCCTGTGAACAGGCACAAGAAGAACATGGTTTGCCGTTACAGCCGTCAGCCTGCTGCTGGTTGGTCTGGATGAAGTGAAGGCACTGAGGGCCTGGTGAGGTGACGTGCGTGGGGCGTGCCGCGAGCCAGAGCTCGATTGCTCAGATTTGTCGACGTGGAAGGGACAGACCCATGCACCAGTGCCGTGCCTGTGAGGAGGCCCCGTGGGAGGCGATCATCAAGCAGGTGATAACCGTAGGCAGGTTAGGTAGGGAAGGAAAATCAGCTTGGGTAAATGCAGGAATATACATGCCATCGGGTCCGGCCCGAGCGGCTTGGGGATGATGCAGCCCGAAGGGCGCCCGCAGCAAGGCAAGCTAAAAGACATGAGCCAAAGGGATACATTCTGCAGGGGCGGACCCACACGGCCTGGGAATAATGCAGCCCAAGGGGCGCTCCCAGCTGAAACGAGCTTGGAAGATGTCACCTGGTTCTATAGACGAAGCAGAGTTGGTGCAACTGAAGGCGTGTGTCGAAGAAAGGACTCCTCATGAGCCACCGGAGCCCTGAGCCTCGGGAGGCTTTGGGGGCTCAGGAGGCTCCCTGAAGACCGTCTCCGTTTCCTCCGGGATGGCGCGGTACCTAGCCTCTTGAGCCGCCAGGTCACGCCGCACGTTGCGCTGATCGGCCAATGCCACGCTTGGCAAGTCAAGGGGCATGAGAACGTAGCTGTGTGGTAGGCCCTCTTAACGGCTCACACGCGAAGTCCAGAAGCACTCCTGAGACGCAGCCCCATTGAGCCCCGGGATGTCGATGCAGACACGCAGCTCAGCACCCTCGCCTGGGTGGTGAGCTGCGCCCTGTGAGCGGCTGTCGCCGCGCATGGCTCTTGCATCTTGTAGTTCCTGTGTGGTCTTGGCGATGAACTCCTGAGTGGTGGGTACCCCTTGCCCTGCGTTCTCCTAAGGAAAACGTGCCGTGTGGCACGCCTCCAAGTGGTGCCCAAGCGCCTCCCTCGTGAGGTTGGCAAGGCCTGAGGCCCTCAAGAAGAGAGCCCCCGAGCCCTGCCTGAGGAGGGCGCTGGGCGTGCCTTCCTATGCGATGGGGGGAGGCGCCCCTGGGACGGACGCTGATCCTGATGAGGCTCCTGCCGCGACGCCATCCTCCTGAGGTCCTGTGCGACGCAGTTTCTTCTTCTTGGGGATGGCCTTCGGAGGACCCTCACTTTTGCTGTCGGGGTTGTCGATGCTGCAGCTTGGAAGGCGCGCTTGAGGGAGCACACCGCTTCCCTTTCTTCACATGGGACCGTGATGACCCCACCGCTTCCAGGCATCTTGAGGATGTTGTAGCCATGGTGGGTGACCGCCATGAACTTGGCCAGGGCCGGATACCCGTGGATGGCATTGTACGGCAGGCGGATGTGGCGACATCGAAGTCGATGAGCTCGGTGCGGTAGTTGTCGCGTGTGCCGAAGGTGACAGGCAGGCGGACCTACCCAATCGGTGTGGTGGAGCCGTCGGTCACTCCTGAGAAGGGTTTGGTAGGCTGGAGCTGCTCGTATGGCACTTTGAGGTTGTCGAATATGTTGACGGACAGGACGTTGAGCCCTGCACCACTATCGATGAGGGTCTTGGTAACCTGCACATTGCTGATGACTGGGGAACACAACATCGGGAGGATGCTGGTGGTGGCCGAGCACTTGAGCTGATCTGCTAAGTTGAAAATGATGGCGCACTGGGACCACTTGAGTGGGCGCGCTACCTCAAGCTTGGGGAGCGCCGCGTTCACCTGGCGAGCGAACCGTTTGAAGATGTACTAAGAGGTTGGGGCCTGGGCGCCGCCCAAGATGTAGGCGATTGCATGCGGCTCCTGGAAGCCCCCCAGCCCCCTTGTCCTGATGATGATCATCGTTCCTTCTTGGTGGCGATAGCGCGGGAAGACCCATGTTGCTTTGGGGGCGATCCTCATGAGGCTGGTCCCTCCAGGCCCCCTCGCGAGGATGGTCTTGCCAGCGGTCCTCACGAGGCCTGTCGCGCCATTCCTGACGCGGGCCACCACTACAAAAAAAGACACATCCGTGACATTTTGGGCCGAACGAATTTTTTTCTATCATACATATGACACTTCTATGA
Organism: Triticum urartu; assembly: GCF_056163025.1. Classification (NCBI taxonomy): domain Eukaryota; kingdom Viridiplantae; phylum Streptophyta; class Magnoliopsida; order Poales; family Poaceae; genus Triticum; species Triticum urartu. The sequence goes on along the minus strand of NC_141879.1, from coordinate 409,952,397 downwards.
CGATAATTGTGACAAAACCTGGTATCATCATAGATGTGGTGGGCTCCTACTTATATGACAAAAAATCATGATAGAAATGGGCTTTTCGTCCTGGGCAGGCCGGAGACGCAGCTGCATGACATTCTTTGGGCTGTCCATGACGGAAAAAACCATGGTAGAAGCGAGGGGGAGGAAAATTTCGGGGAGTTCCCGGTTACGGTGGGAGGTCGGGGACGGAGCGATGCGCGTTTCTCTCGTACACGTACGCGCGTGTGTGCAAGGCGTTGGCTCTAACTGAACCCGAGCGAGGCGTTGGGCTCTAACTGAACCCGAGCGATTGCACTGCAGGCTACGCGTTACTGAACCCGAGCGATCGATCGATGGCTATTAACTAAACCCAATCAAGCAATTCCTTGGCTACTGCTGCTAACTGAAGCCGATCGATGGGATGAACAGTGAGTGTTGGAGGGGGGGGTTGGATGAACAGTGAGCGGTGGCGTTGCCTCTGGATGAACAGGACCCCGTGGTGTGGTGGAGGGCTGGATGAACAGTAGACGGTGGAGGGGTGCCCGTGGAGGGCTGGATGAACAGGACCCCGTGGTGTGGAGGGCAGGATGAAGAGTAGACGGTGGAGGGGTGCCCGTGGAGGGGTGGTTGAACATGACCCCGTGGTGTGGAGGGCTGGATGAATAGTAGACAGTGGAGGGGTGGTTGAACAGTAGCCGGTGGCACTACAGGAATCCAGTACTTTGCCGTCTGCCATGGCGGACGGCAAAGGCAGGGACGACTGACGGCAAAGCACTTTGCCGTCCGCGGCGGACGGCAAACAGTGACGGCAAAGATAGGGTCGGCAAACAGGTCCTTTGCTGTTGGCTTTTTATGGCGGACGGCAAAGAGCCCTTTGCCTACAGCGGCTGACGGCAAAGAGGGGGACGGCAAAATGTTCCACGTACACCAGCGTTACTCCGTTAGGCGGCTAACGGCGGCCTTTGCCGTCCGCCAGCGGACGGCTAATTTGAGCGCCTCTTTGCCGTCCGCCAGACCACGTCAGCTATACGTCAGCGCCCGCTCTTTTTTGCCGTCCGCCCAGCGGACGGCAAAGGCAAAGTCTTTGCCATCAGCTTGGCTTTGCCGTCCGCCACGGTAGGCAAATTGGCCAAATGGTCCATCCCCAGGAAGCACAGGTGGGCGCCACGTGCCCCTTTTGCCGTCTGCCACCGACGGCAAAGGGGTCTTTGCCGTCTGCCGCGGACGGCAAAGAGCCTACACTGCCTCTTTTTTGTTCTGTTTTTCTTATATCCAACAATTATCACAACAAATATTTCACAGCACATATATATCCATCACACAAATATCCAGCACATATATATCCATCCATACATACATAGTAGGTTGCACATAGTTCCATCGATCCATACATATTACAATATGCAAAGTTTCATCATAGCAAGCGAGCAGAATACAAGAAGTGCTTCAAAGGAAAAAACAGGAAGAAGCAAGCAATGCATCATAGGAAGCTGGCTTCCATGAAGTGAATGAAACCTGCAAAATGACAAATAAGAAAGTTAGAAAAAGAAGACTAGAAGAAAAAGAATAGAAGAAGAAGAATAGAAGAAGATGTATATGCCATATATTAGCTAACTTAGGTGAAATGTATCGTTTATGCGCTAACCTAGGTGAAATGGGTAGTTTATGAGCTATCCTAGGTGAAATGGATCATTTTGGAGCTAAGTTAGGTGAAATGGGTCGTTTATGAGCAAACCTAGGTGAAATGGGTCGTTTATGAGCAAACCAAGGTGAAATGAGTCGTTTATGAGCAAACCTAGGTGAAATGGGTCGTTTATGAGCTAAGTTAGGTGAAATGAGTCGTTTATGAGCAAACCTAGGTGAAATGGGTCGTTTATGAGCTAACCTAGGTGAAATAGGTTCTTTATGAGCTAAACTAGGTGAAATGGGTCATTTATGAGCTAACCTAGGTCAAATGGGTCGTTTATGAGGTAACCTAGGTGAAATGGGTCGTTTATGAGCTAACCTAGGTGAAATTGATCATTTTGGTGCTAACTTAGTTGAAGTGGGTCTTTTATGAGCTAACTAAGGTGAAATGCCACGTTTTTGAGCTAACTAAGGTAAAATGGATCATTTTTGAGCTAACTTAGGTGAAATGGGTCATTTTGGAGCTAACCTAGGTGAAATGGGTCATTTTGGAGCTAACTAGGTGAAATGGGTCATTTTAAAGCTAACGTAGGTAAAATGGATCATTTAGGAGCTAATCTACGTAAAATGGGTCATTTTAGAGCTAACTTGGATAAATTGGATCACTTGTAAGCTAACTAAGGTAAAATGAGTCATTTTAGAGCTAACTTAGGTAGAATGGATGGTTTATGAGGTCAGTAAGCTTATTAAGTCATTTTGGAGGAAAAGAAGCTAACTCTAGGTCATTATGGTAATCATATTGGAGGAAATAAAGCTAAGTCTAGGTTTTTATGCATTGGTTAAGCAAAACACTAGAGAAACTTACCGTGATCACGGAGGTGTAGGAGCGGGCTGGCTCGCGCCGGTAGCTGGAGAAGGAGCAGGCTGGCTCGCGCCGGTAGCTGGAGAAGGATCGTGCGATGCCTTTCTGGAGTTCAGCTGCACCAAAGATCATTTCCAATGTCTCGTTAGCATTATGACACTCAAATGTTAAGACTAGCAAGTAATGTCCATTCAAATTAAACTCACCGTCCTCCCAGGAGCAATCACTGGCATCGGCGGAGCGGTCTGACCGGACTTCTCGCACACAGACTGCACATTTGGTTTTCACAACAGAGTCATACTAGTTAGTAGTGAGACTCAAATGTTAAGACTAGCAAGTAATCTGCAGAAGAAACTTACCACAAGGAGCTCGTACATGGCCCTTGCCTGCATGTCATTCCGTGCACTCTCCTCCTCCAACATCTTTGTCGTCCTCTCCTCCAACTCCCGCTGCCTCTCCGCCGCCTCCGTCAGAAGTTTCTCCGTTCTATCTCTCTCACTCTGTATAGCAGCCTGCAACACCACTCACATGACCATTTGTAATCATTTATGGAAGCGCACACAATGTAATTGAGAAAGATAGCTGAGTACGTATAACTAACCTTGAAGGCGAGTTAGACTGGCCGTTCACGAGGCCTTATCTCAGGAGCGAAGCTCGGCTGGCGCGCCTTGATCTCCGGGAGAGTGCTAGGACAACGGATAAGTCCATCTCCCATGGCTATGGAGCCATGGGACATCCCGCCACCAGATATCATCAGCAGCTCTGTATCAATGGGACCCTTGCTCGGGTTAAAGTCCTCCCCTTTCCTCGCCTTCCCCTGATCTCTATATTGCACGAGCTTGTCGTGGGCGGAGATGTTGGTGAAGTTCTTTGGATCATCGAGGTCAGAAGCAGAGAATGCCTTGACTTTCTTGTAAGGGCTAGTGTGGGCCATGGCATACAGGTCGTACACCTCTGGCACCTTATCCGCCTTATTGTAGCGTGCCTGAAAGAGAGAAACAAAGTAAATTAGTAATTAAAGGGCTAAAGCTAGCATGATGAATGAATTGCATGAATCATGAAGCAAACCACATAACCAGTTCCGCCCGTACTGAAATATGTTGGAGCTGCCTTGGTGGTGTGGCACACCTTCCATTTGGGCATGTTTGTCCATGGCCTCTTTGTGGGTGGCCAGCCATTCTTTTGAGCACCACGCATTGACCAACACCTCCCAAAAATCCATCCGATCCACACACCATCTCGGAGGGGCCTAAGTTAGCAAATAGAAACTTGAGCGCTACGGCTATGAATTACTAAATGAAGGAAGTAAGTACAAGGCCTTAAGAATTACCTTCATGTACTTCTCCTTACTCAAGAACTTATCGCGGCACTCCTGCTTGGGCTTCTTGATACCACGCCCGGCGTAGTAGTCTCGAACAGCCTGCACCCGAACCTCATGTCGTAAGTTCTGAAGTAGGCGCTTGCACTCCTTGTGGATAACATGATCCGCCTCCTCCTCGTATCCCTCCTCAAACCTGTAGAACGTCTGCAATCAAATGAGACAATATTGATTAGTACAATTAATAACTAGCTAGTTGAAGATTTTTAATTGTGTAAAGGAGCAATTACCCAGAACTTTCTGATCACGACGTCTGCCCTCTTCTTGCACAAGACACCGTCGATAATCTCACCCGGCGGGGCCGGGGCAGCCAAGTAGTGCTCCCAAGTCAATCCAACCTCTTGAAGCCGACCCTCACCAGGCAACATGACAAACCCCGGGAAGTTTTGCCGAATCAGAACTCCAAGGACGGAGTTGGTCCGGCGGACACTTTCATGGTGGTCCCAACCCCTGCAGCATGACAAGGCCAACACATCAGTTATTTGAAGAAACGTGAATGCCGAAGGTACAAAAAGATTAAATGCACTTACCTCTCCCCATCAGGGAAAATCAACCACCTCTGCTCGCGGGTCGCCGGCACGGACGGGAGCCGTGTAGCACCACGCTGGTAGACGTTGCCCCCCTCCTCCCCCTCCTCATCAGTTGGCTCCCCGCCATCATCAGCATGGCCACTCGGCTCCCCGCCATCATCAGCGTGGCCACTCGGCTCCTCAGGCTGACCCGACCAGGTACCCCATCCAGACGTGTGCTCCTCCGGGCTCTCGTGGGCCCAAGTCTCGTGGGTCGAAGGCCCGTCGACCCGAGGCTTGTGGGCCGAAGACCCGTGGACCGGAGGCTCGTGGACCGAAGTCCGTGCAGCCTCCTCCTCAGACGAGTCCACCCTAGCAGTCACGTGCTCGGGTGAAACAGCTGGGGGCGGCGGCGAGGAAGGCGCCGTAAGAGTCACCCTACCTCCTCTCCCGCGACCACGTGCTCCACCTCCTCTCTTCTTCTTACCTCGTCCCCTACTGGGCACCGCGGTCGACGAAGAAGGGCCCGGCGGTGTCGCCATACTGTCCAGCAACGCTCAGCGGAGAGGTGCGTGTGGAATGGAAGACCTCGCACCACGCGCCGACGAAGAAGGGGCCTCGGCGCGCTCCCGACCAGCGCCCACCATCTTTCAAAACCTGCCATGACAAGGAATAAACGAAATTAGTACAACATAAAAAAAGTACCGACATGAATAATAATATGTATATCACTTAAGTGTATCATCATCAAGTACAACATAAAAAAATTGAATACCTGACACTACTAATAATCTCGATCAGTATCATCAATAAATGCATAATCATCATCATCACTATAATCAATGATGGGCTCATAGGGTTCATTGGCATCAACATGTGCAAGGCCACCTTGATGTAATCGGTCAAGCATTGACAGGTCATCCGCAGCAGTAACCTCTTCTTGTTCCGGCTCTTCTTGTTCCTCCTCTGGGGTGATGTCGGATTCATTGTCGCTGTCTACTTCAATGTTTTGGGGTGAAGTATAGTGGTTCTTGAAACGCTTTTTGGAAAGATGTGTCTCTTGGAAGAATTCTCCTTCATATGTGTCTGGGTTAATGTGAGGTTCATAATCCTCTTCCTTTGGGGGAGAAAGTCTAGCACGTGGCGGCACTTCATAAACGACATCCCAACCTTTCAGATTTGGATTAGTTTGGCAGGCCCACGGTAGATAGAATACTTGGGTCGCCTGTTGAGCCATAATATAGACATCAGGAACATCTAAATGGGTGCTTTGGTTGATTTCAACTAGCCCTATATGTTCATGAGTCCTTCTAGTCTCCTTCGGCTGAAACCAATAACATTTGAAGACTACGACATTCGGTGGGTTTTCACCATAGAACAGAAGTTCATAAATTGCTTCAACTCTCCCATAATACTCGGTACCTCCTTCGCCGATAGCAGATACACAACAATTTGTAGACTTTCGGTCGGTCATAGATAGCTCTTTGCCATAGGTACGAAAGCGATACCCGTTGATGTCGTACTTGTCAAATGAATGGACCTTATAGTCAAAACCATTAGCGACTTGTCTCAATTCGGCGTCCATAGACTCTGAATTAGCCTACAAGTTTAATATGAAAGGATTGTTGCATTATGCACAAATTAGCGAATGAAATGAAATTGTCTAATAGAAATTACCGTTTGTTTGAACCAAGAGATGAAACCGGGATAGCCGCCTCCTTGCTTTGCGAGAAGCTCATACTCTTTGACGGAATCCTTTTGGATCTCCACTCCATACGAGAATATGGCGACGTATCGACTGTATGACATATCCAGGAATAAGAGCAGTTCAAAGGAAATAGAAGTTGCGAAACAATGTACCGAGAACTTACTCGATGTACGGCCGCACTTCTATCAGGTTGTTGAAGATATACAACGAAATGGTCTGCCATTCTTCGTTATCCAAAGATACTGGATGTGAAACACTAGCTGGTGCGAGATTCCCTTTGAATAGGCTGAGGTTGGATCCACCCTTTTTAGGCTCGTCAGCATTGTACCGAGGCTTCGGATTATGCAAATGACGATTTTTGGCTTCGTAGTGCGCTGTTACGAAGTTTGACGCCTCCTCTGTGATGAATGCCTCAGCCATCGATGCTTCAATTCTACATTTATTTTTACATTTTTCTGGAAGCGTCTTCTGCATCCTCTCAGTTGGGTAGCACCAACGATTTTGCACGGGCCCCCCAATCTTGCCTCGGTCGGGAGATGAAAAATCAAATGCTGCATTGGATTAAAGAAGCCCGGTGGAAAGATCTTCTCTAACTTGCAGATCAACTCCGGCGCCAACTCTTCCATTTCTTCTTGCACGCCAGGCGATAGTTCTTTCGCACAAAGAACATGGAAGAAATAGCTGAGTTCTGCCAGTACTAGCCATTCATCCTCAGGGATGAAGCCACGCAACATCACCGGCATTACCCGCTCAATCCATATGTGCCAATCATGACTCTTGAGACCAAATATCTTCAGTTTATCAAGATTCGCTCCCCTCTTTAGATTCGCTGCATACCCATCGGGGAACATCAACTGCTGTTGCACCCACCAGAGAATTTCCCTCATAGCTGGCCTTCCAAGATTGAACCATGCCTTTGGCTTCGTCCAATTCTGCTTTCCTTTTGGTTCTTTCATGTTTTGTAATGGCCTATCACATAGCTCCTCTAGATTGACTCTAGCCTTAGTATTATCCTTTGACTTCCCATCTATGCCGAACAATGTACCAAAAAGTGCCTCGACGATATTCTTCTCAGTGTGCATCACGTCGATGTTGTGTGGGCAAAGGAGGTCTTTGAAGTAAGGCAGATCCCATAAGCATGTTTTGTGAGTCCACGCGTGCTTAGTATTATACCCCTTGAAGTACCCTGGACGTTGTGGATCTGGCTCGAGAGCGTTTAACTGATCCAGGGTCTGTTGGCCTGTCAATTCAGGTGGTGTAGAGTTTTTGACAACTCTACCCCTGATGAAGTTCTTCTTGTCTTTCCTGAACTTATGGCGAGGATCCAGGAACTGTCTATGCATGTCGAAGCAAGAAAACTTGCGACCGGCCTGAAGCCAACGAAACTCAAGAGCTCCCTTGCATGTGGGGCATGGGAACCTTCCATGCACACACCAGCCAATGAATAGCGCATACGCCGACAAGTCATGCGTCAAGTACATGTACCAGACACGCATTATGAAGTTCCATTTGCTAAAGGCGTCGTATGTCTTGAACCCATTATCCCAGGCTTCTTGCAATTCGTCCTTAAGTGGTTGCATGTACACATTCATATTTTTCCCCGGATAGTTGGGTCCTGGAATTATCAACGTTAGGAAAATGTTCTTTCTTTGCATAATCTGTCCGGGGGGGGGGGGGAGATTGAGTGGAAAGACAAATATGGGCCAACAACTGTATTGGGCTGCCGTCATACCAAACACACTGAACCCATCCGTGCTGATGCCGACTCGAGGATGCCTCGGATCTGCCGCTTTGTCAGCATGTAATTCATCAAACTTTTTCCACGCAACACCATCCGATGTGTGTACCATCATCAGATTCCCATCTACATCTAGTTTGGTTCTTTTGCCTGTTTTGTGCCATGTCATCTGTCTGGCCGTCTCTTCGACCATGAAAAGACGTTGAAGTCTTGGTACGATTGGCATATACCGAAGAACACGAACGGGGATTTTGGTCTGTGTCTTCTCACCCATACCGTTGTCTACCACAATATACCTGGAAGACATGCAAATGGGACAATAGTTCAAGTCCGCATAGTCAAGCCTAAATAAGGCACATCCTTTCTCACAGGCATGTATCTTCTCATAGGGCATCTTCAGTGCATGGAGGATTTTGTCCGACTGGTACAGGTTTGTAGGCATTACATGGCCTTTGGGTAGAAAGCGTCCAAATACTGTCATAGTTGCATCATAGCATTCTCTGCCCAAGTTGAACTGAGCCTTCAGAGCCATTACTTGTGAGATGGCATCCAACTAACAAAGCTCAGTGTGCTCGTGGAGCGGACGTTTTGAAGACTCCAACATTTCATTGAAGGCCTTTGCAGATTCCTCCATCTCCTCGTCCGAATCCCGAGCATCATCATAGTCTTGCACCATGTGTTTCCATCCCGGTACCATGCTCGTCGGTGCGACGACGATCCACCTCAGCTCGGTCACGTTGGGCAGACTCACCATGAAATGTCCACACCGTATAATCGGGCGTAAAACCACTCTTCTGTAGGTGTTTGCCATTTCAGCCTCTGTCTTCTTTTCCCAATTGCCGCACCGGAAATAGGGGCACCAGGTTTTCTTTTGGACATTTGCAAATGCGGCTTGCACAAACCCCTTGGTTTTTGTGAACCATTCAGCGCTCCAGTTGTTCTGACCAGTGTGACCGGTATACATCCACGCACGGTCACTCATCTTGACTTTCAGAGCTACTGGACACACAACAATTATATATGTAATTCACCATGTATATATTCATCAGTTGATCTACTTTGTCAATTTTGTTACGTCCATGCAACCTACACTCTAATAGGTAATGATAGGTCCTAATCCCACCCGTGTATGTATAGATTGGGTTCATTTTCCCATGCTATGCTCCGGATCCGACGCAAAATTTCGGCAACACCTCCCCGCTGTTCTCCTGATACACGTCTCTGCAATAAACAGAGAGGATGTGTACCCGGAGAACAACAGGGGAGGCACTGGCGAAATTTATGCGTCGGATCCGGAGCAAAGCATATGGGAAAACGAACCCAATCTACACATACTCGGGCTGTCCATGGATAGCGTTGGACAATTCGAAAGAATCAAGCTTATAAATATGCAAATGCATGCATATTTATAACTATGACGCTTTCGAACGGGAGACACATATTGGTTACGCATACTGATGATTGAAGACACATCTATAGCTAGCTATCAAGTTTCATCGGAATAGATCAAATAATTAATGGGGGAGGAGGACTTGTCATTTGTGCTCACCCACGAATGAAGGGGCAGAGCTCGTCAAACGCACGGCGAGGTCGTCGAACAGCAAACCTCGCAACGATGAAACAACTGCACATTTAAAACTACACGATCAACACAATTATATATGATGTTTTTCATAACAAAATCGAAAAATATATGACCTAACTAATAATTCACAAATATATGACCCAGTCGGCCTCTGGAAGGCCAAAGAACACCTTTTCGGGAGGTGTCGGGGGTCGGGGTGTCCTGTCGGTGTCGGGGTGCTGTTTCGGGGTCGGGGGGTCGGGGTGTCGTGTCGATGTCGGGGTAGTGCCGTGTCGGTGTCGGGGTGTTGTTTCGGGGTCGAGGTGTGGTGTCGGGGTCAGGGTTTCGGGTCAGGCTCGGGGGGTCGGGGTGTCGGGTCAGGCTCGGGGTCGGGGTGTCGGGGTCGGGGTGTCGGGGTCGGGGTCGGGGTCAGGGTGTCGGGGTCGGGGTGTCGGGGTCGGGGTCTCGGGGTCGGGGTGTCGTGTCGGGGTGCCGGGTCAGGGTCTGGGTACCGTGTCGGGTCGGGTTTTTTTTCCTTTTCTTCTTCTTCCTGTTCTTCCTTTTTTTTCCTTCTTCTTCTTCTTCTTCTTCTTCTTCTTCCTCCTTTCCTTTTTCCTCTTCTTCTTCTCCTCCTCTCCTCTTTTTTCTTCTTCTTCTTCTTCCTGTTCTTCTTTTTTCTTCTCCTCCTCCTCTTCTTCTTCTTCTCCTCTCCTCTTTTTCTCTTCTTCTTCTTTCCTAAAACTAAACTAAACCTAAACCCAAAACTAAAAAAACAAAAAAAGGAAAAAACTAAATCTAAACCTAAAACTAAACTAAAACTAAACCTATAAACCTAAAAGTAATCCTAAAACTAAAACTAAAACTAAATCTAAACTAAACATAAACCTAAAACTAAAAAAACAGAAAAAAGGAAAAAAAGGAGGCAGAGAGCTCACCTGGGTGGAGGAGGGGGGCGGGTGGCCTGGGGCGGCGGAGGAGGGGGGCGGGGTGGCCTGGGACGACGGCAGTGGCGACGGGGCCGGGCCCGGCCGGGGCGGCGGGGCGCGGGGGTGCCGGGGCGCCGGGGCGTGGAGGCGCCCAGACGGCAGGTCGGCGGGGGCGGCGGGGGCGACGGGGCGGGGGGGCGCCGGGGCGGCGGCGGGGTGGTGGGGCGCCGGGGCGGGGGGGCGTTGGGGCGGCGGCAGGGTGGTGGGGCGACGGGGCGGCGGTGAGTAACTGGGGAGAGAAAGAGAGAGAGGGGGGTGGGGTGGGGCGGCCGTTAACGTTAGTGGGGCCCTCCCTCTTTGTCGTCTGCCTTTTTGCTCTTTGCCGTCCGCTAGCGGACGACAAAGAGGGGGGCCGTTAGGTTTTTTTTAGCAGCTCATCAGTGGGGCCCCTCCCTCTTTGCCGTCCGCTAGCCGACGGCAAAGAATCTTTGCCGTCTGCTAGCCGACGGCAAAGAACTGGCTGATGGCAAATTAGGTCTTTGCCATCAGCCAGTTCTTTGCCGTCTGCTTTTTGGTAGCTGATGGCAAAGAGCTTCTTTGCCGTCTGCTAGCTGACGGCAAAGAGCTGGCAGATGGCAAAGTAGCTGATTCCAGTAGCGTGGAGTAGCGCGCGGTGGAGGCTTGATGAACAGGAGCCCGTGGAGGCTGAAGGAGGTCGACGGTGGATGAACAGTAGCTCGTGGAGGCTGGACGGGGTCGATGGTGGAGATGAACAGTATCCCGTGGAGTCCCGTTTTGCGGTACACCACACCCCTCCCGATGAACAGGACCACCGTTTCGACCGTAGCGCTCCAACACAAGTCTGTTTCCTCCGTTTTGCAGTACGCCACACCCCTCCCGATCAACAGGACCCCCATTTCGATCGTAGGAGGTCCGTTTCCTTCGTTTTGCGGTACGCCACACCCCTCCCAATCAACAGGACCCCTGTTTCGACCGTAGGAAGTCCGTTTCCTCCATTTTGCGGTACACCAGGCCTCATATCCATCGCGTCTTCCATCCAAGCCCTCCCGATGCACACGACCACGCATTCCGTTCCGACCCATGAACACGACGACGACGTTGTTTCTCTATTCCGACCCAGCCATGTACACAGGCCCTCGTCGTACGTATGCGCGAGTAGGCGTTCGAGACCCCGCCCGTATGTACACATACGTGGCCGTATTTTCTTTCTTGCACCCTGGCCGCTGTACGTATGTGTACATGCTACGTGTGCGCCTCTACTACGACACGTGCGCGCCTCTACTACGACACGTGCGCGCCTCTACATCCACCATTATATATGTACGTACACGTTCGCGACCAGAATGACAACGCTACGTACACTTCGACCAGGTGGGTCCCGACTGTCAGGCACTTCCTTGCGTGCGAAGGTGTAGCTGGTGGGTCCCAGCAGTCAGGGGGGAAACATTTTTTTCATGAAATACGGTGGCCCGTCCGGTGGGTCCCTGCTGTCAGGTGGAGGAATCATTATTTTCCGTGTAATAAGGAGGCACTTCCTTGCTACCGCCGTGGACCCAGCTGTCAGCCTATCCACGTACAGTCCACGTCCGATGGAAGTCGCTCCTTGACCACGTTGACCATGCCACACCGAGAGCACCAGGGCGGTGGACGACGGTGAGGCCTAGGAAGGGGATGACGCGGAGCCGGTGAAGACGCGGCAGTGGATGCCCACGGGGAGAGGAGTATGAGGGTTCACTCGTTCGGCTGCGGTGTGAGGCTGCCGTCGCCGCAGGGCCTGGCCAGCGGTGGGAATAGTAGGGGGCAGTGAGGCCTCCACGGCAGCACAGCCGGCCACGGGAGGCAGGAGCAGGTGGCATGGTCGGCGCTACTTTGGGCGGCTGGAGCAAGAAGACCAGAGATTGAAGAAGCACTACGGCCGTTGGATGGACATCATACGGTCACTGGAGCGAGAATGGTGCATATTGACTAAGTTGACAAAGCCCTCCGTCCCCGCCAACTTAGTAGGCCCACAAGTCAGCCTCCCAGCAAGGTGGTTCCCAACTAGCCGGGGTAGTATTCATTTTTTTGTGCGTAATAAGGAGGCACTTCCGGTGGGTCTGAGCTGACAGTGGGGGGAACGTTTTTTCGCGAAATACGGTGGCCCGTCCGGTGGGTCCCAGTAGTCAAGGGGAAACGATTTTTTTCACAAAATACCGGTGGCCCGTCCGGTGGGTCTCTGCTGTCAGGTGGAGGAATAATTATTTTCTGCGTAATAAGGAGGCACTTCCTTGCGGCTGCCATGGACCCAGCTGTCAGCCTCTCCACGTATAGTATTCTTCTGATGGAATTCGGTCGTTGACCACATTGACCACGGCGCGCCGACAGCACCACTGCGGTGGACGACAGCGAGGCCTAGGAAGGGGACAACACGGAGCCAGGGAAGACGCGGCAGTGGATGCCCATGCGGAGAGGAGTACGAGGGTTCACTGGTTCGGCTGCGCTGCCGTCGCCGCAGAATAACTGGGGGTGTGGGTGAGTGGAGTGGAGGGATGGCCTGGCCAGCGGTGGGAGTAGTATGGGGGCGGTGAGGCCTCCGCGGCAGCACAGCCGGCCACGGGAGGCAGGAGCAGGCAGCACGACCGGCGCTGGTTTGGGCCGCTGGAGCAAGAAGACCAGAGGTTGAAGAAGCACTACGGCCGTTGGATGGACATCGTACGGTCAGTCGAGCTAGAATCATGCATATTGACTAAGTTGACAAAGCCCTTAGTCCCCGTCAACTTAGTAGGCCCACTATACTGGGTCCCAGCTAGCAGGGGGATTATTCATTTTTTTTTGTGCGTAATAAGGAGGCACTTCCTTGCGTGCGAAGATATAGCTGGTGGGTCCGAGCTGTCAGCGGCGGTAACGTTTTTTTCACGAAATACAGAGGCTGTTTCGGTGGGTCCCAGATGTCAGGTGGAGGAAATCATTATTTTGCGTGTAATAAGGAGGCATTTCCTTGCGTGCGGCCGTGGACCCAGTTGTCAGCCTCTCCATGTACAGTCCACTTCAGATGCATGTCAGTCGTTCACCACGCTGACCACGCCACGCCGAGAGCACCAGGGCGGTGGACGATGGCGAGGCCTAGGAAGGGAACGACACGGAGGCAGGGAAGACTCGGCCGTTGTTTTTGTTTCCCACACGGAGGGGAGTACGACTGTACGACGGTTTACTGGTTCGTCTGCCGTCGCCGGAGAATAACAGTAGGTGTGGGTGAGTAGAGGGATGGCTAGGCTAGCGATGGGAGTACGGTGGGGCGGTGAGGCCTGCGCGGCAGCATAGCCGGCCGCAGGGAGGAGGGAGCAGGCAGTCCCGCCGGCGCTTGTTTGAGCAGTTGGAGCAGGAAGAGCAGAGATTGAAGAAGCACGACGGCCGTTGGATGGACATCCAACAATATACAGGCCATCTGTGGAAAGCCTCAAATCTGTGGAAAACAGCATACAGCCCATCTGCCATTATTTCAAATAATTTACAGCCCATTTGCTAATTCTTACGGGTTTTTTGGAGCCCATATTCTTTATGTTAGCATTACATCCCATATTGTGGCCACGGTTAAAAAATTATATGAAATTTTGCATACGTCGGTGCGGTCTGAACTGTTTTTAATCCCGAAATTTCGAGTCACATTCAGACTGATTTTAAAAATAAATGTATATCAATATAAAATCCAATAAATTGTCCACACATAAAAATCAATGCAATTTAAAATCTCGAAATGAAAAAAAGATATTTGAAAATAATTGCCGGTTTGATGTGTTTTAAAAATGTACAGCCCATTTCTCATTACTCATAGGCCATTTTCTCGGCCAGCCGAATGAAGCTCTCCTCGTCTTGAAAGATTTGCAGCCCAACAGGCCTGATAAAGCGACTTACTTGACAAATCACAAAAAAACTGGGCTAGCCATTTTTAGAAGGAAAAAAACTACTGGGCTGGTCTGTGGTAAACATAAAAGAAAAGGCTGTCTAGACAGGCCAGAGTGTCCCGCACAGCCCAGTTGACACCCTACTTCCGTCTCAAAAACAAATTAGATAAATGCCACTCCAATTATGGCGATTCATAAAAATGCCACTGCAATTTCCAAACTTTGAAAAATGTCACTGCAAGTTTTGCAAACTTTAAAAAACGCCACTGCAGTTTGCAAACTTTGAAAAACGCCACTCCGGACTTCGAAAAATGCCACTAGAAATGGCATTTTTCAAAGTTTGGAAATTGCAGTGGCATTTCTCAGATACACCAGATTTGGAGTGGCATTTATCAAATTAACCCAAAACAAAAATAACTGGGCGAGCTGCTGGGTCCCTGGTGTCAGCCGCTCGTTGTGCAATTCTCTCGTTTATTGACTACGTTGACAATGGCATGGGACCCAGATGTCAGAAATCCACTAGGCGGAGCCATTTTTTTATTGGTTTGAAATAAGGAGGCACTTGCTTGCGTACTGCCATGACCTTGGCGGGTCCCTGCTGTCATCCTCTCCACGTACAATCATCTCCTGATTGTGTACGCATCAACTTGCTAGGCCCACAAGTCAGCCTCTAAACCGTGGAGGACAAATACAACCCATTTAAAAAATTAACAGCCCATTCCATACGTTCAAACGGAAAGTTCAACATTCAGACCAAAGTAACAGGTATGATCCACATATAGAGTACTGAACTTCCACGTAGACAACCATCATAGCCAAGTTAACTATCTACTCCCACTAACACTCTAGTAGCGTACAAGTACTAACTTACTCTTAGCTAACTAGACGATGCCGGCCGACATCTGCCGTCCATGCTAAACACCGGCACCGGCATCCTCCGCCTCACCTCGGACTTGCCAGAGGTGTGATAGGAGGCACTTGCTTGCGTACCTTGTCAGTTTCTTCAGAGGTAGGCATTTTTATTCAAAAAACTACCACTTCGCATCTTGCGTCACAAATAAAACTGCCAGGAGCGCATTTGTAGGCTAGCTAGTGATCGATCAGTAACTTGTAAACACTGAGCGAACAGAAATAAGTAACTGTTAATGCATCTCAATGATTCCCAGATCATATACAAATATGTAGCTCCAAAAGCAAAGATCAGCCACTTTGGATCTTGCGTCGCAACTAAAACTAACTAGTACGATTCCCATACATAAGATCAACATGTTAATGCATCTGAATGACTCACAGATCATATACAAATATGTAGCTCCAAAAGCAGAGATCTAGAAAAAACATCTGTTCTTCCTACTAACATGGATGCTTCTATTGGCCAACATTCAGTACAGACTGAAAGACAAATTTGTTTGTGAAGTCTACAAATTTGTTTCACCAACAGCTGGAACCATGAGAATGAACCAGACATGATGGAGGAACATGCACTGCAATATGATTTGGTCTTCCCTCGATCACACTGCGAGACTATTTTCGGAATACAAACTTTAGCTTAGGCAAAATGATGTCCATTGTATAATCAGACCAAAGCAATGAAGCACCTAGTGTTGGCCAATAAATAGTACAGTACTACTTTTCTGCAGTCCATGAAGTGACTGTCCAATCTTTCTGTGTCTATTTTCAAATGGCACTGCATGCAGTGACTATACTATTCTCTTGTGAAGTTCAACCAAAATTGCGTGCACTTTGTTGGTTTGCCGAATAGCAACGGGCAGACATCTCTGTTTGCACAAATATCAAGCAGCTAGTAAACATATACCACACCTTGTATTTTCGGTTTAAACATGTCTCTTCGCTTAGCATCTGTCATGTTCTACACTGGACAATCTGATACAATTATGTTTTGCCCTGGACAATTTCATACTGAATTGATTTGCTGGTTCAGAGCAGAAATATAGCGCCTATTCTTCATCAGACCAAGGATATCCATGTTCGTAGTGATGGAAGAGGTGAAATCGATACAACCGAAATTTAGCATCCAATCATTGAATCCTGTCCTGCACCTCCAATGTTGGTCCACCCTTCCAATAAATTCACATGCAAACCACTAGTATTACTATCTAATGACCGTACAAAAAGAGTAGCAAGATAGTAGCAAACCATGTACCTTCGTAATGAACAGCTCATAGTGCCACCAATTGGATATATAGGTTGGGAAAAAAACATGCTCCTAATGTTGAACCAGTTGGACTTTTTGTGCAGTTCCACTAAAATCGAGCATCCCTGTTTGCATAGATATTGAAAGTGTGATTACTCTAAAAGTGGCACTAGTTGAAGCATAGACTCACAAATATAAGCATTCCAATTTCTTAATGGGAAAAGATAGCAAGACTGTTTCTAACCACCTGTTTGAAGGAATAAATAAAGCAACAACGGTTGATGTGAGGAAGGCATACATAGTTTTTTCTGGAAAAGTGAGCCATTCCTGACCTTTCCTCTTCTTTAAAGCAAATTTTGTGTAGTTCTACTAAAATAAAATGCCATCACCGCCTTGACAATTCAGTGACACTGTACAAAAGGAAATGACTTAACATTACATCATGATGTCAGGTATGTAGTCGACAGGCATTAGAGACAAACATACATAACTCCTCAAGGGAACAGCCGGAGGAGGAGGTGCCCACTCTTGACCTTTCCTCTTGTCTTCATAATTGTCTATGTAGTTTAACCAAAATAAAATGACATCAGCGCCTTGGCATTTTGGTGACACTGTACAAAAAAATTAACTTATCTCATGAAAGTGAGGTATGTAATCTATAAGCATTAACAGTGCAAAAATCTGACGGGAGTAACAAGTTTCATCGTTGGTATACTGGCTGTGCAACAACATTAGAATGCCTTGTAGCTGAAAAATCTTTAATACATCCACAATCAACAGCTAACCCTGAAATAATCCGGTGACATTAAATGGCATTGCTTAAATTTATGGGTGGCATTAGACTGAGAGCGGCATTAGTTAAATGTGGCATCACTTTAGCACTAACATTGCTTGACTTGACTGCTGGCGTTATACTAACGGCAAAAAAAGTGGCAATAAGAGCATGGGAGGCACCAGTACGATGTACCTCCACGGACGCAGAGTGGTGTGGGAGGTATGGTTGCCCAGAGCAACAAATATCCAGGCACATATGTGGATTACGGTCCCATTTTTGTTCTCTTTAGCCACCTTTTTCCTATGTGAGGACAACAAACCGATCGACCTGTTCATTCTCTATTGTGTTTTCATGCCTTTCTACCCTTCTTCAACCAAGAGACACGAGACTCGTTCCTTAGCTACTGATTTCCCCTTTTCAACCTAGATGCGGGTTCGATGCCTACTCTCTTGGACAATACAGTCTCCCTTCCTTTCCTTATTCAACCTAGACATGGATTAGTCTGCACGAAGTAGGGTTTCCTTTAATAGTGCAAATTATGGTTTTCGTCTGCGTGGCCAGCAGAGTAGAGGATAGCAAATTGGGAAGATGGTGGAGTGGAAAAAGATCCACATGCAACGACATAGCAGATGGGGTAATAGAACAAGGTTATGGCTCGAAAAGAGGTAGCATACCTGAGGGTTGGCGGGAAGTGGCTTCGCTTGTGGTCGTCGTCCTCCACACACACTACGACAACAAGCTTGGGGACGGAGGCCATGCCGCGCGGGCGCTAGGTCTGAGAGGACGGCCTTGTCTTCAGTGCGTGACCTCGCTCGCCGACGACGAGTGCGTCAACGATGCACGTCCTTTTCTTCCCCGGCGGATCTGTGACCACCGGTGAGGAGGGAGAGAGGGGCCGTCTTTTTTAGATATAGAGAGAGGGTGGTAGTGTGAGAAGCAAGTGGGCAGCCCTTAGCAAGAAAGCGCTGAAGCTCCAGCCTATATATATCTTTTTTATACTACTAGTACTGGAGGTGGGGTAGTGGTAGAGTAGTTTATATTTTCTCTGCGTATAGTACTAGTTAGTTGTGCTTCAAAACTGATCGGCACGCCATTAAAAAAATAAAGGTCGATAACTAATGCGGCACCTCGGGCCAACGCGGCCAGATCGCATTTTGCACGAGAAATTACACACCATGTTTCGTTGACATGTGGTCCCGTTCCAACATATCAGTGAAACGACGGCGAGTAGTAGGTGTATTTCCGAACGGACGTGTAGGCCGGGGCGCCTCTTCATGAACCATGGCAAACTCGCAACCGTCCACCGACTCTTCGCCTTTCCCTCTCGATTTGGAACTGCTGTCGCACGCTCTTGCTCTCCCTCCTCCATTTTCCTTCAGCCCTTCACCCTTTCTTCTGCCATTGTTCGATCGTCTTCTCCATGGAGGGAACAGGCCGGAAACGACCTCGTTATTCTTTCCCCGATCTTAAAGATGACATGGTGGATGAACTCATTGATCGGTGCGACGTCATCACCTTGGCTAGCATGGAAGGTTCATTCCAGCCCATTCTCGACTCAACTAATAACATCATTGCAAGGAACCCAAGGGTCAAGGAGCAGTTTGATCTCCCCTATCTTTTTCGTCGTGACCCTGATGACTGGCGCCGGCACGACGGAGGCCTCGCCTGTGCAAGTTGATGCCGCTTGATAATGATACATGTGATGTTAAGATGCCATCGCTTGAGGGCAAGGCTTGGGCGGGCGCAAATGGAGATTGGGTTGTTTACATTGGGTCCAACTGCGAGTGGGAACTTGTGAATGTGTACACTCGTCACCGGGTTCCACTTCCAAAAATCTCAGCACACTGCCCAGAGGTTGAGCACACCGGTAATGTACGCATGTTCAAATATGATCATGGTGACTGTCGTCTACGGAAGATAGCAATTTGTCGAGTTCCCAACCGCTCTTGGAATTACAAAAACAATGATTTTGTTGCTATCTTCGACAAGCTTGTTGCCGTCCTTGATGGTTTCACTCGATGGATATTGCTCAAAAATCAGTTTCTGTACACGGATGACTATTGTGATGCAATTGAATACGAGGGCCTTGTGTTTGCTGCCACCACTCGTGGCACTATTTTTGCATGGCATCCTCGTGGTTTCGGTACGTTTGTCTTCCATTGTAATTATAATTTTTTCATCCACATGCATGCGGGTTAGCAAGTTTCCCTTTACTAGTTAACCTTCTTCGTGTGTTTCCAAGGTCCTGTGAACATCCCACCACCTATACTTGAAGATTTTTATAACCAAGGGTGAGATGATGATGGTGATGATCACGAGCATGAGGACGAGCAGCGCCGATATACTCTGTGGCGCCTGGCAACTAATTCCGATGGATCACCTCTTCTTGTGTGTATACAGCCCACTGATGATGTTACTGCTAAGGAAGCAGGTGTAGTCTCCCATGGTCGCACTCTCCGGACCTATTCCAACACCCATTGCATGGTATTCGGGATGGATACTAGGGTGCTAGCGCCAACCCCTTCTCCCTGGCACAGAATTGATAGTCTTGGAGAAAACTCGCTCTTCCTTGGACAAAACTATCTGTTGATGGTGAAAGGCGATCCAACTGCTGTTGACACATTTATGAGAAGCAACTGTGTCTATACCTCGGACATTTGGGTGGTTCCCTACCCTGGTACTGATATGGTAGGCCGCTTCAGCCTGGATGATGAGTCCTGTGTTGGTCTCCAGATCGACAACGGATGGCCCATCCCAGAGAATCACTTGTGGTTCAAAGCAAGCATTTCCAATGCCGCGAAATGGTTGAGTTGAAGTTCATTTCATGGCTTGTTATTTGTTGTGTGGTGAAAACTTTAGTATTTATAATGTATCCTCGTTGTCGATGTGGGTTGATGACCTGTTGTACTATGTAATAAAGTGATATGCTTGTGATAAACTTACTAAATTTATGAATGGCTTTCGAGTCGCATCTCTGAGTGAGTGGTGCGACGAGGCAAAAAAATATTTTCCAAATACATAATTATATGTGCATTGCAACAGGTTATTGGATGAGGCCAATCAACAATAGTAGTACACTATTTGTACTAGCTTCACATGCTTCGCACGTCGGGCGGGTGTTTTTATTGTAGCCATATGTTAATGTGTTCGTTGTACGTAACCAGCACCTCGAATCCTCGATATACTAGTAGTATAGTATATACTAGGAGTAAGTAGTAGGAGTAGTAGGGTGGCATGGGCCAGAACAAGCATTCACGTCCAGGAGTATGGCACACGCCATCACCACGACATCCATCTGACACCATATTATTTCTTGGAGTCTGTGCGAGAGCAATCTCTTCAACCTCATCGTTTCTCTAACTTCAGCCATCGCGCGGCGGGCGAGGTGAGGGTTTGTCGATAGTCGGTTTCCTTAACTGCGGTCCCACTTGTAAGGCCAACTCCAACGCACGACCCCAAACGGACCTCCATTTTGCACGAACTCCAACGATAATTTTGACTACTCCTGTAGTAAGTTGGATTAGTGCCTTCTCGATGCATTCATTGTTGATCTGCGGAGGCTCGATCTTGCGTGCTTCTTTCTTCTTCGAGTGTAAAGAAGTAGACGTTGCTTCCTCGCATCTAGTCTCATGTCTAGCCTCTATTCTATACTAGCTAAAAGTGATAGAACATCTACTAAATAGCGCTCTATCAATATATGGATGTACTCTTCTTCCCAATACAAAAACTTGCATCCATTCTACTCCCTCCGTTGCACAATACTACATGCCTTCTATTTGTCAAAATATATATGTATGTAGACATGTCTTAGTATATAGGTACATCCATTTTTGGACAAATGGAAGTCAAGTATTTTGGAACGGAGGGAGTACACAATAAAATTTTTAAGTTAGCACAACTAGTCTAATCCGAGAGCAGAAACGAAGATTTGGTTGGGTTCTTCCTCCTTTTGCCGACACGTGGGACATCCAGCATCCAGGTCGTGTCATGAAAGAAAATAGAATGGTAGTTGAAGCCACGAGATGTGCATCTTGGGTTAAACTGTAAATAGAATCTTACTACTCTTGAGTAACTCCAAAAGCGGCCACCGAATATCTTTATTGGATTTGTTTTTCATCACCAGCACGTCGAGGTGAAAGATGTGCAGGTTCAGTGGGTCCTCTTGCATTTTCACTGACATGTGGGGCCGCATGTGAGCAAACAGACGATGGGCTCCGCGCGTCCACTGGCTGGCTGAGAAGAGAGATAGAGGAGGGCTGAGCATGGACTGCAGGAAATTTGTTCTATGTACCTCGATATAGGCTCGATATAGTGGGGTGGCATGGGCCATAACTAGCATTCACGTCTAGCAGTACGGCACACGCCACCCACACGAGTCCCATCCGACACCAATTTTCTTCGAGTTCGTGCTACAACCATCTCTTCTCCCTCCTGTCCTATTTTCTCAGCCATCACGCGGTGGGCAGGGTGGGGGTTTGCCGATAGTCGGTTTGCTCAACTGCGGTCCCACTTGTAAGTGAAAATGCAACACCGCACCCATTCCCGCTTGAGCGGTGTGCCGGACCAACCATGTGGGGGTGCAACGCGAACACGGCAGGCTTTTCCTTTTGAACTCGTAACTTGTAAAATTTGGTTCTGCTCCATGGTGCGACCGATAGATAGAAAATAATGATTTTTCCTAGAGTAATGAGAAGTTTGCTTCTGGCTCCGTTCATGCATGGAGTGCATACGAAAATTATGAAGTTGATGCAAAAGGTAAGATAATTACTGTAGTATCATATACTACTACATGGATTTGACGGAAGGATAAAAATACATACGGATCCATCAACGTTCAACGACATCCTCACGCCCTAGTGCGCCGGGTCACCAACCGACGTGTGAGGAGCAGCGGCGTTGGCAGCAACCTCAACGTGCTTCTGAACAGTGCCGTCCAAGGTTGCCCTGCGCTCCAAGAAGGCCAGCGTCCTATTGTCCTGCTCTTGCATGTACTAGTCCTTGTGGACGATTTGCGCGTAGACGTGGGTGATTATGTCGATGGTGTCTTGCTGCACCAGGCGCTGCGCGGCGAGCGCGACCTCGAGGTGGGCATTCTCCAGCGCGACGGCGGGCAGTCGCAGGGCCACTAGTGCGTCGAAGAGGTTGTTACCATAGTGGCCATTGAGGGTGGCGGCCATCGCAGAGCCTGGGCGCGTTGGCTGGAGGCTTACGTCAAAGTCGTCCGCAAGCTTCTTGACGATGGTGAACTTGTCGAGGAAACCAACGAGGACCTCGTCGAACAAGGATGCGAAGCTGTCGTCCAAGCGGCCCCTCGCCCTGGCGGCCTCAAGCAATACTACCTGTCGTGCCGCAGGCTGACGTCGTGGACCATCTGGCACAGCCGGCTGATGCTCACGCTCATCGCCTCCATGGGTCTAGCGTAGCTTCTAGTCAACTGATCTTGCGATTCGAGTGATCACTCAGCCCTTGGTTAGCGTGCGTAGGTGCGTAGGATTTCGTACTACTCCTCGGCCCTCTACTGCACCTGCCTTTGGCTGTATGATAGGTGGGCCAGCCACCCCCTGGGGCTACATGTCATTCACCTCCTGACCTGTCTCTCACATGCACCCTGCTAGTGTATATACTCCCTCCTTTCCGGTTTATAGGGTTTATCTCAAAATTTTAGTTTTTCCATTTCATAAGGCTCAATTTGGTTGTTTTCCATCACATGTTCAGATTCCAAGGTGCATTAAATCATTGCATGCAAGTACTAAGAGAAAATTGACCAATGCATGTAATTTATGCATGCATGCATTGCAATTAATGCATTGGTAAACATACTTTTTTGAGGAAAACAAGAGCATTAATTGGGTGCTTTTGCAAACTACAAAAAGTATTCCACCACTCACCATCTACCTTGGTTGGTGAGAATTTTGAATTGAGCCTTATAAACGGGAAAGGAGGGAGTATAGTGGTTTTATTTTTCTCTCCATATCAACCATTTTATATTGCGTACGTGTCATTCAAGAGTGAAATGATGGTTGCTTCTTCTCACTAATTTACTATGTGATTTGACTGCTCCTTAGTGGCCCCTACACATACCCGCCCTACGTGTATGCAACAGTCACATGTACACATGGATGCAAAAATGCGCGCGACGCCCTAATGCATGCATGTCCGAGCACACGACGGAACACACACGGTGATGCTCAAGTGCTCAACCTACACGTGCATGCACACACATACTCAGTCAGGGTGAGCTAGTGACCGTATGAACACCGGAAAAAATATATATATATATATATTGAGCGCAATGAGCGTATTATGAAGTCCACTAACTGTATTTTTACAAATATATAGTGACAGACAGTGTATTTATCTCGTTTGAAATTAAGCCATGTTAACCGGAGAGGAGGCGGCATGGACTAGCATTACTTTGCTGTGTCCCGTCAACTTGCCGAACGAGGAGAAGGTTGCAGGATGGGAGAAGCTTGCACACGGTGGCTCGCAGGACAAGGAGAAGCTTGTGACTAATGCAAGCTCTCCCTCGCTTACGCGGTGGCCGTGCAACAGTTAATTCGGTGTCAGATTGCCAGAAGCATACTACACTATACTACTAGGAACCGGATGGAGGAGCGTCGGCACTCTTATTATAATTTTAAAATGTGATAAAGCAATCTTCAACACATTTGGTTCTCTTTGAGGGTTCTCGCATGTGATAATGGAAGTTGATTGCATGGAACACTCGCCAGAATTCTCGCTTAATTCTGGCTCATATACTGTTACAAATAGTAGAGCTCAGTAATATTTCCTCTTTTTTTTGTTATTCAGCATGTAAACAGGTCAGCAAACCTTGCGGCGCATCTTCGTGCGAACCGTGCTTGTTGCACTTTGAATGTGGCCAAGAGCTGGCTTGATGAAACACCTCCCTTCCTACTTCTTTTTTTGGCTTCCTAGTGACCAGTGTCTTGGCTGATCGTCCTAAGAATGCTTATATATGAATAAAGCTCTCTCATTTACCCGCAAAAAAGATTAAGCCATATTAACCGGAAAGGAGGGAGTATGGACTAGCACTACTTTTTGGTGTGTCCCGTCAACTCACAGAACGAGGAGAAGCTTGCAGGACAAGGTGAAGCTTGCTTACGCCTTTTGACTAATGCAACCTACCCTCGGTGGACATGCATCAGTCCATTCGGTGTCAGATTGTCAGAGGCATACACTGTAGTACCCAACATGCGGAGTACCATCATTGTTTGACTTCACGAAGGGGCAAAGAGCCAAGCGCAGTACTAGTACATGTACTTGGTTTTGCACCTTCATACTACTCCACCCTCCGTCATAGTTTACAGGGCACGCTTCATTATGATGCATTTCTCTCAATGCATTTCCACCACCGGAGAGACTTTAGACGCGTTTGGTTTAATGCTCAATTAATTAGGGCGTGGTAACCGCAATCAAGTCCACAATTTTCTCTCCATGTACTGTACTACTACGGAGTGCATGCATGTGTGTACCCAGGGTGGAAGCACTGCATGCATGTGTGTACGCATTATTCCCTCTAGTAATAGACTCCGTGCTATAAGTACCAATGCTATTTTTCAGGCCGATTGCTAGTCGCCTTGGTCCCACAGATTTTTTTTCTTTTTCTGAAGCGCGCTGTATAAATAGTGACAGATGGAGTAGTATGAGCGGATTCAAAGAAGAGCGTATTGATGGTTGCTTCTTCAGAGCAACTTACAGTGGGAAAGGTGGGGCTTATGATTTGACTGCTCATTACTCACTATTAATGCGGCGCAACGACCGGGCTGAATCTCCCTTGCGGTTGTGCACTACCCCCTCGGTTCTTAAATATACTCCGGAGTATTTGTCTTTCTAAAATATGTTGAAATCTCTGTTATGACGAATAGAATATTTAGGAACGGAGGGAGTACACATACGAAGCAAAATGAGTGAATCTACACTCTAAAATATGCCCGTTTGAAATTTGTAAAAAGACAAATATTTAGGAACGAAGGAGTATAATTTCGTGCATGGCACATGGACCCAGATGATGAAGAGGCTTCTGGCAATGCTATCAAGCTTCCATCATTTGTTTACATAATTTACGTACTATACAAATAATTTTCCAGCGACATGAAATTGTACAATGGTGTGAGCTTTCAGCTTTTGTTTCGCGTGTCTTGCCATCGATGCTCTTTCAGAAACAATAAAAAACTAACTTCCTTGCTAATGCATGTCAATTATTAGCAGATCAGAGCTAATAATTACATCGCAACTGAAGACAAAGTTGTGAGAAGGTGTTAAATTAAAATTGATACATGCTTTCATTGGCAGCAACGTCCCCCCAGCTCTGTCTAAATCAACAAGGCATGTTGGGAAAAAGTAGCTATCTGGAGCATGCAACATTCCGATCATTTTGTGCAGTTCCACTAAAATAGAGCTGAGTGTCCCTATTCCAAAGATATCGAGTGTGATTACGATAATAGAAGACTGCTGATGAAATAATAAACACACAAATAGAAGCCGGTCACCTTTGCGGTCTCTCTTAAGACTAACTAGTTGGAGAAGATTAGGCTCGCAGTTAGATGAGGAGGATAGAGCAAAACCAATCTCCCTTTGTGTAGTCGCACTGAAATGTAGAGACGTTGCTCGTAGGACATTTTAGTACAACTGCACAAAACACTCTTAAGAAAAAAGTGATTTGTGCAGTTCACCAAAAGGTCGCAATAGCAACGAGGTGAAATGGATAGCCCTGTTTGCGAAAAAGAGGTAGAAAGGAAACAATTAATGGCCAATAACTGTTGATGACACATGCGACGACAAAAAAGAAGCATATTCCTTGTCCTAAGGGAAGATAACAACACGGTTGTGTTTGTCTAAAACGGTGTGATGATGAGAATGCAATGCAAAGTACGCCGGATGAGCTTCGTTTTGGGCAAAGAACTATGGAAGATCCACATGCAGCGACATGGGAAAACGGGCAGTGGTGCAAGGCCGGAGGGGATACCTGGAGGTCGTCGGGATGTAACTAGGTGAGCGGCGGCGGGCGGAATCTACGCGCAGGTGGCGTAGGCCCTGCCGCGCCGGAGCTTGGTCAGAGAGAACGGCGTGTACCGAAGATCGAGACGTGCTGCCTCGGCGACGTCGAACGGAGAAACGATGCACTTCCTTCCTTTCCCCCGGCGGACGGGATGCGGCCGAATCAGTGACCAATGGTGAGAGAGAGAGGCCACCGCACTCCCTTTCCCCCGACGGACGGGATGCGGCCGGATCAGTGACCAACGGTGCGAGAGAGAGGCCACCGCACTCCCTTTCCCCCAGTGGACGGGATGCAGCCGGATCAGTGAACAATGGTGTCTGAGAGAGTGAGAGGCCATCGGAGCCTTGTGTGAGATACTCTGAAGAGCGGACTACCTTTTCCTCCAAAAAAATCG
Source organism: Triticum urartu (assembly GCF_056163025.1). NCBI lineage: Eukaryota > Viridiplantae > Streptophyta > Magnoliopsida > Poales > Poaceae > Triticum > Triticum urartu. The sequence goes on along the minus strand of NC_141879.1, from coordinate 409,925,835 downwards.
TTTTATATTCTGTGTACGCGCCATTGAGTGCTATAACTTTATTTAAAAATAACGCGGCAACGCGTCAAGTCGAACTTTGTTTCGTGCACGCGTGGTACACGACCTCCCTAGGTAAACAACCACTACATGCGTTCAAATTAGCACATGGGCTGCCATTTCGTAAAGAAATGATCTCCATCGTGTACCCGCGCGGGTGTGGCTGGGCACAAAGCGTGAGTACGTGCACGGTGCACCTATTCTCTTCTTGTATACGTACACCACCTACGTGGGGTTGTGTGAGAGAGATACAAACCTAGAGAGATATAGTGTGTGGGTTCTTGAGAGTTTTTTTTTGGGGGGGGTGAATCAAAAAATTTAACATATGCAATGTGTGTGAAATAGAGTCTTGGATATAACATATATATAGAGGGGGCGATCCACGAGAAGAGAGTGGAGGTATCATCGGCTTGAGGTGTCTATAGAATCCAAGAGAGGGATGATGTGTGTGTGTGCGTGCGCCCGATCGATAAAGAGTGCCATCGAATTTGTGTGTGCCCACGTCAAACATATAGAGTGGCTGGCCTACTGGAATGTGAGATGGGACATGTGCAGTTTGTCTCTGTGGCATGGATACCTACCTACAGCGCTCGACTATCGGTGTGTGGTGGGGGAAGAGGGAGGCCCAATTAACTATAGAGGTACAATGGCTGGTATATGTGTGGAGGAGGAGAGAGGCCTACCTCATGTATTAAGGATATCGATCTGCCTCATGTATTAAGGGAGATCGATCGGCATCCATGCATATGTGCAGGAGATGAATAAGGTTGGGAGAGAGACAGAGCTAGAGTGTTGGAGGGGGTGGTAATGGAGTTGCTTCTAACAAATGGTGGGATAGGCTTGCTAGACAAACGGAGGGCACGCCCGCAATATCAATAAGAGAGGAGATGGCTGCTTGTTGTCTGTGCACGTGCGTGTGAGAGACGGGACAGGAGGCATGCACGAATGATGTGGGGGATGATGTGGCTGTGGTAAGCAGATGTAACTACATAGGAAGATCAATCGCCCTTTGTAAGAGAAAGGAGTGACATAACTTGTGAGGTACGTCGATCGATGGGGGGGTAGTTAAAGTCGATCTAGGTATATGTTGGGAAATCGATCGATATACAAGCATGTGTGTGTTAGAAGCAAATGAGGCACGAGGAGAAGGATAGAGAGAGAGGGATGCATGTAGGAGGTGGTACGAGAGGCATACTATATCGAGGGGGAGGAGTGTGCGAGTACGAGAACGATGAAAAGAGTGGTGGGAGTGAGGCATGGACGGTGACAAGAGAAGAGGGGAAGCTTGTGTTTGTGCTAGGCACACCTGGCTAGAGAGGCATACCGATCGATGTGTGCCGTAAAGAAGGAGCTGGGGGGCCTACACACACCGTGGGTGAACGACCTAATGTGAAAACATGAATTTGCGCGATGGAGCTAGAGAATGCTGAGGGAGGGTGAGAGGGATGCGGGCATGTGCATGCACAAGAGAAAGTTAGCGCTAGCTACAAAGATAAGAGGGTTGTGTGGGTGTAAAAGATGAATAGAGATCATATATACTTCATTATAAAAAGCGAATTCGGATATTTGAAGAATTTATCATAGTGTTTAAAACCGACGGATGTGTGAATATATATAACGGTGATAAACATGGTGTGGTTATGAACATGGTATACTACATTTAATATATTTTATCTCTACTCTTATAAAAAACGGAGTGGTTGATGATGGTGTGCCTGCCATCCTGCATTATAGGCCGTCTGATTTATATCTGGCGGATAGCAAGGAAACTTTGATGGTTGAAGTTGGCAACAATCATGATTGTAGATTGTTATTGAAATAGAGAAACGAATTCAAATTTTAGTTCAAATTGCAGCGGTATTATAGACATTTGGAATGCACTAAAATGTTGGTATGAGTAGGTTACATGCATTATACAGCAAGCGAAAAAATTTAATCGGACATAACATGGATTCATACTCCCTCCTTCCATCTACATAGGGCGTAATGAGATTTTTAAGACCGCCTTTGACTATTGACAAGATTAATAGTACATGACATGCACAATGTGAAAATTATATCATTGAAAGAACCTTTCACAGACGAATTTAACGGTGTGCTTTTTGTAAGTTGCATGTCATATATCATTGCTCTAATATTGTTAGCATCGAAAAACGCATTAGGCCCTATATAGATGGAAGGAGGGAGTAGCTTTGAATAGCATTTGTATAGTAAAACAGGGCAAGACTCACTCTTTGTGTGGTGTGAATAGTTTTATTTTTTTTGTTTTCTTTTTCGTTGGGGGAAGTGCGAATTGATTTGGTACGTACAAGTACAATATTACGACACGTTAGGCTTGTCCCTGAAATTCAACCCGCGTCTTGTTATATCCCGAAAATTCAGATATCGTGCTCCCAAAACTGGCGCCTTCACAACCCGCGCCTTACTATCCCGAAATTACAACGCGCGCGAAAACTACCTCCAGCTGCCAAATCCCGACACGCGAAATCCCCCTTCTAACCCTGAGCCGAAAGCGCCGCTAGTTCAAATCGGTGGGGGGTACTTTTGTAACACACCCTACATTTTGGACAAGCGCGTTCCTAAGTCATGCTTCACCCCCTCCCATCACCCCCTTTTCGCCATTCGAAATCCCAGGCCGCCATAACCTCTCCGCTCCAGCCGCGAAACCCCACCCTCCTCCGTCCGCCACGTCACCGCTGCCCAGCTGGAGCCTCTTCCCCGACGACGTCGTCCACCGCAATAGCTCGACGTCCCTCGTCCACCTCCCCGGATGAGGATCCGTCGTCCATCTCACCATCCTGCCAGTTCAGCCGCCCTGTCCTCCACCTCCAGGGAGCTGCTCCGACGATCGCCTCGTTTATCTCGGCTGCTCCATCCCCACAGCGCCGCCTTAACCTGCTCCACCGGAACCGCAGCATCCTCACCGACTCCTCGGACGAAGCCGAGGCCTACTCGGCGCCACCAAAGAGGTTGTACACTCATCGCATCGCACCTTCTCCTTAACTCGACCTCCCGGCGCCGATGGTGCTCCATCCGCACCCCCATGGAGTGGCTACCTTGAAGCCGGCGCTGCGGGCGACAACTCCATGGCCGCTCTCCCCCGGTGCGAGGCCCGTTCGGCGGCGGTGTCCATACGAGCCGGATCTGCTGCTCCTGCTCCGGCTCTCGCTCGATCGCTCGCTCGCCCAGCTGTTGCTGCTGCTCTCCCCCTCACTCGTGCTGCTACTCTGCTCCGATTAAGCCACACTTCATTCGACTGAATCGACTTTTGGGTCAGTCGATTTTCTGGGGTTGGGGGGGCTCGCCGGAGTTAAGGAAGAACCACCCGCAGCGGGGACGGGGGCTCGCCGGAGAGGTACCCCACTATCTATCTTAGGGTTCAGGGTGGGGGGGGCCTAGAGGGCTGGCCGGGGCGGCGATGGCGAGTTGTTTTGGGGCGGGGAGGCAGCGCTGGGGCCGGCGGTTCGGCCGGTGGTGGCTGGCGGCTCAGGGGGGTGCAGGTTGAAGATGAACTGCAGGCCCTCCCTAAACTACATGTCAAGTGCCTCTCTGCTACCATTGCGTTCAGTTTCGACAGTAGCTTTCAGATTCCACAATAAATTTCAGTTTCGACAATTAAGTTCAGAGTCAACAGTTTTTACCTCATCTGTTTTAGTTAGGTGGTTTTTGGTGATGTTAATTTTACATCCATTTTACATCATCTATTGGAAATGCTATTAGAATCCCACTTGAGATTGACGATGTCTGTCTTGTGCTGCTTCAGCCTTGACGTCTTACGGCTCACCGGAGCTGCTCCAACGATAGAACGATCCATCACAATAGAGCAGTGCCCTGGACGCCGTCTACAGATTCCTCAGATCTTCCTCCACACCTCCGACAACCACCTCTGCCTCAACTGCTTCAGCGACCAACCCAATGATGCTGAGGTCGACACGGCTACGGCAAAGAGGTTGTACACTTGTTGCATCACTTATTACTATACATTCACGTCGATCCATTAGGGCTATTTTGGTTCAACGGAAAGACATCGATCCACTGGTTATTACCATCACTCTAAATTTCTGCATGCTCTCCTTACATAATCTCACCATATTTTTTTCGTATGCATGTCAGATATTGTACACAGTCATGCTGAACATGTAGAGAAAAAGAGAAGAGTTTTGCGCGGCAATACAATGTCATGCAGACATCGCTCCATGGCGTGTTCAATGGAAAACCCTCCCCACCCCTCTCCAGATTGTAATCCATAGGAAGATATCTGTTCTGAGGCGGATTCGGACGCCGCTGACCACTCCTATTTACCCCCCAAGGTGTTTGCTCTACCTTGGCATGATGATTTTAGTCATATCATGCATATTTTGCCTTGCAGTGCCTACTTTTGACATCATATATGTCATCTGCTTAGTTTGGACATGTTCTGTAATGCCACCTGTTTAGTTTCTATATCATATATGGGAATTATGCAGCCTCATGTCTTTTAGCCAGCCATAATATATGTGAAATGTGCAATGCCATCATGTTTAACCAGGCATCATATATTTGAATGATATCTTGCCCATCCTTTTCTTCATTACATTTCCATTTCTCGACAATGTTTGTACATTAAACTACTCTTCCTGTGAATCAGCCATTTGGGTGGGAGATGGAAAAATCTGGAGTGAAAACATGGCCTTCAGAGTAGACATTGCTACCTGTCGAAGCAGATCTCTTGTTGGGTCCCGATAGCTCCACAGAGATGGATTCAGAGACAGATGACCAGTCCTATTCCCCCACTAAGGTGTATGCTCTAACTTGGCATGCTTATACTGCTCATATCATGCATACAGTGTCTTGCATTACATAGTTTAGACATCATATACACAATATTCAACACCATGTTCTTAGTTCAGACATCATATCGAATGCCCTCTGTTTAGCATATAAATCATATATGTGAATTAAATGATGCGATCCTAATTACTTAGATAACATGTAGGTGAATTATGTCAGGCGATCCTGTTTAGTTATTCATCATATCTTTGAATTATCTTATGCTATGCTATCCAGTTTAGATAGACATCATATATGTGAAATTATGTCATGCTATCCGTTTTAGTTAAACAATATACATGTCAACTATTTCATGCCCTCTTTTTTCCACACTATCTATTGCATCTGTCTCTCATACAATGTCTGTACATTCAACTATGTTTCCTGTTTATCAGCCATTTGAATTGGAGAGGGTGATGCCAGTATCTAGCGGACTAAAAACACGGTCTTCAAATAAAACAGTGCTACCTCTTGGTGGAGATAGCACCCCGGTTGTACATGCACAAGAACCAGCCCTACCACACATAACCCAAACTCTCGCAGATTGTACCCCTACTACGATGGACAGAGAACCAGCTTCACCCAATCTAACCCCAACCCCAGCCGATAGTAACCCCGTTCCTGTTGATACAGCACCATCTCCACCACAGAGCTCCCAAACAAGAGCAGTTAGTAAGGCAGCTCTAGTGCCCAAAGGGCCAGTACTATCACGACGAACCCCAACTCCACCAGTTAGTACGCCTATTCCTGTGGAGGAAGCACAACCAGCTAGTCATAGTTTAGCATCTATCACATTTGATGTTGTTAAATCGTATGTGCGTATCTTCCCATCTTGGAAATATTATACTGAAGATGAAGGAAAATGCCAGTTGCAGGTGTTTGTCCAGGAGTTATGTGTACGTAATGTTATTCATGGCAATTACTTCGCTTTGTCCCATACATCCTACCTCCATGATGGTTATAATACATCAAATTTTCCCATTTTTCTATATAGAGAAGGACCGATTTGGAAACTCAGGATGAGGTAACCTGTGCTAATACTTCTGCTATCTTCAAGAATGCTAGGTGGCAGTATCAGAATTACCTGAAGAAAACGTACTTCACCGGCAAAGGAACTCATCAAATTCCCTTACGTTCTCCTGAGACACATTTACTGGACGATGACTGGGAACGCCTTGTTCTGTATTGGTCCCGAACCAAGAATGTGGTAAGGTCTATGAGCTCATTTTCTATTTTTAAGTATTATATTCTTGCGTCTTACTGTACTCTGTTCATGTAGAACAAGTGCCTAAACCTGAAGAACAACTGTTCTAATTTAAGATTCCATTGCTACCATAGGACATAGATATATGTTTGTTTGATGCTTTTATTATGTACTAGTACTTGGCAATAGAAGACTTGGTAGTTTAATCATGTCCATCTTACTAATGAACTGGTTCACCGAAATGAGTTTCATATATTAGTACATGCTAAACTTGTTATGTGTCTGCTTGTTTCTTCTTTTAGAATGCTGACATAATATTGGGGAAGAGTGCCTTATTAAGCAACGATAAAGGAAGTAATGCAGATAAGGTTCAGGATAGTGACACATCCTGTCTTGGTTTAGTGTTGGAGTTACTGGCCACTACCGCTTGCACAAGCTATTCAAACTCATTGTCCGAATCAGTTCGGTTTGTTGAGTCTCAACTACAAGCTGAAAGACATCAATCAGCTGTGCTGCGACAAGAAGCGGAAGGACCGCGGAAGTCCCTAGAGCATTCAGATGCATACTTTCTGGTGCAACAGCAAGCGTTGGAGGATTTTAGCGCCAAATAGGACAAAGCTAATCAGCTTGCTAAGCTTATTGCCAGCATGGTGGATACCCAGGATAACATTTCTTGAGCTCTTCTGAAGTTGTTTCAGTTATGCTCTTGTTTTGCTGCCACGTTTATTTTCACTGGTGGCCAATTTTGACGGCCAGTGTATATGATATGCTGCTTTGTTCCCTATATTTGCACTGGTGGTGAACTTTGACGCCTAGTGGATGTAATATGTGTAATAGCCGTGATAGCCTAGCGTTAGTTGCTTGCTTATTTATTTCCTTGTTGTCTTGTTTATTTGTTTGCTTGTAGTAATTGCAGTTCTTTTTCCGGGGTTAACTAGTGGCTGCAATAACCTATTTTTTAAAACTAGGCCACAATAACCATGGGCTAATATTTATTGTAGTGACACTGGGCCTCCTACGGGCCGTAGAAGCAGTGGGCCTTTTACGGTCCGTAGAAACTGTAGGCATTCTATGGGCCGTAGAAACAATGGGCCTTCTATGGGCCGTATCATCAATGGGCCTTATACGGTCTGTATGATCGATTGGCCAAACATGGGCCAATAACAGGCCGCATTATGGCCATAAACGGTCTAGAGTTGGAATCGTCCGTTCATGGGCCAACCGTAACGGGCCATCGTTAACAGGCCATATTTGATGATGCTATGAAAATGGCCCAACATATTAACGGACCACAAACGGGTCGACTGTAACCACGGGCTGAATTTGGCCCACAAGCAGAAAATGACAGTAACGGGCCGCAAGTAAATGAATGCTGGAAATGAGCCCAATAATAAATGGGCTCTGAGAAGGCCGAAAGATAACATGGGCTGGAAACGGTCCAACGGAATAACGGGCCATTAATGGGTATAAAGTGATACACTGTTCATTACGGGCTAGTTTCACCATGGGCCATTAATGGGTGTAAAGTGATACACTGTTCATTACGGGCCAGTTTCACCACGGGTCGTTAATAGGCCAAGAGTTACATAGGGCCTCATATGGGCCGAAAGACATCATGGGCCGTACATGCGCCAGAAGTGAAAACGGGCTGGAATCATATTGGATGGCCCAGATGACGCTACTGGGCCTAATTCGGATAGGGCGTAACGGGCCTTGGGTTAGCGGGCTGTAAATGGGCTATATGCGAACAGACCGTTAACAGGCTTTCCATGGGCCGGCCCGCCAGCTTTTGACCAAGTCAAATGGGCCGGCCTTTTCACGGGAATGGGCCTCTGTTGGGCCGTGCCACGTGTCGACGTATCATAGGCGCCTATCTGACCAACTGACGAACTAACACGTGTTTCGTCCGGCCAATAAGAATTTTACACGTGGAAATTTCCCATTGGTCGGGGCTGTTAACGGGTTATCGGATCCAAAACCCGACCCAATAGCTTAACGACGTTCTCTTACGGTGGATGCCACGTGTCGGTCACCCTTGACGAAAGCACTTCTGTGACGCGCGATTTATCATCATGGAAGTGGACACTTCCGTGATGATAATTTTGGTAATGTCATGGAACACTTCTACGACAGCACAGGTATGACTATCTTGGTACTGTCATAAATTTGTCATGGATGTACATGCATGACAAAAAAAGCGACCTACTGTGACAAACACGTATCATCACAGAAGTGTATTTTTTTTGTAGTGCACGGTCGTCCCAGCGTCCGCCTCCACGTCCTCCTCCGCGGTCATAGCCCCGGTCGCTGCGCTCGGGGCGTCGATCGTAGCGACCTTCTCGTATGGCTCTGAGCTCTTGGTAGTCGCTGGTGTTGTGGGTGTTCATGTTGTGGAATACGCAGAACGGTCGGCTGTTCTTGGATGACTCGGGCTGATCTCTGCCCCGTTTGGTGTCAGTCTCCGCTGCGAGAACCACGGCTTCCTTGCGCTTCACGTTCTTGGCCTTGGCTTTCTTCTCCTATGTGCCCGCAGCTGGCAGCTCAAGGAGAGAGAGGCGCCCCTCCTCAGCTCTTGCGCACGTGGTCGCCAGGTTGAACAGCTCCTGAGATATGCATAGCTCCTCGTGGATAGCGAGCTCTTCCTTCATCTTGATGTCACGGACACCGTCGGAGAACGCGGAGATGATGGCCTCATCCGTGACCTTTGGGATCTTGTGGCGGGTGTTGTTGAGGCGTTGGATGTACTTCTGGAGGGTCTCCCCTGGCTGTTGCTTGATGCGGCGGATGGTCGCCCGTGGTCGGCGGGCGGTCGCGAGTGCCCTGGAAGTTGGCGACGAAGCGGTCGCACATCTCGTCCTAGGAGGAGATCGAGCCGTGCTGCAGGTTCAAGAGCCAGGAGCGGGGCCCGTCCTTGAGAGCCATGGGAAACCAGTTTGTCATGACTTTCTTGTCGCCATTGGCTGCTTCAATGCTCAGCTCGTAGAGCTACAAGAACTCCGCGGGGTCGGCGGTGCCGTCATAGCGAGCAGGCAGATCCGGCTTAAACTTGCCTGGCCAGATGGAACTACGCAGCTCGGGGGTGAAGGCGCGGAAGCCGGCTGTAGTTATTGGGGCCCGCTTCGGAGGTGGAGCTTGGTCTTGATGAGGTCTGCGCGGCGCCACCGCGGACGGCGCATGGTCTTGACGAGGCGGTGCGGGGAGCGCGGGTGCAGCTCCTTGCGGACGAGGGATTTCTTGGCAGCTTCTCTCTTCACGCGCGGGCACCGGCCGTGGCGGATCACACCACAGGGCCGTGCGCCTTGGTTCCAAGGCGCCGTCTTTGGGCTGGGGTGGTGGAGGTGCGCCCCGAGCCTCGTCGCTCATGGCCGGCTGAGGGTGAGGCAGAGAGACGGACAGCGCCAGGGAGCCCCCTGCGGCTTGGACGAGCTCGGCGACACGGTCGAGCCACTCCTAGTAGAGGTCATCGACTTGGCGGTAGCGCAGGAGTTCATTCGCGGTGAGGAGTGCGGCCCGCGCCTCCATTGGAGCGTGGCGTGCATGGGACGAAGAACCGGCCGGGGTCAGTGATGGAGTGGCGGTGCGGCCGTCCTGCCGTACCAAAGGATGCAGCGAAGACGCTTATTGCTCGTTCCACACCGGGTCGGTGGCAGCGTTGGTGGCAGGAGACGGAGAACGACGAGGTGGCCCGCCGATGGGGGCCGTCTGAGCAACGCGGGCAGTGAGGGCATCCCGACGCTCAGCTCAAGCACGGCGAGCGTCTGCCCTGGAGACGATGGAGCGACGGAGCGATGAACTGATGGAAGGGAAGCTACGACGCACCCCTACCTGGTGCTCCAAGTGTTGGATGTGGGTTCCGGCAAACCCTTAAGGTTCGAACACTGGGGTGCGCGCGAAGTCTTTTCCTCCCACCGATCTATGCCCTAGCTCGCTAAGATTTGGTGGACGAACTCGACGAACTCGCAACACAGAAAGACACAAGATTTATACTGGTTCGGGCCACCGTTGTGGTGTAATACCCTACTCCAGTGTGGTGGTGGTGGATTTCCTCTAGGGCTGATGATGAAAAATACAAGGGGAAGAACGGCCTCCCGAGGTTGAGGTGTTCTTGGCTAACTGGTGTGTGTGGGGACGATCTTTAGGCTCTCCCTTTCTCTCTATCTCTCTGTCTCCCTGTCGTCATCGTCCATGGTGGTGGCTAACTCTATTTATAGAGGCCCTGGTCCTCTTCCCAAATATTGAGCGGGAAGGGAGCCAACAACGGCGGGCAAATTTGAAGGGGGATAGCTAGTACAAGCTATCCTGACAAAGGCGATCTCCGCCTGCGAAAGGCTCTGGTGGTGACGCTGTCTTGGGCTTCATGATGACCTCTGTCTTGCCGTCCTTCTGGTCTTGGTCTTGTTGCACCAAAATGGAAACCTTTGCTTGATGCCTCGGTACTCCTCGCCTGTGTAGGCCTCCTTAGCACCAAACAGGAAACAAGGACGCTGTGCGCGCTGGCGCCCGCCTGGTGTCGATCGTCATGGCTCATATCACGAGAGCCTCGTGAGGTTTGCCTCGCCTTGATATCTCCGCTCCTCGTGAGCCTTCCTGACTAGGCCACTCTAGAGGAGGTCTTGTGTCATCCGCCTCGCGAGGCTTGGCCCCTCGCGAGGGTCTTGGATGCCTTATTGATGAAGATGGGCCATACGACCTGCTGGCTTAGCCACGCCGCGGGCCGGTGGCAGGCACGTATGGGGACCCCTGTTCCCAGAATGCCGACAAATTCTTTTGCCTATATATACTCTTATACCCTAAAAACCATAGGGGAGAGCAACGAAACACCTTTTCCACCGCCGCAACCTTCTGTACCCGTGAGATCCCATCTTGGGGCCTTTTCTGGCGCTCCGCTGGAGGGGGATTCGATCACGGAGGGCTTCTACATCAACACTGCCGGATCTCGGGTTCCGGCAAAACCCTCATCGTTCGAACACTTGGGTGCGCGCGAAGATCTCCCCCTACCGATCTATGTCCTAGCTTCGCTAAGATCTCATGGGCTAACTCGACGAACTCGCAACACAAAGTACACAAGATTTATACTGGTTCGGGCCACAGTTGAGGTGTAATACCCTACTCTAGTGTGGTGGTGGTGGATTGCCTCTTGGGCTAAGGATGAACAGTACAAGGGGACGAACAGCCTCCTTAGGAGAGGTGTTCTTGTGGTTGGTGAACTTGTGGTACTTTGGATCTCTTCCCCCTCTCTAGATGAGTCAATCTCTTTCTATGGTGGTGGCTAGACCTAGTTATAGAGGCCCTGGTCCTCTCCCCAAATATTGAGCGGGAAGGGAGCCAACAATGGCCAATTTGAAAGGGGACAACTAGTACATCTTATCCCGACAAAAGCAGTCTTCGCCTGCAAAAGGCTCTGGAGGTGACGCCGCCTTGGGTTCTGTGGTGACCTCCATCTTGTCGTCATGCTGGTCTTGGTCTCATTGCACCGATATGGAAACCTTTGCTTGACACCTCGGTACTCCACGCCTGTGCTTGCTTCCTTTGAACCAAAGAGGAAACAAGGACACTATGCATGCTGGCGCCCGCCTGGCCTTGGTCGTCATAGCTCATGTCACTAGAACCTAGCGAGGTGTGCCTTGCCTTGAACTCTCCGCCCCTCGCGAGCCAGCCTGGTGAGGCCGCTCCTGAGGAGGTCTTGTGTCGTCCACCTCGCGAGGCATGGCCCCTCGCGAGTGTCTTGAGAGCTTATTGGTGAAGATGGGCCGTACAGGCCCGCTCGCAGAGCCATACCGTGGGCCGCAGGCAGGCAAGTCTGGGGACCCCTGTTCCCAGAATGCCGACAGTAGCCCCCGGGCCCAAGGCACATTCGGGCTTGGTTTGGAGGCGAAGCCGAAGGTCAAGTGCTGAGTGCCGCGGGCCCCCATAGCCCTCGACCTTGGTCGACGCATGGCGGTTGATTGGACATGGGCGTCTCCGCTTCCCCATGCTGCCTCGGCAACTACCTGACTGTCAAAAGGCTGGTGTAGATAGCGTTTGCCTTCACTACTTCGTTTCGCCTTGCTCCAGATCCCCTTTCTTGTGCCCTGCCTCTGAAATATCCAGATCTACTCCCATCCTTTCCCGCATCAGCGACCAATGGCACCCCGGAGGGTCAAGCCCGCCTTGTCGCCGACTTGGTACAAGCCAGCTCTCAATGCGCCCAACGTCTTAGAGAAGAACCTCGCCTCCATGTGCTTGCTGACGGCGGGGGAAAGCAACGAGAAGGTGAAGACTGGACTCCGGGCCGGCTCCGACATGCCGGAGCCCGAGGGAAGCACCTTCTACCCCTTCTTCACAAGTAGCATCGTCGCAGGGCTGGTTCCCCCCTTCTCTGACTTCTTTTACGAGGTCCTTGACCACTACGGGCTGTAGGCGCTGCATCTTCATCCCAACTCTATCCTTCTCTTGGCGATCTTCGCCTATTACTGCGAGGCGTACCTCGGCATGATGCCGTCCGTGGCCCTTCTGCGCCACTTCTTCTTCCTCCGTGTCAAGGAGGTTCACACCTTCGGGTGTATCAATTTCATCGTGGCCGGCAAGGCCAACTCGATCTCGAAGACGAGGAAGAAAGCCGAAGGCTTCCGGAGCAAGTGGGCCATGATGGACGCCAAGTGTGTCCACCCATGCTTGGCGTTGCTGATAGAGATGCCCCAGTCCGACAAGGGGTGGTCTCGTGCGAAGCTCACTAACGAGCAGGCGACTTTGGTGCTGGAGCAGATGAACGCCGACCTGAAGCTGGGCAACGTGAAGGCAGCGAAGGTTACTGGGGCCATGCTCCTGAGGGAATTCCTGATGCTGCGCGTGGCCCCGCTTCAAGCCCGCACGCTCCCCTTGTGGGAGCTTAGGGACGGAGAGGACAAGGTTCGCTTGAGCCTGAAGGCCTTGTCCAGCTAGGAGCTGGCTGCAGTTCTCCGCCTCCTGGTTGGGGACAACCAGGAGTACCCGCCAAATGTCTTCACTCCCTTGTTCTGCCGCAAGGACGGGGCGCTGGTCGTGGCCTCCAGGCCGACCTTTGATGGGTGCGGACTGGTGCCGCCAACGCCCACCGGGGCCCCTATGGCGCCGAAGCCAGTGGAGCTGTCTTCTGATGAGTCCCACGGGGAGGAAGAGGGGGAGGAGGAAGACTCGGAGGTGACCCCCGAAGGGATGGGGGAGACCTCCCCCTTGAGCAAAGCTGACATCCTCTGTGCCTTTCCCGACGACGACAGGGTCGGCGTCCGCCAGGAAGAGGGGGAGCTGCCCGTCATCCTGACGAGGGACCGGTAGGCGTTGATCTCCCGGGACGCTGCTTCTGCTCCGACGCCATCTGGAGCCGCTTCCGGCCCAGCTGCCGCTCCTGCTTCTGCTTCCAGAGCTGGCACGCCCATGCCTCGGGTTGCGAAGCTTTCCGGCTTCAAGCTCACCAAGCAGAGGGTGGACTGCGCTCCTATGGACAAGTAAGTGCATGAGCTTCATCTTGTTCTTGCTTATACTGCTGCCTCCCGACGTTCGTCCTTGTTTGAGCGTCCACACGTGGGACTGGACCATCTGTAGCGGACGCACCCCCCTCCATGGAGAAGGGAAACGACAGCTCTTGTACCTGTCCGGCCCTGTTGCCCTCGCGAAGCTCAGAGGGGCGTCGTCCGGAGGAGTCAGCCCATAGGCCCCGCGGGCTACGGAAGTGCCGACGTCCGGTTCGGCTTCTGAGGTCCTGGAGGCTTAGGAGCCCTTGGTCTCCCAAGCCCTGATGACGATGTCGCCTCCTCCTTCTGCTGCGCCATTACTCCTAGGTTCTTCTGCCTCCTCTGCTGTCTTGGAGCATGCCCTTTCAGAGATGACTTAGCTGCGGGAAGATCTCCTGGGCACGGATCCGTGCCTGGTAACCGGGCGCCTGGAGCTGGCCTCCAGCTGGCTTCAGTCTGACGTAGCAGTCCGAGGGGCGCTGAGCCACACCACAACGACCTCCGAGAAGGAGAAGCGGGCCGTCGCTCAAGCTGCGGCTGATTGTGAGGCGGCGCTGAAGGACACCGAAGCCGCCCACGACCGCTGCCGGGCGCTGGAGGTCGAGCTGAAGAGTCTGCGTGATGAGCGCGCCAAAGAAGCTCGCGGCCGCCAGGCGAAGGAGGAGGAGATGAGGGCCCGGGAGGACGCCATCAAGAACCGCGACGTTGATCTGGGGGAGTTGGCGAAGGCGCAGGCCACTGAACGCAGCCGGCTGGAGGAGCTGGAGCGGAAGGTGGAGGCGAAGGGGAATGATCTTGACGCCAAGGCGAAGGTCCTGGCCGAGGACCGCTCGGCCTTCGTGCTTGTGGAGAAGAGGTCTCACGAGGCCCTGAAGTCACTCTATGAGAAGGGCTTGGAGAAGCCGTTGGCCACCAATGAGGACGTCCCCGCCCAGTTGCTTCCCTACTTGGTCGAGGCGCTAGAGGAAGTCGTGCGCGGCATCAGCCCCATGGCAGAGGTAGAGGCTCGCGTCCTTTCCTCAGCCGCGCTGACGCGCGTCTTCAGCCACCTCCATCTTCGCGATCCTACCGCACGCCTTGACGAGCTGCTGGAGCCCGTGGCTGATGAACACTGCTCAGCCGCCGCCGCATCCGTGAGAGGTCAAGTGGAAGCCCTGCTGGAGAAGTTTGACGCCTTCGCTCCCGCGCCTTTGACCGGTGGTGCAGGTGAAGGCGACGTCACCAAGGAGGGGGGGCACCACTTGCAGGTGCCGGCGGTATCGCGGGATGACTGGCTTGCATCTCCTTTCCTGTTGAAACTCCTGCAGCATGTAGTGTGCCTCGTGGAGGGGTTTAAACTTGTGTTTGGTATTCGGAGAACAATATGTCTTGTAATATTTGCTTTGAGATTTTGTGATTTTCTTCCTATCTGCTTTATATTCTACGTCGGCAGAGCCCGGCCCTGCGCATACCTCAACTGCCGTTGGACCGACCGGAGACTAGGACGGACCCAAGGAGTGAGGGGCTACGTGACCAGTTGGGCTCCTGAGACGCGATGCTCAGGAGTCCCCCTTGACGTGCAAACAGCTTGTGGAAAGGAGATGCAATGGTAGGTCTTGTGTTCTATGTCGGCAGGGCCCGATCCCGCGCATACCTCAACCGCCGTTGGGCCGACCATAGAACAGGACGGACCAAGGAGTGAGGGGCTACGTGGCCAGTTAGGCTCCTGAGTCGCGATGCTCAGGAGTCCCCCTTGACGTTCAAACAACCTTCATACCTTGTCCTCGCCGAGGCTCGGCTCGGGAGGGGCGCGCGACGACCAGGTCCAAGGGACCTGGCGGGGTGGCGTACGCTCGGGCATGACCCGAGCGCAGCCCCCGTGCCCAGCCCCCTCGCGTGGCTCTCCTGAGGGGAGGCCTTGCGATGAGGCCAGAAACCAAGCCCGGAGGCTCCCTGAGGTTGATACGGCCGTGAGGCCACCCTTAGTTGTTTATCACCAGGACGGACCATGGCGCTTCCGCACTTGCACGGGCATAGCCGCTCCTCGGTAGTGTCAACTGCCAACGCGGAGCATGGTGCTTCCACTGGTACGTGGGAGGAGACTCCCTATTGCGGAGAGCCCCCGGGGCATGTACAACCCTGCCCTGACACGTGGCTTGCACGGCAGGGCTAGACGAGGTGTGTGTGGGCACTCGTGAGCTAGCGCGGGACTCACGAGGCCCTACCTCAAGGCGGGTTGCGCCTGGTCTTGATTCTTGTTTGCTGTGGTGGTCCTGCGATATGGTTAGACAACCTGCGCCGAACGAATCTCCCGAGGTTATCGCATGAGAAAGCCAAGCACCAACGGCCCCAGGAGGTGACGTAAACGGGGCTGGCCTGCCAGACAGAGGTCAGCCGTTTGATTTATCGACGTTGCAGGGATGGGCCCGAGCACAGATGTTGTGCCTAACCCTCTCACGCGAAGGGTCCTGAAGAAAGATGACCGGCGCGTGGCTCCCGCGATGGGCCACAATCAAGCAGGTGATAATCTGTAACACCCACGATGCGGCTATATCTCCCATGTGTCGGGGCACGACTTAGAGGCATAAGAACGCAAGAAGAATAAATATTCCATGGCGTTGATGTATTTTCGAGATAAACTTGGAAGAAACTAACATGTGAAATAGAAACCAATGGACCAAAACCACATGTTTTTTGCACCTGCAGATACAACTAAACTTCAGTACATGCCCACCAACTAGTACTATATCTGCATCTCACACGCACAAGCGCGCGCGCACACACACATCACAAGGGAAATAATAAGAATGTACGCTCTCTTTGTAAATAACGAACTTGTGAAGAAATATCACATGACTTTCTTGGTATATATTATTATTTTCACTCTCCTATACATACACATAAATTTTTTCAAACTAAAACAGATCACAAGGTGGGGAAAATATAGGTGAAATTACACACAGAAAAACTCTCTTTTTTGTTGGTCGATAATCTCACACCTGCACATCACGAAACTTGCTGAGATTATAGTGTTGCACACACATCTTTGTGCAGGTCATGTATAGAAAAGATGATTGCTCAATTACATTGCATCGAACATCTAGCATGCCCAAAATACGAACACACAAATTTTACATTTGTTTAGTAGATCAATCATGGATCAATGAAACTCATGTGAACTAAAGTATCATAAAACGAAAAATAGTCAGAAGACAAATCTAAATGTGAACCTCCTGTGAATGTTGCACGTCGAAGCAAAAAATAGACAGAGGCGTGCTGGCCCAAGAACTCAAGAAAATTTGTGTAGCACTGTATCACTACACCTCTTCTTTTCCTTGAAGTAGCACTGTATGAAAACACCGATACTTCCAGCAAACAACGTATGATTGTTTTCTCGTTGCTCCCACTCCCCTTCCCCACTATCCTGTAGAATTCTATCAAATGTGAGGCTGCGGATTTCCTCCTCCTCCTCCTTTTCTCTCTAACTGATCTTTTATGTTTGGTAAATTGCTGCTACCCTTTGGATGTTGGTTCTTGCTTTTGTTGGAATCATGGGTAAGAAAGATAGAAGATAATGGACTGCACTGACTAAATATATGCTAAATGGCTTGATTCTTAATTTATAACATTTTTCTTTTAAAAATAGTCAAATGTATCCCCATATTGGCGCTTTTCAGATATGACATATTCACGTGTCCATATTGCCCCGTACTGATACATGTATCCGTATTGGTGCAATCTAGCTTAACTCTCCTAGAGCTCCGGTTCCTTGGAAAAGAAAAGAAATATTCTCTCACCACGCGCATAACTATAAATTCCTCTCGAGCCAAGGATTGCCATTGAAGATTTTCTCAATCAATTTCACGGTACAAAAATATCTGCATTTGGTTGTGTACTGTCACATCCTAGCTAGTTCATACATTAGAGTGTTGCATCATGTTTAATTTTCCAGAAACTTGAAATGGGGAGGACAGAACCCCCAGCACCCCCTGGAAACAACTAGGGTTTACTAAAATCATTTTCAATGAACCTGAAATGCCCTTCTAAAAAGTCCACCCTTTTTGTCTTGGGTTAGAACCTCTAACAAAATGGGTTCACAATTTTCTAGGTCATCACAAGATCATTGAATTAAATCATATGTAACTTGCATTTGGGCATTTAAATGCTTGTAAATATTTTAAATGTCCAAATAATCCCAAACTAAAATGTTCCATGTTGGATATGTTCCATACAGTGAGCATGTGCAGTTTGGTGAATCTTGGAAATGCCTAGGTATTTTTAGAAATGCCACAAACTTGCAGAAATAACAGAAAATAGAAAATAAAGGAAAAACCACTTACCTGGCCGCAACCCACCGCCCAGCCCACCTGGCGGCCCAGCACTGTGCTGGCCCGTGCCAGCCAGCTGCTTCTTCCCTGCCAGGCAGGGAGGGAGGTGACGCCGGCGTGTGCGAGCTCGCCACGACGCCACTTGCTTGCCGCTTCAGCTCTGGATGCGCTGGACGATCTCCACGTCGCCTCCCCGAACCCCTGGACACATCCACACGCCCTCTGCCTCTCTCCCTCGCCCTCTCCCGCCATGGCCGACGCACCTGCCACCGCACCGCCGATGTAGTCGCGCTCTTAGTCATCCCCGCGCCGCGCCACCATGTCCAGAAGCTCCGCCGCCCTCCTCTCCTTCAAGCAGGCCGAGCCCCGAGTGCTCGCTTTCCCTGAAGCCGCTGCAATGACCTTGCCCGACTCCGCCACCGCCGGAGATCCCTTCCGCCGTCCCTGCCGCACCAGCTCGTCCCCGACCTCGCCGTCTGCTCCGACATGATCGCCATGAGATCAGCCACCTCTCCATCCTTCCCGTTCTCTCTATCGAGCACCATAGCGACCGCATGAAGCTTCACCGCTATGCGCCGCCGCCGAGCTCGTCGCCGACGATGCTCCGGCCACCCAACGGCCACACCACCTTGTCCACTACACTCACCGCATTGCCAGGAACCCGTAGCACCACTGCACACCCCTTGCCGTGCCCCCTAGCGACGAGCCCGACCTCACTGGAGCTCCGGCCACCGCCACGCTCGTAGCCGGCGTCGTTTCCGGCGACCCCGAGCCCAACCACCACCATCACTCGACGCGGCTCACTCCCCGCATCACGTAGATGTGCTCCGCCGTCGTTTTGGTCGCCGGAGCACGAAACCCGCATCGCCCCACCGCGTCTGGCCTCGCCGGCGGCTAAACGCCGGCGAGTTTGACCCCACTGACCCAGTTGACCTCAGGTGGGTCCAGTTTGACCCCCTGGGTCTATGACAAGTGGGGCCCGCCTTGCTAAGTAACCCTGGTTTAGCGCTAACTAAATTTAGTTAGTTTAACTAACTACTGACAGACGGGACTCACTGGTCAATTTGACCTGGACCGGCTCCTTTGACCGCTGAGATCACCATGACGCACTGCTGACGCAATAAGTATTTTCTGGATTTACTTTTATACAGGAAATTCCAAAAAATACTACAAACTTAAAAAATTCATAGAAATTAATATGTAACTCCAAATGCAAAGATTTATATATGAAAAATGATCAGAAAAATCCAATCTTTCCATCTGTAATGGTTTCATGCATGTCAGAACATTTTAACCTTGCTGTTTAAGTGAAACAAGCTAATGTACTTTATGACTTAATATCATGAGTTTTCATTTGAATCTTTGAATCAAATGGACTCCAAGCAACCTGTTTTCAATGCATTAGCCAAGACACACCATATTGCCATGTTATAGCATGCATCATATTGTTGCATATTGCCATGTGATGATTGTGTTCTGTGGTGTCTTTCGTGGTAGGTTCTACCTCTGAGGATACCTTCGAATATCCGACTGAAGGGTAGTGCCCTACTACTACTCCATCAGGCAAGCAGCCCCATTGATCATATCAATACAATCCCATGTTCTTGCTCCTGCTCTCATTTACTGCATTTAAGACAATAACATTTCAAACTGCTGTGTGTTGCTGTAGTTGAACCCTTTTCCTCTGCATGACCTGTCATTGCCACAGTAACTACATGAAACCCACTAGCATGTGTAAGAGTTGATTGAGCCATGTCTGTGTTTCCTACCTTGCTATGCCTACTATGCTTAGAGTTGTGTCAGTTCTGGTTCATCTGGGTGATGGGCTAGAGTGAAATGAATATGTCGGTAATGCGAGTGATGTGTTGAACACGATTTGGTAAAGGTATAGATGAGAGGCCATGTAGGAGTACATGGTGGGTTGTCTCATTGGAACCGTCCTAAAGCACCGAGATGTGTATGTGTGATTTAAGAACCAACTACTACCATGCATTGGTCCCGAACCAACGAACCAACATCTTAACCACCCAGCTCTCTATCCAGGAGTTGCAACTAGTTTCTGTTGTTTATAGGATATGTGTTGGCGGCTATGCGTAGCGCTGACCCTAGGCGTGCGCTATGATGCGCTACATACACTGTGGTCGGGTATGCCGGGCGCTCGTTTGGCGTCTCGGGACCCTGTACACATCGTTCGGGGCCGTATGTGGAAACCTCGGTCGGACACCCTGCGGATGGAACCTGGATAGGCGATAGACCTGGACTAGAGACTTGAGTGTTTAGGTAGGCTGTGGCCGACACCCTCGTTGGGCTTCCGCTTGAAGGTTGTCTAGTACATGTCGTGTAAACGACGATAAGTGGTGAGAGCGTGTATGAATAAGTACACCCCTGCAGGGTTAACATCATCTATTCGAAGAGCCGCGTCCGCGGTAAAGGACTACTTGGTTGCCTATACAGTTCATAGACAAGTTAATGGTTACTACTAAAAGACTCAAGATAAGTGTGAATATTGCGGAAGGCCCTCTCGTAGGATGAGGAGGGAGGATCCACGGTGGAGTATTGTGATGGTGATTAGTGGACTCATGTGCGAAAACTATTTTACAAGCGGTGTCTCGTAGGATAGCTTAGCCGAGAGTCAAAGCTGGCTTGCTGCTATAACACCACTATCTTCTTGAGAGTGAGCATGTATAGTAGGATCTGTTGTAAGACTTGCTGAGTACCTTTGTACTCATGTTGCTTTAATTACTATTTCAGATGACAACACCTCCCCATTCGACGGGTTTTACGTAGATCTCGACGTCGATGAGTGACTTGCCACCCAGGTGGTGATTCTGAGCCATGGAGGGCCCTATGTAGATAGACAGGCTTCGTCAAGCCTTCTTTCGTTCTAGTGTCCGTACTCATACTAGTTTGCTTCCGCATGTGCTTGTATGTTTGTATGACTTGAGTGTCCGGTCATGCGACCCCTACCTGTATGAACATGTTATGTATGGATCTCCGGAGCCCTTAAATAAAGTATTTTGAGTTGTAGAGTTTTGTTGTGATGCCATGTTGTATTTACACATATCGAGCATATTGTGTGTATGATTGAAATGCTTGGTATGTCTGGGATCCGACAATCTAGTTGTTTATCCTTGGCAGCCTCTCTTATGGGGAAATGTAGTCTAGTGCTTCCATGAGCCATAGTAGTCTGCTACAACCCGGTTCATCGGAGTCCTGCTAGCCCAGCACTACTGCTCCAGAACACTTAACTGGATGGCATGTGTTTCACTTCGTTCCTGTGTCTGTCCCTTCGGGGAAATGTCACGCGGTGACATCCGAAGTCCTGCCTAGCCTGCTACAGCCTGGGTTCCCGGAGTCCTGTTAGCCCAGTGCTACAGCCCGGATTCACATGCTACTCACCGGCATGCTCGATGTTGATTCATGTATGCCTGTCCCCGTAAGTTTGTGCCGCTTTGAGTTCATGACTAGCCATGTCGGCCCTAGTTCTCTATCATATGGATGCTAGCGGCACTATCATATACGTGAGCTAAAAGGCGCAAACGGTCCCGGGCATGGTAAGGCGACACCTATGGGAGTACCGTGCGTGAGGCCGCAAAGGGATATGAGGTGTTACAGGCTAGGTCGGTGTGACTTAGAATCGGGGTCCTGACAGTGTTGTCATCAGAGCCGGACTGCCTGTAGGTTTGTTAAGCCAAACTGGTCGATGTCGAGTCTAGAAATGCTTTAGTTATATGTAGGGGAATTGATAGTGGGAGGGACGTAAGGCTCTTTTAATCCTTTACCTTATGCCCTCTGTTCTGAGTCATTCTCTTCTCATTCTACGTGGGTTAAGGACTAGGCTCTCCTCTCTCTATCGGGTTCACGTGTTACTAATCCATAGTAACTTATAGGATTGTTGGTTACAAACCCAGTTCAGTTTCTACTACTTTAGTATATTGTCAGTTGAACCAGAACCTTGATATGATTTTGTTGAGTGGTTTTGCAAACTGTTGTGAATGTCTCAAATCTTTTTCTGAGCATTTACAGCCGTTATGTTGTCTGATTTCTCCTAGGAAATTCTAATGCCTTGCATTATTTCGTGCTTTCAGATGGCCAACCGCTCCCAGAATCAAGTGGTTCCTCTGACTCGGTGCCTCGATGTACCTGGTCACACGGGCATGCTGGCCCGAGTGATGATCGAGACAAGCTATCGATGGTATCCTGAGTATACCGTCGAGGAGCAGTTTGAGACTTCAATCAGAGCCAATACCTTTGTACAGTCAGGATATACCCTTCTTATCCTGGAGCTACTGAGCCCCTCCATTGCTCTTATGGACTTGGGGTTACCATCGAGATGTCCGTGCAGGACGCAGCTTACTTGATGATGACTATCATACGAGCCAGAACTCCTTGCTTCAGAACACTGATTTCCGCTACATGCCAGCATCACTCCCTGGGGCACAAGGGTACTATCAGGCTATGTACTGTCACTCTACACATGAGGATATACAACTCCGCACCACCACAAAGATGCTGGAGGACAAGGACCGTGAGAACAGTGCCTTGCGAATGGAGCTTTTCAACTCTCGTTCTGATCACTGGGCCACTCTGACACGGTTTGCACCTGCCGTGCAGGCTAGGTATATGGACATGAGGGACTTGTACCCCGTGCGGTCTGGTCTGCCAGATTGTATGGACTGGCGTCAAGTAGGAGGCATCACCCCTCCCCGTGGACCCTGTCTGCCACCGTTTGTTGGACCAAGGCCACATCCGAGTCCCTATGGACCGCAAGCTCCACAGGACCGACTGTTTCCAGATGATCATGTTCAGCTCCCAGGACATGGTGGTGATCCCTATGAAGATTACTACGGAGACGTCTGAGTTGGTAGTAGCTTCAGTAGTATTGTAATAGTTGTATTCTCCACAGTCCTGTGTGACTCGTGGGATACGACTTGGTGTGTATCACGTTCCGGAGGTGTAGAAAAATAATGTATAGGAGCTTGGAATGCCTCCGATGAGATGTAACGTCTTTCACCGTAGTTGTACTCTAGCCTGGTCTTGTACTAAACTATGTACGGTGTGTATGACCGGTGGTATATATATGGCAGTTTCTATATTACCATGTCGTGCAAATGAACATCTCAGCATTCTGTGTTATCCATTACATTCCGCACTTCCTTGCCAAGATTGTGCCATCCTTGTCTAAACCATTGTCTTGTTTTTCCTAGGATGGTCAAGACCCGCTGTCGTGGTTTTGTCACGGCAGATGTCCTAGACAAAGGACTTAGTCGTAGAGCCATCGCGAAAGTTAAATTTTCTCATCCTCTTGCTTATTTGGATCCTAAACTTCTTATGAAGACCCAACAACACGAAGCTCGTCGCACCACCCGGCACAGTGGCCAGGTAGTTACCTCCGCCGGTTTACCGAACAGTCCGGTTCGGAAATGCCATTCAGAGGTCTCTAATTTTCTTGTCAGTGCTTGTCCTAAAGCGGGCTGCTTTCGTCAACCTCTTAATCCGTCTGACTCCGATTACCAAGTTACTTCCCACTCATCTTCTGGCGAGTCATCGGCTACTCAGCTCCCACCGCTCAAAACGGTGCTTGGGTAAGCTATACTTATTGTGATGTTTGCAGTACATTGCCTTAGAACATATGTTGTATTTGATTTTTGTTATTCTTCTCAGGGCCAAACCTAGGCCAAGAAAGAAGGCCCGCCTGGACAAAGCGGCCGAAGAAGATGTCGTTCTTGAAGCAGACAAGACGCCCAATGCTAAAGCGGCTATTCCTGAGGATATTCCCAACGATCCACCGCAGCAAGATGATGATCTTATTGCTGAAGAGAGACCTACTGATACCTCAGGTCCTATCCATCAGCCCACAGGCTCCATCCGGATTGAAAGCTC
The DNA here is from genome assembly GCF_056163025.1 of Triticum urartu. Taxonomy (NCBI): domain Eukaryota; kingdom Viridiplantae; phylum Streptophyta; class Magnoliopsida; order Poales; family Poaceae; genus Triticum; species Triticum urartu. Next base: position 409,902,127 of record NC_141879.1, on the reverse strand, counting down.
CACCGGTCCAGCAAAACCTACTGACAAGCCAACAGCTCCAGTGCAAACCGGCGGTACCAAGGATGTTGAGGTTGTCATTACTGGCACTGGCCATACTGAGCCAAGCAATCCTGTCGCTTTATCCAAACATTCTGCCAAGGAAGAATTTGCTGCCTTTGGCAAAGGCAAGTGGAACGCTGATCTGATGACTTACGCTGCTCTGAACGCTCAAGATATCCATTCTGGCTATCTGAACCGGCTGTATACCAGCTGTGACTATGAAGCCGGTCTGGTTAATATGATGAAAGATAAATATGAGGTAACTTCCATATGCTCCTTCCTGCTTGTATGCTTCCAATCTTGCTGACTCTCCTAGCCCCCAAGGGCCAGTTTGAAATATTCTTTCAAACCGGGACTTAATAATATAAATCTTGATGCTTTGAAATTTGCTGATGTAGCCCCCAAGGGCCGGTTCAACTTAGCATAGTTAAACCGGTACTTTAAGTAATTGAAACTACCGCATCAGAATATATATGATCAAATAGCCATTAGCCCCCAAGTGCCAAGTTGAATACTTGTATTGATCTTGGGACTTTGTAAGCAATTGAAAGATGAAGATCGAATATGCATTAGCCCCCAAGTGCTAAGCGCATAACTTGTTATGTGGTTGGTACTTGAATCCTTCTACCGATTTGTTGAAACATATATCTGTATGCATGCAGGCAGAGCTGAAGACGAAAGAAAACCAAGTCATCGATCTTCAAGAAAACTTGAAAACCCAACAGGCTGAAACCTCCAAAGCAAAAGAGGAATTGGCTAGTGCTTTAAGCGCCATGGAACAACTTAAGGAGAACTTCAAGAAGAAACGGGCGGATTGGGCCACTGAAAAGTCCGCTTTGATCAAACGAGCGGAGGATGCCGAGGCTGCACTGAAACCAGTGACAGATGAACTGACCAGCATAAAGCGGCACGTTCATGCCATGACCACTGCTATATTTGGTAAGCCAGCTTGCCTTCTGAATTGGCTCTGCCTTCTTATAGAGTCGCCGGTTTATTAACCCTTTATGGTATTTCAGGGACACGCATTGGTCACTTGGGGTCAGATGTGCGGAAGAAATTGAAAGCCGCATATACATTGGTTGAACAATTGTATACTGGTGCCCAGCGGATCATCTGTACTGCGTCTCATAATAAACCAGCGCCCACTTTGATTCAAGATACCCTGATGAAACTGTCAGTGCTTCCTGCCCGGGTTGAAGAGCTAAAGAAATCTGCTGCTCGAACCGGTGCAATCAATGCCTTAATCCGGGCAAAAGCCTGGGTGCCGGATTTTGATCCTATTGAAGCGGCTCAGGGCTATCCCAGCTTGAAGGAAGATGGGTCAGAATTTGGTGAAGCGGATCTGCGAGCAATAAACCGGGAGGTACGTCCGCTAGCTTGTCAGTTGGCTGAGGAAGCAGACTTGTCTTGTTATCAAGCACAATATGACAGTCAGAACAAGAGAATAGCTGCACCAATCCATGAATCGGAAAATCTGATCCCTCCAATCCGTAAGCATAGTTACGCTCCCGATATTGACCCGTCATTGCTAATCCATGATGAAGCTGTTTTTCAAGCATTAATGGGAATCGACTGGACAACTGTGGATTTCCAGCCACTGGGTAGAGAAACGGAAGCTGAACTGGCGCAGGATGACCCACAACCATCAGGCCAGGCTGGTGACCAAGCTTGAACCGGAAGCCGGTTTTAAAACTGCCTCTCCCTTGTGAAAAACAATTATATTATTATGGGCACCATGATGCCTTGTAATAGGCTAGCTGATACCTTTGATGTTGATATGCCTTCGTGCATAACTTGTTCTTCCTGTGGTAATGAACTTTCTAAAACACTTTCTGAAATGAGAAATTTGTCAAGTGACACCGTGGTTGTACCGTCAGGCGGAATATGATGTCTGTATATATGAAATCAAAACATCCAAAAGAAAATTTTAAGTATATGATCAAATTTTTGAGATACATAATACCTTCCATCGTTGAGTGTGAAGTTGGCTTGGCCAATCTTGAAGTGGAGTTTTGCAAACTCACATTGTTGGAGGAGATAACAGCTCCTGTATATATATATATATATATATATATATATATATATATATATATATATATATATATATGACGCTGGTTTACCATGTAAACCGTGCCGGGTTATAATAAACACCGTGTTACTCCATAAGAGGATTTTAACAACAAGGATCAAACCGGACAAATAGTCTCCGGATTGACGTGAACTGTGTTCCGTCAATTGATTGGTTAAAAAACTTTGTCAGTTTAAGAAAAACACAATGAAAAGCAAAAACCCCCCTTCAAAGAAAAGTGTGAAGCAAAAGCCAAAAAAGGTTTATTTAAGCTGATCAAGTGGCGTTACCATGGCCAAACACGACCAAGCTCCCGTTAGGTGTAACTATGGTTCTAGTCAGCCAGGTCCCCAAATGAAACCGTGGCATTTATGCCGACCAAATGGCATGGTCATGGTTCAGGTTCGACCAAGCCCCCAAGTGATTCTGTGGCCTTAGGCCGATCAAGAGGCATGACTGGTTTAGACATGACCAAGTCCCCAAGTGATCTGATGGCTCTCGCCTATCAAGAGGCATGGTATTGGTTCGGACACGACCAATCCTCCAAGTGATATAACACGATGCTTTTAGCAAAGCGAACTCAAGGGGTAAACCGGAGGCCGCTTTAGAGCAACTCCGTGTAACCTCACATGATGTAAAAGAACAGATACCCCGCTTTAGCTGGGGTTCCGATTTATTATATTTAATCATAATATATACATTGTCGTAATATGTACATAAGTATAGCCAATGGCTCAGGTATAGTAAAGCCGAAGATGAGCTATATTCCACGGCCTGTTAGTCTCCTCCTCTGATGTACGTGAGTCTTTATGCTCTCGAATATCGATCAGATAATACGACCCGTTGTGCAGATTGTTGCTGACCACGAAAGGCCCCTCCCAAGGTGGAGATAGCTTATGCATATCAGTCTGATCTTGGATGAGCCGAAGCACCAAATCTCCTTCCTGAAAGGTTCTGGTTCTGACCCGACGACTGTGATAACAACGAAGATCCTGCTGGTAAATCGCCGATCGGGCGGCTGCGATGTCACGCTCTTCATCCAACCGGTCCAAAGCATCTTGCCATGCTGTCTCGTTGTCTGCTTCAACATAAGCCGTGACACGAGGTGAATCATGACGGATATCACTAGGGAGAACCGCCTCCGCTCCATAAACCATGAAGAACGGTGTGTATCATGTTGATCTGTTGGGTGTTGTATTGATGCTCCATAACACAGATGGTAATTCTTCTACCCAACAACCCGGCGTTCTCTGCAAAGGAACCATGAGCCGGGGCTTGATGCCTCTCAATATCTCTTGATTAGCTCTTTCTGCTTGACCATTGGATTGTGGATGTGCCACAGATGAAACATTGAGCCGGATGTGCTCCCATTCGCAGAACTCCTTCATAGCACCTTTGGACAAGTTGGTACCATTATCTGTGATAATACTGTGCGGAAAGCCAAACCGGAAAATCACCTTTTTGATGAACAGAACCGCCGTGGCCGCATCACACTTGCTAACAGGTTCTGCCTCCATTCACTTTGTAAACTTGTCAACCGCCACCAGGAGGTGGTTCTTCTTATCTTTGGACCTTTTGAAAGGCCAACCATATCCAGCCCCCAAGTCGCAAACGGCCAAGTAATTGGAATCTTTCTCAATTCTTGAGCCGGTACATGAGCACGCCTTGAAAACCTTTGGCAACCATCACATCGTCTGACCAGATCCTCTGCATCAACATGAGCAGTTAACCAATAAAAACCATGGCAAAACGCTTTAGCCACCAGAGACTTTGAACCGGCGTGGTGACCACAATCTCCTTCGTGGATCTCACGCAAAATTTCACGGCCTTCTTCCAGAGACATGCAGCGTTGAAAAGCTCCTGATATACTGCAATGATGCAACTCGCCGTTTATGATAGCCATGGACTTGGATCGCCGGATTATCTGCCGGGCTAGAATCTCATCCTCTGGCAACTCACCCCGGTTCTTGTACGCCAGGTAAGGAAGTGTCCAATCTGGAATAACATGAAGAGCCACCACCAATTGACCCTCTGGATTAGGAATAGCCAAATCCTCTTCACCAGGGATCTTGACCGACGGGTTGTGCAGCACATCCAGAAAAACATTGGGTGGGACCGGTTTGCACTGAGAGCCCAGCCGGCTTAAAGCGTTTGTCGCTTCATTTTTCCGCCGGTCCACGTGGTCCACCTGATAGCCTTTGAAATAACCTGCGACAGTATCCACCTCATGATGATATGCTGCCATGAGTGGGTCCTTGGAGTCCCAAGTGCCAGACACTTGCTGAGCCACAAGGTCCGAGTCACTGAAGCACTTAACTCGACTTAGATTCATCTCCTTAGCCATCCGGAGACCATGGAGCAAGGCTTCATACTCAGCTGCATTGTTAGTACAAGGGAACATTAAACGGAGAACATAACAAAACTTATCACCTCGTGGGGAAGTTAATACGACTCCAGCCCCCGAGCCTTCCAACAGCCTGGATCCGTCAAAATGGATGGTCCAATACATATGATCCGGCTTTTCTTCAGGTGCTTGCATTTCCATCCAATCATTGATGAAATCAACAAGTGCTTGAGACTTAATCGCTGTCCGAGGCACATACTTCAAACCATACGGCCCCAGCTCTATGGCCCACTTTGCAATCCGGCCAGTTGCTTCCTGGTTCTGGATGATATCTCCCAAAGGAGCAGAACTGACCATCGTAATTGAGTGCCCTTGGAAATATTGTTTAAGCTTCCGGCTTGCCATAAAAACTCCATACACCAGCTTCTACCAATGCGGATATCTTTGCTTGGACTCAATGAGCACCTCGCTGATATAATAGACCGGACGTTGAACCGGATGCTCCTTACCTGCCTCCTTTTGCTCCACCACAATAGCTACGCTGACCGCCCGAACATTAGCAGCAACATATAGCAGTAACGGCTCCTTGTCAACGGGAGCGGCGAGCACAGGCGGATTGGCCAATTGCCGCTTTAAGTCCTCAAATGTTTCATCAGCAGCAGAACTCCAGACAAACTGATCCGTCTTTTTCAACATCTGATACAAAGGGATTGCCTTCTCACCCAGGCGACTGATAAACCGGCTTAGCGCAGCAATCCGGCCTGCCAGGCGCTGAACATCGTTGATACACTTCGGTTTAGCCAGGGAGGTGATAGCCGTGATCTTCTCCGGATTAGCCTCAATTCCCCTGTTGGACACTAGAAAACCCAATAGCTTTCCCGCCAGTACACCAAAGACACACTTGTCAGGATTAAGCATCATCTTGTATGTTCTCAGGTTATCAAAGGTTTCCTTCAAATCATCAATCAGAGTCTCCTTCTCCCTGGATTTAACCACGATATCATCCACGTAAGCATGTACATTACGGCCAATCTGCTTGTGAAGACAATTTTGTACACACTGTTGGTAAGTTGCATGGGCACTCTTGAGCCCGAAGGGCATAGACACATAGCAGAAGGCTCCAAAGGGAGTTATAAATGTTGTCTTCTCCTGGTCCTTAACTGCCATTTTGATCTGATGATAGCCAGAATACGCATCTAAAAAACTTAAATGCTCACAACCCGCCATAGCATCAATAATTTGATCAATATGGGGGAGGGCAAAAGGATCTGCTGGACAAGATTTATTAAGATCTGTGTAATCCACACACATGCGCCAGGTGCCGTTTTTCTTGAGGACCAGCACCGGATTGGCAAGCCACTCGGGGTGAAAAACTTCAACAATAAAACCAGCTGCTAAGAGCCTGGCTACCTCTTCTCCAATCGCCTTGCGTCTTTCTTCGTTCAACCGGTGGAGGAACTGTTTCACCGGTTTATATTTAGGATCCACATTAAGTGTGTGCTCAGCGAGTTGCCTCGGTACACCTGGCATGTCGGAGGGCTTCCATGAAAAAATGTCCCGATTCTCACGGATGAACTCGATGAGCGCGCTTTCCTATTTCGGATCCAAGTTGGCACTGATGCTGAACTGCTTGGACGAATCGCCAGGTACGAAGTCAACAAGCTTAGTTTCTACTGCCGATTTGAACTTCAGGGCCGGATCATTCTCCGTAGTTGGCTTTTTCAACGGAGTCATGTCTGCCGAATCAACATTGTCCTTATAGTACTTCAACTCCTCGGTGGCACAAACCGACTCTGCATAAGCCGCATCTCCTTCCTCGCATTCCAAAGCGATTTTGCGGCTTCCGTGAACCGTTATTGTCCCCTTGTGACCCGGCATCTTGAGCTGCAAATACACATAACAGGGCCGAGCCATAAACTTGGCGTATGCCGGTCGCCCAAATAGGGCATGATATGGACTTTGGATTTTCACCACTTCAAACGTCAATGTCTCCGACCTGGAATCATGATCATCCCCAAAGGCCACTTCCAGAGCTATCTTACCAACGGGATATGCTGATCTGCCAGGCACTACACCATGGAATACTGTATTAGACGGTTTGAGATTCTTATCTGTTAGTCCCATACGACGGAAGGTCTCATAGTACATGATGTTAATGCTTCTCCCTCCATCCATGAGCACCTTGGTGAACTTATAACCTCCCACCTGAGGTGCCACCACCAGGGCCAGCTGACTCAGATTATCGACCTGGGGTGGGTGATCCTCTCTGCTCCATATGATTGGCTGTTCAGACCAACGTAGATAACGGGGTATGGCCGGTTCAACAGTGTTGACTGCCCGCCTCTGAACCTTCCGGTCTCTCTTGTCCAAGCTAGTAGTAAAGACATGGTACTGCCCACTACTCAACTGCTTTGGGTTGCTCTGGTAACCTGACTATTGCTGCTGTTGGTTGTAACCACCCTGGTTGTTCTAACTATTTTGACCATTATGTCCGCCCGGATTACCATTAAATCCTGAACCGGAACTTCCTCCACCATAACCTGGCCCGGACCCTGAGCCACCGCCAGATTCGTGATCATACCGGAAATTATTAGAATTCTTGCACTCCTGCATAATAAAGCAATCCTTCCAAAGGTGGTTTGCTGGTCCTCCTTCATCCCATGTCTTGGACAGGGCTGGCTTAGCAGATAGTTTAGGCGGTTTGGGTTAGGGTTGGGTGCTCCATTACGATTTTTCGGCCTACCCTTGCGTCGCTGCCCATTGTCCTGTGCATTGGTATTAGCCACAAAGTCCATGTTACCATCCTCTTTACGCTTGCCTCCTCCGCCATTGCCTACCCAGTGATGCTGCTGACCTTTGGAGCTGCTGTTCTTCTTCCCTTTCCCTGTCTTGTCATCATCAGATTCGGGATCCTTGGTACTATCAGAATCAGCATATTTCACCAAAGCGGCCATGAGGGTCCCCATGTCGGTGCAATGACGCTTCATCCGTCCCAATTTCATCTTCAGGGGACCAAACCGGCAGTTGCCTTCTAGGGTTAATACTGCGGTGTCAGCGTTGATGCGGTCTGAGGAGTGCAACACTTGTGAAACCCGGCGCACCCAATGAGTCATTGATTCTCCTTCCTCCTGGACACATGACGCTAAGTCTACTAACGACATAGGCTGTTTATAGGTATCCTGGAAATTGCTGATAAACCGGGCTCATAATTGGGCCCATGAACTGATAGAATTAGGTGGCCAGCTTTTTAACCAAGTACGGGCCGTTCCTTCAAGCATCATGGTGAAGTATTTCGCACGCACCGTGTCATCCACATCAAGCATTTCCATGGCCATCTCATAGCTCTCCACCCATGTCTCTGGAGGTTGATCTGCCGTGTAATTTGGTATCTTGTGCGGGCCTTTGAAATCCTTGGGCAGGCGCACGTTGCGTAAAGTGGGGATAAGGCAAGGCACCCCCAAAGAACTAGAAGTAACACCAGGTTCGATCGAGATGGTTGGATGAACCGGCGTGAGCTGCCGAGCCTGATGCTGTGCGGCTAACTCGGCCTCCCTGCGCGCTCGGGCCCGGTTCACCACTTCCTGAGCATCATCAGCACCACCCGTCGGGTTGTTGCCACGGGGTGCTCCACGTCGTTCATTACTCGACACTGCTGGTTCATCCATATGTCTGCTATAGCTCCGGCTTGCACGGGGGGTCGAGTGGATCCAGTCGCGGCTTTACGAGTACGCTTCCTGTTGGGCCAAAGCTGTCCTCAGAAGTTCCTTGACCCGTCGCGTCTCTACTGCCTGCGGCGAGTCACCTTCAATTGGAATGGCCTCCAGCCGTGCAGCAGCGGCAACAAGATTGTCCATTGGGTTGGATTAGTGACCCAGAGGTGTTAAAGCATCCTGATGTATAACGATGTTTTGACGAGGCGGGTCCATCTGACGAGGCTGAACCGGTGCACCAGTCCCAGGGGCTTCTGCCCGGTTCCCCTCCAGCGGATTGCCGGCTCTTGGTCCTGGAGTGTTGAAAAGGTCTCTGGCCTCGAAAACTGGAGGTAAGTGGGATCGGTGCTTCCTCCTCATGACTTCATGCGACGCGCTCTGGTCCAACATAAGCCTGTAGGCCTGTGCGTCTAAAGCGGCCCGCTCTGCGGCCATCCTGGTGTCCTCAGCCGCCAGATCCGCCTTGGCCTGGGTGATCTGCTCCTTTATCTTTGCAATCTCCGTGTTGTGAACGTCCTGATCTGGCGGATTAACTTCCGCCATAAGCACAACCAACGCATCAAATAGTTCTGATAGAACCTGAGCCGGCGGGCGCACAGGGCCTCCTGCCTCGGCAGCCGTCGCCGCTGCTGAACCGGAGATCGTTGCCACGGCTGTCGAGGAATGAAGCGCTGCTTGTGCTCTGGTCATGAATATTCCAACCCGGTTGGGCAGATCAGAGGGGTCCGGAATACTATCGCCATCGGAACAGCTCCCAATCCGGCCATCTTGTAGCTAATAAAGAGATTCGGTTTCTCCGGTCGAAGATTCGTCACCGGAACAAATGACAGTCGCCCCGCGAAATTCCGATCCGTCCTCATAACTTCCTCCATGGATGACTCCCACGAAGGCACGCTTCATGGCCGGTTTAACCCGGGCGGATTGCGCATGCTGAGCTGTCTCGACGAGGTCGGTGCAGATGTCCGGCTCAGGGCCTCGTCCACCAATCTTGCCAATGAAAATGTGAATGCTACCAAAGGGGACCCGGTACCCGTACTCAATTGAGCTGGCCTCTGGTCCCCAGCCTATGTCGTCGATGTAGAGCTTGCCGCGACGACTCTTAGTCATCCGGCCTACAGCGTAGCCCTCGAGTCCTTCAAAGCGGCTCTCCAAGAACCGGAAACCATCGTGCGATAGCCCCACGGTGGGCGCCAACTGTCATGGTTTTGTCATGGCAGATGTCCTAGAGAAAGGACTTAGTCGTAGAGCCATCGCGACGGGTTATCTTGAAAGGGTTAAACCGGACACAAGGATGCAAGAGAGTTTATACTAGTTTGGCCCCTTCAATGAAGGTAAAAGCCTACGTCTAGTTGTGATGGAATTGATGGGGTTTCGATGACTAGGGAGCAAACAAGCTTCGCCTATGTCTCGAGTTGTTGTCTGTCCTCTGAACCGCTGCCGGGTCGTCCCCTTATATACATGGGTGACGACCGTCGATTCACAGATTCCCAATACCGGCTCATAGATGTGTCCGGTTTGGTCTCTAATTATTCCTAACTTACAATACAAGTTAGATACCAACGCCGGTTTACGACTACAGGCCTTAAACCGACCATGGGCCTTGAGCTCTCATCTGCCTTCTTGGACTTTAACATAATTAACTACTGATGAAGTTAACCCGGCCCAGATAGGACGGTTCAGCACCCGCAACAACCCTGCTGCCCCGGAGCAGGGTGAAGCCAGTGGAGCTAGGGATGAGAATCTGCCTCAACTGCCTTCTCTGGCCGAAGTTATGCTGGAGGCAGAAAGAAACAAGCGTGAGACTAACCGCTTGCTGGAGCGGATTGAGCAGAATAATGCACGTCATCAGAGGAACGACTTGGTGTCAATCAATGAATTTCTCAAGTTGTACCCACCGAAGTTTAATCATTACGTCGAGCCCCTCGATGCAGATGATTGGCTTCGCAGCATCATCCATAAGCTACGTTCTGCCAACGTAGCCGAAGCTGATAAGGTTACTTACGCTGCCTATCACCTCAAAGGCCCTGCTAGCCTTTGGTGGGACAACTTTGAGGGTATGGCCCGGCTGGCCAAATCACTACTTGGGCTGAATTCAGTGAGGCTTTCCGTGAGCATCACATTCCGGAGGGTCTCATGGATCGTAAGTGGGAAGAATTCTGCAATTTCACCCAAGGCAGACTGACCGTGAATGCATACAGCCGTGAGTTTGGAAATCTGGCATGTTATGCTCCTGAAGAGGTATCCACCGACGCCAAGAAGCAGGCAAGGTTCCGCAAGGGACTTAGCCCCGAGCTTCGCTGTGATCTCAGTCTGCATGAGTGCACCTCCTTTTAGAAGCTGGTGAATAAGGCCATCAGTGCTGAGACAGATTAGACTGACTATGATGCTTCATGTAAGCACTCCCGTGACTTTGGTTCTTCATCGGGCTCTGGATCTCAGAAGCGCCGGGTGCGGATTCCAAACAAAGCTCTGCCACCCAGGTTCACTCCGAGGCCATCCTGTGAGGCACCTCGCGCCAACCAGTAGTTCGCACCTCCTAAGACCTATGGTGGCCGTGCTGCTAATGCTGCTCCATGCCCCAATGTTGTGACATGCTTCAAGTGCGGAGAGCCGGGTCACTACAGTCGAGAGTGTCCCCAGAACAACAACCCCAACCAGTCTGGAAAGTCCGTTGGCCGTGGTAAGCCAGCGGGAAAGGTACTTTATGCCAAGCCAGCCACCAGTACACGTGGCCATGTCAACTATGTCTCAGCTGAGGATACTCATGATGATCCCAACATGATCCTTGGTACGCTCCTTGTTAACTTCCATCCGACATCTGTTCTTTTCGATACTGGAGCATCTCACTCATTTATTTCTGAGAGCTATGCTCGAGTGCATAAGACGACATTCTGTGACATGCCCACCACCATGGAAATTCAAAGCCCTGGCTCTAGATGGAAAACTTCTAGAGTAAGCCATGGGACTGAAATTCTTGCCGATAGACTTGTCTTCCTTGCATCACTAATAGCTCTCAAGTCCTCAGACATAAACATCATCTTGGGTATGGACTGGATGTCAGCCCATTATGCTAAGATTGATTGCTCTACTTGAACTGTTCAACTTACTCATCCATCGGGCAAGACAGTCAATGTTTCGACCCGAGTGTCTGAGCGTCAGCTCTACTACCTAAATGCCAACCCTCTTCCAGACCTTGAAGATATTCCGGTAGTCCGTGACTTTCTGGATGTCTTTCCAGGAGAACTGCTAGGTGTTCCACCTGACAGGGATGTCGAGTTCGTGATAGATGTTGTTCCAGGAACCGTCCCGATCTCTAGAAGACCCTATAAGATGGCACCCGTAGAACTAGCCGAGCTTAAGAAACAACTCGATGAGTCCTTGAAAAAGGGTTTCATCCGTCCTAGTTCTTCTCCATGGGCTTGCCCCGTCCTCTTCGTCAAGAAGAAGGATGGAACGAATCGGATGGTTGTAGATTACCGACCTGTCAACTTGGTCACTATCAAGAACAAGTATCCGCTCCCCAAGATCAACGATCCGTATGATCAGCTCGCTGGATCCTCAGTCTTTTCCAAAATGGATTTGAGGTTGGTCTACCATCAAATCAAAATCAAAAATGGGGACATTCCCAGAACGGCCTTTGTTACTCGTTATGGCCAATACGAGTACACCGTCACGTCCTTCGGTTTAACCACTGCCCCAGCCACCTTCTCTCGGTTAATGAACTCGATCTTCATGGAGTATTTGGATAAATTCGTCGTGGTATACCTTGACGATATACTCATCTACTCCAAGAATGAGGAAGAACATGCCGAACATCTAAGGCTGGTATTGACGAAACTTCGAGAGCATCGCCTTTATGCCAAATTCTCCAAATGTGAATTTTGGTTGCCATAAGTGACCTACCTAGGCCATGTAATCTCTGGTAAGGGTGTTGCCGTCAATCCCGAGCGAGTTCAAGCTGTCCCTGATTGGACTCCACCTGAGACAGTCAAGCAAGTTCGGAGTTTCCTTGGCTTAGCGAGCTATTGTCGCCGCTTTGTCGAGAATTTCTCCAAGGTTGCTAAACCTCTAACTGAACTCCTCAAGAAAGATAAAAAGTTCGAGTGGACCCCACACTACGAGTTCATCTTTCAAGAACTGAAAAGACACCTGGCATCTGCTCCCGTACTGGTACCACCAGATTTCTCCAAGGACTTTATTATCTATAGCGACGCCTCGCGACAAGGACTAGGTTTCATACTCATGCAAGATCATCAGGTAATTGCCTATGCTTCACGGTAATTACACCCACACGAGGAAAACTATCCCACACATGATCTAGAGCTTGCAGCTGTAGTCCATGCACTCAAAACATGGCGACATTACCTCTCGGTAATCATTGCGAGATTTACACCGATCACCAAAGCCTGAAATACATCTTCACCCAACCGGATTTGAATCTCAGGCAAAGACGTTGGGTTGAGTTGATCTCAGATTATGACTTAGGGATAACTTACAACCCGCGAAAAGCCAATGTTATGGCTGATGCACTAAGTCGTAAACCCTATTGTAACAATCTGATGTTACAACAAGGTTAACCACTTATCCATGAGGAATTTCTGAAGCTTAATCTTCACATTGTTCCTAGAGGATTCCTATCCACCCTGGTGGCGAAACCTACCCTTACGGATCAGATCATCAAAGCACAGAAGGTAGATTCGGGAATCTCCCATATTAAGAGAAACATTAAGAAAGGAGTCACGAATTATTTCTCCATTGATGATCAAGGTGTCGTATTCTTTGGAAACCGCTTAGTGGTTCCCAAGGCACGAAAACTGAGGCGGCTGATCCTTAAGGAAGCTCATGAATCCCCTCTCACCATTCATCCCAGTAGTACTAAAATGTATCAAGACCTACGCCAAAGGTTTTGGTGGACTAGGATGAAGAGAAAAATTGCTCAATACATTGCTAGTTGCGACGTCCGTCATCGTGTTAAAGTAGAGCATCAACGGCCTGCTAGCACCCTTCAACCTTTGGCTATTCCTGAATGGAAATGGGATAAAATCGGTATGCATTTCATTACCGGGTTTCCCAGGACCAAGAGAGGGAATAATGCTATCTTCGTCGTTGTCGATTGTATTTCCAAAGTAGCCCACTTCCTACCTGTTCGTGAGAGTATAACCACTAGCCAGCTAGCTGACTTGTACATCTCCCAAATAGTGTCTCTTCATGGTGTTCCATTGGAGATTAACTCAGACCGTGGAAGTCTATTCACCTCTTGATTTTGGGCAAGTTTCCAAAATGCTATGGGAACTCGTCTCTCCTTTAGCACCGCCTTCCACCCCCAATCAAGTGGCCAAGTAGAACGAGTCAATCAAATTCTGGAGGATATGCTCCGAGCTTCGGTCATCTCTTTCGGTTTGGATTAGGAGAAATGCCTTCCATTCGCCGAGTTCGCTTATAACAATAGTTATCAAGCTAGCTTGGGAAAAGCTCCATTCGAAGTTCTCTATGGACGAAAATGCCGAACGCCTCTTAATTTGTCAGAAACCGGGGAAAGACAATCTTTGGTCCGGATATGATTAAGGAAGTAGAAGAGCATGCTCGCATTATTCGTGAGAAATTGAAAATAGCCCAATCTTGTCAAAAGAGCCAATATGACCGCAAACATAAGCTCATGACTTATGCAGTCGGTGAGAAGGCTTACCTTCGGGTTACTCCTTTGAAGGGAACCCATCGTTTTGGTATCAAAGGCAAATTGGCTCCTCATTACATTGGAACCTTTCGCATTCTTGCCAAATGAGGAGATGTTGCCTACCAATTGGAACTACCTCCGCATCGTTCCAGAGTTCATGATGTCTTCCACGTTTCTCAACTCATGCATTGCTTTGCGGATCCTATCCGTGGAGTGGACCATGAAACGCTTGATCTCCAAGATAATCTCACATATCAGGAATACCCCGTTCGCATACTTGACCAAGCCGAGCATACCACTCGACGCCATAATGTCAAGTTTCTCAAGGTTCAATGGTCACACCATTCCGAGAAAGAAGCCACATGGGAAGGGAGGATCGTCTTCGACTTGAGTACCCCACCTTCTTTCCGCCGGACCCTAAATCTCGGGACGAGATTCTTTGGAGTGGGGGTGAGTTGTCACATCCTAGCTAGTTCATGCATTAGAGTGTTGCATCATGTTTACTTTTCCAAAAACTTGAAATGGGGATGACAGAACCCCCAGCACCCCCCTGGAAACAACTAGGTCTTTACTAAAATCTTTTTCAATGAACCTGAAATGCCCTTCTAAAAAGTCGTCATCACAAGATCATTGAATTATATCATATGTAACTTGCATTTGGGCATTTAAATGCTAGTAAATATTTTAAATGTCCAAATAATCCCAAACTAAAATGTTCCATGTTGGATATGTTCCATACAGTGAGCATGCGCAGTTTGGTGAATCTTGGAAATGCCTAGGTATTTGTAGAAATGCCACAAACTTGCAGAAATAACAGAAAAAAGAAAATAAAGGAAAAACCACTTACCTGGCCGCAACCCACCGCCCAGCCCACCTGGCGGCCCAGCACTATGCTGGCCCATGCCAGCCAGCTGCTTCTTCCCCGCCAGGCGGGCCGGGAGCTGACGCCGGCGTGCGCGGGCTCGCCACGGCGCCACCTGCTTGCCACTTTGCCTCTGGACGCGCTGGACGATCTGCACGTCGCCTCCCCGAACCCCTGGACACATCCACACGCCCCCTACCTCTCTCCCTCACCCTCTCCCGCCATGGTCGATGCACCTGCCTCCGCACCGCCGACTTCGCCGCCCACTCCGTCGTCCCCGCGCCGCGCCACCGTGTCTAGAAGCTCCGCTGCCTTCTCTCCTTCGAGCAGGCCGAGCCCCGAGCGGTCGCTTGCCCCGAAGCCGCTGCAACGACCTCGCCAGACTCCGCCACCACCGGAGATCCCTTCCGCCGTCCCCGCCGCACCAGCTCGTCCCTGACCTCGCCGTCTGCTCCGACGTGATCGCCGTGAGCTCAGCCACCTCTCCATCCTTCCCGTTCTCTCTCTTGAGCACCACAGAGACCGCACGAAGCTTCACCGCAACACGCCGCAGCTGAGCTCGTCGCCGACGACGCTCCGGCCACCCAACAGACACACCACCTTGTCCACTACACTCACCGCATCGCCAGGAACCCGTAGCACCACCGCACACCCCTTGCCGTGCCCCCTAGCGACAAGCCCGAGCTCACCCGAGCTCCGGCCACCGCCACACTCGTCGCCAGCGTTGTTTCCGGTGACCCCGAGCCCAAGCACCACCACCACTCGACGCGGCTCACTCCCCGCATCACGTAGATGTGCTCCGCCGTCGTTTTGGTCGCCGGAGCACGAAAGCCACATCGCCCCACCGCGTTTGGCCTCGCCGGCGGCTAAACGTCGGCGAGTTTGACGCCACTAACCCAGTTTAACCTCGGGTGGGTCCAGTTTGACCCCCTGGGTCTATGATAAGTGGGGCCCACCCTGCTAATTAACCCAGGTTTAGCGCTAACTAAATTTAGTTAGTTTAACTAACTACTGACAGACGGGACCCACTGGTCAGTTTGACCTAGACCGGCTCCGTTGATCGCTAACGTCACCATGACGCACTGCTGACGCAATAAGTATTTTCTGGATTTACTTTTATACAGGAAATTCCAAAAAATACTACAAACTTCAAAAATTCATAGAAATTAATCTGTAAATCCAAATGCAAAGATTTATATATGAAAAATAATCAGAAAAATCCAATCTTTCCATCTGTAATGGTTTCATGCATGTCAGAACACTTTAACCTTGCTGTTTAAGTGAAACAAGATAATGCACTTTATGAATTAATATCATGAGTTTTCATTTGAATCTTTGAATCAAATGGACTCAAACCAACCTGTTTACAATGCATTAGCCAAGACACACGATATTGCCATGTCATAGCATGCATCATATTGTTGCATATTGCCATGTGATGATTGTGTTATGTGGTGTCTTTCTTGGTAGGTTCTGCCTCCGAGGATACCTTCTAATATCCGACTGAAGGGCAGTACCCTACTACTACTCCATCAGGCAAGCAGCCCCATTGATCATATCGATACAATCCCATGTTCTCGCTCCTGCTCTCATTTACTGCATTTAAGACAATAACGTTTCAAATTGCTGTGTGTTGCGGTAGTTGAACCCTTTTCCTCTGCATGACCTGTCATTGCCATAGTAACTAGATGAAACCCACTAGCATGTGTCAGGTCTGGTTCATCCGGGTGATGGGCTAGAGTGAAATGAATTCGTCGGTAATGCGAGTGATGTGTTGAACACGATTTGGTAAAGGTATCAATGACAGGCCATGTAGGAGTACATGGTGGGTTGTTTGATTGGAACCGTCCTTAAGCACCGAGATCTGTATGTGTGATTTAAGAACCAGCTACTACCATGCATTGGGCCCAAAACCAATGGACCCTCTCGGCTTATTAACCACCCTAGCTCTCTGTCCAGGAGTTGCAACTAGTTTCTGGTGTTTATAGGATATGTGTTGGCGGCCGTGCTTAGCGCTGACCCTAGGGGTGGGCTATGATGCGGTAGATACACTATGGCCGGGTATGCTGGGCGCCTGTTTGGTGTCTCGGGACCCTGTACACATCGTTCGGGCCCGTATGTGGAAACCTCGACCGGACTCCCTGCGGATGGAGCCTGGATAGGCGACAGACCTGGACTAAAGACTTGAGTGTTTAGGTAGGCCGTGGCCGACACCCTCGTTGGGCTTCCGCTTGAAGGTTGCCGAGTACATGTCGTGTAAACGACAATAAGTGGTGAAAGTGTGTATGAAGAAGTACACCCCTACAGGGTTAACATCATCTATTCGAATAGCCGCGTACGCGGTAAAGGAATACTTGGTTGCCTATACAGTTCATAGACAAGTTAATGGTTACTACTAAAAGACTCAAGATAAGTGTGAGTACCGTGGATGGCCCTCTCGTAGGATGACGAGGGTGGATCCACGGTGGAGTATTGTGATAGTGATTAGTGGACTCATGTGCGAAAACTATTTTACAAGTGGTGTCTCGTAGGATAGCTTAGGCAAGAGTCAAAGCTGGCTTGCTGCTATAACTCCACTAGCTTCTTGAGAATGAGCATGTATAGTAGGATCTGTTGTAAGACTTGTTGAGTACCTTTGTACTCATGTTGCTTTAATTATTGTTTGGTATGTGTGGGATCCGACAATCTAGTTGTTTATCCATGGCAGCCTCTCTTATGGGGAAATGTAGTCTAGTGCTTCCATGAGCCATAGTAGTGCGCTACAGCCCGGTTCACCAGAGTCCTACTAGCCCAGCACTACTGCTCCAGAACACTTAACTGGATGGCATGTGTTTCACTTTGTTCCTGTGTCTGTCCCTTCGGGGAAATGTCACGCGGTGACATCCGAAGTCCTGCCTAGCCTGCTACAGCCTGGGTTCCCGGAGTCCTGTTAGCCCAGTGCTACAGCCCGGATTCACATGCTGTTGACCGACATGCTCGATGTTGATTCATGTATGCCTATCCCCGTAAGTTTGTATCGCTTTGAGTTCGTGACGAGCCATGTCGGCCCGGGTTCTCTGTCATATGGGTGCTAGCGGCACTATCATATACGTGAGCCAAAAGGCGCAAACGGTCCCGGGCCATGGTAAGGTGACACCCGTGGGAGTACCGTGCATGAGGCCGCAAAGGGATATGAGGTGTTACATGCTAGGTCAGTGTGACTAAGAATCGGGGTCCTGACATGTACATTCAAAAGACATGGCCTTTGTGCAAGATTTGGTTTGTCCACACATGTAAAAAAAGGAAGAAATGAGGATCACTTACAGACTTCCTGCTTCTGAAGAAATACAGTCAGAGGAGAGAACAGTCATCTGACATGGTACGCATGTGATGGCCTACTGACGAAGGAGGGGGTGGACTGCTGCGACGCTCTGGCAGTAGTCGAGCATCCATGCAGTTGGGCAAACGCACCCCAGGTGATTAGTTGTGGAAGGGGCAACGTGTTAGACAACAGCGGCTGCTAGAGGTAGTTGGTTAGTGGTGGGCGGGGGGCCCTGGCAGCCGTGTTTGCTGGGAGCATCGCCGACGGCAGCCGGTGCAGGATGTGGCGGTGGCGGTGGCGGATGGAGGATCTCGTACATGGCGCTTGGTGAGGCGAGGCGCGGATCTCATGGTGTGGGGGCTGGCGCTGCGGCGGGGATAAAGTGCGACGGGGCAATGGCAGCGGTGGCGCAGGGCTGTCGCGACGGTTAGATCCGATGGTGGCGACGGATTGACCCAGGATGGAGGTGGCTTGGCAGTTGAAGCAGGGGGGAGGCGGCCGCCGCGGTTGAATCCTAGTGGAGGGCGGCGGCAGCGCGGGATCCTGGTTGACGGCAACGCGAGTCACCGACCCCAGTGCCGGCGGAGGTGGGTTGGTGGTCCGGGGCACCTCCACGCTCGGAAGTTGCGGGAGGGCAGCGAGTGGGTGGAGGTGGGAGGTGGGGGTGCCGGCGGCCGGACGGTTGGTGGCCGTGGGCCCAGCGGTGGCGCATTGGGTGGTCGGGGCGGCGGCGCGAGCCAGGGTGGGAGGCGCGAGATGCAGTTGGGAGATCGAGGGAGGTGGGGTGAGGGAATCGTGGGAGGAGGTGGATGAATTTTTTCCCCTTTACCGGTCGGGGTGGGTTGCTCGGGATCTCAGGAGAATCTCCGTCGCGCCCTTATAGGGGCCGACCGTGATCCGAATAACTATTCTAATCCTAGGATCAGATAGTGATACTCTCTCTCTCTCTCTATATATATATATATATATACACATAAACACTATTCTGATCACGGGATCAGAATAATATTCTGATCACAACCTGACCTGCCCCGCTAGTAGTACGTTGAACTTCCCTGTGAACTAGGTTGAACTTCCGCCAACATTGCCCAAATGGGGCTTGCGATATACCGTTGGAAAGCTATGGACACCAATATCATGACCCAACTTAAATTTTTGGCAAAATATAAGCAGTTTAAGAGCAGTTTTGAAAACCGTTTTTTCTTCGCACAAAAAACGTGAATCGTATTATCAATCGCATTTCTAAACCGTTTATCGGAATGAGGCATATAATATGGCGTTGGAAAGCTGCTGCAAAACCTCTCCTTCCACATGTTGAAAGTTTTCTCTAAATCCCTATGGCTAAAGATTAATTTGAAAAAACGTAAAATTTTGTAAACCAAACAACTGAGTTCGTTTTTTTGATGTCATTTCTAAACGGCTAATCCAATGGAGGCACATGATATGGCGTTGGAAAGCTTATGAAAATGCGCTACTTTTTCATCTTGAAAGTTTTTTTGTAATTTTGAATGGTTTAAGAGTAATTTAGAAAATGGTCCAAGTCCTACCGAGTTCGTATTTTCGAGCTAATTTTTTAACCATGCGTCCGAATGCAGCAAATGATATGGCGTTGGAATGCTTGAACAAATGCGAAACTTTTTGTATGTATTGTTTCTCCCAATTCTTTACAGTTTTAAGTCAGTTTCGAAAATGGAAAAAAATGTATTTTTGCCGTAATTTCTACAAACTTTATCGGAATGGGGCAAATAATATACCGCTGAAAAGCTACGGAAAATGCGAAACTTTTTCATGTTGATGGTTTTCTCTAATTCCTAGCCGTTTTCAAGTAATTTTGAAAACGGCGGGATCATGCGTTCTCCCTTTATCGCGAAACAGATTCTTCGAAAATGCACCGCGTGAAGAACCTGAACTTCTCGGCGCGTGTACCTGAACTTCACTCTGTTTTTCACATGATTTTTTTGCTCGTAGGTCTCCATCCACTGCTCGTAACTCTCCATCCATTCACCAGAATTGAGCAGGTGATATACTGATGGAAAGCAGCTGTAAGCACGCAAGTTTTCCATGTTGATCATATTTTCATACTCGCGACAATTTTAAAAGTTTTTCATCTAAAATTCATTTAGCGTAGTAGTTGAACTTCCTGCTGTTTTCACGTTGAACTTCTGTGACGTATTTTTGTTTGTAATTTTCTCATCCATTCGTTAGTGTTACACAAATAATATTTCCTTTTGTACAAACGTCTCTCACAAGAATTTTTTTAACTTTCTCCGACCGAGGAATTGAACTTACACAAATGATATTCCTATTGTTTTGAGGAAAAATAAAAATGGCGAGATCATGATTTATGCGTTCATCATGAACGAAAATGCACTATGTGAAGTAGTTGAACTTCTGGGGCATGTTTGTTTGAACTTCACTCTGTTTTGACGTGCTTCTTTTTGACGTGTTGTTTTTTGCACTGCCTGAAGTAGTTGAACTTCTGGGGCCTGTCTGTTTGAACTTCACTTTGTTTCACTTTATTGTATTTTTATTATATGAAATACACACCATGTAGTACGTGAACTTCCGAGCGTTATCACTCTGAACTTCTCTCTGGTTTGAGAGAATTATTATAAAACACAAAAAACAACATATATTTTTTTGTATTTTCGATATCTAAATACATGGTGAAGCACTCTCACAAGAATTTTTTAAACATTTCCTCGCCGAGCACTTGAACTTCTAGCAATAATTTTTTTCGTATATGAGTTGTTTTTAAAAGTGCAAAAAATAGCTTGTGTTTTTTATTTTTTTAACAGGTAAATCCTATGTTTTAATAAACTCCGAACTTCTCTGTTATTTCAATTTGAACTTCACCTTTTCATATTTTGAGTAAAGAATTGTATTAGATTTTTATACGGAAAAAATCAAACATGGAAATACAAGGTGAACTTCTCTCACAAGAATATTTGAACTTCCCCGGACAGAGCACTTCAACTTTTTCAACAAACCTTTTAAGCTTTTTGTTTTCGATTTCTTTATATTCCTATCTGAAACACATTTTCATGTATTAGTTCAACTTCCCGTTGTTTTCGTCTTGAACTTCCGTCACGTATTTTGTTCAACTCTCACACAAGAATTTTTTAAATTTCTCAGGCCGAGCACTTGAACTTCTAGCAACAAAACGTTTAGTCTTTGCTTTTCCATTTTTTGTTTCATACAAAATGCACACCGTGTAGTACGTGAAATTCTGGCAGTTATCAATCTGAACTTCTCTCGGTTACGTGAAAATATCTGATTGTTTATAGGCATCAAATCGCTCTAACTTTAGTGTTTGAACTTCTTTTGTGTATTTCTAGAAATGTGAAGATTGGAATTTTGTTCGAAACATCGAACTTCTTTGTTATTTTCAAATTGAACTTATTGGTTTTATTTTTTAATAACTTTAAAAAACCAATTTTTAAAATAAATATCAAACTGCTCCGCTTTTTCCAATTGAACTTCTTGGTTTTATTCTCTAGTAATGAGAAAACCTGTGTTTTTTACATACATTTGAAGTACTCCATTTTTTTAAAATTGAACTTCTTGGTTTGGATCTTAGTATTGGGGGAAAATAGCAGAAATGGCATTGTTTTTTTGTTTTGTTTTTTGAGCTTCTAAATCTAAGTTTTTAATATACTTTGAACTTCTGCATTATTTTAATTTGAACTTCACATTTTTTTGTTGAGTAAAGAATTGTGTTTGATTTTAAAATAAACATCGAATTTGAATTTTTTTCAGTTCTTGAACTTCATGGTTGATTCTTTAATAACAACGAATATTTTAGTTTTTTATGGTAAAGTGTTAGATTTTTTCATAAACATAAAATTACTTCGTTATTTCAATTTTAAACTTCTGGTGTTTTGAAAAACAGAAAATTTTCTTTTTTAAATCATGTTTTTCGGTTTTCCTTTATTTTATTTTGAACTTCCGCATTTTATTCTTCAGTAACAAGAAAAAAATCTGAGTTCTTTATAAACTTTGGACTTCTCTGTTATTCTAATTTAAACTTCACATTTTTATTTCGAATAAAGAGTTGCTATTTATTTTAATAAATTTTCGAACTTCTCTGTTTTTTTAAATTTGAACTTCCTAATTTTATTTCTAAAATAATACAGTTTTTAATAAGCATCAATATTTTTTAACTGAACTTCATACTTTTATTTTCAGGAATGAGAAAAACAATGCACGCATGCATTTTGCACGAGCACACAACCACACAAACAAATACACACTTTTTTGAGTGGGAAGAGGAATGAGAAGTGATCAAGTTCCTATCCGTCAAATCTCAACCTTTGAAATTTTCTTCAGCTTTGCGGTTGTGCTACAAGAACAGAAAGGCGACAATGTGCAAATATCCACAAGAAGAAATGGTTGCAGCGTCTCTCTCTCAACGGAATGCCTCCCAGATAAAATTCCTCGATGGTCCAAACACTGATGCATCTGAAGTTCATGAGAGAGCAGAGGAGCAGTGTTCGCTGCATCTTGTTACAGCCACACATATGGGTAGAAGGTGGACCTGCACGACCAGCACATGGAGTTCAACGACGGTGTGGCTGCTGGAAGGTGCGCTGGAGAGGGACTACCGATGTTGGGCAGTCGGGCATTGCACCTGTAGGTAGCCTCATCAACCGGCGCGCGGGACAGCGAGCAGAGGAAGCAAGGGGAGACAGGGGGCGAGCGGAGAGTAGCGTGGGCTGTTGAGGAACATAACAGCCGACACCGGGGCGCGTGGGGGAGCCCCTGCATCCATCTTGGATCTGCCTAGTGTCCATGGATCCAGGCTTGTGGAGGAACGAGGCACCCTCGATCCAGTATGCGGAGGCGGGATCCGACGACTACTGGAGGCGGGAGCTCGTAGACGAGCGCCGATGAGAAGAGGTGGCGTAGGGGCTAGGCCGCTGGCGATGGAGCTCTTGACTGGGGGCGGCGGCTCTGGTGGCCGGCAGCACTTGGGGGTGGGGGGAGGGGGGTGGTGGGCCGCGGCTCTGGTGTGTCAGGACCCCGATTCTAAGTCACACCGATCTAGCCTGTAAAACCTCATATTACTTAGCGGCCTCACGCACGGTATTCCCACGGGTGTCGCCTTACCATGGCCCGGGACCGTTTGCGCCTTTTGGCTCACGTATATGATAGTGTCGCTAGCATCCATATGACAGAGAACCCGGGCCGACATGACTAGTCGTGAACCCAAAGTGGCACTAACTTACGGGCACAGGCGTACATGAATCAACATCGAGCATGTAGGTCAGCAACGTGTGAATCCGGGCTGTAGCACTGGGCTAATAGGACTCCGGGAACCCAGGCTGTAGCAGGCTAGGCAGGACTCCAGATATCACCGCGTGACATTTCCCCAAAGGGACAGACACAGGAACGAAGTGAATCACATGCCGGCCAGTCAAGTGTTCCAGAGTAGTAGTGCTGGGCTAGCAGGACTCCGGTGAACCGGGCTGTAGCGGACTACTATGGCTCATGGAAGCACAAGACTACATTTCCCCATAAGAGAGGCTACCAAGGATAAACAACTAGGTTGTCGGATCCCACACATACCAAGCATTTCAATCATACACACAATATGCTCAATATGTGCAATACAACATGGCATCAGAACAAGACTCTACGACTCAGAGTATTATTCATTAGGCTCCGAAGAGCCAGATAAAACAAACATGGGTCTCATGACCCAACATTCAGAGCATACAAGTCAAAGCACATGAGGAAGCTTAATATGTCTGAGTACAGACTTCTACAAAAGAAAAAGGCTGAGAAGCCTGACTATCTACCAGATCCTGCCGAGGGCACAAGATCGTAGCTGAGGTAACAAGCTAAACGTCAAAGTCCACACGGGACTACTAGCAAGACTTAAGTCTCTGTGCAAAACAGAAAATAAGCAAACGTGAGTACAAATGTACCTAGCAAGACTTACATCAGAACTATCTACATATGCATCGGTATCAACAAAGGGGTGGTGGGGTTTAACTGCAGCAGGCCAACTTTGACTCAGTGGCTAAACGGAACTACGACTGCAAGCAACTCTATTGAGGTGGCGCACACGAGTCCACATATTCACCATATCAATACACCACTATGGATCCGCTCCCGTCTCCCTACGAGAACGCCATCCATAGCACTCACGCTTATCTTGCGCATTTTAGAGTATCCACTTTCACTTGTCTATGAACTATGCAAGGGGTCCAAGTTTCGATATCCGAGGAATTCGGCTATTTGAATAGATAATGATAACCCTGTAGGGGTGTACTTCTTCACACACGCTCTCGCCACTTATCGCCCTGTACACGTCATGTACGTCGGCAACCTTCAAGCGGAAGCCGGGCGAGGGAGTTGGCCACGACCTGACTAACCAACAAGTCTCTAATCCATGTTTATCGCCTATTCGGGTTCCATCTGCAAGGATATCCGGCCGGGGTGTCGCCCACGGCCCCAAACGATGTGTGCAGGGTTCCACTTGGTACACCGTGCCACTGTGCCTAGTCTGTCCCAAGCCCACCTGTACCGGGTGCCACTTGGTAGACTACTAACACTACCTAGAAACACCAGAAACTAGTTGCAACTCCTGGACAGAGATCGAGTTGATTAATAAGTCGAGAGGGGCACTTAAGCATTCCAATGCGTGGTAGTAGCTGTTCATGGATCACAAACACAAAACTCAGTTCCTAAGGACGGCTGCAATGAAACAACCCACCATGTACTCCTACATGGCCTCTCACCGCTACCTTTACCAAATCGTGTTCACACACTTAGCTCTCAACAGTAGGACATGTTCACCACATTCCAATTCATCCCCGATGAATCAGACCTGACTCAACTCTAAGCAGTAGCAGGCATGACAAACAAACATGAATGTGTAGGCACATCAGGGATCAAACAACTCCTACTCATGCTAGTGGGTTTCATCTATTTACTGTGGCAATGACAGGTCATGCAGAGGAAAGGGGTTCATCTACCGCAGCATGTAACCGTTCTAACGTTGTTGTCCTAATGCACTAAAAGAGAGCAGGAGCGAGAGAGTAGGATTGTATCAGAATGAACAAGGGGGTTTTGCTTGCCTGTCACTTCTGAAGATAGTATAGTTCTTCATCGGTGTCATCGATCTCATCGTCGGAACCACGTTTACTGAGGGGGAACAAATACCGGCAACTGAGAAAGAACTCAATCAACACATGACGATATGCAAAAATATGATGCATGCTATGACATGGCAATATGAATGTGTTTTGGGCTAATGCAAGCTAGAACATATTGAAATGAGTCCATTTGAACCAAAGATTCAAATGCAAACCCATTTTATGAAGTCATATTAGTGTATTAAGTTGTTTCACCTAAATAGAAAGGTTAAAATGTTCTAACATGCATGAAACTAGTTGGAGTTATAGATAATTTTCTATGATTTTTAGAAGTTTTGGGCATTTTCTGGAATTTCCTGAATAAACTTAAATCCAAAAAATGTTTTATAGCGTCAGCATGACGACTGCATGACGTCAGCAGGTCAACAACGCCAGTCCAGGTCAAACCTGACAGCTGGGACCCACACATCAGTGTCTCAGGGCTGCTTTGGGTGGATGATAGGTGGGCCCGGTCAACGCTGACTAGGCCATGGTCAGAGCTGACACGTGGGGTCCACGGCATTAGCACTAATCTAACAGAAAAATTAGACTAACCTAATTAGGCTCAGGGGCCCACATGGTAGTGGCTCAAGGGGGTGTTTAGAGTGGTCATTAGCAGCTAATGAGACTGCCACGGCAGCATCGCCGGAGCTCAACGCCGATGACCTGGGAACGCGGCGGTGATGATCGGGACGGCGGCTCTAGCGACCAAATCGATGGCCGAGCCCATCTACGAGGAGCTGGGGCTCGTGCGCATCCAACGGTGGCAGGGGAGGGCGCGAGGTGGCTGGAGTTGACGACGGCGAGCAGTTGGGCGGCGACCGGAGATGGGGCGTCAGCGGAAACGACGCTACAGCGAACGGCAGGAGCAGTGGGTGGGGGTTATGGGCTTTTGGCATCGCGCTGAGCACGTTGGTATGCTCATACGTGACGTGCGTGAGCTCTAGCCAGGGCGGCGACATGGCCGGCGGCGACGGGTTCTCAGGAACAACAGAGGCGACGGCTACGCGGCGAAATCGAGCTCGGGGAGAGAGAGGGGAGGCGTATGAGCTCACAGTGGAGAGGAAGAGGTGGTCAGCGAGCTCGGAGGCGACCGGAGTTCAACAAATCGGGCGACGGCGACCGGCGGGTCCGAGATAGAAGACGAGCTCGAAGGCATATCTTCAAGGCGTCCGGGCTCGTGGGACTGGGCGTAGAGGTGCGCCGCAGCGAGGCGGTGCTCGTGGGCTAGCTGGCTTGGCGTGGGGAGGTCGGTGGCCACGGCGAACGGTGACGATGATGAAGGCTCCGTTCGGTGGTGCTGTGGCAGAGAGCAGAGGATGGGGAGGGGGCCAGGGAGAGAGTGAGGGGGTCGAGAGGGAGTGCGTGGCATCGCGGAGGGAGTCCAGGGCGACGAGGGGGCAGCCAGGCAGGCAGCTGCTGGTGTGGCACGCCGCGGCGCCGTGGCTCTCTTCTCCTCTGCCTTCTGGCAGGAGGAAGAAGACGCCCCTGCCCTCGGTGGGCCGGCCAGGTGGCTGGGCTGCTAGGTGGGCTGGGCCTGCAGGTAACACAGGTAGTCTCTCTCTCTCTCTCTCTCTCTCTCTCTTATTTCTGTTTTTTTCTATTTTCTACTGTTGTTTTTGATTTAGTAAAAATACTAAACCACTTGGTAAAATCCTGAAAATAATTTTAGGCACCTTTGAAATATTTCCCAACAGCCCTCGAGTACTTTCAGGATTATTTGGACAATTAAAAAGATTTATAAGATTTAAATGTCCAAATTCAAATACTTACGGATTAATTCAAAAATCCAATGTGTCCTAGAAAAATGTGCACCATTTTTGCCAGAGGTTCTAGACCAATCCAAAGATGATGAACATTTTTGGGAAGGCAGTTTGGGTTCATTGAAAATATTTTTATTTGAACCTAGTTGAATTCTTTCTGATGCTAGGGTTTGGTCAATCCCCATTTCAACTTAAATAGAATTTAAACATGATGCAACAAGATGCAAAACACCAGGCAGTACCATAAGCTAGGGATGTGACATGGTGGCCCATTGGCATTGGGGTCTGTTGGTCGGCGGCAAGAGAGGCGACGGGGTCAGGGTCGGGGGCGGAGGTGGTGCGCTGGGGCCGAGGGGCCGGTGGTGGGAGCCACGCCGGAGTTGGGGGCGGCGGCGCGAGGTGGTCGGGAGATCCAGGAAGAGAGCGATGCGGTACGGGAGGAGGTGGGGGTGGGAATGGGCCGGTCGGGTGTTTTGTTTTCTGCGTTTTCCGGAGTTCTTGAGGCCCGACAGAGCCCTATATAGGACTGATCGTGATCCAAATAACTATTTTGATCCCGGGATCATAATAGTGCCACTCTATATATATGTAGACACACACACACAAATATATATATATATATGCATGATACAAGTATATGACACTCTCCACAATGAGTAGCCTAAGTATAGCCTATATAAATAAAACACCAACATATAGTTGTAGTAGGTTTTTTTCACTTTATATGCACTAAAATGCAAGGTAAGTGCAAAGAATGACTTACACATAGCATACGAGACCCGAAAATGGGCCGGAAAAATCAAACCAAGGGTATATTTGCGATTGTTTACCATGATTTTTTTCTGAGGCGAAATGATGTAGTAACTGGTGATTTGGAGTTTCTACTTTTGGAAACTATGATCCTTCTTGTGAGATGCTCCGTTATAAATGGTGTGAGCACGATAACTTTTGCCAAACTTTACCAAATTTTTTCCATGCGATCATAAGAGCACGCCACAGTGACACAATGATTTTTGTTATTTTCCGGACTCTATATGCATTTCCTGAAATTAAAATACCAACAAGGCCTACGCCTCTGGCCGCACCCTGCAGTTGAACTGTTTGAAGTTTTTCCCCATTTCACAGACAATGAATGAAAACTCGCAAAGCAACACACAACAATGAACTCATGTTTTCCTTCAAACAAAATTATGATGTTAGTTAATGTAAATGTTTTCAAATAGCACACAGTTCACTCACGAAAGATGTGCGTACACTAAACCGTGGCCGATCCCCCCCCCCCGCCCCCCTGCCATGCGTTCGATCTGAGTTGTGCGTTCTGATTGGCCAGACCCAAACCCCACGGATCATACGTCTGCACCATTGGATGCTCCTTGATCGAATGTCGATCCTCATCCCTTTCGACAGAACATCCAGTTCCGGTTCATGTAAATATTTTCAAATAGCACACGGTTCACTCACGAAGCCATGTGCCTACCAAACCTTGGCCGATGCCCCCCTTGCTGCGCGCGTGATCTGAATTGTGTGTTCTGATTGGCCAAAACCCAAACCCCACGGATCGTACGTCTGCACCGTTGGATGCTCCCAGATCGAACGACAATACTCATCCCTTTCGACACTAAATGTAGTCCAGCTAGGATTTGATTTGTATGCCAAAATGCACGGTAAATGCCAAAAAAATGTCTTAAATATAGCACATGAGACCTGAAATGCGCCAGCAAATCAAACCGGTGGTATAATGATGACTGCTTAACGTGGGAAAAATTTAGAGGCAAAACAATGAACTCACATCTTCATTTCAAATGAATTTTTCTATCTGTGCACATGAGCACTTAGAGGCAACCATTTGCATAGGCCTTTCCGCGCGGCGACTAGGGATATTTTTCAACCTTTTAATCTAGGCCGCCAACACCCCCCCCCCGACAGCCGGCCCGCGTTTCACTCGAGTAGTCCACCCAATCTCCATTGCCAGCCCCCCCAGATCCATAGCAGAACCCTCTCCGGCGCTAGCATGCTCACCCCGGCCGTGTACCCGCTCTTCGGCGTCAAGCCTACCTCCACTACCATTCCCAACATGCGATTGCCCGCGCCTCATTGTCTTTGTTTGCTCGCCAGCCACCCTTGAGCTTATCAATCCTGTAACCCTCGACTCTCCTGTGGTCCAGTCAGGATTGCATTAAGAAACATGTTAGTTACTGCTCTCCATCGCGGTGAGGCATATTTCCTCACAATCGCTCCTCCTTTTCGTTTCGTATGTTCCCAAATTGGCTATAAAATAACGGAGAGAGTATATTTTTCATTATCTACCTTCCTAACTAGTACATATAAGTTGTATTTGTTCCAATAAGTTACTGCCAATTTACAGATCGCGGGCGCCCAAGTCACACAAACTTAACGAATTAGCCATACATTTTCTAAATTATTGCATGACATGTTTAGACAGCTTCATACCAAGTTGGTAGTTTTATGCTTATCCTCCTTTCCCGAGTTTCGCATGTGTTCTCTGTAGATGCCGAGTAGCAACGACATCACTCATGCTTCAGGCGATGTATGTTCATCTGATTCTGACAACCCTAGGTCTTCAGCAGATTGTGAGGGATCAAGTAACCTTGAACGGGATAGAGCTGCAGCAATTACCCTTCCGGTCAGGACATGGAGGAGCGCTCCAAGGAAGCCCACACACCAGCCTAAAGGTGTATATGAAGTAACCAAGATCGATTTAAAGTCTTGGGCTCCAACTAAACCAAATAAAGCATGCACAAGGTTCAGGAGTGTGTGTGGATTTGTTGGCAGGGCAAGGCTCAGCATTAATCTGCCGGGGTTTCTGAAGGCTGACACAGAAACACGGCAAAGGATAGTCTGGGAGATCATGGATCACTTCAATGTTCCAGAGCAGTGGAGAATGCAGGTGGAACACGCTGCACTGAAGAAGGTTAGGGATGCAGGTGAAACTAGAAGGGAGGTAGTAATAGTACTCTAATAGCTAACCTTGTTGTGATGACTATTTATGACATGGCACGGACCTGGACGGAGGAACTAGTCTGCATCGTGCATATAAGTTTTGTCTGAAGTCAATGTACCTCTACTTTGACAAAACTTATAGAAAAATGTATCAGCATTCACAATGTCAAATCAATATTTGTATACTCATTATGAAATGTAGTTTCATAAAAGATATATTTGGTATTGTAGATATTGATATTTTTAGTATAAATTTGGTCAAAAACTTTGCAAACTTTGACTTCACACAAATCTTACGCGGAGTAAAAAGGACCAGTGGGTGTATCATGCATGCAGAGTAGGCAAAAACTTTCTCATTTATAGCCATCCGAAGTCTCAAAGGGCGCGACCACGCGAGGGAGGCGAAGGTCGTGGGAGGCGCGACGGTTGATGGTTGACGGCATGGCATGCGTACACGCAGAAGCTATACCGTCAGGCCTACGATATGGGTCTAGTAGACGTGACATCTAGTGGGTCCCGCATAGTACTAGAGAATTCTTTGGGGGCATGCAGCCATTTATCCACCGGGCAAGCTAGTCACCCCATGTTGTTTGCACGCCCTACTCATCCCTGTCTTCTATACCTTACAACAGTTCGCTCCCAGTCGTCCCATCCTTTCACATTACACCAGTTCAGCTTCTCCTAACCCGCCACCAAAACCCATTTCCTCCCAAATCTCCATGATCACCGCTGAGTACCAGGTTAGAACCATCATCGGCGATGAGTTCATCGTCATCTACACTCGTAAATCCGCGACGGTGGAAGCATGCCTTGCTCGCTTCCAACAAATGTTCCAAAGTTCAAAGGATGAGTAGGTCGCTGGGCTAGATGTTGCGTACACCATAGTCCTGGAAAGCAAGAAGCTTCTAACAGAGGCAGAGAAGAAGAAGCCTGTCATGATCTACGTTTGCGTACAAAACGTGTGCTTGGTCTACCACATATGCCATGCCAATGTTAGGTGTCAGGATTTTGAGTTCTTCCTCAAGGACAAAAGAGTGAAATTTGTTATTGTAGACTTTACGAACGATAGGAAAGTCCTTGGTCAGATAGGCCTCGTTGTAGGCCAGCCCTTCGATCTCTAGAAGGCAAGCCTAGTGTCCTCCTCTCAGCCTTCAATGCTGACCCTAGCGGAAGCCATGGTTGATCCTTTGTATGCTCAATTGAAGAAACCTCACCAGGAGTTTCATCGTGCAAGGGAGTCGAAGAATAGTAGATGAAGATCACATCCTGTATGCAGCAATGGATGCCTACCTTTGTTTAAATATCTAGAAGGGTTGGATGAAGAAGTAGAGCCCAGTGTTCGATTCAAGCAAAGAAGTGTCGGCGAAGAGGAAGAGAAAGAGGGACGAGGACATGGACATGGACTCGCACTCCGAGTAAGGTGGCAGTGATGTCTCTCATGCTGGTTCTACTATAGTGTCAAGCACACTAGTTGCTTAGTTTTATTTCAGGGGTGTGTTGTGCTAAGCCCCCAGCATAACTATGTTTATGTTCTTTCTCGTTATTTAAACTCTTTAGTACGTACAGTAGTACTAGTATGTCTTACTACTTTTATTCTTTGTAAGTGCATCTAGTGCCAACCCTAGTTGGTTTTGGAGTATTGATGACAAACTTGGTTGAGGGACTAATGTGTTTGCGAGAATTGCAGGATAACATAGGTAGTAGTCCCTTATTAATTTGGTTTACCTACTAGAGATGACCACTATAAATGCATGAAGACATTGAAGACAATGGTGGTTCGTTAAGACATTCATGCTGAATATAATGACATGTGGAGACATTCACTTGAAGACTATGGAGTGTGAAGACATAGTTGTTTTGTAGTTTCCTTTTCTTCTTTATTGAGTAATAGGAACCACCACACTGTTAAGTGGGGTCCAAGTGAACAAAGTCAGAGTGACTGATGTGATGCTCAACCAAAATCCTATGTCTTCGAGCGAAGACAATGAGAGAAAATCTTATCCAAAGTTGGATGAGTCAGCTTTTCTTGTAGCCCAAGTCAAGTTGTCGCGTGTATTTGAAATCCGCCCGTTGGACACGTGTCAGTACCTTAGTGACCCAGGGTCATTTCGAACTACCGGTGCAACAGACCCTGGGTCCCTTGCCTAGACTGTGCACATGCATAAGAACGGAATTGAAGCATCAGCTGGAGTCAAAGATATATTGAAGGACCAAGAGATTTGAAGAACCAACATGCAGCTCAGAGAGATCAAGATCAAGCTAGAGGAGTAGAATATCGGCAAGAGAAGGGCCTCCCTTGCCGGACAGAGGAGCCCGGCAAGGGGGCAAGGCCACCACCAGAACCAACCAAGGTATCCCGGTAGGGCCTGCCGGGGCTCGTAGAGGCAAAATCACCCCACCAACCACTCAAGCGTGACCCATGTTGTCAATCAGTGCGGTGTCAAGCTGCATGGTGATTAAGTGACAGCCATTCGCCATGTGGCGGCCATTTCTATAGAAGGCACATGCAGATGACACCCATCCTATGACTTGTCAATCAAACAAGCGCATTGCTAGTGAGATAGCCCGGGAAGCCTTGTCGGGCAACCAGTGATGTGACACTAAGCGGTGCATTTAATGCACCCTGTCAGCCCACAGAGTTTGGCATGATAGCACTATTTGCTATCATATCAGTGGATAATGACCATTTTGCTAGTGTGGTGACCCCTTAATCTATAAAAGGAGGCCCATGGCACCCTTAGGATGGGTTGGTAAGTTGAGGAACCTGCACCCCGTACGTGCGTAGTCGCCGCTGCCATATGGCGACCCTTGCTGAGCAAGTGTACTGTGTTGCATTATCCACATTCCACCATCAATCCACCAAAGCAAGAGTAGGGTTTTATGCCTCACGGTGGCCCGAACCTGGGTAAATTGCATGTGTGCTATCTGCCATGCTGCCGCGCGCTGGTCTGCTCTTTGTGCAATGCGACGTCCCCCTGCCAAACCAGCAAGGGACCTCCTGGTCCCATAGGTGGTCGTCGATATCTCGCGACATCTTTGGCGCGCCAGGTAGGGGGCTCACTTGCGCGAACCTGAAAGTGTCTGCAGCGCGTCATCCTCATCACCATCTTCGTCTTTGACGACGCCCTCTACCATGGCGCCTAAGAAGAAGAAGAAGTCCGGGCCTTCGGCCAATCCGTCCACCTCGAAGGCTCCACCGCCCGCAGCCTCAGGCGCTTCGGAGGATGCAAAGGCGAGCGAAGACGTGAACGCTGCTAGGGGTGTGGTTGTACAAAGTGGTGCCATCGCCACTCCCCCTATGGCCAACACAGGGGCTGGAGATGTTGGAGGAGAACAACATCAACAACACCTCAGCGGCCACGCTCTGCAAAGTGTGGGCGAGGGGTCGCTCCGTCTGCGCCCTTTCCCCCCACAGATGGGACAGCCGCAGCAATGGCGTTCGGTCCGCGGTGAGCCATTGTCCCCCGGCCGACCCCACCGTGGGAGAAACTGCGGCCCATGTGTCTCCTCTCGGATGAGTCAACCAAATTGCTGCGCTTGGTGGAGCTACTGACCCACGAGCACCACCGCCGCACGACTCCGCTGCCCAGGTGGTCGCCCCACAACTACGTGGACGCGGCACCACCACCGTCGCTACCGCTGGCACCATCAGGAGCCAGGGAACGGTGTGACCAACGTCATCGACATCCATGCCAAGCACCGCCACAGAGACTATGGCGCGAGCTCAGCTGCTGTTAAGGTTTCCACCCAAGGCTAAGCAGATGGATGAATGGCGTGCCACCATCTAGAGCCTGCTCGGTTTTGCTGAAGCTACGTGCTCACGACAGGCCGGCCCGCCACAGCCTCCCCAAACAACGGCAACCGCCCGTACTGCTGATTGAATGGAGGGGGCCGTCCCCTCGGTGCAGTCCCCACCGCGTCAGCTAATGCAGACGCAGCTGAATCAACATGCCGACAATGTCTCGATGGCCTATTCCAACCCTCGAGCGCGCCTAGGACAACGTCAAGCCCCGGAGACTAGGCAATGGGGGGATGCGCGTGTCGACATAAATCGACGCTGCGACGACCTCCGCCAGACCGACTACTGAACGGCCTCGGCGTCGACAAACCTGTGCTCGGTGTTGGTGGGTTCCTACCTTTTGAGGTTGGCTGCCCTTCCTTTACACGAGAGTTGCGGCAAGTCCATTGGTCGTCCGTTCGCATGTTCAAGCCAGAGATACCTGAGAAGTACGACGGAAGGCTGAACCCGGCAGAGTTCTTGAGCATCTACACCATCGCTGTTCAAGCTGCCAGGGGAAGAGATGAGAAGGTGTTCACCAACTACTTCCCATTGGCCCTCAAGTCCAACGCGAGGTCTTGGCTAATGCACCTGCCAGAGAACTTCATTTCGTCTTAGGCAGACCTGTGCCATGAGTTCATCAGTGCATTCACCAGTGGCCACCAAGAGCCCGACAGACCTAGCGACATGCAACTTCTCAAGAAGAAAGAAGGAGAAACTCGCCGTAAGTATTTACAGAGATTTAGTAAAGTCCATAGGAATATTCCAAATATCCATCCGGCAGCCATTATAGCAGTCTTCCAGTCCAATGTGCGCGACCGTCGCATTCGTTCTAAGATGAATGTGCAGTTTCCCAATACTGTGACTGGGCTATATACGATGGTGGTTAAGTGTGCTTGGATGGAGGAAGGAAGGAAGTTGCCCGGAGAGGAGGATTGCATCAACGTTGATTCAGAGGATGAGGATGAATCAACTAGCTAGAGAAAGGGTAAGAAGCGCAATAAGAAGCCAAGAGATAAAGCAGTGATGACTGTAGATGTTTTGGGCACACCTAGTACAGGCAAGAAGGCTAAGGCTGAGGCCCCCCACAAGGAAGTTGCCACTTGCATAGCCTATCAGGAAGCCGCTGCCGCTGACAAAGCTGGGAAAGGTGATGGCCTGTACTGCAAGATCCACCGTACCAAGGGCCATGATCTTGAGGAATGTTACCAACTTGAGTAGCTTGTCAAGAAATAGAGGGCAAAATATTAAAAGCGTGATAAGGAAAAAATTCAGAATGCCGCTAGCGGAAAGGGCCGAGGCGGTGAAGCAAATTGCCCTAACAAGCCCTATCGGAACCAAGGAAAACCCCGCCAACGGTTAGCAGAAGGAAGTTTGTGATGATGAGAGTGATGAAGGGAATGAAGAGGAAACCAGTGAGCAGGAATTTCAGAAGGCCACTGAGGCTCTATGTGTTGATGGGGATGCATCTTTGAACACCTCTGTCGGTATCAAAACCGGCGGATCTCGGGTAGGGGGTCCCGAACTGTGCGTCTAGGCCGGATGGTAACAGGAGGCAGGGAACACGATGTTTTACCCAGGTTCGGGCCCTCTTGATGGAGGTAAAACCCTACGTCCTGCTTGATTAATATTGATGATATAGGTAGTACAAGAGTAGATCTACCATGAGATCAAGGAGGCTAAACCCTAGAAGCTAGCCTATGGTATGATTGTTGTTGTCTATATGGAGTTGTATATGATCTATCAACTAGCCTGGCCCTGGTTTATATAATGCACCGAAGGCCTAGGTTAACAAGAGTCCTAGCCGAATACGCCGGTGGGGAGAAGTCCTTGTCTTGATCGCCAAGTCTTGGTGGAATCTTCCTTGTATGCGGCAGCTGTCCGAACTGGCCCATGAGTATATGGCCAAGGGGGCCTCGGCCCAATCTAATAGATCGGGAGACGACGTGGTGAGTACCCCCTAGTCCAGGACACCGTCAGTAGCCCCCTGAACCGGTCTTCAAGTTAGGGACGCTCCTCGATTCTTCCGAACTATTCTTCATCTTCGGTCGCCGGTCTTGAAAACTGGTTCAACAAATCTTCTCATCTTCTAGCTTGAGGATCGCCGAAATGCATTCGGCGAGTTTACACGTCGGGTATCCGAGGAGCCCCTTTAAGTTTCCGGCCTTTATCAATGCCTTGTTATTTTTATGCCACACCTCGGGTTTGAAGTTGTTCCCGGGACCCAGTGTCCTCTTGCGTCCGAGCTCTAACGCCGGACTGTATTCGAGGTATCTTTTGCAGCCGAGCACCAATGCCGGACCGCTTCCCAGCTCTAACGCCGGACTGTATCCGAGCTCCAACGCCGGACTATGTATCCGAGCTCCAACGCCGGACTGTATCCGAGCTCCAACGCCGGACTATATCCGAGGTGTCATATCACCTTGGTTCAAAAAAGTTTGAAGGAGTTTAGCTGAGCTTAATGTCGGAAATGCCCTCTATGGAGCCAGCCACTAGCGCCCGAGCTTTATGCCGGACTGCTTCCGAGGTGGTGCACCACCCCGACTATGGGCCAATTTTTTTGTCAATATTTTTTATTGGTGCAATTTATTCTCTGCCGAGATATATAGCCAGTAGCCCTCGAGGTGTGTATCGGTCTAAAACCCGAGATGCACATGAAGGATGACATAAGACCGCTGATCCCAGTAGCCGCTGAGACTTAGGTTGATTTGCAAAATCGTCCTGAGGATCAAGTCCTAGCTCGGCAGAATACTTCGGGACACAAAAGTGGCGTGCTCAGTCCTCAAGACTCAGGTTGGGTGCGGCCGACCAACCTAAGGATCAAAATCTCCTCGGAAACTATATTGCACATAAAATTTTCTGCATTGGACAAGCAATGCAGTAGCCCCTGAGACACTGGTCGGGTGGCAACACCAGATCAGGGGATCGATGTGCCCCTTTAATATTTGTAAATAATAAGCCCGAAGCCCAGTAGCCCCCGAGCCTTAATGCGGGCACGGGTGGCCGAATTAAGGATCAATATCCATAGTAAAATCACCAATTATGTGTAATGACTCTATGTATCCAAGTACTTTACGTCATTAATGCTCGGATTCGCATTGTACAAAACTTTGTTGACCGACCATCGGCTTCCACCTCCTTGGCCAGTAGCCGAGGAGTGTTTGTCCTACTTTATAAAGCCTTTATGAGGGCAAAGATTTACGACAAACAAGGAAATCTGGCCACACGGTACGGTTTTATAAACAAAGGTACGCAGAGAGATATGTTATATTACTGTTTAACAGAAGAAATGTATTCCAAAGAAAATAGTCCCGCTATCGGTTCCTTTCTTTGGGTTGTCATGCTAAGCATGATCATGAAACCTCAGCTCAAATGTAAGAGCAAAATATCGAGGATTTAGTTTGGGAGGCCAGTTAATAGCCCCCGGTAGTGTTCAGCGACAGTCGAGGTCAAGCCGTATACACTTCGGCCAAGGTTATGAATGGCCCGTCATAGTCATCGGATCGCTGACCATTTTACGCTTATTGTGACGGTCAGTTTTCGGCTTTCTCCACTAAGGTGCTTAACCATGTGAGATGGAAGCACAATCACAGTGGTTCTCCCTTTGCACGCCTAGCCGAACAAAACGGAACGTAGGAAGCAAGTGCAGGAGCCGGGCAACCCAACTATTGACCGAAGACACAATTCGAAACCAATGCATATATAGAAATATCTGAGAATGTTTTTGCCGAATCCCTAAAGGTGTCCGGCGTTGCACTGCGAGACTAATGCTGGAAAAGCACAAATAGTTTAAAAGTGCCAAAAAGCTTGGAAAACCAAGAAACGTCAGTAAAAACATGATGTCCGAACAAGATCAAGTGTTCGGTGCCAATCCGAAAATTGGTCTTAGAAAAAAAGAAGTGCTTCTATCGTGCTTTAACATGATACATCCTATCTCAAGACTTCGAGCGGGTCAGCCTATGGCTTCAACCTCCTATCCCGAGGGCGGAGTACTTCTCATTAGGCCAGTTTAGCAAACTAAACTCTAGCGGCTTTGAGAGAAAAATTAGGCTCCCCGGCTAGTGACCGCACACTCGCGTCAAAAAAAGGAGTGATAAATAATAATAATAAAACTTTGCAACGAATAAGAAGAAGAACACTTATTATAAAACGGCTCAAATAAACTTAAGAGCCCCCAAGTGACTTGAGTAAAAGAATGATTCCATGTACCGAAGTACTTATATCATATCTATGTTCAACCGAACTTTAAACGCGTCTTAACCGACCGTCGGCTTCTCCCTCTTCGGTTAAGGACCGAAAAGTGTTATGTACTCCATCGGTCGAGAATATCGACGGTGTTTCCCATAACCAGGCAATCAGGCCATAAGGCTGTAACAGACAAAGCGCGCTCAGGGAACTTATGCTATATTACTGCGAAGAGTAAGAAGCATCTTCAAAGAAAATAGTACCCCCACCGATACCTTTCTTCGGTGCTCATTGTTATTATGAGACTTGTGCAATAGATTTTTTGTACTCATGAGTTCCGTTGTGTGCCGACCATCATTGAATAACTATAAGAGCGCTAGCTTTCGGCTTCACCCAGTCTGAGGTCCGGCTCGGGTGACCCGATCGTGACAATCGCAGAGGTGCTCCCTTTACTCCCTAGCCGAACAATCGGGAACGTAGGGGTAAACACAGGAGCGAGGCAACCCAGCTTGCAAATCGCTTAAGTCAATGTGGTGCATATTGTGGCGTAATACACGAACAAGGAACGAAGCCGTACAAGTATAATCATATGCAAGAGGAAAAGCTTCATAAAGGAAGCCCCCAAGTAAACGGGGTATTTGAATTTATGCGTCACAAACAAAGTTTGGACAAGGAAATTTTTTACAAGCAACTTTTTTCTAAAAAAGTATAATGCTTGGTCGAACCGAACACAAGTTAGAAATTAAAGCTTTGAGCATGAAAGCGACTTAGCTGGTTAAATGTGTTCGGTATTGATGACGCGGTCCGAGCTTGATGCGGGGCAAGGTTCCATCCCTCAAGCCGGTCCCGAGGTGGCGGAGCGGAGAGCTTGACACGCCGAAGTGGTGACATACCACGATCAATGCAGACCGGCAGAGTGACGCCGAAGTCCCCGGATCATTTTCCTGTGCACAAAAAATAGTGCAAACCGGAGATAATAGTAATAATGATAATTAAAAACAATCGTTGCATAATAAATAATTTATGCAAAGTGAGTAATAAAAGAAATATGGCCTGGCGCCGAAGTCAATGTCCATGCAGGGCGTCGGCATGATGCGGTAAAGGCGTGGCAAAGCCTGA
Organism: Triticum urartu; assembly: GCF_056163025.1. Classification (NCBI taxonomy): domain Eukaryota; kingdom Viridiplantae; phylum Streptophyta; class Magnoliopsida; order Poales; family Poaceae; genus Triticum; species Triticum urartu. The sequence continues at coordinate 409,863,181 of NC_141879.1, read as the reverse complement.
ATTCGCAGGTCGGTCCGAGCTCCGGATGCGGCGTTCACCGGACTATGTACGGAAACAGACCGAACCACCATGCGACTGTCATTAATGCGGCCACCATTTGATAGACCTATGTATATATGATGGACAAACCAGAGTAATAATTCCTTGGGAAAAATGAACCCAAACAAGCAAAAAATACTGGGATTAATAGCACCTGGTTTATTTGTTGTAGCAATCCGAAGGAAGGTGTTTCCCAAAATTGGGACTCGCTCGGCACACCCATTACCTGATGGGCGATAAAACGACGACATGGCAATGCTGGTAAAGGTTGGCTCGCCGAGGCAAAGCCCTCGGCCCAGCTAACGTGACGGAGCTGGTTGGCTAGTGACGTCGAAGTGTCCGGAGTAGGTTGATGAAGAGATGGCGAAGCTCCCGGTCCAGCCAAGATGTCGAAGCCTCGATGTCAGCCGATGAGTCGAAGTAGGTCGGCGTGATGGACACCAGCTTGAAGAAGCAATAGTGCGGCCCTGTCGATGCAGGTCGTGACGTGGTCGATGCCGGCTTGATGAAGCGACCGTGCGGCGATGCCGGTATGCCCGCTACGTGTAATCCGTGGGGCAGCGATGTTGGTGATGATTTATCCTTCATGATGCCAGACTCTTGTTCGGCTTGCCGAGATGATGATCTGAAGAAGTTGAGCTCGGCTTAACAAAGTGACGCCGCGTCTAGCGCAGGTCGGCAGCCGTGGAGTAATATTGCCGGACTGGTTTGACACCAGCATGATGTTGAAGATCATGTTCAAAAGATCTTAAAGTTATTGGGATGTGTTCGGGAACAAAACACAATACCCCATACAAAACTTCCTTCAAAAGGGATGTCCGAAACCCCGTTCATAAAAAAGATGAACTCGGGTCGGATTCGTTTTCGCGCAGAAAACATATCCGAAAAGTGATGCACTAATCGGAAGGTTCCCGGAGTTTGGACGGTCGAATCGAGCTGAAATTTTGAGAGGTGGTAGATATAGGAATTCCGCAGCAGATCAATGGTTGGATCTTCCGAAGGACGTCCAAGCTAGAAGCTGGACACCACGCCCTCAACTCATCCAAATTCCCGTCCAGATTTGACAGGGCTCCGGTATATCGTGGATTGCCAAAGATTCCTCCATCGGAACTCGACGAAATTTTCCAGGGTTGTTATAGACTCAATTCCTCACAATTCCACCAAATCGATCGTCAATGCGATACACGAGGAGGTGGTGGCGGCAGATACGAGTTCACTGTCCAAAAAAACAGCACGGTCGCTTGAGGGCAATGTTGACGTTGAGCCCCCGAGCTCCATAGATGATTCCTCCGTGATCTTGATAGAGATCGGAGTTGATGTTTGATGAAGGCCATCGTCCGGACATGGTGATCCGAACACGGGGTGCAATTCTTGGTCGAACCAAGGTGACCAGTCGAGCTGGTGACGAAGATGCCGAAGTCGCAGTTGATCTGCAGGCGAGCCATCGATCCTTTTGTCGATCACACAGCGGAACTCTCAATGAAAGCACCAATGTCGGTGTCAAAACCGGCGGATCTCGGGTAGGGGGTCCCGAACTGTGCGTCTAGGCCGGATGGTAACAGGAGGCAGGGAACACGATGTTTTACCCAGGTTCGGGCCCTCTTGATGGAGGTAAAACCCTATGTCCTGCTTGATTAATATTGATGATATGGGTAGTACAAGAGTAGATCTACCACGAGATTAAGGAGGCTAAACCCTAGAAGCTAGCCTATGGTATGATTGTTGTTGTGTATATGGAGTTGTATATGATCTATCGACTAGCCTGGCCCTAGTTTATGTAATGCACCGAAGGCCTAGGTTAACAAGAGTCCTAGCCGAATACGCCGGTGGGGAGAAGTCCTTGTCTTGATCGCCAAGTCTTTGTGGAATCTTCCTTGCATGCGGCAGCTGTCCGAACTGGCCCATGAGTATATGGCCATGGGGGCCTCGGCCCAATCTAATAGATCGGGAGACGACGTGGTGAGTACCCCCTAGTCCAGGACACCGTCAACCTCCCACCGCCAGCTCAAGCAATGGGCACGAGAGATCAATGATGTGGAGCCAGCGCCAGAGGCCTGGAAACCGCTCAAGTGGTCCCGCATGCCCATCATCTTTGATGAGGAGGATCACCCTAACCGCACCGCCGCGGCAGGATGCTTGCCTTTGTTGGTCTCCCCAAAAATTTGCAACCTCAAGGTCACAAAGATGTTAGTGGATGGCGGGGCCAGTCTGAATCTGATTTCCCCAGCAGCCATCAGCAAGCTTCAGATAGGAGAGTAAGAGCTAGATGTTACCGGCACGTTTCAAGGAGTTAACGCCGGCAGGAGCCATCCTAAAGGGAAGATTATGTTGCCAGTGACGTTTGGGGGAGAACTAAACTACTGGACAGAGAAGGTTGTGTTTGACGTGGTCGATCTCCCCCTGCCATACAATGGGATTCTAGGACGTCTGGCCCTAGCCAAGTTCATGGCAGCATCCCAGTATGCTTATAACACTCTGAAGATGCCTGGGCCACTGGGAGTCATCACTATCCCGTCAGATGAGAAGGATACAATTATCTGCATGGACAAGATGTATCATGATGCAGTCACAGGAGAGGCTGCGGCAGCAACGGTTCCCGTCAAGGAAAGTAAAGGAACGAAAAGGGATTGTAGGACCTCCGGCAAGGAGTCCGGGAAGCATTCCCCCTCTGAGTGCACGGCACCCGTTTAGGACGTGTCGGAGTGTTCCAACAGCAAGAGATCCAAGGTTGCTGCACCCCAAATGAAGAAGGTCCCGGCAGGGTTGGCTGGCATTGATGGCACTTTCACCATCAGCGCCACCCTTGATGACAAATAGGAAAGGGTGCTCGTTGCCTTCCTACGGGCGAATATCGATGTGTTTTCCTGGAAACCATATGATATCACCGGTGTTCCCAGGGAGGTAATCGAGCTCTACCTTGCTGTCTGCCCACACGCCAGACCTATCAAGCAGAAAGTCTGGAAGCAGGCCTTGGAGAGGCAGCAGTTCATTGCCGAGGAAATCAAGAAATTGGAGGCAGTTGGTTTAGTTAGAGGAGTACTGCATCCAACATGGTTAGCAAATCTATTGGTAGTCCGTAAGGCTAATGGGAAACGGAGGCTTTGCATTGACTTCATAGACCTCAACAAGGCTTGCACGAAGGACCCATTTCCCTTGCCGTGTATCGATCAGATTGTGGATTCCACCCCAGGGTGTAATTAGCTCTCCTTCCTGGACGTATACTCCCCATTTTTCCAGGTCTTCATGTCCAAATAAGATGAAGAGAAGGCATCATTCATCACCCCATGTGGTACGTACTGCTTTGTCCGCATGCCATTCGGACTAAAGAGTGCCGGGTCCATCTTTGCAAGGGCAGTTCAGATTGGTTTGAGCCACAATTACACAGAAACATAGAAGCTTATATAGATGATATCGTGGTTAAGACCAAGGATAAGACCACTCTTGTCCAGGATTTGGAGGAGACGTTTGCTCATATGCGCAAGATCAACTTGAAGCTTAATCCGAAGAAGTGTGTGTTTGGAGTCCCCTCCGGCAAGCTACTTGGTTTCTTCGTGTCCCATCAAGGGATCAAAGCTAACCCCGACAGGATCAACACCATCGAGCAAATCCAAGCACCAAGGATAGTTAAGGATGTGAGACGCTTGACGGGATGCGTTGCCGCCCTAAGTAGATTCATTTCCATGTCTGCTGAGCTTGCCTTGTCGTTCTTCAAAATTTTGAAGAAGGCAGGGCCTATGACGTGGACCCCAGAAGTAGATGCAACTCTGCAGGAGTTGAAGGCCTACCTGTCATCTTTGCCTACCCTGGTTCCACCCAAACCCCAAGAGTCGTTCTTGCTGTACTTGGCGGTAACCAACCAAGTGGTCAGTGCGGCCTTGGTAGCACAACATGAAGTGGATGAGGCAGAAAGTGGACAGATAACGGCAGAGTCAGAAAAGGATCAGAGCAGCAGTGAGCATGGTAATGAGAACAACCCCAGGGACGCGTCAAGGAAGAAGGTGGTGCAGCGCCCAATATACTTCGTCAACTCCTTGTTGCAAGGGGCTAGATCGAGGTACTTGTGCATGCAAAAGTTAATTTTTAGTCTCGGTATGGCCTCAAGGAAACTGCGCCAGTACTTCCAAGCCCATGAGATCATGGTTGTTACTTGTTTTCCGTTGCAAAGGATACTTTGAAACCCTGAGGCTACCGGCGGAATAGTGGAGTCGGCTCCGGAGTTATCTAGATTTGGTTTTAAGTTTGAGAGCACATCAACCATTCAGAGCAGGGCACTGGCAGAGTTTATTGCAGAATGGAAGCCAACCCCTGATGAGGAAGTGACAGAGACAGCTATCCCCGGCAAGGAATCACCCCAAGAATGGATTATGTATTTTGATGGTGCTTTTTCCCTACAAGGTGCAGGGGCTGGCGTGCTTCTTGTTGCCCCCTCCGGGGAGCACCTGAAGTACGCCATCCAAATGCACTTTTCCCAGGAAGAAGACACCAACAATACAACTGAGTATGAAGGGCTCCCTGTCGGGCTTAGAATTGCAGAAGAATTGGGAATCAAGAAGTTGATCATACGAGGAGATTCGCAGCTTGTGGTGAGACAAGTCAACAAGGATTATCATAGCCCATTGATGGAAGCATACGTCGATGAAGTGAGTAGATTGGAGGAGCACTTTGACGGGTGGTAAACAGAGCACGTACCCCGTGCGGAAAACAGCATAGCTGATCACCTGTCAAAGTGTGCGGCGCAGAAGCTTCCTGTGGAATCAGGAACTTTTGTTCTCCGTCTCTATCAACCGTCTGTATCACCAACCACAATGGCCCGGAAAAGGAGAAAGTTGGACTACGGTAAGCCTCTCCCGATCGAGCCGTCCGCTCCCGGCAAAGACCCTTCCAGAAACAACTCCTCATAGCCTGCCGGACCACCCCCTCTAGCCGGGACAATGGACCCCACGAACAAGGTTGGTGCTCCTGCAACCGAGGAGGTGCCGCTAGTCCTCGTCGCCGAGCCCTAGGCTCCAACTTGGGCAAGGCACATCGTCCGCTTGCTCCAAACTGGAGAGCTTCCCGTTGAACAAGATGAAGTTGAGAAAGTAGCCTGGAGGGACAGTATGTATCAGTTTGTCGATGAAACTCTATACAGAAGGAGGCCCAACAGTGTGAAATTGAAGTGTGTCTGCCGAGAAGATGGAAATGAACTGCTGGTTGAGATTCACAGAGGAATGTGCGGCTCACACATTTGATCAAGGGCATTAGTTGGGAAAGCATTCCGGCAAGTATTCTATTGGCCCACAGCCCTCAAAGATGTGGTCAACCTTGTCACAACATGTGAAGCCTGCTAGTTCCATTCCAAGAGAACACACCTGCCTGCCCAAGCCCTTTAGACAATCCCTTTATCGCGGCCATTTTTGGTCTGGGGGATCGATATCCTTGGCCCCTTCCCCCGAGCAATCAGGGGCTTTGAATTATTGTTCGTTGCTATCGACAAGTTTACAAAGTGGCCGGAAGTGACTGCCATGAGAAAGGTGGCTGCTCAGTCAGCTATCAAGTTCTTGAAAGAATTGGTGTGTCATTTTGGAGTTCCGGCAAGGATCATCACCAACAATGGTACCCAATTCACGAGCCACGCCTTCATGCAATATGTTCGTACCCTTGGATGCAAGATCTCATTCACCTCTGTGGCGCACCCCCGGAGCAATGGGCAAGCTGAGAGGGCGAACGATAAAGTGCTGCATGGACTCAAGACAAGAACTTTTGATATGCCACAGAAGCACGGCAGGAGGTGTATCGAGGAGCTGCTGGTAGTTCTCTGGTCCGTCAGAACGACACCGAATCGAGCTACCGGGCAGACTCCCTTCTCCCTGGTCTACGGGGCAGAAGCAGTTATCCCCACAGAACTCATTTACGGTTCCGCTTGAGTGATTTCCTACAATGAAGTAGTGCAAGATCAGCGCCGGCATGACGACACTGTGCTACTCGAGGAGAACCGTCTCCGGGCTGCTATGTGTGCTGAACGCTACCAGTAACCCCTGCGTCACTATCACAGCCGCAGGGTTCATGCCCGGTATTTTGAGGAAGGTGACCTTGTCCTTAGGCGTGTTCAGTTCGCCAAGGGTACAAACAAGCTGTCACCGAAGTGGGAAGGCCCTTACCGGGTGGTATGAGTCACCAGACCCGGCGCAGTCCTTCTGGAGACCGGAGGTGGCACTCAGTTGCAAAACTCATGGAATATTGAGCATCTCTACAAGTACTAGCCGTAAGGCGCGAGGTTACCGGGCACTACCCGGCAGCCACCCTTTTGTACAGGCCTTGCCTCGGCTGCATGTAACCCCTTGTCCAAAGCCGGGGCGATGACCCCGTGCAAGAGAAAATAAAGAAGCGTTGTAGAGGGGGGCCCCAACTAAAATTGCATGCATGCATGAGCACACCAAGATCACTGCATAAGCATCTCATGAGCATTTGCATATGCATATAGATAGGATTTCATCCTGCATTCATTCTCATCTATATGAAGTTTCAGGTTCCTGCCATGAACTTGGCTTCGACAAAGGGCGAGAAGATTGCACGGCATGGTGATCCCCGGCAAGGCTAAACAGATAAGTTTTATGTCTTGTCCATAGTGTTCTGTAAGGCTATAACTTTGCATGACAAAACCTCGCCCCTCCTTTGAAACTTAGGCGCTCCCATTCATGACTTGAACGTTGCTTCGATCAGGATGGTCGCAGTTGCCTTTGGTAAAAAGGGGGAGCTGGCGGGGGGCTAACCCCTCTGTCTGTTCCCCGGCAGACGTAGCTCTCCAGCAGACAAAGAGGGTACCGGCAAGATATCCTGCCGTGGAAATCTCATTTATTTACATTAAAGAGGCATTCCACCTCTGCATGGACATACACATGCACGGGTTCCCAGCAGAGTTCGTCTTTTTCATTCATATGCTGATACAAGTACAAGCATTGCAGAACACAAAAATGGACTCGAGAGATTACATTATTTGAATTAAAATTTGGCGATTGCCTACAAGTTTAATATTGAAAAAAGATAAGTACCCCATTACGCCTTTGCCCCTGTCTATCTCCTACAGGAAGAAGTCGAAGGAGCCAGAGGCGGGAACAGCTAGGATTCGGCGCCTCCCTAGGATCAGGATGACACCGCTCCCCGATAGGGAGGAAGAAACCAGAGGGTAGGTGTGGATGGTGATGCTGCCGGAGGACCAGATGGGAGGCACAAATTCACCGGCAAACACAACACGTTGGAACAGACAACCCCGTTCTTGACACGTCATGGGTTGTCATTGCCATCCACATCACTACCACCCAAAGACCTTGGCACGACCACCACGCCGGGCTCGCTGCTCTGTAAATCCTCCCACAGAGAGCATGGTCATCCCCGGGAGCCATGACGTTAGAATCCACCGTACATCACGAAGACGTATGGGAAAGCCGGAAGCCTTCCATGTACCATGAGAAGACCGCACCTAGGAGGAGCCAGATTCACCCCTATTGGTGATGAATCTCTCCTTCCCAGTGTCGCGAGTGGAAGAAGAATGGGGAGCGATTGACTACCACGCGCCATGCCCGCTTCGAGCTAAGACATGGTGTCGTTCGCGTCCCCTCCCACTAAAGTCAAGGCCACGGGTGACCCGGCGGCAAGCACTCTGTGGTTGCCACTCCCGGCGTCGGTGTCGCGCCGCCCGAATCTTGCTCTTAGATCCAGGGGAGATCTCATGCTGGGGCCTAGGGGCTGGCCCCAAGATCTTCTCTTCGGCATCACTGACAGAAGCAGAAAACAAAGGAAGAATAGGAGGAATGCAAAGGTGGATGACTCCGGCCTCCTCCGCCCCTCCCTCTTATGGGCCGCGCGGAGGAGGGCAGCTGCTCCATCAATGGGCGGGCACCGTCCTGCTCCACCAATTCAAGGGGGCGGGCCCTCTCCAAGATGCTCTCCCATGCCATGCGCCTTCATTACCTGCCCCACGCGATGCATACCGCATACATGGCCAAGGATAAGAGCGCGCAGCGGGAAGACTAAATTGGCAGTTTATACCCCATGCGTTGAAGTCATTGACGGGCCATTACTGGAGCGGCCCCACCACTATCGACTTTACACCACACGTGAGAAACCCGGAAACTGGCCCGAAATCTAGGCTAATGAAGCAGCAATGGAAATCTCAAGGGGCCAACCCCTTCAGCAACCCTGCCTGTGCACTTATTAGGCCCTATCCCAATGACGGTCAGTAGCGCGTTCGGGGCAGGCCCGGGGGCTTTTGTAGGTGCAATAGACCCTGGGTCCATTGCCCAGACTGTGCACAGGCACAAGAAAGGAATTGAAGCATCAGCTGGAGTCAGAAATTGAAGGACCAAGAGATTTGAAGAACCAACATGCACCTCAGAGAAATCAAGATCAAGCCAGAGGAGCAGAATATCGGCAAGAAAAGGGCCTCCCTTGCCGGGCAGGCGAGCCCGGCAAGGGGCAAGGCCACCACCAGAAGCAACCAAGGCACCTTGGCAGGGCCTGTCGGGGCTCACAGAGGCAAAATCACCCCACCAAAAACTCAAGCGCGACCCATGTCACCAATCAGTGCGGTGTCAAGCCGCAAGGTGATTAAGTGGCAGTCATTAGCCGCATGGTGGCCGTTTCCTACAGAAGGGGCATGTAGATGACACCCATCCTATGAAATGTCAGTAAAACAAGCGTGGAGCTGGCAGATAGCCCGGCAAGCCTTGCCAGGCAACCAGTGATGTGACACTAAGTGCTACCTCTTGAGCACTGCGTTGGTTTTCCCTTGAAGAGGAAAGGGTGATGCAGCAAAGTAGCGTAAGTATTTCCCTCAGTTTTTGAGAACCAAGGTATCAATCCCGTAGGAGGCCACGCACGAGTCCCTCGCACCTACACAAATAAATAAAATCCTCGCAACCAACACAATTAAGGGCTTGTCAATCCCTTCACGGTCACTTACGAAAGTGAGATCTGATAGATATGATAAGATAATATTTTTGGTATTTTTATGATAAAGATGCAAAGTAAAGAAAGCAAAATAAACGGAAAAGGCTTGTTGACGGAAGATTAATATGATGGAATAGACCCGGGGGGCATAGGTTTCACTAGTGGATTCTCTCGAGAGCATAAGTATTACAGTGGGTAAACAAATTACTATTGTGCAATTGACAGAATTGAGCATAGTTATGAGAATATCTAGGTATGATCATGTATATAGGCATCATGTCCGAACAAGTAGATTGACTCCTGCCTGCATCTACTACTATTACTCCACCCATCGATGGTGTAACGCCCCGAGACCGATGTGCCAGGTGTATTCCAGTTATTTGCTGTTGTTGCCTTGTCATTGCTTGCATGTCATGCATCTCATATCATGTCATCATGTGCATTTCACTTGCATACATGTTCGTCTCATGCATCCGAGCATTTTCCCCGTTGTCCGTTTTGCATTCCGACGCTCCTATGTCCTCCGGCAGCCCAACACCCCTCCAAAATGGCCCAAAACCCACCTAAACCCCCGCCATCATCTCGGTCGCTCGATCACGATCGCGTGGCCGAAAACCGCGCCTCATTTGGACTCTCCTAGCTCCCTCTACCTATAAAAGAGCACCCCTCCCCGAAATTCCGGATCATTTCGCCCCTAACCCTATATCCCTTCGTCCTCGCGCCACCGGACAAACATCCCACCGCCGGACGCGTCCACCCCGCCGCCATGTCGCCCCGACCAATGGAGGCTCGCCACGTCGCCACCGCCGCCTCCCTCCTCCACTCAGGCGCCACCTCCTGGCCCGAACCGCCGCTTCTCCCACGCGGGCCCGGGAGGCCCAGATCCGCCCCCCCCGGCACGGTGCGCCGCGCCCGTCGCCTGGTCGTCCCCGCCGCCTCGGGCGCCCCGCGCCGCCGCAGTTTCCCGTCGCCGGCCGCCCGCCGTCTTGCCCCGCCGCCGCGCCTCGCCTTGAACCGCGCCGGCTGACGAGCTGACCGGCGCCGCCCACGCCTCGCTGCCTGCGGCACCTCCGCCGCCTCCGCTCGTGGCGCCGCCCGGGTCTGGCCTCGCCGCCGTACCGCTCGCCAGAGCGCGCCGCCTCGCCGCCCAACTCCTCGCCGCCGCCCGCCCTCGGCGACCGGAGCTCGCCGGAGTCTCCTCTCCGGTGGATCTAGAAAAGGTGGACCAGATCCACCACTCTGCCGATGCAAACGCCTCCGTCCAGATCCGGATCCCTCCGCCCTCCACGTTTCCGTCCCGGGTTGACTTTCTCGGAGAGGTCTAATTTTCGACCAAGTCCCAGTAATTTTTATGCATTTTCATCGCATCATAGCTTCATCACCGTTGCTCCGATTCGTGCGTGTAGCATATTGAAATGTTCGTCTCGATGAGTACATCATTTCATATCAGTGCATCATTTTCATTTGAGCTCATCTTGATGCCTGAAATGTCGTTGGAAGAGGGCTATGTCCTGATATTGTTTTTATGACATATGTCATTGTTGTTTCCTAGTGATCCGTGCCTCTTTTGAGGATGATCAGTAAGAATGTTTTGTTAATATTGCGGTGCTCTATCCATCCATGTCTATGTTTGCATTTATGGAGCACCCTAGCTTGAGCCAATCGAGCTCTAGTTTTGCTATAAAATGTTCCTGGCAGATTGTTAACATGTTTAGCGATTTTGCCGTGCTTGTTGTTGTTGATCCGTGCATGCTATGTTGTTGTTCTTGCCATGTCTAGAATTTATGCCATGTCTTCTTTATGGGTGTATGCTTAGTTTGTCATGCAATGCCTCGTAGTGAGTGCATCGAGCTCGTAAACATGCCTACTCATTATCTGTTTTGCCATGCTCCAATTTTTCACTAAGTCTGAATCTGTTTATGTTTTTACTATGTTCACATGTTCGCAATTGTATTTTCTGATCCCTTTTGGCTCAAGGTCACTAAGGGAGTTTTGTAATATGCATAGAGTAGCTTCATGCCATGCCTTGATTTGCCATGATATGTTCCTGTACCACGAAGTTTTCGTGCTCTAAACATTGCTTCCTGATGATAAATTCCTGACATGCTGTTAATTTCACCAAGTCTGAAACCTGCTAGCTTTTGCACTTTTGCCATGCTTGTTTGAACCTGCTATTGATTGAATTAGCCGTAGCTCAGTGTTCATCTTTTTTCAAGCATCATGAGTGGATCCCTGCCATGTATTTTGTTGCCATGTTTGAGTGCTGTAGCATATTTATCGTGATGCATTTAGAAGGCCACTTGCCGTTTATCGCAGACCGGTGCCATATTTGTTTTGCTTGTCATTTCCAAACCGTGCATCCGATTCCGGTGATATTTATATCGATTTCAACCAAAATCACCTCACCTTTCCAGTGGAACTCTTGGATTTCCAATTTTAGGCCAGGTTCAATCATTCCTTTCCAAATCATGCATATGCATGACATACAGCATCCCGCATACCATGCCATGTTCATGTGTTGGTTGTTTACTATGTTGTGTGCTTATTTCCGGTCTTGCTTCTTCGGTTTGGTTCCGATAACGTCGCGTTTGTGAGGAACTGTTCGACTACGTCCGTTTATCTTCTTCATGGACTCGTTCTTCTTCCTTGCAGGATTTCAAGCAAGATGACCATACCCTCGAAATCACTTCTATCTTTGCTTGCTAGTTGCTCTATCTTTTGCTATGCCTATGCCACGATACCTACCACTTGCTTATCATACCTCCCATATTGTTAAGCCAAGCCTCTAACCCACCTTGTCCTAGCAAACCATTGTTTGGCTATGTTACCGCTTTGCTTAGCCCCTCTTATAGCATTGCTAGTTGCAGGCAAAGATTGGAGTTTGTTCCATGTTGGAACATGGATATTTTGTTGGAATATCACAATATCTCTTATTTAATTAATGCATCTATATACTTGGTAAAGGGTGGAAGGCTCGGCCTTATGCCTGGTGTTTTGTTCCACTCTTGCCGCCCTAGTTTCCGTCATATCGGTGTTATGTTCCCGGATTTTGCGTTCCTTACACGGTAGGGTTATAATGGGAACCCCTTGACAGTTCACCTTGAATAGAAGTCCTCCAGCAATGCCCAACATTGGTTTTACCATTCGCCACCTAGCCTTTTCTTTCCCTTGGGTTCTACAGACTCATGGTTCATCTTTATTAAACCCCCCTGGGCCAGTGCTCCTCTGAGTGTTGGTCCGACCGAGTAGACTACGGGGCCACCTCGGAGCAACTTGAGTCTGATTGGATTGTCTTGGGAGAAGGAATATCCTTCATTGACCGTGAGAGCTTGTGATGGGCTAAGTTGGGACCCCCTGCAGGGATTGAACTTTCGAAAGTCGTGCCCGCTGTTATGGGCAGATGGGAAATTGTTAATGTCCGGTTGTAGAAAACCTGAAACTTAACTTAATTAAACGCATCAACCGCGTGTGTTACCATGATGGTCTCTTTCCGGCGGAATCCGGGAAGTGAACACGGTGTTGGAGTAATGCTTGACGTAGGTTGTTCTAGGATCACTTCTTGATCATAGTTTGTCGCTCGTGCCTTTGCCTTCTCTTCTCGCTCTCTTTTGCACATATGTTAGCCACCAAATATGCTAGTCGCTTGCTGCAGCTCCACATCATACCTTTACCCTTCCTATAAGCTTAAATAGTCTTGATCACGAGGGTGTGAGATTGCTGAGTCCCCGTGACTCACAGATACTTCCAAAACCAGTTTGCAGGTGCCGATGTTGCCGAGTAGGTGACGCAGCCAAGCCCAAGGAGGAGCTCGATGAAGATCTTGTCCTTTGTGTTGTACCGTTTCCAGTTGATCAGTAGTGGAGCCCAGTCGGGACGATCGGGGATCTGTGTAGCATTTGGGGTAGTCTTCTTTTATTTTGGTTCCGTAGTCGGACCTTGAGTGTATTTGGATGATTGTAATGCTTTATTCATGTAATTGTGTGAAGTGGCGATTATAAGCCAACTATGTAACTCTTTTCCTTATGTATTACATGGGTTGTGTGAAGATTACCTCACTTGCGACATTACTTTCAATGCGGTTATGCCTCTAAGTCGTGCTTCGACACATGGGAGATATAGCCGCATCGAGGGCGTTACAAGTTGGTAATCAGAGCCTTCCCCGACTTAGGAGCCCCCTGCTTGATCGAATCGCTGGCGTTGTTGAGTCTAGAAAAATGTTTTGAGTCAATTAGGATTATATATATCGGAGAGTAGGATTCTTTTTACTCCTCAGTCCCTTCGTCGCTCTGGTGAGACATCCTGACATAGAGTTTTGACTCTTCTCTTCTCAAATTTCACTAAAAAAATTTAGGATCACACGGGTATCTTGGAATCGTTCCGATGGTTTTGTGACGAGAACATTGTTCTTGGTGCCTCCTATCATTTAGGGGTTGTGGTAGTGTCCTGGGGAGTTGAGCTCCGAGGTGTTGTCGTCACAATTTTATCGTTGCAGTTCTGGAATACCCGAGTTCGCCGACATCGAAAATCTCTTTTTGCAGTTGTTGGTGAGATAACCTCGACGCCACCCAGTACTGGGGCGGGAGTTTGGGAGTATTGCCATAACTCGTATAACGGATGCTTTTCGAAGGTTGAGGTAAACGATTTCCGAAGGTTTCTTGGTTATGTGTTGAAGGATGGATACAACTGGATGTAGGATTTGCTAGTTTTGGGTGAGATATTATGCTTCCACTGTATCCCCAACACCTGATTGCATAACCGGAAAGTTTCGGGAGTTTATAAGTGGGAATTCAAGTAGCTCTTAGGATATCTTTCCGACGGATGTATGATATGAAATTCGGGTTCGACGTCTAGTGGTTCGCGTATCCACGGTTGGTTTTACAGTGGTCTAGTTGTGTTTTAAAGAGTCCTTGCCTATGCCGACTCGGGGACACTTCGTATGTCATGTGCACTGCCTTGTACATGATGGTGCTGTACGATCGAGCCCGTGTAGGCCCCACCACGAAATCTTCGGACGAAATCTCTATCATATGTTTGTTCCGGCTTATTTTGCAAGCCGGTCCTTTGTTTTGTTTTCAGTTGTGGTATTCGAGTTGCTTCAATGTCAAGTGTTGGTTCCATACCTTTCCTAAACGATGTTCTCATATTTCTATGTGAATACTAATCCTTTATGATAACCAAGATTGTCATGTTAATCCTTTTCAACCGGTGTGCTTCTCTTCAAGTGGATCTGATCCCTTTTTCCCATCCGCAAGATAAACTCAAGTCTTGTCAACGTTGTTTGTTTCATCAGTCCCAAGCTGCCTTTGTTTTGCCGCCCTCCCACACTTTTTCTTCAAGGACTCGGATTTCTTAATCAAGAATCCATTTTATTCATGTGAAGTCTCTTCATTCGTTTCTTTCAATGTTCGTATCCGGTGATTCTTCGGAAGATTCTAATGGAGCTTCAAGTTCATCATTCTTCATTCTTTTCCTTCTCCGGTGGATTAAATTCAAGCCTTCAGTGTTGTTCATATTCCTTTCCTTGTTTCAAATGAATTCTCATGCAAGTAAACCTCTTAATCATTCACTTCTCGATATTCAATTGTTCCGGAGTGCTCAAGATATCTCGAAGATTCGTGTTTCCACTCTACATTCGTTCAACCTATTTTTAGATTGTTATCTCATTCAAGACATTTAATTCAACCGGCGCAATATCTCTTTTAAATCTTTTCAACGGTGTTTCTTTTGAATGGGCCCTAACCCACATGTCTTTTCCCAGGATCTTACCAGACTCTTCTATTTTCCCGGAGTTACTCTCAAATTCTTCTCCAAGTTTGGCATAAGAATGAATTATCATCAGTCATATGTCTTCCTACAAGATCGGTAAATTTTTTTTCATCGTTGGTTCAACCTTTCTATTCGTCATCCAGGAGTATTTCAACTGTTCATGGTGGTGTTTCTCTTTGTCATTCTCAAAACTTGAAGACAGAAGAAGAGTTTCTCTTCAATCTTATTCATTCTCTACAAGATTCATGATGCTAGCTTACTGCCATCCTCTCATAAATTGTTTTCGATTTTCAGAATTCTTTTCAACCATCTGGAGCAATTCAAGAGTCTTCTCGGCTTGATTATCCGGAGTCCATCATTTCAGGTTTATTCATTCCGGCTGTCAGCTATCATTCTCCAAATCTTACCGGTGCATCATTCAAGTATATTCTCTAATCAGTGCATGATCTCTTCGCTCTCTTGTATCTAGATGTCTCAAGTATCTTCGTTCTTTTCACGATTCTTACCCAGTGATTCATCCCTTTATTTCCTTCCTTTCCAATTCTTACGGTGGTTCATTCAAGAGTTCTCTTCCTTGGTTAGCATATCAATTTATTCGTTATTCCAAATTCTTACGGTGGTTCTTCCAAGATTTTGTCTTCCTTCGTTCATCATATCAATTTATTCGTTGTTTCAATCTGACCGATGATTCGTTGAAAACTTTCTCAAGTTTGCATGATATCTCTCTTAATCTTTTCTACGAGAATAAGTAGTATGCCAAATCCGTTGTTTGTCATCAATTTAAATTGGTGAAGGATACGCATAACGTAATCCTTATTCTTGTTCATCCAAGTGATTAATTCCCTATTCCGGAGGTTCAACAAAAAATTCTTGGGTTCAATAGCTCATCTTTCTTTTCCCAGAGTTCCTAGCTCTCGCAATTACATCACCATGGAGATTCATCTAAATCATTGCAACGCTTCATCCTTATTCTTTTCATCCTCCATTTCGTTTGATCATTATTTTATTACCGGAGTTCCTCATGGTGGTTCGCCAAGGATTCTTTTCATTCTTCAATTGTTTTTCAAGATATCTCTCGAAGCGATGATCCGCCAAGATATACTTCAAGTTTTCTTCTTCTCGCAATCCAGAGTGCATTCTTTCTTCCGTATCATTGGAGGTGGTATTATGTCATTCTTGATAATATGAGTTTATGTTTCATGATTCACATGTTGTTAAGAATGAGGTATTTTAAACCCATCAATCTCTTCTTTGGGGTTATCTTTGGTTATAGTTCACCTAAAGCCTTCCCTAAGGTTTGTTGCTATCTATGGTGCTCATAAATGACCCAAGTTCTTCATTATCCTGCCGGTGAAATAGCTTCTCGTCTCCTTGTAATATCAATCCAATCAAATCTTTTTCATGAGTGGCAAGTTGTCACCTCATAATTTTGAGATGTCCTCGATAAGTCCATATCAAGCTAATCCTTTTTGTTGTTGATAATCCAACAACTCCGTTCTAGCCTTTGTTGGAAGCGTGCGCATGCCAAGATCTTGTTTTCTACTTCGCTCATTCCATTCCATTCTCTCTTTTCCTCCGGAGGCATTGTGATGTTGCTCTCTTCTACCCTTCTTCTTGTTCTTGTCAGGACCTTGTTCTTTTCATGCTTATCCATTTAACCGGAGTGTTGTGCCCTCTTCTTTGGGGTTATCTTGGGTTATAGTTCACCTAAAGCCTTCCCTAAGGTTTGTTGCTATCTATGGTGCTCATAAATGACCCAAGTTCTTCATTATCCTGCCGGTGAAATAGCTTCTCGTCTCCTTGTAATATCAATCCAATCAAATCTTTTTCGTGAGTGGCAAGTTGTCACCTCATAATTTTGAGATGTCCTCTATAAGTCCATATCAAGCTAATCCTTTTTCTTGTTGATAATCCAACAACTCCGTTCTAGCCTTTGTTGGAAGCGTGCGCATGCCAAGATCTTGTTTTCTACTTCGCTCATTCCATTCCATTCTCTCTTTTCCTCCGGAGGCATTGTGATGTTGCTCTCTTCTACCCTTCTTCTTGTTCTTGTCAGGACCTTGTTCTTTTCATGCTTATCCATTTAACCGGAGTGTTGTTCCCTCTGCTCAAGTTCTTTTCATCTTATCAAGTCTTGCATAATTTTTCAATCGGAGTGCTGCTCGAAGTTGTTCTTCCTCGTTACTCTTCCCTACCGGAGTGCTTTCAACTTGGTTCTTCTTTGTTGCATAATTTCTTTCAATTGTTCAACCTCTCAAGGTTCGTGGTTTCACTCGTTTTTCAAAGAAGCAACTTAGTTTTACCTCTTCTTTTTCTCTTCCGTTTTTCCCTCCGGTGCCATTCTAGATCTCGGGATGAGATCCTCTCGTAGTGGTGGAGTGTTGTAACGCCTCCAGACCGATGTGCCAGGTGTCCTCCAATTATTTGTTGTTGTTGCCTTGTCATTTCTTTCGTGTCATGCATCTCATATCATGTCATCATGTGCATTTCATTTGCATACATGTTCGTCTCATGCATCCGAGCATTTTTCCCGTTGTCCGTTTTGCATTCCGGCGATCCTATGTCCTCCGGTGTCCCTTTCTACCTGTTTTCACGTGCGGGTGTGAAACGTTTTCGTATTGGACCGATACTTGTCATGCGGCCTTGGTTTACTACCGGTAGACCTCCTGTCATGTTTCGTACCATTTGGGCTTCGTTTGATACTCCAACGGTTAACCGAGGGACCAAAAAGGCCTCGTGTGTGTTGCATCCCAACACCCCTCCAAAATGGCCCAAAACCCACCTAAACCCCCTCCATCATCTTGGTCGCTCGATCACGATCGCGTGGCCGAAAACCGCGCCTCATTTGGACTCTCCTAGCTCCCTCTACCTATAAAAGAGCACCCCTCCCCGAAATTCCGGATCATTTCGCCGCTAACACTAGATCCCTTCGTCCTCGCGCCACCAGACAAACATCCCGCCGCCCGACACGTCCACCCCGCCGCCACGTCGTCCCGACCAATGGAGGCTCGCCACGTCGCCATCGCCGCCTCCCTCCTCCACTCAGGCGCCGCCACCTGGCCCGAACCGCCGCCTCTCCCACGCGGGCCCTGGAGGCCCAGATCCCCCCCGGCCCGGTGCGCCGCGCCCGTCGCCTGGTCGTCCCCGCCGCCTCGGGCGCCCCGCGCTGCCGTAGTTTCCCGTCGCCGGCCGCCCGCCATCTTGCCCCGCCGCCGTGCCTCGCCTTGAACCGCGCCGGCCGACGAGCTGACCGGCGCCGCCCACGCCTCGTCGCTTGCGGCACCTCCGCCGCCTCCACTCGTGGCGCCGCCTGGGTCCGGCCTCGCCGCCGTACCGCTCTCCAGAGCGCGCTGCCTCGCCGCCCAACTCCTCGCCGCCACCCGCCTCCGGCGACTGGAGCTCGCCGGAGTCTCCTCTCCGGTGGATCTGGAAAAGGTGGACCAGATCCACCACTCCGCCGATGCAAACGCCTCCGTCCAGATCCGGATTCCTCCGCCCTCCACGTCTCCGTCCCGGGTTGACTTTCTCGGAGAGGTCTAATGTTCGTCTCGACGAGTAAATCATTTCATCTCATTGCATCATTTTCATTTGAGCTCATCTTGATGCCCGAAATGTCGTTGGAAGAGGGCTATGTGATGATTATGTCAGATCTGTTTCAGCAAATGACCTTTTGTCATTTTTGCCATGATTAATGTGTGCATGCTATGATCCTGATCTCTACATGTGTTTTGATGAATGCCATGCCATCTTTACAGGCGTGTATGCCATGTATTTTTGTGATCTTTGTGGTGACTAGCACAAGCATGCAAAGTAGCTTAATCAATGATGCTGATTTCAGGGACTTAGAATTTCACTAAGTCCTTGTCCTGATATTGTTTTTATGCCATATGTTCTTGTTGTTTCCTAGTGATCCGTGCCTCTTTTTTGGATGATCAGTAAGGATTTTTTGTTAATATTGTGGTGCTATATCCATCCATGTCTTTGTTTGCATTTATGGAGCACCCTAGCTTGAGCCAATCGAGCTCTAATTTTGTTATAAAATGTTCCTGGCAGATTGTTAACATGTTTAGCGATTTTGCCGAGCTTGTTGTTGTTGATCCGTGCATGCTATGTTGTTGTTCTTGCCATGTCTAGCTTCTATGCCATGTCTTCTTGATGGGTGTATGCTTAGTTTTTCATGCAATGCCTCGTAGTGAGTGCATCGAGCTCGTAAACATGCCTACTCGTTATCTGTTTTGCCATGCTCTAGTTTTTCACTAAGTCTGAATCTGTTTATGTTTTTGCTATGTTCACATGTTCGCAAATGTATTTTATGATCCCTTTTGGCTCAAGGTCACTAAGGGACTTTTGTTATATGCTTAGATTAGCTTCATGCCATGCCTTGATTTGCCATAATATGTTCCTGTCGCATGTAGTTTTCGTGCTCTAAACATTGCTTCCTGATGATAAATTCCTGACATGCTGTTAATTTCACCAAGTCTGAAACCTGTTATCTTTTACACTTTTGCCATGCTTGTTTGAACCTGCTATTGATTGAATTAGCCGTAGCTCCGTGTTCATCTTTTGTCAAGCATCGTGAGTGGATCCCTACCATGTATTTTGTTGCCATGTTTGAGGGTTGTAGCATATTTATCCTGATGCATTTAGAAGGCTACTTGCTGTTTATCGCAGACCGGTGCCATATTTGTTTTGCTTGTCATTTCCAAACCGTGCATCCGATTCCGGTGATCTTTATATCGATTTCGACCGAAATAACCTCACCTTTCCAGCGGCACTCTTGGATTTGCAAGTTGAGGCCAGGTTCAAGCATTCCTTTCCAAATCATGCATATGCATCACATACCGCATCCCGCATATCATGCCATGTTCATGTGTTGGTTGTTTACTATGTTGTGTGCTTCTTTCCGGAGTTGCTTCTTCGGGTTGGTTCCGATAACATCGCGTTTATAAGGACCCGTTTGACTACGTCCATTTGTCTTCTTTATGGGCTCGTTCTTCTTCCTTGCTGGATTTCAAGCAAGATGACCATACCCTCGAAATCACTTCTATCTTTACTTGCTAGTTGCTCGCTCTATTACTATGCCTATGCCGCGATACCTACCAATTGCTTATCATACCTCCCATATTGTTAAGCCAAGCCTCTAACCCACCTTGTCCTAGCAAACCATTGTTTGGCTATGTTACCGCTTTGCTCAGCCCCTCTTATAGCGTTGCTAGTTGCAAGTGAAGATTGCAGTTTGTTCCATGTTGGAACATGGATATTTTGTAGGGATATCACAATATCTCTTATTTAATTAATGCATCTATATACTTGGTAAAGGGTGGAAGGCTCGACCTTATGCCTGGTGTTTTGTTCCACTCTTGCCGCCCTAGTTTCCGTCATATCGGTGTTATGTTCCCAGATTTTGCGTTCCTTACACGGTTGGGTTATAATGGGAACCCCTTGACAGTTCGCCTTGAATAAAACTCCTCCAGCAATGCCCAACATTGGTTTTACCATTCGCCACCTAGCCTTTTCTTTCCCATGGGTTCTCCAGACTCAAGGGTCATCTTTATTAAACCCCCCTGGGCCAGTGCTCCTCTGAGTGTTGGTCCGACCAAGTAGACTGCGGGGCCACCTCAGAGAAACTTGAGGTTTGGATTTACTCATAGGATGTCTCATCTGAGTGTGACCCAAGAACGAGATATGTGTAGCTCCTGTCGGGATTTGTCGGCACATTCGGGCGGTGTTGCTGGACTTGTTTTACCATTGTCGAGGATGTCTTGTAACCGGGACGCCGAGTCTGATTGGATTGTGGGAGAAGGAATATCCTTCATTGACCGTGAGAGCTTGTGATGGGATAAGTTGGGACTCCCCTGCAGGGATTGAACTTTCGAAAGCCGTGCCCGCGGTTATGGGCAGATGGGAATTTGTTAATGTCCTGTTGTAGAAAACCTGAAACTTAACTTAATTAAAATGCATCAACCGCGTGTGTTACCGTGATGGTCTCTTTCCGGCGGAATCCGGGAAGTGAACACGGTGTTGGAGTAATGCTTGACGTAGGTTGTTCTAGGATCACTTCTTGATCATAGTTTGTCGCTCGTGCCTTTGCCTTCTCTTCTCGCTCTCTTTTGCGCATATGTTAGCCACCAAATATGCTAGTCGCTTGCTGCAGCTCCACATCATACCTTTACCCTTCCTATAAGATTAAATAGTCTTGATCGCGAGGGTGTGAGATTACTGAGTCCCCGTGACTCACAGATACTTCCAAAACCAGTTTGCAGGTGCCGATGTTACCGAGTAGGTGATGCAACCAAGCTCAAGGAGGAGCTCGATGAAGATCTTGTCCTTTGTGTTGTACCGTTTCCAGTTGATCAGTAGTGGAGCCTAGTCGGGACGATCGAGGATCTGTGTAGCATTTGGGGTAGTCTTCTTTTACTTTGGTTTCATAGTCGGACCTTGAGTGTATTTGGATCATTGTAATGCTTTATTCATGTAATTGTGTGAAGTGGCGATTGTAAGCCAACTATGTAACTCTTTTCCTTATGTATTACATGGGTTGTGTGAAGATTACCTCACTTGCGACATTGCTTTCAATGCCGTTATGCATCTAAGTCGTGCTTCGACACGTGGGAGATATAGCCGCATCGAGGGCGTTATAGACCGCTATCCAGCATGCATCTATAGTATTAAGTTCAAAAGAATAGAGTAACGCTTTAAGCAAGATGACATGATGTAGAGGGATAAACTCATGCAATATGAAATAAACCCCATCTTGTTATCCTCGATGGCAACAATCCAATACGTGCGTTGCTGCCCCTACTCTCACTGGGAGAGGACACCGCAAGGTTGAACCCAAAGCTAAGCACTTCTCCCATTGCAAGAAAGATCAATCTAGTAGGCCAAACCAAACTGATAATTCGAATAGAATTGCAAAGATAACCAATCGTACATAAAAGAATTCAAAGAAGATTCAAATATTGTTCATGGATAAACTTGATCATAAACCCACAATTCATCGGTCTCAACAAACACACCGCAAAAGAAGATTACATCGAATAGATCTCCACAAGAGAGGGGGAGAACTTTGTATTGAGATCCAAAAAGAGAGAAGAAGTCATCTAGCTAATAACTATGGACCCGAAGGTCTGAAGTAAACTACTCACACTTCATCGGAGAGGCTATGGTGTTGATGTAGAAGCCCTCCGTGATCGATGCCCCCTCCGACGGAGCTCCGGAAAAGGCCCCAAGATGGGATCTCACGGGTATAGAAAGTTACGGCGGTGGAATTAGGGTTTTGGCTCCGTATATGGTTGTTCTGGGGTACGTAGGTATATATAGGAGGAAGAAGTTCGTCGGTGGAGCAACATGGGCCCCGTGAGGGTGGAGGCCGTGCTTGGGGGGGGGGGGGTAGGCGCCCCCCTACCTCGTGCCCTCTTGGTTGCTTTCTTGACGTAGGGTCCAAGTCCTCTGGATCATGTTCGTTCCGAAAATCACGTTCCCAAAGGTTTCATTCCGTTTGGACTCCGTTTGATATTCTTTTTCTGCGAAACTCTGAAATAGGCAAAAAAACAGCAATTCCGGGCTGGGCCTCCGTTTAATAGGTTAGTTCCAAAAATAATATAAAAGAGTATAATAAAGCCCAATAATGTCCAAAACAGGATATAATATAGCATGGAACAATAAAAAAATTATAGATACGTTGGAGATGTATCAAGCATCCCCAAGCTTAATTCATGCTCGTCCTCGAGTAGGTAAATGATAAAAACAGAATTTTTGATGTGGAATGCTACTTGGCATAATTTCAATGTAATTCTCTTAATTATGGTATGAATATTCAGATCTGTTAAATTCAAGACAAAAGTTCAATATTGACATAGAAATAATAATACGTGAAGAATACTAACTAAGCAATTATGTCTCTTCAAAATAACATGGCCGAAGAAAGTTAACCCTACAAAATCATATAGTCTGGCTATGCTCCATCTTCACCACATATAGTATTTAAATCATGCACAACCCCGATGACAAGCCAAGCAATTGTTTCATACTTTTGGTGTTCTCAAAACTTTTTCAATCTTCACGCAATACATGAGCGTGAGCCATGGACATAGCACTATATGTGAAATAGAATGGTGGTTGTGGAGAAGACAAAAAGGGAGAAGATAGTCTCATATCAACTAGGCATATCAACGGGCTATGGAGATGCCCATTAATAGATATCAATGTGAGTGAGTAGGGATTGCCAAGCAACGGATGCACTAGAGCTATAATATATGAAAGCTCAACAAAAAGAACTAAGTGTGTGTGCATCCAACTAGCATGCTCACGAAGACCTAGGGCATTTTGAGGAAGCCCATTATTGGAATATACAAGCCAAGTTCTATAATAAAAAATTCCCACTAGTATATGGAAGTGATAACATAGGAGACTCTCTATCATGAAGATCATGGTGCTTCTTTGAAGCACAAGTGTGGAAAAAAGGATAGTAGTATTGTCCCTTTTTAGGGCCTTCCTTTTTTATTTGGCCTTTCTCTTTTTTGGGACTGAGGGAGTCCTGGATTAGGGGGTATCCGGACGGCCGGATTATATCCTTTGGCCGGACTGTTGGACTATGAAGATACAAGATTGAAGACTTCGTCCCGTGTCCGGATGGGACTCTACTTGGCATGGAAGGCAAGCTTGGAAAGACGGATATGTAGATCTCCTTCCTTGTAACCGACTCTGTGTAACCCTAGCCCCCTCCGGTGTCTATATAAACCGGAGGGTTTTAGTCCATAGGACAACAACAATCATACCATAGGCTAGCTTCTAGGGTTTAGCCTCTTCGATCTCATGGTAGATCAACTCTTGTACTACTCATATCATCAAGAACAATCAAGCAGGACGTAGGGTTTTACCTCCATCAAGAGGGCCCGAACCTGGGTAAACATCGTGTCCCCTGCCTCCTGTTACCATCCGCCTTAGACGGACAGTTCGGGACCCCCTACACGAGATCCGCCGGTTTTGACACCGACATTGGTGCTTTTATTGAGAGTTCCTCTGTGTCGTCATCGTTAGGATTGATGGCTCCTTCGATCATCAGCAGTGATGCAGTCCATGGTGAGACTTTTCTCCCCGGACAGATCTTTGTATTCGGTGGCTTCACACTGCGGGCCAACTCGCTTGGCCATCTGGAGCAGATTGAGAGTTACGCCCCTGGCCACTAGGTCAGGTTTGGAAGCTTAAACTACACGGCCGACATCCGCAGAGATTTGATCCTCGACGGATTCGAGCCCGTGCCGAGCACGCCGCACGGTCACGATGAGCACGATTTAGCTCTACCATCGGACAGTGTTCAGGAGACCACACCGGCAACCGCTCCGACCCTTAATTCGGAGCCAATTGCGCCATCCATGGATGGGTGGATATTCCCCGCCACGGAGGCCGCATTCTCAGTGGCGATCGAGCCGAGTATCGACCTTACCCTTCACGGGAGCCGTGACTCCGAACTGCCGGATTCTTCCCCGGCCACGGACTCCGAACCGCCTGCGCCTGTGCCTATCAAATCCGACTGGGCGCCGATCATGGAGTTCACCTCCGCGGATTTCTTTCAGCACTTGCCCTTCGGCAACATACTAAACTCATTAAGGTCTCTCTCCTTGTCAGAAGAGTCCTGGCCGAACTATGTCTGGCAGGACTGGGATGCGGATGACGAAGAAATTCGCCGCCCACCCACCACCCACTTAATAGCCACTATCGATGATTTGACCGACACGCTCGACTTCGACTCCGTAGACATCGACAGTATGGACGACGATGCGGGAGACGAACAGGAACCACTGCCCACAGGGCACTGGACATCCACCTCATCATATGATATATACATGGTGGACACACCCAAAGAAGGCAATCACGACAGGATAGCGGAGGATGACCCCTCCAAGAAGCAACCCAAGCGCCGACGTCAGCGGCACCGCTCTAAGTCTCGCCAAAGCAAAAGTGGTGATACCGGCACAGGAGATAATGGCACTCCGGACAGTGCCGAAGATGACAACAATCCCCTCCAACAAGATTTAGAGCAGGAGGATGGAGAAGCCAGCCCTCCTGAGAGAGCGGCAGATGGAGAGGCAGAGGATGATAATTACATGCCTCCCTCCGAAGACGAGGCAAGCCTCGATGATGACGAATTTGTCGTGCTTGAGGATCCCGTCAAGCAAGAGCGCTTCAAGCATCGACTTATAGCCACGACAAATAGCCTTAAGAAAAAGCAACAGCAACTTCAAGCTGATCAAGATTTGCTAGCTGACAGATGGACTGAGGTCCTTGAGGCTGAGGAATATGAACTCGAACGCCCCTCCAAGAGTTACCCAAAGCGCAGGTTGCTACCCACAAAAACTTCCAGATCCACAAAAACGACCTTCAAAGGCGTCATACCAGGTGTAGAGGC
Organism: Triticum urartu; assembly: GCF_056163025.1. Taxonomy (NCBI): domain Eukaryota; kingdom Viridiplantae; phylum Streptophyta; class Magnoliopsida; order Poales; family Poaceae; genus Triticum; species Triticum urartu. The sequence goes on along the minus strand of NC_141879.1, from coordinate 409,838,040 downwards.
CCATTGCACAGGCTCAGTCACACTGGAAGTGGTCTTCGGATGCCCGGATAACTTCCGAAGCGAAGAGTTAATCTTCGATATAGTCCCGTTCCGCAGTGGCTATCATGCACTGCTCGGGCAAACCACATTTGCGAGATTCAATGCGGTACCGCATTATGCATACCTCAAGCTCAAGATGACAGGACCTCGGGGGGTCATCACAGTCAATGGAAACACAAAGCGCTCTCTCCGCACGGAGGAGCACACTGCGGCCCTCGCAGCAGAAGCACAAAGCAGCCTCTTCGGGCAATCCACCAGTTCGGTGATTAAACACCCGGACACCGTCAAGTGCGCCCGGAGTAATCTACAACAAGACTGCCTGGCACGCTCCGAGTTCACATAGCAATGCGGCCCCCACCCCAGTCCCCGCCAAACGGTGAAATCCATGCCACGCGTACATAATTACGCATTGAAAATACCATGGGCATAGGTGGGGGGCACGACTACGGCACACCCCAAAACGCGGCTCAACCGCACTAGGGACTTCCTGCCTTATTATTTTTTCTCTCTTTCAGGACTTTACTCTCTGGAAACCCCTCCGGCAGTATGATTATCGAACACACGATACAACAACCAAGGAGGCAGAAAGCTACGTTGCATCATGGAATTCCTAGGTGGTCTCCGATAACGAGTGAAATACCTGCTTTAAATACCATTCCTCAGCTTACCCTTGGAGGGGACATGTCAAATAGTCCTACTTTTTGCTTATCGCACTACTTGTATCATTCTGCTTCGACGCACCTTTTTGAATAAACAATGCATTCTCTATTCTTTTATATATATGTTCATTCATGACATTCAGCACCCGTACACTCTGGTAACGGCCAATACGCTAGGGGCTTAAGCGTACCCCATAATACGGCGTGAGAAGTCCGAACACTTTCGATAGTGCGGCACCCCAAACTTATAGCATTATATGCATCAGCTCCGAATCATGTCTTGGGTCAATAGTTGGGTTTGCCCAGCTCCCATGTTTTGGTACCTTACGTTTTGCTATATCGGCTAAGGTAGCACTGGGAGAACTACTGCGATTGTTCCCCGGTTCATCTGGGCAAGCACCTCAGTAGAGAAAGCTAAAACTGACTGTCATGATAAGGCGAGAGCCGGTCGCTGTTCGAGAGGTCTCGAGTCCCTAAAGACTTATGCCGCTTAGAGCGAGGAGTCGGCTTTGTCCGGCTTAAGGCGTGTATAGCACCCCGAATTCGGCCTTCCGAATACTAGGGGCTTCGCCAAAATTTAAAATTGTAGACTTCTATGGCTAAGTGAGAGTGATAAAGCATTATAGTCTAATTGCCTTGTTCGTTGTGCTGAGCACCTCCCTCGAAGGACCTAACAATGGGAACAAGAGTGCTCCGATTTATCCCGAACACCCCAGCACTCGTGGCATGGGGGCAGAAGCCGGCGACTGGCCATCTCTCAGATTTAATAAACAGCCGCACAGAAGGTAATAGTTTAAATTCAAACAAACGTTGCATAGCGCATATGAACAAGTTTTCATAATACAGGATCACACGAGCAAGTTCATTCAAAAATTACATCCTTTGCACACTCGTCCGCCACAAGACGGTCACCCTTCAGGACACCCTCATAATACATTTCGGGGTGGTGATGCTCCTTGCCCTGCGGCGGCCCCTCCTTCACCAGCTTCTCGGCGTCCATCTTGGCCCAGTGCACCTTCGCAAGGGCAAAAGCCCAGCGTGCACCTTCGATGCAGATGGACCGCTTTATGACTTCCAGCCGTGGGCAGGCATCCACAAGCCGCCTCACCAGGCTGAAGTAGCTGTTGGGAAGGGAGTCGCCAGGCCACATCCGGACTATAAGGCCCCTCATGGCCTGTTCGGCCGCCTTGTGCAGCTCGACCAGTTGCTTTAGCTGGTCGCTCACAGGCATCAGGTGTTCAGTCCCAGTATACTGAGACCAGAACAACTTCTCCATCGAGCTTCCCTCCTCGGCCTGGTAATACTTCGCGGCATCCGACACACTGCGGGGCAAATCTGTGAAAGCTCTTGGAGAGCTCCGGTCTCGGGTAAGTAACAAGTAATTTACTTTCACATGCTTGCTTTGCATATTGAAGGCCTTACCGCCCGCTATCTTCCTCATCGCTTCAATTTCATGGAGGGCCTTTTGGGCTTCAGCCTTGGCATGCTTTGTGCTCTCGAGGGTCACGGCAAGCTCGGACTCTCGCATCTTCGAGTCAAGCTCCAAAGCCTCGTGCTTCTTCACGAGAGCCTGGAGCTCTTGCTGCACCTCGCCCACTCGTGCCTCTTGTTTTTCCCGCTCGGTGCACTCCTTGGCCTCTTTGTTTTCGGCCTCGGACAGCGCTTGCTTCAGGGTCGCCACTTCGGCCGTGGCCCCTGGCACATCCATGATGATCCTATCATTTTGCAACCGCATCTTTATATATATATACATACAAGGCATTACTTACCTTTGTTCTCCTCGAGCTGCCTCTTGGCAAGACCGAGCCCTTTCTCAGACCGCTCGAGGTTCTGCCTCAGTGCAGCGACCTCCGCAGTCAATGCGGCACAGGTCAGCAGCGAAGCCTGCATATGCATATAGACATACTTATTTCAGACTCCTGCAGATATTATTTGATCCTCTATTCGGCTTTTCTTTGTGAACACCAAACAGAGCATCAGGGGCTACTGTCTATGCGGTAATATTTTCCCATATTTTTAATACTTACCTCAAAGCTTGTTAGAAGGCTGGCATAGGCTTCAGTCAGTCCACTCTTGGCAGACTGAACCTTCTTGATCACCGCACTCATAATAGTGCGGTGCTCTTCATCGATGGAAGCGCCGCGAGGCGCTCCCAGCAGGTTGTCCGGTGCCTCTGGATGGACAGAGGTCACCGGCACGGGTGGCTTGCCCCTCTTGGAAGGGGCCGCCTGCCGGAGTCTGGAACCACTGGAGGTTCTGGCGCGGCGTTCGGCTGGGGGCCGAACTTGGAGCCCTTGGGAGTCTTGCTCCCTTCGCGCTTGGAGTGTGGAAGGTCGCCTCGAGGCGCCTCCGGGACTATCTCCCCCCCGGCTCGGTGCCCCTTGAGACAGTACCTCGACATCGTCTGTAGGGCGAGGAGAGGAGGCGGTTGGAAGAGTATCACTATTGATATCCGACGAGTCCAAGGAACCGTCCAACGAGGATACGTCGATACGGGCTCGGGGTGGACTGCATAATCATATTCGACGTTAGGAGAAGCAGTGCAACAAAAGTATGCTATGAGTTACTCTGGTATCCAAATACTTACGACTTCGCCAAGGGCTTGGCCCTGAGTAACCACTCATCTTTACCATCGGCGGCGGTGGTGGAACAGTCCGGAAGGAGAGTCCTTCCCTTCTTGGACCCTTTGGCCTCCCCGGTTGGGGCAGCCTTCCTTTTCTTGTCTCCCCCGGTTGGAGGGCGAGAATCTTCATCTTCCTCCTCGTTTTCACGGGAGGAGTGCGTCTCGGAGTTATCGGACAATGAGTCCGATACCACCTGGTGCTGGGAACTCTTTCAGGTTCCCGTGGCCTTCTTCTTGGTCTTCTCCGGCACCTCATAAGGAGCCGGAGTCCGCATCTCCGTCAGGAGAGCATCTACATGGTCTTCGGGCAGAAGGGCCGGACAGTTAATCTGCTCCGATGTCTCCACCCAGTCCTGTCAAAGGCATGGGAGCTCAGACCCCGCACGTGGTTAAGCTATGGGAAATAAAAACCCTACCAGATGTACAGAACTTACCGGATTCGCAGGGCGCTTCGCGCTTAGCCCGCGGTCATCGGTAAGAGAAGGGGGGACCTCGGCGCCCTTGAACATCACCTTCTAGACGTCCTTATGCATCGTGTCAAAGAGCTCGCGTATAGTCTGGTGCTGGGCCAGGTCGAACTCCCATAAGTTGAAAGCCCGTTGTTGACATGGGAGGATCCGACGGAAGAGCATGACCTAGACTATGTTGACAAGCTTAAGTTTCTTGCTTATCATGTTCCGGATACACTTCTGGAGTCCGTCCAGCTCCACCGATGAGCCAGGACAGGCCCTTCTCCTTCCAGGAAGTGAGCCGCATGGGGATTCTGGATCGAAACTCGGGGGCCGCCACCTGGTTGGTGTCGCGCGGCTCGGTGATGTAGAACCACCCCAATTGCCACCCCTTTGTGGTCTCGACGAAGGATCCCTCGAGCCATGTAACGTTGGGCATTTTGCCCACCATGGCTCCACCGTGTTCCGCTTGTTGGCCGCCTACTACCTTCGGCTTGATATTGAAGGTCTTCAGCCACAGGCCGAAGTGGGGCCGGATGCGGAGAAAAGCCTCGCACACGACGATGAACGCCGAGATGTTGAGGATGAAATTCGGGGCCAGATCATGGAAGTCCAGCCCATAATAGAACATAAGGCCACAGACGAATGGATGGAGGGGAAACCCCAGTCCGCAGATGAAGTGGGGGAGGAAAACCACCCTTTCGTAAGGTTCCGGGGTAGGGACGATCTGCCCCGCGGCTGGCAGCCGGTGCGTGATATCCGCGGCTAAGTATCCGGCCCCATGTCGTTTTTTATGTACCCCTCCGTGACGGAGGAGACCATCCACTTGCGTCCCGCTCCGGACATGTTTGGAGAGAGTTGAGGAGAAGGATGTGGACTTGGGCGCTGGAGCTCGAGTGCGTGAGAATGGATGAGCAAGGAGGAACAAGGCATGGGTAGAAAAAGGTGAAACCTTATCCCTTTATAAGGGCGGACAAAAACTATGCACCCCCACCAGCCTGGTAAAACTCACTTATCCCCCGAGCGCCGTAATTCATGATGCGGTTGGGTTACCCACATCCGTATTGACGGGAATCCCATAATAAGGGAACACGATCTCTGCTTCGACAAGACGTGCCAAGGAAACCGCCTCGCGAAACACGCTGAGATAGGTTATGAAAAACGATTCGAATAAAGACCTGGCTATGCTGTGATGTCACGCTACGGGGTACATCAGCAGATTAGATTTGTGGAAATATTATTCTCTCTATGGTGGTATGTGGAACTTGTTTTGCAGAGCCGGACACGATCCTCATGTTCAAAATCTTCTATGAAGTATTCGGAGGAGGAACCTACCTTGCAATGCCGAAGACAATCTGCGCGCCGGACTCATCGTCATTGATGCCTCGTTCAGGGGCTACTGATTGAGTCCTAGATTAGGGGGTATCCGGACAGCCGGATTATATCCTTTGGCCGGACTGTTGGACTATGAAGATACAAGATTGAAGACTTCGTCCCGTGTCCGGATGGGACTCTCCTTGGCGTGGAAGGCAAGCTCGACAATACGGATATGTAGATCTCCTTCCTTGTAACCGACTCTGTGTAACCCTAGCCCCCTCCGGTGTCTGTATAAACCGGAGGGTTTTAGTCCGTAGGACAACAACAATCATACCATAGGCTAGCTTCTAGGGTTTAGCCTCTTTGATCTCGTGATAGATCAACTCTTGTACTACTCATATCATCAAGAACAATCAAGCAGGACGTAGGGTTTTACCTCCATCAAGAGGGCCCGAACCTGGGTAAACATCGTGTCCCCTACCTCCTATTACCATCTGCCTTAGACGCACAGTTCGGGACCCCCTACCCGAGATCCGCCAGTTTTGACACCGAGAGGGACAATCCTCTATGAATGATGATCATCACACTTCTATTTATTTACAACTCAATGATTACAACTCGATACTAGAACAAAGTATGACTCTATATGAATGTGTAACACCCACGATGCGGCTATATCTCCCACGTGTCAGAGCACGACTTAGAGGCATAACCGCATAGTAGGCATGTCGCAAGAGGGGTAATCTTTACACATCCCATGTACTGAATAAGAAGGGATAAAGAGTTGGCTTACAATCGCCACTTCACACAATACATAAATATAGCATTACATCATCCGGAATACAATCAAGGTCTGACTATGGAACCAAATAAGGAAAGACAACCCCTAATGCAAAAGATCCCCGATCACCCCGACTGGGCTCCACTACTGATCAACTGGAACGAAACAACACAACGAACACGATCTTCATCGGGCTCCCACTTGAGCTCAGTTGCGCCACTTGCACTGGTATCATCGGCACATGCAACTGGTACGGGGACTCAGCAATCTCACACCCTCGCGATCAAGACTATTTAAGCTTATGGGTAGGAAAAAGGTAGTGAGGTGGATCTGCAGCAAGCTCTAGCATATATGGTGGCTAACATACGCAACTGAGAGCGAGAAGAGAAGCAAACACGATCATGAACTAGAAGTGATCAAGAAGTGATCCTGAATCTACTTATGTTCAAGCATAACACCAAAACCGTGTTCACTTCCCGGACTCCGCCGGAAAGAGACCATCACGGCTACACACGCTGTTGATTCATTTTAATTAAGTTAAGTGTCAGGTTTTCTACAACCGGATACTAACAAATTCCCATCTGCTCATAACCACGGGCATGGCTTTCAAAAGTTCAAACCCTGCAGGGGTGTCCCAACTTAGCCCATCACAAGCTCTCACGGTCAAAGAAGGATATTCCTTCTCCCAGGAAGACCCGATCAGGCTCGGAATCCCGGTTACAAGACATTTCGACAATGGTAAAACAAGACCAGCAAGACCGCCCGATGTGCCGACATCCTTATAGGAGCTGCACATATCTCGTTCTCAGGGCAACACCGGATGAGCAATCCGTACAACTAAAACCAAGCCTCAAGTTTCCCCGAGGTGGCGCTGCAAGGGGCTCTAGTTCGGACCAACACTTAGACAAGCACTGGCCTGGGGGGTTAAAATAAAGATGACCCTTGAGTCTGTAGAACCCAAGGGAAGGTGACAGGTTGTTAGTGCAAATGTAAAACCAAGGTTGGGCCTTGCTGGAGGAGTTTTATTCAAGGCGAACTGTCAAGGGGTTCCCATTATAACCCAACCGCATAAGGAACGCAAAATCAAGGAACATAACACCGGTATGACAGAAACTAGGGCGACAAGAGTGGAACAAAACACCAGGCATAAGGCCGAGCCTTCCACCCTTTACCAAGTATATAGGTGCATTAAAGTAAACAAGATATAATAATGATATCCCAATAGTAATCCATGTTCCAACATGGAACAAACTTCATCTTCACCTGCAACTAGCAACGCTATAAGAGGGGCTGAGCAAAGCGGTAACATAGCCAAACAATGGTTTGCTGGGACAAGGTCGGTTAGAGGCTTCACATGGCAATATGGGAGGCATGATATAGCAAGTGGTAGGTATCGCAACATAGCAAAAGAGCGAGCAACTAGCAAGCAAAGATAGAAGTGATTTCGAGGGTATGGTCATCTTGCCTCCAAAGTTCTCCGAGTTGACATAAGCTTGATCCTCGTAAGTGTACTCAACGGGTTCCTCGAACACGTAATCGTCTCCCGGCTCTACCCAAGGCAAGAACACAAGCAAAAGAAACCACAATCAACCACGGTGCAATGCGCAAGCAACATGATGCAAAACATGGCATGATATGCGGGATGTAATATGCAATGCATATGCGTGCTCCGGAAGGAAAATAATGAACCAGGCCTCAACATGGAAAACCAAGTGCGCTGCTCGAAAGATGAGTTGATTTTAGTCGAAATCGATATAAAGATCACCCGAATCGGATGCACGGTTTGCAAATGGCAAGCAAAACAATAATGGCATAATCCTGCGATTAACAACACGATGTCATATAAAATGCAACAAGAAACTAAGCTACTACACTCTAACATAGCAACAAAGCACATGGCAGTGATCTACTCAAGATGCTTGACAAAAGATGAACACTGAGCTACGGCTAAATCACACAATAGCAGGTTCAAACAAGCATGGCAAAAGTGCAAAAGATATCAGCTTCACAGACTTAGAGAAAATAACATGCCAGGAATTAACATGAGGAAGCAATGTTTAGAGCAAGATAACAGCATGCTATAGGAACATGACATAGCAAAGCAAGGCATGGAATGAATCTACTCAAATCATATAACAAAAGTCCCTTACTGACCATAAGCCAAAAAGTATCAGAAGATATAATGGCACCCATGTAAACATCGCAAGTTTCATTAACAGATTCAGACTTAGCAGAAAACTGGACATGGCAAAAAACAGAGTTATGAAGGCATGTTTGCGAGCTCGATGCACTCAACACAAGGCATTGCATGACAAGCTAATCATACTACCAGCAAGAAGACATGTTCAAGAAGCTAACCATGGCAAGAACCATCTCATAGCATGCATGGATCAACTACAACAACCTTGGCAAAATTGATTAACACGTAAACAATCTGCCAGGAACATTTTATAGCAAAAGTAGAGCAAGGTTGAGTCATGCTAGGATACTCCACAAATGCAAATAAGGACATGGATGGATAGAGCAGAACCATATGTCCAAACAATCCTTACTGAACATACTCAAAAGAAGCATGGATCTCTCTGTAGCAACATGAATACATGGCATAAAAATAACATCAGGGAAATGACTTAGTGAAAATCTAAGTCCCTGAAAACAGTAATATTACGAGAGCTACTTTCCATGCTTGTGCTAGTAACCACATTGATCAAAAAAATACATGGCATACACGCCTGTAAAGATGGCATGGCATAGCCCAAAACACATGTAGAGCTCACAACCATATGGAGCACACAATAATCATGGAAAAAATGACAAATGCTCAAACTCTGCTAAGAAACAGGAACTAACATTATGAAGCACTCTTGCAAAAGCAATTTGGGCATCAAGATGGACTCAAACAAGCACGGTGCAATGGAACAAAATGAAGAGGACATCCTAACGAACATTTGGACATATAATACACTCCAAATGGACACACATGCATAGAGTTATGACAGGATGAAATATGCATCAGAATGTTAGGGACTTAGCCAAATTTTGAAAAAAAAGAGGGCGAGCGGTGGACAGTAAAACAGCGCCTAGTCGAGGGATAAGGCGGGGGCGCGCTCACCATGGGCCTGGCCCAGGTCGACCGCCAGGAGGAGGCAGGTCGGCGCTGAGGCTATGGCCCATGCACGGGGCCCATACGGAGGGTCAACGGGGGCGCGCAGATTGGGCTCCTCCCGATCCCGCACGACGGCGGCGGCATGGTCGCCGGATCCGGGCGAGGGCGGCGGCCTCGCTGGATCCCAGCGCGAGGACGACGAAGGGACGGCGCGGGTTGCCCGACGGAGGCGAGTGCAGTCGGCGACGGAGGAGAGGAGCTCGGGGCGGCGGACGGGCGCCGGCGGGGCCGGCGACGAGGTCGGAGGACGCCGGGCGGCGGCGACCTCGTCGGAGAAGCTGTGGTGGCGCGCGGGCCTGGCGACGGAGATGCGCGGGCCAGGAGGCGCGGTGGTGCGGGCTTCGGGGGCCCCGCGCGGGCCCTGGCGGGCCGGCGGGTGAGGCGCGGCGGCGGGGACGTCCGGCGTGACGTGGTAGGCTGTGATTCGCCGGTGGCAGCGGCACGGACGCATCCGACTCGGACGGACATGTCCGGTGGCGCGACGAGAGGGAGAGCTAGGGTTAATCCACGAATTTTGGACGGGGAGGACAAATATATAGGTAGAGGGAGCTAGGAGAGTCCAAATGAGGTGCGGTTTTCGGCCACGCGATAGTGATCGAACGACCGAGAGGATGGAGGGGATTTTGATGGGTTTGTGGGCTGACTTGGAGGGGTGTTGGGCTGCAACACACACGATGCCTTTATGGTTCCCCGATTAACCGTTGGAGTATCAAACGGACTCCAAATGGCACGAAACTTGACATGCGGTCTACCGGTGGTGAACCAAGGCCGCTTGGCAAATCTCGGTCCATTCCGAGAACCTTTAACACCCGCTCACGAAAAGAGGCAAAAGGGGGCGCCAGAGGACATAGGAGTGCTGGATTGCAAAACGGACAACGAGGAAGATGCTTGGATGCATGAGACGAACACGTATGCAAATGCGATGCACATGATGACATGATATGAAATGCATGAAACGCAAACAAATGACAAGGCAACAACAGCGAATAACTAGAAGACACCTGGCGCAATGGTCTCGGGGCGTTACAGAATCCCTCCGGCGGTATACGGGGATAGCAATGATGCATGAGTGACTTGTACGAAAGAATTATGAACAATGGCTTTGCCACAACTAAAATGTCAACTACATGATCATGCAAAGCAATATGACAATTATGGAGCATGTCATAGTAAATGGAACGGTGGAAAGTTGCATGGCAATATATCTCGGAATGGCTATGGAAATGCCATGATAGGTAGGTATGGTGGCTGTTTTGAGGAAGGCATATGGTGGGTGTATGATACCGACGAAAGGTGCGCGGTATTAGAGAGGCTAGCAATGGTGGAAGGGTGAGAGTGTGTATAATCCATGGACTCAACATTAGTCATAAAGAACTCACATACTTATTGCAAAAATCTATTAGTTATCGAAGCAAAGTAGTACGCGCATGCTCCTAGGGGGATAGATTGGTAGGAAAAGACCATCGCTCGTCCTCGACCGCCACTCATAAGGAAGACAATCAATAAATAAATCATGCTCCAACTTCTTCACATAACGGTTCACCATATGTGCATGCTACGGGGATCACAAACTTCAACACAAGCATTTCTCAAATTCACAACTACTCAACTAGCACGACTCTAATATCACCATCTCCATATCTCAAAACAATTATCAAGTATAAAACGTCTCATAGTATTCAACACACTCATAAGAAAGAAAGAAAAATAATCTTGAATGCCTAACATAATTAAAGCAAATTACCACTCTGTTTTGTAGGACTCTCAAAATAATCTAAGTGAAGCATGAGAGAACAATAGTTTCTATAAAACAAATCCACCACCTTGCCCTAAAAGATATAAGTGAAGCACTAGAACAAAAACAATATAACTCAAAAGATATAAGTGAAGCACATAGAGCATTCTAACAATTTCCGAATCATGTGTGTCTCTCTCAAAAGGTGTGTGCCGCAAGGATGATTGTGTAAAACTAACAAATAAAGCCTCAAATAATACAAGACGCTCCAAGAAGAACACATATCATGTGGTAAATAAAAAAATAGCTCCAAGTAAAGTTACCGATGGAAATAGACGAAAGAGGGGATGCCTTCCGGGGCATCCCCAAGCTTGGGCTTTTAGGTGTCCTTAGATTATCTTGGGGTGCCATGGGAATCCCCAATCTTAGGCTCTTTCCACTCCTTGTTCCATAATCCATCAAATCTTTCACCCAAAACTTGAAAACTTCACAACACAAAACTTAAAGTAGAAAATCTCGTGAGCTCCGTTAGCGAAAGAAAACAAAACACCACTTCAAGGTACTGGAATGAACTCATTATTTATTTATATTGGTGTTAAACCTACTGTATTCCAACTTGTCTATGGTTTATAAACTATTTTACTACCCGTAGATTCATCAAAATAAGCAAACAACACACGAAAACAGAATCTGTCAAAAAGAGAACAGTCTGTAGTAATCTGTAGCTAACGCAAGTTCTGGAACCCCAAAAATTCTAAAATAAATTTCTGGACGTGAGGAATTTATCTATTAATCATATGAAAAAGGAATTAACTAAATATCACTTTCCAAATAAAAAAGGCAGCAATTCTCGTGAGCACTAAAGTTTCTGTTTTTTACAGCAAGATTAAAAAGACTTTCCCCAAGTCTTCCCAACGGTTCTACTTGGCACAAAAACTAATTAAACACAATAAACACAACCAAAACAGAGGCTAGATAAATTATTTATGACTAAACAGGAGCAAAAAGTAAGTAATAAACATAAAATTGGGTTGCCTCCCAACAAGCGCTATCGTTTAACGCCCCTAGCTAGGCATAAAAGCAAGGATAGATCTAGGTATTGCCATCTTTGGTAGGAAATCCATAAGTGCCTCTTATAATAGATTCATATGGTAATTTAATTTTCTTTCTAGGGAAGTGTTCCATTCCTTTCCTTAATGGAAATTGGAATCTAATATTCCCTTCCTTCATAATTGCACCAATTATTCTAAGGAAAGGTCTACCAAGAATAATAGGACATCAAGGATTGCAATCTATGTCAAGAACAATAAAATCTAAGGGCACATAATTCCTATTTGAAAAAATAAGAAAATCATTAACTCTTCCCATAGGTTTCTTAATAGTTGAATCCACAAGGTGCAAGTTTAAAGAGCAATCATCAAAATCATGGAAACCTAGCAAATCACACAAAGTCTTTGGAATCGTGGAAACACTAGCACCCAAATCACACAAAGCATAACATTCATGATCTTTAGTTTTTATTTTAATAGTAGGTTCCCACTCATCATAATTTTTTCTAGGGATAGAAACTTCCAACTCAAGTTCTTCTTCATAAGATTGCATCAAAGCATCAACGATATGTTTGGTAAAGGCTTTATTTTGACTATAAGCATGAGGAGAATTTAGCACGGATTGTAACAAGGAAATACAATCTATCAAAGAGAAATTATCATAATTAAATTCCTTGAAATCCAAAATACTGGGTTCATTGATATTTAAAGTTTTGACCTCTTCAATCCCACTTTAAACAATTTTAGTATCAAGATCTAAAGACTCCGAATTTTTGGAATGCCTTCTAGGTAAAGGTGGATCATATTCAGTCCCATCATTATCAAGAGTCATACTGCAAAACAAAGATTTAATAGGGGACACATCAATAACTTTTAGATCTTCATCTTTATTATCCCCAAAATTTTCTGGCTTAGTGATCATCTTATTAACCAAGGTGGCCTGCTTATCTGAGACTTCAGCTATTAACTTCTCAAGGTGAGCAATATGAGATTTAAAACCATCAAATTCTTTAGTCATATCATCGAGCTCTTTATTCATTGAACCGATAAAGCTTTTTTGTTCCTTCAGCTCATTTCTAAAGAAATTATTATGCTAAAATTGTAAGACCATAAAACTCCGGACGTTGCTTTCGATCTCTTCTAACCTTTTAAGGTGATGATCACCAAATCTAGGTAGAGCCATCGTGACAAGCAAGCAATCCAACACACAAGCAAACAATAGACGGGCAAAAAGAGGCAAATAGAGAAAGAGAAGGAGGACGGAGAGAGAGGGCGAATAAAACGGCAAGGGTGAAGTGGGGGAGAGGAAAACGAGAGGCAAATGGCAAATAATGTAATGCGGGAGATAAGGGTTTGTGATGGGTACTTGGTATGTTGACTTTTGCGTAGACTCCCCGGCAATGGTGCCAGAAATCCTTCTTGCTACCTCTTGACCACTGCGTTGGTTTTCCCTTGAAGAGGAAAGGGTGATGCAGCAAAGTAGCGTAAGTATTTCCCTCAGTTTTTGAGAACCAAGGTATCAATCCAGTAGGAGGCCACGCACGAGTCCCTCGCACCTACACAAACAAATAAAATCCTCGAAACCAACGCAATAAAGGGGTTGTCAATCCCTTCACGGTCACTTACAAAAGTGAGATCTGATAGATATGATAAGATAATATTTTTGGTATTTTTATGATAAAGATGCAAAGTAAAGAAATAAAAATAAACGGAAAAGGAAATAGCTTGTTGACGGAAGATTAATATGATGGAAAATAGACCCCGGGGCCATAGGTTTCACTAGTGGCTTCTCTCGAGAGCATAAGTATTACGGTGGGTAAACAAATTACTATTGAGCAATTGACAGAACTGTGCATAGTTATGAGAATATCTAGGTATGATCATGTATATAGGCATCATGTCTGAGACAAGTAGATCGACTCCTGCCTGCATCTACTACTATTACTCCACACATCGACTGCTATCCAGCATGCATCTAGAGTATTAAGTTCAAAAGAATAGAGTAACGCTTTAAGAAAGATGACATGATGTAGAGGGATAAACTCATGCAATATGAAATAAACCCCATCTTGTTATCCTCGATGGCAACAATACAATACGTGCCTTGCTGCCCCTACTGTCACTGGGAAAGGACACCGCAAGCTTGAACCCAAAGCTAAGCACTTCTCCCATTGCAAGAAAGATCAATCTAGTAGGCCATACCAAACTGTTAATTCAAAGATACTTGCAAAGATAACCAATCATACAAAAAAGAATTCAGAGAAGATTCAAATATTGTTCATAGATAAACTTGATCATAAACCCACAATTCATCGTCTCAACAAACACATCGCAAAAGAAGATTACATCGAATAGATCTCCACAAGAGAGGGGGAGAACTTTGTATTGAGATCCAAAAAGAGAGAAGAAGCCATCTAGCTAATAACTATGGACCCGAATGTCTTAAGTAAACTACTCACACTTCATCGGAGAGGCTATGGTGTTGATGTAGAAGCCCTCTGTGATCGATGCCTGTTGGAGATATGCCCTAGAGGCAATCATGTATGATGATATTTCCTATGTGTTTATGAATAAATATAGTCCTTGGACATTATCAATGATGTGTATCAGCAAGTACGTGACTTGTTTGTGGGACTATGCATTGTATGATGACTGTCCTACAAGGTCCCTAGTCGAAAGTGCTGTGTGGACGCGCAGCCAACTAGACTAGCATATGACACGGTCGATGGCTTGGTCTCACTAGACATGGAGCATTGGATGCTAACCGGATAATATGTACTTGGAAGGATCTGGTCGGATTCGATGTAGTCGGATCCGAGTCAAGATAAGGTCCAAGTCGGACAGACCCAACTATGAGACGCAGCGATATGTCATCTGTGAGTCTCTAGTACAACATATGTTCTATGTCCTAAGACCTGAGCTGACGCATGTACTCGAGATGGTGATAGACATGCTTTGGGCCGACCAAAAAGTACTCCGTAATTGGGTAGTTATAAAGGTAGGTTTCGGGTTTGTCCAGAACCATGCTGCGAGACGTGGTCGAGCAAGATGGGATTTACCCCTCCGATCAGGAGAGATATACTATGGGCCACTCGTGTGATCCGACCAGGATAAGCATGGCATTGCGACAAGGATTATGAGATTATCCGGTTTGTGGTCGGCATCACTGGAACGAGAAAGAGGTTGGGCTAGCACAAGGATGACAGACTCTCCTTGAGCTCGACAACATATATCGTGTGGCAAAAGGAATGGAAGTGTGATGTAATGGTTCGCTAACCAGCTTCATAGTCTACTTGGTGTTCGGCATGCCTTGCTAGAGGCCGCTACCAACCGTGCAGTTCGGAGGTGATCCGAACTACGACCAAGCCGACTTGAACCTAAGGGGTCGCACGCTTAAGGGAAGGAACCTACGTGGTCGGATCCGAGGACACTGGTCGGATGTGATCTGAATTGTATTCGGATTGTGGCCGAGTAGACTTATGGGCTTTAGGGTCCGTGCGAGGCCCAAGTGTTGAGCCCATGATGGAAGCCTATATATATATATAGTGGAGGTGCCGCACACTCACGCGGTTGATCGCTTCGGCACTGTCACTAGGGTTTGCATGTGTTGCGAATAGACACCTCCACTTGCCACCGGTTGTGTGATCAGACCTAGCAGTCCGCCGCACGACGTTCCTCCTGCACGTGTGGATACTGTTAGAGGCGGTGCACTTGCGCCGCTCCGGCGAACCTGTACGTGGGAATCGACCACTGGTTGTACGAGGGAGATCGTACGAGGAGGAGATGATCCACGCGGACGCGCTGCCCCAACTCTTCTTCCGCTGCACGGCACTGCACGTCTAGTGGTAACGAACTATGATCCATCTCCCGTAGCATGTTCTTGGTTGTTCTGCGCGCAGGAAATTTTAATTTGCAATCGACGCACCCTACCATAGATCCCAACAGTGGTATCAGAGCCTCTGCTATAGGATTTGGATTCAGATCATATGCATATTAGATATGTGGAGGAAATAGATGAGATCTGTTGTTGTTGATAAGAATGGTTGTGTGCACGGTTGATGAGATCAACTGCACGTAGGGAGCGATGTGACTATATTTTCTGTTGATTGGGATCGATGAGGTCGTGACACGATCTACCCCTACCGGTCGGTTATCCACCATCGGGGTTAACAGTGAAACGTAAATCCGAATCGGATTCGCGATGATCGATGAGATCGGTCAGATCAGAGAATTCGGCGTGACGGACTTCAGATGTGATCTGTGATTTCCGAAAACGTAGCGGGACCGCCGTGTGCGTAGCGCCTTGTATTTTGTACACGATCACTCAAACCGGTAGAATACGATTCTATGCATAACTTTATTTTGCAGGGTTTGATGTGAATAGTATGGCTCATGTTTATGTGATGCATGTGTGTAAATTATACATGGCCTGCGTGTCATGTTTGGCAGCCGGCAGGAGCCAAAGTGCTGTCATTATATTGTATAATGACCTGCGTGTCGACTTGTGACTCTATGTAAAATTCATTACTAGTTGTAGTAGTTGGACAATAGAGAGAAGGTTGGTGGCTTGGCGTCCCAGCGTGACAAACAATATGGAGTTTCTAGATGGTCATCGGAGTTGGAGCCGACCTGGAAGAACATCCATGAAGGAGCCATACTATTTCACAATATGTATTTATTTGTGATTGTTATGCTTCCTTGTTTTCTATGCATGTTAAAATGGTAGAAAGATCCCTCATGAATATCAAGCGAATTGCCATCCCCGATGTTGCACCTTCGCACGTCAAGTACGTCTAGTAGTGGGCTCATAAAATTGGGGTGCTGCTAGGTGTCCTTGAACTGAAGGGTTCGTGTCGGACATGGACATGCACTGCATTAGGTTGACTTGACAAGTCTATCAAAACGGTTTTGGGCCTTGTGGCAAAAGAGGTCGGGAGCCGGGGTATGAGATACCTACCCGTCCGACAGGAGTCATATAGAGATACGATTAGCAAGGAGTTGCTTACCGGATAGGCATGTTGTCTGGCAGTGATGCTAAAGCTCACTAGTCGCATGTGCTAGTCGGATCCTGAATCACTGAGAGTTTGCGGACGGATGCTGACTTCAGTGGGAGTATTCTTGTTTAAGGCTAGAATTACTCTGCATAAACACATTGCTTAGTGATTGCATATTTTTCTGTTGTAGATCATTGGCACCACCTCCTCAACCCAACTTTGCATTGAAATCAATTCTAGAAAAGGATAAAGTGAATGGAACAAACTTTACTACCTGGTATAGAAATTTGAGAATTGTTATCAAGCATGATAAAAAGGAACATGTTCTAGATGATCCACTTCCAGAGGAACCTGCCGATAATGCTAGTACCACAACCAATAATGCCTACCAAAAACTCGTTGATGAATCAAACGAGATCAGCTGCCTCATGCTGGCTTGTATGGAGCCCGATTTGCAGCAGCATTTCAAAGACGTTGGGGCTTTCGATATGATCGAGTCTCAAGAGCATGTTTCAGGTGCAGGCTAGGACCGAAAGGTTCAACGTCTGACGATCCTTGATGGATTGTAAGCTGAAGGAAGGTGATCCACTGAGCCCGCATGTGATCAAGATGATCGGATATGTGCAAGCTTTGGATCGGTTGGGCTTCTCATTCTTGGATGAGCTGGCTACTGATGCAGTTCTAGGTTCTCTTCCGCCCAGCTATGGGACGTTCATCTCGAACTATCACATGCATGGCATGGATAAGAAGCTCACTGAATTGCATGGGATGCTCAAAGTGGCAGAGTAGGATATTAAGAAAGGCACGCATCAAGTGTTGATGGTGCAGAAATTGGCTAAGTTCAAGAAGAGTTGGTCTAAGAAGAAGGGTAAGGAAAAGGGCACGGAGATGGTAACCTCCGCCGCTGTGCCGAAGTCTGGACAGGACTCAAAGACCATTTGCTATCATTGCAAGGAAACTGGTCACTACAAGAGGAACTATAGCAAGTGGCTTGCAGAGCATGGCAAGAAGGCCGGGAATGCTGCTTTAGGCAAAGGTACACTTGTTGCATATGTTATAGACATTTACCTTGCTGACATACCTAGTAGCTCTTGGGTATTTGATACCGGGTCGGTTGTTCATATTTGCAACTCGATGCAGGGGCTGGTAAGAACTAGGCGTGTGGCACAAGGGGAGATTGACATCAGGGTCGGCAACAAAGCAAGAGTTGCTGCGTTGGAGGTCGGCACGATGCAGCTACAGCTTCCTTCTGGATTTATTTTGGAATTGAATAATTGTTATTACATTCCTGCACTTAGTCGGAACATTATTTCTGCCTCATGCTTGATGAGTCAGGGTTATGAATTCAATTTAAAGGACAATGGTTGTTCAATTTATTTGAATGGTATGTTCCACGGCTATGCACCCATTCTTGATGGGTTATTTATATTGAATCTAGAACAGGAACTGGTCTATAACGTGAATGTCAAGAGGCATAAGCCCAATGAGATAAATCCGACATACTTTTGGCATTGCCGGCTTGGACACATTAGTCTGAAACGCATGAAGAAGCTCCATGATGATGGACTCCTAACTTCGACCAACTTTGGGTCGTTCGAGACATGCGAATCATGCTTGCTCGGCAAGATGACTAAGTCTCCTTTCGCAAAGAGTTACGAGGGGGCATCCGAGCTGTTGGAACTGATACACAGTGATGTGTGTGGACCAATGAGCACAACTGCCAGAGGTGGCTATCGGTACTTCATGACTTTTACCAACAACTTGAGTAGATATGGATATATCTATTTGATGAGGCACAAGTCAGAGACTTTTGAAAAGTTCAAAGAGTTTCAAAACGAGGTGGAGAATCAGCTCGGCAAGACTATAAAACTTCTACGATCTGATTGTGGAGGTGAGTACATGAGCCAGGAGTTTGATGATCATCTGAAAAGCAGAGGTATAATACCTCAGATCACACCTCCGGGTATGTCACAGAGAAATGGTGTATCAGAACGGAGGAATCGCACCTTGTTGGACATGGTTCGATCTATGATGAGCAAGTCGGATTTACCCTTTTCATTTTGGGGATACGCTCTAGGAACTGCAGCTTTCACACTTAACAGGGTACCATCAAAATCCGTAGACAAGACACCACATGAGATGTGGACCGGGAAGAGTCCCAGTTTGTCTTTTCTAAAGATTTGGGGTTGTGAAGCATTTGTCATGAAACTTATGTCAGACAAGATTACACCCAAGTCGGATAAATGCATATTCGTGGGATATCCGAGGGAAACCTTGGGATATAACTTCTACAACCGGGAAGAGAACAAAGTGTTTGTTGCTCGGAACGGGGTTTTCCTTGAGAAAGAGTTTATCAGTCAGGAGGCCAGTGGGAGGACGGTCTGACTCGAAGAAATTCGAGGACCACTCGGGGACGGCTCGGCTGGTGATGAGATCATACTGGAGTCAGTCAGGGAACCCGTAGTGGAAGCGGCACCGGAACCACGGAGGTCGGAAAGATTGCGCAGAGTGCGCGATGTATTGTTGCTAGAGAGCGACGAGCCGGCCACATATGTGGAAGCGATGGTGTGCCCAGATTCCGAGGCATGGCTGGAGGCCATGAGATCCGAGTTAAAGTCCATGGATGAGAATCAAGTTTGGGACTTGGTTGATCCGCCGCCTGGCGTAACGGCCATTGGTTGCAAATGGGTCTTTAAGAAGAAAACCGATGTGGATGGAAATGTTCAGATCCACAAAGCTCGGCTTGTCGCTAAGGGTTATGGACAAGTTCAAGGAATTGACTACGATGAGACTTACTCGCCGGTAGCAATGCCGAAGTCGGTGAGGATCGTACTAGCTATAGCTGCATATTTCAATTACAAGATATGGCGGATGGATGTCAAGACGGCTTTCCTTCATGGAAATTTAACCGAGTACGTGTATATGATACAACCCGAGGGTTTTTTCGTTCCGACTAGCACTAGTAAGGTATGCAAGCTCAAGAGATCCATTTATGGGTTGAGGCAAGCATCTCGGAGCTGGAACATTCATTTTGATGAGGTCGTCACAGGTTTCGGCTTCATCAAAAGCGAAGAGGACTCTTGTTTATACAAGAAGTTAAGTGGGAGCTCGATGGTGTTTTTGATCTTGTATGTGGATGACATACTACTGATCGAAAATGATATTTCGATGCTGAACTCGGTCAAGGAGTCATTGAATGGCAAGTTTTCGATGAAGGACCTTGGTGAGGCAATGTACATTTTAGGCATTAAGATCTATATAGATAGATCAAGGAGGCTTCTCGGCTTAAGCCAGAGCACGTACATATATAAAGTGTTGAAGCGGTTCAACATGAGTGAGGCAAAGAAAGGGTTCTTGCCACTCTCACATGGTATAAGGCTAAGCGAGACTCAGAGTCCTTCAACATCTGATGAGCGAAGCAGGATGAGTAGGATTCCATATGCCTTGGCAATCGGATCCATCATGTATGCCATGATATGTACGCGGCCCTATGTTGCTTTTGAAATAAGCCTAACAAGTAGATACTAGGCCAACCCAGGTGAGAGTCACTGGGCAGCGGTAAAGACTATTTTGAAGTACGTGAAAAGGACTAAAGAGATGTTCCTAGTTTATGGAGGTGAGGAAGAGCTCGTCGTAAGGGGTTACGCCGATGCTAGTTTCCAAACCGACAGATATGATTGTCGATCACAGTCCGGATTCGTGTACGTCATGAACGGAGGAGCAGTGAGCTGGATGAGTTCCAAGCAAGATACGGTGACCGATTCTACTACAGAAGCCGAATACATTGCGGCTTGTGAAGCTGCAAAGGAAGGTATTTGGATCCGGAACTTTGTGGATGATCTTGGTATTTTCCCAACCTCGGTAAAACCGTTTGACCTTTATTGTGATAATTCTAGTGCCATCGCACAAGCCAAGGAGCCGAGGAATCACCACAAGGTCAAACACATAGATCGGAAATATCACCTGATACGAACGATCGTAAAGAGTGGTGATGTAGAGTTATGCAAAATTCACACGGATGCAAATGTTGCGGATCCGTTGACTAAGCCGCTTCCACAACCCAAGAATGAGGGGCACGTTAGAGCTATGGGCATTCGATGTCTATTTGATTGACTCTAGTGCAAGTGGGAGACTGTTGGAGATATGCCCTAGAGGCAATCATGTATGATGATATTTCCTATGTGTTTATGAATAAAGATAGTCCCTGGACATTATCAATGATGTGTATCAGCAAGTACGTGACTTGTTTGTGGGACTATGCATTGTATGATGACTGTCCTAAAAGGTCCCTAGTCGAAAGGGTTGTGTGGACGCGCAGCCAACTAGACTAGCATATGACACAGTCGATGGCTTGGTCTCACTAGCCATGGAGCATTGGATGCTAACCGGATAATATGGACTTGGAAGGATCTGGTCTGATTCGACGTAGTCGGATCCGAGTCGAGATAAGGTCCAAGTCGGACAGACCCAACTATGAGACGCAGCGATATGTCATCTGTGAGTCTCTAGTACAACATATGTTCTATGTCCTAAGACCTGAGCTGACGCATGTACTCGAGATGGTGACAGACTTGCTTTGGGCTGACCAAACGCTACTCCGTAATTGGTAGTTATAAAGGTAGGTTTCGGGTTTGTCCAGAACCATGCTGCGAGACGTGGTCGAGCAAGATGGGATTTGCCCCTCCGATCAGGAGAGATATACTCTGGGCCCCTCGTGTGATCTGACCAGGATAAGCATGGCCATGCGACAAGGATTATGAGATAATCTGGTTTGTGGTCGGCATCACTGGAACGAGAAAGAGGTTGGGCTAGCACAAGGATGATAGACTCGCCTTGAGCTCGACAACATATATCGTGTGGCAAAAGGAATGGAAGTGTGATGTACAGGTTCGCTAACCAGCTTGATAGTCTACTTGGTGTTTGGCATGCCTTGCTAGAGGCCGCTACCAACCATGCAGTTCGGAGGTGATCCGAACTGCGACCAAGCCGACTTAAACCTAAGGGGTCGCGCGCTTAAGGGAAGGAACCTACAAGGTTGGATCTGAGGACACTGGTTGGATGTGATCCGAACTGTATTCGAGTTGTGGCCGAGTAGACTTATGGGCTTTAGGGTCCGTGCGATGCCCAAGTGTTGAGCCCGTGACGGACGCCTATATATATAGTGGAGGTGCCGCATACTCACATTGTTGATCACTTCGGCGCTGTCACTAGGGTTTGCATGTGTTGCGAATAGACACCTCCACTCGCCGCCGGTTGTGTGATCGGACCTAGCAGTCCGCCGCACGACGTTCCTCCTGCACGCGCGAATACCGTTAGAGGCGGTGCACTTGCACCGCTCCGGTGAACCTGTACGTGGGAACCGACCACCGGTTTTACGAGGGAGATCGGACAAGGAGGAGACGATCCACGCGGACGCGCTGCCCCAACTCTTCTTCCGCTACACGGCACTGCACGTCTAGTGGTAACGAACTGTGATCCATCTCCCGTAGCATGTTCTTGGTTGTTCTGCGCGTAGGAAATTTTAATTTGCAGTCGATGCGCCCTACCGTAGATCCCAACAATGCCCCCTTCGGCGGAGCTCCGGAAAAGGCCCCAAGATGGGATCTCACGGGTACATAAAGTTAGGGCGGTGGAATTAGGGTTTTTGCTCCGTATCTGGTAGTTTGGGGGTACGTAGGTATATATAGGAGGAAGAAGTACGTCGGTGGAGCAACATGGGCCCCATGAGGGTGGAGGCCGCGCCTGGGGGGGGGGGGTAGGCGCACCCCCTACCTCGTGCCCTCCTGGTTGCTTTCTTGACGTAGGGTCCAAGTCCTCTGGATCATGTTCGTTTTGAAAATCATGTTCCTGAAGGTTTCATTCCGTTTGGACTCCGTTTAATATTCTTTTTCTGCGAAACTCTGAAATAGGCAAAAACATCAATTCTGGGTTGGGCCTCCAGTTAATAGGTTAGTCCCAAAAATAATATAAAAGTGTATAATAAAGCCCAATAATGTCCAAAACAGGATATAATATAGCATGGAACAATAAAAAATTATAGATATGTTGGAGACGTATCACTAAGCGGTGCATTTAATGCACCTTGTCAACCCACAGAGTTAGGTATGATAGCACTATTTGCTATCAAATCAGTGGATAATAACAATTTTTCCATTGTGGTGACCCCTTAATCTATAAAAGGAGGCCCATGGCACCCATAGGAAGGGTTGGAATGTTGAGGAACCTACACCCCGTACACGCATAGTCGCCACTGCCATATGGCGACCCCTGCCGGGCAAGTGTACTGCATTGCATTATCCACATTCTACCATCAATGCACCAAAGCAGGAGTAGGTTTTTACGCGTTACGGCGGCCCAAACCAGGGTAAATTACTTGTGTGCTCTCTGTCGGGCTGCCGCATGCTGGTCTACTCTTTATGCAATGTGGCGTCCCCCTGCCGAACCAGCAACGGTCCTGCTAGTCCCATAGGTGGTCGTCGATATCCCGTGACACAGACATATCATGTCGGGTTGCCTCGAGGCTATAAATTGCCCACCCCCTACACCATAAATTGGTGGTTTCTCATAGTTAGTGCACGGCTTTTGTCGTCTGAGAGCAACCCACCTCCGAAGCCTTTGAGAGAGAGAGAGGTCCTTGCAAGGACAAAGCCCAAAACACCAGAGCCAAAGAGTGCTAGGCATCACTAAAGTCTTTCTATCTGCGTGACCTAAAGACTTGTTACACTTGAGGACTATGAATCCTCGAGCCGGTTAGGCATCGCGTTCTGAGCATACAAGGGCCATTGTGGATCACCGGTGAACAATGTCTGAAGTTTTGGAAGTCTACCTTGAAGACTTACCAGAGTTACTGGGCAAGGACTGGGTGTTCTTAGCTCAAGGAGAATAAGGTGAAGACGCGGTCTTCTCAGTTCAATCTTAGCCTCCCTAACCAGACGTACAGTTGTCACAACAACTGGAACTAGTCTACCAAATCCTTGTCTTCACCAACCAACTGGTTCTATCCCCAACTTCTTTATTTTTCAGTTTGTCTTCATGAAGTCATTTCTTGTCAGTCTGATGTGATTGACTTCATGGTGTGAAGACTATTACCTATTTGGCTTCATACTGTCTTCCATTCTAATCCATTCTACCTAGCTGCCGATAGTTTTCGTACTTTCACTACATTGCTTATCTGACTATGGCTTGTCTAGTGTAGTCTATCTTCCGCTGCATATCAATAGTTTCATTTCATTTGTTTGTCTTCAAAGACCTTATGTTTTGAAGACTTCCATAAAAATCACCTATTCACCCCCCTCTAGTCGATAACTAGCACATTCAATTGGTATCAAAGCAAGGTGCTCCCTTGTTCTGTGTGATTCTGTTTAACCACCCGAAGTTTTAGCTATGTCGACTGCAGGGATAATCAAGGTGTTCGTTGCGTGCCCAATCTTTGATGGCACTGATTACTCCTATTGGAAGAATAAGATGCGCATGCATCTTAAAGCCATTGACGTCGACCTCTGGTATATTGTCAAGATAGGCATTCCCAAGGTCGGTGAAGGTGTCACCGCTGCTAATGTCAAGAGGTTCGCTCAACTTGACTCGACCGCCAAGAACATCATCTGTGGTCATCTAACCAAAGGACGGTATGGCCGTCTGAGTGCACTGGAAACCGCAAAGCTAGTCTTGGACTGGCTGTCCAAGGTCAATTAAGGCGTCTCTACTTAGAGAGACTCGAGGATTGATGTTCTTCCCAACTACAATGAGAATGTCCAGCTCACATTTGATCGCCTCACTGATATCACAAATGAGCTTCGCGCTCTTGGCACCACTGAGATCACCAAGCACGAAATCATGAAGAAGCACCTGAGATCACTTGACAACTCATTTAACACCCTGGCCCTGATGATAAAAGAATGTCCTATCTTCAAAGATCGCGATCCGTCTGACATACTTGAGAGGCTCAACACACATGAGTTCCAGCTATCTTAGAAGAGAGACATCTATGGCCCCAACTATGGTCCAAACCGTGCTTTGAAGGCAAAGGTTGTTTCCTCGTCTGAAGAAGAATCTGACTGTAGTTCTGAGGATCCTGATGACATTGGAAAGGAGCTAGCTATGCTTGTGAAGAAGTTCCAGAAGTTCTCTAAAAAGGATCGCTTCGGCAGGTCTTCAAGATCTAGCTCAAGAAATGGTGAGGCTTCCACTCGTGACCACAAGAAGAGAACCTGCCACAAATGCAAGAAGCCAGGCCAGTACATCTTTGAGTGTCCTCAATGGGACAAGGAATCTAAGAAGAAGAAGAAGAGCAAGGAATATGATTCTAACAACAGGAAGAAGAAGAAATCCTCAAAGTCTTCCTCAAGGTCTTCATCAAAGTCTACGTCTCACAAGAAGAGCTCATCAAGCAAGGATCGTGCATTCATTGGCAAGGAGATGGATTCAGAGGAGGAGACTGGTTCTGAGGAGGCGGAGGTGGAGTCCGAGGAGGAGTCTGATTCAGGCGTGGTAAGCCTGGCTCTAGCTTCAGCATTCGTCGCCAAGTCCATCTTCAACACTGAAGACTATGGTGACGTCACCAACGCTGAAGCCGATGATGAGGACGACTCTGCTCAGACCTACTGCTTCGTGGCACGAGGTGCCAAGGTAAAATCACGCGATGCTTACTTTCAAACATCCAGTGAAGATGACTGTGAATGTGAATCCAAATGTAGCTACAAGACTCTTGCTAAAATTGCAACTTAACAACAAACTGCTATGGAATATATTTAAAAGTGGCTAGACAAAAGCGATGACCTGTTGGATGCGGAAATGAATCGAACTCAGTCCTTAATTGAAGACATTAAAAATCTTCACGTTAAGTACGAAGAACTTAAAAGTCGTCATGAAACTCTCTTAGCTACTCATGACAAGCTTTCCCATGATTATCTTCGAAGGAAGCAAGATCTTCAAAAAGAGTTCCACTAGGGAGATTTTGTGCCACCATGTTTAAAACGTCTTGAGCGTGATAATGTTGTCTCTATTGCTGAATGTTCTACTGCTGCTAATGTTGCAAAATCTTCAACTGCTGATGTGGTGACTAACCTCTCATCTGAGGATACCACTACTATTGCTAATGAGAATTCTAGGTTGAAGACATTGCTTGAACAGGCATGTACAAAAGCCTCAAAGGGCATCAGACACTATGCGATGTCCTCAAGAAACAGATTCTGAACCGAAACCCTAGGAAAGAGGGTGCTGGTTTTGACAGGAAAATGAATGTTGATGGTTCATACTGGAAGCCTGAGCAGTACCCCAAAACCACATGGGTTGCTGCAAAGGGCCCTTCAGTGGACCCATCTACGTTATCTGGCTTCACTTGTGCTAACCCTATTATCATTGATGAATCCTTTGATGGCAATTATAAGTTGTTTAAGAATCAGAATGGTGAAGTGTTTGCCAGGTTTATTGGTACTAACTGCAGGAATGGACCACCCTTGAAGAAGATCTGGGTGCCCAAAAGTTGTCTTGACAAGCTTCCTGTGAATGTCATCATGACACCACCTGGGAAGAAAACAAACCCCAAACCAAAGGCTTCATATAGTCCAAAGGCTTCATACAGACAGAGGACCCCCCAGGGTCACCCTAATGCCAATGTTCTGCAGGGAAACCACAATTAGACTTATGAATACGAGCGTGTTTCTTCAAACCGCTATGTTCATAAAACCAAGAACTTTTCTTCTTATTCTTATGAGGATTATTCACCTCCTGCATGGCTATTTGCTAGGGCTCCAAATCCAACGTTCTCAGATGCTGCACTTAGACTCATTGCTTCTAGGCCACCCCTGAAGATGTGGGTGGTTAAGAAGAATTAACTTTCTTTTGCAGGGAAAGGTCTCCAGCCGGATATCAAAAGCATGAGGCACTAATGTTGGGGACCTAAAACATCTTGTGGGATGCAAGATAAAGTGCCAAAATGGTCTCACTATGTATTTCGTCCCAGGGTTTCTTGACAATCATCCTATCTATCCTAACAAGGATCTGAACTTTGATAGTATGCTTGGTCGTCAAATGTTTATGCTTCACACTTCACTTTGTGAAGCCTATCCACCAAACTGCACTGTAGGATACGGCTCCAAAGGCTACTGAGTGTATTATGGACAGTGGATGCAGTAACCACATGACTGGTGATCGAAGTCTTCTTATGGATTCAACCCTACGCTCATCTAATAAAAGTCACATCACATTTGCTGACACCGGTAAAAGGTATTGGGTCTAGGTAGAGTTGCAATCTCAAAGGATCAGCACAAGGATAAAGTGATGCTTGTTGAATCCCTTGGTTTCAACTTAATGTCTGTCTTAGTGCTTTGTGGTCTGAACATGATTGTGATATTTGGGAAGTATCGTTGCCTTGTGCTTATGGAATCCAACAAATCTCTAGTCTTCGAAGGGTATCGAAGAGGCGATCGTTATATGGTAGACTTCAACGCAGGACCACAGCTGGCTATATGTCTTCTAGCAAAAGCTTCAAAGTGTTGGCTTTGGCATCGGAGGCTAGGGCATGCAGGCATGAGGAACTTGCACACTCTCGCGAAGAAGAATCATGTCATTAGCATCAAGGGTGTCAATTTCAAGATGGATCATCTGTGTGGTACCTGTGAAGCCGGAAAGATGACAAAGGCCAAGCATCCCTCGAAGACAATCATCATGACCACACGTCCCTTCGAGCTGCTTCACATGGACTTATTTGTCCCTACTCACTACTCTGCTCTTACTACCACTGCATGCCTCTATTGCTTCGTCATTGTTGATGATTACTCAAGATACACATGGGTGCACATAATTCTCTACAAGACTGAAGTGCAGGATGTCTTCTGACGATTCGCCAATCGTGCCATGAGCAACTATGGCATCAAGATCAAGAACATCACAAGTGACAATAGCACAAAATTCAAGAACACCGGCCTCGACAATTATCTTGATACATTGGGAATCACAGATGAGTTCTCTGCTCCATACACACCTCAGCGGAATGGCATCGTGGAGCGCAAGAACAGAACCCTCATTGAGAAGGCATGTACGATGCTTGATGAATACAAGACTCCTCAAGGAAATTCTGGCCTGAAGCCATTGATACTTCTTGCCACATCATCAACCGTGTTTATCTTCACAAGTTCCTAAAGAAGACATCATATGAGCTCTGACTGGTAAGAAGCCAAATGTTAGCTATTTCAGAGTCTTTGGTGCTAGGTGCTGGATCAAGGATCCACATCACACTTCAAAATTTGCACCGAAAGCACACGAAGGTTTTATTATTGGTTACAGAAAGGATTCGCACTCCTACAGAGTCTTCAACCTCTTTCACTACAAAGTAGTTGAAACTATGGATGTGTTGTTCAATGATACTAACGGCTCGCAAAGAGAGCACCTGCCAAATGTGCTAGATGAAGCTACACCAAGTGAATCTATCAAGCTTATGGGTACTGGAGAAATCATACCTACACAGGAACAGGCTGAAGAGGAAATCATCATTTCTGCACCTAATCAACATGAAGACACTGCTCATCCTAGAGGCAATGCTGAAGATGATGACAATGATCAGCAAGGGAAAATCTTCGTCCAGTACATCCCACTACAAAAAAATACACTTCCGTGATGATACGTGTTTGTCACAGTAGGTCACGTTTTCTGTCATGCATGTACATCCATGACAAATTTATGACAGAATCAAGATAGTCATACCTGTGTTGTCGTAGAAGTGTTCCATGACATTACCAAAATTATCATCACAGAAGTGTCCACTTCCATGACGATAAATCACGCGTCACAGAAGTGCTTTCGTCAAGGGTGACCGACACGTGGCATCCACCATAACGGAATGTTGTTAAGCTACTGGGTCCGGTTTTGGATCCGATAACCCGTTAACAGCCCTGACCAATGGGGATTTTCCACGTGTAAAATCATCATTGGCTGGAGGAAACATGTGTCGACTCACTGTTGGGACAGATGTCATGCACTCATTGGACTCAAAGCGCCTATGATACGTTGACACGTGGCACGGCCCAACAGATGCCCATATAGGTTAAAAACGCCGGCCCAATCAAAGGCCCGTAGTACTTACTCAGGTACTAGTGGGCCAGCCCAATACCAACCTGCTTAATAAAGGCCCATTTACGCCCCGAAGCCAGATCTGACCCGTTAATTGTTCGTCGAATATTTGGGCCCATTTACGACCCGAAGCCAGATCTGGCCCGTTAATTGTTCGCCGAATATTTGGGCCCAATTACAGCCCAGTGACTTTCGGCATGTTAGAGGCCCTATGTAGACATGGGCCCATTTCAGCCCGGTGTGACTTTCGGCCTGGGAATGGCGCCTGCTACCCATGGGCCATATATGGTCCGACAGGACATCGGGCCCACTAACGGCATGTGATAAAGGTGGAAACAGTTAAGCCCAACGTGACTTTGGGCCTGTTAAAGGCTTGTCGCATAATTCGTCTTGTTGATGTCTGTACTAAGCTTTTGGCCTCTTAAGGGCCCATGATATCAGTGGGCCAACTAAGGCGCGAGATATGTTTTGGCTTGGTAACTGCCCGTGATATAACTGGGCCCAAAAAGGCCCGGTCTACATTTCAGCCTGCTGAAGGCCCATCAACGACTAGTGAAAATTGAGGCCCAATATGCATTTCGGCCTGCTAAAGGCCCATGGTTTCATCTGGGCCATAACAAGCCAGTACAATATTCACCCTGTTAATGGCCCAACGCTACCTGGGCCAAACTAAGCGTTGGGTCCACAAAAGGCCCAACTAAAATATAGGCCGGTGTAAGTTGTGGGCCTCGTGCAAAGTGTGAAGGCCCCAATGATTCTGGCCCAAGAAAGATGCAAGTCATCCCAATTGTGGCCCTCTAAACACCAGGCCCGTTAGAGGCGAATGTTTCGGCCCGGTCGACTACATCTGAATTTTTCAGCTAGCGAATGATGGCAGTAACTAGTAGGAATTAAGAACAAACCTAATCTATACAATAAAGAAATTACGGCATAGTAACTAAGAATAAACCTACACTAGTAGGAACTAAGAATAAAGGATTTATGGTATATTACATCCACTGGGCATCGAAGTTCACCACCAGTGATCATAACGTGCAACGAAGAAGCATATTACAAAAACTGGGCACCATTGCAGCGTAACAAAATAATACTGAACCGAGACCACTTCCAAGACAGTTCAAGAAAGGTTAGCCTTGTGCAGGAACTGCTGTGCAAGCTGCTGAGCAAGGCTGTGAGACCGGCCTAGCATGTCGGTCATAGCTTCCAGGTGTAGCTGTTTAGCGATGAGGTTCTCATTGGTGTTCTCTGCAATCTTTCTTAGAGATAGGACTTCAAGTCGAAGTTGAGTTGCAGAATGCCTTTCTGCTAGAACTTGGGACTGAAGAAGTTGAACTGATTCAAACAACGAATTCTGCGAGCTTTTCTGACTGCTAGTCTCAAGTAACTTGAACGCTGCATCAAGACAAGACTTTGGGGTTGTCTCGCTATCTTCAAAATGTTTTTCCTTCTTTCCTGCAATATATGTTGGGTTTGTCTCACAACCTTCAGCGGACTTGTGCATGCCATCAGGCATATCACCCTGAAACAAAGCAAAGAGATGACAGGTTTTGCATGTGTATAAACAAAGATGATAGTTGTGTTGTCAATTCCATCCAATTTCAAATTAGAAAATAAAGAGTAAGTTCAAAATATCAATAGCCTAATTTGGCATTGTTCATAATGCGGGGAGCTTCACCACACTACTGGATTACCATGTCAACATAACAAGCATAGATGAAGGGCAAAGAAAATCATTGTATCTATTTTGGTTAATGTGCATGGCATGTTGTTCATATCATCAGCCACATCAATAAGATAAAACATGAGATGACAAGGTGCAAACGTGGGCTGCTTCACCACACACTGGATTATAGACCCACAAAAACAAGCATACATATAGGGAGTATTGAGGAATGTGCATGGTATAAATAAGGAATTTGGTTTTACAAGTAAAACTTAGAACTTATGGTTCTTGCGAACATGCATTTTGGTAGAAATAACAAACTAAACAGCAGTAAATGATAGGAAGTATGAGCAAATTAAACAACAGTTGAGGATAAAGGCTTTAGAAGGACTGACTTACATTAACAGTTAACACCGGCTTTATAGTGCCCTTCTCCATGTCAAGGGAAGGATAACTCAAGAATTTCAGCACAAAATCTTCTTCATAAGCATTGCCTGTACTCTACATTGTGTACAGAGTAATTATAGATATGATAATACTGGAAGGGATACATGATAATGAAGATAAGATGCAGATTGATGCTACATAATCAACTAACAATCCCTGGAAGTCCAAGCATTACATGAAAAAATGTAATGACAAGAGCAATGGGCTACATTTCTGTACAGGCATTGTCTGTGTATTCTACTTTCTGGTAAGATTAAATATAGATATGATCTTTTTTTAGTAAATGGTGGGCGCGGGAGACAAGATGCAGAATGCTAAACAATGAACCAATCCCTCTTCCCATAATACAAGAGTGTTTTGAACACTGGTGTACTGTACAAAACGTTCTTATATTATGGGACGAAGGGAGTAGCTGTTAATGTAAGTGCAGTGATAGACAACGTTCAGTCCTTACAAGAGGACTGCAGAGCTAAACCTCTTCAAAAGCATTGGGTTGATTATAAATTTATGTAAGAGTCCATACGGATCTTATAATGTCCACCAAATGGATGATAACGAGGTTAACATGTGTAGTGATGCTACATAATCAAACAGCTATGAAAGTAAGTATGGTCATACAGGGCAAGAGGTACTCACAAGAGCAATGCAGTGTGCAGTATAGTTGCGAGATTCTGTGGTCCCTTGAGAATGAATGTTCTTCTGCTAACAGTTTTCGTACAAGTCAGACATTAAGGCAAATGCAGAAATGTAGTTCAAATTGTGATGTGATATCATAGATAGTACCTTACGCTACAGCCGAGACCAATGTGTAACAAGATTATTCCAGTCACCGTCAGATAAATGTAGCACCGAAGACTTTACAGAAATTTCGTTTAGACGCTTACCATCGAAGTGCGCTTTCCTCAGGTAGGAACGATACTTCATCAACGAGTGCTTGAAAAGCGCAACCAACCCTTGCTCGTCTTCACAATCTAGTTGGGTCCTCGCCTATTTAAAAGAATGAAATCTTGTGTCTTCTGTCAGCAGAAACATATGCAGTAATGACCATGAATAACATTAGTACATTACTTACGCGTAAGTTGCAGAGGAAGACTGGAAATTGTTCTGTGTGTGCGGTATAATCTTTCCATGAAGGAAATATGCGCACAAAGTTCCTGACAACAATATAAGCTTTGTCTTCTAAACTGGTAAGAAATGGAACAGGGGTCCTATTTGTTGCAATTGGGGCTCTCTCTGGTTCAAAAAGGGATTTGGCAACTGGATTTGGTGTACTCTTTGCTGGAATGGGGGTTTTGCGTCATAGAGCTAGTGCTATGTCAACTGGCATAATCATAATGTTTGCTGCAGTTGGGGTCTGCTGAGTTGGGGCATTAGAAATGACAAGTGTAGTAGGGCTAGAGCCTGCTTGAGTTGGGGTGTTTTGTGGGTCAGGTGATATTGCAACTACCTCATGGGCTATTTGATTTATCAGGTGCCACTACCTTTTCCAAATACTTTGCTTGTGCTCCTCCACGATCAGCAATCGCCCTCTTCCTTTTGAACATCTGATACACAAGAACAATATTTGAATGGATAAATATGGTATGATGACAGATGGAATATGTACTGAAAATGGATAGGCAGGGCGTATTCACATACACGATGTGTAAACTAAGCTAATGGCAGTTCAACAA
This sequence comes from Triticum urartu, assembly GCF_056163025.1. Classification (NCBI taxonomy): domain Eukaryota; kingdom Viridiplantae; phylum Streptophyta; class Magnoliopsida; order Poales; family Poaceae; genus Triticum; species Triticum urartu. The sequence continues at coordinate 409,805,379 of NC_141879.1, read as the reverse complement.
TGTAGAAGCAATGCAAAGCATCAGTTGCAAGATATGTGCGACAAATATAACCTTGGAAAGTTAGAGCAAGCACCTTGATGGGTGAATAAGATAGGGCATCTTCCTCTGACTCCTCCACTAGGGAGCTACATTGACTTAGGTCTCCCTCTAGCTTAGAATCATTGTTAGGATCATAATCTGAGCATGAATATGTAGGTGGAGAGCATTTGCATTGCATTGCATCCAGACTTGATTCCAGTCCCTTAATGCCAAGTTTGACAGCCATCGCATTGTTCTGCTTTATTCTTTTCATGCGCGCAAGCTCATAATCATTATGATGTTGTTCAGAATCTAAGATTCATGAAAACATAAAAAGTAGTCAGATTATCTATGGAATGCATTGAGGATTCAACTCGAAGAGTGTCTCCGTATAAACCCCTGCATATGAAAAGTTCACCCCCAACCATGCTGACTAGACCACACAGAGAAATACAAACCCCTTATGTCTCTATAATAGGCAGACACACATTTCAAAACTGAAGTAGGAACATTAGAATCATATGAAATTCGTATTTGAACAAATAAACTAAGGAATTATGAGTGGCATAATGTTTAGCTTCAAGGGTGGAGTGTTGGTAGTGCGACACAAAGAAAGTAGGCAGATTGTATTCCATGTAAAAGATCGAAGCCTATGTAAAAGCTGGAAATGACACTTTCTTTCTATACAATGCAGTGTTCGTTGCCCACACATGATGGAAGAGATCACATAGAGAAATACTATTCACTCATGTCTACGGTTGCAGTATTTAGAAACAGGGTGGTCCACCCTAAAAGAATATTGACAACAAATATGACAAGGCAAGCATAGATGTAGTGAATCAATCATTTACTTGTGAGCTTTCTAGGACAAGTCTGCATAATTGTAACTGTAGTAAGAGACCGTCCAAAATCTAAATCAAGATGTTTTTCTAGCACTTATCATTTTCAACTAATCGACGTGAATAATTGGATATAATATCGAATGAGTAAGAAAGACAAGTAAAATTGTCAACAAACCTAGCTTGCAGTAGTAATTTGGGTCAATGTCACTATGACCAACAATCCAAAATGACTAGTGTATGTTCCTAGGCCGGAATTTTGAAAACCCTATGAACTTTACAGGTACTAAAGATTACCGAAATACATGTGAACCATTAAGTGTAGGTAGCACTAAGCACACAACAAACCCTAATGATAGTCCTGCCTAATGAGTAATGAATCAATTAGAAAATGGGTGATGAGGAGTCGCTGCTGAGTGTTGAAGACTTATCTCAGGATAAATCGGGTTGGCTTAGTGGGTGCTGCACGCCTGAGCCCTGAACGGACTGGGAAGGTAGGCACGGCGGCACACCAGGGCAGCGGTGACGCTGTTGGGCGAGCGGCTCCTGGCCTCCTGTTAGTCCGGCGTCTCCTCCTAGAGTCATGTCGTCCGAGGACGGCAAGACGCCAGTGAGGTAGGCGGCTGGGGGCGAGTAGAGATCGGAAGCGTGCAGCAGAACAGAGGGGAATGAGGGCCTGGGACGACCCAAAATCCCAGGGTGGGCCGGCCCACCATGGGCACCCTGTAGAGATACACACCCGAGCGGTGAACATGCATTTTCGAAACTAATTTAGGAACATTTAGCTGACCAATTAAACGAATGTGTTTTAGTAATATTAGATTCGTATTTGAACAACTAAGCTTGTTTAGCTTGATGGGTCGAGCAGTGCTATTATGACACGAAGCACGTATTCTGATCGTATAGTGATCATAAAAGGGGGAAACTGAAGAAATAGTATTTAGCAGCCATTGTTTTCTTCGAACTAAGAACTAAATTCTAAGAGATGAAAATAAAGTAGAGTAACCAAGTTAAGATCTATTCTCTGGTTGAGATCAAAAAGTTGAGGAGATATGAAGTACCACCTCTCTTGGGGCGCCGTGTAGGCATCGGGGGTGCGATGGATGTCAGTGGAGTTGAAGCAGATCTGCGACGGTAGACGAGTGCATCAGGGGATAAGGCCCGTTGCGCTGGAAGAGAAGGTCATGTGAGTGGCCCCGGCAAAGAGGACGATGGCACCGATGAAGCGAGAGGACGTGATGCAAGGCTCTTGGTCCGTCGCCATGGATGAGAAACGTCCATCTCTAGTAGTGGACGACGCGGTCTTGGTAGGCACTCCGGCATGGTAGAGGACGGAGGCGATGGATGTGGTGGAGGACGACAGCGATGGATGTGGTGGAGGACGGCGGCGATGGATGGGGTGGCAGACGGAGGCTGGTGTGGGGATGGTGTTCTAGCGCGGACGGTGTATGAATGGGAAAATAGAGGGAGAGGTACGGGGAACTATGTTTTTGGGACGCGCCTGTCTAAAATATGGGAAAGTTACGAAGTTAGCCCCCGTTTAAAATTTGGACATCTCATCGGTTGGGGATACAACGGTAATCTCTCATCTCGCCAATATTTTCCTAGAGCGATTTCCGGGGAGGAGAGGGTGGTTGGCGCTTGTCGGTGTCAAAACTGGCGGATCTCGGATAGGGGGTCCCGAACTGTGCGTCTAGGATCGATGGTAACAGGACAGGGGACACGATGTTTACCCAGGATTGGGCCCTCTCTATGGAGGTAATAACCTACGTCCTGCTTGATTGATATTGATGAGTATGAGTGTTACAAGATTTGATCTACAACGAGATCGAGATGTCTAAACCCTAGAAGCCTAGCCTATATGACTATGGTAATGAAATATATCCTCTCCGGGCTAACCCCTCCAGTTTATATAGACACCGGGGGGTAGGGTTTACATAGAGTCGGTTACATGAGAAGGAATCTTCATAGTCGGTCACCAAGCTTGCCTTCCACACCAAGGAGAGTCCAATTCGGACACAGGTACAGACTTCGGTCTTCATATCTTACAGCCCAACAGTCCGGCCCGTGGATAACAGGCCAGACACCCGAGGACCTCTGAGTCCGGGACTCCCTCAGTAGCTCCTGAACCTGGCTTCAATGACGAGGAGTCCGGCGCGCAGATTGTCTTCGACTTTGCAAGGCGGGTTCCCCCTTCCGAACTCCTAGGTGATCATCAGATGTAATGATTGTATCCGGACTTGTATGCACAACCGTAGAGGATATAATATTTCATGGGTTCAACCCATCGATCACTTTTTTGGTAATATGACACCACGCCTACCTGGCCTTTGCTTGCGAACCATTTTAGCCGGCCCGTCGTCCCATATCCCAGGACGTGGCCTTATTGGCGCATCTTATCCAAACGGAGATCGTGCCGCCCTTTTTTAAGGGATTCCTGTCGACCCGCACGTGGGTAACCCAACCGTCGCTTGGGTACAACTCCTTGGAAACAAGCAAGTTTTTGAGGCCCGAGAGGAGACGTTTGATATTTGCAGCCTTTATATTGGGGTACAGACCCGTCTTTTTCTTCCACGCTTGCCACTTCCTCAACCCCTGTAACCCTGAGTTCCAACACCCGGGTTTCGATCGCCACCAGCCCCAATCATGTCCGGATATAGCCGTCAAGGCCAGTGGGTAGCTTCTTCTATTACGGAGGAAGATATCGCAAAGCTTCGGGCGGCGAGGTACCTGACCGCTAAAATCCATCATCGGCTTCCTGTCGAGGGGCAGGTTATTCCCACCCCCAGATCCGGCGAGAGGTTCGTGTTCATGTCCCACTTCCTCCGCGGGTTGGGGTTTGCACTTAACCCCTTCGTCCGAGGGCTCATGTTCTATTACGGGCTAGACTTCCACAATTTGGCCCCGGACTCTATTCTTCTTATCTCGACGTTTATCGTTACGTGCGAAGCCCTCCTCCGAACTCCTCCGCACTTAGGCTTGTGGTTCAAGACCTTTGATGTATAGCCGCGAGTGGTAGAGGGGGAGCAGGCTGAGTGCGGCGGCGCTACAGTGAGCAAGCTTGCTAGCGCCGTTTGGCTGAAAGGATCCTTCGCCAAACCTTCTGATCTCTGGCAGCAGGGGTGGTTCTATATCACCGAGCCCAGCAGGTCCAAGTGGGCGACCGCGCCCGCATTTCGACCCAGCCCTTCAACTCAACTTGCATCGTGGATTAATAAGGGGCTAGATTGGGGATCAACGAATGATGTGCGAACTCTGCAAAGTCGCATCCGAAGCCTTATTGAGAGGGACATCGACATAGCCAGCGTCGTTCATATAATGTTAGTTCGTCGGACCCTGCCATGCCAGCGACGGCCTCTCTGCCTATGGGAGTTCAATCCAGAAGGGCCATGGACTCTTCAGAACTTCTTTGGCACAACGCACGAAGGAATGTGGAGATTAGTCTTCGGGAAACGAAGGCAATGGCTGGACACCATCGAAGATGTCGGCCTTAAATATGACCATCCGGACACCCTGGTAAGTACTCCTTTACCGAATACTTCATAATCAGGTACCCAGTGGCAAGATACCAACAGTATCATCCTTTTTTAGGGCTGGATAAAGAAGGTGGAATTGATTAGGTGTCCAGCTCCTCTTCCCGAGGATTCAGCTACTCCTATGTTGACAAGGATGCTGGCCTTGGTGCCATACCAGGCACCAGCAGGGGAGGGCGAAAAGATCCAAGATGACCTTTGTTCCGGAGGTAAGTCGGACACTGAATCCGAAGAAATCGACCTTTCCTCGCCCAAAGATGGAGGCAGAAATGGACCCAGCATCCCTTCTCCGAACAGGAGGAAAAGGGACGCCTCCGAAGATGGGGAGGGGCGGTCTCCCAAGAAGGGCAAGATGCCACCATCGACCGGCTTGGGTTTGGAACGTGATGCCGTTGAGCAGCTCCAACAAGGGGACAAGCCCTTGGCCGAACCGTAAGAGAATCTGGAGTACTTTGATAGTGTTCCGATTTGTTATTGTTACCGAAGATACACGTAACGCATTTATGCATTTTTACAGGTCGGCACAGGATTTTTCGGGGCGATCCTCTTCTTCGGGGAGTCTGCTCCCAGAGATGATGGAGAGTGAGACGCCTCCTCTGACCTCTTTGCCCAATAAGGTGGATGACTCTAAAGTGTCATCGCGGAGGGCCCCTTTAAACCGGGGGGCAGAAGAGGCAGTGCCCAAAGGTGGATCTCCGACCATCCGGGATTCCGGGGCTGATGATAAACGAGGCCTCGGCCTGTCTGGTTCACAGCCAACAGCGATTTTGAAGACGGGTGTGCCGATTCCTTCAAAGGATGATTGTCCTTTTGGGGAAGCTTCGGGGAACCCGGAGACTCCGGATATATCGCGGGACATGCTGCGGAAAGCATCTGTCTCGGGGGAACAACGTACCTTGATGGGTACAGTGATTGAGAAGATGTCGTCCGCGAAGAGCGGATTATATGAAGCCTTCATGAGCCTACTAAAGGGCTTCGAGGTTTGCAACCTAATGTTTTCAGCTATGTTTCATTTGCAAAGATGCGCCTGTGTATAGGTAGTATCCCCTGATACTCGGGTTGGCTTCCGCTGGGAAGCAAAACGGAGGATCGAAAAGGACCGTTTGAGGACTAACCTGGCACGGGATGATCTTGCTTTAATCAATATGCGTCTTGACGAGTCGCAAGGTATGTATTCGGGGCAATCCTCATACATTTTTTTTGGTATAAGCATGATGCTGAAATTTGGCTGCAGATGGTGCTGCCGCCCTTGAAGACCTTCGAGCAGAGCTAGCCTGGGCCAAGGAGCAGGCCCGACGTAGCAATGCTGCTGCCGAAAAGGCATCGGCTGAATTAAAATCCGAACGAGCTTCACGGCGCCAAGACGAGGAGAAGATATCCATGATGACGCCTGAGGGAGTCCTGGACTAAGGGGTCCTCGGGCATCCGGCCTGTTATCTATTTGGCCGGATTGATGGGCTGTGAAGACATGAAGACCGAAGACCATACCTATGTCCGTATTGAACTCTCCTTGGCGTGGAAGGCAAGCTTGGCGACCGACTATGAAGATTCCTTCTTACGTAACTGACTCTATGTAAACCCTAGATCCCCTCGGTGTCTATATAAACCAAAGGGGATAGTCCGGAAAGGACACATTCATTACCATAGTCATATAGGCTAGGCTTCTAGGGTTTAGCCATCACGATCTTGTGGTACATCAACTCTTGTAACACCCATATTCATCAATATCAATCAAGCAAGACGTAGGGTATTACCTCCATAGAGAGGGCCCGAACCTGGGCAAACATTGTGTCCCCTGTCTCCTGTTACCATCGATCCTAAACACACAGTTTGGGACCCCCTACCCAAGATCCGCCGGTTTTGACACCGACATTGGTGCTTTCATTGGGAGTTCCACTTTGCCGTCGACGAAGGGTTCGATGGCCCCTTCAATCGTCTATAGCGACGTTGTCCAAGGAGAAACCTTCCTCCCCGGACAGATTTTCGTGTTCGGCGGCTTCGTACTGCGGGCCAACTCGCTCGGCCATCTAGAGCAAATCGATAGCTACACCCCTGGCCACCAGGTCACAGTTGGGAACTTGAAATACGTCGCGGATATCTGTGGAGACTTGATCTTCAATGGATTCGAGACCGCAGCGATCGTTCCCCTTCTCTCCGAGGAACATGACTTAAATCTGTCATCGGATCACATCCAGGAGATGGTCCCTGTTGCTATAATGTCTTTAGAACCAGAGCATATCGCTCCATCCAAAGCCACAAAGCCCGCGGCATTGGAGACGCACACGGACTCGGCACCCCGCGATATCTGCGTCAGTGGAACTCTGGATTCGTCTCCGGCTATAAATTCCGGGCCATATACGCTTGCGGACACTGAGCCAGATCGGTTATCGATCTTCGAATTTAGTGCCACAGACGTCTTTCAACATTCACCTTTGGACGATGTGCTAAACTATTTAAGGAACCTGTCATTCACGGGAGGCTCGCAGCCAAACAATGTCCTGTTCAAACTAGGGGCTGACGACGGAGAATTTTGCTTCCCGCCTGCAACCCACTTCATAGCCACCGTCGAGGACTTAACCGACATGCCCACTCCTGGCTTCGCAGACATCGACGGCCCAGGCAACGATGTAGATAAGGAGCAAGGCCAAGATCCGCCAGGCATCAGGCGCAAAACGGCCACCCCTTCACATGACGTGCACATGATCGGTACACTCAAAAAACCTCGTGGTACAGACAAGGGAGACCTAGTTAAAACTCCTGAGTCACAGTCTAAGTTCCGGCGCCCCAAGCCACACCACAACAATAATGGCACTGGAGAAAATAGTACTTCAGACGGTGCCGAAAGCAATAAAGACCCTGTGGGAGCAACATACCCGACGACGAAGATTTCATCATACCCGAAGAACCCCTCGAACAGGAGCGCTTTAAGCACAGGCTGATAGCTACAGCTAGAAGCCTGAAAAAGAAGCAGCAGCAGCTTCAAGCCGACCAAGGCCTACTCTACGACAGATGGACCGAAATCCTGGTCGCCGAAGAATACGGCCTCAGTGGCCCATCCAAAAGCTACCCAAAGCACAGATCGCTCTACCGGTCTGATGACAGGGCGTTTGGGCCCATACCATCGCCACACAACACGGCAGGTCGCCGGCAACTCTGTCCGGATAAAAAGGCAACTCAAGCCGAACACCAGACGACCCCACCTCGCCATAAAGGCAAGAACAACGCAGGCCAGGATTACCGAGACATCCTACAGAGGGGCTGGGACAGTAGAGCAGGAAGCACAAGACTGATCTACAGATCACAAAAACATGCTTCAATGCGTGACCATGGCTACCTATTCGGACGTGTCACACCTTTCCGCGACCAGGCCGAAAACCGCAATGGGACTCCATCGGAATTATGCCACAATGTGGCCCAACATAGAGGCGCCACACACCCGTTTTGCTTCACTGATGAGGTAATGGATCATGAATTTCCCAAAGGATTCAAACCCTTCAATATTGAATCATACGACGGGACAACCGATCCCGCAGTATGGATAGAAGATTTCATCCTCCACATCCATATGGCCTGTGGTGACGACCTCCACGCCATTAAATACCTCCCATTAAAACTAAAAGGACCAGCTCGGTACTAGTTAAACAGCTTGCCTGAAAATTCCATAGGCAGCTGGAAGGACTTGGAAGAGGCCTTCCTCGATAAGTTCCAAGGAACACATGTCCGGCCACCAGATGCCGATGATCTAAGTCAAAAAGAACCAAATCATTGACTGTCCGGACACGGAAGCCCTCGCGGCTTTCAGACATAGCGTCCGAGACGAATGGCTTGCACGCTACCTCGGCCAAGAAGGACCTAAATCCATGACAGTTCTCACTGCTCTGATGACTCGCTTTTGCGCGGGAGAAGACAGCTAGCTCGCTCGTAGAAGCAAAGGCGCCAGCAACCAGGGCACCTCCGAAATCCGAGACACCAATGGCAAGCCACCGGGAAGCAAAAACAACAGTCACACTGACAATGAAAGATCAGGCAACACAGCGGTCAACGCTGGATTCAGCAACCCCAAGCCCGGTCAGTGGAAGAAGCCATCTAGGGCGAACCGAGATGAACCATCCAACCTGGACAGGATTTTGGACCGACCCTGCCAGATTCATGGCCACCCCGATAAACCAACCAATCACAACAACAGAAACTGCTGGGTCTTTAAACAGGCCGGCAAGCTCAACACCGAACGCAGGGGAAGGAAGCCGCCAAGCGACAGGGATGACGGAAAGGTTCACCAACGAAAAATCGGGGGTCTGAAGCAGTCTCCACCCGAGGATCGACTACCCCTAGAACTGCAATAGCAACCTGGCTTCCGCCGCCCACTCCGTACAACTACAAATTTTGTACCACGCGTACATCATTATGCACTCAAGATACCATGGGCATCGGTGGAAGCACAATACGGACAAGCCTACGAGCACTACAGTAACCTTTTTCCATGTACAACCATTTACTTTCTTTTTTTATTTCCTCTTTCGATATCCTTTAAAAAAACATGTGATGAACAGGATAAAAATCGGAAACCGGCTCTATCGGAGTCCGGATCCGTATACTCGCCTAAGGGGCTATGTCCATCAAGGACTCCCCCCCCCACGGAGGACTGGCAGCGCAGACGTGCGACAGGAGGTCCAAAATAAATTTTTTGTAGACCGCACTCTCTATATTTCGAGCATGTACTATGCCTATTCCTCCGCCTCCAACCCCGAGCATGTCAAATAGCCAGGGGGATGGCTTTTATATACATATATCATAAGTAATTATCGACATATCGCTCAGTTACCAGTAAACAATATCCTAGTTAGTCATCCATATGGTTTTCCTGACAAATATGGCTCCTACGGTTATTTCACAAAAATACCTTGGCCTAACTTGCCAGGGGCTCGGTGTGGGAACAAATGAGTTGCCAGTAAAAGTCCGAACAGCTCTATAGCACACTTCGGCGTCGCAAGTTTGGCCTTATATGCATCAGCTCCGAATCATTGTCTTGGGTCAATAGTTGGGTTGCCCAGCTCCTGTACTTGCTACCCTACGTTCTGCTCTATCGGCTAGGGTAGTAAAGGAAGAACTACTGCGATTGTACCCTGGTCTAAACCGGACGAGCACCTCAGTAGAGAAAGCCGAAAACTGACTGTCATGATGCGGCGTGAGCTGGTCAACCACTTGATGACTTATTAGAATCTTTAGCGATTCTCTGTGTCACACGAGGGATCTTTTTCAGGTCAAATATGTAAGGTACCATACGCCGCATACATACCAGGGCTATGTCGTAGCCCTGCCATAAAACTCCTATGGCTAAGTGAAAGTGTTAATGCCTTATAGTCCGATTGCCTCGTTCGCCACATTATCACCTCCTTCATGGACCAAGACGTTGGATAAAGAGTGATTAAATGCTTTTCCGAACACCCCCGTACTTCCTACGAGGGGGTAGAAGCCAACGACTAGAAAACTTTCAGATTATATCAAAACGGCCGAACAAGAGGAATTCAAGCTTTCAAGCAAAACATAAATAGATTAAGTATAAATTTGTTTTTACAATTTTCATACAACTCACTCGAACATTATTTCTTTTGAGCACTGACCCTCTACAAAGCGGGCGGACTCTAGGACGTCTTCAAAATAATGCTCCGGTTTCAGACGGTCCTTGCCTTTGGGTGGACCCTTCGTCGCAACATCGATGGCCTTCATCTTCCCCCAGAACGTCTTGACTCGGGCAAAAGCCATCCATGCACCCTCAACGCACGCAGACCGCTTTACAGCATCAATACGCGGCACCACGTCAACAAGCCTTTGCACTAAACTGAAATAGCTATTCGGAACAGGCCCGGTTGGCCACAACCGGACTACGACGTCCTTCATGGTAGGGCGGGACATCCTATGATGTTTGGCCCACTGGGACATCTGTTCATTAAGCAACAAAGGGCGCTTTGACGCACCAAACTGCGACCAAAAAAGCTTCTCCGTTGCATACCAATCCCGCTCTTGGTAATATTGCGCCGCATCGGCAGAACTCTTCGGCAAATCCAAGAACTCGTCCAAGGAACTCTATACTTGGTTGAGCTGGGCATAGTTCAGGTCGCCGAACTTGGTTTGTAGCAGAAAGGGCTTTCCAGACGCCATCTCCCTCGCCTGTCGAACCTCCTCACAGGCCGCTCTGCATTCCGACCGCGCTCCTCTTGCCTCTTGTAAGGCCTTCTCTAAATCAGCCGTTAAGGCTTCCTTCTTCTTCTCCATAAATTCACAGCGGCCGGTAGCATTCTCTAGCTCGAGCGTCACCTTGGATATCTTCTCGTCATCTTGGCGCCGTGCAGCTCATTCGGCTTCTAATTCAGCCGATGCCTTTTCGGCAGTAGCATCGCTATGCCGGGCCTACTACTTTGCCCGGGCCAGCTTCGCTCGAAGAATTTCAACGGCGGCAGCCCTATCTGCAGCCAAATTTCAGCGTTATGCTTACACTACAAAAATGTATGAGGATTGCACCGAATACATACGTTGCGACTCGTCAAGGCGCATATTGATTAAAGCAAGATCATCCCCTGCCACATCAAGCTTCCACTGCAAATCGGCAATCTCCATAGTCCGGGAAGTGGCCAAAGGGGAAGCAGCCTGCGTTCAATGTTTATCAGGTTAGTCCTCAAATGATCCTTTTTCGATCCTCCATTTTGCTTCCCAACGGAAGCCAACCCGAATATCAGGGGCTATTACCTATACACAAGCGTATCTTCACAAATGACACATAGCTGAAAACGATATGTTACAAACCTCGAAGCCCTTCAGTAGGCTCATGAAGGCTTCATTTAATCCGCTCTTCACGGACGAAATCTTCTCAATCACTATACCCATCAAGGTACGTTGTTCCCCCGAGACGGATGCTTTCCACAACAAGTCTCGCAACATATCCGGAGTCTCCGGGTTTCCGGAAACTACTCCAACAGCATGATCATCCTTTGAAGGAATCTGCTCGCCTGCCTCCAAAATCGCTGTCGGCTATGAACCGGACAGTCCTAGGCCCTCGTTACCATCAGCCCCGGAATCCCGGATTGTCGGAGGTCCACCTTGGGTACCGCCTCTTCTGTCCCCTGTTCTAAAGGGACCCTCCGCGATGAAACTTCAGAGTCATCCTCCTTGATGGGCGAGGAGGTTGGAGGAGGCGTCTCGCTCTCCATCATCTCTGGAAGAAGACTCCCCGAAGAAGAGGATCCCGCAGAAAAACTCTGTGCCAACCAGTAAAAATGCATGAATGTGTTACGGTAACAACAATGGAACAGGACGCTATCAAGGCACTCTGGATTCTCTTACGGTTCCGCCGAGGTTTTGTCCCCTTGTTGGAGTTGCTCAACGGCATCGTCTTCCAAACCCAAGCTGGTCGACGGTGGCATCTTGCCCTTCTTGAAAGACCGCCCCTCCTCATCTTCAGAGGCAGCCCTTTTCCTCCTGTTTGGAGAAGGAACACCGGGTCCTTTCCTGCCTCCATCTTCAGGTGAGAAAAGGTCGATTTCTCCGGACTCAGTGTCCGACTTGCCTCCAAAACCAAGGTCATCTTGGGTCTTCTCACCCACCCCTGCTGATGCCTGGTATGGCGCCGAGGCCAGCATCCTTGTTAACACAGGAGTAGCTGAGTCTTCGGGAAGGGGAGGCGGACACCTAATCAATTGCACCTTCTTTATCCAGCCCTGAAAAAGGATGATACTGTTGGTTTCTTGCCACTAGATATTTGACTGTAAGGTATTATGTAAACATGTACTTACCGGGGTGTCCGGATGGTTGCCGTCTAGGCCGACATCTCTGGCGGTGTCCGGCCATTGCCTTCGTTTTGCGAAGACTAATCTCCACATTCCTTCGTGCGTTGTGCCAAAGAAGTTCTGAAGAGTCTGCGGCCCTTCTGGATTGAACTCCCATAGGCGGAGAGGCCGTCACTGGCACGGCAGGGTCTGATGAACTAGCATTATATGAACGATGCTGGCTATGTTGATGTCCCTCTCAATGAGGTTCCGGATGCGACTTTGCAGAGTTTACACATCATTCATTGATCCCCAATCTAGCCCCTTATTAATCCACGATGCAAGTTGAGTAGGAGGGCCGGGTCGAAATACGGGCGCAGTCGCCCACTTGGAGCTGCGGGGCTCGGTGATATAGAACCACCCCTGCTTCCACAGATCGGAAGATTTGGCAAAGGATCCTTTCAGCCAAACGACGCTAGCAAGCTTTCTTACTGCAGCGCCGCCGCACTCGGCCTGCTCCCCCTCTACCACTTGCGGCTTCACATCGAAGGTCTTGAGTCACAAGCCGAAGTGTGGAGGAGTTCGGAGGAGGGCTTCACACATGACGATAAACGTCGAGATAAGAAGAATAGAGTCCGGGACCAAATCATGGAAGTCTAGTCCATAATAATACATGAGCCCTCGAACACAGGGGTTAACTGCAAATCCCAACCCGTGGAGGAAGTGGGACACGAACACGACCATCTCGCCGGATCTGGGGGTGGGAATGACCTGCCCCTCGGCAGGAAGCCGATGATGGATTTCAGCGGTCAGGTACCACGCTGCCCGAAGCTTTGCAATGTCTTCCTCCGTGACAGAAGAAGCTACCCACCGGCCTTGATGGCTAGATCCAGACAGGGTTGGGGCTACTGGTGACGGAAGCCCGGGAGTTGGAGCTCGGGGTAGTAGGAGTTCAGGAAGAGGCAAGCGTGGACCAAAAAGACGGGTATGTACCCCTATATAAAGGCTGCAAATATCAAATGTCTCCTCTCGGGCCTCAAAAATTTGCTTGTTTCCAAGCAATTGTACCCAAGCGACGGTTGGGTTACCCATGTTCGGGTCGACAGGAATCTCTTAAAAAGGGAGGCAGGATCTCCGTTTGGATAAAATACGCCAATAATGCCACATCCTGAGACGTGGGGTGACGGGTCAGCTAAAATGGTTCGCAAATAAAGGCTGGGCGTGGTGTTATATTACCAAAAAGTGGTCAGTGGGTTGAACCCATGAAATAGTATATCCTCTACGGTTGTGCATACAAGTCCGGATACAATCGCTATCTTGATGTTCGGAGAACAAGGAACCCGCCTTGCAATGCCGAAGACAATCCGCGCGCTGAACTCCTCGTCATTGAAGCCAGATTCAGGGGCTACTGAGGGAGTCCTGGACTAAGGGGTCCTTGGGCGTCCGACCTATTATCTATTGGGCCAGATTGATGGGCTGTGAAGACATGAAGACCGAAGACCATACCTGTGTCCGAATTGGACTCTCCTTGGCGTGGAAGGCAAGCTTGGCGACCGACTATGAAGATTCCTTCTTATGTAACTGACTCTATGTAAACCCTTCAGAACTTAGACTCTATGTAATCGACTCTTCAGAACTTAGACTGTCACACCTCAGGGTCTTCATTGCTTTCGGCGTCGTCCGGAGTACTATTTTCTCAAGTGCCATTGTTGCTGCGGTGTGACTTGGGGCAGTGTTTGGGGCGCCGGAACTTAGAATATGACTCGGGAGTTTTAACTGGATCTCCCTTGTCTTTGCCGCGAGGCTTTTTAAGCGTATTGATCATGTACACGTCATGTGAAGGGGTGGCCGTCTTGCGCCTGATGACTGGTGGGTCTTGGCCTTGCTCCTTGTCTGCATCGTCGTCTGTACCGTCAATGTCTGTGAAGCCAGGAGTGGGCATGTCGGTTAAGTCCTCTGCAGTGGCTATGAAGTGGGTGACGGGTGGGAAACAAAATTCTCCGCCGTCAGCCCCTAGTTTGAACCGGACATAGTTCAACTGCGAGTCTCCCGTGAATGACAGGTTCTTTAAAAGTTTAGCACATGGCCCAAAGGTGAGTGCTGAAAAACTTCTGCGGCACTGAATTCGTAGATCCATAACCGATCTAGCTCGGTGTCCGCAAGCGTATATGGTCTGGGATTTATAGCCGGAGATGAATCCAGAGTTCTATTGACGCAGATATTGCGAGGTGCCGAGTCCGTGTGCGGCTCCAACGCTGCAGACTCTGTGGCTTCGGATGGCACGATCTGCTCCGGTTCTAAGGCCGTTGCAGCAAAAGGGACCATCTCCTGGATGTGATCTGATGACAGATTTAAGTCATGTTCCTCGGAGCGAGGGGGAGCGATCGCTGCGGTCTCAAATCCATTGAAGATCAAGTCTCCACGGATATCCGCGATGTATTTCAAGCTTCCCAACCTGACCTGGTGGCCAGGGGAGTAGCTATTGATCTGCTCCAGATGGCCGAGTGAGTTGGCCCACAGTACGAAGCCGCCGAACACGAAAATCTGTCCGGGGAGGAAGGTTTCTCCTTGGACAGCGTCGCTATAGACGATTGAAGGGGGCATCAAACCTTTCGTCGATGGCACAGTGGAACTCTCAATGAAAGCACCAATGTCGGTGTCAAAACTGGCGGATCTCGGGTAGGGGGTCCCGAACTGTGCGTCTAGGATCGATGGTAACAGGAGACAGGGAACACGATGTTTACCCAGGTTCGGGCCCTCTCTATGGAGGTAATACCCTATGTCCTGCTTGATTGATATTGATGAGTATGAGTGTTACCAGAGTTGATCTACCACGAGATCGAGATGGCTAAACCCTAGAAGCCTAGCCTGTATGACTATGGTAATGAAATATATCCTTTCCGGACTAACCCCTCCGGTTTATATAGACACTGGGGGGATCTAGGGTTTACATAGAGTCTGTTACATGAGAAGGAATCTTCATAGTCGGTCACCAAGCTTGCCTTCCATGCCAAGGAGAGTCCAATCCGGACACAGGTACAGTCTTCGGTCTTCATATCTTCACAGCCCAACTGTCCGTCCCATGGATAACAGGCCGGACGACCAAGGACCCCTTAGTCTAGGACTCCCTCAGCGCCCATGGTTGGCGCCCACGGTGTATGAATGGGGCTGACAGGAAGGGCGGTTGTGTCACGTCTGAGTGAAGTTACAAACCTGCCCCTATTGAAAATATTTGCCTACATCGATTTCAGCCGAGTCGAGTTTGTTTTGCCGCCCACCATGTATGAATGGAGAAATGGAGGGAAAAATAGAGGTCTTTCGGACGAGCTTGAATCAAATGTGTTTTGCCGCCCATGTTTGGCGCCCACCGTGTCGGAATGGGCTCAGAGGCAGTCGTGTCACGTCTAATTGAATTTACTATCCTACGTCTACCCCTATTTAGAGCAGTGGAAATCGGGCCGACGGATTGTCCGTGTAATGGGTAGACAGTAATTACCATCTCCCAAACACTTGGCTTCGGGCAGCTGATACGTCTCCAACGTATCTATAATTTTTGATTGTTACATGCTATTATATTATCTATTTTGGATGTTTATGGGCTTTATTATGCACTTTTATATTATTTTCGGGACTAACCTATTAACCCAGAGCCAATTGACCTGAAACTTCACGGAACTTATTTTTGGACAAGAAGAAGCCCACAGAGTATCGGAGTTGTACCAGGAGAGCCCTGGGCTGCCCACAGAGTATTGTGGACAGCCCGGAGGTACACCAACGTACTTCTTCCTCCCATATATACCCATATACCCTAAAAACTCCGGGGAGCACAATAGATCGGGAGTTCCGCCGCCAGAAGCCTCCATAGCCACCGAAAACCAATCTAGACCCGTTCCGGCACCCTGCCGGAGGGGGAATCCCTCTCCGGTGTCCATCTTCATCATCCCGGTGCTCTCCATGACGAGGAGGGAGTAGTTCTCCCTCGGGGCCGAGGGTATGTACCAGTAGCTATGTGTTTGATCTCTCTCTATCTCTCTCTCTCGTGTTCTTGAGGTGGTATGATCTTGATGTATCGCGAGCTTTGCTATTATAGTTGGATCTTATGATGTTCCTCCCCCTCTACTCTCTTGTAATGGATTGAGTTTTTCCCTTTGAAGTTATCTTATCGGATTGAGTCTCTATGGATTTGAGAACACTTGATGTATGTCTTGCGTGGGATCCCCGTGGTGACAATGGGGTATTCTATTGATCCACTTGATGTATGTTTTGGTGATCAACTTGCGGGTTCCGTGACCTTGGGAATCTATGCATAGGGGTTGGCACACGTTTTCTTCGTGACTCTCCGGTAGAATCTTTGGGACACTCTTTGAAGTACTTTGTGTTGGTTTGAATAGATGAATCTGAGATTCTGTGATGCGTATCATATAATCATACCCACGGATACTTGAGGTGACATTGGAGTATCTAGGTGACATTAGGGTTTTGGTTGATTTGTGTCCTAAGGTGTTATTCTAGTACGAACTCTAGGATAGATTGAACGGAAAGAATAGCTTCATGTTATTTTACTACGTACTCTTGAATAGATCGAACAGAAAGGATAACTTTGAGGTGGTTTCATACCCTACCATAATCTCTTTGTTTGTTCTCCGCTATTAGTGACTTTGGAGTGACTCTTTGTTGCATGTTGAGGGATAGTTATGTGATCCAATTATGTTATTATTGTTGAGGGAACTAACACTAGTGAAAGTATGAACCCTAGGCCCTGTTTCAACGTATTGCAATACCGTTTGTGCTCACTTTTATCATTAGTTACCTTGCTGTTTTTATATTTTCAGTTTACAAAAACCTTTATCTATTATCCATATTGCACTTGTATCACCATCTCTTCGCTGAACTAGTGCACCTATACAATTTACCATTGTATTGGGTGTGTTGGATACACAAGAGACTCTTTGTTATTTGGTTGCAGGGTTGCTTGAGAGAGACCATCTTCATCCTACGCCTCCTACGGATTGATAAACCTTAGGTCATCCACTTGAGGGAAATTTGCTACTGTCCTACAAACCTCTGCACTTGGAGGCCCAACAACGTCTACAAGAAGAAGGTTGTGCAGTAGACATCAAGCTCTTTTCTGGCGCCATTGCCGGGGAGGTTTGCTCTTGAAGGTATATCTTTAGATCTTGCAATCGAATCTTTTAGTTTCTTATTTTATCACTAGTTTAGTTTATAAAAGAAAAATACAAAAAATTGGAATTGAGTTTACCTCATAGGCTTCATCTTTTTAATATCTTTCATGAGTATGATGGAAAGGAAAATTGTGCCAAAGTGTTAGAAGAAGAATGCATTAAAATGTTTGGCACTAAATATTTGAATGATAACATTATTGCAATGTTGTTAGTATGAATTCCTTGAATATCCATGATGCTAATGAAATGCAAAGCCACAAGCTTGGGGAAGCTATGTTTGATGAAGATGATATTTTTTGTCCCGCAAGTTTTGATGAGCAATTTTATTATGATGAAAGAATGCCTCCTATTTATGATGATTATATTGATGAAAGTGGATTTGGAGAGGTCATGACTTTATTTTGTGATGAATCCACTATTCCGGAAGAGGTTCCAATTGATTATGAGAACAAAGTTTCTATCTATGATGATTATTGTGATGACTTGTATTCTATAAAGAATAATGATATCCATGAAACTTGTCATCATGATTTTAGTTTTCAATTGGATTATGCCTCACACGATAATTATTTTGTTGAGTTTGCTCCCACTAATATTCATGAGAAAAAATTTCCTTGTGTGGAGAGTAATAAAGTTTCTATGCTTGTAGATCATGAAAAGAATGATTTAGGTGCTGGTTATATTGTTGAATTCACTCATGATGCTACTGAAATTATTATGAGGGAGGAACATATGCTTGTAGGAATTGCAATAATATCATGTTTCCTCTCTATGTGCTTAAAGTTTTAAAGTTATGCTTGTTTTACCTTCCTATGAAAGTAGATTCTTGTTCCCACAAGTTGTTTGCTCAAAAAATCCCTATGCATAGGAAGAGGGTTAGACTTAAATGTGCTAGTCATATTCTTCATGATGCTCTCTTTATGTTTCAATTCTTATCTTTTATGTGAGCATCATTGAAATCATCATGCCTAGCTAGGGGCGTTGAACGATAGCGCTTGTTGGGAGGAAACCCAATTTTATTTTTGTTCTTTTCTTTTTGATCCTGTTTAGTAATAAATGATTCACCAAGACTCTATTTAGATGTGGTTTTATGCTTTTAATTAGTGTTTGTGCCAAGTAGAACCGTTGGGAAGACTTGGGGAAAGTCTTTTTGATATTGCTGTAAAAAACATGAACTTTAGCGCTCACGAGAATTGCTACCATTTTTATATGGATAGTGCTATTTAGTTAATTGTTTTTGCAGATGATTCATAGATAAATTCCCCACGTCCAGCAATTTATTTTAGAATTTTTGGGGTTCCAGAAGTTTGAGTTAGTTACAGATTAGTACAGACTATTCTGTTTTTGGCAGATTGTGTTTTTCATGTGTTGTTTACTTATTTTGATGAGTCTATGCCTAGTAAAAGAGTTTATAAACCATAGAGAAGTTGGAATACAGTAGGTTTAACACCAATATAAATAAATAATGAGTTCATTACAGTACCTTGAAGTGGTGTTTTGTTTTGTTTCGCTAACGGAGCTTACGAGTTTTCTGTTAAGTTTTGTGTTGTGAAGTTTTCAAGTTTTGGGTAAAGATTCGATGGAGTATGGAATAAGGAGTGGCAAGAGCCTAAGCTTGGGGATGCCCAAGGCACCCCAAGGTAAAATTCAAGGACACCAAAAAGCCTAAGATTGGGGATGCCCCGGAAGTCATCCCCTCTTTCATCTTCGTTCATCGGTAACTTTACTTGGAGCTATATTTTTATTTACCACATGATATGTGTTTTGCTTGGAGCGTCATTTTATTTTATTTAGTTTTTATTTCTGTTTGAATTAAATACCAAGATATGAAATTCTTAAATGTTAAAGAGTCTTCACATAGTTTCATAATTATTTGACTACTCATTGATCTTCACTTATCTCCTTCGGAGTAGTTTGTTGTTGTTCTAGTGCTTCACTTATATCTTTTTAGAGTACGGTGGTGGTTTTATTTTATAGAAATAGAAGAACTCTCATGCGTCACTTATATTATTTCGAGAGTCCTAAAAAGCATGGTAATTTTCTTTGGTTAAGAATTTAGTCCTAATATGATGGGCATCCTAGAGGGATACAATAAAATTTTCATATAAAGTGCATTGAATACTAAGAGAAGTTTGATACTTGATAATTGTTTTGAGATATGAAGATGGTAATATTAGAGTCATACTAGTGATTAGTTGTGAATTTGAGAGATACTTGTGTTAAAGTTTGTGATTCCCGTACCATGCACGTATGGTGAACCCTTATGTGAAGAAGTTGGAGCATGATTTATTTATTGATTCTCTTCCTTATGAGTGGCGGTCGAGGACGAGCGATGGTCTTTTCCTACCAATCTATCCCCCTAGGAGCATGCGCATAGTACTTTGTTTCGATAACAAATAGATTTTTGCAATAAGTATGTGAGTTCTTTATGACTAATGTTGAGTCCATGGATTATACGCACTCTCACCCTTGCACCATTGCTAGCCTCTCTAGTACCCCGTAACTTTCGCCGGTACCATAAACCCACCATATACCTTCCTCAAAACAGCCACCATACCTACCTATCATGGCACTTCCATAGCCATTCCGAGATATATTGCCATGCAACTTTCCACCGTTCCGTTTACTATGACACGCTCCATCATTGTCATATTGCTTTGCATGATCATGTAGTTGACGTTGTATTTGTGGCAAAGCCACCGTTCATAATTCTTCCATACATGTCACTCTTGATTCATTGCACATCCCGGTACACCGCCGGAGGCATTCATATAGAGTCATATCTTGTTCTAAGTATCGAGTTGTAATTCATAAGTTGTAAGAAATCAAAGTGTGATGATCATCATTATTAGAGCATTGTCCCAGTGAGGAAAGGATGATGGAGACTATGATTCCCCCACAAGTCGGATGAGACTCCGAACTAAAAAAAGAGGCCATAAAAAAGAGAAAAGGCCCAAATAAAAAATAAAATAAAATAATAGGCCATAAAAAAGAGAAAAGGCCCAAATAAAAAAATGAGAGAAAAAGAGAGAAGGGGCAATGCTACTATCCTTTTACCACACTTGTGCTTCAAAGTAGCACCATGATCTTTATGATAGAGAGTCTCTTGTTTTGTCACTTTCATATACTAGTGGGAATTTTTCATTATAGAACTTGGCTTGTATATTCCAACAATGGGCCTCCTCAAGTGCCCTAGGTCTTTGTGAGCAAGCAAGTTGGATGCACACCCACTTAGTTTCTTTTTGTTGAGCTCTCATACATTTATAGCTCTAGTGCATCCGTTGCATGGCAATCCCTACTCACTCACATTGATGCGCCTAGTTGATGTGAGACTATCTTCTCCTTTTTTTTGTCTTCTCCACAACCACCATCCTATTCCACCTATAGTGTTATATCCATGGCTCACGCTCATATATTGCATGAAGATTGAAAAAGTTTGAGAACATCAAAAGTATGAAACAATTGCTTGGCTTGTCATCGGGGTTGTGCATGATTTGAATACGTTGTATGGTGGAGATAGAGCATAGCCAGACTATATGATTTTGTAGGGATAGCTTTCTTTGGCCATGTTATTTTGAGCAGACATAATTGCTTAGTTAGTATGCTTGAAATATTATTATTTTTATGTCAATATTAAACTTTTGCTTGAATCTTATGGATCTGAATAGTCTTGCCACAATAAAGAGAATTACATGGATAAATATGTTAGGTAGCATTCCACATCAAAAATTTTGTTTTTATCATTTACCTACTCGAGGACGAGCAGGAATTAAGCTTGGGGATGCTGATACGTCTCCAATATATCTATAATTTTTGATTGTTCCATGCTATTATATTATCTGTTTTGGATGTTTATGGGATTTATTATGCACTTTTATATTATTTTTGGGACTAACCTATTAACCCAGAGCCCAGTGCCAGTTTCTGGCTTTTCCTTGTTTTAGAGTATCACAGAAAAGGAAAATCAAACGGAGTCCAATTGACCTGAAACTTCACGGAACTTATTTTTAGACCAGAAGAAGCCCATGGAGTATCGGAGTTGGACCAGAAGAGTCCCGGGCTGCCCATGAGGGTGGGGGGCGCGCCCCCTGTATCGCGAGCTTTGCTATTATAGTTGGATCTTATGATGTTTCTCCCCCTCTACTCTCTTGTAATGGATTGAGTTTTCCCTTTGAAGTTATCTTATCGGATTGAGTCTCTAAGGATTTGAGAACACTTCATGTATGTCTTGCGTGGGATACCCGTGGTGACAATGGGGTATTCTATTGATCAACTTGATGTATGTTTTGGTGATCAACTTGCGGGTTCCGTGACCTTGGGAATTTATGCATAGGGGTTGGCACACGTTTTCGTCTTGACTCTCCGGTAGAATCTTTGGGGCACTCTTTGAAGTACTTTGTGTTGGTTTGAATAGATGAATCAGAGATTCTGTGACGCATATCGTATAATCATACCCACGGATACTTGAGGTAACATTGGAGTATCTAGGTGACGTTAGGGTTTTGGTTGATTTGTGTCTTAAGGTGTTATTCTAGTACGAACTCTAGGATAGATTGAACGGAAAGAATAGCTTCATGTTATTTTACTGCGGACTCTTGAATAGATCGATCAGAAAGGATAACTTTGAGGTGGTTTCGTACCCTACCATAATCTCTTCGTTTGTTCTCCGCTATTAGTGACTTTGGAGTGACTCTTTGTTGCATGTTGAGGGATAGTTATGTGATCCAATTATGTTATTATTGTTGAGGGAACTTACACTAGTGAAAGTATGAACCCTTGGCCCTGTTTCAACGCATTGCAATACCGTTTGTGCTCACTTTTATCATTAGTTACCTTGCTGTTTTTATATTTTTCAGATTACAAAAACCTTTATCTATTATCCATATTGCACTTGTATCACCATCTCTTCGCCGAACTAGTGCGCCTATACAATATACCATTGTATTGGGTGTGTTGGGGACACAAGAGACTCTTTGTTATTTGGTTGCAGGGTTGCTTGAGAGGGACCATCTTCATCCTACGCCTCCTATGGATTGATAAACCTTAGGTCACCTACTTGAGGGAAATTTGCTACTGTCCTACAAACCTCTACACTTGGAGACCCAACAACGTCTACAAGAAGAAGGTTGTGTAGTAGACATCAGCAGCCGACATGGGAGTGGACATTTTGGCGCTTTTTTCGAATTTTGGGACAATAAGCATCCACGTTTACCCTGGAACTAAATTCGAATCCACTTTGTATTCCTATACAAATCTTTATAACTCATTCGATGTGTTTTTATATATATCTTCAAAAGGACAACAAAGATGTATTCCACTGTCATATATGAATATGGTTTACAAATGCCGATACTCAAATTCAGAAGCTAGAATCCAGTTTAAGGTGAATTCGAATATTTGGAACACTTCATGTCCAACTCAAATGTCACATGCTGCATACTGTGTACTCCCATTTAGATATGTACACAAGAGATGTATCAAGATTCAAATATCGAGTCAATCAACCAAGAATGCACAGAACTAACAGGCATATAAACACTTATAGAGTATATGGATCAATAATATGAACTAACATACATAAGCCAGGCCGTTGTACTTTTCTTTGCTACAACAGCATCCTTTTTTTAGCCAAGCTACTATAGCATCTTGGCCCTTTCCGATGCGTGCCACTTATGGTCCGTCTATACTACTATTATTGTTGAATGCACATTCAGCCCGATTGGCATATTTGTAGGTATAGCACAGCAATCAAAATGAAATGTCTCTGAATCTTATCAATTAATATAGACTTGTGCTCAAATAAAATTACAAACAAAGAAACAAAAAACATTTATTACATGATCTCTAAAACAAATGGTTTGATTGATTACATGAACAAACAACACAAAGGTTATTCAACGATGGAAAGAACATTTCACCTATGATTTACCAAGTGGGAATTTAATTTCCTTTTTTCCTTCAGGACCTTAACAATGTGGTCAGTCTCAGCTTGCTTCGTTTTGAAATCCACCAAATATTTAATGGTTGTCTTGAGTACTGCTACTGATTGTGCTGTTTGCTTCCTCAACATGTCAACTTCATATCTAAGTGTAGAAGTAGAATCTCTTTCTACCACTAGTTCAGCCTCTAGAGCATCAACAGTTGGCAATTCGTAATGCATGATTTGGCCAGTGCCACTGCTGTGGGATGATACAATGTCCATGGGAACCTCGCTCTTTGATCTTGGGCTAACCTGTTTTGCCATTAAAGTTCCGATTGGATTCAGAAAAGTTGAAGTTAGCAAAACATCTCAACTGGGAGTTATAACAGTAAACCAGTTAAACAAACAAGGAATTAAAGAGTTTCAATTCGATGCTGAAAAGTAGTTATTAACATCATTGTAACCCGTTGTTGTAGCAACAAAGTAGTTAAACAAACAAGTAGCTATTTAAGTTCAGGCAAACAGGTAATTCTTAACAGTAAGTATCAAACACATAGATAGGCGTAGTCTATAATAGGATTAACAGGCTGTGGCATTATGTAATCAGTAGCAAACTAAATTATGCCAAGCAACGTCATTGAACAATTTTGCAATAAGTGGCTAACTAAAATTTCGAGAAGCAGGTAACTGAACTTATGCTAGTTCTTTGTACAGGCACACTGCAACTTCTTTTTCGCTTACAAGGTTGTACGAAGGAGTCCATGGCATCAATTGCTTGGATACGCAGTCCCAATACTTCTTTCTTCCCACACTGCATTGGTAAGTTGAATGGTTAATCTGGTAAGATGGTGCGTCCTTGATATGTTATATGAGGACGTGTAGTCAGACTAGTTGTAGCGACACACATCCAACCATCTTTTACTGTATATATTTCATGCGATTACTTTTGGCATATCGAGATCTAAGCAATCTACAATAGGATGAAAAGACTGGCATCCTTCACATTATTGGCGAACTCAGTTCATAGAAACAAGCAATTCAACCATTCTGTGGGTAAATCAAAAGCGCCACTGGAATATTTTTCACTACCCCTATCATACATGTAAAAGGGGCGACGCCACCATAGGGGCTGGTATGGTCGTCCGCCTCAGGTGGCTCGAAAGTGTGCACCTAGTTTGAGTCGTCTAGGTTGGCCCATACTAGTTTTGTTCGTCCCAACGCACGAGCAGGCAATGTAAAAAATGAAGAAAAATGTTTCAATTTGGATAGGCCAATAACATAAGTGCAAGGCAGGCCCTATAGCAGGCTCGCAGCCCAAACAAGCGCCTCCCATATCGATCAACGACATGGAAAATCCCAATTCATCCGCTCCAGCCTCCAGTCTGGTTCGCTCCTAACCTAGCCGCCGCTGGACAGACCGACACAGCACTTCCTCGCGCCCTCGTTGTAGGGTGGTCGCCGGGCTTCAAGAGAATGGAAGGACAAGAAGATGAAGATCCAACCCTGGGTTCAGCCCGCGTGGGAGGCAGCGGCGACAGCACGGGCATGGCATCGAGCTTGCACAAACGGACAGTCGCAGCTTGCAAGAGTAGCATGCGCAATGAGCAGGTACATCACATCCCTGATTATATCTAATTCAACTCTTCAATTTCTGGCCAATAGTTAAACCTGGCGATGTTGTAAAACTGCTTGTATGTAGGGAATCTATGAGAAAATGAAACCAATTTCTACTTATTTTATAACTCCCCCAATCAATACTGAACTGACTGAATCTGATGAATCTAATCAAGTTTCCGATGCAAACATCCAAGCTCATGTTGTTCTTGAGCCTGAAGTGTCTAATGAACAGACTGCTAATGAAGGATTTGATGCAAACATTTTACATGCTCCTGGTGATGAACATATAGTGTCTAATGAGGCATCTAATGCAAGCATTTTGCAAGCTCCCATTGAAGGATTTAGTGTCTAATGATGATCTGCTATGTTGAGAGAGACATAGAGATTTGCAGGCATTGATGACAAGCAAATTATAGTGCATTTTCATGCTTTGAGGAAACGTCGAGGCCATCTACCAGAAAGTCCCTGTATCATGACAACGTAGCATAAATACTTTCCTAATCTGTTGTTTGAAACTATTGGCATACTTGTGCAGGATAGATATATTGATATGCAGTTTGCGCACTAGTTATAGTTCCAATTACACTTTGATATTTTTAGCGAGAGAACGAATAATTCAAGAAGGTACAGACCATGTTTGTAGTCCTTGTACACCATTTTGCATTTTGTGTTTTTTGGTGCTTGCATCATTTAGTGTTTATAATTTGAACTACTTTGGATCATTAGCTGGTTTTCAAAGTGCATGTAGCATCACATTTCTCAAGTTATGTTGATTTCCGGAGTGCAAGTGCCTTCATATTTTTTAAGTTAAATGTTCGCCCCTGAATTCGTGGATCCGCCACTTCACACAAATCATACACGAATGCTAGTACGAATTAAATGAAATGAGGGACTTACGCTAGCTCGTTGTACAAGCTCACTGCAGCTCTGCTTTCTCTTGGGATGTTCCATGTACAAGTCGATGTTACCAGTTGCTTGGATGTGCAGGCCTTGTGCTCCTTCCATCCCCCTCTGCATTTTTGACACGGCGAATGACTAATCAAATAAGAGGAATCAACCTTCCTGTTGTACCGGAGGACAGATAGTTCCAAGGTTATACGGGTGTGCAGGATGTGTACCAGATCCCGTAGCGCCATCATGCTTCGCTAAAAAATGGTTTTGCTTGTTTCAGATGATATCTCTAGAAGAAATAAGATTTAAAGTCCGATTTGGATCGGTGTGTAAGCTAAGAGAGCAGTGAAAGGATATCCAAACATCGTCGGAACAGTGCACAAGGGAGTGATGTGTGGATACCTAGTTTGGGCCGGCGTTTGGGCATGCTCTCCTAGCTAGAGTGCGGGTCACTTCAGAGCCGTTGAGGGTTATGCGCTGGCATTGGCTGGCCACGCACGGATGCAGATCTTGAGTGGCAGCGAAGCGCTACGATACGGTGGACGAGACCGTTGGTGAAGCCCCAGCGGCCTCGGGGGGCGGAGGCACGATGATGTGCTCGGTGAAGTAGCCCCGGTGAGCCGGGAGACGGCGTCGGTGAAGCGCACCTGATGAGGTGGAAGTCGGTGTATGTGAGGCACGTCGGTTGCGGCGGCCGACATTGTCGGTGGACCACCCGGTGCGGTAGACGAGGGCGTAGATGAGGTAGCTCCGGTGCGGTGGTGAAGCGTGACCGTTGTCGTCATCGTCGTTGTCCGACACAAAGGTGGGAAAGAGACGAGACGAGGGGCGATTCAAACTTTGCTTGGGTTGGCGGTGAATTAGGGATTAGAGCAATCTGGGCACGCAAGGGGCTGGTGGAGAAGGGAGATTTTGTAGGGCTGGAATTGGGGCCGCCAGATATTTCAATCTGAAGCGTGGAAGCACGAACTTGTTTTGTCGTCGTCCTTTGGGGGGAGGAAGGAGGAAGGGGGTGGGTGGCTGGGTGCTAAGCGTCCGTCCGACACACGCGAACACCACGACACGACCCTGGTCTCCCTGGTGCGCCTACATTTGAGAATGCTAACGAATCTTCTTTCATTTGCAAACGAATCTGTATGTATTACCATGCCCGTGTTATTCGAAACGAGATACTATAAATTAATTAATGCGGAGTTATTTGGAAAAAAATCAAAACGGTATCCGCGGTATCCACGCCAACGTGGATTAGAGTGTGTGTCACATAATTAGTTATTTGAATTAGAGTGTGTGTCACATAGCGATCTCCAATTCTAACGTGGATTTCGCATTTGACTGTATCCACGCTACTTTTTTAATAGGAATTCATATGTATATGATGAACACCATGGTAGTGAGAAAACTTTTGGATGGATTCAAACATATGAAATACAAAATAGCACAACAAATCGAGTCAATGTCAACTTTTCGAAACCTAGTATGGCACGAATTCGAAATAATTACACATATGCATGGTCCTCAGTTCAAATCTTACAATTTACACCGAATTGAAACATCGATATTAAGTCTCGTACTATCTACATTCAAATGTTGTTTTTAGCCCCCCCCCCACACACACGCTACATACTTCCTGTATTGGTCAATCATCCTCTCCTAACCACCTTAGGAAGCTATCAGTTTCCAACACACATCCATTCTTTCTCTCCATGTTTCGATCTCTAACTCTCTCAACCCCCTTTTTCCACTCTGTTACGAAATGTATTCACCTCACACACCCGCCATTGCACCCCATGCCGAGCTCTCTCTCTCTCCCTCTCCCTCACACCCTCTCACGCTAAATACATGCATTGCCTATCTAGCCCCCCAACCTCTCGTGCACACGCACGCACATTGTCTATCTAGGTCACTCCCTCGAGACTGTCTCACTCTTTCTTCCGCACGACGGGCCACACTCGCTCAATCTCGCTCTCCTTATCTGCGTCTCGTTTAACCTCGTTTTCTTTCACACACAAATGATATATCTCCCTGTTCAGGCCTCAATCGACCCACTCTATACTCTCTCACGCAGATTGTCTATCTAGGTCAGTCCATCGAAGCCGCCCCCACTCTTTCGACCTCATGGAAGGTCATGCTCTCTCTCTCTCGCTCTCTCCCTCTCTCCCCTCTCTCCCTCTCTTTGTATGTCTCGATTGACCTCGATCTTTCTTGGACAAAAACGATATATCACCATGTTTGAGCCCAATTCGACTTATTCACATTGTATACTCTCTCACGCACATTGTATATCTAGGTCACTCTCTCCAACCCGTCTCACTCTTTCGATCGCACGACGACCCTATGTGATCGATTGACCTTGCTTCCTCCCACTTACAAAATATATCTAAACGTCTGTGACTGGATCATCTCTCAAGCTCTATCTTACAGCCCTCACCCTTTCCAAAAGCTCAGTCGGACAATATCTCTCCAGAGCATATATATTCGTTCAATGAATCTTGGACCACACTCACTTTGTCTCTCTATCTATATGTCTCTCGATTGACCTCGCTTTCTCATGACGTATCTTCCACACATTGAAGCTACCTCTCTATCCCTCGCAAAGCCGGAGCTATTTACATTGCGAGGGGCACTCCAACCTTGGATTAATTTTTGTAGGAATTTATTTTGGTCGATTCAGATTATATTTTCGTAGCATTCGGCCCACAACTACTCGAAACACCGTTGTAACCCCCGCAACTCCCCTAGTTGATTTCCCTCTGGTTGGTCATCACTCTCTCGCACGTCCTTTATCGCCTTCAATATTGCACCATGGTATTATTGCAAAAAACTCTATTGTTCTCTTTAATTATTATAAATAAGCTACAAAACTACACGCCGATAGTCCACTTGGAATGGAACAAATTTCGACCCACAAATTAAACTTCTACAAACTACACACCGAGGGGCCCACATGTCATGAAACAGATTTGGACCCATATACAAATTAAAAAATAAAGGACGAGGATCGAACATGCGACCAGTGCCTTCAAGCCGCACGTCAATAGGCAACATACGTAGAACAACAATGTTTGTTGTACCTCCCTTTGTTCACATAATGTTTTTATATTACCACAGCCTATTTAATTGATAACATGAAATATTATTTTTAGTACTATTCGCGTTCACTTACTGGTGGGTTAAATGTGGGCTCTCTCTCTCTCCTCCCCTTCTGCGTTTAGACGCATGGGCAAACACGATGAACTCGCGGGCGATGTTGCCATTGACCATATCTGGATGCCTTCACAAGTTACGGAACCAGTTTCATGTGCTAGCAGCACTAGTCAGTGTGTATGTGCAATGCACGTTAATTTGGAAGTATATTAAGTGCATGCGGATATTACGTAGGATATTATTTGCGTGTTATTATGTGATTAGCACTATTTTTGGCATGAAATTAACTGCACGCTAAACGTGTTGAGCGCTCGACATTGAAGCAGTCTAGGTCGTTGAATGACAAGGAATACATGTGGTTTGATGACGTTTTATATTTAATTTGATACGGCTCTAGCAGAACATTCAATCGATCAAACCATAGATTTCATTTTAGTCTGACTCCGACTTTAAATTATACGACGATCGATCTAAAATAAATAGAAATGATAAAAGTTTGGATTTTAAGCATGGCAATCCGAACGTTTTTCATGGAAAATTTAGATTACGCGGCAGCGGCGAGGGTGTCTTGCAGTGGGAAGTGGCTCCTCTGCCGTGCTCTGTGTGTCATCGGGCCACTGACCGACGGCGACGGCGGCGCCTTGCGCCATTGTTTGCGTACTCCTAGACGTTGGCCTAGCTTCAAGGAAGGCCAAAATGTTCTGGACTTCGGAGCGAGTCAACTGGCGGGAGGAGGCGACTGGCGTTGGTGCAAGGAAGCGGTCGACGGCGGCCATCCATGCTGCTGAGGGGGGCACTGGCACTTGCGTGGGGATAGGCGCTGTCAACGGCGCGGCGGAGACATTCATGTGCACGGGCACCAGCACGGGCGCAGGCGCATGCGCTGGCAGGTGCACGGGCACCGGCACAGGCATGTGCATTAGTGCACGCGCAAGCGCATGCGCTAGCAGGTGCACAAGCATGTGAAAGTCGGCAGGGACCTCGTGGAACCCCGTGGAATCAAGCTCGGCGACAATGTGCGGCTCCCAGCCCATCAATGCCACGGGGATGGGCGTTGGCACAGTTGGGGCGACGGGAGCCGGAACGGGAGCGGGGACAGGCGCGGCGTCTTCCCGCAAGTCCAGTTCAAGCTCGTCCCAAAGCACCTTATGTTCTTGAGACTCCGGCTAGGTGTCTTCCTCAGAAAAATGGAAGACTAAGGGTAGACCATCGTGATGCAGCATGGCGTACATTTAGGTCAGGCTGGTTGGAGGTAGACGATAGGAGAATCAGAGAGGAAGAGAGAAGATTGTAGCGATACCGGGTAGTGTGGGGTTGATTTTTAACTGCGGCGCCAGCAACATTAAAAGTGGGAGCAGTTGGGACGACGGTGGGCGGCGGAGCCTGGTCAAAGGGCTTGCCTCCCGGTGAGCCTGCACAACGGTCTGCCCGCACGCCTCCCTGCCAGCCGGTGCAGCGGTCTGATCGCACGCCTCCTGTCGACTGACACGCTTTCTCAGACGGCACCTGCCGATGAGAAGCGGGACTCATGGCGGCACGTAAATGCCCACAGTTTCAATAGTGAAAGCGTTCGCCTTAACATGATAGGTCTTTGTTCCAAAATACCTTGGCTCTTCATTTGTCCAACTTGTCATAAGCAGCTTGTCTCAAATTGAAGAAAAAAATTACAAAGTAATATTTGTGCCATATCACGTGACCATGCTCAGTTTCAAGAATTTATGGTCACTTTTGGATTTTCTGAAATTTAAGATCCATGATTCGAAACAATATCACATCCTGCATCATGCAATAAATTTTCAAGCCATACATCTGTCCTGTTGTATTTCTTAAGAAAGGATTTGGTTAAACATTTTGCTTAGTTAGACTTCAGACAAGTTATATATGCAGAGCAAAAGGATAATCCCTCTGTATCAGTGCATTGCCTGATATATTAACTCAAGTACTAGGCACGAACAAAAGCACTCAATTATGTGCTCATCCTAGTGTAGTAGTAGTAGTAGTAGTAGTAGTAGTAGTAGTAGTAGTAGTAGTAGTAGTAGTAGTAGTAGTAGTAGTAGTAGTAGTAGTAGGCAATGCAGTTGACGGGTGACCTTGGCGAGCGGAGACCGAGGGAATTGAACCGTGCTCGGCACGGTAGGTAACGTTGTGTAGTTACTAAAGCATCCCTCCGTTGTTCATTGGTAGTCATTATGGACCGGGGACATGAAGGGAATTTCCTAGGGCTGGAATTCTGGCCACTAGATATTTCGACTCGAAACACGGAGGCTCGACTGGTTGAGGTTGCCTAATGTGCGTACCACGCACGCCACTAGAAGGACACGAGCCCTTTTTATATATTTTTAGGATCAACACGAGCCAAGGTCTGGCTGGTACGCCATTGGGTCCTACCATTCGAGAATATGAAAGGAACCTTTTAAATTGCCGAGCGAATTTATGTGTATTACAATGCCCGTATTTTCCTTGCAAATATTAATCTCAACGTGGTAATTGATTTATGACGAGTTGTTGAATTAGAGTGAGTTTGTGATATAGTGATCTCAACGTGGATTTCACATTTGATGGTATCCCTGGTAAGTTTTTCAATGCAAATTCAAATTTAAAAGATGAACAATATGGAGGTGAGAAAACTGTGTATGTATCAAGCATATGACCACACACACACACATACACACATAGAGAGACACCCACACACGAACACAACAACAATCCAATAAGTATAGTGCATCTATTTTTCCAAACCATGCATGTATGACACGAATTCAAAAATACTCCTTCTGTTCCTAAATATTAGTCTTTTAGAGATTTCAACAAGCGACTACATACGGAGCAAAATGAGTGAATCTACACTCTAAAATATGTCTATATACATCCGTATGTGCCAGTCCACTTGAAGTCACAAAAAAGACTAATATTTAGGAACGAAGGGAGTAAAATGTAAGACATGCATGGTCCTCAATTCAATATTTAAAATGAACATGAAACTGAAACATGAATATTAAGTCTAGTACTACAGTACATGCAAATGTTGTGTTTAATTAGGCGGAGCTAAGATTGTCGGGGGTCACCCCCTCGACCTTAGATAAAATTGTGAAGCTCTGTTTAGGGTTGTTTAGATTATATTTGTCCCCACCCTCCCAACCACCGATTGGTTGTGCAACCCCCACCCCTCCTCCTCGGGAGAATATCATGTGCCCCCATACCTTAGATGCTATATGCCGATACGAGTTGCTTGGAGCTTGTAGATCTAAGATATAGCAGCTCACATGATGTCTTAATATTTTTACAGGAAACCTTGATGAGTTTGAGAATTGCACACAATTTGTACAAAAACTACTCAGATGCCCTTGGATCCCATATCCAATGACCTCGAAGCTCGTATCACCATAGCATCTAAGATGAAGGAGGACATCATATTCTCCTGTATGTAAGAATATCATGTGCTACCACACCTTAGATGCTTTGGTGATACAAGCTCTTCAAAGCCGTTGGATTTGTGACCCAACACCTCCTCGGTGCTTCGAATGGTTTATTGCGGAAAAGCCCCCAAAGAGTTCGGCCACTACTTACAAGCACAAAGACTGCTCAGATGCCATTGGATCTCAGATCAAACGACGTCGAAGCTCATATCACTGTAGCATCCAAGCTGCGAGAGCACCTTATGTTTTCTCGCATGGGAGAATATGAGGTGTTCCCGCATCGTAGATTCTATGGTGATACGAGTTCGCGGAGATCTAACGGCCCATAGTAGGAGGTTTGATTGTTTTTGCAATATACGGCTGAGAGAGTTTGGGAATTGCGCAGAAAGTACAAGTACTTAGCATGTGCCATCTGATCACTGATTATACGACCTAGATGCTCATATCACCGTAGCAGGTAAGTAAGCTACCGGAAGCACCTAATATGAGCAACGGGGAGCCGTTGGATCCAAGATGAAGTGGCACACACGAGGCCTGAATGTTTTATTTGCAAAAAAACCTTTGGAGAGTTTATAATTTGCGCATAATTACAAAGACTACTCCCAAGCCATTAGGTCTCACTTCCAACGGTGTAAAAACTCGTATCACCATAGCATCTAAGCTGCGGGGTGGATGTGATATTCTATGCCGCTGTCATTTTTGTTCGTAAATTTGCAAAATACGTGTAACTTGTGCTGTTACTTGTCTAACCGCGCAAAGTGTTTGTTCAAAAAAACCATCCTACACTGAAATATCGAAACAACACACAGGGGTCCCACTTGTCATTAATCAAATTTGGACCTAAAACTAACAAATCTGAAAGATGAGATTCGAACTGGCAACCTGGACTACAAAGTGTAAGTCGATAGCCTGAAACAACAACAGTTGTTGGCCTTGTCCCATAACTTGATTTTATATAGTATTACGTTGAGTAGAGTAAAGGGAGTGCCTCGTCAACACGTGCATGACCGTTGAATCACTTACTGGTGGGTCCCAGGTCTGCGATCTCTCTCTTCTCTCCATCGTCTAACCTTTGCACGGGCACACACGAAGAGCAGCGCTAGCTTGCCGTGGTTTTATTACAACTAAAAAAAGCTTGGAAAATAGAAGAATCGCCTAGGACAAGAGACGTTGTGGCTGGTCGAGACGGAGCTAACCACACCTATCCTCCGTGCCATGTTAGCATGATGAAGCTGTGTGGCTAGTGGGGTGTTTTCGACCGACTGGCTGGGCCTCGAGGTCGAACCATAGGTACGACGTCTGATACGGTAAATTTTTACACGCACATTTTTCCTCCATGCCGAGACATGGCAGACCCTACCGCACGGTTTCGGGGTCCTCCTGGGTGGTGCACACATATATACTTCCTGACGTGGGACGCCCTACCGCGCATTTTCGCCAAAGCAAGTAAATGAGTCGTCAAATCACGAAAGACCACTTTTCCCGCTGTGTACATCAGTGAAGCACGGTGCCTAGCTAGTTGGGCTAGTTCGACCGATTAGCTAGGCCGCTGCCACATTTGTTTTTTCACCCCTTTTTTTATCTACTTGCTGACAGGTAAATTTAAATATCCACCGCGGCATTGCTCTGGTGTTTGAGTGCGACAGGATTTTTAATTTTTTGATTGATGGGAGCAGGCACGACAGGATTTTTAATTATTTGATTGACGAGAGCAGACGCGGTAGCAATTAGTCACGATGACTCCTCCTGTAAAACCCACTGCTCCCTGATGTGAGAAGTCTTCTACTGGTGTTTTACCATGGTGAAAACCAAAAGATTCCTCGCTCCATGGCTGGCTCCCTCCGGCTTCCCGTAGATTGCATTGCCTTTCAGCCATTTCACCCCCTGCATCACCAACGTCGTGCGCCTCGAGAAGCAGAGGGACTTCGGTGGTGTTTAGGCGCCCTCTGCATGGGCATGTCCATGTCCATGTCTCGGTGCAACACGACCGTTGGATCAAACTCAGACGGTGCAGATCAGTCACTGTAGCACATAGCGTCTGGGTGTGTTTGGTTGCATTCTCATCTCAATATACTCCTCTGTCTAGGTGTGTAAGTCACCTTTAGAAAACCAAATAATCCCAAAACACTTAGGCACGGTACATTAACTCCCTCCCCGTTTCATGTTTTGTGACATATCAACCAATAAGAGACATGGGTCGTGCATGCTTTCAGTGACTTGAGACTAATAAACATGACATGAAGTGGTTAGTTCATTGCATGCAATGCTATTAATTAACAAAAAGACATTAGGTTTTCTCGTTTTCCTCTCTGCCTTGGTCGCAGTGCACAACATAAGATGACTTACACACCTAGATGGAGGGAGTAGTTGTTTCCTCTTCATGTATTTGTGTTAACCTACTAGTGTGGAATCATGCACCCTTCATGCACTCTGCCAAACACCCAAAAGTGGGTCGAGAAGGGAACTTTTGCTCCCATCCCGTGCACCCTTCATACACCCTACACTATTCGTGCTTCATATGGTTCATGTTTCGTGGAGTACTGTAGCACCATACTCTTCGTGCATTGTAGACCTAGTTCTGTTAACATTGATCTCACTGTTCATTCTCGACTGGACAGCCGAGAAGCGGTACTATGTTACTACATTACTGTTCATATAGTTGACATGCGCACAACATCATTTGTTGTCATCATATCTTACTACACTAGCAACAAGATTATGTAGTACTGACGTATGAACCACTTCACATGCCTAGTAGTAGGAGCATTGTGTATGTTCAAGTGGCTGCCGTGTTTCGCACTCCTCCGTCGTAAGAGTGGAAACGCTTGCTGTAATCATTTTTTTCTTTAGAAAATTAGTGGAAACGCACTATCGTGCGGATCCTCCTCCAGCCATGCACTAAATTACTCACTTTCGGCGACGTGTGGGACAGCAGCATCGGGGTCCACCAGCCATGCACTAAATTACTCCGTAGTAGAGTGACGGTAGACTACCCTGATCGAAGCGCCGTAGTAATGCCCAATGAGCCATCAAATCACAAAACCCCCTCCTTTCCAGCAGTAAGTTGGACGGACAAAGCAACCACCATTTCACTCTTCTCTCTCAGCTTCCTCTCTACCCAACTCGCTTCTCCCTCATCTTGTTCCTCATTTCTTCAAGAAAACCCCGACCTGCTTCTGCCATTGTTCTTCTCTCCCAAAGAAGGAAAGTTGAGCGCATCAATGGTGTTGATTCTGGCCAAGGCCCGGTCTTGCAACCCTGAGACTGATTCTATAACTCCCTCTCTTTTCTTCTTTTGGGTTTGTGATTATGGTTTCTTTTCTTTTATTTCTATTTGACAGTTTCTTGATGGACGCCGGAGCACCGGCCGAAGTGATGTGGCTCTGGCCAAAACCATCGAGGCTCATGGTACGAAGAAGTGCAAGCACCCCGCCGAGACTACCGCAGACAAGCTCAAAGCTATCGCGCTGTCCACGCCCCCTCTCCGGGATCCCTCATTACGCAAGTCCGAGTAATATCTCTTCTTGACGATCTCTTATAGTAGTACAACTTTCTGGGTGATCTTGCATGTGATTTTTGTGTGCCAAATGACGGTTCTAAATTCCTCTTTCGACCAAAACATGCGAGAGGTTGACACTGATTTCTTATAGATTACTTTCAACTACTCCCTCTTTCCCAAATTTCTTTTCTTAGATTTTTCTAGATACGGATGTATCTAATACTAAAATGTGACTTGATACATCCGTATCTAGACAAATCTAAGAAAAGAATTTTGGGACGGAGGGAGTACTTTATGAACATCAATGCTACCTTTGAAGAGGGTATATTTGCCTCAGTAACTTGTGTTATGGATATTGCAAGTAATCTCTCTGCTCCCATGCCTTTGAAGACATGTTCTAGTGTCTTTGTTCACTCATTTCTATGCGTATATGTAGTCATATATGGAGTATAATATCGAAAATCATATTATATTTTTGAATAGAGGTAGTAATAAAATATGGTTTCTGTTTGAATTAGAACCAGGTCCGCGGTGGAGATGAAGTTCTCAAACTCATGTCATGTGAACTGGAAGACCTGAGGATGAGTTCTACTGCTAAACTATCCAGCTACTTTGTCCTTGTCGCCACGTGTCCTGAACTAGTGTTTTCCTGTAGCATTGTTGTCAGGCGTGTTATTGAGGCTGTACTTGACCACAAAAATTTCATGGTTGTGCCTTCGATTACGAAGGGTGTGATTCTTGTAAAGCTTCCCAACAAATCTGATGCGGCATGTCTTCATGATCATGTTTATGAGTGGAAAGACCACTCTGTTAGGTTCTCCAAGGTTGACGAGATGGTGATGGTGCGTGTAGACATCTCTCATGAAGTCCATGGCCTAGTCAGTTATGCGATCCCCGTAGGTTGGTGGAAAGAAATAGTCTACATAGTTTAATTAGTGCAATTTTGCTTGTCTGTAGTAAGTACTATTGTTCAGTAGTTGATTTGTGTTTGTGAACCCTATATTATTTATTAGTACTGCCGCTTTTGGTGTGTGGTCAGTCCTGAGAATGGTCTATGTTAATGTTTGTCCACCCAATTCAGTCTATATATTTTGAAGTATCCAGATCATCTTTTTTGTGAGGACGGTTTATCAATTATGGTTACACTCCAATATCTGTATGCATTGCAGGGTTTATCGCACCCACCAGGATTTCTAGTCCCATGGATGTTCGGTCCATACGATTTTTCACGACCTTTGGATTGTCCTGATTGTGGGAGTAGGCGGGGCCCCTACATGCCACCCGTAGTTGGACGATCAATCTTCTGTTTAGTACTTCAACATATTGATTTCCTAGTAAGGATTCACTCGTGTCACATCAAGTAAATCTTATTGATTTACTGTCTAAATCTTATTGATTTAATGTCATGTTTTCTTTCTTTTCCTGTAATTTTATGATGCAGGTTTTTCCATGTGACATTCATCACAGAATAAACCGTTTGGTTTGCTCTACGATGGCTAGTTTTGCAGGTTTCACTTCTTATGTCATGTCAGTAACGAAGGCACTGTCCATCACTTATATTACTAGAAAAAATTGGATCAGTCTGTTGTCTGAGTACAAGCTGAATCCCTATGATGAACTGCAGTTTGGTTTACCAAAAACACCACAATTAGTCATTCTCGCATTTAAAAGAAATGAAGAAAAAACTGGATCACGGTCACGAAGCCTAGTCAAGTTAGAAAGCTGATCATAGTAGACCAGACACGATCGCCGCTGTCTCGCACATCAATACCACCTTCAGCAACGAACCGAGCACCGGAAGTTGCTCTAGCACTGACAGCGGCAGTAGCTCAGTCTGATCCAGCTGGGGATTGGGCACCGACCGCGTCAGCGGATCAGGCTGATCGACCGGAGGATCGGGCATCGACACTGGCACCTGCTCCAACACTGGCACCAGCTCTACAAGGAACACCATCTCTGGCAGCAGCAGCGGCTTCGGCACCTGCACCAACACTTGCACTTGCATCTGCTCCGGCCCGTGCAGCCGCAAACGAACGAGCAGTTGCACCGGCAATAGACTAGGCTGCAGTTTGCACTTC
Organism: Triticum urartu; assembly: GCF_056163025.1. Taxonomy (NCBI): domain Eukaryota; kingdom Viridiplantae; phylum Streptophyta; class Magnoliopsida; order Poales; family Poaceae; genus Triticum; species Triticum urartu. The sequence continues at coordinate 409,767,481 of NC_141879.1, read as the reverse complement.
ATATACCAAAGTCCATACAAAAACCAACATGTCCACCTTCTTGGTAAGCATTGGCCGCCCAAGTGTTTCTTCTTTTTTCTTTCCATGTTGTTTCGCCTGATTCACTGTGTTGATCTAACTGTTTGGGTATGTCTTCTTGTTTGCAAACAGAGAATTCCTAGAGCAACGAGGGAGTCGTTCAACAATCCGAGCGACAGTGGCCAAGTTTCTCTTACCATGCGCAGCCTTGGTGTGAATGAACCTGCTCAATATACCGTAAGTACAAAGGATGGTCGGATGATGATTGATGCTAAAGGATGGTCAAGGTTCAAATCTAAATCATATCTTGCGGTAGGGGATGATCTCAAAATCGAACTTTCTCGGCAAGGACAGCTGGTCCAAATCAACTTTGAAATTCTTCAGTAGCAGCACGCAACTGCCGAACTGATCTATCCTATGAGAGATTTTGATGTAATAATCTGGCATGGTGAAACAAGTGTCTTGTGTGTATATGTAATACAACAGTATTATTTATCACATGGTATATCATTGATAGAATTGCAACTCTCATTGCTGGTTAGGAACCGTCGTTTGATTTCATTCCAATGGCTGTTGTGCTTTATTCAAGTTTGTGTATTCGCCTTGCGATAGCATCTAAAACCAGTGCTGTACCGATCGCTTGCAATATGAAAAGCGCTGAGGTAGAACACATGGGCCCCCAAACATGCAGGGTGGGCCTGCGGCCCAAAGTCTAGAACCGTGGGCCTGTCTGAGTATTATATTCTCAGCTGAACCCCCATAATGCCCGTGCGTTGCACGTAACATCAAGATGCATTTGTATGAGTATTTTATCTTGTGAGAGAAAAGGATAAATAAGGGAAGGCCTTATTTGCAAATGTGGAGAGGTGTGTGGGTACCTTTTTACAAAATTGCCATAGTTTCCTTCCTATCCGTTAGATATAAATCGGACGGCCTATATTGGAGGATGGCAGGCACACCGTCATCACCAACTCGTCTATACTGTGTTAAAAACAACTCTATTTTTTATAATTATATATGTTATATATATATTCCCCCCGATTTTCCTTATGTATAAAGTTGTGATATAAAAGATTTGTATATTTCTTTACAGAGGGAGTATCTCTCTGTCAAAAATATATTTTTGTGTAACTAGTTACTCCTGTCTTTCTACTTCCTTTCGCTGATATGTGGGGCACCCGGCAACGGGGTCCACGTGCCATATGCACAAATTAGAGTGCACAACTGCACGGTAGACACACCCCGGTCATAGCACCGCAGTAATGCCCAATGAGCCGTCAAATCACAACCCCCCCTTTCCAGCTTTAGCAGTAAGCTAGACAGACGAAGCGACAATATTTCACTTCGCCTGAATCCCCTTCTCCCTCTTCTGCTTGTTCAGAGAAAACCCCCTCTCGGCGATTGCATAGGGTTTTCTCATGGAGAACCAGGTACGAATTCTTCATCCATCCCTGATAAATCCAAGTCCCTTGGTCGCGGGTAATCCTAGTATGGCAGCCGCAGCCGTTGATGCATTTTTCTTCCTACTGAATCTAGTGTGTTTCATTTGCAGTGCCCAAAGTGCGAGGACCCTACAGGTTTTTGCGCCCTCGGCGAGATGCCACACTTGTTCCTTCTCATCCTAACACAGGATTTTAAAACGCGCACAGTATGTTCCTAGAATCCTCTTTTCTATCCGGGAGGGTGGGGTTTTTTTGAACATGCTGTTGACTAATTTGGAAATTTGGATTGCTATATTTGGATAAAAGGTACTACCAGTACGATGGTCAACACTGACGTGAAGGAGGAAGTTATTTATTTATTTGGATTGGGAATACATTATGTTCTCATATTATTTTTCCTGCAGTGCATTATTTGCTCTGCCAAAACACATGTACTCAAGATGCTCGGCCTTTCCGTAACTGAATACACCAGTTTAATGGTCACAGTGAAGAAAAGCCATGGATATAAGTTCCGAGTTGGGTTCATGAACCAAGAAGATCGCTGCTTTTTTATGGCCGAACTTGGATAAACTTTCTCAAGTGTTACACACTGAAAGTTGGCGCACGAATGTTGATGGAAATAGCAGAACCTGGTCTCATCTTCACTGCGATCTTCCACCCCGACATCGTTCCAATTGTTCATCCATGTTAGTTTTGTATCTGGTTCTTGCTTCTTGCCTCGATTACTTCTTAATCCACCTATTATGTCTAACTAATCACAATTTAACTTTAGAAGTAGCAACAAATCTCTCACGAAGATGCTACTTCTAACTAATATTTTCTTATAATTGGTGGCATGTGTAGGTTTTTTCAGAGTTAGGTAGGCTGCTCGTTTGTTATTCTGTAACAAGTCAGCTATTACTGATGGCACTGAAGTTGACTGGGACGACATCCACAAGTTGCTACACTTTATTGATCGTCTTGAGGTCCTTGTGGGGCGTTTCAATGGTGGAAGGCCACGTGGGATATGTGTGCCACTGTTGCATCGTTGAACAGGTCCAACTGTGTCGAGAAACTTATGGTACGAGTTGTTTTATGTTATATATGTTGTTCATAAACTATTGCTTATACACAGTTTTACAGTTGTGATCTTCTTGAAACAGAAACTGCCTAGTTCTATTGTTCCTATACAGATGCCTGACCATGGTCGGGTCAGACTTGCGCTTGGTCACAACATGATGTTTATGTCGACCTACTCCATTCCCCTTGGAGGTGAAAAGATACTTATTCATGGGTGGTCTCAAATAATGAAGGCCCGTCCATCTTGGAGAATAGGACAGAAGATTATGTTCCTACTTTTCCATGGCTCTAAAGTGAATATCCTGTTTATTGACCACATTGCGAGATGAAGTCGCTTTCAGAAGGTTGTGGATGCGCGGGGTGGTGCCTGGGCCTTGTCCTGGGGCTTGCGGCCTCACCCTTGTTTAACTGTAGGCAAAGTAGCACTGTTCGAGGCGTGCTTTGTATGGTCGAACCTGTATAAGTACTCATACTACTTTCAGCTATGGTTGTTAAGTGCCCCTGCTAGTTTCAGTTAAGGTTGTTAAGTACTCCTGCTGCTTTTACAGTCTGTCATGTTTCTTCAGTCCTGTCTTCCTCCAGCCGCCAAAACCAAACCAGCGCTGGTGGGCCCGCCTGCTTCCGCCTCCCATGGCTGGCTACGCCTCAGCACACGCATCGTTGCCCCACCGTCTCCTAAATCGTTAACGCCGACGTTCGAGGCCTCGCCGTCGTCCTCCGTGCACTTTGGTGCGCTCGCCACGGCGCCGCCCTCTCGCGTTGTCAACATAGTCAACAAACAACAGGAATTGGCAGAAGTGCGTGGAGAGGATGACAGTACAGGCCCACCATGTCAGCGTATGGAAAAATAAAATGCTTCCTCCTTGTGTTTTCCTGACATCTGGGACCCATGACATTGTGAGCGTATATAGTCAATAGACAAGAGAACAGCACAAGATCGGCTGACACCTGGGACGTAGCTGCTCGAGCAGTATTTTTTTGTTATTGTTGAGACGGAGCAGGGTTTGAACTGGGCTGTGGCCCGTCTAGCCCAGGCTTATATTTTATGTTCACCATGTGACCAGCCCAGCTATTTTTTTGTGAAAATGATCCTAGTTTATATTTTCTAAAAGAATACCCAATCCAGGCCTATTTATTTGCCTACGCCCTGATGGGCTGCAACTCTTTCAAGACACCTGCAAATCTTGAAAGTAATATGAAATTGGTTGTAAATATAAAAACAAATGACAAATTGGCAATTACTTTATAATTTCTGATTTTTTTTCAAATTTTCAGATTCCTATTTCACTGGGCATTAACCTAATTTAAATATATCTTCAAAGTACTTTAAATCTGGCTCGACATTTCAGTATTAAAAATAGTTTGGAACCCACGGAAATATGCGAAATTGGCCCTAGCCAACCAAAAAACGGAATGCAATAAATTGCATAAGAAGTCGCAATGAGCTATATATAAATTATTAAAAAAGAGGGAATGGTATGACTTATGGGCCTATTAAGTTGACGCGTATGCAAGATTTTTTTAGTTATTATATATGTCAACAAACGATTCTAGCAGACGTAACCGTTGGATGTAAATCCAATGGTCATCGTGTTTCTTCAATCTCTGATCTTCTTGTTCCAGCCACCAAATCCAGCGCCGGCGGGACCGCCTGCTCCCGCCTCCCGTGCAGGCCTCACCGCCCCCTACTACTCCCACTACTGGCCAGGGCATCCCTCTACTCACCCACACCCCCTGTTATTCTGCGGCGATGGCAGCCTCACACCGCAGCTGAACCAGTGAACCCTCGTACTCCTCTCTGCGTGGGCATCCACTGCCGCGTCTTCCCCGGCTCCGCGTCGTCCCCTTCCTAGGCCTCGCCGTCGTCCACCGCCCTAGTTCTCTCGGCACGGCGTGGTCAACATGGTCAAGGAACGACTTCCATCGGAAGAGTACTGTCGTGGAGAGGCTGACAACTGGGTCCACGGCAGCCGCAAGGAAGTGCCTCCTTATTATGTGGAAAATAATTATTCCTCCACTTGACAGCAGGGACCCACCGTATGGGCCACCGTATTTGGAAAAAAAACGTTTCCCCCCTGACTGCTGGGACCCACTGGACGGGCCACCGTATTTCGCAAAAAAACATAGCCCCCGCTGTCAGCTCGAACCCACCGGAAGTTCCTCCTTATTACGCACAAAAAATGAATACTCCCCCTGTTGGTTGGGACCCACCTTGGTGGGAGGCTGACTAGTGGGCCTACTAAGTTGACGGGGACGGAGTGCTTTGTCAACTTAGTCAATATGAACGATTCTAGCTCTAGTGACCGTACTATGTCCATCCAACGCCCATAGTGCTTCTTCAACCTCTGGTCTTCCTGCTCCAGCCGCCCAAAGCAGCGTCGGTCGTGCCGCATGCTCATGCCTCCCGTGGCCGGCTGTGTTGTCGCGGAGGCCTCACCGCCCCTACTATTCCCACCGCTGGCCAGGCCATCCCTCTACTCACCCACACACCCTGTTATTCTGCAGCGACGGCAGTCTCACACCATAGCGAACCAGTGAACCCTCATACTCCTCTACGCATGGGCATCCACTGCCGCGTCTTCCCCGGCTCCGCGTCGTCCCCTTCCTAGGCCTCGCCGTCGTCCACCGCTCTAGTGCTCTCGACGCGGCGTTGTCAACGTGGTCAAGGAACAGCTTCCATCGGACATGGACTGTCCGTGGAGAGGCTGACAGCTGGGTCCACGGCCGTAGCAAGGAAGTGCCTCCTTATTACGTGGAAAATAATTATTCCTCCACCTGATAGCGGGGACCCACCGGATAGGTCACCGTATTTCATGAAAAAAACGTTCCCCCCTGACTACTAGGACCCACCAGCTACATCTTCGCACGCACGGAAGTGCGTCCGGGAAAAAATTGATTCGCCCCTCTGACTACTGGGATCAACCAGCTACATCTTCACACGCAAGGAAGTGCCTGACAGTCGGGACCCACCTGGTCGAAGCGTACGTAGTGTTGTCATTCTGTTCGCGAACATGTACGTACATACTGGTCGATGTAGAGGCGCGCACGTGTCGTAGCAGAGGCGCGCACGTAGCATGTACACGTACGTACAGCGGCTGGGGTGCAAGAAAGTAAATACAACCACGTACGTACATACGGGCAGGGTCTCGAATGCCTACTCGCGCGTACGTACGGCCAGGGTTCGTGTACATGGGTGGATCGAAACGGAGAAACAACGTCGTCGTCATGTTCATGGGGAGCCAACCGGCTGGGTCGGAACGGAATGCGTCGTCGTGTTCATCCGGAGGGCTTGGACGGAACAGCCGATGGAAACAAGGCCTGGCGTACCGCAGAACAGAGGAAACAGCCTTGTGTTCGACTGGCCACATTCGAAACGGGATCCTGTTCATCGGGAGGGGTCTGGCATACCGCAAAACGGAGGAAACAGGCATCCTACGGTCGAAACAGGGGTCCTGTTGATTGGGAGGGGTGTGGCGTACCACAAAACGGAGGAAACTGACTTGTGTTGGAGCGCGACAGTCGAAACGAGGGTCCTGTTCATCGGGAGGGGTGTGGAGTATCGCCAAACGGGATTCCACGAGATACCGTTCATCTCCACCGTCGACCCCCTCCATCCTCCACGGGCTACTTTTCATCCACCGTCGACCTCCTCCAGCCTCCACCTGCGACTGTTCATCCACGGGCTCCTGTTCATCCAGCCTCCACCGCGCACTACTCCGCCGGCTACTGTTCAACCAGCCCTCTCCACAGGCTCCTGTTCAACCACCCCTCCACGGGCTACTGTTCATCCAGCCCTCCACCATCTACTGTTCATCCTGCCCTCCACGGGGTGGTCCTGTTCATCCAGCCCTCCACGGGGTCCTACTCATCTAGCCCCAACCAGCTCGATTGATCGGGGTCCTCTTCCTCCAGAGGTAACACCACGGGGTCCTGTTCATCCACCCCCACCAGGAACTGTTCATCCAACCCCCAGCAACGCTCACTGTTCATCCAGAGGCAACACCATGGGGTCCTATTCATCCACCCCCACTGGGAACTACTCATCCAAACCCCCCAGCAATGCTCACTGTTCATCCAGAGGCAGCATCGATCGGCTTCAGTTAGCGGCAGTAGCGAAGGAATCGCTCGATCAGGTTCAGTGAACAGCCATCGATCGATCGCTCGGGTTTAGTAACGCATAGCCTGCAGTGCAATCACTCGGGTTCAGTTAGAGCGCAATGCCTTGCTCGGGTTTAGTTAGATCCCAACGCCTCGCACCCACGCGCATGCATGTACGAGAGAAATGCACATCGCTCGGCCCCGACCACCCACCGTAACCGGGAACACCCCGATATTTTCCTCGCCCTCGCTTCTACCACGGTTTTTCCGTCATGGACGGCCCAAAGAATGTCATGCAGCTGCGTCTCCGGCCCGCCCAGGACAAAAAGCCCATTTTCTATCATGATTTTTTGTCATAGAAGTAGTACCCCACCACATTTATGATGATACCGTGTTTTGTACAATTATTGTCATAGAAGTGTCATAAGTATGACAAAAAAATTTGTTCGGCCCAAAATGTCAAGGATGTGTCTTTTTTTGTAGTGTCCTGGCATTGCAAATGAAGTCCAGATTGAGAAGATAATTGTTAGCATCAATGCACCTGGTCCACTCACTCATTCAAGACCAACACAGCTAGCAAACTTTTGTGGTAACTTTGCATTTGTGTCCATATCTGAACAAAAGAAAGTTGATGAAGCCTTCATGGAACCTGAATGGATTCAAGTTATGCAAGAAGAGCTTCAATAGTTTTACCTGAATAACGTATCGGAGCTAGTAAAGCATCCTGATCCTCGCAAGTACAATATCATCGACACCAAATGGATCTATCGCAACAAACAAGATGAGCACGGTCAAGTTGTCAGAAACAAAGCTCGTCTCATTGCTCAAGGTTACACCCAAGTAGAAGGGATTGACTTCGATGAAACCTTTGCTTCTGTGGCTAGGCTTGAAGTCATTCGCCTACTGCTAGCCTATTCCAACCACAACAACATTATTCTGTACCAAATGGATGTAAAGAGTGTCTTCCTCAATGGAAAAATTGAAAAGAAGTGTATGTTGCACAACCACCTAGTTTTGAAGACCCAAAGCATCCTGAGATGGTACACAAGCTCAACAACGCACTGTATGGCCTCAAACAAGCACCTCGCGCTTGGTATGACACACTCAAAGACTTCCTGAAGAACAAAGGCTTCAAACCAGGTTCTCTAGATCCCATTATCTTCAAGAAGACATATGATGGTGAACTATTCGTATGCCAAATCTATGTGGATGACATTATCATCGGCTGCACTGACAAGAGATACAGTTATGAGTTTGGGCATATAATGCAAGAGCAATATCAAATGTCCATGATGGGTGGGCTGAAGTTCTTCCTTGGTATTCAAATTCGTCAGCAGAGAAATGACATCTTCATATCACAAGAGAAGTACCTCAAATATTGCCTGAAGAAGTTTGGAATGCAAGACTGCAAAGGGTACACGACGCCAATGCCAACCAAAGGCAAATTGGGCCCCGACAACAATGGTAAAGAGTTTGATCAAAAGGTACACTGCTCCATGATTGGTTCTCTCCTTTACTTATGTGCATCTAGGCCTGATATAATGCTTAGCGTTTGCATGTGTGCCCGATTCCAAGTGGCACCAAAGGAATCGCATCACTTAGCCGTGAAGCGAATTCTTCGATATTTGGCTCACACCCCAACACTAGGATTATGGTATCCAAAGGGCTCACAGTTTAATCTATTTGGATTCTTAGATGCTGATTATGCTGGTGACAAGGTTTATCGCAAGTCCACTTCAGGCACATGTCAATTTCTTGGACGATCTCTTGTCTGTTGGTCTTCAAAGAAGCAGAACTGTCTATCACCCTCCACTGTTGAATCTGAATACATTGCAGCTGGATCTTGCTACGCTTCGCTTCAATGGATGAAGCAAACTCTCAAGGACTATGGCATCATCATGAAGCATGTGCCACTCTGCTGCGATAATGAGAGCGCCATCAAGATTACTCACAACCCAGTTCAGCACTCAAAGACAAAGCACATTCAAATCCGTCATCACTTTCTCAGGGATCATGTGTTGAAGGAAGACATTAACATCATTCACGTCAACACTGAAGAGCAATTGGCAGATATCTTCACAAAGCCCTTTGATGAGAAAAGGTTTTGCAAGCTGCAGCGTGAGCTAAATATCTTAGAATCCTCAAATGTCCTATGAATGGACACACATCCTAACGCTTATGCATGTTGATGACTTAGATGTGCAACACACGAAGTAATGTATATCTTCAATTAATGAAGACTTACCCTCTAAGTGTGAATAAATTAATGCGGAATTTGACTTTGGAGCACCACGATAATTGTGCACCATGTCTGGGTCTAATACTTCCTATAAGGTGGGTAGCACCACCACCAAACTTTCTCGAAGATTTTCATTTGGCATCACAATTAAATTATTTTCTTATTTGGTTTGTCTTCAACATTGATTTGACTTCACAGTTTATCCTCGCAATGTTGATTTGGACTTTTCTGATATATTAATATGTATATATGTGTGTTATTTCCTCTACAGCATTCACTTATAACTATGTCTTCAAACTTGCCATTTTCTGAACTAAGTGAATGTGATCGGACCCTAACCCCTTCTGTGCTTCTTCCTCAAATTCTTTCTGTCTAGTCATATGCATTCTGTTGACACAGGTCGAATGTCTTCACTGTGTCCTTGTCAGCTCAAGATACAAGGACACACATTTAAACTATTTTAATGCTATATCTCTTTTGCCTGAATACCGGAGAAGCCGGAAAGACCACCCGACAAACCAGGCGCGGGACATGTAACAGCTGTCAATGAGTTGCATGCATGCCACGTGTCCAACAGATGTGAACCGCCAAGGGCACCAGTGTAATTGCGCTGCGCAGCCCTTCACCTTATAAATACACACCCACGCAGTCATTATCTCCTCTTCCACCTCGCCATCTCACTCAAACCCTAGCGCCACCGCTAGCTCGTTTCGGCACCAGAGACGAAGCGCTTAGCTACCGCGACTTCTTCGGCGCCGTCTTCACGTCGGCCGCGGACCTCGTCTTCTCTGCCTCCACTATAGGTGTCTTCCGCCGCCAAGTTAGGGCACGGGAGATTCGACTGCTAGGCATCCGTTCCGCCCCGTCTAGCAGTTCTTCTAGTGGTAAATAAACTCGTTTTTTCGCTTTTTCGATCTGTTGAATCTGTCCACTTCACCCAAAAGTGGTTTCTAAACTTCCAAATCTGGATCTTTCTAGTTCTGAATCTCATATCTTGCAAGTATATTCACTTATGCCTCACAACTAGTTAGATTCCTCACTTGTACTTATTCATGGATTCATAAAATCTGGAACCAACTCACTTCAAATAAGTGAATGTCTCCGCACTATGACGTCAATGTCTTCCAACTGATTGATCTTCAAAATCATGTGAGAATGCATATGACCTCTTCCCCTTCCCTCGCATCTCTAATGTTGTCACAAGTACATGTCCATGGGAGAATCCCTTGGTTCTCATAGTCTGCATTCATTTGCAGAATACTTACAGCATCACATTGATTCTCCTGAAGCCAGTTCTTGTTTGACAAGTCGTTGGAAGCCGTTCACTGTTTTGAAGACTCTCTATCTGAATATTATGGTGACTGAAAAATCTACAAGGAAAGGTGGAAGGCAACGCCGTGGCAATACTGCTCTGGACCTGCCCCCAGATCAGTATGAACTTTACAAGTCTGATGATCCTAAGGAGAACTACAATCAACGCGAGACCAGAATCTAGTGGATCAGAAGATATTGGCCTGAGCAATGGTTCAAGTGTAACTTCGTCACTCCTAAGTATGCAGAAAAGAATGTTGTTAAGCACCCGTGGGGCAATATTCTTTACAAGAATTTGCCACCCAAGACGAAGCCTAAAGCTATTGCTCAAGGCTTCTATTCGTGCATGGTCTGCAGGCCTCGGCCTGAAAATGCCGACTCATCATCTCTTCGATGGTGTCGTCATGATGATCTCTTCAAGCATAATGTCTGAGAAAATGACCACGGGTAGCCTCATCAGCTCCCCATGGTATTTCAAGCCATCGGGGCCAACTGTGCCCCTCACACCTCCTGGACGAACGACTGCTCCCTTGAGCCGGCTGGTCCAAGCGGCCGGCTGCTAGAAGGCGGCTACGAGGCAGCCGTCTTCTAGCAGGCGGCCCCTCTTGCCCTCAAAGTTTGCACCTACATCACTACGATGGGATGGGGCGTGGCTATAGTGCGGCCTGCACCCCTGAATCCTAAGCTGAGTGCGGCTACAGCGGGCGTACCTGGTGAACGCCCCCCCCCACCCGGCGGGGTACTGTAGCCACACTGCCCATGACATCACCTATTGCCTAGGGAGTTATGCTCAACGATGGCCTGTCGGTACGGCCAGCAGGCGAGGAGCCCTACTTGTCGGCAAGCCCAAGAAGGCGGCAGATCTCCAGAAGGCGGCAGCGGGGGGCCGCCGCCTGCAAGCAGGCGGCCCCTCCCGTCCTCAAAGTCTATGCGTCATTAACCAGAAGAGACGGGGAATGGCTATAGTGAACACCCACCAGGTGGTGGTACTGTAGCCACGTTTCCCCCGACAAAGCCTCCATCATCAGTAGCAAGGCTACAGTGCGAAGTGATTAACTAGACCCGCGAGTGGCAGGCACGGCCTGTCGGCCAAGTACACGACAGCCGATGGGACCCACCAAGCGGCGGGCCCCAGCAGCCGGCGGAGAAGCCGGCGTCTAGAGAGACTGACAGTCAGGTGCTACACCCGGTCTGATTACCATTGTACCCCTAGGGGTAGGCCTATATAAACCCCCCAGGCCACCCATGCAAAGGTTTAGAACCTGAGTAGACACACACACACACACATAGAGAGAGGGGGGGGAGTAGGGCTAGCCTTGCTCATCTTCCTCCTCTAGTCAAACGGCTCAAGGAGCAATCTTGTAGCTACCATTGTTGAGATAGTGATCATGCGGAGACCCTGCAGAGTAGGACTAGGGGTGTTATCTCCTAGGAGAGCCCCGAACCTGGGTAAGATCCCTAGGCGTATACGATCTCGCTCACTCCCGCTTCTAGAGCCCGACGACGTACTCTTGTCCCTATACATGATTAGCCATCCTTTGGCATATGTCGCACCACAAACCCGACACACAACTTTTTGTTTGCAAAGGAGTCTACTACCAAGAACAAGAAGGCATTTGGACTCAACTTCAACCCTTGTCCATCTGCTCCAAGGCCTGATGGCACACGCGAAGCCAATCCAAATGTCATCGGCCCCTTCAATGGCTTCGATGGTCTTCTCTCCCATATTGCAGCTCAAAGGGCCATAGTAGATCAATCTGCTAATGACGCAAACTCTGGGGATGCTCCTGCAACCCCGAAGCAGAAGAAGAAGCCAAAAGCTTAAAACCCCTCTACTGCTCCAAAAGCTTCAACTGTGAAGCCCGTGCAAAATACAACCCCTGAACCAAGTGTGCAGTCTGAAGATCAATCTCGTGTCTCCAAGAAGGCCAAGAAGCCCAAGAAGATTTCTAGGCATGACCTTACTCTTGCTGCCATACTGCGCAATGAAGACAATACCATCAATCTGTCAAGTGATGAAGATCTTGGAGATGATGCTCTGGAGATGTTAATCAGGAGCAAGCAAGAAGCAAAGATCTTCCAACAGCTGTCTTTGTTCGATGCTGATATTCTCAATAACTTCATTGATGAATGGTTTGAGGATCAAAGCATCAACCATGATGATCTGTAGCTGCCAGTGGACATCAACATCACCTTTCAAGGAGCCATTGCCAATGAACTCTCCATAGCTAAGAAAATCGTTGGGCTGAAGAACAAGATCGATTATGAGAAGGCTCAGTTCAAGAAGCACATAGCCAAGTTCGGTGTTGCCGATGTGCAAAAATCCAAGCAGATGATGCATGACCTCAAAGACCAGTTCAACAAGAAGCATGAAGAAGCCAAAGGCTCACGCGAGCACATGAACTATTATGTGCAGAAGTGTGTGCAAGCGCATAATGAGGCTGAGAAGAGAAAGGCACTTGGGCGTCCTAGCATCGACCACAAGATGGCTGCCAAGAAAAGCAAGAAGTCTGTTGCAGCTAAATCAAAAGCTTCAAGGCAGGGCTAACCAAGCATTGTCTTCCCTGCCAGCGTGACTCGCTCGAAGCCAAAGGTTCCCTCAATAGCTTCTGAGCAAAAGAAGACAAGGCAAGTTGAGGATGAAGCTAGGAAGAGGAACCACCATGACACCTCTGATGCTGCTCCCTCCAAGAATAAGTTGAATACAAAGGCTTCAAAGTCTTCAAGAAAAGAGTGTGCTGCTGCCCAAGAGCCCCTCACAGTTGAACCAATCTCTGTTGCACCTCCTACCAACCACGAGCACCGCCTTGTGATTCATGAGCCTGCTTCTACAGAGGCTCTAGAAAGTGAAGAGATTCCAGTTATTGACCCCAGCGCAGCTGAAGACATTGGTCGTGAAGATAATGTTGATGATGATGAAGCCATTCCTTAGCTTGAACCCAATCCCGTATCATCGCTTGCTCCCATGAGTAGTGAACTTATTAGCATTGGTCGTCCCTTGACACTAGTTGCTCAAAACAATTCATGGGTAGAGCAACAACCTGACACCCCCTGCAAGATGAGATCCCCCGTACTCCACCAGCTCAAGTCACCACTCCGGTGCTTGATGATGACTACATGGAACAGACGACTCCCTATCCAAAGGCGTCGCCGGCATTTTGCAGGCTTCGCAAAGGCCTCAGGCCTCAGGTCTCCATGTCAAGCATACAAGAAGAGGATGTGCACCAAACCAAATCAGTAGCACGCCAAGTGTTCCCTGAAGCCATCCCTTTTGTGTCTGCCTCTGAGTCTGAAACCAAAGCTGTTGGGGACATTCTAGCTGCATTAGCCAATGAAGAAAAAGAAGAAGAAAGAGAAGTTATTCCCCCTGTCATTGATCCAGTCATCCAAGAAAAGAATGATTGTGCCCGACCCTCCTGTTGTTGAAGCCATGGAGGTTGAAGCCAATGAGGCTGCCACCACCAACACCACTGAAGCCAATGACAATGCCATGGCTGAAGACAATGTGGAGGCCGAATCTAATGTTGCCCCTGAAGACAACATGCAACCAACCTCCTCTGATGTGGCCATTCCTCCACCAAGGCCTCACACAATGGAATGCGCCTACAACCATGGTGGTGAGCTTGTGACTATCAGATGGCCTATTATGGTTCCACCCACTGCTCTCGGCCCTCAACATGACTACCATGTGGAGCAAAGGCCTCAAACTCATATGCCAAAGCCAAGATTGCCAAGGCTTCCCGGTGCTGCAACTACCCAGGCTCCTTTGATGTGCAAAGCTTCAGGGCGCACAACACTGTCTTCGACAGCGCCAAGAACCCCTACAACAACCCCAAGATCACCTTCAATAGGTCATGGAGCCATCAATAACGCAGCTATTACTCATGCATTCTATACAACCAGGACCATATTTTTCCTCATAAGTGTCGGCATTCCGGGAACGGGGGTACCCAGACTTGCCTACTAGCGGCCCACGGCGTGGCTCCATCGACGGCATGGTATGGCCCAGCTTCGGCATCAACAACCCAAGACATGTTATTTTATATTTCCTTATATCATGATAAATGTTTATTATTCATGCTAGAATTGTATTAATCGGAAACTTAGTACATGTGTGAATACATAGACAAAACAGAGTGTCCCTAGTATGCCTCTACTTGACTAGCTCGTTAATCAAAGATGGTTAAATTTCCTGACCAGAGACATGTGTTGTCATTTGATGAACGGGGTCACATCATTAGAGAATGATGTGATGGACAAGACCCATCCGTTAGCTTATCATAATGATCGTTAAGTTTTATTGATATTGCTTTCTTCATGACTTATACATATTCCTCTAACTATGAGATTATCCAACTCCCGAATACCGGAGGAACACCTTGTGTGCTATCAAACGTCACAACGTAACTGGGTGATTATAAAGATGCTCTACAGGTGTCTTCGAAGGTGTTTGTTGGGTTGTCATAGATCAAGATTAGGATTTGTCACTCCGAGTATTAGAGAGGTATCTCTAGGCCCTCTCAGTAATGCACATCACTATAAGACTTGCAAGCAATGTAACTAATGAGTTAGTTATGGGATGATGCATTACAGAACGAGTAAAGTGACTTGCCGGTAACGAGATTGAACTAGGTATGATGATATCGACGATCGAATCTCGGGCAAGTAACATACTGATGATAAAGGGAATAACGTATGTTGTTATTGCGGTTTGACCGATAAAGATCTTCGTAGAATATGTAGGAACCAATATGAGCATCCAGGTTCCGCTATTTGTTATGGACCAGATATGTGTCTCGGTCATGTCTACATAGTTCTCGAACCCGTAGGGTTCGCACACTTAACGTTTGATGACAATTTGTATTATGAGTTATGTGTTTTGGTGACCGAAGTTTGTTCGGAGTCCCGGATGAGATCATGGACATGACGAGGAGTCTCGAAATGGTCGAGAGGTAATGATTACTATAACTAAAGGTGGTTTTCGGACATCGGAAAGGTTCCGAATCATTCAGGTATTTTACCGGAGTACTGAGGGGTTACTGGAACCCCCCGGGGAAAGATATGGGCCATATGGGTCATAGGAGGGAGGCTAACCAACCCACAAGGGGCTGGTTCGCCCCCCACAAGGGATGAGGCCGAATTGTACTAGGGAAGGGGGCGCCACCCCCTTTCCTTCTCCTACTCCCTCTCCTTTCCCCCTTTCCCCCTCCATGAGAAGGAAAAGAAGGGGGGACGAATCCTTCTAGGACTGGGAGTCCTAGTAGGACTCCCCCTTATGGCGCGCCCCCAAGGGCCGGCCTCCTCCCTCTCCCTCCTTTATATACGTGGGCAGGGCACCCCTTGGAGACACAGCAATTGTTCCAAGCCGTGTGCGGCGTCTCTCTCCATAGTTTGCTCGTTCGGTCATAGCGTCGTAGTGCTTAGGCGAAGCCCTATGCGGATCACATCACCATCACTATCACCACGCCGTCGTGTTGACAGAACTCTCCCTCGACCCTCTGCTGGATCAAGAGTTTGAGAGATGTCGTCGAGATGAACGTGTGCTAAATGCGGAGGTGTCGTACGTTCGGTACTTGATCGGTTGGATCGTGAACACGTTCGACTACATCAACCGCGTTAACCTAACGCTTCTGCTTTTGGTCTACGAGGGTACGTGGACACACTCTCCCCCTCTTGTTGCTATGTATCTCCTAGATATATCTTGCATGATCATAGGAAATTTTTTGAAATTGCATGCTACATTCCCCAAGAGTGACATCCGAGCCAGTTCTATGCATAGATGTTATATGCACGAGTAGAACACAAAGAGTTGTGGGTGATAATAGTCATACTGCTTACCACCAACATCTTACTTTGATTCGGCGGTATTGTTGGATGAAGCGGCTCGGACCGACATTACATGACCGCGTTCATGAGACTGGTTCTACCGACGTGCTTCGCATACATGTGGCTAGCGGGTGTCTGTTTCTCCAACTTTAGTTGAATCGAGTTTGACTACGGCCGGTCCTTGTTGAAGATTAAAACAACACACTTGACGAAAAATCGTTGTGGTTTTAATGCGTGGGTAAGAACGGTTCTTGCTAGAAGCCCGTAGCAGCCACGTAAAACTTGCAACAACAAAGTAGAGGACGTCTAACTTGTTTTTGTAGGGCATGTTGTGATGTGATATGGTCAGGACGTGATGAGATATAAATTGTTGTATGAGATGATCATGTTTTGTAGAAGTTATCGGCAACTGGCAGGAGCCTTATGGTTGTTGCTTTATTGTATGAAATGCAATCGCCATGTAATTGCTTTACTTTATCACTAAGCGGTAGCAATGGTCGTGGAAGCAATAGTTGGCGAGACAACAACAATGCTACGATGGAGATCAGGGTGTCAAGTTGGCGAGAATGGAGATCATGACGGTGCTTTGGAGATGGAGATCGAAGGCACAAGATGATGATGGCCATATCATGTCACATATTTTGATTGCAAGTGATGTTTATCCTTTATGCATCTTATTTTGCTTAGTACGGCGGTAGCATTATAAGATGATCCCTCACTAAATTTCAAGGTACAACTGTTCTCCCTGAGTATGCACTATTGCTATAGCTCGTCGTGCCAAGACACCACGTGATGATCGGGTGTGATAAGCTCTACGTTCACATACAACGGGTGCAAGCCAGTTTGCACGTGCAGAATACTCGGGTTAAACTTGACGAGCCTAGCATATGCAGATATGGCCTCGGAACACGGAGACCGAAAGGTCAAACGTGAATCATATAGTAGATATGATCAACATAGAGATGTTCACCATTGAAAACTACTCCATCTCACGTGATGATTGCACATGGTTTAGTTGATATGGATCACGTGATCATTTAGATGACTAGAGGGATGTCTATCTAAGTGGGAGTTCTTAAGTAATATGATTAATTGAATTTTAATTTATCATGAACTTAGTCCTGATAGTATTTGCAAATTATGTTGTAGATCAATAGCTCACGCTATAGCTCCCAATTTATTTTTGATATGTTCGTAGAGAAAAATAAGTTGAAAGATGATAGTAGCAATGATGCGGACTAGATCGGTGATCTGAGGATTATCCTCATTGCTGCACAGAAGATTTATGTCCTTGATCCACCGCTAGGTGACGGGCCAATTGCAGGAGCAGATGCAGACGTTATGAACGTTTGGCAAGCTCGGTATGATGACTACTTGATAGTTTAGTGTGCCATGCTTTACGGCTTAGAAAAGGGACTTCAAAAACATTTTGAACGCCATGAAGCATATAAGATGTTCCAAGAGCTGAAATTGGTATTTCAGACTCCTGCCCGAGTCGAGAGTTATGAGACCTCTGACAAGTACTTTGCCTACAAGATGGAGGAGAATAGCTCAACCAGTGAGCGTGTGCTCAGAATGTCTGAGTACTACAATCGCTTGAATCTAGTGGGAGTTAATCTTCCAGATAAGATAGTGATTAATAGAGTTCTCTAGTCACTATCACCAAGTTACTGGAACTTCGTGATGAACAATAATATGCAAGGGATGACGAAAACAATTCCCGAGATCTTCGCGATGCTAAAATCGGCGAAGGTAGAAATCAAGAAAGAGCATCAAGTGTTCATGGTTAACAAGACCACTAGTTTCAAGATAAGGGGCAAAGGAAAAGAAAGGGGACTTCAAGAAAGAATGGCAAGCAAGTTGCCACTCCCGTGAAGAAACCCAAAGCTATACCTATGCCTGAAACTAAGTGCTTCGACTGCAAAGGGAATGGTCACTGGAAGCGGAACTACCCCAAATACTTGGCGGATAAGAAGGATGGCAAAGTGAACAAAGGTATATTTGATATACATGTTATTGATGTGTACTTTACTAGTGTTCGTAGTAACCCCAGGGTATTTGATACTCGTTCAGTTGCTAAGATTAGTAACTCGGAACAGGAGTTGCAAAATGAACAGAGACTAGTTAAGGGCGAGGCGATTCGAAGGTTGATAGGATCACCATCGCACACTCCCTCTATCTTCGGGATTAGTGTTGGACCTAAATAAATATTATTTGGTGTTTGCGTTCAGCATGAATATGATTGGATCATGTTTACTATGATATGGTTATTCATTTAAGTCAGAGAATAATTGTTGTTCTGTTTACATGAATAAAACCTTCCATGGTCATACACCCAATGTAAATGGTTTATTGAATCTCGATCGTAGTGATACACATATTTATAATATTGATGCCAAAAGATGCAAAGTTGATAATGATAGTGCAATATATTTGTGGCACTACAGTTTTGATCATATTGGTGTGAAGCGCATGAAGAAACTCCATGCAGATGAGCTTTTGGAATCACTTGATTATGAATCATTTGATACTTGCGAACCATGCCTGATGGGCAAGATGACTAAAACTCTGTTCTTCGAAACAATGGAGCAAGCCACACACTTATTGGAAATAATACATACCGATGTATGTGGTCCGATGAGTGTTGAGGCTCGTGGTGGGTATCGCTATTTTCTAACGTCCACAGTTGATTTGAGTAGATATAGGTATATCTACTTAATGAAACACAAGTCTGAATCATTTTGAAAAGTTCAAAGAATTTTAGAGTGAAGTGGAGAATCATCATAAGAAGAAAATAAAGTTTCCGCGATCTGATCGCAGAGGCGGATATTTGAGTTACGAGTTTTGGCCTCCATTTAAAACAATGTGGAATAGTTTCACAACTCACGCCACCTGGAACACCACAGTGTAATTGTGTGTCCGAACGTCGTAACAGTACTATATTGGATATGATTCGACCTATGATGTCTCTTACTTATCTACCACTATCGTTTTGGGGTTATACATTAGAGACAGCTGCATTCACATTAAATAGGGCACCACTAAATCCGTTGAGGCAACACCATATGAACTGTGGTTTGGCAAGAAACCTAAGCTGTCGTTTCTTAAAGTTTGGGGCTGCGATGCTTATGTGAAAAATCTTCAACCTGGTAAGCTCGAACCCAAATCGGAGAAATGTGTCTTCATAGGATACCCAAAGGAGACTGTTGGGTACACCTTCTATCACAAATCCGATGGCAAGATATTCGTTGCTAAGAATGGATCCTTTCTAGAGAAGGAGTTTCTCTCGAAAAAAGTGAGTGGGAGGAAAGTAGAGCTTGATGAGGTAACTATACCTTCTCTCGAATTGGAAAGTAGCTCATCATAGAAATCAGTTCCAGTGATACGTACACCAACTAGAGAGGAAGTTAATGATAATGATCATGAAACTGCAGATCAAGTTACTACTGAACCTCGTAGGTCAACCAGAGCACGTTCCACAGCAGAGTGGTACGGTAATCCTATTCTGGAAGTCATGTTACTAGACCAAGACGAACCTACGAACTATGAGGAAGCGATGATGAGCCCAGATTCCGATAATGTAACATCCCAAAATTCTAAATTTTGAAATGTTATATTAATTAAGTAATAATTATTGCTTGTGTGCTTTGTTGTGTGAAGTTTGAAACTTTTTGAAGGTTTAATGAGATGGAATAAAAGGACTTTCCCAAAATTCATTCAATTTTGAGTTCGAATCCTTTCGAAAAACCCTCTGATAAACAAATAAAATGAGAGGAGGAAAATGACACTCCAAAATAAAAGACAATGTTTTGTTTGAGATTCAAATTAGAGGACTATATGCAATTTATTTAAAATCCAAATTCCTTTTCATTTTGGAGTTATTGCAAAAAATGTTTTTTTAAGTATTTTATTTGGTCCTGGAAAAATGTTCACAATTTAGGAAATTTTATTTTGTGAATTTTGATATATAATATGCCTATGAAAAAATTTATATTTTTGTATCTGTTATTTTTCCGTTTACCTTTTCTATTTTTATTTAAAGAGAAACTCTATGTGCGGCCCGTAACTATCCGACGCCCACGTGTGCAACATAGTTAGCAGACATGCCCATAGCTTTTTTTATTTATTTGTCGGTTATAGTTGGAGAAAAAAAATGTTATTTTCAGAAATATTTCTTTTTCTTAAAAAAAAGTTAAAAAAACGGCAGCGCTCATGCGCCGGCCGGCAGAACCCGTGCGTTTTTCTCTTTTCTATCTTTTCGTCTATGTTTAGTCCCACATTGCCTAGCCTTTAACCTCTAAACTTATTTTCCACCTATAAATATAGAACCATAGAGCCTCCAAAAATCATCCAACTTGAGTTAAATCAATATTTTGGTTTGACTAGCTTTCTAAAAATATATATTATTTCTTCTATCCGGCGGGAATACTAGAAGTCGTCTCCTCTTTGAAGTTGTCTATTTTCTACGTTGTGAAGGTATTCTCTTCGTATTTTATTTTATACTTCTGTAGTTAGTATTTCTAGACTAGTATGCGGTAGAATAATTATATTTTCAATTATTCTCTGTATTTATACATTAAACCTAGAATTCTTTTAGCCATACCTATTTTTTTCGTAAAACAACTTAGCCCTGATTTTTCAAATAGACATAACTTTTCACCCGTTTATCCAAATTAGATGAAACCAGTGCCTATAGTTTCATCTTGATTCCACCTAGCCAGACAACCTATCCCATCAACTTTTTGAAATTTTCAAATTTCGAATATTTGTTCAGATTCATATCCAGACTTCTTTTGAACATATCTTTTTATCTATAACTCCGTTTGCGATGAATCCAATTGCGTTGGATTCGTATCGAAGAAATCTTTCCGTTCATATAATTAGTGTTATATTTTCAACATATAATTTTGATCATAGTCAGATTACTCTAGTAGTCCACAAAGAGTTATCACACACAATTCTAAGCAAATTCAATGCTATGTTGAATTACTTGTATCTTTTGGTCCGTTATTTCCAATCTAGTAATTCTTCTTCCTACATGTTCCTATTGACTTCCTACAACATCATTACTTTCAACTTTTAAACCTTTCAAACTATTCAAACCTTCATTTGATCATATCTTTTAAACTTTAGCGCATTTTTAATTGATTCCTTTTGCAATTGAATCCCTAGACGTAATATATCATCTTGAGCCAACACCACACTTTATCAATAAAATTAAGAACTGATCTTGCAAAATAATTTGATTTTGTTCTTTTGGGAAAAAAATTAGTCTTTCTTTGCCTTTTCTTTTGGATCTGTGAGTGATTGCTTATGTGTGGTTATAATTGCTTGCTTGCGATATATTGATCGGAGTGTGACGAGTAGAACTATCAGGAATTATGAGTGCGAAGAATCTTCATCAATAGTACAAAGCAATTTCACACCTTGATCATATTTTTCTATACCCAGTTTTTACTATGCCTTAGTTCACCCTTACAAATTTGCATGAGTAGGATTGGGAATTGGGATCTGCTATGTAGTTCATGAAGTAGGAACCTATGATCCTTGAAACACCCTGGGAATATTCGGTATGTCATATATTGCTTAGCCATGCTAGTAGACGGGGATTTGTATGTGTGAGATTCATGCAATTTATGAGAGAAATAATAATTAAGGGTAACGTAAGGTGGAAACATCAAAACACATCAATAATTAAGGGTAACTTATGAGAGAAGTGGATTATTGGTTGATCTCATCACTCTATTTAATCAATGAATTGGGTTAGTATTATTAGTTGGTAATTTTGATATTGAGTTGGAGGAACCTTCTCAATAATGGCATAAACTTGGTAGTAAAATAAAAATGTATTCCTTTATTGTAAGGAAAAATTAGCTTTACGCAAAATTAAACTTAGAGCCTCCACTAACCAAATATGAATATAGAGATAGATATTTTCATTATTATTCTATGGTGTGAAATTGCCAGTACATTCAATGTACTAACCTACATGGCTGCAACGTCTCATGTTGGAGGAATCATACGATGGGTAAGTGATACGTTAGGGTTATGATGTCTACACTCAACTTTGTCGTTGGTGTTGTTGGGACTCCACAACTTTGTTGTTACTTCCGCTATATGGATTGAGGTAATAGTATTTACGTTACTCTATACATGTGATTGAACTCTGTTAAACCTTAGAATGGTAGAACGATGGATCCATGTACAGGCAAGCATTTCCAATTGTAGGTTATACGGCAATATTCATTCTAGACTCATTCTCTGCAGGAGCAACCATAAATTGTTGACCACCATGAGATTTTCGATAGTTGTTTAGCATTAGCGACAGGCCTGTCAACCAAGAAGACCCAGTCTCGTAAGAACTTACTCTAATGAAAGGACACGTGAATTTGAGGAAAAGGTTATATCCTTACCGGAAGAGCACCAATGAACAAGTTATTCCGAAGTTACAAGAAGGCCGACACCGTCAACCCAAAGGATGGAGTACATGAGTTTTGACGGAACCATAGCCATGCTTTTAAGCGTGGTAGCACCCCAGACATTTCCGGCCAATGGATTTCCTGGAAGACCCCAAACCCTAACCCTTTTATTTCTGGACTTTTCGAATCTCAAGGACGAGATTCATTTTAAGCATCATAGTTTGTAACATCCCAAAATTCTAAATTTTGGAATGTTCTATTAAATAAATAGTTTTGATTGTTGTGTGAATGATTGAGTGAAATTCAGTGCAATTTGAAACTTTCTGAAAGTTGAATGAGAGGGAATGAAATAACTTTCCAAGACTTTCACTTCCCTTTTGATATCAAGGAATTCAAATTTGTCTCTTCACAAAACCCTATAGTGAAGATAATATGACTTCTTCCATTAGAAGTGAAGTGGTTTTGAAAAGAATTGAATTCCATCTAAAAACATTTCAAATTCAGAAACTTTATGCAGCTCAATGATTTCATGAGAGAGGATAAAATGACTTCTTCAAAGATGAGTTGCAAGTTTCAAAGAAACAACTTGAAACACACCGTGAAGTTATTTGAATTTTCAAATTTCAAATTCTCTGAAAATTATTCAAAAAGAGAGAAGTAATATGACAGTTCAATATTTAGAGGCATTTGGAATATATTTGGCCAAGGGGAAAACAGAAAAGTTTTGAAATTGGTTTGAAACTCAAATACAAAACCAATTATGAGTTATTTCGTTTTTATTTAAATTATTTTTCTCCAAATATAAGATATATGGAAAATAGGGTAAAATGATTCCCTACAATAGAAAAGTGGATCAAAATAAATTTGAAATCATTTTGGTATTTTAAATCATTTGATTTGAATTTTAAATGCAATAGTAGCACTATTTGCCTCATTTGAGTTTTTTTAATTTTATTTGACTTTGGAAAAATGTTCATGATTTAGGATTTCGTTTTCTGAACATTTCGATATATAACATGTCTATGTATAATTTAATTTATTTACTTTGGTTTTAGTTTTTATTTGCTGTGATTTATAAAACAAAAGGGATGCCCAGCCGCAGGCCACCGCTAGCCAGCACGAGTGCCGATCAGCCCACAGCCGCACGAGCTCCGAATTGCTATGGCTCGGTCACCGTTCCCTCTCGCTCCCACCCGTAGCCACTGACAGGTGGACCCCACGCCCTTCTTCAACCTCGCGCAAAGCTCGGGACTGATTTCTCCTCACTCACGACTGCACCGATCCCGAATCTTGCTTGATTTGGCTTGATTCTTTTTCCCTCGTGCACGCCTGCCTCCATATATATATTTCCCTTCCTCCGATCATATGATTTTTGGCAACAAAAAAACTAGATAACCCGTGCCCTAGAGCTTCATCCTGATCTCGCTGGAGCTTCTCCACACCACCTCAGCTCCGCCACCTTACCCCGCCTCCCCACGCCTCTGCCACCCACCGCCATTGACGCCATCTGCTCCGCCACCTCGCGCTGAGTCTCCCAGTGCTATCACCTGTCGACAAGATCCACCAGAGTCGCCGCTTCCATCTCGTCCACCATCGACGGAGCCCCAGTTCATAGGAGCTTCGTCGAGGTCGTCCCTCCTCACCTCGTCGTTGCCGAGGATACCCGCCTCCACCATCGGGCATGCCATGCCAAGCCACGCCTCCCAGAGTCTCCGCCCGACATCGACGAGCTCCGAAGCCGCCGCCCCGTTCAAGCCAACGCACGCACCGTCGTCTTCGCCAAGTCTGGCGCAGCCCAGCTCTTCTGTCCTCGGTGAGCCTCCCTCATCCATCAAATCCATGGTAGATGGCCTAGATTAGATACAGCTTTTATTTTCATTTTCGAACCGGTATGTGTTATATTGAGGTCATCCGCTGGTTAAGCTCCGCAACGTACAACTATTAGCCAATCGTGTTGCGCCACATAGCTCACGAAGATCTATTTTTTTCATTTTAGCCGTAGCTGCCGAAAACTCTAAGATTCGGTCATCCGCCTTTGGCGCTCATGCACTCGCCTCGCTGGCCCAACCAAAGCACGCCATGTAGCATCGCCCGATCGCTACTGTTTTTCTTTTATTTCCGTTTCTGTTTCTAAAACAAAAATAGTTTCAATCTTAGATTGCTTGTATCTTTTAGCCTACGTAATGTTTTTGAGTGAATCCAATTGCACTCTGTCACAAATTTTATGAAGTTTCTGTTAGTGACTTGAAATCTGAATTTGTTTGTTTTAAAATTGAATTATTTCAAATATGCTTCAGACACAGTTTTGGATGTAGTTTGAGTTCCAAAATATTTTTTTGATTGACTCTTTTTGCTCATAGTCACTTATGGTTTTGTCTAGCAGTATGTTTGATTTGGGAAATTTTAGGAAATTCCAAATTAGGGTTTTTGGTAAAACTGTACTGTTTAACATAGTTTAGGGTTATTTTCTTTTTTCTTTGTATTTAAATGCTTTTAAATTAAAAATTTGTCACTTTGGGCAAACTTAGTTTTTTCTGTTATTTAACACCAAACAATTATATTTTTATTTTAAAATTTTATTTTCTTTAGTTCTATATGAAAACTTGTTTAGGTCATATATAGTTAGAGTTTTATAAAAGCTTTTTATTTGTTCTTTTTTCTACTAAAAGTTTATGAAAAATTCTTTCTGTTATTTTAATAAAAACTCTATTTTTTTAATTTATTAGTTTAGTATTTTATTTCCTATTAAGTCTAGTTAGGTCGATAAACTAAAAACTCTATAGTTTCCATGTAGTTTTCCTTGAATTTTTTTTGGATTTCGATTTGGTTTTCTTATGGATTTCTTGCTTTTATTTTGATTGTGTGTTAATATAATTGATGGAATTAACTCCTAGAGTGTTTTGCTTATGGGAATGCTATGTTTGACTTAATAAATTTTAAACTAAGTGGCGAATAGTTCTACCAAGTTAGTTCCGAGAGCATTAAAATCTTCACCAAGTAATACCAGGCAAGTTCACTTTGACCATGTTATTTGTACCTATGTTTTTATTGCATCTAGTGTCAGCATTCATAATCCCTCTAGTAGTGATATTTACTTCTTGCAGTTCTGTAGAATGCATGAGGTAGGAACCCATCTCCCTGTTATCAAGTTCTAGATGTTATATAGTTTTAATGCTACGCTATAGTAAACGGGGTTTGTTATGAGTGCTCGGGAGTGATGTGAAGAAGGAGGACTCTACGTCAATGACGACAACTCTATGATGGCATCTACAAGGACTACATCTTCAAGGACTCAATACTTCAAGACTCGAGACAAAGAATTCAATATACCTATGGGTGGACAATGCTTAAGAAGGGTACATTGGTGTGCCTAGTACTCAGTGATTCCAGAGAAGCGCCATGATATCATGCGGAAAGCTCCACCCAGGCCAAAAGAGACAGAAGAATACTTCATGCCCGAAAGCTTACTTGTGCAACCGCAAGTCACTATGGGCACTGGCTTGGTTGACCTTAGTGGTGACTCTAGCCAGGACGGTGCCAGTAGATGTAGAAATACGGTAGGATTGGATGGGCACCGGACAGTGGTCAGAGGAACTCTTCAGAAGACCATGTTTCGATCGTCCTGTTTTCAAATGATCTGAAGTGCGAGGACGAAAAGGGAGGGATCAAATCTTGTGGGTAAAGTGTACAAACCTCTCCAGAGGGTTATAACCAAATCGATTAGCCGTGTCCATGGTTACAGACAATTTGAGCCTTTGGACTTGGATCTTTCTCGGAACTCTCAACACCAGATCGAAAACTTAATTGTGGGTAACTGATGATGATATGGGTTATGAGACATCGGTTGGCGGAACCATGTCATGTATAGGTATCTGCTTTATAGTAGAGATTTCCTGGACTATACTTTGTTGTAGGGAAAATAAAATTAGCTTTTATGCAAAACAAAACTCAGACCTAGAGCCACAGAGCCATATTGCATATAATATAGTTTTATCATATGTTTTTCTTACAGTGATCTTGCCAGTTCATTCAACGTACTGACCTACACGGCTACAATATCTCATGTTGTAGATATTATTTCTCCGACAAGTGAGTTTTGTTGTTGGGTTACGGTCTACAGTCAACCAGCAAATGGCGTTGATGGGACTCCACACCCAATTGTTTGTTTTCGCTGTGACTTATGAGGTATATATATATATCAGTTTTACGTTACTTATACATGTGACTACACTTTGATATATACATTGATATATTGTTGTGCCAGCATACTGATCCAGGGATGGCACAGATACACAAAGACTTGACCGTTTGATGGCACAATACATCTCCGCCGTATCTATAATTTTTTATTGTTTCATGCCAATATTCTACAACTTTGACAAACTTTTGGCAACAATTTGTATGATTTTCTTGGACTAACATATTGATCCAGTGCCTAGTTCCAGTTCCTATTTGGTGCATGTTTTTTGTTTCATTGAAAATCCATATCAAACAAAGTCCAAACGCGATAAAAATTTACGGAGATTTAATTTGGTATATATGTGATTTTCGGGAAAAGAATCAACGCGATACGATGCCCGAGGGGCTCACAATCTCAGAGGGCATGGCCCCTACCCTGGTCGCGCCTAGTAGGCTTGTGGCTACCCCTTAAGGCAGTTGGGGCCCTTCATTCTCCGCGGGAAAGATAAATTTCGGACAAAACCCCCTCAAAATTTCTGCCCAATCAGAGTTATTTATCTCCGAGAATTTAAAAAATGATTTCATACAGAAAAGAGGAAGGAGAAAAACAAGAGAACACACAGAGAGAGATGTAATCTCGGAGGTGCACTTGCCCTCTAGGAGCCATGGCGGCCATGGACCAGAGGGGAAACTCTCCTCCCATCCAGGGGAGACCAAGTACAAAGAAGAGGGAGGGGCTCTCTCCACCTTTCTCCCGGTTGCGCCGAGTGCCGCCGGGGCAATCATCGTGACGATGATTTACACCTACAATTCGCTGCCTTCTACCTCTTGAGCATGCGTTGGCTTTCCCTTGAAGGGGAAAGGGTGATGCAGCAAAGTAGCGTAAGTATTTCCCTCAGTTTTTGAGAATCAAGGTATCAATCCAGTAGGAGACTACACGCAAATCGCCTAGTACCTACACAAACAAATAAGAACCTTGCAACCAACATGATAAAGGGGTTGTCAATCCCTTTATGGCCACATGCAAAAGTGAGATCTGATAAAGATAATAAGATAAATATTTTTGGTATTTTTCTTGTATAGATTGAAAAGTAAAGATTGCAAAATAAATAGTAAACTAGAATTATAGATCGGAAACTTATATGATGTAAAGTAGACCCGTGGGCCATGGGTTTAACTAGTGGCTTCTCTCAAGATAGCATATATTACGGTGGGTGAACAAATTATTGCCGAGCAATTGATAGAAAAGCGCATAGTTATGAGAATATTTAGGCATAATCATGAACATAGTCATCACGACCATGTCAAGTAGACCAAAACGATTCTACATCGACTACCATTACTCCACACATCGACCGCTATCCAGCATGCATCTAGAGTATTAAGTTCATACGAACAGAGTAATGCATTAGGCAAGATGACATGATGTAGAGGGATAAACTCAAGCAATATGATAAAAAAAACCATTAGTTTATCCTTGATGGCAACAATAGAATACGTATCGGTTCCCTTTCTGTCACTGGGATCGAGAACCGCAAGATTGAACCCAAAGCTAAGCACTTCTCCCATTGCAAGAAAGAACAATCTAGTAGGCCAAGCTAAACCGATAATTCGAAGAGACTTACAAAGATATCAAATCATGTATATAACACTTCAGAGAAGAATCAAATATTGTTCATAGATAATCTTGATCATAAACCCGTAATTCATCGGATATCGGCAAACACACCGCAAAAGTATTACATCGAATAGATCTCCAAGAACATCGAGGAGAACTTTGTATTGAGAACCAAAGAGAGAGAAGAAGCCATCTAGCTAATAACTATGGACCCGAAGGTCTGTGGTAAACTACTCACACATCATTAGAGAGGCTATGGTGTTGATGAAGAATCCCTCCGTGATCCAATCCCCCTCCGGTAGATCGCCGGAAAAGGTCCCCAGATGGGATCTCACGGGTATAGAAGGTTGCGGTGGTGGAGAAGTGGTTTTGTGGCTTCCCTGGATATTTTCATGGTATAAGAACATATATAGGAGAAAGAAGTAGGTCGGTGGAGCTCCGTGGGGCCCACGAGGGTGGGGGTCGCGCCTACCCCCGTGGGCGCGCCTCCCTACCTCGTGGCCACCTCGTTGCTTCCTTGACCTCCACTCCAAGTCTCCTGGATTGCGTTTGTTCCAAAAAAAGATCCTCGCGAAGGTTTCGTTCTGTTTGATATTCCTTTTCTGCGAAACACTGAAATAGGCAAAAAACAGGAATTTGCACTAGGAACATAATAAAGCCCATTAAACATCCAAAACAGATAATATAATAGCATGGAACAATCAAAAATTATAAATGCGTTGGAGACGTATCAAGCATCCCCAAGCTTAATTCCTGCTCGTCCTCGAGTAGGTAAATGATAAAAATAGAATTTTTGATGTGGAATGCTTCCTAACATAATTTTCAATGTAATTTTTTATATTGTGGCGTGAATATTTAGATCTGAATGATTCAAGACAAAAGTTTAATATTGACATAAAAGCAATAATACTTCAAGAATACTAACCAAGAAATTATGCCTTCTCAAAATAACATGGCCAAAGAAAGCTATCCCTACAAAATCATATAGTTTGGCTATGCTCTAACTTCATCACACAAAATATTTAAATCATGCACAACCCTAATGACAAGCCAAGCAATTGTTTCATACTTTTGATGTTCTCAAACTTTTTCAATCTTCACGCAATACATGAGTGTGAGCCATGGATATAGCACTATAGGTGGAATAGAATGGTGGTTGTGGAGAAGACAAAATGGAGAAGATAGTCTCACATCAACTAGGCGAATCAACGAGCTATGGAGATGCCCATCAATAGATATCAATGTGAGTGAGTAGGGATTGCCATGCAACGGATGCACTAGAGCTATAAGTGTATCAAAGCTCAACAAGAAACCAAGTGGGTGTGCATCCAACTTGCTTGCTCACGAAGACCTAGGGCAATTTTGAAGAAGCCCATCATTGGAATATACAAGCCAAGTTCTATAATGAAAAATTCCCACTAGTATATGAAAGTGACAAAATAAGAGACTCTCTATCATGAAGATCATGGTGCTACTTTGAAGCACAAGTGCAGAAAAAGGATAGTAACATTGTCCCTTCTCTCTTTTTCTCTCATATTTTTTTATTTGGGCCTTTTTTCTCTTTTTTATGGCCTCTTTTTTCGTCCGAAATCTCATCCCGAATCATAGTCTCCATCATCCTTTCCTCACATTATACAATGCTCTAACAATGAAAATCATCACACTTTAATTTACTTACAACTCAAGAATTACAACTCGATACTTAAAACAAAGTATGACTCTATGTGAATGCCTCCGGCGGTGTACCTGGATGTGCAATGAATCAAGAGTGACATGTATGAAAGAATTATGAAGGTGGCCTTGCCACAAATACGATGTCAACTACATGATCATGCAAAGCAATATGACAATGATGGAGCGTGTCATAATAAACGGAACGGTGGAAAGTTGCATGGCAATATATCTCGGAATGGCTATGGAAATGCCATAGTAGGTAGGTATGGTGGCTATTTCGAGGAAGGTAACTGGTGGGTTTATGGTGCCGGCGAAAGTTGCGCGGTACTAGAGAGACTAGCGATGGTGGAAGGGTGAGAGTGCGTATAATCCATGGACTCAACATTAGTCATAAATATCTCACATACTTATTGCAAAATCTATTAGTTATCGAAACGAAGTATTACGCGCATGCTCCTAGGGGGATAGATTGGTAGGAAAAGACCATCGCTCGTCCCCAGCCGCCACTCATAAGGAAGACAATCAAAAAATAAATCATGCTCCGACTTCATCACATAATGGTTCACCATACGTGCATGCTACGGGAATCACAAACTTTAACACAAGTATCTCTCAAATTCACAACTACTCAACTAGAATGACTCTCATATCACCATCTTCATATTTCAAAACAATCATAAAGAATCAAACTTCTCATAGTATTCAATGCACTTTATATGAAAGTTTTTTTATTATACCAATCTTGGATTCCTATCATATTAAGACTAATTTTATAACGAAAGCAAATTACCATGTTGTTCGAAAAGACTCTCAAAATAATATAAGTGATGCATGAGAGATCAATAGTTTCTATAAAATAAACCACCACCGTGCTCTAAAAAGATATAAGTGAAGCACTAGAGCAAAATTATCTAGCTCAAAAGATACAAGTGAAGCACATAGAGTATTCTAATAAATTCCGATTCATGTGTGTCTCTCCAAAAGGTGTGTACAACAAGGATGATTGTGGTAAACTAAATCATAGAAGATGCTCCAAGCAAAACACATATCATGTGGTGAATAAAAATATAGCCTCAAGTAAAGTTACCGATAGACGAAGACGAAATAGGGGATGCCTTCCGGGGCATCCTCAAGCTTAGGCTTTTGGTTGTCCTTGAATTTTACCTTGGGGTGCCTTGGGTATCCCCAAGATTAGGCTGTTGCCACTCTGTAACATCCCAATTTTCAATTTTGATGTTATGCATAGGTCATCATATGCATATCATATTTTAATTGCATTTTGTTTGTGATCCTAGAAATCTTATGCAACTCAAGGACCCAAGGAGAGAGTTGGGGATTTCATTTATTTTCATATTTGACTTTTCTCCAATTTGAAAAGATGGATCATTTTGATTTTAATTTTTTTTCTCCAAATTATTTCCAATAATAAAAATAAAAGAGAGAAGATAATATGACTTCTTCAAAAAGACAAGAATATTGGAGGTAAAATTTTAAAATCAAATAAATATTTTATTTGGATTTTTTTGAGATTTTTTTGGATTAGATAAATATGCATTTTTGGAAATTGCACTTTTAGACCAGAAAAATGTTCACATTGTTCTAAATATTTTATTTAGATGGTGAAAGTTGTTTTTGGCATTTTTAGATTTTTTTATATTTTATTAGGATTTTTCTTTGGCAGAATTTATTTTAAAAACAATTCCGCCCGACTAGGCCAAAGCCCACAGCACCGCCGCCTTCCTCCCGTTGCCGCCGTGCGTGGCACGAACGTCGAGGAGAGTCCCAGTCGGACTCTCGCTCGCGCCGTCCCCCGTCCCAAGACGTGCCCCCGGCCTCTTTAAACAGGGCCGAGGCCCCGCCGTCCTCTCCACCCCGCCATCGCACCACCGCCGCAGGCGCCGCAGCCTGCGCCGCCGCTCGCTGCCGCCGCAGCCCACGCCGCCATCGCCGGAAGCCGCCCCGCTGATTCCCGCCGCCTCGCCGGAACTGCCCGTCCCGCCGGACCTCACCGCCGACCCCGGGTTTCTAGAACCGGTAAAAAACCAACAAAACCGTCGCCTCGGTTTTTTCATTAGATCGTTTAGTTTGGTTTTTTTCGATTTTGCTAATTAGCGAACGTTCACCCGAACGTCCCTGTTAGCGAACACTTTCGTCCATTTGTCTGTGATAGCGAACCTTCGTTCATTAGTGTTTTTCTTTTAATTTCTTTTTCTGCCAGGGACCTATCCGTGATTATTATTATTTTTGCAGATTAGCCCCTGATCTTCAGACGCTCGTAACTTTTTAACCATTTGTCCAAATCCAGTGAAACCAGTGCCAAAATCTTTGTCTCGAACCCCTCTTTCTAGTTAAGAAACTTGAAGATAATTTTTACAATTTAAAATTTGGTTGCAAGAATATTTGAATTTGAACTTCTTTTGATCACAATTTGAATTAGAATTTCCAGAGTGCGAAGCATGCTACTACGAGTCACTAGGGTTTTCAGATCGTCAGCAAGGGAAGTAACACTTTGAGCATACCCCTTATTACCTAGTTTTTATGCATTATTTTCAATCCTCAAACACAGCATGGTTAGGACTTGAATATTTGTGGGTACTGAGAAGTAGTGATTAGGTAGTACCTATCGCCCTTATTTTTGAACCCTGGGAGTTACTTCTACGTTATGCTTATACTGCTATGTTATGCTCGTAGACGTGGTTTGGTTGAGTGATCCATGATAGATGTGAGAGTTTAATTAATGTTTAAACTTAAGGTGGCTACTTTAACACACATCTGGGTGGATTGGTTGAGGCACCCTGGTGCACCAAGTGGTTGTCTGGGCACCTGGAGCAATCTAGTGTTGTCATGGGATATCCCGGAGTACCTATGTGATCATCCTACGGTTTGCCACCCAGGCTCAAAGGGATCATAAGATCATTCATGCTGGAAACTTCCATGTGCAGCCACAAGACATTATGGGCTTTGGCATAGTTGAGTAAGTTGTGTGACCTCTTTCAATGGTAGGCTAGCATATGTAGGGGATGTAGGTGGTACTGTCTACCCAGAGTAAAGAGTTAATGCTTCTGAAAGACTGTGTCTCGTTCATCCGCTTCTCAAACACCAAGTATTGCAAGAAATCCAACAGAGGAGATCGGGTCTTGTGGGGAATAGTGCGCAAACCTCTGCAGAGTGTATAAACTAATATGGTTAGCCGTGTCCCCGGTTATGGACATCTTGAGTATATGGTACTTGAATTATTGATTTGATCTCATCACTCTGTTAATTAATTTGTTGGGTTGATGATTACTTAATTTGGGATTGAGTTGGAGGAACCTTCTCAATTTTTACAACAAACTTTGTAGTTAAGTACAACATATTCCTTTGAAGTAGGGAAAAATTGGCTTTACGCAAAACAATAACCATACAGCCTCCACCAGCCAAATATGCATATAGTTATAGTTGCTACATTTCGGGCTGCAACGTATTATGTTGCAGACTTTTTAGACAAAGAGTAAGGTGCGCTAGGTCGTTCTCTTGCACTCAGCTATGCCGTTGGAGTTGATGGACTCATTTTACCTTTGAAGCCTTCCGCTGTTATCTTCATTAGATGGCCTTCAGCCATATTATTGTAATAAGTACTCTCTTTTGAGACATTCGATGTAATAAGTGTGTGATTGAACTCTGTTATAAAATCCTTCAAGTACTGTGTGTGTCGGCATTACCGATCTAGGGATGACACTTATACACAGAGATTTGACCATTTGAGGTCGGATCGCTACAAGATGGTATCAGAGCACACGCTGACTGTAGGACACGACCACTAAGATGAGCCATAGGACACTCTTCTCTACTCATTTCTGACTCTTCTCCACTTTCCACTCTATAGATGGTGGATTCAAGGAACAAGTTTTCTCAACCGAATGAAGACACCCCTTTTGGACGACACTTGAAGGAGGCCACTAGATACCTGAACATCGGAATACCACGCTTCACTAGGACCTACACCGCCACTCTACCGGAAGAAGAGCGCTGGACCATTCGAGTACATGTTCCAGGAAGGACATTCACACCAGTTACTGAGCCCATAGAGTTTTCCTTCGATGCACCAACCTGGAGTCTAGGAAAAAGCATGGCAGCTCACATCGCCATGGGACGCATCAGCGAAGTTTACCACAAGGATCTTAAGGACACCATCTACCAGATATGTAGGCGCCGAGATGAGCAATGGGAGATGATCAGCACTAGGAGGGACAAGTCCATTGCAGCCTACATCCAGGAGTTAAACCAACACATTCGTCGTCAGGAGAACCAGATGTTCGCCGGCATGATAGACCAGAAGAAGGTGATGACCCGGAACATGGAGCTAGAAGAGGAACTCAAGTCTACACGCGATGGATAGGAAGAGGAAATTGCAGTACTACTGGAGAAGAACGAAGATCTGAAGAAGAAGCTAGGAATATTCATGTGAGACCCTGCGCCAGGAGATGACAACCACCTAAAGATTACATCATCATCAATGACACCGACTCCGACCCTGATAGTGATAATGACTATGAAGACGAAGTTGGAGCAGATATCATGGAGTCTTCCGATCAAAATTTCTAGTTGACCACCATATTATCAGTAGTAATCCCCCATGTACATAGTAGTAGTCTGAGTATTTTATAACGATAGCTAGATCGATTGTATGCCCTTGTTTGAATTGAGTGGTGTGATATGATGTGTTTGTCTCATGTGCATATGGGTAGTGATTTTCCCCTAGACCTCACTCTATTCTAATCTCTCCCCTCTAAACCTATCAGATGCCTCCGAGACGTGACCCCGGATTTGTTTTCCCACCCGAGCTCACTCAGCTGATCCAACAGCAGAATGCCTTGATGCAGCTATTAGTCCAGAACCAGGGCAACAACAACAACAATAATAACAACAACAACGCTCCACAACCACCTCCAGTTGATAACTTAGCTTGTTTTCTAAGGTTAAATCCGCTGGTGCTTTCCAGTAGCACGGAGCCGATAGTTGCTGATGACTGGCTCCGCAGGATTGGAAGGGAGTTGACCCCCGCAGGTTGCACAGATGCTGAGAAGGTGCATTTTGCTGCACACAAACTAGATGGACCCATAGCCTCATGGTGGGAGAATTACAAAGCCACTTTCCCCATAGCCAGTGTCACTTGGGATCAGTTCCAGCAAGCTTTTCGTACTGCACATGTCTCAACTGGAGCAATGAGTATGAAGAAGCGTGAGTTTTGCAACTTACGCCAAGGAAATCATACTGTGGGGCAGTATGTGGATGAGTTTAGTAAGTTAGCTCGTTATGCCCCGGACGATGTGGCCACAGATGCCGCGAAGCAGGAGAAGTTTATGGAAGGGCTGAATGATGAGCTGAGCATGTAGTTGATGGTGGGAACATTCAATAACTACCAGGATTTGGTAGATAGGGCTCTTATGATTGAAGGCAAGCAGCAACAAATAGAGAGCCGCAAAAAAAAGTACGGACAAGGGAAGTATAATTCTGGAGCTCAGTAGAAGCCTTATTTTACCCCGAACTTGGGAGGACACACTCATAATCATGGAGGCCATACCCACAATGCAGGGAGTTCGCATAACCACAGTGGCCCCAAGAATGGGAATGGGAATGGAGGAAGAAATGGGGGCAGAACCGTTCCAACCCAGCAACACCCGCCAGGAAGGATTTAAGTCACATTACTTGTTTCAAGTGCGGGAAGACTGGACACTACGCCACTGAATGTCCCGAAGCAAAGAATGGGAATGGAAACGAAAGCTCAGGGAAGAAGCCAAACCCTTTCACCAGAGGTCAGGTGAACCACATCAACATGGAGGAGGTTGAAGAACAGCATGATGCAGTGATCGGTAAGTTTTTGATTAAGTCATTTACCGCTCTTGTTCTTTCTGACACTAGTGCATCGCATTCATACATATCAAGGGGATTTGTGATAAGTTTAAGTTGCCAAACTTTGCCCTTAGGTCATACATATCAAGGAGCAGAGTATATGGTCAGCCGATGGTGTGATCGGTTACCCCTAACCATTGGTAGACACGTTTTTCCCTCAGACCTAGTGATTTTGGAGACACGAGGATTGGATATAATACTAGGCATGGATTGGTTATTGAAGTATGGAGGAAACATCGATTGTGCTAGTAAGTCAATTTTACTCACCACCCGGAGGGAAAAAGGATCAAGTATGTGTCTAGGCATGCGCCAAAGAGGACCCAAGTAAATTCTCTCTCGGGAGTTGTTCAGGAAGAAGTGCCTGTAGTGAAGGATTACCCGGATGTATTTCCAGAGGAACTACCACGCATGCTGCCAGATCGAGACATAGAATTTTTGGATAGAGCTATTGCCAGGCACCGGACCAATATCGAAGAGGCCATACCGGATGCCCGCAAATAATCTGGAGGAGATTAAGAAGCAAATCAAGGAGCTATTGGAGAAAGGTTATATTCGATCAAGTTCATCATCGCGGGGATCCCCGGTGTTATTAGTTGAGAAGGACGGATCTTTGAGAATGGATGTTGATTATCATGCATTGAATGAAGTGATGATCAAGAACAAGTACCCACTACCGAGGATCAATGATCTATTTGACAAGCTGCGAGGAGCTAAATTATTCTCCAAGGTCAATCTACGATCAGGACACCACCAGCTAAAGATCTGAGAACATGATATACCTAAGACAGCCTTCACCACAAGGTACGGGCTATATGAGTACACGGTTATGTCATTTGGATTGACCAATGCCCTGCCTATTTTATGAGTATGATGAACAAGGTGTTCATGGAGTTCTTGGATAGGTTTCTCGTGGTGTTCATTGACGATATATTGGTATACTCGAAGAATAAAGAGGAACACAAGGAGCATTTGCGTTTAGTTCTCAAGAAGCTCAGGGAACATCAGCTATATGCCAA
The DNA here is from genome assembly GCF_056163025.1 of Triticum urartu. Lineage (NCBI taxonomy): Eukaryota > Viridiplantae > Streptophyta > Magnoliopsida > Poales > Poaceae > Triticum > Triticum urartu. The sequence continues at coordinate 409,730,690 of NC_141879.1, read as the reverse complement.
GTTCAGCAAATGTGAGTTTTGGTTGAAGGAAGTTGGATTTCTTGGGCATGTTATATCAGGAGAAGGTATAACAGTAGACCCCACCAAGGTTCAGTCTATCACTGAGTGGTTGGCACCCACCTCAGTTGGAGAGATCCATAGTTTTCTAGGACTCACAGGATATTATAGAAGGTTCATTGAGAATTTCTCCAAGATTGTGAAACCCATGACCGAGTTGTTGAAGAAGGACCCCAAGTTCAAATGGACTGAAGATTGTGAGGTCAGTTTTTAGGAGTTGAAGAAATGTTTGCTTACAGCCCCAGTGCTGATTCTTCCGGATATACGCAAGGATTTCCATGTTTATAGCGACGCCTCTTGTTTGGGACTTGGACATGTCCTTATGCAAGATGGAAGAGTTGTTTCATATGCCTCACGACAGCTTCGACCTCATGAGTTGAATTATGCCACACATGATTTGGAGTTAGCAGCCATAGTACATGCACTCAAGACCTGGAGACATTTTCTGATTGGAAACAGATGTGATGTGTATACGCATCACGAGAGTTGCAAGTATATTTTCATGTAGAAGGAGTTAAATCTCAGGCAGAGGAGATGGTTGGAGCTCATAAAGGATTACGATATGAAGTGACACTATCACCCAGGAAAGGCCAATGTCGTAGTAGACGCTTTGAGCCACAAGAGTTATGCCAATACCCTTGTAAGCGGAGGATTACCGCAGGAGTTAGTTGACGATCTCAAGGAACTCCGTTTGGAGATAGTTCCAAGAGGTTTTGTGGCAACAGTGGAGGTTCAACCTACATTATTGGGAAAGATTCGAGAAGCTCAAAAGGATGATAAGGAAATTGCGGAGATAAAGGAGAAGACGAGCAAAGGAAAAGCCAAAGGTCACCGACAAATCAATGAGCTATGGAGATGGTCACCGACTGATGTCAATGCAAGGAGTAGGGATTGCCATGCAACGGATGCACTAGAGCTATAAATATATGAAAGCTCATCAAAGAAACTAAGTGGGTGTGCATCCAACTTGCTTGCTCACGAAGACCTAGGGGCTAGGGCATTTGAGGAAGCCCATCATTGGAATATACAAGCCAAGTTCTATAATGAAAAATTCCCACTAGTATATGAAAGTGACAAAATAAGAGACTCTCTATCATGAAGATCATGGTGCTACTTTGAAGCACAAGTGTGGAAAAAGGATAGTAACATTGTCCCTTCTCTCTTTTTCTCTCTTTTTTATTTAGGCCTTCTTTTTTTATGGCCTCTTTTTAATTATTATTTTTTGTCCAGAGTCTCATCTCGACTTGTGGGGGAATCGTAGTCTCCGTCATCCTTTCCTCACATGGGACAATGCTCTAATGATGATCATCACACTCTTATTTACATACAAGTCAAGAATTACAACTTGATACTTAGAACAAAATATGACTCTATGTGAATGCCTCCGACGGTGTGCCGGGATTGCGATGAGTCAAGAGTGATATGTATGAAAAATTAAGCATGGTGGCCTTGCCACAAATACGATGTCAACTACATGATCATGCAAACCAATATGACAATGATGATGCGTGTCATAATAAATGGAACGGTGGAAAGTTGCATGGCAATATATCTCGGAATGGCTATGTAAATGCCATAATAGGTAGGTATGGTGGCTGTTTTGAGGAAGATATAAGGAGGCTTATGTGTGATAGAGCGTATCATATCACGGGGTTTGGATGCACTGGCGAAGTTTGCACCAACTCTCAAGATGAGAAAGGGCAATGCACGGTACCGAAGAGGCTAGCAATGATGGAAGGGTGAGAGTGCATATAATCCATGGACTCAACATTAGTCATAAAGAACTCACATACTTATTGCAAAAATCTACAAGTCATCAAAACCAAGCACTACGCGCATGCTCCTAGGGGGATAGATTGGTAGGAAAAGACCATCGCTCGTCCCCGACCGCCACTCATAAGGAAAGCAATCAAAGAACACCCCCATGCTTCAAATTTGTCACATAATGTTTACCATACGTGCATGCTACGGGACTTGCCAACTTCAACACAAGTATTCATCAATTTCACAATTAGTCAAGTAGCACACCTCTAATATTACCACCTTTATATCTCAAAACAATCTATCAAGCATCCAACTTCTCTTAGCATTTAAAATTTATAACCAAAGTGAATTACCATGCTGTTCTAAAGGACTCTCAAAGTGATATAAGTGAAGCATGAGAGATCAATTATTTATATAAAATAAAACCACCGTCGTGCTCTAAAGATATAAGAGAAGCACTAGAGCAAAAATTATCCAACTCAAAAGATATAAGTGAAGCACATAGAGTATTCTAATAAATTACAATTCATGTGTGTCTCTCCCAAAAGGTGTGCACAGCAAGGATGATTGTGGTAAACTAAAAGTCAAAGACTCAAATCATACAAGACGCTCCAAGCAAAACACATATCATGTGGCGAATAAAAATATAGCTCCAAGTAAAGTTAACTATGGACGAAGACGAAAGAGGGGATGCCTTCCGGGGCATCCCCAAGCTTAGGCTTTCGGTTGTCCTTGAATTTTACCTTGGGGTGCCTTGGTCATCCCCAAGATTAGGCTCTTGCCACTCCTTGTTCCATAATCCATCAAATCTTTACCCAGAACTTGAAAACTTCACAACACAAAACTTAAAAGAAAATCTTCGTGACCTCCGTTAGTAAAAGAAAACAAACCACCACTTGAAGGTACTTTAATGAACTCATTCTTTATTTATATTGGTGTTAAACCTACTGTATTCCAACTTCTCTATGGTTCATAAACTCTATTACTAGCCATAGATTCATCAAAATAAGCAAACAACACACGAAAAACAGAATCTCTGAAAAACAGAACAATCTGTAGTAAACTGTAGGTTTCTAATACTTCTGGAACCCCAAATATTCTAAAATAAATTTTTGGACGTGACGAATTTATCTATTAATCATCTTAAAAAAGAATTAACTAAATATCACTCTGCAATAAAAAATGGCAGCAAATCTTGTGAGCGCTAAAGTTTCTGTTTTTTACAGCAAGATCGCAAAGACTTTCCCCAAGTCTCCCAAAGGTTCTACTTGGCACAAACACTAATTGAAAGCATAAAACCACATCTATACAAAGGCTAGATGAATTATTTATTACTAAACAGAATCAAAAAGTAAGAAACAAAAATAAAATTGGGTTGCCTCCCAACAAGCGCTGTCATTTAACGCCCCTAGCTAGGCATAAAAGCAAGGATAGATCTATGTATTATCATCTTTGGTATGGAATCCATAAGTGGCTCTCATCATAGATTCATAAGGTAATTTAATTTTCTTTCTGGAAAGTGTTCCATGCCCTTCCTTAACGGAAATTGGAATCTAATATTCCCTTCCTTCATATCAATAATTGCACCAATCGTTCTAAGGAAAGGTCTACCAAGAATAATAGGACATGTAGGATTGCAGTCTATATCAAGAACAATGAAAACTACGGGCACATAATTCCTATTTGCAACAATAAGAACATCATTCATTCTTCCCATAGGTTTCTTAATGGTGGAATCCGCAAGATGCAAGTTTAAAGAACAATCATCAAATTCACGGAAACCTAGCAAATCACACAAAGTTTTAGGAATCATGGAAACACTGGCACCCAAATCACATAAAGCAAAGCATTCATGATATTTAATCTTAATTTTAATAGTAGGTTCCCACTCATCATGAAGTTTCCTAGGGATAGAAACTTCCAATTCAAGCTTTTCTTCATAAGATTGCATCAAAGCATCAACAATATGTTTAGTAAAAGCTTTATTTTGGCTATAAGGATGCAGAGAATTTAGCACGGATTGCAACCAGGAAATAGAATCTATTAAAGAAAAATTATCATAATTAAATTCCTTGAAATCCAAGATAGTGGGTTCATTGCTATTTAAATCTTTGACCTCTCCCATCCCACTTTTATCAATTTTTGTATCAAGATTTAAAAACTCCGAATCATTGGGATGCCTTCTAACTAAAGTTGACTCATCTCTAGTCCCATCATTATCAAGATTCATATTCCAAAACAAAGATTTAATAGGGGACACATCAATAACTTTTAGATCTTCATATTTATTATCATGGAAACTAGAAGAACACGCTTTCACAAAGCAATCTTTTTTAGCACTCATCCTAGCGGTTCTTTCTTTGCACTCATAAATGGAAATTCTCATAGCTTTGAGAGACTCATTGATATCATGCTTAGGTAGAATAGATCTAAGTCTCAAAGAATAAACATCAAGAGAAATTCTATCCACGTTCCTAGCCAACTCATCAATCTTAGACAATTTTTCTTCAATTAAAGCATTGAAACTCTTTTGCAAACTAATAAATTCTTTAATATTAGATTCAAAATAAGAGGGCATATTATTATCATTTCCATAATAATTGTTGTAGGAACTACCATAATTATTAGAGGAATTACTATGAAACGGCCTAGGATTAAAATTACCTCTATATGCGTTATTACCAAAATTGTTCCTACCAACAAAATTCACATCCATAGATTCATTATTATTCTCAATCAAAGTAGACAAAGGCATATCATTAGGATTAGAAGAAACACTTTTATTAGCATGCAATTTCATAGGTTCATCCATCTTTCCACTCAAAACATTGATTTTTCTATAGCATGCACCTTTTTATTACTAGATCTTTCAGTATGCCATTGAGAATAAATAACCATAATATTATCTAGGAGTTTAGTAGCTTCTCCTAAAGTGATTTCCACAAAAGTGCCTCCCGAAGCTGAATCTAAAAGATTTCTAGAAGCAAAGTTCAATCCGGCATAAATTTTTTGTATAACCATCCAAAGATTCAAACCATGTGTAGGGCTATTACGTATCATCAATTTCATTCTCTCCCAAGCTTGTGCAACATGTTCATGATCAAGTTGCTTAAATTTCATAATATCATTTCTAAGAGTGATGATCTTAGCGGGAGGAAAATACATAGAGATAAAAGCACCTTTGCACTTATTCCATGAATCGATACTATTTTTAGGCAAAGACGAAAACCAAGTTTTAGCATGATCTCTAAGAGAAAAAGGGAACAGCTTCAGATTAACAATATCGTTATCCACATCTTTCTTATTTTGCATATGACACAAATCAACAAAATTGTTTAGATGGGTAGCGGCATCTTCACTAGGAAGGTCGGAAAATGGATCTTTCATGACAAGATTCAGCAAGGCGGCTTTAATTTCACAAGATTCAGCATCGGTAAGAGGAGCAATTGGAGTGCTAATAAAATCATTATTGTTGTTATTGGAAAAGTCACACAACTTAGTATTATCTTGAGGCATCGTGACGAGCAAGCAATCCAACACACAAGCAAACAAGAAACAAGCAAAAAGAGGCAATTGGAAAAGAGAAGGGGAACGGCAAAATAGGGCGAATAAAATGGCAAGGGTGAAGTGGGGGAGAGGAAAACGAGAGGCAAATGGCAAATAATGTAATGCGAGTGATAAGAGTTTGTGATGGGTACTTGGTATGTCTTGACTTGTGCGTAGACTCCTCGACAACGGAGCCAGACATCCTTCTTACTACCTCTTGAGAACTGCATTGATTTTCCCTTGAAGAGGAAAGGGTGATGCAGCAAAGTAGCGTAAGTATTTCCCTCAGTTTTTGAGAACCAAGGTATCAATCCAGTAGGAGGCCACATGCAAGTCCCTCGTACCTACACAAACAAATAAGAACCTCGCAACCAACGCGATAAAAGGGTTGTCAATCCCTTCACGGTCACATACAACAGTGAGATCTGATAGACATAATAATGATAAGATAAATATTTTTGGTATTTTTATGATATGGATTGAAAGTAAAGATTGCAAAATAAATTAGATTGGAAAGTTATATGATGGAGAATAGACCCGGGGGCCATAGGTTTCACTAGTGGCTTCTCTCAAGATAGCAAAAGTATTACGGTGGGCGAACGAATTACTGTCGAGCAATTGATAGAAAAGCGAATAATTATGAGAATATCTAGGCATGATCATGTATATAGGCATCACGTCCGTGACAAGTAGACCGACTCCTGCCTGCATCTACTACTATTACTCCACACATCGACCACTATCCAGCATGCATCTAGAGTATTAAGTTCATAAGAACAGAGTAACGCCTTAGGTAAGATGACATGATGTAGAGGGATAAACTCAAGTAATATGATATAAAACCCACCTTTTTATCCTCGATGACAACAATACAATATGTGTTGTTTCCCTTTCTTTCACTGGGATCGAGCACCGGAAGATTGAACCCAAAGCTAAGAACTTCTCTGGTTGCAAGAAAGATCAATCTAGTAGGCCAAACCAAACTGATAATTCAAAGAGACTTGCAAAGATAATCAATCATGCATAAAAGATTTCAGAGAAGAATCAAATATTGTTCATAGATAGACTTGATCATAAACCAACAATTCATCGTATCTCGACAAACACACCGCAAAAATAGTTACATTGAATAGATCTCCAAGAAGATCTTGGAGAACTTTGTATTGAGATTCAAAGAGAGAGAAGAAGCCACCTAGCTACTAGCTATAGACACGAAGGTCTGAAGTAAACTACCCACACATCATTGGAGGGGCCATGGAGTTGATGTAGAGGCCCTCCGTGATCGATGCCCCTCTGGAGGAGCTTCGGAAAAGGCGCCAAGATGGGATCTCTTCGGTACAGAAGGTTGTGGCGGTGGAAATAGGGTTTCGGGGTGCTCCTGGATGTTTTCAGGGTATGTGAACATATATAGGAGGAAGAAGTAGGTCGGTTGAGCCACTAGGGGCCAACGAGGGGGGAGGGCGTGCCTGGGGTTAGGCATGCCCCCTACCTCATGGACTCCTCATTGGTTGCTTGACGTCCACTCCAAATCCTCTGGATCATGTTTGTTCTAAAAATCACGCTCCCGAAGTTTTCATTCCGTTTGGACTCCGTTTGATATTCCGTTTCTGCGAAACACTAAAATAGGCAAAAAAACAGCAATTTGCACTGGGCCTTGGGTTAATAGGTTAGTCCCAAAAATAATATAAAAGTGTAAAATAAAGCCCATTAACATCCAGAACAGAGAATATAACAGCATGGAACAATAAAAAATTATAGATACATTGGAGACGTATCAGCATCCCCAAGATTAATTCCTGCTCGTCCTCGAGTAAGTAAATGATAAAAACAGAATTTTTGATGTGGAATGCTTTCTACCATGTTCTCAATGTATTTTTCTTTATTGTGGCATGAATGTTCAGATCCGAAAGATTCAAGATAAAAGTTTATTCTTGACATAAAAATAGTAATACTTCAAGTATGCTAATCAAGCAATTATGTCTTATCAAAATACCATAGCCAAAGAAAACTTATCCCTACAAAGTCATATAGTTTGGCCATGCTTCATTTTCGTCACACAAAATGCTCTCATCATGCACAACCCCGATGACAAGCCAAGGAATTGCTTCATACTTAGCCTTTTCAAACTCTTTCAACTTTTACGCAATATATGAACGCGAGCCATGGACATAGCATTATGGGTGGAATATAATATTATGATTGAGGTTGTGTGAGAAAACATAAAGGGAGAAAGTCTCACATCGACGCGGCAAACAATGGGCTGTGGAGATGGTCGCCGACTGATGTCAATGCAAGGAGTGGGGATTGCCATGCAATGGATGCACTAGAGCTATAAATATATGAAAGCTCATCAAAGAAACTAAGTGGGTGTGCATCCAACTTGCTTGCTCACGAAGACCTAGGGGCTAGGGCATTTGAGGAAGCCCATCATTGGAATATACAAGCCAAGTTCTATAATGAAAAATTCCCACTAGTATATGTAAGTGACAAAATAAGAGACTCTCTATCATGAAGATCATGGTGCTACTTTGAAGCACAAGTGTGGAAAAAGGATAGTAACATTGTCCCTTCTCTCTTTTTATCTCTTTTTTATTTAGGCCTCCTTTTTTTATGGCCTCTTTTTTTTATTATTTTTCGTTCAGAGTCTCATCCCGACTTGTGGGGGAATCGTAGTCTCCGTCATCGTTTCCTCACATGGGACAATGCTCTAATGATGATCATCACACTCTTATTTACTTACAACTCAAGAATTACAACTTGATACTTAGAACAAAATATGACTCTATGTGAATGCCTCCGGTGGTGTACCGGGATTGCGATGAGTCAACAGTGACATGTATGAAAAATTAAGCATGGTGGCTTTGCCACAAATATGATGTCAACTACATGATCATGCAAAGCAATATGACAATGATGATGCGTGTCATAATAAATGGAACAGTGGAAAGTTGCATGGCAATATATCTCAGAATGGCTATGTAAATGCCATAATAGGTAGGTATGGTGGCTGTTTTGAGGAAGATATAAGGAGGCTTATGTGTGATAGAGCGTATCATATCACGGGGTTTGGATGCACCGGCGAAGTTTGCACCAACTTTCAAGGTGAGAAGGGGCAATGCACGGTACCGAAGAGGCTAGCAATGATGGAAGGGTGAGAGTGCATATAATCCATGGACTCAACATTGGTCATAAAGAACTCACATACTTATTGCAAAAATCTACAAGTCATCAAAACCAAGCACTACGCGCATGCTCCTAGGGGGATAGATTGGTAGGAAAAGACCATCGCTCGTCCCCGACCGCCACTCATAAGGAAAGCAATCAAAGAACACCCCATGCTTCAAATTTGTCACATAATGTTTACCATACGTGCATGCTACGGGACTTGCCAACTTCAACACAAGTATTCATCAATTTCACAATTACTCAAGTAGCACACCTCTAATATTACCACCTTTATATCTCAAAACAATCTATCAAGCATCCAACTTCTCTTAGCATTTAAAATTTATAACCAAAGTGAATTACCATGCTGTTCTAAAGGACTCTCAAAGTGATATAAGTGAAGCATGACAGATCAATTATTTCTATAAAATAAAACTACCGCCGTGCTCTAATAGATATAAGAGAAGCACTAGAGCAAAAATTATCCAACTCAAAAGATATAAGTGAAGCACATCGAGTATTCTAATAAATTATAATTCATGTGTGTCTCTCCCAAAAGGTGTGCACAGCAAGGATGATTGTGGTAAACTAAATGTCAAAGACTCAAATCATACAAGACGCTCCAAGCAAAACACATATCATGTGGCAAATAAAAATATAGCTCCAATTAACGTTAACGATGGACGAAGATGAAAGAGGGGATGCCTTCCGGGGCATCCCCAAGCTTAGGCTTTCGGTTGTCCTTGAATTTAACTTGGAGTGCCTTGGGCATCCCCAAGCTTAGGCTCTTGCCACTCTTGTTCCATAGTCCATCAAATCTTTACCCGGAACTTTAAAACTTCACAACACAAAACTTAAAAGAAAATCTTCGTGAGCTCCGTTAGTAAAAGAAAACAAACCACCACTACAAGGTACTGTAATGAACTCACTCTTTATTTATATTCGTGTTAAACCTACTGTATTCCAACTTTTCTATGGTTCATAAACTCTATTACTAGCCATGTATTCATCAAAATAAGCAAACAACACAAGAAAAACAGAATCTCTCAAAAACAGAACAATCTGTAGTAATCTGTAGGTTTCGATTACTTCTGGAACCCCAAATATTCTAAAATAAATTTCTGGACGTGACGAATTTATCTATTAATCACCTTCAAAAAGAATTAACTAAATATCACTCTGCAATAAAAAAATGGCAGCAAATCTCGTGAGCGCTAAAGTTTCTGTTTTTTACAGCAAGATCGCAAAGACTTTCCCCAAGTCTTCCCAAAGGTTCTACTTGGCACAAACACTAATTGAAAGCATAAAACCACATCTAAACACAGGCTAGATGAATTATTTATTACTAAACAGAATCAAAAAGCAAGAAACAAAAATAAAATTGGGTTGCCTCCCAACAAGCGCTATCGTTTAACGCCCCTATCTAGGCATAAAAGCAAGGATAGATCTAAGTATTATCATCTTTGGTATGCAATCCATAAGTGGCTCTCATAATAGATTCATAAGGTAATTTAATTTTCTTTCTGGAAAGTGTTCCATGCCCTTCCTTAACGGAAATTGGAATCTAATATTCCCTTCCTTCATATCAATAATTGCACCAATCGTTCTAAGGAAAGGTCTACCAAGAATAATAGGACATGTAGGATTGCAGTCTATATCAAGAACAATGAAAACTACGGGCACATAATTCCTATTACCAACAATAAGAACATTATTCATTCTTCCCATAGGTTTCTTAATGGTGGAATCCGCAAGATGCAAGTTTACAGAACAATCATCAAATTCATGGAAACCTAGCAAATCACACAAAGTTTTAGGAATCATGGAAACACTGGCACCCAAATCACATAAAGCAAAGCATTCATGATATTTAATCTTAATTTTAATAGTAGGTTCCCACTCATCATGAAGTTTTGTAGGGATAGAAACTTCCAATTCAAGCTTTTCTTCATAAGATTGCATCAAAGCATCATGGATATGTTTAGTAAAAGCTTTATTTTGGCTATAAGGATGCAGAGAATTTGGCACGGATTGCAACCAGGAAATACAATCTATTAAAGAACATTTATCATAATTAAATTCCTTGAAATCCAAGATAGTGGGTTTATTTCTATTTAAAGTTTTGACCTCTCCAATCCCACTTTTATCAATTTTTGCATCAAGATTTAAAAACTCCGAATCATTGGGACGCCTTCTAACTAAAGTTGACTCACCTCTAGTCCCATCATTATCAAGATTCATATTGCAAAAAAAGGATTTAGTAGGGGACACATCAATAACTTTTAGATCTTCATATTTATTATCATGCAAACTAGAAGAACACGCTTTCACAAAGCAATCTTTTTTAGCACTCATCCTAGCGGTTCTTTCTTTGCACTCATCAATGGAAATTCTCATAGCTTTGAGAGACTCATTGATATCATGCTTAGGTAGAATAGATCTAAGTTTCAAAGAATAAACATCAAGAGAAATTATATCCACGTTCCTAGCCAACTCATCAATCTTAGACAATTTTTCTTCAATCAAAGCATTGAAACTCTTTTGCGAACTAATAAATTCTTTAATATTAGATTCAAAATAAGAGGGCATCTTATTATCATTTCCATAATAATTGTTGTAGGAACTACCATAATTATTAGAGGAATTACTAGGAAACGTCCTAGGATTAAAATTACCTCTATATGCGTTATTACCAAAATTGTTCCTACCAACAAAATTCACATCTATAGATTCATTATTATTCTCAATCAAAGTAGACAAAGGCATATCATTAGAATCAGAAGAAAAACTTTTATTAGCAAACAATTTCATAAGTTCATCCATCTTTCCACTCAAAACGTTGATTTCTTCTATATCATGCACCTTTTTGTTAGTAGATCTTTCAATATGCCATTGAGAATAATTAACCATAATATTATCTAGGAGTTCAGTAGCTTCTCCTAAAGTGATTTCCATAAAAGTGCCTCCCGCGGCCGAATATAAAAGATTTCTAGAAGCAAAGTTCAATCCGGCATAAATTTTTTGTATAATCATCCAAAGATTCAAACCATGTGTAGGGCAATTATGTATCATTAATTTCATTCTCCCAAGCTTGTGCAACATGTTCATGATCAAGTTGTTTAAAATTCATAATATCGTTTCTAAGAGTGATGATCTTAGCGGGAGGAAAATACTTAGAGATAAAAGCACCTTTGCACTTATTCCATGAATCGACACTATTTTTAGGCAAATACGAAAACCAAGTTTTAGCACGATCTCTAAGACAAAAAGGGAACAGCTTCAGTTTAACAATATCGTTATCCACATCTTTCTTCTTTTTCATATCACACAAATCAACAAAATTGTTTAGATGGGTAGCGGCATCTTCACTAGGAAGGTCGAAAAACGGATTTTTCATGACAAGATTTAGCAAGGCAGCATTAATTTCACAAGATTCAGCATCGGTAAGAGGAGCAATCGGAGTGCTAATAAAATCATTATTGTTGGTATTGGAACACACAACTTAGTATTATCTTGAGCCATCGTGACGAGCAAGCAATCCAACACACAGGCAAACGAGAAACAAGCAAAAAGAGGCAATTGCAAAAGAGAAGGGGAACGATAAAAGAGGGCGAATAAAATGGCAAGGGTGAAGTGGGGGAGAGGAAAACAAGAGGCAAATGGCAAATAATGTAATGCGAGTGATAAGAGTTTGTGATGGGTACTTGGTATGTCTTGACTTATGCGTAGACTCCCCGGCATCGGCGCCAGAAATCCTTCTTGCTACCTCTTGAGAACTGCATTGGTTTTCCCTTGAAGAGGAAAGGGTGATGCAGCAAAGTAGCGTAAGTATTTCCCTCAATTTTTGAGAACCAAGGTATCAATCCAGTAGGAGGCCACACGCAAGTCCCTCGTACCTACACAAACAAATAAGAACCTCGCAACCAACGCGACAAAAGGGTTGTCAATCCCTTCACGGTCAGATACGACAGTGAGATCTGATAGAGATAATAATGATAAGATAAATATTTTTGGTATTTTTATGATATAGATTGAAAGTAAAGATTGCAAAATAAAATAGATTGGAAACTTATATGATGGAGAATAGACCCGGGGGCCATAGGTTTCACTAGTGGCTTCTCTCAAGATAGCATAAGTACTACGGTGGGTGAACGAATTACTGTCGAGCAATTGATAGAAAAGCGAATAATTATGAGAATATCTAGGCATGATCATGTATATAGGAATCACGTCTGTGACATGAAGACTGACTCCTGCCTTTATCTACTACTATTACTCCACACAACGACCGCTATCCAGCATGCATCTAGACTATGAAGTTCATAAGAACAGAGTTACGCCTTAGGTAAGATGACATGATGTAGAGGGATAAACTCAAGCAATATGATATAAACCCCATCTTATTATCCTCGATGGTAACAATACAATATGTGTCGTTTCTCTTTCTGTCACTAGGATCGAGCACCACAAGATTGAACCCAAAGCTAATCACTTCTCCCATTGCAAGAAAGATCAATCTAGTAGGCCAAACCGAACTGATAATTCAAAGAGACTTGCAAAGATAACCAATCATGCATAAAAGATTTTAGAGAAGAATCAAATATTGTTCATAGATAGACTTGATCATAAACCCAAAATTCATCGTATCTCGACAAACACACCGCAAAAAGAGTTACATTGAATAGATCTCCAAGAAGATCTTGGAGAACTTTGTATTGAGATTCAAAGAGAGAGAAGAAGCCACCTAGCTACTAGCTATGGACCCGAAGGTCTGAAGTAAACTACTCACACATCATTGGAGGGGCCATGGAGTTGATGTAGAGGCCCTCCGTGATCGATGCCCCCTCTGGAGGAGCTCCGGAAAAGGCCCCAAGATGGTATCTCTTCGGTATAGAAGGTTGTGGCGGTGGAAATAGGGTTTCGTGGTGCTCCTGGATGTTTTCGGGGTATCTGAACATATATAGGAGGAAGAAGTAGGTCGGTTGAGCCACGAGGGGCCAACGAGGGGGAGGGCATGCCCAGGGGGTAGGCACGCCCCCCTACCTCGTGGACTCCTCGTTGGTTGCTTGACGTCCACTCCAAATCCTCTGGATCACGTTGTTCTAAAAATGACACTCCCGAAGTTTTCATTCCGTTTGGACTCCGTTTGATATTCCATTTCTGCGAAACACTCAAATAGGCAAAAAAACAGCAATTTGCACTGAGCCTTTGGTTAATAGGTTAGTCCCAAAAATAATATAAAAGTGTAAAATAAAGCCCACTAACATCCAAAATAGATAATATAATAGCACGGAACAATCAAAAATTATAGATACTTTGGAGACGTATCAAGAAGACCAACGGAAAAACCACCCACACCTATTTTCTAGCCAACCCGAATCTCGAGGGCGAGATTCATCTTAAGGGGGTAGGTTTGTAACATCCCAATTTTCAATTTGGATGTTATACATAGGTCATCATATTCATATCATATTAAATTTGCATTTTGTTTCTGATCCTAGAAATCTTATGCAACTCAAGGATCCAAGGAGAGAGTTGGGGATTTCATTTATTTTCATATTTGACTTTTCTCGAATTTGAAAAGAGGGGACATTTTGATTTTAATATTTTTTTCTCCAAATTATTTCCAACAATAAAAATAAAAGAGAGAAGGTAATATGACTTCTTCAAAAAGAGAGGAATATTGGAGGTAAAATTTTAAAATCAAATAAATGTGTTATTTGGATTTTGTTTGAGATTTGTTATAATTAGAAAAATATGCATTTTTGAAAATTGAATTTTTAGGGCAGAAACAAGTTCACTTTGTTCTAAATATTTTAATTAGACGGTGAAAATTGTTTTTAGCATTTTTTGATTTTTTTTAAATATTTTATTAGGACTTTTTTTCTTCGGCGAAACTCATTTAAAAAATCCGCCCGACTGGGCCAAAGGCCCACCCTAGCCGGGCCGAAGCCCACAGCACCGCCGCCTTCCTCCCGTCGCCACCGTGTGTGGCATGGACTTCGAGGAGAGTCTGAGTCGGACTCTCTTTCACGCCGGCCCCCTCCCCAAGCCGCACCCCCGGCCTCTTTAAATAGGGCTGAGGCCCCGCCGCCCTCTCCACCCCGCCATCGCACCACCGCCGCCACCTGTTGCCGCCTGCTGCAGCCCATGCCGCCGCATTGCGTCGCCATCGCCGGAAGCCACCGCCGCCCCGCCGAATCACGCCACCTCGCTGGAGCTGCAAGTCCTGCCGGACCTCGCCGCCGACCCCGGTTTTCTAGAACCGGTAAAAAACTGATAAAACAATCGCCCTGGTTTTTTTCGTTAAATCGTTTACTTTGGTTTTTTCGGTTTCGCTAATTAGCGAACGTTCACCTGAACGTCCCTGTTAGCGAACACGTTTGTCCGTTTGTCTCTGATAGCGAACATTCGTTCTTTAGTGTTTTTCTTTTTATTTTATTTTTCTGCCAGGGACCTACCCGCGATTATTTTTTTATCGCAGATTAGCCCCTGATCGTCAAACGCTCGCAACTTTTGAACCGTTTGTCCAAATCCAGTGAAACCAACGCCAAAATCTTCGTCTCGAACCCCTCTTTCCAGTTAACCAACATGAACATAATGGGTGCAAGCAGATTTGAATTTGAACTTCTTTTGACCGCAGTTTGAGTTTCGTAGCTCCCATTCGATCGATTCTTTTTGCAAATCGAAGCTTTTCAGTTGAACTCTCAGTTTGGATCTTTTTATTTGAGTTTTACCCTTGAATCTATGCTTGTGTGCTTATGTATGGTATTATTTGTTTGCCACAGAATTTCCGGAGTGTGAAGCATGCTACTACGAGTCACTAGGGTTTTCAAATCGTCAGTAAGGCAAGTAACACTTTGATCATACCCCTTATTACCTAGTTTTTATGCATTATTTTCAATCCTCAAACACAGCATGGTTAGGACTTGAATATTTGTGGGTACTGGGAAGTAGTGATGAGGTAGTACCTATCGCCCTTATTTTTGAACCCTAGGAGTTACTTCTACGTTATGCTTATACTGCTATGCTATGCTCGTAGACGTGGTTTGGTTGAGTGATCCATGACAGATGTGAGAGTTTAATTAGTGTTTAAACTTAAGGTGGCTACTTTAACACACATCTGGGTGGATTGGTTGAGGCACCCTGGAGCACCTAGTGGTTGTCTGGGCACCTGGAGCAATCCAGTGTTGTCCTGGGATATCCCAGAGTACCCGTGTGATCATACTATGGTTTGTCACCCAGGCTCAAAGGGATCATAAGATCATTCATGCTAGAAACTTCTGTGTGCAGCCACAAGCCATTATGGGCTCTGGCATAGTTGAGTAAGTTGTGTGGCCTCTTTCAGTGGTAGGATAGGAGATGTAGGGGATGTAGGTGGTACTGTCTACCCAGAGTAAAGAGTTAATGCTTCTGAAAGACTGTGTCTCGGTCATCCGCTTCTCAAACACCATGTAGTGTGAGAAATCCAATGGAGGAGATCGAGTCTGTGGGGATATTGCCGAGTGGTTGATCGCTTGACCAAGGTAGCTCACTTTATCCCAATGAAAACCACCTATACAACCGCGAAGTTGGCCAAGATATATATGACCAGGATCGTATGTCTGCATGGAATTCCAAGGACCATCATATCAGATAGAGGGACACAGTTTACCTCGAAGTTTTGGAATCAACTTCACCTGACTTTGGGTGCCAGGCTAGAGTTCAGTACGGCCTTTCATCCGCAGACAGATGGACAGACCGAGAGTCAATCAGATTTTGGAGGACATGTTGAGAGCTTCTGTTCTAGATTATGGATCTAGTTGGGATGATAATTTGCCTTACACAGAGTTCTCATACAACAATAGTAACTAGGCTAGTTTGAAGATGGCACCTTTCGAAGCTTTGTATGTAAGAAGGTGCAGGACACTGTTAATGTGGGATGAAGTTGGAGACCGTCAGTTGTTTGGACCAGATTTAATTAAGGAGTCCGAAGAGAAGGTCAAGTTGATTCGAGATAGACTGAAGATAGCTCAGTCCAAACAGAAGAGTTATGCCGATACTAAACGCAAATAGGTAGTCTATGAAATTGGAGACCGAGCGTATATTCGTGTGTCACCAGTGCGAGGAGTTAAATGATTTGGAGTTAAGGGAAAATTAGCCTCGAGATTTGTAGGACCATACCGAGTTCTGGAACATATGGGAGAGGTTGCCTACAAGTTGGAGTTACCCGGAGGTTTGTTACGAGTTCACGATATGTTTCACGTTTCCCAGCTGAAGAAGTGTCATGCTGAGATGGTCGATATTCCTCTGAGAGACACAGTGCCCCTAGAAGCAATTCAGTTGGATAGTGATCTCACTTGCGAGGAGAAACCCGTCAAGATTCTCGAGTTT
Organism: Triticum urartu; assembly: GCF_056163025.1. NCBI lineage: Eukaryota > Viridiplantae > Streptophyta > Magnoliopsida > Poales > Poaceae > Triticum > Triticum urartu. The sequence continues at coordinate 409,713,785 of NC_141879.1, read as the reverse complement.
TCCAGCCGAGTTACCCGCAGCAAGGTTATCAAGTTTTGCAAAGTTTAGTGGAACCACCATACTATGGATGAAGCCACCTGGGAGCAAGAAGAAGACCTACGGAAAGACCACCCACACCTATTTTCTACCCAACCCGAATCTCAAGGGTGAGATTCATCTTAAGGGGCGTAGGTTTGTAACATCCCAGTTTTCAATTTGGATGTTATACATAGGTCATCATATGCATATGATATTTTTAATTGCATTATGTTTCTGATCCTAGAAATCTTATGCAACTTAAGGACGCAAGGAGAGAGTTGGGGATTTCATTTATTTTCATATTTGACTTTTTTCAAATTTGAAAAGAAGGATCGTTTGATTTTAATATTTTTTTTCTCCAAATTATTTACAATAATAAAAATAAAAGAGAGAAGATAATATGACTTCTTCTAAAAGAGAGGAATATTGGGGTAAAATTTTAAAATCAAATAAATGTTTATTTGGATTTTTTTTGAGATTTTTTTTGAATTAGAAAAATATGCATTTTTGAAAATTGCAGTTTAGGCCAGGAAAATGTTCACTTTGTTCTAAATATTTTATTTAGATGGTGAAAATTGTTTTTGGCATTTTTAGATTTTTGTTTATTTTTTATTAGCATTTTTTTCTTCTAAGGAATTTATTTTAAAGAAAAAAATCCGCCTAATTGGGCCAAAGGCCCAGCCTAGCCGGGCCGAAACCCACAACTCCGCCGCCTTCCTCCCGTCGTCGTCGTGCATGGCACGGACATCGAGGACAATCCGAGTTGGACTCTCGCTCGCGCCAGCCCCCTCCCCAAGCCGCACCCCCGGCCTCTTTAAATAGAGCCAAGGCCCCGCCGCCCTCTCCACCCCGCCATCGCACCACCGCTACAGCCGCCGCCGCCTATCGCCTCCCGCCACAGCACGCGTCGCCGCCTTGCGCCACCGTCGCCGGAAGCCGCCGCCGCCCTGCCGAATCCCGCCGCCTCGCCGGAGCCACTCGTCCAACCGAACCTCGCCGCCAACCCCAGTTTTCTAGAACCGGTAAAAATTCTGACAAAACCATCACCCTGGTTTTTTTCGTTAGATCGTTTAGTTTGGTTTTTTTGGTTTAGCTAATTAGCGAATGTTCACCCAAACGACCCTATTAGCGAACACGTTCATCCGTTTGTCTCTGATAGAGAATGTTCATTCGTTATTTTTTTTATTTTTATTTTATTTTTCTGCCAGGGACCTATCCGCAATTATTATTTTTATCCTAGATTAGCCCCTGATCTTCAAACGCTCGCAACTTTTTAACCGTTTGTCCAAATCCACTGAAACCAACTCTAAAATCTTCGTCTCGAACCCCTCTTTTCAGTTAGCCAACTTGAACATAATTTTGACAATTTAAAATTTGGTTGCAAGCAGATTTAAATTTGAACTTCTTTTCACCGCAGTTTGAGTTTCGTAGCTCCGATTCGATCGATTCTTTTTGCAAATCGAAGCTTTTCAGTTGGACTCTCAGTTTCGATCTTTTTATTTGAGTTTTACCCTTGCATCTATGCTTGTGTGCTTATGTATGGTATTGTTTGTTTGCGATAGAATTTCTAGAGTGCGAAGCGTGCTCTACGAGTCACTAGGGTTTTCAGATCGTCAGTAAGGCAATTAACACTTTGATCATACCCCTTATTACCCATCTTTTATGCATTAGTTTCAAAATCCTCGAACACTGCATGGTTAGGACTTGAATATTTGTTGGTACTGGGAAGTAGTGATGAGGTAGTACCTATCGCTGTTATTTTCAAACCCTGGGAGTTACTTCTACGTTATGCTTATACTGCTATGCTATGCTCGTAGACGTGGTTTGGTTGAGTGATCCATGACAGATGTGAGAGTTTAATTAATGGTTTAACTTAAGGTGGCTAATTTAACACACATCTGGGTGGATTGGTTGAGGCACCCTGGAGCACCCAGTGGTTGTCTGGGCACCTGGAGCAATCCAATGTTGTCCTGGGATATCCCGGAGTACCCGTGTGATCATCCTATGGTTTCCCACCCAGGCCCAAAGGGATCATAAGATCATTCATGTTGGAAACTTCTGTGTGCAGCCACAAGCCATTATGGGCTCAGGCATAGTTGAGTAAGTTGTGTGACCTCTTTCAATGGTAGGCTAGCAGATCTAGGGGATGTAGGTGGTATTGTCTACCCAGATGAAAGAGTTAATGCTTCTAAAAGACTATGTCTCGGTCATCCACTTCTCAAACACCAAGTATTGCGAGAAATCCAACAGAGGAGATCGGGTCTTGTGGGGATATTGACGAGTGGTTGATCGCTTGACCAAGGTAACTCACTTTATCCCAATGAAAACCACCTATACAAGCTCGAAGTTGGCCAAAATATATATGACCAGGATCATATGTCTGCATGGAGTTCCAAGGACCATAGTATCAGATAGAGGGACACAGTTTACCTCCAAGTTTTGGAATCAGCTGCACCAGACTTTGGGTACCAGGCTAGAGTTCAGTACAGCTTTTCATCCGCAGACAGATGGACAGACCGAGAGTCAATCCGATTTTGGAGGACATGTTGAGAGCTTGTGCGCTAGATTATGGATCTAGTTGGGATGATAATTTGCCTTACGCGGAGTTCTCATACAACAACAGTAACCAGGCTAGTTTGAAGATGGCACCTTTCGAAGCTTTGTTTGGAAGAAGGTGCAGGACATCGTTAATGTGGGATGAAGTTGGAGACCGTCAGTTGTTTGGACCAGATTTAATTAAGGAGTCCGAAGAGAAGGTCAAGTTGATTCGAGATAGGCTAAAGATAACTCTGTCCAGACAGAAGAGTTATGTCGATACTAAATGCAAAGAGGTAGTCTATGAAATTGGAGACCGAGCCTATCTTCATGTGCCACCACTGCAAGGAGTTAAACGATTCAGAGTTAAGGGAAAATTAGCCCCGAGATTTGTAGGACCATATCAAGTTCTGGAACGTATGGGAGAACCTCCCTACAAGTTGGAGTTACCCGAAGGTTTGTCAGGAATTCACGATGTGTTTCACGTTTCCCAGCTGAAGAAGTGTCATGCTGAGATGGCTGATATTCCTATGAGAGACACAGTGCCCCTGGAAGCAATTCAGTTGGATAGTGATCTGACTTACGAGGAGAAGCCCGTCAAGATTCTCGAGTTTGCCAGCCGAGTTTGCCGCAGCAAGGTTATCTAGTTTTGCAAAGTTCAATGGAACCGCCATACTGAGGATGAAGCCACCTGGGAGCGAGAAGACCAACGGAAAGACCACCCACACCTATTTTCTGGCCAGCCCGAATCTCGAGGATGAGATTCATCTTAAGAGGGGTAGGTTTGTAACATCCCAATTTTCAATTTGGATGTTATACATAGGTCATCATATGCATATCATATTTTAATTGTATTTTGTTTGTGATCCTAGAAATCTTATGCAACTCAAGGACCCAAGGAGAGAGTTGGGGATTTCATTTATTTTCATATTTGACTTTTCTCAAATTTGAAAAGAGGGATCATTTTGATTTTAATATTTTTTCTCCAAATTATTTCCATAAATAAAAATAAAAGAGAGAAGATAATATGACTTCTTAAATAAGAGAGGAATATTGGAGGTAAAATTTTAAAATCAAATAAATGTTTTATTTGGATTTTTTTTCACATTTTTTTTGAATTAGAAAAATATGCATTTTTGAAAATTGCATTTTTAGGCCAGAAAATTGTTCACTTTGTTCTAAATATTTTATCTAGACGACGAAAATTGTTTTTGGCATTTTTATATTTTATTACCATTTTTTTTCTTCGGCGGAAAATAAATTTTGCGCGACTAGGCCAATGGCCCAGCCTCGCCGGGCCGAAGCAAAAGCGTCACCGCCTTCCTCCCGTCGCCGCCGTGCGTGGCACAGACGTCCAGGAGAGTCCGAGCCATACTGTCGCTCGCGCCGGCCCCCTCCCCAAGCCGCGCCTCTGGCCTCTTTAAATAGGGCCGAGGCCCCGCCGCCCTCTCCACCCCGCCATCGCACCACCGCCGCAGCCGCCGCCGCTAGCCCGCGCCGCCGCTCGCTGCCGCCGCCGCGTGTCGTTGCCCACCGCCGTCGCTAGAAGCCACCGCCGCCCCGCCGAATCCCGCCGCCTCGCCGGAGCCGCCCGTCCCGCGGGACCTCACCGCCGACCCCGGTTTTCTAGAACCGGTAAAAAACCGACATAACCATCACCCTTGTTTTTTTGCTTTAGATCGTTTAGTTTGGTTTTTTTGGTTTTGCTAATTAGCGAACGTTCACCCGGACGTCCCTGTTAGCGAACACGTTCATCCAGTTGTCTCTGATAGCGAACGTTCATTCGTTAGTTTTTTTCTTTTTATTTTATTTTTGTGCCAGGGACCTATTCGTGATTATTTTTTATCACAGATTAGCCCTCGATCTTCAAAAGCTCATAACTTTTTAACCATTTGTCCAAATCCAGTGAAACCAATGCCAAAATCTTCGTCTTGAACCCCTCTTTCCAGTTAACCAACATGAACATAATGGGTGCAAGCAGATTTGAATTTGAACTTCTTTCGACCACAGTTTGAGTTTCGTAGCTCCCATTCCATCGATTCTTTTTGCAAATCGAAGCTCTTTAGTTGAACCCTCAGTTTGGATCTTTTTATTTGAGTTTTACCCTTGCATCTATGCTGGTGTGCTTATGTATGCTATTGTCTGTTTGCGATAGAATTTCCGGAGTGTGAAGTGTGCTACTATGAGTCACTAAGTTTTTCAGATCGTCAGTAAGGCAAGTAACACTTTGATCATACCCTTTATTACCCAGCTTTTATGCATTAGTTTCAATCCTCAAACATTGCATGGTTAGGACTTGAATATTTGTGGGTACTGGGAGGTAGTGATGACGTAGTACCTATCGCCTTTATTTTCAAACCCTGGGAGTTACTTCTACGTTATGCTTATACTGCTATGCTCTGCTAGTAGACATGGTTTGGTTGAGTGATCCATGACAGATGTGAGAGTTTAATTAATGGTTAAACTTATGGTGGCTACTTTAACACACATCTGGGTGGATTGGTTGAGGCACCCTGGAGCACCCAGTGGTTGTCTGGGCACCTGGAGCAATCCAGTGTTGTCCTGGGATATCCCGGAGTACCCTTGTGATCATCCTACAGTTTGCCACCTAGGCTCAAAGGGATTATAAGATCATTCATGCTGGAAACTTCCGTGTGCAGCCACAAGCCATTATGGGCTCTGGGTTAGTTGAGTAAGTTGTGTGACCTCTTTCAGTGGTAGGCTAGCAGATGTAGGGGATGTAGGTGGTACTATTGAAGGAAATATGCCCTAGAGGCAATAATAATGTTATTATTTTATTTTGTTATATCATGATAAATGTTTATTATTCATGCTAGAATTGTATTATCCGGAAACATAATACTTGTGTGAATACATAGACAAACCAAACGTCACTAGTATGCCTCTACTTGACTACCTCATTAATCAAAGATGGTTATGTTTCCTAACCATAGACATGTGTTGTCATTTGATTAACGGGATCACATTATTAGGAGAATGATGTGATTGACATGACCCATTCTATTAGCTTAGCACCTGATCGTTTAGTATGTTGCTATTGCTTTCTTCATGACTTATACATGTTCCTATGACTATGAGATTATGCAACTCCCGTTTGCCGGAGGAACACTTTGTGTGCTACCAAACGTCACAACGTAACTGGGTGATTATAAAGATCTCTACAGGTGTCTCCAAAGGTACATGTTGGGTTGGCGTATTTCGAGATTAGGATTTGTCACTCCGATTGTCGGAGAGGTATCTCTGGGCCCTCTCGGTAATGCACATCACATAAGCCTTGCAAGCATTTCAACTAATGAGTTAGTTACGAGATGATGTATTACGAAATGAGTAAAGAGACTTGCCGGTAACAAGATTGAACTAGGTATTGAGATACCGACGATCGAATCTCGGGCAAGTAAAATACCGATGACAAAGGGAACAACGTATGTTGTTATGCGGTCTGACCGATAAAGATCTTTGTAGAATATGTAGGAGCCAATATGAGAATCCAGGTTCCGCTATTGGTTATTGACCGGAGACGTGTCTCGGTCATGTCTACATTGTTCTCGAACCCGTAGGGTCCGCACGCTTAAGGTTTCGATGACAGTTATATTATGAGTTTATGAGTTTTGATGTACCAAAGTTAGTTCGGAGTCCCGGATGTGATCAAGGACATAACGAGGAGTCTCGAAATGGTCGAGACATAAAGATTGATATATTAGATGGCTATATTCGGACACCGGAAGTGTTCCGGGTGATTTCGGAGAAAACCGGAGAGCCGGAGGGTTACCGGAACCCTACCGGGAGAAGTAATGGGCCATATGGGCCTTAGTGGAGAGAGAGAGGGGCAGCCAGGGTGGGCCGCGCGCCTCCTCCCCCCTGGTCCGAATTGGACTAGGAGAGGGAGGGCGGCGCCCCCCTTTCCTTCTCCCTCCCTACTTCCTCCCCCCTCCTAGTAGGAGTCCTACTCCTACTAGGAGGACTCCTCCTGGTGCGCCAATAGGGGCCGGCCGGCCTCCTCCCCTTGCTCCTTTATATACGAGGGCAGGGGGCACCCCTAGACACACAAGTTGATCCACGTGATCATATTCTTAGCCGTGTGCGGTGCCCCCTTCCACCATAATCCTCGATAATATTGTAGCGGTGCTTGGGCGAAGCCCTGCGACGGTAGTACATCAAGATCGTCACCACGCCATCGTGCTGACGGAACTCTTCCCCGACACTTTGCTGGATCGGAGTCCGGGGATCGTCATCGAGCTGAACGTGTGCTAGAACTCGGAGGTGCCATAGTTTCGGTGCTTGATCGGTCGGGCCATGAGGACGTACGACTACATCAACCGCGTTGTGCTAATGCTTCCGCTGTCGGTCTACAAGGGTACGTAGATCACACTCTCCCCTCTCGTTGCTATGCATCACCATGATCTTGCGTGTGCGTAGGAAAATTTTGAAATTACTACGTTCCCCAATAATGGTATCAGAGCCAGGTTTTATGTGTTGATGTTATATGCACGAGTAGAACACAAGAGAGTTGTGGGCGATATAAGTCATACTGCTTACCAGCATGTCATACTTTGGTTCGGCGGTATTGTTGGACGAAGCGGCCCGGACCGACATTACGTGTACTCTTACGCGAGACCGGTTCTCCCGACGTGCTTTGCACAAAGGTGGCTAGCGGGTGACAGTTTCTCCAACTTTAGTTGAACCGAGTGTGGCTACGCCCGGTCCTTGCGAAGGTTAAAACAACACCAACTTGACAAACTATCGTTGTGGTTTTGATGCGTAGGTAAGATTGGTTCTTGCTTAAGCCCGTAGCAGCCACGTAAAACTTGCAACAACAAAGTAGAGGACGTCTAACTTGTTTTTGCAGGGCATGTTGTGATGTGATATGGTCAAGACATGATGCTAAATTTTATTGTATGAGATGATCATGTTTTGTAACCAAGTTATCGGCAACTGGCAGGAGCCATATGGTTGTCGCTTTATTGTATGCAATGCAATTGCACTGTAATGCTTTACTTTATCACTAAGCGGTAGCGATAGTCGTGGAAGCATAAGATTGGCGAGACAACAACGATGCTACGATGGTGATCAAGGTGTCGCGCCGGTGACGATGGTGATCACGATGGTGCTTCGAAGATGGAGATCACAAGCACAAGATGATGATGGCCATATCATATCACTTATATTGATTGCATGTGATGTTTATCTTTTATGCATCTTATCTTGCTTTGATTGACGGTAGCATTTGAAGATGATCTCTCACTAATTATCAAGAAGTGTTCTCCCTAAGTACGCACCATTGCGAAAGTTCTTCGTGCTGAGACACCACGTGATGATCGGGTGTGATAGGCTCTACGTTCAAATACAATGGGTGCAAAACAGTTGCACACGCAGAATACTCAGGTTATACTTGACGAGCCAAGCATATACAGATATGGCCTCGGAACACGGAGACCGAAAGGTCGAGCGTGAATCATATAGTAGATATGATCAACATAGCGATGTTCACCAATGAAACTACTCCATCTCACGTGATGATCGGACATGGTTTAGTTGATTTGGATCACGTAATCACTTAGAGGATTAGAGGGATGTCTATCTAAGTGGGAGTTCTTTAGTAATATGATTAATTGAACCCAAATTTATCATGAACTTAGTACCTGATAGTATCTTGCTTGTTTATGTTTGATTGTAGATAGATGGCCCGTGCTGTTGTTCCGTTGAATTTTAATGCGTTCCTTGAGAAAGCAAAGTTGAAAGATGATGGTAGCAATTACACGGAATGGGTCCGTAACTTGGATTATCCTCATTGCTCCACAAAAGAATTACGTCCTGGAAGCACCGCTGGGTGCCAGACCTGCTGCTGGAGCAACACCAGATGTTATGAACGTCTGGCAGAGCAAAGCTGATGACTACTCGATAGTTCAGTGTGCCATGCTTTACGGCTTAGAATCTGGACTTCAACGACGTTTTGAACGTCATGGAGCATATGAGATGTTCCAGGAGTTGAAGTTAATATTTCAAGCAAATGCCCAGATTGAGAGATATGAAGTCTCCAATAAGTTCTATAGCTGCAAGATGGAGGAGAACAGTTCTGTCAGTGAGCATATACTCAAAATGTCCGGGTATAATAATCACTTGATTCAATTGGGAGTTAATCTTCCAGATGATTGCGTCATTGACAGAATTCTCGAATCACTGCCACCAAGCTACAAGAGCTTCGTGATGAACTATAATATGCAAGGGATGAATAAGACTATTACCGAGCTCTTCGCAATGCTGAAAGCTGCGGAGGTAGAAATCAAGAAGGAGCATCAAGTGTTGATGGTCAATAAGACCACTAGTTTCAAGAAAAAGGGCAAAGGGAAGAAGAAGAAGGGGAACTTCAAAAAGAACAGCAAGCAAGTTGCTACTCAAGAGAAGAAACCCAAACCTGGACCTAAGCCTGAAACTGAGTGCTTCTACTGCAAGCAGACTGGTCACTGGAAGCGGAACTGCCCCAAGTATTTGGCGGATAAAAAGGATGGCAAGGTGAACAAAGGTATATGTGATATACATGTTATTGATGTGTACCTTACTAATGCTTGCAGTAGCACCTGGGTATTTAATACTGGTTCTGTTGCTAACATTTGCATCTCGAAACAGGGACTACAGATTAAGCGAAGATTGGCGAAGGACGAGGTGACGATGCGCGTGGGAAATGGTTCCAAAGTCGATGTGGTCGCGGTCGGCACGCTACCTCTACATCTACCTTCGGGATTAGTATTAGACCTAAATAATTGTTATTTGGTGCCAGCTTTAAGCATGAACATTATATCTGGATCTTGTTTGATGCGAGACGGTTATTCATTTAAATCAGAGAATAATGGTTGTTCTATTTATATGAGTAATATATTTTATGGTCATGCACCCTTAAAAAGTGGTCTATTCTTATTAAATCTCGATAGTAGTGACACACATATTCGTAATGTTGAAACCAAAAGATGCAGAGTTGATAATGATAGTGCAACTTATTTGTGGCACTGCCGTTTGGGTCATATCGGTGTAAAGCGCATGAAGAAACTCCATACTGATGGGCTTTTGGAACCACTTGATTATGAATCACTTGGTACTTGCGAACTGTGCCTTATGGGTAAGATGACAAAAACACCGTTCTCCGGTACTATGGAGAGAGCAACAGATTTGTTGGAAATCATACATACAGATGTATGTGGTCCGATGAATGTTGAGGCTCGTGGCGGATATCGTTATTTTCTCACCTTCACAGATGACTTAAGCAGATATGGGTATATCTACTTAATGAAACATAAGTCTGAAACATTTGAAAAGTTCAAAGAATTTCAGAGTGAAGTTGAAAATCATCGTAACAAGACAACAAAATTCATGCGATCTGATCGTGGAGGAGAATATTTGAGTTACGAGTTTGGTGTACATTTGAAACAATGCGGAATAGTTTCACAACTCACGCCACCCGAAACACCACAGCGTAATGGTGTGTCCGAACGTCCTAATCGTACTTTACTAGATATGGTGCGATCTATGATGTCTCTTACTGATTTACCGCTATCGTTTGGGGTTATGCTCTAGAGACGGCCGCATTCACGTTAAATAGGGCACCATCAAAATCCATTGAGAGGACGCCTTATGAACTATGGTTTGGCAAGAAACCAAAGTTGTCGTTTCTGAAAGTTTGGGGTTGCGATGCTTATGTGAAAAAGCTTCAACCTGATAAGCTCGAACCCAAATCGGAGAAATGTGTCTTCATAGGATATCCAAAGGAAACTATTGGATACACCTTCTATCACAGATCCGAAGGCAAAACTTTTGTTGCTAAATTCAGAAACTTTCTAGAGAAGGAGTTTCTCTCGAAAGAAGTGAGTGGGAGGAAAGTAGAACTTGATGAGGTAACTGTACCTGCTCCATTATTGGAAAGTAGTACATCACAGAAACCAGTTTCTGTGACACCTACCCCAATTAGTGAGGAAGCTAATGATGATGATCATGAAGCTTCAGAATAAGATACTACTGAACCTCATAGATCAACCAGAGTAAGATCCACACCAGAGTGGTACGGTAATCCTGTTCTGGAATTCATGCTACTAGATCATGATGAACCTACGAACTATGGAGAAGCGATGGTGAGCCCAGATTCCGCAAAATGGCTTGAAGCCATGAAATCTGAGATGGGATCCATGTATGAGAACAAAGTATGGACTTTGGTTGACTTGCCCAATGATCGGTAAGCAATTGAGAATAAATGGATCTTTAAGAAGAAGACTGACGCTGACGGTAATGTTACTGTCTACAAAGCTTGACTTGTCGCAAAAGGTTTTCGACAAGTTCAAGGGATTGACTACGATGAGACCTTCTCACCCGTAGCGATGCTTAAGTCTGTCTGAATCATGTTAGCAATTTCCGCATTTTATGATTATGAAATTTGGCAGATGGATGTCAAAAATGCATTCCTGAATGGATTTCTGCAAGAAGAGTTGTATATGATGCAACCGGAAGGTTTTGTCGATCCAAAGGGAGCTAACAAAGTGTGCAAGCTCCAGCGATGCATTTATGGACTGGTGCAAGCCTCTCGGAGTTGGAATAAACGCTTTGATAGTGTGATCAAAGCATTTGGTTTTGTACAGACTTTTGGAGAAGCCTGTATTTACAAGAAAGTGAGTGGGAGCTCTGTAGCATTTCTGATATTATATGTAGATGACATATTACTAATCGGAAATGATATAGAATTTCTGAATAGCATAAAGGGATACTTGAATAAGAGTTTTTCAATGAAAGACCTCGGTGAAGCTGCTTACATATTGGGCATTAAGATCTATAGAGACAGATCAAGACGCTTAATTGGACTTTCACAAAGCACATACCTTGACAAAGTTTTGAAAAAGTTCAAAATGGATCAAGCAAAGAAAGGATTCTTGCCTGTGTTACAAGGTGTGAATTGAGTAAGACTCAATGCCCGACCAATGCAGAAGATAGAGAGAAAATGAAAGATGTTCCCTATGCTTCAGCCATAGGCTCTATCATGTATGCAATGCTGTGTACCAGACCTGATGTGTGTCTTTCTATAAGTCTAGCAGGCAGGTACCAACGTAATCCAGGAGTGGATCACTGGACAACGGTCAAGAACGTCCTGAAATACCTGAAAAGGACTAAGGATATGTTTCTCATATATGGAGGTGACAAAGAGCTCATCGTAAATGGTTACGTTGATGCAAGCTTTGACACTGATCCGGACGATTCTAAATCGCAAACCGGATACGTGTTTACTTTAAATGGTGGAGCTGTCAGTTGGTGCAGTTCTAAACAAAGCGTTGTGGCGGGATCTACATGTGAAGTGGAGTACATAGCTGCTTCGGAAGCAGCAAATGAAGGAGTCTGGATGAAGGAGTTCATATCCGATCTAGGAGTCATACCAAGTGCATCGGGTCCAATGAAAATCTTTTGTGATAATACTGGTGCAATTGCCTTGGAAAAGGAATCCAGATTTCACAAGAGAACCAAGCACATCAAGAGACGCTTCAATTCGATCCGGGATCTAGTCCAGGAGGGAGACATAGAGATTTGCAAGATACATACGGATCTGAATGTAGAAGACCCGTTGACTAAGCCTCTTCCACGAGCAAAACATGATCAGCACCAAAGCTCCATGGGTGTTAGAATCATTACTGTGTAATCTAGATTATTGACTCTAGTGCAAGTGGGAGACTGAAGGAAATATGCCCTAGAGGCAAAATAATGTTATTATTTTATTTCCTTATATCATGATAAATGTTTATTATTCATGCTAGAATTGTATTATCCGGAAACATAATACTTGTGTGAATACATAGACAAACAAAACATCACTAGTATGCCTCTACTTGACTAGCTCATTAATCAAAGATGGTTATGTTTCCTAACCATAGCTATGTGTTGTCATTTGATTAACGGGATCACATTATTAGGAGAATGATGTGATTGACATGACCCATTCCATTAGCTTAGCACCCGATCGTTTAGTATGTTGCTATTGCTTTCTTCATGACTTATACATGTTCCTATGACTATGAGATTATGCAACTCCCGTTTGCCGGAGGAACACTTTGTGTTCTACCAAACGTCACAACGTAACCGGGTGATTATAAAGGAGCTCTACAGGTGTCTCCAAAGGTACATGTTGGGTTGGCGTATTTCAAGATTAGGATTTGTCACTCCGATTGTCGGAGAGGTATCTCTGGGCCCTCTCGGTAATGCACATCACATAAGCCTTGCAAGCATTTCAACTAATGAGTTAGTTGCGAGATGATGTATTACGAAATGAGTAAAGAGACTTGCCGGTAACGAGATTGAACTAGGTATTGAGATATCGACGATCGAATCTCAGGCAAGTAAAATACGGATGACAAAGGGAACAACGTATGTTGTTATGCGGTCTGACCGATAAAGATCTTCGTAGAATATGTAGGAGCCAATATGAGCATCCAGGTTCCGCTATTGGTTATTGACCGGAGACGTGTCTCGGTCATGTCTACATTGTTCTCGAACCCGTAGGGTCCGCGCGCTTAAGGTTTCGAGGACAATTATATTATGAGTTTATGAGTTTTGATGTACCGAAGTTAGTTCGGAGTCCCGGATGTGATCACGGACATAACAAGGAGTCTCGAAATGGTCGAGACATAAAGATTGATATATTAGAGGCTATATTCGGACACCAGAAGTGTTCCGGGTGATTTCGGAGAAAACCAGAGAGCCGGAGGGTTACCGGAACCCTACCGGGAGAAGTAATGGGCCATATGGGCCTTAGTGGAGAGAGCGAGGGGCAGCGAGGGTGGGCCGCGCGCCTCCTCCCCCCTGGTCCGAATTGGACTAGGAGAGGGGGGGCGGCGCCCCCCTTTCCTTCTCCCTCCCCACTTCCTTGCCCCTCCTAGTAGGAGTCCTACTCCTACTAGGAGGAGGACTCCTCCTGGCGCGCCAATAGGGGCCGGCCGGCCTCCTCCCCTTGCTCCTTTATATACGGGGGCAGGGGCACCCCTAGACACACAAGTTGATCCACGTGATCATATTCATAGCCGTGTGTGGTGCCCCCTTCCACCATAATCCTCGATAATATTGTAGCGGTGCTTAGGCGAAGCCCTGCGACGGTAGTACATCAAGATCGTCAGCACGCCGTCGTGCTGACGGAACTCTTCCCCGACACTTTGCTGGATCGGAGTCCGGGGATCATCATCGAGCTGAACGTGTGCTAGAACTCGGAGGTGCCGTAGTTTCGGTGCTTGATCGGTCAGGCCGTGAAGACGTACGACTACATCAATCGCGTTGTGCTAATGCTTCCGCTGTCGGTCTACAAGGGTACGTAGATCACACTCTCCCCTCTCGTTCCTATGCATCACCATCATCTTGCGTGTGCGTAGGAAAATTTTGAAATTACTACGTTCCCCAACAACTGTCTACCCAGTGTAAAGAGTTAATGCTTCTGAAAGACTGTATCTCGGTCATCCGCTTCTCAAACACCATGTAGTGCGAGAAATCCAACGGAGGAGATCGAGTCTTGTGGGGATATTGCCGAGTGGTCGATCGCTTGATCAAGGTAGCTCACTTTATCCCAATGAAAACCACCTATACAAACGGGAACTTGGCCAATATATATATGACTAGGATCGTATGTCTGCATTGGAGTTCCAAGGACCATCGTATCAGATAGAGGGACACATTTTACCTTGAAGTTTTGGAATCAGCTGCACCAGACTTTGGGTACCAGGCTAGAGTCCAGTACATCATTTCATCCACAGACAGATGGACAGACCGAGAGTCAATCAGATTCTTGAGGACATGTTGAGAGCTTGTGCGCTAAATTATGGATCTAGTTGGGATGATAATTTGCCTTAGGCAGAGTTCTCATTCGAAAACAGTTACCAGGCTAGTTTGAAGATGGCACCTTTCGATGCTTTGTATGGAAGAAGGTGTAGGGCACCGTTAATGTGGGATGAAGTTGGAGACCGTCAGTTGTTTGGACCAGATTTAATTAAGGAGTTCGAAGAGAAGGTCAAGTCGATTCGAGATAGAGTGAAGATAGCTCAGTCTAGACAGAAGAGTTATGCCGATACTAAACGCAAAGAGGTAGTCTATGAAATTGGAGATTTGTAGGACCATACCGAGTTCTGGACCGATTTGGAGTTAAGGGAAGAGTAGCTCCGAGATTTGTAGGACCATACCGAGTTCTGGAACGTATGGAAGAAGTTGCGTACAACTTGGAGTTACCCTAAGGTTTGTCAGGAGTTCACGATATGTTTCACGTTTCCCAGCTGAAGAAGTGTCATGCTAAGATGGCCGATATTCCTCTAAGAGACACAGTGCCCCCAGAAGCAACTCAGTTGGATAGTGATCTGACTTACGAGGAGAAACCCATCAAGATTCTTGAGTTTGCCAGCCATGTTGCCTGCAGCAAGGTTATCAAGTTTTGCAAAGTTCAGTGGAACCACCATACTGAGGATGAAGCCACCTCGGAGCGAGAAGAAGACCTACGGAAAGACCACCCACACCTATTTTCTAGCCAACCCGAATCTCGAGGGCGAGATTCATCTTAAGGGGGGTAGGTCTGTAACATCCCAATTTTCAATTTGGATGTTATACATAGGTCATCATATGCATATGATATTTTAATTGCATTTTGTTTGTGATCCTAGAAATCTTATGCAACTCAAGGACCCAAGGAAAGAGTTGGGGATTTCATTTATTTTAATATTTGACTTTTCTCAAATTTGAAAAGAGGGATCATTTTGATATTAATATATTTTTTCTCCAAATTATTTCCAATAATAAAGATAAAAGAGAGAAGATAATATGACTTCTTCAAAAATAGAGGAATATTGGATGTAAAATTTTAAAATAAAATAAATGTTTATTAGGATTTTATTTGAGACTTTTTTATGAATTACAAAAATATGCATTTTTCGAAATTGCATTTTTAGGCCAGAAAAATGTTCACTTTGTTCTAAATGTTTTATTTAGATGTTGAAAATTGTTTTTGGCATTTTTAGATTTTTTTAATATTTTATTAGGATATTTTCTGTTACGGAATTTATTTTAAAAAATCCGCCCTAGTGGGCCAAAGGCCCAGCCTAGCCGGGCTGAAGCCCACAGCGCCGCCGCCTTCCTCCCGTCGCCACGTGCGTAGCACGAACGTCGAGGAGAGTCTGAGCCGGACTCTCGTCGCACTGGCCCCCTTCCCAGGCCGCGCCCCCCGACCTCTTTAAATAGGGCCGAGGCCCCCTACCCTCTCCACCTCGCCATCGCACCACCGCCGCAGCCGCCGCCGCGAGCCCGCGCCGTCGCTCGTTGCAGCCGCCACCACCTTGCGCCGTCGCCGAAGCCTGCCACCTCGCCGGAACCGCCCGTCCCGCCGGACCTTGCCGCCGACCTCGGTTTTTTAGAACCGGTAAAAAAACGACAAAACCGTCGCCCCGATTTTTTTTGTTAGATCGTTTAGTTTGGTTTTTTTATTCCGCTACTTAGCGAACGTTCACCCGGACATCCTGTTAGCGAACACGTTCGTCCGTTTGTCTCTGATAGCGAACGTTCTTTCATTAGTGTTTTTCTTTTTATTTTATTTTTCTGCCAGGGACCTATCCGCGATATTTTTTATCGGAGATTAGCCCCTGATCTTCAAACATTCGGAACTTTTTAACCGTTTGTCCAAATCCAGTGAAACCAACGCCAAAATCTTTGTGTCGAGCCCCTCTTTCCAGTTAACCAACTTGAACATAATTTTGACAATTTAAAATTTGGTTGTAAGAAGATTTGAATTTGAACTTCTTTTGACCGCAGTTTGAGTTTCATAGCTCCGATTTGATCGATTCTTTTTGCAAATCGAAGCTCTTCAGTTGAACTCTCAGTTTGGATCTTTTCATTTGAGTTTTACCCTTGCATGTATGCTTGTGTGCTTATGTATGCTTTTGTTATTTTGCGATAGAATTTCCGGAGTGCAAAGCGTGCTACTACGAGTCACTAGGGTTTTTAGATCGTCAGTAAGGCAAGTAACACTTTGATCATACCCGTTACTACCCAGCTTTTATGCATTAGTTTCAATCCTCAAACACCGCATGGTTAGGACTTGAATATTTGTGGGTACTGGGAACTAGTGATGAGGTAGTACCTATCGCCCTTATTTTCAAACCCTGGGAGGTACTTCTAGGTTATTCTTCTACTTCTATGCTATGCTCGTAGACGTGGTTTGGTTGAGTGGTCCATGACAGATGTGAGAGTTTAATTAATGGTTAAACTTAAGGTGGCTACTTTAACACACATCTGGGTGGATTGGTTGAGGCACCCCGGAGCACCCAGTGGTTGCCTGGGCACCTGGAGCAATCCAGTGTTGTCCTGGGATATCCCGGATTACCCGTGTGATCATCCTATGGTTTGCCACCCAGGCTCAAAGGGATCATAAGATCATTCATGCTAGAAACTTTTGTGTGCAGCCACACGCCATTATGGGCTCTAGCATAGTTGAGTAAGTTGTGTGACATCTTTCAGTGGTGGGCTAGGAGATGTAGGAGATGTAGGTGGTACTGTCTACCCAGAGTAAAGAGTTAATGCTTCTGAAAGACTGTGTCTCAGTCATCCGCTTCTCAAACACCATGTAGTGTGAGAAATCCAACGGAGGAGATCGAGTCTTGTGGAGAATAGTGTGCAAACCTCTACGGAGTGTATAAATAATCATGGTTAGCCATGTTCCCGGTTATGGACATCTTGAGTATCTGGTACTTGAATTATTGATTTCATCTCATCACTCTGTTAATTAATTTGTTGGGTTGATGATTACTTAATTTGGGATTGATTTGGAGGAACCTTCTCAATGTTTTCAGCAAACTTTGTAGTTAAGTAAAACATATTCCTTTGTAGTAGGGAAAAATTGGCTTTGCGAAACACAATAACCATAGAGCCTCCACCAGCCAAATATGCATATAGTTATAGCTGCTACATGTTCATTGCCCTACAGTGTTATTTTGCCAGCATATTCCATGTGCTGACCCGTTTCGAGCTGCAACGTATTATGTTGTAGACTTTTCAGACGAAGAGTAAGGTGTGCTAGGTCATTTTCTTGCACTTAGCTATGCCGTTGGAGTTGATGGACTCATTTTACCTTTGAAGCCTTCCGTTGTTATCTTCATTAGATGGCCTTCAGCCATATTATTGTAACTAGCACAAATGCCTGTGCGTTGCAACGGGAGAAAACTTTGACGTGGAATCAAATTTAATGAGAGTTGTAAAATGTGACTCATTTTACAAATCTGCTCGGTGCGCTACTTCAGACAAATCTGAATTTTTTATAATCATCAAACTGATCCTCTTTTTTATTTCAACTTCTTGGTTTTATTTCTTTTTGTAACGGAAAAAATCATATGTTTTTTAATAAACATTGTGCATTTTTAAAATTTGAACTTCAAGGTTTTTTTATAAAATCATGAAAATCCCTTTTTTATTCTAGCAACCTAAAACAAAAGTTCTAGCAAACTAAAAATGCACACATAACAATTAAAACACCACTGTCAGCAACTTGCAATTTTTTTCATGAATCCCTTGGTGTCTCTTTTTGCGCAGCCATTTTTATTGACCTTCTCTAGGATGCGATCCTGAACTTTTCAAAAAGAAAATTGTAAGTGAATTCCCTCTGGTTACTTTGTCAAACAAATCGTCAAAAGAACAATTTTTAATGATGCTTTTGTGTTTTTGTTTTTTCTGAGCTTTGACTTTGCATTCTATATGTCAGAATAGTTGGCATAACTATAGTCTGCTGATCTATTTTCCACCATGTATATTTTCTAAATCTAAAATCATATTGGTCAACATGGCCGTAACTCAACTTCTTTTGGGCCCAACTTATCTCTTCTCACCCATGGCCTAGCTTAAATCAATATGTTTTGAAGCTAGCAGCTACTACACACATAGGGTGATTAAGGCCACTAATTGTCTGCACGTCAACTTGAGATTTTTTGCCTAAACAAAAGATGATCTCTTAGCACAATATATCTCATCATGTTTTTAGGAATAGCTAGTTATTGAAGATAAGGCTAAGAGATGACCCATTGTAGACATACTTTTTTTATATCTCTAAATCACGTGCAAGACTTAAGATAAGACTATCTTATCAACCATTGTACATGCCCTTATATACACGCGAGAATCAGACTAACATTCTTAAGTTTTGCATCATAACTATGAACAATATCCTAATATCCCACAAGTATGTATGTGAAATCACTAAGTAATCAGATTTCTTTTGCATGGTTTGTATGGATCTAGGGGGTGAAATATGAGGTACTCGGGTGCATAGCATCAAGTATGAGGTTTAACCGGTCGGGCACGTCCGGAGGCATTTGAGGGGTTGGATTTGGTGTCAGCTGCCGTAGATGCTCTAAACCTCATGGCTGGCCAATCGGTCATGTACCCTTGTTCTCTGCCTGCCATTGTGATGCACGTCAGATGGCCGTGCTAGTCCATCTAAAAAAAGGGGAAGATGTCTGCTTGCTAGGGTACTGAGCGAGCGAAGGTTAGCTATATTATCTTCTTCCCATCCAACGCATGTGTTGTGGCTCTCGACACCGGCGGCGAGCTAGCTACTCGATGGCGAGCACGTACACATATAAGATTACTCGGATCGGGTGATGCATGCTAGCTAGTGTAGGAAGCAGCTTGCGTTTAATTTGATGCGCCATAGTATAGAAACAAAACGGCGATCAAACACATGGTGATGAGCGGTGTTTGCTCGTTGCGCTGCTCGATCGTCATGTACGGTATAGTACGTGCTGGTGGAAGCCGTGCGTTGGACGGGCCGGGGCCGATGTGCCGGACGGCAGAGGCTCACATGTGTACGTCGCAGGCGGCGGCCGTGAGAGCGCTGACGCCGGTAAGCTCCAGCTTAAAGCTCGGTCCGTCCTAGGAGAGCAGCCGAGGTGGGTGTCACAGTTGGTGGTGAGGACCTCGAAGATGCCGCCATCGAGGGCAAGGACTTTGACGGTGACGCGGTCGATCGAGGACCAACACCAGCATGTTCCTCTCCTTCCTGCCGGCCACCTTGTGGAGGCCATATGCGATGATGGGCTGGCGCCGGCGGGCTCGTTGATGAGGCGGCCGGCTGGCGTCCTTGGTGGCCTGTCGCTGCGGCCGGGTCATTGAAGAAGGCCGGCATGCATGCATGGTGATCTATCACAGCATCCCGGAGCTTGAGCGCCTTCGAGGTAAGCCTCGGCCATCTCTCCTTGATCCTGGTGAGGATGGACGATCGCGCTCACCTCCTCCCTCCGCCTCTGGGTTGAGGTTGAGCGGCCGGAAGGACGTAGCCGGCCTTGGCCTCCACCTGGACGACGATGACGACCTTGAACGGCACCTAGCTAGTAGCTTCATGCATATCCCGCTAGCTGCACCTCGGCGTTGTAGACGTTGCCGCAGGGGGCGGGTTGGTGGCCCTCGCCGGAGTCAGTAAAGGCGCCCCGGGCAGGAGGGGGTGATGAGCTAGGTTTTCCCTGGTCGTTGGCGACGATGTCAACACGCGTGGCCATTCCGGTACACGGCCACGTACACGCAGACGCAGAAGTAGGTGGTGCCCAGGGCCCTAGGCCAGGTCGATGCTGATCACCGGCCGAAGCCCTTCTCCTTGGCAGCCGCCGATCGAGGGAGCTGGCGATGGCAGAGGCCGCTTGTGTTGTGGTTGTGGATGATGCGATGGACGCAGGAAGAGTAGGCCGGTCCGTCCAACAGCTATCTTCCTTGGGTTGGCGATGTAACGACAGAACGACCGCGGAGCAATAGTACCATCTCGGATTGTTTTCTTATAATATGGCTCTCTTTGCTTGTTTTTTGATGCAGCTACTCTTTTATAGGTAATCTCGTGGTTGATCATGTTTAACTACAACTGCATAGCTCTCTATACAGCGGACATGGACATCGTGACTCGATGGTCAAACTCCATGGTGGGTGGGACGTGATTGCGGGCATGCATGGCTCTTGGCTTTATATAATTAAGTTGCTCTTCTCGCAGGGAGAGCCATGCATGTCCCCCGAGTCCTTCTTTTATTGTCCGTCTCTTTTTTCCACTGGCTGCTTGATTCTCGTACAACTAGACGGCCTAGCACAGGCAATACATGGCGTGATTGGTTGTAGGCCAAGAGATGGAAAGAAACGTCATGGGTTCGATCCCCACCAAACCAATAATTTTTTCCTTGTGTAGAGGCCCATCAGGACTGTGTTTGGTTGGTTTGTTTGATGGGCTGAGCCCGCGCTAGCTGGTTGTGGCGTATCAGGTTTCGTTTGGACAATATCGCATTAAGTTTTTGATGGTAAGAAGGAATAATACCACCTCGGATGTAGAAAATAATATAGGTGAAAAAAACTAAAAGCGTAAATTCACGGGAAGAAGCGTATTGTGACGGTGAACCCATGGAGTCAATCTATGCTTTATTATTAAAAAATTAGGGATAGATAAGTACTCTTTTTTAAGATATTCGATGTAATAAGTGTGTGATTGAACTCTGTTATAAAATCCTTCAAGTATTATGTGTGTCAGCACTACCGATCCAGGGATGACACTTATACACAGAGATTTAACCATTTGAGGCTGGATCGCTACACACTCCTTATTCCAAAATCCATCAAATCTTTACCCAAAAACTTGAAAATTTCACAACATAAAACTCAACAAAAAATCTCATGAGCTCCGTTAGTATAAGAAAACAAACCACCACTTTAAGGTATTGTAATGAACTCATTCTTTATTTATATTGATGTTAAACCTACTGTATTCCAACTTCTCTATGGTTCATATCCTCCGATACTATCCATAGATTCATCAAAATAAGCAAACAACACACAAAAAATAGAATCTGTCAAAAATAGAACAATCTGCAGTAATCTGTAGTTTTCGAATACTTTTGTAACTCCAAAAATCCTGAAAAATTAGGACATCCTAAATAGTTTGTATATTGATCTACTGCAGCTGGAATAGGTATTTTATCGCTCTCTAGTAAAAAAGTAAAATTATTCTCGTGAGCGCATACTTTCTGTTTTTTTCAGCAAGATCAAATAACAATCACCCAATGAGAACCTAAAGGCTTTACTTGGCACAAACACTAATTAAAACATAAAAAACATAATCATAACAGAAGATATATGATTTATTTATTACTAAATAGGAACAATAAACAAGGAACAAAAATAAAATTGGGTTGCCTCCCAACAAGCGCTATCGTTTAACGCCCCTAGCTAGGCATAAAACCAAGAATAGATCTAGGTATTGCCATCTTTGGTGTTGGGAAAGAAAAGAGAAAAATTCTTGTCTATAACATTTATCTTTCTATTTGGAGAAAGCACGTGACCATTAAGGGTGGAAGAAATATTAAGCATGCTACAGAAATTTGCATCTAAGCTAGCCTTCATCTCTTTGATAATTTCATTTTGATAAAAGCACAAGAGAGAGGTGGATTCAACCTTCTCATTCATGGGGTGCCCAAATATAGTTTTCATCTTTTAATAGGTATCGATGGAATCCCCCTCAAGAAAACCTTCTTCAAAGATAGAATCTAAAACTTGCTTGAAAGAAGAGGGCAAGCCAACATAAAAGCTTTTCAAGTATATCTTAATTTGATATTGGGGTACATAGCTGGCTCGTATCCTTAACAGTCTATCCCAAGCATCTTTCAAAGATTCATAAAGCAAATAACGAAAGATTCCGGGGTTACCTTCATCAAAATTATATAAACTCTCATTGACAACCCCGGTAGGTCTTTCCATAGCATCATTATTTATGAGCTTAGAAAGGATGGAGGGACTGTCCAAAGTAAAACCCGGGAGAGGGCCCTTAGCCCTTTTTGATTCGGCCATGGCGAAAGAAAGGCAAATGGGAAAGAGGCGAAGAAAAACAGCAAAGGTGAAATGGGGGAGAGGAAAACAAGAGGCGAATGGCAAATAATGCAATACGAGGGATAAGAGTTTGTGGTGCGTACTTGGTATGTATTGACTTGAGCATAGATCTCCCCGACAACGGTGCCAAAAATCCTTCTTGCTACCTCTTGAGCATGCATTGGTTTTCCCTTGAAGAGGAAAGGGTGATGCAGCAAAGTAGCGTAAGTATTTCCCTCAGTTTTTGAGAACCAAGGTATCAATCCAGTAGGAGACTACACGCAAATCGCCTAGTATCTGCACAAACAAATAAGAACCTTGCAACCAACGCGATAAAGGGGTTGTTAATCCCTTCATGGCCACTTGCAAAAGTGAGATCTAATAAAGATAATAAGATAAATATTTTTGGTATTTTTGTTGTATAGATTCAAGAGTAAAGATTGCAAAATAAATCTAAACTAGAATTATAGATTGGAAACTTATATGATGTAAAGTAGACCCGGGGGCCATAGATTACACTAGTGACTTCTCTCAAGATAACATATATTAAATATTCAAAAAAAGATAACATATATTATGGTGGGTGAACAAATTACTGTCGATCAATTGATAGAAAAGAGAATAGTTATGAGAATATCTAGGCATGATCATGAACATAGGCATCACGTCCATGTCGAGTAGACCGAAATGATCCTGCATCTACTACTATTACTCCACACATCGACCGCTATCCAGCATGCATCTAGAGTATTAATTTCATAAGAACAGAGTAACGCATTAGGCAAGATGACATGATGTAGAGGGATAAACTCAAGAAATATGATATAAACCCCATCTTTTTATCCTCGATGGCAACAATACAATACGTGTCAGTTCCCTTTCTGTCACTGGGATCGAGCACTGCAAGATTGAACCCAAAGCTAATCACCTCTCCCATTGCAAGAAAGATCAATCTAGTAGGCCAAACTAAACCGATAATTCGAAGAGACTTGCAAAGATATCAAATCATGCATATAATAATTCAGAGAAGAATCAAATATTGTTCATAGATAATCTTGATCATAAACCCACAATTCATCGGATCTCGGCAAACACACCGCAAAAGTATTACATCGAATAGATCCTCAAGAGCATCGAGGAGAACTTTGTATTGAGAATCAAAGAGAGAGAGAGAGAAGAAGCCATCTAGCTAATAACTATGGACCCGAAGGTCTGTGGTAAAATACTCAAACATCATCGGAGAGGCTATGGTGTTGATGTAGACGCCCTTTGTGATTGAATCCCCCTCCGGCAGATCGCCAGAAAAGGTCCCCAGATGGGATCTCACGGGTACAGAAGGTTGCGGTGATGGAAAAGTGGTTTCGTGGCTCCCCTGGATGTTTTCAGGGTATAAGAGTATACATAAGAGAAAGAAGTAGGTCGGTGGAGCTCCGTGGGGCCCATGAGGGTGGGGAACGCCTCCCTACCTCGTGGCCGCCTCGTTGCTTCCTTGACCTCCACTCCAAGTCTCCTGGATTGTGTTTGTTCCAAAAAAGATCCTCTCGAAGGTTTCGTTCCGTTTGATATTCCTTTTCTACGGAACACTGAAATAGGCAAAAAACTGCAATTTGCACTGGGCCCTCAGTTAATAGGTTAGTCCCAAAAATAATATAAAAGTGCATAATAAATCCCATTAAACATCCAAAACAGATAATATAATAGCATGGAACAATTAAAAATTATAGATACGTTGGAGACGTATCACCACCATCATCATCCAACTTTCTCCCGCTCTATGCAGCGGTGTAACACCTCTTCTACCCATTGTAATCTCTATGTAAACATGGTGCTTAATGATGTATATTATTATCCAATGATGTATGGCCATCCTACTATGTTTGAGTAGATTCATTTTGTACTATGGGTTGATCAATGATCGTGATTAGTTTGAGTTGTATGTTTTATTCTGGTGTTGTCCTACGTTGCCCATCGTGACGCGCAAGCGTGTGGGATTACCGCTGTAGGGTGTTGCAATACATTCATAATTCGCTTGTAGTGGGTTGTGTGAGTGATAGAAACACAAACCCGGGTAAGGGGGTTGTTGCGTATGGGAGTAAAGAGGAATTGTTACTTAATGATATTGTTGGGTTTTACCTTAATGATATTTAGTAGTTGTGAATTCTTTCTAGAGTTCCAATAATAAATGCATATGATCCAAGTATCTAAAGTATGTTAGCTCATGCCTCTCCCTCATATAAAATTTCAATAATGATTACTGATCTAGTTATAAATTGCCTAGGGACAAATCCTTCTCTTGTGTTACAAAATGCTTTCTACTAAATAGCTAACTTTTATTATCTTGCAAAGCACTCCTAGTTTTATTGTTGCAAAGTAGTTCTAGCATTACACCTACAAACTACTTCTAGTTTTATTCTTATTCTAGGTAAAGCGAATGTTATGTGTGGGTAGAGTTGTATCGTTGGTCGATAGAACTTGAAGAGAAAGCTACAATTGACCTCATTGGGTTCGGCACTCTTATTTATCGAAAAAGCTACAATTGACCTCCTACACTTGTGGGTTATCCTGGCGCCCTAGAGGGCATCAATATTTATTGATGGGAATTGGGACTATGAGGCGGCGACGAATGAACGCTAAGTTATTTAAATTAACACGCATGGATAACACATGAGTTAAGGCTAATTTAAATGAAATATAATTGTCTATTAATTACTAATTTCTAGGATACCTTTGCCTTAGACAAAGCTAGTTTTGCCCTTGGCCCTAAACGTGATCCAATTCATTTTGCCTGTTTGATCAACCATGTAGTAGGCATTGGTTGTATCATGTATTAGGATGGACCATAAAATCTTGAAATTGGCTTTTGCCCCGCTTTATAGATAAAGTAATAGTCCATACAACCAGCATCCAAACTTCATATTAAGTATGACGGTTGCGACATGATGACCCACATGTATAGGGTATAAATCGTAGTCCTTTAGATAATTAAGAGTGTCAAACCCAACGAGGAGCAGAAGCAAATGACAAGCGGTTTTCCACAAGGTGTTTTCTGCAAGCACTGAAATTACCGATAATAGATAGTTTGGTGGCAAGGTAATTCGTAACGAGTAATAACTAACAAGTGTAACAAAGGTGCAGCAAGGTGGCCCAATCCTTTTTATTGCAAAGGACAAGCCTGGATGAACTCTTATATAAAGCAAAGCGCTACTTTGATGAATTATAGTTTGATGAATTATCGTCAAGTTAATTTTCATCATGATCATATGACCCGCGTTCACTACTTTGATAATTTGATATGTGGGTGGACCAGTGCTTGGGTGTTGTCCTTAATTGGAGAAGCCTCCTACTTATGATTAACCCCTCTCGCAAGCATCCGCAACTACGAAAGAAGAATTAAGATAAATCTAACCATAGCATGAAACATGTGGATCCAAATCAGCCCCTTACGAAGCAACACATAAACTAGGTTTAAGCTTCTGTCACTCTAGCAACCCATCATCAACTTATTACTACCCAATGACTTCCTTGGGCCCAAATCATGGTGAAGCTTCATGTAGTCGATGTTCACATAATACCACTAGAGGAAAGACAACATACATCTCATGAAAATATCGAACGAATAGCAAATTGACATGATTACTTATAACAAAACTTCTTCCATGTCCTCAGGGACAAAAGTAAGTACTCACAAAGCATGTTTCTGTTCAAGATCAACGGGGTAATAAATATCATTAAGGATCTGAACATATGATCTTCCACCAAATAAACCAAGTAGCATCAACTATGAAGAGTAATCAACACTACTAGCAACCCACGGGTACCAATCTAAGGTTTTGATGAAAAGATTGAGTACAAGAGATGAATTAGGGTTTGAGAGGAGATGGTTCTAGTGAATATGTTGATGAGTATTGGTCCATCCACGATGAGAGGATCGTTGGTGATGATGATGGCTTTGATTTCCCCCTCCTGGAGGGAAGTTTCCCCGGCAGAATCGCTCCGCCAGAGCCCCAGATTGCTTCTACCCAGGTTCCGCCTCATGACAGCAGCGCTTCGTCTCGAAAGCCTTATTATGATTTTTTCTAGGTCAAAACCCTTCATATAGCAGAAGATGAATACTGGGGCTGGCCATGGGGTTCACAAACTCAAGGGGCACACCCTGTGGGTAGGGAGCACCCCCAGGCTTGTGGCCACCTAGTGGGTCCCCATCTGATCTTTCTTTGCCCAATATTTTTAATATATTCCAAAACAATTCTCCGTAAAGTTTTAGGACATTTGGAGTTGTGCAGAATATGTATCTCTTATTTGCTCCTTTCCAATCCAGAATTCCAGCTAGCGGCATTCTCCCTCTTCATGTAAATCTTGTAAAATAAGAGAGAGAGAGAGAGAGAGAAGTCATAAGAATCGTATCCTAAAGTGTAATAACAGACCATAATGCAATAAATATCAACATAAAAGCATGATACAAAATGGACGTATCAACTCCTCGAAGCTTAGACCTTGCTTGTCCTCAAGCGAAAGCCGAAATCGATAATCATGACCACATGTTTAGAGATACAGGTGTCGATAAAACAAAATATGGACATGAGGGCATCATGATCATCTTTAGAATAGCAATATATTCACTACTGCATGATGCTGCTAATGCGACACTACGATCAGGGACCCTTTCACGAAACTGTGTGCGATGCATTAATCGCAAACGGCGATGTAAAAACCTTCAAAAAGGGTGCAAAACATTTATGATGGAGGATGCATCAAACACGGTTCAGATTCTAGTTACGTGTGCGATGCAGGGCATACGGTTCAGTTCAATGAAGTATTTGCAATGAGGAGGAACAAAAGAAACAGGCAGCCAGATGAAGGTCTGTGCGATATATAGCATACGGTTGATACGCCTCCGTCGTATCTACTTTTCCAAACACGTTTGCCCTTGTTTTGGACTCCAACTTGCATGATTTGAATGGAACTAACCCGGACTGACGTTGTTTTCAGCAGAATTGCCATGGTGTTATTTTTGTGCAGAAATAAAAGTTCTTGGAATGACCTGAAAATCAAAGGAGATTATTTTTGGAATATATAAAAAATACTGGAAGAATAATCCACGTCAGCGGGCCCACACCCTATCCATGAGGGTGGGGCGCGCCCCCCTGCCTCGTGGGCCCCCTGACGCTCCACCGACCTCAACTCCAACTCCATATATTTGTGTTCGGGGAGAAAAAAATCAGAGAGAAGGATTCATCACGTTTTACAATACGGAGCCGCCGCCAAGCCCTAAACTCTCTCGGGAGGGCTGACCTGGAGTCCGTTCGGGGCTCCGGAGAGGGGAATCCGTCGCCATCATCATCATCAGCCTTCCTTCATCACCAATTTCATGATGCTCACCGCCGTGCGTGAGTAATTCCATCGTAGGCTGATACGTCTCCAACGTATCTATAATTTTTGATTGTTCCATGCTATTATATTATCAACCATGGATGTTTTATATGCATTTATATGCTATTTTATATGATTTTTGGGACTAACCTATTAACCTAGAGCCCAATGCCAGTTTTTGTTTTTTCCTTGTTTTAGAGTATCGCAGAAAAGGAAAATCAAACGGAGTCCAATTGACCTGAAACTTCACGGAACTTATTTTTGGAACGGAAGCAGCCCAGAAGACTTGGAGTGCACGTCAGGGGATCAACGAGGAAGCCATGAGGCAGGGGGCGCCCACCACCCTAGGCGCGCCCTCCACCCTCGTGGGCCCCTCGTGGCTCCCCTCGCGTACCTCTTCCTCTTATATATACCCATATACCCTAAAACGATCAGGGAGCACAATAGATCGGTAGTTCCTCCGCCAGAAGCCTCCGTAGCCACCGAAAGCCAATCATAACCCGTTCGGGCACCCTGCCGGAGGGGGCAATCCCTCTCCGGTGGCCATCTTCATCATCCCGGTGCTCTCCATGATGAGGAGGGAGTAGTTCTCCCTCGGGGCTGAGGGTATGTACCAGTAGCTATGTGTTTGGTCTCTCTCTCTCTCTCTCTCTCTCTCGTGTTCTTGAGGTGATACGATCTTGATGTATCACGAGCTTTGCTATTATATTTGGATCCTATGATGTTTCTTCCCCCCCCCCTCTACTCTCTTGTAATGGATTGAGTTTTCCCTTTGAAGTTACCTTATCGGATTGAGTCTTTAAGGATTTGAGAACACTTGATGTATGTCTTGCCGTGCGTATCTGTGGTGACAATGGGATATCACATGATTCACTTGATGTATGTTTTGGTGATCAACTTGTGGGTTCCGCCCATGAACCTATGCATAGGGTTGGCACACGTTTTCGTCGTGATTCTCCGGTAGAAACTTTGGGGCACTCTTTGAGGTTCTATGTGTTGGTTGGATAGATGAATCTGAGATTGTGTGATGCATATCGTGTAATCATACCCACGGATACTTGAGGTGACATTGGAGTATCTAGGTGACATTAGGGTTTTGGTTGATTTGTGTCTTAAGGTGTTATTCTAGTATGAACTCTAGGGATGTTTGTGACACTTATAGGAATAGCCCAACGGATTGATTGGAAAGAAAAACTTTGAGGTGGTTTCGTACCCTACCATAATCTCTTCGTTCGTTCTCCGCTATTAGTGACTTTGGAGTGACTCTTTGTTGCATGTTGAGGGATATTTATGTGATCCAATTATGTTACTATTGTTGAGAGGACTTGCACTAGTGAAAGTATGAACCCTAGGCCTTGTTTCCTAGCATTGCAATACCGTTTACGCTCACTTTTATCATTAGTTACCTTGCTGTTTTTATATCTTCAGATTACAAAAACCATTATCTACTATCCATATTGCACTTGTATCACCATCTCTTCGCCGAACTAGTGCACCTATACAATTTACTATTGTATTGGGTGTGTTGGGGACACAAGAGACTCCTTGTCATTTGGTTGCAGGGTTGCTTGAGAGAGACCATCTTCATCCTACGCCTCCTACGGATTGATAAACCTTAGGTCATCCACTTGAGGGAAATTTGCTACTATCCTACAAACCTCTGCACTTGGAGGCCCAACAACGTCTACAAGAAGAAGGTTGTGTAGTAGACATCAAGCTCTTTTCTGGCGCCGTTGCCGGGGAGGTTAGCGCTTGAAAGTATATCTTTAGATCTTGCAATCGAGTATTTTAGTTTCTTGTTTTATCACTAGTTTAGTTTATAAAAGAAAATAAAAAATGGAATTTATTCTACCTCATACGCTTCATCTTTTAATATCTTTCGTGAGTATGATGGGAAGGAAATTTGTGCCAAAGTGTTAGAAGAAGAATGCATTAAAATGTTTGGCACTAAATCTTTGAATGATGAGCATGATTGCAATGTTGTTAGTATGAACTCCTTGAGTATCCATGGTACTAATGATGATTGCACTAGTTATGATGAAAATGTCTCCTATAAACATGTCAATTTTTGTGGAGTGCATTGGGTTTGTAAGTACACACCAAATAGGGAAGATAGATATTGCATGAGGCATAAGTACTTAGAAACTAAATTGTTGCAAGAAAGGCTAGATGATTGTGCTGAAAATTTAAATTTTCTTGGCCATACTTGTGAACTTTGCAATGAAAGTGGTCATTTAGCTATCCGATGCAAATTGTTTCATGATCTAATCATGTCCAAAAATTGTGATGACTTGATTTCCCTTGCAGATTATAATGAACTTAGTTTTCTTATGGGCTACGAAGAAATGAAACGTATAACTAACTATCTTCCAGTATTTGCCCGTGATAAACTTCTTGGCTTTGATCTAGAGGAAATTTATATGTATTGTGCGGTGAATTGCATTGAAAATCCTTATATTGCCAATTACATAAAGAAAACAAAACAAATAGAAGATGAAGAGAATACTAATGAAAGGGAAGAGACTTCCCAATATCCTTCTATTATTTATTATGATGAATCAGGTAATGAGGAGGAGCCTCCTATTCAACCAATCTCATTAATAAGGAGCTCCAAAAAGAGGATTGAACCCACAAATGATGTGGTGAAGAAGAAGAAGAAGAAAAGAAAAAGGAAGAGAGGTAAAAAGATATCTCCCCCAAATAATGCTGCTCCTATTACTATTGTACCTCATGAAAATATAATTGTGGAAGATAATGATACTTCTTATGATCTTGAAAATCTTTTTGGCACTTGCTTGGAAGAATATGATAATTGCTATACTATTGGTGCTATCCATACTATTAATTATGAGAGTGATTATGCTTATGGTACGAAAAGGCCCAAGCTTGGGGATGCTATGTTTGATGAAGATGATGTTTTTGAGAATATATTTCCTGCAATTAATGTTTGTCCCAAGCTTGGGGATGCTATGTTTAATGAAGATGATATTTTTAGTCTCCCAAGTTTTGATATGCAAATTTATAATGATGATAGCATGCCTCCTACCTATGATGATTATTGTGATGATACTTATGCTATAAAAAGTAGTGGTTATATTTACTAAACTTGTCATGATTATGGTTACCTCTTTTCTGATCATTACTCTTTTAATGTGGAAACAATTTATAGTATTCGAGTCTCTTATGATACTCCCACTATTCCGAATGAGAAGAATTTTGCTTATGTGGAGAGTAGTAAATTTTCTATGCTTGTAGATCATGAAAAGAATGCTTTATGTGCTGGTTATATTGTCGAATTCATTCATGATGCTACTGAAAATTATTATGAGGGAGTAACATATGCTTGTAGGAATTGCAATAATATCAAGTTTCCTCTCTATGTGCTTAAAGTTTTGAAGTTATGCTTGTTTTGCCTTCCTATGCAAGTTGATTTTTGTTCCCACAAGCTGTTTGCTCACAAAATCCCTATGCATAGGAAGTGGGTTAGACTTAAATGTCCTAGTCATATTCTTCATGATGCTCTCTTTATATTTCAATTTTTATCTTTTATGTGAGCATCATTGACATCATCATGCCTAGCTAGGGGCGTTAAACAATAGCGCTTGTTGGGAGGCAACCCAACTTTATTTTTGTTCCTTGATTTTTGCTCCTGTTTAGTAATAAATAATTTATCTAGCCTCTGTTATGATTGAGTTTTTTATGTTTTAATTAGTGTTTGTGCCAAGTAGAACATTTGGGAAGACTTGGGGAAAGTCTTTTTAATCTTGCTGTAAAAAAACAGAAACTTTAGTGCTCACGAGAATTGCTGCCATTTTTCACTGGAGAGTGCTATTTAGTTGATTATTTTTGCAGATGATTAATAGATAAACTCCTCACGTCCAGAAATTTATTTGACAATTTTATGAGTTCCAGAAGTATACGTTTGATCCAGATTACTACAGACTGTTCTGTGTTTGACAAATTCTGTTTTCGATGTGTTGTTTGCTTATTTTGATGAATCTATGAGTAGTATCGGAGGGTATGAACCATAGATAAGTTGGAATACAGTAGATATTACACCAATATGAATTTAGAATGATTTACCAACAGTACCTAAGTGGTGATTTATTTTCTTATACTAACGGAGCTTACGAGTTTTCTGTTAAGTTTTGTGTTGTGAAGTTTTCAAGTTTTGGGTAAAGATTCGATGGACTATGGAATAAGGAGTGGCAAGAGCCTAAGCTTGGGGATGCCCAAGGCACCCCAAGGAAATATTCAAGGACAACCAAGATCCTAAGCTTGGGGATGCCCCGGAAGGCATCCCCTCTTTCGTCTTCGTTCATCGGTAACTTTACTTGGAGCTATATTTTTATTCACCACATGATATGTGTTTTTCTTGGAGCGTCATTCCATTTTATTTTGTTTTGCTTGATGTTTGAATAAAATACCAAGATCTAAAATTATTAAATGTTAGAGAGTCTTCACATAGTTGCATAATTATTCGACTACTCATTGATCTTCACTTATATCTTTCGGAGTAGTTTGTCATTTGCTCTAGAGCTTCACTTATATCTTTTTATAGCACGGTGGTAGTTTTATTTTGAAGAAATAGATGAACTCTCGTGCTTCACTTATATTATTTTGAGAGTCTTTAGAACAGCATGGTAGTTTGCTTTGATTATGAAACTAGTCCTAATATGATGGGCATCCAAGAGGGATATAATAAAAACTTTCATATAGAATGCATTTAATACTAAGAGAAGTTTGATACTTGATGATTGTTTTGAGATATGGAGATAGTGATATTAAAGTCATGCTAGTGAATTTGATATATACTTGTGTTAAAGTTTGTGATTCCCGTAGCATGCATGTATGGTGAACCGTTATGTGATGAAGTCGGAGCATGATTTATTTATGGATTGTCTTCCTTATGAGTGGCGGTCGGCGACGAGCGATGGTCTTTTCCTACCAATATATCCCCCTAGGAGCATGCGCGAAGTACTTTGTTTTGATAACTAATAAATTTTTGCAATAAGTATGTGAGTTCTTTATGACTAATGTTCAGTCCATGGATTATACGCGCTCTCACCCTTCCACCATTGCTAGCCTCTCTAGTACCGTGCAACTTTCGCCGGTACCATAAACCCATCATATACCTTCCTCAAAACAGCTACCATACCTACCTATTATGAAATTTCCATAGCCATTCCGAGATATATTGCCATTCAACTTTCCACCGTTCCGCTTATTATGACACACTCCATCATTGTCATATTGCTTAGCATGATCATGTAGTTGACATCGTATTTGTGGCAAAGCCACCGTTCATAATTCTTTCATACATGTCACTCATGAGTCATTGCATATCCCAGTACACCGCCGGAGGCATTCATATAGAGTCATATTTTGTTCTAAGTATCGAGTTGTAATTGTTGAGTTGTAAGAAAATAAAAGTGTGATGATCATCATTATTAGAGCATTGTCCCAAGTGAGGAAAGGATGATGGAGACTATGATTCCCCCACAAGTCGGGATGAGACTCCGGACGAAAAATAAAAAAATAGAGAAAGAAAATAGGCCATAAAAAAGATAAAAGTCCCAAATAAAAAAATGAGAGAAAAAGAGAGAAGGGACAATGCTACTATCCTTTTACCACACTTGTGCTTCAAAGTAGCACCATGATCTTCATAGTAGAGAGTCTCTCATTTCGTCACTTTCATATACTAGTGGGAATTTTTCATTATAGAACTTGGCTTGTATATTCCAATGATGGGCTTCCTCAAATTGCCCTAGGTCTTCGTGAGCAAGCGAGTTGGATGCACACCCACTTAGCTTCTTTTTGAGCTTTCATATAATTATAGCTCTAGTGCATCCGTTGCATGGCAATCCCTACTCACTCACATTGATATTTATTGATGGGCATCTCCATAGCCCGTTGATATGCCTAGTTGATGTGAGACCATTTTCTCCTTTTTGTCTTCTCCCCAACCACCATTCTATTCCACCTATAGTGCTATATCCATGGCTCATGCTCATGTATTGTGTGAAGATTGAAAAAGTTTGAGAACATCAAAAGTATGAAACAATTGCTTGTCTTGTCATCGGGGTTGTGCATGATTTAATACTTTGTGTAGTGAAGATGGAGCATAGCGAGACTATATGATTTTGTAGGGATAGCTTTCTTTGGCCATGTTATTTTGAGGAGACATAATTGCTTGGTTAGTATGCTTGAAGTATTATTATTTTTTATGTCAATATTAAACTTTTTGTCTTGAATCTTATGGATCTAAATATTCTTGCCACAATAAAGAGAATTACATGGATAAATATGTTAGGTAGCATTCCACATCAAAAATTCTGTTTTTATCATTTACCTACTCGAGGACGAGCAGGAATTAAGCTTGGGGATGCTGATACGTTTCCAATGTATCTATAATTTTTGATTGTTCCATGCTATTATATTACCAACCTTGGATGTTTTATATGCATTTATATGCTATTTTATATGATTTTTGGGACTAACCCATTAACCTGGAGCCCAGTGCCTGTTTCTGTTTTTTTTCTTGTTTTAGAGTATCGCAGAAAAGGAAAATCAAACGGAGTCCAATTGACCTAAAACTTCACGGAACTTATTTTTGGAACGGAAGCAACCCAGAAGACTTGGAGTGCACGTCATGGGGTCAACGAGGAAGCCACGAGGCAGGGGGCGCGCCCACCCCCTGGGCGCGCCCTCCACCCTCTTGGGCCCCTTGTGGCTCCCCTGACGTACCTATTCCTCCTATATGTACCCATATACCCTAAAATGATCGGGGAGCACAATAGATCGGGAGTTCCACTGCCAGAAGCCTTCGTAGCCACCGAAAACCAATCTAGACCCGTTCCGGCACCCTGCTGGAGGGGGCAATCCCTCTCCGGTGGCCATCTTCATCATCCTGGTGCTCTCCATGACGAGGAGGGAGTAGTTCTCCCTCGGGGCTGAGGGTATGTACCAGTAGCTATGTGTTTGATCTCTCTCTCTCTCTCGTGTTCTTGAGGTGATACGATGTGTTTCACGTTTCCCAGCTGAAGAAGTGTCATGCTGAGATGGCCGATATTCCTCTGAGAGACACAGTGCCCCTGGAAGCAATTCAATTGGATAGTGATCTGACCTACAAGGAGAAACCCGTCAAGATTCTCGAGTTTGCCAGCCGAGTTACCCGCAGCAGGTTATCAAGTTTTGCAAAGTTCAGTGGAACCACCATACTGAGGATGAAGCCACCTGGGAGCGAGAAGAAGTGTTACCTAATGAGCACTGCGTTGGTTTTCCCTTGAAGAGGAAAGGGTGATGCGGCAAGTAGCATAAGTATTACCCTCAATTTTTTAGAACCAAGGTATCAATCTAGTAGGAGGCCACATGCAAGTCCCTCGTACCTACACAAACAAATAAGAACCTCGCAACCAACGCGATAGAAGGGTTGTCAATCCCTTCACGGTCACATACGACAGTGAGATCTCATAGAGATAATAATGATAAGATAAATATTTTTGGTATTTTTATGATATAGATTGAAATTAAATATTGCAAAATAAAATAGAGTGGAAACTTATATGATGGAGAATAGACTCGGGGGCCATAGGTTTCACTAGTGGCTTGTCTCAAGCTAACATAAGTATTACGGTGGGTGAACGATCGAGCAATTGATAGAAAAGCGAGTAATTATGAGAATATCTAGGCATGATCATGTATATAGGCATCACGTCCGTGACAAGTAGACCGACTCCTGCCTGCATCTACTACTATTACTCCACACATCGACCACTATCCAGCATGCATCTAGAGTATTAAGTTCATAAGAACAGAGTAACGCCTTAGGTAAGATGACATGATGTAGAGGGATAAACTCAAGTAATATGATATAAACCCCACCTTTTTATCCTCGATGGCAACAATACAATACGTGTCGTTTCCCTTTCTTTCTCTAGGATCGAGCACCGCAAGATTGAACCCAAAGCTAATAACTTCTCCGGTTGCTAGAAAGATCAATCTAGTAGGCCAAACCAAACTGATAATTCGAAGAGACTTGCAAAGATAACCAATCATGCATAAAAGATTTCAGAGAAGAATCAAATATTGTTCATAGATAGACATGATCATAAACCCGCAATTCATCGTATCTCGATAAACACACCGCAAAAAGAGTTACATTGAATAGATCTCCAAGAAGATCTTGGAGAACTTTGTATTGAGATTCAAAGAGAGAGAAGAAGCCACCTAGCTACTAGCTATGGACCCGAAGGTCTGAAGTAAACTACTCACACATCATTGGAGGGGCCATGGAGTTGATGTAGAGGCCCTCCGTGATCGATGCCCCCTCTGGAGGAGCTCCGGAAAAGGCTCCAAGATGGGATCTCTTGGGTACAGAAGGTTCTGGCGGTGGAAATAGGGTTTCGTGGTGCTCCTGGATGTTTTCAGGGTATGTGAACATATATAGGAGGAAGAAGTAGGTCGGTTGAGCCACGAGGGGCCAACGAGGGGGGAGGGCGTGCCCAGGGGGTAGGCACGCCCCCTACCTCGTGGACTCCTCGTTGGTTGCTTGACGTCCACTCCAAATCCTCCGGATCACGTTTGTTCTAAAAATCACGCTCCCGAAGTTTTCATTCCGTTTGGACTCCGTTTGATATTCCGTTTCTGCGAAACACTGAAATAGGCAAAAAAAACAGCAATTTGCACTGGGCCTTGGGTTAATAGGTTAGTCCCAAAAATAATATAAAAGTGTAAAATAAAGCCCATTAACATCCAGAACATAAAATATAACAGCATGGAACAATCAAAAATTATAGATACGTTGGAGGTATATCAGCATCCCCAAGATTAATTCCTGCTCGTCCTCGAGTAAGTAAATGATAAAAACAGAATTTTTTATGTGGAATGCTTTCTAGCATGTTCTTCAATGTATTTTTCTTTATTGTGGCATGAATGTTCAGATCCGAAAGATTCAAGATAAAAGTTTATTCTTGACATAAAAATAGTAATACTTCAAGTATGCTAATCAAGAAATTATGTCTTATCAAAATACCATAGCCAAACAAAACTTATCCCTACAAATTCATATAGTTTGGCCATGCTTCATTTTCGTCACACAAAATGCTCTCATCATGCACAACCCCGATGACAAGCCAAGCAATTGTTTCATACTTAGCCTTTTCAAACTCTTTCAACTTTTACGCAATGTATGAGCGCGAGCCATGGACATACATTATGGGTGGAATAGAATATGATGATTGAGGTTGTGTGAGAAGACAAAAAGGGAGAAAGTCTCACATTGACGCGGAAAATCAATGGGCTATGAAGATGGTCACCGACTGATGTCAATGCAAGGAGTAGGGATTGCCATGCAACGGATGCACTAGAGCTATAAATATATGAAAGCTCGTAAAAGAAACTAAGTGGGTGTGCATCCAACTTGCTTGCTCATGAAGACCTAGGGCTAGGGCATTTGAGCAAGCCCATCATTTGAATATACAAGCCAAGTTCCATAATGAAAAATTCCCACTAGTATATGAAAGTGACAAAATAAGAGACTCTCTATCATGAAGATCATGGTGCTACTTTGAAGCACAAGTGTGGAAAAGGATAGTAACATTGTCCCTTCTCTCTTTTCCTCTCTTTTTTATTTAGGCCTTCTTTTTTTATGGCCTCTTTTTTTATTATTATTTTTCGTCCAGAGTCTCATCCCGACTTGTGGGGGAATCGTAGTCTCCATCATCCTTTCCTCACATGGGACAATGCTCTAATGATGATCATCACACTCTTATTTACTTACAACTCAAGAATTACAACTTGATACTTAGAACAAAATATGACTCTATCTGAATGCCTCCGGCGGTGTACCGGGATTGCGATGAGTCAAGAGTGACATGTATGAAAAATTAAGCATGGTGGCTTTGCCACAAATACGATGTCAACTACATGATCATGCAAAGCAATATGACAATGATGATGCGTGTCATAATAAATGGAACGGTGAAAAGTTGCATGGCAATATATCTCGGAATGCCTATGTAAATGCCATACTAGGTAGGTATGGTGGCTGTTTTGAGGAAGATATAAGGAGGCTTATGTGTGATAGAGCGTATCATGTCACGGGGTTTGGATGCACCGGCGAAGTTTGCACCAACTCTCAAGATGAGAAAGGGCAATGCACGGTACTGAAGAGGCTAGCAATGATGGAAGGGTGAGAGTGCATATAATCCATGGACTCAACATTAGTCATAAAGAACTCAGATACTTATTGCAAAAATCTACAAGTCATCAAAACCAAGCACTACGTGCATGCTCCTAGGGGGATAGATTGGTAGGAAAAGACCATCGCTCATCCCCGACCGCCACTCATAAGGAAAGCAATCAAAGAACACCCCATGCTTCAAATTTGTCACATAATGTTTACCATACGTGCATGCTACGGGACTTGCCAACTTCAACACAAGTATTCATCAATTTCACAATTACTCAAGTAGCACACCTCTAATATTACCACCTTTATATCTCAAAACAATCTATCAAGCATCCAACTTCTCTTAGCATTTAAAATTTATAACCAAAGTGAATTACCATGCTGTTCTAAAGGACTCTCAAAGTGATATAAGTGAAGCATGAGAGATCAATTATTTCTATAAAATAAAACCACCGCCGTGCTCTAAAAGATATAAGAGAAGCACTAGAGCAAAAATTATCCAACTCAAAAGATATAAGTGAAGCACATAGAGTATTCTAATAAATTATAATTCATGTGTGTCTCTCCCAAAAGGTGTGCACAGCAAGGATGATTGTGGTAAACTAAAAGTCAAAGACTCAAATCATACAAGACGCTCCAAGCAAAACACATATCATGTGGCAAATAAAAATATAGCTCCAATTAACGTTAACGATGGACGAAGACGAAAGAGGGGATGCCTTCCGGGGCATCCCCAAGCTTAGGCTTTCGGTTGTCCTTGAATTTAACTTGGAGTGCCTTGGGCATCCCCAAGCTTAGGCTCTTGCCACTCTTGTTCCATAGTCCATCAAATCTTTACCCGGAACTTTAAAACTTCACAACACAAAACTTAAAAGAAAATCTTCGTGAGCTCCGTTAGTAAAAGAAAACAAACCACCACTACAAGGTACTGTAATGAACTCACTCTTTATTTATATTCGTGTTAAACCTACTGTATTCCAACTTTTCTATGGTTCATAAACTCTATTACTAGCCATGTATTCATCAAAATAAGCAAACAACACAAGAAAAACAGAATCTCTCAAAAACAGAACAATCTGTAGTAATCTGTAGGTTTCGGTTACTTCTGGAACCCCAAATATTCTAAAATAAATTTCTGGACGTGACGAATTTATCTATTAATCACCTTCAAAAAGAATTAACTAAATATCACTCTGCAATAAAAAAATGGCAGCAAATCTCGTGAGCGCTAAAGTTTCTGTTTTTTACAGCAAGATCGCAAAGACTTTCCCCAAGTCTTCCCAAAGGTTCTACTTGGCACAAACACTAATTGAAAGCATAAAACCACATCTAAACACAGGCTAGATGAATTATTTATTACTAAACAGAATCAAAAAGCAAGAAACAAAAATAAAATTGGGTTGCCTCCCAACAAGCGCTATCGTTTAACGCCCCTATCTAGGCATAAAAGCAAGGATAGATCTAAGTATTATCATCTTTGGTATGCAATCCATAAGTGGCTCTCATAATAGATTCATAAGGTAATTTAATTTTCTTTCTGGAAAGTGTTCCATGCCCTTCCTTAACGGAAATTGGAATCTAATATTCCCTTCCTTCATATCAATAATTGCACCAATCGTTCTAAGGAAAGGTCTACCAAGAATAATAGGACATGTAGGATTGCAGTCTATATCAAGAACAATGAAAACTACGGGCACATAATTCCTATTACCAACAATAAGAACATTATTCATTCTTCCCATAGGTTTCTTAATGGTGGAATCCGCAAGATGCAAGTTTAAAGAACAATCATCAAATTCATGGAAACCTAGCAAATCACACAAAGTTTTAGGAATCATGGAAACACTGGCACCCAAATCACATAAAGCAAAGCATTCATG
Source organism: Triticum urartu (assembly GCF_056163025.1). Classification (NCBI taxonomy): domain Eukaryota; kingdom Viridiplantae; phylum Streptophyta; class Magnoliopsida; order Poales; family Poaceae; genus Triticum; species Triticum urartu. The sequence continues at coordinate 409,673,909 of NC_141879.1, read as the reverse complement.
ATATTTAATCTTAATTTTAATAGTAGGTTCCCACTCATCATGAAGTTTTGTAGGGATAGAAACTTCCAATTCAAGCTTTTCTTCATAAGATTGCATCAAAGCATCAACAATATGTTTAGTAAAAGCTTTATTTTGGCTATAAGGATGCAGAGAATTTAGCACGGATTGCAACCAGGAAATACAATATATTAAAGAATAATTATCATAATTAAATTCCTTGAAATCCAATATAGTGGGTTCATAGTTATTTAAAGTTTTGACCTCTCCAATCCCACTTTTATCAATTTTTGCATCAAGATTTAAAAACTCCGAATCATTGGGACGCCTTCTAACTAAAGTTGACTCATCTCTAGTCCCATCATTATCAAGATTCATATAGCAAAACAAAGATTTAATAGGGGACACATCAATAACTTTTAGATCTTCATATTTATTATCATGGAAACTAGAAGAACACGCTTTCACAAAGCAATCTTTTTTAGCACTCATCCTAGCGGTTCTTTCTTTGCACTCATCAATGGAAATTCTCATAGCTTTGAGAGACTCATTGATATCATGCTTAGGTATAATAGATCTAAGTTTCAAAGAATCAACATCAAGAGAAATTATATCCACGTTCCTAGCCAACTCATCAATCTTAGACAATTTTTCTTCAACCAAAGCATTGAAACTCTTTTGCGAACTAATAAATTCTTTAATATTAGATTCAAAACAAGAGGGCATATTATTATCATTTCCATAATAATTGTTGTAGGAATTACCATAATTATTAGAGGAATTACTAGGAAACGGTCTAGGATTAAAATTACCTCTATATGCGTTATTACCAAAATTGTTCCTACCAACAAAATTCACATCCATAGATTCATTATTATTCTCAATCAAAGTAGACAAAGGCATATCATTAGGATTAGAAGTAACACTTTTATGAGCAAAAAATTTCATAGGTTCATCCATCTTTCCACTCAAAACATTGATTTATTCTATAGCATGCACCTTTTTATTAGTAGATCTTTCCGTATGCCATTGAAAATAATTAACCATAATATTATCTAGGAGTTTAGTAGCTTCTCCTAATGTGATTTCCATAAAAGTGCCTCCCGCGGCCGAATCTAAAAGATTTCTAGAAGAAAAGTTCAATCCGGCATAAATATTTTGTATAATCATCCAAAGATTCAAACCATGTGTAGGGCAATTACGTATCATCAATTTCATTCTCTCCCAAGCTTGTGCAACATGTTCATGATCAAGTTGCTTAAAATTCATAATATCGTTTCTAAGAGTGATGATCTTAGCAGGAGGAAAATACTTAGAGATAAAAGCACCTTTGCACTTATTCCATGAATCGATACTATTTTTAGGCAAAGACGAAAACCAAGTTTTAGCACGATCTCTAAGAGAAAAAGGGAACAGCTTCAGTTTAACAATATCGTTATCCGCATCTTTCTTCTTTTGCATATCACACAAATCATAAAAATTGTTTAGATGGGTTGCGGCATCTTCACTAGGAAGGTCGGAAAACGGATCTTTCATGACAAGATTCAGCAAGGCAGCATTAATTTCACAAGATTCAGCATCGGTAAGAGGAGCAATCGGAGTGCTAATAAAATCATTATTGTTGGTATTGGAAAAGTCACACAACTTAGTATTATCTTGTGCTATCGTGACGAGCAAGCAATCCAACACACAAGCAAACAAGAAACAAGCAAAAAGAGGCAATTGGAAAAGAGGAGGGGAACAGCAAAAGAGGGCGAATAAAATGGCAAGGGTGAAGTGGGGGAGAGGAAAACGAGAGGCAGATGGCAAATAATGTAATGCGAGTGATAAGAGTTTGTGATGGGTACTTGGTATGTCTTGACTTGTGCGTAGACCCCCGGCAACGGCGCCAGACATCCATCTTGCTACCTCTTGAGAACTGCATTGGTTTTCCCTTGAAGAGGAAAGGGTGATGCAGCAAAGTAGCATAAGTATTTCCCTCAGTTTTTGAGAACCAAGTTATCAATCCAGTAGGAGGCCACACGCAAGTCCCTCGTACCTACACAAACAAATAAGAACCTCGCAACCAACGCGATAAAAGGGTTGTCAATCCCTTCACGGTCACATACGACAGTGAGATCTGATAGAGATAATAATGATAAGATAAATATTTTTGGTATTTTTATGATATAGATTGAAAGTAAAGATTGCAAAATAAAATAGATTGGAAACTTATATGATGGATAATAGACCCGGGGGCCATAGGTTTCACTAGTGGCTTCTCTCAAGATAGCATAAGTATTATGGTGGGTGAACGAATAATTATGAGAATATCTAGGCATGATGATGTATATAGGCATCACGTCTGTGACATGAAGACTGACTCCTGCCTGCATCTACTACTATTACTCCACACAACGACTGCTATCCAGCATGCATCTAGACTATGAAGTTCATAAGAACAGAGTTACGCCTTAGGTAAGATGACATGATGTAGAGGGATAAACTCAAGCAATATGATATAAACCCCATCTTTTTATCCTCGATGGTAACAATACAATACGTGTCGTTTCCCTTTGTGTCACTAGGATCGAGCACCGCAAGATTGAACCCAAAGCTAAGCACTTCTCCCATTGCAAGAAAGATCAATCTAGTAGGCCAAACCAAACTGATAATTTGAAGAGACTTGCAAAGATAACCAATCATGCATAAAAGATTTCAGAGAAGAATCAAATATTGTTCATTGATAGACTTGATCATAAACCCACAATTCATCGGATCTCGAGAAACACACCACAAAAAGAGTTACATCGAATAGATATTCAAGAAGATCGAGGAGAACTTTGTATTGAGATTCAAAGAGAGAGAAGAAGCCATCTAGCTACTAGCTATGGACCCGAAGGTCTGAAGTAAACTACTCACACATCATCGGAGGGGTCATGGAGTTGATGTAGAGGCCCTCCGTGATCGATGCCCCCTCCGGCGGAGCTCCGGAAAAGGCCCTGGGATATCCCAGAGTACCCGTGTGATCATACTATAGTTTGCCACCCAGGCTCAAAGGGATCATAAGATCATTCATGCTAGAAACTTCTGTGTGCAGCCACAAGCCATTATGGGCTCTAGCATAGTTGAGTAAGTTGTGTGACCTCTTTCAGTGGTAGGCTAGGAGATGTAGGGGATGTAGGTGGTACTGTCTACCCAGAGTAAAGAGTTAATGCTTCTGAAAGACTGTGTCTCGGTCATCCGCTTCTCAAACACCATGTAGTGTGAGAAATCCAACGGAGGAGATCGAGTCTTATGGGGATATTGCCGAGTGGTTGATTGTTTGACCAAGGTAGCTCACTTTATCCCAATGAAAACCACCTATACAACCGCGAAGTTGGCCAAGATATATATGACCATGATCGTATGTCTGCATGGAGTTCCAAGGACCACCATATCAGATAGAGGGACACAGTTTACCTCGAAGTTTTGGAATCAGCTGCACCTGACTTTGAGTGCGAGGCTAGAGTTCAGTAAAGTCTTTCATCCGCAGACAGATGGACAGTAACATCAGATTTTGGAGGACATGTTGAGAGCTTCTGTGCTAGATTATGGATCTAGTTGGGATGATAATTTGCCTTACGCAGAGTTCTCATACAACAACAGTAACTAGGCTAGTTTGAAGATGGCACCTTTCGAAGCTTTGTATGGAAGAAGGTGCAGGACACCGTTAATGTGGGATGAAGTTGGAGACCGTCAGTTGTTTGGACCAGATTTAATTAAGGAGTCCAAAGAGAAGGTCAAGTTGATTCGAGATAGACTGAAGATAGCTCAGTCCAAACAGAAGAGTTATGCCGATACTAAACGCAAATAGGTAGTCTATGAAATTGGAGATCGAGCGTATATTCGTGTGTCACCAGTGCGAGGAGTTAAACGATTTGGAGTTAATGGAAAATTAGCCTTGAGATTTGTAGGACCATACCGAGTTCTGGAACGTATGGGAGAGGTTGCCTACAAGTTGGAGTTACCCGAAGGTTTGCTACGAGTTCAGGATATGTTCCACGTTTCCGAGCTAAAGAAGTGTCATGCTGAGATGGACGATATTCCTCTGAGAGACACAGTGCCCCTGGAAGCAATTCAGTTGGATAGTGATCTGACTTACGAGGAGAAACCCGTCAAGATTCTCGAGTTTTCCAGCCAAGTTACCCGCAGCAAGGTTATCAAGTTTTGCAAAGTTCAGTGGAACCACCATACTGAGGATGAAGCCACCTGGGAGCGAGAAGAAGACCTACGGAAAGACCACCCACACCTATTTTCTAGCCAACCCGAATCTCAAGGGCGAGATTCATCTTAAGGGGCGTAGGTTTGTAACATCCCAGTTTTCAATTTGGATGTTATACATAGGTCATCATATGCATATGATATTTTTAATTGCATTATGTTTGTGATCCTAGAAATCTTATGCAACTTAAGGACCCAAGGAGAGAGTTGGGGATTTCATTTATTTTCATATTTGACTTTTCTCAAATTTGAAAAGAAGGATCATTTGATTTTAATATTTTTTTCTCCAAATTATTTCCAATAATAAAAATAAAAGAGAGAAGATAATATGACTTCTTTTAAAAGAGAGCAATATTGGGGTAAAATTTTAAAATCAAATAAATGTTTATTTGGATTTTTTTGAGATTTTTTTGAATTAGAAAAATATGCATTTTTGAAAAATGCATTTTAGGCCAGGAAATTGTTCACTTTGTTCTAAATATTTTATTTAGATGGTGAAAATTGTTTTTGGCATTTTTAGATTTTTATTTATTTTTTATTAATATTTTTTTCTTCTATGGAATTTATTTTAAAGAAAAAAATCCGCCTGATTGGGCCAAAGGCCCAGCCTAGCCGGGCCGAAGCCCACAACGCCGCCGCCTTCCTCCCGTCGTCGTCGTGCATGGCACGGACATCGAGGACAGTCCGAGCCGGACTCTCGCTTGCGCAAGCCCCCTCCCCAAGCCGCGCCCCCCAGCCTCTTTAAATAGGGCCGAGGCCCTGCCGCCCTCTCCACCCCGCCATCGCACCACCGCCGCAGCCGCCGCCGCTCGCTGCCGTCGTCGCCTGTCGCCTCCCGCCGTAGCACGCGTCCCCGCCTTGCGCAACCGTCACCGGAAGCCACCGCCGCCCCGCCGAATCCTGCCGCCTCGCTGGAGCCGCCTGTCCAACCGAACCTCACTGCCGACCCCAGTTTTCTAGAACCGCTAAAAAAATCCGACAAAACCATCACACCGGTTTTTTTCGTTAGATCATTTAGTTTGGTTTTTTTGTTTAGCTAATTAGCGAACGTTCACCCGAACGACCCTGTTAGCGAACACGTTCGTCCGTTTGTCTCTTATAGAGAACGTTCATTCGTTAGTGTTTTTCTTTTTATTTTATTTTTCTGCCAGGGACCTATCCGTGATTATTATTTTTATCCTAGATTAGCCCCCGATCTTCAAACGCTCGCAACTTTTTAACCGTTTGTCCAAATCCAGTGAAACAAATTCCAAAATCTTCATCTCAAACCCCTCTTTTTAGTTAACCAACTTGAACATAATTTTGAAAATTTAAAATTTGGTTGCAAGCAGATTTAAATTTGAACTTCTTTTGACCGCAGTTTGAGTTTCGTAGCTCCGATACGATCGATTCTTTTTGCAAATCGAAGCTTTTCAGTTGAACTCTTAGTTTCGATCTTTTTATTTGAGTTTTACCCTTGCATCTATGCTTGTGTGCTTATGTATGGTATTTTTTGTTTGCGATAGAATTTCCGGAGCGCGAAGCGTGCTACTACGAGTCACTAGGGTGTTCAGATCGTCAGTAAGGCAAGTAACACTTTGATCATACCCCTTATTATCCATCTTTTATGCATTATTTCAATCCTCGAACACTGCAAGGTTAGGACTTGAATATTTGTGGGTACTGGGAAGTAGTGATGAGGTAGTACCTATCGCCCTTATTTTCAAACCCTGGGTGTTACTTCTACGTTATGCTTATACTGCTATGCTATGCTCGTAGACATAGTTTGGTTGAGTGATCCATGACAGATGTGAGAGTTTAATTAATGGTTAAACTTAGGGTGGCTACTTTAACACACATCTGGGTGGATTGGTTGAGGCACCCTGGAGCACCCAGTGGTTGTCTGGGCACCTGGAGCAATCTAGTGTTGTCTTGGGATATCCCGGAGTACCCGTGTGATCATCCTACGGTTTGCCACCCAGGCCCAAAGGGATCATATGATCATTCATGCTGGAAACTTCCGTGTGCAGCCACAAGCCATTATGGGCTCGGGCATAGTTGATTAAGTTGTGTGACCTCTTTCAATGCTAGGCTAGCAGATCTAGGGGATGTAGGTGGTACTGTCTAGCCAAAGTAAAGAGTTAATGCTTCTGAAAGACTGTGTCTCGGTCATCCACTTCTCAAACACCAAGTACTGCGAGAAATCCAATAGAGGAGATCGGTTCTTGTAGGGATATTGACGAGTGGTTGATCGCTTGACCAAGGTAGCTCACTTTATCCCAATGAAAACCACCTATACAAGCTCGAAGTTGGCCAAGATATATATGACCAGGATCGTATGTCTGCATGGAGTTCCAAGGACCATCGTATCCGATAGAGGGACACAGTTTACCTTGAAGTTTTGGAATCAGCTGCACCAGACTTTGGGTACCAGGCTAGAGTTCAGTACAACTTTTCATCCATAGACAGATGGACAGACCAAGAGTCAATCCAATTTTGGAGGACATGTTGAGAGCTTGTGCGCTAGATTATGGATCTAGTTGGGATGATAATTTGCCTTACACGGAGTTCTCATACAACAACAGTAACCAGGCTAGTTTGAAGATGGCACCTTTCGAAGTTTTGTTTGGAAGAAGGTGCAGGACACCGTTAATATGGGATGAAGTTGGAGACCGTCAGTTTTTTGGACCAGATTTAATTAAGGAGTCCGAAGAGAAGGTCAAGTTGATTCGAGATAGACTGAAGATAACTCAGTCTAGACAGAAGAGTTATGCCGATACTAAATGCAAAGAGGTAGTCTATGAAATTGGAGACCGAGCCTATCTTCGTGTGTCACCACTACAAGGAGTTAAACGATTTGGAGTTAAGGGAAAATTAGCCTCGAGATTTGTAGGACCATACCGAGTTCTGGAACGTATGGGAGATCTTGCCTACAAGTTCGAGTTACCTGAAGGTTTGTCAGGAGTTCACGATGTGTTTCACGTTTCCCAGCTGAAGAAGTGTCATGCTGCGATGGCTGATATTCCTATGAGAGACACAGTGCCCCTGGAAGCAATTCAGTTGGATAGTGATCTAACTTACGAGGAGAAGCTCGTCAAGATTCTCGAGTTTGCCAGCCGAGTTTGCCGCAGCAAGGTTATCAAGTTTTGCAAATCGAAGCTCTTCAGTTGAACCCTTAGTTTGGATCTTTTTATTTGAGTTTTACCCTTGCATCTATGCTGGTGTGCTTATGTATGCTATTGTCTGATTGCGATAGAATTTCTGGAGTGCGAAGTGTGCTACTATGAGTCACTAAGTTTTTCAGATCGTCAGTAAGGCAAGTAACACGTTGATCATACACTTTATTACCCAGCTTTTATGCATTAGTTTCAATCCTCAAACATTGCATGGTTAGGACTTGAATATTTGTGGGTAGTGGGAAGTAGTGATGAGGTAGTACCTATCGCCTTTATTTTCAAACCCTGGGAGTTACTTCTACGTTATGCTTATACTGCTATGCTCTGCTCGTAGACATGGTTTGGTTAAGTGATCCATGACAGATGTGAGAGTTTAATTAATGGTTAAATTTATGGTGGCTACTTTAACACACATCTGGGTGGATTGGTTGAGGCACCCTGGAGCACCCAGTGGTTGTCTGGGCACCTGGAGCAATCCAGTGTTGTCCTGGGATATCCCGGAGTACCCGTGTGATCATCCTACAGTTTGCCACCCAGGCTCAAAGGGATTATAGGATCATTCATGCTAGAAATTTCCGTGTGCATACACAAGCCATTATGGGCTCCGGCATAGTTGAGTAAGTTGTGTGACCTCTTTCAGTGGTAGGCTAGCAGATGTAGGGGATGTAGGTGGTACTATCTACCCAGAGTAAAGAGTTAATGCTTCTGAAAGACTATGTCTCGGTCATCCGCTTCTCAAACACCATGTAGTGCGAGAAATCCAACGGAGGAGATCGAGTCTTGTGGGGATATTGCCGAGTGGTTGATCGCTTGATCAAGGTAGCTCACTTTATCCCAATGAAAACCACATATACAAGCGTGAAGTTGGCCAAGATATATATGACTAGGATCGTATGTCTGCATGGAGTTCCAAGGACCGTCGTATCAGATAGAGGGACACATTTTACCTCAAAGTTTTGGAATCAACTGCACCAGAGTTTGGGTACCAGGCTAGAGTTCAGTACATCATTTCATCCACAGACAGATGGACAGACCGAGAGTCAATCAGATTCTGGAGGACATGTTGAGAGCTTGTGCGCTAAATTATGGATCTAGTTGGGATGATAATTTGCCTTACGTAGAGTTCTCAAACGACAACAGTTACCAGGCTAGTTTGAATATGGCACCTTTCGATGATTTGTATGGAAGAAGGTGCAGGGCACCGTTAATGTGGGATGAAGTTGGAGACCGTCAGTTGTTTGGACCAGATTTAATTAAGGAGTCCAAAGAGAAGGTCAAGTTCATTCGATATAGACTGAAGATAGCTCAGTCCAGACAGAAGAGTTATGCCGATACTAAACGCAAAGGGGTAGTCTATGAAATTGGAGACCGAGCGTATCTTCGTGTGTCACCACTGCGAGGAGTTAACGATTTGGAGTTAAGGGAAAAGTAGCCCCGAGATGTGTAGGACCATACCGAGTTCTGGAATGTATGGGAGAAGTTGCGTACAAGTTGGAGTTACCCGAAGGTTTGTCAGGAGTTCATGATGTGTTTCACGTTTCCCAGCTGAAGAAGTGTCATGCTAAGATGGCCGATATTCCTCTAAGAGACATAGTGCCCCCGGAAGCAATTCAGTTGGATAGTGATATGACTTACGAGGAGAAACCCGTCAAGATTCTCGAGTTTGCCAGCCATGTTACCCGCAGTAAGGTTATCAAGTTTTGTGAAGTTCAGTGGAACCACCATACTGAGGATGAAGCCACCTGGGAGCGAGAAGAAGACCTACGGAAAGACCACCCACACCTATTTTCTAGCCAACCCGAATCTCGATTGCGAGATTCATCTTAAGGGGGGTAAGTCTGTAACATCCCAATTTTCAATTTGGATGTTATACATAGGTCATCATATGCATATGATATTTTAATTGCATTATGTTTGTGATCCTAGAAATCTTATGCAACTCAAGGCCCCAAGGAAAGAGTTGGGGATTTCATTTATTTTACTATTTGACTTTTCTCAAATTTGAAAAGAGGGATCATTTTGATTTTAATATATTTTTTCTCCAAATTATTTCCAATAATAAAAATAAAAGAGAGAAGATAATATGACTTCTTCAAAAAGAGAGGAATATTGGAGGTAAAATTTTAAAATAAAATAAATGTTTTATTAGGATTTTATTTGATACTTTTTTATGAATTACAAAAATATGCATTTTTGGAAATTGCATTTTTAGGCCAGAAAAATGTTCACTTTGTTCTAAATGTTTTATTTAGACGTTAAAAATTGTTTTTGGCATTTTTAGATTTTTTTTAATATTTTATTAGGATTTTTTTCTTCTATGGAATTTATTTAAGAAAATCCGCCCGAGTGGGCTAAAGGCCCAGCCTAGCCGGGCTGAAGCCCACAGCGCCGCCGCCTTCCTCCCGTCGCCACCGTGTGTAGCACGGACGACGAGGAGAGTCCGACCTGTACTCTCGTCGCATCGGCCCCCTTCCCAAGCGGCGCCCCCCGACCTCTTTAAATAGCGTCGAGGCCCCCTGCCCTCTCCACCCCGCCATCGCACCACCGCCACAGCCGCCGCCGCGAGCCCGCGCCGCCGCTCGCTGCAGCCACCACCACCTTGCGCCACCGTCGCCGGAAGCCGCCGCCGAATCCCGCCGCCTCGCCGGAGCCGCTCGTCCCGCCGGACCTCGCCGACGACCTCGGTTTTTTAGAACCGGTAAAAAACCGACAAAACCGTCACCCAGATTTTTTTCGTTAGATCGTTTAGTTTGGTTTTTTTTATTTCGCTAATTAGCGAACGTTCACCCGGACGTCCTGTTAGCGAACACGTTCGTCCGTTTGTCTCTGATAGCGAACATTCGTTCATTAGTGTTTTTCTTTTTATTTTATTTTTCTGCCAGGGACCTATCCGCGATTTTTTATCGGAGATTAGCCCCTGATCTTCAAACGTTCGGAACTTTTTAACTGTTTGTCCAAATCCAGTGAAACCAACGCCAAAATCTTTGTGTCGAACCCCTCTTTCCAGTTAACCAACTTGAACATAATTTTTACAATTTAAAATTTGGTTGTAAGAAGATTTGAATTTGAACTTCTTTTGACCGCAGTTTGAGTTTCATAGCTCTGATTTGATCGATTATTTTTGCAAATCGAAGCTCTTCAGCTGAACTCTCAGTTTGGATCTTTTCATTTGAGTTTTACCCTTGCATGTATGCTTGTATGCTTATGTATGCTACTATGAGTCACTAGGGTTTTCAGATCGTCCGTAAGGCAAGTAACAATTTGATCATACCCCTTATTACCCAGCTTTTATGCATTAGTTTCAATCCTCAAACACCGCATGGTTAGGACTTGAATATTTGTGGGTACTAGGAAGTAGTGATGAGGCAGTACCTATCGCCCTTATTTTCAAACCCTGGGAGGTACTTCTAGGTTATGCTTCTACTTCTATGATATGCTCGTAGACGTGGTTTGGTTGAGTGGTCCATGACAGATGTGAGATTTTAATTAATGGTTAAACTTATGGTGGCTACTTTCACACACATCTGGGTGGATTGGTTGAGGCACCCTGGAGCACCCAGTGGTTGTCTGGGCACCTGGAGCAATCCAGTGTTGTCCTACGATATCCCGGAGTACCCGTGTGATCATCCTTTGGTTTGCCACCCAGGCTCAAAGGGATCATAAGATCATTCATGCTAGAAACTTTTGTGTGCAGCCACAAGCCATTATGGGCTCTGGCATAGTTGAGTAAGTTGTGTGACCTCTTTCAGTGGTAGGCTAGGAGATGTAGGGGATGTAGTGCTTCTGAAAGACTGTGTCTCGGTCATCCGCTTCTCAAACACCATGTAGTGCGAGAAATCCAACGGAGGAGATCGAGTCTTGTGGGGAATAGTGTGCAAACCTCTACGGAGTGTATAAATTAATCATGGTTAGCCGTGTCCCCGGTTATGGACATCTTGAGTATCTGGTACTTGAATTATTGATTTCATCTCATCACTCTATTAATTAATTTGTTGGGTTGATGATTACTTAATTTGGGATTGAGTTGGAGGAACCTTCTCAATGTTTTCAGCAAACTTTGTAGTTAAGTAAAACATATTCCTTTGTAGTAGGGAAAAATTGGCTTTGCGCAACACAATAACCATAGAGCCTCCACCAGCCAAATATGCATATAGTTATAGTTGCTACATGTTCATTGCCCTACAGTGTTATTTTGCCAGCATATTCCATGTGCTGACCCATTTCGAGCTGCAACGTATTATGTTGCAGACTTTTTAGACGAAGAGTAAGGTGCGCTAGGTCATTTTCTTGCACTTAGCTATGTCGTTGGAGTTGATGGACTCATTTTAGGACTCATTTTACCTTCGAAGCCTTCCGTTGTTATCTTCATTAGATGGCCTTTAGCCATATTATTGTAACTAGCACAAATGCCCATGCCTTGCAACAAGAGAAAACTTTGACGTGGAATCAAATTTAATGAGAGTTGTAAAATGTGGCACATTTTACAAATCTGCTCGGTGCGCCACTTTGGACAAATCCGAATTTTTTATAATCATCAAAATGATCCTGTTTTTTTATTTCGACTTCTTGGTTTTATTTCTTTTTGTAACGGAAAAAATCATAGGTTGTTTAAATAAACATTGTGCATTTTTAAAATTTGAACTTCAAGGTTTTTTTATAAAATCGTGGAAATCCCTTTTTTATTCTAGCAACCTAAAACAAAAGTTCTAGCAAACTAAAAATGCACACATAATAATTAAAACACCATTGTCAGCAACTTGAAATTTTTTTCATGAATCCCTTGGTGTCTCTTTTTGCGCAGCCATTTTTATTGACCTTCTCTAGGATGCGATCCTGAACTTTTCAAAAAGAAAATTGTAAGTGAATTCCCTCTGGTTACTTTGTCAAACAAATCGTCAAAAGAACAATTTTTTAATGATGCTTTTGTGTTTTTGTTTTTTCTGAGCTTTGACTTTGCATTCTATATGTCAGAATAGTTGGCATAACTATAGTCTGCTGATCTATTTTCCACCATGTATATTTTCTAAATCTAAAATCATATTGGTCAACGTGGCCATAACTCAACCTCTTTTGGGCCCAACTTATCTCTTCTCACCCATGGCCCAGCTTAAATCAATATGTTTTGAAGCTAGCAGCTGCTACACACATAGGGTGATTAAGGCCACTAATTGTCTGCACATCAACTTGAGATTTTTTGCCTAAACAAAAGATGATCTCTTAGCACAATATATCTCATCATGTTTTTAGGAATAACTAGTTATTGAAGATAAGGCTAAGAGATGACCCATTGTAGACATACTTTTTTTATATCTCTGAATCACATGCAAGACTTAAGATAAGACTATCTTATCAACCATTGTACATGCCCTTATATACACGCGAGAATCAGACTAACATTCTTAAGTTTTGCGTCATAACTATGAAACAATATCCTAATATCCCACAAGTATGTATGTGAACTCACTAAGTAATCGGATTTCTTTTGCATGGTTTGTATGGATCTAGGGGTGAAATATGAGGTACTCGGGTGCATAGCATCAAGTATGAGGTCTAACCGGTCGGGCACATCCGGAGGCGTTTGAGGGGTCGGATTTGGTGTCGGCTGCCGTAGACGCTCTAAACCTCATGGCTGGCTAATCGGTCATGTACCCTTGTTCTCTACCTGCCATTGTGATGCACGTCAGATGGCCGTGCTAGTCCATCTAAAAAAAGGGGAAGATGTCTGCTTTCTAGGGTACGGAGTGAGCGAAGGTTAGCTATATTATCTTCTTCCCATCCAACGCACGCGTTGTGGCTCTCGACATCGGCAGCGAGCTAGCTACTCGATGGCGAGCACGTACACATATAAGGTTACTCGGATCGGGTGATGCATGCTAGCTAGTGTAGGAAGCAGCTTGCGTTTAATTTGATGCGCCGTAGTATAGAAACAAAACGGTGATCAAACACATGGTGATGAGCGGTGTTTGCTCGTTGCGCTGCTCGATCGTCATGTACGTACAGTACATGCTGGTGGAAGCCGTGCGTTGGACGGGCCGGGGCCGATGTGCCAGACGGCAGAGGCTCACACGTGGACGTCGCAGGCGGCGGCCGTGAGAGCGCTGACGCCGGTAAGCTCCAGCTTGAAGCTCGGTCCGTCCTAGGAGAGCAGCCGAGGTGGGTGTCGCGCGTTGGTGGTGAGGACCTCGAAGATGGCGCCATCGAGGGCGAGGACTTCGACGGTGACGTGGCCGATCGAGGACCAACACCAGCATGTTCCTCTCCTTCCTGCCGGCCACCTTCTGGAGGCCATAGGCGGTGATGGGCTGGCGCCAGCGGGCTCGTTGATGAAGCGGCCGGCCGGCGTCCTTGGTGGCCTGTCGCTGCGGCCGGGTCATTGAAGAAGGCTGGCATGCATGCATGGTGATCTATCACAGCATCTCAGAGCTTGAGCGCCTTCGAGGTAAGCCTCGGCCATCTCTCCTTGATCCTGGTGAGGACGGACGATCGCACTCACCTCCTCCCTCCGCCTCCGGGTTGAGGTTGAGCGGCCGGAAGGACGTAGCCGGCCTTGGCCTCCACCTGGACGATGATGACGACCTTGAACGGCAGCTAGCTAGTAGCTTCATGCATATCCCGCTAGCTGCACCTCGGCGTTGTAGACGTTGCCGCAGGGGGCGGGTTGGTGGCCCTCGCCGGAGTCGGTGAAGGCGCCCCGGGCAGGAGGGGGTGATGAGCTAGGTTTGCCCTAGTCGTTGGCGACGATGTCAACACGTGTGGCCATTCTGGTACACGGCCACGTACACGCAGACGCAGAAGTAGGTGGTGCCCAGGGCCCTAGGCCAGGTCGATGTTGATCACCAGCCGGAGCCCTTCTCCTTGGCAGTCGCTGATCGAGGGAGCTGGCGATGTCAGCGGCCGCTTGTGTTGTGGTTGTGGATGATGCGATGGACGCAGGAAGAGTAGGCCTGGTCCGTCCAACAGCTATCTTCCTTGGGTTGGCAATGTAACGACAGAACGACCGCAGAGCAATAGTACCATCTCGGATTTTTTCTTATAATATGGCTCTCTTTGCTTGTTTGTTGGTGCAGCTACTCTTTTATAGGTAATCTCGTGGTTGATCCTGTTTAACTACAACTGCATAGCTCTTCTATACAGCGGACATGGACATCGTGACTTGATGGTCAAACTCCATGATGGCTGGGACATGATTGTGGGCATGCATGGCTCTTGGCTTTATATAATTAAGTTGCTCTTCTCGCAGGGAGAGCCATGCATGTCCCCCGAGTCCTTCTTTTATTGTCCGTCTCTTTTTTCCACTGGCTGCTTGATTCTCGTACAACTAGACGGCCTAGCACAGGCAATACATGGCGTGATTGGTTGTAGGCCAAGAGATGGAAAGAAACATCATGGGTTTGATCCCCACCAGACCAATAATTTTTTCCTCGTGTAGAGGCCCATCAGGACTGTGTTTGGTTGGTTTGTTTGATGGGCTGAGCCCGCACTAGCTGGTTGTGGCGTATCAGGTTTCGTTTGGACAGTATCGCACTAAGTTTTTGACGGTAAGAAGCAATAATACCACCTCGGATGTAGAAAATAATATAGGTGAAAAAATTGAAAGCGTAAATTCACGGGAAGAAGCGTACTGTGACAGTGAACCCATGGAGTCAATCTATTCTTTATTATTAAATTAGGGATAGATAAGTACTCTTTTTTTGAGACATTCGATATAATAAATGTGTGATTGAACTCTGTTATAAAATCCTTCAAGTACTGTGTGTGTCAGCATTACCGATCCAGGGATGACACTTATACACAGAGATTTGACCACTTGAGGTCGGATCGCTACACACTCCTTATTCCAAAATCCATCAAATTTTTACCCAAAAACTTGAAAACTTCACAACACAAAACTCAACAAAAAATCTCATGAGCTCCGTTAGTATAAGAAAACAAACCACCACTTTAAGGTATTGTAATGAACTCATTCTTTATTTGTATTTGTGTTAAACCTACTGTATTCCAACTTCTCTATGGTTCATACCCTCCGATACTATCCATAGATTCATCAAAATAAGCAAACAACACACGAAAAACAGAATCTGTCAAAAATAGAACAATCTGCAGTAATCTGTAGTTTTTGAATACTTTTGTAACTCCAAAAATCTTGAAAAATTAGGACGTCCTAAAGAGTTTATATATTGATCTACTGCAGCTTGAATAGGTATTTTATCGCTCTCTGGTAAAAAAGTAAAATTATTCTCGTGAGCGCATACTTTCTGTTTTTTTCAGCAAGATCAAATAACAATCACCCAATAAGACCCTAAAGGATTTACTTGGCACAAACACTAATTGAAACATTAAAAACATAATCATAACAGAGGATAGATGATTTATTTATTACTAAACAGGAACAATAGACAAGGAACAAAAATAAAATTGGGTTGCCTCCGAACAAGCGCTATCGTTTAACGCCCCAAGCTAGGCATAAAAACAAGAATAGATTTAGGTATTGCCATCTTTGGTGTTGGGAAATAAAAGAGAAAAATTCTTGTCTATAACATTTATCTTTCTATTTGGAGAAAGCACGTGACCATTAATGGTGGAAGAAAGATTAAGCACGCTACAGAAATTTGCATCTAAGCTAGCCTTCATCTCTTTGATAATTTCATTTTGATAAAAGCACAAGAGAGAGGTGGATTCAACCTTCTCATTCATGGGGTGCCCAAATATAGTTTTCATCTTTTCATAGGTATCGATGGAATCCCCCTCAAGAAAACCTTCTTCAAAGATAGAATATAAAACTTGCTTGAAAGAAGAGGGCAAGCCAACATAAAAGCTTTTCAAGTATATCTCAATTTGATATTGGGGTACATAGCTGGCTCGGATCCTTAACAGTCTATCCCAAGCATCTTTCAAAGATTCATCAAGAAAATAATGAAAGATTCCGGGGTCATCTTCATCAAAATTAACTAAACTCTCATTGACAACCCCGGTAGGTCTTTCCATAGCATCATTATTTTTGAGCTTAGAAAGGATGGAGGGACTGTCCAAAGTAAAACCCGGGAGAGGGTCCCTAGCCCTTTTTGATTCAGCCATGGTGAAAGAAAGGCAAACGGGAAAGAGGCGAAGAAAAACGGCAAAGGTGAAGTGGGGGAGAGGAAAACAAGAGGCGAATGGCAAATAATGTAATACGAGGGATAAGAGTTTGTGGTGCGTACTTGGTATGTATTGACTTGAGCATAGATCTCCCCGACAATGGCGCCAAAAATCCTTCTTGCTACCTCTTGAGCATGCATTGGTTTTCCCTTGAAGAGGAAAGGGCGATGCAACAAAGTAGTGTAAGTATTTCCCTCAGTTTTTGAGAACCAAGGTATCAATCCAGTAGGAGACTACACGCAAATCGCCTAGTATCTGCACAAACAAATAAGAACCTTGCAACCAACGCGATAAAGGGTTGTCAATCCCTTCACGACCACTTGCAAAAGTGAGATCTGATAAAGATAATAAGATAAATATTTTTGGTATTTTTGTTGTATAGATTCAAGAGTAAAGATTGCAAAATAAATCTAAACTAGAATTATAGACCGGAAACTTATATGATGTAAAGTAGACCCGGGGGCCATAGGTTACACTAGTGGCTTCTCTCAAGATAACATATATTAAATATTCAAAAAAAGATAACATATATTATGGTGGGTGAACAAATTACTGTCGAGCAATTGATAGAAAAGTGAATAGTTGTGAGAATATCTAGGCATGATCATGAACATAGGCATCACGTCCATGTCAAGTAGACTGAAATGATTCTGCATCTACTACTATTACTCCACACATCGACCGCTATCCAGCATGCATCTAGAGTATTAAGTTCATAACAGAGTAACGCATTAGGCAAGATGACATGATGTAGAGGGATAAACTCAAGAAATATGATATAAACCCCATCTTTTTATCCTCGATGGAAACAATACAATACATGTCGGTTCCCTTTCTGTCACTGGGATCGAGCACTACAAGATTGAACCCAAAGCTAATCACCTCTCCCATTGCAAGAAAGATCAATCTAGTAGGCCAAACTAAACCGATAATTCGAAGAGACTTGCAAAGATATCAAATCATGCATATAATAATTCAGAGAAGAATCAAATATTGTTCATAGATAATCTTGATCATAAACCCACAATTCATCGGATCTCGGCAAACACACCGCAAAAGTATTACATCGAATAGATCTCCAAGAGCATCGAGGAGAACTTTGTATTGAGAATCAAAGAGAGAGAGAGAGAGAAGAAGCCATCTAGCTAATAACTATGGACCCGAAGGTCTGTGGTAAACTACTCAAACATCATCGGAGAGGCTATGGTGTTGATGTAGACGCCCTCTGTGATCGAATCCCCCTCCGGCAGATCGCCAGAAAAGGTCCCCAGATGGGAACTCACGGGTACAGAAGGTTGCGGCGGTGGAAAAGTGGTTTCGTGGCTCCCCTGGATGTTTTCAGGGTATAAGAGTATACATAAGAGAAAGAAGTAGGTTGGTGGAGCTCCATGGGGCCCATGAGGGTGGGGCACGCCTCCCTACCTCGTGGCCACCTTGTTGCTTCCTTGACCTCCACTCCAAGTCTCCTGGATTGCGTTTGTTCCAAAAAAGATCCTCTCGAAGGTTTCGTTCCGTTTGGATTCCGTTTGATATTCCTTTTCTGCAAAACACTAAAATAGGCAAAAAAACTGCAATTTGCACTGGGCCCTCGGTTAATAGGTTAGTCCCAAAATAATATAAAAGTGCATAATAAATCCCATTAAACATCCAAAACAGATAATATAATAGCATGGAACAATCAAAAATTATATATACGTTGGAGACGTATCACCGCCATCATCACCAACTTTCTCCCGCTCTATGCAGCGGTGTAACACCTCTTCTACCCATTGTAATCTCTACGTAAACATGGTGCTTAATGATGTATATTATTATCGAATGATGTATGGCCATCCTACGATGTTTGAGTAGATTCATTTTGTACTATGGGTTGATCAATGATCGTGATTAGTTTGAGTTGTATGTTTTATTCTGGTGTTGTCCTACGTTGCCCACCGTGACGCGCAAGCGTGTGGGATTACCGCTGTAGGGTGTTGCAATACATTCATAATTTGCTTGTAGTGGGTTGTGTGAGTGATAGAAACACAAACCCGGGTAAGGGGGTTGTTGCGTATGGGAGTAAAGAGGAATTGTTAGTTAATGATATTGTTGGGTTTTACCTTAATGATCTTTAGTAGTTGTGAATTCTTTCTAGAGCTCCAATAATAAATGCATATGATCCAAGTATCTAAAGTATGTTAGCCCATGCCTCTCCCTCACATAAAATTTCAATAATGATTACTGATCTAGTTATAAATTGCCTAGGGACAAATCCTTCTCTTGTGTTACAAAATGATTTCTACTAAATAGCTAACTTTTATTATCTTGCAAAGCACTCCTAGTTTTATTGTTGCAAAGTAGTTCTAGCATTACACCTACAAACTACTTCTAGTTTTATTCTTATTCTAGGTAAAGCGAATGTTATGTGTGGGTAGAGTTGTATCATTGGTCGATAGAACTTGAAGAGAATATGAATTCTACCTTTAGCTCCTCATTGGGTTCGGCACTCTTATTTATCGAAAAAGCTACAATTAACCTCCTACACTTGTGGGTTATCCTGGCGCCCTAGAGGGCATCAATATTTGTTGATGGGAATTGGGACTATGAGGCGGCGACGAATGAACCTAATTATTTAAATTAACACGCATGGATAACACATGAGTTAAGGCTAATTTAAATGAAATATAATTGTCTATTAATTACTAATTTTTAGGATACCTTTGCCTTAGACAAAGTTAGTTTTGCCCTTGGCCATAAACGTGATCCAATTCGTTTTGCATGTTTGATCAACCATGTAGTAGGCATTGGTTGTATCATGTATTAGGATGGACCATAAAATCTTGAAATTGGCTTTTGCCCCGCTTTATAGATAAAGTAATAGTCCATACAACCAGCATCCAAACTTCATATTAAGTATGACGGTTGGGACATGATGACCCACATGTATAGGGGATCAATCATAGTCCTTTAGATAATTAAGAGTGTCGAACCCAACGAGGAGCAGAAGCAAATGACAAGCGGTTTTCCACAAAGTGTTTTCTGCAAGCACTGAAATTACCGATAACAGATAGTTTGGTGGCAAGGTAATTCGTAACGAGTAATAACTAACAAGTGTAACAAAGGTGCAGCAAGGTGGCCCAATCCTTTTTATTGCAAAGGACAAGCCTGGATGAACTCTTATATAAAGCAAAGCGCTACTTTGATGAATTATAGTTTGATGAATTATCGTCAAGTTAATTTTCATCATGATCATATGACTCGCGTTCACTACTTTGATAATATGATATGTGGGTGAACCGGTGCTTGGGTGTTGTCCTTAATTGGAGAAGCCTCCTACTTATGATTAACCCCTCTCGCAAGCATCTGCAACTACGAAAGAAGAATTAAGATAAATCTAACCATAGCATGAAACATGTGGATCCAAATCAGCCCCTTACGAAGCAACGCATAAACTAGGTTTAATCTTCTATCACTCTAGCAACCCATCATCTACTTATTACTACCCAATGACTTCCTTGGGCCCAAATCATGGTGAAGCATCATGTAGTCGACGTTCACATAATACCACTAGAGGAAAGACAACATACATCTCATGAAAATATCGAACGAATAGCAAATTGACATGATTACTTATAACAAAACTTCTTCCATGTCCTCAGGGACAAAAGTAAGTACTCACAAAGCATGTTTGTGTTCAAGATCAAAGGGGTAATAAATATCATTAAGGATATGAACATATGATCTTCCACCAAATAAACCAAGTAGCATCAACTATGAAGAGTAATCAACACTACTAGCAACCCACGGGTACCAATGTGAGGTTTTGATGAAAAGACTGAATACAAGAGATGAATTAGGGTTTGAGAGGAGATGGTTCTAGTGAATATGTTGATGAGTATTGGTCCGCCCACGATGAGAGGATCGTTGGTGATGACGATGGCTTCGATTTCCCCTCCCGGAGGGAAGTTTTCCCGGCAGAATCGCTCCGCCGGAGCCCCAGATTGCTTCTACCCAGGTTCCGCCTCATGACAGCAACGCTTCGTCTCGAAAGCCTTCTTATGATTTTTTCTAGGTCAAAACCCTTCATATAGCAGAAGATGGATACTGGGACTGGCCATGGGGGTCACAAACTCAAGGGGCACACCCTGGGAGTAGGGAGCACCCCCAGGCTTGTGGCCACCTAGTGGGTCCCCATCTGATCTTTCTTTGCCCAATATTTTTAATATATTCCAAAACAATTCTCCGTAAAGTTTTAGGACATTTGGAGTTGTGCAGAATAGGTATCTCTTATTTGCTCCTTTCCAATCTAGAATTCCAGCTGCCGGCATTCTCCCTCTTCATGTAAATCTTGTAAAATAAGAGAGAGAGAGAGAGAGAGAGAGAAGGCATAAGAATCGTATCCTAAAGTGTAATAACAGACCATAATGCAATAAATATCAACATAAAAGCATGATACAAAATGGACGTATCAACTCCCCGAAGCTTAGACCTCGCTTGTCCTCAAGCGAAAGCCGAAATCGATAATCATGACCACATGTTTAGAGATAGAGGTGTCGATAAAACAAAATATGGACATGAGGGCATCGTGATCATCTTTAGAATAGCAATATATTCACTACTGCAGGATGCTGCTAACGTGACACTACGATCAGGGATCCTTTCGCGAAACTGTGTGCGATGCATTAATCACAAACGACGATGTAAAAAACCTTCAAAAAAGGTGCAAAATGTTTACGATAGAGGATGCATCAAACACGGTTCAGATTCTAGTTACGTGTGCGATGCAGGGCATACGGTTCAGTTCAATGAACTATTTGCAATGAGGAGGAACAAAAGAAACAGGCAGCCAGATGAAGGTCTGTGCGATATACAGCATACCGTTGATATGCCTCCGTCGTATCTACTTTTCCAAACATGTTTTCCCTTGTTTTGGACTCCAACTTGCATGATTTGAATGGAACTAACCCGGACTGACGTTGTTTTCAGCAGAATTGCCATGGTGTTATTTTTGTGCAGAAATAAAAGTTCTTGGAATGACCTGAAAATCAAAGGAGATTATTTTTGGAATATATAAAAATACTGGAAGAATAATCCACGTCAGCGGGCCCACAGCCTGTCCACGAGGGTGGGCGCGCCCCCCTACCTCGTGGGCCCCCTGACGCTCCACCGACCTCAACTCCAACTCCATATATTTGTGTTCGGGGAGAAAAAAATCAGAGAGAAGGATTCATCGCGTTTTACGATACGGAGCCGCCGCCAAGCCCTAAACTCTCTCGGGAGGGCTGATCTGGAGTCCGTTCGTGGCTCCGGAGAGGAGAATCCGTCGCCATCGTCATCATCAACCTTTCTCCATCACCAATTTCATGATGCTCACCGCCGTGCGTGAGTAATTCCATCGTAGGCTGATACGTCTCCAATGTATCTATAATTTTTGATTGTTCCATGCTATTATATTACCAACCTTGGATGTTTTAGATGCATTTATATGCTATTTTATATGATTTTTGGGACTAACCTATTAACCTAGAGCCCAGTGCCAGTTTCTATTTTTTCCTTGTTTTAGAGTATCGCTGAAAAGGAAAATCAAACGGAGTCCTTGTAACGCCCTCGATGCGGCTATATCTCCCACGTGTCGAAGCACGACTTAGAGGCATAACCTCATTGAAAGCAATGTTGCAAGTGAGGTAATCTTCACACAACCCATGTATTACATAAGGGAAAGAGATACATAGTTGGCTTACAATCGCCACTTCACACAATACATGAAAAAAGCATTACATCATGCAGATACACACAAGGTCCGACTACGGAACCGAAATAAAAGAAGACTACCCCAAATGCTACACAGAACCCCGATCGTCCCGGCTGGGCTCCACTACTGATCAACTAAAACGAAACAACACAAAGGACAAGATCTTCATCAAGCTCCTCCTTGAGCTTGGTGTCGTCACCTGCTCGGTAACATCGGCACCTGCAAACTGGTTTTGGAAGTATCGGTGAGTCACGGGGACTCAGCAATCTCACATCCTCGCGATCAATACTATTTAAGCTTATAGGGAGGTAAAAGGTATGAGGTGGAGCTGCAGCAAGCGACTAGCATATATGGTGGCTAACTTATACGCAAAAGAGAGCAAGAAGAGAAGGCAAAAGCACGGTCGAACAACTATGATTAAGAAGTGATCCTAGAACAACCTAAGTCAAGCATAACTCCAACACCATGTTCACTTCCCGGACCCCGCTGAGAAGAGACCATCATGGTAACACACACGGTTGATGTATTTTAATTAAGGTCAACTTTAGGTTTTCTACAACCATACATTAACTAATTCCCATCTGCCCATAACCGCGGGCACGGCTTTTGAAAGTTCAAATCCTTGCATGGGTGTCCCAACTTAGCCCATCACAAGCTCTCACGGTCAATGAAGGATGTTCCTTCTAGAGGGAAGACCCGATCAGACTCAGAATCCCGGTTACAAGACATCCTCGACAATGGTAAAACAAGTCCAGCAAGACCACCCGCTGTGCCGACAAATCCTGATAGGAGCTGCACATATCTCGTTCTCAGGGCACACCGGATAAGCTAAGCGTACGGGAGCCAACGTAACCCAAGTTGCCAAGGGACGGCCCCGCACAGTGCTCTGGGTTGGACCAACACTTAGAGAAGCACTGGCCCAACACAGCAAGTAGCCATCTAAATGCATCAAGATAAATAAGCTACAACACTCAAACATGGCAACAAAATACAAGGCAGGAATCCACTCAAGATGCTTGGCAAAAGATGAACACTGAGCTACGGCTAATTCACTCAATAATAGGTTCAAACAAGCATGGCAAAAGTGCAAATGATAACAGGTTTCAGACTTAGTGAAATTAACACAAGTCTGGAATTTATCATCAGGAAGCACACTTTAGAGCATGAAAAGTACATGCTACAAGAACATAACATGGCAAAGTAAGGCATGGAATGAAGCTACTCAAAGCACTTAACAAAAGTCACTTAGTGACCTTGAGCCAAAAGGGATCAGAAAGTACAAATGCAAGCATGTGAACATAGCAAAAACATAAACAGATTCAGACTTAGTGAAAAACTGGAGCATAAAAAACAGATTAACGAGTAGGCATGTTTACGAGCTCGATGCACTCACTACAGAGAATGGCATGACAAACTAAGCATACAACCATCAAGAAGACATGGCATAGAAGCTAGAAATGGCAAGCACAACAACATAGCATGCACGGATCAATAGCAACATCCTCGGCAAAATCGCTAAACATGTCAACGATCTGCCAGGATTCACTTTATAGCAAAAGTAGAGCTCGATTGGCTAAAGCTAGGGTGCTCCATAATTGCAAACAAAGACATGGATGGATAGAGCACCACAATGTTAACAAAACATCCTTACTGATCACCCTCAAAAGAGGCACGAATCACTAGGAAACAACATGAACATATGGCATAACAACAAAATCAGGACAAGGACTTAGTGAAATTCTAAGTCCCTGAAATCAGCATCAAGGATTACGCTACTTTGCAAGCTTGTGCTAGTCACCACAAAGATCACAAAAATACATGGTATACACCCCTGTAAAGATGGCATGGCATATAACAAAACACATGTAGAGCTCAGGGTCATAGCATGCACACATAAATCATGGCAAAAATGACAAAAGGCCATTTGCTGAAACATATCTGACAAAATCCTCACATAGCCCTCTTCCAACAGCATTTCGGGCATCAAGATGAGCTCAAATGAAAATGATGCAATGCGATGAAATGATATGCTACACGCCCGAAACGGAGCTACGGATGCAGAGTTATGACATGATGAAGGAGGCATAAAAAATATAGCAGATCTGGGACTTAGCCATATCACCTCGCGGGAAAAGTCAACCCGGGACGAGGAGATCCGGGACGGGAAAATCCGGATTGGGACGAGGTGAGTTTGGATCGGGGGAGTGGTGGATCTCATCCCACTCCCCGGATCGGATCTGGCCGGAGCTCCGGCAAGGACGGGCTCGAACTCCGGCGACAAGGCGGCGCCGGCGACGAAGATCCGGCGAGCTAGGCGGGGCGGCGCGGCTGCGGGCAGGAGGCCGGCGGCGGACCCCGGGAGGTGAGGCGGCGGTGCCATGAGGCCGGTGGCGGACCTCGGGAGGCGAGGCGGCGGCGTCATGGCTTCAGGCGGCGGGGTGCGGGCTCCGCGGCGGCGCGCGTGGGCCTCGGCGGCGCTCGGGAGTGGCCGAGGTGAGGCGCGAAGGCGGCGCGCGGTCAAGGCGGCGGGGAATGGTGGCCAGCAGTGAAGGTCCGACGATGGAGGCGGCGGCTGACGGGCGGCGCAGCGTCTCGGACACCCGGGTGGTGCAGGCGGCAAGATCCAGGTCGGGCGGGCCGCGCCTGGGCCCGTAGGGCCGCGGCGGAGGAGGAGAGAGAGAGGAGCCGACAGGATGAGGTGGCGAGGCGTGATTGGAGGTGGGAGGGGCGGTGATGACGTGTCGCGACGTGATTCGCCGGACTGAGGTGGCGACTGGACGCGTCCGGTGGGCGCGGACATGTCCAGCGGCGTGCGAGGAAATTTTTAGGGTTTCATCTGCGCGAGATTTCGGAGGAGAGCACTTATTTATAGGTAGAAGGAGCTAGGAGAGTCCAAATGAGGTGCGGTTTGCGGCCGCGCGATCGTGATCGAATGACCGAGATGATGGAGGAGGTTTAGGTGGGTTTTGGGCCACTTTGGAAGGATATTGGGCTACAACACACACGAGGCCTTTTCGCTCCCTCGGTTAACCGTTGGAGTATCAAACGAAGTCCAAATGGCATGAAACTTGGCAGGCGGTCTACCGGTAGTAAACCAAGGCCGCATGACAAGTCTTGGTCCAATCCGAAAACGTTTAACACCCGCACACGAAAAGAGGTAGAAAGGGGCACCGGGTGACATAGGAGCGCCGGAATGCAAAACGGACAACATGGAAAATGCTCGGATGCATGAGACGAACATGTATGCAAATGAAATGCACATGATGACATGATATGCAATGCATGACATGCAAGCAATGACAACGCAACAACAGCGAATAACTGGAAGACACCTGGCACATCGGTCTTGGGGTGTTACAACACTCCACCACTACGAGAGGATCTCGTCCCGAGATCTAGAATGGCACTGGAGGGAAAATGGAAGAGAAAGAGAAGAGGTAAAACTAAGTTGCTCCTTGAAAAACGTGTGAAACCAAAGAACCTTGAAAAGGTTAAGCCATTTCGACAAAAGAATACAACGGAGATAAATGAAGTTGAAAACACTCCGTTAAAAAAACAAGGAAGAACAAATTCGAACAGTTCTCCGGTTGGAAAGATATGCAAGGCTTGATAAAATGAAGAACTTGAGCAGCGGGCACACAATCCGGTTAAAAGGATAAGCACGAAAAGGACATGATATTTGAGCAAACGAGATGATGGGTGAATATAGGAGCAATACAAAGCCTCCGAAAGAAATGAAAGAATAGAAGTTAGATCATTGTAATAAAAGAATGTTGTTGAAAATGCCAACTTCTGCCACAAAAGAGTTTGAAAAGGCATCTTTAGGAGAAGGGTCAAACGGAGTTGTTGGAAAACCAACAACGAAAAGAGTAAGCTTGTAGTGGGCTTATGGAGAACATCTCAAAACTATGAGGTGAAAATTCTGCCACTAACGGAAAACAATGGATTGGATTGATATCAACAAGGAGACGAGAACTATTTCACCGGGAGGATAAATGAAGAGCTTGGATCATTTATAAGCACCATAAATAGCAACAATCCTTAGGGAAGGCTTTAGGTGAAACATGACGCAAGATAACTCCACGAAGAGGTTGATGGATTTAAAATACCTCATTCTTAACAACATGTGAGTTATGAGCTCAAATTATCAAGAATGACATAATACCACCTCAAAAGATACGATAGAAAGAAATTGCACTCCGGATTGCAAGATGAAGAATGCTTGAGCTCCCTAGAAATGAATCTCGATGAAAACTTCGAGAAGGAATTAAATCCTTGATGAATCACCATGTAGAGCCTCCATGAAGAACTCCGGTAAACAAAGGAATGAAAAGAAAGAGAAATTGAAAACACAAGGTGAATCCTTGCTGTAAGGGCATATTTATCCCTACGGTGTTTTGGTGATTGATGACAATGCATTTGCAGACTAATCGGGTGCTTTCAGCTCTTTCAGATATTCATCCTTCGGCACGAAACGATTATTTCCCCTCGGCGCTCTACTCAAGACGGTGTAGCTTCCTTCGTGACTTTGTTGGTGGACTAAGTTCCATAGTAGTCACCGTTCTATCAAGAGGGGATCTGCTTCGGTATGGTTTGGGTGGAATCACCACGTACACGTTCTTCTCTCACCCACCGTTTCTTTCCGTCTCTCTGGTACTCCTCTTCTCTCCTCTGTGCATGGTTTCCTGGACCCAGCGGTAGTACCGCGGGCCACAGCGGTAGTACTTCTGAGACTCACTAAGCGGCAGTACCGCTCCTCGGAGCGGTAGTACCGCTTTGTGGCCTCAGCAGCAGTACCGCTGCGGCTCCGTGTTCCTACCGCCTCGACTCAAGTGCGCATTTTCTCGTGTCGGGTTTTACGGCACTAGCTGCAGTATAGCGGTAGTACGGCTGAAGCTCAGCAAGCGGTAGTACCGCTCCTCCGAGCGGTAGTACCGCTGGTGGCCTCAGCCGCAGTACCGCTGTGGGTCCGTGTTCCTACCGCCTCGACTCTAGTGCGCATTTTCTCGTGTCGGGTTTTACGGTACTAGCTGCAGTAGTAGTGGCGGTAGTGCTGCTTGCGAGCGGTAGTACCGCCCTGCCTCCGCGGTAGTACCGCTCTGGGTCCCAGCCCCAGCCCCTTCTCCTCTAGCGCGGCAGTACCGCTGAGGTGGAGCGGTAGTACCGCTTAGGAGCGGTAGTACCACCCTGCCCCCGCGGTAGTACCGCTCTCTGCGGGGCTGAGTGGGGGGTAACGGGTGGATTGTTTCCCCCACTATAAAAGGATGTCTTCTTCCCCCCTTTAACCTACCTCTTCCACCATTAAAGCTTCATTATTGCTCCAAGCTCCATTTTCGCCCGATCTCACTCCCTAGCCAACCAAACTTGTTGATTTGCTCGGGAGTGGTTGAGAAGGCCCCGATCTACACTTCCACCGAGAGATTTTTGATTCCCCCACTCATCCTTAGCGGATCTTGTTACTCTTGGGTGTTTGAGCACCCTAGACGGTTGAGTTCACCTCGGAGCCATATTCCATTGTGGTGAAGCTTCGTGGTCTTGTTGGGAGCCTCCAATTAAGTTGTGGAGTTTGCCCCAACCTTGTTTGTAAAGGTTCGGTCGCCGCCTTCAAGGGCACCAATAGTGGAATCACGGCATCTCGCATTGTGTGAGGGCGTGAGGAGAATACGGTGGCCCTAGTGGCTTCTTGGGGAGCATTGTGCCTCCACACCGCTCCAACGGAGACGTACTTCCCTTCAAAAGGAAGGAACTTCGGTAACACATCCTCGTCTTCTCCGGATCCACTCTTGGTTATCTCTTACCTTTACTTGTGCAAGCTCTTTAGTGTTTGTTCCCTTGCTTGCTTGTGTGCTTGTTATCGTTGCATCATATAGGTTGTTCATCTAGTTGCACATCTAGACAACCTACTTTGATGCAAAGATTAATTTGGTAAAGAAAAACTAAAAATTGGTAGTTGCCTATTCACCCCCCCCTCTAGTCAACCATATCGATCATTTCAATTGGTATCAGAGCCTCGTCTCTTTATTAAGGACTTTACCATCCAAAGAGTATGGTTGATACCGTAGACGGAGCGGAGGAACACTCCGGTGTGAATCCTATCTCGTCTACGGGCGATGGGGGAACTTCGGTCTCTCGTGAGGAGTTCAATGTAGCCTTGGAGACATTGAAAACCTCCATGACTACCGAAGTTGAAAACATGTTTACTAAATTTCTTGAGGGGCTTAAACTATCCACCGCACTGTTGAAAGTGGGGGATCCCACCAACAAGGTGTCGGATGCTATCCCCGATAAGGGGGAAGCTAGTAGTGAAAAGACTCCTTCTTCTAGTGGCAAGAATGGCACCGTCATCTTTGCCTGTGTGGAACCACCACTTGTGTATGGTGGACCGGTTCCTTCTACTCATTTGAATCATGCCGGTCCTCCTCCTAAGATTGTGAAAAATGAGGATTTTGATTCTTGGGTTTACCACTTTAAACGTCATTTAAATCATGTGAACACTAATCTTTGGAGAATCATTGAAGAAGGTTTCTACCCACGTGATCCAAGCAACTTCACTCCTCGAGAAGCCGCGGACAATCAATTCAATGAGAATGCTCTCTTCATCATTCAAGATGCAATTCCACCCGAAGACCTACCTCATCTTCGTCCCTATGCCTTGGCCAAAGATGCATGGCATTGTGTCGTGTCTCTCTACCAGGGAAGCGCAAGCATTCAACGCTCCAACTATGAAGTGGTACAAGATGAGGCCGATGAGTTTGCAATGAAGGAAGATGAAGAACCTTGTGAGCTTTATCGGAGAGTCACCAAACTCGCGGTCTCACTACGAGATCACGGGAGCAAGGACACGGATGACAATTGGATCAAGCGCAAATTCCTCAAGGCAATGATGCCCTACCACAAGGCTATGTCCTCCGTCATTCGCCAAAGACCGGACTTCCACACTTTGACCTCAAGCGAGGTGTTGGATGAGTTTGTGGCAATGAACATTTTGGACAAGACCACCAACAATGTGGTGCTCTGCTCTCAACGGGGAAAGAAGCCTAACCTTGCTTTGAAGGCCAAGCTCATCGTGGAAGAAGAACGAGAGGAAGAGGAGGAGAGCAACCCCGAAGATACAAAGTATGCATATCATGAACACATGGCACTTGCTTCAAGGCAATTTTGGATCAAGAAAAACTCGAGGAACAACTTTAGCAAAAACACCTCGAGTGGCACGAGGGGCAAGCAACGTGTAAGGACTTGTTACAATTGCGGCAACGTGAGTCATTTCGTTGCGGAATGCCCGTATGAGAAGAGGGGAGACAATGGTGGCAAACTCATCCGAAAGGACAAGGCCAAGTCGTTCCCCAACAAGAACAACTTCACCAAGAAGACTCCTCCCAAGGCCTTGGTCGTGCAAGAAGAGTACAATGAGGCTGATGACGATGATGAAGATGATGAGTCGGTTGCCATGGCCTCCGTCGCCATTGCCACAACGTCACGAGTGTCTCTCTTCGACTCACCTAACGAGAGCATCAACGCCAAGTGCCTCATGGCGAAAGCCACCAACAAGGTAACCTCCAACATCAAAACTACCATCATTAATCATCCTTCCCCATCGGAGAGCATTAATGAAGTTGAGGGAGCTAATGTGGAGGCTAACGAGTTTGAGGCCTTTATGGGCAAACTCAAGGGAAAATCCAAGAAGCACTTTGTTGCTCTCTTGGAACAACTTGGTGAGGCCAATGACATGATCGAGGCTCACGAAGACACCATCTCAAAGATGGAAGGGCATAGTCGTGACTATGCCGATGAGATTTCGGATCATTCCAATGCTCTTGAGGAAGAGCGTGGTCTTCGTTTGGCTCTTGAGGAGTCATACAACGTTGATCATGCTAAGTTAGAGAAAGATTATGATCATGCCCTCGTTGTTTCTCGTGTGCTAAATTCCGAGAAGGCCAAACTCGGAGTTGATCTTGCTAGACTCAAAGAGGAGTTTGATATACTTTACAAGGCCCACAAGGCCTTGAAGGGTATTCACGCTAGTCTCAAGGAGTCTCATGATCAACTCCAAGTGAAGCTAACTAAGGAGAAAGCAACTTTTCCTCATATGGTTTTAATTGATAATGCAAATGCCACTAACCCGTGTTGTGAGCATGTACACCTTGTTGAGGAAAATGCTAAGTTGAAAGAGCAACTTGAGAGAGGCCTTGCGACTTGCATACAAGGCAAGAAGAATCTCAATGATCTCTTGATCAACCAAAAGGGAGGTGTGGCGAAGGAAGGGGTTGGGTACGTTCCCGACTCCAAAAACAAGAAGAAGAATGACAAGACCAAACGTCCTCCTCCCCTCATGCAAACCTTTGTGAGGGCGGGAGAAAGTGTCCCCAAGGAGAAGAAGAAGAACAAAGTCAAGAAGGGCAATGTCACCTCACCCAACAAAGCCGGCGATTTTAATCCTTCTTATGCGTTGTGACGTGCTAGTGATGGGCATGTTTATGCCAAATTTGTTGGTCCTCTTCATGAGCACATTGAATGGTCTATTTGGGTTCCTAAGACCCTTGTTACTAACATCAAAGGACCCATTACAAAATGGGTACCTAAAACCAAGCATTGATCTCTTGTAGGTGTTTGCTTCCGGTGGTGGATCATGGTTGCTCGATAGCGGAGCTACAAATCATATGACCGGAAGCAAGGACTTGGTGGTGGACGTGCACAAGGTTCCATCTATGCCCACCAATGTCGAGTGGGGTGACGCCTCATCTTCTAAGGTATTGGGACTTGGCAAGGTGGTCATCTCTCATGATCTCACGATCGAGAAGGTCATGCTTGTTGAGTCCCTTGCATACAATTTACTTTCCGTACGTCAACTTGCAATCATGGGCTTTGCCACTTTCTTTGATATCGATACCGTGGCCCTCTTGTGGAGCAAGACTCTTAAAGTAGCCTTTGTTGGGCATGTCGAGAACGGTCTATATGTGATTAACTTTTCGGAGCGACCCACTAAGACCGCGACATGCCTAATGGCTAAAGTTGATGTGGGATGGCTTTGGCATCGCCGTTTAGCCCATGTCAATATGAGATCTTTGCAAAGTCTCATAAAGGGGGACCATATCCGTGGAATAACAAATGTTAGTTTTGCTAAAGATCGTGCTTGCAGTGCCTGTATCAAAGGAAAGCTACATGAGAAGGCTCACCCTCCCACGACCATCATTTATTCAAAGAGGCCTTTGGAGCTCCTTCACATGGACCTCTTTGGGCCTCCATCCTTCGATAGTCTTGGAGGTAGAAAGTATTGCTTGGTGATTGTGGATGACTACTCAAGGTACACGTGGGTGTATTTCTTAAAGAGGAAGAGCGAGACCCAACAAACCGTCATTGACTTTGCCAATGAAGCACAACGTCAACACAATGCAAAGATCTTGACAATAAGAAGTGACAACGGCACCGAGTTCAAAAACTACACCTTGGATGAATTTCTTAGTGATGAGGGAATCAAGCATCAATATTCCGCACCATACACCCCTCAACAAAACGGTGTTGCGGAGAGGAAGAACCGGACGTTGATGGATGCGGCAAGGACCATGATGGCGGAGTTCAAGTCTCCGTACAACTTTTGGGCCGAAGCCATCAACACCGCGTGTCATGCATCAAATCGGCTCTACCTCCGCAAGGGTTTGAACAAGACTCCTTATGAGATACTCACCGGTAACAAGCCCAACCTCAAGTACTTCCGGGTATTTGGGTGTAAGTGTTTCATTCTCAAGAAAGGTGTTCGGTTGTCTAAATTTGAGGCTAGAGCTTATGAGGGCATATTTGTTGGTTATGCTACAAACTCTCATGCTTACCGTGTCCTCAATAAATCCACGGGACTTATTGAGGAGACGTGTAACGTGGAGTTTGATGAGAATAACGGCTCCCAAGTGGAGCAAAGTGGCACTTGTGATGTAGGTGATGAAATTCCTCCTCAAGCCATAAGAAGAATGGGTGTTGGTTTCATCCTACCCATTGAGGAACCCCTTGTGGCCGAAGGAGAAGGACAATGCTCCACTCAAGTGGAGCCATCACCAACCCAAGGCACACACGCTTCCGAAGAACAAAGTGAAGGCCTTCAACCTCATGAACAAGACCTAGGGCAAGATCATACTCAAGACGGTGTTGACACACCAAGTGATGCTCAAGGTCAAGTTCTCTCCCCCGAGCAAGTTCAAGACCAAGAACAAGTTCATGACGATGCACAAGATGATCAAGCAACCGCTCCTCAACTCACCACCGAGGAGGAATTAGAGTGTCGTGCCGCCAAAGTTGCTTCCAAGCTCTCCACCAAGGATCATCTCATGACGAATGTGCTTGGAAGCTTAAGAAAGGGGGTAAGCACTCGTAGACAATTAGCAAATTATTGTGAGCATCACGCGTTTGTCTCTTGTGTGGAACCTCACAAGGTCTATGCGGCGCTCAAAGATCCGGATTGGCTCAATGCCATGCATGAAGAACTCAACAACTTCGAGCGCAACAAAGTGTGGAGATTGGTGCCAAGGCCAACGGGGAACCACAATGTCATTGGAACCAAGTGGATATTCAAGAACAAGCAGGATGCCCATGGGATTATCATTCACAACAAGGCTCGTTTGGTAGCACAAGGCTACTCCCAAGTCGAGGGTATCGACTACGGTGAAACCTTTGCTCCCATTGCTCGTCTTGAATCCATTCGCATGTTGATTGCATATGCTTCTCATCATAACTTTAAGTTACATCAAATGGATGTGAAGAGTGCTTTTCTTAATGGTCCCATTAATGAATTGGTGTACGTCAAGCAACCCCCCGGGTTCGAGGATCCCTACTTTCCCGATCATGTGTATCAACTCGATAAGGCACTCTATGGCCTTAAACAAGCCCCACGTGCGTGGTATGACCACCTTACTGAGTTGTTACAAGACCGTGGGTTTGAAGTTGGGATAATTGACCCCACTCTTTTTACTAAGAAGGTAAAAGGGGAGTTGTTTGTGTGCCAATTATATGTTGATGATATTATCTTTGGTTCTCCTAACAAAGCCTTCAATGAGGAATTTGCCGCTCTCATGACCTCAAAGTTCGAGATGTCCTCCATGGGGGAGTTGAAGTTCTTTCTAGGGTTCGAAGTGAAGCAAAGAAGAGAAGGAACCTTCATCAATCAATCCAAATACACTCAAGACATGCTCAAGAGATTCAAGCTAAGTGACGTCAAGCCGGCTTCCACCCCAATGCCCACCAAGTGCCAACTTGACCTAGATCCCAATGGTAAAGTGGTGGATCAAAAGGTATACCGTTCCATGATTGGATCCTTGCTTTACCTTTGTGCATCTAGACCGGACATCATGTTGAGTGTGGGAATTTGTGCACGGTTTCAAGCCGTACCTAAGGAAAGTCACTATGTGGCTGTCAAACGAATCTTTCGATATTTGGCTCATACCCCAAACTTTGGCTTATGGTACCCAAGAGGATCAAACTTCAAGCTTGTAGGGTACTCGGATTCCGATTGGGCGGGAGACAAAGTGGATAGGAAGTCCACTTCCGGAGGATGCCAATTCCTTGGTTGCTCGTTGGTAAGTTGGTCTTCCAAAAAGCAAAGTTGTGTGTCTCTCTCGTCCACCGAAGCGGAGTATGTTGCGGCCGGTAGTTGTTGTGCACAACTCTTATGGATGAGGCAAACTTTAAAGGATTACGGTGTTACTTGTGATAAAGTGCCTCTTTGGTGTGACAATGAAAGTGCCATCAAGATTTCTCTCAACCCGGTGCAACACTTCAAGACGAAGCATATTGAGATTCGGTATCACTTCATCCGGGATCACATTAGGCAAGGAGAGATCGAGCTCAACTACGTCAACACTCATGACAACCTTGCAGATATTTTCACGAAGCCCTTGGATGAAGCAAGATTTCGCGAGTTAAGGCATGAGCTAAATATCATTGATTTGAGCAATGTTGCTTGAACCCGTGCACACCTCACCACGCTCCATGTGTTGTCCAGTTTAGGTGTAGGCATGGACATAGGGGGAGTGTTGTTCTCTCAATGAACTCTCTCTCCCCCCATTATGCATAAATTGATCAAGTCTTTCACTTTAGCCATTGTTGATGGCACGTGTGCTCAAAAGACGAGTTTTGGTCATGGGCCCAAGGTTAAAATCTTCGCGGCGCCATACCTCTTGACTCAAACATAGGTGGCTTCGGCCACCGCCCTCTCTTGAAGAGAGGTTTCTTGGCCTCTTGCTGGTGTGTTCTTTTGCTTTTCGTTGCGGGTTTTCTGTTTTTTTTTTAGCTAAGCCATGTAGTCTAGTTGTCGCGGTGTGCTGGGCGGTACTGCCGCTGCTGGCGAGCGGTACTACTGCGGGGCGGGGCCAGGGTTTTTTTTATTGGGGCAGGGGGAGGTTTCTTCTCCCCCATACCCATTCGCTCGCCCCCTCGTGCCTCTCCCTCTCTCCAGCACCGTTCCGCCGCGGAAGGGCTCCGGTGGATCTCCTCCTCCGGGGTGTTCCTCTCCATTTCCCTCGGTGGAGTCAATCCCCACCTCGTCCTCTTGCCATGGATGCCGGTATTGCCCCCGTTCCTTCTCTCTGTTGGTCTTGCTTTTAGATCTTGTGCTTAGGGGCAATGGTGGTTGCATCTCTAGATTTTTGGCTAAATCTAGGCTTGAGTTGGTTGGAGAAGGCAACTAGATCACCTAGATTGATGTTTGGTGGGAATATTTTTGAATTTGGTAGGCCGGTAGTGCCGGATCTGTCCACGGTAGTAGGAAACCACTGTTTCATCGCCTCGCGCTTTAAAACTGCTGTGTATCCGCCTCAAGCCATACTACCGCTCCCTTTGGAGCGGTACTACCGCTTGGCCTAGGGCGGTACTACCACTCCCTTTGGGGCGGTACTACCGCTTCGGGCGGTACTACCGCGGGCTGGTCACGGTACTACCGCTGCATGCCAAATTTCCATCATTCTCCTACCTTCCCTTGATCTTTTGTTGTGTTGGTTGGCTTACGCTCGTTTCTTCTGGTTGTTTTGCCTCCTTTTGTGTTTGGCTCTAGGTGATGACATTTCCAAGCAGCAAGGTCGCCGTATCAACCCCGGGCGTGCCACCCCCAAGCGCTACCGGACCTCAGAGCCTGCCGATGGTTCCTCGAGCACCCAACCGCCTCCAGCAAGTGCTTTTGCAACTGTTCCTCCACCTCCTCAGCAATCGAAGCAAGCCGCCACCAAGCCAAAAGGGAAGGCTGTGACTGAGATGAACAGCAAGGAGTTTTGGGAGAAGCGTCGCCGCAACCCCTATACGGTGGACCAAGAACCCACTTTGGTCAACCGTCCGTTCTGGAACCGCTTTCAGTTTGCCATCTACTTTGATGTGATCAAGGCCAAGAAGAATCTCTATGTTGATGTTCGCTCCATTGATACCGATGCTATGGAGAAGGATCCAGAGTACTTTGGAGAAGCCTTTCAGATGTGCACTCAGCTGAACATTCTCAGGATCATGCAGTTCAACAAGGATTTCGATGCGGATTTGTTGGCTCAATTCTATGCCACCGTCCATCTTGGAACAGATAGCGACAGGACTCTGACTTGGATGACCAATGGAAAGCGGCTTTCTGTCAAGTGGCAGGCGTTCATGGAGTTACTTGATGTGGTGGACAACGGGCTTGAGACTCCTGTCGGTTTCCGTCCTCACCGCCATGTTACTTCCACCCACAAGCAAGCCCTTTGGCCCTACTGCACTGTGAAGGTTCACCCGGTCACTGAGAAGAAGACCTATGAGCTGTGTCCGTATCTGGACATTCTACATCGCATATTCCGTGAGACTCTCTTCCCTCGCATTGGGAATCTGGATCAGGTTCACTCCTACCTTGTGGACATGCTCCTTTTCTGTCAGCATGAGAAGGAAGCAAACACTGGAGAGAGCCTGGATATCTCTCATGTCATGTGGTCTGAACTTGTATCTGCCGTGTCTGAGCGCAAGTGTCCTATCTATGGTCCCTTCATCATGAGGCTCATTGAGAGGGCCTGGGCACAGACTTATCCCAGAGTGCTGCTAGAAACTGGAGAGTTGGTGTCACATGAGATCAAGCGTCTGAGGAAGAAGGATAACTGGTCAGCGCCTCACACAGGGGGTCCTTCTGCTACTGCTGCCACGGGAGGCCCGTCTGCTGCTGCTGCTGCCATGGGAACTGAGGGTGAGGCTGCTCCTAATGCCCACGATGAGGACGTTAGCCACTCCAGTGCAGAACCATCTTGGGCCCAGAAGCTCAAGCGCAAGATGAAGAAGCTCTTCTGCATGGAGTCCCATGGTCAGTACATGACTCATGTGGCGGAGAAGAATGCCAGGACGCGCCACAAGGAGATCATGCGTCAGTTGGGAGCCACAGTTTTTAGTGGGTCTGAGGGACAGATCATTGAAGAGGAGGACTGGATTCATCAGAACTTTCACTGGACCGACTCCGATGCCGAGCACTTCTCCACCCACGATGAAGATGCAGAGATGTGATGTTCAGGACCTTCCTCGCTCATCACCTGGAGTCGTAGTGTCCCTCTCTGCCCTTTTTGGTGTCTCGATGCCAAAGGGGGAGAGAGTTTAGGGATTTGTGTTTGCGAGTGTGTCTTTGTGTCGTTCGTTTGCTTTGCTTTCTCGTTGTTGGTTTTGTTTGGTTTTGTGCTTGTGAGACCTAAGTTCCAGACATATGGTGTAAGACATATGCTACCTTGTTATCTTATCTATGTGTTATGCACCTCGGTATCCTATAGCTTGCATGCGTTTCCTATCCTATATGTTGTTCTCATACATCTTGCTTAGGTTGTTGGTCTCTAAAATATAGGGGGAGCCGTGATCCTAGTATGTGTGCCGTGCAGTCCAAAGCACTTATCTAGTGTCCACAACATCTAGGGGGAGCCTGTCTATTTTGTAGAGGCATGGGTTCTCTTGCATTCTATGTCATTACTCTTTTCTGTGCAAATCCCGTATAGTCATCAATCCACCAAAACGGGGGAGATTGTAAGGGCATATTTATCCCTACGGTGTTTTGGTGATTGATGACAATGCATTTGCGGACTAATCGGGTGCTTTGAGCTCTTTCAGATATTCATCCTTCGGCACGAAACGATTATTTCCCCTCGGCGCTCTACTCAAGACGGTGTAGCTTCCTTCGTGACTTTTTGGTGGACTAAGTTCTGTAGTAGTCACCGTTCTATCAAGAGGGGATCTGCTTCGGTATGGTTTGGGTGGAATCTCCACGTACACATTCTTCTCTCACCCACCGTTTCTTTCCGTCTCTCTGGTACTCCTCTTCTCTCCTCTGTGCATGGTTTCCTGGACCCAGTGGTAGTACCGCGGGCCACAGCGGTAGTACCGCTGAGACTCACTAAGCGGCAGTACCGCTCCTCGGAGCGGTAGTACCGCTTTGTGGCCTCAGCAGCAGTACCGCTGCGGCTCCGTGTTCCTACCGCCTCGACTCGAGTGCGCATTTTCTCGTGTCGGGTTTTACGGCACTAGCTGCAGTATAGCGGTAGTACGGCTGAAGCTCAGCAAGCGGTAGTACCGCTCCTCCGAGCGGTAGTACCGCCGGTGGCCTCAGCCGCAGTACCGTTGTGGCTCCGTGTTCCTACCGCCTCGACTCTAGTGCGCATTTTCTCGTGTCGGGTTTTACGGTACTAGCTGCAGTAGTAGTGGCGGTAGTGCTGCTTGCGAGCGGTAGTACCGCCCTGCCTCCGCGGTAGTACCGCTCTGGGTCCCAGCCCCAGCCCCTTCTCCTCTAGCGCGGCAGTACCACTGAGGTGGAGCGGTAGTACCGCTTAGGAGCGGTAGTACCGCCCTGCCCCCACGGTAGTACCGCTCTCTGTGGGGCTGAGTGGGGGGTAACGGGTGGATTGTTCCCCCCACTATAAAAGGATGTCTTCTTCCCCCCTTTGACCTACCTCTTCCACCATTAAAGCTTCATTATTGCTCCAAGCTCCATTTTCGCCCGATCTCACTCCCTAGCCAACCAAACTTGTTGATTTGCTCGAGAGTGGTTGAGAAGGCCCCGATCTACACTTCCACCGAGAGATTTTTGATTCCCCCACTCATCCTTAGCGGATCTTGTTACTCTTGGGTGTTTGAGCACCCTAGACGGTTGAGGTCACCTCGGAGCCATATTCCATTGTGGTGAAGCTTCGTGGTCTTGTTGGGAGCCTCCGATTAAGTTGTGGAGTTTGCCCCAACCTTGTTTGTAAAGGTTCGGTCACCGCCTTCAAGGGCACCAATAGTGGAATCATGGCATCTCGCATTGTGTGAGGGCGTGAGGAGAATACGGTGGCCCTAGTGGCTTCTTGGGGAGCATTGTGCCTCCACACCGCTCCAACGGAGACGTACTTCCCTTCAAAAGGAAGGAACTTCGGTAACACATCCTCATCTTCTCCAGATCCACTCTTGGTTATCTCTTACCTTTACTTGTGCAAGCTCTTTAGTGTTTGTTCCCTTGCTTGCTTGTGTGCTTGTTATTGTTGCATCATATAGGTTGTTCATCTAGTTGCACATCTAGACAACCTACTTTGATGCAAAGATTAATTTGGTAAAGAAAAACTAAAAATTGGTAGTTGCCTATTCACCCCCCCTCTAGTCAACCATATCGATCCTTTCACTTGCAATGATTGGATGAAACTTTGCGACGAGATAAAATGGAAACTTGGAACTCCGGAAAACAAAAATGAAAAAAATGAAACCGAGAATTTGATGAGACTCCGGAACAGGGAATTGAGTTCACTCGATGAAACAAAATAAGAATTACATTATGCTTATCCTTCACCCATTAAATTGATGACAAACAACGGATTTGGCATATTACTTATTCTCGTAGAAAAGATTAAGAGAGATATAACATACACTTGGAAAGGTATTCGACGAACCACCGGTAGAATTGAAACAACAAATGAATTGATATGATAAACAAGGGAGAGAAATCTTGAATGAACCACCGTAAGAATTAAAATTGAACGAAGAGAAGATAAAGAAACACCGGGTAAGAATTGACAAATGAACGAAGATACATGAGAGAGTTTAGATACAAAAGAACGAAGAGATCACGAACTGAAAAGAGAATGTTTGAACGATGCACCGGTAAGATTTGGAGAATGATAGCTGAAGGCTGAGAATGAATAAGTCTTCTAAAATGATGGGCTCCGGAGGAAGGAAAAGAATTTTTGCGATCAAAACAATTATGAGAGGATGGCCTTGAGCTAGAACCATGAATCTCTGAGAGAACGGATAAGATATGGAGGTAAAACTCTTCTTCGGTCTTCAAATGATGTGAAAGACGACGAGAAACACCACCATGAATTGTTGAGACACTCCGGAATAAAGAAGAATAGAAATGTTGAACCAATGATGAAAAGAATTTGGAAGATCTTGGAGAAATACATTTGACTGATGATAAATCATTCTTACGTCAAACTTCGAAAAGAAATTTGAGGATAGCTCCGGCAAAATAAGAAGAGTCAGGTAAGATCCTGGAAAATGACCTGTGGGTTAGGGCCCACTCAAAAGAAACACTGTTGAATAATTTCAAAGAGAGATTGCCCCGGTTGAAATAAATGGCTTGAATGAGAGAATATCCTCGAAATATCTTGAGCACTCTGGAACAATTGAATAGCAAACGGGGAATGATTATGAGGTGCACCGACATAAGAAAAGCATTGGGCAAAAGAAAAGACTATGCTCAATACCAAAGCTTGAATTGAATCCACCGGAGAAGAAAAAGAACGAATAATTATAACTTGAGGTTCTGTTAGAATCTTCATGAGAATCACCGGGTAAGAACATGAAGGAAAAGAATGGAGAGACTTCACATGAATTGAAGGATACTTGATTAAGAAATCTGAGTCCTTGAAGAAAAACAAGGGTGGGTGGGCGGGTAAAACAAAAGACAAATTGGGCCGGATGAAACGAACACCGTTGAGAAAGCTAAGATTGAATCTTGCAAATGTTGAAAATGAACGGATCCACTTGAAGAGAAACACACCGGTTGAAAAGGATTGACATGACAATATCGATTAACAAGAAGGATTAGTATTCGCATAGGAGTATGAGAACACCATTTAGGAAAGGTATGGAATCAACATTTGCCTTCGAAGCAACTCAAATACCACAACTCAAAACAAAAACAAAGGATTGGCTTGCAGAATAAGCCGGAATAAACATATGATAGAGATTTCGTCCGAAGTTTTCGTGGTGGGGCCTACACGGGCTCGATCGTACAACACCATCATGTACAAGGCAGTGCACATGACTTATGAAGCGTCCCCGAGTTGGCATAGCCAAGCACTCTTTAAGACACAACGAGACCACTGTAAAACCAACCGTGGATAGGCGGACTACTAGATGTTGAACCCCAATTTCATATCATACATCTGTCAGAAAGATATCCTAAGAGCTACTTGAATTCCCACTTATAAACTCTCGAAATTTTCCGGTTATGCAATCAGGTGTTGGGGATACAGGGGAAGCATAATATCTCACCCAAACTAGCAAATCCTACATCCAGCTGTATCCATCCTTCAACACATAACCAAGAAACCTTCGGAAATCATTTACCTCAACCTTCGAAAAGCATCCGTTATACGAGTTATGGCAATACTCCCGAACTCCCGCCCCAGTACTGGGTGGCGTCGAGGTTATCTCACCAACAACTGCATAAAAGAGATTTTCGATGTCGGCAAAACTAATCTCAGGTATTCCAGAACTGCAACGATAAAATTGTGACGACAACACCTCGGAGCTCAACTCCCCGGGACACTGCCACAACCCCTAAATGTCAGGAGGCACCAAGAACAATGTTCTCGTCACAAAACCATCGGAACGATTCCAAGATACCCGTGTGATCCTAAAACTTTTTTAGTGAAATTTGAGAAAAGAAGAGTCAAAACTCTATGTCAGGATGCCTCACCAGAGCGACGAAGGGACTGAGGAGTAAAAATAATTCCTAACTCTCCGATATATATAATCCTAAATGACTCAAAACATTTCTAGACTCAATAACGCCAGTGATTCGATCAAGCAGGGGGGCTCCTAAGGTCGGGGAAGGCTCTGATACCAACTTGTAACACCCTCGATGCGGCTATATCTCCCACGTGTCGAAGCACGACTTAGAGGCATAACCACATTGAAAGCAATGTCGCAAGTGAGGTAATCTTCACACAACCCATGTATTACATAAGGGAAAGAGATACATAGTTGGCTTACAATCGCCACTTCACACAATACATGAAAAAAGCATTACATCATCCAGATACACACAAGGTCCGACTACAGAACCAAAATAAAAGAAGACTACCCCAAATGCTACACAGATCCCCGATCGTCCCGGCCAGGCTCCACTACTGATCAACTAAAACGAAACAACACAAAGGACAAGATCTTCATCGAGCTCCTCCTTGAGCTTGGTGGCGTCACCTGCTCGGTAACATTGACACCTGCAAACTGGGTTTGGAAGTATCTATGAGTCACGGGGACTCAACAATCTCACACCCTCGCGATCAAGACTATTTAAGCTTATAGGGAGGTAAAAGGTATGAGGTGGAGCTGCAGCAAGCGACTAGCATATATGGTGGCTAACTTATACGCAAAAGAGAGCGAGAAGAGAAGGCAAAAGCACGGTCGAACAACTATGATCAAGAAGTGATCCTAGAACAACCTACGTCAAGCATAACTCCAACACCGTGTTCACTTCCCGGACCCCGCCGAGAAGAGACCATCACGGTAACACACACGGTTGATGTATTTTAATTAAGGTCAACTTCAGGTTTTCTACAACCGGACATTAACAAATTCCCATCTGCCCATAACCGCGGGCACGGCTTTCGAAAGTTCAAATCCCTGCTGGGGTGTCCCAAGTTAGCCCATCAAAAGCTCTCACGGTCAACGAAGGATGTTCCTTCTAGCGGGAAGACCCGATCAGACTCGGAATCCCGGTTACAAGACATCCTCGACAATGGTAAAACAAGTCCAGCAAGATCACCCGCTGTGCCGACAAATCCCGATAGGAGCTGCACATATCTCGTTCTCACGGCACACCGGATAAGCTAAGCATACGGGAGCCAACGTAACCCAAGTTTCCAAGGGACAGCCCCGCACGGTGCTCTGGGTTGGACCAACACTTAGAGAAGCACTGGCCCGAGGGGTTTAATAAAGATGACCCTTGGGCTGGCCGACCCAAGGGAAAGAAAAAGGCTAGGTGGCAAATGGTAAAACCAATGTTGGGCCTTGCTGGAGGAGTTTTATTCAAGGCGAACTGTCAAGGGGTTCCCATTATAACCCAACCGCGTAAGGAACGCAAAATCCGGGAACATAACACCGATATGACGGAAACTAGGGCGGCAAGAGTGGAAAAAAACACCAGGCATAAGGCCGAGCCTTCCACCCTTTACCAAGTATATAGATGCATTAATTAAATAAGAGATATTGTGATATCCCAACAAGTAAACATGTTCCAACAAGGAACAACATCTCCATGTTCCAATAAGGAACAAACTTCAATCTTCACCTGCAACTAACAATGCTATAAGAGGGGCTGAGCAAAGCGGTAACATAGCCAAACAACGGTTTGCTAGGACAAGGTGGGTTAGAGGCTTGGTTCAACAATAGGGGAGGCATGATAAGAAAGTGGTAGGTATCGCAGCATAGGCATAGCAAAAGAGCGAGCAACTAGCAAGCAAAGATAGAAGTGATTTCGATGGTATGGTCATCTTGCCTGAAATCCCGCAAGGAAGAAGAACGAGTCCATGAAGAAGGCAAATGGACGTAGACAAATGGGTCCTCACAAACGCGACATTACCGGAACCAACCCAAAGTTGCAAACACCGGAAAGAAGCACACAACATAATAAACAAACAACACATGAACATGGTATGATATGCGGGATGCGGTATGTGATGCATATGCATGATTTGGAAAGGAATGATTGAACCTGGCCTCAACTTGGAACCAAGAGTTCCACTGGAAAGGTGAGGTGATTTCGGTTGAAATCGATATAAAGATCACCGGAATCGGATGCGCGGTTTGGAAATGGCAAGCAAAACAAATATGGCATCGGTCTGCGATAAACAGCAAGTAGCCATCTAAATGCATCAAGATAAATAAGCTACAGCACTCAAACATGGCAACAAAATACAAGTCAGGAATCCACTCAAGATGCTTGACAAAAGATGAACACTGAGCTACGGCTAATTC
The DNA here is from genome assembly GCF_056163025.1 of Triticum urartu. Taxonomy (NCBI): domain Eukaryota; kingdom Viridiplantae; phylum Streptophyta; class Magnoliopsida; order Poales; family Poaceae; genus Triticum; species Triticum urartu. The sequence continues at coordinate 409,630,460 of NC_141879.1, read as the reverse complement.
ACTCAATAACAGGTTCAAACAAGCATGGCAAAAGTGCAAATGATAACAGGTTTCAGACTTAGTGAAATTAACACAAGTCTGGAATTTATCATCAGGAAGCACACTTTAGAGCATGAAAAGTACATGCTACAGGAACTTAACATGGCAAAGCAAGGCATGGAATGAAGCTACTCAAAGAACTTAACAAAAGTCCCTTAGTGACCATAGCAAAAGTCCCTTGAGACAAAAGGGATCAGAAAGTACAAATGCAAGCATGTGAACATAGCAAAAACACAAACAGATTCAGACTTAGTGAAAAACTGGAGCATGCAAAACAGATTAACGAGTAGGCATGTTTACGAGCTCGATGCACTCACCACAGAGCATGGCATGAAAAACTAAGCATACGCCCATCAAGAAGACATGGCATAGAAGCTAGACATGGCAAGAACAACAACATAGCATGCACGGATCAATAGCAACATCCTCGGCAAAATCGCTAAACATGTCAACGATCTGCCAGGATTCACTTTATAGCAAAAGTAGAGCTCGATTGACTCAAGCTAGGGTGCTCCATAATTGTAAACAAAGACATGGATGGATATAGCACCACAATGTTAACAAAACATCCTTACTGATCATCCTCAAAAGAGGCACGGATCACTAGGAAACAACATGGACATATGGCATAACAACAAAATCAGGACAAGGACTTAGTGAAATTCTAAGTCCCTGAAATCAGCATCAAGGATTACGCTACTTTGCAAGCTTGTGCTAGTCACCACAAAGATCACAAAAATACATGGCATACACCCCTGTAAAGATGGCATGGCATATAACAAAACACATGTAGAGCTCAGGGTCATAGCATGCACACATAAATCATGGCAAAAATGACAAAAGGCCATTTGCTGAAACAGATCTAACAAAATCCTCACATAGCCCTCTTCCAACAGCATTTTGGGCATCAAGATAAGCTCAAATTAAAATGTTGCAATGAGATGAAATGATGTACTTGTCGAGACAAACATTATGATATGCTACACGCCCGAAACGGAGCTATGGATGCAGAGTTATGACATGATGAAGGAGGCATAAAAAATATAGCAGATCTAGGACATAGCCATATCACCTCGCGGGAAAAGTCAACCCGGGACGAGGAGATCCGGGACGGGAAAATCCGGATCGGGACGAGGTGCGTTTGGATTGGGGGAGTGGTGGATCCCATCCCACTTCCCGGATCGGATCTGGCCGGAGCTCCGGCGGGGACGGGCTCGAACTCCGGCAACAAGGCGGCGCCGGCGACGAAGATTCAGCGAGCTAGGCGGGGCGGCGCGGCTGCAGGTAGGAGGCCAGTGGCGGACCTCGGGAGGCGAGGTGGCGGCACCATGAGGCCGGTGGCGGACCTCGGGAGGCGAGGCAGCGGCGTCATGGCTTCAGGCGGCGGGGTGCGGGCTCCGCGGCGGCGCGCGTGGGCCTCGGCGGCGCTCGGGATTGGCCGGGGCGAGGCGCGAAGGCGGCGCGCGGGCTAGGCGGCGGGGAACGGTGGCCGGCGGCGAAGGTCCGGCGATGGAGGCGGTGGCTGACGGGCGGCGCAGCGTCTCGGGCACCCGGGCGGTGCGGGCGGCGAGATCCGGGCCGGGCGGGCCACGCCTGGGCCCGTAGGGCAGCGGCGGCGGAGGAGAGAGAGAGGAGCCGGCAGGATGAGGTGGCGAGGCGTGATTGGAGGTGGGAGGCGGCGGTGATGACGTGTTGCGACGTGATTCGCCGGAGTGAGGTGGCGACTGGACGCGTCCGGCGGGCGCGGACATGTCCAGCGGCGTGCGGGGAAATTTTTAGGGTTTCATCTGCGCGAGATTTCGGAGGAGAGCACTTATTTATAGGTAGAGGGATCTAGGAGAGTCCAAATGAGGTTTGGTTTGCAGCCACACGATCGTGATCGAACGACCGAGATGATGGAGGAGGTTTAGGTGGCTTTTGGGCCACTTTGGAAGGATGTTGCGCTGCAACACACATGAGGCCTTTTCGGTCCCTCGGTTAACCGTTGGAGTATCAAATGAAGTCCAAATGGCACAAAACTTGACAGGCGTTCTACCGGTAGTAAACCAAGGCCGCATGACAAGTCTCGGTCCAATCTGAAAACGTTTAACACCCGCACATGAAAAGAGGTAGAAAGGGGAACCGGGTGACATAGGAGCGCCGGAATGCAAAACGGACAACGCGGAAAATGCTCGGATGCATGAGACAAACATGTATGCAAATGAAATGCACATGATGACATGATATTCAATGCATGACACGCAAGCAATGACAATGCAACAACAGCGAATAACTGGAAGACACCTGGCACATCGGTCTCGGGGCGTTACAGTCCAATTGACCTGAAACTTCACGGAACTTATTTTTGGAACGAAAGCAACCCAGAAGACTTGGAGTGCACGTCAGGGGATCAACGAGGAAGCCACGAGGCAGGGGGCGCCCACCCCCCTGGGCGCGCCCTCCACCCTCGTGGGCCCCTCGTAGCTCCCCTGGCGTACCTCTTCCTCTTATATATACCATATACCCTAAAATGATCGGGGAGCATAATAGATCGGGAGTTTCACTGCCAGAAGCCTCCGTTGCCACCGAAAACCAATCTAGACCCGTTCGGGCACCCTGTCGGAGGGCGCAATCCCTCTCCTGTGGCCATCTTCATCATCCCGGTTCTCTCCATGACGAGGAGGGAGTTGTTCTCCCTCGGGGCTGAGGGTATGTACTAGTAGCTATGTGTTTGATCTCTCTCTCTCGTGTTCTTGAGGTGATACAGTCTTGATCTATCACGAGCTTTGCTATTATATTTGGATCCTATGATGTTTCTTCCCCCCCTCTACTCTCTTGTAATGGATTGAGTTTTCCCTTTGAAGTTACCTTATCGGATTGAGTCTTTAAGGATTTGAGAACACTTGATGTATGTCTTGCCGTGCGTATCTGTGGTGACAATGGGATATCACATGATTCACTTGATGTATGTTTTGGTGATCAACTTGTGGGTTCCGCCCATGAACCTATGCATAGGGGTTGGCACACGTTTTCGTCGTGATTCTTCGGTAGAAACTTTGGGGCACTCTTTGAGGTTCTATGTGTTGGTTGAATAGATGAATCTGAGATTGTGTGATGCATATCGTGTAATCATACCCACGAATACTTGAGGTGACATTGGAGTATCTAGGTGACATTAGGGTTTTGGTTGATTTGTGTATTAAGGTGTTATTCTAGTACGAACTCTAGGGCTGTTTGTGACACTTATAGGAATAGCCCAACGGATTGATTGGAAAGAATAACTTTGAGGTGGTTTCGTACCCTACCATAAGCTCTTAGTTCGTTCTCCGCTATTAGTGACTTTGGAGTGACTCTTTGTTGCATGTTGAGGGATAGTTATGTGATCCAATTATGTTATTATTGTTGAGAGGACTTGCACTAGTGAAAGTATGAACCCTAGGCCTTGTTTCCTAGCATTGCAATACCGTTTACGCTCACTTTTATCATTAGTTACCTTGTTGTTTTTATATTTTCAGATTACATATTGCACTTGTATCACCATCTCTTTGCTGAACTAGTGCACCTATACAATTTACTATTGTATTGAGTGTGTTGGGGACACAAGAGACTCCTTGTTATTTGGTTGCAGGGTTGCTTGAGAGAGACCATCTTCATCCTACGCCTCCTACGAATTGATAAACCTTAGGTCATCCACTTGAGGGAAATTTGCTACTGTCCTACAAACCTCTGCACTTGGAGGCCCAACAACGTCTACAAGAAGAAGGTTGTGTAGTAGACATCATAGGCTTGCTGGACGGTGATGGGTTGGATGAGATTTATCATGTAATCGAGTTAGTTTTGTTAGGCTTTGATCCCTAGTATCCACTATGTTCTGAGATTGATGTTGCTATGACTTTGCTATGCTTAATGCTTGTCACTAGGGCCCGAGTGCATGATTTCAGATCTAAACCTATTATGTGTTCATGAATATATGTGAGTTCTTGATCCTATCTTGCAAGTCTATAGTCACTGAGGGAGTACTGGATTAGGGGGTGTTCGGGTAGCCGGACTATACGTTCAGCCGGACTCCTGGACTATGAAGATACAAGATTGAAGACTTCGTCCCGTGTCTGGATGGGACTTTCCTTGGCGTGGAAGGCAAGCTTGGCGATGCGGATATTCAAGATCTCCTACCATTGTAACCGACTCTATGTAACCCTAACCCTATCCGGTGTCTATATAAACCGGAGGGTTGTAGTCCATAGGCAATCAACTCCATATACAACAATCATACCATAGGCTAGCTTCTAGGGTTTAGCCTCCTTGATCTCGTGGTAGATCTACTCTTGTACTACCCATATCATCAATATTAATCAAGCAGGACGTAGGGTTTTACCTCCATCAAGAGGGCCCGAACCTGGGTAAAACATCGTGTTCCCTGCCTCCTGTTACCATCCGGCCTAGACGGACAGTTCGGGACCCACTACCCAAGATTCGCCGGTTTTGACACCGACATTGGTGCTTTCATTGAGAGTTCCTCTGTGCCGTCACAATCAGGAAGGATGCCTCCTCTCGTCTTTAAAGACGGCGCCGTTGCTAAGGGAGCCTTGGCTATCGGCCAAACCCTCCGGCTAGGTGGTTTCCTCATGACCGCCTGTTCGGCTGTTGCACCAACGGTGACCTCTCGGGTCATCAAAAGCAACCTACACATCAGCTCGGAGCTCGTCGAGCAGCTAGATCCAATGGAGCTCTCTTCTGTAAACGAGCTCTTGGATCGCATCGCCGCCCTGGGGGTCGCTACGGATTACGACCAAGTTGGGCTTAAACCCGATCTAAGAGAAATTAACTCTCCCCAAGTCACCCACCACGTGGCCGTGGTAGAGGCACAGTGCGGCGACCCTTCATCTATTTTAAGGACTAGCTACGTCCGAATTCCCGACCCCTCCAAGCCGGATACCCGCGGAGAGGAGGATGTAACTCAAGACCTGAGCTTAGGATCAGGCAACGGGCTAGATTCGTTGGACAACATCCAAGAATCCGAACTTCAGAGTTCGGAAACTCTTCGGCCTCCGAATCTTGGATTGGGTAAGGTTTCAGATTCAACGACACCCGCCCACCCGAACATAAGCGATCTCTCCCAAATCAGGCAGAGGCCCGAGGAAACAGTACATCATTACTGGGCCAGATTCCTCCTGGTTATGAACAGGATAAAGGATTGCCGCGAGGGAGACGCAATCTCAATTTTCTGCAGTAATTACACGGACGAGGGAATCCTTAACGCTGTAAGTCGTCGTGATATTACACGCTTCGCTGACTTGGAGTCCATAGTACAAAAATACTGTGCGATGGAAAGCGCCTGGAAAACCGAAATAAAATTTTGGGATAATCCGGCCTTGAATAGTAATCCCGTCCGAACTAAGAGGGTGCATCATCATAGGACACCCGAGATAAACACCAAAAAGCCAAAACCCTCCACAGGGCATGGAACCGTACTGGAAAGGTGGCTTGATGGACCCTGTAAGATTCACAGTACAGAGGACGCCACACCAACTCACAGCCTTAGAGCATGTTGGATACTCCGGCAGGTGGCCAAAATTGGCGAGGACCTCTTAATTCTGGAGGCCGCAGAAAGCCAGCCCGAGGGCACCAGTACCGTTCTCACAGTCTTCGAGACTTTCGCATCAAACAATATGCGAAAAAGAACACTCCGCAGCCTCGCCGAAGTCTATCAAGTTGCAACAATAAATCCATGGAGCGACACTGCTATTACCTTCAACGCAAGTGATGAACCTAGATTCCGAACAGCCCGAGCACCAGCCGCATTGGTCCTCAGTCCCATAGTGGACGGCTTTCGCCTCACCAAGGTGCTCATGGATGGAGGCAGCGGACTGAACCTCATTTATGAGGAAACCCTTCAAAAAATGGAAATAGACTGGAACCGCATCGAGCGAAGCAGCACAACCTTTAGAGGAATAATCCCCAGTCGGGAAGCGCGCTGCACAGGAAAAATCACACTAGATGTGGTGTTCGGCACGCCGGATAATTATAGGTCCGAACAAGTCACGTTTCAAGTGGCCCCATTTAAAAGCGGATATCACGCTTTACTAGGGCGGGAAGCATTCACAATCTTCCAAGCAATACCCCATTATGGGTACATGAAGCTTAAGATGCCCGGGCCGAATGGAATTATCACTCTAGCTAGTGATCCGGACATAGCACTCCGCGCCGAAAACAAGACGGCCACATTAGCCCTTGAGGCGCTATCCGAAGCCTTAGTGGCTGAGGAACAGACTGCGCTGCGCTCCACGGTTAACAGGGATGATGTGATACTCGATAAGAGATCCAAATCCACATCCTTCAAGCCAGCCGACGAAATAGTCAAATTCCAGGTCCATCCAACGGACCCCAATAAAACAGCTTCAATCGGGGCACGACTGAACCCTAATGCAGACGCCGCACTACGAGAGTTCCTACGAGAGAACTGGGACATCTTCGCCTGGCACCCTTCAGACATGCCAGGGATCCCACGCAGGCTGGCCGAACACAGCTTAAATATCCTAAAAGGATTTAAACCAGTCAAACAAACCCTTCAGCGTTTTTCTGAACCCAAGAGACAGGCTATGGGAGATGAGCTAGCCAAGCTATTGGAGGCCGGATTCATTAGAGACATAAAACATCCGGACTGGCTAGCAAACCTGGTGATGGTACCAAAGAAGGACAAATCCTGGCGCCTGTGTGTCGACTTTAAAGACCTTAACAAAGCTTGCCCAAAGGATCCCTTCCCCCTCCCCCGCATCGATCAAATTATCGATGCCACTCCAGGACACGATTTTTTGTGTTTCCTCGACACATACTCCAGTTACCATCAAATCAAGATGGCAGAATCAGACCAAGCCGCAACAGCATTCATCACACCATACGACCCATTCTGCTTCAACACAATGCCCTTCGGGCTAAAAAACGCCGGCGCAACATACCAGCGCATGATCCAGACATGTCTGGCAAACCAGATCGGCAAAACAGTGGAGGCGTATGTGGATGATGTGGTCGTCAAATCAAGACATGTCGAATCCCTAGTAAACGACTTAAGACTTACATTCGATAACCTCCGACAATATGACATCAAGCTCAACCCAGAAAAATGCGTCTTCGGTGTTCCAGCCGGAAAGCTCTTGGGCTTCATTGTATCCGGTAGAGGAATTGAAGCAAACCCAGCCAAGATCCGAGCTTTGTCACAATTGGATGTCCCAAAGGACCTTAAACAAATACAAAAATTAACCGGGTGCGTGGCGGCTTTAAGCCGCTTCATCTCCCGCTTGGGAGAAAAGGCACTACCCCTTTATCGCCTCCTTCGGCGCACCGAACACTTCGAGTGGACGGATGCCGCAACGGCCGGACTTGATGAAATAAAAGCCATATTGGCAACAAACCCAGTCCTGGCCGCGCCAATCACCGGCGAACCAATGTTATTGTACATTGCAGCAACACACCAAGTTGTCAGCGCAGTGCTCGTTGTCGAGCGGGAAACGGACGGACACAAGTTCCCCCTTCAAAGGCCGGTCTACTACGTGTCCACTGTCCTCACTCCATGCAAATCACGGTACCCGCATTATCAAAAGATTGCATACGCGGTATTCATGGCATCCCGGAAGCTACGACACTACTTTCAAGAGTGTTCCATAACAGTAGCCTCGGAAGTACCACTCAACGATATTATCAACAACCGCGATGCAACGGGCCGGATTGCAAAATGGGCCATCGAGCTTCTCCCGTTCGATATAACCTATAAGCCACGGCGAGCTATTAAATCGCAAGTTTTGGCCGACTTCGTCACAGAATGGACGGAGGCTGAGCTCCCTAAAGAGTAAGGCACATATTCAAACTGGATTATGCATTTCGACGGCTCCAAAATGTTGGCCGGACTGGGGGCTGGCATCGTCCTGACGTCCCCCACAGGAGACACAGTCCAATATGTGCTCCAGATCATGTACATGGATTCCAACAATGCAGCCGAATATGAGGCCCTCCTACATGGTCTCCGGATAGCAGTATCCATGGGTATCCAGCGCCTAGAGGTACGCGGGGATTCAAACCTCGCGATATCCCAAATAAATGGAGACTTCGACGCCAAGGACCCAAAAATGGCAGCTTACCGCAACGCTGTCCTAAAAATGTCAGCTCGGTTCGAAGGGCTGGAGTTTCACCATATAGCCCAAGAAAACAATCAAGCAGCGGACGTCCTGGCACGCATCGGAGCAAAACGCGATGCAGTCCCCCCCCCAACATCTTTTTGGAAAGATTGTTCAAGCCATCCGTAGCATGGGAGGGGGAACCCGCAAATAACAGCCCAGACCCAGCCGCACCACTCAACGCCGAACAATCTGACACAATTGGAGGCTCTGCCAATGAAATCACACCTTCAGCCCACGTAATAATGGCGGTCATCACCCCGTGGACAGAACCATTCCTAGCCTACCTTACTAGGCAGGAACTCCCGGAGGACCAAAGCGAGGCCCGCTGCATAGTGCGGCGATCTAAAGCCTATAGAGTCCATGAGGGAGAGCTTTATAAGAAAAGCACTACCGGAGTCCTTCAAAGGTGCATCTCTGAAGAGGAAGGGCGGAACCTTCTGGCTGAAATTCATGCCGGACTCGGTGGTCACCACGCTGCTGCTCGGTCCCTTGTTAGCAAGGCTTTCCGTACAGGCTTTTATTGGCCGACGGCCCGGGCAGACGCTCAGGACCTAGTCCAACGATGCGCTGGTTGCCAACTTTTTGCCAACCAAAGCCATATGCCACCCACCGCACTCCAAACTATACCCATCACCTGGCCTTTTGCGGTCTGGGGGCTTGACATGGTCGGACCCCTTAAAGGTGGGACCGATAGGAAAAAATACTTACTGGTCATGGTGGATAAATTCACCAAATGGTTAGAAGCCAAGCCTGTTACAACGGCCGAATCCGTACCTGTGATAGACTTCATATCCAGGGTTGTACATCATTATGGCGTCCCCCACAGCATCATAACCGATAACGGTACAAACTTTACCGCCGACGAGGTAAAGCTCTGGTGCAAAAACATGGGCATCAAGCTCGATTATGCTTCCGTCTATCATCCACAAACCAACGGCCAGGTCGAACGCGCAAATGGTCTTATCATGAGCGGCATTAAACCCACTGGTGCGGTCCCTCAAGGAATCTAACACGCACTGGGTAGAGGAGCTCGACTCCGTGCTATGGGGGCTGCGGACCACGCCAAATCGCACCACGGGATACACACCATTTTTTATGGTATACGGCGCAGAGGCAGTTCTGCCCTGCGACATAATTCATGACTCACCTAGAGTGCGCATGTACGAAGAAAGAGAAGCCAAGCTCGATCGGCAGGACAAGTTGGACGCCCTGGAGGAGGAGCGTGACGTGGCAAAATCCCGTTCCGCATTTTATCGACAGCAGGCCCGAAGATATCAAAGCAGAGAAGTACGGGCCAAAAATTACAATGTTGGCGAACTAGTTCTACACCTGCCGGATAAGAAAAAGGACAAACTCAAGCCCAAGTGGGAAGGTCCATTCATAATCGACCAAGTCCTGACTGGCGGGGCGTACCGCCTGCGAGATGCGTCGGATAAACGGCTCGAGCCGAACCCGTGGAGCGCCACCCGTCTCCGAAGATTCTATGCCTAGCGCCGGACTCTGTGTTCGTCTCCTTCCTCTGTCCATTTTTTGCATTTTTCTGTCTTACATTTCTCTCCTTCCCCTCTTTTCTTTTATAGCCCTTAAAGGCTCATCTAGTGACGTGCCACTCGCGCTCATTAAACCTGGGGGCTTCTTTAACAGAAGCTTATTTATACGGGCTTCACGCCCAACACATGCGTCAAACTTCCGCATGTACCTTTTTCTTCACCATTATATGCATCGATATGACTTAAGTTTTGGCCAAGCTGGGTTGCCTGGCTCCTTTGCTTACCCCTACGTTCCCGATTGTTCGGCTAGGCTGTAAAGGGAGCACCTCTGCGATTGTTACTGTCGGGTCAGCCGGATGTGTACCTCAGACTGGGTGAAGCCGAAAGCTAGCGTTCTTAAGGGAATATTCGGTCGGTGAGATAAAAGATGATCTTTTTACTCATTTTATGCGCCCCCAGATGCTTTTTTCTGTGTCTTTTTACGCAGTCCGGACATGCACTTTAGGGCATGCCTCCCAGCGAAAGGAACCCCTAACGGAACTATTCTCTCTAGAAGATGTTTCTTACTAGCCATGTAATATAACATAACTAGTTGGGCACTTGTCTGATAAAGCACTAATGACCCCTACGCCTGGTCTCCACGCATACCATGGTTCTTATATAACCGCTATGGTATTCGGACACACTCCGGACCGTCAGGTCCCGAGGTTGAAGCGAAAAGGTCGGCAACGACAAATGATCTACAATCCGGCTAGAAGGCATTACACATGTCGATTCAAAATTACATAGTCATTCTGACTGATTGTATTCCTCTTCTATACCATCTAACAGGCTGTCTAATTTATAGTCCTGCTAGGAATACTTCGCGGCCAACTCTACTTGGCTGTATACTAAGCTCACAGGGATCTCCTTCCCATCAGGCCCCACTGGTCCGACCTCGGCCATGTGGTTTGGGTCAGACTTCGCAAAACGGGTCTTCACCATGGCCCAGGCTTCCCTAGCGCCTTGTTGGCAGGACGATATCTTCCACAACCAGAAGCGCCGCCGAGCTCCCTTCAGCTTCTCCGCAAGCTCTCCAAGGCCCTTGGGCATGGAGTGGGCAGGCCATAAGGCTTGGGCAACGCCTCGCATCGCCTGCCGAATTCGCTCGTGCAGTTGCATGAGTTCGGGAAGAAGGTCACCCGTAGAACCGGGCATCTCCTCTGCAGGACGACCTGTGAGCATACCTACAGACATTACTCTGTTAGTCGACTTCCTCGCCGAACTCTTTTTTCAAAGTTTGTTCAAGCACTTACTAAATATGCCGCGTCGAAGCCGCTGATTCTCCTTCGTGGAGTCCGACAGCTGGCCACGAACATCTTTAAGTTCGACATCCAGCCTGGTGTTGGCATCCTAAAGATCATTCTTCTCTCGCCTCACCTTTGTCAACGTACTCTCACCGGCCTTTAGCCGGCGTAAGAATTGTTGCTTTTCCGGATCGAGTCCGGCACCATCTGCAACATGATTTGTCAGATTTGCACCCACACCGCACAATACTAATCTTTCGAAGTGTATCTTACCTGAGGGGGTCTCTTTGGGCTCCCCGCTGCGGCTAGTGCGGCCTCTAGTTGGGCCTTGCACTTTTCCAGCTCCTGGGACAGTACAGTATTCTTCTCTGTAAGAACCTGCATCTTAAATGATCCTTAAATCAGTTGCTCTAACTGTTTCAAGTCTCGGGGGCTACTGGTATATATATATATATATATATATTTGACCAAAATTTTCTTACCCGTATGTCTTTTACATATTGCTCCGTGGCTCTGGCTAAACCATTTTGAGCGGCACGGAGGTACGCATCTCCCGAATTAAAGGCATCTAAAGCCTCTTGGGAGAAACAAGTGTCGCGTAGAACTGTCCGGCGACGCCTGTGGTTCATGGCACTCTCCACTTCAAAATTTGTGGCAGACAGCTTGTCCGCATCCTCTGTCAGAGGAGCGTCCGGTGCGCGCCTTGTGCTCGCCTCCGCTTCCTGGCCAGACGTTGGAGCCTGGCTGGTAGAGGCGCGATTGGCAACCTCTCCGGATGTAGTCCGGCGAGGTCTCTTCGTTCTGAAGATAGCACGAACGTTAATATGCCCTGACAGAATAACACCAGGGAGACAGAGGGTGCGCTATACCTTTGTGCCGGCATCTCAGTCCGGACTACATTCCTTTTTGCCCCACGGGGCCCTGCGGCCCATCGTTGGCTAGCCGCCGCAGGTTCGGCCTCCTACCTCGGAAATCTCCCCTGCAAAACACGATTGTCGTCAGAAACACCGGAATACGTGAGAGTGGAATCTCTCTCAAGGGAATGAGACTCCGGTTTCTGCCACCTGGGAGGCCGGGATTAACCCTGGGTAATCAGCCGTGATGGCTACCAAGGTATTGTCCTTTCTTAGCTGATGGAACACCCCATCGATAAGCTCCACCAATATGTCCGGATCCTCTTCGGAGTTCGGATCGAGGGACCGTTCTGGGTCCTCGGGCTGTGGAGGGCGGCTGTTTATATCCTTTACCACCTGTCGCAGTTCCTGCATTAAAGTCGTTAGACTACATATCTAACCGTGGGAGTATAAAACAAACGGGCAAGCGCAGTTGTTCACTTACCCAACTTGGAGGATCATACATAGTAAATCTGGTATGTGGGTTGACGCGGAGGAATTCCTCCTTTTCTCCCTTGTACAAAGAGGATAAGATCTTTACTAGAGCGGCAGCTGAGGCCGGCCCCTTACGACCGTAACGGGTGGCGTCATCCTCCCCGTTGAAATCCCACATGGGGTGGCCTCTATATTGAAGTGGCTGCACCCCCCGCATAATTCATGCGGCCATGACTCCGATCATGGTTAGTCTGGAATGAGCCAATAGTCTTATCCGGCCCATCAGGTAAAGGACGTCTCTGTCGCTTTCTCTCTGAGAGCTCCGCGGACGCCAGCTCAAGCGTTTCTTCAATGGAGCACTGTTGAACTCAGGGAGGCCGACCCGGATAGGGTCTGGCAGCGGGACGTCATCTATGTAAAACCATTCTGACGGCCAGTCCTCGGACGCCTTCTTTGGGGTTCCGGATAGGTATCCGGTCCCGGCGATGCGCCATACTTCGGCTCCGCCCACTTGGTATGTAGACCCCTTTTGCGAACGGGGCACCAGGCAGAATAACCTCTTCCACAGCGCGAAATGAGCCTCAACGCCTAAAAATAGCTCGCAAAGGGCGACGAAACCCGCAATATGCAATACGGAGGCGGGCGTGAGATTGTGCAGCTGGAGGCCGTAGAACTCCAGAAGCCCGCGGAGAAATGGATGAATTGGAAATCCCAGTCCCCTTATTAGATAAGGGACGAGGCACACCTGCTCTCCTTTAGAAGGATTGGGGGTGCTCTCCGCTTGTTTTGCACCATTGTAGATGGCGAGACCGGCTCGGACCGGGACCATGTATGCTTGAGGGAGAAATCCCTTGGCCTGAAGCGACACTAACTCGCTATGCGGGATGGTGCAACTCTCCCAGTCCCCGGGATTGGGACCGGAGGGGCGAGGGGAGGAGCCGCGACGGCTGGTCATGTTGGAATGGACCTTTGCTGGAAGCGCTCTGATGATAACTCGTGGAAAGGAGAAGATGTGGTTTGGACCTAAATCCCCATCCCGTTAAATAGGCGACTCGTTTATATGGCTAGGGGTGTGGATGTAAAAACGCCCCAGCTTTTCGCATTCGTTTGACACGTGGAAGACGGCCATTATTGGGTGTGGAAGCCGAGGAGCACTACATTACAAAAATCGGACATCATTCCTGCAGGTACACAAGATTTGGAGAAGAACCCGCCTTGCAATGCCGAACAATCTGCGCGCCGGACTCGTCGTCATTGAAGCCTGGTTCAGGGGCTACTGAGGGAGTACTGGATTAGGGGGTGTTCGGGTAGCCGGACTATACCTTCAGCCGGACTCCTGGACTATGAAGATACAAGATTGAAGACTTCGTCCCATGTCCGGATGGGACTTTCCTTGGCGTGGAAGGCAAGCTTGGCGATGCGGATATTCAAGATCTCCTACCATTGTAACCGACTCTATGTAACCCTAACCCTATCCGGTGTCTATATAAACCGGAGGGTTGTAGTCCGTAGGCAATCAACTCCATATACAACAATCATACCGTAGGCTAGCTTCTAGGGTTTAGCCTCCTTGATCTCGTGGTAGATCTACTCTTGTACTACCCATATCATCAATATTAATCAAGCAGGACGTAGGGTTTTACCTCCATCAAGAGGGCCCGAACTTGGGTAAAACATCGTGTTCCCTGCCTCCTGTTACCATCCAGCCTAGACGGAAAGTTCGGGACCCACTACCCGAGATCCGCAGGTTTTGACACCGACAGTCACCTATTATGTGTTATGATCCGTTAACCCCGAAGTGACAATAATCGGGACCATTACTGGTGATGACCGTAGTTTGAGGAGTTCATGTATTCACTATGTGTTAATGCTTTGGTCTGGTACTCTATTAAAAGGAGGCCTTAATATCCCTTAGTTTCCAATAGGACCCCGCTGCCACGGGGGGGTAGGACAAAAGATGTCATGTAAGTTCTTTTCCATAAGCACGTAGACTATATTCAAAATACATGCCTACATTACATTGATGAACTGGAGCTAATTCTGTGTCACCCTATGTTATAACTATTGCATGATTGATTGCATTCGACATAATTCTCCATCACCGATCTAATGCTACGAGCTTTTCATATATTGTACTTCGCTTATTTACTTTTTCATTGCTACTGTTACAATCACTATAAAACGAAAAATATTACTTTTGCCACCGTTACCACTACTATCATATTACTTTGCTACTAAACACTTTGCTGCAGATATTAAGTTTCCAGGTGTGGTTGAATTGACAACTCAGCTGCTAATACTTGAGAATATTCTTTGGCTCCCCTTGTGTCGAATCAATAAATTTGGGTTGAATACTCTACCCTCGAAAACTGTTGTGCTCCCCTATACTTGTGGGTTATCAAGACTATTTTCTGGCGCCGTTGTCGGGGAGCGTAGCTCTATTCTTTGAGTCACTTGGGATTTATATCTGCTGATCATTATGAAGAACTTGAAAGGTCAAAGAACCAAGATTTTTCCCTCAACGTTGTGGCACCCCGGCTCAGAGCAACCGGTTAACCATGCATTGCCAGCCCAGAGATCATGCCTTCTGGCAACACACAACATCTTGGTACAGAAAACAACCGCTTTATTGATGCTAGCGGATCATAGTTTATATTACAACAGGTGGCGAGGCCAAGCGGCACACTCAGTGCAGCTGAACAGTATGTACATTATTTAGTGACCATAAAGGGGCCTCGATCATCCCAACAACGTGGCAGCGGAACAATGTCGTAGCGGAACCCCATAGCATAGGGACACCGATGTGGACATGACCTAGACTCGGATAGCACTCCTTTCCAGCGGGACTTTCCTGAAATCTGGCATGACACGCCAGGTCAGTACATTGAATGTACTTGCAAGCTCACAACAAGCATAAACATAATGATAAACAACATCATGATAGTTAACCAATTGTTTAATAATGCAACAATATATCCGACATGTTGTGATCATGCTCTTGTGATAAAAGCCCCTTGGACTTGCTTACCAACGGTGATCGCTCTTGGATCACAAACGGACCACCCATCGGGGTTTTAAAATCAGGTTACCTCGTAACCAAATGGAGATCTTTCCGGCGATCATAACCATGACCAACACTTGGTCTCAAACAGTGATCTTTCTGTTGGGAACGTAGCAGAATTTTAAAATTTTCTACGCATCACCAAGATCAATCTATGGAGTCATCTAGCAACGAGGGAGAGGAGACTGCATCTCCAAGGGTGTGGCTGCCCTCCCTCCCACCCCACTATATATAGGACCCCTAGGGGGGCGCCGGCCCTAGGTGATGCAATCTCCAAGGGGGGCGGCGGCCAAGGGGGTGGAGTGCCCCCAAGCCAAGTGGGGCGCCCCCAGCCCTAGGGTTTCCAACCCTAGGCACAGGGGAGGCCCATGGGGGGTGCACCAGCCCACTAGGGGCTGGTTCCCCTCCCACTTCAGCCCATGGGGCCCTCCGGGATAGGTGGCCCCACCCGGTGGACCCCCGGGACCCTTCCGGTGGTCCCGGTACAATACCGATTACCCCCGAAACTTTCCCGATGGCCGAAACTTAACTTCCTATATATAAATCTTCACCTCCGGACCATTCTGAAACTCCTCGTGACTCTGAACAACTTTCGTGTTACCGTATACTAATATCTCAACAACCCTAACGTCACCGAACCTTAAGTGTGTAGACCCTACGGGTTCTGGAGACACGCAGACATGACCGAGACGACTCTCCGGTCAATAACCAACAGCGGGATCTGGATACCCATGTTGGCTCCCACATGCTCCTCGATGATCTCATCGGATGAACCACGATATCGAGGATTCAATCAATCCCATATACAATTCCCTTTGTCAATCGGTACGTTACTTGCCCGAGACTCGATTGTCGGTATCCCAATACCTCGTTCAATCTCGTTACTGGCAAGTCACTTTACTCGTAACGTAATGCATGATCCCGTGATCAACCACTTCATCACATTGAGCTCATTATGATGATGCATTACCGAGTGGGCCCAGAGATACCTCTCCGTCATACGAAGTGACAAATCCCAGTCTCGATTCGTGCCTACCCAAAAGACACTTTCGGAGATACCCGTAGTGTACCTTTATAGTCACCCAGTTACGTTGTGATGTTTGGCACACCCAAAGAACTCCTACGGTATCCGGGAGTTGCACAATCTCATGGTCTAAGGAAATGATACTTGACATTCGGAAAAAGCTATAGTGAACGAACTACACGATCTTCAAGCTATGCTTGGGATTGGGTCTTGTCCATCACATCATTCTCCTAATGATGTGATCCCGTTATCAATGACATCCAATGTCCATAGTCAGGAAACCATGACTATCTTTTGATCAACGAGCTAGTCAACTAGAGGCTCACTAGGGACGTGTTGTGGTCTATGTATTCACACATGTATTACGATTTCCGGATAACACAATTATAGCATGAACAATAGACATTTATCATGAACAAAGAAATATAATAATAACCATTTTATTATTGCCTCTAGGGCATATTTCCAACAGTCTCCCACTTGCACTAGAGTCAATAATCTAGTTACATTGTGATGAATCGAACACCCATGCAGTTCTGGTGTTGATCATGTTTTGCTCTAGGGAGAGGTTTAGTCAACGGATCTGCCACATCCAGGTCTGTATGTACTTTACAAATATGTATGTCTCCATTTTGAACACTTTCATGAATGGAGTTGAAGTGACGCTTGATATGCCTGGTCTTCCTGTGAAACCAGGGCTCCTTGGCAAGGGCAATAGCTCTAGTGCTGTCACAGAAGAGAGTCATCGGGCCCGATGCATTGGGTATGAATCCTAGGTCGGTAATGAACTCCTTCACCCAGATTGCCTCTTGTGTTGCCTTCGAGGCTGCCATGTACTCCGCTTCACATGTAGATCCCGCCACAACGCTTTGCTTGCAACTGCACCAGCTTACTGCCCCACCATTCAAAATATACACGTATCCGGTTTGTGACTTAGAGTCATCTAGATCTATGTCGAAGGTAGCATCAACGTAACCCTTTATGACGAGCTCTTCGTCACCTCCATAAACGAGAAACATATCCTTAGTCCTCTTCAGCTACTTTAGGATATTCTTGACCGCTGCCCAGTGTTCCATGCCGAGATTACTTTGGTACCTTCCTACCAAACTTACGGCAAGGTTTACATCAGGTCTGGTACACAGCATAGCATACATGATAGACCCTATGGCCAAGGCATAGGGGACGACACTCATCTTTTCTCTATCTTCTGCCGTGGTCGGGCATTGAGCCGTGCTCAATCTCGTACCTTGCAATACAAGCAAGAACCCCTTCTTTGACTGATCCATATTGAACTTCTTCAATATCTTGTCAAGGTACGTACTCTGTGAAAGACCAATGAGGCGTCTCGATCTATCTCTATAGATCTTGATGCCTAATATGTAAGCAGCTTCTCCAAGATCCTTCATTGAAAAACACTTGTTCAAGTAGGCCTTTATGCTTTCCAAGAATTCTATATCATTTCCCATCAACAGTATGTCATCCACATACAATATGAGAAATGCTACAAAGCTCCTACTCACTTTCTTGTAAATGCAGGCTTCTCCATAAGTCTGCGTAAACCCAAACGCTTTGATCATCTCATCAAAACGAATGTTCCAACTCGGAGATGCTTGCACCAGCCCATAAATCGAGCGTTGGAGCTTGCACACCTTGTCAGCATTCTTAGGATCGACAAAACCTTCCGGCTGCATCATATACAATTCTTCCTTAAGGAAACCATTAAGGAATGCCGTTTTGACATCCATTTGCCATATCTCATAATCATAGAATGCGGCAATTGCTAACATGATTCAGACGGACTTCAGCTTCGCTACTGGTGAGAAAGTCTCATCGTAGTCAACCCCTTGAACTTGTCGATAACCCTTAGCGACAAGCCGAGCTTTATAGATGGTTACATTACCATCCGCGTCTGTCTTCTTCTTAAAGATCCATTTATTTTCTATGGCTCGCCGATCATCAGGCAAGTTAGTAAAAGTCCATACTTCGTTTTCATACATGGATCCTATCTTGGATTTCATGGCTTCCAGCCATTTGTCGGAATCTGGGCCCGCCATCGCTTCTTCATAGTTCGAAGGTTCACCGTTGTCTAACAACATGATTTCCAAGACAGGGTTGCCGTACCACTCTGGTGTGGAACGTGTCCTTGTGGACCTACGAAGTTCAGTAGCAACTTGATCTGAAGTTTCATGATCATCATCATTAACTTCCTCTCTAGTCGGTGCAGGCACCTCAGGAACATTTTCTTGAGTTGCGCCACTTACCGGTTCAAGAGGTAATACTTCATGGAGTTCTACTTTCCTCCCACTTATTTCTTTCGAGAGAAACTCTTTATCTAGAAAGGATCCATTCTTCGCAATAAAGATCTTGCCTTCGGATCTAAGGTACAAGGTATACCCAATAGTTTCTTTAGGGTATCCTATGAAGACGCATTTTTCCGACTTGGGTTCGAGCTTTTCAGGTTGAAGTTTCTTGACATAAGCATCGCATCCCCAAACTTTTAGAAACGACAGCTTAGGTTTCTTCCCAAACCATAATTCATACGTTGTCGTCCCAACGGGTTTCGATGGAGCCCTATTTAAAGTGAATGCGGCAGTCTCTAAAGCATAGCCCCAAAATGACAGCGGTAAATCGGTAAGAGACATCATAGATCGCACCATATCCAATAGAGTGCGATTACGATGTTCGGACACACCATTACACTGAGGTGTTCCAGGCGGCGTGAGTTGTGAAACTATTCCACATTTCCTTAAGTGCGTGCCAAATTCGTGACTCAAGTATTCTCCCCCACGATCTGATCGCAAGAACTTGATTTTCCTGTCACGTTGATTCTCAACCTCACTATGAAATTTCTTGAACTTTTCAAAGGTCTCAGACTTGTGTTTCATCAAGTAGACATACCCATATCTACTCAAGTCATCAGTGAGGGTGAGAACATAACGATAGCCACCGCGAGCCTCAACACTCATTGGACCGCACACATCAGTATGTATGATTTCCAATAAGTTGGTTGCTCGCTCCATTGTTCCTGAGAACGGAGTCTTGGTCATTTTACCCATGAGGCATGGTTCGCACGTGTCAAATGATTTGTAATCAAGAGACTCCAAAAGTCCATCTGCATGGAGCTTCTTCATGTGTTTGACATCTATGTGACCAAGGCGGCAGTGCCACAAGTATGTGGGACTATTATTATCAACCTTATCTTTTGGTATTCACACTATGAATATGTGTAACATTATGCTCGAGATTCATTAAGAATAAACCATTCACCAGCGGAGCATGACCATAAAACATATCTCTCATATAAATAGAACAACCATTATTCTCGGATTTAAATGAGTAGCCATCTCGAATCAAACGAGATCCTGATACAATGTTCATGCTCAAAGCTGGCACTAAATAACAATTATTGAGGTTTAAAACTAATCCCGTAGGTAAATGTAGAGGCAGCGTGCTGACTGCGATCACATCGACCTTGGAACCATTCCCGACGCGCATCGTCACCTCATCCTTCGCCAGTCTCCGCTTATTCCGCAGCTCCTGCTTTGAGTTACAAATGTGAGCAACCGCACTGGTATCAAATACCCAGGAGCTACTACGAGTACTGGTAAGGTACACATAAATTACATGTATATCACATATACCTTTAGTGTTGCCGGCCTTCTTGTCCGCTAAGTATTTGGAGCAGTTCCGCTTCCAGTGACCACTTCCCTTGCAATAAAAGCACTCAGTCTCTGGCTTGGGTCCATTCTTTGACTTCTTCCTGGCATCTTGCTTACCGGGCGCGGCAAGTCCCTTGCCGTCCTTCTTGAAGTTCTTTTTACCCTTGCCTTTCTTGAACTTAGTGGTTTTATTCACCTTCAACACTTGATGTTCCTTTTTGATTTCCACCTCCACTGATTTCAGCATTGATATACCTCAGGAATGGTCTTTTCCATCCCCTGCATATTGAAGTTCATCACAAATCTCTTGTAGCTCGGTGGAAGCGACTGAAGGATTATGTCAATGACCGCGTCATCCGGGAGATTAACTCCCAGCTGAGTCAAGCGGTTATGCAACCCAGACATTTTGAGTATGTGCTCACTGACAGAACTATTTTCCTCCATCTTACAACTAAAGAACTTGTCGGAGACTTCATATCGCTCGACCCAGGCATGAGCTTCGAAAACCATTTTCAGCTCTTCGAACATCTCATATGCTCCATGTCGCTCAAAACGCTTTTGGAGCCCCGGTTCTAAGCTATAAAGCATGCCGCACTGAACGAGGGAGTAATCATCCGCACGTGACTGCCAAGCGTTCATAACGTCTTGGTTCTCTGGGATGGGTGCGTCACCTAGCGGTGCTTCTAGGACATAATCTTTCTTGGCAGCTATGAGGATGATCCTCAGGTTCCGGACCCAGTCCGTATAGTTGCTACCCTCATCTTTCAGCTTGGTTTTCTCTAGGAACGCGTTGAAGTTGAGGGCAACATTAGCGTGGTCCATTTGATCTACAAGACATAGTGTAAAGATTTTAGACTAAGTTCATGATAATTAGGTTCATCTAATCAAATTATTCAATGAACTCCCACTCAGATAGACGTCCCTCTAGTAATCTAAGTGAAACATGATCCGAGTCAACTAGGCCGTGTCCGATCATCACGTGAGACGGACTAGTCAACATCGGTGAACATCTTCATTTTGATCGTATCTTCTATACGACTCATGCTCGACCTTTTGGTCTTCCGTGTTCCCAGGCCATGTCTGTACATGCTAGGCTCGTCAAGTCAACCTAAGTGTATTACGTGTGTAAATCTGGCTTACACCCATTGTATTCGAACGTTAGAATCTATCACACCCGATCATCACGTGGTGCTTCGAAACAACGAACCTTCGCAACGGTGCACAGTTAGGGGGAACTGAAAGTGCTAGTGATCGACTAGAGGGGGGAGGGTGAATAGGCGATTTTTATGAAAGTCTTCAAAACATGGAAGTTTCGAAGACAAACGATAGAAATAAACCTATTACCATGCAGCGGAAGGTAGACTACACTAGGCAAACCATAGTCAAGTATTCAATGAAGTGAAAGCACAATGACTAATAGCAGCTAGGCAGTAAAGATCAGGTAGGAAGATATTGTGAAGCCAATCAGAACAAGAAGTCAATCAGTGAAGACAAAAGATAATGCAATCATGCAATGACTTCACAAGGACCAACAATAAGTAAAGGGAAGGGAAGGATGAAACCAGTGACTCGTTGAAGACAATGATTTGTTGGACCAGTTCCAGTTGCTGTGACAACTGTACATCTGGTTAGGGCGGCTAGGTATTTAAACCTGAGGACACACAGTCCCGGACACCCAGTCCTGAACACGCAGCTCAGGACACTCAGTCCTCACCGTATTCCCCTTGAGCTAAGGTCACACAGACCTCGCCCAATCACTCTGGTAAGTCTTCAAGGTAGACTTCCAAACCTTCACAGACTTCGTTCACCAGCGATCCACAATGACTCTTGGATGCTCAGAACGCGACGCCTAACCGGCTGGAGGATTCACAGTCCTCAAGTGTAATAAGTCTTCAGATCACACAGACAGGAAGACTTCAGTGATGCCTAACACTCTTTGGCTCTGGGTGTTTAGGGCTTTATCCTCGCAAGGAATTCTCTCTCAACGGCTTCGAGGTGGGTTGCTCTCAAACGACAAAAGCCGTAGTCTAACTCTGAGCAGCCAACCCTTTATGGTTGTAGGGGGTGGGCTATTTATAGCCCCTTGGCAACCCGACCTGGTTTGTCTGAAATGATCCTGGGTCACTAAGGAACTGACACGTGTTCCAACGGTC
This sequence comes from Triticum urartu, assembly GCF_056163025.1. Taxonomy (NCBI): domain Eukaryota; kingdom Viridiplantae; phylum Streptophyta; class Magnoliopsida; order Poales; family Poaceae; genus Triticum; species Triticum urartu. Next base: position 409,608,270 of record NC_141879.1, on the reverse strand, counting down.
AGATTTCAAACACACACGGCAACTTTACTTGGGCTACAAGCAAAGCTGACTTATCCAACTCTGGACAAGATTTGCTCTCATAGTCTTCACTTGAAGACATAGGATTTTTGTTAAGCATCACTTCAGTCATTCTGACTGGTTCTCTTGGACCCCACTTAACAGTACGGTGGTTCCTATGACTCAACAAGGAAAAACACAGAACGACGAAACTGCGAAGTCTTCACGCTCCATAGTCTTCACGCGATGTCTTCTCTTATCATATTATTCAATGTGAATGTCTTCACATACCACCTTTGACTTCAATGTCTTCTTACATTTTTAGGGGTCATCTGTGGTAGGAAAACCGAATCAATGAGGGACTTCTACCTGTGTTATCCTGCAATTCTGTAACGCCCCGAGACCGATGTGCCAGGTGTCGTCCAGTTATTCGCTGTTGTTGCCTTGTCATTGCTTGCGTGTCTTGCATTGCATATCATGTCATCATGTGCATTTCATTTGCATACGTGTTCGTCTCATGCATTCAAGCATTTTCCCCGTTGTCCGTTTTGCATTCCGGCGCTCCGTTCTCCTCCGGTGGTCAATTCTAGCTTTCTTTCATGTGTGGGGATTAAACATTTCTGGATTGGACCGAGACTTGCCAAGCGGCCTTGGTTTACTACCGGTAGACCGCCTGTCAAGTTTCGTATCATTTGGACTTCGTTTGATACTCCAACGGTTAACCGAGGGACCGAAAAGGCCTAGTGTGTGTTGCAGCCCAACACCCCTCCAATTTGGCCCAAAACCCACCTAAACCCTCTCCATCATCTAGATCGTTCGATCACGATCGCGTGGCCTAAAACCGCACCTCATTTGGACTCTCCTAGCTCCCTCTATGCCTATTTAAAGACCCCCTCCGAAATTCCCGTTCTTCTACCTCCGAAACCCTAGATCCACCCCTCGCGCGCCCGGACATGTCCGTCCCGGCCCGGACAAACGCCGCCGCCGCCCGCAGCCACTGAGGGGCTGCCACGTGTCCACGCCGCCGCCGCCTCCCACCGCGCGGCCCGGGACCCCGTGGCCGGCCCGCCCGCGCCCGCGCACGAGCCAGAGGAGCCGCCCGCGCCGCCTTCATCTCCCCCGCGACCAGCCGCCACCCCGCCGCCCAAGTCCGCCGGCGTCGCCCTGTTCCTCGTCACCGTCGAAGGCAAGATCGACGCCGGCCGCCGCGAGCCGCCCCGCATCGCCCGCCGCTCCGGCCCTCCTCTCCGGCGCCGACCACCGCCACCTCGTCGCCTCCTCCCTCTCCGGCCGGCGAGCCTGCGCGCCGCTCCGGCCATCCCCGCGGTTCCGGCCACCGCATCTGCTTCTTCCCGGCGCAGATCCGGCGAGATCCGCCGCCGCCTCGGATTCCGTGAAAACCCTAGATATGAGAGAGGTTGATTTTTTTCACTAAGTCCCCGGATTTTCCTAGCCCAAGTGCCTTTGTTCTTGGCCCCGTAACTTTGCATCCGTAGCTCCGATTCATGCATATAGCATGTCAAAATGTTCATCTCAGAGAGTAGATCATTTCATTCCATTGCATCATTTTCATTTGAGTTCATCTTGATGCCCGAAATGCCGTTAGAAGAGGGCTACTTGAGATAATTGTCAGATCTGCTACTCCGTTTAGCTTTTTGTCATTTTTTCCATGATTAATGTGTGCATGATATGCCCTGATGTTCTACATATGTTTTGTTAAGGGTTTTGTCATCTTTCCATAGGTGCAACCCATGTATTTTTGTGATGTGTGTGGTGACTAGCACAAGCTTGCAAAGTGGTGCACTTGGTAACTCTGTTTTCAGGGACTTGGCAGTTTCCACTAAGTCCTTGAGCTGTTTATCTCATATGGCCATATGTTCATATTGTTTCCTAGTGATCCGTGCCTCTTTTGAGGATTATCAGTAAGGATGTTTTGTTAATCTTGTAATTCTCTATCCATACATGTCTTTGTTTGAAATTATGGAGCACCCTAGCTTGAGTCAATCGAGCTCTACTTTTGCTACTTCGTGAATCTGGGCAGATTGTCAACTTGTTTGCAATTTTGCCGGTGTTGTTGTAGTTGATCCGTGCATGCTATGCTATTGTTCTTGCCATGTCTAGCTTGCATTTTGTGTGTTCTTAATAGGTGTATGCTTAGTTGGTCATGACTTGCACCATAGTGAGTGCATCGAGCTCGTAAACATGCCTACTTGAGTTATGTTTCAGCATGTTCCAGTTTTCACTAAGTCTGAAAACTGATTATGTTTTTGCTATGTTCACATGCTTGCAATTGTATTTTATGATCCCTTTTGGCTCAAGGTCACTAAGGGACTTTTGTTAAGCTCTTTGAGTAGCTCCATGCCATGCTTTACTTTGCCATGTTCAAGTCCTGTAGCATGTAGTTTTGTTGCTCCGAAGTGGGCTACCTGATCTGAAATTCCAGACAAGTGTTGATTTCACTAAGTCTGAGATCTGTTTGCCATATGCATTTTTGCCATGCTTGTTTGAACCTGTTAATGGATGAATTGGCCGTGGCTCAGTGCTAGACTTTTGTTAAGCATCTTGAATTCATCTCTGCCATGTATTTTGTTGTTATGTTTGGGTGCTGTAGCATGTTCATCTCATTGCATTTAGATGGCTACTTGCTGTAAATCGCAGACCGGTGTCATATTCGAATCGCTTGCCATTTCCAAACCGTAACTCCGATTCCGATGATCTTTATATCATTTTCAAGCGATTTCATCTCATCTTTCCAGTGGCACACTTGGATTTCAAAGTTGAGGCCAGGTTCTTGCATTTCCTGTCATATCTTGCATATGCATCCCGCATCGCATCCCGCATAGCATACCATCTTTGCATCATAACGTTTGTCCCTTGCACGTGGTTGATTGTGTCCTTGTTGCTTGTTTGTCTTGTTTGGGTAGAGCCGGGAGACGAGTTCGCTAACGAGGAGCCCATTGAGTTTGCTTTCGAGGATCCAGTCAACTCTGACAACTGTGCAGGCAAGATGATCATACCCTCGAAATCACTACTATCTTTGCTATGCTAGATTGCTCGCTCTTTCGCTATGCCAATGCTACGATGCCTACCATTTTCTTTCAAGCCTCCCAAATTGCCATGTTAAACCTCTAACCCACCATGTCCTAGCAAACCGTTGATTGGCTATGTTACCGCTTTGCTCAGCCCCTCTTATAGTGTTGCTAGTTGCAGGTGAAGATCGAAGGTCGTTCCTTGTTGGAACATTTATTTACATGTTGGAATATCATTATATTGCCATGTTATCTTAATGCATCTATATACTTGGTAAAGGGTGGAAGGCTCGGCCTCTCGCCTAGTGTTTTGTTCCACTCTTGCCGCCCTAGTTTACATCATATCGGTGTTATGTTCCCGGATTTTGCATTCCTTACGCGGTTGGGTAATAATGGGAACCCCTTGATAGTTCGCCTTGATTAAAGCTTTTCCAGCAATGCCCAACCTTGGTTTTACCATTTGCCACCTAGCCTTTTCTTTCCCTTGGGTTCTGCAGACTCAAGGGTCATCGTTATTCTAACCCCCCCCCGGGCCAGTGCTCCTTTGAGTGTTGGTCCACCTGTCAGCTGCCGGTGGCCACCAGGGGCAACTCTGGGCTGGCCTACCCGTACCTAAGACAATCTGAGTGTGCCCTGAGAAAGAGATATGTGCAGCTCCTGTCGGGATTTGTCGGCACATTCGGGCGGTGTTGCTGGTCTTGTTTTAACCTGTCGAAGTGTCTTGAAGAACCGAGATACTGAGTCTGATCGGAACGTCTTGGGAGGAGGTCTATTCCTTCGTTGACCGTGAGAGCTTGTCATGGGCTAATGTGACACCCCCAATTTGATTGTACACTAATCATACACGCAAACGTGTACGATCAAGATCAGGGACTCACGGGAAGATATCACAACACAACTCTACAAATAAAATAAGTCATACAAGCATCATATTACAAGCCAGGGGCCTCGAAGGCTCGAATACAAGAGCTCGATCATAGAAGAGTCAGCGGAAGCAAAATATCTGAGTACAGACATAAGTTAAACAAGTTTGCCTTAAGAAGGCTAGCACAAACTGGGATACAGATCGAAAGAGGTGCAGGCCTCCTGCCTGGGATCCTCCTAAACTATTCCTGGTCGTCGTCAGCGGGCAGCACGTAGTAGTAGGCACCTCCGGTGTAGTAGGAGTCATCGTTGAAGGTGGCGTCTGGCTCCTGGGCTCCAACATCTGGTTGTGACAACCAGGTAGAAGGGATAGGTGGAAAAGAGGGAGAAAGCAACCGTGAGTACTCATCCAAAGTACTCCCAAGCAAGGAGCTACACTACATATGTATGCATTGGTATCAACTGGAATAAGGCTATCATATGTGGACTGAACTGCAGAATGCCGGAATAAGAGGGGAATAGCTAGTCCTTTCGAAGACTACGCTTCTGGGCACCTCCATCTTGCAGCATGTAGGAGAGAGTAGATGGTAAGTTCACCAAGTAGCATCAAGTAGCATCATATAGCATAATCCTAACCGATGATCCTCCCCTCGTCGCCCTGTGAGAGAGCGATCACCGGTTGTATCTGGCACTTGGAAGGGTGTGTTTTAATTAAGTATCCGGTTCTAGTTGTCATAAGGTCAAGGTACAACTCCAAGTCTTCCTGTTACCGAAGATCACGGCTATTCGAATAGATTAACTTCCCTGCAGGGGTGCACCACATAACCCAACACGCTCGATCCCATTTGGCCGGACACACTTTTCTGGGTCATGCCCGGCCTCGGAAGATCAACACGTCGCAGCCCCACCTAGGCCAACAGAGAGGTCAGCACGCCGGTCTAAACCTAAGCGCCTAGGGGTCTGGGCCCATCGCCCTTAGCACACCTGCACGTTGCGTGGGCGGCCGGAAGCAGACCTAGCCTAGTAGGCGTTCCAGTCCAATCCAGCGCGCGCCGCTCCGTTGCTGACGTCACGAAGGCTTTGGCTGATACCACGACGTCGAGTGCCCATAACTGTCCCCGCGTAGATGGTTAGTGCGTATAGACCAGTAGCCAGACTCAGATCAAATACCAAGATCTCGTTAAACGTGTTAAGTATCTGCGAAGGCCGACCAGGGCCAGGCCCACCTCTCTCCTAGGTGGTCTCAACCTGCCCTGTCGCTCCGCCTCAAAGTAACAGTCGGGGGCCGTCGGGAACCCAGGCCCACCTCTACCGGGATGGAGCCACCTACCCCTTCAGCCCCCAACTCCGAACAGTACCACAGGTAATGTAACTGTGTAAAGTATATAGTATATGCCCGTGATCACCTCCAGAAGTGATCACGGCCCAGTAGTATAGCATGGCAGACGGACAAGAGTATAGGGCCACTGCTGGAACACTAGCATCCTATACTAAGCAGTAGGATAGCAGGTAATGGTAACAACAGTAGTAGTAAGGATAGGCTATGCATCAGGATAGGAATAACGGAAAGCAGTAACATGCTACACTACTCTAATGCAAGCAGTATAGAGAAGAGTAGGCAATATCTGGTGATCAAAGGGGGCGCTTGCCTGGTTGCTCTGGCAAGAGAGAGGGGTCGTCAACTCCGTAGTCGTACTGGGTAGCAGCGGCGTCGGTCTCGGTGTCTAGCGAGAGAAGAGGGGGGAGAAACAATAAATATTTAAGCAAACAGATGCATAGCGATGCATGACATGACAAGTATCGGTGCTAGGGGTGCCCTAACGCGGTATGAGGTGATACCAGTGAACGGAGGAATCAACTGGGAAAGTATCCCCGGTGTTTCGCGTTTTCGGGCAGAGGAGCCGGAGAGGGAAAGTTGTGATTTTGATATGTTAGGGGTCTGTGGCGGACGAACAAGCTGCGTATCCGGATTCGTATCGTTGTTCTGAGAAACTTTCATATATAAAGTTTTCCGATCCGAGCTACGGTTTATTTTCTATGAATTTCTAAAGTTTAAAATGTTTTCTAGAATTTCGGAATTTCTACCAAGTCTTAGAATCTGTTTGTTGACTAGCCAATTTGTGAGGGATATAATGGGTTATTCATAGCTCTACTGGGGATGATTCCTATAGATGATTTACTCTACTCCAAGATTACTACCAATACATGCCATCTGATGGCATGAACAGTGCACTTAGCTAGTCCAAATACAGCCCCAAACTAGCCTAGTTAGTAATCTGTTTCTTCAGTTTTCTTTGTTAACAGAAGATTCACTTTTGTCATTTTTGTAGCAATTAATCCATGCACCTAACAGACTTGTTCCAGTGAGATGAAATGGAGTTGGTCAAGTGTACAAACTATTCCCATCATTTTTATTTATTTTTGAAGTGATTTGCTGTCTATTTTGTTGATGCAAAAAGGGCTAGTCAATAAGCAGCAGCAGTACAAAGCTAGCTACCCCTACAGTAACATTCAGTTACTGTAGCGCAGTAGCAGCAGAAGTGGACGCGGCCACACTGCACGCACACACAATGCTAGGGCTAAGAGAATATTGCATTTTGTGATTTTTGTAGGATTTAATCCATGCATCAAATAAATTTGGGCCAGTGGGGTAAACTGAAGTTTGTCAAGTGTACTTCCTACACATATTATTTTTACTCATTTTAGCACTTGATTAGCTATTGTTTATGGGTTGTTCAGATAGCTAAACGGCGTAGCAGCACAAAAGCTAGCTACCGCTACAGTAACTGAATGTTACTATAGCGGAGCAGCAGCAGAGTGTAGCGGCGCGATGCGGGCGCTAGGCAGCGGCGGCGAGCAGTAGAGGAGCTGCAGCAGCGAGCAGCAGCAAAGCAGGGGAGAGGCTGCGGGCGCACGCGTGTGACAGCGGCAGTGGCCACGGCGCGAAGCAGCAACAGGCGAGCAGGCAGCGCGAGTGGGGAGGCAGAGGAGGAGCGGTCAGGCGCAGCTCAAGCGCCATGGGCGCGACCAGTGCGGCGTGCACGCGCAGCGGCGAGGCGAGTAGGCGAGCCAAGCGGGGAGGTAGGGCAACGACCACGACACGACGACAGCGTGCGCACGGGCGTGCTGTGACGGGCAGCAGGTGCAGCAGGCAAAGGCGTGCGTGGGTGGGCACGCACAGACGTGGCCGGGCGCAGCCGATCGCGGCCAGAGGCGTGCAGTGCGGGCAGGGCTTGGCCCGGGCACACGCGTGCGAGGGCACTGCCCGGGGCGGCCAGAGGTGTGGACTACGGCGGCGACTAGCGGCGGCCGACGCGGTGCTCGATGAAAGCTTCACTGCAGAGCACACGCGAGCAAGCCGCGTGGTGCAATCGATTCAACGGAGTGCCTGGAGCACACATGCATCGCGGACGGGTCCAGAGAGGCCCTGCATGCTTGACCTCATCGGCCATGGCGGACGGTGGTGCGACAACTCATGGGGACGTCGCTACGGAAAGAAATCGAGCATGGGTTGAGAGGGAAAACGACAATGAGCTCACAGCGGAGCTTGGAGAAGGCACGACGAGGCTGGAGCTCGTTGGAGAGGCGCGGATCGAGCGGTGTCGACCGGCGGATGCAGTCAGGGAAGGAGGCGGATGGAGACGGCTCGAGGGTGCTCCGGCTCGACCCGGTGCTTGCAGTTGGTGTAGAAGAGGACGCAGTGCTCCTGGACAGCTTGGAACGGCGCGGGGGAGCCAGTGGCCGCGACGACGGCGATGTGCCAGCGACGAGCCCACTCGGGCGAACGAGACAGAGAGGGATGCTGCGAGAGGGAGAAGGTGGCGGCCAGGGTTCGACAACGGGAGAGAGGAGGGGCTCGGGGGGGCTTTATCCTCTCAGAGGGCATCGCCGGATGGTCGCCGTGTGGCCATCCGCAGCCATGGACGGGGCGCGCACGTCCACGGCGCTCCTGGTGAGCAGTAGGAAGGAGGAGGTGGCGAGGTGGGCTGGGCTCCCATTGTTGACATAGAGCCCATTTCACTAGTAGTTTAGGGTTTTTTTATGCTTCTTTTATTCCTTCTCTGATTTGTAAATTGTTAGGCCATCCATTCACTTATGTAAAATATGAGACTTGGCTCACTAAATTACTTGCAATATTTAGCACTGCCAGAAAAAGATTTCGTGATCAAATGATTTCATTTGAATTTTTAATAAATGATTTGGCACTTTAAAATTCTGCTTTGGTGCTATTTCATGTTGTTTAAGTCACATAATGAATTCAGGTGATGTTTTATTTCTAAAGATAATTAATTATGAATTATTTCATATTTAATGAACATTTTATTTTCTAATTTGAACAACTTTTATTTTTCACTTTAAATTTGAATTGCAATTTGCATTGGAATTGGAAACGAGATATGATGCAAATGATGATCAAGCATAGTTAATCATGGTGACTTGGCATAATCAGAGGGTGATCACTATGGTGTGAGGCTGGGGATGTTACAAATCTCCTCCACTACAAGAAATCTCATCCCGATATTTAAGTGGAGCAGTAAAGGGTAACTTCGGAAGAACTAACCCTTATAGGGTTAATTATCTGGTGGATAATTCAGGGAATGTGGCAGAAGTATCTCTTGAGTTGAACCTCAAGAATACACCGAGAGAAAAGTAAGAAAGTACCATGAGAAGTTTCAAGAAGGTGGGTAATCGTTCAGTGCCTGAAATAGGGCGTGAAAGGGGGTTCATAGCAACGGGAATAAGTATTGTGTCTGATACCAGAGTTGATGATCTCATCGGAAGGTGGCTCATGAATTACGTTTGAGGCCACGCGCGAGGAATAACTTTGGGAACAGGGGGGTGTACATGAGAGTCAGGTTTCGATCCTGTGGAACTGTGGGTTATGGGCCCACCATGTGGGTTAAAAGTAGAAAGGCAGTTGACATCTTGCACGGTCATGTAAGCAAGGCATGTCAGAGGTTAGTCTGTCGGTTATGTCGACAACAACATTAGTACCAAGGGCGAGGGACGAAGAGAACCATTTTCCTGCTCATTGAATGAGGCGGACCAATAGGCAAGTTCTCGTCCATCGGTGGTTACCGGAATGTCATCAACCAAAGTAACAGGGTCTTACTGACAGAGTGGTACAACAAGGTGTTAACGTAAGCAGGGAAATACATAATATAGATCATAAGAAAGGTTAAACCAAACAATGGAGAGAAAAATATGATTATCAGATTAATCAGAACAATGGAAAGGAAAATGTGTTTAAACACATATTTCAAGGGTATATCCTTCCCAAAGACAAGCAGAGCATGATATCCATGATAGGATATAATGTAGAAAACTCTTTAGGTAAGGGGAGAGAAATTTCAGGACATTAACCATACAGCGGTGTTTGGATAATTGAGCAGGAAACATTTAACATTAGGCTTTAAATGTTCTTGTTGAAAATTGGAGTACATATATATGCTTCGAGATAGCATTGACATGGTCTTCAGGCAAAGGTCAGACTTTGGAAACACAAAGGATCCATCAGGAATAACTTGTAGAATAAGTCTTACAATTTCCTCATGGAAGAATGGATAACCTTGCTGAAAAGGAATCTATAACCATAGGGCCTCCGGCCGGGTGTGCTAAGCACGACGTCCTGGATATAAAAGATGGTAATACTCCAAGGTAAAGAAGAACAAATGTTGGATATCAAGGAACTCAAGGTATAACACAGAACACGAACAAGTTTGTGTTGGAGGGAAGGCAATAAAGTTGTCGATGATAACACAATTCATCGAGGGGCAAGGATGGTATTTCTCATCATGACTTCGATTGATATCCTAGAATAGCTCATAAGATTGATGATGATCACGACACAATTGTTGAGAGATTTCATGAAGATGTAATCCATCAGCGATGACATCAAGTCAAGAGAATGATGAAGCGAAAGGTTATTGGAACCATGGGTACGGCACAAACTCGAAACCAAGTTTGTGGTTTAAGGAGAAATGATATGATGAGGAAACTCGACGTAAGCTTAGCTCATAATCGAAAATTGTGCTCCGGGAAGAAGGACCATGTAGCACAGTTGAGAGAAGCACGATAAGGATATAGCCGATCAAGCAAGGAATGACTTGAAGGATTATTAAACTCATAAGCAACAAAAATTGTTTAGGGTTATTGAATCGGAGTGCGGACTCAATTCACTATTCGGTGTTCTCGGTTGACGACAACCCAGAACCTAGGAACAATTGGATCCGGTGAGTGATAATAGTTGATGAAGAACCCATAAGAAGTTATGATGTCCCATGATATTCCCGAGATACCAGGGTGTAATACTCGACGGTAGATCAAAGTAAAGGTTGGACTGGTGTATTGGTCCTCACAAGACAAGTGCTTAAACTTGCCCGAGAAATGGGATCAAAGAGCTAATATGGTCGAAACCACGATTGCATAGGATCAGTTCACAGATACCAGATGATATTATATCAACGAAATAGTTATTATTACAAGAAGCTTCTATGGTAGGATCTACGTCGTGTCCATGGGCATGAACACAAAGTTCAAGGTCGACTCCCACTTCTTCAATGTATAACCTTCCATTCACCTCTCACTTTTGAAGAAGTTGTAGTGTTGAGATTTTATCTAGCAAAACACCAGAAGAGTATGACTCGTGAAAACTTTCGAGTTCACACATATTAAGGAAGGCATAGGTTCAACCCGTCAGGGTATCGTGGAAACATATACCACAAGCTTCAATAGTAAATACCACAAGCTCGAAAGCAGAGCATGGTTGGTCAATCAGAGGATAGGATTTACCAATGGAGAAAGAACTTCCAAAGGGATTGAATATGAAGGACGCTATCGGATAAAATCCAACAAAGGATCCGGTGGTCCTCAAAGGATCTGATGTGAGCATCGGTACTCAACCAGAGGAAGAAACAATGCAAGGAGATCAGACTATAGAAACAACTGACTAATTCAAAGCTCAAATGCAAAAGAATTATGATTTCCGACCAAGGGATCAGAAGCAAACACTTTGATTAAGGATGGATAAGTTACGTATGCTTAGGGTACAATCGATGGCAATCCGATTGGTCGAGAACCAGCTCATGTTTAAAATGATGTCTGAGCCGGAAGGATAAATCCTGAGGATTGCAAGCATTCAAAACCATATTGGATCAAAGACCCAAAATGACAATGACAAGGGATGCCAATAATGACTACGAGACTTATGGGATTAACCATAATGCAAGCAAGCAAGAATTTCAAGGGCAATAAGCTGCTAAGGATTTTCGGAAGATCGAATATTATTTCGAAGACCTTAGTGAAACACATAAGCAACTGGGGATGAGCGGATACTTGATAGGTGTGAGAATTTATCCATAGGGACATTCAGGCGGCAAAGAACTACAAGGCGGTAGGCACAAAGTATTCTCGGAACAATAGAGAGAATTTCGGGGTATCTTGCAATAACAAGATCAGCTAGGAATAAAAGTAAGGATGACTGGTGTATCTATTTATCCATAGGGATAATTCGGTGGTAGGGAATTGCAAAGGCGGCGGGCACAAAGTCTCAAGAGAACATTGGAGAGTATCTTCGGAATCTTCTGGTGCAGCATGCGATCATCTGTGATAAGGGGCTCTCCGGGAGAAAGTAGTTACGAGAACCTAGAGTCAGGTTTAGTAAAATCATTTAACTTGAGTAGGAGAGAGTCAGAATCCCAGAGTAAGGATCGAGGAGTAAAAGATTCTAATACCACCCAACGGTGACGTGGGCCCATGGGCCGCACAGCCATGTTAGTAAAAGTTTTGTAAAGTCTAGACTCGACTTCGGCCAAGGAGTGTGGAAGGGGGATTCCTACAGGCAGTCGGCTCTGATACCAACTTGTGACGCCCCCGATTCGATCGTACACTAATCATACACGCAAACGTGTACGATCAAGATCAGGGACTCACGGGAAGATATCACAACACAACTCTACAAATAAAATAAGTCATACAAGCATCATATTACAAGCCAGGGGCCTCGAAGGCTCGAATACAAGAGCTCGATCATAGACGAGTCAGCGGAAGCAACAATACCTGAGTACAGACATAAGTTAAACAAGTTTGCCTTAAGAAGGCTAGCACAAACTGGGATACAGATCGAAAGAGGCGTAGGCCTCCTGCGTAGGATCCTCCTAAACTATTCCTGGTCGTCGTCAGCGGGCAGCACGTAGTAGTAGGCACCTCCGGTGTAGTAGGAGTCGTCGTCGAAGGTGGCGTCTGGCTCCTGGGCTCCAACATCTGGTTGCGACAACCAGGTAGAAGGGATAGGTGGAAAAGAGGGAGAAAGCAACCGTGAGTACTCATCCAAAGTACTCGCAAGCAAGGAGCTACACTACATATGTATGCATTGGTATCAACTGGAATAAGGCTATCATATGTGGACTGAACTGCAGAATGCCGGAATAAGAGGGGAATAGCTAGTCCTTTCGAAGACTACGCTTCTGGCCACCTCCATCTTGCAGCATGTAGGAGAGAGTAGATGGTAACTTCACCAAGTAGCATCAAGTAGCATCGTATAGCATAATCCTAACCAATGATCCTCCCCTCGTCGCCCTGTGAGAGAGCGATCACCGGTTGTATCTGGCACTTGGAAGGGTGTGTTTTAATTAAGTATCCGGTTCTAGTTGTCATAAGGTCAAGGTACAACTCCAAGTCGTCCTGTTACCGAAGATCACGACTATTCGAATAGATTAACTTCCCTGCAGGGGTGCACCACATAACCCAACACACTCGATCCCATTTGGCCGGACACACTTTTCTGGGTCACGCCCGGCCTCGGAAGATCAACACGTCGCAGCCCCACCTTGGCCAACAGAGAGGTCAGCACGCCGGTCTAAACCTAAGCGCCCAGGGGTCTGGGCCCATCGCCCTTAGCACACCTGCATGTTGCGTGGGCGGCCGGAAGCAGACCTAGCCTAGTAGGCGTTCCAGTCCAATCCAGCGCGCGCCGCTCCGTTGCTGACGTCACGAAGGCTTCGGCTGATACCACGACGTCGAGTGCCCATAACTGTCCCCGCGTAGATGGTTAGTGCGTATAGGCCAGTAGCCAGACTCAGATCAAATACCAAGATCTCGTTAAACGTGTTAAGTATCTGCGAACGCCGACCAGGGCCAGGCCCACCTCTCTCCTAGGTGGTCTCAACCTACCCTGTCGCTCCGCCTCAAAGTAACAGTCGGGGGCCGTCCGGAACCCAGGCCCACCTCTACCAGGATGGAGCCACCTGCCCCTTCAGCCCCCAACTCCGAACAGTACCACAGGTAATGTAACTGTGTAAAGTATATAGTATATGCCTGTGATCACCTCCCGAAGTGATCACGGCCCAGTAGTATAGCATGGCAGACGGACAAGAGTGTAGGGCCACTGATGGAACACTAGCATCCTATACTAAGCAGTAGGATAGCAGGTAATGGTAACAACAGTAGTAGTAAGGATAGGCTATGCATCAGGATAGGAATAACGGAAAGCAGTAACATGCTACACTACTCTAATGCAAGCAGTATAGAGAAGAGTAGGCGATATCTGGTGATCAAAGGGGCGGCTTGCCTGGTAGCTCTAGCAAGAGAGAGGGGTCGTCAATTCCGTAGTCGTACTGGGTAGCAGCGGCGTCGGTCTCGGTGTCTAGCGAGAGAAGAGGGGGGAGAAACAATAAATATTTAAGCAAACAGATGCATAGCGATGCATGACATGACAAGTATCGGTGCTAGGGGTGCCCTAACGCGGTATGAGGTGATACCGGTGAAGGGAGGAATCAACCAGGAAAGTATCCCCGGTGTTTCACGTTTTCGGGCAGAGGAGCCGGAGAGGGAAAGTTGCGAGTTTGATATGTTAGGGGTCTGTGGCAGACGAACAAGCTGCGTATCCGGATTCGTATCGTCGTTCTGAGCAACTTTCATATATAAAGTTTTCCGATCCGAGCTACGGTTTATTTTCTATGAATTTCTAAAGTTTAAAATGTTTTCTAGAATTTCGGAATTTCTACCAAGTCTTAGAATCTGTTTATTGACTAGCCAATTTGTGAGGGATATAATGGGTTATCCATAGCTCTACTGGGGATGATTCCTATAGATGATTTACTCTACTCCAAGATTACTACCAATACATGCCATCTGATGGCATGAACAGTGCACTTAGCTAGTCCAAATACAGCCCCAAACTAGCCTAGTTAGTAATTTGTTTCTTTAGTTTTCTTTGTTAACAGAAGATTCACTTTTGTCATTTTTGTAGCAATTAATCCATGCACCTAACAGACTTGTTCCAGTGAGATGAAATGGAGTTGGTCAAGTGTACAAACTATTCCCATCATTTTTATTTATTTTTGAAGTGATTTGCTGTCTATTTTGTTGATGCAAAAAGGGCTAGTCAATAAGCAGCAGCAGTACAAAGCTAGCTACCCCTACAGTAACATTCAGTTACTGTAGCGCAGTAGCAGCAGAAGTGGACGCGGCCACACTGCACGCACACACAATGCTAGGGCTAAGAGAATATTGCATTTCGTGATTTTTGTAGGATTTAATCCATGCATCAAATAAATTTGGGCCAGTGGGGTAAACTGAAGTTTGTCAAGTGTACTTCCTACACATATTATTTTTACTCATTTTAGCACTTGATTAGCTATTGTTTAGGGTTCCATTTGACATAGAGCCCAGTTCACTAGTCGTTTAGGGTTTTTTTTTATGCTTCTTTTATTCCTTCTCTGATTTGTAAAGTGTTAGGCCATCCATTCACTTATGTAAAATATGAGACTTGGCTCAATAAATTACTTGCAATATTTAGCACTGCCAGAAAAAGGTTTCGTGATCAAATGATTTCATTTGAATTTTTAATAAATGATTTGGCACTTTAAAATTCTGCTTTGGTGCTATTTCATGTTGTTTAAGTCACATAATGAATTCAGGTGATGTTTTATTTCTAAAGATAATTAATTATGAATTAGTTCATATTTAATGAACATTTTATTTTCTAATTTGAACAACTTTTATTTTTCACTTTAAATTTGAATTGCAATTTACATTGGAATTGGAAACGAGATATGATGCAAATGATGATCAAGCATAGTTAATCATGGTGACTTGGCATAATCAGAGGGTGATCACTATGGTGTGAGGCTGGGGATGTTACAGCTAAGTTGGGACTCCCCTGTAGGGATTTGAACTTTCGAAAGCCGTGCCCGCAGTTATGGGCAGATGGGAATTTGTTAATGTCCGGTTGTAGATAACTTGAACCTTAACTTATTTAAAATGAATCAACAGCGTGTGTAACCGTGATGGTCTCTTTCCGACGGAGTCCGGGAAGTGAACACGTCGTTGGAGTTATGCTTGACGTAGGTTGTTTTAGGATCACTTCTTGATCATATTTTTATCGACCGTGCTTGGCCTTCTCTTCTCTCTCTCATTTGCGTATGTTAGCCACCATATATGCTAGTCGCTTGCTGCAACTCCACCTCATACCTTTACCTTACCCATAAGCTTAAATAGTTTTGATCGCGAGGGTGCGAGATTGCTGAGTCCCCGTGGCTCACAGATACTTCCAAAACCAGCTTGCAGGTGCCGTTGAACCGTGCATATGACGCAACCAAGCTCAGGAGGAGCTCGATGAAGATCTTGTCCTTTGTGTTGTTTCGTTCTAGTTGATCAGTAGTGGAGCCCAGTTGGGGCCGATCGGGGACCTTTGTGCATTTGGGGTTCTTCTTTTATTTAGGTTCCGTAGTCGGACCTTGATTGTATCTGGTTGATGTAATGCTTTATTCATGTATTTGTGTGAAGTGGCGATTGTAAGCCAACTATGTATATTTTCCCCTATTGTATTACCTGGGTTGTTTGCGAAGATTACCTCACTTGCGACATTGCTTTCAATGCGGTTATGCCTCTAAGTCGTGCTTCGACATGTGGGAGATATAGCCGCATCGAGGGCGTTACAAGTTGGTAATCAGAGCCTTCCCCGACCTTAGGAGCCCCATTGCTTGAACGTTTTTAGCGGCCGAGTTGTGTCTAGAAAAATGTTTTGAGTCATTTAGGAATTATATATCGGAGAGTTTAGGAATTCTTTTACTCCTCAGTCCCTTCATTGCTCTGGTGAGGCATCGTGATGTAGAGTTTTGACTCTTCTCTTCTCAAATTTCACTAAATTTTTTTTTAGGATCACGCGGGTATCTTGGAATCGTTCCGATGGTTTTATGATGAGAACATTGTCTTGGTGCCTCCTGTCAGGGGTTTTGTGGAAGTGTCCCGGGGAGTTGAGCTCGGAGGTGTTGTCGTCATAATTTTATCGTTGCAATTCTGGAATACCTGAGTTTAGTACGCCGACATCGAAAATCTCTTTTATGCAGTTCGTTGGTGAGATAACCTCGATGCCACCCAGTACTGGGGCGGGAGTTCGGGAGTATCACCATAACTTGTATAACGGATGCTTTTCGAAGGTTGAGGTAGATGGTTTCCGAAGGTTTCTTGGTTATGTGGTGAAGGATGGATACAGCTGGATGTAGGATTTGCTAGATTTGGGTGAGATATTATGCTTCCCAACACCTGATTGCATAACCAGAAAGGTGTGGGAGTTTCATAGGTGGGAACTCAAGTAGCTCTTAGGATATCTTCTCGACAGATGTATGATATGAAATTGGGGTTCGACGTCTAGTGGTCCGCCTATTCACGGTTGGTTTTACAGTGGTCTCGTTGTGTCTTAAAGAGTCCTTGGCTATGCCGACTCGGGGACGCTTCGTATGTCATGTGCACTGCCTTGTACATGATGGTGCTGTAAGATCGAGCCCATGTAGGCCCCACCACAAAAACTTCGGACTAAATCTCTATCATATGTGTGTTCCGGCTTATTCTGCAAGCCAATCCTTGTTTTGTTTTGAGTTGTGGTATTCGAGTTGCTTCAAAGTCAAATGTTGATTCCATCCCTTTCCTAAGTGGTGTTCTCATACTCCTATGTGAATACTAATCCTCCTTGATAATCGAGATTGTGATGCCAATCTTGTTTCACCGGCGTGTTTTCTCTTCAAGTGGATCCGATCATTTTAACATCTGCAAGATCCAATCTCAATTTTCATCAACGTTGTTTGCTTCATCCGTTTTCAAGTTGTCTTTGTTTTCCCACCCACCCACCCCTTTTTCTTCAATGATTCAGATTACTTAATCACTATCCATTTTATTGATGAAAGTCCCTCCATTCTATTTCCTTCATGTTCTTATCCGGTGATTCTCAGGAAGATGCTAACGGAGATTCAAGTTCATCATTCTTCATTCTTTTCTTCTACGGTGGAGTTAATTCAAGTTTTCGGTGTTGATCATATTCTTTTCCGTATTTCAAATGCCTTCTCATGCCGGTGCACCTCACATTTAGTCATTTCTCGCTATTCATTTGTTCCGAAGTGCTGATTATGTCTAAGAGGATTTGTGTCTCCATTATCATTCCGTCCAAGATATTTTGAGGTTGTTATCTCTGTCAAGCCATTTTATTCATCGTGGGAGTTATATTTCTTTATTTTGAGTGGGCCCTAACCCACAGGCCTCTTCCCAGGATCTTACCTGGCTCTTCTTATTTTCCCGGAGCTACCCTAAATTCATTTCAAAGTTTGACGTAAGAATGAATTATCATCAGTCAAATGTATTTCTCCAAGATCTGTCAAATCCTTTTCATCATTGGTTCAACTTGCCTATTCTTCTTTATTCTGGAGTTCCTCAACATTCATGATAGTGTTTCTCGTCATAATTCTCAGATTTTGAAGACCGAAGAAGAGTTTTTCCTCCATATCTTATCCGCTCTCTCAGAGATTCATGGTTCTAGTTCGAGGCCATCCTCTCATAATTGTTTTGATCGTGAAAATTCTTTTTATCCATCCGGTGCAAATTCAGAGTCTCCTCAGTTTGATTATCCGGAGTCCATCTATTCAGGTTTATTCATTCTCAGCTGTCAGTTATCATTCTCCTATCTTGCCAGAGCATCAATCAAATATCCTCTAATCAGTTCTTGATCTCTTTGTTCTAATGTATCTAAATCCCCTCAAGCTTCTTCGTTCATTTGATAATTCTTTCCGGTGTTTCTTTATCTTTTCTTCGCTCATTTTCAATTCTTACGATGGTTCGTTCAAGATTTCTATTCCTTCATTATCATATCAAATCATTTTCTACGAGTATAAGTAGTGTGCCAAATCCATTGTTTATCATCAATTTAATTGATGAAGGACAACCATAATGTAATTCTTATTCTTGCTTCATCCTAGTGATTAATTCCTTATTCCGGAATGGGTCATCATACATATTCTTGGTTTCAAGTGCCCATCTTTCTTTCCCAGAGTTCCAAGCTCTAATTATCACGGATGTCTATCTAAATCATTGCAAGGATTCACCTTGTGTTTTCAATTCCTCTTTCTTTTCATTCTTTTTGTTTACCAGAGTTCTTCATGAAGGTTCTTTATGATGGTTCATCAAGGATTTAATTCCTTCTCGAAGTGTTCGTCAAGATTCTTTTCAGGGGAACTCAAGTTTTCTTCTTCTTGCTATCCAGAGTGCAATTCTTTCTTCCATATTATTGCAGGTGGTATTATGTCATTTTGATAATTTGAGTTCATGTTTTCATGATTCACATGTTGTCAAGAATGAGATATTTTAAATCCATCAATATCGTCATTGGAGTTATCTTGTGTTATATTTCACCTAAAGCCATCCCTAAGGACTGTTGCTATCTATGGTGCTCATAAATACTCCAAGTTCTTCATTAATCCTCCCGGTGAAATAAGTTTCTCGTCTCCTTGTTCATATCAATCCAATTCTTTTCCCGTGAGTGGCAGGTTGCCACCTCATAATTTGAGATGTAATCCATAAGACCATATCAAGCTTATTCTTTTCGTTGTTGGTTTCCAACAACTCCGTTCGACCCTTCTCCTATAGATGCCTTTTCAAGCTCTTTTGTGGCAGAAGTTGGCATTTTCCTCTCCATTCTTCTATTTCAATTATTTATCTTCTATTCTTTTGTTCCGGAGCCATTGTGATGTTGCTCTTTTCTCTCATCATCTTGGATTGTGTTCTTTTCGTGGCTATCCACTTAACCGGAGCGTTGGGTACCTTTTGCTCAAGTGCTCTCATTTCATCAAGTCTTCATCTCTTTTCAACCGAAGTGCTACCCGAATCGGTTCTTTCTTATTCCTCTTTCTTAACGGAGTGCTTTCAACTTTGTTCTTCTCCGTTGTTTTATTTCTTTCAATTTGTTCAACCTTTTCAAGGTTCTTTGGTTTCACTCGTTTGTCAATGAAGCAACTTAGTTTTACCTCTCCTCTTGTCTATTTCGTTTGTTCCTCCGGTGCCATTCTAGATCTCGGGACGAGATCCTCTCGTAGTGATGGAGTGTTGTAACGCCCCGAGACCGATGTGCCAGGTGTCGTCCAGTTATTCGCTGTTGTTGCCTTGTCATTGCTTGCGTGTCTTGCATTGCATATCATGTCATCATGTGCATTTCATTTGCATATGTGTTCGTCTCATGCATTCGAGCATTTTCCCCGTTGTCCGTTTTGCATTCCGGCGCTTCGTTCTCCTCCGGTGGTCAATTCTAGCTTTCTTTCGTGTGTGGGGATTAAACATTTCCGGATTGGACCGAGACTTGCCAAGCGGCCTTGGTTTAATACCGGTAGACCGCCTGTCAAGTTTCGTATCATTTGGACTTCGTTTGATACTCCAACGGTTAACCGAGGGACCGAAAAGGCCTAGTGTGTGTTGCATCCCAACACCCCTCCAATTTGGCCCAAAACCCACCTAAACCCTCTCCATCATCTAGACCGTTCGATCACGATCGCGTGGCCGAAAACCGCACCTCATTTGGACTCTCCTAGCTCCCTCTATGCCTATTTAAAGACCCCCTCCGAAATTCCCATTCTTCTACCTCCGAAACCCTAGATCCACCCCTCGCGCGCCCGGACATGTCCGTCCCGGCCCGGACAAACGCCGCCACCGCCCCCAGCCACTGAGGGGCTGCCACATGTCCACGCCGCCGCCGCCTCCCACCGCGCGGCCCGGGAGCCCGTGGCCGGCCCGCCCGCGCCCGCGCACGGGCCAGAGGAGCCGCCCGCGCCGCCTTCGTCTCCCCCGCGACCGGCCGCCACCCCACTGCCCATGTCCGCCGGCGCCGCCCCGTTCCTCGTCGCCAACGAATGCAAGCTTGACGCCGGCCGCCGCGAGCCGCCCCGCATCGCCCGCCGCTCTGGCCCTCCTCTCCGGCGCCGACCACCGCCACCTCGTCGCCTCCTCCCTCTCCCGCCAGCGAGCCTGCGCGCCGCTTCGGCCATCCCCGCGGTTCCAGCCACCGTGTCTGCTTCTTCCCGACGCAGACCCGGCGAGATCCGCCGCCGCCTCGGATTCCGTGAAAACCCTAGATCTGAGAAAGGTTGATTTTTTTCACTAAGTCCCCGGATTTTCCTAGCCCAAGTGCCTTTGTTCTTGGCCTCGTAACTTTGCATCCATATCTCCGATTCATGCATATAGCATATCAAAATGTTCATCTCAGAGAGTAGATCATTCCATTCCATTGCATCATTTTCATTTGAGTTCATCCTGATGCCCGAAATGCCGTTAGAAGAGGGCTACTTGAGATAATTGTCAGATCTGCTACTCCGTTTAGCTTTTTGTCATTTTTGCCATGATTAATGTGTGCATGATATGCCCTGATGTTCTACATATGTTTTGTTAAGGGTTTTGTCATCTTTCCAGAGGTGCAACCCATGTATTTTTGTGATGTGTTTGCTGACTAGCACAAGCTTGCAAAGTGGTGCACTGGGTAACTCTGTTTTCTGGGACTTAGCAGTTTCCACTAAGTCCTTGAGCTGTTTATCTCATATGGCCATATGTTCATGTTGTTTCCTAGTGATCCGTGCCTCTTTTGACGATGATCAGTAAGGATGTTTTGTTAATCTTGTAATTCTCTATCCATCCATGTCTTTGTTTGCAATTATGGAGCACCCTAGCTTGAGTCAATCGAGCTCTACTTTTGCTACTTCGTGAATCTGGGCAGATTGTCAACTTGTTTGCAATTTTGCCGGTGTTGTTGTAGTTGATCCGTGCATGCTATGCTATTGTTCTTGCCATGTATAGCTTGAATTTTGTGTGTTCTTAATAGTTGTATGCTTAGTTGGTCATGACTTGCACCATAGTGAGTGCATCGAGCTCGTAAACATGCCTACTTGAGTTATGTTTCAGCATGTTCCAGTTTTCACTAAGTCTGAAAACTGATTATGTTTTTGCTATGTTCACATGCTTGCAATTGTATTTTCTGATCCCTTTTGGCTAAAGGTCACTAAGGGACTTTTGTTAAGCTCTTTGAGTAGCTCCATGCCATGCTTTACTTTGCCATGTTCAGGTCCTGTAGCATGTAGTTTTGTTGCTCCGAAGTGGGCTACCTGATCTGAAATTCCAGACAAGTGTTGATTTCACTAAGTCTGAGATCTGTTTGCCATATGCATTTTTGCCATGCTTGTTTGAACCTGTTAATGGATGAATTGGCCGTGGCTCAGTGCTAGACTTTTGTTAAGCATCTTGAATGCATCTCTGCCATATATTTTGTTGTTATGTTTGGGTGCTGTAGCATGTTCATCTCATTGCATTTAGATGGCTATTTGCTGTAAATCGCAGACCGGTGTCATATTCGAATCGCTTGCCATTTCCAAACCGTAACTCCGATTCCGATGATCTTTATATTGTTTTCAAGCGGTTTCATCTCATCTTTCCAGTGGCACACTTGGATTTCCGTGTTGAGGCCAGGTTCTTGCATTTCCTGTCATATCTTGCATATGCATCCCGCATCGCATCCCGCATAGCATACCATCTTTGCATCATAACGTTTGTCCCTTGCACGTGGTTGATTGTGTCCTTGTTGCTTGTTTGTCTTTTTTGGGTAGAGCCGGGAGGCGAGTTCTCTAACAAGGAGCCCATTGAGTTTTCTTTCGAGGATCCAGTCAACTCTGACAACTGTGCAGGCAAGATGATCATACCCTCGAAATCACTACTATCTTTGCTATGCTAGATTGCTCGCTCTTTCGCTATGCCAATGCTACGATGCCTACCATTTGCTTTCAAGCCTCCCAAATTGCCATGTTAAACCTCTAACCCACCATGTCCTAGCAAACCGTTGATTGGCTATGTTATCGCTTTGCTCAGCCCCTCTTATAGTGTTGCTAGTTGCAGGTGAAGATCGAAGGTCGTTCCTTGTTGGAACATTTATTTACTTGTTGGGATATCATTATATTGCCATGTTATCTTAATGCATCTATATACTTGGTAAAGGGTGGAAGGCTCGGCCTCTCGCCTAGTGTTTTGTTCCACTCTTGCCGCCCTAGTTTCCGTCATATCGGTGTTATGTTCCCGGATTTTGCGTTCCTTACGCGGTTGGGTTATAATGGGAACCCCTTGATAGTTCGCCTTGATTAAAGCTTTTCCAGCAATGCCCAACCTTGGTTTTACCATTTTCCACCTAGCATTTTCTTTCCCTTGGGTTCTGCAGACTCAAGGGTCATCGTTATTTTAACCCCCCCCCCCCGGGGCCAGTGCTCCTCTGAGTGTTGGTCCACCTGTCAGCTGCCGGTGGCCACCAGGGGCAACTCTGGGCTGGCCAACCCATACCTAAGACAATCTGAGTGTGCCCTGAGAAAGAGATATGTGCAGCTCCTATCGGGATTTGTCGGCACATTCGAGCGGTGTTGCTGGTCTTGTTTTAACCCGTCGAAGTGTCTTGAAGAACCGAGATACCGAGTCTAATCGGAACGTCTTGGGAGGAGGTCTATTCCTTCGTTGACCGTGAGAGCTTGTCATGGGCTAAGTTGGGACTCCCCTGCAGGGATTTGAACTTTCGAAAGCCGTGCCCGCAGTTATGGGCAGATGGGAATTTGTTAATGTCCGGTTGTAGATAACTTGAACCTTAACTTATTTAAAATGAATCAACAGCGTGTGTAACCGTGATGGTCTCTTTTCGGCGGAGTCCGGGAAGTGAACACGGTGTTGGAGTTATGCTTGACGTAGGTTGTTTTAGGATCACTTCTTGATCATATTTTTATCGACCGTGCTTGGCCTTCTCTTCTCGCTCTCATTTGCATATGTTAGCCACCATATATGCTAGTCGCTTGCTGCAACTCCACCTCATACCTTTACCTTACCCATAAGCTTAAATAGTTTTGATCGCGAGGGTGCGAGATTGGTGAGTCCCCGTGGATCACAGATACTTCCAAAACCAGCCTGCAGGTGCCGTTGAACCGTGTAGATGATGCAGCCAAGCTCAGGAGGAGCTCGATGAAGATCTTGTCCTTTGTGTTGTTTCGTTCTAGTTGATCAGTAGTGGAGCCCAGTTGGGGCCGATCGGGGACCTTTGTCGCATTTGGGGTTCTTCTTTTATTTTGGTTCTGTAGTCGGACCTTGATTGTATCTGGTTGATGTAATGCTTTATTCATGTATTTGTGTGAAGTGGCGATTGTAAGCCAACTATGTATGTTTTCCCCTATTGTATTACCTGGGTTGTTTGCGAAGATTACCTCACTTGCAACATTGCTTTCAATGCGGTTATGCCTCTAAGTCGTGCTTCGACACGTGGGAGATATAGCCGCATCGAGGGCGTTACAAATTCTCACAAACACATTAGTCCCTCGACTAGGTTTGTCGTCAATACTCCAAAACCAACTAGGGGTGGCACTAGATGCACTTACAGGAACACTTTCTTGAAATTATTATGATGGATCATCTTATTTAAGCTACCGTTGTTCTAAGCAAATAAGATGTAAAACATGATAAACATCACATGCAATCAAATAGTGACATGATATGGCCAATATCATTTGCTCCTTTTGATCTCCATCTTCGAGGCTCCATGATCATCGTTGTCACCGGCATGACACCATGATCTCCATCATCATGATCCCCATCATCGTGTCTTCTTGAAGTTGTCTCGTCATCTATTACTTCTACTACTATGGCTAACGCTTTAGCAATAAAGTAATGTAATTACATGACGTTTATGTTGACACGCAGGTCATAAATAAATTAAGACAACTCCTATGGCTCCTGTCGGTTGTCATACTCATCGACATGCAAGTCATGATTCCTATTACAAGAACATGATCAATCTCATACATCACATATATCATTCATCACATCCTTTTGGCCATATCACATCACACGGCACATGCTGCAAAAACAAGTTAGATGTCCTCTAATTGTTGTTGCAAGTTTTTACGTGGCTGATATAGGTTTCTAGCAAGAACGTTTCTTACCTACGCCAAAACCACAACTTGATATGCCAATTTCTATTTACCCTTCATAAGGACCCTTTTCATCGAATCCGATCCGACTAAAGTGGGAGAGACAGACACCCGCTAGCCACCTTATGCAACTAGTGCATGTTAGTCGGTGGAACCAGTCTCACATAAGCGTACGTGTAAGGTCGGTCCGGGCCGCTTCATCCCACGATGCCACCGAATCAAGATAAGACTAGTAACGGCAAGCAAATTGACAATATCGACGCCCACAACTGCTTTGTGTTCAACTCGTGCATAGAAACTACGCATAGACCTAGCTCATGATGCCACTGTTGTGGAACGTAGCAGAATTTTAAAATTTTCTACGCATCACCAAGATCAATCTATGGATTCATCTAGCAACGAGGGAGAGGAGAGTGCATCTACATACCCTTGTAGATCGCGAGCGGAAGCGTTCAAGAGAACGGGGTTGATGGAGTCGTGATCGAAATCACCGATGACCTAGCGCCGAACGGACGGCACCTCCGTGTTCAACACACGTACGGTTGGGAAGACGTCTCCTCCAACTTGATCCAGCAAGGGGGAAGGAGAGGTTGATGGAGATCCAGCAGCACGACAGCGTGGTGGTGGAAGCAACGGTGATCTCGGCAGGGCTTCGCCAAGCTCAAGGAGAGGGAGGAGTGTCACGGGAGGGAGAGGGAGGCGCCAGGGGCTAGGGTGCAGCTGCCCTCCCTCCCCCCCCCCACTATATATTTGACCCCTAGGGGGGCGCTGGCCCTAGGAGATGCAATCTCCAAGGGGGGCGCCGGCCCTAGGAGATGCAATCTCCAAGGGGGGCGGCGGCCAAGGGGGTGGAGTGCCCCCCAAGCCAAGTGGGGCGCCCCCACCCCTAGGGTTTCCAACCCTAGGCACAGGGGAGGCCCATGGGGGGCGCACCAGCCCACTAGGGGCTGGTTCCCCTCCCACTTCAGCCCATGGGTCCCTCCGGGATAGGTGGACCCCCGGGACCCTTCCGGTGGTCCCGATACAATACCGATTACCCCCGAAACTTTCCCGATGGCCGAAACTTAACTTTCTATATATAAATATTCACCTCCGGACCATTCCAAAACTCCTCGTGACATCCGAGATCTCATCCGGGACTCCGAACAACTTTCGGGTTACCGTATACTAATATCTCAACAACCCTAGCGTCACCGAACCTTATGTGTGTAGACCCTACGGGTTCGGGAGACACGCATACATGACCGAGATGACTCACCGGTCAATAACCAACAGCGGGATCTGGATACCCATGTTGGCTCCCACATGCTCCTCGATGATCTCATTGGATGAACCATGATATCGAGGATTCAATCAATCCCGTATACAATTCCCTTTGTCAATCGGGACGTTACTTGCCCGAGACTCGATCGTTGGTATCCCAATACCTCATTCAATCTCGTTACCGGCAAGTCACTTTACTCGTACCGTAATGCATGATCCCGTGATCAACCACTTGATCACATTGAGCTCATTATGATGATGCATTACCGAGTGGGCCCAGAGATACCTCTCTGTCATACGGAGTGACAAATCCCAGTCTCGATTCGTGCCAACCCAACAGACACTTTCGGAGATACCCGTAGTGTACCTTTATAGTCACCCAGTTACGTTGTGGCATTTGGCACACCCAAAGCACTCCTACTGTATCCGGGAGTTGCACAATTTCATGGTCTAAGGAAATGATACTTGACATTCGGAAAAAGCTATAGCGAACGAACTACACGATCTTCAAGCTATGCTTAGGATTGGGTCTTGTCCATCACATCATTCTCCTAATGATGTGATCCTGTTATCAATGACATCCAATGTCCATAGTCAGGAAACCATGACTATCTTTTGATCAACGAGCTAGTCAACTAGAGGCTCACTAGGGACGTGTTGTGGTCTATGTATTCACACATGTATTATGATTTTCGGATGACACAATTATAGCATGAACAATAGACAATTATCATGAACAAAGAAATATAATAATAACCATTTTATTATTGCCTCCGGCGATCACAACCACGACCAACAGTTGGTCTCCAACATCAAGATGGTCTACCCAACATCATCAACAATGCAAAGTTCATAACTTTACTATGCAAAATTTATTAAACGTTGACCCATGGTGTGACCGACTTTCGAGCGTGTCCATAAACGTGGACTCGGCTATCGATGGATTTAATACACTCTACAAAGGTAGCGCACTGTACCCACACCACGGAACCCATGGCCTCGCACTCCCATTCGGGTGGACCAACGACATTCCGACGAAACCCCTCCATTGCCATGACACTCTCTCGGCCACTCTGACTCACTCCCTACTGGGCTAGTCCTGGGTGGCCCCATGTCTACCAAAGACACCAACGGCCACCATCATGGCCAAACATAAACGGTCCCAAATAGGGACAAGGTACCATAACATCAACAACGGGCACACAAGTTTATGTCTGCTTACCGGGCCAGGGTACCGCACGCCCATAACCTCCCTCGTTGGAGGCACCGACCAGAGGCATGACAACGGACCGAATAAAGGCCTTCCCATAAAGGCAAATGTGGTTGCACTGGGAAAAACTCGATTCAGTGGCACCATGACCCGGTCAACGATATATTCAAGTTGAGTTATCATCATGTTCAACTTAAAGTGAAATTAACCGGTGCCATAATATGCCATGAAATGCAGCACCAATATATGCATCATATATCATCGGAAGTAACTGGGTCAACTTTATGCACACTAAGCATCAGCATCACAACTCATAGCACTTCTCTGATTCTGATTAACCATCACTTAAATAGAATATTTACTTAACAAATTTATCATTTTTCTCCTCCAAGAAAATAACTCAAAGTAATTACTTATATCCATAACCATATTACTTCTTCATACAACTATTTCTTCTAGTTATTCAACCAACTTAGTTTGCTTCAGACTTGCTGTAAACTAAGCATATTAACTAAAACAAGCAACCAACAGAATATAAATAATATAATGGTGATTTAAATGCATGGATTAAATCATTCATTCAAGTTGAAACAAAAATCACAAATATTGTAATGGCACCATGAAAATGTTTCTGTGGCTTGCCTTACAGATGAGGTTCACAATCCTCCTGGTGATCCTCAAGACAAGCTTCACTCTTTGAAAATATTTATAAACACAAAAAGAAAACATCAAGAACCCTTCTGAAATTCACTAGAAAATCTAGACAGCAGAGAAAAATCTCATTTTGGGTGAGCTGCTAGATTTCTTCACAAAGAACACAATGCAAAAAGAATCAATTCATTTGGACTTATGGTTAAAAAGTTGTGGCTGTTTGAAGCTCTCTGGACAAAATTAAATTTGAATTTAACAGAACGGGGGTGACGTCGAAGGCGTAAACCTTGTGGGCGCCACCACTCGTACCGCTTTGTGCATGTACAGAGTGGCTGACTAGCGGGCCCCACTAGTCAGGTGAGGGGAAGGGGAGAGGGAAACAGAGGGCGGTGTGGCTCCGCCGGAGCACACGCTGGCGAGGAGAGCTTCTTGGCCATAATGAAAGGGAGGGACCGAAAGAGAAGATGGAGACGCACCTTCCCGTACCCGTAGATTAGCTAGGGGTGGTCGGACGGCATCGGAATCAGCCTCTCTAGTAGAGATAGGAAGCAGAGGTCGCCGGAGATGAAGACGACGGCGACCAGAGGCGACACCAGGGGCTCCAACCGGGCGGAACGGCACCACCGAGGCACGGCGGGGGCCCTGGAAGGGTTGCCTGGGCTTGGGGGGCGCTGGAGCCGCGGAGACGACCCGAGGGGATCGCCGGCGAGCTCGAGCTCAGGGACGGCGGCTTGTGGCCTGCCCGGCCGGGCTACGGCTTTCTACAAGATCGTGGAGTGTGTGGGAGTAGTGGATGATGCTCTATGAGGCTGGGGAGGGCTCTATTTATAGCCGAGCGTCGAGGGGGGATCGGGCTACGCCGGAGGACACCTGGACACGGCGCCCGGTGATGAACAGCGTTAGTGAGTGAGGGAGAAGGCGACGCAGCTCACGCGGGAACTGTGGGCGAGTGGAGACGAGCACAGGGGCACGAGGGTGACGACGAGCATAGTGTGCAACGCACTGTTGCGTTGGCCGGACCGCGCCCATGCTCGCTGCGGCGAGCTCCGGCGTCGGCGAGCGCCAGGAGAGAGTTAAGAAGATCGGGACAATGATTGTGGTGAGGTTTGGCAATTTTAGGCAGGCGGGGAAGCGAGCACGTGATCAACAGAGGCTCGGGTGCGTCGCAGAGCGCGTCGGTCGTATGCCAGCACGCCTGGACGAACGCGGTCACCACGTGAACTCTGACCTCAGGCCGACCTAAGCCCAAACTTCATGTGTGGCCTGTAGTTCGTGGTAGTTCTAGAGGTTACCACACTTTGGTTTGGACTCAGACGCGGTAGAATAGATTTCATCTTCCTGGTAAGTTTCTGGTCAGTAACTTTGAGAGCTTACTGAGGTCAAACTACTGAGAGTTTGGAGCTAGGTTTTCGAGGGTAGCAATCATCTACTAAGGTGATGATGCACAAGAAAAATCAGCCACAATGGATAAAGTAAAATGGTAGTTGCTGTAGAAACTACCATTTCTGTCCAGAACAGAAAATATTTTCTGTAGCAAAAATATTCCAAAAAGTGATGAAATATTTTTGCTCAGGAAGGTGCCCTAGCATTCGAAGAATATTTGTGAATTTTCTCAGATTTTTGGGGGCAAGAAAAATTGAAGTTGCTTTGGAGCACATTGAGCTAGCTAGGGTTTAAGAGAGGGAAATGAATATTTTTCATTTAAGAAAAATATTCAAAAAAATTTTGAGGTGAACCAGAGAGAAAGTGATAGTTAGGGAAGGATATGAGGCACTTGGGTGAAAGTCAAGGGGTACCCAAATGTTTAAGTCCATATGAAAAGATTCAAAACTCCAATTTTCAAAACCAAATAAAATGAAAATCAGACGAAAAGAAAGAGGGCAAAACCAGGCTGTCACATACGAGGCGAGGTAAGGAACTGCCATCTAGCTCTACACTTGATTCACCTTCTGTTTTGAGTAAACTTGCGACACCTACACCTGCTATTCATTCTGATATGTCGCATGGTATTGATGATGCCACTTCTGCTTTGCATGATACTTATGATGAAACTACTTCTATGCTTGATACTACTATGCCACTAGGTGAATTTCTTGATGAACAACTTGCTAGGGCTAGAGAGAATGAAATTATTGAATCTGATAATATTGATGAAAGTGATGATGAAGATTCTCCCCCTAGATATGAATTGCCTGTTGTGCCCGAGGGTTATGTTATGGATGAAGAAACTGCTAGAGACTTTCTTGCTTGCAATGATAGATCTGATCTTAAGAAATTATTAGCTAAGCTTAAAGAAAAGTCTTTGAATGCTAGAATAAAATATGACCCTGCTTTTGCTACTTCGCCTATCTTTATTACTGATAAGGATTATGATTTCTCTATCGACCCTAAGTTGATTACTTTGGTTGAATCTGATCATTTTTATGTCTATGAATCTGAAACTGTTGTGGTACATCTTACTAAATTAAATGATATAGCCACCCTGTTTACTCATGATGAGAAAACTCGCTATTACTTTATCCTTAAGTTATTTCTGTTCTGATTAAAGCGTGATGCTAAAACATGGTTTAATTCTCTTGATCCTGGTTGTGTGCGTAGTCCCCAGGATATGATTTATTATTTCTCTGCTAAATATTTCCCCAATCATAAGAAACAAGCTGCCTTAAGGGAAATATATAATTTTGTGCAAATTGAAGAAGAGAGTCTCCCACAAGCTTGGGGGAGGCTTCTCCGATTACTTAATGCTTTGCCTGAGATCATCCTCTCAAGAAAAATGAAATACTTGATATCTTTTATAATGGACTAACCAATGCTTCCAGAGATTACCTGGATAGTTGTGCTGGTTGTGTTTTCAGGGAAAGAACTATTGATCAAGCTGAACTGCTATTGAATAATATGTTGACTAATGAAAATAATTGGACACTTCCTGAACCAACTCCTAAGCCAACTCCGGAGAAAAGCGGTGTTCTATTTCTCAGTCCTGAAGATATGCAAGAGGCAAAGAAATCTATGAAAGAAAAAGGTATTAAAGCTGAAGATGTTAAGAATTTACCACCTATTGAAGAAATACATGGTCTTGATAACCCGGCACAGGTAGTAAAGGTAAATTCTCTCTATAGATTTGATGAAGGTGGTATCCCTCGTTATAAGTCTGCTAGCCAATGCTTAGATGAGTTTGATAATTTTATTGTTAAACAAGAAAACTTCAATGCTTATGTTGGTAGACAATTGAAACGTAATGCTGATATGCTTGAACACTTGAGTGATTATATGGATAGTGTTAAAGGTGAACTTAAACATATTAGTAAACATGCTTCTATGGTTACCACTCAAGTAGAACAAGTACTTAACGCTCAGAATGATTTGCTCAATGAATTAAATAATAAGAAAAATGATAATGTTGTTAGAGTTATGACTAGAGGGGGTAAAATGACTTGGGAACCATTGTATCCTGAGGGCCACCCTAAAAGAATTGAGCAAGATTCTCAGAGAACTAATATTGATGCACCTAGTCCTTCTAAGAGGAAGAAAAAGAAAAATGATAGGACTTTGCATGCTTCTAGTGAACCTGTTGTTGACACACTTGAGAATCCCAATGATATTTCTATTTCTGATGCCGAAACACAATCTGGTAATGAACATGAACCTAGTGATAACGTTAATGATGATGTTCATGTTGATGCTCAACCTAGCAATGATAATGATCTAGAGAGTGAACCTGATGTTGATCTTGATAACCGACAATCAAAGAATCAACGTTATGATAAGAGAGACTTTGTTGCTAGGAAGCACGGTAAAGAAAGAGAACCATGGGTTCAGAAACCCATGCCTTTTCCTCCTAAACCATCCAAGAAAAAGGATGATGAGGATTTTGAGCGGTTTGCCGAAATGATTAGACCTATCTTTTTGCGTATGCGTTTGACTGATATGCTTAAAATGAACCCTTATGCTAAATACATGAAGGAAATTGTTACTAATAAAATAAAGATACCGGAAGCTGAAATTTCCACCATGCTTGCTAATTATACTTTTAAAGGTGGAATACCAAAGAAACTTGGAGATCTCGGAGTACCAGCTATACCATGCTCTATTAAAAGAAACTATGTTAAAA
This sequence comes from Triticum urartu, assembly GCF_056163025.1. Classification (NCBI taxonomy): domain Eukaryota; kingdom Viridiplantae; phylum Streptophyta; class Magnoliopsida; order Poales; family Poaceae; genus Triticum; species Triticum urartu. The sequence continues at coordinate 409,576,893 of NC_141879.1, read as the reverse complement.
CTGCTTTATGTGATCTTGGAGCCGGTGTTAGTGTTATGCCTCTCTCTTTATATCGTAGACTTGATTTCAATAAGTTGACACCTACTAAAATATCTTTGCAAATGGCCGATAAATCAACTGCTATACCTGTCGGTATTTGTGAGGATGAGCCTGTTGTGGTTGCAAACGTTACTATTTTATCGGACTTTGTTATTCTTGATATTCCCGAGGACGATAGTATGTCGATTATCCTTGGTAGACCCTTTTTGAATACTACAGGGGCTGTTATTGATTGCAACAAAGGCAATGTCACTTTTCATGTTAATGGTAATGAGCATACTGTACACTTTCCAAGAAAACAACCTCAAGTCCACAGTATCAATTCTATTGGAAAAAATTCAACAATTACTATTGGAGGTTTTGAATTTCCTCTTCCTAGTGTCAAGAAGAAATATGATATTCTTATTGTTGGGGATGTGCATATCCCCGTTGAGGTGACCTAGTGTTATTCGAAAATTCTCCAGTTTCATGTTATTCGAAATGAGTTTGTTAACAAGACTTGATCGACCTTGTTAGTGGATTCCTTTTGATGAGCATGAGATGGATGAATTTAGAAAACACAACTATCTGTACTCTCTTTTTACTTTCTGTTATTTAGTTTAAATAAAGCAAAAATAGTATTTTTCTGTCTGTTTTTTGAATTATCCTAGCAATAAAAAATACCCCGAAAATAAAAGTTCTCCAAATGCCCTGAAAATGAAATATGATTTTTTCTAGAATATTTGAGAACATTTGGCACTGAGAACACATCAGGGGGGCCAGCACCTGGCCACGAGGGTCAAGGGCGCACCCACCCACCCTAGGCGCGCCCCCTGCCTCGTGGGCCCTTGGTGGCCCCCTCCACTTATTCCAGCCACCACACACTCCTTCTTCCTCCCAAAAAATCACTAGCCAGCTCAAACCCGAGTTCTTGCTCATCTTGCTGCCATTTTTGATCTCCTTGCTCAAATTCCTCTCACAAAACTGCTTTGGGGGATTGTTCTTTGGTATGTGACTCCTCCAATGGTCCAATTAGTTTTTGTTCTAGTGCTTTATTTATTGCAAATTTTTGCTGCTTAGGTGACCCTGTTCGTGAGCTTGCATGTCAAATTTATGTGGTCAAAAGTAGTTCTAATGCATGATATAGCCTCTAGGCACTTGTAGGAGTAGTTGCTATCAATCTTGTTGACTTTGGTTCAATTTTATTTTAAGTTACTAAAAATTTCAGAAATTTTCAGAAAAAGATGAAGAGATTTTTGAGGGTCTCATCGAGCCGAAGCTCGAACGATAAGCAAAGTGAAGAGAACAAGAAGCCCAAGTATAATCTCCCTCGTACTGCGGAGGTTCGTCCATGTGAATGGCCTTGTGATGAGTTCTTGAAAGAGGCCAGGATTTATGAAGATTTTTATCAATTGGCTGAGAATGCAGGCCTCACCGCCTTCCTCCACGACCAGCATGAACAATATCTCTTACTCACCAATATCTTTGTGCTAAATTTTCATTTCCATGCTAGGAGATCACCATCTTCGGTGGAATTTTATTTATATGATGAGCATAAGGAGATGTCACTTTATGATGTTTGCCGGGTCTGTTTGATACCCTTTGAGGGCAGCATAGAGGAACCACATCGTAATGATGTGGAGGGATTTATTGATATGATTGCTGTAGGGGAAACGAGGAAAGTTTCCAATGCAAGAATCACTAGCATACATTTTCCTGTTCTACGTTACTTCGCAATATTTGCTAGTAGATGCTTAATTGGTCGCGGGAACTGTGGAAACCTTAGTGCCCCTGATATTGCTATTTTGCGCCATGCCTTGTTTCAGGATCCTACTTTCAATTTAGGCGCTATTGTTGCTAAACGGTTAAATATGAACCGTACTAAGGGCCCCATCCTCGGAGGCATCTTTGCCTCGCGCTTTGCTGCACACTTTAACATACCTATTAGGCATTATGAGAAAGAGGAAAAGTTGTTGCCTCCTATTGTTCTACGTTATAAGAGTATGGTAGCACATGAGTTTATTGTTAAGGATAAGAATAAGACACTCAAATACAAGTTGATATTTAAAAAAATATTGTGAGTTTATTACCTTGTCTGCGCCCTCTTTGTTCAACATATTTCCAGGCATGTACCTTGTTCTGCCGGAGGCCTTCATGCCTACCGGAGCCAGATGTCAGCTGCAGAGCCGGAGCCACCATCTGATCCTCACTGTCAGTCTATTTATCAGTGGAATCTGGAGGAGATCACCAGCCAGTGGCAATCTGATGACCCTTCTTAGTACAAGCCCAGCTACAGTTTTGATCCATGGGTATAGACCAACTTAGGCCAAAAGCCTAAGCTTGGGGGAGTACGTATTTCTCACCGACGTTACATTCATGTTCACACACTCATGCCAGTTGTCGGTGCTCATACTTTTTCATTGTATCATACATGCTAGTTTATTTTCTTTTTAAGCTTTCTTCTTGTGTGTTTGAAAAACCTTAAGAAAAACCAAAAAACATTAGTTGTAGCTTTTAGCTAGTTTACTTTCCATGCCTGTAGTACTAGTAGTTAAAAAGAAAACTCAAAAAGATTTCTCGTTCTTCTTTTGCTTGTTGGGAGCTTTCCCGTGTAAATAGTTTTATTTCTTTTCTTGTTCTTTGGGGGTCGAGAGGAGAAGACCTTGATGAAAATGTTTAGTGGCTCTCATATGCATTATTGTTGATCTAACAAAGAGCCATATTACCTTGTCTTCTCCCTTGAATTGAATGCTTGCAGATTCCAGCTTAGTCCAATGCACGTGCACTATTATTATTATCCACACTATTCGGCGTGCAAGTGAAAGGAAATAATGACGATATATGATGAACTGATTGAGATGAGAAAAGCTAGTATGAACTCGACCTCTCTTGTTTTTGTAAATATGATTAGTTCATCATTCCTGATTCAGCCTATTATGAAAGAAACATGTTTGCAATGACAATTAGAGATTGTAGTTGCTTATGCCATTCTTAATTAGCTAGGAGTTTATAATGGTTTACCTTGCGTGCCAACATGCTATTAAAATGGTTATGATGTGGTATGATAGGGTGGTATCCTCCTTTGAACGATTCGAGTGGCTTGACTTGGCACATGTTCACTCATGTAGTTGAAACAAAATCAACATAGCCTCTACGATATTTATGTTCATGGTGCATTATATCCTACTCATGCTTGCATTCGGTGTTGATTAATTTTAATGCATGTTCATGACTGTTGTCGCTCTCTAGCTGGTCACTTCGCAGTCTTTTTCTAGCCTTCACTTGTACTAAGTGGGAATACTGCTTGTGCATCCAATTCCATAAACCCCAAAGTTATTCCATATGAGTCCACCATGCCTACCTATATACGGTATCTACATGTCGTTCCAAGTAAATTTGTATGTGCCAAACTCTAAACCTTCAAATAAACATTCTGTTTTGTATGCTCGAATAGATCATGTATCAACTAGGGTTGTCTATATCCTCCATGCTAGGCGGGTTATTCTCAAGAGGAGTGGACTTCGCTCCTCATTCATGAGAAAATGGATGGTCACCGGGATGCCCAGTCCCATGCTCAAATCAAATCAAAATAATTGCAAACAAAACCCCCCGTGATTGTTGTTAGTTGGAGGCACCCGTTGTTTCGGGCAAGCCATGGATTGATGCTTGTTGGTGGGGGGGAGTATAAACTTCACCATTCTGCTTGGGAACAACCTATAATGTGTGTAGCATGGAAGATATCGAGATCTGTCGGTTGTTATGTTGACAATGAAAGTATACCGCTCAAAATATTACTCATCCCATTTTCGAAACCGAGCTCTGGCACCTCTATAAATCCATGCTTCCCTCTGTGAAGGGCCTATCTATTTACTTTTATGCTGAGTCATCATCCTCTTATTAAAAAGCACCAGTTGGAGAGCACCGCTGTCATTTGCATGTGTTATTGTTAGTTTACATTGAGTATGACTTGACTGGATCTCTTTTACCATGAATTACAATGTCTAGTCAGTCCTTGATCTTTAAAGGTGCTCTGCATTTATGTTTTGCGGTCTCAGAAAGGGCTAGCGAGATACCATCTTGTTATATCATATTATGATTGTTTTGAGAAAGTGATGTCATCCGAGATTTATTATTATTACTCGCTAGTTGATTATGCCATTGATATGAGTAAACATGAGACCTAAATGTTATTGTGAATATGGTTAGGTCATAATCTTTGTTGAAAACCTAAATGCTGGCTTTACATATTTACAACAACAAGAGAAAACAGAGTTTGTAAAAGTTTTTCTTTATCATTTTCAGTTTATCAACTGAATTGCTTGAGAACAAGCAAAGGTTTAAGCTTGGGGGAGTTGATACTCTCTGTCGTATCTACTTTTCCAAACACTTTTGCCCTTGTTTTGGACTCTAACTTGCATGATTTGAATGGAACTACCCCGGACTGACGTTGTTTTCAGCCGAATTGCCATGGTGTTAGTTTTGTGCAGAAATAAAAGTTCTCGGAATGACCTGAAAATCAACGGAGATTATTTTTGGAATATATAAAAAATACTGGAAGAGGAATCCACGTCAAGGGGCCTACACCCTGTCCACGAGGGTGGGGGCGCACCTACCCCCCTGGGCGCGCCCTCTGCCTCGTGGGCCCCCTAACGCTCCACCGACCTCAACTCCAACTCCATATATTCGTTTTCGGGGAGAAAAAAATCAGAGAGAAGGATTCATCGGGTTTTACGATACGGAGCCGTAGCGAAGCCCTAAACTCTCTCGGGAGAGCTGATCTGGAGTCCGTACGGAGCTCCGGAGTGGGGAATCCGTCGCCATCGTCATCATCAACCTTCCTCCATCACCAATTTCATGATGCACACCACCGTGCGTGAGTAATTCCATCATAGGCTTGCTGGACGGTGATGGGTTGGATGAGATTTATCATGTAATCAAGTTATTTTTGTTAGGGTTTGATCCCTAGTATCCACTATGTTCTGAGATTGATGTTGCTATGACTTTGCTATGCTTAATGCTTGTCACTAGGGCACGAGTGCCATGATTTCAGATCTGAACCTATTATGTTTTCATGAATATATGCGAGTTCTTGATCCTATCTTGCAAGTCTATAGTCACCTATTATGTGTTATGATCCGTTAACCCCGAAGTGACAATAATCGGGACCATTACCGGTGATGACTGTAGTTTGTGGAGTTCATGTATTCACTATGTGTTAATGCTTTGGTCCGGTACTCTATTAAAAGGAGGCCTTAATATCCCTTAGTTTCCAATAGGACCCCGCTGCCACGGGAGGGTAGGACAAAAGATGTCATGCAAGTTCTTTTCCATAAGCACGTACGACTATATTCGGAATACATGCCTACATTACATTGATGAACTGGAGCTAGTTCCGTGTCACCCTATGTTACAACTGTTGCATGATTGATTGCATCCAACATAATTCTCCATCACCGATCCAATGCCTACGAGCTTTTCATATATTGTTCTTCGCTTATTTATTTTTCCGTTGCTACTGTTACAATCACTATAAAACCAAAAATATTACTTTTGCCACTGTTACCACTATTATCATATTACTTTGCTACTAAACACTTTGCTGCAGATATTAAGTTTCCAGGTGTGGTTGAATTGACAACTCAGCTACTAATACTTGAGAATATTCTTTGGCTCCCCTTGTGTCGAATCAATAAATTTGGGTTGAATACTCTACCCTCGAAAACTGTTGCGATCCCCTATACTTGTGGGTTATCAACGGTTCACTCGGATGAACTGTTTGTGATTAGGCAACATAAAAGAAACGGTCAGCCAGGTCATGGTGTGTGCGATATATGGCATGTGGTTCACTCGGATGAACTGTTTGTGTTGAGACAAGAGAATAGAAATGGTTCAATATAACAAGATGTATGTGATACGTGGCAAACTAGGGTGTAATCAGAAATGTGTGTGAAGACCGATAATAACATAGACAGTTGCTGCTAATAAGATGTGTGTGTTGTGCAATGGGATTGCATACAGAACAACAACACACACATATATATCTATATATAGACACACACACTTATAAGGACATGGTTGCATAACCAAATTAAACATCCACTTACATAGGTGGCTACTACAACCATGGCATTTGCACACACCAAAGTAAACTATTACATGCATAATTACATAGATGGCTACTACACACATGACATTTCCACACACCAATAAAGTAAACTATATATTACATGCATGATTAACTAGCATAAACGATCATCTGATCATCATCTACTTGTGACGCTTGCTCTGCTTGTGGCTCGATCTGGGCTCATCGATTTCGGTAATGAGGCACTTCCTCATGTCAACGATCCGCCTATGCATTTGTAGCATGTGTACACGCTCTTGGCCGCGAACCTGAGGTGAGGTTCATCTAGTTGCCGCATCCAGGCCCTGTGCCAGGATACGGGACTTATTGTCTGGGCATCCTACTTCATCTTTTCGTAGTAGGGGTCGATGATGGCCGAGGCGAGTTCAACCAGGGAGTCCTTCTTCGTGCTGCCCCAGACCCTGTAGTGCTCACAGATTTCGAAAAGGTTCTTGCAGGCCAAGCCCGTAACCCTGAGCGCTTTTACATCGTCGGTGGTTTCCACCGTGGTGAACTTGTAGTCGGTGCTGTTGGCAAACCTGTTGAAACGGTCGCAAGGCTCTGTGGCCATGTAGTAGTGGTAGATGAGGATATGATGGCACGCACACAACTGGGCGACGGAAACCTTCTAATCTATGCCGGGACAACCGGCGGTGTACTGGAGGTCGATGCCGACCACCTTGTACTTGTCTCGAGCAAGCAACTGCTCAACGATGTTGATGTAGTCATCCACCACGGCCGGCTCGATGGTGTACACCACCGAGAGATCCGTCTTCATCGCGTGGGTCTCCACTCTATGCTCACCGAACTCCATTGGAGCGCCGCTAGACATCCCCTCTCTACGTGTCATCGTGAGTGTGCTTGTTGTGTTGTGGGGCGCGATCGAAAGGTTGAAGACACTAAGGTTATAATGGCCGCGGGAATTAAAGGGGAAGCCGGACGACCAGGAATATCGGCAGGCCCTGATGGCAGTTCTAATTTGGAGCGCGTAACTTCGTCGTGCCACACGTAACTGCATCATGTGGCAACGTGCGCGGCGCAACCACATGCATTTGGGCCCCCGACGTGACCATCCGCACGCCCAACAGCTGGCAGAGCACGCGCGAAGGGACGTGAGCAGAGCGCTCCACGGTCACCTCAACTGAACACGCAAGGAAAAGCTGTCCACAAGCTGAGCGCGCCGACGGACGCGAGCAGAGCACGCCAACAACATGAGCAGAGCGCGCCGAGGGATGCGAGCAGAGGCCGAAACAGTGATACATGGAAAATAAGACGAACTATGCAAGCGATGTCGGAGACATCAAGCACGAATCAGATTAGAGTTGCGTGTGCTATACGTGGCATACAGTTGATCCATCTGAGCTGTTTGTGATGGAATAATCCGTGTATGTTGTGGGCAAATGCTTGCTGGTATATGACCTTAAATTTAACCAAAAAAGTGTTAATGCATGTTACAAAAATTATATAACTGGAAACTATGTTCAAATACGAATCCAACGATATAATCTTTGGCAACATGCATTCGTATTTTATTAGTTAAATCCTACTTATAAAACAGGATGGTGGTATAGTAGATAATTAAATCACAAACATTTTTTTATTAACCGTATGTGTACGTGTCCTTTCGTCCTCCTCTCACACGTCTTGTCACCCTGCTACCGCAGATGGCTTATAGTGCTAGCTTGCGCAGCGCGGGGGCGTTCTTTTGGCCAAACGGTGGCTCCATGAATCATCGGTGAGCCCGTTCCTCCGCAACCTCGCAGGTTCCCGTGCAAGCTTCCCACCCGACTCGATGAAATCCCATGCAGAGTGGATTTGATCAGCATGCCGACTTACTCTTATTATTCTCTTTTGTTATATGGGATGGTAATCTAAAGTGACTTACCCTATAGTAAAGTGACGACGTTGTCAAGCATGAACCTTATAATGGTATGATATTTAACCTTTGTAAGAGGCACACATTGCCAATAGTAGGTTGTGCGGTGAGAATAAAACAATACTCGTTTCCTGTAGGAACCATTCTTGATGACCACCATGAGAGTATCGATGTTTGTTTAGTATTGGCGCAAGACCTTTGAGCCATGAAGTTTTAGTTTATGGAAGACTCCTCTTTTCATATGGGACTCAGAATTTCAAAAGGAGTGTAAGACATATGTCTAAAGGATTTCCTCGAAGGAGTAAGATTTTTGAAGACCGGTGACTCTTATTCTAAGGGTGGTATTACTCCACACTCTCGGGTGATCAATGGATATTCAAGTAAACCCTGAACCTAATTGTTTTCTTTCTAGCCTCTTTGAATCTCGAGGAGGAGATTCATTTTAAGGATGGTAGATTTGTAACTTCCCAAATTTTCTAAATTTGGAAGGTTAATAGGATCATTCTTTTTCAACATGATTTCGATGCATATTTGAATTTTCTAAATATTCAAATCATTATTGCAAATTAAGGCAAACTGTTGGAGTGGAGATAACATGACTTCTTCCCTGTTATAAAAAGTTCATAATGATCAAAGTATTGTTTGGAGTTCACCTGATGTATTTCTGCAATTTTATGAACTCCAACTGATTTTTAGATTTGTTTTATACTGCTCTTTGTGTGTTCTTTATTGCATAAACTAGTTTTACTAAATTGCATTGGGGCTGGAATTATATTTCCTGTAGATATATATTAGTAGTAGTATTTTACTCTCTGTATTAGCATTTTCTTAGGAAGTCATCTGGTATTTTACTTTTAGCCAAAACTTTTGCTGTGTAAAAATTATTTTGCCAGATATTACTATTCACTGGACTGCATAGCCCAAGTCGTTTTCCTCGCCCGCGCGTGCAGCCCAGGAAGCAGGCCGGCCCATTTCGGCGCGGCACAGCAGCCCACATCCCGCAGCTCTCTCCCTTCTTTATTTTTGTTTCTTCTTCCTTTTCTCTGTCTCGCTGACAAGGCTGACCCACAAGTCATCTTCTCCACCGAGCCATGTTCTTCCCGAACACTGTAGCTACCGAGCTAAACCGCGATCGAATCGATCGATTTGATCGTTCCATTGCTCCTCGCGCACGCTCACCTCCATATAGATAGTCTCCTCCCTCTTCTCATCCGATTTTTCGCAAAACTGAGATCTCCCGTGCCCGTTTCACCTCGTCCCGATCTCACAGGAGTTCCCTGCAAGAGCTCCTGTCGCCGGTCAAGTTCGTCGCTGCCGTGGGTTCCTAGCGCCTCCTGTTCCCATGTACTACTCTGCTAGGTTTACCGTATCTCCCTGACCCCTTATTTTTCTCAGGGAAACACCACATCGACCATACGGACCCCGCCCCAAAGCTTGACATCGCCAGCCGCGATTCAGCAGGTCGGTAGCGAGTCGTCCCGGAGAGTGTTTTTGATTTCTCCGTCGCCCGCGTCACCTTGGCCGTCTTCCTCGAGACTCGACAAGCTTCTTAGCCGTCGGCATCATCGATTCCGAGCCGCCCCGAGCTCTTCTTCTTCAAGTCCGACGCTGGCCTGCCCCTGTTCTCTGGTGAGCAATCCACAGCCGTCCATCGCCACTTGATCTAACGGCCCTTGTTTTATCTCTACGAACGGGTACCGACTACACACGCCTTGAAACGTAGCTGGTTGCTACAGTAGCTGCAGCAGCCCAAATACCCTATTTTGGACAGATTTTCACCCAATTTTCAACTAGCTATATCTTGAGATCCGTAACTCCAAATTCACCAATTCTTTTTTCCTTTGTACTCATAGTGTCCAGGAGAATATTTTAGAACCAAAATTTCACATTTTTGAACAGTTAAAATTTGAATTCATACTTCCAGAGGCCATATCTTTCAAACGGTTGATCCAAATTAGTTGATTCTTTTTGCATTGTGATCCTACTAGCATCTAGATAAGATATACCTACTAATATGTTTCTATTATTGGATTTTTATTTGAATTTCTTGCTGTTTACTTTATTATAGTATTATATGAATACTCTTTATTTATTTGTGCCTTCATTTTGTCCCTAGAGAAAACGGTTGATCCAAAGTACTTTAGCACCATTCCAGGCAAGTTTGCACTTTTAGTTTTGCTCATCCTATATTCTGCTATGCATGTGTGGTTTTATGCTATGATATATGTTTGGCCTGATATGTGTATCCCGTGTTGTCATGTTTTGGTGTTGATTGTGTTATGTGATGGTGTGATCAACTTGCTATGGTAGATGTGGGCATGTGTTGAGTGATCCATGAAAGTGGTGAGTGTTTATAGACGTAGGCTCGGGATTATTAACCCGGTGAATGCGTCACTGACAGAGCGCTCTATTGTCCCTAGAGAATGCGCCATTGACAGAGCGCACTTGAGGCGAGGTATAGTTTTCGAAATTTAAATCAGGTGAATGCATCCTTGGCAGAGCGCTCTACTGTTCCTAGAGAATGCGCCATTGTCAGAGCGCACTTGAGAGACTTCTAAAGTTCTTGTCATGCTTTCTTAGAATCTTTGGGGTTATCACGGGTGAATAAATGAGATGCAGTTGTAAGTTCAATTAGTGGAGGTAGGTGAAGACATTCTTCTCCAAACCAACTTGAGTGTATTGTTTGTCATACCTTGCATGTCGATGTAGGTTTGCTATATCATTATGTGTGATTTTCTAATAGACTCAATGTTTTGACCCTTGTGGCTGCAACTTATCATGTTGTAGGATTTTCAGATGATCAATGAGATACAGTAGGGTCGCGAGTCTTCACTCAGCATTTTTGCCAGTGGGCATTGATGGGACTCATCGTTATTTATGCTGCATTTTCGATGTTATTATTGGATAAAGTTAGTTGTGTGCTAATCGGTTTGTAATACTTTATGAATTCTGGATCATATGTTATAGTAAATGATGCACTTGCTATTTGATATTCATATGTATTGTGTGTGCTAGCGAGTCGATCCAGGGACTAGCACAATGAGCGCAGAGACATCAAACCTTATCAGGTTCGGGTCGTTACAGATGGTATCAGAGCGGTGTGTTGACTATAGGTCATGACCCTAGAAAATGGATTAGAGAAGGCATATGAGTGAAACTTATTTTACAACTTTTGTCTACTTAGTAGTTTTCACTAGTGTATTCATATCTTTTTGCTAATTGCCTTTTTTCAACTATAGATGTCCCTCATAGTTGTATTAGTATCATTTGAGGACTTGTTGGCAGACCACCACTATTAAGTTGAGTTTGATAAACGATTCATGGGTAGTATGATGAGATCATATCTCTCGTGGATATGACCTTAGCTGTAGGTTTTGCTTGTGTTGTGTGAATTGTTTGATTTGGGAGTTTTGTTGCTAATGTGATGCATATGGGTAGTGTTTTCCCCTTAGATCTTTATTTTGCCTATATCCTAATCTCTACTGCAACCTAGTGATGAGTTCAAGTTTAAGCACATGCGCCAGGATCCGACAAGAAGCAAGCACAATCTTGTTGAAGGAAGAACCGTAGAGGAAGCTATAATTCATTAGTAGATGTTTTATAGTAGTTGACGCAAACCTCAGAGTTGACAGGAATAATAGCTATTTGTTTAGCATGCAGAACAAATGGATTTTCCCGAACATAGTTCAAGCACAATAGAAATTTCTGCAATGCTTGTGAGGATGCGCGAGTGTTAGAATGCGAGATTTTCTAAACCATATACAAGTTAATGATTTGGGTGCGGAGTGGATTGATCACCATGCCGACTTACTCTTATTATTCGCTTTTGTTATATGGGATGGTAATCTAGGGTGACTTACCCTATAGTAAAGTGACGACGTTGTCAAGCCTGAACCTTATAATGGTATGATATTTGACCTAGAGGCACCCATTGCCAATAGTAGGTTGTATGGTGAGAATAAAACAATACTCTTTTCATGTAGGAACCATTCTTGATGACCACCATGAGAGTATCGATATTTGTTTAGTATTGGTGCAAGACCTGTGAGCCATGAAGTTTTAGTTTATGGAAGACTGCTCTTTTGATATGGGACTCAGAATTTCAAAAAGGAGTGTAAGACATATGTCTAAAGGATTTCCTCGAAGGAGTAAGATTTTTGAAGACCGATGACTCTTATTTTAAGGGTGGTATTACTCCACACTCTCGGGTGATCAATGGATATTAAAGTAAACCACGAAGCTAACTATTTTCTTTCTAGCCTCTTCGAATCTCGAGGACGAGATTCATTTTAAGGGTGGTAGATTTGTATCATCCCAAATTTTCTAAATTTGGAATGTTAATAGGATCATTCTTTTTTAACATGATTTCTATGCATATTTGAATTTTCTAAATATTCAAATCATTATTGCAAATTAAGGCAAGCTGTTGGAGTGGAGATAACATGACTTCTTCCCTGTTATAAAAAGTTCATATTGATCAAAATATTATTTGGAGTTGACCTGATGTATTTTTTGCAATTTTATGAACTCCAACTGATTTTTAGATTTTTTATACTACTCTTTGTGTGTTCTTTATTGCATAAAATAGTTTTACAAAATTGCATTGGGGCTGGAATTATATTTCCTGTAGTATATATATTAGTAGTAGTATTTTACTGTCTGTATTAGCATTTTCTTAGGAAGTCATCTGGTATTTTACTTTTAGCCAAAACTTTTGCTGTGTAAAAATTATTTTGCCATATATTACTATTCACTGGACTGCATTGCCCAACTCCTTTTCCTCACCCACGCGCGCAGCCCAGCAAGCAGGCCGGCCCATTTCAGCATGGCACAGCAGCACACATCCCGCAGCTCTCTTCCTTCTCTATTTTTGTTTCTTCTTCCTTTTCTCTGTATTGCTGACGTGGCTGACCCACAGGTCATCTTCTCCACCAAGCCGTGTTCTTCCCGAACACTGTAGCTATCGAGCTAAACCGCGATCGAATCGATCGATTTGATCGTTCCTTGGTCCTCGCGCATGCCCACCTCCATATAGATAGTCTCCTCCCTCTTCTCGTCCGATTTTTCGCAAAACTGAGATCTCCCATGCCCGTTTCACCTCGTCCCGATCTCGCCGGAGTTCGCTGCAAGAGCTCCTGTCGACGGTCAGGTCCGTCGCTGCCGTGGGTTACCAGCGCCTCCTGTTCCCATGTACTACTCCGCTAGGTTTCCCGTATCTCCCTGACCCCTTATTTTTCTCAGGGAAACACCACATCGACCATACGGACCCCGCCCCGAAGCTTGACATCGCCAGCCGTGATTCAGCGGGTCGGTAGCGACGCTAGAACAAGCCCCGATCGTCCCGGAGGGCATTTTTGAGTTCCCCGTCGCCCGCATCACCTTTGCCGTCTTCCCCGAGACTCGGCGAGCTTCTTAGCGATCGGCATCATCGATTCCGAGCTGCCCGAGCTCATCTTCTTCAAGTCCGGCGCTGCCCTGCCCCTGTTCTCCGGTGAGCAATCCACAGTCGTCCATCGCCACTTGATCTAACAGCCCTTGTTTTATCTCTGCGAACGGGTACCGACCACGCACACCTTGACACGTGGCTGGTTACTACAGTAGCCGCAGCAGCCCAAATATCCTATTTTGGACAGATTTTCACCCAATTTTCAACTAGCTATATCTTGAAATCTGTAACTCAAAATTCACCGATTCTTTTTCCTGTGTACTCATAGTGACCAGGAGAATATTTTAGAACCAAAATTTCACATTTTTGACTAGTTCAAATTTGAATTCATACTTCAAGAGGCCATATCTTTCAAACTGTTGATCCAAATTAGTTAATTATTTTTGCATTGTGATCCTACTAGCATCTAGGTAAGATATACCTACTAATATGTCTATGTTATTGGATTTTTATTTGAATTCCTTGCTGTTTACTTTATTTTAGTGTTATGTGAATACACTTTATTTATTTGTGCCTTCGTTAATCGTATAGATTGTCCGGAGTGTGAGGACGGATCAGAATTAATCGTTAGAGTACTTCAGCACGGTTCCAGGCAAGTTTGCACTTTTGTTTTTGCTCATCCTATATTCTGCTATGCATGTGTGGTTTTATGCTATCATATATGTTTGGCCTGATATGTGTATCCCGTGTTGTCATGTTTTGGTATTGATTGTGTTATGTGATGGTGTGATCAACTTGCTATTTTAGACATGGGCATGTGTCGAGTGATCCATGAAATTGGTGATTGTTTATAGCCGTAGGCTCGGGCTAATTAAGCAGGTGAATGCGTCACTGGCAGAGCGCTCTATTGTCCCCAGAGAATGCGCCATTGACAGAGCGCACTTGAGGCAAGGTATAGTTTTCGGAATTTAAATCAAGTGATTGCGTCCTTGGCAGAGCGCTCCATTGTTTCTAGAGAATGCGACATTGACAGAGCGCACTTGAGAGACTTCTGAAGTTCTTGTCATGCCTTCTTAGAATCTTTGGGGTTATCACGGGCGAATAAATTAGACGCGGTTGTAAGTTCAGTTAGTAGAGGTAGGTGAAGACATTCTTCTCCAAACCAACTTGAGTGTATTGTTTGTCATACCTTGCATGTCGATGTAGGTTTGCTATATTATTATGTGTGATTTGTCAATACATTCAATATATTGACCCTTGTGGCTGCTACTTATCATGTTGAAGGATTTTCAGATGATCAATGAGATATAGTAGGGTCGCGAGTCTTCACTCGGCATTTTCGCCAGTGGGCATTAATGGGACACATTGTTATTTATGCTGCATTTCCGCTGTTATTATTGGATAAAGCTAGTTGTGTGCTACTCGGTTTGTAATACTTTATAAATTCTGGATCATACGTTATAGTAAATGATGCACTTGTTATTTGATATTCATATGTACTGTGTGTGCTAGCGAGTCGATCTAGGGACTAGCACAGTGAGCACAGAGACATCGAATCTTATCAGGTTCAGGTCATTACAATAGCTCCAGTTGGGAGGCTACACGGCGGCGGCAGCTCAGTCCCCGGTGTAGTGTAGTGCGCATGGCATCCCTGTTGGCAGCTGTTGCCGGGCGCCGTTGCCGCCGCACAACCGTCGAAAGCCAGGGCCCTCGCCAGCTCCGCCGCCGCGGCCCGAAGGCGGGAGGTGGCCGCCACCCCACTGCCGGCCATCACCCGCTCCGCCACTGCGGCCCGAAGGCGGGAGGTGGCCGTCGTGGCCGCCACCCCATCGTCGGCCGCAGTGGCCGCCAGCCCACCGTCGACCCAAAGGAGGGATGCGGATGTGGAGGCCCACACATGCGTCAGCGACCTTGCGCGCTACATCGAGTTCCTGCGGGAGAAGGAGGAGCGCCTCGTCGAGCATGCAAAGAGCCTTACCGCAGCCGTGGCTGCAGCACACGCCAATGCAGAGGTGAGGAATCAGGAGTTCTACGAGCAGTTCAGTCGCTTCGAGAGGGATCATCTGGAGCGGCAGTGGGCGTTCGAGCTGGCGAGCGTCGCTGAACGTGCAACAGCGGCAGGCACCGTATTGCATTTGTCCATCTCGTCGGTAGGCTCCTCCTCGTCCTCCTCCTCTGCCTCTTACTGAGCGCGCTCGGCAAAGTAGAGGCTGCCGGAAGTACCACAAAGACCCTCCATAGTAGTAGTATTTAGGGGCTATTTTGCTTAGTTCATCTGACTATAGATGTGGTGGATCTGTACAACATACTTAAAATTAGCTAGTATATATAGTTGAACTAGCTATTTCAGTACGTGGTTGGCAACAATTGGGGAAAATTTTGGTCGGTTCAGCTGTCGAGTTGAACTATTTGTATAAATTAAGAACGACTACTTAATCTATGAATGAAATCTATACTTAATTACTGAATTTTAGTTGCAAAAATTAGATAGTGCTAGTGATTTTTAGCTGCATATTTTGACAAATTGCAGTGTTACAAGGATCGACAAATGGTAATGTTACTAGATCAACAAATGTCAATCTTCCCAGTTTGACAAATGGCAACATACCCAATATGACAGATGCAAATCTTACCAAATTGTTTATACGTGCTTGCACACGGGTCATCCAAAACAACCGTTTGAGTTGAAGGGATGCACAAATCCTGCGCTACGAATTTTCCCTCCACTTAAGGGAGAAGACCATAGCTCTCACTTTGCATACACGTGTTCTATCTAAAACGTTTGCGATCAAGAGCTGCAGAAATCCTACTCGGCACATTTTCTCTTGCCTTCCCGGGGAAGCTGTTGGTTTGCATACGGGTGTTCTAACTAAAACATTTGCGATCAAGAGCTGCACAAAATCCTGGTAGGCACATTTTCCATTGGCTTCCTAGGGAAGTTGTCGGTTTGCATACGGATGTTCTAACTAAAAAGTTTGTGATGAGTGTTTTATATTTAAAAACAATATTAAACTGCGGCCTGGGCGCCATTAATGGAGAGGATGCGAGCAAGGCGGGCGGCCATGGAAGTCAAAGGGCTCGCTTCCCGGTGAGCCTACGCGGCGTATAGCTTGCACCCTTCCTGGTGAGCCTCCGCATTGGAGTACAGTCGCACGCCTCCCGTTTAGTCAAGAACTCAAGCACCTGTCCGCACAGCACTTCCTAGCCATTAAAAGAGTGAGGCATGGCGTCACGTGAATGGTTAACAGAATGCACACAATTTAAATTATACAAAATGTTTGAAATGTTATAGTGGCGGCTATTTGTTTCAAAATGCCTTTGTTGGCTATTATTCGAGTGCGCCTTCTCTTAGAATGGACATGAAAAATACCACAGCATGTCGGATGCCATTCCATTATAGCATGCCAAGTTTCATGAATTTCAGAGAAGTTTTGGATTTACTAGAATTTAAAAAACAAAGTATCTCAACGTTTTGCCGGCAATCAACAGTGCCCTGGTGTTTGAAATTCATTCCCATTTCTTGCATGGGACCTAAGCATGCACCGCAGGACACAAATTTGATTTTTCAACCAATTTATATGCACTTGAGCATGTGCATGCAGTTCAAATTTGAATTATGCACATAAAATGCCTATAAAACCAAGTTAATGTATTAAAATGTCCAAACGAACCCCGAAAACTTCCAAAATTAAACACAACACTCATGTTGTTCTATGTTGACACTGGAAATTTTTTGAAAGCAATAAGAGGCAACAGATATCGTTTAGTCCCCAAAGGTGGCATGTTCCCTATCGAAACCATCTCGCTTGTTGTGACAAGCTCTGGTTTCTGAGAAGCTTATAACCAAACCAACCCCAAATGGGACAATTTTTTTACCACGGCATGTTGATGCCCCTCCATGATAGCATGCCAAGTTTCATGAATTTCAGACGAGTTTTGGATTTACTAGAATTTAAAAACCAAGTATCTCAATGTTTGCGGCCAAGTGACGGTGGCAGGGTGTTTGAAATTCATTTCGATTTCTTGCATGGGACCTAAGCATGCACCGAAGGACACAGATTTGATTTTTCAACCCATTTATATGCACTAGAGCATGTGCATGTAGTTCAAATTTGAATTATGCACATAAAATGCCTAGAAAACCCAGTTAATGTATAAAAATGTCCAAACGAACCCTGAAAAATTCCAAAATTAAACACAACACTCCTGTTGTTCTATGTTGAGACTAGAAAATTCTTGAAAGAAATAAGAGGCAATGAATATCATTTCGTCCCCAAAGGTGGAACGTTCCCTACCGAAACCATCACGCTTGTTGTGACAAGCTCTGGTTTGTGAGAAGCTTATAACCAAACCTGCCCCAAATGGGAAAAAAATTCTTACCACAACATGTTGATGCCGCTCCATGATAGCATGCGAAGTTTCATGAATTTCAGACGAGTTTTGGATTTACTAGAATTTAAAAACCAAGTATCTCAATGCTTGCGGCCGAGTGACGGTGGCAGGGTGTTTGAAATTCATTCCCATTTCTTGCATGGGACCTAAGCATGCACCGAAGGACACAGATTTGATTTTTCAACCAACTTATATGCACTGGAGCATGTGCATGTAGTTCAAATTTGAATTATGCAAATAAAATGCCTAGAAAACCCAGTTAATGTATATAAATGTACAAACGAACCCCGAAAAATTCCAAAATTAAACACAACACTCCTGTTTGTTCTATGTTGACACTAGAAAAATTGTGAAAGCAATAAGAGGCAACGAATATCGTTTCGTCCCTAAAGGTGGCACGTTCCCTACCGAAACCATCACGCTTGTTGTGAGAAGCTCTGATTTGTGAGAAGTTTATACCCAAACCTGCCCCAAATGGGACAAAAATTTAACCACGACATGTTGATTCCGCTCCTTGATAGCATGCTAAGTTTAATGAATTTCAGACGAGTTCTGAATTTACTAGAATTTAAAACCAGGTATCTCAATGTTTGCGGCCGAGTGACGGTGGCAAGGAGTTTGACATTCATTCTCATTTCTTGCATGGGACCTAAGCATGAAACCAAGGACACATATTTGATTTTTCAACCAATTTATATGCACTCGAGCATGTGCATGTAGTTCAAATTTGAATTATGCACATAAAATGCCTAGAAAACCCAGTCAATGTATAAAAATGTCCAAACTAACCCCGAAACATTCCAAAATTAAACACAACACTCCTGTTGTTCTATGTTGACACAAGAAAAAATTTGAAAGCAATAAGAGGTAATGGATATCGTTTCATCCCCAAAGGTTGTGAGAAGCTCTGGTTTGTAAAAAGCTTATACCCAAACCTGCCCCAAATGGGACAACAATTTTACCATGGCATGTTGATACCGCTCCATGATAGTCTGCCAAGTTTTATGAATTTCAGACGAGTTTTGGATTACTAGAATTTAAAAACCAGGTATCTCAATGTTTGCGACCGAGTGACGGTGGCAGGGTGTTTGACATTAATTCCCATTTCTTGCATGGGATCTAAGCATGCAACCAAGGACACATATTTGATTTTTCGACCTATTTATATGCAATGACGTGGATGACCACTGCAACCAGGGAAATTCGGACCAAAATTTTTGACGTTCAAACTCATCACACACGGGTTAACCTATCTGAATCGTTTGTGATGTTCACATATCGTACACAATTCTGAATAAGGGACTGTGTCTGATGACACTTTGCGTACCATTTTTTCGCTGAAGCGATTCCAAATTTTCGGCTTCCGCAAAAATGTCTAACTCCCCGCCCACCCCCCTTACCAAAAGCCACATTTCCCCTATTTATGCCTTCCTTTCCATGTTGAAACCTTCACTCTTTGCTTGCAGCACCGCCTCCTTGCTAGCGACCCTCCTTCACGCTGCTCGACCTCCTCTATCCAGGCAGGTAATCCATATCTAAACCCAATCCTACTCCTCCTTTCACATCCCACATGCCCCGACCGCCAGCGCGACACCTACCACCCAAATCACTGACCCCTCCGCCAAATAAGCACCACCCTAAGCCATGGTGCACACAGTATAGCTAGGATCTCAAGGAGCATTTGGCAGCGGAGAAGCAAATCGCGGCCCCACGCGTGGATGAGGTCGCGATGGCTGTCATTTGTGCCGACCCCCAGATCTTGGAGGAGCACCTCGCCGTCGAGGCCACTGTCGACGCCTCGCGTGCCGACGCCACGACACGCTTGGCTGCTTTAAACGACAGTTCGTGGCGTTTTCTTGAGGCCACCTTCGGTGACTTCGACGAAGACTATGAGGTGTTTTCTCAGTGTGCACGTGCTTACCTTATCTCGAGAGCCAGCATGTTGGTGACCGGAGCGGCTCAGGCAACTCACCACAATGACGAGGGCACCCATGATGTATTGGCCTCGCCCTCTTCCATGTCCAAGGAGCCAATCGTCATTGATATCTCCGACAATGAGGAGTAGCTTGTCTTATTAGCTCACTATAAGGACCCATGATCAGTTTGTCTGCCTTTCCTTAACAAATTCTAGTGAATTGTGCTATCTACTTTTAACATGTTCTATGTGGCATGCAATGTGGTGTTCAATTAACTGTTTGGTTCAATTATGCAAATGTGATGTTCAATTCTTCAGGGTGCAATTTTCCAAGTTGTCAAGCATGCTTGGTTTGGTTAACTATCTGATCTTCTATTAGGAGTATGTTATATTGTGTAATGTGGTGCTCAGTTAACGTTTGGTTCATTTTTTGTGGTGTTTAGTTAACTGTTTGGTTCAATTCTGCAATCCGATGTTCAATTGTTGTGGGTGCATTTTGTTATTGTATACCATGTGAGCAATAAATCAAATTTGGATGTACTAAATACATGAGAAACAAATACAATTGCTATATTTCCAAGTTGTTAAGCATGCTTGGTTTGGTTAACTGTCTCATTTTCCATTAGGACTATGTTATATTGTGCAATGTGGTGCTCAGTTAATGTTTGATTCATTTGTTGTGGTGTTTAGTTAACTATTTGGTTCAATTCTGCAATGCGATGCTCAATTGTTGTGGGTGCATTCTGTTATTGTATACCTGTCGGGGGAACGACACCTATGGGATCACCGGGGTCCCTTTTTGCTACAGTTGGCAGGCGCGAGGTTGTGCAAAGAGCGGGTCTAGAAGCCAGCACGAGGATCGTTTACCCAGGTTTGGGCCACAAGGATGCGTAATACCCTAGTCCTGCTTTGGTGTATATTTGAGTGTTCTTGAGCTCTTGAACTACCTAGGATGCGTGCGTCGTCCAAAAGGTCTGTGAGGGAGTCCTGGATTAGGGGTTCTCCGGACAGCCGGACTATATCCTTTGGCTGGACTGTTGGACTATGAAGATACAAGATTGAAGACTTCGTCCCGTGTCCGGATGGGACTCTCCTTGGCGTGGAAGGCAAGCTTGGCAATACGGATATGTAGATCTCCTCCCTTGTAACCAACTCTGTGTAACCCTAGCCCCCTCCGGTGTCTATATAAACCGGAGGGTTTAGTCCGTAGGACAACATACAATCATACCATAGGCTAGCTTCTAGGGTTTAGCCTCTACGATCTCGTGGTAGATCAACTCTTGTCATACTCATATCATCAAGATCAATCAAGCAGGACGTAGGGTATTACCTCCATCAAGAGGGCCCGAACCTGGGTAAACATCGTGTCCCCCACCTCCTGTTACCGTCCGCCTTAGACGCACAGTTCGGGACCCCCTACCCGAGATCCGCCGGTTTTGACACCGACATTGGTGCTTTCATTGAGAGTTCCACTCTGTCGTCATCATAAGGAGGGATGGCTCGTATCGTTGTCAAGAACAACATCACCGCTGGGGGAGCCCTGGCTGTAGGACAAACTCTCCGACTAGGCGGCTTCGTCATGACCGCCCACTCGGCCGCTGCGCCGACGGTGACTTCTCGGGTCATCGAAAATAGCCTCCACATCGGCTCGAAATTCACCGAGCAGATGGATCCAATGGAGCTCTACTCTTTGAACGAGCTCTTGGATCGCATCGCCTCTCTGGGAGTCGCTACGGACTACGATCGGATTGGGCTTAAACCCGACCAAAGGGAGATTAACTGTCCCCCGGTCACCCATCAGATAGCGGTGGTGGAGGAGCAATGCGGCGATTCTTCCTCTATCCTGAGGACGAACTATGTCCGGATTCCCGAGCTCTCCGAGTCAGATACCCGTCCATGGGAGGACATCGCCCTAACCCTGAACCTAGAATCAGGCATCATACAGAACCTGTGGGGCAACATCCCGGAGCCCGAACTTCCAAGATCGGAAACTCCCCCGCCCCTGGGTCTCAGATTGGGTCAAGGTCTGGACTTAAATCCACCCACCCACCCAGATATAAACGATCTTTCCCACATTAGGCAAGAGCCCCAAGAAACAGTACATCACTATTGGGCCAGATTCCTCCTTGTAATGGACAAGGTCAAGGACTGTCGCGAGGAAGACACAATTTCGTTCTTTTGCAACAATTGCATGGACAAGGGAATCCTCAACGCCATAAGTCATCGTGACATAGCACACTTTGCTGACTTGGCGGCCATAGTGTGGAAGTACTGTGTGATGGAAAGCGACTGGAAAACCCAAACAAAATTTTGGGATAATCCGGCTCTGACAAAATCCCCAGTCCGAACTAAAAGGGTGCACTCTCATAAGTCGCCCGACTCAATTACAAAGAAGCAAAAGCCCACTACAGGGCGTGGAACCGTATTGGAGGGATGGCTTAACGGGCCCTGCAAAATTCATAGTACAGCGGATACCATACCAACACACAACTTTAGAGCATGTTGGGTACTCCGGCAGGTGGCCAAGAGCGGTGAGGATCTCCTCATTCAAAACACCGCAGAGCACCATCCCGTGGATAACAATACAGTATTGACAGTCTTCGAGACCTTCGCCTCAAATAATAGGCGTAAGCGAGCACTCTGCAGCCTTGCCGAAGTCTGCCACGTGGCAGCAATAAATCCATGGAGCAACACGGCTATCACCTTCAATGCCAATGACGAACCTAAATTCTGAACAGCCCGAGCACTAGCTGCCTTGGTCCTCAGTCCAATTGTGGATGGCTTTCGGCTTACTAAAGTGCTCACGGACGGCGGCAGTGGATTAAACCTCATTTATGAGGAGACTCTTCAAAAAATGGATATAGACAGAAACCGTATTGAGCAAAGAAGCACGACCTTCCGAGGAATCATGCCCAGTCGAGAGGCACGTTGCGCTGGGAAAATCACATTAGATGTGGTATTCGACACTCCGGAGAATTACAGGTCCGAAGATATAACATTCCAAGTGGCCCCGTTCAGTACTGGATACCACGCCCTTCTAGGGCAGGAGGCATTCACGATCTTCCAAGCCATACCCCATTACGGGTACATGAAGCTCAAAATGCCCGGGCCCAATGGAATCATCACTCTAGCTAGTGATCCGGCCATAGCACTCCGCGCCGAGAACAAAACAGCTGCACTGGCCCTCGAGGCATTATCCGAAGCCCTTGCGACAGAGGAATTAACTGCGCTGCGCTCCACAGTGGACAGGGACGACGTAATACTCGACAAAAGATCCAAGTCCACCTCTTTTAAACCAACGGATGAAATAGTCAAATTCCAAGTCCATCCAATGGACACCACAAAACAGCATCCATCGGGGCACAGTTAAACCCCGCTATAGACGCCACACTACGGGAGTTCCTGCGCGAGAATTGGGACATATTCGCCTGGCATCCTTCAGACATGCCAGGAATCCCATGCAGGCTGGCTGAGCATAGCCTTAGCATTCTAAAGGGATTCAAGCCGGTCAAGTAGACTCTTCGGCGTTTCTCCGAACCTAAGCGACAAGCCATGGGAGAGGAGCTAGCCAAGTTACGGGAGGCCGGATTCATTAGAGAAATAAAACATCCGGACTGGCTAGCAAACCTGGTAATGGTACCAAAGAAGGACAAATCCTGGCGCCTATGCATCGAATTCAAGGACCTTAATAAGGTTTGCCCAAAGGATACCTTCCCCCTCCCTCGCATCGATCAAATTATTGACGCCACCGCAGGACACGACTCATTGTGCTTCCTCGAGGCATACTCCGGTTACCACCAAATTAAGATGGCGGAGTCCGATCAAGCTGCAACGGCATTTATCACTCCATACGGCCCCTTCTGTTTTAACACAATGCCCTTCGGGCTCAAAAACGCCGGCGCAACGTATCAACGCATGATTCAGACATGTCTGGAAAAGTAGATCGGAAAAACAGTGGAGGCATACGTAGACGATGTGGTCGTTAAAACCAGACACGTCGACTCCCTAATAGACGACTTGAGGCTCACGGTCGACAATCTCCGAACATACAACATTAAGCTCAATCCGGAAAAAATGCATTTTCGGCGTACCCGCCGGAAAGCTCCTGGGCTTCATCGTCGAACAGCAAGGTGAGTATTTACGACGAAGAATGCAGGAAGGTTGGGAGTAAAGAGTGACAGCTCACCCAGCTTGGAGGGTTGTACATGGAGAATCCATTCCGTGGCTTAATACGGATGAGCTCCTCTTCCTCTCCCTTGAACAAATTTGACATAATTTTTGCTAGAGCAGCAGCTGAGTCCGGTTCCTTAAGCCCGCAGCGGGTGGCATCATCTTCCCCATTAAAGCTCCACATGGGGTGCCCTCGATATTGAAGTGGCTGCACCCCCCGCATTATACATATTGACATTACCTCAATTGTTTTCAGTCCTGATTGAGCCAGCACTTTTATCCGGTCCATCAGGTAAAGGACTTCTCCGTTATCTTCCTCCTGGGGGCTCCGTGGGCGCCAGCTTCGGTGTTTCTTCAAAGGAGCATTGTTGAACTCGGGAAGACCCCTCCAAATAGGATCTGGAAGGGGGACGTCCTCCATGTAAAACCACTCCGAAGGCCAGTCTTCGGACGTCTTCTTCGGGGTACCGGACAGGTATCCGGTCCCGGTGATGCGCCATATTTCGGCTCCGCCCACTTGATATATTGACCCCTCCTGTGTACGGGGCACAAGGCAGAATAGCCTCTTCCACAGCTCGAAATGAGCCTCGCAACCCAGAAACAGCTCACAAAGGGCAACATAACCAGCGATGTGTAATATGGAAGCGGGAGTGAAATTATGCAACTAGAGGCCATAAAACTCCAGGAGCCCGCGGAGGAACGGATGGATTGGAAATCCAAGTCCCCTTAGTAAGTAAGGGACAATGCATACCCGCTCCCCCTTGGAGGGATTGGGGAGGCTCTCCGCTTGCTCCCCGCCATTATAGGTGGCGAGCCCGGCTCGAACGGGGACCATATACACCGGAGGGAGAAATCCCTGGGTCTGTAACTCTACTAATTGGCTGTGCGGGACAGAACACTTCTCCCAATCACCGGGCTTAGGGCTACAGGAGCGGGAGGAGGAGCTGCGATGGCCGGCCATGTTGGAATGGATTTTTTCGAGCGCGCTCCGATGGATACATGCCGTGGGAGGATGGTGTGGTCTGGATCTAAGAATCCCTGTCTCTTTAATAGACAGTTTACTTACATGGCTAGGGTGGCAAATGTAAAGATGCCCTGGCTCCTCGCATTGGCTCGACACGTGGAAGATAGCCCTTATTGGGCACGAAAGCCAAGAAGTGCAACATTTATGGGGAGCCGGACACTACTCAACAGATATTCAGAATTTGGAGAAGAACCCGCCTTGCAATGCCGAAGACAATCTGCGCGCCGGACTCATCGTCATTGAAGCCTGGTTCGGGGGCTACTGAGGGAGTCCTGGATTAGGGGGTCTCCGGACAGCCGGACTATATCCTTTGGCCGGACTGTTGGACTATGAAGATACAAGATTGAAGACTTCGTCCCGTGTCCGGATGGGGCTCTCCTTGGCGTGGAAGGCAAGCTTAGCAATACGGATATGTAGATCTCCTCCCTTGTAACCGACTCTGTGTAACCCTAGCCGCCTCCGGTGCCTATATAAACCGGAGGGTTTAGTCCGTAGGATGACAGACAATCATACCATATGCTAGCTTCTAGGGTTTAGCCTCTACGATCTCGTGGTAGATCAACTCTTGTAATACTCATATCACCAAGATCAATCAAGCAGGACGTAGGGTATTACCTCCATCAAGAGGGCCCGAACCTGGGTAAACATCGTGTCCCCCGCCTCCTGTTACCATCCGCCTTAGACGCACAGTTCGGGACCCCCTCCCGAGATCCGCCGGTTTTGACACCGACAGTCTGAATCCTCTCTCAGTACGCTGCGGGCCTCCTTTTATAGTCAAAATGGGCTACCATAGTGGCACACATGAGGTGGAAAGGTATACAGTGTACAAGCTTATCGCCTGTCATCATAGGACAAAGTGCATTCAATGCACTACTTAGGTGTCCACTTGCTTTATCGGGGGCGGTAATGAGGCCCGTCCCGTCCGTCACTGCTCCGCCTTACTCCAACACGCGTCCAGGATAACGAGGCATGCAGCACCATGCAAGTTGGCAGGCTGCTGAGTTGGTGTTGTGGTAGGGTATCCACGAAGATATGCATGCCGCCACGCTGGTGCTTGGCTGGTTGGATTAGTATCCACATACTGCCACGTGGGTACTTGCTTCAGTTGTTGGGTTGGCCTCTAAGCTGGGGCGGCGATGGGGTGGCAAGGTCTTGCCGCGGTCCCACGTATATTCCTGGCAAGGATCTTGCCGGGGTTTTGTGAGCACCCCCCGGCAAGAGTCTTGCCGGGGCCTTGCGAGCGTCTTCGGCAGGGAGCCTTGCAGGGGCCTCGTGGGCATCCTCGCCAAGGAGTTTTGTGATTGTCTTGTCTTCTGGTCATCATCTAGTCTTGTGGGCTCTCTGTCTTCACAAAGATTTGCATGCCACCATGGAGGTGCCTCCCGAGCCTCGGTTCCAAAGTGGTCGATGGTGTTGGAACCCTTAAGCTCAAGGGTGGCGGCTCTACTAGTGTCGGGCAAGCTGCCCTGGCAAGGCTCTTGCCGGGGCTACGGAGGCCGCCCCGGCAAGGGCCTTGCCGGGGGAGTCCGCCTCGCCCCCCTACTCTTCACGTTTCTGGCTTGGCGTTGTTCTGGTTGTCTTTGCACTTCTGCTTCCTTCCTCTGGCCCGATAGGTGTGGCCACAGGCGCGTCTCCAACTGCCCGCGCACAAGTAAAGCGGTACAAAATAGGACCCCTCCTTTTGTGCACTGACGGGAGCCCCCAGGCCTGGGCCATACATAAGCGCGACGCATTGTTGGGCTAGGCCCAAAACGGTGCGCGGGCATGCGGGGCCGAGTTTTACTGCAGTAACTCCCTCGCCCGTCACACTTCCCCATGACCCGCATTGAATGCGCGACGCGGGGGTCGTGCGTGACATGGGGGTCATGCGTGGGGCGGTTGCTTCCCTCACGCGTCACATCGCAGTGAATGGTAAAGAGGCGGTCCGCGCCTTCCCCATAAGAAACGGGGAAACCGTGGGCGCGCTGCTCATTCACCCTCCGCGTCTCTCCAATTTCGGAACCGCTGTTCCTCCCCCTTCTTCCTCAAGCAAAAAGCCGAAATTGCCGCCTCCATCCGCCACCGCCGCGCCCCCATTGCCCACAACCTCCCACTGCTCCAGATTCTTCACCTCTTTCCCGGCCGCCATGGCACCCAAAACCAGTAAGGGCAAGGGAGTGGCCAAGGACGCCGAGGAGAAGGAGATGCCGGAGAGCGAGTCGGCGGTGCTTCAGACGCAGCTTGCCTTCTTCCCCTTGATGGTTGATGCGGTCCACCTCAGGGACTACTTCATGCCTCTTTGGGGGGCGAAGACGACGGGGCATCCGGCCACGCACATCATCCCCGCCGATTTTTCCAAGGCCGGCCCGAATCGGTATCCTTTCTTCGTTGACTACTTCTCCTGCGGGGTCTGCCCCCTTTCTCCGACTTTTTCAATGATGTCATGCCGTGGCGTGCATGGCCCTCTTTGCCCACATCTGCGAGGGCTTCGCCGGAATGCTTCCCAGCACGGTGCTCTTTCGCCACTACTTCTTTCCCTGTATCCAGGCGGGGAGTGCCATCTCTGGCTGCGTCACCTGGATCCCACGGCCCCAGGAGAAAGGCACGTATCCGGAGGGCGCCCAGAAGGAGAGGTGGGAAGAGTGGCGGGGCCGGTGGCTATGGATCGAGAAAGAGGATCCGCGGGAGTTCTCCCAAGTTCGTCAGAGCCCGCCAGTCCATCGCAAGGACTGGAGCGACCTCGACGCCGACGACAAGAAGCTCGCGATCGCTACTACCAGAATCCATCGCCTCACCATGTTCAGGCTCACCCTTGAGATGATTGGGGCCGATTTCATCCACCGCCGAATAGCCCCACTGCATAACAAGGGGAGGCCGGCCTGGCTCTTCAGGAACGCGACTGATATCATGAGGCTTCGCCCTGGCCTGAAGCACAACTTCATGGTGATGGGGCACGCCCATTTTTGTCAGAGGCTTTTCCAGCTCGATGTGGGTGACGACGGCAGGGCCGAGAGAGCCGGCAAGGCCGCGAAGGCCGGCAAGGCTGTCAAGCGGCCTCTGTTCGGGTTGCCGGCAGGAGTGGTCCTGCTGAGCAATAACTCTCGCCAAACCGACATCATTGCCATGATGCCGTACTTCAACGCGCACGGCCTTGACCCAAAGTGGGCCGAGCCGGAGGCGGAGCAGGTGCAGGAGTTCTTCGACAGCCTGACGAAGAGGTATGTTCGCGATGAGCCACTGCTTATCAAGGACACCACCAAGGAGGAGCTAGACTACAACGCCGCCAGGGCGGCGGAGGCGGCACTCGCCAGGGAAGCTGGCAGCGTCGGCCACGTGGAGAACGAGGCCGAGGTGGCTGCGGAGGAGGAGGAGCTTGCCGGATGGGTAGAGTCTGCTGGGGAGGCCAGCAACACTGGCACCGGGGTCCCCCTCATCGAAGATGTGGACGAGGAGTCGACCGATGAAGGGGCCGGTGCTGACGACCCTCCGTTCACGGGGAGAAGGCGTGTCCTGCGGCGGGCCAGCTCTGGCGAGCCGGTCTGGCCCGGTAGAACCGAGTAGCGATTAGAGGCCCAGGGGGAGTCCATGCGCCTGACGAGGGCCGCGGTGGCGAGGAAGGTGGTGAAGGACGCGGTGGCGAAGAAGAAGGAGACCGCCTCTTCTTCGTCCAAGCGTCGCCGGACTCCATCCCCTTCCCCTCCCCCACAGATGTGAACACGGAGGTCGTCTTCGATCTTCGGTCTCTCAGCCCAAGGAGGAAGAGGAAGGCAATGGAGGAGGAGGTGGAGGCTGAGTAAGCATCTTGCCCTTCACCATCCCCGTCCCTTCATACCGCACCGGTTTTCTTGACATGTTTTTATTCTTGCAGGGATATTGTAACGCCCCGAGATCGTTGCGCCAGGTGTCTTCCAGTATTCGCTATTGTTGCCATGTCATTTGCTTGTGTGTCGCATCTTGCCATGTCATCATGTGCATTGCATCATAATGTTTTCAAAACTTGCATCTGTTCGGGTTCCCCCAGTTCCGTCCGTTGTCCGTTCTGAGCCCAGACAAACTTGCACGTGCCCGCGGCACGTCCGAAATATTATTTTATATGTGGTCAGAAAATGTTCTCGGAATGGGTTGAAAATTGGCATGCGGTGTTGTTATGTTGTCAGTAGGTCGCCTGCCAAGTTTCCTCGCATTCGGAGTCTGTTTGACGCCTCAACGGTTAACTATAGCGGCATTATAGTCGGTCAAAACGTCGGACGTTTTCGGTCTCTAGAAACGGTTGCGGGGTTGCATTCCTCCTCTCTCTTCTTAGTCCAACCACAAACTTGACCTCGTTCGCCTAACCCCTCTTTGCATAGTGCATCGACCCCTCACACGTGTCCGAAGCTGTCCCAAACCCGACCCGCTCTGTCGTTACCAATGGATCCGGATCATCCCCAAACATCCCTAAAACATCTCCGTTTTTTTGGACTCCCTAGCCTATTTAATCTCGACCGCCCGATTACGATTGGACGGATCGAATACCCCCCCTAACCTAATCCACCAGCATTTATAACCGAGGCAACCCTAAAATCTAGGAGACCTGTCCCATCCTTCCTCCTTGCCGCCGCCACACACCACCTCCCACCTCGAGATCCACCCCGATCCACCTAGCCCCTCTCCTCATTTTCCAAACCGAACCAACTAGCATCCCCTCCTCCGATCTCCTTCATCAGCATCCCCTCCTCCATCGTCCCGCGCGCCACCTGCCAGCTCGCCGGAGACGAGCACCGCCACCAGGCCGGACTCCTGATACGTCCATTTTGCATCATGCTTTTATATCGATATTTATTGCATTATGGGCTGTTATTACACATTATGTCACAATACTTATGCCTATTCTCTCTTATTTTACAAGGTTTACATGAAGAGGGAGAATGCCGGCAACTGGGATTCTGGGTTGGAAAAGGAGCAAATATTATAGACCTATTCTGCACAGCTCCAAAAGTCCTGAAACTTCACGGAAGCTATTTCTAGAATATATAAAAAATACTGAGTGCAAGAAGTACCAGGGGGGCACACCCTGGCCACGAGGGTGGGGGGGGGGGGCTACCCCTTGGGCGCACCCCCTGCCTCGTGGGCCCCCTGGTGGCCCTCCGATGCCCATCTTCTGATATATGGAGTCTTTCGTCGAGAAAAAAATCATAAGAAATCTTTGGGGACGAGACTCCGCCGCCACGAGGCAGAACCTTGGCGGAACCAATCTAGGGCTTCGGCGGAGCTGTTCTGCCGGGGAAACTTCCCTCCGGGAGGGGGAAATCATCACCAACGATCCTCTCATCGGGAGGGGGTCAATCTCCATCAACATCTTCACCAGCACCATCTCATCTCAAACCCTAGTTCACCTCTTGTATCCAATCTTTGTATCCAAACCACAGATTGGTACCTGCGGGTTGCTAGTAGTGTTGATTACTCCTTGTAGTTGATGCTAGTTGGTTTACTTGGTGGAAGATCATATGTTCAGATCCATTATGCATATTAATACCCCTCTGATTATGAACATGAATATGCTTTGTGAGTAGTTACGTTTGTTCCTGAGGACATAGGAGAAGTCTTGCTATTAGTAGTCATGTGAATTTGGTATTCGTTCGATATTTTGATGAGATGTATGTTGTCATCCCTCTAGTGGTGTTATGGGAACATCGACTACATGACACTTCACCATTGTTTGGGCCTAGAGGGAGGCATTGGGAAGTAATAAGTAGATGGTGGGTTGCTAGAGTGACAGAAGATTAAACCCTAGTTTATGCGTTGCTTCGTAAGGGGCTGATTTGGATCCATATGTTTCATGCTATGGTTAGGTTTACCTTAATACTTCTGTTGTAGTTGCGGATGCTTGCAATAGGGGTTAATCATAAGTGGGATGGTTGTCCAAGTAAGGACAACACCCAAGTACCGGTCCTCCCACATATCAGATTATCAAAGTACCGAACGCGAATCATATGATCATGATGAAAACTAGCTTGACAATAATTCCCATGTGTCCTCGGGAGCACTTTCCTTCATATAAGAGTTTGTCCAGGCTTGTCCTTTGCTACAAAAAGGATTGGGCCATCTTGCTTCACCTTATTTACTTTTATTACTTGCTACTCGTTACCAATTACCTTATCACAAAACTATCTGTTACCGATAATTTCAGTGCTTGCAGAGAATACCTTGCTGAAAACCGCTTATCATTTCCTTCTGCTCCTCGTTGGATTCGACACTCTTACTTATAGAAAGGACTACGATAGATCCCCTATACTTGTGGGTCATCAAGACTCTTTTCTGGCACCGTTGCCGGGGAGTGAAGCGCCTTTGGTAGGTGGAATTTGGTAAGGAAAATTTATATAGTGTGCTGAAATTTGCTGTCACTTGTTACTATGGAAAGTAACTCTTTGAGGGGCTTGTTCGGGGTATCTTCACCTCGACCAGTAGAGAAAAGAGTTTCTCCTCAACCTACTGAACCTACTGAAAATGAAAATGTTTACTTCGAAGTTCCCTCGGGTATGATAGAGAAACTGCTAGCTAATCCTTTTGCAGGAGATGGAACATTGCATCCCTACTTACACTTAATCTATGTGGATGAAGTTTGTGGATTATTTAGGCTTGCAGGTATGCCCGAAGATGTTATCAAGAAGAAGGTCTTCCCTTTATCTTTGAAGGGAGATGCATTGACATGGTATAGGCTATGTGATGATATGGGATCATGGGACTACAAACGGTTGAAATTGGAATTCCATCAGAAGTTTTATCCTATGCATCTTGTTCATCATGATCGTAATTATATATATTTTTTGGCCTCGCGAAGGAGAAAGCATCGCTCAAGCTTGGGGGAGGCTTAAGTCAATTTTATATTCATGCCCCAATCATGAGCTCTCAAGATAAATGATTATTCAAAATTTTTATGCTCGGCTTTCTGAAAACAATCGCTCCATGCTCGATACTTCTTGTACTGGTTCCTTTATGATGAAGACTATTGAATACAAATGGAATTTATTGGAGAGAATTAAACGCAACTCTGAAGATTGGGATCTCGACGAAGGTAAGGAGTCAGGTATAACACCTAAGTTTGATTGTGTTAAATCTTTTATGGATACTGATGTTTTCCGTAAATTTAGCACTAAATATGGACTTGACTTTGAGATAGTAGCTTCTTTCTGTGAATCCTTTGCTACTCATGTTGATCTCCCTAAGGAGAAGTGGTTTAAATATAATCCTCCCATTGAAGTAAAAGTAGTTGCACCTATTAAAGTTGAAGAAAAGACTATCACTTATAATGATCCTCTTGTACCTACTGCTTATGTTGAGAAACCACCTTTCCCTGTTAGAATAAACGATCATGCTAAAGTTTCAACTATAGTCAACAAAAGTAATATTAAGACACCTAAATCACCTGAGCAAGTTAAAGTTAAACCTAATGTTGCTATGGTTAAATATCTCTTGGTCGATAATATTGATGGGCATGTTATTTACTTCTGTGATGAGACTGCTAGAATTGCTAAACCTGACGCTAAATATAAACATAGACCTGCTGTAGGCATGCCCATTATTTCTGTTAAAATAGGAGATCATTGTTATCATGGCTTGTGTGATATGGGTGCTAGTGCTAGTGCAATACCTATTTCCTTATACAAAGAAATTATGCATGATATTGCACCAGTTGAGATAGAAGGTATTGATGTTACCATTAAGCTTGCTAATAGAGATACTATTTCACCCGTTGGGATTGTTAGAGACGTTGAAGTCTTGTGTGGAAAGGTTAAATATCCTGCTGATTTTCTTGTTCTTGGTTCCCCACAAGATAGCTTTTGCCCTATTATCATTGGTAGACCCTTCTTAAATAATGTCAATGCTAAGATAGACTGCAATTAGGATATTGTTTCTGTTGTTTTAGGGGATATGTCTCATGAGTTTAATTTTGCTAAATTTCATAGACAACCCCATGATAAAGAATTGCCTAGTAAAGATGAAATTATTGGTCTTGCTTCTATTGCCGTGCCTCCTACTGATCCATTAGAACAATATTTGTTAGACCATGAAAATGATATGTTCATGAATGAAAGAAGGGAAATAGATGAAGTATTCTTTAAACATGGACCTATTCTAAAACACAATTTGCCTGTTGAAATCCTAGGGGATCCTCCTCCACCCAAGGGTGATCCCGTGTTTGAGCTCAAACCATTACCTGATACTCTTAAATATGCTTATCTTGATGAAAAGAAAATATATCCTGTTATTATTAGTGCTAACCTTTCAGAGAAGGAGGAAGAGAGATTATTGAAAACAGAAGAAGCACCGTGCTGCTATTGGATATACTCTTGATGATCTTAAGGGCATTAGTCCCACTCAATGTCAACACAAAATAAATTTGGAGGAAGACGCCAAACCAGTTATTGATCATCAACGACGGCTGAATCCTAAGATGAAAGGAGTGGTAAGAAAAGAAATATTAAAGCTCCTTGAGACAGGTATAGTTTATCCCGTTGCTAATAGTCAGTGGGTAAGTCCTGTTCATTGTGTCCCTAAGAAGGTAGGTATTACTGTTGTTCCTAATGATAAAGATGAATTGATCCCGCAAATAATTATTATAGGTTATTGGATGGTAATTGATTTCCGCAAATTAAATAAGGCTACTAAAAAATATAATTACCCTTTGCCCTTCATTGATCAAATGCTAGAAATATTATCCAAACATACACATTTTTGTTTTCTAGATGGTTACTCTGGCTTCTCTCAAATACCCGTGTCAGCTGATGATCAATCAAAGACCACTTTTACTTGCCCTTTCAGTACTTTTGCTTATAGACGTATGCCTTTTGGTTTATGTAATGCACCTGCTACCTTTCAAAGATGCATGATGGCTATATTCTCTGACTTTTGTGAAAATATATGTGAGGTTTTCATGGACGATTTCTCCGTTTATGGATCCTCTTTTGATGATTGCTTAAGAAACCTTGATCGAGTTTTGTAGAGATGTGAAGAAACTAATATTGTCTTGAATTGGCAGAAGTGCCACTTTATGGTTAATGAAGGTATTGTCTTGCGGCATAAAATTTCTGAAAGAGGTATTGAAGTTGACAAAGCTAAAGTTGATGCTATTGAAAAGATGCCGTGTCCCAAGGACATTAAAGGTATACGAAGCTTCCTTGGTCACGCCGGTTTTTATAGGAGGTTCATTAAAGACTTCTCAAAAATTTCTCGGCCTCTGACTAATCTATTACAAAAAGATATTCCTTTTGTCTTTGATGACGATTGCGTAGAAGCATTTGAAATATGCTAGTAAAACTATTACACATTATTTCACAAAAATCATGCTTTTATATCGATATTTATTGCATTATGGGCTGTTATTACACATTATTTCACAATACTTATGCCTATTCTCTCTTATTTTACAAGGTTTACATGAAGAGGGAGAATGCCGGCAGCTGGGATTCTGGGCTGGAAAAGGAGCAAATATTAGATACCTATTTTGCACAGCTCCAAAAGTCCTGATACTTCACGGAAGCTATTTCCAGAATATATAAAAAATACTAAGCGCAAGAAGTTCCAGAGGGGGGCCACACCCTGGCCACGATGGTGGGGGGCGCGCCCCCTGCCTCGTGGGCCCCCTGGTGGCCCTCCGATGCCCATCTTCTGCTATATGGAGTCTTTCGTCAAGAAAAAATATCATAAGGAAGCTTTCGGGACGAGACTCCGCCGCCACTAGGCGGAACCTTGGCGGAACCAATCTAGGGCTCTGGCGGAGCTGTTCTACCGGGGAAACTTCCCTCCGGGAGGGGGAAATCATCACCATCGTCATCACCAACGATCCTCTCATCGGGAGGGGGTCAATCTCCATCAACATCTTCACCAACACCATCTCATCTCAAACCCTATTCATCTCTTATATCAAATCTTTGTATCCAAACCTCAGATTGGAACCCCTGGGTTGCTAGTAGTGTTGATTACTCCTTGTAGTTGATGCTAGTTGGTTTACTTGGTGGAAGATCATATGTTTAGATCCATTATGCATATTAATACCCCTCTGATTATGAACATGAATATGCTTTGTGAGTAGTTACGTTTTTTCCTGAGGACATGGGAGAAGTCTTGCTATTAGTAGTCATGTGAATTTGGTATTCATTCGATATTTTGATGAGATGTATGTTGTCATCCCTCTAGTGGTGTCATGTGAACGTCGACTACATGACACTTCACCATTGTTTGGGCCTAGAGGGAGGCATTGGGAAGTAATAAGTAGATGATGGGTTGCTAGAGTGACGGAAGCTTAAACCCTAGTTTATGTGTTGCTTCGTAAGGGGCCGATTTGGATCCATATGTTTCATGCTATGGTTAGGTTTACCTTAATACTTATGTTGTAGTTGCGGATGCTTGCAATAGGGGTTAATCATAAGTGGGGTGCTTGTCCAAGTAAGGACAGCACCCAAGCACCGGTCCACCCACATATCAGATTATCAAAGTACCGAACGCGAATCATATGATCGTGATGAAAACTAGCTTGACAATAATTCCCATGTGTCCTCGGGAGCGCTTTGCTTCATATAAGAGTTTGTCCAGGCTTGTCCTTTGCTACAAAAAGGATTGGGCCATCTTTCTGCACCTTATTTACTTTTATTATTTGCTACTCGTTACCAATTACCTTATCACAAAACTATCTGTTACCGATAATTTCAGTGCTTGCATAGAATACCTTGCTGAAAACTGCTTATCATTTCCTTCTACTCCTCGTTGGGTTCGACACTCTTACTTATCGAAAGGACTATGATAGATCCCCTATACTTGCGGGTCATCAACTCCCACCTCACGCCCTCTCTTTCTTCCCTTTGTTTTTTCCTGTCTTAGCTCTCTCTCTAACGAGCCATGGCCTCCGCACCTTGCAGGAGCACACCGGCGCCATGATGCCCTCACGAGCTCCTCCCCTGACAGATCTGGTGAGCCACATCGGATCCATCTCCTGCACCATGCAGCTCGGCGTCCCTGTGCTCCTTGTCGCCGGAACCCCCCCGCCAAGTCTCATGCCGCGCCATGGGCGCCTCCCCTACTTCGGCCTCCAAGTTCCAACGGCAAGGCCCTGCCCTGCCTCTGCTTCTTTCAAACATGGAGGAGGAACACCCGTGCCCAGTCCGTCTTCGCGCCTGCGCCGCCGTGCCCTGCATCCCTCAGCCAGCCGCCTTTGCTTCGTCTGGTTCGAGCTGGAGGAGGAGCACCGAGCCGCAAGCCCCTGCGCCTCAAGACTCTTTCGCCGGAGCCCTGCAGTCCTCGCGCCGCCGTCCCGCATCGAGCCTTTGCGCCTCTCCGCCGCCCCGCCAAGTCCCTCTGTTGCGTCAACCGCTTGCTTCCTCTGCTTCTTTCTACATGGAGGACGACGCGCCCCTGCCTCGCGTTGACCGTGCCCCTCCTCGTCATCCCGTTTTCCCCTGCGCGAGCCGGCCCAGCAGCTCCCCTGTGCCGCGCAAGCCCCAGCACCGCTGGCCTCCTCTGCCAAGCCGGGCTGAGACCCATGGTGAGGCCACCCCAGAGCCCCTCTGTTTTTCCCTCCTGTTGGGCCAGCCAGCAGTTTCGGCCCAACGCATGTTTTTTCCCTAGGCAAATTTAGCTTTTATCCCAGGTTTTACCGTTTTACAGTAAAGTCCCTCATGTTCATACATTTAATAACTCATAGACCATGCATCATTTGTAAATGAATTATATATGTAAAGATCTTTGAATTTTGTGTAGATTAATAATTTCCAAGTTTCATGCATGTTCAAAATGTTCAAAATGCTATTTGATTAAATTTGCTCAAATGCCATGCTAAAATGTTTTATTTCGTAACTAAATAACTGTAGCTCCATTTTAAATAAACTTTATATGTAGATGGGGTAGAAAAATGCATAGTTTAACATGGTGGCATTACTTTGCATGTTTAACAACTCTAAAATTATGTATAGGGCAGAACAGTACCAACTTTAAAATATGCACATGAGGATTTTTCCAGACTTGTTGCTTGTTGTTACGGCCTCATTTAAACTTGCCTAGATAGGTAGTTTTATTATGCTTCACCTCTTGCCATGTTTAGCAACATTTAATTTTGTTGGGTACATAACCGGGAGAGAACTAAATAAATGAATGTGGTGTTTCATCGATATGCAACTCGTTGCATATTGAGCTCCACTTAATTTGTAGTATTGTTTGTTGCACTTTGCCATGCCATGCCTCTTTAAACTGGACATGCATCATACTTGTTTGCACATCATGCCATGCTCATGTGACGGTTGTTTACTATGTTGTTTGCTTCTTTCCGGGTTGCTTCTCTCGTTAGCTTCGGTTTCGTTCCGGAGTTGTGACGATCCATTCGACTACGTCCATTTGTCTTCTTCATGGTCTCATTCTTCTTCCTTGCGGGATCTCAGGCAAGATGACCATACTCTCAAAATCACTTCTATCTTTGCTTGCTAGTTAAATGTTCTATCACTATGTCGCGCTACGTACCAGTTGTTATATCATGCCTCCCATATTGCCATGTCAAGCCTCTAACCCATCTTCCTAGCAAACCGTTGTTTGGCTAAGTTACTGCTTTTGCTCAGCCCCTCTTATAGCGTTGCTAGTTGCAGGTGAAGTTGAAGTTTGTTCCATGTTAGAACATGGATATGTTGGGATATCACAATATATCTTATTTAATTAATGCATCTATATACTTGGTAAAGGGTGGAAGGCTCGGCCTTATGCCTGGTGTTTTGTTCCACTCTTCCCGCCTTAGTTTCCGTCATACTGGTGTTATGTTCCTTGATTTTGTGTTCCTTATGCGGTTGGGTGTTATGGGAACCCCTTGACAGTTTGCTTTGAATAAAACTCCTCCAGCAAGGCCCAACCTTAGTTTTACATTTGCCTAACAACCTATACCTTTCCCTTGGGTCGGCCAACCCAAGGGTCATCTTTATTTTAACCCCCCGGGCCAGTGCTTCTCTAAGTCTTGGTCTGAACTAGAGTCCTTTGCAGCGCCACCTCGGGGAAACTTGAGGGATGGTTTTAGTTGTACGGAGTGCTCATCCGGTGTGCCCTGCGAACGAGATACGTGTGATTCCTATAGGGATTGTCGGCACATCGAGCGGCTTTGCTGGTCTTGTTTTACCATTGTCGAAATGTCTTGTAACCGGGATTCCGACACTGATCGGGTCTTTCCGGGAGAAGGAATATCCTTCATTGACCATGAGAGCTTGTGATGGGCTAAGTTGGGACACCCCTGTAGGGTATAAACTTTTCGAAAGATGTCTGTGTCAAAATCGGCGGATCTCGGGTAGGGGGTCTCGAACTGTGCGTCTAAGGCGGATGGTAACAGGAGGCGGGGGACACGATGTTTACCCAGATTCGGGCCCTCTCGATGGAGGTAATACCCTACGTCCTGCTTGATTTTGATTATATGAGTATTACAAGAGTTGATCTACCACGAGATCATAGAGGCTAAACCCTAGAAGCCAGCCTATGGTATGATTGTTGTTGTCCTACGGACTAAACCCTCCGGTTTATATAGACACCGGAGGGGGCTAGGGTTACACAGAGTCAGTTACAAGGGAGGAGATCTACATATCCGTATTGCCAAGCTTGCCTTCCACGCCAAGGAGAGTCCCATCCGGACACGGGACGAAGTCTTCAATCTTGTATCTTCATACTCCAATAGTCTGGCCAAAGGATATAGTCCGGCTGTCCGAAGACCCCCTAATCCAGGACTCCCTCAGTAGCCCCTGAACCAGGCTTCAATGACGATGAGTGTAGCGCGCAGATTTGTCTTCGGCATTGCAAGGCGGGTTCCCCCTCCGAATACTCCATAGAAGATATTGAACACAAGGATAGTGTCCGGCTCTGCAAAACAAGTTCCACATACCACCATAGAGAGAATATTTCCACAAATCTAACCTGCTGACATGTTTAGCAACATGACATTATGCCATGGCCCGGTCATTATTCGAACCGTGTTTCTCAACCAGCACTGCATGTATTGCGAGGTGGTTTTCTAGACACGTCTTGTCGAAGCAGAGATCGTGTCCCCCTTATTACAGGATTCTCATCAATACGGACATGGGTAACCCAATCGTGCCTGTTGGTATGACTCCTCGATTTTAGGCAAGTCCCAAACGGCCACAAGGAGGACGCTTGATATTCACCCTCTTTATAAAGAGGCCAAGGCCTATCCTTTTTTCCCTCTTGTGCTCAATCGAATCCTTCCCCCGCCTCGAGTTCCAACACCCAAGGCTCAGGTCAGGCGCTTCAGACCTTCAACCATGTCCGGATCCAACCTTCAAGGTTGGTGGATGCCTTCCTCTGTCATAGAGGAAGACATCAAGAAGCTAAGAGAGGCCAGGTATTTGACCGGCAAAATCTGGCACAGGCTGCCTGCTCGAGGGCAGGTCATTCCCACTCCCGAACCCGGCGAGAGCGTTGTATTCATCTCTCACTTCCTCCCAGGGCTAGGCCTCCCTCTGGATCCCTTTGTTAGGGGGCTCATGTTCTATTATGGGCTGGATTTCCATGACCTGGCCCCGGATTCCCTCCTTCACATCTCGTCGTTCATCGTCGTGTGTGAGGCCTTCCTCCGCATTACCCCACACTTCGGCCTGTGGATCAAGACCTTCAATGTGAAGCCTAAGATGATCGAGGGACGACACGCAGAGTGCGGAGGTGCCGTAATAAGCAGAAGCGCTGATGTTCCATGGCCAGAGGGTTCCTTCCCAGAGGTGTCCAGTTTATGGCAGCCGGAGTGGTTTTATATCACAGCTCCCCGGAGTGCCAAGTGGGTAGCCTCCCCTGCCTTTCGCTCGGGCCCCCCATCACAACTGACGTCATGGATCAACAAGGGGCTGAACTGGGGGCCAGTAAATGATGTGCCGATATTGTAGAGTCGCATCTGAGATCTCCTCGAGAGAGATATCAGCCTGGTTACAGTAATGCAATTCATGCTAGTTCGTCGAGTCCCGCCTTGCAAACGTCGACCCCTACGCATGTGGGAATTCAACCCGGAAGGACCGCGAACTATTCATCACTTCCTCGGCATGACGCTCGAAGAGATGTACAAATTGTTCTTCAGACCATAAATAAAGTGTACGGACATCACAGAGGATGCGGGTCTGAGCTGTAATCGCCCAGATATCAAGTAAGTAATCCCGTTGCCAAACACGCTTGTCTTTTTATTTATCAAAACATCATTCTGAAAAGTCACTCTTTGACCAGGACTGGGTAACAAAGGCGAAGATGATCAGGTGTTCGACCCCCCTTCCCGAAGGCTCAGTAAATCCAGTACTGGCCAGAATGCTCGAGCCGGCGCCTTATCAGGCGCCCTCAGGGGAAGATAAAGGGGGGAATAAAGAGGCTCAAAGCAGGCCTCACTCATCATTCATCCAAACCAGGGGAATTAGCACCTCCGCGAAGGAGGACAACCAGGGAGAAGAATATGAAATTCCTTCTCCCCAAGGAAGGAAGAGGACCACCTCTGAAGACCCGGAAACAAAGGTCTCCAAACGGGGGAAGCAATCTTCGCCAGAGGGTCCTGTTGCCACACAGTTCCCGCAAGGGGATCAGCCCTCTACCGAGCTGTAAGTAAACAAAAAGTACCTGATAGTAAAAATATCCTACATTACTTCTGAAGACAATAACCGAAGCATATATCTTGTAGTTCGGATCGTAGCCCTTCTTGACAGAGTTCGTCTTCGGGAGATCTTCTTCCGGAGATGATGGAGAGCAAAACACCTCCCCATGCCACCCCGCCTCATGAGGCGGGTGACCCTGAAGTGTCGTCGCGGAGGGTTTCTTCTGATCCGCCAAGGCCAGAGGGTAATCCTTCGGCCTACCGAAGTCCTCAGTATTCGACTCCTAAAGAGAGCAACAAAAAGAGTCCAGAACCGTCCGGTGTGCGATTGGGCGCACTGAAGGATCTTCTGGAGCAAGCGGCCATCTCAAAAGCGCACCGTACACTAATGGGTACGGTAATTGAGAGGATTTCATCTGCCGAAAGCGGATTGCATGAAGCTTTAATGAGTCTGCTGAATGGCTTTGAGGTACGTGAAATAGTGTATGTTTTTGATGGTACCACACACATTAGGTGTGCCCTATGCAGATAGTAGCCCCTGAGACTCTGGTTGCTATCGAGAACGGCGGCAAACAGAGGATCATAGTCCCAGGAATAATCAGGCCGCCTTCATATGCAGGTGGCGGAAGGTCCGGTGGCTAGCCGGACTGGTGAGGTTGCCGAGCTGAAGCGGCAACTTGATGCAGCAGATGCCGACATCGTGCTTGTCAACAAGCGGCTCGACGAGGCACAGGGTATGTGATTTCTCTGGTGATCAACAGATAGTAAGAGGAGCATGATGCTAGTATCTTTAATATGTTGTGACTGCAGATGGAGCTGCCACCGTGGAGACCTTTCGGGCGGAACTTGCCCGAGCCAAGGAACAAGCCGGGAATAGTGATGCGGCCACTCTAAGGGCGGTCGAAGAGCTGAGAGCCGAACAGGATGCGCATTGCCAAAGCAAAGAAAAAATAGCCAAGATGGCCGCTGAGTTGAAAGATGCCGCCGACCGTTACCAGCTTCTTGAAAAAGAAAGCCGAGTGAAGGCGACGGACCTGGAGAAGGCCATGGTAGCAGCCAAGGAAGCTTGTTCTAAAATTAGGGCGGCGAAGGAGGAGCTACGTCAAGCTGGAGATATCACTACTGGGAAGCCCTTTTTGTTGCGGACAAAGTTCGGAGATCCAAAGTATGCAGACGCGTACATGGATTTGGCAGCAAGTGCTGCTGATGCGGCCGAGTACTTCAAGGATCAAGAAGATCGTGAAGTGGAAAAGCTGTTCTGGTCACAGTTCCATGTTCCAGTGCATCCGCTGTTGCTGAATGAGCGCATGGCCGAATGGGCCGAGCTCCATAGGTTGTTCGGGCTTGCCATGAGGTCTGTTGTGGATCATCTGTGGCTGGAAGGGCCAAGGCCGAATAGTTATTATAGTTTAGTGCAACAGTTCCTTGGTGTTGTGCCGCACATCGACGCTATGAAGAGGTCGGCGTGCATAGAGGGTGCGCGTATGGCACTTGCCCGTGTCAAGACATACTGGACAGAGATGGAGGCCACCGCTATTGTAACCCAGAGTTGGGCCGTAGGCCGAGTATCTGCCGAGCACTACTTTGAAGAAGTCCTTGATGGCGCTCGTTCGATAGAGGCTCAGTGCTCGAAGAATATTATGTTCTAGTGACATGTATTCCCATTGTAAAAACAATGTTTTATTGAATTATGAAGGCTGTGTTTATACTTTTGCTTGAAAGTATTATGATGCCTCCTGTGCGGCCGTTTATGTATATATGTATATAACCTGAAAGTTTGCAGTCGTCGGCTTCAGCCCCCACGCATATAATGCGGGGGTGTTCGCAAAAAACACGTATTCACACTTGATCCAATGTCTTGGTCCATTAAGGAGGTGGTAGCGCAGCGAACGAGGCAATCAGACTATATTGCTTTAACACTTTCACTTAGCCATAGGAGTTTGATGGCGGGACTATTATATAGCCCCTGGTACCTCCGCGCTCGTCCGAATACGGTGCGCGTACGTACATGACCGGGAAACGGCCCTTCGTTAATGTGGAGGAATCCCAAAGATTCCGCTAGGTCATCGAGTGGTTGACCAGTCTCGCGCTTTATCATGACAGTCAGTTTTCAGCTTCTCTACTGAGGTGCTCATCCGGATGAACCAGAGCACAATCGCAGTAGTTCTCCCGGTGCCGCCTTAGCCGATAGAGCAGAACGTAAGGCAGCAAAACACGGGAGCCGGGCAAACCCAACATTTGACCAAAGACATGATTCGAAGCTGATGCATATAAGGCCAAACTCGCGACGCCGAACACTCCCTAAGGTATTCGGTCTTTATAACATATGCTGGGCAGAACAATGCCCTTAATAATAAACCCCAAGTGTCCAGGTACGTGCAATATTCTGATGTGGTGAAATGCCAATAACGTCAGCATCCTTCTTGGTTGTATTGAGTATCCGGAGGATGTGAACAACAAGAGA
Source organism: Triticum urartu (assembly GCF_056163025.1). Lineage (NCBI taxonomy): Eukaryota > Viridiplantae > Streptophyta > Magnoliopsida > Poales > Poaceae > Triticum > Triticum urartu. The sequence continues at coordinate 409,533,971 of NC_141879.1, read as the reverse complement.
CAGTAAAAAAGGTTTACGCAGGGTCTTAATCGGAAAAGAAACCTTTGAGCGGGTCCCTGCTGCACGTCTGCGCATGTGTCTTCGTTGTGCCGTGTCCTGGACAGATGTAGCACGATTGTCATCTATAAAAGAGAAGAACTTAGGTGAAAGTTGTCGTGCCAAAAAAATTGGTTATTCTCGATAAACCATTAAAATTCAAGATAAGTCAAGTTGAGCCGAACTAGCCCTGATTACACGCAGGAAGCCCTTGGTACCGTCTATGAGGGTTTAACCATCAAACAAATCTCAGGTATATCTAGTGATGCATCGGACTCGTCTAACCGTGTCCGTGGTCTTGACAACCTGTCATTTATTCTGGTTGGTGAGGCCATCTAGTGCTCGGCTGTTAAAGCCGCCGCACGTTCTTCCGCGCGTAGAGAACGGTCAATATTTCCACTAACCGTGATGGTGCCACGTGGACCGGGCATCTTAAGCTTGAGAGAAGCGTAATGCTGTATTGCATTAAAACGAGCGAAAGCCGCTCTTCCGAGTAGTGCTTGATAGCCGCTTCGGAATGGAGCGATGTTGAAGGTTAACTTTTTGCTTCGGAATGTGGCTGATTTTTGTCGGGTCTATCCCCATTTCGCAGACTGTGTCCTGATATATCAGATTAAGACTATTGCTTCCGTCCATAAGGACTCGTGTGAGATGGTGAGTGTCGTGTTCTCCACAGGGACTAGGCGACTGCAACGATGCTCGGATAAAGCTAGGTGACAGAATTCAGATTATGAATGCAAGAAAATAAACCTACACTAAACAAGGTTGTTCCTGGAGATCATTGACAAAGAAAACGACAATCAGCAAAGGGAGATTCAGATTTTACTCAATATATTTTTGGTATTTTCATTATACTTGAGAATCTAAAACACTAACACAAAGGGAAATAATATGACAAGGACACATATGTAACTATCAAGCATATGACAGGAGGAAGAAACAAGCTAATATGACAGGGACAAAATTGCATCACAACACAAACAATTGTAGTAGGCATATATCACAAACATTTATCTCACAAGAACTTGAGCTAATACATGGACTACGAATCTGAATATATTTCTGTAGAAAAGGGAACACATCGGTGACAATACACACATGAACTGGAATTAAAAGACACAGGGTGAACTCACACATGAGCTAGCAGACCACTAATTCATAGATCAAATTAAACATACCAAATGTTTTCCAAAGCAACTAGACATCAACTAGTCAGAACACATAATAAGATGCACCATATTATACAAGTACGAAACTGAACTTATCAGGTTGCAAGATCTTATCAAATCTGAATATTACATGTACTACACATCTCAAATTTTACAGAAATTTCAGAGAAGAGAGGGAGAAAGAGATATAGCAGTAGCAAGATTGAGGAGAGAGCAGCAACAAAGGGAGGTTGAGAGAGAGAGAGAGATTCAGCGGAAGGTGTTGAAGAAGGAGAAGCAGCCGACAGAAAGTGAAGGAGAAGAAAGGAAGCATAGGCGTGGGGGAAGCAGCATCAAGATTGAAGAAAGAGGAGCAGAAAGGACGTGAGGATGGGGAGCAGCAACAGTTTTGGGGATAGAAGAAGAGAAGCAGCAGGAGATTGGAGAAGGAGCAGCAGAGATCGGGCGCAAGCAGAGCAGCATCAGGGACGTGGGAAGAGCATCAACAGTGTGGGGATGGTCGCGCGGGGCACCAGGCACCTCGTCTGGTCGAGCGCGCGAGCGTGGGGTGGAGGCGCGGTGGTGATGCGATGGCTCTGGTGGCTGGATGGATGGGCGGTGTGTGCTGGCGGCGGCGTGGGGATGGATTGATGCTGGTGGATGCTGGTGATGGAGCGGTGGCGCGCCGCCACGCCAGCCTGGCCGCGGCGGCGGCCGGTGGTGGAGAAGGTGGGGTGAGGGGGAGAGAGGTGTAGCCAGGCCCGAAGGGGATCGAGGGCCACCCTAGGGATTTTGACCCCTCTCGATCAGATCTGCCACTTCGCACTTTTGCCCTCCTTCTATCTTCTTCCTTCCCAAGTAGATCCCCTCTCTTCTATAGTAAGCCCCTCTAGTTACTTCTTGTCGTCACACACAAGCCCTTCTCTCTTCTCGTTATCCACATAGTAGAAATCTTGATGATTATAGTGCCTTTGCGCACTTTTCTGCAAAATAAAGAAGTCACTAGTCAACATGCTCTTTCATGAATATCATCAAATATTAAATATCTCATAGCAAGAATTGATGGTCAGAACTCAATAAATGGTATATTTCTATGCCTAAATTATGTATATGAAATGTGCTTATCAGATGGTATCCATTTATTATTGGGTCTAACACCAAGGCAGCCAATCCTTCATGCCGGATGCTTGTCGGGTGATCCCTGCGATCAAAAGTGATCGGGTAGGCCAACCAGGGGTTGAACTTAGGGGTGATGGGCTCTACAGCGCGTATGTCTCAGAGTGCATGTTTGCTTCTCCTCTTCGTCACGTGGATCATGTTTACTGTTTTAACCTCTAGTGGAAATTTTTTCTGTCCTTCAGTGCTTTGCTGGCGAGGTTCGTCCTCGTCTTCGCTTGGTGTCTCCCTCCCCTTGTGTTTGGCGTTTAGCTTACCGGCCTGCTTGAAGACCCAACATTCTCTGTGGGTGTGATTTGCAGGTTTATCGAGGGTGCCATGAATTTGACATAGTTTTTCTAGAATCTTGTTTAGGCTGGACAGTCCATCTCTGCTGCCTTTGAAAGGTTTTTTCCGCTGACCTGGTAGAGAGCCCCTGAATCCGGCGTTTACCGCTGTACTATCTGGGCTATCTTCTTTATTTCGATGCTTGTTTTTACTGTGTCGCGGTTTTCCATTGCCATCCTTGACTTCGGATGTGCTTGGGTCGCTGGTGCTAGTGCGGGCTAACCAGCTATCTTCGCCCGCGCAAAAGCGGGTCATGAAGCTTGTCAGGGCTGCCATTGTTCTCAGTTTTTCTTGGCCGAGGTGTCTGGCGAGCCATTCGTCTCAGACGCTGTGCTTGAAAGCTGCTAAGGCTTCGGCGTCCGGGCAGTCGACGATTTGGTTCTTCTTAGTGAGGAACCTGTTCCAAGGATTTCGGGCTGACTCTCCGGGCTGTTGAATTATATGACTTAAATCGTCTGCATCCGGAGGTTGGATATAGGTCCCTTGAAAATTAGGCCGAAAAGCATCCTCTAGCTCCTCCCAACTTCCAATTGAGTTTTCGGGCAGGCTTTTCAGCCAGTGCCGAGCTGGTCCTTTAAGCTTGAGGGGCAAGTACTTGATGGCGTGGAGATCGTCTCCGCGAGCCATATGGATATGGAGGATAAAGTCCTCAATCCAGACCCCAGGGTCTGTGGTCCCGTCGTACGCCTCTATGTTCACTGGTTTGAATCCTTCTGAAAATTTGTGGTCTAGTACCACATCGGTGCAACATAGGGGGTGTGAGGCACCCCTGTATTTGGAGGTATCATGGCGTCCGGACGGTTGTAGTATTCGGTTTTGATTTTGTGCCGGAGCGCGCTTCCTAGATCAATAGATGGATCTGGTCATACTGGATTTTTGGCAGAAGTCATCACGTAGATCGTGTGTTGACTTGTGGCACCCCGGCTCAGAGCGACCGGTTTACAATGCATTGCCAGCCCAGAGACCATGTCTTCTGGAAACACACAACATCTTGGTACAGAAAACAACCGCTTTATTGATGCTAGCGGAACAGAGTTTATATTACAACAGATGTCGAGGGCAAGTGGCACACCCGGTGCGGCTGAACAATATGTACAATATTTAGTGAACATAAAGGGGCCTCGATCAGGACAACTATGTGGCAGCTGAATAACGTCGTAGCGGAAGCTTCATATCATAGGGACACCGATGTGGACACGATCTAGACTCGAGCAGCGCTCCTCTCCAACGAGACTTTCCTGAAATCTGGCATAACATGCCAGGTCAGTACATTGAATGTACTTGCAAGCTCACAACAGGCATAATCATAATGGCAAACAATATCATGATACTTAACCAAGTATTAATAATGCAATACTACATGTAAAACATGCTGTGATCATGCTCGAGCGTCCCTCGGGACAACTTACCAACCGTGATCATTCCCGGATCACAGACAAACCACCAACGTGGTCTTAACAAGAGTAACTCATGATCCTTACGGCGATCACAACCACGACCAATATCTGGTCCCGAATATCTCGATGGCCTTTCTGCCATCATCAATAATGCAAAGTTCATAACTTAGTGTGCAAATTTTATTAAACTTTGACTCATGGTGGGACCTACTACGAGGTGTCCGTGACCGTGGACTCGGCTATCGATAGATTATACACTCTGCAGAGGTAGCACACTGTACCCACACCATGGAACCCATGGCCTCGCACTCCCATTCGGTGGACCAACGACATTCCGATAAACCCCTTCCATTGCCATGACACTCTCCCGGCCACTCCGACCCAATCCCCAACGGGCTAGTCCTGGGTGGCCCCGTGTTTACCAAAGACACACCGACCACCATCGTGGCCAAAACAATCCCACTCGGGGACCCGGTACCATAATCTCAACAACGGGCACACAAGGTTATGCCTGCTTACCGGGCCAGGGTGAGCACGACAAAACCTTCCCTAGTTGGAGGCACCGACCAGAGGCAATGTCAATGGACCGAATCAAGGCCTTCCCCAAAAGGCAAATGTGGCTGCACTGGGAAAACTCGATTCAGCGGCACCATGACCCAGTCAACATTATATTAAAGTTGAGTTATAATCAGGTTCAACTTAAGATGAAAATGACCGGTGTCATAGAATGCCATGAAATGCAAAACGACACATGCATCACTTAATATTGAAAAAGACCGATTGTCATCCGTATACACACTAAGCATAAACATCAACAACTCATATTACTTTGCTGATCAATATAACTCACATATTAACCATAATATTTTGTAGCAAGTTTTGAAATTTTCTCATGCAAGAACGTAACTCCGATTAATTTCTCACGTGAATAATAAAGATTTTCCGACAAACAATTCCTAATTTCTTTCCCATCCAAGTTAGGTTCAAACATTCTGCAAGTCAAGTAAAATGACTAAACAAGTACTTAACCGAATATTTTCTTAGCAATTTTTTATCATTTTATTTAAGGCAAGAGAATAACTTTAAATAATTACTAACATGCATAACAAAATCATTACTATCATCACCACAAATAAATCTTAACTTGGCTCTCCCAACTAAACTAATTTCAACATTCTGTAAATCAAGCATAATAACTCACAAACATTTAACAGAATAAAAATAACACCATAGTTATTTAAATGCATGGATTAATCATTTAATTCAAGTAAGAAAATCACAAATATTGAAATGACACCATGAAAATGTTGCTGTGGCTTGCCTTAGTGTAGATGAGGTTCACAAGCCTTCTGGTGATCCTCAAGACAAGCCTGACCCTTTGAAAATAAATTTAAACACAAAAAGCAAATATCAAGAACACTTCTGAAAATCACCAGAAATTCTAAACAGCTCAGAAAAATCTCATCTTTGGTGAGCTACTAGATTTATTTTTAAAGAACACAATGCAAAAAGAATCAATTGATATGGACTTATGGTTGAAGAGTTATAACTGTTTGAAGCTCTCTGGAATTTAATTGATTTTGAATTTAAATAAACAACTGGGGGGGTGTGACGTCGAAGGCGTAAAACCTCAGGGCGCCACCACTCATACCGCTTCACGTGTGTACAGAGTGGCTGACTAGCGGGCCCCGCTAGTCAGGTGGGGGAAGCGGGAGAAGGAAACAGAGGAGGCCACGGCTTCGCCGGAGCTCTTGCCTGCGACGAGGGCTTCTTGGCCAAAACGAGAGGGGGGGGGGGATTTAGAGAGGGGACGGTGGCGCACCTGCCCGTACCCATAGCGTGCCTAGGGGTGGTCGGATGGCGTCAGAATCAAGCTCGTAAGCGGAGGCAGAACACGGTGGTTGCCGAGTTGAGGAAGACGGCGAACGGAGGCCACTCCAGGGGCTCCAAGCGGGCGAGACGGCCTCACCGGAGAGAGGCGGAGGCCCTGGAGGGGTCGCCCAGGCCTGGGAGGGGCTGGAGCTACCAAGGCGACCAGAGGGGATCACCGGCAAGCTCGAGCTTAGGGACGGTGGCCTGAGGCCTGCCCGGCCGGGCTCCGGCTTCCTACGCGATTGTGGAGTATGTGGGAGTGCTGGATGGTGCTCAAGGAGGCTGGGGGTGGCTCCATTTATACGCGAGCGGCGAGGGGGTTTCGGGCTCCGCCGGTGGACACCTGTCCACGGCGCCTGGCGACGAGCGGTGTCAGTGAGAGGGGGAGAAGGCGACATAGGTCACGCGGCAACTGTGGCCGGATGGAGACGAGCACAGGATCGAGGGGAAGGCGACGAGCACAGTGCGCTCCGCACTGTTGGGCTGGCCGGACCTTGCCCGTGCTCGTTGCGGCGAGCTCCGGCATCGGCGAGCGCCAGAGGGAGGTTAATGGCGTTGAGACAAAGATGGTGGCGCGGTTTGGCACGCTAGGGCAGGAAAGGGAAGCGAGCACGCGCGAAGAGAGCGCTCAATGACACTCAGAGCACGTCGACACGCATGCCAACACCCCTGGACGAACGTGGTCACTGCGTGAACTATGACATCAGGCCGGTCTAAGCATAAACTTCATGTCTGGCATGTTGTTCGTGGTAGTTTTGAGTGTTACCACGATTTGGTTTGGATCCAGGTGTAGTAGAGAGGTTTTTACAAGCCAGGTAAGTTTCTGATCAGTAACTTTGAATAGTTACTGTGGTCAAACGGCTGGGAGTTAGAGGCTGTGCTTTGGAGGCTAGTCATGAGTTACTAAGGTAGAGATGCACAAGAAAGTTCAGGTCAAAAGGAGCGAGTAAAATGGTAGTTGCTGTAGAATCCACCATTTCTGTCCAGAACAGAAAATATTTTCTGTAGCAAAAATATTCCAAAAAGTGATGAAATATTTTTGCTCAGGGAGGTGCCCTAGGGTTCACAGAATATTTACGAATTATCTCAGATTTTTCTAAGCCATAAAAATTAGGGTTGCTTTGAAGCAAACTGATCTGGCTAGGGTTTTTGAGAGAAAATGAATATTTTTCATTTAATAAAAAATATTCCAAAGATTATTTTGGGGTGGATCAGAAGAGAAATGATGATTTAGGAGGGAAGGGGGCACTTGGGTGAAAGCCAAGGATGCCTAAGTGTTAAAGTCCATATGAAAAGATTCAAAAATTCCAAGTTTCAGAAAATTTTCAAATGAAGATCAATCAAATAAGAGAGGGCAAAAACCAGGCTGTCACAAACCTCCCCCACTTAGAATGAATCTCGTCCTCGAGATTCGGTTGCTTGGGAAAACCACTCTGGATACCGATCCTTTAGGAATTCTTCCCGCTCCCAAGTTGCTTCTGATTCTGTGTGATGCTCCCACTGAACCTTGAAAATTTTTCTGACTTTACTGCGAGTGACCCTTTCCATTTGATCCAAAATTTTAAACGGTCTCTCTTCATAAGTTAAATCTTTTGCCAACTCTATCTCAGCCATAGCAGTCCTTTTCTCAGGCGGGGATATGCATCATCTCAATTGCGAAACATGAAACACGTCGTGCACATCTGCCAATTCAGGGGTAGTTCCAGTTGATATGCAACAGTACCCACTCGAGACATAATCGGGAATGGACCAATAAATCTGGGGGCCAGCTTTCCACGAGTCTGAAATCTCCTGACTCCTTTCATAGGAGTGACTTGGAGGTATACGTGCTCTCTGGGCTCAAAACTAACCTGCCGGTGCTTTGCATCATAATAACTCTTCTGTCGAGATTTGGCCAATTACAGTCTATCTCTGATTTCCTTAACTAGTTTCTCAGCTTCCATCATGAGATCCGTTTCGAAGATACGGCTATCTCCAGTTTGGGACCAATTTAAAGGAGTGCGGCACTTACGGCCATACAGAGCTTCATATGGGGACATCTTTAGACTGGTCTGGAAACTGTTGTTATAAGAAAACTCGGCATAAGGCAAGCAATCTTACCATTTAGCTCCCTTGGCTAGCACACAGGCCCGCAAATATCTTCGAGTATTTGATTTACCTGCTCTGTCTGTCCATCTGTCTGAGGATGATAGGCAGTACTATATTTCAGCGCTGTCCCCAAGGCTTGATGGAGACGGGACCAAAAAGCGGAGGTAAACAAGGAACCTCGGTCGGAAGTGATAGTTCGGGGTACTCCATGCAGACTGACTATTCGGGATACATACAGCTGTGCGAGTTGATTTGCTCTGTATCTGGTGCTGATCGGGATGAAGTGAGCAACCTTGGTTAGGGTGTCTACTATAACCCATATTGCATCTTTGTCTCGCTGAGTCTTAGGCAATCCTGTAATGAAATCCATACAAACGTCATCCCATTTCCACTGTGAAACCGACAGTGGTTAGAGGAGTCCGGCTGGCTTCTGATGCTCTGCCTTCACCTTGTTGCATATGTCGCAACAGGCTACGAAATAGGCAATGTCTTTCTTCATCCCATCCCACCAGAATATTTGTCTAAGATCCTCATACATTTTTGTACCTCCCGGTGAATGGAATATGAGGATTCGTGTGCTTCTGACAGGATTTTCTTCTTCAAGTTCGGTTGATTGGGCACACAAATTCGTCCAGGGAATCAGAGGGTAGCGAATTTGTCTTGGAGAAATCAGGGGCCTGATCTGCCATCAGGCTCTTGGAACGTCTTTGTAGCTTGGCGTCTGTGGACTGGGCCTTGCGGATCTCCATCTCAAGTGTGGGCGTAACTTCCAAAATATTAGCGAGGCTAGCATCCACTATGATCAAGTTGAGCTGAGCGATCTCCTCTTGGAGTTCGGGAGGCAATGATCTCAAGATGACATTTAAGCCGACGGGCTTTCGACTGAGTGCATCTGCAACCACGTTGGCCTTACCCGGGTGGTAATTTATTCCAAGGTCGTAATCCTTGACCAACTCTAGCCATCTTCGCTGACGGAGATTTAGGTCTGGCTAAGTGAAGATGTACTTGAGACTTTTGTGGTTGGTAAAACTTTGGCACTTTTTCCAATGAGGTAGTGTCTCCAAATTTTTAATGCATGAACCACCACAGCCAATTCCAAATCATGAGTAGGATAATTTCCCTCATGGGGTCGTAGCTGTCGCGATGCATATGCTACTACCTTGCTGTCTTGCATAAGCACGCAACAAATACCTTGCCTGGAGGCATCGTAGTACACATCAAAGCTGCGATAAATGTCTGGAAGAGTCAATACAGGTGCGGTTGTCAGACGTATATTCAGCTCATTAAAACTCTTCTCACAATCCTCCGTCCACTTAAACTTCTTATCCTTTTTGAGCAGCTCCGTCATGGGTTTAGCAATTTTTGAAAACCCTTCAATAAAACGACGATAATATCCAGCTAATCCAAGGAAACTCCGGATCTACGTCACAGTCGTGGGCGGTACCCAATCGAGCACATCCTTTACTTTGCTCGGGTCCACGGCTATACCTTCGGCGGATAGTACATATCTGAGAAATCCAACTTGCTTGAGCCAAAATTCGCATTTACTGAATTTGGCGTATAGCTAATGGTCGCGGAGTCGTTGCAGCATTGCTCGGAGGTAATCCTTGTGCTCTTCTTCACCCTTGGAGTAAATGAGGATGTCATCGATGAAGACTACCACGAATTTGTCGAGGAAGTCCCTGAATACTTTGTTCATCATATGCATGAAGAAAGCAGGGGCATTGGTGAGACCAAAGGACATCACGGTATATTCATAAAGACCGTACCGTGTAGCGAATGCGGTCTTAGGAATATCCTCCTTTTTAATCTTGAGCTGATGATATCCGGTCCGTAAATCGATTTTAGAGAATACCTTAGCCCCACTGAGCTGATCAAACAGATCATCAATCCTTGGCAACGGATATTTATTTTTGATGGTGACCTCATTCAGCTGGCGGTAATCTACGCACATGCGGAGACTACCATCCTTTTTGTCCACGAAAATAGCAGGTGATCCCCATGGTGAAGAGCTGGGATGAATATAACCTTTCTGGAGCAATTCATCAAGCTGTTTCTTTAGCTCCACTAATTCTGATGAGGGCATCCGGTAATACTTCTTGTATAACGGTGTAGTTCCGGGCACAAGATCTATTGCAAACTCCAGTTCCCGATCTGGTGGCATGCTTGGCAGTTCTTCTGGAAATACATCAGGGTACTCGCTGACCACAGGAATAAATTCCAATTCATCCACATCCGTGCAAACCAATTCTTGTTTGGGTATATTCTTGCGAGCATAGAGTTTGGTAGACTGCCCATTCAGACTGGTCAAAGTGACTTCTCGGGTTGCACAGTTTATGCAAACTTGATACTTGGTCAGCCAATTCATACCCAATACAATATCCAACTTTTCAGATTCAATGATTATCAGAGAGGTTGGAAAGTAGACTCCGTTGATATTGATTTCCAGATCATGGCAGACCAAATTGCTCTTGATTACAGATCCCGGGGTTTGTACCAGCATGTTTTTGCCCAAAAGCATGCAAGGAAAGTTGTTTTGGGCAGCAAAACTCTGAGAAATAAAAGAATGGGAAGCCCCAGAGTCAAATAAAATTATGGCAGGCATGTCATTAACAGAGAACATACCAATGACGACTTCTGGCTTCTCTTGGGCTTCATCGGCGGAGATATGATGCACGTGCCCAGTGAAGTTTTGCTGGGTTGGCCATGACTCCATAAAGTTGACTTGTGGCCTGCTTAGGGCATTCATCGTGTTGTTCTTGGGGCATTGCCTGGCATAATGCCCGTTCTGCCCATAATTGAAGCAAGAATTATTGCGCTGACGCTCCTCATGTGTTGGGTTGGTCACGACATTCTTGACTTGAGTGGTGGTCTTGTTAACATTCTACTGCCAATTTGGCTTATATTCCACCTGAGTCTGCTGCCAGGTACGAGCCTTTTGCGCGTGTTGCCCATCCTTCTTTTGCTCAAACTTACGCTTGTTGTTGTTGTTGTTGTTGTTGTTGTTGTTGTTAACAGGCCTATTATCTACTATAAGCTTGTTCTCCCATTCGGCAATGAAAGCCTTGTTCACCAAAGTTTGGAAATCTGGGAAATCAAGCATACTGAGAGTACACCGGATTTGCGGATTTAGGCCTCCAAGAAATCTGCCGATCTTCCTTTCTTCGGTGGCCACGTCATAAAGAGAGTAACGGGCCAGATGATTGAATTTTTGCAAATATTCTGCCACAGAATGATTTCCTTGGACGAGTGCGAGAAATTCACGTTGCTTGGTCTTCATAAGTCCCGCAGGGATATGATATTTTAGGAACTGGTCTTTAAACCTTTCCCAAGTGATTTCCTCATCAACCGGCCACATGGCTTTTGTATTTTCCCACCATATGGCAGCCGCGCCTTCAAGATAATGAGTTTCAAATGGAACTTTATCATTTTCTTCAGTACGAGCAATCTCAAGCTTTTTCTCAATGGTGCGCAACTAATCGTCTACATCCAATGGGTCAACAATCTGACTGAAACTGGGTGGCTTGGTCCATTGAAAATCTGACAGCTTTGAGTGATGACCGTTCTGATTTCCATTCTGTCCAACCATAGCTTGCACACTTTTTAATATTTCAATCAGATCATTGTTCCTTCTTTCCTCAAACATACGCAGAATTTGCTCGGTGGAGGGCAGATTTGGCGGTGGAGGTGGTGGCGGAACGTATGGTTCGAGAGAATGTCCTGCCTGTCGTGCGGAACGACGAACAGGGGTTCCCTCATGAACGTTGCTACTGCTGCCTCCCCGCGTCATCCTATTGTGTATTTTCCCAAGACAACACAATCGAGATGAGAAACATCCAAGAATAAAATTGGGGAAAAGCCAGTGACAAATCCCGGAAGAAAACAAAAGAGCGAAGAAAATATGGCGAATAAAGTCTCGACATAATTATACATAGACTCATACATGAAAGATAAACAACATGACTGGTTCAACTACTCTCATACATGCAACAAAACATCATAACTCGTACGACTACATCCGTACATCATCCAGACGACTGCGAAGACTGGAAGATACTACTACTCTGCTAGTGCTGCGGCGGCCTCCCCTGAAGCGGTCTCGGATCCCGAACTGATGTGGTTAACGGAAACCTCTGGGTTAAACATAATACGACGGCGCTGCCTCGAGGGCTCTCCCTCAGGGGCAGGGGTAGGATGAAGCATCGGGGCTGCAGGAGTAGCGAGAAGTGAGACCCACTCGACAGGAGTACGGAGAGGGTTCATGGCCGAGACGCCTGTGCTACTCGGAGGAGTAACCGGCGAAATAGGGGAGCTAGAGCTGACGGGAATATAAGGGGTAAATCCCAGAGAAGATGGAGTACTGGAGGATCTAGAAGTGACTAAAGTAGGGGCTAAAGTAGTACGGGCACGAGTCAGCTCTCGAGCCAGCTCGTGGATAATGAGATAGCTAGCAGTGACATAACGAGCAAGGTGGCTAGCAACACTATCAGAGTCCGGATCAATGAGAGGGAAACGGACACGACCGTTGTCGTGCAGAGATAGGTAGTAATAGAAACCTAGGTGGTTCTGCATTCGGACCTCGTTGTAGCGAAGCTCGACAAGGACCTTGAATGCAGCAAACTGGACAGCCCGAGAAGCGGTGGAGGAGTAACCGCTCCAAGAAGTACGAGTGTAAGAGCTGGAATCGGAACTAGTGCGCAGAGTGACCACTGCGTGATACTCATACACGGAATCAGCTAGAAGCTCCCGGTACACACGATAGTCTGGGAAGTCTCCGAGAGGGTACAGCCGACGCCACACGTTGCGAAGGAGGTGCGGTGACGTGTACGACATCAGCTGCAACTGGCACGGATACGGTACCGGAGCCATCTACACCCACAACCATTAGCAGGTTAGCATAAAACATATAAACCATATGCATGCAACACAACAATCAACATAAATTACAACCGGCACTAAACTTAAACGCGTATCTAACATCTAGCTAACACGTCGCAGTCTAGCGTGGCCTACAGTCAGCGCAGCTCTGATACCAAGCATTGTGGCACCCCGACTCAGAGCGACCGGTTTACCATGCATTGCCAGCCTAGAGACCATGTCTTCTGGCAACACACAACATCTTGGTATAGAAGACAACCGCTTTATTGATGCTAGTGGAACAGAGTTTATATTACAACAGATGTCGAGGCCAAGCGACACACCCGGTGCGGCTGAACAATATGTACATTATTTAGTGAACATAAAGGGGCCTCGATCAGGACAACTACGTGGCAGCGGAATAACGTCGTAGCAAAAGCTCCATATCACAGAGACACCAATGTGGACACGATCTAGACTCAAGCAGCGCTCCTCTCCAACGAGACTTTCCTGAAATCTGGCATGACACGCCAGGTCAGTACATTGAATGTACTTGCAAGCTCACAACAGGCATAATCATAATGGCAAACAATATCATGATACTTAACCAAGTATTAATAATGCAACACTACATGTAAAACATGCTGTGATCATGCTCAAGCGTCCCTTGGGACAACTTACCAACCGCGATCATTCCCGGATCACAGACAAACCACCAACGTGGTCATAACAAGAGTAACTCGTGATCCTTACGGCGATCACAACCACGACCAATATCTAGTCCCGAATATCTCGATGGCCTTTCTGCCATCCTCAATAATTCAAAGTTCATAGCTTAGTGTGCAAATTTTATTAAACGTTGACTCATGGTGGGACCTACTACGAGGTGTCCGTGACCGTGGACTCGGCTATTGATAGATTATACACTCTGCAAAGGTAGCACACTGTACCCACACCACGGAACCCATGGCCTCGCACTCCCATTCGGGTGGACCAACAGCATTCCGACAAAACCCTTCCATTGCCATGACACTCTCCCAGCCACTCCGACCCAATCCCCAACGGGCTAGTCCTGGGTGGCCCCGTGTCTACCAAAGACACCGACCACCGTCGTGGCCAAAACAATCCCACTCGGGGACTCGGTACCATAATCTCAACAACGGGCACACAAGGTTATGCCTGCTTACCGGGCCAGGGTGAGCACGACACAACCTTCCCTAGTTGGAGGCACCGACTAGAGGCAATGTCAAATGACCGAATCAAGACCTTCCCAAAAAGGCAAATGTGGCTGCACTGGGAAAACTCGATTCAGCGGCACCATGACCCAGTCAACATTATATTCAAGTTGAGTTATAATTAGGTTCAACTTAAGATGAAAATGACCGGTGTCATAGCATGCCATGCAATGCAAAACTACACATGCATCACTTAATATTGAAAAAGACCGATTGTCATCCGTATACACACTAAGCATAAACATCAACAACTCATATTACTTTGCTGATCAATATAACTCACATATTAACCATAATATTTTGTAGCAAGTTTTAAAATGTTCTCATGCAAGATCGTAACTCCGATTAATTTCTCACATGAATAATAAAGATTTTCAATTTCTCACGTGAATAATAAAGATTTTCCCACAAACAATTCCTAATTTCTTTCCCATCCAAGTTAGGTTCAAACACTCTGCAAGTCAAGTAAAATGACTAAACAAGTACTTAACAGAATATTTTCTTAGCCAATTTTTATCATTTTATTCAAGGCAAGAGAATAACTTTAAATAATTACTAGCATGCATAACAAAATCATTACTATCATCACCACAAATAAATCTTAACTTGGCTCTCCCAACTAAACTAATTTCAACATTATGTAAATCAAGCATAATAACTCACAAACATTTAACAGAATAAAAATAACACCATAGTTATTTAAATTCATGGATTAATCATTTAATTCAAGTAAGAAAATCACAAATATTGAAATGACACCATGAAAATGTTGCTATGGCTTGCCTTAGTGCAGATGAGGTTCACAAGCCTTCTGGTGATCCTCAAGACAAGCCTCACCCTCTGAAAATAAATTCAAACACAAAAAGTAAATATCAAGAACACTTCTGAAAATCACCAGAAATTCTAAGCAGCTCAGAAAAATCTCATCTTTGGTGAGCTGCTAGATTTCTTTTTAAAGAACACAATGCAAAAAGAATCAATTCATTTGGACTTATGGTTGAAGAGTTATAACTATTTGAAGCGCTCTGGAATTTAAATGATTTTGAATTTAAATAAACAGCTGAGGGCGGGGGGTGACGTCGTAGGCGTAAAACCTCAGGTCGCCACCACTCGTACTGCTTCACGCGTGTACAAAGTGGCTGACTAGCGGGCCCCGCTAGTCAGGTGGGGGAAGGGGGAGAAGGAAACAGAGGAGGCCGTGGCTTCGCCGGAGCTCTCGCCGGCGACGAGGGCTTCTTGGCCAACACGAGAGGGGAGGATTTAGAGAGGGGAAGGTGGCGCACCTGCCTGTACCCGTAGCATGGCTAGGGGTGGTCAGACGACGTTGGAATCAAGCTCGTAAGCGGAGGCAGAAGACGGTGGTTGCCGGAGTTGAGGAAGACGGCGAACAGAGGCCACTCCAGGGGCTCCAAGCGGGCGAGACGGCCTCACCGGAGAGAGGCGGAGGCACTGGAGGGGTCGCCCAGGACTGGGAGGGGCTGGAGCTACCGAGGCGACCAGAGGGGATCGCCGGCAAGCTCGAGCTCGGGGACGGCGGCCCGAGGCCTGCCCGGCCGGGCTCCGGCTTCCTACGCGATTGTGGATTGTGTGGGAGTGTTGGATGGTGCTCGAGGAGGCTGGGGGTGGCTCCATTTATAGGCAAGCGGTGAGGGGGTTTCGGGCTCCGCTGTTGGACACCTGTCCACGGCGCCCGATGACGAGCGGCATCAGTGAGAGGGGGAGAAGGCGACGCAGGTCACGCGGCAACTCTGGCCGGACGGAGACGAGCACATGATCGAGGGGAAGGCGACGAGCATAGTGCGCTCCGCACTGTTGGGCTGGCCAGACCTTGCCCGTGCTCACTGCGGCGAGCTCTGGCATCGGCGAGCGCCAGAGGGAGGTTAATGGCGTTGAGACGAAGATGGTGGCGGTGTTTGGCACGCTCGGGCAGGCGAGGGAAGCGAGCACGCGCGAACAGAGCGCTCGGCGGCACTCAGAGCGCGTCGACACGCATGTCAACACCCCTGGACGAACGTGGTCACCGCGTGAACTATGACATCAGGCCGATCTAAGCATAAACTTCATGTCTGGCATGTTGTTCGTGGTAGTTTTGAGTGTTACCACGATTTGGTTTGGATCCAGGTGTAGTAGAGAGGTTTTTACAAGCCAGGTAAGTTTCTGATCAGTAACTTTGAACAGTTACTATGGTCAAACGGCTGGGAGTTAGAGGCTGTGCTTTGGAGGCTAGTCATGAGTTACTAAGGTAAAGATGCACAAGAAAGTTCAGGTCAAAAGGAGCAAGTAAAATGGTAGTTGCTGTAGAAACCACCATTTCTATCCATAACATAAAATATTTTCTGTAGCAAAAATATTCCAAAAAGTGATGAAATATTTTTGCTCAGGGAGGTGCCCTAGGGTTCACAGAATATTTGTGAATTATCTCAGATTTTTCTGAGCCATAAAAATTGGGGTTGCTTTGAAGCAAACTGATTTGGCTAGGGTTTTTGAGAGAAAATGAATATTTTTCATTTACTAAAAAATATTCCAAAGATTATTTTGGGGTGGATCAGAAGATAAATGATGATTTAGGAGGGAAGTGGGGCACTTGGGTGAAAGCCAAGGATGCCTAAGTGTTAAAGTCCATATGAAAAGATTCAAAAACTCCAAGTTTCAGAAAATTTTCAAATGAAGATCAATCAAATAAGAGAGGGCAAAAACCAGGCTGTCACATGACTTATGTGCGGCCTTGTTAGCCTTTCTATCGCGGCCACAAGGTGGTTGATCCGGCCGGTTGGCCGTTTTATTTTTCGGCTGTGTGGGCTCTACGGCCTCATCGTCGAATTCAGGTAATAGCTTTCGCTTTGGATAGCTCTTTGTGTGGTAACTTCCACCATATATTTCTTCGTTGTCGAGCACTTTGTTCCACCTGCTGTTGAGCGTATTTTGTGCGGCATTAAGCCTTTGCTTCTGCTTCTTCAGACTCCTCGCTGTGGCAATAAGCCTTCTACAGATGTTCTCTTGTTCCAAGTGCGTTTTCGGGATGATGTGTGCATCTCCGTCCGGGCTGTTTTCCTCCCTAGAGGGGGGTTGATGAGGTTTTATCCCCGTCGTCGCCATGTTCGGACATCGGATCCGTACTATGTTCGCCGTTTGCAGTTTCATCGTGCTATGTCGCTGGGTCAATGTGGTCGTCGTTTCCTCTGGAGTTGACTGGAGTGTTATTTTCTCTTGCGTTGTTATCGCTGGTTTTGCTATGGCGAGACTTAGAGCGGCGCCGCTGACATCGGCGCTTGGGTTGCTTTTTGGAGGGGTCATCCTCCGCTGTCTTGTCGTCATTGCCTTCTTTGGGTGTATCCATCATGTATATGTCATGTGATGAGTTGGCGGTCCAGCGCCGTGTGGGCAGTGGTTCCTTTTCGTCTCCTGCATCGTCGTCCATACCATCGATGTCTTCGGAGTCGAAGTCGAGCATGTCGGTTAAATCGTCGACAGTGGCTACTAAGTGGGTGGTGGGTGGGCAATGAATTTGTTCGTCGTCCGCATCCCATTCTAGCCGGACATAGTTCGGCCAAGGCTCTCCTGACAAAGAGAGGGACCTTAATGAATTTAGCACATCGCCGAAAGGCTAGTGCTGAAAGATATCCGCGGAGGTAAACTCCATGATCGGTGCCCAATCGGATTCGATGGGCACGGATGCAGGCGATTCGGAGCCCGTGGCCGGGGACGAATCCAATGGTTCGGCAACACGGCTCTCGTAAGGGGTGAGGTCAGTATCCGGCTCCATCGCCATTGAGAGTGCGGCCTCCACGGCGGGGTCTATCCACCCGTCCTTCGGATGGCACAATTTGCTCCGGATTGAAGACCAGAGTAGTTGCAGGTGTGATCTCCCGAACGTTGTCCGACGGTAGAGCTAAATCATGCTCGTCACGATCATGCGGCGCACCTGACATGGGCTTGAATCCGTCGAAGATCAAGTCTCCGCGGATGTCGGAAGTGTAGTTTAAGTTTCCAAACCTGACTTGACAGCCAGGGGCGTATCTCTCCATCTGCTATAGATGGCCAAATGAGTTGGCCCGCAGTGCGAAGCCGCCGAATACGAAGATCTGTCCGGGAAGGAAAACCTCACCCTGGACCACATCGTTACCGATGATCGAAGGAGCCATCAAGCCTTACGTTGACGGCACAGTGGAACTCTCAATGAAAGCACCAATGTCGGTGTCAAAACCGGCGGATCTCGGGTAGGGGGTCCCGAACTGTGCGTCTAAGGCGGATGGTAACAGGAGGCGGGGGACACGATGTTTACCCAGGTTCGGGCCCTCTCGATGGAGGTAATACCCTACGTCCTGCTTGATTGATCTTGATGATATGAGTATTACAAGAGTTGATCTACCACGAGATCGTAGAGGCTAAACCCTAGAAGCTAGCCTATGGTATGATTGTTGTTGTCCTATGGACTAAACCCTCCGGTTTATATAGACACCGGAGGGGGCTAGGGTTACACAGAGTCGGTTACAAGGGAGGAGATTTACATATCCGTATTACCAAGCTTGCCTTCCATGCCAAGGAGAGTCCCATCCGGACAGAGGACGAAGTCTTCAATCTTGCATCTTCATAATCCTATAGTCCGGCCAAAGAATATAGTCCGGCTGTCTGGAGACCCCCTAATCCAGGACTCCCTCAAGAGCCGTGCCCGCAGTTATGTGGCAGATGGGAATTTGTTAATGTCCGGTTGTAGAGAACTTGACACTTGACTTAATTAAAATGCATCAATCGCGTGTGTAGCCGTGATAGTCTCTTTTCGGCAGAGTCCAGGAAGTGAACACAGTTCTTGTGTTATGATTGTGCGTAAGTAGTTTCAGGATCACTTCTTGATCACTTCTAGCTGCTCGACCGCTGCGTTGCTTCTCTTCTCGCTCTTATTTGCGTATGTTAGCCACCATATGCGCTTAGTGCTTGCTGCAGCTCCACCTCATTACCCTATCCTACCCATAAGCTTAAATAGTCTTGATCTCGCGGGTGTGAGATTGCTGAGTCCTCATGACTCACAGATACTTCCTAACAGTTGCAGGTGCCGATGATACCAGTGCAGGTGACGCAACCGAGCTCAAGTGGGGGCTCAATGAAGATCTTGGTCGTTGTCATGTGTCTTTTCTGGTTGATCAGTAGTGGAGCCAAGTTGGGACGATCGGGGATCTAGCATTTGGGGTTATCTTATTTTATTTTGGTTCCATAGCCGGACCTTTGATTGTACTCTGGATGATGTATGTTTAACTTGTTATTTGTGTGAAGTGGCGATTGTAAGCCAACTCTTTATCCCTTTCTTATTCAGTACATGGGATTGTGTGAAGATTACCCCTCTTGCGACAAAACCACCATGCGGTTATGCCTCTAAGTCGTGCCTCGACACGTGGGAGATATAGCTGCATCGTGGGTGTTACAGATATGGAGACCCTGTCCCAGAGGGCGGCGAAGAAGGCCAAGGCCTCGACAGGTGGAAAGCCAATGGCGGGTACTTCGCGTACGCCGTTGTTGGTGGAGAGCAGCCCGGACAGCAGTCCCCGGAGCAGCCCCCGCTCCAGCCCCCAGCGTAAGCTCATCGCTCACTCCTCCACTGTTGAACATTGGGGGCGTGAATCCTTGATGCTGACCTTTCCAGGTTCGCAGGAGAAGAACGGCGACAGGAGGAGTCGCTGAGGGCCACCCCCAACACGCCGCCCCCTCGACTACGCCGCCCCGAGGGGCGTCCCCGGCGAGGGCATCCACCACCGAGCCCACTCATATGGAGGAGGAGACGAACTTGGGTGCCGGGGGCTCTTCCCCGGCAACAAATGCTGGAGGCGTGGGTGCTACTTCTTCCCAGCTTGAAGCAGGTAAGTCGTTTTCTTTCCGTCCTTGCTCTTTATTTTTCTTATTGAACCTTGACCTTGGCCCTGACTCATCCTCTCTGCCTGGTATCCAGATCCTCCCTTAGCAGACCAGGGGGACATCGACACCGTTATCGGGGTGTTCGCCAGGGATGCCGAGGCCGAGGCCAACAAGGTCGCCGCCGAGGAGGCTGCCAAGACCGACGTTGAAGAGGCCGCCAAGGAGCCTGCTGGGGAGGCCGGCAAGGCCGGTGCTGAGGAGGGGGTGGTTGACGACCAACCTTCCTCCTCTGCTGTCTCCTGCTCGAGAAAGTACTTGAAGGTGGGCGACGACCTATTCGTCCATCTTCCAGGAACGGCAATGTAACGCCCCGAGTCCGTTGTGCCAGGTGTCTTCCAGTTTTTCACTGTTGTTGCCTTGTCATTTGTTTGCATGTTGCATTTTTGCCATGTCATCATCCGCATTGCATCATCATGTTTTCAAACTTGCATCCGTCTGGGTTCCCCCGTTCCTTCCGTTGTCCATCCTGAGCCCAGACACACTCGCACGCACCCACGGCACGTCCGAAATAGTATTTTATAAGTGGGAGGAAAATGTTCTTGGAATGGGTTGAAAGTTGGCATGCGGTGTTGTTTTGTTGTAGGTAGGCCGCCTGTCATGTTTCATCGCATTCGGAGTCCGTTTGACGCCCCAACCATTAAACTATAGCGGCAGTATAGCCGGTCAAACGTCGGACGTTTTCGGTCTCCGGAGACGGTTGCCGGGTTGCATTCCTCCTCTCTCTTCTCAGTCCACTACCAGCCCACCTAGGCCTACCTATCCTCCCTCTCGATCAGATCCACCGGTCGCGATCGGAGGCTCCGAAAATCCCTCCAAACGCCCCTCTTTATCTTTCGTCTTTTGTCAAATCCCTCGCGCGTCCGAAAGCTGCCCCGAACCCGAACCGCTCAGTCGTGACCATTGGGTCCAGATCGTCCCCAAACATCCCTAAAATGTCTTCGTTTCTTTGTTTGGACGCCCTAGTCTATTTATCCGGGGTTGTCCGATTAAAATCGGAGGGACCAAATGCCTCTATCAAAATCCACTTGCGATTTATATAAGACCACCACCTACCAAATCAACCTAACCCTAGAATCTAGGATGGCTGTCCCATCCATACCTCCTCCCCGCCGCCACTCCACCTCGATCCTCGGGATTCATCCCGGACCAACCAGCGAGCCCCTCCTCCTGCTTTGATCCCTGAAGGGATCGAAAGAGCTGCCGCCGCCTCGTCACCTCCCATGCCTCTCGACCCCCGTCTCCTCTGCAAGCATCTCGCCGGAGCACCGAATCAGGCATGCCTTCTCCCTTCCCTCTCGTTCTCCTGTCTCCTTCCGTAGCTCTCTCTCATGTCGTCTCTCTCTCCCTTTCTTTTCACTTTAGGAGGCTTCTGCACCATG
Source organism: Triticum urartu (assembly GCF_056163025.1). Classification (NCBI taxonomy): domain Eukaryota; kingdom Viridiplantae; phylum Streptophyta; class Magnoliopsida; order Poales; family Poaceae; genus Triticum; species Triticum urartu. Next base: position 409,512,552 of record NC_141879.1, on the reverse strand, counting down.
GCATCAAATGAAACTTTGTAGCCGCCATTCCCGGTGCCTCCCACGGAGCTCCTTGCAGCCTTCCGTCCGCTCCGTCTCATGTCGTACCTCACCGGTGAGACCCCGACCGCCGCACGCCCTTGATTCTCTCTCTTATGCCCTCTGACCTCCCCTGCTCTTCCCTCTCCTCTTTTGAACAAGGAGCAGGACCACTTCATCCATGGCGCCGCCCTCGCCTCATCTTGATCCAGGGGATTCGAACGCCAAGTACTTGCCGTCCAGGAGCTCCAACCTCGCCCTACCACATCCCTGGTGGGATCCCGACCAGCCGGAACTCGTCTGCTTTGCCCGCACGATCCCTCATCTGCCTGCGTCCTCTGCTTCTTCCAGGACCCCACCTCGTCTCCGCCCAATCTACTGCGAGCTACCTCTGGTTGGAGCTCCATCACCTCCCTAGCCCCGGATCTGGCGATCGCTGATACGTCTCCAACGTATCTATAATTTTTGATTGCTCCATGCTATATTATCTACTGTTTTGGACTATATTGGGCTTCATTTTCCACTTTTATATTATTTTTGGGACTAACCTATTAACCGGAGCCCCAGCCCAGAATTGCTGTTTTTTTGCCTATTTCAGTGTTTCGAAGAAACAGAATATCAAACGGAGTCCAAACAGAAAAATCCTTTTTGGAACGTGATTTTCTTCTCGGATAAGACCCAGGAGACTTGGACCCTACTCCAAGAAGTACCGGAGGCGGTCATGAGGGTAGGGAGCGCGCCCCCCTGCAGGGCGCGCCCCCTGCCTCGTGGGCCCCTCGGTGCTCCACCGACGTACTCCTTCCTCCTATATATACCCACGTACCCCCAAACGATCAGAACAGGAGCCAAAAACCTAATTCCACCGCCGCAACTTTCTTTATCCACGAGATCCCATCTTGGGGCCTGTTCCGGAGCTCCGCCGGAGAGGGCCGTCATCACGGAGGGCTTCTACATCATCATAGCCCCTCCGATGAAGTGTGAGTAGTTTACCTCAGACCTTCGGGTCCATAGTTAGTAGCTAGATGGCTTCTTCTCTCTTTTTGGATCTCAATACAATGTTCTCCCCCTCTCTTGTGGAGATCTATTCGATGTAATCTTCTTCTTTTGCGGTGTGTTTGTTGAGATCGATGAATTGTGGGTTTATGATCAAGTCTATCTATGAACAATATTTGAATCTTCTCTGAATTCTTTTATGTATGATTGGTTATCTTTGCAAGTCTCTTCGAATTATCCGTTTGGTTTGGCCAACTAGATTGGTAGTTCTTGCCATGGGAGAAGTGCTTAGCTTTGGGTTCGATCTTGCGGTGTTCTTTCCCAGTGACAGAAGGGGCAGCAATACACGTATTGTATCGTTGCCATCGAGGATAAAAACATGGGGTTTATTTCATATTGCATGAATTTATCTCTCTACATCATGTCATCTTGCTTAAAGCGTTACTCTGTTTTTAACTTATAAATACTCTAGATGCATGCTGGATAGTGGTCGATGAGTGGAGTAATAGTAGTAGATGCAGAATCGTTTCGATCTACTTGTCATGGACGTGATGCCTATATACATGATCATGCCTAGATATTCTCATAACTATGCTCAATTCTGTCAATTGCTCAACAGTAATTTGTTCACCCACCGTAGAAAACTTATGCTCTCGAGAGAAGCCACTAGTGAAACCTATGGCCCCCGGGTCTATTCTCATCATATCAATCTCCATCACTTTTATATTGTTTTGCTATTTACTTTGCTTTTACTTTTTTACTTTGCATCTTTATATCAAAAATACCAAAAATATTCTATCTATAAGATCTCACTCTCGTAAGTGACCGTGAAGGGCTTGACAACCCCTAATCGCGTTGGTTGCGGGTAGCTATTGCTTTGTGCAGGTACGAGGGACTTGAGTGTGGGCTCCTACTGGATTGATACCTTGGTTCTCAAAACTGAGGGAAATACTTACGCTACTCTGCTGCATCATCCCTTCCTCTTCGGGGAAAACCAACGCAAGCTCAAGACGTAGCAATCGCCTCCTGTTCCCATCGCTCCGCCGTGCGCCAAGTCCCCGCTACCGCCGTCGAGCCCTGCTTCTGCCCCGCCTGCTCGTCTCTGTACGCGAGGAAAATGAACGCTGACTACGCGCATTGACTGCGCCTCGTCTGCGAGCGACCGCCAGTGGGCTCTAGGTCCAACCGGCCCAGCGCCTCCCTTGCCGGCCTCTCTTTCACTAAACGGGCCAGGCCCAATGTGAGGCCACCCCCAGTGCCTTTTTTCCTTCTGGTGGGCTAGTAGTTTCGGCCCTCTTTTGTTTTTTTCTATCAACGAATTTCCTAATTAACCAGTGCACTGCATATTTACAGTTTGGACCCTAAACTTCATGCATTTAATAACTCTTGAACTATGCATCATATGTAAAAACTCCAAATATGTAACTTGCTTAGAATTTTGTGTATATTAATAATTTGCATCTTTCATCCATGTTAAAAATGTTAAACTTGCGGTTTGCATTGTTTTGCTATAATGCCATGCTAAAATGTTTTATTTCATAACTAAATAACCGTAGCTCCAAATTTAATAAACTTTATATGTAAATCGGGTAGAAAAATACCTAGTTTAACATGGTGCTTTCATCTTGCATGTTTAACAACTCTAAAATATGGTTTAGGGCAGAACAGTACCAAATCTAATATATGCTCATGAGGATTTACCGGAATTGTTGTTTGTTGTTCCGGCCTCATTTAAACTTGTTTTGATAGGTAGTTTCCATATGCTTCACCTCTTGCTATGTTAATCAACATTTAATATTGTTGGGTACAAAAACGAGATTGAACTAAATAATGGAATGTGGTGTTTTGTCAATATGCATCCCGATGCATATTGAGCTCCACTTAACTTGTAGTGTTGTTTGTGCACTTTGCCATGCCATGCATTTCTAAATCGGACATGCATCATACTTGGTTGAGCCATGCCATGTTTATGTGCTTGGTTGTTTACCATGTTGTTTGCTTCTTTCCGGTGTTGCTTCTTCGGGTTAGTTCCGATAACGTCGCGTTTGTGAGGATCCGTTCGACTACGTCCGTTTGTCTTCTTCTTGGACTCGTTCTTCTTCCTTGCGGGATTTCAGGAAAGATGACCATACCCTTGAAATCACTTCTATGTTTGCTTTCTAGTTGATTGCTCTATTGCTATGCCGCGATACCTATCACTTGCTATATCATGCCTCCCATGTTGCCATGTCAAGCCTCTAACCCACCTTTCCTAGCAAACCGTTGTTTGGCTATCTTACCACTTTGCTCAGCCCCTCTTATAGCGTTGCTAGTTGCAGGTGAAGATGAAGTCTATTCCATGTTGGAACATGGATATTGTTGGGATATCATTATTATATCTTGTTTACTTTAATGCACCTATATACTTGGTAAAGGGTGGAAGGCTCGGCCTTATGCCTGGTGTTTTGTTCCACTCTTGCCGCCCTAGTTTCCGTCATACCGGTGTTATGTTCCTTGATTTTGCGTTCCTTACGCGGTTGGGTGTTATGGGAACCCCTTGACAGTTTGCTTTGAATAAATCTCCTCCAGCAATGCCCAACCTTGGTTTTACATTTTCCTAACAACCTATCACCTTCCCTCGGGTTCTGCAGACTCAAGGGTCATCTTTATTTTAACCCCCCAGGCCAGTGCTTGTCTAAGTGTTGGTCCGAACCAGAGCCACTTGCGGCGCCACCTCAAGCAAACTTGAGGGCTGGTTTTAGCTGTACGTAGTGTTCATCCGGTGTTGCCCTGAGAACGAGATATGTGCAGCTCCTATCAGGATGTCGGCGCACCGGGCGGTCTTGTTGGTCTTGTTTTACCATTGTCGAAATGTCTTGTAACCGGGATTCCGAGTCTGATCAGGTCTTCTCGGGAGAAGGAATATCCTTCGTTGACCATGAGAACTTGTGACGCGCTAAGTTGGGACACCCCTGCAGGGTTTTGAACTTTCGAAAGCCATGCCCGCGGTTATGTGGCAGATGGGAATTTGTTAATGTCCGGTTGTAGAGAACTTGACACTTGACTTAATTAATATACATCAACCGCGTGTGTAGCCGTGATGGTCTCTTCTCGGTGGAGTCCGGGAAGTGAACACGGTTCTTGTGTTATGCTTGAACGTAAGTAATTTTAGGATCACTTCTTGATCACTTATAGCTACTCGACCGTGTGTTGCTTCTCTTCTCGCTCTTATTTGCATAAGTTAGCCACCATATATGCTTAGTGCTTGCTGCAGCTCCACCTCACTACCCTTTCCCTACCCATAAGCTTAAATAGTCTTGATCTCGCGGGTGTGAGATTGCTGAGTCCTCGTGGCTCACAGATACTTCCAAACAGTTGCAGGTGCCGATGATACCAGTGCAGGTGACGCAACCCAGCTCAAGTGGGAGCTCGATGAAGATCGTGTTCTTTGTGTTGTTTCATTTCAGTTGATCAGTAGTGGAGCCCAATCGGGACGATCGGGGATCTAGCATTTGGGTTGTCTTATTTTATTTTGGTTCCGTTGTCGGACCTTGAATGTATTCTGGATGATGTATGTTTAACTTGTATTTGTGTGAAGTGGCGATTGTAAGCCAACTCTTTATCCCTTTCTTATTCAGTACATGGGATGTGTAAAGATTACCCCTCTTGCGACATGCCTACCATGCGGTTATGCCTCTAAGTCGTCCTTGAGCGAGGAACTGGAGCAGAAGCACATGGAGGCGCTCGATGACCAAGCCCTGGTCCATGTCGGCAGAGTGAAGGAGCTGGAGGTGGAGCGGGATGACCTGAGGAAACAGGTCCTGGAGCTGGCGAAGGAGAAAGACACGCTCAACAACGCTTTGGTGGAGGCGCAAGCCGCGGTCCTCGGCAAAGCCGAGTTGCTCTCCAAGGCTAATGAATCCATCAACAACCTGAAGCTGAAGCTGGAGGGTCTTGAGGGGACGCTTTTGGAGGTCAGGGCCCGGGAAGAGACCGTGACCAAGGACCTGGAGGAGGAGAGGCAGCTGCGGAGGAATGACGCCGCCAACCATGAGGATTACGTGAAGGGCGAAAACCTCTGCGTCAGCCGCATCGCCAACGTCACCGGCAAGATCACCACGAAGCTGGTGGCCATGGGGGTGCCAAACGTGAGGTACGTCCCGGAGCCGAATGCGAGTCCCAACGCCAAACTGACCCTGTTCTTCGAGGGCGTTCTTGGAGCCCTGGAGCAATTCCGCTCCAACAGAGCAACCTCCCTGGCCAATGAGGCCCGAAAGCTTTGCCGGGGCGCCCTGACCAAGGTCCTCACCAAGGTGGCGTAGTGGAAGTGGAACCTCGACTTCGACATCGCGCTGGAGAGCTTGCCAGAGGACGTGGACCTTGGGGCACTCGAGGAGCGTATCCAGCCCATCATCAGCCGCATTGACGGAGTTCGGAGGATAGAGGGCCAGCGCCGGGACTAGGCACCCTGTTTCTCATCGGCGCCGCAGGTTCATGACCAAGACAATTTTTATCTTTAGTTAGAACTGCAGCGACAATTGGTGTAATATAACTCTGCAGTACTTTGAAATGATGCATGTTATTTTCCTGTTCGATCTTTCTTTGTATGTACACCCTACGCTCAACTGGATAGGCTTGCCGGCGCGCGAACCCAGGCTGCATCGTTTCGAGGACGAATTCTCAACAACCAACCAGGTGTGCTTGCAGCCAAGTAAACCACCTTGCCGTTCTCAGTGCGGCCGCTCAAACTGTTGAGTGGACTCCAAACAGAACAAGGGCGTTGCCAATAGCATGAAGGCCACCTTGCCGTTCTCTACGTGGCCGCTCGAACTATTGAGCGGACTTGAAACAGAACAAGGGCGTTGCCAATAACGGAAGGCCCCCATCGCGTGCAGGTTTCTCATACCAAGAACATGATCTCCAAGGAAAACAACCATATATATAAAGGAATTACTCAAAGTTTCGAATGACTTAGCTTTTATGTCATCGCACAAGCGTTTACTGCACCCGCAAATGATGCCGCTTGTTCGGTCGTCTTCTTCCTTGTAGTGACGACCACGATGAAGCCGCTGCACTAACTAGACCAGATTTTCACAACTGCGCTGCCTCCTCCCTAGCGCGTCAGAGATGTCGAGGGAAACGACACCTATGGGATCACTGGGGTCCCTTTTTGCTATGGTTGGCGGGCGCGAGGTTGTGCAAAGATCGGGTCTAGAAGCCAGCACGAGGATCGTTTACCCAGGTTCGGGCCGCAAGGATGCGTAATAATACCCTAGTCCTGCTTTGGTGTATATTTGAGTGTTCTTGAGTTCTTGAACTAGCTACGATGCGTGCGTCGTCCAAAAGGTCCGAATCCTCTCTTAGTACGCAGTGGTCCTCCTTTTATAGTCAAAAGGGGCTGCCACAGTGGCACACATGAGGTGGAAAGATATATAGTGTACAAGCTTATCGCCTGTCATCACAGGACAAAGTGCATTCAATGCACTACTTAGGTGTCCACTTGCTTTATCGGGGTGGTAACGAGGCCTGTACCGTCCGTCGCCGCTCCGCCTTACTCCGACACGCGTCCAAGCTAACGAGGCATGCAACACCACGCAAGCTGGCAGGCTGCTAAGTTGGCGTGGTGGTAGGGTATCCACGAAGATCTGCATGCCGCCACGCTGGTGCTTGGCTAGTTCGATTAGTATCCACGTACTGCCACGTGGTACTGGCTTCAGTTGGTGGGTTGGCCGCTGAGCTGGGGCGGCGATGGGGCGGCAAGGTCTTGCCGCGGTCCCACGTATATTCCCGGCAAGGATCTTGCCGGGGTTTTGTGAGCGCCCCCCGGCAAGAGTCTTGCCGGGGCCTTGCGAGCGTCTTCGGCAGGGAGCCTTGCAGGGGCCTCGTGGGCATCCTCGGCAAGGAGTTTTGTGATTGTCATGTCTTCTGGTCATCATCTAGTCTTGTGGGCTCTCTGTCTTCACAAAGATTTGCATGCCACCATGGAGGTGCCTCCCGAGCCTCGGTTCCAAAGTGGTCGATGGTGTTGGAACCCTTGGGCTCAAGGGTGGCGGCTCAGCTGGTGTCGGGCAAGCTGCCCTGGCAAGGCTCTTGCCGGGGCTGCGGAGGCCGCCCCGGCAAGGGCCTTGCCGGGGGAGTCCACCTCGCCCTCCTGCTCTTCGTGTTTCTGTCTTGGCATTGTTCTGGTTGTCTTTGCACTTCTGCTTCCTTCCTCTGCACCGCTAGGTGTGGCCACAGGCGCGGCTCCAACTGCCCACACACGAGTAAAGCGGTACAAAATAGGACCCCTCCTTTTGTGCACCGACAATACCATGTGAGGAATAAATTGAATTTGGTTGTACTAAATACATGGGAAACAAATACAATTGCTATATTTCCAAGTTGTTAAGCATGCTTGGTTTGGTTAACTGTCTGATCTTCTATTAGGAGTATGTTATATTGTGTAATGTGGTGCTTAGTTAATGTTTGGTTCATTTGTTGTGGTGTTTAGTTAACTGCTTGGTTCAATTCTGCAATGCGATGTCCAATTGTTGTGGTTAGGATTTTGTATTATTGTGCATGTGAGGAATACATCAAATTTGACTGCACTTAATACATGAGAAACATATACAAGTGCTATATTTCCTAGTTCTTAGTCATGCCTGGTTTGGATAAATGGGTTTTCCATGTGGCTTGAATTAATCTGATGAATCTGCAATGTGCTTATTTTTCATCAACATATTTTACTGATAGCATGCGAACCCTCACTTAACCTGATGACTAACTACCTTATATGTGTTGCAAGGAAACAATGGGAAGCACTGCAGTTTACAATCGAGGTTAGCACGTGCATGGTCCGTTGTCTAATAGCACATTATTGTGCAATTGCAGGAACCATTCTAATATTTAGGTTTTTAACAATTTGGTCTTGCACATGTAGGTCCTGTTGTCAGAGGTTTTGACCCACTGTTCGACCCTTTTTGCATATGAGGAAATGAGTTGTCCATGAATATCAATCAAGTCAAGAAACTCAGAAAGATGGTTAAGATAAAGAAATTAGCGACAAAAAACAACAAGATCTTTGTCTGCACAATGAAGAAGACATCAGTTCACTACAAGATTGTACTAACTATTACTAGTAGAATGCCCGTGCGTTGCTACGGGCTTTTGAAATATTTTTATGTTGTTATATAAACATAAAGCATGTTAAATTTCACATGTAGAGAAAAAAGCACGAGCACAATCAGATAGTAACTGAAGTCCACTTCACATATAATGTAAATTGATAAAAAAGGCACTTTGACAATGTATACGTAGAGTGATGATCCAACTAAAAATCTGTTACAAATTAAGATCTACTTGATGCATTCAAGAAATTCTTGCACAATATTAGAAATGTTATTTCTAGCTTCATTCGCACGATATTTAGCAAGTGTATTAAAAACTTCTTACTCAAGCAATATATGAGTACATCACATCGAAGGTCTTATAATCTGAAACGAAGAATACTCATCACGCAAACCGGATGAACTAGTCTTTTACCATTCCATCGGGGCATAAAATAAAAAACAAAATGGCCAAACACATCCTTGCAATTTCCTAAATTAATATTATCTTTAATATAGTGAAAACAAAAATAAATGCTTGTATTTTGAATGTTATGATAATGAAATATATAAATTTACCGTCCATGGTCGATGGAATACTAGGCGGAAATAACCGTTGTAATTTATAGATATATTCGAATTTCAGTCGGGTTGCTTTATTCGAGTGTGTAGTTGAACCCCTCGCAAATCTTTGTAATTTCACTAAATGCCTCAGAGTTTTCTGACGATTGTGATGTATGGGTTTGGTCTAGAATATAGACAGGATGTGCATGTTTGTCGATGATGTACAAGATGTATCGGTCGATGAATGCATATTGGAGAGAAATCTACAAGTTGTAGCTATTAGAAGGAAATTTTACAGCCGTGAGGAAAAAAGAGAAGGAAAAAAAAATCTAAAGCGACCACAACACTCTCACTCATCCCTCGCTTCTCACTCTTTCCCCTTCGTCTCACCGCGGCAGGCCGGCAACGACGGGCAAGGGCGGCTCCTCTCTTTCCCGCAAGAGGCAGTGCCTTCGCATCCCGTTGGCCCTACATTGTTGTACCACTCCTTCATCTCGCCCCAGCCGCGCTGGCGGCGCACATGTCTAATTTTGGTCGTGGCCACGCCCGGCGACTCGCACGCACCTTGCAGGTCAAGGTGGGCTCCATCCCATGCCCTCAGGGATCTGGCTCGACGTCCTGGATACCTTCCCCACGCCGTGTGCGCCTGGATGCACGTAGCTGGATGAGGAGGGGATCATGTGGTGCTCGATGCATCCCAAAGCTAACGACTTCTCTTCGCCACCGAGCTCCTCAACCTGCATGCCGCCTTCTACTGGTCAACTACTCCCCTCCATTCTATGAATCTAAAACTTCCCTATATTTCAGCCAATATCTATATAATATGGCCAATCTCCTTAATCTGAAGGCAAACTACAGTCCAAGTCACTTGAATGCGATTTTCAGTCAAGTGTTCATTAGTAATTCTCCCTTTTTATTGCTACATGATATCGGATGCCTCATGCTTTTACCATATAAAAAGAACAAATGCCTTAGAAAAGAAATATAGTACCTTAGTATTTTTGTTCTTCTCTAGCTAGTAGGAGTCTCGACATCTTCCTCCTGCATTTGTTGAAACACCTCCATTGAATAGGCTAAATTTATTCTACCTGTAGTGTCATGCATTGTGAGGAACCTCCAAGAGTAGCAAGGATTCATCAGAATCCCTCCCCAAAGGGGGTAGCAACGATAATCCTTCATTTGGGGGTTACACGAACTTGTCAACTGATGATGGTTCTCCTCTAGTGGGATTGCTAGGTTGTGGCAGAAATGAGATTTTTCTCAACTGAGAAAAAGCTTTTTTAGGTCCCCTCATGGTTCCTCTCGAATCTGCATCTTCAGGAACAGAAGAAAATCGAAATACACTTCCATCTTACTTGAAATAAGCCAAAGAAAGAAGCTGCAAAAAATATGGAAGCCAAGTACACGAGACATTTTCCGATGTGTAAAATATACAAAAATATATGTGTAGTGCTGAACCGAAGGAACTGATGGTAGCTAACTTCTGAAGCTTTCATCAGGTCTTTTGAGAACTTCATGGGTGGATCTGGTAAGTCTTTTCAAACTGCGAACATTTTCTTTCACCTATTTCCTTTTTGTAATTGTCCTAATGGGGATGAGATGGGTTATCGATTTGTACTGTAAATACGCGGGGGTGAGGAGAGGTAGCGAACCAACCTGGGAGGAGAGGAAACGAACAAGTGAACTAATAAACTATAGTTATGGCTAATTAATTAGTACTCCATATATCCAATAAAATAGTTGGCAAATTAACAGATGGAATATATATTGGGATGTTGGTTCTGGAATGAACAGTCCTACCACCGTCGACTCGGGAAGTCGGGAACCAAGAAGCAAGACTGCAACAAATCACAACACAATGGAGAGTATGAAGTATGTTAGGTATGTTTGTGATGTTGGGGATTGGCGTGTTCAACTGGTTCTCTCCTTTAGTAGAATGATGATTGGTCAATTTGGAAGAAGTTCAGACCTGACAATCTCCTTAGCATCTAATACATCCAGACTTGCAAACTGAGTCATTCCATTGTTCCATTTCCCAACTTACTATGTTTGTATTAAATGTGATATATTATAATATTTTGGAAGCATCTATTAAATTTGCATGAACAAAACAATAATCCACTCTAATTTCAGTCGATGGGGGGAAAGAAGAATTGACTAACCGGTCGGGACATTTGACGCCTCATTGGAGAGCAGAAGGATCACCAATGCGAGGATGACTACCCTAGTCAGCGTGTCGATCTTCTCATAGGTCTCCATGAATTCCAAGAGCATGACGGGGGATGCCGGTCTTGTTGAAGCCATCCACAGTGATGAACATCTCACAGAAGAAGAGCGGGTGTGGGTAGGAAACCTGAAAATTTTGTTTTTCAGCAACAAGCCAACAACACAATAAGAAACAATGTGGTACCAGACAAACCATCACCATGCTACCATCACATGAATCTAGTTGGCCCTTGATTGAACATGCCTATGATGCTTTCTTGCAATTATTACTAATTGCATGAGATGCAGTACTTAACAATTCCATTGTGAGCTTAGTTTCACAAATGCCTCATGAAGTACAGTTATGAGCTTGTCTATTGTAGTAAAAATAATTTGATCACTTCCAAGTTCTAAAATTACCCACGTACATGAGAACTAAATAATTTTAGTTAACAAAAGAAGGCTACTACTCATGGAAAGTCAATATGTGTATTCTCCTTAATAAATAATTGGAGTAGTGGGAGTCTACCTTGAACTTTGTGTTCATGACGAGGAACACGATGTAGATCTTATCATGGAAGCTTCTCTTAAATTAATTATTCCCTTGGAATAAGTTCTTCTTATATCTGGGATCTGGTCTTTTGCAATTGTGGCACCAGCCTTATTGTTCTTCTTTGATCCCATTTCTTGGACAAGTTGAAGTGATTGTCTTCTACAAATCATTACACTATTCTAACTTCTATTCTGATCTATCCTCGAGTTTTGCCCTCTGGTATCTCAAGAATATCACGAAACTATACAACTTCTTATGGGCTCTTCATCAACTGTGATAATTCACCGTTTCCAATTTTCCTTGGGTTCTGAGTTGTTGGACACTCAAGTACACGATAAGTGAATCGCGTCTGCTCTGCGATTCAATAATTCTTAGCAATCGTCTTTGCTTACGAGTTTGTACCCGATCACGTCATTCCTAGCCTGATTGGCTATATCATTATCGTGCTGATTTTATCTGTGCTACCTCGTTCTTAATCCTGGAGCACAACTTTCGACGATGAGCTAAGCTTACATCAATTTTCCTCATCATATCCTTTCGCCTTGAACAGAAAGCTTGATTTCGAGTTTGTGTCGTACTCATGGTTCCAATAACCTTTCGCTTCATCATTCCTTCAACTTGATGTGGTCGCTGATTGATTACATATTCATGAAATCTCTCGACAAATGTGTCATGATCATCATCAACCTTATGAGCTCTTACGGGATATCAATCGAATTCATGATGAGAAATACCATCCTTTCCCTCGATGATTTGTGTTATCATCGGCCACTTTATTGCCCTCCCTCCAACACAAACTTGTTCGTGTTTTGTGTTATACCTTGAGTTCCTTGCTATCCAGCATTTGTTCTTCTTTACCTTAGGATATTTCCACCTTTTATGTCAAAAATGTCGTGGGAATTTCACCACCTTTGAGAATTCTTGATACAGGTGATACTTCTCACCATCACCATTCCTTCTTGGTCCTCGTGTTGTTTATAACCGGAATGCCGACAAATGATCTATGATGTGTGAATTCAAAACTTCTAGAAACCCTATTGCTTGTAAGTTACGAATGATAGTTTCTTTCTTCATGTGTTGATTATTGACTCATCATCCTAACATTGATTGTGCTACTTAGTCCATCTTTTGGATGCACTTTTCGATCAGTGTTTAATTGCACATGTTTCCCTTGGGCATACATCATTGTATCATTTGATCTGACAAATGTTATCTCCTTGTTCACATGATTAAGGAGATCCATCTTTTTGGTAATCTCGATGAATTGTTGCTGAGTCCATCAGCCACCTCCTCATACTCTCCTTGATTTAATGATGAACTCTTATTTCAGAACTCGCTTCCATAGTTCAGTTCTGAGAATCTTACTATGTCGTCTCGTCAACTTGTGTAGCACCTTTTTTTCCTCGGGCATCCTAAGTCTGAGGTATCCTGACACCAATCAGATCTGAATCTCCGTCTAATGTGATTGTTGGAACATATTTCCATGTGTTATAACATTGATCTTTATATGACCCCGTAAGGTGGTGTCATGCCTAACACACCTGGCTGGAGGACCTATTGTTATAGTTTCCTTTTTCTTCAAGGCTATCCATTCTTCCATGAGGAAATTGTAAGACTTATTCTACAATATGTTCCTGATGGATCCTTCATGTATCCAGAGTCTCACCTTTGCTTAAATACCATGTCAATGCCATCTCCAATTTTCAATAAAAACATTGGAAGCACAATGCTCAATTTTCCTTACCAATTATCCAAACACTGTTGTAGGGGTAATGTCATGAAATTTCTCTCCCCTTACCTGAAGGGTTTTCTACATTATATCATATCATGGATATCATGATCTGCTTGTCCTTGGGAATGATATACCCCTAAAATATGTGTTTAAACACATTTTCCTTTCCATTGTTCTATTTACTCTGATAATCATAGTTCCTTTCCATTGTTTTGTTGAACCTTTCTTGTAATCCTACTTAACTGAGCAATAACAATTCCCTGCTTAGGTAAGCAGCATGTTGTACCACTTTGTTAGTAAGACTCTGTTACTATTGTTGATGACATTCCGGTAACCACCGATGGATGAGAACCTTGCCTATTGGTCCGCCTTGTTCAACGAGCAGGAGAATGGTTCTCTTTGTCCCTCGCCCTTGGTACAGACGTTCTTTCCAACATAACTAATAGGCTATGCTCTGACATGTCTTTCTTACACGATCGTGCAAGACGTCACCGCCCTTCCTACTTTAACCCACGTGGTGGGCCCATAACCCATAGTTCCACATGATTGAAACCTGATTCTCCTATACACCACTGTTTTCCTCACGTTTGGCTTCGTATGTATTTCACGAGGCACCTTCCGAGAAATCATCAATTCGGGTATCAGACACAATACTTATTCCCGTTGCTCTAAACCCCTTCACACTACGTTCAGGCATCGAAGGATTGCCTATCCTCTTTAAACTCCTTATTGTACCTTCTTACTTTGCTCTCAATGTTTTCCTAAGTTTCAACTCGAGAGATACCTTGGGCCAAAATCCCTGAGCTAATTATCGAATATCAGTCCTTGCAGGCATTTGTCTTTGTAGTTCTCCCTCCTATCCTTTCGTAAGTATGATGGAGTTCCCAAAAAAGGATGTAGAATTCAGCATGATGAGTTGAAGCAGAGAAATGAAGACAACAATGTAATGGATCGACCTCTTCGAGAAGTGCAACCAAGACCGAGAAGAATCGTTAGAATTTCATAACCTATTCTTCCCCCTTACTCCCGTCTTAAATCTCGGGACGAGATTTCTTGTAGTGGAGGAGAATTGTGACGCCCGGATAATTAAGCTACAGTGAACATCTACTAATGATGCCACATCACCTCCATTACTGTTGCTAATCTCGCATTAGTTCAAAACCAATTCAAAATCGAAAATAAAAAAACAACTCAAACAATTAAAGTTTTCAAAAGTCAAAACTAAAATGTTCTTATTGTGAAAAATAATTCATAAGATATATTGGTGGAGAAACCAAGTCATTATAAAATGTTTAAATGCACTAAACTAATTAAATCAGTAGCTAAAACCATTAATTAAATGCCTTTTATATTTTGTAAAATACTAAACTATATTATTTTGGGATGAAACTTTCTATGGTTGTGACATAATTTGTAACATCAATTTGGGTGCCACTTTGGTATTTTATTAAAACTAAAATAACTAGGAACTAAAAGAAAACAGAAAAGAAAATTAGAAAAAGTAAAAGAAAAAGCAAAAAAACATAAATAAAAAGGAACCCCCCCTCACTAGGCCTTGGCCCAGCTGGCCACCGGGACAACCAGGTCGGCCCAGCTGCGCCCCACCCCACTCCCCATAACCCACTGGGAAAACCCTAGCCCAACCGCACTACCCCACTCCTTCCCCCACATCGCCCACTCCTCCCCCGACCTGGATCGAGATCTGGGGCTCGATGACGATGCCGCCCAGTGCTGCCCCATCCCCTGCCGCCCGAAGACATCCCCATCGCCGGACCGCCCTCGTCGGAACGCTTTCTCGCCGGATCTCCTCCCCACCGCGCATTGTCCCCGTCTTCCTCCTCGACCCTGGCTGCTGTTTCCCTACAACCCCGCTGTGAGGCCCCCGGCCTTGCTCCCTCTCTCTACCCCGTCGTCGTGGCTTGCTGCCATCACGCGCCCCCTGGACGCCTGCGCTTGTGTGAGCACGCGCCCCGTCCTTGCCCGTGTCCTCCCCCGTCGGGTGATACGTCTCCAACGTATCTATAATTTTTTATTGTTCCATGCTATTATATATATTCTGTTTTGGATGTTTAATGGGCTTATTTATACACTTTTATATTTTTTTCGGGACTAACCTATTAACCGGAGGCCCAACCCAAATTGTTGTTTTTTGGCCTATTTCAGTGTTTCGCAGAAAAAGAATATCAAACAGAGTCCAAACGGAATGAAACCTTCGGGAGCATGATTTTTTGAACAAACATGATCCATAGGACTTGGAGTGGACATCAAGCAACCAACGAGGAAGCCACGAGGCAGGGGGGGCGCCCTCCACCCTCGTGGGCCCCTCGTGGCTCCACCGACCTACTTCTTCCTCCTATATATACATACGTACCCCCCAAACCATCGGAGAGCACCACGAAAACCTAATTCCACTGGCACAACCTTCTGTACCCGTGAGATCCCATCTCGGGGCCTTTTCCGGGGCTCTGCCGGAGGGGCCATTGATCACGAAGGGCTTCTACATCAACACCATAGCCTCTCCGATGATGTGTGAGTAGTTTACCTCAGACCTTCGGGTACATAGTTATTATCTAGATGGCTTCTTCTCTCTCTTTGGATCTCAATACAAAGTTCTCCTCGATTCTCTTGGAGATCTATTCGATGTAATCTTCTTTTGCGGTGTGTTTATCAAGATTCGATGAATTGTGGGTTTATGATCAAGATTATCTATGAACAATATTTGAATCTTCTCCAAATTCTTTTATGTATGATAGGTTATCTTTGCAAGTCTCTTCGAATTATCAGTTTGGTTTGGCCTACAAGATTGATCTTTCTTGTAATGGGAGAAGTGCTTAGCTTTTGGTTCAATCTTGTGGTGCTCGATCCCAGTGACAGTAGGGGAAACGACACGTATTGTATTGTTGCCATCGAGGATAAAAATATGGGGTTTATATCATATTGCATGAGTTTATCCCTCTACATCATGTCATCTTGCTTAAAGCGTTACTCCATT
Source organism: Triticum urartu (assembly GCF_056163025.1). Classification (NCBI taxonomy): domain Eukaryota; kingdom Viridiplantae; phylum Streptophyta; class Magnoliopsida; order Poales; family Poaceae; genus Triticum; species Triticum urartu. The sequence goes on along the minus strand of NC_141879.1, from coordinate 409,496,431 downwards.
CTTATGAACTTAATACTCTAGATGCATGCTGGATAGCAGTCGATGTGTGGAGTAATAGTAGTAGATATAGGCAGGAGTCGGTCTACTTCTCACGGCTGTGATGCCTATATACATGATCATACCTAGATATTCTCATAACTATGCTCAATTCTATCAATTGGTCGACAGTAATTTTTTCACCCACCGTAATACTTATGCTATCTTGAGAGAAGCCACTAGTGAAACCTATGGCCCCCGGGTCTATTTTCCATCATACAAGTTTCCAATCTATTTTATTTTGCAATCTTTACTTTCAATTTATATCATAAAAATACCAAAAATATTTATCTTATTATTATTATCTCTATCAGATGTCACTCTTGCAAGTGGCCATGAAGAGATTGACAACCCCTTTTATCGCGTTGGTTGTGAGGTTCTGATTTGTTTGTGTAGGTACGAGGTGACTCGTGCGTGGTCTACTATTGGATTGATACCTTGGTTCTCAAAAACTTGAGGGAAATACTTACGCTGCTTTGCTACATCACCCTTTCCTCTTCAAGGGAAAACCAACGCATGCTCAAGAGGTAGCAAGAAGGATTTCTGGCGCCGTTGCCGGGGAGTCTATGCACAAGTCAAGACATACCAAGTACCCATCACAAACTCTTATCCCTCGCATTACATTATTTGCCATTTGCCTCTCGTTTTCCTCTCCCCCACTTCACCTTTGCCTTTGCCTTTTCTTCGCCTTCTTCCCGTATGTCTTTTGTTTTTGTTTCCACGTGCCTTCTATTTGCTTGCATCTTTGCCCGCTAAAATTTTGTTGATATGGATCCACTTAAAGCGTTCTATTTGGATCATCTTCGGTCCTTATGTGCTCGTGCTAGAACCCCAACTAGCCTGGTTGATGGGAAATCTTTAGATGAGCATGCTCGTTTTGTGCATCACCGTTTGTTAAAAAAAGGGAAACTCTTATGGGATCAAATAAACAGATTGCTGTGTTATGCTTGGAATCTTTGTGAAATTTTTGATTTTACTTGTTGCTCCAAGAACCCTAAAAAAACACCTTCCCTACCTATGTGAGTTTAGTGAAAATGAAATCTTATCTTCTTATGCAAAGGGTGTCTATAGTTACTATGATATTGAACAAATTGAAGAATTTGTTGCTTTTAAGGGTGCTTATGAAGTTGCTTCTTTGATTGAAAAGTATAATATTACTCTCTACGAATCTGAAAACCTTGACATACTTAAATATTGGTATGAAAACTATGCTCATAATGTCTATGTCAAAGAATTTATTGAAAGAATGACCACTGCTTTGGAAGAAAATAATGATATGCATGAATTTATAGATAATTATGATTCCAATAATTTGATTGAAATATCCCTTGATGAACATGATGTTTGCTATTCTTGTGGCCATGATGCCAATATTTATGAAGATAAATTTGCTATAGTTCCTTATGTTAAACATGAGATCGTTGCTATTGCACCCATACTTGATGGTTCCTTCGATGAAAAGCATGATTGCAATGATGTTATTATAAATTCTATTAACGTCAATTGTGCTAATAATATGCAAAAACATAAGCTTGGGGATGCTAGTTTTGCTATAACTACTATTTGTTGCAATGTTCATGATTGGGGTGATTCTTCTTTTGATCTTGAAAATTTATTTAAGCCCCATGATGAATATGAGATTGATAATAGTGTTTGCAATATTATTGAAAGTGGGTTTGGAAGAGTGTCAACTTTAGATCCCACATATTTGGAGAATTTTCAATCTTATGAAATTTTTGATAAAGGTCGGTTTGGAGAGGTCATGACTTTAGTTAATGTTAATCCCACTGTTTTGGAAGAGTGTCAACTTTGCATGCATATGGATCGTGTTGAAAATATTTTATGTGATAGCTATTTTGTTTACTTTGCTTATGATCCCACATTTAATTATTATGAGAGAGGAAAATATGATTGTAGAAATTTTCATGTTACTAAATTACCTCTCGTTATGTTGAGATTGCTATTGTTTCTTTCCGCTTCCTTGCATATGCTAGTTTTTGCTTGCAATGATAATTTGTTTGCCTATAATATTCCTATGCATAGGAATTATGTTAGACTTAGATGTGTTTGTCATGCGTTTTATGATGATCTCTTTTGTGCTTCAATTCTTGTCTTTATCAATGCCTAGCTATAAGGCTTTAAAGAAAAGCGCTTGTTGGGAGACAACCCAATATTTTTACTTGCTGTTATTCAATAAATAATTCATATATCCTCTGTTTATATGTGGTTTTATGCTTTTAATTAGTATTTGTGCCAAGTAGAACCGTTGGGAAGACTTGGGGGAAGTCTTTTTGATCTTGCTGTAAAAAACAGAAACTTTAGCGCTCACGAGATTAGTTACAACTTTTTACTGGAGAGTGATATTTAGTTAATTATTTTTGCAGATGATTAATAGATAAATTACTCACGTCCATAAATTTATTTTCTAATTTTTGGGATTCCGGGAGTATGCGTTTGATACAAATGACTACAGACTGTTCTGTTTTTCACAGATTCTGTTTTTCGTGTGTTGTTTGCTTATTTTGATGAATCTATGACTAGTAATGGAGTTTATAAACCATAGAAAAGTTGGAATACAGTAGGTTTAGCACCAATATAAATAAATAATGAGTTTATTACAGTACCTTGAAGTGGTGTTTTGTTTTCTTTCCCTAACGGAGCTCATGAGATTTTCTGTTAAGTTTTGTGTTGTGAAGTTTTCAAGTTTTGGGTAAAGATTTGATGGATTATGGAATAAGGAGTGGAAAGAGCATAATCTTGGGGATGCCCAAGGAACCTCAAGGTAAAATCCAAGGACACCAAAAATCCTAAGCTTGGGGATGCCCCGGAAGGCATCCCCTCTTTTGTCTTCGTTCATCGGTAACTTTACTTGGAGCTATATTTTTATTCACCACATGATATGTGTTTTGCTTGGAGCGTCTTGTATGATTTGAGTCTTTGCTTTTTAGTTTACCAAAATAATCCTTTCTGTACACACCTTTTGAGAGAGACACATATGAATCGGAATTTATTAGAATACTCTATGTGCTTCACTTATATCTTTTGAGCTATATAGTTTTTGCTCTAGTGCTTCACTTATATATTTTAGAGCACGATGCTGGTTTTATTTTATAGAAATAATTGATCTCTCATGCTTCACTTATATTATTTTGAGAGTCCTTTAGAACAGCATGGTAATTTGCTTTTAGGCATAATAAAAACTTTCATATAAGTGCATTGAATACTATGAGAAGTTTGATACTTGATAATTGTTTTGAGATATGGAGATGGTGATATTAGAGTCATGCTAGTTGAGTAGTTGTGAATTTGAGAAATACTTGTGTTGAAGTTTGTGATTCCCGTAGCATGCACGTATGGTGAACCGTTATGTGATGAAGTCGGACCATGATTTATTTATTGATTGTCTTCCTTATGAGTGGCGGTCGGGGACGAGCGATGGTCTTTTCCTACCAGTCTATCCCACTAGGAGCATGCGCGTAGTACTTTGTTTTGATAACTATAGATTTTTGTATGTGAGTTCTTTATGACTAACGTTGAGTCCATGGATTATACGCACTCTCACCCTTCCACATTTGCTACCCTCTCTATTACCGCGCACTTTTCGCCGGTATCATACACCCACCATATACCTTCCTCAAAACAACCACCATACCTACCTATTATGGCGTTTCCATAGCCATTCCGAGATATATTGCCATGCAACTTTCCACCGTTCCGTTTGTTATGACATGCTTCATCATTGTCATATTGCCATGCATGATCATGTAGTTGACATCATATTTGTGGCAAAGCCACCGTTCATAATTTTTTTCATACATGTAACTCTTGATTCATTGCATATCCCGGTACACTGCTGGAGGCATTCACATAGAGTCATATTTTGTTCTAAGTATTGATTTGTAATTCTTGAGTTGTAAGTAAAAAGAAGTGTGATGATCATCATTATTAGAGCATTGTCCTAGTGAGGAAAGGATGATGGAGACTATGATTCCCCCACAAGTCGGGATGAGACTCCGGACGAAAAAAAGAGAGGAAAAGAGGCCAAAAAAAAAGAATGCCCAAAATAAAAAAAATGAGAGAAAAAGAGAGAAGGGACAATGTTACTATCCTTTTCCACACTTGTGCTACAAAGTAGCACCATGATCTTCATGATAGAGAGTCTCCTATGTTGTCACTTCCATAAACTAGTGGGAATGTTACATTATAGAACTTGGCTTGTATATTCCAATGATGGGCTTCCTCAAATTGCCCTAGGTCTTCATGAGCAAGCAAGTTGGATGCACACCCACTTAGTTTCTTTTGTTGAGCTTTCATACACTTATAGCTCTAGTGCATCCGCTGCATGGCAGTCCCTACTCACTCACATTGATATCTATTGATGGGCATCTCCATAGCCTGTTGATATGCCTAGTTGATGTGAGACTATCTTCTCCTTTTTGTATTCCCCACAACCACCATTGTAGTCCACCTATAGTGCTATGTCCATGGCTCACGCTCATGTATTGCATGAAAGTTGAAAAAGTTTGAGAACATCAAAAGTATGAAACAATTGCTTGTCTTGTCATCGGGGTTGTGCATGATTTAATATTTTGTGTGATGAAGATAGAGCATAGCCAGACTATATGATTTTGTAGGGATAACTTTCTTTGGCCATGTTATTTTGAGAAGATATGATTGCTTAGTTAGTATGCTTGAAGTATTATTATTTTTATGCCAATATTAAACTTTTATCTTGAATCTTTCAGATTTGAACATTCATGCCACAATAAAGAAAATTACATTGAGAAATATGTTAGGAAGCATTCCACATCAAAAATTCTATTTTTATCATTTACCTACTCATGGACGAGCAAGAATTAAGCTTGGGGATGCTTGATACATCTCCAACCTATCTATAATTTTTGATTGTTCCATGCTATTATATATTCTGTTTTGGATGTTTAATGGGCTTATTTATACACTTTTATATTATTTTTGGGACTAACCTATTAACCGGAGGCCCAACCCAAATTGCTGTTTTTTTCCTATTTCAGTGTTTCACAGAAAAAGAATATCAAACCGAGTCCAAACGGAATGAAACCTTTGGGTGCGTGATTTTTGGAACAAACGTGATCCAAAGGACCTGGAGTGGACGTCAAGCAACAAACGAGGAAGCCATAAGGCAGGGGGCGCGCCCTCCACCCTCGTGGCTCCACCGACGTACTTCTTCCTCCTATATATACCTGCATACCCCCAAACCATCGGAGAGCACCACAAAAACCTAATTCCACCGCCGCAACCTTCTGTACCCGTGAGATCCCATCTCGGGGCCTTTTCCGGCGCTCCGTCGGAGGGGCCATTGATCATGGAGGGCTTCTACATCAACACCATAGCCTCTCCGATGATGTGTGAGTAGTTTACCTCAGACATTCGGGTACATAGTTATTAGCTAGATGGCTTCTTCTCTCTCTTTGGATCTCAATACAAAGTTCTCCTCGATTCTCTTGGAGATCTATTCGATGTAATCTTCTTTTGCGGTGTGTTTATCAAGATTCGATGAATTGTGGGTTTATGATCAAGATTATCTATGAACAATATTTTGAATCTTCCCCAAATTCTTTTATGTATGATTGGTTATCTTTGCAAGTCTCTTCGAATTATCAGTTTGGTTTGGCCTACAAGATTGATCTTTCTTGTACTGGGAGAAGTGCTTAGCTTTGGCTTCAATCTTGTGGTGCTCGATCCCAGTGACAGTAGGGGAAACGCCATGTATTGTATTGTTGCCATCGAGGATAAAAAGATGGGGTTTATATCATATTGCATGAGTTTATCCCTCTACATCATGTCATCTTGCTTAAAGCGTTACTCCGTTCTTATGAACTTAATACTCCAGATGCATGCTGGATAACAGTCGATGTGTGGAGTAATAGTAGTAGATGCAGGCAGGAGTCGCTCTACTTGTCACAGACGTGATGCCTATATACATGGTCATACCTAGATATTCTCATAACTATGCTCAATTCTATCAATTGGTCGACAGTAATTTTTTCACCCATCGTAATACTTATGCTATCTTGAGAGAAGATACTAGTGAAACCTATGGCCCCCGGGTCTATTTTCCATCATACAAGTTTCCAATCTATTTTATTTTGCAATCTTTACTTTCAATTTATATCATAAAAATATCAAAAATATTTATCTTATTATTATTATCTCTATCAGATCTTACTCTTGCAAGTGGCCGTGAAGGGATTGACAACCCATTTATCGCGTTGGTTGCGAGGTTCTTATTTGTTTGTGTAGGTATGAGGTGACTCGCACGTGGTCTTCTACTGGATTGATACCTTGGTTCTCAAAAACTGAGGGAAATACTTACACTGCTTTGCTGCATCACCCTTTCCTCTTCAAGGGAAAACCAACACATGCTCAAGAGGTAGCATCGTGCAGTGCCGCGCTCCTCGCCCATCCCCGCTGATGTTGTCGACTCGTCCTGTTGTTGCGCTCCCTTGCGCCCTGGGCTATGCCCAGGCCGCGCCCCGCAACTCCACTCTCCTCCCGCCTCTCCCACTGCAGTCGTGCTGTTCTCCTGCCGCGGCTTGCCTCAGCCTCGTGGTCCACTACACCGGATCGTAGCCGACGGCGCCGTGGCCACGCTCATCCCTGTGCCCACTGCCGCCACTCCTGCTGGCTCCCCCCGCTACCACCGCCCGTGCCCGCCATGCTGCTTCTTCCCGTCTGCCAACACAAGTACCACCCGCAACGGCCGCGCCATGCGCCCTTGCTCCACTGCTGCTGCTGCCCTCCACGTCACAGCCGCCTGCTCCGTCTGCCGCACCACCATGCCCAGCCACTCGCAGCGCATGCTCAACCGCTCCTCCTATGCACCGCACTAGCTACCGGTGCCCCGCATCACTTTGTCGGGCACCGGCAATGCACGCTGCGCCCGTTTGGGCCTTGCCCGTACTCGCCCAACCCGCTAAGGCCACAAGGGCCTATGACAGTTGGGCCCCACCCTCATGTGCCAATGACTGGTGGGCCAAGCCTAGAACGTTTAGAAAGAAAAACGATTTAAAAATAATAATTTTAAAATAATAATTAGTTAATTCATTAATTAATTAACTTAATTAATTTGGATTAATTAACCTAATCACTTAGTTAACTAATTAATCATGATTAGTTAGTCTAGCCAATGATGAACGAGACCCACACGTTAGCTTGACCCAGCCAGCACCTCTTTTGACTGCTGATGTCATGCTGATGCAATAAGGCTATTTTCAAATTAATTTCATAATAATAATTTATAAATTGATTAAAACTTTGAAAATTAATATAAAATAATCTGTAGCTCGGATGAAAATACTTTGTACATGAAAGTTGCTCAGAACGACGAGACGAATCCTAATACGTGGTCCGTTTGTCAGCCACACGTCCCTAGCACAGTGAACATATAACATTTCACCTCCGATTCATCTGTCCGAAAATGCGAAACACCCGGGATACTTCCCCGGATGTTTCCCCCCTTCGCTGGTATCACCTACTACCGTGTTAGGGGACACCTAACACCGCTCGTTGTCATGACATACATCGTCATGCATATGTTTGCATTATATTTATTGTTTCTTCCACCTCTTCTCTCACTAGACACCGAGACCGACGCCCCTGATACCCAGTACGACTACGACGTTGACGACCCCTCCTTCCCTGCCTAGCTTCTAGGCAAGCCCCCCCCCCTTGATCAACCCGATATCGCCTATTCCTACTCTCTACTGCTTGCATTAGAGTAGTGTAGCATGTTACTACTTTCCGTTAATCCTATTCTGAAGTATAGCCTGTCTTTGCTACTACTATTGTTACCTTTACCTACAATCCTAAATGCTTAGTATAGGTTGCTAGTATTCCATCAATGGCCCTAGATTCTTGTCCGTCTGCCATGCTATACTACCAGGCCGTGATCACTCAGGAGTTGATCACGGGTATACATAATACATGATACATGTGGTGACTAAAGTCGGGTCGGCTCGTTGAGTACCTGTGGTTGATTCACGGATTGGGGGCTGAAAGGACATACTTTCCCGAAGGCTCTCTGTGTGGATCTTTGTGGTGGAGCGATAGGGTAGGTTGAGACCACCTAGGTGAGAGGTGGGCCTGGCCCTGGTCGGTGTCCGTAGTTACTTCAAAATAACACGCTTAACTCTTGGTATTTGATCTGAGTCTGGCCACTGGCCTATACACACTAACCAACTACGTGGGAATAGTTATGGGCACTCGACGTCGTGGTATCAGCCGAAGCCTTCTTGACATTAGCAACTGAGCAGTGCGCGCCGGGTTGGACCGCGTAACACAAATTCCATTATAATGGAGGTTGCTAGGTCTTCTCACTGGCTGCGTTCGCAACATGCAGGTGTGCAACGGGCAATGGGCCTAGACCCCTGCGCCTTAGGATTTAGACCGGCGTGCTGACCTCTCTGTTGGGCCTAGATAGGGCTACGACGTGTTGATCTTCCGAGCCCGGACATGACCCAAGAAAGTGTGTCCGGCTAGAGGGATTGAGCGTGTTGGGTTATGTGGTGCACCCCTGCAGGGAAGTTTATCTATTCGAATAGCCGTGTCCCTTGGAAAAAGGACGACCCGGAGTTGTACCTTGACCTTATGACAACTAGAACCGAATACTTAATAAAACACACCCTCCCAAGTGCCAGATACAACCCGGTGATCGCTCTCTCATAGGGCGACGAGGAGAGGATCGCCGGGTAGGATTATGCTATACGATGCTACTTGGTGAACTTACCAGCTATTCTCTTCTACATGCTTGAAGATGGAGGTTGCCAGAAGTGTAGTCTTCGATAGTACTAGCTATCCCCCTTTTATTTTGGCATTCTGCAGTTCAGTCCACATATACTACCAATTTCATTGATACCAATGCATATGTAGTGTAGATCCTTGCTTCCGAGTACTTTGGATGAGTACTCACGGTTGCTATGCTCCCTCTTTCCCCCCTTTTCCATTTTTCTCGGATGTTGTAACCATATGACAGAGTCTAGGAGCCAAGGGATCACAGGGATGTTTCTACGTGGAGTTTGGCTTTGAGGAGTAGTTACGAGGTCCCAGGCAGGAGGCCTTGCATTTTCGATCGTTGCTACTTTTGTGCTAGCCTTCTTAAGGCAAACTTGTCTAACTTATGTCTGTACTCAGATATTATTGCTTCCACTCACTCTTGTGTTTTCGAGCTTATATATTCGAGCGCTCGAGGCCTTGGCTTGTAATATAAAGCTTGTATTATTTTAATTTGTGTCTAGAGTTGTGTTGTGATATCTCCCCATGAGTCCTTGATCTCGATCGTACACATTTGCGTGTATGATTAGTGTACGGTCAAATCGGGGCATCATAGATGGCCTCTCCAATATTGTTGTTGTCCAGCCTGTGATCACGGGTGAATTCCATGATCATGGAGTTGTTGGTGTTGAGTCCACGCTCCACCATCCATTGGCACCTAAAGATCTCCTGCTCCACCGCTTCAGGCCTGGCCTCGACGCTTCCGGTCTTCTTTGCCCCCTGAACATTCCCGATGTGAAGCACCCCCTCACGCATCTGAATGGTTGGAGGGTGTTTCATCACTTTCGGGAGGTAAGGGAAGATGACCTCCTCGTAGAATTGTCCTTGGATGAACTTGGAGACGTCATGGCGATCTAGATTGTATCACATACCTATTACTTTTCAGGGTTCTAGAGTGTTCCGGAAGGTTTCCTTTATGTACTCCTCCGGTGTTATGGAATGAATAATATTAGTTTCAACATTTATAGGCATACCTGAGATATAATGTTTGATTCTTGGCCCATTCACCACCTTCGGGTTAGTGAGTTTGGCATTGTTGGTCTTGATAGCAACGGAACGGTAAACTTCTTCTATAATATAAGGCCCTTCCCATTTGGAGAGATGTTTTCCAGCAAAAAAACTTAAATGAGAATTGTATAGCAAGACTTGGTCACCTACATTAAATTCCCGCTTTTGTATTCTTTTGTCGTACCATCTTATAACTTTTTCTTTAAACAACTTAGCATTTTCATAGGCCTGGTTCTCCATTCATCAAGTGAGCTAATGTCAAATAACCTCTTTTCACCGGCATGTTTAAAATCATAGTTGAGTTCTTTAATTGCCCAATAATCTTTATGTTCTAATTCGAAAGGTAGGTGACATGATTTTCCATAAACCATTTTGTACGGAGACATACCCATTCGATCTTTATAAGCAGTTTTGTAAGCCCATAATGCATCACCAACTTTCTTAGACCAATTTTTTCGAGACCTATTGACAATCTTTTGCAAAATTAATTTTATTTCCCTATTACTTAACTCTACTAGACCACTAGAATGAGAGTGATAAGGAGATGCAATTCGATGGTTAACATCATATTTAGCAAGAAGTTTGCGAAAAGCACCATGAATGAAGTGTGAACCATCGTCTATCATTAAATATCTAGGGACTCCAAACATCGGGAAAGTACTTCTTTAACCATTTTAATAGAAGTGTTTGGATCAGCACTACTAGTTGGAATAGCTTCTACCCACTTAGTAACATAATCAACAACAACTAAGATATGAGTATACCCATTAGAGGAAGGAAAAGGTCCCATATAATGAAATCCCCAAACATCAAATGGTTCAATAACAAGTGAATGATTCACACGCATTTCCTAGCGTCTACTAATGTTACCAATTCTTTGACATTCATCACAAGATAGAACAAACTTATGTGCATCTTTGAAAAGAGTAGGCCAATAAAAACGGAATTGTAATACCTTGTGTGCAGTTCTGTCTCCCGCATGGTGTCCTCCGTAAGCCTCGGAGTGACACTTACATAGGATTTGTTCTTGTTCATGCTCAGGTATACAACGTCTAATAATACCATCTACTCCTTTATATAGGTGTGGGTCGTCCCAAAAGTAATGCCTCAAATCAAAGAATTTTTTTCTTCTATTGGCATGTGAAACCAGTTGGTATAAATTTAGCACCAATATAGTTTGCATAGTCTGCATACCAAGGAGTACTACGGGAAGCATTTATGACAACTATTTGTTCATCAGGGAAGCTATCATCAATATGTAGTGGATCATCAAGAATATTTTCTAACCTAGACAAGTTATCCGCTACTGGGTTCTCAGCTCCTTTCCTACGAGTGATATGTAGATCAAATTCTTGTAGCAATAGAACCCACCTAATGAGTCTAGGCTTAGCATCTTTCTTTTCCATAAGGTATTTAATAGCAGCATGATTGGTGCGGATAATTACTTTGGAATCAACAATGTAAGATCTGAATTTATCACAAGCAAACACGACTGCTAGAAATTCTTTTTCAGTGGTAGCATAATTTTGTTTAGCATTGTCTAAGGTTTTACTAGTATAATGGATGACATTCAATTTCTTATCTATTCTTTGTCCTAGAATAGCACCAACAGCATAATCACTTGCATCACACATAATTTCAATGGGTAGGAATCAAGTTGTTGAACAATAGGTGCAGAGATTAAGGCTTTCTTAAGTATTTCAAATGCTTCTACACAATCATCATAAAAAATGAATGGAACATCTTTTTGCAGGAGATTAGTAAGAGGCCTAGAAATTTTACAGAAGTCTTTAAAAAATCTCCTATATAAACCGGCATGACCAAGGAAACTTCTTATACGTTTGATATCTTTAGGACATGGCATTTTCTCAATTGCATCCACTTTAGCTTTATCAACTTCAATACCTCTTTCGGAGATTTTATGCCCCAAGACAATACTTTCATTAAATATAAGGTGGCACCTCTCCCAATTCAAGACAAGACTAGTTTCTTCACATCTCTACAAAACTCGATCAAGGTTACTTAAGAAATCATTAAAAGAAGTTCTGTAAACAGAAAAATCATCGATGAAAAGCTCAACAATGTTTTCACAAAGTCAGAGAATATAGCAGTCATACATCTTTGAAAAGTAGCAGGTGCATTGCATAAACCAAAAGGCATTCTTCTATAAGCAAAGGTACCAAAAGGGCATGCAAAAGTAGTTTTTTCTTGATCCTCTTGTGACATAGGTATTTGGGAGAAACGACAGTATCCATCTAGAAAGTAGAAATGTGTATGTTTTGATAGTCTTTCTAGAATTTGATCAATGAATGGCAAAGGATAATGATATTTCCTAGTAGCATTGTTTAGTTTTCTAAAATCAATTACCATCCTATAACCAGTTACAATTCTTTGTGGGATAAGTTCATTTTTATCATTAGGGACAACAGTAATACCTCCCTTCTTAGGGGCACAATGAACATGACTTACCCATCTACTATCAGCTATATGATATATTATACCCACTTTTAGAAGCTTTAATATTTTGTTTCTTACCACTTCCTTCATCCTGAGATTTAATCGTCGCTAGTGATCAACGACTGGCTTAGCATCAGGCTCCATATTAATCTTGTGTTGACATAGAGTGGGACTAATGACCTTAAGACTACCAAGAGTATATCCAATAACGGCACGGTGCTTCTCTAGAGTTTTCAATAATCTCTTTTCTTCATGCTCTGAAAGGTTAGCACTAACAATAACATGATATATTTTCTTTTCATCACGATAAGCATATTTCAAAGTATCAGGTAATTGTCTAATCTCAAACATAGGATCACTCCTGGGTGGAAGAGGATCTCCAAGAGTATCAATAGGCAAATTGTGTTTGAAAATAGGCATTTGTTTAAAGAATATCTCATCTATTTCGTTTCTTTCACTCATGTGCATGTCATTTTCACGGTCTAGCAAATATTGTTCTAATGGTTCAGTAGGAGGCATGCCAATAGAAGCAAGACCGATAATTTCATCTTTACTAGATAATTCTTTATTACGAGGTTGTCTATGGAATTTAGTGAAATTAAATTCATGAGACACATCACCAAAATTTAAACTAACATTTTCTTTAGTGCAGTCTATCTTAGCATTGACCGTATTCAGGAAAGGTCTACCAAATATAATGGGTCAAAAATTATCTTGCAGGGAACCAAGAACTAGAAAATCAGTAGGGCATTTTATTTTCCCACACAAGGATTCAACATCTCTAACAATCCCAAGTGGTGTGTGATACGTCTCCAACATATCTATAATTTTTTATAGTTCCTGTAAGTGCATCTAGTGCCACCCCTAGTTGGTTTTGGAGTATTGACGACAAACCTGGTTGAGGGACTAATGTGTTTGTGAGAATTGCAGGATAACACAGGTAGTAGTCCCTCATTGATTTGGTTTACCTACCGGAGATGACCCCTAAAAATGTATGAAAACATTGAAGACAAAGGTGGTATGTGAAGGTATTCACATTGAAGACTATGACAAGAGAAGACATCGCGTGAAGACTATGGAGCGCGAAGACTTAGTTGTTTCGTTGTTTCATTTTCTTCTTTGTTGAGTCATACGAACCACTGTACTATTAAGTGGGGTCCAAGTGAACCAGTCAGAATGACTGAAGTGATGCTTAACCAAAATCCTATGTCTTCGAGCGAAGACAATGAGAGCAAATCTTATCCAGAGCTGGATAAGTCAGCTTTGCTTGTAGCTCAAGTAAAGTTGCCGTGTGTGTTTGAAATATGACTGTTGGAACACGTGTCAGTTCCTTAGTGACCCAGGGTCATTTCAGAAAAATCAGGTCGGGTTGCCTAGTGGCTGTAAATAGCCCACCCCTTACACCATAAATTGGTTGGCTGCTCAGAGTTAGTGCACGGCTTTTGTCGTTTGAGAGAAACCCACCTCGAAGCCTTTGAGAGAGAAATCCTTGTGAGGACAAAGCCCTAAACACCCAGAGCCAAAGAGTGTTAGGCATCACTGAAGTCTTCCTGTCTGTGTGATCTGAAGACTTATTACACTTGAGGACCGTGAATCCTCCAGCCGTTTAGGCGTCGCATTCTGAGCATCCAAGAGTCATTGTGGATCGCCGGTGAACGAAGTCTGTGAAGGTTTGGAAGTCTACCTTGAAGGCTTACCAGAGTGATTGGGCGAGGACTGGGTGTCCTTAGCTCAAGGGGAATAAGGTGAAGACGCGGTCTTCTGAGTTGAATCTCAGCCTCCCTAACCAGACGTACAATTGTCACAGCAACTGGAACTGGTCCAACAAATCATTGTCTTCAACGAGCTACTGGTTCTATCCTTCCCATCTCCTTATTTGCAGTTGGTCCTTGTGAAGTCATTGCCTGTTTGCATTATCTTTTTGTCTTCACCGAGTAACTGCTTGTTCTGATTGGCTTCAAACTATCTTCCATCCTGATCCATACTGCCTAGCTGCTATTAGTCTTTGTGCTTTCATTGAATACTTGACCATGGCTTGTCTAGTGTAGTCTACCTTCCGCTGCATGGTAATAGGTTTATTTCTAACGTTTGTCTTCGAAACTTCCATGTTTTGAAGACTTTCTTAAAAATCGCCTATTCACCCCCCTCTAGTCGATCACTAGCACTTTCAATTGGTATCAGAGCAAGGTACTCCCTTGTTCTGTGTGATTCGGTTTAACCACCTGGAGTTTTAGCTATGTCGACTGCAGGGATAATCAAAGTCTCCGCCGTGTGCCCTGTCTTCGATGGAATGGAATATCCCTACTGGAAGAATAAGATGCGCCTGCATCTTGAAGCCATTGATGTCGACCTCTGGTATGTTGTCAAGAATGGCGTCCCCAAGGCTGGTGAAGGTGTCACCGCTGCTGATGTCAATAAGTTCGTTCAACTGGACTCCACTGCCAAGAACATCATCTGTGGTCATCTGACCAAAGGGCAGTATGGCTGTGTGAGTGCTCTGGAAACATCTAAGCTAGTCTAGGACTGGCTCTCCAAGGTCAACGAAGGCGTCTCAACCCAAAGAGATCAAAGGATCAGTGTCCTTCGGAACCTCTTCAACCACTTCAAGAGAAACGACAATGAGAATGTTCAGCTCACGTTTGATCGCCTCACTGACATCACAAATGAGCTTCAAGCTCTCGGCGCTACTGAGATCACCAAGCATGAAATCGTCAAGACACTCCTGCGATCACTTGACAGCTCGTTTGACACCCTAGCCCTGATGATTCAAGAATGCCCTGACTTCAAGAGACTCGATCCGTCTGACATACTTGAAAGGCTCAACACACATGAGTTTCAGCTTTCTGAGAAAAGAGATATCTACGGTCCCAACTATGGACGAACTCGGGCCTTGAAGGCAGAAGCTGTCTCCTCATCTGAAGAAGAATCTGACTGCAGTTCTGATGATCCGGAAGACATTGGAAAGGAGCTTGCTATGCTTGTGAAGAAGTTCCAAAAATTCACTAAGAAGAAAGGCTTCAGAAAGTCTTCACGATCAAGCTCAAGGAATGATGAAGCTTCTGCTCATGACTACAATAAGAGAACATGCCACAAGTGCAAGAAACCTGGTCACTACATCTCTGAGTGTCTGCAGTGGGACAATGAGAACAAGAAGAAGAAGAAGAGCAAGGAATATGATTCTGACGACAAGAAGAAGAAGAAATACTCAAAGTCTTCTTCCAAGTCTTCCTCAAAGTCTTCATCACACAAGAAGAGCTCATCTGGCAAGGCTCGTGCGTTTGTTGGCAAGGAAATGGACTCAGAGGAGGAGTCTGCTTCTGAAGAGGCGGAGGTGGAGTCTGAGGAGGAGTCCGATTCTGGCATTGCAAGTCTGGCTACAACCTACGTTGCCAAGTCCATCTTCAACACTAAAGACAATGACTTCGTCACCGATGCCGATGCTAATGACAAGGACAACTCCGCTCCCACCTACTGCTTCATGGCACGCAGTGCCAAGATAAACTCATGCACCACTCACTATCAAACATCAAGTGAAGATGACTCTGATTGTGGTTCCAAACCCAGCTACAAAACACTTGCTAAAATTGCAACTGAACAACAGAAAGCTATGGAACATATTCAAAAACTATTAGACAAAAGCGATGACCTGTTAGACGCTGAAATGACTCGATCTCAGTCCTTAATTGAAGACATAAAAAATCTTCATGTTAAGTATGAGGAACTTGAAAGTCGTCATGAAACGCTCTCAACAACTCATGAAAAGCTTTCTTATGATTATCTTCAAAGGAACCAAGATCTTGAGAAATTGAGAGCGGCTCATGAAGATCTTCAAAAGGAAAACGAGTCACTTCGCGCCAAACAGATCAGCCCCGCTCAGGAAGGATTTGAACCACCATGTCTTAAATGCATTGAGCGTGACAATGCTACTTCTGTTGCTGGATGTTCTACTGCTGCTACTGTTGCAATATCTTCAACTGTTGATGTGGTAACTAACCCCTCTGCTGAGGATGCCACTGCTATTGCTGATGAAAATGCTAGGTTGAAGACATTGCTTGAAACAGGGATGTACAAAAGTCTCAAAGGGTATCAGACACTATGTGATGTCCTCAAAAGGCAGATCCTGAACCGAAACCCTAGAAAAGAGGGTGTTGGGTTCAAAAGGAAAATGAATGCTGATGGCTCTTACCGGAAACCTGAGCAGTACCCCAAAACCACATGGGTTGCTGCAAAGGAACCTTCAGTGGATCCATCCACCCTATCTGGCTTCACTTGTGCTAATCCCATCATCATTGATGAATCCTTTGATGCAAACTATATACTGTTTAGAAATCAGAATGGTGAAGTGATTGCCAGGTATATTGGTACTAACTGCAGGAATGGGCCACCTATGAAGAAAGTCTGGGTGCCAAAAAAGTGTCTGGAGAATCTTCCTGTGAATGTCGTCATGACACCATGAGTGAAGAAGACAAACCCCAGACCACATGCTTCATATGGTCCAAAGGCTTCATACAGACAGAGGAATCACCTCAGTCACACTAATGCAAATGTTTTGCAGGGAAACCGTACTCAGGTCTATGAATACGAGCGTGTTTCATCGAATTGCCATGTTCATAAGACCCAGAACTACTCTGCTTATTCTTATGAGTACTATTCTCCACCTGCAAGACTATTTGCTTGGGCTCCAAAGCCAAAGTTCTCAGATGCTGCACTTAGACTCATTGCTTCGAAGCCACCCTTGAAGATGTGGGTGGTTAAGAAAGCTTAAGTATCTTTTGCAGGGAAAGGTGTCCAGCCGAAAATCAAATGCATCTGAAGCTATTGCTGGGACCTTAAACATCTTGTAGGGCGCAAGATCAAATGCCCAAATGGTCTTATTATGTATTTTGTTCCTGAGTCGCTTGCTACTTGCCCTATCAGTCCTATCCTCGATCTAAGATTTCATAATCCACTTCCTCGTCAAATGTTTATGCTTCACAATTCTCTTCGTGAAGCCTATCCCCCTAACTGCACTGTAGGGTATGACACCAGCTGCTTCAGAATGGATTATTGATAGTGGATGTACTAATCACATGACTGGCAAGCGAAGTCTTCTCATGGACTCAAACTTACGTCCATCTGACAAAAGTCACGTCACATTTGCTGATACTGGTAAAAGCAAGGTATTGGGTCTAGGTAGAGTTGCAATCTCAAAGGATCAGCACATGGATAAAGTGATGCTTGTTGAATCCCTTGGTTTCAACTTGATGTCTATCTCAATGCTTTGTGATTTGAACATGATTGTGATATTTGGAAAATATTGTTGCCTAGTTCTAATGGAATCTGACAAGTCTCTAGTCTTTGAAGGGTATCGGAAAGATGATTTGTACATGGTAGATTTCTTAGCAGGACCACAGCTTGCCGTATGTCTTCTTGCAAAAGCGTCAGAACGCTGGCTCTGGCATCGGAGGCTAGGGCATGCTGGCATGAGGAATTTGCACACTCTTGCAAAGAAGAAGCATATCATAGGCATCGATGGCGTCAAGTTCAAGAAGGATCACTTATGCGGTGCCTGCAAAGCTGGAAAGATGATGAGGGCCAAGCATCCCTTGAAGAAAATCATGACAATGACTCAACCCTTCGAACTTCTACACATGGACCTCTTTGGCCCTACTCACTACTCAACCCTTACTACTATTGCTTGTCTCTATGGCTTCATCATTGTTGATGATTATTCAAGATATACATGGATGCATATAATCCTCTACAAGACTGAAGTGCAGGATGTCTTCAGATGCTTCGCCAATCGAGCCATGAACAACTATGTCGTCAAGATCAAGCACATCAGAAGTGACAATGGCACTGAATTCAAGAACACCGGCCTCGACACTTATCTTGATACTTTGGGCATCACTCATGAGTTCTCAGCTCCGTACATGCCGCAGTAGAATGGCATCGTGGAACGCAAGAATAGAACACTCATTGAGATGGCTCGGACGATGCTCGATGAATACAAGACACCAAGAAAATTCTGGCCTGAAGCCATTGATACTGCATGCCATGTCATCAACCGTGTTTATCTTCACAAGATTCTGAAGAAAACATCCTATGAACTCCTCACTGGTAAGAAGCCAAACGTCAGTTACTTCAGAGTATTTGGTGCCAGGTGCTGGATCAAGGATCCTCATCACACTTCAAAATTTGCACCGAAAGCACATGACGGTTTTATGCTTGGTTACGGAAAGGATTCACACTCCTACAGAGTCTTCAACCTCTTTCACTATAAAGTGGTTGAAACTGTGAATGTGCGGTTCGATGAGACTAACGGCTCGCAAAGAGAGCACCTGCCAAATGTGCTAGATGAAATTCCACCCAGTGAATCCATCAAGCTTATGGGAACTCGAGAAATCATACCATCTGAAGTATAGCCTAAAGAGGAACTTATCATCTCTGCACTTGATCAACCCGAAGACAATGCTCAGCATGAAGACAATCCTTCAAACGATGACAATGATCAACAAGAGCAAAATCTTTGTCCAGTTCATCCTCATGTTGCAAATGAAGTACAGATTGAGAAGATAATCGATAGCATCAATGCACCTGGTCCACTCACTCGATCAAGGGCAACACAACTAGCAAATTTCTGTGGACACTTTGCATTCGTCTCAATATCAGAACCCAAGAAAGTTGATGAAGCCTTCATGGAACCTGAATGGATTCAAGCTATGCAAGAAGAGCTTTAACAGTTTGAGCTGAATAATGTATGGGAACTAGTCAAGCGTCCTGATCCTCGTAAACACAATATCATAGGCACTAAATGGATATATCGCAACAAGCAAGATGAACATGGTCAAGTTGTCAGAAACAAGGCTCGTCTAGTTGCTCAAGGATACACTCAAGTTGAAGGAATGGACTTCGATGAAACGTTTACTCCTGTGGCTAGGCTTGAAGCTATACGCATACTGCTAGCCTATGCAAATCATCATAACATCCTTCTGTATCAAATGGATGTGAAGAGTGCTTTTCTCAATGGCAAGATTGAAGAAGAAGTGTATGTTGCACAACCGCCTGGCTTTGAAGATCCAAAACATCCTGACATGGTTTATAAGCTCAACAAGGCACTGTATGGCCTCAAACAAGCCCCTCATGCTTGGTATGACACACTTAAAGACTTCCTGAAGAGCAAAGGCTTCAAACCTGGTTCCCTGGATCCCACTCTCTTCACGAAGACATATGATGGTGAACTGTTTGTGTGCCAAATATATGTGGATGACATTATGTTCGGCTGCACCAATCAGAAATACAGTTATGAGTTTGGATACATGATGCAAGAGCAATATCAGATGTCCATGATGGGTGAGCTGAAGTTCTTCCTTGGTCTTCAAATACGGCAGCAACACAACGGCATCTTCATATCTCAAGAGAAATACCTCAAAGATTGCCTGAAGAAGTATGGAATGCAAGACTGCAAAGGTTATACGACGCCAATGCCTACCAAGAGTCATCTGGATTCTGACACCAATGGTAGAGAGTTCGATCAAAAGGTATACCGCTCCATGATTGGTTCTTTTCTTTATTTATGTGCATCTAGGCCAAATATCATGCTTAGTGTTTGCATGTGTGCCCGATTCCAAGCGGCACCAAAGGAATTGCATCACTTAGCTGTGAAGCGAATTCTTTGATATTTGGCTTACACCCCAACACTAGGATTATGGTATCCAAAGGGCTCAGAGTTTGATCTAGTTGGATTCTCGGATGCTGATTATGCTGGTGACAAGGTGGATTGCAAGTCTACATCAGGCACATGTCACTTTTTGGGACGATCACTTGTGTGTTGGTATTCAAAGAAGCAGAACTGTGTATCTCTCTCCATTGCTGAATCTGAATACATTGCTGCTGGATCTTGCTGCGCTCAGCTTCTATGGATGAAGCAAACACTCAAAGACTATGGCATTCATCTAAAGCAAGTGCCACTCTACTTCGAGAATGAAAGCGCCATCAAGATCGCCAACAACCTAGTTCAGCACTCAAAGACAAAGCACATTCAGATCTGTCATCACTTTCTCAGAGATCATGTCATGAAGGAAGATATTGATATCATTCACGTCAACATTGAAGAGCAGCTGGCAGATATCTTCACAAATCCCTTGGATGAGAAAAGGTTTTGCAAGTTGCAGTGTGAGCTAAATATCTTGGAATCCTAAAATGTCCTGTGATCATGCACACATCCTAACACTTATGCATGTTGATGACTTAGATGTGCAAACACACGAAGTAACGTATATCTTCAACTAATGAAGACTTGCACTAAGTGTGAATACATTAACGCGGAATTTGACTTTGGAGTGCCACGATAATTGTGCGCCGTGTCTGGGTCTAATATTTCCTATACGGTGGGTAACGCCACCACAAAACTTGTGTTTGGAATACTTTCTGTTGGCGTTGCATTTGCAAAGTCTTCGCATTTGGTTTGTCCTCATTATTAACATGGCTTCATGTTTATCTTCAATATACTGATTTGGTTTCTGTCCTCTACATCATTCACTTATAGCTATGTCTTCTAGTTGAATCTTTTGAACTAAGTGAATGTGATCGGACCCTGACCTTTCTATGCTCCCGTCTTAAGTCTATCTATCCAAATCATATGCATTCTATTGAAACTGTCGAATGCCTTCGCTGCGTCCTTGTCAGCAGAAGATATAGAGACAAACATTAAATCTGTTTTAAATGCCCAATCCTTTTTACCTGAAACCCGGAGAAGCAGGAACGACCACCCGACAATCCAGGCGTGCGTGGGAATGTGGAACAACCTCCAATGTGTTGCATGATCGCCACATGTCCTTCAGATGTGAACCGCCAGGGGCACCTGCGTAATAACGCTGTGCCGTCCCTGTCCCTATAAATACACGCCTCACCCCAGTCATTATCTCTTCTTCCACTCCCGCACAAACATAGCGCCACCGCTAGCCCTCGACGACGCCGACGACGAAGCGCTTAGCTGCCGCAACCTCACCGACGCCATCATCACGCTGGCCGCGGACATCGTCTTCTCCGCCGTCACCGTAGGTGTCCTCCGTCGCCAAGTTAGGGCATGGAAGATCGAACTGCTCGGCTTCATCTCCTACTCTGTCTAGCAGTTCCTCGAGTGGTAAATAAAAACTCTTTTTACAGTCTTTTTGATACAATAGATTCATCGTTTTCAACCACAAGTGGTTTCTGTTCCTACAAAGTTGGATCTATCTCGTTCTTCATCTCATAACATGCCTAGTATGTTCAATTATGCTTCACAAAGTAGTTAGATTCCTCACTTGTACTTATTCGTGGATTCGTACAAATCTGGAACCAACTCTCTACATATGAGTGAATGTCTTCGCACTATGAGGTCAATGTCTTCTAAAACTGATTTATCTTCAAAATCTTCTAAGAATGCATATTACCTCTTCCCCTTCCCTCGCATCTCTAATGCTGTCACAGGTACATGTCCATGGGAGAATCCCTTGGTTCTCATAGTCTGCATTCATTTGCAGAGTTCTTACAGCATCACATAAATTCTCCTGAAGCTAGTTCCTGTTTGACCAGTAGATGGAAGACTTTGACAGTGTTGAAGCCTTTGAGTCTAAACTTCATGGCAACTGAAAAATCAGTCAGGAAGGGCGGCAGACAGCGCCGTGGAAACACTGCTAAGGACCTGCCACCGGATCTCTATGAGTTATACAAGTCAGATCCAGAAGAAACCTATGGAGAACGCAAGAACCGAATCCAATGGATTCGAAGACATTGGGTAGAGGAATGGTTCAAGTACAGATTCGTCACCGATGAATATGCTGAGAAGAATGCCATAAAGGGCCCCTAGGGAGATATAATATACAAAGGTCTTCAGCCCAAGTCGAAGTCCGAAGCTATTTCTCAGGGTTTCTACCCCTGCATGATTCGTGGACCTCAGCCTGCTAATTCCGACCCATCCTCTCTGTTATGGTGTCATGAAGATAATCTCTTCAAGCGCAACTATCAGGCTGCAAAGAACTCGACCAAGGAAAACAAGAAGTCCTTGGGATTAGACTTCAACCCAGGCCCCTCTGCGCCACGTGCCGACGGCACACGCGAAGCGGAACCCAATCTTGTTGGGCCCTTCTACAACTTAGAAGGTCTCATCACTCACATTCAGGTTCAAGGGGCAGCCGTGGACCACTCTGCAGATGACGCTGATTCTGACGAAGCGCCTGCACCACCGAAGCCTGTGAAGTAAAAGAAACCAAAGGCTTCAAAGCCCCCCTCTGCACCAAAGGTCTCACGGGCGAAGCCTCTGGCCACTGCACCTCCTGAAGCCAGTGTGCAGTCTGAAGATCTCTCACGCATCTCCAAGTCGGACAAGTTGAAAAAACCCATGCAACCTACTGGTCAAGCACTGACTCCTGCTGCTGTTTTGAGAAACGAGAATGACGCCATTGATCTGTCCAGCGACGACGATCTTGGCGATGACGCTCTTGAGCAATTGATAAAGAGCAAGCAAGAGGCGGAAATCTTCAATGATCTTCCCCTCTTTGATGTGGAAATCTTTTACAAGTTTATTGATGAGTGGTTTGACAGCCCAGACCTCAGTTTTGATGATCTTCAGCTCCCAATTGGCCTCAGCGTCTCCTTCCATAGAGCCATTGCTCCTGAGCTGGCTCTTGCACAGAAGATTGTTGAGCTGAAGCACAAAATTGACAATGAAAAGTCTTAGTTCAAGAAGCACATGGCCAAGATCAATGTTGAAGACATTCAAAACTTCAAGGTCATGATGCATGAGCTCAAGGAGGCATTCCACAAGAAACTAGAAGAAGCAAAAGGTTCTCTGACCACATGAAGCATCTTGCTGCCAAATGTGTTGAAGGATACAATAAAGCTAAAAAGCGCAAGGCTTTGGGGCGACCAGACATCGACCCCAGAATGGCTGCCAAGAAGAAGAAGAAGCCAGCTGTGGCCGAACCAGAAGCATCAAGGCAGGAAGAACCTCACATTGTCTTCCCGGCTAGTATGACAGGCTCGAAGCCTAAGGTCCCCATAGTGGCTTCAGAGTTCAAGAAAACGAGAGCAGCTGAAGCCGAAGCCAGAAAGCGCAAGACCAAAGACACCACTGATGATGCTCCACCAACCAAGAAAAGAAAAACAAAGAAGCAAGACCAGGCTGCTTCCACAGAGCCCCTTGTTGTGGAGCCAATTTCTGTTGCTCGTCCTTCCTCTGCACATCGAGAACGTCGTTTGGTAGTTCATGAGCCTGCTTCCACAAAGGCTCCTGAAACTGAAGAGAATCCAGCTGTGACCCCACCACGGCTGAAGACATTGGTCCTAATGACAATGTTGAAGATGATGAAGTCCTTCCTCAGATCGAGCTCAATTTGGTATCATCGCCTATTCTCACGAATAGCAAACTCATCAGCATTGGTCGTCCATTGACGCCAACTGCGCAGGATGACTCATGGGCTGATCACCCTCAAGAATCCCCTCGTGATGAAGAAACACCAGTTAATCCCCCACCACAGGTCACCACTCCAGTGATTGACAGTGAAGACTTTGAGGCCCAACCAACTCCATCTCCACAGGCGTCGCCAGCGTTTCGCAAGCTTCGCAAAGGACCAAGGCCACAGGTCACATTGTCAAGTGTTCCAGAAGGATAAGAGCGCCAATCCGTTTCATGCGAAGTCTTTCCTGAAGCCTCTCCTACTGCGAACATCCCTGAATTTGAAGCCAAAACGGCTGAAGATATTCCGGCTGCATTAGCCGAGGATCAAGAAGAAGAAACAAGAGTTGCAACACCCCCGTCCAACCCTGGAGTTGTTCTCGAGGAGAACGTGTCTGACCCTCCAGTGTGACGCCCCAAGACCGGAGCTTCAGATGCCTTCCAGGGTTTCCGAGTTTCGTCGTGTGATTTGTTTGGCTCATCGCTTTCATCATTGCATCATGTGCATTGCATCATGTCATCATGCCATCATGTCATTTCTTTTCTTAACTCAACTAAATAAATTGCATGGATCTTCGGTCCATTTAAATCGAGGGAATTCACATGGTGATTCTCTTTATAACTTATCCTCCCGATATTAGGGAGCTATATTAAATATTCCATTTTCAGAATCACCCATGAACACACTTGCAAATAATCACTTGTCTTTTCTTCTTTGAGTTTGCTCCCCAAACTTCGCCCATAAATTCTTTTATCTTTTTCTGGAGCTCCACCAAAAATTCGAATATTTTTGGACTCTTCATTACCTTGAACTTATTCAAACCATTTGAATTAAATTCAAATGGATTTGAATTTAGATCTCTCAATCATGGCCTTTTCTATTTTCCCGGAACAAGCACATTTTTGTGAGTCCGGAAAATTATCTGCGTGTCCTACTTCTCCCCCTAACCCCTCTTTCTTTTCTTTCTTAATCTTTGTTTTTTTTTCTTTTCTTTTAGCAGTGAGAGAGAGCCCAGCCCAGCTACAACCTATGCTAGGCCGGCCCTTTAGGCCCACCTAACCCTTGTCTGCAGCCCACTAGTGCCGCAACCCTAGACCCACGGAGCCCGACTCTCTTCTCCCTCAATCCTTTCCCCTCGCGCCGCCATCTTCCCCCTGGCGTTAGCCTGATCCCATCTCCCCTCATCTCCCTCTCGTTCCCGTAGCACCGCCATGTCTGCTCGATCCCCATCCTCTCTTGCCCGATCCCCTAGCGCTCCTCGCTGCAGCCCTCTCCCGAACAAACCCTCGTCCTCGAACCCCATCTCTCCCTCGACCCGGCTCGCCATCGTTGCCCTTCGCGCGGCCCCTTCCTCTGTATCGCCTTCCACCACGCCCTACTGCTGCTGCATCCATACGCCGCCGCCATCAAGCTCCGGCCTGGAGGTCAACTCCGGTGCCCCCTGCCTCGTGACATTCCACCGCCTCCGTCGTGCCGGTGACCTTGGCCCGCCATGGATGGCCGGCTCGGCTAGGCCAGGACTCCCTTGCTGTCACTCCTGCTACCCTCCTCTGCTCTGCAGGGAAGCCCTTGCGTCCGTGGCTTCGCCTCCGTCGAGCTCGCCCCGCCGCCTCTGTTCTACTCCGGCCAGATCGCAAGGCCGGCCTCCTGCAGCTCGTCGTTGCCGGAGTTCTCCACCACCAGCAAGCAGCCGCGCCATGACACTCCTTGCGTGGCGTCTCCACCTTCCAGTCCATCCGCTAGCAAGCTGCCCCTGTTGCCTCTTGTTCTTGGCCACAGAGATCCTCCGACGACCTGTATACCTTGCCGTGACACCGGTGGACTTCCTTGATCCTTCGGCCGCCAAGACCGCAAGGCCTCCACTAACCGGAGGAGTCCAACGACCACTGAACAGGGAACAACGCCAAGTTCCATGACGACCCAAGTACCGCGAGAACGTTTGTACCTCTACCATCGCCGTGGATCCGACAAGTACCCCTACAACAAGTGTACGTTTATCGTCGTCTTCGGAATCGCTAAGAATGTCAAGCACCCGTTCAAGAGGACGAGACCGACAAGTTCAAATGACCCCAAGTACCTCTCCGAAAATGAGACGTATACCTCTACCGTCGCAAGAATCGAGACCGACAAGTCCGAAGATGCAAGTACCACTCCGAACCATGTACGACGACCGTCGCCGAAGACCCGTGTAATGCAAACGTCAAGTTCAACTACCATCGCATGAACCGCTACTTCCCACGACGACCCCGTGAACAACTATATCCCCTTCGACACGTGTACCCCTACCGCCAAACTCGATCCATTCCGATAATGCATGCTTCGAAGGTATAACCCCGAGACGACCGTCCGAGAACGAATGCTTGTGATGTATGAGATGCTCGTGCTTGCTCCGTGCTCGAATGGTCGGTGCACATTGCCCGTCTTTTGCCTTGTCACCATCGTCGACCCGTGGGAACTCGGAATCCGGGATCACCCCACCATCTTTTGCACGCATCCGCACACTTCTCCTTTGCATCGATATCTCAATCGAGTTACCGGAACCGAAACGTTGCAGTGGCACCGTTTTCGTTATTGTTGCCGTGGCACCCCTTTTCTTTCCACCACGGTGACAAATGCTTCATAGTGCTCTTGCCAACTTTTAATAAAAACTGCATATCTTGAACATGTCCTCCGCATCATGTTAATAACAATTAAATGTTTAACTTTGTTGTTGCACCAAATTGCTAATGCATATGGGGACTTACTGGATTTGTTGTTTGTCATATCCGGCCCCATTTAAATGGTTTAAATGGTATAGCTTTGTTTTGCTTCACCTCTCGCCATGTTAACCAACATTTAATATTGTTGAGTACCTAACCGAGAGTGAACTAAATAATTGATGTGGTGTTCCGTCAATATTCAACGGAGTTTCATATTGAGCTCCACTTAATTTGTAAGTTTGCTTGTGCACTTTGCCATGCCATGCTTCATTAAACCGGACATGCATCATGCTTGATTGTGCATCATGCCATGATTATGTGATGGTTGTTTACTATGTTGTTTGCTTCTTTCCGGTGTTGCTTCTTCGGGTTAGTTCCGATAACGTCGCGTTTGTGAGGACCCGTTCGACTACGTCCGTTTGTCTTCTTCATGGACTCGTTCTTTT
Organism: Triticum urartu; assembly: GCF_056163025.1. Lineage (NCBI taxonomy): Eukaryota > Viridiplantae > Streptophyta > Magnoliopsida > Poales > Poaceae > Triticum > Triticum urartu. The sequence continues at coordinate 409,469,557 of NC_141879.1, read as the reverse complement.
TCCTTGCGGGATTTCAGGCAAGATGACCATACCCTCGAAATCACTTCTATCTTTGCTTGCTAGTTGCTCGCTCTTTTGCTATGCCTATGCTACGATACCTACCACTTTCTTATCATGCCTCCCACATTGCCATGTTCAGCCTCTAACCCACCTTGTCCTAGCAAACTGTTGTTTGGCTATGTTACCGCTTTGCTCAGCCCCTCTTATAGCGTTCTTAGTTGCAGGTGAAGATGAAGTTTGTTCCTTGTTGGAACATGGCTTGTTGTTCCTTGTTGGAACATGGATATTTTTGTTGGGATATCACAATATCGCTTATTTAATTAATGCATCTATATACTTGGTAAAGGGTGGAAGGCTCGGCCTTTATGCCTGGTGTTTTATTCCACTCTTGCCGCCCAAGTTTCCGTCATATCAGCGTTATGTTCCCGGATTTTGCGTTCCTTATGCGGTTGGGTTATAATGGGAACCCATTGACAGTTCGCCTTGAATAAAACTCCTACAGCAAGGCCCAACATTGGTTTTACCATTTGCCACCTAGCCTTTTTCTTTCCCTTGAGTCGGCCGGCTCAAGGGTCATCTTATTTTAACCCCCCGGGCCAGTGCTTCTCTAAGTGTTGGTCCAACTGAGCAAGGTCCGAGGCTACTAGGGGCAACTCTGGGCTGGCTTACCCGACGTCTGGCTCATCCGGTGTGCCCTGAGAACGAGATATGTGCAGCTCCTATCGGGATTTGTTGGCACATATGGGTGGCTTTGCTGGTCTTGTTTTACCATTGTCGAAATGTCTTGTAACCGGGATTCCGAGCCTGATCGGGTCTTCCTGCTAGAAGGAATATCCTTCGTTGATCGTGAAAGCTTGTGATGCGCTAAGTTGGGACACCCCTGCAGGGATTTGAACTTTCGAAAGCCGTGCCCACGGTTATGGGCAGATGGGAATTTGTTAATGTCCGGTTGTAGAAAACCTGAAACTTATCTTAATTAAAATACATCAACTGCGTGTGTAACCGTGATGGTCTCTTTCCGGCAGAGTCCGGGAAGTGAACACGGTGTTGGAGTAATGTTTGACGTAGGTTGTTCTAGGATCACTTCTTGATCATAGTAGTTCGTCCGTGCTTTTGCCTTCTCTTCCTTCTCTCATTTGCGTATGGTAGCCACCATATATGCTAGTCGCTTGCTGCAGCTCCACCTCATACCTTTTACCCTTCCCATAAGCTTAAATAGTCTTGATCGCGAGGGTGTAAGATTGCTGAGTCCCCGTGACTCACAGATACTTCCAAAACCAGCTTGCAGGTGCCGATGATACCGTGCAGATGACGCAACCAAGCTCAAGGAGGAGCTCGATGAAGATCTTGTCCTTTGTGTTGTTTCGTTCTAGTTGATCAGTAGTGGAGCCCAGTCGGGACGATCGGGGATCTATGTAGCATTTTGGGTAGTCTTCTTTTATTTTGGTTCCGTAGTCAGACCTTGATTGTATCTGGATGATGTAATGCTTTGTTTCATGTAATTGTGTGAAGTGGCGATTGTAAGCCAACTATGTATCTTTTTCCCTTATGTATTATATGGGTTGTGTGAAGATTACCTCACTTGCGACATTGATTTCAATGCGGTTATGCCTCTAAGTCGTGCTTCGAAACGTGGGAGATATAGCCGCATCGAGGGTGTTACATCCAGCTCCTGAAGTGGAGGTTACCAATACTGAGGCTGCCACCAACACTGAAGCCAATGACGTTGTCATGGCTAAAGCTAATGTGGTGCCAGTTGTCGCTGCACCTGATGCAAATCTGCATCTTGAAGCCAATGCCTCTGCTCCTGTACCACCTCCCAGGCCACACACCATCAAGCAAGCATATGATCGTGGTCAGCTTGTTACAGTCCACTGGCTAATTCTGGTTCCTCCGCCTGCTCCTGGCCCTCAATTTGCATATCATGTGGAGCACAGGCCTCAGGTCCAGAAGCCAAAGCCAAGGCTACCACGGTTTCCAGGTACCGCAATGTCACCAGGATCATTTAATCTGAATGGATTCAAGGCACACAACACATTCTTCGACAGTGACAAGAACCCCTACACAAGGCCAAGAATCTCTTCGGACCGATTCTGGAGTTATCAGCAACGAAGCTATTATTCATGCATCTTGTACAATCAGGAACACATCTTCCCTCATATGCATCTTGATTGTGAAGCCATTGCTGGACTGCCATGCCTTGAAGAAGCCCTTGACTGCTTTCGTGATGCGGGTCTGCTCAACTTTGTGACTGCCAAGGAACACTGGAATGAAGAACTTCTGCTTCAATTCTATGCTACCCTCCACATTCATGGATACAACAGGGATCCGAAGACTTGGATCCTTGAGTGGATGATAGGAGATGTTCATCATGAAGCTAAAGCCCAAGACATCATTGAGCTTACAGCCCTGCCCACTCCTGGCGAATATTATGAACCAGGTTGTCAACAACACTAGAATGCTTTGGAGAGCATTTTCCAGAAGCCAGAAACCAACATGAGCCAAATGCTGAGCATGATGATGCCTTTGCCACGCGACGCTGAATACCCAACCGAATTCTTTGTTGAAGACCTAGAGTATCTGCCCCGCACCATTTACCATATCATCAGAAAAACTCTATGGCCTGTCAAAGGACATTCATCTGCAGCGAATCTTGAAGGAGCAATGAAGACTTTGGTTTTCTATATCTTCAATGGCATAAGCTTCAATGCTCAATACTTCTTCATCAGGCAGTTGGCTGCATCTGGCTCCGACATCTTTGGTCTGAAGTTCTATGCTCCATGGGTAATGCATCTTATCAAGCTTCACTCTGCCTTCAACTATCAGCCGTCTGCACGCAATCATCTAGTATTCTTGCCAGAGGTTGATCTGTCTGTTGAAACTATTTACCTAGAGCCTGCAAAGGATCCAATTTATCTTCACAATGTTGATCGTCAAAGCTTCACCCAGCCCATTGAAGGAGTTCAGGCCGTCTCTCGTGTTTATCCCTTGGCTGGAAACACTCGTGCCCCTCGCACTGAAACTGAAGCCACTGGAAGCACCATTGCCCAAAGGCCTCAGAAGTGATCACGTGTTCTCAATGACCGTGTGTAACACCCTCGATGCGACTATATCTCCCACGTGTCGAGGCACGACTTAGAGGCATACTCGCATTGAAGGCATATGTCGCAAGTTAGGCAATCTTCACAACATCCCATGTAATATAGATAATAAAAGGGAAGATAACATAGTTGGCTTACACTCGCCACGCCAATCAGGTACATAAATAACATTACATCATCCAAACACTCATGGCCCGACTACGGCGCCAAAATAAAAGATAACCGAACAAGCGACACGGTCCCGATCACCCCAACTGGGCACCACTACTGATCATCAGGAAAGGAAACATAGTATCGTTGGGAGTCCTCGTCGAACTCCCACTTGAGCTCAAGCGTGTCACCTGGAGCGGAATCATCAGGCCCTACATCTGGTTTAATAGTAATCTATGAGCCACAGGGACTCAGCAATCTCGTACCCTCGTGATCAAGACTATTTAAGCTTATAGGTAAGGCAAGGTAAATATAAGTGGAGCTGCAACAAGCGACTAGCATATATGGTGGCTAACCTGTTCGCAAAAGAGAGCGAGAAGAGAAGGCAAAGCGCGTTCGAATAACTAAAGGGCAATCCTGCAGCAAGCATTACTCCAACACCGTGTCCACTTCCCGGACTCCGCCGAGAAGAGGCCATCACGGCAACACACTCAGTTGATTCATTTTAATTAATTAAGGTTCAAGTTATCTACAACCGGACATTAACAAATTCCCATCTGCCCATAACCGCGGGCATGGCTTTCGAAAGTTCAATCCTTGCAGGGGAGTCCCGACTTAGCCCATGACAAGCTCTCACGGTCAATGAAGGAATAGACCTCCTCCCAAGACGTTCCGATCAGACTCGGTATCTCGGTAATTCAAGACACTTCGACAGGTTAAAACAAGACCAGCAACACCGCCCGAATGTGCCGATAAATCCCGATAGGAGCTGCACATATCTCTTTCTCAGGGCACACTCAGATGAGCGCTCCATACAACTAAAACGAAACCTCAAGTTTCCCCGAGGGGGTGCTACACAGGACTCTAGTTTGGACCAACACTCAGAGGAGCACTGGCCCGGGGGGGTTAAAATAAGATGACCCTTGAGTCTGCAGAACCCAAGGGAAAGAAAAAAAGGCTAGGTGACAAATGGTAAGACCAATGTTGGGAATTGCTAGAAAAGCTTTGATCAAGGCAAACTATCAAGGGGTTCCCATTATAACCCAACCGCGTAAGGAACGCAAAATCCGGGAACATAACACCGATATGACGGAAACTAGGGCGGCAAGAGTGGAACAAAACACTAGGCGAGAGGCCAAGCCTTCCACCCTTTACCAAGTATATAGATGCATTAAGATAACATAGCAATATAATGATATCCCAACAAGTAAATAAATTTTCCAACAAGGAACGGCCTCCAATCTTCACCTGCAGCTAGCAACGCTATAAGAGGGGCTGAGCAAAGCGGTAACATAGCCAATCAACGATTTGCTAGGACAAGGTGGGTTAGAGGTTCAACATGGCAATTGGGAGGCTGACAAGCAAAAGGTAGGCATCGTAGCATTGGCATAGCAAAAGAGCGAGCAAACTAGCATAGCAAAGATAGTAGTGATTTCGAGGGTATGATCATCTTGCCTGCACAGTTGTCAAAGTTGACTGGATCCTCACAAGAAAACTCAACGGGCTCCTCGGTAGTGAACTCGTCTCCCGGATATACCCAAACAAGACAAACAAGCAACAAGGATATAATCAACCACGTGCAAGACCAAGCAATAAGATGAAATGATGATATCCTATGCGGGATGCGGTGCGGGATGCAAAATGCAAGATATGACAGGAAATGCATGAACCTGGCCCCAACTTGGAAAACCAAGTGTGCCACTGGATATAGGGGATGAAATCTCTTGAAAACGATATAAAGATCATTGGAATCGGAGTTACGGTTTGGAAATGGCAAGCGTTTTAAGGTATGACACCGGTCTGCGATTTACAGCAAGTAGGCATCTAAATGCAATGAGATGAACATGCTACATCCACCAAACATGACAACAAAATACATGGCAGGGATGCACACAAGATGCTTAACAAAAGACTAGCACTGAGCTACAGCCAATTCATCGAATATGAGGTTCAAACAAGCATGGCAAAAACGCAAATGCAAAACAGATTCCAGACTTAGTGAAATTAACACTTGTCTGAAATTTCAGATCACGAAGCCCTCTTCGGAGCAGCAAAACAACATGACAAATGACCTGATTAAGACAAGTAAGAACATGGCATGGAGCTACTCAACAAGCTTAACAAAAGACCCAAAGTGACCTGGGGCCAAAAGGGTTCACAAAATATACTAACGGGCACACGAACATAGCAAAAGCACAATCAGTTTTCAGACTTTAGTGAAAACTGAGACATGCTGAAATATAACTCATGAAGGCATGTAAACGAGCTCGATGCACTCACTACGGTGCAAGTCATGGCAAGGCAAGCATACATACATTAACAAGGCACAAAATGCTAGCTAGAAATGGCAAGAACAATGGCATAGCAAGCACGGATCAACTACAATAGCATCGGCAAAATCGCAAACAAGTTGACGATCTGCCCAGATTCACAACGAAGCAAAAGTAGAGCTCGATTGACTCAAGCTAGGGTGCTCCATAATTGCAAACAAAGACATGGATGGATAGAGCATAACATGATTAACAAAACTGCTTTACTGATCATCCTCAAAAGAGGCACGGATCACTAGGAAACAAGCTGAACATATGGCATCATGAACTAAATAATCCCAGACTTAGTGAAAACTACAAAGTCCCTGAAAACAGATTTCCCGGGTGCCTCTCTTTGCAAGCTTGCACAACTCACCACACACATCCTAAAAATGCATGGGTTGCACCTCTGGAAAGAAGACAAAATCCTTAACAAAACATATGAAGGACTCACAGGCATAGCATGCACACAATAATCATGGCAAAAATGACAAAAGTCTAAGATGAACTAGCAGATCTGACAATTAACTCACGAAGCCTCCTTCTACCAGCATTTTGGGCATCAAGATGAGCTCAAATGAAAATGATGCAATGTAATGAAATGATGCACTCATCGAGATGAACATTTTGATATATTATATGCCCAAATCGGAGCTACGGATGCGGAGATACGGCCGGTCAAAATAGGCATAAAAATACTGGGAGGAGAGGGAAAAGTCAACCCTAGGTATTTTAGATCTCAGATCTGCACTGTAGCACGCACGGTTCCCGAGGTCTCCGGCGAGGCCGCTCGTCGGCGCGGAGGAGAAGGGGCCGGGGCCGGCCGGAGGAAGGCGTGGGGAGGCGGCTTCGGCGAGCTCCCATGGCGGCGGCGAGGCTTGGCGTCGGCGGCGGCGGTCGGCGAAGCGGGCGGCGGCGGGCGGCTCGCGAGCGGCGGGCGGCGCGGAGGAGATGGCGGCGGGGTGCGGGTGAGGTCGGCCCGGGCGGGAGCGGCGGAGGGCCTGCCCTGGGCCTTCGGGCCCGGCGGCGGTCGAAGGCGGCGCGGCCACTTGGCGCGACCCGGTTGGACGAAGGCGGTGGCGGACACTGTCCGGCCGGGGCGGACGTGTCCGTCGGTGGCGGGGATCTCTTTTTTTTAGGGTTGGACGGTGAGAGATCCGAGATCCGAAAATGGGGGGCTATTTATAGGCATAAGTGGAGCTAGGAGAGTCCAAATGAGGTGCGGTTTTCGGTCACGCGATCGTGATCGAACGCTCTAGGACATGGAGCGGAGTTTGGTGGGTTTTGGGCCAAATTGGAGGGGTGTTGGGTTGCAACACACACAAGGCCTTTTCGGTCCCTCGGTTAACCGTTGGAGTACCAAACGAAGTCCAAATGATACGAAACTTGACAGGCGGTCTACCGGTAGTAAACCAAGGCCGCATGACAAGTTTCGGTCCAATCCAGAAATGTTTAATCCCCACACACGAAAGAAAGCTAGAAATGGCCACCGGAGGAGAACCAAGCGCCGGAATGCAAACGGACAACGGGGAAAATGCTCGAATGCATGAGACGAACACGTATGCAAATGCAATGCACATGATGACATGATATGAGATGCATGACAACGACAACCACACATGGAGAAAAAGACCCGAACCCGAGAAAATAAATATAACTTAACGCTGGAAACGGCAAGAGTTGGAGTACAAATTGGGAAAGTTACATCCGGGGTGTTACAACACTCCACCACTACGAAAGGATCTCGTCCTGAGATCTAGGACTGAAAGAACTCCGGGTACTCAGAACGGAGGTGATCCTCGCGTTCCCAGGTAGCTTCACGGTCGGAATGGTGTGACCACTTGACTTTGAGAAATTTGATTGACTTGTTGCGAGTCTTGCGTTCAGTCTCTTCGAGAATAGCAACTGGGTGCTCATAATAAGAGAGATCTTCTTGGAGCTCAACATCCTCGAAGTTGACGGTGCGGTCAGGAGTCTTGAAGCACTTTCGAAGCTGAGAGACATGGAACACGTCATGAACATTTGCAAAGTTTGAAGGAAGCTCGAGTTGATAGGCGAGGTCGCCTCTCTTGTTGACAATCTTGAATGGTCCCACGTATCTAGGGGCAAGCTTCCCTTTGATACCGAAGCGACGAGTACCTTTCATAGGAGAGACACGGAGGTAAACATGATCTCCGATCTCAAAAGCTTCCGATCTCAAAAGCCAAATCACGGTGCTTACTATCATAGTAGCTCTTCTGGCGGGATTGGGCTGCTTTGAGGTTATCACGAATGACTTTGCACATTTCTTCTACTTCTGTGATTAAGTCATTACCCAGCAGCTGACGTTCACCAGTTTCAGACCAGTTGAGAGGGGTACGGCACTTCCTGCCATACAGAATTTCAAATGGGGCCTTGCCCGAACTTGCTTGAAAACTATTGTTGTAGGAGAATTCAGCATAAGGAAGACAATCCTCCCACTTCATGCCGAAGGAGATCACACAAGCCCTGAGCATATCTTCAAGAATCTGATTGATACACTCGACTTGACCGCTAGTTTGAGGATGGAAAGCTGTGCTGAAGCGGATGTTGGTGCCCATGGCCTTCTGAAAAGAATCCCAAAACTTGGAGGTAAAGATGCTGCCACGGTCTGAAGAGATCACTTGTGGAATACCGTGCAGAGAGACAATTCGAGAGGTATAGAGTTCCGCCAATTGAGCTGCAGTGATTGACTCTTTGATAGGCAGAAAGTGAGCCACTTTGGTGAGTTTGTCGATGACAACGAATATAGCATCATTGCCACGCTTGGACTTTGGAAACCCAGTCACGAAGTCCATTTCAATGTGGTCAAACTTCAATTCTGGAATGGCAAGAGGTTGGAGGAGACCAGCTGGCCTTTGGTGTTCTGCCTTCACTCTTCTGCAGACATCACACTCATTCACGAATTAAGCAATCTCGCGCTTCATTCGAGTCCACCAATAAGCCTGCTTGAGGTCCTGATACATCTTCATGCTCCCAGGGTGGATGGAGAGGAGAGAATTGTGAGCCTCGTTCATGATCACTTGACGAAGTTCACCTTTGGGTACAACAATACGATCCTCGAAGAAGAGAGTATCCTTGTCATCAAGGCGGTAGCACTTGTACTTGGGTTGACTCTTGGCAATCCCAATCTTCACCTTTTTCACCATAGCATCAAGAAGCTGAGCTTGGCGAATCTAGTCTTCTAAGGTAGGAGAGACTTGAAGGTTGGCGAGGAAACCTTGAGGAAGAACTTGCAGATTAAGTTTGCGGAAAGCTTCACAGAGCTCGGGTTGATAAGGCTTGAGAATCAGACTGTTGCAATAAGCCTTCCTTCTCAATGCGTCAGAAATCACATTGGCCTTGCCTGGAGTATACTCGATACTCGGATTATACTCTTGAATCATTTCGACCCATCGAGTTTGCCTGAGGTTGAGATTAGGCTGAGTGAAGATGTACTTGAGACTCTTGTGGTCAGTGAAGATGTCCACTTTCCTTCCCAATAAGAGATGTCTCCAAGTCAAAAGAGCATGCACAACTGCCACCAACTCGAGATCATGAGTGGGGTAGTTCTTCTCATTGGGCTTCAACTGGTGAGAGGTATAAGCAACCACTTTCTTCTCTTGCATCAACACTGCGCCAAGACCTTGGAGAGAGGCATCACAAAAGACCTCGTACGGCTTGGATTCATCAGGCGGAGTCAGAACTGGAGCAGTGATCAATTTATCTTTCAAAGTGTTGAAAGCAATGTCACACTCCGGAGACCAAACGTACTTGACGTGCTTCTGGAGAAGATTTGTGAGAGGCTTCGCGATCTTAGAAAAGTTTTCAACGAATCTTCGACAGTAGCTTGCGAGACCGAGGAAGCTGCGAAGTTGCTTCATGTTCTGAGGAGGTTCCCAATTCACAATTGCAGACACCTTCTCAAGATTCACCGCAATGCCCTTGGCAGAGATGATATGACCAAGATAAAGAACCTCATCGAGCCAAAATTCGCACTTGGAGAACTTGGCATAGAACTGGTGTTCCCTCAGCTTATCGAGTACCAAACGCAAGTTCTTGGCATGATCTTCCTTGTTCTTCGAGAAAACCAGAATGTCGTCGAGATAGACCAAAATGAAGTCATTGGTGTAGGCGTTGAAGATGAAGTTCATCATGCGAGAGAAAGTCGGAGGAGCGTTGACGAGGCCAAAAGACATGAAAGTGTATTCATATGAACCATAGCTTGTCCTGAAAGCCGTCTTGGGAATATCTTGCTCATGGATACGAATCTGATGATAACCCATGCGGAGATCAAGCTTGGAGAATACTTGAGCACCTTTGAGTTGTTCGAACAACTCATTGATGTTGGGAAGTGGGTATTTGTTCTTGATGGTCTTCTTGTTCAATGGACGGTAATCAACACAAAGTCGGTCCGTTCCATCCTTCTTCTTCACAAAAAGAACACCACAACCCCACGGAGAAGAACTAGGCCGGATGAGACCCATTCTCTCTTGAATATCGAGTTGCTTCTTCAGCTCCTTCAACTCTTCAGGTCCGAGCTTGTAAGGATGCTTGCACACAGGTTCCGTACCGGGCTCAAGATCAATAATGAATTCAACTGGCCGGTGCGGAGGCATTCCTGGAAGCTCTTCTGGAAAGACGTCTTGATATTCGCAAACGACTGGAATTTGCGAGATAGCATCCAGTTCACCCTTCTCATTGAGAGAAAACGGACGGATGGTATCATCACGAGCGGCAAAGACAATTACATCCTCAGACGAATGAGTCAATTGAATCTGCCTGGCTGCACAGTCAAGATGCGCCTTGTGCTTAGAAATCCAATCCATTCCGAGAATAAGATCAATATCCGAGTTACCAACAACCACCGGAGAAGAGAGAAACTTGTAATCGCCCAACGTGATAGATACATCCGGGATGCAATTGTTAGAAGTCATTTGCTTGCTCGGAGACACAATCTTCAACGGAACAGGAATCCTTTCGGTCACAAAATCATGCTTGGCCACAAATGGTGTTGAAATAAAAGAAACTGATGCACCAGTGTCAAAAAGAACTTTTGCAGGAACATCGTTAACAGGAAGGTTACCCATAATCACATCTAGCGAGTCCTCTGCCTGAGCTGCATTCAGCAAATTGACCTTGGCGTGCTTGGGGTTATGCTTCACCACAGCTGTACTTGCCGATCTCACAGGAGGAGGAGGAGGAAGATGCCTCTGATTGAAGCACTTGTTGGCATAGTGAACCTTCTGTTGACACTTGTTGCACGTGACCTCTGAAAGCGGACGGTGATACAGAGCACTCGATCTTGGAGCTTGAGACGAAGTCTTGTTCTGAAAGCCAGGGTTGGGTGGGTGGGAAGATCCACTGCCACCTTTTCTCTTCTGCTGATACGGCTGACGGAATGGAGGAGGAAGCCAATACTTCTGCTGCTTGGCCACTTGAGTAGAGGAAGGAGTAGTGTCTCTGACTCGCTTCTTGGAAGCATCACACCTCAGTTGAGCGGCCTCTTGCTTCAATGCCATGTTGTAGAACTCATTGTACCTCAAGGGCTCGAAGAGAACAAGAGCTAGCTGAATTTCCTCTCCGAGACCACCCCTGAACTGGTATATCATGCTCTTCTCATCAGGGACGTCCTGCTTAGCAAAACGGGCGAGCTTCTGAAACAACTTGTTGTAGTCATAGACAGACAAAGAGCCTTGCTTCAGGTTGCAGAATTCCTCACGCTTGCTTTCAACCACACTCTGAGGGATATGGTGAGCTCTGAAAACTTGACGGAATTCATCCCAAGTAATAACACGTCCACCTCTGGAATCCTTGTACTGCTGGAACCACTCTGCGGCTTGGTCTTTGAGTTGGAAGGAAGCGAACTTGACGAAGTCCTCAGGCCTGACGTTACTGCACTCGAAATGCTTACACAGATCCACGAGCCAATCGTCAGCATCGGTTGCCTCAACATAATTGCTGAAAGTCTTTGGCCCGTTAGCAAGGAACTGGTTGAGTGTAGCAAAGTGATTTTGATTGTTGCCTTGGTTCCCTTGGTTGCCTTGATTGCGCTCTTGAAGAATTTGCATGATCAACTGTGTGTTTGCATTGGTTGCGGCCATCACAGCTTGCCATGCCTCCGGAGGAGGTGGAGGTGGTCGCGGATCTTGACTCTGATTCTGATTGGTGCTCTTAGCGGGAGCCATCCTGAAGAGGTTGACCACCGTTAGCACATAGACATATAAATGAAGCTTAATCCAACGGAATGAAAATTGCAACATAAAGTCTTCACATCCGAACAAAATGAACGAATGCATTCCTCTTGAAATGGTCACATATCCATAAATTGAGAAGGCACTTAGAATTTAGGTAGAGAAATAAATCAACAAGGTATGGATCAAGAACGAATAATCGGTAAGAAATCCCAATCTCAAACCACATATCCGTGGAAGAAGAACTAGAGCTACTTGAATTCCCACCTATGAAACTCCCAAACCTTTCCGGTTATGCAATCAGGTGTTGGGGATACAGGGGAAGCATAATATCTCACCCAAATCTAGCAAATCCTACATCCAGCTGTATCCATCCTTCAACACATAACCGAGAAAAAACTTCGGAAACCATCTACCTCAACCTTCGAAAAGCATCCGTTATACAAGTTATGGCGATACTCCCGAACTCCCGCCCCAGTACTAGGTGGCATCGAGGTTATCTCACCAACGAACTGCATAAAGGAGATTTTCGATGTCGGCATACTAAACTCAAGTATTCCAGAACTGCAACGATAAAATTATGATGACAACACCTCAGAGCTCAACTCCCCGGGACACTTCCACAAAACCCCTGACAGGAGGCACCAAGACAATGTTCTCATCATAAAACCATCGAAATGATTCCAAGATACCCGCGTGATCCTAATTTTTTTTTGTGAAATTTGAGAAGAGAAGAGTCAAAACTCTACGTCAGGATGCCTTACCAGAGCGATGAGGAGACTGGGAAGTAAAAAGAATTCCTAAACTCTCCGATATATAATTCCTAAATGACTCAAAACATTTTTCTAGACACAACTCGGCTGCTAGAAATGATCAAGCAATGGGGCTCCTAAGATCGGGGAAGGCTCTGATACCAACTTGTAACACCCTCGATGCGACTATATCTCCCACGTGTCGAGGCACGACTTAGAGGCATAATCGCATTGAAGGCATATGTCGCGAGTTAGGCAATCTTCACAACATCCCATGTAATATAGATAATAAAAGGGAAGATAACATAGTTGGCTTACACTCGCCACGCCAATCAGGTACATAAATAACATTACATCATCCAAACACTCATGGCCCGACTACGGCGCCAAAATAAAAGATAACCCAACAAGCGACACGGTCCCGATCACCCCAACTGGGCACCACTACTGATCATCAGGAAAGGAAACATAGTATCATTGAGAGTCCTCGTCGAACTCCCACTTGAGCTCAAGTGCGTCACCTGGAGCGGAATCATCAGGCCCTACATCTGGTTTAATAGTAATCTATGAGCCACAGGGACTCAGCAATCTCGTACCCTCGTGATCAAGACTATTTAAGCTTATAGGTAAGGCAAGGTAAATATAAGTGGAGCTGCAGCAAGCGACTAGCATATATGGTGGCTAACCTGTTCGCAAAAGAGAGCGAGAAGAGAAGGCAAAGCGCGGTCGAATAACTAAAGGGCAATCCTACAGCAAGCATTACTCCAACATCGTGTCCACTTCCCGGACTCCGCCGAGAAGAGGCCATCACGATAACTCACACCGTTGATTCATTTTAATTAAATTAAGGTTCAAGTTATCTACAACCGGACATTAACAAATTCCCATCTGCCCATAACCACGGGCACGACTTTCGAAAGTTCAAATCCCTGCAGGGGAGTCCCGACTTAGCCCATGACAAGCTCTCATGGTCAACGAAGGAATAGACCTCCTCCTGAGACGTTCCGATCAGACTCGGTATCTCGGTTCTTCCAGACACTTCGACAGGTTAAAACAAATCCAGCAACACCGCCCGAATGTGCCGACAAATCCCGATAGGAGCTGCACATATCTCGTTCTCAGGGCACACTCAGATGAACACTACGTATAACTAAAACCAACCCTCGAGTTGCCCCGAGGTGGCGCTGCAAGTGGCTCTATTTGGACCAACACTCAGAGGAGCACTGGCCCGGGGGGGGGGGGGTTTAAATAAGATGACCCTCGGGCTCCGGAAACCCAAGGGAAAAAGAGGCTAGGTGGCAAATGGTAAAAAACCAAGGTTGGGCATTGCTGGAAAAGCTTTAATCAAGGCGAACTATCAAGGGGTTCCCATTATAACCCAACCGCGTAAGGAACGCAAAATCCGGAAACATAACACCGATATGACGGAAACTAGGGCGGCAGGAGTGGAACAAAACACTAGGCGAGAGGCCGAGCCTTCCACCCTTTACCAAGTATATAGATGCATTAAGATAACATGGAAATATAATGATATCCCAACAAGTAAATAAATGTTCCAACAAGGAACGGTCTCCAATCTTCACCTACAACTAGCAACGCTATAAGAGGGGCTGAGCAAGCGGTAACATAGCCAAACAACGGTTTGCTAGGACATGGTGGGTTAGAGGTTTGCCATGGCAATTTGGGAGGCTTGAAAGCAAGTGGTAGGCATCGTAGCATGGCATAGCAAAAGAGCGTGCATCTAGCAAAGCAAAGATAGTAGTGATTTCGAGGGTATGATCATCTTGCCTGCAAAGTTGTCAGAGTTGACTGGATCCTCGAAAGCAAACTCAACGGGCTCCTCGTTAGCGAAATCGTCTCCCGGCTCTACCCAAACAAGACAAACAAGCAAACGGAACACAATCAACCACGTGCAAAGCTCAAACAATATGATGCAAAGATGATATGCTATGCGGGATGCGATGCGGGATGCATATGCAAGATTTGACAAGGAATGCTTGATCCTGGCCTCAACTTGGGAATCCAAGTGTGCCACTGGAAAGATGAGATGAAATCGCTTGAAAACGATATAAAGAACGCCGGAATCGGAGTTACGGTTTGGAAATGGCAAGCAATTCAAATATGACCACGTTCTGCGATTTACAGCAAGTAGCCCTCTAAATGCAACGAGATGAACATGCTACAGCACCCAAACATGGCATAAAAAAATACATGGCAGGTATGCATTCATGATGCTTAACAAAAGTCTAGCACTGAGCTACGGCCAATTCATCCATTAACAGGTTCAAACAAGCATGGCAAAAATGCATATGGCAAACAGATTTCAGACTTAGTGAAATTAACACTTGTCTGGAATTTTAGATCAGATAGCACTCTACGGAGCATGAAAACAATATGCTACATAACCTGAACATGGCAAAGTAAAGCATGGCATGGAGCTACTCAAAGAGCTTAACAAAAGTCCCTTAGTGACCTTGAGCCAAAAGGGATCAGAAAATACAATTGCAAGCATGTGAACATGGCCAAAACATAATCAGTTCTCGGACTTGGTGAAAACTGGAACATGCTGAAACAGATATCAAGTAGGCATGTTTACGAGCTCGATGCACTCACTACAGAGCAAGTCATGACAATATAAGCATACACCCATCAATAATAAACAAAATGCAAGCTATACATGGCAAGAACAATAGCATAGCATGCACGGATCAACTACAACATCATCGGCAAAACTGCTAACAAGTAAACAATCTGCCCAGATTCACGAAATGACAAAAGTAGAGCTCGATTGACTCAAGCTAGGGTGCTCCATAATTGCAAACAAAGACATGGATGGATAGAGCACTACAAGATTAACAAAACATCCTTACTTATCATCCTCAAAAGAGGCACGAATCACTAGGAAACAACATGAACATGTGGCCATATGAGATAAACAGCTCAAGGACTCAGTGGAAATGCTAAGTCCCTGAAATCAGCATTACCAAGTGCCTCACTTTGCAAGCTTGTGCTAGACACCACACACATCACAAAAATACATGGGTTGCACCTCTGGAAAGATGGCAAATCCCTTAACAAAACATATGTAGAGCTCATGGGCATATCGTGCACACAATAATCATGGCAAAAATGACAAATATCTAAATGGAGAAGCAGATCTGACAAATATCTCAAGTAGCACTCTTCTAACAGCATTTCGGGCATCAAGATGAACTCAAATGAAAATGAT
The DNA here is from genome assembly GCF_056163025.1 of Triticum urartu. Classification (NCBI taxonomy): domain Eukaryota; kingdom Viridiplantae; phylum Streptophyta; class Magnoliopsida; order Poales; family Poaceae; genus Triticum; species Triticum urartu. Next base: position 409,453,825 of record NC_141879.1, on the reverse strand, counting down.
ACAATGGAACAAAATGATGTGCTCTCTGAGATGAACATTTTGATATGCTACATGCCCGAAACGGAGCTACGGATGCGGAGATACGACACGATGAACAAGGGCACTTGAATCTAGAAAAACGGGGACTTAGAGGAAAATTTGGACCTCCAGATCTAGGGTTACTGTAGCCGATCTGGATCCGACGACGACACTATAGCGGCGGCGCGAAAACGAGGTCTCCAGCGAGCGAGCTCGCTCCGGCGAGGTGACGCCGGGCACCCGAGTGCGGCGAGGGGCACGCGGCGGCGCTGTGGGGGCGAGGGCGGGCGGCGGTGAGCTGCGCGAGGCCGGGCGGCGAGGGGCACGCGCCTCCCTACTCCGGCCGGTGAGGTCGCGGCGGCCGGCCGGGCGAAGTGCGGCGAGGTGCGCGGGCGGAGTCGGCGCCGGATGCGGGGAGGACGAAGGCGGGCGGCGACAAGTCTCGGGGGCTTCCCGTGGGCCTGGCGGGCCTCGGGCAGCGACTGCGATGTGGGGCGCCATGGGCTGACGTGGCGGCGTCCCGTTGGTCGGCGGTGGCGGGCGGACACGTCCGGTTGAGACCGGACGTGTCCGATGGCGGCGAAGCTGATTTTTAGGGTTAGGGAGAGAGGAGATCGGCGAATTTCGGGAGGGTGGTGTATATATAGGCATAGAGGGAGCTAGGAGTGTCCAAATGAGGTGCGGTTTTCGGCCACGCGATCGTGATCGAACGATCTAGATGATGGAGAAGGTTTTGGTGGGTTTTGGGCCAAATTGGAAGGGTGTTGGGCTGCAACACACACGAGGCCTTTACGGTCCCTCGGTTAACCGTTGGAGTATCAAACGAAGTCCAAATGGTACGAAACTTGACAGGCGGTCTACCGGTAGTAAACCAAGGCCGCTTGGCAAGTCTCGGTCCAATCTGGAAATGTTTAATCCCCACACACGAAAGAAAGGTAGAAATGGCCACCGGAGGAGAACGAAGCGCCGAAATGCAAAACGGACAATGGGGAAAAAGCTCGAATGCATGAGATGAACACGTATGCAAATGCAATGCACATGATGACATGATATGAGATGCATGACAACGAGAACAATACACGGAGACAAAAACCCGAACCCGAGAAAATAAAATAACTTAAGGCTGGAAACAGCAAGAGTTGGAGCACAAATTGGGTAAATCACATCCGGGGTGTTACACCGAGAGCTTCTCGTCGCTCTACATCAGAAACAGGATAAGCATCATGACTGGCTTAAGAGTCAGATGCAAAGCCTCTTGGTGGACGTCAATCGCATTCGCAATCTTGCCACCAAGAATGCCTTTTTACACATGAAACCTATTGGAGGTACTGGAAGAGTTTGACATTGCTCACTGCTGAAGCAGATCTTCAAGACGATGGCTTCACAGAAAGATTCAAGTTTGACTCCACTCCTCCAAGGAATGCTCACTTGCGTCGGACTCCCTCACTTGAAGACTCTGACTATTCTTCCTCAGCTGCAACGGTGAATGCCAGAGTTATCGATGATCAAGATGATGCCACTTCACCACCTCCAACTTCAGCGCGTGTCGACACTGCACCAAGTTCTTCTGCACCATTGGACCTCAACGACGACCCCGCTGCTTTGCCTACTCCTCATGGGAACGAGTAATGCATCACCAACTTTCTTAGACCAATTTTTTTGAGACCTATTGACAGTCTTTTGCAAAATTAATTTTATTTCCCTATTACTTAATTCTACTAGACCACTAGACTGAGAGTGATAAGGAGATGCAATTCGATGGTTAACATCATATTTAGCAAGAAGTTTGCGAAAAGCACCATGGATGAAGTGTGAACCATCATCTATCATTAAATATCTAGGGACTCCAAACATCGGGAAAGTACTTCTTTAACCATTTTAATAGAAGTGTTGTGATCAGCACTACTAGTTGGAATAGCTTCTACCCACTTAGTAACATAATCAACAACAACTAAGATATGAGTATACCCATTAGAGGAAGGAAAAGGTCTCATATAACGAAATCCCCAAACATCAAATGGTTCAATAACAAGTGAATGATTCACACGCATTTCCTGGCATCTACTAATATTACCAATTCTTTGACATTCATCACAAGATATAACAGACTTACATGCATCTTTGAAAAGAGTAGGCCAATAAAAACCGAATTGTAGTACCTTGTGTGCAGTTCTGTCTCCCGCATGGTGTCCTCCGTAAGCCTCGGAGTGACACTTACATAGAATTTGTTCTTGTTCATGCTCAGGTATACAACGTCTAATAATACCATCTACTCCTTTATATAGGTGTGGGTCATCCCAAAAGTAATGCCTTAAATCATTTTTTTTTCTATTGGCATGTGAAACCAGTTGGTATAAATTTAGCACCAATATAATTTGCATAGTCCGCATACCAAGGAGTAGTACGAGAAGCATTTATGACAACTATTTGTTCATCAGGGAAGCTATCATCAATATGTAGTGGATCATCAAGAATATTTTCTAACCTAGACAAGTTATCCTCTACTGGGTTGTCAGCTCCTTTCCTACGAGTGATATGTAGATCAAATTCTTGTAGCAATAGAACCCACCTAATGAGTCTAGGCTTAGCATCTTTCTTTTCCATAAGGTATTTAATAGCAGCATGATCGGTGTGGACAATTACTTTGGAATCAACAATGTAAGATCTGAATTTATCACAAGCAAACACGACTGCTAGAAATTCTTTTTCAGTGGTAGCATAATTTTGTTTAGCATTTTCTAAGGTTTTACTAGTATAATGGATGACATTCAATTTCTTATCAATTCTCTGTCCTAGAATAGCACCAACACCATAATCACTTGCATCACACATAATTTCAAAAGGTAGGAATCAAGTGGTTGAACAATAGGTGCAGAGATTAAGGCTTTTTTAAGTATTTCAAATGCTTCTACACAATAATCATAAAATATGAATGGAACATCTTTTTGCAGGAGATTAGTAAGAGGCCTAGAAATTTTATAGAAGTCTTTAATAAATCTCCTATATAAACCGGCATGACCAAGGAAACTTCTTATACGTTTGATATCTTTAGGACATGGCATTTTCTCAATTGCATCCACTTTAGCTTTATCAACTTCAATACCTCTTTCGGAGATTTTATGCCCCAAGACAATTGGGGGAGTCCTGGATTAGGGGGTCTCCGGACAGCCGGACTATCTCCATTGGCCGGACTGTTAGACTATGAAGATACAAGATTGAAGACTTCGTCTCGTGTCCGGATGGGACTCTACTTGGCGTGGAAGGCAAGCTAGGCAATACGTATATGGATATCTCCTCCATTGTAACCGACCTTGTGTAACCCTAACCCTCTCCGGTGTCTATATAAACTGAAGGGTTTTAGTCCGTAGGACAACAATCACAACATACAATCATACCATAGGCTAGCTTCTAGGGTTTAGCCTCTCTAATCGCGTGGTAGATCTACTCTTGTACAACCCATATCATCAATATTAATCAAGCAGGACGTAGGGTTTTACCTCCATCAAGAGGGCCCGAACCTGGGTAAAACATCGTGTCCCCTCCCTCCTGTTACCATCTGGCCTAGACGCACAGTTCGGGACCCCCTACCCGAAATCCGCCGATTTTGACACCGGCATTGGTGCTTTCATTGAGAGTTCCTCTGTGTCGTCGCCGTTAGGCTTGATGGCTCCTACTATCATCGATAGCGATGCGGTCCAGGGTGAGACTTTTCTCCCCGGACAGATCTTCGTATTCGGCGGCTTTGCACTGCAGGCTAATTCGCTTGGCCATCTGGAGCAGATTGAAAGCTAAGCCCCTGGCCATCAGGTCAGATTTGGAAGTTTGAACTACACGGCCGACATCCGCGGAGACTTGATCTTCGACGGATTCGAGCCACAGCCGGGCGCGCCGCACTGTCGCGATGGGTATGACCTAGCTCTGCCGCCAAACAGTACCCCAGAGGCCGCGCCCGCATCGGCTCCGACCCCTAGCTCAGAGCAAGCTGGCCAATCGAGGACGGGTGGTTAGACACCGCCTCAGGGGCTGCAGCCTCGACGGCGATCAAGCCAAACACTAGCATAATCCTCTGCGCAGCCCGTGACTCCAAGGTGCCGGACTCTTCTTCTAACTCCGAACCATCCGCGCCCCTACCAATCGAATCCGATTGGGCGCCGATCATGGAATTCACCGCCGTGGATATCTTTCAACACTCGCCCTTCGACGACATTCTGAATTCACTAAAGTCTCTCTCTTTGTGAGGAGAGCCCTGGCCGGACAATGGCCAACAGGATTGGGATGCGGAAGACGAAGAAATTCGACGCCCACCCACCACCCACTTCGTAGCCACTATCGAAAATTTAACCGACATGCTCGACTTCGACTCCGAAGACATCGACGGTATGGACGACGATGTAGGAGACGAACATGAGCCAGCGCCTATAGGCAATGTGAAAGGATCGAGAAGAGGTGTCTAGAGGGGGGGGGGGTGATTAGACACTAAGTGCCAAAAGTTGCAGTTTTTAATATTCTTAAGTTTAAGTGGAGTTTAAGCACAAGTATAACAAACACAATACATATCAAGCAAGCATGCAATTAGTATATGAGCAGCGAAAGTAAAGCATGCAACTTGCAAGAATGTAAAGAGAAGGGTTTGGAGTATTCAAACACAATTGGAGACACGGATGTTTTTGTCGTGGTTCCGATAGGTGCTGCTATCGTACATCCACGTCGATGGAGACTTCAACCCATGGAGGGTAACGGTTGCATGAGTCCACGGAGGGCTCCACCCAAGAAGGGTCCATGAAGGAGCAACCTTGTCCATTCCATCACGGCCGTCGCCCACGAAGGACTTGCCTCACTAGCGGCAGATCTTCATGAAGTAGGCGATCTCCTTGCCCTTACAAACTCCTTGGTTCAACTCCACAATCTTGTCGGAGGCTCCCAAGTGAAACCTAGACAATCTAGGAGACACCACTCTCCAAGAAGTAACAAATGGTGTGTTGATGATGAAGCCCTTGCTCTTGTGCTTCAAATGATAGTCTCCCCAACACTCAACTCTCTCTCACATGATTTGGATTTGGTGGAAAGAAGATTTGAGTGGAAAGCAACTTGGGAAAGGCTAGAGATCAAGATTCATATGGTTGGAATGGAATATCTTGACCTCAACACAAGTGTAGGTGATTCTCTCTCAGAAAATGTGTATTGGAAGTGTAGGTATGTTCTGATGGCTTTCTCCATGAATGAAGAGTGGGTGGAGGGGTATATATAGCCTCCACACAAAATCTAACCGTTACACACAATTTGCCAAACTCGGTGGGACCGAATGGTTAAACTCGGTCGGACCGATTCAGCAAACCTAGTGACCGTTAGGATTTTTGGTGGGACTGAGATGCAACCCGGTAGGACCGATATGGTTAGGGTTAGGACATAACGTAATCTTGGTGTGACCGATTACACAAACTCGGTGGGACCGATTTTGGTAATAAGCTAACCAGAGAGTTGGTCAGGTAAACTCGGTGGGACCGATTCGCTCATCTCGGTGAGACCGAAATGTTACAAAAGGGAAACAGAGAGTTTACATTGCAATCTCGGTGGGACCGATCGCTCATCTCGGTAAGACCGAAACGTTACAAAGGGAAACAGAGAGATTACAATCCCATCTCGGTGAGACCGAGATCCCTATCGGTGAAACCGAGATCCCTATCGGTGAAACCGATTTGCTAGGGTTCATGGCAGTGGCTATGACATCTGAAACTCGGTGACGCTGGATAGATAGAATCGGTGGGGCCAAGTTTGACTTTTGGTTTAGGTCCTATGTGGATGTGGGAAGGTAGTTGAGGGTTTTGGAGCATATCACTAAGCACTTTGAGCAAGCAAGCCATTAAGCAACACCTCATCCCCTCTTGATAGTATTGGCTTTTCCTATAGACTCAATGTGATCTTGGATCACTAAAATAGAAAATGTAGAGTCTTGATCTTGAAGCTTGAGCCAATCCTTTGTCCTTAGCATCTTGAAGGGGTTCCACATCCTCTAGTCAATGCCACTCCATTGTTGAACTTATCTGAAACATACTAGGTAAAAGTGTTAGTCCAACAAGAGATATGTTGACATTAATTACCAAAACCACCCAGGGAGCACTTGTGCTTTGAATCTCCCCCTTTTTGGTAGTTGATGACAACATACATCAAAGCTTTGGATAAAGATATAGAGAATAGCAAGTAAAGCTTTGGAAAGACATGTAACATGCATAGGCTCCCCCTACATGTATGCAATCATGTGAATATTGAATATAGGAGCATGTGAATGCGTAAACATGACAGAGTAAGCAATGTGTTACATGTATCTTGGCTATATGCATCAGAGCAAATCATGTGAATGTGAGAAATGTACCTTCATGCTCACGAGTCCTTCTTGCAAACAGTATGTACATCAGCAAGAACTTCTCATTCACATGACTGTGATGCATATACTTACCTTGTGGTCTTGAGTTGGCTTAGGATGGGATGAACCTGCGCAAACAAGGTTAAATAACACAGCTACACCTACTGACCAGAGCAAGCAAGAGAAATCACAAGAGAACCGAGACTGGGATGACATGTAGAGTGAGTACTAAGTACCACATTGGATATAGACATGTCCCCAAAGGTAAAGATATGCAATAAAATCAGAGATTTCCTTCCCTTAGATGTCTTGCTCCCGCTGATAGGGAATAGAAAATCAGAGCAACAAAAAAGAAACAACAGAGCTTGAGCTAACGCAAGCAACCAAACATGTCTTTTCCCTCTTAAAGACATGTGACATCTCTCCTCTTGAACACCAAGCATCTGGGGTCTTTGATGATATTACTTTCTCCTAGTTGAGAAACTCTCTCCCCCTGAGTATTCTCTTTTTCTCCCCCTATAGGAAGGATTAAACTTTGATGTGATCTCTCTCCCCCTTTGACATCAATTTCCAAGAAGGCCTCTTCTGGACATGTGATACAAATGGGTTGGTCCTCGAGTCACAGAGCAAAGCAGCATGTCTAATATGATGCTGGTAGAGGAAAAGAATCATTGAGTGGAGCTGGGGCAAACAGAAATTAGGAATAAGTGGCAAGTTGGTTTTCCTGTGGTGGAATCGGTGACTCCGAGTTGTGTGCTTCGGTTGCACCGAAAGATTTCGGTTGGGCCGAAGAGAACAAACCGATGTGACCGAGTTCATCAGAGTGAAACCACTTGTCACCTTAGCTCACTAGACAAGTAAGATCTCACAAGGATATGCAAGGAATTTACGGAAAGATTTGCAATGAATTGGATGCAGAAAATGCAGAACAAAAAGGAAAGAAAAGAAACTAAAAGTTCTAGATGAAGTTTTTTTGAAAGGGGAAGCAAATATGCAAATGCAAAAGCACGGAGAAACACTAGAGAACTTCATCTAGAAATGGTCGGTGACAAAGTCACCTATGTTAGAGTATGTTGACATAGGAGTCAAGTGAGAGCACTTGATCATAGGTCATACTCATCGTTTAAGGTCAAAATGGGGTTATCATTTTTCGTTTAAGCATCTTGATGTATTCACATCTTGTCGAGTTGCTTTGGCTCATGACTTGGAGTAAAGCTTCTCTAAGATGGAATAACATACCTTGGGTGGTGGTGTTGATCTTGCTCATGTAGTTGAACTTGTGTGGGTTGCTCAAGGTTGATGTAGTTCATCAAGGGTTGGGAGCACCACTTGGAGTTTGAGTTCATCTACCTACATGGGTTAGCTTTGCAAGGAAGAGCACTTGTGTATCCAAAATGACAATCATGAGACTCAACATAGAATTTGCCAAAGGATATGTTTGAATGGTTTCGTGCTTCCTTGTCTTCAACCACCATTGTGTAGAGACTTGGTGATGTAGAGATTGCTCAAGATGTGAGTGAGTTGCAATCTCATAGATTTAGATTCAAACAAGTACCTACATGGGTTAGATAACATGCAAGGTACAAATATATCCGAGACATATGAATAGCATCATAAGAGAAATATCGAGGATTAGTCATAGGCTCATGCCCCGCATGTATCAAATGGAGTTCCTACTCCAAGTTTGAAGCATCAATGATGTTCAATTCACATCTCAACCTCTCATCAAGTGGTTTAGTGAATATATCTGCCAATTGCTTATCGGTGCAAACATGCTTAAGGTTAATGTCCCCTTTTGCAACATGATCTCGAATGAAATGATGACGAACTTCAATATGCTTGGTTCGAGAATGTTGCACGGGATTGTGAGCAATCTTAATAGCACTTTCATTGTCACATAGAAATGGAACATGTTTCACATATATCCCATAATCTTTAAGAGTTTGGGTCATCCAAAGTAATTGAGCACAACATGAACCAGCAGCAATGTATTCCGCTTCGGCGGTGGATAAGGATACCGAGTTTTGTTTCTTGGAAGACCAAGACACAAGAGATCTACCAAGGAATTGATACGTACCCGAAGTGGATTTTCTATCAACCTTGTCTCCGGCATAGTCCGAATCGAAGTAGCCAACAAGATTAAAAGAGGACCTCTTGGGATACCAAATGCCAAAATTTGGTGTATGGATTAGGTATCTCACTATCCTTTTCACATCCTTAAGATGACACTCCTTAGGAGTAGCTTGATATCGTGCACACATGCACACACTTAGCATAATATCGGGACGAGAGGCACATAGATATAACAATGAACCGATCATAGAGTGATAAACCTTTTGATCAACCGGTTCACCATCTTTGGTCAAATCAAGATGTCCACTAGTAGGCATGGGTGTAGTCATACCTTTGCATTCTTGCATATTGAACTTCTTGAATAAGTCCTTGGTGTACTTCATTTGAGAGACGAAGGTACCTTCCTTAGTTTGCTTGATTTGCAAACCGAGAAAGAATTTGAGTTCACTCATCATAGACATCTCAAACTTCTCCGACATTAGCTTTCCAAACTTCTCACTAAAATGAGGGTTAGTTGAACCAAATATGATATCATAAACATAAATTTTGCACACAAATAGTTCTCCATTAACCCTTTTAGTAAAAAGAGTAGAATCAATTTTACCAATTTCAAAGCCTTTTTCAATAAGGAACTTGGTCAAGCATTTATACCACGCTCTAGGAGCTTGTTTAAGACCATAAAGGGCTTTGTGAAGTTTGTAAACATGATTAGGTTTCTTAGGATTGACGAAGCCGGGAGGTTGCTTAACATAGACTTCCTCCTCAATTTTTCCATTTAGAAAAGCACTTTCAATGTCCATTTGGTACAAGGTGATATCATGGTGATTAGCATAAGCAAGTAAGATGCGAATGGACTCAAGTCTAGCAACGGGAGCATATGTCTCACCATAGTCCATACCTTCAACTTGTGTGTAGCCTTGGGCAACGAGACGTGCTTTGTTGCGAACCACTTGTCCATCTTCATCTTGCTTGTTGCGAAACACCCATTTGGTACCAATGATGTTGTGGTTGTTGTCGGTCTTCTCGACCAATGTCCACCCTTGATTTCTCTCAAAGTTGTGTAGCTCTTCATGCATAGCGTTTATCCAGTCCGGATCCTCCAATGCTTCTTCAACCTTCATAGGTTCAATGCTAGAGATGAATGAGTAATGTTCACAAAAGTTAGCTAAACGAGTTTTAGAGAGAGTGATTCTCCCGGTTTGGATATCATTGTAGATTTGCTCGACGGGATGATCTTTGGCAATTCTTGCTCAAACTCGTGAAAGCTTTTGCTTAGGTCGGGGTGGAACATCCTCTTCATCTTCTTCTTCTTCTTGGCCTTCTTCATTGTTGACGTTGTCGTTCTCTTGTCATGGTGGAGAAGGAGGTTGTTGATGTTCATCTTGGTGCGCTTCCTCGTTTTCTTCATCATGCCGTGTCCCACTTGTGGATGCTTCCGTATCAACTCTTGGTTCACCTTGTCGTGAGGTAGAAGCTTCCACTGGGACGGACGAGGTACTCTCCTTCACTTCCGTTGGACGAATCTTGCCAATGGACAAGTCTTGAATTGCTTCCGAAGGGTCTTTGTCTCCTACATCAATTGGAAATTGCTCTACTTGCGAGCCGTTAGATTCATCAAACTTCACATCTACCGTCTCTTCAACCTTTCGGGTGAAATTGTTGTAGACACGGTAAGTGTGAGAGTTTGAGCCATAACCAAGTACGAAACCTTCATGAGATTTAGTAGCAAATTTAGAATGACGATGCTTATCAAGAATGTAACACTTTGAGCCGAATACTCGAAAGTATCCAACTTGGGGTTTGTTACCGGTGAGGAGCTCGTATGCCGTCTTGCCAAGTAGCTTGTGAAGATACAAGCGATCTGTTGCATGACAAGCTGTCTCAACCGCTTCCGCCCAAAAGTGCTTTGGCGTTTTGTACTCATCAAGCATCGTTCTTGCCATCTCGATAAGAGTCCGGTTCTTCCTCTCAACAACTCCATTTTGTTGAGGTGTGTACGTAGATGAGAACTCATGTGAAATCCCTTCTTCGTCAAGAAAGGTGTCCACATTTGTGTTCTTGAACTCCGTTCCGTTGTCGCTCCGAACCTTCTTGATCTTCATGTCAAACTGATTTTGGGCCTTCCTAGCGAAGTTTTTGAAGATCTTTTGGACCTGCGATTTGTCATCTAGAAATAACACCCACGTAAATCTTGAAAAATCATCAACTATGACTAGACCAAATGAGTTACCACCGAGACTCTTGTAGGCATTTGGACCAAAGAGATCCATGTGAAGTAGCTCGAGTGGTCTTCTTGTGGTCATGATGTTCTTCGCGTGTGACTTCCTCCAACTTGTTTCCCTGCTTGAAAAGCACTACAAAGTCTATCCTTGTCAAATATGACATCTTTTATTCCAAGGATGTGATCACCTTTAATAAGCATATCAAGATTTCGCATACCAACATGACCTAGTCTTCTATGCCACAACCAGCCTTTAGAAGATTTGGTAATTAAGCAAGTTCTAGGTTGAGCCTTTTTAGTGAAATCAACAATGTAAAGATCTCCTCTACGTATACCGGTAAAGACCATTTTATGATTGTCTCTACGAAACACTTGGCAATGTACTTCAGTGAATAAGACATTGAAACCGAAATCCGCAAGTCTAGAAACTGAATGTAAATTGTATCCACGGGATTCAACGAGCATGACATTTTGTATGGAGCTATCATGTGAGATGGCCACCTTACCAAGGCCAACCACCTTACCCTTTGAATTATCACCAAAAGTGACATATTTTCAAGGGCCGTCGCTTTCAGCAAGCTCACGGAACATATCTTTATCTCCGGTCATATGATCAGTACATCCACTATCAAGGACCCATTCCTTTCCTCCAGCCATGTAGCTGCGAAGATTTTCCATAAGATCAAAATGCCTCATTGCATCATCAAGATCATAGTCACTATCATCATCTTCATCATAGTATCCATGTTCAACATCATCTTGTGATTGATCAATTCCTAGAGAGCGTAATTCATTAGATAAATGATCATCACAATGATTACCTTTATGAATTCTAATAGCTTCAGATATGATATCGCTAATGATTCCAACATTTCATTTAGCACGCATGAGATTGGTAATCTCAAATAGACAATCACCAAAGCTAGGATCATTGGAGTTCATCTTACTCAAGGGAATAGACTTATGGAGAATTTCGTCTAAATTTTTGAAGGAATAATCTGGAAATCATTCCTCAAGAAATCTCCATATGATGTAAGCACACTTGAGAGTAGGCAAACATCTAATCAAGTTTCTAGGTAAGCCTCTAATGATGAGCTCAACAGTTCTAAGATTGCGAATCATGTCAATTGATTCATCAAGGGTAGGATGCATGGGATGAACATGAGGTGCACAAGGGCTAGCAATATACTTGTTCAAGTGATATTCATTGAAAATCTCAAGCATTTCATTTTTCCACTCATGAAAATACTCTCCATCAAGAATAGGCACTCTATGTCTAAGACTCCCCAAAGTAGACATATCCATCTTCCTCCAATGGTGTTTAAACCAAGGCAATGGAGACCAATGCTCTGATACCAATTGAAAGGATCGAGAAGAGGTTTCTAGAGGGGGGTGATTAGACACTAAGTGCCAAAAGTTGCAGTTTTTAATATTCTTAAGTTTAAGTGGGGTTTAAGCACAAGTTTAACAAACATAATACATATCAAGCAAGCATGCACTGAGTATATGATCAGCGGAAAGTAAAGCATGCAACTTGCAAGAATGTAAAGAGAAGGGTTTGGAGTATTCAAACGCAATTGGAGACACGGATGTTTTTGTCGTGGTTCCGATAGGTGGTGCTATCGTACATCCACGTTGATGGAGACTTCAACCCACGGAGGGTAACGGTTGCGCGAGTCCACGGAGGGCTCCACCCACGAAGGGTCCACGAAGAAGCAACCTTGTCTATTCCATCACGGCCGTCGCCCACGAAGGACTTGCCTCACTAGCGGTAGATCTTCACGAAGTAGGCGATCTCCTTGCCCTTACAAACTCCTTGGTTCAACTCCACAATCTTGCCGGAGGCTCCCAAGTGACACCTAGCCAATCTAGGAGACACCACTCTCCAAGAAGTAACAAATGGTGTGTTGATGATGGAGCCCTTGCTCTTGTGCTTCAAATGATAGTCTCCCCAACACTCAACTCTCTCTCACATGATTTGGATTTGGTGGAAAGAAGATTTGAGTGGAAAGCAACTTGGGAAAGGCTAGAGATCAAGATTCATATGGTTGGAATGGAATATCTTGACCTCAACACAAGTGTAGGTGGTTCTCTCTCAGAAAATGTGTATTGGAAGTGTAGGTATGTTCTGATGGCTTTCTCCATGAATGAAGAGTGGGTGGAGGGGTATATATAGCCTCCACACAAAATCTAACCGTTACACACAATTTGCCAAACTCGGTGGGACCAAATGGTTAAACTCGGTCATGCCGATTCAGCAAACCTAGTGACCGTTAGGATTTTTGGTGGGACTGAGATGCAACCCGGTAGGACCGATATGGTTAGGGTTAGGGCATAACGTAATCTTGGTGTGACCGATTACACAAACTCGGTGGGACCGATTTTGGTAATAAGCTAACCAGAGAGTTGGTCAGGTAAACTCGGTGGGACCGATTCGCTCATCTCGGTGAGACCGAAATGTTACAAAAGGGAAACAGAGAGTTTACATTGCAATCTCGGTGGGACCGATCGCTCATCTCGGTAAGATTGAAACGTTACGAAGGGAAACAGAGAGATTACAATCCCATCTCGGTGAGACCGAGATCCCTATCGGTGAAACCGATTTGCTAGGGTTCGTGGCAGTGGCTATGACATCTGAAACTCGATGACGCTGGATAGATAGAATTGGTGGGGCCGAGTTTGACTTTTGGATTAGGTCCTATGTGGATGTGGGAAGGTAGTTGAGGGTTTTGGAGCATATCACTAAGCACTTTGAGCAAGCAAGCCATTAAGCAACACCTCATCCCCTCTTGATAGTATTGGCTTTTCCTATAGACTCAATGTGATCTTGGATCACTAAAATAGAAAATGTAGAGTCTTGATCTTGAAGCTTGAGCCAATCCTTTGTCCTTAGCATCTTGAAGGGGTTCCACATCCTCTAGTCAATGCCACTCCATTGTTGAACTTATCTGAAACATACTAGGTAAAAGTGTTAGTCCAACAAGAGATATGTTGACATTAATTACCAAAACCACCCAGGGAGCACTTTTGCTTTCGCAATGGCGATGAGATAGCGGAGGATGACCCCTCCAAGAAGCAACCCAAGCACCGACGTCAGCGGCGCTGCTCTAAGTCCCGCCAAAGCAAAAGTGGTGATACCGGCATAGGAGATAATAACACTCCAGATAACGCCAAAGACAACAACAATCCCCTCCAGCAAGATTTAGAGCGGGAGGATGAAGGAGCCAGCTCTCCTGAGAGAGCGGCAGACGGAGAGAAGGAGGATGGCAATTACATCCCCCCTCCGAAGACGAGGCAAGCCTCGGCGATGATGAATTCGCCGTACCAGAGGATCCCGTCGAACAAGAGCGCTTCAAGCGTCGGCTTATGGCCATGACAAATAGCCTGAAGAGAAAGCAGCAGCAGCTTCAAGCTGATCAAGATCTGCTAGCTGACAAATGGACTGAAGTCCTCACGGCCGAGGAATATAAACTCGAGCGCCCCTCCAAGAGCTACCCAAGGCGCAGATTACTACCCCGACTGGAGGAAAAAGCGTATGATACGGCTGGTCGACCACCTCATGGCTGCGATAGAGAGGCATTCCTGCCAAAAGCTCAGCCTCCACCCCAACGCCATTCAAATAAAAAGGCATGTGGAGATACGCCAGACCTGTGAGACATATTGGAGGACAAGGCAAAGCATTCAAGATCAATCTACGGATCACGAGGGCGCACCACTCTGCGAGACAACAAACGTCACGCCGGATACAATAAAAGCAAATCCGGCCGGGCCGAACAGAGCGGGCAAGACCCATTCGAGCTGCGTCGAGATATAGCCCAATACAGAGGCGCCGAACACCCCCTATGCTTCACAGACGAAGTAATGGAACATCAATTCCCAAAAGGTTTCAAACCTATAAACATTGAATCATACGATGGCACAACAGATCCCGCAGTATGGATTGAGGATTTTCTCCTCCACATCCACATGGCCCGCGGCGATGACTTACACGCCATCAAATACCTCCCACTAAAGCTCAAAGGACCAGCGCAGCATTGGCTTAACAACTTGCCAGCGGACTCCATTAGCTGTTGGGAAGATCTGGAAGCCACATTCCTCGACAAGTTTCAAGGCACTTATGTGCGACCACCAGACGCCGATGATTTAAGTCACATAATTCAGCAGCCAGAAGAGTCGGCCAGGCATTCTGGACTCGGTTCCTTACAAATAAAAATCAAATCGTCGACTGTCCGGATGCAGAAGCCTTAGCGGCTTTCAAACACAATATCCGAGACGAGTGGCTAGCCCGGCACCTTGGTCAGGAAAAGCCGAAATCTATCGCAGCTCACACGACGCTCATGACCCACTTTTGTGTGGGAGAAGACAGCTGGCTGGCTCGCAGTAATAACATATCAAAGAACCATGGTACCTCAGACACCAAGGACGGCAATAGCAGGTCACGTCGCAACAAGCATAAGCGCCGCATTACCAGCGAAAATACTGAGGATACGGCAGTCAATGCTGGATTCAAAGGCTCTAAACCCGGTCAGCGGAAAAAGCCATTCAAACAAAATACGCCGGGTCCGTCCAGCTTGGACCGTATACTCGATCGCTCGTGTCAAATACACGGCACCCCAGACAAGCCAGCCAATCACACCAACAGGGATTGTTGGGTGTTCAAGCAGGCCGGCAAGTTAATTGCCGAAAACAAGGACAAGGGGCCGCATAGCGATGACGAGGAGGAACCCTGGCAGCCGCACACTGGAGGACAGAAGAGGTTTCCCCCGCAAGTGCGGACGATGAACATGATATACGCAAACCACATCCCCAAGAGGGAGCGGAAGCGTGCGCTCAGGGACGTATATGCGTTGGAGCCAGTCACCCCAAAGTTCAACCCTTGGTCCTCCTGCCCGATCACCTTCGATCGCAGGGACCACCCCACTAGTATCCGTCATGGCGGATTTGCCGCAATGATCCTAGACCCAATCATCGATGGATTTCACCTCACTCGAGTCCTTATGGACGGCGATAGCAGCCTGAACCTGCTTTATCAGGACACAGTGCGCAAAATGGGTATAGACCCCTCAAGGATCAAACCCACAAAAACGACCTTTAAGGGCGTCATTCCAGGCGTAGAGTCCCATTGCACAGGCTCAATTACATTGGAAGTGGTCTTCGGATCCCCGGATAACTTCCGAAGCGAAGAGTTAATCTTCAATATAGTCCCGTTCCGTAGTTGTTATCACGCGCTGCTCGGGCGAACCGCATTTGCTAGATTCAATGCAGTACCGCATTATGCATACCTCAAGCTCAAGATGCCAGGATCTCGCGGAGTTATTACAGTCAATGGAAACAAAGAGCGCTCTCTCCGAACAGAGGAGCACACCGCGGCCCTCGCAGCAGAAGCGCAAAGCAGCCTCTCAAGGCAATCAACCAGTTCGGCGTTTCAAAGCCCGGACACCTTCAAGCGCGCTCGGGGTAATCGGCAAATAGACCGCCTGGTGCGGTCTGAGCTTGCGTAGCAATACGGCGGCCACCCCAATCCCAGCCCAACGGCGAAACTCGTGCCACGCGTACATAACTATGCATTAAAAATACCATGGGCACAGGTGGGGAGGGGGGCACAACTGCGGCACGCCCCAAGACGCGACTTGAACCGCACTAGGGTCTTCCCGTTTGGTTATTTTTCTTTTTCTTTCAGGACCTTAATCTCTGGAAACACTGTCCGGCAGCACTATTGCCGAACACATGATGCGGCAACCAAGGAGGCAGACAGCTACGTTATAGCACAGAATTCCCAGGTTGATTTCAGTAACGAGCGAAATATTCGATTTCATATCATTCCTCAGCTTTCCCTTGGGAGGTACATAGTCCTACTCTTTTCTTATCGCACTATCTGTATCACACTGCTTCAACGCAATTTTCCAATAAACAATGCATGACATTATGACTATTATTGCATTCTTGTTTTATATATATATGTGTGTGTGTGTGTGTGTGTGTTCACTAATGACGCCTTGCAACCATACAATTTGGTATGGCCAATACACCAGGGGCTTACGTACCCCACAATGCGGTGTGAAAAGTCCGAACACATTCACAAGTGCAGCACCCCGAACTCATAGCATTATATGCATCAGCTCCGAATTATGTCTTTGGTCAAATGTTGGGTTTGCCCGGCTCCTATGTTTTGGTACCTTACGTTCCGCTCTATCGGCTAAGGTAGCACTAGGAGAACTACTGTGATTGTGCCCCGGTTCTGCCGGGCTGAGCACCTCAGTAGAGAAAGCTAAAACTGACTGTCATGATAAGGCGAGAGACTGGTCACTGTTCGCCGAGGTTTTTCGAGTCCCTAAAGACTTATGCCGCTTAGGGCGAAGGGCCGGCCCTGTCCAGCTTACAGGCGTGTATCGCGCCCCATATTCGGCCTTCCGAATACCAGGGGCTTCGCCGAAATTTAAAATTATAGAATTCTATGGCTAAGTGAGAGTGATAAAGCATTATTAGTCCGATTGCCTTGTTTGTTGTGCTGAGCACCTCCCTCGAAGGACCCAAACATGGGAACAAGAGTGCTCAGGTTTATCCCGAACACCCCAGCACTCGTGGCATGGGGGCAGAAGCCGAGGACTAGCCATCTCTCAGATTGGATAAACAGCCAAACAGAAGGTAATATTTTAAATTCCAACAAGCGTTGCATACCGCATATGAAACAAGTTTTCATACATACAGGATAAAACGAGCAAGTCTCATTCAAATATTACATCTTTTGAGCACTCATCCACGATAAGACGGGCACCCGGCAAAACACCCGCGTAGTACATCTCGGGGTGGCGGTGCTCCTTGCCCTCCGGCGGCCCCTCCTTGATCAGCTTCACGGCGTCCAGCTTAACCCACTGCATTTTTACACGGGCGAAAGCCCGGCGTGCACCTTCAATGCAGACGGATCGCTTGACGACCTCCAACCGTGGGCAGGCATCCACAAGCCGCCTCACCAGGCTGAAGAAGCTGTTCGGAAGGGCGTCGCCAGGCCACAGCCGGACTATAAAGCCCTTCATGGCATGATCGGCCGCCTTATGTAGCTCGACCATCTGCTTCAGCTGGTCGCTCATCGGCACCGGATGTTCGGCCTCAGCATACTGAGACCAGAACAGCTTCTTCGTCGAGCTTCTGTCCTCGGCCTGGTAAAATTGTGCGGCATCGGACACACTGTGGGGAAAATCTGCGAATGCTCCTGAAGAACTCCGGATCCGGGTAAGTAATCGGTAATGTACTTTTACATTCTTGCTTTGCATATAGAAAGCCTTACCCGCCGCTATCTTCTTCATCGCGTCGATCTCCTAAAGGGACTTCTGGGCCTCGGCCTCGGCACTCTTTGCGCTCTCACGGGCCGCGGCAAGCTCAGACTCTCGCGTCTTCAAGTCAAGCTCCAACGCCTTGTGCTTCGTCACGAGAGCCTGGAGCTCTTGCTGCACCTCGCCCACCCGAGCCTCGTGCTTTTCTCGCTCGGTGCGCTCCTTGGCCGCTATATCTTCGGCCTTGGTCAGCGCTTGCTTCAGGGTTGCCACCTCAGTCGTGGCCCTGGTGAACATACAATGATCCTGTCATTTTGCAATCACGTCCTTTTTTTATATATACATATCTATAGCCGGGGTATTACTTACCCTTGTTCTCCTCGAGCTGCCTCTTGGCAAGGCCGAGCTCCTTCTTGGACCCCTCGAGGTCCTGCTTCAGTACGGCGACCTCCGCAGTTAGTGCGGCGGACGCCAGCAGCGAAGCCTGCATATGCATATTGACATACTTATATTAGACTCCTGCAATATTATTTGATCCTCTGTTCGGCTTTTCTTTGTGAACACCGAACAAAGCATCAGGGGCTACTGTCTATGCGGTAATATTTCTACTACATTTTAAAACACTTACCTCAAAGCCTGTTAGAAGGCTGGCACAGGCTTCAGTCAATCCGCTCTTGGTGGACTGAACCTTCTGGATCACCGCACTCATAATAGTGCGGTGCTCCTCGTCGATGGAAGCGCTGCGAAGCGCTTCCAGCAGATTGTCCGTTGCCTCTGGATGGACAGAGGTCACCGGCACAGGAGTCTGGCCCCTCTTAGAAGGAGACCGCCTGCCTGATCCCGGAACCACTGGAGGGTCCGGCACGGTGTTCGGCTGAGAGCCGAACTCGGTGCTCTCAGGGGCTCCATCCCCGCGGCTCCCGAAGTCCGGAAGGTCGCCTTGATGTGCCTCCAGGACTGTCTCCCCTCGATCCGGTGCCTCTTGAGACAACACCTCGGCGTCGTCGGCAGGATGAGGGGAGGTGGCGGTCGGGACTGGATTGCTATCCATGTCCAACAAGCCCAGGGAGCCGTCCGATGATACCTCGATATTGGCTCGTGGCGGCCTGCGTAATTATGTTCGGCGATTAGGGAAAGCAGTGCGACAAAGGAATCCTATGGGTTACTTTGGTATCTGAATACTTACGATCTCCCCGGGGGCTTGGTCCTGGGCAACCACTCGTCTTCGCCTTCGTCGGCGGCGGTGGAGCTGTCCGGAAGTAGAGTCCTTCCCTTCCTTGACCCTTCGCCCCCCCCCCAACTGGGGCGGCCTTCCTCTTTCTGTCTCCCCTAGTCGGTGGGGGAGCATCTTCTTCTTCTTCTTCCTCGTCTTCGGGGGAAGAGTGCACCGCAGAGTTATCGAACGATGAGTCCGATGATGCCTGGCATCGGGAACTCTTTCGAGCTCCCTTGGCCTTCTTGGTCTTCTTCGGCACCTTATAAGTGGCCGGAGTCAACATCTTCGCCAGAAGAGCATCGGCGGGGCCTTCGGGAAAAGGAGCCGGGTAGTCGATCTGTCCGGCCATCTTCTGCCAGTCCTGTCAAAGTTACCGGAGTTTAGATCCTGCATAGAGTCAATCTATATAAAAAATAAGTATCCTGTGGAAGGAAAAGCACCTTACCGCACTGGCTTGGCGCTTCACGCTGAATCCGCGTTCCTCAGTAATGGGGGGAGGGACCTCGGCACTTTTGAACAGCACCCTCCAGGCGTCTTCATGAGTCGTGTCGAAGAGCCTGTTCAGAGTTCGGTGCTGCGCCGGATTGAACTCCCACAAGGTGAACTCTCGTTGTTGGCACGGGAGTATCCGGCGGATGAGCATAACCTAGACTATGTTGACAAGCTTGAGCTTCTTGTCCAACATGTTTTGAATACATGTTTGGAGTCCAGTCAGCTCCTTCGAACTACCCCAGGACAGGCCCTTCTCTTTCCAGGAGGTGAGCCACGTGGGGATGCCAGATCGGAACTCGGGGCCGCTGCCCATGCAGGGTCGCGCGGCTCGGTGATATAGAACCACCCCGATTGCCTCCCCTTTATGGTCTCCACAAAGGATCCCTCGAGCCATGTTATGTTGGGCATTTTGCCCACCATGGCGCCTCCGCACTCCGCCTGGCGGCCGCCCACCACCTTCGGCTTGACATTGAAGGTCTTCAGCCATAAGTCGAAGTGGGGCTTGATAAAGAGGAAGGCCTCGCACACGACGATAAACGCCGAGATGTTGAGGACGAAGTTCGGGGCCAGATCGTGGAAATCCAGGACGTAATAGAACATGAGCCCCCGGACGAAGGGATGGAGAGGGAATCCCAGTCTGCAGAGGAAATGGGTGAGGAATACTACCCTCTCATGGGGCCTGGGGGTGGGGATGAGCTGCCCCTCATCTGGGAGCCGATACGCGATGTCGTCGGGCAGGTATCCGGCTCTCCTTAGTTTCTTGATGTCTCCCTCCGTGACAGAGGAGACCATCCACTTGCCTCCCGCTCCGGACATGATTGGAGAAGGTCGAGGTGGAAAGTGCGGACTTGGGCACTAGAGCTCGAGTGTGCGAAAACGGATGAGCAAAGGAGGAAGAAGGCATGGATAGAAAGGTGGATCCTTATCCCTTTATATGGACGGACGAAACTAAGCATCCCCACTTGCCTGGTAAAACTCGCTTATCCCCCAAGCGCTGCGATTGATGGCGCGGTTGGGTTACCCATGCCCGTATTGATGAGAATCCCGTAATAAGGGGACACGATCTCTGCTTTGACAAGACGTGTCGAAAAACTGCCTCGTGTTATGTGCGGGGCGGGTTAAAAGGAACGGTTCGAATAATCACCAGGCCATGACATAACGTCATGCTACCAAAACAAGCCAGCAAGTTAGATATGCGAAAATATTATTCTCTCTGCGGTGGAATGTGGAACTTAATTTGCAGGGTCGGACACTATCCTCGTTTTCAAGTTCTTCTGTGATGTATTCGGAGAAGGAACCCGCCTTGCAATGCCGAAGACAATACTGCACGGCGGGATCATCGTCATTGAAGCCTGGTTCAGGGGCTACTGAGGGAGTCCTGGATTAGGGGGTCTCCGGACAGCCGGACTATCTCCATTGGCCGGACTGTTAGACTATGAAGATACAAGATTGAAGACTTCGTCTCGTGTCCGGATGGGACTCTACTTGGCGTGGAAGGCAAGCTAGGCAATACATATATGGATATCTCCTCCTTTGTAACCGACCTTGTGTAACCCTAACACTCTCGTCTATATAAACTGAAGGGTTTTAGTCCGTAGGACAACAATCACAACATACAATCATACCATAGGCTAGCTTCCAGGGTTTAGCCTCTCTGATCTCATGGTAGATCTACTCTTGTACAACCCATATCATCAATATTAATCAAGTAGGACGTAGGGTTTTACCTCCATCAAGAGGGCCCGAACCTGGGTAGAACATCGTGTCCCCTACCTCCTGTTACCATCCGGCCTAGACACACAGTTCGGGACCCCCTACCCGAGATCCACCGGTTTTGACACCGACAACAATACTTTCATTAAATATAAAGTGGCACCTCTCCCAATTCAAGACAAGACTAGTTTCTTCACATCTCTACAAAACTCGATCAAGGTTGCTTAAGCAATCATTAAAAGAAGTTCTATAAACGGAAAAATCATCGATGAAAAGCTCAACAATTTTTCAAAAAGTCAGAGAATATAGCAGTCATACATCTTTGAAAAGTAGCAGGTGCATTGCATAAACCAAAAGGCATTCATCTATAAGCAAAGATACCAAAAGGGCATGCAAAAGTAGTTTTTTCTTGATCCTCTTGTGACATAGGTATTTGGGAGAAACGAGAGTATCAATCTAGAAAGAAAAAAATGTGTATGTTTTGATAGTATTTCTAGAATTTGATCAATGAATGGCAAAGGATAATGATTTTTCCTAGTAGCCTTGTTTAGTTTTCTAAAATCAATTACCATCCTATAACCTGTTACAATTCTTTGTGGGATAAGTTCATTTTTATCATTAGGGACAACAGTAATACCTCCCTTCTTAGGGACACAATGAACATGACTTACCCATCTACTATCAGCTATATGATATATTATACCCACTTTTAGAAGCTTTAATATTTTGTTTCTTACCAATTCCTTCATCCTGAGATTTAATCGTCGCTAGTGATCAGCGACTGGCTTAGCATCAGGCTCCATATTAATCTTGTGTTGACATAGAGTGGGACTAATGACCTTAAGATTACCATGAGTATATCCAATAGCGGCACAGTGCTTCTCTAGAGTTTTCAATAATCTCTTTTCTTCGTGCTCTGAAAGGTTAGCACTAACAATAACATGATATATTTTCTTTTCATCACGATAAGCATATTTCAAAGTATCAGGTAATTGTTTAATCTCAAACACAGGATCACTCCTGGGTGGAAGAGGATCTCCAGGAGTATCAATAGGCAAATTGTGTTTGAAAATATGCATTTGTTTAAAGAATATTTCATCTATTTCGTTTCTTTCATTCATGTGCATGTCATTTTCACGGTCTAGTAAATATTGTTCTAATGGTTCAGTAGGAGGCATGACAATAGAAGCAAGACTGATAATTTCATCTTTACTAGATAATTCTTTATCACGAGGTTGTCTATGGAATTTAGAGAAATTAAATTCATGAGACACATCACCAAAATTTAAACTAACATTTTCTTTTGTGCAGTCTATCTTAGCATTGACCGTATCCAGGAAAGGTCTACCAAATATAATGGGACAAAAATTAGCTTGCGGGGAACCAAGAACTAGAAAATCAGTAGGGCATTTTATTTTCCCACACAAGACTTGAACATCTCTAACAATCCCAAGTGGTGTGTGATACGTCTCCAACAATCTATAATTTTTTATAGTTCCTGTAAGTGCATCTAGTGCCACCCCTAGTGGGTTTTGGAGTATTGACGACAAACCTGGTTGAGGGACTAATGTGTTTGTGAGAATTGCAGGATAACAGAGGTAGTAGTCCCTCATTGATTTGGTTTACCTACCGGAGATGACCCCTAAAAATTTATGAAGACATTGAAGACAAAGGTGGTATGTGAAGGTATTCACATTGAAGACTATGACAAGAGAAGACATCGCGTGAAGACTACGGAGCGCGAAGACTTAGTTGTTTTGTTGTTTCATTTTCTTCTTTGTTGAGTCATAGGAACCACTGTACTGTTAAGTGGGCTCCAAGTGAACCAGTCAGAATGACTGAAGTGATGCTTAACCAAAATCCTATGTCTTCGAGCGAAGACATTGAGAGCAAATCTTATCCAGAGCTGGATAAGTCACCTTTGCTTGTAGCTCAAGTAAATTTGCCATGTGTGTTTGAAATCTGACCATTGGAACACGTGTCAGTTCCTTAGTGACCCAGGGTTATTTCGGACAAATTAGGTCGGGTTGCTTAGTGGCTATTAATAGCCCACCCCTTACACCATAAATTGGTTGGATGCTCGGAGTTAGTGCACGGCTTTTGTCGTTTGAGAGCAACCCACCTCGAAGCCTTTGAGAGAGAAATCCTTGTGAGGACAAAGCCCTAAACACCCAGAGCCAAAGAGTGTTAGGCATCACTGAAGTCTTCCTATCTGTGCGATCTGAAGACTTATGACACTTGAGGACTGTGAATCCTCCAGCCGGTTAGGCGTCGCGTTCTGAGCATCCAAGAGTCATTGTGGATCGCCGGTGAATGAAGTCTGTGAAGGTTTGGAAGTCTACCTTGAAGACTTACCAGAGTGATTGGGCGAGGACAGGGTGTCCTTAGCTCAAGGGGAATAAGGTGAAGATGTGGTCTTCTGAGTTGAATCTCAGCCTCCCTAACCAGACGTACAGTTGTCACAACAACTGGAACTGGTCCAACAAATCATTGTCTTCAATGAGCTACTGGTTCTATCCTTCCCATCTCCTTATTTGCAGTTGGTCCTTGTGAAGTCATTGCCTGTTTGCATTATCTTTTGTCTTCACTGAGTAACTGCTTGTTCTGATTGGCTTCATACTATCTTCCATCCTGATCCATACTGCCTAGCTGCTATTAGTCTTTGTGCTTTCATTGAATACTTGACTATGGCTTGTCTAGTGTAGTCTACCTTCCGCTGCATGGTAATATGTTTATTTCTAACGTTTGTCTTAGAAACTTCCATGTTTTGAAGACTTCCTTAAAAATCGCCTATTCACCCCCCTCTAGTCGATCACTAGCACTTTCAGTTCCATACTGTTATATTATCATTCTTGGATGTTTTACAATCATTTTATAGCAACTTTATATCATTTTTGGGACTAACCTATTGACACAGTGCCCAGTGCCAGTTGTTGATTTTTTGCTTGTTTTTTACTTCATAGAAAATCAGTACCAAACGGAGTACAAACGCAGCGAAACTTTTTGGAGATTTTTTCTCGACCAGAAGAAACCTGTTGGGCTTTGAGGGGAGCACAACGCACTAGGGCACACCTGGGGGGCCAGGCGCCCCCAGGTGGGTTGTGCCCACCTCGGTGGCCTCCCGCATCGCCTCTTCACCCTATAAATCCCCAAATATTCCAAAACCTTAGGGGAGTCGACGAAACACAATTCCAGTCGACGCAAGTTCCAGAACCACGAGATCCAATCTAAACACCATCACGGAGCGGTTCATCATCCTCATTGGTGCTTCTCCGATGATGCGTGAGTAGTTCATCATAGACCTACCGGTCTGTAGGCAGTAGCTAGATGGCTTACTCTCTCTCTCTCTCTCTCTCTCTCTCTCTCTCTCTCTCTTTTGATTCTCAATACAATGGTATCTTGGAGATCTATTTGATGTAACACTTTTTGCGGCGTGTTTGTTAGGATCCGATGAACTTTGAGTTTATGATCAGATCTTTATATCCATGAAAGTTAGTTGAGTCTTCTTTTGATCTCTTATATGCATGATTATTTATAACCTTGTATTTCTTCTTCGAATCTTTGGTTTAGTTAGGCCAACTAGATCGATTTTTCTTGCCATAGGAAGAGGTGCTTTGTGATGGGTTCGATCGTGTGGTGTTCCTTCCCAGTGACAGAAGGGGCAGCAAGACACATATGTAGGGATAACAAGATGTGGTATATTCCCACATGAATAGATCTTGTCTACATCATGTCATCATTCTTATTGCATTACTCCGTTTCTCCATGAACTTAATACACTAGATGCATGTTGGATAGCAGTCGATGCATGGAGTAATAGTAGTAGATGCAGGCAGGAGTCGGTCTACTAATTTGGAATTGATGCCTATACATTGATCATTGCTTGGATATCATCATAATTATTTGAGGTTCTATCAAGTGCCCAATAGTAATTTATTCGGGTTGCAAGTATTTGTTCTTTGTGTGCAAGTACTATTTACATAGTGTTTCTTAGTTCTCCTACTGCATTGATACCTTGGTTTCAAAACTGAGGGAAATACCTATCGTAGCTGTGCTGCATCATCCCTTCCTCTTTGGAGAAATACCAACGAAGTTCATGCGACATCAAAAGGAATTTCTGGCGCCGTTGCCGGGGAGACATCATCAACATCTATCAAGTTCCTAATCAAAAATCACATTTCCTTGAAATTTACATTATTTTCCATTTGCCTCTCGTTTTCATCTCCCCCACTTCACAAAAATTTGCCGTTTTATTTGCCCTCTTTTTTGTTCGCCGTTTTCTAGTCAAATTTATTTTTTCTTGAAATCTTGTTTGCGTAGTTGCGATGTCCCACAAGTATAGGGGATCAATTGTAGCCTCTTTTGATAAGTAAGAGTGTCGAACCCAACGACGAGCTAAAGGTAGAACAAATATTTCCTCAAGTTCAATCGACCACCGATACAACTCTACGCACGCTTAACGTTCGCTTTACCTAGAACAAGTATGAAACAAGAAGTACTTTGTAGGTTTAAAGGGATAGGTTTGCAAGAATATAAAGAGCACATAAATAAAAACTAGGGGATGGTTTAGGTAAATAAGCAATAAAGTTAGTATAGCGAGTGTGGAAAAGTGGTGGAAGGATTTTCGAAATTGTCCCTAAGCAATTGACTACTTTACTAGACCGATAGCAAGTTTTATGTGGGAGAGGCCACTGCTAGCATGTCATCCCTGAATTGGAATTCTATGCACTTATGATTGGAACTATTAGCAAGCATCCTCAACTACTAACGTTCATTAAGGTAAAACCCAACCATATCATTAAGATATATTGGCCCCCCTTCAATCCCGTATGCATCAATTTCTATGCTAGGTTGAAGCTTCTGTCACTCTTGCCCTCCAATACATAGTCCTATCAACATACAACTAACCCTATGGTGTGATCCACGCGCACGCTCATATGATGGGAACCAAAGGACAGCAACATAACCACAAGCAAATGAAACCAATCATCGCAATCCACCAATTACCGATAGGACAACGAAAATCTACTCAGACATCATAGGATGGCAACACATCATTGGATAATAATCTGAAGCATAAAGCACCATGTTCAAGTAGAGGGTACAACGGGTTGTGGGAGATTAGACCGCTGTAGATAGATGGGGGAAGGTGATGAAGATGTTGGTCAAGATGACAGAGGTGTTGGTGTAGATCATCGTCACACGATGATGGCCCCGGCGGCGTTCCGGCGCCACCGGGAGAGAGTGGGAGAGGGCCCCCCCTTCTTCTTCTTCTTCTTTGACCTTCTCCTTAGATGGGACAAGGGTTTCCCCTCTGGTCCATGTCTTCCATGGCGGCAGAGGGGCGAGAGCCCCTCCGAAATTGGATCTGTCTCTCTATCTCTCTCTGTTTCCGCGTTTTTGATTCTGGCCTTTCACCGTTTCTTATATTCCCGAAGATCCGTAACTCTGATTGGGCTGAAATTTTAACACGATTTGTATCCGGATATTGGCTTTCTTGCGGCAAAAGAAGCGCACCAACCGCCTTAAGGAGTGGACATGAGGGTCAGGGGCGCGCCCACCCCCTAGGGCACGCCCCCCTGCTTCGTGGCCCACTCGGGCATCGTCTCACGTTGATTCTTCTTCCCAAAAATCACATATATTCCAAAAAAATCTCTGTAAGTTTTTATCCCCTTTGAACTCTGTTTGATATGGATTTTCTGCAAAACAAAAAACATGCAATAAACATGAACTGGCACATGGCACTGGATCAATATGTTAGTCCTAAAAATAGTATAAAAGTTGCCAAAAGTATATGAAAGTTGTATAATATTAGCATCGAACAATCAAAAATTGTAGATACGACGGAGACGTATCAAATACCAAGTTGTGTGACTTTTCCAATACCAATAATAATGATTTTATTAGCACTCTGATTGCTCCTCCCACCACTAGTCCGGAGTTTTGTGACATTAATGCCACTTTGTTGAATCTTGTCATGAAAAATCAATTTTCTGGTACTCCTAATGAGGATGTCGCGTCCCATATTAATACATCCGTAGAATTATGCGATATGCAGAAGATACAAGATGTGGAGAATGATATTGTGTAGTTGAAATTATTTCCTTTCTCTTTGCGAGGTCGTGCAAAATTTTGGTTTTCTTCTTTTCCTCACAAAAGTATCGATTCTTGGGATTAAGTGAAAAGATGCTTTTATTACTAAGTATTTTCATCTCGTGAAAATTATTTTCCTTATAACCCAGATCATGAATTTTAAGCAACCTGAGCATGAACATGTTGCGCAATCTTGTGAAAGAATGAAATTTATGCTAAGAAATTGTCCTACTCATGGTTTAAATCTTTGGATGATTATACAATTTTTTAATGCAGGATTGAATATTATTTCTAGAAATCTTTTAGATTCCGCCGCGGGTGGTACTTTTATGGAAATTACTTTAGGTGAAGCTACTAAATTTCTAGATAATATCATGGCAACTTATTCATAATGGCATATCGAAAGAGCGCCTACTAGTAAAAAAAGTTAATTCGATTGAAGAAATTTCTACTTTGAGAAGTTGATGCTCTTATGATGTTGGTTGCTAATAAAAATGCTCCTATTGATCTTAATGATGTGCCTTTGCCCACTTTGATTGAGAAAAATAGTGATGTCATAGATGTGAATTTTATCTCACGAAACAATTTTAATAATAATGCTTATAGGGGTAATTTTAATCGTAGGCCTTTCCTGGGAAATTCCTCTAATAATTATGGTAATTCCTATGGTAATTCCTATGGTAATCCTTCTTACAATAATGATAGGAACACATCTGATCTTTATAATAATATTAAAGAATTTATCAATGCTCAAAAAACTTTCAATACTACGATAGAAGAAAAGTTGAATAAGATTGATGATATGTCTAGAAGCATTGATAGAATTTTTCACGACGTAGAAAATCTCGAGTTGAAAATTTGTGTGCCTAAGGTTGAAGAATCAATTAAAGCTTTATATTTTCTATGGATGAAAGTAAGAAAAGAACCACTATGCTTAGAGCGAAAAGAGAATTTTTAGAAAGAGTGTTTTCTACCGATTGCTTTCATAAAAATGATGAAGATCCTAAAATGATTGTTGTTCCTTCTATTGATTCCTTGTTTAGTAAAACTAAAATTGATGATAAAGGGACAGAAGAAGAGTCAACTTTAGCTACAAGGCGTCCCGATAATTCCGAGGGTGAAAATCTTGATGAGAAAATCGATAAAAGTGGGTTTGGAGAGGTCAAAACTAAAACTACTGATGTGCCCATTCTTTTGGATTACAAATACTTTAATTATGATAATTGCTCTTTGATTGATTGTATTTCTTTGCTGCAATCCATGATAAATTAACCTCGTGCCTATGACAAAAATAAAGCTTTTACTAAACATATCGTAGATGCCATGATGAAGGCTTTAGAAGAAAAGTTGGAATTAGAGATTTCAATTCTGAGAAAATTACATGATGAATGGGAACCTACTATCAAAGTCAAGATAAAAAATTATGAGTGTTTTGCTTTGTGCGATTTAGGTGCTAGTGTTCCCACAATTTTGTAATCTTTATGTGATGTGCTTGGTCTTACTGATATTGAAGAATGTTCTCTAAATTAGCAGTTGGCGGATTCTACTATTAAAAAGCATATGGGAAGAATTACTGATGTTCTTATTCTTGCAAATAGGAATCATGTGCCCATAGATTTTAGTGTTCTTGATATTGATTGTAATCCGTCTTGTCTAGTTATACTTGGTAGATCGTTTTTACACACTATAGGTGTCGTGATTGATATGAAAGAAGGCAATATTAAATTTCAATTTCCACTAAGGAAGGATATGGAACACTTCCCAAGAACAAGAATTAGGCCACCATATGAATCAATCATGAGAGCATCTTATGGATCTAGAACTAAAGATGATAAGACTTGAATCTATGAAGTATGCCTAGCAAGGGGCATAAAATGATAATGCTTGTTGGGAGGCAACCCAATGAATAAATTTTAATTTTTTCTTTTTATTTTCGTTCTTGCATGTTTGCACAATTATGCCTCTGTTATGATTGTGTTTTTATGTTTTAATTAGTGTTTGTGCCAAGTAAAGCCTTTGGGATAGCTTTGGTGATAGTTGATTTGATCCTGTTGAAAAACAAAAACTTTTGCGTCGAGTAACAAAATTGTTTAAATTCACAGAAGCAACAAAACATTCTGAATGTTTTACACAAGATTGATATACAAATTTCCTCTATTGTCCTAATGTTTCAGAATTTTTGGAGTTACAGAAGTATGAGAACAATTTGCATCTTTTAAGACTGTTTTGTTTTTGACAGATTCTGTTTTTTCTTTGCATTGTGTGCATATTTTGATGAATCTATGGATTGTATTGGGGGGTATACACTACTAGGGAAAACCCTAGTAGTGGCGCTAGTTTTAGAGCTACTAGTAGCGCTTGTACCAGCGCTACCACTAAGGGGCTACAGGTAATTGGTAGTAGTAGCACTGGTTTACCAGCGCTACTGATACACCTAGTTAGCAGTAGCGCTCTTATTGGAAAAGCGCTGCTGATAGAGGTAAGTAGCAGTAGCGTTTCTTCTGAAAAGTGCTACTGCTTAGTTTTTCTATTTTTTAATTGCAGCTTATTTTCGCTGTAGTATATGTTTTATATACAGTACTTTCATCATATGATTTTATGACCATGATTAGTTATTATATATAACAGTGGGTGAAATGAACATGGAGCAGATTCAAGTGTAGGACACATGTGGTGCATGTCGAAAGTACTACTAATCCAAACTTGATCTAGTTTGGATTAATAGTACTTTCGATATGCACCACATGTTGCTTCCACTTGAATCTAATCCATGTTCATTTCACCTACTGATATATATATATATATATATAATAACTCATCATGCTCATATAACAACTTAGCATCATGCATCATCGATCATAATAATAAATAACTCATCATTAGTATCATAATAACAAGTCCTACTCATCATCATCATCATCGATCATACAACTTCTACTCGATACCATAATGACAAGTCATACTCATCATCATCATAGTCATCTAACCAATCCTACTTAGTTGTTCTTAGCACATGATCATGAGTATTATCTAGGACCTAAATACCCTCTCTAAGTTAAAATAGCATAAAACAAGATAGGCCCTGACTCTCCATTATGGAGAATGGAGATTATCTTGTCTCCAATTCTTGCCCTTCGCACAATGTTGCTTCCAAGTAGCTCCCTACGATTGACCATACATTTTTCCAATTTTGATTGTAATGTCTTCATCCCTTTTAGAAATCTGGTATGGACAGGAGTGATTCGTAGGATGACCTGGCCTTAAGTTCAAAACATCAAGGCGACCTTTCCGAAACATCTGATGAGGCACATAATCCTTCGGGATTTTCTACTGGAAAATATAGTAATGACTTCGTAGTTAGCAATGTAGTTGAGTTTTAGAAGAATTTATGCAAAAGATGCACAGATGTCGCAATAATAAAAAATCTTACCATGACATGTCCATGGATGTAACCGTAGTTCAACTCGTGCACTAGTGGCACGTATTGACCATAATGTGGAGGAGTTTGATAATAGATATTGTAATTCTCAAGATCAGTAATAAATGAGATCAGATGATTTTTCTCCTGATAAGTTAATTCTGAGCCATCGGTGTAGTAGGTTCTTTCTACCATCTTCCGCACATTCTTTGAAGAATGAAAATAAGCTATCAATGGAAATAAGCTGTCAACTATTTTGAAATAAACAATATAAATTACTTAATAACTATGTTTAAGAAAGTCACATAGCGGTAGAATTGGAAGCGTATCAACAAGGACCCAAATGTCCAAATTGTCTTGGGCAATGTCAAGATCACCAAGATACATGGTTACAAGCATACCCTCATGAAAATCATACATATTGCAAAGTGCTTCCCAATTCGGGCAACCAAAATGGGATACACTCTCAGAATTGTATAGTTTTACATCAAAATCCATACCATGATGGGTCCTTAATTAGGAAAATTTTCTTTGTTTCCAAATTTCCATGATCTTCAAAATCCATCCTCTCCAAGACATAGCGTCTTGCATGGCAAGGGATAATCTAGTGGAATTGTAAAATATGAAAATTATAAGTTGAAGTAGTAGAAGTCGTGCTTAATTACGAAAAAAACTTGCCGTCGTTGTGTACCGTTTCAACATCAAAGGTCTCCTAGAGCTTAATGGCTGAAGCGCCGACCTTCGTCCAGGTGAGGCATGTCGCACAGACTCCGTTCGTTGTTGCACCAGTCCCACTCCCCGGGAGACTTTCATTATCCGATGATGACATTTTGAAGGTTCATATAATTCAAATATTAAACTTGTACAATTAAATATATGTACTACAAAAACTAAATAAGATCATTATTATTCATCATGGGTTGACTACCGGTCTGCTGAGTCTTTTCTTGAAAATTCTCAGCTCACGTGGTGTATATATTTGATCATCGGTGATGGTCGCTCCTCCCTTTGTACCAGAGTGCATTACACCAAAATGTCTAGCACACATGAACGAAGGAGAAGCGACCCCCACAACAATAGTCACGATGTTTCGTCCTCTCATATGTTGTGGAGACTCTCCCTCTCTGATACCTCTCTGACATTTGCGACCTTCGGTGATGGTCGTTACTCCTCCTTCCCCTAGTGCATAACAAAGGTCTAGCACAAGGAGAAGAAGGAGAAACGAACCCCACGACAACAGTCGGAATTCTTCGTCCTCTCTCATATATGGTGGATACACTCCCTCACTGATTTTTTGACCGTCAGTGATGGTCGTTATTCCTCCTTCCCCTAGTGCATAACAATGGTCTAGCACAAGGAGAAGAAGGAAAAACGACCCCCAGGACAACAGTCAGGATTCTTCTTCTCTCATATATGGTGCAGACTTTCTCCCTCACTCGTTTGTTTACTGTTATGTATGGAGCCTCGACAGACTTAAATTCAACCCGAAATGTCGTTTAATTGTTTTTTAGAAAATCCAGGCCACTCGATATTTCCTAAAAATTCTAGCACAAGTCATGCAAGAATTCACGGAAAAATACGGCACGACCTTTGCTAAAAAAGGACATATCGAGCACCTGAAATTTGCTGGAGTAGAAATTAATCAACACTCCGGCAAAACATAGGCCACTCGGAGGTGTAACCTGCAAACATGGCCGGCCACTTGGGCAAGCACATATCCTATTTGAGCAACACAATATATACATGTTTATATCTACTTCATATGAGCATTCAAACTTGATGGTAATTGCATTTCAATGGTTGAAAATATGAATAAAAAAATCAACGTCTCACCTCGAGGTCGGAGGGGGTCAGTGACGGGGACAACGGCGATGATGATGGAGGGGATCCTTGATTTCTACAAAAACAAAAACCATATAAGCTATCAACTAATCAAATGCACACGCCTTGCATAGTGCTCTCCAATTTGAGCATTCAAAATAGGAGTAGCTCTCCAATTTGAGCATTCAATAAGCAAAACCAAATCGTAAAATAAATTAATTTTCAAATTAGCATGCATTTAATAAGATATGCGGGAATAATTGCTTTAACTAAAAAAATAAACTAGTTCTAATAATTTTCTTACTAAAAATAAACTAGTTCTATAGTAAAATTTTAATTAGATCATCAAATCTCATATACCTAAATTTTCTTACTAAAAATAAACTAGTTCTATTAATTCAACTAGTTCAACTAAAATAAACTAGTACTTACTAAAAATAAACTAGTTCTATTAATTTTCAAAGTAATTCTATTAAACACTTACTAAAAAACAGTAAAAAACTATATTTTTTCTCTAAACTAAACATTCATGCCCTAAATTAACATCTACTTATTTACCTAACCTACTCCCCTAACTAAAAAACCTCTAATTAACAGTACCACTACTTCCCTAAGCTAATTAACATCTACTTAGTTAACTGAATTAGTTAACCAAACATCTAAAAAACATCATATTAACCTAGTTAGTAAACAAAATTAGCCTAGCTTGTTCACTTAGTTAACCTAATTAACCTAGAGGGAGGAGGAGGGAGGAGGAGTACCTCTCGGTGGGGGACGGACGACACGGGGAGCGGGGGCGGGTGAGGAGGGCCGGCACGGGAGGTCGATCGACGGGGGAGGAGGCTGGCGCAGGGGAGGGTGGCCCGCGCGAGCGAGGGCGGTCGGCGGGAGAAGACCGATGCGGGGACGGCGGCAACGACGGCGCGAGGCGGAGGCGCGCGAGTGGAGTGTGTGAGGGGGAGTGAGGTCGAGCATGGGCTGTGGGTGTGGAAAAGGAGCCCGTAGTAGTAGCGCTTGTATGTAGAAAGCCCTACTGCAACGTCCAATAGTAGTAGCGCTTTCTACATAAAAGCGCTACTACTAAGCCTGGCATGCCGGCAATGGTCTGGTAGTTGCAGTGGTAGCGTGTTTTATGAACACAACGCTACTGGTAAGTGCATAGTAGCAACGCTTGTCATGTGCAAGCACTACTGATAAGTAGTAGTAGCGTTCTCTTATAAAAAGCGCTAGTACTAAGCTCCTGTGTATAGGCGTTTCCCTAGTAGTGATAAGCCATGTCAAAGTTAGAATATAGTATATATATAATGCAAAAACAAAATTTGAATGGGTTTTCAATAGTAGTTATATTGAAGATTAGTTTTCTTATACTAACGGATTTCATGAAGGTTTTGTTGAGTTTTTTTTATTGAAGTTTTCAAGTTTTGGGTGAGATCACGATGGATGAAGGAATAACGAGTAAGAAGAACCTAAGCTTGGGGATACCCCATGGCACCCCCAAGTTATTATCCAAATAGAAACAAGCAACTAAACTTGGGGGTTCCCCAGAAGGCATCCCCTCTTTTTTCTAACGACCATCGGTATTTTACTTGGAGCTATATTTTTATTCGTCACATATCATGAGTTTTGCTTGGAGCGTCTTGTATTACATGAGTCTTTGCTTGTTTTTCTTCTTAGTTCGTTTCATCTATCCTTGCTAGACACACTTGTTTGAGAGAGCGAAAATTATGCTATGATTTGTTAGAATTGCTCTCTATGCTTCACTTAAATTCTTTGAGCTATGGAATTGCTCTACTGGTTCACTTATATCTTTTTGAGCATGGTGTACTTTAATATTTTTGAAGAAATTCTCTCATGCTTCACTTAGATTTATTTGAGAGTTAGTAATTTTTGAAGAAATTCTCTCATGGTTCACTTATATTATTTTGATAGATGAAAAATTTTATGCGCATGTTCTTCACTTAAATTTATTTGAGCTTGTCAAAAGAAACATATGAAATTAGTCCCAAAGTGATAAATATTCAAGAGGGGTATAATAAAAACTTTCATGAAGATCATTGGACAAAATAAACTTGATTCCTTGTAATAGTTTTGCGATATAATGATAATAATATGTGAGTCATGTTGGTGAGTAATTATGCTTTAGTAAGAATATTGGTGTTAAGGTTTGTGATTCCCTATGCAAGTGCTACCTCTTGAGCATGCGTTGGTTTTCCCTTGAAGAGGAAAGGGTGATGCAGCAAAGTAGTGTAAGTATTTCCCTTAGTTTTTGAGAACCAAGGTATCAATCCAGTAGGATACAACCCAGAAGTCACCTAGTACCTACACAAACAATCAATAACCTTGCAACCAACGCGATAAAGGGGTTGTCATTCCCTTCACAGTCACTCGCAAAAGTGAGATCTAATAATGATAGTAAAGTTAATATTTTTGGTATTTTTGTTGTATAGATTGGAGAGTAAAGATTGCAAAATAGTAAACGAGATGTGATGTAAATAAAATAGATGCAATATAATAAGAAAGACACCCGAGAGACATAGGTTTCACTAGTGACTTCTCTCAAGATAACATGTATTATGGTGGGTGAACAAATTACTGCCGAGCAATTGATAGAAAAGTGCATAATTATGAAGATATCTAAGGCAATGATCATGAATATAGGCATCACGTCCATGTCAAGTAGATCGAAATGATTCTGCATCAACTACTATTACTCCACACATCAACCGCTATCCAACATGCATCTAGGTATTAAGTTCATAAGAAGAGAGTAACGCATTAAGCAAGATGACATGATGTAGAGGGATAAACTCAAGCAATATGATATAAATCCCATCTTTTTATCCTCGATGGCAACAATACAATAGGTGCCTTGCTGCCCCTACTTTCACTGGGAAAGGACACAGCAAGGTTGAACCCAAAGCTAAGCACTTCTCCCATTGCAAGAAAGATTAATCTAGTAGGCCAAACTAAACCGATAATTCGAAGAGACTTACAAAGATATCAAATTATGCATATAAGAATTCAGAGAAGAACCAAATAATATTCATAGATAATCTTGTTTATAAACCCACAATTCATCGGATCTCGGCAAACACGCCGCAAAAGAGTATTACATCGAATAGATCTCCAAGAACATCGAGGAGAACTTTGTATTGGGAATCAAAGAGAGAGAGAAGAATCCATCTAACTAATAAGTATCAACCCGAAGGTCGGTGGTAAACTACTCATGCTTCATCGGAGAGGCTATGGTGTTGATGTAGAAGCCCTCTGTGATTGATTCCCCCTCCGGCAGTTCGCCGGAAGAGGCCCCAAGATGGGATCTCACGGTTGCAGAAGGTTGCGGCGGTGGAAAAGTGGTTTCGTGGCTCTCTGCGATGTTTCTAGGGTATAAGAGTATATATAGGCGAAAGAAGTACGTCAGTGGAGCTACGAGGGGCCCACGAGGGTGGGGGGCGTGCCTACCCCCTTGGGCGTGCCCTCCTTCCTCGTGGCCGCCTCGTGGCGTTCCAGACTTCAACTGCAAGTCTCTTGGTTTGCTTTCGGTCCAAGAAAGATCATCGGGAAGGTTTCATTCCGTTTGGATTCCGTTTGGTATCCCTTTTCCGCGAAACTCTAAAATAAGCAAAAAATAGAAACTGGCACTGGGCCTCCGGTTAATAGTTTAGTGCCAAAAATAATATAAAGGAGCATATTAAAGCCCATTAAACATCCAAACAGATAATACAATAGCATAGAACAATCAAAAATTATAGATACGTTGCAGACGTATCAGCAAGCACGAAAGTCGATAGTTGTGCAATTAAATTACATCCTACTTGTGCTGAATTATTCGGTGTTATTTATACTTAATGCTCGCTTATGTGACTTTTTGTTTCTTGGATGGATGCTTCTTAATCTATTTGCTAGCCTTCATTTGTACTAAGTAGAAATACTACTTGTGCATCCAAAATCTTTAAACCCAGTTTTGCCATATGAGTCCACCATACCTACCTATATGCGGTAATCCTGTGCCGTTCTAAGGAAATTTGTATTTGCCATCTTCAATTTTCAACATAAATTACCTTTTTGTGTGCTCGTGCGGTAGGGGGTGGCCAATATTTTCCATGTAGATGTGTTATTGATGTCCCTTGAAGCTACGTCGGTTTTTCCCCAAACAGGAAGGGATGATGCAGCACATCGGCAGTTGGTATTTCCCTCAGATATGAAACCAAGGTTATCGAACCAGTAGGAGAACCAAGCAACACAACATAAATAGCCCCTGCACACAAATAACAACCACTCGCAACCCGACGTGTTAAAGGGGTTGTCAATCCCTTTCGGGTAACTGCGCCAGAAATGGTGTGTTGACGGGAGAGAGTTGTAAATATTGATAAATCGGACACCAAAATAAATAAATTGCAACAAGACATTTTTGGGTTTTTTGTTTAATAGATCTGAAAATAAAAGAAAATAAAAATAGATCGCGAAGGCAAATAATATGAGAAAGAGACCCGAGGGCCTTAGGTTTCACTAGTGGCTTCTCTCGAGAATATAGCAAACGGTGGGTAAACAAATTACTATTGGGCAATTGATAGAACATCAAATAATTATGACGATATCCAGGCAATGATCATTACATAGGCATCACATCCAAGATTAGCAGACCGAGTCCTGCCTGCATCTACTACCATTACTCCACACATCGACCGCTATCCAGAATGCATCTAGTGTATTAAGTTCATGGAAAAATGGAGTAATGCAATAAGAACGATGACATGATGTAGACGAGATCCATTTATCTATGGCGGTAGATATGGATCCCATATTTTTATCCTTAGTAGCAACGATACATATGTGTTGGTTCCCTTTCTGTCACTAGGATCAAGCACCGTAAGATCGAACCCACTACTGGGCACCTCTTCCCATTGCAAGATAAAAAAACCAAGTTGGACAGACAAAACCCAAATATCAGAGAAGAAATACGAGGCTATAAGAGATCATGCATAAAAGAGATCAAAGAAACTCAAATACTTTTATGGATATAAAAAGATAGATCTGATCATAAACTCAATGTTCATCGATTCCAACAAACACACCGCAAAAGAGTTACATCAGACGGATCTCCAAGAGACCATTGTATTGAGAATCAAGACAGAGAGACAAAGCCATCTAGCTACTAACTATGGACCCGAAGGTCTACAAAGAACTACTCATGCATCATCGGAGAGGCACCAATGGAAGTGGTGAACCCCTCCTTGATGGTGGCTAGATTGGATCTGGTTGTTTTGGACTTTGCGGCGGCTGGATGAATATTTTGTCGACACCCCTAGGGTTTCTGGCATATTGGGATATTTATAGAGCAAAGAGGCTGTCCGGGGGGCACCTGAGGTGGGCACTACCCACCAGGGAGCGCCTAGGCCTCCTGGTGCGCCCTGGTGGGTTTTCCCCTCCTCGGGGCTCCCCCAGGTGCAACCATGCCCCAATATCTTCCATCTGGTCCATAAAAAATCTCTGTAAAGTTTCGTGGCATTTGGACTCCGTTTGATATTGATTTTCTGCAATGTAAAAAACATGGAAAAACAGCAACTGGCACTTGGCACTATGTCAATAGGTTAGTACCAAAAAATGATATAAAATGACTATAAAATGATTATAAAACATCCAAGATTTGTAATAAAACAGCATGGAACAATAAAAAATTATAGATACATTGGAGACGTATTAGCATCCCCAAGCTTTACTCCTACTCGTCCTCGAGTAGGTAAGTGATAAAAATAGAATTTTTGATGCGGAGTGTTGTTCATCATGTCATATCATATTATTTTCTTTATAGCATGGACATTTGGACTTTATGTGATTCAATGCAATAGTCTAGTTTTGACATAATAATTTAGATACTCAAGCATATCAACAAGCAACCATGTCTTTCAAAATATCAACGCTAAAATAAGTTATCCCTACCCCATCATGCTCAAACATTGATCCATTCATGAAACACACTCGAATATTAGCTACACCCAATACTTAAGCATGATCATATTTCCTCCTAGTTGGTGCTTTTGTAAGAGAAGATGGAAACTCGAAATAAAAATTGTATAAAGTAAAGAAAGACCGTTCGCAGAGGGAAGTAGGGATTTGTAGAGGTGCCAAAGCTCAAAGCAAAAAAATTAGAGATAAAAACATTTTGAGAGGTGTATCCATCCCACCAACGAAAACGACTTAGAGTTCCCAATACTTTCCATGCATAGATATATCATAGGCGGTTCCCAAACAGTAAATAAAGTTTATTCCTTTTTCCACCATAACTTTCACTTTCCATGGCTAACCGTATCCATGGGTGCCCTCCATACCAACACTTTCCAAGGAATTTATTATTTGACAACATAAAGTAAATTCAATTTTTTTGCATTTCGGGACTGGGCATCCCTAATACTTTTGCCTTACTCTCGTGCAATGACAAGTGAATAAACACTCATCTTGAGAATAACACATCTAGCATGGAAAATATTAGCCACCACTCACCGCTCCGTGAGTGAAACAAACACACAAAAGGGAAGTTTATTTTGAAAATTAGAGATGCCACATGCAAATTTTCTTAGAACGGCAAAAGAATACCGCATATAGGTAGATAGTGGACTCATATGGCAAAACTGGTTTAAATGATTTTGGATGCACAAGTAGTGATCATAGTTAGTGCAAAATGAAGGTTAGAAAAATATTTGGAAGCGACCAACCAAAAACGAATAATCTCATAAGCAAGCATTAAGCATAATTAACACCGAATAATGCACCATAAGTAGGATATAATTTCATTGCATGATTATTGACTTTTGCGCATGCATAGGGAATCACAAACCTTAACACCAATATTCTTACTAAAGCATAATTACTCATCAAGATGACTCACATATCACATCATCATATCTCAAAACTATTACTACGAATCAAGTTTATTTTGTCCAATGATCTTCCTGACATTTTTTCTTTTCTTTATCCTTCTGTAGCGACCCAACCTCAAACGGTCAAGTCTCTGTGCTTCAGTGTCATCCCTGGATCGGTAATGCTGACACACAATACTCGAAGGATTTATAACAGAGTAGCAATCACACACTTATTACATTGAATGTCTCAATAGAGAACTTATTACAATAAATATGGCTTAAGGCCATCTAATACGATAACATCAGAAGGCTTGGAAGATAAAGTGAGTACATCAACTCCAACGGCATAGCTGAGCTGTACGGCAACGACCTAACAAACCTTACTCCTCGTCTGAAAAGTCTGCAACATAATACGTTGCAGCCCGAAAATGGGTCAGCACATGGAATATGTTGGCAATATAACACACGGTAGAGCAAGAGCAGAATAATGCTATCACTATATGCATATTTGGCTGGTGGAAAGCTCTACGGTTAAAGTTTTGCGAAAAGCCAATTTTTCCCTACAACGAAGGCATAGATTTTATTTAACTATCATGGTAGTTGAAACATCATTGAGAAGGTTCCTCCAACTCAATCCCAATTAAAAGTAATTATCAGCCCAACAATATTAATTTAGAGTGATGAGATACATATGATAATCCAAGTACTATATTATCAAGATGTCCATAACGGGGGCACGGTTAACCATGATTAGTTTGTACACTCTGCAGAGGTTTGCACACTTTTCCCCACAAGACTCGATCTCCTCCGTTGGATTTCTCGCACTACATGATGTTTGAGAAACGGATGACCGAGACACAGTCATTAACTCTCTACTCCAGATAGACTATACCACCTACAACCCACTACATCTGCTAGTCTACCTCTTCAAGAGCTTCACGCAACTTACTCAACTATGCTAGAGCCCATAATAGCTTGTGGCTGCACACGGAAGTTTCTAGCATGAAATATCTCAGTTCCCTTTGAGCCTGGGTGGCGGACCTTAGGATTATCACACGGGTACTCCGGGATATCCTAGGACAACACTGGATTCTCCAGGTGCCCGACAAGCAATCCACCCAGATGTGTATTAAAGTTGCCACCTTAAGTTGAACCATTAATTAACAATCTCACATCTGTCATGGTTTCACTCACCCAAACCACGTCTATGAGCATAGCATGGCAATATAAGCAATACGTAGAAGTAACTCCCAAGGGTTTGATAATAAACAGGTGAATAGGTACTACCTCATCTACTTCCCAAATCCCACATGTTATCAAGTCCTAACCATGCAATGTTTGAGGGTTTGAAACTAATGCATAAAAACTGGGTGATAAAGGGATATGATCAAAGTGTTACTTGCCTTGATGATAATCCGCAAAACCTAGGGACTCGATGTAGCACGCCTCGCACTCCGAGTACTCTATCGCAATCAAACAAGCATACAATAAGCAATCAAACAAGAGGCACGGGTAAAACTCAAATAAGAGATCTAACCAGAAAGTTCAACTTAAGAACTCCGGTTTGCAAAGAAGAATCAAATCAAACGGAGCAACAAAACTCAAACTGCGAAGGAAACAAGACCCGATTACTAATCTGGACTAAGGTCAAATTTTACTGTATCAAAATCTTGTTCAAGTTGGTTAAATGGAAAGAGGGTTTCGAGACGAAACTCTAGGCGCTTGAATCGCCCGATTCCGATAAAACGAGCGAAAAGTTATACTAAAACAAAAATCCGATCAGAAATCGCGATCGAAAATAATCACGGAAAATCCGATAGAAAGAAAAACTGACGAACAGGCTAACGAACGAATGTTCG
Organism: Triticum urartu; assembly: GCF_056163025.1. Taxonomy (NCBI): domain Eukaryota; kingdom Viridiplantae; phylum Streptophyta; class Magnoliopsida; order Poales; family Poaceae; genus Triticum; species Triticum urartu. The sequence goes on along the minus strand of NC_141879.1, from coordinate 409,412,409 downwards.
CTGTCTGCGACTAAACGGTGAAATGGGCGTTCGTTAAGTAACTAAACCGAAAAAAACAAACCGAACCGGATCTAAAAAAATGGATCTGGGGTTTCAAAAAAACCCAACGATTTTCTCACGAAAACCGAGGCGGCTACCTCGGGTCCGGCGGGGTCCGGCGGGGCGGCGCGGCGGCGGTGCGGCTCCGGCGGGTGGGCTTCGGCGGCGGCTGTGGGCTTTCGGCGGCTCGGGGCGGTGGCTTATAAAGGCCCCCCGGGCGGAGTCCCTTTCGGGTACGGCCCGGAGTCGGTTCACTTTTTTTTAAATAATTCCGACGTGCAGAAAAAGAAAGAAAAGAAATACTAAACGGACTCCAAAAATCCCGAAATAAATTTTCCCCGTCCTCTAAAAATATGTCGGACAAGGTGAATATTTATTTGGGCCTAAAATGCAACTTTGAAAAACTAATATTTTTTTCCTAATTGAAATAAAATAGCGAGAAAACTCCGAATAAAAGTCTTATTTGATTTTAATATTAAATCTTCGATATTTCTCTATTTTGAGGAAGTCATTTTATCCTCTCTCTTATATTTTTATAAAATAAATAATCGAGGAGAAAATAATTAAAATTAAACGATCGTCTATCCAAAATTCGAGAAAACTCGAATATGAAAATAATGAAATCCCCAACTCTCTCCGTAGGTCCTTGAGTTGCGTAGAATTTCTAGGATCAAGCCAAAAATGCAATAAAATATGATATGCAATGATGCTCTAATGTATAACTTTCCAAATTGAAAATTTGGGATGTTACAAACCTACCCCCCTTAAGATGAATCTCACCCTCGAGATTCGGGTTGGCTAGAAAATAGGTGTGGATGGTCCTTGCGTAGGTCTTCCTCTTGTTCCCAGGTGGCTTCGTCCTCGGTATGGTGGCTCCATTGAACTTTGCAAAACTTAATAACCTTGCTACGGGTAACCCGACTGGCAAAGTCGAGAATCCTGACTGGCTTTTCCTCATAGGTGAAATCATTGTCCAACTGAATCGCTTCCAGCGGTACTGTATCTCCTAGAGGAATGTCGGCCATCTCTGGGTGGCACTTCTTCAACTAAGAAACGTGGAACACATCGTGAACTCCTGACAATCCTTCGGGTAATTCCAACTTATAAGCAACTTCTCCCATACGTTCCAAAACTCTGTATGGTCCCACAAAGCGTGGCGCTAACTTTCCCTTAACTCCAAAGCGCTTAACTCCTCGGAGTGGTGATACCCGAAGATACACTTTGTCTCCGATTTCATAGACTACCTCCGTGCATTTTGAATCTGCATAGCTCTTCTGTCGGGACTGAGCTACCTTCAGTCTATCTCTAATCAATTTAACCTTCTCTTTTGATTCCTTAATCAAATCTGGTCCAAACAACCGACGGTCTCCAACTTCATCCCACAACAACGGTGTCCTACACCTCCTTCCGTACAAGGCTTCGAAAGGTGCCATCTTCAAACTGGCCTGGTAACTTTTGTTGTATGAGAGCTCTGCGTAGGGCAAGTTTTCATCCCAACTAGATCCATAATCTAGTGCACAAGCTCTCAACATATCCTCCAGAATCTGGTTGACTCTCTCGGTCTGTCCATCTATTTGTGGGTGAAAAGTTGTACTGAACTCCAGTCTGGTTCCCAAAGTTTCATGCAACTGATTCCAAAACTTTAAGGTAAACTGGCTTCCTCTATCTGATACAATTGTTCTCGGAACTCCATGCAAAGATACGATCCTGGTCATGTATATCTTCGCCAACTTGGCACTTGTATAGGTGGTTTTCACTGGGATAAAGTGAGCTACTTTGGTCAAGCGATCAACTACTACCCATATAGAATCATATTCTGATTTAGTCCTGGGCAATTCGGTGATGAAATCCATGCCAAGCTTATCCCACTTCCATTTGGGTATCGGCATAGGTTGTAGCAATCCGGCTTGCTTTTGATGTTCTGCCTTCACTCTCTGACATACATCACATACGGATACATATTCGGCAATATCCTTCTTCATACCAGTCCACCAGAAATGCTCCTTTAAATCCACATACATCTTGGTGTTTCTGGGGTGAACCGAATATGGTGAGTCATGAGCCTCCTGAAATATTAACTTCCTGATCTCTGTGTTATTGGGCACGTAAACACGGTCCTCAAACCACAAGGTGTCGTGTTCATCCTCACGAAGATCTTTGGCCCTTCCTTTGCTCATTCTCTCTTTTATCTCGGCGATCTCTTTGTCATCCTTCTGAGCTTCTCTAATCTTTCCTAACAATGTAGACTGAACTTCCATTGTTGCAACAAAACCTCTAGGGACAATCTCCAATTGAAGCTCCCTGAGATCCTCTACCAACTCCTTTGGCAACCCTGTGCTTATGAGTGTGTTGGCATAACTTTTCCGGCTCAAAGCGTCTGCTACGACGTTGGCCTTGCCTGGATGATAGTGAAGCTTCATGTCATAATCCTTTATAAGCTCCAACCATCTCCTCTGCCTAAGGTTCAACTCCTTCTGTGTGAAAATGTATTTCAAACTCTTATCACTATAAAAAAAGACACATCCGTGACATTTTTGGCCGAAAGAATTTTTTTTCTATCATACATATGACACTTCTATGACGATAATTGTGACAAAAACGGTATCATCATAGATGTGGTGGGCTCCTACTTCTATGACAAAAAATCATGACAGAAAATGGGCTTTTCGTTCTGGGCGGGCCAGAGACGCAGTTGCATGATATTCTTTGGGCCGTCCATGATGGTAAAAACCATGGTAGAAGCGAGGGCGAGGAAAATTTCGGGGAGTTCCCGGTTACGGTGGGAGGTCAGGGGCCGAGCGATGCGCGCTTCTCTCGTACACGTACGCGCGTGTGTGCGAGGCGTTGGTTCTAACTGAATCCGAGCGAGGCGTTGGGCTCTAACTGAACCCGAGCGATTGCACTGCAGGCTACGCGTTACTGAACCCGAGCGATTGATCGATGGCTATTAACTGAACCCGATCGAGCGATTCCTTCGCTACCACTGCTAACTGAAGCCGATCGATGCTGCCTCTGGTTGAACAGTGAGCGTTGCGGGGGGGGGGGGGGGGGTGGGGGTTGGATGAACAGTAGCCCGTGGAGGGCTGGATGAACAGGACCACCCCGTGGAGGGCAGGATGAACAGTAGACGGTAGAGGGCAGGATGAACAGTAGCCCATGGAGGTGTGGTTGAACAGGAGCCTGTGGAGAGGGCTGGTTGAATAGTATCCGGTGGAGTAGTGCGCGGTGGAGGCTGGATGAACAGGAGCCCGTGGATGAACAGTCGCAGGTGGAGGCTGGAGGAGGTCGACGGTGGATGAACAGTAGCTCGTGGAGGCTGGAAGGGGTCGACGGTGGAGATGAATAGTATCCCGTGGAGTCCCGTTTTGCGGTACGCCACACCCCTCCCAATGAACAGGACCCCCGTTTCGACCGTAGCGCTTCAACACAAGTCCGTTTCCTCCGTTTTGCGGTACGCCACACCCCTCCCGATGAACAGGACCTCCGTTTCGACCATAGGAGGTCCGTTTTCTCTGTTTTACGGTACACCAGACCCCTCCCGATCAACAGGACCCCGTTCCGAACGTAGGATGTCCGTTTCCTCCATTGTGCGGTACGCCAGGCCTCATTTCCATCGCCTGTTCCGTGCAAGCCCTCCCGATGAACACGACCACGCATTCCATTCTGACCCAGCCGGTTGGCTCCCACGCGTTCCGTTGCCTCCTGATGAACACGAGGCATTCCATTGCCTCCCCATGAACACGAGCATTCTGTTGCCTCCCCATGAACACGAGCATTCCGTTGCCTCCCCATGAACACGACAACGACGCTGTTTCTCCGTTCCGACCCAGCCATGTACACGAGCCCTCGCCATACGTATGCGTGAGTAGGCGTTTGAGACCCCGCCCGTATGTACACATACGTGGCCGTGTTTTCTTTCTTGCACCCTGGCCGCTGTACGTATGTGTACATGCTACATGCGCGCCTCTACATCGACCAGTATGTACATACACATTCGCGACCAGAATGACAACGCTACGTACGCTTCGACCAGGTGGGTCCCGACTGTCAGGCACTTCCTTGCCTGCAAAGATGTAGCTGGTGGGTCCCAGCAGTCAGGGGGCGAATCGTTTTTTTTGCCCGGACGCACTTCCTTGCGTGCGAAGATGTAGCTGGTGGGTCCCAGCAGTCAACGGGAAACGTTTTTTTTCGCGAAATACAGTTGCCCATCCGGTGGGTCCCAGCTGTCAGGTGGAGGAATCATTATTTTCCGCGTAATAAGGAGGCACTTCCTTGCTACGGCCGTGGACCCAGCTGTCAGCCTCTCCACGTACAGTCCACGTCCGATGGAAGTCATTCCTTGACCACGTTGACCACGCCGTGCCGAGAGCACCGAGGCGGTGGACGACGGCGAGGCCTAGGAAGGGGACGGCACAGAGGTAGGGAAGACTCGGCAGTTGTTTCCCACGGAGGGGAGTACGACTGTACGAGGGTTTACTGGTTCGTCTGCCGTCGCTGGAGAATAACAGCAGGTGTGGGTGAGTAGAGGGATGGCTAGGCCAGCGATGGGAGTACGGTGGGGCGGTGAGGCCTGCGCGGTAGCACAGCCGGCCGCGGGGAGGAGGGAGCAGGCAGTCCCGCCGGCGCTTGTTTGAGCGGTTGGAGCAGGAAGAGCAGAGATTGAAGAAGCACGACGGCCGTTGGATGGACATCCAACAGTATACAGGCCATCTGTGGAAAACAGCATACAACCCATCTACCATTATTTCAAATAATTTACAACAGATTTGCAAATTCTTACGGGTTTTTTGGAGCCCATATTCTTTATGTTAGCATTACAGCCCATATTGTGGCCACAGTTAAAAAATTATACGAAATTTTGCATATATCGGTGCGGTCTGAACTGTTTTTAATCCCAAAATTTCAAGTCACATTCAGACTGATTTTGAAAATAAATGTATATCAATATAAAATCCAATCAATTGTCCATGCATAAAAATCAATGCAATTTAAAATCTCAGAATGAAAAAAAGATATTTGAAAATAATTGCCGGTTTGATGTGTTTTAAAAAAGTACAGCCCATTTCTCATTACTAATAGGCCATTTTCTCGGCCAGCCGAATGAAGCTCTCCTCGTCTTGAAAGATTTGCAGCCCAGCAGGCCTGATAAAGCGACTTACTTGACAAATCACAAAAGAACTAGGCTAGCCATTTTTAGAAAGAAAAAAAAACTACTGGGCTGGTCTGTGGTAAACATAAAACAAAAGGCTGTCTAGACAGGCCAGAGTGTCCCGCACAGCCCAGTTGACACCCTGCTTCCGACTCAAAAAAATTAGATAAATGCCACTCCAATTATGGCGATTCATAAAAATTCTACTGCAATTTCCAAACTTTAAAAATGCCACTGCAATTTTTGCAAACTTTGAAAAACGCCACTACAGTTTGCAAACTTTGAAAAACGCCACTCCAGACTTCGAAAAATGCCACTAGAAATGGCATGAAATGGCATTTTTCTAAGTTTGGAAATTGCAGTGGCATTTCTCAGATACACCAGATTTGGAGTGGCATTTATCAAATTAACGCAAAACAAAAATAACTGGGCGAGCTGCTGGGTCCCCGGTGTCAGCTGCTTGTTGTGCAATTCTCTCATTTATTGACTACGTTGACAATGGCATGGGACCCAGATGTCAGAAATCCACTAGGAGGAGCCATTTTTTATTGGCTTGAAATAAGGAGGCACTTGCTTGCGTACTGCCATGACCTTGGCGGGTCCCTGCTGTCATCCTCTCCATGTACAGTACCAGTTAGTGGTGCTTCAAAACTGATCGGCACGCCATTAAAAAAATAAAGGTCGATAACTAATGCGGCACCTCGGGCCAACGCGGCCAGATCACATTTTGCACGAGAAATTACACACCATGTTTCATTGACATGTGGTCCCGTTCCAACATATTAGTCAGACGACGGCGAGTAGTAGGAGTATTTCTGAACGGACGTGTAGGCCGGGGCGCCTCTTCGTGAACCATGGCAAACTCGCAACCGTCCACCGACTCTTCGCCTTTCCCTCTCGATTTGGAACCGCTGTCGCATGCTCTTCCTCTCCCTCCTCCATTTTCCTTCAGCCCTTCACCCTTTCTTCTGCCATTGTTCGATCGTCTTCTCCATGGAGGGAACATGCCGGAAACGACCCCGTTATTCTTGCCTCGATCTGAAAGCTGACATGGTGGAGGAACTCATTGATCGGTGTGACATCATCACCTCGACTAGCATGGCAGGTTCGTTCAAGCCCATTCTCGACTCAACTAATAACATCATTACAAAGAACCCAAGAGTCAAGGAGCGGTTTGATCTCCCCTATCTTCTTGGCCGTGACCCTGATGACTGGCGCCGGCACGACGGAGGCCTCGCCCTGTGCAAGTTGATGCTGCTTGATAATGATACGTATGATGTTAAGATGCCATCGCTTGAGGGCAAGGCTTGGGCGGGTGCAATTGGAGATTGGGTTGTTTACATTGGGTCCAACTACGTGTGGGAACTTGTGAATGTGTACACTCGTCACCGGGTTCCACTTCCAAAAATCTCAGCACACTGCCCAGAGGTTGAGCACACCGGTAATGTAAGCGCGTTCAAATACGATCATGGTGACTGTCTTCTACGGAAGATAGCAATTTGTCGAGTTCCCAACCGCTCTTGGAATTACAACAACTATGAAATTGTTGCTATCTTCGACAAGCTTGTTGCCATCCTTAGTGGTTTGACTCGATGGACATTGCTCAAAAATCAGTTTCTGTGCACGAATGAGTACTGTGATGCAATTCAATACGAGGGCCTTGTGTTTGATGCCACCACTCATGGCACTCTTTTCGCATGGTATCCTCATAGTTCCGGTACGTTTGTCTTCCACCGTAATTATAATTGTTTCATCCACATGCATGCGGGTTAGCAAGTTTCCCTTTACTAATTAACCTTCTTCTTGTGTTTCCAAGGTCCTGTGAACATCCCACCACCTATACTTGAAAATTTTTATAACCAAGGGGGAGATGCCGATGGTGATGATCACGAGCAGCGCCCATATACTTTGTGGCGCGTGGCAACTAATTCCGATGGATCACCTATTCTTGTGTGTATACAACCCACTGATGATGTTACTGCTAAGGAAGCGGGTGTCTCCCATGGTCGCACTCTCCGGACCTATTCCAACACCCGTTGCATGGTATTCAGGATGGATACTAGTGTGCTAGCGCCAACTCCTTCTCCCTGGCACAGAATTGATAGTCTTGGAGAAAACTCGCTCTTCCTTGGACAAAACTATCCGATGATGGTGAAAGGCGATCCAACTGCTGTTGACACATTTATGAGAAGCAAATGTGTCTATACCTCGTACATTTGGGTGGTTCCCTACCCTGGTACTGATATAGTAGGCCGCTTCAGCCTGGATGATCAGTCCTGCGTTGGTCTCCAGATCGACAACGGATGGCCCGTCCCAGAGAATCATTTGTGGTTCAAAGCAAGCGTTTCCAACGTCGCGGAATGGTTGAGTTGAAGTTCATTTCATGGCTTGTTATTTATTGTGTGGTGAAAACTTTAGTATTTATAATGTATCCTCGTTGTCGATGTGGGTTGATGACCTGTTGTATGTAATAAAATGATATGCCTGTGATAAACTTACTAAATTTATGAATGGCTTTCGAGTCGCTTCTCTAAATTTGTACTACTAGCTTCACATGCTTCGCGCGTCGGGCGGGTGTTTTTACTGTAGCCATATGTTAATGTGTTCGTTGTACGTAACCAGCACCTTGAATCCTCAATACTAGTATACTATATACTAGTAGGAGTAAGTAGTAGGAGTAGTAGGGTGGCATGGGCCAGAACAAGCATTCACATCCAGGAGTACGGCACACGCCACCACCACGACATCCATCTGACACCATATTATTTCTTGGAGTCTGTGCTAGAGCAATCTCTTCAACCTTGTCGTTTCTCTAACTTCATCCATCGCGCGGCGGGCGAGGTGGGGGTTTTCCGATAGTCGGTTTCCTTAACTGCGGTCCCACTTGTAAGGCCAACTCCAACGCACGACCCCAAATGGACCTCCGTTTTGCACGAACTCCAATGATAATTTTGACTAGAAAAGAAAGACCAAAGAAAACAGGAACCACAATAATACATTTTACTACTCCTGTAAGTTGGATTAGTGCCTTCTTGATGCATTCATTGTTGATCTGCGGAGGCTCGATCTTGCGTGCTTCTTTCTTCTTCGAATGTAAAGAAGTAGACGTTGCTTCCTCGCATCTAGTCTCATGTCTAGCCTCTATTCTAGTAGGAGTATCAACAAGTGCACTATAACACCCTCGATGCGACTATATCTCCCACGTGACGAGGCACGACTTAGAGGCATACTCGCATTGAAGGCATATGTTGCAAGTTAGGCAATCTTCACAACATCCCATGTAATACATAGATAATAAAAGGGAAGATAACATAGTTAGCTTACACTCGCCACGTCAATCAAGTACATAAATAACATTACATCATTCAAACACTCATGGCCCGACTACGGCGCCAAAATAAAAGATAACCCAACATGCGACACGGTCCCGATCACCCCCAACTGGGCACCACTACTGATCATCAGGAAAGGAAACATAGTATCGTTGAGAGTCCTCGTCGAACTCCCACTTGAGCTCAAGCACGTCACCTGGAGCGGAATCATCAGGCCCTGCATCTGGTGTAATAGTAATCTGTGAGCCATAGGGACTCAGCAATCTCGCACCCTCACGATCAAGACTATTTAAGCTTATAGGTAAGGCAAGGTAAATATATGGTGGAGCTGCAGCAAGCGACTAGCATATATGGTGGCTAACCTGTTCGCAAAAGAGAGCGAGAAGAGGAGGCAAAGCGCGAGCGAGAAAACTAGAGAGCAACCTGCGCAAACATTACTCCAACACCGTTTCCACTTCCCGGACTCCGCCGAGAAGAGGCCATCATGGTAACTCACACTGTTGATTCATTTTAATTAAGTTTAGGTTCAAGTTATCTACAACCGGACATTAACAAATTCCCATCTGCCCATAACCGCGGGCATGGCTTTCGAAAGTTCAAATCCCTGCAGGGGAGTCCCAAACTTGGCCCATGACAAGCTCTCACGGTCAACGAAGGAATAGACCTCCTCCCGAGACGTTCCGATCAGACTCGATATCTTGGTTCTTCAAGACACTTCGACAGGTTAAAACAAGACCAGCAACACCGCCCGAATGTGCTGACAAATCCCGATAGGAGCTGCACATATCTCGTTCTCAGGGCACACTCAGATGAGACATCCTACTAGTAAAACCAACCCTCAAGTTGCCCGAGGTGGCCCCACAGTCTACTCGGTCGGACCAACACTCAGAGGAGCACTAGCCCGAGGGGGTTTAAATAAGATGACCCTCGGGCTCCGGAAACCCAAGGGAAAAAGAGGCTAGGTGGAAAATGGTAAAACCAAGGTTGGGCATTGCTGGAAAAGCTTTAATCAAGGCGAACTATCAAGGGGTTCCCATTATAACCCAACCGCGTAAGGAACGCAAAATCCGGGAACATAACACCAATATGACGGAAACTAGGGCGGCAAGAGTGGAACAAAACACTAGGCGAGAGGCCGAGCCTTCCACCCTTTACCAAGTATATAGATGCATTAAGATAACATGGCAATATAATGATATCCCAACAAGTAAATAATGTTCCAACAAGGAACGGTCTCCAATCTTCACCTGCAACTAGCAACGCTATAAGAGGGGCTGAGCAAAGCGGTAACATAGTCAATCAATGGTTTGCTAGGACATGGTGGGTTAGAGGTTCGACATGGCAATTTGGGAGGCTTGAAAGCAAGTGGTAGGCATCGTAGCATTGGCATAGCAAAAGAGCGAGCATCTAGCAAAGCAAAGATAGTAGTGATTTCGAGGGTATGATCATCTTGCCTGCAAAGTTGTCAGAGTTGACTGGATCCTCGAAAGCAAACTCAACGGGCTCCTCTTTAGCGAACTCGTCTCCCGGCTCTACCCAAACAATACAAACAAGCAAACGGAACACAATCAACCACGTGCAAGCTCAAACAATATGATGCAAAGATGGTATGCTATGCGGGATGCGATGCGGGATGCATATGCAAGATTTGACAAGGGATGCATGAACCTGGCCTCAACTTGGAAATCCAAGTGTTCCACTGGAAAGATGAGATGAAATTGCTTGAAAACGATATAAAGAACGCCGGAATCGGAGTTACGGTTTGGAAATGGCAAGCAATTCAAATATGACCACGTTCTGCGATTTAAAGCAAGTAGCCATCTAAATGCAATGAGATGTACATGCTACATCATTCAAACATGGCATCAAAATACATGGCAGGGATGCAGTCAAGATGCTTAGCAAAAGTCTAGCACCGAGCTACGGCCAATTCATCCATAAACAGGTTCAAACAAGCATGGCAAAAATGCATATGGTAAACAGATTTCAGACTTGTCTGGAATTTTAGATCAGGTAGCACTCTTCGGAGCACGAAAACTATATACTATAGGACCTGAACATGGAAAATTAAAACATGGCATGGAGCTACTAAACGAGCTTAAAAAAAGTCCCTTAGTGACCTTGAGCCAAAAGGGATCATAAAATACAATTGCAAGCATGTGAACATGGCAAAAACATAATCAGTTCTCAGACTTAGTGAAAACTGGAACATGCTGAAACAGATATCAAGTAGGCATGTTTACGAGCTCGATGCACTCACTACAGACCAAGTCATGACAATATAAGCATACACCCATCAATAATAAACAAAATTCAAGCTAGACATGGCAAGAACAATAGCATATCATCCACGGATCAACTACAACATCATCGACAAAATCGCTAACAAGTAGACAATCTGCCCAAATTTACGAAGTAGCAAAAGTAGAGCTCGATTGACTCAAGCTAGGGTGCTCCATAATTGCAAACAAAGACATGGATGGATAGAGAACTACAATATTAACAAAACATCCTTACTGATCATCCTCAAAATAGGCACGGATCACTAGGAAACAACATGAACATATGGCCATATGAGATAAACAGCTCAAGGACTTAGTGAAAATGCTAAGTCCCTGAAATCAGCATTACCAAGTGCCTCACTTTGCAAGCTTGTGCTAGTCACCACACACATCACAAAAATACATGGGTTGCACCTCTGGAAAGATGGAAAACCCTTAACAAAACATATGTAGAGCTCATGGGCATATCATGCACACAATAATCATGGCAAAAATGACAAATATCTAAAAGGAGCAGCAGATCTGACAATTAACTCAAGTAGCACTCTTCTAACAGCATTTCGGGCATCAAGATGAACTCAAATGAAAATGATGCAATGAGACGAAATGATGTGCTCTCTGAGATGAACATTTTTATATGCTATATGCATGAATCGGAGCTATGGACGCAAAGTTACGACATGAAGAACATGGCCATATGAAACTAGGAATCTCGAGGACTTAGTAGAAATTCCACCTCCAGATCTAGGGTTTGGCAGAGCGCGAGCCGAGGCGGCGGCTGATCTCGCCGGAGATGGCCGGAAGAGGAGTGGACCTCGCCGGAGATGGCGGATCCGGGCCGGATCTTGCCGGATCCGGCCGGATCCCGGCGCGGGGCGGCGGAGGAAGGCGGCGGCCGTGGCGCGGTTGGGCGGCGGAAGACGAACGGAGGCGGGCCAGCTCGTGGTGGCCGGAGCACGTGGCCGGCGAGGCGCACGGTGTCGAGCGGAGGCGCGGCGTCCGGCTCATAGGGAGGCGGCGGCGCGAACGAGGGAGGAGCGGGGCGGCGCGGGGAGACGGCGACCGGGCTCGGGGGCCCTGCTCGGGCCCGGGCGGGCCGCAGCGGGTGCGGCGAAGTGGGCCTTGCCTGCGGGACAGGTGGCGGTGCCCGATTGGACGCAGGCGGCGGCGGACATGTCCGGGCTGCGGGTTTTCGTCTGGCGGCGACGGGGAAGATAGATCTAGGGTTTAGGGGGGAGAAGAACCGTGAATTTCGGAGTGGAACACATATATATAGGTAGAGGGAGCTAGGAGAGTCCAAATGAGGTGCGGTTTCCGGCCACGCGATCATGATCGAACGACCGAGATGATGGAGATGTCTTAGGTGGGTTTTGGGCCAAAATGGAGGGGTGTTGGGCTGCAACACACACGAGGCCTTTTCGGTCCCTCGGTTAACCGTTGGAGTATCAAACGAAGTCCAAATGGTACGAAACTTGACAGGCGGTCTACCGGTAGTAAACCAAGGCCGCTTGGCAAGTCTCGGTCCAATCTGGAAATGTTTAATCCCCACACATGAGAAGAAGGTAGAAATAACCACCGGAGGAGATAGGAGCGCCGGAATGCAAAACGGACAACGGGGAAAATGCTCGGATGCATGAGATGAACATGTATGCAAATGAAATGCACATGATGACATGATATGCAATGCATGACACGCAAGCAATGACAAGGCAACAACAACGAATAACTGGAGGACACATGGCACATCGGTCTCGGGGCGTTACATGCACTAATCTCATCCGAGAGCACAACCGAAGATTTGGTCGGGTTCTTCCTCCTTTTGCCGACACATGGGACATCCAGCATCCAGGTTGTGTCATAAAGAAAATAGAGTGGTAGTTGAAGCCACGAGATGTGCATCTTGGGTTAAACTGTAAATAGAATCTTACTACTCTTGAGTAACTCCAAAAGCAGCCACCGAAGAGCTTTATTGGATGTTTTTCATCACCACCACGTCGAGGTGAAAGATGTGCAGGTTCAGTGGGTCCTCTTGCGTTTTCACTGACATGTGGGGCCGCATGTGAGCAAACAGACCATGGGCTCTGCGTGTCCGCTGGCTGGCTGAGAAGAGAGATAGAGGAGGGCTGAGCACGGACTGCAGGAAATTTGTTCTACGTACCTCGATATAGGCTCGATATAGTGGGGTGGCATGGGTCATAACTCAGTAGCATTCACGTCTAGCAGTACGGCACACGCCACCCACACGAGTCCCATCCGACACCAATTTTCTTGGAGTCCGTGCTATAGCCATCTCTTCTCCCTCCTGTTTTCTCAGCAATCGCGCGGTAGGAGGGGTGGGGGTTTGCCGATAGTCGGTTTGCTCAACTGTGGTCCCACTTGTAAGTGAAAATGCAACACCGCACGCATTCCCGCTTGAGCGGCGTGCCGGACCAACCGTGTGGGGGTGCGACGCGAACACGACAGGCTTTTCCTTTTGAACTCGTAACTTGTAAAATTTGGTTCTGCTCCATGGCGTGACTGATAGATAGAAAATAACGATTTTGCCTAGAGTAATGAGAAGTTTGGTTCTGGCGCCATTCATGCATGAAGTACGTACGAAAATTATGAAGTTGATGCGAAAGGTAAGATAATTACTGTAGTATCATATACTACTACATGGATTTGACGGAAAGATAAAAATACATACCGATCCATCAACGTTCAACGACATCCTCATGCCCTAGTGCGCCGGGTCACCAACCGACGTGTGAGGAGCAGCGGCGTTGGCGGGGAGCTCAACGTGCTTCTGAACAGTGCAGTCCAAGGTTGCCCTGCGCTCCAAGAAGGCCAGTGTCCTATCGTCCTCCTCTTGCATGTAGTAGTCCTTGTGGATGATTTGCGCGTAGACGTGGGTGATTATATCGATGGTGTCTTGCTGCGCCAGGCGCTGCGCGACGTGCGCGACCTCGAGGTGGACATTCTCCAGCGTGACAGCGGACAGTCGCAGGGCGACCATTGCGTCGAAGAGGTTGTTACCATAGTGGCCGTTGAGGGTGGCGGGCATCGCAGAGCCTGGGCGCGTCGGCTAGAAGCTTATGTCAAAGTCGTCTGCAAGCTTCTTGATGACGGTGAACTTGTCGAGGAAACCGATGAGGACCTCATCGAACAAGGAGACGAAGCTGTCGTCCAAGCGGCCCCTCGCCCTGGCGGCCTCAAGCAATACTACCTGGAGACGTTCCTCGGTGCCGGTGGACGTGGTAGTACTCCTAAATCCAGACGGTGGTGCTACTAGTACTAGTAGTAGTACTACCAATGTAGTAGTAGGAGTACTAGCACTCTACCCCCGTTGGTCAAATTATTACGTGCTGCTCCTCACAGTGAAGTGACAAGACCCTGCGTCGGAGATGACACCTGAGTATAGGCGCCGTGTTCGGCATACCATAGTCAGCCTCACCGTCTGCAGTCACTATCATCATGGATGTAGAGCTAGCCTGCTTACAACTAGCCCTATTCGACATAATTTCCCGTGCGTAGATGCCCGTGCATTGCACGGAACACCAAGATTGGGGGTGGGTGGCTCCGACAGCGGCCATCGCGCCAGATTTTTCCATGGCCTTCTACTCCTAGATTGTGAGAGACAAGGAGTTGTTTGTAAATAGGGAACAAGTGCGGGCATCTTTTTGCAAAAATGGAGAAGTTTGGTTTGTATGCGTCAGATCTAGATCCGACGGCTATTGGTGAAAGATGGGAGGCACAACATCATCACCAACTCCGGACCTGTTTGATTCGTAGGATTTTGAAAACGCAGGAATAGGACACGGCAATATTACAAGTTTCAAACTGATATTACAAATGTTAGGAGTAATGCTGCACCTACGAAGAGGGAATTACTAGGAAGTTTACGTAAGAACTTTCTTTACTTTAGGTGGATGCAGCATTATCGTACAAACTAAAATCCACCGCCCTGACAAGTCACTAATGGGCAAATAAGTTTTCGAGTCTCTGGCCACTTGATGTTTCAAAAACAAATTCAGCTTCTGCAGAGAAATGAGCTCCACCGTGTACCCGCGCGGGTGTGGCTGTGCACGAAGCGTGAGTACGTGCACGATGCACCTATTCTCTTCTTGTATACGTACACCACCTATGTGGGGTTGTGTGAGAGAGATACAAAGCTAGAGAGATATAGTGTGTGGGTTCTTGAGAGTTTTTTTTGTGGGGGGGGGGGGTCAATCAAAAAATTTAACATATGCAATGTGTGTGAAATAGAGTCCTGGATATAACATATATATAGAGGGGGTGATCCACGAGAAGAGAGTGGAGGTATCATCGGCTTGAGGTATCCATAGAATCGAAGAGAGGGATGATGTGTGTGTGTGTGCGTGCGTGATCGATAATGAGTGCCATCAAATTTGTGTGTGCCCACGTCAAAGATATAGAGTGGCTGGCCTACTGGAAAGTGAGATGGGACATGTGCAGTTTGTCTCTGTGGCATGGATACCTACCTGTAGCGCTCGACTATCGGTGTGTGGTGGGGGAAGAGGGAGGCCCAATTAACTATAGAGGTACAATGGCTGGTATGTGGAGGAGGAGAGAGGCCTACCTCATGTATTAAGGAGATCGATCTGCCTCATGTATTAAGGGAGATCGATCGGCATCCATGCATATGTGCAGGAGATGAATAAGGTTGGGAGAGAGATAGAGCTAGAGTGTTGGAGGGGGTGTTAGTGGAGTTGCTTCTAACAAATGGTGGGATAGGCTTGCTAGACAAATGGAGGGCACGCCCGCAATATCAATAAGAGAGGAGATGGCTGCTTGTTGTCTGTGCACGTGCATGTGAGAGACGGGTCAGGAGGCATGCGCGAATGATGAGGGGGGATGATGTGGCTGTGGTAAGCAGACGTAACTACATAGGAAGATCAATCGCCCTTTGTAAGAGAAAGGAGAGACATAACTTGTGAGGTACGTCGATCGATGGGGGGGTAGTTAAAGTCGATCTAGGTATATGTTGGGAGATCGATCGGTATACATGCATGTGTGTGTTAGAAGCAAATGAGGCACGAGGAGAAGGATAGCGAAAGAGGGATGCATGTAGGAGGTGGTACGAGAGGCATACTATATCGAGGGGGAGGAGTGTGTGAGTACGAGAACAATAAAAACAGTGGTGGGAGTGAGGCATGGACGGTGACAAGAGAAGAGGGGAAGCTTGTGTTTGTGCTAGGCACACCTGGCTAGAGAGGCATATCGATTCATGTGTGCCATAAAGAAGGAGCAGGGGGGCCTACACACACCGTGGGTGAACGACCTAAAGTGAAAAGACAAATTTGCGCGATGGAGCTAGAGAATGCCGAGGGAGGGTGAGAGGGATGCGGGCGTGTGCATGCATAAGAGAAAGTTAGCGCTAGCTACAAAGATAAGAGGGTTGTGTGGGTGTAAAAGACGAATAGAGATCATATATACTTCATTATAAAAAGCAAATTCGGATATTTGAAGAATTTATCATAGTGTTTCAAACCGACAGATGTGTGAATATATATAATGGTGATACACATGGTGTGGTTATGAACATGGTATACTACATTTAATATATTTTATCTCTACTCTTATAAAAAACGGAGTTGTTGATGATGGTGTGCCTGCCATCCTGCATTATAGGCCGTCGGATTTTTATCTGGCAGATGGCAAGGAAACTATGATGGTTGAAGTTGGCAACAATCATGATTGTAGATTCTTATTGAAATAGAGAAACGAATTCAAATTTAGTTCGAATTGCAGTGGTAGTATAGACATTTGGAATGCACTAAAATGTTGGTATGAGTAGGTTACATGCATTATACATCAAGCAAAAAAATTTAAACGGACATAACATGGATTCATACTCCCTCCTTCCATCTATATAGGGCGTAATGAGATTTTTAAGACCGCCTTTGACTATTGACAAGATTAATAGTACATGACATGCACAATGTGAAAATTATATCATTAAAAGAACCTTTGACAGACGAATTTAACAGTGTGCTTTGTGTAAGTTGCATGTCATATATCATTGCTCTAATATTTGGTCAAAGTTAGCATCGAAAATGCATTAGGCCCTATATAGATGGAAGGAGGGAGTAGCTTTGAATAGCATTTGTATAGTAAAACGGGGTAAGACTCTCTCTTTGTGTGGTGTGAATAGTTTTATTTTTTCGTTTTCTTTTTGGTTGAGGGAAGTGCGAATTGATTTGGTACGTACAAGTACAATATTATGACACGTTAGGCTTGTCCCTGAAATTCAACCCGCGTCTTGTTATATCCCGAAAATTCAGATACCGTGCTCCCAAAACTGGCGCCTTCAGAACCCGCGCCTTGCTATCCCGAAATTACAACGCGCGCGAAAACTCCCTCCAGCTGCCAAATCCCGACACGCGAAATCCCCCTTCTAACCCTGACCCGAAAGGGCCGCTAGTTCAAATCAGTGGGGGTACTTTTGTAACACACCCTACATTTTGGACAAGCGCGTTCCTAAGTCATGCTTCACCCCCTCCCATCGTCCCCTTTTCGCCATTCGAAATCCCAGGCCACCATAACCTCTCCGCTCCAGCCGCGAAACCCCACCCTCCTCCGTCCGCACATCACCGCTGCCCAGCCAGAGCCTCTTCCCCGATGACGTCGTCCACCACAACAGCTTGACGTCCCCCGTCCATCTCCCCGGATGAGGATCCGTCATCCATCTCGCCGTCCCGCCAGTTCAGCCGCCCCGTCCTCCACCTCCAAGGAGCTGCTCCGATGATTGCCTCGTCTATCGTGACTGCTCCATCCCCACAGCGCCGCCTTAACTTGCTCCACCGGAACCGCAACATCCTCACCGACTCCTCGGACGAAGCCAAGGCCTACTCGGCGCCACCAAAGAGGTTTTACACTCATCGCATCGCACCTTCTCCTTAACTCGACCTCCCGGCGCCGACGGTGCTCCATCCCGCACCCCCATGGAGCGGCTACCTTGAAGCCGGCGCCGTGAGCGACATCTCCATGGCGGCTCTCCCCCAGTGCAAGGCCCCTTCGGCGACAGCGTCCATACCAGCGGGATCTGCTGTTGCTGCTCTGGCTCTCGCTCGATCGCTCGCTCGCCCAGCTGCTGCTGCTGCTGCTCTCCCCCTCGCTCGTGCCGCTGCTCTGCTCCAATTAAGCCACACTTCAGTTGACTGAATCGACTTTTCGGTCAATCAATTTTCAGGGGTTGGGGGGGGGGGGGGCTCGCCGGAGTTAAGGAAGAACCACCCGCAGCGGGGATGGGGGCTCGCCGGAGAGGTACCCCACTATCTATCTTAGGGTTCATGGTCGGGGGCGGGGGTCTAGAGGGCTGGCCGGGGCGGCGGTGGCGAGTTGTTTCGGGGCGGCGAGGCGGCGCTGGGGTCGGCGGTTCGGCCGATGGTGGCTGGCGGCTCAAGGGGGTTCAGGTTGAAGATGAACTACGGGCCCTCCCTAAACTACATGTCAAGTGCCTCTCTGCTACCATTGCGTTCAATTTCGATAGTAGCATTCAGATTCCAAAGTAAATTTCAGTTTCGACAGTTAAGTTCAGAGTCAACAGTTTTTACCTCATCTATTGTAGTCAGGTGGTTTTTGGTGATGTTAATTTTACGTCCATTTTACATCATCTATTGGAGATGCTACTAGAATCCCACTTGAGATTGATGATGTCTGTCTTGTGTTGCTTCATCCTTGACGTCTTACGGCTCACCGGAGCTGCTCCAGCGACAGAACAATCCATCACAACAGAGCAGTGCACTGGACGCCATCTACAGATTCCTCAGATCTTCCTCCACACCTCCGACAGCCACCTCTGCCTCAACTGCTTCAGCGACCAACCCAATGATGTTGAGGTCGACACGGCTACGGCACAGAGGATGGCATCACATATTTGAATGATATCTTGCCCATCCTTTTCTTCATTACATTTCCATTTGTCGACAATGTTTGTACATTAAACTACTCTTCCCGTGAATCATCCATTTGGGTGGGAGATGGAAAATCTGGAGTGAAAACAAGGCCTTCAGAGCAGACAGTGCTACCTGTCAAAGCAGATCTCTTGTTGGGTCCCGATAGCTCCTCGGAGATGGATTCAGAGACAAATGACCAGTCCTATTCCCCCACTGAGGTGTATGCTCTAACTTGGCATGGTTATACTGCTCATATCATGCATCCGGTGTCTTGCATTACATAGTTTAGACATCATATACACAATATTCAACACCATGTTCTTAGTTCAGACATCATATCGAATGCCCTCTGTTTAGCATATAAATCACATATGGGAATTAAATGATGCGATCCTGATAACTTAGATAACATGTAGGTGAATTATGTCATGCGAGCCTGTTTGGTTATTCATCATATCTTTGAATTATGTGATGCTATGCTATCCAGTTTAGATAGACATCATATATGTGAAATTATGTCATGCTATCTGTTTTAGTTAAACTATATACATGTCAACTATTTCATGCCGTCTTTTCCGACACTATCTATTGCATCTGTCTCTCATACAATGTCTGTACATTCAACTATGTTTCCTGTTTATCAGCCATTTGAATTGGAGCGGGTGATGCCAGTATCTAGCGGACTAAAAACACGGTCTTCAAATAAAATAGTGCTACCTCTTGGTGGAGATAGCACCCCAGTTGTACATGCACAAGAACCAGCCCTACCACACATAACCCAAACTCTCGCAGATTGTACCCCTACTACGATGGACAGAGAACCAGCTTCACCCAACCTAACCCCAACCCCAGCCGATAGTAACCCAGTTCCTGTTGACACATCACCATCTCCACGCTAGAACTCCCAAACAAGAGCAGTTAGTAAGGCAGCTCCAGTGCCCAAAGGGCTAGTACTATCACGGCGAACCCCAACTCCACCAGTTAGTACGCCTATTCCTGTGGAGGAAGCACAACCAGCTAGTCGTAGTTTAGTATCTATCGCATTTGATGTTGTTAAATCATATGTGCATATCTTCCCATCATGGAAATATTATACTGAAGATGAAGGAAAATGCCAGTTACAGGTGTTTGTCCAGGAGTTATGTGTAAGTAATGTTATTCATGGCAATTACTTTGCTTCGTCCCATACATCCTACCTCCATGATGGTTATAATACAGCAAATTTTCCCATTTTTCTCTATAGAGAAGGACCGATTTGGAAACTCAGGATGAGGTAAACCTGTGCTAATACCTATGCTATCTTTAATAATGCTTGGTGGCAGTATCGGAATTACCTGAAGAAAACGTACTTCACCGGAAAAGAAACTCATCAAATTCCCTTACGTTCTCCTGAGACACATTTACTGGACTATGACTGGGAACGCCTTGTTCTGTACTGGTCCCGAACCAAGAATGTGGTAAGGTCTATGAGCTCATTTTCTATTTTTAAGTATTATATTCTTGCGTCTTACTGTACTCTGTTCATGTAGAACAAGTGCCTAAACCTGAAGAACAACTGTTCTAATTTAAGATTCCATTGCTACCATAGGACATAGATATATGTTTGTTTGATGCTTTTATTATGTACTAGTACTTGGCAATAGAAGACTTGGTAGTTTAATCCTGTCCACCTTACTAATGAACTGGCTCACCAAAATGAGTTTCATATACTAGTACATGCTAAACATGTTATGTGTCTGCTTGTATCTTATTTTAGAATGCTGACAGAATATTGGGGAAGAGTGCCTTATTAAGCAACGGTAAAGGAAGTAATGCAGATAAGTTTCAGGATAGTGACACATCTTGTCTTGGTTTAGTGTTGGAGTTACTGGCCACTACCGCTTGCACAAGCTATTCAAACTCACTGTCTGAATCAGTTCGGTTTCTTGGGTCTCAACTACAAGATGAAAGACATCGATCAGCTGTGCTGCGACAAGAAGTGGAAGGACTGCGGAAGTCCCTGGAGCATTTAGATGCATACTTTCTGGTGCAACAGCAAGTGTTGGAGGATTTTAGTGCCAAAGAGGACAAAGGTAATCAGCTTGCTAAGCTTATTGCCAGCATGGTGGATACCTAGGATAACGTTTCTTGAGCTCTTCTGAAGTTGTTTCAGTTATGCTCTTGTTTTGCTGCCGCGCTTATTTGCACTGGTGGCCAATTTTGACGGCCAGTGTATATGATATGCTGCTTTGTTCCCTATATTTGCACTGGTGGCGAACTTTGATGCCCAGTGGATGTAATATGTGTAATAGCCGTGATAGCCTAGCGTTAGTTGCTTGCTTATTTATTTCCTTGTTGTCTTGTTTATTTGTTTGCTTGTAGTCATTGCAGTTCTTTTTCCGCGGTTAACTAGTGGCTACAATAACCTATTTTTTAAAACTAGGCCACAATAACCATGGGCTAATATTTACTCTAGTGACACCGGGCCTCCTACGGGCCGTAGAAACAGTGGGCCTTCTACGGGCCGTAGAAACAGTAGGCATTCTACGGGCCGTAGAAACAATGGGCCTTCTACAGGCTATACCATCAATGGGCCTTATACGGGCCGTATGATCGATTGGCCAAACATGGGCCAATAACAGGCCGCATTATGGCCGTAAACGGGCTAGAGTTGGAATCGTCCGTTCATGGGCCGACCATAATGGGCCATCGTTAATAGGCCGTATTTGATGACGCTATGAAAATGGCCCAACGTATTAATGGACCACAAACGGGCCGACTGTAACCACAGGTTGAATTTGGCCCACAAGCAGAAAATGACAGTAACTGGCCGTAAGTAAACGAATGCTGGAAATGAGCCCAAGAATAAATGGGCTCTGAGAAGGCCGAAAGATAACATGGGCTGGAAACGGCCCAACAGAATAACGGGCCGTTAATGGGTATAAAGTGATACATTGTTCATTACGGGCCAGTTTCACCACGGGCCGTTAATGGGTGTAAAGTGATACACTATTCATTACGGGCCAGTTTCACCACTGGCCGTTAATAGGCCAAGAGTTACATAGGGCCTCATATGGGCAGAAAGACGTCATGGGCCATACATGGGCCAGAAGTGAAAATGGGCTGGAATCATATTGGATGGCCCAGATGATGCTACTGGGCCTAATTCGGATAGGGCGTAACGGGCCTTGGGTTAGTGGGCTGTAAATGGGCTATATACGAACATGCCGTTAACAGGCTTTACATGGGCCGGCCTGCCACCTTTTGACCAAGTCAAATGGGCTGGCCTTTTCACAGGAATGGGCCTCTGTTGGGCCGTGCCACGTGTCGACGTATCATAGGCACCTATCTGACCCACTGACGAGCTGACACGTGTTTCGTCCGGCCAATAAGAATTTTACACGTGGAAATTTCCCATTGGTCGGGGCTGTTAATGGGTTATCGGATCCAAAACCCGACCCAATAGCTTAATGGCGTTCCATTACGGTGGATGCCACGTGTCAGTCACCCTTGACGAAAGCACTTCCGTGACGCACGATTTATCGTCATGGAAGTGGACACTTCCGTGATGATAATTTTGGCAATGTCATGGAACACTTCTACGACAACACAGGTATGACTATCTTGATT
The DNA here is from genome assembly GCF_056163025.1 of Triticum urartu. NCBI lineage: Eukaryota > Viridiplantae > Streptophyta > Magnoliopsida > Poales > Poaceae > Triticum > Triticum urartu. The sequence continues at coordinate 409,390,100 of NC_141879.1, read as the reverse complement.
CTGTCATAAATTTGTCATGGATGTACATGCATGACAAAAAACGTGACCTACTGTGACAAACACGTATCATCATGGAAGTGTATTTTTTTGTAGTGTATGGTCAGTGCATACATCGCAATGGTTTCCAATAAGATAATGTCTCGAAGTTTTCAATGCATGCACTATGGCAGCCAACTCCAAGTCATGTGTGGCATAATTTAACTCATGCGGTTTCAGTTGTCACGAGGCATACGAGACAACTCTTCCGTCCTGCATCAGTACTCCTCCAAGTCCTAAGCGAGAGGCGTCGCAACACACTTGGAAATCCTTGCGTATATCCAGCAGAATCAGTACTCGGGTTGTAGTCAGACGATCCTTTAACTCCTGAAAACTCGCTTCACATTCTTACGTCCATTTAAATTTAATGTCCTTCTTCAATAGCTCAGTCATTGGCTTCGCAATCTTGGAAAAATTCTCAATGAATCTCCTGTGAGTCCAAGAAAGATGCGGATCTTGCTAGCTGAAGTGGGTGCCAACCATTCAGTGACTGACTGTACCTTGGTGGGGTCTACGGCTATACCTTCTCCTGACATAACATGTCCAAGGAATCCAACTTCTTTCAACCAAAACTCACATTTGCTGAACTTGGCATACAACTAATGTTCCCTGAGTTTCTCGAGAACTAAACGCAAATGCTCTTTGTGCTCCTCTTCATTCTTCGAGTATACCATTATATCATCAATGAACACCACAACAAACTTATCCAAATATTCCATGAACACCTTGCTCACCATGCTCATGAAATAGGCAGGGGCGTTAGTCAGTCCAAATGACATGGCCGTATACTCATATAACCCGTACCTTGTGGTAAATGCGGTTTTAGGTATATCCTTTTCCCGGATCTTCAGCTGATGATATCCTGATCGTAGATCGATCTTCGAGAACACCTTAGCTCCTTGCAACTGGTCAAACAAATCATTGATCATCGGTAGTGGGTACTTGTTCTTGATCGTCACGTCATTTAATGCACAATAATCAACAACCATCCTTAGAGACTTATCGTTCTTCTCAACCAAAAGTACTGGGGCTCCCCATGGTGATGAACTCTGTCGGATGTAACCTTTCTCTAATAACTCCTTGATCTGCTTCTTAATCTCCTCTAGATCATTTGCGGGCATCCGGTAGGGTCTCTTTGATATTGGCCCGGTACTTGGCAATAGCTCTATCAAAAACTCGATGTGTCGATCCGGTGGCATGCCTGGTAACTCCTCTAGAAAAACATTTGGATAATCCTTCACTGCAGGCACTTCCTCCTGAACAACTCCCAGGGCGCATGTCTAGATACATACTTGATCCTTTTTCCCTCCGGGGTGGTGAGACAAATTGATTTACTAGCACAGTCAATGCTTCCTCCATACTTTGACATCCAGTCCATGCCTAATATCACATCCAATCCTTGTGACTCCAAAATTATTAGGTCTGACGGAAAAACATGGCTACCAATGGTTAGGGGTATCTGGTCGCACCATCGGCTGGCCATATACTCTGCTCCAGGTGAACTTACTAATAGAGGGGTCCTAAGGGTTTGGGTTGGTAGTTTAAACTTATCCACGAATCCCCTTGATATGTATGAATGCGATGCACCAGTATCAAAAAGAACAAGGGCGGTAAAAGACTTAACCAAAAACTTACCGATAACTGTGTCTGGCTGCCCTTCAACCTCCTCCACATTAACGTGGTTGACTTGTCCTTTGTAGAATGGATTAGGCTTCTTCCTAGCGCTCCCATTACCGTTTCCATTCTTCGCTTCCGTGCACTCTGTGGCATAGTGTCCAGTCTTCCCGCACTTGAAGAAAGTAATGTGACTTAGGTCTCTCTTGGCGGGTGTGGCTGGATTGGAGCGGGTCTGATTGTTGCTTGTTCCGTTCCCAGTCCCATTCTTGGAACCATTGTGGTTATGCGAACTTCCTCCGTTATGGTTATGACCTCCATGGTTATGAACAAGTCCTCCCGAGTTCGGGGTTAGACGAGGCTTCTGCTGAGCTCCTGAGTTGTACCTTCCTTGTCCATACTTCCTTTTGCGGCTCTCAATTTGTTGTTGCTTCCCTTTAATCATAAGAGCCTTGTCTACCAACTCCTGCTAGTTGTTAAATGTTGCCACCATCAACTGCATGCTCATTTCATCGTTCAACACTTCCATAAACTTCTCCTGCTTCGCGGCATCCATGGCCACATCGTCAGGGGCATAACGAGACAACTTACTAAAATCATCCACGTACTACCCCACAGTACGGTTCCCATGGAGCAAGTGGCGAAACTCATGCTTCTTCATGCTCATAGCTCCCGTTCAGACATGGGCGGTGCGGAATGCTTGCTGAAACTGATCCCATGTAACAGTGGCTATAGGATATGTGACTGTGTAATTCTCCCACCATGAGGCTGCTGGTCCATCCAACTGATGTGCATCAAAATGCACCTTCTCAGCATCGGTACAACCTTTAGTGGTTAACTCCCTTCCAATCCTACGGAGCCAATCATCTGCCACTATCGGCTCGGTGCTGCTGGAAAACACCGGTGGCTGCAACCTCAGAAAGCGGGCTAATTTGTCAACTGGTGGTGGTGGTGGGTTGTTGTTGTTGCCTTGATTATGAACTAACAACTGCATCAGTGTATTCTGCTGTTGGATCAACTGAGTGAGCTCCGGTGGGGCAGTAAATCCAGGGTCACGTCTCGGAGGCATCTGAGGGTTTAGAGGGAAGAGAATAGAATAGAATGAGGTCTAGTGAGAAAAACACTACCCATATGCACATGATACAAACACAATCAAATCGTTCAATCAATCAAGCAAGGCATACATCTAACTACCGTTACAAAAGTGCTCGGACTATACTATATACATGGTGGAATACTACTACTGATGTGGTGGTCTACTAGAAATATTGATCGGTCGAAGACTCCATGATGTCTACTCCAGCTTCGTCTTCATAGTCATCATTGCTACCATCGGGGTCCGAGTTGGTGTCGTCGATGATGATGTAGTCCTCAGAACTAATCTCCTTGGGTTCATCGTCTACTCCTCCTGGCGCGGGGTCTCCCATGAATACTCCCAGCTTCCTTTCCAGATCATCATTCTTCTCCACTAGTACGACGATTTCCTCCACATAATCTTCATGAGTAGCCTTGAGTTCTTCCTCTAGTTCCGAGATCCTTGTCATTTCCTTCTTCAGATCTATCATGCCTGCGCACATCTGGTTCTCCTCGCGACAAATGTGCTGGTTTAACTCCTGGATGAAAGCTGCGATTGATCTATCCTTCCTGGTGCTGATCATCTCCCATTGCTCATCTCGGCGCCCACAAATCTGATAGATAGTATCCTTAAGCTCCTTATGGTAAACTTCTCCAATGCGTCCCATGGTGATGTGAGCTGCCATACTCTTTCCTAGACTCCAGGTTGGTGCATCAAAGGAAAACTGTATGGGTTTGGTGACTGGCGCGAATGTCCTTCCTGGAACTTGAACTTGAATCATCCATCACTCCTCTTCTGGTAAAGTGGCGTTGTAAGTCCCGGTGAAGCTTGGTATTCCAATATTCAGGTATTTAGTGACTTCCTTGAAGTGTCGTCCAAAAGGTGCTTCTTCATCCAGTTGTGCAAACATGTTCCTTGCGTCTGCCATTGTAAAGAGTAGAAAATGGAGAGCAGTCAGAAATGAGAAGAGAGTGGTGATCTAGGGCTTTATCTTAGTGGTCGTGTCCTACACTCAGCCTGTGCTCTGATACCATCTTATAGCGACCCGACCTCAAACGGTCAAGTCTCTGTGCTTCAGTGTCATCCCTGGATCAGGTATGCTGACACACATAGTACTCGAAGGATATATAACAGAGTAGCAATCACACACTTATTACATTGAATGTCTCAATAGAGAACTTATTACAATAAATATGGCCTAAGGCCATCTAATACGTAACAGCGGAAGGCTTGGAAGATAAAGTGAGTCCATCAACTCCAACGCATAGCTGAGCTGTACGGCAACGACCTAACGAACCTTACTCCTCGTATGAAAAGTTTGCTACATAATACGTTGTAGCCCGAAAACGGGTCAGCACATGGAATATGCTGGCAATATAACATGGTAGAGCAAGAATAGAATAATGCTATCACTATATGCATATTTGGTTGGTGGAAAGCTCTATGATTAAAGTTTTGCGAAAAGCCAAATTTTCCCTACAACAAAGGCATAGATTTTATTAAATTATCATGGTAGTTGAAACATCATTGAGAAGGTTCCTCCAAATCAATCCCAATTAAAAGTAATTATCAACCCAACAATATTAATTTAGAGTGATGAGATACATATGATAATCCAAGTACTAGATACTCAAGATGTCCATAATCGGGGACACGGCTAACCATGATTAGTTTGTACACTCTGCAGAGGTTTCCGCACTTTTCCCCACAAGACTCGATCTCCTCCATTGGAAATATCGCACTACATGATGTTTGAGAAACGGATGACCAAGACACATTCATTAACTCTCTACTCCAGATAGACTATACCACCTACAACCCACTACATCTGCTAGTCTACCTCTTCAAGAGCTTCACGCAACTTACTCAACTATGCTAGAGCCCATAATAGCTTGTGGCTGCACACGGAAGTTTCTAGCATGAAATATCTCAGTTCCCTTTGAGCCTGGGTGGCGGACCTTAGGATTATCACACGGGTACCCCGGGATATCCTAGGACAACACTAGATTCTCCAGGTGCCCGACAAGAAATCCACCCAGATGTGTATTAAAGTTGCCACCTTAAGTTGAACCATTGATTAACAATCTCACATCTGTCATGGTTTCACTCACCCAAACCACGTCTACGAGCATAGCATGGCAATATAAGCAATACGTAGAAGTAACACCCAAGGGTTTGATAATAAACATGTGAATAGGATACCTCATCTACTTCCCAAATCCCACATGTTATCAAGTCCTAACCATGCAATGTTTGAGGGTTTGAAACTAATGCATAAAAACTGGGTGATAAAGGGATATGATCAAAGTGTTACTTGCCTTGCTGATGATCCGCAAAACCTAGGGACTCAATGTAGCATGCTCCGCACTCCGGGTACTCTATCGCAATCAAACAAGCATACAATAAGCAATCAAACAAGACGCACGGGTAAAACTCAAATAAGAGATCTACCAGAAAGTTCAACTTAAGAACTCCGGTTTGCAAAAAGAATCAAATCAAACGGAGCAACGAAACTTAAACTGCGAAAGAAACAAGATCTGATTACTAATCTGGACTAAGGTCAAATTTTACTGTATCAAAATCTTGTTCAAGTTGATTAAACAGAAAGAGGGTTTCGAGACGAAACTCTAGGTGCTTGAATCGCCTGATTCCGATAAACGAGCGAAAATTTATACTAAAACGAAAATCAGATCAGAAATCATGATCGAAAATAATCGCGGAAAATCCGAGAAAAAGAAAAACTGACGAACAGGCTAACGAATGAACGTTCGCTGTCTGCGGCTAAACGGTGAAAACCGTTCGTTAAAACGAACATAAAAACGGGCGTTCATTAAGTAACTAACCGAAAAAATAAACCGAACCGGCTCTAAAAAAACGGATCCAGGGTTTCGAAAAAAACCAAACGGTTTTCTCACGAAGACCGAGGCGGCTACCTCGGGTTCGGCGTGGCGGCTAGGGTTAGGGTTATGGTGCGGGTGTGCTTCGGCGGCTCGGGGCGGCGGCTTATAAAGCCCGCCCCCCACCCCCGGGCGGAGTCCCGCTCGGGTACGGCCCGGAGTCGGTTCACTTTTTTTTAAATAATTCCAACGTGCAGAAAAAGAAAGAAAATAAATACTAAAAGGCCTCCAGAAATCACGAAATAAATTTTCGCCGTCCTCTAAAAACAAGCCGGATAAGATGAACATTTATTTGGGCCTAAAATGCAACTTTGAAAAACGCATATTTTTTCCCAATTCAAATAAAATAGCGATAAAACTCCGAATAAAAGTCTTATTTGATTTTAATATTAAATCTTTGATATTTCTCTATTTTGAGGAAATCATTTTATCCCCTCTCTTTTATTTTTATAAAAGAAATAATCAAAGAGAAAATAATTAAAATCAAACGATCCTCTTTCCAAAATTCGAGAAAACTCGAATATAAAAATAATGAAATCCCCAACTCTCTCCGTAGATCCTTGAGTTGCATAGAATTTCTAGGATCAAGCCAAAAATGCAATAAAATATGATATGCAATGATGCTCTAATGTATAACATTCCAAATTGAAAATTTGGGATGTTACACCTTCTTGGATACCTATCACTTTGGGACTAATTTTCATGTGTTTCTTTTCATAAGCTCAAACAAATATAAGTGAAGATCATGAGCATAACAAATTTTCTTTCTCTCAAAATAATTTAAGTGAAGCAAAAGATAATTTCTTCAAAATTTTACTAACTCTCAAATAAATCTAAGTGAAGCAAGAGAGCATTCTTCGAAAATACGAAGCACACCATGCTCAGAAAGATATAAGTGAAGCACTAGAGCAAGTACTAGCTCATAAAAGATTTAAGTGAAGCATAGAGAGAAATTCTAACAAGTCATGACATAATTTTGACTCTTTCAAATAGGTGTGTCCAGCAAGTATTGATGACTTGAAACACACAAAAAAACAAGCAAAGACACATATCATACAAGACGCTCCAAGTAAAACACATATCATGTGACGAACAAAAATATAGTCTCGAGTAAAATATCGATAGTTGTTGGAAGAAAGCGGGGATGCCACTCGGAGGCATCCCCAAGCTTAGTTGGTTGCTCGTTATTGGATAATAGCTTGGGATGCCAAGGAATCCCTAAGCTTAGGCTCTTACATCCTTCCTTCATCTATCGTAAGATAATCCAAAACTTGAAAACTTCAATCACACAAAACTCAACAAAGCCTTCGTGAGATCCGTTAATATAAGAATAATAAACTACTACTATAAATGATGTATCAAACCAATTCATATTTTGTTTTTGTATTATATCTACTGTATTCCAAGTTTTCTATGGAAAAATCTCATCAAAGAAAACCATAGAGCCATAAAAATAAGCACACAACACAAAGAAAACAGAATCTGTCAAAACAAAATAGTCTGTAGAAATCTGACTATTTCGAATACTTTTGTAACTCCAAAAACTCTGAAAAATTAGGAGGACCTGAGAAATTTGTATATTGATCTACTACAAGTGGAATGGGCATTTTCTCGCTCTCTGGTAAAAATGGAAATTAGTTTCGTGAGCGCAAAAATTTATGTTTTTTCAGCAAGATCAAACAACTATCACCCAAGAAGATCCTAAAGGCTTTACTTGGCACAAACACTAATTAACACATAAAAAACACAATCATAATAGTAGCATAATTGTGCTAACACTCAAAAACATGAAGAAAAAGCAAAAATAAATTGTATTCATCGGGTTGCCTCCCAACAAGCGTTATAGTTTTATGCCCTTAGCTAGGCATAAAGCAAGGATCTAAGTTTTGTCATCTTTGTCCAACCCTTCAATCAAACACTTAGAATCCTTCAAATATTTAACATAAAGACTTTCAATAGCAATACTTCTAGGATTAATTTTAAAGATTTCATTCTTGCAAAAAGGATCTCTTATCACTTCAACAAAATCAGGGTGGATACTAATCATCTTAAGATCTCCTTTATTGCTATCACTAGAAGTTGCACCCTTGTTTCTTGAGCTCCTACTCTTTATGGGAGTTTCCACAATAATTTTAGTGTTAGTAAAATCCGTACTTAGATTACTAAAGATTTCTTCCAATTTATCGATCTGAGACGGACTTTCTTCTATTCTTTCATGGATTAAGGTACCCCTCTCTTTTAACAACTTAAAAATATCGCCCGCTTTTGACCCAAGATTAGTAGCAAAATTACGCATGTTTTTATGTGAAATTTCCATATGATCTTTGGTGAGCATTTTCTTTTCGATAGCATCTAGTCTTTCCATAACATCCTTAAGAGTCAAAATTGTTTCATTAACCATAAGAGGTGGTGAGCCCATTAAATTTCTATAGCATTAAGAGTATCAAAAGGAGGACTCATTAAGAAATTTCCATCGGTAATCGTATCAAGGATGAATCTATACCAAGTGGTGATGCCAACATAAAAACAACGCAGAAGCACAATGGTAGATTGCTTACAGATAGATATATTATAAGCATTGCAAATTCTATACCAAGCATCTTTTAAACTTTCTCCTCCCCTTTCTTTAAAGTTGAGAACCTCGTTCTCGGGAGTTCAAGCAATAGAGGAGGAATTATCCATAACGGCAAACAAGATCTCACACACAAAAATAGATCCAGCAAGAAAACGGCGAACGGAAAAAGAGAGAGGCAAATAAAACGGCAAATTTTTGTGAAGTGGGGGAGAGGAAAATGAGAGGCAAACGGCAAATAATTTAAATTGCAAGGAGATGAGATTTGTGATTAGGAACCTGGTTATGTTGAAGATACTCCCCGGCAATGGCGCCAGAAATTCCTTTTGATGTCGCTTGAAGCTATGTCGGTTTTTTCCCCAAAGAGGAAGGGATGATGAAGCACATCAACGGTAGGTATTTCCCATAGATATGAAACCAAAGTTATTGAAGCAGTAGGAGAACCAAGCAACACAACGTAAACAACCCCTGCACACAAATAACAACCACTCGCAACCCAACGTGTTAAATGGGTTGTCAATCCCTTTCGGGTAACGACGCCAGAAATGGCGTGTTGATGGGAGAGAGTTGTAAATATTGATAGATCGAACGCCAAATAAAATAAATTGAAGCAAGATATTTTGTGGTTTTTTGTTTAATAGATCTGAAAATAAAAGCAAATAAAAATAGATCGTGAAGGCAAATAATATGAGAAAGAGACTCGGGGCCGTAGGTTTCACTAGTGGCTTCTCTTGAGAAGCAAACGGTGGGTAAACAAATTACTGTTGGGCAATTGATAGAACCTCAAATAATTATGACGATATCTAGGCAATGATCATTACATAGGCATCACGTCCAAGATTAGTAGACCGACTCCTGCCTGCATCTACTACTATTACTCCATGCATCGACCGCAATCCAGCATGCATCTAGTGTATTAAGTTCATGGAATAAACGGAGTAATGTAATAAGAATGATGACATGATTTAGACAAGATCCATTTATCTATGGAGGTAGATATAGATCCCATCTTTTTATCCTTAGTAGCAACGATTCATATGTGTCGGTTCCCTTTCTGTCACTGGGATCAAGCACCGTAAGATCGAACCCACTACTGGGCACCTCTTCCCATTGCAAGATAAAAAGATCAAGTTGGACATAAAAAACCCATATCGGAGAAGAAATACGAGGCTATAAGAGATCATGAATAAAAGAGATCAAAGAAACTCAAATACATTCATGGATATAAAAAGATAGATCTGATCATAAACTCAAAGTTCATCGATCCCAACAAACACACCTCAAAATTGTTACATCATATGGATCTCCAAGAGACCATTGTATTGAGAATCAAGAAAGAGAGATAAAGCCATCTAGCTACTAACTACGAACCCAAAGGTCTAGAAAGAACTCCTCACACATCATATGATGGCACCAATGGAAGTGGTGAACCCCTCCGTGATGGTGTGTAGATTGGATCTGGTGGTTCTGGACTCTGCGGCGGCTAGATGAATATTTCCTCGACTCCCCTAGGGTTTTTGGAATATTGGGGTATTTATAGAGTAAAGAGGCGGTCCGGGGGGCACCCGAGGTGGGCACAACCGACGAGGGCGCGCCTGGGCCTCCTGGCGCGCCCTGGTGGGTTGTCCCCTCCTCGAGACACCCCCAGGTGCAACCAGGGCCCAATATCTTCCATCTAGTCCATAAAAATTCTCCGTAAAGTTTCGTGGCATTTGGACTCCGTTTGATATTGATTTTCTGAGATGTAAAAAACAACAACTAGCACTTGGCACTATGTTAATAGGTTAGTACCAAAAAATGATATAAAATGACTATAAATGATTATAAAACATCGAAGATTGATAATAAAACAACATGGAACAATCAAAAATTATAGATACGTTGGAGACATATCAGTTATTCTTAAGATGAGTGTTTATTCACTTGTCATTGCACAAGAGTACGGCGGTAATAGGAATTCCCAGTCCCAAAATGAAAAAAGAATTTTGCTATATGTTTTCAAATAATAAATTCCTTGGAAAGTGTTGGTATGGATGGTAGCTATGGATACGGCTAGCCGTGGAATGTGAAAGAATGGTGGAAAAAGGAATAAACTTTATTTTCTGTTTGGGAACCACCTATGATATATCTAGCATGGAAAGTGTTGGGAATTACTCGGTCATTTATGTTGATGCGAAAGGTATGCCTCTCAAAAAAAGTTATCTCTCAATTTAAGCTTTGACCTCTGGCACCTTTACAAATCCCTACTTACTACTGCGAAGGGCCTTTCTATTTACTTTATGCAATTTTATTTATTTGAGTCTCCATCTTCTCTTATAAAGCACCAACTAGGGAGCACTATGATCATTCTTGAGCATTGGGTATAGGTAATATGTGAGTGTGTTTCATGAATGGATCAATGATTGAGCATACTGGGCTAGGGATAACTTGCTTTAGTGTTGCTGTTTTGGAAGACATTGTTGCTTGTTGATATGCTTGAGTATTTAAATCTTCATGTAAAAACTAGACTATTGCTTTGAATCATATAAAATACCAAATGTCCATGCTACAAAAGAAAAGAATATGTGATGAACATCTTAAGCAACATTCCACATCAAAAATTCTGCTTTTATCATTTACCTAGTCGAGGACGAGTAGGAATTAAGCTTGGGGATGCTGATACGTCTCCAACGTATCTATAATTCTTTTATTGTTCCATGATGTTATATTATTATTCTTGGATGTTTTACAATCATTTTATAGCAACTTTATATAATTTTTTGGGACTAACCTATTGACATGGTGCCTAGTGTCAGTTGTTATTTTTGCTTGTTTTTTAATTCGCAGAAAATCAATTCCAAACAGAGTCCACATGCACCGAAACTTTTTGGAGATTTTTTATGGACCAGAAGACACCTGTTGGGCCAAAGAAGTACCAGAGGGGGGCTCCTAGGGGAGCACAACACACTTGGGTGCGCATAGGGGCCCAGGCGCGCCCAGGTGGATTGTGCCCACCTCGGTGGCCTCCCACACCACCTCTTCGCCCTATAAATCCCCGAATATTCAGAAACCCTAGAGGAGTCGAAGAAATACAATTCTAGCTGCCTTAAGTTCCATAACCATGAGATCCAATCTAAACACCATTATAGAGGGGTTCATCATACTCATTGGTGCCTCTCCGATGATGCGTGAGTAGTTCATCATAGACCTATGGGTCTTTAGGCAGTAACTAGATGGATTCATCTCTCTCTTTTGATTCTCAATAAAATGGTCTCTTGGAGATCTATTTGATGTAACTCTTTTTGCAGCGTGTTTGTTAGGATCCGATGAACTTTGAGTTTATGATCAGATCTTTATATCCATGAAAGTTTTTTGAGTCTTCTTTTGATCTCTTATATGCATGATTATTTATAGCCTCGTATTTATTCTTCAAATCTTTGGTTTAGTTAGGCTAACTAGATCGATTTTCCTTGCCATGGGAATAGGTGCTTTGTGATGGGTTCGATCATGCGCTGTTCTTTCCCAGGGACAGAAGGGGCAGCAAGACACGTATGTATCATTGCTATTAAGGATAACAAGATGGTGTCTATTCCGCTATTAAGGATACCAAGATGGGGTCTATTCCTACATGAAGAGATCTTGTCTACATCATGTCATCGTTCCTGTTGCATTACTCCATTTCTCCATAAACTTTATACACTAGATGCATGCTGGGTAGCGGTCGATGTCTGATACGTCTCCAATGTACCTATAATTTTTTATTGTTCCATGCTACTATATTATCTGTTTTGGATGTTTGATATGCATCGGTATGCTATTTTATATTATTTTGGGGACTAACCTATTAACCTAGAGCCCGATGCCTGTTTCTGTTTTTTCCTTGTTTTTGATTTTGCAGAAAAGGAATATCAAATGGAGTCCAAATGAGCTGAAAATTTACGGTGATTTTCTATGGACCAGAAGAAGCCCCTAAAGCACAAGATTTGGGCCAGAAGATTCCCGAGGCAACGACAAGGGTGGAGGGCGTGCCCAACCCCCCTAGGGCGCGCCCTCCTACCTTGCCGCTGCCCCGTGGACCCCCCTGACGTGAAACCGATGCCAAAAATTCCTATAAATATAGAAACTTCCAGAAAGAAACCTAGACCGGGAGTTCTGCCACCACAAGCCTCTGTAGCCACAAAAAACCAATCGAGAGCCCGTTTCGCCACCCTACCGAAGGGGGAAACCATCACCGGTGGCCATCTTCATCAGACCGGCGGTCTCCATGATGAGGAGGGAGTAGTTCACCCTCGGGGCTGAGGGTATGTACAAGTAGCTATGTGTTTGATCTCTCTCTCTCTCTCTCACTCTCGTGTTCTTGATTTGGCACGATCTTGATGTATCGCGAGCTTTGCTACTATAACTGAATCATATGGTGTGTCTCCCCCTCTACCATCTTTTGATGAATTGAGTTTTACCTTTGAGGTTTCACTATTATCGGATTGAATACTATTATGGATTTGAGAACACTTGATGAATGTATTGCGTGGGATACCCATGGTGACAATGGGGTGTTCTATTGATTCACTTGATGTATGTTTTGGCACTCAACTCGCGGATTCCCGAGGTGACATTAGGGTAATCTATACATAGGGGTTGATGCACGTTTTCGTCCTTGTTTCTCTAGTAGAAATCTTGGGGGCACTCTTTGAGGTTCTTTGTGTTGGATTCAATATTATGAATCTGAAGTTGTTTGATGTATATCGTATAATTGACCCCCAGATACTTGTGGTGACATTGGAGTATCTAGGTGACATTAGGGTTGATTGATGTATGTCATATCGTGTTATTTTACTACAAACTCTAGGGTTGTTTGTGACACTTATAGGAATAGCTCAATGGATTGATCGAAAAGAATAACTTTGAGGTGGTCGTATCGTACAAGCAATTTCATCTTATGTTCTCCGCGATAGGAACTTTGGAGTGACTCTTTGTTGCAAGTTGTCGGATTTCCGTATGATTTAATTATGTTATCATTGTTGATAGAACTTGCACTAGTGAAAGTATGAACCCCATGCATTGTTTCCAAGCATTCCAATACCGTTTTCACTCACATTTGTTACTAGTTACCTTGTTGTTTTATATTTTTAGATTACAAAAACCTATATCTACCATGCATATTGCACTTGTATCACCATCTCTTCACCGAACTAGTGCACATATACAATTTACCATTGTATCGGGTGTGTTGGGGACACAAGAGACTCTTTGTTATTTTGGTTGCAGGGTTGTTTGAGAGAGACCATCTTCATCCTATGCCTCCCATGGATTGATAAACCTTAGGTCATCCACTTGAGGGAAATTTGCTACTGTCCTACAAAACTCTGCACTTGGAGGCCCAACAATGTCTACAAGGATAAAGTTGCATAGTAGACATCAAGCTATGTTCTCGCGCCATTGCTGGGGAGGTGAGTGCTTTAAGGTATATCTTTAGATCTTGCAATTGAATCTTTTAGTTTATTATTTTATCACTAGTTTAGTCTATAAAATAAAACTACAAAAAAATAAAATTGAGGTTGCCTCATATGCTTCATTTTTTAACGTCTTTTGTGAAAATGATGGAAAGGAAGATTGTGCTCAATTGTTAGAAGAAGAAGTCAATAAAATGTTTAGCACTAAATCTTTGAATGATGAGCTTAATTGCAATGTTATTAGTATGAATTCTTTGAATATCCATTATGCTAATGATATGTAAAGCCATAAGCTTAGGGATGCTATGTTTGATGAAGATGATATGCAAAGCCATAAGCTTGGGGATGCAAAGTTATTCTGATGATAGCATGCCTCCTATTTATGATGATTATATTGATGCAAAGTTACTATTTTGGAAGAGGTCCCAATTGATTATGAGAATAAAGTTGCTATCTATATGATGATTATTGTGATTACATGTATGCTATAAATAATAATGATAACCATGAAACTTGTCATCATGATTTTAATTTTCAATTGGATTATGCCTCACATGATAGTTATTTTGTTGAGTTTGCTCCCACTACTATTCCTGAGAATAAATTTGCTTATGCAGAGAGTAATAAAATTTCTATGCTTGTTGATGCTTTATGTGATAGTTATATTGTTGAATTCATTCATGATGCTACTGAAAATTACTATTAGAGAGGAACATATGCTTCTACATATTGCAATAATATCAAGTTTCCTCTCTATGTGTTGAAAATCTTGAAGTTATGCTTGTTTTGCCTTCCTATGCTAGTTGATTCTTGTTCCCATGAATTGTTTGCTCACAAAATCCCTATGCATAGGAAGTGGGTGAGACTTAAATGTTCTAGTCATATGCTTCATGATGCCCCCGTTATGTTTCAATTCTTATCTTTTATGTGAGCATCATTGAAACATCATGGCTAGCTAGAAAGGCATTATAGAAAAGCACTTGTTGGGAGACAACCCAACATTTACCCCTACTATTTTTGTGTGTTCACATGATTATGTTACTGTAGTAATCATGTTTTATAGCTTTTGTTTTAATAAAGTGCCAAGTAAGACCTTTGGGATGGTCTATGGTGATAGCTGATTTGACCTTGCTGAAAAATAGAAACTTCTGCGCTCATTGTCAGAATTTTAAAAATTCATAGAAGCGTGATTTTGATCTGAACTTTTTACACAAGATTTATATACAAATTTCGAGGGTTTTCCTATTTTTTCAGAATTTGTGGAGCTACAGAAGTATACGAACTTTCCAAATTACAATAGACTTTTCTGTTTTTGACAGATTCTATTTTCATTGTGTTGTTTGCTTGATGAATCCATGGGTAGTATCAGAGAGTATGAACCATGGAGAAGTTGGAATACAGTAGATATAACACGAACATGAATTTAGAATGAGTTCACAACAGTACCTAAGTGGTGATTTGCTTTATTACACTAACGGAGCTTACGACTTTTCTGTTGAGTTTTGTGTTGTGAAGTTTTCAAGTTTTGTGTAAAGATTTGATGGAATACAAAATAAGGACTGGCATGAGCCTAAGCTTGGGGATCCCCAAGGCACCCCAAGGTAATATTCAAGGATAACCAAGCATCTAAGGTTGGGGATGCCCAAGATGGCATCCCCTCTTTTGTCATCAATCCATCGGTAAATTTACTTGAGGCTATATTTTTATTCACCATATGATATGTGTTTTGCTTGGAGCATCGTTTTATTTTATTAGGATTTACTTGCTATTATTTATAGTAATGTTTTTCATACTTTAGTTCAATGAAAAGGTCAAGTGTAGCCTTCACCATGCTTATTTTGCAAGTCTATATGTTGCTATTTTGAAAATAGAAAGTTTTCTATCATTGTGTGAATATTTGTGAATAGTCAAAACAAGATAAAATCTTGAAATTTTTACACGATGAGTAACAACAAATTGTCTATACTGTGGTAGATTTTCAGAATTTTTGGAGTTAGGGAACTATGATTCCTCTTGCATTCTTTACACACTGTTCTATTTAGACAGATTGCTGTTATGTTTGCATTGTTTGCATATGTTTGCTTGTTTAATGATTCTATTTGAGGATAGGAGTATTAAATATGCAGAGGCATTTAGTATGAAATGTCACATTATAATTTTAGTGATTTTCTACAGTAGAGAATGATAAGGTTTTGCGCTGATTTATACTAACTTAGCTCATGAGTTCTGGTTGAGTTTTGTGTGGATGAAGTTTTTAAGATTTAGGGAAACCGTGATATAAAAGGAATTAAGGAGACACGAGAACTCAAGCTTGGGGATGCCCAAGTCATCCCTTATTAATATTTCAAGAAGTCTCATGCATCTAAGCTCAGGGATGCCCCAGTTGGCATCCCACCTTTCTTCATCAACAATCATCGGTTAGCCTCGGTTGAGCCTAACTTTTTGCTTCTTCACATGATATGTGCTATACTTGGGAAGTCATTTTATTTTATTTTGCTTGTTGTTTGAATAAAACACTAAGATATGAAATTCTTGAATGAGATAGAGTCTTTACATAGCTACTTAATTATTTGACTACTCATTGATCTTCACTTATATCTTTTTGGAGTAGTTTGTCAGTTGCTCTAGTGCTTCACTTATATATTCTTAGAGCATGACCGTGGTTTTATTTTGAAGAAATTGTTGAACTCTCATGCTTTACTTATATTATCTTGAGAGTCTCTAAACAGCATGGTAATTTTCTTAGGTTATGAATTTAGTCCTAATATGATGGGTGATGACCCACAAGTATAGGGGATCTATCGTAGTCCTTTCGATAAGTAAGAGTGTCAAACCCAACGAGGAGCAGAAGGAAATGACAAGTGGTTTTCAGCAAGGTATTCTCTGCAACACTGAAATTATCGATAACAGATAGTTTTATGATAAGGCAAATCATAACAGGTAACAAGTAATAAAAGTAAACAAGGTGCAGCAAGGTGGCCCAATCCTTTTTGTAACAAAGGACAAGCCTGGACGAACTCTTATATAATGCAAAGCGCTCCCGAGGACACATGGGAATTACTGTCAAGCTAGTTTTCATCATGCTCATATGATTCATGTTCGTTACTTTGATAATTTGATATGTGGGTGGATTGGTGCTTGGGTGCTGCCCTTCCGTGGACAAACCTCCCACTTATTATTAACCCATCTCACAAGCATCCGCAACTATGAAAGAATAATTAAGGTAAACCTAACCATAGCATGAAACATATGGATCCAAATCAGCCCCTTACGAAGCAACACAGAAACTAGGGTTTAAGCTTCTGTCACTCTAGCAACCCATCATCTACTTATTACTTCCCAATGCCTTCCCCTAGGCCCAAATAATGGTGAAGTGTCATGTAGTCGACGTTCACATAACACCACCAGAGGAGAGACAACATACATCTCATCATAATATCGAACAAAAACCAAATTCACATGATTACTTATAACAAGACTTCTCCCATATCCTCAGGAACAAACGTAACTACTCACAAAACATATTTATGATCAAGATCAGAGGAGTATTAATTATCATTAAGGATCTGAAAATATAATCTTCCACCGGATAAACCAACTAGCATCAACTACAAGCAGTAATCAACACTACTAGCAACCCATAGGTACCAATATGAGGTTTTAGGACCAAGATCGAATACAGGAGACGAACTAGGGTTTGAGAGGAGATGGTGCTTGTGAAGATGTTGATGGAGATTTACCCCCTCTTGATGAGAGGACCGTTGGTGATGACGATGGCTTCGATTTCCCCCTCCCGGAGGGATGTTTCCCTGGTAGAACAACTCCACCGGAGCCCTAGATTGGTTTTGCCCAGGTTCTGCCTTGAGATGGCGGAGCTTTGTCCCGAAAGCTTCCTTCTGATTTTTTCCAGGTCAAAACAGACCATAGAGCAAAATATGGGCACCGGAGACCTGCTAGGGGCCCCACAAGGACAGGGGGCGCGCCCTCCACCCTTGTGGCTGGCTAGTGGCCCCCCTTTGGTACTTTCTTCGCCCAATATTTTTATATATTCCAAAAACATCACTAGTGCAAGATGCTGCTAACGTGACAATACGATCAGAGACCCTTCGACGAAATTGTGTGCTATGCCATAATCGCAAATGGTGGTGTATAAACTGTCAGAAAAGGTGCAAAATATTTGCGATGGAGGATGCATCAAACACGGTTTAGATTTTAGTTGCGTGCGCGATGTAGGGCATACAGTTCAGCTCAATTAACTATTTGCGATGAGGAGGAACAAAAGAAACGGGCAGCCAGATGAAGGTGTGTGCAATGTACAGCATACGGTTCACTCAGATGAACTGTTTGTGATTAGGCAACACAAAAGAAACGGCCAGCCAGATCAATGGTGTGTGCGATATACGACATGTGGTTCACTCGGATGAACTGTTTGCGTTGAGACATGAGACCAGAAACGGTTCAATATAACAAGATGTTTGTGATACGCGGCAAACAGGTCTGTAATTAGAAATGTGTACGAATACCGGTAATAACAAAAACGGTTCCCTAGTGTGGTCTATGTTCATCTGATCATCATCTCCCTCTTGTGCTAGCTCGGTGTTCCTTCTATGCTAAGTTTACATTAATTGATGGCGTTTTATGAACACGCCACCATTTCCCGAAATTCACTTACTTGTTTCCCGCCACCCAGCGCTATTGCGCATAGGTGGTGTGTGACGCACGAAGGCGACAAGCGTAGCCTATAGCACATCCACCTTTTCCAAGCATGCCAACCCACCAAAGCGCCGCCTCTGCCATCAACCTCGTCAACGAGGAAAACGAGCAGGCGCCATGGCCCGTCGAGGCCGAGGCGCTCCCCGGCAACGCGATGGACGACACTATGATGTGCGTCATCGCCAGGGTTGAGCAGACATTTGGCGCATGGCGCTTGAGTGCCGTGGATCAAGATAGGCATGTCAGCGCCGATAGGCTGCAGCTCGCCACACAACATGATCGATGGCGCGCCGCAGAGCAAGCTAGGTGTGTCCACGCTGATAGGCTGCGGCTCGCTGCACGTCGAGACCGTTGGAGCGCCACAGAGTGAGAGGCGCGGAGCGCCGTACAGCAAGAGAGGATCCAGCGACGCTTGCCTGCTGTTGACACGGCGTCGCAGCTGGGTGCACATCCGGTCAGCAACCCCATTGCTTGCAAGGAGTGGGCAGAGGCCCTCAGTGCCGTACTTGCACCAGAGGCCGGCCGCGCCATACTTGCACCAGACGCCCGCCGCGCCGTTCGCATGTGTGCCACCGTTTGCCTTGTCCGTGGCCCGCTGGATGCCAACACACTATCCTGTAGGCTCGACCGCCTCCGTGGCCCAGGTGTCCACCTAGGCACAATAGAGGAACATGGCCGTCATGTCCTCGAGCTGGTGATCGCGCTCCAGATGTACCGCGAGCGTGTCGACCGCTTGGACAAACGCCTGCACGAGTTCAGGCAGAGCCAAGAGCTACCATAGGCAAGGGCTGCTGGTCATGGTCTCATGGACGAGTTTTATTTTGAAAAGTCGTTTCGACGTGGATAGCTATGTTTCACAGCAATCACAGCATTGCTCTGTTTATTGCTTTGTTTCAATGTGTGTACTCTGTTTTCCATTCTTATATGTTCTGTTTCAACGTGTGTATATATGCTTTCCATTCTGTATATGTGGATGATAACAGCTAGATTCAAATTACTATACAAAAACAGATAGAAAATGGAATTCATAATATATATATATATTAATTGTTCATTAGATCATCACAGGATATATATATATAATATCATCACATATACGTGATGATACTTACCTACTAGGTACAATGCCTAAAATTGAAAATGAACAATACTAAAACTAATAATCCCTCCTGGGGCAGTATTCTGGCAGCCCCTCGCCAGCAGCTCCCTGGTGCGTGGCGTCTTCCCAGTGCGGAGGCCGTACTCTGCCTCCTCTTCCTCACAGCGCTTGACGTACCGATCTGCCTCTTGCTGGCGGACGCGCGCGGCCACGCAGCGACGAGGCGCCTAGCACCTATGACCTTCCTCGCGAAGTACCCGTCTTCATATACCTCCTTGGCACGACGACACGCCTGCCCCCAAAGCTCTGCCGCCTCCTTTTTGCAGCCGGCATCACGAGCTTCACAGGCCGCCTGGTACCTAGCTTCCTCCTCCGCCATCTCCTTCTTGAATGCCACTTGCCTGGCTTTCTCAGGCGGCAGCAGCGACTTCCATAGACAAAGATTGTACTGGCCCCAAAACCAATCCAAAGTTGGGGGTCTGGCACAACCTCGTCAGGCGGTGCATAGGGGTCCTCGTCATTGCTAATCGAGTGAGCGTCCTCGGGGGGTGGTGACTCCTCGTCAGCGCGTGGGCAGACCGGCGGCGCCATGGCAGAGATTTGAGAGAGAGAGGGCGAGCGAGGGGAGGATGTAGATGAGAATGCAGGTGGGACGACGTGAGCAAGGTAGTATTTATTGGCGGCCGGAATGTAGATCGATGGGGACAGTACACACGCTGGTCGCCGGAATTTATGAGTACTGTAGTTTGAGTTATACACGATTCCCGCAGCAAAATCCATGTGTGAACATAATAGCTGACAGTTTCCAATGCAGAACCGTGTCTGATTAATGATCCCGTCCACTCACCTACCAAACCTCGAGCCACGAGATAGAGTGCCAATTATGTGGGGGCCGGTTGTCTTGCCAGATCTTTACATTTTCATTTTTGAACACCAGATATTTACATCGTCTGATGATTTTTTAACTCTCACACAAGTATACAAAAATATGATTTTTCAAACCGTTATGGTTAGGCATTGCATGTAGATGTAGTTCAAATTTGAATTACGGTCATTAAATGGTTAGAAAATCACTTTAATGTCTTTAAAAGGTCAAATGACCCCTGAATTTTTCCAATTTTTCACATGACAATTGTATTAGTGCATGTTAAACATATAAAAAAATTGTAAGCCGTAAGAGGAAGCTATCTCCCATTCGTCATCAAACATGAATTGTTCCCTCTCGGAACCATGAACCTTCTAGTGAGTTGCTCCGGTTTGTGAGGGGTGTGTGACCAAACTTTCATCAAACATGCCAATTTTTTTATCACATCATCTTGGTGGCATGACATTAAATCAAGCAAGGTTTCCTATTTTTCTGATCATTTTTTAAGTTTTTGGAATTAAAATGCCATGGCACTCCATGCATGTGTGCCCATGCCTTGAGACCAACATGTTTGAAAATTCCTTCTAATTTACTGCACATGGAATTAACTCGCACACAAGTACACAAAAATATGATTTTTCAAACCATTATGGTTAGGCGTTGCATGTAGATGTAGTTCAAATTTGAATTACGGTCATTAAATGGTTAGAAAATCACTTAAATGTCTTTAAAAGGTCAAATGACCCCTGAAGTTTTCCAAATTTTCACAAGACAGTTATATTAGTGCACGTTAAACGTAGAAAAAAATTGAAGGCCGTAAGAGGAAGCTATCTCCTGTTCGTCATCAAACATGCATTGTTCCCTCTCGGAACCATGAATCTTCTAGTGAGTTGCTCCGGTTTGTGAGGGTTGTGTGTCCAAACTTTCGTCAAACATGCCAATTTTTTTACCACATCATCTTGGTGGCATGACATTAAATCAACCAAGTTTTCATGTATTTCTGATCATTTTTTAATTTTTTGGAATTAAAATGCCATGGCACTCCATGCATGTGTGCCCATGCCTTGAGACCAATATGTTTGAAAATTCCTTCTAATTTACTGCACATGGAATTAACTCGCACACAAGTACACAAAAATATGATTTTTCAAACCGTTATGGTTAGGCGTTGCATGTAGATGTAGTTCAAATTCGAATTACGGTCATTAAATGGTTAGAAAATCACTTAAATGTCTTTAAAAGGTCAAATGACCCCTGAAATTTTCCAAATTTTCACAAGACAGTTGTATTAGTGCACGTTAAACATAGAAAAAATTTTAAGGCCGTAGAAGGAAGCTATCTCCCGTTTGTCATCAAACATGCATTGTTCCCTCTCGGAACCACGAACCTTCTAGTGAGTTGCTCCGGTTTGTGAGGGGTGTGTGTCTAAACTTTCGTCAAACATGCCAATTTTTTTACCACATCAGCTTGGTGGCATGACATTACATCAACCAAGGTTTCATGTATTTCTGATTTTTTTTAATTTTGTGGAGTTAAAATTTCTTCTAATTACTACACATGGAATTAACTCGCACAAAAGTACACAAATATGATTTGTCAAACCGTTATGGTTAGGTGTTGCATCTTAATGTAGTTCAAATTTGAATTAAATGGCTAGAAAATCACTTAAATGTCTTTAAAAGGTCAAATGACCCCTAGAATTTTCCAAAATTTCACATTACAGTTGTAGTAGTGCACGTTAAACATAGAAAAAAACTGAAGGTCGTAAGAGGAAGCTATCTCCCGTTTGTCATCAAACATGCATTGTTCCCTCTCGGAACCAAGAGCCTTCTAGTGAGTTGCTCCGGTTTGTGAGGGGTGTGTGTCCAAACTTTCATCAAAATGCCAAAAAAAATTCCACATCAACTTGGTGGCATGACATTACATCAACCAAGAGAGTGCCTCCGCATCCACATTGAGCGTGATCGCTTCCACCGAGAGGGCGTCTGCGGCAGCCGACAGGGCAGCTACAGCAGCCGAGACGGCTGCAGCTGTTGCTGCGACGGCGACTGCTGTAAGTGCATCTAGTGCCACCCCTATTTGGTTTTGGACTATTGACGACAAACCTAGTTGAGGGACTAATGTGTTTGTGAGAATTGTAGGATAACACAGGTAGAAGTCCCTCATTGATTCAGTTTTCCTACCAGAGATGACCCCTAAAAATGTATGAACACATTGATGCCAAAGGTGGTATATGAAGATATTCACATTGAAGACTATGACAAGAGAAGACATCGCATGAAGCCTATGGAGCTCGAAGACTTAGATCTTTCGTAGTTCTTTTTCTTCTTTGTTGAGTCATAGGAACCACCGTACTGTTAAGTGGGGTCCAAGAGAACCAGACAGAATGACTGAAGTGATGCTTAACCAAAACCTATGTCTTCGAGTGAAGACTATGAGAGCGAATCTTGTCTAGAGTCGGACAAGTCAGCTTTGCTTGTAGCCCAAGTAAAGTTGCCGTGTGAGTTTGAAATCTGACCATTGGAACACATGTCAGTTCCTTAGTGACCCAGGGTCATTTTGGACAAATCAGGTCGGGTTGCCTAGTGGCTATAAATAGCCCACCCCCTACAACCATAAATGGTTGGCTGCTCAGAGTTAGAGTACGGCTTTTGTCGTTTGAGAGCAACCCACCTCGAAGCCTTTGAGAGAGAATTCCTTGCGAGGATAAAGCCCTAACCACCCAGAGCCAAAGAGAATTAGGCATCACTTAAGTCTTCTTGTCTGTGTGATCTGAAGACTTATTACACTTGAGGACTGTGAATCCTCCAGCCGGTTAGGCGTCGCGTTCTGAGCATCCAAGAGACATTGTGGATCGCCGGTGAACGAAGTCTGTGAAGGTTTGGGAGTCTACCTTGAAGACTTACCAGAGTGATTGGGCGAGGTCTGTGTGACCTTAGCTCAAGGGGAATACGGTGAGGACTGGGTGTCCTGAGCTGCGTGTTCAGGACTGGGTGTCTGGGACTGTGTGTCCTCAGGTTTAAATACCTAGCCGCCCTAACCAGACGTACAGTTGTCACAACAACTGGAACTGGTCCAACAAATCATTGTCTTCAACGAGTCACTGGTTTCATCCTTCCCCTCCCTTTACTTATTGTTGCTCCTTGTGAAGTCTTTGTATGTTTGCACTATCTTTTGTCTTCACTGAGTGACTGCGTGTTCTGTTTGGCTTCATAACATCTTCCTACCTGATCCTTACTACATTGCTACTATTAGTCATTGTGCTCTCACTCCATTGAATACTTGACTATGGTTTGCCTAGTGTAGTCTACCTTCCGCTGCATGGTAATAGGTTTATTTCTATCGTTTGTCTTCGAAACTTCCATGTTTTGAAGACTTTCATAAAAATCGCCTATTCACCCCCCCTCTAGTCGATATAATGCACTTTCAATTGGTATCAGAGCAAGGTACTCCCTTGTTCTGTGTGATTCGGTTTAACCACCTGGAGTTTTAGCTATGTCGACTGCAGGGATAATCAAAGTCTCCGCTGCGTGCCCCGTCTTCGATGGAACTGAATATCCCTACTGGAAGAATAAGATGCGCATGCATCTTGAAGCCATTGACGTCGACCTATGGTATGTCGTCAAGAACGGCGTTCCCAAGGCTGGAGAAGGTGTCACTGCTGCTGACGTCAAGAAGTTTGTTCAACTGGACTCTACTGCCAAGAATATCATCTGTGGTCATCTGACCAAAGGACAGTATGGCCGTGTGAGTGCTTTGGAAACATCTAAGCTAGTCTGGGACTGGCTCTCCAAGGTCAACGAAGGCACCTCAATCCAGATAGATCAGAGAATCAGTGTCCTTCGCAACCTCTTCAACCGCTTCAAGAGAAATGACAATGAGAATATCCAGCTCACGTTTGATCGACTCACTGACATCACGAATGAGCTTCAAGCCCTTGGCGCTACTGAGATCACCAAGCATGAAGTCTTCAAGACACTACTGAGATCACATGACAGTTCATTTGACACCCTAGCCCCGATGATTCAAGAACGTCCTGATTTCAAGACACTCGATCCGTCTGACATACTTGAGAGGCTCAACACACATGAGTTTCAGCTTTCTGAGAAAAGAGATATCTACGGTCCAAACTATGGGCAAACTGGTGCCTTGAAGGCAAAAGCTGTCTCCTCATCTGAAGAAGAATCTGACAGCAGTTCTGATGATCCTGAAGACATTGGAAGGGAACTTGCTATGCTTGTGAAGAAGTTCCAAAAATTCACCAAGAAGAAAGGCTTCAGAAAGTCTTCCCGATCAAGCTCAAGGAATGATGAAGCTTCCGCTCATGACTACAAGAAGAAAACATGTCACAAGTGCAAGAAACCTGGCCACTTCATCTCTGAGTGTCCGCAGTGGGACAATGAGAACAAAAATAAGAAGAAGAGCAAGGAATATGACTCTGACGACAAGAAGAAGAAGAAGTACTCAAAGTCTTCTTCCAAGTCTTCCTCAAAGTCATCATCACACAAGAAGAGCTCATCTGGCAAGGCACGTGCTTTTGTTGGCAAGGAAATGGATTCAGAGGAGGAGTCCGCTTGTGAGGAGGCGGAGGTGGAGTCTGAGGAGGAGTCCGATTCTAGCGTCGCAAGTCTGGCTACAGCATACGTTGCCAAGTCCATCTTCAACACTGAAGACAATGACCTCATCACCGACACAGATGCAAATGACAAGGACTACTCCGCTCCTACCTACTGCTTCATGCCACGCGGTGCCAAGGTAAACACACGCACTACTCACTATCAAACATCTAGTGACGATGACTCTGATTGTGGTTCAAAACCCAGCTACAAAACACTTGCTAAAATTGCAACTGAACAAAAGAAAGCCATGGAACAAATTCAAAAACTGTTAGACAAAAGCAATGATCTGTTAGGCGCTGAAATGACTCGATCTGAGTCCTTAATTGAAGACATAAAAAATCTTCACGTTAAGTATGAGGAACTTGAAAGTCGTCATGAAACGCTCTCAACAACTCATGAAAAGCTTTCCTATGATTATCTTCAAAGGAAGTATGATCTTGAGAAATTGAGAGTGGCTCATGAAGATCTTCAAAAGGAAAATGAGTCACTTCGCGCCAAACAGATCAGTTCCGCTCAGGAAGGATTTGAACCACCATGTCTTAAATGCATTGAGCGTGATAATACTACTTCTGTTGCTGAATGTTCTACTTCTGCTACTGTTGCAATATCTTCAACAGTTGATGTGGAAACTAACCCCTCTGCGAAGGATACCACTGCTATTGCTGATGAGAATGCTAGGTTGAAGACATTGCTTGAAACAGGGATGTACAAAAGTCTTAAAGGGCATCAGACACTATGTGATGTCCTCAAAAAGCAGATCTTGAACCGAAACCCGAGGAAAGAGGGTGTTGGGTTCGTAAGGAAAATGAATGCTGATGGCTCTTACTGGAAACCTGAGTAGTACCCCAAAACCACATGGGTTGCTGCAAAGGAATCTTCAGCAGATCCATCCACTCTGTCTGGCTTCACTTGTGCAAACCCCATTGTCATTGATGAATCCTTTGATGCAAACTATAAACTGTTTAAGAATCAGAATGGTGAAGTGTTTGCCAGGTACATTGGTACTAACTGCAGGAATGGACCGCCTATGAAGAAGATCTGGGTTCCGAAAAAGTGTCTGAAGAATCTTCCTGTGAATGTCATCATGACACCACACGTGAAGAAGACAAACCCCGGACCACAGGCTTCATATGGTCCAAAGGCTTCATATAGACAGAGGACTCACCTGAGTCGCACTAACGCAAATGTTTTGTAGGGAAACCATACTCAAGCCTATGAATATGAGCGCGGTTCATCAAACCGCCATGTTCATAAGACCAAGAACTATTCTACTTATTCTTATGAGTACTATTGTCCGCCTGCAAGACTGTTTGCTAGGGCTCCAAAGCCAAAGCTCTCAGATGCTGCACTTAGACTTATTGCTTCTAAGCCGCCCTTGAAGATGTGGGTGGCTAAGAAAGCTTAACTCTCTTTTGCAGGGAAAGGTCTCCAGCAGAAAACCAAAATCGTCTGACGCTATTGCTGGGGACCTTAAACATCTTGTAGGGCGCAAGATCAAATGCCCGAATGGTCTTACTATGTACTTCATTCCTGAATCGCTTGCTACTCTCCCTATTAGTCCTAATCTGGATCTAAGCTTTCATAACCCACTGGTTCGTCAAATGTTTTTGCTTCACAATTCTCTTCGTGAAGCCTATCCCCCTAACTGCACTGTAGGGTACGACACCAGCGTCTTCAGAATGGATTATTGATAGTGGGTGTACCAATCACATGACTGGCAAAAGAAGCCTTCTTATGGACTCAACCTTACGTCCATCCGACAAGAGTCACATCACATTTGCTGACACTGGTAAAAGTAAGGTATTGGGCCTAGGTACAGTTGCAATCTCAAAGGATCAACACATGGATAAAGTCATGCTTGTTGAATCCCTTGGCTTCAACTTAATGTCTGTCTCAATGCTTTGCGATTTGAACATGATTGTAATATTTGGAAAATATCGCTGCCTTGTTCTAATGGAATCTGACAAGTCTCTAGTGTTTGAAGGGTATCGGAAAGATGATTTGTACGTGGTAGATTTCTCAGCAGGACCACAGCTTGCCGTATGTCTTCTAGCAAAAGCTTCAGAATGCTGGCTCTGGCATCGGAGGCTAGGGCATGCTGGCATCAGGAACATCCACACCCTTGCAAAGAAGAAGCATGTCATAGGCATCGAGGGCGTCAAGTTCAAGAAATATCACTTATGTGGTGCCTGTGAAGCAGGAAAGATGACGAGGGCCAAACATCCCTCAAAGACAATCATGACAACTACTCGACCCTTCGAACTTCTCCACATGGATCTTTTCGGTCCCACTCATTACTCAACTCTTACTACTACTGCTTGTCTCTATGGCTTTGTCATTGTTGATGATTATTCTAGATATACTTGGGTGCACATAATCCTCTACAAGACTGAAGTGCAGGATGTCTTCAGACGCTTCGCCAATCAAGCAATGAACAACTATGGCGCCAAGATAAAGCACATCAGAAGTGACAATGGCACTGAATTCAAGAACACCGGCCTTGATACATATCTTGATACCTTGGGCATCACACATGAATTCTCAGCCCCGTACATGCCACAGCAGAATGGCGTCGTCAAACGCAAGAATAGAACACTCATTGAGATGGCCCGAACGATGCTTGATGAATACAAGACTCCAAGAAAATTCTGGCCTGAAGCCATTGATACTGCATGCCATACAATCAATCGTGTTTATCTTCACAAGCTTCTGAACAAGACATCTTATGAGCTCCTTACTGGCAAGAAGCCAAATGTCAGTTACTTCAGAGTATTTGGCGCCAGGTGCTGGATCAAGGATCCACATCACACTTCAAAATTTGCACCAAAAGCACATGAGGGTTTTATGCTTGGATATGGAAAGGATTCGCACTCCTATATAGTTTTCAATCTCTTTCATTATAAAGTGGTTGAAACAGTGGATGTGCGGTTTGATGAGACTAATGGTTCACAAACAGAGCACCTCCCAAATGTGCTAGATGAAGTTCCATCCAGCGAATCAATCAAGCTTATGGGAACCGGAGAAATCATACCCTCTGAAGCTCAACCTGAATAGGAACTTATCATCTCCGCACCTGATCAACCTGAAGACAATGCTCAGCCTGAAGACAATCCTTCTAACAATGACAATGATCAGCAAGAGCAAAATCTTCGCCCTGTACATCCTCGTGTTGCCAATGAAGTGCAGATTGAGAGAATAATTGATAGCATCAATGCACCTGGTCTGCTCACTCGTTCAAGGGCAACACAGCTAGCAAATTTCTGTGGGCACTTTGCATTCGTCTCAATAACAGAACCCATGAAAGTTGAAGAAGCCTTCATGGAACCTGAATGGATTCAAGCTATGCAAGAAGAGCTTCAACAATTTGAGCTGAATAATGTATGGGAACTGGTTAAGCGTCCTGATCCTCGGAAGCACAACATAATAGGAACCAAATGGATATACCGCAACAAGCAAGATGAGCATGGTCAAGTTGTCAGAAACAAAGCTCGTCTCGTTGCTCAAGGATATACTCAAGTGGAAGGCATTGACTTCGATGAAACATTTGCTCCTGTGGCTAGACTTGAAGCCATACGCATACTGCTGGCCTATGCAAATCATCACAACATACTTCTATATCAAATGGATGTGAAGAGCGCCTTTCTCAATGGCAAGATTGAAGAAGAAGTGTATGTTGCACAACCGCCTGGCTTTGAAGATCCAAAACATCCTGACATGGTATACAAGCTCAACAAGGCACTGTATGGCCTCAAACAAGCCCCTCGGGCCTGGTATGACACACTCAAATACTTCCTGAAGAGCAAAGGCTTCATACTTGGTTCCCTAGACCCCACTCTCTTCACGAAGACATATGATGGTGAACTGTTTGTGTGCCAAATATATGTGGATGACATTATCTTCGGCTGCACCAATCAGAAGTACAGTGAAGAGTTTGGATATATGATGCAAGAGCAATATCAAATGTCCATGATGGGAGATCTGAATTTCTTCCTTGGTCTTCAAATACGACAGCAACGCAACGGCATCTTCATATCTCAAGAGAAGTATCTCAAAGATTTCCTGAAGAAGTTCGGTATGCAAGACTGCAAAGGCTTCACGACGCCAATGCCAGCCAAGCATCATCTGGGTCCTGACGACAATGGTAAAGAGTTTGACCAAAAGGTATACCGCTCCATGATTGGTTCTTTGCTTTATCTATGTGCATCTAGGCCAGATATTATGCTTAGTGTTTGCATGTGTGCTCGATTTCAAGCGGCACCAAAGGAGTCGCATCACTTAGCTGTGAAGCGAATCCTTCGATATTTGGCTCACACCCCAACTCTAGGATTATGGTATCCAAAGGGCTCAGAGTTTGATTTGGTTGGATTCTCGGATGCTGATTATGCTGGTGACAAAGTGGATCGCAAGTCTACATCAGGCACATGTCACTTTCTGGGTCGATCACTTGTATGTTGGTCTTCAAAGAAGCAGAACTGTGTATCTCTCTCCACTGTTGAATCTGAATACATTGCTGCTGGATCTTGCTGCGCTCAGCTTCTGTGGATGAAGGAAACACTCAAGGACTATGGCATTCATCTGAAGCAAGTGCCACTCTACTGCGACAACGAAAGCGCCATCAAGATTGCCAACAACCCAGTTCAGCACTCGAAGACAAAGCATATTAAAATTCCTCATCACTTTCTCAGAGATCATGTTGTGAAGGAAGATATTGATATCATACACGTCAATACTGAAGAGCAATTGGCAGATATCTTCACCAAGCCCTTGGATGAGAAGAGATTTTGCAAGTTACGGTGTGAGCTAAATATCCTGGAATCCTCAAATGTCCTGTGATCAGGCACACATCCTAACACTTATGCATATTGATGACTTAGATGTGCAACACATGAAGTAAAGTATATCTTCAGTCAATGAAGACATACATTCTAAGTGTGAATACATTAATGTGGAATTTGACTTCGGAACGCCACGATAATTGTGCGCCATGTCTGGGTCTAATACTTCCTATACGAATACTTACAGCATCACATAAATTCTCCCGAAGCCAGTTCCTATTTGTCCAGCAAGCGAAAACCTTTGAAGCCTTTGAACGTATTGAATCCTTTCAGTTTAAAGTTCATGGCTTCAGAGAAATCAGCAAGCAAGGATGGCAGAAAGTGTCGAGGAGAAACATCAAGAGATCTGCCCGATGACCTCTCAGAGCTGTACAAGACAGATCTTGAAGAGGATTACAATCAGCGCAAGACACGAATCCAATGGATTCGACGCTATTGGGCAGAACAGTGGTTCAAGTATAGATTTGTGACAGAGGAATATGCTGAAAAGAATGCCATCAAGCGACCATGGGGAGACATCCTCTACAAAAATCTTCAACCCAGGACCAGAGATGAAGCCATTGAACAAGGCTTCTATCCCTGCATGGTCCGTGGACCACAGCCTGCGGATGCTGACCCATCGTCCCTGCTATGGTGTCATGACGACAATCTGTTTAAGCGCAACTTCCAGTTTGCCCAGAACTCAGCGAAGCAGAACAAGAAGTCTTTGGGATTAGATTTCAACCCTGGTCCCTTTGCTCCCCGCACCGATGGAACTCGTGAAGCTGAATCCAATCTTCTTGGGCCCTTCTACAACTTGGAAGGTCTCATCACTCACATCGTGGTTCAAGGGACAACCGTGAATGAGCCTACAGATGACGCTGAATCAGATGAAGCGCCTGCAGCACCGAAGCCAAAGAAGCTGAAGTAGCCAAAAGCTTCAAAGCCAGCCTCTGCACCAAAAATCTCACGAGCGAACCCACTGGCAACTGCACCTCCTGAAGACAGTGTGCAGTCTGAAGATTTGTCACGCATCTCCAAGCCCCAGAAGGTCAAGATGCCTCTGCCACACACCGGCCAAGAGCTGACAGCTGCTGCCATTCTGCGCAACGATGCCATTGATCTGTCCAGTGATGAAGATCTTGCAGATGACGCTCTTGAGCAACTCATCAAGAGCAAAGAAGAAGTAGAAATCTTCAATGATCTGCCTCTCTTTGACGTGACAATCATCCACAACTTCATTGATGAGTGGTTTGACACGCCAAACATCAGCTTTGAAGATCTGCAATTACCCATTGGCCTCAGTGTCGCCTTTCATGGCGCCATTGCTTCAGAGCTAGCTCTCGCTCAGCGCATCGTCGAACTGAACCAAAAGATTGACTATGAAAAGGCTCAGTTCAAGAAGCATATGGCCAAGCTCAGCGTGCAAGAGGTGAAAAACTTCAAGATTATGCTGCACGAGCTCAAAGAAGCCTTTCTCAAGAAACGTGCAGAAGCTCAGGGTTCTCGGGAGCGCATGAAGACCCTGGCTGACAAGTGTGTGCAAGGCTACAACGAGGCTGAGAAGCGCAAGGCCCTTGGGCGTCCGGGCATTGATCCTAGGATGGTTGCTAAGCAGAAGAAGAAGCCATTGTGGCCGAACCTCTCGCACCAAGGCAGGAAGCAGATCCCATTGTTTTCCCAACTAGCATGACTGGCTCGAAGCCAAAGGCCCGGTCAACCGCTTCAGAGCTGAAGATGACGAGGACTGCTGTGGCTGAAACCAGGAAGAGGAAACATCCTGAAGCCTCTGCTACTGCCCCCTCCAAGAAGAAGAGGAAGACAAGGAAAGAACGGGCTGCTCCCACAGAGCCCTTGATTGTTGAACCCATCTCCATGGTTCACCCTGACGCTGAACCGCAAGAACGTCAACTGACTATCCATGAGCCTGCTTTCACAGAGGCTCATGAAGCTGAAGACTTTCCAGCAGCTGATCCCATCGCTGCTGAAGACATTGGTCACCATGACCATGTTGAAGATGATGCAGTCCTTCCTCAGCTCGAGCGCGGCAAACTCATCAACATTGGTCATCCTCTAACGCCAATTGCTTAGGATGCTTCATGGGATGATCGCCCACAAGAGGAAGAAGACTTTGAGGCCCAGCCAACTCCAACTACACAGGCGTCGCCAGCGTTGCGCAGGCTTCGCAAAGGACCAAGGCCTCCAGTCTCTGGGTCTGAAGCTAAAGCTGCTGAAGAAATTCCGGCTGCATCAGCCAATGAAGAAGAAGCCCCACAAGCTGCTACTCCCCTGTCCCACCAAGAAGCGATTCTCGAGGAGAACGTGAATGTGACTGACCCTCCAGCTCGTTAAGTGGAGGTTGAAAATCTTGAGGCTGCCACCACCAACACCAATGAAGCCACTGACGTTGTCATGGCTGAAGCTAATGTGGAGCCCTCACCAACAAAAGCACCAGAAGTCAGCGAAGCCACTGATCCCACTACTTCTGTTCCTGCGCCTGCTGCCGGTCCTTAGTTCGACTATCATGTTGAGCACAGGCCTCAGGTATAGAAGCCAATCCCAAGATCAGCACCTGGATCCTTCAATATCAATGGCTTCAAAGCAGACAACACTTTCTTCAATAACTCCAGGAACCCCTACTCAAGGGAAAGAATATCATCTGATCGGTTCTGGAGCTATCCGTAGCGAAGCTATTACTCCTGCATTCTTTACAATCAAGGTCGCATCTTCCCGCACAAGCGTCTTGACATTGAAGCAATAGCTAGTCTGCCCTATCTGGAAGAAGCTCTGGATTGCTTCAAGGAGGTTGGATTGCTGCCGTTCGTCACCGATCAAGAGCATTGGAATGAAGAGTTGCTGCTTTAATTCTATGCCACACTTCACATCCGCGGGTACAATAGAGATCCGAAGACTTGGGTCCTGGAGTGGATGACAGGAAACGTTCATCATGAAGCCAAAGCCTTTGACATCATTGAGCTCACTGGTCTACCCACTCTTGGCGATCTCTATGAATCTGGCTGTCAACTTCATAGTGAAGCTGTGGAGAGCATCTTTCAGAAGCCTGAACCTAACATGAGTCAGATGCTCGGTATGATGAAGCCATTGCCCCACGATGCTGCATATCCCAAAGAGTTCTTTGTTGAAGACCTTGAGTATCTGCCAAGGACTATTTATCACATCATAAGGCGAACTCTCTGGCCCATCAAAGGACACTCTCCACATGCCAAGCTGGAAGGTGCAATGAAGACTTTGGTCTTCTATGTTCTTCATGGCAAATGCTTCAATGCACATGACTTCTTCATTCACCAACTTGCTGCATCAGGCTCTGATCTTTTTGGCTTGAAGTTCTACGCACCATGGCTCATGCGGCTGATCAAACTTCACTCCGCTCTCTCATATCAGCCATCTGCTCGCAATCATCGGATCTTTCTGCCTGACGTGGATATGTCTATTGAAGCCATCTATCCTGAGCCTGCCAAGGAACCTCTAAGTCTTCAGAATGCGGAGCATCAAAGTTCTTCTCAGAACATTGAAGGAGTTGAGGCAGTCACTCGTGTGTATCCTTTGGCTGGCACTACACGTGCACCGCATCCTGCTCTCACTGAAGCCACTAATAGCACAATTGCCCAAGGACCCAAGAAGCGCACTCGTGTTCTCAATAATCGAGAGCTTCTTGTGGCTCTTCATCAGAAACAGGATAGGCATCATGACTGGCTGAAGCGTCAAATGCAAAGCCTCTTGGTGGATGTTAATCGCATTCGCAATCTTGCCACCAAGAATGCCTTTGTAGCCCATGAAACCTCTCGACGCACATGGAAAGGGCTGACGCTGATGTGTTCTGCAGATGATCTTCAAGAGGATGGCTTCTCTGAACGCTTCAAGTTTGACTCCACACCTCCTCGAAGGGCGGTGCTGCGACGAACTCCATCTCTTGAAGACTCTGAGTTCTCTTCCTCTGCTGCAACTGTGAATGCCAGAGTGATCGAGGATGAAGACGATGCTACTTCACCGCCACCTCCTTCAGCTCGCTTCGACACTGCTCCGAGTTCTTCTGCACCCCGAACACCACCGACGACCCTGCTGCCTCACCTACTCTTCATGGGAACGAGTAGATGCTCTATGTCTTCAAACCTTTTTGGTCCTTACTGACAAAAGGGGGAGAAGCATATGAGTTTGATAGTCTTCAAGCGGGTACATATGGGTGGGTGCTTTATACTTTTTGCTTCGTGTTTACAACTCTCGTTTGCTTTGATACATTTGGTTCTTTTCAGTTGTAACACTTAAACTTGATGGTAGTCTGCTACTTATTTTCCACCTCATGATGCGATGATAAATTCCGCATGTGCGACGATAAATTCCGCACTTAGATCATGTTGCAGACGTCCATTCTCCATTATGCATGTCATTATCTTCACATACCTTCACATGCATACTGGATTGTCATCATAAGTTGAAGAGGATCTCCACAAGCACAACCTGCCATGTGCATTTGCATTCCAAAAGCAAATTACTTATATGCACATCTTCAAGGGGAGCCCTTGCAACTTATGAAGACAATTCCTTATCCTTTACAATTTCACATATTATATTCCCCGTTGAAAACTTCGACTAGTTTGTCATCAATCACCAAAAAGGGGGAGATTGTAAGTGCATCTAGTGCCACCCCTAGTTGGTTTTGGAGTATTGACGACAAACCTAGTTGAGGGACTAATGTGTTTGTGAGAATTGCAGGATAACACAGGTAGAAGTCCCTCATTGATTCGGTTTTCCTACCAGAGATGACCCCTAAAAATGTATGAGGACATTGATGCCAAAGGTGGTATATGAAGATATTCACATTGAAGACTATGACAAGAGAAGACATCGCATGAAGCCTACGGAGCTCGAAGACTTAGATCTTTCGTAGTTCTTTTTCTTCTTTGTTGAGTCATAGTAACCACCGTACTGTTAAGTGGGGTCCAAGAGAACCAGTCAGAATGACTGAAGTGATGCTTAACCAAAACCTATGTCTTCGAGTGAAGACTATGAGAGCGAATCTTGTCCAGAGTCGGACAAGTCAGCTTTTCTTCTAGCCCAAGTAAAGTTGCCGTGTGAGTTTGAAATCTGACCGTTGGAACACCTGTCAGTTCCTTAGTGACCCAGGGTCATTTCGGACAAATCAGGTCGGGTTGCCTAGTGGCTATAAATAGCCCACCCCCTACAACCATAAATGGTTGGCTGCTCAGAGTTAGAGTACGGCTTTTGTCATTTGAGAGCAACCCACCTCGAAGCCTTTGAGAGAGAATTCCTTGCGAGGATAAAGCCCTAACCACCGAGAGCCAAAGAGAATTAGGCATCACTTAAGTCTTCTTGTCTGTGTGATCTAAAGACTTATTACACTTGTGGACTGTGAATCCTCCAGCCGGTTAGGCATCGCTTTCTGAGCATCCAAGAGACATTGTGGATTGCCGGTGAACGAAGTCTGTGAAGGTTTGGGAGTCTACCTTGAAGACTTACCAGAGTGATTGGGCGAGGTCTGTGTGACCTTAGCTCAAGGGGAATACGATGAGGACTGCGTGTCCTGAGCTGCGTGTTCAGGACTGTGTGTCCTCAGGTTTAAATACCTAGCCGCCCTAACTAGACGTACAGTTGTCACAGCAACTGGAACTGGTCCAACAAATCATTGTCTTCAACGAGTCACTGGTTTCATCCTTCCCTTCCCTTTACTTACTGTTTCTCCTTGTGAAGTCTTTGTATGTTTGCACTATCTTTTGTCTTCACTGAGTGACTGCGTGTTCTGTTTGGCTTCATAACATCTTCCTACCTGATCCTTACTACATTGCTGCTATTAGTCATTGTGCTCTCACTCCATTGAATACTTGAGTATGGTTTGCCTAGTGTAGTCTACCTTCCGCTGCATGGTAATAGGTTTATTTCTATCGTTTGTCTTCGAAACTTCCACGTTTTGAAGAATTTCATAAAAATCACCTATTCACCCCCCCTCTAGTCGATATAACGCACTTTCAGCTGCAAACACCGAGAGCGCTCGAACTACCGTCTGATGTCACCCTGGACCGGGTCGAGGCCATCCACGCCAAGATCGAGGATGCACACGCCAAGATATTCCAGGCCACCTCGGACTCCAGCATGCAACCCACGTCTGAAAAGGCGGCGGTGGCCATGGAGCACCTGCTTCCTCATGAGGTCGCCGAGCAGGAGCTGGAGATGCAGGAGGCGGCGGAGATTGAGGAGCGCCGGGAGGAGGAGTTGCGCGTGGCTGAGGTTGAGGTAGAGAAGAGTCTGTCAGTCAAGGAATCGCCGGTGGAGTACCAACGCGAGCTTTGGCGCAACCACTACTACGAGTACTACAACCTTGAGGGCGGCGCTGAGGACGAGGACGAGGACGCGGTCTACTTCAGCAGGGGGGACGCGGAGTCCACCAACGGCGGCATGACGCCAGGACAAGTCATTGACGTCTCATCTCACACCGGCGATGCATAGGCCAGCGCGGCGACAGATTTGTTAAAATTATGCATACTTAGGCTTTGTTTTTAATGATGGTATTTTGTTAGAGCAATGTTTAGGTCAACTGGCTCTGTTTAATTACTAAAATTGCTCGATTCAGTAAGTGTGGTCTGTCTGCTGTACTCTCTTTTGTGTGCCCAAATTAGCAAGCGATGTTAAATTATGCAATGACGTACTCGGGGAAATTTCCACCAAAATTTGAATTATCAAACTCATCCCATGCACGTAAAGCAGAAGAATCGTTTGCCAAGCACACAATTGGTTCAAAGTGAATGGTCCGGAGGCACCACGCGCAAAGTTATAGCCGCTTTTCTCCCCGACCACAAGTCACCTTTCCATTGTTTCCTCCTTCCTTCCTTGGTAATCTATAGCCGCTTCCTCGCTCTCGCTCTCTCGCATCCTACCGCTGGGTTCGCCATGGTCTTCTTGAAAGACCTCTCCAGCAGTTCCTCCTCCGGCGACTACTCCTTCACCACCCGGGTGTGCCTCTCTTCTCTCTCTTAGGCTATGACTTGGAATGAAGGATTTTTACCCGACGGTAGATTTGAGTCATTTCTTCCTCTTGTGGCTCCCTAAGACCATCGGTGGCAATGAATGGATCGGAGTGGCTGAAGATCTGTCTGCTCGTTGTCACCATCAACCTCCATGCGTGAAGCTAGTTGCGTTTGATTCTGTGGACAGTGGGAGGAAGTTTCTGGCATGTGCAAAGAAGGTTAGACCCTCTTTCGTTGTTACAAAGCATTTGTTAGATGTGATTCAGACACTCTCACGGTCCCAACCCATTCATACCACACCTTCAACCAAACACATCCTAAGACAGTATCACAGTTTCTACCTAGTATCTTAAATTGTTGCCATCTCATTAGTGGTGCCATTAGAAAATTATTTGGCACTGCTTCAGCAATTTGTGCAGCCAACTTTGGTCCACACATCCGAGTAGCCAAGCACTAAAATACTAAATCTTTATGGCACAAAGGAACTAGGCATCGGAGCAACTACGTGCTCCGGAGTCTGGGTCCCTAATTTTTTTTCCGCTGCATCGGCTCGCTAGTGCATGGCACCGGTGCGAGATGTAGCAACAGTTGTCTTTACCCCAATTTTGGCATACATAGTGGACGGCCTTAGTGCTATTATTTCTATGTCACTAAATTTGTGCATGTACACACCTGTTAGTATCAATTTGCTGTCATCCAAACATTGTCACTATGCCATTGCAGTTATATTTACCTTCCTCATAAAATGTTCAATTTGTTATTTATTGTACATGAGTAAGAACTTGTAGCGTCGTTGTAGTGAATTATAGCTTCGGATGTTCCAGAATTTGGTTGTTGTCTCAGACCAATTATTTCATTTGCACATTGATCTTTTTGAGAAGATATGTCATAATTAACATGTTTCTTCATTTTTTCAAAATTAGCATTGGTGATTTTCTATGTTGCTATAAACCCATTTCCCCTACAATTGTTACTGATCTAGTTTTAAATATTATAGGAAGAATGGAAGTGTTCTTACTTGGAGTGGGTTGATCAAGAGTGGCCACAGTCTTTAAAGATGTGCCTAGCGAAGCTCTGGAGCATGTATGAGGAAGAGAACACACGTAGGCTTAGAGAAAGTGTTGTCAACGCTGAAGCATATTTCAAGATGCGGGATAAAAAGTTGAAGGTGGAGAATGAGCTCAGATTTTTTAAATTAGACTTTGCTAAGATGGTGATGGCGAAGGAGGAGGCACTTTCCCAGTTGGCCCGTGCAAAACGGGTTCTTATTGAACTGAAAGCACAGGTGGATAAGATGAGCCTGGATGATCTCGATTAGGGAAATGAATATATTGTTCTTATGAAGTTGAACAAGCTATATGTTGTACTGTACTGTTTTCATGTAGCTATCGTACTGTGATGCTATAATATATTTATGTGCCTGATATGAAATTGGCAAACAGCTGTTCGATATGAAATGTGAATTTGGGTAATACTGAAATTATTCATTGTAAACTAATAAACCTGCTACATGTGTCATGGACCTTTGCAAACGGTTCTAGCAGTAAAAGTGCTTGCAATGGATAGCCCAATGCCACCCAGTTTTCTTCATCAAATCGTGTGTGATATAGTTGATAAAAGCAAACAATTAACCATGGCAAACCGTGTGTGATAGTTACACATTTCTCACACGATCCTCCACATAAAACTGTGTGGGATGTACGTCCGAATGGAAACATGTTCCCTGGATTGACTGTGTGGGATGTACAGAAGAACGGATACGTATTCCTTGGATTGACTGTGTGTGATATACATACGAACGGAAATGTTTTTCTGGGATTCACCGTGTGGGATGTACATACCTACCGAAATGATTTTCTCGGATTACCATGTGGGATGTACATACCTATGAAAATGATTGGGTTTCGATGCCTCGCCAGATCGCACACGGCCCCAGCCTGGGTCCCAGGAGGGCCTATCCCCGACGATTTCTGGGTCGTGTGGGAAGGACACCCTATCGCACACACTCACTTGGCGACGGTTCCAAATGCATCGCACAAAGGGGCTAAAAACTGTTTGTTTAGGACCGACGCGTACCAGTGCATGCTCCGTGAAGTTTCAGGACTTTTGGAGTTGCGCAGAATAGGTCTCTAATATTTCCTCC
This sequence comes from Triticum urartu, assembly GCF_056163025.1. Lineage (NCBI taxonomy): Eukaryota > Viridiplantae > Streptophyta > Magnoliopsida > Poales > Poaceae > Triticum > Triticum urartu. The sequence goes on along the minus strand of NC_141879.1, from coordinate 409,351,226 downwards.
TTTCCAGTCTAGAATTCCTGCTGCCGGCATTCTCCCTCTCCATGTAAACCTTATAAAATAAGAGAGAATAGACATACGTATTGTGATATAATGTGTAATAATAGCCCATAATGCAATAAATATCAATATAAAAGCATGATGCAAAATGGACGTATCAACTCGCCCATGCTTAGACCTCGCTGGTCCTCAAACGAAAGCCGAAATCGAGAAATATGTCCACATGTTTAGAGATAGAGGTGTCAATAAAATAAAATAGGGACATGAGGGCATCATGATCATCTTTAGAACAACAACATATAATGCCATATAATTTCTTTGTTGAAAACTAATAAACTATGATCTCAGTCATTGAAGCAATTGCAATTTATCATAACATTGGAAAGAGTCAATTAAAGAGATTTTAGCAAGTCCACATACTCAACTATCATTTAGTCTTTTACAATTTCTAACACTCACACAATATTTATGGATCCAAAGCTTCAACCGGACACAGATAAAGATAGGGGCTTATAGTTTCGCCTCCCAACCTTTTACCTCAAGGGTAACGTCAACAATAATACTGTTTGAAAACCTACATCCGAGCCTATATATATATATATCCAGATTTCGCCAACATATTGTGCTTGCCAAAGGAAAAAGTGTAAAAAGGAAAGGTGATGATCACCATGACTCTTGTATAAGGGTAGAAGATAAAAGTAAAAGATAGGCCCTTCATAGAGGGAAGCAGAGGTTGTCATGCTCTTTTATCATTGGATGTACAAAATCTTAATGCAAAAGAATGTCACTTTATATTGCCGCTTGTGATATAGACCTTGATTATGCAGTCTGTCGCTGTTATTTCTTCCATATCACAAGTTTGTATAAAGCTTATGTTCTTCACACTAATAGATCATACATATTTAGAGAGCAATATTTTTATTGATTGCACTGATGAAAACTTACTTGAAGGATCTTACCCAATCCATACGTTGGTATGGTGGACTCTCATGGCAAAACTGGTTTAAGGGATGTTTGGAAGCACAAGTAGTATCTTTACTTGGTGCAAAGAATTTGGCTAGCATGAGAGGGAAAGGCAAGCTCAACATGTTGGATGATCCATGACAATATAACTTCTATTCGGATGTAAGAAAACATAACCCATTATGTTGTCTTCCTTATCCAACATCAACTTTTTAGATTGTCATATTTTAATGAGTGCTCACAATTACAAAAGATGTCCAAGATAGTATATTTATATGTGAAGCCTCTCTTTCTTTATTACTTCCTATTAATTGCGACAATGACCAAAAATATGTTTGTCAACTCTCAACAACTTTTATTCATCATACTCTTTATATGTGAAGTCATTACTCTCCATAAGACCAATATATGATATCTTTATTCTTTCTTTTATTTAATTCCCTCAAGATCATAGCAGGAAAGCAAAGCCCTCAACTCAAAACTACTCTTTATTATATATCTCAAGGACACGATTATATAGAGGGAACATAAAGCAAAACTCTAGGCTAGATCATACCAAAAACTTTATTCTACTAGGTCAAGATATAAACAAAAGGACCGAACTAAAAAATGGTACATATAAAGATGTGATGGTGATACAATACTGGGGCACCTCCCCCAAGCTTGGCAGTTGCCAAGGGGAGTGCCCATACCCATGTATTTATGTCTCTTTCTTCGGAGGTGATGATGATGGAGTTGTTGATGATGTAGGCTTGCCATTTTTCCTTAGCTTACGCTTGAGGATGGAATTTTCCTCCTTCAGCTCACTGATCTCCTGTTCCAGTGTTAATGTCCTTCTGCATAATTCCTGCTTGTTCTCCTGCAAAAGACTAAAAGGGGTAAACTCAATCTTTGGTTTCTTTGCTTTGTTTGGGAGACTAGACTTTCTGAATTCCACATGCATGTCCCCAGGTTGGGGTAGTGGGACTTCCTCTTCATCGGAACTTGTCTCTTCCTTTCCCTTTGGATCATAGTCTTCTTCTTCCTCCTTGTCCAACCATAATGCTCCAAATCCCCGTAGACCTTGGGGTATGCAATGTAATCAGCTACAAAGCTCTCTCCCTCCGAATCTTGGGACGACATCTTGCGCTAAATCTAATGTAGAAATGGTTCAAACTAAAAACTGGAGATATTGGCGTGTTACGGTGGTCAAAACCTTTGGAGATTATATAATGAATTTTTACCGACCATAAGAAGTATCATGCAAGAAAACGGAGTACAGAGGGCACACGAGGTGGCCACAAGGATGGGGGCCACGCCCATGGGGTAGGGCACGCCCTACACACTTGTGGTGGCCTCATGTCTCTTCCAGACTACTTTTAATTTTCCTAATTTTCTAAATATTCCAAAACGGAGAAAAATTTCTATGGGAAACATTTTGGAGTAGTGAGGGAGTCCTTGATTAAGGGGTCCTTGGATGGTTGGGCTATGTGACATGGGCCAGACTTATGGGCCGTGAAGATACGAGATAGAAGGCCTTCCCCTGTGTCCGGATGGGACTCTCCTTTGCGTAGACGACAAGTTTGGCGATCGGATGTGTAGTTTCCTTTCTTTGTAAACTGACTCCGTAAAACCCTTGTAACCCCTATACTCATCAAAGTCAATCAAGCAGGAAGTAGGGTATTACCTCCATTAAGATGGCCTGAACCTGGGTAAACATCGTGTCCCTTGTCTCCTATTACCTTCGATCATCAGATGCACATTTCGGGACCCCCTACCGGAGATCGGCCGGTTTTGACACCGACATAGGTGCTTTCATTGAGAGTTCCTCTGTGTCGTCAATAGAAGAATCGATGGCTCGCAGTTTTACCATGGGAGCCCACTCGGCCCATAAGCCAAAGCCGGTCCCCCAAACCACCAAAAATCATCTCCGCATTGGCCTCGAACACGCTGATGGATCCGACAGATGTTTTGTCTTTGAACAAACTGATAGATCACATCTCCACCCTAGGGGTCACGACAGACTACGATCGGATCGGGCTTAAACCTGATCAGAGGGAAATCAAGTCCCTGCCGATCACCCATCTAGTTGCGATTGTGGAGGAACAAGCCAAGGATAACTCTCCCCCTATGCTAAGAACAAGCTATGTTCGGATTTCCGAGCCCTGCGAGCTGGATACCCCTCTTCAGGAAGAGACTCCCTGTTCTCTAAACATAGAACTAGGCATTGAGCCTGAAAACCCCCAGGATACTCCGGATCCTGGGCTCGTGACCTCAGAAATTTTTAAAACTCTGGATCCCACAGTGGGCCAGGGTTCGGATTTAAACCCGCCCACCAACCACAAGCAATATTTCCCAATCAATTCCGGTCCTCCAGACATATGCGACCTAATGTATGTGCGGCAGCAACCTCAGGAAACAGTCCATCACTTTTGGGCCAGATTCCTCCTTGTTAAAAACAAGATCAAAGATTGCTGCGACGACGATGCGGTTTCAGTATTTTGCCACAATTGTATGAACGAGGGTATCCTCAATGCCCTCAACCGATGCCACATACTGCACTTTGCAGATTTGGCACACATAGTATAGAAATATTGCCCCATGGAAAGCGCCTGGAAAGCCCAAACAGCTCGGAGGGAACCGCCTGCCTTTAAGCCACCAACCGAATAGGCAAAAAGGATGCACCCCCATGGGGCACCTGATCATCACCCTACGGAGAAGAAAATTAAGCCCTCAACGGGACACATAACTGTACTTGATGACTGGCTCAACAAGCCCTCTCGGATACACACGACGCCAAATTCTGAACCAACTCACAGCCTTCGGGCATGTTGGGTGCTCCGACAAGTAGCCAAGAAGGGTGAGGCTATCCTCACCAATGCGACCTCCGAGAACTACCCTCTGGAGGATGATGACCTCAATGTCTTTACGGTCTTCGAGACCTTCTCTTCAAATAATCAGCGTAAAAGGGCACTCCGCGACCTTGTCAAAGTCAACCAAGTAGCCAGCGCACCAGCCGCTTTGGTCTTAAATCCAATCATCGACGGCTTTCGGCTCGCCAAAGTACTCATGGACGGTGGCAGCGGACTAAACCTCATCTACAAGGACACGCCCGATAAAATGCAAATAGACAAGAGTCGCATCGAGTAGAGCAGCACAACCTTTCGAGGCATTATCCCTAGTTGAGAAGCGTGATGCTCGGGGAAAATTAAACTTGATGTGGTATTCAGCACGTCGGAGAACTACAAGTCCGAAGAGTTAATCTTCCATGTAGAACCTTTCAACATTGGATATCATGCCCTGCTGGGGCGAGACGCATTCACACGCTTTCAAGCCATACCCCATTACAGGTACATGAAGCTCAAAATGCCCGCGCCCAATGGAGTTATCACAGTCACCAGTGATCCGGACATAGCACTCCGTGCCGAAAACAAAACCGCATCCCTGGCCCTCGAGGCATTATCCGAGGCCCTTGCGGCCTAGGAGCTCACCACTCTGTGTTCCACAGCAGCCATTGTGGCACAACTGGATCCGATGGTCAACGCCGCCCTAAGAGCATTCCTGCGAGAGAATTTGGACATCTTTGCCTGGCATCCCTTGGATATTCCAGGAATACCATGTAGACTGGCGAACACAACCTCAACATAATAAAGGGGTTCAAGATAGTTCAGCAAACGCTGCGGTGATTTTCTGAACCCAAGTGACAAGCTATGGGGGAGGACCTGGCCAAACTACTCGAAGCCGGGTTCATCAGAGAGATCAAACACCCGGATTGGCTAGCTAACCTGGTCATGGTGCCAAAGAAGGACAAATCCTGGCGCCTTTGTGTCGATTTCAAAGACCTCAATAAGGCTTGCCCTAAGGACCCCTTCCCACTGCCCGCATTGACCAAATAATTGATGCAACTACAGGACATGATTCACTGTGTTTCCTCGACGCATACTCCGGATACCATCAGATTAGGATGAAGGAATCCGATCAGGCCGCAACGGCATTCATTGTTCAGTACGGGCCTTTTTTGCTTCAACACTATGCCTTTCATACTAAAAAACGTTGGTGCCACTTACCAGCACATGATTCAAACATGCATGAAAAAACAAATTAGCAAGACTGTGGAGGCATACATAGATGATGTAGTCATCAAAACTAAACAAGTCGAATCATTGGTTGACGACTTACGCCTTACATTTGACAACCTCCGAACATATGACATACGACTCAATCCGAAAAAATGCGTTTTCGGCGTTCCAGCTGGAAATCTCCTCGGATTCATTGTTTCCAATAGAGGAATCGAAGCAAATCCGGCCAAAATCCGAGCCCTGTCAAAGTTGGCAACACCAACAGACCTAAAACAGGTCCAAAAACTAGCTGGGTGTGTGGCAGCCTTGAGGCGCTTCATTTCCAGATTGGGAGAGAAGCCGCTGCCGCTATATCGCCTACTCCGACGCACCGACCACTTCAAGTGGACGGACGCAGGAACAACCGGTTTGGAAGAAATAAAAACTTTGTTAGCAAACAACACAATCCTTACCGCACCTAGCGTCGGCGAACCTATGCCGCTGTATATATCTGCAACTCACCAGGTGGTGAGAGCTGTGCTCGTCGTCGAACGAGAGGAAGAGGACACAAGTTCCCACTCCAAAAACCAGTATACTATGTATCGAAGGTCCTCACACCATGCAAATCCTGATACCTGCACTATCAAAAGATATCATATGCGGTTTTCATGGCATCTCGGATGCTGCGGCACTACTTTCAAGAGTGTTCGATCACGGTGGCCTCCGAGGTACCACTCAATGACATCATAAATAATCGAGATGCCACCGGCCGCATTGCAAAATGGGCCATCGAGATCTTACCATTTAAATTAACATACAAGCCACACTGAGCTTTTAAATCTCAGGTGTTGGCCGACTTTGTCACCGAATGGACAGAAGCTGAACTCCCTAAAGAGTACGCCACATAGTCCAACTGGGTGATGTACTTCGACGGCTCTAAGATGGTGGCCGGGCTGGGGGCTAGTCATCCTAACATCCCCCGCAGGGGACACTGTCCATTACGTATTACAAATCATGTACACAGACTCCAATAATGCAGCTGAATATGAGTCACTACTACGTGGTCTCCAGATGGCTATTTCTATGGGCATACAATGCCTGGAGGTACGCGGGGACTCGAACCTCGCAATATCCCAAATAAACGGAGAATTCGATGAAAAGATCCACAGATGGCGGCCTACCGCAACGCCGTGCTCAAAATATCAGCTCGGTTCGAGGGGCTCGAGTTTCATCATGTGACCCGAGAAAGTAATCAAGCATCGGACATCCTTGCTCGAATGGATGCTAAACATGAGCCCGTCTCGCCTAACACCTTCTGGAAAAGGGTTTTCAAGCCATCTGTGGCATGGCAGGACGAGAGCAGAAATTCCAGTCTGGCGCCGATCACACCCTCGCATGCCGAACATGATTCGGATATCATCGGGGGCTGGGGAACTGAACGAACGCCTTTTGCCGATGTAATCATGGCGGTGATCGTCCCATGGATAGAACCCTTCTTAGCCTACCTCAATAGGTAGGAGCTCCCTGATGACCAAAACGAGGACCGTTGCATAGCTCGACGCTCCAAAGCCTACAAATTGCATGAAGGCAACCTCTACAAGAAAAGTACTACCGGAGTCCTTCAAAGATGTATCTCCAAAGAGGAGGGATGGGAGATCTTGGCCAAAATACATGCTGGTCTTGGCGGCCATCACGCTGCAGCTCGGGCCCTTGTAAGTAAGGCCTTCCATACAGGTTTCTTTTGGCCCACGGCCCAAGCAGATGCACATGACCTCGTACAACACTGTGTCGGATGCCAGATTTTTGCCAATCAAAGCTATATGCCGCCCACTGCCCTACGAAGAATCCCCATTACTTGGCCTTTCGTGGTCTGGGGGCTATACATGGTCGGACCCCTTAAAGGGGGAAGCCATAAGAAAAAATATACTTGCTGGTTATGGTAGATAAATTCACTAAGTGGATAGAGGCCAAACTAGTTAAAATGGCTGAAGCCGGACCGATGATAGAGTTCGTATTCGATGTCATACACCATTATGGTGTCCCACACAACATTATTACTGACAATGGCTCTAACTTTATAGCCGACGAGGTGAAAACTTGGTGCGCTAACTGGGCATTAAGCTTGATTACGCCTCCGTATATCACCCCCAAACAAACGGTCAAGTTGAACAGGCCAATGGCGTGATAATGAGCGGAATCAAACCTAGAGTAGTGCGATCTATAAAGGAGTCAAACAAACACTTGGTCGAGGAGCTTGACTCCGTACTCTGGGGGCTGCGGACCACGCCCAATCGCACGACCGGATACACACGGTTCTTCATGGTATATGGTGCAGAGGTTGTCTTGCCCTGTGATATTATTCATGACTCACCTCGAGTGCGCATGTATGAGGAGAGAGAGGCCGAGCTCGATCGAAAAGACGACTTAGACGGCTTTGAGGAGGAGCGCGACGTTGCAAAAGCCCATTCCGCATTCCACCAACAAAAAGCTCGAAGATACCAAAGCAGAGAAGTGCGGGCAAAGACTTATAATGTCGGTGAACTCGTTTTGCGCCTACCAAAGAAGAAAAAGGACAAGCTCAAGCCCAAATGCGAGGGTCCTTTCATTATAGATGAAGTTCTCACTAGAGGATCCTATCGCCTTCGCAATACATCGGATAATCGCTTAGAGCTGAACCCATGGAACGCTGCTCGACTCCGAAGATTCTACGCGTGAGTGAAGACACATACCTTTGTTCATTCCCTTTTTCTAATTTTTCATTTTCCTCATTTTTTTCATTTTTTCTTTATGATTTCTAGCGTGTGTTTGGGTAATCCGAACACTTGAGGGGTATGCAACCTTAAATGTACACACCCCATCATAACTGGGGGCTTCTCTCAATAGAAGCTTATTATTTTGGAGCATAAAGCTCACCATATATATGTTGTTTTCTCACATATGCCCTGTCTTCACCATTATATGCACCTCTATGACTTAAGTTTTTGCCAAGATGGATTGCCTGGCTCATGTGCTTATGCCCTACGTTCCCACTTGTTCGGCTAGGGCATGAAGGGAGCACCTCTGCAATTGTTACAACCGGGTCATCCAGACATGTACCTCAGATGGGTGAAGCTGAAAGCTAGTGTCCTTAAGGGAATAATTGGTCAGCGGACAAACGACGAACTGCCTTTGTGGCAATATAAACTATAAAAATACAAAGACTCCGGCGATTCTTTCGCACCAGGGCTTAGGCATGTACACATAAGGCATGCTGACCTAGGGAGAGGAACCCTTAATGGAACTATTCTCTCTGGAAGATGTTTCTTACGTTAAAAAGTAATATAACATAGCTCCTCGAATACAGTTTGTGTGTTCATGCACTATGACCGGATTGCCTGGTTTCCGAACATACTTGGTGTTTCCCACAGGTATAGTATTCGAAAACACTCCAACCTTTGGGTTTCGGAGGTCGAAGTAGAAGGTCTGCCATGACAATATTTTACAATTTGGTCGGAGATAAGCTTGATGATAAAGTGTGTTGTTACATGAAATCACACGCCTACTCTTTATCAATGCCATCTATCAGGCTATCTAGTGTACAGTCCTATTGTGAGAATTTGGCGGCTATCTTTACTTGATCGTACACCAAGCTAACCGGAATTTCCTATTCGTCTGGGCCCCGAGGTTTGACCCGGGCCATATGGTTCAGATCAAGTCTGGTATACCGTGTTTTCACCATGGCCTAGGCCTCTTGTGCACCTTCTCGACATGCTAATGCCTTCCATAGCTCATAATGAAGACGAGCTCCCTTTACTAACTCCACGAGCTCCCCCATCTTTCCTGGAGGAGAATCGGATGGCCATAAAGCCCTAGCGATGTTCCTCATTGCTTTTCGAGCTCGCTCGTGCACTTTGGATAGCTCTTGCAGCAAGTCGCCTTGAAATCTGGACACTTATCCTTCGGGCCACCTAGTTAACAAACCTACAGGAACAAATCTCGTAAAAAAATTCCATCAGGGGATGTTATGAAAGTTAGGTTCATGGACATACTAAATATGTCGCCTTTCAGCTTTCGGTTCTCCTTGAAGGCATCCGACAGTTTGGCTCTTACGTCCTTTAGCTCCTCGGCTTGCTTGATGTTGGCATCCTGTAGTTTGTTCTTCTCATTAACGGCCCACGTTAATACACGTTGACCAGTGGCTTCTTGCCCTTCGGCATGTTGTTTGTCCGCCTGAGCAGCCTTCAGCCTCTCCTCCAACTGATCTGCCGATCCTGCTGCCGTAAACAAAACAATGAATATTCAAAAATCATTGTTAGCACAGAATCATATTTTTCGGACACTGTTGTTCTTATAATCTGGAGCCTTCTTGGATTTCTTCAAATTTTCCAGTTCAGCGGTGGCAATAGTTAACTTGGTCCGACATTCTTCAAGCTCCTTGGACAGCGTGTTATTTTTAATCGCGAGTACCTGATAATATCAACGACCCTTAAATCAGTTTGGCCAACTGCTTCAAGTCTCAGGGGCTACTGGCACAGGATTATTGAATCTACACAAAAGTTCTTACCCGCATATCCTTTGAAAGCTGGTGAGTTGCTCCAGCAAGTCCATCCCGAGCAGCTCAGATATATGCATCCGCAGAGCTAAGGGCATTGAACGCCTCTTCGGTAAAACTTGGGTCGCGCATGGCCTCTTTCCGCCGCCAATGATTCATCGCGCTCCCCACTTCAGAATTGGTAATAGACACATTGTCCGAAGCCTCTTGGAGATGACAATCGGGCATTTTTCCCGTATCAACCCTAGTCCTTATGGCAAGGTACGGGGCTGGATTGGTGGATACATGATCGGCGAGGTCCCTGAATATAGTCCGGCGTATGCTCTTCCTAAAAATGGCCCAGCAGAAAACGTCACAATTCGGTCTATCCACCGAGTGCATGTTAAAAACTATACCTCTTTGGTGAAGGTGGGGGCTCGGTAGTATCACCGTTTGCCCTTCTTTTCTAAGACTCGCCTTGTGCGGGCGCCGCCTTCTTAGAGGACACCTTTGATGCAGCTCGACGAGATGAGCACCGCCCCTTTGGAACATGAGACAGTGCGATCGGTGAGGCGCAACAGGAAAACTCATTTGGAGGAGACATCTCCTAGGTACTTACATGAGAGGAGGGGACAAGTCCGGGGTAATCGACTATAATGGCCACTTCCGTGCAATCGTAGCTCGCCTAATAAAAGACCCCCTCCTTAAGTTCTATGAATATATCTGGATCTTCTTCATATCCGGGATTGAGGTCCCGAACATGGTCCACTGGCTGCAGAGTGGGGATGTAGAACCCCTCGACGACCTTTCTCCATTCCTATTAAAAGTAGATGGATTAAATTTGACTAGCATGACTCTGGAAAAAGGTTGAGTAAGGCCAATAATTAAAAAACCCACCCAATCGATGGGGTTATAGATGGAAAAACCTTCCCGACATTTCAAGCGAGTGAAGTTTTCCTTCTCCCCCTTGTAAAGGTCAGCTAGGATGGTGGCCAGGGCGGCAAAATTGTCTGGACCTTTGTGTAGACAACGGGACACATCGTCCTCCCCGTTGTAATTCCACATAGGAAAACCTCTGGATTGGAGCAGCTGAACGCATCACGTTATTGAAATCGCCATTACCTCGATTATAGACAACACAGAGTTGGCAAGTACTCTGATCTTGCTTGCCAGCCTCTCGACCTCCGCGCTGTCTCCTTCCTTGAGGCTTCGGGAACACCAGCTGACACGCTTCTTTAAAGGAGTGCTGGAGATTTCGGGAAGACCGTGCCGGATTGGGTCTGAAAGAACGACGTCTTTGATATAACCATTCTGAGGGCCACTCTTCGGATGCCTACTTCGGAGTGTCGGACAGGTATCCTGTCCCGGCTATGCACCATACTTCGGCGCCGCCCACCTTGAATATAGATCCCTTTTGGGAGCAGGGGACAAGGCAGAAGAATTTCTGCCATAGCTTGAAATGGGCCTCACAGCCTAGGAACAGCTCGCAGAGAGCAACGAAGCCCGCGATATGCCGGATGGAGCCTGGCGTCAGATTGTGTAGTTGGAGGCCATAATACTCCAGAAGACCTCTGAGGAAAGGGTGGATACGGAATCCTACGCTCTCAGAAGGAAGGAAATGAAGCACACCCGCTCCTCTTTAGAGGGACTGGGGAAATTCTCCACTAGGGCTTCACCATTGAGGGAAGTTAACCCAGCCCGAACGAATACTAGATCCATGGGAGGAAGATATCCATGCATCTGAAGTTCATTCAGATGGGCGTGTGACACCTAGCATCTTTCCCAGTCGACTTTTTGAGGGCCGTGGGGACGTGAGGAGGAGCTAGAAGCATCGGCCATGTTTGGACGATTTCATGTGGCAAGTTCTAAGGATTTCCGCGTGGTGTGGAATGGTATCTGAGATCCAATCTCCTTAAAAACACTCCATCCCTGCGTGGTCAAGGGGTTATTTGTAAAATATACCTGGACTGTTTGCATTCGTTTGACACGTGGAAGCCGGGGCGATGGCGGCATAAACATTATGTTTAATATGGAGCAGAACAATTGTCAATCCGAAGTATAATGGAGAACCCGCCTTACAAAGCCGAAGTCATAAAGCCGATTACTACGTCGTCATTGAAGGCAAGTTCGGGGCTACTGAGGGAGTCCTGGATTAAGGGGTCCTCGGATGATCTGTGCCTGGGAAAGGCTCTGGTGATGACGCTGTGTTGGGCTCCACGATGACCTCCGTCTTGCAGTCCTCCTGGTCTTGGTCTTGTTGCACCGAAATGGCAACCTTTGCCTGAGGCCTCGGTACTCCGTGTTTGCGCTTGCCTTGCTTGCACCAAAGAGGAAACAAGGACGTTGCGTGCGCTGGCACCTGCCTGGCGCCCGGCTGGTGTCGATCATCATGGCTCATGTCACGAGAGCCTCGTGAGGTTCGCCTTGCCTTGATATCTCCGCTCCTCGCGAGCCTGCCTGACCAGGCCTCTCCTGAGGAGGTCTTGCGTCGCCCGCCTCGCGAGGCTTGGCCCCTCGTGAGGGTCTCGGATGCTTTGTTGATGAAGATGGGTCGTACGACCTGCTGGCCCCGCCACGCCATGGGCCGCAGGCAGGCAAGTCTGGGGACCCCCGTTCCCAGAACGCCGACATTAGCCCCCGGACCCAAGGTGTGCGCGGGCTTGGCTTCGCGGTGAAGCCAAGGGTCAAGTTCGGAGCACCGCGGGCCCCCAAAAGCCTGCAACCTCGGTTGACGTATGGCGGTTGATTGGACGTGGGCGTCTCCGCTTCCCGACGCTACCTTCGAATCCGCCTGGCTATGCCGCCCATGCGGCCTACACAGTTATTCTTCCTTTGCCACGCCTGGCCCTTCCAATCTCCCTGCTTCCTCGACGCCCTGCTCCGCCTTCTCAATCTGACCAGTGTTCCGCCCGCTTCACTGCCATGGCGCCGAAACAAGCCGACAAGGGGAAGAAACCTCTGTCCTTGCCAACTGTGCCTCCATCCTTCGAGCCGACGCTCAGCCGGCCTTGGGTGCTCAACGACAAGGCCATGGGCAAGGTGCGCCCCATGCTCGCCTCCAGCTTCAACGAGTGGGGGGAGACGCCGGCCTGGCCTACGTCTCGCTCCTGCATGGCTCGGGCAGTCACCGAGGTCCCGATCTTCATTGACGCCCTCTGGGCTGGCCTGCTTCCTCCCTTCTCCGCCTTCTTCAACGTGGTGCTCGAGCACTATCAGATCCACATGCTCCATCTTGACCCTCAATCTGTGACCCTTCTTGCCATATTCGCTTTTGTGTGTGAGGCCATGGTGGGCATTACCCCCTCCATGGCGCTCCTCCACCACTTCTTCTCGCTGCATCTCACCGGTGCCCGGCAGAGCTCGGGGTGTGTGGGCTTCCAGGCTGTGGCTGCGACGGCAGGCATGGGGATTGACTTCGAGCTCCCTGCATCCACGAAAAAGTTCCGCACGTGCTGGGTGTTTGTTGATGCCGGCGTGCTCAACCCTCTGCTCCAAGCTCCGGTGGGGCCTGCCATTCCAAACTCCGGCTGGGGTCACCAGAGGCTCACAAACCCTTGCCTCACCCCCGTCTGGGCCAGGCTGCGATGGTTGAAGGACCTTGGTGTGACTGCGCCCATGGTGGTGAGGTAGTTCGTCAAGCATCGAGTTGCTCCGCTTCAGCACCATTATCGCGTGATGTGGGCCTTGCTCAGAGGACAGGACAACAAGAGGTTTCAGGAGGAGGGGCTTCCTCTCGCCGCGTGGCAAACAGTGCTCACGGTCTTATCTGGTGTCCCTCTGCCGGACGAGATACCAAGGAAAAGCTGCATGTTGTACCGCTGCGAGAACAAGGTTACCTTTTCCGCGAACATGCCTTCCTTTGATGAGTAGGGGCTACGCCCAATTGGCTTGGTGGGGCCCCGCGAGAATCCTGTCATCGTGGTCCCCGTCTTCACCGCCGGTGCCGAGCTTGCCCCAGGTGACGGTGTAGGGGAGCGAGCTACGACGGGGGCCGGCTGCTCAGGTGCTGAGGAGCACATGCCGAGCGGTGATCCAGGGGCGTTGTCCTCAGGAGCTTGCGACTCCCCTCCTGAGGCATCAGTCGCTGATGATGCGGCATGCGGCTCCCGAGGCTGAGGCTCCAGGAGCCTCGGGAGGTCACAGCGAGAGAGAGCCGGGCTGTTCGCTGCAGCTGGGCTCCCCTAAAGCCGTCCCTCTTGGTTCTTCTTCGGCTTCGCTGTGCTCCGGCCATCACGTCCAACGCTTCGGTCACCTTTGTGTGGACTTCGAGGAGCTCCGCAAGAGGAAGGGATCCCCCAGCGGTGACAACATCTTTGGGCTGTTGAAGCGACGGAGGTACATCTCTATCGACAAGTAAGTACCTTATCCTGGTGATCTTCTATATGCCTACTTCCTTTCCTGATGATTGTCCCCTCAGGTCCCCTTCTGCTAAGGCCGCGAAATCTCCAGAGGAGCAGCTCCCTCTCGTCCCGTCGCGCCCGCCAAGCTCCGGCGCTTCAGGCTCGGACGCTCCTCATGGCGTAGGGGCAGCCAGGGGAGTTGGTCCGTTATCAAGGCGCCCCGAGCTTGCACCTTGGCCGTCCTTCCTTCGCGTCCTTGGTCGGAGCGCAGGAGGCGTGCCAATGGCTCCTTCGTTGGTCATGGTTGGGTGCTGGCTAGCCTCGATCCTGAAGTCTTCTTCAAGCAGCGGGCCTTGTTCGGTTCGGGCCCCTCGCGAGGGTCATCTGGCGCCTGGGGCGAAGCCAGCCCCCAACCCCCAACTGGGAGGTGGTGCGCCACTTGATACTCCACCCGCAGCCCCCGAGGTGGAGGATGAGATGGGCTGAGCGTTCGACCTCGAGCGCGGGCACAACGTGGTCCACCACGAGCTCTTCCAGGAAGCGATGGGCGCGATGAGCCGCCTTGGTGTAGAGCTTGCTGGCGTTGACTGGTGACTTGAGGCTGAAGGTCTCCGGTTGGTGGAGGAGCGGCGCAAGCTGCGAGTGGCCATCAAGCTTGGTCGTTATAATCGCGACCTCGAGAACGCGAAGGTGGAGGCGTCCCTCAAGATTGCCAATGAGGCCCACTCGTGATCTTTGGAAGAAGCTCACGAGGCCGATCGCCGCTGCGAGGCTGTGGAGGAGCGCGCGTGGGAGCTCCAAGCCTGGAGCGCGTCCCTCGAGCAGCAGGTCGAGGCGCGCGGTGCCGCCCTTGCGTCGATGAGGGGGATGCCTGCGGAGGAAGAGGAGGTCCAGCGGCATGAGGAGACGCTGGCCCTAGAAGCCGTGGAGCGCAGCCTCGAGCTCGAGCGGCTGGAGACGAGGGAGCGTCAAGTCACTCAAGCTGAAGATGCCGTCGGGGCCCGTGAGGCCAGAGTCGAGGAGGAGGTCAATCGCCGGGTGGCCGTGGTTCGCACAGATCTGGAGGGCAGGTACGACTTGAAGCTGAAGCTCGCCGGTCAGGAGGGTGCGGGCCGGCCCGGCGCCCTCAGGCCGAGGTTGGACGAGGCCGAGAGGCGTGCGGAGGCCACAATCGCCGCCTTGGTTATGGCGCAAGCGGACTTGGCCTCCGCCCGCGCCGAGCTGCTTTCCCTCTGGAGGCGAGTTGACGACGCCGAGGCCGTTGCTCAGCAGAACAGGGAGGAAGTGCTTCAACGCCGAACGCTGGAGCGCGAGCATGCTCCTATGCTTCAAGACCTTCGGAACAGGGCCAACACCGCCTTGGGCTATATCTGCGACAAGAAAGCCGCGACCCCTCACTCAAGTGACTACGCCAGCCACCTGACCTTCTTCACCGAGGTGGTGACGCGCCTGGAGGCTCAATCTACTAGAGCTCGGCAGCTTGTGGAGGAGAGGGGTCGTGGCCTCCTTCAGCGCGCCTTCTCCCGTGTCTTCAGCCACCTCCTGAACGCCGACCCCAACTTCGACTTCGATGCCGCCATTGCCCCGGTACCCATGGCTGTCCCGGGCGACCTGGTGCGTTGGGTAGAGGACCATGTCGACGCGTTGGTCAGGGCCTTCACCTCGGAGAACGATGGGGTGGTGGTCATTGCAGACGAAGGTGATGTGAGCGACGACGGCGACGGGGGCGTCGCCGACAGCGGCTACGATTTCAATGAAGGTGATGACGATGCGAGCGATGCGTCCATGGACGATGCAACGAGCGATATCTCTGGCTGATCCCATATTCTCCTGTTGTTTTATTCTGCATGCAAAACTCGGGCGCGTCCCTTGGAAAACTTGTAAGAGCATTTTGAGAGGGGGAGCCCCTCGTGTAAGCAAACCACAGTTTTTACTTTCCTATGCGATGTGAGTATGTGTCCTCGTGAGCTCATGAAGCTGGGGGTGAGTCTCCTGACGTGGTTTACCTTAGTCAGTGCCAACTTAGGGCTGGGCCGTGAGGCGACGAGTTCCTGAGAATCCTACGGAGCTTACCGCCCCGTTTGAAGGGGCCACGCAAGCGGTGAGCACCCGGCATAGTGCTAGCGCGTGCTTTGCACGGTCTGGCTCGCGAGGAGCTTTGCGAGGGAGAGGCGACGGACGTGAGTCCCAAACCAAACAAGATCCAGAAGGCGAGAAACGGCTCGAACGAGAAAAGGCACCCCCCGCGCGTATCGATAAAAATTCAGCTTCAACTTAAGTCCAAACTCAGAAAGCAAAGCCACAGAAAGAAAGATCCAAAGCAAAAGGCCACGTCTGGCACCTAGTCTAGTCTTCGGGTCTTCAAGTCTTCTCACCAGCGTGGAGCTAAGTGCTGTCCACTAGGCGTGGGAGGGAGCCCCAGGGCCTGAGGCCGGCACTCCTAAGTCTCCGGGGCGTGTACAGCCCCAACTCATTATTACGTGAGAGTGTCACGGGCGGCGAGCTTCATAGGCACTGGGCCTTCTTCATAGGTACCGGCCTTGCTTCATATCGCCAGACGAGGGCCCCGCCATGCGCCACCCTCGACCTCCTTTGAGCTGACCGGAAACCAGGACAACACAAAGGAGGGAAAGGGGACGCCAGCGGTTCCCTCGGCGACCACGGGTCCTCTGCCGGGGGAAGGCACGTTGTATCCACCCGGCAGAGGACCTACCTCCGGGTGTCCCCTGGTTTCGCGTGCCTTGGGGAGGGGCCTTGCTCCTGGCTCCCTCCCGGCGGCCCCCAGCGTGTCTCCCTTGTTGAAACGGGTGCTGCCATGCCAGGGTCGCCGATCGATGCTGCAACCTGATTCATCTGCAGCGCATGGTTAGCATAAGCATGTTCCTGAGAGTTTAGCGGTACCCTGTAGTTGCCGTCGCCGGCTCGATCGTTGTGGTTCTCCACTGGCTCTTGGAAGGCTTCGACTCCTAGCGCCCCTTCTCCCCAATCTTCTCCAACGAATGAGCCGATGTCGTCCTCTGGTGCGTACCCTTGTTCCATCATGCGGGGCACGTAGGTTTCCGGGGCCGTCACCCCGAACACTTCGCCGTGGTGCCCCATGCTTCATGTTGCTCCGCCCATGATGGCGTCCTGGGGATGATAATATGGCATCCGGCGAGGACCATGAAGGGTGACGCTCTCGCTCGTCGAGGGCGGCATGGGGGGGTTGGAGCCCCCTGCGCCGCCGGCCGTGCTGATGTTGACAAAGCCCCCGGGCGTAGTCGATGGCGCGTAGCTGTGGTGAGGCTCGCCGTGCGACCTTGCAGTGGTCTGGGAGGGGAGTTAATCCCAGAAGGGTGGCGCTCTAGACGCTGCTGCGTCCAGCAGCTCAGCAACACACTCAAGCAGCGTGTCACGGCCACTCTCCATCAGCCTACATCGCAGCAGCTCCCTTGCTAATGTGAGTGCCGCCTGCATGTTCGCTTTCTCCCGTCGTGAGTGCGGCGCTGTTGCTGTGGTGTGACTCGCTACGCTCGCCACGGCTCGTACTTGCCGCGGGGTGAGGGTGGATGATGCATGGCTGCGCTGTCCATGCCCGGCGGGGCTTGGTGGTGCCCACGCCGCTTGGGGTGCGGGGTCGAGACCTTCATGGGCAGGCGGCGCCGTCCGGGCTAGCCAAGCCGCCCAGCGGTCGGATCCGGCCCTTGTGTCGCCAGACATCATAGCCTGTGTTCGTCGGAGAGCTGATTGGCGGAGAAGAAGCTCTGGCGCACCCCTACCTGGCGCGCCAAATGTCGTATGTGGGGTTCCGGCTACCCTTAAGGTTCGAACACTGGGGTGCGCGCGAAGTCTTTCCCTTCTACCAATCTATGCTCTAGCTCGCTAGGATCTTGCGGACGAACTCGGCGAACTCACAACACAGAAAGACACGGGGTTTATACTGGTTCGGGCCATCGTTGTGGTGTAATACCCTACTCTAGTGTTGTGGTGGATTGCCTCTTGGGCTGATGATGAACAATACAAGGGAAGAACATCCTCCTGAGGTTGAGGTGTTCTTGTGCGTATGAACTTGCAGTGTCTGGATCTCCTCTGTCCCATGGTGGTGGCTAGTCCTATTTATAGAGGCCCTGGTCCTCTTCCCAAATATCAAGCGGGAAGGGAGCCAACAATGGCGGGCTAATTTTAAGGGGGACAACTAGTACAAGCTATCCTGACAAAAGGAGTCGGCGCCTGTGAAAGGCTGTGGTGATGACGCTGTCTTGGGATCCATGATGACCTCTATCTTGCAGTCCTCCTGGTCTTGGTCTTGTTGCACCAAAATGGCAACCTTTTCCTGAGGCCTTGGTACTCCGCGGCTACGCTTGCCTCCCTTGCACCAAAGAGGAAACAAGGACGCTACGCGCGCTGGCGCCCACCTGGTGTCGATCGTCATGGCTCATGTCACGAGAGCCTCGTGAGGTTCGCCTTGCCTTGATATCTCTGCTCCTCGTGAGCCTGCCTGACCAGGCCACTCCTGAGAAGGTCTTGCGTCGCCCGCCTCACGAGGCTTGGCCCCTCGCGAGGGTCTTGGATGCTTTGTTGATGAAGATGGGCCGTATGGCCTACTGGCCACGCCACGCCATGGGCCACAGGCAGGCAAGTCTGGGGACCCCTGTTCCCAGAACGCCGACAGTTACGGTATTAATTATATTGGTCTCAACATTTATGGGAGTACCTGAGATGTAATGTTTGATTCTTTGAGCATTTACCACCTTCGGGTTTGTGTCTTCGGCGTCATTGATTTTTATGGCATCGAAACGATAGACCTCCTCAATGATGTAAGTACCTTCCCATTTAGAGAGAAGCTTTCCTGCACAAAATCTTAAACGAGAGTTGTATAACAAAACATGATCACCTACATTAAACTCACGCTTTTGTATCCTTTTGTCATGCCATCTTTTAACTTTTTATTTAAACAACTTGGCATTATCATAGGCTTGGGTTCTCCATTCATCAAGTGAGCCAATCTCAAATAACCTATTCTCACTAGCAAGTTTGAAATCATAATTGAGTTCTTTAATAGCCCAATATGCCTTATGTTCTAGTTCAAGAGGTAAGTGACATGCTTTTCCATAAACCATTTTATATGGAGACATACCCATAGGATTCTTATAAGCAGTTCTATAATCCCATAATGTATCAACAAGTTTCTTAGACCAATTCTTTCTAGATCTATTAACAGTCTTTGCAAAATTAATTTAAGTTCTCTATTGCTTAATTCTACTTGACCACTAAACTGGGGATGATATGGAGATGCAATTCTATGATTAACATCATACTTAGCAAGCATTTTACGGAAAGCACCATGAATAAAATGTGAACCACCATCAGTCATGCAATATCTAGGGACTCCAAACCTCGGAAAAATAACTTCTTTAAGCATCTTAATAGAAGTGTTATGATCATCACTACTAGTTGGAATAGCTTCTACCCACATAGTAAAGTAATCAACAACAACTAAAATATGTGTATACCCATTAGAGGAAGGAAAAGGAACCATATGATCAAAGCCCCAAACATCAAATGGTTCAATAACAAGTGAATAGTTCATAGGCATTTCCTAACGTCTACTAATATTACCAATTATTTGGCATTCATCACAAGATAATACAAACTTACAGACATCCTTAAAGAGAGTGGGCTACTAGAAACCGGATTGCAATAACTTATGTGTAGTTCTATCTCCAGCATGGTGTCCTCCGTAAGACTCGGAGTGACACTTGTGTAGAATCTGTGCCTGTTCATGATCAGCTACACAACGTCTAATAACACCATCTACTCCTTATTTTTAAAGGTGTGGATCATCCCAAAAGTAATGTCTTAAATCATATAAAAACTTATTCTTTTGCTGGTATGTGAAACTAGGTGGTATAAATTTAGCAACAACATAATTAGCATAATCAGCATACCATGGAGTGTTACAAGAAGCATTTATGACAGCTAATTGTTCATCAGGAAAGCTATCATCAATAGGTAGTGGGTCATCAAGAACATTTTCTAACCTAGACAAGTTGTCTGCAATGGGGTTCTCAGCTCCCTTTCTATCAATAATATGCAAATCAAATTCTTGTAACAAGAGAACCCATCTAATAAGTCTAGGTTTAGCATCTTTCTTTTCCATAAGATATTTAATAGCAACATGATCAGTGTGAACAGTTACTTTGGAATCAACAATATAAGGTCAGAACTTATCACATGCAAATACAACCGCTAAAAATTGTCTTTCAGTAGTAGCATAATTTCTCTGGGCACTGTCTAGAGTTTTACTAGCATACTGAATAACATTTAATTTCGTATCAACTCTTTGTCCTAGAACAGCACCAACAACATAATCACTTGCATCACACATAATTTCCAAGGGTAAATTCCAATCAGGTGGCTGAACAATAGGTGCAGAAATCAAGGCTATCTTAAGTATTTCAAATGCTTCTCCACAATCATCGTAAAAAACAAAAGGAATATCTTTTTGTAAGAGATTAGTGAGAGGCCTAGAAATTTCAGAGAAGTCTTTAATAAACCTCCTATAGAAACCAGAATGACCAAGGAAACTTCTTATACCTTTGATATCTTTAGGACACAACATCTTTTCAATAGTATCTACTTTAGCTTTATCAACTTCAATACCTCTTTCAAAAAATTTATGCCCCAAGACAATGCCTTCATTAACTATAAAGTGGCACTTTTCCCAATTCAAGACAAGATTAGTTTCTTCACATCTCTGCAAAACTCGATCAAGGTTTCTTAAGCAATCATCAAAAGAAGTTTCATAAACGGAGTAATCATCCATGAAAACCTTAACAATCTTTTCACAGAAATCAGAGAATATAACAGTCATACATCTTCGGAAGGTAGAAGATGCATTGCATAAACCAAAAGGTATACATCTATAAGAAAAGGTAACGAAAGGGCAAGTAAAACTGGTTTTCTCTTGATCATCTTTTGACATAGGTATTTGAGAGAAACCAAAATAACCATCTAGAAAGCAAAAATGTGTATTCTTGGATAATCTTTCTAGCATTTGATCAATAAAAGGTAGAGGGTAATGATCTTTTCTAGAATCTTTATTTAATGTGTGAAAATTGTCGGGGTTCTAGAACAACACCTATGGGATCCCTCGACGGAATCCATTCTACGGTTGCTGGGCGTGGGGCTGCACAAAGAGCGGGTCTAGAAGATCAACTCGCTGGGGTTTTTACACAGGTTCGGGCCGCAAGCGATGCGTAAAACCCTAGTCCTGCTTTGTGTGTATTTAGTGTTCTTGAGTTCTTGAACTAGCTGCTGTGCATGCCCATTCCAAAAAGTCTGAATCCTTCCTCAGTATGCCTTGGGCCTCCTTTTATATGGAAAAGGGGTCGCCATAGTGGCACATAGGAGGTGGAAATTATGTATAGTGTACAAGTTTATCTCCTGGCATCCTAGGACAAACGCATTTAATGCACCGCCTATGTGTCCTGTTGCTTTATCGGGGACAGCGAAAAGGCTCGTCCTGTCCGTCGCCGCCTCGCCTCGCTTCGACGCGCGTCCAGGCTGACGAGGCATGCAGCGCCATGCTGGCTGGCTGGATGGCTGCTGCGCTGGTGCGGTGAAAGAGTCCTCACAAAGATCTAACTGCCACCATGCAGGTGCCTACTTAGCTAGCCCAGGAGCTGCATGCTGCCACGCAAGTGTGTTCCTAGTTGGTAGGCTAGTCGTCACGTCGTAATGGGCGCGCGGTAGCGAAGCTTTGGTAAGGGTGGGCCTGGATTTGGCTCCATAGACGCCCCCTGCAAGGCCCTTGTCGGGATCTCGTGGGCGTCCCCGGCAAGGATTTTGCGGGGAGGGGTTGCGAGCGTCCCTGAAAAGGTCTTGCCGGGGGTCTTCGGTTGTCCCCGACAAGATCTTGCCGGGGGTCTTCGTCTTCTGGTTCTCATCTAGGCTTGCAGGCCTTTGGTTTCCACAAAGGTGTGCATATCACCATGTAAGGCACTCCCGAGCCTTGGTCTTGACACTTGTTGATGGCGTCATAACTCTCAGGCTCAAGGGTGGCAGTCTTGCTGGTGTTGGGCAAGATGCCCCGGCAAGGCTCTTGCTGGGGCCATGTAGGCCGTCTCGGCAAGGGCTCTTGCCGGGTGTCGGTGTCAAAACCGGCGGATCTCGGGTAGGGGGTCCCGAACTGTGCGTCTAGGCCGGATGGTAACAAGAGGCAGGGAACACGATGTTTTACCCAAGTTCGGGCCCTCTTGATGGAGGTAAAACCCTACGTCCTGCTTGATTAATATTGATGATATGGGTAGTACAAGAGTTGATCTACCACGAGATCAAGGAGGCTAAACCCTAGAAGCTAGCCTATGGTATGATTGTTGATGTGTATATCTGATCAATCGACTAGCCTGGCCCTGGTTTATATAATGCACCAGAGGCCTAGGTTAACAAGAGTCCTAGCCGAATACGCCGGTGGGGAGAAGTCCTTGTCTTGATCGCCAAGTCTTGTGGAATCTTCCTTGTATGAGGCAGTTGTCCGAACTGGCCCATGAGTATACGGCCACAGGGGTCCTCGGCCCAATCTAATAGATCGGGAGACGACGTGGTGAGTACCCCCTAGTCCAGGACACCGTCAGTAGCCCCCTGAACCGGTCTTCAAGTTAGGGATGCTCCTCGATTCTTCCGAACTGTTCTTCGTCTTCGGTTGCTGGTCTTGAAAACTGGTTCAACAAATCTTCTTTATCTTCGATCTTGAGGATCGCCAAAATGCATTCGACGAGTTTACACGTCGGGTATCCGAGGAGCCCCTTTAAGTTTCCGGCCTTTATCAATGCCTTGTTTATTTTTATGCCACACCTCGGGTTTGAAGTTGTTCCCGGGAGGCAGGGTCCTCTTGCGTCCGAGCTCCAACGCCGGACTGCATTCGAGGTATCTTTTGCAGCCGAGCACCAACGCCGGACCGCTTCCCAGCTCTAGCGCCAGAATGTATCCGAGCTCCAATGCCGGACTATGTATCCGAGCTCCAACGCCGGACTGTATATCTGAGCTCCAACGCCGAAGTATATCCGAGCTCCAACGCCGGACTGTGTCCAGGTTCCAATGCCGGACTATATCCGAGGTGTCATATCACCTTGGTTCAAAAAAGTTGAAGGAGTTTAGCCGAGCTTAATGCCTGAAATGCCCTCTATGGAGCCAGCCACTAGCACCCGAGCTTTATGCCGGACTGCTTCCGAGGTGGTGCACCACCCCGACTATGGGCCGATTTTTTGTCAATATTTTTTATTGGTGCAATTTATTCTCTGCCGAGATATATAGCCAGTAGCCCTCAAGGTGTGTATCGGTCTAAAACCCGAGATGCACATAAAGGATGACATAAGACCACTGATCCCAGTAGCCACTGAGACTCAGGTTGATTTGGAAAATCGGCCTGAGGATCAAGTCCTAGCTCGGCAGAATACTTCGGGACACAAAAGCGGCGTGCTCAGTCCTCAAGACTCAGGTTGGGTGCGATCGACCAACCTGAGGATTAAAATCTCCTCGGAAACTATATTGCACATAAAATTTTCTGCATCGGACAAGCAATGATGTAGCCCCCGAGACACTGCTCGGGTGGCAACACCAGATCAGGGGATCGATGTGCCCCTTTAATATTTGTAAATTATAATCCCGAAGCCCAGTAGCCCCCGAGCCTTAATGCGGGCAGGGGTGGCCGAATTAAGGATCAATATCCATAGTAAAATCATAAATTATGTGTAATGACTGTATTTATCCAAGTACTTTACGTCATTAATGCTCGGATCCGCATTGTACAAAACTTTGTTGACCGACCATCGGCTTCCACCTCCTCGGCCAGTAGCCGAGGAGTGTTTGTCCTACTTTATAAAGCCTTTATGAGGGCAAAGATTTATGACAAACAAGGCAGTCTGGCCACACGATTTTATAAACAAAGGTACGCAAAGAGATATGTTATATTACTGTTTAACAGAAGAAATGTATTCCAAAGAAAATAGTCCCACTATCGGTTCCTTTCTTTGGGTTGTCATGCTAAGCATGATCATGAAACCTCAGCTCGAATGTAAGAGCAAAATATCGAGGATTTAGTTTGGGAGGCCAGTTAATAGCCCCCGGTAGTGTTCGGCGACAGTCGAGGTCAAGCCGTAAACACTTCGGCCAATGTTATGAATGGCCCGTCATAGTCATCGGATCGCTGACTAGTTTACGCTTATTGTGACAGTCAGTTTTCGGCTTTCTCCACTAAGGTGCTTAACCATGTGAGCTGGAAGCACAATCGCAGTGGTTCTCCCTTTGCACGCCTAGCCGAACAAAACGGAACATAGGAAGCAAGTGCAGGAGCCGGGGAACCCAACTATTGACCGAAGACACAATTCGAAACCGATGCATATATAGCAATATCTGAGAATGTTTTTGCCGAATCCCTAAAGGTGTCCGGCGTTGCACTGCGAGACTAATGCTGGAAAAGCACAAATAGTTTAAAAGTGCCAAAAAGCTTGGAAAACCAAGAAACGTCAGTAAAAACATGACGTTCGAACAATATCAAGTGTTCGGTGCCAATCCGAAAGTTGGTCTTAGAAAAAAGAAGTGCTTTTGTCGTGCTTTAACATGATACATCCTATCTCGAGACTTCGAGCGGGTCAGCCTATGGCTTCAACCTCCTATCCCGAGGGTGGAGTACTTCTCATCAGGCCAGTTTAGCAAACTAAACTCTAGCGGCTTTGAGAGAGAAATTAGGCTCCCCGGCTAGTGACCGCACACTCATGTCAAAAAAAGGAGTGTTAAATAATAATAAAACTTTGCAACGACTAAGAAGAAGAACACTTATTATAAAATGGCTCAAATAAACTTAAGAGCCCCCAAGTGACTTGGGTAGAAGAATGATTGCATGTACCGAAGTACTTATATCATATCTATGTTCAACTGAACTTTAAACGTGTCTTAACCGACCGTCAGCTTCTCCCTCTTCGGTCAAGGACCGAAAAGTGTTATGTACTCCATCGGTCGAGAATATCGACGGTGTTTCCAATAACCAGACAATCAGGCCATAAGGCTGTAACATACAAAGCGCGCTCAGGGAACTTATGCTATATTACTGTGAAGTGTAAGAAGCATCTTCGAAGAAAATAGTACCCCCACCGATACCTTTCTTCGGTGCTCATTGTTATTATGAGACTTGTGCAATAGATTTTTTGTACTCATGAGTTCCGTTGTGTGCCGACCATCATTGAATAACTATAAGAGCGCTAGCT
Source organism: Triticum urartu (assembly GCF_056163025.1). Taxonomy (NCBI): domain Eukaryota; kingdom Viridiplantae; phylum Streptophyta; class Magnoliopsida; order Poales; family Poaceae; genus Triticum; species Triticum urartu. The sequence goes on along the minus strand of NC_141879.1, from coordinate 409,326,136 downwards.
TTCGGCTTCACCCAGTCTGAGGTCTGGCTCGGGTGACCCGATCGTGACAATCGCAGAGGTGCTCCCTTTACTCCCTAGCCGAACAATCGGGAACGTAGGGGTAAACACAGGAGCGAGGCAACCCAGCTTGCAAATCGCTTAAGTCAATGTGGTGCATATTGTGGCGTAATACACGAACAAGGAACGAAGTCGTACAAGTATAATCATATGCAACAGGAAAAGCTTCATAAAGGAAGCCCCCAAGTGAACGGGGTATTTGAATTTATGCGTCACAAAAAAAGTCTGGACAAGGAAAAAATTTTACAAGCAACTTTTTTCCAAAAAAGTATAATGCTTGGTCGAACTGAACACAAATTAGAAATTAAAGCTTTGAGCATGAAAGCGACTTAGCTGGTTAATGTGTTCGTTATTGATGACGCGGTCCGAGCTTGATGCGGGGCAAGGTTCCATCTCTCAAGCCGGTCCCGAGGTGGCGGAGCGGAGAGCTTGACACGCCGAAGTGGTGACATAGCACGATCAATGTAGACCGGCAGAGTGACGCCGAAGTCCCCGGATCATTTTCCTGTGCACAAAAAATAGTGCAAACCGGAGATAATAGTAATAATGATAATTAAAAAAATCGTTGCATAATAAATAATTTATGCAAAGTGAGTAATAAAAGAAATATGGCCTGGCGCCGAAGTCAAGTCGATGCAGGGCGTCGGCATGATGCGGTAAAGGCGTGGCAAAGCCTGAATTAGCAGGTCGGTCCGAGCTCCAAGTGCGGCGTTCGCCGGACTATGTACGGAAACTCACCGAACCACCATGCGACTATCGTTAATGCAGCCACCATTTGATAGACCTGTGTACATATGACGGACAAACCAGAGTAACAATTCCTTGGGAAAAATGAACCCAAACAAGCAAAAAATACTGGGATTAATAGCACCTGGTTTATTTGTTGTAGCAATCCGAAGGAAGGTGATTCCTAAAATTGGGACCCGCTCCGCACACCCATTGCCTGATGGGCGATAAAACGATGGCATGGCAATGCTGGTAAAGGTTGACTCGCCGAGGCAAAGCCCTCGGCCCAACTAACGTGACGGAGCTGGTCGGCTAGTGACGCCGAAGTGTCTGGAGTAGGTTGATGTAGTGATGGCGAAGCCCCCGGTCCATCCGAGATGTCGAGGCCTCGATGTCAGCCAATGAGTCGAAGTAGGTCGGCGTGATGGACACCAGCTTGAAGAAGCAATAGTGCGGCCCTGTCGATGCAGGTCGTGACGTGGTTGATGCCGGCTTGATGAAGCGACCGTGCGGCGATGCCGGTATGCCCGCTCCGTGTAATTCATGGGGCGGCGATGTTGGTGATGATTTATCCTTCGTGATGCCAGGCTTTTGTTCGGCTTGCCGAGATGATGATCCGAAGAAGTTGAGCTCGGCTCAACAAAGTGACGCCGTGTCTAGCGCAGGTCGGCAGCCGTGGAGTAATATTGCCGGACTGGTTTGACACCAGCATGATGTCGAAGATCATGTTCTAAAGATCTTACAGTTAGTGGTATGTGTTCGGGAACAAAACACAATACCCCATAAAAACTTCCTTCAAAAGGGATGTCCGAAATCCTGTTCATAAAAAAGATGAACTCGGGTCGGATTCGTTTTCGCGCAGAAAACAGATCCAAATAGTGATGCACTAATCGGAAGGTTCCCGGAGTTTGGACGGTCGGATCGAGCCGAAATTTTGAGAGGTTGTAGATATAGGAATTCCGCAGCCGATCAACGGTTGGATCTTCCAAAGGACGTCCGAGCTAGAAGCTGGACACCACGCCCTAAACTCATCCAAATTCCCGTCCATATTTGACAGGGCTCCGGTATATCGTGGATTGCCAGAGATTCCTCCATCGGAACTCGACGAAATTTTCCAGCGTTGTTGTAGACTCAATTCCGCACAATTTCACCAAATAGATCGTTAAAGCGATACTAGAGGAGGTGGTGGTGGCAGATACGAGTTCGCTGTCCATAAAAACAGCACGGTCGCTTGAGGGCAATGTTGACGTTGAGCCCCCGAGCTCCATAGATGATTCCTCCGTGATCTTGATAGAGATCGGAGTTGATGTTTGATGAAGGCCCTCGTCCAGACATGGTGATCCGAACACGGGGCGCAATTCTTGGTCGAACCAAGGTGATCAGTTGAGCTGGTGACGAAGATGCCGAAGTCGCAGTTGATCTGCAGGCGAGCCATCGATCCTTTTGTCTATCACACAGCGGAACTCTCAATGAAAGCACCAATGTCGGTGTCAAAACCGGTGGATCTCGGGTAGGGGGTCCCAAACTGTGCGTCTAGGCCGGATGGTAACAGGAGGCAGGGAACACGATGTTTTACCCAGGTTCGGGCCCTCTTGATGGAGGTAAAACCCTACGTCCTGCTTGATTAATATTGATGATATGGGTAGTAGAAGAGTTGATCTACCACAAGATCAAGGAGGCTAAACCCTAGAAGCTAGCCTATGGTATGATTGTTGATGTGTGTATCTGATCTATCGACTAGCCTGGCCCTGGTTTATATAATGCACCAGAGGCCTAGGTTAACAAGAGTCCTAGCCGAATACGCCGATGGGGAGAAGTCCTTGTCTTGATCGCCAAGTCTTGTGGAATCTTCCTTGTATGCGGCAGTTGTTCGAACTGGCCCATGAGTATACGGCCATAGGGGTCCTCGGCCCAATCTAATAGATCGAGAGACGACGTGGTGAGTACCCCCTAGTCTAGGACACCGTCACCGGGGGAAGCCCATCTTGTCTCTTCGCTCTTTATGCTTCTGGCTTGGGTGCTGCCTCGAAAACCTCGTATCTTTGCTTTCTCTGCCCTGCCGAGCCCGGCGACATGTGTGGCTACGACTGCTCGTGCACAAGTAAAGGGGTATAGAAGGGCCTCTACTTTTGTACACCGACAGGAGCCCCCGGGCCTGGGCCACACATAAGCGCTGAGTGTTGTTGGGCCAGGCCCAGAACGGTGCGCGGGCATGCGTGACAGAGTTTTTACTGTGATAACTCCTTCGCCAGTTGCGCTTCGGCTCCACTCGAACCTAGTGACCTATCTGGCCAATGAGTCCCGGAGGCTTTGCCGGGTTTCCCTGACCAAGGTGCTCACCAAGGTGGTCTTCTGGAATCCCAACGTCTACTTCACCAACGTGCTTGAGAGCTTGCCGGAGGGCATGGACCTCACGGCGCTCGAAGAGCGCATCGAGCCCATCATCAACTGCGTCGACGGAGTCTAGAGGGTGGAGGGCCAGCGCCGGGTCTAGACACCTCGTTTCTCCTTGCTGCTATGAGTTCATGTCCAAGACAATAGTGCTCGGAGGGTACTCGGCTTTTGTCCGAATCTCGGGACGCAACAATGGTGGTCTCCATCTCTGCCCAGTATGTCTTAACACGGGCAAGAGCCATCCTAGCGCCCTCTATGCATGCTGACCACTTCATTGCATTTATACGCGACACCGCGTCAAGGAATTGCTGCACCAAGCTGAAATAACTCTTTGGCTCCGATCTCCCCGGCCACAGGTGACCCATGACATACTTCATGGCGAGTCCAGACAACCTATTCAGTTTGGCCCATTGAGCCAAACGATCATCCACTACCAGTGGACGCTCTGGATTGTGAAACTGCGACCAGAAAAGCTTTTCCACTTCGCGATCTTTCTGATCTCGAAAGTGTTCGGTCGCATCAGCAGCACTCGCTGCCAAGTCCAGATAGGTATCCTCCACACTCCACATCCGGTCCAACGGAGCAAACTTCGGATCACAAAATTTCCTTCGCAGCATAAAGGGCTTTCCAGCCGCAATCTGTTCGGCCTGACGCAGCTCCTCCTTCGCATCTCTCATCGCAGAGCGAGCGTCCTTGGCATCGGCAACGGCCTTCTCTAAGTCCGTCTATCTCGCCCTGTCTTCTTTCTCAAGAAGTTTGCAACGGCCTGCAGCGCTCTTTAACTTCTCGGCCATCTCTTCTTTGCTTCGGCAGTGAGCAGCCTGTTTGGCTCTCAGCTCTTCAAGGGCCTTCTCGGCAGCCGCATCGCTTTTTCTGGCTTGCTCCTTAGCTCGGGCAAGTTCTGCCCTAAGATTCTCCATGGCGGCCGTACCATCTGCGTCAAGCACACACATTGTAAGACACTGGCATGAAGCTCCTCTTACCTGATGCTGCCCGAAGAATTACATACCTTGAGCCTCATCAAGCCGCTTGTTGATAAGCGCGATGTCGGCATCTGCCACGTCCAGTTGCCGCTTTAGTTCGGCTACATCATCAGTTCAGCTAGATTCCGGACACCTCGCCACCTACATTCAAAGGCGACATCTTAGACCTGGGATTATGATCCTCTGCGTGCCGTCATTTCTTGACAACGCGCAGAGTCTCAGGGGCTACTATCTACCCAGGGCGCATCTTACTTATGCGCAACTGACAAAAGTGTACACTATCTAACGTACCTCAAAACCCGTTAGTAAACTTTTGACGGCCTCATGCAATCCGCTTTCTGCGGATGAAATCCTTTCAATCACAGTGCCCATCAATGCGCGGTGCTCCTCTGAGATAGAAGCTCGCCCCAGCAGAATCTTTAGCTCCTCCGACCGAGCACCAGACGGTGCCGGACTTGTCCTATGGCCTCTTTCGAAGGCCGCATGCGGAGAGCCTTGGGGGGCCACATAGCTATCTTCCGCCCCTGCCGGATTCAGAGAAACTCTCCGCGACGACACCTCAGGGTCGCCTGCCCCGCTAGGCGGTACGGCAGGGGGAGGCGTCCCGCTCTCCATCATCTCTGGAAGAAGACCCCCCGAAGACGAGCTCTACTGAGAAGGGCTGAGGTCCGAGCTACAAGGTAAAATTTCGGTTAATCTTCTCAGATATAAATCAAGGATTTCTTTCATCCCTCAAAAGGAAAACCTCTCTCTACTTACGGCTCGCTGGAGGGCTGATCCCTTTGAGGGCGTAGTTCGGCCGAGGAACTCCCCGGTGTCGGACCCTCTGACGAGGATTTTCTCCCCCGCTTCGGGGCCATGGTCTCCGGGTCGTTAGAGGCGGCCCTCTTCTTCCCCTTGGGAGAGGAATTGTCGGTTCCTCCCTTCGGAGCAGCCTCCTTCGAGGAGGCCATAGTTCGCTTGTCCTTCCCCTTACTTCCCTCCAAAGCCATTATCTTCAACATCCTGACAAGCACGGGATCCGGCCTGGTTTCGGGAAGGGGAGCCGTACACCTGATCAGCTTTGCCTTCGCTATCCACTCCTGTTTAAAAGGACATCTCTTTTAAGGGCAAGTTTATGATGATTATATGGATAGTAGGTCTGGGCACAAGGTTACTTACTTCGGTATCCGGGCGATTGCAGCTTAGGCCTGCGTCCTCGGTAAAATCCGGACACATCATTTGTGATCCAAAGAACAGTTTATGCATCTCCACAGGCGTTACGCCCATAAAATGATGGAGAGCTCGTGGTCCCTCCGGATTAAACTCCCACAGACGAAGGGAGCGACGTTTGTCGGGCAGTGTTCGGTGAATCAGCATGACCTGCGTCACCTTGACCAGGTTGAGGTCTCTTTCTAAGAGATCCCTGATGCGGCCCTGCAACAAGGGCACGTCTTTGGATAACCCCCAATCTAATCCTTTGTCGACCCATAACGCTAGCCGTGATGGGGGACCCGAGCGAAAGGCAGGAGGCGCCGCCCACATGGCGCTCCTGGGAGCGGTGATATAGAACCATCCTCGTTGCCACAAGCCGAGATCCTTTTGAAAGGAGCCCTCGGGCCATGGAGCATCAGCATTCTTACTTATGACAGTGCCTCCGCACTCTGCGTGCCGTCCCTCGATCATCTTCGGCTCCACTCCAAAAGTTTTGAGCCATAATCCGAAGTGAGGGGTGACACGGAGGAATGCTTCGCACACAACGATGAATGAGGAAATGTGGAGGATGGACTCCGAAGCTAAGTCATGAAATTCCAGCCCGTAATAAAACAGCAGCCCCCTCACGAAGGGATCCATTGGGAAGCCTAACCCCCAAAGGAAGTGAGACATGAACACTACGCTCTCACCGGGCTGGGGACTGGGAATAGCCTGCCTTTGAGCAGGCAACCTATGCGAAATTTCGGCGGTCACGAACTTAGCCTCTCTCAACGTTAGCGCGTCCTCCTCCGTGACGGAGGAGGGCATCCATCGGCCTTGAAGGTCGGAACCGGACATTGTCGAAGGTCCGAAGCGCCTGGAATCTGGATCCTAGGGTGTTGGAACTCGAGGCGACGGGCGAACTCGTTTGAGATTGGAAAAAGGAGTAAGGCCTTGGTCTCTTTATAAGAGGTTGAATACCAGGAGCCCTCCCCGTAACCGTTTAGGACTTGCCTTTAATCGAGAAAACATGCTAACGGGCTCAATTGGGTTACCCACGTCCGTATTGATGAGAATCCCGTAAAAGGGGGGCACACGATCTCTGCTTTGACAAGACGTGCCAAGGAAACCGCCTCGCAAAACACGCTGAGGTGGAAAAGTGAAAACGATTCGAGTAAAGGACTTGGCTATAGTGTGACGACGCACTGCGGAATACGTCAGCAGATTTGATTTGTGTTAATATTATTCTCTCTATGGCAATATGTGGAAGCTTATTTTGCAGAGCCGGACACTACTCTTGGTGTCTAGAATCTTCTATGAAGGACTTGGAGGAGGAACCCGCCTTGCAATGCCGAAGACAATTTGCGCGCCAGACTCGTCGTCATTGAAGCCTGGTTCAGGGGCTACTGAGGGAGTCCTGGATTAGGGGGTGTTCGGGTAGCCGGACTATACCTTCAGCCGGACTCCTGGACTATGAAGATACAAGATTGAAGACTTCGTCCCGTGTCCGGATGGGACTTTCCTTGGCGTGGAAGGCAAGCTTGGCGATGCGGATATTCAAGATCTCCTACCATTGTAACCGACTCTGTGTAACCCGAACCCTATCCGGTGTCTATATAAACCGGAGGGTTGTAGTCCATAGGCAATCAACTCCATACACAACAATCATACCATAGGCTAGCTTCTAGGATTTAGCCTCCTTGATCTCGTGGTAGATCTACTCTTGTACTACCCATATCATCAATATTAATCAAGTAGGAGTAGGGTATTACCTCCATCGAGAGGGCCCGAACCTGGGTAAAAAACATCATGTCCCTTGTCTCCTGTTACCATCCGGCCTTGATGCACAGTTCGGGACACCCTACCCGAGATCCGCCGGTTTTGACACCGACAATAGTCATTACCACCAACACTAGCTATTTTATCATCATAGTAATAGTGTAGCACATCATCATCCTCAAACTCATTTCTAGCTAGCTAATCACTCCTGCTGCTCTCTCTTAGGTAAAATAACATAAAACATGTGTAGCTCTCCTCCTTGATCAAGTTGGAGCATGCAGATGAACCTGTCTCCTAATCGTGGGTAGCGCATCTGTTTGCTGCCCCCTAGTACTTCTCTGCGCTTCTCCATCACACATTTGGTCCAGTCTTGCACTATTAAGCATCCGTCGCTAATCTTGAATGCACTAAAGTAATCTGTAGGATGTCTTGGCCGTAAGCTAATAATACTCATGGTACCTTTAGTCTCGATCCCATAAGGCACAACATTCATCGGGAGTCCCTATTGAAGAACATCGTATGGTAACATACTTAGCAATGAAGTTTAGCTTCAAAAATAATGTATGGAAAAGATGCACTGAGGACAAATAGTAAAAATCTTACCATCCTTCCTAAATAGATGTGATCGTAGTTCATTACGAACACTATCGGTCGCACGTTTTCAGTACTAACATTTCTAAATGCAGGAAGAAAATTTGTCTTGACAGTATCAAGATCCTCAAGCCATGAAACATAATGACTTAGCTCCTCGCAGTTGAGTTTAGCCTTGGGACAGTAGTAAGTCTTGTCTACCAAGCCCTGGACATGTTTGCTTGCACCGAAATAAGCTGACAATACAAATTAGTTGTCAACTATTTTTGAATAAACAATATCAAAGACATAAATATGGTTGAGAAACTTACATAATGGTATAACTGGAGGCGTCTGCACATTGACCAAGATGTCGGTATTACCTTCAGTATCATCTTCCGGACGAATATCAAAGGTGATAACCATATCAGGCTCAAATGCATAAGTCTTGCATAGTGCTCGCCATGTTTTGCATCCAAAATAGCTGTAGTCGTCTGAATTGTACAATTTTGTAACCATGCTCGATCTTCAAGTAAACTTTCTTTACCTCCATAGTATGACTGAAACCTATCTTATCCAATACAAAAACTCTTGCATGGTAGGGGATACGCTAGTACAATAGTAAAAAAATATAAGTTGAAGCAAATGAAGCAGATGTCATGCTTAATTACGAAAAAAGACCTGTCGTTGAGACTTACTGTATCCACTTTGAAGTTCTCGTCTAGCTTGATGCTGAAGTGCCTATCATCATCTAGGAAGATTCCATCGCACAGGCCGCGCTCGTCTTCGCAGTATTTGCAAATACCGAAATCCTTTTCGTCATCAGACATTTCCTATGTTCATAGTTAAAACATTAATTGAAAATGATCGAAGACAACTACCAGGATACTCAACACACAAATCCAGGGCACTCGATATTTCCTACATATTCTGGCACAAGTCATGCCAAAATTCACGGAAAAATCCGGCATGACCATTGCTAAAATAGGACATATCGAGCGCCGGAAATTTGCCGGAACAGAAATGAATCAACACTCCGGCAAAACATAGGCCACTCGGAGGTGTAACCTGCAAACATGACCGGCCACTTGGATATTGAGCAACACAAGATATACATTTCAAAATATCTTATAGGACTCAAATTATCATGCATTCAATAAGCAAAAGTAAATCATCTCATGCGTCCGTACATCGTCGAATATTATCACTAATACATCCCAAATAGTGTCATACATATAGCATCACTAATACAACTAAAACCCTAGCACACGACGGGTATCGGCGCGGGCGGTGGACACCCACAAAGAAGGAACCATCACGGGATCATAGCTCTCCAGTGAGATCCCTGGAGAACCTGCCAGGTATTGGAGAACCTGTGCTCCAAGCAAACAAGTAGCGACGGACGTGCACGTCCTCCTCACTGACACGGTGACGCACCACCTCCGTGGAGTCCTCGAGCCTCTGGACCATCACTGGCCCACGCGACCGCCACCAAAGAAGGTTTGGGTCAACGACAGGCTGGCTCCTCACCAACCTGCGCCCCCCGGTAGGTAGCGCCTCCCAGTACCACCCCGGCGGAGCCCAGTCCCGGACATGGCCCATCTGGTCAAGCAGGTGTCGTCCTCTGCCGACTCGACGACGAGGATGCGGGATAGGCATCGTCCACGTCGATGCGAGAAAATTTGCTTTAACTAAAAAAATAGCAACAAGTTCTTACTAACGAGTTCTATTAATTTAGTTAGTTCTTACTAAAAATAAACTTACTATAAATAAAAATAAACTAATACCTAATTAGTACCTAGTTCTTACTAACTAATTAGTACCTAGGAACTACTGCCCTAATTACCATATAAGTAATTAACCAACTAGCACTAGAAATAGCCTAGGGTTCATACTAACTAGCACTAAATAGCTAGGGTTCATACTAAGCAGAGAAGAGGGATTGGAAGGGGAGAGTGCTTAAAGAGGGCGGGGAGAGAGATGGGGTCGGGGGAGACGGCGGCACCGAGGCGCGGTGAGGCGGGGTCAGGGGAGACGGTGGCGAGGCGGAGGCGAGGCGGGGTTGGGGGAGAAGGCGTCGAGGCGGAGGCGAGGCGGGGTCGGGGGAGATGGTGGCGAGGCGGGGTCGGGGGAGACGGCGGCGAGGCGGAGGCGACAAGGAATAGTAGAGGAGAATTGGGGGAGGAAGCAGAGGAGAGGGAATCAGGCCGCGCGAGGGGTTAGGTGAAAATAGCTTTAACAGTAGCGTAGGCAGGCAATACCCACTGCTGCTAAAATCCGTAGTAGCAGCGCTGTTCGTAGAAGGGCGCTACTACTATACCTAGCACGTCGGGAACAGTGTGGCAATTATAGTAGTAGCGCGTTCTGTTCCTGCCGCGCTACTGCTAAGCGGGTAACAGTCGCGCCGTTATAGCAGAAGCGCTACTGCTAAGTAGCAGTAGCACCTCATTTTAACAAGTGCTACTGGTAACATTCTGTGTATAAGGTTTTCCCTAGTAGTGTACCTTTCTTCTTCAACAAACTATCGGTTAGTATCGGTTGATCCTAACTTTTTGCTTCTTCACATGATGTTTTCCATTCTTAGAATGTCATTTCATTTTTATTTTCTTTCTGTTTGAATAGAATACCAAGATCTGAAATTATTAAATGTTAGAGGGTCTTCACATAGTTGCATAATTATTCGACTACTCATTGATCTTCACTTATATCTTTCGGAGTAGTTTGTCATCTGCTCTAGTGCTTCACTTATATCTTTTAGAGCATGGTGGTAGTTTTATTTTATAGAAATAGATGAACTCTCATGATTCACTTATATCATTTTGAGAGTTTTAAATATCATGGTAATTTGCTTAAAATCCTAATATGCTAGGTATACAAGATTAATAATTAAACTTTCTTATGAATGTGTTGAATACTATGAGAAGTTTGATACTTGATAATTGTTTTGAGATATGGAGATGGTGATATTAGAGTCATGCTAGTTGAGTAGTTGTGAATTTGAGAAATACTTGTGTTGAAGTTTGTGATTCCCGTAGCATGCACGTATGGTGAACCGTTATGTGATGAAGTCGGAGCATGATTTATTTATTGATTGCCTTCCTTATGAGTGGCGGTCGGGGACGAGCGATGGTCTTTTCCTACCAATCTATCCCCCTAGGAGCATGCGCGTAGTACTTTGTTTCGATAACTAATAGATTTTTGCAATAAGTATGTGAGTTCTTTATGACTAATGTTGAGTCCATGGATTATACGCACTCTCATCCTTCCACCATTGCTAGCCTCTCTAGTACCGCGCACCTTTCGCCGGTACCATAAACCCACCATTTACCTTCCTCAAAACAGCCACCATACCTACCTATTATGGCATTTCTATAGCCATTACGAGATATATTGCCATGCAACTTTCCACCATTCCATTCATCATGACACGCTTCATCATTGTCATATTGCTTTGCATGATCATGTAGTTGACATCGTATTTGTGGCAAAGCCACCGTCCATAATTCTTTCATACATGTCACTCATGATTCATTGCACATCCTAGTACACCGCCGGAGGCATTCATATAGAGTCATACTTTGTTCTAGTATCGAGTTGTATCATTGAGTTGTAAATAAATAGAAGTGTGATGATCATCATTCAATAGAGTATTGTCCCAAATAAAAAAATGTAAGGCCAAATAAAAAAAGGGGAAGGCCAAAAAGAAAGAAAGAGAAAGGCCATAAAAAAGGGAAAGGCCAAATAAAATAATAATATAAAAAGGGGCAATGCTACTATCCTTTTTCCACACTTGTGCTTCAAAGTAGCACCATGTTCTTCATATAGCGAGTCTCATATATTGTGCTTCAATGTAGCACCATGTTCTTCATATAGAGAGTCTCTTGTTTTGTCACTTTCATATATACTAGTGGGAATCTTTCATTATAGAACTTGGCTTGTATATTCCAATGATGGGCTTCCTCAAAATGCCCTAGGTCATCGTGAGTAAGAAAGTTGGATGCACACCCACTAGTTTCTTTTGTTGAGCTTTCATACTCACTCACATTGATATCTATTGATGGGCATCCCCATAGCACGTTGATTCGCCTAGTCGATGTGAGACTATCTTCTCCCTTTTTGTCCTCTCCACAACCACCATTCTATTCCACCTATAATTCTATATCCATGGCTCACACTCATGTATTGCGTGAAGATTGAAAAAGTTTGAGAACATCAAAAGTATGAAACAATTGCTTGGCTTGTCATCGGGGTTGTGCATGATTTAAATATTTTGTGTGGTGAAGATAGAGCATAGACAGACTATATGATTTTGTAGGGATAGCTTTCTTTGGCCATGTTATTTTGAGAAGACATGATTGCCTTGTTAGTATGCTTGAAGTATTATCATTTTTATGTCAATATTAAACTTTTGTCTTGAATCTTATGGATCTGAATATTCATACCACAATTAAGAAGAATTACATTGAAATTATGCCAACTAGCATTCCACATCAAAAATTATCTTTTTTATCATTTACCTACTCGAGGACGAGCAGGAATTAAGCTTGGGGATGCTTGATACGTCTCCAACGTATCTATAATTTTTGATTGCTCCATGCTATATTATCTACTATTTTAGGCAATATTGGGCTTTATTATCCACTTTTATATTACTTTTGGGACTAACCTATTAACCGGAGGCCCAGCCCAGATTTGTTGTTTTATGCCTATTTCAGTGTTTGGAAGAAAAGGAATATCAAACGGAGTCGAAACGGAACGAAATCAACTGGAGAAGTTATTCTTGCAAGGAAACCTACCGGATAGACTTGGACCCTACGTCGGAAGATGAAGGAGGAGCTCACGAGGGTAGGGGGCGCGCCCCCTGCCTCGTGGCCCCCCCTTCAGTCCACCGACGTACTCCTTTCACCCATATATACCTACGTATCATAAAACTTCCAGACCACACAATAGATCGGGAGTTCTGCCGCCAGAAGCCTCCGTAGCCACCGAAAACCAATCTAGACCCGTTCCAGCACCCTGCAGGAGGGGGTAATTCCTCTCCGGTGGCCATCTTCATCATCCCGGTGCTCTCCATGATGAGGAGGGAGTAGTTCTCGCTCGGGGCTGAGGGTATGTACCAGTAGCTATGTGTTTGATCTCTCTCTCTCGTGTTCTTGAGGTGATACGATCTCGATGTATCGCGAGCTTTGCTATTATAGTTGGATCCTATGTTTCTCCTCCCCCTCTTCTCTCTCGTAATGAATGGAGTTTCCCCTTTGAAGTAATCTTATCGGATTGAGTCTTTAAAGATTTGAGAACACTTGATGTATGTCTTGTCGTGGATATTTGTGGTGACAATGGGATATCACGTGATTCACTTGATGTATGTTTTGGTGATCAACTTGCTGGTTCCACCCATGAACCTATGCATAGGGGTTGGCACACATTTTCGTCGTGATTCTCCGGTAGAACTTTGGGGCACTCTTTGAGGTCCTTTGTGTTGGTTGAATAGATGAATCTGAGATTGTGTGATGCATATCGTATAATCATGCCCACGGATACTTGAGGTGACATTGGAGTATCTAGGTGACATTAGGGTTTTGATTGATTTGTATCTTAAGGTGTTATTCTAGTACGAACTCTAGGGCTGTTTGTGATACCTATAGGAATAGCCCAACGGATTGATTGGAAAGAATAACTTTGAGGTGGTTTCGTACCCTACCATAATCTCTTCGTTCGTTCTCCGCTATTAGTGACTTTGGAGTGACTCTTTGTTGCATGTTGAGGGATAGTTATATGATCCAATTATGTTAGTATTGTTGAGGGAACTTACACTAGTGAAAGTATGAACCCTAGGCCTTATTTCCACACATTGCAATACCGTTTATGTGCACTTTTGTCATTAGTTACCTTGCTGTTTTTATATTTTCAGATTACAAATACCTTTATCTACCATCCATATACCACTTGTATCACCATCTCTTCGCCGAACTAGCGCACCTATACAATTTACCATTGTATTGGGTGTGTTGGGGACATAAGAGACTCTTTGTTATTTGGTTGCAGGGTTGCTTGAGAGAGACCATCTTTATCCTACGCCTCCTATGGATTGATAAACCTTAGGTCATCCACTTGAGGGAAATTTGCTACTGTCCTACAAACCTCTGCACTTGGAGGCCCAACAACGTCTACAAGAAGAAGGTTGTGTAGTAGACATCACTCGACACCTCTTCATCAACGGAACCAGGTGACATTTTCCAAGTTCATTTAGTTGGGAGCGCCCAGGGGGCTGCATTATTCCCAGGCCGCGTGGGTCCATCCCTGTGGCATGCATCCCTTATTTTCTATGTCTTTAGCTTACCTTGCTGGGGGTGCCCCTCGGGTTGCATCATCCCCAAGCCACTTGGGCCGGACCCAGTGCCACGCATCGTTCATGCATTTACCTGAGCTAGTTTGCCTTCCATGCTTAATCTATCTATGATTATGTGACGCCTTGAGACCGATGCGCTAGGTGTCTTACAGTTATTCGCTGTTGTTGCCTTGTCATTCGCTTACATGTTGCATCTTGTCATGTCATCATCCGCATTGCATCTGTATGTTTTCAAAACTTGCATTCATCCGGGTCTCCAAGTTCCTTCCGTTGTCCGCTCTGAGCCCAAACACACTTGCACGTGCCCACGGCACGTCCGCAATATTATTTTGTAACTGGTTGGAAAATGTTCTTGGATTGGGATGAAAGTTGGCATGCAGTGTTGTTATAGTGTAGATAGGCCGCTTGCCAAGTTTCATCGCGTTCGGAGTCCGTTTGACGCCCCAACGGACTATAGTGACAGTATAGTTGGTCAAACCGACTGACGTTTTCGGTCTCCGAAAAATGTTGCCGGGCTTTCCCTCTCTTTCCTCCCTAGACCGTCTACATAGTCCACTACCTACCCCCAGGCCCAACCTAACATCTCTCGCCAGCCCTCGGCTCTCCTCGCGCGTGCGTCCGAAAGCTATCCCGGACCCAACCCGGGCAGTCGTCACCGTTGGTTTCGGATCATCCCCAAACATCCCTAAAACATCTCCGATTCTTTATTGGGCTCCCTACCTATTTATTTCTCGACCGTCGGATTGCGATCGGAGGGACGAGGTAGCCCCTACCAAAAATCCTTCTTCTATTTATACCAGTCAAACCCTAGTTTTTAGGCTTGTCACATCCATCCTTCCCATCCGCCGCCACCCGACCAACTCCCCTCTTCCTCGGGATCTCCCCCGCTCCAAATCAGCAGCCACCACCTTCCCCTCCTCAATTTTGCCACCGAACCATCCAGCCACTCCTCTCGATCCACCAACCGCAGTGCCTGCAGCCTCCTCTCCGCCTCCGTCCAGTCAGCCACGCCGCCGGCGGACCCACATATGAACATCGCCACCCCTTCTCCCTCTCTTTCTCGTACTTCTCTTCCTCTCTCTCACAGAGCATCTTTCTCTCTGTCTCAATGCAGTGCCGCCATGGAGGCTACCTGAAGGAGCACGACCGCCACCTCGCCAGATCCACCGGATACTGCCGGGAATGGAGCCGCCTTGCCAGATCTGCGTCCTTACCTTGCCCCTGGTCCGACCATCATCCTCATCCGCTGGAGGGCTCCGGCGTCCCCTGTTCTAGCGTAGCCGCTGCCGGCCTCGCCTCTGTGCGAGCGAGACGAGCCCCTCCCTCATCGATAGCAGCCCCGAGCTCTCGCGTCGACCCCTCATCCTAGCGCTTGCCGGAGTCCCACCTCGCCGTACCTGCGCCGTTGTGACTCTTCGTCACTCACAGCAGCCCGGCCTCCTCTGCATCACGTCGAGACCGCAGCCACCTCCTGCTTCTATCCTCGTTCGAGGGGATGAGACGCGCCTCTGCCATCGAGTGCCGTCTCCGCCTGGATCCGCCAAGTCCCATGTCGCCGGCAGCCATTCCCGCCATCCGTCGCTCTGAATCTCGCGCCCCCGCTGTCGTTTCTGTTATTCAGAGACGAGAGCAGCAGCGCCTCGTCCCGCTCCCCGTGTTGACCGCACACGGCCTCGCCAGGGCCACCCCTCCAGCGCCTCCAAAACCGCCCAGCTAGCCCCGCCTCGGCCTAGTCGCACTCTTGCTGCCGTCCTCTCCACCTCATGGGCTGAGCCCCTCTGGTGAGACCCAATTAGCCTCAGTTTTGGCCCACTTCTGTTTTTTTCCAGTTCAGCGAATTTGCTATTTATCGCTCCCAACCTTGGTTTTACATTTGCCTAACAACCTATCACCTTCCCTTGGGTTCTGCAGACCCGAGGGTCAACTTTATTTTAATCCCCCGGGCCAGTTCTTCTCTAAGTGTTGGTGTAAACTAGAGGCCCTTGCAGCGCCACCTCGGGGAAACTTGAGGGTTGGTTTTAGTTGTACGGATTGCTCATCCAGTGTTGGCCTGAGAACGAGATATGTGCAGCTTCTATCGGGATTGTCAGCACATCAGGCGGCTTTGCTGGTCTTGTTTTACCATTGTCGAAATGTCTTGTAGCCGGGATTCCGAGACTGATCGGGTCTTCCTGGGAGAAGGAATATCCTTCGTTGACCATGAGAGCTTGTGATGGGCTAAGTTGGGACACCCCTGCAGGGTATAAACTTTCGAGAGCCGTGCCCGCGGTTATGTGGTAGATGGGAATTTGTTAATATACGGTTCTAGAGAACTTGACACCTAACTTAATTAAAATGAATCAACCGCGTGTGTAGCCATGATAGTATCTTTTCGGCGGAGTCCAGGAAGAGAACACGGTCTCGTGTTATGCTTGAACGTAAGTAGTTTCAGGATCACTTCTTGATCACTTCTAGCTTCACGACCGTTGCATTGCTTCTCTTCTCGCTCTTATTTGCGTATGTTAGCCACCATATATGCTTAGTGCTTGCTGCAGCTCCACCTCATTACCTTACCCTACCCATAATCTTAAATATTCTTGATCTCACGGGTGTGAGATTGCTGAGTCCTCGTGACTCGCACATACTTCCGAACAGTTGTAGGTGCCGATGATACTAGTGCAGGTGACGCAACCGAGCTCAAGTGGGAGCTCGATGAAGATCTTGATCGTTGTTTTGTTTCTTTTCCGGTTGATCAGTAGTGAAGCCCAGTTGGGACGATCGGGGATCTAGCATTTGGGGTTGTCTTCTTTTATTTTGGTTCCATAGTCGGACCTTAATTGTACTCTGGATGATGTATGCTTAACTTGTATTTGTGTGAAGTGGTGATTGTAAGCCAACTATTTATCCCTTTCTTATTCAGTACATTGGATTGTGTGAAGATTACCCCTCTTGCGTCAAAACCTACCATGCGGCTATGCCTCTAAGTCGTGCCCCGACACATGGGAGATATAGCCGCATCGTGGGTGTTACAAGTTGGTAATCATAGCCATCCCCGACTTAGGAGCCCCCCTGCTTGATCGAATCGTTGACGTTGTTGAGTCTAGAACAAAATGTTTTGAGTCTTAGGATGATATATATCGGAGAGTAGGATTCTTTTTACTCCTTAGTCCATTCGTCGCTCTGGTGAGGTCTCCTAACGCAGAAGTTTTGACTCTCTCCTCAAATTCCACGAAAAAAATTAGGATCACGCGGGTATATTGGAATCGTTCCGATAGTCTTGTGACGAGAACATTGTTCTTGGTGCCTCCTGACATTTAGGGGTTGTGGCAGTGTCTCGGGGAGTTGAGCTCTGAGGTGTTGTCGTCACAATTTTATCATTGCAGTTCTGGAATACATGTGTTCGCCGACATCGAAAATCTCTTTTATGCAGTTGTTGGTGAGATAACCTCGACGCCACCCAGTACTGGGGCAGGAGTTCGGGAGTATTGCCATAACTCGTATCGGATGCTTTTCGAAGGTTGAGGTACACAATTTCCGAAGGTTTCTTGGTTATGTGTTGAAGGATGGATACAGCTGGATGTAGGGATTGTTAGTTTGGATGAGATATTATGCTTCCCCTGTATCCCCAAACACCTGATTGCATAACTAGAAAGTTTTGGGAGTTTATAAGTGGGAATTCAAGTAGCTCCTAGAATATCTTTCCGATAAATGCATGATATGGGATTGGGTAAATCTCTATCATATATTTGTTTCCGGCTTATTTTGGAAGCCAATCCTTTGTTTTGTTTTGAGTTGTGGTATTCGAGTTGCTTCAGTGTCAAATGTGGATTCCATACCTTTTCCAAACGGTGTTCTCATATTTCTATGGGAATATTAATCCTTCTTGATCACCGAGGTTGTAATGTTAATTCTTTCCATCTGGCATGTTTCTCTTCAAGTGGATCCGATCATTTCAACATTCATGAGATCAAATTTCAGTTCTTCTCAACACTGTTCATTTCATCCATCCCAAGCTGCCTTCTGTTTTCCCGCCCTCCCACCCTTTTACTTTAAGGAATCATATTTCTAAATCAACTATCCATTTATTCATGTGAAGTCTCTTCATCTTTTTCTTTCAAGTTTCGATCCGGTGAATTATCGTGGAGATGCTAAAGAAGCTTCAAGTTTATTATTCTTTGTTCTCTTTTCTTCTATGGTGGATCCAATTCAAGCTTTGTCGATCATATCTTTTCCTCGTTTCAAATGCTTTCTAATGCCGATGCACCTCTTAATCATTCACTTCTTGCTATTCATTTGTTCTAGAGTGCTGAAGATATCTCAGAAGGCTCGTCTTTTCATTCAAGATCGGTTCAACCTATTTCGAGGTTGTTATCTCATTTAGGTCATTAATTCAACCAGTGCAATCTCCCTTTCAAATAATCGTTCGATGGTGTATCTTTTGAGTGGGCCCTAACCCACAGATCTTTTTCCAAGATCTTACCTGACTCTTTTCTTTTTCCGAAGCTATTCTCAAATTCATTTGAAAGTTTGACATAAGAATGAATTGTAATCAGTAAAATGTGTTTCTCCAAGATCTTCAAATTCTTTTCATTGTTGGCTCAACCTCTTTGCTTTTCATTCTCCCAGGGTGTCTCATCAATTATCATGGTGGTGTTTCCCGTTGTCATTCTTGGATTTTGAAGACCGAAGAAGAGTTTCTCTTAAATCTTACCCGTTCTCTCAAGACTCGTGGTTCTAGCTTCATGCCATCCTCTCATAATTGTTTGCGACTGTGAGAATTCTTTTCATCCATCTAAGCATTTCAGGAGTCTTTCCAGTTTGTTTCTCCGAAGGCCGTCATTTCAGGTTTATTCATTCCAGCTTTCAGCTCTCGTTCTCCAAATCTTACCGGTGGATTGCTCAAACATCCTCTAATCAGTTCATGATCTCTTCGTTCACTTGTATCTAAATTCTCTCAAGCATCTTCGTTCATTTGCTAATTCTTCCCGGTGTTTATTTATATTTTCTTCGTTCATTTTCAATTCTTACGGTGGTTCTTCCAAGATTCTTCTTACTTCGTTTATCATATCAATTTATTCGTTGTTTCAATCCTTCCGGTGGTTCATCCAAGACTTCTTCAAGTTTGCGCCATATCTCTCTTAATCCTTTCTACGAGAATAAGGAATATGCCAAATCCGTTGCTTGTCATCGATTTAAATTGGTGAAGGATATGCATAATGTAATTATTCTTCTTCTTTCACACAAGTGATTAATTCCTTCCTTCGGAGTTTGTTCATGATGAATAAATTCTTAGTGATTAATTCTTTGTCATTTTCTTCTCAATTCTTTCCTTTCCATTGACCCAACTTCTATTCTTTCGTTCCGGAGGCATTGTGATGTTGCTCTCTTCACCCATCTTCCCATTGTTGTCAAAGATCATGTTCTTTCCTTTTGCTTATCCATTCAACTGGAGTGTCGTGTCCTCTTTTCAAGTATTCTCTCATCTTGTCAAGTTCATGTTCAATTCCTTCCATTTACAGTTGGAGAGCTATCCAAATTATATCATTCTTATTCCTTCTCTATCTTGTTTCAACCAGAGTGTTGTCGTAATTGATCTTTATCGTTGCTTGTACATCTCGTTTCTACCAGAGTGCTTGCATGTACTTCTTGTCCATTGCAACCCTTTTTCTTATGTCTTTCAACCTACAAGGTTCTAGCAATGTTCCCTGTTCCTCTTTTCTAACGGAGTGTTTTCAACTTCGTTAATCTCCGTTGTATTCTTTTTTTCAATTGTTTAACCTCTCAAGGTTCTTTGGTTTCACTCATTCGTTAAAGAAGCAGTTTAGTTTTACCTCTTCTCTTCCTCTTCCGTTTTTCTCCGGTGCCATCCTAGATCTTGGGACGAGATCCTCTTGTAGTGGTGGAGTGTTGTGACTCCCCGAGACCGATGTGCCAGGCGTCTTCCTGTTATTCGCTATTGTTGCCTTGTCATTCACTTGCATGTTGCATTTTTCCATGTCATCATCCGCATTGCATTTGCATGTTTTTGAAACTTTCATTCGTCCGGGTTTCCCAGTTCCTTCCGTTGTCCATTCTGAGCCCAGACACACATGCACACGCCCGAAATATTATTTTATAAGTGGCTGGAAAATGTTCTCGGAATGGGATGAAAGTTGGCATGCGATGTTGTTATAGTGTAGATAGGTCGCCTGCCAAGTTTCATCGCGTTCGGAGTCTGTTTGAGACCCCAACGGATAACTATAGTGACAGTATAGTCAGTCAAACTGTCGGACATTTTCGGTCTCCGAAAACTGTTGTCGGGATTTCCCTCTCTTTCCTCCCTGGACCGTCTAAATAGTCCACTACCTACCGCAAGGCCCAACCTAACCTCTCTCGCTAGCCCGTAGCACTCCTCGTGCGCACGTCCGAAAGCTGTCCCGGACCCAACCCGGGCAGTCGTCACCGTTGGTTTAGGATCATCCCCAAACATCCCTAAAACATCTCTGATTCTTTGTTGGGCTCCCTACCTATTTATTTCTTGACCGTCCGATTGCGATCGGAGGGACGAGGTAGCCCCTACCCAAAAATCCATTTGCTATTTATACCAGTCAAACCCTAGCTTTTAGGCTTGTCACATCCATCCTTCCCATCGGCTGCCACCCGACCAACTCCCCTCTTCCTCGGGATCTCCCCCTGTCGGTGTCAAAACCGGCGGATCTCGGGTAGGGGGTCCCGAACTGTGCGTCTAGGATGGATGGTAACATGAGGCAAGGGACACGAAGTTTTACGCAGGTTCGGGCCCTCTTGATGGAGGTAAAACCCTACGTCCTGCTTGATTAATATTGATGATATGGGTAGTATAAGAGTAGATCTACCACGAGATTGGAGAGGCTAAACCCTAGAAGCTAGCCTATGGTATGATTGTTCTGTATGTTGTCCTACGGACTAAAACCCTCCGGTTTATACAGACACCGGAGAGGGTTAGGGTTACACAAAGTCGGTTACAATGGTAGGAGATCCACATATCCGTATCGCCAAGCTTGCCTTCCACGCCAAGGAAAGTCCCACCCGGACACAGGACGAAGTCTTCAATCTTGTATCTTCATAGTCCAGGAGTCCGGCTGAAGGTATAGTCCGGCCATCCGGACACCCCTAATCCAGGACTCCCTCAGTAGCCCCTGAACCAGGCTTCAATGACGATGAGTCTGATGCGCAGATTGTCTTCGGCATTGCAAGGCGGGTTCCTCCTCCAAGTACTTCATAGAAGATTTTGAACACAAAGATAGTGTCCGGCTCTGCAAAATAAGTTTCCACATATTGCCATAGAGAGAATAATATTTACCCAAATCTAATCTGCTGACGTATTCAGTAGTGTGACATCGCACCACAGCCAAGCCTTTATTCGAATCATTTTATTGTCCCACCTCAGCGTGTCATGCGAGGCGGTTTCCTTGGCACGTCTCGTCAAAGCAGAGATTGTGTCCCCTTATTCCGGGATTCTCATCAATACGGGCGTGGGTAACCCAACTGCGCCATTGATTACGGCGCTTGGAGATAACCGAGTTTTACCAGGCTGGTGGGGACACGTAGTTGCGTCCACCCATATAAGGGGATAAGGATCCACCTTTTCACCTACGCCTTCTTCCTCCTTTGATTATCCATTTTTGCGCACTCAAGCTCCAGCGCCCAAGTCCGCACTCCCCACCTCAACCTTCTCCAGCCATGTCCGGAGCGGGAGGCAAGTGGATGGTCTCCTCCGTCACGGAGGGACAGATCAAAAAACTGAGGAAGGCCGGATACTTTTCTAACGACATCGCGTACCGGCTTCCCGAAGAGGGGCAGCTCCTCCCCACCCCAAGGCCCAATGATAGGGTAGTGTTCCTTTCCCACTTCCTCCGCGGACTGGTCTTTCCTATCCACCCATTCATCCGGGGACTCATGTTCTACTACGGCCTTGATTTCCATGATCTGGCCCCAAACTTCATCCTCAACATCTCGGCGTTTATCGTCGTGTGCGAGGCTTTCCTCCGCATCCGCCCCCATTTCGGCCTATGGCTCAAGACTTTCAATGTCAAGCCGAAGGTGGTGCGCGGCAACCAGGCGGAGTGCGGAGGTGCCACGGTGGGCAAGATGCCCAACGTCTTATGGCTCGAGGGCTCCTTTGTGGAGACCCTAAAGGGGTGGCAATCGGGGTGGTTCTACATCACCGAGCCGCGCGACCCTGAGTGGGTCGCAGCCCCCGAGTTCCGGTCCGGACCCCCAACGCGGCTCACGTCCTGGAAAGAGACGGGCCTGTCGTGGGGCAGCAAAGGAGAGGTGACTGGACTGCAAACATGCATCCAAACCCTAGTGAACAAGCAGCTCAAGCTTGTCAACGTAGTCCAGGTTATGCTCGTCCGTCGGGTCCTCCCGTGTCAACAACGTGCCTTCAATCTGTGGGAGTTCAACCCGGCGCAGCACCGAACTCTAAGCAGGCTCTTCGACACGACGTACGAAGATGCCTGGAAGGTGCTTTTCAATGGTGCCGAGGCTCCCGCATCTGCTACCGAGGATCGCGGATTCGGCACGCAGCGTCACGCTAGCACGGTAAGTTGTTTGTACCTTTTACAGGATATTAGTTTTTCATAGTTTAACTCTATGCGGGATCTAAGCTTCCTTACCTTCGACAGGATTGGCAGGCGAAGTCCGGACAGATCGACTGTCTGGCTCCTTTGCCCGAAGACCCAGCCGATGTCCGCTTGGCGAAGCTGCTAGTTCCGGCACCCTATGTGGTGCCGGAGAAGAAGGCCACGAAGAAGGCCACGGGGACTCAAAAAAGTGCCCGACACTAGGAGGTGTCAGGTTCATCATCCGACAGCTCCAAGGCGCATTTCTCCCGTGAAGATGAGGAGGAGGAAGAAGAGACCTCTCCCCCTCCAGCCGGGGGAGAGAAGAAAAGGAAGGCCGCCCTCACTAGGGAGGCCGAAGGGTCCAAGAAGGGGAAAGCCCTTCCTCCGGACTACTCCACCAACGCCGACGACGCCGGAGAGGAGTGGCCGCTTAGGGCCAAGCCCCTGGCGAAATCGTAAGTATCCGGATACCAGAGTAATTCATAGTATTCCTTTATTGCACAACTTTCCCTTATGTCGAATATGATTATGCAGCCCACCCAAAGACCGGCTCGACGCGTCGTCGAGCGGTTCACTGGAGGCGCCGGACAATCTTTTGGAGGTGCTC
Organism: Triticum urartu; assembly: GCF_056163025.1. Taxonomy (NCBI): domain Eukaryota; kingdom Viridiplantae; phylum Streptophyta; class Magnoliopsida; order Poales; family Poaceae; genus Triticum; species Triticum urartu. The sequence continues at coordinate 409,302,931 of NC_141879.1, read as the reverse complement.
AAAGGCGCCTCCATCGACGAGGAGCACCGCACCATTATGAGTGCGGTGGTCCAGAAGGTTCAGTCCACCAAGAGCGGACTGACTGAAGCTTGTGCTAGCCTTTTAACAGGCTTTGAGGTAAGTAAAGAATGTGTAAATAATATTACCGCATAGACAGTAGCCCCTGATGCTTTGTTTGGTGTTCGGGAAGAAAAGCCGAATAGAGGATCAAATAAAATTCGCAGGAGTCTAACAAAAAGGAGTTAATATGCGTATGCAGGCTTCTCTGCTGGTGTCCGCCGCACTGACCGCGGAAGTGGACACGCTAAAGCAGAACCTCGAGCAGTCCGAGCAAGAGCTCGGGCGTGACAAGAAGCAGCTCGAGGACTAGGAAGGTAAGAAATACCTTGTTTAAATATATATATAAAAAAGTGCAATTGCAAAAAATGACAGGATTATCGTGGCTATTGTAGGGGCCACGTCTGAGGTGGCGACCCATAAGCAAGCGTTGTGCGAGGCCGAGAAGAGGGCGGCCACGGAGCGCACCGAGCGGGAGAAGTATGAGGCCCAAGTTGGCAAGGTGTGGCAAGAGCTCCAGGCTCTCATGAAAAAACATGAGAGTTTGGAGCTTGACTCAAAGACGCGAGCGTCCGACCTCGCGGTGGCTATTGAAAATGCCAAGTCTGCCAAGGCCGAATCCCAGAAAACCCTCCAGGAGTTGGATGCGGTGAAAAAGATAGCGGCGGGTAAGGCATTATTTATGCAAAGGAAACACATAAACGTGAGTTACTTGTTACTTACCCGAATCCGGAGCTCTCTAGGAGCGTTCGCAGATCTTCCTTGTAGCGTGTCCGATGCCGCCGCATTCTATCGAGCCGAGGAGGGCAGCTTGACAGAGAAGGTGTTCTGGTCTTAGTATGCTGAGGCCGGACACCCTGTGCCCCTGAGCGACCAGCTGAAGCAACTGGTCGAGCTCCACAAGGCGGCCGAACAGGCCATGAAGGGCCTCATAGTTCGGCTGTGGCCTGGAGAGGCTCTGCCTGGGAGCTATTTCGGACTGGTGCGGCGGCTGGTGGGGGCCTGTCCAAGGCTCAAAGTCATCAAGCGCTCCGTTTGCATTGAAGGTGCCCGTAGGGCCCTTGCCCGTGCTAAGGTGCACTGGGGCAAGCTGGATGCTGAGAAGCTTGTGAAGGATGGGCCACCACCGGGAAAGAGCATCGCAAGCCCGAGAATTATTATAAGGATGTTCTGAAGGGTGCCCGCCTTATGGCGGATGAATGTTCTAGGGATGTAATTTTTGAGTAAAACTGGCTTGTTTTGTCCTGTGCGCTGAAAACTTGTTCATATGCGCTAAGCAATGCTGTTGGAATTTAAAATATTACCTTATGTGCGGCTGTTTATCAATTCTGAGAGATTGCGAGTCATCGGCTTCTGCCCCTGTGCCGCTAGTGCTAGGGTCTTCGGGGATAAACCTGAGCGCTCTTTTTCCCATGTTTGGGTCCTTCGAGGGAGGCGCTCAGCACAACGAACAAGGCAATCGGACTATAATGCGTGAACACTCTGACTTAGCCATAGAATTCTATAATTTTAAATTTCGGCGAAGCCCCTGGTATTTGGAAGACCGAGTTCGGGGCGCTATCCACGCCTTGGCCGGACAGAGCTGACTCCTCGCTCTAAGCGGCATAAGTCTTTAGGGACTCGAAAAACCTCTCAAATAGCGACCAGCTCTCACTTCATCATGACAGTCAGTTTTAGCTTTCTCTACTGAGGTGCTCGACCCAGCTCAACTGGGGCACAATCGCAGTAGTTCTCCTAGTGCTACCTTAGCCGACATAGCGGAACGTAAGGCACCAAAACATAGGAGCCGGGCAAACCCAACTATTGACCCAAGACATGATTCGGAGCCGATGCATATAATGCTATAAGTTCGGGGTGCCGCACTTGCTAAAGTGTTTGGACTTCTCACACCATATTGAGGGGTACTAAATCCCCTGGCGTATTTTGGCCGTACCAAAGTGTACGGGTGCAACATGTTGTTAAGGAAGATATATTTGTAAAAAAAAGAGTAATGCAAAAATAGACAAAAGCTATGCATTGTTTATTAAAAAGGGGCTATGATCAAAGCAGAACGATACAAATAATGCGATAAGCAAAAGGTTGGACTATTTAACATGTCCGTTCTAGGGCCAGGCTGCGGAATGGTATGCGAAACAGGTATACTGCTCATGATAGAGACCACCAGGGCTTGTCTGCTTCCCTGGTTCTTGCACCGTTTGTGCGGTAATTGAACTGCCGAACAGGCCTTCCGAAGAATGGAGTCCTGAAAGTAAGAGAAAATTAAAAAAAATCGGCAGCCCCTGGTGCGGTTTAAGCCGTGTTTCGGGTGTGCCGTGATGGTGCCCCTCCCCTTGTACCCATGGTATTTCTAGAGCGTAGTTATGTACGCGAAGCACTGGTGTCGCATTTTTGCGAGGGCTGGGGTTGGGGCTGCATTGCTACGCCTGCTCGGAACATGCCAGGCGGTCTTGTTGTAGGTTACTCCGGGTGCGCTTGACGGTGTCCGGACGTTTAATGGCCGGACTGGAGAACTGCCTGGAGAGGCTGCTTTGTACTTCCGCTGCAAGGGCCGCCGTGTGCTCCTCCGTTCGGAGGGAGCGTTCGGTGTTTCCATTGACCGTAATTACTCCTTGAGGGCCTGGCATCTTGAGCTTAAGGTTTGCGTAGTGCGGTACCGCATTGAACTTGGCGAATGCGGTTCGCCCGAGCAGTGCGTGATAGCTACTGCGGAATGGGACTATGTCGAAGATTAACTCCTCGCTTCGGAAATTATCCGGAGATCCGAAGACCACTTCAAGTGTGACTGAGCCTGTACAGTTGGCCTCTACACCTGGTATTACGCCTTTAAAGGTCATTTTGGTGGGCTTAATCCTCGAGGGATCTATGCCCATTTTCCGCACTGTATCCTGGTAGAGCAGGTTCAGGCTGCTGCCGCCATCCATAAGGACTCTAGTGAGATGAAATCCGTCAATAATTGGGTCTAGAACCAATGCGGCGAATCCGCCATGGGTTGAACTTTGGGGCGATTGGCTCTACCGCGTATACATCCCTTAACGCGCGCTTCCGCTCCCTCTTGGGGATGTGGGTTGCGTATATCATGTTCACCGTCCGCACTTATGGGGGAAAACCCTTTTGTCCACTGTTGTTTGGCGGCCGGGGCTCTTCGTCGTCATCGCTATGCAGCCCCGTGTCTTTATTTTCGACATTTAACTTGCCTGCCTGCTTGAACACCCAACAATCCCTATTGGTGTGATTGGCTGGCTTTTCGGGGGTGCCATGTATCCGGCACAAGCGGTCGAGTATTCGGTCCAAACTGGACGAGCCGCTAGGATTTCTTTTGAATGGCTTTTTCTGCTGACCGAATTTATAGCCTCTAAATCCGACATTAACTGCCGTATCCTCAGCATTGTCGCCGTTAATGTGGCGCTTCTGCTTGTTGCGACGCGACCTGCCACTACTGTCCCTGGTATCCGAATTACCAGGGTTCTTGGTCATATTGTTGCTACGAGCAAGCCAGCTTTCTTCTCCTGCGCAAAAGCGGGTCATGAGTGTCGTGAGTGCTGCCATAGATTTCGTCTTTTCCTGTCCAAGGTGCCGGGCAAGCCACTCATCACGGATATTGTGCTTGAAGGCTGCTAGGGCCTCTGCGGCCGGACAGTCGACTATTTGATTTTTCTTTGTTAGGAACCGTGTCCAGAATTGCCTGGCCGATTCCTCTGGCTGCTGAATTACGTGGCTTAGGTCATCGGCGTCTGGTGGTCGCACATAAGTGCCCTGGAAATTGTCGAGGAATGCGGCTTCCAGGTCCTCCCAACAACTGATTGATCCTGCTGGCAAGATGTTAAGCCAATGTTGAGCTGGTCCTTTAAGCTTGAGTGGGAGGTATTTGATGGCGTGGAGATCATCGCCGCGGGCCATGTGGATATGAAGGAGATAATCCTCGATGCATACCATAGGATCTGTTGTGCCATCATATGATTCGATGTTTACGGGTTTGAAACCCTCGGGGATTTGATGATCCATTACTTTGTCTGTGAAGCATAGTGGGTGTGCGGCGCCTCTGTACTGGGCTATATCACGACGTAGCTCCAATGAGCTTTGTCTACTGTGTTGGGCCCTACCGGATTTGTGTCCGGCGTGACGGTTATCGTCTCGAGTCATGGGGCACCCACGCAATCCATAGATCGATCTTGTTTGGCTTGCCTTGTCCTCCAACATATCTCGCAGGTCTGGCGCATTTTCTTGTGCCTTGGTATGGGGTGCGGCTTGAGTGGAGGGCCGAGAGGCCTCTCTGTCGCGGCCACAAGGTGGCCGATCGGCCATATCAAGTGCTGGTGATGTAGGTTTAAGTGCTTCCTCCTCTAATCGGGGTAGCAACCTGCGCTTTGGGTAGCTCTTGGAGGGGTGTTCGAGTTTATGTTCTTCGGCCGCAAGGACTTCAGTCCATCTGTCGACTAGCAAATCTTGATCAGCTCTAAGTTGTTGCTGTTTTTTTCTTGAGGCTTCTTCCGTGGCCATAAGCCTGCGTTGAAAACGCTCTTGCTCGATGGGATCCTCTGGCACGACGAATTCATCATCGTCGAGGCTTGACTCATCTTCGGAGGGAGGCATATAGTTATCGTCCTCGACCTCTCTGTCTGCCGCTCTCTCATGAGGGCTGGCTTCTCCATCCTCCTGTGCTGAATCTTGCTGGAGGGGATTTTCTTCGGCACTCTCCGGAGTATTATTATCTCCCGTGCTGGAATCACCGTATTTGCTTTGGCAGGATTTTGAGCGGCGCCGCTGACGCCAACGCTTAGGCTGTTTCTTGGAGGGGTCATCCTCCACTGTTCCATCGCCATCTCCTTCTTTTGGGGTGTCCACCATGTATATGTCATATGACGAGGTGGCTTTCCAGGGCCCAATAGGCGCTGGTTCTTCATCGTCTCCTGCATCGGCGTCCATACCGTCGATGTCTTCGGAGTCAAAGTCGAGCATGTCGGTTAAATCGTCAACAGTGGCTACAAAGTGGGTGGTGGGTGGGCTTTGAATTTCTTCATCATCTGTATCCCAACCTTGCTGACCGTAGTCCGGCCAGGGCTCTCCTGATAAAGAGAGAGACTTTAGTGTCTTCAGAATATCGCCGAAAGGAAAGTGCTGAAAGATGTCAGCGGCAGTAAACTCCATGATCGGCACCCAATCGGATTCGATCGGCAGGGGCGCGGAGGGCTCGGAGTCCGGAGAGGAGTCCGGCTCCTTGGAGTCACGAGCCTCGCTTAGTGCGGGGCTGGTGTTCGGCTCGATCGCCGTTGGGATCGCAGCCCCCGAGGCAGTGTCCAACCACCCATCCTCGATCGGCGCAGTTGGCTCTGAATTAAGGGTCGAAGCCGATGCGGGTGCGGCCTCCAGGGCACTGTTCGGCGGCAGAGCTAGATCATGCTCGTCGTGACAGTGCGGCGCGCTCGGCAGTGACTCGATTACACCGAAGATCAAGTCCCCGCGGATGTCAGCCGTGTAGTTTAAACTTCCAAATCTGACCTGACGGCTAGGGGCATAGCTTTCGATCTGCTCCAGATGGCCAAGTGAATTGGCCCGCAGTGCGAAGCCGCCGAAGACGAAGATCTGTCCGGGGAGGAAGGTCTCACCGTGGACTGCATCGCTATTGATGATCGTAGGAGCCATCAAGCCTAACGGCGACGACACAGAGGAACTCTCAATGAAAGCACCAATGTCGGTGTCAAAACCGGCGGATCTCGGGTAGGGGGTCCCGAACTGTGCGTCTAGGCCGGATGGTAACAGGAGGCAAGGGACACGAAGTTTTACCCAGGTTCGGACCCTCTTGATGGAGGTAAACCCTACGTCCTGCTTGATTAATATTGATGATATGGGTAGTACAAGAGTAGATCTACCATGAGATGGGAGAGGCTAAACCCTAGAAGCTAGCCTATGGTATGATTGTTCTGTGTGTTGTCCTACAGACTAAAACCCTCCGGTTTATATAGACACCAGAGAGGGTTAGGGTTACACAAAGTCGGTTACAATGGTAGGAGATCCACATATCCGTATCGCCAAGCTTGCCTTCCACGCCAAGGAAAGTGCCTCCCGGACACGGGACAAATTCTTCAATCTTGTATCTTCATAGTCTAGGAGTCCGGCTGAAGGTATAGTCCGGCCATCCGAACACCCCCTAATCCAGGACTCCCTCACCCCCGCTCCAAATCAGCAGCCACCACCTTCCCCTCCTTGATTTTGCCACCAAACCAACCAGCCACTCCTCTCGGTCCACCAACCGCAGCGCCTGCAGCCTCCTGTCCACCTCCGTCCAGTCAGCCACGGCAGCGGCGGACCCGCAGATGAACATCGCCACCCCTTCTCCTCTCTTTCCCGTGCTTCTCTTCCTCTCTCTCACAAATCATCTTTCTCTCTGTCTTAATGCAGCGCCGCCATGGAGGCTTCCTGAAGGAGCACGGCCGCCACCTCGCCAGATCTGCAGGATACTGCCTGGAATGGAGCCGCCCTGCCGGATCTGCGTCCTTACCTTGCCCCTGGTCCGGCCGTCATCCTCATCCGCCGCATCCCCCGTTCCAGCATAGCTGCTGCCGGCCTCGCCTCTGTGCGAGCGAGACGAGCCCCTCCCTCATCGAGACCAGCCCCGAGCTCTCGCATCGACCCCACATCCTACCGCTTGCCGGAGTCCCACCTCGTCGTACCTGCGCTGCCGTGCCTCTTCGTCAGTCGCAATAGCCCCGGCCACCTCTACTTCACGTCGAGACCATAGCCACCTCCTGCTTCAATCCTCGTTCGAGGGGATGACACTGCACCTCTGCCATCGAGGGCCGCCTCCGTCTAGATCCGCCAAGTCCCACGTCGCCGGCAGCCATTCCCGCCGTCCGTCGCTCTGAACCTCGCGTCCCCGCTGCCGTTTCTGTTATTCAGAGACGAGAGCAGCAGTGCCTCGTCCAGCTCCCCGCGTTGACCGCACAAGGCCTCGCCTAGGCCACCCCTCCAGCGCCTCCAAAACCGGCCCACCTAGCCCCGCCTCGGCCCAGTCGCACTCTTGCCGCCGTCCTCTCCACCTCATGGGCTGAGCCCCTCTATTGAGGCCTAGTCCGCCTCAGTTTTGGCGCACTTCTATTTTTTTCTAGTTTAGCGAATTTGCTATTTATCCAGGGTTTTATAGTTTTGCAGAAAACCCCCAGTTGTTCATGCATTTAATATCTCACAAACCACGCCTCATATTAAAATGTTTTAAACATGAAACATGCTTAGAATTTTATCTAGTTTCATAATTTGCAACTTTCATGCATGTTAAAAATGTTTAAAATGATGTAAATGGGGTAAAAAAATGCATAGTTTATCATGGTGGCATTACTTTGGATGTTTAATAACTCTAAAATTGTGTTTAGGGCAGAACATTACCAAATTCAAATGTTGCAAGTGGGGATTTACCGGAATTGTTGTTTGTTATTTCCGGCCTCATTTAAACTTGCCTAGATAGGTAGGTTTCATATGCTTCACCTCTTGCCATGTTTGACAACATTTAAAATTGTTGAGTACCTAACCGGGAGTGAACTAAATAAATGAATGTGGTGCTTCGTCAATATGCAACTCGTTGCATATTGAGCTCCACTAAATTTGAAGTTTTTTTGTTGCACTTTGCCATGCCTCATCAAACCGGACATGCATCATATTTGATTGTGCATCATGCCATGTTTATGTGATGGTTGTTTACTATGTTGCTTGATTCTTTCTGGGTTGCTTCTCTTGTTAGCTTCGGTTTCATTCCGGAGTTGTGAGGATTCGTTTGACTACATCCGTCTACTTCTTGGACTCATTCTTCTTCCTTGCGGGATCCGAGGCAAGATGACCATACCCTCAAAATCACTTATATCTTTGCTTGCTAGTTGTTCGTTCTATCGGTATGTCGCGCTACCTACCACTTGTTATATCTTGCCTCCCACATTGCCATGTCAAGCCTCTAACCCACCTTCCTAGCAAATCGTTGTTTGGTTATGTTACCGCTTTTGCTTAGCCCCTCTTATAGCGTTGTTAGTTGCAGGTGAAGCTGAAGTTTGTTCCATGTTGGAACATGGTTATGTTGGGATATCACAATATGTCTTATTTAATTAATGCATCTATATACTTGGTAAAGGGTGGAAGGCTCGACCTTATGCCTGATGTTTTGTTCCACTCTTGCCGCCCTAGTTTCCATCATACCGGTGTTATGTTCCTTGATTTTGCGTTCCATACGCGGTTGGGTGTTATGGGAACCCCTTGACAGTTCACTTTGAATAAAACTCCTCCAGCAAGGCCCAACCTTGGTTTTACATTTGCCTAACAACCTATCACCTTCCCTTGGGTTCTGCAGACCCAAGGGTCATCTTTATTTTAACCCCCCGGGCCAGTTCTTCTCTAAGTGTTGGTTCGGACTAGAGCCCCTTGTAGCGCAACCTCGGGGAAACTTGAGGGTTGGTTTTAGTTGTACGGATTGTTCATCCGGTGTTGCCCTGAGAACAAGATATGTGCAGCTCCTATCGGGATTGTCGGCACATCGAGCGCCTTTGCTGGTCTTGTTTTACCATTGTCGAAATGTCTTGCAACCGGGATTCCGAGACTGATCGGGTCTTCCTGGGAGAAGGAATATCCTTCATTTACCATGAGAGCTTGTGATGGGCTAACTTGGGACACCGCTGCAGGATATAAACTTTCGAGAGCCGTGCCTGCGGTTATGTGGCAGATGGGATTTTGTAAATATCCGGTTGTAGAGAACTTGACACCTAACTAAATTAAAATGAATCAACCACGTGTGTAGCCGTGATGGTCTCTTTTTGGCGGAGTCCGGGAAGAGAACACAGTCTCGTGTTATGCTTGAACCTAAGTAGTTTCAGGATCACTTTTTGATCACTTCTAGCATCACAGCCGTTGTGTTGCTTCTCTTCTCGCTCTTATTTGCGTATGTTAGCCACCATATATGGTTAGTGCTTGCTGCAGCTCCACCTCATTACCTTACCCTACCCATAAGCTTAAATAGTCTTGATCTCACGAGTGTGAGATTGCTGAGTCCTCATGACTCACAGATACTTCCAAACAGTTGCATGTGCCGATGATACCAGTGCAGGTGACGCAACCGAGCTCAAGTGGGAGCTCAATGAAGATCTTGATCGTTGTTTTGTGTCTTTTCTGGTTGATCAGTAGTGGAGACCAGTTGGGACGATCGGGGATCTAGCATTTGGGGTTGTCTTGTTTTATTTTGGTTCCGTAGTCGGACCTTGATTGTAGTCTGGATGATGTATGCTTAACTTGTATTTGTGTGAAGTGGCGATTGTAAACCAACTCTTTATCCCTTTCTTATTCAGTACATGGGATTGTGTGAAGATTACCCCTCTCGCGACAAAAGCTACCATGCTTCAACGACGCCGTGGAGAAAAAAAGAAATTAAAGTTCAAATTCAAGTAATAGCCCAGCTCGATGTTTATAAAACTCGGACTGTTCTCGTTTTAAGAAAATAAAACTGTGAAGTTCAAATTAAAAAACCAGCCAAGTTTGATATTTATAAAAAACTTGGGCAAACTAGACAAAGAAAACGAGTAAGAACACATGGAGAAATAGTTTCATGAGTACATGGACAAAATGTTAAAAAATTTAGATCATCCTTAAAAGAAGTTCTTTTGTCGATTTGTTTTGACATAAAACCCATAGGGGATTCACGTTACAATCCTTTTGAAATAAAACTATTAAGTTTGAACTGAAAAATGTGTCAGTTTGATGTTTAAAAAAAAGTCGATCATTTCAAAAAGGTACAAAAAAATTGGATTTCCTCGTTTCAAGAAAAAGCCCACATGTTCAAATTTAAGAGGCGAAGAATTTCAATGTTTATTAGAAACCGAAAGATGGTAAAATTAGAAAAAATCATCCCAAACAATTTACATAAAAAGGATTTCCCCGCTAAAAATCATAGAAGTTCAAATTTAAAATACGGAACGGCTCGATGATTATTAAAAAACTAAGAATTTTTTTGTTTCTAAAACAAATAAAAACAAGAAGTCCAAATTAAAAAAATGTGCAGTTTGATATTTATAAAAAATTCATATTTTCCCCGTTTCTAAAAACCTAGAGGTCTAATTTTCAATTACAGAGAAGTTTAGTGTTTATAACAAAACCAAGAAGTTCGGATTTAAAAAACAGGGGAGACTTAACTTGATTAAGAAAACAAAATCAAATTTTCTCCATTTCTAAAACTGGGAGAGAATATTTGACCATTTCTATATAAAAAACAAGAAGTTCTATTTTAAAAATAGAATAGTTCAAAATTCATAAACGAAAGATTTTCACTTTTTCTAAATAAAAAACTCTAGAAGTTCAAATTTAAATAACGGACCGATTCAATATTTATTACAAAACTAGAATTTTTTGGTTAGATAAAGGAAAAAAACTAAGAAGTGCAAATTACAAAAATAGAGGAGTTTGATATTTATAAAATATCAGATTTTCCTTGCTATTAAAGAAATAAAATTAAGAAGTTCGAATTCAAAAAAACGAAGTAGTTCGATGTATATAAAAGTATGAAGTTCATTTTTAAAAAAATTGTTAGATGCTTATTTAAAAACATATATCTTTTCTAAGATAAAACCAAGAAGTTCATATTAGAAAAACAGAGAAGTTCGAAGTATATAAAAATCTCAGATTCTTTTCATTACTAAATTATAAAAAGGAAGAAGTTCAAATTAAAAATAAAAGGAACGACTAAAAAAATTTTTAAAAGATTTTCCTAGTTTTTCAAAAAACTAGAAGCTCAAACTAAAAGAACCAAGAAGTTCAAGTTAAAATAACAAAATGGTTCAATGTTTATAAAACTTATTTTTTCTGTTTTTTAAAATAAAACCAAGAAGGTCAAATTGAGATAATAGAGCAGTTCAAATTTTTTTATAAGAATAAATTTTCCCTCTTTAAAAAAAGACCAAGAAATTCAAATTTAAATTATTGAGTAGTTTGTAATTTATTACGTTACCATGACTTTTCCTGCTACTAATGAATAACACAAAAAAGTCCTAATTAAAAAAGTAAGTTGTTTGATGTTTATAAAAACTCAAATTTCCCCAATACAAAAGACTAAAACCAAGAAGTTCAATTTTTGAAAACGGAGTGGTTTAATGTATATTAAAAAAACTTAGGTTTCTGTTACTAAAGTGAAACAGAGATAAGTTCGAAGTGATAACAACCAGAAGTTCACGTACTGCATGGTGTGTGCTTCATACGAGAAAAAAAGTAAACATGAGAAGTCTAATTTTTTTGCTAGAAGTTCATGTGCTCTTCCCTCGGAAGTTCAAAAATTCTTGTTAGAGAGGTTTAGTGTGCGTTTACATGTTCAACAAAGTTTTTTATCTCATGTTTTAAAATAATTCTCTCAATCCATTACAAGTTTGGAACAAAAATACTCTACATGAAAAAAGTTCTATTCTATTCAAAAACTTTCTGAGGGGTATATTGTATGCTCTATTCGAAAAGTAAATGGTTAAAAACAAGTTGGTGTATGTTGTTCGAAAAGAAAAGTTTAACCCTATTAAAAAAGTTGCATATTTTCAACAAAGTTTCTAATGATCTATATTTTGTGGAACTCCGAGGAATGGGTGAGGAACTAGAAACAAAAAATATGTGGCTGAAGTTCAATATGAAAATAGCGAGCAGTTCCACTACTATGCGAAATCCGTTTCAGATAATAATAAAAAATACAAAACTAAAAGCCTAAAAGGTTTGTTGCAAGAAGTTCACGTCCTCCACCCTACACGGTTCAAAAATTATATTACAAGACTTCGACCTTCAATTACATGTTAAAAAAGAGGCAAAAACAACATCGTGTTTGTCACTTTTAAAACTACTCTCAAATGGCAACGAATTTGTAACACATGTCCACATAAAAAAGTTGCTACTATTCATAAGCTTTCCAACCGTATATTACATGCTACATTCCGATGAACGGTTTAAAATTTTCATGTATACCGTTTAAAACACGTTTTCATGTATTCAAAAATTTCGTTTGAACCGTCGCGAGCATGAAAAACTGACCAACATGGGAAAGTTGCATGTTTTCAACAACTTTCCATCGGTATGTCATTTTCTATATTGTAGTAAGTGGTTTGGGACTTACGAGCAAAAACCAGCATGTCAAAAATATAGTGAAGTTCAAACAGACATGCCCAGAAGTTCAAATAGACCTTCAATTTACATTTTTTAAAATGGCAAAAAATGACGTCCGACCTTCAATTGCGTGTAATTCGACGTATACACAAAAATATGACAGAAGTTCATAGTGAAAACAACATGAAGTTCAAGTACTTCAAGGAATGTGTTTTAGATGAGAATAAAAGAATAAAAAACTAAAAGCCTAAAATGATTGTTGCAAGAAGTTCACGTGCTCTTCCCTGGGAAGTTCAAACATTCTTGTGAGAGAGGTTCATCTTGTATTTCCATGTCCGAAAACACAAAAAAGAAATTGTTTTTTTTGCTATTTAAAATAATTCTCTCAATCCACAAAGAAGTTTAGTTATTATTTGGGAGCAATTTGATTTCAAAAAGAAAATAAAAAATTCAAATTATAAAAATGGAAAAAGTTCATGTACTACACTGTGTAGGTTTAATATGAGAAAAATGAATTAAAAGGCAAGGTCCAATTTTTGTTGTTGTTATAAGTTTAAGTCCTCGGTTGGAGAAAGTTAAAAATAATATTGTGAGAGAGGTCTGTACAAAAAAATATCATTTGTGTAACACTGACGAAATGGACGAGAAAATTACAAACGAAAATATGTCACAAAATTTCAACGTGAAAATAGTAGGAAGTTCGACTACTATAGTGAATGAATTTGAGATGAAAATCTTTTAAAATCGTCACGAGTATGAAAAAACGATCAACATGGGGAAAGTTGCGTGTTTACATCAGCTTAACACCGGTATATTATTTGCTCAATTCTGGTGAGTGTTCCGGTGAGTGGATGGAGAGCCACGGGCAAAAAAAGCACGTGAAAAACAGAGTGAAGTTCAAGTAGACATGCCGAGAAGTTTAGGTTCTTCGCGCGGTACATTTTTGAAGAATCTGTTTCGCGATAAAGGCAGAACGAATGATCTCGCCATTGTTGAAATAACTTGAAAACGGCTAGGAATCAGAGAAAACCATCAACACGAAAAACTTTCGCATTTTCCTTAGCTTTTCAACGATATATTATTTGCCCCATTCCGATAAAATTTCTAGAAATTACGGCAAAAATACATTTTTAGGCATTTTCCAAATTGACTTAAAACAGCAAGGAATTGGGAGAAACAATATATACCAAAAAGTTTCACATTTCGTCAAGCTTTCCAACGACATATTTTTTTACATTCGGATGTACGATTAAAAAATTAGCTTGAAAATACGAACTCGGTGCAACTTGGATCAGTTTAGAAATCACTTTTAAACAGTTCAAAATTAGAAAAAAAACCCTGCAACATCAAGAAATGGCGCATTTTCATAAGCTTTCCAACACCATATCATTTGCCTCAATTGGATTAGGCGTTTAGAAATGACATCAAAAATACGAACTCGGCTGTTCGGTTTGCAAAATTTTACGATTTTCCAAATTACTCTTTAACCATAGGGAATTAGAGAAAACTTTGAACATGTGGAAGGAGCGGTTTTGCAGCTGCTTTCCAACGCCATATTATTTGCCCCATTCCAATAAACGGTTTTAAAATGCGATCGAAAAAATGATTGATATTTTTTGTATGAAGAAAAAATAGCTTTCAAAACTGCTCTTAAACCGCTTACATTTTGCCAAAAATTTAACTTGGTTCATGATACTCGTGACCATAGCTTTCCAACGGTATATCGCAAGCCCCATTTGGGCAATGTTGGCGGAAGTTCAGCCTAGCACTGGGAGAAGTTCAGGTCGAACAACTCACACCGTAAAATTGCAAAAAACACAATTTCATCATGACCCGAGAGCAAAATCCACCAACGAGCGAGATTCCTAGTTAAAACCGGTATTTAGTTGCTAAAAAATGTTTCTAGATTACACTAACATCATATAGAACACGACTAACCAGAATAATTCGCGGGGGAAGCCACGATTGCGAAGATAGCCCAAAGGTCGGGTTCGTACTACCTTTAATTATAGTGCATAGTATAATAGAGTAGTATCATAGATGATCATATTTGTTGCCATGCATGACACAAATTAGCATCGCATTTAATATGATACGGTATCTACCTCTATGTTACTCTAACCCTCTCTATCTTATTTAATTCTTTTCCACATCAGCATACTTGCTATTTCAGAGTGAATGATATAGTGGGGAGTATCATCTAACTATAGTATCATGCATATGATACTAGTGTATAATACTACGTATGTACCTTCATAGTGCATAGTATCATAGAGTAGTATCATAGATGACCGTATTTATGGCCATGCATGACACAAAGTAGTATAGCATATTTATTATGTTACAGTATCTACCTATGTTACTTCTTTGCCACATCATCATATTTGCTATCCCCGAGTGCATGCTACAGGCTATGATACCCCACTATGGCCACCCTAAGGCTAGTCGTAATGGGAGTATTATAAGCGGTATCATGCATGCTACGTACTAGACTTTTTGGATGATGTAGTGGCACACAGTTAAATCAGGAAAGAGAGGGTGTGTCATCATATTAAATGGTGTACCACTTTGTGTCATGCATGGCAATTAATAAGGCAACCTAAGGCTGGCTGTAATGGGGAGTATCATATAGTAGTATCATGCATATGATACTAGTGTATGATACTACCTCCCTAATGCATAGTATCATATAATAGTATCATGTAGCACTCTATTTATTGTCATGCATGACACAAAGTAGCATAGCATTTATTATGATACAGTACCATGATATGATACTCCATCCTCTTTTTCTTCATTTAATGCTATGACATGTCATCAAAATTACCTAGTTGGCATGCATGATACTAGCTATGATACTACCATTATGACCAGCCTAAGATATGAACTTATGATACTATGCGCGCATTATGGAGGTAGTATCATATACTATAGTATCATATGTGTGATACTAGTATATGATAAGGCTAGTTGTAAGGCCCCTCCCAATGATCCACCTTGTACAGGTGCTAAGGCTGCCATGTAGGCAAAAAATCTGATGTGGCAAGGTAATTAAGAGGAGAGAGATGAGTGTGGTGACCCCAGGAAGAAACAATGCCAAGCGCGAGAACCTAGGCAAAACACTTGAATGGAAGAATCCAACCAATGGATGAAGAACTTTAGTTGCAAAATCATTAAATGAAGGATACTTAGCACCAACAAGTTAAGCACCTATGCATTTGGGGTCTTTAGTTGCTAAAGTATTTAATATGCTTAGCACCTCATGTAAGCACCAATATGCATTAGCCTAATGGGGAGTATCATATACTAGTATCATGCATATGATACTGGTATATGACACTACCTCTGTAATGCCCGCATAGTATAATAAGTTAGTATCATGTAGTATTTTATTTATTGTCATGCATGACACATAGTAGCATTGCATTTATTATGATACGGTTTCATGATATGATACTTAACCCTCTCTTTCTTCATTTAATTAATTCTACAATAGCTCATCAAAATTGCCTAGTTGGCATGCCTGATACTAGCTATGATACCCCCTTACTATTAGCCTAGCAATAGAAATCATTTGTGCGTTGCTTTGTGAGTTTTCATCCGTTTGTTCGAGAAGCGGGGAGAAGTTTCAAATATTTCGGCCGCGAGGTGCGGCCACTGGCGTAGGCCTAGTTGTTATTTTAATCACGACAAATTTAGATGGAGTCCAGACAGCATCAAAATCGATGTGTGCCCGTGGCGTGCTCTCACGACCCCGTGGAAAAAATTGGTAAAGTTTGGTAGAAGTTTTGTTGATCGCTCCTTCCCGACTGGAGCATCTCACATGAACGATCATGGTTTCCAAAAGGAGATGTGTCAATTCAAACTCCAGTGGCCGGTGAGTTCATCGTTTGGTCTCATAAAAATTTCCACGATACGCAATCACCATTATACCACAGGTTTGATTTTCTGGTGCATTTCAGGTATTGTTAGCTATATTTAAGACATTTTTTAGTTTAACGTGCATTTTGTGCATAAAAATAAATTGACAACCGGAACTGCATGTGCTGCCAAAAGGGATGAGGATCGTTGTTCAATCTGGGAGCATCCAACGGTGCAGACGTACAATCTGTGGTGTTTGGGTTCTAGCCAATCAGAAAGCACGACTCAGATCACGGGCGGGGTTTGGTCGGCTCGGCACACAGCTTTCATCAACGAACCATGTGCTATTCGCAAACCATATTGCATATTTTTCTTCACAGATACTGTAGTGAGATCAATTGATTGTGCTACCTGTATGATATAATAATAATAACAACAAAAAATAGTTCATATTCATTTCCTGAGCTGACAACATATCAAGGTCAACATATTAACGATTCTTACGTCAACAGGAAACTAGGCATAACTCACAAATTCAGTACACGCAACAGTTCTAAATTGAACGAATTAAGTTGCAGGGTAGGCGTAAAGTCTAATCTTATGGCTTAATTCCCATGTACATGGGGGAACTGGGATCATTACGTTGACCCCAAATGAACTTGGATTTTTGATGATTTTACGCTGCTCTGTTACACAGGTGTGTGATCCCTTGGCTGGCTACTCAGCAAATTCATCGTACTCATCCTCATCGGTAACATCCTCGACACCTATTACCCTTCTCTTCCCATGCATCACTACATGGTAGTTCTTAGGCAAGGGGTCTTCCGCAAAGAAAATCTGGGTAGCATCACTGGCAAGAATGAACGGGTCCACGTGATATGCCATCGTTGTCCAGTGAACACATGTCTTCCTGTAATCACCAACCCTTACATGACCATGAGGGATCCATGCTCACCTGAATAATGCCACCTTAACTTTCACATAGTCAAGCTCCCAAACCTCTTTGATGGTTCCATAGTATACCCTTTTATCTACAGTCATGCATTCATTTCGAACAACACTATTCTGATATGAGGTCTTCTGATCACGTTCCTTAGTGTAGAACATGTATCCATTTATGTCATATGCTTGGTACGTCAACTCCGTAGGTGTCAGATTTTGGGTTCCGGCAGACCCTTGAGGTTCGACCACTGGGGTGCGCGCGGAGATTTCGCCTCCTACCTACCTGCACCCCTCCGCCATGCTAAGATCTAAAACTAAGGAAAGAACAACACAAGAGACGTAGGGTTTATATTGGTTCGGGCCACCGTTGTGGTGTAATACCCTACTCCAGTGTGTGGTGTGTGGATTGCCTCGTGGGCTGGTGATGATGAACAATACAAAGAAGAATAGCCTCGCGAGGTCTGTTCTTGGCTGAGGCGATGAACTGCTGGGAGGAGTTCAGCCACCTTTCTCTCTCTCTCTCTCTCTCTCTCTCTGCTCTCCTTTTGCCGACCGAACCGGCACCCCCCTTGCTGTGTGGGTGGCTAGTCCTATTTATAGAGGCCCTGGTCCTCTTCCCAAATATTGAGCGGGAAGGGAGCCAACAATGGCGGGCTAATTTGTAGGGGGACAGCAAGTATCAGCTATCCTGACAAAAGTAGTCTTCGCCTGCGCAAAGCTCTGGTGATGACGCCGTCTTGGGCTCCACGGTGACCTCTGTCTCGTAGTCCTCCTGGTCTTGGTCTCGTTGCACTGAAATGGCAACCTTTGCCTGATGCCTCGGTACTCCGCGGCTGCGCTTGCCCCCTTTGCACCAAAGAGGAAAGGAGGACGCTGCGCGGGCTGGCACCCGCCTGGCGCCCTGAGTCGTCATGGCTTCGTCATGGGCTCCTCGTGAGGTACCCCGCCTTGATCTCTCTGCCTCCTCGTGAGCCAGGCTAACGAGGCCGTGCCTGAGGAAGCTTCGCGTCGTCCGCCTCGCGAGGCTTGGCCCGTCGCGAGGGTCTTGGGTTTGTGTTGGTGAAGATGGGCCGTGCTGGGCCCCCCTTTGAGCCACGCCGCAGGCCGCAGGCAGGCAAGTCTGGGGACCACCGTTCCCAGAACGCTGACAGTAGCCCCCGGGCCCAAGGCGCCGTGGGCCCTAACATCCTACGGCCTTGGGCGCCGCGTGGCGGTTGATTGGACGTGGGCGTCTCCACTTCCCCATGGTGCCTCGGCAACTGCACTGACTGGACAAGTCCCTACATGCAAGACGGGTCATGATTACCCGCGATCATGGAGGTCGGCAGTTGGCCTCCGCCGGCTATAAGTACTGGACGGCGTGCGCCCTTCCGGTTCATCTCCCCTTGCTTCTTATTCTTCATGGCCCCATCGAGGAGGTTTTCGGCCGCGGAGAAGGGGAAGGCTTGCCAGGCAGAGCACGCCTCTCCCCTGCCCAAGCGCGGCCGAGGGCGCCCCCGCAAACATCCTATGGCACCACGGCAGCTTCCCGCGGCCGCGGAGACGCTTTCCAGCGCGGTGGCGGGCGGATTGCTGCAGCCGGGGGGTGCGCTCCGGCTGCGCTTCCCCCTATGCCGCGCTGCAGAGGTGCTGCCGGAGTTCGTCGTGTGGTCGGCGGAGCCGACTAGCACCCGGCTCCCACTTCCTCGCTTCCTCTTCGGCGAGCTCCCGGCCGGCGCCCCGGGCGGCCTATGGCTTCAGGCTGACGGCTGCTGCAGCCGGGCCTCATGGGTCTCACTGGAGGTCTCCGCAGCCGGGAGCCTGGCCCTGGCCCACGGTTGCCAGACGTTTGCCCGCGCGCGTGGCCTGGGCCGTCGATGCACCCTATACTTCAGGTTCGACGGCGATGCCACCCTCTACGTGAGGGTGTTTGGGGAAGATGGTCGCCACGCAGGGTGTTGCCCCGAGGGCGACGACCGCGGCTGGGAACCCGGCTCCGGCGATGATGGAGAGGGCGACACTCGCGGGGCCGGCGGCGCTCAGGGTTCCTCAAGCTTCTCCGGTTCTTCTTCAGGCGGCGACTCTCCTAGTGGTGGCCGCAGCCAGCCCCCACGCCGTCGTATCTGCTTGGGGGTGGTGGCGCGTCCGCCCACCGTCGCACCCTAGTGAAGCGCGAGAGGGAGTCCACCTGAGCTCCGGAGGCTGCTCGGGCTTCCCTGTGGGCCGGTGCGAGGCGAGCCGCCCCAGATTTTTTTTTCTTCCCTTTTCCTACATAAAGAAGGATAGCAGTGTGGTGCCCCGCGGGGGAGTGTATGGGTTATTTCTGTTAATTATCGTTTTGCTTTCTTCATCGTACCTTCCGATTATGTGCCCGCGCGTGGATGGTTCCCGGCCCCAGCCGTGGGGGCGACCGACCCAGGCCCTGTGTTTGTCTCGCGGTGCCCGAGGGGCATGGACTGGAGGGGTGCTCCTGCAAGGAGCCCAGGTCGCGAACCCTTTGAGTGACTAGGATAGGAACACTCGCGAGGGCGCTCGGCTCTCCCCCTCGCGAGGCCATGCACAAGAGAAATCGAGGCAGGAGCATGAAAAGCCGAAGAACCGCGAGCCAAAGACGGCAACAACTTCAATAAAACTTCAAATGGAGAAGAACAAGCCAACTGCGGAAAGCAAATGAAAAGCCGCATCCGGCACCTAGTCTAGTCTTCGACATCTTCTCACCAGTGCAGAGCTAAGTGTTGCCACTGGGCGTGGGAGGGAGCCCCAGGGCCTGAGGCCGGCGCTCCTGAGACTCCGGGGCGTGTACAGCCCCAACTTATTATTACGTGAGAGTGTCACGGGCGGAGAGCTTCACAGGCATTCGCCTTGCTTCACAGGCTCCGGGCCTTTTCCAAAACGCGATAGCTTCACAGGCATTCGCCTTGCTTCACAGGCTCCGGGTCTTTTCCAAAACGCGATAGCTTCACAGGCACTCGCCTTGCTTCACAGGCTCTGGGCCTTTTCCAAAAGGCGATAGCTTCACAGGCACTCGCCTTGCTTCACAGGCTCTGGGCCTTTTCCAAAACGCGATAGCTTCACAGGCACTCGCCTTGCTTCACAGGCTCCGGGCCTTTTCCAAAACGCGATAGCTTCACAGGCACTCGCCTTGCTTCACAGGCTCCGGGCCTTTTCCAAAACGCGATAGCTTCACAGGCACTCGCCTTGCTTCACAGGCTCCGGGCCTTTTCCAAAACGCGATAGCTTCACAGGCACTCGCCTTGCTTCACAGGCTATGGGCCTTTTTAGGGGTAGAACCTCCGGAGGTGCTGGATGTTCCATGCGTTCTGGACTGGCACTCCCTCCTGAGTCTCCAAGCGTGCTGAGCCGGGCCTGGAAACATGAACAACCTTGAACAGGCCCTCCCACATGGGAGAGAGCTTGTGCAGCCCTTCCCTGGAGAGGACCCGCCTGAGCACGAGGTCTCCTACCTCGAGTGTCCTGGGCGGATGTTGCGGCAGTGATATCGCCGCAGCGCTTGTTGGTACCTCGCCGCTCGTAGCACGGCTTCTAGGCGACGTTCCTCCCCCAGCACGAGGTCCATCCCCCGCACGGCGCCCTATTGCGCCTCGTTGAATGCCAGGACCCGCGCGGAGCGACGTCTGACCTCGTGAGGGAGGACCGCTTCGGCTCCGTAGACCAGGAAGAACGGGGTGTCCCCAGTCGGCTTTGTCATGGTTGTGCGGATGGACCACAACACGGACTGAAGCTCATCGTACCAACCTCTGCCGCAGGCCTCCAGCTTCTTCTTGAACGTCCTGGTCTTGAGGCCCCTCAGGACCTCCGCATTGGCTCGCTCGGCCTAGCCGTTGCTTCGGGGGTGCGCCACTGAAGCGTAGCATATCTGCGTTCCAAGGTTAGTATAGTATGTTTTGAAGAGGTTACTGGTGAACAGCGAACCGTTGTTCGTGATGATGCGATTTGGCACCCCAAACCGGCTCATGATGCCCTTGATGAACTTGACCGCGGAACCCGCAGGAATGGTGCGGACAGCCTCCACTTCAGCCCACTTGGTGAACTTGTCTATAGCAACGTAAAGGTAGCGGTAGCCCCCTGGCGCCCGAGGAAACGGACCCAAGATGTCGAGCCCCCAGACTGCGAATGGCCACGAAAGGGGGATAGTCTGCAAGCCCCCTGCCGGCTGATGGATCTGCTTGTCGTCGAACTGGCAGGCCTCACAAGCTTTCACTAGTTCAACGGCGTCATTGAGCACGGTGGGCCAATAAAACCCACTGCGGAACGCCTTGCCGACGAGGGTCCGTGACGATGAATGATGTCCGCAGTCCCCACCGTGTATATCTTATAGTAGTTCCTTCCCTTGCTCCCTAGAGATGCAGCGCAGGGATACATCGTTTGGTCGCTTCCGGTAGAGCTCTCCATCTCTGATGCAGTATGCCGTGGTCTGGCGTGCCACTCGCTCTGCTTCCTCCTCCTTCTCCGGCAGGGTCCCTTGCGTTAAGTAGCTCCGGAGCTCCGTGATCCAACATCCCTCCTGAGGTTCCATCGTCAGGAGCAGGCGTGCTCCTGAGGCCGGGCCACAGGCCGGAGCTCCAGAGGAAGGTGGCTGGGGGAGCTCCTCCCGGGGCTGAGCCGTGTTTGATAGTGACGGCAAGGCTGAAGGCTTGAAGAGCTGTTCCTCGAAAACGCCAGGCTCCTGAGGTAACCGCCTGGACGCGTGTTTGGCGATGTCATCGGCCTCTTGATTGGTGCCACGGGGCACATGCTGCAACTCCAACCCCCAGAACTGCTTCTCCATCCTGCGGACCTCTGCATGGTAGGCCTCCATGTGCTCATCCTTCGGCTCATACACCTTGTTGGAGAAATTGACAAGGAGCTGTGAATCGCCTTTGATGGTGAGGCGTTTCACCCCCAGGGCAGCTGCGGCCTTCAAGCCCGCTATTAAACCTTCATACTCCGCTATGTTGTTGGAGACCTTTTCGCCTTGCTGGAAACAAAGCTGCACGTCATAATAGAGTTTGTCCTGGGTGGGCGATATAAGCACCGCCCCAGCCCCTGCGCCGTGTCTGGAGAATGCCCCATCGAAGTACATGACCCAGCCTTCTAGCGCCTCGCTTCCCAGGGACAGGGACCGATCCTCGTTGGCCTTGAGGCCTGGCGCCTCTGTCCAGTCTGCCACAAAATCCACTAACGCTGCTCCCTTGATGACTCTGGTCGTGCTGAATTCGAGCTGAAACGCTTGCAGCTCTATGTTCCACTCAGCGACTCTCCCAGCTAAATTGGGGCTCCTGAGCACCCTCTCCAGGGGGTATGACGAGACGACCTTGATGGGGTGACCCTGAAAATAGTGCCGCAGCTTGCGCGAGGCCACCAGTAGCGCAAGGAGGAGTTTCTGGGGCATAGGGTACCGCGCCCTTGCATCCTGCAACACTGTGCTAACGAAGTACACTGGGTCCTCAACGAGGTGGAGTGCGTCAGTGCTGGCGGCTCCCTTTGGAGACCATGGCGCCTCTCGAGACAATGAGGCCTCCTGAGACTGGCCATCTGGGAGAGGGGCCTCTCCTTCCTCTGGTGCGCCCCTCTGCGGCAGCTGGTCCTCATCAGCTGCCGTGACGGCTTCTGTGGGCCTTCCTCGTACCAGCTCCGCCTTGTCCCGGGCTGCTGCCGTGGTTTTGATTCGACGCTCCTCTCTGACTGCCACCAGGGCGGAGTAGGGAGTGGCGGCGAGGTAAAGCACCAGGGGCTCTTGAGGGCGCGGAGCCACCATGACCGATGGGCTGGTCAAGTATTTCTTGAGATCCTGGAATGCCTTGTCGGCCTCTTCAGTCCACTCGAAGGGCCCTTTTTCTTCATTAGCTGGAAGAAGGGTAGCGCTCGCTCCCCCAACTTGGAGATGAAGCGCCCTAGCGCGGTCACGTGCCCCGTGAGCTTCTGCATTTCTCTGAGGGTCTTTGGCGGGCTCATGTCTTCCAGTGCCTTGACCTTCTCTGGGTTAGCCTCGATGCCTCAGTGAGACACGAGGAAACCCAGGAGCTTGCCCGAGGGGACTCCGAACACACATTTCTCTGGGTTGAGCCGTAGGTTCACTGCGTTGAGGCTCGCGAAGGTTTCCTCCAGGTCGTGTATCAAGGTCCTGGCCTCCCAAGATTTTACCACGATGTCATCGATGTAAGCTTCAACATTCTTCCCGAGCTGCGGGCCCAAGGTGATATGTATCAGCCGCTGAAAGGTCGCCCCTGCGTTACGTAGCCCGAATGGCGGGTGCAGGTGTAGCAGTACACCCCACACGGGGTTAGGAAGGCTGTCTTCTCGACGTCTTCAACCGCCATCTTGATCTGGTGATACCCAGAGAAGGCATCAAGGAAGCATAGCAGGTTGCATTCCGTAGTGGAGTCGACGATCTGGTCGATGCGGGGGAGCGGAAACGGATCTTGCGGGCAGGCTTTGTTGAGGTTGGTGAAGTTGACATGCATGCGTTCCTTCCCTCCCTTCTTTGGCACAACGACAGGGTTGGCCAACCAATCTGGGTATCGGACCTCGCGAATGACCCCAACGGCCTCTAATTTGCGGGTCGCTTGGACGATGAAGGCCTGCTTTTCTGTGGACTGCCGCCTGGCCTTCTGCTTCACAGGGCGCACGTTGGGGCATACGTTAAGGTGATGCTCGATTACACTCCTTGGGATCCCTGCCAACTGGTCTGGCTCCCAAGCGAATACCTTCTTGTTTGCGCGCAGGAACCCGACCAGGGCCTCCTCCTGCTCGGGTTTGAGGTGGGCGCCTATGGTGAAAGTGGCGTTGGTGGACCCATCCTCATCGACGGGTATCTGCTTGGTTTCTGCCCTGTGTTGGGTGAACAACTGTTTCTTCTTGGTGGGCGCAGCCCGCTTGGGCTCGGGGGCCTCCAAGGCGGCGGGCTGTGCCGACGCCGCTGTCTTGAAGACGAGCTTGAGCACCCGCAGAGCGTCCCCAGTGTCCCCGTGCACGGTGAGGACACCGCTGCTCCCGGGTATCTTCATGAGGTTGTATGCCGGGTGCGTCGCGGCCATGAACTGGGCCAGCACCGGGTAGCCGAGGATGGCATTGTAGGGAAGGCCGATGGGGGCGATGTCGAAGTCGACCAGCTCCGTGCGGAAGTTGTTGTAGGTGCCGAAGGTCACTGGAAGCCGGATCTGTCCCAAGGAGCCGAACGACCTGCCCTCAACGCCTGAGAAGGGCCGGCTGGGCTGCAGCCGTTCCAGGGGTATGCAGAGGAGGTTGAAGGTCTCGACTGAGAGCATGCTGAGGCCTGCCCCGCCATCGATGAGAGTTCTGGTGACGGCCACTTGGCAGATGGTGGGGGTGCACAGCATGGGGAGCGCGCCCGAGTAGGCCGAGTTGGAAGGGTGGTCCTCCGAGCTGAAGCTCAGGCCGGTCTCGGGCGCTGCCCGATCCAGGGGAGCCCCCTGCCGCGTGGAAGCGGCGCTGTCCCGGCGGATGAACGGCTTGACGTGGTAACTTGTAGGCGGCGCCTGTGAGCCGCCCAAGAGGGCCGCAACGACTGGGGGTGTCGTTGCAGCGCGATAGTCGGGGGAGAGGTTGTGGGGCCCCATGGGCGCGCGGAGCGCGCGGGACGAAGAACCAGCTGGGGCGAGCGAGGGAGTTGTGGTGCGGCCGTCTTGGCGCACGGATGGATGCTGAGATGATGCTTGCCGCTCGCCCCCCGCCGTGCCGGTGGTGGCGTTGTCGGCAGGTGACGGGGAATAGCGCGGATGCCCGCCGACAGGGGCCGTCTGGGCGACCCGGGAAGCGAGCGCGGCCCGATGCTCGGCGTGGGCCCGACGAGCGTCAGACATGGGTGTGACGGTCGGAGGAGAACGAGGCAGTGGAAGACGAATTCCGGCGCACCCCTACTTGGCGCGCCAAATGTCGGATTTTGGGTTCCGGCAGACCCTTGAGGTTCGAACACTGGGGTGCGTGCAGAGATTTTGCCTCCTACTTACATGCACCCCTCTGCCATGCTAAGATCTAAAACTAAGGAAAGAACAACACAAGAGACGCAGGGTTTATACTGGTTCGGGCCACCGTTGTGGTGTAATACCCTACTCCAGTGTGTGCTGTGTGGATTGCCTCGTGGGCTGGTGATGATGAACAATACAAGGAAGAACAGCCTCGCGAAGTCTGTTCTTGGCTGAGGCGATGAACTGCTGGGAGGAGTTCAGCCACCTTTCTCTCTCTCTCTCTCTCTGCTCTCCTTTTGCCGACTGAACGGGCACCCCCCTTGCTGTGTGGGTGGCTAGTCCTATTTATAGAGGCCCTGGTCCTCTTCCCAAATATTGAGTGGGAAGGGAGCCAACAATGGCGGGCTAATTTGAAGGGGGACAGCAAGTATCAGCTATCCTGACAAAAGTAGTCTTCGCCTGCGCAAAGCTCTGGTGATGACGCCGTCTTGGGCTCCACGGTGACCTCCATCTTGTAATCCTCCTGGTCTTGGTCTCGTTGCACCGAAATGGAAACCTTTACCTGATGCCTCGGTACTCCACGGCTGCGCTTGCCCCCTTTGCACCAAAGAGGAAAGGAGGATGCTACACGGGCTGGCACCCGCCTGGCACCCTGAGTCGTCATGGCTTGCGTCATGGGCTCCTCGTGAGGTACCCCGCCTTGATCTCTCCGCCTCCTCGTGAGCCAGCCTGACGAGGCCGTGCCTGAGGAAGCTTCGCGTCGTCCGCCTCGCGAGGCTTGGCCCCTCGCGAGGGTCTTGGGTTTGTGTTGGTGAAGATGGGCTGTGCTAGGCCCCCCTTTGAGCCATGCCGCAAGCCGCAGGCAGGCAAGTCTGGGGACCCCCGTTCCCAGAACGCCGACGGTAGGTGATGGATTTTGTGCCAACCATGTAGCTATGTCATCGATGGATCCTTTTGCCAAACGATTCTTCAGCCATTCGGCATAGTTCTTAGTGTGCTCCTTCATCTCCACATCTGATGAAGGCACCATTGGTAAGAAGCATTGGCGTATCTCCGCCAAGTGTTCTTTGGCATAAGCACTGAGAACTGGCTGTTAAGAAGTACCGTCAAATGGGCTTTGTTTGCCAATTGTCCGGGTGCAGCCATTTGCGTGCCAGCAAGGACCGGCTTACCTTTTAGCCTTCCCTCATGGCAAGAGGGGCAAACCTATAGGTCTTTGTTTCATGTATTCGATGCAAAACTCAACCACCTCCTCTGCGGTATAACCTTGTAGGATGCTTGCCTCTGGATGGTTTCGGTTCCGACAAAGGCGCTTCAGTATTCCCATGAACCGCTTGAAGGGATACATGTTGTGAAGAAACACAGGACATCAATACTTTATCTTGTCGACAAGGTGCACAGTGAGAGGGACCATGAAATCAAAGAATGACGGTGGGAAAACATCTCTAGGTTGGACAATATTCTTGCAATATCATCTTGCATATGATCGAACTCTTTAGGATTTACAACTTTCTGCCATAGTTGGTTCAAGAAATCACAGAGATCAATGAGTGTGTTTCTTATATCTTTGTCCATCAGATTCCTGATGGCCACTGGGAGAATTTGTGTCAATATTACGTGGCAATCATGTGACTTCATGTGTCCCAACTTCATTTTACCTGAGCTCACATTCACGAGACTTCTGAAGTTTGCGGCATAGGAAGAGGGTGTCGTAACTGACAACAAATAGGTGAAGAACTGTCTTGCTTCTTTTGTATTGAAATTGTAACTCTGGCGAGCTTTGATGAATTTGTCATCATCTTCTATTTCACTCTTATGTTTTGATTGATCAGCAAGCAAATCGAGCCGTGAACTGTTACCATCCTTTCTTTTACTTTTAATCTTGAGCAGAGTACCATGAATGCTTCACATACGTTCTTCTCTATGTGCATGACATCGATGCAGTGACGTACACGTATAATCTCCCAGTAAGGTAATTTCTAGAACACTGATTTCTTCGTAACCACTTAATCCTTGGGTGTTTGTTTCACCGTCAAAGGGTGGTTCTTGCCAAGGACAACATTAATTTTTAGTCATGTTGTGGAACACCTCCCCATCATAGGGTCTTGGGCCCACACTTGCCTCTGCCGTAACATCAAATTCAGATTTCATCTTTCGGTATGGGTGATTTTTCCGTAAAAACATACGATGACTCAAATACACAATTTTGTGCGACTTGGGAAGTCTTCTACTAGTTGTCCTATCCATGCATGTGACACACCCTACATCTCCCTACACCCTACATCGCATGTAGATCGAAAATCTCCTTTCTGTAGGCATCATAACATTTTACAGCAGACACATCTATCCACATTGTCAGCAGTTCTTCTACCAGTAGCTAAAAGTAAATGTCGATGTCGTTTCCAGGTTTCTTCGGGCCTTGGATAATCATTGACATCATAATGTACTTTTTCTTCATACACAACCAAGGAGCTAGGTTATATATGCATAGAAGCACCGGCCATGTGCTGTGATTGGTGCTCATATCGCCAAAAGGATTCATCCCGTTAGTACACTCCCTGAGCCTTATACTTCTAGGATACTTGGCAAAGTCTTCAAACTTGTTGTCGATTAATTCCCACTAATCCCCATCTTTCGGGTGCCTCATAAACTTGTCCACAATTCGCTCATCATGATGCCACCGCGACCTCCTTGCCTCTCTAGGGTCTGCAAACAAATGCCTCAACCTTGGAATTAAAGGCAAGTACCAAACAACCTTGAATGGGATTCTTGTCTTGATTTCGCCGTCCAATTTGTACTTGTCCTTTGCTCTCCTGCGCTTGTATCATGCATGCTTGCACGTGGGACATGCACGCAAATCTTTGTACTCACCATGGTATATACAATCATTCACACAAGCATGTATCTTTTGTACTTCAAGTTCCAATGGGAAAACAGTTTTCTTCGCTTCATTCATGCTTCTGGGGACCAAATTATCTTCTGGAAGAATTACTTTGAAAAGACCAAACATCTTTGTGAAGCCCTTGTTTGATAGACTGTTTGCTGCTTTAAATCTACGAAGTGCCAGGGTGGCAATCAACCTGGAATATTTCTTTTTACAACATGTATACAGTTCTTTCTTAGAGTCCACATCAATGGTTGACACATCCTTGTACCAAATCATATCCTTTTTTGGGCCCCCGAAATCTGCAATCATAGCAGCAAAACCTGGCATATCAAGATCGTCGTCATCTACGTCGACATGTTGGTTTTCCAGTGGGCGTTTCAGCTTTCCGACATTCCATTGGTAGCTTGATGCCTCTGCCCTGATGTTAGATTCAACATCCATGTGACACTGATCGGGGTTTGGCATCTTGCTGCCCTAGGTATCTCCATCCATGACCTCATCTTCACTGTGTCTGGTCCAACGTGTATATCCATCCATGAATCCCCAAGAGACTAAGTGCCACTAGATGTCTGCAACTACATGTGACTCTGTATTGGCACAATCAGCACATGGACACAAGATGTAATCCACATCACCAATTCTCCTCTTTGTACTTTTAGCCATATTCCTGAACTCTGTCACACTACTGATAAATTCTGTGGTTTTCCGATCATTCATCCATCGAGATCATTCCATCTACACCACATGAATGGTAATTAAAAACAAAACGACAACATTAATACATGGATTAACTGCTGCCCAAAGATGCATGCATAAATCACAAGGTTTTATTTCCATAATTACTAAGGGCGCTCCATATTTCTATCTAGACGTGCAATGACAAAATTTAATGGCCAGACAATTTACACGCAGAGTACTTGTGCAGCACTACCCTTAGGAACTTAATACCTTAATTAAGCCACTCATGAAAAGAATACCTTAATTAATTAGCCACGCGGCGACCTCCACCCAGCAGACAGAGAAGCGTGATGCGGTGGCATGCCGAGACAGCAGGGTCGAGGAGCAAAGCTTAGTGCATTTGCTGCCTGAAGTTCGACCTTCACTATCCCGCCATCGACCGCGATGGATTTCCTCGAATCACGCCGCCACCGACCTCGATGTTTGAGCTCCTCCTATCTCCCGCCGCAGACCGAGGATTGACCTCCTATGATGCCACCACCACCCACCGACTGAGGATCGACCTCTTCTCCGGTAGCTGCTTCCTAGGCCGTCGCCGCCATCTCTATATGCAAAGCGACTGTTTTTTATGGATATCCGCAGAGCGGCTATTTACACGCTAGCACTATAACTCGATTATATGTACAGGGTAGTACATCACATACGGTTATGTAATGGCAACCGTGTCTCACCTACGTTGTCTTCTCACACGGTTTGATGCGCAAACTGTGTGTGACATTGTAATACCTAACACAGACGACATGTATAAACAGTGTGTCATGTACAACATATAGTGCCATAAGTAGTTCCCGACCATTATCTTATCCCCACAGTTTCCTCATTTCCCCCAAATCCCTAGATAGCTTCCAAATTTCCTCGCGTGGCGCAGACATTGGGGGAATACGGCTGAGTGGTACTGATGGTTTCAGTGCGGCTGCTCCTGCTCGTATCGCCACCACGAAGGAGGTCGCCGCCGAGCACTTTCCTAAGGTCATCAGAAGGCAGGTGTACTGCGGATCTGAATCGTCCTGTCAGGTTCCAATCTATCCCTATCTTTTTTAGCATGTCCAAAGTAGCTCCTTGTTGAATCCATCCTGAATGAACCCCCCCCCCCCACAGGAAAGTGATATGTCGCCGGATCCGGAGCATAACTCCAGACTCCCGCAACATGAGTTCGACTCCGAGTTTTGCACCACCGAGAAGTACCAAAAGCTGAGTTGTGTGCACGAGCACACTCCCACTCGACGTGTATGGGCGAAGGGATTCGACATTGGCAGGCGGTTTCTCAGTTGCCCCTTAGAGGTTAGTGCTAATTTCATCATTTTACTTGAGTTAATGCCACCGCTCATCCTGAATACTGTTTAACATTGGCAGGGATATGAGGCTTGTGCCTTTGTTAACTGGATGGATGAAGAATCGCATGGCAGGGCTTGGAGTGTTCTCACCGAGCTCGCAGAAGATAATGTAAAGCTGAAGAAGAAACTAGCTGATCTGGAATGTACAATCAGTATGATGAAGCAAGAAAAAATCAATCACAGGCAATAGATGAAAGCAGGAGACAAGAAGGAACTAGCATGTGTAGTTGTGGTTGTCGCATTAGCCATGTTCTATGCACTGTTTGCAATGATGATTAGGGGTTTTGTTTGAGAGTATTGGTAAAGCACATCAAGATGTGCTTTAAGTGATGCACATCTAGGTCCTATGCCATTGATGTTACGCGAAGATTTGTGCAGATATTTTCCTTTCTCTTTTTTCTTTTTCTTTGTAGTTTGATTATTACTGGATTTATCAATAAGAAGATCTCAATGTATTGCTTGCTAACTGTCGTACTCCATTCGTACCGGTACCGGTGCATAATCCCAAAACCCGTTCCATGTTTTTTTCCTGAAAAAGAAACCTGCCAAATAGCCAATAGGAGTCCTACGCAACCTCAGGAATTTGGAGCGACTGGGTACAAATAATTGCGGTTGATTATATCAGCGGTTAGATAATACGTCAACCCCAGCTTCAATTGGCATTTCCTCTTCTCTGCATACCCCAGTTAAGTGTCCATCATCTTTATCGTCCCCGGCATGCCGCGCTACACACTGGCACACACTCTGCAGCCATGTTGAGCGACAGCGAGGATGACAGTTCAGCCAGCAGTATGGCGCTCGATGATAGGTCAACCTCGGAATCATCCCTCTCGTCTTCCATGAGTCCTGCGTCGAGTCCAGACCTCGATTATATCGGGATCATGAAAGGTCTGCCGCCTCCGGAGTCATCAAACGACAACCAGACGGACGAGGAGCCGTCGGAGGATGAAGAAGAGGACGACGATGATGATGAGGAGGAATGGTCGAACGAGGAGGAGGAGGACAACGACAACAACGAAAATGACGACGGCGGCGGCGATGATAAGCCAACGGTCAACGACAAGAAGCGTCCTCGCCAAGACGATGCCGCGGGGCCATCCAACAACAACAACAACAACAACAACAACAACAACAACAAGAAGGACTAAATTAAGAAGACTGTATATATCTCTGTTTCTGTTCGCTCATATTAATTTGTTATCTCTGTTTATCCTGTCAATCTTATCACAGACGGTGAGTAATACATATTCGATAGAGATTTTCTACATTATCGCCCATAGGTTGGTTTGTTGAACTATGTGCCATGACAAGCACACAATTCACAAAAAGAGACTGTATGGGCCGTCTATAATGATCGCACATAATTCTGATTACGGACATGTTTTCTCGGTATCACACACATCTTGTTAAGCTGAATCGTTTGTGTTCACCTCGATCATCGCAAACGGTTCATCAGATCGAACTATGTGCCGTATATCGCACACACCTTGATCTGGCTGCCCGTTTCTCATCGCAAATGGTTCGTATGGATCAATCGTATGCCCAGCATCGCACACGCAACTAAAATCTGAACCGTGTTTGATGTATCATTCATCGCAAATATTTTGCGTATTTTTTATGGTTTTTTACATCATTGTTTGTGATTAATGTGTCGCACATAGTTTCCTCAAAGGGTCTCTGATCATAGTGCCGCGTTAGCAGCAACCTATAGTAGTGGCATGTCAACCAAAACTATATCCTTGGATTCGTATTTGAACATAGTTTTCAATGATATAATTTTTGGTGACATGCATGAGCATATCGTACTATATAATGTTAGTTAAATTTATGGTCGTACTAATATATATAGTAAGGTTCCCTTGGGTTGCACGGAATAGTGAAATGCATTGATCGGGGAGTTGTTTATCCTGACAAAGTATGTGGGGGTCATCTCATGTGTAACGAGTATCGATAGGTTTCTTCAGATATTATTTCTTCTCTGGAGTTCACAAACATCTGGGTGAAATAGATAAAAAGTATATTTTGCAACAAAGCATTCAACTGTTCAACCTGCATCCAAAACTTGTGAAGAAATAACACTTATTGTGCTTTGCAAAAATTGATCTTTAAGAATTAGTTTTTGGGTATCGATTTTGTTTATTTTTTCTAGACCACCATGAATGTACTCCCTCCGTCTAGGTGAATAAGTCATCTTAAGTTGTGCACCGTGACCAAGAATGAGGGGAAAACCAGAAAACTTAATGTTTATTTGTTAATTAATAGCATTGCATGCAATGAACTAACCACTACATGTCGTGTTTGGTAGTCTTGAGTCATTCAAAACATGCACGCCCCACATCTCTTATTGGTTGATATGTCAAGAAACAAGAAACGAGGTGGGAGTTAATGCACCATGCCTAAGTGTTTTGGGATTATTTGTTTTTCGTGAGGTGACTTAGAGCGAGTACAATAAGGTACAGTCAGCAGGATGTAAGAAGTAGAGGAGAGACGATAGGAGAGAGAATGAAAGCGGGCTCTCATGCAAGAGCCAGCTGCAGCATGTGCTCCTAGGCATTACTCCCTCCATCCAGAGAAGAGTGTACATCTAGAAATTTTAGGACAAAATATGGAGTTAAATAAAAATGCATTGGAAAGGTGCAAGTCACCATATCTCTCATCTTTAATTACCTAACCTCCAATGAGCTAAGTGCATGTAAAAATTAAGAAGACCATATATATATTGCTATTGTCTTGATTACCGTGTGATGAGAGAGAAGTATTTTTTTCTACTTTAAAGTGCATTGGGAAGATAGAAGTACACTCTTTTGTGGACAAATTTTGAGGCTAGATGTACACTCTTCACCGGATGGAGGGAGTATGTGAGAGTGGAAAGTGGGCCATGTATTAATAAAGTAGCACATACTTATAGTTAATAGTTATACATGTTGGCTATAGATGACATGGCACTTTCTTATAGTCAATAGTTGGCTATACTATTAAATATTAACCATGCTCTTATACACCTATACGGAGGGCTTAAATCAGGATGACTTGGAAGGGGGCAGAGGAGATGTAAGAAATGTTCATCATAAGTCTTTCACCTGTACTGTAGTAAAATATTCTCAATTAATCTCATAAATGGCAAGCGAGAACTCTAATGGAGCAAAAGCATACATGGAAGATTCAAGACTAAACCATAAATGGATACACTTTTATTCAAGCGCGATACTCTAATAGAGCAAGATCATGCATGGACAGTTCTATACTATAAAAATAAGAAGTCTCCACATGCGTAGACAACAGATTACATTGAGCGAAGACTAATGATCAACATCTAACTTGTTAATGCATATGTCTAGGTGAAGCTCCTTGGAGTCCCCGTGCACCATCTTGGGGTGAAAATAATACCATGGGTCTTCCATGTCCACATCCCAAGAACGGAGCAGCTCGGCAGTGTGCCAATCAGCGTGATGTAGGCGGTGTGGGTGCCCACATGCCTCTAAGGGGAAGTAAGAGTGAGCACACACCCGTACAATGCCCTCGTGTCAATGTCAGCGTCATTGCCCTTGACGCACAGTACAGAGACGGGGTGGTAGCCTGCGCGGACCTTGTCGGTGCCCACAGCCAAGAGGAAGACGATGTCATCCTCCTCCACGACTAGTAGGCGGCGGCGATCCTCCAGCGACTCCGGCACGACGAATGGGTATGTCGCGGGAAACCACGGCCACCTATGGTGTTGGGAAATGTAGTAATTTCAAAATTTTCCTACGCACACGCAAGATCATGGTGATGCATAGCAACGAGAGGGGAGAGTTTTGTCCACGTACCCTCGTAGACCGAAAGCGGAAGCGTTAGCACAACGCGGTTGATGTAGTCGTACGTCTTCACGATCCGACCGATCAAGTACCGAGCGCACGGCACCTCTGAGTTCAGCACACGTTCAGCCCGATGACGTCCCTCTAACTCCGATCCAGCCGAGTGTTGAGGGAGTGTTTTGTCAGCACGACGGCGTGGTGACGATGTTGATGTTCTACCGACGCAGGGCTTCGCCTAAGCACCGCTACAGTATTATCAAGGTTGACTATAGTGGAGGGGGGCACCGCACACGGCTAAGAGACGATCAACTTGTGTGTGTAGAGGTGCCCCCATGCCCCTGTATATAAAGGAGCAAGGGGGGTGCGGACAGCCAAGGGGAGAGGCGCGCCGGAGGAATCCTACTCCCACCGGGAGTAGGACTCCCCCCTTTTCCTAGTTGGATTAGGACTTGGGAGGGGGGACGCCCCACACTTCCCTGAACCGGCCCCCTTTACCCTAAACCAATTCGGTTTGGGCCTTGGGGGGGGGGGCGCCCCAATCTTCCCTTGCTTCCCTGCTTTTCCACTAAGGCCCATGTAGGCCCATTAAGCCCCCGGGGGGTTCCGGGAACCTCCCGGTACTCTGGTAAAATCCCGATTTTACCCGGAACACTTCCGATATCCAAACATAGGCTTCCAATATATCAATCTTCATGTCTCGACCATTTCGAGACTCCTCGTCATGTCCGTGATCACATCCGGGACTCTGAACAACCTTCGGTACATCAAAACATAAAACTCATAATACAAATGTCATCGTAGCATTAAGCGTGCGGACCCTACGGGTTCAAGAACTATGTAGACATGACCGAGACACGTCTCCGGTCAATAACCAATAGTGGAACCTGGATGCTCATATTGGCTCCTACATATTCTACGAAGATCTTTATCGGTCAGACCGCATAACAACATACATTGTTCCCTTTGCCATCGGTATGTTACTTGCCCGAGATTCGATCGTCGGTATCTCAATACCTAGTTCAATCTCGTTACCGGCAAGTCTCTTTACTCGTTCCGTAAAACATCATCCCGCAACTAACTCATTAGTTGTAATGCTTGCAAGGCTTAAGTGATGTGCATTACCAAGAGGGCCCACAGATACCTCTCCGACAATCGGAGTGACAAATCCTAATCTCGAAATACGCCAACCCAACAAGTACCTTCGGAGACACCTGTAGAGCACCTTTATAATCACCCAGTTACGTTGTGACGTTTGGTAGCACACAAAGTGTTCCTCCGGTAAACGGGAGTTGCATAATCTCATAGTCATAGGAACATGTATAAGTCATGAAGAAAGCAATAGCAACATACTTAAATGATCGTGTGCTAAGCTAACGGAATGGGTCATGAAAATCACATCATTCTCCTAATGATGTGATCCCGTTAATCAAATGACAACCCATGTCAATGGCTAGGAAACTTAACCATCTTTGATCAACGAGCTAGTTAAGTAGAGGCATACTAGTGACACTCTGTTTGTCTATGTATTCACACATGTATTATGTTTCTGGTTAATACAATTCTAGCATGAATAATAAACATTTATCATGATATAAGGAAATAAATAATAACTTTATTATTGCCTCTAGGGCATATTTCCTTTAGTCTCCCACTTGCACTAGAGTCAATAATCTAGATTACACAGTAATGATTCTAACACCCATGGAGCCTTGGTGCTGATCATGTTTTGCTCGTGGAAGAGGCTTAGTCAATGGGTCTGCAACATTCAGATCCGTATGTATCTTGCAAATTTCTATGTCTCCCACCTGGACTAGATCCCGGATGGAATTGAAGCATCTCTTGATGTGCTTGGTTCTCTTGTGAAATCCGGATTCCTTCGCTAAGGCAATTGCTCCAGTATTGTCACAAAAGATTTTCATTGGACCCGATGCACTAGGTATGACACCTAGATCGGATATGAACTCCTTCATCCAGACTCCTTCATTTGCTGCTTCCGAAGCAGCTATGTACTCTGCTTCACATGTAGATCCCGCCACGATGCTATGTTTAGAACTGCACCAACTGACAGCTCCACCGTTTAATGTAAACACGTATCCGGTTTGCGATTTCGAATTGTCTGGATCAGTGTCAAAGCTTGCATCAACGTAACCGTTTACGATGAGCTCTTTGTCACCTCCATAAACGAGAAACATATCCTTAGTTATTTTCAGGTATTTTAGGATGTTCTTGACCGCTGTCCAGTGATCCACTCCTGGATTACTTTGGTACCTCCCTGCTAGACATATAGCAAGGCACACATCAGGTCTGGTACATAGCATTGCATACATGATAGAGCCCATGGCTGAAGCATAGGGAACATCTTTCATTTTCTCTCTATCTTCTGCAGTGGTGGGGCATTGAGTCTTACTCAACTTCACACCTTATAATACAGGCAAGAACCCTTTCTTTGCTTGATCCATTTTGAATTTCTTCAAAACTTTGTCAAGGTATGTGCTTTGTGAAAGTCCAATTAAGCGTCTTGATCTATCTCTGTAGATCTTAATGCCCAATATTTAAGCAGCTTCACTGAGGTCTTTCATTGAAAAACTCTTATTCAAGTATCCCTTTATGCTATCTAGAAATTCTATATCATTTCCAATCAGTAATATGTCATCCACATATAATATCAGA
Source organism: Triticum urartu (assembly GCF_056163025.1). Taxonomy (NCBI): domain Eukaryota; kingdom Viridiplantae; phylum Streptophyta; class Magnoliopsida; order Poales; family Poaceae; genus Triticum; species Triticum urartu. The sequence continues at coordinate 409,266,648 of NC_141879.1, read as the reverse complement.
AATGCTATAGAGCTCCCACTCACTTTCTTGTAAATACAGGCTTCTCCAAAAGTCTGTATAAAACAAAATGCTTTGATCACACTATCAAAGCATTTATTCCAACTCCGAGAGGCTTGCACCAATCCATAAATGGATCGCTGGAGTTTGCACACTTTGTTAGCTCCCTTTGGATCGACAAAACCTTTCGGTTGCATCATATACAACTCTTCTTCCAGAAATCCATTCAAGAATGCAGTTTTGACATCCATCCGCCATATTTCATAATCATAAAACGCGGCAATTGCTAACATGATTCAGACAGACTTAAGCATCGCGACGGGTGAGAAGATCTCATCGTAGTCAATCCCTTGAACTTGTCGAAAACCTTTTGCAACAAGTCGAGCTTTATAGATAGTAACATTACCGTCAGCATCAGTCTTCTTCTTGAAGATCCATTTATTCTCAATTGCTTGCCGATCAACGGGCAAAGTCAACCAAAGTCCACACTTTGTTCTCATACATGGACCCCATCTCAGATTTCATGGCCTCAAGCCATTTTGCGGAATCTGGGCTCACCATCGCTTCTTCATAGTTCGTAGGTTCGTCATGGTCTAGTAACATAACTTCCAGAAGAGGATTAACGTACCACTCTGGTGCGGATCTTACTTTGGTTGACCTACGAGGTTCAGTAACAACTTGATCTAAAGTTTCATGATTATCATCATTAACTTTCTCACTAATTGGTCTAGGTGTCGCAGAAACCGTTTTCTGTGATGAACTACTTTCCAATAAGGGAGCAGGTACAATTACCTCATCAAGCTCTACTTTCCTCCCACTCACTTCTTTCGAGGGAAACTCCTTCTCTAGAAAAACTCTGAATTTAGCAACAAAAGTCTTGCCTTCGGATCTGTGATAGAAGGTGTACCCAACAGTCTCCTTTGGGTATCCTATGAAGACACATTTCTCCGATTTGGGTTCGAGTTTATCAGGTTGAAGCTTTTTCACATAAGCATCGCAGCCCCAAACTTTCAGAAACGACAACTTTGGTTTCTTACCAAACCACAGTTCATAAGGCGTCGTCTCAACGGATTTCGATGGTGCCCTATTTAACGTGAATGCGGCCGTTTCTAAAGCATAACCCAAAACGATAGCGGTAAATCTGTAAGAGACATCATAGATCACACCATATCTAGTAAAGTACGATTACGATGTTCGGACACACCATTACGCTGTGGTGTTCCGGGTGGCATGAGTTGCGAAACTATTCAGCATTGTTTCAAATGTAGACCAAACTCGTAACTCAAATATTCTCCTCCACGATCAGATCGTAGAAACTTTATTTTCTTGTTATGATGATTTTCATCTTCACTCTGAAATTCTTTGAACTTTTCAAATGCTTCAGACTAATGCTTCATTAAGTAGATATACCCATATCTTCTTAAATCATCTGTGAAGGTGAGAAAATAATGATATCCGCCACGAGCCTCAACATTCATCGGACCACATACATCTGTATGTATGATTTCCAACAAATCTGTTGCTCTCTCCATTGTTCCGGAGAACGGCATTTTAGTCATCTTGCCCATGAGGCACGATTCGCAAGTACCAAGTGATTCATAATCAAGTGGTTCCAAAAGTCCATTAGTATGGAGTTTCTTCATGCGTTTTACACCGATATGACCTAAACGGCAGTGCCACAAATAATTTGCACTATCATTATCAACTCTGCATCTTTTGGCTTCAACATGATGAATATGTGTGTCACTACTATCGAGATTCAATAAGAATAGACCACTCTACACAGGTGCATGACCATAAAAGATATTACTCATATAAATAGAACAACCATTATTCTCTGATTTAAATGAATAACCGTCTCGCATCAAACAAGATCCAGATATAATTTCATGCTCAACGCTGGCACCAAATAACAATTATTTAGGTCTAATACTAATCCCGAAGGTAGATGTAGAGGTAGCGTGCCGACCGCGATCACATTGACTTTGGAACCATTTCCCACACGCATCGTCACCTCATCCTTAGCCAATCTTCGCTTAATCCATAGCCCTTGTTTAAAATTGCAAATAATAGCAACAGCATCAGTATCAAATACCCAGGTGCTACTGCAAGCATTAGTAAGGTACACATCAATAACATGTATATCACATATACCTTTGTTCACCTTGCCATCCTTCTTATCCGCCAAATACTTGGGGCAGTTCCGCTTCCAGTGACCAGTCTGCCTGCAGTAGAAGCACTCAGTTTCAGGCTTAGGTCTAGACTTGGGTTTCTTCTCTTGAGCAGCAACTTGCTTGCTGTTCTTCTTGAAGTTTCCCTTCTTCTTCCCTTTGCCCTTTTTTCTTGAAACTAGTGGTCTTGTTGACCATCAACACTTGATGCTCCTTCTTGATTTCTACCTCCGCAGCCTTTAGCATTGTGAAGAGCTCAGGAATTGTTTTAACCATCCCTTGCATATTATAGTTCATCACGAAGCTCTTGTAGCTTGGTGGCAGTGATTGAAGAACTCTGTCAATGACACTATCAACCGGAAGATTAACTCCCAGCTGAGTCAAGTGATTATGGTACCCAGACATTCTGAGTATATGTTCACTGACAGAACTATTCTCCTCCATCTTGCAGCTATAGAGCTTATTGGAGACTTCATATCTCTCAATCCGGGAATTTGCTTGAAATATTAACTTCAACTCCTGGAACATCTCATATGCTCCATGACGTTCAAAACGTCGTTGAAGTCCCAGTTCTAAGCCGTAAAGCATGGCACACTGAACTATCGAGTAGTCATCAACACGCAACTGCCAGGCATTCACAATGTCTGCAATTGCTGGCGCAGGAGGTACACCTAGCGGTTCTTCCAGGACGTAACTCTTTTGTGCAGCAATGATGATAATCCTCAAGTTACGGACCCAGTCCGTGTAATTGCTACCATCATCTTTCAACTTTGCTTTCTCAAGGAACGCATTAAAATTCAATGGAACAATAGCACGGGCCATCTATCTACAATCAACATAGACAAGCAAGATACTATCAGGTAGTAAGTTCATGATAAATTTAAGTTCAATTAATCATATTACTTAAGAACTCCCACTTAGATAGACATCCCTCTAATCCTCTAAGTGATCACGTGATCCAAATCAACTAAACCATGTCCGATCATCACGTGAGATGGAGTAGTTTCAATGGTGAACATCACTATGTTGATCATATCTACTATATGACTCACGTTCGACCTTTCGGTCTCCATGTTCCGAGGCCATATCTATTATATGCTAGGCTCGTCAAGTTTAACCTGAGTATTCCGCGTGTGCAACTATTTTTCACCCGTTGTATTTGAACGTAGAGCCTATCACACCCGATCATCAGGTGGTGTCTCAGCACGAAGAACTTTCGCAACGATGCATACTCAGGGAGAACACTTATACTTTGATAATTTAGTGAGGGATCATCTTATAATGCTACCGTCATTCAAAGAAAGATAAGATGCATAAAAGATAAACATCACAAGCAATCAATATAAGTGATATGATATGGCCATCATCATCTTGTGCTTGTGATCTCCATCTCCGAAGCACCGTCATGATCACCATCGTCACTGGCGTGACACCTTGATCTCCATCGTAGCATCGTTGTTGTCTCGACAATCTTATGCTTCCACGACTATCGCTACCGCTTAGTGATAAAGTAAAGCATTACAGGGCGATTGTATTGCATACAATAAAGCAACAACCATATGGCTCCTGCCAGTTGGCGATAACTCGGTTACATAACATGATCATCTCATACAATATAGCATCACTCTTGACCATATCACATCACAACATGCCCTACAAAAACAAGTTTGACGTCCTCTACTTTGTTGTTGCAACTTTTACGTGGCTGCTACGGGCTTAGCAAGAACCGTTCTTACCTACGCATCAAAACCACAAGGATAGTTTGTCAATTTGGTGTTGTTTTAACCTTCACAAGGACCGGGCGTAGCCACACTTGGTTCAACTAAAGTTGGAGAAACTGACACCCGCCAGCCACCTATGTGCAAAGCACGTCGGTAGAACCAGTCTCGCGTAAGAGTACGCGTAATGTTGGTCTGGGCCGCTTCATCCAACAATACCGCGGAACCAAAGTATGACATGCTGGTAAGCAGTACGACTTATATCGCCCACAACTCACTTGTGTTCTACTCGTGCATATAACATCAACGCATAAAACCTGGCTCGGATGCCACTATTGGGAAACGTAGTAATTTCAAAATTTTCCTACGCACACGCAAGATCATGGTGATGCATAGCAACGAGAGGGGAGAGTGTTGTCCATGTACCCTCGTAGACTGAAAGCGGAAGCGTTAGCACAACGTGGTTGATGTAGTCGTACGTCTTCATGATCCGACCAATCAAGTTCCGAACGCACGACACCTCCGAGTTCAGCACACATTCAGCCCGATGACGTCGCCCTAACTCCGATCTAGCCGAGTGTTGAGGGAGAGTTTCGTCAGCACGACGGCGTGGTGACGATGTTGATGTTCTACCGACGCAAGGCTTCGCCTAAGCACCGCTACAATATTATCGAGGTGGACTATAGTGGAGGGGGGCACCACACACGGCTATGAGACGATCAACTTGTGTGTGTAGAGGTGCCCCCTGCCCCTGTATATAATGGAGCAAGGGGGGTGCGGGCGGCCAAGGGGAGAGGCGCGCCGGAGGAATCCTACTCCCACTGGGAGTAGGACTCCCCCCTTTTCCTAGTTGGATTAGGACTTGGGAGGGGGGAAGAAGGAAAGAGGGGGCCGGCCCCCTTTGCCCTAAACCAATTCGGTTTGGGCCTTGGGGGGGCGCCCCACACTTCCCTTGCTTCCCTCCTTTTCCACTAAGCCCCATGTAGGCCCATTAAGCCCCCGGGGGGTTCCGGTAACCTCCTGGTACTCCGGTAAAATCCCGATTTTACCCGGAACACTTCCGATATCCAAACATATGCTTCCAATATATCAATCTTCAAGTCTCGACCATTTCGAGACTCCTCGTCATGTCCATGATCACATCCGGGACTCCGAACAACCTTCGGTATATCAAAACATAAAACTCATAATATAACTGTCATCGTAGCGTTAAGCGTGCGTACCCTACGGGTTCGAGAACTATGTAGACATGACCGAGACACGTCTCCGGTCAATAACCAATAGCGGAACCTGTATGCTCATATTGGCTCCTACATATTCTACAAAGATCTTTATCGGTCAGACCGCAGAACAACATACGTTGTTCCCTTTGTCATCGGTATGTTACTTGCCCGAGATTCGATCATCGGTATCTCAATACCTAGTTCAATCTCGTTACCGGCAAGTCTATTTACTCGTTCCGTAATACATCATCCCGCAACTAACTCATTAGTTGCAATGCTTGCAAGGCTTAAGTGATGTGCATTACCGAGAGGGCCCAGAGATACCTCTCCGACAATCGGAGTGACAAATCCTAATCTCGAAATACGCCAACCCAACAAGTACCTTCGGAGACACCTGTAGAGCACCTTTATAATCACCCAGTTACGTTGTGAAGTTTGGTAGCACATGAAGTGTTCCTCCGGTAAACGGGAGTTGCATAATCTCATAGTCATAGGAACATGTATAAGTCATGAGGAAAGCAATAGCAACATCTTAAACGATCGTGTGCTAAGCTAACAAAATGCGTCATGCCAATCACATCATTCTCCTGATGATGTGATCCCGTTAATCAAATGAAAACCCATGTCAATGGCTAGGAAACCTAACCATCTTTGATCAACGAGCTAGTTAAGTAGAGGCATACTAGTGACACTCTGTTTGTCTATGTATTCACACATGTATTATGTTTTCGGTTAATACAATTCTAGCATGAATAATAAACATTTATCATGATATAAGGAAATAAATAATAACTTTATTATTAACGAGGCAACGGTAAAATCCTACTCCAGCTTTGGTGGATTGATGGTGGAAAATATGGTGGTAGTGCGCAGTACACTTGCCCGACAGGGGTCGCCTCAGACAGCAGTTACTACGCGCGCATGGGGGTGTGAGTTATCCAATCTTCTAACCCTTTCTACGGTTTCCATGGGCCTCCTTTTATAGATCAAGGGGTAACCACAGTGGAAAAGTAGTCATTATGCACTGACAAGATAGCAAACAGTGCTATCAGACCTAACTCTGCGGGCTGACAGGGGCGCAATAAATGCACAGCTTAACGTCACATCGTTGGTTGGCCGGCAAGGCTTGCCGGGCTATCTTGCCAGCTGATACGTCTCCATCGTATCTACTTTTCAAAACACTTTTGACGTTGTTTTGGACTCTAACTTGCATGATTTGAATGGAACTAACCCGGACTGACGCTGTTTTCAGCAGAATTGCCATGGTGTTATTTTTGTGCAGAAATAAAAGTTCACGAAGAATATATTTGGAATATATAGAAAAATACTGGTGAAAGAATCAACGTCAGGGGGCCCACATCCTGTCCACGAGGGTGGGGGCACGCCCCGTATCTCGTAGGCCCCCTGATGCCCCACTAACCTCAACTCCAACTCTATATATTCACGTTTGGGGAGAAAAAAATTAGAGAGAAGGATTCATCGCGTTTTACTATATGGAGCCACCGCCAAGCCCTAATCTCTCTCGGGAGGGCTGATCGGGAGTCTGTTCGGGGCTCGGAGAGGGGAATCCGAAGCCATCCTCATCATCAACCTTCCTTCATCACCAATTTCATGATGCTCACTGCCGTGCGTGAGTAATTCCATCGCAGGCTTGCTGGACGGTGATGGGTTGGATGAGATTTATCATGTAATCGAGTTAGTTTTGTTAGGGTTTGATCCCTAGTATCCATTATGTTCTGAGATTGATGTTGTTATGACTTTGCTATGCTTAATGCTTGTCACTAGGGCCCGAGTGTCATGATTTCAGATCTGAACCTATTATGTTTTCATGAATGTATGTGAGTTCTTGATCCTATCTTGCAAGTATATAGTCACCTATTATGTGTTATGATCCGTTAACCCCAAAGTGACAATAATCGGGATACTTACCGGTGATTACCGTAGTTTGAGGAGTTCATGTATTCACTAAGTGTTAATGCTTTGGTCCGGTACTCTATTAAAAGGAGGCCTTAATATCCATTAGTTTCCAATAGGACCCCGCTGCCACGGGAAGGTAGGACAAACAATGCCATGCAAGTTCTTTTCCATAAGCACGCATGACTATATCTGGAATACATGCCTACATTACATCGATGAACTGGAGCTAGTTTTGTGTCACCCTACGTTATAACTGTTGTATGAGGAATCGCATGCGACATAATTATCCATCACTGATCCATTTCCTACGAGATTTTCACATATTGATCTCCACTTAGTTACTTTACCGTTGCCACTTTTACAATCACTACAAAACTATTACTGTTATTTTTGCCACCGTTACCGCTACTTCCATATTACTTTGCTACTAAATACTTTGTTGCAGATATTAAGTCTTTCAGATGCGGTTGAATTGACAACTCAGCTGTTAATACTTGAGAATATTCTTTGGCTCCCCTCGTGTCGAATCAATAAATTTGGGTTTCATACACTACCCTCGAAAACTGTTGCGATCCCCTATACTTGTGGGTTCTCAAGACTATTTTCTGGCGACGTTGCCGGGGAGCATAGCTCTATTCTTTGAGTCATAAGGGATTTATATCTGTTGATCACTATGAAGAACTTGAAAGATGAAAGAACCAAGATTTATCCCTCAACTACGAGGGGAGGTAATGAACTGTCATCTAGCTCTGCACTTGATTCACCTTCTGTTATCAGTAAACTTGCGCCACTTACACCTGCTATTCATTCTGATATGTCGCATGTTATTGATGATGCCACTTCTGCTATGCATGATGCTTATGATGAAACTAGTTCTATGCTTGATAATACGGTGCCACTAGGTGAATTTCTTAATGAAGAACATGCTACGGTTAGAGAGAATGAAATTATTGAAACTAATAATATTGATGAAAGTGATGATGAAGATTCTCCCCCTAGATATGAATTGCCTTTTGTGCCTGAGGGTTATGTTATGGTTGAAGAAACTGCTAGATACTTTTCAGCTTGCAATGATAAAAATGATCTTAAGAATCTGTTAGCTAAGATGAAAGAAAAATCCTTGAATGCTAGAATGAAACATGACCCTGCTTTTGCTACTTCACCTATATGTATCTCTGATAAGGATTATGATTTCTCTGTCGATCCTGAGTTAATTACTTTGATTGAATCTGATCGTTTTTATAGTTATGAATCTAAAACTGTTGTGGCACAGCTTACTAAATTAAATGATATAGCCACCCTATTCACTAATGATGAGAAAACTCGCTATTACTTTATCCTTAAGTTATTTCCATTCTCATTAAAGGGTGATGCTAAAACATGGTTTAATTCTCTTGATCCTGGTTGTTTGTGTAGTCCCCAGGATATGATTTATTACTTGTCTGCTAAATATTTCCCTGCTCAAAAGAAACAAGCTGCCTTAAGGGAAATATATAATTTTGTGCAAATTAAAGAAGAGAATCTCCCACAAGCTTGGGGGAGACTTCTTCGATTACTTAATGCTTTGCCTGATCATCCTCTCAAGAAAAATGAAATACTTATATCTTTTATAATGGACTAACTAATGCTTCCAGAGACCACCTGGATAGTAGTGATGGTTGTGTTTTTAGGGAAAGAACTGTTGATCAAGATGAATTGCTATTGAATAATAAGTTGAGTAATGAAAATGATTGGAAACTTCCTGAACCAACTCCTAAGCCAACTCCGGAGAAAAGGGGTATTCTATTTCACAGTACTGAAGATATGCAAGAGGCAAAGAAATCTATGAAAGAAAAAGGTATTAAAGCTGAAGATGTTAAGAATTTACCACCTATCGAAGAAATACATGATCTTGATAACCCGACACAGGTAGTGTTGGGGATATAACTATTGATTATAAACCGCCCAAGAGGGGCCGGATTATACTCATAGTGAGTTGTTCCTGTCATAGCCCACGAGGACAAGGAGTACCGTGCTTTAGGAGAGTTAATAAGAGGGCCCAAGGCCGAAAGGCGGATTATGACCCATAGATATAAACCACCGTAAGATGTATAACTTGTGTTGTAAGATAAGAAAAGGTAGAAACCGAGCCAGACACGTTTATGAGCCGGCCGGGACTCTGTAAACTGCCGAGTGTCAACCTGTGTATATAAAGGGATGACCCGGCGATGGTTTAGGGACAAGAAACAACAGATCGAGAGCCGGGTCAAGTGTATTCGCTCCACGTTCATCGAAACCCTAGCAATACCAACTACAAAGTGGACTAGGCTTTTACCTTCATCGTAACGGGCCGAACCAGTATAACCTCTCATGTCCTTTGTCCTGTTTAACCCCTTTAAACTAACCTCAACGCGATGGCCTCACGACTAATTCCTCACACTAGGAAATCTGCCATGATGTTTCCACGATAGTTGGCACCCACCGTGGGGCTATCGCACGATGGTTTCGAGTTCTTGAAGGGAAGCTTTGAAGGGCTCAAGGGATACGCCATGGGCCGGATGACCAAGAGTTGCCGCGGCAAGCTCTACATCAACGACGCAGGCTGGGGCCCCGAGGCCAGCTCCATTGATTACAGGTACTGGGTCCCCTTCGGCGAAATTCACGTCTTCATCGGCAAGATCGGTGAACCGGGCCCTGAGCCGAACATGTGCACCGACATCATCGAGATGGCTCAGCGTGTGAGACCCACCCGGGTTCAGCCTGCCATGAAGCATGCCTTCATGGGAGTCATCCACGGGGAAAAATCTTAGGATAGATCGGTATCTGATGGTGAAACCGTCGTTTACTGCGATGACGAGTCATCTACTGGAGATACTGAGTCATTGTACCAGCTGCAAGACGGCCAGCTTGGGGGCTATTCCGATGGCAATAGTATTCCGGATTCACACGAGCCGCTGAACCGGGTTGCAATCTTTATGGCCGGTACACAGCCAGGGCAGAATTCTTCAACTGCGGCATTGTTAATCTCCGGGTCAGCAGCGGCAACAGCAGCCAGGGCAGGAGGCCCTGCGCGCTCGTTGGCTCAAGTCTTGTCTGGTTTACTTGACGCTTTAGTAACACTAATGACGACCAAGGTTAGTGCGGCAAACCGGGATGAACATAATGCGGAAATTGCCAAGGTGAGAGACCAGATAACTCAAGCCAAGGAAGACCTGGCAGCCAAGGATATTAGGATGGCCACGATGTGGGCCGAGTTGGAGGCTCAGGCGCAGTGGGTTCAACCGGAATCCTTCCGGCTTATGTTAGATCAGAACGCGTCGAATGATGTCGTGAGGAGAAGGCATCAGACCCGCCTACCTTTGGTTGACGAGCCGAGAAACCTCTTCAACACGCCCGGAGGAGGGACTAGTGTCGGATCACGGGTTCTGACAAACCCTTGAGGTTCGAACACTGGGGTGCGCACGAAGGTTTTCTCCCTATCGATCCACGCCCTAGCTCTCTAAGATCTTGCGGACGAACTCAATGAACTCAGAACACAGAAAGACACAAGATTTATACTAGTTCAGGCCACCGCTGTGGTGTAGTACCCTACTCTAGTGTGGTGGTGGTAGATTGCCACTTGGGCTGATGATGAACAGTACTGGGGAAAGAACAACCTCCTAAGGTTGAGGCGTTCTTGTGCTTGGTGAACTTGTGTGGGTGAGATGATCTTCGATCCGCTCTTCAATTGTGATAAGGTCGATCCTCTCTCTGTGGTGCCTAGTTCAACTTATATAGGCCCTGGTCCTCTCCCCAAATATTGAGCGGGAAGGGAGCCAACAATGGCCAATTAGAAAGGGAAAAGCTAGTACAAGTTATCCTGACAAAAGGTGGTCTTCGCCTGCCAAAGATTCTGGTGATGACGCCGTCTTGGGCTCCATGGTGACCTCCGTCCTGCCGTCCTTCTAGTCTTGGTCTCGTTGCACCAATATGGAAACCTTTTCTTGATGCCTTGGTACTCCACGCCTATGCTTGCCCACTTGGCACCAAAGGGGAAACAAGGACACTGCGCGCTGGCGCCCGCTTGGTCTCGATCGTCATGGCTCACGTCACGAGGACCTCGCGAGGTTTGCCTTGCCTTGATCTCTTCGCCCCTCGTGAGCCTGCCTGGCGAGGCCGCTCCTGAGGAGGTCTTGCATCGTCTGCCTCGCGAGGCATGGCCCCTCGTGAGGGTCTTAGTTGCCTTGTCGATGAAGGTGGGCCCTACAGACCTGCTAGCCCAGCCACGCCATGGGCCGTAGGCAGGCAAGTCTGGGGACCCCCATTCTCAGAATGTTAACAGTAGCCCCCGGGACCAAGGCGCGCTCGGGCTTGGCTTCGAGGCGAAGCCAGAGGATCAAGAGTGGAGTGCCGCGGGCCCCAAAAGCCTGCAGCCTCGGTTGAAGTGTGGCGGTTGATTGGACATGGGCGTCTCTGCTTCCCCATGCTGCCTCGGCAACTGCCCGACTTGACAAGTCCCTGCGACATGCAAGGAAAACCATCATTACCTGCGATCGTGGGGGTGCTGGTTGGCCTTCTCCTGCTATAAATGGAGAGGGGACAGAGCCCCCGTCGCTCATGTCTTCCCATTCCACTCGCTTCTTCTTCCTCCGCTCCACTGCTAGTAGCAGCCTCAATGGCGCCGATCCGTAGGTTTTTGGCTAAGGAGAAGGGAAAGGTTCCCCTCGACGAGCTGGCGCTGCTTCCACCAAAGAAGAGGTCAGTCCACCGCTGTGACGCCACGGAGATGCAGGTGGTGAGGAGGCCTTGGTGCGAGCGGCCTCCTCCTGGGTATCCACTGCCCTTTTACGCCCAAGACGGGGGCTCAGGAGCAAGAAATGACGCCACGGCCAAGGTTGACACGCCGCGGCGACGAGTGCCTTCTCTCCTCGAGTCCATGCTGCGGACTCCTCGCGTGAGCTCGTGTTGTGGGCGGCGATGCCCCTAAGCTCCTGGATCCGCTTTCCACACTTCTTCTCCGACGTGATGCCACCAAGGGGACCTCTCGAGCTCTTGTTGCAGCATGTTGATTGCGACGCTCCGGCGACCGGAGCAGAGATTGAAGCAGTCTCCACCGGCAAGATCATCATGACCCACGGCTGGGGCGAGGTCGCGCGGGTTTGCCGTGCGGAGGGAGCCCTCGCAATCCACTTTGAGTACGACGGCGCCTCCATGCTATTCTTCAAGGTCTTCGACGCGGAGGATTGCCGCTTGGAGTGTTGCCCTGAAGGGGTGCGCCAGGATGAGACGCGCCCCGCTCGCGGCTGCTCCAACAGCAGCGTCTCTTGGGAGTCCAGCGGTTCTCCCGAGCTCTACGAGATTCCAGAGACGAGCGACGATAGCTACGTGCCCCCGAGCTCTTGCTGCACTCAGAGCAGGGCCGCAACGTTCGGCCACCGCCTTTGCTGATCTGGATGGGGTTGGCGCCGGCCTCCCGCGGCCCACTGTAGATGATGGCGTCGGCCGCGGGGGTGTGTAGATAGGATTCTCCTAGGTTCGCGTCTTTTGTTCCCTGCGAGGAATCAAGAAGTACCCTGTGGGGGCGTGTAAAGGGTTTGCAATGTATTTGTTGATGTTATCCCAATTAAGGAAGCCTTGTTAGTGAAAGTCCTGTTTAGGCTCGGTCTTCCCTTTCCAACCTCGTGACAACTCGTTGCTCTACGCCGACAGGTCCCGGTCCCCAGGCAAGCTGCAGCCGTCGCTGATATGCTAGGTCACGTGCCGTGGTCAAGGCCAGGAGGTGAGCGCCCCGAAGTCCAGTTAGAGCCCCTGAGGTGCGATGCTCAGGGGGTCCCCTTTAGCGCTCAAGAAGCCATGGTAAGGTAAGAAAGGGAGGCGACGTTGCCGCAACAGGGCTGCGGCGAGCGTGTCCCCTAGGTCCGAACGATTGGTTGATCCGAGCTTGTGACTTATCTTGGCGGTCTGGGGTCAATTCTCCGTGATGCGCCAGTCTGGTGCGCGATCATCCTCAGCGTAGCTAGGTCAGGCCCATACGAGCCTTCCCCCTTCCTATGCTCTCCTTTATGCTCTACGTCCTTAGGTCCCGGCCCTCGAGCGAGCTCAGCCGCCGCTGGTATGCCAGCCGCGAGCCGTGGTCTAAGCCAGGGGGTGAGGGCTGGAGAGCCAGTAAGAGCTCCTGAGTCGCGATGCTCAGGAGCCCCCTTTAACGTGCAAGTGGATTACTTGGAAGAGGTGGGAGCTCGCGGTGCCGCCTGGTGCTATCCTCGTGAGATTCCTACGAGCCAGCACAAGGAAGAACACGATCTGCCATTATGGTTGCCAGCCTGCTGCTGGTTGCTTCGTGAAGGGTTGAGGGCACTGAGGGCCTGGTGAGGTGACGTGCGTGGGGCGTGCCGCAAGCCAGAGCTCGACCGCTCAGGTTTATCGATGTGGTAGGGACGGACCCGTGCACCAGCGCCGTGCCGACGTGAGGGGGGCCGTGGGAGGTGACGATTGAGGTAGTAATCATAGGTAGATTAAACATGAGAGTAGCAGGCTTAAGTAAGTGCATGAGAGATACGTGCCACTGGGTCAGGCCCGAGCGGCTTGGGGTTGATGCAGCCCGAGGGGCGCCCCCAACAAGGTAAGCTAAAGACATAAAATAGGATACATGCCACAGGGACGGACCCGCGCGGCCTGGGGATGATGCAGCCTGAGGGACGCTCCTAGCTGAATGAACTTGGAAAGATGTCACCTGGTTATATTGGCGAAGGAGAGTTGGGGAGCTGAAGGTGCACGGAGAAGGGGTTGCTCCTCACGAGCCTCCGAAGCTCTGAGCCTCGGGAGACTCTGGGGGCTCAAGTGGTTCCTTGAGGATCGTCTCCATCTCCATCAGGACGGCATGGTGCCTGGCCTCCTGAGCCGCTAGGATGCGCCGCAAGTTGCGCTGGTAGGCAGACGATACTCTCGCAGGCCAAAGGACATGTGAACGTAGCTGTGCGGTGGGCCCTCGCAGCGTCCCACGCGCGAAGGCAAGAAAAGCTCCTGAGAAGCAGCCCTATTGAGCCCTAGAACGTCGATGCAAGCACGCACCCTGGCATCCTCGCCTGGATGGGAAGCTGCATCTCGTGAGCAGCGATCGCCGCGCATGGCCCTTGCGTCTTGTAATTCCTGGGTGGTCTTGGTGACGAACCCCTGAACGGTGGGCAATCCTTGCCCTGTGCCCTCCCGAGGGAAACGTGCCGCGAAGCACACCTCCAAGTGTTGCCCGAGCACCTCCCTAATGATGTGGGCGAGGTCTGAGGCCTTCCAGAAGAAAGCCCCCGAGCCCTGCCCAAGAAGGGCGCCGGGCGCGCCTTCCTATGCGATGGAGGGAGGCGCCCCTAGAGCGGGCGCTGATCCTGACGAGGCTCCGACTGCGACGCCACCCTCCTGAGGTCCTGCGCGGCACAGCTGCTTCTTCTTATTGGGGATGGCCTCAGGAGGGCCCTCACCCTTGCTATCGGGGTCATCGATTGCTGCAGCTTGGAAGGCACGCTCGAGGGAGCACACCGCATCTCTTTCTTCACATAGGACCGTGATGATCCCGCCGCTTCCCAGCATCTTGAGGAGATTGTAGCCATGATGGGTCACTGCCATGAACTTGGCCAGGGCTGGATAACCGAGGATGGCGTTGTACGGCAGGCAGATGTGTACGACGTCGAAGTTGATGAGCTTGGTGCGGTAGTTCTTGCATTCCCCGAAGGTGACAGGGAGGCGGACCTGCCCTATCGGTGTGGTGGAACCGTCGGTCACTCCTGAGAAAGGCTTGGTGGGCTGAACCTGGTCATACGGCACTTGGAGGCTGTCGAATGTGTTGACGGACATGACGTTGAGCCCTGCGCCGCCATCGATGAGGGTCTTGGTAACTTGCACGTTGGTGATGACTGGAGAGCAAAGCATCGGGAGGGCGCCAGCGGTAGTTGCACACTTGAGCTGGTCTGCCGAATTGAAAGTAATGGGGCACTGGGACCATCTGAGCGGGCGCATGGCTTCGAGCTTGGGAAGGACTGCATTCACTTCACGAGCAAACTGCTTGAAGATACGCTGCGAGGCTGGGGCCTGGGCTCCGCCCAAGATGCAGGTGATAGCACACGGTTCCTGGAAGCCCCCATCCCCATCGTCCTAATGGTGTTCGTCATTCTTTCTTGGCGGTGGTGGCAGCAGAGGGAGCCCGGTGTTTCCTTGAGGACGATCCTCACAAGGATGATCCTGCCAGCGGTCCTCACGAGGCCGGTCGCGCCACTCTTGGCACAGGCCACGGTCGTCCCAGCGTCCGACACCACGTGCTCCTCCTCAGTCATAGCCCCGGTCGCCGCGCTCTTGGCGTCGACCGAAGCGCCCTTCTCGAATGGCTCTGAGCTCCCAACACTCACTGGTGTTGTGGGTGTTCAGGTTGTGGAAGGCACAGAATAGACGGCTGCCCTTGGATGACTCTGGCTGGTCTCTGCCACGCTTGGTGTCTGGTTCCGCTGCGAGCATGGCTGCTCCCTTGCGCTTCACGTCCTTGGCCTTGGCTTTCTTTTCCTCTGGGTCCACAGCAAGGAGCTCGAGGTGGGAGAGGCGCCCCTCCTCAGCTCTAGCACACTTGGTCACGATGTTGAACAACTCCAGGGTCGTGCACAGCTCTTCATGGATGGCGAGCTCCTCCTTCATCTTGACATCGCGGACGCCATCAGAGAACGCAGAGATCATGGCCTCATCAGTCACCTTGGGGATCTTGATCCGTGTGCTTTTGAAGCGCTGAATGTACTTTTGCAGGGTCTCTCCTAGTTGTTGCTTGATGCCGCGCAGGTCGCCCATGACCGGGGGGCGGTCGCGAGTACCCTGGAAGTTGGCGATGAAGAGGGTGCGCATTTCGTCCCAGGAGGAAATTGAGCCTGGAGGCAGGTTCAGGATCCAGGAGCGGGCGCCTTCCTTGAGAGCCATGGAAAACTAGTTCGCCATGACTTTCTCGTCACCGTCGGCCGCTTCGATGCTCAGCTCGTAGAGCTGCAAGAACTCCTCGAGGTCGGGGGTGCCATCGTAGCGAGGAGGCAGATCCGACTTAAACTTGCCCGGTCAGGCGATGCTACGCAGCTCGGTGGTGAAGGCGTGGCAGCCAGCTGTGGTCACCGGGACCCACTTTGGGGGTGGAGCTTGGTCTTGATGGGGTCCGCGCCCTGCCGCTATGGGTGGCGTGTGATCTTGCCGCTGCAGCCGGTCCCGGCGCGGTGGTGCGAGGAGCGGCGGAGCATTTTCTTGCGGTCGAGGGACCTCTTGACAGCTTCTTTCTTCATGCGCGGGCGCGAGACGCGGCGGGTTGCGTCGCGGAGCCACGCGTCTTGGCACCAGGGCACCGTCTTGGGGCTAAGTTGGTGGAGGCGCCCCGTGAGCTACATCGCTCGTAGCTGGCAGAGGGCGAGGCGGAGGGAGGGACAACACAGGAGAGCCCCCTGTGGCGCAGACAAGCTCGACGATGCGGTCGAGCCAGTCCTCGTCGAGGTCGTCGACCGGTCGGTAGCGCAGGAGCTCGTGCGCCATGAGGAGCGGGGCCCGTGCGTCCATGGGAGGACGACGTGCATGGGAAGAAGAACCGGCCGGGGTCAGCGATGGAGTGGCGGTGCGGCCGTCCCGCCGCACCAAGGGGTGCAGCAAGGATGCTTGCTTCTCATTCCCCGCCAGGCCGGTGGTGGCGTTGGCGGCAGGCGACGGGGAACAATGAGGTGGCCCGCAGATGGGAGCCGTCTGAGCAACATGGGCGGCGAGGGCAGCCCGGCGCTCGGCACGAGCGCGGCGCGCGTCTGCCATGGAGACGACGAAGCAACGGAGCGTGGAACGATGGAAAGAAGCTTCGGCGCACCCCTACCTGGCGTGCCAAATGTTGGATCACGGATTCTGGCAAACCCTTGAGGTTCGAACATTGGGGTGCGTGCGAAGGTTTTCTCCCTATCGATCCACACCATAGCTCTCTAAGATCTTACGGACGATCTCAACGAACTCACAACACAGAAAGACACAAGATTTATATTGGTTCGGGCCACCATTGTGGTGCAATACCCTACTCCAGTGTGGTGGTGGTGGATTGCCTCTTGGGCTGATGATGAACAGTACAGGGGGAAGAACAGCCTCTTGAGGTTGAGGCGTTCTTGTGCTTGGTGAACTTGTGTGGGTGAGATGATCTTGGATCCGCTCTCGACTCATGATAAGGTCGATCCTCTCTCTGTGGTGGCTAGTTCTACTTATATAGGCCCTGGTCCTCTCCACAAATATTGAGCGGGAAGGAAGCCAACAACGGCCAATTCGAAAGGGGACAGTTAGTACAAGTTATCCTGACAAAAGGTGGTCTTCGCCTGCCAAAGGTTCCGGTGATGACGCCGTCTTGGGCTCCATGGTGACCTCTGTCCTGCCGTCCTTCTTGTCTTGGTCTCGTTGCACCAATATGGAAACCTTTGCTTGATGCCTCGGTACTCCGTGCATGTGCTTGCCCCCTTGGCAGCAAAGGGGAAACAAGGACACTGCGCGATGGCGCCCGCCTAGTCTCGATTGTCATGGCTCATGTCATGAGGATCTCGCGAGGTTTTCCTTGCCTTGATCTCTCTGCCCCTCGTGAGCCTGCCTGGCGAGGCCGCTCCGGAGGAGGTCTTGCGTCGTCCGCCTCGCGAGGCTTGGCCCCTGGCGAGGGTCTTGAATGCCTTGTCGATGAAGGTGCGTTGTACAGACCTGCCATCCCAGCCACGCTGTGGGCCGCAGGCAGGCAAGTCTGGGGACCCCCGTTCCCAGAACGCCGACAACTAGTAACCAGCCAGTGATAAACCAGACTGAAGCACCAGGAACAGGGGCGCCGGTTCAACCGCGCACAATGGATCCGCCTCATCAGGGTGATAACCCGCCGCAACATGCACCGACGCCGCATCATGTGCAGACACTGCCGGGTCATTACTCTAACCCCTTGGATAACATGGTCGCGGCCGCTTCACGTTTGGCGGCTCTCCCAGTCGAAGGCGAGTCCCCAGTAGCGGTTGAGACGTGACGGGCTAGAGAGCTCCTTCAGACAGCCTTGGCTCAGCAGCAGGTTTATTCATACATCTGTGAGAGGATTCATTCCACCCTCCATCCGAGCCGGAGTTACAGCAGACATATTGATGAGCCAGCCGTGTCCAGCAGTGCACGGAATCATAATCCGCCTCATGGCCATAACCCGGTAGGCGGTGGTGCCGGTGCTCATAACGTGGTGGACCAAGGGAGAGCACGTCGAGAGGTTGAGTTAGCGGCGCAGTACGCGGCCCGTCAGCCTTCTCCGGTTCATCCGACGGCTTCGGTCCAGACAGGAGTAACTTTCAGGTCTTTGGGTGTGCCGTATTTGACCCCGGCTTTGCGTAATGTACGGTTGCCCAGGGATTTCAAAGGTCCCCGTAAGGTACCCAACTACACGGCCGATTTACCTCCTGAATCATGGATTGAGAGTTATGAGATGGCGATGGAACCGTTGGATGTTGATGAGGCTACATGTGCTAAGTATTTTACCATGATGTTAGAAGGAACAACTCGTACTTGGTTGAAGGGACTACCGGCTAACTCCGTTGGGTCATGGGCCGAGTTAAAAGCCCGGTTTATCCAGAATTTCAAGGACACGTGTAAGCAGCCCATGTCAACTGTGGATTTGGCCTCATGTGTCCAGGAAGAAGGAGAATAAACAACCCATTGGGTGCGCCGGGTTTCAATGATACTGCACTCGTCAGACCAGATCAATGCCGATTCAGCAGTCTTGACGTTAGAGAAAAATTGCCATTTTACGCCCCTCAAACAGAAATTAGGGCGGCTCAAACGTCACTGCAATGACATGGGGACACTTTATGGCTTCTCTGGTTAAGTACGCTGACTCTGATAGTACCAAAGATCCTGAGTCTGATGATGACAAACCAGGAAAGGGAAAGAAGAGCAACAGCACCAAAGGGCAGCAGCATAACCGGGCGGCGAATCACGGAGGTAATGGTAAGCGCAAGGCTGATAGCAACCTGGATTTTGTGTCAAATACCAATACGGAGAATAACGGCCATGGACGTAAGGGCAGACCGCCCCCACAGACCGGAGGATCAGGCGTGAATCTTGAGCATATGTTGAATCAGCCCTGCCCGAAGCATGGTACACGTCAAAGACCGTCTACTCATCTTTGGAAGGATTGTTACATCATGAGGGAATTCAAGAATTCAAATATTTTTCAAAGTAACCATGGACCGGGAGGCAGTCCAGGATCCAGTTCACAGGGTCTGGGTTACGGTGGTGGCGGTTCAGGCTCCGGGTTCCAGGGTCATCAAGGTCATCAAGGTCATCAAGGCAATCAAGGAAATCAGGCCGGCTACCATCAACAATCCTGTGAGGGGAATCAGCAACAACAGTCTGCATATCAAAGTAACCCGAAACAATTAAATAGTGGACAGTATCATATCTTCACCATGAATTTGTGCAAGCGGGATCAGAAGCTTCATAAGAGGGCAGTGAACTCCGTTGAACCGGCAGTACCCCGTTACTTGCGCTGGTCTAAGCAGCCCATTATGTGGAGTCGAGAGGATCATCCACCGCGGGTTGATAATCCGGGTCATCTGGCATTAGTGGTTGCGCCTCAGGTTGGAGGGTATAAGTTCACCAAGGTTCTCATGGACGGAGGGAGCTGCATTAATATCCTTTATTATGACACCTTCCGTCGTATGGGTTTGACGGATAAAAATCTTAAACCGTTAAACACTGTTTCCATGGAGTGGTGGCTGGTAAGTCGGCGTATCCAGTTGGTAAGATAGCCCTGGAAGTTGCTTTTGGAGATGATCATGATTCTAGATCAAAGACGTTGACCTTTGAGGTGGTGAAAATCAAGATCCCTTATCATGCCCTGTTTGGACGACCGGCTTATGCTAAGTTTATGGCAAGACCCTGTTATGTTTATCTGCAGCTCAAGATGCCAGGTCATAAGGGGACCATCACGGTACATGGGAGCCGAAAGATAGCTTTGGAATGTGAAGAAGGTGATGCGGCTTATGCTGAGTCGGTTTGTGCAATAGAGGAGTTGAAGTTTTATAAGGACAATGTTGATCCGGCGGATATGACTTCTTTGAAAAAGCCAACTACAGAGCATGATCCGGCCTTGAAGTTTAAATCGGCTAAGGAAACCAAGTTAGTTGATTTTGTTCCTGGCGATTCATCCAAGCAGTTTAGCATCAGTGTTAATTTGGATCCGAAATAGGAAAGCGCGCTCATCGAGTTCATCCGTGAGAACCTGGACATCTTTGCATGGAAACCTTCTGACATGCCAGGTGTACCGAGGGATCTCACTGAGAGCACTCTTAATATTGATCCTAAGTTTAAACCGGTCAAGTAGTTTCTCCGCCACTTCAATGAAGAAAGACGTAAGGCTATTGGTGAGGAGGTAGCCCAGCTCCTGGCAGCTGGGTTTATCATTGAAGTGTTTCATCCTGAGTGGTTGGCTAACCCGGTGCTGGTACTTAAGAAGAATGGCACTTGGCGCATGTGTGTGGACTACACAGATTTAAACAAGGCTTGTCCGGCTGATCCTTTCGCCCTCCCTCATATTGATCAGATTATTGATGCTATGGCGGGTTGTGAGCATTTGAGTTTTCTGGATGCTTATTCTGGTTATCATCAGATCAAGATGGCAGTTAAGGACCAGGAGAAGACAACTTTTATAACTCCCTTTGGAGCCTTCTGCTATGTGTCTATGCCTTTTGGGCTCAAGACTGCCCAGGCGACTTATCAGCGTTGTGTGCAGAATTGTCTTCATACTCAGATTGGGCACAATGTTCAT
The DNA here is from genome assembly GCF_056163025.1 of Triticum urartu. NCBI lineage: Eukaryota > Viridiplantae > Streptophyta > Magnoliopsida > Poales > Poaceae > Triticum > Triticum urartu. The sequence goes on along the minus strand of NC_141879.1, from coordinate 409,245,851 downwards.
GCTTATGTGGATGATATTGTTGTGAAGTCCAGGAAAGAGGAGACGTTGAAAGATGATTTGAAGGAAACTTTTGATAATCTCCAAATTTATAAGATGATGCTTAATCTGGCAAAGTGTGCCTTTGGTGTACCGGCAGGCAAGCTCTTGGGTTTTTTGGTGTCTAACAGGGGTATTGAGGATAACCTGGAAAAGATTAAGGCAATTACTTTTCTGGCTAAACCGGCGTGTATCAATGATGTTTAACGTCTGGCGGGTCATATTGCAGCGTTGAGCCGGTTTATCAGCTAGTTGGGGGAGAAAGCTATCCCTCTATATCAGATGATGAAAATGACAGACAATTTTGTCTCGAGTCATGCTGCTGATGCAGCGTTTGAGGACTTGAAAAAGCAGTTAGCCGAGCCACATGTCCTTGCTGCTCCTATTGATAAAGAGCCATTGTTGCTATATGTGACTGCCAATGCCAGGGCTGTCAGTGTGGCTATTGTGGTAGAGCGAAAGGAGGCAAGCAAGGAATATCTGGTTCAACGGCCAGTTTATTATATTATCGAGGTTCTCACTGAGTCCAAGCAGAGATACCCACATTGGCAGAAGCTGGCGTATGGAGTTTTCATGGCGAGCCGGAAGCTCAAACAGTATTTTTAGGGTCATCCCATCACTGTGGTCAGTTCTGCTCCTTTGGGAGATATAATCCAAAACAGGGAAGCAACTGGCCGGGTTGCCAAGTGGGCCATTGAGCTTGGACCTCATGGGTTAAAGTATATGCCTCGTATGGCAATCAAGTCCCAGGCACTTGTGGATTTCATCAATGACTGGACAGAGTTGCAGACGCCGGAGGAAAAGCCAGATAACACATATTGGACTATTCACTTTGATGGGTCCAGGCAATTGGAGGGCTCGGGGGCTGGAGTTGTGCTAGCTTCCCCTCGAGGTGATAAATTTTGTTATGTTCTCCGCTTAATGTTTCCTTGCACTAACAATGCAGCTGAATATGAGGCCTTACTCCACGGTCTTCGAGTGCTAAGGAGATGAACTTAAGCCGGGTTAGGTGCTTTGGTGAATCGGATTTGGTAGCTCAACAAGTATCAGGTACTTGGGACTCCAAAGACCCACTCATGGCGGCTTATTGATGGGAGGTGGATGTTATTGTTGGTCACTTCAAGGGTTATCAGGTTGAGCATGTGGACCGGAGAAAGAATGAAGCGGCGGACACTTTAAGCCGGTTTGGTTCTCAACGTAAACCAGTGCCGCCCAATGTTTTTCTTGATGTCCTTCATAACCCATCGGTCAAGTTACCCACAGAGGAGGATTTGGCTACCCTTGACCCAGAGGCTCAGTTGGTGGCAGCTCTTCATGTTATCCCTGATTGGACAGTTCCCTGTTTGACGTATATGACCCGGGGCGAGTTACCTGAGGATGAAGTTTTGGCCAGGCAGATAATCCGGCGGTCCAAGTAAATGACTATTGTCAATGGAGAGTTGCATGATTGCAGCGTTAGAGGGCCGTTTCAGCATTGCATGTCTCTGGAAGAAGGTTGTGAGATCCTACGTGTGATCCAAGAAGGGGACTATGGTCATCATGCCGGTTCAAAATCTCTGGTGGCCAAAGCTTTTCGTCACAGTTTTTACTGGCTAACGGCTCATGCTGATGCTGAGGACTTGGCCAGAAGGTGTGACAGTTGTCAAAAATTTGCACGTCGAGCTCATGTTCCCGCTAAGGAGTTAAGGATGATTCCAATTACTTGGCCATTTGCAGTCTGGGGACAGGATATGGTTGGGCCCTTTAGAAGATCCAAGGATAAGAAGACCCACCTTTTGGTGGTAGTTGATAAGTTTACTAAATGGGTAGAGGCAGAGCTACTGAGTAAGTGTGATGCAACAACGGTGGTTCAATTCATGAAGAAGGTGATTTTCCGCTTTGGCTTTCCACATAGCATTATAACTGACAATGGTACTAACCTTTCCAAGGGAGATATGGAAGATTTTTCTCAACGTGCGCATATCCAGCTTGATGTATCATCAGTGGCTCACCCCCAGTCTAATGGTCAAGCTGAGAGAGCCAATCAAGAGAATTTGAGAGTTCTCAAACCCCGGCTTATGGTTCCTTTATAGAGGATGCCGGGTTGTTGGGTCGAGGAGTTACCTTCCGTGTTATGGAGCATTAATACTACCCCCAACAGGTCTACGGGTTATACGCCTTTTTTCATGGTTTATGGAGCAGAGGCAGTTCTCCCTAGTGACATCCATCATGACTCACCCTGCGTGGCGGCTTATGTTGAAGCTGACAATGAAAAAGCACGTCAGGAAGCGCTTGACCTGTTAGATGAAGAGCGTGACATCGCAGCGGCTCGGTCAGCGATTTACCAGCAAGATCTGCGCCGCTACCACAGCCGTCGGGTTAAAACTAGAACTTTTCAAGAAGGCGATCTGGTACTCCGGCTCATCCAGGATCAGACTGATATGCACAAGTTATCCCCATCTTGGGAAGGACCGTTTGTGATCAGCAAGAATCTAAACAACGGATCATATTACCTTATCCATGTGTGAGACCACAAGGACTCACGCACGTCGGAGGAGGAGACCCGTCGGCCTTGGAATATCGCTCAACTTAGGCCATACTACGCTTGAGCCACAGGCTCTCCTTATGTACATATTTAGACAATGTATATATTATGATTGATATAATAAACCGGCATCCTGGCTAAAGCGGGGCCTCTATCGTTCTTTCAAATGAGTTTTTGATCTGGCTATCAAGCCCATATCATAAGAGCACAGCTCTGGTTACTTCGATAATCCAGCTATCAAGCCCATATCATAAGAGATCAGCTCTGGTTACTTCGGTAATCTGGCTATCAAGCCCATATCATAAGAGCACAGCTCTTGTTACCTCGGTAATCCGGCTATCAAGCCCATACATAAGAGCACAACTCTGGTTACCTTGGTAATCCGGCTATCAAGCTAATATTATAACTTCATATGAGCATACCTCTTGTGTATTTGAGGCTTAATGCCCGGATTAAAGGGACCAAAGAGAGTCTGTTGCACAGCACAGCTCAAACATATGTACCCCTTGGGCACAGGCCACATAATCACTTGGGGGCTTGATCGTATTCGAATCATAGTTACACCTCTTGATTGGCGTAAGGCCACCAGGGAAATCACTTGGGGGCTTGGTCGTATTCGAACCATAGCTACACCTCTTGATAGGAGTAAGGCCACCAGGGAAATCACTTGGGGGCTTGGTCGTATTCGAACCATAGCTACACCTCTTGATAGGCATAAGGCCACCAGGGAAATCATTTGGGGGCTTTGGTCGTATCCGAACCATAGCTTAAACCCTCTTGATCAGCGCAACACCACAATTGTCACTATTTAAATCTTTCTTGATTTTTTTGGTTCATAATGCTTTATGAGTATCATTTATCTATGTTTATTAGCCCGGCCTGACCTTTGACTATAACTCACCAGCAAGCAGAAACTACTGTCCAGTGTTTATTGATCCAGCCTGGGCCCGTTCATAAACCGGCAAACAGATGATGATTACCAGTATTAAAGTTATGGGTTATCACCCGTATTATACTGGCTTGCTAAACCAGCAGTGTGATAAAATATCACAGGTATAGTATATCTTGCATTATATATGGCTATTTTTATGCCTAGCCATGGTTATAAGCTATGTTGTTGGGCAAGATAACCCATCTAGCGGTACACCGCTAGGACATTTTTTATTAATTGCAGGAGCAGATTCCATGGTGCTAAAGTATCATAAGCAGACATAGCATATATTAACATGGCGGATTAACATTGTCATGCAAAGGAAATATGCATGATGGCGTTTAAACTAGCCTATTACAAGGCGGTTCGATGCCCATAAGAACAAATGTTTCAAACAAATCTTGCAGATAGAAGAAGCTAAAGCGGCTGCTGGTTTGTGAATCTTGATCAGGCTGGCTTGAAGGTTGTGGGTCATCCTACGCCGGTTCACCCTCCTCTTCTCTACCCAGTTGCTGGAAGTCATTATGTGACTAATTTATCCTAGTTAAGGCTCTGAATACAGCTTCATCGCTTATAAGTGAGGAGGGGTCAACATCAGGAGCATAAGTATGCTTATGGATTGGTGGAATAAGATCCAGATTGTTGCAACTTGGCGGATTAACCTTGTTGTTGTTGTCATCGTAAATAGCCTGATAATGTGACAGATCAGTTTCTTCAGCCAATTTGCTAGCCAGTGGATGCATCTCCCTTGTGAAAGCTCTGAGGTCATCATTATCAAAGTCTGACCCATCCTCTTTTATGCTAGGATAGCCCTTTCCAAGATCGGTCGGATCAAGATCAGAGATCCAGGCTTTGGCTCGCGTCAATGCGGTAAGAGCACCCGCCCTCGCAGCCGATTTATTCAGCTCCTCAATCCGGGAAGGCATCACAGCTAGCCTTACCAATGTATCCTTGATCAAAGTTGGGGGCGGTTTATTATGAGAAGCTGTGCAGATAACCCATTGAACGCTGGTATATAGCTGTTCTATAAAGGTATAGGCAGCTTTCAGACTTTGACGCATGTCGGAACCTAGATGAGCAACATGACTCCCTGCATTGACAAGATTGGTAAACCGGCAGTCTATTTGATAACACATGTTTATGGTTTGTGAAGATGATTACTCACCAAAGACAGAAGTAGTCATGGAATTTATCTGCCGCTTTAAGCCAGTTAATTCTTCCGCGACCGTATTAAGGGCCGCTTCAGCATCTTCAGCCCTTTTCAGCAGAGTGGCTTTCTCTGTATCCCAGCCTACCTGCTCACTCTTAAAGTTCTCCTTCAGCTTTTCCATAGCTGCTAAAGCGTTGGTTAGCTCTTCTTTGGCCTTGGAAGTCTTGGCTTGTTGAGTTTTGATGTTCTCTTGAAGGTCGGCGACTTGGGTTTCCTTTTTGCTAAGTTCAGCCTGCAAAAGGTGTGCAATTTGTCAGTTGGTAGTATACATTTGAAGTCCCAAGCACATGAGAAGTCATACACTTGGCACTTGGGGGCTAATGGCTATTGCTTCTTCTCCAGAATTATTACAAAGTCCCAAGCACATGACAAGTCATATACTTGGCACTTGGGGACTAATGCATATTTCCTCAAGTTAAAGGCTATGGAGTTTGTTGCCATCAATCAGTTTGGTGGTTCATCGGTTTACACAGATTTGTACATGAATGTTGAGTTTGATAATAAAAAGACCCGATTCACCTTGAAAAGATAAACCGGTCCTTAGGGGCTACACAAGAAAAGTTGAAATATTTTCTACAAATTCCCGATTCATATCAGTACTATAAACCGGCCCTTGGGGACTACTGGAGCTGGTAGCCTAAACTGGTTATAAGAGAAGAGTAACTATGCAGAAATCAGCAGTGTTTACCTCGTATTGCTCCTTCATCATGTTCAATAACCCGGCTTCATAATCAGGGCTGGTGTATAGCCGGTTTAAAAACCCAGTGTGGATATCTTGGGCACTGAGATGAGCATAACTCTCTAGTTCCACTTTCCACTTACCCTTATCTATAGAAGAAAATTCTTCCTTGGCACAATGTTTTGACAGAGCAGTGGGGGTGCCTGGGGCCGTATAGCTGACGACAGTAACTACAACATCATCTGTTTTATCATCGACAACTTTGGTTGGGGTTGGCAGTTTATCGTCGTGAGTCACCGGATCAATTTCCACTTGCTCAACAAAAGTGTCATGATCTTGTGCTGGCGGATCATCAAGGATAGCATCAATATTCAGTTCAGACGGTTCTGGAGTTTTTTCCGGTTCAGCTATCGTGTCATCATCAGCCGGTTTATTCAACTTGGCTTTTTTGTTGGGCTTGGCTTTGGCTCTAAAGTGAATTTATATAAAGGTTAGTTTATTAAGCAAAGTGCAAGGTATAAAGGGTTAGTTTTGCTATGCTCACCCCGCAACAGTTTTAAGGGGGTGGAAGCTATGTCCCTGTTCACTCGCCAGACGATGAATGAGATGTTCCCTGATAGTTTGAGTCAGAGGGATTAAGAGGTTGCCGAAAATAACCTGCCTTGGGATAAGATGGGTCAGGATAGGTGAAACCTCTAGGCGGCGTTTACGAACCGACATGTTTGGTAAACCGGACGAAGTAACCACCTGGCCACTATGCTGGGTTGTGCGGCGAGCTTCATAGGACTATTTCTTCAAAAGAAATTTGGATCCAGATAAGCTAGAGGGTGTCCAAATTTTACTTTCCGGTTTGCTTGACGGGTTTTCTGTGTTGGCAGAGGATCTAAACCAGAGGAAAGAATAATTACCTCTACATCATCAACCCGGCTAGCCTCAGCGTCATCTTGATAATGGTCATTGTTAATGAGGTGTATGAAAAAATGATCCAAGAGAGTCAAGTTCTACCTCTGATTTCGGGTTATCAAGATCCTCGTCGATGTTCATCTCGGCGGACTCGGCAGTTTTCTTATTGTCTGGCCTTTTGGTGACCTTTGTCTTGGGGCGAGGCATCTTGGCCGGTTTATCCTGAGCTTTCTTCTTCCAGAATGGATCATCACCCTGTTAAAAGAGTGACAAAGGTTATAAGGAAGGGTTAAGAATATCAAGTTAAAACAGGGGTTATGCAATTCTTATAGCTGGCGGTCTATTTGAATCATGGAAGGGACTAAGCCCTGTTTTGCTGCAGACAGCCACCGCTTCATCCAGTATCTTTTTGACAGCTTCAGTGATTTTAGCATCAGTTAACTGAATGTCAGTGTGCCATTGAGGTTCTTTCAAATCCCCTATGTACTCGCACATGAAACCGGGGCAGCGGCTTAAAGGCAAAATACCCTAAGATATCCAGCAACGAACAAAGTCAATGCCTGTTAACCCATTAGCCACAAATGCTCTGAGCTTTGGAAGCTGTGGTGCATATTTAGCCCGTTCTTTTGCAGTCATCCTTTGAGGAAATGTATGTGTATTGGTAAGACGGCAGCACGATAACCCGACAAAGGATTCTCATCATCTGGAGACGTATCTTTGCAATAGAACCAAGTCTGGTTCCAATCCTTGGTGTGGTTGTGATGCTTGGCGTGAGGCAAGCTCACATCTTTTCTTTTCTGAATTGACACTCTTCCCAGTTCAGTATTGCGCCCATCTCTGAATTCAATACGGCGGTTTAAATAGAAAAAGTCTCTGAATAGTTCAATGGTGGGTTCTTCTTGCAGGTAAGCCTCGCAAAACAATTGAAAATTACAAATATTGGACACGGAGTTAGGTCCAATATCTTGAGGGTGGAGTTGGAAGCTAGCAAGCACATCACGGAATTTTTTTGATCCGGGAGGTTTAAAACTGCGGCTCAGATGATCAACAAGCACAACTACTTCGCCATCGTTGGGCGTAGGAGGATTTTCTCGACCGGGGGCTCTCTAATGGATTGCACTCTGTTTGGGTAAAGCGCCAGTTGCAACACATCCATTCAGATCTTCTTCCGTAATCTGGGACGGAACCCAGCTGCAAGCATAAAAAGACTTGGCCATTTCTTTGACAACCTGAAGAAGGTTTGTGTTGGTTTAAGATTCATGGTTGACAAGCATAAAGCGTTGCAGGTTAAGAGATGGAAAGTGTTAAAGCATGCAAAATTATTAAACCAAGTATTGGTGTTGTGAGAAGTACAATGATGAGCGATTGGCGGTTTAAAGAAGGGACTAATGGTATCTGGCGGGTTATCATTTTCTAAAGTTAAACCGCCCATATTGATATTGAAGGTACAGATCTGAGATAACGAAGTGATGGAAAAACAAGTTTCACAAATTGGCACTATAATTTTGGATCTACCACGGGTCAGAAAATGAAACTTTATTCAGACCAAATATGGTTAGCGAAGCAGTTGATAAAGGTTCAGACTAGAGTTTCTACTTAAACGAGATGCATTGATTAAAAAAGGACTATGGCCATCACTATACAGGTTGAATATCGAGGTTTGAATCAAAGGGCCACCACGCAGTGGTGAACACTAACGAACACCGATGAACGCTCAAACCCTAAAAGCAGATCTACGATGGAGGAAAGGAAATCTTACTGGTGCTGAGGGAACAGTGGAGAGGCGCCGCGATTTTCTGGTACGTTCAGGGTGACGTAGCGGCCAAGGTCGAAGCAGAGGCAAAGTCTGACGGCGGCGTCGGAGTCGAAGCACTGGGGCGACACGAGGAAGACGATGGGACAAATAGGCACGAGGGGAAAAATGAAAATGACCCCCAGCCCTATTTATAAGGTGAATGGATAAGTGGCAGCCGCAAGAATCGAGGAGGTTGAAAAACGGATCTATACATATGCAGACGCCTCAATTTTTCGAGGTTCCTCAAAGGAGATACATTAAAAGATTTGGGTTCTATGTAAAGTTAATAGCGGATGACGTCACGGCACATTACCATGGTCTTGGAAGATGACGTCACGGCAGTTTACAAGATTTTTGTGAAGATATTGAAGAAGGAGTTTTTCTAAGTGCTAAAGATTGACATGAAGAAGTTCAAATCAATCTGGGGCCTAATGTTGGGGATATAACTATAGAGTATAAACCACCCAGGAAGGGCCGGATTATACTCATAGTGAGTTTTTCCTATCATAGCCCACGAGGACAAGGAGTACGACGCTTTACGAAGGGGAGTTAATAAGAGGGCCCAAGGCCCAAAGGCGGATTATGACCCATAGATATAAACCGCAGTAAGATGTATAACTTGTGTTGTAAGATAAGAAAAGGTAGAAACCGAGCCGGACATGTTTATAAGCCGGTCGGGACTCTATAAACTGCCGGGCGTCAACCTGTGTATATAAATGGACGACCCGGTGACAGTTTAGGGACAAGAAAGAAGAGATCGAGAGTCGGGTCAAGCGTATCCGCTCCCCGTTCATCGAAACCCTAGCAATACCAACTACAAACTGGACTAGGCTTTTACCTTCATTGTAAGGGTTCGAACCAGTATAAACTCCCGTGTCCTTTGTCATGTTTAACCCCTCTAAGCTAACCTCAATGCGATGGCCTCACGACTAAGTCCTCACACTAGGTCATCTGCCGTGACGTTTCCATGACAGATAGTAAATGTAAATTCTCTCTATAGATTTGATGAAGGTGATATTCCTTGTAATAAGTATGCTAGCCAATGCTTGGATGAGTTTGATAATTTTATTGTTAAACAAGAAAACTTCAATGCTAATGTTGGGATACAATTGAAACACAATGCTTATATGATTGAATACTTGAGTGATTATATGTCTAGAGTTAAAGGTGAGCTTAAACTTATTAGTAAACATGCTTCTATGGTTACCACTCAAGTAGAACAAGTACTTAAATCTCAGAATGATTTGCTCAATGAATTAAATAATAATAAAATTATAATGTTGTTAGAGTTATGACTAGAGGGGGTAAAATGACTCAGGAACCTTTGTATCCTGAGGGCCACCCTAAGAAAATTGAGAAAGATTCTCAGAGAACTAACATTGATGCACCTAGTTCTTCTAAGAAGAAGAAAAAGAAAAATGATAGGACTTTGCATGCTTCTAGTGAACTTGTTGTTGACACTCCTGAGAATCCCAATGATATTTCTATTTCTGATGCTGAAACACAATTTGGTAATGAACATGAGCCTAGTGATAATATTAATGATGATGTTCATATTAATGCTCAACCTAGCAATGACAATGATGTAGAGATTGAACCTGCTATTGATCTTGATAACCCACAATCAAAGAATCAATGTTATGATAAGAGAGACTTTGTTACTAGGAAGCACGGTAAAGAAAGAGAACCATGGGTTCAGAAACCCATGCATTTTCCTCCTAAACCATCCAAGAAAAAGGATGATGAGGATTTGACTGATATGCTTAAAATGAATCCTTATGCTAAGTACATTAAAGATATTGTCACAAATCAATGAAAGATATCGGAAGCTAAAATTTCCACCATGCTTCCTAATTATACTTTTAAGGGTGGAATACCTAAGAAACTAGGAGATCCAGGAGTACCAACTAACCATGCTCCATTAAAAGAAACTATGTTAAAACTGCTTTATGTGATCTTGGAGCCGGTGTTAGTGTTATGCCTCTCTCTTTATATCGTAGACTTGATTTGAATAAGTTGACACCTATTGAAATATCTTTGCAAATGGCTGATGAATCAACTGCTATACCTGTCGATATTTGTGAGGATGTGCCTGTTGTGGTTGCAAACGTTACTATTTTAACGGACTTTGTTATTCTTGATATTCCCGAGGACGATATTATGTCGATTATCCTTGGTAGACCCTTTTTGAATACTATTGGGGCTATTATTGATTGCAACAAAGGCAATGTCACTTTTCATGTTAATGGTAATGAACATACGGTACACTTTCCAAGGAAACAACCTCAAGTCCACAGTATTAATTCCATTGGAAAAACTTTAACAATTACTATTGGAGGTTTTGAATTCCCTCTTCCTACCGTCAGGAAGAAATATGATATTCTTATTGTTGGGGACATGCATATCCCCGTTGAGGTAACTTAGTGTTATTCAAAAATTCTCCGGTTTCATGTTATTCAAAAAGAGTTTGTTAACAAGACTTGATGAACCTTGTTAGTGGATTCCTTTTGTTGAGCATGAGATGGATGAAGTTAGGAAGCACAACTCTCTGTATCCTTCTTTTACTTTCTGTTATTTAGATTAAATAAAGCAAAAATAGTATTTTCTGTTTGTTTTTTTGAATTATCCTTGCAATAAAAAATACCCCGAAAATAAAAGTTCTCCAAATGTCCTGAAAATTTAATATGATTTTTTCTAGAATATTTAAGAATTATTGGCACTGAGAACACACCAGGGGGACCACCACCTGGCCACGAGGGTCCAGGGCGCGCCCACCCCCCTGGAGCGCGCCCCCTGCCTCGTGGATCCCACGTGGGCCCCCTCCACTTATTCTTGCACCCACACACTTCGTCTTCCTCCAGAAAAAATCCTCCACCAGCTCAAACCCGAGTTCTAGCTCATCTTGCTTCCATTTTCATTCTCCTTGCTCAAAGCTCCATTCACAAAACTGCTTTGAGGGATTGTTCTTCGGTATGTGACTCCTCCAATGGTCCAATTAGTTTTTGTTCTAGTGCTTTATTTATTGCCAATTTTTGCTGCTTGGGTGACCCTGTTCTTGAGCTTGCATCTCAAATTTATGTGGTCAAAAGTATTTTTCTTACATGATATGGCCTCTAGGCACTTGTGGGAGTAGTTGCTATCAATCTTGTTGAGTTTGGTTTACTTTTATTTTGAGTTACTAAAAAATTTTGAAATTTTTCAGAGGAAGAACTATGTTTTGGAAAAAGTACCAAGGTGGTAACTCAAGAAAGCAGGCACCTAGGCTCGCGATACGTGAGCCGGACTATGAACTACCAAGAGAAGCTCAAGTGTGGCCTTGTGAATGGTCGGCAAAAGATTTTATGGTCTGTGCAGGCATCAAGGAAGAATTTGACGTGTATGTGCGTAACGCTGATCTTGAGGGCTTCGTGTCAGATAAGTGCCGGCAATACCTCTATCTAACTGATTCCTTTGTGACAAGGTTTAAATTTACATCATCACGCAATTGTCACACTGTTTTATTTGATCTTTATGATAAATCATATACCATGGACCTAGAAGATTTTAATACTGCTTGTAAACTCCCGCACTGGGCAATGTTAGTCAACCTCGCAAATCTGAATATAATGACTTTCTTGCTAGTATTACTGTGGGGGAATCTAGGGAAATCACACAAGCTACCATAGGGAGCATTCATTTTACTTCCATACATTATTTTGCTCTCTTCGTGGGTAGATGCATTAACGGTAAAGATGAGGCTTGTCACATGTGCGTTCCGGATCTTAGTGTCCTCAAGAGTGCGATATTGGGTGATAAACAATATAACTTGGGGGCTATCGTTGCACGAAGGTGTAACATCGCAATTTTCAATTTGGATGTTTACAATAGATCATTCATATGCATCCATGATTTATGCATTTTTGCCCCATTTGTTTTATTTGATTTTTGATCCAAGGAACTTTGAGGAACTCAAGGACCAAAAGAGAGAGTTGGAAGTTTCCCTAAAAACCAATTTTGAATTTTTTTCGAAGTTGGGAGTTTGGATCAAATTTGACTTCACCAAAATTCATTTCCATCATTTCAAAAATAAATAAAGAGAGAAGATAAAAGGACTTCTTCAAAAACAGAAAAGAAATATGGGAAATTGAATTTGGAATCAAAATTTATTTGTTGGGATTTTTTTGCACTTTGTTTTATTAGTTTAGCAAAAATGTTTTTTTAACTTGCATTTTAGGACAAATAAATGTTCACTAGGTCATATATAAGACCATATAACTATGTGAATTTTCTGGAAAATTTTAAACTTATATTTATTTGTTTTTGGTGTCATTGTGTTTCTGTAAAAAAACGTGCAGCCAAGGCCCATGGAAGGCCCAGCCTTCCTAACGACCCAACCTGGTCATCTTCTTCCTTACCTCGTTCGTTCATAGAGAGCACGTACGCAGCACTCCCACCCAACGCCCCACCCCCTCCCCTCCTCTCCCTCGCTACAAAACCGCTCTGAATCGATTCCCCTCGCCTCCCTCTATCTTTTCCCCTTCACTGGTGCGCCTTAATTCCCCCTCTAATGGCCATTAGAAGCCCAAGTAACAGCCACCATTAACATCATAAAGTTGGCAACGCTCAGCTCATCTCCAGACCTCCCCAAGCCCTATATAAAGCACCCCTGGGAGCCCATCTCACCCCTCGTCCGAAGCCCTCTCCTTCTGGAGTTTTTCCCTCGCTCTAACCTCTCCAATTGCTTGCCGGAGTTCGTGTATTCTGGCGACCTCATCGCGTGTATAGGGAATATTCTACAACCACAAGTTGTTCAAGTGGTTCACCTCATCATCCTCTACACCGTCCCGCACGCATCCTTCGCCAAAGCACACCAGAGCCGCATTCTTCCTCGTCTCCGGTGACAAGTCCGGTGAGCACCCAGCCAACCAATCAGAAAGTGCCACTTGGCATCTGGCCGAATTTATTTCTCTTTTTCCAGTATTTTTCCAATCTCAGATTCTATATCAATTCTTCTTTGTAGTATATCTTTTAATCTATAGATCCGATTTTGTTGATTCTTTTTCCTACTAGTTCATAGAAATCCCATCTATCCAGAGAACCAAACGAAAAATATTTTTGAAAATTTTAAAATTTGAATTCAAACAGATCTGTATTCAAACTTTCTTTAGGGCGTAACTCGAGTTTCGTAACTCCGTTTTAGGTGATTCTTTTTGAAAATCGAAGCTAGTGACTTGTACTTTATGTTAAAACCAAAACCATTTATTTTTGTTGCTGTAAAAATTACGTTCTGTACAGAAACTTTATTTGGTTGTTTTTGGAGTTTTTCGAAGTCTTTTATTTGTTTTCTTTTTGGATCTTTGCTTGTATGCTTATGTATGTTATTGCTTGCTTACGCTAGATAATCCGGAGTGCGAGGCTTGCTACCACGAATCCTTAGAGTTCAACGATCGTCAGCAAGGCAAGTTAACACTTTGATCATAATTTTCAATACCCAGTTTTTACTATGCATTAGTTTCACCCTCAAAGATTGCATGAATAGGATTGGGAACATGTGGTTATGCTATGTAGTTCATGTGGTTGGAACCTATGACCTTTGATCACCCCGGGAATATTCGTTATATCATATATTGCTTAGCCATGCTCGTAGACGGGGATTGGTATGTGTGATCCATGCAAGTTGCGAGAGTTAATAATTTTGGGATAACCTAAGGTGGCAACTTTAATACACATCTGGGTGGATTGGTTGGGGCACCTGGAGAAACCAGTGCTTGCCCAAGGGGATTCCTGGAGTACCCGTGTGATTACCCTAGGTCCGCCACCCAGGCTCAAAGGGATCATAAGATATTTCATGCCTAGAAACTTTCGTGTGCAGCCACAAGCCATTATGGGCTTTGGCATAGTTGAGTAAGTTGTGTGACCTCTTTTCGTGGTAGACTAGCTGATGTAGGGGAAAGTAGGTGTACCGGTCTACCCAGGGTTTGGAGGAAATACTTCAAAAAGGCTATGTCTCGATCTTCCGATCATGGAGGTGGTCGAGTCTTGTGGGGAAAAGTGCGCAAACCTCTACAGAGTGTACAAACTAATCATGATTAGTCGTGTCCCCGGTTACGGACATCTTGAGTATCTAGAAGTGAATTATTGGTTGATCTCATCACTCTATTTAATGAAATTATTGGGTTACTAATAACTTGGGATTTTTTTGGATTGAGTTGGAGGAACCTTCTCAATAATGGCATTTTAATTTAGTATTAAATAAAAAATTATTCCTTTTTTTGTAGGGTAAAATTGGCTTTATGTAAAAATTAAACTTAGAGCCTCCACCAGCTAAATTTGCATATAGAGATAGTCTTTTCATTTATTATTATTCTACGGTGTGAAATTGCCAGCATATTCCATGTGCTGACCTACATGGCTGCAACGTCTCATGTTGCAGACTTTTCCGACGAGGATTAAAGGTGCGATAGGTCGTTATTCTGCACTCAGTTTGCCGTGGAGTTGGATGGACTCATTTACCTTTGAATCTTCCGCAGTTATTTTTATTTAGATGGCCTTTGGCCATATTTTTGTAATAAATACTCTTTTGAGGATCTCGATGTAATAAAGTGTGATTGAACTCTGTTATAATTCCACGAGTACTGTGTTGTTAGCATACCGATCCAGGGATGACACTTAAGCACAGAGACTTCGATCCATTTTGGGTCGGGTCGCTACAAGATGGTATCAGAGCACACACTGACTGTAGGACGCGACCACTAGGAAATGGAAAGCCATAGGAAGAAAACTTTATTTTACGACTTCCTTAAATATCCGTTGGTCTATACTCTTCTCTATTCATTTCTATCTCTTCTCCACTTCAATAAAATAGTTGTTGAACCCCATCACCAAGTTGCTCAGCCTGATGAGACCATGACCTATGAAGGCATCATTGACGAAGAAGAAGAAGCTAGAGTTGACATTGATTTGAGGAGATTTAGTTCAGACCACCACTACCAAGTTGAGTCCAACGAATGATTGCGGTAGTATGAAGAGATCATATCTCTTGTGGACATGATCTTATCTGTAGGTTTTGCTTGTGTGATGTGATCTGTGTGAATTGCTTGATTTGGAGTTTTCCTGCTATCATAAACATATGGGTAGTGATTTCTCTCTTTAGGCCCTTATTCTATTCTAATTTCTCATCCACTCTAAACCATACCGGATACCCGCAAATGATCTAGAGGAAATTAAGAAGCAGATTAAGGAATTGTTGGGGAAAGGTTATATTTGACCGAGTTCATCAGCTTGGGGAGCCTCAGTGCTTCTAGTTGAGAAGAAGGATGGATCCTTGAGAATGGTGGTAGATTATCATGCGCTGAATGAGGTAACGATCAAGAACAAGTACCCTCTGCCAATGATCAATGATTTTTTTGACCAGCTACAAGGAGCAAAAGTTTTCCTAAGATCGATCTTCGATCAGGATATCATTAGCTGAAGATTCGAGAATAGGATATACCCAACACAGCCTTTACCACGAGATATGGGCTTTATGAGTACACAGACATGTCTTTTGGTTTGACAAATGCCCCTGCCTATTTCATGAGTATGATGAATAAGGTATTCATGGAGTTCTTGGATCAGTTTTTTGTGGTATTCATTGATGACATATTGATTTACTCGAAGAATGAAGAAGAACACAAGGAACATTTGCGCTTGGTTCTTGAGAAGCTCAGGGAACATCAGTTATACGCAAAGTTCTGCAAGTGCGAATTCTGGTTGAAGGAAGTTGGATTTCTCGGACATGTTATATCAGGAGAAGGAATAGCAGTACACCCCTCAAAGGTTGAAGCCGTCACTGAATGGAAGGCACCCACCTCAATCGGAGAGATTCGCAGTTTTCTTGCACTCACAGGATATTACCGGAGATTTATTGAGAATTTCTCCAAGATCACGAAGCCCATGACAGAATTATTGAGGAAAGACACCAAGTTTAATTGGACCGAGGAATGTCAGGCTAGTTTCCAGGAGCTGAAGAAACGTTTGGTCACAGCCCCAGTGCTAATTCTTCCGAATATACGCAAGGATTTCCAAGTATATTGCGATGCTTCTTGTCAGGGACTTGGAGGTGTTCTTACGCAAGAAGGAAGAGTTGTTTCATATGCCTCACGTCAGCTTCGACCTCATGAGCGGAATTATGCCACACATGATTTGGAGTTAGCAGCCGTAGTGCACGCACTCAAGACCTGGAGACATTTTCTTATCGGAAATCGTTGTGATGTTTACACGGATCATAAGAGTTTGAAATACATCTTCACGCAGAAGGAGTTGAACCTCAGGCAAAGAAAATGGTTGGAGCTCATAAAGGATTATGACATGAAATTGCACTATCACCCAGGAAAGGCCAATGTTGTGGTAGATGCATTGAGCCGCAAGAGCTATGTTAATACCCTCACAGCAGGAGGATTGCCACAGGAGTTAATTGATGATCTCAGAGATCTTCGATTGGAGATAGTACCACAAGGTTTTGTTGCCTCAATGGATATTCAATCTACTCTGTTGGGAAAGATCCGAGAAGCCCAGAAGTTAGATAAAGGTATTGCGGAGATAAAGGGAAGGATGAACATGTCACACCCTAGCTAGTTCAAGCATTAGAGTGTGCATCATGTTTAAATTTCTCTTAAATTTGAAATGGGGATGACAGAACCCCCAGCACCCCCCTGGAACAACTAGGGTTTACTAAAAACTTTTTCAATGAACCTGAAATGCCCTTCTAAAAAGCCCACCCTTTTTGTTTTGGGTTAAAACCTCTGACAAAAATGGTGCACATTTTTCTAGGACATCTTAAGGTCATTGGATTAATTCTTATAGTATTTGCATTTGGGCATTTAAATGCTATAAAATATTTTAAATACTCAAATAATCATAAACTAAAATGTTTGCTGTTGGATATATTCTAACAAGTAGCCATGATTAATTTTATGATTTTTGGAAATGCCCTGGCATTTTTAATAAAGCCCTGAAGTTACAGAAATAATAGAATAAATGAAAAACAGAAAAGGAGAGAGAGAACAGAGTTTTACCTGGCGCAGCCCACCTAGCCCACCAGCTCGGCCCAGTCCACTGGCTCCTGCCAGTCGTCCTCCACCTCTTGCCAGGAGGACGAGAGGTGCGTGGCCGGCGCCCGCGGCCACACGCCGGCCACCTCCTGCTTCCGCCAACGCCCTGGACGCGTCTACGAGTGCCACGCCGACCCCCTGGACCCCACGACCACTCCACTCTCCCCGCTGTCTCGCCTCTCTCGCTCACTCCCCCGAAGCAGGGCACAGCCGTCGCCGCCGACAAGCACCACCGCAGCCACCGCCGTGCACTCGTTGCCTCGCCATGCCAAGAAGTTCCGCCGTCGTCCACTGCTTCGCCTCGACCCATCCCCGAGCGCTTGCTTGCCCCGGAGACGCTGCACCGAGCTCGTCTTCAACCTCGATCTCCAAAGATCCCCCTCGCCGCGCCGCTCGCTCCAGCTCTCCCTCGAGCTCGCCGTTCGCTCCCCTGCAACCGCAGTGAGCTACTGACCCTTCTCCCCCTCTCCATTCTATCTCTCGTGCACCGTACACGCCGCCTCGAGTTCGCCTGCATGCACCGCCGCCTGTGCTCGCCGCCGACGAGTCTCCGGCTATCTAATGGTCCGGTCATCGTGCCCAGCTTCCTCCCCGCACCGCGTAGAGCATGTACGTGCCCCGCTTGAGCCCCCACGACCATCACAAGGACGACCCCGACCTCACCCGAGCCCCGGCGAACGCCAAGGTCGACGCCGGCGACGACTCCAGCCACCCCAGGCCCAACCACCCATACCACTCGACGCGGACGAGTGCCCGCGTCACTTAAATGCCGTCCGCCAGCCATTTGGTCGCCGGAGGAAGAAACCCGCACCCCTCCGCCATCCCTGGCCTTGCCGGCGACGAGCCCCGGGTCAACTCCAGCGACTTTGACCCGGGTTGACCCCAGTTTGAATTCCCCTAACTCACTGACGTGTGGGCCCGAGGCAACTAATTAAACTAGATTTGTATTAGTTTAACACTAACTAAATTTAGTTAGTTAGTTGACACTAACAGATGGGACCCACAGGTCAGGGTTCACCTGGACCGTCTCAGTTGACCGCCGACGTCACACTGACATCAGGCAGACGCAGTAAATCCTTTTCAGGCAGATGCAGTAAATCCTTTTCTGGATTTATTCTTTAATAGGAAATTCCAGAAAATAGCCAAAACTTCTAAAAATCATAGAAAATCAACCATAGCTCCAAATCAAACAATTTATATATGAAAAATGATCAGAAAAATTTCGTCTATCCATCTGTAATGGTTTCATGCATGACAAAATAAGTTAACCTTGATGTTTAAGCAAAACAAGATAATGCACTAATAAGGCTATGTTAAATGAGCTAACATTTGAATCTTTGATTCAAATGAGTTCATTCCTTTCTGTTTTAGCTTGCATTAGGCCAAGACACATTCATTTTGCCATTTCATAGCATGCATCATATTGTTGCATATTGTCATGTGTTGATTATGTTTGGTGTGTCTTTCGTGGTAGGTTCTGCCTCCGAGGATAACCCCGAGTATCCGTCTGAAGGGCAGTACCCTACTACCACTACATCAGGCAAGCACCCCATTGATCATTCCGATACAAACCCATGTTGTCGCTTCTGCTCTTGTTTACTGCATTAAGACAACGCGATTCAAACTGCTGTGTGCTACGGTAGTTGAACCCTTATCCTCTGCATGACCTGTCATTGCCACAGTAACTAGATGAAACCCACTAGCATGTGTAGGAGTTGATTGAGCCATGTTTGTGTTTCCTACCTTGCTATGCCTGCTATGCTTAGAGTCGTGTCAGGTCTGGTTCATCTGGGTGATGGGCTAGAGTGAAATGATTATGTCGGTAATGTGAGGATGTGTTGAACATGATTTAGTAAAGGTATCGATGAGAGGCCATGTAGGAGTACATGGTGGGTTGTTTCATTGAGGCCGTCCCTAAGAACTGAGATTTGTATGTGTGATTTTAAGAATCAGCTACTACCATGCATTGGGATCCTTAATTGACCCTCTTGGCTTCTTAATCACCCTAGTGCTCTGTCCAGGAGTGACAATTAGTTTCTGGTGTTTGTAGGTTATGTGTTGGCGGCCGTGCGTAGCACTGTCCCTAGGGGTGGGATATGTTGCGGTAGATACACCATGGCACGATGTACCGAGTCACCCTTTTGGTGTCTCGGGAACCCTGTTCACATCGTTCGAGGCCGTATTTGGAAACCTCGGCCGGACTCCTTGCGGATGGAACCTGGATAGGCGATAAACCTGGACTAGAGACTTGAGTGTTTAGGTAGGCCATGGGCGACACCCTCGTTGGGCTCCCGCTTGAATGTTGCCGAGTACATGTCATGTAAACGGCGGTAAGAGGTGAGAGCATGTATGAGGAAGTACACCCCTGCAGGGTATAAAACTATGCGACTAGCCGCGTCCGCGGTAAGGACTACTTGGTTTCCTATACAGTTCATAGACAAGCTAATGGATACTACTAAAAGACTCAAGATAAGTGTGAGTACCGAGGATAGCCCTCTCGTAGGATGACGAGGGAGGATCCCCGGTGGAGTATTGTGTTGGTGAGTAGTGGACTCCTGTGCGAAAACTATTTTACTAGTGGAGTTCCGTAGGATAGCTTAGCCAAGAGTCAAAGCTGGCTTGCTGCAATAACCCCACCACCTTCTTGAGAATGAGCATGTATAGTAGGTTCTGATGTAAGACTTGCTGAGTACCTTTGTACTCATGTTTGCTTAATTATTGTTTTCAGACGACAACACCGCCCCCTCCGATGGGTTTTATGTAGACCTCGACGTCGATGAGTAACTCGCCACTCAGGTGGTGACCCTGGCCATGGAGGGCCCTATGTAGATAGACAGGCTTCGAGAAGCCTTCTTGCTTTCTAGTGTATGTACCCAGACTATTTGCTTCCGCATGTGCTTGTATGCTTGTATGACTTGAGTGTCGGGTCATGTGACCCTACCTGTATGAACATGTTATGTATGGCTCTCTGGAGCCTTTAAATAAAGTAATTGAGTTGTAGAGTTTTGTTGTGATGCCATGTTGTATGTACTCATATCGGGCATACTGTGTGTACGATTGAAATGCTTGCTATGAGTGGGATCCGACAATCTAGTTGTTTATCCTTGGCAGCCTTTCTTATGGGGAAATGTAGTCTAGTGTTCCTCGAGCCATAGTAGTCCTCTATAGCCCGGTTCACCGGAGTCCTGCTAGCCCAACACTACTGCTCAGGACACTTGACTGGCCGGCATGTGTTTCACTTCGTTCCTATGTCTATCCCTTCGGGGAAATGTCACGTGGTGACATCCGGAGTCCTGCCTAGCCTGCTATAGCCCGGGTTCCCCGGAGTCCTGCTAGCCTAGTGCTACAGCCCGGATTCACTCGCTGATGACCGACATGCTCGATGTGATTCATGTATGCCTGTCTCCATAGGTCTGCGCCGCTTTGGGTTCACGACTAGCCATGTCGGCCCGGGTTCTCTGTCATATGGATGCTAGCGACACTATCATATACGTGAGCCAAAAGGCGCAAACGGTCCCGGGCCATGGTAAGGCGACACCCGTGGGGATACCATGCGTGAGGCCGCAATGTGATATGAGGTGTTACCAGCTAGATCGATGTGACTTGGAATCGGGGTCCTGACAGCGTTGGCATCAGAGCCGGACTGCCTGTAGGTTCGTTGAGCCAAACTGGTCGATGTCGATTCTAGAAATGCTTTAGCTATATGTAGGGGAATTGATTGTGGGAGGGAACGTAAGGCTCTTTTACTCCTTTAACTTATTCCCTCTGATCTAAGTCATTCTCTTCTCATTCAACGTGGGTTAAGGACTAGGCTCTCTTCTTCTATCAGGTTCACGTGTTACTAATCCGTAGTAGCTTATAGGATTGTTGTTACAAGCCTCGGTACTGTTTCTACTACTTTTAGTATGTTGTCAGTTGAATGAGAACCTTGATATGATGTTGTTGAGTGGTATTGCAAACTGTTGTGGATGTCTCAAATCCTTTTCTGAGCATTTACAGCTGTTATGCTGTCCAATTTTCCCTAGAAATTCTAAAGCCTTTGCATTGTGGTTGTGCTTTCAGATGGCCACTCGTGCTCAAAACCAAGTGGTTCTCCTGACCCGGTGCCTTGATGTGCCCGGTCATACTGCTATGTTAGTCCGGGTAATGATCGAGACGGGTTACCGTTGGTATCCCGAATACACTGTCGAAGAGCAGTTCAGAGACTTCAACCAGAGCCAGTACCTCTGTACCGTCAAGATATATCCCTCTTATCCTGGAGCCACTGAGCCCCTTCACTGTTAATATGGACTCGGGGTTACTGTTGAGATGGTTGTGCAGGATGCTGCCTATTCCATGATGACCATCATGCTAGTCCGGACTGGCCTACTTCGGAACACCGACTTCCGTTATATGCCAGCTTCACATCCAGGAGCGCAGGGGTATCTCCAGGCTATCTATGCTGACCCCACACATGAGGAGTCACTACTCCGCACCACTGCTGAGATGCTCGAGGATAAGGACCGCGAAAATCAGGCCTTGCATATGGAGCTTTTTAACTCTCGTGCTGATCACTGGGCCACTTTGACTCGGTTTGCACCGGCGGTACAGGCAGGATACATGGATCTGAGGGATCTGTACCCTGTACGGTTTAGATTGCCAGATTGTATGGAGTGGCGCGATGTGGGAGGCATCACCCCTCCTCGTGGTCCCCGTCTGCGACCACCTGTGGGACCAAGGCCACATCCGAGTCCTTTTGGTCCGCAGGCTCCGCAGGACCGTCTGTTCCCAGATGATCATGTTCCACTTCTAGGTTTTGGTGGCGACTTCTATGAGGATTACTACGGAGCCGTCTGAGCTAGTAGTAGTTTCACTAGTATGGTAGTAGTTGTATTCTCCACAGTCCTGCGTGACCATGGGATACGACTTGGTGTGTATCACGCTCCGGAGGTGTAGGAAAATAATGTATAGGAGCTTGGAATGCCTCCGATGAGATGTAATGTCTTTCACCGTAGTTGTACTCTAGCCTGGGCTTGTACTAAACTATGTACGGTGTGTATGACCAATGGTATATATATTGCAGTTTCTATATTACCATGTCGTGCAATGAACATCTTAGCATTCCATGTTATCCATTACATTCTGCACTTCCGTGCTAAGTTTGTGCTGTCCTTATCTAAACGTTGTCTTGTTTGCCCCTAGGATGGTCAACACCCGCAGAAACCTGCTGCCCCGGAGCAGGGGGAAGCCAGTGCAGCTAGGGGTAAAAATCTGCCTCACCCGCCTTCTCTGGCCGAAGTAATGCTGGAGGCGGAAAGAAACAAGCGTGAGACTAACCGCTTGTTGGAGCGGATTGAGCAGAACACTGCACGCCATCAGCGAAATGACTTGGTGTCAATCAATGACTTCATCAAGCTGTACCCACCAAAGTTTAACCATTCCGTCGAGCCCCTCGACGCGGATGACTCGCTTCGCAGCATCACCCACAAGCTATGTTCTGCCAACGTAGTCGAAGCTGACAAGGTTACTTATGCTGCCTATCACCTCGAAGGCCCTGCTAGCCTTTGGTGGGAAAACTTTGAAGCTATGCGCCCGGTCGGCCAAATCACTACTTGGGCTGAATTCAGTGAGGCTTTCTGTGAGCATCACATTCCGGAAGGTCTCATAGATCGCAAGAGGGAAGAGTTCTGCAATTTCACCCAAGGAACACTGACTGTGGATGCATATAGTCGTGAATTTGGGAATCTGGCACGATATGCTCCTAAAGAAGTATCTACCGACGCTAAGAAGCAGGCAAGGTTCCGCAAGGGACTTAGCCCTGAGCTTCGATGTGATCTTCGTCTACATGAGTGTACCTCCTTTCAGAAGTTGGTCAATAAAGCCATCAGTGCTGAGTCAGGCCAGTCTGACTATGACGCTTCATGCAAGCACTCATGTGATTTTGGCTCTTCATCCGGCTCCGGAGCTCAGAAGCGCCGGGTGTGGATTCCAAGCAGGGCACAGCCACCCAGGTTCATTCCGAGGCCATCCTTTGAGGCGCCTCGTCCCAACCAGCAGTTTGCACCGCCCAAGCCCTATGGTGGCCCCGCTCCTAATGCTGCTCCACGCCCCAATGTTGTGACATGTTTCAAGTGTGGAGAGCCGGGTCACTATAGTCGAGAGTGTCCCCAGAACAACAACCCCAATCAGTCTGGAAAGTCCGTTGGCCGTGGTAAGCCAGCGGGAAAGACATTCTACACCAAGCCGGTCACCACTGCACGTGGCCATGTCAACTATGTCTCAACCGAGGAGGCTCATGAGGATCCTAACGTCGTCCTTGGTACGCTCCTTGTTAATTGCCATCCGGCATCTGTTCTTTTCGATACTGGAGCATATCATTCATTCATATCTGAGAACTATGCTCGATTGCATAACACGACATTCTGTGACATGCCCACTTCCATGGTAATTCAAACTCCGGGTTCCAAATGGCAAACTTCTAGAGTAAGCCATGGGAATGAAATTCTTGTCGATAGACTTGTCTTCCTTGCATCCTTAATAGCTCTAAATCCTCGGACATAAACATCATCTTGGGTATGGACTGGATGTCAGCTCATTATGCTAAGATTGATTGTGCCACTAGAACCGTTCAACTTACTCACCCATCGGGTAAGACATTCAATGTCTTAACTCGAGTGGCCAAGCGCCAGCTTTACTCCCTAAATGCCAACCCCCTTCTAGACCTCGAGGATATTCCGGTAGTCCGGGACTTTCCGGATGTCTTTCCAGAAGTACTGCCAGGTGTTCCACCTGACAGGGATGTCGAGTTTGTGATAGACCTTGTTCCAGGAACCGTTCCAATTTCTAGGAGACCCTATAAGATGGCACCCTTAGAACTAGCCGAGCTTAAGAACCAACTCGATGAGTCCTTGAAAAAGGGTTTCATCCGTCCTAGTTCCTCTCCTTGGGCTTGCCCCGTCCTCTTCGTCAAAAAGAAGGATGGAACGGATCGGATGGTTGCAGATTACCGACCTATCAACTTGGTCACTATCAAGAACAAGTATCCGCTTCCCGGGATCAACAATCTGTATGATCAGCGCGCTGGATCCTCAGTCTTTTCCAAGATGGATTTGAGGTTGGGCTACCATCAAATCAAAATCAGAAACGGGGACATTCCCAAAACGGCCTTTGTTACTCGTTATGGCCAATACGAGTACACTGTTATGTCCTTCGGTTTAACCAATGCCCCAGCCACCTTCTCTCGGTTAATGAACTTGGTCTTCATGGACTATTTCAATATATTCGTCGTAGTTTACCTCGATGACATACTCATCTACTCCAAGAATGAAGAGGAACATGCCGAACATCTAAGGCTGGTACTGACGAAACTTCGAGAGCATCGCCTTTATGCCAAATTCTCCATGTGTGAATTTTGGTTGCCAGAAGTGACCTATCTAGGCCATGTATTCTCTGGTAAGGGTATTTCTGTCAATCCCGAGCGAGTTCAAGCCGTCCTTGATTGGACTCCACCTGAGACGGTCAAGCAAGTTTGGAGCTTCCTTGGCTTAGCGAGCTATTGCCGCCGCTTCGTCGAGAATTTCTCCAAGGTTGCTAAACCTCTAACTGAACTCCTCAAGAAAGATAAAAAGTTTGAGTGGACCCCACAGTGCGAGTTCAGCTTTCAGGAACTGAAAAGACGCCTGACATCTGCTCCCGTACTGGTACCACCAGATTTCTCCAAGGACTTTATTATCTATTGCGATGCCTCGTGACAAGGACTAGGTTGCATACTCATGCAAGATAGTCAGGTAATTGCCTATGCTTCAGGGCAATTACACCCACATGAGGAAAACTATCCCACACATGATCGAGAGCTTGCAGCTGTAGTCCATGCACTCAAAACTTGGCGACATTACCTCCTCGGTAATCGTTGTGAGATCTTCACCGATCACCAATGTTTGAATATATCTTCACCCAATCGGATTTGAATCTCGGGCAACGACGTTGGGCCGAGTTGTTCTCGGATTACGACTTAGGAATAACTTACACCCCGGGCAAAGCCAATGTCATGGCTGATGCACTAAGTCGTAAATCCTATTGTCACAACCTGATGTTACAACAAAGTCAACCACTTCTCCATGAGGAATTTCGCAAGCTTAACCTTCACATTGTTCCTCGAGGATTTCTAACCACCCTGGTGGCGAAGCCTAACCTTATGGATCAGATCATAATCGCCCAGCAGTATGATAAGGGCATATCCCGGATTAAGGAAAACATCACTAGCGGAGTTCCTAAATGTTTTTCGATGGATGAGCGAGGTGTTCTCTTCTTCGAGAACCGCTTGGTGGTTCCCAAGAAACAACATTTATGCCAGTTGATTCTTAAGGAAGCCCATGACTCCCCTCTCCATTCATCCCGGTAGTACCAAGATGTATCAAGCCCTACGCCAGAGGTTTTGGTGGACTAGGATGAAGAGAGAAATTGCTCAATACATTGCTAGCTACGACGTCTGTCGTCGTGTTAAAGCAGAGCATCAACGGCCTACTGGCACCCTTCACCCTTTGGCTATTCCTGAGTGGAAATGGGATAAAATCAGTATGGATTTCATCACTGGGTTTCCCAGGACCAAGAGAGGGAATAATGCCATCTTCGTCGTGATCGACCGTCTTTCCAAAGTAGCCCATTTCCTACCTGTTCGTGAGAGTATCACCGCTAGCCAGCTAGCTGAATTATACATCTCCCGAATAGTGTCGCTTCATGGTGTCCCATTGGAAATTAACTCAGACCGTGGGAGTCTCTTCACCTCTCGATTTTGGGAAAGTTTCCAAAATGCTATGGGAACTCGTCTCTCTTTTAGCACCGCCTTCCATCCTCAATCAAGTGGTCAAGTAGAGCGAGTCAATCAAATTCTGGAAGATATGCTCCGAGCTTCTGTCATCTCATTCGGAATGGGTTGGGAGAAATGCCTTCCATTCGCGGAGTTTGCTTATAACAATAGTTATCAAGCTAGCTTGGGCAAAACTCCTTTCGAAGTTCTCTATGGACGAAAATGTCGAATGCCTCTTAACTGGTCAGAAACCAGGGAAAGACAACTCTTTGGCCCGGATATGATTCAGGAAGTAGAAGCGCAGGTTCGCGTTATTCGTGAGAAATTGAAAACAGCCAAATCTCGTCAAAAGAGCCAATATGATCGTAAACATAAGCTCATGACTTATGAAGTCGGTGATAAGGCTTACCTTCGGGTTACTCCGTTAAAGGGAACCCATCATTTCGATATCAAAGGCAAATTGGCTCCTCGTTACATCGGACCCTTTCGCATTCTTGCCAAACGAGGAGAAGTTGCCTACCAATTGGAACTACCTTCGCATCTTTCCAGAGTTCACGATGTCTTCCACGTTTCTCAACTCAGGCGTTGCTTCGCGGATCCTATCCATGGAGTGGACCACGAAACGCTTGATCTAGAAGATAACCTCTCATATCGGGAATATCCCATTCGTATCCTTGATCAAGCAGAGCGTACCAGTCGATGCCATAATATCAAGCTTCTCAAGGTTCAATGGTCACACCATTCCGAGAAAGAAGCCACTTGGGAAAGGGAGGATCGTTTTCGACTCGAGTACCCCACCTTCTTCCCGGAGGATCCTAAATCTTGGGACGAGATTCTTTTGAGTGGGGGTGAGGTGTCACACCCTAGCTAGTTCAAGCATTAGAGTGTGCATCATGTTTAAATTTCCCTTAAATTTGAAATGGGGATGACAGAACCCCCAGCACCCCCCCTGGAACAACTAGGGTTTACTAAAAATTTTTTCAATGAACCTGAAATGCCCTTCTAAAAAGCCCACCCTTTTTGTTTTGGGTTAAAACCGTTGACAAAAATGGTGCACATTTTTCTAGGACATCTTAAGGTCATTGGATTAATTCTTCTAGTATTTGCATTTGGGCATTTAAATGCTCAAATAATCATAAACTAAAATGTTTGTTGTTGGATATATTCTAAGCAGTAGCCATGATTAATTTTATGATTTTTGGAAATGCCCTGGCATTTTTAATAAAGCCCTGAAGTTACAGAAATAATAGAATAAATGAAAAACAGAAAAGGAGAGAGAGAACAGAGTTTTACCTGGCGCAGCCCACCAGCTCGGCCCAGTCCACTGGCTCCTGCCAGTCGTCCTCCTCCTCTTGCCAGGAGGACGAGAGGCGCGTGGCCGGCGCCCGCGGCCACACGCCGACCACCTCCTGCTTCCGCCGACGTCCTGGACGCATCTATGAGTGCCACGCCGACCCCCTGGACCCCTCGACCCCCTGTCTCGCCTCTCTCGCTCTCTCCCCCGAAGCAGGGCGCAGCCGTCGCCACCGACAAGCACCACCGCAGCCACCGCCGTCCACTCGTTGCCTCGCCGTGCCAAGAAGTTCCGCCGTCGTCCACTACGTCTCCACGACCCATCCCCGAGTGCTCGCTCACCCCGGAGACGCTGCACCGAGCTCGTCTTCAACCTCGGTCGCCGGAGATCCCTCTCGCCGCCCCGCTCGCTCCAGCTCTTCCCCGAACTCGCCGTTTGCTCCCCTGCAACCGCAGTGAGCTACTGACCCTTCTCCCCCTCTCCGTTCTAGCTCTCGTGCACCGTACGCGCCCCCATGTGTTCGCCCGCATGCACCGCCTCCTGTGCTCACCGCCGACGAGTCTCCGGCCATCTAATGGTCCAGCCGTCGTGCCCAGCTTCCTCCCCGCGCCGCGTAGAGCACGTATGTGCCCCGCTTGAGCCTCCACGACCGTCACAAGGACGACCCCGACCTCACCTGAGCCCAGGCGACCGCCAAGGTCGACGCCGGCGATGACTCCGGCCACCCCAGGCCCAACCACCCATACCACTCGACGCGGACGAGTGCCCGCGTCACTTAGATGCCTTCCGCCGGCCATTTGGTCGCCGGAGGAAGAAACCCGCGCCCCTCCGCTGTCCCTGGCCTTGCCGGCGACGAGCCCCGGGTCAACTCCGGCGAGTTTGACCCGGGTTGACCCCAGTTTGAATTCCCCTAACTCACTGAGGTATGGGCCCGAGGCCACTAATTAAACTAGATTAGTATTAGTTTAACACTAACTAAATTTAGTTTGTTAGTTGACACTGACAGATGGGACCCACAGGTCAGGGTTGACCTGGACTGTCTTAGTTGACCGCTGACGTCACACTGACGTCAGGCTGACGCAGTAAATCCTTTTCTGGACTTATTCTTTAATAGGAAATTCCAGAAAATAGCCAAAACTTCTAAAAATCATAGAAAATCAACAATAGCTCCAAATCAAACAATTTATATATGAAAAATGATCAGAAAAATTCAATCTATCGATATGTAATGGTTTCATGCATGAAAAAACAAGTTAACCTTGCTGTTTAAGCAAAACAAGATAATGCACTAATAAGGGTATGTTAAATGAGCTAACATTTGAATCTTTGATTCAAATGAGTTCATTCCTTTCTGTTTTAGCTTGCATTAGGCCAAGACACATTCATTTTGCCATGTCATAGAATGCATCATATTGTTGCATATTGTCATGTGTTGATTATGTTCGGTGTGTCTTTCGTGGTAGGTTCTGCCTCCGAGGATAACCCCGAGTATTCGTCTGAAGGGCAGTACCCTACTACCACTACATCAGGCAAGCAACCCATTGATCATTCCGATACAAACACATGTTCTCGGTTTTGCTCTTGTTTAATGCATTAAGACAACGTGATTCAAACTGATGTGTGCTACGGTAGTTGAACCCTTATCCTCTGCTTGACCTGTCATTGCCACAGTAACTAGATGAAACCCACTAGCATGTGTAGGAGTTGATTGAAACATGTTTGTGTTTCCTACCTTGCTATGCCTGCTATGCTTAGAGTCGTGTCAGGTCTGGTTCATCTGGGTGATGGGCTAGAGTGAAATGATTATGTCGGTAATGTGAGGGATGTGTTGAACATGATTTAGTAAATGTATCGATGAGAGGCCATGTAGGGGTACATGGTGGGTTGTTTCATTGAGGCCGTCCCTAAGAACTGAGATTTGTATGTGTGATTTTAAGAGTCAGCTACTACCATGCATTGGGATCCTTAATTGACCCTCTCCGCTTCTTAATCACCCTAGTGCTCTGTCGAGGAGTTGCAATTAGTTTCTGGTGTTTGTAGGTTATGTGTTGGCGGCTGTGCGTAGCGCTGACCCTAGGGATCCCGCTTGAAGGTTGCCGAGTACATGTCGTGTAAACGGCAGTAAGTGGTGAGAGCATGTATGAGGAAGTACACCCCTACAGGGTATAAAACTATTCGAATAGCCGCGTCCGCGGTAAAGGACTACTTGGTTGCCTATACAGTTCGTAGACAAGCTAATGGATACTACTAAAAGACACAAGATAAGTGTGAGTACCGAGGATGGCCCTCTCGTAGGATGACAAGGGAGGATCCCCGGTGGAGTATTGTGTTGGTGAGTAGTGGACTCCTGTGCGAAAACTATTTTACTAGTGGAGTTCCGTAGGATAGCTTAGCCAAGAGTCAAAGCTGGCTTGCTGCAATAACCCCACCACCTTCTTGAGAATGAGCATGTATAGTAGGTTCTGATGTAAGACTTGCTGAGTACCTTTGTACTCATGTTTGCTTAATTACTGTTTTCAGACGACAACACCGCCCCCTCCGATGGGTTTTATGTAGACCTCGACGTTGATGAGTAACTCGCCACTCAGGTGGTGACCCTGGCCATGGAGGGCCCTATGTAGATAGACAGGCTTCGAGAAGCCTTCTTGCTTTCTAGTGTCTGTACCCAGACTATTTGCTTCGGCATGTGCTTGTATGCTTGTATGACTTGAGTGTCGGGTCATGTCACCCTACCTGTATGAACATGTTATGTATGGCTCTCTGGAGCCTTTAAATAAAGTACTTGAGTTGTAGAGTTTTGTTGTGATGCCATGTTGTATGTACTCATATCGGGCATACTGTGTGTATGATTGAAATGCTTGGTATGAGTGGGATCCGACAATCTAGTTGTTTATCCTTGGTAGCCTTTCTTATGGGGAAATGTAGTCTAGTGTTCCTCGAGCCATAGTAGTCTGCTACAGCCCGGTTCACCGGAGTCCTGCTAGCCCAGCACTACTGCTCAGGACACTTGACTGGCCGGCATGTGTTTCACTTCGTTCCTATGTCTATCCCTTCGAGGAAATGTCACGCGGTGACATCCGGAGTCCTGCCTAGCCTGCTACAGCCCGGGTTCCCCGGAGTCCTGTTAGCCCAGTGCTACAGCCCGGATTCACTCGCCGATGACCGACATGCTCGATGTGATTCATGTATGCCTGTCTCCATAGGTCTGCGCCGCTTTGGGTTCACGACTAGCCATGTTGGCTCGGGTTCTCTGTCATATCGATGCTAGCGACACTATCATATACGTGAGCCAAAAGGCGCAAACGGTCCCGGGCCATGGTAAGGCGACACCAGTGGGGATACCGTGCGTGAGGTCGCAATGTGATATGAGGTGTTACCGGCTAGATCGATGTGACTTGGAATCGGGGTCCTGACAGAACTAAGGAAAGGCAGAAGGATTTCGTGAGGATGAACATGGAACCTTATGGTTTGAGCAGCGTATTTACGTGCCAAATGACCCAGAGATTAGGAAATTATTCTTCAGGAGGCTCATGATTCACCTTATTCAATACACCCGGGCAACACCAAGATGTATTTGGACTTGAAGGAAAGTTTCTGGTGGATAGGTATGAAAAAGGATATTGCCGAGTATGTCGAGTATGTGACGTATGTCAGAGGGTTAAGGAAGAGCACCAGAAATCAGCAGGATTACTTCAGCCTTTGCCAATACCAGATTGGAAGTGGGACAGGCTTGGCATGGACTTCATTACAGGATTACCCAGGACCCAATCAGGCTATGATTCTATTTGTGTAGTGGTTGATCGCTTGACTAAGGTAGCTCACTTCATCCCTGTGAAAACCACATATACAAGTGCTAAGTTAGCTAAGATATACATGACCAGGATCGTATGTCTACATGGAGTTCCAAGGACCATCGTATCAGATAGAGGAACACAATTTACCTCAAAGTTTTGGCATCAATTACATGAAACTTTGGGTACCAGGCTGGAGTTCAGTACAGCTTTTCATCCGCAGACAGATGGACAGACCGAGAGAGTCAATCAGATTCTGGAGGACATGTTGAGAGCTTATGCGCTAGATTATGGATCTAGTTGGGATGATAATTTGCCTTACGCAGAGTTCTCATATAACAACAGCTATCAAGCTAGTTTGAAAATGGCCCCTTTCAAAGCTTTGTATGGAAGGAGGTGCAGGACACCATTGATGTGGGATGAAGTTGGAGACCGTAAATTATTCGGACCAGATTTAATTAGAGATTCAGAGGAGAAAGTCAAGCTGATCCGCGACAGACTCAAGGTAGCCCAATCCAGACAAAAGAGTTATGCCGATACACAACGCAAGGAGATAACCTATGAAGTCGGAGATAGAGCATATCTGCGTGTGTTGCCACTTTGAGGAGTAAAACGATTTGGAGTCAAAGGAAAGTTGGCACCACGATTTGTGGGCCGTACAGAGTTTTAGAACGCATGGGTGAAGTTTCCTACAAGTTGGAATTACCCGAAGCCTTGTCAGGAGTTCATGATGTGTTTCACGTTTCCCAGTTGAAGAAGTGCCACACAGAGATGACAGATATTCCTTTGAGAGATACAGCGCCACTTGAGGCCATACAGTTGGATAGTGATCTGACCTATTGGGAGAAGCCCATCAAGATTCTCGAGACTGCAAGCAGGGTTACCCACAACAAGGTCATCAAGTTTTGCAAGGTTTAGTGGAGTCATCATACTGAGGAAGAAGCCACCTGGGAACGAGAAGAAGACCTCCGACAGGACCACCCACACATTTTTGCTAGCCAACCCGAATCTCGAGGGCGAGATTCATCTTAAGGGGGGTAGTTTTGTAACATCCCAATTTTCAATTTGGATGTTTACAAAAGATCATTCATATGCATCCATGATTTATGCATTTTTGCCCCATTTGTTTTATTTGATTTTTGATCCAAGGAACTTTGAGCAACTCAAGGACTAAAAGAGAGAGTTGAAAGTTTCCCTAAAAACCAATTTTGAATTTTTTTCGAAGTTGGGAGTTTGGATCAAATTTGATTTCACCAAAATTCATTTCCATTATTTCAAAAATAAATAAAGAGAGAAGATAAAAGGACTTCTTCAAAAACAGAAAAGAAATATGGGAAATTGAATTTGGAATCA
Source organism: Triticum urartu (assembly GCF_056163025.1). Lineage (NCBI taxonomy): Eukaryota > Viridiplantae > Streptophyta > Magnoliopsida > Poales > Poaceae > Triticum > Triticum urartu. Next base: position 409,213,479 of record NC_141879.1, on the reverse strand, counting down.
AAATTTATTTGTTGGGATTTTTTTGCACTTTGTTTTATTAGTTTAGCAAAAATGTTTTTTTAACTTGCATTTTAGGACAAATAAATGTTCACTAGGTCAGATATAAGACCATATAACTATGTGAATTTTCTGGAAAATTTTAAACTTATATTTATTTGTTTTCGGTGTCATTGTGTTTCTGTAAAAAAACGTGCAGCCAAGGCCCATGGAAGGCCCAGCCTTCCTAACGACCCAACCTGGTCATCTTCTTCCTTACCTCGTTCGTTCATAGAGAGCACGTACGCAGCACTCCCACCCAACGCCCCACCCCCTCCCCTCCTCTCCCTCGCTACAAAACCGCTCTGAATCGATTCCCCTCGCCTCCCTCTATCTTTTCCCCTTCACTGGTGCGCCTTAATTCCCCCTCTAATGGCCATTAGAAGCCCAAGTAACAGCCACCATTAACATCATAAAGTTGGCAACGCTCAGCTCATCTCCAGACCTCCCCAAGCCCTATATAAAGCACCCCTGGGAGCCCATCTCACCCCTCGTCTGAAGCCCTCTCCTTCTGGAGTTTTTCCCTCGCTCTAAGCTATCCAATTGCTCGCCGGAGTTCGTGTATTCCGGCGACCTCTCACCGCGTGTACAGGAAACATTCTACGACCACAAGTTGTTCAAGTAGTTCACCTCATCGTCCTTTACGCCGTCCCGCACGCATCCTTCGCCGAAGCACACCGGAGCCGCCTTCTTCCTCGTCTCCGGTGACAAGTCTGGTGAGCACCCAACCAACCAATCAGAAAGTGCCACTTGGCATCTGGCCGAATTTATTTCTCTTTTTCCAGTATTTTTCCATTCTCAGATTCTATATCAATTCTTCTTTCTAGTATATCTTTTAATCTATATATCCGATTTAGTTGATTCTTTTTCCTACTAGTTCATAGGAATCCCATCTATCCAGAGAACTAAACGAAAAATATTTTTGAAAATTTTAAAATTTGAATTCAAACAGATCTGTATTCAAACTTCGTTAGGCCGTAACTCGAGTTTCGTAACTCTGTTTTAGGTGATTATTTTTGCAAATCGAAGCTAGTGACTTGTACTTTATTTTAAAGCCAAAACCATTTATTTTTGTTGCTGTAAAAATTATGTTCTATACAGAAACTTTATTTGGTTGTTTTTGGAGTTTTTCGAAGTCTTTTATTTGTTTTATTTTTGGATCTTTGCTTGTATGCTTATGTATGTTATTGCTTGCTTACGCTAGATTGTCCGGAGTGTGAGGCTTGCTAGCACGAATCCTTAGAGTTCAACGATCGTCAGCAAGGCAAGTTCACACTTTGATCATAATTTTCAATACCCAGTTTTTACTATGCATTAGTTTCACCCTCAAATATTGCATGAATAGGATTGGGAACATGTGGTTATGATATGTACTTCATGTGGTAGGAACCTATGACCTTTGATCACCCTGGGAATATTCGTTATATCATATATTTCTTAGCCATGCTCGTAGACGGGGATTGGTATGTGTGATCCATGCAAGTTGCGAGAGTTAATAATTTTGGGATAACCTAAGGTGGCAACTTTAATACACATCTGGGTGGATTGTTTGGGGCACCTGGAGAAACCAGTGCTTGCCCAAGGGGAATCCCGGAGTACCCGTGTGATTACCCTAGGTCCGCCACCCAGGCACAAAGGGATCATAAGATATTTCATGCCTAGAAACTTTCGTGTGCAGCCACAATCCATTATGGGCTCTGGCATAGTTGAGTAAGTTGTGTGACCTCTTTCCGTGGTAGACTAGCTGATGTAGGGGAAAGTAGGTGTACCGGTCTACCCAGGGTTTGGAGGAAATACTTCAGAAAGGCTATGTCTCGATCTTCCGAACATTGGAGGTGGTCGAGTCTTGTGGGGAAAAGTGCGCAAACCTCTGCAAAGTGTACAAACTAATCATGATTAGCCGTGTCCCCGGTTACGGACATCTTAAGTATCTAGAAGTGAATTATTGGTTGATCTCATCACTCTATTTAATGAAATTATTGGGTTACTAATAACTTGGGATTTTTTTGGAGTGAGTTGTAGGAACCTTCTCTATAATGGCATTTTAATTTAGTATTAAATAAGAAAATTATTCCTTTTTTGTAGGGTAAAATTGGCTTTATGCAAAAATTAAACTTAGAGCCTCCACTAGCTAAATTTGCATATAGAGATAGTCTTTTCATTTATTATTATTCTATGGTGTGAAATTGCCAGCATATTCCATGTGCTGACCTACACGGCTTCAACGTCTCATGTTGCAGACTTTTCCGGTGAGGATTAAAGGTGCGATAGGTCGTTGTTCTGCACTCAGTTTGCCGTGGAGTTGGATGGACTCATTTACCTTTGAATCTTCCGTAGTTATTTTTATTTAGATGGCCTTTGGCCATATTTTTGTAATAAATACTCTTTTGAGGATCTCGATGTAATAAAGTGTGATTGAACTCTGTTATAATTCCTCGAGTACTGTGTGTGTCAGCATACCGATCCAGGGATGACACTTAAGCACAGAGACTTCCATCCATTTTGGGTCGGGTCACTACAGAAGGTTGCATCTTAATAGTTCAATTGGAGATTTGTTTGGTGGAATTTATGCAACTCGTGTAGCTAACTATCTTGATATACCCATACGTGGAAATGATATTGAGTTACCTCTTGCTTACCTAGATTATAATACCATGGTGCACTATCAGTTTGTTGAGAGGAACGAACAATTCCTCCAGTACCGACTACACTTTGACAGACGGCGCACTGTCCATGTTGCTCTCCCTGCCCCTGCTTTCTTTGACTTTCAGGCAAAAGGAGATATGTTGTAAACAGGGAGGAGGCGAACGAGTACGAGAGGAGTACGGAGGCAGCTCACCTCCAAGCTGCAGCTCGTGAGGCAATAGCCGTTCCATCTCAGTACGACCCCAGTTACAACTTCGGATATCCGCTAGGCCAGCCATGGCCATAGACCAACTTAGGTCAAAAGCCTAAGCTTGGGGGAGTATGTATTTCTCACCGACATTACATTCATGTTCACACACTCATTACAGTCGTCGGTGCTCATACTTTTCCATTGTAGTATCCATGCTAGTTTATTTTCTTTTAAGCCTTCCTCTTGTGTGTTTGAAAAACCTTAAGAAAAACAAAAAAAATTAGTTGTAGCTTTTAACTAGTTTACTTTCCATGCCTGTAGTAGTAATAATTAAAAGAAAACCCCAAAAGATTTCTCCTTCTTCTTTTGCTTGTTCGGAGCTTTCCCGTGTAAATAGTTTTGTTTCTTTTCTTTTCTTTGGGGGTCGAGAGGAGAAGACCATGATGAAAATGTTGAGTGGCTCTCATATGCATTATTGTTGATCTACCTAAGAGCCCATATTACCTTGTCTTCTGCCTTGTATTGAATGCTTGCAGATTCTAGCGTAGTCCAATGCACGTGCACTATTATTTTTATCCACACCGTTCGGTCCTGCAAGTGAAAGGAAATAATGACTATATATGATGAACTAATTGAGATGAGAAAAGCTGGTATGAACTCGACCTATCTTGTTTTTTGTAAATATGATTAGTTCATCGTTCCTGATTCGGCCTATTATGAATGAAACATGTTTGCAATGACAATTAGAGATTATAGTTGATCATGCCATGCTTAATTTGCTAGGAGTTTATAATGGTTTACCTTGCGTGCCAACATGCTATTAAAATGGTTGTGATGTGGTATGATAGGGCGGTATCCTCCTTTGAACGATTCGACTGGCTTGACTTGGCACATGTTCACACATGTAGTTGAAACAAAAGCAACATAGCCTTCATGATATTTATGTTGACGTTGAATTATATCCTACTCATGCTTGCACTCAGTGTTGATTAATTTTAATGCATGTTCATGATTGTTGTCGCTCTCTAGCTGGTCGCTCCCCTGTCTCTTTCTAGTCTTCACTTGTACTAAGCGGGAATACTGCTTGTGCATCCACTCCATAAACCCCAAAAGTTATTCCATATGAGTCCACCATACCTTCCTATATGCGGTATCTACCTGCCGTTCCAAGTAAATTTGTATGTGCCAAACTCTAAACCTTCAAATGAAATAATGTTTTGTATGCTCGAATAGCTCATGTATCAACTAGGGCTGTCTATATCTTCCATGCTAGGCGGGTAATTCTCAAGAGGAGTGGACTCCGCTCCTCATTCACGAGAAAATGTCTGGTAACCGGGATGCCTAGTCCCATGCTTAAATTAAAATAATTGCAAACAAAACTCCCCTAGGATTGTTGTTAGTTGGAGGCACCCGTTGTTTCGGACAAGCCATGGATTGATGTTTGTTGGTGGTAGGGGGTATACACTTTACCATTATGTTTGGGAACCCTATAATGTGTGTAGCATGGAAGTTATCGAGTTCTCTCGGTTGTTATGTTGACAATTAAAGTATACCACTCAAAAGATTATTTATCTCTATTTCAAAAATCGAGCTCTGGCACCTCTACAAATCCCTGCTTCCCTCTGTGAATGGCCTATCTATTTACTTTTATGTTGAGTCATCATCCTCTTATTAAAAAGCACCAGTTGGAGAGCACCGAGTGTCATTTGCATGTATTACTATTAGTTTACATTGAGTATGACTGTGACTGGATCTCTTTTACCATGAACTACAATATTTAGTCAGTCCTTGATCTTCAGAGGTGCTCTGCATTTATGTTTTGCGGTCTTAGAAAGGGCTAGTGAGATAGCATCTTGTTATATCATATTATGATTGTTTTGAGAAAGTGTTGTCATCCGAGATTTACTATTATTGCTCGCTAGTTGACTATGCCATTGATATGCTTAGTTCATAATCTCTGCTGAAAACTTGAATGCTGGCTTTACATATTTACAACAACAAGATCAAGCAGAGTTTGTAAAAGTTTTTCTTTATCACTTCCAGTTTGTCAACTGAATTGCTTGAGGACAAGCAAAGGTTTAAGCTTGGGGGAGTTGATACATCTCCATCGTATCTACTTTGCCAAACACTTTTGACCTTGTTTTGGAGTCTAACTTGCATGATTTGAATGGAACTAACCCGGACTGACGCTGTTTTCAGTAGAATTGCCATGGCATTATTTTTGTGCAGAAATAAAAGTTCTCGGAATGACCTGAAACTTCACGGAGAATATTTTTGGAATATATAAAAAAATACTAGCGAAAGAATCAATGTCAGGGGCCGACACCATGTCCACAAGGGTGGGGGCGCGCCCACCCCTTGGGGCGCGCCCCCTATCTCGTCAGCCCCCTGATGCTCCACCGACCTCAACTCCAACTCTATATATTCATGTTCGGGGAGAAAAAAATCAGAGAGAATGATTCATCGCGTTTTACGATACAGAGCTGCCGCCAAGCCCTAATCTCTCTTAGGAGGGCTGATCGAGAGTCCGTTTGGGGCTCCAGAGAGGGGAATCCGTACCCGTCGTCATCATCAACCTTCCTCCATCACCAATTTCATGATGCTCACCGTTGTGCGTGAGTAATTCCATCATAGGCTTGCTGGACAGTGATGGGTTGGATGAGATTTATGATGTAATCGAGTTAGTTTTGTTAGGGTTTGATCCCTAGTATCCATTACGTTCTGAGATTGATGTTGCTATGACTTTGCTATGCTTAATGCTTGTCACTAGGGCCCGAGTGTGATGATTTCAGATCTGAACCTATTATGTTTTCATGAATATATGTGAGTTCTTGATCCTATCTTGCAAGTCTTTAGTCACCTATTATGTGTTATGATCCGTTAATCCTGAAGTGACAATAATCGGGATACTTACCGGTGATGATCGTAGTTTGAGGAGTTCATGCATTCACTAAGTGTTAATGCTTTGGTCTAGTACTCTATGAAAAGGAGGCCTTAATATCCCTTAGTTTCCAATAGGACCCCCCTGCCACGTGAGGGTAGGACAAAAGATGTCATGCAAGTTCTTTTCCATAAGCACGTATGACTGTATTCGGAATACATGCCTACATTACATCGATGAACTGGAGCTAGTTCTGTGTCACCCTAGGTTATAACTGTTGCATGAGGAATCACATCCGACATAATTATCCATCACTAATCCATTGCCTACGAGCTTTTCACATATTGATCTCTACTTAGTTACTTTACTGTTGCCACTGTTACAATCACTACAAAACTATTACTGTTACTTTTGCCACCGTTACCGCTACTTCCATATTACTTTGCTACTAAATACTTTGCTATAGATATTAAGTCTTTCAGGTGCAGTTGAATTGACAACTCAACTGTTAATACTTGAGAATATTCTTTGGTTCCCCTTGTGTCGAATCAATAAATTTAGGTTCAATACTCTACCCTCGAAAACTGTTGCGATTCCCTATACTTGTGGGTTATCACTAGCTCCGCACCTGCTTGCTTGACACGTCACAGGACATGTGTCATCTGTGGGTTTCTCCTGTAGGAAATGGCTAACATGTGGCGAATGGCTGCCACTTAATCACTTTGCGGTCTGACACCGCACTGATCGACGACGTGGGTCGTGTTGGAGTGGTTGGTGAGGCAGTTTTGTCTCCGTGAGCCCCGGCAGGGCAGTTGTCTATATCTTGTGGTGGCCTCGCCCTTGCTGGGCTTGCCTGCCCGGCAAGGGAGGCTTTTCTCTTGACGACATCCTGCTTCCCTGGCTTGATCTTGGTCTTCTGATCTGCATGTTGGTCCTTCGAATCTCTTGGGTTCTTGTACTCTGACTTGGGCTGGTGCTTCAATCTTGTTCCTGTGCCTATGCACAGTCTGGGCAACAGACCCAGGTTTTTTTGTACCGACAAAAGCCCCTGGGCCTGCTGAGTGACGTCGGGGTAGGGCCTAATAAGTGCATAGGCGAGGGTTGCTAAAGAGGTTAGTCTCTTGAAGTCTTCTTTGATTATTCATTAGCCTTGATTTCAGGCCAGTTTTTGTTTTCCCTGCGCGTCTTGTAAAGCCAATGTGGTGGGGTCGCTCCAGCAATGGCCCGTGAATGACTTTAACATACTGGGTAGAAACTGCCAATTCACTCTTCCCATTATGCGCTTATCCTTGGCCACGTATGTGGCATGCGTCGCGTGGGATAGGTAACAGAGGCACGTGGCATGGGAGAACATGATGGTGAGGGCCCGGTCATCTTGAATTGGCGGAGGAGGGTGGAGGTCGCCGTTGATGGAGCAGCCCCCTCCTCGCCCTGTCTATAAAAGGGAGGAGTAGAGGAGGGCGGAGCCATTCATCTTTGCATCCTTCTTCTTCTTTATCCTCCGCTTCTGCTAGTGATGTCGAAGGAGAGGCCTTGGGGGCAGCCCCTGGCTCCATTCCGAGGTTTTCTCTAGATTTGAAAGGAGGACTCAGGTGGCGCGGCGACATCGCCGGGAATGGCAACCCTGGCACGTTCACCGCTGGGCCGCCCGTGGCCATGATTTCTGTGGGAGGGGACGCGGACGACACCATGTCATGGCTTGAGACAAGCACAACGTGTGGTAGTCGATCGCTCCTCATGCTTCTTCCCTCCGTGACGCTGGGGGAGGGTTACGGAGGAGATTGGCCGGTAGTGGCAGCAAATCCGATTCCTCCTGAGCGTCGCCTTCCTATCACGCATGGACGATTCTTGCTCTCATATATGTCTCTAGGACGTGCGATGACTTCTAACGTCAAGGCTTCTGGGATGACCATGCTCTCTGTGGGAAAGCCTAGAGAGCATGGCGTCCAGCGTGATGGCCGCGTTGAGGTATTCGGGTGGTAGTGGTGTGGAGGGCCGCGGCAACACACGACGTGTCAAGAACGGGGATGACCATTACAACGAGTCGTATTTGCCAGCGACTCCGTGCCTCCCATCTTGTCCTCCGTCAGTGTCACCATCCATGTCTGCCCTCTGGTTTCTTCCTCCCTAGCGGGGAGCAGCGCCGTCTTGATGCTGGGGAGCCGCTGAATCCTAGTGGTGCCTGCCTCCGGCCTTTTCGACCTTGTCCTATAGGAGATGGACAGGGGCAAAGGCATTACGGGGCACTTATCTTTTTTCAATCTTAAATCTATCGGCGATTGCCAAATTTTAATTCAAATAATGTAGTATGAATAGGTGAGATGCCTCTTTAAAATGATTAGGTGAGAACCCGTGCATGTGTCTGTCCATGCATAGGTGAGATGCCTCTTTAATATGAATAAACGAGTTTTTCCCGGTAGGCTATCCTGCCGATACCCCTTTTGCCTGCCGGAGAACTACGTCTATCGGGGAACAGACAAAGGGACCAACCCCCCCCCCCGCTAACTCCTTTCTACCAAAGGCCACCGCGACCATCCTGACCGGAGCAACATTCGAGTCATGGATGGGAGCACCTAAGTCTCAAAAGGGTAGCGAGGTTTTCTAATGCACAAGTTATAGCTTACAGAACACGAACGAACATGAGGGAGAACTTATCTACTTGGCTTGTCGGGGACCGCACTACTAGGCAATCTTCTCACTCCTTGTTGAAGCCAAGTTTGCAGTAGGAACCTGCAACTTCATGTAGATGAGAATGAATGCACGATGCGGTCCTATCTATATGCATATGAAGATGCTCATGAAATTCTTATGCAGTGATCTTGGAATGCTCATGCATGCATGCAATCTTGGTCGGGGGCCCCACAGCGCTTCTTTATTTTCACTTGCATGGGGTCATTGCCCTGTCTTTGTACAAGGGGTTACGTGCATCCGAGGAAAGGCCTGTACAAAAGGGTGGCTGTCGGGCAGGGCCCGACAATCGCGCTTTACAGTTAGAACTTGCGGAGATGCTCAATATTCCATGAGTTTTGCAACTGAGTGCCATCTCCGGTTTCAGACAGACTGCACCGGGTCTGGTGACTCGTACTACCCCGTAAGGGCCTTCCCACTTCAGTGACAACTTGTGTGTACCCTTGGCGGACTGAACACGCCTAAGGACAAGGTCACCTTCCTCAGAACACCGGGCATGAACCCTGCGGCTATGATAGCGATGCAGGGCATGCTGGTAGCATGTAGCACGCATAGCAACCTTCTACCTCTTGAGCACTGCGTTGGTTTTCCCTTGAAGAGGAAAGGGTGATGCAGCAAAGTAGCGTAAGTATTTCCCTCAGGTTTTGAGAACCAAGGTATCAATCCAGTAGGAGATCACGCTCGAGTCCCACGCACCTACACAAACAAATAAGAACCTCGCTACCAACGCGATAAAGGGGTTGTCAATCCCCTCATGGTCACTTACTAGAGTGAGATCTGATAGATATGATAACATAATATTTTTGGTATTTTTATGATAAAGAGAAATAAAGATGCAAAGTAAAATAACGGCAAAGGAAATAACTAAGTATTGGAAGATTAATACGATGGAAGATAGACCCGGGGGCCATAGGTTTCACTAGTGGCTTCTCTGAAGAGCATAAGTATTATGGTGGGTAAATGAATTACTATCGAGCAATTGATAGAATTGAGCGTAGTTAAGAGAATATGTAGGTATGATCATGTATATAGGCATCACGTCCGCGACAAGTAGACCGAAACGATTCTGCATCTACTACTATTACTCCACACATTGACCGCTATCAAGCATGCATCTAGAGTATTAAGTTCATAAGAACAGAGTAATGCTTTAAGGTAGATGACATGATGTAGAGGGATAAACTCATGCAATATGATATAAACCCCATCTTTTTATCCTCAATGGCAACAATACAATACGTGTTTGTTCCCTTTCTATCATTGGGATCGATCACCATAAGATTGAACCCAAAGCTAAGCACTTCTCCCATTGCAAGAAAGATCAATCTAGTAGGCCAAACCAAACTGATAATTCGAAGAGACTTGCAAAGATAAACCAATCATACATAAAAGAATTCAGAGGAGATTCAAATATTGTTAAGACATAAACTTGATCATAAACCCACAATTCATCGGATCTCGACAAACACACCGCAAAAGAAGATTACATCGAATAGATCTCCAAGAAGATCGAGGAGAACTTTGTATTGAGATCCAAAGAGAGAGAAGAAGCCATCTAGCTAATAACTATGGACCCGTAGGTCTGAAGTAAACTACTCACACATCACCGAAGAGGCCATGGAGTTGATGTAGAGGCCCACCTTGATCAATGCCCCCTTCGGCGGTTCTTCGGAAAATCCCCGAGATGAGATCTCTCGGGTACAGAAGGTTGCGACGGTGGAATTAGGTTTTCATGGTGCCCCTGGATGTTTGGGGGATATGTGGATATATATAGGAGGAAGATGTACAAGAAGTACGTCGGTGGAGCATCGAGGGGCCCACGAGGGTGGAGGGCGCACCTAGGGGGGTAGGCACGCCCCCCTGCCTCGTGCCCTCCTCGATTGTTTCTTAACACCCACTCCAATTCTCCTGGATCACGTTTGTTGAGAAAATCACGTTCCCGAAGGTTTCATTCCGTTTGGACTCCGTTTGATATTCCTTTTTTTCGAAACCCTAAAATAGGCAAAAAAACAGCAATTTGGGCTGGGCCTCTGGTTAGTAGGTTAGTCCCAAAAATGATATAGAAGTGTAAAATAAAGCCCATTAACATCCAAAATAGATAATATAATAGCATGGAGCAATCAAAAATTATAGATACGTTGGAGACGTATCAAGCATCCCCAAGCTTAATTCATGCTCGTCCTCGAGTAGGTAAATGATAAAAGAAGAATTTTTGATGTGGAATGCTTTCTAACATATTTCTGAATGTAATTTTTCTTTATTGTGGCATGAATGTTCAGATCTGAAAGATTCAAGATAAAAGTTTAATATTGACGTAGAAATAATAATACTTCAAGCATACTAACTAAGCAATTATGTCTTCTCAAAATAACATGGGTAAAGAAAGTTATCCCTACAAAATCATATAGTCTGGCTATGCTCTATCTTCACCACACAAAATATTTAAATCATGCACAACCCTGATGACAAGCAAAGCAATTGTTTCATACTTTTGATGTTCTCAAACTTTTTCAATCTTCACGCAATATATGAGCGTGAGCCATGGATATAGCACTATATGTGGAATAGAACAGTGGTTGTGGAGAAGACAAAAAGGACAAGATAGTCTCACATCAACTAGGCGTATCAACGGGCTATGGAGATGCCCATCAATAGATATCAATGTGAGTGAGTAGGGATTGCCATGCAACGGATGCACTAGAGCTATAGGTATATGAAAGCTCAACAAAAGAAACTAAGTGGGTGTGCATCTAGCTTGCTTGCTCATGAAGACGTAGGGCATTTTGAGGAAGCCCATCACTGGAATATAAAAGCCAAGTTCTATAATGAAATGGGTCCTTCGGGCAAGCCTTGTTGATATCAGTGAAATCTATGCAAATCCTCCACTTCCCGTTAGCCTTCCGGACTACCACTAGATTTGCCAACCACGTGGGGTGCAACTCTCCTCTGACCAAACCAGCTGCCTCAAGCTTCTTGATCTCTTCCGCAATAACCTGCTGCCTCTCCAAGGCTTGCTTTCAGACTTTTTGTTTGACAGGTCGGGCATGTGGGCAGACAGCAAGGTGGAGCTAAATTACCTCCATGGGAACACCGGGGATATCAGATGGTTGCGAGGCAAACACATCGATATTCGCCAGCAGGAAGGCAATGAGCGCGCTTTCCTATTTTGTCATCGAGGGTGGCCCTGATTGTAAAAGTACCATCCGCACCATCCAGCCCTACCAGGACCTTCTTCACTTGGGGTGTAGTGACCTTGGATTTCTTGCTGTTAGAACACTCCGGCACGTCGTCAACGGGTGTCGTGCACTCGGTGGGGGAACGCTTCTCGGACACTTTGCGAAGTCCCTACAATCTCTCTTCTTCCCTTTTCTTTCCTTGGCGGTGGCGGCCGCTGCATTTGCCGCAACCGCGTCCCGGTACATCTTGTCCACACAAATGATTCCATCCTTCTCATCTGATGGGATGGTAATGACTCACAGCGGCCCAGGCATCTTCAATGTGTTTGTACGCATAGTGTGATGCCGCCATGAACTTAGACAGAGCCGGGCGTGCAAGAATCCCAATGTATGGTAGGTGGAGGTCAACCACATCAAACACAATCCACTCATTCCAGTAGTTTATCTCTCCCCAAAACATTACCGGCAACGTGATCTTTCCCTTAGGATGACTCCTACCGGGATTAAGTCCTTGAAACATGTCGGTAACCTCTAGCTCTTCTTCTCCTATATGAAGCTTGCTGATGACTACCGGGGAAATCAGATTCAACCTGGCCCCGCAGTCCACTAACATCTTTGCGACCTTGAGGTTACGAATTGTTGGAGAGACCAACAACAGCAAACACCCTACTACAGTGGTACGCTAGGATGGTCTTCCTCGTCAAAGATGATGGGCGTACGGGACCATTTGAGCGGTTTCCGGGCCTCTGGCGCTGGCTCCATGACATTGACCTCTCTTGCCCACCGTTTGAGCTGGCGGTAAGAAGCATGTAAAGATGCACCTCCGTCAATGCACATGGCATCTGTGGCCTTCTAGAACTCCTGCGCACTGGTTTCCTCTTCATCCCCTCCATCACTCTCGTCATCATAGGTTTCCTTCTCTCGACCTCTGGCAGGCTTTCCTTGGTTCTGAAAGGGTTTGTCAGATGGTTTACTTCACTACCTCGGCCCTTACTACCAGTAACATTCTGACCCATTTCCTTATCTCACTTCTCATACTCTGCTCTCTGTTTCTTGACGAGCTACTCTACGTGATGACAATCTTGAAGGTCGTGGCCCTTGGTCCGATGAATCTTGCAATATGGCCCATCACCCTTCAAGGCTTTCTCAGCAGTAGCTACTTCCCGGCAATCAGTGCACGCAACAGCTTCCTTCCCAGGGACCTCAACCTTGGCCTTCTTGCCGATACTAGGCGCACCAGAACCTTCAACAGTCATCACTGCTTTATTTCTCCGCTTCTTACTGCGCTTCTTGCTCTTTTTATGACTGGTTGATTCATTATCATCATCTTATGAATCAACATTGGTGCAATCTTCCTCTCCAGGTAATTTCCTTCCCTCCTCCATCCGAGCACACTTGTCCACTAGTGTGTAAAGCTCCTTCAGTCATGGGTAACCGCACGTTCATCTTGGAATGGTTGCGACAGTTGCGCACATTGGACTAGAAGGCAGCTATTATAGCTACCGGGTGGATATTTGGGATATTTCTATGAACTTTGTCGAATCTCTCTAAATACTTACGGAGGGTTTCTCCTTTTTTCTGCTGAGAAGTTGCAAATTGCTGGGCCGGCCGGGTTCCTAATGACCGCCTGTGAAAGCAATAATGAACTCATGGCACAAGTCAGCCCATGACGAGATGTAGTTCTCTGGTAGGTGCATCAGCCAAGACCTCACATTGGACTTGATGGCCAAAGGGAAGTAGTTGGCAAACACCTTCTCATCTCTTCCCCCTAGAGCCTAAACAACAATGGTGTAGATGCTCAGGAACTCTGCCGGGTTCAGACTCCCATCGTATTTCTCAGGTATCTCTGGCTTGAATGTGCGAACGGACGACCAACGGACTTACTGCAGCTCTCGTGTAAAGGCAGGGCAGACAACCTCGAAAGGTAAGCACCCACCAACACCGAGCTCAGGTAATCGATGTTGAGGACGTCGTACCCATCGGTCCGGCGGAGATCGCCGCGGCGCTGCTCCACGACGCGTGCGTCTCCTCTCCGCATTTCCTCCGAGGCTCGACGTCTGCTAGACGTGCTCGAGGGTCAGAAGAGGCCACCGAGATGTTGTCACGATCTTGATTCTACTGCGTTTGTACAGGCTGCCGCGGCGGGGATTGCACCGTCGGAATGACCTCTTCTATGTGGTCAGCAGCACGAGCAGCTGCTGTCGCTTGGGGAGGTCGTGGCAGGCCAGCTCGCCGTGAGCCCCCAGCTTCGTCGAAGATGAAGATGGTGATGAATTTGACACGCCGTGCACGCCTTTAGGTTCACCCAAGAGAGCCCCCTACCTGGCACGCCAAAGCTGTCGCGGGAAACCACAGACACCTACGGGACTAGGAGGTCCCTTGCTGGTTCGGCAGGGGGGCGACACGTTGCACAAAGAGCAGACCAGCGTGGGGGAAGCGCGGCAGAGATCACACATGCAATTTACCCAGGTTCGGGCCACCGTGAGGCGTAAAACCCTACTCCACCTTTGGTGGATTGATGGTGGAAAATATGGTTGTAGTGCGTAGTACACTTGCCAGGCAGGGGTTCCCTCAGGCAGCAGTGACTACGCGCGTATGGGGGTGTGAGTTATCCAATCTTCTAACCCTTTATACGGTTGCCGTGGGCCTCCTTTTATAGATCAAGGGGTAACCACAGTGGCAAAGTAGTCATTATGCACTGATAAGAAAGTAAACAGTGCTATCATACCTAACTGCAGGCTGATAGGGGCCCATTAAATGCACTGCTTAATGTCACATCTTTGGTTGCCCGACAAGGCTTGCTGGGATATCTTTCCAGCTCCGCGCCTACTCGCTTGACACGTTGCAGGACGGGTGTCATTTGTGGGTTTCTCATGTAGGAAATGGCTGCCATGTGGCGAATGGCTGCTACTAAATCACTTTGTTGCTTGACACTGCACTGATCGACGACGTGGTCGTGTTGGAGTGGTTGGTGAGGCGGTTTTGCCTCCGTGAGCCCCGGCAGGCCCTGCCGGGGCGCCTCGGTTGTGTGTATCTGGGGGTAGCCTCGCCCCTTGCTGGGCTCGCCTTCCCGGCAAGGGAGGCTTTTCTCTTGACGACATCCTGCTTCCTTGGCTTGATCTTGGTCCTTCTGATCTGCATGTTGGTCCTTCGAATCTCGTGGGTTCTTGTACTCTGACTTCGGCTGGTGCTTCAATCTTGTTCCCGTGCCTATGCACAGTCTGGGAAATAGACCCAGGGTTTGTTGCACCAACAGGGTAGCACGTCTCGTACTTGATGTTCACAGCCGCGAGCCAGTAGTGATCGATGGATGGCACCGTGAGGTGATGCACGAGGCTCGCCGGCGAGCCCTCAAACGGCGGCGTGCACTCATAGCAGTAGCAGCGCGCATGCGCACATATGGAACTATGCTCCGCCAGCGAGTGTTGGTCGACGTACCTCTCGCAATCAAAAATCTTGTAGACGCAGGGCACCTTGCAGGCATCGACCAGGCCATCCATGAAACGGGAGTGGCTGTAGGTGACGTTGGGCTAGTTGAATATATGAGCAAGTTACTATGAGATTTAATCAGAATAACCACAAAAGAAATCATGACGGCTATAACAAAGATTAAACTTATCATGTGGACTAGCATAGTAGATGAACAGATCAAATCTAGGACATAGACTAGAAACATGAATTCTACAACAATTTAGAACAGGAAGGACAGAAACACATACGGTGCAACAGGAGCAGTACCATTGGCGTTGAGGTTGTCGTCCATGTCATTGAGGACGAGGTTGCCGAGGTCGGGGAAGAAGTCGCCATTGGTGAAGTCATCGCTGCCAGTATTCGCTCGAGTGCGATCCCCAAATTCCAACAGCGCCCGCCGAATGGAGCACAGGACGAAGTAGCTATAGGGGACGTTGTGGTCGTCGAATGGAGCGCAGGAGTAGCACATGTAGTAGTAGATGGTGCTCCGCCCTATTCTCTATCTCTACTCTCTTTTCTTATATTATCTTACTCTTATAAAAAAACCGAGTTGGTGATGATGGTGTGCCTGCCATCTTGTAAAATAGACCGTCCGATCTATAGCTGACGAATAGAAAGCAAATCATGGCAATTTTACAAAAGATACCCGCACCTCTCTCCACATTTACAGATAAGGCCTTGCCTCGTTCATCCTTATCTCCCACAACCTCATTGCTGAGCAATTAAAAAAAGGAAGTCTCTGGACCAATCTGGCATGGTGGCTGCTGCCGGCGCCGTCTATCCCCATGCCTCCGACCAGCCTGACCACCAGTCACCACCACGCCCCACTCCTCCTCACCTTATCTCTCATCTTTCTCGAGATATCATTTTTTCGATGAAATTCTTGAGATACCATTTTTCGATACAATTCTCGAGATATCATTAGTTTTACACATGGGATTACTCTTGCATGGGTCAATCACAATAGGTGTTTGTAATAAAAATGCTTCTTGATGTTCCGTGCAATGCATGGGCATCTTGCTAGTTTGCATATGATTCCAAACACCACATAGACACGGTCTTTGACCATTTTACAACTATATTGGTATCATTGTTAGTGGTCAGCCAATGCAAGTTATAGCCCGGGGTGTTTTAACCTTTTTTTAGTAATGATATCGGGCGATTGTTTGCCATGAGCTCAATCCTGGCGAATCCTATGAAACAGTCAGATTTCCATCTGATGGTGGCCTGTGTTTAAGCCATAGTATTTGACAAAACCGCCACCCTTACACACGTACTGTTACTACGTCGCGGGCTTTTCCAACTGCCATGTCTCCCAGCGAACGTTTGCTAGGGATTGGAGTTAGCCCTGATGGCGATTCATAGTTTTTCCACGCTAGGGCATTGAAGTTTGTAACAATTTTAGATTAGAATATATGCAAACTAGGGCATAGTAGTAGGTACTGTAGGGAGTACTAGTACTGTGATCACTCAAGCAGGTTGTCTGGCATTGATATGACCCTACGCTGCTGGTATGTGTCTCGTAAGTCAAGCGGCGTGGTGTAGTCATCATCACCTATCCACTTCCCACAGCACATATTCGCTTCTCCATCTTTGTCCGCACATAATCGTCCAATCTTCCATCCCAGGCGTCTCCCCCCTCTTCCAAAACCCAGGCACTAACAATGGCAGAACCGAGCAGCGTTCGCCAAATGAGTGGATGGAATTCACTCCCCACAGAGGTAATCAAGCTCATTGTTTAGCGTGTGGACAATCTCAGTACCATGTCGCTCGCCATGTGCTTGTCAAGGCAGTACCATTTAGTCAAAGCCCTTAGGCTGGAGCATTTTATGCCAGCTCCTTGCTCGCTGATGCCGCCTGATCTTCAGAAATAGCGTATCATGGAGCATAACAATCGTAGGCTGGTGAGCATAAACCCCCTTGACTGTGATCTGATCCCCGTCACACTCAACTACATTAACGATATGTACAGGGTCGACATTAACACGTCTTGGATGGTGCTCGTCGACAGTCGCGGCAGCTGGATGCTCGTGGAGGTCTACACCCAGCGATTGACCCCCCTTCCTTCGATTAACATTTTACTGCTTTGGCACCGTGGCCCAGAATACTCGAAATCTTACAATAGCCAACATGATACCAAGTTTGATTGGCTCAAGGTTGTAATCTTCCAAGTGCCCAAAAGATCTTCAAATTATAAAGCCTTCAGTCTAATTGCATTCTTCAACCGTGGTCTCGCCTATCTGACAGATCACTGCGGTAAGTGGATAAATCTACATGTCCATCACAGGATCATACATCCTCCATGGTTCTCTGATGCCATTGAACACAAGGGCTTCATTTACGCTATCGACTCCTTCTATGGCTAGACGTATAGCTGGCCTACTCCAGTCGTCGCTACAAAGGGCTGTTACAACAGTATGTTACTCTTTCCTATGATATCATGATGGCTTGCTTATATTATTGTCAACATTTACTGAAAAAATATTCGTGCTCATAACCTGCAGTTCTTAAGATTGACTACAGTACGATCCCTTTTTTATTTGACTCCAACTTGATATGATGTTGTAGGCCGATTGGTATCCCTACCCTTTCTAATCCTAGAACCTTTCAAGGAAAAGCGGCATGATATTTGCAGGTGGTTCCTAGCTCGATCAGACGATGGCGGACAATTGATGATCGTTTGCACGTACCGGACGTGTTGTTTCGCGTAATACAATCACAATCACTACAAGGTCTTTGGGCAGAATCCCGGCATCTATGGGCCTTCAGGAATTCTTTACTAGAGGCTGGTAAGTAGCCTTGGTACACGCTCTCTGTTTCTCAAACTGAATTATCTGATTAACCAAGAAATAACCGACGGCAAGGATCATGATGGTAGCGCGGCTTCGTTCATCAGGCGAAACTGTGTGTAGACAGCATACCATGCATCTCTCCATGCACCATACCCTTATATGTGCCACCACGCTCTGCAACCCAAAGTAGGAGAGAGGGTCCCAAATATTAGACTTCGACCTACTGGCTGGAGTTTCCCCCGTCAGGCACCCAACTGGTTCAAGCCGTCAGCCAATCTCCACAGCTGAATAAATAGTAATGTATAACTAAGCCAATTAGTTAGACGCGTACGCTTGGTGTAGTAGGATCTTCATTTAGTTTGATGCATACACTTATTCTTTCTTGGTAGCCCTTTTGTAATGATGGCTGGTGTTTGGTTTGGAAGAGAGTGTTGCGTCTTTACTCTTCTACCTTCTTACTGCTTCTGTTGCACCCCCAGCCCTGGTTGCTACTGCTGTTGTTTTCAATGCACAACCAGTAGTATATTTCATCTGTTGGTTGAATAAATGTGTTGTTAGAAAGACAAACACAATGTTTTGGAAGTCGTCAACGGTCCGATCCTTTAGTGCCCCATACCGTATGTAGCACATACTATTTTTGGTACGGAACACATTTTCCACTTGTCAATAACATGCAACCCACTGATGAAGGCCAAATAGAGGAGCCCATATCTAACTGGATGGGAGGCTCTCACATGAATCCGGCCCAGGTACATGCTCGTGGTCCCCCAAACATAAATAAGTAAATAAATAAATAAATAAAGCTAAATGCTCATGCACTAGTTCTATAAACTCACGATTTGAAAAGTCAAATTTTAACAGGAGGATATTATTTCCTATGATAGTGTCGTTACATTCAGTCGATATTATTCTTAGGCAAAGATAGCGACTAGTCTTCTATCTCCCACCATTTTCTTCCTGCAACCAGCGGAACCATGCAAATCGTAGTCAACTCGTAAATAGTTCTGGTCCATTTTTATTTTTCGATAAGAATTCGCAACCCAGCCTAACACATTGGCGACACCACTTTATCCTCCGCCTTGGTGCGCTCGCCGCGGTGCCACCGTCCGGCCCTATCAACATAGTGAATCAGGAGAGGACTGTAGTTGTGAGTATGACAGTACGGACCCACCAGGTCCACTCCCGAACACAAGCAAGCGCCTCTTTTACTACTCAGATGCACCCCTCGTTTTTTACTCTAATCCACCCAGCTGATATCTGGGGCCACATCATTGTCAACGTATAGTCAATTAACGACAGAATTGCACAACTTTTTTGAGGATTTGTCCGGAGGAGCAGGCTATAAACTGGGTTGTACAGTCTCTCTGGCCCATCTAACAACATGACCATCCCAACCGTTTTTTCTTTGGGAAAATAGGGAGCCCACTATTTCTTTTTGAAGAATACACAAGCTAGGCCTATTTATTTTCTCCAACTTACTGGGCTGCAAATCTTTCAAGACGAGGAAGGATGCATTCCTGCCTGGCCAAAGAGTATGGGAAGTGTATGTTAAAAGTAATATCAAAGGGGTTGCAAATTCCATTTTTATAGAAAATGTGCAATTAGTTTCTTTTTTGTTTTTGTTCTTCACTGATATTTTATAATTCATTGGATTTTAACATGACATAGTACTATTTTATTTTTAAATTTGTTTTAGTATGGCTACTAATTTTTGTATTAAGAATATTTTGTTCCCCAGCAAAAATATGCAACTTTTAAAAATTTCGCACATTTTTAGTTCAATTTTTTAACCCTGGCACTAACCAGAAAATTGGCAGCAATTCTAAAAATAGAAAATGGGCTGCAATAAATTCCAGATGAATTAGCAAATGAGTAAAAATTATAAAAATAATAGAATGGGCTGTACACGCAACAGATTTTGAGGCTGACTTGTTTATGAAAGGCTTTGTTAGTCAACACACAATTCTACCAATGGTGACTGTTGGATGTTCATCCAACGGCCGACGTGCTTCTTTAGTCTCTGATCTTCCTGCTCTAGCCACCTAAACCAATGCCGGCGGGACTGCCTGCTCCCTCTTCTTGTGGACGGCTGTGATGCCACGCAGGCTTGACCACCCACCCTACTCCCTTCGCTGGCCTGGCCATCCCTCTACCCACTTGCACCTTCTTCTATGCTCCAGTGATGGCAGCCTCCCGCTGAAGCCGAACTAGTCAACCATCGTACTCTCCTCGGCGTGGGCATCCACTATTGTGTCTTCGCCGGTTCCGGGTCGTACCATTCCAAGGCCTCACAGTCGTTGAGCGCGTTGGTGCTCTAGGCGTGGCGTGCTCAACATTCAACAAACGATAGCCATCGGAATAGGGATGTACATGTAGAGGCTGACAGTAGGGACCCCCATGGTCCATGGCCGCACGCAATCAACTTCCTCCTTATTACGCAAAAAAATGATTCCTCCCACTAACATCTGGGGCACACCGGTTTGGAGGCTGGCATGTGGTCCTACTAAGTTGCCGCATACGCAGGGCTTTGTCAACTTAATCAACAAACGATTCTAGCAGCAGTGACCATTGGATTTTAATCCAACGGTCCTACTGCTTCTTCAATCACTGCTCTTCTTGCACCAGCCACTCAAACCAGCACCGGCGAGACCGCCTGCTCCTGCCTCCAGTGGCCGGCTATGCTGTCATGCAGGCCTCACCGCCCGACCCTACTCCCACCGCTGGCCAGGCTATCCCTCTACTGTCTACTCACCCACAACCCGTGTTATTCTGCAGCGACGACAGCTAACACCGCAGTCGAACCAGTCAACCCTCGTACCCCTCTCCGCATAGGCATCCACTGCTGCGTCTTCCCTGGCTCCACATCGTCCCCTTCCAGGCCTTGCTGTCGTCCACCGCCTTGGTGCTCTCGGCGTGGCGTGGTCAACATGGTCAAGGAACGACTTCCATCGGAAGAGGACTGAACGTGGAGAAGCTGATAGCTGGGTCCACGGCCACAGCAAGGAAGTGCAACCTTATTACATGTAAAATAATTATTCCTCCACCTAACAGAGGGACTACCGGAAGAGACTCTGTATTTTGCAAAAAAAACATTTCCCCCTGGCAACAAGGACCTACCAACTACATGTTCGCACACAAGGAATTGCCTTCATATTAGGCGCGAAAAAAATGAATCCTCCCCCTGACAGCTCGGACCCACCATCAATAACTTTGCACACAAGGAAGTGCCTCCTTATCCACCCTGATAGCCTGGCCATACCTGGTCGAAGCGTACATAGCATTGTCATTCTGGGCGCGAACGTGTATGTACATACTGGTCGATCGGTCTCTCTGCAACGATGAACCGTGGCCAAACAAGCAGCGGCACGTATAGTAGTTGAGCCCCCGGCGTAGCAGTTTAGGAAATCCAGTCAAAACCATGTAGACGTACGTACAGATAGACGTCAAAAAATACCACCATGTGTGTACATACGGGCGGGGTCTCGAATGCGTACTCGCGTATACGCACGACCAGGGCTCGTGTTCATGCAGAGGCAACAGATGGCGGCAACGGCATCCTGTTCATCAGAAGCCAACCGGCTGGGTCAGAATGGAGAATCTGCGTTGTCTTCATGGGGAGACAACGGAATGCGTCGTGTTCATCGGGAGGCAACGGAATATGTCGTGTTCATCGGAAGCCAACCGTCTTGGACGAAACAGCCGAATCGATGTCTGGCGTACCGCATAACGGAGGAAACGAGCCTTTTGTCGTACGGCCGAAACGGGGTCCTGTTCAACGGGAAGGGTCTGGCGTACCGCAAACTGGAGGAAACGGACTTGAGTTCGACCGCGTACGGTCGAAACGGGGTCCTGTTGACCATAAGGGGTGTGGCGTACTGCAAAATGGAGGAAACGGAGTTGTGTTGGAGTGCCTACGGTCGAAACGGGGTCCTGTTCGTCGGGAAGGGTGTGGCGTAACGCAAAACAGGACTCCATGGGCTACTGTTCATCCACCATTGACTTCCTCCAGCCTCTACCAGACACTGTTCATCCACGGGGTCCTGTTCATCCAACCTCCACTGGCTACTATTCATCCAGCCCTCCACGGGGTACGGTTCATCTATCGTCCATCGGCTACTGTTCAACCAGCCCTCCACGGTGTCCTGTTCAACCAGCACCTCCACGGGGTCATGTTCAACCAGCCCTCCATGTATTGGGTGCCTCCATCGGCTACTGTTCATCCACCCCCACCTCCTCGATCGGGGTATTGTTCATCCAGCGGCAACGACCTCTACTACGACAGGATCCTGTTCATCTAACCCCCACCGGGGACTGTTCATCCAAACCAACTAGGAACTGTTCATCAAGGGGCAGCTTCGATCAGCTTCAGTTAGTAGAAGTAGCGAAGGAATCACTCGGGTTTAGTAAACAGCAAGGGATCGATCGGGGTTTAGTAGCATAGCTAGTGCAATCGCTCGAGTTTAGATAGAGCCCAATGCCTCGCTCGGGTTTAGTTAGAGCCTAACGCCACACACATACTCATGTAAATGTACAAGCGAAATGTGCAAACCTCCGTGCATCGCTTGGCCCCGACCACAACCGTAACTGGGAACTCCTCGAAATTTTCCTCACCCTCACTTCTACCATAATTTTTTCTGTCCTAGACGGCCCAAAGAATGTTATGCAGCTGCGCCTCCGGCCCGCCCAAGACAAAAAACGCATTTTCTGTCATGATTTTTTGTCATAGAAGTAGGAGCCCACCACATCTATGATGATACCAGGTTTTGTCACAATTATCATCATAGAAGTGTCATAAGCATGACAGAAAATAATTCGTTCGGCCCAAAACTTCACAGATGTGTCTTTTTTGTAGTGCATACATCAAGTGTCCTCAAATCCAAAATATTATTCAATCCGATAATAGTGAAACCTCAAAGGTAAAACTCAATTCATCACAAGAAGGTAGAGTGGGAGAAACACCATATGATTCAACTATAGTAACAAAGCTCACGGTACATCAAGATTGTGCCAAATAAAGAACACGAGAGTGAGAGAGGTCAAACACATAGCTACTGGTACATACGCTCAGCCCCGAGGGTGAACCACTCCCTGCTCGTCATGGAGACCGCCGGGATGATGAAGATGGCCACCGGTGATGGTTTCCCCTTCCGGGAGGGTGCCGGAACAGGTTTCCGATTGGTTTTTCATGGCTACAGAGGTTGCAGCGGTGGAACTCCATATCTAGGTTTCTTTCTAGGGGTTTCGGGATTTATAGGAACTTTTGTCGTGGGTCTCACATCAGGGGATGCTCGAGGGGCCCACAAGCCACAGGGCACGCCCTAGGGGGGCGTTCCCTAGGCTTGTGGACTCCTTGTCCACCTCCTGGCCTTGCTCTGATGCTCCGTGGGTCTCTTCTGGTCCATAAAAATCACCGTAAATTTTTAGCTCGTTTGGACTCCATTTGATATTCCTTTTCTGTAGAACTCAATAACAAGGAAAAAACAAAAAACTGGCACTGAGATGTAGGTTAATAAGTTAGTCCCAAAAGTAATATAAAATAGCATATTAATGCATATAAAACATCCAAAACAGATAATATAATAGCATGGAACAATCAAAAATTATACTGACGTTGGTGACGTATCAAGCACCCCCAAGTTTAATTCCTACTCGTCCTCGAGTAGTTAAATGATAATAAACATAATTTTTGATGTGGAATGCTACCTAACATATTTATCCATGTAATCTTCTTTATTGTGGCAAGAATATTCAGATCCATAAGATTCAAAACAAAAGTTTCATATTGACATAGAAATAATAATACTTCAAGCATAAGTAAAGCAATCATGTCTTCTCAAAATAACATGGCCAAATAAAGTTATCCCTAAAAAATCATATAGTCTGGCTGTGCTCCATCTTCATCACACAAAGTAGTTCATCATGCACAACCCCGATGACAAGCCATGCAATTGTTTCATACTTTTAGGACGCTGATAACGCCCACACGTGTGGTGGGAGCGTCACCCACCCACACGCCCTATAATACACAGACTACGCCACAACACCGGATGCATGCATGTGGGAATCTTTTTGGATTTTCTGTTTTTAAACTATTTTATCTCTTTAATGAAAAATCCTATTGAAGATCCTTTTTCACCATTAAATCCATCGCGATAAGATCGTCAAAACTAGATCTCATATCAATATGTTTCGATGGTTTTTAAAAGTTGCCATGTCTATTGCACATAAATTGGCATGGTATTTACCCTAAAGTTGCCATGATATGTTTCAGCTATTTTCTTCTACATTTAAAAGTAAATTTTGACATATTATAAAGCGAGGAATTAGGAAACTAGACTTGCCATGAACCATAAAATCAAATTTCCATGATACATGCACTTAAAATTGCCATGGTTCATACAAAAAATAACTTTCATGGTCAAAGTACTGGAATTGCCATGGTCAAAATAAAAAATTGACATACTCTATAAACTAAAATTGCCACATGGCAACTTTAGTGTGACACTATTGCAACTACAGTGAAAACATCATGGCAACTTTGGCCAAAAAAATTTCGTCGAAACATATCAACATGGGATCTAGTTTTGATGATCTTGTTGAGATCGATTTAATGGTGAAAATGGATTTTTAATTGGATTTTTTAATTAGGAGATAAAACATTTTTAAGACGAAAACCAAAAACATTCCCTCTGATGTCATATGTTTTGATGTAGCAAAGTGAATGGCACTGAAGGCGTTTAGGCCATGTTGCTTCGTGGCACACGTGTGGACGTTAACATTTGTGTACTTTTATTGTTCTCAATATTTTTCAACTTTCACGCAATACATGAGCGTGAGCCATGGATATAGCACTATAGGTGGAATATAATATGGTGGTTGTGGAGAATTGCCATGCAACAAATGCACTACACCTATAAGTGTATGGAAGCTCAAAATGAAAACTAAGTGGGTGTCCATCCAACTCGCTTGCTCACGACCTAGGGCAATTTGTGGAAGGCCATCATTGGAATATACAAGCCAAGTTCTATAATGAAAAAGTTCCACTAGTATATGAAAGTGACAAAATAGGGGACTCTCTATCATGAAGAACATGGTGCTACTTTGAAGCACAAGTGTGGTTAAATGATACTACATTGCCCCTTCTCTCTTTTTCTCTCATTTTTTATTTTTTTATATTGGGATCTTTGGCCTCTCTTTTTTTCTTTTTTTGTTTGGGCTGTTTGGCCTCTTTTTTCGTCCAGATCCTCATCCCAACTTGTGAGGGAATCATAGTTTCCATAATCCTCTTCCTCACATGGAACAATGCTCTAATAATGATGATCATCACACTTTTATTTACTTACAACTCAAGAATTACAACTCGATACTAGAACAAAATATGACTCTATATAAAAATATGCCTCCGGTAGTCTACCGGGATGTGCAATGATTAAGAGTGACATGTATAAAAATATGAACGGTGGCCAAGCCACTAATACTATGCCAACTACATGATCATGCAAAGCAATATGACAATGATGGTATGTGTCATAATAAACGGAATGGTGGAAGTTGCATGGCAATATATCTTAGAATGGCTATGAAAATGCCATAATAGGTAGATATGGTGGTTGTTTTGAGGAAGGGTATATGGTGGCTTTAATGCAACATTGAAAGTTGCGCGGTAGAAGAGAGGCTAGGAATGGTGGGATGGTGAGAGTGCGTATAATCCATGTAATCAACATTAGTCACAAAGAACTCACATACTTATTGAAAAAATTTATTAGCTATCGAAACAAAGTACTACACGCATGCTACCCAATCCAGGCCTACTTATTTTTATACGCCCTGATGGGCTGCAACTCTTTCAAGACGCCTGCAAATCTTGAAAGTAATATGAAATGGGTTGTAAATATAAAAGCAGATGACAAATTGGCAATTACTTTAAAATTTCTGAATTTTTTTCATATTTTCAGATTCCTATTTCATTGGTAATTAACCTAATTTAAATATATCTTCAAAGTACTTCAAATCTTTCTCGACATTTCGGTATTAAAAATAGTTTGGAACCCACAGAAATATGCGAAATTGGCCCTGGCCAACCAAAAAACGGACTGCAATAAATTGCATAAAAAGTCGCAATGAGCTATATATAAATTATTAAAAAAGAGGGCATGGTCTAACTTATGGGCCTATTAAGTTGACGCGTATGCAAGATTTTTTTAGTTATTATATACGTCAACAAACGATTCTAGCAGACGTAACCGTTGGATGTCAATCCAACGGCCGTCATGTTTCCTCAATCTCTGATCTTCTTGCTTCAGCCGCCAAATCCAGCGCCGGCGGGACCACCTGCTCCCGCCTCTCGTGCAGACCTCACCGCCCCTACTACTCCCACCGCTGGCCAGGGCATCCCTCTACTCACCCACACCCCCTGTTATTCTGCGGCGACGGCAGTCTCACACCGCAGTCGAACCAGTGAACCCTCGTACTCCTCTCCGCGTGGGCATCCATTGTTGCGTCTTCCCCGGATTCGCGTCATCCACCGCCCTGGTGCTCTCGCCACAGCGTGGTCAACGTGGTCAAGGAACAACTTCCATCGGAAGAGTACTGTCGTGGAGAGGCTAACAGCTGGGTCCACGGCAGCCGCAAGGAAGTGCCTCCTTATTACGCGGAAAATCATTATTCCTCCTCTGACAGTAGGGACCCACCGGACGGGCCATCGTATTTGGCAGAAAAATGTTTCCCCCCTGATTGATGGGACCCACTGGACGGTCCACCGTATTTCACGAAAAAATGTTCCCCCGCTGTCAGCTCGGACCCACCGGAAGTGCCTCCTTATTACGCACAAAAAAATGAATACTACCCCTGCTAGTTGGGATCCACCTTGGTGGGAGACTGACTTGTGGGCCCACTAAGTTGACGGGGAGGGAGTGCTTTGTCAACTTAGTCAATATGAACAATTCTAGCTCCAGTGACCGTACGATGTCAATCCAACGACCGTAGTGCTTCTCCAACCTCTGGTCTTCTTGCTCTAGCCGCCCAAACCAGCGCTGGTCGTGCCTCGTGCTCCTGCTTCCCGTGGCCGGCTGCGATGCGGCGGAGGCCTCACCGCCCCCTACTACTCCCACCGATGGCCAGGCCATCCCTCTACTCACCCACACCCCCTGTTATTCTGCGGTGATGGCAGCCTCACACCGCAGCGAACCAGTGAACCCTCGTACTCCTCTACGCATGGGCATCCACTGTTGCGTCTTCCTCGGCTCCGCGTCGTCCCCTTCCTAGGCCTCGCCATCGTCCACCGCCCTGGTGCTCTCGGTGCAGCGTGGTCTACGTGGTCAAGGAACGGCTTCCATCGGACGTGGACTGTACATGGAGAGGCTGACAGCTGGGTCCACGGCCGCAGCTAGGAAGTGCCTCCTTATTACGCGCAAAATAATTATTCCTCCAGCTGACAGCAGGGACCCACCGGACGGGCCACCGTATTTCGCGAAAAAAACATTTCCCCTTACTGCTGGGACCCACTAGCTACATCTTCGCAGGCAAGGAAGTGCCTGACAGTCGAGACCCACATGGCCGAAGCGTACGTAGTGTTGTCATTCTATTCGTGAACGTGTACGTACATACTGGTCGATGTAGAGCCACGCACGTAGCATGTACACATACGTACAGTGGCCAGTGTGCAAGAAAGAAAATACGGCCACGTACGTACATACGGGCAGGGTCTCGAATGCCTACTCGCGCCTACGTATGGCCAGGGCTCGTGTACATGGCTGGGTCGGAACAGAGAAACAACATCATCATCGTGTTCATGGGGAGCCAACCGGCTTTGTCGGAACGGAATGCGTCGTCGTGTTCATCAGGAGGGCTTGGACGGAATAGCCGATGGAAACAAGGCCTAGCATACCACAGAACGGAGGAAACGGCCTTGTGTTCGACCGGCCACATTCGAAACGGGATCCTATTCATTGGGAGGGGTCTGGCATACCACAAAATGGAGGAAACGGACCTCCTACAGTCGAAACGGGGGTCCTGTTGATCGGGAGGGGTGTGGCGTACAAAAAAACGGAGGAAATGGATTTGTGTTGGAGCGCTACAGTCGAAACAGGGGTCCTGTTCATCGAGAGGGGTGTGGCGTACCGCAAAATGGGACTCCACGAGATACTGTTCATCTCCACCGTCGACCCCCTCCAGCCTCCACGGGCTACTGTTCATCCACCGTAGACCTCCTCCAGCCTCCACCTGCGAATGTTCATCCACGGGCTCCTGCTCATCCAGCCTCCACCCATGCTACTCCGCCGGCTACTGTTCAACCAGCCCTCTCCACGGGCTCCTGTTCAACCACCCCTCCACAGGTTACTCTTCATCCTGCCCTCCACCGTCTACTGTTCATCCTACCCTCCACGGGGTCGTCCTGTTCATCCTGCCATCCACAGGGTTTTGTTCATCCAGCCCCAACCGGCTCGATCGATCGGGGTCCTGTTCATCCAGAGGCAACACCACGGGGCCCTGTTCATCCACCCCCACCGGGAACTGTTCATCCAACCCTAACCCCACCCCCCCCCCCGCAATGCTCACTGTTCATCCAGAGGCAGCATCGATCGACTTTAGTTAGCAGCAGTACTGAAGGAATCGCTTGATCGGGTTCAGTTAACAGCCATCGATCGATCGCTCGGTTTCAGTAACACATAGCCTGCAGTGCAATCGCTCGGGTTCATTTAGAGCCCAACGCCTCACTCAGGTTCAGTTAGAGCCCACCGCCTCGCACACACGCGCGTACGCAAGATAAATGCGCATCGCTCGGCCCTCGACCACGCACCGTAACCGGGGACTCCCCGATATTTTCCGCGCCCTCGCTTCTACCACTGTTTTTTCGGTCAGGGATGACCCAAAGAATGTCATGCAGTTGCGTCTCCACCACGCCCAGGATGAAAAGCCCATTTTCTATCATGATTTTTTGTCATAGAAGTAGGACCCCACCACATCTATGATGATACCGTGTTTTTTCATAAATATTTTCATAGAAGTGTCATAAGTATTACAATAAAAAAATTCGTTCGGCCCAAAATGTCACGGATGTGTCCTTTTTTGTAGTGGTGGTACTCGTTAGTGGGCCACCCTCCCTCTTTGCTATCTGCTAGCAGACAACAAAGCTTCTATGTCGTTCGCTAGTGGACAACAAAGAGCTTGCTGACGGCAAACACAATCTTTGCCGTTAGTTTTGTGTAAGCTTATGGCAAAGACCTCCTTTGCCGTCAGTTGGCTGATGGCAAAGACCATGATTCCAGTAGTGATTGATTTGAAGGTCTTTGCTACTTTAGGCCAGTGTCTGTGGATAATTGACCGTATATCATGTCAAAACACGATCATCTATGGGGCCATTGGCCCCTTGTGGTTCCGCAAGGGGGAAGGGCACATTGCACTAAGAGTGGAGACTATAGAGCAGCACGGCAATGGTGACGCAAGTGGTTTTTACCCAGGTTCGGGCCGCTGTGAAGCGTAAACCCTACTCCTGCTTTGGTGGATTGGATGGAGGACCGTGACGAACACCAGCGCTTAAGCCAGACAAGGTCGCCTTGGGGACAGCAGCTATGCGCGTAAGAGTGTATAAGGGTTTGAATCCTATTTTAGGTCGCCATGGCCGTCCTGTTATAGGATAAGGGGTTACCACAGTGGCAAATTAGTCATTATACACTCATTAGATATCCAAAAGTGGTATCGTACCTAACTCTCACTACTACAGGATGGTCCAAACGCGACAGTCAAATTAGAGAAACTTCGGCAAAACTATGTGGGATGCATCAATGACAAATGGTGATGTAATAAAACCGTCAAAAAAGATGCAACCCATTTGCGATGGCGGCGACATCAAACACGGTTCATATTGGAGTTGTGTGTGCGATGAGTGGGAAACACTTAATCCAGAAGAAATGTTTGCGAGGATGAAGAACAACAGAAACGGGCAGCCAGATGAGGGTGTGTGTGATATATGGAATACAGTTCACTAGGATGAACTGTGTGTGATTAGGTAACAGAATGGAAATGGTTCAACTAAACAAGATGTGTGTGATATGCAGCAAACAGGTTCCTAATCAGAAATATGTGCGAAAACCCATAATAACACAGACGATTGCTGCTAATAAGCCATGTGATTTTCTCTGTCTACAGAAGAATAACATACATATATATAACTGAAATAAACATCCAATTCCATAAGTGACTATACAGATCATTCACACACACCTCAATAAACAAATTGCATGCATTCTAAACTAGGAGAAATGATCGTCTAGTCATCTACTTCTTGTGACACTCCCGCTATTGCTCTCTGGCTCAATCCCTCGGCTGGGGCAGGAAGAAGACACTCCCTCATGTCAACAATCCGCATGTACATCTCGTAGCTTGTGTACATGTCCTTGGTCGCGTACTTGACGTGTTGTTCATCCGGTATCTAATGCTAGACACTGTGCCATGTGTTCTTGTCCTTGCTCTCATCCTTCATCTTCATGTAGTAGGGTTCGATGATGGCCCAGGCGAGGTCAACCAGGGAGTTCTGTTTGTTGTTCTTGCTGCCCCAGACCTTGTAGTGGTCCTGGATGTGGACAAGATTTTGGCATTTCAATCCTGAATCCTTGAGCGCTTTTAGATCGTTCGTGGTGTCCACCGTAGTGAAACTGTAGTCAGAGCTCTTGATAAACTTGGAGAAATGCTTGCCAGGCCTTGTGGCCAGGTGGTAGTGGTAGATGAGGACGTCAAGTTGCACGCACAACTGGGCGACGACAACCTTCTGATCGTGCCCGGCAGGACCGATGGTGTACTCGAGGTCGAAGCCGACCACTTGGTACTTGTCCTCGGCAAGCAACCGCTCCGTAGTTTGGATGGAACTCTCCACCGAGACTGGCTTGTTCGTGTACACTACCGAGAGGGCCTTCCCCCTCATGTGGGTGTCCACTATGTGATGTGTGGTGAACTGCCCGTCGTTGTCGTTGTCGGCCGCTGGGAGCGCCATTGGAGCCACGGGGAGCGCCATTGGAACCGCCGGATGTCCTTTGTGTATGTGTCATCGTGGTTATGCTTATTGTGTCATGTGGCGTGAGATATGAAGGTAAATGGCCGCAGGAATAAATGGGGACCGGGTAACTGCATCGTTGCGCCCCGCCTGATGCAACCGCATGCACACGAACGTGCTTGATCATGCGCCGGCCCCAAACACTGGCAACATAGAGCAATTGAACATGCAGGGAATGATCGCCTACAAGTCGGCCGGCAGTTGCGTCGCTGCGTAGAGAGCGGCCGTGTGCTACTACCTCCGTCACATTAGTCCCCTTTATATTCTGTGGCATACTTTTCCCTTAAATTTAACCAACAAAATGTTAATGCATGTTATAAAAATTATATAATTGGAAACTATGTTCAAATACGAATCCAACGATATAATCTTTGGCAACATGCATTCGTATTTTATTAGTTAAATCCTACTTATAAACCAGGACAGTGGTATAGTAGGTAATTAAATCGCAAACATTTTTTATTAATTGCATGTGTAAGTGGCCTTTCATCCTCCTCTCACACGTCTTGTCACCCTGCAGTCACAGACGGCTTACAGCGGAAGCTTGTGCAGCGTGCGGGGGCGTTCTTCTAGCCAAATAGTGGCTCGAAGTGTCGCCAATGAATCGTCGGTGAGCCCGTTCCCATGGAACCTCGAAGGTTCCCGCGCAAGCTTCCCGCCGAACTCGGTGAAATCCCCCAAGATCCCAATGCGTATAGGTCTGCTAGATAAACCCTCACGGTCGGCGAGTCATGTGTCGCATTTTCCCCTCCCTCCCTATAGATTATCTCTTCCGCTTCTCCCACAACCGCAAACGACACCAGTCCATCGTCGTTGCTCAGCCACTCCGCCATCATTAGAGGACAACTCTAGCTGGGAGGCTATACCGTGGTGGTGGCATAGTCCCCGACACCAGCCCTTTGCTTATCCATTCAACCGGAGTGTCATGCCCTCTTTTCAAGTTCTTCCCATTTTGTCAAGTTTTGCCTTCCTTCTCGACCGGAGTGCTCTCTGAAATCTTTCTTACCCATTGTGCCATTCTTTCAATAGATCTGGAGGCAATGTGTTTTTGATTTCCTCAAGTATCATCCAATCCTCCCAAGTTCATGTTCAATTCCTTCCATTTACAGTCGGAGTGCTGTCCACATTATATCATTCTTACTCCTTCTCTATCTTGTTTTAATCGGAGTGGTTTCAGTATCTATCCTCTCACTTAACGTCTTGGTTCTCGTCGTATTTCATGTTCCTGTTGTCTAACGGTGTGTTTTCAACTTCGTTCATCTCCATTGTATTCTTTCTTTCAAGTTTTCGACATCTCAAGGTTCTTTGGTTTCAGTCGTTTGTCAAAGAAGCAACTTTGTTTTACCTCTTCCTCTTCCATTTCTTTCCGGTGCCATCCTAGATCTTGGGACAAGATCCTCTCGTAGTGGTGGAGTGTTGTGACGCCCCGAGACCGATGCGCCAGGTGTCTTCCAGATATTCGTCATCGTTGCCATGTCTTTCGCTTGTGTGTTGCTTCTTGCCATGTCATCATGTGCATTGCATCATCATGTTTTCGAAACTTGCATCCGTCCGGGTCTCCCCGTTCCTTCTGTTGCACGTTTTGAGCCCAGACACACTTGCATGCGTCCGCGGCACCTCCGAAATATTATTTTATAAGTGGCCAGAAAATGTTCTCGGAATGGGATGAAAGTTGGCGTGCGGTCTTATTATAGTGTAGATAGACCGCCTGTCAAGTTTCAATGCATTCAGAGCTCGTTTGATAGCCTAACCGTTAAACTATAGCGGCATTATAGCCGGTCAAACGTCGGACGTTTCGGTCCCCGAAACTGCTGTCGGGCCTCTCCTTCTCTTCTATCTCTTTTTTGAGCCCATCAAACCCCCTTGCCTTCGTGGCCTTTTGTCAGACCTCCTATCTGCACAGTTCTCAGACCCCCGCGCGCGTCCGAAAACTTCCCCAAACCCAACTCGGACAGTCGTCACCGATGGATCCGGATCAGCCCCAATCATCTATAAAACATCTCTGTTTTTCTTTTGGACTCCCTACCTATTTGTTTTCTCGACCGTCCGATTACGATCGAAGGGACGAGGTAGCCCCTACCCAAATCCATATGCCATATATAAACAGATCAACCCTAATTTCTAGGGGAGATGTCCCATCCATCCCCTCACCCGCCGCCACTCTTCTCACCATCTACATCAGGATCTTGCCCGATCCACCAACCAGCGCCAGCCACTTCTCTCAATTGACCCATCCCACCAACCAGAGAAACCATCGATCCACCTCGTCCTCGCGCCCGAGACCGTAGCTGAACCGAGCTCCTCCTCCAACCAGAACAAGCGCCACCACCGCCGTTTGGAGCGCCGCCATACCGGAGATGAGTGCCTCGCGCCCATCTCTTCTCCTTCCTTCAATTCTTCTTCCCCCTCGCTTACATCTCTCTCCCTCTGTCTTATCGTACAGGGAGCTCCCATGCCTCGAAGCTGCAGCACCACCGTCGAGTCGCCATGGCCTCGGACTCTTGTTGTCCCGTCCACGCCTTGCCGGAGAGGCTCCGCCTTAGCCAAGCCCCGCTTCCGCCTGGCCCTGCTACCGCTGCTGCTTTGCTGGAGAGTTCCGCCGCGCCAAGTTCCACTGCTTCCCCTTTGAACCTCGCTGCCGAAGCCTCAAGATCTTGCTGCCAAGCCCTCCCGTAGCGCCATGGCCTCGTTGAGTTCTGCCTGCCCCGGTGCCTCAAGCCGCCACAGCTCGCTCCAGATCCGGCCGGCCTCCGCCAGGTCGCCCGTTCCTAGCCGGATCCCGCGACCCATAGACTCGCAGCTCCGCCGGCCACTTCGCCAGAGTCCCCATTGCCGGCCCCTACTTCCGCTGCATCAGGAAGCTGTAGTTCAAGCAGAGAAGGACGAGCGCCTCGACCCCCCTGCAATGTCGCCTCACCTTCCCTACGCCTCCACCGCCCGGATTCACGCCGCCGGCAAGCCCCTGCCTCCTTGCTCGCTTTGCCCCACGTCGCTCCCAAGACTCGTCGCCGCCCTACTGCCATGTCCCGCCTCGCCGAACTGCTGCGTTCCTCTGCTTCGTCAGTCAGAACATGAGCGACGCCAAGCCGCGTTGACTCTCTCGATCGAGCCAAGCAGGCCGGCCCAGCGCGCCCCTGCCGGTCTCTCCCTCTCTACCGACTGGGGCTTGGCACAGTGGTGAGCAGTCACCCACCTACCCTTGTGCTATTGGGCCAGCCTCTGTTTCAGCCCAGGGGATGTTTTTTTCAGAATGAATTTCCTATTTATTCCAAAGTTGGCAGTTTTTCAGAATAACCCCTAAGCTCCATGCATATTGTAACTCTCAAACCGTGCATCACATGTAAATAACTTATATATGAAAAATTGTTAGGATTTTTTCTAGTTTCAGTATTTTCAACTTTCATGAATTTTTACAATGTTTACACTTGTTGTTTGCTTTGTTTTGCTATATTGCCATGCTAAAATGCTTTAATTCATAACTTAATAACCGCAGCTCCAAACTTAATAAACTTTATATGTAAATGGGGTAGAAAAATGCCTAGTTTAACATGGTGGCTTTACTTTGCATGTTTAGCAACTCTAAAATTGTGTATAGGGAAGAACAGTACCAAATCCATAAATATGCACATGAGGATTTTCCGGACTTGTTGCTTGTTGTTCCGGCCTCATTTAAACTTGCCTAGATAGGTAGTTTTACTTTGCTTCACACCTTGCCATGCTAACCAACATTTAATATTGTTGAGTGCATAAACGAGATCGAACTAAATAACTTTAATGTGGTGTTCCGTCAATATGCAACTCGTTGTATATTGAGCTCCACTTAACTATTAGTATTTGTTTGTGCACTTTGACATGCCATGAATCATTAAACCGGACATGCATCATACTTGGTTGTGCATCATGCCATGTTATGTGATGGTTGTTTACTATGTTGTTTGCTTCTTCGAGTTAGTTCCGATAACGTCGCATTTGTGAGCATCCGTTCGACTACGTCTGTTTGTCTTCTCCATGGACTCGTTCTTCTTCATTGCGGGATCTCAGGCAAGATGACCATACCCTCGAAATCACTTCTATCTTTGCTTGCTAGTTGCTCGCTCTTTTGCTATGCCGCGATACCTACCACTTGCTATATCATGCCTCCCAAATTGCCATGTCAAGCCTCTAACGCACCTTTCCTAGCAAATCGTTGTTTGGCTATGTTACCGCTTTGCTCAACCCCTCTTATAGTGTTGCTAGTTGCAGGTGAAGATGATGTTTGTTCCTTGTTGGAACATGGTTATTGTTGGGATATCACAATATCTCTTATTTAATGCATCTATATACATGGTAAAGGGTGGAAGGCTCGGCCTTATGCCTGGTGTTTTGTTCCACTCTTGCCGCCCTAGTTTCCGTCATACCGGTGTTATGTTCCTTGATTTTGCGTTCCGTACGCGGTTGGGTGTCATGGGAACCCCTTGACAGTTCACTTTGAATAAAACTCCTCCAGCAAGGCCCAACCTTGGTTTTACCATTTGCCACCTAAGCCTTTTTCCCTTGGGTTCTTCAGACTCAAGGGTCATCTTTATTTTAAACCCCCGGGCTAGTGCTCCTCTGAGTGTTGGTCCAACCTGTCAGCCGCCGGTGACCACCAGGGGCAACTCTGGGTTGGCCTACCGGAATCTTGGACAATTCGGTGTGCCCTGAGAATGAGCTATGTGCAGCTCCTATCGGGATTTGTCGGCACATTCGAGCGGCTTTGCTGGTCTTGTTTTACCATTATCGAAATGTCTTGTAACTGGGATTCCGAGTCTGATCGGGTCTTCTTGGGAGAAGGAATATCCTTCGTTGACCGTGAGAGCTTGTGATGGGCTATGTTGGGACACCCCTGCAGGGTTTTGAACCTTCGAAAGCCGTGCCCGCGGTTATAGGAAGATGGGAATTTGTTAATGTACGGTTGTAGAAAACTTGACACTGAACTTAATTAAAATGATCAACCGCGTGTGTAACCGTGTTTGTCTCTTCTCGGCGGAGTCCGGGAAGTGAACACGGTCTTGTGTTATGCTTGAACGTAAGTAGCTTTCAGGATCACTTCTAGTTCACGACCGTGCCTTGCTTCTCTTCTCGCTCTCATTTGCGTTTGTTAGCCACCATATATGCTAGTGCTTGCTGCAGCTCCACCTCACTACCCTTTCCTACCCATAAGCTTAAATAGTCTTGATCTTGCGGGTATGAGATTGTTGAGTCCTCGTGACTCACAGATACTTCCAAACAGTTTTAGGTGCCGATGATACCAGTGTAGGTGACGCAACTCAGCTCAAGTGGGAGCTCGATGAAGATCATGTTCGTTGTGTTGTTTCGTTTCTAGTTGATCAGTAGTGGAGCCCAGTCAGGACAATCGGGGATCTAGCATTTGGGGTGGTCTTTCTTTATTTTGGTTCCGTAGTCGGACCTTGATTGTATTCTGGATGTTGTAATGCTATACTTATGTATTGTGTGAAGTGGCGATTGTAAGCCAACTCTTTATCCCTTTCTTATTCAGTACATGGGATGTGTATACATTACCCCTCTTGCGACATGCCTACTATGCGGTTATGCCTCTAAGTCATGCTCCGACACGTAGGAGATATAGCTGCATCATGGTATTACATGTCATCACCCGCTCCGCCACCGCCGCCCGAAGGAGGGAGGTGGAGGCCCGCACGTGCATCAGCACCTCATCAAGCATGCAGAGAGCCTTACTGCTGCCGTGGCCACAGCACACACCACCGCTGAGGCGAGGAATCAGGAGACCTACGAGGAGAACCACCGCTTCGAGAGGGGTCGTCTGGAGCGGTAGAGGGCACTCAAGGTGAGCGTCGCTGAAGGTGCAGTAGCGGCAGGCACCGTATTGCAGTTGTCCAACTCATCGGTAGGCTCCTCCTCCTCTGCCTCTTACTGAGCGCGCTCGATAGAGGAGAGGCTGCCAGAAGTAGTACAAAGCCCCACCGTAGTAGTCGTATTTAGGGGCTATTTTGTTTCGTTCATCTGACTACAGATGTGGTGAAACTGTACAACCTACTTAAAAATTAGCTAGTATATATAGTTGAACTAGCTATTTCAGTACGTGGTTGGCAACAATTGGGGAAAAGTTTGGACGGTTCAACTGTCGAGTTGAACTGTTTGTATAAAGAACGGCTGCTTAATCTATGAATGAAATCTATGCTTAATTTCTGAATTTTAGTTGCAAAAATTAGATAGTGCTAGTGATTTTTAGCTACATATTTTGACAAATCGCAGTGTTACAAGGTTGACAAATGACAATGTTACTAGATCAACAAATGTCAATCTTTCCAGTTTGATAAATGGCAATACGCCCAATATTGCAGATGCAAACCATACCAAATTGTCTGTAGATGGTTGCACATGGGTCATCCAAAACAATCGTTTGCATTGAAGGGATGTACAAATCGTGATTGGCACATTTTCTCCTGGTTTAGCGACAAAGTCTGGCATTTGCATATCATATTCAATCTAAACCATTTGTGTTGAAGAGATACGCGAATCCTGCACTGCGAATTTTCCCTTGACTTACGGGGGAAGACCACAGCTCTCAGTTTGCATATGTGTGTTTAAAACGTTTGCGATCAAGAGCTACAGAAAATCCTGCTCGGCACAATTTCCCTTGGCTTCCTGGGGAAGCTGTCGGTTTGCATAAGGGTGTTCTAACTCAAATGTTTGCGATGAGTGTTTTATATTTAAAAACCATTGATGTTTTTCCCAATAAAATCGTTTGATAAGTCTGCACGTTAAGAGAGAAAAATGCAAGTTCGTTCAAACCATATCTTTCAGTCTATCACACTGTGAATTTATATTCTCATATGATCGGGATACGGTATTAAACCCAAAGAAAACTGTTCCTGACGTCAGTGAAAGCGTCGTGCCATGCCGGCATTGTCGTTGTCGTCCTCTGGGACGCTGTTGTTGAACTCTTCAAGGCATCATAGAATGTTCTTCACATGGAAATCAAACATCATGTCATCACACGATCGACGGGCGGGGCAAGGGAGGACGACAATTGGTGGCGCTACGAGGTAGCGGTCAACGGCGGCGTCCCATGCCATTGAGGGGGGGCGTGTGCACAGGCATGGGCATGGTGGGTGCGGAAAACGCATGGGGACCGGCGTTGCGGTGGGCGGAGGGGCGCACACGGGCACGGATGCTGCCGCTGGCATGCACACGAGCTCGCGCGGGTCCACGGAGACCTTGCTGACGCCCGCGGCATCCAGCGCTGCAATAGTGCTTAGCGACCAACCCGTCAATGCAATGGGGATGGTGAAGGAAATATGCCCTAGAGGCAATAATAAAGTTGTTATGTATATTTCCTTATATCATGATAAATGTTTATTAGTCGTGCTAGAATTGTATTAATTATAAACTTAGTACATGTGTGGATACATAGACAAACAGAGTATACCTAGTATGCCTCTACTTGACTAGCTCGTTAATCAAATATGGTTAAGTTTCCTAGCCATAGACATGTGTTGTCATTTGATGAACGGGATCACATCATTAGAGAATGTTGTGATGGATAAGACCCATCCGTTAGCTTAGCATAATGATCGTTTAGTTTTTCTGCTATTGCTTTCTTCATGAATTATACATGTTCCTTAGACTATGAGATTATGCAACTCCCGAATACCGGAGGACCACCTTGTGTGCTATCAAACGTCACAACATAACTGGGTGATTATAAAGATTCTTTGCAGGTGTCTCCGATGGTGTTTGTTGAGTAGGCATAGATCGAGATTAGGATTTTTGACTCCGTGTATCGGAGAGGTATCTCTGGGCCCTCTCAGTAATGCACATCACTGTGAGCTTTGCAAGCAATGTGTCTAATGAGTTAGCCACGGGATGATGCATTACAGAACAAGTAAATAAACTTTCTGGTGACTAGATTGAACTAGGTATGATGATACCGACGATCGACTCTCGGGCAAGTAACATTTCGATGACAAAGGGAACAACATATGTTGTTATGCGGTTTTGACCGATAAAGATCTTCGTAGATTATGTAGGAACCAATATGAGCATCCAGGTTCCGCTATTGATTATTGACCGGAGATGGTTCTCAGTAATGTCTACATAGTTCTCGAACCCGTAGGGTCCACACGCTTAACGTTCGATGACTATTTGCATTATGAGGTATGTGATTTGATGTACCAAAGTTTGTTTAGAGTCCCGGATGAGATCACGGACATGACGAGGAGTCTCGAATTGGTCGAGAAAAAAAGATTGATATATTGGAAGGTTATGTTTGGACATCAGAATGGTTTTGGATAGGTTCGGGCATTTTCCGTAGTACCGGGGGATTACCGGAACCCCCCCCTGAGGGGGGGGGGGTTAATGGGCCTTCATACGCCCTAGTGGAAGAGAGGAGGCCGCGGCCAGGTGGAGGCACGCGCCCCCCAAGCCCATTCCGAATTGGACTAGAGTTGGGGGGGCGACTCCCCCCCTTGGCACGCCACACCTTGGCCGGCCTCCTCCTCCCCCCTTTATATATGTGGGAGGGGGGCACCCCAAAGGCACACCAAGTCTTCTCTTAGCCATGTGCGGTGCCCCCTGAACAGTTACACTCCTCGGTCATATTGTCGTAGTGCTTAGGCGAAGCCCTGCGCTGGTAACTTCATCATCACCGTCGCCACGCCGTTGTGCTGACGGAACTCTCCCTCATCATCAATTGGATCAAGAGATCAAGGGATGTCATCGAGCTGACCGTGTGTTGAACGCGGAGGTGTCGTATGTTCGGTGCTTGGATCAGTTGGATCGCGAAGACATTCGACTACATCAACCGCATTACTAAACGCTTCCACTTTCGGTCTACGATGGTACATGGACACACTCTCCCCTCTCGTTGCTATGCATCTCCTAGATAGATCTTGCATGATCGTAGGTAAATTTTTTGAAATACTGTGTTCCCCAACAGTGGCATCTGAGCCAGGACTATGCATAGATGTTATATGCACGAGTAGAACACAAAGAGTTATGGGCGATAATAGTCATACTCCTTACTAGCAACTTCTTACTTTGATTCGGCGGTATTGTTGGATGAAGCGGCCCGGACTGAGATTACATGACTGCATTCGTGAGACTGGTTCTACAAATGTGCTTTGCACATAGGTGGCTGACAGGTGTCTATTTCTCCAACTTTAGTTGAATCGGGTTTGACTACGCCCGGTCCTTGTTGAAGGTTAAAACAGCACACTTGACGAAAAATTGTTGTGGTTTTAATGTGTAGGTAAGAATGGTTCTTCCTAGAAGCCCGTAGCAGCCACGTAAAACTAGCAACAACAAAGTACATGATGTCTAACTTGCGTTTGCAGGGCATGTTGTGATGATATATGGTCAAGATATGATGTGATATAATTTGTTGTATGAGATGATCATGTTTTGTTGAAGTCATCGGCAACTGGAAGGAGCCTTATGGTTGTCTCTTTATTGCATCAGATGCAAGCGTTGTATAATTGCTTTACTTTATCACTATGCGATAGCAATAGTTGCAAAAGCAATTGTTGGCGAGACGACCATGTGGTCCCACGTTGATAGAGATCAAGATGATGGAGATCATGGTGTCATGCCAGTGACGATGGAGATCATGATGGTACTTTGGAGATGGAGATCAAAGGCATGGCCATATCATGTCACATATTTTGATTGCATGTGATGTTTATCCTTTATGGATCTTATTTTTCTTAGTACGGTGGTAGCATTATAAGATGATCCCTCACTAAATTTCAAGGTATAAGCGTTCTCCCTGAGTATGCACCGTTCCTATAGTTCGTCGTGCCGAGATACCACATGATGATCGGGTGTGATAAGCTCTACGTTCACATACAACGGGTGCAAGCCAGTTTTGCACACGCATAATACTCGGGTTAAACTTGACGAGCCTAGCATATGCAGATATGGCCTCGGAACACTGAGACCGAAAGGTCGAACATGAATCATATAATAGATATGATCAACATAGTGATGTTCACCATTGAAAACTACTCCATGTCACGTGATGATCGGACATGGTTTAGTTGATTTGGATCACGTGATCATTTAGATGATGAGGGATGTCTATCTAAGTGGGAGTTCTTAAGTAATATGATTAATTGAACTTTAATTTATCATGAACTTAGTCCTGATAGTATTTGCATATCTATGTTGTAGATCAATAGCTTGCGATGTAGCTCCCCATTTATTTTTGATATGTTCCTAGAGAAAAATAAGTTGAAAGATGAAAGTAGCAATGATGCGGAATGGATCCATGATCTGAGGATTATCCTCATTGCTTCATAGAAGAATTATGTCCTTGATGCACCACTAGGTAACAGACCTATTGCAGGAGCAGATGCAGACGTTATGAACGTTTGGCAAGTTCGGTATGATGACTACTTGATAGTTTAGTGCGCCATGCTTTACGACTTAGAACTGGGACTTCAAAAATGTTTTGAATGCCATGGAGCATATGAGATGTTCCAAGAGTTGAAATTGGTATTTCAGACTCATGCCCGTGTCAAGAGGTATGAGACCTCTGACAAGTACTTTACCTACAAGATGGAGGAGAATAGCTCAACCAGTGAGCATGTGCTCAGAATGTCCAAGTACTACGATCGCTTGAATCAAGTGGGAATTAATCTTCCAGATAATATATTGATTGATAGAGTTCTCTAGTCACTATCACCAAGTTACTGGAACTTCATGATGAACTATAATATGCAAGGGATGACGAAAATGATTCCCGAGCTCTTCACGATGCTAGAATTGGCGAAGGTAGAAATCAAGAAAGAGCATCAAGCGTTGTTGGTTAACAAGACCACTAGTTTCAAGTAAAAGGGAAAGGGAAAGGGACTTCAAGAAGAATGGCAAGCAAGTTTCCACTCCCAAGAAGAAGCCCAAAGCTAGACCCAAGCCTGAAACTAAGTGCTTCTACTGCAAAGGAAATGGTCACTGGAAGCAGAACTGCCCCAAATACTTGGCGGATAAGAAGGATGGCAAAGTGAACAAACGTATATATGATATACAAGTTATTAATGTGTACTTTAATAGTGTTCATAGTATCCCCTAGGTATTTGGTACTGGTTCAGTTGCTCTGATTAGTAACTTGAAACGGGAGTTACAAAATGAACAGAGACTAGTTGAGGGCGAGCTGACGATGTGTGTTGGAAGTGATTCCAAGGTTGATAAGATCAGCATCGCACACTCCCTTTACCTTCGGGATTAGTGTTGAACCTAAAATAGATGTTATTTGGTGTTTGCATTGAGCATAATATGATTGGATCATTTTTATTGCAATACGGTTATTCATTTAAGTCAAAGAATAATTTTTATTCTGTTTCGAATAAAACCTTCTGTGGTCATACACCCAAGGTGAATGGTTTATTGAATCTCGATCGTAGTGATACCCATATTCATGATATTGATGCCAACAGATACAAAGTTCATAATGATAGTGCAACATACTAGTGGCACTGCGATTTAGGTCATGTTGGTGTAGAGCGCATGAAGAAACTCCATACGAATGGACTTTTGGAATCACTTGATTATGAATCATTTGATGCTCGTGAACCATGCCTCATGGGCAAGATGACTAAGACTCCATTCTCCGGAGCAATGGAGCGAGCCACTGACTTATTGGAAACAATACACACTGATGTATGCGGTCCGATGAGTGTTAAGGCTCGCGGCAGGTATCGTTATTTTTTGACCTTCACAGATGATTTAAGCAGATATGGGTATATTTACTTAATGAAACATAAGTCTGGAACATTTTAAAAGTTCAAAGAATTTCAGAGTGAAGTGGAAAATCATCGTAACAAGAAAATAAAGTTTCTACAATCTGATCGCGGGGGTGAATATTTGAGTTATGAGTTTGGTCTTCATTTGAAACGATGTGGAATAGTTTCACAACTCACGCCACCTGGAACACCACAACGTAATGGTGTGTCCGAACGTCGTAATCGCACTTTATTAGATATGGTGCGATCTATGATGTCTCTTACTGATTTACCACTATTGTTTTGGGGTTATGCTTTAGAGACAGTTGCATTCACGTTAAATAGGGCACCATCAAAATCCGTTGAGACGACACCATATGAACTGTGGTTTGGCAAGAAACCCAAGTTGTCGTTTCTTAAAGTTTGGGGCTGCGATGCTTATGTGAAAAAGCTTCAACCTGATAAGCTCGAACCCAAATCGGAGAAATGTGTCTTCATGGGATACCCAAAGGAGATTGTTGGGTACACCTTCTATCACAGATCCGAAGGCAAGATATTCGTTGATAAGAATGGATCCTTTCTAGAGAAGGAGTTTCTCCCGAAAGAAGTGAGTGGGAGGAAAGTAGAACTTGATGAGGTATTTGTACCTTCTCCCTTATTGGAAAGTAGTTCATCACAGAAATCAGTTCCAGGATACCTACACCAATTAGTGAGGACGCTAATGATGATGATCATGAAACTTCTGATCAAGTTACTACCGAACCTCGTAGGTCAACCAGAGTAAGATCCGCACTAGAGTGGTACGGTAATCCTATTTTGGAGGTCATGTTACTTGACCATGACGAACCTACAAACTATGAGGAAGCGATGATGAGCCCAGATTCCCCAAAATGGCTTGAGGCCATGAAATCTGAGATGGGATCCATGTATGAGAACAAAGTATGGACTTTGGTTGACTTGCCCAATGATCGGCAAGCAATAGAGAATAAATGGATCTTCAAGAAGAAGACTGACTCCGACGGTAATGTTACTATCTACAAAGATCGACTTGTTGCAAAAGGTTTTCGACAAGTTCAAGGAGTTGACTATGATGAGACCTTCTCACCCGTAGCGATGCTTAAGTCTGTCCAAATCATGTTAGCAATTGATGCATTTTATGATTGTGAAATTTGATAAATGAATGTCAAAACTACATTCCTTAATGGATATCTTAAAGAAGAGTTGTATATGATGCAACCAGAAGGTTTTGTCGATCCAAAAGGTGCTAACAAAGTGTGCAAGCTCCAGGGATCCATTTATGGACTAGTGCAAGCCTCTCGGAGTTGGAATATACGCTTTGATAGTGTGATCAAAGCATATGGTTTTATACAGACTTTTGGAGAAGCCTGTATTTACAAGAAAGTGAGTGGAAGCTCTGTAGCATTTCTGATATTATATGTGGATGACATATTGTTGATCGGAAATGACACTGAATTTCTGAATTAAAACTAATAATGAGGCTGGGCAACTCGCTCCCAGGGCGCTCCCCCGGATTCATCCTTCGCTAGCCGTTCGATTTGGGTCAAAGTGGTCTTTTTCTCGTTCCTATCAGTTGGATGTTCGCTGCAAATTGACTTGTGCCTTTTGACCGGGCAGTAGATCTTGGGCGGTGCATGACCTGTGAGCTCGCGATGCATTGGATTGGCTGGGTGCCAGTTTGTTGGGTGCGTGGGGCTGCCAAACCTGCCGCGCTGCGTGGGCGCGCTTTGCGTCCTGGGGAGTCGCAAAGGGTTAGCCGGTGCATGTGTAACTGGCTTTTGCGCCTGCGCTTGTGTTGTTCTAATGACGAGTAGGCCAGTGCTACTCCCTGTCCCGCTTATCAGCTGCCATGGCTGGGCACATCTCATGTAAGGGTATTTTCTGATTTCCTCGGTCAACCGCTGCGCGGCGCTTCTCACGCGCTTCCCGCGTCATGCGTCGTGGGAGTTACTGCGTCTTACGTCAGCTACAGAGGGGGTGG
The DNA here is from genome assembly GCF_056163025.1 of Triticum urartu. NCBI lineage: Eukaryota > Viridiplantae > Streptophyta > Magnoliopsida > Poales > Poaceae > Triticum > Triticum urartu. Next base: position 409,168,832 of record NC_141879.1, on the reverse strand, counting down.
GTCGACGCATGTGCACCTGGATTGTGCACACATGTTTGTACTAGCCCGATGACGGGAGGGCCGCTCCTGCTCTGGTCCCGCTCGTCGGCTGCGACTTCCGTGTCTAGTGCGCGGGTACACCTTTTCTATGCGGGGTGTTGCGTCTTCTCTACATTTACACTTTGGAGAGAGATGATGGACTGCTGCCCGATGCATGTGCGTGCGGGGGCCGATGCATCGTGAATGCCTCACCTCCATCGACGCCGCCGCAGTTGGAGAGAGAGAGATGGCTAACACCTACGACGCGCTGGTCGACGCCGCGGCCGCCGCCCTTCGTGAGCCCGGGTGCACGGTGGCACTCACGGACCTCCACCGCTGCCTCGACGCCTACAGCGAGTCCTAAGACCAAGCCGAGGGCCTCATCTAGGCGGCCGCCGCCGCCTCCCACCACGATGAGCTGTGTTGCGCCGTGCGCGCGGTCGACAAGGATCTCCAGGCCGCCGCTGCCGGCCAAGAGGAGAACGGATGGAAGAGGAGAAGAATCGCCCTCCAACCACGCCATTGGCGACCGAGGACAGATGCACAATCGATCTACCTCGTCTCTTGTTGAGGTGATATTCATCCTTCTTATTTTTTTCCATGTGATGTTCATCGTTCATCTTATTTTCTTGGTTGATGTGCTAATCGTGTTAGTCATCTAGAAGAAGATTGAAAAACTGTGACGAGAAAGGAGAGATGGACTGGGATATTTTGCCTCGTCGTGTGGCATGGTGGACGAGATGCGGCAGCCCCATGCTTTGTTTCGATGGGCCTCCTCTGCTTGATGGTTGCCGCTGGCTGAGGTTCGTCCTTCTCTGGTGCGCATGTTCTTCGCCGCTGCTTTGGATTCGTCGTGCTAATTTCGTATGTTTGCCTTCGTTTCATTCATGCACAGTTTGGTACGGTTTCCTGTTGTCTCTTGCCGCGAGCCTTGTGTCTGTCTCTCCTTCTCATTGATGTTAGTCCACTCCTCTTATGCTTGCCTATAGAATGTTTGATGAAATGCGTGTGTGTTGACGCTTGTTCTACGATTCAGACTACTTCTCCTGTCGCTGGCACTTCTTCTTATCGTCTGTCCTGCCGCTTACCCAACATGCTTCTGCGTGCTGCCTCGGGTAAATAGGTTGTTCTGTTGCTTCTGTGATCGGCGAGTGTTTATTGCATGCCTATGTGTCATTGTGCTCTGACCATTTTTTGTATTTCGTAGGTTGTATGATCTCTTCTGTCGCTGCATTGTTCGTCTCATCAAGGTTTCTTCTTTCCTTTCTACTACATCTACATGTGTGCGTGTTTTACTTTCAGTGTCGTATGTGTCATGCTGTCTGCCTTGGTGATCTTTTAAATATTTGTATGTCGTGTTGATCGTTTAAATGTTCCGGATATGGTCGGGCGTTGTGTGTTGTTCGTTCTCGTGCTGCTTATATTTCGTGTATGTGTGTGAGCAGGATGTGTACGCTTGTTTCCGTTGATATACCTATTTTGGAGGCCGTGGTAACTCGATGCCCCCCACGCTCCCTCTTTCTGTTGTACACAGAAGCATATTTGTCCAATTCTTAGACTAATTTTTTGAAACAAACCATAGTTCATTACAATGCCAATTATGGATATGGATCCATCTTGCTGCACTGGATGAAGGACTAGATGTAATAAGAATTGCATGTGACAAATAGGTGCCTCCTCTATGTATAACTTTTTGCTAATATCATTGAGTTTCTCCTAAGATCTTTCTAGAACTTTCCAAATGTATTTTAGTTCGGTGTTTGTATTAACTAGCAGAAGAAGGGCTGCAAATGGAAAGAATTTGAGATGCATAAACATGAAAGCACTAAAAGATTTGCTTGAAGCAAAGATGTCTAGCCGGGATACATATGGCAAGAACCTTCAGAGATTGACTTCTTTTCAGCTGCTATTGAGATATATACTTGCTCATAGGTCACAACTCATGAATTTACTTCCTTTTAGTTTTGATTTTGAAATATATGTGTCATAGGTCACAACTGATGAAGTTACTTCCTTTTGGTGAAGGTATAAATATCATCATGATCTTGGATGAGAGACAGACATTTCGGAAGGTTCCCGGCTGTACAGATTAGTTGATAGGATGACAATTTAAGTTTATTGAAGCTCTTCTTTAGGTGGCGGGGGTCTGCTTTGGTTTCTTTCTATTAGCCTTTCTCTTAAAGTACTTGACTGGATGCATCTGACAGTTTATAAATCGATAATTTGGGCGGTTCTGCTTTTTAAATTTATAACTCTTAGGCTTTTCTCTTAAAAATAATGCGAGTTAATTTTTAGGGGAAAATAGATTTTGTTCACTTAATAAATCATGTTCGTTGTAATCAGTACTGCTATATCAAAAAGTAGTGTCACGTGCCAGGTAGCATCCATGTTGCTATTTCTTCATGTCTTTTTCACCTGAATAGATTGCCTTCCGTCGAACAGGGCTACTGTTCTTGATAATAAGATCTGATATTGTTCTAATTTTACTAGATGAAGCTACAGTTGTTAACATATGTAGTGCAGGTTCTAGGTTTTTTATATTGAACATGGCTACTGTTCTTGATCATATGATCTTATATTGTATATGTGCAAATCAGGCCTTTAGGCTACTGGAATTTCACTATTGTTTAATTTAGGAAGAGTAGATTGATCCATTATCAAGGGCATCATGTATTATATGCGATTCAACACCTTTATTAAGTTCCCCTTCTTCTTTTAGCTTATCAGTTGCTACCTAAGATAGTACCAATCATGATCTTTGGTTTGCCATGTACGACACCACGGAGTCATTTTATTAAGCTGACATTAGTATTTTTGCATTTTACATGGTTCATGTGCAAGTTAAATGTCTGTCCAATAATACTAATATTAAGTTTATAATGTTGGCACAGTCTGTTATTGCCGTTGTCTTTTGGGAGTACTTGAGAAGGCGTGGTTAGGAATGTGGGGACACGCCGTGGCAGAGGTGCGTGGTCGGCAGGAGGAGTCAGGGAGGCATGAAGGTGGAAATGTGGATGTTATCGTGGCATTGATACATTTCTCCACCAATGCTACATACCAAGGCGAGTGAATGCTATCGTGGCCTGAAATGCCCTGTCTAATTCATGCTTGAATTTTTGGTTTTTTATGCTCAGATGTATGTTCAGTTCCCACATTGTTTTTCTCATGTTTAGTTGAAACCAAATTTGGTTAGTCCAATAGCAAATAATGGCATGTTTCACTCTGAAATCATATTGCATATAGAGAGATGCTCACTGTTAGTTATTGGGTTATGGTATGAAATGACAACTTTTATAGTCAGTTTACCATGTCATCTATTCAGAATCAAGCATATTTGGGCCTCTAAAAAACAATCAGGTCGACACAGTAATTTTGACAAGACGAGAGATGGTAATTTTCCTGTGTTTTCCTCGTTAATTTTGAAATACCATTGACAGGAAAATGTTTCCTGTTTTTTTGTCTAACCTGTCGTATTTTTGTTTCATGGGTCCATCTATATTAGAACCTTCTAAGTGGAAGTCAAATGGTGGAGTCTCGGTATGTTTTTTAAGTTAACTTGAAAAGTTTTTACGTGATATTTGAACTGAAACTTAACTATGGCATGACTGGTACTCCCTCTGTAAAGAAATATATAAGAGCATTTAGACCACTACTTACAGACATAATTTGAGACACTTGGCTGAGTATAGATACTATGACCAGACCTTCTTCGTTTTAGTCTCCATCTACATGTGCAATCAATAATTTTGCTAGAGATGTCTATATAATTGCACTCCCTCCGTTCCTAAATATAAGTATTTGTAGATATTTCACTAAATGGACTACATACGGAGCAAAGTGGATGAATCTACACTTAAAATGCATCTATATGCATCCATATGTGGTTCATAGTAGAATCTCTACAAAGACTTGTATTTAGGAACAGAGGAAGTATTATGCATTGTTTTTCTGTACGTAAATAACACTTGCCTTGGCTTTGGCGGTGGTAGTGTAGGATTCGTTGGAAGCCAAACAGATCACCCAAGAAGGAGAAGAGGAGAATGCTATGAAGAAAGGAAATGATAAGTTTTATTGTTTTGTTTTAAGGGCAAAATAGGATTTGATATGTACTCCCTCCGTTCCTAAATATAAGTCTTTTTAGACATTCAAATGGACAACAACATACGGATGTATATAGACATATTTTAGAGTGTAGATTCACTCATTTTGCTCCGTATGTAGTCACTTGTTGGCATCTCTAGAAAGACTTATATTTGGGAACGGAGGAAGTAGTCCCCTGGCTTCTTTGTATTCTATTATGTGTATGGCCAAATCACTCATGATTTTATAGACATCTCTATTTTTAAACAAAAGCCTATGTATTTTTTTTGCTCAAACACACTCACTAGAAAATGCACATATTTTCAATGCATACATGATTTTAAATGGGTCTCTGTGAAGATGGTAGAAAATATTTTATGTTGTCAAACTGAAATGTGTATTTACATCTCATTTTAGACAACATCGACCATGTTTCCTATTTAAGGCGATTGAATCATGGATATATTTTTTCCTTGTGCACATGGATTTAGGGTGCCTTTGCACCATTTGGTGCAACAAGCCCCTGTTTTCCCCAACTAAGTGAGATTAAATTTGTTGCCATATGTGCTTCCCTGTAACAAAATCATGGATTTCTTTTCATCACTAACATGGAATCAGTAGGTCTTTGCGCTATTTGGCACAACGGGTTTCGCAGCGTGATATTTTCAATATAGCATTCTACTATAAACATCGAATAGGTCCTTGCAAAGTGAAACTATTTTCATCGACAACATGGCTTTAGTGGGTCTCTGCGCCATTTGGCGCAACTGGTCAACTAGTGGCATAAAAGGATACTTGAATAAGAATTTTTCAATGAAAGACCTCGGTGAAGCTGCTTATATATTGGGCATCAAGATCTATAGAGATAGATCAAGACACTTAATTGGACTTTAACAAAGCAAATACCTTGATAAAGTTTTGAAGAAGTTCAAAAATGGATCAGTCAAAGAAAGGGTTCTTGCATGTGTTACAAGGTGTGAAGTTGAGTCAGACTCAATGCCTGACCACTATAGAAGATAGAGAGAAAATGAAAGTCATTCCCTATGCCTCAGCCATAGGTTCTATCATGTATGCAATGCTGTGTACCACACCTGATGTGTGCCTTGCTATTAGGTTAGTAGGGAGGTACCAAAGTAATCCAGGAGTGCATCACTGGACAGCGGTCAAGAACATCCTGAAATACCTGGAAAGGACTAAGGAGGTGTTTCTCGTTTATGGAGGTGACAAAGAGCTCGTTGTAAACGGTTATGTCAAAGCAAGGTTTGACACTAATCCGGATGACTCTAAGTTGCAAACCGGATATGTTAGGACCCCGATTCCAAGTCACATCGATCTAGCCGGTAACACCTCATATAACATTGTGGCCTCACACACGGTATACCCACGGGTGTCGCCTTACCATGGCCCGGGACCGTTTGCGCCTTTTGGCTCACGTATATGATAGTGTCGCTAGCATCCATATGACAGAGAACCCGGGCCGACATGGCAAGTCGTGAACCCAAGGCGGCACAGACCTATGGAGACAGGCATACATGAATCACATCGAGCATGTCGGTCATCAGCGTGTGAATCCGGACTGTAGCACTGGGCTAACAGGACTCCGGGGAACCCGGGCTGTAGCAGGCTAGGCAGGACTCCGGAAGTCACCGCGTGACATTTCCCCGAAGGGACTGACATAGGAACGAAGTGAAACACATGCCGGCCAGTCAAGTGTCCTGAGCAGTAGTGCTGGGCTAGCAGGACTCCAGTGAACCGAGCTGTAGCAGACTACTATGGCTCAAGGAGCACTAGACTACATTTCCCCATAAGAGAGGCTGCCAAGGATAAACAACTAGATTGTCGGATCCCACACATACCAAGCATTTCAATCATACACACAATATGCTCGATATGTGCAAATACAACATGGCATCACAACAAAACTCTACAACTCAAGTACTTTATTTAAAGGCTCCAGAGAGCCATACATAACATGTTCATACAGGTAGGGGTCACATGACTCGACACTCAAGTCATACAAGCATACAAGCACATGCGGAAGCAAATAGTCTGAGTACAGACACTAGAAAGAAAGAAGGCTTCTCGGAGCCTGTCTATCTACATAGGGCCCTCCATGGCCAGGATCACCACCTGGGTGGCAAGTCACTCATCGATGTCGAGATCTACATAAAACCCATCGGAGGGGGCGGTGTTGTCATCTAAAAACAGTAATTAAGCAAACATGAGTACAAAGGTACTCAGCAAGTCTTACATCAGAACCTACTATACATGCTCATTCTTGAAGAAGGTGGTGGAGTTATTGCAGCAAGCCAGCTTTGACTCTTGGCTAATCTATCCTACGGGACACCACTAGTCAAATAGTTTTCGCACACGAGTCCACTAATCACCAACACAATACTCCACCGGAGATCCTCCCTCGTCATCCTACGAGAGAGCCATCTTCGGTACTCACACTTATCTTGAGTCTTTTAGTAGTAACCATTAACTTGTCTATGAACTGTATATGCAACCAAGTAGTCCTTTAACGCGGTCGTGGCTATTCAAATAGTTTTATACCCTGTAGGGGTGTACTTCGTCACACATGTTTCCACCACTTAGCGTCTGCACACGACATGTGCTCGGCAGACTTCAAGCGAAAGCCGATGTGGGTGTAGACCACGACCTGACTAACCGCGCAAGTCTCTAGTCCAAGTTTATCGCCTATTCAGGTTCCATCCGCAAGGAGATCCGACCGGGGTGTCCTCAACGGCCCCAAACGATGTGTGCAGGGTTCCCGAGACACCAAACGGGTGACTCGGTACACCATGCCACGGTGTATCTACCGCATCATAGCCCACCCCTAGGGTCAGCGCTACGCACGACCGCCAACACATAACCTACAAACACCAGAAACTAGTTCCAACTCCTGGACAGAGGACGAGAGGGGTCAGTAAGTCGAGCGGGGTCATATTTCAGGGCCCAATGTGTGGTAGTACCTGAATCTTAAATCACGCATATAGATCTCAGTTCTTATGGACGGCCTCAATGAAACAACCCACCATGTACTCCTACATGGCCTCTCATCGATACCTTTACCAAAACATGTTCAACACATCCCTCACATTACCAACATAATCATTTCACTCTAGCCCATCAGCTAGATGAACCAGACCTGACACAACTCTAAGCATAGCATGCATAGCAACGTAGGAAACACATACATGGCTCAATCAACTCCTACACATGCTAGTGGGTTTCATCTAGTTACTGCGGCAATGACAGGTCATGCAGAGGATAAGGGTTCAACTACCGTAGCACACAACAGTTTGAAACGTTGTTGTCTTAATGCAGTAAATGAGAGAAGAGCGAGAACATGGGATTGTATCGATATGATCAATGGGGCTGCTTGCCCGATGGAGTCGTAGTAGGGTAGTGCCCTTCAGTTGGATACTCGAAGATATCCTCGGAGGCAGGACCTACCACGAAGGACACACAGAACATAATCAAGACATGACAATATGCAACAATATGATGCATGCTATGACATGGCAAAATGATGTGTCCTGCCTAATGCAATGTGAAACAAGTTGAAATGGTTCCATTTGAATCAAAGATTCAAATGAAAGCTTAAGATCTTATGCATAATAAGTGTATTAGCTTGTTTCACCTAAACAACAAGGTTAAAGTGTTTTGTCATGCATGAAACCAATACAGATGGATAGATTGAATTTTTCTTATCATTTTTCATATATAATTTGTTTGATTTGGAGCTATGGTTGATTTTCTAAGATTTTTAGAAGTTTTGGCTATTTTCTAGAATTTCCTATATAAAAATAAATCCAGAAAATGAATAATTGCGTCAGCACTACGTCACTGTGACGTCAGCGAGTCAAAGGCGCCAGGGCCAGTCAAACCTGACTGGTGGGCCCCGTCTGTCAGTGTCTCAGGTAACTAACAGAATTAAGTTAGTACTAACTAACTGTTTGTGGGGCCTGGGCCCACATGTCCGTGACCTAAACTAACTAAAATTAGTTAGCACTAATCCTAAACTAATTAACAGGTCGGCCCCACCTGTCATAGGCTTAGGGGGGAAGTCAACCTGTGTCAGCAGAGTCAACCTCGCCGGCAGCGGGTCAAAGCCTGCCGGCGTTTAGCCGCCGGCGAGGCCACACGCGGCGGCGTGCTGCGGGATTTGTCCACAGGGCACCATTTGCTGCGTGGAGAGCAACTACAGGCAGCTGGTGCTTGCCCGCATCCAGCCGTGGTGATGTCTTGGCCGGGGAGTGGCCGGAGCATCGCCGGCGACGAGCTTGGCGGAGGCTGAAGCTCGGGTCAGCTCGTGCGCGTGGCTGCAGTGGCCTAGGTGGCGTGGCGCTAGCACCTACACAATGCGGTGAGCATGCTGGACATGCCAGCGGGACCGCTAAGCGGCCGGAGCTACGTCGGCGACGAGCTCAGGCTGCGGTGCATTCGGACGAAAGAGGCACGGTGGCTACGGAGCTCTAGCGACGAACCGGAGAGAAGGGGGAGGAGCAGTAGCTCACTAGGAAGCCGTAGATACGGTCAGCGTGCTCGGGGAAGGCTCCGTGCGGTCGGAATGGCGATGGCGATCTTGGGCGGCCTGAGGTTGAAGACGACGGCGGCCGGGACGATGCAGGGGCTCCGGCGTCGTGCGGCTTGGCTAGTCGACGTAGTCGACGACGGCGAAGCTGCTAGACACGGTGGCGCGGCTCGGGGATGGCGTTGGACGCGGCTGCGATGAGCGGCGGCGACGGTGACGGCTTGGGCGTCATCGGGGAGGGCGAGAGAGAGGAGCCAGAGGGGAGAGCGAGTGTCTGCGAGATCGGGGGAGAGAGAGAGGGTTCGTCCCACGTCGACAGCTCGACGAGGGGAGCGGCGAGGCGGCGGGCAGCTGCATGGCACGCATGCTGTGCTCGCCGTCGAGCAGCTGCTTGCCTGCCTGGCCAAGCCAAGCAGCTCGCTAGAGCGGTGGCTGGGCTGGGCCAGCAGGTGGGTGTGCTGGGTGGGCGCGAGGTAAGCCTTTCTCTTTCTCTCTTTACATGTTTTTTTTTCTTTTTCTATTTTTTTGTAACTTTAAGGCTTTATTAAAAATACTTAGGCACTTACTAAAATCCTGAAAATAATTGTGGGCTCTGTTGGGATTATTCCTAACAGCCCTCACTTAAATCCAGAATTATTTGGGCATTTAAAATATTTTATAGCATTTAAATGCCCAAATTCAAATACTTATGATTTAATTCAAAGAATCCAGAATGTCCTAGAAAAGAGTGGACCATTTTTGCCAGGAGTTTTAACCCAATCCAGAAATGATGAACATTTTGTGAAGGGCATTTTGGGTTCATTGAAAATAATTTTAGTAAACCCTAGTTGTTTCCAGGGGGTGTTGGGGATTCTGTCATCCCCATTTCAAGTTTCTGTAAAAGTAGACATGATGCAACACTGTAATGCATGAACCAGCTAGGGTGTGACAACTCACCCCACTCAAAACAATCTCGTCCTGAGATTTAGGATCCTCCGGGAAGAAGGTGGGGTACTCGAGTCGAAGACGATCCTCCCTTTCCCAAGTGGCTTCTTTCTCGGAATGGTGTGACCATTGAAACTTGAGAAACTTGATATTATGGCGTCGAGTGGTACGCTCGGCATGATCAAGGATACGAACAAGATATTCCCGATATGAGAGGTTATCTTGTAGATCAAGCGTTTCGTGGTCCACTCCATGGATAGGATCCGCGAAGCAACGCCTGAGTTGAGAAACGTGGAAGACATCGTGAACTCTGGAAAGATGCGAAGGTAGGTCCAATTGGTAGGCAACTTCTCCTCATTTGGCAAGAATGCGAAAGGGTCCAATGTAACGACGATCCAATTTGCCTTTCATACTGAAACGATGGGTTCCCTTTAACGGAGTAACCCAAAGGTAAGCCTTCTCACCGACTTCATAAGTCATGAGCTTATGTTTACGATCATATTGGCTCTTTTGACGAGATTGGGCTGTTTTCAGTTTCTCACGAATAACGCAAACCTACTCTTCTGCTTCCGGAATCATATCCGGGCCAAAGAGTTGTCTTTCCCCGGTTTCTGACCAGTTAAGAGGCGTTCGACATTTTCGTCCATAGAGAACTTCGAATGGAGCTTTGACCAAGCTAGCTTAATAACTATTGTTATAAGCAAACTCCGCGAGTGGAAGGCATTTCTCCCAACCCATTCCGAATGAGATGACAGAAGCTCGGAGCATATCTTCCAGAATTTGATTGACTCGCTCTACTTGACCACTTGATTGAGGATGGAAGGCGGTGCTAAAAGAGAGACGAGTTCCCATAGCATTTTGGAAACTTTCCCAAAATCGAGAGGTGAAGAAACTCCCACGGTCTGAGTTAATTTCCAATGGGACACCATGAAGAGACACTATTTGGGAGATGTATAAATCAGCTAGCTGGCTAGCAGTGATACTCTCACGAACAGGTAGGAAATGGGCTACTTTGGAAAGACGGTCGATCACGACGAAGATGGAATTATTCCCTCTCTTGGTCCTGGGAAACCCAGTAATGAAATCCATACTGATTTTATCCCATTTCCACTCAGGAATAGCCAAAGGTTGAAGGGTGCCAGCAGGCCGTTGGTGCTCTGCTTTAACACTTTGACAGACGTCACAACTAGCATTGTATTGAGCAATTTCTCTCTTCATCCTAGTCCACCAAAACCTCTGGCGTAGGTCTTGATACATTTTAGTACTCCTAGGATAAATGGTGAGAGGGGATTCATGAGCTTCCTTAAGAATCAACTGGCGTAGATGTTGTTTCTTGGGAACCACCAAGCGGTTCTCGAAGAAGACAACACCTCGCTCATCCATGGAAAAACATTTAGCAACTCCGCTAGCAATGTTTTCCTTAATTCGGGATATGCCCTTATCACGCTTCTGGGCAGCTATGATTTGATCCGTAAGGTTAGGCTTCACCACCAGGGTGGATAGGAATCCTCGAGGAACAATGTGAAGATTAAGCTTACAAAATTCCTCATGGGGAAGTGGTTGACTTTTTTGTAGCATCAGGTTATTACAATAAGATTTACGACTTAGCGCATCAGCCATGACATTGGCTTTGCCCAGGGTGTAAGTTATTCCTAAGTCGTAATCCGAGATCAACTCGACCCAATGTCATTTCCTGAGATTCAAATCCGGTTGGGTGAAGGTATATTTCAAACTTTGGTGATCGGTGAAGATCTCGCAACGATTACCGAGAAGGTAATGTCTCCAAGTTTTGAGTGCATGGACTACAGCTGCAAGCTCTAGATCATGTGTGGGATAGTTTTCCTCGTGTGGGTGTAATTGCCGTGAGGCATAGGCAATTACCTGACGATCTTGCATGAGTATGCAACCTAGTCCTTGTCGCGAGGCGTCGCAATAGATAATAAAGTCCTTGGAAAAATCTGGTGGTACCAGTACGGGAGCAGATGTCAGGCGTCTTTTCACTTCCTGAAAGCTGAACTCGCACTGTGGGGTCCACTCGAACTTTTTATCTTTCTTGAGGAGTTCAGTTAGAGGTTTAGTAACCTTGGGGAAATTCTTGACGAAGCGGCGGCAATAGCTCGCTAAGCCTAGGAAGCTCCGAACTTGCTTAACCGTCTCAGGTGGAGTCCAATCAAGGATGGCTTGAACTCACTCGGGATTGACAGCAATACCCTTACCGGAGATTACATGGCCTAGATAGGTCACTTCTGGCAACCAAAATTCACACTTGGAGAATTTGGCATAAAGGCGATGCTCTCTAAGTTTCGTCAATACCAGCCTTAGATGTTCGGCATGTTCCTCTTCATTCTTGGAGTAGATGAGTATATCATCGAGGTATACTATGACGAATTTATCCAAATACTCCATGAAGACCGAGTTCATTAACCGAGAGAAGGTGGTTGGGGCATTGGTTAAACGGAAGGACATGACGGTGTACTCGTATTTGCCAGAACGAGTAACAAAGGCCGTTTTGGGAATGTCCCCGTTTCTGATTTTGATTTGATGGTAGCCCAACCTCAAATCCATCTTGGAAAAGACTGAGGATGCAGCGAGCTGATCATATAGATCATTGATCCTGGGAAGCGGATACTTGTTATTGATAGTGACCAAGCTGACATGTCGGTAATCTACAACCATCCGATCTGTTCCATCCTTCTTCTTGACGAAGAGGACGGGGCAAGCCCAAGGAGAGGAACTAGGATGGATGAAACCCTTTTTCAAGGACTCATCGAGTTGGTTCTTAAGCTCGGCTAGTTCTAAGGGTGCCATCTTATAGGGTCTTCTAGAAATTGGAACGGTTCCTGGAACAAGGTCTATCACAAACTCGACATCCCTTCCAGGTGGAACACCTAGCAGTTCTTCTGGAAAGACATCCGGAAAGTCCCGGACTACCGGAATATCTTCAAGGTCTGGAAGGGGGTTGGCATTTAGGGAGTAAAGCTGGCGCTTGGCCACTCGAGTTAAGACATTGACTGTCTTGCCCGATGGGTGAGTAAGTTGAACGGTTCTAGTGGCACAATCAATCTTAACATAATGAGCTGACATCCAGTCCATACCCTAGATGATGTTTATGTCCGAGGACTTGAGAGCTATTAAGGATGCAAGGAAGACAGTCTGTCTACAAGAATTTCGTTCCCATGGCTTACTCTAGAAGTTTGCCATTTGGAACCCGGAGTTTGAATTACATGGAAGTGGGCATGTCACAGAATGTCGTGTTATGCAATCGAGCATAGTTCTCGGATATGAATGAATGAGATGCTCCAGTATCAAAAAGAACAGATGCCGGATGGCAATTAACAAGGAGCGTACTAAGGATGACGTTACGATCCTCATGAGCCTCCTCGGTTGAGACATAGTTGACATGGCCACGTGCAGTGGTGACCGGCTTGGCGTAGAATGTCCTTCCCGCTGGCTTACTACAGCCAACGGACTTCCCAGACTGATTGGGGTTGTTGTTCTGGGGACACTCTTGACTATAGTGACCCGGCTCTCCACACTTGAAACATGTCACAACATTGGGGCGTGGAGCAGCATTAGCAGCGGGGCCACCATAGGGCTTAGACGGTGCAAACTGCTGGTTGGGGCGAGGCGCCTCAAAGGATGGCCTCGGAATGAACTTGGGTGGCAGTGCCGTGCTTGGAATCCACACCCGGCGCTTCTGAGATCCAGAGCCGGATGAAGAGCCAAAATCATCAGAGTGCTTGCGTGAAGCGTCATAGTCGGACTGGCCTGTCTCAGCACTGATGGCTTTATTGACCAACTTCTGAAAGGAGGTGCACTCGTGCAAACGAAGATCGTGGCGAAGCTCAGGGTTAAGTCCCTTGCGGAACCTTGCCTGCTTCTTAGCGTCGGTGGATACCTCTTCAGGAGCATATCGTGCCAGAGTCCCAAATTCACGACTATATGCATCCACAGTCAGTCTTCCTTGGGTGAAATTGCAGAACTCTTCCCCCTTGCGATCTATGAGACCTTCCGGGATGTGATGCTCACGGAAAGCCTCACTGAATTCATCCCAAGTAGTGATTTGGCCGACCGGGTGCATAGCTTCAAAGTTTTCCCACCAAAGGCTAGCAGGGCCTTCGAGCTGATAGGCAGCATAGGTAACCTTATCAGCTTCGGCCACGTTAGCAGAACATAGCTTGTGTGTGATGCTGCGGAGCCAGTCATCCGCGTCGAGGGGCTCGAAGGAATGATTGAACTTTGGTGGGTACAACTTGATGAAGTCATTGATCGACACCAAGTCATTTCGCTGATGGCGTGCAGTGTTCTGCTCAATCCGCTCCAGCAAGCGGTTAGTCTCACACTTGTTTCTTTCCACCTCCAGGATCACTTCGGCCAGAGAAGGCGGGTGAGGCAGATTTTCACCCCTAACTGCACTGGCTTCCCCCTGCTCCGGGGCAGCAGGGTTGCTGCAGGTGTTGACCATCCTAGGAGAAAACAAGACAACGGTTTAGATAAGGATGGCACAAACTTAGCAAGCAAGTGCAGAATGTAATGGATAACATGGAATGCTAAGATGTTCATTGCACGACATGGTAATATAGAAACTGCCATATATATACCATTGGTCATACACACCATACATAGTTTAGTACAAGCCCAGACTAGAGTACAACTATGGTGAAAGACATTACATCTCATCGAAGGCAGTCCAAGCTCCTATACATTATTTTTCTACACCTCCGGAGCGTGATACACACCAAGTCGTATCCCACGGTCACACAGGACTGTGGAGAATACAACTATTACAGTACTAGTGATACTACTACTAGCTCAGACAGCTCCGTAGTAATCCTCATAGAAGTCGCCACCAAGGCCTGGAAGTGGAACATGATCATCTGGGAACAGACGGTCCTGCGGAGCCTGCGGACCATAGGGACTCGGATGTGGCCTTGGTCCCACAGGTGGTGGCAGATGGGGACCACGAGGAGGGGTGATGCCTCCTACATCGCACCACTCCATACAATCTGGCAATCCAGACCGTACAGGGTACAGACCCCTCATGTCCATGTATCCTGCCTGCACCGCAGGTGCAAACCGAGTCAAAGTGGCCCAATGATCAGAACGAGTGTGGAAAAGCTCCATACGCAAGGCCTGATTTCGCGGTCCTTATCCTCGAGCATCTCGGTAGTGGTGCGGAGTAGTGACTCCTCATAAGTAGAGTCATAGTACAAGGCCTGATAGTACCCCTGTGCTCCAGGAAGTGAGGCTGGCATGTAACGGAAGTCGGTGTTCTGTAGCAAGGCAGTCCTGGCTCGAATGATACTCATCATTGAATAGGCTGCATCCTGCACCGACATCTCAATAGTGACCCCAAGTCCATAGGAATAGTGAAGGGGCTCAGTGGCTCCAGGATAAGAGGGATATATCCTGACGGTACAGAGGTACTGGATCTGGTTGAAGTCTCTGAACTGCTCCTCGACGGTATATTCCGGATACCACCGATAGCCTGAATCAACCATCACTCGAACCAACATGGCCATGTGGCCGGGCACATCAAGGCACCGGGTCAGACGAACCACTTGGTTCTACGAACAGGTGGCCATCTGAAAGCACAGAATAATGCGAAGGCATTAGAATTTTCTAGGGGAAATCGGACAGCATAACGGCTGTAAATGCTCAGAAAAGATTTGAGACATCCACAATAGTTTGCAATACCACTCAACAACATCATATCAAAGTTTTGATTCAACTGGCAACATACTAAAAGTAGTAGAAAATGTACTGAGGCTTGTAACAAAAATCCTATAAGCTACTACGGATTAGTAACACGTGAACCTGATAGAAGAAGAGAGCCTAGTCCATAACCCACGTTGAATGAGAAGAGAATGACTCAGATCATAGGGCATAAGGTAAAGGAGTAAAAGAGCCTTACGTTCCCTCCCATAATCAATTCCCCTACATATAACCAAAGCATTTCTAGACTTGACATCGACCAGTTTGGCTAAATGAACCTACAGGCAGTCTGGCTCTGATACCAACACTGTCAGGACCCCGATTCCAAGTCACATCGATCTAGCCGGTAACACCTCATATCACATTGCGGCCTCACGTACGGTATCCCCACGGGTGTCGCCTTACCATGGCCCGAGACAGTTTGCACCTTTTGGCTCACGTATATGATAGTGTCGCTAGCATCCATATGACAGAGAACCCGGGCCGACATGTCAAGTCGTGAACCCAAGGCAGCACAGACCTATGGAGATAGGCATACATGAATCACATCGAGCATGTCGGTTATCAGCATGTGAATCCGGGCTGTAGCACCAGGCTAATAGGACTCCGGGGAACCCGGGCTGTAGCAAGCTAGGCAGGACTCCGGAAGTCACCCCGTGACATTTCCCCGAAGGGACAGACATAGGAACGAAGTGAAACACATGCCGGCCAGTCAAGTGTCCTGAGCAGTAGTGCTAGGCTAGCAGGACTCCGGTGAACCGGGCTGTAGCGGACTACTATGGCTCAAGGAGCACTAGACTACATTTCCCCATAAGAGAGGCTGCCAAGGATAAACAACTAGATTGTCGGATCCCACACATACCAAGCATTTCAATCATACACACAATATGCTCGATATGTGCAAATACAACATGGCATCACAACAAAACTCTATAACTTAAGTACTTTATTTAAAGGCTCCAGAGAGCCATACATAACATGTTCATACAGGTAGGGGTCACATGACCCGACACTCAAGTCATACAAGCATACAAGCACATGGGGAAGGAAATAGTCTGAGTACAGACACTAGAAAGAAAGAAGGCTTCTCGGAGCCTGTCTATCTACATAGGGCCCTCCATGGCCAGGATCACCACCTGGGTGGCAAGTCACTCATTGACATCGAGATCTACATAAAACCCATCGGAGGGGGCGGTATTGTCGTCTAAAAACAGTAATTAAGCAAACATGAGTACAAAGGTACTCAGCAAGTCTTACATCAGAACCTACTATACATGCGCATTCTGAAGAAGGTGGTGGAGTTACTGCAGCAAGCCAGCTTTGACTCTTGGCTAAGCTATCCTACGGGACACCACTAGTCAAATAGTTTTCGCACACGAGTCCACTAATCACCAACACAATACTCCACCGGAGATCCTCCCTCGTCATCCTAAGAGAGAGCCATCCTCGGTACTCACACTTATCTTGAGTCTTTTAGTAGTAACCATTAACTTGTCTATGAACTGTATATGCAACCAAGTAGTCCTTTACCGCGGATGCGGCTATTCGAATAGTTTTATGCCCTACAGGGGTGTACTTCATCACACATGTTTCCACCACTTAGCGTCTGCACACGACATGTGCTCAGCAGACTTCAAGCAAAAGCCGACGTGGGTGTAGACCATGACCTGACTAACCGCGCAAGTCTCTAGTCCAAGTTTATCGCCTATTCAGACGAATAAGCAGTCCAAGTCTCGGCAGACTTCAATCAACTCCTACACATGCTAGTGGGTTTCATCTAGTTACTGTGGCAATGACAGGTCATGCAGAGGATAAGGGTTCAACTACCGTAGCACACAACAGTTTGAAACGTTGTTGTCTTAATGCAGTAAATGAGAGCAGAGGCGAGAACATGGGATTGTATCGATATGATCAATGGGGCTGCTTGCCTGATGGAGTGGTAGTAGGGTAGTGCCCTTCAGTTGGATACTCGAAGATATCCTTGGAGGCAGGACCTACCACGAAGGACACACAGAACATAATCAACACATGACAATATGCAAGAATATGATGCATGCTATGACATGGCAAAATGATGTGTCCTGCCTAATGCAATGTGAAACAAGTTGAAATGGTTCCATTTGAATCAAAGATTCAAATGAAAGCTTAAGATCTTATGCATAATGAGTGTATTCACTTGTTTCACCTAAACAGCAAGGTTAAAGTGTTTTGTCATGCATGAAACCAATACAGATGGATAGATTGAATTTTTCTGATCATTTTTCATATATAACTTGTTTAATTTGGGGCTATGGTTGATTTTCTATGATTTTTAGAAGTTTTAGCTATTTTCTGGAATTTCCTATATAAAAATAAATCCAGAAAATGAATAATTGCGTCAGCACTTCGTCACTATGACGTTAGTGAGTCGAAGGTGCCAGGGTCAGTCAAACCTGAATGGTGGGCCCCATCTGTCAGTCTCTCAGCTAACTAACAGAATTAAGTTAGTTCTAACTAACTGTCAGTGGGGCCTGGGCCCACATGTCAGTGACCTAAACTAACTAAAATTAGTTAGCACTAATCCTAAACTAATTAACAGGCCGGCCCCACCTATCATAGGCTCAGGGGGAAAGTCAACCTGTGTCAGCGGAGTCAACCTCGTCGGTCAGCGGGTCAAAGCCTGCCGGCGTTTAGCCGCCGGCGAGGCCAGACGCGGCGGCGTGCTGCGGGATTTGCCAACAGGGCACCATTTGCTGCGGGAGAGCAGCTACGGGCAGCTGGTGCTCGCCCACATCCAGCCATGGTGATGGCTTGGCCGGGGAGTGGCCGGAGCATCGCCGGCGACGATCTTGGCGGAGGCCGAAGCTCGGGTCAGCTCGTGCGCGTGGCTGCAGTGGCCTAGGCTGCATAGTGCTAGCACCTACAGCATCTACGTAATGCGGTGAGCATGCTGGACATGCCAGCGGGACCGCTAAGCGGCCGGAGCTACGTCGGCGATGAGCTCAGGCGGTGGTGCGTTCGGACGAAAGAGGAACGGCGGCTACAGAGCTCTAGCGATGAAGCGGAGAGAAGGGGGAGGAGTAGTAGCTCACTGGGAAGCCGCAGAGACGGTCAGTGTGCTCGGGGAAGGCTCGGTGCGGTCGGAACGGCGATGGTGAACTCGGGCGGCCCGGGGTTGAAGACGACGGCGGCGGGGACGATGCAGGTGCTCCGGCGTCGTGTGGCTTGGCTAGTCAACGTAGTCGACGACGGTCAAGCTGCTAGACACGGTGGCGCGGCTCGGGGACGGCGTTGGACGCGGCTGCGACGAGCGGCGGCGACGGTGACGGCTCGGGCGTCGTCGGGGAGGGCGAGAGAGAGGAGCCAGAGGGGAGAGCGAGTGTTTGCAAGGTCGGGGAGAGAGAGAGAAGGTTCGTCCCACGTCGACAGCTCGACGAGGGGAGCGGCGAGGCGGCGCGCAGCTGCGTGGCACGCATGCTGTGCTCGCCATCGAGCAGCTGCTTGCCTGCCTGGCAAAGCCAAGTAGCTCAGTGGAGCGGTGGCTGGGCCGGGCCAGCAGGTGGGCCTGCTGGGTGCGTGCCAGGTAAGCCTTTCTCTTTCTCTCTTTTCCTGTTTTGCTTTCTTTTTCTACTTTTCTGTAACTTTAGGGCTTTATTAAAAATACTTAGACACTTACTAAAATCCTGAAAATAATTGTGGGCCCTCAGTTAAATCCAGAATTATTTGGGCATTTAAAATATTTTATAGCATTTAAATGCCCAAATTCAAATACTTATGATTTAATTCAAAGAATCCAGAATGTCCTAAAAAAGAGTGCACCATTTTTGCCAGGGGTTTTAACCCAATCCTGAAATGATGAACATTTTGTGAAGGGCATTTTGGGTTCATTGAAAATAATTTTAGTAAACCCTAGTTGTTTCCAGGGGGTGCTGGGGGTTCTGTCATCCCCATTTCAAGTTTCTGTAAAAGTAGACATGATGCAACACTCTAATACATGAACCAGCTAGGGTGTGACAGGATACGTATTTATATTAAATGGTGGAGCTGTCAGTTGGTGCAGTTCCAAGCAGAGCGTCGTGGCGGGATCTACGTGTGAAGCGGAGTACATAGCTGCTTCGGAAAGCAACAAATGAAGGAGTCTGGATGAAGGAGTTCATATCCGATCTAGGTGTAATACCTAGTGCATCAGGTCCAATGAAAATCTTTTGTGACAATACTGGTGCAATTGCCTTGGCAAAGGAATCCAGATTTCACAAGAGAACCAAGCACATCAAGAGACGCTTGAATTCCATCTGCTATCAAGTCAAGGAGGGAGACATAGGGATTTGCAAGATACATACGGATTTGAATGTTGCAGACACGTTGACTAAGCCTCTCTCATGAGCAAAACATGATTAGCACCAAGACTCCATGGGTGTTAGAATCATTCACTACTAGGAAAAGGCTTACTAATGGCGCACCTGTTTTGGCTACTAATGGCGCACTACAGGTGCGCCATTATTACCATGCCACTAGTATATTTTAGTAATGGCGCACCACAGGTGCGCCATTAGTATCTGGTATACTAATGGAGCACCACAGATGCGCCATTAGTGTCCCACAGGTGCGCCATTAGTATCTGGTATACTAATGGCGCACCAATGGAAGTGCGCCATTAGTAACAATTTTTTTTTTAAAAATCGTTTTTTTCTTAATCTCAGGTCACTATTTCACATATGAGATATCCAACACATATATATACACAACAAGCATCCATATAACAATCATATCCAACAGACAAGTTTCATCATATATACATCCATAGCCAACACATAGTTCCATCGTTACATATTACAAAAGTTTCACATTGTTCATCCAACACCGTTATCCATCAATTCACAAAAGTTTCAAATTGATCCAAAATAAAAATACAAATGGAAAAGAAGCACTCCATCCATGCAAGCTTCCATGAATTAAATCAAATCTGCAAAATGATAAACAAGAAGTTAGAAGAAGAAGAAGAAGAAGAAGAAGAAGAGAAGAAGAAGAAGAAGAAGAAGACTAGAAGAATACTAGAAGAAGAAGAACACTAGAAGAATACTAGAAGAAGAATAAGAAGAAGAATAAGAAGAATAAGAAGAAGACTATAAGCTTATTATGTAAACTTGATCATTTTGTGCTAACATAAGTAATTTTGGAGCTAACCTATCGGAAACTAAGCATATAAGCTCTAAGTTAGCATATTAGAGCCAACTTAGGTAAAATGAAGCTAACCTATGTCATTTTGGAAAAGAAGAAGAATAAGAAGAAGACTATAAGCTTATTATGTAAACTTGATCATTTTGTGCTAACATAAGTAATTTTGGAGCTAACCTATAGGAAACTAAGCATATAAGCTCTAAGTTAGCATATTAGAGCCAACTTAGGTAAAATGAAGCTAACCTATGTCATTTTGGAAGAATAAGAAGAATAAGAAGAAGACTATAAGCTTATTATGTAAACTTGATCATTTTGTGCTAACATAAGTTATTTTGGACCTAACCTATAGGAAACTAAGCATATTAGAGATAACATAGGTAACTAAGTATATATATATATATCATTTTGGAGATCTGACGTACCTGACATAGTTCAGTTCTCATTGTTCTTCTCCTTCTCCTTCCTCGGCCTGATGCGCCAAGAGCGGCGAGCCGGTGGAGGCAGCTGTGGGATGTAGTCTTCTACCACAATTGGCGTGGTCATGTCGCCCAGCTGTGGGATCGCCGGCGCCACCACCGGTGCGTGGTCATTGTCAGGAACCACCACCATCGCGAGGCCACCTTCATGCAGGATGGGCACGACCATCGCTAGGTCATCCTCAGCCACCACCATCTGTTGCCCATGGTCAATCACCACCATCTCTTGCCCATGGTCAGCCACCACCTTCTCTTGCCCATGGTCAGCCACCACCATCTCTTGCCCTTGGTCAGCCACCACCAGCGCTAGGTCATCCTCAGCCTGATGCCCATCGTCATCCTGCAGCTCCTCATCCCCACTCTGCTCCTCTTCTCCCCCACTCCAGTCCGGATCATCCTTCTTGTTGTCAGAATCGCTACTGCTTTCGCTAAAGCCAGAATCGCTGTTGCTTTTTCTACAACCATAATCACTGCTGCTTTGGCTGTAGCCAGTGTCGCTGCTGCTGCTCCCATTGCCTGTCCAAATGCAACAATGACCGTTTACAATCGATGTGAGACAAAGCCAAATGTAGAGGAATAAGAAGAGGCACAACGCACTGGCATCTTCGTCATCAGCGTAGCGCATGCGACACATAGTCGCGTTGAAAACCTTCACGATGGGCATTGTGGCGTCATCGTCGTACCTGAAGAGAAGAAAGTACCAGGTCCGCAGGTCGTAGGCACTGTAGAACTTCTCCCAGCCACGTCACATGTACATGTGGCCCTCCTCGATCACCAACTCCACGTCCCACAGCCTGCGAACCCCGCTGCCGGCCTGTCGGAGCTTCACATTATCTGGCAGATCTTCACCCAGCATCTTCATAAAAGTGCCAGGTAGCCTCTGCAATTAGGGACAAGGAGTGATGTAGCAAACAACAGAGTTATCATAATGAGATGGGTGAACGGGAGATCTCTCGTTTTATATACCTGCCTCGTGGCTGATACTGAAGAAGAAAGTATGATACTAAAGAACTCGAAAGCATCCAACTCGTACTCCGGTGAGGCACAGCGGCGGTGGCTGCTTCCCCCCATGCTTATCCAATCTTGCATGCATTTAAAGTTATTCAATCAGATGCCATATTATTTATTAACATGCTGCCAAGAAGCTTGAACATGCCATTAGTAATGTCTAGCAGCATGGTAGAAAGAAAAGAAGTTAACATCTGAATGTTTCCCATGCTTATTTAATCAAACATTAGTAATGTCTAGCAGCATGGTAGAACGAATTCAGCCCTTATAGGCAGAAAAACAGCAGCAGCAACAAAAACAGAACAGCCAGTAGTGCAAGACCAGATCATTTTCACTGTCCAAATGACCAAGACCAATTGGATTTTACCTAGTTAAAGCCACCACAAATGCACAGGTGTACCTATGCATTTGAGAAACTAAAACTAGTTAGAAAATCCAATAGCTAAGCCAATTAGAGTGCCACAAATATAGAGAGCAGCCAAGTTAAATTAACAGCCCAGAACCCTAGCATAAGTTAAATTACACACACTTAGATAGCCAACAGCACCCAAGTTAAAATACACACACACTTAGATAGCCAACAGCACCCACAGGAGCATGTATGCAGCAAGTTCAGTGAGCAAGATGACCACCACAGAGAGCCATCACAAATGACCTAGAGCACAACAACTGGCAACCCTAGATCAAGATATAGCTATCACAGAGAGCACCAAAATTAATTGATGCTCATCTGGAACATACAGCCAGAACTAGCAGGACTACCAAACCATCTAAAACATGAACTAGGGCTAGATCACAGAGAGAACAGAGAGAGGAAAGGAGGAGCTCACCAAGAGGGGTTGTAGCCGTAGCAGAAACTTAGCCACACTAGTGCCACGGTGTGACTACCAACACAGCCGGAGCTCTGCTGCAGAGGAGGCTCGTACTGGACAACATTATCCACCATTAGCATATATTGCAGACATATACTAGACAACATTAATTTGAGTAAATATTGAATCAACAAGCAGTCATGAATCAAAAAGCAACCACGATCCGAACTCTCTCTTGGCTGGACAAATCCATGAGTCAAAAAAGTTCCACCTGTAGCATACACATGGGGATCTGAGAGAGGCTCGTACCTTGAGGAGAGAAGAGTGTGCTGCGCCTCTGTCGCCGCCGTTAGACCACCGGAATCCCACCTAGCCCTTCGCCCCGCTGGAAGAACGCCGGCACGCAGCTCCAGATCAAGAGAGGAGGTTCCTATGCACCATCCATGACTCCCCTATGGTGCTGCAGATCGAGAGAGAGAGGAGAAGAGGAAGCCGGCGGTGAGAATCGGAAGGAACCGGGGCAGCGGAGCAGCGGAGCAGATCGAGGGAGGAAGAGACGAGGGGAGGCGGCGAACCAGGGGAGGCGGCCCTTGGAGACGGCGCAGATCGGGGAAGCGCTGCTGGCGGATCGGGCCTGACCTGCTCGATCTGCGGCTCCTCGAACTAGGTTGGGGAGAGAAGCTTGGTGCGGAGAGGGCGAGGTCGCCGGCGGGGGTGGGGGTGGGGTCGGCGCCGATGTGGGAGCAAGGGAGGGAGGAACAGATGGAGAGGGAGTTTTGGAACAGATCAAGAGGTATATCAATGGCGCACCAGTTAGGGTGCGCCATAACTAGTTTTGTAAATATATATATATATATAGTGTTACTACTCATCACGCAGGGTGCATAATAAGTTATTCTTCACCCGAGGTAATCTTATGATCATTTCATAATTAAATTACATTTGGAATTCAAATAGTTACATTCCTATTGATTCACTATGTAAAATTTGACATAAGAAAAATAAAAATATAGGTCATAAGACAAGAAAATTTGCAGTTTATGTGTATTTTAGACTATGTTTTTACGTTTATAATTTTACATAACATAAAATATTTTTTACGGTGATTATACATTTTTT
Organism: Triticum urartu; assembly: GCF_056163025.1. Classification (NCBI taxonomy): domain Eukaryota; kingdom Viridiplantae; phylum Streptophyta; class Magnoliopsida; order Poales; family Poaceae; genus Triticum; species Triticum urartu. The sequence continues at coordinate 409,144,983 of NC_141879.1, read as the reverse complement.
ATGATCCCTTTTTACGTCGAAAATGAGACAAAACTTACGGAACGTAAATTACGGTGCATTGATGGTAAAATAGAGGGGGGTGAAGAATAACTATTCCTCACCCAGGGTGACGAATAGCGCGACCCTATATATATATAATTGTTAGTAGTGGCACACCGTGGTTGTGGTGCGCCATTACTAGTTAGAACTAGTAATGGCGCACTTTGCCGGGATGCGCCATTAGTATGTTTGGAAAAATGAAAAAAAAATTGTTACTAGTGGCGCACCGTGTGTCTGGTGCGCCATTAGTGTCTTCCACACTAATGGCGCAGCAGCACATGGTGCCCCATTAGTATATAGTAGTGGCGCACCACTTGCCTGGTGCGCCATTAGTGTCAATTTCATCTATAGCCCTTTTCCTAGTAGTGATTACTATGTAACCTGGATTATTGACTCTAGTGCAAGTGGGAGACTAAAGGAAATATGCCCTAGAGGCAATAATAAAGTTGTTATTTATATTTCCTTATATCATTCTAAATGTTTATTATTCATGCTACAGTTGTATTAACCGAAAACTTAGTGCACGTGTGGATACATAGACAAATAGAGTGTCCCTGATATGCATCTACTTGAATAGCTTGTTAATCAAAGATGGTTAAGTTTCCTAGCCATAGACATGTGTTGTCATTTGATGAACAAGATCACATCATTAGAGAATAATGTGATGGACAAGACCCATCCGTTAGCTTAGCATAATGATCGTTTAGTTTTTCTAATATTGCTTTCTTCATGAATTATACATGTTCCTCAGACTATGAGATTATGCAACTCCCAAATATCGGAGGAACACCTTGTGTGCTATCAAACGTCACAACGTAACTGGATAATTATAAAGATGCTCTATGGGTGTCTCCAATGGTGTTTGTTGAGTAGGCATAGATCGAGATTAGGATTTGTCACTTCGTGTGTCGGAGAGGTATCTCTGGGCCCTCTCGATAATGCACATCACTATGAGCCTTGCAAGCAATGTGTCTAATGAGTTAACCAAGGGATGATGCATTACGGAACGAGTAAATAAACTTGTCAGTGACGAGATTGAACTAGGTATGATGATACCGACGATCGAATCTCGGGTAAGTAACATACCGATGACAAAGGGAACAACGTATGTTGTTATGCGGTTTTGACCGACAAAGATCTTAGTAGAATATGTAGGAACCAATATGAGCATCCAGGTTCTGCTATTGGTTATTGACCGAAGATGTGTCTCAGTCATGTCTACATAGTTCTTGAACCCGTAGGGTCTGCACGCTTAACGTTCGATGACGATTTGTATTATGTGTTATGTGATTTGATGTACCAAAGTTTGTTCAGAGTTCAGTATGTGATCACGGACATGACGAGGAGTCTCGAAATGGTCGAGACATAAATATTGATATATTGGAAGATTATGTTTGGACATCGGAATGGTTTCGGATAGGTTCAGGCATTTTTCGGAGTACCGGGGGGTTACCGGAACACCCTGGGGGGTTAATGGGCCTTCATGAGACCTAGTGGAAGAGAGGAGGCGGCGGCCAGGTGAAGGCGTGTGCCGCACCAAGCCCAATCCGAATTGGACTAGGTTTGTGGGGCCCCTTTCCTTCCTCTCCTCCCTCTCTTTCCCCCTTCTCCTTCTTGGAATAGGAAAGGGGGGGCAAATCCTACTTGGACCGGGAGTCCAAGTAGGACTCCACCCCTTGGCGTGCCACACCTTGGCTGGCCTCCTGCTACCCCCTCCATTATATACATGGGAGGAGGCACCCCAAAGGCACACCAAGTCTTCTCTTAGCTGTGTGCGGTGCCCCCCCCCTCCACAGTTACACACCTCAGTCATATCGACATAGTGCTTTGGGGAAGCCCTACGTCGGTAACTTCATCATCACCATCGCCATGCCATCGTGTTGATGGAACTCTCACTCATCCTCATCTGGATCAAGAGATCGAGGGACGTCATCGAGCTGAAAGTGTGCTGAACGTGGAGGTGTCGTATGTTCGATGCTTGGATCGGTTGGATCACGAAGACGTTCGACTACATCAACCGCGTTACTAAACGCTTCCTCTTTTCGGTCTACGATGGTACATGGACACACTCTCCCCTCTCGTTGCTATGCACCTCCTAGATAGATCTTGCGTGATCGTAGGTAAAAAATTTGAAATACTGCATTTCCCAATAGATGGTCGGTGGTGCGGGTGCGGGCATGGGTGCTGGGACAGGCGCGGGGGCAGCTACCGCCACGGCCAGCTCGTTCAGGGCCATGACCATGAGGCCCCATTCCTCCTTATTTTCTATCTCCTCCCACTCCGAGTCGACTGCACCACACTTGAAGACTAGTGGCAGATGATCGTTCTGCACCATGGCGTTGGTGGAGGTCTGCGGGAGGGAGGGGAATGGGAGGCGAACAGTCAGGTCGCCCATATTTAACAGCGGCTCGGGCACCATTAATGGAGAGGATGCGAGAAAGGCGGGCGGCCATGGAAGTCCAAGGGCTCGCTTTGCAGTGAGCCTGCGCCGCGTACAACTCGCATGCATTCCGATGAGCCTATGCATTGGAGGACAGCTTGCACGCCTCTTGGTCAGCCTAACCTAACCTGTCAGCACGCGGCCCTCCTCGCGCGCGCGTCCGAGAAGCTGCCCCGGACCCGACCCGGACAGTCATCACCGTTGGGTCCAGATCATCCCCAAACATCTACAAAACATCACCGTTTCCTTGTTTGGACTCCCTAACCCATTCATCTCTGACCGTCCAATTTTGATCGGATGATCCAAAATACTCCTCTCCTATCTCCCTAGGCTTTACTTGCTATTTTTTTCTCCTTGGAGAATTTGTTAAAGAAAGTTGGTAGAGAACGGAGGGGGAGATCCATTTAAGCCCAACTGCAGCCTCAGGCCGGCCGGCCCAAGACCTCCCGCGCTAGCCCACTTATAGCTAACCCTAGCCTCAATCACCCGATCCTCATCTCCCTCTTGTCCTCATCCACCGCCGCCTCTCCCTTCGTCCCTTTCCCCCGATCCACTTCTCTCCCCCGCGCTCGACCCTCAGCCTCTCCTCGTCCTCTCCCTCACCCCGTAGCACCGCGCCTCGCTGCAACTTCCAGGCCGGCCCCATCGCGCCCCTCTCCTGCCTCATGTCTCCCATGCGCCTCCTTCCTCAGCGCCAAGCCGCCACCACGACCGTCCTGTGCTACCCCGCCTCAGCGCCACCATCCTCCATGGCTGCTGCCGGCTGAGCTCGAAGCTCTGCTGCTACAGCTCATCGCCGGAGTGCCGCTCCTCTGCCTCCCCTGCAGCTGCTCTCCGGCAGCTCGTCCGGCCTCCTCCGCCGACCGTGCAGGACACCGGAGTCGTCGACAGCTGAAGCCCGGCCATGTCGCAGCCCCTGCTACCGGCGACCTCGCCTGGACCCGGCAAGTTCACCGGAGTCCCTCTGCTGCTCCCCTGTGTCAAGCCTGCTGCTGCATCATCGTCTGCATCCACCATGGCCTCGCCTCTGCTCGAAGCAGATGAACAGCAGCATCTGCCGCACGCTTCCTTTGCATCGTCACGCCCGCGCCAAGTCCTACTTGTGGGTTTCGTCAAGACGAGCTTCGTTGAACGAGGGTTTTTGTCTTGCTCATTTTTGGGACGCGACAAGTTCCTCTTCGAAAGAACGTCTGCATGATGATCTGACAAGTACCGTGGCACCGAAGACCTTTCATGCGTCAAGACCATCTCCGAGGATTTCACCAAGTACCACGACGGCCGTTATTCGTCAAGTACCCCTTCAGATCACCAAGTTTCGGCTACCATCGTTGTGAATTGTTTTCGGAACGTGTATCACTAACGCCAAGTACTAGTTCTACGAGGACCGCCAAGTTCGACGACGCTCTCCGCCCGAACGACTATCACCGATGTGTACCTCTCCGAAAAACGAACATGTACCACTACGTCCGGAGACCTCGAACCCGTAAAGTTAGACAAAGATTGTGTACAACTATCGACGACGTGCATGTTGCCAAGTACCCTCTCCGAACCGTCATGGTCGACTACCGATAAACATGTACCACTACCGTCGCCAAGATCGCGAGAACCTCTACCGTCGACCCTAGAGCACGAGAGAACGACTACTTCCATTACGAAGGTCCCGAGAATGTCTACTTCCCCTTCTCCACTTCAAACTTGATCCGTTCCGATAATGCACGCTCCAAAAGGTATAACCGCTGAGATGACCGCCCGTGAACTAATGCATGTGTGATGTATGAGATGCTTGTGCTTGCTCCGTGCTTGAATTGTCGATGCACGTTGCCCCTCTTTTGCCTTATTATCGTCGACTCATGGGACACCCGGTATCCGGGAGTGCCCCACCATCTTTTGCACGCCTCCACACACTTCTCCTTTGCATCGGTATCTCAATCGAGTTACCGAAACCGGAACGCTGCCGTGGCACCATTTTCGTTATCATTGCCGTGGCACCCCTTTCCTTTCTACCACGGTGACAAATGCTTCATAATGCTCTCGTCAACTTTTAATAAAAATTGCATAATCTTGTTCATGTCATCCGCATCATGATAACAACAATTAAAATGTTCGAAATTGTTGTTGCATTAAAATTTGCTAAATGCATGTGGGGATTTACTGGATTTGTTGTTTGCTATATCCGGCCCCATTTAAATTGTTTAGATAGATAATTCCTTTACGTTTCACCTCTTGACATGCTTAACAACATTTAATATTGTTGGGTACATAAACGAGATCGAACTAAATAACTTGAATGTGGTGTTTCGTCAATATGCAACTCGTTGCATATTGAGCTGCACTTAATTTGTAGGATTGCTTGTGCACTTTGCCATGCCATGCCTCATTAAACCAGACATGCATCATACTTGGTTGGGCATCATGCCATGTTTTATGTGATGGTTCTTTACTATGTTGTTTGCTTCTTTCCGGTGTTGCTTCTTCGGGTTAGTACCGATAACGTCGCGTTTGTGAGGATTCGTTCGACTACGTCCGTTTGTCTTCTTCATGGACTCGTTCTTCTTCTTTGCGGGATTTCAGGCAAGATGATCATACCCTCGAAATCACTTCTATCTTTGCTTGCTAGTTGCTCGCTCTTTTGCTATGCCTATGCTGCGATACCTACCACTTGCTTATCACGCCTCCCATATTGTTGAACCAAGCCTCTAACCCACCTTGTCCTAGCAAACCGTTGTTTGGCTACGTTACCGCTTTGCTCAGCCCTCTTATAGCGTTGTTAGTTGCAGGTGAAGATTGGAGTTTGTTCCATGTTGGAACATGGATATTTTGTTGGGATATCACAATATCTCTTATTTAATTAATGCATCTATATACTTGGTAAAGGGTGGAAGGCTCGGCCTTATGCCTGGTGTTTTGTTCCACTCTTGCCACCCTAGTTTCCGTCATATCGGCGTTATGTTCCTGGATTTTGTGTTCCTTACGCGGTTGGGTTATAATGGGAACCCCTTGACAGTTCGCCTTGAATAAAACTCCTCCAGCAAGGCCCAACATTGGTTTTACCATTTGCCACCTAGCCTTTTTTTCCCTTGAGTCGGCCGGCTCAAGGGTCATCTTTATTTTAACTCCACCGGGCCAGTGCTTCTCTAAGTGTTGGTCCAACTGAGCGATGTCCGAGGCTACCAGGGGCAACTCTGGGCTGGCTTACCCGACGTCTTGCTCATCCGGTGTGCCCTGAGAACGAGATATGTGCAGCTCCTATCGGGATTTGTTGGCACATCTGGGTGGCTTTGCTGGTCTTGTTTTACCATTGTCGAAATGTCTTGTAACCGGGATTCTGAGTCTGATCGGGTCTTCCCGCTACAAGGAATATCCTTCGTTGACCGTGAGAGCTTGTGATGGGCTAAGTTGGGACACCCCTGCAGGGATTTGAACTTTTGAAAGCCGTGCCTGCGGTTACGGGCAGATGGGAATTTGTTAATGTTCGGTTGTAGAAAACCTGAAGTTGACCTTAATTAAAATGCACCAGCCACGTGTGTTACCATGATGGTCTCTTCTCGGCAGGGTCCGGGAAGTGAACACGGTGTTGGAGTTATGCTTGACGTAGGTTTTTTAGGATCACTTCTTGATCATACTTTCTCGAACGTGCTTTGCCTTCTCTTCTCGCTCTCATTTGCGTATGTTAGCCACCATATATGCTAGTCGCTTGCTGCAGCTCCACCTCATACCTTTGCCTTACCTATAAGCTTAAATAGTCTTGATCACGAGGGTGTGAGATTGCTGAGTCCCCGTGACTCATAGATACTTCCAAAACCAGCTTGCAGGTGCCGATGAGACCATGCAGGTGATGCAACCAAGCTCAAGGAGGAGCTCGATGAAGATCGTGTTCGTTTTGTTGTTTCGTTTCAGTTGATCAGTAGTGGAGCCCAGTCGGGAAGATCGGGGATCTGTGTAGCATCTGGGGTAGTCTTCTTTTATTTTGGTTCCGTAGTCGGACCTTGTTTGTATTTGGATGATGTAATGCTTTATTCATGCAATTGTGTGAAGTGGCGATTGTAAGCCAACTATGTATCTCTTTCCCTTATGTATTACATGGGTTGTGTGAAGATTACCTCGCTTGCGACATTGCTTTCAATGCGGTTATGCCTCTAAGTCGTGCTTCGACACGTGGGAGAATAGCCGCATCGAGCGCGTTACAACTCGGTACTGTTGACTTTTAATTTTGTAAAGCAGAAATTACCCACAACCGCCGCCTCACATTGTCGGCCACTGTCTCGCACAAGACACCTCGACCCTCTCCTCCGACGGGGCCGGGGCAGCCATGTACAGCTCCCAGCTCATTGCTACCTGTGGAACCTGACCCTCACCGGGCAACGGGACCCACCCCAGGAAATGGTGCCGGCAAAGCACACCAAGGACCTGGTTGGGCTTGCGGACACCACTGCCATATTTCCAAACCCTGGAGTATGACAAGGCCAACACATTAGATATTAATTTGAACAAATATGAAGGACAAAAGTTAAAAAAGAGTAAATGCACTTACTTCTCCCTGTTAGGCTCAATCAACCACCTCTATTCGTGGATCGCCAGCACGGCCGGGAGCTACATACCACCCCGCTCAATTAGCTCACCCTCGCTAAAACTATCGGTACACTAGGTCTCCTTGCCATCAGCATGGCCACTAGTCTCCAGAGTCACGTGGGACGATGACTCTAGGACCGGAGGCTCGTGGGACGAAGACTCTGGGGCTCGAGTCTCATGGGACGAAGGCTCGGCGACCCAAGGCTCATGGACCGGAGTCCGAGACGGGTCAATCCACCTGAGACGGAGCACTCCGGTGGTTCGTAGAATCATCTAGGGCTGGCGGCGAGTAAGGCGCAACAGCCTTCCTACCTCTCCTGTCGCCACGTCCACTTCTAGCTGGACCCCTCTTCGTCCTCCCCCGACCTCTCCTGGCCGAAGAAGAAGTGACCTCCGGTGTCTGCATGCTGTCTACCAGCGCTCTCCGAAGGTGCTGGGGTTGAATAACAGCACCCCTCCTAGCATGCGCCGAGGAAGGAGGCTCGGAGCGCTCTCGACCCACAAATAGTAAAGAAATTAGTACAACATAAACATAATAAAAAATTGAATACCTAATAACATGAACTAATTAATAATATATATATATGTACATAATAATAATACATGTGTCGGGGGTCGGGTGTCGGGGGTGTCGTGTTGGGGTGCTGTGTCGGGGTCGGGGGGTGCCGTGTCGGGGTCGGGGTGCTATGTAGGGGTCGCGGTGTCGGGGTGTCGAGGCGGGGTCGGGGTGTAATGTCGGGGTGTCGAGGTGGGGTCGGGGTGTCGTGTCGGGGTGTCGAGGCAGGGTCGGGGTGTCGTGTCGGGGGGTCGGGGTGTCGTACCAGGGGTCGGGGTGTCGATGGTGTCATGTCGGGGTGTGGAGGCGGTCTCGGGGTGTCGTGTCGGGGTTGGGGTGTTTGTGGTGTCTTGTCGGGGTGCTGTGTCGGGATCGGGGGGTGCACTGCCGGGGTCGGGCTGGTGTGTCGGGGTCGCGGTGTCGTGGTGTCGAGGCAGGGTCAGGGTGTCGTGTCGGGTGTCGGGGGTGTCGTGTAAGGGTGTTGAGGCGGTCTTGGGGTGTCGTGTCAGGGGTCGGGTGTCGGTGGTGTCGGGGACCGGTGATCTTCTCCTCCTCCTCCTGCTCTTCTTATTCTTATTTTCTTCTCCCGCCCCTTTTCGAGGGCGGTGGGGGTTGGGAGCGGGGACAGTGGTTATGGTCGGGGTCGGCACGGTGGAGTGAGAGAGAAACGGAGATGGAGAGTGGGAGCTGGGGTGGGCAGAACGTAGTCGTTAGCTGCCGTTCTCTTTGCCGTCTGCTAGTGGACGACAAAGAACCTTTGCCGCCTACTAGCAGACGGCATAGAAAGTGGCTGTTAGGTGGTACTCGTTAGTGGGCCACCCTCCCTCTTTGCTGTCTGCTAGCAGACGACAATGCTTACATGTTGTCCGCTACTGGAAGGCAAAGAGCTTGCTGACGGCAAACATGATCTTTGCCGTCAGCTCTTTGTTTGCCATTAGTTTTGGGTAAGCTTATGGCAAAGACCTCCTTTGTCGTCAGCTGGCTGACGGCAAAGATCCAGATTCCATTAGTGATTTATGTTGAAGGTCTTTGCAACTTTAGGCTAGCGTCTATCGTGGCAGAACACGATCATCTATGGGGCCATTGGCCCATAGTGGTTCGCCAAAGGGGAATGTCACGTTGCACAAAGAGTGGAGACCATAGAGCAGCGCAACGATGGTGACGCGGGTAGTGTTTACCTAGGTTCAGACCTCTCCGAAGCGTAAAACCCTACACCTCCTTTGGTGGGTTGGATGGAGGACCGTGACAAACTCGCAATGCTTAAGCCAGGCAAGGTCGCCATGGGGAGAGCAGCTATGCGCGTAAGAGTGTACAAGGGTTCGAATCCTATTTTAGGTCCCCATGGCCATCCTTTTATAGGATAAGGGGTTACCATAGTGGCAAATCAGTCATTATAAACTCATTAGATAGCCAATAGTGCTATCGTACCTAACTCTCACTACTGCAGGATAGTCCAAACGCGAGAGTCGAATTAGAGACCCTTCAACAAAACTGTGTGGGATGCATCAATGACAAATGGTGATGTAATAAAACCGTCAAAAAAGATGCAAAACATTTGTGATGGCGGCGACATCAAACACGGTTCATATTGGAGTTACGTGTGCGATGAGTGGAAAACGCTTAATCTAGAAGAAATATTTGCGATGATGAAGAACAACAGAAATGAGCAGCCAGATGAGGGTGTGTGCGGTATATGGCATACAGTTCACTAGGATGAACTGTGTGTGATTAGGAAACACAATGGAAATGGTTCAACTGAACAAGATGTGTGTGATACGCGGCAAACAGGTCCCAAATCAGAAATATGTGCGAAGACCAATAATAACATTGACGATTGCTGCTAATAAGCCATGTGATTTGCTCTGTCTATAGAAGAATAACATATATATATATATACACACATCTGGGCTATTCTGTTTCGCGTAATAGAATATTATTTCGTTACCCTACTTGAATTGATTTAGTTTGCAGGTTGGATTGACGTGATCTTCCTAAGTGTATGACGGGCGGGAACAGGGGATGCAACATGGAGCTTCCGGGCGTTCTCCGGCGCGGTGCTGCGGGCCATTCGTTGCCATAGGATACATGTAAGGGGTTCCGCACGTGCGCGCGCTCACCTGGTCCTGTTTTGCAATCTGGAGTCACCGGAGGTGACGGCGTGGGCATTTGGCGGCAGACGTGTTTTGGCGTTGGTGTTTACCGTGGTGTTCGTAGGCCTCATTTTACGTCCGGTTTGTTGTTTTGGATGTGAGAATTATCGGTATGATAGAGTTTTTGGAGATTAATTTCATATGTAATTTCTGATTACAAGTTTTGGTGCTCTTGGTCGTTTTCCTCGCCCGCCATGCAAATGTGTTCTTCTTTTTTTGTTGTTTTACTTTGGAATTGGCGTTGCAGGGAGAGATATGAGGATTGTATGAAAATATTTGCGTTGTCAATTTTGCTTCTTTGAGTTGTTTCTACCCGGGATTCCCATGTTATTATGTTGTTGGCGGAGGTGGTGTATGGCGGCTGACTGTAGCCTGCGATTTCTTGTAATCTAGTCAAACTGTGTAATTAAGTTGCATGTTTTTCAGTGTTGTTTGAATTGCTGCCGTATGTGTAGTTGGACTGCTCCATGTCAAAGTTGTCTTACTGTGCGTTGACGTCGGAGCAAGTATTTTCTACTGGCTGCCTACTGATACCTCTGCACTTTGAGTATAAAGCCCGAGCCCTCTGTCACTTTCGTTCTACCAGCTGCAACCAAAGAAAAGCGAGATGGATCTTGAGCTGGGAGAGGTCACAGAGGAGGAGGGGGAAGCCGTCGATGTGCGGGCTGCAGCAGTGGAGCAGAGGAGGGGGTGCAGGCGTAGACAAATGGCACGACATGCTACCGAGGAGGAAGTGGAGGCAGAGTTCAACAGACGCCTTGTGTGCGAGGTGATGGATACTTGCAACTCCAATGAACTGGAGCTTCTTTTCCCAGATGGCAGGGGAAGGAACCATGTTCAGATCATCAGTTGGGCTAGGGTGAGAGCATCCACGGCTCCACATCCATCCACCAGGGCTAAATGGCGTCGTTTCTTTGGTTGTTATGACTAAAGTAGTGAATATTATCTTTTAAGATTTGTTTTGTGAGGGAGAAGATGTTTGAATGAATAAATGAGTTCAACTGTCTACCTCTGAATGTGTTGTTTTATCTGCATATGTTTGTCATGTGCAGTTTTTGAACTACTGGCTTATGTGAAGTTGAACTAATTTTCGGTCAAATGTTGCATGGCTTGTATAATAATTATTTTCTACCAGCTAGCTGCCCACCTGCCTATTTATGATTTTTATAATCTGCGAGTCTCCCTGTCTATAAATTCTATCCATCTCTGTGTGGTGTGTGGCTCAGTCTCCCCATCCTTTTTCTTCCTTCTTCCAGAATCAGATCTAGGTTCCTCCCTCTTCTTTCTGTCGTTTTCTTCCCTGTTCCTATGTTTTCCATGGAGGATTGTTCATGCGGATGCCTGGCAAAGATGGCACACATAGCTGACGGCTGTTTGTACGAATCTGGTTCGGAGCTCACCCAGACTCAGTGCCATGGCCAACTTTCTTGTCTGCTGTACAGCAACCATGGTTTTCGTGCACCCTATGTTTGTCGCCCGATGGCTGGGGACTTGAAGGAAACATGGGTATGTGTTTCTATTCGTTTTGTTTTCTTCTTTTTTGTAGGTATCATTTTGAATCCCATGGACTGAATCTGTAGTTTAGTTTTATCAATAGTTTGCCTATAATTTTTATTTTGTTTTGTCAGAATTTAATAGTAGGGATTCTGTGTGTATTTGTTCATTACTTAACAGTATTTGATCCATTTTTGTATAATCATCAATCTGTTTTTTTGTCAGATGTTTGTACTGTAGGTGTATTGATAAGTATATGTCTTCAGTTTAGTCAATTCATATGACTAGTTAGTTAGGTGTTTTTGTTTTGGTTCAGGTTTTTCCTTTTTGAGTTCGTTATACAACCATTCCTAGATCTGTGTAAAAATTCAGTTATGTTAGGTGTTCACTTTGTTTTCTACTCCCATGCCCATTTGCAGAAAATGTCACCCAGGATCAGGACTATTGCTCCTAGTTCTGGGATCCTGACGATGGAGACTTCAGACAAAAACGGGTATCAGTTATGGAAGTTTCCTACCACATCGACTTTGATGGTTGCATCAACCTAACTACTAAGTGGAACGAGTTTGTGGTAGAGTGTGGATTTAAGGATGGTGATGTGGTTATGGTTATGTTCTGCATGCAAGATGACTCTTTGACGTTCAGAATTTATGTGTTGTAGGTTTAAATATGGCAAATGACGCCGGTTGTGAGATTTGTGTGTGTTTGATTGTGTTGCAGTATTTTTTCTTTAAAACATTTGCATGTGAGACGGTTGAATTCTATGGTATTATCAGATGGTTTGGAACAATTTATGTAATTATTTCCTTTTGTTTTGCTCAAGTATCACTGTTTTTTATATATTCTTTTATATTTGAACTGGAACAATTTATAGTTGAACTGATGGGCATCCTTTGTTTTGACTGGGATATTTTCATGTACATAGCTCGTAGACGGAACTATATGCTGATGATGTTTGTAGGACCGCTTTTGGGTTTTGAGTTTGCTGAACTTACATGCTGTTAATGATAGTACTGAACTATTTAGGTTGTCAATTACCAATCAAATTAGTTTGTTGTATCGCATTTTTTCTTAATTTTTGCATGAATTTCTGGAGCACAATTTTTCTTTTTACAGTTGAATAATGATAGTTCTAGTATTTTTTTAAATTTAAAAGAATTTAATCTTTGCTGCACAGTACTATTTTTTTACTTGAACCTTATGAATTTTAGTAGTTGAACTTTTTATAAATTTGTTTCCAAATTTTTTATTACAATCTTCCACGTTTAATTTTCCAAAAAAAATATTTTTTAGTTCTTACCATTAACATGTGTTTGAACTTTTTACATTATTTGTTTTTGAACTGATTTCTTGTGAGGTTTTTTCATAATTATCTGCATTTGTTTTTTTATTTTGTCGTGTGTGATCGGCTGGAATTTTGTAATGGGGCGAACTACTGTGCTGGGCCATCCGCCTGAGTCGTTGTTTTCGGCCCAGATAGCTCGTCCGTGCGGCTGTGCAGCATGGTGTGCGTGTGCGCTCTGGGTTTAGTCCCACCTCAATAGTCGAGGGGGCTCTAGACCTATTTATAAGCGCAGCCTTGGCTCATTGGTCGAACTCCTCTGAATACTTACCTGAGCGCTTATACACGGCGCTTGCTCTCTCTCATGACATGTGGGCCCTCGACGGCACGTCCTGTGTTGTGCGGATTACTAGGGATTCGCCCACGGGCTCGAGTTCTAGTATCTAGCATTGTCAGGGCCTATGCCGGTCCTTGGGCGGTCAAGGTTTTCTTTTTTTTGTTTGTTTGAATCTAGTGCTTGACTCCACCGGTAACTTGGACTGATTCTTTTTGTTCTAGTTCTTGTGAGTTTGTTCTAGGAACGAGCCGTAGCAGGCGACGACGCGGCGTGTCGTGGCGTCGCATGTGGAGGCGAGTCCGTAACATGACTTGCCCCTGCACCGCACCGAGGGGCATAGTTGTAATGACACATCTTGCTTGTTTGCACTTGCCCCCATTATCTATATATAGGGGTGTGTGGGTGCGTGTGGGGGGGGGACAAAATAACCGCACTGCGCCTGTCAAACGAGCGCACTGCCGCGTTAGCGCGAGGCCGAGCCGGGGGGAGGGGGTCAGGACAACCCTCCCCCATCCCGGCGAGGCCGAGCCAAGAACAAGCTGTAACAGGCGACGACGCGGCGTGCCGCGGCATCGCATGTGGAGGCGAGTCCATAACATGACTTGCCCCCGCACCGCACCGCACTGAGGGGCATTGTTGTGCTGACACATCTTTCTTGTATGGACTTGCCCCCATTATGTATCTTAGGGGTGTGTGGGTGCGTGTGGGGGGGGGGGGGACAAAATAACAGCACTGCGCCTGTCAAACGAGCGCACTACCACGTTAGCACGAGGCCGAGCCGGGCGGTCAGGACCCCCCTCCCCCATCCCGGCAAGGCCGAGCTAGGAACGAGACGTAGCAGGCCACGACGCAGCGTGCCGCGACGTCGCATGCAGAGGAAAGTCTGTAACATGACTTGCACCCGCACCGCACCGACAGGCATAGTTATACTAACACATCTTCCTTGAATGGACTTGTCCCCATTATCTATATTTAGGGGTGTGTGGGTGCGTGTGGGGGGAAATATAATAACCGCACTGCGTTGGTCAAACAAGCGCACTGCCGCGTTAGCGCGAGGCCAAACCGGGGGGAGGGGGGCAGGGACCCCCCTCCCCCACCCCGGCGAGGCCGAGCCAGGAACGAGCCTAAAAGTGCAACTATCCCTAGGTGGTTTTGGTAATTCATAACAACATATAGCTCATTGAGCTAATGCTATTCCAAGATGATTATTTCAGGAAAGCTCAATGATTGGCATGGCATGGATGTGAAAGTGGAACCCTCAAAATGCTAAGGACAAAGGATTGGCTCAAGCTCAAAAGCTCAAGACTCTTCATTTTATATTTTAGTGATCCAAGATCACATTGAGTCTTTAGGAAAAGCCAATACTATCAAGGAGGGATGAGGTGTTGCTTAATGAGCCTCTTGCTTCATGTGCTTAGTGATATGCTCCATAACCCTCAACTACTTTCCCATATCCACTTATGACCTAAACCCTAAGCCAAACTCGGACCTACCGATTCTTTCTATCCGGCGCCACCGAGTTTCACTTGTCATAAGCCACTGCCAAACCCTAGCAATTCGGTTCTACCGATAGGGATCTCGGTCTCACCGAGATGGGATTGCAAACTCTCTGTTTCCCTTTCGTAACTTTTCGGTCTCACCGGAAGAGCGAATCGGTCCCACCGAGATTGCAATGTAAATTCAGTGTTTCCTTTTTGTAACTTTTCGGTCTCACCGAAAGAGCAAATCGGTCCCACCGAGTTTGCCTGACCAACTCTCTGGTTAGCTAATTACCAAAATCGGTCTCACCGAGTTTGTGTAATCGGTCTCACCGAGATTATGTTATGCCAAAACCCTAACCATATCGGTCCTACCGAGTTGCATGTCAGTCCCACCGAAAATCTCTAATTGTCACTAGGTTTACCTTTTCGGTCCGACTAAGTTTGTTGATTCGGTCCCACTGAGAGTGGAAAACTGTGTGTAACGGTTGGATTTTGTGTGGAGGCTAGATATACCCCTCCACCCCCTCTTCATTCGTGGAGAGAGCCATCAGAACACATACACAATTCCAACTCATATGTTCTGAGAGAGAACCACCTACTCATGTGTTGAGATCAAGACATTCCATTCCTACCATATGAATCTTGATCTCTAGCCTTCCCAAGTTGCTTTCCACTCAAATCTTCTTTCCACCAAATCCAAATCCTATGAGAGAGAGTTGAGTGTTGGGGAGACTATCATTTGAAGCACAAGAGCAAGGAGTTCATTACCTACACACCATTTGTTACTTCTTGGAGAGTGGTGTCTCCTAGATTGGCTAGGTGTCACTTGGGAGCCTCCGACAAGATTGTGGAGTTGAAACAAGGAGTTTGTAAGGGCAAGGAGATCGCCTACTTCGTGAAGATCAACCGCTAGTGAGGCAAGTCCTTTGTGGGCGATGGCCATGGTGGGATAGACAAGGTTGCTTCTTCGTGGACCCTTTGTGGGTGGTTGCTTCTTCGTGGACCCTTCGTGGGTGGAGCCCTTCGTGGACTCGCGCAACCGTTACCCTTTGTGGGTGGAGCCCTCCGTGGACTCGCGCAACCGTTACCCTTCGTGGGTTGAAGTCTCCATCAACGTGGATGTAGGATAGCACCACCTATCCGAACCACGGGAAAAACATCCGTGTCTCCAATTGCGTTTGAATTCTCCAAACCCTTCCCTTTACATTCTTGCAAGTTGCATGCTTTACTTTCTACTACCAATATACTCTTTGCATGCTTGCTTGAATTGTGTGATGATTGCTTGACTTGTCCTACAATAGCTAAAATCTGCCAAGAACTAAAATTGAGAAAAGGTTAAGTTTTTATTTGGTCAAGTAGTCTAATCACCCCCCTCTAGACATACTTTCGATCCTACAAGTGGTTTCAGAGCTTTGGTCTCCATTTGCTTTGATCTCCATAGCTTTTGGTGGTCATAGCCTTGGTTTCACAACCTAGGAGAGTATGGCGTCTAGCGAGATAAATTATCACCGTAGAGGTCCTTACTTTGATGGTACTAATTTTGCTAGTTGGAAGCATAAAATGAAAATGCATATTCTTGGACATAACCCCGCCGTTTGGGCTATTGTGTGTGTTGGTTTGCAAGGTGACTTCTTTGATGGGAAAGAACCAAACCGTGAAGCTACTGCGGATGAGTTGAAGATGTTGCAATACAATGCTCAAGCTTGTGATATTCTCTTCAACGGATTGTGCCCCGAAGAATTCAACAAAATCAGCCGTCTTGAGAATGCAAAGGAAATTTGGGATACTTTGATTGATATGCACGAAGGTACCGACTCCGTCAAGGAATCCAAGTTGGATGTGCTTCAAAGTCAACTTGACAAGTTCAAAATGAAGGATGGTGAAGGTGTCGCTGAAATGTACTCTAGGCTTGCTCTCATCACAAATGAGATTGCCGGCTTAGGAAGTGAAGAGATGACCGATAGATTCATCATCAAGAAGATTCTAAGAGCCTTGGATGGAAAATATGATACCGTGTGCACATTGATCCAAATGATGCCCAATTACAAAGATCTCAAGCCAACGGAGGTGATTGGAAGAATTGTTGCTCATGAGATGTCACTTAAGGATAAAGAGGAACTTCACAACAAATCAAGTGGTGCCTACAAAGCCTCATGTGAAGCCCCTACATCATCAAGTGAGAAACAAAACTTCAATGAAGAATTGAGCTTAATGGTGAAGAACTTCAACAAGTTCTACAAGAGTAGAAGCAACGATAGAAGCTTCAAGTCAAGGTCCTACAATGACAAAAGATCTTCTAGTCGAGAGCGAAACTGCTACAGTTGTGGAAGACCCGGACACTATTCTAATGAGTGTACGGCTCCCTACAAGATAAGAGAAGATTCTCCAAAAAGAAGAAGCAAAGAATCACCACCAAGAGAGAGAAGGAGTAGAGATGATCGTTATGAATGAAGATACTCACGGAGAAGCAAGGATTCGGAAAGGAAGGAAAAATCATCAAGGAGCTACACAAAACGAAGACATCAAGCTCATGATGGTGAATGGGTATCCGGCTCCGACTCCGACAACCACTCCGAGAGAAGTTATCACTCCGACTCCAAAGATACTCAAGATGAAGGTGTTGCCGGTCTAGCACTTGTGTCAACCAACTCCTACGACATATTTGACTCACCAAATGAAGGAATTGGAAGATGCTTCATGGCCAAAGGTCCTAAGGTAACACACCCCGAGTATGTTGATTTCAATAGTGATGAAGATGACTTGTTAGGTGATGATTTGCTTGTTGACAACTCTAGTGATGAATACTATGATGAAACGTCAATTAATCATGCTAATCAAGATAAAACGAATGAAAATGATAAGGAGAAGATTGAGGCTCTAACTAAAGAACTAAACACTCTTAAGTTAGCTCATGAAACTATCTTCGAAGATCATCGAGAACTTTTAAGAGCTCATGAGAAATTACGCTTTGAAAAGCTCAATCTTGAGCAAGAGCATGAGTTCTTAAAAGCAATCAATGATGATCTTCGCAAGAAAAGTTCTTCTTACATTGCCAAGCGTTTACTCTTATCCACTTACATGCCTCAAGTCAAGTCTAGTAACAAGAACAAGAAAGATTCTTCCTCTAGCAGTAACAATGATCATGCTAAATCCAATATTTTTTATTCTAGTAGTTCTTTTTATTCCACTAATGATTCTCTTAGCCAAGTTACACTTGAGCAAGAAAATAGCTTATTGAAGGGAATTATAGAGAAAGGAGTGTACAAAAGCCTTGCCGGGAGTAAGCAATTCGAGGAAATTGTGCGCAAGCAAGGAATGCACCGGAAGAATCAAGGTGTTGGTTTTGAACGAAAGTTCAATGCCAATGGAGTTGAGCGGGAAGAAGATCAATACCCCAAGACAATGTTTGTTCCTCAACAAGAGAAGTATGATACTTCTTTCAAGGGGACACAAGCTCAAGATGATCTTCCACCACAAGACTACAAGCAAAAAGGTAAGGACAAGCTTCAAGAGGAAATTGATGCATTTGAAGAAGCTCCTAAGACCTTAGTCAAGTGGATTCCCAAGACTACTTCAAGTTCCACTTCATCAAGTACGACTACAACTCCAAGGATTCCCATCAAGATGGTGTGGATCCAAAAGAATAAGAACTAGAGAGTTCTTGAGGGTGACTCCGCCAACATACTTCACTCTTATCATTTTGGCAAGAACAAGTGCAATCAACTTCCACATCTTGCACTAGTTCAAGGAGTCACAAACCCTCTTGTTGGTAAGACAAGGGACAAGGTAACCTAAAAGTTTTCATGGACATCATCTTGTGTGTGCATCACTCTATGTCTATGGATATCCTTGTTTGTTCCTTGTGGGACTAACCCATGTAGGTATTGAAAGTGCAATTCACTCAAATGGATAGCTCCAAGTGATCTACATCAACATTGAGCATCCACATCTTCAACATCTACATGAAGTCATCATCGACAAAACCCGAGGTTAGTTCATCCCTCTAAGGGGGGATATCACATCTAGGGGGAGCTTTACTCTAAGACTTGAGCTAAAGCATCTCTAAAGATGTGAACACAACAATGCTTTATGTAAAAGTGGTAACCCCACTTGAGCTTAAACGATGAGTATGACCTATGATCAAGTGTTCTCACTTGACTCCTAAGTCAATATACTCATATATAGATGACCTTGTCATCGCAAATTGCTTGATAGATGCTAGAATTGGTTGTGCATGTCTTGTCACATATTTCATTTGCCATCTTATTGTGTGAGCATGCTGGTTGCATATTTTACCCATTCGAGGACATCCACTTGTTGTTTCGATTGTTCGGTTTTATTTACTTTTGCCAAGTGGATGGACAAGAATGCCTAAGAACCTCCTCTAGCTATCTATGCTTTTCTCGTCTCAAACTCTATTCATGCTACATCACAAAATTTGATCAAGTCAGATTCGAACCACTCTGTGTGAGGAGCGCTCGGAGTCCCCGATTCGTCATAGACTTAAACTTCCAAAACCTCTTTATGATTCTCGGTCTGACCGATACCCCACTTTAGGTCCTACCGAGATCATTAAGTTGATCTAGGTTTTCGATCTCGGTGCAACTGATTTGAAATTTTCGGTCACACCGAGTTTCAGTAACTGCTTGCAGTTATGAATCTCGGTGCCACCGAGTTGTTCCACTCGGTCACACCGACAGGGTTGGGCTATATATAGTCATGGGCAAAAATTTGGAAATTTCTCCGAACCCCTTCGCCCGCGCGATAGCCTGCTCTGCCAACTTGGTCTCCGGATCGTCTCCTCGCCACCAGCCGCCTCCAGTCGCTGGTCTCCATCGCCGTCAACAGAATTCTACCCCGCCGTTGCCGCCGTAGCGAGTCTCCGCCGAACTAGGGTATGGACTCGATCTTTGTGCTATTCCACAATCCGATTCTTAGCACATTGTGATCATCATGATCCTTGCCACGATTGAAACACTCCTATCCAGTCAATGCGTTCATAAATTAGTTTTGATTCGAAAATTTTAAGGTTAGGTTTCCGCCGAAACCATCTCGGACCCACCGAGTTGAAAAACTCGGTCCCACCGATTTGGCTTATGCCATTGCACAAGTGAGACTCGGTCTGACCGAGAATTACTTATCAGTGTGACCAATTTTGGAACTCTGTGAAACCCTAGCAGTCTCGGTGCCACCGAACTGTGACTCGGTCTGACCGAGTTCACTAGTTTAGGTTCCAAAACTGCTTCGGTATCACCGAGTTTGAAAATCGGTAGATCCGAGATGATTTCAGTGGGAAACTAAAACTAAGTTTTTGGATCATTCTTTTGCAAAAATCTCTGCATTTTGTGATGCTCATCTATTCTACCTCATCTATAAACTATTCAGAGGGTCAGCAGTCAGAGTTTGCATCATGTCTGATCAGAGTGACAGCCAGAATGTGTCAGAACAGCAAGTGCACATGAGTGAGGGCACTAGTCCCTCCAGCTCTTCAGATGATGGCAGCAGGAGTACCCCAAGCAATCTGCCTAAAGCTGCCACCAGACAGAGGAAGAAGAGAACTTCAGATTCTGAGGATGTAGATTATGTGGCAGAAGAGGAAGCCACATCAAAGAGAGTTGAGCTAGCACAGGGCACAAAGCCAGGGTTAAAGATCAAAAGGCCAGCAGGCAGGCAGCCTATGTCAAAGGCCAGAGCTTCAACTGAGAAGCCCAAAGAGCCAGTTGCTGCTGAAGGCAAGAAAAGGAAGGAAAGGGTCAAGAAGACCGTAGCCAGAGTGCTTGGAAAGGCTTCCATCATGGAAGAGGAAGAAGAAGAAGAGGTAGCTGCACCAGCACCTAAGGCACCCAAGCTGACGGGTGATGCCATAAGATCAGGGGCAGCTGCTTCCAAGGACAAGCCAGCTCCAAAGCCAAAACCAAAGAGAAATACAAGAAGCATCCCAGCTGCTGAAAAGAACAAGGCCCCAGTGCCTGAAGCTGCAGAAGAAGATGATGAAGAGCAAGTACTCAGAAAACTCAAGCCCAAGATCCCAGACCACAATGATGCTCATCCTGTGGCTGAGGACATGAAGCTCAGGAGAGATTCAGGGCTCAGGAAGTGGAGAGAAGCAGATCCATATGCTTCAAGGAGAAGGACTGCTGTGGATTACAGATTTCACACCAAGGAACAACAAGATTTCTATGAGACAGTGCTGCTTGATAAGAAGCCCATAGTTTGTGATATGAGATGGGTCGATTGGGAATACATTAAGGAAAACAAAGAGTACTACCCTGGAGTGCAGGACAGCTTTAGTGCTTGTGGAGTTGCAGACTTTGTTGGGCAAAAGCTCACAAAGTGGAACGAGCAACTTATTATGCAATTCTACTCCACGGCACACTTCTATCCAGATGGTAGGATAACTTGGATGTCTGAAGGTACGAGGTACCAATCTACAGTTGCTGAGTGGGCACAGCTCATTAATGCCCAGAGGAGCATGATGATGACTTGGACATATATGCTAAGAAGAAGATGGACCATAACTCAATGTCAAACATGTACAAGGAAATTCCAAATGAAGCTCTTGAAACTTTCAAGTTTGGCTCAGTACATTACCTTCTGTCAGGGCTGCCAACCATCAATTGGATTTTGAGGCACACTCTCTTGCCCAAGTCAGGTGATCACAAGATGATCAGAGGCCATGCAATCAATTTGCTTCATGTATTTGATGTGCCACAGAAGTTCAAGGTGATGAGCCTCATAGTAGAGACTATCAAGAGGACAGCAGCAGACCAGAAGAGGAGCTGTGGTTACGCCCCACAAATTCAGGAGCTCATCAACTCCAAGATGGGCACAGGCATATACTTATTGGACAAGGAACACCTGCCCATCCGTCCAGATTTTGAGGACAATCAAGTTGTGATGACTGAAAATGAACCATCATCTGCACAAGCACAAGCAAAGAAGGAGAAGGCGAGGAAGGAGAAAGCTGCCAAGATGCCAACTCAAGAGGAGGCATCTGAATATTTCTTGAAAACCAAACAAGATCAGCTTGGTTACCTGATTGCATCCACCCTGCGGATTGAGAAAGGACTAGCCATCCTAACTCAGAACCAGGCAAGCCTAGAGAGAATCATGGAACAAAAGTTCTATGACTTGGATGTCAAGGTGACAGAGATTCAGACTGCAGGGGAGCAGCTCCAAGATGATATGCAGGAGAGGAAAGGGAAGACAACCACTGATGCCTTTGCCAGAGTGCCACGAGGTCCGAGGTCGTCTGTAGTGCCAGTTCCTGACACAAGAGCAACTGCCTCAGCTCCAGCCATAGCACCAGCCCAACCTGCTCCAGCGTCTACTTCAGCTCCAACTCCAGCGTCTACTTCAGCGTCTACAGAAGCCTTCATCCTTGGAGTGATCCAGACTCCACCACCACCTGAAGATCAAGCCCGAGCGTCGATCTAGCACTATGCATTTTCTAGGAACTTTTTGGTAACTTGTTGCCAAAGGGGGAGAAAAATGTATAGATCATAGGCTTCGAGAGAGAGAGAGTGTTGCTTTTTCTCTCTTGCTATATTTGGTGGTTTTTCGAACTTTGTTTGCTTTTGAGTGCTTGACATACTATGTCATTGCTTGTGAGACATTGATGATCATGTGTTTGATCATAAGCTACACTTAATGCTTGCTTAATATTATTATCTTATCTATCTTATGTGATCATTCACTATTCTTGGTGATGAGTGCATGTATTTCATTCTTATCATTTTAAGCGCTCCACCAAGATGTATGTGACATGGAAGAGTAACCCATGACTCTAACTCTTTGTGCATTTGCAGTCCAAAGCAAATTTTAAATATGCACAAATTTAGGGGGAGCTCTTACTTGTCACATACTTCTCAAAGCGACGATATATTTCATGCTTATTATCATTTGTCGAAGCTTTGATCTATATGTTCTCATCAATTACAAAAAGGGGGAGATTGAAAGTGCAACTATCCCTAGGTGGTTTTGGTAATTCATAACAACATATAGCTCATTGAGCTAATGCTATTCCAAGATGATTATTTCAGGAAAGCTCAATGATTGGCATGGCATGGATGTGAAAGTGGAACCCTCAAAATGCTAAGGACAAAGGATTGGCTCAAGCTCAAAAGCTCAAGACTCTTCATTTTATATTTTAGTGATCCAAGATCACATTGAGTCTTTAGGAAAAGCCAATACTATCAAGGAGGGATGAGGTGTTGCTTAATGAGCCTCTTGCTTCATATGCTTAGTGATATGCTCCAAAACCCTCAACTACTTTCCCATATCCACTTATGACCTAAACCCTAAGCCAAACTCGGACCTACCGATTCTTTCTATCCGGCGCCACCGAGTTTCACTTGTCATAAGCCACTGCCAAACCCTAGCAATTCGGTTCTACCGATAGGGATCTCGGTCTCACCGAGATGGGATTGCAAACTCTCTGTTTCCCTTTCGTAACTTTTCGGTCTCACCGAAAGAGCGAATCGGTCCCACCGAGATTGCAATGTAAATTCAGTGTTTCCTTTTTGTAACTTTTCGGTCTCACCGAAAGAGCAAATCGGTCCCACCGAGTTTGCCTGACCAACTCTCTGGTTAGCTAATTACCAAAATCGGTCTCACCGAGTTTGTGTAATCGGTCTCACCGAGATTACGTTATGCCCAAACCCTAACCATATCGGTCCTACCGAGTTGCATGTCAGTCCCACCGAAAATCTCTAACGGTCACTAGGTTTACCTTTTCGGTCCGATTGAATTTGTTGATTCGGTCCCACCGAGATTGGAAAACTGTGTGTAACAGTTGGATTTTGTGTGGAGGCTATATATACCCCTCCACCTCCTCTTCATTCGTGGAGAGAGCCATCAGAACACATACACAATTCCATCTCATATGTTCTGAGAGAGAACCACCTACTCATGTGTTGAGATCAAGACATTCCATTCCTACCATATGAATCTTGATCTCTAGCCTTCCCAAGTTGCTTTCCACTCAAATCTTCTTTCCACCAAATCCAAATCCTATGAGAGAGAGTTGAGTGTTGGGGAGACTATCATTTGAAGCACAAGAGCAAGGAGTTCATTACCTACACACCATTTGTTACTTCTTGGAGAGTGGTGTCTCCTAGATTTGCTAGGTGTCACTTGGGAGCCTCCGACAAGATTGTGGAGTTGAACCAAGGAGTTTGTAAGAGCAAGGAGATCGCCTACTTCATGAAGATCTACCGCTAGTGAGGCAAGTCCTTTGTGGGCGATGGCCATGGTGGGATAGACAAGGTTGCTTCTTCGTGGACCCTTTGTGGGTGGTTGCTTCTTCATGGACCCTTCGTGGGTGGAGCCCTTCGTGGACTCGCGCAACCGTTACCCTTTGTGGGTGGAGCCCTCCGTGGACTCGCGCAACCGTTACCCTTCGTGGGTTGAAGTCTCCATCAACGTCGATGTAGGATAGCACCACCTATCCGAACCACGGGAAAAACATCCGTGTCTCCAATTGCGTTTGAATTCTCCAAACCCTTCCCTTTACATTCTTGCAAGTTGCATGCTTTACTTTCCGCTGCCAATATACTCTTTGCATGCTTGCTTGAATTGTGTGATGATTGCTTGACTCGTCCTACAATAGCTAAAATCTGCCAAGAACTAAAATTGGGAAAAGGTTAAGTTTTTATTTGGTCACGTAGTCTAATCACCCCCCCTCTAGACATACTTTCGATCCTATAGAGCCATAGCAGGCGACGACGCGACATGCTGCGGCGTTGCATGCGGATGAGAGTCCGTAACATGACTTGCCCCCGCACCGCACCAAGGGGCATAGTTGTACTGACACATCTTCCTTGAATGCACTTGCCCCCATTATTTATCTTTAGGGGTGTTTGGGTGCGTGTGGGGGGGGACAGAATAACCGCACTGCGCTTGTCAAACGAGCGCAGTGCCGCGTTAGCGCGAGGCCGAGCCGGGGGGGGGGGTCAGGACACCCCTCCCCCATCCCAGCGAGGCCGAGCCAAGAACAAGCTGTAGCAGGCAACGACTCGGCGTGCCGCGGCATCGCATGTGGAGGCGAGTCCGTAACATGACTTGCCCCGCACCGCACCGCATCGAGGGGCATTATGTATCTTAGGGGTGTGTGGGTGCGTGTGGGG
Organism: Triticum urartu; assembly: GCF_056163025.1. NCBI lineage: Eukaryota > Viridiplantae > Streptophyta > Magnoliopsida > Poales > Poaceae > Triticum > Triticum urartu. The sequence continues at coordinate 409,120,508 of NC_141879.1, read as the reverse complement.
GGAGGGGAACAGAGTAACCGCACTACGCCTATCAAACGAGTGCACTGCCGCGTTAGCGCGATGCCGAGCCGGTGGGAGGGGGGTCGGGACCCCCTCCCCATCTCGGCGAGGCCAAGCCAGTAACGAGCCGTAGCAGGCGACGATGCGGCGTGCCGCGACGTCATATGCGGAGGTGAGTCCGTAACATGACTTGCCCCCACACCTCACCGAGGGTCATAGTTGTACTGACAAATCTTCCTTGTATGGACTTGCCCCCATAATCTATCTTTTGGGGTGTGTCGGCGCGTGGGGGGGAATAGAATAACCACACTGCGCCTATGAAACGAGCGCACTGCCACGTTAGCACGAGGCCGAGCCGGGGGGGAGGGGGGTCCCCCATCCCAGCGAAGCCGAGTCAGGAACGAACCGTAGCAGGCGACGATGCTGCATGTCGCGGCGTCACATGCGGAGGCGAGTCCGTAACATGACTTGCCCCCGCACCGCATCGCACCGAAGGGCATTGTTGTACTCACAAATCTTCCTTGTGTGGACTTGCCCCCATTGTCTATCTTTTAGTGGTGTATGGGTGTGCGTGGGAGGGAAACAGAATAACCGCACTGCGCTTGTCAAACAAGCACACTTCAGCGCTAGCGCGAGGCTGAGATAGGAACGAGCCGTAGCAGGCGAAGACGTGGTGTGCCGCAGCGTCGCATGCGGTGGCGATTCTGTAAGATGACTTGCCCCCGCACCGCACCGCACCGCACCGAGGGGCATAGCTGTACTAACACATCTTCCTTGTATGTACTTCACCCATTATCTATCTTTTAGGGGTGTGTGGGTGCGTGTGGGGTGAATGGAATAACCGCACTGCGCCTGTCAAACGAGCGCACTACTGCGTTAGCGCGAGGCCGAGCCAGGAACAAGCCATAGCAGGCGAAGACGCGGCGTGCCGCGGCGTCGCATGCGAAGGCGACTCAGTAACATGACTTGCCCCCGCACCGCACCGAGGGGCATAGTTGTACTGACACATCTTCCTTGTATGGACTTGCCCCCATTATCTTTCTTTTAGGGGTGTGTGGGTGCGTGTGGGGGGGACAGAATAATAGCACTAGAACTGTCAAACAAGCGCACTGTTGCGTTAGCGCGAGGCCGAGCCGGGGTGGGTTGGGACCCCCCTCCCCATCACGGCAAGTCCCAACCAGGAACGAGCCGTAGCAGGCGACGACGTGGCATGCCGCAGCGTCGCATGCGGAGGCGAGTCCGTAACATGACTTGCCCCCGCACTACACCGAGGGGCATAATTGTACTGACACATCTTCCTTGTATGGACTTGCCCCCATTATCTATCTTTAGGGGTGTGTGGGTGCGTGTGGGGGGAAACAGAATAACCGCACTGCGCCTATCAAAGGAGCGCACTGCCACGTTAGCGCGAGGCCGAGCTGGGGGGAGGGGGAGTCGGGACCCCTTCTCCCATCCCGGCGAAGCCGAGCCATGAAAGAGCCGTAGCAGGCGACGACTCGGCGTGTCGCGGCATCGCATGCGGAGGCGAGTCCGTAACATGACTTGCCCCTGCACCGCACCGAGGTGCATAGTTGTACTGACACATCATCCTTGTATGGACTTGCCCCCATTATCTATCTTTAGGGGTGTGTGGGTGCGTGTGGGGGGGGAATAGAATAACCGCACGGCGCCTGTCAAACGAGCGCACTGCTGCGTTAGCGTGAGGCCGAGCCGGGGGGGAGGGGGAGGGACCCCCTCCCCCATCCCTGCGAGGCCGAGCCAGGAACGAGATGTAGTAGGTGACGAAGCGGCGCGCCGCGACGTCGCATGCGGAGCCGAGCCCGTAACATGACTTGCCCCCGTTATCTTATCTTTATCTTTTAGGGGGAAAACCAGCACTGTTATGAATTATTATTTCATTTACTTTTTTGATAATTTTTATTGTACTTTTTGTGAGTTATTATTTGTACTTTAGCCGTTTGTTTTCTCCCTCTATATTTATTTTTTTATTGTATTTAATTTTTTATTGGATTTAATTTTTGCCATTATCTTTGGTAACTGCCTAGAGATAGTGCGCTTTGCCACGGTTGTGGGCTTTGGCCGTCGGTTTTCTCCCACTCACCTTTTAACCTCCTCTCTCCCCCGTTCCGCTCCGCTCCCCTCCCCAAATCAATTCCTTCTTCGTTCCCCTATTCTTCTCTTCTCGCAGAGAAGTTGCTTCTCCTGTTTCGCCGCGGGAGCGTCGGCCGGCGGGTTGAACCCCAGGGGTGGAGGTCTGGGTGCTCTGTTTGCTCCTTTTGCTCTGCCATCGACTTCCCTTGTGTCCTCTTATGTACAGATTATCCCTCTATTTCTAATCTATTGCTCTCTTGCTGTCTCAAGCTGGATTCGCTAGGGTTCCTTTTCTCTTGAACGAGCGGTTGGCGACAGTGATACTGGATTCCGTGGCGCATTTTGCGTTTTGCCGGTAAGAGTTTTGCTTTGTATGGTGTGCTTCATTTCTGAAATAGGTTAGAGCCCTAATTTTTTTTCATGTGTCTTGAAGATCTGGTTCGGCAGATTTTAGGTATGTAGATCTCAATGGGTACATCATACAGTCCGGACAAGTTGAATGCAGGTGATTTTCCCAATAATTTGGATGATGTTTTAACAGGTCTGGTTTTTAGGTTGTATAGGTGTTGTCGTATCGACTTTATAAGTTGTATGTATTTTGATAGTTGTTAACTTTGCCCCAGAATGTGTGGTGTGTATAGTTTCGGCAGTTGATGTGACCTGCAGATAGGTTGTAGTACTGATCACCATGTGTAGTTTGAACTGCTGTCCTAGCATTTGAATAGGTTGTAGTAGTCAGTGAAGAACTATTATGATGTTGAAAGAGTTGTCATTCTGAAGTTTGTTGTGCCAGTGGTGGGTTGATATTGTTTTATTGGGTGCACTTGTAGTGTTCATATAGTTGAACTGATTGCTTGATCATGTACTTTTTTGCTAATTATGATGTTGTTGCAGATGTTGGAGTGCCGGTGCCTCCTGATTCTAACAAATCAGAACGCTTTCAAGATCTTGTGAATGTTATTTTTGAGACACCAAATCATCTACAAGAAATTGCGAATGTTGCTGGTGTTTCCCTTGTAGTTGCTCTTTATTTATCAACCTTGAATACATAAATATGCTTAGCTACATTAGTTGTTCCTTTTCTTTGTGTCTGATGCTATGCGCTTTATTTATCTTGTCTCTGCAATGTTAATTGTGATTTAATTTTATATGTGTGTGCTTATGTTATTTCTTTATGCAGTTAATGACAGTCATCGTGCTCCTGAGAACATTCTGATGTTGTCAAAGATATTAATGATGGAATGTATTCTCTTAACATTGATGATGGTGATGGCAGCTTGCAGTTGTCTGTTACTCGGTCACAGAGTGTTGATGGCACTGAGCCTGTTACCCAGGCTGAGGATGTTCCTATGTAGTTACATCTCGACGATGAAAGGATAAGAAATAAGAAGTTTGATTTACAGAGGAGAAAGGAGTTGGAACGGCGTCAAAAGGCTACTTGTGTGCAAGGAAGTGATGGGGATGTTGCTCAAGCTCCTAAAGGTGTAGGTGATGAAGGTGGTGATGCAGCCTTTTCAACTGTTGATGCTGGATCTCATGGAAGTGACATGCCTGTGAAGACAAACCTGATGCAAACTCGTTTGACGCAAGTGTTTACTCATGATGCGGTTAAGGAGAAGAAAGTTGTTTTGAAGAGGAAGATGTCAGATTGAAATCCTGATGGCACACAGAGGCGTAGCCCACGTGTGAAAGCTGGTTCCCAACCTGGCAATAGCAAAGATGATGGGGAGAGTGTTGTTGTGAAGATTTGTCCAAGCACACTTGGTGGCTCCCCTGTTGTCACAGCCCTAGAATTTGCTTGCCATTAGTTGCCTTAAAGCATCCATGCATCATGTTTATTTTTCAATTAAAGTTGAAATAGGGATGACAAACCCTAGCACCAAAATTAAATCAAATACGTTCAACTTAAAAACATTCTCAAGAACCCAGAATGCTCTTTAGAAAAGTTCATCATTTTTGAATTGGTCTAGAATGTCTAACAAAAATGGTGCACACCTTTCTAGGTCATTTATGGTTTTTTTAATTAAATCATAAGTATTTGCATTTGGACATTTAAATCCTATGAATAATTTTAAATGTCCAGATAATCTTGAAAGTATTTTAAGGTTGTTGGAAATAACCCAAACATATGCCACAATCATTTTCAAGATTTTTCAAAATGAATTAGTATTTTTACTAATTCAAAACAGAATAAAAGTAATAGAAAAAATGAAACAGAAATAAGAGAGAGAGAGAGAAGAATAACCTGGCCACCTACCTGTAGCCGGCCCAGCTCACTGGCCCAGCCCACCTGGCGCCTCCTGTCGCCTCCCTCCTCGCGCCAGTAGGCAGGGGCGCGTGCCCGGCGCACAGCCACACGCCGGCCACCTCCACCCTGCCTGCGTGCTCCCTCGTCGCCCTGGACCTCCCTCGCGATGCCACGCACCCCCTGGACCTCCCTCACTCTCTCCCGTGTTTCTCCCCCCTCCTCGGCTCTCTCCCGCGCCACACCCGAGCACGCCCGTCGTCGCCATTCGCCATAGCCGCAGCCACAGCCATCCCTGAGCCTCTCTGACATGTCCACGAGCATCGCCACGCCTCCCTCGTCCTCTCCGTCCAGCCATGCTTCACAGGAAGCTCTGCATCGCCGTCCCGCCATCGTCTTCCTCCTCAGGCCGCTGGAGATCCCTCTCACCACCCCGCTCGCTCCGGTGCTTCCCCGAGCACTCCGAGGCCACCGCTGCACTCGCCGTGAGCCCCTGCTTCGAACCTCTCTTCTACCCCACGCGTTCGCACCCTCTAGCCCGTAGTTCCACCATGGCCGAAGCTCGCCTCCACTCGAGCTTGTCGCCGGCATCACTCCGGCGACCATTTGGTCATCCCGTGCTACGTAACATGTTTGCCGCCCCGCGCTGAGCCTCGCTAGCACCTCCCCTTGCCCGCTTGAACCCCGCAGCGCCACCCGTGCACATCACCGAGCTCCGGCCGCCGCTAACCTCACCGCCGCTGTCGCAACAGGCCATCCCCGATGGCCCTGCATCCTCCCCTAGATGCGCACGGGCCTGGGCTTCCTCCTGGTGCCCTCGCCTTCCATCCCAGTGACCTGCCGTGCGGGCTCCGCCGCGACTTGAGGTCGCCGACGACTAATCGCCGGCAGTGCTGACATGGCAAGTCATTAGCCACTAATGACGCTCTAACTAACCCCTGGAGCCACTGCCATGTGGGCCCCTATATCTGTTTAGGTTAGTTTTATTTTCTGTTTAGTTTAGTTCATAAACAGTGGGACCCACCCGTCAGCATTGACTCTGCTGACGTGGCCATTGACCAGGCCCACCAGTCAGCGACACTAACCAGCCCTGTGTCACTAACGTGTGGACCCCACACGTCAGGTTTGACCCAGGGTAGCCCTGTTGACCTGCTGACGCCAGCATGACACAATCCTGACGCAGTTAATCATTTTCTGGATTTAAAATAATTTAGAAATTCCAGAAAATGCCCAAAACTTCAAAAATTCATAGAAATTAAACCGTAACTCCAAATGAAATAAATTATATATGAAAAATGTTCAGAAAAATCCAAAGAATCTGTTTATGGCATTTTCATGCATGTTAGAGCAACTTATATCCTCTGTTTAAGGACAATTCAATTAAATGGTATTTAAGAAAGCACATATGGAGTTTGAATTTGAACCTAGTGTTCAAACCAACTCCATTTAACTTGTTGCTAGTTGCATTAGGCCAATCAACAGCATATTGCCATGTCACATTCATGCATCATATTGTTGCATTGCATTGCTTGTGTCCTTCTCTGTTTGCCGGTAACGGTCCCCTCTCAGTCGTGATGTTTCCGACGACGAGATCGATGACACCGATGAAGAACTATATTATCTTCAGAAGTGCCAGGCAAGCAAAACCCCTTCTTCATTCTTATACAAACCCACTCTCTCACTCCTGCTCTCTTTTACTGCATTAGGACAACAACGATTCAACTGTTACATGCTGCGGTAGTTGAACCCCTTTCCTTTGCATGACATGTCATTGCCACAGTAAATAGATGAAACCCACTAGCATGAGTAGGAGTTGTTTGAGCCCTGATGTGCCTACTCATTCATGTTTGCTTGTCATGCCTGCTATTTCTTAGAGTTGTGTCAGGTCTGATTCATCGGGAATGAATTGGAAAGTTGTGAACATGCCCTACTGTGTGTGAGCTAAGTGTGTGAACACGATTTGGTAAAAGTAGCGGTGAGAGGCCATGTAGGAGTACATGGTGGGTTGTCTCGTTGAAACCGTTCTCAGGAACTGAGTTCTGTGTTTGTGATCCATGAAACAGCTACTACCAGACTTTGGGCCCTGAAATATGACCCCGCTCGACTTACTGACCCCTCTCGTCCTCTGTCTAGGAGTTGCAATTAGTTTCTGGTGTTTATAGGATATGTGTTGGCGGCCGTGCGTAGCGCTGACCCTAGGGGTGGGCTATGATGCAGTAGATACACCATGGCACGGTGTACCGGGCGCCCGTTTGGTGTCTCGGGAACCCTGCACACATCGTTTGGGGCTGTGAGCGAAACTCCGGCCGTATCTCCTCGCGGATGGAACCCGAATAGGTGATAAAACTGGACTAGAGACTTGTGCGGTTAGTCAGGTCATGGTCTACACCCACGTCGGCTTTCGCTTGAAGTCTACCGAGCACATGTCGTGTGCAGGCGCTAAGTGGTGGAAACATGTGTGACGAAGTACACCCCTGCAGGGTATAAAACTATTCGAAAAGCCGCGTCCGCGGTAAAGGACTTCTGGGTTGTTTTTTTAAACAATTTTTGTTTTTTCGAAAGGATTTGTTTATATTAGGATAATCTCTAAAAGTATTTTTTAAGATAAATTAGATTTTCATCAGTAGAGGTGTATTATATTTTGCATTTTGCTTGAGGTAATTATTTTTATGTACTTATGGTCTTTCTGAACTAGGACTAGCAGAAGCAGACATAGCTTGTTTTGACATAGCTTGTTTTTTCAAACGATGTGTTTTGTGGTGTTCATGGGTGTGTTTGGTTACTATGCCTTCGTACTAACGAGTGAGAATTATCAGTACTAATGTACTATATGAGTTTAAATTATCCTTAACATATTTTGATGAGTTACTTGTCGATAGTAGTGTTCGCGTTACATATAATCCAGATAAGTTTTTTGAAATGTATTTGTGACTGCATTCAAAAGGATTATCAAATGGTTTACATAATAATGTCACTTGTCCAGCGGGCACAAATCACAAATTATATCTTAACTATACTACTGATCGAGAAATCGGTGATAAAGCTAAATAAGTTTTGGTAACGACAGTGTTTCTGATATGTTTCCTCATTGTGTACCGAGGCAACTGAGAGTACAAGCTTATTTTTTCAGTTGACGCAGCAGCATAACCACTATGAATTGAATTATTCAGTCTTGAGCTCCTCCTAACTGGCCCCGAATGTTGTCCCTTGCCGGCGCCCTTTCCTGGTTGAGCCTTGGCAGCTTCATCGTCAGTTTCAGTTTTCTCGTCCCCAACACTATCATCTTCATTGTCTTTGTCTGATTGGTCGTCATTCTCTTCAAACTCTTCTTCTTCATCCTCTTCTTTTGATTTTTTGAAACTCTGTACCTTGCCCTATTTTTGTTCAGTGCCACTGACCTCCTTGCCCACTTTGCACGTGCGGGCATTATGTCCGTCAGTTCCCCCACACTTGCGGCAAGTGTAGCTGTTACGTGTGTCGTCTCCATTGGTAGAAACCTGGGCAGCTCCAATCTGCTTGTGCAGTGTTTGCTTGTTGACAATGGCATCTGTGCGGAGTGGGCATGTGTGGTAATTATGGTTGCTCATGACGTTGCAGAATCCGAAGGCCCTTATCCCGAGAGGTTTGCCGTCCGGGCCAAATTCCACGCGCCTGATGGGGCGTGGCAGATTTTTGGCTACTGCTTTTGCTGCTTGCGTCTTACTCTTCCTCCCCTTTGTGTTTGAGAATATGGGTGGTTTAATCACCCTTTCCCGCTGCTGCTGGTAGGATGTCCTGTTGTCATGTCGTTCGCCTACGGCACCATCAAGCTCTTGCTCTTGCATGTGAGCATGTTGGTGCTCTTGAGTGTGCACATGGGCAAGCTCTGGTTGCTTTTGCTCCTCTTCCTCGTAGTCAAATGGGTCAATAGCTCCCAGATGGTTCATCTCGGATAACATTGTAGCAATATCCTGCTCAATGGCTTCATTGTACGCGACACCTCTGTTTTCAGCAGAATGCATGGCGTCGAGTTCTTGTTCAAGTTTGTCCATGACCACCCGTGACCTCGCCATTTGCTCTTGGCTTCTCAAGCTTTTTCTATGCACCCTCATGTTCAGCGTCAGTAGTGAGCTTTCAATGCAGTATTGGGATGCCTTGTTTGACGCTACTGTCCTCAAGTCATTTCTGTTGAATGTTGGCTGGATGTTCGTGCGTTTGGTGTATCTCCTGAGGATGTATTTCTCTAGAACGCAGGCAACCTTAATTGTTTGCATCATGCACAGGACATGCACGCAGAAAATACCTGCATTTTTTAAGAGGTGCATGTTTTTGTCATTCCATTCGAACAAAAACTTTGCAAAAAAAGTAGTAGAGTATGTAACATCTTTTTCTAGTCCTCACCTGTCTGGTCCCATAGCCTGCACTCGCACTCATATGTTTCTCCCATGGGGTCTTCAACCACCTGGAACGCGTGCTAAGCCCACGCAGACAGTTTTTGTGGGTTGTTGTAGTGCACGAGGTACTTTGTGGGCTCTTCCGTCTCTGTCGCCGTGAAGAGTGTGCTCAGTTTTAGCCTTTTTCTGATCTTGCTGTACGCAGCTCGTGAGTAAAGCTTTGCCATCTAGGTGTCAAACCCATAGAAGGTCAGCGTGTTTTGTTCCTTCTGCCCATGCAAGAATGATGACCAAATTATTAGTTTTCTCGCAGCAAAAAACTGTCTAACTAATAAAGTTTTAATTTAGTAAGCATGTTATTTTTTGTCTTAAGACAGGTGATAGAGCTATACCCGGTTACCCATTGTCTCCTGGTTCTCTGTCTGCCTCCTTGTTTTGATGCAGGAGTTTACCTGGCTGACAAATCGGTGGAGGTTTTGTCTCTCACTTACGAAGTTCTTCTTGAGCACATAGTTCTTGCTCTCACTTTGTTGTGTGGATGTCATTTTGGCGCAGAAAATTTCTTTGAAGTATGCTGATATCCATCTCTCACGATCGTTCCACATGCCCACCATCGTGGCATCATCATGGAGGTTGTACTTATCCATGAGTCTTTTCCAAGCAGCCTCAAACTCAGTTGGCATGAGGGGCCAGTTGAGGATTGATGTCAATTCATCCTTAAAGTCTTTGTGCAGGTTGTACAGGTATGCGAGGTGTTCCCTGTACTTCTTCATAATGTGCTAGCGGCACAACTTGTGTACTGTGTTCTTGAAAGCATCTGGGATCGCCAAAGCCATTGCGGGGCACGGGTCTGGTAATGAGAAAAGAGACGTGGTGTGGTCAGCAGATGGTAGTGCCTATATACAAAATAGAACTGACACAACATTTTTACTGTGTTATTTTCCTTTTTTGATTGGGGGTGGTGGTTGGGGGTGGTTTTGGCGGTTGTACCTGTGAGAATGCATGTAGGAGCCTTCCCTCTCATGCACCTTAAAAATGTCTTGAACAACCATCTGAATGAATCTGCATCCTCATCTCTTATCAGGGCGAAACCAAAGAATGTAGTCTGTATGTGGTTGTTAGTACCTACAAACACCCCAAGTGGCATATGGTACTTGTTGGTCTTATATGTGGTGTCAAACGTTACGCAGTCACCAACGTCCTGATAGGCCCCTCGGCAGCTTGCGTTCGCCCAGAATATGTTCTTAACTCTGTCGGACTCATCGATTTGCATGTCCTAGAAGAATTCCCTGTTTATAGCTTTCATCTCGCTAAAGAAGTTGACAGTCCTTAGGACATCATCCACATCATCCATCCTTGAATTCTTTGCTTTGCTGCAGATTAAAAGTGAACAGTCATTCAAAAATGCATGTTGAACTGGCGTCAGGTCATGCGTTGCGTAATATGTTTGTACTGACAGAGGAAAAAAAGACGGAGGCGGTTTATGGGAGGAGAACAAGTTTGTACTTACAGGTTAATCAGGTCTTTGGCATTCATTTCGAGGAAGTCGCTACCGGGGTCATCACCGCCAGTATGCTCATGATTTGCGCGTGTTCAATGCCTTTGAACTGGAGGTACTTGACGTACTCCAAGATTGTTTTGTCAAAGTTTTTGTGGGAGTGCAAGAAGACAAGCATTTCGGGGGTGAGGTGTGGCATGTGGTTGTGTTCCCAGACTATCTCTTTTACGACAAGTGTTCCATCCTTTTCCCTCTCCAGCCTCATTTTATCCCTGCAGTTAGTCCTGGCCGTCGTCTTGTTCCACTGTCTATTTGCTTCTGACACCTTTGATTCATAGACTCCATAGCACGTGCAATAAAGGTAAACTCTGGTCTCAACTTTGGAGCCTTCCCTGATAGAAAATCACGCGTGCTTTGCATAGATGTTATAGAAGTCCCTTGCTTTTTGGAAAGTTTCAAAGCGCATCTCTAGCCTTGGCAGCATGTAAGCTTCAATGTTTGGTGGTTGCACGCAATAGTGAGCAAACAAAACCAGATTTATGAAAATGTTAGATGGGGTGGTCACATTGCCATGGTATGGACTGTTCTTGTATGCTTTTTCTAAATGTGGATAGTTACATGTGTATAGCTCTATGCTGCCTCCGGTGTTTGCTGTTCACCCTGGAGTATGTGCGCGGGTGGTGTCACCCTTGGCACATGCAGCAATGCATCTCTTGGAGGGAGAAATATTGACGAAGGTCTCCGTCTCTCATTGTATGACCGTCTCCCCTCAGATTCATTGTGAGGTTGCTCCTGTCTATATGGCTCATATCTTGTACTTTGCATCCTACCAGAGTGGCGAAAATTTCTGTTTCTTTGGCCTGGTCTTCTCGTCGCAACCGCTTTTGCAGCACGGATGATTGATGTAGACGGAGCGAATGGTGGAAGCATGTGTGTCCTCGCCTTTCTGCATGTGCTAGGGAAGGAAAACATTTGTTGTTGGGGATATTGTTGACCTTGTTGCAACCCAGCAGTGGCAAAGCTTGTATTCCCGGATATCAGTCTTTGCTGCATAGAAGAACCTATCCATGCTTCTGATGATTCTGGTGTAGGTTGAAATCTGCCGGTATTGTTGAAGTATCCAGGTGCTATTTTTGGTGTTACCCAACCAGGCATTGCCCCATATCTGCTTGGCTCATCAAACCCTCGGTGTGTGTGCCGCCTTGCATGTTTCTGCAATGACATTCAATAGTTTTGGGATTAATCTTTTCTGCATTTTTCTCGTATACATGCTATGGGTATCATGTCATGCACTGAAGGCAATGTACAAGTTGAACTTGTATCGCTGGACGTTATTAAACTTTGTTCACTATTTTGTGTTTGGTTTAGTTTTCAGTCGAACTGATGAACGTACATGTTTAGTACTGATGTATTGATGTACTAATTTTTAGCACTGCTTGCAAACTGAACATTGAACTTCATCTGTTATGGAAAGTTTTTATTTTATCTTTTTCTTATAACTGATGCATAAACATTTGGTGCACTGCTTGCAAACTGAACATTCAACTTCAGATATGTATGGACATGCATATATATATATAACTGATGCATGTATTCTCTTTTTTTCTTCTATAACTTGTGCAACTACACTAGAAGTACTCCTAGTTTATGTATCATTGAACTTACTGTGTAACAAGTGTATATTTTTTAAACAACATTTTTGTTTACTAGTTCGAACTAACGCAACTACACGTCATGCTCTAGTAGAAATAACATCATACAAAATTGCAGTGGTAGCTGAAACTTATATAAACCCTAGTAGCTACTTGGACTGATGCATAAGTCTACGTTTTTTGGCTTGAACTGAAGCTAGCATATTAGAGGTACTGACAGTAACCTCGACATCCAAACTGTGCATCAAGTGGCAAGGGTGTAATGAACTGATGCAATCATTTTTGCAATGTACTATCTACTTCTGCATCATAGGAACATGTGTCACTTATGCAGCACACATGTAGTACTGATGAATCTGATAGTGTAACATGTATGCAGATCATAGTGTGTGCAATTTTTAAACTGAATCTTCTTCATTGCAGGACTGATGAACTAATGAACTGAACACAAACATTATCTCCAGTGGCATGTTCTTGGAGCTGACTTCTTCTTCCTCCTCTTGCGGGCGACGTACTAGCATGTTCTTGGGAGGCGGCACCATTGATTCAGGCAAGGAGCTTCGGGAGACGACGGTGCTGCTGCTTGTGGTGGATGTCCGGCGATGAGGTCTGGGGAGGCAGCTGCTGGCGGGGATCACGGCCCCGACGAAGGAGCCCCGGCAACGGAGGGAGACAGGAGGCATGGATTACGGCCCCGGCCAAGGATCACGGCGAGGAAGGGGATGGGGGCGGTGGATCTGTCATCGGCCAGTCACGGCGCCTCGGGCTCCCTCGCTCCGGCTGCCGCCGTCGCTTTCTCGCCCACGACGATGCCTCCGGTGGAAGAAGGTGGGTTGGGTTCGGGCTGGCTTAGGGGGGAGGGAGGGGGTGGCGCACTGGCGGGGAGGGAGGGGGCGACACGCGGTGAGGGAGTGATTGGGCGGCGCGCCAGCGGGGAGGGAGGGGGCGGCGCGCTGGAGTAGGAGTTGGGTATCGGGAGGGAGGTGGTGGGTTCGGTCACCGTCACGCCAATATAGGGATGGACAGTAACAGAATATTATTCTGTTATGGGTAATAGAATAGTCCATCCCTATATATATAACTGAAATAAACATCCAATTACATAAGTGACTATATAGATCATTCGCACACACCTCAATAAACAATTGCATGCATTCTAAACTAGGAGAAACGATCGTCTAGTCATCTACTTCTTGTGACGCTCTCGCCACTGCTCTGTGGCTCGATCCCTCGGCTGGGGCAGGAAGAAGACACTCCCTCATGTCAACATTCCACATGTACATCTCGTAGCTTGTGTACGCGTCCTTGGCCGAGTACTTGACGCGTTGTTCATCCAGTATCTAATGCCAAACATTGTGCCAAGTGTTCTTGTCCTTCTTGCTCTCATCCTTCGTCTTCATGTAGTAGGGGTTGATGATGGCCCAGGCGAGGTCAACCGGGAGTTTTCTTTGTTGTTCTCGCTGCCCCCAGACCTTGTAGTGGTCCTGGATGTTGACAAGATTCTGGCATTTCAATCCTGAAACCTTGAGAGCTTTTAGATCGTTGGTGGTGTCCACCGTAGTGAAACTGTAGTCAGAGTTGTCGATAAACATGGAGAAACGCTCACCAGGCCTTGTGGCTAGGTGGTAGTGGTAGACGAGGACATCAAGTTGCACACACAACTGGGCGACGGCAACCTTCTGATCATGCCCGGCACAACCGATTGTGTACTCGAGGTCGAAGATGACCACTTGGTACTTGTCCTTGGCAAGCAACCGCCCCATAATTTGGATGGAGCTCTCCACCGAGACCGTCTTGTTCGTGTACACCACCGAGAGGGCCTTCCCTCTCACGTGGGTGTCCACTACGTGATGCATGGTGAACTGCCCACCGTTGTCGTCATCGGCCGCTGCGAGTGCCATTGGAGCCATGGGGAGTGCCATTGGAACCACTGGATGTCCTCTGTGTATGTGTCCTCGTGAGTGTGCTTATTTTGTCATGTGGCGCAAGATATGAGGTAAATGGCCACGGGAATAAATGGGGACCGATTGCCTGGATTCTTGGTGCGTCCGCATGGCAGTTTTTACATTGGGTAACTGCATCATCGCGCCGCGCCCGACGCAACTGCATGCACACGAACGTGCGTGATCGTGCGCCGGCCCCAGACACTGGCAGCACGCAGGGAGGGAGGAGGGCAGACCGCCCGGACGGACCCGATAGCAGAGCGGGCGTGCGCGGTACGCGAGCAGAGCGTGTCGCGGCCGCCTCAACTGCGAGCAACTACAGGCATAGAGCTTATGAACACGCAGGGAATGATCACGTACAAGCTGGCCGATAGTTGCGTCGCTGCGTAGAGAGTGGCCGTGTGCTACTACCTCTGTCACATTAGTCCCCTTTATATTCAGTGCCATACTATGCCCTTAAATTTAATCAAGAAAATGTCAATGCATGTTATAAAAAAATTATATAATTGGAAACTATGTTCAAATACGAATCCAACGATATAATCTTTGGCGACATGCATTCGTATTTTATTAGTTAAATCCTACTTATAAACTAGAATGGGGGTATAGTAGGTAATTAAATCGCAAACGTTTTTTATTAAATGTATGTGTATGTGGCCTTTCGTCCTCCTCTCACACATCTTGTCACCCTGTAGTCGCGCATGGCTCACAGCGCAAGCTTGTGAAGCACACGGGGGCTTCTTCTGGCCAAACAGTGGCTCGAAGTGGCGCCAATGAATCATTGGTGAGCCCGTTCCCATGGAACCTTGCAGGTTCCCGCGCAAGCTTCCCGCCCAACTCGGTGAAATCTCCCAAAATTCCAATGCTTACCGGTCTGCTAGATAAACCCTCACGGCCGGCGAGTCCTGCGTCGCATTTTACCTTCCCTCCCTATCTCTTATCTCGTCCGCTTCTCCCACAATCGCCAATAGCACCAGTCCATCGTTGTTGCTCAGCCACTCCGCCATCATTAGCAGACAACTGTAGCTGGGAGGCTATACCGTGGCGGAGGCACAGTCCCCGGCCTAGTATAGTGCGTGTGGTGTCCCTGTTGGGTGTGTGCGGCACATCCACCACATGCCTCGCTGGCAGCTGTTCTCGGCTGCCATTGCTGCCACACCACCATCTGCCGCCGTGGCCGCCACACCACCATCGAAAGCCGAGGCCATTGATAACCCACAAGTATAGGGGATCGCAACAATTTTTGAGGGTAGAGTATTCAATCCAAATTTATTGATTCGACACAAGGGGAGCCAAAGAATATTCTCAAGTATTAACAATTGAGTTGTCAATTCAACCACACCTGAAAAACTTAATATCTGCAGCAAAGTATTTAGTAGCAAAGTAATATGGAAGTAACGGTAATGGTGGCAAAAGTAACATTATTGGTTTTGTAGTGATTGTAACAATGGCAACAGAAAAGTAACTAAGAAAATATCAATATGTGAAAAGCTCATCTGCAATGGATCAGTGATGGATAATTATGTCGGATGCGATTCCTCATGTAACAGTTGTAATATAGGGTGACACAGAACTAGCTCCAGTTCATCAATGTAATGTAGGGTGACATAGAACTTGCTTATGGAAAAGAACTTGCATGACATCTTTTGTCCTACCCTCCCGTGGCAGCGGGGCCCTATTGGAAAATAAGGGATAGTAAGGCCCCCTTTTAATAGACTACCGGACCAAAGCATTAACACTTCGTGAATACATGAACTCCTCAAACTATGGTCATCACCGGGAGTTGTCCGATTATTGTCACATCGGGGTTACCGGATCATAACACATAGTAGGTGACTATTGACTTGCAAGATAGGATGAAGAACTCACATATATTCATGAAAACATAATAGGTTCAGATGTGAAATCATGGTACTCGGGCCCTAGTGACAAGCATTAAGCATAGCAAAGTCATAGAAACATCAATCTCAAAACATAATGGATGCTAGGGATCAAACCCTAACAAAACTAACTCGATTACATGATAAATCTCATCCAACCCATCACCATCCAACAAGCTTACGATGGAATTACTCACGCATGGCGGTGAGCATCATGAAATTAGTGATGGAGGAAGGTTGATGATGACGATGGTGACAGATTCCCCTCTCCGGAGCCCCGAACGGACTCCAGATCAGCCCTACCGAGAGAGATTAGGGCTTGGTAGCGGCTCCGTATCGTAAAACGTCATGAATCCTTCTCCTTGATTTGTTTGTCCCCGAACATGAATATATAGAGTTGGATTTGAGGTTGGTGGAGCCTCAGGGGGTTGAGCGCGCCCCCACCCTCGTAGACAGGGTGTGGGTCCCCTGGTGTTGATTCTTTCGCTAATATTTTTTATAAATTCTAAAAATATTCTCCATGAAGTTTCAGTTAATTCTGAGAACTTTTATTTCGGTACAAAAATAACACCATGGCAATTCTGCTGAAAATAGCGTGAGCCCGGGTTAGTTCCATTCAAATCATGCAAGTTAGAGTCCAAAACAAGGTCAAAAGTGTTTGGAAAAGTAGATACGATGGAGACATATCAACTCCCCCAAGCTTAAACATTTGCTTGTCCTCAAGCAATTCAGCTGACAAACTGAAAGTGATAAAGAAAAACTTTTACAAACTCTGTTTGATCTTGTTGTTGTAAATATGTAAAGCCAGCATTCAAATTTTCAGCAAAGATTATGAACTAACCATATTCACAATAACATTTAGGTCTCATGTTTAGTCATATCAATGGCATAATTAACTAGCGAGCAATAATAATAAATCTCAGATGACAACACTTCCTCAAAACATTCATAATATGATATAACAAGATGGTATATCGCTAGCCCTTTTTGAGACTGCAAAACATAAATGCAGAGCACCTCTGAAGATCAAGGAATGACTAAATGTTGTAATTCATGGTAAAATAGATCCAATCATACTCAATGTAAACTAATAGTAATACATGCAAATGACAGCGGTGCTCTCCAACTGGTGCTTTTTAATAAGAGGATGATGAATCAACATAAAAGTAAATAGATAGGCCCTTCTTAGAGGGAAGCAGGGATTTGTAGAGGTGCCAGAGCTTGATTTTTGAAATAGAGATAAATAATGTTTTGAGTGGCATACTTTCATTGTCAACATAACAACCGAGAGATCTCGATATCTTCCATGCTACACACATTATAGGCGGTTCCCAAACAAAATGATAAAGTTTATACTCCCCCACCACTAACAAACATCAATCCATGGCTTGTCCGAAACAACGGGTGCCTCCAACTAACAACAATCCTGGGGGAGTTTTGTTTGCAATTATTTTAATTTAAGCATGGGACTGGGCAACCTGGTTACCAGCCATTTTCTCGTGAATGAGGAGCGGAGTCCACTCCTCGTGAGAATAACCCACCTAGCATGGAAGATATAGACAACCCTAGTTGATACATGAGCTATTCGAGCATACAAAGTAGAATTTCATTTGAAGGCTTAGAGTTTGGCACATACAAATTTACTTGGAACGGCAGGTAGATACCGCATATAAGAAGGTATGGTGGACTCATATGGAATAACATTTGGGGTTTATGGAAGTGGATGCACAAGCAGTATTCCCTCTTAGTACAAGTGAAGGCTAGAAGTAGACTAGGAAGCGGCCAGCTAGAGAGCGACAACATTTATGAACAGGCATTAAAATTAATCAACACTGAGTGCAAGCATGAGTAGGATATAATTCACCATGAACATAAATATCGTGGAGGCTATGTTGATTTTGCTTCAACTACATGCATGAACATGTGCCAAGTCAAGCCACTCGAATCGTTCAAAAGAGGATACCACCCTATCATACCACATCAAAACCATTTTAATATCATGTTGGCACGCAAGGTAAACCATTATAAACACCTAGCTAATTAACCGTGGCATGAGCAACTATAATCTCTAATTGTCATTGCAAACATGTTTCATTCATAATAGGCTGAATCAGGAATGATGAACTAATCATATTTATAAAAACAAGATAGGTCGAGTTCATACCAGCTTTTCTCATCTCAATTACTTCATCATATATAGTCATTATTGCCTTTCACATGCATGACCGAATGGTGGATAATAATAATAGTGCACATGCATTGGACTAAGCTAGAATCTGCAAGCATTCAATAAAAGGGAGAAGACAAGGTAATATGGCCTCTTTGTTTAATCAACAGTAATGCATCTGAGAGCCACTCAACATTTTCAACATGGTCTTCTCTTCTCGACCCCCAAAGAAAAGAAAATAAACAAAACTATTTCCACGGGAAAGCTTCCAACAAGAAAAATAAGAACGAGAAATCTTTTCGGTTTTATTTTAATTATTACTACTACAAGCATGGAAAGTAAACTAGCTAAAAGCTACAACTAATTTTTTGGTTTTTATTAAGGTTTTTCAAATGGACAATAAGAAGGCTAAAAAAGAATTTAAACTAGCATGGATAGTACAATGAAAAAGTATGAGCACCGACAACTGGCATTAGTGTGTGAACATGAATGTAATGTCGGTGAGAAATACTTACTCCCCCAAGCTTAGGATTTTGGCCTAAGTTGGTCTAGGGCCATGGCTGGCCTGGTGGATATCCAAAGTTGTAGCTGGGGTCGTACTGAGATGCAACAGCTACTGCCTGACGAGCTGTAGCTTGGAGGCGAGCTGCCTCCATCCTCCTCTCATACTCATTCGCCTCCTTCCTGGTTATAACATATCTCTGTTTTGCCTGAAAATCAAAGAAAGTAGGAGTAGGGAGAGCAACATGGACGGTGCGCCGTCTGTCAAAGATTAGTCGGTACTGGAGGAATTGTTCATTCCTCTCAAAAAACTGATGGCGAAACATGGCATCATAATCTAGATAAGAAGGAGGCAACTCAATATCATTTCCACGTATGGGTATATCAATATGGTTAGCTACACGAGTTGCATAAATTCCACCAAACAAATCTCCAGTTATACTGTTGTGATGCAACCCAGGTGCAACAATAGCCCCCAAGTTATATTGTTTATCACCTAATACCGCACTCTTGAGGACACTAAGATCTGGAACGCACATGAGACAAGCCTCATCTTTACTGTTAATGCATCTACCAATGAAGAGAGCAAAATAATGTATGGAAGGGAAATGAATGCTCCCTATGGTAGCTTGTGTGATTTCCCTAGATTCCCCCACAGTAATACTAGCAAGAAAGTCTTTATATTCAGATTTGTGAGGTTCACTAACATTGCCCCGGTGCGGGAGTTTACAAGTAGTATTAAAATCTTCTAGGTGCATGGTATATGATTTATCATAAAGATCAAATAAAACAATGTGAGAATTGCGCGAGGATGTAAATTTAAACCTTCTCACAAAGGAATCAGTTAGATAGCGATATTGCCCGCACTTATCTGACACGAAGCCCTCAAGACCAGTGTTACGCATAGACATGTCAAATTCATCCTTGATGCCTGCCTGGACCATGAACTCCTCTGACGGCCATTCACAAGGCAACACTTGAGCTTCCCTTGGTAGTTCATTGTCCGGCTCACGTATCATGAGCCTTGGGCCTTGCTTCCTTGAGGAACCACCTTGGTACATTTTCCTAAACATATTTCTTCCTTTGAAAAATTTCTGAAATTTTTAGTGACTCAAAATAGAAGTGAATCAAACTCAACAAGATTGATAGCAACTACTCCTACAAGTGCCTAGAGGCCATATCATGCATTAAAACTACTTTTGACCACATAAATTTGACATGCAAGCTCAAGAACAGGGTCACCTAAGCAGCAAAAATTTGCAATAAATAAAGCATTAGAACAAAAGCTAATTGGACCATTGGAGGAGTCACATACCGAAGCACAATCCCCCAAAGCAGTTTGTGAATGGAGCTTTGAACAAGGAGATCAAAAATGGTAGCAAGATGAGCTAGAACTCGGGTTTGAGCTGGTGGATGATTTTTTCTGGAGGAAGACGAAGTGCGTCTGTGCAAATAAGTGGAGGGGGCCCACATGAAGGAAATATGCCCTAGAGGCAATAATAAAGTTATTATTTATTTCCTTATATCATGATAAATGTTTATTATTCATGCTAGAATTGTATTAACCGGAAACTTAATACATGTGTGAATACATAGACAAACGGAGTGTCACTAGTATGCCTCTACTTGACTAGCTCCTTGAATCAGAGATGGTTAAGTTTCCTAGCCATAGACATGAGTCATTATTTGATTAACGGGATCACATCATTAGAGAATGATGTGATTGACTTGACCCATTCCGTTAGCTTAGCACGATGATCGTTTAGTTTCTTGCTATTGCTTTCTTCATGACTTATACATGTTCCTCTCACTATGAGATTATGCAACTCTCGAATACCAAAGGAACACTTTGTGTGCTACCAAATGTCACAACCTAAATGGATGATTATAAAGGTGCTCTATAGGTGTCTCCGATGGTACTTGTTGAGTTGGCATAGATCGAGATTAGGATTTGTCACTCCGATTGTTGGAGAGGTATCTCTGGGCCCTCCTGGTAATGCACATCACTATAAACCTTGCATGCAATGTGACTAATGAGTTAGTTGCGGGATGATGCATTACGGAACCAGTAAAGAGACTTGTCGGTAACGAGATTGAACTAGGTATTGAGATACCGACTATCCAATCTCGGGCAAGTAACGTACCGATGACAAAGGGAACAACGTATGTTGTTATGCGGTTTGACCGATAAAGATCTTCGTAGAATATGTAGGGTCCAATATGAGTATCCAGGTTCCGCTATTGGTTATTGACCAAAGACGAGTCTCGGTCATATCTACATAGTTCTCGAACCCGTAGGGTCCGCACGCTTAACGTTCGGTGACGATCGGTAATATGAGTTTATGTGTTTTGATGTGCCGAAAGTAGTTCGAAGTCCCACATGAGATCGGGGACATGACGAGGTGTCTCGAAATGGTCAAGACGTAAAGATTGATATATTGGACGACTATATTCGGGCATCGGAAAGGTTCCGAGTGATTCGGGTATTTTTCGGAGTACCGGAGCGTTACGGGAATTCGCCGGGGAGTATATGGGCCTTATTGATCTTTAAGGGAAAGAGAGAGGGGAGGTTGCGCGCCCCCCAAGGCTTAGTAAGAGTTGGACTAGGGGGAGGGGCGGCGCCCCCTCCTTCCTTCTCTCCTACTCCTACTACATGGAAGGGGGGAATCCTACTCCTGGTGGGTGTAGGACTCCCATTGGGGCGCGCCTAGGAGGGCCGGCCTCTCCCCGTCCTCCACTCCTTTATATACGTGGCCAGGGGGCACCCCATAGACACACAAGTTGATTAGTTGATCTTTTAGCCGTGTGCGGTGCCCCCCTCCACCATAATCCACCCCGGTCATATCATAGCGGAGCTTAGGCGAAGCCCTGCGTCAATAAGCATCATCATCATTGTCATCACGCCGTCGTCCTGACAGAACTCTCCCTCGAAGCTCTGCTGGATCGAAGTTTGTGGGACGTCACCGAGATGAACGTGTGCTAAACTCGGAGGTTCCATACGTTCGGTACTTGGATCGGTCAGATCGCAAAGACGTACAACTACATCAACCACGTTCTCATAACGCTTCCACTTACGGTCTACGGGGGTACGTAGACGATACTCTCCCCTCTCGTTGCTACGCATCACCATGATCTTGCGTGTGCGGAGGAAAATTTTGAAATTACCACTATCCCCAACAGTGGCATCCGAGCCAGGTTTATGCGTAGATGTTATATGCACGAGGAGAACACAAAGGAGTTGTGGGCATGGGTATATACATATTGCTTGCCATCACTAGTTGATTCTTGATTCAGCGGTATTGTTGGATGAAGCGGCTCAGACCGACATTACGCGCACGCTTACGCGAGACTGGTTCTACGGACGTGCTTCACACACAGGTGGCTAGTGGGTGTTTGTTCTCCAACTTTAGTTGAATCGGATTCAATGAACAGGGTTCTTTCTGAAGATCAAAAAGCAATCACTATACTGCGTTGTGGTTTTTGAGGCGTAGGTAAGAATGGTTCTTGCTCAGCCCGTAGCAGCCACGTAAAACTTGCAACAACAAAGTAGAGGACGTCTAACTTGTTTTTGTAGGGCATGTTGTGATGTGATATGGTCAAGACATGATGAGATATAAATTGTTGTATGAGATGATCATGTTTTTTAAAGTTATCGGCAACTGGCAGGAGCCTTATGGTTGTCTCTTCATTGCATAATATGCAAGCGCCATATAATTGCTTTACTTTATCGCTATGCGATAGCAATAGTTGCAAAAGCAATAATTGGCGAGACAACCATGTGAAGACACGTTGATAAAGATGAAGATGATGGATATCATAGTGTCATGCCGGTGACGATGGAGATCATGACGGTACTTTGGAGATACAGATCAAAGGCACAAGATGATGATGGCCATATCATCTCACATATTTTGATTGCATGTGATGTTTATCTTTTATACATCTTATTTTGCTTAGTTCGGCAGTAGCTTTCTAAGATGACCCCTTACTAAAATTTCAAGGTATAAGTGTTCTCCCTGAGTATGCACCGTTGCGACAGTTCTTCATGCCGAGACACAACGTGATGATCGGGTGTGATAAGGTCTACATTCACATACAACGGGTGCAAGCCAGTTTTGCACACGCTAAATACTCGGGTTAAATTTGACGAGCCTAGCATATGCAGATATGGCCTCAAAACACTGGAGACCGAAAGGTCGAGCGTGAATCATATAGTAGATATGATCAACATAGTGATGTTCACCATTGAAAACTACTCCATCTCACGTGATGATCGGGCATGGTTTAGTTGATTTGGATCACGTGATCATTTAGATGACTAGAGGGATGTATGTCTAAGTGGGAGTTCTTAAGTAATATGATTAATTGAACTTCAATTTATCATGAACTTAGTCCTGATTGTATTTGCATAACTATGTTGTAGATCAATAGCTCGCGATGTAGCTCCATGTTTATTTTTGATATGTTCCTAGAGAAAAACTGTATTGAAAGATGATAGTAGCAATGACGTGGACTAGGTCCGTGATCTTAGGATTATCCTCATTGCTGCAACAAAGAATTATGTCCTTGATGCACCGCTAGGTGACAGACCTATTGCAGGAGCAGATACAGACGTTATGAACGTTTGTCAAAGCTCGGTATGATGACTACTTTATAGTTTAGTGCACCATTCTTTACGGCTTAGATCCGGGACTTCAAAAATGTTTTGAACGCCATAGAGCATATTAGATGTTCTAATAGTCGAAATTGGTATTTCATACTCATGCCTGTGTCAAGAGGTAGAAGACCTCTGACAAGCACTTTGCCTACAAGATGGAGGAGAATAACTCAGCTAGTGAGCATGTGCTCAGAATGTCTGAGCTACAATCACTTGGATCAAGTGGGAGTCAATCTTCCAGATAAGATAGTGATTGACAGAGTTCTCTAGTTAGTATCACAAAGTTAGTAGAACTTCGTGATGAACTATAATATGCAAGGGATAATGAAAACGATTCCCAAGATCTTCGTGATGCTAAAATTGATGAAGGTAGAAATCAAGAAAAGCATCAAGTGTTGATGGTTGACAAGACCACTAGTTTGAAGAAAAGGGCAAACGGAAGAAGGGGAACTTCAAGAAGAACGACAAGCAAGTTGCTGCTCAAGTGAAGAAGCCCAAGTCTAGACCTAAGCCTAAGACTAAGTGCTTCTACTACAAAGGGACTGGTCACTGGAAGCAAAACTGCCCCAAGTATTTGGCGTATAAGAAGGATGGCAAAGTGAACAAAGGTATATTTGATATACATGTTATTCATGTGTATTTTACTAGTGTTTATAGCAACCCCTTAGTATTTGATACTAGTTCAGTTGCTAAAGATTAGTAACTCGAAACAGGAGTTGCAGAATGAACAGAGACTAGTTAAGGGTGAAGTGACGATGTGTGTTGGAAGTGGTTCCAAGATTGATATGACCATCATCGCACACTCCCTATACTTTCAGGATTAGTGTTGAACCTAAATAAATGTTATTTGGTGTTTGCGTTAAGCATGAATATGATTTGATCATGTTTATTGCAATACGGTTATTCATTTAAAATCAGAGAATAATTGTTGTTCTATTTACATGAATAAAACCTTCAATGGTCATACACCCAAGGTGAATGGTTTATTGATTCTCGGTCATAGTGATACACATATTCATAATATTGAAGCCAAAAGATCCAAAGTTAATAATGATAGTGCAACTTATTTGTGGCACTGCCGTTTATGTCATATTGGTGTAAAGCGCATGAAGAAAATCCATGCTGATGGGCTTTTGAAATCACATGATTATGAATCAGTTAATGCTTGCGAACCATACCTCGTAGGCAAGATGAGTAAGACTCTGTTCTCCGGAACAATGGAGCAAGCAACCGACTTATTGGAAATAATACATACTGATATATGCGATCCGATAAGTGTTGAGGCTCGCGGCGGGTATCGTTATTTTCTGACCTTCACAGATGATTTGAGAAGATATGGGTATATCTACTTAATGAAACATAAGTCTGAAACATTTGAAAAGTTCAAAGAATTTTAGAGTGAAGTGGAAAATCATCGTAAAAAGAAAATAAAGTTTCTACGATCTGATCACGGAGCCAAATATTTGAATTACGATTTTGGTCTTCATTTGAAACAATGCGGAATAGTTTCGCAACTCACACCACCGGGAACACCACAGCGTAATGGTGTGTCCGAACATCGTAACCGTAATTTATTAGATATGGTGCAATCTATGATGTCTCTTACCAATTTACTACTATCATTTTGGGGTTATGCATTAGAGACAGCTGCATTCACGTTAAATAGGGCACCATCTAAATCCGTTGAGACGACACCGCATGAACTGTGGTTTGGCAAGAAACCAAAGTTGTCGTTTCTTAAAGTTTGGGGTTATGATGCTTATATGAAAAAGTTTCACCCTGATAAGCTCAAACCCAAATCGGAGAAATGTGTCTTCATAGGATACCCAAAGGAGATAGTTGGGTACACCTTCTATCACAGATTCGAAGGAAAGACATTCATTACTAAGAGTGGATCCTTTATAGAGAAGAAGTTTCTCTCGAAAGAAGTGAGTGGGAGGAATGTAGAACTTGATGAGGTAACTGTACCTTCTCCCGAATTGGAAAGTAGTTCATCACAGAAATCAGTTCTTGTGATTTCTACGCCAATTAGTGAGGAAGCTAATGATGATGATCATGAAACTTCAGATCAAGTTACTACCAAACCTCGTAGGACAACCAGAGTATGGTCTGCACCAGAGTGGTACAGTAATCCTTTCTGGAAGTCATGTTACTAGACCATGACGAACCTATGAACTATGAGGAAGTGATGATGATCCCAAATTCCGCAAAATGGCTTAAGGCCATGAAATATGAGATGGGATCCATGTAGAAAGAACAAAATATGGACTTTGATTGACTTGCCCAATGATTGGCAAGCCATAGAAAATAAATGGATCTTCGAGAGGAAGACAGACACTAATAGTAGTGTTACTATCTACAAAGCTCGAATTGTCGCAAAAATGTTTTCGACAAGTTCAAGGTGTTGACTACGATGAGATTTTCTCACTCGTATCGATGCTTAAAAGTCTATCCAAATCATGTTAGCAGTTGCCGCATTTTATGAAATCTGGCAAATGGATGTCTAAACTACATTCCTTAATCGATTTCTTAAAGAAGAGTTGTATATGATGCAACTAGAAAGTTTTGTCGATCCTAAAGGTGCTAACAAAGTGAGCAAGCTCCAGCGATCCATCTATCGACTAGTGCAAGCATGTCGGAGTTGGAATATATGCTTTAATAAAGTGATCAAAGCATATGGTTTTATACAGACTTGCGGTGAAGCATGTATTTACAATAAAGTGAGTGGGAGCACTACAGCATTTCTGATAAGTATATGTGAATGACATATTGTTGCTCGGAAATAATGTAGAATTTTATGGAAAGCATAAAGGAGTATTTGAAAGGAGTTTTTCACAGAAAGACCTCGATGAAGTTGCTTACACATTGAGCATCAAGATCTATAGAGATAGATCAAGACGCTTGATAAGTTTTTCAATGAGTACATACCTTGACAAGATTTTGAGGTAGTTCAAAATGGAACAGTCAAAGAAGGAGTTCTTGCCTGTATTGCAAGGTGTGAAGTTGAGTAAAGACTCAAAACCTGACCACAACAGAAAATAGAAAGAGAATAAAAAGTCATTCCCTATGCCTCAGTCATAGGTTCTATAAAGTATGTTATGTTGTTTACCAGTCCTATTGTATACCTTAGCATGATTCTGGCAAGGGAGTACAATTGTGATCTAGGAGTAGATCACTTGACAACGGTCAAAATTATCCTTAGAGGACTAAGGAAATATTTCTCGGTTATGGAGGTGATAAAAGAATTCATCATAAAGAGTTACGTTGATGCAAGATTTTTACATCAATCTGGATGACTCTAAGTCTCAATCTAGATACATATTGAAAGTGGGAGCAATTAGCTAGAGTAGCTTCGTGCAGAGCATTGTAGACATAGAAATTTGCGAAATACATACGGCTCTGAATGTTGCAGACCCGTAGACTAAACTTCTCTCACAAGAAAAACATGATCACTCTTTGGGTGTTAATCACATAGTGATGTGAACTAGATTATGGACTCTAGTAAACCCTTTGGGTATTAGTCACATGGAGATGTGAACTAATCACATAAGGATGTGAACTAGATTATTGACTCTAGTGCAAGTGGGAGACTGAAGGAAATATGCCCTAGAGGCAATAATAAAGTTATTATTTATTTCCTTATATCATGATAAATGTTTATTATTCATGCTAGAATTGTATTAACCGAAAACTTAAGACATGTGTGAATACATAGACAAATAGAGTGTCACAAGTATCCCTCTCCCTGACTAGCTCGTTTACTCAAAGATGGTTAAGTTTCCTATCCATAGACATGAGTCGTCATTTCATTAACCGGATCACATCATTAGAGAATGATTTGATTCACTTGACCCATTCCGTTAGCTTAGCACGATGATCGTTTAGTTTGTTTCTACTGCTTTCTTCATGACTTATACATGTTCCTCTGACTATGAGATTATGCAACTCCCGAATAGCGGAGGAACACTTTGTGTGCTACCAAAGGTCACAACATAATTGGGTGATTATAAAAGTGCTCTACAGGTGTCTCTGATGGTACTTGCTGAGTTGGCGTAGATCGAGATTAGGATTTGTCACTCCGATTGTCGGAGAGGTATATCTGGGCCCTCTCGGTAATGTACATCACTATAATCCTTGCAAGCAATGTGACTAATGAGTTAGTTGCGGGATGATGCTTTGATGCTTTACGGAACGTGTAAAGAGACTTGCCGGTAATGATATTGAACTAGGTATTGAGATACCGATGATTGAATCTTCGGCAAGTAACATAACGATGACAAAGGGAACAACGTATGTTGTTATGCAGTTTGACCGATAGAGATATTCGTAGAATATGTAGGACCCAATATGAGCATCCAGGTTCCACTATTGGTTATTGACCAGAGACGACTCTAGGTCATGTCTACATAGTTCTCGAACCCGTAGGTTCCGCACGCTTAACATTCGGTGACGATTGGTAATATGAGTTTATGTGTTTTGATGTACCGATGGTATTTCGGAGTCCCGGATGAGATCGGGGACATGACGAGGAGTCTCGAAATGGTCGAGACGTAAAGATCGATATATTAGACAACTATATTCAGACATCAGAAAGGTTTCGACTGATTCGGGTATTTTTCGGAGTACCGGAGAGTTACCGAAATTCGCCGGGGAGTATATGGGCCTTATTGGGCTTTAGGGGAAAGAGAGAGGGGAGGTTGCGCTCCCCCCAAGGCTTAGCCCAATTGGACTAGGGGGAGGGCTTGCGCCCGTCCTTCCTTCTCTTCTCTTTTCCCTTTAAAAGGATCGAGAAGAGGTGTCTAGGGGGGTGATTAGACACTAAGTGCTAAAAGTTGCAGTTTTTAATTCCTTTAAGTTGAAGTGGAGTTTTGGCACAAGTTTAACAATCACAATACATATCAAGCAAGCATGCAAAGAGTATATGAGCAGCGGAAAGTAAAGCATGCAACTTGCAAGAATGTAAAGAGATCAGATTGGAGTGTGCAAATGCAATTTGGAGACACGGAGATTTTTCAGACGTCGTTCCGATAGGTGGTGCTATCATAAATCCACGTTGATGGAGACTTCAACCCACGAAGGGTAACGGTTGCGCGAGTCCACGGAGGGCTCCACCCATGAAGGGTCCACGAAGAAGCAACCTTATCTATCCCACCATGGTCGTTGCCCATGAAGGAATTGCCTCACTAGCGGTAGATCTTCACGAAGTAGGCGATCTCGTTGCCCTTACAAACTCCTTGGTTCAATTCCACAATCTTGACGGAGGCTCCCAGGTGACACCAAGCCACTCTAGGAGACACCACTCTCCAAGAAGTAACAAATGGTGTGTTGATGATGAACTCCTTGCTCTTGTGCTTCAAATGATAGTCTCCCCAACACCCAACTCTCTCTCACAGGATATGAATTTGGTGGAAAGAAGATTTGAGTGGAAAGCAACTTGGGGAAGGCTAGAGATCAAGATTCATATGATAAGAATGGAATAGCTTGGCCTCAACACAAGTGTAGGTAGTTCTCTCTCAGAAAAAGTAAGTTGGAAGTATAGGTTTGTTTTGATGGCTCTATCCACGAATGAAGAGGTGGTGGAGGGGTATATATAGCCTCCACACAAAATCTAACCGTTACACACAACTCGCCAATCTCAGTGGGACCGAATTGTTAGACTTGGTTGGACCGATTCAGCAAAGCTAGTGACCGTTAGGGTTTTCGGTCGGACTGACTGGATCAACTCGGTGGGACCGATGTGCTAGGGTTAGGGTAAATCCAAAACTCGGTTTGACCGATTACTCAAACTCAGTGGGACCAATTTGGGTAATAAGTCAAACAGAGAGTTGGCCAAGCAAACTCGGTGGGGCCGATTGCATATCTCGGTGGGACCGAAAATATTGCAATAGGTAACAGAGAGTTTGCAAGCCCATCTCGGTGAGACCGAACTGATTAGTGTTTATGGTAGTGGCTATGTCAACTGAACTCGGTGGCTCCGAATAGAAAGAATCAATGGGGCCGAGTTGGATATTTGGTGTGGGACATATTTGGAAGTGAGAAAGTGGTTGAGGGCTTTGGAGCATATCACTAAGCATTTTGAGCAAGCAATCCATTAAGCAACACCATCCCTTCTTAATAGTATTGGATTTTCCTATAGACTCAATGTGATCTTGGATCACTAAAATAGAAAATGTAGAGCCTTGAGCTTGGAGCTTGAGCCAATCCTTTGTCCTTAGCATTTTGAAGGGTTTCCACATCCTCTAGTCCATGCCACTTCATTGTTCAACTTTTCTGAAACATGCTAGGTAAAAGTGTTAGTCCAACAAGAGATATATTGACATTAATTACCAAAACCACCTAGGGAGCACTTGTGCTTTCAATCTCCCCCTTTTTGGTAATTGATGACAACATACATCAAAGCTTTAGATAAAGATATAGAGAATAGTAAGTAAATCTTTGGAAAGACATGTAACATGCATAGGCTCCCCCTACATGTATGCAAACATGTGAATATGGAATATAGGAGCATGTGAATGCATAAACAGGACAGAGTAAGCAATGTGTTACATGTACCTTGTCTATATGCATCATAGCAAATGATGTGAATATGAGAAATGTACCTTCATGCTCATGAGTCCTTCTTGCAAACAGTATGTACACCAGCAAGAATTTCTCATACACATGACTGTGATGCGTATACTTACCTTGTGGTCTTGAGTTGGCTTAGGATGGAATGAACCTGTGTAAACAGGGTTAGATAACACAGATACACCATTGGCCAGAGCAAACAAAAGAAACCACAAGAGTACCAAGACTGGGATGACATGTAGAGTGAGTACTAAGTACCACGTTGGATATAGACATGTCCACAAAGGTAAAGATGTGCAATAAATTCAAGGATTTCCTTCCCTTAGATGTCTTGCTCCCCCTGAAGCTAGCATGGGATGCTGGGAGAAGATAGGGAATAGAAAATAAGAGCAAAATCAGAGCTCAAAGGAAATAAACAGAGCTAACGCAAACGAGCAAATATGAACATGTCCTTCCCCTCTTGAAGACATGTGACTTCTCTCCTCTTGAACACCAAGCATCTGGGGTCCTTGATGATTACTCTTTCTTCCCTTGAGTATTCTCTCCCCCTATAGATATGATTAAGATTTGATGTGATCTCGCTCTCCCCCTTTGACATCAATTTCCATGAAGGGTTCTTCTGTATTTTTGTCATGATGGGTTTGGTCCTTGAGTCACAGAACAAAGCAGCAAGTTGAATGGGATGCTGGTCGAGGACAAGATTCATTGAGTGGAGCTGGATCAAAAGAATGCAGAAACAAGTGGCAAGATGTCTTTCCTGTAGTGAAATCGGTGACACCAAGTTGAATGGTTCGGTTGTACCGAGAGCATTCAGTTGGACCGAAAGTATCAAACCGGTGAGGCCGAGTTCAACGCAGAGAAAACACTTGTCACCTCAGCTCACTAGACAAGTAAGATCTCACAAGGATTTGCAAGGAATTAACTGGAAGGTTTGCAATGAATTTGATGCAAGGAATGCAGAACAGAAAATAAAAGAGAAGAAACTAAAGAGAAGTCTAGATGAAGTTCGAAACAAATATGCATGAGACAAATGCAAGAGCACAAAAAGGAACACAAGAGAACTTCATCTAGAATTGGTCGGCGACAAAGTCACCTATGTTAGAGTATATTGACTTAGGAGTCAAGTGAGATCACTTGATCATAGGTCATACACATCGTTTAAGCTCAAAATGGGGTTATCATTTTTCGTTTAAGCTTTTTGATGTACTCACATATTGTCGAGTTGCTTTGACTCATGACTTGGAGTAAAGCTTCTCTAAGATGGAATAACATACCTTGGGTGGTGGCGTTGATCATGATCATGTAGTTGAACTTGTGTGGGTTGCTCAAGGTTGATGTAGCTCATCAAGAGTTGGGAGCACCACTTGGAGTTTGGGTTCATCTACATACATGGGTTAGTTCTTGCAAGGAAGAGCACTTATATATCTAAAATGACAATCATGAAACTCAACATAAAATTTGTCAAAGGATATGTTTGAATGGTTGCGTGCTTCCTTGTCTTCATCCACCATTGTGTAGAGACTTGGTGATATGGAGACTGCTCAAGATGTGAGTGAGTTGCAATCTCATAGATTTAGATTCATCCAAGTACCTACACGGGTTAGATAACATGCAAGGTGCAAATATATCCAAGACGTAAGATAGTCAACATAAGAGAAATATCAAGGATTAGTCATAGGCTCACGCCTTGCATGTATCAAATGGAGTTCCTACTCCAGGTTTGAAGCATAAATGATGTTCAAATCACCTCTTAACCTGCAAAACACTTTCTCATCAAGTGGTTTTGTGAATATGTCAGCTAACTGCTTTTCGGTGCGAACATGCTTAAGATTAATGTCCCCTTTGGCAACATGATCTCAAATGAAATGATGATGAACTTAAATATGCTTAGTTCGAGATTGTTCCACGGGATTGTGAGCAATCTTAATAGCACTTTCATTGTCACAAATTAATGGAACATGTTTCACATATATCCCATAATCTTTAAGAGTTTGGGTCATCCAAAGTAATTGAGCACAACATGATCCAAAGGCAATGTATTCCGCTTCGGCGGTGTATAAGGATACCGAGTTTTGTTTCTTGGAAGACCAAGACACAAGAGATCTACCAAGAAATTGACTAGTACCCGAAGTGGAATTTCTATCAACCTTGTCACCAGCATAGTCTGAGTCGGAGTAGCCAACAAGATCAAAGGAGGCCCTCTTTGGATACCAAATGCCAAAATTTGGTGTATGCATTAAGTATCTCACTATCCTTTTCACGGCCTTAAGATGACATTCTTTAGGAGCGGCTTGATATCATGCACACATGCACACACTTAGCATAATATCGGGACGTGAAGCACATAGATATAAAAATGAACCAATCATAGAGCGATAAACCTTTTGATCAACCGGTTCACCATCTTTGGTTAAATCAAGATGTCCACTAGTAGGCATGGGTGTAGTCATACCTTTGCATTCTTGCATATTGAACTTCTTGAATAAGTCCTTGGTGTACTTCGTTTGAGAGACAAAGGTACCTTCCTTAGTTTGCTTGATTTGCAAACCAAGAAAGAATTTGAGTTCACTCATCATTGACATCTCAAACTTCTCCGACATAAGCTTTCCAAACTTTTCACTAAAATGAGGGTTAGTTGATCCAAATATAATATCATCGACAAAAATTTGGCACACAAATAGTTCTCCATTAACCCTTTTAGTAAAAAGAGTAGAATCTATTTTTCCAATATCAAAGCCTTTTTCAATAAGAAACTTGGTCAAGCATTTATACCATGCTCTAGGAGCTTGTTTAAGACCATAAAGAGCTTTGTGAAGTTTGTAAACATGATTAGGTTTCTTAGGATTGACAAATCTGGGAGGTTACTTAACATAAACTTCCTCCTCTATTTCACCATTTAGAAAAGAACTTTTAATGTCCATTTGGTACAAGGTGATATCATGATGATTAGAGTAGGCAAGTAAGATGCGAATGGACTCAAGTCTAGCAACGGGGGCATATGTCTCACCATAGTCCATATCTTCGACTTGAGTGTAGCCTTAGGCAACGAGACGTGCTTTGTTGCGAACTACTTGTCCATCCTCATCTTACTTGTTGCGAAACACCCATTTGGTGCCGATGGTGTTGTGGTTGTTGTCGGGCTTCTCAACTAATGTCCAAACTTGATTTCTCTCAAAGTTGTGTAGCTCTTCATGCATGGCATTTATCCAATCTGGATCTTCCAAAGCTTATTCAAGCTTCACAGGTTCAATGCTAGAGATGAATGAATAGTTCTCACAAAAGTTAGCTAAACAAGTTTTTGAGCGAGTGATTCTCCCGGTTTGGATATCATTGTAGATTTACTCGACGGGATGGTCTTTAGTGATTCTTTCTCGAACTCGTGAAAGCTTTTGCTTGGATCTTGGTTGAGCATCTTCTTCATCTTGTTCTTCTTGTTGGCCTTCTTCATTGTTGACATTGTCGTTCTCTTGTCGTGGTGGAGAAGGAGGTTATTGGCATTCATCTTGGTGCATTTCCTTGTTTTCTTCACCTTGGTGTGTCCCACTTGTGGATGGTTCACCTTGTCGTGAGGTAGAAGCTTCCACTTGGACAGACGAGGTACTCTCATTCACCTCCGTTGGACGAATCTTGCCAATAGAAAAGTCTTGGATTGATTCCGAAAGGTCTTTGTCTCATACATCAATTGGCAATTGCTCTACTTGCGAGCCGTTAGATTCATAAAAATTCACATCTACCGTCTCTTCAACCTTTCGGGTGAAATTATTGTAGACACGGTATGTGTGAGAGTTTGAGCCATAACCAAGTAGGAAACCTTCATGAGACTTAGGAGCAAATTTAGAACGATGATGCTCATCAAGAATGTAGCACTTTGAGACGAATACTCGAAAGTATCCAACTTGTGGTTTGTTACCGGTGAGGAGCTCTTATGCCGTCTTGCCGAGTAGCTTGTGAAGATACAAGCAATTTGTTGGATGACAAGTTGTCTCAACCGCTTCCGCCCAAAAGTGATTTGGCGTCCTGTACTCACCAAGCATCGTTCTTACCATTTCGATGAGTGTCCGGTTCTTCCTCTCAACAACTCCATTTTGTTGAGGTGTGTATGTAGCCGAGAACTCATGTGAAATCCCTTCTTCGTCAAGAAAGGTGTCCACATTTGCGTTCTTGAACTCCATTCTATTATCGCTGCAAACCTTCTTGATTTTCACTTCAAATTGATTTTGGGCCTTCCTAGCAAAGTTTTTGAAGATCTTTTGGACCTATGATTTATCATCGAGAAAGAACACCCACGTAAATCTTGAAAAATCATCAACTATAACTAGACCAAAAGAATTTCCACCGAGACTTTTGTAAGCGTTAGGACCAAAAAGATCCATGTGAAGTAGCTCAAGTGGTCTCCTTGTGGTCATGATGTTCTTCACGGGATGCCTTCCACCAACCTATTTACCTGCTTGACAAGCGCAGCAAAGTCTATCCTTATCAAATATGACATCGTTAACGCCAAGGATATGATTTCCATTAATAAGCTTGACAAGGTTTTGCATACCAACATGACCTAATCATCTATGCCATAACCAACCTTTAGAAGATTTAGCAATTAAGCAAGTTCTAGGTTGAACCTTTTTAGTGAAATCAACAATGTAAAGATCACCTCTACGTATACCGTTAAAGGCCATTTTATGATTGTCTCTTCGAAACACTTGGCAATCTACTTCAGTAAATAGGACATTGAAACCGAAATCAGCAAGTCTAGATATTGAAAGTAAATTGTACCCAAGAGATTCAACGAGCATGACATTTTGTATGGAGCTATCATGTGAGATGGCCACGTTACCTAGGCCAACCACCTTACCCTTCGAGTTATCACTAAAGGTGACATACTTTCGAGGGCCATCGTTTTCAGCAAGATCACGGAACATATCTTTATCTCCGATCATATGATTAGTACATCCACTATCAAGAACCCATTCCTTTCCTCCAGCCATGTAGCCGCGAAGATTTGACATAAGACCAAAGTGTATCATTGCATCATTAAGATCATAGTCACTGTCATCATCATCCTCATCATAGTATCCATGTTGAACATCTTCTTGTGATTGATCAATTCCTAGAGAGGGTAATTCATTAGATAAATGATCATTTCTATGGTTATCTTTATGAATTCTAATAGCTTTGGAAATGATGTTGCTAATGATTCCAACATCTCCTTTGGCACTCGTAAGATTAGTAATCTCAAATAAGCAGTCACCAAATTTGGGATCATTGGAACTCATCTTAATCAAGGAAATAGACTTATGGGGAATTTCATCTAGATCTTTCAAGGAATAATTTGGAAAGCGTTCCTCAAGAAATCTCCATTTAGTGTAGGCACAATCAAGAGTAGGCAAACATTCAATCAAGTTTCTAGGCAAGCCTCTAGTGATAAGATTAACGGTTCTAAGGTTGCAGATCATGTCAAAAGACTCATCAAGGGTAGGATGCAAAGGATCAACATGAGGTGCACAAGGGCTAGTAATGTACTTGTTCAAATGATATTCATTGAAAATCTCAAGCATTTCATTTTTCCACTCATGAATATACTCTCCATCAAGTATAGGCACTCTATGTCTAAGACTCCCCAAAGTAGACTCATCCATCTTCCACCATTGGTGTTTAAACCAAAGCAATGGAGACCAAAGCTCTGATACTAATTGAAAGGATCAAGAAGAGGTGTCTAGAGGGGGTGATTAGACACTAAGTGCTAAAAGTTGTAGTTTTTAATTTCTTTAAGTTGAAGTGGGGTTTTGGCACAAGTGTAACAATCACAATACATATCAAGCAAGCATGCAAAGAGTATATGAGCAGCGGAAAGTAAAGCATGCAACTTGCAAGAATGTAAAGAGATCAGATTGGAGTGTGCAAACGCAATTTGGAGACACAGAGATTTTTGAGACGTGGTTCCGATAGGTGGTGCTATCGTACATCCACGTTGATGGAGACTTCAACCCACGAAGGGTAACAGTTGCACGAGTCCACGGAGGGCTCCACCCACGAAGGGTCCATGAAGAAGCAACCTTGTCTATCCCACCATGGTCGTCGCCCATGAAGGACTTGCCTCACTAGCAGTAGATCTTCACGAAGTAGGCGATCTCCTTGCCCTTACAAACTCCTTGGTTCAAATCCACAATCTTGTCGGAGGCTCCCAGGTGACACCTAGCTAATCTAGGGGACACCACTCTCCAAGAAGTAACAAATGGTGTGTTGATGATGAACTCCTTGCTCTTGGCCAACACTCAACTCTCTCTCACGGGATATGAATTTGGTGGAAAGAAGATTTGAGTGCAAAGAAACTTGGGGAAGGCTAGAGATCATGATTCATATGATAAGAATGGAATATCTTGGCCTCAACACAAGTGTAGGTAGTTCTCTCTCAGAAAAAGTAAGTTGGATGTATAGGTTTGTTCTCATGGCTCTCTCCACGAATGAAGAGGTGGTGGAGGGGTATATATTGCCTCCACACAAAATCTAACTGTTACACACATCTCGCCAATCTTGGTGGGACCGAATTGTTAGACTTGGTCGGACCGATTCAGCAAAGCTAGTGATCGTTAGGGTTTTCGGTGGGACCGACTGGATCAACTCGGTGGGACCGATGTGCTAGGGTTAGGGTAAATCCAAAACTCGGGTTGACCGATTACTCAAACTCGGTGGGATCGATTTGGGTAATAAGTGAAACAAAGAGTTGGCCAAGCAAACTCGGTGGGGCCGGTTGCATATCCCGGTGGGACCGAAAATATTGCAATAGGTAACAGAGAGTTTGCAAGCCCATCTCAGTGAGACCGAGATCCTATCAGTGAGACCGAACTGATTAGGGTTTCTGGCAGTGGCTATGTCAACTAAACTCGGTGGCTCCAGATAGAAAGAATCGGTGGGGCCGAGTTGGATATTTGGTGTGGGACATATTTGGAAGTGAGAAAGTGGTTGAGGGCTTTGGAGCATATCACTAAGCATTTTGAGCAAGCAATCCATTAAGCAACACCTCATCCCTTCTTAATAGTATTGGCTTTTCCTATAGACTCAATGTGATCTTGGATCACTAAAATAGAAAATGTAGAGCCTTGAGTTTGGAGCTAGTAAAGGTAAATTCTCTCTATAGATTTGGTGAAGGTGATATTCCTCGTAATAAGTCTCCTAGCCAATGCTTGGATGAGTTTGATAATTTAATTATTAAACAAGAAAACTTCAGTGCTTATGTTGGTAGACAATTGAAATGTAATGCTTATATGATTGAACACTTGAGTGATTATATGTCCAGAGTTAAAGGTGAACTTAAACTTATTAGTAAACATGCTTCTATGGTTACCACTCAAGTAGAACAAGTGCTTAAAGCTCAGAATGATTTGCTCAATGACTTAGATAATAAGAAAAATAAAAATGTTGTTAGAGTTGTGACTAGAGGGGGTAAAATGACTCAGGAACCTTTTGTATCCCAAGGGCCACCCTAAGATAATTGAGCAAGATTCTCATAGAACTAATGTTGATGCACCTAGTTCTTCAAGGAAGAAGAAAAGGAAAAATTACAGGACTTTGCATGCTTCTAGTGAACCTGTTGCTGACACACCTGAGAATCCTAATGATATTTCTATTTCTGATGCTGAAACACAATCTGGTAATGAACATAAACCAAGTGATAATATTATTGATGTAGAGATTGAACCTGCTATTGATCTTGATAACCCACAATCAAAGAATCAATGTTATGATAAGAGAGACTTTGTTGTTAGGAAGAACGGTAAAGAAAGAGAACCATGGGTTCAGAAACACATTCCTTTTCCTCATAAACCATCCAAGAAAAAAGGATGATGAGGAATTTGAGCGCTTTGCTGAAATGATTAGACCTATCTTTTTGCGTATGCGTTTGACTGATATGCATAAAATGAACCCTTATGGTAAGTATATGAAAGATATCATTACAAATAAAAGAAAGATACCGGACGCTGAAATTTCCACCATGCTTGCTAATTATACTTTTAAAGGTGGAATACCAAAGAAACTTGGAGATGCGGGAGTACCAACTATACCGTGCTCCATTAAAAGAAACTATGTTAAAGCTTCTTTATGTGATCTTGGAGCCGGTGTTAGTGTTATGCCTCTCTGTTTATATCGTAGACTTGATTTGAATAAGTTGACACCTAGTGAAATATCTTTGCAAATGGTTGATAAATCAGGTGATATACCTGCCGGTATTTGTGAGGATGTGCCTGTTGTGGTTGCAAACGTTACTATTTTAATGGACTTTGTTATTCTTGATATTCCCGAGGACGATAGTATGTCGATTATCCTTGGTAGACCCTTTTTGAATACTACAGAGGCTGTTATTGATTGCAACAAAGGCAATGTCAGTTTTCATGTTAATGGTAATGAGCATACAGTACACTTTCCGAGGAAACAACCTCAAGTCCACGGTATTAATTCCATTGGAAAAACTTCAATGATTACTATTGGAGGTTTTGAATTTCCTCTTCCTACTATCAAGAAGAAATATGATGTTCTTATTGTTGGGGATGTGCATATCCCCGTTGAGGTAACCTAGTGTTATTCGAAAATTCTCCGGTTTCATGTTATTCAAAAAGAGTTTGTTAACAAGACTTGATCAACCTTGTTAGTGGATTCATTTTGATGATCATGAGATGGATGAAGTTAGAAAGAACAACTCTCTGTACCCTCTTTTTACTTTCTGTTATTTAGATTAAATAAAGCAAAACTAGTATTTTCTGTCTGTTTTCTGAATTATCCTTGCAATAAAAAAATACCATGAAAATAAAAGTTCTCCAAATGTCCAAAAAATTTTATATGATTTTTAGAATATTTAAGAATTATTGGCACTGAGAACACACCTGGGGGCCACTCCACCTGGCAACAAGGGTCCAGGGCACGCCCACCCCCCCTGGGATGCGCCCCCTGCCTCCTGGACCCCACGTGGTGTTGGGGAACGCAGTAATTTCAAAAATTTCCTACGCACACGCAAGATCATGGTGATGCATAGCAATGAGAGGGGAGAGTATCGTCTACGTACCCTCGTAGACCGTAAGCGGAAGCGTTATAAGAACGTGGTTGATGTAGTCGTACATCTTCACGATCCGACCGATCCAAGTACTGAACGTACAACACCTCCGAGTTCAGCACATGTTCATCTCGGTGACGTCCCACGAACTCCGATCCAGCAGAGCTTCGAGGGAGAGTTCCGTCAGCACGACAGCGTGATGATGGTGATAATGATGCTTATCGACGTAGGGCTTCGCGTAAGCACCGCTATGATGTGACCGAGGTGGATTATGGTGGAGGGGGGCACCGCACACGGATAAAAGATCAACTGATCAACTTGTGTGTCTATGGGGTGCCCCCTGGCCATGTATATAAAGGAGTGGAGGAGGGGGAGAGGCCGGCCCTCCTAGGCTCGCCCCAAGGGGAGTCCTACACCCACCGGGAGTAGGATTCCCCCCTTCCATGTAGTAGGAGTAGGAGAGAAGGAAAGGGTGAAACCGCAAGTGCTCCCTATGTGGTTTTGGTAATTAATGTCAACATATCTCTTGTTGGACTAACACTTTTACCTAGTATGTTTCAGATAAGTTCAACAATGAAGTGGCATGGACTAGAGGATGTGGAACCCTTCAAAATGCTAAGGACAAAGGATTGGCTCAAGCTCCAAACTCAAGGCTCTACATTTTCTATTTTAGTGATCCAAGATCACATTGAGTCTATAGGAAAAGCCAATACTATTAAGAAGGGATGAGGTGTTGCTTAATGGATTGCTTGCTCAAAATGCTTAGTGATATGCTCCAAAGCCCTCAACCACTTTCTAACTTCCAAATATGTCCCACACCAAATAACCATCTTGGCCACACCGATTCTTTCTATCCGGAGCCACCGAGTTTAGTTGACATAGCCACTGCCAGAAACCCTAATCAGTTCGGTCTCACCGATGGGATCTCGGTCTCACCGAGATGGGCTTGCAAACTCTCTGTTACCTATTGCAATATTTTCGGTCCCACCGGGATATGCAATCGGCCCCACCGAGTTTGCTTGGCCAACTCTCTGTTTCTCTTATTACCCAAATCGATCCCACCGAGTTTGAGTAATCGGTCAAACCGAGTTTGGATTTACCCTAACCCTAGCACATCGGTCCCACCGAGTTGATCCAGTCGGTCCCACCAAAAACCCTAACGATCACTAGCTTTGCTGAATCGGTCTGAACGAGTCTAACAATTCGGTCCCACCGAGATTGGCGAGATGTGTGTAACAGTTAGATTTTGTGTGGAGGCTATATATACCCCTCCACCACCTCTTCATTCATGGAGAGACCCATCAGAACAAACCTATACTTCCAACTTACTTTTTCTGAGAGAGAACTACCTACACTTGTGTTGAGGCCAAGATATTCCATTCTTATCATATGAATCTTGATCTCTAGCCTTCCCCAAGTTGCTTTGCACTCAAATCTTCTTTCCACCAAATCCATATCCCGTGAGAGAGAGTTGAGTGTTGGGGAGACTATCATTTGAAGCACAAGAGCAAGGAGTTCATCATCAGCACACCATTTGTTACTTCTTGGAGAGTGGTGTCTCCTAGATTACCTAGGTGTCACCTGGTGTAACACCACGGATGTAATTTCCTAATATGTACTCCAACTCTTGCCGTTTCCGGCGCTAAGTTATTTTATTTCTCGGGTTCGGGTTTTTGTCTCCGTGTGTTGTTGCCGTTGTCATGCATCTCATATCATGTCGTCATGTGCATTGCATTTGCATACGTGTTCGTCTCAGGCATCCAAGCTTTTTCCCCGTTGTCCGTTTTGCATTCCGGCGCTCCTATCTCCTCTGGTGGTCCTTTCTACCTACTTTTCATGTGTGGGGGTTAAACATTTCCTGGTTGGACCGAGACTTGCCAAGCGGCCTTGGTTTACTACCGGTAGACTGCCTGTCATGTTTCGTACCATTTGGACTTCGTTTGATGCTCCAACGGTTAACCGAGGGACCGAGAAGGCCTCGTGTGTGTTGCAGCCCAACACCCTTCCAATTTGGCCCAAAACCCACCAAAACCCTCTCCATCATCTAGAGCGTTCGATCACGATCGCGTGGCCGAAAACCGCACCTCATTTGAACTCTCCTAGCTCCTCCTATGCCTATATATAGACCCCCTCCGAAATTCCCGGATCTCCTCTACCCCAAAACCCTAAAAATCGCCCAGCCGCCGCCGGACATGTCCGCCGCCAAACCGGACGCATCCCGCCACCGCGCACGCGCCAATCGGCGCGCGACATGTGGCCTTCGTCCCGCCGCCGCCGCTCCGGCCCGGGAGGCCCAGGTCGGGCCCCCGAGGCCCATCGCCACCCGCCGCCGCCCGAGGCGTCCTCCCCGCCCGGCCGCCACATCGCCGGCCCTCGCCTCCAACTCCGGCGGCCCGTGCCGCCCCGCGCCTTCGCCGGCGGCCGCCGCACTCCTCGCCGGCCGGAGCCGCACCGGCCGCCTCCTCTCGCCGCCCGCCGCTGCGTACCTCGCCGCCCTGCCGCGCCGCCGCCGGATCCGGACTCCGGCGACCCGACCTCCTCCCCGAGCTCTCCGGCGAGCCCTAGCTCCGGCCTCCTTCATATCATTGCATAATTTTAAATTGAGCTCATCTTGATGCCCGAAATGCTGTTGGAAAAGAGCTATTTGAGATAATTGTCAGATCTGCTGCACCAAATAGCTATTTTTCATTTTTGCCATGATTAATGTGTGCACGATATGCCCCTGAGCTCTACATGAGTTTTGTTATATGCTTTGCCATATTTACGGAGGTGCCTACCATGTATTTTTGTGACATGTGTGGTGACTAGCACAAGCTTGCAAAGGAGTGCATTCGTTAATGCTGATTTCAGGGACTTAGGATTTCTCCAAGTCCTTGACCTGTTTTTATCAATATGCCATATGTTCATGTTGTTTCCTAGTGATCCGTGCCTCTTTTCAGGATTATCATTAAGGATGATTTGCTAATGTTGTGGTGCTATATCCATCCATGTCCTTGTTTGCAATTATGGAGCACCCTAGCTTGAGTAAATCGAGCTCTACTTTTGCTATTTCATGAATCCTGGCAGATTGTCTAATTGTTAGCGATTTTGCCGAGGATGTTTTTGTTGATCCGTGCATGCTATGTTGTTGTTCTTGCCATGTCTAGCTTTTATAATGTGTATTCTTGATGGGTGTATGCTTAGTTTGTCATGCCATGCTCTGTAGTGAGTGCATCGAGCTCGTAAACATGCCTACTCGTTAACAGATTTGCATGCTCCAGTTTTTCTCTAAGTCTATAACCTGATTGTGTTTTTGCCATGTTCACATGCCTGCAATTGTATTTTCCGATCTCGTTTGGCTCAAGGTC
Source organism: Triticum urartu (assembly GCF_056163025.1). NCBI lineage: Eukaryota > Viridiplantae > Streptophyta > Magnoliopsida > Poales > Poaceae > Triticum > Triticum urartu. The sequence continues at coordinate 409,078,547 of NC_141879.1, read as the reverse complement.
ACTAAGGGACTTTTTTTAAGCTCTTTGATTAGCTTCATGCCATGCTTTACTTTGCCATGTTAGGTTCCTATAGCATATAGTTTTCATGCTCCGAACTGTGCTACCTGATCTGAAATTCCAGACTAGTGTTAATTTCACTAAGTCTGAAACCTGTTTACCATTTGCATTTTTGCCATGCTTGTTTGAACCTATTATTGGATGAATTGGCCGTAGCTCAGTGTTCATCTTTTGTCAAGCATTATGAGTGCATCCCTTCCATGTATTTGGTTGCCATGTTTCAGTGCCGTAGCATAATTATCTTGATGCATTTAGATGGCTACTTGCTGTTTATCGCAGACCGGTGCCATATTTGTTTTGCTTGCCATTTCCAAATCGTGCATCCGATTCCGGTGTTCTTTATATCGATTTCAACCGAAATCACCTCACCTTTCCAGTGGCACTCTTGGATTTCCAAGATGAGGCCAGGTTCAATCATTCCTTGTCAAATCTTGCATATGCATCACATATCGCATCCCGCATAGCATACCATGTTTGCATCATGTTGTTTGAGCTTTGCACGTGGTTGATTGTGTTCCTTTTGCTTGTTTTTCTTGTTTGGGTAGATCCGGGAGACGAGTTCGCTAACGAGGAGCCCGTTGAGTTTGCTTTCGAGGATCCAATCAACTCTGACAACTTTGCAGGCAAGATGATCATACCCTCAAAATCACTTCTATCTTTGCTTGCTAGATGCTTGCTCTTTTGCTATGCCTATGCTACGATGCCTACCACTTTCTTATCATGCCTCCCAAATTGCCATGTCAAACCTCTAACCCACCATGTCCTAGCAAACCGTTGATTGGCTATGTTACCGCTTTGCTCAGCCCCTCTTATAACGTTGCTAGTTGCAGGTGAAGATTGGAGATCATTCCTTGTTGGAACATTGTTTTATTGTTGGGATATCATTATATTATCTTGTTATCTTAATGCATCTATATACTTGGTAAAGGGTGGAAAGCTCAGCCTTTTGCCTAGTGTTTTGTTCCACTCTTGCCGCCCTAGTTTCCGTCATATCGGTGTTATGTTCCTGGATATTTTGCGTTCCTTACGCGGTTGGGTGATAATGGGAACCCCTTAACATTTTGCCTTGAATAAAACTCCTCCAGAAATGCCCAACCTTGGTTTTACCATTTGCCACCTAGCCTATTTTTCCCTTGGGTTTCCAGAGCCCAAGGGTCATCTTTATTTAAACCCCCCGGGCCAGTGCTCCTCCGAGTGTTGGTCCGAACTAGAGTCCTCTGCAGCGCCCCCTCGGGGAAACTCGAGCTTTGGGTTTAGTTGTATGGAGCGCTCATCTGAGTGTGCCCTAATAACGAGATATGTGCAGCTCCTATCGGGATTTGTCGGCACATTCGGGCGGTATTGCTGGACTTGTTTTATTTTTGTCGAAGTTGTCTTGTAGAACCGGGATGCCGAGTCTGATCGGAATATCTCGGGAGAAGGTTTATCCTTCGTTGACCGTGAGAGCTTGTGATGGGCTAAGTTGGGACTCCCCTGCAGGGATTTGAACTTTCGAAAGCCATGCCCGCGGTTATGGGCAAATGGGAATTTGTTAATGTCTGGTTGTGGATAACTTGAACCTTAACTTAATTAAAATGAATCAACTGCGTGTGTAACCGTGATGGTCTCTTCTCGGCGGAGTCCGGGAAGTGAACACGGTGTTGGAGTAATGTTTTTCGTAGGTTGTTCTTTAGTTCTTCATTCGTGCTTTGCCTTCTCTTCTCGCTCTCTTTTGCGAACAGGTTAGCCACCAAATATGCTAGTCGCTTGCTGCAGCTCCACATATTACCTTGCCTTTCCTATAATCTTAAATAGTCTTGATCGCGAGGGTGCGAGATTGCTGAGTCGCCATGGCTCACAGATTACTTCCAAACCATATGCATGGCCCGATGACTCCGTTCCAGATGATGCGCTTGAGCTCAAGTGGGAGTTCGACGAAGACTCACGCCGTTACTATGTGTCTTTCGCATGTTGAAGTTGATCTTTTATTTTGGTATCGTAGTCGGACCATGAGTGTATTGGACGATGTAATGCTATTTATGTACTTTGTGTGACGTGGCGAGTGTAAGCCAACTATGTACCTTTCCCCATATTATCTATTTACATGGGTTGTTGTGAAGATTACCTTACTTGCGACATTGCTTTCAATGCGGTTATGCCTCTAAGTCGTGCTTCGACACGTAGGAGATATAGCCGCATTGAGGGAGTTACAAGTTGGTATCAGAGACGACCCTCGCGGTTACACGGATGGTTGCGGATAGTTGCGTGGTCATGTTGTTCATGACGTTTGTGACCCGTCGTGGCACCCGGCATGGCACATGTACCGAACTGGAAGCACAGACATTTGTGCCAAGAGGGAACGTTCCTATGGCCCGATGAGGACGTCGGTTCCTCTGAGTGGGGGTGCATGTGATAGCCTGGCTTATTAGGGATGGCAGACTACTCATATAAATAAGGAATTCCTTCTTTTCCGGGAGCCCATTCGGATAGAACTCCAAAGTTAAGTCATGCTTCGACACGTAGGAGATATAGCCGCATCGAGGGCGTTACAAGTTGGTAATCAGAGCCTTCCCCGACCTTAGGAGCCCCCGCTGCTTGATCGAATTAGCGGACGAGTTGAGTCTAGAAAAATGTATTGAGTCATTTAGGAATTATATATAGGAGAGTTTAGGAATTCTTTTTACTCCCCAGTCCCTTCATCGCTCTGGTAAGGCATCCTGACGTAGAGTTTTGACTCTTCTCTTCTCAAATTTCACAAAAAAAATTTAGGATCACACGGGTATCTTGGAATCGTTCCGATCGATTTGTGACGAGAACATTGTTCTTGGTGCCTCCTGTCATTTAGGGGTTGTGGCAGTGTCCCGGGGAGTTGAGCTCTGAGGTGTTGTCGTCACAATTTTATCGTTGCAGTTCTGGAATACTTGAGTTTAGTTTGCCGACTTCAAAAATCTCTTTTATGCAGTTGTTGCTGAGATAACCTCGATGCCACCCAGTACTGGGGTGGGAGTTCGGGAGTATTCCCATAACTTGTATAACGGATGCTTTTCGAAGGTTGAGGTAGATGATTTCTGAAGTTTTTCTCGGTTATGTGTTGAAGGATGGATACAGCTGGATGTAGGATTTGCTAGATTTGGGTGAGATATTATGCTTCCCCTGTATCCCCAACACCTGATTGCATAAGCGGAAAGGTTCGGGAGTTTCATAGGTGGGAATTCTTGTAGCTCTAGTTCTTCTTCCACGGATATTTGGTTTGATATTGGGTGATCTTTACCGAGTATTCGTTCTTGCTCCGTACCTTGTTGATTTTATTCCTCTACCTAAATTCTAAGTGGTTTCTCAATTTATGGATATGTGGCCATTTCTATTGGAATGCATGCGTTCATTTTGTTCGGATGTGAAGACTATATGTTGCAATTTCTACCCATTGGATTCAGCTTCAATATTTGTCTATCAATGTGCTAATGGATGTCAACCTGTTCAGGATGGCTCCTCCAACGCGCACGACTCCGAATCCTGATCCGCCACCACCACCTCCTCCTTCGGAGGCATGGCAAGCTGTGATGGCCGCTACCAATGCAAACACGCAGCTGATCATGCAAATTCTCCAAGAGCGCAACCAAGCGAACCAAGGCAACCAAGGCAACCAGGGCAACAATCAGAATCACTTTGCTACACTCAACCAGTTCCTTGCTAACCAGCCAAAGACCTTCAGCAATTGTGTTGAGGCAACTGACGCTGATGATTGGCTCGTGGACTTATGCAAGTATTTCAAGTGCAGTAACGTCAGGCCTGAGGACTTTGTCAAGTTCGCTTCCTTCCAACTCAAAACCAAGCTGCAGAATGGTTTCAGCAGTACAAAGATTCCAGAGGAGGCTGTGAGATTACCTGGGATGAATTCCGTCAAGACTTCAAAGCTCATCATATTCCTCGGAGCGTGGTCGAAAGCAAGCGTGAGGAATTCTGCAACCTGAAGCAAGGCTCTATGTCTGTCTATGACTATAACAAGATGTTTCAGAAGCTCGCCCGCTTTGCTAAGCAGGACGTCCCTAACGAGAAGAGCATGATATACCAGTTCAGGGGTGGTCTCAGAGAAGAAATCCAGCTAGCTCTCGTTCTCTTTGAGCCCAGGAGGTACGATGAGTTTTACAACATGGCATTGAAGCAAGAGGCCGCTCAACTGAAGTGTGATGCTTCCAAGAAGCGAGTCAGAGACGCTACTCCTTCTTCCTCTACTAAGTGGCTAAGCAGCAAATGTTTTGGCTTCCTCCTCCTCCGTTCCGTCAGCCTTATCAACAGAAGAGCAAAGGTGGAAGTGGATCTTCCCACCCACCCAACCCTGGCTTTCAGAACAAGACTTCGTCTCAAGCTCCAAGATCGAGTGCTCCGTACCACCGTCCGCTTTCAGAGGTCACATGCAACAAGTGCCAATAGAAGGGTCACTATGCCAACAGATGCTTCAATTAGAGGCGTCTCCCTCCTCCTCCTGTGAGATCGGTAAGTACAGCTGTGGTCAAGCATAATCCCAAGTACGCCAAGGTCAACATGGTGAATGCAGCTCAGGCAGAGGACTCGTCAGATGTCATCATGGGTAACCTTCTTGTTAATGATATTCCTGCAAGAGTTCTTTTTGACACTTGTGCATCGCATTGTTTCATTTCCAAACCTTTTGCATCAAAGTATGAGTGCGATTATCAGTATCTGCAAAGTTCCTTGCAAATCGTGTCTCCGGTCAAGCGAATGACAGCTAATACCTGCGTCCCGGATGTTACTATCATGTTGGGCGACTACAAATTTCTAGCTTCTCCTATTGTTTTGGGTGACTCGGATAACGATCTTATTCTCGGAATGGATTGGCTTTCTAAGCATAAGGCACATCTTGATTGTGCTGCCAGGCAGATTCAATTGACTCATTCGTCTGAGGATGTAATTTTCTTTGCCGCTCATGATGATACAATCTGTCTGTTTTCTCTCAGTGAGAAGGGTGAACTGGATGCCATCTCTCAAATTCCAGTCATTTGCGAATATCAAGACGTCTTTCCAGAAGAGCTTCTAGGAATGCCTCCGCACCGGCCAGTTGAATTCGTCATCGATCTTGAGCCTGGCACGGAACCGGTGTGCAAACGTCCTTACAAGCTCGGACCTGAAGAGTTGAAGGAGATGAAGAAGCAACTCGATATTCAAGAGCGAATGGGTCTTATCCGACCTAGTTCTTCTCTGTGGGGTTGTGGAGTACTTTTTCTGAAGAAGAAAGATGGGACAGACCGACTCTGACTACCGTCCATTGAACAAGAAGACTATCAAGAACAAGTACCCAATTCCCAACATCAATGAGCTGTTCGAACAACTCAAAGGTGCCCATGTATTCTCCAAGCTTGATCTCCGTATGGGTTATCATCAGATTCGAATCCGTGAGCTAGATATTCCCAAGACGGCTTTTAGAACAAGCTATGGTTCATATGAATACACTATCATGTCTTTTGGCCTCGTCAACGCTCCACCGAATTTCTCTCGCATGATGAACTTCATCTTCAACGCCTACACAAATGACTTCGTTTTGGTCTATCTCGACAACATTCTGGTCTTTTCGAAGAACAAGGAAGATCATGCCAAGCACTTGCGTTCGGTGCTCGATAAGCTCAGGGAACATCAGTTCTACACCAAGTTCTCAAAGTGCGAGTTTTGGCTAGATGAGGTTCTTTATCTTGGGAATATCATCTCTGCCAAGGGCATTGCGGTGAATCCTGAGAAGGTGTCTGCAATTGTGAATTGGGAACTACCTCAGAATGTGAAGCAACTCCGCAGCTTCCTTGGTCTCGCAAGCTACTGTCGAAGGTTCATGGAGAACTTTTCTAAGATCGCGAAGCCCCTTTCAAACCTTCTCCAGAAGCACGTCAAGTACGTTTGGTCTCCAGAATGTGACATCGCTTTCAACACTTTGAAAGAGAAATTGGTCACTGCTCTAGTTCTGACTCCTCCCGATGAATCCAAACCATTCGAGGTCTTCTGCGATGCCTCTCTTCAAGGTCTTGGTGCAGTGTTGATGCAAGAGAAGAAAGTTGTGGCTTATACCTCTCGCCAGTTGAAGCCCAACGAGAAGAACTACCCCACTCATGACCTCGAGTTGGCGGCAGTTGTGCATGCTCTTTTGACATGGATACATCTCTTATTGGGAAGAAAAGTGGACATCTTCGCTGACCACAAGAGTCTCAAGTACATCTTCACTCAGCCTAATCTCAACCTCAGGCAGACTCGTTGGATCGAAATGATTCAAGAGTATAATCTGAGTATCGAGTATAGTCCAGGCAAGGCCAATGTGATTGCTGACACTTTGAGCAGGAAGGCTTATTGCAAGAGTCTGATTATCAAGCCTTACCAACCCGAGCTTTGTGAAGCTTTCTGCAAACTCAATTTGCAAGTTGTTCCTCAAGGTTTCCTCGCCAACCTTCAAGTCTCTCCTACTTTGGAAGAGCAGATTCGCGAGGCTCAACTTCTTGATGTTATGGTGAAGAAGGTGAAGATTGGGATTGCCAAGAGTCAACCCAAGTACAAGTGCTACCGCCTTGATGACAAGGATACTCTCTTCTTTGAGGATTGTATTGTTGTGCCCAAAGGTGACCTTCGTAAAGTTATCATGAACGAGGCTCACAATTCACTCCTCTCCATCCAGCCTGGGAGTATGAAGATGTATCAGGACCTCAAGCAGGCTTATTGGTGGACTCGAATAAAGCGCGAGATTGCTCAATTCATGAATGAGTGTGATGTCTGCAGAAGAGTGAAGGCAGAACACCAAAGGCTAGCAGGTCTCCTCCAACCTCTTGCCATTCCAGAATGGAAGTTTGACCACATTGAGATGGACTTCGTGACTAGGTTTCCAAAGTCCAAGCGTGGCAATGATGCTATATTCGTTGTCATCGACAAACTCACTAAAGTGGCTCACTTTCTGCCTATCGAAGAGTCTATCACTGCAGCTCAATTGGCGGAGCTGTATACCTCTCGGATTGTCTCGCTGCATGGTATTCCACAGGTGATCTCTTCAGACCGTGGCAGCATCTTTACCTCCAAGTTTTGGGATTCTTTTCAGAAGGCCATGGGCACCAACATCCGCTTCAAGACAGCTTTCCATCCTCCAACTAGCGGTCAAGTCGAGCGTGTCAATCAGATTCTTGAAGATATGCTCAGGGTTTGTGTGATATCCTTCGACATGAAGTGGGAAGATTGTCTTCCATACGCCGAATTCTCCTACAACAACAGTTTTCAAGACAGTTCGGGCAAGGCCCCATTCGAAATTCTGTATGGCAGGAAGTGTCGTACTCCTCTTAACTGGTCAGAGACCGGTGAACGTCAACTTCTTGGAAATGACTTGATCACAGAGGCAGAGGAAATGTGCAAATTCATTTGAGATAACTTCAAAGCAGCGCAATCGCGCCAGAAGAGCTACTATGATAGTAAGCACCGTGACTTGGCTTTCAAGATCGGAGACCATGTTTACCTCCGCGTCTCTCCAATGAAAGGTACTCGTCGCTTCAGTATCAAAGGGAAGCTTGCCCCTAGATACATTGGTCCTTTCAAAATCGTCAGCAAGAGAGGCGATCTCGCCTATGAACTCGAGCTTCCTTCAAACTTTGCAAATGTGCACGACGTGTCCCACGTCTCTCAGCTCCGCAAGTGCTTCAAGACTCCTGACCGCACCATCAACTTCGAAGACATTGATCTCCAAGAATATCTCTCTTATCGTGAGCACCCCATTGCTATTCTTGAAGAGACTGAACGCAAGACTCGCAATAAGTCAATCAAATTCCTCAAAGTCAAGTGGTCACACCATTCCGACCGTGAAGCCACCTGGGAACGCGAGGATCACCTCCGTTCTGACTACCCGGCGTTCTTCCAGTCCTAGATCTCGGGACGGGATCCTTTCGTAGTGGTGGAGTGTTGTAACACCCCGGATGTAATTTACCTAATATGTACTCCAACTCTTGCCGTTTCCGGCGCTAAGTTATTTTATTTCTCAGGTTCGGGTTTTTGTCTCCATGTGTTGTTGCCGTTGTCATGCATCTCATATCATGTCATCATGTGCATTGCATTTGCATACGTGTTCGTCTCAGGCATCCAAGCTTTTTCCCCATTGTCCGTTTTGCATTCCGGCGCTCCTATCTCCTTCGGTGGTCCTTTCTACCTTCTTTTCGTGTGTGGGGGTTAAACATTTCCGGATTGGACCGAGACTTGCCAAGCGGCCTTGGTTTACTACCGGTAGACCGCCTGTCAAGTTTCGTACCATTTGGACTTTGTTTGATGCTCCAACGGTTAACCGAGGGACCGAGAAGGCCTCATGTGTGTTGCAGCCCAACACCCTTCCAATTTGGCCCAAAACCCACCAAAACCCTCTCCATCATCTAGAGCGTTCGATCACGATCGCGTGGCCGAAAACCGCTCCTCATTTGGACTCTCCTAGCTCCTCCTGTGCCTATATATAGACCCCCTCCGAAATTTCCGGATCTCCTTTACCCCAAAACATTAAAAAATTGCCACGCCGCCGCCGGAAATGTCCGCCGCCTAACCGGACGCATCCCGCCGCCGTGCCCGTGCCAATTGGCGCGCGACACGTGGCCTTCGTCCCGCCGCCGCCGCTCCGGCCCGGGAGGCCCAGGTCGGGCCCCCGAGGCCCATCGCCACCCGCCGCCGCCCGAGGCGTCCTCCCCGCCCGGCCGCCACATCGCCGGCCCTCGCCTCCAACTCCGGCGGCCCGCGCCTTCACCGGCGGCCGCCGCACTACTCGCCGGCCGGAGCCGCACCGGCCGCCTCCCCTCGCCGCCTGCTGCCGCGTACCTCGCCGCCCTGCCGCGCCGCGGCCGGATCCGGTCTCCGGCGACCCGACCTCCTCCCCGAGCTCTCCGGTGAGCCTTAGCTCCGGCCACCGCGTGGAACTCGGGCGAACCTCCTTCCCCGGCCATCCTCGGCTTCCGTGCGTGCCAGATCTGGACTAGGTCAAACCCTAGGTTGACCCCGAGATATTTCCAAGTCATTTTTCTGCAGTATTTTTATGCCATGTTCATCGCATCGTAACTTTACATCCGTAGCTCTGTTTTGGGCGTGTAGCATATCAAAATGTTCGTTTCAGAAAGTACATCATTTCATCTCATTGCTTCATTTTAATTTGAGGTCACCTTGATGCCCGAAATGCTGTTGAAAGAGAGCTATTTGAGATAATTGTCAGATCTGCTGCACCAAATAGCTATTTGTCATTTTTTTTCCATGATTAATGTGTGCATGATATGCCCCTGAGCTCTACATGAGTTTTGTTATATGCTTTTCCATCTTTACAGAGGTGCCTACCATGTATTTTTGTGACATGTGTGGTGACTAGCACAAGCTGGCAAAGTAGTGCATTCGTTAATGCTGATTTCAGGGACATAGGATTTCTCTAAGTCCTCGACCTGTTTTTATCAATATGCCATATGTTCATGTTGTTTCCTAGTGATACGTGCCTCTTTTGAGGATGATCAGTAAGGATGATTTGTTAATGTTGTGGTGCTCTATACATCCATGTTCTTGTTTGCAATTATGGATCAACCTATCTTGAGTAAATAGAGCTCTACTTTTGCTATTTCGTGAATCCTGGCAGATTGTCTACTTGTTAGCGATTTTGCCGAGGATGTTGTTGTTGATCTGTGCATGCTATGTTGTTGTTCTTGCCATGTATAGCTTATATAATTTGTATTATTGATGGGTGTATGCTTAGTTTGTCATGCCATGCTCTGTAGTGAGTGCAGCGAGCTCGTAAACATGCCTACTCGTTAACAGATTTGCATACTCCAGTTTTTCTCTAAGTCTGTAACCTGATTGTGTTTTTGCCATGTTCACATGCTTGCAATTGTATTTTCTGATCCCTTTTGGCTCAAGGTCACTAAGGGACTTTTGTTAAACTCTTTGAGTAGCTTCATGCCATGCTTTAATTTGCCATGTTAAGTTCTTGTAGCATATAGTTTTCATGCTCCAAACTGTGCTACCTGATCTGAAATTCCAGACTAGTGTTAATTTCACTAAGTCTGAAACCTGTTTACCATTTGCATTTTTGCCATGCTTGTTTGAACCTGTTAGTGGATGAATTGGCCATAGATCAATGTTCATCTTTTGTCAAGCATTATGGGTGCATCCCTGCCATGTATTTTGTTGCCATTTTTGAGTGATGTAGTATAATTATCTTGATGCATTTAGATGGCTACTTGCTGTTTATCGCAGACCGGTGCCATATTTGTTTTGCTTGCCATTTCCAAACCGTGCATCCGATTCCGGTGTTCTTTTATATCGATTTCAACTGAAATCAACTCACCTTTCCAGTGGCACTCTTGGATTTCCAAGTTGAGGCCAGGTTCAATCATTCCTTGTCAAATCTTGCATATGCATCACATATCGCATCCCGCATAGCATACCATGTTTGCATCATGTTGTTTGAGCTTCGCACGTGGTTGATTGTGTTCCTTTTGCTTGTTTGTCTTGTTTGGGTAGATCCGGGAGACGAGTTCGCTAACGAGGAGCCCATTGAGTTTGCTTTCGAGGATCCAGTCAACTCTGACAACTTTGCAGGCAAGATGATCATACCCTCGAAATCACTTCTATCTTTGCTTGCTAGATGCTCGCTCTTTTGCTATGCCTATGATACGATGCCTACCACTTGCTTATCATGCCTCCCAAATTGCCATGTCAAACTTCTAATCCACCATGTCCTAGCAAACCGTTGATTGGCTATGTTACCGCTTTGCTCAGCCCCTCTTATAGCGTTGCTAGTTGCAGGTGAAGATTGGAGATCGTTCCTTGTTAGAACATTGTTTTATTGTTGGGATATCATTATATTATCTTGTTATATTAATGCATCTATATACTTGGTAAAGGGTGGAAGGCTCGGCCTTTTGCCTAGTGTTTTGTTCCACTCTTTCTGCCCTAGTTTCCGTCATATCGGTGTTATGTTCCCGGATATTTTGCGTTCCTTACGCGGTTGGGTGATAATGGGAACCCCTTGACATTTCGCTTTGAATAAAACTCCTCCAGCAATGCCCAACCTTGGTTTTACCATTTGCCACCTAGCCTCTTTTTCCCTTGGGTTTCCGGAGCCCAAGGGTCATCTTTATTTAAACCCCCCCGGGCCAATGCTCCTCTGAGTGTTGGTCCAAACTAGAGTCCTGTGCAGCGCCCCCTCGGGGAAAGTCGAGGTTTGGTTTTAGTTGTATGGAGGACTCATCTGAGTGTGTCCTGAGAACAAGATATGTGCAGCTCCTATCGGGATTTGTCGGCACATTCGGGAGGTGTTGCTGGACTTGTTTTATTTTTGTCGAAGTTGTCTTGTAGAACCGGGATGCCGAGTCTGATCGTAATGTCTCGGGAGAAGGTTTATCCTTCGTTGACCGTGAGAGCTTGTGATGGGCTAAGTTGGGACTCCCCTGCAGGGATTTGAACTTTCGAAAGCCATGCTCGCGGTTATGGGCAGATGGAAATTAGTTAATGTCCGGTTGTAGATAACTTGAACCTTAACTTAATTAAAATGAATCAACTGCGTGTGTAACCGTGATGGTCTCTTCTCGGCGGAGTCCGGGAAGTGAACACAATGTTGGAGTAATGTTTGTTGTAGGTTGTTCTTTAGTTCTTAGTTCGTGCTTTGCCTTCTCTTCTCGCTCTCTTTTGCGAACAGGTTAGCCACCAAATATGCTAGTCGCTTGCTGCAGCTCCACATATTACCTTGCCTTTCCTATAAGCTTAAATAGTCTTGATCGCGAGGGTGCGAGATTGCTGAGTCCCGTGGCTCACAGATTACTTCCAAACCAGATGCAGGGCCCGATGACTCCGTTCCAGATGATGCCCTTGAGCTCAAGTGGGAGTTTGACGAAGACTCACGCCGTTACTATGTGTCTTTCCCTGATGATCAGTAGTGGTGCCCAGTTGGGGCGATCAGGACCATGTCGCATGTTGGGGTTGATCTTTTATTTTGGTACCATAGTCGGACCATGAGTGTCACAATCCGACCGATCCAAGTACCGAACGTACAACACCTCCGAGTTCAGCACATGTTCTTCTCGGTGACGTCCCACGAACTCCGATCTAGCAGAGCTTCGAGGGAGAGTTCCGTCAGCACGACGGCGTGATGACGGTGATAATGATGCTTATCGACGCAGGGCTTCGCCTAAGCACCGCTATGATGAGACCAAGGTGGATTATTGTCGAGGGGGGCACCGCATATGGCTAAAAGATCAACTGATCAACTTGTGTGTCTATGGGGTGCCCCCTGGCCACGTATATAAAGGAGTGAAGGAGGGGGAGAGGCCGGCCCTCCTAGGCGCGCCCCAAGGGGAGTCCTACACCCACCGGGAGTAGGATTTCCCCTTCCATGTAGTAGGAGTAGGAGAGAAGGAAAGGGTGAAAGCGCAAGTGCTCCCTAGGTGGTTTTGGTAATTAATGTCAACATATCTCTTGTTGGACTAACACTTTTACCTAGTATGTTTCAGATAAGTTCAACAATGAAGTGGCATGGACTAGAGGATGTGGAAACCCTTCAAAATGATAAGGACAAAGGATTGGCTCAAGACCATGTATTTCTTCAATAGGTGGTAAATTCTTAACATCTTCAGCTTTAATACCCTTTTCTTGCATAGATTTCTTTGCCTCTTGCATATCTTCAGGACTGAGAAATAGAATACCCCTTTTCTTCGGAGTTGGCTTAGGAGTTGGTTCATGTAACGCCCTCGATCCGGCTATATCTCCCACGTGTCGAAGCACGACTTAGAGGCATAACCGTATTGAAAGCAATGTCGCAAGTAAGGTAATCTTCGCAAACAACCCATGTAATACAATAAGGGAAAAGATACATAGTTGGCTTACAATCGCCACTTCACACAAATACATGAATAAAGCATTACATCATCCAAATACAATCAGGGCCCGACTACGGAGCCAAAATAAAAGAAGACTACCCCAAATGCTACAAGGTCCCCGATCGACCCCAACTGGGCTCCACTACTGATCAACTAGAACGAAACAACACAAAGGACAAGATCTTCATCGAGCTCCTCCGTGAGCTTGGTTGCGTCATCTGCACGGTTCAACGGCACCTGCAAGCTAGTTTTGGAAGTATCCGCGAGTCATGGGGACTCAGCAATCTCGCACCCTCGCGATCAAGACTATTTAAGCTTATAGGTAAGGCAAAGGTATGATGTGGAGCTGCAGCAAGCGACTAACATATATGGTGGCTAACTTACACAAATGAGAGCGAGAAGAGAAGGCAAGGCACGGTCGATAAACCTATGATCAAGAAGTGATCCTAGAACAACCTACGTCAAACATAACTCCAACACCGTGTTCACTTCTCGGACTCCGCCGAGAAGAGACCATCACGATTACACACGCGGGTGGTGCATTTTAATTAAGATCTACTTCAGGTTTTCTACAACCGGACACTAACAAATTCCCATCTGCCCATAACCGCGGGCATGGCTTTCAAAAGATCATATCCCTGCAGGGGTGTCCCAACATAGCCCATCACAAGCTCTCATGGTCAACGAAGGATATTCCTTCTAGCGGGAAGACCCGATCATGCTTGGAATCCCGGTTACAAGACATTTTGACAGGTAAAACAAGACCAGCAACACCGCCCGATGCGCCGACATCCTGATAGGAGCTGCACATATCTCGTTCTCAGGGCAACACCGGATGAGCGCTCCATACAACTAAAACCAGCCCTCAAGTTTCCCCGAGGTGGCACTACAAAGGACTCTAGTTCGGACCAACCCTTAGACAAGCACTGGCCCGGGGGGGGGGGTTAAAAATAAAGATGACCCTCGGGATGCGCGACTCCCAAGAAAAAAAGGCTAGGTGGAAAATGGTAAAACCAAGGTTGGGCCTTGATGGAGGAGTTTTATTCAAGGCGAACTTTCAAGGGGTTCCCATTATAACCCAACCGCGTAAGGAACGCAAAATCCGGGAACATAACACCGATATGACGGAAACTAGGGCGGCAAGAGTGGAACAAAACACCAGGCATAAGGCCGAGCCTTCTGCCCTTTACCAAGTATATAGATGCATTAATTTAAATAAGAGATATTGCGATATCCCAACAAGTAAACATGTTCCAACAAGGAACAAAACTTCGATCTTCACCTGCAACTAACAACGCTATAAGAGGGGCTGAGCAAAGCGGTAACATAGCCAAACAACGGTTTGCTAGGACAAGGTGGGTTAGAGGCTTGGTTCAACAATATGGGAGGCAAGACAAGCAAGTGGTAGGTATCGCAGCATAGGCATAGCAAAAGAGCGAGCAACTAGCAAGCAAAGATAGAAGTGATTTCGAGGGTATGGTCATCTTGCCTGAAATCCCGCAAGGAAGAAGAACGATTCCATGAAGAAGACAAACGGACGTAGTCGAACGGGTCCTCATAAACACGTCATTAACAGAACCAACCCGAAGAAGCAACACCGGAAAGAAGCACACAACATATTAAACAACTAACAAATCAACATGGCATGATGCACAATCAAGTATGATGCATGTCTGGTTTTAAAGAGGCATGGCATGGCAAAGTGCACAAGCAATTCTACAAATTAAGTGGAGCACATTATGCAACGGAGTTGCATATTGAAGAAAACACCACATGACTTATTTAGTTCTCTCTCGTTTATGTACCCAACAAGATTAAATGTTGTTAGCATGGCAAGAGGTGACACATGATGAAACTATCTAATCTAGGCAAGTTTAAATGAGGCCGGAACAAGAAAACAGCAAGTCCGGAAACTCCTCATATGCATATATTAGGTTAGGTACTGTTCTGCCCTAAACAAATTTTAGAGTTATTAAACATGCAAAGTAAAGCCACCATGTTAAACTAGGCATTTTTCTACCCCATTTACATATATAATTTATTTAATTTGGAGCTACGGTTAATTAGTTATGAAATAAAGCATTTTAGCAAGCTATTTAAGCAAATTTAAAGAAACAGCATTTAAACATGTTAAACATGGATGAGAGTGACATATAATGAAACTAGATGAATTTCTAAGCATGTTTCATATATGACATATTTTATTTGGATGCATGGTTCAAAATTTATTAGCAGTTTAAAATAGGGGCAAAATCTGTAAATATGCAATGCTATGAGAAATTAACAAATCGTTGACAAGAGAAAAAAATGAACAGGCCGAATCTGGCAGCCCAGCAGCACACAGGGGTAGGTGGGCGGCTGCTCACCACTGGACCAAGCCCTAGTGGGTGGAGAGGGAGAGGCTGGCAGGGGCGCGCTGGGTCGGCCCGCTTGGCTCGATGGAAAGAGTCAACGCGGCTTGGCTCGCTCGTGTTCTGATTGAAGAAGCAGAGGAACGCAGCAGTTCGGCACGGCGGGACATGGCAGCAGGGCGACGACGGTACTTGGGAGCGACGCGGGGCGAAGCGAGCAAGGAGGCAGGGGCTTGCCGGCGACGCGAGAAGCGGCTGGTCTCCGACGCGGTGCAGCAGCGGCAGAGCAGATCTTGCTAGAGAAGAGGTCGCGGATGGCGGAGCTACCCCCTGAAGAAAACTGGTGGCGCGGCGGTTTCAGAGAGGAAGATACTTGGGAGAAGAAAAGGGAGACGGGGAGACGGAAGGAAGATGAGGCACGGGGGAGCCCGGACCTGTTGCTGGTACGGTAGCTCGCCGACGAGGGCTCGAGGCGCGACGGTGTTGGTCACAGGCAGAGGCACCAAATGGAGTTGCGGCTTCATCAGGACTTCGCGGCGCCGGCGGCAGGGACTTGAGGCGACGACGGCGGTGGTGCTACGAGCCACCGGATTCGGTGGGGAGCAAGTCGGCAGAGGAGGCAGCTGCGCTTGACGCTCGAGACGAACAGAAGGGGACGGGGTCGGCGTGGCGATGAGGACTTGGTGCGAATCCATGGTAGCGCTAGACGCGGGTGACAGGGCGCAGGAGGTCCAGGAACAAACTGAGTAGACGAGGGTGCCATGGCGTTCGGCGATTGCGTTCGATTCCTGCGATAAGAAGCAGAGGAGGGGATTTGAGAGCTCCGGGAGAGAGAGAGATGAGCAGAGGAGTGAGATGCAGGAGAGGGGGCGCGGGACTGGCCTGGTGTTCATCCAGTGTGGAAACGGCCCCGAGCGATGGATCAAGGGAGGGTGCGCGGCGACGATGAGGTTCGGGACGGGGATGCCGGCGTAGACAGGAGCGCTCGGGCGCTGCTGCTAATTGGGTGGCACTGAAAACAAGGGAAGATGGCGGCGTTGGTTTGGGCAGGTGGGATCCCGATGTGGATTCGGTGGAGTGGCGGCGGTGACGAGTGGATGGGACAAGATCCCTAGGTTTTAGAGTTTGGGTCTAAAGATGGACTAGGATGTACATATATATAGGAAAAGAGAGGAGTTGGATCATCCGATCAAAATACGACGGTCGAGAATAGATAGGCTAGGAAAATCCAAATAAGAAACGGAGATGTTTCATAGATGTTTGGGGTTGATCCGGATCCAATGGTGACGACTGCTCGGGTCGTGTCCGTGACAACTTCCAGACGCGCGCGAGGGGTTTGATGCATTGTGCAGAGAGGGTAGGCATGGGCCTAGGTGAACTATGGCGAGGCTGAAAGGATAGAAGAGAGAGAGAGGGCCCGGGCAGCAGTTTCCGGAGACCGAAAACGTCCGACGATAGACCGGCTATACTTCCGCTATAGTTTAACGGTTGGGCTATCAAACGAACACCGAATGCGATGAAACTTGATAGGCGGTCTATCTACACTATAATAAGACCACACGCCAAATTTCAACCCATTCCGAGAACATTTTCCGGCCACTTATAAAATACTATTTCGGACATGCCGCGGGCGCGTGCGAGTGTGTCTGGGCTCAGAACGGACAACGGACGGAACGAGGAGACTAGGACCCATGCAAGTTTCGAAAACATAATGATGCAATGCACACAATGACATGGTAAGATGCAACACGAAAGCAAATGACATGGCAACGACAGCGAATAACTGGAGGACACCTGGCGCAATGGTCTCGGGGTGTCACAACACTCCACCACTACGAGAGGATCTCGTCCCGAGATCTAGAATGGCACCGGAGGGAAAACGGAAGAGAAAGAGAAGAGGTAAAACTAAGTTGCTCCTTTGACTAATGATTGAAACCACGAACCTTGAGAGGTTGAACAAATTCAAGAAGGAAAGAGAAAAAATACAACGGAGATGAACAAAGTTGAAAACACTCCATTAGAAAAGAGGAACAAGGAACATCACAAGAACCTTGTATGTTGAAAGACATAAGAAAAGGGGTGCAATGGACAAGATGTGGATGCAAGCACCTTGGTTGACACGAGATGTAGAAGGAATGATAAAGATCAACTACGGCAACACTCCGGTTGGAAATTGAAGGTAAAGAATATGAGCTTGGCAAAATAAAGCACTTGGATGATTCTCCGGTTAGAAGGGGAATAATGAACACAACACTCTAGTTAAATGGATAAGGAAAAGAAAGAAGCATGATCTTGACAAAACAAAATGATGGGTTGAAAAGAGAAACATCACAATGGCTCTGGAACAAAAGAATAGAAGATAGATAATTGAAATAAAAGAATGGACAAGAAAATGCCATCTTATACCACAAAAGAGCTTGAAAAGGCATCTTTAGGATAAGGGTCGAACGGAGTTGTTGGAAAATCAACAACGAAAAGAGGATAAGATTTATATGGTCTTATGGAATACATCTCAAATTATGAGGTGACAACAAGCCACTTACGGGAAAAGAATTGGATTGGTATCAACAAGGAGACGAGAAAGTATTTCACCGGGAGGGTAAAGAAGAACTTGGGTATTTTATAAGCACCATAGATAGCAACAAACCTTAGGGAAGGCTTTAGGTGAAACATAACCCAAGATAACTCCAAAGAAGAGATTGATGGATTTAAAATATCTCATTCTTGATAGCTTGTGAATCACTGAGCACAACGGGAAATTATCACGAATGACATAACACCACCTCAAAGATAAGATATGACGAATTGGACTTCGTTATGCAAGATGAAGAATGCTTGAGCTCCTCTGAAAAGAATCTTGATGAACACTTCGAGAAGGAATTAAATCCTTGATGAACCATCATGTAGAGCCTCCATGAAGAACTCCGGTAATAAAAGAATGATCAAACGAAATGAAGGATGAAAAGAATAAGGTTGAAGCCTTGCAATGATAAGATAGATCTTCATGATGATGAAAGCTTGGAACTCCGAGAAAAAGAAAAGATGAACCAATTGAAACCGAGAATTTGATGAACCACCGGAATAATTGAATTTACTCGATGAAACAAGAATAAGAATTACATTATGCTTATCCTTCACCAATTTAAATTGATGACAAGCAACAGATTTGGCATACTACTTATTCTCGTAGAAAGGATTAAGATAGATATATCGTAAACTTGAGAAGGTCTTTGACGAATCCACCAGTAGGATTGAAAACAACAAATGAATTGATATGATAACAAGGTAGGAAGAATCTTGAACGAACCGCCTTAAGAACTGAAAAAGAATGAATAAAAGATAACGAATCACCGGGAAGAATTTGCAAATGAACAAAGATGCTCGAGAGAATCTAGATACATGAGAACCAAGGGCTCATGAACTGATTAGAGATCACTTGAACGAAGCATCGGTAAGATTTGGAGAACCATAGCTGAAAGCTGAGAATGAATAAATTCTGAGATGATGGGCTCCGGAGAAACAAACTGAAAAGAATCTTGAATTGCTCCGGATAGGTGAAAAAATTCTCACAATCCAAAAACAACTATGAGATGATGGCCGAGAATGGGGCAAGATTTGAGAGAAACTCTTCTTCGAAATTCAAATTCTGAGAATTACGACGGGACACACCATGAAGAATTGTTGAAGCACTTCGTAATGAAGAAGAATGGAAAATTTGAACCTACGATGAAAAGAATTTGAAAGATCTTGGAGAAAGGCACTTGACTGATGAAAATCATTCTTAGATCAAACTTCGAAAAGAATTTTTGAGGATAGCTCCGAGAGAATTAGAGGAGTCAGGTAAGATCCTGGGAAAAGACCTGTGGGTTAGGGCCCACTCAAAATAAAACACCGTTGAACGATTTACAAGAGAGAAAGCACCGGTTGAATTAAATGGCTTGAATAAGATAGAATTGCCGAAAGATCTTGAAAGAATGAGAATAAACTCCAACATCTTCTGAGGTATGTTCAGCACTCCGGAACAATAGAATAGCGAGCGGTGAAAGATTATGAGGTGCACCAGCATGAGAAGGTATTTGAAACGATGAAAAAGGATATGATCAACACCAAAGCTTGATTTGAATCCACTGGAGAAGAAAACGTGTGAAGAGTGAGGAACTTGAAGCTTCGTTGGCATCTTCCTGAGAATCAACGGATAAGAACATTGACGTAAAAGAATGGAGAGACTTCACAACATTAAAATGATACTTGAATAAGAAATCTGGTTCCTTGGAGAAAAGGGTGGGAGGGAGGGAAAACAAAGGCAACTTGGAGACGGATGAAACAAACACCGTTCAGAAGAAACTGATACTTGATCTTGTGGATGTTGAAATGATCGGCTTCACTTGAAGAGAAAACACACCGGCTGAAAAAGAATTAACATGACAATCTCGATTGTCATGAAGGATTTGCATTCACATAGAAATGTGAGAACACCACTTAGGAAAGATATGGAATCAACATTTGACATTGAAGCAACTCGAATACCACAACTCAAAACAAAACAAAGGATTGGCTTGCAGAATAAGCCGGAACAAACATATGATAGAGATTTCGCCCGAAGTTTTTGTGGTGGGGCCTACACGGGCTCGATCGTACAGCCCCATCATGTACAAGCCAGTGCACATGACATACGAAGCGTCCCCGAGTCGGCATAGCCAAGGACTCTTTAAGACACAACGAGACCACTATAAAACCAACTGTGAATAGCCGGACCACTAGACGTCGAACCCCAATTTCATATCATACATCTGTCGGAAAGATATCCTAAGACCTACTTGAATTCCCACTTATAAACTCCTAAAATTTTCAGGTTATGCAATCAGGTGTTGGGGATATAGGGGAAGCATAATATCTCACCCAAATCTAGCAAATCCTACATCCAGCTGTATCCATCCTTCAACACATAACCAAGAAACCTTCGGAAATCGTCTACCTCAACCTTTGAAAAGCATCAGTTATACGAGTTATGGCAATACTCCCGAACTCCCGCCCCAGAACTGGGTGGCGTCGAGGTTATCTCACCAACAACTGCATAAAAGAGATTTTCGATGTCGGCGAAACTAAACTCAGGTATTCCAGAACTGCAACGATAAAATTGTGATGACAACACCTCGGAGCTCAACTCCCCGGGACACTGCCACAACCCCTAAATGATAGGAGGCACCAAGAACAATGTTCTCGTCACAAATCGATCGGAACGATTCCAAGATACCCGCGTGATCCTAAATTTTTTTAGTGAAATTTGAGAAGAGAAGAGTCAAAACTCTACCTCAGGATGCCTTACCAGAGCGATGAAGGGACTGGGGAGTAAAAAGAATTCCTAAACTCTCCGATATATATAATCCTAAATGACTCAAAACATTTTTCTAGACTCAACAATGCCAGCTATTCGATCAAGCAGGGGGCTCCTAAGGTCGGGGAAAGCTCTGATTACCAACTTGTAACACCCTCGATGCGGCTATATCTCCCACGTGTCGAAGCACGACTTAGAGGCATAACCGCATTGAAAGCAATGTCGCAAGTGAGGTAATCTTCGCAAACAACCCATGTAATACAATAAGGGAAAAGATACATAGTTGGCTTACAATCGCCACTTCACACAAAAACATGAATAAAGCATTACATCATCCAAATACAATCAGGGCCCGACTATGGAGCCAAAATAAAAAAGACTACCCCAAATGCTACAAGGTCCCCGATCGACCCCAACTGGGCTCCACTACTGATCAACTAGAACGAAACAACACAAAGGACAAGATCTTCATCGAGCTCCTCCGTGAGCTTGGTTGCGTCATCTGCACGGTTCAATGGCAGCTACAAGCTGGTTTTGGAAGTATCTGTGAGTCACGGGGACTCAGCAATCTCACACCCTTGTGATCAAGACTATTTAAGCTTATAGGTAAGGCAAAGGTATGATGTGGAGCTGCAGCAAGCGACTAACATATATGGTGACTAACTTACGCAAATGAGAGCGAGAAGAGAAGGCAAGGCACGGTCGATAAAACTATGATCAAGAAGTGATCCTAGAACAACCTACGTCAAACATAACTCCAACACCATGTTCACTTCCCGGAATCCGCCGAGAAGAGACCATCACGGTTACACACGCGGTTGGTGCATTTTAATTAAGATCAACTTCAGGTTTTCTACAACCGAACATTAACAAATTCTCATCTGCCCATAACCGTGGGCACGGCTTTCGAAAGATCATATCCCTGGAGGGGTGTCCCAACTTAGCCCATCACAAGCTCTCAGGGTCAAAGAAGGATATTCCTTCTAGCGGGAAGACCCGATCAGGCTCAGAATCCCGGTTACAAGACATTTCGACAGGTAAAACAAGACCAGCAAGACCACCCGATGCACCGACATCCTGATAGGAGCTGCACATATCTCGTTCTCAGGGCAACACCGGATGAGCGCTCCGTACAACTAAAACCAGCCCTCAAGTTTCCCCGAGGTGGCGCTGCAAAGGACTCTAGTTCGGACCAACACTTAGACAAGCACTGGCCCGGGGGGGTCAAAAATAAAGATGACCCTCGGGATGCGCGACTCCCAAGGGAAAAATACTATGTGGCGAATGGTAAAACCAAGGTTGGGCCTTGCTGGAGGAGTTTTATTCAATGAGAACTGTAAAGGGGTTCCCATTATAACCCAACCGCGTAAGGAATGCAAAATCCGGGAACATAACACCGATATGACGGAAACTAGGGCGGCAAGAGTGGAACAAAACACCAGGCATAAGGCCGAGCCTTCCGCCCTTTACCAAGTATATAGATGCATTAATTTAAATAAGAGATTTTGTGATATCCCAACAAGTAAACATGTTCCAACAAGGAACAACATCTCCATGTTCCAACAAGGAACAAAACTTCAATCTTCACCTGCAACTAACAACGCTATAAGAGGGGCTGAGCAAAGCGGTAACATAGCCAAACAACGGTTTGCTAGGACAAGATGGGTTAGAGGCTTGGTTCAACAATATGGGAGGCATGACAAGCAAGTGGTAGGTATCGCAGCATAGGCATAGCAAAAGAGCGAGCAACTAGCAAGCAAAGATAGAAGTGATTTCGAGGGTATGGTCATCTTGCCTGAAATCCCGCAAGGAAGAAGAACGAGTCCATGAAGAAGACAAACGGACGTAGTCGAATGGGTCCTCATAAACGCGAAGTTAACGGAACCAACCCAAAGAAGCAACACCGGAAAGAAGCACACAACATAGTAAACAACCAACACATCAACATGGCATGATGCACAATCAAGTATGATGCATGTCCGGTTTTAAAGAGGCATGGCATGGCAAAGTGCACAAGCAATTCTACAAATTAAGTGGAGCACATTATCCAACGGAGTTGCATATTGAAGAAAACACCACATGACTTATTAGTTTCTCTCTTGTTTATGTACCCAACAAGATTAAATGTTGTTAGCATGGCAAGAGGTGACACATGATGAAACTATCTAATCTAGGCTAGTTTAAATGAGGCCGGAACAACAAAACAGCAAGTCCGGAAACTCCTCATATGCATATATTAGGTTAGGTACTGTTCTGCCCTAAACATAACTTTAGAGTTATTAAACATGCAAAGTAAAGCCACCATGTTAAACTAGGCATTTTTCTACCCCATTTATATATAATTTATTTAATTCGGAGCTACGGTTAATTAGTTATGAAATAAAGCATTTTAGCAAGGTATTTAAGAAAATTTAAAGAAACAACATTTAAACATGTTAAACATGGATGAGAGTGACATATTATGAAACTAGATGAATTTCTAAGCATGTTTCATATATGACATATTTTATTTGGATGCATGGTTCAAAAGTTATTAGCAATTTAAAATAGGCGAAAAATCTGTAAATATGCAATGCTATGAGAAATTAACAAATCGTTGACAAGAGAAAAAAACGAACAGGCCGAATCTGGCAGCCCAGCAGCGCACAGGGGTAGGTGGGCGGCTGCTCACCACTGGGCCAAGCCCTAGTGGGTGAAGAGGGAGAGGCCGGCAGGGGCGCGCTGGGTCGGCCCGCTTGGCTTGCTCGTGTTCTGACTGAAGAAGCAGAGGAACGCATCAGTTTGGCGCGGCGGGACATGGTAGCAGGGCAGCAACGGTACTTGGGAGCGATGCCGGGCAAAGCGAGCAAGGAGGCAGGGGCTTGCCGGCGGCGCGAGAAGCGGCTGGTCTCTGACGCGGTGCAGCAGCGGCGGGGCAGATCTTGCCGGAGAAGAGGTCGCGGATGGCGGAGCTACTCCTTGAAGAAAACTGGTGGCGCGGTGGTTTCAGAGAGGAAGATACTTGGGAGAAGAAAAGGGAGACGGGGAGACGGAAGGAAGATGAGGCATGGGGGAGCCCGGACCTTCTGCTGGTACTGTAGCTCGCCGACGAGGGCTCGAGGCGCGACGGCGTTGGTCACAGGCAGAGGCACCAAATGGAGCTGTGGCTTCATCAGGACTTCGCGGCGCCGGCGGCAGGGACTTGAGGTGACGGCAGCGGTGGTGCTACAAGCCACCGGATTCGGCGGGGAGCAAGTCGGCAGAGGAGGCAGTTGTGCTTGACGCTCGAGACGAAGAGAAGGGGACGGGGTCGGCCTGGCGATGAGGACTTGGTGCGAATCCATGGTGGCGCTAGACGCAGGTGACGGGGCGCAGGAGGTCCAGGAACAAAGTGAGTAGGCGAGGGCGGGATTTGCGTTCGATTCCTGCGATAAGAAGCAGAGGAGGGGATTTGAGAACTCCGGGAGAGAGAGAGAGATGAACAGAGGAGTGAGATGCAGTAGAGGGGGCACGGGACTGGCCTGGTGTTTATCCAGTGTGGAAACGGCCCCAGGCGATGGATCAAGGGAGGGTGCGCGGCAACGATGAGGTTCGGGATGGGGATGCCGGCGTAGAGAGGAGCGCTCGGGCGCTGCTGCTTATTGGGTGGCGCTGAAAACAAGGGAAGATGGCGGCGGTGGTTTGGGCAGGTGGGATCCCGATGTGGATTCGGTGGAGTGGCGGCGGCGACGAGTGGATGGGACAAGATCCCTAGGTTTTAGGGGTTGGGTCTAAAGATGGACTAGGGTGTACATATATATAGGAAAAGAGAGGAGTTGGATCATCCGATCAAAATCCAACGGTCGAGAATAGATAGGCTAGGAAAATCCAAATAAGAAACAGAGTTGTTTCGTAGATGTTTCGGGTTGATCTGGATCCAATGGTGACGACTGCTCGGGTCGGGTCCGGGACAACTTTCGGACGCGCGCGAGGGGTTCGATGCACTGTGCAGAGAGGGTAGGCATGGGCCTAGGTGAACTGTGGCGAGGCTGAGAGGAGAGAAGAGAGAGAGAGAGGGCCCGGCAGCAGTTTCCGGAGACCGAAAACGTCCGACGATAGACCGGCTATACTGCCGATATAGTTTAACGGTTCGGCTATCAAACGAACTCCGAGTGCGATGAAACTTGACAGGCGGTCTATCTACACTATAATAAGACCACACGCCAACTTTCAACCCACTCTGAGAACATTTTCCGGCCACTTATAAAATACTATTTCGGACATGCCGCGGGCGCGTGCGAGTGTGTCTGGGCTCAGAACGGACAACGGACGGAACGAGGAGACCAGGACCCATGCAAGTTTCGAAAACATGATGATGCAATGCACACGATGACATGGTAAGATGCAACACGAAAGCAAATGACATGGCAACGACAGCGAATAACTGGAGGACACCTGGCGCAATTGTCTCGGGGCGTCACAGTTCATGAAGTGTCCAATCATTTTCATTACTCAACATATTATTCAATAGCAATTCAGCTTGATCAACAATTCTTTCCCTGAAAACACAACCAACACAACAATCCAGGTGGTCTCTAGAAGCATCGGTTAGTCCATTATAAAAGATATCAAGTATTTCATTTTTCGTGAGAGGATGATCAGGCAAAGCATTAAATAATCGGAGAAGCCTCCCCCAAGATTGTGGGAGACTCTCTTCTTCAATTTGCACAAAATTATATATTTCCCTTAACGTAGCTTGTTTCTTATGAGCGGGGAAATATTTAACAGGGAAGTAATAAATCATATCCTGGGGACTACGCACACGACCAGGATCAAGAGAATTAAACCATCTTTTAGCATCACCCTGTAATGAGAACAGAAATAACTTAAGGATATAGTAGTAACGAATTTTTTCCTCATTAGTGTACAGGGTGGCTATATCATTTAATTTAGTAAGATGTGCCACAATAGTTCGAGATTCATAGCCATAAAAAGGATTAGATTCAACCAAAGTAATTAACTCAGGATCGATAGAGAAATCATAATCCTTATCAGAAATACAGATAGGTGAAGTAGCAAAAGCAGGGTCATATTTCAATCTAGCATTCAAAGATTTTTCTTTCATCTTAGCTAACAGTTTCTTAAGATCATATCTATCATTGCAAGCTAAAAGGTCTCTAGCAGTTTCTTCATCCATAACATAACCCTCAGGCACAATAGGAAATTCATATCTAGGGGGAGAATCTTCATCATCACTTTCATCAATATTATCAATTTTAATAATTTCATTCTCTCTAACCCTAGCAAGTTGTTCATCAAGAGATTCACCTAATGGCACGGTATTATCAAGAATAGAAGTAGTTTCATCATAAGCATCATGCATAGCAGAAGTGGCATCATCAATAAGATGCAGCATATCAGAATGAATAGCAGGTGTAGGTGTCGCAAATTTACTCATAACATAAGGTGAATCAAGTGCAGATCTAGATGGCAGTTCCTTACCTCCCCTCGTAGTTGAGGGAAAAATCTTGGTTCTTTCATCTTTCAAGTTCTTCATTGTGATCAACAGATATAAATCCCAAGTAACGCAAAGAATAGAGCTATGCTCCTCGGCAATGGTGCCAGAAAATAGTCTTGATAACCCACAAGTATTGGGGATTGCAACAATTTTCGAGAGTAGAGTATTCAACCCAAATTTATTGATTCGACACAAGGGGATCCAATGAATATTATCAAGTATTAACAGTTGAGTTGTCAATTCAACCGCACCTAAAAGACTTAATATCTGCAACAAAGTATTTAGTAGCAAAGTAATATGGAAGTAACTATAACGGCGGCAAAAGTAACAGTATTGGTTTTCTAGTGATTGTAACAGTGGCAACGGAAAAGTAACTAAGCAAAGATCAATATGTGAAAAGCTCGTAGGCAATGGATCAACGATGGATAATTATGTCGGATGCGATTCCTCATGCAACATTTATAACATAGGGTGACACAAAACTAGCTCCAGTTCATCAACGTAATGTACGCATGTATTCTGAATATAGTCATACGTGCTTATGGAAAGGAACTTGCATGACATCTTTTGCCCTACCATCCCGTGGCAGCGGGGTCCTATTGGAAACTAAGGGATATTAAGGCCTCCTTTTAATAGAGTACCGGACCAAAGCATTAACACTTAGTGAATACATGAACTCCTCAAACTATGGTCATCACCGGGAGTGGTCCCGATTATTGTCACTTTGGGATTACCGGATCATAACACGTAGTAGGTTACTATTGACATGCAAGGTAGGATCAAGAACTCACATATATTCATGAAAAAATAATAGGTTCAGATATGAAATCATGGCACTCAGGCCCTAGTGATAAGCATTAAGCATAGCAAAGTCATAGAAACATCAATCTCGGAACATAATGGATACTAGGGATCAAACCCTAATAAAACTAACGCGATTACATGATAAATCTCATCCAACCCATCACCGTCCAGCAAGCCTACGATGGAATTACGCACGCATGGTGGTGAGCATCATGAAATAGGTGATGGAGGAAGGTTGATGATGACGATGGCGACGGATTCCCCTTTCCAGAGCCCCGAACGGACTCCCGATCAGCCCTCCCGAGAGAGATTAGGGCTTGGCGGTGGCTCCGTATCGTAAAACGCGATGAATCCTTCTCTTTGATTTTTTCTCTCCCGAACGTGAATATATAGAGTTGGAGTTGAGGTCAGTGGAGCCTCAGGGGAGCCACGAGACAGGGGGCGCGCCTCCACCCTCGTGGACAGGGTGTGGGTCCCCTGGTGTTGATTCTTTTGCCAATATTATTTATAAATTCCAAAAATATTCTGCGTGTAGTTTCAGGTCATTCCGAGAACTTTTATTTCTGCACAAAAATAACACCATGGCAATTCTGCTGAAAACAGCGTCAGTCCAGGTTAGTTCCATTCAAATCATGCAAGTTATAGTCCAAAACAAGGTCAAAAGTGTTTGGAAAAGTAGATACGATGGAGACGTATATGCCATCACCCACTCCACCGCCGCGGCCCGAAGGCAGGAGGTGGACGTCGTGTCCGCCACCCCACCGCCGGCCACCATGGCCATCACCCACTCCGCCACCGCGGCCCAAAGGTAGGAGCTGGTGGTCGCAACTGCCACCCCATCGTCGGCCACCGTGGCCGCCAACCCACCGTCGACCGCCTGGATCATCACCCGCTCCGCCACCGCCGCCCGAACGCGGGAGATGGAGGTGGAGGCCCGCACGTGCGTCAGCGACCTTGCACGGTACACCAAGTTCCTGCAGGAGGAGGTGGAGCACCTCATCGAGCATGCAAAGAGCCTTACCACCGCCGTGGCCGCTGTAACATCCCAAATTTTCAATTTAGCATGTTATACATAGGTCATTCATGCATATCATATTTTATTGCATTTTTTCTTTATGGTCCTCGAAATTCCATGCAAATAAAGGACCTACAGAGAGAGTTGGGAATTTCGTTATTTTCATATTTGAGTTTTCTCAAATTTTGAAAAGAGGATCATTTGGTTTTGATTATTTTTCCCCTCCGAAAATATTTCATATTAAAATATATGAGAGGAGATAATATGACTTCTCCAAAATAACTGAAATATTAGAGGAAAAATATTAAAATCAAATAAGTTATTTTGTATGGGTTTTATCGCAATTTTATTTGAATTAGGAAAAATGCGTTTTTCAAAATTGCATTAGAGGTCTAAATAAATGTTCACTTTGTCCGCAATATTATTAGAGTACCGCGAAAATTTATTTCAGGATTTTTAGAGTCCGTTTAGTATTTCCTTTATTTGTTTTTCTATGGCAGGATTTATTTTTAAAAAAAGGGTAACCGACTTACCGGGCCATGTCCGACCTGGACACTTGACCCAGCCTGCCTTATAAGCCGCGCCCCCGCGACCTCGAGGCCAGCCCAAGCCGCGCCCCTGCCCTAACCGCGATCCTCCGCGCCGCCGCTGCTGCACCATGCCACCGCCGCCGCATCGCTGGGCTGCCGCACGTCGCCATTCCGCCGCCGCCGCACGCCGCCGACCTCGCCGAGGTAGCCACCGCCAACGGTTTTCACAAGAAAACCGTTCGGTTTTTTTTGAAACCCTAGTTCGTTTTTTAGATCGGTTTCTTTTCGGTTTTTCTCTATTTAGTTAAATCGTGAACGTTCGTCTGTACGTTCATTTTTATGAACGTTGTTCATCTGTTAGTCGCAGACAACGAACGCTCGTTCGTTAGCCTGTTCGTCAGTTTTCTTTTCCTAGGGTTTTTCCGCGATTATTTTCGGTCGTGATTTCTGCCCTAATCTTTGTTCTAGTATATCTTTTCGCTCGTTTATCCGAATCAGGTGAAACAAGCACCTAGATCATCGTCTTGAAGCCCTCTTTCCGTTTAACCAACTTGAATAGGATTTTGGTACTGTAAAATTTGACTTTAGTCCAAATTAGTAATCGAATCTTGTTTCTTTCATAGTTTGAGTTTCGTTGCTCCGTTTGATTTGATTCTTTTTGCAAACCGGAGTTCTTCAGTTGAACTTTCTGGTTGGATCTTCTTATTTGAGTTTTCCCAGTGCATATTTGCTTGATTGCTTATGTATGCTATTTTTTGTTTGCGATAGAACACCCGAAGTGCGAAGCGTGCTACTACGAGTCTCTAGGTTTTGCGGATCATCACCAAGGCAAGTAACACTTTGAGCATACCCCTTTATCACCCAGTTTTTATGCATTAGTTTCAACCCTCACACATTGCATGAGTAGGATCTTTGAACATGTGGGTATGGGATGTAGATGACGAGGTAGAACCTATTACCTGTTTTATTATCAAACCCATGGGAGTTACTACTACGTTATGCTTATATTGTTATGCTATGCTCCTAGACATGGTTTGGGTTTGAGTGTATCCATCACAGATGTGATTTGTTAATTAATGGTTCAACTCAAGGTGGCAACTTTAATACACATCTGGGTGGATTGCTTGTGGGCACCTGGAGAATCCAGTGTTGTCCAAGGATATCCCGGAGTACCCGTGTGATCATCCTACAGTCCTCCACCCAGGCTCAAAGGGATCATAAGATTATTCATGCTAGAAACTTCCATGTGCAGCCACAAGCCATTATGGGCTCTAGCATGGTTGAGTATGTTGTGTGACCTCTTTCAGTGGTGGGCTAGAAGATGTAGGAGAAAGTAGGTGTAACTGTCCGCCTAGAGTAAAGAGTTAATGCTTCTGAAAGACTGTGCCTCGGTCATCCGTTTCTCAAACACCCCGTAGTGAGAGAAATCCAATGGAGGAGATCGTGTCTTGTGGGGAAAACTGCGCAAACCTCTGCAGAGTGTATAAACTAATCATGGTTAGCCGTGTCCCCAGTTATGGACATCTTGAGTATCTGGTACTTGAATTATTGATTTGATCTCATCACTCTAAACTAATTTGTTGGGATGTTAATGACTACTTTAATTGGGATTGAGTTGGAGGAACCGTCTCAGTGATGTTTCAACTACCATGATAGTTAAAATAAAATATATTCCTTTGTTGTAGGGAAAAATTGGCTTTTCGCAAAAACAATATAACCATAGAGCCTCCACCAGCCATATATGCATGTAGTGACAGCACTTATCTGTTCATTATTCTCTTGTGTTACTTTGCCAGCATATTCCATGTGCTGACCCATTTTCGGGCTGCAACATATCATGTTGCAGACATTTCAGATGATGAGTAAGATGTCGTAGGTCGTATGTCATGCACTCAGCTATGCCGTTGGATTTGATGGACTCACTTTATTTTCCAAGTCTTCTGTTGTTATCGTAATTAGATGGCCTTAAGCCATAATTAATGTAATAAGCTCTCTTTTGAGACATTCGATGTAAAAAGTGTGTGATTGCTACTCTGTTATAAATCCTTCGAAGTACTGTGTGTGTCAGCATTACCGATCCAGGGATGACACTGAAGCATAGAGACTTGACCGTCTGAGGTCGGGTCGCTACAAGATGGTATCAGAGCACACATTGAATGTAGGACACGACCATTACAATGAGCCATAGATCACTCTTCTCTATTCATTTCTAACTCCTCTCCATTTTCTACTCTTTAGGATGGCAGACTCAAGGAATAAGTTTACACAGCCGGATGAAGAAACCCCGTTTGGACGACACCTGAAGGAAGTCACTAAGTACCTGAACTTCAGAATAACAAGCTTCACTGGGACCTAAACCACCACTTTACCAGAAGAGGTGCGTTGGTTGATTCGAGTTGAAGTTCCAGGAAGGACGTTCATGCCTGTCACTAAACCCATAGAGTTTTCCTTTTGACGCACCAACCTGTAGTCTAGGTAAGAGCATGGCAGACCACATCGCTATGGGACGCATCGGCGAAGTTTACCACACGGAGCTTAAGGACACTATCTACCGGATATGTGGGTGCCGAGATGAGCAATGGGACATGATCAGCACCAGGAAGGACAGGTCCATTGCAGCATTCATCCAAGAGTTAAACCATCACATACATCACTAGGAGAACCAGATGTGCACAAGAATGATAGATTTGAGGAAGGCGATGACCAGGATCACGGAGCTAGAAGAGGAGCTTAAGTCTACACGTGATGGATATGAGGAGGAAATGATGATACTTGTGGAGAAGAATGATGACATGACAAGGAAGCTACGAGTTTTCATGGGAGACCCCTCGCTAGGAGGAGAAGACGACGAACCTAAGGAGATTCGTTTTTAAGACTACATCCTCGTCGACGACACTGACTCTGACCCCGATAGTAGTGATGATGACTATGAAGACGAAGCTGGAACGGATATCATGGAGTCTTCCATCGATCAAAATTTCTAGTAGACCACCATATGATTAGTAGTATTTCCCCATGTAAATATTAGTAGTCCAAGCACTATAATGATAGTTAGATCGATTGTACGCCCTTGCTTGATTGATTGAGTGATATGATATGATTGTGTTTCTCTCATGTGCATATGGGTAGTGCTTTCTCATTAGACCACATTCTATTCTAATCTCTCCCCTCTAAACCCATCAGATGCCTCCGAGATGTGACCCCGGATTTGTTTTCCCACCGGAGCTCACTTAGTTGATCCAACAGCAGAATACACTGATGTAGTTGCTAGTTCAGAATCAGGGCAACAACAGCAAAAACAGTAACAACAACCCTCCGCCACCACCACCAGTTGACAACTTAGCCCGTTTTCTGAGGTTACAGCCAGAGGTGTTTTCTAGTAGCACCGAGCCCATAGTTGCTGATGACTGGCTACGTAGGATTGGAAGGGAGTTAACCACTACCGATTGCATAGATGCAGAGAAGGTGCATTTTGCCACACACCAATTAGATAGATCCGTAGCCGCATGGTGGGAGAAGTACACAGCCACCTTTCCCATAGCCAATATCACTTGGGAGCAGTTTCAGCAAGCTTTCCGCATAGCCCATGTCTCAACTGGAGCTATGAACATGAAGAAGCGTGAGTTTGGCAACTTACGCTAGGGGAATCTTACTGTAGGTCAGTACATAGAGGAGTTTAGTAAGTTATCTCTCTATGCTCCAGATGATGTCGCCACCGATGCCGCGAAGCAGGAGAAGTATATGGAAGGGCCGAATGATGAGATGAGCATGCAGTTGATGGTGGCAACATTCAACAACTACCAGGAGTTGGTAGATATGGCTCTTATGATTGAAGGGAAGCAACAGCAGATTGAGAGCCGCAAGAGGAAGTATGGACAAGGGAGGTACAATTCAGGAGCTCAACAGAAACCCCATCTCACCCAGAACACGGGAGGATTTACCCATAGCCATGGAGGCCATAACCATAATGGAGGAATTCCGCATAACCACCACGGACCTAGGAATGGAAATCGGAATGGAGCGGGCAGCAATCAGAACCGCTCTAACCCAGCAATGCCCGCCAAGAAGGACCTAAGTCACATTACTTGTTTCAAGTGTGGGAAGATTGGACACTACGCCTTCGAGTGTTCTGAAGCGAAGAAAAGGAATGGCAATGGAAACTCTGGGAAGAAGCCCAACCCATTCAACAAGGGACAAGTGAACCACGTGAACGTGGAGGAGGTCGAAGAACAGCCTGATGCAGTTATCGGTAAGTTTCTGGTCAAGTCATTTACCGCAATAGTTCTTTTTGACATTGGTGCATCCCATTCATACATTTCAAGGGGATTCATGGAAAATATAAGTAGCCCAACAAGGTACTTAGGACACCCATGTTAGTAAGCTCACCAGGAGCGGAGTGTATGGCTAGTCAGGGATTTTTTCAGATGCCATTGACCATAGGTAGGCTTGTTTTCCCCTCAGACTTGATAATTTTGGAATCCCAAGGATTGGATGTGATACTCGGTATGGATTGGCTATCGATGTATGGAGGAAACATCAATTGCGCCAGTAAGTCAATTTTACTCACCACCCCGGAGGGAAAAAGGATCAAGTATGTATCCCTGCATACTCCTAAGAGTACTCATGTAAATTCTCTCACGAGAGTTGTTCAAGAAGAAGTGCATGTAGTGAAGGATTACCCGGATGTATTTCCATAGGAATTACCAGGCATGCCCCCGGATCGATACATTGAGTTTTTGATAGAGTTATTGCCAGGCACCGGACCAATATCTAAGAGACCATACCAGATGCCCACAAATGATCTGGAGGAGATTAAGAATTAGATCAAGGAGTTATTGGAGAAAGGTTATATTTGGCGAAGTTCATCAGCATGGGGAGCCCCAGTTCTCTTGGTTGAGAAGAAGGATAAGTCTCTGACAATGGTTGTTGATTATCGGGCATTGAATGAAGTAACAATCAAGAACAAGTACCCACTGCCGATGATCAATGATCTGTTTAACCAGCTGCAAGGAGCTAAAGTGTTTTCGAAGATCGACCTATGATCAGGACACCACCAGCTAAAGATTCGAGAAAAGGATATACCTAAGACAGCTTTCACCAGAAGGTATGGGCTATGTGAGTATACGGTTATGTCATTTGGATTGACTAACGCCCCTGCCTATTTCATGAGTATGATGAATAAGGTGTTCATGGAAATCTTGGATAAGTTTGTTGTGGTGTTCATTGATGATATCTTGGTATACTCAAAGGATGAAGAGGAACACAAGGAGCATTTGTGTTTGGGTCTTGAGAAGCTCAGGGAACATCAGTTATATGCAAAGTTTAGCAAAAGCGAGTTTTGGTTGAAGGAATATGGATTTCTTGGACGTGTTATATCAGGAGAAGGTATAGCAGTGGACCCTACCAAGGTTAAATCAGTCACTGAGTGGTTGGCACCCACCTCAGTTGGAGAGATTCGTAGTTTTCTTGGACTCGCGAGATACTATCGGAGATTCATTGAGAATTTTTCCAAGATTGTGAAGCCCATGATGGCGTTGCTAAAGAAGGACACCAAGTTGCATTGGACGGAAGAATGTGAAGCAAGTTTCCAGGAGTTGAAGAAACCTTTGACTACAGCCCCAGTGCTAATTCTGCCAGATATACGCAAGGATTTCCAAGTGTATTGTGACGCCTCTTGCTTAGGACTTGGAGGAGTACTTATGCAAGACGAAAGAGTTGTTTCATATGCCTCAAGACATCTTTGACCGCATGAGTTGAATTATGCCACACATGATTTGGAGTTAGTAGCGATAGTGCATGCACTCAAGACCTGGAGACATTTTCTTATTGGGAACCATTGTGATGTGTACACGGATCATAAGAGTTAGAAGTACATTTTCACACAAAAGGAGTTGAACCTCAGGCAAAGGAGATGGTTTGATCTTATAAAGGATTATGATATGAAATTGCATAATCATCCAGGAAAGGCCAATGTTGTAGCAGACACTTTGAGCCGGAAGAGTTATGCCATTACCTTAGTAATAGGAGGTTTGCCAAGGGAGTTAGCAGAAGATCTCACGGAGCTTCGTTTAGAGATTGTTCCTAGAGGTTTTGTTACAACCATGGAAGTTCAGTCGACATTGTTGGGAAAGATTCGAGAAGCTCATAAGGATGACAAAGAAATTGCCGAGATAAAGGAGAAGATGGCTGAAGGAAAAGCCAAAGGTTTTCGTGAGGATGAGCACGACACCCTGTGGTTTGAGGATCGTATATTCGTGCCCAACAATGCCGAGATCAGGATGTTGATATTACAGGAAGCTCACGACTCGCCATACTCGATACACCCCGGAAACACCAAGATGTATTTGGATTTGAAGGAGCATTTCTAGTGGACTGGAATGAAGAAGGATATTGCCGAGTATGTAGCTGTATGTGATGTATGTTAGAGAGTGAAGGCAGAACATCAGAAGCCAGTAGGATTACTGCAGCCTATGCCAATACCCGAATGGAAGTGGGATAAGCTTGGCATGGATTTTATCACCGGATTACCCAAGACATAATCGGGATATGATTCTATCTAGGTAATAGTGGACGCTTGACCAACGTAGCACACTTTATCCCTGTAAATACCACCTATACAAGCACGAACTTGGCCAAGATCTATATGAACAGGATCGTATGTCTGCATGGAGTTCCAAGGACCATCATATCGGATAGAGGAACGCAGTTTACATCAAAGTTTTGGCACCAGCTGCACCAGCCTTTGGGTACCAGGCTAGAGTTCAGTACATCATTTCATCCACAGACAGATGGACAGACTGAGAGAGTAAATCAGATTCTGGAGGACATGTTGAGAGCTTGTGCGCTAGACTATGGGTCTAGTTCGGATGACAACTTGACCTACACTGAGTTCTCATACAACAATAGTTACCAGGACAGTTTGAAGATGGCACCATTTGAAGCGATGTATGGACGAAGGTGCAGAACACCATTAACGTGGGATGAAGTTGGAGACCGTTAGTTGTTTGGACCAAATTTGATTAAGGAGTCCGAAGAGAAGGTTAAACTGATTCAAAAGAGACTGAAGGTAGCTCAGTACAGACAGAAGAGTTATGCAGACTCAAAACGCAAGGAGGTAGTCTATGAAATCGGAGATAGAGCATATCTGCGAGTGTCACCTCTGCGAGGAGTTAAGCGTTTAGGAGTTAAGGGAAAGTTAGCCCCGAGATTTGTAGGGTCATACTGTGTTTTGGAACGCATGGGAGAGGTAGCCTACAAGTTGGAATTACCCGAAGGATTGTCAGGAGTACATGATGTGCTTCACGTTTCCCAGTTGAAGAAGTGCCGTGCAGAGATGGCCAGTATCCCTTTGAGAAATATGGTGCCCTTGGAAGCAATTCAGTTGGATAGTGATTTAACCTATGAGGAGAAACCTGTAAAGATTCTCAAGTTTGCCAGACGAGTTACTCGCATCATGGTTATAAAGTTTTGCAAAGTTCACTGGGGTCACCATACCGAGGAAGAAGCCGCCTGGGAACGAGAGGATGATCTACGCAAGGACCACCCACACCTATTTTCTAGCCAACCCGAATCTCGAGGACGAGATTCATCTTAAGGGGGGTAGGTTTGTAACATCCCAAATTTTCAATTTGGAATGTTATACATAGGTCATTCATGCATATCATATTTTATTGCATTTTTGCTTTGCGATCCTCGAAATTTTAACCAACTCAAGGACCTACTGAGAGAGTTGGGAATTTTGTTATTTTCATAGTTGTGTTTTCTCAAATTTTGAAAAGAGGATCATTTGGTTTTGATTATTTTTACCCGCCCAAAATATTTCATATTAAAATATATGAGAGGAGATAATATGACTTCTCCAAAATAAATAAAATATTACAGGAAAATTATTAAAATCAAATAAGTTATTTTATTTGGGTTTTATCACAATTTTATTTGAATTAGGAAAAATGTGTTTTCCAAAATTGCATTAGAGGTCTAAATAAATGTTCGCTTTGTCCGTAATATTATTAGAAGATCGTGAAAATTTATCAGGATTTTTGGAGCCCGTTTAGTATTTCCTTTATTTGTTTTTCTGCGGCAAGATTTATTTAAAAAAAGGGTAACCGACTTATCGGGCCATGTCTGACCTGGACACTTGACCCGGCCGGCCTTATAAGCCACGCCCCCGTGACCACGAGGCCAGCCCAAGCCGCGCCCCTGCCCTAACCCCGATCCGCCGCGCCGCCCTCCGCCGCATGCCGCCAAGGCTGCCGCCGCCGCCGGTTTTCACAAGAAAACCGTTCGTTTTTTTCGAAACCATAGTTCGTTTTTTTAGATCGGTTTCTTTTCGGTTTTTCTCGGTTTAGTTAAATCACGGACGTTCATCCGTACGCTCGTTTTAACGAACGATGTTCATCCATTAGTCACAGACAACGAACGTTCGTTCATTAGCCTGTTCGTCAGTTTTCTTTTTCCAGGGTTTTTCCGTGATTATTTTTGATCACGATTTCTGCCCTAATCTTCGTTCTAGTATATCTTTTCGCTCGTTTATCCGAATCAGGTGAAACAAGCGCCTATATCTTCGTATTCAAGCCCTCTTTCTGTTTAACCAACTTGAACATGATTTTGGTACTGTAAAATTTGACTTTAGTCCAGATTAGTAATCGGATCTTGTTTATTTCATAGTTTGAGTTTCGTTGCTCCGTTTGATTTTATTCTTTTTGCAAACCGGAGTTCTTCAGTTGAACATTCTGGTTAGATCTCCTTATTTGAGTTTTCCCCGTGCATCTTTGCTTCATTGCTTATGTATGCTATTGTTTCTTTGTGATTGAACACCCGGGGTGCGAAGCGTGCTACTACGAGTCTCTAGGTTTTGCAGATCATCAGCAAGGCAAGTAACACTTTGATCATACCCCTTTATCACCCAGTTTTTATGCATTAATTTCAACCCTCACACATTGCATGAGTAGGATCCCTTAACATGTGCGTCTGGGAAGTAGATGATGAGGTAGAACCTATTACCTCTTTTATTATCAAACCCCTGGGAGTTACTTCTATGTTATGCTTATATTGCTATGCTATGCTCGTAGATGTGGTTTGGGTTTGAGTGTATCCATGACAGATGTGAGTTAATTAATGGTTCAACTTAAGGTGGCAACTTTAATACACATCTGGGTGGATTGCTTATGGGCACCTGGAGAATCCAGTGTTGTCCAAGGATATCCCGGAGTACCCGTGTGATCATCCTACAGTCCTCCACCCAGGCTCAAAGGGATCATAAGATTATTCATGCTAGAAACTTCCATGTGCAGCCACAAGCCATTATGGGCTCTGGCATAGTTGAGTATGTTGTGTGACCTCTTTCAGTGGTGGGCTAGCAGATGTAGGGGAATGTAGGTGTAACGGTCCACCCAGAGTAAAGAGTTAATGCTTCTGAAAGACTGTGTCTCGGTCATCCGTTTCTCAAACACCCTGTAGTGCGAGAAATCCAACAGAGGAGATCGAGTTTTGTGGGGAAAAGTGTGCAAACCTCTGCAGAGTGTATAAACTAATCATGGTTAGCCGTGTCCCCGGTTATGGACATCTTGAGTATCTAGTACCTAAATTATTGATTTGATCTCATCACTCTAACTAATTTGTTCGGATGTTAATGACCACTTTAATTGGGATTGAGTTGGAGGAACCTTCTCAATGATGTTTCAACTACCATAATAGTTAAAATAAAATATATTCCTTTGTTGTAGGGAAAGATTGGCTTTTCGCAAATACAATATAACCATAGAGCCTCCACCAGCCATATATGCATGTAGTGATAGCATTTATCTCTTCATTTATCTCTTGTGTTACTTTGCCAGCATATTCCATGTGCTGACCCATTTTCGGGCTGCAACGTATCATGTTGTAGACTTTTCAGACGATGAGTAAGATGCCGTAGGTCGTTTGTCATGCACTCAGCTATGCCATTGGAGTTGATGGACTCACTTTATCTTCCAAGTCTTCCTCTGTTATCGTAATTAGATGGCCTTAAGCCATACTTAATGTAATAAGTTCTCTTTTTTGACATTCGATGTAATAAGTGTGTGCTTGCTACTCTGTTATAAATCCTTCAAAGTACTGTGTGTGTCAGCATTACCGATCCAGGGATGACACTAAAGCACAGAGACTTGACCGTCTGAGGTCGGGTCGCTACAGGCGCAGCACACGCCACCGTAGAGGCAAGGAATTAGGAGACCTACGAGGAGAACCACCGCTTTTAGAGGGGTTGTCTGGAGCTGCAGAGGGCGTTCGAGGTGATCATCACTAATGGTGCAGCAGTGGCAGGCACCATATTGCAGCTGTCTAGCTCATCGGTAGGCTCCTCCTCCTCTGTCTCTTACTGAGCGCGCTCGACAGAAGAGAGGCTGCTGGAAGTAGTACAAAGCCCCTCCGTAGTAATCGTATTTAGGGGCTATTTTGTTCAGTTCATCTGACTATAGATGTGGTGAAAATGTACAACGTACTTAAAAATTAGCTAGTATATATAGTTGCACTAGCTATTTCAGTATGTGGTTGGCAACAATTGGGGAAAAGTTTGGACGGTTCAGCTGTCGAGTTGAACTTTTTGTATAAAGAACAACTCCTTAATCTATGAATGAAATCTATGCTTAATTTTGAATTTTAGTTGCAAAAATTAGATAGTGCTAGTGATTTTTAGCTGCATATTTTGCCAAATCCCAGTGTTACAAGGTTGACAAATGGCAATCTTACTAGATCAACAAATGTCAATCTTTCCAGTTTGAGAAATGGCAATATGCCCAATATGGCAGGTGAAAATCTTACCAAATTGTCTGTACATGGTTGCACATGGGTCATCCAAAAGAACCGTTTGCATTGAAGGGATGTACAAATCCTGCTCGGCTCATTTTCTCCTGGTTTAGCACTGAACTTTGGCATTGCATACTGTATTCAATATGATCCATTTGCGTTGAAGAGATCACAAATCCTGGACTGCGAATTTTCCTTTGACTTACAGGGGAAGACCATAGCTCTCACTTTCCATACGAGTGTTCTATCTAAAATGTTTGCGATCAAGTGGTACAGAAATCCTTCTCGGCACAATTTCCCTTGGCTTCCTGGGGAAGCTGTCAGTTTGCATAAGGGTGTTCTTACTCAAACGTTTGAGATGAGTGTTTTGTATTTAAAAACCATTGACTTTTTTTCAATATAAAATCTTTTGATAAGTATGCACTTTAAGAGAGAAAAATGCAAGTTCGTTCAAACCATATCTTTCATTCAGTCACACTGTGAATTTATATTCATATTATCAAGGTACAGTATTAAACCCAAAGAAAACTATTTCCAGTGTCGGTGGAGGCAGCATGCCGCACCAGTGTTGTCGTTGTCGTCCTCCGAGACATCGTTGCTGAAGTCTTCAAGGTAGCATAGAATGTTCTTCAGTTGGAAATCAAACATCATGTCATCACACAATCGACAGGCGGGGTGCGGGAGGACGGAAATTGGCCGCGCTGCGAGGTAGCAGTCGACGGCAGCGTCCCATGCCGCTGAGGGGGGCGCGTGCACGGGCACGAGCATGGTGGGTGCAGGTAAACACATGGGGACCAACGTTGCGGTGGGTAGAGGGGCGCACATGGGCACGGGCGCTGCCACTGGCATGAACACAAGCTCGCGCGGGTCCACAGAGACCTCGCTGACGCCCGCGGCTTCCAGCTCTGCGATAGTGCTTGGCGACCAGCCCGTCGATGCTACGGGGATGGTGAAGGAAATATGCCCTAGAGACAATAATAAATTTGTTATTTATATTTCCTTATATCATGATAAATGTTTATTATTCATGCTAGAATTGTATTAACCGGAAAATTAGTATATGTGTGGATACATAGACAAACAGAGTGTCCCTAGTACGTCTCTACTTGACTAGCTCGTTAATCAAAGATGGTTAAGTTTCCTAGCCATAGACATGTGTTGTCATTTGATGAACGGGGTCACATCATCAGAGAATGAAGTGATAGACAAGACCCATCCGTTAGCTTAGCATAATGATCGTTTAGTTTTTCTGCTATTGCTTTCTTCATGACTTATACATGTTCCTCAGACTATGAGATTATGCAACTCCCGAATACCGGAGGAACACCTTGTGTGTTATCAAATATCACAACGTAACTGGGTGATTATAAAGATGCTCTATAGGTGTGTCCGATCGTGTTTGTTGAGTTGGCATAGATCGAGATTAGGATTTGTCACTCCATGTATCGGAGAGGTATCTTTGGGCCCTCTCGGTAATGCACATCACTATGAGCCTTGCAAGCAATGTGTCTAATGAGTTATCCACAGGATGATAAATTATGAAATGAGTAAAGAAACTTGCTGGTGACGAGATTGAAATAGGTAAGATGGTAACGACGATTGAATCTCGGGCAAGTAACATACCGATGACGAAGGGAACAACGTATGTTGTTATGCGGTTTTGACCGATAAAGATCTTCGTAGAATATTTAGGAGCCAATATGAGGATCCAGGTTCCGCTATTGGTTATTGACCGGAGATGTGTCTCAGTCATGTCTACATAGTTCTCGAACCCGTAGGGTCCGCACGCTTAACGTTCAATGACAATTTGTATTATGAGTTATGTGATTCGATGTACCAAAGTTTGTTCGGAGTCCCGGATGAGATTGCTGACATGACGAGGAGTCTCAAAATGGTCTAGACATAAAGATTGATATATTGGAAGGTTATGTTCGGACATCGGAATGGTTTCGGATAGGTTCGGGCATTTTCCGGAGTACCGGGGGGTTACCGGAACCGCCCCGGGGGGGGGGGGTTAATGGGCCTTCATGGGCCCTAGTGGAAGAGAGGAGGTGGCGTCCAGGTGGAAGCGCGCGCCTCCCCAAGCCCAATCTGAATTGTACTAGAGTTGGGAGGGCCTTTCCTTCTTCTCATCCCTCTCTTCCCCCCTTCTCGTTCTTGGAATAGGGAAGGGGGGCGAATCGTACTTGGACCGGGAGTCCAAGTAACACTCCCCACCTTGGCACGCCACACCTTGGCCGGCCTCCTCCCCCCCCTCCTTTATATACGTGGGAGGGGGCACCCCAAAGGCACACCAAGTCTTCTCTTAGCCATGTGCGGTGCCCCCCTGCATAGTTACACACCTCGGTCATATCGTCGTAGTGCTTAGGCGAAGCCCTACGCCGGAAACTTCATCATCACCATTGCCACATCGTCGTGCTGACGAAACTCTCCCTCATCCTCAACTGGATCAAGATACCGAGGGACGTCATCGAGCTAAACATGTGCTAAACGCGGAGGTGTCATACGTTTGGTGCTTGGATCGGTTGGATTGCAAAGACGTTCGACTACATCAACCGCATTACTAAACGCTTCCGCTTTTGGTCTACGATGGTATGTGAACACACTATCCCCTCTCGTTCTATGCATATCCTAGATAGATCTTGCGTGATCGTAGGTAAATTTTTTGAAATAATGCGTTCCCCAAGAGTGGCATCCGAGCCAGGACTATGCGTAGATGCTATATGCATGAGTAGAACACAAAGAGTTGTGGGCGATAATAGTCATACTCCTTACCAGCAACATCTTACTTTGATTCGGCGGTATTGTTGGATGAAGCAGCCTGGACCGATATTACGTGACCGCGTTCATGAGACTGGTTCTACCAAAGTGCTTTGCACATAGGTGGCTGGCGGGCGTCTGTTTCTCCAACTTTTTTTGAATCAAGTTTGACTATGCCTGGTCCTTGTTGAAGGTTAAAACAACACACTTGATGAAAAATCATTGTGGTTTTGATGCGTAGGTAAGAACAGTTCTTGCTAGAAGCCCGTAGCAGCCATGTAAAACTTGCAACAACAAAGTAGAGGACGTCTAACTTGCTTTTGCAGGGCATGTTGTGATGTGATATGGTCAAGACATGATGTGATATAATTTGTTGTATGAGATGATCATGTTTGGTTAAAGTTATAGGCAACTGGCAGGGGATTTATGGTTGTCTCTTTATTGCATAAGATGCAAGCGCTGTATAATTGCTTTACTTTATCGCTATGCGATAGCAATAGTTGCAAAAGCAATACTTGGCGAGACGACCATTTGACGACACATTGATAGAGATCAAGATGATGGAGATCATGGTGTCATGCCAGTGAAGATGGAGATCATGACGGTACTTTGGAGATGGATATCAAAGGGACAAGATGATGATGGCCATATCATGTCACATATTTTGATTGCATGTGATGTTTATCCTTTATGGATCTTATTTTTCTTAGTACGGCGGTAGCATTATAAGATGATCCCTCACTAAATTTCAAGGTATAAGTGTTCTCCCTGAGTATGCACTGTTGCTACAGTTCATCATGCCGAGACACCACGTGATGATCGGGTGTGATAAGCTCTGCGTTAACATACAATGGGTGCAAGCCAGTTTTGCACACGCAGAATACTCGGGTTAAACATGAAAAGCCTAGCATATGCAGATATGGCCTCGGAACACTGAGACCGAAAGGTCGAATGTGAATCATATAGTAGATATGATCAACATAGTGATGTTCACCATTGAAAACTACTCCATCTCATGTGATGATCGGACATGGTTTAGTTGATTTGGATCACGTGATCATTTAGATGACTAGAGGGATGTCTATCTAAGTGGGAGTTCTTAAGTAATATGATTAATTGAACTTTCGTTTATCATGAACTTAGTCCAGATGGTATTTGCATATCTATGTTGTGGATCAATAGCTTGCGATGCAGCTCCCCATTTATTTTTTATATGTTCCTAGAGAAAAATAAGTTGAAAGATGAAAGTAGCAATGATGCGGACTGGATCCGTGATCTGAGGCTTATCCTCATTGCTGCACAGAAGAATTATGTCCTTGATGCACCACTAGGTGACGGACCTATTGCAGGAGGAGATGCAGACGTTACAAACGTTTGGCAAGTTCGGTATGATGACTACTTGATAGTTTAGTGCGCCATGCTATACAGCTTATAACCAGGACATGAAAAATGTTTTGAATGCCATGGAGAATAAGAGATGTTCCAAGAGCTGAAATTGGTATTTCAGAATCATGCCCGTCTCGAGAGGTATGAGACCTCTGACAAGTACTTTGCCTACAATATGGAGGAGAATAGCTCAACGAGTGAGCATGTGCTCAGAATGTCCGAGTACTACAATCGCTTGAATCAAGTGGGAGTTAATATTGCAGAAAAGATAGTGATTGACAGAGTTCTCTAGTCACAATCACCAAGTTGCTGGAACTTCGTGATGAACTATAATATGCAAGGGATGACGAAAACGATTCCCAAGCTCTTCACGATGCTAAAATTGGCGAAGGTAGAAATCAAGAAAGAGCATCAAGTGTTGATGGTTAACAAGACCACTAGTTTCAAGTAAAAGGGCAAGGGAAAGGGAACTTCAAGAAGAATGGCAAGCAAGTTGCCACTCCCATGAATAAGCCCAAAGCTAGACCCAAGCCTAAAACCGAGTGCTTCTACTGCAAACGAAATGGTCACTGGAAGCGGAACTACCCCAAATACTTGGCGGATAAGAAGGATGGCAAAGTGAACAAAAGTATATATGATATACAAGTTATTGATGTGTACTTTACTAGTGTTCATAGTATCCCCTGGGTATTTGGTACTGGTTCACTTGCTATGATTAGTAACTTGAAACAGGTGTTACAAAATGAAAAGAGACTAGTTGAGGGCGAGGTGATGATGTGTGTTGGAAGTGATTTCAAGGTTGATAAGATCACCATCGCGCACTCCCTTTACCTTCGGGATTAGTGTTGACCTAAAATAAATGTTATTTGGTGTTTGCATTGAGCATAATATGATTGGATCATGTTTATTTCACTACAATTATTCATTTAAGTCAAAGAATAATTGTTATTCTATTTACATGAATAAAACCTTCTGTGGTCATACGCCCAAGGTGAATGGTTTATTGAATCTCGATCATAGTGATACACATATTCATGATATTGATGCCAAAAGATACAAAGTTGATAATTATAGTGCAACATACTAGTGGCACTGCCGTTTAGGTCATGTTGGTGTAAAGCGCATGAAAAATCTCCATACGGATGGAATTTTGGAATCACTTGATTATGAATCATTTGATGCTTGCGAACCATACCTCATGGGCAAGATGAATAAGACTCTGCTCTCCGGAATAATGGAGCGAGCCACTGACTTATTGGAAATAATACATACTGATGTATGTGGTCCGATGAGTGTTAAGGCTCGCGGCAGGTATCGTTATTTTCGGACGTTCACAGATGATTTAAGAAAATATGGGTATATTTACCTAATGAAACATAAGTCTGAAACATTTGAAAAGTTCAAATAATTTCAGAGTGATGTTGAAAATCATCATAAAAATAAAATAAAGTTTCTATGATCTGATCGCGGAGGTGAATATTTGAGTTATGAGTTTGGTATTCATTTGAAATAATGTGGAGTAGTTTCACAACTCACGCCACCTGGAACACCATAGCGTAATGGTGTGTCCGAACGTCGTAACCACACTTTATTAGATATGGTGCGATCTATGATGTCTCTTACTGATTTCCCACTATCGT
Source organism: Triticum urartu (assembly GCF_056163025.1). NCBI lineage: Eukaryota > Viridiplantae > Streptophyta > Magnoliopsida > Poales > Poaceae > Triticum > Triticum urartu. Next base: position 409,033,572 of record NC_141879.1, on the reverse strand, counting down.
TTTGGGGTTGTGCTTTAGAGACAAATGCATTCACGTTAAATAGGGCACCATCGAAATCCGTTGAGATGGCACAATATGAATTGTGGTTTGGCAAGAAAGCCAAGTTGTCGTTTCTTAAAGTTTGGGGCTGCGATGCTTAGGTGAAAAAGCTTCAACCTGATAAGCTTGAACCCAAATCAGAGAAATGTGTCTTCATAGGATACCCAAAGTAGACTGTTGGGTACACCGTCTATCATAGATCTGAAGGCAAGATATTCATTGCTAAGAATGTATCCTTTCTAGAGAGGGATTTTCTCTCAAAAGAAGTGAGTGGGAGGAAAGTAGAACTTGATGAGGTAACTCTACCTTATCCCGTATTGGAAAGTAGTTCATCACAGAAACCAGTTCTAGTGATTCCTACACCAATTAGTGAGGAAGCTAATTATGATGATCATGAAACTTCTGATCAAGTTACTACCGAATCTCGTAGGTCAACCAGAGTAAGATCCGCACGAGAGTGGTACGGTAATCTATTCTGGAGGTCATGTTACTTGACCATGATGAACCTACGAACTATGAGGAAGCGATGATGAGCCCAGATTCCGCAAAATGGCATGAGGCCATGAAATTTGAGATGGGATCCATGTATGAGAACAAAGTATGGACTTTGGTTGACTTGCCCGATGATCGGCAATCCATAGAGAATAAATGGATCTTCAAGAAGAAGACTAGCGCTGACGATAATGTTACAGTCTACAAATCTCGAATTGTCGCAAAAGGTTTTCAACAAGTTCAAGGAGTTGACTACGATGAGACCTTCTCACCCGTAGCGATTCTTAAGTCTGTCCAAATCATGTTAGCAATTGCCACATTTTATGACAATGAAATTTGGCAAATGGATGTCAAAACTACATTCCTTAATGGATATCTTAAAGAAGAGTTGTATATGATGCAACCATAAGGTTTTGTCGATCCAAAAGGTGCTAACAAAGTGTGCAAGCTCGAACGATCCATTTATGGACTGGTGCAAGCCCCTCGGAGTTGGAATATATGCTTTGATAGTGTGATCAAAGCATATGGTTTTATATAGACTTTTGAAGAAGCCAGTATTTACAAGAAAGTGAGTGGGAGCTCTGTAGAATTTCTGATATTATATGTGGATGACATATTGTTCATCGGAAATGATACTGAATTTCTGAATGGCATAAAAGGATACTTGAATAAGAATTTTTCAATGAAAGACCTCGGTGAAGCTGCTTATATATTGGGCATCAAGATCTATTGAGACAAATCAAGACGCTTAATTGGACTTTCACAAAGCACATACCTTGATAAAGTTTTGAAGAAGTTCAAAATGGATCAGTCAAAGAAAGGGTTCTTTCCTATGTTACAAGGTGTGAAGTTGAGTTAGACTCAATGCCCAACCACTTCAGAAGATAGAGAGAAAATGAAAGTCATTCCCTATGCCTTAGCCATAGGTTCTATCATGTATGCAATGCTGTGTACCAGAACTGATGTGTGCCTCGCTATTAGTTTAGCAGGGAGGTACCAAAGTAATCCAGGAGTGCATCACTGTACAGTGGTCAAGAACATCCTGAAATACCTAGAAAGGACTAAGGATGTGTTTCTCGTTTATGGAGGTGACAAAGAGCTCGTCGTAAACGGTTACATCGATGCAAGCTTTGACACTGATCCGGATGACTCTAAGTCGCAAACCGAATACGTATTTATATTAAATGGTGGAGCTGTCAGTTGGTGCAATTCCAAGCAAAGCGTTGTGGCGGGATCTACATGTGAAGCAGAGTACATAGTTGCTTCGGAAGCAGCAAATGAAGGAGTCTGGATAAAGGAGTTTATATCCGATCTAGGTGTAATACCTAGTGCATCGGGTCCAATGAAAATCTTTTGTGACAATACTGGTGCAATTGCCTTGGCAAAGGAATCCAGATTTCACAAGAGAACCAAGCACATCAAGAGACGCTTCAATTCCATACGCGATCAAGTCAAGGAGGGAGACATAGAGATTTGCAAGATACATACATAGTTGAATGTTTCAGACCCGTTGACTACGCCTCTCTCATGAGAAAAACATGATCAGCACCAAGACTCCATGGGTGTTACAATCATTACTATGTAGTCTAGATTATTGACTCTAGTGCAAGTGGGAGACTAAAGGAAATATGCCCTAGAGGCAATAATAAAGTTGTTATTTATATTTCCTTATATCATTATAAATGTTTATTATTCATGGTAGAATTGTATTAACCGGAAACTTAGTACATGTGTGGATACATAGACAAACAGAGTGTCCCTAGTATGCCTCTACTTGACAAGCTCCTTAATCAAAGATGGTTAAGTTTCCTAGCCATAGACATGTGTTGTAATTTGATGAACCGGATCACATCATTAGAGAATGATGTGATGGACAAGACCCATATGTTAGCTTAGCATAATGATCGTTTAGTTTTTTTGCTATTGCTTTCTTCATGAATTATACATGTTCCTCACACTATGAGATTATGCAACTCCCGAATACCGGAGGAACACCTTGTGTGCTATCAAACCTCACAATGTAACTAGGTGATTATAAAGATGCTCTACAGGTGTGTCCGATGGTGTTTGTTGAGTTAGCATAGATCGAGATTAGGATTTGTCACTCCATGTATCGAAGAGGTATCTCTGGGCCCTCTCGGTAATGCACATCACTATAAGCCTTGCAAGCACTGTGTCTAATGAGTTAGCCATGGGATGATGCGTTACGGAATGAGTAAAGAAACTTGCCGGTGATGAGATTGAACTAGATATAATGATACCAACGTCGAATCTCGGGCAAGTAACATACCGATGACAAAGGGAAGAACGTATGTTGTTATGCGGTTTTGACTGATAAAGATCTTCGTAGAATATGTAGGAACCAATATGAGCATCCAGGTTCCGCTATTGGTTATTGACCAGAGATGTGTCTCAGTCATGTGTACATAGTTCTTGAACCCGTAGGGTCCGCATGCTTAACGTTCAATGACGATTTGTATTATGAGTTATGTGATTTGATGTACTGAAGTTTGTTCGGAGTACCGGATGAGATCACAGACATGACGACGAGTCTCGAAATGGTCGAGACATAAAGATTGATATATTGGAAGGTTATGTTTGGACATTGGAGTGGTTTCGGATAGGTTCGGGCATTTTCTGAAGTACCCGGGAGTTACCGGAACACCCCGTGTGGTTAATGGGCCTTCATGGGCCCTAGTGGAAGAGAGGAGGCGGCGGCCAGTTGGAGGCGCACGCCCCCCATGCCCAATCTGAATTGGACTAGGGTTGGGGGGGCGTCCCCCCTTTCCTTCTTCTCCTCCCTCTCTTTCCCCCTTCTCCTTCTTGCAATAGGAAAGGGGGGGGGCGAATCCTACTTGGACCGGGAGTCCAAGTAGAACTCCCCCCTTGGCGCGCCACACCTTGGCTGGCCTCCTCCTCCCCCTCCTTTATATACGTGGGGGGGGGGGCACCCCAAAGGCACACCAAGTCTTCTCTTAGTCGTGTGCGGTGCCCCCCCCCTCCACAGTTACACACCTCGGTCATATCGTCATAGTGCTTAGGCGAAGCCCTGCGCCGGTAATTTCATCATTACCGTCGCCACACCATCGTGTTGATAGAACTCTCGCTCATCCTCAACCAGATCAAGAGATTGAGGGACATCATCGAGCTGAACGTGGTGGTGCCGTACATTCGGTGCTTGGATCAGTTGGATCGCGAAGACGTTCGACTACATCAACCGTGTTACTAAACACTTCCGCTTTCTATCTATGATGGTACATGGACACACTCTCCCCTCTCATTTCTATGCATCTCCTAGATAGATCTTGCATGATCATAGGTAAAATTTTTGAAATACTGCATTCCCCAACAGATGGTCATTGGCACGGGTGCGAGGATGGGAGCTGGGAGAGGCGCGGGGGCTGCAACCGCCGCGGCCAGCTCGTTCAGGGCCATGACCATGAGGCCCCATTCCTCCTTATTTTCTATCTCCTCCCGCTCAGAGTCGACTGCATCACACTTGAAGACTAGTGGCAGATGATCGTTCTGCACCATGGCGTTGGTGGAGGTCTGCGGGAGGGAGGGGAATGGGAGGCGAGCAGTCAGGTCGCCCATATTTAACAGCGGCTCGGGTGCCATTAATGGAGAGGATGCGAGAAAGGCGGGCGGCCATGGAAGTCAAAGGGCTCGGTTTGCAGTGAGCCTACGCAGCGTACAACTCGCATGCTTGCCGATGAGCCTATGCATTGGAGGACAGCTTGCACGCCTCTCGGTCAGCCTACACACCGGACTGCGCTCGCACGCCTCCCGTTCAGTCAAGCAGTTGTCCGCATGACACCTCCTATAGCCATTACAAGCCAGACACGTGGCATCATGTGAATGGTTAACAGAACGCACACAATTTAAATTATACAAACATTTGAGACGTTAAAGTGGCAGCAATTTTTTTCAAAATGCCTTTGTTGGCTGTTATTCGAGTCCGCCTTCTCTCAAAATGGAATCCAAAAATACCACAACATGTCAGGTGCCATTCCATGATAGCATGCCAGGTTTCATGAATTTCAGACAAGCTTTGGATTTACTAGAATATAAAAACAAAGTATCTCAACATTTTGCTGGCAATCAATAGTGCCCTGGTGTTTAAAATTCATTCCCATTCCTTACATGGGACCTAAGCATGCACCCAAGGACACACATTTGATATGTCAACCCATTTTTCTACACTGGAGCGTGTGCATGCAGTTCAAATTTAAATTATGCACATAAAATGGCTAGAAAACCCAGTTAACGTATAAAAATGTCCAAGCGAACCCCAAAATATCCCAAAAATTGACACAACACTCCTGTCGTTCCATGTTGACACTAGAAAAATTTTGAAAGCAAGAAGAGGCAATGGATATCGTTTTGTCCCCAAGGGTGGCATGTTCCCTACCGAAACCATCAGGCTTCTTGTGAGAAGCTCTGGTTTGCGAAAACCTTATACCCCAACCTGACCAAATGGGACAATATCTTTACCACAGCATGTTGATGTTGTTCCATGCTAGTATGTCAAGTTTCATAAATTTCAGACGTGTTTTCGATTTACTAGAATTTAAAAATCATGTATTTGAATGTTAGCGGCCGAGCGGTAGTGGCAAGGTGTTTTACATTCATTATCATTTCTTGCATGGGACTTAAGCATGCAACCAAGGACACACATTTCTATTTTGAACCCATTAATATGCATTAGAGCATGTGCATGTTGTTCAAATTTGAATATGCACATAAATGCATAGAAAACTCAGTTAATGTATAAAAATGTCCAAGCGAACCCCGAAAATTCCGAAAAATTTACACAAAACTCCTGTTGTTATTTTTTGACAATATAAAATTTTGAAAGTAAGAAGAGGCAATAGATATCGTTTAGTCATCCAAGCTGGCACATTCCCTACCGAAACCATTAGACTTGTTGTGAGAGAAGCTCTGGTTTGTGAGAAGCTTATACCCAAACCTACCCCAAATGGGACAATATTTTTACCATGGCAAGTCGATTTCGTTCCATGATATCATGTCAAGTTTCATGAATTTCAGAAGAGTTTTTGATTCACTAGAATTTTTAAACCATGTATATCAATGTTAGCGGCCGAGCGATAGTGTCAAGGTGTTTGACATTCATTCTCATTTCTTGCATGTAACCTAAGCATGCAACCAAGGACACACGGTTGATTTTGGAACCTGTTTTTATGAACTGGAGCATCTGCATGTACTTCAATTTTGAATTATGCACATAAATGCATAGAAAACTCAGTTAACGCATAAAAATGTCCAAACGAACCCTGAAAAGTTCAAAAATTTAACATGACACTCCTTTGTTTTATGTTGACACCAGGAAGAAATTGAAATCAAGAAGAGGTGACGAATATCGTTTTTTCCACAAAGGTGACATGTTTCGCTAACAGAACCATGAGGCTTCTTGTGAGAAGCTCTGATTCGTGAGAAGCTCATACCATAACATGCCCCAAATGGGACAATATTTTTTAGCCCAGCTTGTTGATGCCATTCCATGATAGTGTGCCAAGGTTCGTGAATTTCAGACGGGTTTTGGATTTACTAGAATTACAAAAGCAAGTACCTCAATGTTTGCCGGAGAGCCTCGATGTCGTGGTGTTCAAAATTCATCCCCATTTCTTGCATGGTACATAAGGATAAACACATGGACACATATATGATTTTACAACCCATGTTGGTGCACCAGAGCATGTGCATGTAGTTTAACATTAAATTGTGCACCTGAAATGGCTAGAAAACCAATTTAATGTATAAAATGTCCAGATTAACCCTAAATAATTCCAATTTTTTTGACACACATATAGTTGCATGTTCACTGCAGATAAAAGTTCTAGGAATTCAAACACCCTCCCTTGCCGCTGTGACCCCATTACGTAATTCAAATCAAGATGAAAAATCAAGTAGATCACACACACTTTATTATCACCAACCGTGTGAGATGCAGTATAAAATATCTTGGAGCATCGTTGGAGTATATTACGCCTATGGCTTACGCGAAAAGGTGCGTCGGTTACAGTCCACAGCCGGCGTGCCAAGCACACTAGCTCGCTCCCCAAATATCATTTCACTGTTCAATCGTCGCTGGTGAAACATGGGGACATGGACCCGCGTCGTGAGGGCAACTTTGGTGGCCCACTCCGACTAGAGCGCGGCCGCAGCCGCCATGCGCTTGCTAACATGGTGCATGAGCGCGGCCGCAATCTGTGACCAGGCGGCCAAGGCAGCCCAAACGGCCGCTGTTGCTACTCAGGTGGCGGCAGCAACATCTGCCTCAGGGAGCAACTGGCGAGAGCGGCACATTAGCTGTACGTTCCACAACGGCGGCCTTATCCCTGATGGAGGCCGCCCACGACCATGTCGTGTCCGCCCACGCCCTTTTCGTGGTGGTCGCCACAAAAATCGAACGAAGCTTCTCTGACAACGGTTGGTAACCACGACCAAAGAGTTGGCAATCACCAAGAGCGTTCGAGCAGCCATCCGTTGCTCCGCCGCATACCTTGCAACAATGGAGCCCGTCCAAGCCCAGATAGAGGCCGCCCACGCCTAGCTCCTGGCAGCCTTTTCCAAACAGATGGCGAATGCGGATGGCGAGATGCTTACCAAGTATGGTGTGATGGATGCCAAAGAGACCCAGGAGACCGACGAGCGCGAGTTGGACATGGAGGAGGCGGTGGAGATCGACGAGAACCAACCATAGTAGTACTCTTTGTTTTGTTTAAATAAGAGTGCTGGTCTTTAATTTGTTAGAGTTATATTTAGGTCAGCTAGCTCTGTTTAATTGCTGGAATTGCTCGATTAAGAAGTGTGGGTGTGCTATAGTCTCCTTTGTGTACCCAAATTATGCAATGACGTGGATGACCACTGTAACCAAGGAAATTTCAACCAAAATTTTTGACGTTCAAATTCATCACATGCGGTGTCGGTGTCAAAACCGGCAGATCTCGGGTAGGGGGTCCCGAACTGTGCATCTAAGGCGGATGGTAATAGGAGGCAGGGGACACATTGTTTTACCCAGGTTCGGTCCTCTCTTGATGGAGGTAAAACCCTATGTCCTGCTTGATTAATATTGATGATATGGGTAGTAGAAGAGCAGATCTACCACGAGATCGGAGAGGCTAAACCCTAGAAGCTAGCCTATGGTATGATTGTATGTTGTCCTATGGACTAAAACCCTCCGGTTTATATAGACACCGGAGAGGTTAGGGTTACACAAGGTCGGTTACAAAGGAGGAGATATAAATATCCGTATTGCTTAGCTTGCCTTCCACGCCAAGTAGAGTCCCATCCGGACACGAGACGAAGTCTTCAATCCTTTATCTTCATAGTCTAACAGTCCGACCAATGGATATAGTCCGGCTGTCCGGAGACCCCCTTATCCAGGACTCCCACAGTAGCCCCTGAACCAGGCTTTCAATGACGATGAGTCTGGCACGCAGTAGTGTCTTCGGCATTGCAACACGACATTACGTCACGGCCCGGTGATTATTCAAACCGTTTCTTTTAACTAGCCCAGCACATAACGCAAGGTACTTTTTTGACATGTCTCGTCAAAGCAAAGATTGTGTCCCCTTATCACTGGATTCTAATCAATACGGGCGTGGGTAACCCAACCACGTCTAGGACTCCAAGATTATAGGCAAGCCGCAAACGGCTACGGAGAGGACGCTTGGTATTCACCCTCTTTATAAAGGGCCAAGGCTTTCACTTTTTTCCCTCCCATGCTCAATCGAATCCTTCCCCCGCCTCGAGTTCTAGCGCCCAAAGCCCAGGTCAGGTGCTCCGGATATTCAACCATGTCCGAATCCAGCCTTCAAGGCCGATGGATGCCCTCCTCCGTTACGGAAGAAGATATCAAGAAATTGAGGGAGGTCAGATATCTGACCGCCGAAGTTTCGCATCGGCTGCCTGCCCGAGGGCAGGTCGTCCCTACTCCTGAACCCAACGAAGACGTCGTGTTCATCTCCCACTTCCTCTAAGGTCTAGGCCTCGCTCTGGATCCCTTCGTAAGGGGTTTGATGTTTTACTACGGGCTAGACTTCCACGATATAGCCCCGGACTCCTTTCTTCACATCTCGGCATTAATTGTCATGTGTGAGGCCTTCCTCCGCGTTACCCCTCACTTCGGCCTGTGGCTCAAGACTTTTGATGTGAAGCTGAAGACAGTCGAGGGACAGCACGCAACGTGCAGAGGAGCATTAATAAGCAAGATTGCGGGAGCTCCGTGGCCAAAAGGTTCCTTTCCAGAGGTGTCCAGATTATGGCAATGGGAGTGGTTTTACATCACAGCTCCCAGAAGTGCCAAGTCAGTGGCTCCCCCCGCTTTCCGCTCGGGCCCCCCACCACAACTGATGTCATGGATTAGCAGAGGGCTGAGCTAGGGTCCAGCCAAGGACGTGCCTATACTGCAAAGCCGCATTCAAGATCTCTTCGAGGGAGATTTTAATTTGGTCATGGTAATGCAAGTCATGCTGGTTCGTCGAGTCCAGCCTTGCAAACGCCGGCCCCTTCGCTTGTGGGAGTTCAACCCAGAAGGACCGCGCACTATTCAAAGCTTCCTTGGCCTGACGCACGAGGAGATGTACAAGTCATTCTTCGGACCTCAATCAGAGTGTCCGGATACTACCGAGGACGTGGGCCTGAATAGCAACCGCGCCGCCGAACAAGTAAGTAATCCTCTAGCCGGACACACCATCTTTTATTTACCATGATGTCATTCCTGAGAAATCGCCCTTTGACCAGGACTGGCTAACAAAGGCGAAGATGCTTCGGTGTTCGGCCCCCTCCCTGAGGGTTTGAAAAACCCGGTACTAGAAAAGATGCTCGAGCTCGCACCCTGCCCGGAGCCCTCGAAGGAAGATACGGGGGGGGGGGGAATAATATGGGCGAAAGCGGGCCCCCATCGCTGCCAGTTCCAACCGAGGGAATGAGCACCTCCATAAGGGAGAATAACTAGGGAGAAGATTCTGACCTTCTCTCGCTACGGGGGAGGAAGAGGACTGCCTCTGAGGATCCGGAAACCGAGGCCTCCAAATGGGAGAAGAAGTCTCCAACAGAGGGTCCTGCCTCAGGGGGTGCTTTTGCCACACAAAGTCCGCACAGGGATCGGCCCTCCAATGAGTCGTAAGTGATCGAAAAAATACTTTAGTAGTGAAGGTATACTACCTTTCCTCTGAGGAAAATAACCGGAGCATATATCTTGCAGTTTAGACCCGAGCATTTCTCAGTTGAGCTCGTCTTTGGGGGATCTTCTTCCAGAGATGATGGAGAGTGAAACGCCTCCCCGGACTCCCCCGCTCAAGAAGCGGGCGACCTCGAAGTGTCATCACGGAGGGCCTCTCCGGATCCGGTGAGGCCAGAAGATAATCCCATAGTCACCCGAAGTCCCCAGCGTCCGGCTCTCGAAGAGAGCAAACAAAAGAGTCCGGCACCATCTGGTATGCGGTCAGACGTTCTGAGGGAGCTGTTGGAGCGAGCGGCCATCTCAGAAGAACACCGTACATTGATGGGTACGGTGATGGGAAGAATTTCGTCCGCCGAAAGCGGATTACATGAAGCCTTTATGAGTCTACTGACGGGCTTTGAGGTACGTGAAATGATATACTTTTCGATAGTACCGCACATATTACGTCTGCCCTGTGTAGATAGTAGCCCCTGAGACTCTGGTTATCGTCGAGAACGGCGGTGAACAGAGGATCATAGTCCCAGGTAATAACCAGTACTGCCTTTATGTGCAGGTGGTGGAAGCTCCGGTGGCTAGCCGGACTAATGAGTTTGCCGAACTAAAGCGGCAACTGGATGCGGCAGACGCCGACATCGAGCTTGTTAACAAGCGGCTTGACGAGTCACAGGGTAAGTAATGTTTTCTGGCGACTGTGACATAATAAGAGCATCATGATGCCAGTATCTTTAATATGTTGTGACTGCAGACGGAGCTGCCACCGTGGAGACCCTTCGGGCGGAACTTGCCCGAGCCAAGGAACAAGCAAGAGTTAGTAATGTGGCTGCTTTGAAGGCGGCCGAAGAGTTAAGAGCCGAGAAGGCCGCGCATTGCGAAAGCAAATAGAAGATGGCCAAGATGGCCGTAGAACTAAAAGACACTGCCGACCATTGCCATTTCCTTGAAGAAGAGAACCGAGTGAAGGCAGCGGACCTTGAAAAGGCCACGTTGGAGACCAAAGACACTCGCTCTGCTATGAGGGCGAAGAAGGAGGAGCTACACGAAGCCGGGGATATTGCGGCTGGGAAGCCTTTCTGCTGCAGAGGAAGTTCGGAGATCCACGGTATGCCCCTCTGGATCGGCTGTGGAGTTCGGCAGATGCATATATGGACTTGGCGGCAAGCGTTGTCGATGCGGTCGAATACTTCCGAGATCAGACAGATCGTGAAGTAGACAAGCTGTTCTGGTCGCAATTTAATGTTGCAGAGCGTCTGCTTCCCTTGACTGATCAGCTAGCCGAATGGGCTGAACTTAATTAGTTGTCCGGACTTGCCATGAGGTCCTTCGTAGATCATTTGTGGCCGGAGAAGCCGAAGCCGAGCAGCTATTTTAGCTTAGTGCAGCAGTTCCTTGGTGCGGTGCCGAGCATCAATGCTCACGGATGGCCTTTGCCCGTGTCAAGGCATACTGGGCGGAGATGGATGCTACCACTGTTGCGGCGCAAGGTTCGGCCATAGGCCGAGTAGCTGCCGAGCACTATTTTGAAGAGGTTCTTGAGGGTGCTCGATTGATAGAGGCCCAGTGCTCGAAGAATATTATGTTTGAGTGACATGTATCCCCATTGTAAACACAATGTTTTTATGAAATGTAGTAAGTCTGTATTTATTACTTTTGCCAAATGTAATATGGTGCCTCCTGTGCGGCCGTTTATGTATATATGTATATAACCTGAAAGATTGCAGTCGTCGGCTTCAATCCCCACACATATAATGCGGAGGTGCTCGCAGAAAATGCATGTTCACACTTAACCCAACGTCTTGGTCCTATTAAGGAGGTGATAGCGCAGAGAACAAGGCAACCAGACTATGATGCTTTAACACTTTCACTTAGCCATAGGAGTTTGACGGTGGGGCTACTATATAGCCCCTGGTGGCTCCGCACTCTCCCGAACTCGGGGTGCGTACATGCCTGGCCGGGAAATGGCCCTTCGTTAAAGCGTAGGAATTCTAACATTCCGATTGGTCATGAAGTGGTTGACCAGTCTCGCGCTATATCATGACAGTCAGTTTTCGGCTTTCTCTACTGAGGTGCTCGTCCGGACGAACCAGGGCACAATCGCAGTAGTTCTCCTGGTGCTGCCTTAGCCGATAGAACGGAACGTAAGGCACCAAAACACAGGAGTCGGGCAAACCCAACATTTGACCAAAGACATGATTCGGAGCTGATGCATATAAGGCCAAACTCGTGACACCGAACACTCCCTAAGGTATTCGGTCTTTATGATATAAACCAGGCCTAAATAGTTCCCTTTGTAAGAAGCCCCTTGTGTCCGAGTACGTGCGTTATTCTGACGTGGCCACATGCCAAGACGTCAGCATCCTTCTCAATTTGTACTAAGAATCTGAGGGATGTATATCAACAAGAGACAATAAAAAAGGTTTACGCAGGGTCTTAATCTAAAAAGAATCCTTGGAGCGGGTCCCTGCTGCACGTCTGCGCCTGTGCCTTCGTTGTGTCATATCCTGGACGGGTGTAGCATGATGGTCATCTGTAAAAGAGAGGACCTTAGGTGAAAAGTTGTCGTGCAAAAAGTTAGTTTTTAAAGAAACCATGTATAATTAAAGATAAGTAAAAATTGCCACTTGTCTGCGTGTTTTGAGCCCCTTGTATTTGTAATAGAGGTGTGGCCATCAATCCGGTAAGAATTACATATAGCTGCGCTGGACTCGTCTAACCGTGTCCGTGGTCTTGACGACCTATCAGATGCTTTAGTTGGTGAGGCCGTTTTCAGTGTGCGGCTGCCAAGGCAGTCGCACTCTCTTCGGCGTGCAAATATCGCTCAATATTTCCATGCACTGTAATGATGCCACATGGACCGCGCATCTTGAGCGTGAGGGAAGCGTAATGCACAATTGCGTTAAAGCGAGCGAAAGCTTCGCGTCCAACTAGTGCTTGATAGCCACTTTGGAATGGAGCAATGTGGAAGGTTAAATGTTCAATACGGAAGTTATCGGGGAAGCCGAATATAACCTCTAGTAGCAGGGAGCCCGTGCAATGAGCCCCTGGGCCTGGCGTTACTCCTTTGAAGGTAGTGTTGCTATGGCAAATTTTCATTGGATCTATCCCCATTTCACGGATTGTATCCTAGAATATCAGGTTTAAACTGCTGCCACCGTCCATCAGGACTCGTGTAAAGTGGTATCCGTCAATTATTGGGTCTAATACCAGGGCAGCCCATCCTGCACGCCGGATACTTGCTGAGTAATCACGATGGTCGAAAGTAATCGGTTAAGATGACCAGTGCAAGGACTCCGCGGTGATAGGCCCTTGGGCATATTTTTCTGGGAGTGCCGCTTTGTTTCTCCCCTTGATCACGTGTAACACGTTGACTGTTTTGACTTCTGGTGACTTCTTTTTTTCTCCAGTGTCTTGCTTGGGAGGCTCATCCTCGTCTTCTCTTGGTGTATCCTCCCCCTTGTGTATGGCATTGAGCTTGCTGGACTGCTTGAAGACCCAACATTCTCTGTGGGTATGATTAGCAGGTTTACCACGGGTGCTATGGATCTGACATACTTGGTCCAGGATTTTGTTTAGGATGGACAGTTCGTCTCTGGCACCTTTAGAGGGATGCTTTTGCTGACTTTGCTGAGAGCTTCTAAATCCGGTGTTTATTGCCGTGCTCTTCATGCTGTCTTCTTTATTCCGGCGTTTGTTATTGTTGTTGCGCCATGATTTCCCATTTCCATGTCTAACTTCGGATGTACTTGGGTCGCTGATGCTGCATCTGGCTAGCCAGCTATCCTCACCCGCGCAAAAGCGGGTCATGAGGCTTGTTAATGCTGCCATTGTTCTCCGCTTTTCTTGGCCGAGGTGTCTGGCAAGCCATTCGTCACGGACGCTATGCTTAAAAGCTGCCAAGGCTTCGGCGTCCGGACAGTCGACTATTTGGTTCTTTTTGGTAAGGAACATGTTCCAAAGTTTTCGGGCTGACTCTCCGGGCTGTTGAGTTATATGACTCAAATCTCCGCGTCCGGAGGTCGGACGTAAGTCCCCTGAAAATTTGCCCGAAAAGCATCCTCGAGCTCTTCCCAGCTTCCAATGGAACTTTCGGGAGGCTCTTAAGCCAGTGCCGAGCTGGCCCTTTGAGTTTGAGGGGTAAATACTTAATGGCGTGGAGGTCATCTCCTCGAGCCATATGGATATGGAGGATATAATCCTCAATCCAGACACCAAGGTCTGTTGTTCCGTCGTATGCCTCTATATTTACGGGTTTGAATCCCTCTGGAAATTCATGATCCAGCACCTCATCGGTGAAACATAGGGGGTGTGCGGCACCCCTATATCCGGGTGTACCGCGTTCTTCGGATGTTTGTTGTGTTGCGTTGTATGCTAGAGCACGCTTACGTGGTCCATAGATGGATCTGGTTGTGCCGTCCTTTTGATGCGAGTCCTCGCGTGGATCGCGTATTGGCTTATGTGCGGCGTTGTTTGCCGCTCTATGTTGGTCGTGAGGTCACCTATCTGGCCAGATGGCTGTTTTGATTTTTGGTTGTGGGGGATCTAAGGCCTCCTCATAGAATTCAGGTAGCAACTTCCGCTTTGGGTAGCTCTTGGTGGGGCGATTACCGCCGTACTTTGCTGCTATGTTGACTACTTTGCTCCATCTGATTTGGAGTGTGTCTTACACAGCCTTGAGCCTCTGCTTCTACTTTTTTAGACTCCTCGCGGTGGCAACGAGCCTTTGATGGGCATCCTGTTGCTCCGGGTGTCCGTCCGGTGTGACGTCATTTGGACTATGATCTTTGACAGAGTCGGGTTGTTCGGCTTGATTCTCCATGTTGCCGTGGTCCGGCAATGGTTCCCCCTACTCTAATGTTGGGTCTGTATGATCGTTGTTTCTGCCGAGGCGGGATTTGGGGCGGCGCTTACGCCGCTGTTTTGACTGCTTCTCGAGGGAACAACCCTTCGCTGCGTCCTTCCGTTCCTCGTCATCGTTTTCCTTTGGTGTGTCCACCATGTATATGTCATGTGGTGAAGTGGGCGTCCAGTGCCCTGGGGGCAGTGGTTCCTATTCGTCTCCTGCATCGTCGTCCATACTGTCGATGTATTCGGAGTCGGAGTCGAGCATGTCGGTTAAGTCATCGACAGTGGCTATTAAGTGGGTGATGGGTGGGCGGTGAATTTCTTCGTCATCCGCATCCCAATCCCGCCGGGCATAGTTCGGCCAGGATACTCCTGACAAGGAGAGAGACTTTAATGACTTCAGTATATCGCCGAAGGGCGAGTGTTGAAAGACATCCGCGGAGGTAAACTCCATGATTGGCGCCCAACCGGATTGGACCGGAACGGGCGCAGGTGGTTCGGAGTCCGTGGCCGGAGAAGTATTTGGCAGTTCAACAACATGGTTCTCGTGCAAGGTAAAGTCGATGTTCGGCTCGATCGCCGCTAAGGGTAAGGCCTCCGTGGCGGGGTCCATCCACCCGTCCGCGGAAGGCGCAACTGGCTCCGAATTGAGGGTCGGAGCGGCTGCCTGTGCGATCTCCTGAACACTGTCTGATGGTAGAGCTAAATCGTACTCATCATAACCGCGTGACGCACAAGGCAGAGGCTCGAATCCGCCGAAGATCAAGTCTCCACGGATATCGGCCGTGTAGTTTAAGCTTCCAAACCTGACCTGGTGGCCAGGGGCGTAACTTTCAATCTGCTCCAGATGGCCAAGCGAATTGGCCCGCAGTGCAAAGCCGGCGAACACGAGATCTGTCCGGGGAGAAAAGTCTCACCATGGACTGCATCGCTATCGATGATAGAAGGAGCCATCAAGCCTAATCGGCAATGACACAGAGGAACTCTCAATGAAAGCACTAATGTCGGTGTCAAAACCGGCGGATCTCGGGTAGGGGGTCCCGAACTGTGCGTCTAAGGTGGATGGTAACAGGAGGCAGGGGACACAATGTTTTACCCAGGTTCGGGCCCTCTTGATGGAGGTAAAACCCTACGTCCTACTTGATTAATATTGATGATATGGGTAGTACAAGAGTAGATCTACCACAAGATCGGAGAGGCTAAACCCTAGAAGCTAGCCTATGGTATGATTGTATGTTGTCCTACAGACTAAAACCCTCCGGTTTATATAGACACCGGAGAGGTTAGGGTTACACAAGGTCGGTTACAAAGGAGGATATATACATATCCATATTGCCTAGCTTGCCTTCCACGCCAAGTAGAGTCCCATCCGGACACGATACGAAGTCTTCAATCCTGTATCTTCATAGTCTAACACTCCGGCCAATAGATATAGTCCGGCTGTCCGTAGACCCCCTTATCCAGAAATCCCACATGCGGGTTAAGCTATCTAAATCGTTTGTCATGTTCACATATCATACAGAGTTCTCAATAAGGCACCATGTGTGATGACACTTTGCGCGCCAGTTTTTTCGCTGCACTGATTCAAAATTTTGGCTTCCGCGGAAATATCAACCCCCCTGCCTCCCCCTTACGAAAATCCACATTTCCCCTGTTTCTTCCTTCCATTCCAAGTTCATGAAACCTTCACTCATTGTTTGCAGCGCCGCCTCCTCGTTGGCGACCCTCCTTCATAGTGCTCGGCCTTGTCTCTCCAGGCAGGTAATCCACACCCAACCCCCATCCTCCTCCTCCTTCCACATCCCACATGCCCCGACCACCGACACGACACATTCCACCCAAATCAATGACCCCTCCACCAAATAAGCGTCGCCCTAAGCCATGGTGCACTTAGTATAGGCAGGAGCTCAAGGAGCATTTGGCAGCGTAGAAGCAAATCACGGCCGCACAGGAAGATGAGGTCGCGATGGCTGCCATTTGTGCTGACCCTCAGATCATGGAGGAGCACCTCGCTGTCGAGGCCACCGTCGACGCCTCACGCGCCGATGCATCGACGCGGTTGGCTGCTTTAAACGATAGTTCGTGGTGATTTTTCGAGGCCACCCTCGGTGCCTTCAATGAAGACTACGAGGTGTTTTATCAGCGTGCACGTCCTTACCTCAACTCAAGAGCCAGCAGGTTGGTGCCCGGAGCGGCTCAGGCAACTCACGACTACGACGAGGGCACCCACGATGTGGAGGCCTCGCCCTCTTCCATGTCCAAGGAGCCAATCATCATCGATATCTCCGACGATGAGGAGTAGCTTGTCTTATTAGCTCACCATGAGGACACATGTTCTGTTTTACTAGCTACGTCGGTTAAGCATGCTCGGTTTACCCGTTGTGTATGCTGCTCCCGCCTTTCCTTCACAAATTATAGTGAATTGTGGTATCCAATTTTAACGGGGAATCTGTTGCTCTAGTGTATATGTTTTATATGTCGTGCAATGTGGTTCTCACTTATTAACTGTTTGGTTAATTAGTTGTCGTCTTTAGTTAACTGCTTGGTTCAATTCTGCAAATGTGATGTTCAACTCTTCATGCTACAAATTTGTATTTTCTTCCATGTGAGAAATAAATCGAATTATTTTTATCAAATACATGAGAAACAAATACAATTGCAATATTTCCAAGTTTTCAAGAATGCTTGGTTTGGTTAACTGTCTAATCTTCTTGTATGTCATACATTGTGCAATGTGGTGCTAAGTTAATGTTTGGTTCATTTGTTGTGGTGTTTAGTTAACTATTTGGTTCAATTCTGCAATCTGATGTTCAATTGTTGTGGGTGCATTCTGTTATTATATATCATGTGAGAAATAAATCGAATTTGGTTGTACTAAATACAGGAGAAACAAATACAATTGCTATATTTCCTAGTTGTTAAGCATGCTTGGTTTGGTTAACTGTATGATCTTCTATTAGGAGTATGTTATATTTGTGCAATGTGGTGCTCATTTAATGTTTGATTCATTTGTTGTGGTGTTTAGTTAACTGTTTGGTTCAATTCTGCAATGCGATGTTCAATTGTTTTGGGTGCATTTTGTTATTGTATACCATGTGATAAATAAATTGAATTTGGCTATACTAAATACATGACAAACAAATAGAATCGCTATATTTCCAAGTTGTTAAGCATGCTTGATTTGTTTAACTGTCTTATGTTCTATTAGAAGTATGTTATATTGTGCAATGTGGTGCTTAGTTAATGTTTGGTTCATTTGTTGTGGTGTTTAGTTAACTGCTTGGTTCAATTCTGCAATGCGATGTCCAATTGTCATGCCTAGAATTTTGTATTGTTGTGCATGTGAGGAATAAATCAAATTTGGCTGCACTTAATAAATGAGAAACATATACAATTGCTATATTTCCTAGTTTTTAATCATGCTTGGTTTGGATAAATGGGTTTTCCATGTGGCTTGAATTAATCTGATGAATCTGCAATGTGCTTATTTTTCATCAACATATTTTACTGATAGCACGCGAACCCTCACTTAACCTAATGACTAACTACCTTATATGTGTTGCAGGGAAACAATGGAAAGCACTGAGGTTTACAATCGAGGTTAGCACATGCATGGTACTTTGTCTAATAGCACATTATTGTGCAATTGCAGGAACCATTCTAATATTTAGGTTTTTAACAATTTGGTCTTGCACATGTAGGTCCTTCTATCAAAGGTTTTGACCCACTGTTTGACCCTTTTTCCATATGGGGAAATGAGTTATCCATGAATATCAGTCAAGTCAAGAAACTCAGAAATATTGTTAGGATAAAGAAATTAGCGACAAAAAACAACAAGATCTTTGTTTCAATAATGAAGAAGGCATCAGTTCACTACAATATGGTACTAACTATTATACCTTGCCTTTTTTTATTCCTTTGCCTCATTTCCAATATAGAGAAGATATTAATGCACATCCTTGTTTTCAGGCCTTTCCAAAGCATTTCACTAATGATTACCTCTCAAACCACCTCTATGGTGATGAGGCGAGGTAGGTTTTCATGAAACACCCACAGTTTAATATTGAAGAGTTCGTGAAGGGGACGAAGGATGGGCGGTCAATCATCCATAGGCACCGGCCTGAAGTTGCAAAGACCTTCAACATCAATGAAGGCTCAATATTCGCCTTCCGCTTCAGTAGTTTTCCAGATGAGATTCATTTGTCAATGTACCGTCTATGATGCTAATTTCGAAAGGTTCTAGATGTTGCATGTGAAACTTGGTGCTGGTATAGTTGTGTAATGGGGTAGCTGAGTGTTGAAGCTATATGATGTTGTACTCTAATGTATTTCAATTATGAAGTCCTGCTTCCTTAATATGGAAATGAAATATATTGTGTGCTTAATATGAAATGTTAATTAGATTAATAAATGGATTATTAATAATAGGGCAATTAGCCTGCTAATTGGGTTTTTCTATTGAAACTATTATTGAGAAAACATCATGGGCGATGACCTCAGGCAACGCACACAGTTTCTAGGAATAAACCATGTTGGATCAATGAACAATCACACAGGAGATCCTCTTGAAAACTGTTTCCATTAGGCCACCTTGTGCAAATGATTACCACATAAAAAGTGTTTGTGATGGACAGCCTTTGCCACACAATTTCTTCTACGCACTGTGTCTGATGGATTCAATAAAGCAAATGATAAAATTGTTAATATCGTGTGCAATGGCAACGCTATCACAAACGATTTAATGGAGAAAATTGTGTGTGATGTATCTGTAAACGGAAATGTTTTCCTTGGAGTGAATGTGTGCGATGTATACACGAACAGATACGTACTTCTTGGATTAATTGTGTGGGATGTACATAATAACATAAACATATTCCTTGGATTGACTGTGTGGAATGTACATACGAATGGAAACGTTTTGCGAGGACTGACTATGTGGAATGTACTCACGACTAGAAATGATTCCGCCTGTATAATTGTATTTTTTGAGCGCTACTGTATGTATAAGCGTCTTTGATCGCTTGCCAGTCGCACATGACCTCATTCTGCCGAGCATGTGTGCCAGGAGGCATATCCCCAATGGTTTCTAGGTCGTGTGGGAAGGACCCCCTATCACAGTCACTCACTAGGCGACGGTTCAGAACGCCGTCGCGGAAAGGGGTTAAAACCGTTTGTATAGCACCTCGCTGTACCAGCGTGTGGAGGTTAGGACAAAGTGCATTAAATGCACTGCTAGGTGTTATGCTGGGAATGAATCCTAGCAAGACTGTCGTGCCGCTCAACTACCCTCTTGTCTATCTACATGACATGCCTCTGGACGGGTGTCATACAGGGTGAATCTTCTGTCCAAATGGCCGCCACGTGCCAAATGACATCCACTTAATCACTTAGGGGCTCGACACCGCGCTGCTAATTGACTTGCATCATTGTGCGGTGGAGCAGTGGGGTCTTTGCGGGGTATATTGCCCTTGGCGGCCCTGGCAAGACTTCTAGGGAAATCTCGATACTTGTCTTTGGTGACGCCTCGATCTGACTAGGCTCGCCTGCCCGGCAAGGGAGGTTTTTCCTTGGTGATATCTTGCTCCTTTGGCTTGACTTGGTATTCTTGATCCGCCCTTTGATGTCTCAAAGAGCTATCTCTTCAGTTTGGTCTTGTCTTGTCGCTGCAACCTAGTCCTTGTGCATGTGTACAGTCCGGGCAACACACGCCAAAGTTTGTTGCGCTGACAAGAGCCCACGGGCCTGGCCCGAATGTGCTACTGAGCATCGTTGGGGTAGGCCCCATCAGGTACACAGGGAGATTGCTTGTGGTAGCTCATTCCTTGATATTTTTCTTGCTTCTTCATTAACCTATGCTTGAGTCAGTTTCTGGTTTTTCCATGCGTCGTGCAAGACAATGAATGCTGTGGGGCCATCTCTGCACTGGCCCATGAATGACTTTACCTCACGGGGAGGTAACTGTCATCCCACTCATCCCACTGTGCTCGCCTTTTTGCCACATGCGGCACATGCATTGCGTGGGGTAGGTAATGTATGGCGCAGTGGAAAAAATCCGGTCGTTCCTGATTGGTGTAAGGGAGCGGTGAATGGGTCTGGTTGCTGCCAACGATACGAGCGGGTCGGGTTCAAGGAGCCCCCAGCTCTGGGCTTATGCTCGTCTATAAGAGGGTGCGTGAGGGCGAACAGATTCATGCATTCTCGCCCCTCCTCCTTCTGCTTGTCCGTCTTCTTTATGCCGAGGAAAAGAGGACGGGGTTTTGGCTCCGCGCATCCATTTAGGGGTGATGGTCTTGAATGTCCGTTTAAACACCCGGGGAGTGAGTTGGTCAGTGGCCGTAGGAGGCACGACAGCTGTCATTGGGTCCGCCGTAGTTGGTGGCAACGCACCCGCAGCGGTCGAACCAACCTCGGTGTGAGGGGCATCGCGCCTTTCCTTGGCAGCGGAGCATTCGTATCCTTCATACAAGCTATCCGTTCGGGGCTGGGGTGTTGCTTCTGTAGCAAGCCGCCAAAGTCCAAAGACTTGATGGTGAAGTCTCCAGGGCTCCTAGCGCCTACTCATGGTATCGTGTTCGTGATCTTTGGCGATCCCCGTGTTGCTCTCTCTTCAGTGAGGTTAGGGGCGATGGCGAAGGTGGTGACGCCCTCATGCCCGTAGAAGTGAGGGACGGTGCTCTCGACGCGCTTTGTGCGCCGCCACCACCATCAACAGTCTCTTCGGGTGAGGTGTTGGGCCAGGGGCCTAGCATCTCCTCGGATCGACAGTGACGAGGAGAAATCCGGTGAAGACGAGGAAGGTGGGTGGCAGGCCGTCAGGTCGGAGTACGACGGCATCGACGCCTTTGTCTCATATTTTTGGCTTGCTGCTCCATTCTTTGTCTCTTCCCTGCCCCTGAAAATGCTAGTGATCGACTAGAGGGGGGTGAATAGGAGATTTTTATGAAAGTCTTCAAAACATGGAAGTTTCGAAGACAAACAATAGAAATAAACCTATTACCATGCAGCGGAAGGTAGACTACACTAGGCAAACCATAGTCAAGTATTCAATGAAGTGAAAGCACAATGACTAATAGTAGCTAGGCAGTAAGGGTCGGGTAGGAAAATATTGTGAAGCCAATCAGAACAAGCAGTCACTCAGTGAAGACAAAAGATAATGTAATCATACAATGACTTCACAAGGACCAACAGTAAGTAAAGGGAAGGGAAGGATGAAACCAGTGACTCGTTGAAGACAATGATTTGTTGGACCAGTTCCAACTGCTGTGACAGTTGCACGTCTGGTTAGGGCAGCTAGGTATTTAAACCTGACGACACACAGTCCTGGACACCCAGTCCTCAACACGTAGCTCAGGACAGCCAGTCCTCACCGTATTCCCCTTGAGCTAAGGTCACACAGGCCTCGCCCAATCACTCTGGTAAGTCTTCAAGGTAGACTTCCAAACATTCACAAACTTCGTTCACCAGCGATCCACAATGATTCTTGGATGCTCAGAACGCGACGCCTAACCGGCTGGAGGATTCACAGTCCTCAAGTGTAATAAGTCTTCAGATCACACAGATAGGAAGACTTCAGTGATGCTAACTCTCTTTGGCTCTGGGTGGTTAGGGCTTTATCCTCGCAAGGAATTCTCTCTCAAAGGCTTCGAGGTGGGTTGCTCTCAAACGACAAAAGACGTACTCTAACTCTGAGCAGCCAACCGTTTATGGTTGTAGGGGGTGGGCTATTTATAGCCACTAGGCAACCCGACTTGATTTGTCCTAAATGACCGTCGGTCACTAAGGAACTGACATGTGTTCCAACGGTCAGATTACAAACACACACGGTAACTTTACTTGGGCTACAAGCAAAGATGACTTATCCAACTCTGGACAAGATTTGCTCTCATAGTCTTCACTCGAAGATATAGGATTTTGGTTAAGCACCACTTTAGTCATTCTGACTGGTTCTCTTGGACCCCACTTAACAGTACGGTGGTTCCTATGACTCAACAAACAAGAAAAAGAACGACGAAAGAACTAAGTCTTCGCGCTCCATAGTCTTCATGCGATGTCTTCTCTTGTCATAGTGTTCAATGTGAATGTCTTCACATAACACCTCTGACTTCATTGTCTTCTTACATTTTTAGGGGTCATCTCTGGTAGGAAAACCGAATCAATGAGGGACTTCTACCTGTGTTATCCTGCAATTCTCACAAACACATTAGTCCCTCAACTAGGTTTGTCGTCAATACTCCAAAACCAACTACGGGTGGCACTAGCTGCACTTACAATCTCCCCCCTTTTCTGTGATTGATGACAAAATAGTTGAAGTTTTCAACGGGGAATAAAATATGTGAAATTGTAAAGGATAGGTTATTGTCTTCATAAGTGGCAAAGGCTCCCCCTGAAGATGTGCATATAAGTAATTTGCTTTTGGTATGCAAATGCACATGGTAGGTTGTACTTGTGGAGATCCTCTTCAACTTATAATGACAATTCATCATGCATGAAAAGTATGTGAAGATAATGACATGCATAATGAAAAATGGACGTCTGCAAAATGATCTAAGTGTAGAATTTATCGTCGCACATGCGGAATTTATCATCGCATCACAGTAAAGCAAATAAGTAGCAGACGACCATCAGGTTTGAGTGTTACAACTCAAAGAACCAAATGTATCAAAACACAAGAGTTGTAAACACTAGGCAAAATAAAAAAACTACTGCCCATATGAACCTGCTTGAAGGCTATCAAACTCATATGCTTCTCCCCCTTTTGTCAGTAAGGACCAAAAAGGTTTGAAGACATACAACATCTACTCGTTCCCATGAGGAGTAGGTGAAGCAGCAGGGTCGTCGATGTTGTTAGGCGGTGCAGACAAACTCGCGGCAGTGTCGATGCGTGCAGAAGTAGGGGGCGGTGAAGTTGCATCGTCTTCGTCATCGATCACTCTAGCATTCACAGTTGCCGCAGAGGAAGAGAACTCAGAGTCTTCAAGAGACGGAGTTCGTCGCAGCACAGTCCTTCTTGGAGGTGTTGAGTCAAACTCGAAGCGTTCAGAGAAGCCATCCTCTTGAAGATCATCCTCAGAGCACATAAGCGTCAGCCCTTTCCATGTACGCCGACAGGTTTCATGGGCAACAAAGGCATTCTTGGTGGCAAGATTGCGAATCCTGTTTACATCCACCAAGAGGCTTTGCATTTGGCGCTTCAGCCAGTCATGATGCTTATCCTGTTTCTGATGAAGGGCAACCAGAAGCTCTTGGTCATTGAGGACATGGGATCGCTTCTTGGGTCGTTGTGCAACGGTGCTTTCAGTGGCTTCAGTGAGGGCACGATGACGTGCACGAGTAGTGCCAGCTAGAGGATAAACACGAGTGACTGCTGGTTCGCCTTCAACGTGTTGAGAGAAACTCTTCTTATCAGCATTCTGAAGACTAAGGGGATCCTTGGCAGGCTCTGGATAGATGGCTTCAACTGACATATCAACGTCAGGTAGAAAGATCCTATGATTGCGAGCAGAGGGCTGATAGTGTCACATCCCTAGTTCTATTAATGCCTAGTGCTAGCATCTGGTGTTGCATCATGTTTAATTTTTAGTTAAACCTGAAATGGGGATTTCCTAAACCCTAGCATTAAAAGGAATTCACTAGGTTCAACAAAAAAATATTCTCAGTGAATCCAAATGGTTTTCAAAAATGTTCATCATTTTTGGTTCTGGCTAAAACCTCTGCCAAAAATGGGTTCATAAAATTTGGAGCCATTTTGGATTTTTGAGTTAAGACATAACTATTTGCATTTGGGCACTTAAAATACTATAAATACTTTTAAATGCCCAAATACTTTTGAAAGTAATTTTAGGCTGTTGGGAGTAATTCCAAAGGTGCCTATGATTATTTTCAGAATTTTCTAAAATGGATTAGTATTTTACTAATTCAAAACAAACAACAGAGCATTAAATAAATGAAAACAGAAAGGAAAGAAGCAGAAACTTACCTGGCCTCACTGTGCAACCCACCTAGTCGGCCCAGCTGTGGCCCAGCACCGTAGAGAGCCCAGCCCACCACCCCACCGCGTCGTCTTCCTCCTGCCAGTAGGAGCAGGTCGCTGTCACGCGCGCGCGCTCGCCCCTGGCCACCTCCTGCTTCCTCCCCGGACCTTCTAATGCCGCCACGCACGCCCCGGGCACCCCCCCAGATCTCTCTCTCCCTCACCCGTGGCCTCTCCCCTCCCCTGGACCTCTTCCTCTCACCAACCCGAACGGGTCCGTCGCCGCCGACAAGCACCACCGCGGCCACTGCCTCCCCCTCGCTCCCTGGACATGCCCAGGAGCTCCGCCACTTTGTCCTCTACCACCTCGATGAGCCACGAGGCCCCGGACGCGCTGCAACACCGCCACCGCCGCCGCCCTCTTCGTTCGGCCACCGAGATCGCCGGCGACCTCTCGTCACCACCAGCCCCTCCCCGAGCTCGCCGAGGCCACCTCTAAACTCGCGGTGAGCTCCTCTATCGATCCCCCCTACTCCCATGCCCACTAGCTCATCGTAGCCCTCGTTTCCATTGAGACCGAGACCTCACCGGCACCGGACTTGTCGCAGTCGTCGTTTTGGTACGCCTCCGTCCAAACCGAGCGCATCACTGCACTCAGTGCACCCCTAGGAGCATGTTTCACCCACCGGCTCCTCCTCCCATGCACCACAACGCCAAACCCACAGGTGCCCGAACTCCGGCCGCCGCTCGACTTGACGCCGTCGTCGACTCCGGCCACCCCAGGCCCAGCTACTGCCACCAGGCGACGTGCTGCAACGCCAGCTACCCGTAGAGACCAACCGCGGCTCAAACCGCGGCCTGTACGCGAAACCCGAGCAACTCCGGCGAGTTGCCGCCACGGGTTTGGTCGCCGCCGGCTGAACTCCGGTGACCCCAACGTGGCACACTTAGTTAACGCTAATGACGCTGCTAATTTAACCCTACAGCCGCTGACATATGGGCCCACGCCCTAATTAACCCCGGGCTTCATTTTCTGTTTAGTTTAGATTAACCCAGCGGGACCCACGCGTCAGAGTGGACCCCGCTAACGTGGCCGTTGACCAGGCCCACATGTCAGCCACACTAGCCAGCTCTGTGAGACTGACTAGTGGGTCCCAGCCGTCAGGTTTGACTCTGGGCGACCCTGTTGACCAGCTGACGTCATAATGACGTAGTGCTGACGCAATAAAGGAATTTCTGGTTTTAAAATAATGCAGGAAATTCCAGAAAACAATTTAAACTTCTAAAAATCATAGAAATTCAACCGTAACTCCAAATAAGATAAATTATATATGAAAAATTATCAGAAAAATTCAAGGAATCTTTTTATGGCATTTTCATGCATGTTTGAACAACCTAGGGTTGCTGTACAGGGCAATTTGCATAAATGACATTTAAATAAGCACATATGGAGTTTGAATTTGAACCCTTGGTTCAAACCAACTTCATTTAATATGGTTGCTAGTTGCATTAGCTCAATCAACAGCATATTGTCATGAAACTATCATGCATCATAATTGTTGCATTGCATTGATTGTGTTCCTCTTTGTTTGCCGGTATTTGTCCCCTCTCGATAGACGTGGTTCCGACGACGAGTACGATGACACCGATGAAGAACTATACTATCTTCAGAAGTGCCAGGCAAGCAAAACCCCTTTGTTCATTCCGATACAATCCCACTCTCTCGCTCCTGCTCTCTTTTACTGCATTAGGACAACAACGATTCAACAGTTACTTACTGCGGTAGTTGAGCCCCTTATCCTCTGCATGACCTGTCATTGCCACAGTAAATAGATGAAACCCACTAGTATGAGTAGCAGTTGTTTGAGCCCTGATGTGCCTACTCATTCATGCTTATTTGTCATGCCTGCTATTGCATAGAGTTGTGTCAGGTCTGATTCATCGGGGATGAATCGGAGGTGTGTAAACATGTCCTACTATTGAGAGCTAAGTGTGTGAACACAATTTGGTAAAGGTAGCGGTGAGAGGCCATGTAGGAGTACATGGTGGGTTGTCTCATTGAAGCCGTCCTTAGGATCTGAATTCTGTGTTTGTGATCCATGAAACAGTTACTACCACGCATTGGGCACGAAACCAATGGACCCTCTCGGCTTCTTGATCACCCTTGTCCTCAGTCCAGGAGTTGCAACTAGTTTCTGGTGTTTATAGGATATGTGTTGGCGGCCGTGCGTAGCGCTGACCCTAGGGGTGGGCTATGATGCGGTAGATACACCGTGGCACGGTGTACCGGGCGCCCGTTTGGTGTCTCGGGAACCCTGTTCACATCGTTCGGGGCCGTATGTGGAAACCTCGGCCGGACTCCCTGCGGATGGAACCTGGATAGGCGATAAACCTGGACTAGAGACTTGAGTGTTTAGGTAGGCCATGGCCGACACCCTCGTTGGGCTTCTGCTTGAAGGTTGCCGAGTACATGTCGTGTAAACAGCGGTAAATGGTGAGAGCGTGTGTGAAGAAGTACACCCCTGCAGTGTTAACATCATCTATTCGAATAGCCGTGTCCGCCGTAATGGACTTCTGGGTTGCCTATAACAGTTCATAGACAAGTGAAAGTGGATACTCTAAAACTCGCAAGATAAGTGTGAGTGCTATGGATGGCCTTCTCGTAGGGAGATGGGAGCGGATCCATAGTGGTGTATTGAATGGTGAATATGTGGACACGTCTGTGCCACCTCAAAAGAGTTGCTTGGAATCGTAGTTCAGGTTAACCACTGAGTCAAAGCTGGCTTGCTGCAGTTAAACACCACCACCCCCCTTATTGATACTGATGCATATGTAGTTTAGTTCTGACGTAAGTCTTGCTGAGTACCTTTGTACTCACGTTTGTTTAATTTATGTTTTGCAGAGAGACTTCAGTCTCTCTAGTAGTTCCGCGTGGACTTTGACGATTAGCTTGATACCTCAGCTACGATCTTGTGCCCTCGGCAGGATCTGGTAGATAGTCAGGCTTCTCAGCCTTCTTCATTTGTAGTTGTCTGTACTCAGACAAGTTAAGCTTCCGCATGTGTGAAAGTGCAACTATCCCTAGGTGGTTTTGGTAATTCATAACAACATATAGCTCATTGAGCTAATGCTATTCCAAGATGACTATTTCAGGAAAGCTCAATGATTGGCATGGCATGGATGTGAAAGTGGAACCCTCAAAATGCTAAGGACAAAGGATTGGCTCAAGCTCAAAAGCTCAAGACTCTTCATTTTATATTATAGTGATCCAAGATCACATTGAGTCTTTAGGAAAAGCCAATACTATCAAGGAGGGATGAGGTGTTGCTTAATGAGCCTTTTGCTTCATGTGCTTAGTGATATCCTCCAAAACCCTCAATTACTTTCCTGTATCCACATATGACCTAAACCCTAAGCCAAACTCAGTCCTACCGATTCTTTCTATCCAGCGCCACCGAGTTTCACTTGTCATAAGCCACTGCCAAACCCTAGCAATTCGGTTCTACCGATAGGGATCTCGGTCTCACCAAGATGGGATCGCAAACTCTCTGTTTCCCTTTCGTAACTATTCGGTCTCACCGAAAGAGCGAATCAGTCCCACCGAGATTGCAATGTAAACTCTCTGTTTCCCTTTGTAACTTTTCGGTCTCACGAAAGAGCAAATCGGTCCCACCGAGTTTGCCTGACCAACTCTCTGGTTAGCTTATTACCAAACTCGGTCTCACCAAGTTTGTGTAATCGGTCTCACCGAGATTACGTTATGCCCAAACCCTAACCATATCGGTCCTACCGAGTTGCATGTCAGTCCCACCGAAAATCTCTAACGGTCACTAGGTTTACCTTTTCGGTCCGACCGAGTTTGTTGATTCGGTCCCACCGAGATTGGAAAACTGTGTGTAACGGTTGGATTTTGTGTGGAGGCTATATATACCCCTCCACCTCCTCTTCATTCGTGGAGAGAGCCATCAGAACACATACACAATTCCAACTCATATGTTCTGAGAGAGAACCACCTACTCATGTGTTGAGACCAAGATATTCCATTCCTACCATATGAATCTTGATCTCTAGCCTTCCCCAAGTTGCTTTCCACTCAAATCTTCTTTCCACAAAATCAAAATCCTATGAGAGAGAGTTGAGTGTTGGGGAGACTATCATTTGAAGCACAAGAGCAAGGAGTTCATCATCAACACACCATTTGTGGAGTTGAACCAAGGAGTTTGTAAGGGCAAGGAGATCGCCTACTTCGTGAAGATCTACTGCTAGTGAGGCAAGTCCTTCGTGGGCGATGGCCATGGTGGGATAGACAAGGTTGCTTCTTCGTGGACCCTTCATGGGTGGTTGCTTCTTTGTGGACCCTTCGTGGGTGGAGCCCTCCGTGGACTCGCGCAACCATTACCCTTCATGGCTGGAGCACTCCGTGGACTCGCGCGACCGTTACCCTTCGTGGGTTGAAGTCTCCATCAACGTGGATGTAGGATAGCACCACCTATCCGAACCACGGGAAAAACATCCGTGTCTCCAAATTGCGTTTGAATTCTCCAAACCCTTCCCTTTACATTCTTGCAAGTTGCATGCTTTAATTTCTGCTGCCAATATACTCTTTGCATGCTTGCTTGAATTGTGTGATGATTGCTTGACTTTTCCTACAATAGCTAAAATCTGCCAAGAACTAAAATCGGGAAAAGGTTAAGTTTTTATTTGGTCAAGTAGTCTAATCACCCCCCCTCTAGACATACTTTCGATCCTACAAGTGGTATGAGAGCCAGGTTTCCATTTGCTTTGATCTCCATAGCTTTTGGTGGTCATAGCCTTGGTTTCACAACCTAGGAGAGTATGGCGTCTAGCGAGGGAAATTATCACCGTAGAGGTCCTTACTTTGATGGTACTAATTTTGCTAGTTGGAAGCATAAAATGAAAATGCATATTCTTGGACATAACCCCGCCGTTTGGGCTATTGTGTGTGTTGGTTTGCAAGGTGACTTCTTTGATGGGAAAGAACCAAACCGTGAAGCTACCGCGGATGAGTTGAAGATGTTGCAATACAATGCTCAAGCTTGTGATATTCTCTTCAACGGATTGTGCCCCGAAGAATTCAAAAAAATCATCCATCTTGAGAATGCAAAGGAAATTTGGGACACTTTGATTGATATGCACGAAGGTACCGACTCCGTCAAGGAATCCAAGTTGGATGTGCTTCAAAGTCAACTTGACAAGTTCAAAATGAAGGATGGTGAAGGTGTCGCTGAAATGTACTCTAGGCTTGCTCTCATGACAAATGAGATTGCCGGCTTAGGAAGTGAAGAGATGACCGATAGATTCATCATCAAGAATATTCTAAGAGCCTTGGATGGAAAATATGATACCTTGTGCACATTGATCCAAATGATGCCCAATTACAAAGATCTCAAGCCAACGGAGGTGATTGGAAGAATTGTTGCTCATGAGATGTCACTTAAGGATAAAGAGGAACTTCACAAAAAATCAAGTGGTGCCTACAAAGCCTCATGTGAAGCCGCTACATCATCAAGTGAGAAACAAAACTTCAATGAAGAATTGAGCTTAATGGTGAAGAACTTCAACAAATTCTACAAGAGTAGAAGCAAAGATAGAAGCTTCAAGTCAAGGTTCTACAATGACAAAAGATCTTCTAGTCGAGAAGATTGAGGCTCTAACTAAAGAACTAAACACTCTTAAGTTAGCTCATGAAACTATCTTCGAAGATCATCGAGAACTTTTAAGAGCTCATGAGAAATTACGCTTTGAAAAGCTCAATCTTGAGCAAGAGCATGAGTTCTTAAAAGCAATCAATGATGATCTCCACAAGAAAAGTTCTTCTTACATTGCCAAGCGTTTACTCTTATCCACTTACATGCCTCAAGTCAAGTCTAGTAACAAGAACAAGAAAGATTCTTCCTCTAGCAGTAACAATGATCATGCTAAATCCAATATTGTTGCTTCTAGTAGTTCTCTTGATTCCACTAATGATTCTCTTAGCCAAGTTACACTTGAGCAAGAAAATAGCTTATTGAAGGGAATTATAGAGAAAGTTGTGTACAAAAGCCTTGCCGGGAGTAAGCAATTCGAGGAAATTGTGCGCAAGCAAGGAATGCACCGGAAGAATCAAGGTGTTGGTTTTGAACGAAAGTTCAATGCCAATGGAGTTGAGTGGGAAGAAGATCAATACCCCAAGACAAAGTTTGTTCCTCAACAAGAGAAGTATGATACTTCTTTCAAGGGGACACAAGCTCAAGATGATCTTCCACCACAAGACTACAAGCAAAAAGGCAAGGACAAGCTTCAAGAGGAAATTGATGCATTTGAAGAAGCTCCTAAGACCTTAGTCAAGTGGATTCCCAAGACTACTTCAAGTTCCACTTCATCAAGTACGACTACAACTCCAAGGATTCCCATCAAGATGGTGTGGATCCAAAAGAAGAAGAACTAGAGAGTTCTTGAGGGTGACTCTGCCAACATACTTCACTCTTATCATTTTGGCAAGAACAAGTGCAATCAACTTCCACATATTGCACTAGTTCAAGGAGTCACAAACCCTCTTGTTGGTAAGACAAGGGACAAGGTAACCTAAAAGTTTTCATGGACATCATCTTGTGTGTGCATCACTCTATGTCTATGGATATCCTTGTTTGTTCCTTGTGGGACTAACCCATGTAGGTATTGAAAGTGTAATTCACTCAAATGATAGCTCCAAGTGATCTACATCAACATTGAGCATCCACATCTTCAACATCTACATGAAGTCGTCATCGACAAAACCCGAGGTTAGTTCATCCCTCTAAGGGGGGATATCACATCTAGGGGGAGCTTTACTCTAAGACTTGAGCTAAAGCAACTCTAAAGATGTGAACACAACAATGTTTTATGTAAAAGTGGTAACCCCACTTGAGCTTAAATGATGAGTATGACCTATGATCAAGTGTTCTCACTTGACTCCTAAGTCAATATACTCATATATAGATGACCTTGTCATCGCAAATTGCTTGATAGATGCTAGAATTGGTTGTGCATGCCTTGTCACATATTTCATTTGCCATCTTATTGTGTGAGCATGCTGGTTGCATATTTTACTCATTCGAGGACATCCACTTGTTGTTTTGATTGTTTGGTTTTATTTCCTTTTGCCAAGTGGATGGACAAGAATGCCTAAGAACCTCCTCTAGCTATCTATGCTTTTCTCGTCTCAAACTCTATTCATGCTACATCACAAAATTTGATCAAGTCAGATTCGAACCACTCTGTGTGAGGAGCGCTCGGAGTCCCCGATTCGTCATAGACTTAAACTTCCAAAACCTCTTTATGATTCTCAGTCTGACCGATACCCTACTTTCGGTCCTACCGAGATCATTAAGTTGATCTAGGTTTTCGATCTCGGTGCAACTGATTTGAACCATTCGGTCACACCGAGTTGCAACAACTGTATACAGTTTTGCATCTCGGTGCCACCGAGTTGTTCCACTCGGTCACACCGACAGGGTCAGGCTATATATAGTCACGGGCAAAATTTTGGAAATTTCTCCGAACCCCTTCGCCCGCGCGATAGCCTGCTCTGCCAACTTGGTCTCCGGATCGTCTCCTCGCCGCCAGCCGCCTCCAGTCGCTGGTCTCCGTCACCGTCAATGGAAATTCAACCCTGCCGTTGCCGCCGTAGCGAGTCTCCGCCGAACTAGGGTATGGACTCGATCTTTGTGCTATTCCCCAATCCGATTCTTAGCACATTGTGATCATCATGATTCTTGCCACATTTGTTAAACTTCTATCCAGTCAATGAACTCGTAGATTAGGTTTAATTCGAAAATTTTAGGGTTAGGTTTCCGCCGAAACCATCTTGGACCCACCGAGTTGAAAAACTCGGTCCCACCGATTTGGCTTATGCCATTGCACAAGTGAGACTCGGTCTGACCGAGAATTACTTATCGGTGTGACCGATTTTGGAACTCTGTGAAACCCTAGCAGTCTCGGTGCCACCGAACTGTGACTCGGTCTGACCGAGTTCACTAGTTTAGGTGCCAAAACTGCTTCGGTATCACCGAGTTTAGAAATCAGTAGATCCGAGATGCTTTCAGTGGAAAACTAAAACTAAGTTTTTGAATTATTCTTTTGCAAAAATCTCTGCATTTTGTGATGCTTATCCACTCTATCTCATCTATAACCTATTCACAGGGTCAGCAGTCAGAGTTTGCATCATGTCAGACCAAAGTGATAGCCAGAACTTGTCAGAGCAGCAAGTGCAGATGAGTGAGGGCACTAGTCCCTCAAGTTCCTCAGATGATGGCAGCAGGAGCACCCCTAGCAATCTGCCTAAAGCTGCCACAAGACAGAGAAAGAAGAGAACCTCAGACTCAGAAGATGAGGATTATGTGGTAGAAGAGGAAGCAACTTCCAAGAGAGTTGAGCCAGCACAGGGCATAAAACCAGGGATGAAGATTAAAAGGCCAGCAGGCAGGCAGCCTATGTCAAAGGCCAGAGCTTCAGCTGAGAAGCCCAATCCCATTGAGCCAGTTGCTGTTGAAAGCAAGAAGAGGAAAGAAAGGGTGAAGAAAACTGTAGCCAGAGTGCTTGGCAAGGCTTCCATCATGGAAGATGAGGAGGAAGAAGAAGAGGTAGCTGCACCAGCACCTAAGGCACCCAAGCTGATGGGTGATGCCATAAGAACAGGGGCAGCTGCTTCCAAGGCCAAGCCAGCTCCAAAGCCAAAGCCAAAGAGGAACACAAGAAGCATCCCAGCTACTGAGAAGAACAAGGCCCCAGTGCCTGAAGCTGCAGAAGAAGAAGAAGAGAATGTTCTTAGAAAGCTCAAGCCCAAGATCCCAGACCACAACGATGCTCATCCTGTGGCTGAGGATATGAAACTCAGGAGAGATTCAGGGATCCGGAAGTGGAGAGAAGCAGGCCCGTATGCTTCAAGGAGAAGGACTACAGTTGACTACAGGTTTCACACCAAGGAGCAGCAAGACTTTTATGAGACAGTGCTGCTAGACAAGAAGCCAATTGTCTGTGATATGAGATGGGTTGATTGGCAATACATCAAGGACAACGAAGAGTACTACCCTGGAGTGCAGGACAGCTTCAAGGCATGTGGAGTAGAGGACTTTGTTGGGAAGAAGCTCACAAAGTGGAACGAGGAACTCATCATGCAGTTCTACTCCACAGCCCATTTCTATCCAGATGGCAGGATTGTATGGATGTCAGAGGGTACAAGGTACCAGTCTACAGTTGCTGAATGGGCTCAGCTGATTAATGCCCCAGAAGAGCATGACGATGACTTGGACATTTAAGACAAGAAGAAGATGGACCACAACTCAATGTCAAACATGTACAAGGAGATTCCAAATGAAGCACTTGATACGTTCAAGTTTGGCTCAGTACACTATGTTTTGTCAGGGCTGCCAACCATCAACTGGATTCTTAGGCACACCCTATTGCCCAAGTCTGGAGATCACAAGATGATCAGGGGCCACGCGATCAACTTGCTTCACATCTTTGACGTGCCACAGAAATTCAAAGTCATGAGCCTTATGATTGAAACAATCAAGAGGACAGCAGCAGACCAGAAGAGGAGCTGTGGATATGCCCCACAGATTCAGGAGCTCATCAACTCTAAGATGGGCACGGGCATATACTTATTGGACAAGGAACACCTGCCCATCCGTCCAAACTTTGAAGATAATCAAGTGGTCATGACTGAGAATGAGCCATCATCTGCCCAAGCACAAGCCAAGAAGGAGAAGGCGAGGAAGGAGAAACCTGCCAAGATGCCTACTCAAGAGGAGGCATCGGAATATTTCCTGAAAACCAAACAAGAGCAGCTTGGTTACTTGATTGCATCCACCCTGCGGATTGAGCAATGACTAGCCACCCTAACTCAGAACCAGGCAAGCTTAGAGAGGATCATGGAACAAAAGTTCTATGACTTGGATGTCAAAGTGACACAGATTCAGACTGCAGAGGAGCAGCTCCAGGATGACATGCAGGAGAGGAGAGGCAAGACTACAACTGATGCCTTTGCCAGAGTGCCACGAGGTCCGAGGTCGTCTGCAGTGCCAGTTGCTGACCCCAGAGCCACCACGTCTGCACCAGCTACAGCCTCAGTTCCACCAGCTCCAGCGTCCACTTCAGCCTCGACTCCGACCACGTCTATAGAAGGCTTCGTCCTTGGAGTGCTCCGGACTCCACCACCACCTGAAGATCAAGCCGGAGTGTCGACTTAGCACTATGCATTTTCTAGGAACTTTTTGGTAACTTGTTGCCAAAGGGGGAGAAAATGTATAGATCATAGGCTTCGAGAGAGAGTGTTGCTTTTATTCTCTCTTGTTTTATTTGGTGTTTTTTTCGAACTTTGTTTGCTTTTGTGTGAGATACTATGTCATTGCTCATGAGACATTGATGATCATGTGTTTGATCATAAGCTACACTTAATGTTTGCTTAATATTATCATCTTATCTATCTTATGTGATCATTCACTATTCTTGGTGATGAGTGCACGTATTTCATTCTTATCATTTTAAGCGCTCCACCAAGATGTATGTCACATGGAAGAGTAACCCATGACTCTAACTCTTTGTGCATTTGCAGTCCAAAACAAATTTTAAATATGCACAAATTTAGGGGGAGCTCTTACTTGTCACATACTTCTCAAAGCAACGATATATTTCATGCTTATTATCATTTGTCGAAGCTTTGATCTATATGTTGTCATCAATTACCAAAAAGGGGGAGATTGAAAGTGCAACTATCCCTAGGTGGTTTTGGTAATTCATAACAACATATAGCTCATTGAGCTAATGCTATTCCAAGATGACTATTTCAGGAAAGCTCAATGATTGGCATGGCATGGATGTGAAAGTGGAACCCTCAAAATGCTAAGGACAAAGGTTTGGCTCAAGCTCAAAAGCTCAAGACTCTTTCATTTTATATTTTAGTGATCCAAGATCACATTGAGTCTTTAGGAAAAGCCAATACTATCAAGGAGGGATGAGGTGTTGCTTAATGAGCCTTTTGCTTCATGTGCTTAGTGATATGCTCCAAAACCCTCAACTACTTTCCCATATCCACATATTACCTAAACCCTAAGCCAAACTCGGTCCTACCGATTCTTTCTATCCAGCGCCACCGAGTTTCACTTGTCATAAGCCACTGCCAAATCCTAGCAATTCGGTTCTCCGATAGGGATCTCGGTCTCACCGAGATGGGATTGCAAACTCTCTGTTTCCCTTTCGTAACTTTTCGGTCTCACCGAAAGAGCGAATCGGTCCCACCGAGATTGCAATGTAAACTCTCTGTTTCCCTTTTGTAACTTTTCGGTCTCACCGAAAGAGCAAATCGGTCCCACCGAGTTTGCCTGACCAACTCTCTGGTTAGCTTATTAACAAACTCGGTCTCACCAAGTTTGTGTAATCGGTCTCACCAAGATTACGTTATGCCCAAACCCTAACCATATCGGTCCTACCCAGTTGCATGTCAATCCCACCGAAAATCTCTAACGGTCACTAGGTTTACCTTTTCGGTCCGACCGAGTTTGTTGATTCGGTCCCACCGAGATTGGAAAACTGTGTGTAACGGTTGGATTTTGTGTGGAGGCTATATATACCCCTCCACCTCCTCTTCATTCGTGGAGAGAGCCATCAGAACACATACACAATTCCAACTCATATGTTCTGAGAGAGAACCACCTACTCATGTGTTGAGACCAAGATATTCCATTCCTACCATATGAATCTTGATCTCTAGCCTTCCCCAAGTTGCTTTCCACTAAAATCTTCTTTCCACAAAATCCAAATCCTTTGAGAGAGAGTTGAGTGTTGGGGAGACTATCATTTGAAGCACAAGAGCAAGGAGTTCATCATCAACACACCATTTGTTACTTCTTGGAGAGTGGCGTCTCCTAGATTGGCTAGGTGTCACTTGGGAGCCTCCGACAAGATTGTGGAGTTGA
The DNA here is from genome assembly GCF_056163025.1 of Triticum urartu. NCBI lineage: Eukaryota > Viridiplantae > Streptophyta > Magnoliopsida > Poales > Poaceae > Triticum > Triticum urartu. The sequence continues at coordinate 408,997,070 of NC_141879.1, read as the reverse complement.
ACCAAGGAGTTTGTAAGGGCAAGGAGATCGCCTACTTCGTGAAGATCTACCACTACTGAGGCAAGTCCTTCGTGGGCGAAGGCCATGGTGGGATAGACAAGGTTGCTTCTTCGTGGACCCTTCGTGGGTGGTTGCTTCTTCGTGGACCCTTCGTTGGTGGAGCCCTCCGTGGACTCGCGCAACCATTACCCTTCGTGGGTGGACCCCTCCGTGGACTCGCGCAACCGTTACCCTTCGTGGGTTTAAGTCTCCATCAACGTGGATGTAGGATAGCACCACCTATCCGAACCACGGGAAAAACGTCCGTGTCTCCAAATTGCGTTTGAATTCTCCAAACCCTTCCCTTTACATTCTTGCAAGTTGCATGCTTTACTTTCTGCTGCCAATATACTCTTTGCATGCTTGCTTGAATTGTGTGATGATTGCTTGACTTGTCCTACAATAGCTAAAATCTGCCAAGAACTAAAATTGGGAAAAGGTTAAGTTTTTATTTGGTCAAGTAGTCTAATCACCCCCCTCTAGACATAATTTCGATCCTATAATGTGCTTGTTGTTTGTATGCTCTGTATGTTGGGTCATAAGACCCATGTTTGTCATATCTCGCTCCTCGGAGCCTAATGAATAAATACTTTGAGTCGTAGAGTTATGTTGTGATGGCATGTTGTATTTACACATACCGAGCATATTGTGTGTATGATTGAAATGCTTGGTATGTGTGGGATCCGAAAATCTAGTTGTTTATCCTTGGCAGCCTCTCTTATGGGGAAATGTAGTCTAGTGCTTCCTTGAGCCATAGTAGTCCGCTACAGCCCGGTTCACCGGAGTTCTGCTAGCCCAGCACTACTGCTCAGATCACTTAACTGGCCGGCATGTGTTTCACTTTGTTCCTGTGTCTGTCCCTTCGGGGAAATGTCACGCGGTGACATCCGGAGTCCTGCCTAGCCTGCTACAGCCCGGGTTCCTGGAGTCCTGTTAGCCCAGTGCTACAGCCCGGAATCACTCGCTGATGACCGACATGCTCGATGTGATTCATGTATGCCTTTGTCCATAGGTCTGTGCCGCTTTGGGTTCACGACTAGCCATGTCGGCCCGAGTTCTCTGTGATATGGATGCTAGCGACACTATCATATATGTGAGCCAAAAGGCGCAAACGGTCCCGGGCCATGGTAAGGCGACACCCGTGGGTTACCGTGCGTGAGGCCGCAAAGTGATATGAGGTGTTACTGGGTAGATCGATGTGACTTGGAATCGGGGTCCTGACAGCTTTGGTATCAGAGCCTGACTGCCTGTAGGATTACCAAGCCAAACTGGTCGAAGTCGAGTCTAGAAATGCTTTAGTTATGTAAGGGAATTGATTGTGGAAGGGAACGTAAGGCTCTTTTTACTCCTTTACCCTATGGCCTTCTAATCTGAGTCATCCTCTTCTCTTCTACGGGGATTAAAAACTAGGCTTCTCATCTTTCTATTAGGATGACGTGTTACTAATCCATAGACTTATAGAATTGATAGTTTCAAGCCTCAGTTCCGTTCCTACTACTTCCGTATGTTGTCAGTTGATCTCAGAACCTTGATATTGTTGCTGAGTGGCTATGCCACCATTTTTTCAGGTTGTCTCAAATCTTTTGAGAAATTACAGCCGTTATGCTGTCCGAGTCATCCCAGGTTTCTAAATAGTCTGATGCATTTGCAAACCCTTTCCCCTGTTCCTGATGTCCATTTGGGCCAGATTAATCACACTACCTATCAGTTGAGGTACTCTATTGCCTCGACATATATGTTGGAGCTATTATTATGACCCTAGGTGTTTAGGGAGTCACCTAGTAATCTAGCCAGGTTTTATGTTCCCGGTGTGATGATTCTGGCCACCATTCTCAAAAGCATCCCGTGATGCCATGTAGTGGTAGGTATTCTATTCATGGGTTCTTGAACCCGAGATTCACCCTACTTACCTCATGTTGATAGTGTTGCTAGTTCCTTTAGGATATTAGTAACCTTTGCGATAGTCCTCGAGGTCTGTGGTATTTCCTTCTTCCAAATACTATGAACCACCTATGGCAGAAGTTTGTTGTATCAAAAGATCACAACCAGAGTGCTCTTAATGAGTTCTCCATTCTGCATTGTGAATGTGCCAGTCCTACCTATCTGCATGGGTTGTCCGAAAGAAATGTTGAGCTTTGCTCGACATACTAATCTATGCATCCGCAACTCAGAAAATTATATGTTCCTTGAGTTGTTCCTCTTCAGTTGTATTCCGACCATCTTCTATCAGTTGATAGCCAAGAGTATGTGTGCATTTGTGTTCATCGATGCCTATTATTCTTGTGGTCCGTCAAGCCATTCTATTCCGGAATGACTAGGAGAAACAAACTCCAGTACCTCATCCATCTCTGGGATTGGGTCAAAGCAGTTGTATTCCGCAGATCAGAATGCCAATCCAGCTTCTGTTCTGTTCTACCTTGGAGTGTTACCATCTTTATGTCAGGAGTGTCATGATAATTGCACCACCTCTTATGAATTCTTGACGCAGTAATACTTCTTGCCATCATTGTTCATTCCTCGGTTCCGTGTTATTGTAACCAGAGTGCCGACAAGTGTACTGTGATGTGCGAAATCAATACTCCTAGCAACTCCGTTGCTTGGTAGTTAATGGACAATACTCTCATTCTTAGCGTGCTGGTTATTGAATCATCACCCTAAGGTTTATCATGCTACCTAGTCCTTATTTCTGGTGCACACTTCGATCAATGAGTTAGGATCATGTCAATCCCTCACTCTCTTGATCACATCGTCTTGCCCTGAAAAGCAAGATTGTTCTCGAGCTTAGTAACATATCGGTGGTTCGTGACTTTCCGATTATCTTCTCGGAAGTGTTACCAGGTTGTCGCCTGACCGTTATGTTGAGCTCGTGATCAAGATGGTTTCTTGTAAACCACCCCTTCTCCAAGAATCTGTGTTGGATACCCCTGAGCTAGTTGGTTAAGCTGAACAGCAACTTGGAGAGTTGGAAGATAAAAGGCTTTGCCGAATTTGGTTCTTCCTGAAGGGATATCTTTGTGTTGTGTATGTGTTGAAGAAAGATGATATCTTCACCAATTGGTCCTCGTGATCAGTTGTTGGATCTATTGTCTTGTCAAAACTTTGACTTGACTATGGGCTATCGTCAAGCCAAATCAGAACCAACGATGTTCGTAATGTTGTCTTACTCGTGGTTGATTCCTCGAGCATACACCATTACATCCTTTGGTCTGACCAATGCTACCACCGTGTTTACATGATGGTGGATGTCCAGTGATATGGAAATTTCGATGAGTTGCTGTTGAGCCCATCAGCAGCATGCTGTCTCCCCCATGATTCATGTTGAACATCTAAGTTAGTATTGGAAACTTTGTAAGCAATGCTTTCGTGTTCCGTTCATGAAGTATATGTTTGGTGAAATAAGTTACTTTCTCTAAGTTCACGCGCACTAGGTGTAAGTTGCCACCATGAGTTTGAGAAAGGTTTGTTTTGTTTCCCTTGGAATCATCCCAAATCAGTCATGCATATGTGCGAAGTATTCTATGGTTTGGTAGATTAATTACCTCCACTCCATATGTGTTCCTAGCACACCAAGCCACTGATTGGTTTGTTTAAGGAGAAGAAGTTTCTTCTTAGGAGCTAGACTTACGCAAGAACTTCGATATCCTCGTTGATGGTTCCCCCTGAACTCGGTAGTGTGTTATTATAAGACTACTATGTGGTCATGCTTGTCTGGGACAGCGTGTTCACAGGTTTGTAGCAAAACCGGCACATGTTTTGGAGCTTACTACCATAGTCCATTTCCTGAGAATCTCGCAATGACATCTCGTCGATTTGTGTTAGGAACTTTCATTTTATTTCTAGACTCGATGAGTCTGGAATATCCTAACACCAACCAGATCTGAATCTTGGGCAGATATGATGGTTGGAACATACTCCAAGAACTATATTGTTGGTTCCTCTGTAACCGGTAATGTGGATGTCGTGGCCAACACACCTAACCAGAAGGCTATTATTGTAGTATCCTGGTTGAAGAAGTTAGTCACCTCCCCATAAGGATCTCGCAGGATCTGCCTCCGTAGTTATTCCTTATGGATTCTTGAGCTTCCAAAGTCCGACCTTTTACTTGATGTTCTAGATATCAAACCATATCTATGAATGGATTACGCTAGCACATCAAGGAGAACATTAGAGGCGGAGTGCTAACTGTCTCCCGGTCGATCATCCAGATTCTGATCCCTTAGCCTCGCTAAGGTGAAATCTGAGAAAGTGTTATCTTTCTTTGCATCTGCATCTTCCACCATTATTCATCATGGTAGCATGTTGTGTTGCCAGGATCCTTGACACGGATATTGGCAGAACCTTGATGAATACGGAAATGCTCAAGTTCTTGAGAGCACGCACAAGCACCAGGTTTGACCATTGGCGCTAACTAGGATTTGCTTCCAGTTTCCTCGGTTATGTTATAACCTTTTCAAACAGTGGACTCACTCTCGACTGTTGAGTTCTTCCCCAGTTACTAGAATCATTCCCAACATTTGCATTTTGTTCCCAGCTTGCACCACAGTAGTTGTTGTTCATGATCATCTTCAAAAGTGGACTTACCATGGGTCTCATCCATTTCCGATGATAAGCAAAAATCATCCATTGCGTTGTCTTCAACAAGGTAGTCCTCATCATCCATCCTAGTCAGAGTATGCCATTCTTTCGAACCCCTTCCAACGATTGTTGTGATTGCCTTAGGCTGGTATAAAGAGTTTCAATGATCTCTGAATCAAAAGTAGTTCTTTTTGCCACTTAAGGGAATATATCTGCGAGTCACTTTCTTTAAGATGTCTCGTTATGGTATCATGGCAATTATCTCCTCGCTACTTTGAAACCATGCATCATCCTACTTAAGCGTGGAATTGTTGCCTACCAAATTTGAACCTTTATCATCCGCTTCTTTCCATCACCCCTGATGTGTGTTTCGTGTCTTAGCTCAGGAGATGTTTTATATCTCACTCCATGAGTTGATCTTGAGTGCTCGATCTCCGAGCAGATCGATTTCTGTAGAATTTCTTTCTGCCGTCATCATGCTGGATGAAGATCCCGAAAGCAAAGACGTCAAGATCAAGATGATGCAATTAATCAACATCCTCAGGAAGGGCAGTTGGATCGAGAAGACTGCGATAGTTTTGTGACCCTCCCCTTCCTTCTTGCCTCATGTCTTGAATCTCGGGCCGAGATTCTTGTTTAGTGGGGGTGAGTTGTCACATCCCTAGTTCTATTAATGCCTAGTGCTAGCATCTGGTGTTGCATCATGTTTAAATTTCAGTTAAACCTGAAATGGGGATTGCCTAAACCAGAGCATTAAAAGGAATTCACTAGGTTCAACAAAAAAAATATTCTCAGTGAATCCAAATGGTTTTCAAAAATGTTCATCATTTTTGGTTCTGGCTAAAACCTCTGCCAAAAATGGGTTCATAAAATTTGGAGCCATTTTGAATTTTTGAGTTAAGACATAACTATTTGCATTTGGGCATTTAAAATACTATAAATACTTTTAAATGCCCAAATACTTTTGAAAGTAATTTTAGGCTGTTGGGAGTAATCCCAAAGGTGCCTATGATTATTTTCAGAATTTTCTAAAATGTTAGTATTTTTACTAATTCAAAAGAAACAACAGAGCATTAAATAAATGAAAACAGAAAGGAAAGAAGCAGAAACTTACCTGGCCTCACTGTGCAGCCCACCTAGTCGGCCCAGCTGTGGCCCAGCACCGTAGAGAGCCCAGCCCACCACCCCACCGCGTCGTCTTCCTCCTGCCAGTAGGAGCAGCTCGCTGTCGCGCGCGCGCTCGCCCCTGGCCACCTCCTGCTTCCTCCTCGGACCTTCTAACGCCGCCACGCACGCCCCTGGCACCCCCCCCAGATCTCTCTCTCCCTCACCCGTGGCCTCTCCCCTCCCTTGGACCTCTTCCTCTCACCAACCCGAACGGGTCCGTCGCCGCCGACAAGCACCACCGCGGCCACTACCTCCTCCTCGCTCCCTGGACATGCCCAGGAGCTCCGCCACTTTGTCCTCTACCACCTCGATGAGCCACGAGGCCCCGGACGCGCTGCAACACCGCCACCGCCGCCGCCCTCTTCGTTCGGCCACCGAGATCGCCGGCGACCTCTCGTCACCACCAGCCCCTCCCCGAGCTCGCCGAGGCCACCTCTGAACTCGCGGTGAGCTCCTCTATCGATCCCCCCTACTCCCATGCCCACTAGCTCATCGTAGCCCTCGTTTCCATCGAGACCGAGACCTCACCAGCACCGGACTTGTCGCAGTCGTTGTTTTGGTACGCCTCCGTCCAAACCGAGCGCATCACTGGACTCAGTGCACCCCCAGGAGCACGTTTCACCCACCGGCTCCTCCTCCCATGCACCACAACGCCAAACCCGCAGGTGCCCGAACTCCGGCCACCACTCGACTTGACGCCGTCGTCGACTCCAGCCACCCCAGGCCCGGCTACTGCCACCAGGCGACGCGCTGCAACGCCAGCTACCCGTAGAGACCAACCGCGGCTCAAACCGCGGCCTGTACGTGAAACCCGAGCAACTCCGGCGAGTTGCCGCCACGGGTTTGGTCACCGCCGGCTGAACTCCGGTGACTCCGACGTGGCACACTTAGTTAACGCTAATGACACTGCTAATTTAGCCCCACAGCCGCTGACATATGGGCCCACGCGTCAGAGTTGACCCTGCTGACGTGGCCGTTGACCAGGCCCACATGTCAGCCACACTAGCCAGCTCTATGAGACTGACTAGTGGGTCCCAGCCGTCAGGTTTGACTCTGGGCGACCCTGTTAACCTGCTGACGTCATAATGACGTAGTGCTAACGCAGTAAAGGAATTTCTGGTTTTAAAATAATATAGGAAATTCCAGAAAACAATTTAAACTTCTAAAAATCATAGAAATTCAACCGTAACACCAAATAAGATAAATTATATATGAAAAATTATCAGAAAAATTCAAGGAATCTGTTTATGGCATTTGCATGCATGTTTGAACAACCTAGGGTTGCTGTACAGGGCAATTTGCATAAATGACATTTAAATAAGCACATATGGAGTTTGAATTTGAACCCTTGGTTCAAACCAACTTCATTTAATATGGTTGCTAGTTGCATTAGCTCAATCAACAGCATATTGCCATGACACTATCATGCATCATAATTGTTGCATTGCATTGATTGTGTTCCTCTTTGTTTGCCGGTATTTGTCCCCTCTCGATAGACGTGGTTCCGACGACGAGTTCGATGACACCGATGAAGAACTATACTATCTTCAGAAGTGCCAGACAAGCAAAACCCCTTTGTTCATTCCGATACAATCCCACTCTCTCGCTCCTGCTCTCTTTTACTGCATTAGGACAACAACGATTCAACAGTTACTTGCTGCGGTAGTTGAGCCCCTTATCCACTGCATGACCTGTCATTGCCACAGTAAATAGATGAAACCCACTAGTATGAGTAGGAGTTGTTTGAGCCCTGATGTGCCTACTCATTCATGCTTATTTTTCATGCCTGCTATTGCATAGAGTTGTGTCAGGTCTGATTCATCGGGGATGAATCGGAGGTGTGTAAACATGTCCTACTGTTGAGAGCTAAGTGTGTGAACACGATTTGGTAAAGGTAGCGGTGAGATGCCATGTAGGAGTACATGGTGGGTTGTCTCATTGAAGTCGTCCTTAGGATCTGAGTTCTGTGTTTGTGATCCACGAAACAGTTACTACCACGCATTGGGCCCGAAACCAATGGACCCTCTCGGCTTCTTGATCACCCTTGTCCTCTGTCCAGGAGTTGCAACTAGTTTCTGGTGTTTATAGGATATGTGTTGGCGGCCATGCGTAGCGCTGACCCTAGGGGTGGGCTATGATGCGGTAGATACACCGTGGCACGGTGTACCGGGCGCCCGTTTGGTGTCCCGAGAACCCTGTTCACATCGTTCGGGGCCGTATGTGGAAACCTCGGCCGGACTCCCTCGGATGGAACCTGGATAGGCGATAAACCTGGACTAGAGACTTGAGTGTTTAGGTAGGCCGTGGCCGACACCCTCGTTGGGCTTCCGCTTGAAGGTTGCCGAGTACATGTCATGTAAACGGCGGTAAGTGGTGAGAGCATGTGTGAAGAAGTACACCCCTGCAGGGTTAACATCATCTATTCGAATAGCCGTGTCCGTGGTAATGGACTTCTAGGTTGCCTATAACAGTTCATAGACAAGTGAAAGTGGATACTCTAAAACTCGCAAGATAAGTGTGAGTGTTATGGATGGCCTTCTCGTAGGGAGACGGGAGCGGATCCATAGTGGTGTATTGAATGGTGAATATGTGGACTCGTCTGCGCCACCTCAAAAGAGTTGCTTGCAATCGTAGTTCAGGTTAACCACTGAGTCAAAGCTGGCTTGCTGCAGTTAAACTCCACCCCCCCCCTTGTTGATACCGATGCATATGTAGTTTAGTTCTGATGTAAGTCTTGCCGAGTACCTTTGTACTCACGTTTGTTTAATTTATGTTTTCAGAGAGACTTCAGTCTCGCTAGTAGTTCCGCATGGACTTTGACGATTAGCTTGATACCTGAGCTACGATCTTGTGCCCTCGGCAGGATCTGGTAGATAGTCAGGCTTCTCAGCCTTCTTCATTTGTAGTTGTCTGTACTCAGACAAGTTAAGCTTCCGCATGTGCTTGTTGCTTGTATGCTCTGTATGTTGGGTCATAAGACCCATGTTTGTCATATCTCGCTCCTCATAGCCTAATGAATAAATACTTTGTGTCGTAGAGTTATGTTGTGATGCCATGTTGTATTTACACATACCGAGCATATTGTGTGTATGATTGAAATGCTTGGTATGTATGGGATCCGAGAATCTAGTTGTTTATCCTTGGCAGCCTCTCTTATGGGGAAATGTAGTCTAGTGCTTCCTTGAGCCATAGTAGTCCGCTACAGCCCGGTTCACCGGAGTCCTGCTAGCCCAGCACTACTGCTCAGATCACTTTACTGGCCGGCATGTGTTTCACTTCGTTCCTGTGTCTGTCCCTTCGGGGAAATGTCACGCGGTGACATCCGGAGTCCTGCCTAGCCTGCTACAGCCCAGGTTCCTGGAGTCCTGTTAGCTAAGTGCTACAGCCTGGATTCACACGCTGCTGACCGACATGCTTGATATGATTCATGTATGCATGTCCCCATAGGTTTGCCGCTTTGGGTTCACGACTAGCCATGTCGGCCCGGGTTCTCTGTCAATTGGATGCTACCAACACTATCATATACGTGAGCCAAAAGGCACAAACGGTCCTGGGCCATGGTAAGGCGACACCTATGCTTTACTTTCCGCTGCCAATATACTCTTTGCATGCTTGCTTGAATTATGTGATGATTGCTTGACTTGTCCTACAATAGCTAAAATCTGCCAAGAACTAAAATCGGGAAAAGGTTAAGTTTTTATTTGGTCAAGTAGTCTAATCACCCCCCTCTAGACATAATTTCGATCCTATAATGTGCTTGTTGTTTGTATGCTCTGTATGTTGGGTCATAAGACCCATGTTTGTCATATCTCGCTCCTCGGAGCCTAATGAATAAATACTTTGAGTCGTAGAGTTATGTTGTGATGGCATGTTGTATTTACACATACCGAGCATATTGTGTGTATGATTGAAATGCTTGGTATGTGTGGGATCCGAAAATCTAGTTGTTTATCCTTGGCAGCCTCTCTTATGGGGAAATGTAGTCTAGTGCTTCCTTGAGCCATGGTAGTCCGCTACAGCCCGGTTCACCGGAGTTCTGCTAGCCCAGCACTACTGCTCAGATCACTTAACTGGCCGGCATGTGTTTCACTTTGTTCCTGTGTCTGTCCCTTCAGGGAAATGTCACGCGGTGACATCCGGAGTCCTGCCTAGCCTGCTACAGCCCGGGTTCCTGGAGTCCTGTTAGCCCAGTGCTACAGCCCGGAATCACTCGCTGATGACCGACATGCTCGATGTGATTCATGTATGCCTGTCTCCATAGGTCTGTGCCGCTTTGGGTTCACGACTAGCCATGTCGGCCCGGGTTCTCTGTCATATGGATGCTAGCGACACTATCATATATGTGAGCCAAAAGGCGCAAACGGTCCTGGGCCATGGTAAGGCGACACCCATGGGTTACCGTGCATGAGGCCGCAAAGTGATATGAGGTGTTACCGGCTAGATCGATGTGACTTGGAATCGGGGTCCTGACAGATAGGTGACGGCTGACTGTACTTTGATCAGCATCATAATCCATGGAGCATAAAACTTCAAGCCAAAGAATCAGATCCTGATGCAGCAAGTTGGAGGATGAAGAAGTCTTGTGCATTGAAGCTTTTGCCATGAAGAATATGGAATACCAAAGTCTTCATTGCACCTTCTAGCTTGGCATGTGGAGAATGTCATTTGATGGGCCAGAGAGTTCGCCTTATGATGTGATAGATAGTACGTGGCAGATACTCGAGGTCTTCAACAAAGAACTCCTGAGGATATTCAGCATCTCGAGGCAAAGGCTTCATCATGCTAAGCATCTGACTCATATTGGGCTCAGGCTTGTGGAAGATGCTTTCCATAACAGCACTGTGAAGCTGACAACCAGGTTCATACAGATCTCCTGGAGTGGGCAGGCCAGTAAGCTCAATGATATCAAAGGCTTTGGCTTCATGATGAGCATTGCCTGTCATCCACTCAAGGACCCAAGTCTTCGGATCCCTGTTGTAGCCACGGATATGAAGAGTGGCATAGAATTGGAGCAGCAATTCTTCATTCCAGTGCTCCTTATCAGTGACGAACTGCAGCAAGCCAGACTCTCTGAAGCAATCCAGAGCTTCTTCCAAACAGGGCAGTCCAGTTATGGCTTCAGTGTCAAGACGCATATGTGGGAAAATGCGACCTTTATTGCACATAATGCATGAGTAATAACTGCGCTGCTGATAGCTCCAAAACCGATCAGAAGATATTCTTGTCTTGGTGTAGGGGTTCTTGGCGCTATCAAAGAAGGTGTTGTGTGCCTTGAAGCCATTGATATTGAACGATCCGGGTGCAGATGCAGTGCCTGGAAACCTGGGCAACCTTGGTATTGGCTTCTGAACGTGAGGCCTGTGCTCAACGTGATAGTCAAACTGAGGACCAGCAGTAGGCGGAGGAGTCAGAAAGGGCCATTTGACAGTGACAAGTTGGCCATAGTTGAATGCTTGCTCGATAGTGTGTGGCCTTGGTGGCGGAACAGGAGCAGTGGCATCAACAGAGGCGTTAGGCTGCACAACAGAGGCTTCAGGAGCAGTTGCATCATTGGCTTCTGGCACATTGGTTGGTGCAGGCTCCACATTTGCTTCAGCCTTGACTACGTCATTGGCTTCATTTGTGTTGGTGGTGGCAGCCTCAAGATTCTCAACCTCCACTCGATGAGCTGGAGGGTCGGGCACAGACACGTTCTCCTCGAGAACAGCTTCTTTAGTAATGGGGGGAGTAGGGACACGTTCTTCTTCTTGTTTGTCGTCGGCTGATGCAGCCGGAATGTCTTCAGCAACTTTAGCCTCAGACTCGGAGACATTCACAGTAGGAGTGGCATCTGGAAACACTTGACGTGCAACAGATTGGTGGGGCACTTCTCCTTCTGGAACGCTCCAAAGAGGGACTTGAGGCCTTGCTCCTTTTGTGAAGCCTGCGTACCGCTGGCGACGCCTGTGGAGATGGAGTTGGCTGGGCCTCAAAGTCATCTTCTTCTTGCACTGATGGGGTTGCTTGCGGTTGGGGAGAGCTTGGAGTGAATTGTCTCTGTGGGTGATCAGCCCACGATGCATCCTGAGCAGTTGGCGTCAGAGGACGACAAATGCTGATGAGTTCGCTGTGCGTGAGCACAGGCGATGATACTAGTTGGTTCTCGATCTGAGGAAGAACTACATCATCTTCAACATTGTCATGGTGACCAATGTCTTCAGCTTCATGAGCCTCTGTGGAAGAAGGCTCATGAACAATTAGTTGGCGCTCATGGTGTTCAGATGTAGGGCGAACCATTGAGATAGGTTCAACAACTAAGGGCTCTGTGGGAGCAGCCCGATCCTTCTTGGTTTTGCGCTTCTTCTTAGAGGGAGTGACATCAGAGGCTTCAGGATTTTTCCTTTTTCTGGCTTCAGCCTCGGCAGTCCTCGTCTTCTTCAGTTCTGAAGCGGTTGACCTGACCTTTGGCTTCGAGCCAGTCATGCTGCTTGGGAAGACTATGCGAGGTTCTTCCTGCCTTGAAGGTGCAGATTGGTCTGTTGATGGCTTCTTCTTCTTTGCAGCCATTCTTGGGTCGATGCCAGGACGACCAAGAGCCTTGCGCTTCTCAGCCTCATTGTAGGCTTGCACACACTTGTCAGCCAGGCTCTTCATGCGCTCACGAGAACCTTTAGCTTCTTCACGCTTCTTGAGAAAGGCTTCCTTGAGCTCGTGCAACATAATCTTGAAGTTTTTCACATCTTGCACGCTGAGCTTGGCCATGTTCTTCTTGAACTGAGCTTTCTCATAGTCGATCTTTTGCTTCAGTTCAACGATGCGCTGAGCTAGAGCTAGCTCAGAAGCAATGGCGCCAGTGAAGGCGACACTAAGGCCAATTGGAAGTTGCAGATCTTCAAAGCTCAGGTTGGGCGTGTCAAACCACTCATCAATGAAGTCATGGATGATTGCCACATCAAAGAGAGGCAAATCATTGAAGATCTCTGCTTCTTCCTTGCTCTTAATCAGTTGCTCAAGAGCGTCATCTGCAAGATCTTCATCGCTGGACAGATCAATGGCGTCATTGCGCGGAATAGCAGCAGCAGTCAGTGCCTGATCAGTATTCTTTCTCATCTCAGTCTTCTTGGAGATACGTGATAGATCTTCAGACTGCACACTGTCTTCAGGAGGTGCAGTAGCCAGTGGCTTCGCATATAAGACCTTTGGTGCTGGAGCAGGATTTGAAGCTTTAGGCTTCTTCAGTTTCTTTGGCTTCGGTGGTGCAGGCGCTTCATCAGATTCAGCGTCATATGCAGGCTCATCCACGGCTGTCCCTTGAACCATGATATGAGTGACGAGACCTTCCAGGTTGTAGAAGGGCCCAACAAGATTGGGTTCAGCTTCGCGGGTGCCATCGGCACGGGGAGCAGAAGGACCAGGGTTGAAGTCTAGTCCCAATGACTTCTTGTTTTGCTTAGCCGAGTTCTTGGCAAACTGGAAGTTGCGCTTGAACAGATTGTCGTCATGACACCATAGCAATGACGATGGGTCAGCATCTGCAGGTTGTGGTCCACGGACCATGCAGGGATTGAAGCCTTGTTCAATGGCTTCATCTCTGGACCTGGGTTGAAGATTTCTGTATAGGATGTCTCCCCATGGTCGCTTGATGGCATTCTTCTCAGCATATTCCTGGTCACAAACCTGTACTTGAACCATTGCTCAGCCCAGTATCTTCGAATCCATTGGATTCGTGTCTTGCGTTGATTGTAATCCTCTTCTAGATCTGTCTTGTACAGCTCTGAGAGGTCATCAGGCATATCTCTTGATGTTCCCCCTCGACGCTATCTGCCACCCTTCCTTGCTGATTTCTCTGTAGCCATGAACTTAAAACTGAATGGCTTCAACACGTTCAAAGGTTTCAAAGGCTTCCGCTTGCTGGTCAAACAGGAACTGGCTTCGGGAGAATTTATATGATGCTGTAAGAATTCTGCAAATGAATGCAGACTATGAGAACCAAGGGATTCTCCCACGGACATGTACCTGTGACAGCATTAAGGTGCGAGGGAAGGGGAAGAGGTCATATGCATTCTCAGAAGATTTTGAAGATAAATCAATTTAGAAGACATTGACCTCATAGTGCGAAGACATTCACTCATAGATAGAGAGTTGGTTCCAGATTTGTACGAATCCACGAATAAGTACAAGTGAGGAATCTAACTACTTTGTGAAGCATAAGTGAACATACTAGGCATATTATGAGATGCAGTATGAAATAGGTCCAACTTGTGTGAACAGAAACTGCTTGTGGTAGAAAGTGATGAATCTATAGGATCAAAGGGGCCGTAAAAAGGAAGTTTTATTTACCACACAAAGAACTGCTAGACAGAGTGGGAGAGGAGGCCGAGCAGTTCGATCGTCCGTGCCCTAACTTGGTGACGGAGGACACCTACGGCGACAGCGGAGAAGACAATGTCCGCGGCCGGCTTGAAGACGGCGCTGGTGAGGTCGCGGCAACTAAGCGCTTCGTTGTCGGCGTTGTCGAGGGCTAGCGGTGGCGCTAGGGTTTGTGCGAGAGTGGAAGAAAGGATAATGACTATGGTGAGGCATGTATTTATAGGGACAGGGACGGCACAGTGTTATTACACAGGTGCCCCTGGCGATTCACATCTGAAGGACACGTGGCTATCATGCAACATATCGGAGGTTGTTCCACGTTCCCATGCACGCCTGGATTGTCGGGTGGTCGTTCCCACTTCTCCGGGTTTCAGGTGAAAGGATTTAGCATTGAAAACAGACTTAATGTTTGTCTCTGTATCTCCTGCTGACAAGGACGCAAAGAAGATATTCGACAGTTTCAATATAATGCATATGATTTGGAGAGATAAAGTTTGAGATAGAAAGCATAGAGAGGCTAGGGTCCGATCACATTCACTTAGTTCAAAAGATTCAACAAGAAGACATAGCTATAGGTGAATGCTGTAGAGGACACAACACCAGTATATATAAATAAATATATATATATTTGAGAACGATAATCAAATAAACGTAGTGAAGATAATCATGAAGACAAGTTGAGATTGAAGCCAAACCAAATGTGAAGACATACCAAACGTAACGCCATGAGTGAAACACTTCAAACAGAAAAATTTGGTGGTGGCATTACCCACCGTATAGGAAATATTAGACCCAGACACAGCGCACAATTATCGTGGCGCTCCGAAGTCAAATTCCACATTAATGTATTCACACTTAGAATGTAAGTCTTCATTGATTGAAGATATACTTTACTTCGTGTGTTGCACATCTAAGTCATTAATATGCATAAGTGTTAGGATGTGTGCCTGATCACAGGACATTTGAGGATTCCAAGATATTTAGCTCACACAGTAACTTGCGAAACCTCTTCTCATCCAAGGGCTAGGTGAAGATATCTGCCAATTGCTCTTTAGTGTTGACGTGTGTGATGTCAATATCTTCCTTCACAACATGATCTCTGAGAAAGTGATGACGAATTTCAATGTGCTTTGTCTTTGAGTGCTGAACTGGGTTGTTGGCAATCTTGATGGCGCTTTCGTTGTCGCAGTAGAGTGGCACTTGCTTCAGATGAATGCCATAGTCTTTGAGTGTTTGCTTCATCCATAGAAACTGAGCGCTGCAAGATCCAGCAGCAATGTATTCAGATTCAGCAGTGGAGAGAGATACGCAGTTCTGCTTCTTTGAAGACCAACATACAAGTGATCGTCCCAGAAAATGACATGTGCCTGATGTAGAATTGCGATCCACCTTGTCACCAGCATAATCAGCATACGAGAATCCAACCAGATCAAACTCTGAGCCCTTTGGATACCATAATCCTAATGTTGGGGTGTGAGCCAGATATCGAAGAATTCGCTTCACAACTAAGTGATGCGATTCCTTTGGTGCCGCTTGGAATCGAGCACACATGCAAACACTAAGCATAATATCTGGCCTAGATGCACATAGATAAAGTAAAGAACCAATCATGGAGCGATATACCTTTTGATCGAACTCTTTAGCATTGTCGTCAGGACCCAGATGATGTTTGGCTGGCATTGGCGTCGTGAAGCCTTTGCAGTCTTGCATCCCAAATATCTTCAGGCAATCTTTGAGGTACTTCTCTTGAGATATGAAGATGCCATTGCGTTGCTGACGTATTTGAAGACCAAGGAAGAACTTCAGCTCACCCATCATGGACATCTGATATTGCTCTTGCATCATATATCCAAACTCGTCAGTGTATTTCTGATTGGTGCAGCCGAAGATAATGTCATCCACATATATTTGGCACACAAACAGTTCACCATCATATGTCTTCGTGAAGAGAGTGGGGTCGAGGGAACCAGGTTTGAAGCCTTTGCTCTTCAGGAAGTATTTGAGTGTTTCATACCAAGCCCGAGGGGCTTGTTTGAGGCCATACAGTGCCTTGTTGAGCTTGTACACCATGTCAGGATGTTTTGGATCTTCAAAGCCAGGCAGTTGTGCAACATACACTTCTTCTTCAATCTTGCCATTGAGAAAAGCGCTCTTCACATCCATTTGATACAGAAGAATGTTATGATGATTTGCATAGGCCAGCAGTATGCGTATGGCTTCAAGTCTAGCCGCAGGAGCAAATGTTTCATCGAAGTCAATCCCTTCAACTTGAGTGTTCCCTTGAGCAATGAGACGAGCTTTGTTTCTGACAACTTGACCATGATCATCTTGCTTGTTGCGATATATCCATATGGTGCCTATTATATTGTGCTTGCGAGGATCAGGATGCTTAACCAGTTCCCATACATTATTCAGCTCAAACTGTTGAAGCTCTTCTTGCATAGCTTGAATCCATTCAGGTTCCATGAAGGCTTCTTCAACTTTCTTGGGTTCAGATATTGAGACGAATGGGAAGTGCCCACAGAAATTTTCTAGCCGTGTTGCCCTTGAACGAGTGAGTGGACCTGGTGCATTGATGATATCAATTATTTTCTCAATTTGTACTTCATTTTCAACACGAGGACGTACAGGACGAAGATTTTGCTCTTGCTGATCATTGTCATCGTTAGAGGGATTGTCTTCAGGCTGAGCATTGTCTTCAGTTTGATCATTGTCTTCAGGTTGATCAGGTGCGGAGATCATAAGTTACTCTTCAGGCTGAGCTTCAGAAGGTATGATTTCTCCAGTTCCCATAAGTTTGATTGATTCACTAGATGGAACTTCATCTAGCACATTTGGCAGGTGCTCTCTTTGTGAGCCGTTAGTCTCATCGAACCGCACATCCATAGTTTCAACAACTTTATAGTGAAACAGGTTGAAGACTCTGTAGGAGTGTGAATCCTTTCAATATCCAAGCATAAAACCTTCATGTGCTTTTGGTGCAAATTTTGAAGTGTGATGTGGATCCTTGATCCAGCACCTGGCACCAAATACTCTGAAGTAACTGACATTAGGCTTCTTGCCAGTAAGGAGCTCATAGGATGTCTTGTTGAGAAGCTTGTGAAGATAAACACGGTTGATGATATGGCATGCAGTATCAATGGCTTCAGGCTAGAACTTTCTTGGAGTCTTGTACTCATCAAGCATCGTCCGGGCCATCTCAATAAGTGTTCTGTTCTTGCGTTCCACGACGCCATTTTTCTGCGGTGTGTACGGAGCTTAGAATTCATGTGTGATGCCCAAAGTATCAAGATAAGTGTCTAGACCAGTGTTCTTGAATTCAGTGCCATTGTCACTTCTGATGTGCTTTATCTAGGCACCATAGTTGTTCATGGCTCTATTGGCGAAGCGTCTGAATACATCCTGCACTTCAGTCTTGTAGAGGATTATATGCACCCAAGTATATCTTGAATAATCATCAACAATGACAAAGCCATAGAGACAAGAAGTAGTAGTAAGAGTTGAGTAATGAGTGGGACCGAAAAGATCCATGTGGAGCAGTTTGAAGGGTTGAGTCATTGTCATGATTGTCTTCGAGGGATGCTTGGCCCTCGTCATCTTTCCTGCTTCACAGGCACCGCATAAGTGATCCTTCTTGAACTTGATGCCCTCGATGCCGATGACATGCTTCTTCCTTGCAAGGGTGTGGAGGTTCCTCATGCCAGCATGCCCTAGCCTCCGATGCCAGAGCCAACATTCAGAAGCTTTTGCTAGAAGACATACGGCAACTTGTGGTCCTTCTGAGAAATCTACCTTGCACAAATCATCTTTACGATACCCTTCAAACACTAGAGACTTGTCAGATTCCATTAGAACAAGGCAACGATATTTTCCAAACATCACAGTCATGTTTAAATCGCAAAGCATTGAGACAGACATTAAGTTGAAACCAAGGGATTCAATAAGCATGACTTTATCCATGTGTTGATCCTTTGAGATTGCAACTCTACCTAGACCCAATACCTTGCTTTTACCAGTGTCAGCAAATGTGATGTGACTTTTGTCAGATGGACGTAAGGTTGAGTCCATAAGAAGGCTTCGATTGCCAGTCATGTGATTGGTACACCCACTATCAATAATCCATTCTGAAGCAGTTGGTGTCATACCCTACAATGCAGTTAGGGGGATAGGCTTCACGAAGAGAATTGTGAAGCAAAAACATTTGACGAGCCAGTGGATTATGAAAACTTAGATCGAGATTAGGACTGATAGGGCAAGTAGCAAGCGACTCAAGAACAAAGTACATAATAAGACCATTGGGGCATTTGATCTTGCTCCCTACAAGATGTTTAAGGTCCCCAGCAATAGCGTCAGACGATTTTGGTTTTCGGCTGGAGACCTTTCCCTGCAAAAGAGAGTTAAGCTTTCTTAGCCACCCACACCTTCAAGGGTGGCTTCGAAGCAATGAGTGTAAGTGCAACATCTGAGAACTTTGGCTTTGGAGCCCTAGCAAAAAGTCTTGCAGGTGGATAATAGTACTCATAAGAATAAGCAGAATAGTTCTTGGTCTTATGAACATGGCGGTTTGATGAAACGCGCTCATATTCACAGGCCTGAGTATGGTTTCCCTACAAAACATTTGCGTTAGTGCGACTCAGGTGAGTCCTCTGTCTGTATGAAGCCTTTGGACCGTATGAAGCCTGTGGTCTGGGGTTTGTCTTCTTCACCTATGGTGTCATGATGACATTCACAGGAAGATTCTCCAAACACCTTTTCGACACCCAGACCTTGTTCATAGGCGGTCCATTCCTGCAGTTAGTTCCAATATACCTGGCAAACACTTCACCTTTCTGATTCTTAAACAGTTTATAGTTTGCATCAAAGGATTCATCAATAACAATGGGATTAGCACAAGTAAAGCCAGATAGGGTGGATGGATCCGCTGAAGGTTCCTTTGTAGCAACCCATGTGGTTTTGGGGTACTGCTCAGGTTTCCAGTAAGAGCCATCAGCATTCATTTTCCTTTCGAACCCAACACCCTCTTTCCTAGGGTTTCGGTTCAGGATCTGCCTTTCGAGGACGTCACATAGTGTTTGATGCCCTTTGAGACTTTTGTACATCCCTGTTTCAAGCAATGTCTTCAACCTAGCATTCTCATCAGCAATAGCAGTGGTATCCTCAGCAGAGGGGTTAGTTACCACATCAACAGTTGAAGATATTGCAATAGTAGCAGTAGTAGAACACCCAGCAACAGAAGTAGCATTGTCATGCTCGATGCATTTAAGACATGGTGGTTCAAATTCTTCCGGAGCTGAACTGATCTGTTCGGCGTGAAGTGACTCATTTTCCTTTTGAAGATCTTCATGAGCCGCTCTCAATTTCTCAAGATCTTGCTTCCTTTGAAGATAATCATAGGAAAGCCTGTCATGAGTTGTTGAGAGCGTTTCATGACGAGTTTCAAGTTCCTCATACTTAACGTGAAGATTTTTTATGTCTTCAATTAGGGACTGAGATCGAGTCATTTCAGCGTCTAACAGATCATCGCTTTTGTCTAACAGTTTTTGAATATGTTCCACAGCTTTCTGTTGTTCAGTTGCAATTTTAGCAAGTGCTTTGTAGCTGGGTTTGGAACCACAATCAGAGTCATCTTCACTACATGTTTGATAGTGAGTAGTGCGTGTGTTTACCTTGGCACCGCGTGCCATGAAGCAGTAGGTAGGAGCAGAGTAGTCCTTGTCATTTGCATCGGTGTCAGTGATGAAGTCATTGTCTTCAGTGTTGAAGATGGACTTGGCAACGTATGCTGTAGCCAGACTCGCAACGCCAGAATCGGACTCCTCCTCAGACTCCACCTCCGCCTCCTCAGAAGCGGACTCCTCCTCTGAATCCATTTCCTTGCCAACAAACGCACGTGCCTTGCCAGATGAGCTCTTCTTGTGTGATGAAGACTTTGAGGAAGACTTGGAAGAAGACTTTGAGTATTTCTTCTTCTTCTTGTCTTCAGACTCATACTCCTTGCTCTTCTTCTTCTTCTTCTTGTTCTCATTGTCCCACTGCGGACACTCAGAGATGTAGTGGCCAGGTTTCTTGCACTTGTGGCATGATCTTTTCTTGTAGTCATGAGCAGAAGCTTCATCATTCCTTGAGCTTGATCGTGAAGACATTCTGAAGCCTTTCTTCTTGGTGAATTTTTGGAACTTCTTCACAAGCATAGCAAGCTCCTTTCCAATGTCTTCAGGATCGTCAGAACTGCTGTCAGATTCTTCTTCAGATGAGGAGACAGCTTTTTCCTTCAAGGCACGAGTTCGCCCATAGTTGGGACCGTAGATGTCTCTTTTCTCAGAAAGCTGAAACTCGTGTGTGTTGAGCCTCTCAAGTATGTCAGACGGATCGAGTGTCTTGAAGTCAGGACGTTCTTGAATCATCAGGGCTAGGGTTTCAAACGATTTGTCAAGTGATCTCATGAGTGTCTTGACGACTTCATGCTTGGTGATCTCAGTGGCGCCGAGAGCTTGAAGCTCATTTGTGATGTCAGTGAGTCGATCAAACGTGAGCTAGACATTCTCATTATCGTTTCTCTTGAAGCGGTTGAAGAGGTTGCGAAGGACACTGATTCTCTGATCTCTCTGGGTTGAGACGCCTTCATTGACCTTGGAGAGCCAGTCCCAGACTTGCTTAGATGTTTCCAAAGCACTCACGCAGCCATACTGTCCTTTGGTCAGATGACCACAAATAATGTTCTTGGCAGTGGAGTCTAGTTGAACGAACTTCTTGACATCAGCAGCTGTGACACCTTCACCAGCCTTGGGAACGCCATTCTTGATGACATACCATAGGTCGACATCAATGGCTTCAAGAAGCATGCGCATCTTATTCTTCTAGTAGGGATATTCAGTTCCATCGAAGACGGGGCATGCAGCGGAGACTTTAATTATCCGTACAGTCGACATAGCTAAAACTCCAGGTGGTTAAACCGAATCACACAGAACAAGGGAGTACCTTGCTCTGATACCAATTGAAAGTGCTAGTGATTGACTAGAGGGGGGTGAATAGGCGATTTTTATGAAAGCCTTCAAAACATGGAAGTTTCGAAGACAAACGATAGAAATAAACCTATTACCATGCAGCGGAAGGTAGACTACACTAGGCAAACCATAGTCAAGTATTCAATGAAGTGAAAGCACAATGACTAATAGCAGCTAGGCAGTAAGGGTCGGGTAGGAAAATATTGTGAAGCCAATCAGAACAAGCAGTCACTCAGTGAAGACAAAAGATAATGCAATCATACAATGACTTCACAAGGACCAACAGTAAGTAAAGGGAAGCCAAGGATGAAACCAGTGACTCGTTGAAGACAATGATTTGTTGGACCAGTTCCAACTGCTGTGACAGTTGTACGTCTGGTTAGGGCGGCTAGGTATTTAAAACTGAGGACACACAGTCTTGGACACCCAGTCCTGAACACGCAGCTCATGCACCCAGTCCTCACCGTATTCCCCTTGAGCTAAGGTCACACAGACCTCGCCCAATCACTCTGGTAAGTCTTCAAGGTAGACTTCCAAACCTTCACAGACTTCGTTCACCGGCGATCCACAATGACTCTTGGATGCTCAGAACGCGACGCCTAACCGGCTGGAGGATTCACAGTCCTCAAGTGTAATAAGTCTTCAGATCACACAGACAGGAAGACTTCAGTGATGCCTAACACTCTTTGGCTCTGGGTGGTTAGGGCTTTATCCTCGCAAGGAATTCTCTCTCAAAGGCTTCGGGGTGGGTTGCTCTCAAATGACAAAGCCGTACTCTAACTCTGAGCAGCCAACCATTTATGGTTGTAGGGGGTGGGATATTTATAGCCACTAGGCAACCCGACCTGATTTGTCTGAAATGACCCTCGGTCACTAAGGAACTGACACATGTTCCAACGGTCAGATTTCAAACACACAAGGCAACTTTACTTGGGCTACAAGCAAAGCTGACTTATCCAACTCTGGACAAGATTTGCTCTCATAGTCTTCACTCGAAGAGATAGGATTTTGGTTAAGCATCACTTCAGTCATTCTGACTGGTTCTCATGGACCCCACTTAATAGTACGGTTGTTCCTATGACTCAACAAAGAAGAAAATGAACGACGAAAGAACTAAGTCTTCGCGCTCCATAGTCTTCATGCGATGTCTTCTCTTGTCATAGTCTTAAATGTGAATGTCTTCACATACCACCTCTGACTTCAATGTCTTGTTACATTTTTAGGGGTCATCTCTGGTAGGAAAACCGAATCAATGAGGGACTTCTACCTGTGTTATCATGCAATTCTCACAAACACATTAGTCCCTCAGCTAGGTTTGTCATCAATACTCCAAAACCAACAAGGGGTGGCACTAGATGCACTTACAGCCCCGGCACCATCATCACTAGCCTCTTCTGAGTGGTTGCCAGGGGAGGCTCTCTTGGTGCCTTCTGCCAGGCATAGCCCGCGATCCTGGTGGCGGCTAGGGTGTTGATTGGGCACTCTATCCGCTTGCCCCCTTTGCAGACTCGCCAGTCCCGATCTTGTCAGGCTGATCCCTGTGGGTCTTGACGGGGCCAGGCTGGGCTTCTGCCCACGCACTCCATTTGCCCTCTTCACCTCCTACTATAGTTCCTAGGAGGAGAGGAACAAGAAAGGGATTAAGGGGCACTTATCTTTTTGAGCCTAAAATACATAGGCGATTGACAAACTCTAGTCTTAAATATCTAATCTTCTTTATCCATGTTTCTACTCTATAAGATTTGCACCTGCTTATCCGCATATTAATTAAAAAGACAAGCCTTACTGGGTACTTGTGCATGTATACTATCCATGAAGAGGTTTTACACCTCTATACTCTTAAGTGAACAAGTCTCCTCAACAAGCTATCTTGTCGGTGCCTTCCATTGTTTCCGCGGGGGCTGGCCTACCAGGCTTAAAAGTATGGAAGGGAACAGGCCCTTTGTCAACCTTTTTCTGTCAAATGCCACTACAACCTTCTGATCGAAGCAACGTTCGGGTCAAAGGATGGGAGCACAAAAGCTTCGAAGGCGACAATGTTTCTCTATGTATGAGTTTTCTTCTTACAAAGACATGTATGGATAAAAAGAAAACTTATCTGTTTGGCTCGTATAGGATTGATATGTAAGCTTACTTTCCGGCTCTTCTTCCCAGGGTCGAATCCACGGCAAGAGTCATGTAGTTATTGTAGGGGGAAAACATAGAAGCATGTGACCTCATCTAAATGATCATGGTATGCTTATGCTAAGCTAATCATTCATGCATGTTGTTTTTAGGGCGCCAATGCTTTGTTTATTTATCTGCTGCTCAGGGTATGAGCCTGGCTTTGTACAAAGGGTTACATGCAACATCGGCAAGGCTTGTACAAAAGGGTGGCTGCCAGGGCAAGGCCTGGCAGCCGCGTCTTACGGGTAGAACTTGCGAAGATGCTCAATATTACATGAGTTTTGCATTTTGATGCCATTTTCAGTCTCCAGACGGACTGCGCCAGGTCTGGATACTCGTACTACCCGGTAAGGGCTTTCCCACTTCGGTGTCAACTTTTTGGAACCCTTGGTGGACTGGACACGCCTAAGGACAAGGTCACCTTCCTCAAGGCTCCGGGCATGAACCCTGTGGCTGCGATAGCGACGCAGGGCTTGTTCGTATCGTGCAACACGTACAGGTACCCAGAGACGGTTCTCCTCAAGGAGCACGACATCGTCAAGCTGGTGCTGCTCTTTTTCTATTTCATCGTAGTTAAATACTCTAGGTGACCCATATATGAGTTTTGTGGGGAGCACTACTTCTACCCCAAAGACTAGGAAGAAGGGAGTCTGGCCGTAGCTCGATTTGGTGTTGTATGGAGGGACCAAAGAACCACCGGCAGCTCGTCGATCCATCATCTGCCACACTTTTGCAGCCTATCAAATGTTCTTCTCTTGAGTCCTCGCAGCACTTGAACGTTCTCCCTCTCAGCTTTTCCACTGCTTCTGGGATGGGTAACAGAGCAAAATGAGACCTTGCTTTCGAGGGCTTGAACGTATTGCATGAAGGCGTGGCTTGTGAATTGGGTGCTGTTATAAGTGATGACTCTAGTGGGTACTCCGAAAGGGCACACCAATCCCTTCAAGAACTTGATAGTTGATTGTGCGGTCACCTTCCTCATGGGATCCACTTGCGGCCACTTTGTAAACTTGTAGATTGCAACGTACAAGAATACAAAGCCCCCGGTAGCACGGGGGAAGGGGCCCAAGATGTCGAGCCCCCAGACCAAAAATGGCCATGATAAAGGGATCGTCTAGGAAGCTTGAGCAGGTTGATGGATGTTATTGGAGGGGAACTTGCAGGCTTCACATCTGGTAACTAGCTCGGTTGCATCTTGGTGGGCCGTGGGCCAGTAGAAACCTTGCCAGAAAGCCTTTCCAACCAAGGCTCTTTATCTAATATGAGAGCCGCACGTGCCTTTGTGTATCTGTGCCAAAAGTTCCTTCCCCTCTTCCCGCCAAATGTACTTCAATTTCACACCGTTGGGCCTCCTTCTGTATAATGTGTTGTCGACAAACTAATACATGCTGGCCTGCCGGGCTACTCTTTCGGCTTGTTCTTGCTATTCGGGAAGTTCTCAAGTTTGGAGGTAGTAGACGATGTGTTGTGCCCAGGTTGGAGCTTGTGGCTCGACAACTAGGGCCAATGGCACCTCCTCACTCGTGGGAGCGCTCGCCTCGACCACAAAGACATGCGGTCCCGTGGAAGAGTATGGCTCGCCAGGTGAGGTGGAGTTGGTCCCGACAGCCCCCTTACCGGGGACCTCCGAAGGTTTTGTCGGTGAAGGCTTGCTGGTGTCGGCGTTCTGGGAACGGGGGTCCCCAGACTTGCCTGCCTACGGCCCGCGGCGTGGCTAAGCCAGCAGGCCGTACGGTCCATCTTCATCAACAAGGCATCCAAGACCCTCGCGAGGGGCCAAGCCTCGCGAGGCGGACGACACAAGACCTCCTCTGGAGTGGCCTTGTCAGGTAGGCTCACGAGAGGCGGAGATAACAAGGTGAGGCAATCCTCACGAGGCTCTCGTGACATGAGCCATGACGATCGACACCAGGCGGGCGCCAGCGCGCGCAGCGTCCTTGTTTCCTCTTTGGTGCTAAGGAGGCCAGCGTAGGCGAGGAGTACCGAGGCATCAGGAAAAGGTTTCCATATTGGTGCAACAAGACCAAGACCAGAAGGACGGCAAGAGGGAGGTCATTGTGGAGCCCAAAACGGCGTCACCACCAGAGCCTTTCGCAGGCGGAGACCACCTTTGTCAGGATATCTTGTACTAGTTGTCCCCCTTTAAATTTGCCCGCCGTTGTTGGCTCCCTTCCTGCTCAATATTTGGGAAGAGGACCAGGGCCTCTATAAATAGGAGTAGCCACCACGATAGGCATGGAGGGATCGTCAAGATCATCCCCACACACACAAGTTAGCCAAGCACGAGAACACCTCACCCTCAGGAGGCTGTTCGTCCCCTTGTATTGTTCATCATCAGCCCAAGAGGCAATCCACCACCACCACACTGGAGTAGGGTATTACACCACAACAGTGGCCCGAACCAGTATAAATCTTGTGTCTTTCTGTGTTGCGAGTTCGTCGAGTTCGTCCGCGACATCTTAGTGAGCTAGGGCGTAGATCGGTGGGAGGAAAAGACTTCGCGCGCACCCCAATATTCGAACCTTAAGGGTTTGCCGGAACCCCACATCTGACATTTGGCGCGCCAGGTAGGGGTGCACCGTAGCTTTCCTTCTATCAGTTTGTCACTCCGTCGCTCCATCGTCTCCTTGGAGGATGCTCGCCGTGCTCGAGCTGAGCGTCGGGCTGCCCTCACCGCCCGTGTTCCTCAGACGGCCCCATCGGTGGGCCACCTCGTCGTTCTCTGTCTCCCGCCGCTAACGCTGCCACCGGCCTGCTGGGGAACGAGCAGCAAGCGTCTTCAGTGCATACTTCGGTACGGCAGGACGGCCACACCGCCACTCCATGGCTGACCCGGCCGGTTCTTTGTCCCATGCACGCCACGCTCCCGTGGAGGTGCGGGCCACACTCCTCGCCGCAAAAAAACTCCTGCGCTACCGCCCAGTCGACGACCTCTACAAGGAGTGCCTCGACCGTGTCGCGAAGCTCATCCGCGCCGCAGGGGGCTCCCCGACGCTATCCATCTCTCTGCCTCACCGTCAGCTGGCCACGGGCGAGGAGGCCCGGGGCACGCCTCCACCACCCCAGCCCAAAGACGGTGCCTTAGCACCAAGCCGCGTGGCCCTGCGGTCTGATCCGCCACGCCCGGTGCCCGCGCGCGAAGAGAGAAGCTGCCAAGAAATCCGTCGGCTGTGAGGAGCTGCACCCGTGCTTACCGCATCGCCTCATCAAGACCGTGCGCCACCCGCGGCGGCGCCGCGCGGACCTCGTCAAGACCAAGCGCCACCTCTGAAACGGTCCCCAATAACTATGGCTGGCTATCGCGCCTTCACCCCAGAGCTGCGCAGCGTCGCCTGGACAAGCAAGTTCAAGCCAGATCTGCGTCCTCGCTACGACGGCACCACTGACCCCATGGAGTTCTTGCAGCTCTACGAGCTGAGCATCGAAGCAGCCAACAGCGACAAGAAAGTCATGGCAAACTGGTTTCCCATGGCTCTCAAAGACGGGGCCCGCTCCTGGCTCCTGAACCTACAGCACAGCTCGATCTCCTCTTGGGTCGAGATGCGCGACCGCTTCGTCGCCAACTTCCAGGGCACTCGCGACAGCCCGCCGGCCGCAGGTGACCAGCGCCGCATCAAGCAACAGCCAGGGGAGACCCTCCAGAAGTACATTCAGCGCTTCAACAACACCCACCTCAAGATCCCCAAGGTCACGGATGAGGCCATCATCTCCGCGTTCTCCGACGGCGTCCGTGACGTCAAGATGAAGGAAGAGCTTGCTATCCACGAGGAGCTCTGCACATCTCAGGAGCTGTTCAACCTGGTGTCGGTGGGAACGACACCTATGGGATCACAAGAATCCCTACTATGGTTAGCGGGGCGCGGGGTCGTGAGAAGAGCGGATCTAACAGGTAGCACACGGTTCGTTTATCGAGGTTCAGGCCGCGAGGATGTGGAAAACCCTACTCCTACTTTGGTGGATTGTATATATGTGTTCTTGAGTTAGCTATGGGGTGTGAGGAGCTCCAAAAAGCCGAATCCTTCTCCTAGTCGCCTTGGGCCTCGCATTACATGAGAAAAAGGGGTTGCCACAATGGCACACAGGAGGTGGAAAGGGTATAGTGATGCGAGGTTATCCCTCGCATTACATGACAAGGCGCATTTAATGCGTCTTGCCTAGGTGTCCTTGCTTTATCGGGGACGGGGGAGAAACCTGTCTCGTCCATCGCTGCTCCTTGTTGTGCCAGCACGCGCCCTGGCCAGCGACACCTGCGATGCCATGTAGGTAGGCAGGCAGCTGAGGTGGCGCAGTGGTGGGTCTTCACGAAGATCTGCATGCCGCCACGCAGGTGCCTGCCCAGCTGGTTGGGTCAGTAGCTGCATGCGTGCGGTGGTGGAGGTTTAGTCGGCGTGGGCCTGATGGTGGCCCAACGGGTGTCCTCGGGAAGGGCCTTGCCGGGTCCCCGGCAAGGGTCTTACCGAGGCGCCTGCTGTCATCCCCGGCAAGGCGCTTGCCGGGGGCCTTGTGGTCTTCCTCGGCTGGGATCCCGCCAAGGGTTGTCGTCTCCTTAGTGCGTATCTGATCTTGAATGTCTTTACAAAGATCTACATGCGGCCACGGGGATGTCTCCCGAATCCTTTTCCTTTGGGGGCAGTGGACTCAAGGGTGATTTTCTTCGTAGGCGCGGGACGAGTCGCCGCGCCAAGGGTCTTGCCGGGGCTGCTAGAACTGTCTCCCAGCAAGGATCTTGCCGGGGGAGTCCACTTCGTCCCCTTTGCTCTTCATGGTCTTGGCCTTGGCGTCGTAGTTCTCTTGAGCTTCGGTCTTACCCTGGCTCACCTCCCTTGCCTTGCTTGGTGTGGTGGTGCCCATGGCTCAGACTGCTTGTGCATAGTTATAGGGGTACAAAAAGTGTACCCCGCTTTTTGTACACCGACACCTGGAGACCAAGTGCGCAAGAGCTGAGGAGGGGAGCCTCTCTCTCCTTGAGCTGCCAGGCGCGGGCACAGAAGAGAAGAAAGCCAAGGCCAAGGACGTGAAGCGCAAGGAAGCAACGGTGCTAGCAGTGGAGCCCGACACCAAACGGGGCAGAGATCAGCTCGAGTCATCCAAGAACAGCCGACCGTTATGCGCCTTCCACAACCTGAACACCCACATCACCAGTGACTGCCAAGAGCTCAGAGCCATACGAGAAGGACGCTACAGTCGACGCCCCAAGCGCAGCGACCGGGGCTACAGCCGTGGAGGAGGATGTGGAGGCGGACGCTGGGACGACCGTGGCCCGCGCTAGGAATGGCGCGACAGGCCTTGTGAGGACCGCTGGCAAGACCATCCTCGCGAGGGGGCCTGGATGGACCAGCCTCGTGAGGATCGCCCCCGAAGCAATGCCGGTCTTCCCCCGCTGCCGCCACCAAGAAGGAACGACGATCATCATCAGGACGAGGGGGCTGCGGGCTTCCAGGAGCCGCATGCAATCACCTGCATCTTGGGCGGCGCCCAGGCCCCAGCCTCTCAGTGCATCTTCAAACCGTTCGCTCGTGAGGTGAACACGGTGCTCGCCAAGCTTGAGGCCGCGTGCCCGCTGAAGTGGTCCCAGTGCGCCATCACTTTCTACTCGGCAGATCAGCTCAAGTGCACGGCCACCACCGGCGTCCTCCCGATGTTGTGTTCCCCAGTCATCAGCAATGCGTAGGTTACCAAGACCCTCATTTACGGTGGTGCATGTCTCAACGTCCTGTCCATCGACACATTCGACAACCACCAAGTGCCATATGGGCAGCTCCAGCCTACAAAACCTTTCTCAGGAGTGACTGACGGCTGCACCACACAGATAGGGCAGGTCCCCCTGCCTGTCACCTTTGGCACGCGTGACAACTACCGCACCGAGCTCATCGACTTCGACGTCGCCCACATCCTCCTACCGTATAACAACATCCTTGGCTATCCGGCCCTGGTCAAGTTCATGGCGGTCCCCACCACTGCTATAACGTCCTGAAGATGCCTGGAAGCGGCAGGGTCATCACGGTCCCATGTGAGGAAAGGGATGTGGTGTGCTCCCTCGAGCGCGCCTAGCTGAAGCAATTGACGACCCCGACAGCAAAAGTGAGGGCCCTTCGGAGGCCATCCCCAAGAAGAAGCAGCTACGCCGCGTAGGACCTATGGAGGATGGCATCATGGCAGGAGCCTCATCAGGATCAGTGTCCGGCCATGGGGCGCCACCCTCCATCGCATAGGAAGGCGCGCCCAGCACCCTCCCCGGGCAGGGCTCGGGGGCTCTCTTCTGGAGGGCCTTAGGCCTTGCCAACCTCACGAGGGAGGCGCTCGAGCACCACTTGGAGGCATGCTACACGGGACGTTTTCCTCAGGAGAACATAGGGCAAGGGGTGCCCACCACTCAGGAGTTCATCGCAAAGACCACACAGGAATTGCAAGACGCAAGAGCCATGCGCGGCGACAGCCGCTCACAGGGCACAGCTCACCACCCAGGCGAGGGTGCTGAGCTGCGCATCTGAATCGACGTCCCAGGTCTCAACATGGCCGCGTCTCAGGAGCGCTTCTGGCCTTTGCGTGTGGCCCGTTGCGAGGGCCCGCCACACAGCTATGTTCGCATGCCCCTTGGCTTGCCGAGCGTGGCGTCGGCCTATCAGCGCAACATACGGCATGACCTGGCGGCTCGAGAGGCCAGGTACCACGCCATCCTGGAGGAAACGTAGACGGTCTTCAGGGAGCCTCCTGAGCCCCCAGAGCCTCCCGACGCTCAAGGCTTCGGTGGCTCATGAGGAGTCATTTCTTCAACGCACGCCTTCAGCTGCACCAACTCTACTTCGTCTACAGAACCAGGTGACATCTTGCAAGCTCGTTTAATCTGGGAGCACCCCTTGGGTTGCATTATTCCTAGGCCGCTTGGGTCCATCCCTGCGGCATGTATCCCTTTTTCTCATGTCTTTAGCTTGCCTTGCTGGGGGCGCCCCTCGGGCTGCATCATCCCCAAGCCGCTCGGGCCGGACCCAGTGGCATGTATCTTCCTGCGTTTACCCAAGCTTATTTTCCTTCCCTGCTTAACCTGCCAACGATTATTGCCTACTCGATTGTCACCCGCTACGGGTACATTCACCCCGTGCAATTCGCTTGCGCGTTAAAAGGGGGGCTCCTGAGCATCATGACTCAGGAGCTCTTACTGGCTTCTCCAGCCCTCACCCCCTGGCCTTGACCACGACATCGCGACCTGGCATACCAGCGGCGGCTAAGCTTGCTCGAGGGCCAGGACCTAAGGACGTAGAGTGCTTGCACCTAACCTCCTTGTAGGAAAACACAGCCACCAAGACTCAAGACCAGGCGCAACCCGCCTTCAGGTAGGGCCTCGTGAGTCCCGCGCTGGCTCACGAGTGCCCAGACACACGCCGCAGCCCTGCCGTGCAAGCGACGTGTCTGGGCGGGGCTGTACACGCCCCGGGTCCTCTCGGAGAGGGCTTCCCCATCCCACGCACAAGTGGAAGCACCATGCTCCGCGCTGGCCGTCGACACTGCCGAGGAGCGGCTATGCACGTACACAAGCGGAAGCACTATGCTCCGCGCTGGTGATAAACAACTGAGGGCGGCCCCATGGTCTAACCAACCTCAGGGAGCCCAGAGCTCAGCGTCCGGCCTCACCGCAATGCCTCCCCTCAAGAGAGCCGCGATAGGGGGCCGGGCACGGGGGTTGCGCTCGGAGCACACCCAAGCGCACGTCACCCAACTAGGTCTCCCGGAACTGGGCTCGCACGCCCCTCCCGAGGCCTCGGTGAGGGCAGGTATGGAAATTGTTTGCGCGTCAAGGGGGACTCCTGAGCATCGCGACTCAGGAGCCAAACTAGTCACGTAGCCCCTCACCCTTTGGTCCGTCCTGGTCTCTGGTCGGCCCAATGGTGGTTGAGGTATGCGCGGGGCCGGGCCCTGCTGACCTGGAACATCAGTCTATC
Organism: Triticum urartu; assembly: GCF_056163025.1. Lineage (NCBI taxonomy): Eukaryota > Viridiplantae > Streptophyta > Magnoliopsida > Poales > Poaceae > Triticum > Triticum urartu. The sequence goes on along the minus strand of NC_141879.1, from coordinate 408,965,833 downwards.
CTCGCGAACTCTCCCTATAAGCTGTTTGCGCGTCAAGGGGGACTCCTGAGCATCACGACTCAAGAGCCTAACTGGTCACGTAGCCCCTCACTCCTTGGTCCGTCCTGGTCTCCGGTCGGCCCAATGGCGGTTAAGGCATGCGCGGGGCCGGGCTCTGCCGACGCAGAACACAAAGCAAATAGGACGGAAATCGCAAAATCTCGAAGCAAATATTACAAACGCATTGTCCTCACACATTGTCTTCACGATATCAAATGAAAAGTCTAAATGCCCCCCCGAGGCCTAATGCATGTTGCAGGAACGAAACAGGAGGGTAGCCGCAGGTCACCCCCGGACGCCGCCATCACCTATGGAAGAAGCTACCTCGTGAGCGACGTTGCCTTCACCTTCACCACCAGCCACAGAATCGGCGACATCACCAGACAGAGGAGCGGAGACAAAGCCGCGGAACATTTTCAGCAAGGCCTCCACCTGACCTTGCACGGCTGCGGCGGCAGCCTCGTATTGGTCTTCAGCCACAGGCTCCAGCAGCTCGTCAATGCAAGCATTGGGGTCGCGAAGGTGCAGGTGGTTGAAGACGCGAGTCAATGCAGCTGAAGACAGAACGCGAGCTTCCGCCTCCGCCATAGGACCGACGCCATCAACGACTTCCTCGAGCGCCTGCACCAAGAGATGAAGTAGCTGGGCGGGGCTGTCCTCATCGGCGGCCAGCGACTTCTCCAGGCCATGCTCGTAGCGCGTCTTCAGTGCCTTGCGGGACCTCTTCTCGAGATCGGCAAAGGCCACACGGTCTTCGGTCAGGACTCGCACCTTGGCTCGAGTTCGGCCTCCCTTGCCTTCGCCTCCCGCTCGAGCTCTTCCAACCGGTTGCGCTCGGCGGCCTGCCTCCGCCAGCTCAGCATCACGGTTCTTGACGGCGTCCACCCGGGCCTTCATTTTCTCCTCCTTCGCTTGGTGGCAGCATGCTTCTTCGGCATGCTAGGCGCGCAGGCCCTGCAGCTCGTCCTCCAGCACCTGGCAGCGGTCGCAGGCGGCCTTGTTGCCTTTTAACGCCATCTCACGATCGGCTGCGGCGTTGGCGGCACTCTTCTTCTCCTTCTCAGAAGCCGCAGCGGCCTGGCCCAGCGCCGCGCGAACTGCCAAGTTGGAATGGAGCTAGCCTGAGGCCAGCTCTGGACGCCCAGCCACAAGGCGTGGGTCTGCACCCAGGAGATCCGCCTGCAACCGGGTCATCTCCGAGAGAGCACATTCCAGAGTAGTAGCAGGAGCAGAAGAACCTGGGAGTGGAGGTGCAGCAGTAAGAGGAGGCGACATCGTCACCAGGGTCTGGGAAACCGCGACTTCCATAGCAGCTGGAACCTCATCGGCCGCGCCAGGCGCCGGCACCTCCGGAGCTAGCAGGGCCATGGGGGCTGGTTCCACGTGGCAATGCTCCTCTTGGGCCTGTGAGGACAACCGGGCTGGGGAGATGCGGGCGCTGCTACCCCCTTTCTCTGAGGAAGGAGGCATGGACGCCGCATCCTCCTTCCTTTTCTTCGCAGAAGATATCAGCCTGATCAACCAAGCGCCAGCATCAGGAGATGATGAGTACAAACAGGGACAAGGCAAAGCTTGAGACACTTACTGATCCACAGGGACATACTTCCGCTTAGCAAGCCTGAAGCCTGATAGCATCGGGATGGAGGCGGCATCGCGAGGCACCAGCAACGACCTACCCCGCGTCAGGATGGGGGGCTGCTCCCTCTCCCTTTGGGAGCGTCGGCCTCGGTATCGTCATGAAGGGCGCGGAGGATCTCGGCCTTGCTCAGAGGGGAAGTCTCCCCCACCTCTTCCAAAGGTTACTCCGGGTCCAATTCTTCTCCCCCCCTCCCTGCGAGGCTCGTCAGAAGACACCTCCACCGGTTTCGGTGCCGCGGGGGCTCCCAGGAACGCCGGTGGCACCAACCCACGCGCGTCAAGTTCGGCCTGGAGGTGACGAATTCCTCCCGATCCCTGCGTTAGACCAGGGGGACGAAGGCGCTTGGTGGGTACTCTTGATTGTCCCCAACTATGAGGCGCATGACAGTGGCCAATTCATTGTCAGGCAAGGCCCCTGGCCTCAGGCAGGTCTTATTTCCCTCTTCTTTAAGCTCCCACAGGGGGCGTGGACGCGCCTGGAGTGGCGCTACTCGCAGTGTCAAGAACTCCCTTAGAAGCATGACCCCCGTAACCTTTGCCGCCCTCGTGTTGCCCGGCTTCAGGTCGATCACCATCTGCCCCAACATAGACGATGCCCGCTCATCAGCAAGCTCCGCCCTGGGCCACCCCCCCCTCCCCGTGGAGAGAGGGCACCACCGTAGGCAGCGCCAGACGCGGATTGGCGCACTTGGCGTCCAACATGACCCATTTGTATCGAATGTTGCCAGCCCTCTTCCTGGTGCTCGAGATCGAGTTGGCCTTGCTGGGTGCGACGAAGTTAGCGCATCCGGAGATGTGACCCTTGCTGACACGAAGGAAGAAGAAATGGCGCAGGAGCGCCACGGACGGCATCACGCCCAGGTACGCCTCACAGTAGTAGGCAAAGATGGACATGAGGAGGACAGAGTTGGGACGGAGATGCAACGCCTGCAGCCCATACTGGTCGAGGACTTCATAAAAGAAATCAGAGAAGGGAGGAACCAACCCGATGGTGACACTGCTCGAGAAGAAGGGGAATAAGGTGCTTTCCTCGGGCTCCGGCACGTCTGAAGCAAGCCGGAGCTCGGTCTCCCCCCACTCATTACTTTCGCCCGCCGTCAGCAGGCGCAAGGAGGCGAGGCTCTTCTCTGTGATGGAGGGCTCCTCAAGGGCCGACTCATACCAAGCTGGCACTGAGGAAGCCTTGGCCTTGCGCGGCGCCATGAACCATGGCTACGGATGAGATTGGGGCGGATCTGGAGATAGCCATGGCGGAGAGCAAGGAACGGGATCTGGAGCAAGGCGAAGAAGAAGCAATGAAGGCAAGTGTTGCCTGCGCCAGCCTTTTGTCAAGTCGTGCAGTTGCCGAGGCAACGTGGGGAAGCGGCCCACGTCCAATCAACCGCCATGTTCCAACCGAGGACGCAGGCTTTTTGGGGCTCGCGGTGCTCCGTACTTGACCATTGGCTTCGCCGCGAAGCCAAGCCCGAGCGCACCTTGGGCCCGGGGGCTACTGTCGGCGTTCTGGGAACGGGGGTTCCAGCCTTGCCTGCCTGTGGCCCGTGGCGTGGCTAAGCCAGCAGGCCATACAACCCATCTTCATCAACAAGGCATCCAAGACCCTCGCGAGGCGGACGACACAAGACCTCCTCTGGAGTGGCCTAGTCGGGCAGGCTCACGAGGGGCGGAGATAACAAGGTGAGGCAAACCTCACGAGGCTCTCATGACGTGAGCCATGACGATCGACACCAGGCGGGCGCCAGGAGGGTGCCAGCGCGCGCAGCATCCTTGTTTCCTCTTTGATGCTAAGGAGGCCAGCGCAGGCGAGGAGTACCGAGGCATCAGGCAAAGGTTGCCATATCGGTGCAACAAGACCAAGACCAGAAGGATGGCAAGACAGAGGTCATTGTGGAGCCCAAGACGGCGTCACCACTAGAGCCTTTCGCAGGCGAAGACCACCTTTGTCAGGATAGCTTGTACTAGTTCTCCCCCTTTAAATTTGCCCGCCGTTGTTGGCTCCCTTCCCGCTCAATATTTGGGAAGAGGACCAGGGCCTCTATAAATAGGACTAGCCACCACGATAGGCAAGGAGGGATCATCAAGATCATCCCCACACACACAAGTTAGCCAAGCACGAGAACACCTGACCCTCAGGAGGCTGTTCTTCCCCTTGTATTGTTCATCATCAGCCCAAGAGGCAATCCACCACCACCACACTGGAGTAGGGTATTACACCACAATGGTGGCCCGAACCAGTATAACTCTTGTGTCTTTCTGTGTTGCGAGTTCGTCAAGTTCGTCCGCGAGATCTTAGCGAGCTAGGGCGTAGATTGGTGGGAGGAAAAGACTTCGGGCGCACCCCAGTGTTAGAACCTTAAGGGTTTGCCGGAACACCACATCCGACAGCCGATGTCCGACTTCCTCCTTTTCCTGGACATTGCTAATGGAGATACTCATGGTTGAGTCAGATGGAGAAAATGGTCCCTGGTTCCACAGGAAGCTTTTGAGTGGCACACTTCGACTATAATTAGTAGTGATGTTTTCCACATGTGGTACGTGCTCCATTTGCATCCCGTCAAAGTGCTCCTTGAACTTCCTCACCTTTTCAATGTATGCCTCAATTGACGAGCTCTGGTAATCCTTGTTGAAATGTCTTACCACAAGTTGTGAATCTCCACGGATAATCAACTTCTTGATCCCCAACTCTATCGCAATCCTGAGCCAGGCAAGGAGTCCTTCATATTCAGAAGTGTTGTTTGTAGCCTCCTTCCGAGAAAGTGCATTTGGACCACATACTTAAGGTGCTCTCTGGTGGGTGCAATGAAGAGCATGCCAGCCCCTGCACCCTGCAGCGAGAAAGCACCATCAAAGTACATGATCCACTCTTTGGGCACTTCCTTGCCAGGGATAACTATTTCCAGTGTCTCTTCGTCTGGGGTAGGTGTCCACTTTGCAATAAACTCCGCCAGTGATCTGCTTTGAATGGTTGAGGTGCTTTCATACTTTATCCCAAAGCTTGATAACTCCAGTTCCCATTAAACTACCCTATCGGTGGCTTCAGGGTTCCTCAGTATGCGTTCTAGAGGGAAACAGGTGACAACCATGATCTTGTGGGATTGGAAGTAGAGGTGCAGCTTCCTCGAGGCCGTGACGAGGGCAAAGATTAGTTTTTTCACCCCAGAATACCTTGATCTAGCCCCCTGTAATGGGGAGCATACAAAGTAGACTGGTGGATGCACCACCTCACTACTAGAGAAAAGCTTATAGGCAGACGCTTACTAGTAGCGAAGGTTTATAACCCTTGCTACTGCTACTTACTAGTAGCGCGGGTTTTTAACCCTCGCTACTACTAAGCTGATACTAGTAGCGCGGGTTTTTAACCCTCGCTACTACTATGCGGTCTCTACCGTACCCTCCCGGGACATGCCATAGTAGTAGCGAGGGGTACAAACCCACGCTTAGTAGTAGCGCGTTTTTACACCTCTCGCTACTACTAAGTACGAGGTAGGTGTAATCCCCGTATCCTTAGCCGAATCCCTCCTCTCCCCCTCTCTCACTTTCCTCGTCTCTCCATCATACTCCAGCGGTGGCCACCGCCGGTACACTCTGCTTTCTCCGCCCCCTCCCTCTCCGAGATCCCTTCGGTGGGCAGTCGCCGGAGCTCCTCGCCGTTGCCAAGATGCGGAAGCGCGACCACGGCATCCTCCTCCTCACCGCCTTCACCGTCTTCTTCTTGCTCCAGGTCAGCCCTCCTCCCCCCTCTCCGATTCGTTCTGGAACACTAGCTGACCAATCCCCCTCCTCCTCCGGCAGCACGAGGGCGACTTCTCGTTCCGGAAGACGTGGACCACCTCCTGCCGCCGCTCGTCGCCGACCTCAACGGCGACGGCCGCCTTGAGGTGTTGCTCCCCACGCACGATGCCAAGATGCAAGTCCTCCAGCTCCTGGCCCACGCCAGGCTGGCCTCCGGGGCTGCCCTCGACGGCTTCCACGAGGCACGCATCATGGACGAGATCTCCCTGCTCCCGGCCAACGTGCGCGCGTCATGGGGTCAAGATTTTTTTTTGGTTTTTCAAATTAATAGTAGTAGCGCGGGTCACAGACATGCGCTACTACTAACACACATACTAGTAGCACGGGATGCACCGCGCTACTACTACTAGTTAGTTGTAGCGCCGTAGTAGTAGCGCAGGCACCTGCGCTACTACTAGATTTTAACCCGCGCTAGTAGTAGGCTTTTTCCTAGTAGTGCCTTCCTCTTTGCCGTGGATTCGGTATTGCCTTCACTACCCTGATCTTCCTTCTCTTGATCCACACTCAATCCTACTGTGACTAGTTCACTTCCTTTACTGGGGAGGACAATAGTTGTAGCTGCTCTTCTTCCACTTCCCAATGTGCCACCAGTGTTGCACTAACCACTTCATTGGTTCCCACCAGATATAGCAGCAACGGCTCTTCTTGTTTAGGAGCGACCAAGGTGGGGACAGAGGAAAGGTAAGTTTTTAAGTCCTACGGCGCCGCTTCTACCTCCGGAGTCCACTTCATGGGCCCTTCCTTCTTCATGATTTTGAAGAATGGTAGGGCGCACTCGGCAGACTTGGAGATGAACCTAGTCAGCACGGCAACACATCCAGTCAAACGCCTCACGTCCTTGACTGTCTTGTGTGATTGAATCTTCTTGATTGCTCTGATCTTGTCGGGATTGGCCTTTATTCCCCAGTGAGACACAAAGAAGCCAAGTAGCTTGCCGAAGGGAATGCCAAACACACTCTTCTCTGGGTTAAGCTTCAAGTTGATCTTGCGCAGGTTTGCAAATGTTTCTTCCATGTCCTGAATGAATGTTGATCTGTCCGAGGTTTTAACCACTATGTCATCCATGTAAGCTTCAATATTCCTGTGCAGATGAGACTCAAAACCAATTGGCGCTGCTCTTGCAAAGGTGGACCCAGCGCTTTTTAACCCAAAGGGCATCAGTATAAAGTAGTACATGCCACATGGAGTTATGAATGCAGTCTTCTCTTCGTCTTCCTTGGAGATGAATATCTGGTGGTACCTGAGTAGGCATCCAAGAAGGAAAGCAGCGGACGTGGAATCCCCAATCTGATCGATGCACGACAAGGGGAATGGGTCCTTCAGGCATGCTTTATTCAGATCTATGAAGTCTATGCAAAGCCTCCACTTCCCATTCGCCTTGCGCACTACCACTGGGTTTGCCAACCATGTTGGGTGTAATACTCCTCTAACCAAACCAGCTGCTTCAAATTTCTTGATCTCTTCAGCAATGAACTGATGCCACTCCAAGGCTTGCTTCCTGACCTTGTGCTTGGCAGGCTGGGCACGGGGCAGACAATAAGGTGGTGCTCGATTACCTCCCTGGGAACGCCAGGGATGTCAGATGATTGCCAGGCAAACACATCGACGTTCGCCCACAGGAAGGTAACGAGCGCGTCTTCCTATTTGTCGTCAAGGGTGGAGCTGATAGTGAATGTACCATTAGCGGCAACGAGCCCTGCCTGGACCTTCTTCACAGCAGGTCAAGTAACCTTGGATCTCTTGCTAGTGGAACTCTCTGGAAAATCATCGACAGGTGCAGTGCACTCCGGAGAGGCGCGCTTCCTGGATTCCTTGTCGGCATCCTTGCTAGCTTTTCTCCCTTGCTTGTTTTCCTTGGCAAGGATTGCGGCTTCTGCGACCTCGACAGCGATCGCATCCCGGTACATCTTATCCACGCATATAATTGTGTCCTTCTTGTCTGATGGGATAGAAATGACGCCCATTGGTCCTGGCATCTTCAAGGTGTTGTAGGCATAGTGGGATGCCGCCATGAACTTTGCCAGGGCAGGTCATCCAAGTATCCCATTGTACGACAATGGAAGCTCGACCATCTCAAACACAATCTTCTCCGTCCGGTAGTTCAATTCTCCTCCAATGTCACCGTCAGCATGATCTTCCCCTTTGGACGACTCTTGCCGGTGTTGATCCCTTGAAACATGAGAGTAACCTTGAGCTCTTCATTTGATTCTACAGCTTGCTTATTACTTTGGGAGAAATAAGATTCAACCCGGCCCCGCCGTCAACCAACATCTTCGTGACCTTGAGGTTGCGGATTGTTGGCGAAATCAACAACGGCAAGCACCCTACCACGGTGGTGTAGTCCGGGTGATCCTCTTCGTCAAAGATGATGGGCATGTGAGACCACTTGAGTGGTTTCTGAGAATCTGCCACTGGCTCCAAAACATTGACTTCACGTTCCCACTGTTTAAGCTAGCGGTGAGAGGAGTGCAAAGATGCGCTTCCGTCAATGCACAGGGTGTTAGTGGCTTTCTGAAATTCCTTCTTGATGGTTTCCTCCTCATCCTCTTCATCACATTCCTTCTTCTCACGGCCTCTAGTAGGTTTCCCTTGATGCTGAGGGACCATACCTGGGTGGCCTCCTCTACCACCTCGGCCTTTCCCGCCAACACCATCTTGGTCTATTTCCTTGTCATGATTCTCGTACTCAGCGTTCTGCTTCTTGACACGTTTCTCAACTTGATGACTCTCTTGGAGATCATGGCCCTTGGTCCGATGGATCTTGCAGTATGGTCCGTCAGTCTTCCCAGCCTTCTCGGCCGCCGGAGCTTCCGGGCAGTCAGTGCACGCGGCAACTTCTTTGTCAGGGGCTTTAGTCTTCGCCTTCTTGTCGGTAATAGGAGTGCCAGATCCCTCGACAGCCAGTACTGTCTTAACCTTGCGCTTCTTGTTGCATTTCATGTTTGTCGTCTTCTAAGTCAACATCGACGCCGTCTTCTTATCCGGGGAGTCGCCTCCCCTCCTATGCACGGGCACACTTATCTGTCAAGGTGTAAAGCTCATCCACAGTCTTGGGCAACCGGACGTTCATCTTGGAACATATCCCGCGGTTGCATACATTAGACTGGAACGCGGCAATCACAGCTGCTGGGTGAATATCTGGGATGTTCCTGTGCACCTAGCTGAATCTGTCCATGTACTTCCGCAAACTCTCTCCTTCCTTTTGTGGGAGGAGCTACAAATCGGTAGGCCGCCCTGGTTCTTGATGGCCACCTGGAGGCGCCAACAAACTCATTGCACATGTCAGCCTAGCTCGAGATGGAGTTATCCGACAAGTGCATCAACCACGATCTCATGTTCGGCTTGAGTGCCAAAGGGAAGTAGTTGGCGAATACCTTTTCATCCCTTCCTCCGACGGCTTGAGCGGCGATGGTGTAGATGCTCAAGAACTCTGTTGGGTTCAGTCTTCCATCGTACTTTTCTGGTATCTCTGGCTTGAACACATGGGAAGATGGCCAATGGACTAGCCACAGCTCACGAGTGAAGGTAGGACACCCAACCTCGAAAGGCAGGTATCCATCTCCACTAGGAGCGGGCTCGTCGATGTTGGGGCCATTGCGCCTATCAGACTGGCACTAGGTTTCACGGCGCTGTCCCATGGTGACATGCGTGTCTTCCCTCCGCCTGTCTTCCAGGACCTACCGCTGATGTCGACGGGCTCGAGGAGCAAATGAACCCATCAACACCTCGTCAGGCTCTTGGTCACATGGCTTTGGCTGTAGCCCCTGCGCTGGATGCTGTGGAGGGGACCTCACTGTCGGAGTGGCCCCTTCCACACGGCCAGTGGCTCAGGCCGTTGATGCTACTTGCGGGTGCTGTGGCGGACCTGCCCATTGTGATGCTCCTGCCTCAGCGAAACCAATCAAACTTTGGATGGTAGCTCTCCACTCATCCATTTGATTGGCTGCTGGCAGGAATCTCAGCAGGATCTGGGCTCGCGCCATGGCTTCCAAAGTAGTGCTTGGCATGGACGACGACGGAGATTGCGATGTCGCCCGACTTCTAATGGTACCGATAGTGAAGCCGTCGTGTTCTGGTCGCCGCGAGCCCGTCGCCAGGGTGGCGTGACAACGAGAAGGATGTGCTTGGGGGTTGACGACCCCATTCGGTGCTTCATCTTGATTATCTTGCATTGGTGAAGGTGCGTGCCCCATAGCTGCACCCATAGCAGGGGTAGCTAGGGGGTTGTGATTCGTTCGAGAGCAGGCGCCATCGCCGCGGCTGCGTCCTCAAGTGAGGTGGAGAGGCGGAGATTTAATATTCTCCCAACCTGCATCTTGTGGAGCATGGCCGTTAGGGTGCTGCTGATGTTGTCCTCCTCCAACACGTCTTGCTCCCACCTCGGCCATAGGGGGAACGGTGATGGCGCCGCCTATGCAGGTCATGTTCCAAGAGGCATTCGCGTCCCTCCACGCCACTGTAGCTCCCATGGTATAAGTGGTTGTATGCGAGGGGGCCTTTGAAGCGGAAGGGTGAGCTGTTGTGCTTGGCTTTTTCTTGGGTGCCGTGGATGATGAAGCCATCGATGAAGAAGATGATGATGAAGATTGACACGCTGTTTACAATCGGATTCGCATGAGCGATTCCCCCTACCTGGCGTGCCAAAGATGTCATGGCAGAACATGATCACCTAAGGGGCCATCGGCCCCTTGTGGTTTGGCAAGGGGGAAGGGCACGTTGCACAAAGGGCGGAGACCATAGAGCGGCACACAATGGTGACGCGGGTGGTTTTTACACAGGTTTGGGCCACTACGAAGTGTAAAACCCTACTCCTGCTTTGGTGGATTGGATGGAGGACCATGATGAACACGCAGCGCTCAAGCCCAGCAAGGTCGCCTTAGGGAGATCATCTATACGCATAAGAGTGCACAAGGGTCCAAATCCTATTCTAGCTCTCCATGGCCCTCCTTTTATGGGCTAAGGGGTTACCACAGTGGCAAATCAGTCATTATACACTGATTAGATAGCCAAGAGTGCTATCATACCTCACTCTGGCAGTTAGGACAAAGTGCATTAAATGCACTGCTAGGTTGAAAGCACAAGTGCTCCCTAGGTGGTTTTGATAATTGATGACAACATATCTCCTGTTGGACTAACATTTCTATCTAGCATGTTTCAGATAAGTTCAACAATGGAGTGGCATGGACTAAAGGTTGTGGGAACTCCTTCAAGATGCTAAGGATAAAGGATTGGCTAAAGCTTAAAGCTCAAGACTCCTCATTTTACATTTTAGTGATCCAAGATCACATTGAGTCCATAGGAAAAGCCAATACTATCAAGGAGGGATGAGGTGTTGCTTAATGAGCCTCTTGCTTCATGTGCTTAATGATATGCTCCAAAATCCTCAGCTACTTTCCCACTTCCACATATGACCTAAACCCTAAGCCAAACTCGGTCCTACCGATTCTTCCTATCCGGCGCCACCGAGTTTCACTTGTCATAAGCCACTGCCAAACCCTAATCAGTTCGGTCTCACCGATGGGATCTCGGACTCACCGAGATGGGCTTGCAAACTCTCTGTTACCCATTGCAATATTCTCGGTCCCACCGAGATATGCAATCGGTCCCACCGAGTTTGCTTGACCAAATCTCAGTTTCACTTATTACCCAAATCGGTCCCACCGAGTTTGAGTAATCGGTCAAACCGAGTTTTGGATTTACCCTAACCCTAGCACATCGGTCCCACCAAGTTGATCCAGTCGGTCCCACCGAAATCTCTAACGGTCACTAGGTTTACCTTTTCGGTCCGACCGAGTTTGTTGATTCGGTCCCACCGAGATTGGAAAACTGTGTGTAACGGTTGGATTTTGTGTGGAGGCTATATATACCCCTCCACCTCCTCTTCATTCATGGAGAGAGCCATCAGAACACATACACAATTCCAACTCATATGTTCTGAGAAAGAACCACCTACTCATGTGTTGAGATCAAGACATTCCATTCCTACCATATGAATCTTGATCTCTAGCCTTCCCAAGTTGCTTTCCACTCAAATCTTCTTTCCACCAAATCCAAATCCTATGAGAGAGAGTTGAGTGTTGGGGAGACTATCATTTGAAGCACAAGAGCAAGGAGTTCATTACCTACACACCATTTTTTACTTCCTGGAGAGTGGTGTCTCCTAGATTGGCTAGGTGTCACTTGGGAGCCTCCGACAAGATTGTGGAGTTGAACCAAGGAGTTTTTAAGGGCAAGGAAATCGCCCACTTCGTGAAGATCTACCGCTAGTGAGGCAAGTCCTTCATGGGCGATGGCCATGGTGGGATAGACAAGGTTGCTTCTTCGTGGACCCTTTGTGGGTGGTTGCTTCTTCGTGGACCCTTCGTGGGTGGAGCCCTTCGTGGACTCGCGCAACCGTTACCCTTTGTGGGTGGAGCCCTCCATGGACTCGCGCAACCATTACCCTTCGTGGGTTGAAGTCTCCATCAACGTGGATGTAGGATAGCACCACCTATCCGAACCACGGGAAAAACATCCGTGTCTCCAATTGCGTTTGAATTCTCCAAACCCTTCCCCTTACATTCTTGCAAGTTGCATGCTTTACATTCCGCTGCTCATATACTCTTTGCATGCTTGCTTGATATGTATTGTGTATGTTGAAATTGTGCCTAAAACTCCACTTAAACCTAAAAAGCTTAAAAATTGCAACTTTAGCACTAAGTGTCTAATCACCCCCTTCTAGACACATCTACTTCTAGATCCTACAAGTGGTATCAGAGCATTGGTCTCCATTGCCTTGGTTTAATCACCATTGGAGGAAGATGGATGTGTCTACTTGAGGGAGTCTTAGACATAAAGTGCCTATTCTTGATGGAAAGTATTTTCATGAGTGGAAAAATGAGATGCTTGTAATCTTCAATCAATATCATTTGAACAAGTATGTTGCTAGTCCTTGTGCACCTCATATTGATCCTTTTCATCCTACCCTAGATGAAGATATTGACATGATTCGCAATCTTAGAACTATTGAGCTCATCATTAGAGGGTTGCCCAAAAATTTGATTGCTAGTTTGCCTACTCTTAATTGTGCCTATACTATATGGAAATTTCTTCAGGAACGATTTCCTGATCATTCCTTGAAAACTTTGGATGAAATTCTCCATAAATCTATTGCCTTGAGTAAGATGAACTCTAGTGATCCTAGTTTTGGTAATTGTCTATTTGAACTTACCAATCTTAAGCATGCTAAAGGAGATGTTGGAATCATTAGTGATATCATATTCGAAGCTATAAGAATTCATAAAAGTGACCACTTTGATGATCATTTATCTAATGAATTACCCTCTCTAGGAAATGATGAGTCACAAGATCATGACGAACATGGATACTATGATGATGATGATAGTGACTTCGATCTTGATGATACAATGAGACATTTTGGTCTTATGGCAAATCTTCAGGGATATGAATCAGGAGGAAAGGAATGGGTTCTTGATAGTGGATGTACTGATCATATGACCGGAGATGAAGAGATGTTTCGTGAGCTTGCTGAAAATGACGGCCCTCGAAAATATGTCACCTTTGGTGATAATTCAAAGGGTAAAGTGGTTGGCCTTGGTAAGGTGGCCATCTCACATGATAGTTCCATTCAAAATGTCATGCTCGCTGAATCTCTTGGCTACAACTTACTTTCAGTATCTAGACTTGCTGATTTCGGTTTGAATGTCCTATTTACTGAGGTAGATTGCCAAGTATTTCGTCGAGACAATCATAAAATGGTCTTTACCGGTATGCGTAGAGGTGATCTTTACATCGTCGATTTCTCTAAAAAGGCACAACCTAAAACTTGCTTTATTGCTAAATCCTCAAAAGGTTGGTTGTGGCATAGACGACTAGGTCACGTTGGCATGAGAAACCTTGACAAGCTTATTAAAGGAAATCATATCCTTGGAGTTAACGATGTCATATTTGATAAGGATAGACTTTGCAGTGCTTGTCAAGCAGGTAAACAGGTTGGAGGGAGACATCCCGTGAAGAACATCATGACCACAAGGAGGCCACTCGAGCTACTTCACATGGATCTTTTTGGTCCCAACGCCTACAAGAGTCTCGGTGGAAATTCTTTGGTCTAGTTATAGTTGATGATTTTTCAAGATTTACGTGGGTGTTCTTTCTTAATGACAAGTCGCAAGTCCAGAAGATCTTCAGAAACTTCGCTAGGAAGGCCCAAAATCAGTTTGACGTGAAGATCAAGAAGGTTCGAAGTGACAATGGAACGGAGTTCAAGAACGCAAATGTGGACACCTTTCTTGACGAAGAAGGGATTTCACACGAGTTCTCGGCTACGTACACACCTCAACAAAATGGAGTTGTTGAAAGGAAGAACCGGATGCTCATCGAAATGGCAAGAACGATGCTTGATGAATGCAAGACGCCGAAGCACTTTTGGGCAGAAGCGGTTGAGACAGCTTGTCACGCAACAAATCGCTTATATCTTCACAAGCTACTCGGCAAGACGGCATACGAGCTTCTCACCGATAACAAACCCCAAGTTGGATACTTTCGAGTATTCGGCTCAAAGTGCTACATTCTTGATAAGCATCATCGTTCAAAGTTTGCTCCTAAATCTCATGAAGGTTTTTACTTGGTTATGGCTCAAACTCTCACACTTACCGTGTCTACAACAATTTCACCCGAAAGGTTGAAGAGACGGTAGATGTGAAGTTTGATGAATCTAATGGCTCGCAAGTAGAGCAATTGCCAATTTATGTAGGAGACAAAGACCCTTCAGAAGCAATCCAAGACTTGTCCATTGGCAAAATTCGTCCAACGGAGGTGAAGGAGAGTACCTCGTCCGTCCAAGTGGAAGCTTCTACTTCACGACAAGGTGAACCAAGAATTGATACGGAAGCATCCACAAGTGGGACACACCAAGATGAAGAAGACGGGGAAGTACATCAAGACAAACATCAACAACCTCCTTCTCCACCACGACAAGAGAACGACAATGTCAACAATGAAGAAGGTTAAGAAGTAGAACAAGATGAAGAAGATGTTCAACGAAGATAGCAAAAGCTCTCACGAGTTCGAGCAAGAATTGCCAAAGATCATCCCGTCGAGCAAATCCTCAACGATATACAAACCGGGAGAATCACTCGCTCAAAAACTCGTTTAGCTAACTTTTGTGAAAACTATTCATTCATCTCTAGCATTGAACCTATGAAGGTTGAAGAAGCATTGGAAGATCCGGATTGGATAAACGCTATGCATGAAGAGCTACACAACTTTGAGAGAAACCAAGTTTGGACATTGGTTGAGAAGCCCGACAACAACCACAACATCATTGGTACCAAATGGGTGTTTCGCAACAAGCAAGATGAAGATGGACAAGTGGTTCGCAACGAAGCATGTCTCGTCGCCCAAGGGTACACACAAGTCAAAGGTATGGACTATGGTGAGACATATGCTCCCGTTGCTAGACTTGAGTCCATTCGCATCTTACTTGCCTATGCTAATCACCATAATATCACCTTGTACCAAATGGACATTAAAAGTGCTTTTCTAAATGGTGAAATAGAGGAGGAAGTTTATGTCAAACAACCTCCTGGCTTTATCAATCCTAAGAAACCAAATCATGTTTACAAACTTCATAAAGCTCTTTATGGTCTTAAACAAGCTCCTAGAGCATGGTATAAATGCTTGACCAAGTTCCTTACTACAAGTGGTTTTGAAATTGGTAAAATTGATTCTATTCTTTTTACTAAAAGGGTTAATGGAGAACTATTTGTATGCCAAATTTATGTTGATGATATCATATTTGGTTCAACTAACCCTCTCTTTAGTGAAAAGTTTGGAAAGCTAATGTCAGAGAAGTTTGAGATGTCTATGATGAGTGAACTCAAATTCTTTCTCGGTTTGCAAATCAAGCAAACTAAGGAAGGTACATTTGTCTCTCAAACAAAGTACACCAAGGACTTATTCAAGAAGTTCAATATGCAAGAATGCAAAGGTATGTCTACACCCATGCCTACTAGTGGACATAATGATTTGACCAAAGATGGTGAACCGGTTGATCAAAAGGTTTATCACTCTATGATTGGTTCATTGTTATACCTATGTGCTTCACGTCCTGATATTATGCTAAGTGTGTGCATGTGTGCACGATATCAAGCTGCTCCTAAAGATTGTCATCTTAAGGCTGTGAAAAGGATAGTGAGATATTTAATCCACACACCAAATTTTGGCATTTGGTATCCTAAGAGGTCTTCTTTTGATCTTGTTGGCTATTCCGACTCGGATTATGCCGGAGACAAGATTGATAGAAAGTCCACTTCGGGTACTTGTCAATTTCTTGGTAGATCTCTTGTGTCTTGGTCTTCCAAGAAACAAAACTCGGTATCCTTATCCACCGCCGAAGCGGAATACATTGCCACTGGTTCATGTTGTGCTCAATTACTTTGGATGACCCAAACTCTTAAAGATTATGGGATTTATGTGAAACACGTTCCACTGCTTTGTGACAATGAAAGTGCTATCAAAATTGGTCATAATCATGTACAACATTCTCGAACTAAGCATATTGAAGTTCGTCATCATTTCATTCGAGATCATGTTGCTAAGGGTGACATTAATCTTAAGCACGTTCGCACCGATAAGCAATTAGCGGATATATTTACTAAACCACTTGATGAGAAAGTGTTTTGCAGGTTGAGAGGAGAATTGAACATCATTGATGCTTCGAACTTGGAGTAGAAACTCCATTTGATACATGCAAGACATGAGTTTATGACTAATCCATGATATATCTCTTATGATAACTATCTTATGTCTTGGATATATTTGCACCTTGCATGTTGTCTAACCCATGTAGGTGCTTGGTTGAATCTAATTCCATGAGATTGCGACTCACTCACATCTTGAGCAATCTCTACATCACCAAGACTCTACACAATGGTGGTTGAAGACAAGAAAGCACAAAACCATTCAAACATATCCTTTGAAAAATTCTATGTTGAGCTTCATGATTGTCATTTTTGGATACACAAGTGCTCTTCCTTGCAAGAACTAACCCATGTAGGTAGATGAACTCAAACTCCAAGTGGTGCTCCCAACTCTTGATGAGCTACATCAACCTTGAGCACCCACACAAGTTCAACTACATGAGCAAGAACCACACCACCACCCAAGGTATGTTATTCCATCTTAGAGAAGCTTTACTCCAAGACATGAGTCAAAGCAACTCAACAAGATGTGAATACATCAAGATGCTTAAACGAAAAATGGTAACCCCATTTTGAGCTTAAACGATGAGTATGACCTATGATCAAGTGTTCTCACTTGACTCCTAAGTCAATATACTCTAACATAGGTGACTATGTCACCGCCCAACTCTAGATGAAGTTCTCTTGTGCTCTTTTCTGTGTTATTGCATTTGTCTCATGCATGTTTAGTCTCTTTCTCTTTTTCAAAAAAAAACTTCATCTAGATCTTTCAGTTTCTTCTCTTTTCTCTTTGTTTTTGTTCTGCATTTTCTGCATTTAATTCCTTGCAAATCCTTCAGGTAATTCATTGCAAATCTTTGTGAGATCCTACATGTCTAGTGAGCTGAGGTGACAAGTGTTTTTCTCTGTGTAAACTCGGTTTCACCGACTTGCAATTTTCGGTCCAACCGAATCTTTTCGGTACCACCGAAATATGCCACTCGGTGCCACTGACTTTGCAATTAGAAAAACAGTTTACCACTTGTTCTATATTTCTTCTGATCCAGCTCTACTCAATGAATCTTGTCCTCTACAAGCATCACAGTTTTATCCATTGCTTTGTGCTGAGTCTCAAGGACCAAACCTATACGGCGGATTCCAGAAAGCCCTTCTTGGAAATTGATGTCAAAGGGGGAGAGAGATCACATCAAAGCTTGTAGGAGAGAGAGATCACATCAAGGGAGAGAAAAAGTCTCAAGGACCAAACCTACAAGTTAAGGGGGAGAAAATACTCAAGGATCCCAGATGCTTGATGCTTGATGTTCAAGAGGAGAGATGTCACATGTCTTTTTAGGGGGAAAGACATGTTCATTTGTATCTTTCAGCTCTGATTTGCTGTTCCTTATCTTCTCCCAATATCCCATGTACGATTCAGGGGGAACAAGACACCTAAGGGAAAGAAATCAGTCAAATTCATTGCATATCTTTATTCTTGGGGACATGTTGAATCCAATGTGGTACCTTGTACTCACTCTCTACATGTCATCCCAGTCTTGGTATTCTTGTGGTTTCTTTTGTTTGCTCTGGCTAGTGGATGTACCTGTGTTATCTAACTTTGTTTGTGCAGGTTCATTCCATCCTAAGACAACTCAAGACCACAAGGTAAGTATATGCATCAAAATCATGAGTATGAGGAGTTCTTGCTTATGTACATACTGTTTGCAAGAAGGACTCATGAGCATGAAGGTATTTTCCTTGATAATCTTTTGCTCTGATGCATATGGCCAAGATACATGTAACACATTGCCTACTCTGTAATGGTTATGCTCTCACATGCCTCTATATTTCATATTTACATGAGTGCATACATGTAGGGGGAGTCTATGCTTGTTACATGTCCTTCCAAAGCTTTACTTGCTGTTCTTTATATCTTTATCTAAAGCTTTGATGTATGTTGCCATCAATTACCAAAAAGGGGGAGATTGAAAGCACAAGTGCTCCCTAGGTGGTTTTGATAATTGATGACAACATATCTCCTGTTGGACTAACATTTCTATCTAGCATGTTTCAGATAAGTTCAACAATGGAGTGGCATGGACTAAAGGTTGTGGGAACTCCTTCAAGATGCTAAGGACAAAGGATTGGCTAAAGCTTAAAGCTCAAGACTCCTCATTTTACATTTTAGTGATCCAAGATCACATTGAGTCCATAGGAAAAGCCAATACTATCAAGGAGGGGTGAGGTGTTGCTTAATGAGCCTCTTGCTTCATGTGCTTAATGATATGCTCCAAAATCCTCAGCTACTTTCCCACTTCCACATATGACCTAAACCCTAAGCCAAACTCGGTCCTACCGATTCTTCCTATCCGGTGCCACCGAGTTTCACTTGTCATAAGCCACTGCCAAACCCTAATCAGTTCGGTCTCACCGATGGGATCTCGGTCTCACCGAGATGGGCTTGCAAACTCTCTATTACCCATTGCAATATTCTCGGTCCCACCGAGATATGCAATCGGTCCCACCGAGTTTGCTTGACCAAATCTCAGTTTCACTTATTACCCAAATCGGTCCCACCGAGTTTGAGTAATCGGTCAAACCGAGTTTTGGATTTACCCTAACCCTAGCACATCGGTCCCACCAAGTTGATCCAGTCGGTCCCACCGAAATCTCTAACGGTCACTAGGTTTACCTTTTCGGTCCGACCGAGTTTGTTGATTTGGTCCCCCGAGATTGGAAAACTGTGTGTAACGGTTGGATTTTTTGTGGAGGCTATATATACCCCTCCACCTCCTCTTCATTCGTGGAGAGAGCCATCAGAACACATACACAATTCCAACTCATATGTTCTGAGAAAGAACCACCTACTCATGTGTTGAGATCAAGACATTCCATTCCTACCATATGAATCTTGATCTCTAGCCTTCCCAAGTTGCTTTCCACTCAAATCTTCTTTCCACCAAATCCAAATCCTATGAGAGAGAGTTGAGTGTTGGGGAGACTATCATTTGAAGCACAAGAGCAAGGAGTTCATTACCTACACACCATTTGTTACTTCTTGGAGAGTGGTGTCTCCTAGATTGGCTAGGTGTCACTTGGGAGCCTCCGACAAGATTGTGGAGTTGAACCAAGGAGTTTGTAAGGGCATGGAGATCGCCCACTTCGTGAAGATCTACCGCTAGTGAGGCAAGTCCTTCGTGGGCGATGGCCATGGTGGGATAGACAAGGTTGCTTCTTCGTGGACCCTTTGTGGGTGGTTGCTTCTTCGTGGACCCTTCGTGGGTGGAGCCCTTCGTGGACTCGCGCAACCGTTACCCTTTGTGGGTGGAGCCCTCCATGGACTCGCGCAACCGTTACCCTTCGTGGGTTGAAGTCTCCATCAACGTGGATGTAGGATAGCACCACCTATCCGAACCACGGGAAAAACATCCGTGTCTCCAATTGCGTTTGAATTCTCCAAACCCTTCCCCTTACATTCTTGCAAGTTGCATGCTTTACATTCCGCTGCTCATATACTCTTTGCATGCTTGCTTGATATGTATTGTGTATGTTGAAATTGTGCCTAAAACTCCACTTAAACCTAAAAAGCTTAAAAATTGCAACTTTAGCACTAAGTGTCTAATCACCCCCTTCTAGACACATCTACTTCTAGATCCTACATAGGTGTCATGCTGAGAATGAAGCCTGGGAAGCCTATCGGGCCCCTCAACTCCCCTCTTGTCTTTCTACATGACAGACCTCTGGATTGGTGTCATACAGGGTGAATCTTCTGTCTAAATGGATGCCACGTGCCAAATGATAGCCACTTAATCACTTGGGGGCTCGAGGCCGCACTGATGATTGACTTGCGTTGTTGTGCGGTGGAGCTGTGGAGTCTTGGGGGGTAACATGCCCTTCGTGGCCCCGGCAAGCCTGCTGGGGAAGTCTCGGGACTTGCTTTGGTGAAGCCTCAACCTGACTAGACTGGCCTGCCCGGCAAGGGTGATTTTTTCTTAGTGATATCTTTCTCCTTTGGCTTGTCTTGGTCTTCTTGATCCGCCCTTTGATTTCTCAAAGATCTATCTCTTCAGCTTGGTCTTGTCTTGTCGCTGCAACCTTGCCCTTGTGCCTGTGTACAGTCCAGGCAACACACGCCAAAGTTTGTTGCACCGACACCGTCCATCCTTCGTCCTCTTCAGGAACACTTCAATATTGAACCGTGGGTGTTGTATGAATACCTTCCTGGCCTCCTTACCATATAGGTGGTTTAAGAGGTAATCATTAGTGAACTACTTTGGAAAGGCCTGAAAAGAAGGATATGCATAAATATCTTCTCTAGACTGGAAATGGGGCAAAGGAATAAAAAAGGCAAAGTATAATAGTTAGTACTACTATCCTGTAGTGAAGTGATGCTTCTTCATTGTGCAGACAAAGATCTTATTGTTTTTGTCTCTAATTTCTATCCTAACAATCTTTCAGAGTGTCTTGACTTGCTGATATTCATGGACAACTCATTTCCCCATATGCGAAAAGGGTCGAACCCTGGGTCAAAACCTCTAATAGCAGGACCTATATGTGCAAGACCAAACATTTAAAAACCTAAATATTAGAATGGTTCCTGCAATTGCTCAATAATGTGATATTATACAAAGGACCATGCATGCGCAAACCTCGATTGAAAACCTCAGTGCTTCCCATTGTTTCCTTGCAAAAAATATAAGGTAGTTAGTGATCAGGTAAATTGAGGGTTCGCATGCTCTCAGTAAAGTATGTTGATGAAAAATAAGAACATTGCAGATTCATCAGATTAATTTGAGCCACATGGAAAACCCATTTATTCAAACCAAGCATGGTTAAGAACTAGGAAATATAGCAATTGTATATGTTTCTCATGTATTAAGTGCAACCAAATTTGATTTATTCCTCACATGCACAACAATACAAAATTCTACACAGGATAATTGGACATCGCATTGCAGAATTGAACCAAGCAGTTAACTAAACACCACAACATATGAACCAAACATTAACTGAGCACCACATTGCACAATATAACATACTCCTAATAGAAAGATAAGAAAGTTAACCAAACCAAGCATGCTTAACAACTTGGAAATATAGCAATTGTATTTCTTTATCATGTATTTAGTATAGCCAAATTCAATTTATTTCTCACATGGTATACAATTACAAAATGCACCCACAACAATTGAACATCACATTGCAAAATTGAACCAAACAGTTAACTAAACAACACAACAAATGAACGAAACGTTAACTGAGCACAGCATTGCAAAATATATAACATACTAGAAGATCAGACAGTTAACCAAACCAAGCATGCTTGATAACTTGGAAATAAAGCAATTTTATTTGTTTCTTATGTATTTTGTAAAGATAAATACAATTTATTTCTCACATGGACGACAATACAAAATTGAACCCTGAAGAATTGAACATCACATTTGCATAATTGAACCAAACAGTTAACTGAAGACGACAACTAATTAACCAAACAGTTAATAAGTGAGCACCTCACTACACGACATGAAGAACATATAGACTAGAGCAACAGATTGCATGGTAAAAGTAGATAGGACAATTCACTATAATTTGTTAAGGAAAGGAAGGAGCACCACATGCAACAGGTAAACCGAACATGCTTAACCGGCGTAGCTAGCAAACTGAACATAGGTCCTTATAGTGAGCTAATAAGGTAAGCTACTCCTCATCGTGAGAGATGTCGATGATGATTGGATCCTTGGACATGGAAGAGGGCGAGGCCTCCACATCATGGGTGCCCTCATCGTAGTGGTGAGTTGCCAGAGCCACTTGAGTTGAGTAAGCACGGGTACGCTGATAAAACACCTCGTAGTCTTCGTCAAAGGCACCGACGGTAGTCTCGAGGAAACACCACTAACTGTTGTTTAAAGCAGCCAACCGCGTCACGGCGTCGGCACGCGAGGCATCGACGATGTCCTCAACCGCGAGGTTCTCCTCCAAGACCTGGGGGTCGGCATGAATGGCAGCCATCGTGACCTCATCCGCGCGTGCGGCCGCAATTTGCTTCTCCGCTGCCAAATGCTCCTTGAGCTCTTGGATATACTACGTGCACCATGTCTTAGGGTGGCGCTTATTTGGGTGAGGGTTCGGTGATTTGGGTGGAAGGTGTCACGCCAGTGGTTAGGGCATGTGGGATATGGAAGGAGGAGCATAGGGGTTGTGTGTGGATTACCTGCCTCGATCGACGAGGCTGAGCAGCATGAAGGAGGGTCGCCGGTGATGAGGCGGAACTGCAAGCAAGGAGTGAAGGTTTCAACTTGGAAAGGAAGGCAGAAATAGGGGAGATGTGGTGTTTGGTAAGGGGGGGCGGGGAGGTAGATATTTACGCAGAATCCTAAAAATTTGGATCAGCACAGCGAAAAACCTGGCACGCAAAGTGTCATCTGACACGGTCCCTTATTCAGAACTATGTATGATGTGTGAACATCACAAACAATTCAGATAGCTTAACCCGTGTGTGATGAGTTTGAATGTCAAAACTTTTGGTTTGAACTTCCTTGGTTACAGTGGTCATCCACGTCATTGCATAATTTGGCTACACAAAGGAGACTACAGCACACCCACACTTCTTAATGAAGCAAGTTCAGAAACTAAATAATGCTAGCTGACCTAAACATCACTCCAACAAATTTTGTGAAATACGGTGGCCCATACTTATGACACTTTTAGGATGATAATTGTGAGAAAACCCGGTATCATCATAGATGTGATTGGGTCCTACTTCTATGACAAAAAATCATGATAGAAAATGGGCTTTTCGTCCTGGGCGGGCCGGAGACGCGGCTGCATGACATTCTTTGGGCCGTCCATGATGGAAAAAACCATGGTAGAAGCGAGGGCGAGGAAAATATCGGGGTGTTCCCGGTTACGGTGGGTGGTCGGGGCCAAGCGATGCGTGTTTCTCTCGTACATGCACGTGTGTGAGTGCGAGGCATTGGGATCTAACTAAACCCGAGCGATTGCACTTCAGGCTAGGCGTTACATAACCCGAGCGATCGATCAATGGCTGTTAACTGAACCCGATCGATCGATTCCTTCGCTACTGCTACTAACTGAAGCCGATCGATGCTGCCTCTGGATAAACAGTGAGTGTTGCTGGGGGGTTTGGATGAACAGTTCCTGGTGGGGGTGGATGAATAGGACCCTGTGGTGTTGCCTCTAGATGAACAGGACCCCGATCGATCGAGCCGGTTGGGGCTAGATGAACAGGACCCCGTGGAGGGCAGGATGAACAGGACCACCTCGTGGAGGGCTGGATGAACAGTAGACGGTGGAGGGCTGGATGAACAGTCGCCCGTGGAGGGGTGGTTGAACAGGAGCCCGTGGAGAGGGCTGGTTGAACAGTAGCCGGCGGAGTAGCGTGTGGTGGAGGCCGGATGAACAGGAGCCCGTGGATGAACAGTCACAGCTGGAGGCTGGAGGAGGTCGACGATGGATGAACAGTAGCCCGTGAAGGCTGGAGAGGGTGGACGGTGGAGATGAACAGTATCCCGTGGAGTCCCGTTTTGCGGTACGCCACACCCCTCCCGATGAATAGGACCCCCGTTTTGACCGTAGCGCTCCAACACAAGTCCGTTTCCTCCGTTTTGCGGTACGCAACACCCCTCCCGATTAATAGGACCCCCGTTTCGACCGTAGGAGGTCCGTTTCCTCCGTTTTGTGGTACGCCAGACCTCTCCCGATGAACAGGATCCCTTTTCGACCATGGCCAGTCGAACACATGGCCGTTTCCTCCGTTGCGCGGTATGCTAGGCCTAATTTCCATCAACTGTTCCATCCAAGCCCTCCCGATGAACACGACGACACATTCCGTTCTGACCCAGCCGGTTGGCTCCCCATGAACACGACGACGCAGTTTCTTCGTTCCGACCCAGCCATGTACACGAGCCCTGGTCGTACGTATGCGCGAGTAGGCGTTCAAGACTCTGCCCGTATGTACGTATGTGGCCGTATTTTCTTTCCTGCACACTGGCCGTTGTCTGTACGTGTACATGCTACATGCGTGCCTCTACTACGACATGTGAGCGCCTCTACATCGACCAGTATGTACATACACGTTCACGACCAGAATGACAATGTTGCGTACGCTTTGACTAGGTGGTTCGCGATTGTCAGGCACTTCCTTGCATGCGAAGATGTAGCTGGTGGGTCCCAGCAGTCAGGGGGGCGAATCGTTTTTTTGCCAGGACGTACTTCTTTGCATGCGAAGATGTAGCTGGTGGGTCCCAGCAGTCAGGGGGAAATGTTTTTTCGCGAAATATGGTGGCCCATCCGGTGGGTCCCCGCTGTCAGGTGGAGGAATAATTATTTTGCGCGTAATAAGGAGGCACTTCCTTGCTGCGGCCGTGGACCCAGCTGTCAGCCTCTCCACGTATTGTCCATGTCCGATGGAAGCCGTTCCTTGACCATGTTGACCACGCCGCGCCGAGAGCACCAGGGCGGTGGACGATGACGAGGCCTAGGAAGGGGACGACACAGAGTCGGGGAAGACGCGGCAGTGGAAGCCCACGCGGAGAGGAGTACGAGGGTTCACTGGTTCGGCTGCGGTGTGAGGCTACCGTCGCTGCAGGGCCTGGCCAGCGGTGCGAATAGTAGGGGGGCGGTGAGGCCTTCATGGCAGCACAGCCGGCCACTGGAGGCAGGAGCATGCGAAAAAACCGGTGCTACTTTGGGTGGCTGGAGCAAGAAGACCAGAGGTTGAAGAAGCACTACGGTCGTTGGACGGACATCGTACGGTCACTGGAGCTAGAATCGTTCATATTGACTAAGTTGACAACGCACTCCGTCCCCATCAACTTAGTAGGCCCACAAGTCAGCCACCCACCAAGGTGGGTCCCAACTAGCAGGGGGAGTATTCATTTTTTTGTGCGTAATAAGGAGGCACTTCTGGTGGGTCCGAGCTGAGAGCGGGGGGGGGGACCTTTTTTTTTGCGAAATACGGTGGCCCATCCAGTGGGTCCCAGCAGTCAGGGGGAAATGTTTTTTTCGCCAAATATGTTGGCCCGTCTAGTGGGTCCCTATTGTCAGGTGGAGGAATAATTATTTTCCGCGTAATAAGGAGGCACTTCCTTGCTGTCAGCCTCTCAACGTACAGTACTCTTCCGATGGAAGTCATTCCTTGACCACGTTGACCACGCCGCACTGAGACCACCAAGGCGGTGGACGACGGCAAGGCCTAGGAAGGGGAAGACGCGGAGCAGGGGAAGACGTGGTAGTGGATGCCCACGCGTAGAGGAGTATGAGGGTTGACTGGTTCGCTGCGGTGTGAGGCTACCGTTGCCGCAGAATAACAGGGGGTGTGGATGAGTAGAGGGATGGCCTGGCTAGCGGTGGGAGTAGTAGGGGGCGGTGAGGCCTCCGCCGCATCGCAGCCGGCCATGGGAGGCAGGAGCACGAGGCACTACCAACGCTGGTTTGGGCGGCTGTAGCAAGAAGACCAAAGGTTGAAGAAGCACTACGGCCATTGGATGGACATCATATGGTCACTGGAGCTAGAATCGTGCATATTGACGAAGTTAACAAAGCCCTCTGTCCTGTCAACTTCGTAGGCCCACAAGTCTGCCTGCCACTATATTGGGTCCCAGCTAGCACGGGAAGTATTCATTTTTTTGTGCGTAATAAGGAGGCACTTCCTTGCGTGTGAAGATATAGCTTGTGGGTCCAAGCTGTCAGCGGCGGTAACGTTTTTTCATGAAATAAGAGGCCCTTTCGGTGGGTCCCAGATGTCAGGTGGAGGAATCATTATTTTGCGCGTAATAAGGAGGCATTTCCTTGGGTGCGGCCGTGGACCCAGCTATCAGCCTCTCCACGTACAGTCCACTTCAAATGCATGTCGGTCATTGACCATGTTGACCAGGCCGTGCCGAGAGCACCAGGGTGGTGGACGACGGTGAGGCCTAGAAAGGGAACGACACGGAGGCAGGGAAAACTAGGCAATTGTTTCCCATGCGGAGGGGAGTACGACTGTACGAGGGTTTACTGGTTCGTCTACCATCGCCGGAGAATAACAGCCGGTGTGGGTGAGTACAGGGATGGCTAGGCCAGCGATGGGAGTACGATGAGGCGGTGAGGCCTGCGCGGCAGCACAGCCGGCCGCAGGGAGGAGTGAGCAGGCAGTCCCGCCGGCGCTTGTTTGAGCGGCTGGAGCAGGAAGAGCAGAGATTGAAGAAGCACGACGGCCGTTGGATGGACATCCAACACTCACTGCTTGTGCGTCAACATTTTTTTTGGAAAGCCAAAAATCTGTGGAAAACATCATACAGCCCATTCTGCTATTATTTCTAATAATTTACAGCCCATTTGCTAACTCTTAAGGTTTTTTTGGAGCCCATATTCTTTTTGTTAGCATTACAGCCCATATTATGGCCACGGTTAAAAAATTATACGAAAATTTGCATATTTTGGTGCGGTCCGAACTGTTTTTAATCCCAAAATTTCGAGTCACATTCAAACTGATTTTAAAAATAAATATATATCAATATAAAATCCAACAAATTGTCCACGCATAAAAATCAATGCAATTTAAAATCTCAAAATGAAAAAATGAAATTTGAAACTAATTGTCAGTTTGATGTGTTTTGAAAATGTACAACCCATTTCTCATTACTGATAGGCCATTTTCTCGGCCAGCCGAATGAAGCTCTCCTCGTCTTGAAAGATTTGCAGCCCAACAGGCATGACAAAGCGACTTACTTGGTAAATCACAAAAAAAACTAGGTTGTGGTCGTGGACCCAGCTGCGGCCGTGGACCTAGTTGTTAGCCTCTCCATGTATAGTACTCTTCCGATGGAAGTCGGCCGTTGACCACATTGACCACGCCGCACCGAGAGCACCAAGGCAGTGGATGATGGTGAGGCCTAGGATGGGGAAGACGCGGCAGTGGATGCCCACGCGGAGAGGAGTATGAGGGTTCACTGGTTCGGCTGTGGTGTGAGGCTGTCATCGCCGCAGAATAACAGGGGGTGTGGGTGAGTAGAGGGATGCCCTGCCAGCGGTGGGAGTA
Organism: Triticum urartu; assembly: GCF_056163025.1. Taxonomy (NCBI): domain Eukaryota; kingdom Viridiplantae; phylum Streptophyta; class Magnoliopsida; order Poales; family Poaceae; genus Triticum; species Triticum urartu. The sequence goes on along the minus strand of NC_141879.1, from coordinate 408,938,644 downwards.
GTAGGGGGCGGTGAGGCCTCCACGGCATCACATCCGGCCATGGGAGGCAAGAGCACGCAGCACGACCGACGCTGGTTTGGGCGGCTGGAGCAACAAGACCAGAGGTTGAAGAGGCACTACTGCCGTTGGATGAACATCGTATGGTAACTGGAGCTAGAATCGTTCATATTGACTAAGTTGACAAAGCCCTCTGTCCCCGTCAACTTGGTAGGCCCACAAGTCAGCCTCCCACGATGCTGGATTCCAGCTGGCAGGAGGAGTATTCATTTTTTTGTGCATAATATGGAGGCACTTCCTTGCGTGCAAAGATAGCTGGTCGGTCCGACCTGTCAGCGGGGGGCACGTTTTTTTTTCGAAATACAGAGGCCCTTCCGGTGGGTCCTAGATGTCAGGTGGAGGAATCAAAGACTTGAGAAGGCGTACATAACAAGCTAGTGTAGCAGTAAAGAGATGTTGCTGAGTTTTAGAAAAAGAGAGACGTGCTCATGTAGCTGGTTCGAATCCAAACCTCGACTATGACTATATATGGTGCTATGCTACTCTGCAAGTAATGAAACTGACATATCCAACGTTCGCTTCTCCTCTTCTCTACTTACTCTGCCTAGCATCAGAAGCTCTGGCCACAGCAACCATGTCCGCTGGCTGCTCGTCCACCTGCCCTTCAGCAGGCAACAACCAAATATGCGCCAAGTCGCCACCCGTATCATCGCCTGTGGGTCTCATCACACCCCCGCCGGCACGCGCACCGCAGCCGGTTGCTCATCGCAACCCGCTACCATTGGTGTGGTGCCACTGCTGCAAATCACGCAGAGTCACCCATCGTGTCTCAACCACAATCCTCAACCCTGGCTGAGTCTTCTACAAATGCCCGAATCATGGGGTAATAATATGTTTAAGTGTTGTTCTGCTGCTTTCAGTTGCTGATTTTTTAATAGTTTGGTTGATGATCTTCCAATTTGATTTGTGCAGAAAAGGGAAGATTCATGTGATTTGTATTCCTGGGAAGTTGCTGATGTGGGGGAGTGCAACTACGCTGATTATATGGTTAGCCTAGGAATCCCAATACCAGTAGGTTGGGGTGTTGGACAAGTAACTGAGGGAATGACAGAAGAGGAAGATGCAGAGCAGAAGATTAAAGATGCAGTTCCTCTGATCATGGCCAAGCAACAGCTGTTGAACGGCCTTGACAGCAATGAGGAGACAAACGAGCTTGTGAAGATAATGGGAAAAATCGATGTGCTCTGTAGGATGATTGTCTCTTTATTTGGAGTGTATGTAGCACTCGTGATGTATTCAGTGGCTATGACAAGAGCACTTTGCTGAAACTAGTAATGAATGAAACCTGTGTAGCAGGCTGGGCGTAGTGTTGTGAACATCTAATGATTTCTATTAACAGAAATCAGGGGGTATCCCCTTTTGCTCATAAATTTATAAATAGCAAAGGCCCTTTTGGTAATAAATAAATAAATTAGCAGAGGCCCTGTTGGGTTAGCTTTGTTCTCATTCGAAGACGTCGAGCAAATTGCAGTCCAATAGCAAACTATGTCACCAAATTCAAGTTTCACAACTAAATATGAGTACAACTAAACAACAATGTCATCATGTTTTAGTCGTCATACAATCACCAAACACAAATCAGCATACATAATAAGTGAAGTTCTCACAGGAAAATACAAAACAACATGTTCATCAGGTTTCAGTTGTCATAGCAAACACAATTTCACATAGTAGATAAAAAACGTCTTCTGACAGGCAAATACGACAAAAGCAATGTAATCATCATTCGTAGCAGCAGCGTCAACATCTTCTCCATGTGTATCAGTCTGAATCATAATTCCCCACGGTGTCATCTTCTTCTTCGTCCTCAACATCCTCAAACGTTGGCTTGTTGTTGATCAACTCTTGTATGTCCACAACACGATAATCAATCTTTTCGCCGGTGTCATTGACGTAATGGTTCTCAAAGATATTAGGAACACTGTGTTATCTTGTACATCAGGAGCAGTGTAAGCATCATCTTGTTGTGCAACTTCATTAAACGAATTCCTCTGCTCAAACCTTTGCAATACTCTCCAGTCGTCACTACGTGCAAATGTGTCTTCCAAGAAAAATATGTGTGTTTCTTGATTTGCCAAAATAAAAGGCTCGTTGGTCTAGTATGCCACCTTGACATTGATGGATATGAAATAATCATCAGCTCTGGGTTCTGCGATCCCGGAAAATAGGTTATACCAACGAGAGCACAGCAGAACCACACACCGATGATCCTCAAAACTGGAGATATATTGCAACTGAACAATGTCTGTTATGTTAGCATACATTTCAATTGTCTCTTTGTCATACGTGTCTGTGCTCATGATGGCACTGTTTTGTGTCTTCGTGCCTTCGTCTCGTGCAAGGGTGTTGTAGCACACATCTCCGACAACGCAAGATTCATAATGTCTTACCCAAGTATTAGGACCCATTACTAGTGAGTAAAAGGCATCATCAGCTGCCTGACCATCCTCCCGCATCTTCTTAACCTATGGTTAGAAAATAGACAAGCTGATCATCTTATGTACTCAATATATTAAAAAAAACTGACAGTGCAATTCAAAACCTTACATGGCTCTTGAACCATTTCGCAAACCCTGCCATAACTAGTTTGTCAATGTTTCTTGGATTTTGCGGCAGTAACTCCTTTTTGTAGATGCTGCACAACATAGTGATCGCGTCAAACATATAAATATATAAGAATGTGCTGCAAGTTTAGTAGATTACGATGTATAAGCTACAGTACTAAGCACTTACTTGATATAAGGTAGTATCTCAGGACAGTTATTCAACACATACCAAACCATTTTGTCCAAATATTTAGGTTTGTCCTCTTGTCGGCTCTTCCCTGTAACTTGAACAGAATAATTGAAAACATTGAGCCCGGATTGTATTCATCAACCTCTTTGCTAAGCTGATCAGCTGTTTCAATGTATTTTGAGCAGAATGTCAACGCTTCTGTAGCAATGTAGGCCTCTGCAATGGAACCCTCGGGTCTAGCTCTCTTCCTAACACAGCCCTTGAAATTGCCTAGTCGCCTTTCAATAGGGTACATCCAGCCATAGTGTACTGGACCTCTAAGTAGTGCCACATCAGGTAGATGAACAGCCAAATGCATCATCACATCAAAGAAGGCTGGAGGATATATCTTCTCAAGGTCGCATAGGATAGTTGGTATCTTGTCTCTAAGACGCTCCAGAGTATCTATCCTGATATTTCTACTGCAGAGTTCCCTGAAGAATTGTCCCAACTCTGCAACTGCTCTGTATAAGTCAGGGCGGCCCAATCCTCTAAGGATAACAGGTAAAACCCTTTGAAGTAGGATGTGGCAGTCATGAGTTTTCAACCCTTGTACCTTGTTTCCATTTGCACTGACTCTCCTTTCAGGGTTGGGAGCGAATCCATATGGGAATCTCACACGTGACAGGACCTCACAGAATTCTTTTCTTTTTACCTTGTCCAAGACGTACACAGCTAGTGCCATATCCCGTGGTTTACCTTCATCTTGCACCTACAAATCTTGTCTGATACCCAGGTGTGTCAAATCAATCCTAGGTTTTAAGGTATCTTTCATCTTGCCTTCAATATTAAGAAGTGTGCCGATAATGCTGTCACATATATTTTTCTCGATGTGCATCACATCAAGATTATGCCGGAGATTCAAATCTTTACAATACTCCAAGTCCCACAAAGTGGTCTTGCGGGTAAATAATAATCTCTCTTCTGCCCTGCCATGCTTCCTTTCCCGCTACCATTATCAGGATGGTTTCCTGGTGTAATATGTCTGACCTTCTCTAATTCCAATTGCAACTCATCGGCGGCGAGCCTCTTTGGCGCATCACGGTTTTCATGCTTTGCATTGAACACATGTCTTCGGTATTTTCTAGGATGCGGCTTGTCCTTGGCAAGGAAACGGCGGTGTCCAATGTAATAGATCTTGCTAAGTATTTTGTATGATAGCGGATTCCTGTCACAACAAACACATGCATTGTAACCATGTGTGTTCGCACTGATATAGTGCCCAAAGCCGGATAATCATGGATGCACCAAATTATAACAGCACGCGGAAAGAAATTAGCTGGTGGGCTGCTATATAGGTCTTGAGTGAGAACACCCTCCATAGTTGTTGAAGTTCCTCCACAAGAGGCTCCATGAACAAATCAAAATCCTTTCTAGGACTTTTTGGACCTGGAATGAGCAAGGCCATCATTTAGTTTGATTCTTTGGTGCAGACATTTGGAGGCATGTTGTAAGGGATAACAAGCACTGGCCACATGCTATATGTGGCGCTCTAGTGGCCAAATGGGTTAAATACATCTGAAGCTTAGCCAAGTCTAATGTTTCTTGGGTCAGCATCAAATTTTTCATGCTTCTGATTGAAGCTTTTACACTCACTACCATGTTATGGATGGCTCATTACATTCTGATCTTCGTACTCCTGGTTCCTAGAATGCCACAGTACAACCTCTCTTGTTTCAGCATGATGAAACAACCTCTGCAATCTTGGTGTAATTGGAAAATGTCTCAGAACATTATGAGGAATCCTCTTCACAGCATCGCAATCTTTCCATCTTGATGATTTGCATTTCGGGCATTCACTTAAGATCACATAATCCTTCCGGAACAGAACACAATTATTCTTAGAAACATGGATCATATCATATCCAATTCCAACTGCACGAAGGAAATTCTTCATTTTACTGTAGGTGTGTGGCAGCTTAGACGCATCTAGGAAAGCTTTGTGGAAAGCAACCAACATCGCATTGAATGATTTTTTGGTCATCCACTCAGATGTCTTCAATTGAAGAAAGGTGACCAAGCTGAGAATACTGACAGCTTATTTCCTGGGGTGACTACCACGTTGCATTGTTCCAACATGCGGGCCCATCGTTTTTCTTCTGCAGGTGAAAGTTCACGGAATGCACGAGCATTTCGTAGCGTTGTTTCAATGTTGGTCAAGCTCACTCGCTCCGCCACCACCTCCTCCTTCTCCTCTTCCACCTGGGCATCAGGCAGATCAAGATGGTGATATACTGCTTCCACGTAGTCAATAACATTGACGTTCATAGCTTCACCATGATGAACCCACCTAGTATATGTGACCGACATCCCATACAAGTGTAGATGATTTTTCACAGTTGACTCGGGTCTTGTAACTGAATTCATACAACTGCGACACGGGCAGAGAACATCTGATTTCGGACCACCGTACTCAGCTCTGATAAAGTTCATGAAGTTTTCAACCCCCTCGACATATGTATCGGAGAATCTTCAAGCAGAAGTTATCCAAGTCTTGTCCATCTGTTAGACATACAAATTAGTTCTTCTACTAGATATTACAGGAAAAACATATATGCTTTTTTATGAAGTCCAGAAGAAAATACCTAGGTCGATGTCTAAAGCTATGGTAAGATATTTGGATGAGCAGATCTAAGTAACGAAATATATGTAAAGCTAATTCCGCAAACAGATTGGACTCCTAAATTATGGCAGGCTGTTTTAGCAGTCAATGAGGCCGAGCACACAGCCTCGAACTATCGAAGGCCATCGCAGCAACAAAGATTGAGTATAAAATGGTGTAGAGCTATTTCACCTAACAGATTGGCTACTAGACCATGTCAATCCACGTCACAATAAATATATGGCAGGATATTTTTGCAACTAATCAGCCTTGGCATGCCATCTCAGCTAAGCAGATTGAGTGTAGAACAGGGCAAGGAAGATTCTTAAGCAGAGCATATTGACTGTAAACTACTTTGACAAACAGTGAGATTAACAGCGTCTATCAGCTAACATTCAGCGTTACACCGACATGCACGAGGCCTCAGTCTAGAATGTGCGTACCGTGGGAGAAGCTCACTGCCGTGCATCTCCAAATGAACGTCACCCGCGGTGGCGGCACTGACCGCCGTGCGCCTCCACAAGAACGTCGCCAGCGGTGGTGGCGCGGCTAGAGGACGGTAGTCTACGAGAACGTACTGTGGGAGTGAGAGGATCGCCGTGCATCCCCTCGACGAACCGCGGCGCCGACCTATCGTCATGGCTGGGAGGGCGGCTTCGGCGGAGCGAATGGAGTGGAGGGGGATGGGGGGAGGGGGGTTTGGGGAATATTATTGGCTAGTTGGCCGAAGGGCGGTTGAATCTAGGATTTGGGGGAATTTTTGGGTGGGGGAGAGAATTTTCGCACAGTGGGCGGGGGGAGTTTGGCGCACGGTCGGTTTCTCCAAGTGCAGTCCCACGTGTCAGTGAAGAGGCAAGTTGAAGCGCGTTCTGTTTGCGTGAGCCGTGTGCAGGACCGAACGTGTGTGGGGTGCAATTTGACCGTGACAGGGGTGCTATGAGTGTACCGCCTTTTTTCCTTTTAAACTAGGTGCTTCGCCCCCTCAAAACAAAAGTTTGTTGCTTTGCGCAATCTATCGATACTACTACTAGTAATCTGATAATCCCGACTAAAACGACACTGCCGAGTCTTTTCTCGCGCAATATGCTAGGAGGTTGGCTTAGTTGGGTTTTTTAGGATGAGTAATGCTACACCTACGTAGTCCCAGTTATGTAATTAACATAATGTGAAATGTGTGAGCTGTTGATTGTAGATTGGGGGGAGGGAGGGGCCCACCACCATGGAAATCAGGGGAGGAGAGAGAGAGGCAATTTACGTTGACCCTTTCGTAGGTTCCCGTAGATGTAGAAAGATGTGAAATGCGTGAATGTGCATTTGCAGATAAGGCCTTCCCTCATTCATCCTTTTCTCTCACAAGATCTTGATCTTCCGTGCAATGCACGGGCATCTTGCTAGTACTCCTACAATATACTATATTATTGTGAAAGTTCATATACACCGGCCGAGATTAATGCAAACACGGCAGATATTCATTACATTTCAAAATTTTATAGGACAAAAAAATAAAAGAAACCCGACCCTAAACCTATTCTACGATGGAGACCGACGTTCTCCATCTGCGATCTCCATGTACGGGGGCAGGGTTCAAGACCCTTGAAGTGAAGGTGCGGTCTCCGGTGAGGAAAAGTAGAACATGGGAGACGGACCGGCCAGTTAGCACACCATGCCCTGTCGCCTCCCATGCCCTACGCATCCTCGGAGGAGTCCCCGACCTCGGTGGTGCCGGATGTTGGACAGCGACAAGTAGGATGCGTGGCTGATGGTGCTCTCATCGTCGGCTGCCAGCGTGGCCACCGCTTGTGCGGCGACTTGAGCGAGGGCAGCGACCTCGAGCTCCATCCCCAAAGACAAGCTCTCCCGCAGAGAGTTCACGCTTGTGATCATGGCGGATGTGGTGCCAGGTAGGAGGACGATACGCCATGGTGTGGAGGTTACCTGGGCGTTGCCGCTTTAAGTAGCACATTCCGGTGAGGCCAAGCATCCTGGTGCGTCATTATGTTGCCGGAGTTGCTTAACGATGGCATACGAACGGACGGCATGAATGCGGGCAGCTGCCACCAACAGGGAACGCACCGCGTGATGGCGCGAGGGACGAGGGTTTTTTGTGTGCCAGGGTAGTCAGCTGTGGTCGTGGCAACGTTGGAGATGCCCTTCGCTCACATGCGATCGACGCATGTCATTGAAAAAGCAAGACGACCCGGCATGGTCCTAGGTCCTGACGATGCAGTTGGCCGCGCTACACCACTCCGCGGATGCGTCCCGGCGCCCCGTGCATCCTCGACGAGCTGGGTGTTGGCGTGTGTTTGGATTGTGGCCAAAGTGCACCTTACCAAAATTTTGGTCATGACCCAAAGATTGGTCTTTGTTTGGATGGTTGCCATTTTTTGGCATGCCAATGAACTCTAGCCAACTCTAGTTCATTTTTCTTGCCGATGTCGGCTAAATCATGGGCAACCAAAACCTCAACCAAAATTTTGGCTACCCAATGCTTTGATGGGGCAACCTTGGGCACAAACCAAACATACTGTTGGTCATGCCACAGCACTAACGCCACCCTCGACACACTGAAACCGACCGTGTCTAGCGATGATGAGCGTGTCGCTCACCGCGGTCGCCGTGTCCAGAGGTGGTGCTGGAGCTGCGCCACGTTGTTGGGCCCCACAACCCACATGAACGGTTGCCGGTGGCGAGGAGGTCGTGGGCCAGCTCCTCCATATGAGTAGTTTGCGCTACTTTGTCCCGACAGGTGTACCCCACATGTCAGTTTCCCTGTTTTCCCGGCCATATTCAAGCGTCAGTGCTCCGCGTTGCGCATTAGGCCTTTCACTATGTAGGCCAAGCGAGAAAAGTTATTGTTTATTTGAGCCATTCAAGTATAATTATGTGGCGTTTTCTTATTTCTCATTCCTCTCCAACCCTCTTCTCCATCGATCATGTCGCCCTTCGATCGAGTCCATCCTCCCGCATGCCTCATTTGAACATTCCGCCGAGTATCATTCGCATGTGGGCCTAGACCATGCTTGTATTTCCAATGTTTATTTTTAATTTGTCCGACATGCATACAAACAAATGGTTCGTTTGAAGTTTCACTTTGCCTCCACTACGTGTCGCTTTGCGTCTTAGTTTTGACCTCCAATTCGGTTCATGCCCCGACACATGTTGACGAGATCGATTGATGTTCAGAGATCAATTGCGTTTCGTGCAAGGAGATAAAGGTTTGGTCTGTTTCTATGATAGAAATGACCCGCGGGAGGGGGGAGTCTGTGGGGATTAGAGGGAGTATATTGTACATTCATAAGCAAAACGAATGTATTATACCCACCCTAGTCCTCTTTCAATCGATCTCCGGACCCCGAGATGAAATCAAGAGAGAACGAGTGCGGGCATGTGTGATACCTAAGGCGGATTTAAAATTTTGAACCGGTGATCATAGCATCCGCAAAACATATATAATGGGTATTCAATGTTCATTTCATTTTTGAACGTACAATATACTCCCTCCTATCCTTTCTAGTTTACATATAAGTTTTATGTGTAGTCAAAGTATCTCTACTTTGATAAAAAAAGTATCAGCATTCAACAACGCCCAATCAATATTGTTAGATTCATATGTACTCCTTGATTTGTACTCGAGATGGTTTCCAATTTGTTTTCAACCACGTGAATGTGCTTGTTCTCGCGCATGCTCTTCCTACTTGGATTTCACCACGTATAGCCAATCCAATAGTAACTTTTTTTAAGCTCCATGTCCAATAATACTAGTGGAGTACTGACAACATCTGTACTAGAGTATGCAGTGCTCATAGTTGTACTCCCTCCTTCCATTTATATAGGGCCTGTGTGGAGGAGAGAGATGTGAAAAAGTAAGGGGAGTGAGATCTCATGCAAGAGCCTAGCTATATACGCATTCCTAGTTAAATACGTACAATAAATATGAAAAAAGATATGGAGAGGAGATGGAAAAAAGTACTAAATACAATAGCCAACCTTAGAATTTTTTTTGCGGGAAATAGCCAACCTTATAGCCCACACTACTGTATGAGTGCTTATAATAGATGATGGCTATAGATGACATGGCAGTTCCTTATAGCCATCGACTGGCTACATTATTGACCATGCTCTAATGCGTTTTTCAAAACCGCATTTGACTATTGACAAGATTAATAGTACATGAGATGTATAATGTGAAAATTATATCATTGGAAGCTCCTTTCACCTACGTATCCCTGCCTTACCCTCCCTTTCGGTCACTTACTGGCAGACCCCATGCTTGCTAGGCCCCGCATGTCAGTTACCTAATGGGTTCGGCCACGTCAGGGGAATCCTCATCCGTAGTATACTCCCTCTGTTTTTATTTACTCCGCATAAAATGACGCGGGCGGGGGAGGGCGAGGGACGTCAGTTTGCTCTCAACTGCGGTCCCACAAGCGAGCGAAAACGCAAGACGAAGTGTGTTCCATTCGGTGAGCGAGATGGAGGGTCCAGCGTGCCGGGCTGCAACGTGAACGCGATAAGAGCGATGTACAGTCAAAACCGATTGGCCGGTCGTCACCGGAACCACTATTCACACCAGAACCTTCGCTGCTCGGCCTATGCCAGCCACTACCCTAAAACAACACCTAATCTCCAGCCCCTTCCCCCACCTATCGATCCCCTAGCCTGCATCAAGCATCCGCTAGTTCGCCAGAAAGCCATGGTGTGCCGCAAGATCACGTACTACAAGATGCTGACGCCGGAGCGCCACGCAGAAATCGTGGCGGCGGTCGGCGCCAAAGATCTCTGTTCCCAAGCTCGCTTTGCGGCGGGCCAATCCCCGAGTTCTCTGGAGCCAAGCTACGAGGAGGAGGAAGCCGATCCAATGTTCATGGCGGTGGTCACGGTGCAGAAGGCCCCCGATGGGTATGAGACGATGGACGTCGACTTCGTGCCGGCGTCCAAGTCCCCCATGGTGCAGGCAGACCAGCGGTTCAACCTGGCGATACTAAAGGAGGACCGAGAGGCAGAGGCTCAAATTGACGTGGAGTGCGTGCATGCCGCTGCCATCGAGGCTCTCCTGCAGGCGGAACCGGATGTCGTGGATGTGAACCGGGCGAGGAGGCTCAACTTGAGGCGGAGCACGCGGATTCCGCTGCCATTGAGGCTCTCCTACAGGTGGAACCAGACGTCCTAGACTTGAACCAGGTGGTAGAGGCTCAACTCGACGCGAAGCGCATGGATGCCGCTCTCATCGAGGGCCCTCCTGTAGGCGGAACCGGACGTCCTCGACTTGAACCGGGCGGTGGAGGCTCAACGCGGAGCACGCGGATGCCGCTGCCATCGAGGCCCTCCTGCAGGCGGAACCAGATGTCCTCGACTTTAACCGGGTGGTGCTCTCGTCCATGTTGAGTGCCCGCACGCTCCGCGTGAACGAGTAGTTGGAGGCCGAGGACAACCACGGTGCGGAGACACACGTTAGCAGCTACGGCTGGTTCACGCCGGCAGCCAAAGACAACGAGGCCGTCTCGTTCCGCGAGCAGTGATAGTTTTTCTTTATGTTGTTGTTTTTATGGATCTTTTGCTGTGTAAAAACATATATTGTTATGCAAGTTGCCTGACTTGGGTCAGTCTACCATTTCAGACGGTTGGATGAATATCCTACGTCTGCGAACCCTTCTTCCTCACCTCTTATTCTTCCCCAATAGACCACAGCACGGGCCGTACGGATACTCCCCAACATGCGGTTGGATAAACATACTCTATGAACGAAAATTATGTGTCAGCAGTAGGATGGATGAGTTTAGTTTGTTCACATGCGACAACATGTATCAGTGAGGGTGTGTTCCCTTGGTTGGTTTTGCGGCGTGCAGGAGCGACTGTGCATGTGAGGGCGTGGTGCGACCGCGGCGTGCAGGAGCGACCGTGTGAGGGTGCGGTGCGACCGCGACAGCCATGCGCAAGTGTGCCTCCTTTTCATTTTAAAAACTTTAGGCAAGCTTGGCAAAAATGTTTGGCAAAGTATGGTAATGCAAGGCCTAGACGCAAATAGGATAATTACGTAGTACTACGTACTAGGAGTACTAGTGTTAAAAAAGAAAGGCGGGGTTTTCCTTCGCGTGATTAATCGATACAAACCCTCGTTTCACGTGCCAATTAATGCATATTTTTTCTCCAAAGCCCAAAGAGCTAACCATCTCACTCCTCATCACTTGATTAATGCAGTGCCATGCAAACCAGCCTTCTCACTTCCGCATGCATCCAGGGGATATTAATGTCCTTGGTTGCTAGTACGAGGCAAACCCCATCAATTTTTGCCTCGATTAGTGTTAGTGTCCTTTTGCAAATTGTAATTTTGATATACTAGCCTTGTGTACAAAAAATGGAGGTAGTAACTATATTTGACTTCCTTCCCCATTGCGGTGATGTCGACGATATCTCAAACATTGTGGTTTGGCAAAGTGCGTTCGACGGAGAACACCATTGAGGGAGACCACGGTAAGTCGTTCGCGAGTGCCACCTGCAAGCCGAGACAACCACCTTATTTGCATCCAGGAAGTCTGTTGAACCAAAGGACACGTAAATGTACTAGTACTACTCGTACAAAATAGCCTCGTCCATCCAGCTTAGTGCGGTGAGATGGTTTCTCGAAGAAGATGATGGAAAAGCAGAGTCAGCGAAGAGTGAAATGATGGTTGCTTTGTCTGTGCTTTGTGATTTGACGCCTCACTGCTTTGTGATTTGTGATAGAAGGGACAGGGGAGTAGACTCTGTCCTCTATAATGTACATGTGTCCAAGCACGGGAGAAAGAGGAGAGACGTTGCATTTTTCTATTCCTTCAATCAGTCAATCAGGGAACTCCGGTTCCATCCTTTGGGCTTTGGCAACACCGTCCACAATGGTTCCCACGATGCCAAAAGCTATTTTCACATTTGGCTACACATTGTGGATGCCCTTAACCGTACCACTTGGTTTTGCTCCTGTGTGCTATCTATACAAATCTCAATTATACCGATCTAAAAAATTATAGAATCAAGATTAGTAAAAAGGAGGTGATTTTGCCACGCAGATGGCGGGCGAGGTTTCTTATTTTTAGAGGACGTTGTCCTGGTGCTTTGCTAACATGCGGTCCCATGTGTTAGTGCTTTACCAAGTCGATCCGCTTCCCACATTAGGCAGAACAACGGCAGAAGCAACATGTGGTTAACTTGAAGAAGATGAGGGAGAAGCGGATTCAACAACAAGTAAAATGATGGTTGCTTCATCCCTCCAACTTCTTTTTTTAACATTATTACTTCGTCCCTCCAACTTAACTGTGGGAAAGGTGCAACTTTGTGATTTGACACCTCATTGGTCATTACTACGCTGGCGCCATGACTGGGTGTTTCACCCTGGCTGCTCTGCGCTGTATTCTGGTATGGCACGTGGACGCGGTAGCTTGATGCCCCACATGTCAGCGAAAGGGACTAGAAGATTTATGAAAGCAAGCGCTCCACTCTTACGACGGAGGAGTACACAACACGACGGCCTAGTGAACTGTCACTTGTACTGTATATAGTACTATAGTTTTGCTGTTTCGCATGATCCATCGATACAAACCCGATTAAACATGAAAGAGCGGGATTTTTCCCGCGTGCTATGTGACACTAGCCATACATTTCAAAGGCATTTTAATGTATGCAAACTGAATAATTAAGTAACAATATGATATCTAGTAAAACTAAAAACACATATTATTTATTGTGTTAGAGTGTAGTAGTAGTGTTGTATTGCATAGTTGTTATATGTAACATGCGAGAACGTGTAGAGATGTAGTTTTGGAGGGCCTACAGAGAAAAAAGCGTAATACGTTCACCGAACTTCAGAAAAGCTGATTACGGTCACTATATACGTTTTGCGGTGATTATACGGTCACTTCCTCACGGTTCAGCATCGGATTGCACTCTGTTGACCGACCAAATAGTCTGCGTGGCACCATGTTGACTAGTTAAATTTACCACGTTCCTTGTGGGTCCCACCTGTCAGTTCGCATAGGGAAAAGGTAAGATAAACACAAATTTACACAGGCGCGACAAGACTCCACCCCGTGTGCGGGAATCACCTGGTTGTGTATGTGTCTATCAGGGCCTGATGTGTGCGCATGCACGTGTAGGTTGAGCACTTGAGCGTGAGAGTGTGTGTTGGTCGTGTGGTGTACTGGTGTGTGCATGCATTCATGTGTGTGTGCGTGTGAGTGTTGCATGCATGCGTGGCTGCGTGTATACGTGTGAGTGTTGCGTGCGTGCGTGGGTGCATGTGTTCGTGTGAGTGTTGCGTGCATGCAGTTCATGTGCATGCGTTCGTGTGTGTATAATCACCACACCAGCTCCTGTGTGTTAAAACAGACGGTCGGCATACCAATACAAGCCCACCTTGTCCGCTGTGCCCGCGGTCATGACTTCGAACCACCGTCCAATATTTTTTTGTCATTTTTTTCATTCTTACTAGCAAGATGCCCGTGCGTTGCGCGTAACATCAAGATGCATTTGTATGACTAGTTTATCTTGTGAGAGAAAAGGATGAATGAGGGAAGGCCTTATTTGCAAATGTGGAGAGGTATGTGGGTACCTTTTTGCAAAATTGTCATAGTTTCTTTCCTATCCGTCAGATATAGATCGGACGACCTATATTGCAGGATGGCAGGCACATGATCATCACCGACTATGCTTTTTATAGGAGTAGGGATAAAAACACATTCTTATAAAAACAGAGTTGGTGATGATGGTGTGCCTGCCATCCTGCAATATAGGCCGTTCGATCTATATCTGATGAATAGGAAGGAAACTATGCAATTTTGCAAAAAGATACCCACACCCCTCTCCACACTTGCAAATAAGGCCTTCCCTTGTTCATCCTTTTCTCCCACAAGATAAACTACTCATACAAATGCATCTTGATGTTCCGTGCAACGCATGGGCATCTTGCTAGTATTTTATAAGAGTGTAGATGTAGAGTAGATACAAGCCGACAAGTGGGCCCGATGGTAGTGAGATAATGTGATGCAACACTAGAGGTGCCATGTGGAGCGTTTAACTGGTCAACTAGTCGTGTCTTGAGCAAATACAGAGTTGTACGGTGAGCCCGTGACTATACAATAACCACAAAACATAAATGGTGACCGTAATGAGTGGATTCTGAAGTCCAATGTACATATCGTGCTTTCACTTCAAATACAATGATCGTCACTGTATATATCGCGAGAGAAATATGAAACATCCGTGAATGTGCTGGGGGCTTACTTTTAGAGGACCCGGAGATAGTTTGTGTGCGTACGTGAAAGGGGCGTAGAGGGGGTATGCGATGGAGAGAGATATGCTCTTTGTTTCTCTTTATTATGACTAACTTTATATATAGTATAAAAATATACAAATTCACAGTGCAGAATAAATATCATTGTGGGCATCATGCAATGCAAGCGTTCATACTCCTCCATATAACTTTGTAATGTTGTATATATGTAGATATTCTAAAATATTTTTTGGCCACACTTTGTTCAAAGGAATGTTGTATGCGAAATAAATGTGAAGAGAGGGCTTTTTAGATCAATGGGGTACGTGATGTAACATGTGCGAATGTGTAGTTGATGCATTTGGGAGGGCCTAGAGAGGTATGTGTGTGTATTACGTATTCGAGAGAGGCATGGATAGAGGGCCGACAGGGGCGTGGGAGAGATAGCACGAGAAATGAGAGTGGTCTAGAGAGAGAGACGAATATGATGTCACGGTGAGAGATTCCATTGAGTGTGTATATGCAAGGGGGGAGTGGATAGAGGCACCAGGAGAATATTTTTTGTGTGTGTGGTGTTTGTGTTGGTATGTGTGGGTGTGAGAAGATAACGAGACGTGGGGGCAGAGGGTGTGTCACCGCGTGAGGTCCGGTGGGTCGAGGTGAGGCCCCTCGTTCGGTTCCGTCCTACGCCACATTGGTCGGCCCGTGACGCATTTAGGGAGAACCATGGATGACTAGTCGTACAAGACAAAGATAGCATAATTATGAAGGACTCTATGTCCACTGACAAAGCCGGCTAGGATTTGTAACCCTAGGTTCTCGGACTAAGGTAACCCATTTATAGCTGATATTACTATTCTTCCAACCTAACTTTAAGGGGCATCCTACAGAATGCTCTGCTAGAATCATACTCGTCGATTAGGAAGAGAGGTGTGAGACAATGCGTGAGAGACAAGCCTAAAGATAATGTGTGTTATATAGAAAGGGTCGATGGGGATTGTGCTTGTGTATGCTTGCGAGAGGAGTGCTTGTGATAAAGGTTAGTGAAAACAGTCGTAAATGGTTATGAGAGGGAGGGAGGGTTATATCGAGAGCATGTGCGAGAAAGACACCTCAGGAGAGAGTCTGTGAGCATGTGTGAGAGACCAGCGATGGAGAGTGAAACTACACGTACAAGACTGCTGTACACATTGATTAAAGATATAAATTGTATCCAAATATTAGGATGGGATCATGATATTTGCAATTCGCGTAAGGAACGGTCATTGATCCATCATACATCTAGATTCTATCGAATTTGAGCATGTCTATGTTATTATTCGACACAATTGATCCACATAGTTAGTATTTTGAACTCCAAACAATGCATCGCTTTAGCAATCGAATATAAATGTGAGTATAGTTCATGTTGTGTGTGTAAAGCACATTATACATACGAAAGTTACACAATGAACATTATAAATAGCTACCTATGAACTAGCATACATTTGAATTCAACTTAAGGTGGTTTAAAAAAATCGAATTCAACATGAAGTCCATTAAATTATTTGAATTTGATATCATGGCATTTGTAAATCATACCTAAATTATGGGGGAACCAATATTTCCTATGATTTTGTACATAATAGCATATGTAGTCGTCTACAAAATAGATCCTAATTTAGCTCCTCCATTCCAAAATAATCGTAGTTATAGGATTTTCAAGTGTCAAAATTTCAAAAAGAAGCGGATAATTTAATGAGGTCTTCAAACATACAAGGTCAAATTTAACGTTGTCTATTTAGGTCAATCCTCAAAGTTCAAGAGTACTCTAAACGTGAATGCTTGTGTTTCAAAATTTCGAACGAAGCGCCAAAAGATCCTCTACTCGCCCGAAACCGCGTCAGACCAATGTTTGGTAGTACAAGGAAATTACTTTTCTGATAACTCTGACCCGTGAAACCTACCGGCTCGACGTCCAAAGGTCTAAACTGGGGTAGGTTTGTAGCTTCATCTAGACGCCACACAACCACCTCCAAAAAACATTCATACACAATGGCCGCCTAAGCATACATGAGTGCAGCCGAAATCGCTCCCGCCCACTATTTGGGAAACCTGGGATTACCATCCTACCCACGACCCGCAGTAGGTCCGAAATTTAAGAGGGGGACAAAGTTTGTACTTTCCCCAAATTTCAAGCAAGCGCGTCCCGTCTTCTGTACAAAAAAGCCAAAAACAAGCGCGTCCCAGACGAAACATGGTTCTCCCCCTGCCCACCCGTCCGATTCCCCATTCGTACTCCGTGGGTGCAAAAACTACCTCTCCACCAGCCACAAAACCCCAGCGTCCTCCGTCCGCCACCCCATTCCACCCATCAACCGCCGCCCTCCTCCATCACACCGGAGCCGATACCCCGATGTCGTCGTCCACCGCAATCTCAATCGCAACGCCCTCCACAGCTAGTAGATGAAGCTAAGGCCGAGCCATCCGTACCCAAGCCAGTTCAACCACGCCGTCATGCGCCTCACCGCTGCCGCTCCAACTTCGCCACCCTCCATCGCACCAGAGCTGTTCCTGCTACGCCGTCCTTCGCCGCCTCGGATTTTCTTCCCCTCCGACGACATACGGCCACGGCAACACAGTCAACAATTTGGCCATGGGTTCGTCCAAGCCTGCACCCTCCTCCAAAACATCGGTTTCCCCGGCAAAAATTAGAATATCGGCGCTACATGTGGAGGCGACCACACCGGCAACCGAAAATGGTACTCCTCTTCCCTTATTCGTGCAAATCTTATGTGTCTGCTTGCACGGTATTCATTCCACAGAAGACACTAGTTGACCGCTTCTTCTTGATACTAGATGTTCCTAGTAACTCGCGATGCACAAGGTTTCTCCTCATATACTATTTCACCTTAGCTAGAGGTCCGTCACCCCCCTGAATTTCAATCCCTGGTCAGTTGATTCCCAATTAACGGAAGCATTCCCCGGCGTAACAGGCACTAGTCCGCCTATTACACCGGGGAAGCAGCGCCTCGATGTTTATCTTAGGGGTGTGTGGGGCCTAGAGCTACTGACGCCCAATCTGGAGGTCGGCCGGGATTAAAGGGATGGCCTGGGGGCGCTGCCAAGCATGGCGGTGGTGTGAGGTCGAGGGAAGGGCGGGGCGGTGGAGGCAGGGGTCTGGGCCGGTGGTCGCTGGCGGTTCGAGAAAGATCGTCAACAGTGACTGGCGGGAGGTAGACGAAGGCCATCTGCTCGTTCCTTATAGATTGGACGGTTCATTAAAAAAATGACTGGCCTATTTATTTTCAGTCGACTGTTATCTTGATATGACCACATGTGGTGGTGTGCTGGAGGAGTACCTGAATTTCCTGTGCTCATATATTACAAAATCATATGGAGTTGAATCTAATTTTGTTTGCCATGCAATGTTGTAGAGCTATCATATGTCTCTTGTCATTTATTTTTCAGCCACCTGCTATCTGCTACTTTTATTGTGCACTAGTTCTGCACACACTTCACCCATACTCTCACTATTGTGTTTTTATGCAAGGGTATTTCAGACTCTATTGCTATGAGAGAAGCAAAAAAGAAAAGAGAGAAGTCGCTCTAGCGTCGTACGCGGATAGGCCAGACACGTTTCGGCCTTATAATAGGTGCAGTGTCAGCAGATGGAGACGGTAAACGTTTCTCTGGAGTTTATGACCTCGCTCGCAATGAACCACCATCCCAGGTGCTTGCTTTAACTTCGCGGTGTCATATGTGGTTGCATGTTCCATATGGTGTCTAGCTTGTATTCGAAAGGCCGAAGTCGGTCTTTATTAAGATAAGGAAAAATATTTTTTACATGAACCACCATTCCATGAGCACCAAAAGACAAATAGCTAGTCAGGGCATTGGCCGAGCCAGTGACAAGCCCAACAAAGAGAGGCATCACCTGGAAGCCAACTAAAAAGCCGCGATGGTGGCGAAGCAGCCCGCCTCCCACCAGGCTCTCAGGTCCTAGATGATCATGCTCACCAGTCCAGCCGGATGTCTAGCTTGTATTGCTTTCAATTTGGTCAAATTGCATATGCTTAGCTTACACATTATACCTTTGAATATAACATGCCTTTCTGTTTTTGGTACATACTAGTACATATGTGTATTAACCATGTTCTTACATCAAACTAATGTTCTTGTGTATCCCTCATCAATCACTTATGATGAGGCAGTCAGGCAAGTGGATTACTCCTCATTTAAAGAATGCAGTGTCAGCCTCCCAACATGATTCTCAAGAAACAGCAAGGCTAGATGAAGATAGTGAACGTAGTTCTGTAGTTGATTACCGCATTTCCCCTACACTAGTATCGCAGGTGCTTGCTCTAATTTGGCAGTGTGCCATGTGGTTGCGTGTTGCATATGGTGTCTAGATTGTAATTCTTCCAATCTGGTTAAATTGCATGTGCTATTCTGCTTAGCTTATACATTATACATGTTAATGTGACATGCCTTCCTATATTTAGTACATAGTACATCTATCTTTCAAGCATGTCCTCACATAAAACTATTGTTTTTTGTATCCCGCATAAATCAATATGATGAGACACCTTCAATAAATGCAGTGTGATATTAGTTGCATCTTTGATATGATTTATAGCATGCGCTGCTTCTAATTTGTTGAAATGCCATTTATGATGGGACACTTATAACTTGACAGAGTCATATTGGTTGCATCTTTCACGTGGTGTCTAGCTTGCATTGCTTCTTATTTGGTGAAATGGTTTCTGCTTAGTGTACACAAACAGTTGTGAATATGCCATGCCATCCTGTTTTTCGTATTATTCCATCCTGGAATCATGTGTTTGCCTTACATCAAAGTAGTGATTGTCAGTATCATGCACGAATGAGTTCTGAAGAGTGAATTTTATTGCTTTTTCTTGTCGGTTTTACTTGACAATTCAAAATCAATAAAGCGGAAGGAAGTTAGCAAGGCAGCGGATGATGGTGCTCCTTCCAAATGGAGGGCCTCTACAGATTCTACTCCTCCATCCACCCAAGATGATTTCCAAGACAACACATGCGTAGACACTCAACGTAGCTGTGTTGGTGATGAGCACGTCTCCCCTAGTGCACCATCACAGGTGCTCCCTCTAACTTGGCACGGTTATATGTGGTTGCATGTTATGTATGATGTCTAGCTTGTATTGCTTCTAGTTTTGTTGAATTTCATCTCCTTACTTTACACATTATACTTGTGACTAAGACACGTGTTCCTGTTTCTAGAACATACAATATCTGTCTATAACACCATGTTCTTACATCAAAGTACATTTGTTTTGAAGAACTAAACTGTTATTCGTTTTTCTTGTCGACTTGACTTAACATGGCATAGAGAAAGAGGAAGCAAGATAGAACGACAGGGAAAGGGAAGCGGAACAATCCTGCAAATTCTGATGGTACTGATGGTGCAATAGAACGTCAAAGTCCAGCAGAAAATTGTACCGACAGGGTATCCCGTGCTACACGAGCTGCAGAACAAGCCAAACAGAAACAAATAGCTGTCACCAAACAAGTAGAGACAACCCTAGTTGTTGCAACACCTTCCACAGTACCACCAGCTGCACGATTTACTCGTTGGTCAACTCAGCTAGCAACACGTTCCAATCTCCCTTGCCACCTCACACTACTTCCGAAGCACTCTTGACACAAGATGAGTTGCCAAGATCAGATGAACTTTGTGAGCTTCAACAGCAAGAAGGTAGTTGCTGGAGTCAAGTTACAATTGCATGCTTCTTTATATGTAATCTCACAGTTTGATGTACACTAACACTTCCTGTGTTTGTTGTTGGACTAGCACCTAGGCGCAAGAGGAAACAAACATCAGGGATAATGCTCGATAGGTTAACTAAATCTAGAGGAGGAAGAATGGAGATCCGTTTTGAGGCAGGTTTAAGAAGGCCACGTCATGCTACCCAGTCAGCCAAGTTAGTATGAGAGGCAGCGGTTGCTGTTAGGTGTCATGTACGTATCCTCCCAACATGGATTCAATACAAGAATGACAAAGACGAAACCCAGTTCAATACCTTCCTCGACCATTTATCTATAAGTATGGTTATGTATGGAAACTAGTAATATCGTCTTTCTCTGCCCAATACTTTCTAGGTTGCTGATAATGAGACTCCCATAATTTTCAACAGATGGGGTTCAAGTTGGATAGCCAAGATGATGCAACCAGACAAGCTTGCACCCATGTTTTCAAGTCTGCTCTGCAACATTATCGGTATAACTTGAGGAATAGTCACTTTGAAGGCAAGGCTAATAGTGAACTTGCCCAAACATCACCAGTGGAAAATATATCTGATGAAGACTGGACAGGCCTCGGTAAACACTGATCCGATCCGAAGTATCAGGTACATTATATCTATGTGACGAGATCACATGTTGAAGTCCTATTTACGCATGTGCCACACAAATCTATCTTCTAGTAGGTGAACTGTTCAAAGAACAAGGCCAACCGTATGAAAGTGAAATCCCAATAGACGACGGGATCTTGTAGCTATATTGCACACTGTGAGGCTCTTGTAATTAGTTGTTGTTTCACTATTTTTGCTATACCATATTATCAGATCTATATTGACTTGTTCCAAATGCAGAGGAAAGCCCGCAAGGACCAAAAAGTACCTGAACCAAATGTTGTGGAAATCTTCAAGGACTGTCACACCAGCAAGAAGAAGGGAATGACTACACCAGTCAAAGCCGCTGTTGTAAGTCCTCAATCCTGATGCCTTTTAAGTACTACTTACTCTGACTTGTGCCTTGAACTGCATGGTTTGCAGCCAATGTCTATTACTCTTTTCAATTTTATACACAATTGTCTTAGCGTATCATTGCACCTTACAAGGTTTAAAGGAGAGGAGTGATGTTCCTTTGATCTTGACCTGTAATCTAGTTCCGTGTTGGACTTGCCCACACAACGTTACAATTGCCAGTTTGTCTGTTCTTAGTTGTTTTGTGATATGAATGATGTCATACTATGCTTACCGTATTATAAACTTCTTCTCTTTATCCTTAGCCCTCAATACAATGTGAAGAAATAGACAATACATTAGCGATGGTACATGGTCATATGTTTGGAACCTGGTTTTATTATGTACTTTGCAATAAAATACAACTATTTTTTTACATGGGTTCACCAGAATAAGTTCTGTATATAGACCAAAGCTATTTTGTTTGGTTTTGCTGCCTCCTTAATATCTTCTGTTCTGGTACTACTAATGTAAAACCACAACTTTTCAATGAGCTATGGAAAAAATGGTGGAACCGCCACCTTCTGAAGGTGGCGAGGCAACTATAACCGCAATGTCAGCTCTTGCTGCAGTGGGTCAGTACCTATCCACTAACAGTGCCAAAAGCACGTTCCTGCATAGTACTGGCTTTGTTGTTAAGGAAATCTTGTCCAAACTTCCTCATGATCAAGATATGCAGGCTCAAAAGAATGTTGTATCTGCGCTCCAGACACAAGTCCATTCCCTAATAGAGACCCTTTGTGAAACAAGGACATACATTCTTGGATGTTGTCAAGATATGCATGGTTTTGAAACCAGACTATCAGACATTTGCTATGTTGTTCAGGATCCTAGGAGAACTAAAGGCAAAGGTTACGGTGCTCCATCAGACAATACAGCATGAAAACGTAACAGTCAGGTCAAATGAACTGAGCTTGTGAACTTCTGCTCGTCCATTTATCTGCTAGACTGTTAACTTTTATGCAAACCTTCCTTTTGTTTTATAGTTGTAATTTGTTTTGGTGCGATACAAAATTTGTTCTTAACGTCCAGCCACCAGCTGAAGAAAATAGAAAGCCATTTTTGTATAGTGTAGGATGTTCCCTATATTTTCACTAGTGGCGAACTGTGATGCCCACCAGCTATAGTTAACATGGGCCTCCTACGGGCCGTAGAAACAATGGGCCTTCTAAGGGCCGTAGAAAGAATGGGCCTTCTATGTGGAGTAGAAACAATGGGCCTTATACGGACCGTAGACATAATGGGCCTTCTATGGACCGTATCATCAATGGGCCTTCTACGGGCCGTATGATCGGTTGGCCAAACATGGGCCAATAACAGACCACATTATGGCCGTAAATGGGCTAGAGTTGAAATCGTCCATTCATGGGCTGACCATAACAGGCCGTCGTTAATCGGCCGTATTTTGATGACGCTATGAAAACGGCCCAACGTATTAATGGGCCACAAACGGGCCGACTGTAACCACGGGCTGAATTTGGCCCACAAGTAAAAAAGGACAGTAACGGGCCGTAAGTAAACGAATGTGGAAATGAGCCCAAGAATAAATGGGCCCCAAGAAGGCCGAAAGATAACATGGGCTGGAAACGGCCCAACGGAATAATGGGCTGTTAATGGGTATAAAGTGATACACTGTTCATTACGGGCCAGTTTCAGCACGTGTGTTAATGGGTATAAAGTGAAACACTGTTCATTACGGGCCAGTTTTACCACGGACCATTAATGGCCCGAGAGTAATAAGGGCCTCATATGGGTCAAAAGACGTCATGGGCCATACATGGGCTGGAAGTTAAAACGGGCTAGAATTACATTGGACGGCCCATATGACGCTACTGGGCCTAATTCGGATAGGCCGTAAACTGGCCCTATGTTAGAGGGATGTAAATGGGCTATATGCGAACATGCCGTTAATAGGCTTGCCGTGGGCCGACCCGCCACCTTTTGACCAAGTCAAACGGGCCGGCCTTTTCACAGGAATGGGCCTCTTTTGGGCCGTGCCACATGTCGACGTATCATAGCCGCTTTGGGTCCAATGAGTGGATGACATCTGCGCCAACGGTGAGCCGACACGTGTTTCCTCCAGCCAATGATGATTTTACACGTGGAAAATCCCCATTGGTCGGGGCTGTTAACAGGTTATCGGATCCAAAGCACTTCTGTGACGCGTGATTTATCGTCATAGAAGTGGACACTTCCGTGATGATAATTTTGGTAATGTCATGGAACAGTTTTATGACAGCACAGGTATGACTATCTTGATTCTGTCATAAATTTGTCATGGATGTACATGCATGACAGAAAACGTGACCTACTGTGACAAACACGTATCATCACGGCAGTGTAGTTTTTTGTAGTGGCAGTTGCCGCCTCCCACCGGCCTCCTCTAGGTCGAGCTATGTCCCGACATCCCTTAGGTACAACTTCCTTTACAGCTGGCTTCCACCACTGCCCTAGCTGCCCACATCACTCCATGTGGATATTTCTCTACTTCTTTGCCCCGCCCATACCTCGACTGGTTTCTACGTAATGTATTTGTGATGAGTTTATGTCTCATCAACTAGTCCCAGTAATCTTATTCTAATCACGCTTCTTCAATTTCTTTACCACGGGGATGCTCATCTCGATTTTGGTGAAACTGCACAAAATGATCCGATGGTTAAAGGGTTGCAAACTTCATTTCTTCGGAAGCTCCAATGTTCTGAGCAAATTAAAGCCTGGTTAGGGTTTACAGTTCAGGGGCTATGGACTGCATGGATCCTTTTTTTTCTTTAGTTGTCTCTGTTCCAAAATAAGTGTCAACTTTAGTAGTAGTACAACTTTGTACTAAAGTTTGCATAAAGTTGAGACGCTTATTTTGTAATGAAGGGAGTACATATTGGCTATGATTTGTCAATCATTGAGATGCAATAGCATGCATGTTAGTCTCCTTTGTATTTGATGAAATGTTGCAACGGGCAACCTTGGACGCAAGATACATGAAACAGAAGCTGGAAGCTTCATAGCATTGTACAAATTTATCTCGCTGAGAAATTACAGTATGTATTATACTAGTACAGTACGATGTAAAAAGTTAGGTGTTGCACGGTGTCTAGAAAATATGGTGATAGTGTGAGATGGGCCATGTAATCACTGAGCCTGCGTGTTTTCACTGCTTTCGCACTTCTCCACTGTAAGAATGGAAAATTTGTAATCTAGTAGTACCTCCTTTCGCCGAAAGCATGGGACACACTACTGCAGGATGCTGCTAACGCGACACTACGATCAGAGACCCTTCGAGAAACTTTGTGCGATGCAATAATCTTAGACGATGGTGTATGAAAACCATCAAAAAAGGTGCAAAACGTTTGTGATGGAGGATGCATCAAACACGGTTTAGATTTTAGTTGCGTGTGCAATGAAGGGCACACAGCTCAGTTCAATTAATTGTTTGTGATGAGGAGGAACAAAAGAAACGGGCAGCTAGATGAAGGTGTGTGCTATGCACAGCATACGGTTCACTCGGATGAACTGTTTGTGATTAGGCAAAACAAAAGAAACGGGCAGCTAGGTGAAGGTGTTTGCGGTATACATCATACGGTTCACTCGGATGAATTTTTTGTGATTAGGTAACACAAAATAAATGGCCATCCAGATCAAGGTGTGTGCGATATACGACATGTAGTTCACTCGGATGAACTGTTTGCGTTGACACAAGAGAACAGAAACGGTTCAACTTAACAAGACATGTATGTTGTGCGATGGGATTGCATACAGGACAACAACATACACACACACACACACACACACACACTTATAAGGACATGCTTGCATAACCAAATTAAACATCCACTTACATAGGTGGCTACTACAACCATGGCATTTGCACACACCAAAGTAAACTATTACATGCGTAATTACATAGGTGGCTACTACACACATGACATTTCCACACACCAACAATAAAGTAAACTATATATTACATGCATGATTAACTAGCATAAACGATCATCTGATCATCATCTACTTCTGGAGACGCGTCCTCATGTCAACGATCTGCCTGTGCATCTCGTAGCATGTGTACACGCTCTTGGTCGTGAAACTGAGGTGAGGTTCATCCAGTTGCCGCATCCAGGCCCCATTCCAGGATACGGGACTTGTTCTCTGGGCATCCTGCTTCGTCTTTTCATAGTAGGGGTCGATGATGGCCGAGGCGAGTTCGACCAGGGAGTCCTTCGAACTGCCCCAGACCCTGTAGTGGTCATGGATTTCGACAAGGTTCTTGCAGGCCAAGCCCGTAACACGGAGCACGTTTACATCATTGGTGGTTTCCACCGTGGCGAACTTGTAGTCGGATTTGTTGACAAACCTTTTGAAACGATCACAAGGCTCTGTGGCCATGCAGTAGTGGTAGATGAGGACATGATGGCCCATGCACAACTGGGTAACGGCAACCTTATGATCTATGCCGGGATGACCGGTGGTGTACTAGAGGTCGATGCCAACCACCTTGTAGTTGTCTCGAGCAAGCAACTTCTCAACGCTGTTGATGTAGTCTTCCACCATGGCCGGGTCGATGGTGTACACCACCGAGAGATCCGTCTCCCTCGCGTGGGTCTCCTCTCTATGCTCACCGAACTCCATTGGAGCGCGGCTGGACATCCCCTCTCTATGTGTCGTCATGGGTGTGCTTGTTGTGTTGTCAGGTGCGATCGAAAGGTTGAAGAGATGTAGCGACCCGACCTCAGACGGTCACGTCTCTGTGCTTAAGTGTCATCCATGGATCGGTATGCTGACACACACAGTACTTGAGGATTTATAGCAGAGGTAAATCACATGTATAAAGTAACGTAAGTACTATTACCTTGATCCAAAATAGCGGAAGTAACAACAAGGTTGTGGATTCCCATCAACACCAACGGCAAAGTTGAGTGTAGAAATCGTAACCCTAACGTATCACTTACTCGTCATAAGATTCCTGCAACATGAGACGTTGTAGCCACAAAGGGTCAGTACATTGAATGTACTGGCAAATTCACACCATAGAGCAATGCTGAATAATGGCTATCACTACATACATATATGGCTGGTGGGGGCTCTATGGTTATCATGTTTTTGCGAAAAGCCAATTTTTCCCTACTGCAAAGGAATTTATTTTATTTAACTACAAAGTTTGTTGACAATATTGAGAAGGTTCCTCCAACTCAATCCCAATTAAAAGTTAACAACCCAACAAATTAATTAAGTAAAATCATGAGATCAATATGATAATCCAAGAACTAGATACTCAAGATGTCCATAACCGGGGACACGGCTAATCATGATTAGTTTGTACACTCTACAGAGGTTTGCACACTTTTTCCCACAAGACTCGATCTCCTCCATCGTATTTCTCGCACTGCATGGTGTTTGAGAAACGGATGACCAAGACACAGTCTTTCCGAAGAGGTACCCTTAACTGATAGATAGGACGGTACACCTACAATCCCCTACATCTTCTAGGCCATCATGGAAAGGTTTCCCACAACTTACTCAACTATGCCAGAGCCCATAATGGCTTGTGGCTGCACACAGAAGTTTCTAGCATGAATAATCTTATGATCACTTTGAGCCTGGGTGGCGAACCATAGGATGATCACATGGTAACCTCGGGATCTCCTATGGCAACATTGGTATATCCCCAGGTGTCCGGGCAAGTCCACTAGTATTTCCCCAGGGTGCCCCTACCAGTCCACCCAGATGTGTATTAAAGTAGCCACCTTAAGTTAAACCTTAGTTAACAATAATCTCTCACATCTTTCATGAATTCTCTCAAACCAATCGACGTCTATGAGCATAGCATAGTAGTATGAGCATAACGTAAAAGTAACTCCCAAGGTTTGAATGCAAGGCAATAGGTTCCTACCTCATCAACTACTTCCCAATACCCACATGTTATCAAAATCCTAACCATGCAATGTTTGAGGGTGAAACTAATGCATAAAAACTGGGTAATGAAAAGTATGATCAAAGCGTGAACTTGCCTTGTATAGTTGACGAAGATGATTTGCACTCATAACTCTTGATAGTTCTACTCGTCACACTCCGGTCAATCTATCGTAAGCAGGCAATAGTAACCACACATAAGCAATCACTCAAAAGATCAGAAAGAACGAAGAAGACAATTCGGAAAACATCAAAACCAAGCAAATAACTCTTGCAACATAAAACAATTTCTAATAGTACCAAAATTATGTGAATTTGGCCTATTCAGAAAGTTTAGGTCAAGAGCTTCGATTTGCAAAAAGAATCAACTAAATCGGAGTTACGAAACTGAAGTTATGTTCAAAAGAAGTTTGACTATGAATCTGAAAAAAAATCGAAATTTGAAAATTTCAAAAAATTGATGTGACAGGTTCACTGGATAGCTGAAAACAAGACGAAGCTATAGGCGCTGGTTTCATCTAATTTGGATAAACGGGTGAAAAGTTAGGGCTATTTAAAAAAGTCAGGGCCAAGCTGTTTTACGGAAGAAAAATTGATACGGCTAAAAAAATTTAGTGTCTAATATATAAGTACATGGACTAGTTGGTAATCTAATTATTCTACCGTACTAGTATATAAGTAATAAGCTACGGGAATATAAAAAAATACGAAGATAGATACCTTTATAAAGTAGAAAAAAGACGACTTCGAAGGAAGAGACAATTTTCAGAAGTCCCACCGGAGAGAAAAAAATATTTTTCTTTAATGAATTTAGTCAAATAAAAAATATTGATTTAAGCCGAATCGGATGATTTTTGGAGGCTCTATGGGTCTATATTTATAGGTGTAAACGAGGCTTAGAGGTCAAAGGCTAGGCAATATGGGACTAAACGTAGACAAAAATAAATGAAACAGAGAAGAAAAAGGCTAAACGCCTCGCACGGGTCTAAAGGTCTCCAGCCGCGTGCTGTAGTTCTTTTTTTTAAAACAAAATTCGGCCTAAGAAAAAAATGAAAAGGCTGGCTGGTCCTGGCCCATGTAGGAAGAAAAAAATGAGGCACCCGCTGCCACTATGCTACCCGTGTAGGCGATAAATAAATATGGGCCGCACGTACAGCTTTTTAAATAGAAACAGAAGGAAAACTGAATAATGAAAATAAAATAAAATTTTATATAGGCCTATTATGTATCAGAATTTTTAGAAAAAGATTTTCTACAACATGAACATTTTTCTAACGTCAAATAAAATACAAAAAAACTCAAATAAATCAAACAGTACTACTGCTCTAATGGAATCCAATAAAAATCATTTTAAAAATACCAAAATAATTTCAAATTTATTCCTCTCCAATTTTTTGATGTAGGGAATCATTTCACCCTATTTTCCATATATTTTATTTTTGGAGAAAAATAATTTAAATAAAAACCAAAATAACTCCAAATTGATAATGATTTCAAAGGGGCGTTAAATTTGGTTTCTTTGAAGCTTCCAACTCATATTTCATATAATTCGAAGAAGTCATTTTATCTTCTCTCATGAAAATCATTGAGTTGCATAAAGTTTCTGAGTTGGAAAAAATATTTCCAAATGAAATTCAAATATTTTCAAAAACCCTTTTCATTTATTTAAATGGAAGAAGTCATGTCATCTTCTCTCTAGGGTTTTGTATCCGAAAAGAATTTGAATTCATGGAGATCATAAATACAAAATGAAAGTTGGGGAAAGTCCTTTTATTCCCTCTCATTTAACTTTCAAAATTTTCGAATTCACTCACTTTCAGTCAATCAATCGAACAACAATCAAACAAGACTATATATTTAATATAACATTCCAACATTTAGAATTTTGGGATGTTACAAACCTACCACCCTTAAAATGTATCTCACCCTCGAGATTCGGAGAGGATAGCAGGAATTAGGTTGGGTTCGGAGTCTTCCAAAAATCCATCGATTGTCATAGGGGTCTGGGGTGCTACCACCCTTAGAAGCATTGTTACGGTTCCATCAAAACTCATATACTCAATCCTTATTGTTGACAGTGTCGGTCTTCTCAGATTATCGGGAAAAATCCTTCTCTAGCTCTTCTGGTAGTGGCATAACCTTTTTCCTCAATTCTTAGGTCCTTTCATCTTGGTAAGGATCTTCTGTGACTGGGTCTTCTTAGCTGACTGGTCTGGCGCCAATACTAAACAACTATCGATATCTCATGGTGGTCAACCATTTATGGTTTCTTCTGTAGGAAATGGGTCTAGGTTGAATCTCACCGTATGACCTATAGTTGGCAACAACTTCCTTGTACAAGGAAAAAATACTTATACCATTCTAAGGTTTAAACAAGGTTTTGATCGTCGTCTCTCTACTATGGGTAAGTCACTAAGATTTACCATCCCATATAGCAAGGCGAATAAAAAGGGTAAGTTGGTATGGTGATCAATCCATCCCGCACCCAAATCATTACCTTGTATACGGTTTAGCGAATCTCGCATTCTAACACTCGGTCATCCTCACAAGCATTGTAGAATTTATCTTGTTGACGAACCAAGTTTGGATGAATCCATCAGTTCTGCAAGCTGAACAAACATCTATCGTTCCTTCACAACTCTCACGTTTTTCGTAAACTCCTATAAGATCGTCTGTTGATAAAGTCGTAAATTCTTCCATGGTTTTTCCTTGAGAAAGAGTGTGCTTGCGTCTTGGCAGGTCCTGGGGCATGTGGTTTATGGCCCGTCTCATCACTTGTAAACCTTGAACTCATCATCGGGGCAACTGATCATTATTTCAACATCTAGCTTCCTAGCATTCTTAAATCCATCCAATTATACTGTCTCCCTTTCTTCTATTGGTACCAAACTAAGACGTGATTACTCAGACTCATTGTGGGGTTGAACTTTTTCCATATTATACCTCCTTTGTATCCAATTGTACTTCATCCCTTCATATACTTGGGGTATCCCATATATTGAAACAAAACTCGTACTTATTTTGTCCGAAGTCCACTCCGTGGAATATCATTACCTTTTTCAGGGGTCAAGGGTCCTCACAGGGTACTATCACCCTTGAAATGCACAAATTCTTCCATAGACCATTCTTTTCATATCCTAAAAAATGGTCAAAATCTTTCTTCATAGAGTAACTACTCATAAAATCCAAATCAGTACCAATGATGCTAACTTTATTGGTTCTCAAATTTATACAATCTTCTACATTTCCCATTACATGCCTTAACTCAAAACCTCAATATAAAAGGAAAATGTTCTCACTACTACTACTATACTTCTCACAAACACAACTAATTATCACAAGTCTCCTTCTCCTTGGGATAATCTCTGGCAAAGTGCCCTGCTTCATTACAACAAAAACATATTACTTCTGACAAGTCTCGAGGTTACCTCATGATTACATAGCCTCCTTGGGTCCTCGGATTCCTTTCTGGGCAATTGCTGAAGTAGTTCCCTGACTCCTTGCACCTGAAACAGGTGATATGACTCAGGTCCTTCCTGGTATCCAATCTACTTCTCTTCCTAGACTTTTCTGTTCCAATCAGGTCTTCTATTTCCTGTGGGTCATACTCTACTTCCTCTGTCGGGAATTATACTGGATTTCCATTCATACAATTCTGAAAGATGTGTCCTTCTTCTCCACATGAGAAGCATGACTTGGTGCAAGGTTGAATTTGATATTCTTCGGGTGTGTCCTCCACCTCTTCCTTCACCATAGGTTCTTCTAAAATTTCCATGAGGGCTCCTTTCATTGCTTCTTTCTTATGTTGGATGGTTCTATGAACCATGAGGTAAATGTGACACTGAGCAGGGTAGTGGGTAGTCCCATCACACTAGAAACAAGTATTTTGGCTAGTTGGGCACTCTTCAGCTGGGTGACTTCCTTCGCAATTAGGCCATTCATCCCTTGTGTTCTTTATGGTTGTGTCCTATTTCTCCATTGAGCTTGCATGCACAAGTTTTCTTCATATCACTTACATCAGGCCTCAATTTCTAGGACACAGACCAAGACTTTGGCAAAGGCAACTTAAATTATTTCCAAGTGGTTACTCCTTGCCATCCATTAATGGTTTGGTACATCCTCCACCAACTAGCAGTACGTCTTTCAAAGCACGGAAAAGCATGCTGGGTCATAACCTTTCCGGCTATAGGGTTATTCTTTGTGTGCTCTTCCATGTTCTAAATCCATCGGTCTGTCTCCAATTGACTCATCGGTCCAGAAAATACAAGCTCATCTCCATTCATCCTCTATTGGGTCCGTGGGTTTTGGGGTGAGATGAGAGAGATAGAGAGGGATACACACAATGCAAACAGTAGTTTTGAAAAGACGGATTTTATTTTTGTGGTTGTCGAAAAAAACATCAAACAAAATTATAGCTCACAATTGTCGCATCTAACGTAAGTGTATAACAGGGGTTTGGTCTTCTAAGGTTAAAAAAATCTTCAAAGTCACCAAACTCTTCAAGTCTTGTTCATGTCTCCGATGGCTTCTTCCGATCGTGCTTGTCCTTCTCAAGTTCTTCTGCTAGATCAACTATGTTGACGCGAAGTTTCTCATGACGCCCTTTAATATTTCTGGAGTTGCGTTCCAAACTTCTAGGTTTCAACTTCCTTGTCATGAACCATGGTCCTACTGTCCTTCAGTTCCTGATGAATCTCCGGTATCTTGAGGTTTTGCTCCTCCAGCTTGGCTACTTTCCGCTTCTGGGTCCTGAGTTCTTCACAAAATGCTTCCTTGTCTAATACGGCTTCCTGGAGATCCATCTTAAAATTCTGGATGTACTACTCTAGATCCTGATGATACGCCGGCTATTGTTAAAACTTCATCTTTTGCTGATAGGTGCTCCATTCGCCCTTTTGTCATCCAATCCTTCTGAAGAAATGCATGCCTAACTCAACATGGTGACAAATAGCATAAGCGGGTGATAACATCATGGATAGCCATGTCTATTCCCATGTCTCTGCCATGAGCTATCAGTCCATAGTTGATATCTGCCTTAGTGTTTTCTTGACAAAATTTTGAATTTTAACGCTCCATGTTCCGGTCTTTCTCTGACACACCTTGATCTCGAGTATTGACAACTTTAATAGTCTGATAAGTTCCATAGGGGTAGCCTTCCTAGGTCATACTAAATCTGGAAATTCTTTAGGGCCTTCAAATTCTCGTAGTCTTCGGAGTCTTCAATTTTTGTAGTTTCCATTATTATAAAATGCTCTGTAAATTCCTCTTTATTCCGAATGGTCTTAGTTGTCCAATATATTGTACTTCTTGGAGTGGTCTCATCAGTTCAATCTTCATGGTCAAAAGGGAAAGGGATATGGTCTCACTAAAAGGGAATATTTGGATAAGCTCAGAAGAGAAGAGAGATAAAAGATCTTTTTGAAGATGAAAATTGTAGAGAAAAAATCTTTTCCTATGGGCTTTCCAGTTTCTAGGGTTACGTCCTACAGTCAACATGTGCTCTAATACCATCTTGTAGCGACCCGACCTCAGACGGTCAAGTATCTGTGCTTAATTGTCATCCCTGGATCGGTATGCTGACGCACACAGTACTCGAGGATTTATAACAGAGGTAAATCACATGTATAAAGTAACGTAAGTACTATTACCTCGATCCAAAATAGTGGAAGTAACAACAAGGTTGTGGATTCCCATCAACACCAACGGCAAAGTTGAGTGTAGAAATCATAACCCTAACGTATCACTTACTCGTCATAAGATTCCTGCAACATGAGACGTTGCAGCCAGAAAGGGTCAGTAGATTGAATGTACTGGCAAATTCACACCATAGAGCAATGCTGAATAATGGCTATCACTACATGCATATATGGCTGGTGGGGGCTCTATGGTTATCATGTTTTTGCGAAAAGCCAATTTTTCCCTACTGCAAAGGAATATATTTTATTTAACTACAAAGTTTGTTGACAATATTGAGAAGGTTCCTCCAACTCAATCCCAATTACTAGTTAACAACCCAAAAAATTAATTAAGTAAAATGATGAGATCTATATGATAATCCAAGAACCAGATATTCAATATGTCCATAACCGGGGACACGGCTAATCATGATTAGTTTGTACACTCTGCAGAGGTTTGCGCACTTTTCCCCACAAGACTTGATCTCCTCCGTTGTATTTCTCGCACTGCATGGTGTTTGAGAAACGGATGACCGAGACACAGTCTTTCCAAAGAGGTCCCCTGAACAAATAGTTAGGATGTTACACCTACAATCCCCTACATCTGCTAGCCCATCATGGAAAGGTTTCCCACAACTTACTCAACTTTGCCAGAGCCCATAATGGCTTGTGGATGCACACAGAAGTTTCTAGAATGAATAATCTTATGATCCCTTTGAGCCTGGGTGGCGAACCTTAGGATGATCACACGGTAACCCCGGGATATCCTAGGACAACACTGATATATCGCCAGGTGTCCGGGCAAGTCCACTGGTATATCCCCAGGGTGCCCCTACCAATCCACCCAGATGTGTATTAAAGTAGCCACCTTAAGTGAAACCTTAGTTAACATCTCTCACATCTTTCATGAATTCTCTGAAACCAATCCACGTCCACGAGCATAGCATAGTAGTATGAGCATAACGTAAAAGTAACTCCCAAAGTTTGAATGCAAGGCAATAGGTTCCTACCTCATCAACTACTTCCCAATACCCACATGTTATCAAAATCCTAACCATGCAATGTTTGAGCGTGAAACTAATGCATAAAAACTAGGTAATGAAAAGTATGATCAAAGTGTGAACTTGCCTTGTACAGTTGACGAAGATGATTCGCACTCATAACTCTTTATAGGTCTACTCGTCACACTCCGGTCAATCTATCGTAAGCAAGCAATAGTTACCACACATAAGCAATCACTCAAAAGATCAGAAAGAACGAAGAAGACAATTCAGAAAACATCAAAACCAAGCAACTAACTCTTGGAACATAAAACAATTTCTAACAGTACCAAAATTATGTGAATTTGGCTTTATCAAAAAGTTTAGGTCAAGAGCTTCGATTTGCAAAAAGAATCAAGTAAATCGGAGTTACGAAACTCTAGTTATGTTCAAAAGAAGTTTCAATATGAATCTGAACAAAATTCAAAATTCGAAAATTTCAAAAATTGATGTGACGGGTTCGCTGGATAGGTGAAAACAAGACGAAGCTATAGGCGCTGGTTTCATCTAATTTGGATAAACGAGTGAAAAGTTATGGCTATTTGAAAAATCAGGGCCAAGTTGTTTTACGGAAGAAAAATAGATACGGCTAAAAGAGTTTAGTGTCTAATATATAAGTACAGGGACTAATTGATAATCTGATTATTTTACCGTACTAGTATAGAAGTAATAAGCTAGGGGAATACATAAAAAAATACGAAGATAGATACCTTTATAAAATAGAAAAAAGACGACTTCGGGAGAAGAGTCAAAAAATATTGATTTAACCCGAATCAAATGATTTTTGGAGGCTCTATGGGTCTATATCTATATGTGGAAAAGAGGCTTCGAGGTCAAAGGCTAGGCAATATGAAACTAAACGCACACAAAAATAAACGAATCAGAGAAGAAAAAGGCTAAATGCCTCGCACGGGCCTAAAGGACTCCGGGCGCGCGCTGTAGTTCTTTTTTCTTTAAACAAAATTCGGCCTAAGAAAAAAAAATGAAAAGGCTGGCTGGGCCTGGCCCATGTAGGAAGAAAGAAATGAGGCGCCCACTGCCACTATGTTACGCGTGTAGGCGATAAATAAATATGAGCCGCACATATAGTTTTTTAAAATAGAAACAGAAGGAAAACTTAATAACGAAAATAAAATAAATTTTTATATAGGCATATTATATATCAAAATTTTCATAATAAGATTTTCTACAACATGAGCATTTTTCTAACGTCAATAAAAATACACAAAATTCAAATAAATCAAAAAGTACTACTGCTCTAATAAAATCCAATAAAAATTATTTTAAAAATACCAAAATAATTTCAAATTTATTTCTCTCCAATTTTCTGATGTAGGGAATCATTTTACCCTATTTTCCATATATATTTTTTTGGAGAAAAATAATTTAAATAAAAAACAAAATAACTCCAATTTGAAAATGATTTCAAAGGGGCGTTAAATTTGGTTTCTTTGAAACTTCCAACTCACATTTCATATAATTTGAAGAAGTCATTTTATCTTATCTCGAGAAAATCATTGAGTTGCATAAAGTTTCTGAGTTGGAATTTTTTTTCCAAATGAAATTCAAATATTTTCATAAAAACTTTTCATTTATTTAAATGGAAGAAGTCATGTCATTTTCTCTCTAGGGTTTTGTATCTCAAAAGAATTTGAATTCATGGAGATCATAAATGCAAAATGAAAGTTTGGGAAAGTCCTGTTATTCCCTCTCATTTAACTTTCAAAAGTTTCGAATTCACTCACTTTCAGTCAATCAATCACACAATAATCAAACAATACTATCTATTTAATATAACATTCCAAAATTTAGAATTTTGGGATGTTACAAACCTACCACCCTTAAAATGAATCTCGCCCTCGAGATTCGGAGAGGCTAGCAAGAATTAGGTTGGGTTTGGAGTCTTCTCAAAATCCATTGATTGTCACAGGGGTCTGGGGTGCTACCACCCTTAGAAGCATTGTTACGGTTCCATCAAAACTCATATACTCAATCCTTATTGTTGACAGTGTCGGTCTTCTCAGATTCTCGGGAAAATTCCTTCTCTAGCTCTTCTGGTAGTGGAATAACCTTTTTCCTCAATTCTTAGGTCCTTTCATATTGGTAAGGTTCTTCTGTGACTGGGTCTTCTTAGCTGACAGGTTTGGCGCCAATACTAAACAACTATCGATATCTCATGGTGTTCAACCATTTATGGTTTCTTCTGCAGGAAATGGGTCTAGGTTGAATCTCACCATATGACCTACGGTTGGCAACAACTGCCTTGTACAAGGAAAAAATACTTATACGATTCTAAGGTTTAAACAAGGTTTTGATCGTCGTCTCTCTACAATGGGTAAGTCACTCAGATTTACCATCCCATATAGCAAGGCAAATAATAAGAGTAAGTCGGTATGGTGATCAATCCATCCCGCACCAAAATCATTACCTTGTATATGGTTTAGCGAATCTCACATTCTAACGCTCGGTCATCCTCACAAGAGTTGCAGAATTTCTCTTGTCGACGAACCATGTTCGGATGAATCCATCGGTTCTGCAAGCCGAACAAACATCTATCGTTCCTTCACAACTGTCAGGTTTTGCATAAACTCCTGTAAGATCGTCTGTTGATAAAGTCGTAACTTCTTCCAGGGTTTTTCCTTCAGCAAGAGTGTGCTTGCGTCTTGGCAGGTCCTGGGGCATGTGGGTTATGGCCCATATCATCACTTGTAAACCTTGAACTCATCATCGGGGCAACTGATCATTATTTCAACATCTAGCTTCCTAGCATTCTTAAATCCATCCAATTGTACTGTCTCCCTTTCTTCTATTGGTACCAAACTAAGACGTGATTACTCAGACTCATCGTGGGGTTAAATTTGTTCCATATTATACATCCTTTATATCCAATAGTACTTCATCCCTTCATATACTTGGGGTATCCCACATATCGAGACAAAACTCGTACTTATTTTGTCCGAAGTCCACTCCGTGGAATATCATTACCTTTTTCAGGGGTCAAGGGTCCTCACAGGGTACTACCACC
Organism: Triticum urartu; assembly: GCF_056163025.1. Taxonomy (NCBI): domain Eukaryota; kingdom Viridiplantae; phylum Streptophyta; class Magnoliopsida; order Poales; family Poaceae; genus Triticum; species Triticum urartu. Next base: position 408,901,561 of record NC_141879.1, on the reverse strand, counting down.
CTTGAAATGCACAAATTCTTCCATAGACCATATTTTTCATATTCTAAAAAATGGTCAAAATATTTTTTCATAGAGTAACTACTCATCAAATCCAAATCAGTACCAATGATGCTAACTTTATTGATTCTCAAATTTATACAATCTTTTGCATTTCCCATTACATGCCTTAACTCAACACCTCAATATAAAAGGAAAATGTTCTCACTACTACTATACTTCTCACAAACACAACTAATTATCACAAGTATCCTTCTCCTTGGGACAATCTCTAACAAAGTGCCCTGCTTCATTACAATGAAAACATATTACTTCTGACAAGTCTCGAGGTTTCCTCATGATTAAATAGCCTCCTTGGGTCGTCGGCTTCCTTTTTGGGCAACTGCTGAAGTAGTGCCCTGAATCGTTGCACCTGAAACAGGTGATATGACTCAGGTCCTTCTTAGTATCGAATCTACTTCTCTTCCTGGACTTTTCCTTCCAATCAGGGCTTCTATTTCCTGTGGGTCATACTCTACTTCCTCTGTCAGGAATTCTACTAGATTCCCATCCATACAATTCTAGGAGACGTGTCCTTCTCCACATGAATAGCATGACTTGGTGCAAGGTTGAATGTGATATTCTTCGGGTGTGTCCTCCACCTCTTCCTTCACCATAGGTTCTTCTAAAATTTCCATGAGGGCTCCTTTCATTGGTTCTTCCTTCTGTTGGATGGTTCTATGAACCATGAGGTAAATGTGACACTGAGTAGGGTAGTGGGTAGTCCCTTCACACAAGAAACAAGTATTCTGCCTAGATGGGCATTCTTCAGCTGGGTGACTTCCTTCACAATTAGGGGATTCATCCCTTGTGTTCTTTATGGTTGTGTCCTATTTCTCCATAGAGCTTGCATGCACATGGTTTCTTCATATCATTTACATCAGGCTTCAATTTCTGGGACACAGACCACGACTTTGGCAAAGTCAACTTAAATTATTCCCAAGTGGTTACTCCTTGCCATCCATTGATGGTTTGGTACATCCTCCACTAACTAGCAGTACATCTTTCAAAGCACGGAAAAGCATGTAGGGTCATATCCTTTCCGGCTATAGGGTTATTCTTCATGTGATCTTCCCTGTTCTAAATCCATCGGTCTGTCTCCAATTGACTCATCGGTCCAGAAAATACAAGCTCATCTCCATTCATCCTCTATTGGGTCCGTGGGTTTTGGGGTGAGATTCGAGAGATAGAGTGGGATACACACAATGCAAACAATAGTTTTGAAAAGACGGATTTTATTTTTGTGGCTGTCGGAAAAAAACATCAAACAAAATGACAGCTCACAATCGTCGCATCTAACGTAAGTGTATAACAAGGGTTTGGTCTTCTAAAGGTCAAAAAATATTCAAAGTCACCAGACTCTTCAAGTCTTGTTCATGTCTCCGATGGCTTCTTCCGATCGTGATTGTCCTTCTCAAGTTCTTCTTCTAGACCAACTCTGTTGACGCGAAGTTTCTCGTGACGTCCTTTAATATTTCTGGAGTTGCGTTCCAAACTTCTGGGTTTCAACTTCCTTGTCATGAACCATGGTCCTACTGTCCTTCAGTTCCTGACAAATCTCCGATATTTTGAGGTTTTGCTCCTCCAGCTTGGCTACTTTCAGCTTCTGGGTCCTGAGTTCTTCACAAAATGCTTCCTTGTCTAATACGGCTTCCTGGAGATCCATCTTAAAATTCTTGATGTACTACTCTAGATCCTGATGATACGCCGGCTATTGTTAAAACTTCATCTTTTGCTGATAGGTGCTCCATTCGCCCTTTTGTCATCCAATACTTCCGAAGAAATGCATGCTTAACTCAACACGGTGACAAATAGCATAAGCGGGCGATAACATCATGGATAGCGATGTCTATGCCCATGTCTCTGCCATGAGCTATCAGTCCATAGTTGATATCTGCCTTAGTGTTTTCTTGACAAAATTTTGAATTTTAACGCTCCATGTTCCGGTCTTTCTCCGACACACCTTGATCTCGAGTATTGACAACTTCAATAGTCTAATAAGTTCCATAGGGGTAGCCTTCCTAGGTCATACTAAATCTGGAAATTCTTCAGGGCCTTCAAATTATCGGAGTCTTCAACTGTTGTAGTTTCCATTATTGTAAAATGCTCTGTAAATTCCTCTTCATTCCGAATGGTCCTAGTTGTCCAATATCTTGTATTTCTTGGAGTGGTCTCATCAGTTGAATATTTGTGGTCAAAAGGGAAAGGGTATGGTCTCACTAAAAGGGAATATTTGGATAAGCTCAAAAGAGAAGAGAGATAAAAGATCTTTTTGAAGATGAAAATTGTAGAGAAAAAAATCTTTTCCTATGGGCTTGCTAGTTTCTAGGGTCACGTCCTACAGTCAACATGTGCTCTGATACCATCTTGTAGCGACCCGACCTCAGACGGTCAAATCTCTGTGCTTAAGTGTCATCCCTGGATCGGTATGCTGACACACACAGTACTTGAGGATTTAAAACAGAGGTAAATCACAAGTATAAACTAACGTAAGTACTATTACCTTGATCCAAAATAGCGGAATTAACAACAAGGTTGTGGATTCCCATCAACACCAACGACAAAGTTGAGCGTAGAAATCATAACCCTAACGTATCAGTTACTCGTCATAAGATTCCTAGAACATGAGACGTTGCAGCCACAAAGGGTCAGTACATTGAATGTACTGGCAAATTTACAACATAGAGCAATGCTAAATAATGGCTATCACTACATGCATATATGGCTGGTGGGGGCTCTATGGTTATCATGTTTTTGCGAAAAGCCAATTTTTCCCTACTGCAAAGGAATATATTTTATTTAACTACAAAGTTTGTTGAAAATATTGAGAAGGTTCCTCCAACTCAATCCCAATTAAAAGTTAACAACCCAACAAATTAATTATGTAAAATAATGAGATCAATATGATAATCCAAGAACCAGATACTCAAGATGTCCATAATCGGGGACACGGCTAATCATGATTAGTTTGTACACTCTACATAGGTTTGCGCACTTTTCCCCACAAGACTCGATCTCCGCCATTGTATTTCTCGCACTGCATGGTGTTTGAGCAACGGATGAGTGAGACACAGTCTTTCTGAAGAGGTCCCCTTAACCGATAGATAGGCCGGTACACCTACAATCCCCTACATCTGCTAGCCCATCATGGAAAGGTTTCCCACAACTTTCTCAACTATGCCAGAGCCCATAATGGCTTGTGGCTGCACACGGAAGTTTCTAGCATGAATAATCTTATGATCCCTTTGAGCCTGGGTGGCGAACCATAGGATGATCACACGGTAACCCCGGGATCTCCTAGGACAAGACTGGTATATCCCCAGGTGTCTGGGCAAGTCCACTGGTATATCCCCAGGGTGCCCCTACCAATCCACCCAGATGTGTATTAAAGTAGCCACCTTAAGTTAAACCTTAGTTAAGAATAATCTCTCACATCTTTCATGAATTCTCTCAAACCAATCCACATCTACGAGCATAGCATAGCAGTATGAGCATAACGTAAAAGTAACTCCCAAGGTTTGAATGCAAGGCAATAGGTTCCTACCTCATCAACTACTTCCCAATACCCACATGTTATCAAAATCCTAACCATGCAATGTTTGAGCGTGAAACTAATGCATAAAAACTAGGTAATGAAAAGTATGAGCAAAGTGTGAACTTGCCTTGTACAGTTGACGAAGATGATTCGCACTCATAACTCTTTATAGGTCTACTCGTCACACTCCGGTCAATCTATCATAAGCAAGCAATAGTAACCACACATAAGCAATCACTCAAAAGATCAGAAAGAACGAAGAAGACAATTCAGAAAACATAAAACAATTTCTAACAGTACCAAAATTATGTGAATTTGGCTTTATCAGAAAGTTTAGGTCAAGAGCTTCGATGTGCAAAAAGAATCAACTAAATCGGAGTTACGAAACTCAAATTATGTTCAAAAGAAGTTTCAATATGAATCTGAACAAAATTTCGAATGTCGGGACCCCGATTCTAAGTCACACCGATCTAGCATGTAACACCTCATATCACTTTGCGGCCTCACGCACGGTATCCCCATGGGTGTCGCCTTACCATGGCCCGGAACCGTTTGCGCCTTTTGGCTCACTTATATGACAGTGTCGCTAGCATCCATATGACAGAGAACCCGGGCCGACATGGCTAGTCGTGAACACAAAGCGGCACAGACCTATGGAGAGAGGCATACATGAATCACATCGAGCATGTCGGTCAACAGCGTATGAATCCGGGCTGTAGCACTGGGCTAACAGGACTCCGGGGAACCCGGGCTGTAGCAGGCTAGGCAGGACTTCGGAAGTCACCGCGTGACATTTCCCCGAAGGGACAGACATAGGAACGAAGTGGAACACATGCCGGCCAGTCAAGTGTTCTGAGCAGTAGTGCTGGGCTATCAGGACTCCGGTGAACCGGGCTATAACGGACTACTATGGCTCAAGGAAGCACTAGACTACATTTCCCCATAAGAGAGGCTGCCAAGGGTAAACAACAAGATTGTCGGATCCCACACATAGCAGTACACATCACACGTACGCATAACATGCAAGTATGTGTTGTACAACATGGCATCACAACATAACGCAAACTCATATAGATAAAGGCTCAGAAGAGCCACATATTTTTAATACAAACAGGGGTCACATGACCCATCATTCAGAGCATACAAGCAATGGAAGCATTACATGTCTGAGTACAGACAACTACAAAAGGAAAAAGGCTCAGAAGCCTGACTATCTACAAGACCCTCCCAAGGGTACAAGATCGTAGCTGAGGTAACAAGCTACTCGTCAAAGTCCAAGCGGTACTACTAGTGAGATAGATGTCTCACCTGCAAAACATAAATAAATCAAACGTGAGTACAAAGGTACTCAGCAAGACTTACATCAGATCCTATCATACATGCATTTGTATCAAGAAGGTAATGTGAGGTTAAGTTGCAGCAAGCCAGCTTTGACTCAGTGGCTATCATGTTCTACGACAACGAGAAACTTCTTTGAGATGAGGCAGCGCACACGAGTCCACTAATCACCACAATAATACACTACTATGGATTCATCCTCGTCTCCTTACGAGAAGGCCATCCATAGCACTCACACTTGTCTTGAGCATTTTCGAGTATCCACTTAAAGTTGTCTATGTACCACGTAAGCATCCAAGAAGTCCATAACCGAGGACACGGCTATTCGAATAGATGATGATAACCCTGCAGGGATGTACTTCTTCACACACACTCTCACCACTTATCACCATATACACGTCATGTATCTCGGCAACCTTCAAGCGGAAGCCTGGCGAGGGTGTCGGCCACGACCTGACTAACCAAACAAGACTCTAGTCCAGGTTTATCGCCTATTCGGGTTCCATCCACAAGGAGATCCGGCTGGGGTTTAGCTCCGGCCCCAAACGATGTGTACAGGGTTCCCGAGCCCACCATCCGGGTGCCACTCAGTACACCAGGCCACGTGTGCCTAGTCCGTCCCAAGTCCACCCCGCCAGGTGCCAATCGTTAGAAAAATAGCATTACCTATAAACACCAGAAACTATTTGCAACTCCTGGACAGAGATCAAGTTGGCTAATAAGTCGAGAGGGGTCGAGTTACCGGAACCCAATGTGTGGTAGTAGCTAGTCCTTGGACAACATACACATAACTCAGTTCTTAGGGATGGTTCCAGTGAGACAACCCACCATGTACTCCTACAAGGCCTCTGACCGCTCCCTTTACCAAATCGTGTTCACACGCTCAACTCTCAACATCAGAACATAGCATTGTACTCCAATTCGTTCCCAATGAATCAGACCTAACATACTCTAAGCAATAGCAGGCATGGCATGGCAAGAACACAAAATGGCTCAAGCAACTCCTACACATGCTAGTGGGTTTCAACTATTTACTGTGGTAATGACAGGTCATGCAGAGGAATGGGTTCAACTACCGCAGCATAAAGTAGTAGTTGAATCATTGTTGTCCTAATGCAGTAAAAGGGAGCAGGAGCGAGAGAGTGGGATTGTATCGGAATGAACAAGGGGGTTTGCTTGCCTGGTAGATCAACAGGGGGCACTTCTCCTCAGACAGGTACTCTCGAACACTCTCCGGAGCAGGACCTATTGAGAAGGAACAGTGTAAGAATTCAAACACAGGCACATGCAACAATATGATGCATGAACATGGCATGAGTATGTGATGTTGTTTGAGTTAATGCATCTAGCATTTATTTAGTTGAGGTCCATTTGAACCAAGGGTTCAAATGCAACTCCAAATTAAGCTCTTAAAAATGCCATAAGTGTGTTTTCATATATACAGCATGTATAGGTTGGTTTGTCATGCATGAAAATGGTATCGATGGATAGATTGAATTTTTCTGATAATTTTTCATATATAAATTATTTCAATATGAGTTACGGTTGAATTTCTATGAATTTTTTAAGTTCATATCATTTTCTGGAATTTCCTGATTAATTTTAAACCAGAAAAATGATATATTGCGTCAGCATGACAGCAGCATTGCGTCAGCAGGTCAAAGGCGGCTGACCAGGTCAAACCTGATGTTTGGGGTCCACACGTCAGTGTCTGTGGCTAATCCTAAATTAAATTAAACCTAAACTGGTTTAGTTAATGGGGTTGGGCCCACGCGTCAGTGACCCAATTAGTTAACAGGGTGTAACTAGTTGTTGAACTAATCCTAAATTAGAAATTAGCAGGGCTGGGCCCCACATGTCATTGACTCAGGCGGGGTCCAGCCGGCATCAAAGTGGGTCAAACCCACCGGCGGCTTGACGTCGGCGAGGCCCGAGACGGCGGCGCGGCTCGGAAAACCACTACAGGGCCTCGTTCGAAGTGCGTTTGGGAGCGTTGGAAAGCTCTTGCTCCCGCGCGTCGAACGGTGCAGGTGCTGGGTCGTGGGGACGCCGGAGCTCGCCGGAGTGGAGCCCGCGGCGGTTGCCGGAGTTCGGGCCTGGGTGCGGGCAGCGTTGCGGTGCACGGCAGGGGCTGCGGTTGGCGGCGTGGGCTTGCTGGGGGCTGCTGAGCGTGTTGGCGTGCGCGGTCATGAGCTGCGGTGGCCAGGACGACGGCGGCGGCATGAACGGCGGCGAGGAGCTGCGGCCGTGGTGGCAGACGGGGCTAGAGGGCGCCGGAGGAGCAGAGGAGAGGGGGGTTCGACGGCGGGGCTCACAGCGGACTCGGGGACGTCGTTGGAGCGCTCGGGGGAGGATGGAGTCAGCGGGGCGGCGATGGGGATCCACGGCAGCCGGAGGCGAAGATGGCGACGACGACGGCTCCACGGGGCGCTCCGGCTTGCGTGGCTCGGCGGAGAGCTTCAGAGCGAGGAGGCGGAGCTCCTGCGCGTGTCGGAGAGGCGGTGGCTACGGCAATGGCGAGTGGCGGCGATGGCAGCATTCGGCCGTGTGCGGGAGAGAGACCAAGGGAGGGGGAAGAAACGAGAGAAAGAGGGAGAGAAGTGTGGGGCGTCGCCGTGGCGTCGTCTAGGCGCGTCGAGGGGGAGCCAGGCAGGCAGGCTGCTGCCGGCGTGGCGCGCTCGCGCTGGGGCATGCTCCGCTTCTCCTCTGCCTTCTGGCAAGAGGAGGGAGACGACTGGTAGCGGTTGTGAGCTGGGCCAGCTCCTGGGCTGCATAGTGCCAGGCCATAGGGAGGTAAGTGCAGGTAAGTTTTTTTTTTCATTTTTGTTTTCTTTCTATTTTCTGAAATTTGTTTCTGATTTAGTAAAATACTAAATCGTTTTATTTTCTTCTGACAATTTTTATAGGGGCCTAAGGGATTATTCCAAAGCCCCTCACCAAAATTCAGAATTATTGGACAATATTTTATATATATATATAAATATTTATCAAACGCAAATAATTACTGCATTAATTCCAAATGTCCAAAATAAATATTTATGAGCTACTAAAAATATTGGTTTGATTTTTACCTCTGACCAATATTTTCAGAGAGTAACATGAACATTTTCTTGGACCTTTTTGGAGCAATTTTTATCTGGATTATTTCCAGAAATGATTTCTAAGGGTTTCACAAATCCCCATTTCAAATTTAAATGGAATTTGAACATGATGCACAAATGACTAGCTGGTCTAGGTCATACCGGAACTAGGGATGTGACAACTCGCCCCCACTCGAAAAAATCTCATCCCGAGATTCAGGAGTTGGCGGAAAGAAAGCGGGGTACTCAAGTCAAAGACGATCTTCACGCTCCGAGGTAGCTTCTCTCTCGGAATGATGAGACCACTAAACCTTGAGAAACTTGATGTTATGACGTCGAGTGACACGCTCGGCTTGATCCAGAATGCGGACGGGGTACTCTCGATAAGTGAGGTTATCTTGGAGATCAAGCGTTTCGTGGTCCACTCCGCGGATGGGATCCGAGAAGCAACGCCTGAGTTGAGAGACGTGGAAGACATCATGTACTCGAGAAAGATGTGGGGGTAGTTCCAACTAGTAGGCAACCTCTCCTCGTTTAGAGAGAATGCGAAAAGGACCAATGTAATGAGGAGCCAACTTGCCCTTGATACCGAAACGATGGGTACCCTTCAAGGGAGTAACCCGAAGGTAAGCCTTGTCGCCAATTTCATAAGCCACTTCCTTATGACTATGGTCATACTGGCTCTTTTGACGAGATTGGGCTGTTTTCAAATTCTCACGAATGATGCAAACTTGTTCTTCTGCCTCCTGGATCATATCCGGTCCAAAGAATTGTCTTTCACCGGTTTCTGACCAGTTCAAAGGTGTTCGACATCTTCGTCCATACAGAACCTCAAAAGGAGCTTTCTTGAGGCTGGATTGGTAGCTGTTGTTATAAGCAAACTCGGCGAAGGGAAGACACTTTTCCCAATCCATACCGAATGAGATTACACAAGCTCTAAGCATGTCTTCAAGAATTTGGTTGACCCTTTCCACCTGACCACTTGATTGAGGGTGGAAAGTGGTACTGAAGGAAAGATGGGTGCCCATGGTAGTTTGGAAACTCTCCCAGAAATGAGAAGTGAAGAGACTACCACGGTCTGAATTGATCTCTAGTGGGACACCATGAAGTGACACTATTCGAGAAATATATAAGTCAACGAGCTGACTAGCAGTGATACTCTCTCGAACAGGTAGGAAGTGAGCCACTTTGGAAAGATGATCAATGACTACGAAGATAGCATTATTCCCTCTCTTGGTCCTGGGAAAGCCGGTGATGAAGTCCATACCAAATTTATCCCACTTCCACTCAGGAATAGCTAAAGGTTGAAGGGTGCCAGCATGCCTTTGATGTTCTGCCTTAACGTGATGACAAACATCACAGTTAGCAATAAACTGAGCAATTTCTCTCTTCATCCTAGTCCACCAGAACCTCTGGCGTAGGTCCTGATACATCTTAGTACTACCAGGATGAATCGTGAGAGGAGATTCATGAGCCTCCTTAAGGATTAATTGGCGAAGATGCTGCTTCTTGGGGACCACCAGGCGATTCCCGAAGAAAACAATACCTCGATCATCTATAGAGATTCTACTAGCAATGCCCTTGGCAATGTTTCTCTTGATCCGGGTAATCCCCGTATCATGCTTCTGGGCATCTATGATATGATCCACAAGAGTAGGTTTCGCCACCAAGGTAGAAAGGAACCCGTGAGGAGAAATGTGATGGTTAAGTTTACATAATTCCTCATGGAGAACTGGTTGGCCCTACTGCAACATGAGATTGTTGCAATAGGACTTACGACTTAGCGCATCAGCCATGACATTCCCCTTGCCTGGGGTGTAGGTAATCCCTAAGTCGTAATCTGAGATCAATTCCAACCAACGTCTTTGCCTAAGGTTCAAATCTGGTTGGGTGAAGATATACTTGAGACTCTGGTGGTCGGTGTAAATCTCGCAACGTTTACCAAGAAGGTAATGTCGCCAAGTCTTAAGTGCATAGACTATGGCTGCAAGCTCTAAATCATGTGTAGGATAATTCTCCTCATGTGGATGCAACTGTCGAGATGCATAGGCAATCACATGGCGATCTTGCATAAGAATGCAACCTAGTCCCTGTCATGAGGCATCGCAGTAGATAACAAAGTCTTTAGTGAAATCCGGTGGCATAAGTATGGGAGCAGAAGTCAGGCGTCTTTTCAGTTCTTGAAAACTGTGCTCACACTGTGGGGACCACTCAAACTTTTTATCTTTCTTGAGAATTACCGTGAGAGGTTTGGCCACTTTAGAGAAGTTCTCAACGAAGCGGCGACAATAACTGGCTAGACCAAGGAAACTCCTAACTTACTTAACTGTTTCAGGCAGAGTCCAATCAAGAACGGCCTGAACTCTCTCGGGATTGACGGCAATGCCCTTACCTGAGATCACTTGGCCTAGGTAGGTCACTTCTGGCAACCAAAATTCGCACTTGGAGAACTTGGCATAAAGGCGGTGCTCTCTGAGTTTTTCTAACACAAGTCTAAGATGTTCGGCATGCTCTTCCTCGTTCTTCGAGTAAATAAGAATATCATCGAGGTAAACCACGACGAACTTATCTAAGTACTCCATGAAGATCGAGTTCATCAAGCGAGAGAATGTAGCTGGAGCATTGGTTAGACCAAAGGACATGACGGTGTACTCGTACTGGCCATAACGAGTGACAAAAGCCGTCTTAGGAATGTCCCCATTTATGATCTTGATTTGGTGGTAGCCTAACCTCAAATCCATCTTGGAAAAGACTGGGGATCCAGCGAGTTGATCATACAGGTCGTTGATCCTGGGGAGCGGATACTTGTTCTTTATCGTGACCAAATTAACGGGACGATAATCTACAACCATCTGGTCCGTACCATCCTTCTTCTTGACGAAGAGGACGGGGCAAGCCCAGGGAGAAGAACTAGGACGGATGAAACCCTTTTGCAAGGATTCATCGAGTTGTTTCTTAAGCTCAGCTAGTTCTAAGGGTGCCATCTTGTAAGGTCTCCTAGAGATTGGAGCGGTCCCTGGGATAAGATCTATGACAAACTCTACATCTCTGTCAGGTGGAATACCTGGCAGTTCCTCTGGAAAGACATCCGGAAAGTCACAGACTACTAGATATCTTCAAGGTCAGGAAGAGGGTTGGCATTAAGAGAATAGAGTTGGCGCTTTGCAACTCTAGTGGAGACAGTGACTATCTTGCCAGATGGGTGTGTAAGCTGAACAGACCTTGTGTAACAATCAATCTTGGCATAATGAGCTTTCATCCAGTCCATACCCAAGATGGTGTTAATATCTGTAGACATGAGGGCTATAAGTGATGCGAGGAATACAAGCCTGTCAACAAGGATTTCATTACCATGGCTTATTCTGGTAGTTTTCCATCTAGACCCTGGAGTTTGGATTTCAAGTGGAGTTGGCATATCAAAAAATGACATGTCGTGCAAACGAGCATAGCCTTCAAAGATGAAGGAGTGAGATGCTCCGGTATCGAACAGAACCGAAGCTAGATGACAGTTGACAAGGAGTGTACCAAGAACGACATCCGGATCATCATGAGCATCTTTAGCTGAGACGTGATGCACACATCCACGTTCAGTGGGAGCTGACTTGACACTGATCATCTTGCGTGATGGCTTACCACGAAGAACAGACTTCTCAGGCTGGGGTGGAGCATAGTTGGCTTGAGAGCAGTCACGTGCATAGTGTCCTGGCTCTCCGCATGTGAAGCAAATCCCTGAAGTTGGACGTGGACCCGCATTGACAAGGGGTCTACCAATAGGTCTGGGTGGAGCATACTGCTGAACTGGGTGAGGCGCCACATAAAATGGCCTCGGTGAATATCCGGGTGGAAGAGCGGAGTTCAGAACCCAAATCCAGCGCTTCTGCGAACTAGAACCGGAGGAGGAAACCAAATCACGGGTGTGCTTACGAGACTCCTCGTAAGTGAGCTGAGCTGTCTCCGCATTAATGGCCTTGTTCACAAGAGCCTGGAATGTATTGCAATGGTGCAAGTGGAGATCACGACACAACTTGGGGTTGAGACCCTTCCGGAACCTAGCTTGCTTCTTGGCGTCTGTGGACACTTCTTCTGAAGCATAGCGAGCGAGGTTCTCAAATTCTCTACTGTAAGCATCAACATCCATCTCACCCTGGGTGAAACTACAAAATTCTTCTCTCTTGCGATCAATGAGGGCTTGAGGAATGTGATGTTCACGAAAGGCCTCAGTAAAATCTCTCCAGGTAGGTATCTGGCCAGCTGGAAGCATAGCCTCATAGTTCTGCCACCAAAGACTAGCAGGACCTTCCAGATGATAAGTAGCGTAGGTGCCCTTGTCACTTTCAGCTACGTTCGCAGAATGTAGCTTGTGTGTGATACTATGTAGCCAGTCATCTGCATCGAGTGGTTCAATGGAATGATGGAAGGTAGGTGGTTTCAGACCAATGAAATCATAGATGGACGCTGACTCTTTGCACTAATGGGAGGTGTTCTCCTCAATACGTGCTAACAAGCGGTTAGACTCTCACTTGTTCTTCTCCATCTCTAACATGAACTCTGCCAACGAAGGCTGGTCGGGAGGATCCTCATCCCTACCATCTCCGTGGTTCCGGCTATGAGAAGCAGAACTTCGGTTAACTAACGACATCCTGAAGAACCAACCAAGGAAACAAGGATGGATTCAGCATCATCATAAGGATGTAGAATATAGTACGAGGAAAAATACTATCTCTTGAACTCCTAGGACAATTCCGGCAGCATAACGGCAGTAAAATGCTCAAAATGAGACATTCTGCAAAAGAAGGAGTAGCACCATACTCAACATCATCACCCAAGGTTCTGAGATATTGCTAAATAGGCTACACCGAAGGTACTCAAACTGGGATAAGACTCAGATCAACCATACCTTAGAGACTACGGAGTAGTAACATGTGATCCTGATAGACGAAAGAGAAAGCCTAGTTCCTTAACCCCGTAGGAAGGATAGGATGACTCAGATCAGGAGGGCATGAGGTATAAGGAGTAAAAAGAGCCTTATGTTCCCTTCCACAATCAATTCCTCTATATAGCTAAAGAATTTCTAGACCCAACTTCGACCAGGTTGGCTTGGTAATCCTACAGGCAGTCAGGCTCTGATACAAAAGCTGTCAGGACCCCGATTCTAAGTCACACCGATCTAGCATGTAACACCTCATATCACTTTGCGGCCTCACGCACGGTATCCCCACGGGTGTCGCCTTACCATGGCCCGGAACCGTTTGCGCCTTTTGGCTCACGTATATGACAGTGTCGCTAGCATCCATATGACAGAGAACCCAGGCCGACATGGCTAGTCGTGAACCCAAAGCGGCACAGACCTATGGAGACAGGCATACATGAATCACATCTAGCATGTCGGTCAACAGCGTAAGAATCCGGGTTGTAGCACTGGACTAATAGGACTCCGGGGAACCCGGGTTGTAGCAAGCTAGGCAGGACTCCGGAAGTCACCGCGTGACATTTCCCCGAAGGGACAGACATAGGAACAAAGTGGAACACATGCCGGCCAGTCAAGTGTTCTGAGCAGTAGTGTTGGGCTAGCAGGACTCCGGTGAACCGGGCTGTAGCGGACTACTATGGCTCAAGGAAGCAATAGACTACATTTCCCCATAAGAGAGGCTGCCAAGGGTAAACAACTAGATTGTCGGACCCCACACATAGCAAGTACACGTCACACATATGCATAACATGCAAGTATGTGATGTACAACATGGCATCACAACATAACGCAAACTCATATAGATAAAGGCTCAGAAGAGCCACATAGCATTAATACAAACATGGGTCACATGACCCATCATTCAGAGCATACAAGCAATGGAAGCATTACATGTCTGAGTACAGACAACTACAAAAGGAAAAAGGCTCAGAAGCCTGACTATCTACAAGACCCTCCCAAGGGTACAAGATCGTAGCTGAGGTAACAAGCTACTCGTCGAAGTCCAAGCGGTACTACTAGTGAGACAGATGTCTCACCTGCAAAACATAAATAAAGCAAACGTGAGTACAAAGGTACTTAGCAAGACTTACATCAGATCCTATCATCCATGCATTTGTATCAAGAAGGTAATGTGGGGTTTAGTTGGAGCAAGCCAGCTTTGACTCAGTGGCTATCCTGTTCTACGACAACGAGAAACTTCTTTGAGATGAGGCAGCGCACACAAGTCCACTAATCACCACATCAATACACTACTATGGATTCATCCTCGTCTCCTTACGAGAAGGCCATCCATAGCACTCACACTTGTCTTGAGCATTTTAGAGTATCCACTTAAAGTTGTCTATGTACCACGTAAGCATCCAAGAAGTCCATAACCGAGGACACGGCTATTTGAATAGATCATGATAACCCTTCAGGGGAGTACTTCTTCACACACGCTCTCACCACTTATCACGATATACACGTCATGTATCTCGGCAACCTTCAAGCGGAAGCCTGACGAGGGTGTCGGCCACGACCTGACTAACCAAACAAGACTCTAGTCCAGGTTTATCGCCTATTCGGGTTCAATCCGCAAGGAGATCCGGCCGAGGTTTCGCTCACGGCCCCAAACGATGTGTACAGGGTTCCCGAGCCCACCATTCGGGTGCCACTCGGTACACCGGGCCACGTGTGCCTAGTCTGTCCCAAGTCCACCCTGCCGGGTGCCACTCGGTAGAAAAATAGCACTACCTATAAACACCAGAAACTATTTGCAACTCCCGGACAGAGATCAAGTTGGCAAATAAGTCGAGAGGGGTCGAGTTACCGGAACCCAATGTGTGGTAGTAGCTAGTCCTTGGTCAACATACACAGAAATCAGTTCTTAGGGACGGTTCCAGTGAGACAACCCACCATGTACTCCTACATGGCCTCTCACCGCTACCTTTACCAAATCGTGTGCACACGCTTAACTCTCAACATCAGAACATAGCACTATACTCCAATTCATTCCCAATGAATCAGACCTGACATACTCTAAGCAATAGCAGGCATGGCATGGCAAGAACACAACATGGCTCAAGAAACTCCTACACATGCTAGTGAGTTTCAACTATTTACTGTGGTAATGACAGGTCATGCAGAGGAATGGGTTCAACTACCGCAGCATAAAGTAACAGTTGAATCGTTGTTGTCCTAATGTAGTAAAAGGGAGCAAGAGCGAGAGAGTGGGATTCTATCGGAATGAACAAGGGGGTTTGCTTGCCTGGTAGATCAACAGGGGGCACTGCTCCTCAGACAGGTACTCTTGAACACTCTCCGGAGTAGGACCTATCGAGAAGGAACGATGTCAGAAATCAAACACAAGCATATGCAACAATATGATGCATGAACATGGCATGAGTATGTGATGTTGTTTGAGTTAATGCATTTATCATTTATTTAGTTGAGGTCCATTTGAACCAAGGGTTCAAATGCAACTCCAAATTAAGCTCTTAAAAATGCCATAAGTGTGTTTTCATATATACAGCATGTATAGGTTGGTTTGTCATGCATGAAAATGGTACAGATGGATAGATCTAATTTTTCTGATAATTTTTCATATATAAATTATTTCAATCTGAGTTATGGTTGAATTTCTATGAATTTTTTATGTTTATATCATTTTCTTGAATTTCCTCATTTATTTTTAAACCAGAAAAATGATATATTGCGTCAGCATGACAGCAGCATTGCGTCAGCAGATCAAAGCCGGCTGACCAGGTCAAACCTGACGTGTGGGGTCCACACGTCAGTGTCTGTGGCTAATCCTAAATTAAATTAAACCTAAACTGGTTTAGTTAATGGGGTTGGGCCCACTCATCAGTGACCCAATTAGTTAACAGGGTGTAATTAGTTGTTAAACTAATCGTAAATTAGAAATTAGCAGGGCTGGGCCCCACATGTCATTGACTCAGGCGGGGTCCAGCCGGCATCAAAGTGGGTCAAACCCACCGGCGGCTTGACGTCGGCGAGGCCCGAGACGGCGGCGCGGCTCGGAAAACCACTACAGGGCCTCGTTCGAAGTGCGTTTGGGAGCGTTGGAAAGCTCTTGCTCCCGCGCGTCGAACGGTGCAGGTGCTGGGTCGTGGGGACGCCGGAGCTCGCCGGAGTGGAGCCCGCGGCGGTTGCCGGAGTTCAGGCCTGGGTGCGGGCAGCGTTGCGGTGCACGGCAGGGGCTGCGGTTGGCGGCGTTGGCTTGCTGGGGGGCTGCTGAGCGTGTTGGCGTGTGCGGCCGTGAGCTGCGGTGGCCAGGATGACTGCGGCGGCATGCACGGCGGCGAGGAGCTGCGGCCGTGGTGGAAGACGGGGCTAGAGGGCGCCGGAGGAGCAGAGGAGAGGGGGGTTCGACGGCGGGGCTCACACCGGACTCGGGGACGTCCTTGGAGCGCTCGGGGGAGGCTGGAGTCAGATGGAGGCGAAGATGGCGACGGCGACGGCTCCAATGGGTGCTTCGGCTTGCGTGGCTCGGCGTAGAGCTTCAGAGCGAGGAGGCGGAGCTCCTGCGCGTGTCGGAGAGGCGAGGGGGAGGCAGTGGCTACGGCAATGGCGAGTTGCAGCAACGGCAGCGTTCAGCCGTGCGCGGGAGAGAGACCAGGGGAGGGGGGGAAAAACGAGAGAAAGAGGGAGAGAAGTGTGGGGTGTCGCCGTGGCATCGTCTAGGCGTGTCGAAGGGGAGCCAGGCAGGCAGGCTGCTGTCGGCGTGGCGCGCTCGCGCTGGGGCGTGCTCCGCTTCTCCTCTACCTTCTGGCAGGAGGAGGGAGATGACTGGCAGTGGTTGTGGGCTGGGCCAGCTCCTGGGCTGCACAGTGCCAGGCCACAGGGAGGTAAGTGCAGGTAAGTTTTTTTTTTCATTTTTGTTTTCTTTCTATTTTCCGACATTTGTTTCTGATTTAGTAAAATAATAAATCGTTTTATTTTCTTCTGACAATTTTTGCAGGGGCCTAAGGGATTATTCCAAAGCCCCTCACCAAAATTCAGAATTATTGGACAATATTTTATATATATAAAAATATTTATCCAACACAAATAATTACTGGATTAATTCCAAATGTCCAAAATAAATATTTATGAGCTCCTAAAAATATTGGTTTGATTTTTACCTCTGACCAATATTTTCAGAGAGTAACATGAACATTTTCTTGGACCTTTTTGGAGCAATTTTTATCTGGATTATTTCCAGAAATGATTTCTGAGGGTTTCACAAATCCCCATTTCAAATTTAAATGGAATTTGAACATGATGCACAAATGACAAGCTGGTCTAGGTCATACCAGAACTAGGGATGTGACATCGAAATTTGAAAATTTCAAAAAAAGTTGATTTGACAGGTTCACTGGATAGGTGAAAACAAGACGAAGCTATAGGCGCTGGTTTCATCTAATTTGGATAAATGAGTGAAAAGTTATGGCTATTTGAAAAATCAGGGCCAAGCTGTTTTACGGAAGAAAAATAGATACGGCTGAAAGAATTTAGTGTCTAATATATAAGTACATGGAGTAATTGGTAATCTAATTATTCTACCGTACTAGTATAGAAGTAATAAGCTATGGGAATATATAAAAATACGAAGATAAATACCTTTATAAAGTAGAAAAAAATGACTTCGGAGGAAGAGACAATTTTCAGAAGTCCCACTGGAGAGAAAAAAATATTTTTCTTTAATGAATTTAGTCAAACAAAAAAATATTGATTTAACCCGAATCAGATGATTTTCGAAGGCCCTATGGGTCTATATCTATATGTGGAAAAGAGGCTTAGAGGTCAAAGGCTAGGCAATATGGGACTAAACATAGTCAAAAATAAACGAAATAGAGAAGAAAAAGGCTAAACGCCTCGCACGGGCCTAAAGGACTCCGGCCGCGTGCTGAAGTTCTTTTTTCTAAACAAAATTCGGCCTAAGAAAAAAAAATGAAAAGGCTGGTTGGGCCTGGCCCATGTAGGAAGAAAAAAAATGAGGCGCCCGCTGCCACTATGCTACGCGTGTAGGCGATAAATAAATATGAGCCGCACGTACAGTTTTTTTTAAATAGAAACAGAAGGAAAACTGAATAATGAAAATCAAATAAATTTTTATATAGGCATATTATATATCAAAATTTTCATAAAAAGATTTTCTACAACATGAGCATTTTTCTAACTTCAAATAATACACAAAAATTCAAATAAATCAAACAGTACTACTGCTCTAATAAAATCCAATAAAAATCATTTTAAAAATACCAAAATAATTTCAAATTTATTTCTCTCCAATTTTCTGATGTAGGGAATCATTTTACCCTATTTTCCTTATATTTTATTTTTGGAGAAAAATAATTTAAATAAAATCCAAAATAACTCCAATTTGAAAATGATTTCAAAGGTACGTTAAATTTGGTTTCTTTCAAACTTCCAACTCATATTTCATATAATTTGAAGAAGTCATTTTATCTTCTCTCATGACAATCATTGAGTTGCATAAAGTTTCTGAGTTGGAAAAAATATTTTCAAATGAAATTCAAGTATTTTCAAAAACCCTTTTCATTTATTTAAATGGAAGAAGTCATGTCATCTTCTCTCTAGGGTTTTGTATCTGAAAAGAAAGTCCTTTTATTCCCTCTCATTTAACTTTCAAAAGTTTTGAATTCACACACTTTCAGTCAGTCAATCACACAACAATCAAACAAGGCTATCTATTTATTATAACATTCCAAAATTTAGAATGTCAGGATGTTACAAGAGACTAAGGTTATAATGGTCGCGGGGATTAAAGGGGAAGCCGGACGGCCAGGAATATCGACAGGCCCTGATGGCAGTTCTAATTTGCAGCGTGTAACTCCGTTGTGCCGCACATAACTGCATTGCGTGGCAATGCGCGCGGCGCAACCGCATGCATATGGGGCCACCGGCATGATCGTGCACACACCCAACCGCTGGCAGAGCGCGCGTGGAGGGACACGAACAGAGCACTCCGTGGTCGCCTCAACAGCGATCAACCATCTCTATCTCTACTCTCATAAAAGACCGAGTTGGTGATGATGGTGTGCCTGCCATCGTGTAATATAGACCGTCCGATCTATATCTGACGGTTAGAAAGCAAACTATGACAATTTTGCAAAAAGATACCCGCACCTCTCTCCACACTTGCAGATAAGGACTTCTCTCGTTCATCATTTTCTCTCACAAGATAAACTACTCATACAAATGTATCTTGATGTTCCGTGCAACGCACGGGCATCTTCCTAGAAAATATATGCATATAGCAGTTGAACGCACAAGGAAAAGCTGTCCACAAGCCGAGCGCGTCGACGGGCGCGAGCAGAGCATGCCAACGGACGCGACAGAGCATGTCGCGGTCCCTAACGGTGAGCAAAGCGTGCCGCGGTGCCTAACGGCGAGCAGAGATTTCCGAGGGATGCGGGCAGAGGACGACATAGTGATACATGGAAAATAAGACGAACTGTGCGAGCGGTGTCGGAGACATCAAGCACGAATCAGATTAGAGTTGCGTGTGCGATACGTGGCATAGAGTTGACCCATCCCAGATGTTTGTGATGGAATAAGCCGTGTGTGTTGTGGGCAAACGCTTGCTGGTATATAACCTTAAATTTAACCAAAATAGTGTTAATGCATGTTACAAAAATTGTATAGCTAGAAACTATGTTCAAATACGACTCCAACAATATAATCTTTGGCGACATGCATTCGTATTTTATTAGTTAAATCCTACAAATAAACCAGGATGGGGTATAGTAGGTAATTAAATCACAAACGTTTTTTTATTAAAGGTGTCCTCTCGCACGTCTTGTCACCCCGCTGCCGTAGACGTCTTACAGTGCAAGCTTGCGCAGTGCGCAAGGGCGTTCTTTTGGCCAAAGGGTGGCGCCAATGAATCATCAATGAGCCCATTCCCGCACAACCTCACAGGTTCCCGTGAAGGCTTCCCACCTGACTCGGTGACATCGCCCAAAATCGCAATGCTTAAAGACCTGCTATAAAAACCCTCACGGCCGGCGAGTCCTGCGTCGCATTTTCCCCTCCCTCCCTGTAGATTATCTTGTCTACTTCTCCCACAATCGCCAATGGCACATGTCCATCATCGTTGCTCAGCCACTATGCCATGATCAGAGGACAGCTCCAGCTAGGAGGCTACACCGCGGCGGTGGCGCAGTCCTCGGCGTAGTGTGGTGCGCACGGCGTCCCTGTTGGGTGTGCGCAGAACACCCACCACACGCTCCGCGGCCGCTGCCCGTCGGTAGCAGTTGCCGGCTACCTTTGCCGCCACACCACCGTCTAAAGCCAGGGCCATCTCCCGCTCCACCGCCATAGCCCAAAGGCGGGAGGTGGTCGTTGTGGCCACCACCCCACTGCTGGCCACCGTGGCCATCACCCGCTCCGGCACCGCGGCACCAAGGCGAGAGGTGGTGGTCGTGGCTTCCACCCCATCGTCGGTCGCCGTGGCCGCCAGCCCATCGTCGACCGCCAGGATTATCACCCGCTCCGCCGCCGTGGCCCGAAGGCAGGAGGCGGAGGTGGAGGCCCGCACGTGTGTCAGTGACCTTGCGCGCTACATCGAATTCCTGTGGGAGGAGGAGGAGCGTCTCATCGAGCACGCAAAGAGCCTTACCGCGGCCGTGGCCGCAACAGACGCCAACGCTGAGGCGAGGAATCAGGAGATCAACGAGGAGTCTGCCCGCTTCAAGAGGGATCGTCTGGAGCGGCAGTGTGCGTTCGAGCTGCCGAGCATCGCTGAACGTAAAACACCGGCAGGCACCGTATTGCATTTGTCCAGCTCGTCGGTAGGCTCCTGCTCCTGCTCTACCTCTTACTGAAGGGGTGAGCGCGCTCGGCAGGGGAGAGGCTGCCGGAAGTAACACAAAGCCCCTCCGTGGTAGTAGTAGTGTTTAGGGGCAATTTTGTTCAGTTCATCTGACTATAGATGTGTGGTTGAACTGTACAACATACTTAAAATTATCTACTATATATAGTTGAACTAGCTATTTCAGTATGTGGTCAGCAACAATTGGGGAGAAGTTTTGTGGGTTCAGCTCTCGAGTTGAACTGTTTGTATAAAATAAGAACGACTGCTTAATCTATGAACGAAATCTATGCTTAATTACTAAATTTTAGTTGCAAAAATTACATGGTGCTAATGATTTCTAGCTGCATATTTTGAAAAATTGCAGTGTTACAAGGATTGACAAATGGCAACGTTACTATAAATCTTTCCAGTTTGACAAATGGCAACATACCCAATAATTGTTTGTACGTGGTTGCAGATGGATCATCCAAAACAACTGTTTGCGTCGAAGGGATGCACAAATCATGCGCTGCTCTCACTTTGCATACGGGTGTTCTATCTAAAACATTTGCGATCAAGAGCTACACAAATCCTGCTCGGCACATTTTCTCTTGGCTTCCTGGGGAAGCTGTCGGTTTGCATATGGGTGTTCTAACTAAAACGTTTGCAATGAGTGTTTTATATTTAAAAACCGAATTAAACTGAGGAAACCGAATTAAACATGGGGAAGCTGACAAATTCTTTACCACGACATGTTGATGCCGCTCCATGATAGCATGCCAAGTTTCATGAATTTCAGACGAGTTTTGGATTTACTAGAATTCAAAAACCAGGTATCTCAATGTTTGCGGCCGACTAACGGTGGCGGGGTTTTTGAAATTCATTCCCATTTCTTGCATGGGACCTAAGAATGCACCCAAGGACACATATTTGATTTTTCAACAAGTTTATATGCACTGGAGAATGTGCATGTAGATCAAATTTGAATTATGCACATAAAATGCCTGGAAAACCCAGTTAATGTATAAAAATGTCCAAACAAACCCCAAAAAATTCCAAAATTGAACACAACACTCCTATTGTTCTATGTTGACATTCGAAAAAAATTGAAAGCAATAAGAGGCAACGGATATTGTTTTCGTCCCCAAAGGTGGCACGTTCCCTGCCGAAACCATCACGCTTGTTGTGAGAAGCGCTGGTTTGTGAGAAGATTATACCCTAACCTACCCCAAAAGGGGAATTTTTTTTACCACGACATGTCGATGCCGCTCCATTATCGCATGCCAAGTTTCATGAATTTCAGACGAGTTCTGGATTTACTAGAATTTAAAAACCTGGTATCTCAATATGCGAAGTGATGGTGGCAGGGTGTTTGAAATTCATTCCCATTTCTTGCATGGGACCTAAGCATTCACCCAAGGACACATATTTGATTTTTCAACCAGTTTATATGCACTGGATAATGTTCATGTAGTTCAAATTTGAATTATGCACATAAAATGCCTGGAAAACCCATTTAATGTATAAAAATGTCCAAACAAACCCTGAAAAATTCCAAAATTGAAAACAACACTATTGTCGCTCTATGTTGACACTCGAAAAAATTTGAAAGCAATAAGAGGTAACGAATATCGTTTTCGTCGCCATAGGTGGCACGTTCCCTACCGAAACCATCATGCTCGTTGTGAGAAGCGCTGGTTTGTGAGAAGCTTATACCCAAACCTGCCCCAAACGGGATAAATTTTTTACCATGGCATGTTGATGCCGCTCCATGATTACATGCCATGTTTCATGAATGTCAGAGGAGTTTTGGGTTTACTAGAATTTAAAAACCAGGTATCTCAATATGTGCGGACGACTGACGGTGGCAGGATGTTTTAAATTCGTGCCCATTTCTTGGATGCGAACTAAGCATGCAACCAACGACACAAATTTATTTTTCAACCAGTTTCTATGCACTGGGGCATGTGCATGTAGTTCAAATTTGAATTATGTGCATAAAATGCCTAGAAAACCCAGTTAATGTATAAAAATGTCCAAACAAACCCCGAGAAATTCCAAATTGAACACAACATTCTTGTTGTTGTATGTTGAGACTCGAAAAAATTTGAAAGCAGTAAGAGGCAACGGATATCGTTTTCGTCCCCAAAGGTGGCACGTTCCCTACAGAAACCATCACACTTGTTGTGAGAAGCGCTGGTTTGTGAGAAGCTTATACCCAAACCTGCCCCAAATGGGACAAAATTTTTACCACGGCATGTTGATGCCGCTGCATGATAGCATGCCAAGTTTCATGAATTTCATACAAGTTTTGGATTTACTAGAATTTAAAAACCAGGTATCTCAATATGTGCGGCCGACTAACGGTGGCAGGGTGTTTGAAATTCATTCCCATTTCTTGCATGGGAACTAAGCATGCAAGCAACGACACATATTTGATTTTTCAACCAGTTTATATGCACTGAAGCATGTGCATGTAGTTCAAATTTGAATCATGCGCATAAAATGCCTAGAAAACCCAGTTAATGTATAAAAATGTCCAAACGAACCCCAAAAAATCCCAAAATTGAACACAACACTCTTGTTGTTCTATGTTGACACTCGAAAAAATTTGAAAGCAATAAGAGGCAACGAATATCATTTTCGTCCCCAAAGGTGGCACGTTCCCTACCGAAACCATCACGCTTGTTGTGAGAAGCGTTGGTTTGTGGGAAGCTTATACCCAAACCTGCCCCAAATGGGACAAAATTTTTACCACGGCATGTTGATGCCACTCCATGATAGCATGCCAAGTTTCATGAATTTCAGACGAGTTTTGAATTTACTAGAATTTAAAAACTAGGTATCTCAATATGTGCGGCCGACTCACGGTGGCATGCTGTTTGAAATTCCTTCTCATTTCTTGGATGGGACCTAAGCATGCTACCAAAGAGGCATATTTGATTTTCCAATCAGTTTATATGCACTGGAGCATGTGCATGAAGTTCAAATTTGAATTATGCGCATAAAATGCCTAGAAAATCCAGTTAATGTATAAAAATGTCCAAACGAACCTCGAAAAATTCCAAAATTGAACACAACACTCTTGTTGTCCTATATTGACACTCGAAAAAATTTGAAAGCAATAAGAGGCAACGGATATCGTTTTCGTCCCCAAAGGTGGCATGTTCCCTACCGATACCATCATGCTTGTTGTGAGAAGCGCTGGTTTGTGAGAAGCTTATACCCAAACCTGCCCAAATGGGACAAAAAATTTACCAAGACATGTTGATGCCGCTCCATGATAGCATGCCAAGTTTCATGAATTTCGGACGAGTTTTGGATTTACTAGAATCTAAAAACCAGGTATCTCAATATGTGCGGTCGACTGATGGTGGCAGGGTGTTTGAAATTCATTCTCATTTCTTGCATGGGACCTAGGCATGCAACCAAGAACAAATATTTGATTTTTCAACTAGATTATAAGCACTTGAGCATGTGCATGTAGTTCAAATTTGAATTATATGCATAAAATGCCTAGAAAACCCAGTTAATGTATAAAAATGTCGAAACGAACCCTGAATAATTCCATTTTTTCGAAGGACACACCTATATTTGCATGTTCACTTCAGATAAAAGTTCTAGCAATTGAAACACCATCCATGGCCGCTGTGACCCATTATGTTTTTCAAATCAAGACAAAAGATCAAGTAGATCCCACACAGTTTATTATAACCAACCATGTGAGATGCAGCACAAATATCTTTGGACCGTGTCTGAATAAGGGACGGTATCTGATGACACTTTGCGTGCTAGTTTTTTCGCTGAAGCGATTCCAAATTTTCAGCTTCCGCGGAAATATCTACCTCCCCGCCCCCTCCCCCTTACCAAAATCCACGTTTCCCCTATTTTCGCCTTCTTTTTCCAAGTTGAAACCTTCACTCCTTGATTGCAGCGCCGCCACCTCCTCGTCAGTGACCCTCCTTCATGCTCCTCGGCCTCGCCTATCCAGGCAGGTAATCCACACCCGACCCCCATTCTCCTCCTCCTTCCACATCCCACATGCCCCGACCGCCGGCACGAGCGTGACATCTTCCACCCAAATCACCGACCCCTCCACCAAATAAGCGCCGGTCTAAGCCATGGTGCACGTAGTATAGCCAGGACCTCAAGGAGCATATGGCAACGAAGAAGCAAATCGCGCCCGCACGCGCAGATGAGGTCGTGATGGCTGCCATTCGTGCCAACCCCCAGATCTTGAAGCACCACCTTGCCATTTTGCTAGCTACACCTGTTAAGCATGCTTGGTTTACCTGTTGCGTGTGCTGCTCCTACCTTTCCTTCACAAATTCTAGTGAATTGTGCTATCTAATTTTACCATGCAATCTGTTGCTCTAGTGTATATGTTCTATATGTCGTGCAGTGTGGTGCTCTCTTATTAATTGTTTTGTTAATTAGTTGTCATCTTCAGTTAACTGTTTGGTTCAATTATGCAAATGTGATGTTCATTTCTTCAGGCTGCAATTTTGTATTATCTTCCATGTGATAAATAAAGCGAATTTATCTTTACAAAATACATGAGAAACGAATACAATTGCTATATTTCCAAGTTGTCAAGCATGCTTTCTTTGGTTATACATTGTGCAATGTGGTGCTTAGTTAACGTTTGGTTCATTTGTGTTGTGGTGTTTAGTTAACTGTTTGGTTCAATTGTGCAATGCAATGTTCAATAATTGTGGGTGCATTCTGTTATTGTATACCACATGAGGAATAAATTGAATTTGGCTGTAGTAAATACATGTGAAACAAATACAATTGCTATAATTGGCTGAAGTTAACTGTTTGGTTAACTCTCTGATCTTATATTAGGAGTATGTTATATTGTGCAATGTCGTGCTTAGTTAATGTTGGTTCATTTGTTGTGGTGTTTAGTTAACTGCTTGGTTCAATTCTACAATGCGATGTCCAGTTGTTGTGGGTATAATTTTGTATTGTTGTGCATGTGAGGAATAAATCGAAT
This sequence comes from Triticum urartu, assembly GCF_056163025.1. Lineage (NCBI taxonomy): Eukaryota > Viridiplantae > Streptophyta > Magnoliopsida > Poales > Poaceae > Triticum > Triticum urartu. The sequence goes on along the minus strand of NC_141879.1, from coordinate 408,875,803 downwards.
TTGGCTGCACTTAATACATGAGAAACATATACAAGTGCTATATTTACTAGTTATTAATAATGCTTGGTTTGGATAAATGGGTTTTTCGTGTGGCTTGAATTAATCTGATGAATCTGCAATGTGCTTATTTTTCATCAACATATTTTACTGATAGCATGCGAACCCTTACTTAACCTGATGACTAACTACCTTATATGTGTTGCACAGAAACAATGGGAAGCACTGAGGTTTACAATCGAGGTTAGCACGTGCATGGTCCGTTGTCTAATAACACATTATTGTGCAATTGCACGAACCATTCTAATATTTTGGTTTTTAAAAATTTGGTCTTGCACATGTAGGTCTTGCTGTCAGAGGTTTTGACCAACTGTTCGACCCTTTTTGCATATGGGGAAATGAGTTGTCCATGAATATCAGTCAGGTCAAGAAACTCAGAAAGATTGTTAGGATAAAGAAATTAGCGACAAAAACAACAAGATCTTTGTCTGCACAATGAAGAAGACATGAATTCACTACAGGATGGCACTGACTATTATACCTTGCCTTTTTATTCCTTTGCCCCATTTCCAATATAGATAATATATTTATGCACATCCTTGTTTTTAGGCCTTTCCAAACCAGTTCACTGATGATTACCTCTCAAACCACCTGTATGGTCAGGAGGCGAGGAAGGTATTCATACAACACCCATGGTTCAATATCGAAGTGTTCCTGAAGAGGAGGAAGGATGGACGGCCAATCATCCACATGCATTGGCCTAAAGTTACAAAGACCTTCAACATCAATGAAGGCTCAATATTTGCCTTCTGCTTCAGCAGTTTTCCAGATGAGATACATGTGTCTATGTACCGTCTATGATGCTAATTTCGAAAGGTTAGATGTTGCATGTGAAACTTGGTGCTGGTGTAGTTGTGTAATGGGGTAGCTGAGTGCTGAAGCTATATGATGTTGTACTCTGATGTATTTCAATTATGAAAATGAAATATATTGTTTGCTTAATATGAAATGTCAATTAGATTAATAAATGATTATGAATAATCGGATAATTAGCCTACTAATGGCGAATTAGCCAACTAATTGGGTTTTGCTATTGCAAACGGTCGTTGGAAAAATACCGTGGGCGATGACCTCAGGCAAAACACACAGTTTCTAGGAATAAACCATGTTCGATCAATGAACAATCACACACGACTTTCTCTTGAAAACTGTTTGCGTTAGGCCACCTTGTGCAAACGTTTACCACATAAAAACTATGTGTGATGGAGAGCCTTTGCCACACAGTTTCTTCTACGGACCGTGTGTGATACATTTAATAATGCAAACGATTTAACGGGAAAAAATGTTTGTGATGTACTTGTGAATAGAAACATTTTCCTTGGAGCGACTGTGTGGGATGTACTTGCGACCGGAAAATTTTTTGCCGTATAATTGTATTTTTTAGCTCTACTGTACGTATTTCCATATTTGAGCGCTCGCTGGTCGCACACGTTCTCATTTTTCCGAGCCTGCATGCAAGGAGGGCATATCCCCGACGGTTTCTAGGTCATGTGGGAAGGACCCCCCTATCGCCCACACCCACTTGGCGACTGTTCCAAATGTCGTCGCGGAAAGGGGTTAAAAACCGTTTTAGGAGCTCGGTGTACTAGTGACATCCAGCAGACGTACCACCTCAGTAATAATGACCAATGAGCCGTCAAATCACATAGACCCAGCAGTAAGTTGGACGGTCGAAGCAACCATCACTATTGAATCCGCTTCTCCCTTCAACGCAGGCGCGAGTGAGAGGTCGCGTCTGCTCTGCCCGGTCATGAATGCGGCACCGACTCTTTGGAGCGGCGCTGACCGTTTTGGGTGGGAAGGGCGCATAAGTGATGGAGGGGCTTTGGGTGGGCCAGGCTAGTCAGGAGCGGGCGTGGCAGCTGTCCGCCTATCCTGACCGGACGCCCGAAAACGAGAGGATCCACCGACTCTCGCGGCTAAATCGTACACTACACACCATCTCTCTGTAGGAGTAGGTCGATGTATCGCTCTCTCTAACAAACACATGTTATTAAACACACACACACACACACACACCGAGGTAAAATGAGTCTATATCTCAATTAATGAAGACTTACATGTTACCATCCGTATGCATGTTACTAGTCCAAGTTACTCACCACTATGACAAGCCTAGCAATGTAACCAAACGATCCTTACTCTGCCTTGTTATCTCCCCCGGAAACCCAATGCATGGAGCGCAACTACGCGTTGATCAGTCAAGAAATGAAAGTCTGCTTGCATGCGAGTTAATACGTGGCCCTACATGTCACAACCCTAGTCAATGCATGCATTAGAGGGTTTGCATCATGTCTAATTTACTCAGAAAGTTGAAATGGGGATGATAGAAACCCCAGCACCACTTAAACCAACTAGGGTTTACTAAAATCTTTTTCAATGAATCTAAAATGCCCTTCTAAAATGTTCATCATCTTTGCCTTGGTCTAGAACCTCTGTCAAAAATGGTTCACATTTTTCTAGGACAATATTGGGTCATTGAATTAAATCAGACCTTATTTGCATTTGGGCATTTAAATTTTATATATTATTTTAAATGTCCAAATATTCATCAACTGAAATGTTGGCTGTTGGAAATAATCCAAACAGTGGCCACAAGCAGTCTCATGATTTTTGAAAGTGCATAAGTATTTTTAATAAAGCCCTAAAGCTTATAGAATAATAGAAAATAGAAATAAAAGAGAGAGAGAGAGAGACTTACTGGCTTACCTCTGCAGCCTACCTGGCGGCCCAAGTGACCGGCCTAGCCCACTAGCCTCCTCCTGTCGTCTTCCTCGTTGCCAGAAGGACGGGCGCGTGCCCGACGTGCGCGCACCGCCATGCGGCCACCTCCACCCTACCTAGCTATCCCCTCCTCCCCATGGTTGTCTCTCGCGGCGCCACGCAGCCCCCTGAACCCCCTTGACCTCTCTCCCATGCTCCTCCCCCTCCTCTGCTCTCTCCCTCGCTTCACCCGAGCGCCACCGTCGCCGTCGCTCCCTGCCGCCGTGGCCACAGCCACTGCCTCGCCGTGCCGATGCGCTCAAAAGCTCCGCCTCAACCACCTCTTCCTCCTCACCGAGCCACGCCCTGCCGGAAGCTCTGCAGCGTTGTCCTCGACCTCATCTTCAACCTCTGACCACCGGCAACCTCATTGGTGATTCACGAGCTCCAGACCCTCCCCGGCCTCGCCGTTGCCTCTACTGGATTCGCTGTGAGCCCCTTCCCCTTTCCCCTCTCTCCTCGTGCTCGTCCGCGTCTTCTAACCACCATGGCCATCGGAGCCGATAGCTCCTCGCCGCCGGTCATGTCGCCACCGCGGCCATGGTCGTGCAAGCACGCGTCCGAGCTCACTGCCGCACTCACTGCACTCCCGTGAGTTGAACAAGATCGTCCACGCCTCCTCCCGTGCCCCGCATCACCCACACCACTATTGGCCGAACTCAGCGAGACCGCCAAAAGCTCATTCCTAGCGAGCTCGGTCCACCCTAGCTGCTGCCGCTAGCTATGTTGGGTGCGCACGAGTCCCAGCATCACGTAGAGCCAATCTGCCGCCGTTTGGTCACAGGAGGAGCTAACCCGAGCCCTCCGCCGCATCTTCCATCGCCAGCATCGAGACGCCGTGGGTTTGACCCCGTTGACCAGGAGTTTGACCTCTCCTAGGTCGCTGACAAGAGGGCCCTGGCCCCAGCTAATCCTAGTTTAGTTTTTAATTAATTTTAATTAACTCCACTGACATTTTTAGTTAGTAGTAGTTCAACACTAATTAACTTAGATTAGTTAGTTAGTCACTGACGTGTGGACCCCACACGACAGGTTTGACCTGGACCACATAGCTGACCTATTGATGCAATGCTGATGTAGTAAAGCTTTTCTGGGATTTAAAATAAATCAGAAATGATTTATTTATTTCAAAAAATGCTCTAAACTTCTAAAAATCATAGAAATTAATCTGTAACTCCAAATGCAAAGTTTTATAAATGAAAAATGATCAAAAAATCCAATCTATCCATCTGTACTAGGTTCATGCATGTTTAAGCAACTTAACCTTATTGTTTAGTGCAAAACATGATAAGGCACTATTTAAATTCATAAGTTAAGTTTGGGATTGAACCTTTGGCTCAAAATGACTCAAACCTAGCTGGTTGTAGTTGCATTAGCCCAACACACTCATTTTTCCATGTCCTAATCATGCATCATATTGAGCATTGCATTGATTGTGTTTCCTTCTATGTTGCCGGTAATTGTCCCCTCTCGATAGACGTGGTTCCGACGATGAGTTCGATGACACCGATGAAGAACTATACTATCTTCAGAAGTGACAGCAAGCAAAAACCCCATGTTCATTCTGATACAAATCCCACTCTCTCGCTTCTGCTCTCTTTTACTACATTAGGAAAACAATTAAACATCTGTTACATGTTGCGGTAGTTGAACCCCTCTCCTCTCCATGACCTGTCATTGCCACAGTAAATAGATGAAACACACTAGCATGAGTAGGAGTTGTTTGAGTCCTAATGTGCCTACGCATTCATGTTTGTCTATCATGCCTGCTACTTCTTAGAGTTGAGTTAGGTCTGATTCATCAGGGATGAATTGGAATGGTGATGAACGTGTCCTACTGTGTGTGAGCTAAGTGTGTGAACACGATATGGTAAACGTAGCGGTGAGAGGCCATGTAGGTGTACATGGTGGGTTGTCTCATTGAAACCGTCCTCAGGAACTGAGTTCTGTGTTTGTGATCCATGAACAACTACTACCACACGTTGGGCCCTGAAATATGATCTCGCTCGACTTATTAACCGCCCTTGTCCTTTGTCTAGACGTTGCAAGTAGTTTATTAACCGCTCCGGACATGTTTAGAGAGAGTTAAGGAGAAGGATGTGGACTTGGGCGTTGGAGCTCGAGTGCGAAAGAATGGATGAGCAAGGAGGAAGAAGGCATGGGTATAAAAAGGTGAGACCTTATCCCTTTATAAGGGCGGATGAAACTATGCGCCCCCCACTAGCCTGGTAAAACTCGCTTATCCCCCAAGCACTGTAATTGGTGGCGCGCTTGGGTTACCCACGTCCGTATTGATGAGAATCCCGTAATAAGGAGAACACGATCTCTGCTTTGACAAGACGTGTCAAGACACCGCCTCGCATTATGTGCGGGGCTGGCTAAAGAAAAACATTTCGAATAATTACTGGGCCGTGGTGTGATGTCGTGCTGCCAAAACGTGTGAGCTGATTAGATTTGTGGAAATATTATTCTCTCTACGGTGGTATGTGGAACTTATTTTGTAGGGTTGGACACTATCCTTGTATTCAAATTCTTCAGTGGTGTATTCGGAGGAGGAACCCACCTTGCAATGCCGAAGAGAATACAACACGCCGGACTCATCATCATTGAAGCCTGGTTCAGGGGCTACTGAGGGAATCCTGGATTAGGGGGTCTCCGGACGGCCGGACTATATCCTTTGGCCGGACTGTTGGACTATGAAGACACAAGATTGAAGACTTCGTCCCGTGTCCGGGTGGGACTCCACTTGGCGTGGAAGGCAAGCTAGGCAATATGGATATGTATATCTCCTCCTTTGTAACCGACCTTGTGTAACCCTAGCTATGGGAGTCCTAGATTAGGGGGTCTCCGGACAACCGGACTATAACCTTTAGCCGGACTGTTAGACTATGAAGATACAAGATTGAAGACTTCGTCTCGTGTCCGGATAGGACTCTACTTGGCATGGAAGGTAGGCTAGGCAATACGGATATGGATATCTCCTCCTTTGTAACCGACCTTGTGTAACCCTAACCCTCTCTGGTGTCTATATAAACCGGAGAGTTTTAGTCCGTAGGACACAACAACTACAACATACAATCATACCATAGGCTAGCTTCTAGGGTTTAGCCTCTCTGATCTCGTGGTAGATCTACTCTTGTACTACCCATATCATCAATATTAATCAAGAAGGACGTAGGTTTTTACCTCCATCAAGAGGGCCCGAACGTGGGTAAAACACTGTGTCCCCTGCCTCCTGTTACCATCTGGCCTGGACGCACAGTTCGGGAGCCCCTACCCGAGATCCGCCGGTTTTGACACCGACATTGGTGCTTTCATTGAGAGTTCCTCTGTGTCGTCGCCGTTAGGCTTGAAGGCTCCTACTATCATCGATGGCGATGCAGTCCAGGGTGAGACTTTTCTCCCCAGACAAATCTTTGTATTCGGCGGCTTTGCGCTGCGGGCCAATTCGCTTGGCCATTTGGAGCAGATTGAAAGTTATGCCCCTGGCCACCAGGTCAGGTTTGGAAGCGTAAACTACACGGCCGATATCCGCGGAGACTTTATCTTCGATGGATTCAAGCCTCTTCCTTGTGCGTCACGCGGTCACGATGAGTGCGGTTTAGCGCTACCATCGGATAGTGTTCAAGAGATCGCACAGGCAGCCGCTCCGACCCTCAATTCGGAGACAGGTGTGCCTTCCGCGGACGGGTGGATGGACCCCGCCACGGAGGCCTTACCCTCAGCGGTGAACGAGCCAAACATCGACCTTACCTTGCACGAGATCCGTGTCATTAAACTGCCGGATCCTTCTCCGGCCACGGACTCCGAACCGCCTGCGCCCGTTCCTATCGAATCCGATTGGGCGCCGATCATGGAGTTTACCTCCACGGATATTTTTCAGCACTCGCCCTTTGGATACGTAATGAACTCATTAAGGTCTCTCTCCTTTTCAGGAGGATCATGGCCGAACTATGACCGGCAGGACTGGGATGCGGACGACGAAGAAATTCGCGGCCCACCCACCACCCACTTAGTAGCCACTATCGATGACTTAACCGACATGCTCGACTTTGACTCCGAAGACATCGACGGTATGGACGACGATGCGGGAGACGAAGAGCATCCACTGCCCACAAGGCACTGGACAGCCACCTCATCATACGATATATACATGGTGGATACACCCAAAGAAGGCAATGGCGACGAGATAGCAGAGGATGACCCCTCCAAGAAGCAACCCAAGATCCGACGTCAGCGGGGCCACTCTAAGTCCCGCCATAGCAAAAGTGGTGATACTGGCACAGGAGATAATAACACTCCGGATAGTGCCGAATACAACAACAATCCCCTCCAGCAAGATTTAGAGCAGGAGGATGGAAGAGCCAGCCCTCCTGAGAGAGCGGCAGATGGAGAGGAGGATGATAATTACATGCCCCCCTCCGAAGACGAGGCAAGCCTCGGTGATGACGAATTCGTTGTGCTAGAGGATCCCGTCGAACAAGATTGCTTCAAACGCCGGCTTATAGCCACGGCAAATAGCCATAAGAAAAAGCAGCAGCAGCTTCAAGCTAACCAGGATCTGCTAGCTGACAGATGGACTGAAGTCCTCGTGGCCGAGGAATATAAACTCGAGCGCCCCTCCAAGAGTTACCCAAAGTGCAGGTTGCTACCTCGAATGGAGGAAGAAGCGTATGATACGGCCGATCAGCCACCTTGTGGCCGCGATAGAGAGGCATTGCAGCCAAAAACTCAGCCTCCACCACGACGCCATTCAAATAAAAAGGCATGGGGAGATACGCCATACCTGCAAGACATATTGGAGGACAAAGCAAAGCATGCAAGATCGATCTACGGATCACGAGGGCGCGCCACTCTGCGAGACGATAAACGTCACACTGGATATGGCAAAAGCAAATCCGGCCGGGCTGAACACAGCGGGCAAGACCCATTCGAGCTGCGTCGCGATATAGCCCAATACAGGGGCGCCGCACACCCCTTATGCTTCACAGACGAAGTAATGGATCATCCAATCCCAGAAGGTTTCAAACCTATAAATATTGAATCATACGACGGCACAACAGATCCCACAGTATGGATCGAGGATTTCCTCCTCCACATCCACATGGCCCGCGGTGACGACTTACACGCCATCAAATACCTCCCACTAAAGCTCAAGGGACCAGCGTGGCATTGGCTTATCAGCTTGCCAGCCGAGTCCATCAGCTGTTGGGAAAATCTGGAAGCCGCATTCCTCGACAACTTTTAGGGCACTTATGTGCGGCCACCAGATGCCGATGACTTGAGCCACATAATTTAGCAGCCAGAACAATCGGCCAGGCAATTCTGGACTCAGTTCCTAACAAAGAAAAATCAAATTGTCGACTGTCCGGATGCAGAGGCCCTAGCGGCTTTCAAACACAACATCCGCGACGAATGGCTAGCCCGGCACCTTGGTCAGGAAAAGCCGAAATCTATCACAGCCCTCACGACACTCATGACCCGCTTTTGTGCAGGAGAAGACAGCTGACTGGCTCGCAGTAATAACATATCAAAGAACCATGGTACTTCGGATACCAAGGACGGCAATAGCAGGTCACGTCGCAACAAACATAAGCGCCGCATTAACAATGATAATAACGAGGATACGACAGTCAATGCCGGATTCAAAGGCTCTAAACCCGGTCAGCGGAAAAAGCCATTCAAACAAAGTACGCCGGGACCGTCCAGCTTGGACCGTATACTCGATCGCTCGTGTCAAATACACGGCACCCCAGAAAAGCCAGCCAATCACACCAACAGGGATTGTTGGGTGTTCAAGCAGGCCGGCAAGCTAATTGCCGAAAACAAGGACAAGGGGACACATAGCGATGACGAGGAGGAGCCCCGGCAGCCACACACCAGAGGACAGAAGAGGTTTCCCCCACAAGTGCGGACGGTGAACATGATATACGCAACCCACATATCCAAGAGGGAGCGGAAGCGTGCGCTCAGGGACGTATATGCGTTGGAGCAAGTCACCCAAAAGTTCAACCCGTGGTCCTCCTATCTGATCACTTTCGATCGCAGGGACCATCCCACTAGTATCCGTCATGGCGGATTCGCCGCACTAGTTCTGGACCCAATCATTGACGGATTTCACCTCACTCGAGTCCTTATGGATGGCGGCAGCATCCTGAACCTTCTTTATTAGGACACAGTGCGCAAAATGGGTATAGACCCCTCAAGGATTAAACCCACAAAAACGACCTTTAAATGCGTCATTCCAGGTGTAGAGGCCCATTGCACAGGCTCAATTACACTGGAAGTGGTCTTCGGATCCCCGGATAACTTCCGAAGCGAAGAGTTAATCTTCGATATAGTCCCGTTCCATAGTGGTTATCATGCGTTGCTCGGGCGAACCGCATTTGCTAGATTCAATGCGGTACCGCATTATGCATACCTCAAGCTCAAGATGCCAGGACCTCGCGGGGTTATTATAGTCAATGGAAACACAGAGCGCTCTCTTCGACCAGAGGAGCACACTGCGGCCCTCGCAGCAGAAGCGCAAAATAGCCTCTCAAGGCAATCCACCAGTTCGGCGTTTCAAAGCCCAGACACCTTCAAGAGCGTTCGAAGCAATCGGCAAATAGACCGCCTGGCACGATCTGAGCTCGCGTAGCAATGCAGCCCCCACCCCAGTCCCAGCCAAACGGCGAAGCTCGTTCCACGCGTACACAATTACGCATTAAAAATACCATGGGCACAGGTGGGGAGGGGGGCACAACTACGGCAAGACCCAAGAGGCGGCCTAAACCTTACTAGGGGCTTCCTGCTCTGTTATTTTTCTCTTTCAGGCCTTTAATCTCTGGAAACCCTGTCCGGCAACATGATTGCCGAACACATGATGTAGCAACCAAGGAGGTAAAAAGCTACGTCACACCACGAAACTACCAGGTGGATTACGATAACGAGTGAAATATTTGCTTTAATACTATTCCTCAGCTTGCCCTTGGAAGGGACATAGTCCTACTCTTTGCTTATCGCACTATCTGTATCATTCTGCTTTAACACACCTTTTTGCATAAACAATGCATAACATCACGACTATTATTATATTCTTATTATATATATATATATCTATGTGTTCATTAATGACACCTTGCAACCGTACACTTTGGTACGGCAAATACACCAGGGGCTTACATACCCCACAACATGGTGTGAAAAGTCCGAACACTTTCACAAGTGCGGCACCCCGAACTGATAGCATTATATGCATTAGCTCCGAATCATGTCTTTGGTCAAATGTTGGGTTTGCCCGGCTCCTATGTTTTGGTACCTTACGTTCCGCTCTATCGGCTAAGGTAGCGCTAGGAGAACTACTGCGATTGTGCCCCGGTTCTGCTGGGTTCAGCACCTCAGTAGAGAAAGCTAAAACTGACTGTCATGATAAGGCGAGAGACTAGTCGCTGTTCGGCGAGGTTTTCGAGTCCCTAAAGACTTATGCTGCTTAGGGCGAGGGGTCGGCCCTGTCCGGCTTAAAGGCGTGTATCGCGCCCCGAAGTCGGCCTTCCGAATACCAGGGGCTTTGCCGAAATTTAAAATTATAGAATTCTATGGCTAAGTTAGGGTGATAAAGCATTATTAGTCCGGTTGCCTTGTTCTCTGTGCTGAGCACCTCCCTCGAAGGACCCAAATATGGGAACAAGAGTGCTCAGGTTTATCCGAACACCCCAGCACTCGTGGCATGGGGGCAGAAGACGAGGACTAGCCATCTCTCAGATTGATAAACGGCCAAACAGAAGGTAATATTTTAAATTCACACAAGCGTTGCATAGCGCATATGAAAAAAGTTTTCATCATACAGGATCACACGAGCAAGTGTACTCAAATATTACATCCTTGGAAAATTCATCCGCTACAAGACGGGAACCCTTTCAGGACACCCTCATAATAAATTTCGGGGGTGCGATGCTCTTTGCCCTGCGGCGGCCCTTCCTTGATCAGCTTCACGGCGTCTAGCCTGGCCCACTGCACCTTCACACGGGCGAAAGCCCGGCGTGCACCTTCGATGGAGACGGACCGCATGATGACCTCCAGCCATGGGAAGGCATCTACAAGCCGCCTCACCAGGCTGAAGTAGCTATTCGGAAGGGCATCACCATGCCACAGCCGGACTATAAGGCCCTTCATGGCCTGTTCGGCCGCCTTGTGCAGCTCGACCAGCTGCTTTAGCTGGTCGCTCAGAGGCATCGGGTGTTCGGTCCCCGTATACTGAGACCAGAACAGCTTCTCCATTGAGCTTCCCTCCTCGGCCTGGTAAAATTGTGCGGCATCCGACACGCTGCGGGGCAAATCTGCGAATGCTCCTGGAGAGCTCTGAATTCGGGTAAGTAATCGGTAATTTACTTTTACATGCTTGCTCTGCATATAGAATGCCTTACCCATCGCCATCTTCTTCATTGCGTCGATCTCCTGGAGGGCCTTTTGGGCTTCAGCCTTGGCACTCTTTGCGCTCTCGAGGGCCACGGCAAGCTCAGACTCTCGCGTCTTCGAGTCAAGCTCCAATGCCTCGTGCTTCGTCACGAGAGCCTGGAGCTCTTGCTGCACCTCGCCCACATGAGCCTCTTGTTTTTCCCGCTCGGTGCGCTCCTTGGCCGCTTTGTCTTCGGCCTTGGTTAGCACTTGCTTCAGAGTCGCCACCTCGATCGTGGCCCCCTGGCAAATATACGATGATCCTGTCATTTTGCAATCGCGTATTCTTTTATATATACATATCTATAGACAGGGTATTACTTACCCTTGTTCTCCTCGAGCTGCCTCTTGGCAAGGTCGAGCTCTTTCTTGGACCCCTCGAGGTCCTGCTTCAGTACGGCAACCTCCGCAGTCAGTGCAGCGGACGCCAGCAGCGAGGCCTGCATACGCATATTGACATAGTTATATGAGACTCCTACGATATTATATGATCCTCGGTTCGGCTTTTCTTTGTGAACACCGAACAAAGCATCAGGGGCTACTTTCTATGTGGTAACACTTTTCCTATATTTTAAAACATTTACCTCAAAGCCTGTTAGAAGGCTGGCACAGGCTTCAGTCAATCCGCTCTTGGCGGACTGAACCTTCTGGACTACCGAACTCATAACAATACGGTGCTCCTCGTCGATGGAAGTGCTGCGAAGCGCCTCCAGCAGATCATCCGGTGCCTCTGGATGGACAAAGGTCACCGGCACAGGCGTCATGCCCCTCTTAGAAGGAGGACGCCTGCCCGAGCCCGGAACCACTAGAGGTTCCTGCGCGGTGTTCGGCTGAGGGCCGAACTCGGAGCTCTCAGGGGCCCCGTCCCCTCGACTCCCGGAGTCCGGAAGGTCGCCTTGAGGTGCCTCTAGGACTGTCTCCCCTCGACCCGGTGCCTCTTGAGACAGCACCTCAGCGTCGTCAGCAGGATGAGGGGAGGTGGCGGTCGGGACTGGATCGCTATCCATGTCCGACGAGCCCAGGGAGCCATCCAATGATACATCGATACTGGCTCGTGGCGGCCTGCATAAATATGTTAGGCGTTAGGGGAAGCAGTGCGACAAAGGAATACTATGAGTTACTCTGGTACCTGAATACTTACGATCTCCCCAGGGGCTTGGCCCTGGGCAACCACTCCTCTTCGTCTTCATCGGCGGCGGTGGAGCTGTCCGGAAGGAGAGTCCTTCCCTTCTTGGACCCTTCGGCCCCCCAGTCGGGACGTCCTTCCTTTTCTTGTCTCCCCCGCCTGGAGGGGGAGCATCTTCTTCTTCCTCCTCGTCTTCGGGGGAGGAGTGTGCTGCAGAGTTATTGGACGATGAGTCCGATAACACCTGGCGCCGGGAACTCTTTCGGGTTCCTTTGGCCTTCTTGGTCTTCTCTGGCACATTGTAAGGATCCGGAGTCAGCATCTCCGTAAGGAGAGCGCCCGCAGTGTCTTCGGGTAAAGGGGCTGGACAGTCAATCTGCCCCGACGTCTCCACCCAGTCCTGTCAAAGGCATGGAGATTAGACCCCGTGCATGATTAAGCTAGGGGAAATAAATGTCCTACGAGACGTATTAAACTCATCGAACATGATCGGCGCTTTGCGCTTAGTCCGCGGTCCTCGGCGAGAGAAGGAGGGACCTCAGTGCCCTTGAACAGCACCTTCCAGACGTCCTTAAGCATCGTATCAAAGAGCTCGCTTAGAGTCTAGTGCCGGGCCGGGTCGAACTCCCACAAGTTAAAATCCCGTTGTTGACATGGGAGGATCCGGCGGATGAGCATAACCTGGACTATGTTGACAAGCTTGAGTTTCTTGCTTGCCATACTCCAGATACATTTCTGGAGTCCATCCAGCTCCACCGATGAACCCCATGAAAAGCCCTTCTCTTTCCAGGCAGTGAGCCGTGTAGGGAATCCGGATCAAAACTCGGGGGCTATCGCCCATTTGGCGTCGCATGGTTCGGTGATGTAGAACCACACCGATTGCCATCCCTTTATTGTCTCCACAAAGGAGCCTTCAAGCCATATAACGTTGGGCATCTTGCCCACCATGGCTCCACCGCATTCTGCTTGTTGGCCTTGTACCACCTTCGGCTTGATATTGAAGGTCTTTAACCACAGGCCGAAGTGGGGCCGGATGCGAAGGAAAGCCTCACACACGAGGATGAACGCCGAAATGTTGAGGACGAAGTTCGGGCCCAGATCATGAAAGTCCAGCCCGTAGTAGAACATGAGACCACGGACGAATGGATGGAGGGGAAACCCCGGTCCGTGGAGGAAGTGGTGGAGGAAAGCTACCCTCTCGTGAGGTTCCGGGGGAGGGACGATTTGCCCCGCAGCGGGCAGCCGATGCGCGATATTCGCGGCTAAGTATCCGGCTCCACGCAGCTTCTTGATGTCTCCCTCCGTGATGGAGGGGACCATCCACCTGCCTGCCGCTCCGGACATGGTTGGAGAAGGTTGAGGTGGGAAGTGCGGACTTGGGCGCTAGAGCTCGAGTGTGCGAAAACGGATGAGCAAAGGAGGAACAAGGCGTCGATGAAAAGGTGAATCCTTATCTCTTTATATGGGCGGATCAAACTACGCGTCCCCACTAGCCTAGTAAAACTCGCTCGTCCCCCAAGCGCCGTAATAGATGGCGCGGTTGGGTTACCCACGCGTGTATTCATGAGAATCCCGTAATAAGGGGACACGATCTCTGCTTTGACAAGACGTGTCAAAAAACTGCCTCGCGTTATGTGCGGGGCTAGTTTAAGGAAACGGTTCGAATAATCATCGGGCCATGACATAACGTCATGCTACCAAAACAAGTCAGCAAATTAGATTTGCGAAAATATTATTCTCTCTATGGTGGTATGTGGAACTTATTTTGCAGGGTTGGACACTATCCTTGTATCCAAAACATTCCGTGGTGTATTTGGAGGAGGAACCCACCTTGCAATGCCGAAGACAATACTGCACGCCAGACTCATCGTCATTGAAGCCTGGTTCAGGGGCTACTGTGGGAGTCCTGGATTAGGGGGTCTCTGGGCAGCCGGACTATAACCTTTAGCCGGACTGTTAGACTATGAAGATACAAGATTGAAGACTTCGTCTCGTGTCCGGATAGGACTCTACTTGGCGTGGAAGGCAAGCTAGGCAATACGGATATGGATATCTCCTCCTTTGTAACCGACCTTGTGTAACCCTAACCCTCTCTGATGTGTATGTAAACCGGAGAGTTTTAGTCCGTAGGACACAACAACTACAACATACAATCATACCATGGGCTAGCTTCTAGGGTTCAGCCTCTCTGATCTCGTGGTAGATCTACTCTTGTACTACCCATATCATCAATATTAATCAAGCAGGACGTAGGGTTTTACCTCCATCAAGAGGGCCCGAACCTGGGTAAAACATTGTGTCCCCTGCCTCGTGTTACCATCCGGCCTAGACGCACAGTTCGGGACCCCCTACCCGAGATCCGCCAGTTTTGACACCAACACTAGCCCCCTCCGGTGTCTATATAAACCGGAGGGTTTTAGTCCGTAGGACAACAGAAAATCATACCATTGGCTAGCTTCTAGGGTTTAGCCTCTCTGATCTCGTGGTAGATCAACTCTTGTACTACACATATTATCAAGAATAAATCAAGCAGGACATAGGGTTTTACCTCCATCAAGAGGGCCCGAACCTGGGTAAAACATCGTGTCCCCTGCCTCCTGTTACCATCTGCCTTAGACGCACAGTTCGGGACCCCCTACCCGAGATCCGCCAGTTTTGACACCGACATTGGTGCTTTCATTAAGAGTTCCTCTGTGTCGTCGCCATTAGGCTTGATGGCTCCTTCGATCATCGATAGCGATGCGGTCCAGGGTGAGGCTTTTCTCCCCGGATAGATCTTTGTATTTGGTGGCTTCGCACTGCGGGCCAACTAGCTTGGACATCTGAAGTAGATCGAGAGTTACGCCCCTGGCCACCAGGTCAGGTTTGGAAGCTTAAACTACACGGCCGATATCCGTGGAGACTTGATCTTCGACGGATTCGAGCCCCTGCTTAGTGTGCCACACAGTCACGATGAGCATGATTTAGCTCTTCCATCAGACAGTGTCCAGGAGATCGCGGTGGCAACCACTCCGACCCTCAATTCGGAGCCTGTTGCGCCATCCATGGACGGGTGGATAGACCCCGCCACGGAGGCCGCACTCTCATCGGCGATCGAGCTGAGTATCGACCTTACCCTTCACGGGAGCCGTGATGCCGAACTACCGGATTCCTCCCCGGCCATGGACTCCAAACCGCCTACGCCCGCTCCTATCGAATCCGATTGGGCGCCGATCATGGACTTTACCTCCGCGGATATTTTTTAGCACTCGCCCTTCGGCGATATACTAAACTCATTAAGGTCTCTCTCCTTGTCAGGAGAATCCTGGCCGAACTATGTCCGGCAGGATTGGGATGCGGATGACGAAGAAATTTGCCGCCCACTCACCACCCACTTAGTAGCCACTGTCGACGACTTAACTGACTTGCTCGACTTCTACTCCAAAGACATCGACTGTATGGACGATGATGCGGGAGACAAAGAGGAACCACTTCCCACAGGGCACTGGACAGCCACCTCATCATATGATATATACATGGTGGACACACCCAAAGAAGGCAATGGCGACGAGACAGCGGAGGATGACCCCTCCAAGAAGCAACCCAAGCGCCGACTTCAGCAGCGCCGATCTAAGTCTCGCCAAAGCAAAAGCGGTGACAGCAGCAAATGAGATAATACCACTCCGGACAGTGCCGAAGACGACAACAATCCCCTCCAGCAAGATTTAGGGCAGGAGGATGGAGAAGCCAGTCCTCCCGAGAGAGCGGCAGATGGAGAGGCGGAGGATGATAATTACATGCCTCCCTTCGAAGACGAGGCAAGCCTCGACGATGACGAATTCTTCGTGCCTGAGGATCCCGTCGAACAAGAGCGTTCCAAGCACCGGCTTATAGCCACGGCAAATAGCCTTAAGAAAAAGCAACAACAGCTTCAAGCTGATCAAGATTTGCTAGCTGACAGATGGACTGAAGTCCTTGCGGCCGAGGAATATAAACTCGAACACCCCTCCAAGAGTTACCCAAAGCGTAGGTTGTTACCCCGACTGAAGGAGGAAGCACTCAAACCTACATCTCCAGCATATGATGCGGCTGACCGACCACCTTGTGGCCGCGACAAATAGGCATTTCAGCCAAAAGCTCAGCCCGCACTCCGACGCCACTCAAATAAAAATGTCAAGGCATGGGGAAATACGCCAAACCAAAACAAAACATGCAAGATTGATCTACGGATCACGAGGGCGCGCCACTATGCGAGATGATAATCGTCACGCCGGATATAGTAAATGTAAGTCCGGCCAGGCCGAACACAGCGGGCAAGACTCATTTGAGCTGCGTCGCGATATAGCCTAGTACAGAGGCGCCGCACACCCCCTATGGTTCACAGACGAAGTAATGGATCATCAAATCCCAGAGGGTTTCAAACCCGTAAATATAGAATCATACGACGGCACAACAGATCCCGCGGTATGGATTGAGGACTTCCTCCTGCACATCCACATGGCCCGCGGTGATGATCTACACGCCATCAAATACCTCCCACTCAAGCTCAAAGGACCAGCTTGGCATTGGCTCAACAACCTGACAACAGAATCCATTGGCTGTTGGGAAGATCTGGAAGCCGCATTCCTCGACAACTTCCAGGACAGTTTTGTGCGACCACCAGATGCCGATGACTTGAGCCACATAATTCAGCAGCCAGAGGAATCGGCCAGGCAATTATGGACATGGTTCCTAACAAAGAAAAATCAAATCATCGACTATCCGGATGCAGAGGCCCTAGTAGCTTTTAAGCGCAACGTCCGCGACGAGTGGCTCGCCCGGCACCTTGGCCAGGAAAGGACGAAATCTATGGAAGCCCTCACGACACTCATGACCCGCTTTTGCGCGGGAGAAGACAGCTGGCTGGCTCGCAGCAATAACATATCAAATAACCATGGTACTTCGGATACCAAGGATGGAAATGGCAGGTCACGTCACAACAAACACGAGCGCCGCATCAACAATGACAATACCAAGGATACGGCAGTCAATGCCGGATTCAAAGGCTCTAAACCCAGTTAGCGGAAAAAGCCATTCAAAAGAAGCACTCCGGGCCCATCCAGTTTGGACCGTATACTCGACCGCTCATGTCAAATACATGGCACCCCCGACAAGCCAGCCAACCACGCCAACAGGGATTGTTGGGTGTTCAAGCAGGCCGGCAAGTTAAATGCCGAAAACAAAGATAAGGGGTCGCATAGCGATGACGAGGAGGAGCCCTGGCAGCCGAACACCGGAGGACAGAAGATGTTCCCTCCACAAGTGCGGATGGTGAACATGATATACGCAACCCACATCCCCAAGAGCGAGCGGAAGCGTGCGCTAAGGGACGTATATGTCTTGGAGCCAGTCGCCCCAAAGTTCAACCCATGGTCCTCTTGCCCGATCACCTTCGATCGCAGGGACCACCCACTAGTATCCGTCATGGCCGATTCGACGCACTGGTCCTAGACCCAATCATTGACGGATTTCACCTCACTCGAGTCCTTATGGATGGCGGCAGCAGCCTGAACCTGCTTTATCAGGACACAGTGCGCAAAATGGGTATAGACCCCTCAAGGATCAAACCCACCAAAATGACCTTCAAAGGCGTCATACCAGGTGTAGAGGCCCATTGCACAGGCTCATTCACACTGGAAGTGGTCTTCGGATCCCCGGATAACTTCTGAAGCGAGGAGTTAATCTTCGATATAGTCCCGTTCCGCAGTGGCTATCATGCACTGCTGGGGCGAACCGCATTTGCGAGATTCAATGGGGTACCGCATTATGCATACCTCAAGCTCAAGATGCCAGGACCTCGGGGAGTCATCACAGTCAATGGAAACACAAAGCGCTCTCTCCGTACGGAGGAGCACACTGCGGCCCTCGCAGCAGAAGCACAAAGCAGCCTCTTAAGGCAATCCACCAGTTCGGCGATTCAAGACCCAGACACCTTCAAGCGCGCCCGGAGTAATCGGCAACAGGACCGCCTGGCACGTTCCGAGCTCGGATAGCAATGCGGCCCCCACGCCAGTACCAGCCAAACGGCAAAATCTGTGCCACGCGTACATAATTACACATTGAAAATACCATGGGCTCAGGTGGGGAGGGGGCACGACTACGGCACGCCCCAAAACACGGCTCAACCGCACTAGGGGCTTCCCGCTTTGTTATTTTTCTCTCTTTCAGGACTTTAATCTCTGGAAACCCTGTCCGGCAGTATGATTGTCGAACACATGATGCAGCAACCAAGGAGGCAGAAACCTACGTCGCACCATGGAACTCCCAGGTGGATTACGATAACGAGTGAAATACTTGCTTTAATACCATTCCTCAGCTTGCCCTTGGAGGGGACATGTCAAATAGTCCTACTTTTTGCTTATCGCACTACTTGTATCATTCTGCTTTAACGCACCTTTTTGAATAAACAATGCATAGCACTAGACTATTATTGCATTCTCTGTTCTTCTTTTTATATACATATATATGTTCATTCATGACATCCAGCACCCGTACACTCTGGTACGGCCTGTACGCTAGGGGCTTAAGCATACCCCATAATACGGCGTGAGAAGTCCGAACACTTTCGACAGTGTGGCACCCCGAACTTATAGCATTATATGCATCAGCTCCGAATCATGTCTTGGGTCAACAGTTGGGTTTTCCCTGCTCCCATGTTTTGGTACCTTACGTTTTGCTATATCGGCTAAGGTAGCACTGGGGGAACTACTGCAATTGTGCCCCGGTTCAGCTGGGCTAAGCACCTCAGTAGAGAAAGCTAAAACTGACTGTCATGATAAGGCGAGATCTGGTCGCTGTTCGAGAGGTTTCGACTCCCTAAAGACTGATGCCGCTTAGAGCGAGGAGTCGGCTTTTTCCGGCTTAAGGTGTGTATAGCGCCTCGAATTCGGCCTTCCGAATACTAGGGGCTTCGCCAAAATTTAAAATTATAGAATTCTATGGCTAAGTGAGAGTGATAAAGCATTATAGTCCGATTGCCTTGTTCGTTGTGCTAAGCACCTCCCTTGAAGGACCCAAAAATGGGAAAAAGAGTGCTCAGGTTTATCCCGAACACCCCAGCACTCGTGGCATAGGGGAAGAAGCCGACAAGTAGCCATCTCTCAGATTTGATAAACAGCCGAACAGAAGGTAATATTTTAAATTCAAACAAGTGTTGCATAGCGCATATGAACAAGTTTTCATAATACAGGATCACACGAGCAAGTTCATTCAAATATTACATCTTTCGCACAATCGTCCGCTACAAGATGGGCACCCTTCAGGACACCCTCATAATACATCTCGGGGTGGCAATGCTCCTTTCCCTACGGTGACCCCTCCTTCACCAGCTTCTCGGCGTCCATCTTGGCCCAATGCACCTTCGCACGGGCAAAAGCCCGGCGTGCACCTTCGATGCAGATGGACCGCTTGATGACTTCCAGCCGTGGGCAGGCATCCACAAGCCGCCTCACTAGGCCGATGTAGCTGTTGGGAAGGGAGTCGCCAGGCCACATCCGGACTATAAAGCCCTTCATGGCATGTTCGGCCGCCTTGTGCAGCTCGACCAGTTGCTTCTGCTGGTCGCTCACAGGCATCGGGTGTTCGGTCCCAGTATACCGAGCCCAGAACAACTTCTTCGTCGAGCTTCCCTCCTTGGCCTCGTAATATTCCGCGGCAGCCGACACGCTCCTGGAGAGCTCCGGACTCGGGTAAGTAACAAGTCACTTACTTGCACATGCTTGCTTTGCATATTGAATGCCTTACCCGCTGCTATCTTCCACATCGCCTCAATCTCCTGGACGGCTTTTTGGGCTTTGGCCTTGACATTCTTTGCACTCTCGAGGGCCGTGGCAAGCTCAGACTCTCACGTCTTCAAGTCAAGCTCCAAAGCCTCATGCTTCGTCACGAGATCCTGGAGCACTTGCTGCACCTTGCCCACCCGTGCCTCTTGCTTTTCCCGCTCGGTGCGCTCCTGGGCCGCTTTGTTTTTGGCCTCGGACAGCGCTTGCTTCAGGGTCGCCACTTCGGTCGTGGCCCCTGGAAAATTCAAGATGATCTTGTCATTTTGCCATCGCATCTTTTATATATATATATATAGACAAGGTATTACTTACCTTTGTTCTCCTCGAGCTGCCTCTTAGCAAGGCCGAGCTCTTTCTCGGACCCCTCGAGGTCCTGCTTCAGTGCGGCGACCTCCGCAGTTAGTGCGGCAGAGGTCAGCAGCGAAGCCTGCATACACATATAGACATAGTTATATTAGACTCCTCCACATATTATTTGATCCTCTATTCGGCTTTTCTTTGTGAACACCAAACAGAGCATCAGGGGCTACTGTCTATGCAGTAATATTTTTCCTATATTTTAAATACTTACCTCAAAGCCTGTTAGAAGGCTAGCACAGGCTTCAGTCAGTCTGCTCTAGGCGGACTGAACCTTCTTGATCACCGCACACATAATAGTGCGGTGCTCTTCGTCGATGGAAGCGCCGCGAACCGCTCCTAGCAGGTTTTCCGGTGCCTCTGGATGGACAGAGGTCACCGGCACGGGCGTCTTGCTCCTTTTGAAAGGGGGCCGCCTGCCCGAGTCCGGAACCACTGGAGGTTCCGGCGCAGTGTTCGGCTGAGAGCTGAACTTGGGGCCCCCGGGAGCCTTACTCCGTTTGCTCCTGGAGTCCGAAAGGTTGCCTTGAGGTGCCTCCGGGACTGCCTCCCCTCGGCTCGGTGCCCCTTGAGACAATACCTCGATATTGTCCGTAGGGCAAGGGGAGGAGTCAGTCGGAAGTGGATCGCTATCCATATCCGACGAGTCCAAGGAACCGTCCAACGAGGATACGTCGATACGGGCTTGGGGCGTTCTACATAATCATATTCGGCGTTAGGAGAAACAGTGCAACAACGGTATGCTATGAGTTACTCTGGTATCCGAATTCTTACGACTTCGCCAGGGGCTTGGCCCTGAGCAGCCACTCATCTTTGCCTTCAGCGGCGGTTGTGGAGCAGTCCGGAAGAAGAGTCCTTCCCTTCTTGGACCCTTCGGCCTCCCCGTATGGGGTGTCCTTCGTTTTCTTGTCTCCCTCGGCTGGAGGGGAGCATCTTCATCTTCCTCCTCGTTTTCATGGGAGGAGTGCGTCACGGAGTTTTCGGACAATGAGTCCGATACCACCTGGCGCCGGGAACTCTTTCGGGTTCCCTTGGACTTCTTCTTGGTCTTCTCCAACACCTTATAAGGAGCCGGAGTCAGCATCTCCGTCAGGAGAGCATCCGCGGTGTCTTCGGGCAGGGGGGCGGACAGTTAATCTGCTCCGATGCCTCCACCCAGTCCTGTCAAAGGCATGGGAGCTCAGACCCTGCACATGGTTAAGATATGGGAAATAAATATCCTACCAAATGTACGTAACTTACCGGATTCGCAGGGCGCTTCACGCTTAGCCTGCGGTCCTCGGTAAGAGAGGGAGGGACCTCTTCGCCCTTGAACAGTACCCTCCAGACGTCCTTATGCGTCGTGTCGAAGAGCTCGTGTAGAGTCTGGTGCTGGGCCGGGTCGAACTCCCATAAGTTGAAATCCCGTTGTTGACACGGGAGGATCCGGCGGAAGAGCATGACCTGGACTATGTTAACAAGCTTAAGTTTCTTGCTTATCATGTTCCGGATACACTTCTAGAGTCCGTCCAGCTCCACCGATGAACCCCAGGACAGGCACTTCTCCTTCCAGGAAGTGAGCCGCATGGGGATTCCGGATCAAAACTCGGGGGGGCCGCCACCCAGTTGGTGTCGCGCGGCTGGGTGACGTAGAACCACCCCGATTGCCACCCCTTTACGGTCTCCACGAAGGAGCCCTCGAGCCATGCAACGTTGGGAATTTTTCCCACCATGGCTCCGCTGCATTCCGCTTGTTGGCCGCCCACCACCTTCGGCTTGATATTGAAGGTCTTCAGCCACATGCCAAAGTTTGGCCAGATGCGGAGGAAAGCCTCGCACACGACGATGAACGCCGAGATGTTGAGGATGAAATTCGGGGCCAGATCATGAAAGTCCAACCTGTAGTAGAACATGAGGCCACGGACGAATGGATGGAGGGGAAACCCCAATCCGCGGACGAAATGGGGGAGGAAAACCACCCTTTCGTGAGGTTCCGGCGTAGGGACGATCTGTCTCACAGTTGGCAGCCGGTGCGCGATATCTGCGGCTAAGTATCCGGCTCCATGCAGCTTTTTGATGTGTCCCTCCGTGACTGAGGAGGCCATCCACTTGCCTCCCGCTCCGAACATGTTTGGAGAGAGTTGAGGAGAAGGATGTGGACTTGGGCGTTGGAGCTCGAGTGCGCAAGAATGGATGAGCAAGGAGGAAGAAGGCGTGGGTAGAAAAAGGTGAGACCTTATCCCTTTATAAGGGCGGATGAAACTATGCGCCCCCACTAGCCTGGTAAAACTCGCTTATCCCCCAAGCATTGTAATTGGTAGCGCGGTTGGGTTACCCACATCCGTATTGATGAGAATCCCGTAATAAGGAGAACACGATCTCTGCTTTGACAAGACGTGTCAAGAAACCACCTCGCGTTATGTGCGGGGCTGGTTAAAGAAAAACGGTTCGAGTAATTACCGGGCATTGGCGTGATGTTGTGCTGCCAAAACGTGTCAGCAGATTAGATTTGTGGAAATATTATTCTCTCTACGGTGGTATGTGGAACTTATTTTGCAGGGTCGGACACTATCCTTATATTCAAATTCTTCCATGGTGTATTCGGAGGAGGAACCCGCCTTGCAATGCCGAAGACAACACTACGCGCCAGACTCATCGTCATTGAAGCCTGGTTCAGGGGCTACTAAGGGAGTCCTGGATTAGGGTGTCCGGACGGCCGGACTATATCCTTTGGCCGGACTGTTGGACTATGAAGACACAAGATTGAAGACTTTGTCCCGTGTCCGGATGGGACTGTACTTGGCGTGGAAGGAAAGCTAGGCAATACGGATATGTATATCTCCTCCTTTGTAACCGACCTTGTGTAACCCTAGCCCCCTCCGGTGTCTATATAAACTGGAGGGTTTTAGTCTGTAGGACAACAGACAATCATACCATAGGCTGGCTTCTAGGGTTTAGCCTCTCCGATCTCGTCGTAGATCAACTCTTGTACTACTCATATTATCAAGAATAAATCAAGCAGGACGTATGGTTTTACCACCATCAAGAGGGCCCGAACCTGGGTAAAACATCGTGTCCCCTGCCTCCTGTTACCATCCGCCTTAGACGCACAGTTCAGGACCCTCTACTCGAGATCCGCCTGTTTTGACACCGACAACACCCCTGCAGGGTTGTAAATAATCTATTCGAATAGCCACGTCCACGTTAAAGGAATTTTGGGTTGCCTATACAGTTCATACACAAGTGAAAGTGGATACTCTAAAATGCACAAGATAAGCATGAGTGATATGGATCGCCTTCTCGTAGGGAGACGGGAGCGGATCCATAGTGGTGTATTGATATGGTGAATGTGTGGACTCGTGTGTGCCACCACAAAAGATTTACTTGCAGTCATAGTTCAGGATAGCCACTGAGTCCAAGCTGGCTTGCTGCAGTTAAACTCCACCACCCCCTTTGTTGTTACTGATGCATATGTAGCTAGTTCTGATGTAAGTCTTGCTAGGTACATTTGTACTCATGTTTGCTTAATTTATGTTTTTGTAGAGAGACTTCAGTCTCGCTAGTAGTTCCGCATGGACTTTGACGTTTAGCTTGTTACCTCAGCTACGATCTTGTGCCCTCGACAGGATCTTGTAGATAGTCAGGCTTCTCAGCCTTTTCATTTGTACTTGTCTGTACTCAGACAAGTTAAGCTTCCGCTTGTGCTTGTTGCTTGTATGACTTGAATGCTGGGTCATCAGACCCATGTTTGTAATATCTGGCTCTTCAGAGCCTAATGAATAAATACTTTGAGTTGTAGAGTTTTGTTGTGATGCCATGTTGTATTCACACATATCGAGCATATTGTGTGTATGATTTGAAATGTTTGGTATGTGTGGGATCCGACAACCTAGTTGTTTATCCTTGGTAGCCTCTCTTACCGGGAAATGTCTCCTAGTGCTTCCACTCAGCAATGGTAGCTTGCTACTTCTCCAGAACACCTAGGCTGGCCGGCATGTGTCCTTCTTCATTCCTATGTCTGTCCCTTCGGGGAAATGTCACGCAGTGTCTACCAGAGTCCTGTTAGCCCAGCTGCTACATCCCGGATTCACTCGCTGATGACCGACACGTTCGTTGCTGGGTCATGTATGCCTGTCCCTATACGTTAGTGCCACCTTGGGTTTACGACTAGTCATGTCGGCCCGAGTTCTCTGTCATATGGATGCTAGCGACACTATCATATACGTGAGCCAAAAGGCATAAATGGTCCCGGGCCAGGTAAGGTGGTACCCGTGGGAATACCGTGCATGAGGTGGCAAAGTGATATGATGTGTTACATGCTAGATCGGTGTGACTTAGGATCGGGGTCCTGACACTACATGGTAGCTAAAATAGCATCTCTTAGTTGTTGTGATTAATTGTTGCGTTTAGAGACAGAAATCAAGGCTTTCATTGGAGGAAGGACCGGTCAAGTTTCTCCTTTGCCTCCAATCTACTTGCACCTTGGTCCCGCTGCACCTTCTAACGTGACTTATTACACCTAGACAGAGGGATTAGTACGAGATACAGTGGCACACTGACTTAGGTCGAATACAAGTGCCCAAAATTGTGTGCATGTTATAATAAGGATTCACTTAAAATAGTATGTGAGCGAACAGAGGGATCAATTGGACAGTGTTCACAAGCAGTAGCGATATGTGTGAGGCAAGATACACTGCTGGCGCATTTAAGTTTTCCTATTAATTTGTTTGTTTCACCCTTTGACTGGTGGGATCCAATGTACTACATGGAGAGAGGTAAGGTGACTAAGGCTGCATTATTTCTGTACTACTAACACTGCTTTAAATTCGAAAAGACCTTACCACCAAAGCCACATGACACGATTATGATTTCAATCCCAATGACTCCCACACAAAAAAACACGTCATGCTTGTCACACGAATGCAGGAATGTATAAAAGGTTACTTTCCTCTCGCTAAACATAACATGAGAGTGGTGTAGCTGGTTAGCTTGTTTGCTCATCAAACTTGAGGTCTCGGGTTCGATAATCGCACTTGAGCATAATTTTGTTGTTTTCTAGGGTTTGCACTCTTCACACTCTCTCCACTATATATATACACGCTGAAGCCTCAATGCTTGTAGTTGCTCTCTTCACACTATCTCACCCTCTTCAGATCTAAACAAGACTTCATTGGCCTCTCTCTCTCCCCTCACTTCTGGTCAAAGAGCCGGCAGGATCCGTCCGCTGGGAAGGGAAGGAATCCACTGCCGGCGCAGCTGTTCTCTTTCACCTAGCGGCGGCGCGGGAGGGCCTCCGACCCCTTCTTCCTTGCCGCCGTACATAGTGTGGGCAGAACAGCCTCCGGTCGCGCACCGAACCACACCCCAAGAACCTTAAGGTATAATTTACTTATTCCACATGCATTGCTCTAGCTACATGTGGCCTTTTTCCGCTTCTGCACTCGAATCTTGGTGTTGGATCAAACAGGAAAGTAGTGGGGAAATTTGTATAGCATGCATCTAGGATGTGGTTCAAAGAGGAAATGAATGGGGGAAGTAGTGGGGAAAGTTCTATCGCATGAATCTAGGATGTCGTTCAAAAAGGAAAGGAAGGGGGGAAAGTAGTGGGGAAAGTTGTATAGCATGAATCTAGGATGCGGCTCAAAGAGGAAAGGAAGGGGGGAAAGTTGTATAGCATGAATCTAGGACGTGGTTCAAAGAGGAAAGGAAGGGGGAAGTACTAGTACAGATTGGCTATCCAGCACCTACGTTGGTCGAAAAGGGAAAAGAATGACAAACATAGTATGCACATCTGTAACAAACTGATCTTTTTGTTTTCGGGACAAGGTTGTAGAGTTTCAGCAGGACTAGATTTGATGCGCTCACATAGGGAAAGGTGTCTAAAGATAACAAAACTGGGACCAACATAAATATGCTCCTTGGTTGTTTGTTCTTTGTTGCAACAGACTGTGCATCACCCCTTCATACATCGGTAGATGCACATGGTGATGGTGAGTCCATTGTCCCGTGCAACTCTTTAGCTGTTGTTAATCTAAGGCCATGTTTGGTTAAAAAGTCCTAGGACTTTTTTAGTCCCAACTAAGAAGTCCCTAGTCTCTACCTGCTTAGTTCCAAGGACTATACATGGACTAGAGGTTATTAAATGACATGCTAAAAGACCATGTTACCCCTAGAAATGAACTAATAGAGATAAGGTGCGACGCGGGGCGGGGGCAACTGTTGGGAAAAGTCCCAAAAAGATTCTCCCTCGGGGTCTTCTTTCTTTAGTCCCAAATGCCCACTTTTAGTCCCTAAAAGTCCCTCCTGTTTGGTTTAGATGGGACTGAAAGGCACTTTTTTTAGTCCCTACACCAAGAAAACCTGTAAACAAACACCCTCTAATAATGTCGCTGGAAAATTGATGCAATGCCATAGTTAAAAGCAAATTACATGTTTAACGAATTTTATTGTTAATATAATCTCTCTGTTAATATGAATCAATGCCAACGTTTTAGAAATGCTACTATCTTGCTTTATTTCCCAATTAGATAAGTTAGATGCTTCTTTTTGCACCTCTGTGTAAACAAGGTTATCTACTTCACCTCGTTGCTATTGTGACCTTTTGTTGCACTGCTGCTACCTCTTGAGCACTGCGTTGGTTTTTCCCCGAAGAGGAAGGGATGATGCAGTAGAGTAGCGTAAGTATTTCCCTCAGTTTTTAAGAACCAAGGTATCAATCCAGTAGGACGCTACGCACGAGTCCCTCGTACCTGCACCAAACAAATAAGTCTTCCCAACCAACGCGATAAGGGGTTGTCAATCCCTACATGGCCACTTACGAGAGTGAGATCTGATAGATATGATAAGATAATATTTTTGGTACTTTTATGATAAAGATGCAAAGTAAAATAAAAGCAAAGTAGAAAAGCAAGGTAAATAACTAAGTATAGGAAGATTAATATGATGAAGATAGACCCGGGGGCCATAGGTTTCACTAGTGGCTTCTCTCCAGAGCATAAGTATTCTACGGTGGGAGAACGAATTACTGTTGAGCAATTGACAGAAATGAGCATAGTTATGAGAATATCTAGGCATGATCATGTATATATGCATCACGTCTGAGACAAGTAGACCGACTCCTGCCTGCATCTACTACTATTACTCCACTCATCGACCGCTATCCAGCATGCATCTAGAGTATTAAGTTAATGAAAACAGAGTAACGCCTTAAGCAAGATGACATGATGTAGAGGGATAAACTCATGCAATGTGATGAAAACACCATCTTGTTATCCTCGATGGCAACAATACAATACGTGCCTTACTGCCCCTACTGTCACTGGGAAAGGATACCACAAGATTGAACCCAAAGCTAAGCACTTCTCCCATTGCAAGAAAGATCAATCTAGTAGGCCAAACCAAACTGATAATTCGAAGAGACTTGCAAAGATAACCAATCATACATAAAAGAATTCAGAGAAGATTCAAATATTGTTCATAGATAGAATTGATCATAAACCCACAATTCATCGATCTCAACAAACACCCCGCAAAAAGAAGATTACATCGAATAGATCTCCACAAGAGAGGGGCAGAACATTGTATTGAGATCCAAAAAGAGAGAAAAAGCCATCTAGCTAATAACTATAGACCCGTAGGTTTGAGGTGAACTACTCAGACTTCATCGGAGGGGCTATGGTGATGATGTAGAAGCACTCAATGATCGATGCCCCCTCCGGCGGAGCTTCGGAGCAGGCCCGAAGATGGGATCTCGTGGATACAGAAAGTTGCGGCGGTGGAATTAGGGTTTTGGCTCCGTATCTGATCGTTTGGGGGTACGTAGGTATATATAGGAGGAAGGAGTACGTCGGTGGAGCAACAGGGGGCCCATGAGGGTGGAGGGTGCGCCTGGGGGGTAGGCGCGCCCCCTACCTCGTTGCCTCCTCTTTTGTTTCTTTACATAGGGTCCAAGTCCTCTGGATCATGTTCGGTGAGAAAATCACGTTCCCGAAGGTTTCATTCCGTTTGGACTCCGTTTGATATTCTTTTTCTTCGAAACCCTAAAATAGGCAAAAAACAGCAATTCTGGGATGGGCCTCCGGTTAATAGGTTAGTCCCAAAAATAATATAAAAGTTGATAATAAAGCCCAATAATGTCCAAAACAGTAGATAATATAGCATGGAGCAATCAAAAATTATAGATACGTTGGAGACGTATCAAGCATCCCCAAGCTTTCCTACTCGTCCTCGAGTAGGTAAATGATAAAAACAGAATTTTTGATGCAGAGTGCTACTTGGCATAATTTTAATGTAATTCTTCTTAATTGTGGTATGAATATTCAGATCTGAAAGATTCAAGATAAAAGTTTAATATTGAAATAAAAATAATAATACTTCAAGCATACTAATAAAGCAATCATGTCTTCTCAAAATAAAATGGCCAAAGAAAGTTATCCCTACAAAATCATATAGTCTGGCTATGCTCTATCTTCACCACACAAAGTATTTAAATCATGCACAACCCCGATGACAAGCTAAGCAATTGTTTCATACTTTTGACATTCTCAAAACTTTTTCAATCTTCACGCAATAGATGAGCATGAGCCATGGATATAGCACTATAGGTGGAATAGAATGGTGCTTGTGGAGAAGACAAAAAGGGAGAAGATAGTCTCACATCAACTAGGAGAATCAACGGGCTATGGAGATGCCCATCAATAGATATCAATGTGAGTGAGTAGGGATTGCCATGCAACGGATGCACTAGAGCTATAAGTATATGAAAGATCAACAAAAGAAACTAAGTGGGTGTGCATCCAACTCGCTTGCTCACGAAGACCTAGGGCAATTTGAGGAAGCCCAACATTGGAATATACAAGCCAAATTTTATAATGAATTCCCACTAGTATGTGAAAGTGACGAAATGAGAGACTCTCTACTATGAAGATCATGGTGCTACTTTGAAGCACAAGTGTGGTAAAAGGATAGTAGCATTGCCCCTTCTCTCTTTTTCTCTCATTTTTGTATTCGGGCCTTTTCTCTTTTTTTCGTCCGGAGTCTCATCCTGACTTGTGGGGGAATCATAGTCTCCATCATCCTTTCCTCACTTGGGACAATGCTCTAATAATGATGATCATCACACTTTTATTTTCTTACAACTCAACAATTACAACTCGATACATAGAACAAAATATGACTCTATATGAATGCCTCCGGCGGTATACCGGGATATGCAATGACTCATGAGTGACATGTATGAACGAATTATGAACGGCGGCTTTGCCACAAATACGATGTCAACTACATGATCATGCTAAGCAATATGACAATGATGGAGTATGTCATAATAAATGGAACGGTGGAAATTTGCATGGCAATATATCTCAGAATGGCTATGGAAATGCCATAATAGGTAGGTATGGTGGTTGTTCTGAGGAAGGTATATGGTGGGTGTATGATACCAGCGAAAGGTGCGCGGTATTAGAGAGGCTAGCAATGGTGGAAGGGTGAGAGTGCGTGTAATCCATGGACTCAACATTAGTCATAAAGAACTCATATACTTATTGCAAAGATCTCCAAGTTGTCAAAGCAAAGTATTACGCGCATGCTCCTAGGGGGGTAGATTGGTAGGAAAAGACCATCACTCGTCCCCAACCGCCACTCATAAGGAAGGCAATCAATAAATAAATCATGCTCCGACTTCATCACATAACGGTTCACCATACGGTCATGCTACGGGAATCACAAACTTTAACACAAGTATTTCTCAAATTCACAACTACTCAACTAGCATAACTTTAATATCACCATCCTCATATCTCAAAACAATTATCAAGCATCAAACTTCTCATAGTATTCAACACACTCATAAGAAAGTTTTATTATTATTCTTGAATACCAAGCATATTAGGATTATTTAAGCAAATTACCATGCTATTTAAGACTCTCAAAATAATCTAAGTGCAGCATGAGAGATCAATAGTTTCTACAAAACAAATCCACCACCGTGCTCTAAAAGATATAAGTGAAGTACTATAGCAAAACTATATAACTGAAATGATATAAGCGAAGCACATAGAGTACTCTAACAAATTCCAAATCATGTATGGCTCTCTCAAAAGATGTGTACAGCAAGTATGATTGTGGTAAACTAACAAATAAAGACTAAAATAATACAAGACACTCCAAGCAAAACACATATCATGTGGTGAATAAAAATATAGCTCCAAGTAAAGTTACCGATAGAAGTAGACGAAAAGAGGGGATGCCTTCCAGGGAATCCCCAAGCTTTGGCTTTTAGGTTTCCTTAGATTATCTTGGGGGTTCCATGGGAATCCCCAAGCTTTGGCTCTTGCCACTCCTTGTTCCATAATCCATCAAATCTTTACCCAAAACTTGAAAACATCACAACACAAAACTTAAAGTAGAAAATCTCGTGAGCTCCATTAGCGAAAGAAAACAAAAGACCAATTCAAGGTAATGTAATGAACTCATTATTTAGTTATATTGGTGTTAAACCTACTGTATCTCAACTTCTCTATGGTTTATAAACTATTTTACTAGCCATAGATTCATCAAAATAAGCAGACAACACACGAAAAACAGAATTTGTCAAAAACAGAACAGTCTGTAGTAATCTGTAGCTAGCGCAAAATCTGGAACCCCAAAAATTCTAAAATAAATTGATGGACGTGAGTAATTTATCTATTAATCATCTGCAAAAAATAATTAACTAAATAGCACTTTCCAAATAAAAATGGCATTAGTTCTCGTAAGCGCTAAAGTTTCTGTTTTTTACAGCAAGATATCAAGACTTTCCCCAAGTCTTCCCAATGGTTCTACTTGGCACAAACACTAATTAAACACAACAAACACAACCTAAACAGAGGCTAGATAAGTTATTTATTACTAAATAGGAGCAAAAAGCAAGGAATAAAAATAAAATTGGGTTGCCTCCCAACAAGCGCTATCGTTTAACGCCCCTAGCTAGGCATAAAAGGCAAGGATAGATCTAGGTATCGCCATAATAGTAAGATAGATCATTAAAACTCATTTCATATTCTCAGCAGCAAGTTTTCTTTGAGGCAAGAAAAAGTAATCATAAGGGATAAATTTAATGGGGCAAAAATCCGCAAGATAAACCTTGGGAGGTATAGGTTCCTCCTTTGGTCCTTCGTATTGCACAACCAATTCATCATTATAAGCATTCTTTTGACAAAACTTTGTGAGCCTATATTCAAGAGAATATCCTAGTTCATTATTTCGACTGCCCAAATCATCATTAAGCTCAGAAGTTCTATCAACTAAGACATTGGTAGGAACCCTTTTTCTAAGATTTTCATTGAAAGAAACATAGTCTAGTGATTGAAAACGCATTATTGCTTCTTGATCAAAGAGGATAGCCTCTATGGGAGGACGGCAAGCGTCTACCCTATAATGCGCAAAGATTTCTTTGGCTTCTTTTATTATGAATCTAAACTCATGAGCCAAAAAGATAGTAGCGGCACGCTTAACAGAAGAATGCTCAATATTAGAAAATTCTAGGAAAATCCTTTGAATGCAAGGATGCAAGTCAATGAATTGTCTTTCAAGTTCAACTACAAGCATGGCAATAGCGTCCGCAAGTATTCTAGTTCTATGAAGGATAGAACTACCCATAGAAGGTAAAGCACCGGCACAAGTAAAGAAATCTTGAATAACTCCTTTTCCAATAACATTACCACTACCAACACGCAATTTTTTTGTATGTAAGATGGGGGGTTCTTTAACAGGAGCATCAAGATTTTTCATGACATTATTATTGTCCATATCGACAATAATTTCCCCTATTTCAGACATAACGGCAGAAAGTGCAAAGGGCAAAAAGAGGCAAACGGGAAAAGAGAGGGAGGATAGAGAGAGAGGGCGAATAAAACGGCAGGGGTGAAGTGGGGGAGAGGAAAACGAGAGGCAAATGGCAAATAATGTAATGCGGGAGATAGGGATTGTGATGGGTACTTGGTATATTGACTTTTGAGTAGACTCCCTGGCAACGGCGCCAGAAATCCTTCTTGCTACCTCTTGAGCACTACGTTGGTTTTTCCCCGAAGAGGAAGGGATGATGCAGCAGAGTAGCGTAAGTATTTCCCTCAGTTTTTGAGAACCAAGGTATCAATCGAGTAGGAGGCTACGTGTGAGTCCCTCATACCTGCACAAAACAAATAAATCCTCGCAACCAACGCGATAAGGGGTTGTTGTAACGCCCCGAGACCGATGTGCCAGGTGTCCTCCAGTTATTCGTTGTTGTTGCCTTGTCATTGCTTGCGTGTCATGCATTCCATATCATGTCATCATGTGCATTTCATTTGCATACATGTTCGTCTCATGCATCCGAGCATTTTCCCCGTTGTCCGTTTTGCAATCCGTCGCTCCTATGTCACCCGGTTTCCCTTTCTACCTCTTTTCGTGTGCGGGCGTTAAACGTTTTCGGATTGGACCGAGACTTGTCATGTGGCCTTGTTTTACTACCGGTAGACCACCTGTCAAGTTTCGTGTCATTTGGACTTCGTTTGATACTCCAACGGTTAACCGAGGGACCGAAAAGGCGTCGTGTGTGTTGCAGCCCAACACCCCTCCAAAGTGGCCCAAAACCCTCCTAAACCTCCTCCATCCTCTAGAGCGTTCGATCACGACCGTGTGGCTGAAAACCGCACCTCATTTGGAGCCTCCTAGCTCCGTCTACCTATAAATATGTGATCTCCTCCCAAAATTCGCGGTCTAACCCTAGCCTCCCTCTTCCTCGCGCCACCGGACGCGTCTTCGTCGCCGCCGGACATGTCCGGTCCTCAGCGTCGCCGCCCGCAGCCAATCTGGCCTCGCCACATGGCACTCCTCCGCGGCCCGCCACCGCAGCCCGCCAGGACCATCGCGGGCCCGCGGGGCCCAACTGCCGCCGCCCCGCGCCTGTCATCCCCGCCGCCATGCCTGAGGCGCCGCCTCTGCGCCTCCGCGCCGCGCCGCCATGCGCCCCATCGGCGATCGGCTCACCACCTCATCATCGAGAAAGCGCCAACCCTGCCGCCGCCTCCTCTCACCGGCCGGCGCCTTCGCCGCCTAGAACGCCGAGCCCGCCGCCGTCGATCTCCGTCGCCCGCGCCGCCGTCCAGCGCCAGCGCCGCCACCAGCTCCGGCCGACGACCTTGGCCGCCTCCTCCTCTCCTCGACCTCGGTGCAACTCCGGCCGGCGAACCTCGGGAAGCCCGCCGCTATAGTGCCCGCGAGATCCAGATCTGGATCTGAAAATATCTCGGGGTTGACTTTTTCTCTCCTAACCCTAACATTTTGCATACTTTGACATGCCATAACTCTACATCCGTAGCTCTGATTCGTGCGTGTAGCATATCAAAATGTTCGTCTCGATGAGTACATCATTTCATCTCATTGCATCATTTTCCTTTGAGCTCATCTTGATGCCCGAAATGCTGTTGGAAGAGGGCTATGTGAGGAATATGTCAGATCTATTTCAGCAAATGGCACTTTGTCATTTTTGCAATGATTAATGTGTGCATGATATAATCCCGAGCTCTAAATGTGTTTTGTTTAATGCCATGCCATCTTTACAGAGGTGCTTGCCATGTATTTTTTGTGATCTTTGTGCTGACTAGCACAAGCATGCAAAGTAGCGTAATCGTTGATGCTGTTTTCAGGGACTTAGAATTTCACTAAGTCCTTGTCCTGTTTTTGTTTTTATGCCATATGTTCATGTTGTTTCCTAGTGATACGTGCCTCTTTTGAGGATGATCAGTAAGGATGTTTTCTTAATATTGTGGTGCTCTATCCATCCGTGTCTTTGTTTGCATTTATGGAGCACCCTAGCTTGAGTCAATCGAGCTCTACTTTTGCTATAAAATGTTCCTGGCAGATTGTTAACTTGTTTAGTGATTTTGTCGAGGTTGTTGCTATTGATCCGTGCATGCTATGTTGTTGTTATTTCCATGTATAGCTTCTATGCCATGTCTTCTTGACGGGTATATGCTTAGTTTGTCAATCCATGCTATGTAGTGAGTGCATCGAGCTCGTAAACATGCCTACTTGTTAATCTGTTTGCATGCTCCAGTTTTTCACTAAGTCTGAATCTGTTTATGTTTTTGCTATGTTCACATGCTTGCAATTGTATTCTCTGATCCCTTTTGGCTCATGGTCACTAAGGGACTTTTGTTATATGCTTAGAGTAGCTTCATGCCATGCCTTGCTTTGCCATGATATGTTCCTGTAGCTTGTAGTTTTCATGCTCTAAACATTTCTTCCTGATGATAAATTCCTGATATCCTGTTTATTTCACTAACTCTGAAACCTGTAATCATTTGCACTTTTGCCATGCTTGTTTGAACCTGTTAATGAGTGAATTAGCCATAGCTTAGTGTTCATCTTTTGTAAAGATTCTTGAGTGGATCCCTGCCATGTATTTTGTTGTCATGTTGGAGTGTTGTAGCATGTTGTTCTTGATGCATTTAGATGGCTACTTGCTGTTTATCGTAGACCGGTGCCATATTTGTTTTGCTTGCCATTTCCAAACCGTGCATCCGATTCCGGTGATCTTTATATCGATTTCAACCGAAATCACCTCACCTTTCCAGTGGCACTCTTGGATTTCCAAGTTGAGGGCAGGTTCAATCTTTCCTTTCGAAATCATGCATATGCATCACATACCGCATCCCGCATATCATGCCATGTTCATGTGTTGGTTATTTACTATGTTGTGTGCTTCTTTCCGGTGTTGCTTCTTCGGGTTGGTTCCAATAATGTCGCGTTTGTGAGGACCCATTCGTCTACGTCCGTTTGCCTTCTTCATGGACTCGTTCTTCTTCCTTGCGGGATTTCAGGCAAGAGGACCATACCCTCGAAATCACTTCTATCTTTGCTTGCTAGCTGCTCGCTCTTTTGCTATGCCTATGCCGTGATACCTACCACTTGCTTATCATGCCTCCCATATTGTTAAGCCAAGCCTCTAACCACCTTGTCCTAGCAAACCATTGTTTGGCTATGTTACCGCTTTGCTTAGCCCCTCTTATAGCGTTGTTAGTTGCAGGTGAAGATTGGAGTTTGTTCCTTGTTGGAACATGGATATTTTGTTGGGATATCACAATATCTCTTATTTAATTAATGCATCTATATACATGGTAAAGGGTGGAAGTCTCGCCCTTATGCATGGTGTTTTGTTCCACTCTTGCCGCCCTAGTTTCCGACATATCGGTGTTATGTTCCCGGATTTTGCGTTCCTTACGCGGTTGGGTTATAATGGGAACCCCTTGACAGTTTACCTTGAATAAAACTCCTCCAGCAATGCCCAACATTGGTTTTACCATTCGCCACCTAGCCTTTTCTTTCCCTTGGGTTCTGCAGACTCAAGGGTCATCATTATTTAAACCCCCCCCCCCCCGGGCCAGTGCTCCTCTGAGTGTTGGTCCAAACTAGAGCCCCATGCAGCGCCACCTCAGGGAAACTCGAGGGCTGGTTTTAGTTGTACGGATTGCTCATCTGAGTGTGCCCTGAGAACTAGATAAGTGCAGCTCCTATTGGGATTTGTCGGCTCATTCGGGCGGTGTTGCTGGACTTGTTTTACCATTGTCGAGATGTCTTGTAACCTGGATGCCGAGTCTGATCGGAATGTATTGGGAGAAGGAATATCCTTCTTTGACCGTGAGAGCTTGTGATGGTCTAAGTTGGGACACCCCTGCAGGGATTTGAACTTTCGAAACTCGTGCCCGCGGTTATGGGCAGATGGGAATTTGTTAAAGTTCGGTTGTAGAAAACCTGAAGTTTATCTTAATTAAAATACATCAACCGCGTGTGTAACCATGATGGTCTATTCTCGGCGGAGTCCGGGAAGTGAACACGGTGTTGGAGTTATGCTTGACGTAGGTTGTTATACGATCACTTCTTGATCATAGTTGTTCGACCGTGCTTTTGCCTTCTCTTCTCGCTCTCATTGGCGTATGTTAGCCACCATATATGCTAGTCGCTTGCTGGAGCTCCACCTCATACCTTTACCTTACCCATAAGCTTAAATAGTCTTGATTGCGCGGGTGTGAGATTGCTGAGTCCCCATGACTCACAGATACTTCCAAAACCAGTTTGCAGGTGCCGATGTTACCGAGCAGGTGACGCAACCAAGCTCAGGAGGAGCTCGATGAATATCTTGTCCTTTGTGTTGTTTCGTTCCAGTTGATCAGTAGTGGAGCCTAGTTGGGACGATCGGGGATCTGTGTAGCATTTGGGGTAGTCTTATTTTATTTTGAGTTCCGTAGTTGGACCTTGATTGTATCTGGTTGATGTAATGCTTTATTCATGTATTTGTGTGAAGTGGAGATTGTAAGCCAACTATGTATCTTTTCCCTTATTGTATTACATGGGTTGTTTGCGAAAATTACCTCACTTGCGATGTTGCTTTCAATGCGGTTATGCCTCTAAGTCGTGCTTCGACACGTGGGAGATATAGCCGCATCAAGGTCGTTACAGTTGTCAATCCCTACACGGCCACTTACGAGAGTGAGATCTGATAGATATGATAAGATAATATTTTTCGTATTTTTATGATAAAGATGCAAAGTAAAATTTAAGCAAAGTAAAAACCAAGGTAAATAACTAAGTATTGGAAGATTAATATGATGAAGATAGACCCGGGGGCCATAGGTTTCACTAGTAGCTTCTCTCAAGAGCATAAGTATTCTACGGTGGGTGAACGAATTACTGTTGATCAATTGACAGAATAGAACATAGTTATGAGAATATCTAGGCATGATCATGTATATAGGCATCACGTCCGAGACAACTAGACCGACTCCTGCCTGCATCTACTACTATTACTCCACTCATCGACCGCTACCCAGCATGCATCTAGAGTATTAAGTTAATGAAAACAGAGTAATGCCTTAAGCAAGATGACATGATGTAGAGGGATAAACTCATGCAATATGATGAAAAACCCATCTTTTTATCCTCGATGGCAACAATACAATACGTGCCTTGCTGCCCCTACTATCACTGGGAAAGGTCACCGCAAGATTGAACCCAAAGCTAAGCACTTCTCCCATTGCAAGAAAGATCAATCTAGTAGGCCAAACCAAACTGATAATTCGAAGAGACTTGCAAAGATAACCAATCATACATAAAAGAATCCAGAGAAGATTCAAATATTGTTCATAGATAGACTTGATCATAAACCCACAATTCATCGGTCTCAACAAACACACTGCAAAAAGAAGATTACATCGAATAGATCTCCACAAGAGAGGGGGAGAACATTGTATTGAGATCCATCAAGAGAGAAGAAGCCATCTAGCTAATAACTATGGACCCGTAGGTCTGTGGTGAACTACTCACACTTCATCGGAGGGGCTATGGTGATGATGTAGAAGCCCTCCGTGATCGATGCCCCCTCCAGCGGAGCCCCAAAATAGGCCCTAAGATGGGATCTCGTGGATACAGAAAGTTGCAGCGGTGGAATTAGGGTTTTGGCTCCGTATCTGATCGTTTGGGGGTATGTAGGTATATATAGGAGGAAGGAGTGCGTCGGTGGAGCAACATGGGCCCCACGAGGGTGGAGGGTGCGCCTGGGGGGTAGGCGCGCCCCCCTACCTTGTGCCTTGATCATAAACCCACAATTCATCGGTCTCAACAAACACACTGCGAAAGAAGATTACATAGAATAGATCTCCTCAAGAGAGGGGGAGAACTTTGTATTGAGATCCAAAAAGAGAGAAGAAGCCATCTAGCTAATAACTATGGACCTGTAGGTCTGAAGTAAACTACTCACACTTCATTGGAGGGGCTATGGTGTTAATGTAGAAGCCCTCCGTGATCGATGCCCCCTCCGGTGGTGAAGGAAATATCCCTAGAGGCAATAATAAAGTTATTATTTATTTCCTCATATCATGATAAATGTTTATTATTCGTGTTAGAATTGTACTAACCGGAAACATAATACATGTGTGAATACATAGACAAACAGTATGTCACTAGTATGCCTCTACTTGACTAGCTCATTGATCAAAGATGGTTAAGTTTCCTAGCCATTGACATTGGTTGTCATTTGATTAACGGGATCACATCATTAGGAGAATGATGTGATTGACTTGACCCATTCCGTTATCTTAGCACCCGATCGTTTAGTATGTTTCTATTGCTTTCTTCATGACATATACATGTTCCTATGCCTATGAGATTATGCAACTCCCGTTTACCGGAGGAACACTTTGTGTGCTACCAAACATCACAACATAACTGGGTGATTATAAAGGTGCTCTACAGGTGTCTCTGAAGGTACTTGTTGGGTTGGCGTATTTCGAGATTAGGATTTGTCACTCCAATTGTCGGAGAGGTATCTCTGGGCCCTCTCAGTAATGCACATCACTTAAGCCTTGCAAGCATTGCAACTAATGAGTTAGTTGCGGGATGATGTATTACAGAACGAGTAAAGAGACTTGCCGGTAACGAGATTGAACTAGGTATTGAGATACCGACAATCAAATCTCGGGCAAGTAACATACCCATGACAAAGGGAACAACGTATGTTGTTATGCGGTCTGACAGATAAAGATGTTCGTAGAATATGTGGGAGCCAATATGAGCATCCAGGTTCCGCTATTGGTTATTGACCGGAGATGTGTCTCGGTCATGTATACATAGTTCTCAAACCCGTAGGGTCCGCACGCTTAACGTTTCGATGACAGTTATATTATGAGTTTATATGTTTTGATATACCGAAGGTTGTTCGGAGTGCCGGATGTGATCACGGACATGACGAGGAGTCTCGAAATGGTCGAGACATGAAGATTGATATATTGGAAGCCTATGTTTGGATATCGGAAGTGTTTCGGGTGAAATCGGGATTTTACCGGAGTACCGGGAGGTTACCGGAACCCCCCGGGAAGTTCATGGGCCATAGTGGGCCTTAGTGGAAGAGAGGAGAGGCGGCCAGGGTAAGGGCCGCATGCCCCTCCCCCTAGTCCGAATATGACAAGGAGAGGGGGTGGCGCCCCCTTTCCTTCTTCTCCTCCACCTCTTTCCCCCCAAGTCCTAATCCAACTAGGAAAAGGGAGGGAGTCCTACTCCCGGTGGGAGTAGGACTCCTCCTGGCGCGCCCCCTCTCCTGGCCGGCCGCACCCCCTTGCTCCTTTATATACAGGGGCAGGGGGGCACCATAGAGACACAACAATTGATCGTTTGATCTTTTAGCCGTGTGCGGTGCCCCCCTCCACCATAGTCCACCTCGATAATACTGTAGCGGTGCTTAGGCGAAGCCCTGCGTCGGTAGAACATCATCATCGTCACCCCGCTGTCGTGCTGACGAAACTCTCCCTCAACACTCGGATGGATCGGATTTCGAGGGACGTCATCGGGCTGAACGTGTGCTGAACTCAGAGGTGTCGTGCGTTCGGTACTTGATCGGTCGGATCGTGAAGACGTACGACTACATCAACCACGTTGTGCTAACGCTTCCGCTTTCGGTCTATGAGGGTACGTGGACAACACTCTCCCCTCTCGTTGCTATGCATCACCATGATCTTGCGTCTGCGTAGGAAAATTTTGAAATTACTACGTTCCCCAACAGTGGCATCCAAGCCAGGTTTTATGCATAGATGTCATATGCACGAGTAGAACACAAGTGAGTTGTGGGCAATATAAGTCATATTGCTTACCAGCATGTCATACTTTGGTTCGGCGGTATTGTTGTATGAAGCGGCCCGGACAGACATTACGCGTACACTTACGCGAGACTAGTTCTACCGACGTGCTTTGCACACAGGTGGCTGGCGGGTGTCAGTTTCTCCAACTTTAGTTGAACCGAGTGTGGCTACGCCCGGTCCTTGCGAAGGTTAAAAAAGCACCAACTTGACAAACTATCATTGTGGTTTGATGCGTAGGTAAGAACGGTTCTTGCTAAGCCCGTAGCAGCCACGTAAAATTTGCAACAACAAAGTAGAGGACATCTAACTTGTTTTTGCAGGGCATGTTGTGATGTGATGTGGTCAAGACATGATGCTAAATTTTATTGTATGAGATGATCATGTTTTGTAACCGAGTTATGGGCAACTGGCAGGAGCCATATGGTTGTCGCTTTATTGTATGCAATGCAATCGCCCTGTAATGCTTTACTTTATCACTAAGCGGTAGCGATAGTCGTAGAAGCATAATATTGGCGCGACGACAACGATGCTACGATGGAGATCAAGGTGTCGCGCCGGTGATAATGGTGATCATGACGGTGCTTCAGAGATGGAGATCACAAGCACAAGATGATGATGGCCATATCGTATCACTTATATTGATTGCATGTGATGTTTATCTTTTATGCATCTTATCTTGCTTTGATTGATGGTAGCATTATAAGATTGACCGTTGCGAAAGTTCTTCGTGCTGAGACACCACGTGATGATCGGGTGTGATAGGCTCTACGTTCAAATAGAACGGGTGAAAAACAGTTGCACACACAGAATACTCAGGTTAAACTTGACGAGCCTAGCATATAACAGATATGGCCTCGCAACACGGAGACCGAAAGGTCGAGCATGAATCATATAGTAGATATAATCAACATAGTGATGTTCACCATTGAAA
This sequence comes from Triticum urartu, assembly GCF_056163025.1. Classification (NCBI taxonomy): domain Eukaryota; kingdom Viridiplantae; phylum Streptophyta; class Magnoliopsida; order Poales; family Poaceae; genus Triticum; species Triticum urartu. Next base: position 408,834,709 of record NC_141879.1, on the reverse strand, counting down.
CTACTCCATCTCACGTCATGATCGGACATGGTTTAGTTGATATGGATCACGTGATCACTTAGAGGATTAGAGGGATGTCTATCTAAGTGGGAGTTCTTAAGTAATATGATTAATTGAACTTCAATTTATCATGAACTTAGTACCTGATAGTATCTTGCTTGTCTATGTTGATTGTAGATAGATGGCTCGTTCTGTTGTTCCATTAAATTTTAATGTGTTCCTTGAGAAAGCAAAGTTGAAAGATGACGGTAGCAATTACACGGACTGGGTCCGTAACTTGAGGATTATCCACATTGGTGCACAGAAGAGTTACGTCATGGAAGCACCGCTAGGTGTACCACCTGCACCAGCAACTACAGACATTGTGAATGCCTGGCAGTCACGTGTTGATGACTACTCGATAGTTCAGTGTGCCATGCTTTACGGCTTAGAACCAGGACTTCAACGACGTTTTGAACGTCATGGAGCATATGAGATGTTCCAAGAGTTAAAGTTAATATTTCAAGCAAATGCCCGGATTGAGAGATATGATGTCTCCAATAAGTTCTACAGCTGCAAGATGGAGGAGAATAGTTCTGTCAGTGAGCATATACTCAAGATGTATGGGTACTGCAATCACTTGATTCAATTGGGAGTTAATCTTCCGGATGATAGCGTCATTGATAGAATTCTCCAATCACTGCCACCAAGCTACAAGAGCTTCGTGATGAACTATAATATGAAAGGGATGGATAAGAGGATTCCCGAGCTCTTCGCAATGCTAAAGGCTGCGGAGGTAGAAATCAAGAAGGAGCATCAAGTGTTGATGGTCAATAAGACCACCAGTTTCAAGAAAAAAGGGCAAAGGGAAGAAGAAGGGGAACTTCAAGAAGAACATCAAGCAAGTTGCTGCTCAGGAGAAGAAACCCAAGTCTAGACCTAAGCCTGAGATTGAGTGCTTCTACTGCAAGCAGACTGGTCACTGGAAGTGGAACTGCCCCAAGTATTTGGCGGATAAGAAGGATGGCAAGGTGAAAAAAGGTATATGTGATATACATGTTATTGATGTGTACCTTACTAATGCTCGTAGTAGCACCTGGGTATTTGATACTGGTTCTGTTGCTAATATTTGCAACTCGAAACAGGGGCTACGGATTAAGCGAAGATTGGCTAAGGACGAGGTGACGATGCATGTGGGAAATGGTTCCAAAGTCGATGTGATCGTAGTCGGCACTCTACCTCTACATCTACCTTCAGGATTAGTATTAGACCTAAATAATTGTTATTTGGTGCCAGCATTGAGAATAATGGTTATTCTATTTATATGGATCTTGTTTGATGCGAGATGGTTATTCATTTAAATCAGAGAATAATGGTTGTTCTATTTATATGAGTAATATCTTTTACGGTCATGCACCCTTGAAGAGTGGTCAATTTTTGTTGAATCTCGATAGTGGTGATACACATATTCATAATATAGAAGCCAAAAGATGCAGAGTTGATAATGATAGTGCAACTTATTTATGGCACTGCCGTTTAGGTCATATCGGTGTCAAGCGCATGAAGAAACTCCATACTGATGGACTTTTGGAACCACTTGATTATGAATCACTTGGTACTTGCGAACCGTGCCTCATGGGCAAGATGACTAAAACGCCGTTCTCTGGTACTATGGAGAGAGCAACAGATTTGTTGGAGATCATACATACAGGTGTATGTGGTCCGATGAATGTTGAGGCTCGTGGAGGATATCGTTATTTTCTCACCTTCACAGATGATTTAAGCAGATATGGGTATATCTACTTAATGAAACATAAGTCTGAAACGTTTGAAAAGTTCAAAGAATTTCAGAGTGAAGTTGAAAATCATCGTAACAAGAAAATAAAGTTTCTAAGATCTGATCGTGGAGGAGAATATTTGAGTTATGAGTTTGGTCTTCATTTGAAACAATGCGGAATAGTTTCGCAACTCACGCCACCCAGAACACCATAGGGTAATGGTGTGTTCGAACGTCGTAATCGTACTTTACTAGATATGGTACAATCTATGATGTCTCTTACTGATTTACCGCTATCGTTTTGGGGTTATGCTTTAGAGACGGCCGCATTCACGTTAAATAGGGCACCATCGAAATCCGTTAAGACGACGCCTTATGAACTGTGGTTTGGCAAGAAACCAAAGTTGTCATTTCTGAAAGTTTGGGGCTGCGATGCTTATGTGAAAAAGCTTCAACCTGATAAGCTCGAACCCAAATCGGAGAAATGTGTCTTCATAGGATACCCAAAGGAGACTGTTGGGTACACCTTCTATCACAGATCCGAGGGCAAAACTTTTGTTGCTAAATTCGGAGTTTTTCTAGAGAAGGAGTTTCTCTCGAAAGAAGTGAGTGGCAGGAAAGTAGAACTTGATGAGGTAACTGTACCTGCTCCCTTATTGGAAAGTAGTTCATCGCAGAAACCGGTTTCTGCGACACCTACACCAATTAGTGAAGAAGTTAATGATGATGATCATGAAACTTCAGATCAAGTTGTTGCTGAACCTCATAGGTCAACCAGAGTAAGATCCGCACCAGAGTGGTACAGTAATCCTGTTCTGGAAGTTATGTTACTAGACCATGACGAACCTACGAATTATGAAGAAGCGATGGTGAGCCCAGATTCCGCAAAATGGCTTGAGGCCATGAAATCTGAGATGGGATCCATGTATGAGAACAAAGTGTGGACTTCGGTTGAATTGCTCGATGATCGGCAAGCGATTGAGAACAAATGGATCTTCAAGAAGAAGACTGACGCTGACGGTAATGTTACTGTCTATAAAGCTCGACTTGTTGCGAAAGGTTTTCGACAAGTTCAAGGGATTGACTACGATGAGACCTTCTCACCCGTAGCGATGCTTAAGTCTGTCCAAATCATGTTAGCAATTGCCGTATTTTATGATTATGAAATTTGGCAAATGGATGTCAAAACTGCATTCCTAAATGGATTTCTGGAAGAAGAGTTGTATATGATGCAACCGGAAGGTTTTGTTGATCCAAAGGGAGCTAACAAAGTATGCAAGCTCCAGCGGTCCATTTATGGACTGGTGCAAGCCTCTCGGAGTTGGAATAAACGCTTTTATAGTGTGATCAAATCTTTCGGTTTTGTACAGACTTTTGGAAAAGCCTGTATTTACAAGAAAGTGAGTGGGAGCTCTGTAGCATTTCTGATATTATATGTGGATGACATATTGTTGATTGGAAATGATATAGAATTTCTGGATAGCATAAAGGGATACTTGAATAAGAGTTTTTCTATGAAAGACCTCAGTGAAGCTGCTTATATATTGGGCATCAAGATCTATAGAGATAGATCAAGACGTTTAATTGGACTTTCACAAAGCACATACCTTGACAAAGTTTTGAAGAAGTTCAAAATGGATCAAGCAAAGAAAGGGTTCTTGCCTGTGTTACAAGGTGTGAAGTTGAGTAAGACTCAATGCCCGAACACTTCAGAAGATAGAGAGAAAATGAAAGATGCTCCCTATGCTTCAGCCATAGGCTCTATCATGTATGCAATGCTGCGTACCAGATCTGATGTGTGCCGTGTTATAAGTCTAGCAGGGAGGTACCAAAATAATCCAGGAGTGGATCACTGGACAGCGGTCAAGACCATCCTGAAATACCCGAAAAGGACTAAGGATATTGTTTCTTGTTTATGGAGGTGACAAAGAGCTCATCGTAAATGGTTACATTGATGCAAGCATTGACACTGATCCGGACGATTCTAAATCGCAAACCGGATACGTGTTTACATTGAACGGTGGAGCTGTCAGTTGGTGCAGTTCTAAACAAAGCGTCATGGCGGGATCTACGTGTGAAGCGGAGTACATAGCTGCTTCGGAAGCAGCAAATGAAGGAGTCTGGATGAAGGAGTTCATATCCGATCTAGGTCTCATACCTAGTGCATCGGGTCCAATGAAAATCTTTTGTGACAATACTGGTGCAATTGCCTTGGTGAAGGAATTCAGATGTCACAAGAGAACCAAGCACATCAAGAGACGCTTCAATTCCATCCAGGATTTAGTCCAGGTGGGAGACATAGAAATTTGCAAGATACATACGGATCTGAATGTTGCAGACCCGTTGACTAAGCCTCTTCCACGAGCAAAACATGATCAGCTCCAAGGCTCCATCGGTGTTAGAATCATTACTTTGTAATCTAGATTATTGACTCTAGTGCAAGTGGGAGACTAAAGGAAATATGCCCTAGAGGAAATAATAAAGCTATTATTTATTTCTTTATATCATGATAAATTTTTATTATTCATGCTAGAATTGTATTAATCGGAAACATAATACATGTGTGGATACATAGACAAACAGAATGTCACTAGTATGCCTCTACTTGACTAGCTCATTGATCAAAGATGGTTAAGTTTCCTAGCCATTGACATGGGTTGTCATTTGATTAACGGGATCACATCATTAGGAGAATGATGTGATTGACTTGACCCATTCCGTTAGCTTAGCACCCGATCATTTAGTATGATGCTATTGCTTTCTTCATGACTTATACATGTTCCTATGACTATGAGATTATGCAACTCCCGTTTACCGGAGGAACACTTTGTGTGCTACCAAACGTCACAACGTAACTGGATGATTATAAAGGTGCTCTACAGGTGTCTCCGAAGGTACTTGTTGGGTTGGCATATTTCGAGATTAGGATTTGTCACTCCGATTGTCGGAGAGGTATCTCTGGGCCCTCTTAGTAATGCACAGCACTTAAGCCTTGCAAGCATTGCAACTAATGAGTTAGTTACGGGATGATGTATTACGGAACGAGTAAAGAGACTTTCCGGTAATGAGATTGAACTTGGTATTGAGATACCAACGATCGAATCATGGGCAAGTAACATACCGATGACAAAGGGAACAACGTATGTTGTTATGCCGTCTGACCGATAAAGACCTTCGTAGAATATTTGGGAGCCAATATGAGCATCCAGGTTCCACTATTCATTATTGACCGGAGACGTGTCTTGGTCATGTTTACATAGTTCTCGAACCTGTAGGGTCCGCACGCTTAACGTTTCAATGACAGTTATATTATGAGTTTATATGTTTTGATGTACCGAAGGTTGTTCGGAGTGCCGGATGTGATCACGGACATGACAAGGAGTCTCGAAATGGTCGAGACATGAAGATTGATATATTGGAAGCCTATGTTTGGATATCGGAAGTGTTCCGGGTGAAATTGGGATTTTACCGGAGTACCGGGAAGTTACCGGAACCCACCGGGAAGTTAATGGGCCATTGTGGGCCTTAGTGGAAGAGAGGAGAGGCGGCCAGGGCAAGGGCCGCGCGCCCCTCCCCCCTAATCCAAATAGGACAAGGAGAGGGGCGGCGCCCCCCTTTCCTTCTTCTCCTCCACCTCTTTCCCCACAAGTCCTAATCCAACTAGGAAAAGGAAGGGAGTCCTACTCCCGATGGTAGTTGGACTCCTCCTGGCGCGCCCCCTCTCCTGGCCAGCCGCACCCCCCCTTGGTCCTTTATAAACAGGTGCATGGGGCACCTTAGAGACACAACAATTGATCATTTGATCTTTTAGGCGTGTGCGGTGCCCCCCTCCACCATAGTCCACCTCGATAATACTGTAGCGGTGCTTAGGCGAAGCCCTGCGTCGGTAGAACATCATCATTGTCACCACGCCATCGTGCTGACGAAAATCTCCCTCAACACTTGACTGTATCGGATTTGAGGGACGTCATCGGGCTGAACGTGTGCTGAACTCGGAGGTGTCGTGCGTTCAGTACTTGATCGGTTGGATCGTGAAGACATACGACTACATCAACCACATTGTGCTAACGCTTCAGCTTTCGGTCTACGAGGGTACGTGGACAACACTCTCCCCTCTCGTTGCTATGCATCACCATGATCTTGCATGTGCGTAGGAAAATTTTGAAATTACTACGTTCCCCAACAGGCGGAGCTCCGGAAAAGGCCCCAAGATGGGATCTCGTGGATACAGAAAGTTACATCGGTGGAATTAGGGTTTTGGCTCCGTATCAGGTAGTTTGGGGGTATGTTGGTATATATAGGAGGAAGGAGTATGTCGGTGGAGCAACAGGGGGCCCATGAGGGGGGATGGCGCGCCTGGGGGGGGGGGGGGATAGGCGCCCCCCTACCTCATGGCCTCCTCTTTTGTTTCTTGACGTAGGGTCCAAGTCCTCTGGATCATGTTCAATGAGAAAATTACGTTCCCGAAGGTTTCATTCCGTTTGGACTCCGTTTGATATTCCTTTTCTTTGAAACCCTAAAACCCGCAAAAACAGCAATTCTGGGCTGGGCCTCCGATTAATAGGTTAGTCCCAAAAATAATATAAAAGTGGATAATAAAGCCCAGTAATGTCCAAAACAGTAGATAATATAGCATGGAGCAATCAAAAATTATAGATACATTGGAGACGTATCAACTGCACAAAACACTTTTGTTTTAAGAGTGTTTTGTGCAGTTCAACTAAAATGTCACACCGACAATGTTGCTTGATTGCTTGATCTTAGTGGAACTGCACAAAAGGAGATCTTACTTCCTATCCGTGTTGGCAAATTTGGTTCAGATCTTCTTCTTGTGAGCTCTTTGAATTCCGCATCATGAGAGGTTAGTACTAGCCTTCTTTCACATGATTGTGCAGTGTGCTTTCATATGTTGTGCTACTTGTACGGTAATGTTGCTTGATTTTAGTGAAATGCACAAATGGAAACAAGACTTACAACATGTATGTGCACCGTAATATCCCATTGAGGTAAGATAAGGATATTGCAAAACTTTTTACCTATATTTTGCCACTTTCATCAGAAAATTGATGTCGTTGTTTAGTGCTATATTTGTGCTCCCTAATTGACATGTCAAATCTTACATTGAAGGCGAAGCTTGTCTGTTATTTAACCAAGTGATGAAGGGGAAGAACAAGTGGAAGAAAAACAAAAATCAACTCCTGGTGCTGTAATGAAGCACTGGAACTATGATGACACAAGTAATGATATAGTTTTGCATCTTAATTTATTGCTATGGCTGGAACGAGCAATTGTTTTGCCACTGATTTGATGCCAGTCTTAATGTAATATGTAATTATCTCCACTTGTGCAAACAGGGATCTTCGGTTGGGGATCGTAGAAGAAATTTAAAATTTTCTACACATCACCAAGATCAATCTATGGAGTAATCTAGCAACGAGGGGAAGGGGAGTGCATCTACATACCCTTGTAGATCGCTAAGCGGAAGCGTTGCAAGAACGCGGATGAAGGATTCGTACTCGCAGCGATTCAGATCGCGGTTGATTCCGATCTAAGCGCCGAACCACGGCGCCTCCGCGTTCAACACACATGCAGCCCGGTGACGTCTCCCACGCCTTGATCTAGCAAGGGGAGAAGGAGAGGTTGGGGAAGACTCCATCCAGCAGCAGCACGACGGCGTGGTGGTGAAGGAGGAGCGTGGCAATCCTGCAGGGCTTCGCCAAGTACCGCAGGAGAGGAGGAGGACTTGGGGGAGGGGGAGGGCTGCACCAGAACTTGGGTCCGGCTGCCCCTCCCACCCCCCACATATATATATGGGCAAGGGAGACGTGGGCCGGCCCCCTCAGATCCAATCTGAGGAGGGGGCGGCGGCCAAGGGGGGTTGCCTTGCCCCCCAAGGCAAGGGGGGCGCCCCCCTTTAGGGTTCCCCCAAACCCTAAGCGCTTGGGCCCTAAGAGGGGGAGGCGCCCAGCCCACTAAGGGGCTGGTCCCTCTCCACACACACAGCCCATAGGGCCCTCCGGGGCAGGTGGACCCTCCCGGTGGACCCCCGGAACCCCTTCGGTGGTCCCGGTACAATACCGGTAACCCCCGAATTATTCCGGTGACCGTATGATGACTTCCCATATATAAATCTTTACCTACGGACCATTCCGGAACTCCTCGTGACATCCGGGATCTCATCCGGGACTCCAAATAACATTCGGTAACCACGTACATCTATTCCCTATAACCCTAGCGTCATCGAACCTTAAGTGTGTAGACCCTACGGGCTCGGGAGTCATGCAGACATGGCCGAGACAACTCTCCGGTCCATAACCAACAGCGGGATCTAGATACCCATGTTGGCTCCCACATGCTCCATGATGATCTCATTGGATGAACCACGATGTCAAGGATTCAATCAATCCCGTATACAATTCCCTTTGTCTATCGGTACGATACTTGCCCGAGATTCGATCATCGATATCCCGATACCTTGTTCAATCTCGTTACCGGCAAGTCTGTTTACTCGTTCCGTAACACATCATCCCGTGATCAACTCCTTGGTCACATTGTGCACATTATGATGATGTCCTACCGAGTGGGCCCAGAGATACCTCTCCGTTACACAGAGTGACAAATCCTAGTCTCGATTCGTGCCAACCCAACAGACACTTTCGGAGATACCCCTAGTGCACCTTTATAGCCACCCAGTTACGTTGTGATGTTTGGCACGCCCAAAGCACTCCTACGGTATGCGTGAGTTGCACAATCTCATGGTCTAAGAAATGATACTTGACATTAGAAAAGCTTTAGCATACGAATTACACGATCTTATGCTAGGCTTAGGATTGGGTCTTGTCCATCACATCATTCTCCTAATGATGTGATCCCGTTATCAATGACATCCAATGTCCATGGTCAGGAAACCGTAACCATCTATTGATCAACGAGCTAGTCAACTAGAGGCTTACTAGGGACATGGTGTTGTCTATGTATCCACACATGTATCTGAGTTTCCTATCAATACAATTCTAGCATGGATAATAAACGATTATCATGAACAATGAAATATAATATAATAATAACCAATTTATTATTGCCTCTAGGGCATATTTCCAATAGTATCCCACTTCCACTAGAGTCTATAATCTAGTTCACATCGCCATGTGATTAACACTCACAGGTCATATCGCCATGTGACCAACATCCAAAGAGTTTACTAGAGTCAATAATCTAGTTCACATCACTATGTGATTAACACTCAATGAGTTCTGGGTTTGATCATGTCATGCTTGTGAGAGAGGTTGTAGTCAACGGGTCTGCAATATTCAGATCCCTATGTATTTCGCAAACTTTATGTCATATCGTAGATGCTGCTACCACGTTCCACTTGGAGCTATTCCAAATTGTTGCTCCATTATACGTATCCGATATCTCTACTCAGAGCTATCCGGATAGGTGTCAAGCTTGCATCAACGTAAATCTTTACGTCGAACTCTTTATCACCTCCATAACCAAGAAACATTTCCTTATTCCTCTAAGGATAATTTCGACCGCTATCTGGTGATCCACTCCTAGATCAACTTTGTACCCTCTTGCCAGACATGTGGCAAGGCACACATCAGGTGCGTACTCAGCATGGCATACTGTATAGAGCCTATGACAAAAGCATAGGGGACGACCTTCGTCCTTCCTCTTTCTTCTGCCATGGTCAATCTTCGAGTCTTACTCAACTTCGCACCTTACAACTCAGGTAAGAACCCCTTCTTTGACTAATCTATTTTGAACTCCTTCAAAAACATGTCAAGGTGTGCGTTCTTTGAAAGTATCATCAGGCGTCTTGATCTATCTCTATAGATCTTGATGCCCAATATGTAAGCAGCTTTATCCAGGTCTTCCTTTGAAAATCACTCTTCAAACAACCATTTACGCTTTCCATAAATTCTACATTATTTCGAATCAACAATATGTCATCCACATATACTTATCAAAAATGTTGTAGTGCTCCCACTCAATTTGTTGTAAATACAAGTTTCTAGCAAACATTGTATAAACCTAAAAGCTTTGATCACTCCATCAAAGCATATATTCCGACTCCGAGATGCTTGCTCTAGTCCATAGAAGGATTGCTGGAGCCAACATACCTTTTAGCATCCTTAGGATCGACAAAACCTTTTATTGTATCACATACAACTTTTTTTTCTTACGAAAACTCGTTTTGACATCCATCTGTCAGATTTCATAATCGAAAAATACAGCTAATGCTAACATGATTCCGATGGACTTAAGCATCACTACGGGTGAGAAATTCTCATCGTAGTCAATTTCTTGAACTTGTGAAAAGACTCTTTCCCACAAGTCGAGCTTCATAGACGGTAACATTACCTCCCACGTCCGTCTTCTTCTTAAAGATCCATTTATCTCAATGGCTTGCCGATCATCGGGCAAGTCCACAAAAGTCCATACTTTGTTCTGATACATGGATCCTATCTCGGATTTCATGGCTTCTAACCATTTGTCGGAATACGGGCCCACCATCGCTTCTCCATAGCTCATAGGTTGACTGTTGTCTAACAACATGATATCCAAGACAGGATTTCCGTACCACTCAGGAGTAATACATATCCTTGTCGACCTGCGAGGTTTGATAGGAACTTGATCCGAAACTTCATGATCACTATCATTAACTTCCTCTTCAACAGACGTATGCGGCATAGAAAACATCTTTCTGTGTTGCATCACTCTCTGGTTGAAGTAAAGGTTCGACAACCTCATGAAGTTCTATCTTCCTCCCACTCAATCCTTTTGAGAGAAACTCCTTCTCGAGAAAGGACCCGTTCTTAGCGACAAACAATTTGCCCTCGGATCTGAGATAGAAGGTATACCCGACTGTCACCTTTGGGTATCCTATGAAGATGTGTTTGCCCTCTTTTGGGTTCGAGCTTCTCCGGCTGAAGCCTTAAGCATCGCAGTCCCAAACATTAAGAAATGACAACTTTGGTTTCTTGCCAGACCATATTCATACGACGTCGTCTCAACGGACTTAGATGGTGTCCTATCTAAAGTGAATGCAGCTGTCTCTAAGGCATATCCTCAAAATGAAAACGATAGATCGGTAAGAGACATCATAGATCGCACCATATCTCATAAGGTTTGATTACGATGTCCGGACACACCATTACCCTGTGGTGTTCTAGGTGGATTCATCTATGAAACAATTCCACAATGTCTGAAGTTATTGCCAAACTCATAACTCAGAAATTCTCATCAATCAGATCGTAGGAACTTGATCTTCTTGTTATGATGGTTCTTAACTTCACTCTGAAATCGCTTGAACTTTTCAAATGTTTCAGACTTGTGCTTCATTAATTAAATATACCTATATCTACTAAAATCGTCAATGAAGATGAGAAAATACCGATATCCACCGCATGCTTCAATTCTCATTGGATCACACGCATCAGTATGTATGATTTCTAACAAGTCACTTGCCCGTTTCATTGTACCTGAAAATGGGGTCTTAGTCACCCTGCCCATGAGGCATGGCTCGCATGTGTCAAGTGATTCAAAATCAAGTGACTCCAAACATCCATCGAAATGGAGTTTCTTCATGCATCTTACGCCAATATGACCTAAGCGGCAGTGCCACAAGAAAGTGGTACTATCATTATTAACTCTACATCTTTTGGCGTGAACAAGCGTATTACCACGACCGAGATTCAATGAACCATTCACATAGGGTGCATGACCATGAAAGGTATTATTCATGTAAACAGAATAACCATTATTCTCTAACTTAAATGAATAACCGTATAACAATGAACATGATCTAATCATATTCATGCTCAATGTAGACACCTGATAACATTTATCTAGGTTCAATACTAATCCCGAAGGCAGATGGAGCGTGCGATGGTGATCTCATCAACTTTGGAGACACTTCCAACACACATCATCACCTCGCCCTTAGCCAGTCTCCGTTTAGTCCGTAGCTTTTGCTTCAAGTCACCAATAATAGCAACTGAACCGATATCCAATACCCAGGTGCTACAGGGAGTACTAGTGAGGTACACATTAATAACACGTATATACTTTGAAGTTGCCAGCCTTCTTATCTACCATGCATTTGGGGTAATTCCGCTACCAGTGACCGTTCCCCTTACAATAGAAGCACTTAGTCTCGGGTTTGGGTTCAACCTTGAGTTCCTTCACTGGAGCGGCAACTGGTTTGCCATCCATGAAGTTTCCCTTCTAGCCCTTGCCCTTCTTGAAACCAGTGGTCTTGTTAAACCATCAACACTTGATGCTCCTTCTTGATTTCTACCTTTTGCGGTCTTAAGCACCGCGAACAGCTCCGTGATCAACTCCATCCCTTGCATGTCATACTTCATCACGAAGATCTAGTAGCTTAGTGATAGTGGCTAGAGAACTCTATCAATCACTATCTTATCTGGAAGTTTAACTCCCACTTGATTTAAGTGATTGTAGCACCCAGACATTCTGAGCACATGCTCACTAGCTGAGCTATTCTCCTCCATCTTGTTGGCAAAAGAACTTGTCAGAGGTCTCATAACTCTCAACACAGGCATGAGCCTGAAATCCCAATTTCAGCTCTTGGAACATCTCATATGTCTTATGGCGTTCAAAACGTCATTGGAATCCCGATTCTAAGCCGTAAAGTATGGTGCACTAGACTATCAAGTAGTCATCAGGATGTGTCTGTCAGGTGTTCACAACATCCATAGATGACGTTGTAGGGGTTTTCACATCGAGTGGTGCATCAAAGACGTAAGCCTTCTGTGTAGCACTGAGGACACTCGTCGGACTACGGACCCAGTCCGCATCATTGCTTACAATATCTTTCAACTTGGTCTTTCTCTAGGAACATATTGAAACAGGGAGCTCCAACATGAGCTATTTATCTACAACATATTTGCAAAGACAATTTAGACTATGTTCATGATAATTAAGTTCTTTTATTCAAATTATTTAATGAACTCCCACTCAGATAGACATCCCTCTAGTCATCTAAGTGAAACATGATCCGAGTCAACTAGGCCATGTCCGATCATCACGTGAGACGGACTAGTCAACATCAGTGAACATCTTCATGTTGATCGTATCTTCTATACGACTCAAGCTCGACCTTTCGGCCTTCCGTGTTCCGAGGCCATGTCTGTACATGCTAGGCTCGTCAAGTCAACCTAAGTGTATTGTGTGTGTAAATCTGGCTTGCACCCGTTGTATTCGAACGTTAGAATCTATCACACCCGATCATCACGTGGTGCTTCGAAACAATGAACCTTCGCAATGGTGCACAGTTAGGGGGAACAGTTTCTTGAAATTATTACGAGGGATCATCTTATTTAAGCTACCGCCGTTCTAAGAAAATAAGATATAAAACATGATAAACATCACATGCAATCAAATAGTGACAGGATATGGCCAATATCATTTGCTCCTTTTGATCTCCATCTTTGGGGCTCCATGATCATCGTTGTCACCGGCATGACACCATGATCTCCATCATCGTGTCTTCTTGAAGTTTTCTCGTCATCTATTACTTCTACTACTATGGCTAACACTTTAGCAATAAAGTAAAGTAATTACATGACGTTTAAGTTGACAAGCAGGTCATAAATAAATTAAGACGACTCCTATGGCTCCTGCCGGTTCTCATACTCATCGACATGCAAGTCGTGATTCCTATTACAAGAACATGATCAATCTCATACATCACATATATCATTCATCACATCCTTTTGGCCATATCACATCACAAGGCATATGCTGCAAAAACAAGTTAGACATCCTCTAATTGTTGTTGCACGTTTTTACGTGGCTGCAATAGGTTTCTAGCAAGAACGTTTCTTACCTACGCCAAAACCACAACGTGATATGCCAATTTCTATTTACCCTTCATAAGGACCTTTTTCATCGAATCCGATCCGACTAAAGTGGGAGAGACAGACACCCGCTAGCCACCTTATGCAACTAGTGCATGTCAGTCGGTGGAACCAGTCTCACGTAAGCGTACGTGTAAGGTCGGTCTGGGCCGCTTCATCCCACGATGCCACCGAATCAAGATAAGACTAGTAACGGCAAGTAAATTGACAAAATCGACGCCCACAACAACTTGTGTTCTACTCGTGCATAGAAACTACGCATAGACCTAGCTCATGATGCCACTGTTGGGGATCGTAGCAGAAATTTAAAATTTTCTACGCATCACCAAGATCAACCTATGGAGTAATCTAGCAACGAGGGGAAGGGGAGTGCATCTACATACCCTTGTAGATCGCTAAGCGGAAGTGTTGCAAGAACGCGGATGAAGGAGTCGTACTCGCAGCGATTCAGATCGCGGTTGATTCTGATCTAAGTGCCGAACCACGGCGCCTCCGCGTTCAACACACGTGCAGCACGGTGACGTCTCCCACGCCTTGATCCAGCAAGGGGAGAAGGAGAGGTTGGGGAAGACTCCATCCAGCAGCAGCACGACGGCGTGGTGGTGAAGGAGGAGCGTGGCAATCCTGCAGGGCTTCGCCAAGTACCGTGGGAAAGGAGGAGGACTTGGGAGAGGGGGAGGGCTGCGCCAGAACTTGGGTGCGGCTGCCCTCCCACCCCCACATATATATAGGGGCAAGGGAGGGGGGGCCGGCCCCCTCAGATCCAATCTGAGGAGGGGGCGGCGGCCAGGGGGGTTGCCTTGCCCCCCAAGGCAAGGGGGCGCCCCCCTTTAGGGTTCCCCCAAACCCTAGGCGCATGGGCCCTAAGGGGGGAGGCGCCCAGCCCACTATGGGGCTGGTCCCTCTCGACACACAGCCCATAGGGCCCTCCGGGGCAGGTGGACCCTCCCGGTGGACCCCCGGAACCCCTTCGGTGGTCCCGGTACAATACCGGTAACCCCCCGAATTATTCCTGTGACCGTATGATGACTTCCCATATATAAATCTTTACCTCTGGACCATTCCGGAACTCCTCGTGACATCTGGGATCTCATCCGGGACTCCGAATAACATTCGGTAACCACGTACATCTATTCCCTATAACCCTAGCGTCATCGAACCTTAAGTGTGTAGACCCTACGGGCTCGGGAGTCATGCAGACATCGCCGAGACAACTCTTCGGTCAATAACCAACAACGGGATCTAGATACCCATGTTGGCTCCCACATGCTCCATGATGATCTCATCGGATGAACCACGATGTCAAGGAATCAATCAATCCCGTATACAATCCCCTTTGTCTATCGGTATGATACTTGCCCGAGATTCGATCGTCGGTATCCCGATACCTTGTTCAATCTCGTTACCGGCAAGTCTCTTTACTCGTTCTGTAACACATCATCCTGTGATCAACTCCTTGGTCACAGTGTGCACATTATGATGATGTCCTACCGAGTGGGCCCAGAGATACCTCTCCGTTACATGGAGTGACAAATCCCAGTCTCGATTCGTGCCAACCCAACAGACACTTTCTGAGATACCCGTAGTGCACCTTTATAGCCACCCAGTTACGTTGTGACGTTTGGCACACCCAAAGCACTCCTACGGTATCCGGGAGTTGCACAATCTCATGGTCTAACGAAATTATACTTGACATCAGAAAAGCTTTAGCATACGAACTACACGATCTTGTGCTAGGCTTAGGATTGGGTCTTGTCCATCACATGATTCTCCTAATGATGTGATCCCGTTATCAACGACATCTAATGTCCATGGTCAGGAAACCGTAACCATCTATTGATCAACGAGCTAGTCAACTAGAGGCTTACTACGGACATGGTGTTGTCTATGTATCCACACATGTATCTGAGTTTCCTATCAATACAATTCTAGCATGGATAATAAACGATTATCATGAACAATGAAATATAATATAATAATAACCAATTTATTATTGCCTCTAGGGCATATTTCCAACATCTTCTTTGAAGATACCATATATTTTAGTGGAACTGCACAAGAAGATGTTGGAAACATTAAACTAATCGAGGAGTATATAGTAAGCATGACAACCATAGTAGATAACAACAGATGGTTCCGGAGAAGTGCTTGATCTGTATTGTCTACACAATAAGCCTCCTGACAAAGGTTGTTACTCACCCACGGATTTCATCCATATGATTGAGCTTTGTCATCTCTATTGGTGTTGTGCTAATGTTTAGATATTGTCATGAAAAAGTGGTATTGTCCTTGAGAAGTGCTTCATCTGTGCTGTTTTAAATATTTCCTTTCCTTTTTTCGAGCAAACATGGATGCTAGCATTTAGTTGTCCTCTTGTCTTTGCACAATAGGATCCTCCACCTCTGAAGAAGAATATGGAGTAAGTGAAGTGACTAGTTCCAATTATGCCAGGATGAAGAAGCCCTATCTATCTTCTTATCAGCGAGCAGTTGAAGGATGGTTACATTACTCCCCACAAGACCAAACTAACTTCAGCTCAGAAGGACCGACAGATCTCCATCTTTTTTTCTTTGATGCGCAAGTACAATGTTGTTCTAGGATTCTTTTCGATGAGTTCCATTTTTTTCAAAGTGTGCTCTACATGGACCATGTAGGTGCCTGTTTAAACTGTCAATTCATAGTGCAATTTGCTTTATACTAATAACTTATTTTGTATTTGTGCAAATAGGGGTGCTCAGCTTGATTTCAATGGGAACTACACAAAATGTTCATGAAAACATCGAATCATTCATTTCCACCACAAGATAGGAGGTGCCGATATGTTCAAGGCGTTGCAACATATAAAGGCGAAATCATACAAGCTACGCGCGAATTTGGTTGATTTTGATGGAACTGCACAAAAAGAACAGCTAGTTTATTTTGCTTGAGGTGCCATGTCAATGTCTGAACTGATGGCAAACCCTGCCCTTTCCACAATTGTAGGCATTTGATATTTTGGAATGGGAAAACCTTGTCAAAGTTTGCACATTGATGTACGTAAAACAACACACATTTGACATTTTGGAATGGGACAACCTTGTCAAATTTTGCTCATTGATGTTAGCAAGAAGACATGTGTTTGATATTTTCGAATGGGACACCCTTTGTTGTCAGCAGCATCGATCGATTTTTCTTTATTGTTTAGTTGTGAAGTAAATATTGGCTTTGGCATGTGAATCGCTGAGATGCATAATCATCGATTTTTTTGAATGTTCTCTATGAATTGCTAGGCATGTGTGTTTGATTGCAATGTACAGGAACGCTAAAAAGAAGCTCAAACTCTTTGTACTCCCCCTTTTTACTTCGCATATTAGATTTCTTTCAAGTCAGTTGATTCTACATTGTGAATGTTCATACTATTTTCTCAAAGATTGGTCAAAGTAGAGATAATTTGACTGCAGACAAACTTGTATGCAGACTGAAAAGGACCGGATGGAGTACGTGTGAAACTGATGCAAACGAGGTGATCACCCTGGGAATAAGCCTAGTATGTATTGTTTTGCATGTTCATCCAATGCCAGTGATGCAAGAATTCGAACTAATCGAACTAAATTCATTCATACACGGTCTGATTTCATATAAACATGCCAGATTTCATTACAATTCATACATTCTTCAAGTAAAAAGGGGTGCGCTGGAGGTATAATTAATTAACCAACTCTACCCACCTGTGTCCGGCTGAGCCAAACAGAAGCTTATTGTCCAGTGGAGTGAGCTTCAGTGACTTAACTGCAGGTGTAGTTGCATAACTGACATGTGGCCTAGATGCCTGTTGGGCCCACGTGTCATTGACCCAACTACACCAGTAGTTAAGTAAACTAAAGCAGCGTCCTTTTCCAGCATAGCTCTCTGACTTCATGTCGCTGCCAAGAAGCTAATCGACCATCAAGTGTCAACCCGCCTAGCTTGGCTTCAACCGGAGGGTAGCAGCAGTGGCCTTACTTGGACTCGAGCAGCGGCGACCTACCGTGTTCTACTCTTCCTCGTTTTCTGTGTGGCACGGCCTCGCTGGCAGCGGGGCGGAGCCTCGATGAAGCCGGTGATGTCCTCTGTCTCGTTGCCAGCAGGGTGGCGCCTCGGCGAACCGGGGGAAATCCCCCCCCCCCTCGTCGCTGGTAGGGTGGGGCCTTGGCTGAGCCGGCGATGTCCTCTACCTCGGTGTTGGCAGGGCGGGGCCTCGACAGAGTAGGGCCTCGCCGAAGCTGGCGAGGTTCTCCGCCTCGGTGCTAGTGGAGCGGGGCCTCAGCGGATCCAGCAGTGTCCTCTGCCTCGTTGTTGGCGCCACAGGGCCTCAGCGGAGCAGGGCCTCGTCGATGCCAGCGGAGCGGGACTCGTCGGAGCCGGCGTTGTCATCTGCCTCGTCCTTGGTCTCACCAAACAGTGCCTCGCCCGCTTCATCGCCCTATTTATAGGCGGCCGCAGCCTCCACCACTCGCATGCGGTACCGCCAGCGCTCGAGGTGGCCCTCACGAGTGAAGCGGTATGAGTCGAGCAGCACCTCCTGCACTTCCCGCTCCATGGCAATGTGATCCTCTGCTTGCAGGTGTTCTTGGAGGAGATGGTGGTTGTAGGCAGCGTCGGCCTGTGCCTCCCAAAACTGCTCCTGACACTTCTGCCTCACCGTGTCCATGTATTGGGCACGGGCCTCGCCGATGGTCATGGTGCAATGCACCGACGAGGATGGCACGGAGGAGGGGGTTGGCGCCGGATCATTGACTACCATGTTATCCATTGGGACGTCGTCGTCCTCCTGTTGCCTTCCAGCCAGCTAGTCGGTAGCAATGGCTGCCATCTCCTTGTGGTACGTCGTCCGCCCGACCCGAAGCGAGCTGGAGCGCGAGCAAGCCATGGTGGGCAGTAGTGGTGTGGATAGGAGAAATGGAACCGAGGCGGATGACTACGGTTATGGCCGGCGCAACAGTTTATATAGCAATGGTGGGCGATGGAGGGACGGACGTGTGGCGTAAGAGTTGCCACCTCGGTAACCGCATATCATTAATGTGGGTGGCAGACGGACGGACGGATGGACGACACTTGTGTTGTTTGAAGGCGGAGCAATCGCCTACACTGGGAAGCAGGGCGGGCGGCACTGACCGTTTCAGGCGGAAAGCGCGCACGGGCAAGGGAGGCGGTCTTGGTTGGCCACAGCAGTCAGACTCGTGCTTGGCAGTGGGTCGGTCCAGCAGCCGGACATGCTGGCTCGCCAGCGAGCTCGCCGAGCTGAGCGTCGACAATCACACGATGAACGTAGCTTCACACCAGGAGCCGGCATCACTGTCCAAGCCGGTTCATGCGGTCCTCACCATAGAGCAGGTGCGGCCGCACTTTGACGCCCTAATGCCGGAAGAGCTACCAGCGCAGGAGGACCTGTGCTAAAACCTCCGTCTCCTCAACGAGCAGTGGTGAGCAAGTGAACGCCGATCCATCGCTGACATGTGGCCCTATGATCCTGGCTTCCTGAATGAGCAGCGGGCACTGTATCTGACCATCCGTAGGGCAGGCGAGGCCCTCTACATCGTCCTTCGAGTTTTTGCGCTCGCCGTTGTGCCACCGTCTCACATTGTCAACATGGTCAACGGACATGAGGAATGTGGAGATGACTTTACTTGGAGAGGATGACAGTGGGGACCCACTAGGGCCATAGCTGCACGTATGCAAGTGCCTCCTTATTATATACAACTATAATTTTTTTTTGCTTCCTCCTGGTTTCCTGCCATCACGGTCGCACACCATCGTCAACCTATGTAGTCAAAAAATGAGAGAATTGCACAAGGAGCGGCCGACAGCTGCGACCAAGCAGCTCGAGCAGTATTTGTGTTCTTGAGCGATGTTTTCGTTGTTGTTCAGAGGAGAGTAGGGTATTAACTGGGCGGGCAATAGCCTATCTAGCCCAGGCCAGATATCCAGCCCAGATATTAATTTTTTTCAAGCTGAAAATCGCTAGCCCAGTATACTTTTTTTGTGGAATACCCAGGCAAGGTCAACTTGTTATTCTCCACCCTACTGGGCTGCAAATCTTTCCAAGGAGGGATGCATTAGGCTTAACAAGAAAATGGGATTTAAAAAATAATAAATGGGATGTAATTATAAAAACTAGGCAGTAACTATAAAAAAATGCACCAAACACGCAATTAGTTTATAATTTTTTTTGGATTTTGAAAATTTTAATTTCATTAATTGTTGCCCGCGCAATGTTTTGTTGGATTTTTATGTAATACAAATTTATATTGAAATTGTATTTAATTTGACTAGAAATTTCGGGATAAAAATATTTCGGATCCCATCAAAATGTGGGAAATTTTATTGAATTGTGTTTTGAACGGTTGGTTGAAATTATTAATCGTTGTCCTAGCTAGAAAATGGGATGTACTTTTAACAAACTGTAAATGGGTTGTAATAAATTCCATTAGAATTCAAAAATGGGCTGTAAATTCTTACAAATCACAAATGGGCTATAAGTTCTCTGCCACACACTTGTGGGCCTACTAAGTTGATGCGTCCCCTAAAAAAAGTAAGTTGACGTGTATGCAAGGCTTTGTCAACTTATAGTCAACACACGGTTCTAGCAGGACCGGACGTTGGATGTCCATGCAACGGATGCCGTGCTTCTTCTTCAATCTCGGATATTCTAGCTTCAGCCACCCCAAAAATGATTCCTCCCCCTAACGTCTGGGCGCACCATTCCGGAGGCTAGCCCATGGGCCTACTAAGTTGACACGTACCAAGGGCTATTGGGGAAAGCAGTATTTCAAAAAACTTCCTACGATCATGCAAGATCTATCTAGGAGATGCATAGCAACGAGAGGCGAGAGTGTTTCTACATACCCTCATAGAACGAAAGCGGAAACCCTAAGTAACGCGACGCGGTTGATGTAGTCGAACGTCTTCGCGATCCAACCGATCAAGCACCGAACGCACAGCACCTCCGCGATCTGCACACGTACAGCATGGTGACATCCCTCGTACTCTTGATCCAGCTGAGGCCGAGGGAGAGTTTCGTCAGCACGATGGTGTGGTGAGGGTGATGATGAACTTACCGGCGCAGGGCTTCGCCTAAGCAGTGCAACGATATGTCCAAGGTGTGTTTCTGTGGTGGGGGGCACCACACACGGCTAAGAGAAACTTTGGTGTGCCTTTGGGGTGCCCCCCTCCCACGTATATAAAGGGGGAGGGAGGAGGAGGTCGGCCAAGGGGAGGAGGCGCGCCAAGGGGGGCAATCCTGCTCCAAGTAGGATTCGACCCCCCTTTCTTATTCCAAAGAGGAGAAGGGGGAAGGAGAGGGAGGAGAGGAGGAAAGGGGGCCGCCCCCCTACTCAAATTTGGTTTGGGCTAGGGGGGCGCCACCTCCTGGCCTTCCTCCTCTCTTCCACTACTAGGTCCATGATGCCCAATAACCCCCCGGGGGGTTCCGGTAACCCCCCGGTACTCCGGTAAATACTCGATACGCCTCAGAGCCATTGGGGTGTCCCAATACAGTCATCCAATATTCCATGATCTCATCCGGGACTCCGGACTATCTTCGGTACATCAAAACACAAAAACTCATAATACCGATCGTCATCGAACGTTAACCGTGCGGACCCTACAGGTTCGAGAACTATGTAGACATGACCGAGACTCATCTGTGGTCAATAACAAATAGCGGAACCTAGATGTTCATATTGGCTCCTACATATTCTATGAAGATATTTATCAGTCAAACCGCATAACAACATACGTTGTTCCCTTTGTCATCGATATGTTACTTGCCCGAGATTCGATCGTCGGTATCATCATACCTAGTTCAATCTTGTTACCGGCAAGTCTCTTTTACTCATTCCGTAATGCATCATCCCATAACTAACTCATTAGTGACATTGCTTGCAAGGCTTATAGTGATGTGCATTACCGAGAGGGCCCAGAGATACCTCTCCGACAATCGAAGTGACAAACACCATCGGAGACACCGGTAGAGAATCTTTATAATCATCTAGTTACGTTGTGACGTTTGATAGCACACTAGGTGTTCCTACGGTATTCGGGAGTTGCATAATCTCATAGACATAGGAACATGTATAAGTTATGGAGAAAGCAACATCAATAAACTAAACAATCATGGTGCTAAGCCAATGGATGGGTCACATGTCAATCACATCATTCTCTAATGATGTGATCCTTTTTATCAAATGACAACTCATGTCTATGGTTAGGAAACTTAACCATCTTTGATTAACGATCTAGTGAAGAAGAGGCATACTAGTGACACTCTATTTGTCTATGTATTCACACATGTGCTAAGTTTCCAGTTAATACAATTCTAGCATGAATAATAAACATTTATCATTATATAAGGAAATATAAATAACAACTTTATTATTGCCTCTAGGGCATATTTCCTTCAGTCTCCCACTTGCACTAGAGTCAATAATCTAGATTACATAGTAATGATTCTAACACCCATGGAGTCTCGGTGCTGATCATTTTTTGCTCGTGAGAGAGGCTTAGTCAACAGGTCTGCATCATTTAGATCCGTATGTATCTTGCAAATTTCTATGTCTCCTTCCTTGACTTGATCGCGGATGGAATTGAAGTGTCTCTTGATGTGCTTGGTTCTCTTGTGAAATATGGATTCCTTTGCCAAGGCAATTGCACCAGTATTGTCACGAAAGATTTTCATTGGAGCCGATGCACTAGGTGTGACACCTAGATCGGATATGAACTCCTTCATTTGCTGCTTCCGAAGCAGCTATGTACTCTGCTTCGCACATAGATCCTGCCATGACGCTTTGCTTAGAACTGCACCAACTTACAGCTCCACCATTCAATAAAAATACGTATCTGGTTTGTGACTTAGATTCATCCGGATCAGTGTCAAAGCTTGCATCGACATAACTGTTTACGACGAGCTCTTTGTCACCTCCATAAACGAGAAACATATCCTTAGTCCTTTTCAGGTATTTCAGGATGTTCTTGACCGCTATCCAGTGATCCACTCCTGAATTACAATGGTACTTCCTAGCTAAACTAATAGCAAGGCACACATCAGGTCTGGTACACAACATTGCATACATAATTGACCTATGGTTGAAGCATAGGGAATCACTCTCATTTTCTCTCTATCTTCTGCAGTGGTCGGGCATTGAGTCTGACTCAACTTCACACCTTGTAACATAGGCAAGAACCCTTTCTTTGCTTGATCCATTTTGAACTTTTTCAAAACTTTATCAAGGTATGTGCTTTGTGAAAGTCCAATTAAGTGTCTTGATCTATCTCTATAGATCTTGATGCCCAATATATAAGCAGCTTCACCAAGGTCTTTCATTGAAAAATTCTTATTCAATTATCCTTTTATGCTATTTAGAAATTTAGTATCATTTCCGATCAACAATATGTCATCCATATATAATATCAGAAATGCTGCAGAGCTCCCACTAACTTTCTTGTAAATACAGGCTTCTCCAAAAGTCTTTACAAAACCATATGCTTTTATCACACTATCAAAGCGTATATTCCAACTCCGAGATGCTTGCACCAGTCCATAAATGGATTGCTGGAGCTTACATACTTCGTTAGGACCTTTTGGATCGACAAAACCTTCTGGTTGCATCATATACAACTCTTCTTTAAGATATCCACTAAGAAATGCAGTTTTGACATCCATTTGCCAAATTTCATAATCATAAAATGCAGCAATTGTTAACATGATTTGGACGGACTTAAGCATCGCTACGGGTGAGAAGGTCTCATCATAGTCAACTCCTTGAACTTGTTGAATACCTTTTGCAACAAGTCGAGCTTTGTAGAAAGTAACATTACCGTCACCATCAGTCTTATTCTTGAAGATCCATTTATTCTCTATGGCATGCCGATCATCGGGCAAGTCAACCAATGTCCATACTTTGTTCTCATACATGGATCCCATCTCAGATTTCATGGCCTCAAGCCATTTTACGGAATCCGGGCTCATCATCGCTTCCTCATAGTTCATAGGTTCGTGATGGTCAAGTAACATGACCTCCAGAACAGGATTACTGTACCACTCTGGTGCGGATCTTACTCTGGTTGACCTACGAGGTTCGGTAGTAAATTGATGATAAGTTTCATGATCATCATCATTAGCTTCCTCACTAATTCGTGTAAGGATCACAGGAACTGATTTCTGTGATGAACTACTTTCCAATAATGGAGCAGGTACAATTACCTCATCAAGTTCTACTTTCCTCCCACTCACTTCTTTCGAGAGAAACTCCTTCTCTAGAAAGAATCCATTCTTAGCAACACATATCTTGCCTTCGGATCTATGATAGAAGGTGTACCCAACAGTCTCCTCTGGGTATCGTAGGAAGACACATTTCTCCAATTTGGTTTCGAGCTACCAGGTTGAAGCTTTTTTCACATAAGCATCACAGCCCCAAACTTTAAGAAACGACAACTTGGGTTTCTTGCCAAACTATAGTTCATATGGTGTCGTCTCAACAGATTTTGATGGTGCCCTATTTGACGTGAATGCAACCGTCTCTAAAGCATAACCCAAAAATGATAGCAGTAAATCAGTAAGAGATATCATAGATCACAACATATCAAATAAAGTGCGGTTACGACGTTCGGACACACCATTACGCTGTGGTGTTCCAGGTGGCGTGAGTTGTGAAACTATTCCGCATTGTTTCAAATGAATACCAAACTCATAACTCAAATATTCACCTCCACGTTCAGATTGTAGAAACTTAATTTTCTTGTTACGATGATTTTTCACTTCACTCTAAAATTCTTTGAACTTTTCAAATGTTTCACACTTATGTTTCATCAAGTAGATATACCCATATCTGCTCAAATCATCTGTGAAGGTCAGAAATAACAATACCCACCACGAGCATCAACACTCACCGGACTGCATACATCAGTATGTATTATTTCCAATAAGTCTGTTGCTCGTTCCATTGTTTCGGAGAACGGAGTCTTAGTCATCTTGCCCATGAGGCATGGTTCGCAAGCATCAAGTCATTCATAATCAAGTGATTCCAAAAGCCCATCATCATGGAGTTTCTTCATGCGCTTTACACCAATATGACCTAAGCGGCAATGCCACAAATAAGTTGCACTATCATTATTAAAATTATATCTTTTGGCTTTAGTACTATGAATATGTGTATCACTACTATCAAGATTTATTAAAAATAGACCACTCATCAAGGGTGCATGACCATAAAAGATATTACTCATAAATAGAACAACTATTATTCTCTGATTTAAATGAATAACCGTCTCGCATCAAACAAGATCCAGATATAATGTTCATGCTTAACGCTGGCACCAAATAACAATTATTCAGGTCTAAAACTAATCCTGAAGGTAGATGTAGAGGTAGCGTGCCGACGATGATCACATCAACTTTGGAACCATTTCCCACGCGCATCCTCACCTCGTCCTTAGCCAATCTTCGCTTAATCCGTAACCCTTGTTTCGAGTTGCACATATTAGCAACAAAACCAATATCAAATACCCAGGCGCTACTTCGAGCATTAGTAAGGTACACATCAATAACATGTATATCAAATATACCTTTCACTTTGCCATCCTTCTTATCCGCCAAATACTTGGGGCAGTTCCGCTTCCAGTGACCGGTCCCTTTATAGTAGAAGCACTCAGTCTCGGGCTTAGGTCCAGACTTGGGCTTCTTCACTTGAGCAACAACTTGCTTGCCGTTCTTGTTGAAGTTCCCCTTCTTCCCTTTGCCCTTCTTCTTGAAACTGATGGTCTTGTTGACCATCAACACTTGAGGTTCCTTCTTGATTTGTACCTCCGCGGCCTTTAGCATTGCGAAGAGCTCGGGAATTGTCTTATCCATCCCTTGCATATTATAGTTCTCACAAAGCTTTTGTAGCTTGGTGGCAGTGATTGAAGAACTTTGTCAAGGACACTATCAACCGGAAGATTATCTCCTAGCTAAGTCAAGTGATTGTGGTACCCATACATTCTGAGTATGTGCTCACTGAGAGAACTGTTCTCCTCCATTTTGCAGATGTAGAACTTAGTGGAGACTTCATATCTCTCAATTTGAGCATTTTCTTGAAATATTAACTTCAACTCCTAGAACATCTCATATGCTCCATGACGTTCAAAATGTCGTTGAAGTCCCGGTTCTAAGCCGTAAAGCATGGCACACTGAACTTATCGAGTAGTCATCAGCTTTTCTCTGCCAGGCGTTCATAACATCTGGAGTTTCTCCTACAGCGGGTTTGGCACCCAGCGGTGCTTCCACGACGTACTTCTTCTGTGCAGCAATGAGGATAATCCTCAAGTTACGGACCCAGTCCGTGTAGTTTCTACCATCATCTTTCAACTTAGCTTTCTCTAGGAACGCATTAAAATTCAATGGAACAATAGAACGGGCCATTTATCAACAATAACATAGACATGCAAAATATATTAGGTACTAAGTTCATGATAAATTAAAGTTCTATTAATCATATTACGTAAGAACTCCCACTTAGATAGACATCCCTCTAATCATCTAAGTGATCACGTGATCCATATCAACTAAACCATGTCCGATCATCCCGTGAGATGGAGTAGTTTTCAATGATGAACATCACTATGTTGATCATATATACTATATGATTCACGCTCGACCTTTCGGTCTCAGTGTTCCGAGGCCATATCTGCATATGCTAGGCTCGTCAAGTTAAACCAGAGTATTCTACACATGCAAATCTGGCTTGCACCCATTGTATGTGAACGTAGAGCTTATCACACCCGATCATCACGTGGTGTCTCGGCACGACAAACTGTAGCAACGGTGCATACTTGGGGAGAACACTTGTACCTTGAAATTTAGTGGGAGATCATCTTATAATGCTACCGCTGCACTAAGCAAAATAAGATGCATAAAGAATAAACATCACATGCAATCAATATAAGTGATATGATATGGCCATCATCATCTTGTGCCTTTGATCTCCATCTCCAAATCACTGTCATGATCACCATCGTCGCCTGCTTGACACCTTGATCTCCATCATAGCATGGTTGTCATCTCACCAACTATTGCTTCCACGACTATCACTACTGCTTAGTGATAAAGTAAAGCAATTACATGGCGATTGCATTTCATACAATAAAGCGACAACCATATGCTCCTACCAGTTGCCGATAACTGTGTTACAAAACATGATCATCTCATACAAAAATTTATATAATCACGTCTTGACCATATCACATAACAACATGCCCTGCAAAAACAAGTTCGACGTCCTCTACTTTGTTGTTGCAAGTTTTACGTGGCTGCTATGGGCTTTAGCAAGAACCGTTCTTACCTACGCATCAAAAACCACAGCACGGTATCGTGATTGCTTTTTGATCTTCAGAAAGAACCATGTGCATTGAATCCGATTCAACTAAAGTTAGAGAAACTGACACCCGCCAGCCACCTGTGTGCAAAGCACGTCGGTAGAACCAGTCTCTTGAACGTGGTCATGTAATGTCGGTCCGGGCCGCTTCATCCAATAATACCGCCGAATCAAGAAACAACTAGTGACGGCAAGTAATATGTATATACCCATGCCCACAACTCCTTTGTGTTCTACTCGTGCATATAACATCTACCCATAGACCTGGCTCGGATGCCACTATTGGGGAATGTAGTATTTCAAAAAAATTCCTACGATCACGCAAGTTCTGTCTAGGAGATGCATAGCAACTAGAGGGGAGACTGTGTATACATACCCTCGTAGACTGAAAGCGAAAGCGTTAAGTAACGTGGTTGACGTAGTAGAACGTCTTCGTGATCCAACCTATCAAGCACCGAACGCATGGCACCTTCGTGGTCTGGACACGTACAACTCGATGACATCCCTCTTACTCTTGATCTAGCTGAGGCCGAGGGAGAGTTTCGTCAGCATGACGGTGTGGTGATGGTGATGATGAAGTTACCGGCGCAGGCCTTCGCCTAAGCACCTCAACGATATGACCTAGGTGTGTTTCTGTGGAGGGGGGCACCGCACATGGCTAAGAGAAACGTTGGTGTTCCTTTAGGGTGCCCCCTCCCATGTATATAAAGGGGGGAGGGAGGAGGAGGCCAGCCAAGGGGAGGAGGCACGCCAAGGGGGGCAATCCTACTCCAAGTAGGATTTGCCCCCCCCCCTTTTCCTATTCCAACTAGGAGAAGGGGGAATGAGAGGGAGGAGGGAAGAAAAGGGGGCTGGCCCCCTAGTCCAATTGAGTTTGGGGTAGGGGGGCGTGCGCCACCTCCTGGCCTTCCTCCTCTCTTCCACTACTAGGCCCATGAGGCCCAATAACCCCATGGGGGGTTCCGTTAACCCCCCGGTACTCTGGTAAATACTCGATACACCTCGGAACCATTCCGGTTTCTGAATATAGTCATCCAATATATCAATATTTATGTCTCAACCATTTTGAGACTCCTCGTCATGTCCATGATCTCATCCGGGACCGTAAACTATCTTCGCTACATCAAAACACATAAACTCATAATACCGATCGTTATTGAACATTAACCGTGCGGACCCTACAGGTTCGAGAACTATGTAGACATGACCGAAACTCATCTCTAGTCAATAACCAATAGAGGAACCTCGATGTTCATATTGGCTCCTACATATTCTACGAAGACTTCATCGTTCAAACCGCATAACAACATACATTGTTCCCTTTGTCATCGGTATGTTACTTTCCCGAGATTCGATCGTCGGTATCATCATACCTAGTTCAATCTCATTACTGGCAAGTTTATTTTACTCATTCCGTAATGCATCATCCCGTAACTAAGTCATTAGTCACATTCTTGCAAGGCTTATAGTGATGTGCATTACCGAGTGTCGGTGTCAAAAGCGGCAGATCTCGGGTAGGGGATCCCCAACTATGGGTCAAAGGTCGATGGTAACAGGAGATAGGGGACACAATGTTTACCCAGGTTTGGGCCCTCTCTATGGAGGTAATACCCTACTTCCTGCTTGATTGATCTTGATGAATATGAGTATTACAAGAGTTGATCTACCACGAGATCATAATGGCTAAAACATAAAAGTCTAGCCTGTCAGACTATGATTATGAGGATGTATATGTCTATGGACCTAGCCCTTCGGTTTATATAGACACTGGAGGGATCTAGGGTTACATAAGGTCGGTTACAGAGAAAGGAATCTTCATATTCGTACGCCAAGGTTGCCTTCCACGTAAAGGAGAGTCTGATCCGAAAACGGGTAGAGTCTTCAGTCTTTGTATCTTCACAGCCCATCAGTCCGGCCCATGTCTAATAGGTCGGACGCCTGAGGACCCCTTAGTCCAGGATGATACGTCCATTTTGCATCATGCTTTTATATCAATATTTATTGCATTATGGG
This sequence comes from Triticum urartu, assembly GCF_056163025.1. Lineage (NCBI taxonomy): Eukaryota > Viridiplantae > Streptophyta > Magnoliopsida > Poales > Poaceae > Triticum > Triticum urartu. The sequence continues at coordinate 408,805,685 of NC_141879.1, read as the reverse complement.
CTGTTATTACACATTATGACACAATACTTATGCCTATTCTCTCTTATTTTACAAGGTTTACATAAAGAGGGAGAATGCCGCCAGCTAGGATTCTGGCTGCAAAAGGAGCAAATATTAGAGACCTATTCTGCATAGCTCGAAAAGTCCTAAAACTTCACGGACGATGTTTTCCAAATATATAAAAAACATTGAGCGCAAGAACATCACCAGGGGGGCCACACCCTGCCCACAAGGGTGGGGGCGTGCCTTACCCCCTGGGTGCGTCCCCTACCTCATGGGCCCCCTGGTGGCCCTCTGGTGACCATCTTCTGCTATATGGACTCTTCCGATTGAAAAATAATCATAAGCCATCTTCTCGGATGAAACTCCACCGCCACGAGGCGGAACCTTGGCGGAGCCAATCTAGGGTTCTGGCGGGGCTGTTCTGTCGGGGAAACGTCCCTCCCGGAGGGGGAAATCATCGCCATCGTCATCACCAACGCTCCTCTCATCGGGAGAGGGCAATCTCCATCAACATCTTCATCAGCACCATCTCATCTCAAAACCCTAGTTTATCTCTTATATCCAATTCTTGTCTCCAAGTCCGGGATTGGTGATAGTAGGTTGCTAGTAGTGTTAATTACTCCGTGTAGTTGATGCTAGTTGGTTTAATTGGTGGAAGATCATATGTTCAGATCCTATATGCACATTAATACCCCTCTGATTATGAACATTTTTATGCTTTGTGAGTAGTTACTTTTGTTCCTGAGGACATGGGAGAAGTCTTGCTATTAGTAGTCATGTGAATTTGGTATTCGTTCGATATTTTGATGAGATGTATGTTGTCTCTCCTCTAGTGGTGTTATGTGAACGTCGACTACATGACACTTCACCATTATTTGGGTCTAGAGGAAGGCATTGGGAAGTAATAAGTAGATGATGGGTTGCTAGAGTGACAGAAGCTTAAACCCTAGTTTATGTGTTGCTTCGTAAGGGGCTAAATTGGATCCATATGTTTCATCCTATGGTTAGGTTTACCTTAATACTTTTGTTGTATTTGTGGATTCTTGCAATAGAGGTTAATCATAAGTGGGATGTTTGTCCAAGTGAGGGCAGCACCCAAGCACCGGTCCACCCACATACCTAATTATCAAAGTACCGAACGCGAATCATATGAGCGTGATGAAAACTAGCTTGACGATATTCCCATGTGTCCTCGGGAGCACTTTACATCATATAAGAGTTTGTCCTGGCCTGTCCTTTGCTACAAAAAGGATCGGGCCACCTTGCTGCACCTTATTTACTTGCTCGTTACAATTATCCTATCACAAAACTATCTGTTACCACTTATTTCAGTACTTGCAGAGAATACCTTGCCGGAAACCGCTTATCATTTCCTCCTGCTCCTCGTTGGGTTCGACACTCTTACTTATCGAAAGTACTATGATAGATCCCCTATACTTGTGGGTCATCACAGGACTCCCTCAGTAGCCCCTGAACCAGGCTTCAAAGACGAGGTATCCGGCGCGCAAATTGTGTTCGACATTGCAAGGTGGGTTCCCCTTTCCGAATACTCCAAGATAGTCTTCGGACGCAATGAACGTGTCCGGATCTACAACACAAGTACCATACACAACCGCAGAGAATATAATATTGCATGAGTCCAATCTGCTGACAACTTTTTGTAATGTGACATCATGTCTTCTTGGTCATCATTTCGAACCATTTTCCGTCTGTCGTTTCACGTTTCGAGACACGGTTTTCATAGGCACGTCTTGTCGAAGCAGATATCGTGTCCCCTTATTGCGATATTCTCATCAATACATGCATGGGTAATCTAACCGTGCCATTTACACAGCCCTTGGGAACAGGAGAGTTTTAAGGCGAGTGGGGAGGCGCTTGATATTCGCTGCCTTTATAAGGAGATAAGGATTCCCTTTTCTTCACCCACGCCTTCTCTCTTTCTTTGCCCTTCCACTCTCGAGCTCCAGCGCCCAAGTCCTCATTCTTTCCACCTCAAGGAAGCACTCAACCTTGTATGGATCTCGAGGGCAAGCCATGTGGATGGCCTCCTTCGTTAGGGAGAAGGACATCACCAAGCTTCGGGAGGCCGGGTATCTGGCGAAAGAAATCGCCCACCGACTTCCAGCCAAGTGGAAAATCGTCCCCACCCCAAAGCCCAACGAGAGGGTGGTGTTCATCCCTCATTTCGTCTGCGGGTTAGGGTTTCCTCTCCACCCTGTTGTCCGCGGGCTTATGTTCTATTACGGGCTAGACTTCCATGACCTATCCCCGGAATTCTTTACTTAACATCTCAGCATTCATTGTCGTGTTTGAGGCCTTCGTCCGCATCCAACCCCACTTCGGACTGTGGCGCAAGATTTTCAACGTGAAGCCGAAGGTGGTGGATGGCCAGCACACGGAGTGCGGAGGAGCCATGGTGAGCAAGCTGCCCAATGTCACATGGCCCAAGGTTACTTTTGTGGAGACTGTCAAGGAGTGGCAGAAACTGTGGTTCTATATCACAGAGCCCCGCGACGCCACCTGGGCCGCGGCCTCCAAATTCAAGTCCGGAGCTCCAATTCGGCTCACCTCCTGGATAGAGAAGGGCCCAAATTGGTATTCGTCGCACGAGCTGATAGTGCTGCAAACGCGCATTCAAAGCATGGTTGATAAAAACATTAAGCTCGTCGACATAATCCTGGTGTTGCTGGTTCGCCGGATCCTCCGATGCCAAAGCTGAAGCTGCCCCTTATGGGAATTCGACCCGAAGAAGCACCATACCTTGGAAAGGCTCTTCGGAACCACTCACAAAGATGCCTAGAAGTTGCTCTTTAAGGGCACCGAGACGCCGCCAACCATAGACTCGGACCGCGAGCACGATATTACCCATTCTGCCAATGCGGTAAGCCTTTCACGTCTCCAGACGCATCCTCTACTTGCTTGCTTCAAGGAGAATATCTAAACTTTATTTTTTTTCAAGAATGGATGGAGAGGGTGGAGCGGATTCAATGTTCGGCTCCGCTGCCCGAGGAACCAGTCATCCCGCTCCTGGCGAAGATGCTGGTGTCGGCGCCCTATAAGGCGCTGGAGAAGAAGGCCAAGGGGGTCCAGAGTGGCCCCCGCCGCAAGGGAGCTTCAGACGTGTCGTCCAAAGAAAAGACTCACTCCTTAGCCGCCGAAGATGATGACGAGGAGGAGGAAGAAAGCATGTCTCCCCCTGACGGGGGGAGGAAGAAGAGGGCGGCCTCCACAAATCTAGAGGCGGAGGCGCCCAAGAGGGGGATGGGTCCCCTTGCGGATAACTCTGCGTGGGACGTCGACAGCAGCCCAGAGCGATGCCCCCGAAACAAGCCTCTGGCCGCGTCGTAAGTACTAAAAACTCGCATATGTACATGCATCTGGCCACCCTTGCTTCATGATATTAATATGTTAATTTGTGCCATTGCAGTCCAGCCCACGACAGCTCCCTGCGATCCTCATCAAGAGGTTCGTTGGATTCCAAGGCGATGGCCAGCGAATCACCGCCGGCCGCTCACTCTCCCACGACCAAGGGCAACGATGAGGTGTTGTCCCAAAGGACCTTCCCAGGTCAGGGAGAGGTTCAGGAGGCCGCCTGGGTGACGCGAGAGGGCGAAATCTCGGCTACCGGACACATGGGGGAGCAGACCACCATGGCGACTGGGGAAGGGGGCTTTGCTCAGTTCGGCCCCCAGCCAAATGCATGTCCGGAGGCCTATATGGCTCCGGAATCCGGCGAGCAACATCCTTCGAAAGAAGGGGGTGTGCCTATTCTGCCGGTGACCTCTATCCAACAAGAGGCACCGGATAATCTGCTGGAAGCTCTACGAGGCACTTCCATTGTGGATGAACACCGTATCCTTATGGGTATGGTGATTGAGAGGGTTCAGTCCATCAAGAGCGGACTAACCGAAGCCTGCAGTAGCTTACTGACAGATTTTGAGGTAAGTGACGCAAAAGAGAAAATCTCAATATAGACAGTAGCCCCTGAGACACTATCCGGTGTTCGGAAAGAAGAGCCGGACAGAGGGTCAATTTATTTTCTCAGGAAACTAACTAAATATGTCTTATATGAATAAGCAGGCGTCGTTGCTGGCTGCGACCTCACACACTGCCGAAGTCTCCGGACTAAAGAAGAGATTGGAGCGGGTCGAGGAGTAGCTCGGCCAAGCGAGGAAGCAGCTAGAAGACAAGCAAGGTATGTACTGACTAGTTGTATATTCGGAAACAATAAATAATGCGTATTGACCTTAGTGCCACGATATGTGTAGGAGCGGCGACCGAGGTCGAGGTCCTTAAACAGGCCCTGGCCGAGGAGAAAGCTGCCAAGGAAAAAGCCACCCGTGAGAAGCACGAGGCCCGGCTTGATGAGGTCCAGCAAGAGCTCCAGGATGCGGTGAAGAAATGTGAATCCTCGTTGGCTCGAGAGACCGAACTCGCTACGGCCCGCCAAAGCGCGGAAGAGGCCCGGATTGTGGCCTAGGGCACCCTCCAGGAGATCCAGGAGGCTAAGAAATTCATGGCGGGCAAGGTGTTTAGTATGCAAAGCAAATATGTGAAGAAGAAATATCTCTTACAAACCCGGATTTGGAGTTCTCTAGGGGCGTTTGCGGATCTGCCGCGCAGTGTGTCTGACGCTGCGGAGTTCTTCCGAGCCGAAGATGGGAGCTCTACGGAGAAGCTGTTCTAGTCGCAATATCTTGCGCTAGAACATCCAGTGCCCTTTAGTGATCAGCTAAAACAGCTGGTCAAGCTGCACAGGGTGGCCAAACTGGCCATGAAGGATTTAATAATCCGGCTGTGGCCTGCCAAAGCTATACCCAGCAGCTACTTCAGGCTCGTGAAGCGGTTGGTGAATGAGTGCCCTTGGCTGGACGTTGTCAAGCAGTCGGTCTGCATCAAGGGCGCGCGCATGGCCTTCGCCCGCATCAAGGTGTGGTGGGCGAAGATGGACGCCATAAAGCTTACTTCCACGGGACCGCCAGAGTGCAAGGAGCACCGCACGCCCGAGCGGTATTTTGAAGACGTCCTGGAGGGGTCTCGTATTGTGGCGACGCAATGTGCGCAAGACATTATTTTCGAATGAATACATTCATGTTGTCTCTGCCTTGTATGATGAAACAAAGTCGTTATGTAATATAATGTTTGTTATTTAAAAAATTTCACCTCCTGTGCGGCCGTGTTGTATGAAATCTGAGATTTGGCCAGTCGTCGGCTTCTGCCCCCAATTTGGTAGTACGGGGGTGTTCAGGATGTAATCTAAACACTCTTGATCCAATTGTTTGGTCCTTGAAGGAGGTGCTTAGCGTGACGAACCAGGCAATCAGACTATGCGGCTTTAGCACCCTCACTTAGCCATAGGTGTTTGACAATAAAAATATAGGCGCAACCCCTAGTATCCGAACTAGGATGTTGTAAACACCTGATCGTGTAAGTACCGATCCCTCGCGTAATGCGGAAAAAATCTCTAAAGATTTGAGACCTCCGAAGAGCTGACCGGCTCTCACCGCATCATGACAATCAGTTTTCGGCTTTCTCTATTGAGGTGCTCCTCCGGGTAAACTAGGGCACAATCACAGTAGTTCTCCCTTCACTACCCTAGCCGATATAACGGAACGTAAGGTAGCAAGCACAGAAGCCGGGCAACCCAACTATTGACCAAAGACATGATTCAGAGCCAATGCATATAGTGCTAAATTCGGGGTGCCGAACTATACTGTAAAAAGTGTTGGGACTTTTTTGCCATGTTGTGGGACGCTATGAAGCCCCTGGCGAATTGAAATGTACCAAAGTGTATAGGTGCTATTTGATAAAGTTATCAAGAAAGAAAAAGAACAAAGGGTAGTAAGCTAAAGCCATAAAATTTGGGCAACAAACTGTTTCCATTATCATTTCATTAGTGCGTTAACGCACATTTATACAAGTAGTGCAATAAGCAGAAGGCTATTTGATATGCCTTAACCAAGGGAGAGATGCTTGTGGGTCTTGAAAACAGGTAAAGGGATCGTTAAAGAAACCACCTAAAAATTCCCAAGTACGTCCATGCTTCTTGTCGTCTTGGTGTATTTATCCTTCGAAAAGAACCGATGGTCAAGCCATCAGGGAAGGCTTGTGAAAAAGAAACCTAAAAAGGAGAAAAAAGGAAACAGTGAAAGTACGTGTGTTCGGGGCGGTTGAGCCGTATTGTGGATCAAAAGCTAGTTATGCCTCCATCCATGCCCATGGAATTTTGAGTGTGTAGTTATGTACGCACGGTACAATTGCCGCCACTTGGTCGGGACTGCGACGGAGGCCGAATTTCTATTCGAGCTCTTGACGAGCCGAGCTGTCCTGCTGCAGAATAGTCTAGACTCTCTTGACAGTGTCCGGGAGCTCGGCCGCCGAATTAAGGTTCTGCTTGAAAAGGCCACTCTGTACTTCTGCTGCTAAGGCAGCGGTGTGCTCCTGTAACACCCACGATGCGGCTATATCTCCCACGTGTCGGGGCACGACTTAGAGGCATAATTGCATGGTAGGCATGTCGCAAGAGGGGTAATCTTTACACATCCCATGTACTGAATAAGGAAGGGATAAAGAGTTGGCTTACAATCGCCACTTCACACAATACATTAACATAGCATACATCATCGAGAATACAATCAAGGTCCGACTATGGACCAACATAAATAAAAGACAACCCCAAATGCTAGATCCCTGGTCGCCCCAACTAGGCTCCACTACTGATCATCCGGAAACAAAACATAGTAACGGCCCGAATCCTTGTCGAACTTCCACTTGAGTTCGGTAGCGTCCTCTGCACTAGCATCATCGGCACCTGCTCCTGTTTTGGAAGTATCTGTGAGTCACGGGTACTCAGCAATCTCACACCCTCGCGATCAAGACTATTTAAGCTTAAGGGTAGGAAAAGGTAGTGAGGTGGAGCTGCAGCAAGCACTAGCATATATGGTGGCTAACTTACGCAAAAGAGAGCGAGAAGAGAAGCAAAGCACGGTCGAGAAACTAATAATGATCAAGAAGTGATCCTAAAGCTACTTACGTTCAAGCATAACATGATACCGTGTTCTCTTCCCGGACTCCGCCGAAAAGAGACCATCATGGCTACACACACGGTTGATTCATTTTAATTAAGTTAAGTGTCAAGTTCTCTACAACCGGACATTAACAAATTCCCATGTGCCCATAACCGCGGGCATGCCTTTCGAAAGTTCAAAACCCTGCAGGGGTGTCCCAACTTAGCCCATCACAAGCTCTCATGGTCAACGAAGGATATACCTTCTCCTGGGAAGACCCGATCAGTCTCGGAATCCCGGTTACAAGACATTTTGACAATGGTAAAACAAGACCAGCAAAGCCGCCCGATGTGCCGACAAATCCCGATAGGAGTCGCACGTATCTCGTTCTCAGGGCACACTGGATGAGCGCTCTATACAACTAAAGCCAAACCTGGAATTTCCCCAAGGTGGCACTGCAAAGGACTCTAGTTCGGACCAACACTCAGAGGAGCACTGGCCCGGGGGGGCTTAAAATAAAGATGATCCTTGAGTCTGCAGAACCAAAGGGAATGTATATGGTGGTAGGTAGGAAAATGGTAAAACCAGGGTTGGGCCTTGCTGGAGGAGTTTTATTGAAAGCGAACTGTCAAGGCGTTCCCATAACACCCAACCGCGTAAGGAACGCAAAATCAAGGAACATAATATCGGTATGACGGAAACTAGGGTGGCAAGAGTGGAACAAAACACCAGGCAAAAAGCCAAGCCTTCCACCCTTTACCAAGTATATAGATGCATTAAAGTAAATAAGAGATAATAATGATATCCCAAAAATATCCATGTTCCAACATGGAACAAACTTGATCTTCACCTGCAACTAGCAATGCTATAAGAGGGGCTGAGCAAAAGCGGTAACATAGGAAAACAACGGTTTGCTAGGAAAGGTAGGTTAGAGTCTTAACATGGCAATATGGGGGGCATGATATAGCAGGTGGTAGGTATCGCGGCATAGAAATAGAGCGAACAACTAGCAAGCAAAGATAGAAGTGATTTCGAGGGTATGGTCATCTTGCCTGCAAAGTTCTCCGAGTTGACGAAAGCTTGATCCTCGTAAGCATACTCAACGGGTTCCACGATCACGTACTCGTCTCCCGGCTCTACCCAAGGCAAGAACACAAGAAAAAGAAACCACAATCAACCACGATGCAATGCGCAAGCAACATGATGCAAAACATGACATGACATGCGGGATGTGATATGCAATGCATATGCATGCTTCGGAACGGAAAGATTGAACAAGCCCTCAACTTGGCAAACCAAGTGTGCCGCTGGAAAGATGAGTTGATTTCGGTCGAAATTGATATAAAGATCACCGGAATCGGATGCACGATTTGCAAATGGCAAGCAAAACAAGAATGGCACAATTCTGCGATTAACAGCATGATGCCAACTAGAATGCAACAAGAAACTAAGCTACTTCACTCCAACATAGCAACAAAACACATGGCAGTGATCTACTCAAGATCCTTGGCAAAAGATGAACACTGAGTTGCGGCTAAATCACACAATTGAAGGTTCAAACAAGCATGGCAAAAGTGCAAAAGATATCAGCATCACAGACATAGTGAAAATAACAACATGCCAGGAATTAACATCAGGAAGACATGTTTAGAGCAAGCTAACAACATGCTACAGGAACATATCATAGCAAACAAGGCATGGCAGGAATCTACTCAAAGCATAGAACAAAAATCCCTTACTGACCATGAGCCAAAAGGGCACAGAAAATATGATGGCACCCATGTAAACATAGCAAGTTTCGTTACCAGATTCAGACTTAGCAGAAAACTGAGCATGGCAAAACAGAGTTAAGAAGGCATCTTTGCGAGCTCGATTCACATTTCATGACAAGATAAGCATAGAATCAGCAAGATGGCATGTTCAAGAAGCTAACCAAGGCAATAGCAAATTCATAGCATGCATGGATCAACTACAACAACCATGGCAAAATTGATTAACATGTAAACAATCTGCCTGGAACATTTTATAGAAAAAGTAGAGCAAGATTAAGTCATGCTAGGGCACTCCATAATTGCAAATAGGGGCATGGATGGATATAGAACAACCATATGTCCAAATCATCATTGCTGAAGCAACTCAAATAAAGCATGTATCTCACTGTAGCAACATGGTTACATGGCATCAAAATAACATCATACATAGACTTAGCCAAAATCCTAAGACTCTGAAATCAGCAATATCACGAAGGCTACTTTGCATGCTTGTGCTAGTCACCACATTGATCACAAAAAATACATGGCATACACCCCTGTAAAGATGGCATGGCATAGATCAAAATACATGTAGAGCTCGTGCACATATGCAGCACACAACAAATGTAGCAAAAATAACAAATGCTCATACTCTGCTAAGAATCAGCACCTAACAATTTATAGCACTCTTGCATCAACGATTTGGGCATCAAGATGGACTAAAACAAGCATGCCACAATGGAACAAAATGAAGAGAACATCATGATGAACATTTTGATATATTGCACGCACAAAATGGAGCTACATGCAGGAAGTTATGGCATGATGAATAGGGGCTAAAAATATAGCAAAGACAGGACTTAGCGGTTTTCACCTCGCCCAGATCTAGGGTTTGCATGCGCGCAAAACAAGGACTAGCCGGAATGACGCCGGAGGAGCCGCCATAGAGGAGGGAGACGACGGGGCATCTAGATCCAGGGTGGGGGGCGCGGATCCAGTGCGATTCGCGGTGGCGGCGACGACGTCGAGCGCAGGCGTCGGGGCGCGCCTGGCAGGCAGCGACGGGAGCCGAGGCCAGCGAGGGGTGGCGGGAGCCGAGGTGGCGGCCCGGCGAGGTCGTGGTCGGAGGGGCGACTCGCAGCGGAGCTCTCGGCGGCGGGGAACACGCGGGGCGGCGCGGGGGAGATGGACCACGGGGACCGGCGGCGGGGCGCGGGCGGCGCTACCACGTGGCAGGCCCCTGTTGGCTGCGGACGGTGGCGGCGATCTGTCCGGTGAGGTCGGACACGTCCGGTGGCGGCGGGGAGGAGATAGCTAGTGTTTGGACCCGAAAATAATGGAGGGGATCACATATATATACATAGGGGGAGTTTGGAGTGTCCAAATGGATCGGCCATGCGATCGTGATCAGACGTCCGAGGACATTGGATAGGTTTGGATGGGTTATTGGGCTAGTTTGGAGGGGTGTTCGGCTACAACACACACTAGGCCTTTATGGTTCCTCAGTTAACCGTTGGAGTATCAAACGGACTCCAAATGACACGAAACTTGACAGGCGGTCTACCGGTGGTGTACCAAGGCTGCTTGGCAAATCTTGGTCCATTCTGAGAACATTTAACGCCCCCTCACGCAAAGAGACAAAAGGGGGCGCCGGAGGATGTGGGAGTGTCGGATTGCAAAACGGACAACGGGGAAAATGCTCGGAAGCATGAGACGAACATGTATGCAAATGACATGCACATGATGACATGATATGAAATGCATGACATGAACAAAAAGCAAAACGAAGACAAAAACCCAACCACGAATCTCATAACTTAAAGCCGGAAGTGGCAAGAGTCGGAGTACAAATATGGAAAATTACATCTGTGGTGTTACAACACTCCTCCACTACGAAATGATCTCGTCCCAAGATCTAGGACTGAAAGAACTCCGGATATTCGGAACGAAGGTGGTCCTCGCGTTCCCAGGTAGCTTCTCGGTCGGAATGGTGTGACCAGTTCACTTTCAGGAATTTGATTCACTTGTTGTGAGACTTGCGCTCGGTTTCTTCAAGAATACCAACGGGATGCTCATGATAAGACAGGTCTTCTTGGAGATCAATCTCTTCGAAGTTGATGATGCGCTCAGGCGCCTTGAAGCACTTGCAAAGCTGAGACACGTGAAACACGTCATGCACATTTGCAAAGATGGATGGAAGCTCAAGTTGATAGGCGAGGTCGCCTCTTTTGCCAATGATCTTGAAAGGACCCACGTACCTAGGGGCAAGCTTCCCTTTGATACCGAAGCGACGAGTACCTTCCATTGGAGAGACGCGGAGGTAGACATGGTCTCCAATCTTGAAAGCCAAGTCACGATCTTTGATCATAGTAACTTTTCTGGCGCGATTGCGCGTCTTTGAGATTTTCACGAATGACTTTGTACATTTCTTCAGCTTCTGTGATTAAGTCATTGCCATGAAGTTGTCCTTCACCAGTCTCTGACCAATTAAGAGGAGTACGACACTTTCTGCCATAGAGAATCTCGAATGGGGCCTTGCCCGAGCTTGCTTGAAAGCTGTTGTTGTAGGAGAACTTGGCATATGGAAGACAATTTTCCCACTTCATACCGAAGGAAATGACACAAGCACTTATCATATCTTCAAGAATTTGATTGACTCGCTCGACTTGGCCACTAGTTTGAGGATGGAAAGCTGTGCTGAAGCGAATGTTGGTGCCCATGGCCTTCTGAAAGGAGTCCCAGAACTTAGAAGTAAAGATGCTTCCACGAACTAAAGATATCAAGCGGTATGCCGTGCAAAGAGACAATCCTGGAGGTATATAGCTCTGCCACGCTTGGACTTGGGAAATCCAGTCACGAAGTCCATCTCAATATGGTCAAACTTCCATTCTGGAATAGCAAGAGGTTGGAGGAGACCAGCTGGCTGTTGATGTTCTGCTTTCACCCTTCTGCAGACATCACATTCATTCACGAATTGAGCAATTTCTCGCTTCATTCGAGTCCACCAATACGACTGCTTGAGGTCATGGTACATCTTCGTCTTCCAGGATGAATGGATAGGAGGGAATTGTGAGCCTCAGTCATAATGACTTTCCTTAGATTGCCTTTAGGAACCACAATACGATCCTCGAAGAATAGAGTATCTTTGTCATCAAGGCAATAACACTTGTACTTGGGTTGGCTCTTGGCAATCCCATTTTCACCTTCTTCACCATTGCATCAAGAAGTTGTGCCTCACGAATTTGATCTTCCAAAGTAGGAGAGACTTGGAGGTTGGCAAGAAAACCTTGAGGAACAACTTGGATATTAAGCTTGTGGAAAGCTTCACAAAGGTCCGGTTGGAAGGGCTTGAGAATCAAACTGTTGCAGTAAACCTTCCTGCTCAACGCGTCTGCAATGGCATTGGCCTTGCCTGGAGTATATTAAATACTCAGATTATACTCTTGAATCATTTCGACCCAACGAGTCTGCCTGAGGTTGAGGTTGGGCTGAGTGAAGATGTACTTGAGGCTCTTATGATCAATGAAGATGTTCACTTTCCTTCCCAACCAGAGATGTCTCCATGTTAAAAGAGCATGGACAACTGCCGCAAGCTCGAGGTCATGAGTGGGGTAGTTCTTTTCGTTGGGCTTCAACTAGCTAGAGGTATAAGCCACAACTTTCTTCTCTTGCATTAACACAGCACCAAGACCTTGCAGGGAGGCATCATAGAAAACTTTGAATGGTTTGGATTCATCAGGAGGAGTCAAAACAGGAGCTGTGACTAACTTCTCTTTGAGAGTGTTGAAGTCTACGTCGCATTCAGGCGTCCAGACATACTTGACGTGCTTCTAGAGGAGGTTGGAAAGCGGCTTTGCAATATTAGAGAAATTCTCAATGAATCTTTGACAATAGCTTACAAGCCCAAGGAAACTACAGAGCTACTTCACATTCTGAGGCGGTTCCCAATTCACAATTGCAGACACATTCTCAGGATTAACAGCTATGCCCTTGGCGAAGATGATATGGCCAAGGTAGAGAACCTCATCGAGCCAAACCTCACACTTTGAAAACTTCGCATAGATCTGATGTTCTCTGAGTTTGTCGAGAACCAATCTCAAATGCTTGGCATGATCCTCCTTATTCTTGGAAAAGACCAAAATATCATCGAGATACACCAAGACGAAATCATTTGTGTAAGGGTTGAAGATGAAGTTCATCATGCAAGAGAACGTTGGAGGAGCATTGACAAGGCCGAACGACATGACAGTATATTCATAAGAACCATAGCTTGTTCTGAATGCTGTCTTGGGGATATCTTTTTCACGAATGCGAATCTGATGATAACCCATACGGAGGTCAAGCTTGGAGAATACTTGAGCACCTTTGAGTTGTTCGAAAATCTCATTGATATTGGGAAGTGGGTACTTGTTCTGTATTGTCTTCTTGATCAATGGGCGGTAGTCGACACAAAGTCGGTCTGTGCCATCCTTCTTCTAGACAAAATGAACACCACAACCCCATAGAGAAGAACTCGGTCTGATCAGACCCAGACGCTCTTGTTCATCGAGCTGTTTCTTCAATTCTTTCAATTCCTTTGGTCCAAGCTTGTAAGGACGTTTGCAAACAGGTTCCGTGCCACGCTTAAGATCGATGACGAATTCAACTAGCTGGTGAGGAGGCATTCCTGGAATCTCTTCCAGAAAGACGTATTGATATTCACAAACGACTGGAATCTGAGAGATGGCATTCAACTCGCCCTTCTCATTGTGAGAAAACAACCAAATGGTTTCGTCACGAGTGGCATAGATGATCACATCCTCAGACGAGTGTGTCAATTGAATCTGCCTGGCAGCACAATCAAGCTTAGCCTTGTGCTTAGAAAGCCAGTCCATCCCGAGAATTAGATCAATATCCGAGTCACCAAGAACAATTGGAGAAGCCAGAAATTTGTAGTCGCCCATCTTGATAGAAACATCTGGGACACAAATATTAGCTGACATTTGCTTGCCCGGGGACACAATTGATAAAGTTCTAGGGAATTCTTGATAATCACACTCATACTTTGATGCAAAAGGTTTTGAAATGAAACAATGCGATGCACCAATATCAAAGAGAACTTTGGCACGAATGGAGTTAACTGGAAGGTTACTCATGATCACTTCTGAAGAGTCCTCTGCCTGAGCTGAGTTCATCATGTTGACCTTGGCATGCTTGGGATTATGCTTGACCACTGCATTGCTGGCAGATCTCATAGAAGGAGGAGGCGGAAGGCACCTTTGGTTGAAGCTTTTGTTTGCATAGTGCCCTTTCTGCTGCCACTTGTTGCAAGTAACCTTTGAGAGCGGACGGTGATAAGGAGCACTTGACCTTGGAGCATGAGACGGAGCTTTGTTCTGATAGCCTAGGTTGGGTGGGTGGGACGATCCATTGCCACCTTTAATCTTCTGCTGATAAGGCTGACGAAACAGAGGAGGAGGAGGCAACCAGAACTTCTGCTGCTTAGCTGCCACTTGAGTTGAAGAAGATGATGGAGCTGCATCCCTGACTCTCTTCTTAGAAGCATCGCACTTGAGCTGAGCAGCCTCTTGCTTTAGTGCCATGTTGTAGAATTCATCATACTTGGTCGGCTCAAAAAGCACGAGAGCTAGTTGCAAATCCTCTCTGAGGCCAACTCTGAATTGATAAATCATGCTCTTCTCATCAGGAACGTCTTGTTCGGCGAAGCGAGCGAGCCTCTGAAACAGGATGTTGTATTGGTAAACAGACATGATGCCTTGCTTGAGATTGCGGAACTCCTCGCGCTTACTCTCAGCAACACTTTGTGGAATGTGTTGAGCTTTGAAGTCTTGGCGGAAATCATCCCAGGTAATCACATGACCTCCTCTGGAATCTTTGTATTGTTGATACCACTCAGCAACTTGGTCTCTGAGTTGAAACGAAGCGAACTTGACAAAGTCCTCAGGCCTGACATTGCTACACTCAAAATGTTTGCAGATATCCACGAGCCATTCGTCGGCGTATGTGGCCTCGACACAGTTACTGAAGGACTTCGGCTGGTTTGCGAGGAACTGATTGAGGGTAGCAAACTGAGCTTGATTGTTTCCCTGGCCTTGATTTCCTTGGTTGCGCTCTTGCAAGAGTCGCAAAAGCATCTGAGTGTTAGCGTTGGTGGCGGCCATGACAGCTTGCCATGCCTCCGGAGGTGGAGGTGGTGGCGGAGGTTCCGGATTCTGACGCGTTGGAGGAGCCATCCTGAAGAGGTTGACATCCGTTAGCATCTTGAAAGACATATATTCAAGCTGAATCAATGGATTGAAATTGCAACATGTAGTCATAACATTCGAACAAGAATGAACGAATGAATTCCAAAGTAAATCATCACACTTCCATAAGTTGAGAAGCCACTTAGACAATAGATAGATGAATAAATCAACAAGGTACGGATATGAACAAATAATTGGTAAGGATTACCCAATCACAAACCAAATATCTGCGGGAAGAAATACTAGAGCTACATGAATTCCCACCTATGAAACTCCCGAAACTTTTTGGTTATGAAATCATGCAATCAGGTGCTGGGGATACAGGGGAAGCATAATATCTCACCCAAAACTAGCAAATCCTACATCCAGCTGTATCCATCCTCCAACACATAACCAAGAAACCTCCGGAAATCATTTACCTCAACCTTCGAAAAGCATCCGTTATACCAGTTATGGTAATGCTCCCGAACTCCCGCCCCAGTACTGGGTGGCGTTGAGGTTATCTCACCAACAACTTCATAAAGGAGATTTTTGATGTCGGCGAACTTAGGTATTCCAGAAGTACAACGATAAAATTGTGACGACAACACCTCGGAGCTCAACTCCCCAGGACACTGCCACAACCCCTAAATGTCAGGAGGCACCAAGAACAATGTTCTCGTCACAGGACCATCAAAACAATTCCAAGATACCTGCGTGATCCTAATTTTTTTTCGTGAAATTTGAGAAGAGAAGAGTCAAAACTCTATGTCAGGAGGCCTCACCAGAGCGACGAAGGGACTGAGGAGTAAAAATAATCCTACTCTCCGATATATATAATCCTATAAGACTCAAAACATTTTTCTAGACTCAACAACGTCAGTGATTCGATCAAGCAGGGGGCTCCTAAGTCGAGGAAGGCTCTGATTACCAACTTGTAAAACCCACGATGCGGCTATATCTCCCATGTGTAGGGGTACGACTTAGAGTCATAACCGCATGGTAGGCATGTCGCAGGAGTGCTAATCTTTACACATCCCATGTACTAAATAAGGAAGGGATAAAGAGTTAGCTTACAGTCGCCACTTCACACAATACATTAATATAGCATACATCATCCAGAATACAATCAAGGTCCGACTATGGAACCAACATATATAAAAGACAACCCCAAATGCTAGATCCCCGATCGCCCCAACTGGCTCCTCTACTAATCATCCGGAAACGAAACATAGTAACGACCCGAATCCTCGTCGAACTCCCACTTGAGTTCGATAGCGTCCCCTGCACTGGCATCATCGGCACCTGCATCTGTTTTGGAAGTACCTGTGAGTCACGGGGACTGAACAATCTCACACCCTCGCAATCAAGACTATTTAGGCTTAAGGATAGGAAAAGGTAGTGAGGTGGAGTTGCAGCCAGCACTAGCATATATGGTGGCTAACTTACGCAAAAGAGAGCGAGAAGAGAAGCAAAGCACGGTCGAGAAACTAATAATGATCATGAAGTGATCCTAAAGCTACTTACGTTCAAGCATAACACGAGACCGTGTTCTCTTCCCGGACTCTGCCGAAAAGAGACCATCACGGCTACAGACGCAGTTGGTTCATTTTAATTAAGTTAAGTGTCAAGTTCTCTACAACCGGATATTAACAAATTCCCATCTGTCCATAACCGCGGGCACGGCTTTCGAAAGTTCAAAACCCTACAGGGGTGTCCCAGCTTAGCCCATCCCAAGCTCTCACGGTCAACGAAGGTTATTCCTTCTCCCGGGAAGACCCGATCAGTCTCGGAATCCCGGTTACAAGACATTTCGACAATGGTAAAACAAGACCAGCAAAGCCGCCCGATGTGCCGACAAATCCCGATAGGAGTCGCACGTATCTCGTTCTAAAGGCACACCGGATGAGCGCTCCATACAACTAAAACCAAACCTCAAGTTTCCCCGAGGTGGCGCTACAAAGGACTCTAGTTCGGACCAACACTCAGAGGAGCACTGGCCCAGGGGGGGCTTAAAATAAAGATGACCCTTGAGTCTGTAGAACCCAAGGGAAGGTATATGGTGGTAGGTAGGAAAATGGTAAAACCAAGGTTGGGCCTTGCTGGAGGAGTTTTATTCAAAGCGAACTGTCAAGGGGTTCCCATAACACCCAACCGCGTAATGAACGCAAAATCAAGGAAAATAACACCGGTATGACGGAAACTAGGGCGGCAAGAGTGGAACAAAACACCAGGAAAAAGGCCGAGCCTTCCACCCTTTACCAAGTATATAGATGCATTAAAGTAAATAATAGATAATAATGATATCCCAACAATATCCATGGTCCAACATGGAACAAACTTCATCTTCACCTGCAACTAGCAACGCTATAAGAGGGGCTGAGCAAAAGTGGTAACATAGCCAAACAACGGTTTGCTAGGAAATGTGGGTTAGAGGCTTGACATGGCAATATGGGGGGCATGATATAGCAGGTGGTAGGTATCGCGGCATAGCAATAGAGCGAACAACTATCAAGCAAAGATACAAGTGATTTCGAGGGTATGGTCATCTTGCCTGCAAAGTTCTCCGAGTTGACGAAAGCTTGATCCTCGTAAGCATACTCAACGGGTTCCTCGGTCACGTACTCGTCTCCCGGCTCTACCCAAGGCAAGAACACAAGCAAAGGAAACCACAATCAACCACGGTGCAATGCGCAAGCAACATGATGCAAAACATGACATGACATGCGGGATGTGATATGCAATGCATATGCATGTTTCGGAAGGGAAAGATTGAACCAGGCCTCAACTTGGCAAACCAAGTGTGCCGATGGAAAGATGAGTTGATTTCGGTCAAAATCGATATAAATATCACCGAAATCGGATGCACGGTTTGCAAATGGCGAGCAAAACAAGAATGGCACAATTCTGCGATTAACAGCACGATGCCAATTAGAATGCGACAAGAATCTAAGCTACTTCACTCCAACATAGCAAAAAAACACATGGCAGTGATCTACTCAAGATGCTTGACAAACGATGAACACTGAGCTACGGCTAAATCACACAATAGCAGGTTCAAACAAGGATGGTAAAAGTGCAAAAGATATCAGCATCACAGACTTAGTGAAAATAACAACATGCCAGGAATTAACATTAGGAAGACATGTTTAGAGCAAGCTAACAACATGCTACAGGAACATATCATAGCAAACAAGGCATGGCAGGAATCTACTCAAAGCATAGAACAAAAATCCCTTACAGACCATGAGCCAAAAGGGCACAGAAAATATGATGGCACCCATGTAAACATAGCAAGTTTCGTTACCAGATTCAGACTTAGCAGAAAACTGAGCATGGCAAAATAGAGTTATGAAGGCATCTTTGCGAGCTCGATTCACTCAACACAAGGCACTTCATAAAAAGATAATCATAGAATCAGCAAGATGGCATGTTCAAGAAGCTAACCAAGGCAATAGCAAGTTCATAACATGCATGGATCAACTACAACAACCATGGCAAAATTGTTTAACATGTAAACAATCTGCCTGGAACATTTTATAGAAAAAGTAGAGCGAGATTAAGTCATGCTAGGGCACTCCATAATTGCAAACAGGGGCATGGATGGATATAGAACAACCATATGTCAAAATCATCATTGCTGAAGCAACTCAAATAAAGCATGTATCTCACTGTAGCAACATGGTTACATGGCATCAAAATAACATCAAACAAAGACATAGCCAAAATCCTGAGACCCTAAAATCAGCAATATCACGAAGGCTACTTTGCATACTTGTGCTAGTCACCACATTGATCACAAAAAATACATGGCATACACCCCTATAAAGATGGCATGTCATAAATCAAAATACATGTAGAGCTCATGCCCATATGCAGCACACAACAAATGTAGCAAAAAGGACAAATGCTCATACTCTGCTAAGAATCAGCACCTAACAATTTATAGCACTCTTGCATCAACGATTTAGGCATCAAGATGGACTAAAACAAGCATGCCACAATGGAACAAAATGAAGAGAACATCATGATGAACATTTTGATATATTGCACGCACAAAATGGAGCAACCTGCAGGAAGTTATGGCATGATGAACATGGGCTAAAATAGAGCAGAGAAAGGACTTAGCGGTTTTCACCTCGCCCAGGTCTAGGGTTTGCGCATGCGCAAAACGAGGACTTGCCAGAATGGCGCTGGAGGAGCCGCCGGAGAGGAGGGAGACAATGGGGCGGCGAGATCCAGGGCAGGGGCGCGTGGATCCGGCGCGGTTCACGGCGGCGGCGGCGATGACGTCAAGAGCGGGCGTCGGGGCGCGCCTGATGGGCGGCCATGGGAGCCGAGGCCGATGAGGGGCGGCGGGAGCCGAGGCGGCGCGACAAGGTCGTGGTCGGCGGGGCGGCGCACGGCGGAGCTCTCAGCGGCGGGGAACACGCGGGGCGGCGCGGAGGAGATGGGCCGCGGGGGCCGGCGGCAGGCCTGAGCGGACCATGGCGGGGCGCGGGCGGCGCTACCACATGGCAGGCCCCCGTTGGCTGTGGACGGCGGCGATGATCTGTCCGGTGAGGTCGGACACGTCCGGTGGCGGCGGGGAGGAGATAGCTAGGGTTTGGACCCGAAAATATTGGAGGGGATCACATATATACATCGGGGGAGTTTGGAGTGTCCAAATGGAGTGCGGTTTTAGGCCATGCGATCGTCATGGGATAGGTTTGGATGGGTTATTAGGAAACTTTGGAGGGGTGTTGGGATGCAACACACACGAGGCCTTTACGGTTCCTCGGTTAACCGTTGGAGTATCAAACGAACTCCAAATGGCATGAAACTTGGTAGGCGGTCTACTGGTGGTGTACCAAGGCCGCTTGGAAAATCTTGGTCCATTCCGAGAATGTTTAACACCCTCTCACGAAAAGAGACAAAAGGGGGCGCCGGAGGACGTGGGAGTGTTGGATTGCAAAACGGACAATGGGGAAAATGCTCAGAAGCATGAGACGAACATGTATGCAAATGAGATGCACATGATGACATGATATGAAATGCATGACATGAACAAAAAGCAAAACGAATACAAAAACCCAACCATAAATCTCATAACTTAAAGTCAGAAATGGCAAGAGTCGGAGTACAAATATGGCAAATTACATCCGGGGTGTTACAGCTCCTCGGTGCGGAGGGAGCGTTCTGTGTTTCCATTAACTGTTATGACGCCGCTTGGTCTGGGCATCTTGAGTTTGAGATAAGCATAGTGTGGCACTGCGTTGAATCGAGCAAATGCGGTTCGTCCAAGCAGTGCATGATAACCGCTGCAAAAAGGGACGCTATCGAAGATTAACTCCTCTCTTCGGAAGTTGTCCAGAGATCCAAAGACAACCTCTAGTGTGATTGAGCCCGTACAGTGGGCCTCTACACCTGGTATGGCTCCTTTAAAGGTAGTCTTTGTGGGCTTGATCCATGATGGATTAATGCCCATTTTGCACACTGTGTCCTGATAGAGCAGGTTGAGGCTGCTGTCACCGTCCATTAGGACTCGCGTCAGGTGGAACCCATCAATTATTGGGTCTAGGACCAGTGCGGCTAAACCACCATGACGGATACTGGTCGGATGGTCCTGACGATCGAAATTGATCGGGCATGACGACCATTTATTAAATTTTGGGCGACTGGCTCTATCGCGTAGACGTCCCTAAGCGCGCGCTTGCACTCCCTCTTGGCGATGTGGGTAGCGTATATCATATTCACCGTTTTTACCTGAGGGGGAAACTTCTTCTGTCCCCCTTTGTTCGGTGGCCGGGGCTCCTTGTCGTCGTCCTCGCTTTGTGATCCCTTCTCCTTGCTTTCGGCATTTAACTTGCCGGCCTGTTTAAAAACCCAACAATCTGTGTTGGTATGATTGGGTGGTTTGTGTGGGGTGCCATGGATCTGGCACGGACGATCGAGTATGTGGTCCAAGCTGGATGAGCCCGAATTGTTCTTTTTGAACGGCTTCTTCCGCTGACCGGACTTAGAGCCACTGAATCCGGCATTGACCACCGCATCATCGGTGTTGTCATTTTGTTTCAACGCTTGTGTCTGTTGCGTCGGGACTTGTCGTTGCAATTTCTGGCTTTAGAGGTGTCGGCGTTGCTTGCATTGTTTATGCTACGGGCCAGCTAACTATATTCACCCGCACAAAAGCGGGTCATGAGTGTCGTGAGGGCTGCCATGGACTTCGGCTTTTCTTGGCCAAGGTGGCGGGTGAGCCATTCGTCGAGGATGCTATGTTTAAAGGCCACTAGGGCTTCGGCATCCAGACAGTCGATGATCTAGTTTTTTTGGTTAGAAACCTAGTCCAGAATTTCCTAGCTGACTCTCCAGGCTGTTGAACTATATGGCTTAAGTCATCGGCATCTGGTGGCCGGACATATGTACCTTGGAAGTTGTCGCAGAAGGCATCTTCCAAATCCTCCCAGCTGCCAATAGAGTTTTCGGGCAAACTGTTTAACCAGTGCCGAGCTGGCCCTTTGAGTTTTAACAAGAGGTATTTGATGGCGTGGAGGTCATCTCCGTGGGCCATATGGATATGGAGAAGAAAATCCTCAATCCACACAGCGGGATCAGTTGTTCCATCGTATGATTCAATATTCACGGGTTTAAAACCTTCTGCGAATTCATGCTCCATTACTTTGTCAGTGAAGCAAGGAGGGTGTGCGGCGCCTCCATATCGGGCCACATCGCGACGTAGTACCGATGGAGTCCGTCTGCGGTTTTCGGCCCGCGCATGACTAGGCTTGTCACGTATGAATAGATAGCCGTCGTCACATGTCGGGGCACGTCCTCGTGATCCGTAGATCCGTCTGGTATGTCCTTCTCTATTATCCAGGTCCTGCCGAAGGTCATATGTATAACCACGACCTGTTTTATCTCTGCCTTTACGATGAGGCGGGGCGGGCTGGTCTTCGGCTTGAGTTGTCGTTTTATCCCGACCATGTGGCGGTCCATCAGCCGCATTGCGCGATGATTGTACGGGCTCTGGTGCCTCGTCGTCGAGCTAATGTAGCAATTTGCACTTCGGGTAGCTTCTGGCTGGGCGCTTGAGGCTGTATTCTTCGGCTGCTAGGACATCGGTCCATCTATCATTGAGTAGATCTTGGTCAGTTTGAAGCTGCTGCTGCTTCTTTTTCAGGCTCCTTGCAATGGCTATTAGCTGGCGCTTAAAGTGCCCCTGCTCGAGAGGTTCCTCTGGTATGATAAAATCCTTGTTGCCGAGGCTCAGCTCCTCCTCGGAGCGCGGGAGATAACTACTGTCCTCTAAGTCTTCGTTTATGGCCTGTTCAATAGAGCTAACTTGCCCATCTTCCCGATCGTCCTGTTTGACAGTTCGTTCGTCGGGATCTTCTCTGTCTTCGGCACCGTCCGGAGTGTTATCATCTCCCATATTGGTGTTTTTGTCTTTTTCATGACGCGACTTAGAGCGGCGCCGCTAACGCCGGTGTTTTGGTTGTATAACAGGAGGTTCGTCCTCAACTGGATCTTCTTTGTCATCATCATTAGTTCTTTTAGGTGTATCCACCATGTACACGTCATAAGAAGAGGTGGTCGTCCAGCGTCCAGTAAATGGCAGGTTTTGGCCCTGCTCCTCATCAGCATCGTCGTCCATACCATCGATGTCTTCGGAGCCATAATCAAGCGTGTCGGTTAAGTCTTCGACAGTGGCTATGAAGTGGGCGGTGGGCGGGAACCGAAATTCTCCGTCATCAGCCTCCAGTTCGTACTGGATATAATTCGGTGGTGAGCCCTCCACTAAGGATAGTGCTCTTAGCGAGTTTAACACGTTGCCCAAAGGCGAGTGTCGGAAGATGTCCGCGGAGCTGAATTTGACGATCGATGACCGATCAGACTCGACGTACGTAGACGCACAAGGTTCAGAACCTGTAGCCGGAGACGAGTCCATTGTTCCATTGACACAGATGTCACTTGAAGTTAGGTCTGTGTGTGGCTCCAACGCCGCTGAGTCTGTGGCTTCCACGGCGGGGTTGAGATTCCCGTCCTCGGATGACGCGATCTACTCCGGATCTGAGGCCAGAGCATCTATAGGTACTATCTCCTGGGTATGGTCCGATGACAAATTTTCATCGTGTTCCTCATGGTGGCAGGGAGCAGCTGCCATGGTCTCGAATCTGTCGAAGATCAAGTCTCCGCGGATACCCGTGACGTAATTCAAGCTTCCAAATCTGAGCTGATAGCCAAGGGCGTAGCTTTCGATCTGCTCTAGATGGCCAAGCGAGTTGGCCCGCAGTGCAAAGCCGCTGAATACAAAGATCTGTCTGGGGAGGAAGACTTCCCCTTGGATAGTGTTGTTGTAGATGGTCGAAGGAGCCATCGAACCTTTTGACGACAACATAGGGGAACTCTCATTGAAAGCACCAATGCCGGTGTCAAAACCGGCGGATCTCGGGTAGGGGGTCCTGAACTATGTGTCTAAGGTCGATGGTAACATGAGACACGGGACACAATGTTTACCCAGGTTCGGGCCCTCTCTACAGAGGTAATACCCTACTTCCTGCTTGATTGATCTTGATGAATATGAGTATTACAAGAGTTGATCTGCCACGAGATCGTAATGGCTAAACCCTAAAAGTCTAGCCTGTCTGACTATGATTATGAGGATGTATATGTCTACAGACCTAGCCCTCCGGTTTATATAGACACCGGAGGGATCTAGGGTTACATAAGGTCGGCTACAGAGAAAGGAATCTTCATATTCGGACGCCAAGCTTGCCTTCCACGTCAAGGAGAGTCCCATCTGTACATAGGTAGAGTCTTTGGTCTTTATATCTTCACAACCCATCAGTCCGGCCCATGTCTAATAGGTCAGATGCCCGAGGACCCCTTAGTCCAGGACTCCCTCATCGAGAGGACCCAAAGATACCTCTCCGATAATCGGAGTCACAAATCCTAATCTCGATCTATGCCAACTCAACAAACACAATCGGAGACACCTGTAGAGCATCTTTATAGTCAGCCAGTTATGTTGTGATGTTTGATAGCACACTAAGTGTTCCTCCGGTATTCGGGAGTTGCATAATCTCATAGGCATAGGAACATGTATAAGTTATGGAGAAAGCAATAGTAATAAACTAAACTAAACAATCATAGTGCCAAGCTAACAGATGGGTCACATGTCAATCACATCATTCTCTAATGATGTGATCCTATTTATCAACTGACAACTCATGTCTATGGTTAGGAAACTTAACCATCTTTGATTAATGAGCTAGTCAAGAAGAGGCATACTAGTGACACTCTGTTTGTCTATGTATTCACACATGTACTAAGTTTCCGGTTAATACAATTCTAGCATGAATAATAAACATTTATCATGATATAAAGAAATATAAATAACAACTTTATTATTGCCTCTAGGGCATATTTCCTTCAAGGGCTTTGTCAACTTAGTCAATATAAACGATTCTAGCTATAGAGACCATACGATGTCCATCCAACGGCCTCAGTGCTTCTTCAACCTCTGGTCTTCTTGCTCTAGCCGCCCAAACAAGCACCGGTGGGACTGCCTGCTCCCGCCTCCTGTGGCCGGCTGTGCTGCCGCACAGGCCGCACCGCTCCACCCTAATCCATTGCTGGACAGGCCATTCCTCGACTCACCCACACCTCTTGTTATTTTCCGGTGACGGCAGCCAGACCAGTAAACTCTCGTACTCCTGACCACGCGGGAAACCACTACCGAGTCTTCCCCGGCTCTGTGTCGTTCCCTTCCTAGTCCTCGCCGTCGTCCACCACCCTGGTGCTCTCAGCGTGCCGTGGTCAACGTGGTCAAGGAACGACATCAATTTGACATGGACTGTACGTGGAGAGGCTGACAGCTGTGTCCACGGCCGCACACAAGGAAATGCCTCATTATTACACGCAAAATAATGATTCCTCCACCTAACAGCAGGGACCCACTAGACTGGCCACCGTATTTCGTGAAAAAAAAAGTCCCCCCTTGACTGCTAGGACCCACCAGATACATCTTGATACGTCTCCAACGTATCTATAATTTTTTTATTGTTCCATGCTATTTTATTATAAATCTTGGATGTTTTATAATCATTTTATAGTCATTTTATATCATTTTTGGGTACTAACCTATTGACATAGTGCCAAGTGCTAGTTGCTGTTTTTTCCTTGTTTTTTACATCACAGAAAATCAATATCAAATAGAGTCCAAATGCCACGAAACTCCGATGGGGGCACAACCCACCTGGGTGCGCCAGGAGGCCCAGGCATGCCCTGGTGGGTTGTGCCCACCTCGGGTTCCCCCCGGACCGCCTCTTTGCTCTATAAACACCACAATATTCCAAAAGGCCTAAAGGCATCGACGAAATATTCATCCAGCCGCCGTAGAGTCGAGAACCACCAGATCCAATCTAGACACCATCTCGGATGGGGTTCACCACCTACATTGGTGCCTCTCCGATGATTCGTGGGTAGTTCTTTGTAGACCTTCGGGTCTGTAGTTAGTAGCTAGATGGCTTTCTCTCTCTCGCTAAATTCTCAATACAATGGTCCCTTGGACATCCATATGATGTACCTCTTCTGCAGTGTGTTTGTTGGGATCTAATGAACTTCGAGTTTATGATCAGTTATATCCTTTTATATCCATGGAAGTTATTTGAGTTTCTTTGATCTCTTATAGCCTCGTATTTCTTTTCCGATTTTTGTTTTTTGTTTGGCCAACTTGATCTATTTATCTTGCAATGGGAAGAGGTGCCCGATAGTGGGTTCGATCTTACGGTGTTTGATCCCAGTGACAGAAAGGGAACCGACACATATGTATCGTTGCTACTAAGGATAAAAAGACGAGATCTATATCTACCTCCATATAGATA
Source organism: Triticum urartu (assembly GCF_056163025.1). NCBI lineage: Eukaryota > Viridiplantae > Streptophyta > Magnoliopsida > Poales > Poaceae > Triticum > Triticum urartu. The sequence goes on along the minus strand of NC_141879.1, from coordinate 408,779,835 downwards.
AACAGATCTTGTCTACATCATGTCATCGTTCATATTGCATTACTCCATTTTCCCATGAACTTAATACACTAGATGCATGCTGGATAGCGGTCGATGTGTGGAGTAATAGTAGTAGATGCAGGCAGGAGTCGGTCTACCAATCTTGGACGTGATGCCTATGTAATGATCATTGCTAGGATATCGTCATAATTATTTGAAGTTCTATCAATTGCCCAATAGTAACTTGTTTACCCACCGTTTCCTATTTTTCTCGAGAGAAGCCACTAGTGAAACCTATGGCCCCCGGGTCTTCTTTCTCTTATATTTGCCTTGCGATCTACTTTTCCTTTGCATTTTTATTCAGATATATTAAACCAAAAATCCAAAAATAATTTGCTGCACTTTATTTTATTTGCGATCTATTATTTCAATCTATTACAACTTTCTCCAGTCAACATGCAATTTCTGGCGCCGTACACCAGAAGGGATTGACAACCCCTTTAACACATCGGGTTGTGAGGTGTTGTTGTTTGTGTGTAGGTGTTATTTATGTTGTGTTGGTTGGTTCTCCTACTGGTCCGATACCTTGGTTTCATAACTAAGGGAAATACCTACCATCTTAATACCTTCGTGGAATTATGCGATATGCAAAAGAAAAAAAGATGTGGACAATGACGTGGTCAAGATGAAATTATTTCCGTTCTCTTTGCGTGATTCTGCAAAATTTTGGTTCTCTTTTTTGCCTCGCAATACTATCGAGTCTTGGAATAAGTGCAAAGATGCTTTTATCACTAAGTATTTTCCTCCCGGAAAAATTAGTTCCCTTAGAACCCAGATCATGAATTTCAAGAAACTTGAACAGGAGCATGTTACGCAATCTTGGGAAAGGATGAAAATGATGCTAAGGAATTGCCCAACTCATGGGTTAAATCTTTGGATGGTCATACAAAATTTTTATGCGGGGTTGAATTTTGTTTCTCTCAATCTTTTTGATTCCTCAACGGGTGGTACTTTTATCGAAATTACTGTGGGTGAAGCCACCAAATTGCTTGATAATATCATGACAAATTATTCACAATGGCATACCGAAAGAGCTCCTAGTAGTAAAAAAGTTAATTCGGTTGAAGAAATTTCTTCTTTGTGTGATAAAGTTGATGCTCTTATGAAATTGGTTGCTAGTAAAAGTGCTCCTATTTATTTTAATGATATGCCTTTGTCTACTTTGATTGAGCAAAATAGTGATGCCATTAATGTGAATTTTATTTCTCACAATAATTTCAACAACAATGCTTATAGAGGAAATCTTAATCCTAGGCCTTTTCCTAGTAATTCCTCTCACAGTTATGGTAATTCCTATGGAAATCAATCTTATAATAATAATAGGAACACCTCTGATCTTGAGAATAATATTAAATAATTTATCAATACACAAAAAGTTTTGAACACTTCCATAGAAGAAAAGTTGAATAAGATTGATGATTTATCTAGAAGTGTTGATAGAATTGCTCATGATGTGGAAAATCTCGAGATGAATTTTTTTGCCTAAATTAGATGAATCAATTAAAGCTCTTTATATTTCTATGGATGAAAGTAAGAAAAGAACTACTGTGCTTAGACCTAAAAGAGAATTTTTTGAAAAAACTTTTTCTAGTGATTATTCTTGCAAAAGAGATGAAGATCTTAAAATGATTGGTGTTTCTTCTATTGATTCCTTGTTTAGTAAAGTTAAGAATGATGAAAAAGGGACTGGAGAAGAGTCAACTTTAGGTAGAAGGCATCCCAATAATTCGGAGGGTGAAAATCTTGTTCAGAAAATTGATGAAAGTGGGTTTGGAGAGGTCAAAACTTTAGCTAGTGATGTGCCCACTATTTTGGATTACAAAGACTTTAATTATGATAGTTGCTCTTTGATTGATTGTATTTCTTTGTTTCAATCCATGATAAATTCATCCCATGCTTATGAACAAGACAAAGCTTTTACTAAACATATTGTTGATCCTATGATGAAAGCTTTGAAGAAAAGTTGGAATTAGAAGTATAAATTCCTAGAAAATTGCATGATGAATGGGAACCTACTATCAAAGTCAAGATTAAAAATTATGAATGTTTGCTTTGTGTGAATTGGGTGCTAGTGTTTCTACAATTCCGAAATGTTTATCTGATGTGCTTGGTCTTACCAATCTTGAAGAATGTTCTTTGAATTTACACATGGCGGATTCTACTATTAAAAAGACAATGGGAAGAATTAATGATGTTATTATTCTTGCAAATAGGAATTATGTGCCCATAGATTTTATTGTTCTTGATATTGATTGCGATCTGTCTTGTCAAATTATTCTTGGTAGACCGTTTTTACGCACTATCGGTGCCGTGATTGATATGAAAGAAGGGAATATTAAGTTCCAATTTCCTTTGAGGAAATGTATGGAACACTTTCCTAGAACAAGAATTAGGCCACCATATGAATAAAGCATGAGGGTATCTTATGGATCTAGAACCAAAGATGGCAAAACTTAGATCCTTGCTTTATGCCTAGCTAAGGGCGTAAAACTATAGCGCTTGTTGGGAGGCAACCCAATGAATAATTTTTTTTCTTTTTTCTTTATATTCTTGAGTGTTAGCACAATTATCCTACTTTTATTATTGTGTTTTTTTACATTTTAATTAGTGTTTGTGCCAAGTAAATCCTTTAGGATCTTCTTGGGCAATAGTTGTTTGATCTTGCTGAAAAAACAGAAAGTTTGCGTTCACGAAACAATTTATCATTTTTTACCAGAGAGAGATAAAATACCCATTCAAATTGCACTAGATCAACATACAAATTACTCAGGCCTTCCTAATTTGGCATAATTTTTGGAGTTACATAATTATTCGAAATAGTCAGATTGCTACAGACTGTTCTGTTTTGACAGATTCTGTTTTCTTTGTGTTGTGTTCCTATTTTGACGGCTCTATGGTTTTCTTTGATGAGTTTTTGCCATATAAAAGTTGGAATACAGTAGATATAATAAAAACAAAATATGAATTGGTTTGATACAGTACTTATAGTAGTGGTTTCTTATTCTTATACTAACGGATCTCACAAAGGTTTTTGTTGAGTTTTGTATGATTGAAGTTTTCAAGTTTTGGGTTATCTTATGATGGATGATGGAAGGATGTAACAGCCTAAGCTTGGGTATGCCCCGGCATCCCAAGATATTATCCAAGAATGAGCAACCAACTAATCTTGGGGATGCCCCTCGAGTTGCATCCCCACTTTCTTCCAACAACTATCGGTATTTTACTCGAGACTATATTTTTATTCGTCACATGATATGTGTTTTGCTTGGAGCGTCTTGTATGATATGTGTCTTTGCTTCTTTTATTTTGTGTCTTTAGTCAGCAATCCTTTCTGGACACACCTATTTGAGAGACCCAAAATTATATCATGACTTGTTAGAATTGCTCTCTATGCTTTACTTAAATCTTTTATGAGCTAGGACTTGCTCTAGTGCTTCACTTATATATATTTTTTAGCACAGTGTGCTTTGTTATTTTTAAGAAATACTCTCTTGCTTCACTTAGATTTGTTTGAGGGTAGTAAATTTTTGATTAAATACTCTCTTGCTTCACTTAGATTTGTGTTTCATATGATCATGCTTAAGTATTGAGTGTAGTTAATATTCGAGTGTGTTAAATGAATGGATCAATGTTTGAGCATGATGGGCTAGGGATAACTTGTTTTAGCATTGATATTTTGAAAGACATGGTTGCTTATTGATATGCTTTAGTATCTAAATTATTATGTCAAAACTAGACTATTGCTTTGAATCACATAAATGTCCAAATGTCCATGCTATAAAGAAAAGAATATGATATGACTTGATGAACAACACTCCACATCAAAAATTATGTTTTTATCTCTTACCTACTCAAGGATGAGTAGGAGTTAAGCTTGGGGATGCTGATACGTCTCCAACATATCTATAATTTTTGATTGTTCCATGCTGTTTTATTATCAATCTTGGATGTTTTATAATCATTTTATAGTCATTTTATATCATTTTTTGGTACTAACCTATTGACATAGTGCCAAGTGCCAGTTCTTGTTTTTCCATGTTTTTTACATCGCAGAAAATCAATATCAAATGGAGTCAAGATGCCACGAAACTCCAAGATGATTTTTATGGGCCAGAAGGAAGGGAATGGGCCTTGGTTGCATCTGGGGGGTGCCCCGAGGGGGGCACAACCCACCAGGGCGCGCCCTGGTGTGTTTTGCCCACCTCGGGTGCCCCCCGGTCCGCCCCTTTGCTCTATAAATACCACAATATTCCAGAAACCCTAAAGGCATCAATGAAATATTCATCCAGCCACCGCAGAGTCCAGAACCACCAGATCCAATCTAGACACCATCTCGGATGGGGTTCACCACCTCCATTGGTGCCTCTCCGATAATGCGTGAGTAGTTCTTTGTAGACCTTCGGGTCCGTAGTTAGTAGCTAGATGGATTTCTCTCTCTCGCTGAATTCTCAATACAATGGTCTCTCGGAGATCCATATGATGTAACTCTTCTGCGGAGTGTTTGTTGGGATCTTATGAACGTTGAGTTTATGATCAGTCATATCTTTTTATATCCATGAAAGTTATTTGAGTTTCTTTGATCTCATATAGCCTTGTATTTATTTTCCAATATTTGGGTTTTGTTTGGCCAACTTGGTCTATTTATCTTGCAATGGAAAGAGGTGCCTGGTAGTGGGTTTGATCGATCTTACGGTGCTTAATCCCCGTGACAGAAAGGGAACCGACACAGGTGTATCGTTGCTACTAAGGATAAAAAGACGAGATCTATATCTACTGCCATATAGATAAACGGATCTTGTCTATATCATCTCATCGTTCTTATTGCATTACTCCATTTTTCCATGAACTTAATACACTAGATGCATGCTGGATAGCGGTCGATGTGTGGAATAATAGTAGTAGATGCAGGCAGGAGACGATCTACTAATCTTGGACGTGACGTCATAATTATTTGAAGTTCTATCAATTGCCCAATAGTAACTTGTTTACCCACCGTTTCCTATTTTTCTCGAGAGAAGCCACTAGTGAAACCTATGGCCCCCGGGTCTTCTTTCTCTTATATTTGCCTTGCGATCTACTTTTCCTTTGCATTTTTATTCAGATCTATTAAACCAAAAATCCAAAAATAATTTGCTGCACTTTATTTTATATGTGATCTATTATTTCAATCTATTACAACTTTCTCCAGTCAACATGCAATTTCTAGCGCCGTACACCAGAAGGGATTGACAACCCCTTTAACACGTCAGTTTGCAAGGTGTTGTTGTTAGTGTGCAGGTGATGTTTACGTTGTGTTGCTTGGTTCTCCTATTGGTTCGATACCTTGGTTTCATAACTGAGGGAAATACCTACCGTCGCTGTGCTACATCATCCCTACCTCTCCAGGGAATTACCGACGTAGTTGCAGCAGCCATCACATCTTCGCACGGAAGGAAGTGCGTCCATATTACGGGAAAAAAAATTATTCGCCCCCCTGACTGCTGGGACTCACCAACTACATCTTCGCACGCAAGGAAGTGCCTGACAGTCGGGACCCACCTGGTCGAATACGTAGCATTGTCATTCTAGTCGTGAACGTGTACGTACATACAGTCGGTCTGTCTGCAGGCTGCAGCGATGAACCGTGGCCATGTAAGGAAGGGCACGTGTTGTAGTAGAGACGCGCACATGTCGTAGTAGAGGCGCGTACGTAGCATGTACATGTATGTACAGCGACCAGGGTGCAAGAAAGTAAATACGACCATGTACATACATACGGGAGGGGTCTCGAATGCCTACTCGCGCATACGTACGGCCAGGGCTCGTGTACAAGGCTGGGTCGCAACGGAGAAACTGCATCGTCCTCGTGTTCATGGGGAGGCAACGGAATGCATAGTGTTCATCGGGAGGTAAGGAAAAGCTGTTGTTCATCGGGAGCCAACCGGCTTGGACGGAACAGCCGATGGAAACGAGGCCTGGCCACAGAACGAAGGAAATGACCTTGTGTTCGGCCGGCCACGGTCGAAACAGGATCCTGTTCATCGGGAGGGGTCTGGCGTACCGCAAAACGGAGGAAACGCACTTCTCTTGGAGCTCCTACGGTGGAAACAGGGTCCTGTTGATCAGGAGGGGTGTGGCATACCGCAAAATGGAGGAAACGGACTTGTGTTGGAGCGCTACGGTCGAAACGGGGGTCTTGTTCATCAGGAGGGGTGTGGCGTACCGCAAAACGGGACTCCACGGGATATTATTCATCTCCACCATCGACTGCCTCTTCGGGCTACTGTTCATCCACCGTCGACCTCCTCTGGCCTCCACCCGTGACTGTTCATCCATGGGTTCCTGTTCATCCAGAATCCACTGCGCGCTCCTCCACCGGCTACTATTCAACCAACCCTCTCCACGGGGTCCTATTAAACCACCCCTCCATGGGCTACTGTTCATCCGGTCCTCCACCGGCTACTGTTCAACCAGCCCACCACGAGGTCCTGTTCATCCACCCCCCAACCGGCTCGATCGATCGGGGTCATGTTCATCCAGCGGCAATGGCCTCTACTACCACGGGGTCATGTTCATCCAACATCCCACCGGGAACTATTCATCCAAACCCCCCAACAACGCTCATTATTCATCCAGGGAAGGAGGCAGCAGAGTTCGATCAGCTTTAGTTAGCAGTAGTAGCAAAGGAATCAGTCTAGTTCAGTTAACAGCAAGGGATTAGTCGATCGCTTGGGTTCAGTAATGTATAGCCTGCAGTGCAATCGCTCGGGTTCAGTTAGAGCCCAACGCCTTGCTCGGGTTCAGTTAGAGCGCAACGCATCGCTCACACGCGCGTACATATGAGAGAAATGCGCATCGCTCGGCCCCCGACCACCCACCGTGACCAGGAAGTCCCCCGATATTTTCCTCGCCCTCGCTTCTACCATGGTTTTTTTCGTCATGGACAGCCCAAAGAATGTCATGCAGCTACGTCTCCGGCCCGCCCTGGACGAAAAGCCCATTTTCTGTCATAGAAGTAGGACCCCACCACATCTATGATGATACCGGGTTTTGTCACAATTATCGTCATAGAAGTGTCATAAGCATGACAGGAAAAAAATTCGTTCGGCCCAAAATGTCACAGATGTGTCTTTTTTTTGTAGTGGAACTGCCATCCAGTTCTGCTTTAGATTCACCTTCTGTTATAAGTAAACTTGCAACACCACGACATGCTATTAATCCTGATATGTCACAAGTTGTTGATGATGCTACTTCTATTATGAATGATACTTATGATGATGCTAGTACCTTGCTTGATGATGATGATGTGCCATTAGGTGATTTTCTTGATGAACAAATTGCTAAAGTAAGACAACATTATGTTTTTGAAACTTGTGTTGAGCTTGAAACTAAAAATCTTGAAACACCTACTAGAACTAGCCCTCCTAGATATGAATTTCCTAAGGTACCGGAAGGCTATGCTATGAATGAAGAGACAACTAGAGACATTCTTGCTTGTAAGGATAGAGATGATCTAGAGAAATTATTATGCAAGTATAAATAAAAATCTCTGAATGCTAGAATGCAATATGATCCTAACTTTTCTACTTCACCTATCTTTATTGATGATAAGGATTATGAATTCTCTATCGACCCAGAGTTAATTACTTTGGTTGAATCTGATCCTTTCCATGGTTATGGAATTGAAACTGTTGTGGCACATCTTACTAAGTTGAACGACATAGCCACCCTTTTTACTCATGATGAGAAAACTCGCTATTACTGTATCCTCAAGTTATTTCCGTTCTCATTAAAGGGTGATGCTAAAGCTTGGTACAATACAGTTGATCCTGGTTGTGTGCGTAGTCCCTAGGATATACGTGATGATACTTAACTACTAGGTACAATGCATAAAATTGAAAGAAAAACAATACTAAAACTAATAATCCCTCTTGGGGCGAGTATTCCGGCAGCCCCTCGCCAGCAGCTCCCTGGTGCACGACGTCTTCCTAGTGCGGAGGCAGTATTCCTCTGCCTCGCAGCGCTTGACATATCGATGTGCCTCTTGCTAGCGGATGAGTGTGAACGATCTTGCCATTTCGTTGGGCGCCCATCGGAGCTCCTCGTCGGTGGCACGCTGGAGCTTATCAGCCCACCTCCACGCAGCGATGAGGCGCTCAGCACCTTTGACCTTCCTCACGAAGTACCCGTCTTCGTACACCTCCTCCACATGAAGACGCGCCCGCCCCCAAAGCTCCATCGCCTCCTTTTTCCAGGCGGCATCACGGGCTTCACAGGCCGCCTGGTACCTGGCTTCCTCCTCAGCCATCTCCTTCTTGAACACCACTTGCATGGCTTTCTCAGCCGACGGCAGCAACTTCCACAGACAAAGATTGTAACGGCCCCAAAACCAATCCAAAGATGGGGGGTCCGGCGCAACCTCATCGGCAGCGTGTAGGGGTCCTCGTCACTTCTTTTCGAGTGAGCGTCCTTGGGGGCGGCGACTCCTCATCGGCGCGTGGGCAGACCGGCGGCGCCATGGTAGAGATTTGAGAGAGAGAGAGAGGCCGAGCGAGGGAAGGATGTAGATGAGAGTGCAGGCGGGTCGACGTGAGCAAGGTAGTATTTATTGGCGGGTGCAATCTACATTGACGGGAACAGTACACATGCCGGTCGCCAGAATTCATGAGTATTATAGTTTGAATTACACATGATTCCTGATAACCCACAAGTATAGGGGATCAATTGTCGCCTCTTTCGATAAGTAGGAGTTTCGAACCCAACGAGGAGCTAAAGGTAGAACAAATATTCCCTCAAGTTCTATCGACCATGGATACAACTCTACGCACACTTAACGTTTGCTTTACCTAGAACAAGAATGAAACTAGAAGTACTTTGTAGGTGTTGTTGGATAGGTTTGCAAGATAATAAAGAGCATGTAAATAAAAGCTAGGGGCTGTTTAGATAAAGACACAACTAAGTTAGTTTCAGTAGAGAGCTTTTTGTCACGAGAAAGTTATTTTGTCCCTACACAATCGATAACTAGACCGCTAATCATTATTGCAATTTTATTTGAGGGAGATGCATAAGCTAAGATACTTTCTCTTCTTGGATCATATGCACTTATGATTGGAACTCTAGGAAGCATCTGCAACTACTAAAGATCATTAAGGTAAAACCCAACCATACCATTATAAGGCATCAAGTCCTCTTTACTCCCATATGCAAACAACCTACTTACTCGGGTCTGTGCTTCTGTCACTCACACCACCCACCATAAGCAAATCATGAACATATTGCAAACCCTACAGCGGGGATCCCTCACACTTTCGCGACACGGAGAGCACCATAGGACAACACCAATAATAAAACATGCAACTCAAACAAATTACGATCATCAATTAACCCATAGGACAAAACGGATCTACTCAAACATCATAGGATAGCCATACATAATTGGGAAATAATATATACCGTTGAGCACCATGTTTAAGTAGAGATTACAGCGGGTAAAAGATGGGTTATACCAATGCATAGAGGGGTGAAGAGTTCTCTCGATGATGGCCCCGACGGTGTTCCCGCGCCACCAGGAGAGAGCCCTTCTTCTTCTTCTTCTTCCTTGACCTTCCCCCTAGATGGGAGAAGGGTTTCCGCTCTGGTCTATGGCCTCCATGGCATCAGAGGGGCGAGAGCCCCTCCGAGATTTGATTTCTCTCTCTCTCTGTTTCCTTCTATTTCTGCGCTCCCTGATTCCGCCCTTTCACCGTTTCTTAAATTCCTGGAGATCCGTAACTCCGATTTGGTTGAAATTTGACACAATTTTTTTCCGGATATTGGCTTTCTTGCGGTGAAAGAAGGGCACCAACCGGCTTACGGAGTGGCCACGAGGGCCCAGGGAGCACCCTACCCCTGGGGCGTGCCCCTCACCGTTGTGGGCCCCTCGGACATCGTCTCGCGTTGATTCCACTTCCCAAAATTCACATATATTCCAAAAAAAATCTCCATAAGTTTTTATCCTGTTTGGACTCCGTTTGATAAGTTGCAACATGCAACAAACACGAACTGCCACTGGGCACTGGATCAATATGTTAGTCCCAAAAGTAGTATAAAAAGTTGGCAAAAGTTTGTAAAAGTTGTAGAATATTGGCATGGAACAATCAAAAATTATAGATACGATGGAGACGTATCAATTCCCACAGCAAAATCCGTGTGTGAACATAATAGCTGATAGTTTCCAATACAGAATCGTGTCTGATTAATGACACCCGCCACTCACCTACCAAACCTCGAGCCATGAAATAGAGTGCCAATCGTGTGGGGGCCAGTTGTCTTGCCAGATCTTTACATTTTCTTCTTTGAACACCAAATATTTACATCGTCTAATGATTTTTTAACTCGCACACACGTACATAAAAATATGATTTTTTAAACCGTAATGGTTAGCCATTGCATGTAGATGTAGTTCAAATTTGAATTACGGTCATTAAATGGTTAGAAAATCACTTATATGTCTTTAAAAGGTCAAATGACCCCTAGAATTTTCAAATTTTCACATGAAAGTTGCAGTAGTGCACGTTAAACGTAGAAAACATTTGAAGGCCATAAGAGGAAGCTATCTCCCCGTTCGTCATCAAACATGCATTGTTCCCTCTCGGAACCACGAGCCTTCTAGTGAGTTCCTCTGGTTTGTGAGGGGTGTGTGTCCAAACTTTCGTCAAACAGACCAATTTTTTTACCACATCAACTTGGTGGCATGACATTACATCAAGCAAGGTTTCATGTTTTTTTGATCATTTTTTAAATTTTTGGAATTAAAATGCCATGGCACTCCATGCATGTGCCCATGCCGTGAGACCAATATGTTTGAAAATTACTTCTAATTTACTGCACATGAAATTAACTCGCATACAAGTACACAAATATGATTTTTCAAACCATTATGGTTAGCCGTTGCATGTAGATGTAGTTCAAATTTGAATTATGATCATTAAATGGCTAGAAAATCACTTAAATGTCTTCAAAAGGTCAAATGACCCCTGAAATTTTCCAAATTTTCACATGATAGTTGTATTAGTGCACATTGAATGTAGAAAAAAATTGGAGGTCGTAAGAGGAAGCTATCTCCCGTTCGTCATCAAACATGCACTATTCCCTCTCGGAACCACGAGCCTTATAGTGAGTTGCTTCGGTTTGTGAGGGGGTGTGTCCAAACTTTCGTCAAACAGGCCAATTTGTTTACCACATCATCTTGATGGCATGACATTACATCAAGCAAGCTTTCATGTTTTTCTAATCATTTTTTAATCTTTTGGAATTAAAATGCCATGGCACTCCATGCATATGTCCATGGCGTGACACCAATATGTTTGAAAATTCCTTCTAATTTACTACACATGGAATTAACTCACAGACAAGTACACAAATATGATTTTTCAAACCATTATGGTTAGCCGTTGCATGTACATCTAGTTCTAATTTGAATTAGGGTCATTAAAAGGCTAGAAAATCACTTAAATGTCTTAAAAGGTCAAATGACCCCTGAAATTTTCCAAATTTTCACATGACTTTTGTATAAGTGCATGCTAAATGTAGAAAAAAATTGAAGGCCGTAGGAGGAAGTTATCTCCCTTTCATCACCAAACATGCATTGTTCCCTCTCAGAACCACGAGCCTTCTAGTGCGTTGCTCCAGTTTGTGTGGGGTGTGTGTCCCAACTTTCGCAAATAGGCCAAATTTTTTTCACATCATCTTGGTGGCATGACATTACATCAAGCAAGGTTTCATGTTTTTATAATCATTTTTTAATTTTTTGGAATTAAAATGACATGGCACTCCATGCATGTGTCCATGCCATGAGACCAATATGTTTGAAAATTCCTTCCAATTTACTGCACATGGAATTAACTCGCACACAAGTACACAAATATGTTTTTCAAACCGTTATGGTTAGCCATTGCATGTAGATGTAGTTCAAATTTGAATTACGGTCATTAAATGGCTAGAAAATCACTTAAATGTCTTTAAAAGGTCAAATGACCCCTGAAATTTTCCAAATTTTCACATGACAGTTCTACTACTTCACTTTAAACGTAGAAAAAATTTAAAGGCCGTAAGGGAAATCTATCTCCCTTTCGTCATCAAACATGCATTGTTCCCTCTCGGAACCACGAGCCTTCTAGTGAGATGCTCTGGTTTGTGAGAGGTGTGTGTCCAAACTTTCATCAAACTGGCCAATTTTTTTACCACATCAACTTGGTGGCATGACATTACACAAAGCACGGTTTCATGTTTTTCTGATCATTTTCAAAAAATTGGGAATTAAAATTCAATGGCACTCCAAGCATGTGCCCATGCCATGAGACCAATATGTTTGAAAATTACTTCTAATTTACTGCACATGAAATTAACTCACAGACAAGTACACAAATATGATTTTTCAAACCATTATGGTTATCCATTGCATGTAGATGTAGTTCAAATTTGAATTACGATCATTAAATGGCTTGAAAATCACTTAAATGTCTTCAAACGGTCAAATGACCCCTAAAATTTTCCAAATTTTCACATGAAAATTGTATTAGTGCACATTCAATGTAGAAAAAAATTGGAGGCCGTAAGAGGAAGCTATCTCCCGTTCGTCATCAAACATGCATTGTTCACTCTCGGAACCACGAACCTTATAGTGAGTTGCTGCGGTTTGTGAGGGGGTGTGTCCAAACTGTCGTCAAACAGGCCAATTTTTTTACCACATCATCTTGATGGCATGACATTACATCAAGCAAGCTTTCATGTTTTTCTAATCATTTTTTAATCTTTTGGAATTAAAATGCCATGGCACTCCATGCATGTGTCCATAAAGTGAGACCAATATGTTTGAAAATTCCTTCTAATTTACTACACATGGAATTAAATCGCACACAAGTACAAAAATATGATTTTTCAAGCCGTTATGGTTAGCCGTTGCATGTACATCTAGTTCTAATTTGAATTAGGGTCATTAAAAGGCTAGAAAATCACTTAAATGTCTTAAAAGGTCAAATGACCCCTGAAATTTTTCAAATTTTCACATGACTGTTGTATTAGTGCACGCTAAATGTAGAAAAAAATTGAAGGCCGTAAGAGGAAGTTATCTCCCTTTCATCATCAAACATGCATTGTTCCCTCTCAGAACCACGAGCCTTCTAGTGAGTTGCTCCAGTTTGTGTGGGGTGTGTGTCCAAACTTTTGCAAACATGCCAATTTTTTTACCACATCATATTGGTGGCATGACATTACATCAAGCAAGGTTTCATGTTTTTATGATCATTTTTTAATCTTTTGGAATTAAAATGCCAAGGCACTCCACGCATGTGTCCATGCCGTGAGACCAATATGTTTGAAAATTCCTTCCAATTTATTGCACATGGAATTAACTCGCGCACAAGTACACAAATATGATTTTTCAAACCGTTATGGTTAGCCATTGCATGTAGATGTAGTTCGAATTTGAATTACAGTCATTAAATGGCTAGAAAATCACTTAAATGTCTTTAAAAGGTCAAATGACCCCTGAAATTTTCCAAATTTTCACATGAAAGTTGTACTACTTCACTTTAAACGTAGAATAAATTTGAAGGCCGTAAGGGAAATCTATCTCCCTTTCGTCATCAAACATGCATTGTTCCCTCTCGGAACCACGAGCCTTCTAGTGAGATGCTCTGGTTTGTGAGGGGTGTGTGTCCAAACTTTCATCAAACTGGCCAATTTTTTTACCACATCAACTTGGTGGCATGACATTACATCAAGCAAGGTTTCATGTTTTTCTGATCATTTTCAAAAAAATTGGAATTAAAATCCAATGGCACTCCATGCATGTGCCCATGCCGTGAGACCAATATGTTTGAAAATTACTTCTAATTTACTAGACATGAAATTAACTCGCAGACAAGTACACAAATATGATTTTTCAAACCATTATGGTTATCCGTTGCATGTAGATGTAGTTCAAATTTGAATTACGATCATTAAATGGCTTGAAAATCACTTAAATGTCTTCAAACGGTCAAATGACCCTTGAAATTTTCCAAATTTTCACATGACAATTGTATTAGTGCACATTCAATGTAGAAAAAAATTGGAGGCTGTAAGAGGAAGCCATCTCCCGTTCATCATCAAACATGCATTGTTCCCTCTCGGAACCACGAGCCTTATAGTGAGTTGTTGCGGTTTGTGAGGGGTGTGTCCAAACTTTCGTCAAATAGGCCAATCTTTTTACCACATCATCTTGATGGCATGACATTACATCAATCAAGCTTTCATGTTTTTCTAATTATTTTTTCATCTTTTGGAATTAAAATGCCATGGCACTCCATGCATGTGTCCATAAAGTGAGACCAATATGTTTGAAAATTCCTTCTAATTTACTACACATGAAATTAACTCGCACACAAGTACACAAATATGATTTTTCAAGCCGTTATGGTTAGCCATTGCATGTACATCTAGTTCTAATTTGAATTAGGGTCATTAAAAGGCTAGAAAATCACTTAAATGTCTTAAAAGGTCAAATGACCCCTGGAATTTTCCAAATTTTCACATGACTGTTGTATTAGTGCATGCTAAATGTAGAAAAAAATTGAAGGCCGTAAGAGGAAGTTATCTCCCTTTCATCATCAAACATGCATTGTTCCCTCTCGGAACCACGAGCCTTCTAGTGAGTTGCTCCAGTTTGTGTGGGGTGTGTGTCCAAACTTTCGCAAACATGCCAATTTTTTTACCACATCATCTTGGTGGCATGACATTAAATCAAGCAAGGTTTCATGTTTTTATGATCATTTTTTAATCTTTTGGAATTAAAATGCCATGGCACTCCATGCATGTGTCCATGCCGTGAGACCAATATGTTTGAAAATTCCTTCCAATTTACTGCACATGGAATTAACTCGCACACAAGTACATATGTGTATTTTTCAAACCGTTATGGTTAGCCATTGCATGTAGATGTAGTTCAAATTTGAATTACGTTCATTAAATGGCTAGAAAATCACTTAAATGTCTTTAAAAGGTCAAAGGACCCCTGAAATTTTCCAAATTTTCACATGACAGTTGTATTAGTGGACTTTAAATGTAGAAAAAATTTGAAGGCCGTAAGGGGAATCTATCTCCCTTTCGTCATCAAACATGCATTTTCCCTCTCGGAACCACTAGCCGTCTAGTGAGTTGCTCCGGTTTGTGATGGGTGTGTGTCCAAACTTTCGTCAAACATGCCAATTTTTTACCACATCATCTTGGTGGCATGACGTTAATTAAAGCAAGGATTCATTTTTTTCTAATTATTTTATAATTTTTTGGAATTAAAATGCCATGGCAGTCCATGCATACATATGCATGTGTCCATGTCGTGAGGCCAACATATACATATGCATTTACTGCACATGGAATTAACTCGCTCACAAGTACACAAATATATATTTTTTAAAACATTATGGTTAGCCGTTGCATGTAGATGTAGTTCAAATTTGAATTACGGTCATTAAATGGCTAGAAAATCACTTAAATGTCTTCAAAAGGTCAACTGACCCCTGAAATTTTCCAAATTTTCATATGACAGTTGTATTAGTGCATGTTACACATAAAAAAATTGAAGGCCGTTAGAGGAAGCTATCTCCCGTCCGTCATCAAACATTCATTGTTCCCTCTCAGGACCACGAGCCTTCTAGTGAGTTGCTCCAGTTTGTGAGGGGTGTGTTTCCAAACTTTCTTCAAACATGCCAAATTTTTTACCACATCAACTTGGTGGCATGACATTACATCAACCAAGGTTTCATGTGTTTCTGACTTTTTTTTAATATTTTGTAATTTAAATGCCGTGGCACTCCATGCTAAATTGTGTCATAGGCGTTAGACCAATATGTTTGTAAATTCCTTAAATTTTACTACACATGGAATTAAATCGCACACAAGTACACAAATATGATTTTCCAAACCGTTATGGATAGCCTTTGCATGTACATCAAGTTCTAATTTGAATTACGGTCATTAAAAGGCTAGAAAATCACTTACATGTCTTAAAAGGTCAAATGACCCCTGAAATTTTCCAAAATTTGACATGACAGTTGTATTAGTAATACAAATTTTCTCGTACATTTAAAACACCATCCATTGCCAATTTACTCCAAATTCGTCTTTAGCAGCTAATAAAAAATATCTACAACATCACAAAGTTGTTTTGTAGGAACCGTTTGTGATGAAAATTTATGGGTCTATTTAAGTCTTCCTCCTTAATTAAGCTTCGCCGGCTCGTCTGCTCCAATGCCGGCTACCCCCGAATCCACGAATCCTGATCCCCATTCTCGCACCCTTTCTTGCGAAGATGATGTTGTGGAAATGCTTCGTGAAGGCTTGTACAATGGCCGCGTTCCCCCCGAGCGCCACCGCCTGCGCTGAGAGTGCAGCCACCTACAGGGCAGATGCCGCTTCCATCGAGAGGGCGTCTGTGGTAGCCGACAGGGCAGCTGGAGCAGTTGAGATGGCTGCAGCTGCTGCGGCGACGGTGGCTGCAAACACCGAGAGCACTTGAGTTGTCGTATGTGTCGTCGATGTCGCCCTGTCCCGGGTCGAGGCCATCCACGCCAAGATCGAGGACGCACACGCCAAGACATTCCAGGCCACCTTGGAATCCAGCATGCAACCCACGTCCGAAAAGGTGGCGGTGGCCATGGAGCACCTACTTCCTCATGAGGTCACGGAGAAGGAGCTGGAGATGTAGGAGGCATCGGAGATCGAGGAGCGCTGGGAGGAGGAGTTGCGCGTGGCCAAGGTTGAGGTAGAGAAGAGTATGTCTGTCGAGGAATTGGCGATGGAGTACCAACGCGAGCTCTAGCGCAGCCTCTACTATGAGTACTGCAACCTTGAGGGCGACACTGAGGATGAGGACGAGGACGCGTTCGACTTCAGCAGGGGGGACGTGGAGTCCACCAATGGCGGCATCTCGCCAAGACAAGTCATCAACGTCTCATCTCACACCAGCGATGCATAGGCTGGCGCGGCAGCAGATTTGTTAAAATTATGTGTACTTAGGCCTTGTTTTAAAATTATGTGTAATTATGCTTGTTTTTAACGCCCCACTTCCCCACCCCCTTTTCTCCATGACCACAAGTCACATTTCCCCTATTTCCTCCTTCCTTCCTAAGCTATAGACGCTTCCTCGCTCTCGCCGTCTCGCATCCTACCGCCGGGGTCGCCATGGTCTTCTTCAAAGACCTCTCCTACGGTTCCTCCTCCTCCGACGTCTCCTTCACCACCCGGGTATGCCTCTCTTCTCTGTCTCTAGGGCTATGACTTGGAATGAAGGATTTTTACCTGGCGGTCGATTTGAGTCATTTCTTCCTCTTGTAGCTCCCTAGGACCATCAACTGCAACGAATGGAGTGGGGTGGCTGAAGATCTGTTTACTCGTTGTCACCATCAATATCCATGCGTGATGCTAGTTGCGTTTGAATCTGTGGACAGTGGGAGGAACTTTCTGGCATGTGCAGAGAAGGTTAGACCCTCTTTCGTTGTTACAAATCATTTGTTAGATGTGATTCAGACACTATCACGGTCCCGACCCATTCATACCACACCTTCAACTAAACGCATCCTAAGAAAGTGTCATAGTTTGTAACCTAGTATCTAAAATTGTTGCCATCTCATCAGCGGTGCCATTATAAAATTATTTGGCACCCCTTCAGCAGTTTGTGCAGCTAACTTTGGTCCACACATCCGAGAAACCAAGCATTAAAATACTAAATCTTTATGGCATGAAGGAACTGGGCATCAGAGCAGCTAGGTGCCCCGGAGTCCGGGTCCTGGATTTGTTTCCACTGCATCGCCTCGCCAGTGCAGGGCACCGGTGCGAGATTTAGCAACAGTTGTCTTTACACCAGTTCTGGCATACATAGTGGACGGCCTTAGTGCTATTACTTCTATGTTACTAAATTTGTGCATGTACCTGTTAGTATCAATTTGTTGTCATCCAAACACAGTCGCTATGTTGTTCCAGCTATATTTACCTTCCTCATAAAACATTCAATTTCTTATTTATTGTACATGAGTAAGAACTTGTAGCATTGTTGTAGTTAATTATAGCTTCTGATGTTTTATAATTTGGTTGTTCTCTCAGTAGCAACTAATTCATTTGCATATTGATCTTTTTGAGAAGATATGTCATTATTAACAAGTTTCTTCAGTTTTTCACAATAAGCATTCATGATTTTCGATGTTCTATAAACCCATTCCCCTACAATTGTTATTGATCTAGTTTTAAATATTATTGGATGAACGGAAGTGTTCTTACTTGGAGTGGGTTGATCAAGAGTGGTCACCATCTTTGAAGATGTGCCTAATAAAGCTCTGGAGCATGTATGAGAAAGAGAACAGAGGTAGGCTTAGAAAAAGTGTTGTCAACGCTGAAGAATATTTGAAGATGTGGGATAAAAAGAGGAAGGTGGAGCATGAGCTTAGATTTTTTAGATCAGACTTTGCTAAGATGGTGTTGGCGAAGGAGGAGGCACTTTTCCAGTTGGCCAGTGCAAAACAGGTTCTTACTGAACTGAAAGCAGAGGAGGATAAGATGAGCCTGGATGATCTCGACTAGGGAAATGAATATATTGTTCTTACGAAGTTGAACTAGCTATATGTTGTACTATGCTATTTTTAGGTAGCTATCGTACCGTGATGTTAAAATATATTTATGTGCCTGATATGAAATTGGCAAATAGCGGTTCGATATGAAATGTGAATTTGCGTAATACTGGAATTATTAATTGTAAACTAATAAACCTGCTAAATGTCTCATGGAACTTTGCAAACTGTTCTAGCAGTAAAAGCGCTTGTCATGGATAGCCCAATGCCACACAGTTTTCTTCATCAAATCATGTGTGATGTAGTTGATAAAATCAAACGGTTAACCAAGGCAGAGCGTGTGTGATAGTTACACGTATCACACACGAGCCTATAAATGAACCTATGTGGGATGTACATATGAACAGAAACATTTTCCCTACATTGATTATCTGGGATGTACATAAGAACGGAAATGTATTCCTTGGATTGACTGTGTGTGTATTACATATGAACGGAAATGTTTTTCCGGGATTCACCATTTGGAATGTACATATGAACAGAAATGGTTGGGTTTCGATGCCTCGCCCAATCGCACACGAGCTCATTTTGCCCCAGCCTGTGTCCGAGGAGGGCCTATCCCCGACGGTTTCTGGGTCGTGTGGGAAGGACCCCCCTATCGCCCACACTCACTTGGTGACGGTTCCAAATGCTGTCACGGAAAGGGGTTAAAAAACCGTTTGTATAGCACTAACGCATACCAGTGTATGCTTGTTCGTCAAATGTTTATGCTTCATACTTCTCTTTGTGAAGCCTATCCCCCCTAACTGCACTATAGGGTACGGCTCCGAAGGCTACTGAATGGATTATGGATAGTGGATGCACTAACCACATGACTGGTGATCAAAGTCTTCTTATGGATTCAACCCTACGTCCATCTGAACAGAGTCACATCACCTTTGCTAACATTGGTAAAAGCAAGGTATTGGGCCTAGGTAGAGTTGCAATGTCAAAGGATCACCACATGGATAAAGTGCTGCTTGTTGAATCCCATGGTTTCAACTTAATGTCTCTCTCAATGCTTTGTGATCTGAACATGATTGTGATATTTGGAAAATATCGTTGCCTTGTGATTATGGAATCTGAAAAATCTCTGGTCTTCGAAGGCGATTGAAGAGACGATCTGTATACGGTAGATTTCTCCGAAGGAGCATAGCTGGTCGTATGTCTTCTTGCAAAAGCTTCAGAGTGTTGGCTCTATTGGAGGCTAGGGCATGCCGACATGAGGAACTTGCACACTCTCGCAAAGAAGAATCATGTCATTGGCATCGAGGGCATCAAGTTCAAAAAGGATCATCAGTGTGGTTCCTGTGAAGCTAGGAAGAAGACAAGGGCAAAGCATCCCTCGAAGACAATCATGACGACAACATGCCCCTTCGATCTTCTTCACATGTAGTTTTTGGCCCTACTCATTACTCCACCCTTACTACCACTTCATGTCTCTATGGCTTCGTCATTGTTTATGATTACTCAAGATACACATGGGTGCACATAATTCTCTACAAGACTAAAGTGCAGGATGTCTTCCGACGATTTGCCAATCGTGCCATGACGAACTATGGCATCAAGATCCAGCACACCAGAAGTGACAACGACACAGAATTCAAGAACATTGGCCTCGACACTTATCTCGACACATTCGACATCACACATGAGTTCTCTGCTCCATACACACCTCAGCAGAATGGCATCATGGAGCACAAGAACATGACCCTCGTTGAGATGGCACGTATGATGCTTGATGAGTACAAGACTCCAAGAAAGTTCTGTCCTGAAGCCATTGACACCACTTGCCACATCATCAACAGAGTTTTTCTTCTTAAGTTCCTATAGAAGACATCATATGAGCTCCTGACTTGTAAGAAGCCAAATCTCAGCTATTTCAGTGTTTTTGGTGCTAGGTGCTGGATCAAGGATCCACATCACACTTCAAAATTTACACCGAAAGCACATGAAGGTTTTATGCTTGGTTATGGAAAGGATTCGCACTCCTACAGAGTCTTCAACCTCTTTCACTGCAAAGTGGTTGAAACTGTGGATGTGCGGTTCGATGAGACTAACGGCTCGCAAAGAGAGAACATACCAATGTGCTAGATGAAGCTACTCCAAGTGAATCTATCAAGCTAATGGGTACTAGAGAAATCATACCTACCGAAGAACAGGCTGAAGAGGAAATCATCATTTCTGCACCTAATCTACATGAAGACAATGCTCAACTTGAAGCCAATGCTAAAGATGAAGAAAATGGTCAGCAAGGGCAAAAACTTCATCTAGTACATCCTGGTGTTGTGAATGAAGTCCAGATTGAGAAGACAATTGATAGTATCAATGTACCTGGTCCACTCACTCGTTCAAGAGCAACACAGCTAGCAAATTCCGGTGGGCACTTTGTATTTGTCTCAAACCCAAGAAAGTTGATGAAGCCTTCATGGAACCTGAATGGATTCAAGCTATGCAAGAAGAGATTCAACTATTTGAGCTGAATAATGTATGGGAGCTAGTAAAGTGTCCTGATCCTCGCAAGCACAATATCATTCGCACCAAATGGATCTATCGCAACAAACAAGATGAGCATGGTCAAGTTGTCAGAAACAAGACTCATCTCGTTACTCAAGGTTACACACAAGTGGAAGGGATTGACTTCGATGAAACCATTGCTCCTGTGGCTAGGCTTGAAGCCATTCGCATACTGCTAGCTTATGCCAACCACAACAACATTCTTATGTACCAAATGCATGTAAAGAGTGCCTTCCTCAACGGCAAAATTGAAGAAGAAGTGCATGTGGCACAACCACTGGGTTTTGAAGACCCAAAGCATCCTCACGTGGTATACAAGCTCAATAAGGCACTGTATGGCCTCAAACAAGCACCTCGCGCTTGGTATGACACACTCAAATACTTCCTGAAGAGAAAAGGCTTCAAACCTGGTTCTCTAGATCCCACTCTCTTCAGGAAGACATATGATGGTAAACTGTTTGTATGCCTAATCTATGTGGATGACATTATCTTCGGCTGCACTGACAAGAGATATAGTGATGAGTTTGAGCATATGATGCAAGAGCAATATCAGATGTCCATGATGGGTGATCTGAAGTTCTTCCTCGGTCTTCAAATTCATCAACAGAGAAATGGCATCTTCATATCACAAGAGAAGTACCTCAAAGATTTCCTGAAGAAGATTGGAATGCAAGACGGCCAAGGGTACACGACGACATGCCAACAAAAGGCCAATTGGGCCCTGATGACAATGGTAAAGAGTTCGATCAAAAGGTATACCGATCCATGATTGGTTCTTTATTATACTTATGTGTATCTAGGCCTGATATAATGCTTAGCGTTTGCATGTGTGCCCGATTCCAAGCAGCACCAAAGAAATCACATCACCTAGCAGTGAAGCGAATTCTTTGATATTTGGCTTACACCCCAACACTTGGATTATGGTATCCAAAGGGCTCAGAGTTTGATCTAGTTGGATTATCATATGCTGATTATGCTGGTGACAAGGTTGATCGCAAGTCCACATCAGACACATGTCACTTTCTTGGACGATCTCTTGATTGTTGGTCTCCAAAGAAGTAGAACTTGGATCACTCTCCACTATTGAATCTGAATACATTGTTGTTGGATCTTTCTACGCTCAGCTTCTCTGGATGAAGAAAACGCTCAAGGACTATGGCATCACCATGAAGCACGTGCCACTCTACTGCGACAATGAGAGTGCCATCAAGATTGCTCAGAATCCAGTTCAACACTCGAAGACAAAGCACATTCAAATACGACATCATTCTCTCAGGGATCATGTGTTGAAGGAAGACATTGATATCACTCACATCAGCACTGAAGAGCAACTGGTAGATATCTTCACAAAGCCCTTGGATGAGAAAAGGTTTTGCAAGCTACGGTGTGAGCTAAATATCTTAGAATCCTCGACTGTCCTGTGAATGGACACACATCCTACTGCTTATGCATGTTGATGACTTAGATGTGCAACACACGAAGTAACGTATATCTTCAATTCATGAAGACTTACCCTCTAAGTGTGAATACATTAATGTGGAATTTGACTTCGCAGCGCCATGATTATTGTGCCCCGTGTCTGGGTTGAATACTTCCTATATTGTGGGTAACGCCACCACCAAACTTTCTCAAAGATTGTAATTTGGCGTCATGATTGCATTATCTTCATATTTGGTTTGTCTTCAACATTGATTTGACTTCAGAGTTTATCTTCGCGATGTCAATTTGGTCTAATCTTATATATCTATATATATATGTGTGTGTGTGTGTGTGTGTGTGTGTGTGTGTTCTGTCCTCTACAACATTCACTTATAGCTATGTCTTTAAACTTGCCATTTTCTGAACTAAGTGAATGCGATTGGACCCTAACCCTTCTGTGCTTCTTCCTCAAATTCTTTCTGTCTAGTCATATGCATTCTGTTGACAAGTGTCGAATGTCTTCACCGTGTCCTTGTCAGCTGAAGATATAGAGACACACATTTAAAACTATTTTAATGCTATATATCTTTTGCCTGAATACCGGAGAACCCGGAACGACCACCCGACATACCATGCGCGCGTGGGAACATGGAACAACTCTCCGTAAGTTGCATGCACACCACATGTCCACCAGATGTGAATCGCCAGGGGCACCTGTGTAATTGCGCCGCGCAGCCCTTCACCTTATGGATACTCACCCACGCGGTCATTATCTCCTCTCCCACCTCGCCATCTCGCTCAAACCCTAGCGCCACCACTAGCTCGAGTCGTCGTCGAAGACAAAGCGCTTAACTGCGATGACCTCTTCGACGCCATCTTCAAGTCGGTCGCAGACCTCGTCTTCTCCGCTGCTGCCGTAGGTGTCTTCCGCCCAAAAGTTAGGGCGCGGGAGATTGGACTGCTCAACATCCATTCCGCCTTGTCTAGCAGTTCTTCAAGTGGTAAATAAACTCGCCTTTTACCACTTTTTCGATCTGATGAGTCCATCCACTTCACCCAAAAGTGGTTTCTAAACTTCCAAATCCTGATCTTTCTGTTTTTGCATCTCATAACCTGCAAGTATATTCACTTATGCCTCTCAACTAGTTAGATTCCTCAGTTGTACTTATTCCTGGATTCGTACAAATCTGGAACCAACTCACTTCAAATAAGTGAATGTCTTCGCACTATGAGGTCAATGTCTTCAAACTAATTTATCTTCAAAATCTTTTGAGAATGCATATGACCTCTTCCCCTTCCCTCGCATCTCTAATTATGTCACATGTACATGTCCGTGGGAGAATCCCTTGGTTCCCATAGTCTGCATTCATTTGCAGAATACTTACAGCATCACATTGAATCTCCTGAAGCTAGTTCTTTTCTGACGAGTTGTCTGAAGCCATTCATAGTATTGAAGCCTTTCCGTTTGAGTCCAATGGCTTCAAGCAAATCTGCAAAGAAAGGTGGCAGGCAGCACCGAGGCAACACTGCTATGGATTTTCCACCAGATCTATATGAGTTGTACAAGTCTGATCCTGAGGAAACCTACGGAGAACGCAAGACTCGAGTCCAATGGATTCGAAGGTACTAGGCTAGGAAATGGTTTCTGTACAACTTTGTTACACCTGAATATGCAAAGAAGAATGCTATGAGGCCACCATGTGCCGATATTGTCTATAGAAAATTGCACCCCAAGACAAAGGTTGAAGCTATTGCGCAGGGATTCTATCCATGCATGGTCAGAGGACCACAACCTGCTGATGCCGACCCATCAAGTCTCAGATGGTGTCATGATGATGACTTGTTCGAGCAAAATCTTTAGCTTGCAAGGGCTTCAGCTATATAGAACAAAAAGGAAATAGGGGCGAACATTAATCCTGGCCCAGCCACTACTAGAATCAGGGATTTTGCCGTCTGCCAGTTCTTTACCATCTGCTAGCTGACGGCAAAGTAGGTCTTTGCCATCAGCTACCAAAACGCAGACGGCAAACAACCGGTAGACGACAAAGAAGGTCTTTGCCATCTGTTACTTCTTTGCCGTCAGCCGGCTGACGGCAAAGAGGGAGGTGGCCCCCACTAACAAGCCAATTAGAAATACTTAACGCCCCCCCCCCTCTTTGCCGTCCGCTAGCATACGGCAAAGATAAAAAGAAAGCGGACGGCAAAGGTTCAGCGGGCGGCAAAGGCTAACTAACCTAACCTAACCTAACGCCCGGCCGATCGAGCCACCCCCCGCCCGTTACTCTCTCTTCTCTCCCTCTCTCCTCCCCGACGCCTGGCCGCCACCAGATCCACCCACCGCCGCCCCCGCCGCCCGGCGCCGCCCCCGCCCCGGCTTGCCCCGTCGCCCCACCACCCCACCGCCCCTACCCCACCCGCCGACGCCCCGGTGCCGCCCGGCCGCCCGGCGCCGCCCCCGCCACCGCCCCCACCCCTGGCGCCCGGCGCCGCCCCTGCCGCCCGGCATCGCCCCACCATCCCGCCGCCTGGCGCCGCCCCTGCCGCCCGTCGCCGGCCCACTCGCCCCACTGCCCCGACCGTCCCATTGCTCCGGTGAGTTTTTTTTTCTTTTTTTCATATTTTTTGCTGTTTAATTGTTAGTGTTAGATTTAGCCCTAGATATGTGTTAGTGTTAGTGTTAGATTTAGTGCTACATATGTGTTAGTGTTAGATTTAGTGCATGGGTTTTAGATGAAAAAGATGAAAAAAGAAGAATAAGAAAAGAAGAAAAGAAGTAGAAGAAAAAAGAATATGTAGAAGAAAAGAAGTAGAAGAAGAAAAGAAGTAGAAGAAGAAAAGAAGTAGAAGAAGAAAAGAAAAGAAGTAGAAAAAGATGAAAAAATAAGAAGAAGAAAAGAAGTAGAAGAAGAAGAAAGGAAGAAAAGAAAAGAAGTAGAAAAAAGATGAAAAAAGAAGAAGAAGAAAAGAAGTAGAAGAAGAAAGGAAGAAAAGAAAAGAAGTAGAAAAAAGATGAAAAAAGAAGAAGAAGAAAAGAAGTAGAAGAAGCAGAAGAAGACAAAGAAAAGAAGAAACGAAAAGAAGTAAAAGAAGTAGAAAAAAGATGAAAGAAGAAGAAGAAGAAAGTAAAGAAGAAGAAGAAGCGAAAGAAAGAAGAAGGATAGAAGGAAACACCCCGAGACCTCACGCCAACACCCCGACCCCCTGACCCCGACACCCTGACCCCGACACCACACCCCGACCCCCTGACCCCGACACCTCGACCCCGACACCCCGACACCCCGACCCCCTGACCCCGACACCACACCCCGACACCCTGACACCCCGACCCCCTGACCCCCTGACCCCGACACCTCGACCCCGACACCCCGACCCCCTGACCCCGACACCACACCCCGACACCCCGACCCCCTGACCCCGACACCCCGACCCTGACACCACACCCCGAGCCCCCGACCCCGAAACATCACCCCGACCCCAACACGGCACCCCGACACCGAAAAGGTGCTCTTTGGCCTTCCAAAGGCCGACGGGGTCATATATTTGTGAATTATGAGTTAGGTCATATATTTTTCGATTTTGTTATGAAAAGCACCATATATAATTGTGTTGATCGGGTAGATTTAAATGTGCATTTGTTTCACCGCTGCGAGGTTCGACGACCTCGCCGTGCGTTTGACGAGCTCTGCCCCTTCGTTCGTGGGTGAGCACAGATGACATGTCCTCCTCCCCCATTAATTATTTGCTCTGTTCCGGTGTTCGTGCCGATGAAACTTGATAGCTAGCTATATATGTGTCTTGAATCATCAGTATGCGTAACCAATAAGTGTCTCCCGTTCGAAAGCGCTATAGTTATAAATATGCTTGCATTTGCATATTTATAACCTTGATTCTTTCAAATTGTCCAACGCTATCCATGGACAGCCCGAGTATGTGTAGATTGGGTTCATGCTTTGCTCCGGATCCGATGCATAAATTTCGTCAGTGCCTTCCTTGTTGTTATCCGGGTACACATCCTCTCTCTTTATTGCAGAGAAGTGTATCATGAGAATAGTGGGGAGGTGCTGCTGAAATTTTGCATCGGATCCGCAGCATAGCATGGGAAAATGAACCCAATCTACACATACTCGGGTGGGATTAGGACCTATCATTACCTATTAGAGTGTAGGTTGCATGGACGTAATAAAATTGACAAAGTAGATCAACTGATGAATATATACATGTGAATTATATATATATATATATTTGTTGTGTGTCCAGTAGCTCTGAAAGTCAAGATGAGTGATCGTGCGTGGATGTATACTGGTCACACTGGTTAGACAAAATGGAGCGTTGAATGGTTCACAAAAACCAAGGGGTTTGCGCAAGCCGCATTTGCAAATAGCCAGAGGAAAACCTGGTGCCCCTATTTTCGGTGCGGCAATTGGGAAAAGAGGACAGAGGCTGAAATGGGCAAACACCTGTAGAAGAGTGGTTTTACGCCCGATTATACGGTGTGGACATATCATGGTGAGTCTGCCCAACATGACCGAGCTGAGGTGGATCGTCGTTGCACCGACGAGCATGGTACCGGGATGGAAAACATGGTGCAAGACTGTGATGATGCTCAGGATTCAGACGAGGAGATGGAGGAATCAGCAAAGGCCTTCAATGAAATGTTGGAGTCTTCAAAATGTCCGATCCACGAGCACACTGACCTTTGTCAGTTGGATGCCATCTCACAAGTAATGGCTCTGAAGGCTCAGTTCAACTTGGGCAGAGAATGCTACGACGCAATGATGACAGTATTTGGACACTTTCTACCCAAAGGCCATGTAATGCCTGCAAACCTGTACCAGTCGGACAAAATCCTGCGTGCACTGAAGATGCCCTATGAGAAGATACATGCCTGTGAGAAAGGATGTGCCTTATTTAGGCTTGACTATGCGGACTTGAACTATTGTCCCATTTGCAAGTCTTCTAGGTATGTTGTGGTAGACAACGATACGGGTGAGAAGACACAGACCAAAATCCCCGTTAGTGTTCTTCGGTATATGCCAATCGTACCAAGACTTCAACGTCTTTTCATGGTCAAAGAGACAGCCAGACAGATGACATGGCACAAAATAGGCAAAAGAACCGAACTAGATGCAGATGGGAATTTGATGATGGTACACACATCGTATGGTGTTGCGTGGAAAAAGTTTGATGAATTACATACTGACAAAGCAACAGATCCGAGGCATCCTCGAGTCGGCATCAGCATGGATGGGTTCAGTGTGTTTGGAATGACGGCAGCCCAATACAGTTGTTGGCCCGTATTTGTCTTTCCACTCAATCTCCCCCCGGACAGATTATGCATAGAAAAAACATTTTCCTGAAGTTGATAATTCCAGGGCCCAACTATCCGGGGAAAAATATGAATGTGTACATGCAGCCGCTTAAGGACAAATTGCAAGAAGCCTGGGATAATGGGTTCAAGACATACGACGCCTATAGCAAACAGAACTTCATAATGCGTGTCTGGTACATGTACTCGACGCATGACTTGCCGGCGTATGCGCTATTCGTTGGCTGGTGTGTGCATGGAAGGTTCCCGTGCCCCACATGCAAGGGAGCTCTTGAGTTTTGTTGGCTTCAGGCCGGTCGCAAGTTTTCTTGCTTCGACATGCATAGACAGTTCCTAAATCCTCGACATAAGTTCAGGAAAGACAAGAAGAACTTCATCAGAGGTAGAGTTGTCAAAAACTCTACACCACCTGCGTTGACAGGCCAACAGACCCTAGATTAGTTAAACTCTCTCGAGCCAGATCCAGAGCGTCCAGGGTACTTCAAGGGGTATAATTCTAAGCACGCCTAGACTCACAAGACATGCTTATGGGATCTGCCTTACTTCAAAGACCTCATTTGCCCACACAACATCGACGTGATGCACACTGAGAAGAATATCGTCGAGGCACTTTTTGGTACATTGTTCGGCATACATGGGAAGTCAAAGGCTAGAGTCGATCTGGAGGCACTATGTGATAGGCCGTTACAAAACATGAAAGAACCGAAAGGAAAGCAGAACTGGACGAAGCCAGATGTCGGTGGGAACGACACCAATGGGATCACAAGAATACCTACTACGGTTGCGGGGCACGGGGTCGTGAGAAGAGCGGATCAAACAGATAGCACACGGTTCGTTTATCCAGGTTCGGGCCGCGGGGATGCGTAAAACCCCACTCCTGCTTTGGTGGATTGTATATTTGTGTTCTTGAGCTAGCTATAGGGCGTGAGGAGCTCCAAAAAGCCGAATCCTCCTCCTGGTCGCCTCGGGCCTCCTTTTATATGAAAGGGGTTGCTACAGTGGCACACAGGAGGTGGAAAGGGTACAGTGATGCGAGGTTATCCCTCGCATTACATGACAAGGCGCATTTAATGCGTCTTGCCCAGGTGTCCTTGCTTTATCGAGGACGGGGGAGAGCCCTGTCTCATCCGTCACCGCTCCCTCTCGTGTCGACACGCGCCCTGGCCAGCGGTGCCCGCGGTGCCTTGTAGGCAGGCAGGCAGCTGAGGTGGCGCAGTGGTGGGTCTCCACGAAGATCCGCATGCCGCCACGTAGGTGCCTGCCCAGCTGGTTGGGTCGGCAGGTGCATGCAGACGGCGGTGGAGGTTTGACTGGCGTGGGCCTAATGGTGGCCCTACGGGTGTTCTTGGCAAGGGCCTTGCCGGGGCCCCGGCAAGGGTCTTGCCGTGGCGTCTGCTGTCATCCCCGGCAAGGCTCTTGCCGAGGGCCTTGTGGTCCTCCTTGGCTGGGATGCTGCCAAGGATCATCATCTTCTAAAGGGTGTATCTGATCTTGAATGTCTTCACAAAGATCTGCATGCCACCACGGGGATTTCTCCCAATCCTTGCCCCATGGGGGCAGTGGACTCAAGGGTGACTCACTCCGTAGGTGTGGGGTGAGCTGCCACGGCAAGGGTCTTGCCGGGTTTGCTAAAACCGCCTCCCGGCAAGGATCTTGCCGGGGGGTCCGCTTCGTCCCCTTCGCTCTTTGTGGTCTTGGTCTTGGCGTCGTTCTGCTTCTCCTGAGCTTCGGCCTTACCTTGGCTCACCTCCCTTGCCTTGCTCAGTGTGGTGGTGCCTGTGGCTCAGACTTTCGTGCACAGTTATAGGGGTACAAAAAGTGTACCCCTCTTTTTGTACACCGACAGGAGCCCCCGGGCCTGGGCCACACATAAGCGCAATCGTGTCATTGGGCTAGGCCCAAAAATGGTGCGCGGGCAGGCGGGGCGGTTTTTACCGCGGTAAGTCTCTTCCCGCGCTGTGCTCCCCATGCTCCCCGCGCGTGGCGCGGCGTGGGGAGGCATGTGTGACGTGGGCGGCATGCGTGGGGCTGAGCTCTGCATGCATGCGTCACGTCGTAGTAAAGGGGGCGGTTCGCGCCTTCCCCATAAACGTAGGGAGGCGCGGAGGCGCGGCCCATTTACTGAACGGGGCCGAGGCATGGTCTTCAAGGCGTCCACTCCCCACGATCACGGGGTGGGGAGAGGTTGCCTCACCCATCACCTCGGTGATGCACGCCTGCCACGTGGCTCTCATGTGCTTGGGGTGGCGAACGGTGGAGGCGGGAAACCGGGCCACCGCGGGCTGGGGCGGCGGGTCGGTCCCAGTTCCCTGCGCCTTCTACGCCTTGATTGCCTAAGCGGGGCGGCCGAGCCCCCACCCCGTTCCTTTATAAGGAGCTGGAGGGGGGATGGCGTCCCGCATTCCTTCATCTCCTCCTTCCTTCAGCTTCTGCTCACCCCTTCCATCCGCCATGGAGAGAGGGAATCCTGGTCCTTCAACGGTGGCGGCGAGGGTCGCCGCTCGACAACGCGTCCCTCCTTCTCCTGCACCCGCGGTGGCAGAGCCAGCCGCGAGGGGAAGGGGGAGGGAGTGAGGTTGTGGGCGAGGCCGTGGCGCTCAGGGAAGAGGAGGATAGGGCAGCGCGCCGGCCTCGCCTCCGCCAGCAGTTCCTCCCCCCATGGAGGGCCACGTTGGGGATGACCCTTGCGAGTTCTTCATCAGGCAGCGCCGGCCGCCTCGCCGTCGCCTTCGTCTCCCGACCCCATTCACGCGGGAGATGGAGCTGGATCCGCCGGAGTCGTTGTGGCTGCACATGAGGGGCTGCGGGATCAGTGGCACGCGGGCCCGCGTCGACTTCCCCGCCCCTCACGTGATGTATCTCCGTCGGGGATGGAAGACGTTTGCCCATATCCACCGCTTGACGGAGGGGCTCACTCTCCATTTTAAGCTGATGGAGGCGGCCTTCTCTCCGTCAAGGTCTTCGGGTGCTTTGGGACCCATGCAAGGTGCTGCGTGGAGAGCTCTTCTGATAGTGAAGACTCCTCCTCAGGCGGGAGTGACGAGGAGGATAGCGGCAGCGACGACAAGGGTAGTAGGCGGCAGGATGACGGGTCCGATTAGGTGTCAGGCACCGCTCCGTGCGGCACCGGCGACCCCATCATCCGCGTCGCCGATTCCCTGAACTTCTCGGGGTCGTCTCCTTGGGCGGCTGGCGTTGGGAGGTTGCGGAAGAGGAAGAGGGCGGGCGACAAGGCCGTCAAGTCGGAGTATGCGGGCACCGACGCCTTTGACGCGTGCTGACGTCCTACTGCCTCGTCTTCGAGCTCTGCTTCCGGCGCCGCCATCACCATCCAGCCTTCGGACGGCCACCGAGATGTTCTCTTGGTGTCTTCTGCCACCCGTAGCTCACCTAGGCGCCCCTTTTGCCCTTTTCGCCTCCTTGACCTACCTCCTGAGGAGAGGGACAAGAAAGGGATTACGGGCACCTTATCTCTTTTTAGTTTGTAGGCCTTCGGGCCTTGGCTGAATTTAAAACTTGTAATCCCATCATTCATGTTTTTCATTCCCTATGGACTGTACCTGAGTGGAATGTTTTTAATGAAAAAGGGATGCTTGCCGGGTCATTTGTTTGTGGGTAGAACCCACGACAAGGAGTAAATCCTTGATATCCTTAAGATAAACATTTCCTTGCCCGGCAACAGGCCTTGCCGTCTCCCCACTTCGCTTGACCTTTCTCACACCTTTGGCAGAGGCAGGGATGAGGTGGGTTCAGGCTCCTTGTTTCATCCTCTCGCTGCCGCGAGTACTACTAAACCTGGCCCCAGGAACGAGCCCTAGGGCCTAGAGTTAGGGGAGCACGGTAGTTTTAGCAAAAAACAAGGTTTCACATACCTCAGTCCATAAGGGAATGCATGATAAGGGATGAAGAACTTATCTGAAGCTGTAGCCCTCGGCAACTCTGGTTTGCCGTGGGTGAATCTTTGCTCTTGCAGCCCCCAGCAATACTGGCTTGCCGGGGTCTAGATGCTGGTCTGTCCCTCTTCTCTTTTTCGTCCTCAAGTGATCCGGCAAGGATACCTGTGAGTCTTGCGAACTAAAGAAGACGAAAGAATGGCAAAGAGACGCACACTCGACCTCTAAGCTAGGGGTTAGTTGCTGCTAAGCACTATCAACCCTAACCAAGGACGAGACTAGACCTAGCATGCATGCTATAACTTAGGGCGCCAGCGCTTCATTTATTTATGCTCAGGGTCTGTGCCTGGGTTTGTACAAAGGGTTACATGCATCATCGGCAATGCTTGTACAAAAGGTGGCTTGCCAGGGGGCCCGGCAAGCCGCGCCTCATGGGTGAAACTTGCGAAGATGCTCAATGTTCCAGGAGTTACTCACCGAAACGGCATCTTCGGTCTCCAGGAGGACTGCGCCGGGCCTGGTGACTCGTATTACCCGATAAGGGCCTTCCCACTTTGGCGTCAACTTGTTGGAATTCTTGGCCGACTGAACGCGCCGAAGGACAAGGTCGCCTTCCTCAAGGCTTCGGGCATGAACCTTGCGGCTACGGTAGCGGCGCAAGGCTTGCTGGTAGCGTGCTGCTTTCACAGCCGCCCGAAGACAATCTTCCTCAAGAAGCACTGCGTCATCTTGCCGCAGTTGCTCTTGCACAAGCTCATCATAAGCGAGCACTCGAGGTGACCCGTATATGAGTTCAGTGGGGAGAACTGCTTCTGCCCCGTATACCAGGGCAAAAGGTGTCTGGCCGGTGGCTCGATTTGGCGTCGTCCTGATCGACCAAAGAACCGTCAGCAACTCATCAATCCAGCGCCTTCCACTCTTGTGAAGCCTGTCAAAGGTCTTGGTCCTTAAGCCTCACAGTACTTCAGCGTTTGCTCTCTCAGCTTGACCATTGCTTCGTGGGTGAGCAACGGAAGCGAAACAGACTTTGCTTCCGATGTCTTGGATATATTGCATGAAGGTGCGGCTTGTGAACTATGTGTCGTTGTCGGTGATGACCCTGTTGGGTACACCAAAACAGCACACTGGTCCCTTGAAGAACTTCACGGCTGACTGAGCTGTGACCTTCCTCACTGCCTCCACCTCCGGCCACTTTGTGAACTTGTCGATTGCAACGTACAAGTACTCAAAGCCCCCGACAGCGCGGGGGAAAGGGCCCAGTATGTCGAGCCCCCAGACCGAGAAGGGCCAGGAGAGAGGAATGGTTTGAAGGGCTTGAGCTGGCTGATGAAGCTTCTTTGAATGGAACTGACACGCTTCACACCTGGTGACTAGTGTCGTCACATCCTGGAGGGCGGTGGGCCAGAAGAAGCCTTGCCGAAATGCCTTGCCGGCAAGGGCCCTTGACCCGATGTGGGATCCACATATGCCTCCGTGTATCTCCGCCAACAGCTCTAGTCCTTCCTCCCGAGGGATACACTTCAATTTCACACCGTTCGGCCTCTTTCTGTACAGGACGTCATCGACGAACTGGTACATGGTAGAGCGACGGGCTACTTTTTCCGCTTCTTCCCGCTCTTTAGGAAGTTCTCCTGTTTGGAGGAATCGGACGGTATGCTATGCCCACGCTGGAGCCTGAGGCTCGACGGCGAGGACTAAAGGCATTTCCTCTGCTATAGGAGCGGTTGTCTCAACGGCAAGATCTTGACGCTCCGTCTGAGCTAGCCGTCCCGTGGCGGGCTCAGTGTCCCCGGCAACATCCTTGCCGGCGGCTCCGGGGAGCTCGGCGAGAAAGTACTTGCCGGGTCCTGATTTCCTCCTCTTGTTCTGCTCTGTTGATGGATCAATGGATGGCTGAGTTAGCTGGAGCACAAAGGTACCTGGTTCCATAGGTAGCTTGAGGGCAGCGCATTTTGACAGGTAATCAGCGATATCGTTCTCCGCTTGGGGAATGTATTCAGCCTGTATACCGTCAAAACACTCTTCCACCTTTCTCACTTCATCGACGTAGGCCTTCATCAACGGGCTCTGGTAGTCCTTGTTGACTTGCTTAACGACGAGCTGCGAGTCGCCCCTGACGATGAGCTTCTTGATTTCGAGGTCCGCCGCGATCCTAAGACCGGCAAGCAGCCCTTCGTACTCTGCCGTATTGTTTGTTGACACCACCCTGGGGAAGTGCATCTGGAACACGTACTTGAGGTGCTCTCCGGTGGGCGTGACAAGCAGTACGCCAGCCCCGGCGCCGTGTAAGGAGAAAGCTCCATCGAAGTACATGATCCAACTACAACTTGCCTCCTTGCCGGGGAGAGCAGTCTCTTGGGCTTCTTCGTCAGGCGTTGCGGTCCATTCTGCAATGAACTCCGCCAGGACTCGGCTCTGAATCGTCGAAGTACTTTCAAACTTGAGGCCAAAGCTGGACAGCTCCAGTGCCCATTCCACAATTCTTCCCGTTGCATCTGGATTGTGCAATATCCGTTGCAGAGGGAGGCGAGTGACGACAGTGATCTCGTGTGCCTGGAAGTAGTGACGTAGCTTCCTCGAGGCCATAAGAAGGCCGAAGAGCAGTTTCTGCACGCCGGAGTTCCTTGATCTAGCTCCCTGCAGGAGGGAACTAACAAAGTAGACCGGGTGCTGCATCATTTTCTTCTTCGGCGGCACTTCAACTGGCTGTGTCGTCTCTGCATTGGTGGTGTCGGGCTCTGTCGCTGCCATTACCTCATCGTCAACCTCTCTCTGCTCCACTAGTGTGGCGCTGACCACCTGGTTCGTTGCCGCCAGGTATAGCAGCAACGGCTCCTGTGGCCTAGGCGCAACTAGTATTGGTGCGGAGGAGAGGTACTTCTTCAAATATTGCAATGCTGCTTCGGCTTCTGGCGTCCACTCCATCGGGCCCGCCTTTTTCAGGATCTTCAAAAAGGGAAGGGCGGGCTCGGCAGACTTGGAAATGAATCTGCCCATGGCGGCGACGTAACCAGCAAGCCGACGCACATCCTTGATTCGCTTGGGTGCTTCAATCTGCTCTATAGCTTTGATCTTGTCCGGATTGGCCTCTATCCCACGCTGTGACACAAAGAACCCGAGAAGCTTGCCGAACGGGATGCCAAAGACGCACTTCTCAGGGTTCAGCTTGAGATTGATCTTGCACGGGTTTGCAAATGTTTCTTGCAAATCCGGTATGAGGGTTGCCCTGTCCTTGGTTTTGACCACTATGTCATCCATATAAGCTTCCATATTTCTATGGAGCTGGGGTTTAAAACCAATCTGGACCGCCCTTGCAAACGTCGAACCAGCACTCTTCAGCCCGAAAGGCATCCGCATGAAACAATACATACCACATGGGGTGATGAATGCTGTTTTCTCTTCGTCTTCTCTTGTCATGAAGATCTGGTGGTAGCCGGAGTAGGCATCGAGGAATGACAACAGATCACACCCAGCTGTGGAGTCAACAATCTGGTCGATGCGCGGCAACAGGAAGGGGTCCTTAGGACAAGCGTTATTGATATCTGTGTAATCAATACACAGCCTCCACTTCCCATTAGCCTTGCGCACTATGACCGGATTGGCCAACCACGTTGGATGGAGCACTCCTCTTACCAAACCCACTGCTTCCAGTTTCCGGATCTCCTCTATGATGAAGTCTTGTCGTTCCAAAGCTTGCTTTCTGACCTTCTGCTTGACGGGCCGCGCATGAGGACAGACAGCAAGGTGGTGCTCAATCACCTCCCTGGGTACGCCGGGGATGTCGGAAGCTTGCCATGCAAACACATCGACATTCGCCCGCAGGAAGGTGATGAGCGCGTCTTCCTATCTGTCGTCAAGGGTGGAGCTTATGGTGAAAGCCCCTCCCATGCCGTCCTCATTGACAGAAACCTTCTTGGTTCCCGGCGGTATGGCCTTGGGCTTCTTGTTTCCGCCGGTGGAGCTCTCTGGCACGTCCTCGACGGGAGCGCTACACTCCGAAGAGGTGCGCTTGCCGGAGTGGGTGTCCGAGGTCTCACCGGTCTTCTTCTTCTTCTTCCCTCCCGGGGTCCCAGCGGCAGGAGCAAGTGCCCTAGTGGCAGCAGCTGCTGCAACTGCTTGCTGGTATAGTTGGTCAGCACAAATCAGCGCATCTTTCTTATCGGAGGGGATGGTGATGATCGTCACAGGTCCTGGCATCTTCATGGTGTTGTAGGCGTAGTGTGACGCCGCCATGAACTTGGCCAGCGCTGGGCGGCCAAGGATCCCGTTGTAGGGCAAGGGGATCTTGGCAACATCAAACACGATCCTCTCCATCCTGTAGTTCAGATCGCTTCCAAAAGTCACGGGCAGCGTGACCTTTCCCTTAGGTTGGCTTCTTCTCGGGTTGACCCCCTGAAACATGCCCGTCTCCTCAAGGTCTCCATCAGGAATCTGCAGTTTCTCGATCACGGCAGGCGAGATCAAGTTCAGACCGGCCCCGCCATTGACTAGCATCTTTGTCACCTTGAGGTTGCGTATTGTTGGTGAAACCACCAATGGCAAGCACCCGACCGCAGTAGTGCGATCAGGGTGATCCTCAGTGTAAAAAATGATAGGTGTGCTGGACCACTTCAGCGGCCTTTGGGCATCAAACGACGGCTCTACCGCTGTAATCTCTCGCACCCACTGTTTAAGCTGGCGGTGAGAAGTATGCAGCGAGGCGCTGCCGTCGATGCACATGGCCTCTGTAGCTTTCTGAAACTCTTGGTCGCCGGATTCGTCGTCCTCTTCGTGATCGTCGTCTTCTGGCTTTTTTTCACGGCCCCGGGCGGGCCTCTCCTGTTGTTTATCCTTGCCGCGACGGCCCGCCTGGCCGTCACGCTTCTTGACGGACCCCTCAGCACCGTCTTGGCCCTTCTCCTTGTACCGCCTCTCATATTCAGCCCTCTGCTTCTCAGCGAGGAGCTCAACCTGTCGGCAACCTTGGAGAGCATTGCCTGTGGTGCGATGGATCTTGCAGTATCGCTTGTCGGAGTTCCCTGGCTTCTCGGCAACCGCCAAGGCCCGGCAGGCGACACATCCGGCAATTTCCTTGCCGGGGTCATCTGCCTTGGTTTTCTTGGTGGAGCCGGTGTCACCAGATCCCTCGACGGAAAGCACGGCTTTACCTTTGCGCTTCCTGTTGCGGCGCCGACCCTTCTTCGACGGGGCGGCAGTATCTTCATCTGAGGAGTCGGTTTCCACGCCGGCATCTTTGCCGGGGTACTTCCTTCCCTCTTCAGCCTGGGCACATCTGTCAGCAAGAACATAGAGTTCTGCTACATCTTTCACCTTGTTCATTGCCAGCTCTTTGCGCATCTTGCGGTTACGCATGTTCTGATGGAACGCGCTGATGATGGCGGCAGGGTGAACATCAGGGATATTGTAATGTATCTGGCTGAACCTCTGTATATACTTGTGGAGACTCTCGCCTCCCTTCTGGGGAATGATGTGTAGGTCGCTCGCTTGGCCATGGGCTTGGTGGCCTCCAGTAAAGGCGCCCACAAACTCATTGCACAAATCCGACCAGGAGGAAATAGAATCTACCAGCAAGTGCATCAACCATGACATGGCGTTGGGTTTAAGAGCCAACGGAAAGTAATTCGAAAGCACCTTATCATCGCGGGCTCCGGAAGCTTGCATCGCAATGGTGTAGATGCTGAGGAACTCGGACGGGTGGGTCTTGCCGCTGTACTTTTCGCCCACGTCAGGTTTGAAGGTGCGGTGAGTGGGCCACTGGAACTGCCACAACTCACGGGTAAAAGCCGAACAGCCTACCTTGTAAGGTAGGCCTCCAGGGCTCTCCGGTGCTGGGTGGTTCACAGCAGGCCCTGCTCGCCTGTCTGACAGGTGGCTCACTCCGTGCCGGCGCTCGATAATGGTTCGATCGTCTTCATGTTCTCGTTCCCAAAGGACTTGGCGCTGGTCACAGTGGGTCCGCGGGTCGGATGACGCTATGGAGATTTCGTCGCCCGCAACGTCGCGACGGGCTGGCGTCCGCGTTACCGGGCGAGGAGGAGGCGAGTGCAGCGTGGTCGCGGCGCCGCCGGCTTTCCTGCCACTGGTGCGTGGGACTCCGTCGGAGCATCGACCCGGGGGCTCCACCAGACTCGGTTCGTCTTTGTTGGCCACCGCAAGAAGGCTTCGGATAGTGGTTCTCCATTCGTCGAGTTTCCCCGTAGTGGGAGGAAAATCGAGGAGCAACTGCGCGCGCGCCAGGGCTTCTGCTGGCGTTGGTGGCAGCGAAACCTGCACGGATCACGACGCGCTTCGACTTCTGACCATGTCAGAAGGAGCTCTATCACGACCCCGTGGTCGCATGCCATCTTCACCAGCGCCTCGGCGAGCGGGCAGGTCTTCTACCTCCCGGGAGTGGCGCTCGGGGCTCTTCCCATGGCGACGCCCGGGGTCTTCGGCGTGATTGCGCCGTTCGTCGCGCGCCGCTTGAGAGGAGCGCGCCGTCGGCGCCGGCGTGGGAGTCTTGGAGGCCCTCGCATCGCCTTCTAGCGGGGCGGTAGTGATCTTGGAAGGCCCCGCGCCACCCGCGGAGGGCCTGGCTCCGTCTTTGGATTTGGCGGCGTGCGGCCCGTTACCAGGCGCACGAACATCGCCGCCTCCCAAACTCCGGCTGCTGGGACGGTGTTGGTGTTAGCGAACAGCGCCCCGGGTCCTTTCTGCGACCGGTCCGCTGCTCGCCCGTGTCGGGACGGGATGTCCGGCTTCCGACGGGCCAACCGCCACCGCCGTCTTCTTCTTGGGCGCCATGACGATGAAGAAGCATCGAACAAACTGCTAAAGCCGATTCTCACAACTGCGCCCCCTACCTGGCGCGCCAAAGATGTCGGTGGGAACGACACCTATGGGATCACAAGAATCCCTACTACGGTTGCGGGGCGCGGGGTCGTGAGAAGAGCGGATCAAACAGATAGCACACGATTCGTTTATCCAGGTTCGGGCGCGAGGATGCGTAAAACCCTACTCCTGCTTTGGTGGATTGTATATCTGTGTTCTTGAGCTAGCTATGGGGCATGAGGAGCTCCAAAAAGCCGAATCCTCCTCCTGGTCGCCTCGGGCCTCCTTTTATAGGAAAGGGGTTGCCACAGTGGCACACAGGAGGTGGAAAGGCTACAGTGATGCGAGGTTATCCCTCGCATTACATGACAAGGCGCATTTAATGCGTCTTGCTCAGGTGTCCTTGCTTTATCGGGGACGGGGGAGAGCCCTGTCTTGTCCGTCGCCGCTCCCTCTCGTGTCGACACGCGCCTTGGCCAACAGCGCCCATGGTGCCATGTAGGCAGGCAGGCAGCTAAGGTGGCGCAGTGGTGGGTCTCCACGAAGATCCACATGCCGCCACGCAGGTGCCTGCCCAGCTGGTTGGGTCAGCAGCTGCATGCGAACGATGGTGGAGGTTTGACTGGCGTCGGCCTGATGGTGGCCCTACGAGTGTTCTTGGCAAGGGCCTTGCCGGGGCCCCGGCAAGGGTCTTGCCGTGGCGCCTGCTGTCATCCCCGGCAAGGCTCTTGCCGGGGGCCTTGTGGTCCTCCTTGGCTGGGATCCCGCCAAGGATCATCATCTTCTAAAGGGTGTATCTGATTTTGAATGTCTTCAAAAAGATCTGCATGCCACCACGGGGATGTCTCCCGAATCCTTGTCCCATGAGGGCAGTGGACTCAAGGGTGACTCACTCCGTAGGTGTGGGGTGAGCTGCCACGGCAAGGATCTTGCCGGGTTTGCTAAAACCGCCTCCCGGCAAGGATCTTGCCGGGGGGTCCACTTTGTCCCCTTCGCTCTTTGTGGTCTTGGTCTTGGCGTCGTTCTGCTTCTCTTGAGCTTCGGACTTACCTTGGCTCTCCTCCCTTGCCTTGCTCAGTGTGGTGGTGCCTGTGGCTCAGACTGCCCGTGCACAGTTATAGGGGTACAAAAAGTGTACCCCTCTTTTTGTACACCTACACCAAAGGCATGGTTTAATCTTGGAAGGCCAGCTATGATGGAAATTATCTTGTGG
The DNA here is from genome assembly GCF_056163025.1 of Triticum urartu. Classification (NCBI taxonomy): domain Eukaryota; kingdom Viridiplantae; phylum Streptophyta; class Magnoliopsida; order Poales; family Poaceae; genus Triticum; species Triticum urartu. The sequence continues at coordinate 408,740,019 of NC_141879.1, read as the reverse complement.
GTGAAAATGCAGTTGATGTTCCCCGATGGGTATGCAGCGAATCTAAAGAGGGGAGCGAGTCTTGAAAAATTGAAGATATTTGGTCTCAAGAGTCATGATTGGCACATATGGATTGAGCGGGTAATGCCGGTGATGTTGTGTGGCTTCATCCCTGAGGATGAATGGCTAGTACTTGCAGAACTCAGCTATTTCTTCCGTGTTCTTTGTCAGAAAGAACTATCGGCTGGCGTGCTAGAAGAAATGGAAGAGTTGGCGCCGGAGTTGATCTGCAAGTTAGAGAAGATCTTTCCACCGGGCTTCTTTAATCCAATGCAGCATTTGATTTTTCATCTCCCGACCGAGGCACGATTGGGGGGGCCATGCAAAATCATTGGAGCTACCCAACTGAGAGGATGCAGAAGACGCTTCGAGAAAAATGTAAAAATAAACGTAGAATTGAAGCATCGATGGCTGAGGCATTCATCACTGAGGAGGCGGCAAACTTCGTGACAACACACTACAAAGCCTAAAGTCATCATTTGCATAATCTGAAGCCTCAGTACAATGCCGACGACCCTAAAATGGGTTCATGCTCTCAAGCAGCGTCTTGAGGACACGGCAGAGCTCATCGCCGCTCGCCACGGAGACTAGTTACCGTGGCTTGCAGCAACACATCAAGAAAGTAGAGTCAGCGAGCCAGATCGTTGTCTTCCTTCTTCTTTTGACCTTGTGTATTTCGGGCATAGCCGCATGTTGCTTTTTTGATTATCTTCCTAATTATGTAACACAATTATTATCAACTATCGTTGTCCGTATATATTCATCAGTCTTGCTATTAGTCGCAGTAGATGCTATATAGGTCCTTCGGATCTTACATAAATATCCGTGGAAAATTTCCTTTTCAGATTTTCTTTCTTCTCTCATAAATCTCAGTTGAGTCGAACATAGCCACGCCATTAAACAGGAGCTCGGGCACCATTAATGGAGACATTGGGAGAGAGGTGGGCGGCAGATGGAGGTCAAAGGGATCTCCTCCCAATAAGCACGTGCAAGGGTCTGATCGCACGCCTCCCATACTCAAATAGCTACCCTGCACGATGCCTCCTAGCTTATAAAAAAGGGGACGTGTGGCGGCACGTAAATGGTAAGTAGAACGCCCACGGTTTCAATAATACTTGTGTTTCCGATTGTAACATGACAACACCTGTTCCAAAATCACTTTGTTGATTGTTAATGTGTGCGCCTTCGCAAATCGGACAGCAAAATTACCACAGGATGTTGGTTCCATGTCATACACCAAGCCAAGTTTCATGATTTTCATGCGTGTTTTGGATTTATAGTAATTAAAAAACCAAGTTTCTCCACGTTTTTGGCCGAGCCATGACGCCCAGATGTTTGAATTTCATTCCCATTTCTTGCATGGGACCTAGATATTTACCCGAGGACACACATGTGATTTTTCAACCAACTTTGAAGCACTGGAGCATGTGCTTGTATTTCAAATTTGAATTATGCACACAAAGGTGACAGATTCCCTCTCAGAACCACGAGCCTTCTTGAGAGAAGCTCTGGTTTGCAAGAATCTTATACCAAAACTTGTTCCTATTCGGCCAATTTTTTTACCACACCATGGTAGTACCATGACATGACACCATGCCAAGTTTCATGATTTTCAGGCGTGTTTTGGATTTACAAGAATTTTAAAACCAAGTTTCTCAATGTTCTCGGCCAAGCCACGATGCCTAGATGTTTGAATTTCATTCCCAAGTCTTGCATGGGACCTATAAATTCACCTGAGGACACACATGTGATTTTTCAACCAACTTTGTTGCACGGGAGCATGTGCTTGTAGTTCAAATTTGAGTTATGCACATTAAATGACTAGAAACTCAATTAATTTATAAAAAAGGCCAAACGAACCCGGAATAATTCCCAAATTTAACAGGGCAATCATGTAGTTCTATGTTGCCTCTGTAATGAAACTCAAGGGGGCAGCGTTTATCGTTTCACACTAAAAGGTGACTGGTTCCCTCTCGGAACCACGAGCCTTCTTGAGAGAAGCTCCGGTTTGCAAGAAGCTTATACAAAACTTGTTCCAATTCGGCCCATTTTTTTACCACAATATGTTAGTGCCATGACGCCCAGATGTTTGAATTTAAAAACCAAGTTTCTCGATGTTCTTGGCCAAGTCACGACGCCCAGATGTTTGAATTTCATTCCCATTTCTTGCATGGGACATAGAAGTTCACCCAAGGACACACATATGATTTTTCAACCAACTTTCCTGTTCAAATTTGAATTATGCATATTAAATGTCCAGAAAATCAATAAATGTATAAAAAAGCCAAACGAACCCGGAATAAATCCAAAAGTTAACGGGACACTCATATAGTTCTATGTTGCCTCTGTAATGAAAATCAGGGGGAGACAGCGTATATCATTTCGCACACAAAGGTGACACGTTCCCTCTCGGAACCAAGAGGCTTGTTGAGAGAATCTCCGGTTTTGCAAGAAGCTTATACCAAAACTTACCTGAATTCAGCCCAAAATTATACATATGACAACAGGTTTAGATTATCCAGAACATCTCACTACCTAGACCAATGTACTCTGATTTGAATTCCACATAAAATGGATACAAATATTTGAATTGGAGACATATGCCACATGTAGTTCATAGTGAAATATGATTCCTGCTATATGCATGTTTTTTGTTATCAAGACAATATTTAAATGATGGTATAACTTAACAACAATCGTATTCAAATAAGGAAAATTGATTCAAATTTAGTCCATATGGTAGACGACAATATATATATATGTTCATAGGGTGGAGTAAAATGTTCATATATGATGGAAGATCAAAATGTAGGACTACATCCATTATAAACCGCAAGGTCACCTAACGATATGTTCGAATTCAACATAACGTGGATTCAAAAATTGAAATTTGAGATCCTGGCATTTGTAATCATATAAAAAGGGACATGACTCTTTCTTTTGGTGGGAATTGATTTTTTTGTTGTTGTTGAGGGAAGTGCGAATCGATTTGGTACTGTATAGGGTAATTTTGTTCTCCCAATTTTTGTTACATTTTCTTGTAGTTTTTTCAATGGAAATTATAGCAATATAGTAAAAGGGGACATGACTCTCTTGTGTCTTGTATGAATTGTTTATTTGTACACATTAAAGTTTGTTCTGCTGAACATGGAATCCGCGCCTTGTTATCCTGAAATTTTCAAGCTCGAGTATCTTTTGTCCCATCTGCTTTGAAACTCCCGCCTATTCAACCCGCACCATGCCTTGTTATCCTGAAATTTCGACACGCGCAAAAACTCGCTCCTCATCCAAAATCGGTCCCGCAGCCCAGACACGCGAAATCCCCCTTCTACCGCTCAGCCAGAAATGCCGGGTCGATGTCGCGTGGTCCAAATCGGTGTGGGTACGCTGGTAACTTACCCTACATTTCGGACAAGCACGTCCCTAAGCCATGGCTCCGCTACCTTCCGCTTCGTCCCCCCCCTCCCATTTGTACACGGAGGCCGCCAAAACCCATGAAACCCCATGCTTCTCCGTTGGCCTCCCGACCGCCGCCCAGCCTGAGACTCTTCCCCAATGACGTCATCCACCGCAACAGCTCGCCGTCCCTCATCAACCGCACCGGATGAGGATCCATTGTCGATCTCGTCGTCCCTCCGGATCAGCTGCCCCGTCCTCCACCTCCAAGGAGTTGCCCCGACGTTCGCCTCGTCTATCGCGCTACCTCCATCCCCACAGCGTCGTCTTGACCTACCCCACCGGAACTAGAGCACCCTCACCAATTCCTTCGACGAAGTCGAGGCCAACTCAGCACCACCAAGGAGGTTCTGCACTCACCGCCACATTTTATTTTTTATTCAATCTCACGGCGCTGCCGGTGCTCCATACTGAGCAGCCATGGCGGGTCTCCATTGATGGCGTCGTCGCCGGCCACTTCATCCATGACGTCTCTCCCCCATGTCGTTGCTTCCTCGATGGTGACTTCCACACCGGCACTAGATGCAGCTGCTTTGGCACTCGCTCGCGCTGTTGCTGCTGCTCCACCTCTCGCTCGTGCTGCGGCTGTATTCTTGCTGTCGGTCGCGCTGCTGCACTACTCCTGCTTTCATTCGTGGTGCTGCTCTACTCTGCTAGTGCTGTCGGTCACGGTGCTTCTCTATTCTTTCTCTCGGTCATGCTGCTACTCTGCTCTTGCTCTTGCTCGCGCTGCTGCTTCTGCTCCACGACCTCTGAGAGCTATAGGAGTTGCTGCTTTAGTACTTGCTCGCGGTGCTGCTCCAGGACTTGCTCTCTGCTAGTGTGTTCCCTGCTCAAGCGTCTGCTGATTTAGATCACTGCTTCTCTGCTACTAGTGCTCGAATGCCCTAAACATCTATTGCAAGAGCATCTGTCAGAGTTAAGTTCAGAGTGAACAGTATTTACAGCATCTGTCGGAGCGGCCATGGCGCGGCTAATGTGTTTTACATCTAGCACGTTTTGGTGATGTAATTTACATCATCTATTGCAGATGATGTTAGAGTCCCACTTCAGATTAACATTGTATGTCTTGTCCTGCTTCAGCCTCGTCACCGTACACCTTAGCGGAGCTGCTCCAATGACGGAACCATCCATCATAGCGACGCAGTACCCTCGGCGCTATTTCCAAACGCCTTAGATCTTCTTCCCCGCCTCTGATAGTCACACCAGCATCACCATCCTCCACATCCAACCCAATGATGCTGAGGTCGACAAGGCTATGCCAAAGAGGTTGTATACTCGTCGCATCACTTTGTTACTCTGCATTCATGTTGATCCCTCAGGTATCCTTTGCTATGGAAATACTATGGTACTACTATTCATGCATTTGGTTAGAAGGAGTAGAGCAAAGCAAAACTGGAGGATTTTTTCCTTTGGTGTCTCTTTCAAAGAAAAGTCGTAGGAATTTTAGTATCCACTTGGAGGTCCTTTTCAAATTAATATGCACGAAGAATAGGACTAATTGCATTACTGGCATAATAAGATTCTTATTTTTTTCATTTTCAGGTGGTTTGACTTTAATTTGACCATGTTTCTCCATTCCTGTGTTCTTCCAATTCATGTGAACAAAACACCCAGCTTGATAGAAACCCTATGTTTCCAAATGCTCTATTTTGCACGTGCATTCCTATCCTATTCCTGTGTGTTTCATGTCCATGCGTTTATAGAATCCTCCAATTCTAAGGAGCCCTTACAGATTTACTTCATTTTGAGATTGGCATCAAAGAAAACTCTGTGTGTTATGTCCTGCTCCTGCCGTGCCGTCATCCACCCCAGCTGAGGTGCACCATCGACAGAAGCGTTCACTAAGGCAAAGATTTCCCCCTGTAGACTTTCTTTCGCCGCCTCAGATCATCTTCCCCATTGCCGGCAGCCATGCCAACTGCATTACCATCATGGACTGAGCAGATGAACCTGAGGACTACACAGTTCCGGAAGAGAGGTCACACTCTTTCGTGTTTGCTTATGTTATACATCAGTTATTATTACCTGCTACTTTATCGTTCGAACTTGAGTTTTAAAATGCCCGTGTGGCACATATCGAGGCAGCAACGAATAGTATTTGTCTACTATCTTGTTCATCTAGTGTCTTCAATGTGGTTCATGTTGGCTGGGCAACAAACAGTAGATGATCCATTGTCTATCTTTTTAAACTAAAGCTATAATCTACCTGATATCATTAGTTTTGGATCTATCCACCAGTTTGCTACCATCAGTCTTGATTTCTGCATGCACCCCTTAGGCCTTACAAAATCTGCCTATTTTTTTATTATGCATGTCAGTTATTGTACACAACCGTACTGAACATGTAGAGAAAAAGAGAAGACCGTTGTGTGGGAATATAATGTCATGCAGGCGCCGCTCCAGGGTGGGTGAAGTGGGCCCCCCTCCCGCCATTCCAGATTGTATTCCAGAGGAAGATAAATGTTCAGATGGGGATTCAGAGGGAGCCGACCACTCTTATTTACCACCTGAGGTGTTTGCTCTATCCTGGCATGCTGATGTTGGCCATATCATGCAGATGGCGCCTCGCTTGTTTACATTATAGATCTTATATGTCATCAGCTTAGTTTAGATTTCCTTTGTGTGAATGCCACCTGTTTGGTTTCTATATCATACTCCCACCGTTCCTAAATATGTCTATATACATCCGTATGTGGTAGTCCATTTGAAATCTCTAAAAAGACAAAAATTTAGGAACATAGGGAGTATATGGGAATTATGCAATGCCATCTTCATTAGCCAGGCATCGTATACGTGAATCATGCAATGCCATCATGTTTAGCTAGTCATCGTATATGTGAATTGTATCATGCCATATTTTTTCATAATGTATTCCATTTGTCAACAATGTTTATACATTCATCTACTCTTCCTGTGCATCAGCCATTTGAGTCGGTCATGGGAAAATCTGAAGTGAAAACAAGGTCTTCTGAGCAGTCAGTGCTACCTGTCGATGCCGATTTCTTGCTGGTTACAGATAGCTCCTCAGAGGAGGATTTAGAGACAGATGACCAGTTGTATCCCCCCCAAGGTGCATGCTCTAACTTGGCAGGGTTGTATTACTCATATCATGCATATGGTGTCTTGCATTGACATGCCATCTTCTTAAATTAGACATGCTTTGTGTGAATGCCTCCTTGCTTATGTCATCCTAATTTTTCAGAATTTTTGGAGTTACAGAAGTATGATCTTAATTCAGGTTTTTACAAACTGTTCTGTTTTGACATATATTCTGTTTTCATAATGTTGTTCGCATGTTTTGGTGAATCTATGGGTTGTATCAGGCGGTAAGAACCATGGTGAAGTTAGAATGCAGTAGATATAATGACAAATATAAAATTGGAATGAGTTTACAATAGTACCTAAAAGTGATGATTTGCTTTATTATACTAATGGATCTCATGAGTTTTCTGTTGAGTTTTGTGTTGTGAAGTTTTCAAGTTTTGACTGAAGTTTCGATGGGCTAAGGAATAAGGAGTGGCAAGAGCCTCAGCTTGGGGATGCCCATAGCACCCCAAGGTAATATTCAAGGACATCCAAGCGTCTAAGCTTGGGATGCCCTGGATGGTATCCCCTCTTTTTTTTAAATCCAAAATTACTTGAGGCTATATTTTTATTCACTACATGGTATGTGTTTTGCTTGGAGGGTCATGTATTATATGAGTATTTGCTTTATTCTCTTTTTAGTTTGCCACAATCATCCTTGCTGGACACACCTTTTTCAGAGGGACACACATTAATCATGGATTTGTTACAATCCTCTATGTTCTTCACTTATATTTTTCGAGCTAGGCAATTCTTCTTGTGCTTCACTTATATCTTTTAAAGCACGACGATGGTTATATTTTAGAGAAATTGATGAACTCTGATGCTTCACTTATATTATTTTGAGAGTCCTATAAATAGTATGGCAATTTGCTTGGGTTATGAATTTAGTCCCAATATGATGGGTATATAATAAAAACTTTCATGAAGACATGAAGATCATTGAATACATGAGAAATTTGATTCTTTGCATTTATTTTGAGATATAAAGATGGTGATATTAGAGATAGTGAGTAATTGTGGTTTAGTAAGATTTTTTGTGTTAATGTTTTTGATTCAGAAAGCATGCATGTATGGCCTCTCGTTATGCTATGAAATTGGAGCATGATTTATTATTGATTGTCTTCCTTATGAGTGGTGGTCGGGGACGAGCGATGGTCTCTTCCTACCATTATATCCCCCTAGGGGCATGCTTAGTAGTAGTTAGCTTCGAGGGCTAATAAACTTTTGCAATAAGTATGTGAGTTCTTTATGACTAATGTGAGTCTGTGGATTATATGCACTCTTACCTTTTCGTATTTTGCTAGCCTCTTCAGTGTCGTGCATTCCCCCTTCTCACCTCGAGTTGTGGTGCGAAGTTCACCGATGCATGCAAATTCCGTGATATGATATGCTCTTTCACACATGAGCCTCCTTATATCTTCCTCAGAACAGCCTCCATACCTACCTATTATGGTATTTCCATAGCCATTCTAAGATATATTGCCATGCAACTTCCACCGTTCCATTTATTATGGCACGCACCATCATTCTCATATTGTTCTCATGTGCATGAGGCATTCATACAGACTCATATCTTTGTTCTAGTATCAATTTGTAATTCATGAGTTGTAAGTAAATAAAAGTGTGATTTTCATCATTATTAGAGCATTGTCCCATGTGAGGAAAGGATGATGGAGACTATGATTCCCCCACAAGTCGGACAAAAATAAAAAAATAAAGGAGAGAGAAAAGAGGCCATAAAGAGCCCAATAAACAAAAAAAAGAAAAAAAAAGGTGAGAGAAAAAGAGAGAAGGGACAATGTTATTATCCTTTTCCACACTTGTGCTTCAAAGTAGCACCATGTTCTTCATGATAGAGAGTCTCCTATTTTTTCACTTTCATATATTACTAGTGCAAAATTTTCATTATAGAACTTGGCTTGTATATTCCAATGATGGGCTTCCTCAAATGCATGAGGTCTTCATGAGCAAGCAAGTTGGAGGCACACCCACTTACTTTTGTTTTGAGCTTTCATACACTTATATAGCTCTTGTGCATCCATTGCATGGCAATCCCTACTCCTTGCATTGATATCAATTGATTGTCCTCTCCATAGCCCGTTGATTAGCCTTATCAATGTGAGACTTTCTTCCTTTTGTCTTCTCGACACAACCTCCAGGATCATACTCTATTCCACCCATAGTGCTATATCCATGTCTCACACTCATATATTGCAAGAGAGTTGAAAAATCTGAAGCGCGTTAAAAATTATGAACCAATTGCTTGGCTTGTCATTGGGGTTGTGCATGATAATACTTTGTATTAAGAAGATGGAGCATGACAAGACTTTATGATTTTGTAGGGATAACTTTTTTAGCGATGAAATTTTGAAAATACATGATTGCTTTTCAGTATGCTTGAAGTATTATTGTCTTTATTTAAATATTAAACTTTTGTTTTCAATCTTACGGATCTCAATATTCATGCCACATAAAGAAAAGATTACATGATAAACATGTTAGGTAGCATTCCACATCAAAAATTCTTTTTTTATAGTTTATCTACTTAAGGGCGAGCAGGAATTAAGCTTGGGGATGCTTGATAAATCTCCAACGTATTTATAATCTTTTATTGTTCCATACTATTATATTATCAATCTTAGAAGTTTTATACGCATTATTATGCTATTTTTTATCATCTTTTGGGACTAACTTATTAACCTATTGCCAAGTGCCAGTTGTAAATTTTTTCCTTGTTTTTGTCTTTATAGAAAACCAATACCAAATGGAAAAAGAAATTTAACGATTTTTCTTGGATGACAAGACACCCAGGAAGCTTCGGGAGGAGGCCAAAAGAGCCATGAGGTGGCCACAAGCTCAGGGGGCGCGTCACCCAAGCTTGTGGACCCTGCGTGGCACTTCCAACCCTAATTTTTCTTCTATAAATACCCAAATATTCTCTTTAGACCATAGGGCACACCAAAAATACTTTTCCACGGCTGAAAGTATCTGTCTTTGTGAGATCCCATCTCAATACCTTTTCTCGTACTCTGTCGGAGGGGGATTCAATTGCAAAGAGTTTCTACATCATCCTTGCTGCCCTTCCGATGATGTGTAAGTAGTTTACCACAGACCTACGGGTCCATAGCTAGTATCTAGATGGCTTCTTCTCTCTCTTTGATCTTCAATACAATGTTCTCCTCGATGTTCTTGGATATCTATTTGATGTAATCTTATTTTGCGGTGCATTTGTTGAGATCTGATGAATTGTGGGTTTATGATTAGATTATCTATGAATATTATTTGAGTCTTCTCTAAACTCTTTTATGAATGATTTATATATTTGTGTATCTCTCTCCGATCTATTGATTTGGTTTGGCCAACTAGATTGATTTTTCTTGCAATGGGAGAGGTGCTTTGTAATGGGTTCAATATTGCGGTGCTCAATCCCAGTGATAGAAAGGGACATGAAAAGTATTTGTATTCTTGCTATTAAGGATAAAAAGATGGGGTTTTTTCATACTGATTGGATCTATCCCTCTACATGATGTCATCTTTCCTAAGGTGTTACTTTGTTCTTGTTTACTTAATACACTAAATGCATGCTAGATAGCGGTCGATGTGTGGAGTAATAGTAGTAGATGCAGGCAGGAGTCGGTCTACTTGTCACGAACGTGATGCCTATATACATGATCGTTGGCTTATACCATTATAACTATGCGCTTTTCTATCAATTGCTCAACAGTAATTTGTTTACCCACCGTATGCTTTCTTTCAAGAGAGAAGCCTCTAGTGAAAATTATGGCCCCGGTTCTATCTTTTATCATATTATTTTCAGATCTATAAAATAAAAAACACAAAAATACCTTGGTGCAACTTATTTACTTTTATTTTATTTCGCACTTTTACTTATCTTTTATATCTATCACTATTAGATCTCATCCTTGCAAGTAACCGTGAAGGGATTGACAACCCCTTTATTGCGTTGGGTCCAAATATTTGTTTATGTACGCGAAATTATTGGAGACTTGTGTGTTCCTCCTACTAGATTGATACCTTGGTTCTCAACTAAGGGAAGTACTTCCCTCTACATTGCTGCATCACCCTTTCCTCTTCAAATGAAAAACCAATGCAAGCTCAAGAAGTAGCAGCCCCTCGTTCTTCTTCCTTGGCCTCTGCCCCTAGATGGAAGGAGGGTTTCCCCTCTGGTCCTTGATCTCCATGGCTCCTGGAGGGAAGGAGCCCCTCCGAGATTGGATCTCTCTCTCTATTCTCTTCTGTTTTGTGTTCCTATTTTCTGGCCCTTCACCATTTCTTAAATTCCCGGAGATCCATAACTGTGATTGGGCTGAAGTTTTGAGGTGATTTTCTTTCGGATATTATCTTTATTTCGGCGAAAGAAGGGCACCAACCTCCTTAAAGGGGTGCAACAAGCCTGCCACGCACGCCCTGGGTAGGGAGGTGCACCCTCTGGGCTTGTGGGCCCCTCGAGAATCAGCTCGCATTGATTCTTTTCCCCCAAAATCACATACATTCCAATATAATTCTGCATACGTTTTTATCGTGTTTGGACTTCATTTGGTATGGATATTCTGTGAAACAAAAACATGCGAGAAATAGGAACTGGCACTGGGCACTGGATCAATATGTTAATCCCAAAAATAATATCAAATGTTGCTAAAAGTATGTGAAAATTGTAGAATATTGGCATGAAATAATAAAAAATTATAGATACGACAGAGACACATCACTAACTTGTTTATCATGTGATCTTTCTTTTAGGGTATGAATATTAAGATCCGAATGATTGAAAGGAATAGTCTATACTTTCCATATAAAGACATCAATACTCAGACATACTAACAAGACTTTCAATATAAAAAGTAATTTTTACATATGTGCCCCTGGTTCCTTAGCCATACTCATTCATCCCCACGCTCTTAACATTTTCTCACTTTTCCCCTACTCTCTTGTCCGAAACCATCAGTTATGGTCACAAACACTGGATGTCGTCGTGTCAATGCTTTGAGCATTAACTCTGATGAGTGGGGCTGCGCTGGACTATGTCTCCCATTGGACCTGACAATTGGGGCCATGTTGGACGGTGGCGCTGTTCGCCCGTTGGATCGTGGTTTCTTTAGAGTGTTGGGACGTTGCAGGAAAGGCATTCATGTCTCGCCATTACAGAAGCCTGCTATGCATGCACGACATATTCAGCTAGCCTGCTATGCATACACCTAGCTAGCCTGCCTGCATGCGTCGATGCCCGCCGACACAATGAACTGATTGGGCCTCTTTCCTGCATGCGAGCCTCCACGGACGGAGGGACGGTCCCTGTCGCTGGTTCGGCTCTTCTCACACGCGTGTCTCTCGATGTAGAGCATCATTTCAGCCTTTTTGATCCACTCACATCTCTTCAGTGTGGCAATTAAAACCGATTGGCAATTAAAGTGGCATATCGACCGACGTGGCTCATTTGAACATAGCAAATCCAGGGCACGGCCGGTGCCACTCCCCTTATTTAAACCACCCACCCCTCCACCTATTCTCCACACATCCATTTGCACCGCCCCCTTCTCTTCTTCACCCAAACCTAGAGCACTCTCAAACTGAGGCGAGGATGCACTACAACGGCTCCACCTTCGAGCTCCCAACAGCCATGCCGGAGAGGCAGTATCCTGCCACCATCGGCGTGGCGACGGCGCTCCGCATGTGGGCGTTCTCACACTGGAGGGGTACAAAGGAGTTTGCCCATTAGTTCCTTGGTGTGCGCTTGCCGATGATGTTCCGAATGGAGGAAGTGTGTCCAAACTCTAGCACACCACTGATAGGGCTCATCGCCAACTTCACCAACAGATTTGATGCGTACTACCTCCTCGTCAAGTTGTTTGGTGTGGGTGCAAGTTCATAGTATTCACCACCTACAACATCTTCACAGACTTTAACAGCAGCTTCCCCACCCGCAATGGTATGTACAACCTCCCCTACTACCTCGGCGAGGACGACATGGAGGAGGAGCAGTGAAGACGAGGCGCATTGAAGATGGTGGTGAAGGCCCGGTCTCGTGAAGCTTGTCTTGCCCTAGGGTGTTAGCGCTTTTTATATATTTCTATCTTAATTATGTCATTGGTTGTACAGTGAAATTTTTATCTCTGTTAGGTTATATCATGTTGGGAACCCTATTGTGTTTTATGTAAGAACTATGTTATGCTTGCTACTTTTATTTGATATGTGTTGGTTATCTGTGTTTTGCTTGCTACTTTTATATGTCGTTGGTTGTACCCTTATTTGACGTGAGATATCACTAGATGGATATGGTGTTGTAGCTAACCCCTAGACGGCTACATGTAAACTCTCTTCCAACATACCCCTTTTTGTAACCTCTCCTTCTGCTAAATCAATGAAAGAGTATCCCTCAATGAAAAGCAGCATGTTTTTGGGTTAACCTTGTAAAAATGGTTGGAGGGTAGCCCATTTGGCTTATTATATTCATATTGTGTAATATTTGTATTTTGGCCCTTATATTTTAGGGTCAAGTTTTCGCACGCGCGGCTAATGTACTAGTTGAGGTGTCAAAAAGGAAACTAAAGCTTGAAAAATAAGCCATGTTGATGTTGAAAAGAAGAAGGAGAAAAGCTAAAAAAATTGAATTGTTGGTGGCCCTATTCCCTATATTGTATGAACAAAAAGAAGCTAATTTTTGAACAGTTTTTGGCCATTTGGCATGATGAAAATAATTTTGGCCCTTATACTATAGGTTTTATTGGTTCCAAGTTTTGGCACGGGTGGCTAATGGTCTAGTTGAGGTGTCAAAAGGAAATTAAAGCTAGAAAAATGAGCCATGTTGATGTTGAAAAGAAGAAGAAAAAGCAAAAGAAGCTAAATTTTTGGTGGCCATATATATTGTAGGATACCTATATTGTATGAACAAAAAGAAGCTAATTTTTGAATAGTTTATGGCCATTTGGCAGGATGAAAATAATTTTTGAAGGGTTGCCCATTTTTTACTTGTTGGTGGCTATATTGCATGAAACAAAACGCTAATTGTTGACTTGTTGATGGTCATATCAATTGTTGTGTAATTTCAAATGATTTAACCTATTTTTGTAATGTAACTATCGTGCACTCAATCTCTATAGGTGCAACCAAAACAATCAAGCAAAAAAACAGGAGGGGGGGGGGGAAGAGCCAGCGCATGCACTATTTTCTAGGCCTCTTTAATCTTTGTGGGCCTTCGAGAGTCAATGCAATGCGATGGACCAACGAGAGCTTGTCTTCATTTTGGGCTCAAGACCTACGTTTTTTTTCTCTTGCCCTCGGTGTTGTCTGATGAAACTGAAAGTGTCAAAAACTATCACCTACAGAGACTTAGAGATGGAGATGGAGACATAGTTTAAGCAACACAGAGAGCACAAGATCCACAAATTAAGCAACACAGAGAGCACATGATCCACAAAACCTTAAGAAAATCGTAGAGCACATGACACAACAAAAATAACATCTCTAATGAGTGATGACCAGCAAGTAAGCAAATCCTAGAGCAACTATACAAAAATAAAATCCTAAAGCTATCAGATTCACCTGCTTGTTCAATTGAATCATCTTCCTCAAGTTCTTGTTCATCTTCTTTATTTCCCCCTTCAGATCCGCCTCCCCAACTGTCGAAGCAACACTTTCAGAGACCAAATTCTGAGTGACTGATGGCGGATTGAGCTCCTGGGTTGCGGCCCCATTGAATTGAAGCATGCCCTTCCCTTGAAGCCTCCGAATGTAGTCATCCAGCCATTCAAAATGTATGCATTTCTTCACGATCTGAAACGAAATCATGAACCCTAAATCTCAGATCCAACGAAAAAAAAATAGAAGCAAAGAGAAAAAGAAAGGGCTAGATAAAAATCATGAGATCTAACCTGTCCCTCTACCTTGCTCTCGCATTTCACGAACTCGCACCCAAAGTTGCCATTCTTGTCCTCCCTCAAAGTCAACCTTTTTAGTGGTGCGGTGCGTGGGCAGTCAGGACATCGCTCCATGGGCAGTGCACCATACTGGGCCCACGAGGGGCGGAAGCCTGAAGTGGAGCTCGACATATCTAGTCGCCGGAGAAGAAGAAGCAAACGAGTGGCTCCTTTGGTCACCGCAGAAGAAGAAGAAGAAGAAGAAGAATGGGGAGGCAATGATGGGTGAGCACAACCAACGTCTCGCGGATCGCCTCTCGTGGATCGCCCAAGGATCCAAGGATGCGGAGCCGTCCTTGTGATCCAACAGCGTGGAGCCTGCACTCAGCCTGGTCTCAGAATTCCTTATAGAAGACCATATCTGAGGGATGTCGTTTGGCGCTAGGGTATGATCGGATGGCTGATGTTCGGAGCTAGGGTTAGGCGAAACCCCGTGGGGTTTAGAGGGGTCTTGAGTTGGCCAACAGGGTTATCTAGTGTTCGACCAATATTTAACTGAGCATAACTAATTTAAAAAAATACAAAAAAATGTAACCTTTGTGAATCATCGTTTTATAAGACACAATAACAAGGAAAAATACTAAAGTTGGTCTACGGTCATTTAAAAAAACCTAGCTGGCACGATCGTGGTCAAATGAGCACCATTAATTAAAAAACGAAAAATATAAAACCTGCACACAATGTTGTCTTATGTGATATTTTACCAACAAAAAATCATAAACTTGTTATATGGACATTTTCATGAAAAAACGTTCACACATATGAGCTATCACGTACAACGTTGCAGAGAGTTCAAGGAAAGGAGGTAGGGTTTCTGAAAAATTAAAATAATTCAAAAAAATCGCCAAAGCTTCATTTCAAAGTGAATAAGAAGGATCTGAACTTAGTGTTCCTTTTTCATATTCTAAACATGCTTTTAATGGTTTTCTATTAAATCACATTATTTTGAAAAAAAATGTAAAAATATGAGGATTAATTCAATAAATAGTGAGACTTTAAATCTATGCTATATAGATTGAATAGGTGTTAATAAAAAATATTTGGATAATTTAGAGTAGGTCCAGAAAATACTTGATTGCAAATGAGGTAGTTTACCCTAGCTTCGGAGCACATTTCCCATGACTATAAGTTTTCCCACGCAAAAGAGATCGGATTGCTCACCTAACGCTTATAATAGTTTAGCAAACATTGCAACATCACACCACAGATTGGAGTTCAAGTGTTGGTTCAAATTCAAATTTTGCCTCAAATTCAAATTATGCCTCAAATTTCACATCGAAGTATGAATAGCATTAGTAAACCATACAAGTTTTCACAGTTGTTCAAAATGACGACAGAAACATTAGTACAAATCCTTAAAGTTCAAAGTTTACAACATGCATTCAACGTTTGAAGTTCACATCCTTGCCTTACTCCTTGTGTTCCGAGACGGCTTAACAGCCTTCCTCCTGGTTTCCCTTGGTGGGATATCCACCTTTTTCTTCTTCCTTCTGATCTTCACTTCAGGTGTTGGCTGTCGAGGTGCTGACGGAGAACTTGCACTAGCCAGTTGACGGGGTTCAAAACCTTCATAAGCCATGGCTTCATATTCTAGTTCTTTCTCTCTTGGCCTTATCTCTCCTTTTCCTATAATTTTCCTAGAGCTAGGTCAAACAGAAAAAAGATTATAAGCCATCGATAAAAAGAGAAGAGATGCACAAAAAGGGAAGTTTGTTGCACACATACCAAGCTGCCGGTAGTGCTAATTCAGTTGCTTCATTCTCCTCTGAATTAGCTGCAATCTGCTTTGCTCCTTCATTCTCTTGTGTATTAGCTTCAATCTGCTCTAATGTTGCATTCTCCTCTACATTTGTTGCTGCCCATTGTTCCTCTTCTCCAAATGAAGCATCCACTTGATTGGTACATAGCCTAGCAATGTGCCCTGGGGTTCCACATTTTTTGCACTTACGTTGTCTTTTTACACGACCCTCTTCACCTCTTCTGATCATGGTCTTCCTTCGTCTTCCTAGTGGTGTAGTCAGTACAGGATAATGTAGTTTGAACCCTGGATCTACTATGTTTCATTATTCTTTTCCCAGGTGTGCAGGCACATTGGAAGCATAAGCAGCCCTAAATTTGGCAACAGAAAAATATTCAGAGATGTATTGATCAACTTCACCATCTTCACCACCTATAACAATCATCAGATGTAGGGCATGTATGCATGGCTTCCCATGGAGCTGCCATTTCCTACAACTGCATTCCCTAGCTGCTAGGTTACCTAGATATCTCCATTCCCTATTTTTACTGTCAGTATATGTTACCTCAGACTCATGTGTTGCCGCTCGAATGCATTTCATGTTTAGTCCTCTTGCCTTGGCATGCACTGACTTAATGAGAGATGGGATCATAAGATGGCCGACATATTCTGTTTCTGCAATTCTTTTGCGAAGAGTCATCTTTATCATGATCAACTGCCGAATCTTATCAAATATTTGTCATATCGGAAGCCCTTTCAATAACTTGATATTTGCATTGAAACACTCTGCTAGGTTACTGGTCACATAGTCGACTTTGTAGATTTCGTTGAATTTGCTTTTTGACCACAACTTTCCATGATGTGCATCTAGGGACTCCTTCACCAGAAGATTGTGAGCCTACAAGACTCTCAAATGATGATCATGCTTCCTCTCACCGTATTTGTATGATGCTGGTCATAAGTTCTCATCGTAAAATTTACCTTTGAATTTGTGTCTGAAATTCTGTGCTAGGTGCCGGATACATTCCCTATGCTCCACTCCACGAAATACAATTTCCACTGCACTCTCTAAATCCTTGCAAGCATCTGTGTGTATAGCTAAACCTAGGGGTGTACCTACAAGGATGCGCAACTGCTGCAGAAACCAGACCCAACTTTCCTCAAACTCTGCCTCCACCACAGAAATGCAACTGGGAATAGCCAGTTGTGTACATCAACTGCAGAAGCTACAACTAGTTGTCCTCTCCACCTTCCATTCAAAGCAGTTGCATCAACAGCCCAATAGGGCCTACAACCATCAAGAAACCTATGCCAACAAGCCTTGAAACAAACAAAACTCTCGTGAAGCACTCCTTCTGAAATGACTTCCCTTTTATTTTATATGTAATTGTATGCTTGTCAATCTCTAAAACACTCCCTGGACTAGCATCTTCCACTTCAGATTTAAATGTGTAGAGGAACTGAAAGCTCTCATTCCAAGGACCATTAATCCTCTCAAGAGCCATTTCCTTAGCATAGAAAATCCTCATGTAAGGTATATCAATCTTTTACTTCTCAAATAGCTTCCCATGGAGTGCTGTTGGACCAAGCGTTGGTGTTTCTCTCAACCAATCCAAAATTGCATCTGCCACCCTGATACGTCCATTTTGCATCATGCTTTTATATCAATATTTATTGCATTATGGGCTGTTATTACAAATTATGTCACAATACTTATGCCTATTCTCTCTTATTTTACAAGGTTTACATAAAGAGGGAGAATGCCGGCAGCTGGGATTCTAGCTGGAAAAGGAGCAAATATTAGAAACCTATTCTGCACAGCTCCAAAAGTCCTAAAACTTCACAGATGATGTTTTCCAAATATATAAAAACATTGAGCTCAAGAACTTCACCAGGGGGGCCACACCCTGCCCACGAGGGTGGGGCCGCGCCTTACCCCCCTGGGCGCGCCCCCCCTACCTCGTGGGCCCCCTGGTGGCCCTCCGGTGACCATCTTATGCTATATGGACTCTTTCGATGGGAAAAAATCATAAGCCATCTTCTCGGACGAAACTCCGCCGCCAGGAGGCGGAACCAATCTAGGGTTCTGGCGGGGCTGTTCTGCCGAGGAAACTTCCCTCCCGGAGGGGGAAATCATCGCCATCGTCATCACCAACGCTCCTCTCATCGGGAGAGGGCAATCTCCATCAACGTCTTCATCAGCACCATCTCATCTCAAAACCCTAGTTCATCTCTTGTATCCAATTCTTGTCTCTAAGTCCGGGATTGGTGCTAGTAGGTTGCTAGTAGTGTTAATTACTCCTTGTAGTTCATTCTAGTTGGTTTAATTGGTGGAAGATCATATGTTCAGATCCTGTATGCACATTAATACCCCTCTGATTATGAACATGTTTATGCTTTGTGAGTAGTTACTTTTGTTCCTGAGGACATGGGAGAAGTCTTGCTATTTGTAGTCATGTGAATTTGGTATTCGTTCGATATTTTGATGAGATGTATGTTGTCGCTCCTCTAGTGGTGTTATGTGAACATCGACTACATGACACTTCACCATTGTTTGGGCCTAGAGGAAGGCATTGGGAAGTAAGAAGTAGATGATGGGTTGCTAGAGTGACAGAAGCTTAAACCCTAGTTTATGCGTTGCTTCGTAAGGGGCTGATTTGGATCCATATGTTTCATGCTATGGTTAGGTTTACCTTAATACTTTTTTTGTATTTGCAGATGCTTGCAATAGAGGTTAATCATAAGTGGGATGTTTGTCCAAGCAAGGGCAGCACCCAAGCACCGGTCCACCCACATACCAAATTATCAAAGTACCGAACGCGAATCATATGAGCGTGATGAAAACTAGTTTGACGATATTCCCATGTGTCATCGGGAGTGCTTTACATCATATAAGAGTTTGTCCAGGCTTGTCCTTTGCTACAAAAAGGATTGGGCCACCTTGCTGCACCTTATTTACTTTTGTTCCTTGTTGCTCGTTACAATTATCTTATCACAAAACTATCTGTTACCACTTATTTCAGGACTTGCAGAGAATACCTTGCTGGAAACCGCTTATCATTTCCTTCTGCTCCTCGTTGGGTTCGACACTCTTACTTATCGAAAGGACTACGATAGATCCCCTATACTTGTGGGTCATCAAGACTCTTTTCTGGCGCCGTTGCCAGGGAGTGAAGCGCCTTTGGTATGTGGAATTTGGTAAGGAAAAATTTATATAGTGTGCTGAAATTTACTGTCACTTGTTACTATGGAAAGTAATCCTTTGAGGGGCTTGTTCGGGGTATCTTCACCCCGACCAGTAGAGCAAAGAGTTGCTCCTCAACCCACTGAACCTACTGAAAATGAAAATGCTTGCTTCGAAATTCCTTTGGGTATGGTAGAAAAACTGCTAGCTAATCCTTTTTTGGGAGATGGAACAAAACATTCTGATGAGCATCTAATATATCTGGATGAAGTTTTTGGATTATTTAAGCTTGCAGGTGTACCCAAAGATGTGGTTAAGAAGAAGGTATTTCCCTTATCTTTGAGGGGAGATGCATCGACATGGTATAGGCTATGTGATGATATGGAGTTTTGGAATTATAAACGATTGAAATTGGAATTTCATCAAAAGTTTTATCCTATGCATCTTGTTCATCGTGATCGCAATTATATATATAATTTTTGGCCTCGCGAAGGAGAAAGCATCGCTCAAGCTTGGGGGAGGCTTAAATCAATGTTATATTCATGCCCCAATCATGAGCTCTCAAGATAAATGATTATTCAAAATCTTTATGCTCGGCTTTCTGATAACAATCGCACCATGCTTGATACTTCTTGTGCTCGCTCTTTTGTGATGAAGACTATTGAATTCAAATGGGATTTATTGGAAAGAAACGCAACTCCGAAGGTTGGGACCTCGACAATGGTAAGGAGTCAGGTATGACACCTAGTTTTGATTGTGTTAAATCTTTTATGGATACCGATATTTTTCATAAATTTAGCACTAAATATGGACTTGACTCTGTGATAGTAGCTTCTTTCTGTGAATCTTTTGCTGCTTATGTTGATCTCCCCAAGGAGAAGTGGTTTAAATATCATCCTCCCATAGAAGTAAAAGTAGTTGCACCTATTAAAGTTGAATAAAAGACTATTACTTATAATGATCCTATTGTTCCTACTTCTTATGTTGAGAAACCACCTTTCCCTGTTAGGATAAAGGATCATGCTAAAGCATCAACTATGGTTCGTAAAAGCAATATTAAAACATATACACCTCCTGAGCAAGTTAAAGTTGAACCTAATATTGCTATTGTTAAAGATCTCTTGTCTGATAATATAGATGGGCATGTTATTTATTTCTATGATGAAACTGCTAGAATTGCTAAACCCCGTGATACAGATAAACCTAGACCTATGGTAGGTATGCCTGTTATTTCTGTTAAAATAGGAGATCATTGTTACCATGGCTTATGTGATATGGGTGCTAGTGCAATACCTATTGACTTATACAACGAAATTATGCATGACATTGCACCTATTGAGTTAGAAGATATTGATGTCACAATTAAACTTGCTAATAGAGATACTATTTCACCAATGGGAATTGTTAGAGATGTTGAAGTCTTGTGTGGGAAAACTAAATATCCTGCTGATTTTCTTGTTCTTGGTTCCCCACAAGATAGCTTCTGTCCCATTATATTTGGTAGACCGTTCTTAAATACTGTTAATGCTACCATAGATTGCAAAAAGAGATGTTGTTACTGTCGGTTTAGATGATATGACTCATGAATTTAATTTTTCTAAATTTAGTAGACAACATCGTGAATAAGAATTACCTAGTAAAGATGAAATTATTGGTCTTGCCTCTATTGTCGTACCTCCTAGTGATCCTTTAGAACAATATTTACTAGACCATGAAAATGATATGTTTATGAATGAAAGAAGGGAATTAGATGAAGTATTCTTTAAACAGGAACCTATTCTGAAACATAATTTACCTGTTGAAATCCTAGGAGGTCCTCCTCCACCCAAGGGTGATCCCGTGTTTGAGCTTAAACCGTTACCGGACACTCTTAAATATGCTTATCTTGATGAGAAAACGATATATCTTGTTATTATTAGTGCTAACCTTTCAGAACATGAAGAAGAGAGATTATTGAAAATTCTGAAGAAGCACCATGCTGCTACTGGGTATAATCTTGATGATCTTAAGGGCATTAGTCCCACTCTATGTCAACATAAAATTAATTTGGAAGAAGATGCTAAACCAGTTCGTGATCATCAACGCCAGCTGAATCCTAAAATGAAAGAAGTGGTAAGAAAGGAGATACTAAAGCTCCTTGAGGCAGGTATAATTTACCCCATTGCTGATAGTCAGTGGGTAAGTCCTGTCCATTGTGTCCCTAAGAAGGGAGGTATTACTGTTGTTCCTAATGATAAAGATGAATTGATTCCTCAAAGAATTATTACTGGTTATAGGATGGTAATTGATTTCCGAAAATTAAATAAGGCTACTAAAAAGGATCATCACCCCTTACCTTTTATCGATCAAATGCTAGAAAGATTATCCAAACATACACATTTTTTCATTCTAGATGGTTATTATGGCTTCTCTCAAATACTTGTATCAGCCAAAGATCAATCAAAGACTACTTTTACATGCCCTTTTGGTACTTTTGCTTATAGACGTATGCCTTTTGGTTTATGTATGCACCTGCTACCTTTCAAAGATGCATGATGGCTATATTCTCTGACTTTTGAGGAAAGATTTGTGAGGTTTTCATGGACGACTTTTCCGTCTATGGATCTTCTTTTGATGATTGCTTGAGCAACCTTGATCGAGTTTTGCAGAGATGTGAAGAAACTAATCTTGTCTTGAATGGGGAAAAGTGCCACTTTATGGTTAACGAAGGTATTGTCATGGGGCATAAAGTTTCTGAAAGAGGTATTGAAGTTGATAAGGCCAAGGTTGATGCTATTGAAAAGATGCCATGTCCCAGGACATCAAAGGTATAAGAAGTTTCCTTGGTCATGCCGGGTTTTATAGGTGGTTCATTAAGGACTTCTCAAAAATCTCTCGGCCTCTGACTAATTTATTACAAAAAGATATACCATTTGTCTTTGATGATGATTGTGTAGAAGCATTTGAAATACTTAAGAAAGCATTGATCTCTGCACCTATTGTTCAGCCACCTGATTGGAATTTACCCTTTGAAATTATGTGTGATGCTAGTGATTATGTTGTAGGTGCTGTTCTAGGACAAAGAGTTGATAAGAAACTAAATGTTATTCAATATGCTAGTAAAACTCTAGACAATGCTCAAAGAAATTATGCTACTACTGAAAAGGAATTCTTAGCAGTTGTATTTTCTTTTGATAAGTTTAGACCCTATATTGTTGATTCTAAATTAACTATTCACACTGATCATACTGCTATTAAATATCTTATGGAAAAGAAAGATGCTAAACCTAGACTTATTAGATGGGTTCTCTTGCTACAAGAATTTGATTTACATATTGTAGATAGAAAAGGAGCTGAGAACCCCGTTGCAGACAACTTGTCTAGGTTAGAAAATGTGCTTGATGACCCACTACCTATTGATCATAGCTTTCCTGATGAGCAACTAAATGTCATAAATGCTTCTCATACTGCTCCATGGTATGCTGATTATGCTAATTACATTGTTGCTAAGTTTATACCACCTAGTTTCACATACCAGCAAAAGAAAAAGTTCTTCTATGATTTGAGGCATTACTTTTGGGATGACCCACATCTTTATAAAGAAGGAGTAGATGGTGTTATTAGACATTGTGTACCTGAGCATGAACAGGAACAGATCCTACGCAAGTGTCACTCCGAAGCTTATGGAGGGCACCATGCTGGAGATAGAACCGCACATAAGGTACTACAATCTGGTTTTTATTGGCCTACTCTCTTCAAGGATGCCTTTAAGTTTGTCTTATCTTGTGATGAATGTCAAAGAATTGGTAATATTAGTAGACGTCAAGAAATTCCTATGAATTATTCACTTGTTATTGAACCATTTGATGTTTGGGGCTTTGACTATATGGGACCTTTTCCTTCCTCTAATGGTTATACACATATTTTAGTTGCTGTTGATTACATTACTAAGTGGGTAGAAGCTATTCCAACTAGTAGTGCTGATCATAACACTTCTATTAAAATGCTTAAAGAAGTTATCTTTCCAAGGTATGGAGTCCCTAGATATTTAATGACTGATGGTGGTTCACATTTTATTCATGGTGCTTTCCGTAAAATGCTTGCTAAATATGATGTTAATCATAGAATTGCATCCCCTTATCACCCTCAGTCTAGTGGTCGAGTAGAATTGAGTAATAGAGAACTCAAATTAATTTTGCAACAAACTGTTAATAGGTCCAGAAAGAATTGGTCCAAGAAACTTGATGATGCATTATGGGCCTATAAAACTGCATATAAAAATACTATGGGTATGTCTCCGTATAAAATGGTCTATGGAAAAGCATGTCACTTACCTCTCGAACTAGAACACAAGGCTTATTGGGCTATTAAATAATTAAATTATGATTTTAAACTTGCTGGTGAGAAGAGGTTATTTGATATTAATTCACTTGATTAATGGAGAACCCAGGCCTAGGAAAATGCCAAGTTGTTTAAGGAAAAGGTTAAAAGGTGGCATGATAAAAGGATACAAAAGCGTGAGTTTAATGTAGGTGATTATGTATTGCTATACAACTCTCGTTTAAGATTTTTTGTAGGAAAACTTCTGTCTAAATGGGAAGGTCCCTATGTTATCGAGGAGGTCTACCGTTCCGGTGCCATAAAAATCAACAACTTTGAAGGCACAAATCAGAAGGTGGTAAATGGTCAAAGAATCAAACATTATATCTCAGGTAATCCCATAACTGTTGAAACCAATATTATTGAAACCATAACCTCGGAGGAGTACATAAAGGACACTTTCTGGATCGTTTCAGACTCCGAAAAGAAATAGGTATGTGGTACGGTAAGTAAACCGACTCCAAAATAGTTTTTAAGGCAATATTTCTCCGTTTTGGAATATTTAGAAAAATAGAAAAATAAGCAGCAGTCCGAAAAGGACACGAGGGCCCCACGAGGGTGGAGGGCGCGCCCTCCCCCCTGGACGTGCCCCGTACCTCGTGGGCACCTCGTGTGCTCTCCGGATTCTGTTTTCTTGCAGAACACATATTTTGGTTGGTAAAAATTCATTATATAACCTCCTGGGAGTTTTGACTCCCGTATCATGCAAAAATCTCTTGTCTTTGTTTCGAGTTGTTTTTCTGACAGATCTAGATTATCATGACGTCTCCAAGTGCACCCAAGGACAAGTTCTTCGAGAAGGTCATCAACCCTTACCTAGCAGAGGTGCAGCGACACCCTCAAACCATTGAGATGCGTGATGGGTTGCTGCACATCCGTGATGCTGAGGGACCGAAGGGGACCAGAAGCATGGAGACGAGGCTCAAAGCAATGGAGCAACAAGTTTTCAAGTGTCAGGGGATGGTGGAGCATGGACTCAACTCCAACTACATTATGATCGCAGAGTTCACCAACAAACACAAGTGGATGCCGACAACATCGGGGAGACCATCTTCAAGCTTCACGAGAAAATTGAGCACCTCCAAGCTCAAATCTATGACCTGCAAAACCAAAACTGTGAGTATGAATATAGATTCAAAAGGATGAGTTTGGCTGCAGATTTGAGGATCCCGGAGACTCGGTCATTCTTCTATGATGGTGAGCCTATGCCTTGGAAGAAGGACGACAAGCCTACGCCATCAACAACATCACCACCATCTCCTCCAACAAAGAAGAATTGAGTATCTGGTATGGGCACTCCACTTGGCGACTGCCAAGCTTGGGGGAGTGCCCCGGTATCATATCACCATCACCTTTATTTTTACCGTTTTTCTTAGTTCGATCCTTTTGGTAATATCTTGATCTAGTAGAATAGAAGTTCTTAGTATGATCTAGTTGTGTTGCTTTATGATCCTTCTATGTAATTGAGTCCGTGAGCTATATAATAAAGATTAGTGTTGAGTCAAGGGCTTGATTATTTTTGCCATGATCCCAAGTGAATAAAAGAAAAGAGAAAGAAATAAAAAGAAACAAAGAGATCATGTGACTCTTATGGAGAGTAATGAGCTCACATAGAAAGAGTATGATGAATAAAAGTTCTTGAGGGTTGACAAACATAGTTTTGGTCATCGTTGCAACTAATAGGAAGTAATAAAGAAAGAGAGGTCTTCACCTATAAATATACTATCTTGGACATCTTTTATGATTGTGAGCACTCATTAAAATATGACATGCTAAAGAGTTGACACTGGACAAGGAAGACAACATAATGGGTTATGTTTTCTTACATCTGAGATAAATTATATTGTCTTGGATCCTCCAACATGTTGAGCTTGCCTTTCTCCCTCATGCTAGCCAAATTCATTGCACCAAGTAGAGATACTACTTGTGCTTCCAAATACCCTTAAACCAGTTTTGCCATGAGAGTCCACCATACCTACCTATGGATTGAGTAAGATCCATCAAGTAAGTTGTCATCAGTGCAAGCAATAAAAATATTGCTCTCTAAATATGTATGATTGATTGGTGTGGAAGAAATAAGCTTTATATGATCGTGTGATATGGAAGTAATGAAAGCGATAGATTGCATAATAAAGGTCCATATCACAAGTGGCAATATAAAGTGATGTTCTTTCACATTAGGATTTTGTGCATCCAACCATAAAAGCGCATGACAACCTCTGCTTACCTCTGAGAAGGGCCTCTCTTTAACTTTTATCTCCTACACTGCAAAAGAGTCATGGTGATCCTCACCCTTCCTTTTTACATTTTATCCTTTGGCAAGCACAATATGTTGGAAAGATCCCGGTATATATGGCTAATTGGATGTGAGTTTTCATGAACTATTACTGTTGACATTAACCTTGAGGTAAAACATTGGGAGGCAAAACTATAAGACCCTATCTTTCTCTGTGTCCGATTAAAACTCCATACCCATAAGTATTGCGTGAGTGTCAGCAATTGTGAAAGACTATATGATAGTTGAGTATGTGGACTTGCTGAAAAGCTCTTATACATTGACTCTTTCCTATGTTATGATAAATTGCAATTGCCTCAATGACTGAGATTATAGTTTGTTAGTTTTCAATGAAGTTTATGATTCATACTTGATATTGTGATTGAATTATTACTCTAGCATAAGATATCATATGACAAGAATTATATAAGTTGTTGTTCTAAGAATGATCATAATGCCCTCATGTCCGTATTTTATTTTTATCGACACCTTCATCTCTAAACATGTGGACATATTTTTCGATTTCGGCTTTTCGCTTAAGGACAAGCGAGGTCCAAGCTTGGGGGAGTTGATACGTCCATTTTGCATCACGCTTTTATATCAATATTTATTGCATTATGGGCTGCTATTACACATTATGTCACAATACTTATGCCTATTCTCTCTTATTTTACAAGGTTTACATAAAGAGGGAGAATGCCGGCAGCTGGGATTCTGGCTGGAAAAGGAGCAAATATTAGAGACCTATTCTACACAGCTCCAAAAGTCCTAAAACTTCACGGATGATGTTTTCCAAATATATAAAAAACATTGAGCTCAAGAACTTCACCAGGGGCACACCCTGCCCACGAGGGTGGGGGCGCACCCTACCCCCCTGGGCGCGCCCCCCTACCTCGTGGGCTCGCCGGTGGCCCTCCGGTGACCATCTTCTGCTATATGGACTCTTTCGATGGAAAAAAAATCATAAGCCCTCTTCTTGGATGAAACTCCACCGCCACGAGGCGGAACCTTGGCGGAACCAATCTAGGGTTTTGGCGGGGCTGTTCTGCCGGGGAAACTTCCCTCCCGGAGGGGGAAATCATTGCCATCGTCATCACCAACGCTCCTCTCATCGGGAGAGGGCAATCTCCATCAACATCTTCATCAGCACCATCTCATCTCAAAACCCTAGTTCATCTCTTGTATCCAATTCTTGTCTCCAAGTCCGGGATTGGTGCTAGTAGGTTGCTAGTAGTGTTAATTACTCCTTGTAGTTGATGCTAGTTGGTTTAATTGGTGGAAGATCATATGGTCAGATCCTATATGCACATTAATACCCCTCTGTTTATGAACATGTTTATGCTTTGTGAGTAGTTACTTCTGTTCCTGAGGACATGGGAGAAGTCTTGCTATTAGTAGTCATGTGAATTTGGTATTCGTTTGATGTTTTGATGAGATGTATGTTGTCTCTCCTCTAGTGGTGTTATGTGAACGTCGACTACATGACACTTCACCATTGTTTGGGCCTAGAGGAAGGCATTGGGAAGTAATAAGTAGATGATGGGTTGCTAGAGTGGCAGAAGCTTAAACCCTAGTTTATGCGTTGCTTCGTAAGGGGCTGATTTGGATCCATATGTTTCATGCTATGGTTAGGTTTACCTTAATACTTTTGTTGTATTTGCGGATGCTTGCAATAGAGGTTAATCATAAGTGGGATGTTTGTCCAAGCAAGGGCAGCACCCAAGCACCGGTCCACCCACATACCAAATTATCAAAGTACCGAACGCGAATCATATGAGCGTGATGAAAACTGGCTTGACGATATTCCCATGTGTCCTCGGGAGCGCTTTACATCATATAAGAGTTTGTCCAGGCTTGTCCTTTGCTACAAAAAGGATTGGGCCACCTTGCATGAACCTTATTTACTTTTTTTACTTGTTGCTCGTTACAATTATCTTATCACAAAACTATCTGTTACAACTTATTTCAGTACTTGCAGAGAATACCTTGCTGGAAACCGCTTATCATTTCCTTCTGCTCCTCTTTGGGTTTGACACTCTTAATTATCGAAAGGACTACAATAGATCCCCTATACTTGTGGGTCATCACACCCACCTAGTACTTGCTAGCTTTGTTTTAGCCTTCCCTCCTCCCCCTCCAGGTGGACAAGTCTGCTAGTGCGGGTTCTTTTTTATCTAAAACAAAATGGGACCCAAACAAAATATTGTTAGAAAACATTACAAAATGATCTGAAAATAAAATGAAACAGTATAAACTTAAATGCACAAACCTGAATGAACTTGCTCCTCAACATATGTGATGCATGCAACCTCCATCTACACCTATCATATGGGCAATGAACAGTGAACCTTGTTGGCTCACTCCTATCAATCACATATGTATTTTCAGTGAGAATGCAATAAGTAGTCACTGCATTATGATAGTCCACCATCGAATGGAATATGGTGCCGACGGCTAGCTGAGGATCCTCCCTATTCCACCTAATTGTTGGCATGTCCTCACCATCATATTCATCTAAAACTAGGTTGTCGATGTTCTCCTGCCTCTCTTCATCGTGAGTGGCATCAAATCTAGCACCGCTAATAGGTTCCCCCAGATATTCATCGTCTATTGTTTGTTTACTAACAATATCTATAATATCAGTGAACATATTCTCATCCTCATCATCATTTGAGGCACCTCTTCATCTGGCTCTACATCTTGCTGTACATCGGCTGCAGCAGCGACAAGAGAAGCGGCACAAGAAGCGGCAGCAGACATATTGTGACTTTCAGAACCACTAGCTTTGCTTGGTTTCGACCTACAAGGAGTGTCGGGGCGCTCGCTATTAATAGAGACAAAATATTTCTGAACAACCTTCTCCTTGTCATGTTCTGTAACGCCCACGCTGCAGCTATATCTCCCATGTGTCGAGGTGTGACGCCCCGAGACCGTTGCGCCAGGTGTCTTCCAGTTATTCGCCGTCGTTGCCATGTCTTTTGCTTGTGTGTTGCATTTCATCATGTCATCATATGCATTGCATCATCATGTTTTCAAAACTTGCATCCGTCTGGGTTTCCCCAGTTCTCTCTGTTGTTCGTTCCGAGTCCAGACACACTTGCACGCGCACGCGGCATGTCCGAAATAGTATCTTATAAGTGGCCGGATAATGTTCTCGGAATGGGATGAGAGTTGGCGCGTGGTCTTATTATAGTGTAGATAGACCGCCTGTCAAGTTTCATCACATTCAGAGTTCGTTTGATAGCCCAACGGATAACTATAGCAACATTATAGTCGGTCTAACGTCACACGTTTTCGGTCTTCGGAAACAGATGTCGGGCCCTCCCTCTCTCTTCTCCCCCTCAGTCTCGCCACAGCCCACCTAGTCCATCCTCCTTCCCCTCTTCGCTTCCGGAGTTGTCCGATGCGACCGCACGGTCTGAAACCCTCTCTGCACAGTGCATCGAACCCCTCACGTGCGCGTCCAAAAATGTCCCGGACCCGACCCGGGCAGTCGTCACCGTTGGATTCGGATCATCCCCGAACATCTACAAAACGTCTCCGTTTTTCTCTTTGGACTCCCTAGCTATTTTATTCGCGACCGTCCGATTACGATCGGAGGGACGAGGTAGCCCCTAAACTAAATTCATCTATATATTTATAGGCCAACCCTAGATCCTAGGGGTCTTGTCCCATCGATCCCACCGCGCCGCCACTCCACCTGATTTTCTCGGGATCCCTCCCCGACCAACCAGCAGCTTCCTGCACGAGCCCCCTCCTCTTGCTTCGATCCCCGAGCGGATCAGGAGAGCTCGTCGCTGCCGCGTCACGTTTCTGGCCTCTTATCTGGCCGACAGGCGAAAACCACCACTGCTAGGATGCACCTCTCCTTCCCTTCTTCCCCTACGGTTTTCTCTCCTTCCCCTTCGATCTCTCTCACGATCTCCCTCTCTCTATGTACTTCATCGCTGCAGGAACGGCCGCCGCGCACGGAAGCCGCCAACGTCTGCCTCTGGCCCAGATCCGACCATCTCCGACGCCTCCTCGTCGGATCCCGCCATCAAGTCCCCATCCCATCGTCGCGTGGAGCTCCACCGCCCAAGTCCGAAGCTCCGCCGTGTTTAACTGCCAAGTTCCACGCCACCCCGCCTGCTCTTTCTCGCTGTCGTGCCCGTTGCTCGTCTTACCACGGCCAGCACCTGAACCCGATGATGCTCTGCTGCTCGCCCCGCCGTCCAGATCAGGCTGATGACGCCTCCTCCCGCCGCCATGGCGCCGGAGGCCTCCCTGCAGGACCACCACCGCCGCCATGGACCAGCGCCGCCGTTCAAGTTCGCGTCCGGCCCCGTTCTGGACCGGATCTCCTCTGCTCCACCGCCCATCCGCCGAGTCCACCATGATCCAGCCGGTTCCCGTGCGCCCTCGCCCGCGCAAGTTCCTCGTCGCGCCGCCCGTCATCAAGTTCCTGCCGTTGCTCTGCTTCCCAATGAGAACAAGATGAGGTGCCCGCTCGCCCACGCGTACGCGTTGACCAAGCCCAGCGAGCGCAGGCCCAGCTCCCTTCGCCCGCGTGGGCCTCCCAGCCGCCAGGCAGCTGCGTTACCGGGCCCAGTCACTGCTCTGAGCCGGCCCAAGTACCATTGTGAGAACCCCAGCCCATCCAGTTTTGGCCAGTGTAGTTTTTTTCCAGATCTGCGGTTTTTCCTATATCCTGAGACAACAGTTTTGCGGTTTAGCCCCTAAACTTCATGCATATAATAACTCTCCAACCATGCATCATATGTAAAAACTTTGTATATGAAACTTGCTTAGAATTTCATCTAGTTTAATAATTTGCAACCTTCAGGCATGTTTAAAATGTTTAAAATGATGTTTGTTTAAATTTGCTCCTATGCCATGTTAAAATGACTTAACTCATAACTAAATAACCGTAGCTCGGTTTTAAATAATCCTTATATGTAAATGGGGTAGAATAATGCCTAGTTTAACTTGGTGTACTCATCTTTCATGTTTAACAACTCTAAAATAATGTTTAGGGCAGAACAGTACCAAATCTATAATATGCTCATGAGGAGTTTCCGGAATTGTTGTTCATTGTTTCCGGCCTCAATTAAACTTGACTAGATAGGTAGTTTTACTTTGCTTCACCGTCTTGCCATGTTTAACAACATTTAATATTGTTGGGTACATAAACGAAATCGAACTAAATAGCTTGAATGTGGTGTTTCGTCAATATGCAACGGAGTTGCATATTGAGCTCCACTTAATTTGTAGTATTGTTTGTGCACTTTGCCATGCCATGCTTCATTAAACCGGACATGCATCATACTTGTTTGTGCATCATGCCATGTTGTTGTAGTGGTTGTTTACTTTGTTGTTTGCTTTGTTTCCGGTGTACTTCGTCTCTGTAATCTGGTAACGTCGTGTTGTGAGGATGCGTTCGTCTATGTCCATTTGTCTTCTTCATGGATGCGTTCTTCTTCCTTGCGGGATTTCAGGCAAGATGACCATACCCTTGAAATCACTTCTATCTTTGCTTGCTAGATGCTCGCTCTTTTGCTATGCCTATGCTGCGATACCTACCACTTGCTTATCATGCCTCCCATATTGTTGAACCAAGCCTCTAACCCACCTTGTCCTAGCAAACCGTTGTTTGGCTATGTTACCGCTTTGCTCAGCCCCTCTTGTAGCGTTGTTAGTTGCAGGTGAAGATTGAAGTTTGTTCCTTGTTGGAACATGGAGATGTTGTTCCTTGTTGGAACATGTTTACTTGTTGGGATATCACAATACCTCTTATTTAATTAATGCATCTATATACTTGGTAAAGGGTGGAAGGCTCGGCCTTATGCCTGGTGTTTTGTTCCACTCTTGCCGCCCTAGTTTCCGTCATATCGGTGTTATGTTCCCGGATTTTGGTTCCTTACGCGGTTGGGTGATAATGGGAACCCCTTGACAGTTCGCCTTGAATAAAACTCCTCCAGCAATGCCCAACATTGGGTTTACCATTCGCCACCTAGCCTCTTTTCCCTTGGGTTTCGCGGACTCAAGGGTCATCTTTATTTTAAACCGCCCCGGGCCAGTGCTCCTCTGAGTGTTGGTCCAACCGAGCGATGTCCGGGGCTACCAGGGGCAACTCTGGGCTGGCCTACCCGACGTGTGGCTCATCTGAGTGTGCCCTGAGAACGAGATATGTGCAGCTCCAATCGGGATTTGTCGGCACATTCGGGCGGTGTTGATGGACTTGTTTTAACTTGTCGAAGTGTCTTGTAGAAACGGGATACTGAGTCTGATCGGAATGTCTCGGGAGGAGGTCTATTCCTTCATTAACCGTGAGAGCTTGTCATGGGCTAAGTTGGGACTCCCCTGCAGGGATTTGAACTTTCGAAAGTCGTGCCCGCAGTTGTGGGCAGATGGGAATTTGTTAATGTCCGGTTGTAGATAACTTGAACCTTAACTTTATTAAAATGAATCAACTGAGTGAGTTGCTGTGATGGTCTCTTTCCGGAGGAGTCCGGGAAGTGAACACGGTGTTGGAGTTATGCTTCACATAGGTTGTTCTAGGATCACTTCTTGATACTTTTATCAACCGTGCTTTTGCCTCCTCTTCTCGCTCTCTTTGCGTATGTTAGCCACCATACATGCTAGTCGCTTGCTGCAGCTCCACCTCATACCTTTTATCTTACCCATAAGCTTAAATAGTCTTGATCACGAGGGTGTGAGATTGCTGAGTCCCTGTGACTCACAGATACTTCCAAAACCAGCTTGCAGGTGCCGATGAGTCCGTGCAGATGACGCAACCAAGCTCAAGGAGGAGCTCGATGAAGATCTTGTCCTTTGTGTTATTTCGTTCTAGTTGATCAGTAGTGGAGCCTAGTTGGGGTCAATCGGGGGACCTTGTCGCTTTTGGGGTTCTTCTTTTATTTTGGTTCCATAGTCGGACCTTGATTGTATTTGGATGTTGTAATGCTTTATTCATGTAATTGTGTGAAGTGGCAATTGTAAGCCAACTATGTATCTCTTTCCCTTATGAATTACATGAGTTGTGTGAAGATTACCTCACTTGCGACATTGCTTTCAATGTGGTTATGCCTCTAAGTCGTGCTTCGACACGTGGGTGATATAGCCGCATCGAGGGCGTTACATGAGGCACGACTTAGAGGCATAACCGCATGGTGGTTTTGTCGCAAGAGGGATAATCTTCACACAATCCCATGTACTGAATAAGAAAGGGATAAAGAGTTGTCTTACAATCGCCACTTCACACAATTAACAAGTTAAACATACATCATCCAGAGTACAATCAAGGTCCGACTACGGAACCGAAAGAAAAGAAGACAGCCCCAAATGCTAGATCCCCGATTGTCTCAACTGGGCATGGATACGTCTCCAACGTATCTATAATTTTTGATTGCCCCATGCTATTATATTATCTGTTTTGGATGTTAATGGGCTTTATTTTACACTTATGTATCATTTTTGGGACTAACCTATTAATCGGAGGCCCAATCCAAATTGCTATTTTTTGACTATTTCAGTGTTTCATAGAAAAGGAATATCAAACGAAGTCCAAATGGAATGAAACCTTCAGAAATGTGATTTTCTCAACAAATGTGATCCAGGAGACTTGGAGTGGGAGTCAAGAAACAATCGAGGAGGCCATGAGGCAGGGGGCGCGCCTACCCCCCTGGGCACGCCCTCCACCCTCGTGGGTGCCTCGTTGCTCCACCGACCTACTTCTTCCTCCTATATAAGTCCATGAACCCCGCAAACATCCAGGAGTACCACGAAAACCTAATTCCACCGCCGCAACCTTCTGTACCCAAGAGATCCCATCTTGCGGCCTTTTCTGAAGCTTTGCCGGAGGGGGCATTGATCACGGAGGGCCTCTACATCAACTCCATGGCCTCTCCGGTGATGTGTGAGTAGTTTACTTCAGACCTTCGGGTCCATAGCTAGTAGCTAGATGGCTTCTTCTCTCTCTTCGGATCTCAATACAAAGCTCTCCTCGATTCTCTTGGAGATTTATTCGATATAATCTTGTTTTGCGGTGTGTTTGTCGAGATCCGATGAATTGTGGGTTTATGATCAAGTCTATCTATGAACAATATTTGAATCTTCTCTGAATTATTTTATGTATGATTGGTTATCTTTGCAAGTCTCTTCGAATTATCAGTTTGGTTTGGCCTACTAGATTGATCTTTCTTGCAATGGGAGAAGTGCTTAGCTTTGGGTTCAATCTTGTGGTCTCCTTTCCCAGTGACAGTAGGGGCAGCAAGGCACGTATTGTATTGTTGCCATCGAGGATAACAAGATGGGGTTTTCATCACATTGCATGAGTTTATCCCTCTACATCATATCATCTTGCTTAAGGCATTACTCTGTTCTTATGAACATAATACTCTAGATGCATGCTGGATAGCAGTCAATGTGTGGAGTAATAGTAGTACATGCAGGCAGGAGTCTGTCCACTTGTCATGGACATGATGCCTATATACATGACCATGCCTAGATATTCTCATAATTGTTCGCTTTTCTATCAATTGCTCGACAGTAATTTGTTCACCCATCGTAATACTTATGCTATCTTGAGAGAAGCCACTAGTGAAACCTATGGCCCCCGGGTCTATTTTCCATTATACAAGTTTCCAATCTATTTTATTTTGCACTCTTTACTTTCAATCTATATCATAAAAATACCAAAAATATTTATCTTATAATTAGCTCTATCAGATCTCACTCTTGCAAGTGGCCGTGAAGGGATTGACAACCCCTTTATCGCGTTGGTTGCGAGGTTCTTATTTGTTTGTGTAGGTACGAGGTGACTCATACGTGGTCTCCTACTGGACTGATACATTGGTTCTCAAAAACTAAGGGAAATACTTACGCTGCTTTACTGCATCACCCTTTCCTCTTCAAGGGAAAACCAACGCAGTGCTGAAGAGGTAGCAGGCACCGCTACTGATCACCCGGAAAAGACACATAACAACGACCAAGATCTTCATCGAGCTCCCACTTGATCTTGGTTGCGTCAACTGCACTGGTATCATCGGCACCTGCAACTGTTTTGGAAGTATCCATGAGTCACGAGGACTCAGCAACCTCAAAACCCGCGAGATCAAGACTATTTAAGCTTATGGGTAGGATATGGTAATGAGGTGGAGTTGCAGCAAGCACTAAGCAAATATGGTGGCTAACATTGCATTCAAAGGTGAGATGAGAAGCTACGCAGCGGTTGTGAAGCTAGAAGTGATCAAGAAGTGATCTTGAAACTACTTACATTCAAATATAACCCAAACCGTGTTCACTTCTCGGACTCCACCGAAAAGAGACCATCACATGGTTGATTCATTTTAATTAAGTTAAGTGTCAAGTTCTCTACAATCGGATATTAACAAATTCCCATCTGCCACATAACCGCGGGCACAGCTCTCGAAAGTT
Source organism: Triticum urartu (assembly GCF_056163025.1). NCBI lineage: Eukaryota > Viridiplantae > Streptophyta > Magnoliopsida > Poales > Poaceae > Triticum > Triticum urartu. Next base: position 408,704,527 of record NC_141879.1, on the reverse strand, counting down.
TATACCCTGCAGGGGTGTCCCAACTTAGCCCATCATAAGCTCTCAAGATCAATGAACGATATCCCTTCTCCCGAAACAACCCGGTCAGACTCAGAATACCGGTTACAGTACATTTCTACAATGGTAAAACAATACTAGCAAGATCGCCCGAATGTGCCGACAAATCCCGATAGGAGCTGCACATATCTCGTTCTCAGGGCACACCGGATGAGACATCCTATGAGTAAAACCAGCTCTCAAGTTTCCCCGAGGTGGCCCTGCAGTCTACTCAGTTCGGACCAACACTTAGAGAAGCACTGGCCGGGGGGGTTAAATAAAGATGACCCGCGGGAGCGAGACTCCCAAGGGAAAAGTAATAGGTGGTGGTGGCAAATGTTAAAACCAAGGTTGGGCCTTGCTGGAGGAGTTTTATTCAAAGCGAACTGTCAAGGGGGTCTCATAACCCCAAACGCATTAGGAACGCAAAATAAAGGAACATAACACCGGTATGACGGAAACTAGGGCAACAAGAGTGGAACAAAACACCAGGCAAAAGGCAGAGGCTTTCACCCTTTACCAAGTATATAGATGCATTAGATTAAACAATAGATAATATGATATCCCAAACGTATCCATGTTCCAACATGGAACAACCTGCAAGGCACCTGCAACTAGCAACACTATAAGAGGGCTGAGCAAAAGCGGTAACGTAGCCACCCAACGGTTTGCTAGGAAGGTGGGTTAGAGGCTTGACATGGCAATATGGGAGGCATGTTAAACAAGTGGTAGGTAGCGCGACATAAGGATAGAGTGAACAAATAGCAAGCAAAGATAGAATTGATATCGAGGGTAATGGTCATCTTGCCTCAAATCCCGCTAGGAAGAAGACTGAAACCAAGAAGGAGACGAACCAACATAGTCGAACGGATCCTCACAAACGCAATGTAACCAGAACTATCGAGGAGAAGCGCAACCGGAAAGAAGGAAACAACATGGTAAACAACCATCACATAAACATGGCATGATGCACAATCAAGTATGATGCATGTCCGGTTTAATGAGGCATGGAATGGCAAAATGCACAAACAAAACTACAAGTTAAGTGAGCTCAATATGCAGCGAGTTCCATATCGACGAAACACCACATTCAAATATTTAGTTCTCTCTCAGTTATGTACTCATCAATATTAAATGTTGTTAAACATGGAAAGAGGTGAACATATATAAATTAACTATCTAGGCAAGGTTAAATGAGGCCGGAAATAACAATCAACAATTCCGGAAAATCCACATATGCATATTATGAATTTGGAACTGTTCTGCCCTAAACCATATTTTAGATTTGTTAAACAGGCAAAGTAATGCTACCATGTTAAACTATGCATTTTTCTACCCCATTTACATATAAAGTTTATATAAAACCGAGCTACGGTTTATTAGTTATGAATTAAATCATTTTAACATATCATTTAAGCAAATTTAAACAAACATCATTTTAAACATTTCAAACATCGTTGAAAGTTGCATATTATGAGAGTACAAGAAAAACTACGCATTTTACATGTTTACATCATTTTAAATCGATGCACGGTTAGTGAGATATTAAATGCATGAACTAGAAAGGTTTTTCTGCAAACTGTTTTACTAGAAAAAAGGTTAAATTCGCAACAGAGGGGGAAAACTTATATGGGCCGAATATGCAATCGGGCCAACATGCACAGGGGGGTATTTGGGTGGCTGCTCACATCAGGACATGGCCCAGGTCAGTGGAGGTGGGCTCGCGGGGAGGCAGCAGCGGCTGGGCCTTGGCGCTCCTGGAGGCATGTCCATGAGTGAGGCAAGGAGGCGCTGGCGAGGCTCGCGGTCAACGGGAGCGGGGCGGCGCTGCGAGCGACTCCTCCTACTCGAGGCAGGAGCAGGGGAGGTCGGCGACGGTGCAAAACCGGCAAGGGCAGCGGATCAGGGCGCAGGGAGCCCCTTCCCGGCCAGATCGGGCGGCATCGGCAACGATGTCCGCAAGCAGCGGTGGTGGTTCCTGTAGAGCCACGGGTAGGAGCGCGAGAGAGAGATCGTGAGAGTAGGAAGGAAGAAGAAGAACGACAGGAGGAAGGGAGCGAGCGGCGGGGCTCATCTACAGCGGCGGGGTCTCCTGGTGGGTGCTCCGGCGGCGGATCTCGCTGGCGGGAGGCAGAACGATGGTACTGGCGAGCACGTGGGACAACGGCTTAGGATCGAGGGGCTTCTCCCCGAGATCTAGATTGGGTGCAAGGAGGACGGCGCGACGGGCTCGCATGGGCGGCAGCATGATGCTTCGGGCCTGAGCTGGCCTACTACAGGCCAGGAGGGCCGTGGAAAGGTGGGAGGATGGTTGGGCGATGTGGCGCGGAGGAATTGGCTAGGAGCGCCTGGCGGGGTGAGGTGGCGCGTTGGTATTGGCCGAATGGCATGGCGGCGGCGACGACAAGTGGTGGGGAGGGATTGGTCAGCGGCAGATTTCGAGGTGGTGGGGGTTGGCTGCGGCTGGTGGCGGCGGATCCAAGGAGAAGGGGTCTAGTGGTAGGGGAAGAGCTAGGTTTGTCCAAAAATGGACTAGGGGTTGCTTATATAGCAGATTTGCTAGGGTTAGGGGGGTTAGGAGGGGTTTTTGGACCATCTGATCACCATCGAACGGCTCCAGACGCGAGGAGGGGTAGGTTGGGCCTAGTGGGTGGTAGATAGTTGGTTGGGCTGAGAAGAGAGAGGAGGAATGCTACCCGGCAACCATTTCCAGAGACCGGAAACGTCAGGCGATAGACCGGCTATAAAGCTGCTATATGTTTAATGGTTGGGCTATCAAACGAGCTCTGAATGCGACGAAAGTTGACAGGCGGTCTATCTACACTATACTAAGACTGCACGCAAACTTTCATCCCATTCCGAGAACATTTTCCGGACACTTATAAAATAGTATTTTGGGGGTGATGTGGGCGCGTCCAAGTGTGTCTGGGCTCAGAACGGACAACGAAGAGAACTGGGGGAACCCGGACGGATGCAAGTTTTGAAAACATGATGATGCAATGCACATGATGACATGGCAAGATGAAACACGCAAGCAAATGACATGGCAATGACGGCGAATAACTGGAAGACACCTGGCGCAACGGTCTCGAGGCGTTACAACACTCCACCACTACAAGAGGATCTCGTCCCGAGATCTAAGGATGGCACCGGGGAGAAAAGGAAGAGGAAGAGGTAATACAAAGTTGCTTCTTTGACAAACGAGTGAAACCAAAAAACCTGTTGCAAACTTGTAAGAACGGAGAGAACACAACCGAAATTAACGAAACTAAGATCACTCCGGTAGAAATGAGGAACACAACGAGAAACTTGGAGGTTTCCCACCTATGAATGCCGAGCACAATGGACAAGAAGGAATTGAAACCAATCTGGTTAAATCGAGATGGACAAATAATAAGAACGAAAGAATTCGAAAAACACCCCGGCTGAAAAGAGATGTACAAGGAACGATAAAGATCAATTACGACAACACTCCGGTTGGAAATGGAAGGCATATAATATGAATTTGGCAAAATGAAAGCACTTGGATGATACTCCGGTTAGAATAGGAATGATAGACACAACACTCCGGTTAAAACAATATAGAGAAGGAATAAGAATGATATAATTTGGACAACACTCCGACTGAAATGGAAGGAATTAAACATGAACTTTACAAGATGAGAGGATACTTGATGAAATCAACAACACACTGCCTCCGGAACTATTGAAAGGATGGCACAAGGGGTAAGAAAGATGTCAGACAGCACTCCGGTTGAGAAGGGAGCCAAAACTTTATAAGATGAGAGAACTTGAATGGAGGACACGACACTCTAGTTGAATGGATAAACAAAGGAAAGAGAATGATCTTAGACAAAAATTGGGTGATGGGTCGAAGAGTGCAACATCGCAATGCTTCCAGAATGAATGAATGGAAGCTAGGTCGTTAGGAAGAAAGAAAGTAGAAGAAAATGATAACTTCTACTACCAATGAATTTGAAGGCCTCCTTAAAGAAGGATTGAATGGAGTTGTTGAAAATTAAACAACAAAAGAATAAGGTTGTTGTGGGCTTATGGAAAACGTCTCAAAATTATGATGTGAAATTCTACCACTAAAGGAAACAATAGATTGGATTGATATCATCAAGGAGACGAGAAAATTATTTCACCGAGAGGATAAATGAAGAACTTGGGTCATTTATAAGCACCATAAATAGCAACAATCCATAGTGAAAGCTTTAGGTAAAATATAACCCAAGATAACTCCAATGAAGAGATTGATTGGTCGCAAAGGATCTCATGAATGAATTGAAAATGATGGGTTTAAAATATGTCATTCCAGACAATTCGTGAATCATGAAACACAAAGGGAAATTGTCAAGAGTGACATAACACCACCTTAAAAGATAAGTGAGAAAGAATTGCACTTTGGAATGCAAGATGAAGAATGCTTGAACTCCTCAAAACAAAACACGTGTTGAGCACCATGTTCAATTTTGAGTATAGCTTGGTGGATCATAACTTCCAGAGAAATATTGAAGAACAATTGAAGAATGAAAGGAATCCTTGACGAACCACCATGTAGAGCCTCCATGAAGAACTCCGGTAATAAAAGAATGATCAAACGAAAGGAAAGCTAAAAGGAATCCGGTAATGAAAGGATGATAGAAAGAAAGAGAAGTTGAAAACACAAGGTGAATCCTTGCAATGATTTATATGGAGCTTTGCGTGAGCTAACTGAGAGAACATGGAACTCCAGAAAAGAAGGATCAACAACTTGAAACCGAGAAGTTATTCCTCACAAAAAACTCTGAAGGAAGGGATCAGACAGTTGGATGGTACAAGAATAAGAATTATGTTATGCCTATCCTTCATCAATCAAATTTATGACAAGCAACGGATTTGGCATACTACTTATTCTCGTAGAAAGGATTAAGAGAGATATAGCGCAAACTTGGGAAGGTCTTCCATGAACCACCGGTAGGATTTGGAAAGAACGAATGAATTGATACGATAACAATGGAAGAGGAATATTGCACGAACCACCGTAAGGATTAAAAGAACGAATGAAGAATACGAACGCATCACCAGGAAGAATTGGAAAATGAATGAAGATACTTGAGAGAATTTAGATACATGTGAACGAAGAGATTACGAGCTGATTGGAGAATACCTGAATGCTGCACCGGTAAGATTTGGAGAACGAGAGCTGAAAGATGGAATGAATAATTCTGAGATGATGGGCTTCGGAGAATCAAACTGAAAAGACACCTAAATTGTTCCAGACGGGTGAAAATAATTCTCACAATTGAAAAACAAATATGAGAGGATGGCATCAAGCTTGAACTTCGCATTTTTGGAACAACGGTTAAGGATAGAAGAGGAACTCCTCTTCGGTCTTCACAATCCGAGAATGACGACAAGAAACACCACCATGAATTGTTGAGGCACTCCGGAATTAAAATTGGAAAGGTTGAACCAACCATGAAAAGTATTTAAAAGATCTTGGAGAAAGACATATGACTGATGGTAATTCATCCTTACGTCATACTTGAAAGAATTCGAGAAACTCTGGGAAAATTAGAAGAGTCAGGTAAGATCCTGAGAAAAGACCTGTGGATTAGGGCCCACTCAAAAGATACACCGTTGAACAATTTAAAGAGAGATTGCATTGGTTGAATTAAATGGCTCAAAAGAGATAACAACCTCGATATATCTTGAACGGATTAGGAATGAAAACACGAATCTCCTGAGATATCTTGAGTACTCCAGAATAAATGAATGGCGAGAAGTGGATGGTTGAGAGGTGCACTGGCATGAGAAAGCATTGGACAAATGAAAGGAATATTCTCAACACCAAAGATTGAATCGAATCCACTGGAAAAGGAAAGATAACGAAGAATGATAACTTGAAGCTCAGTTAGTATCTTCCTGAGAATCACCGGATAACAACATTGACGAAAAAGAATGGAGAGACTTCCCATCAATAAAAGGATACTTGAATAAGAAATCTGAGCCCTTGAAGAAAAGGTGGGAGGGCGGGGAAAACAAAGACAACTTGGGGACGGATGAAACAAACCCTGTTGAGAAAACTTAGAACTGGTCTTGCGGATGTTGAAAATGATTGGATCCACTTGAAGAGGAGCACTTCAGATGGAAAAGAATTGGCATGACCATTTTGCATGAATAAAAGGATACTCGATTAGCGACTTCAGACTCCGTGAACAAAAAGGGCAGGAGGGTGGGAAAGAAAATAAATGGGGATGGGGAGACAACACCATTGAGAAGATGAGAGTTGATCTTACAAGGATGAAGTGGATGGAATAACTTGAAGATGAAAACACCGGTTGAAAAAGGATTGACAAGACAATCTCGGTGAACAAGAAGGATTAGCACTCCCATAGAAACGTGAGAACACCGCTTAGACTGAGGTATGGAATCAACACTTGACATTGAACCAACTCGAAAACCACAACTCAAAACAAAACAAAGGATTTGGTTTGCGGAATAAGCCAGAAACAAACATATGATAGACCCCATATCGTATCATGTGTCTGTTGGCAAGATATCCTACGTGATACTTGAATTCCCACCTTAAAACTCCCGAAACTTTCTCGTTATGCAATCTGGTGTTGGGGATATAGGGACGCATAATATATATCACACAACTAGAAAGCCCTATGATCCACTGTATCCATCCGTCAACACATAACCAAGAAAACTCTGAAAATTGTGTACCTTAACCTTCAAAAAGCATCTGTTATACGAGCTGTGCAATACTCCCGAACTCCCGCCCCAGTACTTGGTGCCGTCGAGGTTATCTCACCACTAACTGCATAAAAGAGATTTTCAATGTCGGTGAACTCAGGTATTCCAGCACTACAACGATAAAATTGTGATGACAACAGCTTGGAGCTCAACTCCCCGGGACACTTCCACAACCCCTAAATGTCAGGAGGCACCAAGAACAATGTTCTCGTCACAAGAATATCGGAACGATCCCAAGATACCTGCGTGATCCTTAAAAAAATTAGTGAAAATTGAGGAAAGGAAAGACAAAACATCTACGTTAGGAGACCTCACCAGAGTGACGAAGGGACTGAGGAATAAAAAGAATCCTACTTTGCGATATATGTAATCCTACGACTCAATACATTTTTGTTCTAGACTCAACAACGTCAACAGTTCGATCAAGCAGGGGGCTCCTAAGTCGGGGATGGCTCTGATTACCAACTTTTAACGCCCATGATGCGGCTAAATCTCCCACGTGTCGAGGCACGACTTAAGGCATAACCGCATGGTGGTTTTGTCGCAAGAGGGGTAATCTTCACACAATCCCATGTACTGAATAAGAAATGGATAAAGAGTTGGCTTACAATCGCCACTTCACATAAATAACAAGTTAAACATACATCATCCAGAGTACAATGAAGGTCCGACTACGAAACCAAAAGAAAAGAAGACAACCCAAAATGCTAGATCCTCGATCGTCCCAACTGGGCACCACTACTGATCATCCGGAAAAGGCACATAACAACAACCAAGATCTTCATTGAGCTCCCACTTGAGCTCGGTTACGTCACCTGCACTGGTATCATTGGCACCTGCAACTGTTTTGGAAGTATCCGTGAGTCATGAGGACTCAGCAATCTCAAAACCCATGAGATCAAGACTATTTAAGCTTATGGGTAGGATATGGTAATGTAACGCCCTCGATGCGGCTATATCTCCTACGTGTCGAAGCACGACTTAGAGGCATAACCGCATTGAAAGCAATGTCGCAAGTAAGGTGATCTTCACAACAACCCATGTAAATAGATAATAGGGGAAAAGGTACATAGTTGGCTTACACTCGCCACGTCACACAAATACATGAATAACATTACAATCATCCAATACACTAAAGGTCCGACTACGGTACCAAAATAAAAGATCAACCCCAACATGCGACACGGTCCCCGATCGCCCCAACTAGGCACCACTACTGATCATCTGGGAAAGACACATAGTAACGACGAGAGGCTTCATCGAACTCCCACTTGAGCTCAAGCGCATCATTTGGAATGGTATCATCGGTCCTTGCATCTGGTTTGGAAGTAATCTGTGAGTCACGGGGACTCAGCAATCTCGCACCCTCGCGATCAAGACTATTTAAGCTTATAGGTAAGGCAAGGTAATATGTGGAGCTGCAGCAAGCGACTAGCATATATGGTGGCTAACCTGTTCACAAAAGAGAGCGAGAAGAGAAGGCAAAGCACGAACGAAGAACTATGATCAAGAAGTGATCCTATAACAACCTACGTCAAGCATTACTCCAACACCGTGTTCACTTCCCGGACTCCACCGAGAAGAGACCACCACGGTTACACATGCGGTTGATTCATTTTAATTAAGTTAAGTTTCAAGTTATCTACAACCGGACGTTAACAAATTCCCATCTTCCCATAACCGCGGGCATGGCTTTCGAAAGTTCAAATCCCTGCAGGGGAGTCCCAACTTAGCCCATCACAAGCTCTCACGGTCAACGAAGGATATTCCTTCTAGCGGGAAGACCCGATCAATCTCGGAATCCCGGTTACAAGACATCCTCGACAATGGTAAAACTAAACCAGCAACACCACCCAGATGTGCCGACAAATCCCGATAGGAGCTGCACATATATCGTTCTCAGGGCACACCGGATGAGCAAGACGTTGGGTAGGCCAGCCCAGAGTTGCCCCTGGTAGCCCCGGACATCGCTCAGTTGGACCAACACTTAGAGAAGCACTGGCCCGGGGGGGGTTAAAATCAAGATGACCCTTGAGTCCGCGAAACCCAAGGGAAAAAGGCTAGGTGGCAAATGGTAAAACCAATGTTGGTCATTGCTGGAAGAGGTTTATTCAAGGCGAACTTTCAAGGGGTTCCCATTATAACCCAACCGCGTAAGGAACGCATAATCCGGGACATAACACCGATATGACGGAAACTAGGGCGGCAAGGCAAAAGGCCGAGCCTTCCATCCTTTACCAAGTATATAGGTGCATTAAGATAACAAGATAATATAGTGATATTCCAACAATAAACAATGTTCCAACAAGGAACGATCTCCAATCTTCACCTGCAACTAGCAACGCTATAAGAAGGGCTGAGCAAAGCGGTAACATAGCCAATCAACGGTTTGCTAGGACATGGTGGGTTAGAGGTTTGACATGGCAATTCGGGAGGCATGATAAGCAAGTGGTAGGCATCGTAGCATAGGCATAGCAAAAGAGCGAGCATCTAGCAAGCAAAGATAGAAGTGATTTCGAGGGTATGATCATCTTTCCTGCAAAGTTGTCAGAGTTGACTTGATCCTCGTAAGCAAACTCAACGGGCTCCTCGTTAGCGAACTCATCTCCCGGCTCTACCCAAACAAGACAAACAAGCAAAAGGAACACAATCAACCACGTGCAATGCTCCAACAACATGATGCAAACATGGTATGCTATGCGGGATGCGATATGTGATGCATATGCGAGATTTGACAAGGAATGATTGAACATGGCCTGAACTTGGAAATGCAAGAGTGCCACTAGAAAGGTGAGGTGATTTCGGTTGAAATCTATATAAAGATCACCGGAATCGGATGCACGGTTTGGAAATGGCAAGCAAAACAAATATGGCACCGGTCTGTGATAATCAGCAAGTAGCCATCTAAATGCATCAAGATAATTATGCTACAGCACTCAAACATGACAAAAAAATACATGGCAGAGATCCACTCATGATGCTTGACAAAATATGAACACTGAGCTACGGCTAATTCATCCATTAATAGGTTCAAACAAGCATGGCAAAAATGCAAATGATAACAGGTTTCAGACTTTGTGAAATTAACACGTTTGGAATTTAACATCGGGTAGCACACTTTGGAGCATGAAAACTATAAGCTACAGGAACTTAACATGGCAAAGCAAGGCATGACATGAAGCTACTCAAAGCACTTAACAAAAGTCCCTTAGTGACCTTGAGCCAAAAGGGACCAGAAAATACAATTGCAAGCATGTGAACATGGCAAAAACATAATCAGATTACAGACTTGGTGAAAAACTGGAGCATGCAAATCTGTTAACGAGTAGGCATGTTTACGAGCTCGATGCACTCACTACGGGGCATGGAATGACAAACTAAGCATACACCCATTAAGAATACATATAATAGAAGCTAGACATGGCAAGAACAACAACATAACATGCACGGATCAATAACAACATCCTCGGCAAAATCGCTAACAAGCCAACAATCTGCCAGGAATCACGAAATACCAAAAGTAGAGCTCGATTGACTCAAGCTAGGGTGCTCCATAATTGCAAACAAAGACATGGACGGATAGAGCACCACAAATTGAACTAATCATCCTTACTGATCATCCTCAAAAGAGGCACGGATCACTAGGAAACAACATGAACATGTGGCATAATGACAAAATCAGGACAAGGACTTGGATAAATTCTAAGTCCCTGAAATCAGCATTAACGAATGCACTACTTTGCAAGCTTGTGCTAGTCACCACACATATCACAAAAATACATGTTAAGCATCTCTGTAAAGATGGCATGGCATATAACAAAACTCATGTAGAGCTCAGGAGCATATCAAGCACACATTAACCATGGCAAAAATGACAAATATCTATTTGAAGAAACAGATCTGACAATTATATCACATAGCCCTCTTCCAACAGCATTTCAGGCATCAAGATGAGCTCAAATGAAAATGATGCAATGAGATGAAATGATTTACTCTCTGAGACGAACATTTTTATATGCTACACACACAAATCGGATCTACAACGAGAGAGTTACGGCACGCGGAAAAATGCTGAAAATACTAAAGCGGAGGCAAAAGTCAACCGAGGTTAGGGTTCCAGATTTGGATCCGGATCAGACACTGTAGCTGGCGCGGCGCCCGAGGATGGCCGGCCGGATTTGAGGTCGACGGACTTAGCGCTCGCCGGAGAAGAGGTTCGTGGGGCTGGCGCGGCGCTTGGCGGCGGCGGACGAGGGCGGCGGTGAGGCGGCGGGCTCCGGGCGACGCGGGGCTTGGCGCTGGCGGCAGCCGGACTTGCGGAGCTCGCCGGCGTCCAAGGTCGGCGGCAGGACGGTGAACGGCGGCGCCAGGCGGAGCGCGGGCAGCGCGGGGCGCGGCCCGGGAGGCGGTGCGGGAGGGCCCGCTTTGGGCTTCGGCGAGCCGGCGGCGGGAGGAGACCGGCCGGGACACGTGGCACGTCCCGGTTGGCTGCGGGCGGCGGCGGGCGTTGTCCCGGTTGGCTTCAGATGAGGGCGGCGGTGAGGCGGCGGGCTCCGGGTGACGCGGGGCTTGGCGCTGGCGGCGGCCGGACTTGCGGAGCTCGCCGGCGTCCAAGGTCGGCGGCAGGACGGCGAAGGGCGGCGCCAGGCGGAGCGCGGGCGGCGCTGGAAGGCGGGTGGTGGCGCGGGGCGCGGCCTGGGAGGCGGCGCGGGAGGGCCCGCCCCGGGATTCGGCGGGCCGACGGCAGGAGGAGACCGGCCGGGACATGTGGCACGTCCCGGTTGGCTGTGGGCGGCGGCGGGCGTTGTCCGGCGCGCGAAGGAGCGGATTTTTTAGGGTTAGGGGTGGAGAGATCCGAAAATTTCGGGAGGAGGCCTATTTATAGAGGTGGGAGGAGCTAGGATGCTCCAAATGAGGTGCGGTTTACGGCCACGCGATCGTGATCGAACGCTCTAGATGATGGAAGGGTCTTAGGTGAGTTTTGGGCCAGTTTGGAGAGGTGTTGGGCTGCAACACACACGAGGCCTTCCCGGTCCCTCGGTTAACCGTTGGTGTATCAAACGAAGTCCAAATGGCACGAAACTTGACAGGCAGTCTATCGGTAGTAAACCAAGGCCGCATGACAAGTCTCGGTCCAATCCGGAAATGTTTAACCCCCACACACGAAAAGAGGTAGAGAGGGGCACCGGAGGAGATAGGAGCGCCGGAATGCAAAACGGGCAACGGGGAAAATGCTCGGATGCATAAGACGAACACGTATGCAAATGCAATGCACATGATGACATGATATGAGATTCATGACAAAGGTAACAACACACGGAGGCAATAACCCGAACCCGAAGAAATAAAATAACTTAGTGCCGGAAACGGCAAGAGTTGGGATACATATAAGGTAAATTACATCCGAGGTGTTACAACACTCCACCACTACGAAAGGATCTCGTCCCGAGATCTAGGACTGGAAAAACACCGGGTACTCAGAACAGAGGTGATCCTCGCGTTCCCAGGTGGCTTCACGGTCGGAATGGTGTGACCACTTGACTTTGAGGAATTTGATTGACTTATTGCGAGTCCTGCGTTCAGTCTCTTCAAGAATAGCAATTGGGTGCTCACGATAAGAGAGGTCTTCTTGGAGATCAATGTCTTCAAAGTTGACGGTGCGGTCAGGGGTCTTGAAGCACTTGCAGAGCTAAGAGACATGTAACACGTCGTGCACATTTGCAAAGTTTGAAGGAAGCTCGAGTTGATAGGAGAGATCGCCTCTCTTGCTGACGATCTTGAAAGGACCCACGTATCTAGGGGCAAGCTTCCCTTTGATACCGAAGTGACGAGTACCTTTCATTGGAGAGACGCGGAGGTAAACATGGTCTCCGATCTCGAAAGCCAAATCACGATGCTTACTGTCATAGTAGCTCTTCTGGCGCGATTGCGCTGCTTTGAGGTTATCACGAATGACTTTGCACATCTCCTCTGCCTCTGTGATCAAGTCATTTCCAAGAAGTTGACGTTCACCGGTCTCTGACCAGTTAAGAGGAGTACGGCACTTCCTGCCATAGAGAATTTCAAATGGGGCCTTGCCCGAACTTGCTTGAAAACTGTTGTTGTAGGAGAACTCGGCATATGGAAGACAATCTTCCCACTTCATGCCGAAAGAGATAACGCACGCCCTGAGCATATCTTCAAAAATCTGATTGACACGCTCGACTTGGCCTCTAGTTTGAGGATGAAAAGCTGTGCTGAAACGGATGTTGGTGCCCATGGCCTTCTGAAAAGAATCCCAAAACTTGGAGGTAAAGATGCTGCCACGGTCTGAAGAGATCAACTGTGGAATGCCATGCAGAGAGACAATCCGAGAGGTATAAAGCTCCGCCAATTGAGCTGCAGTGATAGACTCTTTGATAGGCAGGAAATGAGCCACTTTAGTGAGTTTGTCAATGACAACTAATATAGCATCATTGCCACGCTTGGACTTTGGAAACCCAGTCACGAAGTCCATCTCAATGTGGTCAAACTTCCATTCAGGAATGGCAAGAGGTTGGTGTTGGAAATATGCCCTAGAGGCAATAATAAAAGCATTATTATTATATTTCCTTGTTCATGATAATTGTATTTATTCATGCTAAATGTGTTATCCGGAAATCGTAATACATGTGTGAATAACAGACACCAAAATGTCCCTAGTAAGACTCTAGTTGACTAGCTCGTTGATCAACAGATAGTCATGGTTTCCTGACTATGGACATTGGATGTCATTGATAACGAGATCACATCATTAGGAGAATGATGTGATGGACAAGACCCAATCCTAAACATAGCACAAGATCGTATAGTTCGTTTGCTAGAGTTTTCCAATGTCAAAGTATCTTTTCCTTAGACCATGAGATCGTGTAACTCCCGGATACCGTAGGAGTGCTTTGGGTATGCCAAACGTCACAATGTAACTGGGTGACTATAAAGGTATGCTACGGGTATCTCTGAAAGTGTCTGTTGGGTTGACACGGATCAAGACTGGGATTTGTCACTCCGTATGACGGAGAGGTATCGCTGGGCCCACTCGGTAATGCATCATCATAATGAGCTCAAAGTGCCCAAGTGTCTGGTCACGGGATCATGCATTACGGTACGAGTAAAGTGACTTGCCGGTAACGAGATTGAACGAGGTATTGGGATACCGACGATCGAATCTCGGGTAAGTAACATATCGATTGACAAAGGGAATTGCGTACGGGGTTGATTGAATCCTCGACATCATGGTTCATCCGATGAAATCATCATGGAGCATGTGGGAGCCAACATGGGTATCCAGATCCCGCTGTTGGTTATTGACTGGAGAGTCGTCTCGGTCATGTCTGCTTGTCTCCCGAACCCGTAGGGTCTACACACTTAAGGTTCGGTGACGCTAGGGTTGTGAAGATATGTATATGCAGAAACCCGAATGTTGTTCGGAGTCCCGGATGAGATCCCGGACGTCACGAGGAGTTTCGGAATGGTCCGGAGGTAAAGATTTATATATAGGAAGTGCTGTTTCGGGCATCGGGACAAGTTTCGGGGTTATCGGTATTGTACCGGGACCACCGGAAGGGTCCCGGGGGTCCACCGGGTGGGGCCACCTATCCCGGAGGGCCCCATGGGCTGAAATAGGAGGGAACCCAGCCCATAGTGGGCTGGGGCGCCAGCCCCTATAGGCCCATGCGCCTAGGGTTCCACCATGGAAGAGTCCATGAGGTGGAAGGCACCCCTAGGTGCCTTGGGGGGGAGGGAATCCTCCCCTTGGCCGCCGCCTCCCCTAGTAGATCTCATCTACTAGGGCCGGCGCCCCCCCTGGCACCCCTATATATAGTGGGGGGGAGAGGAGGGATTTCACCATAGCCCCTGGCGCCTCCCTCTCTCCCCGTTACGTCTCTCTCGCGTAGTATAGGCGAAGCCCTGCTACTGTGACGCCCTGCATCCACCACCACGCCGTCGTGCTGCTGGATCTTCATCAACCTCTCCTTCCCCCTTGCTGGATCAAGAAGGAGGAGACGTCTCCCATCCCGTACGTGTGTTGAACGCGGAGGTGCCGTCCGTTCGGCGCTGGTCATCGGTGATTTGGATCACGTCGAGTACGACTACATCATCACCGTTCTTTTGAACGCTTCCGTGCGCCATCTACAAAGGTATGTAGATGCATCTGATGACTCGTTGCTAGATGAACTCCTAGATGATCTTGGTGAAACGAGTAGGAAAATTTTTGTTTTCTGCAATGTTCCCCAACAGTGGCATCATGAGCTAGGTCTATGCGTAGTTCTTCTTGCGCGAGTAGAACACAATGAGTTGTGGGCGTAGATTTGTCAACTTTCTTGCCGTTACTAGTCTTTTCTTGATTCAGCGGTATTGTGGGATGAAGCGGCCCGGACCAACCTTACACGTACGCTTACGTGAGACCGGTTCCACCGACTAACATGCACTAGTTGCATAAGGTGGCTGGCGGGTGTCTGTCTCTCCCACTTCAGTTGGAGCGGATTCGATGAACAGGGTCCTTATGAAGGGTAAATAGAAGTTGACAAATCACGTTGTGGCTTTAACGTAGGTAAGAAGACGTTCTTGCTAGAACCCTAATTCAGCCACGTAAAACTTGCAACAACAATTAGAGGACGTCTAACTTGTTTTTGCAGCAAGTGGTTTGTGATATGATATGGCCAAAGTTGTGATGAATGATGAATGATCTATATGTGATGTATGAGATGTTCATGCTATTGTAATAGGAATCACGACTTGCATGTCGATGAGTATGACAACCGGCAGGAGCCATAGGAGTTGTCTTTATTCTTTTATATGACCTGCGTGTCATCGAGGAACGCCATGTAAATTACTTTACTTTATTGCTAAACGCGTTAGCCATAGTAGTAGAAGTAATAGTTGGCGAGCAACTTCATGGAGACACGATGATGGAGATCATGATGATGGAGATCATGGTGTCAAGCCGGTGACAAGATGATCGTGGAGCCCCAAGATGGAGATCAAAGGAGCTATGTGATACTGGCCATATCATGTCACGTTTATTATTTGATTGCATGAGATGTTTATCATGTTTTGCATCTTGTTTACTTAGAACGACGGTAGTAAATAAGATGATCCCTCATACTAATTTCAAGAAGTGTTCCCCCTAACTGTGCACCGTTGCGACAGTTCGCTGTTTCAAAACATCACGTGAAGATCGGGTGTTTTATTCAGACGTTCACATACAACGGGTGTAAGACAGATTTACACATGCAAACACTTAGGTTGACTTGACGAGCCTAGCATGTACAGACATGGCCTCGGAACACAGAAGACCGAAAGGTCGAGCATGAGTCGTATAGAAGATACGATCAACATGAAGATGTTCACCGACGTTGACTAGTCCGTCTCACGTGATGATCGGACACGGTCTAGTTAACTCAAATCATGTAATACTTAGATGACTAGAGGGATGTCTAATCTAAGTGGGAGTTCATTAATAATTTGATTAGATGAACTTAATTATCATGAACTTAGTCTAAAATCTTTGCAATATGTCTTGTAGATCAAATGGCCAACATAGTCCTCAACTTCAACGCGTTCCTAGAGAAAACCAAGCTGAAAGACGACGGCAGCAACTATACGGACTGGGTCCGGAACCTGAGGATCATCCTCATAGCTGCCAAGAAAGATTATGTCCTACAAGCACCGCTAGGCGATCCTCCCGTCCCACAGAACCAAGACGTTATGAACGCTTGGCAGACACGTGTTGACGACTACTCCCTCGTTCAGTGCGGCATGCTTTATAGCTTAGAGCCGGGGCTCCAAAAACGTTTTGAGAGACATGGAGCATACGAGATGTTCGAAGAGCTGAAAATGGTTTTTCAAGCTCATGCCCGGATCGAGAGATATGAAGTCTCCGATAAGTTCTTCAGCTGTAAGATGGAGGAAAATAGTTCTGTCAGTGAGCACATACTCACTATGTCTGGGTTACATAACCGCTTGTCTCAGCTGGGAGTTAATCTCCCGGATGATGCGGTCATTGACAGAATCCTCCAGTCGCTTCCACCAAGCTACAAGAGCTTCGTGATGAACTTCAACATGCAGGGGATGCAAAAGACCATTCCTGAGTTGTTCTCAATGCTGAAATCAGCGGAGGTAGAAGTCAAGAAGGAACATCAAGTGTTGATGGTCAATAAAACCACTAAGTTCAAGAAAGGCAAGGGTAAAAAGAACTTCAAGAAGGACGGCAAGGAGGTTGCCGCGCCCGGCAAGCAAGCTGCCGGGAAGAAGCCAAAGAATGGACCCAAGCCCGAGACTGAGTGCTTTTATTGCAAGGGAAGCGGTCACTGGAAGCGGAACTGCCCTAAGTACTTAGCGGACAAGAAGGCCGGCAAAACAAAAGGTATATGTGATATACATGTAATTGATGTGTACCTTACTAGTGCCCGTAGTAGCTCCTGGGTATTTGATACCGGTGTAGTTGCTCACATTTGTAACTCAAAGCAGGGGCTGCGGAATAAGCGGAAACTGGCAAAGGACGAGGTGATGATGCGCGTCGGGAATGGTTCCAAGGTCAATGTGATCGCCGTCGGCACGCTACCTCTGATTCTCCCTTCGGGATTAGTTTTAAACCTTAATAATTGTTATTTAGTGCCAGCTTTGAGCATGAACATTGTATCGGGATCTCGTTTAATTCGAGATGGCTACTCTTTTAAATCTGAGAATAATGGTTGTTCCATTTTTATGAGAGATATGTTTTATGGTCATGCTCCTATGGTGAATGGTTTATTCTTTATGAATCTCGAACATGATGCTACACATGTTCATAATGTGAGTACCAAAAGAAGTAAGGTTGATAATGATAGTCCCACATACTTGTGGCACTGCCGCCTTGGTCACATAGGTGTCAAACGCATGAAGAAGCTCCATGCAGATGGACTTTTAGAGTCTCTTGATTATGAATCATTTGACACGTGCGAACCATGCCTCATGGGTAAGATGACCAAGACTCCGTTCTCAGGAACAATGGAGCGAGCAACCGACTTATTGGAAATCATACATACTGATGTGTGCGGTCCAATGAGTGTTGAGGCTCGCGGTGGCTATCGTTATGTTCTCACCCTCACTGATGATTTAAGTAGGTATGGGTATATCTACTTAATGAAACACAAGTCTGAAACCTTTGAAAAGTTCAAGGAATTTCAGAGTGAGGTTGAAAATCAACGTGACAGGAAAATCAAGTTTCTACGATCAGATCGTGGAGGAGAATACTTGAGTCACGAATTTGGCATGTACTTAAGAAAATGTGGAATAGTTTCACAACTCACGCCGCCTGGAACACCTCAGCGTAACGGTGTGTCCGAACGTCGTAATCGCACTCTATTAGATATGGTGCGATCTATGATGTCTCTTACCGATTTACCGCTATCCTTTTGGGGCTATGCTTTAAAGACTGCCGCATTCACTTTAAATAGGGCTCCGTCGAAATCCGTTGAGACGACACCGTATGAATTATGGTTTGGGAAGAAACCTAAGCTGTCGTTTCTAAAAGTTTGGGGATGCGATGCTTATGTCAAGAAACTTCAACCTGAGAAGCTCGAACCCAAGTCGGAGAAATGCGTCTTCATAGGATACCCAAAAGAAACTATTGGGTATACCTTCTACCTCAGATCCGAAGGCAAGATCTTTGTTGCCAAGAATGGGTCCTTTCTAGAGAAAGAGTTTCTCTCGAAAGAAGTAAGTGGGAGGAAAGTAGAGCTTGATGAAGTATTACCTCTTGAACCGAAAGTGGCGCAACTCAAGAAAATGTTCCTGAGGTGCCTGCACCGACTAGAGAGGAAGTTAATGATAATGATCAAGATACTTCTGATCAACCTCCTACTGAAATTCGAAGGTCCACAAGGACATGTTCCGCACCAGAGTGGTACGGCAACCCTGTCTTGGAAATCATGTTGTTAGACAACGGTGAACCTTCGAACTATGAAGAAGCGATGGCGGGCCCAGATTCCGTTGGAACATTCGCTTTGATGAGATGATCAAAGCGTTTGGGTTCACGCAGACTTATGGAGAAGCCTGCGTTTACAAGAAAGTGAGTGGGAGCTCTGTAGCATTTCTCATATTATATGTAGATGACATACTTTTGATGGGAAATGATATAGAACTCTTGGACAGCATCAAGGCCTACTTGAATAAAAGTTTTTCAATGAAGGACTTTGGAGAAGCTGCTTATATATTAGGCATCAAAATCTATAGAGATAGATCGAGACGCCTCATAGGTCTTTCACAAAGCACATACCTTGATAAGATATTGAAGAAGTTCAATATGGATTAATCTAAGAAGGGGTTCTTGCCTGTGTTACAAGGTATGAAATTGAGCTCAGCTCAATGTCCGACCACGGCAGAAGAAATAGAAGAGATGAGTGTCATCCCCTATGCCTCAGCCATAGGTTCTATTATGTATGCCATGCTGTGTACCAGACCTGATGTAAACCTTGCCGTAAGTTTGGTAGGAAGGTACCAAAGTAATCCCGGCAAGGAACACTGGACAGCGGTCAAGAATATCCTGAAGTACCTGAAAAGGACTAAGGAAATGTTTCTCGTTTATGGAGGTGACGAAGAGCTCGTCGTAAAGGGTTACGTCGACGCTAGCTTCGACACAGATCTGGATGACTCTAAGTCACAAACCGGATACGTGTATATGTTGAATGGTGGAGCAGTGAGCTGGTGCAGCTGCAAGCAGAGCATCGTGGCGGGATCTACGTGTGAAGCGGAGTACATGGCAGCCTCGGAGGCAGCACATGAAGCAATATGGGTGAAGGAGTTCATCACCGACCTAGGAGTCATACCCAATGCGTCGGGGCCAATCAAACTCTTTTGTGACAACACTGGAGCTATTGCACTTGCCAAGGAGCCCAGGTTTCACAAGAAGACAAGGCACATCAAGCGTCGCTTCAACTCCATTCGTGAAAATGTTCAAAATGGAGACATAGAGATTTGTAAAGTACATACGGACCTGAATGTAGCAGATCCGTTGACTAAACCTCTCCCTAGAGCAAAACATGATCAACACCAGAATTCCATGGGTGTTCGATTCATCACAATGTAACTAGATTATTGACTCTAGTGCAAGTGGGAGACTGTTGGAAATATGCCCTAGAGGCAATAATAAAAGCATTATTATTATATTTCCTTGTTCATGATAATTGTCTTTATTCATGCTAAATGTGTTATCCGGAAATCGTAATACATGTGTGAATAACAGACACCAACATGTCCCTAGTAAGCCTCTAGTTGACTAGCTCGTTGATCAATAGATAGTCATGGTTTCCTGACTATGGACATTGGATGTCATTGATAACGAGATCACATCATTAGGAGAATGATGTGATGGACAAGACCCAATCCTAAACATAGCACAAGATCGTATAGTTCGTTTGCTAGAGTTTTCCAATGTCAAAGTATCTTTTCCTTAGACCATGAGATTGTGTAACTCCCGGATACCGTAGGAGTGCTTTGGGTATGCCAAACGTCACAACGTAACTGGGTGACTATAAAGGTATGCTACGGGCATCTCCGAAAGTGTCTGTTGGGTTGACACGGATCAAGACCGGGATTTGTCACTCCGTATGACGGAGAGGTATCGCTGGGCCCACTCGGTAATGCATCGGCATAATGAGCTCAAAGTGACCAAGTGTCTGGTCACGGGATCATGCATTACGGTACGAGTAAAGTGACTTGCCGGTAACGAGATTGAACGAGGTATTGGGATACCGACGATCGAATCTCGGGCAAGTAACATATCGATTGACAAAGGGAATTGCGTACGGGGTTGATTAAATCCTCGACATCGTGGTTCATCCGATGAAATCATCGTGGAGCATGTGGGAGCCAACATGGGTATCCAGATCCTGCTGTTGGTTATTGACTGGAGAGTCGTCTCGGTCATGTCTGCTTGTCTCCCGAACCCGTAGGGTCTACACACTTAAGGTTCGGTGACGCTAGGGTTGTGAAGATATGTATATGCAGAAACCCGAATGTTGTTTGGAGTCCCGGATGAGATCCCAGACGTCACGAGGAGTTTCGGAATGGTCCGGAGGTAAAGATTTATATATAGGAAGTGCTGTTTCGGGCATTGGGACAAGTTTCGGGGTTATCGGTATTGTACCGGGACCACCGGAAGGGTCCCGGGGGTCCACCGGGTGGGGCCACCTATCCCGGAGGGCCCCATGGGCTGAAATAGGAGGGAACCCAGCCCATAGTGGGCTGGGGCGCCAGCCCCTATAGGCCCATGCGCCTAGGGTTCCACCATGGAAGAGTCCATGAGGTGGAAGGCACCCCTAGGTGCCTTGGGGGGGAGGGAATCCTCCCCTTTGCCGCCGCCCCCCTAGTAGATCTCATCTACTAGGGCCGGCGCCCCCCCTGGCACCCCTATATATAGTGGGGGGAGAGGAGGGATTTCACCACAGCCCCTGGCGCCTCCCTCTCTCCCCGTTACGTCTCTCTCGCGTAGTATAGGCGAAGCCCTACTACTGTGACGCCCTGCATCCACCACCACGCCGTCGTGCTGCTGGATCTTCATCAACCTCTCCTTCCCCCTTGCTGGATCAAGAAGGAGGAGACGTCTCCCGTCCCGTACGTGTGTTGAACGCGGAGGTGCCGTCCGTTCGGCGCTGGTCATCGGTGATTTAGATCACGTCGAGTACGACTACATCATCACCGTTCTTTTGAACGCTTCCGTGCGCCATCTACAAAGGTATGTAGATGCATCCGATGACTCGTTGCTAGATGAACTCCTAGATGATCTTGGTGAAACGAGTAGGAAAATTTTTGTTTTCTGCAACGTTCCCCAACAGTTGGAGGAGACGAGCTGGTCGTTTGTGTTCTGCCTTCACTCTTCTACAGACATCACATTCATTTACGAACTGAGAAATCTCGTGCTTCATTCGAGTCCACCAATAAGCCTGCTTGAGGTCCTGATACATCTTCGTGCTCCCAGGGTGGATGGAGAGGAGTGAATTGTGAGCCTCATTCATAATGACTTTACGAAGGTCACATTTAGGCACAACAATGCGATCCTTGAAGAAGAGAGTATCCTTGTCATCAAGGCGATAGCATTTGTACTTGGGTTGACTCTTGGCAATCCCAATCTTCACCATCTTCACCATAGCATCAAGAAGTTGACCCTCACGAATCTGATCTTCCAAAGTAGGAGAGACTTGAAGGTTGGCGAGGAAACCTTGAGGAACAACTTGCAAATTGAGTTTGCGGAAAGCTTCACAAATCTCGGGTTGGTAAGGCTTGAGAATCAGACTGTTGCAGTAAGCCTTCCTGCTCAATGCGTCAGCAATCACATTGGCCTTTCCTGGAGTATATTTGATGCTCGGATTATACTCTTGAATCATTTCGACCCAACGAGTCTGCCTGAGGTTGAGATTAGGCTGAGTGAAGATGTACTTGAGACTCTTGTGGTCAGTGAAGATGTCCACTTTTCTTCCCAATAAGAGATGTCTCCAAGTCAAAAGAGCATGCACAACTGCCGCCAACTCGAGGTCATGAGTGGGGTGGTTCTTCTCGTTGGGCTTCAACTGGCGAGAGGTATAAGCCACAACTTTCTTCTCTTGCATCAACACTGCACCAAGACCTTGAAGAGAGGCATCGCAGAAGACCTCGAATGGTTTGGATTCATCAGGAGGAGTCAGAACTAGAGCAGTGACTAATTTCTCTTTCAAGGTGTTGAAAGCGATGTCACATTCAGGAGACCAAACGTACTTGACGTGCTTCTGGAGAAGGTTTGAAAGAGGCTTCGCGATCTTTGAAAAGTTCTCAATGAACCTTCGATAGTAGCTTGCGAGACCAAGGAAGCTGCGGAGTTGCTTCACGTTCTGAGGTGGTTCCCAATTCACAATTGCAGACACCTTCTCAGGATTCACCGCTATGCCCTTGGCAGAGATGATATGCCCAAGGTAGAGAACCTCATCGAGCCAAAACTCACACTTTGAAAACTTGGCGTAGAACTGATGTTCTCTGAGCTTATCAAGCACCAAACGCAAGTGCTTGGCATGATCTTCCTTGTTCTTTGAAAAGACTAGAATGTCATCGAGGTAGACCAAGACGAAGTCATTTGTGTAGGCATTGAAGATGAAGTTCATCATGCGAGAGAAAGTCGGTGGAGCGTTGACGAGGCCAAAAGACATGACAGTGTATACATATGAACCATAGCTTGTTCTGAAAGCCGTCTTGGGAATATCTTGCTCACGGATTCGAATCTGGTGATAGCCCATACGGAGATCAAGCTTGGAGAATACTTGAGCACCTTTGAGTTGTTCGAACAGCTCATTGATGTTGGGAAGTGGGTACTTGTTCTTGATAGTCTTCTTGTTCAATGGACGGTAGTCAACACAAACTCGGTCCGTTCCATCCTTCTTCTTCACAAAAAGAACTCCACAACCCCACGGAGAAGAACTAGGTCGGATGAGACCAATACGCTCTTGAATATCGAGTTGCTTCTTCAGCTCCTTCAACTCTTCAGGTCCAAGCTTGTAAGGACGTTTGCAAACAGGTTCCGTGCCAGGCTCAAGATCGATGACGAATTCAACTGGCCGGTGCGGAGGCATTCCTGGAAGCTCTTCTGGAAAGACGTCTTGATATTCGCAAACGACTGGAATTTGAGAGATGGCATCCAGTTCACCCTTCTCATTGAGAGAAAATAGACGGATGGTATCGTCATTAGCGGCAAAGACAATTACATCCTCTAACGAATGAGTCAATTGAATCTGCCTGGCAGCACAATCAAGCTGAGCCTTGTGCTTAGAAAGCCAATCCATTCCAAGAATAAGATCAATATCCGAGTTGCCAAGGACCATTGGAGAAGAAAGAAACTTGTAATCGCCCAACGTGATAGTAACATCCGGAGCCATCATTTTGGTGTTCATGAACAAACCCGAAGAACAAACCGCTATCGGCTTAGGCAAATCAACAGTATGCACATCATGCATGGATGCAAAAGGCTTCGATAAAAATGACAAAGATGCACCAGTATCAAAAAGAGCTCTTGCGGGAATGTCATTAACAGGAAGGTTACCCATAATCACATCTGGCGAGTCCTCTGCCTCAGCTGCGTTCAACAAGTTGACCTTAGCAGACTTGGGGTTATGCTTGACCACAGTTGTACTTGCCGATCTCACAAGAGGAGGAGGAGGGAGATGCCTATTGGGGAACGTAGTAATTTCAAAAAAATTCCTACGCACACGCAAGATCATGGTGATGCATAGCAACGAGAGGGGAGAGTGTGATCTACGTACCCTTGTAGACCGCAGCGGAAGCGTTAGCACAACGCGGTTGATGTAGTCGTGCGTCTTCACGGCCCGACCGATCAAGCACCGAAACTACGGCACCTCCGAGTTCTAGCACACGTTCAGCTCAATGACGATCCCCGGACTCTGATCCAGCAAAGTGTCGGGGAAGAGTTCCATCAGCACGATGGCGTGGTGACGATCTTGATGTACTACCGTCGCAGGGCTTCGCCTAAGCACCGCTACAATATTATCGAGGACTATGGTGGAAGGGGGCACCGCACACGGTTAAGAATATGATCACATGGATCAACTTGTGTGTCTAGGGGTGCCCCCTGCCCCCGTATATAAAGGATCAAAGGGGGGGTGCGGCCGGCCAGGAGGAGGGTGCGCCAGGAGGAGTCCTACTCCCACCGGGATTGGAATAGGATTCGGGAGGGGGAAAGAGGAGAGAGAGAAGGAAAGGGGGGGCGCCGCCCCCCTCTCCTTATCCTATTCGGACTAGGGGGAGGGGCACGCGGCCCAGCCCTGGCCACCTCTCCTCTCTTCCACTAAAGCCCACTAAGGCCCATATACCTCCCGGGGGGTTCCGGTAACCTCCCGGTACTCCGGTAAAATCCCGATTTCACCCGGAACACTTCCGATATCCAAATATAGACTTCCAATATATCAATCTTTATGTCTCGACCATTTCGAGACTCCTCGTCATGTCCGTGATCACATCTGGGACTCCGAACAAACTTCGGTACATCAAAATGCATAAACTCATAATATAACTGTCATCGAAACATTAAGCGTGCGGACCCTACGGGTTCGAGAACAATGTAGACATGACCGAGACACGTCTCCGGTCAATAACCAATAGCGGAACCTGGATGCTCATATTGGCTTCTACATATTCTACGAAGATCTTTTATCGGTCAGACCGCATAACAACATACGTTGTTCCCTTTGTCATCGGTATGTTACTTGCCCGAGATTCGATCGTCGGTATCTCAATACCTAGTTCAATCTCGTTATCAGAAAGTCTCTTTACTCGTTCCGTAATACATCATCTCACAACTAACTCATTAGTTGCAATGCTTGCAAGGCTTATGTGATGTGCATTACCGAGAGGGCCCAGAGATACCTCTCCGACAACCGGAGTGACAAATCCTAATCTCGAAATACGCCAACCCAACATGTACCTTTGGAGACACCTGTAGAGCACCTTTATAATCACCCAGTTACGTTGTGACGTTTGGTAGCACACAAAGTGTTCCTCTGGAAAATGGGAGTTGCATAATCTCATAGTCATAGGAACATGTATAAGTCATGAAGAAAGCAATAGCAACATACTAAACGATCGGGTGCTAAGCTAATGGAATGGGTCATATCAATCAGATCATTCACCTAATGATGTGATCACATTAATCAAATAACAACTCTTTGTCCATGGTTAGGAAACATAACCATCTTTGATTAACGAGCTAGTCAAGTAGAGGCATACTAGTGACACTCTATTTGTCTATGTATTCACACATGTATTATGTTTCCGATTAATACAATTCTAGCATGAATAATAAACATTTATCATGATATAAGGAAATAAATAATAACTTTATTATTGCCTCTAGGGCATATTTCCTTCAGTCTCCCACTTGCACTAGAGTCAATAATCTAGATTACAAAGTAATGATTCTAACACCCATGGAGCCTTGGTGCTGATCATGTTTTGCTCGTGGAAGAGGCTTAGTCAACGGGTCTGCTACATTCAAATCCGTATGTATCTTGCAAATCTCTATGTCTCCCACCTGGACTAGATCCCGGATGGAATTGAAGCGTCTCTTGATGTGCTTGGTTCTCTTGTGAAATCTGGATTCCTTTGCCAAGGCAATTGCACCAGTATTGTCACAAAAGATTTTCATTGGACCCGATGCACTAGGTATGACACCTAGATCGGATATGAACTCCTTCATCCAGACTCCTTCATTTGCTGCTTCCGAAGCAGCTATGTATTCCGCTTCACACGTAGATCCCGCCACGATGCTTTGTTTAGAACTGCACCAACTGACAGCTCCACCGTTTAATGTAAACACGTATCCGGTTTGCGATTTAGAATCGTCCAGATCAGTGTCAAAGCTCGCATCAACGTAACCATTTACGATGAGCTCTTTGTCACCTCCATAAACGAGAAACATATCCTTAGTCCTTTTCAGGTATTTCAGGATGTTCTTGACCACTGTCCAGTGATCCACTCCTGGATTACTTTGGTACCTCCCTGCTAGACTTATAGCAAGGCACACATCAGGTCTGGTACACAGCATTGCATACATGATAGAGCCTATGGCTGAAGCATAGGGAACAGCTTTCATTTTCTCTCTATCTTCTGCAGTGGTCGGGCATTCAGTCTTACTCAACTTCACACCTTGTAACACAGGCAAGAACCCTTTCTTTGCTTGATCCATTTTGAACTTCTTCAAAACTTTGTCAAGGTATGTGCTTTGTGAAAGTCCAATTAAGCGTCTTGATCTATCTCTATAGATCTTAATGCCTAATATGTAAGAAGCTTCACCGAGGTCTTTCATTGAAAAACTCTTATTCAAGTATCCCTTTATGCTATCCAGAAATTCTATATCAGAAATGCTACAGAGCTCCCACTCACTTTCTTGTAAATACAGGCTTCTCCAAAAGTCTCTATAAAGCCAAATGCTTTGATCACACTATCAAAACGTTTATTCGAACTCCGAGAGGCTTGCACCAGTCCATAAATGGATCGCTGGAGCTTGCACACTTTGTTAGCTCCCTTTGGATCGACAAAACCTTCTGGTTGCATCATATACAACTCTTCTTCCAGAAATCCATTTAGGAATGCAGTTTTGACATCCATCTGCCAAATTTCATAATCATAAAATGCGGCAATTGCTAACATGATTCGGACAGACTTAAGCATCGCTACGGGTGAGAAGGTCTCATCGTAGTCAATCCCTTGAACTTGCCGAAAACCTTTTGCGACAAGTCGAGCTTTGTAGACAGTAATATTACCGTCAGCGTCAGTCTTCTTCTTGAAGATCCATTTATTCTCAATTGCTTGCCGATCATTGGGCAAGTCAACCAAAGTCCATACTTTGTTCTCATACATGGATCCCATCTCAGATTTCATGGCTTCAAGCCATTTTGCGGAATCTGGGCTCACCATCGCTTCTTCATAGTTCGTAGGTTCATCATGATCTAGTAGCATGACTTCCAGAACAGGATTATCGTACCACTCTGGCGCGGATCTCACTCTGGTTGATCTACGAGGTTCAGTAGTATCTTGTTCTGAAGTTTCATGATCATTATCATTAGCTTCCTCACTAATTGGTGTAGGTGTCGCAGAAACAGGTTTCTGTGATGTACTACTTTCCAATAAGGGAGTAGGTACATTTACCTCGTCAAGTTCTACTTTCCTCCCACTCACTTCTTTCGAGAGAAACTCCTTCTCCAGAAAGTTTCCGAATTTAGCAACAAAAGTCTTGCCATCGGATCTGTGATAGAAGGTGTATCCAATAGTTTCCTTTGGATATCCTATGAAGACACATTTCTCCGATTTGGGTTCGAGCTTATCAGGATGAAGCTTTTTCACATAAGCATCGCAGCCCCAAACTTTCAGAAACGACAACTTTGGTTTCTTGCCAAACCAAAGTTCATAAGGCGTCGTCTCAACGGATTTTGATGGTGCCCTATTTAACGTGAATGCGGCCGTCTCTAGAGAGTATCCCCAAAACGATAGGGGTAAATTAGTAAGAGACATCATAGATCGCACCATATCTAGTAAAGTACGATTACGACATTCGGACACACCATTACGCTGTGGTGTTCTGGGTGGCGTGAGTTGCGAAACTATTCCACATTGTTTCAAATGTACACCAAACTCGTAACTCAAATATTCTCCTCCACGATCAGATCGTAGGAATTTTATTTTCTTGTTACGATGATTTTCAACTTCACTCTGAAATTCTTTGAACTTTTCAAACGTTTCAGACTTGTGTTTCATTAAGTAGATATACCCATATCTGCTTAAGTCATCTGTGAAGGTGAGAAAATAACGATATCCGCCACGAGCCTCAACATTCATCGGACCACATACATCTGTATGTATGATTTCCGACAAATCTGTTGCTCTTTCCATAGTACTGGAGAACGGTGTTTTTTTCATCTTACCCATAAGGCACGGTTCGCAAGTACCAAGTGATTCATAATGAAGTGGTTCCAAAAGCCCATCAGTATGGAGTTTCTTCATGCACTTTATACCGATATGACCCAAACGGCAGTGCCACAAATAAGTTGCACTATCATTATCAACTCTGCATATTTTGGCTTCAACACTATGAATATGTGTGTCACTAATATCGAGATTTAATAAGAATAGACCACTCTTTAAGGGTGCATGACCATAAAAGATATTACTCATGTAAATAGAACAACCATTATTCTCTAATTTAAATGAATAACCGTCTCGCATCAAACAAGATCCAGATATAATGTTCATGCTCAACGCTGGCACCAAATAACAATTATTTAGGTCTAATACTAATCCCGAAGGTAGATGTAGAGGTGGCGTGCCGACTGCGATCACATCGACTTTGGAACCATTTCCCACGCGAATCGTCACCTCGTCCTTAGCCAATCTTCACTTAATCTATAGTCCCTGTTTCGAGTTGCAAATATTAGCAACAGAACCAGTATCAAATACCCAGTTGCTACTGCGAGCATTAGTAAGGTACACATCAATAACATGTATATCACATATACCTTTGTTCACCTTGCCATCCTTCTTATCCGCCAAATACTTGGGGCAGTTCCGCTTCCAGTGACCAGTCTGCTTGCAGTAGAAGCACTCAGTTTCAGGCTTAGGTCCAGGTTTGGGTTTCTTCTCTTGAGTAGCAACTTGCTTGCAGTTCTTTTTGAAGTTCCCCTTCTTCTTCCCTTTGCCCTTTTTCTTGAAACTAGTGGTCTTGTTGACCATCAACACTTGATGCTCCTTCTTGATTTCTACCTCCGCAGCTTTCAGCATTGCGAAGAGCTCGGGAATAGTCTTATTCATCCCTTGCATATTATAGTTCATCACGAAGCTCTTGTAGCTTGGTGGCAGTGACTGGAGAATTCTGTCAATGACGCAATCATCTGGAAGATTAACTCCCAATTGAATCAAGTGCTTATTATACCCAGACATTTTGAGTATATGCTCACTGACAGAACTGTTCTCCTCCATCTTGCAGCTATAGAACTTATTGGAGACTTCATATCTCTCAATCCGGGAATTTTCTTGAAATATTAACTTCAACTCCTGGAACATCTCATATGCTCCATGACGTTCAGAACGTCGTTGAAGTCTCGATTCTAAGCCGTAAAGCATGGCACACTGAACTATTGAGTAGTCATCAGCTTTGCTCTGCCAGACGTTCATAACATCTGGTGTTGCTCCAGCAGCAGGCCTGGCACCCAGCGGTTCTTCCAGGACGTAATTCTTCTGTGCAGCAATGAGGATAATCCTCAAGTTACGGACCCAGTCCGTGTAATTTCTACCATCATCTTTCAACTTTGCTTTCTCAAGGAATGTATTAAAATTCAATGGAACAACAACACAGGCCATCTATCTACAATCAAACACAAATAAGCAAGATACTATCAGGTACTAAGTTCATGATAAATTTAGGTTCAATTAATCATATTACTTAAAGAACTCCCACTTAGATAGACATCCCTCTAATCCTCTAAGTGATTACGTGATCCAAATCAACTAAACCATGTCCGATCATCACGTGAGATGGAGTAGTTTCATTGGTGAACATCACTATGTTGATCATATCTACTATATGATTCACGCTCAACCTTTCGGTCTCCGTGTTCCGAGGCCATATCTGTATATGCTTGGCTCGTCAAGTATAACCTGAGTATTCCGCGTGTGCAACTGTTTTGCACCCGTTGTATTTGAACGTAGAGCCTATCACACCTGATCATCACATGGTGTCTCAGCATGAAGAACTTTCGCAACGGTGCATACTCAGGGAGAACACTTCTTGATAATTAGTGAGAGATCATCTTATAATGCTACCGTCAATCAAAGCAAGATAAGATGCATAAAAGATAAACATCACATGCAATCAATATAAGTGATATGATATGGCCATCATCATCTTGTGCTTGTGATCTCCATCTTCGAAGCACCGTCGTGATCACCATCGTCACCGGCGCGACACCTTGATCTCCATCGTAGTATCGTTGTCGTCTCGCCAATCTTATGCTTCCACGACTATCGCTACCGTTTAGTGATAAAGTAAAGCATTACAGCGCGATTGCATTGCATACAATAAAGCGACAACCATATGGCTCCTGCCAGTTGCCGATGACTCGGTTACAAAACATGATCATCTCATACAATAAAATTTAGCATCATGCCTTGACCATATCACATCACAACATGCCCTGCAAAAACAAGTTAGATGTCCTCTACTTTGTTGTTGTAAGTTTTACGTGGCTGCTACGGGCTCAAGCAAGAACCAATCTTACCTATGCATCAAAACCACAACGATAGTTTGTCAAGTTGGTGTTGTTTTAACCTTCGCAAGGACCGGGCGTAGCCACACTCGGTTCAACTAAAGTTGGAGAAACTGTCACCCGCTAGCCACCTTTGTGCAAAGCACGTCGGGAGAACCGGTCCCGCGTAAGCGTACGCGTAATGTCGGTCTGGGCCGCTTCATCCAACAATACCGCCAAACAAAAGTATGACATGCTGGTAAGCAGTATGACTTATATCGCCCACAACTCACTTGTGTTCTACTCGTGCATATAACATCAACACATAAAACCTAGGCTCGGATGCCACTGTTGGGGACCGTAGTAATTTCAAAAAAAATTCTACGCACACGCAAGATCATGGTGATGCATAGCAACGAGAGGGGAGAGTGTGATCTACGTACCCTTGTAGACCGCAGCGGAAGCATTAGCACAACGCTGTTGATGTAGTCGTACGTCTTCACGGCCCGACCGATCAAGCACCGAAACTACGGCACCTCCGAGTTCTAGCAGACGTTCAGCTCGATGACGATCCCCGGACTCCGATCCAGCAAAGTGTCGGGGAAGAGTTCCGTCAGCACGACGGCGTGGTGACGATCTTGATGTACTACCGTCGCAGGGCTTCGCCTAAGCACCGCTACAATATTATCGAGGACTATGGTGGAAGGGGGCACCGCACACGGTTAAGAATATGATCACGTGGATCAACTTGTGTGTCTAGGGGTGCCCCCTGCACCCGTATATAAAGGATCAAAGGGGGGTGCGGCCGGCCAGGAGGAGGGCGCGCCAGGAGGAGTCCTACTCCCACCGGGAGTAGGATTCCCCCCCTTTCCTAGTTGGAATAGGATTCGGGAGGGGGAAAGAGGAGAGAGAGAAGGAAAGGGGGGGCGCCGCCCCCCTCTCCTTATCCTATTCGGACTAGGGGGGAGGGGCGCGCGGCCCAGCCCTGGCCACCTCTCCTCTCTTCCACTAAAGCCCACTAAGGCCCATATACCTCCCGGGGGGTTCCGGTAACCTCCCGGTACTCCAGTAAAATCCCGATTTCACCCGGAACACTTCCGATATCCAAATGTAGGCTTCCAATATATGAATCTTTATGTCTCTACCATTTCGAGACTCCTCGTCATCTCCGTGATCACATCTGGGACTCCGAACAAACTTCGGTACATCAAAATGCATAAACTCATAATATAACTGTCATCGAAACCTTAAGCGTGCGGACCCTACGGGTTCGAGAACAATGTAGACATGACCGAGACACGTCTCCGGTCAATAACCAATAGCGGAACCTGGATGCTCATATTGGCTCCTACATATTCTACGAAGATCTTTTATCGGTCAGACCGCATAACAACATACGTTGTTCCCTTTGTCATCGGTATGTTACTTGCCCGAGATTCGATCGTCGGTATCTCAATACCTAGTTCAATCTCGTTACCGGCAAGTCTCTTTACTCGTTCCGTATTACATCATCTCACAACTAACTCATTAGTTGCAATGCTTGCAAGGCTTATGTGATCTGCATTACCGAGAGGGCCCAGAGATACCTCTCCGACAATCGGAGCGACAAATCCTAATCTCGAAATACGCCAACCCAACATGTACCTTTGGAGACACCTGTAGAGCACCTTCATAATCACCCAGTTACGTTGTGACGTTTGGTAGCACACAAAGTGTTCCTCCGGCAAATGGGAGTTGCATAATCTCATAGTCATAGGAACATGTATAAGTCATGAAGAAAGCAATAGCAACATACTAAACGATCGGGTGCTAAGCTAATGGAATGGGTCATGTCAATCAGATCATTCACCTAATGATGTGATCCCGTTAATCAAATAACAACTCTTTGTCCATGGTTAGGAAACATAACCATCTTTGATTAACGAGCTAGTCAAGTAGAGGCATACTAGTGACACTCTGTTTGTCTATGTATTCACACATGTATTATGTTTCCGGTTAATACAATTCTAGCATGAATAATAAACATTTATCATGATATAAGGAAATAAATAATAACTTTATTATTGCCTCTAGGGCATATTTCCTTCAATGCCTCCGATTGAAGCATTTGTTGGCATAGTGACCCTTCTGTTGGCACTTGTTGCACGTGTCCTCCGAGAGCGGACGTTGATACGGAGCACTCGATCTTGGAGCTTGAGACGAAGTCTTGTTCTGAAAGCCAGGGTTGGGTGGGTGGGAAGATCCACTGCCACCTTTGCTCTTCTGCTGATAAGGCTGGCGGAACGGAGGAGGAGGAAGCCAATACTTCTGCTGTTTAGCCACTTGAGTTGAGGAAGAAGGAGTAGCATCTCTGGCTCGCTTCTTGGAAGCATCGCACTTCAGTTGAGCAGTCTCTTGCTTCATTGCCATGTTGTAAAACTCATTGTACCTCTTGGGCTCAAAGAGAACGAGAGCTAGCTGGATTTCTTCTCTGAGACCACCCCTGAACTGGTATATCATGCTCTTCTCATCAGGGATGTCCTGCTTAGCAAAACGGGCGAGCTTCTGAAACATCTTGTTGTACTCGTAGACAGACATAGAGCCTTGCTTCAGGTTGTGGAATTCCTCACGCTTGCTTTCAACCACGCTCTGAGGAATATGATGAGCTTTGAAGTCTTGACAGAATTCATCCCAGGTAATCACACGGCCTCCTCTGGAATCTTTGTACTGCTGAAACCATTCTGCAGCTTGGTCTTTGAGTTGGAAGGAAGCGAACTTGACAAAGTCCTCAGGCCTGACGTTACTGCACTCGAAATGCTTGCATATGTCCACGAGCCAATCAACGGCGTCTGTTGCCTCAACACAATTGCTGAAGGTCTTTGGCTGGTTAGCAAGGAACTGGTTGAGTGTAGCAAAGTGATTCTGATTGTTGCCTTGGCCCTGGTTCCCTTGGTTGCGCTCTTGAAGAAGTTGCATGATCAGCTGCGTGTTTGCATTGGTAGCGGCCATCACAGCTTGCCATGCCTCCGGAGGTGGAGGTGGTGGTGGCGGATCAGGATTCGGAGTCGTGCGCATTGGAGGAGCCATCTTGAACAGGTTGACAACCATTAGCACATTGATAGACAAATATTGAAGCTGAAACAAACGGGTTGAAATTGCAACATATAGTCTTCACATCTGAACAAAATGAACGAATGCATTCCAATTGAAATGGTCACATATCCATAAATTGAGAAGCCACTTAGAATTTAGGTAGAAGAAAAACAACAAGGTACGGAACAAGAACGAATAATTGGTAAGGATCACCCAATCTCAAACCAAATATCCGTGGAAGAAGAACTAGAGCTACAAGAATTCCCACCTATGAAACTCTCGAACCTTTCCGGTTATGCAATCAGGTGTTGGGGATACAGGGGAAGCATAATATCTCACCCAAATCTAGCAAATCCTACATCCAGTTGTATCCATCCTTCAACAAACCGAGAAAAACTTCGTAAATCGTCTACCTCAACCTTTGAAAAGCATCCATTATACAAGTTATGGCAATACTACCGAACTCCCGCCCCAGTACTGGGTGGCGTCAAGGATATCTCACCAACAACTGCATAACAGAGATTTTTTATGTCGGCGAAACTAAACTCAGGTATTCCAGAACTGCAATGATAAAATTGTGACTACAACACCTCAGAGCTCAACTCCCCGGGACACTGCCACAACCCCTAAATGACAGGAGGCACCAAGAACAACGTTCTCATCACAAATCGATCGGAACGATTCCAAGATACCCGCGTGATCCTAAAATTTTTTTTAGTGAAATTTGAGAAGAGAAGAGTCAAAACTCTACGTCGGGATGCCTCACCAGAGCGATGAAGGGACTGGGGAGTAAAAAGAAGTCCTAACTCTCCGATATATATAATCCTAAATGACTCAAAACATTTTTCTAGACTCAACAATGCCAGCTATTCGATCAAGCAGGGGGGGCTCCTAAGGTCGGGGAAGGCTCTGATTACCAACTTGTAATGCCCTCGATGCAGCTATATCTCCTACGTGTCGAAGCATGACTTAGAGGCATAACCGCATTGAAAGCAATGTCGCAAGTAAGGAAATCTTCACAACAACCATGTAAATAGATAATAGGGGAAAAAGGTACATAGTTGGCTTACACTCGCCACGTCACGCAAATACATGAATAACATTACAATCATCCAATACCCTCAAGGTCCGACTACGGTACCAAAATAAAAGATCAACCCCAACATGCGACACGGTCCCCGATCGCCCCAACTGGGCACCACTACTGATCATCTGGGAAAGACACATAGTAACGACGAGAGGCTTCATCGAACTCCCACTTGAGCTCAAGCGCATCATCTGGAACGGTATCATTGGTCCCTGCATCTGGTTTGGAAGTAATCTGTGAGTCATGGGGACTCAGCAATCTCGCAGCCTCGCGATCAAGACTATTTAAGCTTATAGGTAAGGCAAGGTAATATGTGGAGCTGCAGCAAGCGACTAGCGTATATGGTGGCTAACCTATTCACAAAAGAGAGCGAAAAGAGAAGGCAAAGCACGAACGAAGAACTATGATCAAGAAGTGATCCTATAACAGCCTACCTCAAGCATTACTCCAACACCGTGTTCACTTCCCGGACTCCGCCGAGAAGAGACCATCACGGTTACACACGCGGTTGATTCATTTTAATTAAGTTAAGTTTCAAGTTATCTACAACCGGACATTAACAAATTCCCATCTGCCCATAACCGCGGGCATGGCTTTCGAAAGTTCAAATCCCTGCAGGGGAGTCCCAACTTAGCCCATCACAAGCTCTCACGGTCAACGAAGGATATTCCTTCTAGCGGGAAGACCTGATCAGTCTCGGAATCCCGGTTACAAGACATCCTCGACAATGGTAAAACTAAACCAGCAACACCACCCAGATGTGCCGACAAATCCCGATAGGAGCTGCACATATCTCGTTCTCGGGGCACACCGGATGAGCAAGACGTCGGGTAGGCCAGCCCAGAGTTGCCCCTGGTAGCCCCGGACATCGCTCAGTTGGACCAACACTTAGAGAAGCACTGGCCCGGGGGGGTGTTAAAATCAAGATGACCCTTGAGTCCGTGAAATCCAAGGGAAAAAGGCTAGGTGGCAAATGGTAAAACCAATGTTGGGCATTGCTAGAAGAGTTTCATTCAAGGAGAACTGTCAAGGGGTTCCCATTATAACCCAACCGCGTAAGGAACGCATAATCCGAGAACATAACACCGATATGACGGAAACTAGGGCGGCAAGAGTGGAACAAAACACTAGGCAAAAGGCCGAGCCTTCCACCCTTTACCAAGGATATAGGTGCATTAAGATAACAAGATAATATAGTGATATCTCAACAATAAACAATGTTCCAACAAGGAACGATCTCCAATCTTCACCTGCAACTAGCAACGCTATAAGAAGGGCTGAGCAAAGCGGTAACATAGCCAATCAACGGTTTGCTAGGACATGGTTGGTTAGAGGTTTGACATGGCAATTCGGGAGGCATGATAAGCAAGTGGTAGGCATCGTAGCATAGGCATAGCAAAAGAGCGAGCATCTAGCAAGCAAAGATAGAAGTGATTTCGAGGGTATGATCATCTTGCCTGCAAAGTTGTTAGAGTTGACTTGATCCTCGTAAGCAAACTCAACGGGCTCCTCGTTAGCGAACTCGTCTCCCAGCTCTACCAAGTGAAACATGAAAGATGAGTACATCAGGAGCATATCAAGCACACATTAACCATGGCAAAAATGACAAATATCTATTTGAAGAAACAGATCTGACAATTATATCACATAGCCCTCTTCCAACAGCATTTCGGGCATCAAGATGAGCTCAAATAAAAATGATGCAATGAGATGAAATGATTTACTCTCTGAGACGAACATTTTTATATGCTACACACACAAATCGGATCTATGACGAGAGAGTTACGACACACGGAAAAATGCTGAAAATACTAAAGCGGAGGCAAAAGTCAACCGAGGTTAGGGTTCTAGATCTGGATCCGGATCAGACACTGTAGCTGGCGCGGCGCCCGAGGATGGCCGGCCGGATTCGAGGTCGACGGACTTAGCGCTCACCGGAGAAGAGGTTCGCGGGGCCGGCGCGGCGCTTGGCGGCGGCGGACGAGGGCGGCGGTGAGGCGGCGGGCTCCGGGCGACGCGGGGCTTGGCGCTGGCGGCAGCCGGAGTTGCGGAGCTCGCCGGCGTCCAAGGTCGGTGGCAGGACGGCGAAGGGCGGCGCTAGGCGGAGCGCGGGCGGCGCGGGGCGCGGCCCAGGAGGCGGCGTGGGAAGGCCCGCTTCGGGCTTCGGCGGGCCGGCGGCGGGAGGAGACCGGCCGGGACACGTGGCACGTCCCGGTTGGCTGCGGGCGGCGGCGGGTGTTGTCCGGCACGGACCGGACACGTCCGGCGCGCGGACGAGCCGATTTTTTAGGGTTAGGGGTGGAGAGATCTGAAAATTTCGGGAGGAGGCCTATTTATAGAGGTGGGAGGAGCTAGGATGCTCCAAATGAGGTGCGGTTTTCGGCCACGCGATCATGATCGAACACTCTAGATGATGGAAGGGTCTTAGGTGGGTTTGGGCCAGTTTGGAGAGGTGTTGGGCTGCAACACACACGAGGCCTTCCCGGTCCCTCGGTTAACCGTTGGAGTATCAAACGAAGTCCAAATGGCACAAAACTTGACAGGCAGTCTACCGGTAGTAAACCAAGGCTGCATGACAAGTCTCGGTCCAATCCGGAAATGTTTAACCCCCACACATGAAAAGAGGTAGAGAGGGGCACCGGAGGAGATAGGAGCACCCGAATGCAAAACTGGCAACGGGGAAAATGCTCGGATGCATGAGACGAACACGTATGCAAATGCAATGCACATGATGACATGATATGAGATGCATGACAAAGGTAACAACACACGGAGGCAAAAACCTGAACCCGAGGAAATAAAATAACTTAGTGCCAGAAACAGCAAGAGTTGGGATACATATAAGGTAAATTACATCCGGGGTGTTACAGGTAATGAGGTGGAATTGGAGCAAGCACTAAGCAAATATGGTGGCTAACATCGCATACAAGAGTAAGATGATAAGATATGCAACAGTCGTGAAGCTAGAAGTGATCAAGAAGTGATCCTGAAACTACTTACATTCAAACATAACCCAAACTGTGTTCACTTCCCGGACTCCACTGAAAAGAGACCATCACGGCTACACACGCGGTTGATCCATTTTAATTAACTTAAGTGTCAAGTTCTCTACAACCAGATATTAACAAACTCCCATCTGCCACATAACCGCGGGCACGGCTCTCGAAAGTTTATACCCTGCAGGGGTGTCCCAACTTAGCCCATCACAAGCTCTCATGGTCAACGAAGGATATTCCTTCTCCCGGAACAACCCTATCAGACTCGGAATCCCGGTTACTAGACATTTTAACAATGGTAAAACAAGACCAGCAAGACCGCCCGAATGTGCCGACAAATCCCGATAGGAGTTGCACATATCTCGTTCTCAGGGCACACTGGATGAGACATCCTACGAGTAAAACCAGCCCTCAAGTTTCCCCGAGGTGGCCCCGTAGTCTACTCAGTTCAGACCAACACTTAGAGAAGCACTGGCCGGGGGGCGTTAAATAAAGATGACCCTCGGGAGCACGACTCCCAAGGGAAAATTAATAGGTGGTGGTGGGAAATGTTAAAACCAAGGTTGGGCCTTGCTGGAGGAGTCTTATTCAAAGTAAACTGTCAAGGGGGTCCCATAACCCCAACCGCGTTAGGAACGCAAAATCAAGGTACATAACACCAGTATGACGGAAACTAGGGCGACAGGACTGGAACAAAACACCAAGCAAAAGGCCAAGACTTCAACCCTTTACCAAGTATATAGATGCATTAAATTAAACAATAGATAATATGATATCCCAAACATATCCATGTTCCAACATGGAACGACCTGCAAGGCACCTGCAACTAGCAATGCTATAAGAGGGGCTGAGCAAAAGCAGTAACATAGCCACACAACGGTTTGCTAGGAAGGTGGGTTAGAGGCTTGACATGGCACTTTGGGAGGCATGTTAAACAAGTGGTAGGTAGCACGACATAACGATAGAGAGAACAACTAGCAAGAAAAGATAGAAGTGATATCGAGGGTAATGGTCATCTTGCCTGAAATCTCGCTAGGAAGAAGACTGAAACCAAGAAGTAGACGAACCAACATAGTCGACCGGATCCTCACAAACGCAACGTAATCGGAACTATCAAGGAGAAGCGCAACCGGAAAGAAGAAGACAACATGGTAAACAACCATCACATAAACATGGCATGATGCACAATGAAGTATGATGCATGTCCAGTTTAATCAGGCATGGCATGGCATAATGCACAAACAAAACTACAAGTTAAGTGGAGCTCAATATGCAACGAGTTGCATATTGACGAAACACCACATTCGAATATTTAGTTCTCTCTCGGTTATGTACTCATAAATATTAAATGTTGTTAAACAGGTCAAGAGGTGAACATATATAAACTAACTATCTAGGCAAGTTTAAATGAGGCTGGAAATAACAAACAACAATTCTGAAAAATCCCCATATGCATATTATGAATTTGGTATTGTTCTACCCTAAACTATATTTTAGAGTTTTTAAACATGTAAAGTAATGCCACCATGTTAAACTATGCAATTTTCTACCCTATTTACATTTAAAGTTTATTTAAAACCGAGCTACGTTTTATTAGTTATGAATTAAAACATTTTAACATGTCATTTAAGAAAAATTAAACAAACAACATTTTAAACATTTCAAACATGGTTGAAAGTTGCATATCATGAGAGTACATGAAAAGCTAAGCATTTTGCATGTTTACATCATTTTAAGTCGATGCACGGTTAGTGAGATATTAAATGCATGAACTAGAAGGGTTTTTCTGCAAAACTATTTTACTGGAAAAAAGGTTAAATTCGCAACAGAGGGGAAAAACATATATGCGCCAAATCTGCAATCGGGCCAACATGCGCAGGGGGTATCTGGGTGGCTGCTCACATTGGGCCATGGCCTAGGTCGGTGGAGGTGGGCTTGCGAGGAGGCAGCAGCGGCTGGGCCTTGGCACTCCTGGAGGCTGGTCCACGAGTGAGGCAGGGAGGTGCTGACAAGGCTCGCGGTCAACAGGAGCGGGCGGCACTGCGAGTGACTCCTCCTGCTCGAGGCAGAAGCAGGGGAGGTCGGCGACGGTGCAAAACTGGTGAGGGAAGCGGATCCAGGAGCTGGGAGCCCCTTCCCGGCCAGATCTGGCGGCACCGGCAATGACATGCGCAAGCGGCGGTGGTGGTTCCTGTAGAGCCACGGGCAAGAGAGTGAGAGAGAGATCATGAGAGCAGGGAGGAAGAAGAAGAACGACGGGAGGAAGGGAGCGAACGGAGGGGCTCATCTGCAGCGGCGGGGCTCTCCTGGTGGGTGTTCCGGCGGCGGATCATGCCAGCGGAGGCGGAGCGACGGTATTGGCGAGCACGCGGTATGATGGCTTGGGATTGAGGTGCTCCTCCCCTCGATCTAGATCGGGTGCAAGGAGGACGGCACGACGGGTGGCATCGCGACGCTTCGGCCCCGAGGAGGGCCTCGGGGAGGTGGGAGGATGGTTGGGCGACGTGGCGCGGAGGGATTGGCTAGTAGCGCCTGGCGGGGTGAGCTGGCGCGCTGATATTGGCCGAATGGCATGGCGGCGGCGGCGACAAGTGGTGGGGAGGGATTGGTCGGCGGCGGATTTCGAGGTGGTGGGGGTTGGCTGCAGCTGGTGGCGGAGGATCCGAGGAGAAGGGGTCTAGGGGTAGGGCAAGGGCTACGTTTGTCCAAAAATGGACTAGGGGTTGCTTATATAGCAAATTTGCTAGGGTTGGGAGGGTTAGGAGGGGTTTTTGGACCGTGCGATCGCCATCGGACGGCTCCGGACGCGAGTAGGGGTAGGTTGGGCCTAGTGGGTGGTAGAGAGT
Organism: Triticum urartu; assembly: GCF_056163025.1. Taxonomy (NCBI): domain Eukaryota; kingdom Viridiplantae; phylum Streptophyta; class Magnoliopsida; order Poales; family Poaceae; genus Triticum; species Triticum urartu. The sequence goes on along the minus strand of NC_141879.1, from coordinate 408,663,972 downwards.
GGGTTGGGCTGAGAAGAGAGAGGAGGAATGCAACCCGGCAACAGTTTCCCGAGACCGAAAATGTCTGATGATAGACCGGCTATAAAGCTGCTATATGTTTAACGGTTGGGCTATCAAACGAGCTCCGAATGCGGCGAAAGTTGACAGACGGTCTATCTATACTATGCTAAGACCTCATGCAAACTTTCATACCATTCCGAGAACATTTTCCAGACACTTATAAAATAATATTTCGGAGGTGTCGTTGGAGCGTGCAAGTGTGTCTAGGCTCAGAACGGACAACAGAGAGAACTGGGGGAACCCGGACGGATGCAAGTTTTGAAAAGATGATGATGCAATGCACATGATGACATGGCAAGATGCAACACACAAGCAAATGACATGGCAATGACGGCGAATAACTGGAAGACACCTTGCGCAACGGTCTCAGGGCGTTACATGTTCATTGCGTGGTTGAAGCACCTCGATAAGGATTATACCAAAGCGGCTTTCAACATTCGAACTAAAGAGCAAGCCAAGATTCTCATCGCAAGTTAGTGGGAGAAATTTTTGCTCGGTAGTGTTGAAAAATTTCAGTTCAACAACATCGGCAGGGCTCCATCCATATGAAGAATTTCATAGTGCCGCGAGCAAATCTTTGAATGACATACTTGTTTCTACTACCTTTGGATAGAAAAATCCAGTAATCATACGCAGTTTTCTACCATGTAGCACACTAACTTCCATCCTGGCCGCCAGCCGAAAAGCAACCACATGATCAATCCTATTCGATTCATAAAAGGAAAAGTTACAGTTAGGCCGGGAACAATTCAGCATAATTTGATCGATTCACGTGACTAGTTGTTAGATAGGGCCTAATTTATGAATCAGCAAATCAGTTAGAGGGGAAACAATGCTTACCCAGGTGTAATCCATGAATTATCCACCATCGATTCGACCCAATCCTCTCCATGGTCGATGGGCTTGATAACCTGCTCCCCCGACATCGCTGCTTAATCCCGAGGAGGATGTGGGGGCAGATCTGGCGGAGGGCACGATGGTGGTGGAGGAAAAATGGGTTTAGTGGTTGGAGGGCATGTAGCGACCCGACCTCAAACGGTCAAGCCTCTATGTATCCATGACATCCCTGGATCAGTATGCTGGCACACACAATACATCAATGTATGTATCAAAGTGCAATCACATGTATAAATAACATAAAACGGATATATACCTCATAAGTCTCAGCGAAAACAAAAAATCGGATGTGGAGTCCCATCAACGCCATCGGCAAGTTGAGTGTAGATCGTAACACTGTACCGTACTCTAACTCGTTGGAAGAAAAAATATCTGCAATATGAGACATTGCAGTCGTCTAGGTCAGTACATTAAATGTACCGGCAAGATCACCAATAAGAGAAACATATGATAAAAACTATACTACATGCAATATGGCTGTATGGCTCTGTGTCTAAGTTGTTTTTGCATAAAAGCTGATTTTATTTTCCCTACAACAAAGGAATATCATAAGTCTGTACTACGGAGTTTTCTATCATGACATGGTTCCGCCAACCGTTGTCTCATGGCCCAAATCGTCATAAGTTTCCCACAATTAATTCATCAGTCCGGCATTGAGAGTTTCGAGATAGATCCAAGTCTAGATGCTCAAACTGTCCGAACAGGGGACACGGCTAATCGATTAGGTTTTAACACTCTGCAGAGGTTTGTACACTTTACCTGCAAGATTTGATCCCTCTTTTTATGTTCTCACACTCCATGATGTTCGAGAACAAGATGAGCGAAACATGGTCTCTCGAACAGTTCCTCTGACCACTGTCTAGTGTTGATCCAATCCTACCATAGTTCTACATCTGCTAGCACCGTCCCAGCCAGATTCACAACTAGGTCAACAAAGCCAGAGCCCCTAGTCAGCTGCAGTTGCACAGGTAAGATTCTGGGCATGAAGTATTCTTCCGTCTCTTTGAGTCTGGGTGAAGCTTTCCGCAAGATGTCATGGCGCTTCTCCATGCATCCTGGCCATCCACTAGTTACTCCAGGGTGCCCATCAAATTCGTCCTTCACCTAGTAGTGTGTATATTGAATTCTTGTCTTGAGTCTCGAAATCTTGAGGTCTTGAAGTCTTGAGGTCCTAAAGATGCAGTCCTTGCAGATGCCATCATGAAGGTGTCGCCCTTGACGTAGAGTCCTCCATTCTCACACGACTCCCGAGCACTCATACCGACCCCATCTACTATAGCATAGCATTAAAATAAATAACATCCCAGGCTCGGTAACAGGGTGATGGGTTCCTACCTCATGCATACTACTCAACTACAAGGATTCAATATCACTACTGGATGGATTTTGAATGGTTATACTAAATGCAATGAAACATAGGCATGAATAACCTGGTCAAAGTGAACTTGCCTTGTAATTTGATGAAGATATTAACGCTCTCGGAAACTTTGATAAACTATTCGTCACTTCGAGAAAATCTATATAGTCAAACATTGTATTCACATAAGCAACAATTCTAGCAATCAATTCTATCAATCAAGATAACAACAAATAAACAATAAATAAATCCATAACGAAATCAAAGAAAACCAAATAGAATTCCAAAGAAAACTTCAAGAAAACAAGGGGGGAAACAACTCACACAGTAACAGCCAATACTTTCATAATAAAACTAAATTACTCTAATAATTTTTCTACACCAAATAAAATATAATTCTAATAAAACTACAGAAAATAATTTACCAAAGCATTGACTAGCAAAAAGAACAATTATGAAAACTATTATAACTAACTAGTTAACACCAGAACAACTAGCAAAACACTAAGACAATAGTGAACAATACTAAAATAATTATGAAACTAATTTACTCCTAAATAACAGAATCAATAACAACATAACTTGAAGTGGCAAAAATAATTACTTTTAAAACTAATAAAACTATTTTTATCAACTACCATTCGGAACTAAACAAGCAAATACAAAAGCAGTAGATAAACACTAATGAATAACCCAAAAATTTAGCTATGGTAGTCCAACAGAAACAAATAACAACATGTGAAAATCTACAAAAGGAATTAACTAAAAATAATTAAAAACACTAACTGGATGACTAAAACGACTAATTAAGCAAAATAGTATTGTTTAAGCTAAAAGTATAATTTAAACTAAACTAAAAACAAATAACTAAATACTTCTAGATTTGCAAAACAATAAAAAAGCAGTAGCAAAAAGAATCGATCAAAAATCTATTCTAGAATTCAAACTATAGCCAAAATAGTGTTTGAAACATATTTGAAATAATTCAAAATTAAGTTACTCAAATTTGGAAACTAAGTATGCAAACAGAATCTTCAACAAATTTGTGACACAGTGCAAAAAAGAATCACTCAATTTGGATCTAAAACATTAAATTTATAAGCAATCTAAATACAGAACTATTTTTGTAAAAGAAATAAATAAAACATAAAAGAAAAAGTAACTAGGCGTCAGACATCACTGGTGCGCGTCGGTCCTAAACAAACAGTTTTTAGCCCCTTTCCGCGGCGACATTTGGAACCATCGTCGAGTGTGGGAGATAGGGGGTCCTTCCCACACAACCCAGAAACTGTCGAGGATAGGGATTCTTGATGCATACAGTTGTCCCTATATAACCATTTCCAATATCTCGAATATCCCAATCGCTTCATCCTTGCTACTCATTTGTGCTCGCATTGCCATCACAGTCAGAGTTTTGTGGTTCTGCCTAAAACCAGGAAGATTCCAGGCACGGGAGTTTTCCAGGCAGATTCTAGGCACGGGAGTCTTACATGCCTGGCACATCACAAATAGTTCATGATTATAAACCGTGTATGATAGGTAGACAATCACACACATTTAGTTTTCCTGCACCGTATGTGATAGTGTCTGACATCACACACGCTTTGCAAATGGCAACTGTGTGCATTCTTGCACACATTTCCTCTCTATAAACCATCTCAGATTATGGTGTATAGCGCAAACGTTTGTGTTTTACCAACCGTGTGTGCCGTAATGACCTGCACAACGTAATTTCACCCTAATTTAATTGCTGCTATTTAAAATTTTACCTAATTTAAACTTCAAAGTAGGCTATAGCTTTATTCATGTCCATTAGGTTTAAACAACCAATGCATTATTCGATTCATAGGTACATATTTTTAAGAATTACATAAGCACCAAATAAAGAATGATGTACCAGGGTTCTACACTTGTACTATTAAAGATGGTAAAGAAAGAGGCGACAGACATTCCAGTTGCTGAACAAGGTGAAGCGGAATGGCCCTATTGTGCTCTCCTGGATGCAGAAGGCATGCACGACTCCAGTCCAAGCCCTTGTGATGGTCGGCCGCCAATCATGTAGTTTGAGAGGTAATCTTGAGTAAACTGCTTCAGGATCCACTACAAAAGAAAAAAGATTCAGATATTGTCATCTAACACAACTCATTACGGGCAGTAAAAAGAAGGCTATAGGGTTCTTACTTACCATCCTGCAGTTCACTATTGTCTTGCATAAAGTGTAAACAAATAGTTCGATTGACATATTTTGACCCATTTTAATAAAAATATTTATCAGTTTCCTCACTTGATGCTGGTTCATGAATATCTCATTGCCCCATATGCAGAAAGGGTCGAAGTGTGGATCTTTGGCAATGATATATGTACCTAAAAGCACCAAGTTAATATTAGAAGCTAAACAACAATTGAAAAATGATGTAGTACAACACTCCATCCATCCCATTATATAAGATTGTACTACATGTATATCTAGACATCATCAGAACATTAAGGTAACGGTCTTCCTTGTTGCTATGTAGCCTGGGATTGCATATTTAGTCATTCAGTACAATGCATGTTCCTAAAAAACAATTGAAAAACGAAAAGGCATGTTAACTGCAATATCCTTAACAGCAACCAAATATCGTAATTCATAGTGGTATTGTTGAAACTGCTATTGATGATATTGAGCTGCACGGCAAATAGTTGCACATATAGAGCATCACATTGTGAAGAAATCAAATAAACAAGTCATAAGGACATCTCTAGGCGATCCTTAAAAAGTTAAAGGACTAAAACCCTTAGTGGATATATATATATATACTCTAGCGATTTTTGGCCTTTTCTAGTTGATCCCCTAAACTTAAGGTTGTAAACTTTAATTTTATCAAGTTCAAAGTAGGTTCAATCAAAAGTTGCATGCATTCAAACATAAACATAGATAGTTTTGCATAACCAAACCTAAAACATAAATTTATACTAAGCTAAACTACTTTCGGTCGAAGTAAAGGTCGAGCCAATCCTTCCTCGTCATGTACGGTGTGCCGCGAGCCGGGTCCGGGCCAGTACCGTCGTCGGGGTCGTTGAGGAAGGCACACCTCCACTCATCAACGTCGATCTCCTCGTCCTCGGGGCCCACCTAAATGCCCTCCGTGCCGCCGTCGCCGCCGCCTTCGACCTTGTCATTAGAGGAGAGCATGATAACCTCGCCGCCCTCAGCGCCGCCGTCCTCGCCGCCTTCAACCTCGTCATCCAAGGAGAGCGCGATAACCTCGCCATCCTCCGCCCCGGCAAAGATCGCCCGCTCCGCCTCCACAAGCTCCAGGTTCTATTGGCGGAGCTCTTGCATGTAGGCCTCATCGGCGGCCTCGGCCTCGAGGCGCTCCCACTCCTCGCGGTCCTCCCGCGCCATAGCCTAGCTCACCACCCCTGGCTCCGGCGGAATGAGGTCGACCGGACGTGTCCTAAAGGGGCAATTGAGCCTAGCCGCCGCGCCGTGGTAGCGGACCTGCCAGCAGTCGTACTCCATGGGCGCGAGCTCGGCCGTGTGGAATCTACCGAGCCACCGGTGGGTGTGGGTCTCTTGATCTGTAATCTCGGCGACCCACATCCTCCACCGCCGCTACCGGACCACGAGGTAGGACTTCGTCGGCTGCCGGGTCCGTGGGGGGATGGGGAAGTCCTCGAACCGGTGTAGGGGCGCAGCAACGGGCAAATTGAGGGACCGGCGACGGTGGATCAGGCCCGCGGAGGACGACGGGGACACCTGGGCGGCCACCTCACGGCGTCGGGCGAAAAGGCCGCGATAAACCTCTTTTTGGCCATTGGCTCCTCGAGCTCCTCGGCACACAAGCAGAGGTTGAGGATGGAGGCGTCGGCGATGGCGGCGACCTACCAATGGTTTCGAGGGTTGTGTGTGTCTGTGTGAGCGGAGGTTTTGGGGTGTGTGTGTGGAGGGGGCGGGGGGCAAGGTTGTGTTTGAGGAAATACTACGGCAACTGAAAATTTTACTAGGTGGGAGTAATAAGGCGGGGCTACTGAAAATTTGGATCAAGAGCGAGCAGATATTTTTGAGATTGTGAGGGATGCAGAGGCGGGAGTAAAATGCCAGGGCTACTGAAATTTGAATCAAGGGCTGAAGCAGAGCGGGAGTAATAGACATCACACATGGTCCACACATACCAATCGTGTGCTATCAAACATTAAAACCTTCCAGGTGGTAGATATTTTTGACATTATGAGGCATTAATATTTTCGAGATTGCGAGGGATGCAGAGGCGGGAGTTTTTGGGGAGCGAGCTAGTGTGCTTGACACGCCGGCTGTGGACTGTAGTCGACGCACCTTCTCACGTAAGCCATAGGAGTACTATACACAGACAATGCTCCAAGATATTTCGTACTACATCTCACACGGTTGGTGATAATAAACTGTGTGGGATCTACTTGTTTTGAATTACAAAATGGGGTGACAGTGGCAATGGACGTTGTTTGAATTTCTAGACCTTTTATCTGCAATGAACATGCAACTATATGTGTGTCGTAAAAGATTTGGAATTATTCAGGGTTCGTTTGGACATTTTATACATTAAACTGGTTTTCTAGCCATTTCAGGTGCCCAATTCAAAATTAACTACATGCACATGCTCCGGTGCATACAAATTGGTTGAAAAATCAAATCTGTGTCCTTTAGTGCATGCTTAGGTCCCATGCAAGAAATGGGAATGAATTTTTTGGGGTTCGTTTGCCCTTTTTTATACATTAACTAGGTTTTCTAGGCATTTTATGTGCATAATTCAAATTTGAACTACAAGTACATGCTCCAATGCACCAAAGTTGGTTGAAAATCACATGTGTCCTTGGGTGAATTTCTAGGTCCCATGCAAGAGACGGGAATGAATTTCAAACACCATGGAACCTTTGATTGCGGGCAAAACATTGAGATACCTGGTTTTTAAATTTTAGTAAATCCAAAACACGTCTGAAATTCATGAAACTTGGCATGCTATCATGGAGCGGCATCAACATGCCGTGGTGAAAATTTTGTCCCATTTGGGGCAGGTTTGGGTATAAGCTTCTCACAAACCAGAGCTTCTCACAACAAGCATGATGGTTTCGATAGGGAACGTACCACCTTTGGGGACGGGACAACATATGTTGCCTCTTATTGCTTTCAAAAAAATTCTAGTGTCAACATAGAACAACAGGAATGTTGTGTTTAATCTTGGGATTTTCGGGGTGCATTTGGCCTTTTTTATACATTAACTGGGTTTTCTCGGAATTTTATGTGCATAATTTAAATGTGAACTACAAGCACATTCTCCAATGCACTAAAGTTGGTTAACAAATCACATGTGTGTCCTTGGGTGAATTACTAGGTCCCATGCAAGAGATGGGAATGAAATACAAACACCAGGGCACTATTGATTGCCGGCAAAACGTTGAGATGCATGGTTTTTAAATTCTAGTAAATCCAAAACTCGTCTGAAATTCGTAAAACTTGTCATGCTATCATGGAGCAGCATCAACATGTCGTGGTAAAAAATTTGTCCCATTTGGGGCAGGTTTGGGTATAAGCTTCTCAAAAACCAGAGCTTCTCATAACAAGCATGATGGTTTCGATAAGGAACGTCCCACCTTTGTGGATGAAACGATATCCATTGCCTCTTATTGCTTTAAAAAAATTTCTCGTGTCAACATAGAACAACAGGAGTGTTGTGTCAATTTTTGGGATTTTCAGGGTTCGTTTGGACATTTTTATGCATTAACTGAGTTCTTAATGCATTTATGTGCATAATTCAAATTTGAACTAGGTACATGCACATGATCGAGTGCATATAAATTGGTTGAAAAATCAAATATGTGTCCTTGGGTGCATGCTTAGGTCCGATGCAAGAAATGGGAATGAATTTTTCGCGGTTGTTTGGCCTTTTTTATACATTAACTGCGTTTTCTAGGCATTTTATGTGCATAATTCATATTTGAACTACGAGCACATGCTCCAATGCACCAAAGTTGGTTGAAAAATCACATGTGTGTCCTTGGGTGCATGCTTAGGTCCCATGCAAAGACGGGAATGAATTTCAAACACCATGGAACCTTTGATTGCGGGCAAAACATTGAGATACCTGGTTTTTAAATTTTAGTAAATCCAAAACTCGTCTGAAATTCATGAAACTTGGATGCTATCATGGAGTGGCATCAACATGCCGTGGTGAATTTTTTCCCATTTGGGGCAGGTTTGGGTATAAGCTTCTCACAAACAAGAGCTTATCACAACAAGCATGATGGTTTCGATAGGGAACGTACCACCTTTGGGGATGTGATGATATCTATTGCCTCTTATTGCTTTAAAAAAATTCTAGTGTCATTAGAGAACAACAGGAGTGTTGTGTTTAATCTTGGAATTTTTCGGGGTTCATTTGGCCTTTTGTATACATTAACTGGGTTTTCTAGGAATTTTATGTGCATCATTCAAATTTTAACTACAAGCACATGCTCCTATGCACTAATGTTGTTTGAAAAATCACATTTGTGTCCTTGGGGTGAATTTCTAGGTCCCATGCAAGAGATGGGTATGAAATTCAAACACCAGTGCACTGTAGATTGCCGGCAAAAGATTGAGATGCCTGGTTTTTAAATTCTAGTAAATCCAAAACTCGTCTCAAATTCATAAAAGTTGGCATGCTACCATGGAGCGGCATCAACGTGACGTGGTAAAAACTTTGTCCCAGTTGGGGCAGGGTCGGGTATAAGCTTCTCGCAAACTAGAGCTTCTCACAACAAGCATGATGGTTTCGATAGGGAACGTCCCACCTTTGGGGACAAAACGATATCCATTGCCTCTTATTGCTTTCAAAAAATTTCTACTTTCAACGTAGAACTATAGGAGTGTTGTGTCAATTTTTGTGATTTTTTGGGGTTCGTTTGGACATTTTTATGCATTAACTGGGTTTCCTAGGCATTTTGTGTGCATAATTCAAATTTGAACTACAAGCACATGCTCCAATGCACTAAAGTTGGTTGAAAAATCTAATATGTGTCTTGGGTGAATTTCCAGGTCCCATGCAAGAGATGGGAATGAAATTCAAAAACCAGGGCACCGTTAATTGCCGGCAAAACGTTGAGATGCCTGGTTTTTAAATTCTAGTAAATCCAAAAATCGTCTAAAATTCATGAAACTTGGCAGGCTATCATGGAGCGGCATCAACATGCCGTGGTAAACAAATTTGTCCCATTTGGGGCAGGTTCGGGTTCATGAAACTTGACTGAGTTTCAATGCATTTATGTGCATAATTCAAATTTGAACTACATGCACATGCTCCAATGCATATAAATTGGTTGAAAAATCAAATATGTGTCCTTGGGTTCATGCTTAGGTTCCATGCAAGAAATGGGAATGAATTTCAAACACTAGGGCACCGTTGATTGCCGGCAAAACATTGAGATGCCTGGTTTTTAAATTCTAGTCAATCCAAAACTCGTCTGAAACTCATGAAACTTGGCATGCTATCATAGAATGGCACCCAACATGCTGTGGCATTTTTTATGTCCATTTTGAGAGAAGGCGCACTCGAATAATGACAGCCAACAAAGGAATTTTGAAAAAATAGCTGCCACTTTAATATCTCCAACGTTTTGTATAATTCAAACCTTGTGTGTTCTGTTAACCATTCACGTGACGCCACATGTCTTGGTTTTAATGGCTGTAGGAGGTGCTGTGCAGATAGCTGCTTGACCTTGACTGAATGGGAGGCGTGCGAGCGCAGTCCGATGCGCAGGCTAACCGAGGGGCATGCAAGTTGTCCTCCAATGCGCACGCTCACCGGGAAGCATGCAAATGGTGCGTTGCGCAGGCTCACTGGGAAGCGAGCCTTTTGACTTCCATGGCCGCCCGCCTTCCTCTCCATTAATGGCGCCCGAGCCACTGTTTAATATGGGCGGCCTTACTGTTCGCCTCCCATTCCCCTCCCTCCCGCATACCTCCACCAACGCCATGGCGCAGAATGATCATCTGCCACTAGTCTTCAAGTTTGGTGCCCCCACTCCCGTCCCAGCTCCCATCCCCGCGCCCGCGCCAGTGACCATCCCCGTAGCATTGACGAGCTGGTCGTCGAGCACTATCGTAGAGATGGAAGCCGCGGGCATCAGCAAGGTCTCCGCAGACCCGCACGAGCTCGTGTACATGCCAGTGCCCGCGCCCGTGCCCGTGCGCGCCCCTCCACCCACCATAGCGTCGGCCCCCGTGTGTTTGGTTGTACCCACCGCGCCCATGCCCCTGCCCGTGCGCGCCCCTCCACCCATCGCGGCACCGGGCCCCGTGCGTTTGTCTGCACCCGCCGCGCCCGTGCCCGTGCGGCGCCCCCTCAGCGGCATCAGACGCTGCCGTCGACCGCTACCTCTCAGCGGCGCCAGTTACCATCCTCCCGCACCCCGCCCGTCGATCGTGCATCGACATGATGTGTGATTTACAAGTGAAGAACATTTTGTGCTGCCTTGAAGACTTCAACAATGGCGTCCCAGAGTACGACAACGACGACGACGGCGCGGCACACCGCCTCCGCCACCGCCAGAAATAGTTTTTGGGGTTTAATAATGTATCTCAAATTGTCGATCATATGAATATAAATTCGAGTGTGACTGAATGAAAGATATGGTTTGAATGAACTTGCGTTTTTCTCTCTTAATGTATAGACTTATCAAATGATTTTCTTTTGAAAAAAACATTAATGGTTTTAAATATAAAACACTCATCGCAAACATTTTAGTTAGAACACCCGTGTGCAAACCGACAGCTTCCCTAGGAAGCCAAGGGAAAATGTGCCGAGCAGGATTTCTGCATCCCTTCAACGCAAACGGTTGTTTTGCATGACCCGTGCGCAACCACGCACAATCAATTAGGTAACATTTGCATATTTGTCAATTTTGGTATGTTGCCATTCGTCAAACTGGAAAGATTAACATTTGTTTATCTAGTAACATTGCCATTTGTCAACCTTGTAACACTGTGATTTGTCAAAATATATGCACCTAAAAATCACTAGCACTATCTAGTTTTTGCAACTAAAATCACTAGCATTGTTCATATGGACACCACTAGTAGGCGTGAGTTGATGGACGCATATGCAAATGTACCATTGATTACATACAAAAAGTCATCAACCCACAACGACAACGAGGATACACGTTGGATTATAGATCATTTCCAACAAAATGTTCTAGTAAAGTAATGTTTTTCTCACACAACAAATAACAAAGCGATGAAATGAACTTCAACTCAACCACTCATTAGCGTTGGAAACACTTGCTTTGAACCAGAAGTGATTCTCTGGGAAGGGCCAGCTACTGTCAATCTCGAGACCAATGCAGAACTGATCATCCAGGCTGAAGCGGCCTATGTCAGGACCCATATTGGGACGATGGGGAAGCATAGCAATGTCCGAGGTATAGATACAGTTGCTTCTCATAAATGGTAGTAACATTGTGTCAACAGCAGCTGGATCGCCCTCCGCCATCATTGGATAGTTTTGTCCAAGGAAGAGCGAGTTTCCTCCAAGACTTTCAATACTGAACCAGGGAGAAGGTGTTGGTGCTAGTACACTAGTATCCATCCCGAATACCCTGCAACGAATGTTGGAATAGGTCCAGAGAGTGCGACTATGCAAGACAACACCTGCTTCCTTAGTAATATCAGCAGTGCCCTATATACAGACAAGAAGAGGTGATCCATCGAAATAAGTTGCTAGGCGCCACTGAGTATATGGGTCATGCTCGTCCTCATGCTCGTCATCATCAGCATCGTCATCTCCCCCTTGGTTATAAAAGTTTTCAAGTATAGGTAGTGGAATGTTCACAGGACCTTGGAAACACAAGAAGGTTAATTAGTAAAGGGAAACTAGCTAACCTGCATGCATGTGGATGAAACAATTATAATTATGGTGGAAGACAAACGTACCGAAAGCATCAGGATTCCATGCAAAAAGAGTGCCATGAGCGGTGACAGCAAACACAAGACCCTCGTATTGAATTGCATCATAGTACTCATCCGTGTGCAGAAATTGATTTTTGAGCAATATCCATTGAGGCGTGGAAGTAAGGACGGTAACAAGCTTGTCGAAGATAGCAACAACTTCATAGTTCGTGTAATCCCAAGAGCGGTTGGGAAGTCGACAAATTGCTATCTTCCGTAGACGATAGTCACCATGATCGTATTTGAAGTGACGTAGAATACCGGTGTACTCAACCTCTGGGAAGTCATCTAAGATTTTTGGAAGTGGAACCCGGTGGCGAGTGTACACATTCATAAGTTCCCACTCGCAGTTGTACCCAATATAAACAACTGATACGTCTCCAACGTATCTATAATTTTTGATTGTTCCATGCTATTATATTATCCGTTTTGGATGTTTAATGGGCTTTATTATGCACTTTTACATTATTTTGGGACTAACCTATTAACCGAAGGCCCAGTGCAAATTGCTGTTTTTTGCCTATTTCAGTGTTTTGCGGAAAAGGAATATCAAATGGAATCCAAACAGAATGAAACCTTTGCGAGGATCGTTTTTGGAACAAACGTAATCCAGGAGACTTGGAGTGGACGTCAAGAAAGAAGCAAGGAGGCCATGAGGCAGGAGGGCGCACCCCAGGGGGGTGGGCGCGCCCCCCACCCTCGTGCGCCCCTCGTAGCTCCACCGACCTACTTCTTCCTCCTATATATACCCATATGCCCTGAAGACATCCAGGAGCACGACGAAACCCTATTTCCACCGCCTCAACCTTCTCTACCCATGAGATCCCATCTTTGGGCCTTTTCCGGCGCTCCGTCGGAGGGGGAATCGATCACGGAGGAGTTCTACATCAACACCATAGCCTCTCCGATGATGTGTGAGTAGTTTACCACAAACCTTCGGGTCCATAGTTATTAGTTAGATGGCTTCTTCTCTCTCTTTGGATCTCAATACAAATTTCTCCTCGATTCTCTTGGAAATCTATTCGATGTAATTCTTTTTGCGGTGTGTTTGTCGAGATCCGATGAATTGTGGGTTTATGATCAAGTTTATCTATGAACAATATTTTTTGACTCTTCTCTGAATTATTATATGCATGATTTAAATATCTTTGCAAATCTCTTTGAAATATCAGTTTAGTTTGGGCTACTAGATTGATATTTCTTGGAATGGGAGAAGTGCTTAGCTTTGGGTTCAATCTTGCGGTGTCCTTTCCTAGTGACAGCAGGGGCAGCAAGGCACATATTGTATTGTTGCCATCAAGGATAAAAAGATGGGTTTTATATCATATTGTTTGAGTTTATCCATCTACATCATGTCATCTTGCCTAATGTGTTACTCTGTTCTTATGAACTTAATACTCTAGATGCATGCTGGAGAGCGGTCGATGTGTGGAGTAATAGTAGTAGATGCAGAATCGTTTCGGTCTACTTGTCACAAATGTGATGCCTATATACATCATCATGCCTAGATATTCTCATAATTATTCACTTTTCTATCAATTGCTCAACAGTAATTTGTTCACCCACCGTAGATTAGGCTATCTTCGAAGAAGTCACAAGTGAAACCTATGGCCCTCAGGTCTATTCTCCATTATATTATTCTCCCAACTACTGGATATTCCATTTATTTTGCAATCTTTACTTTCCAATCTACACAAAAATACCAAAAATAATTATCTTATTATCTTTATCAGATCTCACTTTCGTAAGTGACCGTGAAGGGATTGACAACCCCTTTATCGCGCTGGTTGCGAGGTTCCTGTTTGTTTGTGCAGGTACTAGACGACTTGCGTGTAGTCTCCTACTGGATTAATACCTTGGATCTCGAAAACTACGGGAAATACTTACGCTACTTGCTGGATCACCCTTTCCTCTTCAAGGGAAAACCAACGCATGCTCAAGAGGTAGCAACAACCCAATCTCCATTTGCGCCTGCCCAAGCCTTGCCCTCAAGCAATGGCATCTTAACATCATACGTATCATTATCAAGTGGCATCAACTTGCACAAGGTGAGGCTTCCCTCGTCCCCGCGCCAGTCAGTAGGGTCATGGCGAAGAAGATAGGGGAGATCAAACCGCTCTGGGACCCTTGGGTTCCTTGTAATGATGTTATTAGTTGAGTTGAGAATGGTCTTGAATGAACCTGCCATGCTAGCCGAGGTGATGACGTTGCATCGATCAATGAGTTCCTCCACCACGTCATCTTTCATATCGGGGCAAGAATAATGGGGTCGTTTCCGGCCTGTTCCCTCGATGGAGAAGATGATCGAACAATGGCAGAAGAAAGGATGAAGGCAAATGGAGGGAGAAAGAGCGTGTGATAGCAGTTCCAAATCGAGAGGGAAAGGCGAAGAGGCGGTGGACGGTTTCCATGGTACACGAAGAGTCACCTGGGGAGCGAATGGTTGCCACAGAGGTCACACACTGACGACAAGGTCTGAGTGAACCACATGCGTATATCGCACACACCTTGATCTGGCTGACCGTTTCTTTTGTGTTGCCTAATCACAAATAGTTCATCCGAGAGAATCGTATGATGTATATCACACACACCTTCATCTAGCTGCCCGTTTCTTTTTTGTTGCCTAATCACAAATAGTTCAGCCGAGTGAACCGTACGCTGTGTATCACACACGCCTTCATCTGACTGCCCGTTTCTTTTGTTCGTCCTCATCACAAAACAATTAATTGAACTGAACCGTATGTCCTTCATCGCACACGCAACTAAAATTTGAACCGTGTTTCATGCATCCATCATCACAAATGTTTTATACATTTTGGACGGTTTTCATACACCACTGTTTGCGATTATTGCATCACACAAAGTTTCTCGAAGGGTCTCCGATCGTACTGTCGCATTAGCAGCATCCTGTAGTAGTGCATGGTACACGTGGCAGCTAGCTACTGGCTACGGGTGGGGGTGCGCTAGGCAGCTGCAGGTGGGCGGCCTATATCTAGCGAAAATGGCGGCCGACAGCTATTAAAACAAAAACTGGTGGCCTGATCGAACTAAATTAGTAATAAACCGACTGAACCAATCTAATATAAAAAAACCAACCTGTTCGTTTGGATCTAATATCGAGCGTTAATAATACATTGGACGGAGGAGGTTGCTTACAGTGGTGGTGGAGACTCCAGCGAGGTCGTAGACGGTGGTGGCGGCTCGGACATCGATGGCGGAGGCGCTGCGGTTGTCGACAACAAAGTTGGATGGGTTAGGGTGATGTAGCGGGCGGCGACAAGTCCAACAGCGGTCGTGGAGTCGGCGAGGATGGTCGGAGGCGGTCGGTGACAAGCTCGAGGGGGCGGATGGCGTCGGTGATCAATGGCGATGGCAGTATGGTGGTTCTGAGGCTCAGGCAAGTAGTTGGGAAGGCGTAGTCGAGTGAGGGGAACACGATGGTGGTGTCGGCGGGTCCCGGGGAGGTTGGAGGCGGTTGGGCGTGGCAAGGGCGCCGGCGGAGGTCTCGGACTCCGGCGAGCTATTCCGGCGACGAGAGGGAGTCAGGGTTAGGGCTTTAGGGCGGAAACGGGTGAGGGGAAAGTATATATAGGGGGGTCGACTTGGAGGAGGGGGCAAAACGGGGAAGAGGGTCCAGTGAGGATCGTGATTCCGGCGGCGGCAGTGCTCTCCGTGGTTTGCGGGAGGAGGAAGAAGGCGGTGGGGCCTGGCATTAGTGGGCAAGGGGAGGGAGCGAGGGGATCGGGCGGCCGATCGGTTGGGGTTTGGGTGCGGGCACGTTTGGGGCAGGCCGGCTCGGGTGAGGTGGCTGGCTGGGTGACGGCTGGCTGTTGGGCCGGCCAGCCTAGCATTTCGATGCGGGTGGGCTTTTTTAATCGAGAACAAAAAGAAAAACTAAACAAAATAAATAAAAACTATATATATGCATATAATATATCATAATTTTTTGAAAAAGATTTCCTACAATGTGAACTATTTATGAGAGTCAACTAAAATCTACAAAAAATCAAATGAAGCAAACAGTGCTACTATTGCAATAAAACCTAATAAAAATGATTTTTTTCAAATACCAAAATGCTTTCAAATTCATTTTCTCCTAATTTTCCATTGAAGGAAATCATTTTACCATTGTTTCCATTTATTTATTTTTAGGAGAAAAATAATTTGAATAAAAGCCAAATAACTCCAAATTGGAAGCGGGTTTCAAAATACCTTCAAAGGGACTGTCAATTTGATCCTTATAAACTTTCAACTCATATTTCATATAATTTGAAGAAGTCATTTTATCTTCTCTCATGAACATCATTGACTTGCATAAATTTTCTGAATTTGAAATATTTCCAACTAGAATTCAAATCTTTTCAAAACCCTTTTCATTTATTTAAATGGAAGAGGTCATATCATCTTCACTCTAGGGTTTTGTGATAAAATGAATTTGAATTCATGGAGATCAAAATGCAAAGATGAAAGTCTGGGAAAGTCATTTCGTTCCCTCTCATTCAACTTTCAAAAAGTTTCAAATTCCACTCAATTTCACTCAATCATTCACACAACAATCAAACAAACGATCATACTTATATTTTTTAATATAACATTCCAAAATTAATAATTTTGGGATGTTACAGGGCATGATAGCGGCGGAGGCTGCACGACGGCGGTGGTGGGGGCAGAGCGGCATGGTGCTATAGTGGCTCAAGGTTCAGACAAGGGGATCCCTAAGCTCATCTGACATGTCTTAATGCGACCCCACTCGTCAGGTCCAACGGGCGACAGAGTCTAGCACGGCCCCACTCGTCAGAGTTAACGGTCAATGGTTTGACCCGGCGGCATACTCCGTTGTGACCATTTATGAGGGTTTCGGACAATGGAGTGGGGTGAGCAAAAGTTAAGAGCATGGGGATGAATGAGTAGAGCTAAGGAAACAGGGGCACAGAAATAAAAATCCCAAATAAAAATGCAAAAGGACGCTATCCCTACAAAATCATATAATGTTGTCAGGCTTGGTCTTCCTAACACAAGGTATGAATCATGAACTACCCCAATGACAAGCTGAGCAATTGGTTCATACTTTTTAATGCGATTTAACTTTGTCAATCCCATGCAATACATGAGCATGAGCCATGGACATGGCACTATGGGTGGAATATAATGCGCTGATAGAGATCAATAAGGGGAATTCAAAAAGGAAGATAATCTCACATCAACGTGGCTAATCAACATGCTATAGAGACACCCAACAATTGATGTCAATGTGGGGAGTAGGGTTGCCATGCAACGAATGCACTAAGAGCTATAAGTGTATGAAAGCTCAAACTAAAAACTAACTAGGTGTTTATCCAACTTGCTTTTTCATGAAGACCTCAGGCATTTGAGGAAGCCCATCATCGGAATATACAAGTCAAGTTCTATAATGCAAAATACCCACTAGTATATGAAAGTGACAACATAGAAGACTCTGTATATGAAAAACAAGGTGCTACTCTAAAGCACAAGTGTGGAAAAGGATAGTAACATTGCACCTTCTCTCTTTTTCTCTCGTTTCATTTTTGAGGCTCTTTTAGCCCTCTTCTTTTATTATTTTTATTTTTCGTCGGGTTTCTCATCACGACTTGTGGGGGAATCATAGTCTCCATCATCCTTTCCTCATTGGACAACGCTCTAATAAAGAATATCATCACACTTTTATTTACTTACAGCTCAATATTACAACTCAATTCTAGAATAAATATGAATCTATATTTATTACTCTAGCAGTGTACCAGGATGTGCAATGATGCTAGTGTAACATGTATGATAGTGATGAACAGTGGCTGAGCCACAAATACTATGTCAGCTATATGATCATGCAAAGCAATGTAACAATGAAGGTGTATGTCATAACAACGAAATGGTGGCTGTTTTGGGGAAGATATAAAGGGGGTTATGTGTGATAGAGTGTATCATATCACAAGGTTTTGATGCATCGGCAAAGTTTGCACCAACTCTCGAGGTGAGAAAGGGCAATGCATGGTAGCGAAGCAGCTAGCGAATGGCGAAAAGGTGAGAGTGCATAAAATCTATGGACTCACATTAGTCATAAAGAACTCACATACTTATTGTGAAATTTTATTAGCCCTCGAAACAAAGCACTACTATGCATGCCCTTGAGCAGATAGATTGGCAAGAAAAGACCATCACTTGTCCCCGACCACCACTCATAAGGTAGACACTCAATAATAAATCATGCTCCAATTTCATCGCATAACGGGAGACTATACATGTATGCTTCGAGAATCACAAACTTTAACACAAATATTCTTAATAAACCACAATCATTCACTAGTACCCCCACATATTACCATCTCAATATCGCAACACTACTGCAAGGAATCAAACTTATCATATGTAGTGATCTACATGAAAGTTTTTATGATGTCCCTCTTGAGTACCTATCATATCAGGTACAATTTCGTAACACTTGCATATTGCCATTACTATGTATTAGACTCTCAAAAATATATAAGTAAAACATGAGAGTGCAACTATTTCTTTAAAATATAACCACCGTCGTGCTCTAAATTATATAAATGAAGAACTAGAGCAACTACCTAGCTGAAAAGATATAAGTGAAGCATATAGAGTATTCTAACAAATCACTAATAAATGTGTGTCCCTCTCAAAAGGTGTGTGTAGTAAACCATGATTGTGGAAAACTAACAAGAAAACAAAGCAAAGAATACTATCATACAAGATTCTCCAAGCAAAACTCATATTATGTGATGAATAAAAATATAGCTTGAACTAGTATACTGATGGATTGTAGACGAAAGAGGGGATGCTATTGCTACTTGTGAGCAGCGTTGGGATTTCCACGAAGAGGAGAGGATGATGTAGTACAGCAGAGATAAATATTTCTCTTAGTTAAGAACCAAGGCTATCAATCTAGAAGGAGAATCACACAAAGCCTTATTAACAGCACATGCACACACAAAAGCTAATACTTGCATCCAACGCAAACAAGGGGGTTGTCAATCCCCTCGGCAGTTACTTGCAAGGATTAAATGTCGTAGTGGTAGGTAATAAAGTAAACTGGAAAACAAAATAAAAGAAATAAAATTGCAGCAAGGTATTTTTGTGTTTATATATATATATATATATGAGACCCGGGGGGCATACACTAGTAGAAAACAGGGCTTTGGTCCAGGCCGGGTAAGCCCTTTAATTCCGGTTCACTCACAAACCGGGACCCATGGGGGCATCGGTCCCGGTTCGTGAGGCCAGGGGTCGGCCGGGCCTCGGGGGCCATTGGTCCCGGTTCGTCTATCCCCTTTGGTCCTGGTTCTAGACACGAACTAGGACGAATGATCCTC
The DNA here is from genome assembly GCF_056163025.1 of Triticum urartu. Lineage (NCBI taxonomy): Eukaryota > Viridiplantae > Streptophyta > Magnoliopsida > Poales > Poaceae > Triticum > Triticum urartu. The sequence continues at coordinate 408,644,366 of NC_141879.1, read as the reverse complement.
ACTCCTGGCCCACAACCATTGGTCCCGGTTCGTGGCTGGAACCGGGACCAAATGTGGTCCTTTAGTCCCAGTTCCAGCCACGAACCGGGACCAAAGAGAAACCTATATACCCCCTTGCCCGCGAGCAGAGCAGTGCACTTCTCTGTTTTTTTGGCTGGACATGGGAGAGTTTTGTGGTTCTCTAGGTCACCTCCTATGCACATGAGGTGTTCGATGAAATGCCCACGCCACACTTAAGATTTCTCCTCTCGAAGCTCCTTGTCCAAGCTCCATTTTCCTCAAGATTTGTCTAGGTTTGGCGGTCCGTCCTGTCCTGTCCCATCCTCACCACCGTTGATCGCCCGCGCCGATCTCGTCGCCGGCACCACCGTGTTAGCCTCTTCTTCATACCTTCTTTCTAAAAGAAAAAAGTTCTTACTTGTATGATTTAGATAGATACTTGTGTAATTTTCTTACTTTTATTATTGTTTGTTATTATATAGTGCGATGGTTTTGGTATCCGCCTCTGTCGGCCCTCGTCCTGTCTATGATTCAGATTTAGTGTTTATGACAATTATGCCGACTAACATGACATAGATTTTTTTTATCTAGGAGGTATGTGAACAGGAAATTCCAACTGACCCTATTATTAAGAGGTTAAATTTAGTTGAAGAAGAAAACAATTAATTGAAGGAAAAATTGAAAAAAAAATCAAGGAGGAGAAGATGATATTGGAGTTGCATGTTGCGGATGTCGTCGATGATCACAAGATCAAGATGGATGCAATTCGCTTGAAGATTTGAAAGATTAGAAAATATGCCATTCATACTGAGGCTTGGTATCATTATGTCGTTGGATCAATTGTTACCTTAGTTGCGATTATGATCGCACTTGTTGTTGCATTGAAATGTTTTAGATAGTTTCTATGTATGGTTTAGTTACATGCTCTGGAAGGCTATATGTTGTTCAATGAGAACTATGTATGTACTTGGTTTTAATGTGATGATGAACTTCTATTAATTTGGTCACTTCTGTATTCATGATGAACACAGAATATATAATGCACGCAGATGAACCGGCAATGGATGTACGGTAATGGACGCACCTCCGAGTACATTATGGGCATGCATAATTTTCTCGAAGTGGCTGAGGCAAACAAGCAGAACGGTTTTATGTGTTGTCCATGCCCTATATGTGGTAATACAAAGTTTTACTCTGACTGGGAAATCCTTCACACCCACCTGCTTTATAAGGGTCTCATGCCACACTATAATGTTTGGACCAAGCATGGAGAAAGAGGGGTTATGATGGAAGACAACCAAGAAGAATAGGATGATCACAACTATGTGCCTCTCAAATACGGTGATCCTGCGATGGGGGAAGCTTAAGATCAAGAGGAACCAGACGATGTGCCCGATGATGATATTCACCGGGTCATTGTTGATGCAAAGTGACAATGCGAAAGTGAAAATGAGAATTTGAAGTTCGATCGCATGTTAGAGGATCACAAAAAAGGGTTGTATCCCAATTGCAAAGATGGCAACACAAAGCTCGATACAACACTGGAATTGTTGTAGTGGAAGGCAGAGAATGGTGTACCTAACAAAGGATTTGAGAAGCTACTGAAAATATTGATGAAGAAGCTTCCAAAGGATAATGAATTGCCCGATAGTACGTACGAAACAAAGAAGGTTGTATGCCCTATAGGATTGGAGGTGCAGAAGATACATGCATGTCCTAAAGACTGCATCCTCTACCGCGGTGCGTATGAGGATTTGAACACATGCTCGGTATGCCGTGCATTGCGGTATAAGATCATACGAGATGACCCTGGTGATGTTGATGGCGAGCGCCCCAGGAAGAGGGTTCTTGCTAAGGAGATGTGGTATGCTTCTATAATACCACGGTTGAAATGTCTGTTCAGAAACAAAGAGCACACCAAGTTGATGTGATGGAACAAAGAGGACCGTAAGAAAGACAGGAAGTTGAGAGCACCCGCTGACGGGTCATAGTGTATAAAAATCGAGAGAATGTGGGGGGACTTTGTAGGTGACGGATGGAACGTATGGTTTGGTTTAAGCGCGGATGGCGTTAATCTTTTTGGGGAGTAGAACAACAATCATAGCACCTGGCCCATGACTCTATGTATCTATAACCTTCCTCCTTGGCTGTGCATGAAGCGGAAGTTCATTATGATGCCAGTTCTCATCCAAGGCACTATGCAACCCGGCAACGACATTGATGTGTACCTAAGGCCATTAGTTGAAGAACTTTTATAACTGTGGAATGGAAACGGTGTATGTGTGTGGGATGAGCACAAATAGCAGGAATTTGAACAACATGCATTGTCGTTTGTAACCATCAATGATTGACCTACTCTCAGTAACCTTTCAGGACAAACAAACAGGGGATACCATGCATGCACGCACTGTTTAGATGACACCGAAAGTATATATTTGGACAAATGCAGGAAAAATGTGTACCCAGGGCGTCGTTGATTTCTTCTGAGCAACCATCAATGTCAAAAGAAAGGCAAGCATTTCAAAGGAGAGGCAGATCACCGGAAGAATCCCGCGGTCCGTACCGGTGATCACATACTTGCTATGCCCAATGATTTACAAGTAATCTTTGGAAAGGGTCCCGGCGGATGATCTGTTCCGAATGACGCTGAGGGACGCGCACCCATGTGGAAGAAGAAATCTATATTTTGGGACCTACCCTATTGGAAAGACCTAGAGGTCCGATCTACAGTCGACGTGATGCACGTGACGAATAATCTTTGCGTGAACCTGCTAGGCTTCTTGGGCATGTATGGGAAGACAAAAGGTACATAGGAGGCACGGGAGGACCAGCAACGTGTGCAACAAAAAGATGGCATGCCTCCAAAGCAGTATGAAGGTCCTGCCAGCTACGCTCTTACCAAAGAAGAGAATGAAATATTCTTTGAATGTCTGCTCAGTATGAAGGTCCCGTCTGGGTTCTTGTCAAATATAAAGGGAATAATAAATATGGCAGAGAAAAAGTTCCAGAACCTAAAGTCTCATGACTGTCACGTGATTATGATGCAACTACTTCCGGTTTCATTGAGGGCGCTTCTAGTGGAAAACATTCGATTAGCCATTGTGAAGCTATGTGCTTTCCTCAATGCAATCTCTCAGAAGGTGATCGATCCAGAAATCCTACCCAGGTTAAGGAGTGATGTGGCGCAATGTCTTGTTAGTTTCGAGTTGGCGTTCCCACCATCCTTCTTCAATATCATGACGCACGTCCTAGTTCATCTAGCCGACGAGATTGTCATTCTGGGCCCTATATTTCTACACAGTATGTTCCCCTTTGAGAGGTTCATGGAAGTCTTAAAGAAATATGTTTGTAACCGCACTAAGACAGAAGGAAGCATCGGGTCATCGAATAGAGGATTGCATTGGGTTTTGTGTTGACTTCATTCCTAACCTTAAGAAGATTGATCTCCCTAAATCATGGTATGAGGGGAGACTGACTGGAAAATGCACGCTAGGAGGGGACTCAATAATATGTAGGGACTGGCATTCTTGGTCTCAAGCACACTACATAGTTCTACAGAATTCTACCTTGGTGACCCCGTATGTCAATGAACACAAGAATATTCTACGCTCCAAACACCTGGAGCAGTGTGACGACTGGATATACATGTGAAAACATCAGGACTTTCGGCAGTTGGTTGCAAACACGTCTCATGGGTGACAAAACTATTTCTGATGAGTTGTACTCATTGGCCAGGGGACCATCTTCGATTTTATTGACTTACAAAGGGTACGGGATAAATTGGAATACATTTTACATGATCGCCCAAGATCAAAAGAGCACCAACCAAAATAGGGGTGTATGCTTTGATGCAGCAACCAAGAGGGGAAAGCACACATATTATGGTTACATTGTGGACATGTGGGAACTTGACTATGGACATGATTTTAATGTCCCTTTATTTCAGTGCAAATGGGTCAATCTGTCAGGAGGCGGGGTATAGGTAGACCCATAGTACGAAATGACAACAGTGGATCTGAAAAATCATGGGTACACAGACGAACCATTCATCCTAACCATTCATACGATGACCCAAAGCGCCACATAGTTTTTTCAGGAAAAAGAGACATCGTGGTATTGGAGGGCAAGACAGACATGTCTAAAGATTATGAAAAGTTTCATAAAATTCCTCCCTTCAAAGTCAAGGCTGACCCAAGCACCCAGTTAAACGATGAAGATTATCCATGGTTATGGCGCAATAAGCAAAGGACACAAGCGAAGAAAAAGTGAAGACTTTCTCTCCACAACTATTATGATGATACCTTTGATCTAGAATGTCACTGTAGTTACAGATGAAGAAATGAAATGCCTTTTGTAACAGATGAGTTTTCGTAGGAAACCCTGACACTTCTAAAGAGATTGTCCGTTTTTTACACGAAGTGCATCCAGTTTTGCCGTAACCCTCTCAACTTTTTATAATATGATATGTGGGTGAAATGATGATACCATGTAAACTTTCAACCTTTTCAGAGTTCATTTGTAGTGCTTTTCAATTTCCGGGTCATATAGCTCAAAAAATCAATAAATGCATGAAAAATACCAAATGAAGTCAGAAAGGGTTGAAAATTGATGATGTGGCTTTGAATGGTGGATTTTGAACACACAAAAAGTCTGGAGTTCAAGTAAGTTCAAAAAACTCAAATCCCCTTGTAACAAATGAGTTTTCATCTAAAACCCTGATACTTCGAAAGAGATTGTCCATTTTGTACACGAAGTGCATCCAGTTTTTGCCGTAACCCTCTCAACTTTTTAGCACATGCTATGTGGGTGAAATAATGATACCATGCCAACTTTCAACCTTTTCAGAGTTCATTTGTAGTGCTTTTCAATTTTAGGGTCATATAGCTCAAAAAATCAGTAAATGCAAATACCAAATGAAGTCAGAATACGGTTGAAAATTGATGATGTGGCCTTGAATGGTGCATTTTGAACGCACAAAAAGTCGGGAGTTGAAATAAGTTCAAAAAAATGAAATCCCTTTGTAACAGATGAGTTTTCGTCCGAAACCTTGATACTTCGAAAGAGATTGTCCATTTTGTACACAAAGTGCATCCAGTTTTTGCCGTAACCCTCTCAACTTTCAAGGACATGCTATGAGGGTGAAATGATGATACCATGCCAACTTTCAACCTTTTCAGAGTTCATTTGTAGTGCTTTTCAAGTTTAGGGTCATTTAGGTCAAAGAATGAACTAATAGCAAAAAGAATGAGCTAAAAATAATCAATTAAAATATTCTACTTTGATCAACTAAAACAAAACTATAATATTCTTAAATAGCAAAAATAATTAACTAAAAAGCTTTTATAAAACTCTAATCGCAAAAGCAATCAACTAAAAAGCTTTTATAAACCTCTAGTATTTTGGAAACTAAAATTATATAAAATTTATGCAACTAAAATTATCAAAGTATTTTCCGTTCAAAACATAATAGCAAAAAGAAACTTCATACAAAATTTTTTTGTTAGAAACTTTAATAGCAAACTAAAATAACAAAATTTGTTTTTCATTAAAACTGACATTTAAAATAACCTAAAAATTACCTAAAGCAAAAGGAATCACTCAAAAACTCTAAAAACTAAGTAAAGCTTAAAAAAGTACAGAAAAAACATTGGCATGGTATCAAGGCCTACATACGACTAGAAACCCAACTAGCATGTTGGGCCAGGATGCAGGCCCAAAGGCATAACAGTGTTAGATTAGGCCCGTAGGCCTGCAGTTCAGAGGAGTTCGAGAGGGATGAGGCAGCGGAGCTTATAAACCAGTGCTGGGCTCTCTCAACTAGGGAGATGGGACTAAACTCCCACCACGCCGATGTGCAAGGCAATTGGTCCCGGTTCATGGCATGAACCAGGACCAAAGGGGGGCTTTGATCCTGGTTCGTGGCACCAACCGGGAAGAAAGGTCTCTTTTGGCCAGGCGAAAGGGCGGGAAGCACAACCCTTTGGTCTCGGTTGATGGCACCAACCGGGACCAATGCCCCCCTTTGGTCTCGGTTCGTGCCACCAACTGGGACCAAAGGGTTGTGCTTCCCGCCCTTTCACCTGGCCAAAAGAGACCTTTGGTCCCAGTTGGTGTCATGAACCGGGACCAAAGGGGGTACTGATCCCGGTTGGTGCCACCAACTGGGACTAAAGCCTTTGCTATAGAAGCCAAGACTTAGCAGTTTCTCCTCATTCTCTCCCCCGACGCCGAAACGCACTCGACGCCGCCAGGCTACCCCGACGCCATCCGCCGCCCCTGCCGTCACCGTCGCCCGTGCGCCGTCATCGCCGTCGCCTTCGTCTTCCCCGAGCCCCCGCCCTGCCCCCGCCCTTGCTGCCCCGCCCCAAGTCATCGTAGCCCGTACATGCCCCGTCGTCCCCGTCGCCATCGCCGTCGTCGTCCCCGAGCCCGCGCCCCTGGCCCCGCCGGCCTGCTGCCCCACCCCCGAGCGCGCTCGGCCGCGCGCGCCCCTGCCCCGGCCCACCCCCACCGTTGCCATCGCCGTGCCATTACCGCCCCAGCCGTCGCCCTCACCGTGACATCGCCGCCCCAGTCGTCGCCCTCGCCGTGCCATCGCCGCCCCCACCGTTGCCATCACCGCCGCCCCAGCTCTGTGTTTTTTACTATATGTTGATTTTTTTGTATGATGAATTGTTTTGTTCATATATAATGTATATATGTATGTGGCTATATGTATGTATGGATGCTCATATATGTATTAATTGTTTTGTTCATAGCACTTTTTTGTTCATATATGTATTTTTTTGTTCATATGTGTATTCATTTTTTTTCATAGCTTTTTTTGTTCATATATGTATTTAATTTTTTTGATCATATATGTATTTTTTTCATAGAATTTTTTCCATGTATATATGTATGCGGCTATGTATGTATAGATGGATAGCATCTTTTCCATGTATGTATGTCATTGTCAATATACCCCCTCCCCAATAACTTCAACATGAGGGGGGGTCGATATACCCCCTCCCCGATAACATTTTTTTCTAAGTTACTAAGGTAAAATGTTCACCCACCTTCTCGATATATCGGGCGACCAACTCTCGAGGCCACCCAAACCCTAGAAAAAAGTGTTGTCGGTCTCCTACCCCCTCCCGCCCCTACCCGACAAACTCTCAAGGCCACTCAAACCACTAGAAGAAAATCCGGTAACTTCGATATGAGGGGGGACGTCGATCAACCCCCTCTCGCCTGAACAAGTCTATGTATCATTTTATATCGCGGTGGACATATATCAAAGTTCGATCATATGTCAAAGTTTGAATTTTTACATATGCAACATTTGATCATATATCAAAGTTTGAATCTTGACATATGCAACATTTGATCATATGTCAAAGTTTGAATTTTGACATATATAGATTTATCAAGAATGCACCCATTATGGATGTGCACAAGTTGATCCAATTTTTCTGATCTCATCTATATATTCTTCTATATGTCACGTTGTCTGTCAAAGTATTGAAGAAATCCATGGCTTCATCATTAGCCGGAAGTAACAGGCGTATGATGCTACGAAGCTCTTCAAAGTTGTTTTGGAACAGAGTTCCGGATAGAATAATTCGCTTTTTGGTATGAATTTCAGCAAAGGCCTTCCAAATAGCGATATTCCGAAGGCTCTTGCTGAACTTCGTACCAAAAAGCTAATTATCCTATCCGGGACTCCATTCCAAAACAATTTTGGAGAGCTTCGTACCATTATGTGCCTGTTACTTCCGGCTAATGATGAAGCCACGGTTTTCCTGAATTCTTTGACACTAGACAACGTGACATATAGAAGGGTAGATGAGATCAGGAAAAATATGGACCATTTTCTCCACATCCAGAATGGCGCCATTTTGTTAAATCCCTTAAAGGTTAAGGGAATCCCTTGTTTGACATTGATGAGAGAGGTTATCCGAACGTCAGCAATTCATGAGAGAGGCGGTCCGGTCCGGTCGAGGCCACCCAAAACCCTAGAAGCGTTGTCGAGGTCACCCCAAACCATAGATGCGTTGAGGCCACTAATATGATTCCTTGTTGTGATTAGCTAGCTAGGTCTATGTTTGCCACTAATATATCCATCTCTCATGTTTGTATATTAATTGCCATGTTTAAATATTTGTAGAAGCTTATGACGAAATGGCAGAACCTCACTTTGAAGGCGGCTGTCAGCTCTGTTGCACTTCCTCAACTCAATGGAATTTTTCAGTGTCGTCCGATTCCACAGGGCTATGCTGTTGTGATGGTGGATGGAGTAATGGAGGATTTAAGGAGCTCGAGCTTGACCACCCTATAGGTGAAGGGGAGAATCAGCTGGTTAATGCTCTGAGGACAACATGTCTATGGCGGAAGGAGTACATCAAGCTTCCAAACTGGACGCCTCCGCCTCCTCCTCCTCCGGTGAGTCAGGGCACTCTGCCTCCTCCTCCTTCGGCGAGTGATTAGGGCACTCCGCCTCCTTCTCCAGCTCCTACGGTGCGTGAGGGCACTTTGCCTCCTCCTTCGCCACCTATGGCGCGTCTGAGCAGTTCGCCTCCTCCTCCGCCTCGTCAGCAACGACGGAAGAGACACGTCACCGCTCCGGCGCCTAGTAGTACAAGTAGAGGCGGGAGGCAATTCAAATATGGTCGATCTCTCAATACTCCGGAAAAGTTACCATACGAGAGTACCGAGAAGGAAAACGCAGAGATCTGTGAAGCCGAAGTGAGGGACTTTTTTTGCAAATAAACCTCCACCTCCGAAGGAGACGATAGATCCGGTGAACGCGAAGCGCACTATCGATGCCATGAAGCGAGCACCACCACATCCGCCGGATTCCAACTATGCTCGTTGTCTTAAAAAGACATATGCAGATGCATGGCAGTCGGGAACTACTTCCAGTGAGAAAAGGTTAGCAGAACGAAGAAGTAGGAAAAAATTCCCCAGCTTGGCGAACAGGCAAACCAATCGTGCCCCCCGCTCAAGGTGTCTAGCAATATTGTCGCTAATCTGCTGGGGGATGGTTCCCCGTACCAATCCTGGTGATTACCTGGGCGATGATGTAGAGTTTGAAACAATGGATGTGGATGAATACAGATACTAGTATGGGAAGCCTCTCGTCAAAGATGGTCATCCTCCTCTAACGACAATGATGCAAAGATTCCATGAATGGTACACGAAAACCTGCAGGGAGTCTGGGAAGGATACTTTGCCACTAGAATTAAAGAGGAGCACGACCTTGTTAGAATGGATCTGTTGTCTGTTGAATTTGACGAGTTCTTCCAGTTATACAATCAAAAGGCCCTCGAGAAAACACTCGTGACTTACTATTGTCTGTAAGTACTCACTACTGCAGGATGCTGCTAACGCAACACTACAATTAGAGACCCTTGAACGAAATTGTGTGCGATGCAATAATCGCAAACGGTGGTGTAAAAGAACCGTCAAAAAAGGTGCAAAACGTTTGCGATGGAGGAGCCATCAAACACAGTTCAGATTTTAGTTGCTTGTGCGATCCAGGGCATACGGTTCAGTCCAATGAACTGTTTGCGATGAGGCGGAACAAAAGAAACGGGCAGCCTAATGAAGGCGTGTGCGATATAGAGCAGACGGTTCACTCGGATGAACTGTATGTGATTAGGCAACACGAAAGGAACGGTCAGCCAGATCAAGGTGTGTGTGATTGAGGGCATACGCTTCATAAGGATTAACTATTTGCGATTAGGAAAAAGAACAAAAACGGGTCAGCCAGTTCAAAGTGTCTGCGATTGATGGCATACACTTCACATGGATGAACTGTTTCCGATTTGCCACAACAAACTGAAACAGTTAGATAGATCAATGTGTGTGTGCTAGACGGGCACACACATTCTAATTAAAAGAAGCATGCACGATGGTAATAACGAGCGCGCACGGTTGTTGGAACAAGACGTGTACTGACATTGCCTATTGCGGTGCACCCTATGGTGCAAACGCCACGAATGCAGCCGAGAAGGCGTACGTGCCCACGTTATGCCTTCCGGGAATAGTGCCGCACTTATAACCGTCAGTAAATTTTGAGCATGCGTCCTGTCACAATTTTTTTAGAAGAACAGGGAGGTCGCGTCCCGTCACATTCCAAATTGCAAACCTGTTCACACCGATCAAAACCTAAATGGTTTCCCACTTAGGAGCGTATTACTACGCGGTTATAAATACTACTACTCCAAGATGACTGCACATTCCTCCTCAAGTCCTCATCCACAAAAAGTCAAAAACAAACAAGTCATTCGTCATCGTTCCCTTGTGTCCGCCGTGGCCAGCGCGAGTTTTGGGTCGAGAGATTAACACCAGGGAGAGGCGAGCCTGGAAGCAGAAGCACCACAGATGTCCCGCCTCGCCGCGAAAGCAGCCTACATGTCCCGCCGCATGGTCGTAGCAGCAGAGAGGTCACGCCGCACCGCCGAAGCAGCACGGAGGTCCCGCCGCGCTATCGATGCAGCAGACTGGTCTGGCCGCGCCGCGGAAGCAGAAGAGATGTCCCACCGCGCTGCGAATGCAGCAGAGATGTCCTCCTGTGTTGCGGCGGCCTGGGAAAATGTCTCGCGGTCAGGCGAGGACTCTTACAGGCGCATGCGTGCCCTCGTCCTTAGGCAGATGGATCAGATCTCCAGGTGGGCGAGGTTGCAGGATGACCTGAAAGCCTTGTTTGAACAGTCTATTGACGACATCCGGCAACTAAATGAGAGCAATGCGAAGCTCCGGGCCGAGCCCGACCTGCTGACGGCGAAGATCGTCGGAAGTGCGGAGAGCAGGAGCAGATCACTACCTTGTTGAAGAGGACCGGCGTCATCGTCGAGAAACTTATGGACGAGAATGCCATGCTGCGCATCGAGCGCAGAAGGCTGGTGGAGGAATCTGTGGATGCTCTCAAGCAACATCTAGAGGACAAGAAAGAGCTCATCGCCGCTCGCTGTGGAGACTAGTTCCCGCTGCCTGCAGCAACGCATCAAGAAAGTAGAGATCAGTGAGCTAGATCATTGTCTTCCTTCTTCTTTTACCCTTGTGTATTTCGGGAGTTGCCGCATTTGGATTTTTTTAATTATGTTTCTAAATATGTAAGACAATTATTATCCACTGTCATCGTCCTTATATTCATCATGATTGCTATAAGTCGCAGTCGATGCTATATAGCTCCGTTGGAACTTACATCAATATCCGTGCAAAACTTTCTTTTCAGATTTTCATTTTTCTCTCCTAAATCTCAGTCCAGTGAGACATATAGCCACGCCGTAGAATAGGTGCTCGGGTGCCATTAATGGAGACATTGGGAGGGAGGTGAGCGGCGGGTGGGGGTCAAAGGGCTCTCCTCCCGATGAGCACTCACATGGGTCTGATCGCACGCCTCCCGTACTAAAATAGCTACCCCGCACGGAACCTCCTGGCCAATGAAAAAAGGGGACGCGTGGCCGCACGTAATTGGTAAGTAGAATGCCCACGGTTTCAATAATACTTGTGTTTCCGATTTGTAACGTGACAACACTTGTTTGTGCGCCTTCGCAAATCGGGCAGAAAAATTACCATGGCATGTTTGTGCCATGTCATGACACCATGCCAAGTTTCATGATTTTCAGGCGTGTTTTGGATTTATAGGAATTAAAAAACCAAGTTTCTCAATCTTTACGGCAGAGCAAAAACGCCCAGATGTTTGAATTTCACTCCCATCTTTTGCATGGGACCTAGAAATTCACCCAAGGACACACATGTGATTTTTCAAACAACTTTGGTGCACTGGAGAATGTGCTTGTACTTCAAATTTGAATTATGCACATTAAATGTGCAGAAACTCAATTAATGTATAAAAAAGGCCAAACGAACTCGAAATAATTCCAAACTTTAGCGTGGTACTTCTATTTGGTCTAATCTACCTATGTAAAAAAATTAAGGCGGGAGAAGGTAGTGTACGTATGTCATTTCGCACACGAAGGTGACACGTTCCCTCCCGGAACCACGAGCCTTCTTGAGGGAAGCTCCGATTTGCAAGAAGCTTACACTAAAGCTTGTCCCAATTCGGCCAAAAAAAATTACCGCAACATGTTGGTGCCATGACATGACACCATGCCAAGTTTCATGATTTTCAGGCGTGTTTTGGAGTTACAGGAATTAAAAAACCAAGTTCCTCAATCTTTCCGGCTGAGCCACGACGCCCAGATGTTTGAATTTCACTCCCATCTCTTGCATGGGACCTAGAAATTCACCCAAGGACACACATGTGATTTTTCAAACAACTTTGGTTCACTAGAGCATGTGATTGTAGCTCAAATTTGAATTATGCACATTAAATGCGCAAAAACTCAATTAATGTATAAAATGGCCAAACGAACCTGGAATAATTCCAAAATTTAGCACGGTACTTCTATTTGGTCTAATATGCCTGTGCAAAAAAATTAAGGCGGGAGAAGGTAGTGTACGTATATCGTTTTGCACACGAGGGTGACACGTTCCCTCTCGGAACCACGAGCCTTCTTGAGGGAAGCTCCGGTTTGCAAGAAGCATACACCAAAGCTTGTCCCAATTTAGCCAAAAAAATTACCGCAACATGTTGGTGCCATTTCATGACACCATGCCAAGTTTCATGAATTTCAGGCATGTTTTCGATTTACAGGAATTAAATAACCAAGTATCTTAATCTTTTCGGCCGAGCCACGATGCCGAAATGTTTGAATTTCACTCCCATCTCTTGCATGGGACCTAGAAATTCACCCAACGACAGACATGTGATTTTTCAAATAACTTTGGTGCACTGGAGCATGTGCTTGTAGTTCAAATTTGAATTATGCACATTAAATGCGCAGAAACACAATTAATGTATAAAAAGGCCAAACGAACCCGGAATAATTCCAAAATTTAGCACGGTACTTCTATTTGGTCTAATATGCCTGTGTAAAAAATTAAGGCGTGAGAAGGCAGTGTACGTATGTCGTTTCGCACACGGAGGTGACACGTTCCCTCTCGGAACCACGAGCCTTCTTGAGGGAAGCTCTGGTTTGCAATAAGCTTACAACAAAGCTTGTCCCAATTCGGCCAAAAAAATTACCATAGCATGTTGGTGCCATGTCATGACACCATGCCAAGTCTCATGATTTTTAGGCGTGTTTTGGATTTACAGGAATTAAAAAACCAAGTTTCTCAATCTTTCCGGTCAAGCCACGACGCCCAGTTGTTTGAATTTCACTCCCATCTCTTGCATGGGACCTAGAAATTCACCCAAGGACACACATGTGATTTTTCAAACAACTTTGGTGCGCTGGAGCCTGTGCTTGTAGTTCAAATTTGAATTATGCACATTAAATGTGCACAAACTCAATTAATGTATAAAAGGCCAAATGAACCTGGAATAATTCCAAAATTTAGCACTGTACTTCTATTTGGTCTAATCTGCCTATGTAAAAAATAAAGGTGAGAGAAGGCAGTGTCTCATTTCGCACACGGAGGTGACACGTTCCCTCTTGGAACCATGAGCCTTGTTGAGGGAAGCTCTGGTTTGCAAGAAGCTTACACCAAAGCTTGTCCCAATTCAGCCAAAAAAATTACTGCAGCATGTTGGTGCCATGTCATGACACCATGCCAAGTTTCATGATTTTCAGCCATGTTTTGGATTTACAGGAATTTAAAAACTAAGTTTCTCAATCATTCCAGCCGAGCCACGACACCCAGATGTTTGAATTTTATTCCCATTTCTTGCATGGGACCTATAAATTCACCCAAAGACACACATGTGATTTTTCAGCAAACTTTGGTGCATTGGAGCATGTGCTTGTAGTTCAAATTTGAATTATGCACATTAAATGCCCAGAAACTCAATTAATGCATAATAATGCCAAATGAACCCAGAATAATTCCAAATTTAAACACGACACTCATGTACTAGTTGCATGTTCACTGTACGAAAATGTTCTAGCAATTCAAACACTAGCCTTTCCCTTCGTAACACCATTTTGTCTTTCAAAACATAATGAAAAAAAATCAGGTATACCACAAACAGTTTACTAGAAAGAACCATGTGGGATGCGATATAAAATATCTTGGCGCACCATCTTGTCTGGCTTACGCGGGAAGCTTCATCGTCTATAGTCCACCGCCCCCGCTTGAACCACACTTGCGCGCCAGTTTCTCGTGGCACCGAGCGAAAATTTTTGGCCACTATGGAAATATCTACCTCCCCGCCCCTCCCTCCTACCAAAAGCCACATTTCCACTGTTCCTCCTTGCTTTCCAAGTTCAAACCTTCACTGCTGCTTACTGGCAGCCCAGCCTCCTCGTCGGCGACCCTTCTTCTTGCAGCGCCGCCTCCTCGCCGGCTACCCTTCTGCTTGCAGTGCCGCCTCCTCGCCGGCGACCCTTCTTCTTGCAGTGCCGCCTCCTCGCCAGCGACCCTTCTTCTTGCTGCGCGGCCTCCTCGCCGCCGACCATTCTTCTTGTTGCGCGGCCTCGTCGATATGGTCAGGTAATCCACACCCCAGCCACACCATCATCCCCCTTTCCTGTCCCACATGCCCCAACTGACGGAGTGACACCATCCACCGAAATCACTGCCCCCTCATGCAATTAAGCGCCGCCCACAGCCATTTTACACGTAGTATAATGTTGAGTTGAGTAGCATGCGGCCGCACGCACGAACGAGGTTTCTATGGCTGCCATGCGTGTCGACCGCCAGATCTTGGAGGAGCACCTCGTCTTCGAGGCCACCGTCGACACCGCCACACGGTTGTCTACATTAAAATACAGTTCGTGATGTTTTCTCGAGGCCACCACCAGTGCCTTCTAGTGATTTTTCCTCTGTAATGTTAATATGCAATCTGATGTTCAGTTAACAGTTTCGTCCTCTGAAATGTAATGTTCAGTTAATACTTTGGTCCAACAATTGCTACATTTCGTAGTACTGTTCTCAAGCATTCTTTGTTTTGTTAACTTTCTTATCTTCTAGTACATGTTTCTATTCTGCAATGTCGTGCTTAGTTAACTATTTTGGTTCATTTGGTTTGTTGTCCATTTAACTGTTTGGTTCAGTTATGCAATTTGATTTTCATTTGCTGTGGGTACAATTTTGTATTGTTATGCATGTGACACCAATCGAATTTGGCTGTACTCAATACATATTCTACTGATAGTATGGCAACTCTTATTAACCTGATCAAGATCTTCCTTATGTGTGTTGTAGGGAAATAATGGGAGACACTGCGGTTTACCATCGAGGTTTGTTCAAGCAGGGTCCTTTGGCTAATAGCACATTATTATGCAGTTGCAGGAATCATTCTGATATTTAGATTTCTTACAATTTGCTCTTGCACATGTAGGTCCTGCTGTTAGAGGCTTATACCCACTGTTCGTCCCATTTTGCATATGGGGAAATGAGATGTCGATGAATATCAGTCAAGTCAAGAAACACAGAAAGATTGTTAGGATGAGGAAACTTGCGATGAATAACAACAAGATCTTTGTTTGCACAATGAAGAAGACATCAGTCAACTATAGGATGGTAATAACTGTTTTACCTTGTTTTTACCCCTTGCGCCATTTCAAAATTTACAACAGCGATTTATGCATAGCTTTGTTTTCAGTACTTTTCAAAGCAGTTCACCGATGATTACCTCTCAAACCACCTGCATGGTCAAGTGGAAAGGAAGGTATTCATTCAACACCCACGGTACAATATTGAAGTCTTGATGAAGAGGACGAAGGTTGGGCGGGCAATTATCCATAGCCACTGGCCTAAAGTTGCAAGGACATTCAACATCACTGAAGGCTCGATATTTGCCTTCCGCTTCTGCAGTTTCCCATATGAGATTCATCTGTCTATTTACCGTGTATGATGCTACTTTCCAAAGGTTTTTGATGCTGCATGTGAAACTTGGTGCTGTTGTGTAATGGCATAATTGAGTGCCGAAGCTATCTGATGTAACTCGATTATGAAATCCTGGTTGCTTTTATATGGATATGAAATATCTGGCATGTTTTATAAGAAATATCTATTTGATTAGTACATGGATTATCAATAATAGGCTAATTACCCTCCTTATTGGGGTTTTCTATTGCAAATGGTTACTCAGACATCACCGTGGGCGATGGACTCAAACAACCCGCATGGTTTCTAGAAAGTAGGCGTGTTTGATCAACCAACAATCACACATGGCTTCCGGCAGCGAACATCTTGCGTTAGGCCACCTTGCACAAATGTTTAGACACAAAGAACCGTGTGTGATATACATATGAACGGAAACGTTTTCCCTGGATTGACTGTGTGGGATGTACATAAGAAACCGAAACGAATTCCTTGGATTGACTGTGTCTGATATACATACCTACGGAAATGTTATTCTAGGATTCACAGTGTGGGATGTACATACATACGGAAATGATTTTCTTGGATTACCGTGTGGGATATACATACCTACATAAATGATTGGATTTCGATGCCTCCCCCGATCGCACATGGCCCCAGCCTGGGTCCCAGGAGGACCTATCCTCGATGATTTCTGGGTCGTGTGGGAAGGACACCCTATCGCACACACGCACTCGGCGATGGTTCCTAGTGCCATCACGGAAAGCGGTTAAAACCGTTTGTTTAGCACGTCACTGTACTAGTGACTACTTCTGTAATTAAGTCTCTGTATATAGCTCAGCTCTTTCATTGCATGTGTATATATAATTATCCTCACTATATTATGCAGATTGAAGATCGTCGAATGCAGAAAAGCACAAATCTATGACATTGGGTTCATTAAACCAAATGTCATACATGAATGGACAGTTAAAAAGAAAGTCACAGAAACAAGGACAACTTGCTACAATCGTTGCTCAAAAATCAAAAGGAAGATAAAATACCCTTTCCTTACAACTTCAAGTGAGTGTTACTGTCTTGTGCATATTCGGTTTCCCTTATTACTCGAGGTTATAGTAATGTAATTGATGAGTTATGCATGCACAGCTTCCACTTTATTCTCCTAGAGATTAAGCTTGAGCGGGGAGTAGCAACCGTCTTAGACTCGAGACAAAAAGATCCCGAGCACTATGCAGACATGACTCAAATGCTCCAGAAGTAAGTTCAATTGATCATTATCGCACCATATCGGTAACTTTGTTCATTGACTGATATCATGTAATTAGTTTCTTTGTCTGGCAGGGTTTGGAAAGAGTTCACCGTAATTACTCCGGGGACTGCCGAGCGAGCTGCGATTTACACACCTGAAAGTAAGTACTACTACCAAGTTCTGCACATCTCCCATTGATTCTAGCTAGTTTCATCAATACCATTTAGCATGGTTTCTTATCAGTTTGATTGACCTCTATTTCTTGTAAAGTGCTTGTGGCAAGAAGCCGGGAATGATTTTTGCGGATACTACGTTCGCGAGTTCATCTACAACGTGACGGCCTCTAAGAGGGGCATCTCTGAAAAACGATATGAAGTGCGTAAGAAAAAATATTCACAATTTTATTTTATTAACATCATTTGTGTTGAGTTTCATTCATATACATGTATTGACCCTCTTCTTCAAATTAGATCTGGCAGATGCGGGATGAACTCCTACCACAAGATCGCATACGAGCAATTTAAGAGGAATTGGCGGGATTCTTTCTTAACCGCGTCATCAATAAAGCAGGAGAATACCATGTGGAAATTGACATTAGATGTTAGGGATTGTAAGAGATCTTCTTTTGTATATATGTAGCTAGTAGCGTCAGATAGATATACGAAAACTTGTTGTCGACAAATCTCTCGGAGAAAGAGAGTTGCACTCCTCTCTGTATATGTTCATGACAATCTTGTGTAATTAATGGTTCCTTCATTTCCTTACTAGCTAGTGTGTCGAGTTCTCTATATACGTATAGTAGCTAGCGTCGACCAAGCACAGAGATAAAAGAGGTCACTTCTCTCTATTAGCTAGCTAACACAATATAAGAAACCCCTAGATTAACCCTTCAAAACCCCCTAACCCCCCCCCCCCCCTCAAAGAAAACAAAAACCCATGCTCCTGCCAGCTGCTGACGCGTGGATGCCTTTTGGTCCCGGTTGGTATTACCAACCGAGACTAAAGGTGCTCCCGCCTGGGCTCCCCGCAGCGGCCACGTGGATCCAAAGGTTTTGGGCTTTAGTCCCGACCCTTTAGTCCTGGTTCCAGAACTAGGACTAATGGGCCGATGAAACCGGGACAAATGGCCCGTTTTCTAATAGTGATAGTTTTCACTAGAGGCGTCTCTCTCGAACACATAGCATATGGTGGGTGAACAAATTGTTGTTGGGCAATTAATAGAAAAGCGCATAGTTATGATGATATTCATGGAAATTATCATGTATATAGGCATCACATCCAAGACAAGTAGACCGACTCCTGCCTGCATATACTACTATTACTCCACCAATCGACCACTATCGGGCATGCATCTATGGTATTAAGTATAAAACAGAGTAATGCCTTAAGCAAGATGACATGACGTAGGCAAAGTAAACCAAATCAATATGGATAAACCCCATCGTTTTACCCTTAATGGCAACAATACAAATACATATCTTGTCCCTTTCCGTCACTGGATATAGAGCACCGCAAGACAGAACCCATAACAAAGCACCTCTCCCACTTAAGATAAATCAATCTAGTTGGCCGAACAAAACAGATAGATCAGAGGGAAATACAAAGCTATAGTAATCATGCATAATAAAGTTCAGAAAATACTCCATAAATATTCATGAATAATCTGATCATAAACCCACAATTCCTCGAATCCCAACAAACACGCCGCAAAATAATATTACATAGGATGGAACTACAATAACATTGAGGACAACATTGTATTGAAGGTCAAAGAGAGAGAACAAGCCATATAGCTACTAGCTATGGACCCGTAGGAAAGTGGAAAACTACTCACGCATCATCGGAAGGCGGCAAGGATGATGTAGAAGCCCTTCCTGATTGATTCCCCCTGTGGTAGAGTACCTAGAAAGGCCTCCAGATGGGATCATGGAAGAACAGAAACTTGTCGCGGCAGTAAAAGTATTTTGGGTGACTCTCTGTTGGTTTCCCAATTTTAGAGAATTTATAGAGGTGAAATTCGTTCATACAGAGTCACGAGGGGCCCACAAGGCATCATGGTGGGCCTACCCCCTAGGCGTGCCATGTTGCATTGTCCTCTCCTCGTTTGACTTCAGCTCTCCTCCGGAAGCTTCTATGGTCTTTCTTGTCTAGAAAAAACCGTCAAAAAGTTCCATAGCGTTTGGACTCTGTTTGGTACTGATTTCCTGGAAAACCAAAAACAGGCAAAAACATCAACTAGCACTAGGCATTGGGTTAATAGGTTAGTCCCAGAAATGATATAAAATAGCATACAATTGTGTATAAAACATCCAAGATTGATACTATAGTAGCATGGAACAATCAAAAAAATTAGATACGTTGGAGATGTTTCGGAGATGTATCACTCATCCCCAAGCTTAATTCCTGCTTGTCTCGAGTAGGTAAATGATGAAAACAGAATTTCTGATTTGAAATGCTACCTTACATGTTTATCTTGTAATCTTTCTTTTAGGGTATGAATATTGAGATCTGAATGATTCAATGAAATAGTATATAATTCGTTATAAAGACATCAATACTCAGGCATACCAACAAACAATGAAGCCTTTCAAAATAAAACAATGCTAAAGGATACTATACCTACAAACTCATATAGTCTTGTCATGTTTGGTCTTCCTAACACAAAGTATTAATCATGAATTACCCCGATGACTAGCCGAACAATGGTTCATACTTTTTAACGCGCTTCAATTTTTCTAACCCCCACGCAATACATGAGCGTAAGCCATGGATATAGCACTATGGGTGGAATAGAATGTGGTGGTAGAGATTAATAAGGGGTGGACAGAAAGGAACATAGTCTCACATCGACGCGACTAATCAACGGGCTATGGAGATGCCCATCAATTGATGTCAATGCAAGGAGTAGGGATTGCCATGCAATGGATGCACTAAGAGCCACTACTGCAGGATGCTGCTAACGCGACACTGCGACCAGAGACCCTTCGAGAAACTGTGTGCGATGCAATGATCGCAAAGGGTGGTGTAGGAAAACCGTCAGAAATGTATAAAACGTTTGCGATGACGGAGGCATCAAACACGATTCAGGTTTTAGTTGCGTGTGCGATGAAGGGCATATGGTTCAGTTCAATTAACTGCCTGCGATGAGGAGGAGCAAAAGAAACGGGAAGCCAGATGAAGGTGTGTGCGATGTACATCATACGGTTCACTCGGATGAACTATTTGTGATTAGGCAACACAAAACAAACGGACAGCCCAATCAAGGTGTGTGCGATGTACAACATACGGTTCACTCGGATGAACTGTTTGTGATTAGGCAAGAGAACAGAAACGGTTCAATATAACAAGATGTGTGTGATACGCGGCAAACAGGTGTGTAATCAGAAATGTGTGCGAAGACCGATAATAACGCAGACGGTTGCTTCTAATAAGACATATGTGATATGCTCTGTCTACACAACATCTATTGGCCATTGTGGTACGGGTGGTCATCCGGATACGTGGCATACAGTTGATCCATCCGACCTATTTGTGATGGAATAGGCCATGTGTGTTATGGGCATACACTTGCTAGTATTCAACCATTTGGGATTGATGAATTCATCACCGACGGGATCCCTAGTGTGGTCCGTGTTCATCTGATCATCATCTACTTCTTGTGCTAGCTCGATGCTAAGTTTCCATTAATTGATTGCGTTTTATGAACACACCACCGTTTCCCACCATTTCCTCACCTGTTTCCCGCCACCCTGCTATATTGCGCATAGGGGGCACGCGACGCACGGAGGCGACAAGCGGAGCCTGTAGAACATCCACCTTTTCCAAGCATGCCAACCCACCAAAGCACTGCCTCTTCCATCAACCTTGTCGACGAGGAAAACGAGCAGGCGCCACGGCCCGTCGAGGCCTAGGCGCTCCCCGGCAACGCGATGGACGATGCTATGATGCGCGTCATCGCCAGGGTTGAGCAGACCTTTGGCGCATGGCGCTTGAGCACCGTGGATCAAGATAGGCATGTCAGCGCCGACAGGCTGCAGCTCGCCGATCGATGGCGCGACGTAGAGCAAGCTAGGCGTGTCTGCACCGATAGGCTATGGCTCGCCGCACGGCGAGACCGTTGGAGCGCCACAGAGCGAGAGGCGCAGCGCACCGCACAGCAAGAGCAGATCCATCAGCGCTTGCCTGTTGTCGACACGGCGTCGTAGCTGGGTACACGTCCTATCAGTACCCCCATTCCTTGCCAGGAGTGGGCAGAGGAACTGAACGCCGTACTTGCACCAGATGCTAGCCACGCCGTACTTGCTCCGGACGCCTGCCACGCCGTTCGCCTTGTCCACGGCCCACTGGATGCCAACGGGCTGGTCTGTTGGCTCGACCGCCTCCTTGGCCCATGTGTCCACCTAGGCGCAGTAGAGGAACATGGCCATCGCATCCTCGAGCTGGTTATCTCTGATGAAATAGCCAACTTGGAGCTCAAGATCGCGCTCCAGATGTACCATGAGTGTGTCGACCGCTTGGACGAACGCCTGTACGAGCTCAGGCAGAGCCAAGAGCTACCCTAGGCAAGCGCTGCTGGTCATGGTCTCATGGACGCGTTTTATTTTGAAAAGTTGTTTCGGCGTGGATAGCTTTGTATTCATGGCAATCGTAGTATTGCTCTATTTCAATGTGTGTACTCTGTTTTCCTTCTGTATGTGTGGATGATAACAGCTAGATTCAAATTAGTATACACAAACAGATAGAAAATGGAATTCATAATATATATATATATTGTTCATTAGATCATCACAGAATATATATATATAATATCATCACATATACGTGATGATACTTAACTACTAGGTACAATGCATAAAACTGAAAACGAACAATACTAAAACTAATAATCCCTCATGGGGCCAATATTCCGGCAGCCCCTCGCCAGCAGCTCCCTGGTGCGCGGCATCTTCCCAGTGCGGAGGCAGTACTCCGACTCCTCCGCCTCGCAGTGCTTGACGTACCGATCTGCCTCTTGCTGGCTGACGCACGCGACCGATCTTGCCATTTCGTTGGGCGCCCACCATAGCTCCTCGTCGGTGGCACCCTGGAGCTTATCGGCCCACCTCCACACAGCGATGAGGCGCCCAGGGCCTGTGACCTTCCTCGCGAAGTACCCGTCTCCGTACACCTCCTCGGCATGACGATGTGCCCGCCCCCAAAGCTCCACCGCCTCCTTTTTCCAGGCGGCATCACCGACTTCAGAGGCAGCCTGGTACCTGGCTTCCTCCTCCGCCATCTCCTTCTTGAACGCCACTTGCCTGGGTTTCTCAGCCAGCGGCAGCGACTTCCACAGAAAAAGATTGTACTGGCCCCAAAACCAATCCAAAGTTGGGGGGTCCGGCGCAACCTCGTCAGGCGGCGTGTAGGGTTCCTCGTTGCTGCTAATCGAGTGAGCATCCTCGGGGGGCGGCGACTCCTTGTCGGTGCGTGGGTATACCGGCGGCACCATGGCAGAGATTAGAGAGAGAGAGAGAGAGAGGGCGAGCGAGGGGAGGATGTAGATGAGAATTCAGGTGGGACAACGTGAGCAAGGTAGTATTTATTGGCGGCTGGAATATAGTGTAACACCCACGATGCGGCTATATCTCCCACGTGTCGGACCACTACTTAGAGGCATAGCCGCATAGTAGGCATGTCGCAATAGGGGTAATCTTTACACATCCCACGTACTGAATATGAAAGGGATAAGGAGTTGGCTTACAATCGCCACTTCACACAATACATGAATATAGCATTACATCATCCAAAATACAATCAAGGTCCGACTACGGAACCAAAATAAAAGAAAGACAACCCCTAATGCTAGATCCCCGCTCGCCCCAACTGGGATCCACTACTGATCAAAAGGAAACGAAAACAACACAATGAACACGATCTTCCTCGAGCTCCCACTTGAGCTCAGCTGCGTCATCTGCACTGGTATCAACGGCACCTGCAACTGGTTTTGGAAGTAATCTGTGAGTCACAGGGAGTCGGCAATCTCACACCCTCGCGATCAAGACTATTTAAGGTTAAGGGGTAGGAAAGGGTAGTGAGGTGGAGCTGTAGCAAGCACTAGCATATATGGTGGCTACCTTACGCAAATGAGAGCGAGAAGAGAAGCAAAGCATGGTCGATAAACTATCATGATCAAGAAGTGATCCTGAAACTACTTAAGTTCAAGTATAACACGAGACCGTGTTCACTTCCCGGACTCCGCCGGAAAGAGACCATCACGGCTACACACGCGGTTGATTAATTTTAATTAAGTTAAGTGTCAAGTTCTCTACAACCGGATATTAACAAATTCCCATCTGCCCATAACCGTGAGCACGGCTTTCGAAAGTTCAAAACCCTGCAGGGGTTTCCCAACTTAGCCCATCACAAGCTCTCATGGTCAACAAAGGATATTCCTTCTCCCAGGAAGACCTGATCAGACTCGGAATCCCGGTTACAAGACATTTTGACAATGGTAAAACAAGACCAGCAAAGCCACCCGATGTGCCGACATCCCAATAGGAGCTGCACATATCTCGTTCTCAGGGCAACACCGGATGAGACATCCTACAAGTAAAACCCAACCTCAAGTTTGCCCGAGGTGGCCCCGCAGTCTACTCAGTTCGGACCAACACTTAGACAAGCACTGGCCCGGGGGGGTTAAAATAAAGATGACCCTTGAGTCTGCAGAACCCAAGGGAAGGTGATAGGTTGTTAGTGCAAATGTAAAACCAAGGTTGGGCCTTGCTGGAGGAGTTTTATTCAAAGCGAACTGTCAAGGGGTTCCCATAACACCCAACCCCATAAGGAACGCAAAATCAAGGAACATAACACCGGTATGACGGAAACTAGGGCGGCAAGACTGGAACAAAACAACAGGCATAAGGCCAAGCCTTCCACCCTTTACCAAGTATATATATGCATTAAAGTAAACAAGATATAATAATGATATCCCAACAATAATCATGTTCCAGCAAGGAACAGACTCCATCTTCACCTGCAACTAGCAACGCTATAAGAGGGGCTGAGCAAAGCGGTAACATAGCCAAACAACAGTTTGCTAGGACAAGGTAGGTTAGAGGTTTGACAAGGCAAAATGGGAGGCATGATATAGCAAGTGGTACGTATCGCGGCCTAGCAATAGAGCGAGCAACTAGCAAGCAAAGATAGAAGTGATTTCGAGGGTATGATCATCTTGCCTGCAAAGATCTCTGAGTTGACGAAAACTTGATCCTCGTACTCAACGGGTTCCTCGATCACGAACTCGTCTCTCGGCTCTACCCAAGGCAAGAACACAAGCAAAGGAAAACACAATCAACCACGGTGCAATGCGCAAGCAACATGATGCAAAACATGGCATGATATGCGGGATGTGCTATGCAATGCATATGCGTGCTCCGGAAGGAAAAGATTGAACCAGGCCTCAACTTGGAAAACCAAGTGCGCCGCTGGAAAGATGAGTTGATTTCGGCCGAAATCGATATAAAGATCACCGGAATCGGATGCACGATTTGCAAATGGCAAGCAAAATAATAATGGCACGATTCTGCGATTAACAACACGATGCCATCTAGAATGCAACAAGAAACTAAGCTACTGCCCTCCAACATAGCAACAGAGCACATGGCAGTGAAATACTCAAGATGCTTCACAAAAGATGAACACTGAGCTACAGCTAAATCACAAAAAAAAAACAAGTTCAAACAAGCATGGCAAAAGTGCAAAAGATATCAGCATCACAGACTTAGTGAAAATACTAACATGCCAGGAATTAACATCAGGAAGCAATGTTTAGAGCAAGATATCAACATGCTATAGGATCAGATCAAAGCAATACAAGGCATGGCATGAATCTACTCAAAGCATATAACAAAAGTCCCTTACTTACCATAAGCCAAAAAGGATCAAAAGATATGATGGCACCCATGTAAACATAGCATGTTTCGTTAACAGATTCAGACTTAGCAGAAAACTGGACATGGCATAATAGAATTATGAAGGCACTTTTGCGAGCTCGATGCACTCAACACAAGGCATTCCATAACAAGCTAAGAATACTACCAGCAAGAAGACATGTTCAAAAAGCTAAACATGGCAAGAGCAATCTCATAGCATGCATAGATCAACTACAACAACCATGGCAAAATTGATTAACATGTAAACAATCTGCCAGGAACATTTTATAGCAAAACTAGAGCCAGATTGAGTCATTACTGAACATACTCAAAAGAAGCATGGATCTCTCT
The DNA here is from genome assembly GCF_056163025.1 of Triticum urartu. Lineage (NCBI taxonomy): Eukaryota > Viridiplantae > Streptophyta > Magnoliopsida > Poales > Poaceae > Triticum > Triticum urartu. The sequence goes on along the minus strand of NC_141879.1, from coordinate 408,619,037 downwards.
GTAGCAACATGAATACATGTCATACAAAATAACAGCAGAGCAAAGACTTAGTGGAATTCTAAGTCTCTAAAATCAGCAATATCATGAGAGCTACTTTGCATGCTTGTGCTAGTCACCACATTGATCACAAAAATGCATGGCATACACCCCTGTAAATATGGCATGGCATATAACAAAACACATGTAGAGCTCATGCCCATATGCAACACACAATAATCATGGCAAAAATGACAAATGCTCATAATCTGATAAGAAACAGCACCTAACATTTTATAGCACTCTTGCATCCACTATTTGGGCATTAAGATGGACTCAACACAAGAATGGCACAATGGAACAAAATGAAGAGAACATCATGATGAACATTTTGATATCTTATATGCATGAAATGGAGCTACGGCCATGGAGTTATAGCATGTCAAAGGTGCACCCAAAATGTTCAGATCCAGGGACTTAGTGAAAAAAACAGGCGAGCGGGCGCAACATAGAGTTCCTCGCACGGGCGGGGTATAGCGGGTGCTCACCAATGGGCTGAGCCCATCTGAGGAGGAGGGAGCTGGGCCGGCTGGAGATGGGCCGGCCCACACGGACGCTGCAGGGGAGGCGGTTGGCGCACATCGTCCTCCTCCCGACCGAGGACGAGGCTGGCGGAGCTAGGGCTCCAGCGAGAGGGACGAAAGCAAGGCGGCGCGGGCGGCCAGATCCGCCGGATCCGGTGGAGAACGGGGCAGGGCCTCTGTTCCCGGCATCGGTGATGGCCGCCGGCATCGAGCGGAGCTTAACGGGGCGGCGGTGGAGGATCCTGCGGGGAGGGAAGAGAGAGAGCGCGATGTGAGAGAGGTAAGTCAGAGGAGGAAGAAGGAGATGGGGACGGCCGCGGTGGTCGGCGACCTGATGCGGCAAGAGTGCATCGAGGCGGCGGCGTGCTCCGATGGGGTTGAGGCGGCGGTGGACGATGAACGCCAGCGAGGCAGGCACGGAGGCGGGCGAGCGCGGGCGCGCGGGCAGCGAGGACGAGCGCAGTGGCGCCACATGGCGGTGGAGGATTGGGCGCGGGACGGCATCGGACAAGTCCGTCCGCGGAGATCTTTGTCAGGCGGCGCGAGAGGAGCGGGGTTAGGGTTCATCCGCGAAAATTTCGGGGGAGAGGACATATATATAGGTAGAGGGAGCTAGGAGAGTCCAAATGAGGAGCGGTTTTTGGCCACGCGGTCGTGATCGAACAACCGAGAGGATGGAGGGGTTCTGGATGGGTTTTGGGCCGTTTGGAGGGGTGTTGGGCGGGAACACACACGAGGCCATTACAGATCCCTGGTTAACCGTTGGAGTATCAAACGGACTCTAAATGGCACGAAATTTGGCATGCGGTCTACCGGTGGTGAACCCAGGCCGCTTGGCAAATCTTGGTCCATTCCGAGAATGTTTAACACCCGTACACAAAAAGAGGCAAAAGGGGACGCCGGAAGACATAGGAGTGTCGGATTGCAAAACGGACAACGGGGAATATGCTCGGATGCATGAGACGAACACGTCTGCAAATGCGATGCACATGATGACATGATATGAAATGCATGACACGCAAACAAATGACAAGGCAACAACAGCGAATAACTGGAAGACACCTGGCGCAATGGTCTCAGGGCGTTACAACACTCTACCACTACGAGAGGATCTCGTCCCGAGATCTAGGATGGCACCGGAGGGAAAAGGAATAGGAAGATAAGAGCTACAACTGAGTTGCTTCTTTGACAAACGAGTGGAACCAAAGAACCTTGAAAGGTTAAACCATTTCGAGAAAACAATACAACAGAGATGAACGAAGTTGACAATCTCTATCAGAAAAGAGGAACAAGGAAGAACAAATTCGGACAGCACTCCGGTTGAAAAGTGATATGAAACTTGATAGAATGGGAAGAACTTGAATGAAGGACATGACACTCCGGTTGAATGGATAAGCAAAAGGAAAGAACATGATCTTCACGTTCTGAGATGATGGGTGAAAACAGCAACAACATCACAAGCCTCCAGAAGAAATAAAAGAATGGAATTAAAGGAACAGAGAAGAAAACAACATCTTCTACCTCCAATGAGCTTGCAAAGGCATCCTTAGGAGAAGGGTCGAACGGAGTTGTTAGAAAACCAACAACGAAAAGAGTGAGCTTGTTGTGGGCTTATGGAAAACATCTCAAAATTATGAGGTGACAACCTGCCACTCACCGAAAAGATTTGATTTGGAGCTAGAAAATATAAAAGCTTCTTCCATCGAGGTGATAAGAAAACTTGGATCATAGGCAATCACCACAAGGAGCAACATTCCCAATGGAAGGCTTTAGGTGAAAACTATACCAAGATAACTCTAAGGAAGAAAATGATGGGTTTAAATATCTCATTCCTGACAACTTTTGAATCATGAAACATGAAAGAAAATTGTCAAGAATGGCATATCACCACCTCAAAAGATAAGGTAGAAGGAATTGCACTACAGAATGCAAGATGAAGAATGCTTGAGCTCCTTTGAAAAGAATCTTGATGAACACTTCAAGAAGGGATTAAATCCTTTATGAACCATCATGTAGAGCCTCCATGAAGAACTCCGGTAATAAAGAATGATCAAACGAAAGGAAAGAGATCATGAGCTGATTAGAGGATATATGAACGATGCACTGGTAAGATTTTGAGAACGATAGCTGAAAGCTTGAATGAATAATTTTGAGATGATGGGCTTTAGAGAATCAAACTAAAAAGACCCCTGAAATGCTCCGGATGGATGAAAAGAATTCTCACAATTGAAAACAATTATGATAGGATGGCATCAAGCTAGAACCATGAATCTTGAGAGAACGGGTAAGATTTGGAGGAAAAACTCTTCTTCGGTCTTCAAAATCTGAGAATTACGACGAGAAACACCACCATGAATTGTTGAGATACTCCGGGGTGACGAATTTAAAGGTTGATCCAATGGTGATAATAATTTGACAAATCTTGGAGAAAGGCATTTGACTGATGATAACTCATTCTTACGTCAAACTTCGGAAAGAAATTTGAGTATAGCTCCGGGAAAATAAGAAGAGTCAGGTAAGATCCTAGAAAAAGACCTGTGGGTTATGGGCCCACTCAAAAGAAACACCATTGAACGACTGCTTGAAAAAGAGAGATTGCATCGGTTGAGTTAAATGGCTTGAACGAGATGACAACCTCGAAATAGGTTGAATGGATCTTGAAAGAAAAGAACGAGCCCTCTGAGATATCTTCAGCACTCCAGAACAATTGAATAGCAAGCGGGGAATGATTATGAGGTGCACCGGCATGGGGAAGCATTTGAAACAAGGAAAGGAATGATCAACACCGAAAGCTTGAATTTAGCCCACCGAAGAAGAAGAGAACGAAGAATGATGAACTTGAAGCTCCGTTAGCATCTTCCTGAGAATCACCGGATAAAACATTGACGGAAAAAGAATGGAGAGACTTTACATTAATAAGATGGATACTTGATTAAGAAATCTGATTCCTTGAACAAACAAGGGTGGGAGGGTGGGAAAACAAAGACAACTTGGGATGGATGAAGCAAACACCGTTGCAAAGAACTAAGAATTGATCTCGCGAATGTTGACATGATCGGATCCACTAGAAGAGGAGCACATCGGTTGGAATGAATTGACATGACAAAGTCGAGGATCAAGAAGGATTATTACTCCCATAGGAATATGAGAACACCACTTAGGGAAGATATGGAATCAACATTTGACATTGAAGCAACTCGAATACCACAACTCAAAACAAAAAAAGGATTGGCTTGCAGAATAAGCCGTAACAAACATATGATAGAACCCATATCGTATCATGTGTCTGTAGAAAGATATCCTACGATATACTATAATTCCCACTTATAAACTCCCGAAACTTTCTAGTTATGCAATTAGGTGTTGGGATACAGGGGAAGCATAATATCTCACCCAAAACTAGCAAATCCTACATCCAGTTGTATCCATCCTTAAACACATAACCAAGAAACGTTCGAAAATCATCTACCTCAACCTTCGAAAAGCATCCATTATACGAGTTATGGCAATACTCCCGAACTCCCGCCCTAGTACTGGGTGGCGTCGAGGTTATCTCACCAACAACTGCATAAAGGAGATTTTCGATGTCGGCGAGCTCAGGTATTCCAGAACTGCAACGATAAATTGTGACGACAACACCTCGGAGCTCAACTCCCCGGGACACTGCCACAACCCCTAAATGTCAGGAGGCACCAAGAACAATGTTCTTGTCACAAAACCATCGGAACGATTCCAAGATACCCGCGTGATCCTAAAAAGATTTCGTGAAATTTGAGGAGAGAAGAGTCAAAACTCTACGTTAGGAGGCCTCACCAGAGCGACGAAGGGACTGAGGAGTAAAAAGAATCCTACTCTCCGATATATATAATCCGAAAAGACTCAAAACATTTTTCTAGACTCAACAACGCCAGCGATTCGATCAAGCAGGGGGCTCCTAAGTCGGGGAAGGCTCTGATTACCAACTTGTAACACCCACGATGCGGCTATATCTCCCACGTGTCGGAGCACGACTTAGAGGCATAGCCGCATAGTAGGCATGTCGCAAGAGGGGTAATTTTTACACATCCCACGTACTGAATATGAAAGGGATAAGGAGTTGGCTTACAATCGCCACTTCACACAATACATGAATATAACACTACATCATCCAGAATACAATCAAGGTACGACTACGGAACCAAAGTAAAAGAAAGACAACCCCTAATGTTAGATCCCCGCTCGCCCCAACTGGGCTCCACTATTGATCAAAAGGAATCGAAAACAACACAACGAACACGATCTTCATCGAGCTCCCACTTAAGCTCAGCTGCGTCATCTGCACTGGTATCAACATCACCTGCAACTAGTTTTGGAACTAATCTGTGAGTCACGGGGACTCAACAATCTCACACCCTCGTGATCAAGACTATTTAAGTTTAAGGGGTAGGAAAGGGTAGTGAGGTGGAGCTGCAGCAAGCACTAGCATATATGGTGGCTACCTTACGCAAATGAGAGCGAGAAGAGAAGCAAAGCACGGTCGATAAACTATCATGATCAAGAAGTGATCCTGAAACTACTTACGTTCAAGCATAACACGAGACCGTGTTCACTTCCCGTACTCCGCCGGAAAGAGACCATCACGGCTACACACGCAGTTGATTAATTTTAATTAAGTTAAGTGTCAAGTTCTCTACAACCGGATATTAACAAATTCCCATCTGCCCATAACCGCGGGCACGGCTTTCGAAAGTTCAAAACCCTGCAGGGGTGTCCCAACTTAGCCCATCACAAGATCTCACAGTCAACGAAGGATATTCCTTCTCCCAGGAAGACCCGATCAGACTCGGAATCCCGGTTACAAGACATTTCGACAATGGTAAAACAGGACCAACAAAGCCACCCGATGTGCTGACATCCCGATAGGAGCTGCACATATCTTGTTCTCAAGGCAACACCGGATGAGACATCCTACGACTAAAACCAAACCTCAAGTTTCCACGAGGTGGCCCCGCAGTCTACTCAGTTCGAACCAACACTTAGACAAGCACTAGCCCGGGGGAGTTAAAATAAAGATGACCCTTGAGTCTGCAGAACCCAAGGGAAGGTGATAGGTTGTTAGTGCAAATGTAAAACCAAGGTTGGGCCTTGCTGGAGGAGTTTTATTCAAAGTGAACTGTCAAGGGGTTCCCATAACACCCAACCGCGTAAGGAACGCTAAATGAATGAACATAACACCGGTATGACGGAAACTAGGGCGGCAAGAGTGGAACAAAACACCAGGCATAAGGCCGAGCCTTCCACCCTTTACCAAGTATATAGATGCATTAAAGTAAACAAGATATAATAATGACATCCCAACAATAATCATGTTCCAACAAGGAACAAACTCCATCTTCACCTGCAACTAGCAACGCTATAAGAGGGGCTGAGCAAAGCGGTAACATAGCAAAACAACGGTTTGCTAGGACAAGGTGGGTTAGAGGTTTGACAAGGCAAAATGGGAGGCATGATATAGCAAATGGTAGGTATCACGGCCTAGCAATAGAGCGAGCAACTAGCAAGCAAAGATAGAAGTGATTTCGAGGGTATGATCATCTTGCCTGCAAAGTTCTCCGAGTTAACGAAAACTTGATCCTTGTAAACGTACTCAACGGGTTCCTCGATCACGAACTCATCTCCTGGCTCTACCCAAGGCAAGAACACAAGCAAAGGAAAACACAATCAACCACGGTGCAATGCGCAAGCAACATGATGCAAAACATGGCATGATATGCGGGATGTGCTATGCAATGCATATGCGTGCTCCGGAAGGAAAAGATTGAACCAGGCCTCAACTTGGAAAACCAAGTGCGCCGCCAGAAAGATGAGTTTATTTCGGTCGAAATTGATATAAAGATCACCGGAATCGGATGCACGGTTTGCAAATGGCAAGCAAAACAATAATGGCACGATTCTGCGATTAACAGCACGATGCCATCTAGAATGCAACAAGAAACTAAGCTACTGCACTCCAACATAGCAACAAAGCACATGGCAGTGATATACTCAAGATGGTTGACAAAAGATGAACACTGAGCTATGGCTAAATCACACAAGAGCAGGTTCAAACAAGCATGGCAAAAGTGCAAGAGATATCAGCATCACAGAATTAGTGAAAATACTAACATGCCAGGAATTAACATCAGGAAGCAATGTTTAGAGTAAGATATCAACATGCTACAGGATCAGATCAAAGCAGTACAAGGCATGGCATGAATCTACTCAAAGCCTATAACAAAAGTCCCTTACTTTCCATAAGCCAAAAAGGATCAGAAGATATGATGGCACCCATGTAAACATAGCAAGTTTCGTTAACAGATTCAGACTTGGCAGAAAACTGGACATGGCATAACAGAATTATGAAGGCACGTTTGCGAGCTCGATGCACTCAACACAAGGCATTGCATAACAAGATAAGCATACTACCAACAAGAAGACATGTTCAATAAGCTAAACATGGCAAGAGCAATCTCATAGCATGCATGGATCAACTACAACAACCTTGGCAAAATTGATTAACATGTAAACAATCTGCCAGGAACATTTTATAGCAAAAGTAGATCAAGATTGAGTCATTCTAGCGTACTCCATAAATGCAAACAGGGACATGGATGGATAGAGCATGACCATATGCTCAAATCATCCTTACTAAACATACTCAAAAGAAGCATGGATCTCTCTGTAGCAACATGAATACATGGCATACAAAATAACAGCAGAGCAAAGACTTAGTGGAATTCTAAGTCTCTGAAATCAGCAATATCACGAGAGCTACTTTGCATGCTTGTGCTAGTCACCACATTGATCACAAAAATGCATGGCATACACCCTTGTAAAGATGGCATGGCATATAACAAAACACATGTAGAGCTCATGCCCATATGCAGCACACAATAATCATGGCAAAACTGACAAATGCTCATAATCTGATAAGAAACAGCACCTAACATTTTATAGCACTCTTGCATCCACTATTTGGGCATCAAGATGGACTCAAACAAGCATGGCACAATGGAACAAAATGAAGAGCACATCATGATGAACAGTTTGATATCTTATATGCATGAAATGGAGCTACGGCCATGGAGTTATAGCATGTCAAAGGTGCACCCAAAATGTTCAGATCCAGGGACTTAGTGAAAAAAACAGGCGAGCGGGCGCAACATAGAATTCCTCGCACGGGCGGGGTATAGCGGGAACTCACCAATGGGCTGAGCCCATCTGAGGAGGAGGGAGCTGGGCCGGCTGGAGATGGGCCGGCCCACATGGACGCTGCAGGGGAGGCGGTTGGCGCGCATCGTCCTCCTCCCGACCAGGGACGAGGCCGGCGGCGCTAGGGCTCCAGCGAGAGGGACGAAAGCGAGGCAGCGCGGGCAGCCAGATCCGGTGGAGAACGGGGCGGGGCCTCTGTTCCCGGCATCGGTGACGGCCGCCGGTGTCGAGCGGAGCTTTACGGGGCGGCGGTGGAGGATCCAGCGGGGAGGGAAGACAGAGAGAGTGAGGTGAGAGAGGTCGGTCAGAGGAGGAAGAAGGAGATGGGGATGGGCGCGGTGGTCGATGACCTGATGCGGCAAGAGTGCATCGAGGCGGCGGCGTGCTCCGGTGGGGCCGAGGCGGCGGTGGACGACGAACGCCGGCGAGGCGGGCGCGAAGGCGGGCGAGCGTGGGCGCGCGGGCGGCGGAGGCGGCGGTTCGGGACCGGCAGGCCCAACACGGGCTCGCGGGCCGGCGGCGGGGACGAGCGCGGTGGCACCACGTGGCGGCGGAGGGTTGGGCGCGGGACGGCGTCGGACATGTCCGTCGGCGGAGATCTTTGTCCGGCAGCGCGAGAGGAGCGGGGTTAGGGTTCATCCGCGAAAATTTCGGGGGAGAGGACATATATATAGGTAGAGGGAGCTAGGAGAGTCCAAATGAGGACCGGTTTTTGGCCACGCGATCGTGATCGAACGACAGAGAGGATGGAGGGGGTTTGGATGGGTTTTGGGCCGTTTTGTAGGGGTGTTGGGCTGCAACACACACGAGGCCTTTACGGATCCCCGGTTAACCGTTGGAGTATCAAATGGACTCCAAATGGCATGAAACTTGACATGCGGTCTACCAGTGGTGAACCAAGGCCACTTGGCAAATCTCGGTCCATTCCGAGAATGTTTAACACCCGCACACGAAAAGAGGCAAAAGGGGATGGCGGAGGACATAGGAGTGTCGGATTGCAAAACGGACAACGGGGAAGATGCTCGGATGCATGAGACGAACACGTATGCAAATGCAATGCACATGATGACATGATATGAAATGCATGACACACAAACAAATGAAAAGGCAACAACAGCGAATAACTGGAAGACACCCGGCGCAACGGTCTTGAGGCGTTACATATAGATTGACGGGGACAGTACAAACACCGATCGCCGGAATTTATGAGTATTGTAGTTTGAATTACACACGATTCACGCAGCAAAATTCGTGCGTGAACATTATAGGCAAAATCCGTGTGTGAACATAATAGCTGACAGTTTCCAATGCAGAACCGTGTCTGATTAATGATCCCCGCCATTCACCTACCAAACCTCGAGCCAGGAGATAGACTGCTAATCATGTGGGGGCGGTTGTCTTGCCAGATCTTTACATTTTGTTTTTTGAACACCAGATATTTACATTGTTTGGTGATGTTTTAACTCGCACACACGTACACAAAAATATGATTTTTAAAACCGTTTAGGTTAGGCGTTGCATGTAGATGTAGTTCAAATTTGAATTACGGTCATTAAACGGTTAGAATATCACTTAAATGTCTTTAAAAGGTCAAATAACCCCTGAAAATTTCCAAATTTTCACATGACAGTTGTATTAGTGCACGTTAAACGTAGGAAAAAATTTGAAGGCCGTAAGATGAAGCTATCTCCTGTTCGTCAGCAAACATGCATTGTTCCCTCTTGGAATCACAAACCTTCTAGTGAGCTGCTCCGGTTTGTGAGGGGTGTGTGTCCAAACTTTGGTCAAACATGCCAATTGTTTTACCACATCATCTTGGTGGCAAGACATTAAATCAAGCAAGGTTTCATGTTTTTCTAATCATTTTTAAGTTTTTTGGAATTAAAAAGCCATGGCATGCACTCCATGCATGTGCCCATGCCTTGACACAAATATGTTTGAAAATGCATTCGAATTTACTGCACATGGAATTAACTCGCACACAAGTACACAAAAATATGATTTTTCAAACCGTTTTGGTTAGGCGTTGCATGTAGATGTAGTTAAAATTTTAATTACGGTCATTGAATGGTTAGAAAATCACATAAATGTCTTTAGAAGGTCAAATGACCACTGAAATTTGCCAAATTTTCACATGACAGTTGTAGTAGTGCACGTTAAACGTAGGAAAAAAAATTGAAGGCTGTAAGAGGAAGATATCTCCCGTTCGTCATCAAACATGCATTGTTCCCTCTCGGAACCACGAACTCTAGCGAGTTGCTCCAGTTTGTGAGGGGCGTGTGTCCAAACGTTCGTCAAACATGCCAATTTCTTTACCACATCATCTTGGTGGCATGACATTACATCAACCAAGGTTTCATGTGTTTCTGATCATTTTTCTATTTTTCTTGAATTAAAATGCCATGTCACTCCATGCATACGTATGCGTGTGTCCATGTCGTGAGACCAATATGTTTGAAAATTCCTTCTAATTTACTGCACATGGAATTAACTCGCAAACAAGTACACAGATATGATTTTTCAAACCGTTTTGGTTAGGCATTGCATGTAGATGTAGTTCAAAATTGAATTATGGTTGTTAAATGGTTAGAAAATAACTTAAATGTCTTTGAAAGGTCAAACGACCCCTAGAATTTTCCAAAATTTCACATTATAGTTGTAGTAGTGCACGTTAGACATTGAAACAGTTTGAAGGCCGTAAGAGGAAGCTATCTCCCATTCATCATCAAACATGCATTGTTCCCTCTCAGAACGACGAACCTTCTAGCGAGTTGCTCTGGTTTGTGAGGGGTCTGTGTCCAAACTTTCGTCAAACATGCCAATTTCTTTACCACATCATCTTGGTGGCATGAAATTAAATCAAGCAAGGTTTCATGTTTTTCTGATCATTTTTTAATTTTTTGGAATTAAAATGCCATGGCATGCACTCCATGCATGTGCCCATGCCTTGACACCAATATGTTACTGCACATGGAATTAACTCGCGCACAAGTACACAAAAATATGATTTTTCAAACTGTTATGGTTAGGCGTTGCATGTAGATGTAGTTCAAATTTGAATTATGGTCATTAAATGGTTAGAAAATCACTTAAATGTCTTTAAAAGGTCAAATGACCCCTGAAATTTACCAAATTTTCACATGATAGTTTTATTAGTGGATGTTAAACATAGGAAAAAAATTGAAGGCCGTAAGAGGAAGCCATCTCCCGTTCGTCATCAAACAAGCATTGTTCCCTCTCGGAACCACGAACCTTCTAGCGAGTTGCTCCGGTTTGTGAGGGGTGGGTGTCCAAACATTCATGAAACATGCCAATTTCATTACCACATCATTTTGGTGGCATGACATTACATCAACCAAGGTTTAATGTGTTTCTCATCATTTTTCTATTTTTTGAATTAAAATACCATGTCACTCCATGCATACGTATGCATGTGTCCATGTCGTGAGACCAATATGTTTGAAAATTCCTTCTAATTTACTGCACATGGAAATAACTCGCACACAAGTACACATATACGATTTTTAAAACGTTTTGGTTAGGTGTTGCATGTAGATGTAATTCAAATTTGAATTACGGCCATTAAATGGTTAGAAAATCACTTAAACGTCTTTAAAAGGTCAAATGACCCCTAGAATTTTCCTAAATTTGACATTACAGTTTTAGTAGTGCATGTTAGACGTAGAAAAAATTTGAAATCCATAAGAGGAAGCTATCTCCCGTTCGTCATCAAACAAGCATTGTTCCCTCTCGGAACCACGAACCTTCTAGCGAGTTGCTCCAGTTTGTGAGGGGTGTGTATCCAAACTTTCGTCAAACATGACAATTTCATTACCACATCATCTTGGTGGCATGACATTACATTAACTGAGGTTTCATGTGTTTATGATTTTTTTTGGAATTAAAATGCCATGCCACTCCATGCATACGTATTCATGCATATGTGTCCATGTCGTGATACAAATATGTTTGAAAATTCCTTCTAGTTTATTCCACATGGAATTAACTCGCACACAAGTACACAAATATGATTTTTCAAACCGTTTTGGTTACACGTTGCATGTAGATGTAGTTCAAATTTGAATTACGGTCATTAAATGGCTAGAAAATAACTTAAATGTCTTTAAAAGGTCAAATGACCCCTATAATTTTCAAAAAATTCACATTACAGTTGTAGTAGTGCACCTTGGATGTAGAAAAAAAGTTGAAGGCTGGATGAGGAAGCTATCTCCCGTTCGTCATCAAACATGCATTGTTCCCTCTCGGAACCACGAGCCTTCTAGTGAGTTGCTCCAGTTTGTGAGGGGTGTATTTCCAAACTTTTGTCAAACATGCCATTTTTTACCACATCATCTTGGTGGCATGACATTACATCAACCAAGGTTTCATGTGTTCCTGATTTTTGTTTGATTTTTTGGAATTAAAATGCCATGTCACACCATGCTTAATTGTGTCATAGGCATTAGACCAATATGTTTGAAAATTCCTTCCAATTTACTGCACATTGAATTAAATTGCACACAAGTACACAAAATATGAGTTTTCAAACCTTATGGTTAGCTGTTGCATGTACATGTAATTCAAATTTCAATTACGGTCATTAAATGGCTAGAAAATCACTTAAATGTCTTAGAAGGTCAAATGACCCCTGAAATTTTCCAAAATTTGACATGACAGCTGTATTAGTACTACAAGATTTCTCATTCATTTAAAACACCATCCGTTGGCACTTTATTCCAAATTCATCTTTCACAGCTAATAAAAAATACTACCTCCGTTTCAATTTACAAGTCCTACGTGTATACCTAGGTTGCCAATTTTATCACCTTAATATAAACTATATAACACAAAAATTATACGGTTTGAAAATAGAACATCTGAAGTTTATATTGGTATATTTTTTGTAATATATGACTTGTATTAGGTTGGTCAAATTGACGACCTAGGGGCACACGCACGCCCTGTAAACTGAGAGAGAGGTAGTATCTACAACAACACGGTTGTTTTTAGGAACCATTTGCGATGAAAATATCTGGGTCTATTTAAGTCTCCCTCCTTAAGCTTCACCGGCTTGTCTGCTCTAGTGTCGGCAACCCCCGAATCCACGAATCCTAATCCCCATTCCGGCACCCCCTTCTTGCAAAGATGACATCGTGGAAACACTTCGTGAAGGCCCGTACGAAGGCCGTGTCACCCCCTCCCCGAGCGCCGCCTCCTGCGCCAAGAGCGCGGCCGCCTACGCCGAGAGTGCTGCCGCATCCACATTGAGCACGGTCGCTTCCGCCGAGAGGGCGTCTACAGCAGCCGACAGGGCAGTTGTAGCAGCCGAGACGGCTTCAGCTGCTGCTGCAATGGCGGCTGGAAACACCGAGAGCGCTCGAGCTGCCGTTCGTGCCGCTGATGTCGCCCTAGCCCAGGTCGAGACCATCCATGCCAAGATCGAGGATGCACACGCCAAGATATTCCAGGCCACCTCGGACTCCAGCATGCAATCCACGTCTGAAAAGGTGGCGGTGGCCATGGAGCACCTGCTTCCTCATGAGGTCGCCGAGCGGGAGCTGGAGATGCAGGAGGCGGCGGAGATCGATAAGCGCCGGGAGGAGGAGTTGCGCATGGCCGAGGTCGAACTAGCGAAGAGTCTATCCATCAAGGAATCGGCGGTGGAGTACCAACGCGAGCTTTGGCGCGGCCACTACTACGAGTACTACAACCTTGAGGGCAGCGCCGAGGACGAGGACACGGTCGACTTCAGCAGGGGGGCGCGGAGTCCACCAATGGCGGCATGTCACCACGACAAGTCATTGACGTCTCATCTCACACCGGTGATGCATAGGCCAGTGTGGCAGCTCATTTTTAATTATGCATACTTAGGCTTTGTTTTTAATGCTAGTCTTTTGTTAGAGCAATATTTAGGTCAACTGGCTCTATGTAATTACTGAAATGGCTCGATTCAATAAGTGTGGTCTATCTGCTGTACGCTCTTTTGTGTGCCCAAATTAGCAAGCGATGTTAAATTATGCAATGACATACCCGGGGAAATTTCCACCAAAATTTGAGTTATCAAACTCATCCCATGCGCGTAAAGCAGAAGAATCGTTTGTGATGCACACAATCGTTCAAAGTGAATGGTCCGGCGGCACCACGCGCGTTCAAATTGAATGTGCCCATGCCTTGAGACCAAAATTTGAATTATCAAACTCATCCCATGTGCGTAAAGCAGAAGAATCATTTGCGATGCACACAATCGTTCAAAGTGAATGGCCCGGCGACACCGCGCGCAAAGTTTCCCTCCACATTTCCAAAATTTTGGCCTACCGCCAAAATATCTACCCCTACCCCCTTCCCCCTTCCCCACCCCCTTTTCTCCCCGACCACAAGTCACATTTCCCCTGTTTCCTCCTTCCTTCCTTCCTTGCTAAGCTATAGCCACTTCCTCGCTCTCGCTGTCTCGCATCCTATCGCCGGGGTCGCCATGGTCTTCGTCAAAGACATCTCTGGCGACTACTCCTTCACCACCCGGGTATGCCTCTCTTCTCTCTCTCGGTCTATGACTTGGAACGAAGGATTTTTACCCGGAGGTCGATTTGAGTTGTTTCTTCCTCTTGTAGCTCCCTAGGACCATCAGTGGCAACGAATGGAGCAGGGTGGCTAAAGATCTATCTGCTCGTTGTCACCATCAATCTCCATGCGTGAAGCTCCTTGCGTTTGATTCTGTGGACACTAGGAGGAAGTTTCTGGCATGTGCAGAGAAGGTTAGACCCTCTTCCGTTGTTACAAATCATTTTTTAGATGTGATTCAGACACTATCATGGTCCCAACCCATTCATACCACACCTTCAACCAAACGCATCCAAAGACAGTGTCACTGTATGTACCTAGTATCTTAAATTGTTGCCATCTCATCAGCGGTGCCATTAGAAAATTATTTGGCATCGCTTCAGCAGTTTGTGCAGTCAACTTTGGTCTACACATCCGAGCAGCCAAGCAGTAAAATACTAAATCTTTATGGCACGAAGGAACTGGGCATCGGAGCAACTACGTGCTCCGGAGTCCGGGTCCCTTTTTTTACGCTGCATCGGCTCGCCAGTTCAGGGCACCGGTGCGAGATGTAGCAACAGTTGTCTTTACACTAGTTTTGGCATACATAGTGGACGGCTTTAGTGCTATTAGTTCTATGTTACTAAATTTGTGCATGTACACACCTATTAGTATCAATTTGTTGTCATCCAAACACTGTCGCTATGTTGTTGCGGTTATATTTACCTTCCTCATAAAATGTTCAATTTGTTATTTATTGTACATGAGTAAGAACTAGTAGTGTCGTTGTAGTTAATTATAGCTTCTAATGTTCCAGAATTTGTTTGTTGTCTCAGTACCAATTATTTCATTTGCACATTGATCTTTTTGAGAAGATATGTCATAATTAACATGTTTCTTCAGTTTTTCAAAATAAGCATTGGTGATTTTCTATGTTGCTATAAACCCATTTCCCCTACAATTGTTACTGATCTAGTTTTAAATATAATAGGATGAACAGAAGTGTTCTTACTTGGAGTGGGTTGATCAAGAGTGGCCACAGTCTTTGACGATGTGCCTAACGAAGCTCTGGAGCATGTATGAGGAAGTGAACACAGCTAGGCTTAGAGAAAGTCTTGTCAACACTGAAGCATATTTCAAGATGCGGGATAAAAAATTGAAGGTGGAGAATGAGCTCAGATTTTTTTAAAGACTTTGCTAAGATGGTGTTGGCGAAGGAGGAGGCACTTTCCCAGTTGGCCCGTGCAAAACGGGTTGCACGGGTTCTTACTGAACTAAAAGCAGAGGTGGATAAAACGATCCTGGATGATCTCGATTAGGGAAATGAATATATATGTTTCTTATGAAGTTGAACTAGCTATATGTCGTACTGTGATATTATAATATATTTATGTGCCTGATATGTAATTGGAGAACATCTATTCGATATGAAATGTGAATTTGCGTAATACTTGAATTATTAATTGTAAACTAATAAACCTGCTAAATGTGTCATGGACCTTTGCAAACGGTTCTAGCAGGAAAAGCGGTTGCGATGAATAGCCCAATGCCACACAGTTTTCTTCATCAAATCGTGTGTGATATAGTTGATAAAAGCAAACAGTTAACCAAGGAAGACCGTGTGTGACAGTTACACCTTTCACACACGAGCCTACACATAAAACTGTGTGGGATTTACGTCCGAACAAAAACGTCTTCCCTGGATTGACAGTGTGGGATGTACATAAGAACTTAAACATATTCTTTGGATTGACTATGTGTGATATACATACAAACAGAAATGTTTTTCTGGGATTCACCTTGTGGGATGTACATACCTACAGAAATGATTTTCTCGGATTACCTTGTGGGATGTACATACCTAAGGAAATGATTTCTCGGATTCACTGTGTGGGATGTACATACCTACGAAAATGACTTCTAGGATTCACCGTGTGGGATGTACGTACCTACGGAAATGATTGGGTTTCGATGCATCGCCCGATCGCACATGGCCCCAGCCTGGGTCCTAGTCGGGCCTATCCCCGACGATTTCTGGGTCGTGTGGGAAGGACACCCTATCGCACACACCCACTTGGCGACGGTTCCAAATGCCGTCGCGGAAAGGGGTAAAAAACCGTTTGTTTAGGACCGATGCGCACTAGTGAGCTATAAGTGTTTTAAAGCTCAAACTGGTAACTAAGTGGGTGTGCATCCAATTTTCTTGCTCATAAAGACCTCAGGCATTTGAGGAAGCCCATCGTCGAAATATACAAGCCAAGTTCAAATAATGAAAAATTACCATTAATATATGAAAGTGACAACATAGGAGACTCTCTATATGAAAAACATGGTGCTACTTTGAAGCACAAGTGTGGAAAAGGATTGTAACATTGCCCCTTCTCTCTTTTTCTGTCAATTTTTTGTTGGTCTCTTTGTTACCTTTTTTTACTTTATTTACTCACTAGGACAATGCTCTGATAATGATGCTCATCACACTTCTATTTACTTACAACTCGATAAAACTGAAACATGTGACTATTTGAATGCCTTTGGCAGTGTACCGGGATGTGCAATGATGCTAGCGTAACATGTATGATAATGACAAACGGTGGCTGAGCCACAACAGCTATATGATCATGCAAAGCAGTATGACAATGAAGATGTATGTAATAATAACAGAACTGTGGAAGTTCCATGGAAATATATCTCGGAATGGCTATGGAAATGCCATCATAGTTAGGTATGCTAGCCGTTTTCAGGAAGATATAAGGAGGCTTATGTGTGATAGAGCATATCCTATCATGGGGTTTGGATGCACCATCAAAGTTCGCACTAACTCTCGATATGAGAAAGGGCAATGCACGGTACCGAAGAGGCTTTCAAATTGCGGAAACATGAGAGTGCATATAAGCCATTGACATACATTAGTCATAAAGATCTCACATACTTATTGCGAAAGTCTATTAGCGATCGAGGCAAAGTACTACTACACATGCCCCTAGGGGGTGGTAGGAGCTAACCATCATGCGCCCCCGGCCTCCAAGCAAACGAAGACACTTATTATATCCCTCTTGTATACCTATCATATCAAGACCATTTTATAACCCGTACGTGTTGCCATTACTATTACCAACTATCAAAAGGATATAAGTGGAGAATGAGAGTTCAACTATTTCTTTAAAATATAACCACCGCCATGCTCTAAAATATATAAGTGAAGCACTACAGCAACTACCTAACTCAAAAGATAGAAGTGAAGCACATATAGTATTCTAACAAATCACGAATAAATGTGTGTCCCTCTCAGAAGTTGTGTGCATCAAACAATGATTTTTGCAAACTAAAAAGAAAACAAAGACTACTATAATACATGATGCTCCAAGAAAAACTCATATATCATGTGATGAATAAAAATATATCTCCAAGTAATATACCGATGGATTGTAGACAAAAGAGGGGATGCCATCTGGGGCATCCCCAAGCTTAGATGCTTGGTGGTACTTGAATATTACCTTCGGGTGCCTTGGGCATCCCAAGCTTAGGGTCCTGCTGCTCCTTATTCCTTCATACGTGATGATCTTGCCCAAAACTAGAAAAGTTTAGCACACAAAACTCAACAGAATCCTCGTTAGATCCGTTAGTATAACAAGCAAATCATAAATTTTAGGTACTGTTATAAATAGATACGTATTTTATTATTGCATAATACCTATTGTATTCTAACTTCTCCATGACTTATACCCACCTATATAATACATAGCATCATTAAAACAAGCAAACTATGCAACAAAAACAGAATCAGTCATTCTGTATCTCCAAAATACTGAAAAATTAGGACAACGTGGGTAATTTTTATATCAATAATGTGTAAAAAATCAGGATTTATCACATTCCAGTGAATCTCAAGAATTCCAGTACTAGGCGCAAAAGTTTCGGCTTTTTCATAGAATCAAGTCAACTATCAGCAAAATTAACCTAAATGCTTTACTTGGCACAAACACTAATTAAAACATAAAACATAATAATAAAAGTAGAATAATTGTGTGAACGCAAAAAAGGAAAGAAACCAAGAAAAATAAGATAACTATTGGGTTGCCTCCCAACAAGCGCTATTGTTTTACGCCCCTAGCTAGGCGTAATGCATAGTTTCAAGTATTTTCATCCTTAGATTACAGCTCATAGGTGGCACTCATAATTGATTCATATGGTGGATTAATTATATTTCTAGGGAAGTGTTTAATTTCTTTCTTTAATGGTAATTGGAAACTTATGTTTCCTTCTTTCATATCGATAATAGCACTTATGGTTCGTAGGAAATGCCAAGTATTATAGGGCAATATGGATTACATTCAATATCAAGCACAATGAAATCAACGAGCACATAATTTCTATTAGCAATAATAAGCACATCATTTATTCTACCGAGTGGTTTCTTAATAGTTGAATCTGCTAAGTGCAAATTAAGGTAACATTCATCTTATCAACAAGGCCTAGCACATCACATAAAGATTTTGATATAGTAGAAATGCTAGCACCCAAATCACATCAAGAATTACATTCATAATCTTTAATCTTTACTTTAATAGTAGGTTCTCATTCATCATGCAATTTTCTAGGTATTGAAACCTCCAACTCTAGTTTTTCTTCAAAAGCTTTCATTATAACTTCTACAATATGTTTAGTAAAGGCTTTATTTTGTTCATAAGCATGGGTGAATTTATCATGGATTGCAACAAGGAAATACACTAAATGAAAGAACAACTATCATAATTAAAGTTGTTGTAATCCAAAGTAGTTTGCACATCACTAGTTAAAGTCTTGACCTCTCCAAACCCACTTTTATTATTTTTATCATTAAGATCATCACCCTCTAGAAAATTGGGACACCTTCTAGCTAAAGTTGACTCATTTCCAGTCCCTTTTTCATCAATATTTATATTACTAAATAAAGATTCTATGTGTGAGACACCAATCATTTTAATATCTTCATCATGATTACATAAAAAATTGGGTGGAATAGCCTTTTCTAGGAATTATCGCTTAGCTCTCAGCCTAGCAGTTCTTTCTTTACTTTCACTAATGGAGACGCAGACATATTTAATGGACTCATTGATATCAAGCTTAGGTGGAAAAAATTTAGATTTGAGATTTTCCACATCATGAGCAATTCTATCCATGTTCCAAGACATATCATCAACTTTATTTAATTTTTCTTCTACGGTAGCATTAAAAATCTTTTGAGAATTAATGATTTCTTTAATATTACTTTCAAGACCAGTAGCATCTTATTATTATAAGAATTTCCATAAGAATTACCATAATTATTGAAGGAATTTCCAAGATACGGTCTAGGATTAAAATTGCCTCTATAAGCATTGTTATTGAAATTATTTCTAGAGAAAAAATTCACACCAACGATATCATTTTTTTCTCAATCAAAGTAGACAATGGCACATGATTATGATCAACTTGAGCATTCTTACTAGCAACCATTTTCATAACAGCATCCATTTTATCACTCAATGTAGTAATTTCTTACCAGTTGGAGCTTTTTCGATATGCCATTGAGGGTAATTTGACATTATATCATCAAGAAGTTTTGTAGCTTCTCCCAATGTGATTTCCATAAAGGTACCACCTGAAACAAAGTCTAGAAGATTTCCAGAAACAAAGTTCATTCCCACATAGAAATTTTGTATAATCATCCATAGACATAAACCATGAGTGGGACAATTTCTTATCATTAATTTCATTCTCTCCCAAGACTGTGCAACATTTTCATGCTCAAGTTGCTTAGAATTCATAATTTTAATTCTAAGAGAGAGAAATGTGCGGGAGAAAAATACTTGGCAATAAAAGCATCCTTACACTTATCCCAAGAATCATGAAAATGAAGTTTTAGCTCGATCTCTTAGTGAGAATGGAAATAATTTCAATTAAAATATGTCATTACCATATCTTTTTTTTTCATTTTCATATCGCACAATTCAACGAAAGTATTAAGACGGGATGCACCATATTCATAGGACTACCAGAAAATTGTTCTTTCATAACAAGATTTAGCACAGCGGCATTAATGTCACATGACTCCACACTAGTGGCGGGAGGAGCAATAGGAGTACTAAAAAATCATTATTATTAGTATTTGAAAAATCATACAACTTAGTGTTTACTTGAGACATAATGACAAAGCAAGCAAACAAGCAAATAAAAATATTTTTGTGTTTTGTAAAAAAATTAGAAGTGGGGGAGATGAAAACGAGAGTCAAAGGCAAATAACAATAAGAGCAAGTAGATGATAGTTTGTGCAAACGCACTTGGTAGGTTTTGATGATGTCTTCCTGGCAATGGCGCCAGAAATTTTTCCTGCTACTTGTGAGCCGTGTTGGGATTCCCCCAAAGAGGAGAGGATGATGTAGTACAATAGAGATATGTATTTCCCTCAGTTAAGAACCAAGGTTATCAATCCAGTAGGAGAATCACACAAAGCCTCGTGAACAACACATGCACACAAAAGCAAATACTTGCACCCAACACAAATAAGGGGATTGTCAATCCCCTCAGTGGTACTTGCAAGGATTAAATCTCGCAGTGGTAGGTAATAAAGTAAATTGCAAAACAAAATAAAAGAAATAAAATTGTTGCAAGGTATTTTTGTGTTTTTACATATGATTAAAGTAGACCCGAGGGCCATAGTTTTCACTAGAGGCTTCTCTCTCAAACACATAGCGTACAGTGGGTAACAAAATACTGTTGGGCAATCGATAGAAGAGCGCATAATTATGATGATATTCAAGGCAATGACCATGTATATAGGTATCACTTCCAAGACAAGCAGACCAACTCCTGCCTGCATCTACTATCATTACTCCACCAATTGACTGCTATCCAGCATGCATCTACGGTATTAAGTATAAAACAGAGTAATGTCTTAAGCAAGATCACATGATGTAGACAAAGTAAACCCAATCAATATGAATAAACCCCGTCATTCTACCCTTAATTGCGATAATACAAATATGTGTCTTGTCCCTTCTTATCACTGGGATGTAGAGCACGACAGGATTGAACAAACACAAAGCACCTCTCCCACTGAAGATAAATCAATCTAGTTGGCCAAACCAAATGGATAGATCGGAGATAAATAAAAAGCTAAAACAATCATGCATAATAAAGCTCAAAAAACTCCATTAATATTCATGAATAATCTGATCATAAAGCCACAATTCATCGGATCCCAACTGACACATCGCAAAATAAGATTACAATGGATAGAACTCCAAGAACATTAAGGAGAACATTGTATTGAAGATCAAAGAGAGAGGAGAATCCATATACCTACTAGCTATGGACTCGTAGGTCTCTGGTGAACTACGCATGCACCATTGAAAGGGAGCAAGGATGGTGTAGAAGCCCTCGTAGTGTACCGGAAAAGGCCTTCGGATGGGATAGTGGAAGAACAGAAACTTGGGGCGGTGGAAAAAGTATTTTGGGTGGCTCTCTGTTGGTTTCCCAATTTTAGAGAATTTATAGAGGCGGAATTAGGTCAGACAGAGCCATGAGGGGCCCACAAGGCATCAGGGCGCGCCTACCCCCTGGGCGCGCCCTATTTCCTTACCGTCTCCTTGTTTTCCTTCTAGTCTCCTCCTGAAGCCTCTAGGGTCTTTCTTGTCTAGAAAAAAATCATCAAAAAGTTTCGTAGCATTTGCACTCCATTTGGTACTGATTTCCTGGAAAACCAAAAACTGGCAAAAAAACATCAACTGGCACTAGGCACTAGGTTAATAGCTTAGTCCCAGAAAATGATATAAAATAGCATATAATTGCATATAAACATCCAAGGTTTATTCTATAATGGCATGGAACAATCAAAATTTATAGATACGTTGGAGACGTATTAGCCATCCAGGGCATCCCCAAACTTAGATGCTTGACTATCCTTGAATATTACCTTAGGGTTCCTTGGGCATCCCCAAGCTTAGTGTCTTGCCACTCCTTATTCCTTCATCCATCGTGATCTCGCCGAAAACTCGAAAACTTCAACACACAAAACTCAACAGAAACCTCGTGAGATCCGTTAGTATAATAAGCCAATCATAAAATTTAGGTATTGTTATGAACCCATTCATATTTTATTCTTGCATAATACCCACTGTATTCTAACTTCTCCATGACTTATACCCCCCGATAAAATCCATAGCATCATTAAAACAAGCAAACTATGCAATAGGAAACAGAATTTGTCTAAAACAAAATGGTCTATAATCATCTAAACAGACACTATACTTCTGTAACTCCAAAACTCAAAAAAATTAGGACAACATGGGCAATTTGCATATCAATAATGTGTAAAAACTTCAGAATTTTATCACGTTCCAACAAATTATTGAAATTCCAGTACTAGGCGCAAAAGTTTCTTTTTTTAACATAATCAAGTCAACTATCAACCAAATCATCCCAAACACTAATTAAAACATAAAAACACAATCATAACGGTAGCATAATTGTGTAAATGCTCAAAATAGAAAAGAAAACAAGAAAAATAAGGTAACTATTGGGTTGCCTGCCAACAAGCGTTATTGTTTTAGCCCCTAGCTAAGCGTAAGGCATTGTTTCAAGTATTTGAATCTTTCACATCCAACTCCTTAATTATGCATCCATGCTTCCTAGGAAGCTAAGCACTTATGTTTTGAATAATCACACTCCTAGGGATAAAGTTAAGGAATTTATTTTCATAGATAGGTTCATTTTATCAATTAAATAAAAAAGGGGTGCACACTAATCATTTTAAGATCTTCATTCCCCTTGCTAGATGTGGCTCCTCTATTCTTAGGAACATACATGAACTTCGGATTATTATTAGGAGGAGTCCTCTCAATAGTTTTAATGGAAGCAAAAGTGGAATCCAAAGTATTAATAACTTCTTCCAACTTATTAGTTCTAGAAGGGCTTTGTTCTATCCTCTCAGTAATTATTGGTTCCTTCTCTTTTGGAATATTTAATGTAATTCCTACCTTTGAGCCAAATTCAGTTACTTGGTTATGGATCTTTTTATCTATATTGTCAATATGCTCTATGGTAGACATTTTATTTTCCATAGCTTTCAATCTTTGCATAACATGTTCCAAAGTCAATGTAGTTTCATTAATCTTTAGCTAATATTAAAGGACGCAAGCTTTCATGGTTCTCCATAGGTTAATCACGGATCATACTCGGTCCACCACGGATCTGGGTCCTTAGGTAGCAGCGTGGTCGCGACATTTTTTTGCGGTATTGAGCTCGGCCCGCACTGCCTACTCCACACATGCGGACGTGTTCCCCCTCTCTTTGATTTGTTTTGGCCCACACTGCCTCCTCCACACACGTAGGACTGCCCCCTCGGTTCGTTGATTTTTTCCTTATAGAACAAGAAAGTCCGATCCCTTTACAACTCAGAGCAGAGCAATCAAGGCAGCGCCCAGCCGCGAGCCATCGATGTCGCGACCTCGGTATTGGGCTTGCAATCAATTAAAGTTTGTCTCCAATACATCTTGAGACAGAGACAGATCACATCTTGCTTCACGACAATGGCGGCGGCAGTGGTGAGCCATCCTTCATTGCACTACTTCCAAGCATCACGGCCGCTCCGTACCAAACGCCCATTGCGACCTAGATTTGGAGGAGTTGCCTCCCGTTCCGTCCCGTGCGCCGGCTGGAGCAGGAGTCGCCTCCCGTTCTGTCCCGTGCACCGACCGTGTGGAAGACAGAGAGAGAGGAGTGATGGAGGGAAAGCATCGAGGAGTCGCCTCCCGTTCCATCTCACGCGCCGGCTGTGTGGAAGACAGAGAGATAGAGGAGCGAAGGAGGGAAAGCATGGAGGAGTTGCCTCCTGTTCCATGCCGGGTGTTGGCCGTGTGGAAGACAAAGAAAGAGGAGCGAAGGAGGGAAAGCATGGAGGATTCAGTTGGTGGTGCCGCTCTGAACGTTCCGGATGAGGCTACTTTGGTTCTGACCTGCAGCCCTCGGTGTGGCAGGAGATGGAGTTGGCTACTGAAGGAATGAAACAGGGATTGTTGAAGGTACATGTAATACATAAATTTGGGTGATCTGTCTTCGGTCCAAAAGGGTGCTAATATGTGAATTTTGTAGGAACAATTAGGTTACGTGGATTGCTTCACCAAGTATCAATGATCCAACTGATGAAAGTGTTCTTTTCAAGAGACTTGCATATTTCCTGTATGTTGGATTCATTATAACTCAGACTGTTTGTTATTTACGGGGAGCATGGTAGTCACAAATTTACTCTTCCAACTACCCTGTTCAGCTAACAAGGATGAATTTCAAGCTATCCTCATTCAGATCTTTGGTAATTCAAAATTTGGGCTAAACCTACAAGAAAGCGCGTTCCTCTTATAAGATGAATCTCTGATGTTGTCGTCCAAAACCATTAGCTTCCAGTGTGGCATCATGTGACGCCCCCGATTTGACCGTACACTAATCATGCACGCAAATGTGTATGATCAAGATCAAGGGCTCACAGGAAGATATCACAACACAACTCTACAATTAAAATAAGTCATACAAGCATCATATTACAAGCCAGGGGCCTCGAGGGCTCGAATACAAGAGCTCGATCATAGACGAGTCAGCGGAAGCAACAATATCTGAGTACAGACATAAGTTAAACAAGTTTGCCTTAAGAAGGCTAGCACAAACTGGGATACAGATCGAAAGAGGCGCAGGCCTCCTGCCTGGGATCCTCCTAACTACTCCTGGTCGTTGTCAGCGGGCATCACGTAGTAGTAGGCACCTCCGGTGTAGTAGGAGTCGTCGTCGACGGTGGCGTCTGGCTCCTGGGCTCCAACATCTGGTTGCGACAACCAGGAAGAAAGGAAAGGGAAAAAAAAGGGGGAGAAAGCAACCGTGAGTACTCATCCAAAGTACTCGCAAGCAAGGAGCTACATTACATATGTATGCATTGGTATCAACTGGAATAAGGCTATTATATGAGGGCTGGACTGCAGAAAGCCGGAATAAGAGGGGGATAGCTAGTCCTTTCGAAGACTACGCTTCTGGCAGCCTCCGTCTTGCAGCATGTAGAAGAGAGTAGACTGAAGTCCTCCAAGCAGCATCGCATAGCATAATCCTAACCGATGATCCTCCCCTCGTCGCCCTGTGAGAGAGCGACCACCGGTTGTATCTGGCACTTGGAAGGGTGTGTTTTATTAAGTATCCGGTTCTAGTTGTCATAAGGTCAAGGTACAACTCCAAGTCGTCCTGTTACCGAAGATCACGGCTATTCGAATAGATTAACTTCCCTGCAGGGGTGCACCACATACCCCAACACGCTCGATCCCATTTGGCCGGACACACTTTCCTGGGTCATGCCCGGCCTCGGAAGATCAACACGTCGCAGCCCCACCTAGACCAACAGAGAGGTCAGCACGCCGGTCTAAACCTAAGCGCCCAGGGGTCTGGGCCCATCGCCCTTAGCACACCTGCACGTTGCGTGGGCGGCCGGAAGCAGACCTAGCCTAGTGGCGTTCCAGTCCAATCCAGCGCGCGCCGCTCCGTCGCTGACGTCAAGAAGGCTTCGGCTGATACCATGACGCCGGGATACCCATAACTACTCCCGCATAGATGGTTAGTGCGTATAGACCAAATGGCCAGACCCAGATCTCGTTAAGCGTGTTAAGTATCCGCGAACGCCGACCAGGGCCAGGCCCACCTCTCTCCTAGGTGGTCGGAACCTGCCCTGTCGCTCCGCCTCAAAGATCCACACAGAGGGCCGTTGGGACAAAGGTCCTTTCAGCCCCCAATCCGTGAATCACTCGCGGGTGCTCCACAAGCCGACCCGTCTTTAGTCACCACATGTATCATGTATAAAGCATATAGTATATACCCGTGATCAACTCCCGAGTGATCACGGCCCGATAGTATAGCATGGCAGACGGACAAGGATGTAGGGCCACTGATGAAAATACTAGCCTCCTATACTAAGCATTAGGATTGCAGGTAAAGGTAACAACAGTAGTAGCAAGGACAGGCTATGCATCAATATAGGATTAACGAGAAGCAGTAACATGCTACACTACTCTAATGCAAGCAGTATAGAGAAGAGTAGGCGATATCTGGTGATCAAAGGGGGGGGGCTTGCCTGGTTGCTCTGGCAAGAGAGAGGGGTCGTCAACTCCGTAGTCGTACGGGGTAGCAGCGGCGTCGGTCTCGGTGTCTAGAGAGAGAAGAGGGGGAAGAAACAATAAATATAATGCAAGCATATGCATAGTGATGCATGACAAGACAAGTTACGGCGTTAGAGGTGCCCTAACGCGGTAGTAGGTGATACCGGTGAAGGGGGATAACATCCGGGAAAGTATCCCCGGTGTTTCGCGTTTTCGGACAGAGGAGCCGGAGGGGGAAAGTTGCGAGTTCGATAGGTTAGAGGGGTGTGGCGGACGAACGGGTTGCGTATCCGGATTCGTCTCGTCGTTCTGAGCAACTTTCATGTTAAAAATATTTTAATTCGAGTTACGGATTAAAAGATATGATTTTCTAAAGATTTTATTAATTTCTGGAATTTAATTAATTAATTATTTAATTCAAAAAAAAAGAATTTATGACATCAGCATGATGTCATGCTGACGTCAGCAGTCAACAGAGTTGACTGGGTCAAACTGACATGTGGGTCCAGTGGGACCCACCTGTCATACACTGTTTAGGTTAATTAGGTTAATTAGTGATTAGGTTAATCTAATTATAATTAATTAACTTAATTAATTCCTTAATTAATTAATTATTTATTTATTTTTATTATTATCATATATTTTTATTTTTATTTTTAATTCTTTTCCTTTTTTTATTAAAACGTTCTATGGGGTGGGCCCCCTTTGTCATAGGCCCCTGGGGGGCCGTAACAGGCGTGGTTAGCAGGCGCCCGTGCACCCGAAAGGGGCAAGTGGGGGCGCCGGCGGAGGCCGTAGCCCAGTGCGGCGGGGTGAGGCCGTGGCCTCGGCGAGGCTCGCCGGCCAGCCGCGGCAGGCGGAGGCGTGCGCAGGGAGCGGTGGCGCTGCGGGCCGTCGCGGGGCCGCGCGGTTGGAGCGGCAAGGCGAGGAGCGGCGCAGGAGGGAGCGGAGCAGGGCAGGGCGGCTGGGACACCGGAGCGCTCCGTGAGCGGGCGCGGCCAGCCGGCGGGCAAGGGCGCGGGCGAGGCCACGCACGAGCGGGCGAGCGCGGGGCTGCAGCGGGGTTGTGCCGGGGCGCACGGCTTCCGCAGCGGAGAAGCAGCAGCCGGGCTGCACGGCGGAGGGAGAGCGGCGGCAGGGGGCGGCCAAGGCGAATCCGGCGGAGCACGCGTGTACGAGGACAGGGGGAGAGGAGGCCGGGGGCCTCACCGCGGATCCGTAGGGACTGGGGCAGCGGGGGTCGAGGTGGTGGCCGGGGACGACGTCGATGGGGAGGAGACGAGGCCGAGGCGGCGGCGTGCGTCGACGGCGTTGGCGACGAGGAGACGAGGACGACGGGGCGGCACCGTGGCGCTGGGGAGGCGGTTAGGCGACGGAGATCCGGGGCGGTGGCGATGGTGAACGGCGGCGGGGCGACAGGGATCGTCGGCGGCGTCGGGCCGATGGGATCGGGGGGGGGGGGGGGTTCGCCCCGATCCAGATCGGGGAAGGGAGCGAGGGGGGCGAGTGGGGGAGAGTGGGGATCGGGTGAGGGTTAGGGTTCGGGGGGGTGGACCGGGGTTAAGTGGTGGGGGGTGTGGGCCGGCCTGGTGGGGGGGCCGGTTGGGCCGGTTGGGTTGGCCCAGTTGGGCCACGGCCCAGGGAGAGGGGGGGGCTTTCTCTCTCTCTTTTTTTTGTATTGTTTTCTGTTTTCTTTTTATTTATTTTCTTTTCTGTTTTTATTCATTTATAAACACTTAGGCATTTTATAAAATGGTGAACCTTACACCATAATTATCTTTGTAATATTTGGCAACCACCGAACATTTTTGTTTTAATTTTTGAAAACTTTTATTGTTTTCTTTTATTTGAATTTTGAACTTGTTTCGGTTCTGAACTATCGAGAGTTTACCACAGTAACCGTGGTGACGTGGCATCATTAGCGGGGAATCACTGTAGCTTAATTATCCGGGCGTTACACATCATTGATCTTGCTATTGGCGGTATGTGCTGGCTGTTTATGCTGCTGGCTCTTGAGCCTGATAGACAGTTGTAGCCCCTAGGCCGATCTCTATTGAAAGTGTCAACGGTAGGAATGATATGGCTGGAAATTTATACTACTAAAATTTTATTTCTCACTGACAGGTGTGTCTTTCTCCAGCTATTTCATAGGGGCTAGGTAAAGGCGCACATGCTTCAAGTTCTGGAATTTGACACACATGATGGAGATTTAATGGATAAAGTCCATGCCTAATTATCTACTTTAGGAAAACCACAAAATAGTGGGCTAAATATAGGCCCATTGGGAAGATGAAACATCTACACATATTTCATGGTCCGCCTCCTAGCTGCAGCCGGTGTGCTCGACAGTGCAGTGCTTGCATTTGAGGCTCGTTGACATCTCGCAAGTATGGTAAATGTAGGTAGTTTGTTATTGATCTTATACAAGCACAAAATAAAGTTACCCTGACATACTCTGCTCACCACCTTGCTTGGGTCACCATATAGACATGAGTACTTAATAGTTTAATTTTATCTAATTTGTTCTGACAATTTTTCCATTACAATTTGAATGAGGACCTGAGACATAATTGATGTTTGACAACAGAATTTAAGTGATCTCCTATGTGTAATTTGATGTCTTAATTTCTTAAACAGGACATTGGAGATCGACAAAAGCTTTAGTGGATATGCGTTAAGGTGATAATCTGGTGAATGGCTTTACCATTGTATGCTTCTCAATGTCAGACACTCAGACCACAAGAAGTTCATTGATAGGCATTCCCTAATATTATGAATTATACATTCTGAAAAAGGTTTCAACTCGAGGGTCTGAAATTAGGTAACACTTGCATATCTTCTACTAAGCTTTGTTGATTTTTCAGTTCTTACTCCTATTTCTCAGCATCTCAATTTTGGATAAATAGAATGGTGCTACAAAACATAGCAAGCCATCTGGCATCCGTGTCTCATAGCTTATTTTCATATTTATATTCATCATACTATTATGAATTCTTTATCTCTTTTAAATTAGAAAGGGATACCTTATTCTTACATTTGATATGGGTGCCACTTCATATGTTTTTAGCATTGTGTCACGTCCTGATTTCTAGGATGTTTAGTTTTTTTTGTTTAAAGCCTTTAAATAAAAAAGATTGAACCCCGCAAAATATGGATGTTGCACACAGCAAAGCTTTATTTCTTAAAATTTCTCCCCTCGCTCCTCCCTTTCGCTTCCCTCCTACATAGGCGGCCGACTTGAAAGAAAATAGTGAAGCACTGAGTTGATACGTTTGCTAGTGTGGCATTCTTTAGTTCGAGGAGCTTCATGCAGGTATCGCTCCAAAATCAGCTGGAATCCACCATGTTTTCCTGTCTCTCTGACTAACTTGTGAGTTGACTTGGTCAAAAAGAAGACCCTGGGGGCGTAGAACCTCTGAGTTTTTTACAAGAAGCACTTTTGATGGTTCAGAATTGAGTTTTACAACAACTACATGTACTCTACTAAGAGTTTTAACCCATCCCATCGGTGAATAATTCCCTTTCAATCCGACTGATTATTGTGTTCCTAACATACAAAGCTAGCTAACTAGCACAAGCAGCTTGATTGATTGTACATACAAAGCTAGCTAGCTACTACAAGCAACTTGATTGATTGTTCACAGGATGGTTGTGTACTACTACTCCCTTAGATGGATCACCGGCCACTTATTGAATATAGTACCATTAGATGGTTCACCGTCTGCACATGCATGGAATATCTCGTGCTGCCATTACTACGAGTCGGTGACCACCAATGAACCAAACTACCAAAGGAAGGAAGAAGCAAGATATGTTCGATTACAATGTAATTTTGTGTGGTTCAAATATGTTTTCATGCATATATTTCTTTCACTTTAAATTTTGCCCCCCCCCCTCCTTGATTGTTTGTCACGCTCCGCTACTGCTTGCAGGGCAACGAGTACGTGGTACTACCTGACAACGAGGACGAGGAGGTGGGCGAGCAAAGGACACCGAGGTGGACCCCGAGTCCGGTCACTGAGATTTGTGTTTAGTAACATGGATGCTATATTTTGGTTGATGGTGCCTATGTTTCTTTGATGTTTCTGGCCCATCCCGCGAGGAACAATACTACTACCATTTGACAGATTATTACTATGTGAATTGCTACACACTATCACTTCCACTTCTCTTTGTATGTTTTTCCAATACAATTTAACTTTTTATCCTAACTACTATTCTACTAGTCATCAACCCGTGCATCTGCACGGCTAGTATTTTTCAAACACCATGTATGTAAATATAAATGTTGGTGCGAATTAGAAATGTTGGATAATAACATGAATAAGTTGTTATGAATTAATCGGCTTTCAAGCTCTTGTCCGTACCAAAGCAAATCTTAAAGAATTTCTTTTTGTGATTAATGTGCCTGAATGTTTATAGTACTTTTTATCCCTAATACATGTATGTATATCACATAAATAATCCTTGATTTAGATGAGATCGTTTTGGTGTATGACATACAGATTGTTTTGTTACTGTAGAAATTTGTGAGTATTAAAAGATATTATGTGGGTGCACAATAATAATAATCAACACCGAGTTGATTTAGCATCTCGACCAAACTTGCTGGAAACAACTATCTTTTTCTTACAAACATATGACACCACTACCTTGCACCTAGCGATATCAGATGCAGCTAAGGTCCGACAGGCTAGAGGAGTAGCTCGGCGAGCCGCTCCATCCAATGTTATTTATGTTTGCCATGCAAGACACACTCATCCACATCTGATCTTGACAATTAATTAGCAAGGATGATTTGTCCTCCCCAGCAGAACTGCATGCTCCCTTGTTCAGATTGTTTACCAGGAGTAGTAAGCAAAGCAATACAAATTGTAACTGGATTTAAATTTGAAAAAAGAATTATGGAGGTGCAAAACAGATCTGAATTTTCTTTGATCGCACGGATATCCTTTATTTTCCAATATAATGGAAAAAAATTATGTTTGTAATGTTGTCTCTTGCATTTCCTTTTACGTAGGACACCCGTAGTAGTACAAAGTATATATGGGAAGCATGATGTTATGGATTACTTATTATTAGGGACACCTATCCACTGTCCATGTGCTTTATCTGCAGAAACAAAATGTCGTCAACGAAAAGAAACTAATAAATTAACTGGCCCACTCAAGAAATCAAAACTATAGGCTGATTTTGTTGTTGAAAATAACATCTAACTTAATTCAATCCGACTTTCTAGGTACTTCATCTCGTAGATTATACAATTAATCTTGACTCGATGCAAGTCTTTACTCGCCGCGGGCAGCTGGTGTCATCTAGCGGCCAATTTCGACCAGCTCCATGCACCACCGGCCATAGGTGTAGGTAGGAGAGCAGGTTCCAAGCAGAGAAGGATGCAGCGACCATATGAAGCAGTCCATCAAGATGTTAATCGGAAGAATATTTCATTGATGGAGGCTTATTTTTTATTTCATGGGCAATCGACGGGATCGTGTTTTTTTACCTTTTATATCATTGGAGTTTTTAACTTGGGAGTTTCTTCTTAATTTATGGAAACAGGCGAAGGCCTTCCTTGTTTCTTTTTACGTGAGGATTTCCTTCTGTTTTGTTACGTGAGACTTTTTTTTTGTTTCAGTAATGTTGGACTTGAACGTGTGAGATGCATTTGTACTCAAATTTCCTTCTATCCTTATGTTGAATTTTACGTGGAACAATCAAACGGATTAACTAATTTTGATTTTTTTTATATGGATATTAATTAATTTTGATCAGGTCGATTAATTAGATGTCAAGAAATTTTTAACTGGGCGTTTCCTTCTTAATTTGTGTGTACCTTGTTTTTTTCGTGAGTATTTCCATTTATTTTTATTTTGTACGACAGGCTTTCCGTGTTTGTTTTTTTCACGATCGTTGGACTTGGATGATGTGTCAGATGCGTTTTTCTATATGAATTGTTTTCTTACGTAAGATTTAATATAGTGTGTGTGGTTCAAAAAAAACCTGGCGATTTCCTTTTTATTTTTGACGGACTGGCGATTTCCTTCTTAATTTGTGGGAGCGAAACCTGGCGATTTCCTTCTTTTTTTTCTTGACGGACTGGCAATTTCCTTCTCAATTTGTGGGAACAGATGCGACTTACCTTTTTTACGTCAGAATTCCTTTTATTTCCTAAAAATCGTAGCATAGATGGACTCTTTGTTTTTTAGTGTGTACGTATCCCCTGCTCTTTTGAGCGTGCAGATATCTGCTAGGGCACTCGTTATTGGCTCTTTTTTTAACTTATATCACGTTGGACTTAACCCACCGTTATGAAGATCCAATGGCTTAAGTTTGTTTATAAATCATATCAACGGCTAAATATTGTTACCTCCTAGGATTAACGTGGGAGCTCTAATGGTGCCTCCAATTAGTAAATATAAGATTGGTGCAGATTGGGTCAAGTTATTTTCCAATTTTATTTCCATAAATTTTGAATTTCATTGTCATCTACACTAGATATGAATAACAAGGTCTTCATTTGATAGAATTGCATTCTTCATGTTTTTTTTTATTTTTTGAGTACACAAATTTATATCAGTATCATGATCTATCATACAAAAGGCTACATTAAACCATTTTTTTACCAATTTTAACATAGCAAATGCACCATTGTGCTTGTAAAAATCCTCGGGTTATGATTACATTAAAATTCAACATATAGCCGTCTTCCTCTGCATCCACATACCTTCAACTACTTGAAGTTGCATACGATTTCTATAGTGGAGAATTGTAAGTTCCTTCTCCTAGGGACAATGAGGATAGTAGGAGCAGCAAGCCTCTGAAGCCCTTGGACCGACGTGGCGTGAATCCTGAAGGATTTTAGTATAGCGGCAAAGAAGAAGTTTTTTTGAATTCTAACTTTCAGTTGCTACTTGCTCTACTCTGCTTCCCATTAAAATTTTAGTATACAAACAAATTTTCTCTCCCGGTGCAACGCACGAGCATATGTGCCAGTAATAATAATAGGTGGTGATCCCACTAAATTTCCCATAGCATTTAAAGAACCCATAGGGTGACTACTCAAGAAATTACCTCCGGTAATTGTGTCAAGCACAAATCTATACCAAGTAGTAACACTCACAAAAAATTGAAAAGAAGAATGGTAGTGGATTGCTTACCAGTTGATCTATTTTGAGAATCGCAAATCCTATACCAAGCATCTTTTAAATTTTCTCCTCCCAGCTACTTGTGAGTTGTGTTGGGATTTCCTCGAAAAGGAGAGGATGATGCAGTACAGTAGAGATAAATATTTCCCTTAGTTAACAACCAAGGTTATCAATCCAGTAGGAGAACCACGTGACACCTCGTTAGCAGTACTTACACACAAAATACCAAATACTTGCGTCCAACGCGAACAAGGGGTTGCAACTCCCTCGGCGGTTAATTGTAAGGATCAAATCTCATAGTGATAGATAGATAGAAAAACACAAAATAAAATAAAGTAAATAAAATTGCAGCAATGTATTTTTGGATTTTAATATCTGATAAAAATAGATCCAGGGCCATATTTTTCACTAGAGGCTTCTCTCTTGAAGATAGCATACGGCGGGTAATTATTGTTGGGCAATTAATAGAAAAGCAAATAATCATGATGATATCCAAGGCAATGATCATCTATATAGGCATCACTTCTGAGACAAGTAGACTGACTCATGCCTGCATCTACTACTATTACTCCACACATCACCCGCTATCCAGCATGCATCTAGAGTATTAAGTTCATAAAGGATGGAGTAATGCCTTAAGCAAGATGACATGATGTATGAAACCACAAGTGTTCCCTTGGTGGTTTTGGTAATTAATGTCAACATATCTTCTGTTGGACTAATAGTTCTATCTAGTATATTTCAGACAAGTTCAAAACTGGCATGGCAAGGACAACATGATCTCGATCCCCTTCAAAATGCTAAGGACATGGACTGGCAAAAGCTCAAGACTCAACATTTTTGGTTAAGTGATCCAAGATCACATTGAGTCCATAGGAAAACCAATACTATCAAAAGGGGATGAGGTTTTGATAATGATCTATTTACTCAAGTGCTTAATGATATTGCTCCAAAACCCTCAGCCACTTTCTCTATCCAAATCTGTCCAAAACCATACATTCCAACTCGGTCCCATTGAAACATACCTATCCGGACTCACTGAGTTCATGTGGACACTGCCACAGCCAAACCCTAACAAATTGAATCCACTGAGATGGCCTTGCCAACTCTCTGTTACCTATTGCAATTATTTTGTTCATACCAAGGCAGTCGGTGCCATCGAGATGGCTTGCCAACTTTCTGTTCCCCTATTGCTTAACTTCGGTCCTGCCGAGTTGATGCAATCAGTGCCACCGAAACAAGGTTTTCCTTTACCATTGCACATCGGTCCATCCGAGATGTTCCCAGTCGGTCCCACCAAGACCTCCAACGTTTATATCTTTTACATAGGTTGGTGCCACCGAGATTTCTGATCGATGCCATCGAGTTGAGTCAAAAGTGTGTAACAGTTGGACTTCGTGTGGAGGCTATACTTATCCCTCCACCCCCTCTTGCTCAGTAAGAGAGCCATCTGAACATGCCTAACTTCCACTAATCATTTTATGAGAGAGATCTACCTACTCAAGTGTTGAGATCAAGAGATTCCATTCCTACCATTTGAACCTTGATTTATAGCCTTCCCCAAGTTGCTTTCCACTCAAATCCTTCTTCCACCATAGCCAAATCTATGAGAGAGAGTTGAGTGATGGGGAGACTATCATTTGAAGCACAATAGCAAGGAGTTGGTCATCATCACATCGTCTATTACCTTTTGGAGATTGGTGTCTCCTAGATTGGTTAGGTGCCGCTTGGGATCCTCTGACATGATGTGGATTTGAAACAAGAAGTCTGTAAGGGCAAGGAGATCGCCTAATTCGTGAAGATGTACCCGAGTGAGGCAAGTCCTTCATGGACGATGGCATGGTGGGATAGACAAGGTTGCTTCTTCATGGACCCTTTGCGGGTGGAGCCCTCCGTGGACTTGCGTAGTCGTTACCCTTCGTGGGTTGAAGTCTCCATCAATGTGGACGTATGATAGCACCACCTATCGCAACCACGCCGAAAACCTCAGCGCGTTCATTGTGTTTGCACTTTCTAATTCCCATCCCTTTATA
Source organism: Triticum urartu (assembly GCF_056163025.1). Lineage (NCBI taxonomy): Eukaryota > Viridiplantae > Streptophyta > Magnoliopsida > Poales > Poaceae > Triticum > Triticum urartu. Next base: position 408,583,389 of record NC_141879.1, on the reverse strand, counting down.
TTCTTACACTTGCATGCTTTACTCTGTTCACTACCCATTTTCTTGCTATGCTTGTGTAAAATGTATTGTGTGCCTATTAACATGTGCTAAACTCAACCTTAACTTGATGAATTATAAAAACTATCACTTTTACCTGTTAAGGGTCTAATCACCCCCTCTGGGCCCCTCTTCTCGATCTTTCAATTAGTATCAGAGCATTGGTATCCATTGCTTTGGTTTAATCACCATTGGAGGAAGATGGATGAGTCTACGATTAGGAGTATTATACATAGAGTGCCTATTCTTGATGGGGAGTTTTATGGTTCTTGGAAAACTGAAATGCTCGAGATCTTCAATGAATATAATTTGAGCAAGTATATTATTTGCTCGTACGTGCCTCCCATTGATCCTTTGCACCCTACCCCCGATGAGTATCTTGACATGGTTTGCAATCTTAGAACTGTTAATCTTAAGGATTACCTAGAAATGTGCTTGTTTGCTTGCAAAACTTTGAATGCACATACACTATATGGAATATTCTTAAGGAACACTTTCCAAATTATTTGTTGAAAATCTCAATCAAATTCTTCATAAGTCCATTACCTTTCATAAGATGAAGCCTAGTGATGCTAAGTTTGATGAGTATCTATTTGAGCTCCGTGATCTTATGTGTGCTAAGGGTGATGTTGGAACCATTAGCACCATTATCATGGAAACCATTAGAATTCATAAACTTGCACATTGTTATGGTCATAAATCTAAAGAATCACTTGAACTAGGTCATGATCATATGCATGATGATGATATTGAGCATCGCTATTATGATGAGGACGAAGAATTCAACATCGAATATGAGAAGACTATGAGGAATCCTAGCCTCATGGCAAATCTTCGAAATTACATATCCGGAGGAAAAGAGTGGGTTATTGATAGTAGATGTACCGATCACATTACTGGAGATAAAGCCATGTTCCGTGAGATTGCTAAAAATGATGGTCCACGCAAGTACGTGACTTTTGGAGATAACTCCAAGGGTAAGGTACTTAGCCTCGGTAAGGTTGCCATATCCAATGATAGCTCTATTCAAAATGTTATGCTCATTTAATTTATTGCTTACAATCTTCTTTTCGTATCTAGACTAGCCAATTTTGGTTTCAATGTTCTATTTACCGAAGTAGATTGCCAAGTGTTTCGTCGAGATAATCATAATATGGTCTTTACTGGTATTCGTAGAGGAGTTCTATACATTGTTGATTTCACAAAGAGAGCCCAACCTCATACTTTTTTAGTTGCAAAATCTTCTAAATTTTGGTTATGGCATAGAAGATTAGGACATGTTGGCATGCAAACTCTTGATAAACTCATTAAAGGTGATCATATCCTTGGTGTTAAAGTTGTTATATTTGACAAGGATAACTTTGTAGTGCTTGCCAAGTAGGAAAACAAGTTGGACAAAGTCATCCCGTGAAGAACATGATGACCACAAGAAGACCACTTGAGCTACTTCATATGGATCTCTTTGGTCCCAATGCTTACAAGAGCCTTGGTGGTAACTCCTTCGGTTTGGTCATTGTTGATGATTTTTCTAGATTTACGTGGGTGTTCTTTCTTGATGACAAGTCACAGGTTCAAAAGATCTTCAAGAACTTCACTAGGAAGGCCCAAAATCAATTTGAACAAAAGATCAAGAAGGTTCACAGCGAAAATGGAATGGAGTTCAAGAACACCAATGTTGATACCTTTCTTGACAAAGAAGGTATCTCACATGAGTTCTCGGCTATGTACACACCTCAGCAAAATGGATTGTTAAGAGGAAGAAGTGGACTCTTATTGAGATGGCGAGAACGATGCTAGATGAATACAGGACGCTAAGACACTTTTAAGCGGAAGCGGTTGAGACAGCTTGTCATGCGACAGATCGACTGTATCTTCACAAGCTTCTTAGTAAAATGGCATACGAGCTACTCACCGGTAACAAACCCAAGTTGGATACTTTCTAGTATTTGGTTCAAAGTGTTACATTCTTGATAAGGATCGTCGTTCGAAATTTGCTCCTAAATCTCATGAAGGTTTTCTACTCGGTTATGGCTCAAACTCTCACACTTACCGTGTCTACAACAATTTCACCCGAAAGGTTGAAGAGACGGTAGATGTGAAGTTTGATGAATCTAACGGCTCGCAAGTAGAGCAACTGCCAAATGATGTAGGATACATAGATCCCTCGGAAGCAATTCAAGATTTGTCTATCGGCAAGATCCGTCCAATGGAGGTGAAGGAGAGCACTTCGTCCATTCATGTGGAAGCCTCTACTTCACATCAAGGTGAACCACAAGTTGACATGGTGGTATCCACAAGTGGAACACATCAAGACGAAGGAAATGAGGAAGTACAACAAGATGATTCACCTCGACCTCCTTCTCCGCCTCCACAAGTGAACAATGACGCCACCAACAATGAAGAAGAAGATGAGGAGGAGGATGTTCCACCACAACCCAAGCAAAAGCTGTCATGAGTTAGAGCGAGAGTCTCAAAGAATCATCCCATTGAACAAATCCTCAACGACATTAACACTGGGAGAATCACTCGCTTTAAAACTCGTTTGGCTATTTTTTGTGAACATTACTCATTCATCTCTAGCATTGAACCTATGAAGGTAGAAGAAGCCCTTGAAGACCCGAATTGAATAAATGCTATGCACGAAGAGCTATACAACTTTGAGAGAAACCAAGTGTGGACATTGGTTGAGAAGCCGAAGAATGATCAAAACATCATTCGAACAAAATGGGTTCCGCAATAAGCAAGATGAGGATCCACAAGTGGTATGCAACAAGGATCATCCCGTTGCTTAAGGCTACACACAAGTCGAAGGTATGAACTATGGTGAGACATATGCCCCCATTGCTAGACTTGAGTTCATTCGCATTTTACTTGCTTATGCCAATCACCATGATATCACCTTATACCAAATGGATATTAAAAGTTCTTTTCTAAATGGTGAAATTGAGGAGGAATTTTATGTTAAACAACCTCCCGGCTTTGTGAATCCCAGAAAATCTGATCATGTTTACAAATGTCACAAAGCTCTTTATGGTCTTAAACAAGCCCTTAGAGCTTGGTATAAATATTTGATGAAGTTTCCTATTGAGAAAGGATTTGAAATTGGGAAAATTGATTCGATTCTGTTCACTAAAAGGGCTAATGGAGATTTATTTGTGTGCTAAATCTATGTTAACGATATCACATTTTGTTCTACTAACCCCCATTTCAGTGAGAAGTTTGGAAGGTTGATGTCGGAGAAGTTTTAGATGTCTATGATGTGTGAACTCAATTTTTTTCCTCGGCTTGCAAATAAAGAAAACTAAGGAAGGTACCTTTGTCTCACAAACAAATTATACCAAGTATCTATTCAAGAAGTTCAACATGCAAGGAAGCAAATATATGAAAATGCCCATGCCTACTAGTGGACATCTTGACTTGACTAAGGATGGCAATCTGGTTGATCAAAAGTTTTACTGACATATAATTGGTTCTCTATTATATCTTTGTGCCTCCCGTCCCGACGTTATGCTAGTGTGTGCATGTGTGCATGGTATCAAGCTGCTCCAAAGGAATGTCGTCTTAAGGCTGTGAAAAGGATAGTGAAATATTTGATTCATATACCAAACTTTGGCATTTGGTACCCTAATAGGTCATTTTTTGATCTTGTTGGCTACTCCGACTCGGACTATGCCGGTGACAAGGTTAATAGAAAATCCACTTTGGGTACATTTCAATTTCTTGGTAGATCCCTTGTCTCTTGGTCCTCCAAGAAACAAAATTTAGTGTCGTTATCCACTGCTGAAGCGCAATACATTACCACGGGATCATGTTGTGCTCAATTACTTTGGATGACCCAAACTCTCAAAGATTATGGGATACATGTGAGACATGTTCTATTGCTTTGTGAAAATGAGAGTGCTATTAAGATTGCACACAATCCCATGCAACATTCTCGAACTAAGCATATTGAAGTTCGTCACCATTTCATTTGTGATCATGTTGCTAAGGGTGACATTAATCTTATGCCTGTTCGTACCAACAAGCAATTGGCGTATAGCTTCACCAAACCTCTTGATGAGAAGATATTTTGTCAATTGAGGAGTGAGTTGAACATCATTGATGCCTCAAATTTGTAGTAGAGACTCCTTATTGGATACATGCAAGGCATGGGCCTATGTGACTAATCCTTGATATTTCTCTTATGATGATGATCATTTATCTTGGATACATTTGTACCCTTGTATAGTATCTAACCCTTTTAGGTGCTTGGATGAACCTCATTCCATAAGATTTCGAATCACTCATATCTTGAGTAATCTTGTCATGACCAAGTATCTATGCTTTAGTTGTTGTGATCAAGGAACAAATGTACACTCTACATATCCTTTGATAAAATTCATATGATGTAATTTACTATTGTCAATTTGGATAAATAAGTGTTATTCCTTGCAATACTAACCCATGTAGGACAATGAGCTTCAAATACAAAAGATATGCTCCCTACTCAATACATATGAGCATCCACCACAAGTTCAACTACATGATCAAGTTCAACAACAAACCCAAGGGATAGAGAAGCTTTGCTCCAAGACACGAGTCAAACCAAATAAACAAGATGTGAATACATTAAGACACTCAAACGAAAAATGGCAACCCCATTTTGAGCTTAACACTGAGTATGACCTATGATCAAGTGATCTTACTTGACTCCTAAGTCAATATACTTTAACATAGGTAACTTTGTCGCCGACCCCCTCTAGATGACTTTCTCTAGTGTTCCCTTTCCTTAGCTGCATTTGTTTTGCTAGAGTGCTTTTCTTTTATCAAAAAAACTTCATCTAGATCCTTTCCTATTATCTGTATTTCTTTTCACTTTCTTTAAATCGAATTCATTGCAAATTCTATCAAAATTCCTTGAAATTTTTTGTGGGAATTCTAATGCAAGTGAGCTGAGTTGACAAAGTTTTTCCTCTGCATTGAACTCGGTCACTCCGATCAAAAGCTTACTGGTCGGACCGAAGTGCAATTAAACCTTGTACACACTTCATCTGTTCCACTGAACTCGACTAAAACGGTCTCACCGATATGCTCTATCTGTGACTTCACTATCTCGGGGCCACCGATCGACACACATCGACGCCACCAATTTCACTGCTGAGAAAGCATTTTTTCCACATTTACTATTTATTCTTTCCAGCTCCACTCAATGATTCTTTCCCTCTATCTGCATCTAAAGCTACCTTCTACCTACTTATGCCTCTCCAGGACCACACTCACTTGACTCATACCCTTGAAGCCTACCCTTCTTGGAAATTGATGTCAAAGGGGGGAGAGAGATGCACATCAAAGCTTATCTTCACATAGAGATGCACCATAAGAGGAGAGAAGTCACATGTCTCTAAGAGGGGAGAGATATGTCTCTAATTATTTTATTTGAGTCTATGTTGCTCTAATCTTATTTTGCTTTGGTTTTATCTCACCCTACCTAGTCTAGTTATCCAATGCTAGATTTAGGGGGAGAGGAAGTTTATGTCTAGGGGAGAAAAATCTTTGGAAATTTATTGAAAATCTTTACTTCTTTGGGGATGTGTATATATTTGAATAAAGTACTCACTCTATGATACTCACCAATTACATGTCATCCCAGTCTTGGTATTCTTGTGGATCTTGAGGTCTCTTTCTTGATTGAAGTTCTCTTGTGTTATCTAACCTTGTTTTCTCAAGCTTATTTCTTCAAGAACCAGCTCAAGGGCCACAAGGTAAGTATATACATCTCACCCATGTGCATGATGATCTCTTGCTTTTTACACATATTGTTTGCAAGAGGGGGTCATAAACATGAAGGTACATCTTTCATCCTTTTGCTATGATGCATAGAGCCAAGATACATTTAACTCATTACTCACTCTATCATGTTGTGAATTCACATGTTTTCGAATTCTATCATATACATCATTGCACACATGTAGGGGAGCTTATGCAAGTTACATTTTTCTCCAAAGCTTTAATATACTACTCATCATATTGTTACTTGAAGCTTTGATGTATGTTGTCATCAATTACCAAAAAGGGGGAGATTGAAAGCACAAGTGCTCCCTTGGTGGTTTTGGTATTTAATGTCAACATATCTTTTGTTGGACTAATAGTTCTATCTAGTATATTTCAAAGAACTTCAGCAATGGCATGGCAAGGACAAGAGGATGTGGTGAAAGTGCTAGTTATCGACTAGAGGGGGTGAACAGGCGATTTTTATGAAAGTCTTCAAAACACGAGGTCTTTGAAGAAAAATAGTTGGATTGAGCCTATATGATATGCAACGGAAGATGAACTACACTAGACAAGCCATAGTCAATTAACACTATAGTGAAAGTACGAAGACTAATAGCAGCTTGGTAGTATGGATCATAATGGAAGACAATATGAAGCCAAACAGGTAATAGTCTTCACACAGTGAACTCAAACATATTAGGCAAGCAAGCAATGACTTCACGAAGATAAATTGAAGTGCAAAGGAAGTAGGGATAGAATCAGTTGCTTGGTGAAGACAAGGATTTGGTAGACCAGTTCCAGTTGCCGTGACAATTGTATGTCTGGTTAGGGAGGCTGAGATTGAACTCAGAAGACCGTTTCTTTACCTTATTTCCCTTGAGCTAAGGACACCCAGTCCTCGCCCAATCACTCTGGTAAGTCTTCAAGGTAGACTTCCAAACCTTCATAGACTTCGTTCATCGGTGATCCACAATGACTCTTGGATGCTCAGAACACGACGCCTAACCGGCTGGAGGATTCACAGTCCTCAAGTGTAGCAAGTCTCCAGGTCACACAAACAGAAAGACTTCAGTGATTCCTAACACTCTTTGGCTCTGGGTGTTTTGGGCTTTTTCCTCGCAAGGATCTCTCTCTCAAAGGCTTCGAAGGTGGGTTTCTCTCAAACTACCAAAGCCGTGCACTAACTCTGAGAAGCCACCAAATTATGGTGTAGGGGGTGGGCTATTTATAGCCTGGAGGCAACCCGACATGATATGTCCGAAATGACCATGGGTCACTAAGGTACCGACACGTGTCCAACTGTCAGATTTCAAACACACACGGTAGCATGGCGTGGGCTACAAGCAAAGCTGACTCATCCAACTCTGGATAAGATTTGCTCTCATTGTCTTCGCTCGAAGACATAGGATTTTGGCTGAGCATCACTTCAGTCAACTGACTTTGTTCAGTTGGACCCCACTTAATTGTACGGTGGTTCCTATGACTCAATAAAGAATAAAAGGAAACTATGAAACAACTATGTCTTTGCACTCCATAGTCTTCAAGTGAAGGTCTTCACAGGTCCTTATCTTCATTGTGAATGTCTTCACAAACCACCAGTGTCTTCAATGACATTCACAAGAAGCTTCTCAAGACAACTTTTGGGCACCCAGATCTTCTTCAAATGTGATTCATTCCTGCAATTAGTACCAATATACCTCGCAAACACTTCACCATTCTCATTCTTGAACAATTTATAGTTTGCATCATAGGATTCATCAATGATAATCGGGTTAGCATCAGTTTATAGATGGATCCACTGAAGGACCCTTTGCAGCAACCCATGTGGTTTTGGGGTACTGCTCAGACTTCCAGTATGAACCATCAACGTTCATTTTCCTCTCGAACCCAACACCCTCTTTCCCAGGGTTTCAGTTCAGAATCTGTTTCTTGAGGACATCACATTCTGATGCCCTTTGAAGCTTTTGTACATCCCTGTTTCAAGCAATGTCTTCAAAATAGCATTCTCATCAGCAATAGTAGCGGTGTCCTCAGAAGAGGTGTTAGTTACCACATCAGTAGTTGAAGATATAGCAACAGTAGCAGCAGTAGAACATTCAGCAACAGAGACAACATTATCTGCTCAAGACATTTTAAACATCATGGCTCAAAGCCTTCCTGAGCGGTACTGATCTGGTGAGCATGAAGTGACTCGTTCTCCTTTTGAAGATCTTCATGAGATGCTCTTAGGTTCTCAAGTTCTTGCTTCCTTTGAAGATAATCATAGGAAAGCTTCTCATGAGTAGCTAAGAGTGTTTCATGACGACTTACGAGTTCTTTGTACTTAACGTGAAGATTTTTAATGTCTTGAATTACGGGCTGAGTTCGATTCATTTCCGCGTCCAACAGGTCATCGTTTTTGTCTAGCAACTTTTGAATGTGTTCCATAGCATTTTGTTGTTTCGTTGCAATTTTAGCACATGTTTTGTAGCTAGGTTTAGGTTCACATCCGGAGTCAGCTTCACTGGATGTTTGAAAGTAAGCATTGTGTGAGTTTACCTTGGCACCACGTGCCATGAAGCATTAGGTTGGAGCAGAGTCATCATCATCTTCAGCATCGGCGTTAGCGGCGAGGCCATTTGCTTTAGTGTTGAAGATGGACTTGGCGACATAAGCCGAAGCTAGAGCCAGGCTTTCCACGCCTGAATCAGACTCCTCCTCCAACTCCACCTCCGCCTCCTCGGAAGCAGACTCCTCCTCTGAATCCATCTCCTTGCCAACAAACGCACGAGCCTTGCTTGATGAGCTCTTCTTCTGGGATGAAGACTTTGAAGAAGACCTTGAGGATTTCTTCTTCTTATTTTCATTAGAATCATATTCCTTGCTCTTCTCCTCCTTCTTCTTCTTGGTCTCATTATCCCACTGAGGACATTCAGAGATGTAGTGACCAGGTTTCTTGCATTTGTGGCACGTTCTCTTCTTGTAGCCATGAGTGGAAGCTTCATTGTTTCTTGAGCTGGATCTTGAAGACTTACTAAAACCTTTCTTTTTGGAGAACTTCTTCACGAGCATAGCTAGCTCCTTGCCAATGTCTTCAGGATCCCCAGAGCTGCAGTCAGATTATTCTTCAGATGAGGACACAACCTTTTCCTTCAAAGCCCGGGTTCAGCCATAGTTGGGGCCATAGATATATCTCTTCTCAGATAACTGGAACTCATGTGTGTTGAGCCTCTCAAGTATGTCAGACAGATCAAAAGTCTTGAAGTCAGGACGTTCTTGTATCATCAGGCCCAGGGTGTCGAATGAGCTGTCAAGTGATCTCAGGAGCTTCTTGACAATTTCGTGCTTGGTTATCTCAATGGCGCCAAGTGCTCGAAGCTCATTTGTGATATTAGTGAGGCGATCAAATGTGAGCTGGACATTCTCATTGTCGTTTCTCTTGAAGCAGTTAAAAAGGTTGTGAAGAACATCAATCCTTGAATCTCTCTGAGTTGAGACACCTTCGTTAACCTTGGAGAGCCAGTCCAAGACCAGCTTCACAGTTTCCAGTGCACTCACACGGCCATACTGTCCTTTGGTCAGATGACCGCAAATGATGTTCTTGGCAGTCGAATCCAGTTGAATGAACCTCTTGACATCAGCAGCGGTGACACCTTCACCGACCTTGGGAACACCATTCTTGACGACATGCCAGAGGTCGACATCAAAGGCTTCAAGATGCATGCGCATCTTATTCTTCCAGTAGGGGTAATGAGTGCCATCAAAGACTAGGCACGTAGCGAAGACCTTGATTATCCCTGCAGTCGACATAGCTGAAACTCTAGGTGGTTAAACCGAATCACACAAAACAAGGGAGCACCTTGCTCTAATACCAATTGAAAGTGCTAGTTATCAGCTAGAGGGGGTGAATAGGCCATTCTATGGAAGTCTTCAAAACACGAGGTCTTTGAAGAGAACCAGTAGAAATGAACCTATTGATATGCAGCGGAAGGCAGACTACCCTAGACAAACCAGAGTCAAGTAATCAATGAAGTGAAAGCACGAAGACTATTGGCAGCTAGGTACTATGGATCAGGATGGAAGACAGTACGAAGCCAAACAGTAAACAGTCATCACTTAGTGAAGCCAATTAGATCAGAAAAGTGGGAAATGACTTCACGAAGACAAACTGTAATGTAAAGGGAAGTGTGAGATAGAACCAGTTGCTTGGTGAAGACAGGGATTTGGTAGACCAGTTCCAGTTGCTATGACAACTGTACATCTGGTTGGGGAGGCTGAGGTTTAACTCAGAAGACCGCGTCTTCACCTTATTCCCCTTGAGCTAAGGACACCCAGTCCTCGCCCAATCACTCTAGTAAGTCTTCAAGGTAGACTTCCAAACCTTCAGAGACATCGTTCACTGGCAATCCACAATGGCTCTTGGATGCTCAGAACGCGACGCCTAACCGGCTAGAGGATTCACATTCCTCAAGTGTAACAATTCTTCAGGTCACATGGACAGAAAGACTTCAGTGATGCCTAACACTCTTTGGCTTTGGGTGTTTTGGGCTTTGTCCTCGCAAGGATCTCTCTCTCAAATGCTTCGGAGGTGGGTTGCTCTCAACCGACAAAAGTCGTGCACTAACTCTAAGCAGCCACCAATTTATGGTGTAGGGGTGGGCTATTTATAGCCCGAAGGCAACCCGACATGATATGTCTGAAATGACCATGGGTCACTAAGGAACTGACACGTGTCCAACGGTCGGTTTTCAAACACACGCAGCAACTTGACTTGGGCTACAAGTAAACCTGAGTCATCCAGCTCTGGATAAGATTTGGTCTCATTGTCTTCGCTCGAAGACATAGGATTTTGGTTGAGCATCACTTCAGTCACTCTGACTTTGTTCACTTGGACTCCACTTAACAGTACGGTGGTTCCTATGACTCAAGAAAGAAGGAAAGGAAACTACGAAACAACTATGTCTTCGCACTCCATAGTATTCAAATGAATGTCTTCTCTTGTCATAATCTTCACTATGAATGTCTTCACAAACCACCATTGTCTTCAATGTCTTCACACATTTTTAGGGGTCATCTCTGGTAGGTAAACCGAATCAATAAGGGACTACTAACTATGTTATCCTGCAATTCTCACAAACACATTAGTCCCTCAACCAAGTTTGTCGTCAATACTCCAAAACCAACTAGGGGTGGCACTAGATGCACTTACAGTGTGGCGATGTGAGAGAGAAGCCCGCCGAAACTATCAAAGAGCCAATGATATTCCGATTGGCTTCACGGCTGCCATCTAGCCTTGGAGCAGCTGGACAGGGGTTGAAGTCAATCCCTAGTTCCTTCTTATTATGAGCGGCAGAAGCTCTTGCAAACTGAAGATTTTGCTCAAAGAGTTCATCGTCGCGACACCATCAAAGACTAGATGGGTCGGCATCTGCTGGCTGAGGTCCTCGGACCATGCAAGCATAGAAGCCATAGGCAATAGCTTCAGGCTTCGTCTTGGGCATAATCTTCTTGTAAACAATATCGGCCCAGGGTGGCCTTACTGCATTCTTCTTAGCATATTCATGGATGACAAAGTTATACATAAACCATTGCTCTACCCAATATTCATCGATGTCTGAAATGACCCTGGGTCACTAAGGTACCGACACATGTCCAAATGTCAGATTTCAAACACACACGGCAGCATGGCGTGGGCTCCAAGCAAAGCTGACTCATCCAACTCTGGATAAGATTTGCTCTCATTGTCTTCGCTCGAAGACATAGGATTTTGGCTGAGCATCACTTCAGTCAACTGACTTTGTTCACTTGGACCCCACTTAATTGTACGGTGGTTCCTATGACTCAACAAAGAATAAAAGGAAACTATGAAACAACTATGTCTTTGCACTCCATAGTCTTCAAGTGAAGGTCTTCACAGGTCCTTATCTTCAGTGTGAATGTCTTCACAAACCACCAGTGTCTTCAATGACTTCATACATTTTAGGGTCCATCTCTGGTAGGTAAACTGAATCAATGAGGGACTACTACATGTGTTATCCTGCAATTCTCACAAACACATTAGTCCCTCAACCAGGTTTGTTGTCAATACTCCAAAACCAACTAGGGTGGCACTAGATGCACTTACAATCTCCCCCTTTTTGGTGATTGATGACAAAATGGTTGAAGTTTTCAACGGGGATAAAAATATACGAAAGTTAAAGATTATTGGCATTGTCTTCATATGTTGAAAAGGCTCCCCTGAAGATGTGGGTATAAGTAGTTTGCTTTTGAATGCAAATGCACATGGCAGGTTTTACTTTGTGGAGATCCTCTTCAGCACCTGAAGACAATTCATCATGCATACTTAAGAATAGTTAAGATAATGAAATGCATAGTGAGAAATGGGCGTCTGCAGAATGACTTCATGCGGAATTTATCATCGCATCACAGAGTAGCAGAAAAAGTGCCAGACGACCATCGAGTTTATGTGTTACAACTCAAAAACCAAAAGTTTCTAGAACGAGAGTTGTAATACTTAGCAAAAAAATAAGCAACCGACCCATATGGACCCGCTTGAAGACTATCAACTCATATGATTCTCCCCCTTTTGTCAATAAGGACCAAAAAGGTTTGAAGACATAGAGTATCTACTCGTTCCCAGTCGGGGAGGATGTTGGAGCAGTAGGGTCGACATTGGTGTTGGGCGGTGTAGACGGGCCTGGTGCAGCATCGTGATGCAGTGAAGCCATTGCTCGTGACAAGAACTGGCTTCAGGGGAGTGAATATGATGCTGTAAGAACTCTGAAATGAATGCAGACTATGAGAACCAAGGGATTCTCCCACAGACATGTACCTGTGACAGCATTAGAGATGCGAGGGAAGGGAAGAGGTCATATGCATCCTCAGAAGATTTTGAAGATAAATCAGTTTGAAGACATTGACCTCATAGAGTGAAGACATTCACTTATTTGAAGAGAGCCGGTTCCAGATTTGTATGAATCCATGAATAAGTACAAGTGAGGAATCTAACTAGTTATGAAGCATAAGTGAATATACTTTGCAAGATATGAGATTCGGAAAGAGACAAATCCAGATTTGGAAGTATAGAAACCACATTTGATTGAAGTGGATGGATTTGACAGATCAAAAAGACTGTAAAAAGTGATATTTATTTACCCCAAATGACTGCTAGACGAGGTGGAAGGGAGGCCGAGCAGTCCAATCTCCCGCACCCTAACTCAGCGGCGGAAGACACCTACGGCAGCGGCAGAGAAGACGAGGTCTGCAACCGGCATGATGACGGCGTCGAAGAGGTCACGGCAGCTAAGCGCTTCGTCTCCGACGTCGACGCGAGCTAGCGGCGGCGCTAGGGTTTGAGCGAGGTGGTGAGGTGGAAGAGGAGATAATGACCGCACGAGATGGGTATTTATAAGGTAGAGGGTTGCACGGTGCAATTACGTAGGTGCCCCTGGCGGTTCACATCAGATGGAGACGTGGCATGCATGCAACTCATTGAAAGTTGTTCCATGTTCCCACGCATGCCTGCTTTGTCGGATGGTCGTTTCGGCTTCTCTAGCATTCAGGCAAAAGAGATATAACATTGAAAGCAGTTTTAAATGTGTGTCTCTGTATCTTCAGCTGACAAGGACGCAGTCAAGACATTCGACAAGTTTCAACAGAATGCATATGACTAGATAGAGAGAGTTTGGGGAAGAAGCAAAGAAGGGGTTAGGGTCTGATCACATTCACTTAGTTCATAAAATGGCAAAGTCCAAGACATCGTTATAAGTGAATATTGTGGAGGACAGAACACACACACACACACACACACACATATATATATATATCATAAAAGGACCAAATCAACATTGCGAACATAAAACTTGAAGTCAAATCAATGTTGAAGACAAACCAAATGCGAAGATAAAACAATCATGACGCCAAACAAAAATCTTCGAGAAAGTTTGTTGGTGGCGTTACCCACCGTACAGGAAGTACTAGACCCAAACATGATGCACAATTATCGTGGCGCTCCGAAGTCAAATTTCGCGTTAATGTATTCACACTTAGAGGGTAAGTCTTCATTGATTGAAGACATACCACTACTAGGAAAAGGCCTACTAATGGCGCACTGGTTTTGCCTACTAATGGCGCACTGGTTTTGCCTACTAATGGCGCATTACCAGTGCGCCATTAGTAGCACGCCACTAGTATATCTTACTAATGGCGCACCACAGGTGCGCCATTAGTATCTGGTATACTAATGGCGCACCAACTAGTGTGCCATTAGTATGTAACAGCATGCGCCATTAGTGTGCCTCCCGGGGGGCCATACGTAAGCATGGCTTTGTCATACTAATGGCGCATTCTCTGTTGATGCGCCATTAGTATCCTTTGGCATACTAATGGCGCACCTGGTGGTGATGCGCCATTAGTATGAATATTTGGTTTTTTTTCCTTTTCTGATTTTTGCGCAGGTTACAAAATATATTATTAGACAGAATATAAAATATATTATTAGACAGAATATAGACAGCAGCACACAGCAACATCAGATTCATCGAATACAATAGAAGATTAGTCTCCGAATACAATTCATCATATTAGTCTCCGAATTCAAAAGACCGAACAAAGATAAAACATTACAAGTCTCAAGACCGTGAGTATCGAGTTTGTCTTCACATTACAAGTCGATATCGATCATCTAAACTACCATCACATAGAAGAGAGCTGTGGTCATCACGATGAGCATCATCGCGATCAAACTGGTCTTCATCCGGTTCCTCCAACGCTCCCTCCTCTCTCCCGCTAGATAGAGGGCATATCTAGATTCGGCCTCCGCCCTAGTGGTGTACCCTTTGTAACTATTACCGCTGAAACGGTGAACCTGTCTCTGACACTCCTCCCAGTCGTCGTAGACTCCAGGAACCTTACCCTTGTACACGACATACGACGGCATCTCTATGCACAAGCCAAACAACAGACAATACATAAGCAATATGTAAGTATGCAACAAAAGGATCGGAAGAGAAAAGCAAGACATTAATAGCACGATTCATGGTCCTACTAATAAATAGCATCGATTACATCTAAGTTGAACGACTGTCCAAACCAAAGAGACATACAAATTCATTAAAGTATAATTACAACATGAGCCAATCAATGTTTCAAAACTACACATCACTACTTTTGACTCGACTCATCGGACAGGAACGTGGATGAAGCCGCCGTCTGTCGTGATGGTCATGAAATCGCGGTCGTTGTCACCCTGCATTTGTAGCATTTCATCTATCTCACTGTTGGACAGTTGATATCTGAGGAAGAACTGCCCCGAGGTATGAAGGACATCTTGATGGATGATGTCGGCAAACTCCGACTGGATGCGAAAGAATTCTTGTCTGAGGTCCGCGTCCTGGACTGCCGACAAGCTCGCGGCCCAATCTTTGAGATTATCTGGTAGCAGAAGTTGATGATGGTCCCTTACGATCGCCCGCATGTGATGGAGGACGTAGTAGGCATCCTTCTGACTGCCAGGCGGCTGCTTGACGCAGCAGAACTTCGTATTGTGTGAGAACATGTGCTTGTCGTACTTACAAACTGCCCTGGTGAAGGTGCCTCCAGATTTGGCGTAGGCGGGGAGAACATCATCAAGAACTTTCTTGACATTTGTGTAGTCTATCTTGGAGTTACGGTTCGGGTGTAAATACGTGGCCATGGAATATTTCGGGCTTAAGAGGATGAGTGTGCAATGTGTGTCACTGCACAGAACACGGAATGTTAGAAAAAAAAAAGAACGATCGAAATCTAAGAAATCATATGTTACGGGGCGGTTAAGGGATGACTTACTCGGGAAAGTAAGCCACAAGGAAGTTATCCTTATCTGGATTTGCCAGAATGACGCCTTCGAGGTGTGAACTCGCAACTTGGCAGTCCCCAGCGCTGCTCAAGTGCTTGGCACGCATGTAGAAGGGGTCGACTATCACAATGTCCGGGGTCTTGTCTCTAATGATCCGCATCTCCATACTCAGCGAAAACAGCCGAACGAAGGTGTAGTGCAGCGGATGAAGGTTAAACATAGCAAAGATGTCATCAAACCGCAGGACGATCGTACCCCTGATGTCGCCATCCACAAAGCCCTTGCCCTCTGGCACCTTGGCCACGAAAACCGGGTATGCCACATCCTTCTCTCTGAGACGCCGCTTCTCCAAAGAAAGAACACTGTCGTGCAGACTCCACATAGCACCAGTTGCAGCATTCAGCATATTTGGCGGTAGCATCACCCTACCCGCCACATGCACCCTCCTCGAGATATCCTTAGGTGAAGGTGGCCCGTCCTGAGCACGGATCGAACTCGGTGCCGGCTGGCTCGCACCGGCGCCCTTGTTAGTCTTTCATTTACGTCCCTTCTTCTTGATCTCCTGTAATGGGACCGAGTTCTGCTCACAGATCGCCTTCTTGAGCGTGTTGGGGCTGATAATATTTTGCACCTCAGCTATCTGAGGCTCGGTGAAGGCGGGAGCTGGAGGCGTGTCCTGAGAACTGAACGCCAGACAACGCCTGTTGCAATTGGATTTATCCGCCGTACCAGCTAGATCGCGGTCATCTTGGTTAGGTTCTTGAGAAAGAGGCCCGCAGAACTCGTCAGCGTACCCATGTTCGGCAAAGTACTTATCAACTTTGGTAAATGTACCGTCGTCATTGTCGTCGCCGTCCAGATCCTGTGCCATAGGGCTATCTGGATCCTGTGCCATAGGGATGTCCGGCAGGTCCGGTAGCGTTGCGGCGTTCTTGCCATGGCTTGGCACCAGCACGACTGGCGGTCTTGTCTGTGGGGTGGTGTCCCCCGCCCCCAAATGAATCTGGCTCTTCGGCCAAAGCAGGGGCCAGTTTACACAGGTGCTGAGGGTCATCTCATCTTTTTCGTCGGGCCCAGCGGGTCGAATCGGAGGTAACAGCTCGCCGCAGCCTGGCAGCACCCGAACCACTTCAACCCTATACATTGTGGGTGGCATCGGATTACCGTGGAACATGGGGTTGCCCGGTTGAACGATTCTGCCCTTGGCGACATCGACCAACTCGGCGCCCACGAAGTGCAGAAGAGTGCAAGGAACGTCGGCGGTGCCCTGCGAAAACATGTACAGGGCGTCAGGGATGCCCAGTCAAAGGCAAGGAGATGAAGTCATCGGCCGAGAGGCTTGGTTACCGTGATGCCGTCGAGCTTGGCTAATGTCGAGGCACCGCCAACGGCGGGCGTGCAACTGACGGAGTACACCCGGGTGCATTAAGCTCCAATGCCCGTGCCGGCGCCGGAGACACGAATACCGCCTCCATCGGAGACACCAATGGCGCTGCCGCCGGAGACACCAATGGCGCCGCCTGCGCGCTGTGCGAGTTGCTGGCCGTGAAGCTGGGAACCGGGGGAGGCCCCTGTTGGCCGCCCGCAATCCACGTTGTCAGCCCATGAATCAACGTAGGCACGATGGCGTTGAGCGTCGTTCCAAGTTGTTGTTGCACTTGCTCTTGGACAAGCTCTGGAATCCGCGCCACTTGTGCCTTGAGTTCTTCAACCTCGCGCGTCTGGCTTTCCGAGCTGGTCTTTTTCTCCTTCCGCACACCAGCGGTATAGTATGACCCCCATTTTGTGGACAAGCCTTTGCCGGCCACACGACCAGCTGATGTCGGCTTAGTGAGCTTATCCTTGTTTTTCATTATGTTCAACGCCCTATTTAAAGGGGTGTCGAAAGGGGAGCTCTTAGATGACCCCGCTCTACTGCTTTCAGTGTCCTGCGAAAGGAACGTGAACCATTTAGAAATATTGGGGATTAATTAGAGTGCAAACATATGGAGATAATTATGCGGGGGTGTATTCCTTACCAGAAGAAGCTCAAGCGCCCTGGTCTTCGGATCCGTGGTGAGCTCCTTTGTTATCGGGTCCTCCTTGTACCGGGCCCTGACATAGTTCCTGGTCTGCTTGTCACCGCTGTATTTCTCAAAGCGGGGCGGTAGGCCTTGCTCGGCACGCTCCGCATCCTCCTTGTCCCATATAGGCTCCGCCACTCTGTAACCGCCGGGACCGAGTTTGTGTTCCCCTAAGTTCAACTCCCGCATTTCTTTCCCCCACTGACTTGATTCGGAGGTTGCACTGCTCTCGCACTTGATCTTGAACTCCTTGTACTCATCTTCGCTCATCAAAGGATATTTCGCCTTGATCTTCTCATAACTATCACCTTTATCAATCATTCTCTTCACCGCGCTTTTCCAAGTAGACAAGGCCGTGCTCATCTTCATGAGGGCGGCACTGTTCACTTTATTCCCTGAGAGGCGTGTGTTTTCAAATTCGGCGGGGAACTTGTATCGTTCGTGCAACTTCGTGAAGAGGAGGTTGCGCAAATTCCCTCGGTCCTTATGCCTAAGGTTCTCGGTGTTGATCGAGACGGTGCTCCGGAGAATGCACCCGAGCTGAAGCGAGTACCCCTTGACTATATGTTTGGGCTCTGTTGGATTCCCGTCGGAGTCCACTTGAGTGAATTCCTCCTTGAGGGTGCGGAGTGCATTCGGGCGCCAGTCCTTCCTTTGCTTCTTCGGTTGGCTGCCATCTGTGTGTGCGCCGCCATCATCAGTGGTGGCATCCTCGGTGGCACCATCAGTGGTGTCATCCCCGACACCACTAGGGGTTGTGTAATCAGGATCGGTGTCTTCCGCGGCGTCCTCATAGCGGTGAGGTTGTTCCTCCATCTCCTGGGACAGCTCCCAGAATTGCTTGTCGCCCGAACCACCGGCCTCATCGTTGTGGGCCATGTTTCGCTCTAAATAGGAAAAAAGTTTGCTCAAAAAGTTGGTTATTGTCAAGGAACAAGATCATGGTCTCATCATTTAGGGTTTGTCGACACCGAGGCACCCTAAAAGCCTAAGCTTTCATCATTTAGGGTTTGTCGACGCCGAGGCACCCTAAAAGCCTAAGCGTACATCATTTAGGTTCTCATCGACACCGAGGCATCCGGGGCAGCCAAGTTAAGTTTTCATCATTTAGGGTTTATCGATGCCGAGGCACCCTAGGTTGGGCCTAATCACTAGGCACTAATCACTTGGCTCTATTGCCACCTATGTTGGGTTTATCATCTAGGGTTTATCGATGCTAAGGAGAATTCTAAGTTGGGCCTAATTGCTTGGCTCTATTGCCACCTATGGTTTAATGCAGGAAGAATAAAGGGGCAGTTGATCCTACTTAAGTAAGTACTAAGATACCCCGGCCCATGCATTATCGCAAGTACCCCATATGTCCTATTTTTAGCAAAGTCATGCTAAAATTCACGGAAAATTTCAGCATGACCTTTGCTGAAAATAGGACATATGGAGTACCTGAATTTGCCGGAACGGAAGTTAATCGACATTCCGGCAAACTCAAGGGCCTCTCGGGGTACCTGCAAATTCATCACGACACGATGGTCGGAGACAAAACCCAACAAACTAGCACCACAATGTGCCTCTACTTTCATATGGATGAAAAGGCCACAGACCATATGGTCCTCTGCTTTCATATGGACAAAAATCAGCTCAACTTATGTGAGCTTCCATTCCAGATCTAATAGTAGCAAGTTGTTCACTTGTAGCTCAACTTATGTGAGCTGCCTTCAAGAAAAGAAATCTGCAGTGGCACATCTACTCTCTGAATACATTGGCAAGAAACAAAACAACACCTAGTACCATCCATCTGCTATGGCCGTATCATGCAGTTTAACTAAGCACTAACAGGTAATTATATAACAGAAAACTTGGCGCGTATGTGTCACTTAGCTTGGGCAAGCAACATACCTCGTCCTCTTGGTTAGTCCAAACAAGCTATATGCTGAGCCTCAACTCACCACCTGCACATTTTACAGCACCCATGAAATGAAAAACTAAACATAATTGTCAACCAACAAAACCAAAACACAAACAGGACTTCAAATTTTCACGATCAGGAAGAAAAACAGGGTTTTCAACTACTATATTCAGTTTCATGGCATCAGTTGAACAGTTGAAAAAGAACAAGCTTCATTTAAATATCTTGCTGCTAACAAACATAACTAATGTCAGTACTCAAAAAATAGAGTGACCACACAGGGAACAAACAAACTATTCACTTTTTATTTCTTCAGAATTGGACCAGACAGAGAACAACTCCTTGGAAGCAAACTTATATGAAAAGGTTCAGCAACTTGAAACGTAACTCTTATATGAAAATCTTCTGTATGATCAAGTAAGCGGAGCACATGTATATACCTGTATCACTGTCTTGGAGCCAACAAACGCCTCAATTTTTCTCCAACCGTGATCGAACCTGATCGCCTATGCTTCTTCTTTCACTCTCCTGCATAAAGTTATTGTTACTACCTGGGAGGGATTATATGCTTGTTTACCACTACTAATACCATTTTTAATATAATCTTCATTCTCCTGCTATTTCTTTTCTTACAAGTGTTGATGCCATAGTGTCTCAGGTTCTTCCTAGTTAAAACATGTGATTTTGAGAAGGAATTTGCCCAATTTTCGCAGGGAGACAAAACTTAGTTAAAAATTTGATATAACAAGTAGTCCATGAAATTATATTTCCTCTAGGCAAAGTAGAAGATATTATTTTGTTTTTCCTCTAAGGTAAAGGAAATAGCCATCACTTTGAAGTGTCTAATAGATGAAATAATGCATGAGTTAGAAAGATATGTGCAAGTGTCTGAAGGCATCCTGTGAAGCAGAGCTTCCAAATTGATCTTCTTGAAACATTGTTACTAAGTAAGGCTTAATTTCATATTTCTGCAAACTAAGGTAAACCAATTATTACATGCATAAATTTCTCATTTGGAGAAGCCAAGTATCAAAGGTTTCGAACCATGAGAATTTATTGCATTTTTCGGTGACAACACGGCTAGGAAAAAAAGACTCTGATACAGAGACTAATGACGCGATGCCCCCCTCCCTTAGAGGCATTATCACAAATACCTATCAAGCACAATCCTTTCACATGTAAACTTGAGCATGCTCTGGAAAAAACACGCAGCAAGCAAAAAATTGAACAGAGGATGCAAGAGGAAGGAGGGAGGGGGGATGAGGGAAGAGGGAGGAAGGACGAAGGAGTGGTGGCTACCTGCCTATGGACTGGTCGCCGGCGTAGCTCCGGGCGGCAGCGTTGCTGGGTAGGAGCGCCTGCTCCAGGGAGGGGGGCGCCGCTGGTGGGAGCGGCTGCTTGATGGGGGGAGGCGCTGCTAGGGTCCTGTACCGGAGGCGGGGCAGCGGAGGGTTCGGCCGGCTGGGCGCGCCGCGGCGGCGGGCCGGCAGTGGTGGCGGCGGCTAGGAACCCTAGCTGTCGCGCTTGGGAGGGAGGTTGACGCAGGCAGGGCCGCGGGGGGAGGGGGGCAGCGAGGGCGCGGGCGGAGGGGGGACGGTGAGGGAGGTGGTCGGGTGCGGCGGGGGAAGCGAGCACGGCCGGGGACGGCGAGCACGGGGGAAGTGGTGGGCGGTGGTGGTCAGGCGCGGGTGAGACGAGGCAGGGGAGGGATTAGAGAGAAATGGAGATTGGGGATTTTAGTGTGGGGGGAGGCTTAGCAATGGCGCACCACCCAGGGGTGCGCCATAAGTACATCCATAGCAATGGCGCACCACCGAGGGGTGCACCATAAGTAATTTAATCTAGCCCGACTTGTCAGGTTATATACAACCTAACCCTATCTACAACAGACCCCGCCCACTAGCCCGACTGGTCAATACGCAGCACACACACCAGGAGGTCCTGGGTTCGATTCCCAGGCTCCCCAATATTTTTTATGCATTTTAAATCCTGTTTGACATTTATTTGTGTTTAAATATGTTCAAACTTGTTTAAATCATAACAGTAATATTTTTTTATAAAAACAGTAATAACCCCCCCCCCCAGGGGTGCGAGGGGTCGGGTGCTCATCGGCGGCGGTGGAGCGGGGGAGGGTTGCGGTGGGTCGTCGGCGGCGGTGGAGCTAGCTAGCGGGGGAGGGTGCGGGTGGGATCGAGATCGAGATGGAGGGGGAATCGAGATCGAGATGGAGGGGGATCGAGATCAAGTGTCCTCATGAATTCAAAACATGCCCATGAAATTTAAAAATATTCATGATATCAAAAAGTGCCCATGAAATACAATCGAGAAATGAAGACTACGATTTAAATACAATCAATCTTAGCTAGCTATCTGTTCACAATCTTCTTGCCCTTCTTTTTCGCAAATGGAGTTCTTCTGTGGAACGGACGTCCTTTAGGTAGGGTGGTCCTGCTTCTTCTTGTGGTGTGTGCTGCTACTTCATCGTCGTCGTCATGTTCGATCTTCGGGTCGCCGTACTTGTCGAAGTCTTGCTCATTGGCTACTCCATCCATTCCGATGATCTTCCTTTTGCCTCTCCTCACAACAACACGACTGGGCTTTGATGGGTCGGTAATGAAGAAGCATTGGTCCACTTGGGAAGCCAGTACCCATGGCTCATTTTTCGCGGTGACGTTTGCGCCCGCGGTCTTGGATTTGGCTTCGGGTATAACCATGGTGGTGAAATACCGGTCTTATTTTAGGACGCTCTTGGCCCATCTGACACGGAACATCGGGACCTTCTCTCCATCGTAGCTCAGCTCCCAGATCTCCTCGATCCTTCCGTAGTATCTGTCCTCGTCGTTGCCGGTGTAGGATTCCATCGTTACCCCGGAGTTCTGATAACCATTGCTCTTCATGTCCTTGTCCTCGGTGTAGAATGTGTAGCCGTTGATATCGTACGCCTCATAGGTCATCAGGTTGTGCTCGGCGCCCTGTGACAAGGCGAATATGAGTTGTTCTTCCGCGGAAGAATCCTCATGTAAAGGGTACGACAGAAGCTTCTGCTTGAACCAACGCGTGAAACATGAGTTGTGCTCTTTGAGTATATCTCCATCCGTCCTCTATTGGCCTCGATCATTGTACGTCTTCTCAATAAAGGTTTTGTGCTCTACCACCCAAGGATCGACCACGTCTATGTGTTGTAGCGCGACTAGGTTTGCTCTTTCAAAATCGGCGAGTTGACCCTCGAAGTCGACATGCATTTCGCGGCGACCCTCACGGTGACCCCATCCAGCGAGCCTGCCGAGGTGCCTGTTGACGGGCAGACCAATGGGGTTCTCGATGCCTAGATAATTCGTGCAGTAGGAGATGCACTCTTCGGTCAGAAAGCCCCTGGCTATACTTCCCTCTGGACGTGACATGTTGCGAACGTATCCTTTGATGACACCATTCATCCTTTCGAACGGCATCATGCTGTGCAGGAACGTCGGCCTGAGTTGGATGATATCCTCCACGATATGGACCAGCAGATGCACCATAACGTTGAAGAATGCGGGCGGGAAGTACATCTCAAGCTCGCATAGTATCACCACGATCTCTTCCTGTAGCCTTCTGAGTTGCCTCACGCCAATCGACTTCTGAGAGATGACGTCAAAAAAGTTTCATAGGCCAAATAGTGTTTCACGGACGTGCGCGTCCATGATCCCACGGATTGCAGCTGGAAGTATCTGCGTCATCAGCACATGACAGTCGTGAGAATTCATCCCGCTGAACTTCTGCTTCCCTGGGTCTAGGTATCTGCTTATCTTCCCCGTGTAACCGTAAGGAAGTTTTACTCCTAGGAGGCAGGTGAAAAACTGCTCGATCTCCTCCTGACTTAGAGTGAAGCACGCGGGAGGGTAGTCATTTCCGGTCTTCTTGGCCTTTTTGCCTTTGCGACGACTTTCTGTGTCCTGCTTCGCCTCATCATCATCATCATCATTAGCATGAAGCTCCTGCCTGATGCCCATTGATTTCAAGTCTGCCCTTGCTTTCAGCCCATCTTTGGTCCTCTCTGGCATGTTGAGCAGGGTACCAAGCAGACTCTCGCACACGTTCTTCGTGATATGCATGACATCAAGGCTGTGAGGCACACGGTGGATCTTCTAGTAGGCAAGTCCCAGAAAACAGACCTTGTTTTCCATGCCTTCAGCAGCGGCTCTGGCGCCTTTCGCTTCTTTCCTGGCTCTGGCGCCTTTTGCTTCTTTCCCGGCAGTGGGCAGTCTTTCCAATTTTTCAACAGCTCGTCTATTTCCTCGCCGCTCCTCGTACACGGGCGTTTTCGGGGTTCGGTTTCACCATCGAACAGATCCTTGCGTTTCCTCCACGGGTCATCGTCATGAAGCCACCTTCGATGTCCCATGAACACGGTTTTTGAAGACCCGGGATCTCTATCTAGCTGGCGATACGTTGTGTCATCCATCCACCTTACGCATCCAGAAAATCCGTGGACTACCTGCCCCGCGAGATATCCGTAACCGAGATAGTCGTGCACCATCGTGAGCAGTGCGGCTCTCATAGGGAGATATTCTTTCTCTGCGTCGTCCCACGTATTGGCTGGCGTTTTCCACAGCGTGTCTAGCTCCTCCTTCAGCAGCCCCAGATACAGATTGATGTCGTTCCCTGGTTGTTTCGGCCCTTCAATTAGCATACTCATGTGAATGTACTTCCTCTTCATGCACAACCAGGGGGGAAGGTTGTACATCCACACAAACATAGGCCAGGTGCTATGTGTGCTTCTCTGGCTGCCAAACGGATTGACTCCATCGGTGCTCGCGCCCAGCACGATGTTCCTTGGATCCTTCCCAAATTCTGGGTATTCGAAGTTCAACGCTTGCCACTGGCTCGCATCCTTAGGGTGACTCAGCATCTTGTCTTTTTTATTTATCTCCGGATCATTTCCGTCATTTTCCCGCTTCTTCTCCTCCCTATCCGCGTGCCAACGCAGGAGCTTTGCTACCTTAGGGTCCGCGAAATACCGCTGCAGACGAGGAGTGATCGGAAAGTACCACACCAATTTTCTAGGAGCTTTCTTCCTCTTCTTGTATCGAGTGACGCCGCACACTGGACATATGGTAGACTCCGCGTGCTCGTCCCGATAAATGATACAATTGTTCATGCACACATGGTATTTCACGTGCGGTAAGTCCAGAGGACACACAATTTTCTTCGCCTCCTCGAAACTGGTCGGGCACTTGTTCCCCTTGGGAAGACGTTCGTGCCAGAATGACATGTTCTCGTCGAAGCATGCGTCGGTCATTTTGTGTTTTACCTTCATCTCCAGAGCCATGAGCATTACTTTTAGGCGGGTATCCTCGGGCCTGCATCCTTCATACAATGGAGTAACCGCGTCTATCTCCAGTTGATCCAGCTTGGCTTTCTCTCGGACGGCAGCTCTTGCGTTATCCGTCTTCTTGAGAAGCAGCTCTTGAATATGAGGGTCCTGCACCCAGCCTCCATCGTCGTCTGCTCCGGCATCTTCATCTTCATGATCATGCCCTTCGTCTTGATCTTCCTCATCATCATGTACGACATCTTCTACATGATGACTGTGTACAGCATCACCGTCGTGATCATGTCCTGGAGATTCTTCGTCTTCTCGCCCGCCCTCGCCGCGGTGGTACTTGTCTTGTTGCCCTTCCTCATTTCTTGCCCGGCCCCGGCCATCGACGACTTCATAGTCATCTTCATCACCTTGCCACCGATAGCCATCCATGAAACCACGCAAGAGCAGGTGGTCCCGCACCTGCCCGGAATCCGGGTCCGCAATAAGGCTCTTCAGCTTGCATCTTCGACACGGACATCTTATCTCCGTCTCGTTCTTTTGAAGCATCTCGGCCTTCGCGGAGCTCAAAAACCTATTCACGATGCCTTCAGTCATCGTGCGGACCATGGTCGCCTGCGGGGTAGAGCAAAACGATATTTTAGAACCAAGAAAAAATTTGGCATGACCTTCCCTAAAAATAGGACCAAAAAGAATGCATAGTGCCAAAATTCTCGCCGAAACGGAAATGAATCAAAACATTCCGGCAAAATATTGGCAACTATCGCATTTCAAATACCGGTACCTTCAAACACAAACATATATGCAACACCACAAACATACATAGATCTAGCTAGGCCACAAAAAGTGCATGTGCACGTTGTTGGAGCGAGCTAGGGAGAAAAAAGTAGATCTACATCATGAAGATAGCTTTCCCCTTACTTACCTATCAAAAAAAGGTAATTTCACCACTTAATTTTGATGAATCTATGGTGGAAATGAGGTGAGGAGGAGGAGGCAGCCGAAAGCTTGGAGAAGGAGGTGGAGGGAATGAAGTGGGGAAAGTGAGTGGGTAGGTGTGGGGCTGTCCAAATTATCTTGCTGGGGTCCCAGGTTACTAATGGCGCACCACAAGGAAATGCGCCATTAGTAACCCTGGTTACTAATGGCGCACCTGCAGGTGGTGCACCATTAGAAGTTTTGCAAAAAAGTAAAAAAATATAAATATATATACTAATGGCGCACCGTGTAATAGTGCTCCATTACTAGTTTAAACTAGTAATGCCGCACTGTGAAACGGTGCGCCATTAGTAGTTTTGCAAAAAAAGAATAAAAAAATTACAGTAATGGCGCACTCTCTGCCTGGTGCGCCATTACTAGTTAGAACTAGTAATGGCGCATTGTCGACCTGATGCGCCATTAGTATGTATGGAAAATGGAAAAAAAATTAATACTAGTGGCGCACCCTGTTTCTGGTGCGCCATTAGTGTCCTCCACACTAATGGCGCATCACCAACAGGTGTGCCATTAGTATATAGTAGTGGCGCACTACTTCCCTGGTGCGCCATTAGTATCAATCCTATCTATAGCCCTTTTCCTAGTAGTGTACGTTACCTCGTGTGTTGCACATCTAAGTCATCAATATGCATAAGCATTAGGATGTGTGTCCAATCACAGGACATTTGAGAATTCTAAGATATTTAGCTCACACCACAACTTGCAAAAACTTTTCTCATCCAAGTTCTTTGTGAAGATACCTGTCAATTTCTCTTCAGTGTTGACGTGAATGATATCAATATCTTCCTTCATGACATGATCTTTGAGAAAGAGATGACGAATCTAAATGTGCTTTGTCTTCGAGTGCTGAACTGAGTTGTTGGCAATCTTGATGGCACTTTAATTGTCGAAGTAGAGTGGCACATTCTTCAGGTGGATGCCATAGTCCTTGAGAGTTTGCTTCATCCATAGAAGCTGACCGCAGCAAGATCCAGCAGCAATGTATACGGATTCAGCAATGGAGAGAAATACACAGTTCTGCTTCTTTGAAGACCAACACACAAGAGATCGTCCAAGAATGTGACATGTGCCTGATGTGGACTTGCAATCAACCTTGTCACCAGCATAATCGGCATCTGAGAATCCAACGAGATCAAACTCTGAGCCCTTTGGATACCATAATCCTAGTGTTGGGGTGTAAGCCAAATATCTAAGAATTTGCTTCACGGCTAAGTGATGCGATTCCTTTGGTGCCGCTTGGAATCGGGCACACATGCAAACTCTAAGCATTATATCAGGCCTAGATGCACACAAGTAGAGTAAAGAACCAATCATGGAGGGATGTACCTTTTGGTCGAACTCTTTACCATTGTCGTCGGTGCCCAAATGGCCTTTGGTTGGCATTGGCGTCGTGTACCCTTTGCAGTCTTTCATTCCAAACTTCTTCGGGCAATATTTGAGGTATTTTTCTTGTGATATGAAGATGCCATTACTCTGCTGACGGATTTCAAGACCAAGGAAGAATTTCATCTCACCCATCATGGACATCTGATATTTCCCTTGCATCATATCCCCAAACTCATCATTGTATCTCTTGTCAGTGTAGCCGAAGATAATGTCATCCACATAGATTTGGCGTACAAAGAGTTCACCATCATATGTATTCGTGAAGAGAGCAGGATCTAGAGAACCATGTTTGAAGCCTTTGCTCTTCAGGAAGTCTTTGAGTGTGTCATACCAAGCGCGAGGTGATTGTTTGAGGCCATACAGTGCCTTGTTGAGCTTGGATACCATGTTAGGATGCTTAGGGTCTTCAAAACCAGGTGGTTGTGCAACATACACTTCTTCAATTTTTCCATTGATAAGGGCACTTTTGACATCCATTTGGTACAGAAGAATGTTGTTGTGGTTGGCATAGGCTAGCAGTATGCGAATGGCTTCAAGCCTAGCCACAGGAGCAAATGTTTCATCGAAGTCAATCCCCTCAACTTGTGTGTAACCTTGAGCAATGAGACGAGCCTTGTTTCTGACAACTTGACCATGCTCATCTTGTTTATTGCGATAGATCCATTTGGTACCGATGATGTTGTGCTTGCGAGGATCTAGACGCTTTACAAGCTCCCATACATTATTCAGCTCGAACTGTTGAAGCTCTTCTTGCATAGATTGAATCCATTCAGGTTCCATGAAGGCTTCATCAACTTTCTTGGGTTCAGATATTGAGACAAATGCAAAGTGCCCACAGAAATTTGCTAGTTGTGTTGCTCTTGAACGAGTGAGTGGTCCAGGTGCATTGATGCTATCAATTATCTTCTCAATCTGTACTTCATTTGCAACACGAGGATGAACTGGACGAAGATTTTGCCCTTGATGATCATTGCCTTCATTTTCAGCATTGGCTTCAGGCTGAGTAGTGTCTTCAGGCTGATTAGGTGCAGAAATGACGATTTCCTCTTCAGCCCGTGGCTCCGAAGGTATGATTTCTCCAGTACCCATAAGCTTGATAGATTCACTTGGTGTAGCTTCATCTAGCACATTTGGCATGTGCTCTCTTTGCGATCCGTTAGTCTCATCGAACCGCACATCCATAGTTTCAACCACTTTGTAGTGAAAGAGGTTGAAGATTCTGTAAGAGTGTGATTCCTTTCCGTAGCCAAGCATAAATCCTTCATGTGCTTTTGGTGCAAATTTTGAAGTGTGATGCGGATCCTTGATCTAGCACCTAGCACCAAATACTCTGAAATAGCTGACGTTTGGTTTCTTACCAGTCAGGAGCTCATATGATGTCTTCTTTAGGAAATTTTGAAGATAAACACAGTTGACGACATGGCATGCAGTATTAATAGCTTCGGGCCAAAATTTCCTTGGAGTCTTGTACTCATCAAGCATCGTCCGTGCCATCTCAATGAGGGTTTTGTTCTTGCGCTCCATGATGCCATTCTACTGAGGTTTGTATCAAGTCGAGAACTCATGTGTGATTCCCAATATATCAAGATAACTGTCGAGGCCGGTGTTCCTGAATTCAGTGCCGTTGTCACTTCTGATGTGCTTGATCTTGATGCCATAATTAGTCATGGAACGATTGGCGAATCGTCTAAAGACATCCTGCACTTAAGTCTTGTAGAGAATTATGTGCACCCATGTATATCTTGAGTAATCATCAACAATGACGAAGCCATAGAGGCAAGCAGTGGTAGTAAGGGTAGAGTAGTGAGTAGGGCCGAATAACTCCATGTGATGCAGCTCGAAGGGATGGGTCGTCGTCATGATTGTCTTTGAGGGATGCTTGGCCTGAGTCATCTTTCCAGCTTTGCAGGCGCCGCACAGATGATCCTTCTTGAACTTCATGCCTTCGATGCCTATGACATGCTTCTTCTTCGTGAAGGTGTGCATGTTCCTCATGCCCGCATGCCCTAGCCTCCGATGCCAGAGCCAGCACTCTGAAGCTTTTGCTAGAATACATACGGCCAGTTGTGGTCCTTCGGAGAAGTCTACCATATACAGATCGTCCTTTCGATATCATTCGAACACTAGAGATTTGTGAGATTCCATAAGCGCAAGGCAACAATATTTTCCAAATATCACAATCATGTTCAGGTCACAAAGCATTGAGATGGACATTAAGTTGCAACCAAGGGATTCAACAAGCATCACTTTATCCATGTGCTGATCCTTTGAGATTGCAAATCTACCTAGGCCCAATACCTTGCTTTTACCAGTGTCAGCAAATGTGATGTGACTTTTGTCAGACGGACGTAGGGTTGAATCCATAAGAAGACTTCGATCACCAGTCATGTGGTTAGTCCATCCACTATCCATTATCCACTCAGAAGCATTTGGTGTCGTACCCTATAGTGCAGTTTGGGGGATAGGCTTCACCAAGGGAAATGTGAAGCATAAACATTTCACAAACAAGCATATTATCAAAGTTTAGATTGTTGTTAGGGTAGATAGGATGTTTGTCTAGAAATCCTGGGACAAAATACATAGTAAGACCATTCTGACATTTTATCTTGTGTCCCACAAGATGTTTTAGGTCCCCAGCATAAGCATTAGAAGCCTTAGATTTCCGGTTGGAGACCTTTCCCTGCAAAAGAGAGTTAATTTTTCATAACCACCCACATCTTCAGGGGTGGCTTAGAAGCGATGAGTCTAAGTGCAGCATCTGAGAACATTGGCTTTGGAGGCCTAGAAAATATCCTTGCAAGAGGTGAATAATACTCATAAGAATAAGCAGAAAAGTTCTTGGTCTTATGAACATAGCGGTTTGATGAAACACGCTCATACTCATAAGTCTGAGTATGGTTTCCCTGCAAAACATTGGCGTTAGGGTGACTCTGATGAGTCCTCTGTCTGTATGAAGCCTTTGGATCATGTGAAGCCTTAGGTCTGGGGTTTGTCTTCTTCCCAGGTGGTGTCATGATGACATTCACAAGAAGCTTCTCAAGACAACTTTTGGGCACCCAGATCTTCTTCAAATGTGATTCATTCCTGCAATTAGTACCAATATACCTCGCAAACACTTCACCATTCTCATTCTTGAACAGTTTATAGTTTGCATCATAAGATTCATCAATGATAATCGGGTTAGCATCAGTTTATAGATGGATCCACTGAAGGACCCTTTGCAGCAACCCATGTGGTTTTGGGGTACTGCTCAGACTTCCAGTATGAACCATCAATGTTCATTTTCCTCTCGAACCCAACACCCTCTTTCCTAGGGTTTCAGTTCAGAATCTGTTTGTTGAGGACATCACACTCTGATGCCCTTTGAGGCTTTTGTACATCCCTGTTTCAAGCAATGTCTTCAACATAGAATTCTCATCAGCAATAGTAGCGGTGTCCTCAGAAGAGGTGTTAGTTACCACATTAGCAGTTGAAGATATAGCAACAGTAGCAGCAGTAGAACATTCACCAACAGAGACAACATTATCACGCTCAAGACATTTTAAACAGCATGGCTCAAAGTCTTCCTGAGCGGTACTGATCTGGTGAGCATGAAGTGACTCGTTCTCCTTTTGAAGATCTTCATGAGACGCTCTTAGGTTCTCAAGTTCTTGCTTCCTTTGAAGATAATTATAGGAAAGCTTCTCATGAGTAGCTAAGAGTGTTTTATGATGACTTACGAGTTCTTTGTACTTAACGTGAAGATTTTTAATGTCTTGAATTAAGGACTGAGTTCGATTCATTTCCGCGTCTAACAGGTCACCGTTTTTGTCTAGAAACTTTTTAATGTGTTCCATAGCATTTTGTTGTTTTGTTGCAATTTTAGCACATGTTTTGTAGCTAGGTTTAGGTTCACATCCGGATTCATCTTCAATGGATGTTTGAAGTAAGCATTGTGTGAGTTTACCTTGGCACCACATGCCATGAAGCAGTAGGTCGGAGCAGAGTCATCCTCATCTTTAGCATCAGCGTTAGCGACAAGGCCATTTGCTTCAGTGTTGAAGATGGACTTGGCGACATAAGCCGAAGCTAGAGCCAGGCTTTCCACGCCTGAATCGGACTCCTCCTCCAACTCCACCTCTACCTCCTCAGAAGCAGACTCCTCCTCTGAATCCATCTCCTTGCCAACAAACGCACGAGCCTTGCTTGATAAGCTCTTCTTCTGGGATGAAGACCTTGAGGATTTCTTCTTCATATTTTCATTAGAATCATATTCCTTGCTCTTCTCCTTCTTCTTCTTGGTCTCATTATCCCACTGAGGACATTCAGAGATGTAGTGACCAGGTTTCTTGCATTTGTGGCACGTTCTCTTCTTGTAGCCACGAGTGGAAGCTTCATCGTTTCTTGAGCTGGATCTTGAAGACTTACTAAAACCTTTCTTTTTGGAGAACTTCTGGAACTTCTTCACGAGCATAGCTAGCTCCTTGCCAATGTCTTCAGGATCCCCAGAGCTGCAGTCAGATTATTCTTCAGATGAGGACACA
The DNA here is from genome assembly GCF_056163025.1 of Triticum urartu. NCBI lineage: Eukaryota > Viridiplantae > Streptophyta > Magnoliopsida > Poales > Poaceae > Triticum > Triticum urartu. The sequence goes on along the minus strand of NC_141879.1, from coordinate 408,551,615 downwards.
ACCTTTGCCTTCAAAGCCCAGGTTCAGCCATAGTTGGGGCCATAGATATCTCTCTTCTCAGATAACTGGAACTCATGTGTGTTGAGCCTCTCAAGTATGTCAGACAGATCAAAAGTCTTGAAGTCAGGACGTTCTTGTATCATCAGGGCCAGGGTGTCGAATGAGCTGTCAAGTGATCTCAGGAGCTTCTTGACAATTTCGTGCTTGGTTATCTCAGTGGCGCCAAGTGCTCAAAGCTCATTTGTGATATTAGCGAGGCGATCAAATGTGAGCTGGACATTCTCATTGTCGTTTCTCTTGAAGCAGTTAAAAAGGTTGTGAAGAACATCAATCCTTGAATCTCTCTAAGTTGAGACACCTTCGTTAACCTTGGAGAGCCAGTCCAAGACCAGCTTCACAGTTTCCAGTGCACTCACACGGCCATACTGTCCTTTGGTCAGATGACCGCAAATGATGTTCTTGGCAGTCGAATCCAGTTGAATGAACCTCTTGACATCAGCAGCGGTGACACCTTCACCGACCTTGGGAACACCATTCTTGACAACATACCAGAGGTCGACATCAAAGGCTTCAAGATGCATGCGCATCTTATTCTTCCAGTAGGGGTAATGAGTGCCATCGAAGACTAGGCACATAGCGGAGACCTTGATTATCCCTGCAGTCGACATAGCTGAAACTCTAGGTGGTTAAACCGAATCACACAAAACAAGGGAGCACCTTGCTCTAATACCAATTGAAAGTGCTAGTTATCAGCTAGAGGGGGTGAATAGGCCATTTTATGGAAGTCTTCAAAACACGAGGTCTTTGAAGAGAACCAGTAGAAATGAACCTATTGATATGCAGCGGAAGGCAGACTACCCTAGACAAACCAGAGTCAAGTAATCAATGAAGTGAAAGCACGAAGACTATTGGCAGCTAGGTACTATGGATCAGGATGGAAGACAGTACGAAGCCAAACAGTAAACAGTCATCACTTAGTGAAGCCAATTAGATCAGAAAAGTGGGAAATGACTTCACGAAGACAAACTGTAATGTAAAGGGAAGTGTGAGATAGAACCAGTTGCTTGGTGAAGACAGGGATTTGGTAGACCAGTTCCAGTTGCTATGACAACTGTACATCTGGTTGGGGAGGCTGAGGTTTAACTCAGAAGACCGCGTCTTCACCTTATTCCCCTTGAGCTAAGGACACCCAGTCCTCGCCCAATCACTCTAGTAAGTCTTCAAGGTAGACTTCCAAACCTTCAGAGACATCGTTCACTGGCAATCCACAATGGCTCTTGGATGCTCAGAACGCGACGCCTAACCGGCTAGAGGATTCACATTCCTCAAGTGTAACAATTCTTCAGGTCACATGGACAGAAAGACTTCAGTGATGCCTAACACTCTTTGGCTTTGGGTGTTTTGGGCTTTGTCCTCGCAAGGATCTCTCTCTCAAATGCTTCGGAGGTGGGTTGCTCTCAACCGACAAAAGTCGTGCACTAACTCTAAGCAGCCACCAATTTATGGTGTAGGGGTGGGCTATTTATAGCCCGGAGGGAACCCGACATGATATGTCTGAAATGACCATGGGTCACTAAGGAACTGACACGTGTCCAACGGTCGGTTTTCAAACACACGCAGCAACTTGACTTGGGCTACAAGTAAACCTGAGTCATCCAGCTCTGGATAAGATTTGGTCTCATTGTCTTCACTCGAAGACATAGGATTTTGGTTGAGCATCACTTCAATCACTCTGACTTTGTACACTTGGACTCCACTTAACAGTACGGTGGTTCCTATGACTCAAGAAAGAAGGAAAGGAAACTACGAAACAACTATGTCTTCGCACTCCATAGTATTCACATGAATGTCTTCTCTTGTCATAATCTTCACTATGAATGTCTTCACAAACCACCATTGTCTTCAATGTCTTCAAACATTTTTAGGGGTCATCTCTGGTAGGTAAACCGAATCAATAAGGGACTACTAACTATGTTATCCTGCAATTCTCACAAACACATTAGTCCCTCAACCAAGTTTGTCGTCAATACTCCAAAACCAACTAGGGGTGGCACTAGATGCACTTACAGTGTGGCGATGTGAGAGAGAAGCCCGCCGAAACTATCAAAGAGGCCAATGATATTCCGATTGGCTTCCCGACTGCCATCTAGCCTTGGAGCAGCTGGACAGGGGTTGAAGTCAATCCCCAGTTCCTTCTTATTATGAGCGGAAGAAGCTCTTGCAAACTGAAGATTTTGCTCAAACAGTTCATCGTCGCGACACCATCAAAGACTAGATGGGTCAGCATCTGCTGGCTGAGGTCCTCGGACCATGCAAGCATAGAAGCCATAGGCAATAGCTTCAGGCTTCGTCTTGGGCATAATCTTCTTGTAAACAATATCGGCCCAGGGTGGCCTTACTGCATTCTTCTTAGCATATTCATCGATGACGAAGTTATACAGAAACCATTGCTCTACCCAATATCTTTGAATCCATTGGACTCGAGTTTTGCATTCTCCATTGGTTTCTTCTGGTTCAGACTTGTACTCTTTGTAGATGTCTGGTGGCAAGTCCAAAGCAGTATTACCACGGCGTTGCCTACCACCTTTCCTTGCAGATTTGTCAGTTGCCATTAGATTCAGACTGAAAGGCTTCACAACAATGATTGGCTTTAGACGACTGGTCAGTCAAGAACTAGCTTCAGGAGACTCAATATGATGATGTACGAATTATGCAAATGAATGCAGACTATGAGAACCAAAGGATTCTCCCATGGACATGTACCTGTGACAGCATTAGAGATGTGAGGGAAGGGGAAGAGGTCATATGCATTCTCAGAGGATTTTGAAGATAAATCAGTTTGAAGACATTGACCTCATAGTGCGAAGACATTCACTTATCTCAAGTGAGTTGGTTCCAGATTTGTACGAATCCATGAATAAGTACAGGTGAGGAATCTAACTAGTTGTGAGGCATAAGTGAATATACTTGCAAGATATGAGATGCAAAAACGTAAGGAAGTAGATCTAGAAGTTTAGAAACCACATTTGGAAGAAGAGGATGGATTCAACAAATCGAATAAGCCGTAAAAAGCGAGTTTATTTACCGCACGAAGAACTGCTAGACGAGGCGAAGAGGATGTCAAGTAGTCCAATCTCCCGCGCCCTAACTTGGCGGCGGAAGGCACCTACGACAGCGGCGGCGAAGACGAGGTCTATGGTCGGTATGAAGGCGGCGTCGAAGAGGTCGCAGCAGCTAAGCACTTCGTCTCCGGCGTCGACAGGGGCTAGTGGTAGCGCTAGGGTTTGAGAGAGTTGGTGAGGTGGGAGAAGGAGATAATGACCGCGTGATTGGAGTATTTATAAGGTGAAGGGCGGCGCAACGCAATTACGCAGGTGCCACTAGCGGTTCACATTTCGTGGACACGTGGCATGCATGCAACTAACTGAGAGTTGAGCCATGTTCCCACATGCGCCTGGTTTGTCGGGTGGTCGCTACGGCTTCTCCAGTTTTCAGGAAAATGAGATAAGGCATTAAAAATAGTTTTAAATGTGTGTCGTTGTATCTTTTGCTGATGAGGACACATTGAAGACATTTGACAAGTGTCAACAGAATGCATATGAAGTGACAGATAGAATTTGAGGAGATAGCACAGAAGGGGTTAGGGTCCAATCACATTCACTTATATCAGAAAATGGCAAGTTTGAAGACATAGCTATAAGTGAATGTTGTAGAGGACAGAACACACACACACACAGAGAGAGAGATAAAATATGAAGACAAATCAATGTCGATGACAAACAAAATATGAAGATAATGCAATCTTAACGGCAAATGAAAATCTTCGAGAAAGTTTGGTGGTTGCGTTACCCACCGTGTAGGAAGTATTAGACCCGGACACGACGCACAATTATCGTGGCGCTCCAAAGTCAAATTCCACATTAATGTATTCACACGTAGAGGGTAAGTCTTCATGAATTGAATATGTATGATATGTCTCCAACGTATCTACTTTTTCTAATGCTTTTCCTCTTGTTTTGGACTCTAATTTGCATGATTTGAATGAAACTAACCCCGGACTGACGCTATTTTCAGCAGAACTACCATGGTGTTGTTTTTTGTGTAGAAATAAAAGTTATCGGAATGGAATAAAACTTTGTGAGGATTTTTTATACAATAAAAGAGAATTTCCGGAGCCAAGAGTCACCTGAGGGGTCACCTGGGTGGGCACAACCCACCAGGGCATGCTTGCCCTCCCAGGCGCGGCCAGGTGGGTTGTCCCCACCTGGTGGCCCTACAGACCCTGAAACCAACGCTATAAAATCCTATTTTTTGCAGAAAAAATCTGGGAGAAAGAATTATCATGATCCACGAGATGGAGCCGCCGTCACCCCCTGTTCTTCATCGGGAGGCCACATATGGAGTTCGTTTGGGGCTCTGGAGAGGGGGGTCTTCATTCTTCGTCATCACCAACCCTTCTCCATCGCCGATTCCATGATGCTCCCCACCGGGAGTGAGTAATTCATTCCTAGGCTCACTGGTCGGTGAGGAGTTGGATGAGATTCATCATGTAATCTAGTTAGTTTTGTTAGGGCTTGATCCCTAGTATCCACTATGTTCTGAGATTGATGTTGCTATGACTTTGCCATGCTTAATGCTTGTCACTTTGGGCCCGGGTGCCATGATTTGAGATCTGAACCGTTCATGTTATCACCACTATATCCATGTTCTAGATCTGATCTTGCAAGTTATAGTCACCTACTACGTGTTATGACCCGGCAACCCTGGAGTGACAATAGTCGGGACCACTCCCGGTGATGACTGCAGTTTGTGGAGTTCATGTATTCACCGTGTGCTAATGCTTTGTTCCGATTCTCTATTAAAAGGAGGCTTTAATATCCCTTAGTGAACAATTGGACCCTGCTCCCACGGGAGGGTAGGACAAAAGATGTCATGCAAGTTCTTTCCATAAGCACATATGACTATTTACGGAATACATGCCTACATTATATTTATGAACTGGAACTAGTGCCGTACCGCCCTAGGTTATGACTGTCACATGATGAATATCATCCAACAAATTACCGATCCAATGCCTACGAATTTATCTTATATTGTTCTTTCTAAGTTACTACTGCTATGGTTACTATTGCACTTGCTACAAAATTACTTCTATCACTGTTACCGTTGCTATTGCTATTGCTACTACTACCAAAACTGTCATATTACTGTGCTACTGATCACTTTGTTGTAGATAATTAATCTCCAGGTGTGACTGAATTGACAACCCAGTTGCTAATACTTATAAATATTCTTTGGATCCCCTTGTGTCGAATCTATAAATTTGGGTTGAGTACTCTACCATTGAAAACTTTTGCGATCCCCTATACTTGTGGGTTATCAATATACGTTACTTCGTCTGTTGCACATCTAAGTCATCAACATGCATAAGCATTAGGATGTGTGTCCATTCATAGGACATTCGACGATTCTAAGATATTTAGCTCACACGCAGCTTGCAAAACCTTTTCTCATCCAAGGGCTTCATGAAGATATCTGCCAATTGCTCTTCGGTGTTGACGTGAATGATATCAATATCTTCCTTCATGACATGATCTCTGAGAAAGTGATGACATATCTGAATGTTCTTTGTCTTCGAGTGTTGAACTGGATTGTTGGCAATCTTGATGGCGCTTTCATTGTCATAGTAGAGTGGAACATGCTTCACGTGGATGCCATAGTCCTTGAGAGTTTGCTTCATCCAGAGAAGTTGAGCGCAGCATGATTGATACGTCTCCAACATATCTATAATTTTCGATTGCTCCATGCTATATTATCGACTGTTTTGGACATTATTGGGCTTTATTATCCATTTTTACACTATTTTTGGGACTAACCTATTAACCGGAGGCCCAGCCCAGAATTATTGTTTTTTTGCCTATTTCAGGGTTTCGAAGAAAAGGAATATCAAACGGATTCCAAACGGAATGAAACCTTTGGGAACGTGATTTTCTCACCGAACATGATCCAGGGGACTTGGACCCTACGTCAAGAAACAAGGGAGGAGGCCACAAGGTAGGGGCGCGCCTACCCCCCCCCCCCCCCACGCGCACCCTCCACCCTCGTGGGCCCCCTGTTGCTCCACTGACATACTCCTTCCTCCTATATATACCTACGTACCCCCAAACGATCAGATACGGAGCCAAAACCCTAATTCCACCGCCGCAACTTTCTGTATCCAGGAGATCCCATCTTGGGGCCTATTCCAGAGCTCTGCCGGAGGGGGTATCCATCACGGAGAGCTTCTACATCATCACCATAGCCCCTCCGATGAAGTGTGAGTGGTTCACCTCAGACCTACGGGTCCATAGTTATTAGCCAGATGGCTTCTTCTCTCTTTTTGGATCTCAATACAATGTTCTCCCCCTCTCTTGTGGAGATCTATTCGATGTAATCTTATTTTTGCGGTGTGTTTGTTGAGACTGATGAATTGTGGGTTTATGATCAAGTCTATCTATGAACAATATTTGAATCTTCTTTGAATTCTTTTATGTATGATTGGTTATCTTTGCAACTCTCTTCGAATTATCAGTTTGGTTTGGCCTACTAGATTGATCTTTCTTGCAATGGGAGAAGTGCTTAGCTTTGGGTTCAATCTTGCGGTGTCCTTTCCTAGTGACAGTAGGGGCATCAAGGCACGTATTGTATTGTTGTCATCGAGGATAACAAGATAGGGTTTTCATCATATTGCATGAGTTTATCCCTCTACATCATGTCATCTTGCTTAAGGCGTTACTCTGTTTTCATTAACTTATGACTCTAGATGCATGCTGGATATCGGTCGATGAGTGGAGTAATAGTAGTAGATGCAGGCAGGAGTCGGTCTACTCTTCTCGGACGTGATGCCTATATGCATGATCATGCCTAGATATTCTCATAACTATGCTCAATTCTGTCAATTGCTCAACAGTAATTTGTTCACCCACCGTAGAATACTTATGCTCTTGAGAGAAGCCACTAGTGAAACCTATGGCCCTCGGGTCTATCTTCATGATATTAATCTTCCAATCCTTAGTTATTTATTTTGCTTTTATTTTACTTTGCATCTTTATCATAAAAATACCAAAAATATTATCTTATCATATCTATCAGATCTCACTCTCGTAAGTGGCCGTGTAGGGATTGACAACCCCTTATCGCGTTGGTTGCGAGGATTTATTTGTTTTGTGTAGGTACGAGTGACTCGCGTGTAGCCTCCTACTGGATTGATACTTTGGTTCTCAAAAAACTGAGGGAAATACTTACGCTACTCTGCTGCATCATCCCTTCCTCTTCGGGGAAAAACCAACGCAGTGCTCAAGAGGTAGCAAGAAGGATTCCTGGTGCCGTTTCCGGGGAGTCTACGCAAAAGTCAATATACCAAGTACCCATCACAATCCCTATCTCCCGCATTACATTATTTGCCATTTGCCTCTCGTTTTCCTCTCACCCGCTTCACCCTTGCCGTTTTATTCGCCCTCTCTCTCTATCCTCCCTCTCTTTTCCCATTTGCCTCTTTTTTCCCGCTTGCTTTTTGTTTGCTTGTGTGTTGGTTTGCTTGCTTGTCTCAATGGCTCTACCCTGATTTGGTGATCTTCACCTTAAAATGTTAGAAGAAATCAAAAACAACGTTAGGAGTTTTATGGTCTTGCTATTCGAGCACAATAGTTTCTTTAGAAACGAGCTTAAGGAACAAAAAAGTTTTATGAGTTTTATGAATAAAGAGCTCGATGATATGTCTAAAGAATTTGATGGTTTAAGATCCCAAATTGCTCATCTTGAGAAATTGACTGCTGAAATTTCGGATAAGCAGGCTACCTTATTAATAGGATGGCCGCTAAACCGGATCCCTATGAAAATAAAGATGAAGATCTAAAAGTTATTGATGTGTCCCCTATTGAATCTTTGTTTTGCAATATGAATCTTAATAATGATGGGACTGAATATGATCCACCTTTACCTAGAAGGCATTCCAAGAATTCGGAGTTTTTAGATCTTGATGCTAAAATTGATGTAAGTGGGATCGAAGAAATTAAAACCCTAGATGTTGCTAAACCCACAATTTTGGATTTAAAGGAATTTAATTATGAAAATTGCTCTTTGATTGATTGTATTTCCTTGTTGCAATCCGTGCTAAATTCTCCTCACGCTTATAGTCAAAATAAAGCGTTTACTAAACATATCGTTGATGCCTTGATGCAATCTTATGAAGAAAAAAACTTGAATTGGAAGTTTCTATCCCTAGAAAACTTTATGATGAGTGGGAACCAACTATTAAAATTAAGATTAAAGATCATGAGTTTTATGCTTTATGTGATTTGGGTGCTAGTGTTTCCACGATTCCAAAGACTTTGTGTGATTTGTTAGGTTTCCATGATTTTGATGATTGCTCTCTAAACATGCATCTTGCGGATTCCACTATTAAGAAACCTATGGGAAGAATTAATGACATTCTTATTGTTTCAAATAGGAATTATGTGCCCATAGATTTTATTGTTCTTGACATAGATTGCAATCCTTCATGTCCTATTATTCTTGGTAGACCTTTCCTTAGAACGATTGGTGCAATTATTGATATGAAGGAAGGAAATATTAGATTCCAATTTCTGTTAAGGAAAGGCATGGAAAAATTTCCTAGAAAGAAAATTAAATTACCTTATGAATCTATTATGAGATCCACTTATGGATTGCCTACCAAAGATGGCAATACCTAGATCTATCCTTGCTTTTTATGCCTAGCTATGGTCGTTAAATGATAGCGCTTGTTGGGAGGCAACCCAATTTTATTTTTATTCCTTGCTTTTTTCTCCTCTTTAGTAATAAATAATTTATATAGCCTCTGTTTAGGTTGTGTTTTTTGTGTTTAGTTAGTGTTTGTGCCAAGTAGAACCGTTGGGAAGACTTGAGGAAAGTCTTGATATCTTGCTGTAAAAAACAAAAACTTTAGCGCTCACCAGAACTGCTGCCATTTTTATTTGGAAAGTGCTGTGTAGTTAATTATTTTTGAATATGATTAATAGATAAATTACTCACGTCCAAAAATTTATTTTAGAATTTTTGGGGTTCCATATCTTGCGCTAGCTACAGATTACTACCGACTGTTCTGTTTTTGACAGATTCTGTTTTTCGTGTGTTGTTTGCTTATTTTGATGAATCTATGGCTAGTAAAATAGTTTATAAACCATAGAGAAGTTGGAATACAGTAGGTTTAACACCAATATAAATAAATAATGAGTTTATTACAGTACCTTGAAGTGGTCTTTTATTTTCTTTCGCTAACGGAGCTCACGAGATTTTCTACTTTAAGTTTTGTGTTGTGAAGTTTTCAAGTTTTGGGTAAGGATTTGATGGATTATGGAACAAGGAGTGGCAAGAGCCTAAGATTGGGGATGCCCATGGCACCCCCAAGATAACCTAAGGACACCTAAAAGCAAAAGCTTGGGGATGCCCTGGAAGGCATCCCCTCTTTTCGTCTACTTCTATCGATAACTTTACTTGGAGCTATATTTTTATTCACCACATGATATGTGTTTTGCTTGGAGCGTCTTGTATGATTTGAGTCTTTCCTTTTTAGTTTACCACAATCATCCTTGATGTACACACCTTTTGAGAGAGCCATACATGATTTGAAATTTGTTACTATATGTGCTTCGCTTATATCATTTGAGTTATACAGTTTTGCTCTAGTGCTTCACTTATATCTTTTAGAGCACGGTGGTGGATTTGTTTTATAGAAACCATTGATCTCTCATGCTTCACTTAGATTATTTTGAGAGTCTTAAATAGCATGGTAATTTTCTTAAATAATCCTAATATTCTAGGTGTTCAAGATGAATAAAATTTTTCTTATGAGTGTTTTGAATACTAAGAGAAGTTTGATGCTTGATGATTGTTTTGAGATATAATATCAAAGTCACGCTAGTTGAGTAGTTGTGAATTTTAGAAATGCTTGTGTTGAAGTTTTCAAGTCATGTAGCATGCACGTATGGTAAACGTTGTGTAACAAATTTGAAACATGAGGTGTTATTTGATTGTCTTCCTTATGAGTGGCGGTCGGGGACGAGCGATGGTCTTTTCCTACCAATCTATCCCCCTAGGAGCATGTGTGTAGTGCTTTGGTTTTTGATGACTTGTAGATTTTGCAATAAGTATGTGAGTTCTTTATGACTAATGTTGAGTCCATGGATTATACGCACTCTCACCCTTCCATCATTGCTAGTCTCTTCGGTACCGTGCATTGCCCTTTCTCACATTGAGAGTTGGTGCAAACTTCACCGGTGCATCCAAACCCCATGATATGATATGCACTTTAACACATAAACCTCCTTATATCTTCCTCAAAACAGCCACCATACCTACCTATTATGGCATTTCCATAGCCATTCCGAGATATATTGCCATGCAACTTTCCACCATTCCGTTCATCATGACACATTCATCATTGTCATATTGCTTAGCATGATCATGTAGTTGACATAGTATTTGTGGCAAAGCCACCATTCATAATTCTTTCATACATGTCACTCTTGGTTCATTGCATATCCCGGTACACCACCGGAAGCATTCATATAGAGTCATATATTGTTCTAAGTATCGAGTTGTAATCATTGAGTTGTAAATAAATGGATGTGTGATGATCATCATTAATAGAGCATTGTCCCAAAAAAAGATAAAGGCCAAATAAAAAAATATAAAGAAGGGACAATGCTACTATCCTTTTTCCACACTTGTGCTTCAAAGTAGCACCATAATCTTCATGATAGAGAGTCTTTTGTTTTGTCACTTTCATATACTAGTGGGAAATTTTTCATTATAGAACTTGGCTTGTATATTCCAACAATGGGCCTCCTCAAGTGCCCTAGGTCTTCGTGAGCAAGCAAGTTGGATGCACACCCACTTAGTTTCTTTTGTTGAGCTTTCATACATTTATAGCTCTAGTGCATCTGTTGCATGGCAATCCCTACTCCTTGCATTAATATTAATCGATGGGAATCTCCATAGCCCATTGATTAGCCCCATTGATGTGAGACTTTCTCCTTTTTTGTCTTCTCCACATGACCCCCATCATCATATTCTATTCCACCCATAGTGCTATATCCATGGCTCGCGCTCATATATTGCGTGAAAGTTTATAGGTTTGAGATTACTAAAGTAGGAAACAATTGCTTGGCTTGTCATCGGGGTTGTGCATGATGAGAGCATTCTTGTGTGACGAAAATGGAGCATGACTAAACTATATGATTTTGTAGGGATGAACTTTCTTTGGACATCTTATTTTGAGAGGACATAATTTCTTAGTTAGTATGCTTGAAGTATTATTATTTTTATGTCAATATGAACTTTTATCTTGAATCTTTCGGATCTGAATATTCATACCACAATTAAGAAGAATTACATTAAAATTATGCCAAGTAGCACTCCGCATCAAAAATTCTATTTTTATCATTTACCTACTCGAGGACGAGCAGGAATTAATCTTGGGGATGCTTGATACATCTCCAACATATCTATAATTTTTGATTGCTCCATGTTATATTATCTACTATTTTGGACATTATTGGGCTTTATTATCCACTTTTATATTATTTTTGGGACTAACCTATTAACTGGAGGCCCAGCCCAGAATTACTGTTTTTTTGCCTATTTCAGGGTTTCGAAGAAAAGGAATATCAAATGGAGTCCAAATGGAATGAAACCTTCGGGAACGTGATTTTCTCACCGAACATGATCCAGGGGACTTGGACCCTACGTCAAGAAACAAGGGAGGAGGCCACGAGGTAGGGGCGCGCCTACCCCCCACCCCCCCCCAGGCGCGCCCTCCACCCTCGTGGGCCCCCTGTTGCTCCACCGACGTACTCCTTCCTCCTATATATACCTACGTACCCCCAAACGATCAGATACGGAGCCAAAACCCTAATTCCACCGCCGCAACTTTCTGTATCCAGGAGATCCCATCTTGGGGCCTATTCCAGAGCTCCGCCGGAGGGGGTATCCATCACGGAGGGCTTCTACATCATCACCATAGCCCCTCCGATGAAGTGTGAGTAGTTCACCTCAGACCTATGGGTCCATAGTTATTAGCTAGATGGTTTCTTCTCTCTTTTTGGATCTCAATACAATGTTCTCCCCCTCTCTTGTGGAGATCTATTCGATGTAATCTTCTTTTTGCGGTGTGTTTGTTGAGACTGATGAATTGTGGGTTTATGATCAAGTCTATCTATGAACAATATTTGAATCTTCTTTGAATTCTTTTATGTATGATTGGTTATTTTGCAACTCTCTTCGAATTATCAGTTTGGTTTGGCCTACTAGATTGATCTTTCTTGCAATGGGAGAAGTGCTTAGCTTTGGGTTCAATCTTGCGGTGTCCTTTCCCAGTGACAGTAGCGGCAGCAAGGCACGTATTGTATTGTTTCCATCGAGGATAACAACATGGGGTTTTCATCATATTGCATGACTTTATCCCTCAACATCATGTCATCTTGCTTAAGGCGTTACTCTATTTTCATTAGCTTAATACTCTAGATGCATGCTGGAGAGCGGTCGATGAGTGGAGTAATAGTAGTAGATGCAGGCAGGAGTCGGTCTACTTGTCTCAGACGTGATGCCTATATACATGATCATGCCTAGATATTCTCATAACTATGCTCTATTCTGTCAATTGCTCAACAATAATTTGTTCACCCACCGTAGAATACTTATGCTCTTGAGAGAAGCCACTAGTGAAACCTATGACCCTCGGGTCTATCTTCATCATATTAATCTTCCAATCCTTAGTTATTTATTTTTCTTTTATTTTACTTTGCATCTTTATCATAAAAATACCAAAAATATTATCTTATCATATCTATCAGATCTCACTCTCGTAAGTGGCCGTGTAGGGATTGACAACCCCTTATCGTGTTGGTTGCGAGGATTTATTTGTTTTGTGCAGGTACGAGGGACTCGCGCGTAGCCTCCTACTGGATCTATACCTTGGTTCTCAAAAACTGAGGGAAATACTTACGCTACTCTGTTGCATCATCCCTTCCTCTTCGGGGAAAAACCAACGCGGTGCTCAAGAGGTAGCAATGATCTAGTAGCCATGTATTCAGATTTAGTAGTGGAGAGTGATACATAGTTCAGCTTCTTTGAAGACCAACAGACAAGAGATCGTCCAAGAAAGTGACATGTGCCTGATGTGGACTTGCAATCAACCTTGTAACTAGCATAATCAGCATCTAAGAATCCAACTAGATCAAAGTATGAGCCCATTGGATACCATAATCCTAGTGTTGGGGTATAAGCCAAATATCTAAGAATTCGCTTCACAGCGAGGTGATGCGATTCCTTTGGTGCCTCTTGGAATAGAGCACACATGCAAACACTAAGCATTATATCAGGTCTGGATGCACATACGTACAATAAAGAACCAATCATGCAGTGGTATACCTTTTGATCGAAATCTTTACCATTGTCATTAGGGCCCAATTGGCCTTTGGTTGGCATTGGCGTCGTGTACCCTTTGCAGTCTTCCATTCCAAACTTCTTCAGGAAATCTTTGAGGTACTTCTCTTGTGATATGAAGATGTCATTTCTTTGCTGACGGATTTGAAGACCAAGGAATAACTTTGGCTCACCCATCATGGACATTTGATATTGCTCTTGCATCATATGTCAAAATTCATCACTGTATCTCTTATCAGTGCATCCGAAGATAATGTCATCCACATAGATTTGGCATACAAACAGTTCACCATCATATGTATTCGTGAAGAGAGTAGGATCTAGGGAACCAGGTTTGAAGCTTTTGCTCTTCAGGAAGTCTTTGAGCGTGTCATACCAGCGTGATGTGCTTGTATGAGGCCATACAGTGCCTTGTTGAGGTTGAACACCATATCAGGACACTTTGGATCTTCAAAACCAGGTCGTTGTGCAACATACATTCTTCTTCGATTTTTCCGTTGAGGAAGGCACTCTTTACTTACATTTGGTACAGAATAATGTTTTTCTGGTTGGCATAGGCTAGCAGTATGCTAATGGCTTCAAGCCTAGCCACAGGAGCAAAGGTTTCGTCAAAGTCAATCCCTTCCACTTGACCATGCTTATCTTGTTTGTTGTGATAGATACATTTGGTGCTGATGATATTGTGCTTGCGAGGTTCAGGACACTTTACTAGATCCCATACATTATTCAGCTCAAACTGTTGAAGCTCTTCTTGCATTGCTTGGATCCATTCAGGTTCCATGAAGGCTTCATCAACTTTCTTGGGTTCAGATATAGAGACAAATGCAAAGTGTCCACGGAAATTTGCTAGTTGTATTTCTCTTGAACGAGTGATTGGACCAAGTGCATTGATACTATCAATTTTCTTCTCAATCTGGACTTCATTTGCAACCCGAAGATGTACTAGATGAAGATTTTAACCTTGCTGATCATTGTCTTCATCTTCAGCATTGGCTTCAGGCTGAGCATTGTCTTCACACTGATTAGGTGCAGAAATGATGATTTCCTCTTCAGCCTGTTCCTCGGTGGCTATGATTTCTCCAGTACCCATTAGCTTGATAGACTCACTTGGTGTAGCTTCAACTAGCACTTTTGGCAGGTGCTCTCTTTGCGAGCCCTTAGTCTGATTGTACCGCACATCCACAGTTTCAACCACTTTATAGTGAAAGAGGTTGAAGACTCTGTAGGTGAGCAAATCCTTTCCGTAACTAAGCATAAAACCTTCATGTGCTTTCGGTGCAAATTTTGAAGTGTGATGTGGATCCTTGGTACAGCACCTAGCACCAAAGACCTTGAAGTAGCAGACATTTTGCTTCTTACGAGTCAGAAGTTCATAGGATGTCTTCTTGAAGAACTTATGAAGATAAACACGGTTGATGATGTGGCAAGCAGTATCAATGGCTGATACGTCCATTTTACAGCATGCTTTTTTATCGATATTTTATTGCATTATGGGCTGTTATTTCACATTATGTCACAATACTTATGCCTATTCTCTCTTATTTTACAAGGTTTACATGAAGAGGGAGAATGCCGGCAGGTGGAATTCTGGGCTGGAAAAGGAGCAAATATTAGAGACCTATTCTGCATAGCTCCAAAAGTCCTGAAACTTCACGGAAGCCCCTTGGGCGCGCCCCCTGCCTCGTGGGCCCCCTGGGGGCCCTCCTATGCCCATCTTTGGCTATATGGAGTCTTTCGTCGAGGAAAAAATCATAAGCAAGCTTTCGGGAAGAAACTCCGCCGCCATGAGGCGGAACCTTGGCGGAACCAATCTAGGGCGCCGGCAGAGCTGTTCTGTCGGGGAAATTTCCCTCCGGGAGGGGGAAATCATCACCATCGTCATCACCAACGATCCTCTCATCAGGAGGGGGTCAATCTCCATCAACATCTTCACCAGCACCATCTCATCTCAAACCCTAGTTCATCTCTTGTATCCAATCTTTGTATCCAAACCTCAGATTGGTACCTGTGGGTTGCTAGTAGTGTTGATTATTCCTTGTAGTTGATGCTAGTTGGTTTACTTGGTGGAATATTATATGTCCAGATCCATTATGCATATTAATACCCCTCTGATTATGAACATGAATATGCTTTGTGAGTAGTACCGTTTGTTCCTGAGGACATGGGAGAAGTCTTGCTATAAGTAGTCATGTGAATTTGGTATTCGTTCGATATTTTGATGAGATGTATGTTGTCATCCCTCTAGTGGTGTCATGTGAACGTTGACTACATGACACCTCACCATTGTTTGGGCCTAGAGGGAGGCATTGGGAAGTAATAAGTAGATGATGGGTTGCTAGAGTGACAGAAGCTTAAACCATAGTTTATGTGTTGCTTCGTAAGGGGCTGATTTGGATCCATATGTTTCATGCTATGGTAAGGTTTACCTTAATACTTCTGTTGTAGTTGCGGATGCTTGCAATGGGGGTTAATCATAAGTGGGATGCTTTTCCAAGTAAGGACAGTACCCAAGCACCGGTCCACCCACATATCAAATTATCAAAGTACCGAACGCGAATCATATGAACATGATGAAAAAAAAACTAGCTTGATGATATTCCTATGTGTCCTCGGGAGCGCTTTCCTTCATATAAAAGTTCGTCCAGGCTTGTCCTTTGCTACAAAAAGGATTGGGCCATCTTGCTGCACCTTATTTACTTTTATTACTTGCTACTCGTTACAAATTACCCTATCACAAAACTATCTGTTACCGATAATTTTAGTGCTTGCAGAGAATACCTTACTGAAAACTGCTTATCATTTCCTTCTGCTCCTCGTTGGGTTCGACACTCTTACTTATTGAAAAGGATACGATAGATTCCCTACACTTGTGGGTCATCAAGACTATTTTCTGGTGCCGTTGCCGGGGAGTGAAGCGCCTTTGGTAGGTGGAATTTGGTATGGAAAAATTTATATAGTGTGCTGAAATTTACTGTCACTTGTTACTATGGAACATAATCCTTTGAGGGGCTTGTTCGGGGTATCTTCACCCCGAGCAGTAGTGCAAAGAGTTTCTCCTCAACCTACTGAACCTACTGAAAATGTTTACTTTTAAATTCCTTCGGGTATGATAGAGAAACTGCTAGCTAATTCTTTTGCAGGAGATGGAACATTGCATCCCGATTTACACTTAGTCTATGTGGATGAAGTTTGTGGATTATTTAAGCTTGCAGGTATGCCCGATGATTTTATCAAGAAGAAGGTCTTCCCTTTATCTTTGAAGGGATAGGCATTGACATGGTATAGGCTATGTGATGATATGGGATCATGGGACTACAAGCGATTGAAATTGGAATTTCATCAGAAGTTTTATCCTATGCATCTTGTTCATCGTGATCGTAATTATATATAAAATTTTTGGCCTCACGAAGGAGAAAGCATTGCTCAAGATTGGGGGAGGCTTAAGTCAATGTTATATTCATGCCCCAATCATGAGCTCTCAAGATAAATGATTATCCAATTTTTTTATGCCTGGCTTTCTCTCAGTAATCGCTCCATGCTCGATACTTCTTGTACTGAATCTTTTATGATGAAGACTATTGAATTCAAATGGCATTTATTGGAAAGAATTAAATGCAACTCTGAAGATTGGGATCTCGACGAAGGTAAGGAGTCAGGTATAACACCTAAGTTTGATTGTGTTAAGTCTTTTATGGATACCGATGTTTTCCGTGAATTTAGCACTAAATATGGACTTCACTCTGGGATAGTAGCTTCTTTTTGTGAATCCTTTGCTACTCATGTTGATCTCCCTAAGGAGAAGTGGTTTAAATATAATCCTCCCATTGAAGTGAAAGTAGTTGCTCCTATTAAAGTTGAAGAAAAGACTATCACTTATGATGATCCTATTGTTCCTGCTGCTTATATTGAGAAGCCACCTTTCCCTGTTAGAATAAAGGATCATTCTAAAGCTTCAACTGTGGTTAACAAGAGTAATATTAAGACACCTAAACCCCCTGAGCAAATTAAAGTTGAACCTAGTATTGCTATGGTTAAAGATCTCTTGGCCGATAATATTGATGGGCATGTTATTTACTTTTGCAATGAAGCTGCTAGAATTGCTAGACCTGACACTAAAAATAAACATAGACCTGTTGTAGGCATGACTGTTATTTCCGTTAAAATAGGAGATCATTGTTATCATGGCTTATGTGATATGGGTGCTAGTGCAAGTGCAATACCTCATTCCATATACAAAGAAATTATGCAAGATATTGCACCTGCTGAGATAGAAGAAATTGATGTTACAATTAAGCTTGCTAATAGAGATACTATTTCACCAGTTGGGATTGTTAGAGATGTTTTAGTCTTGTGTGGGAAAGTTAAATACCCTGCTGATTTTCTTGTTCTCGGTTCTCCACAAGATGACTTTTGTCCCATTATATTTGGTAGACCCTTCTTGAATATTGTTAATGCTAAGATAGACTGCAATAAGGATATTGTTTCTGTTGGTTTAGGGGATATGTCTCATGAGTTTAATTTTGCTAAATTTCGTAGGCAACCCCATGATAAAGAATTGCCTAGTAAAGATGAAATTATTGGTCTTGCTTCTATTGTCGTGCCTCCTACTGATCCTTTAGAACAATATTTGCTAGACCATGAAAACGATATGTTTATGAATGAAAGAAGGGAAATAGATGAAGTATTCTTTAAACAGGGACCTATTCTGAAACACAACTTGCCTGCAGAAATCCTAGGGGATCCTCCTCCACCCAAGGGTGATCCCGTGTTTGAGCTTAAACCATTGCCTGATACTCTTGAATATGCTTATCTTGATGAAAAGAAGATATATCCTGTTTTTATTAGTGCTAAACTTTCAGAGCATGAAGAAGAGAAATTATTGAAAACTCTGAAGAAGCACTGTGCCGCTATTGGATATACTCTTGATGATCTTAAGGGCATTAGTCCCACTCTATGTCAACACAAAATAAATTTGGAGAAATACGCCAAACTAGTTATTGATCACCAACGACAGCTAAATCCCAAGATGAAAGAAGTGGTAAGAAAAGAAATATTAAAGCTCCTTGAAGCAGGTATAATTTATCCCGTTGCTGATAGTCAGTGGGTAAGTCATGTCCATTGTGTCCCTAAGAAGGGAGGTATTACTGTTGTTCCTAATGATAAAGATGAATTGATCCCACAAAGAATTATTATAGGTTATAGGATGGTAATTGATTTCCGCAAATTAAATAAAGCTACTAAAAAGGATCATTACCCTTTACCTTTTATTGATCAAATGCTAGAAAGATTATCCAAACATACACATTTTTGCTTTCTAGATGGTAACTCTGGTTTCTCTCAAATACCTGTGTCAGCTGATGATCAATAAAAGACTACTTTTACTTGCCCTTTCGGTACCTTTGCTTATAGATGTATGCCTTTTGGTTTATGTAATGCACCTGCTACCTTTCAAAGATGCATGATGGCTATATTCTCAGACTTTTGTGAAAAGATTTGTGAAGTTTTCATGGATGATTTCTCTGTTTATGGATCCTATTTTGATGATTGCTTGAGCAACCTTGATAGAGTTTTGTAGAGATGTGAAGAAACTAACCTTGTCTTGAATGGGGAGAAGTGCCACTTTATGGTTATTGACGGTATTGCCTTGGGGCATAAAATTTCTGAAAGAGGTATTGAAGTTGACAAAGCTAAAGTTGATGCTATTGAAAAGATGACGTGTCCTAAGGACATGAAAGGTATAAGAAGTTTCCTTGGTCACGCCGGTTTTTATAGGAGGTTCATTAAGGACTTCTCAAAAATTTCCCGGCCTCTGACTAACCTATTACAAAAAGATATTCATTTTGTCTTTGATGATGATTGTGTAGAAGAATTTGAAATACTTAAGAGAGCCTTGATTTCTGCACCTATTGTTCAGCCTCCTGATTGGAATTTACCCTTTGAAATCATGTGTGATGCTAGTGAATATGCTGTAGGTGTTGTTCTAGGACAAAGAGTTGATAAGAAATTAAATGTTATTCAATATGCTAGTAAAACTCTAGACAATGCCCAGAGAAATTATGCTACTACTGAAAAAGAATTCTTAGCGGTTGTATTTGCTTGTGATAAGTTCAGACCTTATATTGTTGATTCTAAAGTAACTATTTACACTGATCATGCTGCTATTAAATATCTTATGGAAAAGAAAGATGCTAAACCTAGACTTATTAGATGGGTTCTCCTGCTACAAGAATTTGATTTGCATAATATTGATAGAAAGGGAGCTAAGAATCCCGTTGCAGACAACTTGTCTAGGTTAGAGAATGTTCTTGATGACCCACTACCTATTGATGATAGCTTTCCTGATGAACAATTAGATGTCATAAATGCTTCTCGCACTGCTCCATGGTATGTTGATTACGCTAATTACATTGTTGCTAAGTTTATACCACCTAGTTTCACATACCAGCAAAAGAAAAAGTTTTTCTATGATTTAAGACATTACTTCTGGGATGACCCACAACTTTATAAAGAAGGAGTAGATGGTGTTATTAGACGTTGTGTACCTGAAGCATGAATAGGAACAGATCCTATGTAAGTGTCGCTCTGAGGCTTATGGAGGACACCATGCTGGAGATACAACTGCACATAAGGTATTGCAATCTGGTTTTTATTGGCCTACTCTCTTCAAGGATGCCCGTAAGTTTGTCTTATCTTGTGATGAATGTCAAAGAATTGGTAATATTAGTAGACGTCAAGAAATGCCTATGAATTACTCACTCGTTATTGAACAATTTGATGTTTGGGGCTTTGATTATATGGGACTGTTTCCTTCCTCTAATGGGTATACACATATTTTAGTTGCTATTGATTACATTACTAAGTGGGTAGAAGCTATTCCAACTAGTAGTGCTGATCATAACACCTCTATTAAGATGCTTAAATAAGTTATTTCTCCAAGGTTTGTAGTCCCTAGATATTTAATGACTGATGGTGGTTCACATTTCATTCATGGTGCTTTTCGTAAAATGCTGGCTAAGTATGATGTTAATCATAGAATTGCGTCTCCATATCATCCACAGTCTAGTGGTCAAGTAGAACTTAGCAATAGAGAGCTTAAATTAATTTTCCAAAAGACTATTAATAGATCTAGAAAGAATTGGTCAAAGAAACTTGATGATGCATTATGGGCTTATAGAACTGCATATAAAAATCCTATGGGTATGTCTCCGTATAAAATGGTTTATGGTAAAGCATGTCACTTACCTCTCGAATTAGAACATAAGGCATATTGGGAAATTAAAGAGCTCAACTATGACTTTAAACTTGCCGGTGAGAAGAGGTTATTTGACATTAGCTCACTTGATGAATGGAGAACTCAGGCCTACGAGAATGCCAAACTGTTTGAAGAAAAAGTTAAAAGATGGCATGACAAAAGGATACAAAAACGTGAGTTTAATGTAGGTGATTATGTATTATTATACAACTCTCGTTTAAGATTTTTTGCAGGCAAACTTCTCTCTAATGGGAAGGTCCTTACGTCATCGAGGAGGTCTATCGTTCCAGTGCCATAAAAATCAAAAAATTCGAAGGCACAAATCCGAAGGTGGTGAACGGTAAAAGAATCAAACATTATATCTCAGGTAATTCTATAAATGTTGAAACTAATGTTATTGAAACCGTAACCCCGGAGGAATACATAAGGGACACTTTCCAGAACGTTTCAGACTCCGAAAAGGAATAGGTATGTGGTACGGTAAGTAAACCGACTCCAAAACAGTTCTAATGGAAATTTTTCTCCGTTTTGGAATATTTAAGAAAATAGGAAAATAAGAAGCAGACCGGAAAGGACACGAGGCTTGCACGAGGGTGGAGGGCGCGCCCTACCCCCTGGGCGCGCACCCTGCCTCGTGGGCACCTCGTGCACTCTCGGGACTACGTTTTCTTGCACGATACTTCTTTTCGTCGGTAAAAATTCATTATATAATCTCCCGAAGGTTTTGACCACCGTATCACGCAAATATCTCATGTCTTTGTTTCAAGATGTCCTGCTGCAGATTTGAGGAACATGTCGTCCCAGGATTTGGAAGGAGAAAGCTATGTGGCTCATTACCTTGCAGATCCTAAGGTCTATGGGGATGTGGAGCATTGTGGTTGGACTACGGAAGAAGAAGAGGACTATGAACCTAAGGGAAAGGAGGAGACGAGCTCAGATGAAGATGAAGTCCCATTACCCCAACCCGTGGACATGCATGTGGAGCTCAAAAAGTCAAGTCTCCTGGATGGAGCAAAGAAACCTAAGATCGAGTTTATCCCTTTTCGCCACTTGCAGGAAAACAAGCAGGAATTATGCAAAAGTATACTAAGCCTAGAGCAGGAGATCGATGACCTGCGGGATCAAAATTCTGTCCTCAAGCGCAAATTAAGGAAGAAGCCTATGCTATCAACAAAACCATCATCTTCTTCATCAACAAAGAAGAACTGAGCATCGGGTATGGGCACTCCCCTTGGCAACTGCCAAGCTTGGGGGAGTGCCCCGGTATCGTATCACCATCACTTTTATATTTACTGTTTTTCTTAGTTCGATCCTTTTGATAATATCTTGACCTAGTAGAATAAAGTTTTAGTATGATCTAGTTGTGAGTTTGGCTTTATAATCCTTCCTATGTAATCGAGTTTGTGAGCTATATATGATAAAGATTAGTGTTCAGTCAAGGGCTTGATTATTTTGCTATGATCTTGAGGGAATAAAATAAAAGAAAAAGAAATAAAGAGATCATATGGATCTTATGGAGAGTAATGAGCTCACATATAAAGAGTATGATGAATTAACGTTGTTGAGAGTTGACAAACATAGTTTTGGTCATCTTTGCAATTAATAGGAAGTAATAAGAGAGAGAGGTTTTCACATATAAATATACTATCTTGGACATCTTTTATGATTGTGAGCACTCATTAAAGTATGATATGCTAAAGAGTTGACATTGGACAAGGAAGACAACGTAATGGGTTATGTTTTCATACATCTGAGATAAAATATATTGTCATGGATTGTCCAACATGTTGAGCTTGCCTTTCTCTCTCTTGCTAGCCAATTTCTTTGCACCAAGTAGAGATACTACTTGTGCTTCCAAATAACCCTAAACCCAGTTTTGCCATGAGAGTCCACCATACCTACCTATGGATTGAGTAAGATCCTTCAAGTAAGTTGTCATTGGTGCACGCAATAAAAATTGCTCTCTAAATATGTATGATCTATTAATGTGGAGAAAATAAGCTTTATACGATCTTGTGATGTGGAAGAAATAAAAGCGACGGACTACATAATAAAGGTCCATATCACAAGTGGCAATATAAAGTGACGTTCTTTCGCATTAAGATTTTGTGCATCCAACCATAAAAGCGCATGACAACATCTGCTTCCCTCTGCGAAGGGCCTATCTTTTATTCTTGTCTTATACTTCATGCAAAGAGTCATGGTGATTTTCACCTTTCCTTTTTACATTTTATCCTTTGGCAAGCACAAAGTGTTGGAAAGATCCTGATATATATAGCTAATTGGATGTGAGTTTTCATGAACTATTATTGTTGACATTACCCTTGAGGTAAAAAGTTGGGAGGCAACATTATAAGCCCCTATCTTTCTCTGTGTCCGATTAAAACTCCATACCCATAAATATTGCATGAGTGTTAGCAATTGTGAAAGACTAAATGATAGTTGAGTTTGTGGACTTGCTGAAAAACTCTTATATTGACTCTTTCCTATGTTATGATAAATTGAATTGCCTCAATGACTGAGATTAGAGTTTGTTGGTTCTCAATGAAGTTTATAATTCATACTTGAAATTGTGAATAAATTGTTACTTTAGCATAAGAGATCATATGGCAATATATATATATATAGGACAGAGCTATTTTGTTACTAGTAACAGAATAATATTCTGTTACCCTCGCGCCCTATATAGAAGCGAAATGCAAATTCATCGATCTGATGAAACCAACTGGACTAAATTCCATCAGCCCGCAAAGGCCGGCCCGGCAACCCCACCACCTCGTCCCCGCCGTCGCCCGGCCACCCCGTTCCCCGCCGCCACCCCAGTTCGGGCGTAGTAAGTACCTCAGTACGAGTTAAAAATGGTGGTCCATTCGGAATAAAAGAAATGGCAGAAATTCAAATTGTAAAGTTCAAGCAAAAAAGAAACCCCATGAAAATCCTGCTTAGTAAGTACCTCAGTACAAGTCGTAAAATGAGAGAAGTTCATAACAACGTTGTCAAAAAAATGTTGAGTTAAAAAAGGAAACAAAACAAACACATTTTCTTTTTGAATAAAATATCATTCAGTTCGATGATACAAACCATAGAAGTACAGGGGCGACGATATAGTAAACCGTTGAAAACTTACGAGAAAAATATTACCAAAAAAATAGAGCAAAGTCTAGTTAGTGAAAACACGCTTAGTACAAACCCATGCAAGCATCAGTACAAGTACTCTTTTTCGGAACCATTCAAAATTACTCTACAAAAAATAGCTCAGTACAAACATACATACATACATATATATATATCAGTACGACTACTCTGTTTTTCACACGAGAAAACAGCAGGATCCGTCATGTCGTATTCAAAATTACTCTTAAACGGTTACGAAGTAGAGAAAACGTTCAACATGACTAAGTTTCGCATTTTCGATAGCTATCCAACGGTATATTATTTGCCATATTTCGACAAACTTTTTAAAAAAATCGCGTTCAAAATCAAATTTGACCATATTCAAATTCATTTTTAAACCGTAAGGAATTAGAAAAACATTTCTATACGAAAAAGTTACGCATTTTACATAGCTTTCCAACGTAGTATCATTTGCGTCAATCTGACAAACCGTTTGCAAAAAATCGCGAAAATACGTTTCGCCTAGAATTTCACCGTTTTTCAAATTACTTTTAAATCATATAGAATTAGAAAAAACAATACATATATGGAAGATGCGGATTTTCATCAGCTTTCCAACGCCATATTATTTGCTTAATTCCGACAAACCATTTGAAAATTGAGTCCAAAATACGATTCATGTTTTCGGTTTTGAAAAAAATGGTTTTTTCAAAACTGCTCTTAAACCATAATGATTTTGCAAAAACGTTCAATATACTTGAAATATGGTTGTCAAGAGCTTTCCAACGATATATTACACGCCACGTTCCGACAAAAAAATTACAAAAAGTTTTTGAACTAAAGAAGACGATATGTTAAACACAACTGAAAGCATCAGTTCAACCGCTTCGAAAACATCAGTACAACCACCTGAAACCGTCAGTTCAAAAAGGGTAACAGAATAGAATAATATTCTGTTACGCGTAACAGAATAGCCCAGAGCCGGATCTATTCTAATAACACCCCTTAAGACCCCTTAAGACCTTATTCTGCTAACACCTCCGCTTATTCTGATAACACCTCGTAGCTACTAGTACAAACTAACCACACAACCGCTCCACACTATCCCCGATCCAACCACCAAACCCACGAACCCCATTGCATCTGGGAATCCCTGCATCTGCTCCCTCCCACCAGCGCACCACCGCGATAACCACTAGCGCCGCCCCTGTCCCCACACTACCGCGGCCACCTCCTTCCTCCCTTCTTCCTCTCCCACCAGCTCCCGGGCCTCGCTGTACCACCTTCTTCCTCCGGCGACGCCACTCGGGACCCGCCCCACCATCTCCTTCCTCTGGCACCGCCGCTCGGGACCCGCCCCACCGCCTTCTTCCTTTGATGGCCCCGCTGGCGCCCTGGATCCCCCGGTGCAGCAGTCGTCCCCCTCTCCTCCATCTCCCACCTCTAGGTCTGCCCGGTGACGGATCCGGCAGGACCCTCCTCCACCCCTCCTATCGTGCCTGCCTGGCGACGGATCCGCGGGATCCACCTCCATCTCTGTCCTCCCGTGCCTGCCCGGCGACGGATCCGGTAGGACCCTCCTCCACCCCCCTCCTACTGTGCCTAAACGACGACGGATCCGGCAGGATCCTCCTCCACATCCGTCCCCCGTGCCTGCCCGCCGGTTGGATCCTCCTACACCTCCCATTCCTGTGCTAGCCAGTCACGGATCCGGCAAGATCCTCCACCCCTCTCCTCCCACGCCTTCCTGGAGACGGATAGAACAGGATCCTCCTACAACTCCTTCCTCTACGGCGGCGTCGAGCTCTCTGCCCTCCCCTACGAGCCGCCCTCCCCTCTCTCCTTTCCTTCTTCCTCCTCTCCCCGCAAACTACCTCCGGCGAGGTCTAGTGCATGTCCATCCCCGGCGGCTCGCGTGTAGTTCGGCCAACGATGGCGTGCAGTACGACGTACAATGGCATGCAGTTCCGCGACCTTCCCTGGCGTGCAGTGCCACCAGCGTGCAGTGCAGCTTACCCTGGCGTGCAGTGCAGCTCGCCCTGGCATGCAGTGTAGCTCATCCATGCATGCGGGCACCCTCACCTGTAGTTTCTCTCCTTTTGTAGCCTGCTCTTAGTTGTGCCATATTATTTCCAAAACCCAGATCTCTGTAAGTTAGTTAAATTTAATGAGTTGTTTCACTATTTTGAAATAAGTAGTTTCAGCCCTTGCTGTCTCCTGGAGCTTATTCTTACTGCTTTTATGAATGATTTATGCTTTGACAAGCTTAAATGTAACTATTGGCATATAATCCCATGGCTCAAAATCTGCCGAGTTTGGTGTATGCTCCTGTTAGTTGTTGAATGTATTACAATTTACACGGTTGTACTTAGTAGCACAAAAACACATGTCCTTGTATTAATATTGTTTGCAATGTCCCACCAGATTTTGCTAACCATGTTACTAAATACCCGGTTTGTCCTTTTTGAACTTATTTTAATCATGGTTTGTTTCAATGTAGTGTAATGTTGTGCCATACTTACATCTCTCAGTGGTTAAATATGTTCAAGTGTCTATTTTAATGTATATTGTGTTCAACTATTAATCTGGATGCTTTTGCACCGTCCTCACATATTATTTACATGTTTGCAGGCAACTCTACGCTTACAGATTCCCTTGTGGCAGCTGCTGGGACTATCGCCCAGGAAGTTGCTGGTGATGTTCGCATGACTGATACCAGCATCTGACAAGGGTAGATTCTTTGCCTTTGGACGTGTTTTTGCTGGGAGGGTTGCAACCGGTATGAAGGTATGTATCATGGGTCCTAACTTTGTTCCTGATCAGAAGAAGGATTTGTATGTGAAGAGTGTCCAGCATACTGTTGTCTGGTTGGTAAAGAAGCAAGAATCGGTTGAGGATGTTCCTTGTGGTAACACTGTTGCTTTGGTTGGTTTGGATTAGTTCATCACCAAGAAATGCAACCCTGACAAATGAGAAGGAAGTTGATTGTAACACCCCGGATGTAACTTTCCCTACTTGTACTCCAACTCTTGTCGTTTCCGGCGTTAAGTTATATTTATTTCCTCGGGTTCGGGTCTTTGTCTCCGTGTGTTGTTGTCGTTGCCATGCATCTCATATCATGTCATCATGTGCATTGCATTTGCATACGTGTTCATCTCATGCATTCGAGCATTTTCCCCGTTGTCCGTTTTGCATTCCGGCGCTCCGTTCTCCTCCGGTGGTCATTTCTAGCTTCTTTCGTGTGTGGGGATTAAACATTGCCGGATTGGGCCGAGACTTGCCAAGCGGCCTTGGTTTACTACCGGTAGACCGCCTGTCAAGTTTCGTATCATTTGGACTTCGTTTGATACTCCAACGGTTAACCGAGGGACCGAAAAGGCCTCGTGTGTGTTGCAGCCCAACACCCCTCCAATTTGGCCCAAAACCCACCAAACTCTGTTCCATGTCCTAGAGCGTTCGATCACGATCGCGTGGCCGAAAACCGCACCTCATTTGGACTCTCCTAGCTCCCTCTATGCCTATATATAGGTCCTCCCCAAAAATTCCGGATCAAACCCTAGCCCCTCTCCTCCTCCGACCGCCGGACAAAATCCGGACGGCCGGACGTGTCCGCCCGATCCGCCCGGGCCAATCCCGCAAGGCCACGTGGCGCCCTGCGCCCCACATCGCCGCTCCGCGCCACCGGCCCGCGGGGCCCGCTTCTGGCCCGCGGGGCCCGTTCCCCTCCGCCCCTCCTCGCCAGGCTCCAGGGAGAGGAGCTCCCGAGCCGCCGCCGGCCGCCTTTGCCTCGCCGCGCCGCCGTGAGCGCCATTGTCGGCCGCCGGAGCAAGCCGCCGCGCCCCGCGCCGCTCCGCCGCCCTGCCGCGCCGACCAGCCCGCCAGCGAGCTCCGGTGAGGATCCGGCGATCCTCGGGAGGCGCGCCCCGATCCAGATCCGAGGCAGCTACAGTAACCCTAGGAGGTGTTTTTTTTGCTAACTCCCGAAATTGCAGATCCAAGTGCCTCTGTTCGGGGCCCCGTAACTTTGCATCCGTAGCTCCGATTCATGCACATAGCATATCAAAATGTTCAACTCAGAGAATACATCATTTCATTCCATTGCATCATTTTCATTTGAGCTCATCTTGATGCCCGAAATGCTGTTAGAAGAGGGCTACTTGAGATAATTGTCAGATCTGTTACTCCATTTAGCACTTTTATCATTTTTGCCATGATTAATGTGTGCATGATATGCCCGTGAGTTCTTCACATGTTTTGTTAAGGGTTTTGTCATCTTTCCAGAGGTGCAACCCATGTATTTTTAGGATGTGTGTGGTGACTTGTGCAAGCTTGCAAAGTGAGGCACTCGGTAATTCTGTTTTCAGGGACTTAGTAATTTTTCTAAGTCCTGGGATTGTTTAGTTCATGATGCCATATGTTCTTGTTGTTTCCTAGTGATCCGTGCCCCTTTTGAGGATGATCAGTAAGGGAGTTTTGTTAATATTGTAGTGCTCTATCCATCCATGTCTATGTTTGCAATTATGGAGCAACCTAGCTTGAGTCAATCGAGCTCTACTTTTGCTTCATTGCGAATCTGGGCAGATCGTCAACTCGTTTGCGATTTTGCCGATGTTGTTGTAGTTGACCCGTGCATGCTATGCTATTGTTCCTGCCAAGTATAGCTTGTATTTTGTGCCTTCTTAAGGGATGTATGCTTGTCTTGCCATGACTTGCACCGTGGTGAGTGCATCGAGCTCGCAAACATGCCTTCGTGAGTTATGTTTCAGCATGTCCCAGTTTTCACAAAGTCTGAAAACTGGTTATGTTTTTGCTATGTTCGTGTGCTTGTTAGTATATTTTGTGATCCCTTTTGGCTCAAGTCACTAAGGGACTTTTGTTAAGCTTGTTGAGTAGCTCCATGCCATGTCTTTCTTTGTCATGTTCAGGTCCTGTAGCATGTTGTTTTGTTGCTCCGAAGAGGGCTATATGATCTGAAATTCCAGACAAGTGTTAATTTCACAAAGTCCGAGATCTGTTTACCATTTGCGTTTTTGCCATGCTTGTTTGAACCTGTTAATGGATGATTTGGCCGTAGCTCAGTGCTAGACTTTTGTTAACCATCTTGTGTGCATCCCTTCCGTGTATTTTGTTGTCATGTTTGGATGATGTAGCAAGTTCATTTCATTGCATTTAGATGCCTACTTGCTGTAAATCGCAGACCGGTGTCATTTTTGAATCGCTTGCCATTTCCAAACCGTAACTCCGATTCCGACGTTCTTTATATCGTTTTCAAGCGATTTCATCTCATCTTTCCAGTGGAACACTTGGTTTTCCAAGTTGAGGCCAGGTTCATGCATTTCCTGTCATATCTTGCATTTTGCATCCCGCATCGCATCTCGCATAGCATATCATCATTTCATCATATTGCTTGGTCTTGCACGTGGTTGATTGTATCCTTGTTGCTTGTTTGTCTTGTTTGGGTAGAGCCGGGAGACGAGTTCGCTACCGAGGAGCCCGTTGAGTTTGCTGAGGATCCAGTCAACTCTAACAACTGTGCAGGCAAGATGATCATACCCTCGAAATCACTACTATCTTTGCTATGCTAGTTTGCTTGCTCTTTTGCTATGCCATTGCTACGATGCCTACCACTTGCTTGCAAGCCTCCCAAATTGCCATGTCAAACCTCTAACCCACCATTGTCCTAGCAAACCGTTGATTGGCTATGTTACCGCTTTGCTCAGCCCCTCTTATAGCGTTGCTAGTTGCAGGTGAAGATTGGAGGCCGTTCCTTGTTGGAACATTTATTTACTTGTTGGGATATCATTATATCGCCATGTTATCTTAATGCATCTATATACTTGGTAAAAGGTGGAAGGCTCGGCCTCTCGCCTAGTGTTTTGTTCCACTCTTGCCGCCCTAGTTTCCGTCATATCGGTGTTATGTTCCCGGTTTTTGCGTTCCTTACGCGGTTGGGTTATAATGGGAACCCCTTGATAGTTCGCCTTGATTAAAGCTTTTCCAGCAATGCCCAACCTTGGTTTTACCATTTTCCACCTAGCCTTTTCTTTCCCTTGGGTTCTGCAGACTCAAGGGTCATCTTATTTTACCCCCCCCCCCCGGGCCAGTGCTCCTCTGAGTGTTGGTCCAAACTGTCAGCCGCCGGTGGCTACCAGGGGCAACTCTGGGTTGGCCTACCGGAAGTTTGGACAATGTGAGTGTGCCCTGAGAAAGAGATATGTGCAGCTCCTATCGGGATTTGTCGGCACATTTGGGCGGTATTGCTGGTCTTGTTTTAACCTGTCGAAGTGTCTTGAATTACCGAGAAACCGAGTCTGATCGGAACATCTTGGGAGGAGGTCTATTCCTTCGTTGACCGTGAGAGCTTGTCATGGGCTAAGTTGGGACTCCCCTGCAGGGATTGAACTTTCGAAAGCCGTGCCCGCGGTTATGGGCAGATGGGAATTTGTTAATGTCCGGTTGTAGATAACTTGAACCTTAATTAATTAAAATGAATCAACCGAGTGTGTTACCGTGATGGCCTCTTCTCGGTGGAGTCCGGGAAGTGGACACGGTGTTGGAGTAATGTTTGCGCAGGTTATTCCCTAGTTTCTCGCTCGTGCTTTGCCTCCTCTTCTCGCTCTCTTTTGCGAATAAGTTAGCCACCACACTTGCTAGTCGCTTGCTGCAGATCCACTCATATTTTACCTTGCCATACCTATAGGCTTGAATAGTCTTGATCGCGAGGGTGCGAGATTGCTGAGTCCCCGTGGCTCACAGATTACTATTACACCAGATGCAGGGCCTGATGATTCCGTTCCAGGAGACGCGTATGAGCTCAAGTGGGAGTTCGACGAAGACTCTCAACGATACTACATTTCCTTTCCCGGTGATCAGTAGTGGTGCACAGTTGGGGGTGATTGGGACCGTTGTCGCATGTTGGGTTTTCTTTTATTTTGGCGCCGTAGTCGGGCCATGAGTGTTTGGATGATGTAATGTTATTTATGCACTTGATTGACGTGGCGAGTGTAAGCCAACTATGTTGTCTCCCCTTTTATTATCATA
Organism: Triticum urartu; assembly: GCF_056163025.1. Taxonomy (NCBI): domain Eukaryota; kingdom Viridiplantae; phylum Streptophyta; class Magnoliopsida; order Poales; family Poaceae; genus Triticum; species Triticum urartu. The sequence goes on along the minus strand of NC_141879.1, from coordinate 408,520,744 downwards.
TTACATGGGATGTTGTGAAGATTGCCTAACTTGCGACATATGCCTTCAATGCGATTATGTCTCTAAGTCGTGTCTCGACACGTGGGAGCTATAGTCGCATCGAGGGTGTTACAAGTTGGTATCAGAGCCTTCCCCGACCTTAGGAGCCCCATTACTTGATCGTTTTTAGCGGCCGAGTTGTGTCTAGAAAAATGTTTTGAGTCATTTAGGAATTATATATCGGAGAGATTAGGAATTCTTTTTACTTCCCAGTCTCCTCATCGCTCTGGTAAGGCATCCTGACATAGAGTTTTGACTCTTCTCTTCTCAAATTTCACTAAAAAAATTTAGGATCACGCGGGTATCTTGGAATCGTTCCGATGGTTTTATGATGAGAACATTGACTTGGTGCCTCCTGTCAGGGGTTTAGTGGAAGTGTCCCGGGGAGTTGAGCTCTGAGGTGTTGTCATCATAATTTTATTGTTGCAGTTCTGGAATACCTGAGTTTAGTACGCCGACATCGAAAATCTCTTTTATGCAGTTCGTTGGTGAGATAACCTCAACGCCACCCAGTACTAGGGCGGGAGTTCGGGAGTATCGCCATAACTTGTATAACGGATGCTTTTCAAAGGTTGAGGTAGATGGTTTCCGAAGGTTTCTTGGTTATGTGTTGAAGGATGGATACAGCTGGATGTAGGATTTGCTAGTTTTGCTGAGATATTATGCTTCCCCTGTATCCCCAACACCTGATTGCATAACCGGAAAGGTTCGGGAGTTTCATAGGTGGGAATTCTAGTAGCTCTAGTTTTTCTTCCACGGATATTGGTTTGAGATTGGGATTTCTTACCGATTATTCGTTCTTGATCCGTACCTTGTTGATTTATTTCTCTACCTTAATTCTACGTGGCTTCTCAATTTATGGATATGTGACCATTTCAAGAGGAATGCATTCTTTAATTTTGTTCGGATGTGAAGACTATATGTTGCAATTTTCATTCCATTGGATTCAGCTTCAATATTTATCTGTCAATGTGCTAATGGTGGTCAACCTCTTCAGGATGGCTCCTCCAACGCGCACGACTCCTAATCCTGATCCGCCACCACCTCCACCTCCTCCAGAGGCGTGGCAAGCTGTGATGGCCGCAACCAATGCAAACACACAGCTGATCATGCAAATTCTCCAAGAGCGCAATCAAGGCAGTCAAGGGAATCAAGGCAGCAATCAGAGTCACTTTGCTACACTCAACCAGTTCCTTGCTAACGGGCCAAAGACTTTCAGCAATTGTGTTGAGGCAACCGATGCTGACGATTGGCTTGTGGATCTGTGTAAGCATTTCGAGTGCAGTAACGTCAGGCCTGAGGACTTTGTCAAGTTCGCTTCCTTCCAACTCAAAGATCAAGCTGCAGAATGGTTCCAGCAGTACAGGGACTCGAGAGGTGGACGTGTTATCACTTGGGATGAATTCCGTCGAGATTTCCGAGCTCATCATATTCCGCAGAGTGTGGTTGAAAGCAAGCGTGAGGAATTCCGCAATCTGAAGCAAGGCTCTTTGTCTGTCTATGACTACAACAAGTTGTTCTAGAAGCTCGCCCGCTTTGCTAAGCAGGACGTCCCTAATGAGAAGAGCATGATATATTAGTTCAGGGGTGGTCTCAGAGAAGATATTCAGCTCGCTCTTGTTCTCTTTGAGCCCTTGAGATACGATGAGTTCTACAACATGGCACTGAAGCAAGAGGCTGCTCAGTTGAGGTGTGATGCTTCCAAGAAGCGAGTCAGAGATGTTACTCCTTCTTCCTCGACTCAAGTGGCCAAGCAGCAGAAGTTTTGGCTTCCTCCTCCTCCGTTCCGTCAGCCGTATCAGCAGAAGAGCAAAGGTGGCAGTGGTTCTTCCCACCCACCCAACCCTGGCTTTCAGAACAAGACTTCGTCTCAAGCTCCAAGATCGAGTGCTCTGTATCACCGTCCGCTTTCAGAGGTCACGTGCAACAAGTGCCAACAGAAGGGTCACTATGCCAACAAGTGTCTCAACCAGAGGCGTCTTCCTCCTCCTCCTGTCAGATCGGCAAGTACAGCTGTGGTCAAGCATAACCCCAAGCATGCCAAGGTCAATTTGATGAATGCAGCTCAAGCAGAGGACTCGTCAGATGTGATCATGGGTAACCTTCTTGTTAATGATATACCTGCAAAAGTTCTTTTTGACACTGGTGCATCGCATTGCTTCATCTCGAAACCTTTTGTATCTAAGCATGAGTTGACTTCCCAAGTTATGCATAAACCGTTAGCAGTTGTCTCTCCGGGTAAATGTTTGCTTGCTAATCACGAGATTCCGGATATTTCTATCATGATGGGTGATTTCAAGTTTCTGGCTTCCCCAATGGTTCTTGGTAACTCGGATATTGATCTTATTCTCGGGATGGATTGGCTTTCTAAGCACAAGGCTCAGCTTGATTGTGCAGTCAGGCAGATTCAATTGACTCATTCGTCTGAGGATGTAATTGTCTTTGCCGCTCGGGATAATACCATCCGTATGTTTTCTCTCAATGAGAAGGGTGAATTGGATGCCATCTCTCAAATTCCAGTCGTTTGCGAATATCAAGACGTCTTTCCAGAAGAGCTCCCAGGAATGCCTCCGCACCGGCCAGTTGAATTCGTTATTGATCTTGAGCCTGGCACGGAACCTGTGTGCAAACGTCCTTACAAGCTCGGACCTGAAGAGTTGAAGGAGCTGAAGAAGCAACTCGATATGCAAGAGAAAATGGGTCTCATCCGGCCTAGTTCTTCTCCGTGGGGTTGTGGTGTTCTTTTTGTGAAGAAGAAGGATGGAACGGACCGACTTTGTGTTGATTACCGTCCGGTGAACAAGAACACCATCAAGAACAAATACCCACTTCCCAACATCAATGAGCTGTTCGAACAACTCAAAGGTGCCCAAGTATTCTCCAAGCTTGATCTCCGTATGGGCTATCATCAGATTCGCATTCGTGAAGAAGATATTCCCAAGACAGCATTCAGAACAAGCTTTGGTTCATATGAATACACTGTCATGTCTTTTGGCCTCGCCAACGCTCCTCCGACGTTCTCTCGCATGATGAACTTCATCTTCAACGCCTACACCAATGACTTCGTTTTGGTCTATCTCGACGACATTCTGGTTTTCTCCAAGAACAAGGAAGATCATGCCAAGCATTTGCATTTGGTTCTTGATAAGCTCAAAGAACATCAGTTCTACGCCAAGTTCTCCAAGTGTGAATTTTGGCTTGATGAGGTTCTTTATCTTGGTCATATCATCTCCGCCAAGGGCATTGCCGTGAATCCTGAGAAGGTGTCTGCAATTGTGAATTGGGAACCTCCTCAGAACGTGAAGCAACTCTGCAGTTTTCTCGGTCTCGCAAGCTATTGCCGAAGATTCGTTGAAAACTTTTCTAAGATCACGAAGCCTCTCTCTAATCTTCTCCAGAAGCACGTCAAGTACGTTTGGTCTCCGAAGTGTGATATTGCTTTCAACACTTTGAAAGAGAAATTGATCACTGCTCCAGTTCTGACTCCGCCTGATGAATCCCAGCCGTACAAGGTCTTTTGTGATGCCTCTCTCCAAGGTCTTGGCGCAGTATTGATGCAAGAGAAGAAAGTTGTTGCTTATACTTCTCGCCAGTTGAAGCCTAATGAGAAGAACTACCCCACTCATGATCTCGAGTTGGCGGCAGTTGTGCATGCTCTTTTGACTTGGAGACATCTTCTATTGGGAAGAAAAGTGGACATTTTCACTGATCACAAGAGTCTCAAGTACATCTTCACTCAGCCTAATCTCAACCTCAGGCAAACTCGATGGGTCGAAATGATTCAAGAGTATAATCCGAGTATTGAGTATACTCCAGGCAAGGCCAATGTGATTGCTGACGCTTTGAGCAGAAAGGCTTACTGCAATAGTCTTATTCTCAAGCCTTATCAACCCGAGCTTTGTGAAGCTTTCCGCAAGCTTAATCTGCAAGTTGTTCCTCAAGGTTTCCTCGCCAACCTTCAAGGCTCTCCTACCTTAGAAGACCAGATTCGCCAAGCCCAGCTTCTTGATGCTATGGTGAAAAAGGTGAAGATTGGGATTGCTAAGAGCCAGTCCAAGTACAAGTGCTACCGCCTTGATGACAAGGACACTCTCTTCTTCGAGGATCGTATTGTTGTACCCAAAGGTGACCTCCGTAAGGTGATCATGAACGAGGCTCACAACTCTCTCCTCTCCATCCACCCTGGGAGCACGAAGATGTATCAGGACCTTAAGCAAGCTTATTGGTGGACTCGAATGAAGCGCGAGATCGCTCAATTCGTGAATGAATGTGATGTCTGCAGAAGAGTGAAGGCAGAACACCAAAGGCCAGCTGGTCTCCTCCAACCTCTTGCCATTCCAGAATGGAAGTTTGACCACATTGAGATGGACTTCGTGACTGGGTTTCCAAAGTCCAAGCATGGCAATGATGCTATATTTGTTGTCATCGACAAACTCACCAAAGTGGCTCACTTTCTGCCTATCAAAGAGTCGATCACTGCAGCTCAATTGGCGGAACTCTATACCTCTCGCATTGTCTCTCTACACGGTATTCCTCAAGTGATCTCTTCAGACCGTGGCAGCATCTTTACCTCGAAGTTTTGGGATTCTTTTCAGAAGGCCATGGGCACAAACATCCGCTTCAGCACAGCTTTCCATCCTCAAACAAGCGGTCAAGTCGAGCGTGTCAACCAGATTCTTGAAGATATGCTCAGGGCTTGTGTGATCTCCTTCGGCATGAAGTGGGAGGATTGTCTTCCTTATGCTGAATTCTCCTACAACAACAGTTTTCAAGCAAGTTCGGGCAAGGCCCCTTTTGAAATTCTGTATGGCAGGAAGTGTCGTACCCCTCTCAACTGGTCTGAAACCGTTGAACGTCAGCTTTTGGGTAATGACTTAATCACAGAAGCAGAAGAAATGTGCAAAGTCATTCGTGATAACCTCAAAGCAGCCCAATCCCGCCAGAAGAGCTACTATGATAGTAAGCACCGTGATTTGGCTTTCGAGATCGGAGATCATGTTTACCTCCGTGTCTCTCCTATGAAAGGTACTCGTCGCTTCGGTATCAAAGGGAAGCTTGCCCCTAGATACATGGGACCTTTCAAGATCGTCAGCAAGAGAGGCGACCTCGCCTATCAACTCGAGCTTCCTTCAAACTTTGCAAATGTTCATGATGTGTTCCATGTCTCTCAGCTTCGAAAGTGCTTCAAGACTCCTGACTGCACCATCAACTTCGAGGACATTGAGCTCCAAGAAGATCTCTCTTATCATGAGCACCCAGTTGCTATTCTTGAAGAGACTAAACGCAAGACTCGCAACAAGTCAATCAAATTTCTCAAAGTCAAGTGGTCACACCATTCCGACCGTGAAGCTACCTGGGAACGCGAGGATCACCTCCGTTCTGAGTACCCGGCGTTCTTTCAGTCCTAGATCTCGGGACGAGATCCTTTCGTAGTGGTGGAGTGTTGTAACACCCCGGATGTAACTTTCCCTACTTGTACTACAACTCTTGCCGTTTCCGGCGTTAAGTTATATTTATTTCCTCGGGTTCGGGTCTTTGTCTCCGTGTGTTGTTGTCGTTGTCATGCATCTCATATCATGTCATCATGTGCATTGCATTTGCATACGTGTTCATCTCATGCATTCGAGCATTTTCCCCGTTGTCCGTTTTGCATTCCGGCGCTCCGTTCTCCTCCGGTGGTCATTTCTAGCTTCTTTCGTGTGTGGGGATTAAACATTGCTGGATTGGGCCGAGACTTGCCAAGCGGCCTTGGTTTACTACCGGTAGACCGCCTGTCAAGTTTCGTATCATTTGGACTTCGTTTGATACTCCAACGGTTAACCGAGGGACCGAAAAGGCCTCGTGTGTGTTGCAGCCCAACACCCCTCCAATTTGGCCCAAAACCCACCAAACTCTGTTCCATGTCCTAGAGCGTTCGATCACGATCGCGTGGCCGAAAACCGCACCTCATTTGGACTCTCCTAGCTCCCTCTATGCCTATATATAGGTCCTCCCCAAAAATTCCGGATCAAACCCTAGCCCCTCTCCTCCTCCGACCGCCGGACAAAATCCGGACGGCCGGACGTGTCCGCCCGATCCTCCCGGGCCAATCCCGCAAGGCGACGTGGCGCCCTACGCCCCACATCGCCGCTCCGCGCCGCCGGCCCGCGGGACCCGTTCCCCTCCGCCCCTCCGTGCCAGGCTCCAGGGAGAGGAGCTCCCGAGCCGCCGCCGGCCGCCTTTGCCTCGCCGCGCCGCCGTGAGCGCCATTGCCGGCCGCTGGAGCAAGCCGCCGCGCCCCGCGCCGCCACCGCGCCGCTCCGCCGCCCTGCCGCGTCGCCCCGCTGCCCTGCCGCGCCGACCAGCCTGCCGGCGAGCTCCGGTGAGGATCCGGCGATCCTTGGGAGGCGCGCCCCGATCCAGATCCGAGGCAGCTACAGTAACCCTAGGAGGTGTTTTTTTTTGCTAACTCCCGAAATTGCAGATCCAAGTGCCTCTGTTCGGGGCCCCATAACTTTGCATCCGTAGCTCCGATTCATGCATACAGCATATCAAAATGTTCATCTCAGAGAGTACATCATTTCATTCCATTGCATCATTTTCATTTGAGCTCATCTTGATGCCCGAAATGCTGTTAGAAGAGGGCTACTTGAGATAATTGTCAGATCTGTTACTCCATTTAGCACTTTTATCATTTTTGCCATGATTAATGTGTGCATGATATGCCCGTGAGTTCTTCACATGTTTTGTTAAGGGTTTTGTCATCTTTCCATAGGTGCAACCCATATATTTTTAGGATGTGTGTGGTGACTTGTGCAAGCTTGCAAAGTGAGGCACTCGGTAATTCTGTTTTCAGGGACTTAGTAATTTTTCTAAGTCCTGGGATTGTTTAGTTCATGATGCCATATGTTCTTGTTGTTTCCTAGTGATCCGTGCCCCTTTTGAGGATGATCAGTAAGGGAGTTTTGTTAATATTGTAGTGCTCTATCCATCCATGTCTATGTTTGCAATTATGGAGCACCCTAGCTTGAGTCAATCGAGCTCTACTTTTGCTTCATTGCGAATCTGGGCAGATCGTCAACTCGTTTGCGATTTTGCCGATGTTGTTGTAGTTGACCCGTGCATGCTATGCTATTGTTCCTGCCATGTCTAGCTTGTATTTTGTGCCTTCTTAAGGGATGTATGCTTGTCTTACCATGACTTGCACCGTGGTGAGTGCATCGAGCTCGCAAACATGCCTTCGTGAGTTATGTTTCAGCATGTCCCAGTTTTCACTAAGTCTGAAAACTGGTTATGTTTTTGCTATGTTCGTGTGCTTGTTAGTATATTTTGTGATCCCTTTTGGCTCAAGGTCACTAAGGGACTTTTGTTAAGATTGTTGAGTAGCTCCATGCCATGTCTTTCTTTGTCATGTTCAGGTCATGTAGCATGTTATTTTGTTGCTCCGAAGAGGGCTATATGATCTGAAATTCCAGACAAGTGTTAATTTCACTAAGTCCGAGATCTGTTTACCATTTGCGTTTTTGCCATGCTTGTTTGAACCTGTTAATGGATGATTTGGCCGTAGCTCAGTGCTATACTTTTGTTAAGAATCTTGTGTGCATCCCTGCCATGTATTTTGTTGTCATGTTTGGATGCTGTAGCATGTTCATTTCATTGCATTTAGATGCCTACTTGCTGTAAATCGCAGACCGGTGTCATTTTTGAATCGCTTGCCATTTCCAAACCGTAACTCCGATTCCGACGTTCTTTATATCGTTTTCAAGCGATTTCATCTCATCTTTCCAGTGACACACTTGGTTTTCCAAGTTGAGGCCAGGTTCATGCATTTCCTATCATATCTTGCATTTTGCATCCTGCATCGCATCTCGCATAGCATATCATCATTTCATCATATTGCTTGGTCTTGCACGTGGTTGATTGTATCCTTGTTGCTTGTTTGTCTTGTTTGGGTAGAGCCGGGAGACGAGTTCGCTACCGAGGAGCCCGTTGAGTTTGCTTTCGAGGATCCAGTCAACTCTGACAACTGTGCAAGCAAGATGATCATACCCTCGAAATCACTACTATCTTTGCTATGCTAGTTTGCTTGCTCTTTTGCTATGCCATTGCTACGATGCCTACCACTTGCTTGCAAGCCTCCCAAATTGCCATGTCAAACCTCTAACCCACCATTGTCCTAGCAAACCGTTGATTGGCTATGTTACCGCTTTGCTCAGCCCCTCTTATAGCGTTGCTAGTTGCAGGTGAAGATTGGAGGCCGTTCCTTGTTGGAACATTTATTTACTTGTTGGGATATCATTATATCGCCATGTTATCTTAATGCATCTATATACTTGGTAAAAGGTGGAAGGCTCGGCCTCTTGCCTAGTGTTTTGTTCCACTCTTGCCGCCCTAGTTTCCGTCATATCGGTGTTATGTTCCCGGTTTTTGCGTTCCTTACGCGGTTGGGTTATAATGGGAACCCCTTGATAGTTCGCCTTGATTAAAGCTTTTCCAGCAATGCCCAACCTTGGTTTTACCGTTTGCCACCTAGCCTTTTCTTTCCCTTGGGTTCTGCAGACTCAAGGGTCATCTTATTTTACCCCCCCCCCGGGCCAGTGCTCCTCTGAGTGTTGGTCCAAACTGTCAGCCGCCGGTGGCTACCAGGGGCAACTCTGGGCTGGCCTACCGGAAGTTTGGACAATGTGAGTGTGCCCTGAGAAAGAGATATGTGCAGCTCCTATCGGGATTTGTCGGCACATTTGGGCGGTATTGCTGGTCTTGTTTTAACCTGTCGAAGTGTCTTGAATTACCGAGAAACCGAGTCTGATCGGAACATCTTGGGAGGAGGTCTATTCCTTCGTTGACCGTGAGAGCTTGTCATGGGCTAAGTTGGGACTCCCCTGCAGGGATTGAACTTTCGAAAGCCGTGCCCACGGTTATGGGCAGATGGGAATTTGTTAATGTCCGGTTGTAGATAACTTGAACCTTAATTAATTAAAATGAATCAACCGAGTGTGTTACCGTGATGGCCTCTTCTCGGTGGAGTCCGGGAAGTGGACACGGTGTTGGAGTAATGTTTGCGCAGGTTATTCCCTAGTTTCTCGCTCGTGCTTTGCCTCCTCTTCTCGCTCTCTTTTGCGAATAAGTTAGCCACCACACTTGCTAGTCGCTTGCTGCAGATCCACTCATATTTTACCTTGCCATACCTATAAGCTTGAATAGTCTTGATCGCGAGGGTGCGAGATTGCTGAGTCCCCATGGCTCACAGATTACTATTACAGCAGATGCAGGGCCTGATGATTCCATTCCAAGAGACGCGTATGAGCTCAAGTGGGAGTTCGACGAAGACTCTCAACGATACTACGTTTCCTTTCCCGATGATCAGTAGTGGTGCCCAGTTGGGGGTGATTGGGACTGTTGTCGCATGTTGGGTTTTCTTTTATTTTGGCGCCGTAGTCGGGCCATGAGTGTTTGGATGATGTAATGTTATTTATGCACTTGATTGACGTGGCGAGTGTAAGCCAACTATGTTGTCTCCCCTTTTATTATCATATTACATGGGATGTTGTGAAGATTGCCTAACTTGCGACATATGCCTTCAATGCGATTATGTCTCTAAGTCGTGCCTCGACACGTGGGAGCTATAGTCGCATCGATGGTGTTACATTGATGCCTGCCCAATCAGGGCAATGAAGTTCTCTGTGTCCCCTGTTGTGCGTGTTGCTGTTCAGTGCAAGGTGGCTTCTGATCTTCCTAAGCTTGTTGAGGGTTTGAAGCAGCTAGCGAAGTCTGACCCTATGGTTCTCTGTAGCATTGAAGATTCTGGTGAGCATATCATTGCTGGAGCTGGAGAGCTTCACCTTGAAATCTGTTTGAAGGATCTGCAGGAGGATTTCATGTGTGGTGCTGAAATTATTGTTTCACCTCCTGTTGTCTCCTTCTGTAGATAACTAAAAAGAATGATGGCCAAAAAAACTACAGTACACTTTTTATGTGTGTGGGAGTTCGCTTTGAACTCTCTGGAAGCTCACTCGGGCTCAAGAACAAATGCACGTATCACATGCCTTGTTTAAGAATCATAGCAAAAAGCGGTACAGTCAAACCTGCATGCAGTTACTTGGTCGACATTACAGTGCGGTTTTTGATTTGAAGCAGTGTGTGTGATATGTTGTTTTCGATTTGGTCGACACTGCAATGTGATTCACTTACTCCCAAATGTGAAAGGGCAGAAAAATTAATGCGGTTCACTTCTTGATGCACTACGGTTCACTCGCTTCGTCCATACGGTCCATGCATTTGGTCTACGCTCGTAGAAAAATATTAAGTATGCAAAAGGTTGACAAAAATGTCATGCGGTTCCATGCATTTGGTCTATGCTCGTAGAAAAATATTAAGTATGAAAAAGGTTAACAAAAATGTCATGCGGTTCCCTTTCGGCGGCGGTGCGGTCTAGTTTCGGAAGTGTTGAGGTCCACTTACGCCCGATGTGAAGCGCACTCCACTTTTCGTCTAAGAAAATTTATGTCCCACAAAAAAGAAATCATGCAGTGCACTTGTCTATCCAATGAAGTGCGGTTTTTAGTCTAAATAAGTGCGGTTTTCTGTCTGATGCAGTACGGCCCGTTTACGATAGTATCGAGGTTCACTTTTCATAGTCTTGCGGTTCACCAACACTTAACATGAAGTGCACTCCACCTCGCTTAGGAAGATTTACGTACCACAAAAAAGTAATGTGGTTCACTTCTTGATAGTGTTGTGGTTCATTTACACCCGATGTGAAGTGCACTCTACTTTCTTGTCCTTGAAAAAATTATGTTTGAACAAAATAAACCATGCAGTTCTCTATCACGTCTGATGCAGTGCGGTTTTTCGTCCAATGCAGTGCGGTTTTCAGTCGGATGAAGTACCCACGTCGATTTGGGTGTCGTGCAAAACAAAGTATCCGCATTTCGGTAAATTCAAAATTCCTCTTAAACCGTAAAGAATTAAAGAGAGTGTTCTACATGAAAAAGTTGCGCCTCGTTGATATCTTTCCAACGGCGTATTGTTTGAATCATTCCGACCAGCGGTTTGTAAAAATTTCGCGAAAAACGGCCGCTGCCACTCGTCGTCCGCCGCACGATTTTCAAAATTAACTTAAAACCATAAGGAATCCTAAAAACATTTCAACACACAAAAGTTGCGCCTCGTCCATAGCTTTTCAACGGTATATTACACGCCTTGTTTCGACAAACGGTTAAAAACTGGAGCGAAAACAGTACCGAAAATTTGAAATTTTTTGAAAAACAGAATTCTGCGATTTAGTAAATTTGAAACTGCTCTTAAACCATAACAAATTAGAGAGAACAATAGTTATGAAAAAGATGCGCCTCGACGATATCTATCCAACGGTGTATCATTTGCCTCATTCCGACGAGCGGTTTAGAAAAAAACGTGAAAAAACTCTCGCTGCCACTCTTTGTGGGCCGCACCATTTTTGAAACTGCTCTTAAACCGCGGGGAGTCTCGAAAAGTGTTCAGCATGGCGAAGTTGCGCATAATCCGTAGCTTTCCAACGATATATTACACACCTCGTTCCGATAAACGGTTAAAAATTAGAGCGAAAACAGTACCGAGAAAAACGATACGCGCAGTTTTTTCCGACACGAAGTTCACTAGTCTCTGCAATGCAGTGCTTTTGATAAAGAAAGTACAGTGCCCTCGCATTGAGCATGCAGTGCGCAAGTGTTATCAGAATAACTATTCTGATAATATTATCAGAATAGACGGGTTGTATATTATATATATATATCTGTTGCTGTTCTAAGAATGATCATAATGCCCTCATGTCCGTATTTTATTTTTATAGACACCTCTATCAACAAAAATGTGGACATATTTTTCAATATCGGCTTTTGCTTGAGGACAAGCGAGGTCTAAGCTTGGGGGAGTTGATACGTCCATTTTGCATCATGCTTTTATATCGATATTTATTGCATTATGGGCTGTTATTTCACATTATGTCACAATACTTATGCATATTCTCTCTTATTTTACAAGGTTTACATGAAGAGGGAGAATGCCGACAGCCGGAATTCTGGGCTGGAAAAGGAGCAAATATTAGAGACCTATTCTGCACAGCTCCAAAAGTCCTGAAACTTCACGGACGTTATTTTCAGAATATATAAAAAATACTAAGCAAAGAAAGTTCCAGAGGGGGCCCACACCCTGGCCATGAGGGTGGGGGCGCATCCTACCCCCCTGGGCGCGCCCCCTGCCTCGTGGGCCCCCTGGTGGCCCTCCGATGCCCATCTTTGGCTATTTGGAGTCTTTCGTCAAGGAAAAAATCATAAGCAAGCTTTCGGGAAGAAACTCCGCCGCCACGAGGAGGAACCTTGGCGGAACCAATCTAGGGCTCCGGTAGAGCTTTTCTGCCAGGGAAACTTCCCTCCGGGAGGGGAAAATCATCACCATCGTCATCACCAACGATGCTCTCATCGGGAGGGGGTCAATCTCCATCAACATATTCACCAGCACTATCTCATCTCAAACCCTAGTTCATCTCTTGTATCCAATCTTTGTATCCAAATCTCAGATTGATACATGTGGGTTGCTAGTAGTGTTGATTACTCCTTGTAGTTGATGCTAGTTGGTTTGCTTGGTGGAAGATTGTATGTTCAGATCCATTATGCATATTAATACCCCTCTGATTATGAACATGAATATGCCTTGTGAGTAGTTACATTTGTTCCTGAGGACATGGGAGAAGTCTTGCTATAAGTAGTCGTGTGAATTTGGTATTCGTTTGATATTTTGATGAGATGTATGTTGTCATCCCTCTAGTGGTGTCATGTGAACATCGACTACATGACACTTCACCATTGTTTGGGCCTAGAGGGAGGCATTGGGAAGTAATAAGTAGATGATGGGTTGCTAGAGTGACAGAAGCTTAAGCCCTAGTTTATGCGTTGCTTCGTAAGGGGCTGATTTGGATCCATATGTTTCATGCTATGGTTAGGTTTACCTTAATAATTCTGTTGTAGTTGTGGATGCTTGCAATGGGGGTTAATCAGAAGTGGGATGCTTGTCCAAGTAAGGACAGTACCCAAGCACCGGTCCACCCAGATATCAAATTATCAAAGTACCGAACGTGAATCATATGAACATGATGAAAACTAGCTTGACGATAATTTCCATGTGTCCTCGGGAGCGCTTTCCTTCATATAAAAGTTCTTCCAGGCTTGTCCTTTGCTACAAAAAGGATTGGGCCATCTTTCTGCACCTTATTTACTTTTATTACTTGCTACTCGTTACAAATTACCTTATCACAAAACTATCTGTTACCGATAATTTCAGTGCTTGCAGAGAATATCTTACTGAAAACTGCTTATCATTTCCTTCTGCTCCTCGTTGGGTTCGACACTCTTACTTATCGAAAAGGCTACAATAGATCCCCTACACTTGTGGGTCATCGATGGCTTCAGGACAGAACTTCCTGCGAGTCTTGTACTCATCAAGCATCGTACGTGCCATCTCAATGAGGGTTCTGTTCTTGCGCTCCACGATGCCATTCTGCTGAGGTGTGTATGGAGCAGAGAACTCATGTGTGATGCCCAATGTATCAAGATAAGTGTCGAGGCCGATGTTCTTGAATTATGTGCCGTTGTCACTTCTGATGTGCTTGATCTTGATGCCATAATTGGGCATGGCACGATTGGCGAAACGTCTGAAGACATCCTGCACTTCAGTCTTGTAGAGAATTATGTGCACCCATGTGTATCTTGAATAATCATCAACAATTACGAATCCAAAAAGACATGCAGTGGTAGTAAGGGTAGAGTAATGAGTAGGGCCAAATAATATCATGTGTAGCAGCTCGAAGGGGCGTGATGTAGTCATGATTGTCTTCGAGGGATGCTTGGCCCTATTCATATTCTCGGCTTCACAAGAACCCCATAGACGATCCTTCTTGAACTTGACGCCCTTGATGCCAATGATATGCTTCTTCTTCACGAGAGTGTGCAAGTTCCTCATCCCCGCATGTCCTAGCCTCCGATGCCAGAGCCAACACTCTAAAGCTTTTGCTAGAAGACATACAGCCAGCTATGGTCCTGCTGAGAAATCTACCATATACAGATCGTCTCTTTGATACCCTTCGAACACTACAGATTTGTCAGATTCCATAAGCACAAGGCAACGATATTTTCCAAATATCACAATCATGTTCAGATCACAAAGCATTGAGACATACATTAAGTTGAATCCAAGGGATTGAACAAGAATCACTTTATCCATGTGGTGATCCTTTGAGATTACAACTCTACCTAGGCCCAATACCTTGCTTTTACCAGTGTCAGCGAACGTGATGTGACTTTTAGTAGATGGACGTAGGGTTGAATCCATGAGAAGACTTTGATCACCAGTCATGTGGTTAGGGCATCCACTATCCATGACCCACTTGGTAGCTTTCGGAGTCGTACCCTACAGTGCAGTTAGTGGGATAGGCTTCACCAAGAGTATTATTGTCGGTGTCAAAACCGGCGGATCTCGGGTAGGGGGTCCCGAACTGTGCGTCTAAGGCGGATGGTAACAAGAGGCGGGGGGACATGATGTTTACCCAGGTTCGGGCCCTCTCGATGGAGGTAATACCCTACTTCCTGCTTTATTGATCTTGATGATATGAGTATTACAAGAGTTGATCTACCACGATCGTAGAGGATAAACCCTACAAGCTAGCCTGTGGTATGATTGTTGTTTTTTTATCTCTATCGACTAGCCTGGCCCTGGTTTATATAATGCACCAGAGGCCTAGGATAACAAGAGTCCTAGCCGAATACGCCGGTGGGGGAGGAGTCCTTGTCTTGACCACCAAGTCTTGTGGAATCTTCCTTGTATGCAGCAGCTGTCCGAACTGGCCCATGAGTATACGGCCATGGGGGTCCTCGGCCCAATCTAACTGACCGGGAGACGACACGGTGAGTCCCCCTAGTCCAGGACACCGTCAGTAGCCCCCTGAACCAGTCTTCAAGTTGGGGACACTCCTCAATTCTTCTGAACTGTTCTTCATCTTTGGTCGTCGATCTTGAAAACCGGTTCAACAAATCTTCTTCGATCTTGAGGATCACCAACGTGCATGCGAAGAGTTTATACATCGAGTATCCGAGGAGCCCCTTTAAGTTTCCGGCCTCTATCAATGCCTTGTTATTTTTATGCCACACCTCGGGTTTGAAGTTGTTCCCAGGCGGCAGCGTCCTCTTGCGTCTGAGCTCCAACACCAGACTATATTCGTGGTATCTTTTGCAGACGAGCACCAATGTCGGACCGCTTCCGAGCTCCAACGCCGGAATGTATCCGAGCTCCAACGCCGGACTATGTCCAAGCTCCAACGCCGGACTGTATCCAAGCTCCAACGCCGGACTATATCCGAGGTGTCGTAAATCACCTTGGTTCAAAACAGTTGAAGGAGTTTAGCCGAGCTTAATGTCGGAAATGCCCTCTATGGAGCCAGCCACTAGCGCCCGAGCTTTATGCCGGACTGCTTTCGAGGTGGTGCACCACCCTGATTGCGAGCCGATTTTTTGTTAATATTTTTGATTGGTGCAATTTATTCTCTGCCGAGATTTATAGCCAGTAGCCCTCAAGGTGTGTATCGGTCTAAAACCCAAGATGCACCTGAAGGATGACATAAGACCGCTGATCCCAGTAGCCGCTGAGACTCAGGTTGATCTGCAAAATCGGCCTGAGGATCAAGTCCTAGCTCGGCAGAATACTTCAGGACACAAAAAGCGGCATGCTTAGTCCTCGAGACTCAGGTTGGGTGCGGCCGACCAACCTTAGGATCAGAATCTCCTCGGAAACTATATTTCACATAAAATTTTCTGCATTGGACACGCCATGCAGTAGCCCCCGAGACACTGGTCGGGTGGCAACACCAGATCAGGGGATCGATGTGCCCCATTAATATTGTAAATAATAAGCCCGAAGCCCAGTAGCCCCCGAGCCTTTATGCGGGCACGGGTGGCCGAATTAAGGATCGATATCCATAGTAAAATCACAAATTATGTGTAATGACTCTATGTATCCAAGTACTTTACGTCATTAATGGTCGGATCCGCATTGTACAAAACTTTGTTGACCGACCATCGGCTTCCACCTCCTCGGCCAGTAGCCGAGGAGTGTTTGTCCTACTTTATAAAGCCTTTATTTGGGCAAAGATTTATGACAAACAAGGCAATCTGTCCATACGGTTTTATAAACAAAGGTACGTAGAGAGATATGTTATATTACTATTTAACATAAGAAATGTCTTCCAAAGAAAATAGTCCCGCTATCGGTTCCTTTCTTTGGGTTGTCATGCTAAGCATGATCATGAAACCTCATCTCTAATGTAAGAGCAAAATATTGAGGATTTAGTTTGGGAGGCCAGTTACTAGCCCCCGATAGTGTTCAACGACAGTCGAGGTCAAGCCGTAAACACTTCGGCCAATGTTATGAATGGCCCATCATTTAACACAGTCATCGGATCGCTGACCAGTTTACGCTTATTGTGACAGTCAGTTTTTGGCTTTCTCCACTGAGGTGCTTAACCATGTGAGCTGGAAGCACAATCGCAGTGGTTCTCCCTTTGCACACCTAGACGAACAAAGCGGAACGTAGGAGGCAAGCGCAGGAGCCGGGTAACCCAACTATTGACCGAAGACACAATTCGAAACTGATGCATATATAGCAATATCCGAGAATGTTTTCCCCGAATCTCTAAAGGTGTCCGGCGTTGCACTGCGAGACTTGTGCTGAAAACACACAAATAGTTTAAAAGTGTCAAAAGCTTGGAAAACCAAAAAACGTCAGTAAAAACATGACGTCCGAACAAGATCAAGTGTTTGGTGCCAATCCGAAAATTGGAAGAGAAAAAAAATTGTGCTTCTGTCATGTTTTGACAACGACCAAGAAGAAAACACATTTACAGCTCATATATAAATTTTAGGAGCCCCCAAGTGACTTGGGTAAAAGAATTTTATGTATAATGATTGTATGTACCGAAGTACTTATATCATATATGTGTTCACCCGAACTTTAAACGCGTCTTAACCGACCGTCGGCTTCTCCCTCTTCGGCCAAGGTGTCATGTACTCTGCCTGTTGAGAGTATCGATGGTTTTTCCGATGACCAGGCAATCAGGCCATAAGGCTGTAATAGACAAAGCACGCTCAGGGAACTCATGCTATATAACTAACGAAGTGTAAGAAGCATCTTCGAAGAAAATAGTACCCCCACCGATACCTTTCTTCGGTGCTCATTATTACTATGAGACTTGTGCAATAGATTTTTTGTACTCATGAGTTCCGTTGTGTGCCGACCATGATTGAAAACAATAAGAGCGCTAGCTTTCGGCTTCACCCAGTCTGAGGTCAGAGCTCGGATGACCCGGTCATGACAATTGCAGAGGTGCTCCCTTTACTCCCTAGCCGAACAATCGGGAACGTAGGGGTAAACACAGGAGCGAGGCAACCCAGCTTGCAAATCACTTAGGTCAACATGCTGCATATTGTGGCGTAATACACGAACAAGGAATGAAGCCGTACAAGTATAATCATATGCAAGAGCAAAAGCTCCATCAAGGGAGCCCCCAAATAAATGGGGTATTTGAATATGCGAGTCACAAACAAAGTTTTGACAAGGGACTTTGTCACAAACAACTTTGTGCCAAAAAGTATAATGCTTGGTCGAACCGAACAAAATTTAAAACTGAAAGTTTTTGAGCATGAAAGCGACTTAGTTGGTTAATGTGCTCGATGTTGATGATGTAGGCCGAGATTGTGTCGGGACGAGATCCCAGCCCCCAAGCCGGTCTAAAGATGTCCGAGTAAAGAACTCGGCTTGATGAAGTGGTGACGCAGCATAGTCGATGGGCGAGGTGAAAACCCCAGTCCGACCGCGGCGACAGAGCAGGCCGGCAGTGTGACGCTGAAGCCCCCAGCGTGTGTTAATGAAGTGATGACGAAGCCCCCGGTCAGCCGAGGTGATGTGGTACGTCGGTACACCGAGGTGACAGCGCTGCCCGGATTATCTACCTATGCACAGAAAATAGTGCAAGCCGGAGATAATAGGAATGATAATAATAATAATAATAATAATAATAATAATAATAATAAATTGTTGCATAATCAATAATTTATGCAAAGTGAGTAATAAAAGAAATATGGCATGTGCGCCGAACACTCGATGAGATAGAGCTCTCTCGGCGATGCTGAAGTCCCCGAGGCAACCGAACACGTCGGTATGGCAACACGACCAACAAGGTGATCACGCGAGCTGATTTACACCAATTGGGACGACGGCATCGGCTTGCCAAAGAGACCACGTGATGCAGTCGAAGTCGATTACCTACACACATAAAATAGTGTGGTCCAAAAAGGATAATTGCTTTTCGCAAAAATAATTTATTGAAAGAGATGTGGCCTGGCGCCGAAGTCATGTCGATGCAGGGCGTCGGCGTGACACAGTGAAGGCGTGGCCAAGACCGAATTCGCAGGCCGGTCTGAGTTCTGGATGCGGCATTGGCCGAACTGTATACGGAAACCGACCGAACCATCATGCCACCGTTGTTAATGCGGCCACCATTTGATAGACATGTGTATAGATGATGAAACAAACTGGAGTAATAATTCCTTGGGAAAAATAAACCCAAGCAAGAAAAAATACTAGGATTAATAGCACCTGGTTTATCTGTTGTAGCAATCTGAAGAAAGGTTACTCCCAAACATGGGACTCGATCCGCACACCCATTGCCTGATGGGTGATGAAGCGGTGGAATGGCGATGCTGGCAAAGGTTGGCTTGCCGAGGAAAAGCCCGTGGTCCAGCTAATGTGATGAAGTTGGTCGGCTAGTGACGCCGAAGTCTCCGAAGTAAGTTGATGAAGAGATGGTGAAGCCCTCGGTCTAGCCGAGGAGACGGAGTAGGTCGGTAAGGAGGCATTGTAGCTGCCATGTCAGCCGAGGTGTTGAAGCAGTTCGGGTTGATGGACATCGGCTTGAAGAAGCAACAGTGCAGCCATGCCGACGCAGGTCGTAACTTATGACGCGGTCAACGCCGACTTGATGAAGTGACCATGCGGCGATGCCTGTGTGCCCGCTCCGTGTAGTCCGTGGCGCGGCGATGTTGGTGATGATTTATCCTTGGTGATTCCGAACTCTTGTTCGCTCGCCGAGATGATGATCCGAAGAAGTTGAGCTCGGGTCAAAAGGCGACGACGTGTCTAGCGCAGGTCGGCAGCCGTGGAGCAATATTGCCGGACTGCTTTGACACCGGCATGATAGTGAAGATTACCTCAGAGGAGGCTTAAAATTTTATGGGCACGTGTTTAAAAACAACGCACAATACCCTAGGAGAAAATTCCTTTAAGAAGGTTGTCCCATATCACGTTCATAAAGAAACATGAATTCGGGTCGGATCCGTATTCGCGCAGAAAACAGACCCGAAAGTGATGCACTAATCGGAAGGTTCCCGGAGTCTGGACGGTCGGATCAAGCTGAAATTTTGAGCGGTGTTAGATATAGGAATTCGGCAGCCGATCAACGGTTGGATTTTCCAAAGAACGTCCGAGCTAGGTGCTGGAGACCACGCCCTACACTCGTCCAGATTCTCATCCAGATTTGACAGGGCTCCGGTATATCGTATATTGCCGGAGATTCCTTCATCGGAACTCGACGAAATTTTGCATGCTTGTTGTAGACTCAATTCCGCACAATTCCACCAAAGGGATCGCCAAAGTGATGCTCTAAGAGGTGGTGGCAGTGGATACAAGTTCATTGTTCAGAAAAACAGCACGGTCGCCCAAGGGCAATGTTGACGTTGAGCCCCCGAGCTCCATGGATGATTCCTCCATGATCTTGATAGAGATCAGAGTTGATGTTAATGAATGCCCTTGTCTGAACATGACGATTGGAGATGGAGCGTGGTCCTCGATTGAGCCAAGGTGACCAGTCGAGAAGGTGACGAAGATGTCGGCATCGCAGTTGACCTGTAGACGAGCCATCGATCCTTTTGTCGATCACACAGCGGAGCTCTCGAAGAAAGCACCAATGTCGGTGTCAAAACCGGTGGATCTCGAGTAGGGGTCCCGAACTGTGCGTCTAAGGCGGATGATAATAGGTGGTGGGGGACACGATGTTTACCCAGATTCGGGCCCTCTCGATGGAGGTAATACACTACTTCCTGCTTGATTGATCTTGATGATATGAGTATTACAAGAGTTGATCTACCATGAAATCGTAGAAGCTAAACCATAGAAGCTAGCCTATGGTATGATTGTTGTTTTTTTATCTCTATCGACTAGCCTGGCCCTGGTTTATATAATGCACCAGAGGCCTAGGATAACAAGAGTCCTAGCCGAATACGCTGGTGGGGGAGGAGTCCTTGTCTTGACCACCAAGTCTTGTGGAATCTTGTATGCGGCACTTGTCTGAACTGGCCCAGGAGTATACAGCCATGGGGGTCCTTGGCCCAATCTAACTGATCGGGAGACGACGTGGTGAGTCCCCCCTAGTCCAGGACACCGTCAATTGTGAAGCACAAACATGTAACGAATAAGCATATAATCAAATTTGAGATTCTTGTTAGGTAAGATAGGATGCTTGTCAAGAAAGCCTGGGACAAAATAAATGGTATGACCATTCTGGCATTTTATCTTGCATCCCACAAGATGTTTATGTCCCCAGCATTAGTATCAGAAGACATTGATTTTTGACTAGAGACCTTTCCCTGCAACAGAAAGTTAATTCTTCTTAGCCACCCACATCTTCAGGGGTGGCTTAGAAGCAATGAGTCTAAGTGCAACATCTAAGAACTTTGGCTTTGGATCCCTATCAAATAGCCTTGTAGGAGGTAAATAATACTCATAAGAATAAGCAGAAAATTTATTTGTTTTATGAACATAGCGGTTTGAAGAAACACGCTCATATTCATAAGTCTGAGTATGCTTTCCCTGCAAAACATTGGTGTTAGGGTGACCTTGTGAGGTCCTCTATCTGTATGAAGCATTTGGGCCATATGAACCTTTGGTCTAGGTTTGTCTGTGAGGTCCCTGGTGGTGTCATGATGACATTCACGGGAAGCTTCTCAAGGCAACTTTTGGGCACCCAGATCTTCTTCAAAGGTGGCCTGTTCCTGTAGTTAGTACCAATAAACCTGGCAAACACTTCACCATTCTGATTCTTAAACAACTTATAATTGGCATCAAAGGATTCATCAATGATAATGGGATTAGCACAAGTGAAGCCAGATAAGGTGGATGGGTACACCGAAGGGCCCTTCACAGCAACCCATGAAGTTGTGGGGTACTGCTCAGCCTTCCAGTAAGAACCATCAGCATTCATTTTCCTATCGAACCCAACACCCTCTTTCCTAGGGTTTCGGTTTAGAATCTGTTTCTTGAGGACATCAAATAGTGTTTGATGCCCTTTGAGGCTTTTGTACATGCTTGTTTCAAGCAATGTCTTCAACCTGACATTCTCATCAGCAATAGTAGTGGTATCCTCAGAAGAGGGGTTAGTTTCCACATCATCAGTTGAAGATGTTGCAACATCAGAGGCAGTGGAACATTCAGCAGCAGAGACAACATTATCACGCTCTAGACGTTTTAAACATGGTGGCTCAAAATCTTCCTGAGCAGAACTGATCTGTTGGGCGAGTAGTGAATCGTTCTTTTTTTTGAAGATCTTCATGAGACGCTCTCAGTTTCTCTAGTTCTTGCTTCCTTTGAAGATAATCGTAGGAAAGCTTCTCATGAGTAGCTGAGAGTGTTTCATGACGACTTTCAAGTTCCTCATAATTAACATGAAGATTTTTAATGTCTTCGATTAAGGACTAAGTTCGATTCATTTCCGTGTCCAACAGGTCATTGCTTTTGTCTAGCAATTTTTGAATATGTTCCGTAGGATTTTGTTGTTCAATTGCAATTTTAGCAAGAGTCTTATAGCTGGGTTCGGATTCACACTTAGAGTCATCTTCACTGGAGGTTTGGAAGTAGGCATCGCGTGAGTTTACCTTGGCACCTCGTGCCATGAAGCAGTAGGTCCGAGTAGAGTCGTCCTCATCATCAGCTTCAGCGTCGGTGTCGTGACCATTGTCTTTAGTGTTGAAGATGGACTTGGCGACGAATGCCAAAGCTAGAGACAGGCTTGCCACGCCTGAATCAGACTCCTCCTTAGACTCCACCTCTGCCTCCTCAGAAGCAAACTCCTCCTCTAAATCCATCTCTTTGCCAACGAACGGACGAGCCTTGCCAGATGAGCTCTTCTTATGAGATGAAGACTTTGAAGACGACTTTGAAAATTACTTCTTCTTGTCATCAGAATCATATTCCTTGCTCTTCTTCTGATTCTTAGATTCCTTGTCCCATTGGGGGCACTTTGAGATGTAGTGGCCTGGATTCTTGCATTTGTGGCATGTTCTCTTCTTGTAGTCACGAGAGGAAGCCTCATCATTTCTTGAGCTGGATCTTGAAGACTTTTCGAAGTGATTCTTCTTGGAGAACTTTTGGAACTTCTTCACAAGCATTGCTAGTTCTCTACCAATGTCTTCAGGATCCTCAGAACTGCAGTCTGATTCTTCTTCAGATGAGGAAACAACCTTTGCCTTCAAAGCACGAGTTCGGCCATAGTTGGGGCCATAGATGTCTCTTTCCTCAGATAGGTGGAACTCATGTGTGTTGAGCCTCTCAAGTATGTCACACGGATCGAGATCTTTGAAGTCAGGACGTTCTTGTATCATCAGGGCTAGGGTGTCGAATCAGCTATCAAGTGATCTCAGAAGCTTCAATTTAGTGCTTGGTGATCTCAGTGGCGCCGAGAGCGTGAAGCTCATTTGTGATATTAGTGAGGCAATCAAATGTGAGTTGGACATTCTCATTGTCGTTTTTCTTGAAGTGGTTGAAGAGATTGCGAACAACATCAATCCTTGAGTCTCTCTGAGTTGAGACGCCTTCGTTGACCTTGGACAGCCAGTCCCAGACTAGCTTCGCAGTTTCCAATGCACTCACACGGCCATACTGTCCCTTGGTCAGATGACCACAGATGATGTTCTTGGCAGTTGAGTCCAGTTGCGCGAATCTCTTGACATCAGTAGCGGTGACACCTTCACCGACCTTGGGAATACCTGTCTTCACGACATACCAGAGATCAACATCAATGGATTCAAGATGCATCCAACAGAGACCTTGATTATCCCTGCAGTCGACATAGCTAAAATTACATGTGGTTAAACAGAATCACACAGAACAAGGGACCACCTTGCTCTGATACCAATTGAGAGTGCTAGTTATCGACTAGAGGGGGTGAATAGGCATTTTTATGAAAGTCTTCAAAACACTAGGTCTTTGAAGACAAACAGTTGGATTGAGCCTATATGATATGCAGCGGAAGATGAACTACACTAGACAAGCCATAGTCAAGTAACAGTATAGTGAAAGTACGAAGACTAACAACAGCTAGGTAGTATGGATCAGAATGGAAGACAGTATGAAGCCAAACAGGTAATAGTCTTCACACAATGAATTCAAACAGATTAGGCAATCAATAAATGACTTCACGGAGATAAACTGAAGTGTAAGTGAAGTAAGGCATAGAACCAGTTTCTTGGTGAAGACAAAGATTTGGTAGACCAGTTCCAGTTGTTGTGTCAACTGTACATATGGTTAGGGAGGCTGAGATTGAACTCAAAAGACCGCGTATTCACCTTATTCCCCTTGAGCTAAGGACACCTAGTCCTCGCGCAATCACTCTGGTAAGTCTTCAAGGTAGAATTTCAAACCTTCACAGACTTCGTTCACCGGCGATCCATAATGACTCTTAGATGCTCAGAATGTGACGCCTAACTGGCTGGAGGATTCACAGTCCTAAAGTGCAACAAGTATTCAGGTCACGCAGACAGAAAGACTTCAGTGATGCCTAACACTCTTTCGCTCTAGGTGTTTTGGGCTTTGTCCTCGGAAGGATCTCTCTCTCTCTCTCAAAGGCTTCGGAGGTGGGTTGCTCTCAAATGACAAAAGTCGTGCACTAACTCTGAGTAGCCACCATAGGGGTGGTCGAGCCATCGGTCACCCCTGAGAAGGGCTTGGTGGGCTGCAGCTGGTCGTATGGCACTTGGAGTTTGTCGAAGGTCTCGATGGACAGAACATTGAGCCCTGCACCGCCATCGGTGAGGGTCTTGGTGACGAGGACGTTGCTGATGGCAGACGAGCAAAGCATCGGGAGGGCGCGGGTGGTTGCTGCGCACTTGAGTTGGTCGGACAAGCTAACAGTGATGGTGCACTTGGACCACCTGAGCGGGCGCGTGGCCTCGAGCTTGGGGAGGACCGCATTCACCTCACGGGCAAACTGCTTGAAGATGCGATGAGAGGCAGGGTCTTGAGCGCCTCCCAGGATGCAGGCGATGGCACGAGGCACCTGGAAGCCCCGAGCCCGCTTGTCCTGGTGGTGGTCGGCGTTCCTTCTTGGTGGTGGTGGCAGCAGAGGGAGGCTAGCGTTGCCCCGAGGATGGTCCTCAGGAGGTTGGTCCCTCCAGGGGCCCTTGTGAGGCTAGCCTGCCAGCATTCCTCACAAGGCTGATCGCGCCACTCCTGGCGGGGGTCGCGATCGTCCCAGCGTCCTGCACTTAAGCCTCCTCCGTGGTCGTAGCCTCGATCGTTGCGCTCGGGCAATGACCGAGGCGCCCGTCACAGATGGCCCTGAGCTCCTGACAGTCGTTGGTGTTGTGGCTATGCATATTGTGGAAGACTCAGAATAGGCGGCTGCCCTTGGATGACTCTGGGTGATCGCAGCCATGCTTCATCTCTGGCCCGGCTGCGAGCATGGCTGCCCCCTTGCGCTTCACGTCCTTGCCCTTGGCTTTCTTGTCCTCCAGATCATCTTCAGGGAGCTTGAGGAGGGAGAGGCATCCTTCCTCAGCTCTTGCGCACTTGGTCGCCATGTTGAACATCTCCTGGGTCGTGCACAGGTCCTCGTATATGGCTAGCTCCACCTTCATCTTGATGTCGTGGACGCCATCAGTGAACGTGGAGATGATGGCCTCGTCTGACACCTTGGGGATCTTGAGATGAACGTTGTTGAAGCCCTTCTCAGGGTTTGGCTATTTATAGCCTCGAGGCAACTCGACATGATATGTCTGAAATGACCCTGGGTCAATAAGGAACCGACACGTGTCCAACGGTCGGATTTCAAACACACGTGGCAGCGCATGGCTTGGGATACAAGCAAAGCTGACTCATCCAACTCTGGATAAGATTTGCTCTCATGGTCTTCGCTCGAAGACATAGGATTTTGGTTGAGCATCACTTTAGTCATCTGATTTTGTTCACTTGGACCCCACTTAACAGTACGATTGTTCCTATGACTCAATAAATAAGAAAAGGAAACTATGAAATAACTATGTCTTCACACTCCATAGTCTTCAAGTGAATGTCTTCACAGGTCATTATCTTCATCGTAAATGTCTTCATGAGCCACCATTGTCTTCAATGTCTTCCTACATTTTTAGGGGTCATCTCTGGTAGGTAAACTGAATCAATGAGGGATTACTACATGTGTTATCCTGCAATTCTCACAAACGCATTAGTCCCTCAACCACGTTTGTCGTCAATACTCTAAAACCAACTAGGGGTGGCACTAGACGCACTTACATGTGGAACCCCTTCAAAATGCTACGGACATGGATTGGCAAAAGCTCAAGACTCTACATTTTTGGTTAAGTGGTCCAAGATCACATTGATTCCATAGGAAAGCCAATACTATTAAAAGGGGATGAGGTTTTGATAATGATATGTTTGCTCAAGTGCTTAGTGTTATTGCACCAAAACCCTCAGCCACTTTATCTATCACAATTTGTCCAAAAGCCCTACATTCCAACTCAGTCCCACAGAAACATACCTATCCGGACCCACCGAATTCATCTAGGCACTGCCATGGCCAAACCCTAACAAATCAGATCCACTAATATGGATCTCGATCTCACCGAGATGACCTTGACAACTCTCTACTACCTATTGAAATTATTTCGGTATTACCAAGTGTTGCAATCTGTACCACTGAGATGGATTGCTAACTTTTTGTTGCCTTATTGCTTCACTTCGGTCCTACCGAGTTGATGCATTCGGTGCCACCGAAATGAAGTTTGCCTTTACCATTGCACATCGGTCCATCCAAGATGTTTCTAGTCGGTGCCATCGAGACCTCCAACATTCATATCTTTTACACAGCTCAGTGCCACCGAGTTGAGTCAAAAGTATGTAATGGTTTGATTTCGTGTGGAGGCTATATATACCCCTCCACCCCCTCTTACTCAGTAAGAGAGCCATCAGAACATACCTACCCTTCCACTACTCATTTTTTGAGAGAGAGCTACCTACTCATGTGTTGAGATCAAGAGATTCCATTCCTACCATTTGAACCTTGATTTCTAGCCTTCCCCAAGTTGCTTTCCACTCAAATCCTTCTTCCACCATAGCCAAATCTATGAAAGAGAGTTGCGTGTTGGGGAGACTATCATTTTGTGAGGACCCCGACTCATAAGTCGTGATCACCGAATGCACGTGTGCAGTGATCCCAGAGATCAATGCTCACTGAACACACAAAAGCTGAATAACAAGAGTCTTACATCCATACATACCGTCTTACATAAATTATGACTGTTATGGTCGAGTCTTGAGTATAACTTCACAGCGGAAATCTTCGTCGGTAACTTGGACCCATGCCATCTGCCTTAACCCTACAGGCATTCTGACTAGGAAGCGTCCTAGCTCGCATGTTGGTCACCGAAGTATTCTTCATCATATCTTGTTCTTTCATGCCTGGCCAATAAAATAACCAGTGTCAAGCCAATGAGTACTTTGAATGTACTCGCAAGCAACCCAAGGGTAATAACATAATAATTATGCAAGGCTCTATTGCTAATTTGGCATTTATGCGGAAAGCTAGTTTTTCTCATGCAAGTATGATCATCATTTATCAAGGACATGAATGTGTCTGCAACAAGTATCAGGAGGTTACAGACATCAACATCGAGAAAGAGTTATGAACAACTCATGCTCAAGCTCACCGTGACCTTCTCACGAATCACATCAACAGATTTACCAAACCGTGTTGTTTTCCAGAAACTTATGGACATAGTCTAAGCAGCAGCACCCAACTGTCCTTGACCATGGACACGGCTATTCGAATAGTTTTACACTCTATAGAGGTTGCACACTTTACCCACAAGATCCGGGGAACTTCTGTGTCATCCACGACCCACGGTACCTCAAGTAACCGGGGTAAGCACCCGATCACTATCTTTCCCTAGACGACACTAACATAGAGTCCACTCGTTTGGTAGTAACCCCCATGCCCAACATTTCACAACTTCAAATTGTGGAGCCTCGCTCCCATGTTTGTCACATACCACTGGCATGGGGTACCAACGGTGTGTCAGGTGCCCCATAAAAATGTTCTTGGCCACCCTACCTGGCACGACCCCATCCCGAGAGAGCGCAACAACAACTCTCCCCTCACTAGTAATGCGGGCTCCAAGCTAGTATCCACCTAGGTAACCAATAATGCCCTTTCCCATATAAGGGTAGAGTGGTTGTGCATGTAAGGTTGGGACGGTCGACAAATCTTAAATCTAATCCGTCTCTATAAACAACACTTTTATCAAGCCTCGGTACACTACTTCTCCAACAAGTAGTGACCTAGTTCATCATCATCTCCCAGGGGCATCAGTGGCACCCACTAGGGTTGTTTGCAAGTATGTCAAACCACACTTGTTTCTTTCCATGCATAGCCCTGACACCATTTGCGTAGCCAACTACTATAGCATATTTCTATAATCCATCAACACAACTCTAAACAAGGATAGAGTCATGAACAATGCAAGTATCAACGGGTATGCAACAGAGGCAAGCCCAGCAAGGTTGCCATTCAAGAACCATCATGCACTCGATGAAATATTGAAAATGTTCTTGTGATATAAAAGGGTTCAACATGGTCAAAGGGTTGCTTGTCTAGTTCATCAGAGTCTTCAAATCTTCTGGTCCATCTCCGAGTATTTCGTCTACTTCGTCAACTAATGTCGGAAACAATCATAGTAAGCAACACAACAAGGCAGAAAATAAAAGTGCTCTAAATATGTGAGTTTGACTTTTCTAGGATACCTATGGTCATATGAGGAATGACCAAAGTGGTTTCATTGGGATTGGATCAGTGGATATTTCTAAACATTTCAATATGATGGAATTAATGGATTTATGGATTTGCAAGAAGTGTGCAGAAATATATTTTTGAAAAATGAGCAGAGGCACCCATTTAACAAAGGATTATTTTAGAAGCATCTAGGATTTGGTTTCACTGGATTTGGAGTCAAAATGAATATTCTATGGATTTCCAAAGTTGAGAAACATGAAGAAATGGATCGTTATTTTGTAGGGCACAGAAAGTATTAATAAAAATGTTCATGACCTAAGTTATGAACTTAGATATATCTGCAAATTTAAATCATGGCATTTAGATCAAATTTGAGCTCTCTGTGATTTTCTAAAGTTCATCACAAAAATGAAAAATGGGGTTTTAATAAATATTTCTGAAGAGAAAGTTTCTGGAAAAATGTGCAATAGCACCATGTGGTAGATTAGGATTTATGGAGTCACTATAAATTTGAATCATCAAATTTGGAGGTAATATGAATATTTTGGAGATTTTACAAGTTTTTGGAAAAAGAAAAAGACAAAGGAAGGGGGGTTTATACCTATACTGCGCGCTGGGTGCAGCATAGCGCCGCAGCGCACTAGGCCGGCCCAGCGGCTCGGCCTCGTGGATGACAAGGCGACGTCGAAGGCGCCTAGGCGAAGTGCGCCTTCGCTGCGGGGGAAACGGGAGAGGGCGAACCCGCCTCCACTTGCCAGCGTGGCCCGATGCCTGGGCCACTGATGAGCGGGGCCCGCCTGCAGGTTCGTCCTCAACCTCCCGCGCGGGCGCGATGGGAGATAGAGGAGGCGTTCGACGTTGGCCGTCGGTGCTACAGGGCATCTCCGGCATCGCTCCACCAACCAGCGTGCTCAGGGGACCCGGTCGCGTCCAACCATGGGTGGCACGGTAGCCCAGGGGCACTGGGTTGAGTAGGGCGTCGGCCGCGGTGGACGAGGCTGACGGTGACGATGGAACTTGATGGCACAACCATGGGGAGGAGAGGGAGAAGCATGGGAGGGGCTTGCAGTGATGGTGGAGGTGCTCTAGTGCGTCCTAGAGGGGAGGAGGAGGAGCGGTGGGTGCAAATTTAGGCGGAGTCCGGCGGCTCGGCTCCGGCCATGGGGAGCGACGGAGGGCGCGAGGAGGGGAGTGGGTTCGTCCAGGGAATGCACGGGAGGAAGAGAGGGCCAAAGGAGTAGGGAGGGGGCTCGGGGGTGGCCTCAAATAGAAGGGGGCGAGGTGCACAGCGGGGTCGTAGCCGTCGCTGGAGGGCACGGTAGGGTTTGGCTTCAAGTCGGGGGTCTTCCTGAGCATGGTATACGACCAAGGAAAGAGAGGAGCGAGCGCGAGGCGGGCCAGGTAAACGGGCGGCGATTGGTGGATGCGGGCGGCGCTCGGGCACGTGCCGCAGGGGCGAGAGGAGGGCACAGGAGCAAGTGGGGGACCTGCTGCGTGATGCGGACGCCGAGGCGCGTCGACTGGCGCGAGGGGGAGGCCCGAGGTGGACGGGAGTGCCGTGTCAATGGTCGGGAGCATGGTAGCATGCTCCAGAGCGCGTCTTTGGCCGGCATGCGCGGCTTTTCTGCGCGCACTCGCGCGTCCACTTTTGTCTAGTGGCTGCAGGGGGGGTAAACAAAGTGGAAATGGCATTGGATGCCTTGGGGAGCCAGTAGAAGAGAGGAGGGGTAGAGAGAGAGTGAAATGCTGCTGTCCAGAGAAGAGAAGTGGATCCCTGCCCCCCTTCATCATTGCCTCTCGGGCAGGGAAGCACACCAGAGTTAGAGGGGGACTAGGAGAGGTTGTGGGAAAAAGTTCAGCTCATGGAGATTAGTGCAAGTGGCCAAAACATGAGTTTTGAAATTCTGCCAGAAGGTGTTTAATGGTGGTTTGGGCTATCTAAGTTGCTCAATTTTCTTTGAAACTTAACAGAAGTGAGAGGCATTACAAATTAGTAGTGCCCACCAATTTTGAGGTTAAATGGAGAAAGTGGCCAATGCAACTTTTATAAACTCTAGAAATGGGCAGAAACAGTTTTGGCTGGATTTTATCATGCTATATTGTTCTCTTTGATGCACCACTTGGTGTAGTGTCATAATTTGGGAATTTAAGCATGTCCACAAAAATTCAGATCAAAAGGACACAATTGGCAATGTAGAGTTGTTCAAATTTGGTTCTGGACAAGAAGGGTTTTAAAACACTTTGATCATGATATCCTTCTCTCCAACTTGTGCCATTTGGTCTAGATGCATTATTACACCATTTGAGCATGGGGACCAAGTTTGAGAGCATTTGGACATGTTTGTCAGTGCAAAGTTGTTCAAACTTGGAAAAGGACAGAAATGGTTTTGAGGGGGTTTGATGATGTTTTATTGATCTTCAAGGCATTAGGCCTTGCATGATCATTAAATATGTCATATGTGACATGGTAGAATTTTCTTGGAATTAAGGAAGAAAATTTCCTTTGTAAATATTTCAAAATCTTGAAATATCCAGAAAGGGTTTTTGAGGGGTTTGACCAATAATTTGAACATGACCATGTGTTTAAACTCTTATATATGGACAATATATGTCCAATGAGCTTCCCTAAATTTTCTCAAATATTTTTGAAACATTAAAATAATTTTAACCTATTAATGACCATTTCTGGCCTTAAGAAAAAGCCTTTAAATAAAATAGGAAAATAACTTTTAGAATTATATTTTTTTGGTTTATGGGATCCCTATACCTAATAGGTTTAAAATATACTTTTTGCAAGATTTTTCACACCCTTAATTAAGTACTTGTAGTTTAAGTCTCAATTCAGGGGTTTTTGGAAAAACCTAATTTAGAAAATACTTTTTGGCCAAAATATTTTTGAAAGAAATTATTTTGATGTCCTGCACACATGGCATGATCATTGGGCAAGGTTTTGGATCAAGGAGAAGGAGTATAAGAGTTGGAGGATTTATTTGATTTTTAGAGCACTTGCAACCAACACACAAAAATCAAATCAAACAAAGACAAAAACACTCAAAAGTTTTTGTCAAACCACATTTTATCATGATTGATTAGCTTAAGTGTTGTGGCATCAAAATCAGGGTGTGATAGACCTACCCCCCTTACAAGAATCTCGTCCCCGAGATTCCCAAACTAGGCGTGGAAAGGAATACAAAAACTTAGATGTGGGGTAGTCTTCACATCCTCATACTTCTTCTACTTTAGTGTGGTGCTCCATTGAACCTTGAAGTACTGGATGGTGTGGCTTTGTGTATGACGTTCTGCTTGATCCGGGTTTCTAAGGGGTCTCTCGCGTAGGTCATGTTGGACCGGGGGTCGATGGCTCAGTGATCGATGTCCTAGTCGAGGTCAGGCTAGTTAGGAAGTTGGAAACACTCCCGAGGTTGTGTTGTGTGGGAAAACGTTGTGCATAGTGGGTAACTCAGGTGGTAACTCCAGCTGGCAACTATCTTCTCTTTCGTCTCGTAGCAATCTCGGCGGGGTTGTTAAATCTTGGTGTGAGCTTCCTTTTGACATGGAAATGCTTGGTTCCTTCTAGAGGA
The DNA here is from genome assembly GCF_056163025.1 of Triticum urartu. Lineage (NCBI taxonomy): Eukaryota > Viridiplantae > Streptophyta > Magnoliopsida > Poales > Poaceae > Triticum > Triticum urartu. The sequence continues at coordinate 408,489,010 of NC_141879.1, read as the reverse complement.
GTGGTTTGCAGATATGCACGGTCTTCGACGAGTAAGTTCACTTCTTGACGATGGTGGTTGGTATAGTTCTTCCTCCTTGACATGGTAGTCTTAAGATGTTCCCTAACCAGCCGAACGGTTCTTCTTCCGTCTTCGGGTAGGCAAGTAGGTCACCAAATAAAGATGACAACCAACTTTTCCAAGTACTCCATGAAGACTCATTCATGGGGTACATAAAGTAGGATGGGGCATTGACGGTGGTCACAGTTGAGTATTGGACAAGGTTTCCTTGTCCTAGAGCCAAAACCCATTGTCATGATCCGACCATGTTGTGGCTTGGTAGGGCTTAAGGGTTTCAAGGATTCTAGCATGCGGGTGAACGTTTATCATCTAGTCCTTAGGCACAATTTCTGAGACGCCAATAGTTCTATCTAGCCCTCTAAACAAATCACTTATACCACTGAAAGCATCATCTCGTATATGTCAACTCCAATCATCACTCACGCTATTCGTGTCCTCATGACTCCCAAGAGGAGGTTTAACAGAATTATACATGTCTACGGTCCCTAAAAATCATATGTATGGCTACCCCTAAGAATCCATGGGTAGGGCATTCAAGCTGCTAAGCTTGAGTTGAACATGACAATTCAAGTGCTCATCCTATTCTCCCAAGGTCTAAGATAAAGCACGTCGTAAGCCACTCCAAAACCTTGTTTCCTTCCTGTGAATCAACTCCAACAACCCATTAACTTCTATCAATCACTACATAACCCATTAATTGTACAAATCCAATGTCTATGGTGTTCCACACAATCTTCTAAAGTCCCTATAATCCCCAAATACTTGAAAGGGATACCTTACTGTAGTTAGTCCACCAATTTCCATCGTCATGGTCAAGTAAACTCCAAGGTCAAGCTTATATATATCCCTAAATCAACACCGACAATTAATCCATTCTCCTAGTTTATTGTCCTCCAAGAAACATGGTATCATGATTGAGATCATCAGTCTAAATCCAATTTACTCCGAACCATGTAGACTCACTTCAGCATCTATACTCCACTAGGATCACCTATTTAAATCCAGATATCGTGTTCAACGAGAATTCCTACATGTTTCCCTCAAGTTATTATCATAATGCCAGCTAGCTCCTATCAATGTCCCTTGGCTAAGTCTAATCCTTATGCTTCCAAGAATTTCAGCTTGCGACCATGATGGTCCTACCAAATCCAATTTACTCAGGGGCAAATAAAGCTATGCTAATCTATAATCATGATCCCTCCAAGTTCATCTACCAACATGACAGCCTTATAATCCACCAAAGAGTCTCAGATAATTCCTCAAGGTTATTGATATAAACTCATCAAGTCATTTGTACTCTATTCCTATATCCTCAAACTGGTCTTCCCTATGGCATCGTCAGTTCTGGTGCTATATTAGGATGATAATGTGCTTGTTTACTATGCCCACTAGTTCCATAATGAACCCGGTGGGAAGCAAGGGTTACTGAGGCTTCACTAGTCCCCTTGCAATTTGTAGGTTAACACACGGTTAAGAATTCACGCTAGGGTATCTCGTGAAGCCTCGAAGGGTCTAGGGATGGGTTTCTAGTCTGGAGGGTTAAACATAACTCTACAGGGTTGCACCTGGTCGAGGAGGCGGTAGCAAAAAGTCTTCATTGCTAGCTGGTTGCCGAGGTAGAATCCTTGGTGTATCTTTGAAGGAAATATGCCCTAGAGGCAATAATAATGTTATTATTTTATTTCCTTATATCATGATAAATGTTTATTATTCATGCTAGAATTGTATTATCCGGAAACATAATACTTGTGTGAATACATAGACAAAATAAATGTCACTAGTATGCCTCTACTTGACTAGCTCGTTAATCAAAGATGGTTATGTTTCCTAACCATAGACATGTGTTGTCATTTGATTAACGGGATCACATTATTAGGAGAATGATGTGATTGACATGACCCATTCCATTAGCTTAGCACCCGATCGTTTAGTATGTTGCTATTGCTTTCTTCATGACTTATACATGTTCCTATAACTATGAGATTATGCAACTCCCGTTTGTCGGAGGAACACTTTGTGTGCTACCAAACGTCACAACGTAACTGGGTGATTATAAAGGAGCTCTACAGGTGTCTCCAAAGGTAAATGTTGGGTTGGCGTATTTCGAGATTAGGATTTGTCACTCCGATTGTCGGAGAGGTATCTCTGGGCCCTCTCGGTAATGCACATCACATAAGCCTTGCAAGCGTTGCAACTAATGAGTTAGTTGCGAGATGATGTATTATGAAACGAGTAAAGAGACTTGCCGGTAACGAGATTGAACTAGGTATTGAGATACCGATGATCGAATCTCGGGCAAGTAACATACGGATGACAAAGGGAATAACGTATGTTGTTATGCGGTCTGACCGATAAAGATCTTCGTAGAATATGTGGGAGCCAATATGAGCATCCAGGTTCCGCTATTGGTTATTGACCGGAGACATGTCTCGGTCATGTCTACATTGTTCTCAAACCCGTAGGGTCCGCACGCTTAAGGTTTCGATGACAGTTATATTATGAGTTTTGATGTACCAAAGTTAGTTCGGAGTCCCGGATGTGATCACGGACATGACGAGGAGTCTCGAAATGGTCGAGACATAAAGATTGATATATTGGACGGCTATATTCGGACACCGGAAGTGTTCCGGATGATTTCGGAGAAAACCGGAGTGCCGGAGGGTTACCGGACCCCCCCCCCCGGGAGAAGTAATGGGCCTCATGGGCCCTAGTGGAGAGAGAGAGGGGTGGCCAGGGTGGGCCGCACGCCCCCTCCCCCTCTGGTCCGAATTGGACTAGGAGAGGGGGGCGGTGCCCCCCTTTCCTTCTCCCTCTCCCCCTTCCTTTCCCCCTCCTAGTAGGAGTAGGAAAGAGGGGAGTCCTACTCCTACTAGGAGGAGGACTCCTCCTTGGCGCGCCCTAGGGCCGGCCGGCCTCCTCCCCTTGCTCCTTTATATACGGGGGCAGGGGGCACCCCTAGACACACAAGTTGATCCACGTGATCGTTTTCTTAGCCGTGTGCGGTGCCCCCTTCCACCATACTCCTCGATATTATTGTAGCGGTCCTTAGGCGAAGCCCTGCGATGGTAGAACATCAAAATCGTCACCACGCCGTCGTGCTAACAAAACTCTTCCCTGACACTTTGCTGGATCGGAGTCCGGGGATCGTCATCGAGCTGAACGTGTGCTAAAACTCGGAGGTGTTGTAGTTTCGGTGCTTGATCGGTCAGGCCGTGAAGATGTACGACTACATCAACTGCATTGTCATAACGCTTCCGCTGTCGGTCTACGAGGGTGCGTAGATCACCCTCTCCCCTCTCGTTGCTATGCATCACCATGATCTTGAGTGTGCATAGGAAATTTTTTGAAATTACTACGTTACCCAACAGTGGCATCCGAGCCTAGGTTTTATGTGTTGATGTTATATGCACGAGTAGAACACAAGTGAGTTGTGGGCGATATAAGTCATACTGCTTACCAGCATGTCATACTTTGGTTCGACGGTATTGTTGGATGAAGCGGCCCGGACCGACATTACGCGTACGCTTACGCGAGACTGGTTCTACCGACGTGCTTTGCACACAGGTGGCTGGCGGGTGTCAGTTTCTCCAACTTTAATTGAACTGAGTGTGGCTACGCCCGGTCCTTGCGAAGGTTAAAACAGCACCAACTTGACAAACTATCGTTGTGGTTTTGATGCGTAGGTAAGATTGGTTCTTGCTTAAGCCCGTAGAAGCCACGTAAAACTTGCAACAACAAAGTAGAAGACGTCTAACTTGTTTTTGCAGGGCATGTTGTGATGTGATATGGTCAAGACATGATGCTAAATTTTATTGTATGAGATGATCATGTTTTGTAACCGAGTTATCGGCAACTGGCAGGAGCCATATGGTTGTCGCTTTATTGTATGCAATGCAATTGCGCTGTAATGCTTTACTTTATCACTAAGCGGTAGCGATAGTCGTGGAAGCATAAGATTGTCGAGACGACAACGATGCTACGATGATGATCAAGGTGTCGCGCCGATGATAATGGTGATCATGACGGTGCTTCGAAGATGGAGATCACAAACACAAGATGATGATGGCCATATCATATCACTTATATTGATTGCATGTGATGTTTATCTTTTATGCATCTTATCTTGCTTTGTTTAACGGTAGCATTTTAAGATGATCTCTCACTAATTATCAAGAAGTGTTCTCCCTGAGTATGCACCGTTGCGAAAGTTCTTCATGCTGAGACACCACGTGATGATCGGGTGTGATAGGCTCTACGTTCAAATACAACGGGTGCAAAACAGTTGCACACACAGAATACTCAGGTTATACTTGACGAGCCAAGCATATACAGATATAGCCTCGGAACACGGAGATCGAAAGGTCGAGCGTGAATCATATAGTAGATATGATCAACATAGTGATGTTCACCAATGAAACTACTCCATCTCACGTGATGATCGGACATGGTTTAGTTGATTTGGATCACGTGATCACTTAGAGGATTAGAGGGATGTCTATCTAAGTGGGAGTTCTTAAGTAATATGATTAATTGAACTTAAATTTATCATGAACTTAGTACCTGATAGTATCTTGCTTGTTTATGTTTGATCGTAGATAGATGGCCCGTGCTATTGTTCCGTTGAATTTTAATGCGTTCCTTGAGAAAGAAAAGTTGAAAGATGATGGTAGCAATTACACGGACTGGGTCCGTAACTTGAGGATTATCCTCATTGCTGCACAAAAGAATTATGTCCTGGAAGCACCGCTGGGTGCCAGGCCTGCTGCTGGAGCAACACCAGATGTTATGAATGTCTGGCAGAGCAAAGCTGATGACTACTCGATAGTTCAGTGTGCCATGCTTTACGGCTTAGAATCGGGACTTCAACGACGTTTTGAACATCATGGAGCATATGAGATGTTCCAGGAGTTGAAGTTAATATTTCAAGCAAATGCCCAGATTGAGAGATATGAAGTCTCCAATAAGTTCTATAGCTGCAAGATGGAGGAGAACAGTTCTGTCAGTGAGCATATACTCAAAATGTCTGGGTATAATAATCACTTGATTCATTTGGGAGTTAATCTTCCAGATGATTGCGTCATTGACAGAATTCTCCAATCACTGCCACCTAGCTACAAGAGCTTCGTGATGAACTATAATATGCAAGGGATGAATAAGACTATTCCCGAGCTCTTCGCAATGCTGAAAGCTGCGGAGGTAGAAATCAAGAAGGAGCATCAAGTGTTGATGGTCAACAAGACCACTAGTTTCAAGAAAAAGGGCAAAGGGAAGAAGAAGGGGAACTTCAAAAAGAACAGCAAGCAAGTTGCTGCTCAAGAGAAGAAACCCAAATCTAGACCTAAGCCTGAAACTGAGTGCTTCTACTGCAAGCAGACTGGTCACTGGAAGCGGAACTACCCCAAGTATTTGGCGGATAAGAAGGATGGCAAGGTGAACAAAGGTATATGCGATATACATGTTATTGATGTGTACCTTACTAATGCTCGCAGTAGCACCTAGGTATTTGATACTGGTCCTGTTGCTAACATTTGCAACTCGAAACAGGGACTACGGATTAAGCGAAGATTGGCTAAGGACGAGGTGACGATGCGCGTAGGAAATGGTTCCAAAGTCGATGTGATCGCGGTCGGCACGCTACCTCTACATCTACCTTCGGGATTAGTATTAGACCTAAATAATTGTTATTTGGTGCCAGCGTTGAGCATGAACATTATATCTGGATCTTGTTTAATGCGAGACGGTTATTCATTTAAATCAGAGAATAATGGTTGTTCTATTTATATGAGTAATATCTTTTATGGCCATGCACCCATGAAGAATGGTCTATTCTTATTAAATCTCGATAGTAGTGACACACATATTCACAATGTTGAAGCCAAAAGATGCAGAGTTGATAATGATAGTGCAACTTATTTGTGGCACTGCCGTTTAGGTCATATCGGTATAAAGCGCATGAAGAAACTCCACTGATGGACTTTTGGAACCACTTGATTATGAATCACTTGGTACTTGCGAACCGTGCCTTATGGGTAAGATGACAAAAACACCGTTCTTCGGTACTATGGAGAGAGCAACAGATTTGTTGGAAATCATACATACAGATGTATGTGGTCCGACGAATGTTGAGGCTCGTGGTGGATATCGTTATTTTCTCACTTTCACAGATGACTTAAGCAGATATGGGTATATCTACTTAATGAAACATAAGTCTGAAACATTTGAAAAGTTCAAAGAATTTCAGAGTGAAGTTGAAAATCATCGTAACAAGAAAATAAAATTCCTACGATCTGATGGTGGAGGAGAATATTTGAGTTACAAGTTTGGTGTACATTTGAAACAATGCGGAATAGTTTCGCAACTCACGCCACCCGGAACACCACAGCGTAATGGTGTGTCCGAACGTCGTAATCGTACTTTACTTGATATGGTGCGATCTATGATGTCTCTTACTGATTTACCGCTATCGTTTTGGGGTTATGCTCTAGAGACAGCCACATTCACGTTAAATAGGGCACCATCAAAATCCGTTGAGACAACGCCTTATGAACTGTGGTTTGGCAAGAAACCAAAGTTGTCATTTCTGAAAGTTTGGGGCTGTGATGCTTATGTGAAAAAGCTTCAACCTGATAAGCTCGAACCCAAATCGGAGAAATGTGTCTTCATAGGATATCCAAAGGAAACTATTGGATACACCTTCTATCACAGATCCGAAGGCAAGACTTTTGTTGCTAAATTCGGAAACTTTCTAGAGAAGCAGTTTCTCTCGAAAGAAGTGAGTGGGAGGAAAGTAGAACTTGATGAGGTAACTGTACCTACTCCCTTATTGGAAAGTAGTACATCACAGAAACCGGTTTCTGTGACACCTACACCAATTAGTGAGGAAGCTAATGATGATGATCATGAAACTTCAGAACAAGATACTACTGAACCTCGTAGATCAACCAGAATAAGATCCGCACCTGAGTGGTACGGTAATCCTGTTCTGGAAGTCATGCTACTAGATCATGATGAACCTACGAACTATGGAGAAGCGATGGTGAGCCCAGATTCTGCAAAATGGCTTGAAGCCATGAAATTTGAGATGGGATCCATGTATGAGAACAAAGTGTGGACTTTGGTTGACTTGCCCAAAGATCGGCAAGCAATTGAGAATAAATGGATCTTCAAGAAGAAGACTGACGCTGACGGTAATGTTACTGTCTATAAAGCTCGACTTGTCGCAAAAGGTTTTCGACATGTTCAAGGGATTGACTACGATGAGACCTTCTCACCCGTAGCGATGCTTAAGTCTGTCCGAATCATAATAATTATGCAAGGCTCTATTGCTAATTTGGCATTTATGCGGAAAGCTAGTTTTTCTCATGCAAGTATGATCATCATTTATCAAGGACATGAATGTGTCTGTAACAAGTATCAGGAGGTTACAAACATCAACATCGAGAAAGAGTTATGAACAACTCATGCTCAAGCTCACCGTGACCTTCTCACGAATCACATCAACAGATTTACCAAACCGTGTTGTTTTCCATAAACTTATAGACATAGTCTAAGCAGCACCACCCAACTGTCCTTGACCGTGGACACGGCTATTTGAATAGTTTTACACTCTATAGAGGTTGCACACTTTGCCCACAAGATCTGGGGGACTTCCGTGTCATCCACGACCCGCGGTACCTCAAGTACCCGGGGTAAGCACCCGATCACTATCTTTCCCTAGACGACCCTAACATAGAGTCCACTCGATTGGTAGTAACCCCCGTGACCAACATTTCACAACTTAAAATTGTGGAGCCTTGCTCCCATGTTTGTCACATACCACTGGCACGGGGTACCAACGGTGTGTCCGGTGCCCCATAAAAATGTTCTTGGCCGCCCTACCTGGCACGACCCCGTCCCAAGAGAGCGCAACAACAACTCTCCTATCACTAGTAATGTGGGCTCCAAGCTAGTATTGACCTAGGTAATCAATAATGCCCTTTCCCATATAAGGGTAGAGTGGTTGCCCAGGTAAGGTTGGGACGGTCGACAAATTTTAAATCTAATCCGTCTCTGTAAACAACACTTTTATCACGCCTCGGTACACTACTTCTCCAACAAGTAGTGACCTAGTTCATCATCATCTCCTAGGGGCATCAGTGGCACCCACTAGGGCTGTTTGCAAGTATGTCAAACCACACTTGTTTCTTTCCATGCATAGCCCTGACACCATTTGCGTAGCCAACTACTATAGCATATTTCTATAATCCATCAACACAACTCTAAATAAGGATAGAGTCATGAACAATGCAAGTATCAACGGGTATGCAACAGAGGCAAGCCCAGCAAGGTTGCCATTCAAGAACCATCATGCACTCGATGAAACAGTGAAAATGTTCCCGTGATATAAAAGGGTTCAACATGGTCAATGGGCTGCTTGCCTGGTTCATTAGAGTATTCAAATCTTCTGGTCCATCTCCGAGTATTTCGTCTACTTCGTCAACTAATGTCGGAAACAAGCATAGTAAGCAACACAACAAGGCAGAAAATAAAAGTGCTCTAAAAATGTGAGTTTGACTTTTCTAGGATACCTATTGTCATATGAGGAATGACCAAAGTGGTTTGATTGGGATTGGATCAGTGGATATTTCTAAACATTTCAATATGATGGAATCAATGGATTTATTGATTTGCAAGAAGTGTACAGAAATATATTTTCGAAAAATGAGCAGAGGCACCCATTTAACAAAGGATTATTTTAGAAGCATCTAGGATTTGGTTTCACTGGATTTGGAGTCAAAATGAATATTCTATGGATTTGCAAAGTTGACAAACATGAAGAAATGGATCATTATTTTGTAGGGCACAGAAAGTATTAATAGAAATGTTCATAACCTAAGTTATGAACATAGATATATCTACAAATTTGAGTCATGGCATTTAGATCAAATTTGAGCTCTCTGTGATTTTCTAAAGTTCTTCACAGAAATGAAAAATGGGGTTTTAATAAATATTTCTGAAGAGGAAGTTTCTAGAAAAATGTGCAAATAGCACCATGTGGTAGATTACGATTTATGGTGTCACTATAAATTTGAATCATCAAATTTGGAGGTAATATGAATATTTGGGAGATTTTACAAGTTTTTGGAAAAAGAAAAAGACAAAGGAAGGGGGAGTTTATACCTATACTGCGCGCTGGGTGCAGCATACCGCCGTAGCGCACTGGGCCGGCCCAGCAGCTCGGCCTCGTGGATGACAAGGCGACATCGAAGGCGCCCAGGCGAAGTGCACCTTCGCTGCGGGGGAAACGGGAGAGGGCGAACCCGCCTCCACTTGCCAGCGTGGCCCGATGGCTGGGCCACTTACGAGCGGGGCCCGCCTGCAGGTTCGTCCTCAACCTCCCGCGCGGGCGTGATGGGAGACAGAGGAGGCGTTCGACGTCGGCCGCCGGTGCTACAAGGCATCTCTGGCGTCGCTCCGCCAACCGGCGTGCTCAAGGGACCCGGCCGCGTCCAACCGTGGGTGGCACGGTAGCCCACGGGCACTGGGTTGAGCAGGGCGTCGGCCGCGGCGGACGAGGCTGACGGTGACGATGGAACTCGACGGCACGACCACGGGAAGGAGAGGGAGAAGCACGGGAGGGGCTTGTGGTGATGGTGGAGGTGCTGTAGTGCGTCCTAGAGGGGAGGAGGAGGAGCGGTGGGTGCAAATTTAGGCGGAGTCCGGCGGCTCGGCTCCGGCCATGGGGAGCGACGGAGGGCGCGAGGAGGGGAGTGGGTTGGTCCAGGGAATGCACGGGAGGGAGAGAGGGCCAAAGGAGTAGAGAGGGGGCTCGGGGTGGCCTTAAATAGAAGGGGGCGAGGTGCACAGTGGGGCCGTGCGCCGGCGAGGCCGCAGCCGTCGCTGGAGGGCACGGGAGGGCTTGGCTTCGACTCGGGGGTCTTCCCGGGCGTGGTATTCGATCAGGGAAAGAGAGGGGGAGAGAGGAGCGGGCGCGAGGCGGGCCAGGGACGCGGGCGACGATTGGCGGATGCGGGCGGCACTCGGGCACGCGCCGCAGGGGTGAGAGGAGGGCGCAGGAGCAAGTGGGAGACCTGCTAGCGTGATGCGGACGCCGAGGCGCATCGACTGGCGCGAGGGGGAGGCCCAAGGTGGACGGGAGCGCCATGTCAACGGTCAGGAGCACGGTAGCGTGCTCCAGAGCGCATCTTTGGCCGGCATGCGCGGCTTTTCCGCGCGCAATCGCGCGTCCACTTGTGTCTAGTGGCTGCAGGGGGAGTAAACAAAGTGGAGATGGCATTGGATGCCTTGGGGAGCCAGTAGAAGAGAGGAGGGGTAGAGAGAGTGAAAATGCTGCTGTCCAGAGAAGAAAAGTGGATCCCTGCCCCCCTTCATCATTGCCTCTCGGGCAGGGAAGCACACCAGAGGTAGAGGGGGACTAGGAGAGGTTGTGGGAAAAAGTTCAGCTCATGGAGATTAGTGTAAGTGGCCAAAACATGAGTTTTGAAATTCTGCCAGAAGGTGTTTGATGGTGGTTTACGCTATCTAGGTTGCTCAATTTTCTTTGAAACTTAACAGGAGTGAGAGGCATTACAAATTAGTAGTGCCCACCAATTTTGAGGTCAAATGGAGAAAGTGGCCAATGCAACTTTTATAAACCCTAGAAATGGGCAGAAACAGTTTTGGCTGGATTTTATCATGCTATCTTGTTCTCCTTGATGCACCACTTGGTGTAGTATCATAATTTGGGAATTTGAGCATGTCCACAAAAATTCAGATCAAAAGGACACAATTGGCAATGTAGAGTTGTTCAAATTTGGTTCTGGACAAGAAGGGTTTTAGAACACTTTGATCATGATATCCTTCTCTCCAACTTGTTCCATTTGGTCTAGATGCATTATTACACCATTTGAGCATGTGAACCAAGTTTGAGAGCATTTGGATATGTTTGGGAGTGCAAAGTTGTTCAAACTTGGAAAAGGACATAAATGGTTTTCAGTGGGTTTGATGATGTTTTATTGATCTTCAAGGCATTAGGCCTTGCATGATCATTAAATATGTCATATGTGACATGCTAGACTTTTCTTGGAATTAATGAAGAAAATTTCCTTTGTAAATATTTCAAAATCTTGAAATATCTAGAAAGGGTTTTTGAGGGGTTTGACCAATAATTTGAACATGACCATGTGTTTAAACTCTTATATATGGACAATATATGTCCACTGAGCTTCCCTAAATTTTCTCAAATATTTTTGAAACATTAAAATAATTTTAACCTATTAAAGACCATTTCTGGCCTTAAGAAAAAGCCTTTAAATAAAATAGGAAAATAACTTTTAGAATTATATTTTTGTGGTTTATGGGATCCCTATACCTAATAGGTTTCAAATATACTTTTTGAAAGATTTTTCACACCCTTAATTAAGTACTTGTAGTTCAAGTCTCAATTCAAGGGTTTTTGGAAAAACCTAATTTAGAAAATACATTTTGGCCAAAATATTTTTGAAAGAAATTATTTTTATGTCCTGCACACATGGCATGATCATTGGGCAAGGTTTTGGATCAAGGAGAAGGAGTATAAGAGTTGGAGGATTTCTTTGATTTTTAGACCACTTGCAACCAACACACAAAAATCAAATCAAACAAAGACCAAAACACTCAAAAGTTTTTGTCAAACCACATTTTATCATGATTGATTAGCTTAAGTGTTGTGGCATGAAAATCAGGGTGTGACACATTTGAAGCACAAGAGAAAGGAGTTCATCATCATCACACTGTCTATTACCTTTTGGAGAGTTGTGTCTCCTAGATTGATTTGGTATCGCTCGGGAGCCTCCGACAGGATGTGGAGTTGAACCAAGAAGTTTGTAAGGGCAAGGAAATTGCCTACTACATGAAGATCTACCCGAGTGAGGCAAGTCCTTCGTGGACGATGGCCATGGTGGGCTACACAAGGTTTCTTCTTCGTGGACCCTTTGTGGGTGGAGCCCTCCGTGGACTCATAGAACCATTACCCTTTGTGGGTTGAAGTCTCCTCAACATGGACGTACGATAACACCACCTATCGGAACCACGCCAAAAATCTCCGTGTCTCCACTGCGTTTGCACTATCCAATTCCCATCCCTTTACACTATTGCACTTGCATGCTTTACTCTTTCCGCTGCCCATACTCTTGCTATGCTTGTGTAAAATATATTGTGCACCTATTAACATGTGCTAAACTCAATCTTAACTTGAAGAATTCTAAAAACTGTCACTTTTATTTGTTAAGGGTCTAATCACCCACCCTCAAGACCCCTCTTCTCGATCATTCCATGTAGACAAACTAAACTCAATCATATGAATAAACTCCACATTTTTATCCTTAATGGCAACAATACAAATACGTGTCTTTCCCCTTATGTCACTAGGATATAGATCACCGCAAGATTGAACCCATCACAAAGCACCTCTCCCTTTGCAATAAAAATCAATCTAGTTAGCCAAACCAAATCAATAGATCGAAGAGAAATACAAATCTATAATAATCATTCATAAAAGAGTTCAAAGAAGACTCAAATATTATTCATAGATAAACTGATCATAAACTCACAATTCATCGGATCCCAACAAACACACCGCAAAAAAGGATTAAATCAAATAGATCTTCAAGAACATCAAGGAGAACATTGTATTGGAGATCATAGAGAGAGAATAAGCCATCTAGCTGCTTGCTATGGACCCATAGGTCCATGGTAAACAACTCACACATCATCGAAAGGGAAGCAAAGTTGATGTAGAGCCCCTTCATGGTCGATTCCCCCTTCGGCAGAGTACCTGAGAAGGCCTCCAGATGGGATCTCGCAAGAACAGAAACTTGGAGCGGTAGAAAATGTATTTTAGGTGGCTCTTTGATGTCACGGGAATATTTGAGAACTTATAGAGGCGGAATTAGGTCAAGAGGTGCCACGAGGGGCCCAAAAGCCTAGGGCGCCCCCCTGGGGTGCATCTCCTGAGATTGCCGCTCCGTCCTGGCTTGTCAAGTCTTGTCCCAAACCTTCTAGGCTATCTTCTAGTCCATAAAAAATCAATCCAAAGTTTTTTCTCTGTTTGGACTCTATTTGATATTGATTTCCTAAAAAGCCAAAAATAAGCCAAAACAACAACTGGCACTGGGCACTAAGTTAATAGATTAGCCCAAAAATGATATATAATGGCATATAATTGCATATAAAACATCCTGAAGCATCCCCAAGCTTTATTCCTGCTCATCCTCAAGTGGGTAAATGATAAAAAAACAGAATTATTGATGTGGAATTCTACCTAACATTTCCATCATGTAATCTCTCTTTTGTGGCATGAATAATTACATCTGAATGATTTAAACAATAGTCTATAGTTTGAACAAAAACAATAATAATAAGGCATACTAACAAACAATCATGCCTTACAAAATGTCAATGCTAAAGAACATTATCCCTACAAAATCATATAGCCTTTTCATGCTCTATCTTAACACAAAGTATTTATCTTACACAACCCCGATGACAAGCTGAGCAATTGGTTCATACTTTTTAACGCGCTTCAACTTTTTCAACTCTCACTCAATACATGAGACCAAGCCATGGCTATATCACTATCGGTGGAATAGAGTATGGTGATAGAGATAATAATGAGAAGAAAAAAGGCAGAAGTCTCACGTCGACGACGCTAATCAATGGGCTATGGTGTTGCCCAACAGTTGATGCTAATGCAAGGAGTAAGGATTGTCATGCAAAGGATGCACTAAGAGCTATAAGTGTATGAAAGCTCAAAAAGAAAACTAAGTGGGTGTGCATCCAACTTGCTTGCTCATGAAGACCTAGGACATTTGAGGAAGCCCATCGTTGGAATATACAAGCCAAGTTATATAATGAGTAATTCACACTGTTTATATGAAAGTGAAAGCATAAGAGACTCTCTATATAAAAATGGTGCTAACTTGAAGCACAAGTGTGGAAAGGACAGTAACATTGTCCCTTCTCTCTTTTTCTGTGAATTTTTTTCTTGATCTCTTTTTTGTGGGCCCTTTTTGGCCTCTTTTTTTACTTCCTCACTTGAGACAATGCTCTAATAATGAATATGATGATCATCACACTTCTATTTACTTCTAACTCAAAAAATTACAACTCGATACTAGAACAAAATATGACTCTATATGAATGCCTCTGGCGGTGTACCAGGATGCATAGTGATCTATAATAACATGTATAAAAAAATGATGAACAGTGGTTGAGCCACAAACACTATTTTAGCTATATGATCATGCAAAGTAATATGACAATGATGATGTGTGTTATAAAAACGGAACGGTGGAAGTTGCATGACAATATATCTCGGAATGGCACTAGAAATGCCATAATAGGTAGGTATGGTGGCTGTTTTGAGGAAGATATAAGGAGGATTATGTGTGATAGAGCATACCATATCACGGGGTTTGGATGCACCGCCGACGTTTCCACAACATCTCAATGTGAGAAAGGGCAATGCGCAGTACCGAAGAGGCTAGCAAAATACGGAAAGGTAAGAGTGCGTATAATCCACGGACTCACATTAGTCATAAAGAACTCACATACTTATTGAAAAAGTTTATTAGCCCTCGAAGCAAAGTACAACTACACATGCCCCTAGACCGACGCTTCAGACGCCTTCCATGTAATCCGAGTTTCGCGTGTGATTTGTTTTGCTTGTTGCATTCATCATGACAGCATTTGCATTGCATCATGTCTACATGCAAACTTTATTTAAACTCAACCAAATAAATTACATGGATCTCGGATCCATTTAAATTGAGGGAAATGCACATGGTGATTTCTCTTTAAAACATATAACAGTCTCTCAATATTGTTAAGGAGCTATATTAAATATTCCAGTATTTTGAAATCACCCATAAAGACACTTGCAAAATAATTATGTGCCTTTTCTGCTTCAAGTTTGGTCTCCAAACTTTGCCATAAATTATTTCTTTCACTTTTCAGAGCTCCACCAAAAATATCAACATTTTTGCCACTCCTAAACCTTGTTCTAGTTCAAACCATTTGAATTAAATTCAAATGAGTTTGAGTTTAAATCTTGCATTCGTGCCAACTTCTATTTTCTTGGATCAAGCTCATTTTTGTGAGTCTGGGAAAATTATCCGCGTGTCCAACTTCTTCCCCTAACCTCTCTTTCTTTTCTTTCTTAACTCTATTTTGTTTTTATTTGCAACGGCAAGCTATCATCAATCGATCTAGTGAAATAATTGCAATGTGTTTCATCCATACTGTACAAACAGGGGATCTAGTGAAATCAATTGGGCTAAGTACAAAGTACTTTTATGAACTAAAAGTTGCACTTCTATGGATAATATGACTGTATTAGGAGAATAAAGATGTTGACAATGAACTATGGTAAAAAACAATGACATCAAAACAACTTTTTTCCCGCTAGATCCATAACAATAGAAAAATATCCAATTGATTGTATCATTACTTCAATGAACTAACTGGGAAGTAGTATTGCTTTAGAGCTACATAAATTCAAGATGAAAGCATGTACACCAAACATTTTTCTGACCAAAACCAATAAAGCGTCAACATTTCGCGGATCCATAGACATAAGAACATAGTGGAGTGATACCCCACCTAATTAATACTTTCATATAGTGTGCCATTTGCAAGATATTCAGTAAAAGGATTATAAAGAGAGCTTAGCCATTCCACCTCTAGACAGTACAATCATCTTAAGCATAAGCTTAATAACTGAACTGCAAGAGTAAACATGACACTCATGATAACAAATGAAAATGTCAATGTACTTGCCTCACGGTGTACCGTGTACATCAAAAGCCAGAGTTGGTGAGTGAATAAAACCTGCGGGCAGCTATGATCAGTGTCACCAAATAAATACTCCAGATATTTGTCGCAGGTCAAAGTGGTGTCCGAAACCTTTGAGAATCTACAGTTGAGACTTGAGAATATAGAACAGCAAGATACAGGTGCATGATACACCTAGGAAGAATTCACTTTCAGAGAGGAAGAACTCGAAATAAAAGATGCACCTATATGGCCAATGTGACTATATTAGGAGAATAAAGATGTAGACAGTGAACTATGGAGAAAACTATCATCAGTAAATATCAAGCACTATTTTTGCGGACAAATACGGTGGTATCCTGTACAACAAACCATGTTTGACTCAAATCAAGTGCTTGGGTGTATCACTCTTGCATCTTTTCACTCTCCTTCTGCTCAAACATTAGCCTTATATATTCTCTCCAACCTAAATAAACAAAATTAGGAAATAGTTAGTCACTAATAATATTCGGAAAATTGACCGTAAAACAATCATGTTGATATGAAAAACTCAAAATTGGATGGTAAGCCCATAATACGTGTAGACTAGTCAGCGCCTGGCATTGACGCTTCTTTCTTGGGGTTGCTGGGCAGAAGCCCGTCTCGGTCGACCCACCGGTGCCCTTAGACATCGGCATCACATCTCGCCATGTCCCACCTGGCATCTATATCCTCCCCTCTCACTCTGTCCTTGACGAGATTTTCATCTCCCTTGATGTGTCGTGACCCTGTTCCTCAACTCTGACCAAATTCATGGCAATAGGCTACATAGCGACATGCTTTGTGCAAAACAAAGTCGGAATATGAGGGAAGGTGTATAGACAGGTGCTGGGAGTAGCTCACATAGGGCATTCATGTCCAACTTGACAAATTAGTTTTTGGAGTTTTAAATATTCCCTTATGCGAATGCAGTGACATGTGTGCACGTGGGGTGGTGTGCTCATTGTCATGGAATTGACCATGTTTCGACACATTGTGAACTGGACACCAGGGCCATCATAGGCGAGGGTAGAAAGAAGGATGTTGTCCTTTTCTCATGGATCAGTGGCAAAATCTATGAGAGATGTTCAGGTAGACTGTTAAGAAGGGCTGAATTGGCTTATTTCAGTGAATTTGAACATTCTATGCGATGATACTCATGGAATAATCACTGCCCATTAGGTTGTTACTGTGTGGTTGTTTGCTCGTGTGCTCATATTCAGTAATTTCAATTTACAAAATAGTCTATGTAAACTTGTCCTGTAATTTAAGTGTTCAAGGAAGTGACTGAGGATTTCTGTTGTCAATATCTTTAGATGGTTTTCACGTGGGTTCGACTTCTACTATGTATATGAAAGTGCATTTGTTTCTTATGGCTTGTGCTCTTTCTTCTTTAGAGGGTCACGAACAAGGCTTTCTTCGCCGAGGACGTCCATCGTTTAGCAAGTTACTATGTACGGAACAATAACATAATCTAAATTTGTTCACCCAGTTGGCAACACAACAAAAATCTATCTTCCCTCTCCTTTGGAGATCACATATTCAACAGTCTCGGGTCATGCTTCTTTATTATTTATATTATATAAAAATATCTAATCCTTTTTCTTAGTCTTTATTATTGTGTGGGTCATATATGCTAAGTTGATCTCTTCTGCTGCAGCGCAAGTGTGGATGGATAGACATATAGTAATCTCATGTCTGGCTAAGATTTTTATTTTTTGCAAGGACAGTGAATTTTGGAATTTCAGCTAAAAACTTCCATCGAAACTGTGGAGTGAACGACTCTAAGGAGTCGGTGAATAATGTCCATAAGCTAGGCAACAAATAGAAATGGTAAAATGAATATAGAATAGTATCAGCATGGTTGGTCATCAATAGGATAGTAGTTTGATCATATAGCAGAAGAAAAGGTAACAAAACATCACCAATTGGTATCAAAGAAAAACAAACAGGGCCGATTAGATGAAACAAGGGACCAGATTTAGAGCATTTGGTTCCAAAGCAGGCCACATTTGTGAAACAATCATAGTAGTGAGAATTCAAATTAAAAGACTATAACAGAATGATGAGAGAAAGCACTTATAAGGAATCTGGCAACCCCAAAGAGGAACAAGTCCCTTGTAAAGCCTGACATTATTAACCAATAAATTAGAGCGCATAGGATTAGGGTAAGTAAAGCAAATCATGAAGTTGTTAAGACGGCTGGAGATTTACTTACCCAGCAGCACCCTCAGCTTTGATGAACTTGGGAAGCCCATCACTCAATCCACGAGCAAATCCAGGTTGTGTCTGCACACGGACCTTGGTAGCTTCAAAGGGGCACAAAGCGATATCAGCAATTACCTCAGCAGAAGCTAGCCCTGCAAGGTAAATTAGAGTCTTGTACTTCATGGCATTCTCATGCCCAGCCATATTTGAGTAGGTCTTCTTAAAGAACTCATAGAACCCAAACTTGCAAGTCCCCTGAGCACTGTAACCAAGCAAGGTAGGCACCCATCCCCTGAAAAATCTCCTAGCTCATTGCTCATTTAACAGAAAACCAAAATCAAGATGAGATGCTCTTGTATTTCGTTGGGTCAATCTGAAACAATTGATAGAAATGTGTTAGGTCCAAAATACTTACTTCAAACCTATCAACACTTCACCAGTTGCAGCTTAGAATGTCCAAAATGGAGAGCAAACGCATAGCAGTACATCTCAAATTCCATTATTCTCAACCAAGAAGAAACCCTTTTCTTAGAAATCAGACTACATCTCATGAATAAATCACACCCATCTCAATTACCCATTTATACAGATCACATGCATCAGCTAATCAACCCATATGAACTGCTTGCTTGTTTTATTTTATACAGAAGCTAAGGAACCCGGAACAAAAGCACACAAGGTATCATTGCAGGGAATTCTATGCCCTAGAAGCAACACAAGAACCAGACACATAGTATGAAGAACCATCACCTGCAGGTGTATTTCTCACGCATGCACATAGGAAGAACCATCAGATGCAGGTAAATACGGCAAGCACATACACATGAAAAGCAAGCATGCCACACGCACATCGATCTCGAGGAGAAGAGAAGGCCCGCCCTTGGAGAGCTTAGTCATCCTGTATGGAGCAGCCGATCCCATTTAACCTCGTCGTGGATCTGGTCATGGACATGGCGGCTCGACGTGGATTTCGTCATTGCCTTGGCCTCCCGTCTCACCTTGCTCCTCATCTCTCCACGCCGGAACCGGCGCGTCTGCCCCAGATTGGGCAAGCCCACGCCAACCCACACCAGCAGGAGATCGTCACCGGGGTGTTGGCTCGTGGTGTTGCTGCCCCAAATTGGGGAGGTGGAGGAGGAGCGGCTGCTGCTCCAGTTCGGCGGCAGGAGGGGGAGAGAAAGGAGTGTCCAGTGTGACGGCTCCATGGAGGGAGGGTAGCTAGGGAAGGGAGGCCGGCGTGATGGGAGAAGGCAGCGAGCGGGGATGGAGACGAGCCGGCGAAGCCTTGCCCGAAACCCTAGCCATGGGGGTGGGGTTGCGAACGGACGATAGAAGCCGGGAGCGAAGAATTTGGCTGGAGGGGAGGGAGGCGCGGAGCGTGGGGAGCTCGGGTACGTGCTGCACGACGTCGGAGCTCGCCGGAAGCGGCCAGCGTAGGCGGTTGCGGCGGCGAGGACTTCCTGGGCGAGAGGGAGGCGAGCGCGAGACCGTGCGTGTGTGGTTGTGTTTTTTCTTTACAAATCTGCTCGGACCGCATGTTGAATACTCCAAACGCCAGGGCGTTTGTGCAAAAACGAAACGTTTTCTCAGATATCCACTTAAGGTAGGACCATGGGTTGAATTCTCATAAATAGAGGGACTTTTCTGCAAAATCACTGACGACGTACGACCAGAAGCAATAGCTGGTTTATTAGTAGGTAAAGATTTTGTTTTTATTTTCTTTATAGTAGAGAGAGAGAGCAGTCTTCCAGCCCAACAGCCAAGCCAGCCCATCCCCGCAGCCCACCTAGGCCTAGCCGTAGCTTAACCCTAGCCCGATCGAACTCCCACTTCTCTCCCTCGATCCTTTCCACCACCGTTGCCCCTCAAACGCGCATTGCACCAGGGAGAGGACATCCCCACGCTCCTCCCTCCTCTCGCTCGCTCCCTCATCCCGCACCTACACCTTGTCCTCATTGACCCGCACCACCGGAGCCCAGCAGGTCGATGACCGCTCCTTCCTCTCCTCCGCGTCCGCCCCTGCTCAAGCATCTTCGTCGGAGCATGCCCGCTAAGCTCCGTCGTGCCCCCTCCTCGGCCCTCCTCTGTGCCGTTGCCTCGCCAAGACGCCGTGCCTGGCCTCCCGCGCCGCCACAGGAGGCCAACTATGGCGCCCCCTACCCCACGCCACACCTCCTCACTCCCCTTGTGAGGCAGGAGCTTGTTCCCAAGAAACTTCTCGGTGTAGCGCCTGACCTCACCGCCATTCACCGCGCCGGCGATAGCACCGCGACCTCCGCCGCCTACTCTTCCCGGATCCGGCGCCGCCTGACCGGATCCACCACGCCTTCGACCATGTCCCGACCACCTTCGCCTGGATCCGCCTCTTGCTTTCCCGAACTCCGTTGTTCCCGTGCACCTCCTGGACAACCCTGCTCCCCGCTGTCTTCATGCTCCTTCGCTTGCTGTTGTCGTTGACGAAGTCGAACGACTACCGTACCGGGAATATCGACAAGTACCATCGTTGAGGATGTCACCAAGTACCTCTACGATCGTTGTATTGCCAAGACCCCGCCTCTGTGATTTCTTTTCGCCAAGTACAACAACGTACGGTGCCCGAACGACCACTTCCCCACAACGGCGCCAAGTTCCACCACTGACGACCGTTTTGGATTCACTCAGTCCGACTACAAAGCGAAGACCATGCACCACTACTGTTCCCATGGATTTTGTCAAGTACCCCTACGCACGGATACGCCAAAGTCGACTACGCCTGGCGATGCGACAAGTACCTCTAGGGATGACTCGAACGTCTATGAACCGTGTACGACTACCGTCGCTGAGTACCGATAGTACCACTACTTCCCACGACGCCCCGTGAACGACTACTTCCACTACCGTCGCGAGAACGACTACTTCTCCCATCGAACCCGAACCGTCCCGAATGCATGCTTCGAAGGTATACCACCGAGATGATGCCCGTGGACGAATGCATGTGTGTTGTATGAGATGCTCATGTTTGCACCGGACCGAGTTGTCATTGCTCGGTCCTCCTCGTTTGCCATGCGTCGACCCGTGGGAACCCGGTAACCAGGATCACCCACCATCTTTTGCATGTTTCACACTTCCGCACACTTGTTCATTTGCACCGGTTTCTCAATGAGCTGTCAGATCATCGGAATGTTGCCGTGGCACCATTTCCATTTTCATCGTCGTGCCACCATTTCCGTTTCGCCGCCGTGCCACCATTTCCGTTTCACCTCCGTGGCGACAGATGCCTCGTATCATTATGTCAACATTTTCATAAAATTGCATAAATCGCCCATATGTCATCCACATGATGATAACAACATCTAAAATGCTTAAAATTGTTGTTTGCATCAAATTGTTAAATGACATGTGGGGTTTTACCGTAATTGTTGTTTGATGTTTTGGCCTCATTTAAACTTGCCTAGATAGGTAGTTTTATTATGCTTCACCTCTTGCCATGTTAACAAACATTTACTATTGTTGAGTAGCTTTAACAGGAGCGAATTAAATGATTGAATGTTGTGTTTTGTCAAGATGCAACTCGTTGCATATTGAGCTCCACTTAACTTGTAGTATTGTTTGTTGCACTTTGCTATGTCATGCTTATTAAACCGGACATGCATCATACTTGATTGTGCAAGTAACACCCCGAGAATCATGCTATAGTAATCTCCCCCTAATGGTTGCCATGTCATCATGATTACCTTGCCAAATTTCCACTTGATTAAAAGTGAAGTCAAATTCAAATTCGAATTGCAAGTCAAAAATATTTTTCTTCAAACTGCAAACTAAAGTGTTCATAATTTGACAAATATTCTCTAAGTATTTGTCATGATGAAACCAACCTCATTTGGATTCCCAAAATACCCCTGGGAATTAATCTAGCGGGCCAACAACAATTAAAATTGGCCTTTCCAATTTTCAAGAATAGTTAAACAACTACTTTTGGCCCCAAACTTTTTGTGCCATCTAATTTTGTTGCGCTTGATTTATGTGCAAAGTTTCACAAGTAACAAAACTCTTTGGGAATTAATCTAGCGGGCCAACAACTGAACTCTAACGTGGATGTCAAAGATGATAAAAATTGGTAAAGGGCACTAAGCCATAGGATGTACAGAACTACAGTTATAGCCTTTGAAAAACAGCTAAGTGGTGTTAAAACTGAGTGATTCTCAGACTCGGCCAATTTTTAGGAAATTCTAAATAACTGTTTAAAACTTTGAAAAATCATAGAAATTAAACGCTAACTCGGATGAAAAAGTTTTATACATGAAAGTTGCTCAGAACATCGAGACGGTTCTGATTACGTGGTCTGTTCATCTGCCACATGTCCCTAGCATAGCGAACATGTAACTGTCTCCTCTCTTTCATCTGTCCGAAAAAGCCAAACTTTGGGAAACTTTCCCGGATGTTAACCCCCTTCACCGGTATCGTGTAGCACTACGATAGGTTACCCCTAGCGCCGTGTATCGTCATGTCCTCCTTACGTTTGCTTGTATTTACCTGTTTCTTCCCCCTCTTCTCTCCGATAGACCCCGAGACCGATGTTGATGTCGCTGTGATCTACTACGTCGACGATGACCCTTCTTCCCTTTCAGCGGAGCATCCAGGTAAGCAAACACCCCTTGATCATTCCGATATCACCCATTCCCTTCTCTCTTATGCTTGCATTAGAATCTGCTGCTACTAGTGTTATCCTATTTCCGCTGCATAGTCTGTTCATTGTAACCTGTTGTTGTTACCTACCTGCTTATCCTAAACTGTTTAGTATAGGCTAGGTAGAGACCCATCAGAGACCCCCACTTTGTCCTGACTACCCACCTGGATTATCAGAAGACCCGATCAACGGGATCAAAGACCAGGCCCCGGCACCGCACATCACTTTCCCCTTAGTTGCTCGACACTACTGGATTACTATCGAGTGCCGAGGGTGATACCTCATCAGAACTTATAATGATAACCTTGTAGGTTAGTTCATCGGTTGTGGTCATCGAGGGTGATTCCTCCTTCTCCACTTCCGATAACGACACTGTCGTGCAACTCCTCAAGAGTGGACCTCGAGGGTGATTCCTCCTTCATTCACCTTGACGATAACATCACGTGGAATTCCATAGAGGATGATTCCTCAGGGTGCCCCTTGGTGTTAGACACACGGTTACTATGGTTACTATGACTTTGCACTGAACCATGTTACTAAAGACGGGTCGGCCCCGAGGGGTACCCAGATGACCTTAATTGCGACTGATGTGGAGTCGCGTTGACCTGGAAGGTGCCCGCGAGATAATTACGAGGCATGGCCGGACATTCTTAGCCCTTGCCGTGAGTCCTCGAGACGGGGCGACGGGGTCACATGGATCATGAGTCTCTGCTCGTTACCGCGCGTTCCTAATCCACTACGATTTACATATTGGATCTGAGGGACCTCTGGCCTGATAGCACTAACCATCACGTGGGCATAGTATGGGCGTTCTGTGCCGTATGCATCAGCCAAAGCTTAATAGACGTTGTGCGACTGAGCTGCGCGCGTCGGGTTGGACTGGAACGCCTCGCCTTGTATAAGGGAGGCTAGGTCTGCTCACCGGCCGCCCACGCAACGTGCAGGAGTTCCCGGGGCGATGGCCCAAGACCCATGGGGGCATAGGTTTAGTCCGGCGTGCTGACCTCTCTATTAAGCCTTGGTCGGGTTGCAGTGTATCGTTTAGCTGAGGCTGGACATGACCCAGTAAAGTGTGTCCGACATGAGTTAATCGAGCGTGGTGGGTAAGTTGGTGCACCCGTGCAGGGAAGAAAACATCTATCGATAGCCTGTCCTACGGTAACGGACGCTCGGAGTTGTATCCCGATTGATACAACTAGGACTGGATACTTGTGATGAGAAATGGATAGTATGGCTCTGGGATTGCTTTCTCGCGGGGAGTCGAGGAAGAATCTCTGGGCGGGGTTGATAACACTACTTCTACTTTACATTATGTTGATTTGTACTCTTCTAAATGTTGCAAGATGCTTGAAGATGCTGAAGATGCTAGTCTTCTATAGGACTAGGCCTTCTCTCTATTCTGGCATTTCTATAGTCCAGTCCACATATACAGCCTCCCTTTGATAATGTTGCATATGTAGTGTAGATCCTTGCTTGCTGAGTACTTCAGATAAGTACTCACGGTTGCTTTGCTTTCTTTTTCTCCCCATATCCGTTTGATGCAACCAGATGACGGAGCCCCGGAGCCAGTTGTCCTCGCTGATGACTACCACTACTACCTCGAGGGCGGATACTACTACGAGTTGGCCGACGACCAGGAGTAGTTAGGAGGCTCCCAGGAAGGAGGCCTTGCCTTTTCGATCGTAGATGATTTTGTGCTAGTCTTCTTAAGGAAAACTTGTTTAACTTATGTCTGTACTCAGATATTGTTTTCAAGCTTATGTATTCAAGACCTCGAGGCCCCTGGCTTGTAATATAAAGCTTGTATTATTTTAATTTGTGTCTAGAGTTGTGTTGTGATATCTTCCCATGAGTCCCTTATCTTGATCGTACACATTTGCCTGTATGATTAGTGTACGATTGAATCGGGGGCGTCACAGTGCATCGTGCCATCTTTATGCTTGTTGGTTTACTGTGTTGTTTTCTCCTTTCCGGTTGTGCTTCTCCTTGATCGTTCCTGTTATGTTGCGATTGTTAGGATCCGTTCGACTACATTGGTTCATCTTCTTCATGGATTCATTCTTCTTCCTAGCGGGATTTCAGGCAAGATGAATGTTACTATGGATACCACTACTATCTTTGCTTTGCTAATTGTCTCGATCCTATCGATATGTCGCGCTACCTATCACTTGTTTATCAAGCCTCCCAATATGCCATGAAACAACCTCTAACCTTTTCCACCATCCTAGCAAACCGTCGTTTGGCTATGTTACCGCTTTGCTCAACCCCTTTTATAGTGTTGCTAGTTGTAGGTGCAGTTGTAGTTGTTCCATGTTGGGACATGGATATCATGGGATATCACAATATCTCTTATTTAATTAATGCATCTATATACTTGGTAAAGGGTGGAAGGCTTAGCCTTTTGCTTGGTGTTTTGTTCCACTCTTGCCGCCTTAGTTTCCGTCCTGCCGGTGTTATGTTCCTTGATTTTGCGTCCCTAACACAGTGAGGGTTTATGGGCCCCTCTAGACAGTTCGCTTTGAATAAAACTCTTCCAGCAAGGCCCAACATTGGTTTTAACATTTGCCCAACCTAATATCTAAACATGATAATAAATTTGACGCGTAGGGAGTTAGCGCTACCCGGCGTTCGTTATTCAACCTAATACAGGGGGGGCCAGTGCTGATGGTGTTGGTCCCAAACTAGAGCATCATGCGGGGCCGCCTCTTGGCAACTTGGGGTATCTGGTACCTGTATGCTTAGCTCATCCATCATGGCCTGAGACGAGATACGTGCGGCTACTATTATGTTGTCAGCACGTCGGAGGTCTTGCTGGACTTGTTTTACCATTGTCGAAATGTCTTGTGCACCGAGATCTCGAGTCTGATCAGATGTCCCAAGATGGAGGATTGTCTCCGCGGATCGTGAGCTTGCATGGGCTAAATTGGGACACCCTTGCAGGGTTTAAACTTTTGAGAGTCGTGCCCGCGGTTATGTGGCAGATGGGAATTTGTTAATATCCGGTTGTAGTGGACTTGAACTAAACCCAAATAAAACACACCAACCGCGTGCGTAGCTGTGACAGTCTCTTTTCTATGATGTTCGGGAAGAGAACACGGTGGGGTTATGTATGACTCGTAAGTAGTTCAGGATCACTTGATCATTACTAGTTTGCGACTGTTGCGTATCTTCTCATCTTACTCTTGTACTCATAAGTTAGCCACCATACATTGCTTAGCCGCTTGTTGCAACCCCACCACTTATTCTTTCCATACCCATTAAGCTTTTCTAGTCTTGATACCCATGGTAATGGGATTGCTGAGTCCTCGTGGCTCACAGATTACTACAACAACAGTTGCAAGTACAGGTAATGCAATGATCTGACGTGAGAGCGATGCTTGATTGCTTTTGGAGTTCTTCTTCGATCAAGGGATTAGGTTCCGGGTCGGGGAGCCTGGGATTAGCAGGGTGGATGTCGTCCTTCTTTTTCGTTTGATTTCATCAGTAGTCGGATCCTACTCTTATGTATGATGTTTGCTATGTATTGATGAACTGTTGTATTCATGATGTAGCTTGTGGCGAATGTAAGCCTTTATCTTGTATTCTCATCTATTCAATACATGGTATGTTGTAATGATATCCACCTTGCTATGTGCTCTAAATGCGGTTGTGCCCCAATCATGAATTCATCACGTGATTGGGATAGAATCGCATCTTGGAGCTACAAGTTGGTATCAGAGCCTTACCGAATTTAGGACCCCCTTGATTGATCGAACCGCTGCCGTTGTTGAGTCTAGAAGAAAACTATTTTTGAGTCTAGTTATATCAGAGAGTAGGAATTCTTTTTACTCCTCGGCCCCTTCGTCACTCTGGTGAGGAATCATGACGTAGGTGTTTTCCCACTCTTCTATCATTTTTCACTCAAATTTTTTTAGGATCACGCACGTATTGTTGGATCATTGCGATATCATTGTGACAGGGATTCTGTCTTGGTGCCTCCTGACATTTAGGGGTTGTGGCAGTGTCCCGGGGAGTTGAGCTCCAAGGTGTTTTTATCATAGTGCTTATCATTTCAGTTCCGGAATACCAGAGGTCGCCGACATCGAAAACGCTTATGTACTCTTTGTGGTGAGAGTAGTTTGACGACACCCAGTACTGGGGAGAGCGATCAGATGTATTGCCATAGCTAGTATATCGGATGTTTTCGAAGGTCCGTGGTACACGATTTCCGAAGGTTTCTTGGTTATGTGTTGATGGATGGATATAGTTGGAGTGTAGGGCTTGTTAGTTTTGTGAGATATTTGTGCCTCCCTGTATCCCAACACTAGATTGCATAACCAGAAAGTTTCGGGAGTTCACCGGTGGGAATTCAAGTAGTTACCCAGGTTTATCTTTCCACCAAATGCATGAGGGTTTATGTATTTGTTTCCAGCTTATTCCGCAAGCCAATCCCTTATTTTGTTTTGAGTTGTGGTATTCGAGTTGCTTCAATGACAAGTGTTGATTCCATACCTTTTCCTAAGCGGTGTTCTCATATTTCTATGGGAATACTAATCCTTCTTGATCATTGAGATTGTCTTGACAATTCTATTTCCAACCAGTGTGATTCTCTTCAAGCTAATCCTATCCTTTCAATATTTGCTAGATCAATTCTCAGTTCTTCGCAACGGTGTTTGCTTCATCCGTCCCAAGTTGCCTTTGTTTTCTCGCCTTCTCACCCTTTTTCTTCAAGGACTCAGATTTCTTAATCAAGTATCCATTTTTTTCACGTGAAGTCCCTTTATTCTTTTCCTTCAATGTTCTTACCTAGTGATTCTCATGCAGATGCTAAGGAAGCTTCAAGTTTATCATTCTTCATTCTCGTATTCTTTTCCAGTGGATTCAATTCAAGTTGTAGGTGTTGATCTTATCCCCTTCCTCGTTTCAAGTGCTTTCTAATGCCGATGCACCTCTTAATCATTCACCTCTCACTATTCAATCATATTCGAACTACTGAAGATATCTCAGAAGATTCATCTTTCCATTCAAGATCCGCTTGTTCTATCTTGTGGTTGTTATCTTATTCAGGCCATTTAATTCAACCGGTGCAATCTCTCTTTTAAAAATCATTCAATAGTGTTTGATTTTGAGTGGGCCCTAACCCACAGCTCTTTTCCCAGGATCTTACTTGACTCTTCTAATTTTCTGGAGTTACTCTCAAATCTTTTCAAAGTTTGACGTAAGAATGAATTTTCATCAGTCAGATGCCTTCTCCAAGATCGCTTTCAAATTCTTTTCATTGTTAATTTAACCTTTATATTCTTCATTATCCCGGAGTGTCTCAGCAATTCATGGTGGTGTTTCTCATCGTCATTCTCAACATTTGAAGACCGAAGAAGAGTTTCTCTTAAATCTTGTCCATTCTCTCGAAGATTCGTAGCTCAAGTTTGATGCTATCCTCTCAAATTGTTCGGGTTGCGATAAATTCTTTTCATACCCATCCAACACATTTCAGGAGTTGCTTTCCTTTCTCGATCATCTGAAGCCCATCATTTTTTAATATTACTCATTCTCAGCTTTCAGCTCTTGTTCTCCAAATCTTACCTGTGCATCGTTCAAGTATTCTCTAGTCAGCTAGTCACCTCTTCATTCTCTTGTATCAAAGTTCACTCAAGTATCTTCGTTTGTTTTTTTAATTCTTATCAGTGATTCATCCCTTTACTTCGTTCGTTTTCAATTCGTACGATGGTCCATTCAAGATTCGTCTTCTCTTGTTATCATATCAATTCACTTGTTCTCTCATGATCCTACCGGTGGTCCATGAATTGTGCTATATCTATCTCCAATCCCTTTCAATGAGAATAAGTAGTATGCCAAATCCGTTGCTTGTCATGAATTTAAGTGGACGAAGGATGCACATAATATAATTCTTATTCTTGTTTCCTCGAGGTGATTAATTCCTTCTCCCAGATTTTGTTCATGATGAATAAATTATAAATCCCAAGTGCTTCATACTTTTTGCGGAGTTCCAAGCTCTCTCAATTATCTTGTCACAAAGCTCCATCTAAATCGTTGCAAGGATTCATCTTATTCTTTTCAAGCTTCTTTCTTTGCGACCATTTTGTTATCTATCCGGAGTTCGTCGAGAGTTTCTCCATGGTGATTCATCAAGGATTTAATTCATTCTTGAAGTGTTCTCCAAGATTCTTGTTGGAGCTCAAGTATTCTTCGTCTTGCATTCCAAAGTGCAATTCTTTCTACCTTATCTTGTGAGGTGGTGTTATGTCGTTCTTGACAATTTCCCTTCGTGTTTCATGATTCACATGTTGTCAAGAATGATGTATTTTAAATCCATCAATCTCTTTGTTGGAGTTTTCTTGGTAAAGATTTCACCTAAAGCCTTCCCTACGAAATGTTGCTAATTGTGCTGCCTATCGATAATCCAAGTTTCCTCCCATCTCTTGCAAAAAGGAGTTTTCATCTCCTTGTAAATCTCAATCCAATTAACTGTTCCCGTTAGTGGCCGGTTGTCACCTCATAATTTTGAGAAGTTCTCCATAAGCCCACAACAAGCTTGTGCTTTCCATTGTTGATTCTCCATTCAATCCTTTCTTCATAAGGATGCTTTTCAAATTCATTTGTGGTAGAGGTTGTCACTTTCTTTTCCGTTCTTTTCTTCCAACCATCTATCTTCTATTCTTTCGTTCCGGAGGCATTGTGATGTTGCTCTCTTCACCCATCACCTCGTTTTGTCAAAGATCATGTTATTTTCTTGCTTATCCATTTAACTAGAGTGTTGTGTTCTCATTTAAAGTTCTTTCATCTTATCAAGTCTTGCCGCTCTTTTCAACCGGAGTGCTTCCTGAATTCTTCCTTTCTCATCTAGTTTAACCGGAGTGGTTTCAAGGTCTATCTTGTACCTTAAGCTCTTGGTTCTCGTCATATTCCTTATTCCTCTTATTTAGCGTAGTGTTTGCAATCTCGTTCATCGCCGTTATATTCTTACTTTCAATTTGTTCAACCTCCCAAGGTTCGTTGGTTTCACTCTTTTGTCAAGAAGCAACTTAGTTTTACCTCTTCCTTCTTCCGTTTCTCGCTGGTGCCATCCCTAGATCTCGAGGCAAGATCTCTTGTAAGTGGAGGAGAGTTGTAACTACCCGAGACAGACGCTTCAGACGCCTTCCATGTATTCTGAGTTTCGTCGTGTGATTTGTTTTGCTTGTTGCATTCATCATGACATCATTTACATTGCATCATGTCTTCATGCAACCTTTTTTAAAACTCAACCAGATAAATTGCATGGATCTTGGATCCATTTAAATTGAGGGAAATGCACATGGTGATTTCTCTTTAAAACATATAAAAGTCTCTCAATATTGTTAGGGACCTATATTAAATATTCCACTATTTCAGAATCACCCATAAACACACTTGCAAAATAATTTTGTGCCTTTTCTGCTTCAAGTTTGGTCTCCAAACTTTGCCCTAAATTATTTCTTCACTTTCCAGAGCTCCACCAAAAATCTCAACATTTTGGCCACTCCTAAACCTTGTCCTAGTGCAAACCATTTGAATTAAATTCAAATAAGTTTGAATTTAAATCTTGCATTCGTGCCAACTTCTATTTTCTTGGATCAAGCTCATTTTTGCGAGTCCGGGAAAATTATCCGCGTGTCCAACTTCTTCCCCTAACCTCTCTTTCTATTATTTCTTATCTCGGTTTTGTTTTTATTTTCTTTATAGTAGAGAGAGCAGTCTTCCAGCCCAGCAGCCAAGCCGGCCCATCCCTGCGGCCCACCTAGGCCCAGCCGTAGCTTAACCCTAGCCTGATTGAACTCCCACTTCTGTCCCTCGATCCTTTCCACCACCGCCGCCACTCACACAAGCATCACACCAGGGAGAGGAGATCCCCACGCTCCTCCCTCCTCTCGCTCGCTCCCTCATCCCGCACCTCCACCTCGTCCTCGTTGACCCGCGCCACCGGAGCCGAGCAGGTCGTCGACCGCTCCTTCCTCTCCTCCGCGTCCGCCCCTTCTCAACCATCTACGTCGGAGCATGCCCGCTAAGCTCCGTCGCGCCCCCTCGTCGGCCCTCCTCCACGCCGTTGCCTTGCCAGGACGTCGCGCCTGGCCTCCTGCGCCACCACTAGAGGCCAACTCCGACGCACCCTGCCCCGCGCCGCACCTCCTCGCTCCCCTCGTCAACCAGGAGCTCGTTCCCAAGAAACTTTCCGGTGTAGCGCCCGACCTCGCCGCCGTTCGGCGTGCCAGGAACAGCACCGCGACCTCCGCCGCCTGCTCTACCCGGATCCGGCACCGCCTGACTGGATCCACCACGCCATCGACAATGTCCCGACCACCTTCGCCTAGATCCGCCTCCTGCTTTCCTGAACTCTGCTGTTCCCCTGCACCTCCTAGACAACCCTGCTGTGCCCGTTGTCTTCATGCCCCTTCGCTTGATGTTGCCATTGACAAAGTTGAACGACTACCATACCGGGAATATTGCCAAGTACCATCGTTGAGGATGTCGCCAAGTACCTCAACGATCGCTATATCGCCAAGACCCCGCCTCTGTGATCGCTTTTCGCCAAGTACCATGACGTACGGCGCCCGAACGACCACTTCCCCACAACGGCAACAAGTTCCACCACCGACGACCTTTTGGATTCACCAAGTCCGACTACAAAGCGAAGATCATGAACCACTACTGTTCCCGTGGATTTTGACAAGTAACCCTATGCATGGATACGCCAAAGTCGACTACGGCCGGCGATGCGACAAGTACCTCTAGGGATGACTCGAATGTCTATGAACCGTGTACGACTATCATCGCTGAGGACCGATAGTACCACTACTTCCCACGATGCCTCATGAACGACTACTTCTCCCATCGAACCCGAACCGTCCCGAATGCACGCTTCGAATGTATACCATCGAGACGATTCCCGTGGACGAATGCTTGTTTGATGTATAAGATGCTCATGTTTGCACCGGGTCCGAGTTTCATTGCTCGGTCCTCCTTGTTTGCCATGCGTCGACCCGCGGGAACCCGGTAACCGGGATCACCCACCATCTTTTGCATGTTTCGCACTTTCGCACACTTGTTCTTTTGCACCAGTATCTCAATGAGTTGTTGGATCATCGGAATGTTGCCGTGGCACCATTTCCATTTTCATCTTCGTGCCACCATTTCCGTTTCGTCGCCGTGGCACCCTTTTCCTTCCGCCATGGCGACAAATGCCTCGTATCATTATGTCAACATTTTCATAAAATTGCATAAATCACGCATATTTCATCCACATCATGATAGCAACATCTAAAATGCTTAAAATTGTTGTTTGCATCAAATTGTTAAATGGCATGTGGGGTTTTACCATAATTGTTGTTTGATGTTCCAGCCTCATTTAAACTTGCCTAGATAGGTAGTTTTATTATGCTTCACCTCTTGCCATGTTAACCAACATTTAGTATTGTTGAGTAGCTTTAACGGGAGCGATTTAAATGATTGAATGTGGTGTTTCGTCAATATGCAACTCGTTAGATATTGAGCTCCACTTAACTTGTAGTATTGTTTGTTGCACTTTGCCATGCCATGATTATTAAACCAGACATGCATCATACTTGATTGTGCATCATGCCATGTTTATGCTTATTGGTTTACCATGTTGTTTCCTCCTTTCCGGTTGCGCTTCTCCTTGATCGTTCCAGTTACGTTGCGATTGTGAGGATCCGTTCGACTACATTGGTTCATCTTCTTCATGGATTCATTCTTCTTCCTAGCGGGATTTCCAGCAAGATGACCGTTACTCTGAATACCACTACTCTCTTTGCTTTGCTAGTTGTCTCGATGCTATCGATATGTCGCCCTACCTCTTACTTGTTTATCAAGCCTCCCAATATGCCATGAAACAACCTCTAACCTTTTCCACCATCCTAGCAAACCGTCGTTTGGTTATGTTACCGCTTTGCTCAGCCCCTTTTATAGTGTTGCTAGTTGTAGGTGCAGTTGTAGTTGTTCCATGTTGGGACATGGATATCATGGGATATCACAATATCTCTTATTTAATTAATGCATCTATATACTTGGTAAAGGATGGAAGGCTTAGCCTTTTGTTTGGTGTTTTGTTCCACTCTTGTCGCCTTAGTTTTCATCATACCGGTGTTATGTTCCTTGATTTTGCGTCCCTAACACAGTGAGGGTTTATGGGGCCCTCTAGACAGTTCGCTTTGAATAAAACTCTTCCAGCAAGGCCCAACATTGGTTTTAACATTTTCCCGACCTAATAACAAAACATGATAATAAATTCGACGCATAGGGAGTTAGCGCTACCCGACGTTTGTTATTCAACCTAATACAGGGGGCCAGTGCTGATGGTGTTGGTCCAAACTAGAGCACCGTGCGGGACCGCCTCTTGGCAACTTCGGGTATCTAGTACCTGTACGCTTAGCTCATCCGTCGTGGCCTGAGACGAGATACACGCAGCTACTATCAGCGTGTCCGCACGTCGGGAGGTCTTGCTGGACTTGTTTTACCATTGTCGAAATGTCTTGTGCACCGGGATCCCGAGTTTGATAGGATGTCTCGATATGGAGGATTGTCTCCGCGGATCATGAGCTTGTCATGGGCTAAGTTGGGACACCCCTACAGGGTTTGAACTTTCAAGAGCCGTGCCCGCGGTTATGTGGCAGATGGAAATTTGTTAATATCCGGTTGTAGTGGACTTGAACTAAGCAAAAATAAAACACACCAACCGCGTGCGTAACCCTGATGGTCTTTTTTCGATGAGGTTCGGGAAGAAAACACGGTGGGGTTATGTTTGACTCATAAGTAGTTCAGGAATACTTCTTGATCATTACTAGTTTGCGACCGTTGCGTAGCTTCTCATCTTACTCTTGTCACTACAAAAAAAGACACATCCATAACATTTTGGGCCGAACGAAAAAAAATTCTGTCATAGTAATGACACTTCTATGATGATAATTGTGACAAAACCCGGTATCATCATAGATGTGGTGGGGTCCTACTTCTATGACAAAAAATCATGACAGAAAATGGGCTTTCTGTCCTGGGCGGGCCGGAGACGCAGTTGCATGACATTCTTTGGGCCCTCCATGACAGAAAAAATCATGGTAGAGGCGGGGGCGGGGAAAATATTGGGGAGTTCCCGATTACGGTGGGTGGTCGGGGGTCGAGCGATGCGCGTTTCTCTCGTACGTACGCGCGTGTGTGCGAGGCATTGGGATCTAACTAAACCCGAGCAAGGCGTTGGGCTCTAACTGAACCCGAGCGATTGCACTGTAGGCAAGGCGTTATTGAACCCGAGCGAGCGATCGATCCCTTGTTGTTAACTGAAGCCAAGTGATTCCTTCGCTAATGCTGCTAACTGAAGCCGATCGATGCTGATTCTGGATGAACAGTGAGTGTTGTTGGGGGGGTGGATGAACAGTTCCTGGTGGGGATTGGATGAACAGGACCCCATGGTAGTAGAGGTTGTTGCCATTGGATGAACAGGACCCCGATCGATCGAGCCGGTGGATGAACAGGACCCCGTGAAGGGTTGGATGAATAGGACCCCGTGGAGGGTTGGATGAACAGGACCCCGTGGAGGGCTGGTTGAACAGTAGCCGGTGGGGGGATGGTTGAACAGTATCCGGTGGAGGGTTGGATGAACAGTAGCCCATGGAGGGGTGGTTGAACAGGACCCCATGGAGAGGGCTGGTTGAACAGTAGCAGGTTGAGGAGCGTGCGGTGGAGGCTGGATGAACAGGAGCCCGTGGATGAACAGTCATAGGTGGAGGCTGGAGGAGGTCGGCGGTGGATGAACAGTAGCCCATGGAGGCTGGAGGAGGTCGACATTGGAGATGAACAATATCCCGTGGAGTCCCGTTTTACGGTACGCCACACCCCTCCCAATGAACAGGACCCCCGTTTCGACCATAGCGATCCAACACAAGGTCGTTTCCTCCGTTTTTCGGTACACCACACCCCTCCCGATCAACAGGACCCCGTTTCCACCATAGAAGGTCTGTTTCCTCCGTTTTGCGGTACGCCAGACCCCTCCCGATGAACAGGAACCCGTTTCGACCGTGGCCGGTCGAACACAAGGCCATTTCCTCCGTTCTGCGGTACGCCAGGTCTCGTTTCCATCGGCTATTCCGTCCAAGCCGGTTGGCTCCCAATGAACAGCACGCGTTCCATTGCCTCCTGGTGAACATGACGCATTCATTTGCCTCCCCATGAACATGACGATGAAGCAGTTTCTCCGTTCTGACCCAGCCATGTACACGAGCCCTAGCCGTACGTATGCGCGAGTAGGCATTTGAGACCCCGCCCGTATGTACGTACGTGGTCGTATTTACTTTCTTGCACCCTGGTCGTTGTACATACGTGTACATGCTATGTGTGCGCCTCTACTACGACACGTGCGTGCCTCTACATCGACTAGTATGTACGTACACGTTCGCGACCAGAATGACAACGCTACGTACGCTTCGACCAGGTGGGTCCTGACTGTCACGCACTTCCTTGTGTGCGAAGATGTAGCTGGTGGGTCCCAGCAGTCATGGGGGCAAATCATTTTTTTGCCCGTAATACGGATGCACTTCTTTGCGTGCGAAGATGTAGCTGGTGTGCCCCAGCAGTCAGGGGGGAAACGTTTTTTTGCAAAATACGGTGGCCCATCCGGTGGGTCCCTGCTGTCAGGTGGAGGAATCATTGTTTTCCGTGTAATAAGGAGGCACTTCCTTGCTATGGTCGTGGACCCAGCTGTCAGCCTCTCCACGTACAGTACTCTTCCGATGGAAGTCGGTCGTTGACCACACTGACCACGCCACGCCGAGAGCACCAAGGCGGTGGACGACGGCGAGGCCTAGGAAGGGGATGACGCGGAGCCGGGAAAGATGCAGCAGTGGAAGCCCATGCGGACCAGAGTACGAGGGTTCACTGGTTCGGTTGCGGTGTGAGCCTGACGTCACCGTAGGGCCTGGCCAGCGGTGAGAGTAGTAGGGGGCGGTGAGGCCTCCGCAGTAGCATAGCAGGCCACAGAAGGCAGGAGCAGGCGGCACGACCGGCACTACTTTGAGAGGCTGGAGCAAGAAGAACAGAGGTTGAAGAAGCACTACGGCCGTTGGATGGACATTGTATGGTCACTAGAGCTAGAATCGTTCATATTGACTAAGTTGATGAAGCCCTCCGTCCCCGTCAACTTAGTAGACCCACAAGTCAGCCTCCCATTATGCTGAGTCCCAGCTAGCAGGGGAAGTATTCATTTTTTTTGTGCGTAATAAGGAGGCACTTCCTTGCGTGCGAAGATATAGCTGGTGGGTCCGAGTTGTCGGCGGCGGGAACATTTTTTTTGCAAAATACAGATGTCCTTTCGGTGGGTCCCAGATGTTAGGTGGAGGAATCATTTTTTGCGCGTAATAAGGAGGCATTTCCTTGCATGCGGCCGTGGACCCAGCTATCAGCCTCTCCACGTACAGTCCACTTCAGATGCATGTCGGTCGTTAACCACGTTGACCATGCTGCGCCGAAAGCACCAGGATGGTGGACGACGGCGAGGCCTAGGAAGGGAACGACACAGAGCCAGGGAAGACTCTGCAGTTGTTTCCCATGCGGAGGGGAGTATGAGGGTTTACTGGTTCGTCTGCCGTTGTCGGAGAATAACAGCGGGTGTGGGTGAGTAGAGGGATGGCTAGGCCATCGATGGGAGTACGGTGGGGCAGTGAGGCCTGCGCGGCAGCATAGCCGGCCGCGGGAGGAGGGAGCATGCAGTCTCGTTGGCGCTTGTTTGAGTGACTGGAGCAGGAAGAGCAGATATTGAAGAAGCACGACGGTTGTTGGATGGACATCCAATAGTCACTGCTTGTGCGTCAACCTTTTTTTAGGAAAGCCTCAAATCTGTGGAAAACATCATACACCCCATCTACCATTATTTCTAATAATTTACAGCCCATTTGCTAATTATTAAGGTTTTTTTGGAGCCCATATTCTTTTCGTTAGCATTACAGCCATATTGTGGCCAAGGTTAAAAAATTATACAAAATTTTGCATATTTCGGTGCGGTCCGAACTGTTTTTTATCCCAGAATTTCGAGTCACATTCAAACTGATTTAAAAATAAATGTATATCACTATAAAATCCAACAAATTGTCCACGCATAAAAATCAATGCAATTTAAAATCTTGAAATGAAAAAGAGAAATTTGAAACTAATTGTCGGTTTGATGTGTTTTAAAAATGTACAGCCCATTTCTCATTGTTGATAGGCCATTTTCTCGGCGAGCCAAATGAAGCTCTCCTCGTCTTTAAAGATTTGCAGCAGAACAGGCCTGACAAAGCGACTTACTGGACAAATCACAAAACAACTGGGCTAGCCATTTTCAGAAAGAAAGAAAAAAAACTACTAGGTTGGTCTGTGGTAAACATAAAAAAAGGTTGTCTAGATAGGCTAGAGTGCCCCGCAGAGCCCAGTTGACACCCTGCTTCTATCTCAAAACCAAATTAGATAAATGTCACTTCAATTATGGCGACTCATAAGAATGCCACTGCAATTTCCAAACTTTGAAAAATGCTACTGCAATTTTTGCACACTTCAAAAAACGCCACTGCAATTTTTGCAAACTTTAAAAAACGCCACTGGAAATGGCATGAAATGGCATATTTCAAAGTTTAGAAATTGCAGTGGCATTTCTCGGAATCACCAGATTTGGAGTGGCATTTATCAAATTAACCCAAAACAAAAATAACTGGGTGAGCTGCTGGGTCCCTGGTGTCAGCCGCTCGTTGTGTAATTCTCTCGTTTATTGACTACGTTGACAATGGCATGGGACCCAGATGTCAGAAATCCTTTAGGAGGATCCATTTTTTATTGGCTTGAAATAAGGAGGCACTTGCTTGCGTACTGCCATGAACTTAGTGGGTCCCTGCTGTCATCCTCTCCATGTACAATCATCTCTTGATTGTGTACGCGTCAATCTGGTAGGCCCACAAGTCAGCCTCTAAACCTGTGGTGGAAAAATATAACCCATTTAAAAAAATAACAGCCCATTCCATATATTCAAACGGAAAGTTCAACATTCAGAGCAAAGTAACAGGTCTGATCCAGATATAGAGTATTGAACTTCCACGTTGACAACCATCATAGCCAAGTTAACTATCTACCCCCACTAATACTCTAGTAGTGTACAAGTACTAACTTACTCTTAGCTAACTAGACGATGCCGACCGCCATCTGCGGTACACACTAAACGCCGGCACCGGTGTCCTCCACCTCACCTCGGACTTGCCAGGGGTGCGATAGGGCACGTTGCTCGCACACGTTGGCCCTTTCCATGCCGGCGTGGTCCGCCGAAGCTTCGGCTTCTAAGAGTGAAACCCACTTGACGAGCTTGTAGTAAAATTCAGCGTCGCGAACGCGTGCATGCCCGACAGCTTCCAGGGCTACTGGCCGGGCGCCAGCCTCCATGTAGTCGGCCCAGTTGCGGGTGCTCTACTCGCGACTCAGAGTGTCGATGCGCTGCTGCTCCATGTCCCGCTGGCGGCGCAAATCGGTGATACACTACTCCTCTGCCAGGCGGTCGCGCTCCAACAACTCCTCATACTCCGCATTGCCATCTAAAGACCGATAGAATGCCTCCTCCCTCCGTCTGCCTTCTAGTGAAAAGTCGAACACTAGTTTCGGCAGTGACCGCCTCCAGTGTCGCCTATCGCCGACGGGCGGGGGCATGGCGGACGTGGAGAGAGCGAGGATAAGTGGAGAGCGACGTCGAGCTGGTGGGGGCTTATGACGATAGGGCGAGTTGGGTGATGGTGCCACCGGAGAAGCCCGGGAAACAGTAATTATAGGCGGAAGGTAGGCGAACCAGCGTGTCACGAGAAATGCGACGGTCATCAGAATTCAATGCATAAGCAGGTATGTCTTAGCGCGCCAGCTTGCCGTGGAAAACTAGAAAAACTAAAATTATGACTGTGTCGTCCCATCCCGTCAGTGGTGCGTCCCATCCGTGCTGGGTCGCACGCCGGCATGACGGTCAAACGAGTGCACTCGAATCATCCAGATGAGGTACTCCCTCCTTGTCAAAAATGATTCCACCACTCATCATCTACCTTGGTTTGGTGAGATTTTTGAATTAAGCCCTGCAAACCAGAAAGGAGGTAGTACGTGTGTGATCCACTATTTATTCATGTAGGATCGAGTAGGTCGTTTTTTGAATTGAGCCCTGCAAACCGGAAAGGAGGTAGTATGTGCGTGTTCTTTATCTGTGTAGGATTGAGTAGGTCAGATAGTGTATGTGTAGGATCGAGTAGGTAGGATGGTGTACATGTACGATCGCATTAGCTGATGAACGTTCGCTGGGAGATAGGGCATTTGCGAATATTTTTGCTGGCAGTTTCTTCAGATTCGCATGGCATTTTCTTCAGAGCAGCTTGTCAGTTTCTTCAGAGGTAGGCATTTTTATTCAAAAAACTTCCACTTCGGATCTTGCGTCACAACTAAAACTGCTAGGAGCGCATTAGTAGGCTAGCTAGTGATCGACCGGTAACTTGTAAACACTGGGCGAACAGAAATAAGGAACTGTTAGTAACTTGTAAACACTGAGAACACAGAAATAAGGATCATGTTGTTCACAGCAGTAAGAGTCGATCCATTCGAAATGTTCACATGAGACTCACAGGCCTGGCATTGTAATATGTTCACATTAGTAGCCCAAATTCAAAACCAACTAGTACGATTCCCATACATAAGATCAACATGTTAATGCATCTCAATGATTCAAGCAAAGATCTAGAAAAAACATCTGTTCTTCCTACTAACATGGATGCTTCTCTTGGCCAACATTCAGTACAGAGTGAAAGACAAATTTGTTTGTTAAATCTACAATTCCTCTTGCAAACATAACTAGTTTCACCAACAGTTGGAACCATGAGAATGAACCACAGATGATGGAGGAACATCCACTGCAATATGATTTGGTCTTCTCTCGATCACACGGCGAGATTATTTTTGGAATACAAACTTTAACTTAGGCAAAATGATGCCCATTGTATAATCAGACCAAAGCAATGAAGCACCTAGTGTTGGCCAATAAATAGTACAATACTACTTTTCTGCAGTCCATGAAGTGACTATCCAATCTTTTTGTGTCTATTTTCAAATGGCACTGCATGCAGTGACTATACTATTCTCTTATGCAGTTCAACCAAAATTGCGGTCAATTTGTTTGCCAAATAGCAACAGGCAGACATCTCTATCTGCACAAATATCAAGCAGCTAGTAAACATATACTCCACCTTGTATTTTTGGTTTAAACATGTCTCTTCCGCTTAGCATCTGTCATGTTTTGCACTGGACAATTTGATACAGTCATGTTTTTCCCTGGACAATTTCATACTGAATTGATTGGTTCAGAGCAGAAATATAGCACCTATTCTTCATTAGACCAAGGATATCCATGTTCGCATTGATGAAAGAGGTGAAATCGACACAACCGAAATTGAGCATCCAATCATTGAATCATGTCATGTACCTCCAATGTAGGTCCAACCTACCAATAAATTCACATGCAAACCACTAGTATTACTATCTAATGATAGTACAAAAAGAGTAGAAAGATAGTAGCAAACCATGTACCTTCGTAACGAACAACTCATAGTGGCACCAATTGGATATAAAGGTTTGGAAGAAAACATGCTCCTAATGTTGAACCATTTGGACTTTTTGTGCAGTTCCACTAAAATCGAGCATCCCTATTTGCATAGATATTGAAAGTGTGATTACTATAAAAGTGGCACTAGTTGAAGCATAGACTCACAAATATAAGCATTCCAATTTCTTAATGGGAAAAGGTAGCAAGACTGTTTCTAACCACCTGTTTGAAGGAATAAATAAGGCAACAACGGCTGATGTCAGGAAGGCATACATAGTTTTTTCTTAAAAATTGAGCCATTCCTGACATTTCCTCTTCTTTTAAGCATATTTTGTGCAGTTCAACTAAAATAAAATGCCATCACCGCCCTAACAATTCAGTGACACTGTACAAAAGGAAATGACTTAACATTACATCATGATGTCAGGTATGTAGTTGACAGGCATTAGAGACAAACATACAGACCTCCTCCGATAACATAATCAACATTAATTTTAACAAAGGTGTGACTAGCTTTACCGGGATAATTTGAGTGAACTCTACACCCTCTGTTCCTTAATATAAGACGTTTTCACAGTTCAATTTAAAGTACCCAAACGTCTAGTATTTAGAAAAACGGGTAGTAGTTTTCTTGATCACATATCTGGGAAAGCTTGCCACACTTTATATATGTCCATACGCTAATGCAACACCATTCGAATAGTACAAATATACACTAATCCAGTGGCTAGTGCAACACACTACTAGGGAAAACTCTAGTAGTAGCGCTTGAAATATGCATAGCAGTAGTGTTGGGTCTAGTGCTACTGCTAGCGCGCTACAGCTAAGTTGTAGCAGTAGCGCTGGTATAGGCAGCGCTACTCCTAAGTATTGTTAGGAGTAGCGCTTGTTCATATGAAGCGTTGCTGCTAAGCCAGCGCTACTTCTAGGTGCTCTCCAGCGCTACTGCTAATGTTCCTGCTTTCGCCGACCCTCATCGCCTACGTATTTGTGGTGTATTTATACAGGCTCTATACAATAGTTTCATCAGATCATACTAAACATACACTATTCTCATCATATCATAGACAAACAGTAGTATCATCATACCATCATCATCATCATCATTCAACACAAATATCATCACATCTCGAAAATAGCGATACACAAGTGAGATAATGTCATGTCTCAAATAAGTGCAACTGCATGGTCATGGCACACACACAAGTTTCATCATCTCTATCTAAACCATGATGTAGAAGAGAAGTGCGATCAGCACGAGCAAGAGCGCGACTATGTAGTACCGGCGGTCCCGCCCCTACTCATGCTGGAGTGTCCACCTCAAGTAACTACTTTCCGCTTCGGCTCTAAAGTCGAACCCACTATGGCTAGCACCTGGGTACCTGTGCACCTGGGCCTGAGAGGCTGCCCAGTGGTCGTAGACTCCTGGAACCCTCCCAACGTACACGGCGTAGTAGCCCTTCGCCATCTCTGATCTATGTACCTGCATCGTGAGTTGGTGAATTGAACGATAATATGCAACATAACGTACTTAAGAAAACAAAGAGGTAACCGGGAGCAAAATACAAGCAACCAATAGTAAACATAAATGAAAAAGTTCCTCATACCCAAACTAAATAACTAGAGCGTTCTACGCTAGTTCAGGACCATGGTTTAGTTACATCACATAGTTTCCCTGTGCATATCTGCCATAGAAAGACAGTAGTGACACATTGTCATCAACAATCAGTCCTCCATGTTAGCGGTCCAATCTTCATAGTCAGGGAGGAAGCACCCGAGCTTCTTGAAAGGCCTCAGGTCCAGACACTGAGCGAGTAGCAGTGCTCAGACATCTTCCCGCATGATTGGCCCATGGTAGAACATCCCTGTTGGTTCGAGGGCCTGCTTTAGGATCACTTGGGAAAGTTCACACTGTACGTGATAAAACTCAGCTCTGATTCGATGATCCGGTGTCCTTCCTATGCTTGTGGCCCAGCTGACAATCTCGGCATCGTTGGTAGTAGGTGACATGCGAAGGCGTTGATCATCCCTTCTGTACTCGAGCAGGTGATGCATAAGGTAGAATCCATCAGCCATACTGGTGTGCGGTTACTGGATGCAGCAGAAGTCGGTCTTATGACCGAAAGCCAGCCCGTGATTCCTGTACTTTTTCACCTTGATATATCCACCAGACAGACTGAGGGTTAACAGGGCACTATCAAGAACACTCTTTATGCGCTTGTAATCCTTTTTCCTGAGGTTCTTTGATGAGTCCAAGTGCATCGCATGGGAGTATTCCGGGACAGAACAATGAGGACGGCACCCCCCCCGCTACGCAAATTAAGTACACCTCAAATTAGCCTCCATGCTTACAAAGGAATGATTAACACTTACGACAGGATATGTGCGGATGGCTTACGTGGGATGATAAGGCAAGAGAATCACTTCCTTGTTGAAAGTGCGTTATATCGACTAGAGGGGGGGGGTGAATAGGCGATTTTTATGAAAGTCTTCAAAACATGGAAGTTTCGAAGACAAACGATAGAAATAAACCTATTACCATGCAGCGGAAGGTAGACTACACTAGGCAAACCATAGTCAAGTATTCAATGAAGTGAAAGCACAATGACTAATAGCAGCTAGGTAGTAAGGATCGGGTAGGAAGATATTATGAAGCCAATCAGAACAAGCAGTCACTCAGTGAAGACAAGAGATAGTGCAATCATACAATGACTTCACAAGG
Organism: Triticum urartu; assembly: GCF_056163025.1. Lineage (NCBI taxonomy): Eukaryota > Viridiplantae > Streptophyta > Magnoliopsida > Poales > Poaceae > Triticum > Triticum urartu. The sequence continues at coordinate 408,445,942 of NC_141879.1, read as the reverse complement.
ACCAACAGTAAGTAAAGGGAAGGGAAGGATGAAACCAGTGACTCGTTGAAGACAATGATTTGTTGGACCAGTTCCAGTTGCTGTGACAACTGTACGTCTGGTTAGGGCGGCTAGGTATTTAAACCTGAGGACACACAGTCCCGGACACCCAGTCCTGAACACGCAGCTCAGGACACCCAGTCCTCACCATATTCCCCTTGAGCTAAGGTCACATAGACCTCGCCCAATCACTCTGGTAAGTCTTCAAGGTAGACTCCCAAACCTTCACAGACTTCGTTCACTGGCAATCCACAATGACTCTTGGATGCTCAGAACGCGATGCCTAACCGGCTGGAGGATTCACAGTCCTCAAGTGTAATAAGTCTTCAGATCACACAGACAGGAAGACTTAAGTGATGCCTAACACTCTTTGGCTCTGGGTGGTTAGGGCTTTATCCTCGCAAGGAATTCTCTCTTAAAGGCTTCGAGGTGGGTTGCTCTCAAACGACAAAAGCCGTACTCTAACTCTGAGCAGCCAACCGTTTATGGTTGTAGGGGGTGGGCTATTTATAGCCACTAGGCAACCCGACCTGATTTGTCTGAAATGACCCTGGGTCACTAAGGAACTGACACGTGTTCTAACGGTCAGATTTCAAACACACACTGCAACTTTACTTGGGCTACAAGCAAGGCTGACTTGTCCGATTCTGGACAAGATTCGCTCTCATAATTTTCACTCGAAGACATAGCTTTTGGTTAAGCATCACTTTAGTCATTCTGACTGGTTCTCTTGGACCCACTTAATAGTACGGTGGTTCCTATGACTCAATAAAGAAGAAAAAGAACTATGAAAGATTTGAGTCTTCGAGCTCCATAGGCTTCATGCGATGTCTTCTCTTGTCATAGTATTCAATGAGAATATCTTCATATACCACCTTTGACATCAATGTCTTCATACATTTTTAGGGGTCATCTCTGGTAGGAAAACCGAATCAATGAGGGACTTCTACCTGTGTTATCCTGCAATTCTCACAAACACATTAGTCCCTCAACTAGGTTTGTCGTCAATACTCCAAAACCAACTAGGGGTGGCACTAGATGCACTTACAATCTCCCCCTTTTTGGTGATTGATGGCAAACTAGTTAAAGTTTTCAACGGGGAATATAATATGTGAAATTGTAAAGGATAAGGAATTGTCTTCATAAGTTGCAAAGGCTCCCCCTGAAGATGTGCATATAAGTAATTTGCTTTTGGAATGCAAATGCACATGGCAGGTTGTACTCGTGGAGATCCTCTTCAACTTATGATGACAGTTCATTATGCATGTGAAGGTATGTGAATATAATGACATGCATAATGGAAAATGGATGTCTGCAAAATGATCTAAGTGCGGAATTTATCGTCGCACATGCGGAATTTATCATCGCATCACAAAGTAGCAAATAAGTAGCAGACGACCATCGAGTTTAGGTGTTACAACTCAAAGAACCAAATGTATCAAAACGAGAGTTGTAAACACGAGGCAAAATATAAAGCAACCGCCCATGTGGACCCGCTTGAAGACTATCAAACTCATATGCTTCTCCCCCTTTTGTCAGTAAGGACCAAAAAGGTTTGAAGACATAGAGCATCTACTCGTTCCCAAGATGAGTAGGTGAAGCAGCAGGGTCGTCGGTGGTGTTCGGCGGTGCAAAAGAACTTGGAGCTGTGTCGAAGCGTGCTGAAGGAGGGGGCGGTGAAGTAGCATCGTCTTCGTCCTCGATCACTCTGGCATTCACAGTTGCCGTAGAGGAAGAGAACTCAGAGTCTTCAAGAGATGGAGTTCGTCGCAGCACTGCCCTTCGAGGAGGTGTGGAGTCAAACTTGAAGCGTTCAAAGAAGCCATCCTCTTGAAGATCATCTTCAGAGCACATAAGCGTCAGCCCTTTCCATGTGCGTCGAGAGGTTTCATGGGCAACAAAGGCATTCTTGGTGGCAAGATTGCGAATGCGGTTGACATCCACCAAGAGGCTTTGCATTTGGCGCTTCAACCAGTCATGATGCCTATCCTGTTTCTGATGAAGAGCCACCAGAAGCTCTCAGTCGTTGAGAACACGAGATCGCTTCTTGGGTCGTTGGGCAATAGTGCTTTCGGTGGCTTCAGTAAGGGCACGATGAGGTGCATGTGTAGTTCCAGCCAGAGGATAAACCCGGGTGACTGCTTCAACTCCTTCAATGTTCTGAGAGAAACTTTGATGCTCCGCATTCTGAAGACTAAGAGGCTTCTTGGCAGGCTCAGGATAAATGGCTTCAACGGACATATCCACATCAGGCAGAAAGATCCGATGATTGCGAGCAGATGGCTGATATGAGATAGCGGAGTGGAGTTTAATCAGCCGCATTATCCATGGAGCGGAGAACTTTAAGCCAAAAAGATCAGAGCCTGATGCAGCAAGTTGGCAGATGAAAAAGTCCTGTGCATTGAAGCATTTGCCATGAAGAATATAGAAGACCAAAGTCTTCATTGCACCTTCCAGCTTGGCATGTGGAGAATGTCCTTTGATGGGCCAGAGAGTTCGCCTTATGATGTGATAAATAGTCCTTGGCAGATACTCAAGGTCTTCAACAAAGAACTCCTTAGGATATGCAGCATCTTGTGGCAAGGGCTTCATCATACTAAGCATCTGACTCATGTTTGGTTCAGGCTTCTGAAAGATGCTCTCCATAGCTTCACTGTGAAGCTGACAGCCAGGTTCGTAGAGATCGCCAGGAGTGGGCAGACCAGTAAGCTCAATGATATCAAAGGCTTTGGCTTCGTGATGAACATTTCCTGTCATCCACTCCAGGACCCAAGTCTTTGGATCTCTGTTGTACCCACGGATGTGAAGTGTGGCATAGAATTGGAGCAGTAACTCTTCATTCCAGTGCTCTTGGTCGGTGACAAACGGCAACAATCCAACCTCTTTGAAGCAATCCAGAGCTTCTTCCAGACAGGGCAGACCAGCTATTGCTTCGGTGTCAAGACGCTTATGTGGGAAGATGCGACCTTGATTGTACAGAATGCAGGAGTAATAGCTTCGCTGCGGATAGCTCCAGAACCGATCAGAAGATATTCTTTCCCTTGAGTAGGGGTTCTTGGAGCTATTGAAGAAAGTGTTGTCTGCTTTGAAGCCGTTGACATTGAAGGATCCAGGCGCTGATGCAGGACCTGAAAACCTGGGCAACCTTGGAATTGGCTTCTGTACCTGAGGCCTATGCTCAACATGATAGTCAAACTGAGGACCAGCAGCAGGCGCAGGAACAGAAGCAGTAGCATCATTGGCTTCGCTGACTTCTGGTTCTTGGGTTGGTGTAGGCTCCACATTTGCTTCAGCCATGACAGCGTCAATGGCTTCATTTGTTTTGGTAGTGGCAGCCTCAAGATTCTCAACCTCCACTTGATGAGCTGGAGGGTCGGTCACAGTCATGTTCTCCTCGAGAACAGCTTCTTGGTGAGACGGGGGAGTAGCAACTCTTGGGGTTTCTTCTTCATCGGCTGATGCAGCCGGAATGTCTTCAACAGCTTTAGCTTTAGACTCGGAGACTGGAGGCCTTGGTCCTTTGCAAAGCCTGCGTAACGCTGGCGATGCCTGTGGAGTTGGAGTTGGCTGGGCCTCGAAGCTCATCTCTTGTGCTTGTGGGTGATCAGCCCATGATGCATTCTGAGCAATTGGTGTCAGAGGACGACCAATGCTGATGAGTTCGCTGTGCGTTAGCACATGCGATGATACCTGTTGGTGCTCGATCTGAGGAAGAACTGCATCATCTTCAACATGGTCATGGTGACCAATGTCTTCAGCAGCGGTAGGATCAGCTGCTGGAAAGTCTTCAGCTTCATGAGCCTCTGTGAAAGCAGGCTCATGGACAGTCAGTTGGTGCTCTTGATGTTCAGTGGCAGGGCGAACCATGAAGATGGGTTCAACAATTAAGGGCTCTGTGGGAGCAGCCCGTTCCTTCTTGGTCTTCCGCTTCTTCTTGGAGGGAGCAGTAGCAGAGGCTTCAGGATGTTTCCTCTTTCTGGCTTCAGCCTCAGCAGTCCTCGTCTTCTTCAGTTCTGAAGCGGTTGACCTGGCCTTTGGCTTTGAGCCAGTCATGCTAGTTGGGAAGACAATGGGATCTGCTTCCTGCCTTGGTGCGTTGGGTTCGGCCATAGTGGGCTTCTTCTTGTGCTTAGCAGCCATCCTGGGATCAATGCCCGGACGCCCAAGGGCCTTGCGCTTCTCAGCCTCGTTGTAGCCTTGCACACACTTGTCAGCCAGGCTCTTCATGCGCTCACGAGAACCCTGAGCTTCTGCACGTTTATTGAGAAAGGCTTCTTTGAGCTCGTGCAACATAATCTTGAAGTTTTTCACCTCTTGCACGCTGAGCTTGGCCATATGCTTCTTGAACTAAGCTTTCTCAAAGTCAATCTTTTGCTTCAGTTCAACAATGCGCTGGGCGATAGCTAATTCTGAAGCAATGGCGCCATGGAAGGCGACACTGAGGCCAATTGGAAGTTGCAGATCTTCGAAGCTGAGGTTGGGCGTGTCAAACCACTCATCAATGAAGTTGTGGATGATTGCCACGTCAAAGAGAGGCAGATCATTGAAGATTTCTGCTTCTTCTTTGCTCTTGATTAGTTGCTCAAGAGCGTCATCTGCAAGATCTTCATCATTGGACAGATCGATGGCATCGTTGCGCAGAATAGCAGCAGCTGTCAGTTCTTGGCCGGTGTGTGGCAGAGGCATCTTGACTTTCTGGGGCTTGGAGATGCGTGACAAATCTTCAGACTGCACACTGTCTTCAGGAGGTGCAGTAGCCAGTGGCTTCGCCCGTGAGATTTTTGGTGCAGAGGCTGGCTTTGAAGCTTTAGGCTGCTTCAACTTCTTTGGCTTCGGTGCTGCAGGTGCTTCATCTGATTCAGCATCATCTGCAGGCTCATTCACGGCTGTCCCTTGAACCACGATATGAGTGATGAGACCTTCCAAGTTGTAGAAGGGCCCAAGAAGATTGGGTTCAGCTTCGCGAGTTCCATCGGCACGGGGAGCAGAGGGACCAGGGTTGAATTCTAATCCCAAAGACTTCTTGTTCTGCTTTGCCAAATTCTGGGCAAACTGGAAGTTGCGCTTGAACAGATTGTCGTCACGACGCCATAGCAGTGACGATGGGTCAGCATCCGCAGGCTGTGGTCCACGGACCATGCAGGGATAGAAGCCTTGTTCAATGGCTTCATCTCTGGATCTGGGTTGAAGATTTTTGTAGAGGATGTCTCCCCATGGTCGCTTGATGGCATTCTTTTCAGCATATTCCTTTGTCACAAATCTGTACTTGAACCACTGTTCTGCCCAATATCGTCGAATCCATTGGATTCGTGTCTTGCGCTGATTGTAATCCTCTTCAGGATCTGTCTTGTACAGCTCTGAGAGGTCATCAGGCAGATCTCTTGATGTTTCTCCTCGACGCTTTCTGCCACCCTTCCTTGCTGATTTCTCTGCAGCCATGAACTTTAAACTAAATGGCTTCAATATGTTCAAAGGCTTTCGCTTGCTGGACAAACAGGAACTGGCTTCGGGAGAATTTATGTGATACTGTAAGAATTCTGCAAATGAATGTAGACTATGAGAACCAAGGGATTCTCCCACGGACATGTACCCGTGATAGCATTAAGGTGCGAGGGAAGGGGAAGAGGTCATATGCATTCTCAGAAGATTTTGAAGATAGATCAGTTTAGAAGACATTGACCTCATCGTGCGAAGACATTCACTCATAGATAAGGAGTTGGTTCCAGATTTGTACGAATCCACGGATCAGTACAAGTGAGGAATATAACTACTTTATGAAGCATAAGTGAATATACTAGGCATATTATGAGATGCAGTATGAAATAGATCCAACTTGTGTGAACAGAAACTGCTTGTGGTAGAAAGTGACGAATCTATAGGATCAAAGGGGCCGTAAAAAGGAAGTTTTATTTACCACACGAAGAACTGCTAGACGGAGTGGAAGAGGAGGCCGAGCAATCCGATCGTCCGTGCCCTAACTTGGCGACGGAGGACACCTACGGCGACGGCGGAGAAGACGATGTCCGCGGTCGACGTGAAGACGGCGTCGGAGAGGTTGCGGCAGCTAAGCGCTTCGTCACCGGCGTCGTCGAGGGCTAGCGGTGGCGTTAGGGTTCGTGCGAGAGTGGAAGAAGAGATGATGACTGTGGTGAGGCGTGTATTTATAGGGACAGGGGCGGCTCAGTGTTATTACACAGGTGCCCCTAGCGATTCACATCTGAGGAATACGTGGCCATCATGTAGCATGTCGGAGGTTGTTCCACGTCCCACGCACGCCTGGATTGTCGAGTGGTCGTTCCCACTTCTCCGAGTTTCAGGTGAAGGAATTAGCATTGAAAGCGGACTTAATGTTTGTCTCTGTATCTTCTACTGACAAGGACGCAGAGAAGACATTTGACAGTTTCAAAAGAATGCATATGATTTGGAGAGATAGAGTTTGAGATAGAGAGCATAGAGAGGTTAGGGTCCGATCACATTCACTTAGTTCAAAAGATTCAACAAGAAGACATAGCTATAAGTGAATGTTGTAGAGGACAGAACACTAGTATATATATAATCAACATAGTGAAGATAATCATGAAGACATGTTGAGATTGAAGCCAAACCAAATGTGAAGACATAGCAAATGTAACGCCATGAGTGAAACACTTCAAACAGAACATTTGGTGGTGGCGTTACCCACCGTATAGGAAGTATTAGACCCAGACACGACGCACAATTATTGTGGCGCTCCGAGATCAAATTCCTCATTAATGTATTCACACTTAGAATGCATGTCTACATTGATTGAAGATATACTTTACTTCGTGTGTTGCACATCTAAGTCATCAATATGCATAAGTGTTAGGATGTGTGCCTGATCACAGGACATTTGAGGATTCCAAGATATTTAGCTCACACCGTAACTTGCAAAATCTCTTCTCATCCAAGGGCTTGGTGAAGATATCTGCCAATTGCTCTTTAGTGTTGACGTGTATGATATCAATGTCTTCCTTCACAACATGATCTCTGAGAAAGTGATGACGAATCTCAATGTGCTTTGTCTTCGAGTGCTGAACTGGGTTGTTGGCAATCTTGATGGCGCTTTCGTTGTCGCAGTAGAGTGGCACTTGCTTCAGATGAATGCCATAGTCTTTGAGTGTTTGCTTCATCCACAGAAGCTGAGCGCAGTAAGATCCAGCAGCAATGTATTTAGATTCAGTAGTGGAGAGATATACACAGTTCTGCTTCTTTGAAGACCAACATACAAGTGATCGTCCCAGAAAATGACATGTGCCTGATGTAGACTTGCGATCCACCTTGTCACCAGCATAATCAGCATCTGAGAATCCAACTAGATCAAACTCTGAGCCCTTTGGATACCATAATCCTAGAGTTGGGGTGTAAGCCAAATATCGAAGAATTCGCTTCACAGCTAAGTGATGCGATTCCTTTGGTGCCGCTTGGAATCGAGCACACATGCAAACACTAAGCATAATATCTGGCCTAGATGCACATAGATAAAGTAAAGAACTAATCATGGAGCGGTATACCTTTTGATCGAACTCTTTACCATTGTCGTCGGGACCCAGATGATGTTTGGCTGGCATTGGCGTCGTGAAGCCTTCGCAGTCTTGCATACCGAACTTCTTCAGGCAATCTTTGAGATACTTCTCTTGAGATATGAAGATGCCGTTGCGTTGCTGTCGTATTTGAAGACCGAGGAAGAACTTCAGCTCTCCCATCATGGACATCTGATATTGCTCTTGCATCATATATCCAAACTCTTCACTGTATTTCTGATTGGTGCAGCCGAAGATAATGTCATCCACATATATTTGGCACACAAACAGTTCACCATCATATGTCTTCGTGAAGAGAGTGGGGTCGAGGGAACCAGGTGTGAAGCCTTTGCTCTTCAGGAAGTATTTGAGTGTGTCATACCAAGCCCGAGGGGCTTGTTTGAGGCCATACAGTGCCTTGTTGAGCTTGTATACCATGGCAGAATGTTTTGGATCTTCAAAACCAGGCGGTTGTGCAACATACACTTCTTCTTCAATCTTGCCATTGAGAAAAGCGCTCTTCACATCCATTTGATATAGAAGTATGTTATGATGATTTGCATAGGCCAGCAGTATGCGTATGGCTTCAAGTCGAGCCACAGGAGCAAATGTTTCATCGAAGTCAATCCCTTCCACTTGAGTATATCCTTGAGCAACGAGACGAGCTTTGTTTCTGACAACTTGACCATGCTCATCTTGCTTGTTGCGGTATATCCATTTGGTGCCTATTATATTGTGCTTCCGAGGATCAGGATGCTTAACCAGTTCCCATACATTATTCAGCTCAAACTGTTGAAGCTCTTCTTGCATAGCTTGAATCCATTCAGGTTCCATGAAGGCTTCTTCAACTTTCTTGGGTTCTGTTATTGAGACGAATGCAAAGTGCCCACAGAAATTTGCTAGCTGTGTTGCCCTTGAACGAGTGAGCAGACCAGGTGCATTGATGCTATCAATTATTCTCTCAATCTGCACTTCATTGGCAACACGAGGATGTACAGGGCGAAGATTTTGCTCTTGCTGATCATTGTCATTGTTAGAAGGATTGTCTTCAGGCTGAGCATTGTCTTCAGGTTGATCAGGTGCGGAGATGATAAGTTCCTCTTCAGGTTGAGCTTCAGAGGGTATGATTTCTCCAGTTCCCATAAGTTTGATTGATTGACTGGATGGAACTTCATCTAGCACATTTGGCAGGTGCTCTCTTTGTGAACCGTTAGTCTCATCGAACCGCACATCCACTGTTTCAACCACTTTATAATGAAAGTGATTGAAGACTCTGTAGGAGTGTGAATCCTTTCCATATCCAAGCATAAAACCCTCATGTGCTTTTGGTGCAAATTTTAAAGTGTGATGTGGATCCTTGATCCAGCACCTCCCGCCAAATACTCTGAAGTAACTGACATTTGGCTTCTTGCCATTAAGGAGCTCATAAGATGTCTTGTTCAGAAGCTTGTGAAGATAAACACGATTGATTGTATGGCATGCGGTATCAATGGCTTCAAGCCAGAATTTTCTTGGAGTCTTGTATTCATCAAGCATCGTTCGGGCCATCTCAATGAGTGTTCTGTTCTTGCGTTCGACGACGCCATTCTGCTGTGGCATGTACGGAGCTGAGAATTCATATGTGATGCCCAAAGTATCAAGATATGTATCAAGGCCAGTGTTTTGAATTCAGTGCCATTGTCACTTCTGATGTGCTTTATCTTGGCGCCATAGTTGTTCATTGCTCGATTGGCGAAGCGTCTGAAGACATCCTGCACTTCAATCTTGTAGAGAATTATGTGCACCCAAGTATATCTAGAATAATCATCAACAATGACAAAGCCATAGAGACAGGCAATAGTAGTAAGAGTTGAGTAATGAGTGGGACTGAAAAGATCCATGTGGAGCAGTTCGAAGGGTCGAGTTGTTGTCATGATTGTCTTCGAGGGATGTTTGGCCCTCGTCATCTTTCCTGCTTCACAGGCACCGCATAAGTGATCTTTCTTGAACTTGACGCCCTTGATGCCTATGACATACTTCTTCTTTGCAAGGGGGTGGAGGTTCCTCATGCCAGCATGCCCTAGCCTCCGATGCCAGAGCCATCATTCTGAAGCTTTTGCCAGAAGACATACGGCAAGCTGTGGTCCTGCTGAGAAATCTACCACGTACAAATCATCCTTCCTATACCCTTCAAACACTAGAGACTTGTCAGATTCCATTAGAACAAGGCAACGATATTTTCCAAACATCATGATCATATTTAAATCGCAAAGCATTGAGACAGACATTAAGTTGAAGCCAAGGGATTCAATAAGCATGACTTTATCCATGTGTTGATCCTTTGAGATTGCAACTCTACCAAGACCCAATACCTTACTTTTACCAGTGTCAGCAAATGTGATGTGACTCTTGTCGGATGGACGTAAGGTTGAGTCCATAAGAAGGCTTCTCTTGCCAGTCATGTGATTGGTACACCCACTATCAATAATCCATTCTGAAGCTGCTGATGTCGTACCCTTGGCACCGCATGCCATGAAGCAGTAGGTAGGAGCGGAGTAGTCCTTGTCATTTGCATCGGTGTCGGTGATGGAGTCATTGTCTTCAGTGTTGAAGATGGACTTGGCAACGTATGCTGTAGCCAGCCTCGCAACGCCAGAATCGGACTCCTCCTCAGACTCCACCTTCGCCTCCTCAGAAGCGGACTCCTCCTCTGAATCCATTTCCTTGCCAACAAACGCACGTGCCTTGCCAGATGAGCTCTTCTTGTGTGATGAAGACTTTGAGGAGGACTTGGAAGAAGACTTTGAGTATTTCTTCTTCTTCTTGTCATCAGAATCATACTCCTTGCTCTTCTTTTTCTTCTTGTTCTCAATGTCCCACTGCGGGCACTCAGAGATGTAGTGGCCAGGTTTCTTGCACTTGTGGCATGTTTTCTTCTTGTAGTCATGAGCAGAAGCTTCATCATTCCTTGAGCTTGATCGTGAAGACTTTCTGAAGCCTTTCTTCTTGGTGAATTTTTGGAACTTCTTCACAAGCATAGCAAGCTCCTTTCCAATGTCTTCAGGATCATCAGAGCTGCTGTCAGATTCTTCTTCAGATGAGGAGACAGCTTTTGCCTTCAAGGCACGAGTTCGCCCATAGTTGGGACCGTAGATATCTCTTTTCTCAGAAAGCTGAAACTCATGTGTGTTGAGCCTCTCAAGTATGTCAGACGGATCGAGTGTCTTGAAATCAGGACGTTCTTGAATCATCAGGGCTAGGGTGTCAAACGAACTATCAAGTGATCTCAGGAGTGTCTTGACGACTTCATGCTTGGTGATCTCAGAAGCGCCGAGGGCTTGAAGCTCATTTGTGATGTCAGTGAGTCGATCAAACATGAGCTGGACATTCTCATTGTCATTTCTCTTGAAGCGGTTGAAGAGGTTGCGAAGGACACTGATTCTCTGATCTTTCTGGGTTGAGACGCCTTCGTTGACCTTGGAGAGCCAGTCCCAGACTAGCTTAGATGTTTCCAAAGCACTCACGCGGCCATACTGTCCTTTGGTCAGATGACCACAGATGATATTCTTGGCAGTAGAGTCCAGTTGAACGGACTTCTTGACGTCAGCAGCAGTGACACCTTCTCCAGCCTTGGGAACGCCGTTCTTGACGACATACCATAGGTCGACGCCAATGGCTTCAAGATGCATACGCATCTTATTCTTCCAGTAGGGATATTCAGTTCCATCGAAGACGGGGCACGCAGCGGAGACTTTAATTATCCCTGCAGTCGACATAGCTAAAACTCCAGGTGGTTAAACCAAATCACAAAGAACAAGGGAGTACCTTGCTCTGATACCAATTGAAAGTGCGTTATATTGACTAGAGGGGGGGTGAATAGGCGATTTTTATGAAAGTCTTCAAAACGTGGAAGTTTCGAAGACAAACGATAGAAATAAACCTATTACCATGCAGCGGAAGGTAGACTACACTAGGCAAACCATAGTCAATTATTCAATGAAGTGAAAGCACAATGACTAATAGCAGCTAGGCAGTAAGCATCAGGTAGGAAGATATTATGAAGCCAATCAGAACAAGCAGTCACTCAGTGAAGACAAGAGATAGTGCAATCATACAATGACTTCACAAGGACCAACAGTAAATAAAGGGAAGGGAAGGATGAAACCAGTGACTCGTTGAAGACAATGATTTGTTGGACCAGTTCCAGTTGCTGTGACAACTATACGTCTGGTTAGGGCGGCTAGGTATTTAAACCTGAGGACACACAGTCCCGGACACCCAGTCCTGAACACGCAGCTCAGGACACCCAGTCCTCACCGTATTCCCCTTGAGCTAAGGTCACACAAACCTCGCCCAATCACTCTGGTAAGTCTTCAAGGTAGACTCCCAAACCTTCACAGACTTCATTCACCGGCAATCCACAATGACTCTTGGATGCTCAGAACGCGACGCCTAACCGGCTGGAGGATTCACAGTCCTCAAGTGTAATAAGTCTTCAGATCACACAGACAGGAAGACTTAAGTGATGCCTAACACTCTTTGGCTCTGGGTGGTTAGGGCTTTATCCTCGCAAGGAATTCTCTCTTAAAGGCTTCGAGGTGGGTTGCTCTGAAACGACAAAAGCCGTACTCTAACTCTGAGCAGCCAACCGTTTATGGTTGTAGGGGGTGGGCTATTTATAGCCACTAGGCAACCCGACCTGATTTGTCCGAAATGACCCTGGGTCACTAAGGAACTGACACGTGTTCTAACGGTCAGATTTCAAACACACACGGCAACTTTACTTGGGCTACAAGCAAGGCTGACTTGTCCGACTCTGGACAAGATTCGCTCTCATAGTCTTCACTCGAAGACATAGCTTTTGGTTAAGCATCACTTCAGTCATTCTGACTGGTTCTCTTGGACCCCACTTAACAGTACGGTGGTTCCTATGACTCAATAAAGAAGAAAAAGAACTACGAAAGATCTGAGTCTTCGAGCTCCATAGGCTTCATGCGATGTCTTCTCTTGTCATAGTCTTGAATGAGAATATCTTCATATACCACCTTTGACATCAATGTCTTCATACATTTTTAGGGGTCATCTCTGGTAGGAAAATCGAATCAATGAGGTACTTCTACCTGTGTTATCCTGCAATTCTCACAAACACATTAGTCCCTCAACTAGGTTTGTCGTCAATACTCCAAAACCAACTAGGGGTGGCACTAGATGCACTTACACTTGTCCTTATTAGCAATCATGAATTTGCCGAGGTACTTGCTCGCATAGTCACGGTGCTCATTGCAAACTGCCAAGAAGCTCTCGTGCATATAGAATGGGTCTGCGACGCAGATATTGTCGTGGTGGGCGCACGGTAGATGCCAAGGGATGGCTAAAGAGAGGAGGAGGCTCGAGGGCACTGGTGGGCTCCAGAGGCGAGTCGGCATGAGCGAGCGCGGGACGCAAGACATACCCAGGTTCGGGGCTCTTCGGAGAGATAACACCCCTAGTCCTGCCGAGTGTGGTTTATATGTAATAGTACACGGTTGCTCCTAGAGCTGTATAATACGGAAGAGAGTCGGGGACTGCTAGCATCATGCGTGCGTGAGTGCTCTTGGCACTAGTAGCCGTGAAGCGTGGATGGATGTGGCCGTATGGGCCTTGTGGTCGTATGAGTGTGTTTGTGAGCATGGATGGATGGATGATGACTTTGTAGTGTGGCTTGCTATCTTGGTCAAGTCTATGCCTTCTTGGCCAAGGGAGTGACCTCCTCTCCAAGAAAGTGCCCCCCTAGGTCACTTTATACAATAGTGCCCTGGGACAAGTAGCACTGTACATGATGTCGCGTATGACGAGTGAACAGTGTATGCTTTATCAGAAAAAGTGGTTGCGGTATGGCCGTCTTGTCGGTGTCGTGTCAGATGTGATGTCGCGGTTGACTTCGCGTAGCAGGCCGGCTGGAGCAGCCGGTCAGGGACCCGGCCGGGTGGCCGGGTTGAGGGACATGGCCGGGTTGAGCAACCCGGCCAAGTGCGAGCCGGATTTGCTGGCCCCGATGTTTTTGAAGCGTCGTTCGCCGTCTTGGGCCTACCCGGGGGTCATCCCCCCGACAGTAGCCTCCGAGCCTTCGGGCAACTTGGAAAAGATGTGCAGAGGTTTTTAGCCGGCGTCGATGAAGCGGTAGATGTCGATGAAGAACCGCTGCGGACTGCAGCCGGCGCGGCTTGCTTCCGGTGGGGGCGGGTGAGCGCACCCACTGGGTGTAGCCTCCGAGCCTCCAGGCAACTTGGAAAAGTTGGGCGGAGGGTCTTCCTGTTGATGACGAAGCCGACGGTGATGTCGAGGGTGCCGGGCACGGACACGGAGTCCGCCGGCTGGAAGGCGCGGGGGCCTTGCCGGACGCGGGCGTGGAGTCCGCCGGCTGAGTGGGGGCGCGCGAGCGCACCCACTGGGTGTAGCCTCCGAGCCTCCAGGAAACATGGAAAAGTTGCGCGGAGGGTCTTCATTGTTGATGACGAAGCCCACGGTGATGTCGATGGTGCCGGGCGCGGACACGGAGTCCGCTGGCTGGAAGGCACGGGGCCTTGCTGGACACGGACACGGAGTCCGCCGGCTGAGTGGGGGCGCGCGAGCGCGTGGTCTGCCGACTGAAACTATCCAGCGCGGACGCGGGGTCCGCCGACTGATGCTGTCGGGAGTGGACGCAGGGGTCCGCCGACTGACGTTGTTGCTAACAGCCGGTTGTGGGCTGCAGCCGACATGGCTTGCTTCCAGTGGGGGCGCGCCAGCTCGCCCACTGGGTGTAGCCTCCGAGCCTCCGAGTGAGGAGGGGGGTTCCCCATGGAAATGATCATGCAAAAAACAAAGTTAGCACACACAGATATATCAAATGTTTGCTTTTAGCATTGCAAGTTTATGCAGAGGGTGCCGACTCTGTTTCATCCGAGCCCCCTTCTATGTTTTTCATGCCCCCTCCGCTCTTTGGCTTGTGCTCTCGCTTTCCGGACAGCCGCTCTGCGGTCTATGGCTGAGAGTGGGCCAGTGAGTGGAGTGTACAGTAATCCAACTTTGGGAGCAGATTCGACCGAGCAGATACTCATAAAGGAAACGGCCGGGTCGCCCGAGCCGTTTTTCTTCCCAGACACTTTTCGCGTGGGTGGCCTCCAACATTCTCTCTTGCTAGCAGGACAGTCGCTCTGCGGTCTATGACTAAGAGTGAGCCTTTGGTACCGCGGACGCTACTAAGCCGTCTGCGGGAACAAACATCTCGCCCAAGCGGCCAACCTCCGGGCCAACTCTGGCTGGCACCAGGGCGAATAGTAGTGCAACTGTAATAAATGCGGAGGAGGTCCCCGAGTGCCACTCGGGGTTATTCGTGTTTGCGCCTGACGCAAAAGTATGCGGGCGAGGAGCTCACATTGATTTTTGGGTAGTCACGACGAAGGTTGTCGAAGACAGCCGGCGCGGCTTGGTGCTCGCGAAGCGCGCCAGCATACCCACTGGGTGTGGCCTTCGAGCCTCCGGGTGCTCGAAGGGGGTCCCGGCCGGTCGGGCCCGACCGGCCAGGCGGCGGAGCGGGATGCAGCCAAGCCGGCTTGGCACAGCCGGCTAGGCGTCGAGGCGGGCGAGACCGTTGGCGAAGTGGTGCCACGGACGGATGGAGGCGTCTGGCAGCCTGCTTTTTCTTTTTTTCTTTTGATCGGCCCGACTCTTTCTTCTAACTTTTCTTTCTTCACGGGTACCCGACCACTGGCTTCTCTTTCTTTCAAATGGCTGGACAGCCGCAGAGCAGGGCGCGGGCGGCGACCCAGAGCCGGACCCGGCCACGCGCGGGGCCGGACGTGGTCGGGCGAGCCGGCGTCCGGGACACTAGGGGTCGACGGGCGAGCCCTGCCGGCGGACAGTACGCGGGAGGGTCGGATAGCGGACGGAGACGGACCGTCGAGGTCGACGAAACGTGTGACTCGTCCGGGTGCGTGCGAAGGCGGCCAGGCGGAGCCAGACCACGTGAAGCGCGCCAACCCCTATGGTGGGTGCCAACTGTCGTGGTGGGTGCACGGCAGATGCTAAGGGATGGCTAAAGAGAGGAGGAGGCTCGAGGGCACTGGTGGGCTCTAGAGGCAAGGTCGGCATGAGCGAGCGTGGGACGCAAGACATACCCAGGTTCGGGGCTCTCCGGAAAGATAACACCCCTAGTCCTGTCGGGTGTGGTTTATATGTTACAGTACAGGGTTGCTCCTAGAGCTGTATATTACGGAAGAGAGCCGGGGACTGCTAGCTTCATGCCTGTGTGAGCACAATTGTGTGCGTGAGTGCTCTTGGCACTAGTAGCCGTGAAGCATGGACGGATGTGGCCGTATGGGCCTTGTGGCCGTATGAGTGTGTGTGTGTTAGCATGGATGGATGGATGGATGCTGACTTTGTAGTGTGGATTGCTACCTTGGTCAAGTCTATGCCTTCTTGGCCAAGGGAGTGACCTCCTCTCCAAGAAAGTGCCTCCCCTGGGTCACTTTACACAATAGTGCCTAGGGACAAGTAGCACTGTACATGATGTCGTGTATGACGAGTGAATAGTGTATGCTTTATCAGCAAAAGTGGTTGTGGTATGGCCGTCTTGTCGGTGTCGTGTCAGATGTGATGTCGCGGTTGACTTTGCGTAGCAGGCCGGCTGGAGCAGCCGGTCAGGGACCCGGCCGGGCGGCCGGGTTGAGGAGTCCGGCCGGGTTGAGGGACTTGGCCGGGTTGAGCAACCCGGCCAAGTGTGAGCCGGGTTTGCTGGCCTCGATGTTTTTGAAGCATCATTCGCCGTCTTGGGCGTACCCAGGGGTCATCCCCCCGACAGATATATTTGATGTTCTCGAACCTGATGAAGTAGTTCAGATGCAGCGCATACATGCGGATGAACCAGAAATCCATCTTGGTTATGTGGAACATGTCGTAGATGTAGTCAAATCGCGGGTTGAACTTATTCGCGAGCCATCTCTCGACGTACAACCTCCCACCCGGCACCTGAGCCGCGTAAAGCGGGTATCCTTGTTTTCCCGCGACCAGAAGGCTTTTCTCTCTGGCCAGCACATCTTCATGGAGTCTCCTTAGATCATTGTTCAGTATGTGCTCTAGCGCTTTCACAGGTAGGATCGGCTGGTCGGCAACATGGAAGCGCTGCGCACCTTCGACAGGTACTTTGTCTACCACCCGGGGCTCCAGAGGCTGCTGGCTGCTTGAAGCAGCTCTGGCTCCTTTAGGGCCTTTCTTGTCCGGTCTCCTCCTTTGCTTCTTGGCGGGTGGCGGTAGTGAGCCCACCATACCTTCCCTAACCACCACCCCCAGTGTCGTCGGGCTAATTAGTGGACAGCCTCAGGGGGTTGTTGGGTACAGGCGGCATCTAGAGGCGTCTCCTGCGAGGATCGCTTGAAGAGAGACATTTTGCATTCCGCCTTAGGACGTTCCGGCTCTGGCAAATCAGGCAGAATCAAGTCATCATCTCCATGCTCATAGCCTGAGTCTTCGCCGTCCTGAGCCATCAATCCTCCATCATCATAGGCGGTATTGAAATACTTGTCTGGGTCATCATCATCATCCTCCATGTCATCATCAACATTTGCATGTTTAACAGCGGGGGCTACATCATATGGCACTAATGGAGGCTCTCCCTCGCGTCGTCCGCTATCACTCGCCACGACAGGTGCAGGTAATGTGGTAGGTGGGGTGGTGTTCATACCTTCTTGAGAAGGTGGCGTTGGCATGATACTGGGCGCCTCGAGACGAAGAAGAGACTTCGGCCAAGGCAAGAACCAACTCTTGCATGTGCCAATCATCTTAGGGGTCTCGTTGTCATTGACTGGTACCGGAGGAGGCAAATCCTCGAAGCTCGCAAAGACACTGGCACGTTAAACTTGAAGACGCCATCGGGCATCTCTCGGTTCTGGAACATGCGGTCCTTTGGCTTCACGATCATTGCCTTTCCCACGGTCACCTTCTGGCCCTTGATGTCGCAGAGTAGGGTGCACGGGGTGTCGTCGGCCTACGAAGGAGACATGTCTGCAACGTCAAACATCCGAAAGGCAACTGAAACGGAAGACTATAAAAATGCTGGTGAAGAGGGTATGACACATAATTACCATGAGGGCGTCGAGCTCAGCCAGCGATGAAGGCCCACCGAGCATGCAAGAGATGGAGGTCGGGCTGCTATGAACAGGAGCAGGATCTTTTACGGTTGCTTGAGAAGGTGTTGGTGCTTTGGTGTTCGCCGAATTGCTCCCGACAAAGCTGGGAATGGGAAAGTCCTCCGGCCGTGCATTTGGATGTTCTTCGTGAATTCGTAAAGTGCCGGAATCAAGCTGACCACCATGTCAGTGACCGCCGCACTGACGGCCCCGAGGAACTCTTCTTTGGTCTCAGCTTTGGTCTTATTGACCGCAATCGCGACCTTCTCGTCGATGCTCTGCTGAGTGACGACCGACCGTCTCTTCCTTCTTTCCTCTAGCTCCTCGGGGTAGCACGTTTTCCACGAGGCGCCATCTCCGACGCCATGCACACGTCCATAGGACGATGGCTTGTCCACTGGGACCTTTTTCAGTATGTTCAGGGCCCGGTTGAATGGGGTGTCCAACTTGAGCCTCGCCGACGACTATGACGACTGATCGCTTTCGGCTGCCTTTTGGTGCTGCTCTTTTTGCAAAAGGAACGTGGATGGTTTACTAATGTGACAAAACTTGCAGTCGAATTGATTGGAAGCTAATATGATAATGTGGTAATATAACAATTGCCAGAAGTCTCATGAACTCCCTCGTGTTTGGGTCCATGTAAAAGATCTTTTTTTCTTTGTCCCACTAGTACCGGGCCCTGATCCAGTCATGCTCCTGTGGGTCGGTGAACTCCGCCAAGGGGTCTGGGATTCCACGACTTTCACATTCGGCGTCCTCCTTGGCCCATACGGGCCTCTTCCCCTCGTAACCACGGCTTCTGAGGCGATGGGGAGGCGTGTTCCTGGCCTCGAGCGCCTTCAATTTTCTCCGATTTCCCCTTGACACTTTCCTTAGCGCAATTCTCCTTGAATTTTGCAAAGTCCTCTTTCGTTATTGACGGATTGTCTGCATGAATCTTGGACCAGGTTCATTCTTCGCAATCTTTTTTTCACCCGAACTTTCCAGGCGGACAAGTCGTTGGTGAATGTCACCATCACCTTGTCGTTTATCTTTGTCATGGCGATCTCTTCCCACGGATCTTCATATTCTTTTTCATTCTGGCCGGGGAACAAGAACTTATTGTGCAACTTCTTTATGAGCATGTTCTCCATATGTGGTATGAGCCTCAACCTCTCGTCGTTAATGTTGGCGATTTCCTGAGGATGCATCCAAGTTGATTGCCCCAGCACTCGCGCGCTTCCTCCGGCGCCATTGGCTCTAACTTCTTGGGGTGCATCTTCGTGACCACAATTTGTCCGATGCCAAGCTCGTTTCGTCTTCGTGTCCTCTTCTTCTTTGGTGCTTTACCGGCTACGACAACATCGTTGCCGGTCTTGGGGGTGGTGTCGGTGCCGTTGCTGGTGCTGGTGTCGGGGTTGGTGCCACAGCCGCCACCATGCAACCCCATTTGGTGTTCATCCAGGTATTCGAAATAGTGATTTGCTGCCTCGATGAGGTCTTTGAGGCGAGCACAACCACCCGCTACTTCGGTGTCGGTAGACATGTTTCCTATTCAACAATTGTAAATAAAAGATATAATGAAGAGAAAAAAAGGACCTATATTTGGTTGGAATTTTGATTCATTCCCCTTCCGACAAATCCCGGGTACTCCATATGTCCTAGTTTCTAGCACAAGTCATGCAGAAAATTACGAAAAGTTTTGGCATGACATTTGCTAAAAAGTGGACATATGGAGCGCCTGAAATTTGCCGAAACGGAAATGAATCAATATTCCGGCAAAACATAGGTCACTCGGATATTCTTCGACATTCAACCAACATTGCAAAATCATATAACATCAATGACATATTTAAAACAATACAGAAGTTAGCCAACTCGCTTGGAGAATGCTCCCTCGATCAGTTCCTTCGCTGGCCGTTGGATCTCGGCATCTAGAGTGTCTGAGCCGTGGGATCTTTACCTGCTGTTAAACCCGATTTCACCTCGCGGTCGTTTCTGCCGTCCAATGACTGGTGGGCTCGCACCGCGTGTTTATTGGCTGGGTTGATCGATCTCGGGTGGAAAAGGCTTTCGCCCAATCCCCGCGCGCGCTCCCAATCCTGGTCGCGGAGTTGTTGCGCCAGAGCCCACACCCGCACCAACCCTAGCCGCCACACCTCTCCTTCCTCCCTCCTCGACAGCGCTGCACCCCCTCCCTCCTTGCTGCTCGTCCGGATAGCCGCCAGCCGCCGCATCCCTTCTCCCCCTTCCTCCTCCTTCCTCCTTCCCGCTGGCGCCGACGAGCGCGACCACGCCCTCCTCCGGTCCTTCCTCCCCCCCGCAGCCAGGAGTCGAGCCCTCGTCGCGACGAAACCACGGAAGGAGGAGCTCAACCGGGCGTCACCGGCCGGAGAAGGAGGACAGTCGCGGATGCCTGCCAAGGAGGCGGATCGGCTCGCCTCCGTCGTCAATACAGCCGCCGTGCCACCACCCTCCTCTGCCAGTTCTTTCGGCGAGATCCACCGTCTCCTGAGGTCCTTATCCACCCCAGCTCGCGAGGAAGCCTCGGGAGGAGGCGAGCCCTCGTCGCGAGGAAGCCGCAGAAGGAGGAGCTCAACCGGGCGTCGCGGGCCAGAGAAGGAGGAGAGGCGCGAATGCCTGCCAGGGAGGCGGATCGGCTCGTCTCCGCGGCTGGAAAGGCTCGATGGTAAGTTTGGCTTGTTCTCATATCTCAGCGAGCCCTGCTGGGATTATTTGTAGACTTCCTTGCTGAACCCTACAGGGAGCAAACACATTCCCAGTTTGCTTCCAGAGGATAAGGCACGGGAAGAGGTGAACCTTCTTGCTCTTCACTGCCTCCTAAATAAATATCTAATCTGTAATATTTTGTTATATCTCTGCTCAGTTACAATTACAACATGTGGCTTCAAGTGTCTATTACTGTGGAACACCAATATCCGTGCATTTTAGTTATGACTAAGTGCCACACGAATGAATGTGAATGTCTGTTCAGGTAATAAGTATCACGATTAGCAATTTCGGTTTGTCCCCATAGTCTATGTTTGTCCCATGTCCTTTCAGCACCTTCTGTTATTTTCCTGCATTTTTCTTCCCTTCTGCTGCAGATTAAGTGACTGAAAGCAAACACATAATTATTCTGGACTATTCAGATTATCAAGTACAGTATACTGCAGCACATCAGCTTCTTAAATTTCTGTTGCAACCTAGCATATACCAGCATAAAAAAGTTTCTTTTTCTCATCATGTATATTATGTTCCTCTAAATCACGTGTACCATTTTCAGGTATTAATAGCTATGTTTTTAAAAGCGTCCCTAAGGCGACGCCTAGGCGTCGAAGCGCTCCCCCTCCGCTTTGGAAAATCGACCGCTTTGGGCGCCTAGGCGTCCAAAGCGCCCGCCTAGGCGTCGCCTAGGCGCCAAAGCGCCCCCCCCCTCCCTAAGGCGGTAAGGCGTCGCCTTAAAAACATAGATTAATAGTGCAGTACTACATTAAGGCAATATGTTAGCATATTAGGTACTACTATTCTTTGCTCTCTAATTTGTGAGCGCTTATGGTTTTGCTGCAGTAAAGACTCGGCATCTATTCGTCTTGGTACAAACTAATTTTCTAATAAGGTAATAATAAGAAGATGTTGCAGAGATTAACACAATGTTTTCCTGCAGTTTTTTTCACCTAAAATCGTCCTTCAACACAATGATTTTATTGTGTTAATGTCTTTCAAATCTCAACTTTGTACATGCAGTGTCCATCTTGGTTCTGGTGAATTGATTTGGGGAACTCTTGAAATCTGTTTCTTGTATATTGGCCATGATAACTCTTCACCTGACATTCTACAATGGCTTCCAGCCAGGTAATTAGTTCACATGGGCTGCCATTTCCCATCCCTTCCTACTTTAATACATATGTTTAGGCCACTTGATTGCTTATTCTAGGTATGTTAGTTTGTGTATCATTCATGCCATGGTACTTTTTGTTGCTCTATGTGGTAGGTTACTTAGAATAGTATAGTTAAATGCAGAAAAAATATAATCAGGTTGGGAAAAGTGGAAACTATCCATTGATTAAGGAACTAACTAATTAGTCTTATGATGCATTTTCGCGTACCATGCTGCATTAGTTTTTGGCCGAAACTTCTTGCCTAGATATGGCCATTTTACTTTTGCTACACCATGGTTAGTTAGCTGAGCTATTTAAATACAATTTCAGGGTTTTCTTGTTGCTGCTATTCCTCGTGGATATTCAAGAGGCAACTTGGCACCTAATGTCAACATCATGCTTATTGGTGACGAGTGAAATGAAAGAAGGCTGCAATGGAATTTGGATTAGGTATGTTTCTCCCTCTTCTCAACTCTCTCAATCTTCATCCCAATTCCCGCCGATAGTGATTGATATGGGTCTGTAGCTACGTTCAAATATTTTCTTCCTTTCATTAAGCAACTTCCCTCGAAAAATAATGTTTCATCGTTGAGCCTCTTACAGACTACAATACCTATTACAGACTACAGACCACAGCTTACCTGTAACTCCAAGTCCTATCACAATCTTGGTGGAATCTGAAAGACATAACGCATATGCACCAATAGACCAAAAAATCCTCTCTATTATAAAATAAAAGAATTAACAACTTATAGTACGCAGAAAATAGTGGTATTAGTTGAAACACCATTGTAAAGAGCAATTTCAGTTCATTGAAGATTCTGTCCCCTGTGGTAGGCTTTCTTTGCAAATTCTTTAGCTTAATTGATGTGTACTCATTGTAATTTTCAGTAGCAAGTGCATCACGTATTTGGTTAATGCACTGTTTTTTATTTTCCATCCATAATGATATTTGAAGACAAGGAATTAGTATGTTATGCTTTTGGGGGTTCAAACACTTGGATAAGATTAAACACATGTGCTAAATTGGCAGTCCTTCATCCAAATTTTCTTGATAATGATACACCATTTGGCGACAAGTTCTCTACAAAACTGGTATTTTTATGACACATGGTCGTGTAGCTGTGATAAGAAAACGAGTTAAGATATAGTGGGAAAGGGACCAGAAATGTGGTCTGTATGACCGAAAACATCCTAAACAAGTGAACATATGGTTGTTTATTATTTATTATTTTGCTCTGTTAACTATCTGAACTCTTCTGATGGCCATTTGTTCTCTATTGTATTTCTTTAGAAGTTTCTCCATGATGGCCTTTTCCACCTAGAAAGAGCATCAAGGCGTTGACCCCATTTTTGTTCTATAGGCATTTGTTCTTCAAATGAGGCTCCAACCTGAGCAAGGGCATGGTTTGCAGATGATGTATCTGCTTTATGTGTGTCAGAAGAGCCCTCCGACGCCCAGCCGTCGGTGTCTCTTCCCGAAGAAGGATCATGGTTCCCCACCTCTCTACAACTCATATTAAAATTTTGGTATATTCTTTTCTTACTTTATAGCAAAAGAGCCCGTGCGTTGCAACGGGGTAATAAGATTATGTTTCGCCACTTATCACAATTGCTCCATCTCGTCATTGTCATCAACCTATTCATCCTCCTGCCCTTTTGGAAGTTTCCTTTCGCCCTTTTGCAACTTTTATTATGTACACGGCCTTGTGGTTTCCATCATCATACTGAGCAAATGCCAGTTAGAAAGGAGAGGTGAATGTGAAGGCCTACTCTGAGTGCCATCTTAATAACTGGAGCCTCGATCTGTTTTACTTTCCTTGTCAGCAAAATTAATGATTTTGATTTGCTTGTATCTGGGTTATATAACCAAATGCCCCTCTTGAAGCTAGTGTTCACATCCCTTGATGGTAATCATTATAACTGCAATAGAAGGCTGTGATGTTGCATCGTATATATTTGGGTGGGATCATGCACATGGAAAAATTTGGTACCAACGATGGTGAAGGGTAAGAAAGATGTAGGTTACCTAAAAATATATTCAACTTGAAAAATGGTACTCGCTCTTTAAAGAAATATAAGAGTGCTTCAATTATTTACAGAGGGAGTACGTGTCAAATACTGTATGGTCGGTAGAAAGCATCTACCTAGCTTTTGCGACATCCGTTACTGCAGGTGTCGTTGCAGCCAGTTGGTCAGCAGGCAAGGGCATGTACATCAGCTTGAGCTCTAAGCAAAGAAGATATGTGAGGGACCGATTCAACGGGGATGACCGTGTCTGCCTCCCATCGAGACAACTGCTTCTCCTGTGAGCTCCCACTCGAGGGAAGCGAGGCATGTGGAGCCAGCTCGGTTCTCAACATCGGCAAGCTCCCCATCTCGTTGTAAACTTGTAGACTAATCAATGCCAAATCACAAGTATGTTTAGGGCGATCAAAAGTTGCCATAGTAGTACTTCTTGTGTCGGTCTCTCCATGGAGTGCATATACGTATAAATGGTATAATCAATCACAAGATGACCAACTCCCCTATGCTAATATGTGCATACGATGTGATCATCGAGGGTCCTTTATACCATTGATGATTGATTGATGGAAGCAATGGCTGATGCGATCAATATAGTGGTACTAATGTGCCCGATCGAAAACGTGTTGCATGGCGTCTAGATCCATGCGTCCACATGCTAGGGCTGCCGCTGAAGGCGACGACAAGTGGCCCTAGCGATAAATTTGCTGAGGCGAGCCTATTTTTTAAGAAGCGTGTTGGTTCTGATATTTTTATACATGTGTATATCTAGTCCTATGTCCATGTTCAACAGATTCAGATGGAATATCAAAGGGAGATGAGCGAAAAAACCGCGTGTATTGTCTGTGCCTGACTCGGACCAATGCGACGTAAAACATTAGGCCGACGAAAGGATTTTTCAGGTATGTATGTATATTTAAAATTTATACACATTTTCAGGTTTTTTTTCATATATAACATGTTATATTTTGAGTTAGTGTTTGATAGATAAATATTTTGAAGACCATTTTAATCCGTGGGACGTAAAAAATTAGGCGGGCGAAAGGATTTTTCAAGTATGTATGTATATTTAAAATTTATACACATTTTCAGGTTTTTTTTCATATATAACATGTTATATTTTGAGTTAGTGTTTGATAGATAAATATTTTGAAGACCATTTTAATCCGTGGGACGTAAAAAATTAGGCCGGCGAAAGGATTTTTCGTATGTATATTTAAAATTTATACACATTTTTCTTAGTTTTTTTTCATATATAAGATGTTACTTTTTGAGTTAGTGTTTGAAAGATAAATATTTTGAAGACCAGTTTAATCTGTCAGAAAAAAGAAAAATTAAACAGGAAAAAGGTGAAAAAAGTTGAGAGGGCAGGGGTTTCATATATAACATGTTATATTTTGAGTTAGTGTTTGATAGATAAATATTTTGAAGACCATTTTAATCCGTGGGACGTAAAAAATTAGGCGGGCGAAAGGATTTTTCAGGTATGTATGTATATTTAAAATTTATACACATTTTCAGGTTTTTTTTTCATATATAACATGTTATATTTTGAGTTAGTGTTTGATAGATAAATATTTTGAAGACCATTTTAATCCGTGGGACGTAAAAAATTAGGCCGGCGAAAGGATTTTTCGTATGTATATTTAAAATTTATACACATTTTTCTTAGTTTTTTTTCATATATAAGATGTTACCTTTTGAGTTAGTGTTTGAAAGATAAATATTTTGAAGACCAGTTTAATCTGTCAGAAAAAAGAAAAATTAAACAGGAAAAAGGTGAAAAAAGTTGAGAGGGCAGGGGATCGAACCTGCGTCTCCCCGGTAGAAGACCCACGCTCCAGCCAACGCAATACCTGAATCCTTCTTTTGCATTAGAGACAACCAACTAAATAAACCAGAGACCACTGCCGCGACTTGTGAAAGAAAACTGAATCGTTTTTCCTACTTATAGGTGGCATTGGTGGGTAATATTTAGCAACTTTAGGGGCAAATAATATGACGTACCACCAGAAGCAATATCTGCTTTATTATTAGGGGAGATTTCCTGTGAACAAAAAGTTGGAACCTATTCTTAATTTCCCATAGTGGTTTTGATGGTATTTGGTCAGTGTGTTCCTGGCTGGAATTGCATGTATATCTTACAGATTTACATTGCAACAATTAATAAGGAGAATAGAAGCATTTGCATCCTCTAATACTTTGTGTGCCATGCTTAGCGAGAATTCAAAATAGTGACCTTTGGATATCAATTATGGGTTTGTAATTTCGTGCCAGGACCTAAAAGAATTATTTGTCTTATGCTTCGACTATCATATCTATTTTCTCTATAAATTCTAGACATCCAGTTCAGATTATGATCTTTGCATGCCCTTTTTTTGTATCTTCTGAAATTGGCCAACATTACAAAAAATCGCCACATGTTTTAGAAATTGAATCACCATGACAGCTTTTCAGGTTATGGTTCTTTAGCCATTTAATGCAGTATCAATGGTTCAGTGTGCTTCATGAAATGAAACATAATGTATAGTTCAGCAATTTTGAGACTTACCCGCATATTTTTGCTTCACCCGTCACCACGGAGGTCTTACCTCACCTTGACCATGGAGCCACTAGGAGTATGATCAATATATGATCATTCTTAGAGTTGAAATCAATTGCTTCCTTCATCAAGTGATTCATAGTAAACCAGTGAACATGAATTTTATGTGTATATATTACTTCTTTGTTTGCCATTTATTTTGTTCAAAATATTTATATGACATTTTTCAAAGAGCTTAAGGTTAGAGATGTGGTGCTGTATGAGGCTATTGTTAGGATGGAAGATAAATTAATGTTAAAATATTTTTGATTTCCTTTATTCCGTAAACGGCAATACAAGATATGTTTGGGCCACATGATTCTATTCCAAAAATTTAAACAACTTGGCAATTAACAACACATCAAATGTTATGTATTGAAAATTTGAAATGGATCACTTTGTCAGGTTGGGTTTTAGTAGGTCATAATGGTTTTATTCTATGACAAGCTTAATTTGTTTATAATGTAACCAGTTCAAGGATTGACGAGTTTTTGAGCCCTATGACCTTTGTACACTCAGGTTCGGCTGTGTTCTTTGTGAAGTATACGTCATGCAAGGCTCATGTGCGTTGCACTTTTTTCACTTTCCAAGCTACAGTCTATACTCCCTCTGTAAACTAATATACTCCAAGCTACAATCTTTAGTGATCTGAACGGTCTTATATAAATTACAAAGGGAGTACTTGAAAGGATATTCTTTGTATGTTATTTGATTCCATCAGCCGTACAACCTAAATTAGCAATTAGGTATCTACACAGTGCAGTGGAACCATTGTGCTTGCTGTATTTTTATTTTAGCGTTGAAATGTTCTTCTTAGTTTGTTCTGTACTGAGAAATTTTTTTGTTTTCCGGCCATTGTTTACTAAATCATATAAACATATTACCTTATATGGCCTTTGAAGTTTCCGTTTTATAAAGAGCTTTGCACTGATCAACTTGAGTATGGTATGGTTTATTCTTTTGTGTTGCAGCTATTCCAGAGAAGTTTAGAGCTCCACAACCTTAGCAGAGATGAAACAATCAATCAGCTAAGATGCATCACATGATCTTTTTCTCTTGACTTTGATGGGTATTGAACCCATAGATTAGCTTATCAATGGAACTCTTATCAGCGTTGAGAAGGTGGCACAAAATCTCATACGCAGGGCGATCAGCTAAGAAGCATCGGGAAGGACTTTTAGGATGGTACATCGGTCAAATGCATCCTAGGACAGGTCCTTTAAGAATTATGGTGTGTTTCCCTCCTTTTGTTTACCATAGGCACAGAGGTTTAGCCTCAATTTATTATGATATTTTTGTTTAGAGTAGATGCAGAACTGAGACTTACCCAGGTTGTGAGAGATGGTGATGATTCTATTAAAAGTCCCTTGTTGCCTGCAACGTTTGTCTCTGTAAACAGCAGTGCTCCTTGACTCCCCTGGCGGCTACGCTAGGGTTCCCCTTATCCCCTGGCGGCTACGCTAGGGTTCCCCTTGATCCACCCAACTCCACCTAAAACTCACGCCAGATCCTTGCGTAAAGGCCTCCGGTGTGATCCCCCGTGTCTGCGCTCATCGAGGAGACGATTGCATGTTGACTGCAGGGAAGGAAACGATGTCCTCGGAGGCCGCGGCGGCGACGGCGGCGGCGGCGGAACAGGCATCTAGAAGTTTCAATGGCGATAGGGGCCGTGATCACGGTGCAGTACTAGAGGACAGGTTTGCTGGACTTAACCTCCGTGGGGAGGAAGAAGAGGAATTAGACTTGTCTGGAGAGATTGAAGATCTGATTGCTGAGACAAGATGGGTGGCGATCTTTAGGGTTCACACCCGAAAGCCATTCAGCCATGTGGCTCTGTTCAAGGCTATGAGAAACGCATGGATCCCTGAACAGGGTGTGATTTTCAAGGCTAAGAAGGATAATCTCTTCCTGGCTCAGTTTATGTGCTTGGGGGATTGGAATCGTGTTATGAATGGTGGCCCATGGATATTTAGGAGCTGAGCTGTTGTTCTGGAGGAGTATGATGGACCGACGAACGTAGAAGAATACAAATTGGATCGTATCCCGGTATGGGCGAGGATTATGGGCCTCCCAGAGGGCCTGATGAAAAAAACTGAGATCGCGGAGAAAATTGCAAAGAAGGTTGGTGTTCCCCCCATCAAGGTCGTTGTGAATGAAGGGCGCATTAACCCAACGAAATATTTGCGAGCTCGAGTGTTTGTTAAACTAGAAACATCCTTGGTCCGTTTTGTTCCTCTTACTCTGAAGGAGCTTAAGAGATACCCGGTGGAGTATGAAAAACTCCCCGATTTCTGTGATTTTTGTGGGCTGATTGGTCACGTAGTAACTGAATGCGGTGATGGCATCCATAGGCCGGAAGAATGTGAATGGGGAGAATGGTTACTTGTTAACTTTGATGCCCCCAATGGCCGAGGCAGGGGGTCAGGCAGAGAGGAAAGGACTGCAGGAGATGGAAGGGGTTTTGACAGAAGGGATAGAAACCCACGAGAGCAGAATCTGAATGAGGACAGAGATATGGAGATGGACTCAAATCAAGGGGCTGTTATACCCAGTGCTCGGAAGAGGTTAATAGGACAGGATGGCAAAGTTAATAGTCCAAATGGTGGCACATCTTGGCTTCCTGGCGCCCCCCCCCCACCACCGGGTTTTGTCAATGACAAGGTGCAATTGTTGGAAGGCAATGGAAGTGAGACTATTGATAAGAGCACGATGAGCACCCCACAGAAGATTCACGATCCTAAGCGAAGGAGAGCAGATCATTAGGAAGAGACAGCTACAACCAGTATATCGGCGACACCCCTAGAGGGTGTTCGCCGGGACCAATGAAAATAATCAGTTGGAACTGTCGAGGCATCTTGTGCCCCGACAGTTCGCTCGCTTCTGGGTATACAGAGGCGACATGAACCCGATGCGTTTTTCTTGTCCGAGACGCATTTGGATGATGCTAGGGCAGAGGTTCTAATGAAAAGGCTGCGGATGGACCATAGAATTACGGTCCCTAGTGTAGATGGAAGAAAGGGTGGCTTGCTTTTAGTCTGGAAGAAGGAGGTAAGGATCTACTCCCGGGCTGCCACCCTAGATTTCATTGATGTTTCTGTTGAAGATGATAATGGGGATGAGTGGAGGTTAACTAGGATTTATGGCGAACCAAGCTGGGATAACAAGACTCGCACATACCAATTACTTCGAGATCTACACGCCCAATCCAGGTTACCATGGGTTGTGATCGGCGATTTTAATGAGATCCTTCTCTCCTCAGAGAAGGACGGAGGTGCCCCTCGACAACAATCTCATCTTAAAGCCTTTCAGGACGCCTTGTCTGATTGCGCGCTAGAAGACTTGGGGTACGAGGGTGATGGTTTCATGTGGTTCCATGGAGGACTGCGAGAAAGACTAGATCGGGCAGTGTCAAATGCAGAATGGATGAGGCTGCACCCGTGGGCAGGCCTGTGCAACTTGGAGCTAGGTAAATCAGACCACAGGCCGATCTGTTTGGACACTAACCACCTTGTTGGAGTGGCAGAACATGCACCATCCTACGGAAGAAAATTTGAGGCAAGGTGGCTAGCTGAGGAGACTGTGGAAGAGATTGTTAAAACGGCGTGGCAAAAGGCTGCCGCCCGTAACATTGGACTGGGAGTGGGTGCTAAACTTTCTGCGGTGCATCAGGATATGCATGCCTGGGACCGAAGGGTGCTAAAGGAGCCCCACTCAAGACTCAGGAAGGCACAGAGAGAGCTCGAATTGCTCTCAAGGGCAATCCCGACTCCTGACGTCCGTATACAGCAGAAGGAGTTGTCTCTATTTATAGAAAATTTGCTTGAGAAAGATGAAGTATATTGGATGCAGAGAGGCAAGGTTAGCTGGCTCCGGCGAGGAGATCGTAATACTGCTTACTTCCATCAATCTGCCTCGGCACGTCGACGGAAGAATTTAATTAAAAAGTTGAGAAGCAATAGTAATAATTGGGTAGAAGGAAACGACAACTTGAAGCCGTTGATTCGTGATTACTTTTAGGGTCTATTTACATCGGAAGAATTTAATTAAAAAGTTGAGAAGCAATAGTAATAATTGGGTAGAAGGAAACGACAACTTGAAGCCGTTGATTCGTGATTACTTTTAGGGTCTATTTACATCAGATATGGGGGAGGTAGATCAGGGCTTGCTAAATTCTGTAAAACCTGTGGTGACAAATGATATGAATAATATGCTTTTGGCTGAGTATACCAGGGAGGAGGTTCGCAAGGCTTTGTTCCAAATAGGTGACCTGAAGGCCCCGGGCCCGGATGGACTTCACGCTATTTTCTTTAAAAGATTCTGGCACATTGTGGGAGAGGAGCTAACAGATGAGGTTCTGAAAGCTATACGGGATAGGAAAATCCCTACAGGTTGGAACTCAATGAACGTGACTCTCATACCTAAGGTAAATTCCCCCGAGGTGATAACACAGTACAGACCAATAAGCTTGTGTAACGTGGTCTATAAAATTATTTCAAAAATGATTGCAAATAGACTTAAGAGGATTCTCCCTGACATTATTTCTCCAACACAAAGTGCCTTCGTACCGGGAAGGTTAATCACTGATAACATGTTGGTAGCTTATGAATGTTTTCATGCAATCAAGAAAAAAACGCATGGATCAAATGGGCTCTGTGCGGTAAAGTTGGATATGAATAAAGCTTATGACCGTGTTGAATGGGTTTTTTTGGAGAAGATAATGTTGCAGATGGGGTTTCATGTGCAATGGGTAGAACTCATCATGGAGTGTGTGTCCTCAGTAACCTACAGAGTCAGATTTAATAACACCGAAACTGATGAGTTTTCTCCTACAAGAGGCTTGAGGCAGGGTGACCCTATATCACCTTATTTATTCTTATTATGTTCTGAAGGTCTCTCAAGTCTGCTTGCTCATGAACAGGAAATAGGAGAACTAGAGGGTGTGCGAGTGTGCAGGAATGCCCCCTCAATCTCACACTTGTTATTTGCAGACGACTCTCTGATTCTTATGAAGGCGGATACCCATAATGCAGATACTTTAAAAAGAGTTTTGGAGACATATTGCTCTAGTTCAGGGCAGGTGATCAGTAATACAAAGTCAAGTATATATTTCAGTCCGAATACAAATGTTCAAGTCAGGGAAAATATTTGCAGAGAATTGAACATCATGACAGAAGCTTTATCTGATATGTATTTGGGCTTACCGACTATGGTCGGGGTGGACAGAAGCGATTGCTTTCAACACTTGATTGATAGAGTTTGTTAGAGGCTAAAAGGGTGGAAAGAGAAAACACTCTCGATGCAAGGTAAAGAGATATTGGTAAAATCGGTTGCCCAAGCGATTCCTTCCTATGCAATGTCAGTTTTTAAACTTCCAAAAGGAATCTGCAAATCTATTACTGATGAAATCGCTGGTTTTTGGTGGGGATATGATGAAGAGAAGAAGAAAATGCATTGGTTTGCCTGGTGGAGGTTATGCATATCGAAGAAGGAAGGGGGATTAGGGTTTAGAGACTTGCACAGTTTTAACCTTGCTTTACTAGCAAAACAGTTCTGGCGACTAATCCAGAACCCGGATTCTTTATGTGCTCAAGTTCTGAAGGCAAAGTATTACCCGGACGGTGACATTTTGAGGGCGGGACCCAAGAAGGGCTCTTCTTACACTTGGCAGAGCATTGTGGCTGGCATACAGACCTTCAAACGAGGTTGCATTTGGCGTGTTGGATCTGGAGCTAATATTGATATTTGGAATGACCCCCGGATACCATCTAGTGTTACTAGAAAACTGATTACACCAAGAGGTGCAACTATGCTATCAAAGGTTGAGGAGTTAGTAAATCCACATACGGGGCAATGGGACGAAGAACTAATCCGGGATATATTTTCACCGGTCGACGTCCATAGAATACTACAGATCCAGCTAAACCCCCACATGATAGAAGATTTTGTAGCATGGAATTACACACGGTCGGGTACATTCTCCGTGCGATCGGCCTATCATAGAGAATTTGAGCATCAATATGGTCCGCGGTGGCGGCGAGGGGATGGGCACTGCCTGTTTAACTGCCCGCGAGCAAAATCGGTTTGGGAACAACTTGGCTTGGCGCAAAGTGTGCAAGAGGCGATGGCTGAGGACAGATCAGGTTCTATCACAATGGAAATCCCGTCGAAGCTTCAGGGTAATGACCATGAACTACCAAGGGCAGAACTTGCACTAGTGGCGGCCTGGTACATTTGGTGGCAGCGACGGCAGATCGCCAAAGGTATTGAGGTCCAAGATTTGTCGAGAACGGCTCTAGCGATTAGAGTTCTGACAACAAATTACTTGTGATCAGTGTCTCCCAAGGGCACATCAAGGACAGTTGATCATATTTGGGAGAAGCCAAACAGGGGGATAGTGAAGATTAATGTTGATGCTGCGTTCTAATATGAAACACTCTCGAGAGCGAGTGGGGCTGTGGCCCGGGATGATCGAGGAGATTTTATAACGGCAGCAAATTGGTTCTTTCCAGTAGTAACAGGGGTGGACAACGCTGAACTAATGGCGATCAGGAATGGTCTCTACCTAGCAGCCAATATTGGGTGCAACACTGCTGTTCTGGAGTCAGATTCTTCATTTGTGGTGGACTCAATGAACCAAATCTATGATTATATGGGGCAGGATATAGCTATCATCATGGAGTGTAAGCAACTAATGACAGACTTCACGTCAATATCATTCAATCACTGCTATAGAGAAGCTAACCAAGTGGCGGATGAACTAGCAAAGAAATCTTTCATGAAAAGGGTTTCTGGGTTTTGGGACGTGATCCCTGACTTTATTTCCAATCTCATTGTAAACGACATGTCTATTATTTGAGAAATAAAGTCTTATTTGCGGTAAAAAAAACGCGGTATGGTTTCCAATGTGACTAAGATGTAAATTCTTCCTGGGTGTAGTTTCTAAAGCACAGAGTTGCTGAAAATGGAAATATTTTCAACATGCCATGATTTTGAAAGGGACTTTGTGCTACCAAATTATAATGTGTACATACATCTCATCGTAGATAACAATCCATCGTTTTTTGCTGCTAAAGGGTATTAGATTTGTTACCATATGTGCTTGCCCATAATTAAACAAAGTAAAACATATATTTACATATATATTGTTTCAAATGGGACTTATGTGTATATGCATTTCATTGTAGACAACAAGCTACCGTTTATCCAGACTAAAAGAGATTAAATTTGTTGCCATATGTGCTTGCCCACAACTAAACCTTGAATATCTTTTCATCGCGCACATGGAATAAACATGGTCTCAATATCGTATGATTTAACACATGGCCTTTCTACTACCAGTATCGAATATGTCCTTGCAAAATGAAACTATTTTCATCGACAACATGTCTTTAGCGGGTCTCTGCGCCATTGGGCGCAACGGGTCAACTAGTATCATATAACATCAATGACATATGAGCATCACAGGAGCACATACTGAAATGACCTCACTAAACATTGCAAAATAGTGGTCTTTTCAAAAACCAAAAACCTTTGCAAAATGATCTCACTAAACATTTGCTACTGTTCTTTATTTATAGGAAGGGAGCTACTGTTTGTTGCTACTGTTTTAGATTTATAGCTATTTTATATACCTACAAAAATTGCCTAGCTAATTTTAATTTATAGCTATTTTATATACCTACAAAATTTGCTATTGTTTTTTATAGCTAATTTTTTATTTATAGCTATAATGCTACTGTTTTTTATTAATAGCTAATTTTTTTGCTAATTTACCTAAATTAGCTACTGCCCTAAACTAAATTTGCTACTGCCCTAAACATATTTGCTATTCCCCTAATTAAAGTAATTTGCTACTGCCCTAAACTAACTAGGATTCATCTCCTAGGTT
Source organism: Triticum urartu (assembly GCF_056163025.1). Classification (NCBI taxonomy): domain Eukaryota; kingdom Viridiplantae; phylum Streptophyta; class Magnoliopsida; order Poales; family Poaceae; genus Triticum; species Triticum urartu. The sequence continues at coordinate 408,411,884 of NC_141879.1, read as the reverse complement.
TCATCTAACTAGTGTTCTAATTACGGCAAAACATAGAGAGAGCAGAGAGCAAAGAGAGGGGGAGGTGGGGGAGGGGGTACCTGAAGAGCAGAGAGCAGAGAGCGGGGGGAGAGGTGGCCGAAGCGGTGGCAACGCGGACGAGGAGGCTGGAGCGGCGGTGACGCGGAAGAGGAGGCCGGAGCGGTGTCGGCGCGGACGAGGAGGAGGTCGGAGCGGTGGGCACGGGCGACGACGGCGGGCAAGGGCCAAGGTGCGACGACGGTGGGCAGGGGCGAAGGCGGAGAGAGGGAGATGGGGGAATGGGACTTGGTGAAATTTTGAGCCCGCGCAGCGGGGGAGGGGGGAGGGGGGTTTAACTCAAAATAGTGGTAGCGCTGGTTTAGAAACAACCACTATAGCTAACTTAGCGATAGCGCTTGTCCTAAACAAGCGCTACCGCTAACTGTTCAATTTCTATTTTTTTAATTCTAAAATACTTAGCTATAACGCTGAGTAGTAAAGCAGCGCTACTGCTAATGGCACATAGTAGTAGCACTGGTTTAGGATCCAGCGCTATAGCTAACTTAGCTATAGCGCTGGTTCATGATCCAGCATTACTGCTAACAGTTCCAATTATTTTTTTATTTTCCTTTTCTAGTTTTTAGTTTTCTTTTCTTTTATTATTTTCCTTTTGTTATTTTATTTATTATTTTCCTTTTCGTTTTTGTTTACTTCCCTTTTTCTTTTGTACTTCTTTCTCCCTTTTGTTTTTGTTTTTTTTTCTCCCGACCATGGCGTCTCCCTCTCCCCCACTGCGCGAATATCATCGAAACCATGCATGTGGTGGTAACATATCAGTTGACCGATAATGGTTACTTAAGTGCGTACACAAAATAGATACATATATATAAATGCAGGTTTCTGATCAGCTGCGTCGACGACGTTTCGCATTGAGCTTCTTCCCTTTCTTGCTCGTTGCCGAGTAATTGAGCCCCTCCTTCTGACTTTTCCGGAGCCATGGATTACAATCTTTCTTAGGTAATGTAGTATTGTTTCTTCTTTTCACGTATGCTTCATCGTCATCGTCATCTTCCCTCATCGGGTTGCCGTATTGGTCGTAGTCTTCCTCGTTGGATACTCCATCCATTTCGACGATGCTCCTTTTGGATCTCCTCACGACAACATGGCTGGGATTGGCCGGGTTGGTTATGAAGAAGCATTGTGTCACGTGCTTAGCGTGTACCCATGGCTCATTTTTGGCGATGACGTTAATGTTCACGGGAGTGCTCTTCGCGTCGGGTATAGACATGGTGGTGAAATACTTGTTTTCTCTTATGACGTCCTTGGCCCATCTGACACGGAACATTGTTGCATCGTGCATTCCAGCATAGTTAAGCTCCCAGATCTCTTCGACCCTTCTGTAGAATCTCTCAGTTATGCCGTTGGCGTGAGTGACACATTGAATTGTCACCTCGGAGTTCCGGTAATCACTGTCCATGTCTTTGGCCTCCGTGTAGAACGTGTACCCATTGATATCGTAGGACTGATAGGTCGCGAGCTTGGGCGCGGGGCCATGTGCTAAGGCGTGTACGAGCAATCCGTCTGAACTGCCCTCTTCCGAGGGATTTTCTAGAACTTTTTGTTTAAACCAGCGCAAGAAAGTGGTGTTGTGCTCTACAGTAACTTCATCGTCCGTCTTGAGCATCCCCTTATCACGGTACTTCTTTGCGATGGTTTCTTTGTGTTGTGCCACATAATCATCTACCACATCTAGGTGTTGTAGCACTACTAAGTTAGCACTGTCAAAGTCGTTCCATCTATCCGAGTAGTCCACATGCAATTCCCTCCGGCTGTTGTTGTGACCATCTCCTTCGAGCTTCCCATCATGCTTCTTGACGGGCAAACCAACAACAGGGTCTCCGATGCTTATATAATTCTCGCAAAAGGATACACACTCATGCGTCAGATACCCCTGGACGATGCTCCCTTCCGGACGGGACATGTTATGAACGAATCCTTTGATGTCCCCATTCATCCTCTCGAACGACATCATGCTATGAAGGAATGTCGGCCCGAGGTCGATGATGTCGTCCATGATGTGGACACACAGATGCACCATGATGTTAAAGAACGGGAGAGGGAAGTACTGAGGGAGTCCTGGACTAGGGGTCTCCGGACAGCCGGACTATATCCTTTGGCCGGACTGTTGGACTATGAAGATACAAGATGGAAGACTTCGTCCCGTGTCCGGATGGGACTCTACTTGGCGTGGAAGGCAAGCTAGGAAATACAGATATGTATATCTCCTCCTTTGTAACCGACCTTGTGTAACCCTAGCCCCCTCCGGTGTCTATATAAACCAGAGGGTTTTAGTCCGTAGGACAACATACTCCCTCCGTTTCTTTTTACTCCGCATATAAGATTTGGTCAAAGTCAAACTGCACAAAGTTTGATCAAATATATATAAAAAAATATGAACATCTACAATACTAAGACTATATAGTATAAACATATGTTTCATGGTGCATCTGTTAATATTGATTTCATATTATGAATGTTTATATTTCTTAATATAAAGTTAGTCAAACTCTACAAAGCTTGACTTTGACCAAACCTTATATGCGGACTAAAAAGAAACGGAGGGAGTACAATCATACCATAGGCTAGCTTCTAGGGTTTAGCCTCTCTGATCTCGTGGTAGATCGACTCTTGTAATACTCATATCATCAAGAACAATCAAGCAGGACGTAGGGTATTACCTCCATCAAGAGGGCCCGAACCTGGGTAAACATCGTGTCCCCTGCCTCCTGTTACCATCCGCCTTAGACGCACAGTTCGGGACCCCCTACCCGAGATCCGCCGGTTTTGACACCGACATTGGTGCTTTCATTGAGAGTTCCACTGTGTCGTCACCATAAGGCTTGATGGCTCCTTTGATCATCGCTAGCGATGCGGTCCAGGGTGAGGCTTTCCTCCCCGGACAGATCCTTGTATTCGGCGGCTTCGCACTGCGGGCCAATTCGCTTGGCCATCTGGAGCAGATCGAAAGCTACACCCCTGGCCACCAGGTCAGATTTGGAAACTTGAACTACACGACCGACATCCGCGGAGACTTGATCTTCGACGGATTCGAGCCCATGCCGGACGTGCCGCGCAGTCACGACTAGCAAGACGCAACTCTGCCGTCGGACAGTGTTCGAGAGATCGCATCCGCAGCTACTCCGTCCATCAATCCGAAGCAAGTTGCGCCATCCGAGAGTGGAGGTATGGACCCTGCCATGGAGGCCGCACTCTCAGTGGCGATAGAGCCGGATACTGACTTCACCCCTTACGAGAGCCGTGTCGCCGAACCACTGGATTCATCTCCGGCCACGGACTCCGAGCCGCTCATATCCGTACCCGTCGAGTCCGACTGGGCGGCGATCATGAGTTCACCTCCGCGGATATCTTTCAGCACTCACCCTTCGGGGATGTGCTAAATTCATTAAGGTCTCGCTCCCTCTCAGGAGAACCTTGGCCGAACTATGTCCGGCTAGAATGGGATGCGGACGACGAAGAAATTCGCTGCCCACCCACCACCCACTTAGTAGCCACTGTCGACGACTTAACCGACATGCTCGACTTCGGCTCCGAAGACTTCGACGGTATGGATGACGAAGCCGGAGACGAACAGGATCCACTGCCCTCGGGGCACTGGACCGCCACCTCATCATATGATATATACATGGTGGACACCCCCAAAGAAGCCAATGGCGACGAGACAGCGGAGGATGACTCCTCCAAGAAGCAACCCAAGCGCCGACGTCAGCGGTGCCGCTCTAAGTCCCGCCACAGCAAGAGCAGTGATACCGGCACAGGAGATAATAACACTCCGGATAGCGCCGAAGACAACAACAATCCCCTCCAGCACGATATAGAGATAGAGGACAAAAAAGCTAGCCCTCCAGAGCAGGCAGCAGATGGAAAACCGGAGGAGGACAATTACATGCCTCTCTCCGAAGACGAGGCGAGCCTCGGCGACGACGAGTTTATCATGCCTGAGGACCCCGTCGAGCAAGAGCGCTTCAAGCGCCGGCTTATGGCCACGGCAAATAGCCTAAAGAAGAAACAACAACAGCTTCAAGCTGATCAAGACCTGCTAGCAGACAGATGGACCGAAGTCCTTGCGACCAAGGAGCATGAACTCGAGCGCCCGTCCAAGAGTTACCCAAAACGCAGGTTGCTACCTCACCTCGAGGAGGAAGCATTGAAACCTCATTCACCAGTGTACGATGCGGCTGACCGGCCACTACGCGGCCGAGCCAGAGAGGCGTTTCAGCCTAAAATTCAGACCGCACCCCGTCGCCACTCAGTTAAAAATACTAAGGCCCGGGGCAACACAGAGGACCTGCGAGACATCTTGGACAATAAGGCAAAAATCGCAGGTCAATATACGGGACACGGGCACATGCGCCCACACGGGACGATGATCGTCGCGTCAGATACACCAAGAGTAAATCCAGCCAGGCCGAATACAGCAAACAAGACTCATACGAACTACGTCGGGATATAGCCCAGCACAGAGGCGCGGCACATCCCCTATGCTTCACTGATGAAGTCATGAATCATGAATTCCCGGAGGGTTTAAAACCCGTAAATATCGAATCATACGATGGCACAACAGATCCCGCTGTATGGATTGAGGATTTCCTCCTTCATATCCACATGGCTCGCGGTGATGATCTACATGCCATCAAGTACCTCCCACTAAAACTCAAAGGACCAGCTCGGCATGGGCTGAATAGCTTGCCAGCAGACTCCGTTGGCAGTTGGGAGGATTTGGAAGATACATTTCTTGACATCTTCCACAGCACTTATGTGCGGCCACCGGATGCTGATGACTTGAGCCACATAACCCAGTAGCTAGGGGAATTGGCCAGACAATTCTGGACATAATTCCTGACTAAGAAAAATCAAATTGTAGACTGTCCGGATGCAGAAGCCCTACCGGCAATCAAGCATAATATCCGCGACGAGTGGCTCGCCCGCCACCTCGGCCAGGAGAAGCCGAAATCTATGGCAGCCCTCACAACACTCATGACCCGCTTTTGTGCGGGCGAGGACAGTTGGCTGGCTCGCAGCAACAACACATCAAGGAATCTGGATACCTCGGATACCAAAGACGTTAACGGTAGGCAGCGTCGTAATAGACCAAAGCGCCGCAATAACGGCGATAACACCGAAGATACGGCAGTCAATGCCAGATTCAGAGGCTCTAGATCCGGTCAGCGAAAAAAGCCATTTAAAAGAAATACTCCGGCTCCGTCCAGCCTGGATCGCATACTGGATCGCTCGTGTCAAATGCACGGACCCCTGACAAGCTAGCCAATGACACCAACAGAGAATGCTGAGTGTTCAAGTAGGCCGGCAAGTTAAATGCCGAAAACAAGGACAAGGGGCTGCATAGCGATGACGAGGAGGAGCCCCAGCCGCCGAACCCAGGAGGACAGAAGGGGTTTCCCCCACAAGTGAAAATGGTGAACATGATATACGCAACCCACATTCCCAAGAGGGAGCGGAAGCGTGCACTAAGGGACGTCTACGCGATGGAGCCCGTCGCCCCGAAGTTCAACCCATGGTCTGCTTGTCCGATCACCTTCGATCACAGGGACCACCCCACTAGCATCCGTCATGGCAGATCCGCCGCACTGGTCCTAGACCCCATCATTGACGGATTTCACCTCACTCGAGTCCTTATGGACGGCGGCAGCAGCCTGAACCTGCTTTATCAGGATACAGTGCGAAAAATGGGTATCGATCCCTCAAGGATCAAACCCAGCAAAACCACCTTTAAATGCGTCATCCCAGGTGTAGAGGCCCATTGCACAGGCTCAATCACACTGGAAGTGGTCTTCGGATCACCGGATAACTTCCGAAATGAAGAGTTAATCTTCGACATCGTCCCCTTTCGCAGTGGCTATCATGCACTGCTCGGACGGACAACATTTGCAAAATTCAATGCAGTGCCGCATTACGCATACGTCAAGCTCAAGATGCCAGGACCCCGTGGGGTCATAACAGTAAATGGAAACACAGAACGCTCGCTCCGTACGGAAGAGCACACTGCGGCTCTTGCAGCAGAGGCACAAAGCAGCCTGTTCAGGCAGACCACTCATTCGGTGTTACAACCCCCGGACACCTTCAAGCGAGCCCGGAACAATCTGCAACAGGATCACCTGACGCGATCAGCGCTCGCCTAGCAATCCGGCCCCCGTCCCAGTCCCAGTGCAGCGACACAATTCGTGTGGCGCGTACATAACTACGCATTGAAAATACCATGGACATAGGCGGGGGCACAATCAGGACATGCCCTGCATTGTGGCTTAACCACACCAGGGGCTGTATACCTTTGACATTCCTTTTCTCTTTCAGGGCCTAACTCTTCGGAATCCCTTTCCGGCAGTCCGATTGCCGGACACATTCTGGGAGCACCAACCAAGGCGGCAAGAAGCTAAGATGAACACGGGAACCGCCAGGTGGTCTCTAGTAATACTTGATATACCCGCTTTTCACTATTTATGCGTAGCTTGCCTTGGCATAGGACATTTCGAATTATCCTACTTTATGCTTATTGCACTACTTGTACCAGTACGCTTCGACATATTATTCAAATAACAATGCATATTATTAATCTGTCATTGCATTATTTAAGTTTTTCTCTTTCTCTTATATGTCCATTTACGACATTCCGCACCTGCACGCTCGGGTACGGTCAGTACGCCAGGGGCTCACGTTTACCCCGTAATACGGCGCAAGAAGTCCGAACACTTTCGATAATGCGGCACCCCGAACTTATAGCATTATATGCATCATCTCGGAATCATGTCTTGGGTGAAATGTTGGGTTGCCTAGCTCCCATGCTTTGGTAACTTAGGTTCCGCTATATCGGCTAAGGTAGCGGTGGGAGAACTACTGTGATTGTGTCCCGGTTCTTCTGGACGAGCACCTCGGTAGAGAAAGCCAAAAACTGACTGTCATGATAAGGCGAGAGACTGGTCGCTGTTCGAGAGGTCTCAAGTCCTTAAAGACTTTTTCCGCTTTGGGCGAGGAGTCGGCCTTGTCCGGCTTAGGCGTGTATAGCGCCCCAAATTCGGCCCTCCGAATACCAGGGGCTTCGCAAAAATTTAAAATCATAGACTTCTATGGCTAAGTGAGAGTAATAAAGCATTATAGTCCGATTGTCTGGTTCGTTGCGCTGAACACCCGCCTTGAAGGACCCAAAATTGGGGTAAAGAGTGTTCAGATTTACCCCGAACACCCAGTACTAGTTACATGGGGGTAGAAGCCGACGACTAGCCAACTCTCAGATTTTATAAAAAGTCCGGACAGAAGGTAATATTTTAAATTAAGAAAGCGTCACATGGCGCAAAAGAACTCGTTTCATATTACAGGATCACATGGGCATGTTCATTCAAAAATTACATCCTTGGCACACTCATCTGCCACTAAGCGAGAACCCTTTAGGACGCTCTCATAGTAATTCTCGGGGCAGCGATGCTCCTTGCCCTCTGGCGGCCCCTCCTTCACAAGCTTCGCGGCGTCCAGCTTCTCCCAGTGCACCTTCACCGGGGCAAAAGCCCTGCGTGCACCTTCGATGTAGACGGACCGCTTGATGACTTCAAGACGTGGGCAGGCTTCCACCAGCCACCTCACCAGACTGAAGTAGCTGCCGGACAGGGGCTCGCCAGGCCACATCCGAACTATAAGGCCCCTCATGGCCTGTTTGGCCACGTTGTGAAGTTCGACCAACTGCTTCAGCTGGTCGCTCAAGGACACGGGGTGTTCGGTCCCAGTATACTGAGACCAGAATAACTTCTCCGTTGAGCTCCCCTCCTCGGCCCGGTAAAACTCCGCCGCATCCAGCACACTGCGGGGAAGATCTGCAAACGCTCCTGGAGAGCTCCGAACTCGGGTAAGAAAAAGGAAAGTCTCCTTCACATGCTTGCTTTGCATATTGAATGCCTTAACCGCTGCTATCTTCTTCTCTGCATCAATTTCCTGGAGGGCCTTGTGGGCTTCAGCCTTGGCGCTCCGGACGCTTTCAAGCGCCTGCGCGAGCTCGGACTCTCGCGTCTTGGAGTCAAGCTCCAAGGACTCGTGCTTTTTGGCAAGAGACTCAAGCTCTTGCTGCACCTCGCCCACTCGGGCTTCTTGCTTCTCCCGTTCAATGCGTTCTTTGGCAGCTTTGTCTTCGGCCTCGGACAATGCCTTCCTTAGGGTCTCCACCTCGGTCGTGGCCCCTGACAAATTCATGATGATCCTATTACTTTACACCGAACTTCTTTTTTAACTATATAAACTGGGGTATATCTTACCTTTGCTCTCTTCGAGCTGCCCCTTGGTAAGGTCGAGCTCGTCCTCGGACCGCTTCAGGGCCTGCTTCAACGCAGAGACCTCCGCAGTACGTGCGGCAGTGGCCAGCAGGGAAGCCTGCACATACACATAGACATACTCTAATTAGACTCCTGAGTTGTCATTTGATACTCTATTCGGCTTTTCTTCGCGAACGCCGAACAGAGCATCAGGGGCTACTATCTATGCGGTAATATTTTCTTATATTTTGAATGCTTACCTCAAAGCCTGTTAGGAGGCTGGCGCAGGCTTCTGTTAGTCCGTTTTTGGTGGACTGAACCTTCTTGACCACCGCACTCATGATAGTGTGGTGCTCTTTATCAATGGAAGCGCTGTGAAGCGCTTCCAGCAAGTTGTCCGGTGCCTCTGGTTGGACAGAGGACACCGGCACGGATGATTGGCCCCCTTAATGGGGGACCACCGGCCGGAGTCCGGAACCATCGAAGGTTCCGGCACAGTGTCCGGCTCGGGCCCGAACTCGAAGCCCGTAGGAGCCTCGCTCCCTTGGTACCCAGGGTCCAGGAGGTCGCCGTGAGGCGCCCCCAGGATCACCTCCCCTTGGCTCGGTGCCTTTTGAGACACCACCTCGGTGTTGTCCGTAGGGCGAGGGGTGGAAGCCGTCGGAGGAGAACCGCTGTTCATATCCGACGAGCCCAAAGAGCCGCTCGACGAGGGTACGTCGATATGAGCTCAGGCCGGGCTGCATAATCATGTTCGGCATGAGCAAAGGCAGTACAATAAAACATACCATGAAGTACTATGGTGTCCGGACACTTACGACTTCGCCAGGGGCTTGTCCCTGGGTAGCCACTCGTCGCCGCTGTCGGCGGCCGTCGTGGCACAGTCCGAAGGGAGGGTCTTTCCCTTCTTGGACCCTTCGGCCTCCCCGGATGGGCCGACCTTCCTTTTCTTGTCTCCCCGGCTGGGGGGAGAACTTTTCTCCTCCTCCTCGTTTCCGGGGGAGGAGTGCGCGCCGGACTCATCGGACGATGAGTTCGATAGAACCTTGCGCCGGAGACCCTTTCGGGTCCCTGTGGCCTTCTTCTTGGCCTTCTTTTCCGGCACCTCGTAAGGTGCCGGAGTCAGCGTCTTCGTTAGAAGAGCGTTTGCAGGATCTTCGGGCAGGGGGCTGGGCAATCAAGCTGCTCCGCTGTCTTTATCCAGTCCTGTTAATGACATGAAAGCTTAGATCCAGCACATAACTAACCAGGGTAAATAAATACCCTGAGAGATATAAAAGCCTACCGGATGGGCGCGGCGCTTTGCGCTGAGTCCGCGGTCCTCGGTGAGGGAGGGAGGCATCTCGGTGCCCTTGAACAACACCCTCTAGACGTCCTCGTGCGTCATGTCGTAGAGCTCTCGCAGCGTCTGGTGCTGGGCCAAGTCAAACTCCCACAAAACGAATGCCCGTCGTTGGCACATAAGGATCCGGCGGAAGAGCATAACCTGAACCACATTGACGAGCTTGATTTTCTTGTTCGTCATGTTCTGGATGTAGGTCTGTAGTCCGGTCAGCTCTACCGAAGAACCCCAGGACAGGCCCTTCTTTTTCCAGGAGGTGAGCCGCGTGGGGATTCCGGATTGAAATTTGGGGGCCGCCACCCAGTTGGAGTCGCGTGGCTCGGTGATGTAGAACCACCCCAATTGCCACCCCTTTATGGTATCCACGTAGGTACCCTCGAGCCAGGTGACATTAGGCATCTTGCCCACCATGGCACCTCCGCACTCTGCCTGCCGGCCACCCACCACCTTCGGTTTGACATTGAAGGTTTTCAGCCATAGGCCAAAGTGGGGCCTGACGCGGAGGAAGGCCTCACACACGACAATAAACGCCGAGATATTGAGGATGAAGTTGGGGGCTAGATCATGAAAATCCAGCCCGTAGTAGAACATGAGCCCGCGAACGAACGGGTGGAGAGGAAATCCCAGTCCGCGGATGAAATGGGTAAGAAAAACTACCCTCTCATGGGGTTCGGGCGTTGGGACGATCAACCCCGCATTCGGCAGCCGGTGCGCGATATTCGCAGCTAGGTATCCAGCTTCCCGTAACTTTTTGATGTCCTCCTCCGTGACGGAGGAGACCATCCACTTGCCTCCTGCTCCGGACATGATTGGAGTGGTTCGAGAAGAAGAACGCGAGCTTGGGCGCTAGAGCTCGGGTGTGCGAGAATGGGCAAGCGAGAAGGAAGAAGGCGTGGGTGAAAAAGTAAATCTTTGTCCCTTTATAAGGGCGGAGGAGGCGATGAGTCTCCCCACTTGCCTGGAAAAACTGCTTACTCCCCAGGCGCCGTAATTGATGGCGTGGTTGGGTTACCCACGTCTGTATTGATGAGAATCCCGTGATAAAGGGAACACGATCTCTGCTTTGACAAGACGTTTCGAGAAAACCGCCTCGCGATATGTGCGGAGCTGGTTAAGAAAAGCGGTTCGAATAATAACCGGGCCATGAAGTGATGTCATACTGTCAAAACGTGTCAGCAGATTAGATTTGTGGAAGTATTATTCTCTCTACGGTGGTATGTGGAACTTATTTTGCAGGGTCGGACACTATCCTTGCATTCAGACTCTTCCATGGTGTATTCAGAGGAGGAACCCGCCTTGCAATGCCGAAGACAACACTGCGCGCCAGACTAATCATCATTGGAGCCTGATTCAGGGGCTACTGAGGGAGTCCTAGATTAGGGGTCTCCGGACAGCCGGACTATATCCTTTGGCCGGACTGTTGGACTATGAAGATACATGATGGAAGACTTCGTCCCGTGTCCGGATGGGACTCTACTTGGCGTGGAAGGCAAGCTAGGTAATACGGATATGTATATCTCCTCCTTTGTAACCGACCTTGTGTAACCCTAGCCCCATCCGATGTTTATATAAACCGGAGGGTTTTAGTCCGTAGGACAACATACAATCATACCGTAGACTAGCTTCTAGGGTTTAGCCTCTCTGATCTCGTGGTAGATCGACTCTTGTAATACTCATATCATCAAGAACAATCAAGCAAGACGTAGGTATTACCTCCATCAAGAGGGCCCGAACCTGGGTAAACATTGTGTCCCCTGCCTCCTGTTACCATCCGCCTTAGACGCACAGTTCGGGACCCCCTACCCGAGATTCGCCGGTTTTGACACCGACAAGTACATCTCAAGCTCACATAGTATGACAATGATCTCTTCCTGTAGCCTTCGGAGCTGCTTCACACTTATGGACTTTCGAGATATAATGTCGAAGAAATTGCAGAGACCAGTAAGCGTGTCACGGACATGCTTCTCCAATATCCCTCTAATGGCAACTGGAAGTATCTGCGTCATCATCACGTGACAGTCATGAGAGTTCATCCCGCTGAACCTTTTCTTCTCGGGGTCTAGAAATCTGCTTATCTTCCCACAGTAACCGGAACTGACTTTGATTCCCATAAGGCACTTGATGAATTGATCGATCTCCTTCTCACTTAAGGTGAAGCAAGAAGGGGGGCAATAATTCTCCTCCTTCTTGTTGACTTTTCTGCCCCTTTCCCCCTCCTCCGTCTCCTCCATCAATTTTTTACAGTGGAGATCTTTCCTGATCTTCAAATCTTCCAAGTCTTTCCTTGCCTTCGGCCCATCCTTGGTCTTCTCCGGCATGTTCATCAGTGTGCCAAGCAAGCTCTCAAGGACATTCTTTGTGATATGCATTGGATCAAGGCAATGAGGTGTGTCATGATTGGGCCCGTACTCCAAGTCCTAGAAAACAGACCTCGTTTTCCATGCCTTCAGCAGTGGCTCCGGCGCCTTTTTGATCTTTCCCGGCATGGGGCATTGTTCCCAGTTTCTCAACAGCTCGTCGATTTCGGCGCCGCTCCTCTTACGTGGAGGTCCTCGAAGCTCAACCAACCCATTGAATAGATCTCCACGCTTTCTCCACGGGTCATCCTTCTCGAGCCATCTACGATGCCCCATGTACACGATTTTCCCGGACCCACCATCTTTCATTGACGTAAGTTGCTGAGACGTTGTATCATCCATGCACCTCGTGCATCCACAGTATCCGTGCCACACCTGGCCTGAGGTGTACCCGTAACCGAGATAGTCGTGCACCGTCGTCATCAGCGTGGCTCTCATATGGAAATACTCTCCTTTGCTGGCGTCCCATGTCCATGCTGGTGTTTTCCATAACGTGTCTAACTCCTCTTGCAGAAAACCCATATACAGGTTAATACTATTTCCTGGTTGTTTCGTCCCTTGAATCAGCATGCTCATGTGTATGTATTTTGTCTTCATGCACTTCCATGGGGGAGGTTGTACATCCATACAAACATGGGCCATGTGCTATGGTTGGTGTTCTGGTTTCCAAACTGATTCATGCCATCGTTACTCGCACCAAGCACGATGTTCCTTGGATCTTCTGCAGCAAATCCATATAGGGTGTTGAATGCTCTCCACTGGCTACCATCTACAAGGTGTCCCAGCCTCGGATCATCTCCATCGTCGGGCTTCTTCCTCTCCGCGTGCCAGCGCATGAGCTTTGCTTCCTTAGGATCTATGAAATGCCGCTGCAGACGGGGAGTGATCGGAAAGTACCATACAACTTTCTGAGGAGCTTTCTTTCCTGCCTTCTTGTATCGAGAAGCATTGCACACTGGACAACCGGTTTTTCCCGCGTGCTCCCCCCGATAAATGATGCAATCGTTGATGCATGCGTGGTACCTAATGTGTGGCAAATCAAAAGGGCAAACAATTTTCTTGGCCTCCTCAACACTAGTAGGACACAGGTTCCCCGCGGGAAGAACTTTATTATGTAGAAACTTCAAATGCTCATCGAGGCTTTTGTCTGTCCATTTGTTTTTGGCCTTCATCTTTAGAAGTTCGAGCGTGAAACTCAAGTGGGTCGCCTTAGGATCGCAACCGTCATACAATGGAGTCCTCGAGTCTACTTCAAGTTGCGCCAGCTTGGCCTCCTCTCTAGAAGCAGCTCTCTCGCTGGTTGTACTCTTGCGAAGGAGGTCTCGAACATGAGGGTCCTGCACGACTACACTTAGTAGCGTCGAAGACTGCAGCATGACCGCCGCTCTTCTCCGCCATGTCCGGACTCTTCTTCGCCGTGTCCGGAATCTTCTCTGCCGCCATCGTCATTTTCGGATTCTTCCCCGCCGACATGTCCGGAGCCATCATCTTCTTGTCGATCGGTCAGCTCTTCGTCTAGCCCCATGTCACTATTCCCTGCCATGTGGACATCCTCATCATCATCATCTTCTTCACTTATCCACTGAGTATAGCCATCCATGAAACCATTCATCAGCAGGTGCGCCTTCAAAGTGCCACGATCAAAAGGGTCCAAAAGGACTCCTTCCTTGTATCTTGCACACGGACATCTAATCCTAGTCCGATTATTTGCATACATGTCGATCACCGCGGATTGCATGTACCGCTCCACCTTCCATCCACTCACCTTCATGATTGACTGCACGGTATAACAAGCAAAAGGGTTATGAAATAAATAATGCATGCTTCAAAGTCACATATATAAAATTTTGGCATGACCTTGCCTAAAAATAGGACATATGAGTTTGCTCGAAATTCACCGAAACGGAAATAAATCGACATTTCGGCGAAACATAAGCAACTCGAGGGCGTGTAACTAGCACAAATCTCTCCATAAACAGTATTCTGATCATGGGATAAACAGTATTCTGATCAAGGGATCAGAATACTATTCTGATCACAACCTGACCTGCCCCGCTAGTAGTACGTTGAACTTCTCTGTGAACTAGGTTGAACTTCCGCCAACATTGCCCAAATGGGGCTTGCGATATACCGTTGGAAAGCTATGGACACCAATATCATGACCCAATTAAATTTTTGGCAAAACATAAGCGGTTTAAGAGCAGCTTTGAAAACCGTTTTTCTTCATAAAAAAACATGAATCGTATTTTCGATCGTATTTCTAAACCATTTATCGGAATGAGGCATATAATATGACGTTGGAAAGCTGCAGCAAAACCGCTCCTTCCACATATTGAAAGTTTTCTCTAATTCCCTATGGTTAAAGAGTAATTTGAAAAAATGTAAAATTTCATAAACCGAATAGCTGAGTTTGTATTTTCGATGTCATTTCTAAACGGCTAAGACAATTGAGGCATATGATATGGCGTTGGAAAGATTACAAAAATGCGCTACTTTTCATTTTGAAAGTTTATTCTAATTTTGAATGGTTTAAGAGTAATTTAGAAAACGGTTCAAGTCCTACCGAGTTCGTATTTTTGAGCTAATTTTTTAACCGTGCGTCCGAATGCAACAAATGATATGGCGTTGGAAAGCTTGAACAAATGCGAAACTTTTTGGTATGTATTGTTTCTCCCAATTCTTTACAGTTTTAAGTCAGTTTCGAAAATGACAAAAAACGCATTTCTGCCGTATTTTCTACAAACTTTAACGAAAAGGCGCAAATAATATACCGTTGAAACGAGGAAAAAGGTATGACCAGCAAGGCTAGACTTGGTTCCACCGGAGAAGAAAAAGAATGAATAATGATGAACTTGAAGTTCCGTTAGAATCTTCATGAGAATCACCGGGTAAGAACATGAAGGAAAGAATGGAGAGACTTCCATCAATAAAATGATACTTGATTGAGAAATCTGAGTCCTTGAAGAAAAAGGGTGGGTGGGTGGGAAAAAACAAAAGCAACTTGGAGATGGATGAAACAAACACCGTTGAGAAGAACTGATAATTGATCTTGCGAATGTTGAAGTGATCGGATCCACTTGAAGAGAAGCACGCCGGTTAAAAAGGATTGACAAAACAATCTTGATGATCAAGAAGGATTAGTATTCACATAAAAATATGAGAACACTGCTTAGGAACGGGTATGGAATCAACATTTGACTTTGAAGCAACTCGAATACCACAACTCAAAACAAAAACAAAGGATTGGCTTGCAGAATAGGATAGAGATTTCGTCCGAAGTTTTCGTGGTGGGGCCTACACGGGCTCGATCGTACAGCACCATCATGTACAAGGCAGTGCACATGACATACGAAGCGTCCCCGAGTCGGCATAGCCAAGGACTCTTTAAGACACAACGAGACCACTGTAAAACCAACCGTGAATAGGCGGACCACTAGACGTCGAACCCCAATTTCATATCATACATCTGTCGAAAAGATATCCTAAGAGCTACTTGAATTCCCACTTATAAACTCCCGAAATTTTCCCGGTTATGCAATCAGGTGTTGGGGATACAGGGGAAGCATAATATCTCACCCAAATCTAGCAAATCCTACATCCAGCTGTATCCATCCTTCAACACATAACCAAGAAACCTTCGGAAATCGTCTACCACAACCTTTGAAAAGCATCCGTTATACGAGTTATGGCAATACTCCCGAACTCCCGCCCCAGTACTGGGTGGCGTCGAGGTTATCTCACCAACAACTGCATAAAAGAGATTTTCGAAGTCGGCGAAACTAAACTCAGGTATTCCAGAACTGCAACGATAAAATTGTGACGACAACACCTCGGAGCTCAACTCCCCGGGACACTGCCACAACCCCTAAATGACAGGAGGCACCAAGAACAATGTTCTCGTCACAAATCGATCGGAACGATTCCAAGATACCCGCGTGATCCTAAATTTTTTTTAGTGAAATTTGAGAAGAGAAGAGTCAAAACTCTACGTCGGGATGCCTTACCAGAGCGATGAAGGGACTAAGGAGTAAAAAGAATTCCTAAACTCTCCGATATATAATTCCTAAATGACTCAAAATATTTTTCTAGACTCAACTCGTCCGCTAATAACGATCAAGCAGTGGGGGCTCCTAAGGTCGGGGAAGGCTCTGATTACCAACTTGTAACGCCCTCGATGCGGCTATATCTCCCACGTGTCGAAGCACGACTTAGAGGCATAACCGCATTGAAAGCAATGTCGCAAGTGAGGTAATCTTCACACAACCCATGTAATACAATAAGGGAAAAGAGATACATAGTTGGCTTACAATCGCCACTTCACACAATACATGAATAAAGCATTACAACATCCAAATACAATCAAGGTCCGACTACGGAACCAAAATAAAAGAAGAACCCCAAATGCGACAAGGTCCCCCGATCGACCCCAACTGGGCTCCACTACTGATCAACTAGAGTGAAAACAACACAAAGGACAAGATCTTCAACGAGCTCCTCCTGAGCTTGGTTGCGTCATCTGCACGGACTCATCGGCACCTGCAAGCTGGTTTTGGAAGTATCTGTGAGTCACGGGGACTCAGCAATCTCACACCCTCGCGATCAAGACTATTTAAGCTTATGGGTAAGGTAAAGGTATGAGGTGGAGCTGCAGCAAGCGACTAGCATATATGGTGGCTAACATACGCAAATGAGAGCGAGAAGAGAAGGCAAAGCACGATCGAGAAACTATGATCAAGAAGTGATCCTAGAACAACCTACGTCAAGCGTAACTCCAACACCGTGTTCACTTCCCGGACTCCGCCGGAAAGAGACCATCACGGTTACACACACGGTTGATGCATTTTAATTAAGGTCAACTTCAGGTTTTCTACAACCGGACGTTAACAAATTCCCATCTGCCCATAACCGCGGGCACGGCTTTCGAAAGTTCAAATCCCTGCAGGGGTGTCCCAACTTAGCCCATCACAAGCTCTCACGGTCAACGAAGGATATTCCTTCTAGCGGGAAGACCCGATCAGACTCGGAATCCCGGTTACAAGACATCCTCGATAATGGTAAAACAAGTCCAGCAAGACCACCCGCTGTGCCGACAAATCCCAATAGGAGCTGCACATATCTCGTTCTCAGGGCACACCAGATAAGCTAAGCGTACGGGAGCCAACGTAACCCAAGTTGCCAAGGGACGGCCCCGCACGGTGCTCTGGGTTGGACCAACACTCAGAGGAGCACTGGCCTGGGGGGTTTAAAAAAGATGACCCTTGGGCTGGCCGACCCAAGGGAAAGAAAAAGGCTAGGTGGCAAATGGTAAAACCAAGGTTGGGCCTTGCTGGAGGAGTTTTATTCAAGGCGAACTGTCAAGGGGTTCCCATTATAACCCAACCACGTAAGGAACGCAAAATCCGGGAACATAACACCGATATAACGGAAACTAGGGCGGCAAGAGTGGAACAAAACACCAGGCATAAGGCCGAGCCTTCCACCCTTTACCAAGTATATAGATGCATTAATTAAATAAAATATTTTTGTGATATCCCAACAAGTAAACATGTTCCAACAAGGAACAACATCTCCATGTTCCAATAAGGAACAAACTTCAATCTTCACCTGCAACTAACAACGCTATAAGAGGGGCTAGCAAAACAACGGTTTGCTAGGACAAGGTGGGTTAGAGGCTTGGCTTAACAACATGGGAGGCATGATAAGCAAGTGGTAGGTATCGTAGCATAGGCATAGCAAAAGAGCGAGCAACTAGCAAGCAAAGATAGAAGTGATTTCGAGAGTATGATCATCTTGCCTGAGATCCCGCAAGGAAGAAGAACGAGTCCATGAAGAAGATAAACGGACGTAGACGAACGGGTCCTCACAGACACGACGTAACCGGATCCAACCCGAAAAAGCAAACACCGGAAATAAGCACACAACATAGTAAACAACCAACACATGAACATGGTATGATATGCGGGATGCGGTATGCGATGCATATGCATGATTTGCAAGGGAATGAAAGAATCTGGCCTCAACATGGAAATCCAAGTATGCCACTGGAAAGGTGAGGTGATTTCGGTTGAAATCGATATAAAGACCGCCAGAATCGGATGCACGGTTTGGAAATGGCAAGCAAAACAAATATGGCACCGGTCTGCGATAAACAGCAAGTAGCCATCTAAATGCATCAAGATGAACATGCTACAACACTCAAACATGACAACAAAATACATGGAAGGGATCCACTCATGATGCTTGACAAAAGATGAACACTGAGCTACGGCCAATTCATCCATTAACAGGTTCAAACAAGCATGGCAAAAGTGCAAATGATAAACAGGTTTCAGACTTAGTGAAATTAACACAAGCCTGGAATTTCAGATCAGGTAGCACACTTTGGAGCAAGAAAACTGTATGCTACAGGAACTTGACATGGCAAAGCAAGGCATGGCATGAAGCTACTCAAAGAGCTTAACAAAAGTCCCTTAGTGACCTTGAGCCAAAAGGGATCAGAAAATACAATTGCAAGCATGTGAACATGGCAAAAACATAATCAGGTCACAGACTTACAGAAAAACTGGAGCATGCAAATCTGTTAACGATTAGGCATGTTTACGAGCTCGATGCACTCACTACAGAGCAAGGCATGACAAACTAAGCATACACCCATCAAGAATACACATTATAAAAGCTAGAGATGGCAAGAACAACAACATAGCATGCATGGATCAACAACAACATCCTCGGCAAAATCGCTAACAAGTAGACGATCTGCCCAGATTCCCGAAATAGCAAAAGTAGAGCTCGATTGACTCAAGCTAGGGTGCTCCATAATTGCAAACAAAGACATGGATGGATAGAGCACCAAAATATTAACAAATCATCCTTACTGATCATCCTCAAAAGAGGCACGGATCACTAGGAAACAACATAAACATATGGCATACTGATAAGAACAGATCAAGGACTTAGTGGAAATGCTAAGTCCCTAAAATCAGCATTAACGAATGCACCACTTTGCAAGCTTGTGCTAGTCACCACACACATCACAAAAATACATGGATGGCACCACTGGAAAGATGGCAAAGCATATGACAAAACACATGTAGAGCTCATGGGCATATCATGCACACAATAATCATGGCAAAAATGACAAATAGCTATTTGGAGCAGCAGATCTGACAATTATCTCAAATAGCACTCTTCCAACAGCATTTCGGGCATCAAGATGAACTCAAATGAAAATGATGCAATGAGATGAAATGATGTGCTCTCTTAGGCGAACATTTTGATATGCTATACGCGCAAAACGGAGCTACGGATGCAAAGTTACGACTTGATGAACATGGGCATATGAAATTGGAAATCTTGGGGACTTAGTAGAAATTACCACCTCCAGATCTAGGGTTTGGGCAGCGCGCGAACCGAGGTGGCGGCGGATCTCGCCGGATCCGCGCCGGAGAAGACAGAGGCGGCGGCGGGAGGTTGTCCCGGCCCGGATCTGGTCGGATCCGGCCGGCGGCGAGCTAGGCGACGATGGAGGTGCGCCGGGGTGAGGTCGCCGGCGCCGGAGTTTGCGGCGTCGGGGCGGTGGTCCGGTGGACGGCGCCGCGGTGGCGGTGGCCGGAGCGGCGATGAGGCGGCCGGGCGGCGCGTGCCTCGGGAGGCCGCGGGCAGGCGCGCGGTCGCGCTCGGGCCGGGCGGGCCGGCCTTGGGCCCGCAGGGCCGCGGCGGCGTAGGCGAGGAGAGAGAAGGCGGCGGAGACAGGTGGCGAAGCGGGATTCGCTGAGGGTGGCGCGGACATGTCCGGCGGCGCGGGGGTTTTTGTCCGGGCGCGAGGTAGAGGAAGGCTAGGGTTTCATCCGCGAATTTCGGGAGGGAAGCACATATATATAGGTAGAGGGATCTAGGAGAGTCCAAATGAGGTGCGGTTTTCGGCCATGCGATCGTGATTGAACGCTCTAGATGATAGAAGGGGTTTAGGTGGGTTTTGGGCCGAATTGGAAGGGTGTTGGGCTGCAACACACACGAGGCCTTTTTGGTCCCTCGGTTAACCGTTGGAGCATCAAACGAAGTCCAAATGGTACGAAACTTGACAGGAGGTCTACCGGTGGTAAACCAAGGCCGCATGACAAGTCCCGGTCCAATCCGACAATGTTTAACACCCGCACACGAAAAGGGGTAGAAAGGGACACCGGGTGACATAGAAGCGCCGGATTGCAAAACGGACAACGGGGAAAATGCTCGAATGCATGAGACGAACATGTATGCAAATGAAATGAACATGATGACATGATATGCAATGCATGACATGCAAGCAATGACAACGCAACAACAGCGAATAACTGGCGGACACCTGGCACATCGGTCTCGGGGCGTTACAATAGCTCTCCATCCACTCATTGGAATTGAGCAAGTGATATACGGATGGAAAGCTGTTGTAAACACGCAACTTTCCCGTGTTGATCATTTTTTCATACTCGCGACAATTTTAAAAGTTTTTCATCTCAAATTCATTCACTATAGTAGTCGAACTTCGTGCTGTTTTCACGTTGAACTTCTGTGACGTATTTTCGTATGTAATTTTCTCATCCATTTCGTCAGTGTTATACAAATGATATTCTTTTTGTACAAACCTCTTTCATAATATTTTTTTAACTTTCTCCGACCGAGGACTTGAACTTACACAAATGATATTCCTATCGTTTTGAATTAAATTAGAGAAATGACGAGATCATGATTTCCGCCTTCATTGTAATGGAAACGCACTGCGTGAAGTAGTTGAACTTCCCGGGCATGTTTGTTTGAACCTCATCTGTTTTTGACGTGTTGTTTTTTGCACTGCGTGGAGTAGTTGAACTTCTGGGGCATGTCTATTTGAACTTCACTCTGTTTCACTTTATTGTATTTTTCTTATATGAAATACACAGCATGTAGTACTGAACTTCCAATTGTTATCACTTTTAACTTCTCTCTGGTTTGAGAGATTTTTTTTAAAACCCAAAAAACAACATGTTTTTTATGTATTTTGGACATCTAAATACATGGTGAACCTCTCCCATAAGAATTTTTTGAAGTTTTCCTATGAATTTTGTACTGCTTTATTTTTAAAATTGAACTTCTAGTTTTTTATCTTCGAACTTCTTATTTTAATTCTTTAATAATGAAGAAAATCTGCATTTTGTATGGCCATCGAACTGCTTCATTTTTAGACTTGAACTTCTAGGGTTTTTTAACAGAGAAAATCCCTTTTTTATATAAATTTGTGTGGAGATGCTTTGTTTTTTCAATTTGACCTTCTTGGGGTTTGTAATAAAGATTGGACTTCTTCGTCTTTTAAATCTAAACCGCTAGGTTTTTCTAGAAATGGTGAAATACAATTTTTCTATAATTTTTGAAATTATTCATTTTTTTAATTTGCACTCTAGGTTATTTTACAAATGAGTAAAATCTATTTTTCAAAAACAGAAAATACATGAGAGTTTTTTTGTACAAACATATGTGTCTCTTTTTTGTTTTCTCATTTTTGTCTAACTCTCGAATTTAGTACATATGAACTTCAAGAGTTAACATAATTCTAGGTGAACCTTGTTTCGTTCTTCGTCTACAAATATCATGGTGCTCTATTATTTTAATTTGAACTTCTTGGTTATATTTCTAAAAAACTAAATATTTTTATTCAGGTCGAACTACTTTGTTAGTTTAATTCGTACTTCTTGGTTTAACGACGAAAATGAAATGCCCTATTGTTCTAATTTGAACTTCTAGGGTTTTATTTATTTAGAAAAGTGATTTTTTTTATTTTGTTTAAACATCAAACATGGAATATCCATGTTTTATGAACGTCAATTTAAAAATTGAACTTCTTCTTTCTTTTTTTAAACTTTCGGAGTTAACATTTTCTAGGTGAGGCTTTGTTTTCTTAAAAAAGAGAAACTCTATTTTTTAGACTTTAAAATTGCTCTATTATTTTCAATTTGAACTTCATTGTTTCATTATTTAATAACGGGGGAAAACGATTTGTCTTTATAAACATTGAGCTATTTTTGTTATTTTAATTTGAAACATTTATAAAAACACATGAATTTTCCCAACTCTACTTCTATTTTTGGTCGGCGGGACTCCTCTAATGATGTTTTTTAGCATATAGCTTTAGTTGAACTTCGCATACTGTCATAGTAGAACTTCCCCGCGGCTAGTGTATATGTTCATAGAACTTCATCGCGACCGTCGCGTAGCCGTAATACCTACCATATTTTTGTAGTACAACTTCATTGTATGTCTGTGAACTTGATAGACGAAGTAGATTTGCAATATAATTTCTCAGACGCGCTATATGGGCCTTAAGGCTATCCAACATTTTTGGTCAAAGCATCAAGGGGATGTGTTGCGTGCATGTCCTCCACATAACACTAAATGTTCTCGTGGGCAATCCATCTAAATATTATATGTGAATTTTAAAAAGACATTGAATTGTCCTTGCATCGAGAAACTATGTATAGAATGTAGTAGATTTTTTAGGATGCCAAACAGAACATGAGATATTCGCACGTATTAGCTCATGAACTAAGTCGGAACATGTTGTTTTCCCTCAACAAATTTTTTTTGTCTTCCTCATCCATTCACAAAATATTAGCTCAAGAATTAACCACCAATTTCTATTTCTATTTTATGCAAGCGAGCTCGTTTTAGAACGGGTAATAGATAAAGTGGCTTTCATTTTTTCTGAATATCGGACTGCTCAATTATTTTACTAGGAAATTCTGCATTTGTATTTTAAGAATGGGGATAACAAGAAATGATTTTTCTAGGTAGAATTTCATGTGTTTTTATAAATGATTTCTTGGTGTGTTTTTTCCTCATGGTGGCTTGTTTTTTGTATATATTTTTTCCATGAACTTCGATATGTTATGATACACAAAATTGAAAACATTTTGTATCATGAACACCACTGATTTTTATGGCGAACTTTTTTTAGTGTTTTTCAAAGCTTACTCTGTATTCGTTTTTTCTGGCGAACTGTAAATGTCTAAAAGGTTTTTTGACATAAGCAAACAACACATTTGTGAACATAAGTTATTTTCTAGTAATCTTTTCTAATGCCCTAGCATCAAAATGTTTTCATAAATGCACCCACACAAACGGGAGTACACACTAGAGCACGCACACACAGAGCGCGCAGCCGCATACACACCAACACAAAAGCACCCACATAGTGAGCGGACACACACGAGTCATCACACTCAGCACACACGCATGCACCAATATAGTAATCTTTTTCAATAGTTACTTCATAACCTCTTGATTTTGAATCCCCGTGGAAGCCGTCATTGAACAGTTGAATATCTTTTTACAACATCAAGGCCATCATGATTAGTTATCTGAACATAATGGCCGAACATCTGTCTTTCTGAACTCTAAAATACTACAGTCATAGAGCAACTTCTCTCATTCAGTTATCTAAACAGTGGCCAACACAGTTCAACCTTGATCAAAATTGCAGACCTGCAACCTGTTTAATAGAACTTCGGTAGACCAGCATACCCAGCCATATGGCTTGGCGTATGATCCTGCTGTAGTGGCCATCCATCAGCAGCCAGAGTGCTGACAGGAGTTCTGGGTAGGGTAGTAGAGTTACACCCCGGTTGAACCATCAAGGGACTGAAATTCCATGCAGCAAAGGTACACTTCAGCTTAACCATCAAGGGACTTGAGATCCGGGCAGCAGGGCCACACAACACCCCTGCCGAGCCTTCAAGGCAACAGAGCTACACTCCAATTCAACTTTCAGGGCAATGGAGCTCCGGGCAGCAGGGCTACACTACAGCTGAACCATGAGAGAAGGAAGAAATACAATGCCGGGGAAGGTCGAATCTAGCCATCGCTACAGTCCACGTGTAGACAGTGAGTGCTCTGGTGGTCAGCATCCATCGGTCATCAGAGACCCACGGGGTGCAGGGATGACCAGATCCGCCGGACAAAATCCCGGGAGAGCCCATCCGACGGGTGGGGGTGGGGAATGAAGGGAAGAAGGGAGGAAGCAGGACAACGCTATGTGGGAAGTTCAGCGGCGGCAAGCTAGTTGCGCAGCGGAGGGAGGAAGCAGAGCGGCGGCGCGTGGGATGCAGAGCTCAGAGAGGTAGCAGGGCAGAGGTGACGGCGCTAGAGGGATCAGCGGCGGGGTGTGGGAGAGGTCTTTCATGGCGGCCAGCTGCAAGTCGTTGCCTCCTCCGGCTGAAGGTCAATGCCTCCTCCGGGTGAAGGTCGGACCAATCCGCACGTGTTCTCGTGGTCTCCGGCGAGTGAAGGGCGGCGAAGGATACTCGCCAGATCCGGCGACCCCGAGGTGGTCCGGGAAGTGGTGCGACGGCGTCTCCTCCGGATCCGTTGGGGTCGGGGTGGGCGCGTCGCTAGTTGGGGTCGGGGCTACGCCGCGTCGGCGGCTGGGGGCAGGGCGGCCGTGGTGGTGCCGGCCACGGAGACGCCGGGCGGGGGCGGGGCGGCTGTTGTGTCGCTAGTTGCTGGTGGGTGAGGTGGGTGGTGCGGGAGGTGGGTGGGTATCTGGATTCTGGAGTTCGGAAACATTTTCGTCGCCTCTATATAGGGGCTCATTCGGTTTGGAGGATTTCATAACGTAGGAATTAGGACTAGTATAGAAATTTTATAGGATGGCACTTGCCACTCTAAGGAATTGGCTCGCCTTGTTCCTACGCGTAAAATGAGTTTTGAGTGGATGCGTAATTTCCTCCAAAAACATAGAAAATGAATAGTATTCCTACGAAATTCCTATACACATTTCCTACAAACCGAACGCATCTATAGGAAATTTCCTTCGGGATCCTTGTTCCTATGTGTTTCCTATGAAAATCCTCCAAACCGAATAGGCCCTAGGGAGCTGTGATCCGAATAACTATTCTGATCCTGATATTAAAATAATGCTACTCTCTCTCTATATATATATATATACATCTGGGCTATTCTGTTACGTGTAACAGAATATTATTCTATTATCCTACTTGAACTGATGAATTCAAGCGGTTGAACTGATGAAATTCAAGCGGTTGAACTGATGAAATTCGAGCGGTTGAACTGATGCTTTCTGTTTGTGTTAAAAATCGTCTTCTTTAGTTCAATTTTTTTTTTGCAATTTTTTATCGAAACAGGGTGTGTAATATATCGTTAAAAAGCTCTTGGAATCTACATTACAATATTATAATTTGTTTTTGCAAAAAAATTATGGTTTAAGAGCAGTTTTAAAAAAACCGTTTTTTTCAAAACCGAAAACACGAATCGTATTTTGGACTTAATTTTCAAACGGTTTATCAGAATTGAGCAAATGAGATGGCGTTGGAAAGCTTGTGAAAATCCGCATCTTCCATATATCTACTATTTTTTAAAATTCTATATGGTTTAAAAGTAATTTGGAAAACGATGAAATTTTGGGTGAAACGTATTTTCGCATTTTTTTTGCAAATAGTTTGTCGGATTGACGCAAATGATATGGTGTTGGAAAGCTATGGAAAATGTGCAACTTTTTCGTATAAAAATGTTTTTCTAATTCCTTACAGTTTAAACTTGAATTCAAATACGATCAAATTTGATTTCGAACATGATTTTTTTAAGTTTGTCAAAATGGGGCAAATAATATACCGTTGGATAGCTATCAAAAATGCAAAACTTACTCATGTTGAACGTTTTCTCTATTTCGCACCCGTTTAAGATTAATTTTGAATAAGGTGAAATCTATCGTGTTGTTTTTTCTGTCTAAAAAACAGATTAGTCGTACTGATTTATGTCTATCTTTGTACAGAGGTATTTTTCATAGAGTAGTTTTGAATATGGTGATACCGGTTGTGCTATTTTTTTCTGTTATGGAAACATAGTACTCGAACTGATCTCCATATGGGTTTGTGCTGAACGTGTGCTTTCACAGACTCGACTTTACTTTGTTTTTTCGTTAGAGTTTTGCTCGTAACTTTTAACGGTTTATTATATTATCGTCCCCGAACTTGCATGGTTTATATCGTTGAACTGAATGCTGTTCTTTTCAAAAAGAGAATATTTTGCATGTTTTCTTTTAACTCAACATTTTTTTTATAATGATGTTCTAAACTTCTCTAATTTTATGACTTGTACTTTTTACCATTACGACTTGTACTTTTTACCATTTGAACTGAATGTTGTTTCTTTTTGCTTAAACTTTTACAATTTGAATGTTTGTCATTTCTTTTATTTCGAACGGACCACCGTTTTTAATTCGTACTGATCAATATTTTTAATTAAACCATTTTCTTTCATCTGACAGAAATATTTTCCACACATAATACACGTACATGAATTATATTACCCATAGCACCGACCTCAACACAAAAATCATCGCCCTACTCTTGTCTAGAACTTTTCAAGCACCCACATGAACACAATAATATTTATCAGAAAAATAAAGTGCTTCCGCACATGGGTACAAAAAAACTTCCAGCACTTGGTCCTGCTCCTTGTCTTCAGTATCAGGTAGCGTGTTTTAGTGCTTCCAGAAGAGGATTGCATTAACCAAAAAAATAAGTATTTTCATTAACCAAAAAATGTTTTGTGTTTTCTTTGGAACTCAACATTGTTTTGCGACGATATTCTAGACTTCTCTCATTTCATTATGAATTGATTATATATAAAAGTTGAACTATACGACACTTTTTAAATGAATCTAACAAGTATTTTCCCCTCTCTAAACTTCAAAAAAATCTGTTGTAAACTAGAGACTAAACAGTTGCAAATACTTTTAAATTGAACTCAAATAAAATATAGGAACTGAACTGAGTGTATTTTTCAGATTTTTGCTAGCATGCATCAAGACATTTTATATATGATTTTACATTAGAACATATACTAATTTCTATGCCAAGTAACTTCAAACAAAACAGAAGTGGAGCTTCATTTACAAGAACAGAACAGAACATATGCTAGTTTAGATCATACAAGATTTTCTCAAATGCTTATTAAGGCATAACACACAACACCTGTTGTGCTATAGGAAGAACACGTAAACAGAGGAAATTGGACAAAGAATCGTTAAGTAGGTGTACTAAAAAGCACACAAAACATGTACTGAAAAAGAACATAACTCCTTAGCGTTTGCATCGGCCTCCTATGGCAGAGGTGAACGGTCTGATCACTGCGTCGTCGCACGGCCTCGTGTGGCAGAGGTGAACAGCTTGTGGTGGTAAGGTTGAACGGCCTGAGCGCTGCATCGTTGAACGGCCTCATGTCGAGGCAGTGAACGACCTGGGCCGTGAAGGTTCAAGCAGGGGGTGTTAAGAGGGTGTGTCGGACTAATTTTGTAGTGTCAGAATCAGTTCTGTAGCTGGTCACCACGCACGCCTACTCAACTGCACCATGCCACCGTCCCACTGCTCATAAGTACACTTGGCGCATGCTCGTTGTCGTTGGATGTACCTTGCATACACACAACAACCACCAATTAGCATGCACAAGTTCATGTACAGTAACATTACAAATTTGCAATGAAACCTAAAAAGATCTGTAATTTGAAATACTTCATTTTACTTTCCAAATACTTTATTTGTTTTGAAATATGAACTTCTATTTTTATTTCCTTAGAACTTATTATGATTTCCCTCCGAACAACAAAAACATGTTTGGTTTACTTACCCATAAAATATTTGAAGTATGTCAAATGAAAAAACATTCTGAGGCCTGGAAGTGAGAAAACACATTACACTCATCGAGGTAGATATCATTCTGTGCGTACCTTGCCACATACCACATCGGATTCCAAGATCCTAGATGAACTTCAGCAAAGTGAAGTGAAACCTTTTTCTAACCTAAGAACTGCAGAAAATTAGCTCAATTTATTTAACCACAACAAATAAACTCTTAAGTACTTCTGGCAAGTATATTTGAATGGACATATCCTTTTTCTAGTTACTGAATTGCTAACTACTCCAAATAAACTTTTAACTACTTGTGGCAAGTATTTTTGAACTGACCTTTTCCATGTTTTTTGTGTGTGTCTTTTCCCAAATCTTTTCCAACCCTCTTCTCTGAACTTTTATATTTATTTTTCACGAACTTTTTAAGTTACCCTAGTTGAACTTCTAGTGTTTTCTTTCTTTTACTAATTTTTCTTTGTCTAGTATCATCTCTGTCTCGTAGTTTCCCATCCATCTCACTATGTTCGAACTTTTGGCAATCTGGAACATGAACTATCTGTGAAAACACATGCTCCAGTATAATCTGAGACGCCAATTCAAGCAAAACAATCAGTACTATTCACATTTATTAACAACAGCTTGAGATGCTCATGTAGAGGCTAGTGCAAGCTACTAGTACTAGGCATCCAGCGTGGTTGGAACAAACTAGATGAACAAATGATTTAACGGGGCAGCACTACATACACAGGCATGAATAGGAACAACGCTATGTACCTGGAGAACGGCCACAACAGCAAGCGACACATGCGACTACGTCAAACTTAACCACGATGAGGCGGCCACCAACAGCGGACCGTCACCGAAGCCCTTATTGAACGAACACATGCGACGAACACCTGCATTTTGTTTTCCTTTTGTTTACTGAATGGTCGTGAAGCTTCACAGTTGGAAGCTTTTATGCATGTCAATCTTTCACAGTTGAAAGTAATCTGAGCTATCTCAAAACATCGAACTGATACATACATGCAAGAACGAAACCGGTACAAGCAATACAAACAATCAATATGAGGAGGAATCTCTAGATGAATAAGAACAGAGCATCAAGAAGATTCATCAAATTCATACCAAAAATATGAGGGGTCACGGTACACCAACCAATAGGCTATGCGGGAGGAGGGCACCACCTACGGCGGGAGGACGGTGTGACCTGCAGTTTCAGTGGTATATGCCTAACAATAATTGGAAGGTAGATGATCAACCAGTGTCGGCCTCCAAGGCCAACAACCTTCTTGACAACACAATGTAGACCGACCAACATGGACTTTGTTGGGTTTAGTTTTTTTATTCACGCACTGTTAGGCGTGCCCATTTTGAACTTACAAAGTTTTATATACCCATATGAACCTTCCTATAGCCATTTTGAACTTACAAAGTTTTTCTTGACGAACTTCCATGTGGTTTGTTTACAAGGAACTTTCATAAAGGAACTTCTCGCGCAATTGCACATGTACTGGTTATATTTTCTCCCGAAGCCAGAATGGTTTTCATATGTTTCGTACACTATGGTGATGAATATAAACAACGGGTGAGCACCAAGACAGCTCCAACATGGGATCCCTTTCCCCAAGAGGAAGCAATAGGAATTATTGCTTAGAAAATAAGCAAGTGCAAGTATGAGGAGAGTAACAAGAGTTGTACTTTTGGTGTAAGCATACATGAGCAGTGCTTGCCCAGAGGCCGCAAAAGGGGCAACGACCTGTGCTGGTTGCAGGAGCTGGACTGACCACCTAGGCATCACATCAAAGTCATTAGCAAGATTAACCACTACTTTTTACAAGAATTAGCCAGCAATTAAAAGGGTGAGAAATAAGAGTTCTAGTAATTATAATTTCCAAACACTAGTAGCAACCACTGTTTCGGTTCAGTTTCCTATGAATAAAATCAACACCACGTCTCTTTATGAATAAAGCAGCATGCATTATGTCAAGGCCATGTCCACACTTCCTCGCACAACGATTCAAAATCCTCTCAGATAAGCTCGAACAGGTTGCTATTCTCAAGCTATTTGATTTTCACACAAAAAGTTGTGAGCAGATAAACTTACACATTAAAAAGAGAGTATCAATTTCTCAATCGCTAGAGAAAATAACACGAGAGCGGTGCCAGCTTCCCTGTAAACCCACACCTACGCCCACCTAATCCAGCAGCGATCGAGCCAGACGAGAAGGAGCCAGCATTGAAGCACTTGGGGGAATGAAGAAACGGAATCATCTGGGTTCCATGTATAAATCATGGGAGCTCCTAGGAATTTTATCCAACACAACCAGCGCCTACTACTGTGAGCACCACATTTGCAGCTGCAGGAACACCGCCAACTGAACGGACTCTGGTGGCGGTGCTTAACGGCCTAGGTGGCTGAGTTTGAACGGCATGGGCGCTGAGACGGTGGAGCGGCGCGCGTCTGTAGAAAGGCATGGCGGCGCACGTCGACGAGGAGGCGGGGGGCGCGCGTCGGCAGGGAGGTGGGGGTGCGCGTCCGCAGGAAGGCGTTTAACAATGAATGAATTACAGTACCAACACTTAATGTTTTAGATTTCCTTGGCACAACAAGTTAGTACATCTAGCAATATAGGCCAAATAAAATCCATAGACTACAGATTGAGTAAAATAAGAATTGAAATGAACTAAAACTAAAATAAGAATTGAACTGAAATAAACTTGGATATTGTACTGAAATAAAATAAGAAACTTTGACTAAACTAAAATGAGAATTTGAAATTGGACTGAACTAATTTTTTTTGCTGAACTGATCATGAAATAACAAGAATCAATTTGTTCTGGAAATGTATTTTAAGCATCAAGTCCACGAGGTTTGAGAAGTTACAGAATCATTTTTAGTTTCAAGCACAATTGCAATTCAGAATTGCTAACATAATTTCAAGGTACTATGCAAAAAAACACATTACAGTATATTGAGATGTCAACTACATGTACCATCTCAATACAGTATAAAAAATGAATCAATAGTAAGAAACAAGGTAGTAACAATCCTAACTCTGCATAGTTTTGGGATTTGTAGAAGTCTGAACATGGTTATCATAGTTAATTAGTTATTGTGTAAGCAGGATGTGTTTACACACACCTATAATTAAGAATTGAACTGAACGACCCATTTTTCTTGTACTGAAGCTTGTTTTCAGAATTCGTATCAGTGGCTTATTAAACACATGCATCAACATCGAGGAACACTAGAAAAAAGGACACCGCTGTACAGGAACTACAGTGGACAGATCCAGAGGAGAAATCCTCAAGCAAAAATCAAGAGAGGTCGCAATCTCCATGGAAGATGCCGACGTACCCCTGCTCTATCTCCTCCCACTCCTTGCATACAAACACATACCAGAGAGAGAGAGAGAGAGGATGAGAGGGAGATGACTGAGACGGATCGAGGGCGGACACGGGGTGGCCTGCGAGCAGCTCTTCTCGCGACCAGCAGCAGAGTGTGATGTTGTACTGTCGAGGCAAAGTTCCTCGACCCAACGGCTCCACGCGCAGCCGCTGAGCGCAGGCCATGGCGCGACAGCAGAGGGTGGCGCATGGGAGTGAAGCTGCGGCCGTGGCGCGAGTGAGGGGTTCCGAGGATGGCGTGGAGGAGTACAAGAACTGAATATAGCACAAATGTTGAACTTGCAGGTTCCATACGCAAGCTAGACATGAACAGGGCGGTGCGTGACCAGAGGCGGTAGTGGAGACACGGCGCGGCATGCTAAGGCAGACGCGGTGGGGGAAGGCGGCCGACGGTGGCTCGCCAGAGGAATGCGGCCAGCGGTTGCTCGCCGGAGGAAGGCGGCCAGCGATGGCTCGCGCGAGGAAGACAGCCGGCGGTTGCTCGCTGGAGGAAGGTGGCGGGCGGTGGCTCGCGCGAGGACTTGAACTGATCCTCGGTGGGGCAGAGAGGCAGCGGCGCGGTGGGGCAGAGGGCCGGCGGCGTGATGGGGGAGAGGGCCGGCGGAGCGGTGGGGGAGAGGGCCGGCGGCGCGGTGGGGGAGAGGGCCGACGGCGCAGTGGCCTAGAGGGGCGGCGGCGCTCGGGAGGAAGGCGGGGGTCGTAGGGTGTGACGGGTTGCGGGGGGCTCGTGCGGGGCGAGTTTTCGTGGATCACCTCCTTATAGGGCCGAGGGTAACAGAATAGTCCAGCCCCATATATATTCATTACTCAAGATGCAGAATAAATTATTGTTTATTTAAGGTAATCTTGCAATCGTTTTTTAAATAAATTAGGTTTATAATATAAAAAGTTAAGTGTATATTGATTCAATATGTAAAATTTGATATAAAAAATAAAAAAATAGGTTATAAGACCGGAAAAATCACATTTATGTACGTTTTACACTATATTCTTACATTCGCAATTTTACGTAACATAAAATAATTTTTACGGTGAGTATATTTTCTTACGTTCTCTTTTTATGTGTGAAATAAGACAAAATTTACGAAACATAAAAATATGTTGCATTGATGTCAAATTAGAAAGGGGATGAAGAATAACTATTCCCCACCCAGGGTGACGAATAGCGTGACCCCTCATTCACACACATGTTCCCATTCTTTAAATGAACAACTTTTTACTCACCTATATCTAGACTGAGAGCATATTTCCGAGAGAGACTGAGAGCATGCGGTTAATTAGATGATGAGTGAGAACGATCGACAGAGCACGTGTGGTTGGCTAAATATCTAACTAGATCTAGTTGTTGGGGGAGGAGAGATGAATCTAGCTAGCTAACTAATGGAGAGGGGTTCTGGTAGATGGGGCATTAATGGGGAGAGAGAAGAGAAGTGAGAAAGAGATAGGCCATTTATGGAGGAGGGTGCCATTAATGAGGAGAGAAGAGAGGTAGGAGGAAGAGAGAAGAAGAGAAACAATGATGGAGCTAGAGGGGAGAGGGGAGAGGGAAAAGGAGGGGGAGAGGGAAAAGTGGGGTAGAGAAAGGGAAGGGGTGAAAAAGGTGGCACCAGCCGCAACTAGCAATAGCGCTGCTTTGCAAAAAGCGCTGCTGCTATTGGACTTAGTAGTGGCGCTTTCCAGGAAAAGCTTTGCTACTAAGTGGGGGCCACTAGCAGTAGCGGTGCGTAAAAACAGAGCGCTGCTACTAAACTGTTAGTAGTAGCGCTTTTTCTGTACACCGCTACAACTACAAAAATAGTCGATGGCCTCGTCTGGTCCCACATAGTAGTAGCGCGTTTCTGCTTCATATCGCTACTACTATGAAGTTACTAATAGCGCTCTCCATGAAAAGCGCTACTGCTAAATAGCAGCGGCGTTTACTTCTTTCCAACGCTACTATTATACTACTGTGTATAAGCGTTTTCGTAGTAGTGACAGTAGAGTAGTTATTTATTACAGGGTACAGTACAATAGTTTTACTGAACAGATTTCCATAAGCTTTAGCACTGGAAGATTTCTATAAGAATTAACAATACAAAATGTAAAGGTAACAAGTTTTAGCATATACTAGCTGTGCAAGAGCATTAAACCAAATACAAAAGTCTGAAGGTAACAAGCATTATTAACTAATAACAGTATAAAAAATTGCAAACCATGTACCTTCAAGGTAAATATTATTTCGAACTCGAGGGGACCTAAAAATTGCTATCCCAACACTACAAAAAAAGACACATCCGTGACATTTTGGGTCGAACGAATTTTTTTTGTCATACATATGACACTTCTATGACGATAATTGTGAAAAAACTCGGTATCATTATAGATGTGGTGGGCTCCTACTTCTATGACAAAAAATCATGACAGAAAATAGGCTTTTCGTCCTGGGCGGGCCGGAGACGCAGCTGCATGGCATTCTTTGGGCCGTCCATGACGGAAAAACCATGGTATAAGCGAGGGGGAGGAAAATTTCGGGGAGTTCCCGGTTACGGTGGGAGGTCGGGGGCCGAGCGATGCGCGTTTCTCTCGTACACGTACACGTGTGTGTGCGAGGCATTGGCTCTAACTGAACCCGAGCGAGCCTTTGGGCTCTAACTAAACCCGAGTGATTGCACTGCAGGCTACGCGTTACTGAATCCGAGCGATCGATCGATGGATGTTAACTGAACCCGATCAAGCGATTCCTTCGCTACTGCTGCTAACTGAAGCCGATCGATGCTGCCTCCGGGATGAATAGTGAGCGTTGCGGGGGGTTTGGATGAACAGTGAGCGGTGGCGTTGCCTCTGGATGAACAGGACCCCGTGGTGTGGTGGAGGGCTGGATGAACAGTAGACAGTGGAGGGGTGCCCGTGGAGGGGTGGTTGAATAGGACCCCGTGGTGTGGAGGGATGGATGAACAGTAGACGGTGGATGGGTGGTTGAACAGTAGCCGGTGGAGTAGCGCGCGGTGGAGGCTGGATGAACAGGAGCCCGTGGAGGCTGGAGGAGGTCGACGGTAGCCCGTGGAGGCTGGAGGAGGTCGACGGTGGAGATGAACATTATCCCATGGAGTCCCGTTTTACGGTACGCCACACCCCTCCCGATGAATAGGACCCCCGTTTCGACCGTAGAATGTCCGTTTCGTCCGTTTTGCGGTACGGCACACCGCTTCCGATCAACAGGACCCCCGTTTCGACCGTAGGAGGTCCGTTTCATCCGTTTTGCGGTACGCCACACCCCTCCCGATCAACAGGACCCCCGTTTCGACCGTAGAAGGTCCATTTCCTCTGTTTTGCGATACGCCAGACCCCTCCCGATCAACAGGACCCCGTTCAGGCCTCGTTTCTATCGACTGTTCCGTCCAAGCCCTCCCGATGAACACGACCACACATTCCGTTGCCTCCCAATGAACACGACGCATTCCGTTGCCTCCCCATGAAGACGGCGCATTCCGTTGCCTCCCATGAACACGACGACGACGCTGCCTCCCCATGAACACGACGACGACGTTGTTTCTCTGTTCCGACCCAGCCATTTACACGAGTCCTGGCCGTACGTATGCGCGAGTAGGCGTTCGAGACCCTGCCCGTATATACGTACGTGGCCGTATTTTCTTTCTTGCACCCCGGCCGCTGTACATACGTGTGCATGCTATGTGCGCGCCTCTACTACGACACGTGCGCGCCTCTACATCGACCAGTATATATGTACGTACATGTTCGTGACCAGAATGACAACGCTACGTACGCTTCGACCAGGTGGGTCCCGACTGTCAGACACTTCCTTGCATGCAAGATGTAGCTGGTGGGTCCCAGCAGTCAGGGGGGGTGAATCGTTTTGTTTTTTTGCCCGGACGCACTTCCTTGCGTGCGAACGTGTAGCTGGTGGGTCCAGCAGTCAAGGGGAAATGTTTTTTTCGCAAAATACGGTGGCCCGTCCGGTGGGTCCCTGCTGTCAGGTGGAGGAATAATTATTTTGCACGTAATAAGGGGGCATTTCCTTGCTGCGGCCGTGGACCCAGCTGTCAGCCTCTCCACGTACATTCCATGTCCGATGGAAGCCGTTCCTTGACCACGTTGACCACGCCGCGCCGAGAGCACCAGGGCAGTGGACGACGGCGAGGCCTAGGAAGGGGACGACGCGGAGCCGGGGAAGATGCGATAGTGGATGCCCACACGTAGAGGAGTACGAGGGTTCACTGGTTCGCTGCGGTGTGAGGCTACCGTCGCCGCAGAATAACAGGGGGTGTGGGTGAGTAGAGGGATGGCCTGGCCAGCAGTGGGAGTAGTAGGGGGCGGTGAGGCGTCCGCCGCATCGCCTACGGCCACGGGAGGCAGGAGCACGAGGCACGACCGGCGCTGGTTTGAGCGGCTGGAGCAAGAAGACCAGAGGTTGAAGAAGCACTACGGCTGTTGGATGGACATCGTACGGTCACTGGAGCTAGAATCGTGCATATATTGACTAGCTTGACAAAGCCTTCTGTCCCCGTCAACTTAGTAGGCCCACAAGTCAACCTGCCACTATACTGGGTCCCAGCTAACAGGGGGAGTATTCATTGTTTTGTGCGTAATAAGGAGGCACTTCCTTGCGTGCAAAGATATAGCTGGTGGGTCCGAGCTGTCAGCGGCGGTAACGTTTTTTCACGAAATACAGAGGCCCTTTTGGTGGGTCCCTGATGTCAGGTGGAGGAATCATTATTTTGCGCGTAATAAGGAGGCATTTCCTTGCGTGCGGCCGTGGACCCAGCTGTCGGCCTCTCCACGTACAGTCCACTTCAGATGCATGTCGGTCGCTGACCACGTTGACCAGGCCACGCTGAGAGCACCAGGGCGGTGGACGACGACGAGGCCTAGGAAGGGAACGACACGGAGGCAGGGAAGACTCGGCAGTTGTTTCCCACGCGGAGGGGAGTACGACTGTACGAGGGTTTACTGGTTCGTCTGCCGTCGCCGGAGAATAACAGCAGGTGTGGGTGAGTAGAGGGATGGCTAGGCTAGCGATGGGAGTACGGTGGGGCGGTGAGGCCTGCGCGGCAACGCAGTCGGCCGCGGGGAGGAGGAGCAGGCTGTCCTCCCACCCGCGCTTGTTTGAGCGGCTGGAGCAGGAAGAGTAGAGATTGAAAAAGCACGACGGCCGTTCGATGGACATCCAACAGTCACTGCTTGTGCGTTAACCTTTTTTTTAAGAAAGCCTCAAATATGTGGAAAACAGCATACAACCCATTTGCTAATTCTTAAGGTTTTTTTGAGCCCATATTCTTTTTGTTAGCATTACAGCCCATATTGTGGCCACAGTTAAAAAAATATATGAAATTTTGCATATTTCAGTGCGGTCCGAACTGTTTTTAATTCTGAAATTTTGACTCGTATTCAAACTGATTTTAAAAATAAATGTATATCAATATAAAATCCAACAAATTCTCCACGCATAAAAATTAATGTAATTTAAAATGTCGAAATGAAAAAAAGATATTTGAAACTAATTGGTGGTTTGATGTGTTTTAAAAATGTACATCCTATTTCTCATTACTGATGAGCCATTTTCTCGGCCAGCCGAATGAAATCTCTCCTCGTCTTGAATGATTTGCAGCCCAACAGGCCTAACAAAGCGACTTACTTGGCAAATCACAAAAAAACTAGGCTGTGGCCATGGACCCAGCTGTCAGTCCATTTGTTTTTTAGTCCATTTGGTGGGCTGGGTGAAACAATGATGTATCATCTATGCAGCCCATTTAAATCCAATTTGCATTTTTCTCGAAATCCGCGGACTTACTGGGCTGGGTGAAAATATCATGTTGGGCTAGATGGAGAAATGTTATAAAAACATAAACACATGATTGCACGTCAGTAAAATCTTTGCAAGCTTATGTACGCAATCACTAGGAGTTAACTTGCCAAGTTATATATAAACAATTATTATTATTATTTTGTAAGAACTTTCAACTTATGAAATAAAATATCATTTTAATTTGATGAGTTAATAGTACATGGTGTATTATTATTTTTAGGCTAGACGTGGGTCAGTTGAGTTGGTTCTAGGGGAAAGTACTGGGAGAAAACTCAGTTTACATCGAAAAAGAAAGTGGAAGAAAATTCAGAGGCCTGCTGGATCCACCTAAGGAGGGGAATATGTTGGGAGGAAGGAGATTCAAAGCACGGCAGCCGAGTGAACTAGTTTTTTTACGGACAAGTGAACTAGTTTAGATACATAAGCAAATAGCCACTAAAAAACAAATCAGGTTAATGGGTTCTTAAAAGAAATATTTCGGACAAAACAGATAATTACGACACATAGGCTAATGCATGAAACACTCAGATGATAAATGTGCTTATAAATAGATAAGGTAC
The DNA here is from genome assembly GCF_056163025.1 of Triticum urartu. Classification (NCBI taxonomy): domain Eukaryota; kingdom Viridiplantae; phylum Streptophyta; class Magnoliopsida; order Poales; family Poaceae; genus Triticum; species Triticum urartu. Next base: position 408,374,431 of record NC_141879.1, on the reverse strand, counting down.
AACATCTAGACCTTCCTGGCATGCTTGATCATGACGCTGCGGCTGTCCGTGTACTCGTCGGTTACGGGAAGCAGACACGCCCTCATGTCCAAGATCTGCCTGTACATGTCGTAGCATGCGTATACGTTCTTGACCGCGTAGGTTATGTAGGCTAGATTCAGAGGTACGTCCCACGTGTTCAGGTCGTCTTCTTTCATGTTGGCGTATCAGGGGTCGATGATGGTCTCAGCGAGGTCAACCACGGAGTCCTTTTCCTGCCCGTTGCTGATAATCTTGTATTGCTTCTGGATGTCGACACACTTGTTGCACCAGGTGGCTGAATCGTCGCGTTCTTCGTTCTCTCCACCGTAGCGAAGGTGCAGTCGGTGCTACCGATGAAACGGGCGAATGCTCTAGAACCTGGTGCAGCCATAGGACTGAGGCGAGGAAGAGCTTCACCGAGTCCGTATCGTTGGTGTACATCACATTCAACTTGGTGCAGCCATAGGACTGAATGGCGAACTCAAAGGGGAACTCCTTGCTGAAGTCCATATCCAGCAGGCTCACCCCTCGGATCGCCATTGGAGTCTCTTCGAGTGAACGAGTGTGTAGGCGGCAATAGTTCGTTTTTCAGCTCTTGGGGAACTGGATTCAACAGTAAGCTGAATGTGTACATGCGAGAACAGTTACTACCCCTCCCTGGTCCGCTGCATGCCCGGCAGAAGATGCACCCTCGGCCACACGTCAGTTCATGAGCGGGTCTGTATTGGTACTGTAATAACATGAGTTAGTGGTCACTTTACTTAAATTTAATTAGCTTTAATAGAAATTTGTACTTAAAAGAAGCAATGCATTCGCTCGTTCTATCAGTGCCACAGGATCAACATGCACAACAATTAGAATTATTATTCTCAGGACACACACGATCAACACATTTGTCGCACTTTCACAAAGATAATACTACCAAGTTTGAAATGTTTGTTATGGTTGTTGTCCTCTGCATCATCATTCCGTTTTTCCCAGCTTGCAACATTCAGAACCAACAAATAAGATCCAAATAATAAGTACAACAAAGATGCCTACACATCTCATTGATTCCCAGCTTGCAAGATTCAGAACCAACAAATAAGATCCAAATAATAAGTACAACAAAGATGCCTACACATCTCACTGATTCCCAGCTTGCAAGATTCAGAACCAACCCATTAGAGCCTTTTGATAAAGTGAATATCGGGATTAAATCCATCTTGGCTAGCCATGTCATACAATCGAAGAACTTGGCGAATGCTCTTGACCGTCACAACATCTGTAGTTGAGTATTCCTGTTTGCACAACATGTTTGCACAGCACAAACAAGGAGAGAGGAGAGCATGATTTCGCTTTAATATCGGCCTCCTTGAACTCAACCTCCAGCTCTACTTGGATGAGGTCTGCCTGAAGTTTCATGATTCAATTCATGCGTCTTTTTCTGCAATTCACCTGAAATGAAGCAAAGATTGCACCATTCAGCTAGCAAGAAGTACTTGCTCTTGTGAGCCGACAGGTTCTTCTTTAGTAGTTGCACTAAAATTGAGGAACATTAAGGTTGGCTGTCCGGCTCATGTAAGGTGCAACTATAATTTTCTTATTCTTTTGTGCAGTTCCACTAAAAATAAAGTGCCATTGTGGTGACAGTGATAGCTCCATCTTGCAAAGACTAATAAAATGTTGCACGAGATTACCAGCAGAACTTGACAAAGATTTTGGAAACTCCAATCACCATTTTGTGCAGTTCCATCAAAATTGAGAGATGTTCCCACGTGACATTTTAGTTGAACTGCACAAGACACTCATTCCAAAAAAGTGTTTTGTGCAGTTCACCAAAAGGTCACAATAGCAACAAGGTGAAATGGATATCCCTATCTGCACAAGAAGATAGAAAGTAAACAGTTGTTGGTCAATAAGAATATATGAAACATATACAAAATGAAAAGAAGTATCTTAATTATGTTCATGGCAATCACGCAAGGACAGTAGAAATTTTAAAACGTCAGCAATGCTTCATGTTACCAGAAGCATTACGATCAATAATGAGATTCCTCAAATATGGGATTACTTTAATGGTTGCATTGCTTGTTTACCAGACACAGTAAATCAACAGCAGCTAAAGAGTTGGTTTAAGGGCATGAGACCGTGGGGACACCAGGACACTCAGCAGCGTAAAGGAGCAACTTACTTATCATACTGGGGAAAATAGCAGGAGTGCCATTGTACTATGTGAGGGCAGTAAATCTAATCTTGGAGACATTTTACTATGGGAGGGCAGCAAATCTAATCCTGGAGACCTTTTACTATGTGAGGGCAGCAAATCTAATCCTGGAGACCTTTTACTATGTGAGGGCAGCAAATATAATCCTGAGACCTTTTACTATGTGAGGGCAGCAAATCTAATCCTGGAGACCTTTTATGTGATGGCAGCAAATCTGATCCTGGACATACTCTGTTGACTTGTCCACCAGCCGCCACTTTCTATCCTTTTTTCAACCAATAATAGATCTATTCCTTATCCAGTTTGTACTGCATTTTCCCATTATTTCCCTTTTCAACCAAGAGACCGGTTGGGTATCCGGTCTCTACTACTTTCACCATATTATTTCCTCTTTGAATCAACCCTAGATTCATGCTACAACTTTCCCCCCTTTCTTCGTTGTTTGAACAAAGCCCTAGATTCGAATGCATGAAGTAGCTTTACCTCTAATAATACTAAACATTTAAGTAGCTTTGGAAGAGCTGATGGGAGTAGAAAAAGATGCGCATGCAGATACGTGGGGAGCTGAGGCAGTAGAGCAAGGCCGCTTTCGAAGAACTTATACCTGAGGGTCGCCGGGATGTCGGCGGCGGCAGGTCGGATCTGCGGACAATACGGTAGGGAGGAAGAAGGGTCGGAGGACCTCCCGAGCCGGCCATGTGTCGGAGAGAACGACACGGGCAGAGGATCGGGCCCCTCCGGCGGCTGTGGGTTTCCTCCCTCGGCGGCGATGACCGCGTGAATGATGCACCTTTTAGTCCTCTACACACACCGGCCGAAGGGATCCGGCAGGATCTGTGACCAGCGGTGAGCAGAGAGAAAATGTCGCTACCGCTGTCTTGTTTATATCTGGAGAGGATGAGAGAATGAAGAGAGCAACCCTAGTAAAGCAAGCGCTCAGGCCCCTGCGTCCATATATAGTGGAGTGATTATCTTTTTTCTCTCCACAACAAGCGTTTCAATTTGTGTACGTGGCATTAAAGAAAAGAAACTCTCTATTTAAGGTGACTACTGTATGACTCCTACTTACTACTAGTAGTACTACAGTATTGTTCACTTGTGCTCCCCGCCCCTCCATTCATTGAACAACCACATGGGTGAATGAACATATAGTAAGTACTGTATTCATATAGAACGAACAAGCTCGAACTATTTTCGCGTAGTTAAAAGTTGAGGGCGGGGCTTTTCCCGGGCAGTACGCGTGGCAGTTTTCGGGTAGGGCTAGAAGGCTATTTTAATTTTTTTAAACTTCGAGACGGCCACATAGCATGGAGCCGACCCCAACAATTTTAAGCTTACAGGCACGGTACATGCTATCCTAGACTACTATACACATGAAACTGCCACACGAGCGTCCGGGCTGCGCTTGGCTCTTCGCCTCTTCAGGAAGTCGAACAATGATGGAATACTACTGCACTCGAGGAGTACTACAGTACGCTTCTGGCCACCTGACACCAATTGAACTGCTGCATGTCCACCGCGTGCGGGAGGAAGAGCGTGTAGCGAAAGCTTCTCCTAGTCTTACCAGCCACCACGCTCATGGGCGAGGGAGGGACACACCTGCCTTTGCGTGTATGACAGGTGGGCCCTATAGGTGTGTGGCCAACCTGTCATATAGCCAAAGGCAGGTGCAGTTAAGTCCGCGAGGGAGAGGATAATCAAACTTCTCGTTGATGTACGAGTTGACGCGACACATCAAAGCACTGCACTCGATATATTTCAATAATTTGCGTGTGTGACTCCCAGATGCAGAGGTCGGGGGTCATCATCCTCCTTTTTGAGAAAAAACAGACGCGTGTGTGAGAGGATGAGTGCATGCGTGCACCTCTTCTCTTCCTATATAACGTACTACTAAACTCAGAGTACACGTTTTTGTGGGTGGCACGATGGTGCATGCGAGAAGTCCCGAGAGATAGGTTTAATGCATTAATTGCAATGCATGCATGCATAAAGTACATGCATTGGTCAATTTTCTCTTAATACTTGCATGCAATGATTTAATGCACCTTGGAATCTGAACATGTGTTGGGGACAACCAAATTGAGCCTTATAAAATGGAAAAACTAAAATTTTGAGATAAGCCCCATAAAACCGGAAAGGAGGGAGTAGAAAAAGAAGTACTCCATCCGGGAATAGTGCCGCACTTCGAAACTAGAACCGTCAATAAATTTTGAGCTTGCGTCTCGTCACATTCCAAATTACTCCACGCTATATTGAATTGCAAACCTGTTCACACCGATCACAACCTAAATGGTTTCCCACTTAGGAGCGTATTAGTACTCGGTTATAAATACTAGTATGCCAAGATGACTGCACATTCCTCCTCAACTCCTCATCCACAAAAACAAACAAGTCATTCAGCATCCTTCCCTTGCGTCTGCCATGGCCAGCGTGAGTTCTGGGTCGAGAGATTGCCACCAGGGATAGGCGAGCATGGAAGCAGAAGCACAAGAGATGTCCCGCCTTGCTGCGAGAGCAGCCGACATGTCCCGCCGCGCGGAAGTAGCAGCATAGAGGTCCCGCCGCGCCGTCGATGCAGCAGACTGGTCCGGCCGCGCCGCGGAAGCAGCGAGATGTCCCGCCGCACCACGAATGCAGCAGAGATGTCCCGCCGCGCCGTGGCGGCCTGGGAAAGTTTCTCGCGGGCAGGCGACGACTGTTACAGGCGCATGCATGCGATCGTCCATAGCCAGATGGATCAGATCTCCGGCTCGGCGAGGTTGCAGGACGACATGATAGCCTCATTTGAACAGGCTACCGGCGTCATCCGGCAACTAAGGGAGGGCAATGAGAGGCTCCGGGCCGAGCGCGACCTGCTGAGGGAGAAGATCGTCCGAAGTGCAGACTTGCAGGAGGAGACCAGTGCCTTGTTGAAGAAACTTATGGACGAGAATGACATGCTCCGCAACGAGCGCCAAAGGCTGGTGGAGGAATCTGTGGATGTTCTCAAGCAGCGTCTTGAGGACACGAAAGAGCTCATCGCCGCTCGCTGTGGAGACTAGTTTCCTGGTTTCTTTTGATGTAATAATCGGTTTAGGATGTGGATTGTGTCGTCGGTTGTGAAATGTTGGGTTGTAGCGCGGATGTTTGGCCTTTGTTGGCCTCTTGGGATGTTGCAATTTCAATCTGGTAGCTTTTAGTCCTTCGTGTTAGGCTGGAGTTGTGCTGAACTTCTTGTGAATTGTGGTGGTTTTCAGTAATGAAAATCGAAAGGGGCAAGCCCTTCTTTGATAAAAAAAATTTAATCGTCCTTATATATTCATGAGTCTTGTTATAAGTCGCAGTAGATGCTATATAGGTCCGTCGGATCTTACATCAAGATCCGTGCTTTCAGATTTTCTTTTTTCTCTCTTAAATCTCAGTCGAGTGAGACATAGTGAAAGTGCAACTATCCCTAGGTGGTTTTGGTAATTCATAACAACATATAGCTCATTGAGCTAATGCTATTCCAAGATGATTATTTCAGGAAAGCTCAATGATTGGCATGGCATGGATGTGAAAGTGGAACCCTCAAAATGCTAAGGACAAAGGATTGGCTCAAGCTCAAAAGCTCAAGACTCTTCATTTTACATTTTAGTGATCCAAGATCACATTGAGTCTTTAGGAAAAGCCAATACTATCAAGGAGGGATGAGGTGTTGCTTAATGAGCCTCTTGCTTCATGTGCTTAGTGATATGCTCCAAAACCCTCAACTACTTTCCCATATCCACATATGACCAAAACCCTAAGCCAAACTCGGTCCTACCGATTCTTCCTATCCGACGCCACCGAGTTTCATTTGTCATAAGCCACTGCCAAACCCTAGCAAATCGGTTCTACCGATAGGGATCTCGGTCTCACCGAGATGGGGTTGCAAACTCTCTGTTTCCCTTTCATAACTTTTCGGTCTCACCGAAAGAGCTAATCGGTCCCACCGAGATTGCAATGTAAATTCAGTGTTTCCTTTTTGTAACTTTTCGGTCTCACCGAAAGAGCAAATCGGTCCCATCGAGTTTGCCTGACCAACTCTCTGCTTAGCTAATTACCAAATTCAGTCCCACCGAGTTTGTGTAATCGGTCTCACCGAGATTACGTTATGCCCAAACCCTAACCATATCGGTCCTACCGAGTTGCATGTCAGTCCCATTGAAAATCTCTAACGGTCACTAGGTTTACCTTTCCGGTCCGACCGAGTTTGTTGATTCGGTCCCACCGAGATTGGAAAACTGTGTGTAACGGTTGGATTTTGTGTGGAGGCTATATATACCCCTCCACCTCCTCTTCATTCGTGGAGAGAGCAATCAAAACACATACACAATTCCAACTCATATGTTCTGAGAGAGAACCACCTACTCATGTGTTGAGACCAAGATATTCCATTCCTATCATATGAATCTTGATCTCTAGCCTTCCCAAGTTGCTTTCCACTCAAATCTTCCTTCCACCAAATCCAAATCCTACGAGAGAGAGTTGAGTGTTGGGGAGACTATCATTTGAAGCACAAGAGCAAGAAGTTCATTACCTACACACCATTTGTTACTTCTTGGAGAGTGGTGTCTCCTAGATTGGCTAGGTGTCACTTGGGAGCCTCCGACAAGATTGTGGAGTTGAACCAAGGAGTTTGTAAGGGCAAGGAGATCGCCTACTTCGTGAAGATCTACCGCTAGTGAGGCAAGTCCTGTGTGGGCGATGGCCATGGTGGGATAGACAAGGTTGCTTCTTCGTGGACCCTTTGTGGGTGGTTTCTTCTTCGTGTACCCTTCGTGGGTGGAGCCCTTTGTGGACTCGCGCAACCGTTACCCTTTGTGGGTGGAGCCCTGTGTGGACTCGCGCAACCGTTACCCTTTGTGGGTTGAAGTCTCCATCAACGTGGATGTAGGATAGCACCACCTATCCGAACCACGGGAAAAACATCTGTGTCTCCAATTGCGTTTGAATTCTCCAAACCCTCCCCTTACATTCTTGCAAGTTGCATGCTTTACATTCCGCTGCCAATATACTCTTTGCATGCTTGCTTGAATTGTGTGATGATTGCTTGACTTGTCCTACAATAGCTAAAATCTGCCAAGAACTAAAATTGGGAAAAGGTTAAGTTTTTATTTGGTCAAATAGTCCAATCACCCCCCCTCTAGACATACTTTCGATCCTACAAGTGGTATCCGAGCTTTGGTCTCCATTTGCTTTGATCTCCATAGCTTTTGGTAGTCATAGCCTTGGTTTCACAACCTAGGAGAGTATGGCGTCTAGCGAGGGAAATTATCACCGTAGAGGTCCTTACTTTGACGGTACTAATTTTGCTAGTTGGAAGCATAAAATGAAAATGCATATTCTTGGACATAACCCCGCCATTTGGGCTATTGTGTGTGTTGGTTTGCAAGGTGACTTCTTTGATGGGAAAGAACCAAACCGTGAAGCTACCGCGGATGAGTTGAAGATGTTGCAATACAATGCTCAAGCTTGTGATATTCTCTCAACGGATTGTACCCCGAAGAATTCAACAAAATCAGCCGTCTTGAGAATGCAAAGGAAATTTGGGACACTTTGATTGATATGCACGAAGGTACCGACTCTGTCAAGGAATCCAAGTTGGATGTGCTTCAAAGTCAACTTGACAAGTTCAAGATGAAGGATGGTGAAGGTGTCGCTGAAATGTACTCTAGGCTTGCTCTCATCACAAATGAGATTGCCAGCTTAGGAAGTGAAGAGATGACCGATAGATTCATCATCAAGAAGATCCTAAGAGCCTTGGATGGAAAATATGATACCGTGTGCACATTGATCCAAATGATGCCCAATTACAAAGATCTCAAGCCAACAGAGGTGATTGGAAGAATTGTTGCTCACAAGATGTCACTTAAGGATAAAGAGGAACTTCACAACAAGTCAAGTGGTGCCTATAAAGCCTCATGTGAAGCCCCCACATCATCAAGTGAGAAACAAGACTTCAATGAAGAATTGAGCTTAATGGTGAAGAACTTCAACAAGTTCTACAAGAGTAGAAGCAAAGATAGAAGCTTCAAGTCAAGGTCCTACAATGACAAAAGATCTTCTAGTCGAGAGCGAAACTGCTACAGTTGTGGAAGACCCGAACACTATTCCAATGAGTGTACGGCTCCCTACAAGAGAAGAGAAGATTCTCCAAAAAGAAGAAGCAAAGAATCACCACCAAGAGAGAGAAGGAGTAGAGATGATCGTTATGAACGAAGATACTCACGGAGAAGCAAGGATTCGGAAAGGAAGGAAAAATCATCAAGGAGCTACACAAGACGAAGACATCAAGCTCATGTTGGTGAATGGGTATCCGGCTCCGACTCCGACAGCCACTCCAAGAGAAGTTATCACTCCGACTCCGAAGATACTCAAGATGAAGGTGTTGCCGGTCTAGCACTTGTGTCAACGAACTCCTACGACATATTTAACTCACCAAATGAAGGAGTTGGAAGATGTTTCATGGCCAAAGGTCCTAAGGTAACACATCCCAAGTATGTTGATTTCAGTAGTGATGAAGATGACTTGTTAGGTGATGATTTGCTTGTTGACAACTCTAGTGATGAATACTATGATGAAAGACCAATTAATCATGCTAATCAATATAAAATGAATGACAATGATAAGGAGAAGATTGAGGCTCTAACTAAAGAATTAAACACTCTTAAGTTAGCTCATGAAACTATCTTCGAAGATCATCAAGAACTTTTAAGAGCTCATGAGAAATTACGCTTTGAAAAGCTCAATCTTGAGCAAGAGCATGAGTTCTTAAAAGCAATCAATGATGATCTCCGCAAGAAAAGTTCTTCTCACATTGCCAAGCGTTTACTCTTATCCACTTACATGCCTCAAGTAAAGTCTAGTAACAAGAACAAGAAAGATTCTTCCTCTAGCAGTAACAATGATCATGCTAAATCCAATATTGTTGCTTCTAGTAGTTCTCTTGATTCAACTAATGATTCTCTTAGCCAAGTTACAATTGAGCAAGAAAATAGTTTATTGAAGGGAATTATAGAGAAAGGAGTGTACAAAAGCCTTGCCGGGAGTAAGCAATTCGAGGAAATTGTGCGCAAGCAAGGAATGCACCGGAAGAATCAATGTGTTGGTTTTGAACGAAAGTTCAATGCCAATGGAGTTGAGTGGGAAGAAGATCAATACCCCAAGACAAAGTTTGTTCCTCAACAAGAGAAGTATGATACTTCTTTCAAGGGGACACAAGCTCAAGATGATCTTCCACCACAAGACTACAAGCAAAAAGGCAAGGACAAGCTTCAAGAGGAAATTGATGCATTTGAAGAAGCTCCTAAGACCTTAGTCAAGTGGATTCCCAAGACTACTTCAAGTTCCACTTCATCAAGTACGACTACAACTCCAAGGATTCCCATCAAGATGGTGTGGATCCAAAAGAAGAAGAACTAGAGAGTTCTTGAGGGTGACTCCGCCAACATACTTCACTCTTATTATTTTGGCAAGAACAAGTGCAATCAACTTCCACATCTTGCACTAGTTCAAGGAGTCACAAACCCTCTTGTTGGTAAGACAAGGGACAAGGTAACCTAAAAGTTTTCATGGACATCATATTGTGTGTGCATCACTCTATGTCTATGGATATCCTTGTTTGTTCCTTGTGGGACTAACCCATGTAGGTATTGAAAGTGCAATTCACTCAAATGGATAGCTCCAAGTGATCTACATCAACATTGAGCGTCCACATCTTCAACATCTACATGAAGTCATCATCGACAAAACCCAAGGTTAGTTCATCCCTCTTAGGGGGGATATCACATCTAGGGGGAGCTTTACTCTAAGACTTGAGCTAAAGCAACTCTAAAGATGTGAACACAACAATGCTTTATGTAAAAGTGGTAACCCCACTTGAGCTTAAACGATGAGTATGACCTATGATCAAGTGTTCTCACTTGACTCCTAAGTCAATATACTCATATATAGATGACCTAGTCATCGCAAATTGCTTGATAGATGCTAGAATTGGTTGTGCATGCCTTGTCACATATTTCATTTGCCATCTTATTGTGTGAGCATGCTGGTTGCATATTTTACTCATTCGAGGACATCCACTTGTTGTTTTGATTGTTCGGTTTTATTTCTTTTTGCCAAGTGGATGGACAAGAATGCCTAAGAACCTCCTCTAGCTATCTATGCTTTTCTCGTCTCAAACTCTTTTCATGCTACATCACAAAATTTGATCAAGTCAGATTCGAACCACTCTGTGTGAGGAGCGCTCGGAGTCCCCGATTCGTCATAGACTTAAACTTCCAAAACCTCTTTATGATTCTCGGTCTGACCGATACCCCACTTTCGGTCCTACCGAGATCATTAAGTTGATCTAGGTTTTCGATCTCGGTGCAACCAATTTGAAATTTTCAGTCACACCGAGTTTCAGTAACTGCTTACAGTTATGAATCTCGGTGCCACCGAGTTGTTCCACTCGGTCACACCGACAGGGTCGGGCTATATATAGTCACGGGCAAAATTTGGAAATTTCTCCGAACCCCTTCGCCCGCGCGATAGCCTGCTCTGCCAACGTGGTCTCCGGATCGTCTTCTCGCCGCCAGCCGCCTCCAGTCGCTGGTCTCCGTCGCCATCAACGGGAATTCCACCCCGCCGTTGCCGCCGTAGCGAGTCTCCGCCGAACTAGGGTATGGACTCGATCTTTGTGCTATTCTCCAATCCGATTCTTAGCACATTGTGATCATCATGATTCTTGCCACGATTGAAACACTCCTATCCAGTCAATACGCTCGTAGATTAGGTTTGATTCGAAAATTTTAGGGTTAGGTTTCCGCCGAAACCATCTCGGACCCACCGAGTTGAAAAACTCGGTCCCACCGATTTGGCTTATGCCATTGCACAAGTGAGACTCGGTCTGGCCGAGAATTACTTATTGGTGTGACCGATTTTGGAACTCTGTGAAACCCTAGCAGTCTCGGTGCCACCGAACTGTGACTCGGTCTGACCGAGTTCACTAGTTTAGGTGCCAAAACTGCTTCGGTATCACCGAGTTTAAAAATCGGTAGATCCGAGATGATTTCAGTGGGAAACTAAAACCAAGTTTTTGGATCATTCTTTTGCAAAAATCTCTGCATTTTGTGATGCTCATCTATTCTACCTCATCTATAATCTGTTCACAGGGTCAGCAGTCAGCTTGTTCATCATGTCAGACCAGAGTGACAGCCAGAACATGTCAGAAGAGCAGGTGCAGATGAGTGAGGGCACTAGTCCCTCAAGTTTTTCAGATGATGGCAGCAGGAGTACTCCTAGCAATTTGCCAAAAGCTACCACCAGACAGAGGAAGAAGAGAACTTCTGATTCTGAAGATGAAGATTATGTGGCAGAGGAAGAGGCCACATCAAAGAGAGTTGAGCCAGCTCAAGGCACAAAGCCAGGTTTGAAAATCAAAAGGCCAGCAGGCAGGCAGCCCATGTCAAAGGCAAGAGCTTCAACTGAAAAGCCTGCACCCAAAGAGCCAGTTGCTGCTGAAGGCAAGAAGAGGAAGGAAAGGGTCAAGAAGACCGTGGCCAGAGTGCTTGGAAAGGCTTCCATCATGGAAGAGGAAGAGGAAGAAGAGGTAGCTGCACCAGCACCTAAGGCACCCAAGCTGATGGGTGATGCTATCAAATCAGGGGCTGCTGCATCTAAGCCCAAAGAAGCACCCAAAGCTGCCTCCAAGCCAAAACCAAAGAGGAATACAAGGAACATACCTGCAGCTGAGAAGAACAAGGCCCCAGTGCCTGAGACTGTTGCTGAAGAAGAGGATGAAGAGCAAGTTCTTAGAAAGCTCAAGCCCAAGATCCCAGACCACAACGATGCTCATCCTGTGGCTGAGGATATGAAGCTCGGGAGAGACTCAGGGCTGAGGAAGTGGAGAGAAGCAGACCCGTATGCTTCAAGGAGGAGGACTGCTGTGGACTACAGATTTCACACCAAGGAGTAGCAAGATTTCTATGAGACAGTGCTGCTTGATAAGAAGCCAATAGTCTGTGATATGAGATGGGTTGACTGGCAATACATCAAGGACAATGAGGAACACTACCCTAGAGTGTATGACAGCTTTAGTGCTTGTGGAGTTGCAGACTTTGTTGGGCAGAAGCTCACAAAGTGGAACGAGGAGCTCATTATGCAATTCTACTCCACGGCACATTTTTATCCAGATGGAAGGATCACTTGGATGTCTGAAGGTACGAGGTACCAATCTACTATTGAGGAATGGGAAAAGTTGATCAATGCCCCAGAGGAGCAAGCAGATGACTTGGACATTTATGCCAAGAAAAAGATGGATCATAACTCAATGTCCAACATGTACAAGGAAATTCCCAATGAAGCTCTTGACACCTTCAAATTTGGGTCTGTGCATTACCTTCTGTCAGGGCTGCCAACTATAAATTGGATATTGAGGCACACTCTCTTGCCCAAGTCTGGAGATCACAAGATGATCAGAGGCCATGTAATCAACTTGCTTCATGTCTTTGATGTGCCACAGAAGTTCAAGGTCATGAGCCTCATAGTAGAAACTATCAAGAGGACTGCAGCAGATTAGAAGAGGAGCTGTGGATATGCCCCTCAAATTCAGGAGCTCATCAACTCTAAGATGGGCACGGGCATATATTTATTGGACAAGGAACACCTGCCCATCCGTCCAGATTTTGAGGACAATCAAGTTGTCATGACTGAGAATGAGCCATCGTCTGCCCAAGCACAAGCAAAGAAGGAGAAGGCAAGGAAGGAGAAAGCTACCAAGATGCCAACTCAAGAGGAGGCATCTGAGTACTTCTTGAAAACCAAACAAGAGCAGCTTGGTTACCTGATTGCATCCACCCTGCTGATTGAGAAAGGACTAGCCACCCTAACTCAGAACCAGGCAAGCCTAGAGAGAATCATGGAAAAAAGTTCTATGAATTGGATGTCAAGGTAATAGAGATTCAGACTGCAGTGGAGCAGCTCCAAGATGACATGCATGAGAGGAGAGGCAGGACTACAACTGATGCCTTTGCCAGAGTGCCAAGAGGTCCGAGGTCGTCTGCAGTGCCAGTTCCTGACACAAGAGCAACTGCCTCAGCTCCAGCCACAACCTCAGTTCCACCAGCTCCAGCATCTACTTCAGCTCCAACTCCAGCGTCTACTTCAGCGTCTACAGAAGCCTTCGTCCTTGGAGTGATCCGGACTCCACCACCACCTGAAGATCAAGCCTAAGCGTCGATCTAGTACTATGCATTTTCTAGGAACTTTTTGGTAACTTGTTGCCAAAGGGGGAGAAAAATGTATAGATCATAGGCTTCGAGAGAGAGTGTTGCCTTTTTCTCTCTTGCTTTATTTGGTGGTTTTTCGAACTTTGTTTGCTTTTGAGTGCTTTAGATACTACGTCATTATTTGTGAGGAGTGCATGTATTTCATTCTTATCATTTTAAGCGCTCCACCAAGATGTATGTGACATGGAAGAGTAACCCATGACTCTAACTCTTTGTGCATTTGCAGTCCAAAGCAAATTTTAAATATGCACAAATTTAGGGGGAGCTCTTACTTGTCACATACTTCTCAAAGCGACGATATATTTTCATGCTTATTATCATTTGTCGAAGCTTTGATCTATATGTTGTCATCAATTACCAAAAAGGGGGAGATTGAAAGTGCAACTATCCCTAGGTGGTTTTGGTAATTCATAACAACATATAGCTCATTGAGCTAATGCTATTCCAAGATGATTATTTCAGGAAAGCTCAATGATTGGCATGGCATGGATGTGAAAGTGGAACCCTCAAAATGCTAAGGACAAAGGATTGGCTCAAGCTCAAAAGCTCAAGACTCTTCATTTTACATTTTAGTGATCCAAGATCACATTGAGTCTTTAGGAAAAGCCAATACTATCAAGGAGGGATGAGGTGTTGCTTAATGAGCCTCTTGCTTCATGTGCTTAGTGATATGCTCCAAAACCCTCAACTACTTTCCCATATCCACATATGACCAAAACCCTAAGCCAAACTCGGTCCTACCGATTCTTCCTATCCGGCGCCACCGAGTTTCATTTGTCATAAGCCACTGCCAAACCCTAGCAAATCGGTTCTACCGATAGGGATCTCGGTCTCACCGAGATGGGGTTGCAAACTCTCTGTTTCCCTTTCGTAACTTTTCGGTCTCACCGAAAGAGCGAATTGGTCCCACCGAGATTGCAATGTAAATTCAGTGTTTCCTTTTTGTAACTTTTCGGTCTCACCAAAAGAGCAAATCGGTCCCACCGAGTTTGCCTGACCAACTCTCTGGTTAGCTAATTACCAAATTCGGTCCCACCGAGTTTGTGTAATCGGTCTCACTGAGATTACGTTATGCCCAAACCCTAACCATATCGGTCCTACCGAGTTGCATGTCAGTCCCACCGAAAATCTCTAACGGTCACTAGGTTTACCTTTCCGGTCCGACCGAGTTTGTTGATTCGGTCCCACCGAGATTGGAAAACTGTGTGTAATGGTTGGATTTTGTGTGGAGGCTATATATACCCCTCCACCTCCTCTTCATTCGTGGAGAGAGCAATCAGAACACATACACAATTCCAACTCATATGTTCTGAGAGAGAACCACCTACTCATGTGTTGAGACCAAGATATTCCATTCCTATCATATGAATCTTGATCTCTAGCCTTCCCAAGTTGCTTTCCACTCAAATCTTCTTTCCACCAAATCCAAATCCTACGAGAGAGAGTTGAGTGTTGGGGAGACTATCATTTGAAGCACAAGAGCAAGGAGTTCATTACCTACACACCATTTGTTACTTCTTGGAGAGTGGTGTCTCCTAGATTGGCTAGGTGTCACTTGGGAGCCTCCGACAAGATTGTGGAGTTGAACCAAGGAGTTTGTAAGGGCAAGGAGATCGCCTACTTCGTGAAGATCTACCGCTAGTGAGGCAAGTCCTGTGTGGGCGATGGCCATGGTGGGATAGACAAGGTTGCTTCTTCGTGGACCCTTTGTGGGTGGTTGCTTCTTCGTGGACCCTTCGTGGGTGGAGCCCTTTGTGGACTCGCGCAACCGTTACCCTTTGTGGGTGGAGCCTTGTGTGGACTCGCGCAACCGTTACCCTTTGTGGGTTGAAGTCTCCATCAACGTGGATGTAGGATAGCACCACCTATCCGAACCACGGGAAAAACATCTGTGTCTCCAGTTGCGTTTGAATTCTCCAAACCCTTCCCCTTACATTCTTGCAAGTTGCATGCTTTACATTCCGCTGCCAATATACTCTTTGCATGCTTGCTTGAATTGTGTGATGATTGCTTGACTTGTCCTACAATAGCTAAAATCTGCCAAGAACTAAAATTGGGAAAAGGTTAAGTTTTTATTTGGTCAAATAGTCTAATCACCCCCCCTCTAGACATACTTTCGATCCTACACATAGCCACACCATTAAACAGAGGCTCGAGCTCCATTAATGGAGACCTTGGGAGAGAGGTGGACGGCAGATGGAGGTCAAAGGGCTCTCCTCCCGATAAGCACGCGCCGGGGTCTGATCGCACGCCTCTCGTACTCAAATAGCTACCCTGCACGACACCTCCTAGCTAATAAAAAATGGGGACGCGCGGCGACACGTAAATGGTACTAGTAAGTAGAATGCCCATGGTTTCAATAATACTTGTGTTTCTGATTGTAACGTGACAGCACTTGTTCCAAAATGACTTTGTTGATTGTTAATGTGTGCGCCTTCGCAAATCGGACTGCAAATTTACCACAGCATGTTGGTGCCATGTCATGGCACCAAGCCAAGTTTCATTATTTTCATGCGTGTTTTGGATTTACAGGAATTAAAAAACTAAGTTTCTCAATGTTTTCAACCCAGCCACGACGCCCAGAATTTTGAATTTCATTCCCATTTCTTGCATGGAACCTAGAAATTTTACCCGAGGACACACATGTGATTTTTCAACCAACTTTGGTGCACTGGAACATGTGCTTGTATTTCAAATTTGAATTATGCACACAAAGGTGACACGTTCCCCCCAGAACCACGAGCCTTCTTGAGAGAAGCTCCGATTTGGAAGAAGCTTATACCAAAATTTGTTCCTATTCGGCCAATTTTTTTACCACGACATGGTACTACCATGACATGACACCATGCCAAGTTTCATGATTTTAAAACCAAGTTTCTCAATGTTCTCGACTGAGCCACGATGCCCAGATGTTTGAATTTTATTCTCATTTTTTCCATGGGACCTACTCCCTCCTTCCATCTATATAGGGCCTAATGTGTTTTTCAAGACAGCCTTTGACTATTGACAAGATTAATAGCACATGAGATGTATACTATGAAAATTATATTATTGGAAGCTCCTTTGACATACAAAATTGAAGGTATGCTTTGTGTAAGTTGCCTGTCATATATTATTGCTCTAACATTTGGTCAAAGTTAGCCTCGAAAAACACATTAGGACCTATATAGATGGAAGGAGGGAGTAGAAATTCACCCGAGGACACAAATGTGATTTTCAACCAACTTTGGTGCACGGGAGCATGTGCTTGTAGTTCAAATTTGAATTATGCACATCAAATGACCAAAAACTCAATTAATGTGTAAATAAGGCCAAACGAAGCCGGAATAATTCCAAAATTTAATAGGGCACTCATGTAGTTCTATGTTGCCTTTGTAAATAAGCTCAAGGGGGACAATGTATATCGTTTCGCACTCAAAGGTGGCACGTTCCCTCTCAAAACCACGAGCCTTCTTGAGAGAAGCTTCGGTTTGCAAAAGCTTATACCAAAATCTGTTCCTATTCGGCTAATTTTTTTTACCACAACATGGTAGTACCATGACATGACATCCATGTCAAGTTTCATGATTTTCAGACGTGTTTTGGATTTACAAGAATTTTAAAACCAAGTTTCTCAATGTTCTCGGCCGAGCCACGATGCCCAGATGTTTTAATTTTATTCTCATTTCTTGCATGGGACCTAGAAATTCACCCGAGGACACAAATGTGATTTTTCAACCAACTTTGGTGCACGAGAGCATGTGCTTGTAGTTCAAATTTGACTTATGCACATTAAATGACCAGAAACTCAATTAATTTATAAAAAACGACAAACGAACCTGGAATAATTCCAAAATTTAACAGGACACTAATGTAGTTCTATGTTGCCTTTGTTAAGAAACTCAAGGGGGGGCAGCGTATATCGTTTCACACTCAAAGGTGGCACGTTCCCTCTTAGAACCACGAGCTTCCAAATCGGCCCAATTTTTTACCACAACATGTTAGTGCCATGACATGACACCATGCCAAGTTTCATGATTTCCAGGCGAGTTTGATTTACATGAATTTAAAATCAAAGTTTCTCGATGTTCTCGGCCGAGTCATGACACCCAGATGTTTGAATTTCATTCTCATTTCTTCCATGGGACCTAGAAATAATTCCAAAATTTACAGGGCACTCATATAGTTCTATGTTGCCTCTGTAAATAAAATCAGGGGGGAGGCAACGTATATCGTTTCGCACACAAAGGTGACACGTTCCCTCTCGGAACCACGAGGCTTGTTGAGAGAATCTCCGGTTTTGCAAAAGGCCTATACCAAAACTTGTCCCAATTCTACCAAAAATTATATGTATGAAAACAGGGTTTAGATTATCCCAAACATCTCGCTACCTAGACCAATAATGTACTATGATTTGAATTCAACATAAAATGGATACAAATATTTGAATTGGAGAGCGTATGGTACATGTAGTTCACAGTGAAATATGATTACTGCTATATGTATGTTTTTTGTTATCAAGATAATATTTAAATTATTTTATGACTTGACAACAATCGTATTCAAGTAAGGAAAATTGATTCAAATTTAGTCCATATGGTAGACGACAATATATATGTTCACATGGTGGAGTAAAATGTTCATATATGATGGAAGATCAAAATGTACGACTACATCAATTATAAACCGCAAGGTCACCTAACGATATATTTGAATTCAACATAATGTGGATTCAAAAATTGAGATTCGAGATCATGGCATCTGTAATCATATAAAAAGGGACATTACTCTTTCTTTGGTGGGAATTAATTTGTTTTTTGTTGTTGTTGAGGGAAGTGCGAATCGATTTGGTACTGTGCAGGGTAATCTTGTTCTCCCAATTTTTTTTTACATTTTTCTTGTAGTTTTTTCAATGGCATCTATAGCAATATAGTAAAAGGGGACATGACTCTCTTGTGTCTTGTATGAATTGTTTTTTTACACGTTAAGTTTGTTCTGCCGAACAAGGAATCCGCACCTTGTTATCCTGAAATTTTCAAGCTCGAGTATCTTTTGTCTCACCTACTTTAAAACTCCCGCTTCTTCAACCCGCGCCGCGCCTTGTTATCCCGAAATTTGGACGCGCACGAGAACTCCCTCCTCATCCGAAATCGCTCCCGCAGCCCAGACATGTGAAATCCCCCTTCTACCCCTCAACCAGAAATGAAGTTCCATGTCGCGGTGTCAAAACCGGCGGGGGTACGCTGGTAACTTACCCTACATTTCGGACAAGCGCGCCCCTAAGCTTGGCTCACCCCTCCCCCTTCGCCCCCCATTCGTACACCGAGGCCGCCAAAACCCGCGAAACCCCACGCTCCTCCGTCGGCCTCCCGACCGCCGCCCAGTCGGAGACTCTTCCCCGACTACGTCGTCCACCGCAACAGCTCGCCGTCCCTCATCCACCGCACCGGATGAGGATCCGTTGTCGATCTCGTCATCCCGCCGGATCAGCCGCCCCGTCCTCCACCTCCAAGGAGCTGCCCCGACGTTCGCCTCGTCTATCGCGCCACCTCAATCCCCACAGCGCCGTCTTGACCTGCCCCACCGGAACCGCAACACCCTCACCAATTCCTCTGATGAAGCCGAGGCCAACTCGGCGCCACCAAGGAGGTTCTACACTCACCGCTGCATTTTATCTTTTATTTGATCTCACGGGGCTGCCGGTGCTCGATACCGAGCAGACATGGCGTGTCTCCATCGACGGCGCCGTCGCTGGCCACATCATCCATGGCGTCTCTCCCCCATGTCGTTGCTTCCTCGGCGGCGACTTCCACAACGACACTAGCTGCAGCTGCTCCGGCTCTCGCTCGCACTACAACTCTGTTCTTGTTGTCGGTCACGCTGCTGCACTGCTCCTGCTTTCGTTCATGCTGCTGCTCTGCTCTTGCTCTCGCTTGCGCTGCTGCTGCTGCTGCTGCACGACCTCCGGCAGCTATAGGAGTTGTTGCTTTAGCACTCACTCGCGGTGCTACTGCACGACTTGCTCTCTGCTAGTGCGTTCCCTGCTCGAGCGTCTGCTGATTTAGATCACTGCTTCTCTGCTACTAGTGCTCGAACGCCCTAAACATCTATTGCAATGCTCTGTTACTGGTTCAATCAGTTTTGACAGTAAAATTCAGTTTCGACTGTGAAGTTCATTTTCTTCAGTTAAGTTCAGAGTGAACAGTACTTACAACATCTGTCGGAGCAGCCATGGCGTGGCTGATGCGTTTTACATCTAGCACTTTTTGGTGATGTATTTTACATCATCTATTGCAGATGATATTAGGGTCCCACTTCAGATTAACATTGTCTGTCTTGTCATGCTTCAGCCTCGTCGCCGTACACCTTAGCGGAGCTGCTCCAACGACGGAATCGTCCATCACAGCAGAGCAGTACCCTCGGTGCCGTTTCCAGAGGCCTCAGATCTTCTTCCCCGCCTCTGACAGTCACACCAGCATCATCACCATCCTCCACGTCCAACCTAATGATGCTGAGGTCCACAAGGCTATGCCAAAGAGGTTGTACACTCGTCGCGTCACTTTGTTTCTCCATTCTTCTGTTCTTCCAATTCATGTGAGCCAAATACCCAGGTTGACTGAAATCCTATGTTTCCAAATGCTCTCTTTTGCACGTGCATTCCTATCCTATTCCTGTGTTTTTCCTGTCCCTGCGTTTATAGAATCCTCCAATTCTAAGGAGCCCTTACATATTTACTTCATTTTCAGATTGGCGTCAAAGAAAACTCTGTGAGTTATGTCCTGCTCCTGCCGTGCCGTCATCCACCCTACCTGAGGTGCACCATCGATAGAAGCGTTCACTGCAGTAGAGACCCCCCTGCAGACTTCCTTTCGCCGCCTCAGATCATCTTCCCCGTTGCCAGCAGCCACGCCAACTGCATTACCATCATCGACTTGAGCAGATGAACCTGAGGACTACACAGTTCCGGAAGAGAGGTCGCAGTCTTTCGTGTTTGCTTACATTATACATCGGTTATTATTACCTGCTACTTTATCTTTCAAACTTGAGTTTTGAATTGCCCATGGGTCTCATATCGAGCCAACAATGAATAGTATCTGTCTACTATGTGGTTCATCTGGGTCTTCTATGTGGTTCATGTTGGGTGGGCAACAAACAATAGATGATCCATTGTCTATCTTTTTAAACTAAAGCTATAATCTACCTGCTATCATTAGTTTTGGATCCATCCACTCATTTGCTACCATCAGTCTTGATTTTTGCATGCACCCCTTAGGCCTTACAAAATCTAACTATTTTTTTATTATGCATGTCAGATATTGTACACAATCATAATGAACATGTAGAGAAAAAGAGAAGACTGTCGCGTGCGAATATAATGTCATGTAGATGCCGCTCCATGGTGGGCGAAGTGCCCCCCCTCCTGCATTTCCAGATTGTATTCCAGAGGAAGATAACTATTCAGATGGAGATTTAGAAGGAGCCGACCACTCCTGTTTACCACCTGAGGTGTTTGCTCTAACCTGGCATGCTGATGTTGGTCATATCATGCATATGGCGCCTTGCATTGCTTACATTATACATCTTATATGTCATCAGCTTAGTTTAGATTTGCTTTGTGTGAATGCCACCTATTTGGTTTCTATATCATACTCCCATCATTCCTAAATATTTGTCTTTTTACAGATTTCAACAAGTGACTACATACGGAACAAAATGAGTGAATCTACACTCTAAAATGTGTCTATATACATCCGTATGTGGTAGTCCATTTAAAATCTCTAAAAAGACAAATATTTAGGAACGGAGGGAGTATATGGGAATTATGCAATGCCATCTTCTTTAGCCAGGCATCATATACGTGAATCATGCAATGCCATCCTGTTTAGCCAGTCATCATATATGTGAATTGTATCATGCCATATTTTTTCCATAATGTATTCCATTTGTCAACAATGTTTATACATTCATCTACTCTTCCTGTGCATCAGCCATTTGAGTCGGTCATGGGAAAATCTGGAGTGAAAACAAGGTCTTCTGAGCAGTCAGTGCTACTTGTCGATGCCGATTTCTTGCTGGTTACAGATAGATCCTCAGAGGAGGATTCAGAGAGAGATGACTAGTCATATTCCCCCCCGAGGTGCATGCTCTAACTTGGCTGGGTTATATTTCTCATATCATGCATATGGTGTCTTGCATTGCCATGCCATCTGCTTAGATTAGACATGCTTTGTGTGAATGCCTCCTGTTTGCTTTCTATATCAGATATGTGAATTATGCAATGCCATGTTTTCCAGCCAGTTATCATATATGTGAATTACGCACCACCATGGAGCCAGGCATCATATATGTGAATTATCTATGCCATCTTTTTTTTCATTACGTATTCCATTTGTCGACAATCTATGTATATTGAACTACTCTTCATGTGTATCAGCCATTTGAGCCGGTTATGGAAAAATCTGGAGTGAAAACAAGGTCTTCAGAGCAGGCAGTGGTACCTCTTGAAGCATATATCTCGATGGTTACAAGGAGCTCCTCAGAGGAGGACTCAGAGACAGATGACCAGTCCTATATCCCACCCGAGGTGTATACTCTAAGTTGCAATGTTTATATTTCTCATATGATGCATATGTTGTCTTGCATTGCTTAGTTTAGACATCATATGCACAATATTGAATTCCATCTGCTTAGTTTAGAGATCATACATGTGAGTGCCAGCTGCTTAGTATATGAATCAATTATGTCAATTATATCATGCCATCCTATATACTTAGACAACATGTATGTGAATTATTTCATCCCAACCTATTTTAGAAAGACATCATATAGTTGTGTCATGTCATCCTGTTTAGGTACTCATCATATGTTGAATTATGCCATTATATCTTGTTAAGTTATCCATCATATATCTGAAACTGTGTCATGCTATCCTGTTTAGTTAGGCATCATATATGTGAAACTGTGTCATGCTGTCCTGTTTGGTTAGACAACATATATGTGAATTACCAATCTGTCCATCATACAATGTCTGTACGTTCAATTTCTTTTCTTGTTTATCAGCCATTTGAATTGGAGGGGGTTCTTGAACAGGACAGCGGTACTGGCCAGCTACAAGCGCTTGTGCCAGCGGTACTGGCCAGTAACTCGAACAGCAAGTTACTGTGGCTGATAAACACCAGTCCTTTCTTGTGCAACAGCAAGAGCTGGAGGATTTAAGCGCCAAACAAGAGAAAGTTAATAAGCTTGCTAAGCATCTTGCCAGCATTATGGGTACCCAGGATATTGTTTCTTGAACTCTTCTGAAGTGGTTTCAGTTCTGGACTTGTTTTGCTGCGGCGTTTATGTTGGGGAACGTTGCATAAAACAAAAATTTTCCTACGGTTTCACCAAGATCCATCTAGGAGTTCATCTAGCAACGAGTGATCGGATTGCATCTACATACCTTTGTAGATCACGCACGGAAGCGTTCAAAGAACGGGATGAGGAAGGCTTACTCGACGTGATCCAAATCACCGAAGATCCTAGCGCCGAACGGACGGCACCTCCGCGTTCAACACACGTACGGTCAGCGTAACGTCTCCTTCTTCTTGATCCAGCAAGGGGGAAGGAGAGATTGAGGAAGATGGCTCCAGCAGCAGCACGACGGCGTGGTGGTGGTGGAGCTGCAGTACTCCGGCAGGGCTTCGCCAAGCACTATGGAGGAGGAGGATGTGTTGGAGAGGGAGAGGGAGGCACCAAGGCGTGTGTTGAGAGGCCCTCCTTTCCCCACTATATATAGGGAGTCCAAGGGGGGGCGCCGGCCCTAGGAGATCCAATCTCCTAGGGGGGCGGCGGCCAAGGGAGGAGTCCCTCCTCCCCAAGGCACCTAGGGGGTGCCTTCCCCTTCCGGGACTCTTCCCTTCTTGAACCCTAGGCGCATGGGCCTCTTGGGACTGGTTCCCTTGGCCCATATAGGCCAAGGCGCACCCCCTACAGCCCATGTGCCCCCCCGGGGCAGGTGGCCCCACCCGGTGGACCCCCGGGACCCTTCCGGTGGTCCCGGTACAATACCGGTGACCCCGAAACTTGTCCCGATGCCCGAAATAGCACTTCCTATATATAATTATTTACCTCCGGACCATTTCGGAACTCCTCGTGACGTCCGGGATCTCATCCGGGACTCCGAACAACATTCGGGTTACTGCATATACATATCCCTACAACCCTAGCGTCACCTAACCTTAAGTGTGTAGACCCTACGGGTTCGGGAGACATGTAGACATGACCGAGACGACTCTCCGGTCAATAACCAACAGCGGGATCTGGATACCCATGTTGGCTCCCACATGTTCCTCGATGATCTCATCGGATGAACCACGATGTCGAGGATTCAAGCAACCCCGTATACAATTCCCTTTGTCAATCGATATGTTACTTGCCCGAGATTCGATCGTCGGTATCCCAATACCTCGTTCAATCTCGTTACCGGCAAGTCACTTTACTCATACCGTAATGCGTGATCCCGTGACCAGAAACTTGGTCACTTTGAGATCATTATGATGATGCATTACCGAGTGGGCCCAGTGATACCTCTCCGTCATACGGAGTGACAAATCCCAGTCTTGATCCGTGTCAACCCAACAGACACTTTTGGAGATACCCGTAGTATACCTTTATAGTCACCCAGTTACATTGTGACGTTTGGTATACCCAAAGCACTACTACGGTATCCGGGAGTTACACGATCTCATGGTCTAAGGAAAGGATACTTGACATTGGAAAAACTCTAGCAAACGAACTAAACGATCTTATGCTATGTTTAGGATTGGGTCTTGTCCATCACATCATTCTCCTAATGATGTGATCTCGTTATCAATGACATCCAATGTCCATAGTCAGGAAACCATGACTATCTGTTGATCAACAAGCTAGTCAACTAGAGGCTTACTAGGGACATGTTGGTGTCTATCATTCACACATGTATTACGATTTCCGGATAACACAATTATAGCATGAATAAAGACAATTATCTTGAACAAGGAAATATAATAATAATGCTTTTATTATTGCCTCTAGGGCATATTTCCAACAGTCTCCCACTTGCACTAGAGTCAATAATCTAGTTACATTGTGATGAATTGAACACCCATGGAATTCTGGTGTTGATCATGTTTTGCTCTAGGGAGAGGTTTAGTCAACGGATCTGCTACATTCAGGTCCGTGTGTACTTTACAAATATCTATGTCTCCATCTTGAACATTTTCACGAATGGAGTTGAAGCGACGCTTGATGTGCCTTGTCTTCTTGTGAAACCTAGGCTCCTTGGCAAGAGCAATAGCTCCAGTGTTGTCACAGAAGAGCTTGATCGGCCCCGACGCATTGGGTATGACTCCTAGGTCGGTGATGAACTCCTTGACCCAAATTGCTTCATGCGCTGCCTCCGAGGCTGCCATGTACTCCGCTTCACATGTAGATCCCGCCACGACGCTCTGCTTGCAACTACACCAGCTTACTGCCCCACCATTCAAAATATACACGTATCCGGTTTGTGACTTTGAGTCATCCAGATCTGTGTTGAAGCTAGCGTCGACGTAACCCTTTACGACGAGCTCTTCGTCACCTCCATAAACGAGAAACATTTCCTTAGTCCTTTTCAGGTACTTCAGGATATTCTTGACCGCTGTCCAGTGTTCCTTGCCGGGATTACTTTGGTACCTTCCTACCAAACTTACGGCAAGGTTTACATCAGGTCTGGTACACAGCATGGCATACATAATAGAACCTATGGCTGAGGCATAGGGGATGACACTCATCTCTTCTATATCTTCTGCCGTGGTCGAACATTGAGCTGAGCTCAATTTCACACCTTGCAACACAGGCAAGAACCCCTTCTTAGACTGATCCATATTGAACTTCTTCAATATCTTATCAAGGTATGTGCTTTGTGAAAGACCTATGAGGCGTCTTGATCTATCTCTGTAGATCTTGATGCCTAATATATAAGCAGCTTCTCCAAGGTCCTTCATTGAAAAACTCTTATTCAAGTAGGCCTTAATGCTGTCCAAGAGTTCTATATCATTTCCCATCAAAAGTATGTCATCTACATATAATATGAGAAATGCTACAGAGCTCCCACTCACTTTCTTGTAAACACAGGCTTCTCCATAAGTCTGCGTAAACCCAAACGCTTTGATCATCTCATCAAAGCGAATGTTCCAACTCCGAGATGCTTGCACCAGCCTATAAATCGAGCGTTGGAGCTTGCATACCTTGTCAGCATTCTTAGGATCGACAAAACCTTCCGGTTGCATCATATACAATTCTTCCTTAAGGAAACCATTAAGGAATGCTGTTTTGACGTCCATTTGCCATATTTCATAATCATAGAATGCGGCAATTGCTAACATGATTCGGACGGACTTCAGCTTCGCTACCGGTGAGAAAGTCTCATCGTAGTCAATCCCTTGAACTTGTCGATAACCCTTAGTGACAAGCCGAGCTTTATAGATGGTCACATTACCATCCACGTCTGTCTTCTTCTTAAAGATCCATTTATTCTCTATGGCTCGCCGCTCTACGGGCAAGTCAGTCAAAGTCCATACTTCGTTTTCATACATGGATCCTATCTCGGATTTCATGGCTTCTAGCCATTTGTCGGATCCGGTCCCGCCATCGCTTCTTCATAGTTCGAAGGTTCACCGTTGTCCAACAACATGATTTCTAAGACAGGGTTGCCGTACCACTCTGGTGCGGAACGTGTCCTTGTGGACCTTCGAATTTCAGTAGGAGCTTGATCAGAAGTATCTTGATCATCATCACTAACTTCCTCTCTAGTCGGTGCAGGCACCTCAGGAACATTTTCTTGAGCTGCGCCATTTTCCGGTTCAAGAGGTAATACTTCATCAAGTTCTACTTTCCTCCCACTTACTTCTTTCGAGAGAAACTCCTTCTCTAGAAAGGATCCATTCTTGGCAACAAAAATCTTGCCTTCGGATCTGAGGTAGAAGGTATACCCAATAGTTTCTTTAGGGTATCCTATGAAGACGCATTTTTCCGACTTGGGTTCGAGCTTTTCAGGTTGAAGTTTCTTGACATAAGCATCGCATCCCCAAACTTTCAGAAACGACAGCTTAGGTTTCTTCCCAAACCATAATTCATACGGTGTCGTCTCAACGGATTTCAACGAGCCCTATTTAAAGTGAATGCGGCAGTCTCTAAAGCATACCCCCAAAAAGATAGCGGTAAATCGGCAAGAGACATCATAGATTGCACCATATCTAATAGAGTGCGATTACGACGTTCAGACACACCATTACGCTGAGGTGTTCCAGGCGGCGTGAGTTGTGAAACTATTCCACATTTTCTTAAGTGTGTGCCAAACTCATGACTCAAGTATTCTCCTCCATGATCTGATCGCAGGAACTTGATTTTCCTATCACGTTGATTCTCAACCTCACTCTGAAATTCCTTGAACTTTTCAAAGGTCTCAGACTTGTGTTTCATTAAGTAGACATACCCATATCTACTCAAGTCATCAGTGAGGGTGAGAACATAACGATAGCCACCGCGAGCCTCAACACTCATTGGACCGCACACATCAGTATGTATGATTTCCAATAAGTTGGTTGCTCGCTCCATTGTTCCTGAGAACGGAGTCTTGGTCATTTTACCCATGAGGCATGGTTTGCACGTGTCAAATGATTCGTAATCAAGAGACTCTAAAAGTACATCAGCATGGAGCTTCTTCATGCATTTGACACCTATGTGACCAAGGTGGCAGTGCCACAAGTATGTGGGACTATCATTATCAACCTTACATCTTTTGGTACTCACACTATGAATATGTGTAGCATTACGCTCGAGATTCATTAAGAATAAACCATTTACCATCGGAGCATGACCATAAAACATATCTCTCATATAAATAGAACAACCATTATTCTCGGATTTAAATGAGTAGCCATCTCGTATTAAACGAGATCCTGATACAATGTTGATGCTCAAACTTGGCACTAAATAACAATTATTGAGGTTTAAAACTAATCCCGTAGGTAAATGTAGAGGTAGCGTGCCGACGGCGATCACATCGACCTTGGAACCATTCCCGACGCGCATCGTCACCTCGTCCTTCGCCAGTCTCCGCTTATTCCGCAGCTCCTGCTTTGAGTTACAAATGTGAGCAACCGCACCGGTATCAAATACCCAGGAGCTACTACAAGTACTGGTAAGGTACACATCAATTACATGTATATCACATATACCTTTCGTTTTGCCGGCCTTCTTGTCCGCTAAGTATTTGGGGCAGTTCCGCTTCCAGTGACCACTTTCCTTGCAATAAAAGCACTCAGTCTCGGGCCTGGGTCCGTTCTTTGGCTTCTTCCCGGCAAGCGCGGCAACTCCCTTGCCGTCCTTCTTGAAGGTTTTCTTACCCTTGCCTTTCTTGAACTTAGTGGTTTTATTCACCATCAACACTTGATGTTCCTTTTTGACTTCTACCTCTGCTGATTTCAACATTGCAAATACTTCAGGAATGGTCTTTTCCATCCCCGGCATATTGAAGTTCATCACAAAGCTCTTGTAGCTCGGTGGAAGCGACTGAAGGATTCTATCAATGACCGCGTCATCTGGGAGATTAACTCCCAGCTGAGTCAAGCGGTTATGCAACCCAGACATAGTGAGTATGTGCTCACTGACAGAACTATTTTCCTCCATCTTACAGCTGAAGAACTTGTCGGAGACTTGATATCTCTCGACCCGGGCATGATCTTGGAAAACCATTTTCAGCTCTTCGAACATCTCATATGCTCCGTGTCTCTCAAAACGCTTTTGGAGCCCCGGCTCTAAGCTGTAAAGCATGCCGCATTGAACAAGGGAGTAGTCATCGGTACGTGCCTGCCAAGCGTTCATAACGTCTTGTTCTGCAGGGAGAATAGGTGCGTCACCTAGCGGTGCTTGTAGGACATAATCTTTCTTGGCAGCTATGAGGATGATCCTCAGGTTCCGGACCCAGTCCGTGTATTTGCTGCCATCGTCTTTCAGCTTGGTTTTCTCTAGGAACGCGTTGAAGTTGAGGACTACGTTGGCCATTTGATCTACAAGACATATTGTAAAATTTTTAGACTAAGTTCATGATAATTAAGTTCATCTAATCAAATTATTCAATGAACTCCCACTTAGATAGACATCCCTCCTGTAATCTAAGTATAACATGATCCGAGTTAACTAGGCCGTGTCCGATCATCACGTGAGACAGACTAGTCAACATCGATGAACATCTTCATGTTGATCGTATCTTCTATACGACTCATGCTCGACCTTTCGGTCTTTTGTGTTCCGAGGCCATGTCTGTACATGCTAGGCTCGTCAAGTCAACCTAAGTGTTTGCACGTGTAAATCTGTCTTACACCCGTTGTATGTGAACGTTAGAATCTAACACCCGATCATCACGTGGTGCTTCGAAACAACGAACTGTCACAATGGTGCACAGTTAGGGGGAACACTTTCTTGAAATTATTATGAGGGATCATCTTATTTACTACCGTTGTTCTAAGCAAACAAGATGCAAAAACATGATAAACATCACATGCAATCAAATAATAATAGTGACATGATATGGCCAATATCACATAGCTCCTTTGATCTCCATCTTGGGGCTCCATGATCATCTTGTCACCGGCATGACACCATGATCTCCATCATCATGATCTCCATCATTGTGTCTCCATGAAGTTGCTCGCCAACTATTACTTCTACTACTATGGCTAACGCGTTTAGCAATAAAGTGAAGTAATTTACATGGCGTTTCTCAATGACACGCAGGTCATACAAAAAATAAAGACAACTCCTATGGCTCCTGCCGGTTGTCATACTCATCGACATGCAAGTCGTGATTCCTATTACAATAGCATGAACATCTCATACATCACATATAGATCATTCATCATTCATCACAACTTTGGCCATATCATATCACAAAGCACTTGCTGCAAAAACAAGTTAGACGTCCTCTAATTGTTGTTGCAAGTTTTACGTGGCTGAAGTAGGGTTCTAGCAAGAACGTTTTCTTACCTACCTGAAAGCCACAACGTGATTTGTCAACTTCTATTTACCCTTCATAAGGACCCTTTTCATCGAATCCGCTCCAACTAAAGTAGGAGAGACAGACACCCGCCAGCCACCTTATGCAACTTGTGCATGTTAGTCGGTGGAACCGGTCTCACGTAAGCGTACGTGTAAGGTTGGTCCGGGCCGCTTCATCCCACAATACCGTTGAAGCAAGATAAGACTAGTAGCGGCAAGAAAGTTGACAACATCAACGCCCACAACAAATTGTGTTCTACTCGTGCAAGAGAACTACGCATAGACCTAGCTCATGATGCCATTGTTGGGGAACGTTGCAGAAAACAAAAATTTTCCTACGGTTTCACCAAGATCCATCTAGGAGTTCATCTAGCAACGAGTGATCGGATTGCATCTACATACCTTTGTAGATCACGCGCGGAAGCGTTCAAAGAACGGGGATGAGGAAGGCGTACTCGATGTGATCCAAATCACCGAAGATCCTAGCGCCGAACGGACGGCACCTCCGCGTTCAACACACGTACGGTCAGCGTAACGTCTCCTTCTTCTTGATCCAGCAAGGGGGAAGGAGAGGTTGAGGAAGATGGCTCCAGCAGCAGCACGACGGCGTGGTGGTGGTGGAGCTGCAGTACTCCGGCAGGGCTTCGCCAAGCACTATGGAGGAGGAGGATGTGTTGGAGAGGGAGAGGGAGGCACCAAGGCGTGTGTTGAGAGGCCCTCCTTTCCCCACTATATATAGGGAGTCCAAGGGGGGGCACTGGCCCTAGGAGATCCAATCTCCTAGGGGGGCGGCGGTCAAGGGAGGAGTCCCTCCTCCCCAAGGCACCTAGGGGGTGCCTTCCCCTTCCGGGACTCTTCCCTTCTTGAACCCTAGGCGCATGGGCCTCTTGGGACTGGTGCCCTTGGCCCATATAGGCCAAGGCGCACCCCCTACAGCCCATGTGGCCCCCCGGGGCAGGTGGCCCCACCCGGTGGACCCCCGGGACCCTTCCGGTGGTCCCAGTACAATACCGGTGACCCCGAAACTTGTCCCGATGCCCGAAATAGCACTTCCTATATATAATTATTTACCTCCGGACCATTCTGGAACTCCTCGTGACATCCGGGATCTCATCCGGGACTCCGAACAACATTCGGGTTACTGCATATACATATCCCTACAACCCTAGCGTCACCTAACCTTAAGTGTGTAGACCCTACGGGTTCGGGAGACATGTAGACATGACCGAGACGACTCTCCGGTCAATAACCAACAGCGGGATCTGGATACCCATGTTGGCTCCCACATGTTCCTCGATGATCTCATCGGATGAACCACGATGTCGAGGATTCAAGCAACCCCGTATACAATTCCCTTTGTCAATCGGTATGTTACTTGCCCGAGATTCGATCGTCGGTATCCCAATACCTCGTTCAATCTCGTTACCGGCAAGTCACTTTACTCGTACCATAATGCATGATCCCGTGACCAGACACTTGGTCACTTTGAGCTCATTATGATGATGCATTACCGAGTGGGCCCAGTGATACCTCTCTGTCATACGGAGTGACAAATCCCAGTCTTGATCCGTGTCAACCCAACAGACACTTTCGGAGATACCCGTAGTATACCTTTATAGTCACCCAGTTACATTGTGACGTTTGGTATACCCAAAGCACTACTACGGTATCCGGGAGTTACACGATCTCATGGTCTAAGGAAAGGATACTTGACATTGGAAAAACTCTAGCAAACGAACTAAACGATCTTATGCTATGTTTAGGATTGGGTCTTGTCCATCACATCATTCTCCTAATGATGTGATCTCGTTATCAATGACATCCAATGTCCATAGTCAGGAAACCATGACTATCTGTTGATCAACAAGCTAGTCAACTAGAGGCTTACTAGGGACATGTTGGTGTCTATCATTCACACATGTATTACGATTTCCGGATAACACAATTATAGCATGAATAAAGACAATTATCATGAACAAGGAAATATAATAATAATGCTTTTATTATTGCCTCTAGGGCATATTTCCAATAGTTTATATGCTGCTTTGTTCCCTATATTTGCATTGGTGGCGAACTTTGATGCCCAGTGGATGTAATATGTGTAATAGCCGTGATAGCCTAGCATAAGTTGCTTGCTTATTTATTTCCTTGTTGTCTTGTTTATTTGTTTGCTTGTAGTCAGTGTAGTTCTTTTTCCGCGGTTTGCTAGTGGCTGCAATAACCTATTTTTTAAAACTAGGCCACAATAACCATGGGCTAATATTTACTGTAGTGACACTGGGCCTCCTACGGGCCGTAGAAACAATGGGCCTTCTACGGGCCGTAGAAACAGTAGGCCTTCTATGGGGCGTAGAAACAATGGGCTTTCTACGGGCCATAGAAACAATGGGCCTTCTACGGGCCGTGTCATCAATGGGCCTTATACGGGACGTATGATCGATTGGCCAAACATGGGCCAATAACAGGCCGCATGATGGCCGTAAACGGGCCATCGTTAATAGGCCGTATTGATGACGCTATGAAAATGGCCCAACGTATGAACGGACCACAAACGGGCCGACTGTAACCACGGGCTAAATTTGGCCCACAAGCAGAAAATGACAGTAACGGACCGTAAGTAAATGAATGCTAGAAATGAGCCCAAGAATAATTGGGCTCTGAGAAGGCCAAAAGATAACATGGGCTAGAAACGGCCCAACAGAATAATGGGCCGTTAATGGGTATAAAGTGATACACTGTTCATTACGGGCCAGTTTCACCAAGGGACGTTAATGGGTGTAAAGTGATACACTGTTCATTACGGGCCAGTTTCACCCCGGGCCGTTAATAGGCCAAGAGTTACATAGGGCCTCATATGGGCCGAAAGACGTCATGGGCCATACATGGGCCAGAAGTGAAAACAGGCTGGAATCATATTGGATGACCCAGATGACGCTACTGGGCCTAATTCGGATAGGGCGTAACGGGCCTTGGGTTAGCGGGCTGTAAATGGGCTATATGCGAACATGCCGTTAACAGGCTTTCCATAGGCCGGCCCGCCACCTTTTGACCAAGTCAAACGGGCCAGCCTTTTAACAGGAATGGGCCTCTGTTGGGCTGTGCCACGTGTCGACGTATCATAGGCGCCTTCTGTCCAATGAGTGGATGACATCTGTCCCAATGATGAGCCGGCACGTGTTTCCTCCAGCCAATGATGATTTTACACATGGAAAATCCCCATTGGATAGGGCTGTTAACGGGTTATCGGATCCAAAACCTGACCCGATAGCTTAACGGCGTTCCGTTATGGTGGATGCCACGTGTCGGTCACCCTTGACGAAAGCACTTCTATGACGCGCGATTTATCGTCATGGAAGTGCACACTTCCGTGATGATAACTTTGGTAATTTCATGGAACACTTCTACGACAGCACATGTATGACTATCTTGATTCTGTCATAAATTTGTCATGGATGTACATGCATGACAAAAAACACGACCTACTGTGACAAACACGTATCATCACGGAAGTGTATTTTTTTGTAGTGCAATCTTGATAATCGATCAAACATAAAAACTTGATCGAACAAATCAAGAGAACAGCCGGAGGAGGAGGTGCCCACTGTTGACCTTTCCTCTTGACATTGTACAAAAAAATTTGATTTATCTCATGAAAGTGAGGTATGTAATCTATAAGCATTAACAGTGCAAAAATCTGAAGGTAGTAACAAGATTCTGTTGGGGAACGTAGTAATTTCAAAAATTTTCCTACGCACACGCAAGATCACGGTGATGCATAGCAACGAGGGGAGAGTATGATCTACATACCCTTGTAGATCGCAACGGAAGCGTTGACACAACGTAGAGGAAGTAGTCGTACGTCTTCTTCCCGATCCGACCGATCCAAGCACCGTTACTCCGGCACCTCCGAGTTCTTAGCACACGTTCAGCTCGATGACGATCCTCGGGCTCCGATCCAGCAAAGCGTCGAGGAAGAGTTCCGTCAGCACGACGGCGTGGTGACGATCTTGATGTACTACCGACGCAGGGCTTCGCCTAAGCACTGTAACGGTATGATCGAGGTGGAATTTGGTGGCAGGGGGCACCGCACACGGCTAAGGAACGATCTCAAGGATTAACTTTTGTGTCTTGGGGTGTCCCCTGCCCCCGTATATAATGGATGAAGGGGGGGAGGCTGGCCGGCCAAGGAGGGAGGCGCAGGAGGAGTCCTACTCCTACCGGGAGTAGGACTCCCCCCTCAATCCTATTCCTAATAGGATTCCTTAAAGGGGAGAGGGAGAGAGAGGTGGCCGGCCCCTCTCCTAGTCCTAATAGGACTAGGGAGAGGGGGGGAGGCGCAGCCCTATGTGGGCTGCCTTCTCACCTTTCCACTAAGGCCCATGTTAGCCCATTTGGCTCCCGGGGGGTTCCGGTAACCCTCCCGGTAATCCGGTAAAATCCCGATTTCACCCGGAACACTTCCGATGTCCAAACACAGGCTTCCAATATATCAATCTTTACGTCTCGACCATTTCGAGACTCCTCGTCATGTCCGTGATCACATCCGGGACTCCGAACAACCTTCGGTACATCAAAATGCATAAACTCATAATAACTGTCATCGTAACGTTAAGCGTGCGGACCCTACGGTTCGAGAACAATGTAGACATGACCGAGACACATCTCCGGTCAATAACCAATAGCGGGACCTGGATGCCCATATTGGCTCCCACATATTCTACGAAGATCTTTATCGGTCAGACCGCATAACAACATACGTTGTTCCCTTTGTCATCGGTATGTTACTTGCCCGAGATTCGATCGTCGGTATCCAATACCTAGTTCAATCTCGTTACCAGCAAGTCTCTTTACTCGTTCCGTAATACATCATCCTGCAACTAACTCATTAGTTGCAATGCTTGCAAGGCTTTAAGTGATGTGCATTACCGAGAGGGCCCAGAGATACCTCTCCGACAATCGGAGTGACAAATCCTAATCTCGAAATACGCCAACCCAACATCTACCATTGGAGACACCTGTAGTACTCCTTTATAATCACCCAGTTACGTTGTGACGTTTGGTAGTACCCAAATTGTTCCTCCGGCAAACGGGAGTTGCATAATCTCATAGTCATAGGAACATGTATAAGTCATGGATAAAGCAATAGCAACA
This sequence comes from Triticum urartu, assembly GCF_056163025.1. Taxonomy (NCBI): domain Eukaryota; kingdom Viridiplantae; phylum Streptophyta; class Magnoliopsida; order Poales; family Poaceae; genus Triticum; species Triticum urartu. The sequence goes on along the minus strand of NC_141879.1, from coordinate 408,339,742 downwards.
TACTAAACGATCGGGTGCTAAGCTAATAGAATGGGTCATGTCAATCAGATCATTCAACTAATGATGTGACCTCGTTAATCAAATAACGACTCTTTGTTCATGGTTAGGAAACATAACCATCTTTGATTAACGAGCTAGTCTAGTAGAGGCATACTAGTGACACTCTGTTTGTCTATGTATTCACACATGTATTATGTTTCCGGTTAATACAATTCTAGCATGAATAATAAACCTTTATCATGATATAAGGAAATAAATAATAACTTTATTATTGCCTCTAGGGCATATTTCCTTCAGTCTCCCACTTGCACTAGAGTCAATAATCTAGATTACACTGTAATGATCCTAACACCCATGGAGTCTTGGTGCTGATCATGTTTTGCTCGTGGAAGAGACTTAGTCAACGGGTCTGCAACATTCAGATCCGTATGTATCTTGCAAATCTCTATGTCTCCCACCTGGACTAGATCCCGGATGGAGTTGAAGCGTCTCTTGATGTGTTTGGTCCTTTTGTGAAATCTGGATTCCTTTGCCAAGGCAATTGCACCAGTATTGTCACAAAAGATTTTCATTGGACCCGATGCACTAGGTATGACACCTAGATCGGATATGAACTCCTTCATCCAGACTCCTTCGTTCGCTGCTTCCGAAGCAGCTATATACTCCGCTTCACATGTAGATCCCGCTACGACGTTTTGTTTAGAACTGCACCAACTGACAGCTCCACCATTTAATGTAAACACGTATCCGGTTTGCGATTTAGAATCGTCCGGATCAGTGTCAAAGCTTGCATCAACGTAACCTCTTACGGTGAGCTCTTTGTCACCCCCATATATGAGAAACATATCCTTAGTCCTTTTCAGGTATTTCAGGATGTTCTTGACCGCTGTCCAGTGATCCACTCCTGGATTACTTTGGTACCTCCCTGCTAAACTTATAGCAAGGCACACATCAGGTCTGGTACATAGCATTGCATACATGATAGAGCCTATGGCTGAAGCATAGGGAACATCTTTCATTTTCTCTCTATCTTCTGCAGTGGTCGGGCTTTGAGTCTTACTCAATCTCACACCTTGTAACACAGGCAAGAACCCTTTCTTTGCTTGATCCATTTTGAACTTCTTCAAAATCTTGTCAAGGTATGTGCTTTGTGAAAGTCCAATTAAGCGTCTTGATCTATCTCTATAGATCTTTATGCCTAATATGTAAGCAGCTTCACCGAGGTCTTTCATTGAAAAACTTTTATTCAAGTATCCCTTTATGCTATCCAGAAATTCTATATCATTTCCAATCAGTAATATGTCATCCACATATAATATTAGAAATGCTACAGAGCTCCCACTCACTTTCTTGTAAATACAGGCTTCTCCGAAAGTCTGTATAAAACCAAATGCTTTGATCACACTATCAAAGCGTTTATTCCAACTCCGAGAGGCTTGCACCAGTCCATAAATGGATCGCTGGAGCTTGCACACTTTGTTAGCTCCCTTTGGATCGACAAAACCTTCCGGTTGCATCATATACAACTCTTCTTCCAGAAATCCATTCAGGAATGCAGTTTTGACATCCATCTGCCAAATTTCATAATCATAAAATGCGGCAATTGCTAACATGATTCGGACAGACTTAAGCATCGCTACGGGTGAGAAAGTCTCATCGTAGTCAATCCCTTGAACTTGTCGAAAACCTTTTGCGACAAGTCGAGCTTTGTAGACAGTAACATTACCATCAGCGTCAGTCTTCTTCTTAAAGATCCATTTATTCTCAATTGCTTGCCGATCAACGGGCAAGTCAACCAAAGTCCATACTTTGTTCTCATACATGGATCCCATCTCAGATTTCATGGCTTCTAGCCACTTTGCGGAATCTGGGCTCACCATCGCTTCTTCATAGTTCGTAGGTTCATCATGATCTAGTAGCATGACTTCCAGAACAGGATTTCCGTACCACTCTAGTGCGGATCTCACTCTGGTTGATCTACGAGGTTCAATAGTATCTTGATCTAAAGTTTCATGATCATCATCATTAGCTTCCTCACTTATTGGTGTAGGTGTCGCAGAAACAGTTTTCTGTGATGTTCTACTTTCTAATAAGGGAGTAGGTACAGTTACCTCGTCAAGTTCTACTTTCCTCCCACTCACTTCTTTCGAGAGAAACTCCTTCTCTAGAAAGTTTCCGAATTTAGCAACAAAAATCTTGCCTTCGGATCTGTGATAGAAGGTGTATCCAATAGTTTCCTTTGGATATCCTATGAAGACACATTTCTCCGATTTGGGTTCGAGCTTATCAGGTTGAAGCTTTTTCACATAAGCATCGCAACCCCAAACTTTAAGAAACGACAACTTTGGTTTCTTGCCAAACCATAGTTCATAAGGCGCCGTCTCAACGGATTTTGATGGTGCCCTATTTAACGTGAATGCGGCCGTCTCTAAAGCATAACCCCAAAATGATAGCGGTAAATCAGTAAGAGACATCATAGATCGTACCATATCTAGTAAAGTACGATTACGACGTTCGGACACACCATTACGCTGTGGTGTTCCGGGTGGCGTGAGTTGCGAAACTATTCCACAATTTTTCAAATGTACACCAAACTCGTAACTCAAATATTCTCCTCCACGATCAGATCGTAGAAATTTTATTTTCTTGTTACGATGATTTTCAACTTCACTCTGAAATTCTTTGAACTTTTCAAATGTTTCAGACTTGTGTTTCATTAAGTAGATATAACCATATCTGCTTAAGTCATCTGTGAAGGTGAGAAAATAACGATATCCGCCACGAGCCTCAATATTCATCGGTCCACATACATCGGTATGTATGATTTCCAACAAATCTGTTGCTCTCTCCATAGTACCGGAGAACGGTGTTTTAGTCATCTTGCCCATGAGGCACGGTTCGCAAGTACCAAGTGATTCATAATCAAGTGGTTCCAAAAGTCCATCAGTATGGAGTTTCTTCATGCGCTTTACACTGATATGACCTAAACGACAGTGCCAGAAATAAGTTGCACTTTCATTATCAACTCTGCATCTTTTGGTTTCAACATTATGAATATGTGTACTACTACTATCGAGATTCATCAAAAATAGACCACTCTTCAAGGGTGCATGACCATAAAAGATATTACTCATATAAATAGAACAACCATTATTCTCTGATTTAAATGAATAACCGTCTCGCATTAAACAAGATCCAGATATAATGTTCATGCTCAACGCTGGCACCAAATAACAATTATTTAGGTCTAATATTAATCCCGAAGGTAGATGTAGAGGTAGCGTGCTGACCGCGATCACATCGACTTTGGAACCGTTTCCCACGCGCATCGTCACCTCGTCCTTTGCTAGTGTCCGCTTATTCTGTAGTCCCTGTTTCGAGTTGCAAATATTAGCAACAGAACCAGTATCAAATACCCAGGTGCTACTGCGAGCATTAGTAAGGTACACATCAATAACATGTATATCACATATACCTTTGTTCACCTTGCCATCCTTCTTATCCGCCAAATACTTGGGGCAGTTGCGCTTCCAGTGACCAGTCTGCTTGCAGTAGAAGCACTCAGTTTCAGGCTTAGGTCCAGACTTGGGTTTCTTCTCTTGAGCAGCAACTTGCTTGCTGTTCTTCTTGAAGTTCCCCTTCTTCTTTTTCCCTTTGCCCTTTTTCTTGAAACTAGTGGTTTTGTTAACCATCAACACTTGATGCTCCTTCTTGATTTCTACCTCCGCAGCTTTAAGCATCGCGAAGAGCTCGGGAATAGTCTTGTTCATCCCTTGCATATTATAGTTCATCACGAAGCTCTTGTAGCTTGGTGGCAGTGATTGGAGAATTCTGTCAATGACGCAATCATCTGGAAGAGTAATTCCCAATTGAATCAAGTGGTTATTATACCCAGACATTTTGAGTATATGCTCACTGACAGAACTATTCTCCTCCATCTTGCAGCTATAGAACTTATTGGAGACTTCATATCTCCAAATTCGGGCATTTGCTTGAAATATTAACTTCAACTCCTGGAACATCTCATATGCTCCATGACGTTCAAAACGTCGTTGAAGTCCCGATTCTAAGCCGTAAAGCATGGCACACTGAACTATCGAGTAGTCATCAGCTTTGCTTTGCCAGACGTTCATAACTTCTGGTGTTGCTCTAGCAGCAGGCCTGGCACCTAGCGGTGCTTCCAGGACGTAATTCTTCTGTGCAGCAATGAGGATAATCCTCAAGTTACGGACCCAATCCGTGTAATTGCTACCATCATCTTTCAACTTTGCTTTCTCAAGGAACGCATTAAAATTTAACGGAACAACAGCACGAGCCATCTATCTACAATCAACATAAACAAGCAAGATACTATCAGGTACTAAGTTCATGATAAGTTTAAGTTCAGTTAATCAAATTTACTTAAGAACTCCCACTTAGATAGACATCCCTCTAATCCTCTAAGTGATCACGTGATCCAAATCAACTAAACCATAACCGATCATCACGTGAGATGGAGTAGTTTTCAATGGTGAACATCGTTATGTTGATCATATCCACTATATGATTCACGCTCGACCTTTCGGTCTCCGTGTTCCGAGGCCATATCTGTATATGCTTGGCTCGTCAAGTATAACCTGAGTATTCCGCGTGTGCAACTGTTTTGCACCCGTTGTATTTGAACGTAGAGCCTATCACACCTGATCATCACGTGGTGTCTCAGCACGAAGAACTTTTGCAACGGTGCATACTCAGGGAGAACACTTCTTGATAATTTAGTGAGACATCATCTTATAATGCTACCGTCAATCAAAGCAAGATAAGATGCATAAAAGGATAAACATCACATGCAATCAATATAAGTGATATGATATGGCCATCATCATCTTGTGCTTGTGATCTCCATCTCCGAAGCACCGTCATGATCACCATCGTCACCGGCGCGACACCTTGATCTCCATCGTAGCATCGTTGTCGTCTCGCCAATCTTATGCTTCCACGACTATCACTACCGCTTAGTAATAAAGTAAAGCATTACATCGCGATTGTATTGCATACAATAAAGCGACAACCATATGGCTCCTGCCAGTTGCCGATAACTCGGTTACAAAACATGATCATCTCATACAATAAAATTTAGCATCATGCCTTGACCATATCACATCACAACATGCCCTGCAAAAACAAGTTAGACGTCCTCTACTTTGTTGTTGCAAGTTTTACGTGGCTGCTACGGGCTTAAGCAAGAACTCATCTCACCTACGCATCAAAACCACAACGATAGTTTGTCAAATAGACTCCGTTTTAACCTTCTCAAGGACCGGGCGTAGCCACACTTGGTTCACCTAAAGTTGGAGAGACAGTCGCCCGCAAGCCATCTATGTGCAAAGCACGTCGAGGGAACCGGTCTCGCGTAAGCGTACGCGTAAGGTTGGTCTGGGTCGTCTCGTCCAACAATACCGCCGAACCAAAGTATGACATGCTGGTAGGCAGTATGACTTGTATCGCCCACAACTCACTTGTGTTCTACTCGTGCAAATAACATCAAACCATAAAACCTAGGCTCGGATGCCACTGTTGGGGAACTTAGTAATTTCAAAAAATTTCCTACGCACACGCAAGATCACGGTGATGCATAGCAACGAGGGGAGAGTATGATCTACATACCCTTGTAGATCGCAACGGAAGCATTGACACAACGTAGAGGAAGTAGTCGTACGTCTTCTTCCCGATCCGACCGATCCAAGCACCGTTACTCCGGCACCTCCGAGTTCTTAGCACATGTTCAGCTCGATGACGATCCTCGGGCTCCGATCCAGCAAAGCATCGAGGAAGAGTTCCGTCAGCACGACGGCGTGGTGACGATCTTGATGTACTAACGACGCAGGGCTTCGCCTAAGCACTGTAACGGTATGATCGAGGTGGAATTTGGTGGCAGGGGGCACCGCACACGGCTAAGGAACGATCTCAAGGATTAACTTTTGTGTCTTGGGGTGTCCCCTGCCCCCATATATAAAGGATGAAGGGGGGGAGGCTGGCCGGCCAAGGAGGGAGGCGCAGGAGGAGTCCTACTCCTACTGGGAGTAGGACTCCCCCCCTCAATCCTATTCCTAATAGGATTCCTTAAAGGGGAGAGGGAGAGAGAGGTGGCCGGCCCCTCTCCTAGTCCTAATAGGACTAGGGAGAGGGGGGGAGGCGCAGCCCTATGTGGGCTTCCTTCTCACCTTTCCACTAAGGCCCATGTTAGCCCATTTGGCTCCCGGGGGGTTCCGGTAACCCTCCCGGTAATCCGGTAAAATCCCGATTTCACCCGGAACACTTCCGATGTCCAAACACAGGCTTCCAATATATCAATCTTTACGTCTCGACCATTTCGAGACTCCTCGTCATGTCCGTGATCACATCCGGGACTCCGAACAACCTTCGGTACATCAAAATGCATAAACTCATAATAACTGTCATCGTAACGTTAAGCGTGCGGACCCTACGGTTCGAGAACAATGTAGACATGACCGAGACACATCTCCGGTCAATAACCAATAGCGGGACCTGGATGCCCATATTGGCTCCCACATATTCTACGAAGATCTTTATCGGTCAGACCGCATAACAACATACGTTGTTCCCTTTGTCATCGGTATGTTACTTGCCCGAGATTCGATCGTCGGTATCCAATACCTAGTTCAATCTCGTTACCAGCAAGTCTCTTTACTCGTTCCGTAATACATCATCCTGCAACTAACTCATTAGTTGCAATGCTTGCAAGGCTTTAAGTGATGTGCATTACCGAGAGGGCCCAGAGATACCTCTCCGACAATCGGAGTGACAAATCCTAATCTCGAAATACGCCAACCCAACATCTACCATTGGAGACACCTGTAGTACTCCTTTATAATCACCCAGTTACGTTGTGACGTTTGGTAGTACCCAAAGTGTTCCTCCGGCAAACGGGAGTTGCATAATCTCATAGTCATAGGAACATGTATAAGTCATGGATAAAGCAATAGCAACATACTAAACGATCGGGTGCTAAGCTAATAGAATGGGTCATGTCAATCAGATCATTCAACTAATGATGTGACCTCGTTAATCAAATAACGACTCTTTGTTCATGGTTAGGAAACATAACCATCTTTGATTAACGAGCTAGTCTAGTAGAGGCATACTAGTGACACTCTGTTTGTATATGTATTCACACATGTATTATGTTTCCGGTTAATACAATTCTAGCATGAATAATAAACCTTTATCATGATATAAGGAAATAAATAATAACTTTATTATTGCCTCTAGGGCATATTTCCTTCAAATTCATCATTGGTATACTGGCTGTGCAACATCATTAGAATGCCTTAGCTGAAAAATCTTTAATTCATCTACAATCAACAGCTAACCCTGAAATAATCTAGTGACATTAAATGGTATTGCTTAAATTTATCGGTGGCATTAGACTGAGTGCGCATCACTTTAGCAGTAGTATTGCTTGACTTGACCGCTGGCATTATACTAACAGCAAAAAAGTGGCAATAAGAGCATGGGAGGCCCATTCGGAGTGTGGGCGCACCAGTACGATGTACCTCCACGAACGCATAGAGTGGTGAGGGAGGTATGGTTGCCCAGAGCAACAAATATACAGGTAGCATATGTGGATTGCGTTCCATTTTTGTTCTCTTTAGCTACTGATTTTCCCCTTTTCAACCTAGATGCGGGTTCGATGCCTAGTCTCTTGGACAGTACAGTCTCCCTTCCTTTCCTTATTCAACCCAGACATGGATTAGTCTCCATGAAGTAGGGTTTCCTTTAATAGTGCAAGTTAAGGTTTTCGTCTGCGTGACCAGCAGAGCAGAGGATAGAAAATTGGAAGATGGTGGAGTGGAAAAAGATCCACATGCAGCGACATGGCAGATGGGGCAATAGAACAAGGGTATGGTTCGAAAAGAGGTAGCATACCTGAGGGTCAGCGGGAAGTGGCCTCGCTCATGGTCATCGTCCTCCGCACACACTACGGCAGCGAGCTTGGGGACGGAGGCCATCCCGCGCAGGCGCTAGGTCTGAGAGGACGGCCTTGTCGTCAGTGTGTGACCTTGCTTGCCGACGACGCGTGCATCAACGCTGCATGTCCTTTTCTTCCCCGGTGGATCTGTGACCACCGGTGAGGAGAGAGAGAGAGGCCATCTTTTTTAGATCTGGAGAGAGGGTGATAGTGTGAGAAGCAAGTGGGCAGCTCTTAGCAAGAAAGCGTTGAAGCTCCAGCCTATATATCTTTTTATACTACTAGTACTAGAGGTGGAGTAGTGGTAGAGTAGTTTATATTTTCTCTGCCTACAGTACCAATTAGTCATGCTTCAAAACTGAATGGCACGCCATTAAAAAAATAAAGGTCGATAACTAATGCGGCACCTCGGGCCAATGCGGCCAGATCGCATTTTGCACGAGAAATTACACACCATGTTTCGTTGACATGTGGTCCCGTTCCCACATGTCAGTGAGACGACGACGAGTCCTTTTGTACAATTTCCGAACGGACGTCTATGTAGGCCGGGGCGCCTCTTCATGTACCGTGGCAACCGTCCATCGACTCTTCGTCTTTACCTCTTGATTTGGAACTGTTGTCGCACGCTCTTCCTCCCTCCTTCATTTGCCTTCACTCTTCCTTCTGCCATTGTTCGATCATCTTCTCCATGGAGGGAACATGCCGGAAACGACCCCGTTATTCTTGCCCCGATCTGAATGATGACGCGGTGGAGGAACTCATTGATCGATGCGACATCATCACCTCAACTAGCATGGCAGGTTCATTGAAGACCATTCTCGACTCAACTAATAACATCATTACAAGGAACCCAAGGGTCCAGGAGCGGTTTGATATCCCCTATCTTCTTCACCGTGACCCTGCTCACTGGCGCGGGGACGACGGAAGCCTTGCCTTGTGCAAGTTGATGTCGCTTGATAATGATACGTGTGATGTTAAGATTCCATCACTTGAGGGCAAGGCTTGGGCAGGCGCAAATGAAGATTGGGTTGTTTATATTGGGTACAACTATGAGTGGGAACTTGTGAATGTGTACATTCGTCACCGATTTCCACTTCCAAAAATCTCAGACTGCCCAGAGGTTGAGCACACAGATGATCTAAGTGAGTTCAAATATGATCATGATAACTGTCGTCTACAGAAGATAGCAATTTGTCAAGTTCCCAACCGCTCTTGGGATTAGACGAACTATGAAGTTCTTGCTATCTTTGACAAGCTTGTTTCCTTCCTTACTTCCACGCCTCGATGGATATTGCTGAAAAATTAATTTCTGTACACGGATGAGTACTGTTATGCAATTCAATACGAGGGTCTTGTGTTTGTTGCCCCCACTCGTGGCACTGTTTTTGCATGGAATCATCATGCTTTCGGTACGTTTGTCTTCCACCGTAATTATAATTGTTTCATCCACATGCATGTGGGTTAGCTAGTTTCCCTTTACTAATTAATTAACCTTCTTGTGTTTCCATGGTCCTGTGAACATTCCACCACCTATACTTGAAAAAAATTATAAACAAGGGGGCGATGACGATGCTGATGATCACGAGCATGAGGACAAGCAGGACCCATATACTTAGTGGCGCCTGGCAACTTATTCCGATGGATCACCTCTTCTTGTTTGTATACAGGGCACTGCTGATGTTACTAAGGAAGCAGGTGTTGTCTCGCATAGTCGCACTCTCCGGACCTGTTCCAACATCCGTTGCAGGGTATCTGGGATGGATACTAGTATACTAGCGCCAACACCTTCTCCCTAGTTCAGTATTGAAAGTCTTAGAGGAAACTCGCTCTTCCTTGGACAAAACTATCCAATCATGGTGAGAGGCGATCTAGCTATTGTTGACACAACATTACTACCATTTATGAGAAGAAATTGTATCTATACCTCGGTCATTTCTATGCTTCCCTGCCATAGCACTATGGGTCCTGACATAGACCGCTTCAGCCTGGATGATCAGTCATGCGTTGGTCTTGAGATTGACAGTAGTTGACCCTCCCCAGAGAATCACTTCTCGTTCAAAGCAAGCGTTTCCAACGCCGAGGATTGGTTGAGCTGAAGTTCATTTCATTGCTTGTTATTTGTCGCGTGATGAAAACTTTAGTATTTACTAGATTGTATTGTCGTTGTCGTTGTGGGTTCATGACCTGTTGTATGTAATAAAATGATATGCCTGTGATAGACTTACTAAATTTATGAATGGCTTTCGAGTCGCTTCTCTGAGTGGGTGTTGCTGTCGGTGTCAAAACCAGCAGATCTCGAGTAGGGGGTCCCGAACTGTGCGTCTAAGGATTGATGGTAACAGGAGACAAGGGACACGGTGTTTTACCCAGGTTCAGGCCCTCTTGATGCAGGTAATACCCTACGTCCTGCTTGATTGACTTTGATGAGTATAGGGGTTACAAGAGTTGATCTACCACGAGATCGTAATGGCTAAACCCTAATTGTCTAGCCTATATGATTATGATTGTATCTACGGACTAAACCCTCTGGTTTATATAGACACCGGAGGGGGCTAGGGTTTGTACAGAGTCGGTTTACAAAGAAATGAATCTTCATATCCGCACGCTAAGCTTGCCTTACACACCAAGGAGAGTCCCATCCGGACACGGGGGAAAGTCTTCTATCTTGTATCTTCACGACCCATTAGTCTGACCCATGTTGCATAGTCCGGATGCTCGAGGACCCTGTAATCCAGGACTCCCTCAGTAGCCCCTGAACCAGTCTTCAATGATGATGTATCTGGTGCGCAGATTGTCTTCTACATTGCAAGGCGGGTTCCGCCTTCGAATACTTCAAAATAGTTGACCACCGGCACTATATCCGGCTCTGTACAATAGTCACAATCCTCAAATATAAAGGTAAAATGTAGATAAGTTCCATCTTCTAATGATTTCACGGACAAGACGTTACATCCAGCCGTTTTATCACTTTGAACCATTTTTCGGCCTCCCATTCCGTGCTTCGAGACGCAACCTTCGGTGACATGTCTTGTCAAAGCAGAGATCGTGCCCCCTTATTATGGGATTCTCATCAATATGAGTTTTGGTAACCTAACCGTGCGGTTTGCGTGACCCCTTAGGAACAGGTGAGTTTTAAGGCTTGAGGGAGGGAACACTTGATATTCGTAGTCCATATAAGTGGATTGAACCCATTTGTTCCACCCCACGCCTCATTCTCTTTGCCTCTCCGTCCCCGAGCTCCAACGCCCAAACTCCAAGCTCTTCCCTTCCCAACAACTCCTCCGACCATGGCCGGTTCACAAGGAAAGTGGGTCCCTCCTCCGTCATGGAGGAGAACATCATGAAGCTGCGGGAAGCACGATATTTGACCGCGGAAATCAAGCAGAGGCTTCCCGATCTGGCGCAGGTCATCCCCACTCCAGGGCCCGGTGAGAGGGTGGTGTTTATCCCCCACTTCCTCCATGGACTCGGATTCTCCCTCCGCCCCTTTGTAAGGGGTCTCATGTTCTACTACGGGCTGGATTTTCATGATCTGGCCCCAAATTCGTTCCTTCACATCTCAGCGTTTATCATCGTGTGCGAAGCCTTCCTCCGTGTCCCTCCACACTTCGGCTTATGGCTCAAGATCTTTAATGTGAAACCGAAGGTGGTCAATGGGCAACACACGGACTGTGGTGGCGCCATGGTGAGCAAGCTCCCCAAAGTCAATTGGCCAAAGGGAGTCTTTGTGGACACCATCAAAATATGGCAACAGGAATGGTTCTATATCACAGAACCCCGCGGCTCCAAGTGGGCAGCTGCGCCAGCCTTTAGATCCGGACCCCCGCTGAGGCTTACATCCTGGACAGACAAGGTTCCGGACTGGGGGTCGGTCACTGAGGTGCCGCGGCTGCAAAAATGCGTTAAGAGCATGATAGCGAAGGACATTAACCTTGCCGACGTAATCCAAGTGATGCTGATCCTCGAGCACTTCCCTGCCAGAGGCGGCCCCTCAAGATGTGGGAGTTCAATCCGGAAGTGCCGTGGATCCTACAACGGTTCTACGGCACAACGCCCAAGGGGATTTGGAAACTTCTTTTAAGAAGCAATAATCGTGGCCAAGTTCCACAGATAACACCGGCCTCGACTACAACCATCCATCCTCCGAGGTAAATTCTAAGAACTCCGAACACCAATATGCTTTGTTTAACCTGAGGTGCTAAGTAATCCCTTCCCCAAACAGGTCTGGATCAAGAAGGCGGAGCAGATCTGGTGTCCGGCTCAGCTCCCCAAAGACACAGCCAATCCCCTTCTAATGAGGATGCTAGTCCCGGCGCCATACATACCAGGCGCCGGCGAAGAAGAACAAGAAGAAGAAAAGAGAGGAGGGCACTTTGGACATAGTGTCGGAAGACGTTGATGCATAGTCCTCTCACAAAGGTGATGACGATGACGAGGAGGAGGAAGAAGAAGATCCTCCCCACAAGGGCAAAAAGAGGGCGGCCTCCGATGACCTGGAAGCCGAAGCGTCCAAGAGGGACAAAATTACCCTCCCCGATGACTCGAAGTCAGACGCCGAGGTCCTCCCAACGCATTGTCGCCGGACTAGCCCCAAAGCTGACTCATAAGCAACTCGGGATGCCTCACATATTATCCAATTCTTTATGAACTGTGATGATAACTCTAGGTTCTATATTTTCTAGTCCGGCACGCAGTTCCCCCAACTATCTTCGTCCTTAGGGGATCTGCGACCGGAGATGATGGAGAGTGGATCGCCTCCATAGGTGGATGATGCTGAGGTGTCATCTCATAGGCCCTCCCCAAGCCTGGAAGAGACACCGGGGGGGGGGGGTCGAACGGCGCCAGAGGGTAATACCTCGGCTGCCGGAGGGCCGGGGAGGACGGTCCTTATGGATACCGGCGACGAGGACCCCGGTCAATCCATCCCTCAACCATAGACTTCTCCGGAGACCAGTACGGCCCCGGAGTCTAGCGAACGACCCCATGTGGGAGGAAAGGGAGCGGCAACCTCTGCTAATCCGGAGGTGCCGAATACCATGACAGACGTTCTTCAAGGTGCATCCGTCCTGGACGAGCACCGCACCCTAATGGGTGCGATGTCTGAGAGGATTCAGTTTTCTAAGAGCGGACTGAACGAAGCCTTCTCCAGCCTGCTAGCAGGCTTCAAGGTACGCAATGTAATGTTTTTTGATCTTTTTTATGAGAAGTATGCCCGTATATAGATAGTAGCCCCTGAGACTCTGTTCGGTTTTCTGAACGAAAAGTGAGCAGAGGATCGATAATCAGTTGTCAGGCGGTAACATGCCATTTTATTTGAATTTCAAAACAGACCTCTTTGTTAGCGACGACTGACCAGTCAGCGGAGATTTCCGAACTCAAACGGAAACTGGAGCGAGCCGATGAGGATCTAGTCCTTGTTAACACACGGCTCGACCAAGCGCAAGGTATAATATACACTTGCTATGTGCCTGTTTATTTCCGTGCTTTTTGTGGAAATTCAAGAGCAACAATGTGCATGTTTGTACAGATAGTGCCACCGCAGTGGAAACCCTCAGAAGAGAGCTTGCTCAGGCCAAGGAGCAAGCAAGGGTAAGAAAGGCAGCCACCGATAAGGTGGCTGCGGACTTGACGGCCGGACAGGCCGCTCGGCGCCGTTTTGAGGAACATGTGACCGAGATGGATCAAAAACTCAAGGACAGCACCGCCAAGTGCGAGTTCTTGGAAACAAAAAATAAGGTGAAGGGGAACAAACTCGCTAAGGCGCTTCATGATGCTTCGGTGGCATGGTCCGAATCCCGCGCAACGCGCGAGGAAATTCGTCAAGCCAGTCAGATAGCGGCTGGTAAGCCTTTTCTTTTACAGACTAAATTTGGGGACCGGAAGTATGCCTTGTTAATCGACCATGGAGTTCTCCAGACACATATGCGGATCTGTCGACGAGTGGTGCGGCCGCCGCCCAATTCTTCCAGGCCTAGGAGGGGTACGAGTTGGAGAAGCTCTTGTGGTCGCAGTTTGTGGGGCAGGAGTGTCCCCTACTGCTAAATGACCAGATGACGCAATGGGCGGAGCTGCATAAGATGTCCAGCGTGGCCATGAAGGACGTCATAGTCCGGTTGTGGCCAGCTGAAGTCATTCCAGACAGCTACTTCAGCCTCGTGCGGCGTCTCGTCGATGCGCTGCCCTGGATTGACACCGTCAAGAGGTGGTCATGTATGGAAGGAGCGCGTATGGCTTTCGCCCATGTCAAGATGCATGGGGTGAAAATGAATGCCGAAAAGGTGGCAATTGAGGGTCCACCCAAAAGCATGGCCCACCGCACACCGGAGCGCTATTTTGAGGACGTGCTAAAAGGTGCTTGCCTAATAGAGGGCCAATGCTCTAAGGACATAGTGTTCGAATAAAAGGGGTTGAACTGTCGTGGGATTCGTGTTATAAACTAAATGTTTTGTAATATGTTCATTCCTTGATGAAAAGTGTTTATCCTCCTACGGCCGTTTATTATATCTGAGAGTTCCCAGTCATCGGCTTCAGTCCCCATGCAGATGCTACTGGGGTGTTCGGAATTGCACATAACTACACTTAACCCAACGTCTTGGTCCTTGAAGGAGGTGTTAGTGCAGCGAACCAGGCAATCAGACTATTCAGTTTTATTGCTCTCACTTAGCTATAGGAGTTTGACAATGGGTCTAATAGGTAGCCCCTAGTATGTACGCAGCTACCCTGATGCGGGTGCATTACATATGTGACCGGGAAACGGTCCCTCGTGTAATAGGGAAAAATCCCTAAGGATTGTAATGAATCGCCGAGTGGCTGATCAGCTCTCGCCGCATCATGACAGTCAGTTTTCGGCTTTCTCTACTAAGGTGCTTAACCAGATGAACCAGAAACACAATCACAGTAGTTCTCCCTTTACTACCCTAGCCGATCAGACGGAACGTAAGGTAGCAAGCACAGGAGCCGGGTAACCCAACTATTGACCAAAGACATGATTCAGAGCCGATGCATAATGACGAACTCGGGATGCCGAATTGTGCTAAAAAGTTGTTTGGACTTTTGTTTGGCAACACATATGTTGCCTTATAGAGCCCCTGACAATTTTATGCCGAGGTGTGTACGTGGGACCACGTAACAGACGGAATAAAAAACGATACTGAACAAGAATTTTGGTTCACTAAAATCTGATTGATACGTCAAAACGTAATCTTACAGAAGGTACCATAATCACCAAGGCCATTTTACATGTCGGGGGTCTAGGGCTAAGGGAAAAGCTCTATACAGGTTCTTGAGCGAAGTTGTGGTCTTCCTGCCGCTTTTCGCCCAAATAAGAAAGATTTCTTTAAAGGAATGGTCTTTGGCCATGTATACGGAACCGGGTTCGGAAAGAGTCCTCGTGGGTCCGAAGAATGAGTAGCTTTTGATTCACCTGTGGTAAAAAGGAAAGGATGATTAAAGAAAGGGCTAGGCCATATAAGGTCGAACCTTTGTACAGGCCTGTCTGTATATTGCCTCCGCCAATGCCCAAGGTATTTTGAGTGCATAATTGTGCATGCGAAGTACGAATTCCACTGATGTACGTGGCGGTCGACGAAGGCTAGGCTGCTAATCCATCCCTGAAGTTGCCGGACTGCCGGTATGTAGAACTGATCGTACCTACATGGGAAAGTCCGATGGCCTAACAGCCAAGGGGCTGTGCGGCTTGATAGGGCCGCTTTGTACTTCGGCCACAATGGCCGCTGTATGCTCCTCAGTATGGAGGGAGCGCTCCATGTTTCCATTGATTGTAATGACGCCACGTGGACCGGGCATCTTGAGCTTCAAATAGGTGTAATGCGGGACCGCATTGAAGCGGGCAAAAGCAGTCCGTCTGAGCAGTGTGTGATAGCCGTTGTGGAAGGGGACGATGTTAAAGATCACGTCTTCGCTTTGGAAGTCGTCGGGCCAGTCGAAGACTACTTCCAGCATGATTGAGCCCGTACAGCGGGCCTCTTTTCCAGGTATTACTCCTTTGAAGGTAGTTCTAGTGGGTTTGATTCTTGACGGATCAATACCCATTTTGCGGACAGTGTCCTGATAAAGTAGATTGAGACTTCTGCCGTCATCCATGAGGACTCGCGTAAGATGGAATCCGCTCATGATTGGGTCGAGGACCAAAGCTACCGAACCTCCGTGACAGATATTGGTTGGGTGGTCCTTTCGATCGAAGGTGATCGGCCACGCCAACCATGGGTTAAATTTGGGGGCGACCGGCTCCATGGCATAGACGTCCCATAGTGCACGTTTGCGCTCCCTCATAGGGATATGTGTGACATATATCATATTCACTGTTTTTACCTCGGGGGGAAATTGTTTCTGTCCCCCTGTGTTCGGCTGACGAGGCTCTTGGTCATCGTCGTCGCTTGGCGCCCCCTTTCCCTTGTGTTCGGCGTTAAGCTTGCTAGCTTGTTTGAAGACTCAACAATTTCTGTTGGTGTGATTGGCGGGTTTATTGGGGGTGCCATGAATCTGGCAAGGCCGATCAAGTATTCTATCTAGACTGGATGGGCCATATCTGTTTGCCTTGAAAGGCTTTTTCCATTGACCGGGTTTGGAGCCACCGAATCCGGCGTTAACCATCGTGTCTTGCGTTCCTTCATTGTTGTTTGGACGCTTATGCTTGTCATGTCATGGCTTGCCATTGCCGTCCCTGGTTTCGGAGGTACTAGGGTCGTTGGTGCTATTGCTTCTGGAGAAAGCCAGTTGTCTTCTCCTACGCAAAAATGGGTCATAAGTGCGGTGAGGGCTGCCATGGACTTCGGCTTTTCTTAGCCGAGGTGTCAGGCGAGCCACTCGTCTCGGACGCTATGTTTGAAGGCCGCGAGGGCTTTTGCGTCCGGACAATCCACAATCTGGTTCTTTTTTATTAGGAACCTTGTCCAAAGCTGTCAGGCCGATTCCCCGGGTTGCTGGATTATGTGGCTAAGGTCATCGGCATCTAGGGGCCGAACATAGGTACCTTGGAAGTTGTCTCTGAATGCATCCTCCAGGTCCTCCCAACTACCAATAGAATTTTCTGGTAGGTTGTTCAGCCAGTGCCGTGCTGGTCCCTTAAGATTGAGGGGAAGGTATTTAATGGCGTGTAGATCGTCACCGTGAGCCATGTGAATGTGGAGAAGAAAGTCTTTAAACCATACTGTGGGATCTGTTGTGCCGTCGTATGATTTGATGTTCATGGGTTTGAACCCTTCTGGGAACTGGTGCTCCATTACCTCATCGGTGAAGCATAGGGGGTGTGCGGAGCCCCTATACCGGGCCGTGTCACGACGCAGTTCGGATGAAGTCCGTATGCTGTTTTCGGCCGGGGCGTGGTTATACTTGCCGCACCGAGATTGGTAACCGTCCACTCGCGCCGGGGCATGACCCCGTGATCCATAGATTGATCTGGTTTGACCTGCTCTATTTTCCAGGTCTTGTCGCAGGTCATATGTATACCCCTGAGGTGTTGTTTCTCTGCTTTTACGGCAAGGTGGAGCGGGCTGGTGTTCGGCCTGAGTTTCCGTTCTACCCTAGCCATGTGGTGGTCGGTTGGGTCTGTCAGCCGCGTTATGTGCGGGCGGTATGGGCTCCAGCGCCTCGTCGTTGAATTGGGGTAGCCGTTTACGCTTCGGGTAACTCTTTGTTGGGCATTCAAGGCCGTACTCTTCGGCTGCCAAGACATTAGTCCATCTGTCGTTGAGCAGATCTTGGTCAGTTTGCAATTGTTGTTGTTTCTTTTTAGGATTCTAGCCGTGGCTATTAGCCGGCGCTTAAAGAGCTCTTGTTCGAGGGGTTCCTCTAGCACGATAAAATCTTCATCGCCAAGGCTTATGTCGTCTTTGGAGAGTGCCAGATAGTTTTCATCCTCCGAGTAGTTTTTCCTTGTTTGTTTGTCAGGGTCGACTTGCCCGTCCTCCCGATCATCCTATTCGGATGTTGGTTTGATGGGGTCTTATTGGTCTTCGGTGTTCTCTGGAGTATCATTGTATCCAGTGCCGGTATTGCTGTTCTTACCGCGGCGTGATTTAGAGCAGCGCCGCTGTCATCGACGTTTCGGTGGTATCTCAGGAGGTCATCCTCGACTGGGTTTTTCTCATCATCACTTTCGCCGTTTTTAGGTGTATCCACCATGTATACATCATACAAGGAGGTGTCCGTCGAACGTCCTATGACCGGCGGGTTTTGGGCCTGCTCCTCTCCGGCATCGTCGTCCATACTGTCGATGTCTTCAGAGGCGTAATCAAGCATGTCGGTTAGGTCCTCGACAGTGGCTATGAAGTGGGTGGTGGGTGGGAAGTAACATTCTCTATTTCCATCCCCTAGTCCGGGCTGGACGTGATTCATAAGCGGTTCCTCTGTGATGATGATGGTGCGCATTAGGTCCAAAGCCTCGTTTAAGAGCGGGGTTTGGACATGGTTGGAAGTTTCAGGGCCGAGCTCGCATGACGCTGGCCTCCCGGGTTCGGAAGTAGTATCCGGAGAAGAGTCCAGCCTTGCAATGATTGCCGGAGACGCTATTCTCTCATTGTTGAGCTCTAAGGCCGTAGAGAGTCCGGTGTTCTCTAGACTCCCGTTTTCGGACCTGATGATGCGCTCCGGATCTAAGGTCGGAGCGGTGGTTGAGGCCACGAACCCTTGGAAGATCAAGTATCCTCGGATATCAGCGACATATTTCAGATTTCCAAAACTGATCTGGTGACCAGGGCGTAGCTGTCGATATGCTCCAGGTGGCCAATCGAATTGGCACGTAGTGCCAAGCCACTGAATACAAAGATCTGGCCGGGGAGAAAAATCTCCTTCATGACAACATTGTTGTGGAAGTTTGATGGAGCCATCGAGCCTTTCGACGACGGCACAGTGGAACTCTCAATGAAAGCACCATCGTCATTGTCAAAACCGGCAGATCTCGGGTAGGGGGTCCCGAACTCTGCATGTCACACCTTGATTTTCATGACACAACACTTAAAAAAATAGATCATGATAAAATGTGGTTTTACAAAAACTTTTGAGTGTTTTGGACTTTGCTTGATTGGATATTTGTTTGTTGTCTGCAAGTGCTCTAAAAATCAAATAGATCCTCTAACTCCTATACTTCATCTCCTTGATCCAAAACTTTGCCCAATGATCATGCCATATGTATAGGAAAGAATAGAATTTAATTACAAAAATAATTTGGCCAAAAAGTATTTTCTAAATTAGGTTTTCCAAAACCCCCTGAATTGAGACTTGAACTACAAGTACTTAATGAAGGGTGTTAAAAATCTTTCAAAAATTATATTTGACTCCTATTAGCTATAGGACTCCCATAAACCACAAAAATATAATTTTAAAAGTTATTTTCCTATTTTATTTAAAGGCTTTTTATTAAGGCTAGAAATGATCTGTAATAGGTTAAAATGATTTTAATGTTTTAAAAACATTTTAGAAAATTTAGGGAAGCTCAGTGGATGTATATTGTCCATATATAAGAGTTTAAACACATGGTCATGTTCAACTTATTGGTCAAATCCCTCAAAAACTATTTCTGGATATTTCAAGCTTTTGAACTATTTACAAAGGAAATATTTTCCATTAAATCCTAGAAAATTCTATCATGTCTAAGATGACCTACTTGAGGATCCTACCTAGTCTCATGTCACGGGGAACAATGTAGCACCACCAAACCCTCCCAAAACCATTTTTGTCCTTTTCCAAGTTTGAAAAACTTTGCACTACCAAACATGCCCAAATGATCTCAAAATTTGTACACATGCTCATATGGTCTAATAGTTCACCAAGGCCAAGTGACACAAGTTGGAGAATAGTATAACTTGATCAAAGTACCTCAAAACCATTTCTGTCCAGAACCAAATTTGAGAAACTCCACATTGCCAATTGTCTCCTTTTGATCTCACTTATTGTTGACATGTTCATAACCTCAAATGATGACACTAAACCAAGTGGTGCATCAAGGAGAATAGATTTGCATGACTAAGTCTTGGAAAGTCCATTTCTGCTGATTTCTAGGGTTTGCCAAAGTTACATTGGCAACTTTCTTCAAATGGGCTCAAACCTGGTGATCATCCTCAATTATATATGCCATTTGGTCATGTTGATTCTCATGTCAAGTGGAATCCATTTTCTTGACCAAACTAGCATCAAACACCTTCTGGCAGAATGTCAAAATGCATGTTTCAACCCCTTCCACTAATCTCCATGAGCTGAACTTTTGCCCACAGCCTCATCTGCTCCTGCTCTACCTCTTGTATGCTTTTCTGCCCCAGGAGCAATGATTAAGGGGGGGGGGGGGGGCGGAGACCCATTTTTCCTCTCTGGACCGCCACTTTCCCCTCCCTTTCTCATCTCTCTCTCACCCTTGGCAAGTTCCAGAGCATCCAAAGCCTCCCTCCCACTTGTTTATTCTTCCTACAGATGCCAGACACAAGTGGACGCGCGGGCGTGCGAAAAGCCACGGACACCGGCCATTTGCTTGCTCTGGAGCGCGAGGCAGAGCAGGCGACTGTTGACGCCGCGTTCCCAGACCACCTCGGGCCTCCCCCGCACGCCAGTCGAGGCCCTCGACGTCCGTAGAACGACAGCCATGTAGGCCCCCTCCTCTCTCCCTCTCTCTCACCTCCAACAGCGCGTGCCCATAGCCTCCCGGCTCGGCCTATGCGTGCGCGAGCCCGTGGCTCCACCCGGAGATTTCCCCCGTCTCTCTCCCTTCCCTACACCCAACACCACCCTCACGAGCACCGCAGACAGCCCCGAGCCTCCTCCTGTGGCAACCTCGGCCATTTCCACAGCACCCGTAGGCCGCGTCCACGTTGAGCCATTGCCTCGCCATATAGGGCAGCCCCAGGCCTCCCTCTGGAGCCCCTTTGCTCTCTCTCCTTCCCAGCGACCCCCAGACCAACCCACACCCCTCCTCGTGCCCTCCATAGCACTCCATGGCCGGAGAGCCGCCGCTGGCCCCGGGCTAAATTCACGCCACCGGAGCCCCTCCTCCTCACCTCATCGTTCCATGGCATCACCACAACCATCATGGAACTCTCCCGTGCTACTTCCCCTCCTTCTCGTGGCCAAGCCATCGAACTCCATCTCCACCATCGGCCTCGCCCGCCACGGCCGACAGAGCGCCCACATCCAACCACCCCTGCAGTCGCGGCGCACCTTGGCAGATGGGGCATTGTCTCTTGGACCCACCGGTGTGCTGGGCGTCGCCAGAGATGGCCAGTGCCACCGCGGGGAGCGCCAGCACCGTCCGGCCTCGCCTCCTCTGTCTCCCGATGCGCCCGCGCGGGAGGTTGGGGATGAACCCGATGGGTGGGCCCCGCGTGTTGGCGACCCTGAGGGCCGGGCCCGCGAGTCAAGTGGACACGGCTTCTTGGGAAGCCGTCTCCCCACAGCCAAGGCGTACTCTGTGCTGGCGTCTTCGACGTCACCTCTCCCCACCCGCGCGGCTAAGCCACTGGGCCGGCCCACTTCTATCTTCCGCCCGATGCGTTGGATAAGGGTAAAGCCCTTTGCCATTTCCTTTTTCTTTTACTGATAGCTGGTAAAATCTCTAGAGAATTCAAATGG
The DNA here is from genome assembly GCF_056163025.1 of Triticum urartu. Lineage (NCBI taxonomy): Eukaryota > Viridiplantae > Streptophyta > Magnoliopsida > Poales > Poaceae > Triticum > Triticum urartu. The sequence goes on along the minus strand of NC_141879.1, from coordinate 408,318,195 downwards.
ACTCCAAATTTGATGATTCAAATTTCTAGTAGCTCATAAAATAATGTTCTATCTCATGGTGCAATTTCCACATTTTTCCAAGAACTTTTTCTTCACACATATTTAATAAAACCCCATTTTTCATTTCTGTGATGAACTTTAGAAAATCACAGAGAGCTCAAATTTGATCTAAATGCCATCATTCAAATTTGCAGATACATCTAAGTTCATAACTTAGGTTATGAACATTTTTCTTAATACTTTCCGTGCCCCACAAAATAATGAGCCATTTCTTCATGTTTGTCAACTTTCCAAATCCATAGAATATTCATTTTAACTCCAAATCCAGTAAAACCAAATCCTAGATGCTTCTAAAATCATGCTTTGTTAAATGGGTGCCTCTGCTCATTATTCAAAAATATATTTCTGTACACTTCTTGCAAATCCATAAATCCATTAATTCAATCTTATTGAAATGCTCAAAAATATCTACTGATCCAATCCCAATGAAATCACTTTGGTCATTTTTCGTATAACCAGAGAAGTCCTAGAAAAGTTAACTTCATATTTTAGAGCACTTCTATTTTCTGCCTTTTTGTGTTGCTTATTGTGTTTCTTTCCGATGTTAGTTGATGAAGTAGACGGAGTCCCTGGAGATGGACCAGGAGAGATGAAGACTTTGCTAAGCCAGGCAAGCAACCCTTTGACCATGTCTGTGAATACCTTTTTATGCATGTCATATAGCACTTTATTATTGTTGCATCAGAATCATGATGAGATGGTAACCACTTTGGTGGGTTGCCCTCATTACTTCCTTGTTGATACTTGCATTGTGCATGACCCTACCTTCCTATGAGGGTTATGCTGGTGGGAGTAGATAGGATGCTAAAGTAGTTGCTACGCAAGTGGGATAGGGTATATGCATGGTGATGCGGGCAAAAGTATTCTCAAAGACTTTTTGAAAACCCCGTTGGGTGCCACTAATACCCGAGGGAGATGCTGAGTTAGGTAACCACTTGATAAAGAAGTGGTGTACTGAGGCAAGTGAGTGTGTTGTTTTCGAAAACGGATTGGTTTAAGTTGTGACTGTTACTCCAACCTTACATGCGCAACCACTCTACCCTTATATGGGAAAGGGCATTATTGATTACCTAGTTCGTGCTAACATGGATGCCCGCATTACTACTGACGGGAGTGGCGTGGTCACTCTCGGGACGGGGTCGTGCTAGGTTGGGTGGCCATGAGTGTTTTCACAGGGCACCAGACACACTGTTGGTACCCCGTGCTTGTGGTATGTGATGAATATGGGAGCGTGGCTCCACAAAAAGAATTTATTGTGTGACAAAGTTTGGCACGGGGGCTGCTACCAATCGAGTGGACTCCTTGTTAGTCGTGGCTAGGGAAAGGTAGTGATCGGGTACTTACCCCGGGTACTTGAGGTACCGCGGGTCGTGGATGACACGGAAGTTTCCCGGATCTTGTGGGTAAAGTGCGCAACCTCTGCAGAGTGTAAAACTATTCAAATAGTAGTGTCCGCGGTCATGGACAGTTGTGTTGGGGATATTACTACTGGACGTAAACCGGCCAGGAGTAGCCGGATTAGCTTTATGAAGATTAGAAGCCCATGAAGATGTAAGAATGATGGCGCTTTATGAAGGCCTAAGGCCCAGAGGCGAGTTAAGGCATGTAGATGTAAACTGACCTAATTATGTAACTTGCATTGTAAGATAGGAAGTATAGAGACCGAACCGGACACGATTATGATTCGGCTTCGGGACTCTGTAAACTGGCGGGCGTCAACCTATGTATATAAAGGGACGACCCGGCAGCGGTTTAGGGATGATAGACAATAATTCGAGAGCCAGACAAAGTGGATTCGCTCCCTGGTCTTCGAAACCCTAGTAATACCAATCACAACTAGACATAGGATTTTACCTTCATCAAAGGGGCCGAACTAGTATAAACTCCCGTGTCCCCTTGTCCGATTTAACCCCTTTAAGCTAACCCATTGCGATGGCTCCACGACTAAGTCCTTTCATGAGGACATCTGCCGTGACAAACCCACGACAGTTGGCACCCACCGTGGGGCTATCGCACGATGGTTTCGAGTACTTAAAGGGCAGCTTTGATGGACTCAAGGGATACGCCGTGGGCCGGATGACAAAGATTCGTCACGACAAGCTCTACATCGACAACGCAGGATGGGGCCCCGAGGCCGATTCAATCGAATACGGGTACCGGGTCCCCTTTGGTGGGATTCACGTCTTCATCGGCGAGATTGGCAAACCGGGCCCTGAGCCGGACACCTGCACCGACATCATTGAGACGGCTCAGCGTGCAAGCCCTTCCCCGGTTCAGCCCATGGCGAAGCATGTTTTCGTAGGTGTCATCCATGGAGCAGAATACGAGGACGGACTGGCGTTCGATGGAGAAACCGTTGTCTGTTCCGACGACGAGTCTTCTGGAGAGACCGAATCGCTCTATCAGTTGCAGGATGGCCGGATTAGTGGAGGTTCCGAGGGCAATAGTATTCCGGACTCTCCTGATCCGCCAAACTGGGACGCCATCTTCATGGCCGGTACACAGCCAGCGCCTCACTCATCAGCCGTCCCAGCAATACTCTCTGGTTCAACAACGGCCACGCCAGCGGGGGTAGGAAGCTCTGCGCCGCCTCCGGCTCAAGTCATGTCTGACTTGTTCGACACTTTGGCAACATTGATGGCCGCAGAGGTGGATGCAGCAGCCCGGGATGAGCACAACACGGAGATTGCAAAGGTGAAAGATCAGATAGCTCAGGCTAAAGCGGACCTAGCGGCAGAGAATGCTAGGATGGCTACAGAACGGGCCGAGTTGGAAGCTCAGGCCTACTGGATTAGGCTGGATCAGAACGCTTTCGAAGAAGTCATGGGAAGAAGATACCGATCGCATCTCCCGTCGGGTTATGAGCCACGAAATCTCTTCAATATGCCAGGAGCAGGAACTAGTAACCAGCCAATATTAAACCGGACGGAGGCGCCGGGAACAGGAGCGCCGGTTCAGCCGCGCACAATGGACCCGCCTCGTCAGAACAACATTGTGCCACAGTATGTTCCAACACCTCTCAGGCATTACTCCAACCCGTTGGACAACATTGTGGCCGCTGCTTCACGATTGGCAGCCCTCCCTCCCGATGGCGAATCACCAGTTTCAATTGAGGCACGACGGGCCAGAGATCTACTTCAAACAGCTCTAAACCAGCAGCAGGCATATTCACACAGCCGCGAGAGGATTCATTCCACCCCCTGTCCAAGCCGGAGCTACAACAGGCACGTTGAGGATGAACCGGCCGTATCAAGCAGCGCACGTCACTGTAATCCGCCGCGAGGGCACAACCCGGGAGGGGGAGTTGCTAATGCCCAGGATGTGGTAGATCATGGTCGCGCGCATCGAGAGGCCGAGTTAGCAGCTCTGCATGGAGCCCGTCAACCTACTCCGGTTCACCCTACCGCTTCAGTGGAGCCAGGTGTGGTATTCAGTTCCTTAGGGGTGCCGTGTCTTAGCCCCGCTTTGCGTAATGTGAGACTGGCCAAGGATTTCAAAGGACCTCGTAAGGTACCCAATTATACCGCCTATCTGCAACCAGAGGCATGGGTTGAGAGCTACGAGATGGGAATGGAGGTGTTAGATGTGGATGAAGTAGTATGTGCTAAATACTTCACCATGATGTTGGAAGGAACAGCTCGCACTTGGTTAAAAACCTTACCAACTAACTCTGTGGGATCTTGGGCCAAATTGAAGCACCGGTTTATCCAGAACTTCAAAGATACTTGTAAGCAACCCATGTCAATTGTGGATCTGGCCGCTTGTGTCCAAGAGGATGGGGAGTCCACGACCCATTGGGTAAAGCGGGTCTCAGCCATTCTGCATTCATCGGATCATATCAATGCAGATACCGCAGTGCTAACGTTGGAGGGCAATTGCCATTTTCTACCGCTCAAACAGAAGTTAGGAAGGCTCAAACATCACTGCAATGATATGTCAACACTTATGGACGCTTTGGTTAAGTACGCCGATTCAGATAATACCAAAGACCCTGACTCAAAGGAGGACAAACCGGGGAAGGGGAAAAAGAACGGCAACACCAAGGGTCAGCAACATAATCCGGCAGGCCATGGGAACAATGGTAAACGCAAGGCCGACAACATTCTGGACTTTGTGGCTAACACCAATGCTCAGGAGAATGGTCAGCATCGTAAGGGTAAGCAGCCCCAGAGGGGCAGAGGTTCAGGCCCCAATTTGGAGCGCCTGTTAAATCAACCCTGTCCGAAGCATGGATCAAAGGAGAAGCCAGCATCACATCTTTGGAAGGATTGTAACATCATGCGGGATTTCAAGAATTCCAATATGTTTCAGTATGATAATGGCCCGCCCGGTGGTTCAGGAGGTGGTTTCCACGGGTCGGGTTATGGAGGTGGCAGTTCCGGTTCAGGATTTAAGGGCAATCAAACTGGACACATCAATCAAGGGCACCAAGGCAACCAAGGAGGTTACAACCATCAGGGGAACCAGCAGCAGCAGCAGTCAGGTTATCATAGCAATCCTAAGCAGTTAAATGGGGGGCAATATCATGTCTTCACCACTAGCTTGTGTAAACGTGATCACAAGCTTTATAAGAGGGCAGTGAACTCTGTTGAACCGGCGGTGCCTCACTATTTGCGCTGGTTTGAGTAACCCATTTTATGGAGTAGAGAGGATCACCCGCCCTGGGTTGACAATACGGGTCATCTGGCATTGGTGCTGGCCCCTCAAGTTGGGGGATATAAGTTCACTAAGGTACTCATGGATGGGGGAAGTAGTATCAACATCCTATATTATGATACCTTCCGTCGTATGGGGTTGACAGATAAGAATCTTAAACCTTCAAACACCGTTTTCCATGGTGTGGTGCCTGATAAGTTTTCATATCCAGTGGGCAAGATAGCCTTAGAGGTGGCTTTTGGAGATGATCATGATTCAAGATCAGAAACATTGACTTTTGAGGTGGTAAAAATCAAAAGTCCGTATCACGCTTTGTTCGGGTGACCAGCTTATGCTAAGTTCATGGAAAGGCCGTGTTATGTTTATCTGCAGCTTAAAATGCCAGGTCATAAGGGGACCATCACAGTACATGGGAGCAGGAAGATCGCTTTGGAATATGAGGAAGGTGATGCGGCTTATGCTGAGTCGGTTTGTGCCACCAAGGAGCTGAAGTTTTATAAAGACCAAGTTGATCCGGCGGATATGACTTCTTTGAAAAAGCCAACTACGGAGCACGATCTGGCATTGAAGTTTAAATCGGCCACAAATACTAAGATGGTTGATTTTGTTCCTGGCGATTCATCCAAACAGTTCAGTATCAACGCTAACCTGGATCCCAAATAGGAAAGCGCGCTCATCGAGTTCATCCATGAGAACCGTGACATCTTTGCATGGAAACCTTCTGACATGCCAGGTGTACTGAGGGAACTTGTTGAGCACACACTTAACGTTGATCCTAAGTTTAAATCGGTATGGCAGTTTCTCTGCCGCTTCAATGAAGAAAGGCGCAAGGCTATTGGTGAAGAGGTAGCTCGGTTGTTGTCTGCAGGGTTTATCGTGGAGGTTTTTCACCCAGAGTGGTTGGCTAATCCGGTGCTGGTTCTTAAGAAGAACGGTACTTGGCATATGTGTGTGGATTACACAGACTTGAACAAAGCTTGCCCTGCAGACCCCCTTTCCCTCCCTCGTATTGATCAGATCATTGATGGTAGGCGGGTTGTGACCGTTTGTGTTTTCTGGACGCTTATTCTGGTTAACATCAGATCAAAATGGCAGTTAAGGACCAGGAGAAGACAGCTTTCATAACTCCCTTTGGAGCCGTCTGCTATGTCTCCATGCCCTTTGGGCTCAAAAGTGCCCAGGCGACTTATCAACGCTGTGTTCAGAATTGTCTTCATAAGCAGATTGGGTGCAATGTTCATGCGTATGTGGATGATATTGTGATAAAGTCTAGGAAGGAGGAAACATTGATAGATGATTTGAGAGAAACCTTTGACAACCTCCGGGTTTACAAGATGATGCTCAATCCGGAAAAGTGTGTCTTTGCTGTTCCGACAGGCAGGGTTTTCTGGTGTCAAATAGAGGCATTGAGGCTAATCCGGAAAAATTTCCAGCAACTACATCTTTGGCTAAACCGGCATGTATCAATGACGTTCAACGTTTGGCCGGCCGGATTGCAGCTTTGAGCTGGTTTATCAATCGTCTTGGGGAGAAGGCTATCCCTTTATATCAGATGCTCAAGAAAACAGATGATTTTGTCTGGAGCGAGGCGGCTGATAAAGCATTTGAGGATCTGAAGAGGCAGTTAGCTGAACCGCCTGTGCTTGCAGCCCCGATCGATAAAGAGCCATTGTTGCTATATGTGGCTGCTAATGCCCGAGCTGTTAGCATGGCTATTGTGGTGGAACGCAAGGAAGCTGGCAAGGAATATCCGGTTCAACGGCCGGTTTATTATATCCGTGAAGTGCTCATTGAGTCAAAGCAGAGGTATCCACATTGGCAGAAGCTGGTGTATTGAGTGTTTATGGCAAGCCGGAAGCTTAAACATTATTTTTAGGGTCATCCTATCACAGTGGTCAGTTCAGCCCCTCTGGGAGATATCATTCAAAACAGAGAAGCAACTGGCCGGATTGCCAAATGGACTATTGAGCTTGGACCTCACGGGCTCAAATACATACCTCGCACATCAATTAAATCCCAAGCACTCATGGACTTCATCAATGATTGGACAGAATTGCAGGCACCAGAGGAAAAGCCAGATAACACGTATTGGACTATTCACTTTGATGGATCCAGGCAGTTGGAGGGCTCGGGGGCTGGAGTCATACTAACTTCCCCATGAGGTGACAAGTTTTGTTATGTCCTCCGTTTAATGTTCCCTTGTACTAACAATGCAGCTGAATATGAGGCCTTGCTCCACGGTCTTCGGATGGCTAAGGAGATGAACTTAAGCCGGGTTAAGTGTTTTGGGGATTCAGATCTGGTGGTCCAACAGGTGTCTGGCACTTGGGATTCTAAAGACCCACTCATGGCTGCATATCGACGAGAGGTGGACACACTGGCTGGTCACTTCAAAGGTTATCAGGTGGACCATATAGACCGGCGAAAGAATGAAGCGGCGGACGCTTTAAGCCGCCTTGGTTCTCAGCATAAACCGGTTCCACCAAATGTCTTTCTTGACGTGCTACATAATCCGTCGGTCAAGGTACCAACAGAGGAGGAGTTGGCTATTCCTGACCCAGAGGCTCAATTGGTGGCAGCTGTGCATGTCATACCGGATTGGACAATCCCATACCTGGCTTACATGAACCGGGGCGAGTTACCAGAGGATGAAACCTCGGCCCAGCAGATAATCCGGCGTTCCAAATCGATGACTATACTCAACGGAGAATTACATCGTTATAGTGTCTCAGGGGCAATTCAGCATTGTGTTTCTCCTCTAGAGGGTTGTGAGATTTTGCGAGAAATCCATGAAGGGGATTGTGGTCACCACGCCGATTCAAAGTCCTTGGTGTCTAAAGCTTTTCGCCATGGTTTCTATTGGTTAACAGCTCATGCTGATGCGGAGGATTTAGTCAAACGATGTGACGGTTGTCAAAAAATTTGCACGCCGTGCTCATATTCCGGCTCAGGAGTTGAGGATGATTCCAATAACATGGCCGTTTGCGACTTGGGGGCTTGATATGGTTGGACCCTTTAAGCGCTCCAAGGACAAAAAGACCCACTTGTTAGTGGCAGTGGACAAGTTCACCAAATGGGTGGAAGCAGAGCCAGTCAGTAAGTGTGATGCGGCCAGGGCGGTTCAGTTCATCAAAAAGGTGATATTCCGGTTTGGCTTTCCACACAGTATTATAACGGATAATGGTACTAATCTGTAAAAGGGAGAGATGGAGGAATTTTGCCAACGTGAGCACATACGGCTTGATATAGCATCGGTGGCTCACCTCCAATCCAATGGACAAGCGGAGAGGGAAAATCAAGAAATTTTGCGAGGTATTAAACCGGGTTGTTGGGTGGAGGAATTACCTTCTGTGTTATGGAGCATCAACACCACACCTAATAGATCTACGGGTTACACACCTTTCTTCATGGTTTATGGAGCGGAGGCGGTTCTTCCTAGTGACATCCGTCACGACTCGCCCCGTGTGACGGCTTATGTTGAAGCTGATAATGAGAAGGCACGTCAGGATTCTCTGGACCTGTTAGATGAGGAGCGTGATCTTGCAGTAGCACATTCGGCGATTTACCAACAAGATCTCCGATGTTATCACAGCCGCCGGGTTAAGACCAGAACTTTTCAAGAAGGCGATCTGGTGCTCCGGCTCATCCAGGATCAGACTGATATGCACAAGTTATCCCCACCTTGGGAAGGACCTTTTGTGGTCAGCAAGAATTTGCACAATGGGTCATACTACCTCATTGATGTTTGAGAGCACAAAGACTCATGTAAATCGGAGGAGGAGACCAAGCGGCCATGGAATATAGCTCTTCTTCGGCCTTACTATACTTAAGCCACAGGCTTCTTCATATGTACATATTTATGACAATGTATATATTATATAATAAACCAGAGCCTCGAATAAAGCAGGGTCTCTGTTCTTTTGACATCATGTGTGTGCCTACAAGTGTTTCTACTGACAAAGCAAAGTTTTGTTAAACCGGTCTCTACAGCCGCACGGATACAAAGAAATATCACTAGGGGGCTTGGTTGTTGTCACATCATAGCTACACCTCTTGATCGGTTTAAACACCACAAAGGGATTTCACTAGGGGGCTTGGTTGTTATCACACCATAGCTACACCTCTTGATGGGCGTTAAGCCACAAAGGAAATTAAGTGGGGCCAAAGAGAGTGTTGCACAAAGCACAAACACAGACATGGGCACCCACTGAGCACAGCTCAAAAAGTTACTTGGGGGCTCTTTGTGCAAAGCAACAAAGAGTTTGAAAGGACCCTTGTAATTGGCTATCAAGCCACGACTGGGAAGCCTGGTGTATTCACCTAAAACCCCGGGTTAACCTACCTTCATCAAGTAAGCCACTCCTGTCCAGGTAATCCTGGTATGACCCGCCGAACGTTTGACAAGTCAATCTTATACAGACCCTGAACTTGTCAAAGTTAAAACGACGATTGGTTAATTGGAGGCCCATCTTAAAAGGCTTTGTTAAATAGGCCTGGCAGCCCATGAAAAGCCTCAATTTGGAGCCCGGCAGCTCGTAAAAAGCCTCGCATATTTCTTTTTCGAGTCCTATTTGCTAAGTTTTCGCCTTTATTGAGGTTCCTAGTGTCTTCTGATAAACTGGTGTCCTTGACCCGGCTTGGCTTCCAACTACAAGTTGTCAGTACATGATCAGTTATAAACCGGTGTTCATTACCCCGGTCTGGTTTTGACTAACAAGTCGCCAGTATTATAAGGAAAACCCGGTGTTTATTATATCCCGGTACGGTTTATTATCATAATCCGGCAAATTAAGGACGGAGTTATCACTCCTCCGGATTGGTGTTTACACCTTTACCATACAAGCAGTTGGTCAGCCAACGACGTATGTTGCACATGTTATTTTTTATATGCAAACTTTGATTATCCATCCAAGTATTGTCTATTCTTGGGCATCATGACCCGTCCAGTGGTAAACCACTAGGACACTTTTCAAGTTCTTGTATCCAGGAACACAACTCATCATGGGTTATGCATAAATAGATCCCAAAAGGTGGGGCAAGTTTTCACATTATCAAAGCATCATAAAACATGCTCGATGGCATGACAGATAAAGGAGTTTTTGCTATCCTATTACATGAAGCTTCCAAACGGCTCCAATTGAATTGTTGTTTTTAAGCATTGGCACACAATAGCTGGTAAACCGGGTGCCGGTTTAAGACGCTTCGTCTGGACAGTTTGATGGTTGAGGGTCAGTTGGTGCGATCACTTCTTCTTCATCCCTTTCCAGACGCTGGAAATCAACCGTTGACCAATCGATTCCAGTTAAATCTTGAAACATGGCTTCTTCATGGATAAGGCTGGAGGGGTTAATGTCAGGAGCGTAAGTATGCTTACGGATTGGAGGCACAAGTTCTTCGACTTCATGGATTTCAGCAGGTTGTCTCTTCCCTTCAGCGTCATAAGCCGGTTGGAAATGAGACAAGTCCGTGTCCTCTGCCAATTTGCTGGCTATTGGCCGCATTTCTTTGGTCAGCCTTCGGAGGTCATCATTGTCGAAGTTTGAACCGTCCTCCTTCACACCTGGATATCCTTTAATGATGTCCTCCGCTTCAAGATCTAGAATCCATGCCTTGGCTCGGATTAGTGCGGTTAATGCTCCTGCTCTTGCAGCTGCCTTCTTCAGTTTGGTAATCCGGGCTGGTAACATGGCCAGCTTCTCAAGAGTTTCCTTTATCAGTGATGGCGCTGGTTTATTGTAAGCCGCAGTGCAAATAGCACGCTGGGACCCAAAGTACAGCTGTTCAATCAAGGTATAAGCCGCTTTAAGCTTCATCCGCATATCTGTGCCCAGATGAGCAATACGAGTGCCTGTCATGGTTTAAAATCAGCACTCTGATAAATGATAAGGTTTCATGAATTGGACAAACTGCATAAGGAGATACTTACCAAAGATAGCGGAAGTCATGGCATTGATTTGCCGTTTCAAGCCAGCTAGTTCATCTACAACTGGTTTCAGGGCTGCTTCGGCATCCTCAGCTCTTTTGGTTAAACCGGCCTTGTCGGTTTCCCAATCAACACGATCTTTGTTAAAAGACTCTTTTAGCTTTTCCATTGCTGTCAGGGATTTGGTCAGTTCCTCCTTGGCTTTCGCAGCCTCTGCTTGTTGGGACTTCACGTTCTCTTGCAAATCAGCGGTTCGGGCATCTCTATTGCTTAGTTCGGCCTGCAACAGTGAAGATATGTCAATAACAGGATATATATTTTCTAAGTACAAAGCGTATAACAAGTTATGCACTTCATACTTGGGGGCTAATGCCTATTTGCTCTGATTCACTACATCTTTTATAAGTCTCCAGAACAATGCAAGCATTATCCTTGACACTTGGGGGCTAATGTACATCTGTTCAAAATGGATATATGGATTAAAACCCGGATTACCTTGCAAAGCTAAACCGGCCTTTGGGGGCTACGCTGAGGAAAGCTATATAATTACATTGGTAAAATATCGGTCTTGGTTTTCACTAAGGGCCTGACATTTTGAGGGTCAGTAGGAGAGACTTAAAGTGTTACAAAGACCCGGTTTACGATTAACATCATAAAACGGCCCTTGGGGGCTACTTGGGCTAGCACTTCAACTTTGGAATCAAGAAGTAAAGGGAGATGAAAATACCTCATAGCGTTCCTTCATCAAGTTTACCAAACCGGCTTCATAGTCACGGTTTGAGTGCAGACGGTTTAAGAAACCAGAGTGAAGTTCTTAAACATTGAGATGGGCATAACTTGATAAGTCAGTATTCCATTTGCCCTTTTCCCTAGCAGCACGCTCTTCTTTGGCACTATGTTGGGCCAAGATTACGGGATGGCCAGGAGTGCCGTGGCCCATGCCAGTAATGATAACATCATCTCCTTGGCCTTGGCCTTCAGTGGTTTTTATGGGTGATGGCGGAGTCTCAGTACCTCTCACCGGACTAGCCCGGTTTGGAGCTGCCGGTTCAGTATCAGGCACGGCAGGATCAGCTTCTGGTGGTTCATCAGTATTCCGGTCTTAAATGGGCGGTTCATCAGAGGTGGCCTCAGGATGAGGACCCTCCGGTTCACGAGTTTGGTCCGGTTCACCTATTTGCTCTTCTTCAAAAACTGCCTGGTCTTCGGACGGATTATTGACCTGAGCTTTCTTGTTGGGTCTGGCTTTGGCTCTGCAAACAAAATTAAAAGAGGTTTAGCATCTTGTTCAAGATTTGCAACGCATTGGAAGAAAGGGTTTGAAAGCGTACCCAGCAACAATTTTTAGAGGAGGGCATTGGGTTGCTGTCGACTCGCCAAAGGATGAGGGAGGTTTCACCTGATAATTTGAATGGGACAGATTAAGAGTTTGTCTGAAATAGCCTGCCTTGGGATAAGAATTGTCAGAAGTGGGAGAGACCTCAGACCGGCGAATCCGAACCGGGGTATCAGTTAAACTGGCCGAAGTGACATGTTGGCCACTGTGCCGGGTTGTCCGGCGAGCTTCATGCTGCTGTGTCTTCAAAATAAATGTTGGATCCAACTAAGCAAGAGGATGAGAAAAGCTTACTTTCTGGACTGCTTGACGGGTTTTTTGTGTTGGCATAGAGTCTGAACCGGAGGAAAGGGTAATTACCTCTACATCATTAGCCTGGCTGCCCTCTACGTCCTCCTGATAAAGATCATTGTTAATGAGGTGCATGAAAAGGGAGCCAAGTGAGTCAATTTCTACCTCAACTTCTGGATCATCTGCATCTTCATCAAGCTCCATCCTGATCCGGTCAGCCATTTTCCGCTTTGAGGTACGCTTGACAGCTTTGGTTTTGGGACGGGAGGGCTTTGCCACTTTATCTGCAGATTTTCGTTTCCAGAAGGGATCATCACCCTGTTCATACACAAACAGAGGAAGGTTCACAAGTTGAACAAATCAAAATATATCAAGGATAAAAAGGAAGCATTGTGCTTACAACAGGCGGTTTATTCTGAGTGTAGAAGGGGCTCAAGCCGGTTTGGCGACAGACTGATTCCGGTTCATTCAGAATCTTCTTAACGCTTTCAGTGACTTCTTCATTGGTTACCTGAATGTTGATGTGGCGTTGGGGGTCTTCAACCTCACCGGTATACTCACACATTAAACAGGGGCGGCGGCTTAGTGGCAAGATGCTCCATGATATCTAGCAACGCACAAAATCAACGGCTGTTAAACCGTTGGCCATAAAGGCCCGGAGCTTGGCGAGTTGAGGGGCATATTTGGCACATTCCGCAGAGCTTAAACGTTGTGGGAGTGGATGAGTGTTGGAAATCCGGTGATCACGATAGCCTGGAAGAGGGTTTTCATATTCAGGGGAGGTATCTGTGCAGTAGAACCAAGTCTGGTTCCATTCCTTAGGGTGATTGTGCAGTTTGACATGAGGGAATTCAACTTCCTTTCGCTTTTGAATAGAAACACCACCAAGTTCAGTGTTGGGACCATTTACAAATTTTGTATGCCGGTTCAGATGAAAGAAGTCCCGGAACAGCTCAGCAGTCGGTTCTTCTTGCAAGTACACTTCACAGAAGACCTGGAAGTTCCATAGATTGGATACCGAGTTGGGTCCGATATCTTGAGGATGGAGTTGGAAACTGGCAAGCACATCTCGGTAAAACTTTGACCCTGGCGGTTTGAAACCATGGCCTATGTGGTTGACAAAGACCACAACCTCACCCTGCCTCGGGGTTGGAGGATTTTTTGCTCCTGGAACTCGCCATCGAATTTCAGTTTTCTTAGGCAGGGTGCCGATGCTGACCATTCCGTTCAACTATTCCTCGGTGACCCGAGAACGAGCCTAATTGCAAGCGGCAAACTGTTTGGCCATTGTGAAACAAAAAGCTGGAAAATAAATGCCGGTTTACAAGTCATTCACGATGGTACGTGAGATGCAATGGAATAAAGATATACAGGTATGTGAAATTGCGTAAGCCGGAGATTAATACAATAGTGAATGACAAGGTCATATCAAGGGCATACATGTGTTGTTAAACCAGACTATTACAATCCATGTAAAGAATGTTTGCCAGTTTATTAGGGGACTAATGGTATGAGATAGATTGTTTTTTACAAGGGTAAACCACCTACATGGTACAGAGGATACAGATCTAAGGCGAAAAGGGCTAAGTAAGGAAAAACAAGTTTCACAGGATCACATGGGAATTTTGGATCTACCGAAGACAGAAAGGCAAAAATATTTTGACCTAAAAAGGGTAGGACCCAAAGCAGGTTGTAAAAGTTCAGATCAGTTTTTCACGTGAAAATTTTTTGTGGTGCTAGCGGAAAATAAACCATTACACGGAATATACCAACATTGAGATTTTCTATCCATAGACTAAGGAGGAACAAGAAAGAGCAGCACCAGAACTCTGATGAACTGCAATGAACTGCGAAGAACAAGGAAACCCTAGACAGATCTACAAGGGGGGAAAGAAAAGGACTTACAGTGACTGTTGAAGCAACGGAGGAACACCGCAGCTTTCTGGTAACAGTCAGGTTGATGCAGTGGCCTTTGTCGAAGCAGAGGAGAAGCTCGGTGACGGTGGCGGCACTCAGGGGCAGAGGTGTCGCGAGGAGGAAGAAGAAGCGAGGGAGACGAAGGGGAAAAATGATAAGGACCCGTGGCCCTATTTATAAGGTGAAGCGATAAAGCGACAAGTGCGGGAATCGAGGAGCTCAAAAATGGATAGTTAATAATGGTGTCGCCTCGATGACTGGATATGCATTAATGAAGGTAATCCTCAGCTTCAACGGATAAATGACGTCAGGGTGGTTTATCATGATCCTGGAGTATGACATCACGGCGGTTTACAAAATCAAGGTGAAGATGCAAAGGAGGAGTTTTTTCTAAGTATTGAAGATTGACATGAACAAGTTCAAACCAATCTGGGGCCTAATGTTGGGGATATTACTACTGGACGTAAACCGGCCAGGAGTAGCCGGATTAGCTTTATGACGATTAGAAGCCCATGAATATGTAAGAATGATGGCGCTTTATGAAGGCCCAAGGCCCAGAGGCGAGTTAAGGCCTGTAGATGTAAACCGACCTAATTATGTAACTTGCATTTTAAGATAGGAAGTATAGAGACCGAACCGGACACGATTATGATCCGGCTTCGGGACTCTGTAAACTGGCGGGCGTCAACCTATGTATATAAAGGGACGACTCGACAACGGTTTAGGGACGACAGACAATAATTCGAGATCCAGACAAGCAGATTCGCTCCCTGGTCTTTGAAACCCTAGTAATACCAATCACAACTAGATGTAGGCTTTTACCTTCATCGAAGGGGCCGAACTAGTATAAACTCCCATGTCCCCTTGTCCGGTTTAACCCCTTTAAGATAACCCGTTGCGATGGCTCCACGACTAAGTCCTTTCATGAGGACATCTGCCGTGACAAACCCACAACAAGTTGGGTAACCGCTCTTGGGCTACGTCCACATGTTTACAGACTAGTTTGTGTGTTCGGATAAGTGGGGAGAACTACTTGGGTCAAGTCAAAGGACTTGACATGATTGAGTTGGGTTGATGCACACTCCATTTATGTTGATATCTATAACCAGTCCCTATGGTTACTTGAATTCATATGATGCATGTTTTACCAGTTGTTGAACATGTCATAGCACAATAAAATTAGCTTTCTGCAAAAATTTACATATATATCATGCATTGTTGTATCTTGAACCAAAACATGGGTTGCTCGCGAGTACATTCAAAGTACTCATTGGCTTGCCACTGGTTATTTTATTGGCCAGACATGAAAGAACAAGAATACGAGGAAGAGTTCTTTGGTGACGATCGTGCGAGCTAGGACACTTCTCAATCAGAATGCTTGTAGGGTTAAGACAGATGGCATGGGTCCAAGTTATCGACGAAGATTTCCGCTGCGATGTTATTCTCAAGGCTTGACCATAATGGTCATAATTCATGTAAGACGGTATGTATGGATGTACGACTCTTGTTATTCAGCGTCTGTGTGTTAAGTGAGCATTGATCTCTGGGATCATTGTACATGTGCATTCGGTGATCACGACTTATGAGTAGGGGTCCCCACAGAGCTGGTATCAGAGCCATCCTGACTGTAGGAAGCCTTAATTAGCATGGTTGTCGGTGTCAAAACCGGCGGATCTCGGGTAGGGGGTCCCGAACTGTGCGTCTAACATTGATGGTAACAGGAGACGGGGGACACAATGTTTACCCAGGTTCGGGCCCTCTCCATGGAGGTAATACCCTACTTCCTGCTTGATTGATCTTGATGAATATGAGTATTACAAGATTTGATCTACCACAAGATCGTCATGACTAAACCCTAAAAGTCTAGTCTGGCTATGATTATTCGGGGGTATATACGGACCTAGCCCACTGGTTTATATAGACACATGAGGGATCTAGGGTTACACAAGGTCGGTTACAGAGAAAGGAATATTCATATTTGGTCGCCAAGCTTGCCCTCCATGCCAAGGAGAGTCCCATACGGATACGGGCAGAGTCTTTGGTCTTCGTATCTTTGCGGCCTATCAATCCGGCCCATATCTAACAGACCGAACGCCCGAGGACCCCTTAGTGCAGGACTCCCTCAATAGCCCCCGAACCAGGCTTCAATGATGAGGTGTTCGGCATACAGATAGCCTTCGGCATTGCAAGGCGGGTTCTTCCTCCTATGACTTTAAAGCGATGTATCCGGCTGTCCATTTAATGTCACACCACTCGACTTCCACGCCTTCCTGACATCAGTGTAACACCCCGGATGTAACTTACCATATTTGTACTCCGACTCTTGCCATTTTCGGCTCTAAGTTATGAGATCTCCTCGTGGTTGGGTTTTGCCTTCATATTGCATTTTGTCCATGTCATGCATTTCATATCATGTCATCATCTGCATATCATTTGCATACGTGTTCGTCTCATGCATCCGAGCATTTTCCCCGTGGTCCGTTTTGTAATCCGGCACTCCTATGTCCTCCGACGCCCCCTTTTGCCTCTTTTCATGTGTGGGTGTTAAACTTTCTCGGAATGGACCGAGATTTGCCAAGCAGCCTTGGTACACCACCGGTAGACCGCCTGTCAAGTTTTGTGCCATTTGGACTTCGTTTGATACTCCAACGGTTAACCGGGGAACCGTAAAGGCCTCGTGTGTGTTGCAGCCCAACACCCCTCCAAAGTGGCCCAATAACCCATCCAAACCCCCTCCATCCTATCGGTCGTTCGATCACGATGGCGTGGCCGAAAACCGCACCTCATTTGGACTCTCCTACCTCCCTCTACATATATATATATGTGTCTCCCTCCGAATTTTTCGCACAGTACAAACCCTAGCACCACTTCCCTCGCGCCGCCGGACGTTTCTTCCTCCGCCGCTGGACATGTCCAGCCTCCACCTCACTCTAGCCAATCAGAGGCCGACACGTCAGTACAGCACCACTGCCGACCACTCCCATCGCGCCATGTCAGCTCGCCCGCGCCTCCTCTCTCCACCGCGCCAGCCGTGGCCCGCCGGGGCCCGGGTCGGGCCCTCCCGGCCCAACCATCCGCCACCGCGCAGCCCGCTCGCGCGCCACCCATCGCGCTGCCACCCACTCGCCGTCCCCGCCGCCTTTTGCCCACACTGCCATTCGCCGCCCTCGCCGGCCGCCGCGCCGCCACAAGCGCCTCGCTGCACCACCGCCTCCCACGGGCTCCCGCTCCCGCGCGTGCTCCGGCTGCCACCCAATGCGCTACGTAGCTATCATGCGCTCATCTCAATTTTGTCTAAGTCTGAGATTATCAACTTCATGTGTTCTTGTTCATCACATCGTAACTTCATCACCGTAGCGCCGTTTCATGCGCATGATATATCAAAATGTTCATCAGGATGTGCTCTTCATTTTGTTCCATTGTGTCATGCTTGTTTGAGTCCATCTTGATGTCCAAATTGTTGATGCAAGAGTGCTATTAAATGTTAGTTCCTGTTACTTAGCAGATTATGAGCATTTTTCATTTTTGCTACATTTGTTGTGTGCTTCCTATGGACTTGAGCTCTACATGTGTTTTGGGCTATGCCATGCCATCTTTGCAGGGGTGTATGCCATGTATTTTTGTGATCAATGTGGTGACTAGCACAAGCATGGAAAGTAGCTCTCGTAATATTACTGATTTCAGGGACTTAGAATTTCACCAAGTCTTTTCCTTGCTGTTATTTATTATGCCATGTATTCATGTTGCTATAGAGAGATCCATGCTTCTTTTGAGTATGTTCAGTAAGGATGATTTGGACATATGGTTGTGCTCTATCCATCCATGACCCTGTTTGCATTTATGGAGTGCCCTAGCATGACTCAATCTTGCTCTACTTTTGCTATAAAATGTTCCTGGCAGATTGTTTACGTGTTAATCAATTTTGCCAAGGTTGTTGTAGTTGATCCATGCATGCTATGAACTTGTTCTTGCTTTTCTTAGCTTCATGAACATGTCTTCTTGCTGGTAGTATGCTTAGCTTGTCATGCAATGCCTTGTGTTGAGTGCATCGAGCTTGCAAACATGCCTTCATAATTCTATTTATGCCATGTACAGTTTTCTGCTAAGTCTGAATCTGTTAACGAAACTTGCTATGTTTACATGGGTGCCATCATATCTTCTGATCCTTTTTGGCTTATGGTTACATGGGTGCCATCATATCGTCTGATCCTTTTTGGCTTATGGTCAGTAAGGGACTTTTGTTATATGCTTTGAGTAGATTCATGCCATGCCTTGTATTGCTATGTTCTGTTCCTGTAGCATGCTGTTATCTTGCTCTAAACATTGCTTCCTGATGTTAATTCCTGGCATGTTAGTATTTTCACTAAGTCTGTGATGCTGATATCTTTTGCACTTTTGCCATGCTTGTTTGAACCTGATCTTGTGTGATTTAGCCGTAGCTCAGTGTTCATCTTTTGTCAAGCATCTTGAGTGGATCACTGCCATGTGCTTTGTTGTTATGTTGGAGTGCAGTAGCTTAGTTTCTTGTTGCATTCTAGATGGCATCGTGCTGTTAATCGCAGAATTGTGCCATTCTTGCTTTGCTTGCCATTTGCAAACCGTGCATCCGATTCCGGTGATCTTTATATCGATTTCGACCGAAATCAACTCATCTTTCCAGTGGCACACTTGATTTGCCAAGTTGAGGCCTGGTTCAATCTTTTCCTTCCAGAGCTTGCATATGCATTGCATATCACTTCACGCATGTCATGCCATGTTTTGCATCATGTTGCTTGCGCATTGCACAGTGGTTGATTGTGGTTTCCTTTGCTTGTGTTCTTGCCTTGGGTAGAGACGGGAGACGAGTACGTGATAGAGGAACCCATTGAGTACGCTTACGAGGATCAAGCTTTCGTCAACTCGGAGAACTTTGCAGGCAAGATGACCATACCCTCAAAATCACTTCTATCTTTGCTTGCTAGTTGCTCGCTCTTTTGCTATGCCGCGATACCTACCACTTGCTATCATGCCTCCCATATTGCCATGTCAAGCCTCTAACCCACCTTTTCCTAGCAAACCGTTGTTTGGCTATGTTATCGCTTTGCTCAGCCCCTCTTATAGCATTGCTAGTTGCAGGAGAAGATAGAGTTTGTTCCTTGTTGGAACATGATTATTGTTGGGATATCATTATTATATCTTGTTTACTTTAATGCACCTATATACTTCGTAAAGGGTGGAAGGCTCGGCCTTATGCCTGGTGTTTTGTTCCACTCTTGCCGCCCTAGTTTCCGTCATACCGGTGTTATGTTCCTTGATTTTGCACTCCTTACGTGGTTGGGTCATAATGGGAACCCCTTGACAGTTTGCTTTGAATAAAACTCCTCCAGCAAGGCCCAACCTTGGTTTTACCATTTGCCACCTAAGCCTTTTTCCCTTGGGTTCTGCAGACTCAAGGGTCATCTTTATTTTAAACCCCCGGGCCAGTGCTCCTCTGAGTGTTGGTCCAAAATAGAGCCACTTGCAGCGCCACCTTAGGGAAACTTGAGGGTTGGTTTTAGTTGTACGTAGTGTTCATCCGGTGTGCCCTGAGAATGAGATATGTGCAGCACCTATCGGGATTTTTCGGCACATCGGGCGGCTTTGCTAGTCTTGTTTTACCATTGTCGAAATGTCTTGTAACCAGGATTCCGAATCTCATCGGGTCTTCCTGGGAGAAGGAATATCCTTCGTTGACCGTGAGAGATTGTGATGGGCTAAGTTGGGACACCCCTGCAGGGTTTGAACTTTTGAAAGCCGTTCCCGCGGTTATGGGCAGATGGGTATTTGTTAATGTCCGGTTGTAGAAAACTTGAAACTTAACTTAATTAAAAGGAATCAACAACGTGTGTAGCCGTGATGGTCTCTTTTCGGCGGAGTCCGGGAAGAGAACACGGTGTCATGTTATGCTTGAACGTAAGTAGTTTCAGGATCACTTCATGATCATGATAGTTTATCGACCGTGCTTTGCTTCTCTTCTCGCTCTTATTTGCGTAAGTTAGCCACCATATATGCTAGTGCTTGCTGCAGCTCCACCTCACTACCCCTTTTCCTACCCAAAAGCTTAAATAGTCTTGATCGCGAGTGTGTGAGATTGCTGAGTCCCCGTGACTCACAAATTACTTCCAAAACCAGATGCAGGTGCCGATGATGCCAGTGCAAGTGACGCAACCCAGCTCAGATGGGAGCTCGATGAAGATCTTGTTCGTTGTGTCGTTTCGTTCCCAGTTGATCAGTAGTGGAGCCCAGTCGGGGCGTTCGGGGATCTATGCATTTGGGGTTGTCTTTATTTTGGTTCCGTAATCGGACCTTGATTGTATTCTGGATGGTGTAATGCTATATTTATGTATTGCGTGAAGTGGCGATTGTAAGCCAACTATTTATCCCTTTCTTATTCAGTACATGGGAAGTGTAAAGATTACCCCTCTTGCGACATTCCTACTATGCGGTTATGCCTCTAAGTCGTGCTCCGACACATGGGAGATATAGCCGCATCGTGGGTGTTACAATCAGCTTCCACGTGTTGAGCGAATACAAGAGGTCAGGGTATTTCTACATATACCACCCTGACCGTACCAGAAAGGTGCCTATTTAAAGAGAATAGATCTCAGATCCCCTCCAAATCCCACGGAAGAAACCATCAGAGCTTGCTGAGCAGAACCACCCCAACATGGCTAGCGCTCCTAGCTCTTCCTCCCGTCCCCATAACTCCGAAAAGGGGGATTGGGAGAGATGTTCAGTTTCTCACAGTCAGCTGGGGAAGCTGCAAACACAGGGCTTTCTTCCCCCCACGGATTTGGGACCTGTACGAGCAGGGATGCCGTCCTCCAATGGCGGGGCTCAAGCGGAGAACTTCTCCAATCCGTCCAGGGGAGAACGAGTATGCTTCGTCCCCTTCTTGTTAAGAGGTGTCGGATTTCCGATCCATCCCTTCCTCCGAGGTCTGCTGGAGTATTACCGCCTCAAACTGTACAGTCTCACTCCCGCCTCTATCCTACATATTGCGGGTTATGTCGCTCTATGCGAGCTGTTCCTGGGCTGCGAGGTCCATTTTGATTTATGGAGAAGACTGTTCTGCCTCGTCCCTCGTAATCAAGGAGGGTCAATTTTTGAAGTGGGAGGAGCCGAAGTGTGGCACATCGCCGGGACCAGATACCTGTACGGCATGCCGAAGAAAGCTTCCGAAGAGTGGCCTTACGAATGGTTCTATATCGATGATGTCGCTCTTCCTGACCCCGTCCGTATGGGCCTCCTCAAGTTTTCAAGTGCTCCGTTGAAGAAACGCCATAGCTGGCATCCTCGGAGCCTCGAGGAAGAGGATAGTGCAGAGATCAGCCTGCTGCTGGGCAAGATTAAGATGCTTGCCCAGTCCGGATTGTCAATATTCGAGGTAATGTCGATCTCCATAGCGTGGGGGGGGGGGTCCAACCACTCCAATACAGAGGGCTACCCATGTGGCATTATAACAGGGAAAACGACGCCTCACGCTATGGTCGGAAGGGCCCAAAGACCCCCGTCGCTCTGGCAAAAATATTGGCCGAACTGTATAAAGGGGAGAAGGAGGAGTTCACCCGTCTCCAATACCGAGACAAATTTTCCGTGTATAATCCTCCTAGATGGGTAAGCTCTAACTCCACTTTTTTGCTCATGTCCCTGAATCATTCTTGACAAGCAGTATCTTATCCGCTTATAACAGGAATGGCGAAAGGCTGTCGAGGGGATCCATGACCCTGCCCCTCAGCCGGAGAATCACAACCGGGGTCTTGACCCCGGATATGACGAAGATCTGGACATATTTGTGGAGCTCGAGGATGGAATATTCTATCAGACGAGCTATGACGGTACAGATGTACCCATCATCGCTGATTACCCCGGTCTCCTTCCCGCTTTGCATGTAAGTAATTTAAAAGGCACTTTCTTTGAAAGAGCTCCCTTTCTTATGCCTCACTCACCACACTATTCTGTGTTCCAAAGGGGAGGCGCTCAGCGCCACAACATGCACCAGAAGCATCCTCGAGGAGAGCAGCGCCCACGCCTAGCACATCTTCAAAGAGGAAGGCAACTGATAACACGGCAGAACCCTCATTAAAGAGGTAAGGCTTTTCTTTTCAAGAATACCCTTTCTGATTGTCACATCAAATTGTAATGCCATTCACCGCATTCTATCAGGAAAAGTATCCGCCGGACTGTGTCTGGGGATCCGGCCGGACGTGCATCCACCAGTCAGGCTCCAGACCCTGCCCAAAGGACGGGGGCTGACACGGGAGTGGCACCGAACTGTCCTTCCACAGAAGATTCGGACGACATGTCTGTCATGAATTCTGAAGTGGAGAGCACTATGAATCATCATCATCGAAGGGCCGTTCTTCGTAATCCTGGTTTTTCAAAAGAGACATTTGACGCCTTCAATTTGGCCGATGCATACATCCGAGCTGCTCGGGATGGTCTTGTCCGAGCCACGAACCAACATCTGAAAGATATGGGGGTAAGCGTAGATTTGATAATCATACACCAGTAGCCCCCGAGACTTAAAGTAGTTGATACAACTGATTTAAGGATCAATGTATAACCAGGTGCTTACGGAGAAGAACAGTCTGTTACCTCAGGAGCTAGAAAAGTGTCGGACTCAGCTAGCTGCTGCCAATGCCAAACTGGAGAAATCCAAGAAGGCATCTCCTGGTAATGTTTCCCTCCATCGAGAAAACATAATGGTATACCAACAATGCTAGCACGAATGCTTACCTCTTAATAGGATCATTAGGTCAAGTGCAAGAAAATCTGGAAGCCGCTCAAAGGGGAGAACGAGGAGCCAAAAATCTGTTAGCCGCGGGCGAGCGTGCGCTAGCAAAGGTCATCGTGGAGAAAAACAAGCTTCGGGATTCAAATACCCAACTGGGTGAGGAACTGAAAGACGTACGGGCCCAGCCGATGGACTATGTAAAAGAGAATAAAAGGCTGTGAGGCGGCATATTCAGTATGTCATTGAATTTACCTTCAAATAATTCAGAGGTAGAAAAACTGATATAGTTATGTCTGCAGGTATGCTGACTGGCCGTCCCGTAGAGGAGATGTCCGGATCTTCGAGCGATCTGCTACAAGAGATGTCGCAGGTGCACAAGCAAGCTCGGTAGGCGATGCGAAGTGTTGCCAAGGCCCTATGGCCATCCGCCTCCCCTCCGGGAAAGATGGAGGAGCTGATACAGCTATTCAAGGGAGCATGGTGGCGCTTTTGACTATGGAAGATATCAGCCTTTCGGGAAGGTGCACGGGAAGCCTGGGCCATGCTGAAAACACGGTATACCAAGCTTGATCCGAATCATATGGCTCGGGTCGGACCTCGAGGGTCAGATGGAAAAGAAGTTCCCGTTAATTTAGTATATGACCAAGTAGAAGTAGCCGCCAAGTATTCCCAGCAGGATTGTATATTAGACCGCCTGCTGGACGGCATAGAGGAGGAAGTTTTTGAGTCCTAGTGACTATGTACTTTCCTTGTCATATGTGACTCTAGTGGAATTATAAAAACAATTTTCATGGCAGACCTTTTCGCTTCGACCTCTGGACCCGAAGGTGCGGAGTTTTTCTGAATACCTTAGCGGTAAAATGGACCATGGTATGCGTGGGAACCAAGCGTAGGGGGCATAGTTGCTTGAACAGACAATGTGTATCCGGCTAGTCATGTTATATTACATTATGATTGTAAGAAACATCTTCCAGAGAGAATAGTTCCGTTAGGGGTTCCTTTCCCTGGGTGTGCATGCATTAAAATGCATGTCTGAACTGTGATTGATAACAATACAGTATATGTAGTCATCTGGGGGTTCATAATGGAAGGAATATACAACATCTTTAGTCCGCCAACCGAATATTCCCTTAAGAACGCTAGCTTTCGGCTTCACCCAATCTAAGGTACATATCCGGATGACCCGACAGTAACAATCGCAGAGGTGCTCCCCTTATGCCCTAGCCGAACTCATGGGAATGTAGGGCATAAGCACAGGAGCCAGGCAACCCAGCTTGGCCAAAACTTAAGTCATATCGATGCATATAACGGCGAAGAAAAGGTACATATGAGAAAAAACACACATGTGATGAGCTTGATGCTCGGAAAATAAGCTTCTGTCCGGGAAGCCCCCAGGTATAGTGGACGTACATTCTCTAGGATGTGTACATCACAGGTGCACGGTTTAGCCGTGTGAAAGAGTTTAAGTTCTAGGAAAAAAATGAAAAGAGAGGAAAAAAAATAAAGGAGGCAACAGGGATAAGGAGACAAACACATAGTTCGGCACTAGGCATAGAATCTTCGGAGTCTGGCCGCGTTCCAGGGGTTCGGCTCTAGGCGATTGTCAGATGCAGCACGCAGGCGGTACGCTCCTCCCGTGAGAACCTCGTCAATTATGAAGGGACCCTCCCACTTGGGCTTGAGTTTGTCTTTTTTCTTCTCCAGCAAGCGTAGGACGAGTTCGCTGACATTATAAGTCTTGGCCCGTACTTCTCTACTTTGGTACTGCGGGCCTAATAAAATGTGGAACGAGCTTTTGCAACATCGGGCTCCTCCTCCAGGGTATCTAGGTTGTCCTGCCAATCAAGCTTGGCCTCTCTCTCTTCGTACATGCGCACTCGAGGTGAGTCATGGATAGTATCACAGGGCAACACAGCTTCCGCGCCGTACACCATGAGAAAAGGTGTATCCAGTAGTGCGGTTGGGTGTGGTCCGTAGCCCCCAGAGTACGGAGTCAAGCTCCTCAAACCAGTGCTTGTCTGATTCTTTCAAAGACCACACTAGCCTAGGTTTGATGCCGCTCATAATAAGACCATTAGCCCGTTCGACTTGACCGTTTGTTTGCGGGTGATAGACAGAGGCATAATCGAGCTTAATGCCCAGGTTAGCACACCAAGTTTTCACCTCATCGGTTGTGAAATCGGAGCCGTTATCGGTGATGATGCTGTGTGGAACACCATAATGGTGCACCACGCCGGATATGAAGTCTATTACTGGCCCCGCCTCAGCCGTTTTGACCGGTTTGGCCTCTATCCACTTAGTGAATTTATCCACCATGACCAGTAGATACTTTTTCTTATGGCTTCCTCCTTTAAGGGGTCCGACCATATCGAGCCCCCAGACCGCAAAAGGCCAAGTGATGGGGATCGTTTGTAGAGCGGTGGGGGCATGTGGCTTTGGTTGGCGAATAGCTGGCATCCAATGGAACGTTGGACAAGGTCCTGTGCATCTACTCGGGCCGTCGGCCAATAAAACCTATACGGAAGGCCTTGCTAACAAGGGCCCAAGCTGCAGCGTGGTGACCGCCGAGTCCAGCGTGAATTTCAGCCAAGAGCTGCTGCCCCTCTTCCTTGGAGATGCATCTTTGAAGAACTCCGGTAGCGCTTTTCTTGTAGAGCTCTCCTTCATGAACCTTGTAGGCCTTAGAGCGTCGAACAATGAGGCGAGCCTCATTCTGGTCCTCCGGGAGTTCCTTCCTATTAAGGTAGGCCAAGAAGGGTTTGGTCCATGGGGCAATGACTGCCATGATTAGATAGGCCGATGGTGTTATTTCTGTGGCTGAGCCCCCGATGATATCGTTGAGTTCGGAGGCTGGGGTTGTGTTCGGATCCGGACTGGTGTTACCGCTCTCCCCTTGCTACACCACGGACGGCTTAAAGAGCCTTTCCAGAAAGATATTAGGTGGGACGGGGTCACGCTTGGCGCTAATGCGAGCGAGGACGCCCGCCGCTTGATTGCTTTCTCGAGCCACGTGATGAAACTCAAGCCCCTCGAATCAAGCCGACATTTTTAATATGGCATTGCAGTAAGCCACCATCTTCGGATCTTTGGCATCAAAATCTCCATTTATTTGAGATATTTCAAGGTTTGAGTCCCCGCGCACTTCCAGGCGTTGTATGCCCATAGAGACAGCCATCCGGAGACCATGTAATAAGGCCTCGTATTCGGCTGTGTTGTTGGAGTCCGTGTATAATATTTGCAGTACATACTGGACTACGTCTCTAGTGGGGGACGTTAAAACGATGCCCGCTCCTAGTCCTGCCAGCATTTTGGAACCATCGAAATACATAAGCCAGTTGGAATATGTGTCGTACTCTTTAGGGAGTTCGGCCTTTGTCCATTCGGCGATGAAGTCCGCCAGCACTTGGGATTTTATGGCTCGGCGTGGTTTGTATGTTATGTCAAATGGAAGGAGCTCAATGGCCCATTTGGCTATCCGGCCCGTCGCATCGCGGTTGTTTATTATATCATTGAGTGGTACTTCGGAAGCCACCATGTTAGAACACTCTTGGAAGTAGTGTCGTAGCTTCCGGGATGCCATGAAGATCGCGTATGCTATCTTTTGATAATGAGGGTACCGGGATTTGCATGGTGTGAGGATGGTGGATACGTAATACACCGGCTTCTGAAGTGCGAATTTGTGTCCGTCCTGCTCTCGTTCCACGACGAGCACGGCGCTCACCACATGGTGTGTTGCCGATATGTATAATAACATGGGTTCACCGACGTTTGGTGCGGCCAGGATTGGGTTGCTCGCCAGAAGGGTTTTTATTTCTTACAGTCCGGCTGTTGCCGCATCCGTCCACTCGAAGTGATCGGTGCGCCGGAGGAGGCGATACAATGGCAATGCTTTTTCCCCCAATCTGGAGATAATACGGCTTAACGCTGCCACGCACCCAGCGAGTTTTTGGACCTGTTTAAGGTCCGTTCGTGTGGCTAATTGCGACAAGGCTCAGATTTTGGTTGGATTTGCTTCAATTCCTCTATTGGAAACGATGAAGCCCAGCAACTTTCCAGCAGGAACGCCGAAAACACACTTTTCCGGATTGAGCACGGAGGTTGTTGAAAGTAAGACGTAAATCGTCTATTAGTGAGTCGATGTGCCTAGTTTTAATGACGACATCGTCCACATATGCTTCAACTGTCTTGCCGATCTGTTTCTCCGGGCATGTTTGAATCATGCATTGGTAGGTGGCCCATGCGTTCTTGAGCCCGAAGGGCATGGTGTTGAAGCAAAATGGCCCGTATGGTGTAATGAATGCCGTTGTGGCTTGACCGGACTCCTTCATTTTGATTTGATGGTATCCGGAATATGCGTCGAGGAAGCATAACAAATCGTGTCCTGCGGTGGCATCGATAATCTGGTCGATGCGGGGGAGGGGGAAGGGATCCTTAAGGCAGGCCCTATTGAGGTCTTTGAAATCGACGCACAGGCGCCAGGATTTATCCTTCTTTGGCACCATCACCAAGTTTGCTAGCCAGTCCGGGTGTTTTATTTCTCTAATGAATCCGGCCTCAATTAGCTTGGCTAGCTCCTCCCCAATCGCTTGACGTTTGGGTTCGAAAAAACACCGCAGTGTTTGTTTGACTGGTTTAAATCCCTTCAATATGTTGAGGCTCTGTTCGGCCAATCTGCGTGGGATTCCTGGCCTATCAAAAGGGTGCCAGGCAAATATATCCCAGTTTTCGCGCAGAAATTCTCGTAGCGGGGTGTTGACCGTTGGGTCCAGTTGTGCCCCAATAGATGCTATCTTCTTGGGGTCCGTTGGATGGACTTGGAATTTGACTATTTCTTCTGCTGGTTTGAAGGAGGTGGATTTGCGTCATTTGTCCAAGATTACGTCGTCCTTATCCACCGTGGAGCATAATGCGGTTAATTCTACGGCCGCGAGGGCTTCATATAATGTCTCGAGGGCCAGCGATGCGGTTTTGTTTTCGGCTCAGAGTGCTATGTCCGGATCACTAGCGAGAGTGATTATGCCCCCTGTTCAAGAATTCATCCGATTAACCAGTTAACTTGTCGATTAATCCCTACTCATAGGGTCCCCGAGTAGCCGATTACCCGATAAATCGTCCGATTAATTGATTAAATGGCCGATTAACTTGCCGATTAGCCTATTAATCCTCTACTCACCAGCCGACCGAGCAGCTACCAGTTAACGATTTCCTCAACAATGATTATGCCATTGGGCCCTAGCATCTTGAGCTTCATATACCCATAGTGGGGTATAGCCTGGAAGCGTGTAAATGCGTCCCGCCCCAATAGGGCGTGATATGCACTGTTGAAAGGGGCCACTTGGAATGTTAGTTCTTCGGTACTATAGTTCTCCGGTGTGCCAAACATCACATCGAGTGTGATTTTCCCCGCGCATCGCGCCTCCCGACTGGGAATAATTCCCCGGAAGGTCGTGCTACTTTGCTTGAAGCGGCTCCTGTCTATTTCCATTTTACTGAGTGTATCCTCGTAGATGAGATTTAGTCCGTTGCCGCCATCCATGGGAACCTTGGTGAGTCGGAAGCTGTCCACGATCGGACTGAGGACCAAGGCGGCTGGTGCCCGAATTGTCCTGAATTTTGGTTCATCCTTGGCATTGAAAGTTATGGCCGTGTCATTCCAAGGGTTTGTTGCTGCGATTTCGCAGACTTCGGCAAGGTCGCGGAGTGCCCTTTTACGCTTATTGTTTGAAGTGAAGTACTCGAAGACCGTCAGTACTCTGGGGTTATCGTCTTTTGAAGTATATTGCTTTGGGTTATTTCTAGTGAGGATATCCTCACCGCTCTTGGCCACCCGCCGAAGTATCCAACATGCTCTAAGGCTGTGAGTTGATATTGTATTCGGTGTTGTATGTATCTTGCATGGTCCGTCGAGCCATCCCTCCAGGATGGTTCCATGTTCCATAATGGGCTTATATTTCTTTGTTATTGGGCCGGGCGTGCCCCTAGGGTGCCTCCTTTTCACCTGAACGAGGGGTTGGGTGGGAATCGGAGGTTCCTAACGGGCTGCCTGAGTTTTCCAGGCGCTTTCCATTGCGCAGTACTTGTATACTATGGTTGCCAAGTCTGTGAATCGTGTTATGTGACGACGGTTGATGGTGTTGAGGATTCCTACATCCGTGCAATTCATGCGGAACGTTGTGATCGCGTCTTCGTCGTGGCAATCTTCAATCTTATCTTTGACAAGGAGGAATCTAGCCCATAAGTGGTGGGCCATTTCCTTATACTGCTTCCGTATGCCCCTGAGAGCTCTTATGTCTGGGTGGGTGGGTGGATTGAAGTCTGAACCTTGACCCAAATTAGGATCCGGAGTTTGAAGAAACTCCAGATTTAGTAGTTCGGGCTCCGGGTTGTCAACTGATTTTTTGGGCTTATCGTCCGATTCTATGTTCGGAGGACATGACCTGTCTTTCTGCAGATAGGTGTCCATCTCTTCAAGTTTGGAGATCCGAACGTAGTTCATCCTTAATATAGAGGAAGAGTTGTCGTCTTGCTCCTCTACTACCGCTACTTGATGGGTGATCAGCGGAGTTTTAATTTCTCTCTAGTCGGGTTTAAGCCCAATCCTATCATAGTCCGTGGCAACCCCCAGGGCGGCGATGCGATCTAGGAGCTCGTTTAAAGACAATAGCTCCGTCGGATCCATCTGCTTGGAGTACTTAGAGTCAACCTGAAGAGGATTTTTGATGACCCGAGAAGTCATCATCGGCTTAATGGCCGAACGGGAGGGTTTGGCCTGGGGCCGGTGCTCCTTCGGAGGTGACGTTGTCCTTGAGAACAAGGCGAGCCATCGATCCTATCTTTTGACGGCACAGTGGAACTCTCAATGAAAGCACCAATGTCGGTGTCAAAACCGGTGAATCTCGGGTAGGGGATCCCGAACTGTGCGTCTAGGATTGATGGTAACAGGAGATGGGGGACACAATGTTTTGCCCAGGTTCGGGCCATCTCTATGGAGGTAATGCCCTACTTCCTGCTTGATTGATCTTGATGAATATGAGTATTACAAAAGTTGATCTACCATGAGATCGTAATGACTAAACCCTAAAAGTCTAGTCTGGCTATGATTATTCGGGGGTATCTACGGACCTAGCCCTCTGATTTATATAGACACGGGAGGGATCTAGGGTTACACAAGGTTGGTTACAGAGAAAGGAATATTCATATTTCGTCGCCAAGCTTGCCTTCCACGCCAATGAGAGTCCCATCCGGACACGGGCAGAGTCTTCGGTCTTCGTATCTTCACGGCCTATCAGTCCGGCCCATATCCAATAGGCTGGACGCCCGAGGACCCCTTAGTCCAGGACTCCCTCAATGGACGTTAGTTAGGGTAAAGCTATTTTCAAAACTACTACTAATTTCCAAAACTATCTATACTTCTTTTCCCTTCTGAGTTTTTCGAATACTAGGATATATTTTCCTTATTGATCTCTTCCCCTTCATTTTTTTGCAAATGGTCGCCAGTACCCTTATGCCCTTGACCACTGGATTCCTTGTAATCCTTGTGGATAACCTAGAAGGAAGATGCCACTTGCCAGACATTCGCCCACATCTTCTGAACACAAGTTTGGCTACACCACGACAAGACAGAAGGCACCTTCTCGAGGAATGAGGTAACCAAGACTCCAAAAATGGTGACACCCTCGACACTACCAAGATGATGCAACCTTGGCCCATGATGATAAGAGCATAAGACATGCAAGTTCATGATAAACATCGCTAATAGATCAACCCTGTCCTTGCAATTGTTGTATCGGTAACCACCGGTGGATGAGAACCTCACCATTTGGCCCGCCTCACTATAGTGAGCAGGAAAACGGTTCTCTTCATCCCCCGCTCTTGGAGTCGATGTTGTCATCAACATAACCGACAGGTTGGAACTCTACTATGCTTTGTTAATGTCCTTGCATAAAGGATTGCTTACGTGGAACCCTTGATGCCTTAGAAGGAAAAAGGGATCATCATGATTAAGAAGACAACAGAAGACCGAGTCAATGCCAGCTACGAGGAACCACCTTCACCCCATCAGGTCATCAAGCGAGAGATTGTTGAATTTTCTTCCGGCTCAACCCGAGTCGTTTCATCGAACAACGTAGGGACACCTGAGGAAAACCCAGAAGACTGCATGGGACATGAAGCAAGCATGACTAGTGAGTCCGAGAACCCCTAGGGTAGGATGAGTCGTGTACCCCCTATGCGCAGTCGAGTCCGTATGATGGTTCGAATAGAACCATGATTGTGTGTTGCTTGTTTTTATTGGTTTGTGTTTTGATATCAGTCACCCTTTTGCCCTAGGCAACAAGTACATGACTATATCACCTTCCTTATCTTAATGCTTGTGTTTGGCCCTTTTGGCACCTGTTTGTTTGCACATGCACTATAGAACCCCCTTTTAGGCATTCCCCTCCTTTATGCTACTTTTCTCTCTCATCTCTCCCATCAACTGAAGACCAGCAAGACAAGATGCACCAAGGATTCCACCTCGGCAACCAACTAGCACTGAAGACTTTTGCTACAGCCTCCTCGGCCAAGTGCAACCCCGTAGACTTACTTTTACCCCTCAAGGCTAGAAAACCCTTCCCTAGATTAACCTAGACTCACCATTTAAGATTTAGTAACCTTTTCACTTGGTTCATTGTGGAGCTAGTTGCCATAGTGAGCAACCACAATATCATCCTAAGATAGCACCAGAACTAATGATGGCATAGGGAATATCATTTTAAGGGTACATGATCAGTAGGACTAATGAATTGGTGAGGCTGTACTAGTCACCTTGAGGAATATCAGGGAGTCTTTGGCGGATTATGAGGATTTCATGTTGGTGGATGAACTTGGTGGGATCGTGTTAATAAAGTAGCATAACCTTTAGCACCCTGGAGTAAACTGGATTTAGTAGGACTAGTATGATCGCAAGCTGAAATTCTTGAAAGTATAAGGATTTGACTTAGCTAGGGGATATTGATAGGAGATGGTTGACATTATGATAATGACTTGGGGGAAACATGTAGGAATTCTTGTAGGACATCAAATTTGGAATAAATAGGTGATCCTAGTGGAGTTTGGATGTTGAGTAAGTCTACATGGTTTGGAGTAAATTGGACTTAGATTGATGATCTCGATCATGATACCATGTTTCTCGGTGGACGATGAACTAGGATATTGAATTAATTGTCGGAGTTGACTTAGGGAATCTATATAAGCTTGACGTTGGAAGATTACTTGACCCTGATAGTGGAAATTGGTGGGGTAACTATAGAAAGGATAGCCTTTCAAGTATTTGGGGATTATAGGGACTTTAGGAGATCATGTGGAACACCATAAACTTTGGATTTTTAGAATTAATGGATTGAGTAGTGATTGATGGAACTTAATGGGTTGTTGGAGTTTATTCATAGGAAGGAAACAAGATCTTGGATTAGTATACGACGTGTTTCCTTAGGATAGAGATGCACTATCTTGGACCTTGGAAGGATAGGCTGAGCACTTGGATTGTCATGTTTAATTCAAGCTTAGCAGCTGTATGTTCTACCCATGGATTTTTTTACATGAGGATAACCATGCATATGAGTTTGGGGATAGTTGACATGTATGATTTAGTTAGACCTCCTCTTGGCAGTCATGAGGACATGAATAGCATGAGTGGTGATTGGAGTTGTCTTATACAAGATGGTTCTTTCGGCAATATGATGGGATTTGTTTGAAAGGCTAGATAGAGCAATTGGCATCTCAGAAGCCGTGCTTAAGGATAAGATGATAAACGTTCACCCACACACTAGAATCCCTGAAACTCTTAAGCCCTACCAAGCCACTACATGGTCGGATCATGACCATGGGCTTTGGCTCTAGGTCGAGAACACCCTGACCCATACTCAACCGTGACCACCACCAATACCCTATCCTACTTTATGTACCTCGTGAACAAAGTCTTCATGGAGTACTTGGACAGGTTGGTTGTCATCCTTATTAGGTGACCTACCTGTCTACCTGAAGACAGAAGAAGAGCCATTCAACTGGTTGAGCAGCATCTGAAGAACGCCATATCAAGAAGGAAGAACTACACCAACCACCATCGTCAAGAAGTAAACTTCCGTGTCTAAGACCATGTGTGTATGCAAGCAAGTCCTCTCAAGGAACCAAGCATTTCCATGTCAAAGGGAAACCCACACCAAGATTTATCGGCCTCTCAAAGATCATTGCAAGACGAAGAGTAGATGGCTACTAGCTGGAGTTACCACCTGAGTTACCCACGGTGCATAACGTTTTCCACACGACACAACACCTGAAGTGTTTTGAACTTCCTATATAGCCCGACCTCTACAAGGACATCGATCACCGAGCCATAAAACTCCAACCCGACTTACGCAAGAGACCCCTTAGCAACCTGGATCAAGCAGAACGTCATACACAAAGCCACATCATCAAGTACTTCAAGGGTTAATGGAGCACCATTCGGAAGCAGAAGCAGTATGAGGACGTGAAGACTACCCCGGATCCAAGTTTACGTATTCCTTTGCACGCCTAGTTTGGGAGTCTTGGGGACGAGATTCTTGTAAGGGGGTAGGTCTGTCACACCCTGATTTTCATGACACAACACTTAAGAAAATAGATCATGATAAAATGTGGTTTTACAAATACTTTTGACTGTTTTGGACTTTGCTTGATTGGATTTTTGTTTGTTGTCTACAAGTGCTCTAAAAATCAAATAAATCCTCGAACTCCTATACTTCATCTCCTTGATCCAAAACTTTTCCCAATGATCATGCCATGTGTATAGGGCAGAATAGAATTTTATTACAAAAATAATTTGGCCAAATAGTATTTTCTAAATTAGGTTTTCCAAAACCCCCTGAATTGAGACTTGAACTACAAGTACTTAATGAATGGTGTGAAAAATCTTTCAAAAATTATATTTGACTCCTATTAGATATAGGACTCCCATAAACCATAAAAAATAATTTTAAAATTTATTTTTCTATTTTATTTAAAGGCTTTTTATTACGGACGGAAATGATCTGTAATAGGTTAAAATTATTTTAATGTTTCAAAAATATTTGAGAAAATTTAGGGAAGCTCAGTGGACATATATTGTCCATATATAAGTGTTTCAAGACATGGTCATGTTCAAATTATTGGTCAAATACCTCAAAAACTATTTCTGGATATTTCAAGCTTTTGAAATATTTACAGAGGAAGTATTCTCCATTAAATCCTAGAAAATTCTATCATGTCTAAGATGACCTACTTGAGGATCCTACATAGTCTCATGTCATGGGGAACAATGTAGCACCACCAAACCCTCTCAAAACCATTTATGTTCTTTTCCAAATTTGAACAACTTTGCACTACCAAACATGTCCAAATGATCTCAAAATTTGTACACATGCTCAGATGGTCTAATAATTCACCTAGGCCAAGTGACACAAGTTGGAGAATAGTATAACTTGATCAAAGTGCCTCTAAACCCTTTCTATCCAGAACCAAATTTGAGCAACTCCACATTGCCAACTATCTCCTGTTGATCTCAATTTTTGTGGACATGTTCGTAACCTAAAATGATGACAATACACCAAGTGGTGCATCAAGGAGAATAGATTTGCATGACTAAGTCTTGGAAAGTCCATTTCTGTTGATTTTTAGGGTTTGCCAAAGTTACATTGGCAACTTTCTTTAAATGGGCTCAAACCTGGTGATCATCCTCAATTATATATGTCATTTGATCATGTTGATTCTCATGTCAAGTGGAATCCATTTGCCTAACCAAACTAGCATCAAAAACCTTCTGGCAGAATGTCAAAATGCATGTTTCAAACCCTTCCACTAATCTCCATGAGCTGAACTTTTTCCCAGAGCCTCATCTGCTCCTCCTCTACCTCCTGCATGCTTTTCTGCCCAAGGCGCAATGATTAAGGGGGGCAGAGACCCATTTTCCTCGCTGGACCGCCACTTTCCCCTCCCTTTCTCATCTCTCACACTCCTGGAAACTTCCAGAGCATCCAAAGCTTCCCTCCCTCTTGCTTATTCTTCCTGCAGATGCCAGACACAAGAGGAAGCGCGGGTGCGCGCGAAAAGCCACAAACGCCGGCCATTTGCGTGCTCTGAAGTGCGAGGCAGAGCAGGCGACCATTGACGCCGTGTTCCCCGACCACCTCGGGCCTCCCCCGCACGCTAGTCGAGGCCCTAGACGTCCGTAGAATGACAGTCATGTAGGCCCCCTCTTCTCTCCCTCTCTCTCACCTCCAGCCGCTCGGCTCGGCCTATGCATGCGCGAGCCCGTGGCTCCACTCGGAGCTCGTCCCGCTCTCTCTCTCCCTTCCCTACACCCAACACCACCCTCACGAGTGCTCCAAACAACCCCGAGCCTCCTCCCGTGACAACCCCGGCCATTTCCGCGGGCACCCATAGGCCGCGTCCATGGTAAGCCATGGCCTCGCCATATAGGGCAGCCCCAGGCCTCCCTCTGGAGCCCCTTTGCTCTCTCTCTCTCTCTCTCTCCTTCCCAGCGACCCCCAGACCAACCCACACCCTTCCTCGTGCCCTCCATAGCACTCCATGGCCGGAGAGCCATCGCCGGCCTCGGGCTAAATTCGTGCCACCCGAGCCCCCTCCTCCTTGCCTCATCATTCCATGGCATCACCACGACCATCGTGGAACTGTCCCATGCTACTTCCCCTCCTTCCTGTGGCCAAGACGTCAAGCTCCATCTCCACCACCGGCCTTGCCCGCCATGGCCGATGCAGCGCCCGCATCCGACCACCCCTACAGTCGCGGCGCACCTTGGCGGATGCGGCGTTGTCTCCAGCACCCATTAGTGTGCTGGGCGTCGCCGAAGATGGCCGGTGCCACCGGGGAGAGCGTCGGCACCGTCCGGCCTCGCCTCCTCTGTCTCCCGATGCGACCACGTGGGAGTTTGGCGATGAACCCGACTGGTGGGCCCCGCGTGTCGGTGACCCTGAGGGCCTGGCCCGCGAGTCAAGTGGACACGGCTTCTTCGGAACCCGTCTCCCCACAGCCAAAGTGTACTCTATGCGAGCGTCTTCGACGTCACCTCTCCCCACCCGC
This sequence comes from Triticum urartu, assembly GCF_056163025.1. Taxonomy (NCBI): domain Eukaryota; kingdom Viridiplantae; phylum Streptophyta; class Magnoliopsida; order Poales; family Poaceae; genus Triticum; species Triticum urartu. The sequence continues at coordinate 408,282,165 of NC_141879.1, read as the reverse complement.
GCGGCTGAGCCACTGGGTTGGCCCACTTCTATCTTCCGCGCGGTGCGCTGGATAAGGGTAAAGCCCTTTGCCATTTCCTTTTTCTTTTCCTGATAGCTGGTAAAATCTCTAGAGAATTCAAATGGACTCCAAATTTGATGATTCAAATTTCTAGTACCTCATAAAATCATGTTCTATCTCATGGTGCAATTTCCACATGTTTCCAAGAACTTTTTCTTCACACATATTTAATAAAACCCCATTTTTCATTCCTGTGATGAAATATAGAAAATCACATAGAGCTCAAATTTGATCTAAATGCCACGATTCAAATTTGCAAATACATCTAAGTTAATAACTTAGGTTATGAACATTTTTCTTAATACTTTCTGTGCCCCACAAAATAATGATCCATTTCTTCATGTTTGTCAACTTTGCAAATCCATAGAATATTCATTTTAACTCCAAATCTAGTGAAACCAAATACTAGATGCTTCTAAAATCATCCTTTCTTAAATGGGTGCCTCTGCTCATTTTTCAGAAATATATTTCTGTACACTTCTTGCAAATTCATAAATCCATTAATTCCATCATATTGAAATGCTCAAAAATATCTACTGGTCCAATCTCAATGAAATCACTTTGGTCATTTTTCATATAACCAGAGAAGTCCTAGAAAAGTCAACTTCATATTTTAGAGCACTTTTATTTTTTGCTTTTTTGTGTTACTTATTGTGTTTGTTTCCGACGTTAGTTGACGAAGTAGACAAAGTACCTGGAAATGGACCTGGAGAGATGAAGACTTTGCTAAGCCAGGCAAGCAGCCCATTGACCATGTTTCTGAAAGCCTTTTTATGCATGTCATATAGCACTTCGTTATTGTTGCATCAGAATCATGATGACATGGTAACCACTTTGGTGTGTTGCCCTCGTTACTTCCTTGTTGATACTTGCATTGTGCATGACCCTACCTTCCTTTGAGGGTTATGCTGGTGGGAGTAGATAGGATGCTAAAGTAGTTGCTATGCAAGTGGGACAGGGTATATGCATGGTGATGGGGACAAAAGTATTCTCAAAGACTTTTTGAAAACCCCGTCAGGTGCCACTAATACCCGGGGGAGATGCTGAGCTAGGTAACCACTTGATAAAGAAGTGGTGTACCGAGGCAAGTGAGTGTGTTGTTTTCGAAAACGGATTGGTTTAAGTTGCGACCGTTACTCGAACCTTACATGCACAACCACTCTACCCTTATATGTTAAAGGGCATTACTGATTACCTAGTTCGTGCTAACATGGATGCCTGCATTACTAGTGACGGAAGTGGCGTGGTCACTCTCGGGACGGGGTCGTGCCAGGTAGGGCGGCCATGACTGTTTTCATAGGGCACCGGACACACCGTTGGTACCCCGTGCTTTTGGTATGTGATGAATATGGGAGCGTGGCTCCACAAAAATAATTTATTGTGTGACAATGTTTGGCACGGGGGCAGCTACCAATCGAGTGGACTCATTCTTAGTCACGGCTAGGGAAAGGTAGTGATCGGGTGCTTACCCCGGGTACATGAGGTACTGCGGGTCGTGGATGACACGGAAGTTCCCCGGATCTTGTGGGTAAAGTGTGCAACCTCTGCAGAGTGTAAAACTATTCGAATAGTTGTGTTCACGGTCAAGGACAGTTGGGTAACCGCTCTTGGGCTACGTCCATGATACGTCTCCAATGTATCTATAATTTTTGATTGTTCCATGCTATATTATCTACTGTTTTGGACATTATTGGGGTTTATTATCCACTTTTATATTATTTTGGGACTAACCTATTAATCGGAGGCCCAGCCAGAATTGCTGTTTTTTGCCTGTTTTAGGGTTTCGAAGAAAAGGAATATCAAACGGTGTCCAAACGGAATGAAACCTTCGGGAACGTGATTTTCTCAACGAACAAGACCCAGGAGACTTGGATCCTACGTCAAGAAAAGAAACAAGAGGCCACGAGGTAGGAGGGGGCGCCTACCCCCCAGGCGCGCCCTCCATCCTCGTGGGCCCCCTGTTGCTCAACGACGTACTCCTTCCTCCTATATATACCTACGTACCCCCAAACGATCAGAGACGGAGCCAAAACCCTAATTCCACCGCCATAACTTTCTGTATCCACGAGATCCCATCTTGGGGCCTGTTCCGGAGCTCCGCCGGAGGGGGCATCAATCACGGAGGGCTTCTACATCAACACCATAGCCCCTCCGATGAAGTGTGAGTAGTTTACCTCAGACCTACGGGTCCATAGTTAGTAGCTAGATGGCTTCTTCTCTCTTTTTGGATCTCAATACAATGTTCTCTCCCTCTCTTGTGGAGATCTATTGGATGTAATCTTCCTTTTGCGGTGTGTTTGTTGAGACCGATGAATTTTGGGTTTATGATCAAGTCTATCTATGAATAATATTTGAATCTTCTCTGAATTCTTGTATGTATGATTGGTTATCTTTACAAGTCTCTTCGAATTATCAGTTTGGTTTTGGCCTACTAGATTGATCTTTCTTGCAATGGGAGAAGTGCTTCGCTTTGGGTTCAATCTTGCGGTGTCCTTTCCCAGCGACAGTAGGGGCAGCAAGGCACGTATTGTATTGTTACCATCGAGGATAACAAGATGGGGTTTTCTTCATATTGCATGAGTCTATCCCTCTATATCATGTCATCTTGCTTAAGGCGTTACTCTGTTTTAACTTAATACTCTAGATGCATGCTGGATAGCGGTCGATGAGTGGAGTAATAGTAGTAGATGGAGGCAGGAGTCGGTCTACTTGTCTCGGACGTGATGCCTATATACATGATCATACCTAGATATTCTCATAACTATGCTCAATTCTGTCAATTGCTCAACAGTAATTTGTTCACACACCGTAGAATAATTATGCTCTCGAGAGAAGCCACTAGTGAAACCTATGGTCCCCGGGTCTATCTTTATCATATTGATCTCCTACTACCTAGTTATTTCCTTTGCTATTTACTTTGCATTTATTTTACTTTGCATCTTTATCATAAAAATACCAAAAATATTATGTTATCATATCTATCATATCTCACTCTCGTAAGTGGCCTTATAGGGATTGACAACCCCTATTTGCGTTGGTTGCGAGGATTTATTTGTTTTGTGCAGGTACGAGGGACTCGAGCATAGCCTCCTACTGGATTGATACCTTGGTTCTCAAAAACTGAGGGAAATACTTATGCTACTTTGCTGCGTCATCCCTTCCTCTTCGGGGAAAACCAACGCAATGCTCAAGAGGTAGCAAGAAGGATTTCTGGTGCCGTTGCCGGGGAGGTCTACGCAAAAGTCAACATACCAAGTACCCATCACATACCCTTATCTCCCGCATTACATTATTTGCCATTTGCCTCTCGTTTTCCTCTCCCCCACTTCACCCTTGTCGTTTTATTCGCCCTCTCTCTCTATCCTCCCTCTCTTTCTCTATTTGCCTCTTTTTGCCCGCTTGCTTTTTGTTTGCTTGTGTGTTAGTTTGCTTGCTTGTCGCGATGGCTCAAGATAATACTAAATTGTGTGACTTCACCAATACCAACAACAATGATTTTATTAGCACTCCGATTGCTCCTCTTACCGATGCTGAATCTTGTGAAATTAATACTGCTTTGCTGAATCTTGTCATGAAAGATCCGTTTTCCGGCCTTCCTAGTGAAGATGCCGCTACCCATCAAAATAGCTTCGTTGATTTGTGTGACATGCAAAATAAGAAAGAGGTGGATAATGATATTGTTAAATTGAAGCTATTTCCTTTTTTGCTTAGAGATCGTGCTAAAGCTTGGTTTTCGTCTTTGCCTAAAAATAGTATTGATTCATGGAATAAGTGCAAAGATGCTTTTATCTCTAAGTATTTTCCTCCCGCTAAGATCATCTTTCTTCGAAACGATATTATGAACTTTAAGCAACTTGATCATGAACATGTTGCACAAGCTTGGGAGAGAATGAAATTAATGATACGTAATTGCCCTACTCATGGTTTAAATTTGTGGATGATTGTTCAAATTTTTTATGCTGGATTGAATTTTGCTTCTAGAAATCTTTTAGATTCGGCCGCGGGAAGCACTTTTATGGAAATCACTTTAGGAGAAGCTACTAAACTCCTAGATAATATTATGGTTAATTATTCTCAATGGCATACTGAAAGATCTACTAATAAAAAGGTGCATGCGATAGAAGAAATTAATGTTTTGAGTGGAAAGATGGATGAACTTATGAAATTATTTGCTAATAAGAGTGTTTCTTCTGATCCTAATGATATTCCCTTGTCTACTTTGATTGGGAATAACAATTATTCTATGGATGTGAATTTTGTTGGTAGGAACAATTTTGGTAACAACGCGTATAGATGAAATTTCAATCCTAGGCCTTATCCTAGTAATCCCTCTAATAATTATGGTAATTCCTACAACAATTCTTTTGGAAATTATAATAAGATGCCCTCTGATTTTGAATCTAATATTAAAGAATTTATTACTTCGCAAAAGAATTTTATGCTATGATTGAAGAAAAGTTGCTTAAGATTGATGATTTGGCTAGGAACGTTGATAGAATTTCTCTTGATGTTGATTCTTTGAAACTTAGATCTATTCCACCTAAGCATGATATCAATGAGTCTCTCAAAGCCATGAGAATTTCCATTTATGAGTGCAAAGAAAGAACCGCTAGGATGCGTGCTAAGAAAGATGCCTTTATAAGAGCGTGTTCTTCTAGTTCCTATGAAAATAAAGATGAAGATCTAAAAGTTATTGATGTGTCCCCTATTAAATCTTTGTTTTGCAATATGAATCTTGATAATGATGGGACTGAATATGATCCACCTTTACCTAGAAGGCGTTCTAAGAATTCGGAATTTGTTGATCTTGATGCTAAATTTGATAAAAGTGGGATTGAAGAAATTAAAACCCTAGATGTTGCTAATCCCACTATTATGGATTTCAAGGAATTTAAATATGAAAATTGCTCTTTGATTGATTGTATTTCCTTGTTACAATCCGTGCTAAATTCTCCTCACGCTTATAGTCGAAATAAAGCGTTTACTAAACATATCGTTGATGCCTTGATGCAATCTTATGAAGAAAAACTTGAATTGGAAGTTTATATCCCTAGAAAGCTTTATGATGAGTGGGAACCAACTATTAAAATTAAAATTAAAGATCATGAATGCTATGCTTTATGTGATTTGGGTGCTAGTGTTTCTACGATTCCAAAGACTTTGTGTGATTTGTTAGGTTTTCGTGATTTTGATGATTGCTCTCTAAACTTGCACCTTGAGGATTACACTATTAAGAAACCTATGGGAATAATTAATGATGTTCTTATTTTTGCAAATAGGAATTATGTGCCCGTATATTTTATTGTTCTTGACATAGATTGCAATCTTTCATGTCCTATTATTCTTTGTAGACCTTTCCTTAGAACGATTGGTGCAATTATTGATATGAAGGAAGGAAATATTAGATTCCAATTTCCATTAAGGAAAGGCATGGAACACTTTCCTAGAAATAAAATTAAATTACCTTATGAATCTATTATGAGATCCACTTATGGGTTGCCTACCAAAGATGGCAATACCTAGATCTATTGTTGCTTGATATGCCTAGCTAGGGGCGTTAAACGATAGCGCTTGTTGGGAGGCAACCCAATTTTATTTTTATTCCTTGCTTTTTGCTCCTGTTTAGTAATAAATAATTTATCTAGCCTCTGTTTTGATTGTGTTTTTTGTGTTTAAATTAGTGTTTGTGCCAAGTAGAACCGTTGGGAAGACTTGGGGAAAGTCTTGTTGAACTTGCTGTAAAAAACAGAAACTTTAGCACTCATGAGAACTGCTGTCATTTTTATTTGGAAAGTGCTATTTAGTTAATTATTTTTGAAGATGATTAATATATAAATTCCTCACGTCCATCAATTTATTTTAAATTTTTTGGGTTCCAGATCTTGCGCTAGCTACAGATTACTACAAACTATTCTGTTTTTGACAGATTCTGTTTTTCGTGTGTTGTTTGCTTATTTTGATGAATCTATGGCTAGTAAAATAGTTTATAAACCATAGAGAAGTTGGAATACAGTAGGTATAACACCAATATAAATAAAGAATGAGTTCATTACAGTACCTTGAAGTGGTCTTTTATTTTCTTTCGCTAACAGAACTCACGAGATTTTCTACTTTAAGTTCTGTGTTGTGAAGTTTTCAAGTTTTGGGTAAAGATTTGATGGATTATGGAACAAGGAGTGGCAAGAGCCTAAGCTTGGGGATGCCCATGGAACCCCCAAGATAATCTAAGGACACCTAAAAGCCAAAGCTTGGGGATGCCCCGGAAGGCATCCCCTCTTTCGTCTACTTCTATCGGTAACTTTACTTGGAGCTATATTTTTATTCGCCACATGATATGTGTTTTGCTTGGAGCGTCTTGTATGATTTGAGTCTTTGCTTGTTAGTTTACCACAATCATCCGTGCTGTACACACCTTTTGAGAGAGCCATACATGATTTGGAATTTGTTAGAATACTCTATGTGCTTCGCTTATATCTTTTGAGTTATACAATTTTGCTCTAGTGCTTTGCTTATATCTTTTAGAGCACGGTGGTGGATTTGTTTTATAGAAACTATTGATCTCTCATGCTTCTGTTAGATTATTTTGAGAGTCTTAATAGCATGGTAATTTGCTTAAAATCCTAATATGCTAGGTATTCAAAGTTAGTAAAATTTCCTTAAGAGTGTTTTGAATCCTAAGAGAAGTTTGATGCTTGATGATTGTTTTGAGATATGGAGGTAATAATATCAAACTCGTGCTAGTTGAGTAGTTGTGAAATTGAGAAATACTTGTGTTGAAGTTTGCAAGTCCCGTAGCATGCACATATGGTAAACGTTATGCAACAAATTTGAAACATGAGGTGTTATTTGATTGTCTTCCTTATGAGTGGCGATCGGGGACGAGTGATGGTCTTTTCCTACCAATCTATCCCCCTAGGAGCATGCGCGTAGTACCGAGGTTTTTGATGACTTGTAGATTTTTGCAATAAGTATGTGAGTTCTTTATGACTAATGTTGAGTCCATGGATTATACGCACTGCTCTTCGGTACCGTGCATTGCCCTTTCTCACATTGAGAGTTGGCGCAAACTTCGCCGGTGCATCCAAACCCCGTGATATGATACGCTCTTTCACACATAAACCTCCTTATATGTTCCTCAAAACAGCCACCATACCTACCTATTATGGCATTTCCATAGCCATTCCAAGATATATTGCCATGCAACTTTCCATCATTCTGTTCATCATGACACATTCATTATTGTCATATTGCTTAGCATGATCATGTAGTTGACATAGTATTTGTGGCAAAGCCACCATTCATAATTCTTTCATACATATCACTCTTGGTCCATTGCATATCCCGGTACACCGCCGGAGGCATTCATATAGAGTCATCTTTTGTTCTAGTATCGAGTTGTAATCATTGAGTTGTAAATAAATAGAAGTGTGATGATCATAATTTTCTAGAGCATTGTCCCAAGTGAGGAAAAATAATAATAAAAAATGAGGCCATAAAAAAAGAGAAGGCCCCAAAAAAAGAAAAAATAAAAAAGAGAGAGAAAGGCCATAAAAAAAGAGAAGGCCCAAAAAAAATAATGAGAGAAAAAGAGAGAAGGGACAATGTTACTATCCTTTGCCACACTTGTGCTTCAAAGTAGCACCTTAATCATCATGTTAGAGAGTCTCTTGTCTTGTCACTTCCATATACTAGTGGGAATTTTTCATTATAGAACTTGGCTTGTATATTCCAACAATGGGCCTCCTCAAGTGCCCTAGGTCTTCGTGAGCAAGCAAGTTGGACGCACACCCACTAGTTTATTTTGTTGAGCTTTCATACATTTATAGCTCTAGTGCATCCGTTGCATGGCAATCCCTACTCCTTGCATTAACATCAATCGGTGGGCATCTCCATAGCCCATTGATTAGCCTCGTTGATGTGAGACATTCTCCTTTTTTGTCTTCTCCACATAACCCCCCTCATTATATTCTATTCCAACCATAGTTCTATGTCCATGGCTCGCGCTCATATATTGCGTGAAAGTTTATAGGTCTGAGATTACTAAAGTATGAAACAATTGCTTGGCTTGTTATCGGGGTTGTGCATGATGAGAGCATTCTTGTGTGACGAAAATGAAACATGACTAAACCATATGATTTTGTAGGGATGAACTTTCTTTGGCCATGTTATTTTGAGAAGTCATAATTGCTTAGTTAGTATGCTTGAAGTATTATTATTTTTATGTCAATATGAACTTTTGTCTTGAATCTTTCGGATCTGAATATTCATACCACAATTAAGAAGAATTACATTAAAATTATGCCAAGTAGCACTCCACATCAAAAATTTTGTTTTTATCATTTACCTACTCGAGGACAAGCATGAATTAAGCTTGGGGATGCTTGATACGTCTCCAACGTATCTATAATTTTTGATTGCTCCATGCTATATTATCTACTGTTTTGGACATTATTGGGCTTTATTATCCACTTTTATATTATTTTTGGGACTAACCTATTAACCGGAGGCCCAGCCCAGAATTGTTGTTTTTTTGCCTGTTTTAGGGTTTCGAAGAAAAGGAATATCAAACGGAGTCCAAACAGAATGAAACCTTCGGGAACGTGTTTTTCTCAACGAACAAGACCCGGGAGACTTGGACCCTACGTCAAGAAAAGAAACTGGAGGCCACGAGGTAGGGGGGCGCGCCTACCCCCCCAGGCGCGCCCTCCTCCCTCGTGGGCCCCCTGTTGCTCCACCGATGTACTCGTTCCTCCTATATATACCTACGTACCCCCAAATGATCAGAGACTGAGCCAAAACCCTAATTCCACCGTCATAACTTTCTGTATCCACGAGATCCCATCTTGGGGCCTATTCCGGAGCTCCGCCGGAAGGGGCATCGATCACGGAGGGCTTCTACATCAACACCATAGCCCATTCGATGAAGTGTGAGTAGTTTACCTCAGACCTACGGGTCCATAGTTAGTAGCTAGATGGCTTCTTCTCTCTTTTTGGATCTCAATACAATGTTCTCCCCCTCTCTTGTGGAGATCTATTCGATGTAATCTTCTTTTTGCGGTGTGTTTGTTGAGACCGATGAATTTTGGGTTTATGATCAAGTCTATCTATGAATAATATTTGAATCTTCTCTGAATTCTTTTATGTATGATTGGTTATCTTTGCAAGTCTCTTCGAATTATCAGTTTGGTTTTGGCCTACTAGATTGATCTTTCTTGCAATGGGAGAAGTGCTTAGCTTTGGGTTCAATCTTGCGGTGTCCTTTCCCAGTGACAGTAGGGGCAGCAAGGCACGTATTGTATTGTTGCCATCGAGGATAACAAGATGGGGTTTTCTTCATATTGCATGAGTCTATCCCTCTACATCATGTCATCTTGCTTAAGGCGTTACTCTGTTTTTAACTTAATACTCTAGATGCATGCTGGATAGCGGTCGATGAGTGGAGTAATAGTAGTAGATGGAGGCAGGAGTCGGTCTACTTGTCTCGGACGTGATGCCTATATACATGATCATACCTAGATATTCTCATAACTATGCTCAATTCTGTCAATTGCTCAACAGTAATTTGTTCACACACCGTAGAATAATTATGCTCTCGAGAGAAGCCACTAGTGAAACCTATGGTCCCTGGGTCTGTCTTTATCATATTGATCTCCTACTACCTAGTTATTTCCTTTGCTATTTACTTTGCCTTTATTTTACTTTGCATCTTTATCATAAAAATACCAAAAATATTATCTTATCATATCTATCACATCTCACTCTCGTAAGTGGCCTTATAGGGATTAACAACCCCTATTTGCGTTGGTTGCGAGGATTTATTTGTTTTGTGCAGGTACGAGGGACACGCGTGTAGCCTCCTACTGGATTGATACCTTGGTTCTCAAAAAATGAGGGAAATACTTACGCTACTTTGCTGCATCATCCCTTCCTCTTCGGGGGAAACCAACGCAATGCTCAAGAGGTAGCAGTCCACATGTTTACAGACCAGTGTGTGTGTTCGGATAAGTGGGAAGAACTACTTAGGTCAAGTCAAAGGACTTTACATGATTGAGTTGGGTTGATGCCCACTCCATTTATGTTGATATCTGTAACTAGTCCCTATGGTTACTTGAATTCATTAGATGCATGTTTTACCAGTTGTTGAACATTTCATAGCACAATAAAACTAGCTTTCTGCAAAAATGTACCTATATCATGCATTGTTGTATCTTGAAACAAAACATGGGTTGCTCGCGAGTACAATCAAAGTACTCATTGGCTTGCCACTGGTTATTTTATTGGCCAGGCATGAAAGAACAGGATTATGAGGAAGAGTTCTTTGGTGACGGTCATGTGAGCTAGGACACTTCCCGGTCAGAATGCCTGCAGGGTTAAGGCAGATGGCATGGGTCCAAGTTATCGACGAAGATTTCTGCTGCGATGTTATTCTCAAGACTTGACCATAATGGTCATAATTTACGTAAGACCGTATGTATGGATGTAAGATTCTTGTTATTCAGCTTCTGTGTGTTCAGTGAGCATTGATCTCTGGGATCACTGTACACGTGCATTCGGTTATCACGACTTATGAGTCGGGGTCCCCACAATGCGCCTAAGGATCGATGGTAACAGGAGACAAGGGACATGATGTTTTACCCAGGTTTGGTCCCTCTTGATGGAGGTAATACCCTACGTCTTGCTTGATTGACTTTGATGAGTATAGGGGTTACAAGAGTTGATCTACCATGAGATCATAATGGCTAAACCCTAATTGTCTAGCCTGTATGATTATGACTGTCTCTATGGACTAAACCCTCCGGTTTATATAGACACTGGAGGGGGCTAGGGTTTGTACAGAGTCAGTTTACAAAGAAAGGAATCTTCATATCCGCATGCTAAGCTTGCCTTTCACGCCAAGGAGAGTCCCATCCGGACACGGGGGAAAGTCTTCTATCTTGTATCTTCACGGCCCATTAGTCCGGCCCATGTTGCATAGTCTGAACGCTCGAGGACCCCGTAATCCAGGAATCACTCAGCTGCGACGAGGCAGAAAATATATTTTCTAAATACATAATTGTATGTGCATTGAACAGGTTATCGGATGAGTCTAATCAACAATAGTACTACTACTATTTGTACTAGCTTCACATGCTTCGCGCGTCAGGCAGGTGTTTTTACTGTAGCTGTGAATCCCATCATCCTAGGTCCTCGGATGAGTCCAGTAGAAATTGCATTCTGAAGTTTGGGTCCAAACTTTCAAAACTGCTGCACTATCTCTACGTCTACATATACATAATACAACAAGTTTTAAACATGAGACCAGCCACCCACCCTCACAAAGAACACTTTTTAACCTAGCATAGACTCTAGGAAATTTGGCCACAGTGTGAGGTGGGCCATATGTTAATGTGTTCGTTGTACGTAACCAGCACCTCGAATCCTTGATATATAGTACAGTAGGGTGGCATGGGCCAGAACAAGCATTCACGTCTAGGAGTACGACACACGCCACCAGCACGACTTCCATCTGACACCATATTTCTTGGAGTCTGTGCTACAACTATCTCTTCAACCTCGTCATTTCTCTAACTCAGCCATCGCGCGGAGGGCGAGGTGGAGGTTTGCCGATAGTCGGTTTCCTCTACTGCGGTCCCACTTGTAAGGCCAACTCCAACTCACGACCCCAAACGGACCTCCGTTTTGCCATTTCTCGGATGCGGTGGCCATGCGCCCAATGCGCGGACGCATCCTGGCCACATACATTTTTCTTTGCAAACACATATGTTTTTTTCATCATTGATTTTTGGTACATGGAAATACATCACCAAAATTTGACTAGAAAAGCAAGACCAAAGAAAACAAGAACCACAAGAATACATTTTAGAAGATATCCAACTTCCATAACTACTCCTGTAAGTTGGATTAGTGCCTTCTTGATGCATTCATTGTTGATCTGCGGAGGCTCGATCTTGCGTGCTTCTTTCTTCTTCGAGTGTAAAGAAGTAGACGTTGCCTCCTCACATCTAGTCTCATGTCTAGCCTCTATTCTATCAACAAGTGCACTAGTCTCATCTCTAGCCTCTATGCTAGCTAACAGTGCTAGAACATCTACTAAATTGCGCTCTATCAATATATCGATGTACTCTTCTTCCCAATACCAAAACTTGCATCCATTCTACACAATAAAATTTTAAGTTAGCACAACTAGTCTAATCCGAGAGCACAATCGAAGCTAAAGTAGCACATACCCATCAGTTGAGCACTTGATGAACACCCATCTGGGATGTTCCGGCGTTGTAGACACGTGGCGCAAGACCTTCTTTGGGCAGTCGTCGCACGTAATGAGTGGCAACGGTGCGCCGACGAGCTTTTGGGCCAGCACCGAGCCTGGCCGACCGCCATTCTTGTATCTGTCGGCGGACTGCCGATGGTGTAGATCTAAGCGGCTAGAGGAGGAGTCAGTACCTGCATGCGGCCTTGCGGCCTTGTCGAGGCCTTCCGGCTCGGTGCCCGGCCAGTCCATGGCGTGACACGGCCTCCCACAGCCGGGAGAGCTCAAGCCAAACCGGATCCGCTCCAAATCCGGCCGCTTGGTGCGAAAAACACTAAGCCGTGGTTGGGTAGCTCCGGGGCGTGGAGGGAATGGGGGCTGAGCGAGCGTGTGTCGTCCCCGAGCTACACGTGCTGGAGTTGGCCTAGCGGCGTGGCGGACCAACCATGTGGGGGTGAGAAGTGGCTTCGCTCATGTGGGGGATGGAAGCCATCCCGCACAGGCGCTAGGTCTGACAGGACGACCTTGTCGTCGATGTGTGACCTCTGTGGCAACCGTCCTCTCCCCACTAGCCTCTTCGTTGACAGGTGGTCCCGTTCCTACATGTTAGTGAGATGAAGGCGAGTCCTTTTCTACAATTTCCGAACGGACGTCTATGTAGGCCGGGGCGCCTCTTCGTGTACCGTGGCAACCGTTCACTGACTCTTCGCCTTTCCCTCTCGATTTGGAACTGATGTGGAACGCTCCTCCTCCCTCCTCCATTTGCCTTCACCCTTGCTTCTGCCATTGTTCGATCATCTTCTCCATGGAGGGAACAGACCAGAAACAACCCCGTTATTCTTGCCCCGATCTGAATGATGACGTGGTGGAGGAACTCATTGATCGATGCGACGTCATCACCTCGGCTAGCATGGCAGGTTCGTTCAAGACCATTCTCGACTCAACTAATAACATCATTACAACGAACCCAAGGGTTCCGGAGCGGTTTGATCTCCCCTATCTTCTTCACCGTGACCCTGCTCACTGGTGTGCGGACGACGGAGGCCTCGCCTTGTGCAAGTTGGTGCCGCTTGATAATGATACATGTGATGTTAAGATGCCATCGCTTGAGGGTAAGGCTTGGGCAGGCGCAAATGGATATTGGGTTGTTTATATTTGGTACAACTGCGAGTGGGAACTTGTGAACATGTACACTCGTCACCAGGTTCCACTTCCAAAAATCTCACACTGCCTAGAGGTTGAGCACACTGGTATTCTACGTACGTTCAACTACGATCATGGTGACTGTCATCTACAGAAGATAGCAATTTGTCGAGTTCCCAACCGCTCTTGGGGTTATAGGAATGCTTTTGTTGTCGCTATCTTCGACAAGCTTGTTGCCGTCGTTAAAGGTTCGACTCGATGGATATTTCTCAAAAATCAGTTTCTATACATGGATGAGTATTGTGATGCAATTCAATACGAGGGTCTTGTGTTTGCTGCCACCACTCATGGCACTATTTTTGCATGGAATCCTTATGCTTTCGGTACGTTTGTCTTCCACTGTAATTATAATTGTTTCATCCACATGCATGCGTGTTAGCTAGTTTCCCTTTACTAATTAACCTTCTTGTGTTTCCAAGGTCATGTGAACATTCCACCACCTATACTTGAAAAGTTTTATAACCAAGGGGGAGATGATGATGATGATGATCACGAGCATGAGGACCCATATAGGAGTACTCAGTGGCGCCTGGTAACTTATTCCGATGGATCACCTCTTCTTGTCTGTATACAGGGCACCGCTGATGTGACTAAGGAAGCAGGTGTTGTCTCCCATGGTCGCACTCTCCGGACCTATTCCGACATCCGTTGCACGGTATTCGGGATGGATACTACTGTGCTAGCGCCAACACCTCCCCCTGGTTTAGTATTGATACTCTTGGAGGAAACTCTCTCTTCCTTGGACGAAACTATCCAATCATGGTGAAAGGTGATCCAGCTACTGTTGACACAACTTTACTACCATTTATGAGAAGCAACTGTATCTATACCTCAGACATTGCTATACTTCCCTGCCGTGGCTATCACAATATGGGTCATGAAATAATCCGCTTCAGCCTGGATGATCAGTCCAGCGTTGGTCTCGAGATTGACAGTAGCTGGCCCTTCCCAGAGAAACTCTTCTGGTTCAAAGCAAGTGTTTCCAATGCCGAGGAGTGGTTGAGCTGAAGTTCATTTCATTGCTTGTTATTTGTTGTGTGATGAAAACTTTAGTATTTACTAGGATGTTTTGTTGGAACTAATCTATAATCCAACATGTATCCTCGTTGTTGTTGTGTGTTGATGACTTGTTGTATGTAATGAATGGTACATTTGCATATGCATGTCATAAACTCAATATATAAATGGTTTTCGACTCACTTCTTGGAGTGTTAGTGTCGTAGTAGTATGAAGTTTCCACATCACATAGAGCCAACCAATAGTTAGTTCTAGTTAGATCAACTAGAGCTAGGTGTCGCACGGAGGCCGAGAAATATGGTGATAGCGTGATTGAGTGAGGTGGGCTTGTACGTAGTATGATGTAGGCACATGTCTTGCCGTGTTTCCTACTCCTCCGGTCTAAATGTGGACAAGATTTGGTCGAGTCCTTCCTCCTTTTGCCGACACGTGGGACATCCAGCATCCAGGTCGTGTCATGCAAGAAAATGGAGTGGTAGTTGAAGCCACGTGATGTGCATCTTGGGTTAAACTGTAAATAGAATCTTACTACTCTTGAGTAACTCCAAAAGCGGCCACCGAAGATCTTTATTGGATTTTTTTCATCACCAGCACGTCGAGGTGAAAGATGTGAAGGTTCAGTGGGTCCTCTTGCGTTTTCACTGACATGTGGGACCGCATGTGAGCAAACAGATGACGGGCTCCGCACGTCTGCTGGCTGGCTGAGAAGAGAGATAGAGGAGGGCTGAGCATAGACTCCAGGAAATTTGTTCTACATAGCCAGCACCTCGATATAGGCTCGATATAGTGGGGTGGCATGGGCCATAACTAGCATTCACGTCTACCAGTACGGCACATGCCACACACACAAGTCCCATCCGACACCAATTTTCTTGGAGTCCATGCTACAGCCATCTCTTCTCCCTCCCGTTTTCTCAGCCATCGCGCAGTGGGAGGGGTGGGGGTTTGCCGATAGTCGGTTTGCTCAACTGCAGTCCCACCTGTAAGAGAAAATGCAACATAGCATGCATTCCCCCTTGAGCGGCGTGCCGGACCAACTGTGGTGCGATGCGAACACGGCAGGCTTTTCCTTTTGAACTTGTAACTTGTAAAATTTGGTTCTCCTCCATGGCGCGACCGGTAGATAGAAATAACGATTTTCCCTAGAGTAATGAGAAGTTTGGTTCTGGCATGGTTCATGCATGGAGTACGTAAGAAAATTATGAAGTTGATGTGAAAGGTAAGATAATTACTAGTAGTACCATATAATACTACATGGGTTTGACGGAAAGATAAAGATACATACAGATCCATCAACGACATCCTCACGCCCTAGTGCGCCGGGTCACCAACCGACGTGTGACGAGCAGCAGCGTTGGTGGCAAGCTCAACGTGCTTCTGAACAATGCCGTCCAAGGTTACCCTGTGGGTCAAGAAGGCCAGCGACCTATCGTCCTCCTCTGGCACGTAGTAGTCCATGTGGACGGTTTGCGCATACATGTGGGTGATTATGTCGACGGTGTCTTGCTACGCCAGGCGCTGCGTGGCGAGCGCGACCTCGAGGTGGACATTCTCCGACGCGACGGTGGGCAGTCACATGGCCACCAGTGCGTCGAAGAGGTTGTCACCATAGAGGCCGTTGAGGGTAGCGGGCATCGCAGAGCCTGGGCGCATGGGCTGGAGGCGTATGTCAAGGTCGACCGTGAGCTTCTTGATGACAGTGAACTTGTCGAGGAAGCAGACGAGGACCTTGTCGAACAAGGAGACGAAGTTGTCGTCCAAGCGGCCTCTCGCCCTAGCGGCCTCAAGCACGACCTGGAGACATTTCTCGGTGCCGGGCCGCAGACTGCAGTATGATTTCGTAGATTGGACTAGCGGGGAGCCTTTATATGAGAAGTTCAGACTGCATTGCATTCACGTGTGTGTTGGCCATCTACTCTTCGGCCCTCTACTACACTTGTCGGTGGCTGTATGACAGGTGGGCCAGCCACCTATTGGGCCCACGAGTCATTCACCCAAACGCAGGTGCAGTAAGTCAATGAAGTTGCGCCCCCCTCCGTCCCAAAACACTTAGGCATGGTACATTAACTCCCTCCTCGTTTTTATTTCGTGACATATCAACCAATGAGAGATGTGGGCCATGCATGCTTTCAATGACTTGAGACTACCAAACATGACATGCAGTGGTTAGTTCATTGCATGTAATCCTATTAATTAGCAAAAAGACATTAAGTTCTCTTGCTTTCCCCTTTGTCCTGGTCACAATGCACAAGAGCATGGTTAATAGTATAGCCAGCTGCTGGCTATATGATGTTGCCATGTCATATAGAGCCATCACTTGTAACCACTCATACAATAAGGTTAGCTATAAGGCTGGCTATAAGAGTAGTACCTTTTCTCATCTTCTCTCTCTCTTTCTTCATATGTATTGTAGATCGGCCTAGGAATCTGCATATAGCGGCTCTTGCAGGAGAGCCCACTCCTCTTTTTCACTTGCTCTAAGATGACTTAGACTAGCCACAGTGGCAACGAGTTAATGAGGAGAGAGGTAGTTTGAGTAACTTCAGTAGTAACATCGAATCCAACTTAACAAATTTGCTTATGTGGCAACATGTTAATGAGGAGAGAGGTAGTTTGAGTAACTTAGCTAGTTACTGTAACATCACATGTCCCAATGCAATATGAGTCTATAACCTAATAAATGAGGCTTTGCATGTCACCATACTTATGTTACTACCCACTATGAAAGGTAGTAACATAGTTTAGGGATATGTGTATGTTACTAGTGTATGTTACTCTTCATTGTGGCTAGTCATACACCTAGACGGAGGGAGTAGTCTCAAGTCATTGGATTCATACGCACGCCACGTCTCGTATTGGGTGATTTCTTTTTTCGTGGCAAAAAACAGGGAACGAGGTGGGTAGTTAATGCACCGTGCCTAAAATTTTTGGGATTACTATTTGGTTTTCATAACGTGACTAATGCACCAGTATGGAGGGAGTAAAATAGTAGTCTTTGATTGCAATTTTTTGTTGGTAGCTTACATAGCTGAGCGCTCGATGAGTACAATAGTAGTCTGATTGATGAGACTTTAGATTTGTGCCATCTACCGGAAGGAATAAAACAATACGCCATGTATTTATTTACAGGGGGAGTAGTACATTTTTTGTGCAATTTGTCTAATTCACATCTAGATGTTTTCCAAGGATGTCACATCTAATCTCCCACAAATAACGTAGCAACAAGGAACAAAAAAACTGAGACAAGAAAAAAATAGGCCACAAACATAGTAGACATCAGGTTAGATGTGACATAACTATGTCACATCTAGATGTGTCCTAGACAAACCTTTTTTATGACATGCATTACTAGATATTGCTAGTCAAAGTACTAAATCTAAATGGACGTGGTACTACTACTAAATCTAAACGGTGGTGCTAGTACTAGTAGTAGTACTACCAATGTAGTAGCACTGTACTACCCATTGGTCAAATTATTACGTGCTGCTCCTCGTAGTGAAGTGACAAGACCCTGCGCCGGAGATGACACTTGAGTATAGGCGCCGTTTTCGGCATAACATAGTCAGCCTCACTGTATGCAGTCAATATCATCATGGCTGTAGAGCTATCCTGCTTACAACTAGCCGTGTTCGACATAATTTACCGTGCGTAGATGCCCATGCATTGCATAGAATACCAAGATTGGGGTGGACGGCGCCGGCAGCGGCCATCGCGCCAGATTTTTCCATGGCCTTCTAGATGTGGTGGGGAGGATATAAGGCTGATTGTGAGACAAGGAGTTGTTTGTAAATAGGGAACAAGTGCGGGCATCTTTTTGCAAAACTGGAGAAGTTTGGTTTGTATGCGTCAGATCTAGATCCGACGGCTATTGGTGAAACATGGCAGGCAAAACATCAGCACCAACTCAGGACCTCTTTGATTCGCAGGATTTTGAAAATGCGGGAATAGGACACGGCAATATTACAAGTTTCAAACTGATATTACAAATGTTAGGAGTAATGTTGCACCTACGAAGAGCGAATCTAGGAAATTTACGTAAGAACTTTCGTTACTTTAGGTGGATGCAGCATTATCGTACAAACTAAAATCCACCGCCCTGACAAGTCACTAATGGGAAAATAAGTTTTCGAGTCTCTGGCCACTTGGTGTTTCAAAAACAAATTCAGCTTCTGCATAGACTTCATCATTTAGGCTTAGACATTTGCGGTGATCAGCACACCATTCATTGTTGCACTAGAGAACGCAAAACCTCATTACCTTGAGCACACTTGCCTCTAGAACAAAGAACATAGCCAATTTAATCTCAGATGTGCTGCCTCGGTAGTTGATCAAATCGATTTTTGTGAGATCGAGATCAAGGCATTCGATGAGATTGTTATAGTGCAGCACATTTTCACTTTCGGGTCTTCTTTTATCTGCAAAAGAAGAGAACATATTAGAGCAGCTGGCTGTATAAGATTGTTGTATCATCAAGAGGTACCAATATCATTCACTCATATGATAGGGTTGGCTGGCTAGTGATATTTTTTTCACTCTTTCTCTTTCTCTCTCTCTTTCTCTTTCCTCTCATTTACTTAGGAGCACATGAAGAACTTGGGCATTTGTTGTCTTCCACTATGTGGACGATGCCATATTTCTCAAAAGTATGCCACATAATATGCATCGATGTCAAATCAAAAGATTTTGGCACCGCTCTCGCGATGTGAGAGAGCTGGCACCGCTGTGCACACAGACCCACGTGTATAAACAAATCAATCAAACCAACTACACCAGCCTCTTACTCTCCCAAACAAGTGTTTTTTTATTGCCTCGGTCCTCTCTCTCCCACGCAAGTGTTTTTTCATTGCGTGAGTTAATTTGGCACCGGAGCAAAGTAGGTGATCCAGATTGGGGCACCAGGTGAGCAATGGAGGGGCATCGATGCCAAATGCATCACAAGTGAATTTGGCACGTGTTTTGTCCTACATAGTGGAGGGCCGTTATAGCCCACTTTTGTACTACCTCGTATTGAGTGTAAAATTTCGACCATAGATTTACCTAAGAAAATACCAATGCATGTCACCAAAAATTATACCATTTGAAATTATGTTCATATACGAATCCAACGATATAATTTTTAGTGACATGCATTAACATTTTGTCAGTTAAATCTATGGTCAAATTTTGATACTACAAAATAGGAAGAGTAAACCAGGATAGAGGTAGTACTTGCTCTTAGGGTAACCATAGAGTTACTAGTCTAAGTTACTTTCCACTATGACTAGCCTAGGCTACTATAGTAGTATAATAAAAAAACGATGCAGGTGATCACGTGAGAAAAAAATACTAAAAACATTTCTTTCGGTGCAGTGCGTAGATGCAGTTTTGAACACTACACTTGTCATTGTAATTTGGCAAAATTACGAAAAAATTGACCTACGTTGTGATTACCGTTTACTAATAGGAAAAAGTTTCACCTTGATGAGTAGATTCTCCGTGCACGGAAAGCATGTAAGGAATCCAACAACTTGATCCAGATTGGGGCCGATAGATTTTATTGTCAAGATCTTCCCTGTGCGCATAGACTGGGTCAAGCTTGTGGGAATCATTTTTTGGAAGATGGTCGTAAATACATCAAGAAGGAATTTAAAAATGTGAATTTCAAGAAGACGGAGAATAAGATGAGTGTTGTACCTGAACGATTACGGATCCAATAAAGAGTTTGGAGAATTTGGCAGACGAGCACACCAACGCTGTCAATTTCGGCGTGTCAATGCCCTGATTTTTGTTGGACCTTCTAGATCGGCTACAAGCAATATCTCAAGGAAAGGCGCATTCTCAATGACCATAACATGGAACAGCTGGAGTGATCTCTTCCCAATTGATGTCTTGTTGCGGGGCCAGCAAGACACATAAATCCATCGGAGATTCGTCGAGGGGATGTGGAGGCTAATGAACCCATGGATCTGCTCAAGACGAAGGTACTCGAGCGTAGTACAGCTGCTGAGCAGGTGCTCCATAGCCTGCTTCGAGATGCCAACATCGAAGAGGTCGAGTTGCTTGAGTTGAGGGAGAAGAAGGGTGGGCGTGGCATTAATCCAGGGAAGATAGCAGGAGCTGAAGCTGGCGCGGCACAGCGTTGGCGTGAGGCGGAGCGCGGACGGCGGCACAGAGCAACATCGTCCAGCTTCGAAGCTGAGCTCCTCGAGCTGATCTAGGGAAAGGGATAAGAACCACTCGTCGAACTTGGCTTGGACCTTGCAGTTGGTACTGAAAATGCGGATGTCAAGGCGTCTGGCTGGCCCAGGGTGCGATGGAAGGATCTTGGAGACTGCGGCCATGCATTTGCAATCCCCGTCGTAGAGGTAGCTGTCGACGGTGAGGTCGAGGGGGACGCAGCACCACAGGGGGTGTCACCGCCGGGAGAGCAGAGCGGTCCGCACGGTAGATTTGGTGGGGAGGAGGCCGATGATGACGAGCAGCATGTCATCGGGGAGGCTGCTGATGAAGTCCAAGCTCGCCAGATGAGGTTTTGGCTCGAGCCTCCTCCGCTTGTTGGCTTCCTCGCCGTCCATCTCAACTGGCGGCGATGATGGTGTACACGTGTGCTGGTGTGTGTTGTGTGCTGGTCTGATGGGTGTGTGCGAGTGCGTCCTTCTGTGCATGCCGCCGCGCAGTGGTGAATTGTGCACGAGTGCGTCCTTCACGCGGAAGAAGTGTGTCCTCAATGCGCCCTCAATTTACTAGCATGCGCGGTGCTACCTCGAGTGGTTTCAACTTTGTTTACTTCATCGCGTGTCAGATGGGCCTCTAGTTTACTTATTTTCACCCGCTGCCACATGGGCCAGAACACGAGCTGACAAGGCAGCATGTGGACAGGTTGACCGGTCAACTAAACAATATACGGAGCTATACACTGACACAGTGAGCGTATAATCCGTCGGTATAGTGAGTTTGAGTGAGAGGGGAGGTCCATGAGAGATAGCAGAGAGAGAAAGAGCTACTCCCTCCATTCGATAATGTAGTGCCAACATTTTTTGAAGTCAAACTTTTGAAACATTGACCAAGTTTATAAAGAAATTACTTATATCTACAATACCAAAGATAAATGATAGTATGAAGTAAGTACATGTTGTGATGAATCTAATAATCGTTCCAGATGTAAATGTTTTTCTCCACATATACCTGGTCAAACTTTTCTAAGGTTTGACTTTGCAAAACATCCATATGCTTTTGGACGTGAGAGAGTCCCTAACGAGAGAGAGGGAGTGTGTGAAATAGAAAGAGTGAGTGAAAAAAGTGTGTGTGCGTGTGTGAAAGAGACATGGGCAACACACGATAAAAGTAGAGAAATGTGTGTGTGTCTTATGTAAACATATCACACATGCATCTTCGACAACGGAAGCAAGGTGAGGAGATAGTGTGTGGTTCTTTGCAACCGAGAAAGACCCCTAGCACATGGCCAAGAGGGGTCTGGAAAACAAGGGAGAGAGGTCGAGAGAGACGTACAGAGAAAATGCAGACATTGGGAAGGAGAGAGTGTATGTTTGTCATAGAGAGATCCCATGGAGATTGTGATGGGACTACATGGGTGGGAGATCGAGTGACAAGGTGTGTGTGCGATAGAAGATACCCTGAGAGATATCGAGATAGACGTATGGATGGAAGGAGATAATACGTGTGTTCCTGATGGCTTGTAACGCCCCGAGACCGATGTGCCAGGTGTCTTCCAGTTATTTAATGTCGTTGTCATGTCATTTGCTTGCGTGTTGCATCTTATCATGTCATCATGTGCATTGCATCATCATGTTTTAAAACTTGCATTCGTCCGGGTTCTCCGAGTTCTCTCCGTTGTCCGTTCTGAGCCCAACCACCCTTGCACGCGCCTGCGGCATGTCCGAAATAGTATTTTTATAAGTGGCTGGAAAATGTTCTCGGAATGGGTTGAAAGTTGGCGTGTGGTCTTATTATAGTGTAGATAGACCTCCTGTCAAGTTTCATCGCATTCGGAGTCCGTTTGATGCCCCAACGGATAACTATAGCGGCAGTATAGCCGGTCTATCGTCGGACGTTTTCGGTCTCCGGAAACTGCTGCCGGGCTCTCTCTCTCTCTCTCTTCTCTCCTCTCAGCCTCGCCACAGTCCACCAAGGCCCACGCCTACCCTATCTGCACAGTGCATCCACCCCTCGCGCGCGTCCGGAAGTTGTCCTGAACCCGACCCGGGGAGTCGTCATCGTTGGATCCGGATCATCCCCAAACGTCTACAAAACATCTCCGTTTTGATAATTGGACTCCCAAACCAATTTATTCTCGACCGCCTGATTACGATCGGACGGACCAAATACCCCCTTACCCTATTTCCCCTACCTATATAAACAACCTAACCCTAAAATCTGGGACGGCTGTCCCATCCATCCCCTCAGTCGCCGCCGCCGCTCATTCCAAATCCTCCTCGATTTCCTTAGCCACCCAACCAGCCTCCACCTTCCCGATCCACTCCACCCGAGCCAACCCGCAGCACCACCTACCTCGCTCGATCCCGAATGGATCAAGGCGATGCTTTCGCTCCCACATCTCCTCTGGATTCATCCCGAGACCAACCAGGCCCCGAGCGACCTCGCTCCCCTGCCATTGCCGGCAACCGCGTCACCAGGATCCAGCAAGGAAGAAAGATCCTCACGACAAGCAACCCTCCTGGCCGCCTCCCTCCTCCCGTGCTTCAAACCAGGGCGGATTGGAACCCGTGCTTGAGCCCTCCTGTACCTCTCCTCGAGCTCGGTCACCTCAACGTCGTCCTCCCCTTCGTCTTCCCCTTCAGTTCCTTCCTTCCTCCTTCCATGCCGTAACTCCCTCCAACTCCGTCTGTTTTTCTTTCACAGGAAGAACAAGATAAGCCGGCCTCCATGGATTTCGCACCGGAGCTCCTTTTGCGCCGGATCCCCCTCTTCGACCTTCGCTGACTTCGTTCCGCACCTCCCTGTGATCGTCGGGGCCGCCAAGTCCCACGCCGCCGCTGGTCTTCTACCTGTTGAGGAGAGGAGGACGAAGCCCCCTGCCTCGAGCCACTCCAGTGCCGTCGTTCCTCTGCTTCGTCTGCTTCCAGCAGGCCACGAGGCGCGCCCATAGCCCCAAGCTCACCGTCCTCCCACCGGAGAGCCCCACTAGCAGCGCCGCCAGGCCTCTGCTCCCGTTCCCGTCGCTCCGCCGCGCGCCAAGTCCCATGTCGTCATCGTCCGAAGCCTTGCTGCCGTTTTTCTTCAGATACGAGCAGATCAGTGCCGCGTTCTGCTTCCTCTGAATCGAAGACAGGCACACTGCCCTTGTGCGTTGACCGCGCCAGCGCTCCCCTGCCTCGTCTTCGCCATGGGCCTCCAGCGCCAAGGCCCATCCGCCGGTCTGCTGCTTCCCCGGCCCAGCACGCCCCTCTTTTGTTTTATTTCTCTTGTTGGGCCAGCCTGCAGTTTCGGCCTGAAATGTGATTTTTTTTCCGCAGAACGTTTTAGCTAATTTTCGAGAGAACGCAGATTTACAGAAAACCCCTTGCACAACATGCATATAATAACTCACAATCCGTGCAACGAATTAAAATGAATTATATATGAAAGTTGCTTAGAATTTTGTGGAGATTAATAATATCCAACTTTCATCTATGTTTAAAATGTTTAAAATGCTGTTTGGTTAAATTTGCTCCTATGTCATGTTAAAATGCTTTATTTCATAACTAAATAACCGTAACTCGGTTTGTAATAAACTTTATATGTAAATGGAGTAGAAAAATGCCTAGTTTAACATGATGCACTCTTCTAGCATGTTTAACAACTCTAAAATTATGTTTAGGGCAGAACATTACCAAACCTAATATATGCATATGAGTAGTTTTCGGACTTGTTGTTTTGTTGTTCCGGCCTCATTTAAACTTGACTAGATAGGTAGTTTTACTTTGCTTCACCCTCTTGCCATGTTTATCAACATTTAATATTGTTGGGTACATAAACAAGATCGAACTAAATAACTTGAATGTGGTGTTTCGTCAATATGCAACGGAGTTGTATGTTGAGCTCCACTTAATTTGTAGGATTGTTTGTGCATTTTGCCATGCCATGCTTCATTAAACAGGACATGCATCATACTTGATTGTGCATCATGCCATGTTTATGTGGTGGTTGTTTACTATGTTGTTTGCTTTCTTTCCGGTGTACTTCTTCTCGGTAATCCGGTAACGTCGCGTTTGTGAGGATCCGTTCGACTACGTCCGTTTGTCTTCTTCATGGACTCGTTCTTTTTCCTTGCGGGATTTCAGGCAAGATGACCATACCCTCGAAATCACTTCTATCTTTGCTTGCTAGTTGCTCGCTCTTTTGCTATGCCTATGCTGCGATACCTACCACTTGCTTATCATGCCTCCCCTATTGTTGAACCAAGCCTCTAACCCACCTTGTCCTAGCAAACCGTTGTTTGGCTATGTTACCGCTTTGCTCAGCCCCTCTTATAGCGTTGTTAGTTGCAGTTGAAGATTGAAGTTTGTTTTCTTGTTGGAACATGGAGATGTTGTTCCTTGTTGGGACATGTTTACTTGTTGGGATATCACAATATCTCTTATCTAATTAATGCATCTATATGCTTGGTAAAGGGTGGAAGGCTCGGCCTAATGCCTGGTGTTTTGTTCCACTCTTGCCGCCCTAGTTTCCGTCATATCGGTGTTATGTTCCCGAATTTTGCGTTTCCTTACGCGGTTGGGTTATAATGGGAACCCCTTGACAGTTTGCCTTGAATAAAACTGCTCCAGCAAGGCCCAACATTGGTTTTACCATTCGCCACCTAGCCTTTTCTTTCCCTTGGGTTCTGCAGACTCAAGGGTCATCTTTATTAAACCCCCGGGCCAGTGCTCCTCTGATTGTTGGTCCAACCTGTCAGCTGCTGGTGGCCACCAGGGGCAACTCTGGGCTGGCCTACCGGAACCTTGGACAATCCGGTGTGCCCTGAGAAAGAGATATGTGTAGCTCCTATCGGGATTTGTCGGCACATTCGGGTGGCTTTGCTGGTCTTGTTTTACCATTGTCGAAATGTCTTGTAACCTGGATGCCGAGTCTGATCGAAAAGTCTTGGGAGAAGGAATATCCTTCGTTGACCGTGAGAGCTTGTGACGGGCTAAGTTGGGACACCCCTGCGGGGATTTGAACTTTTGAAAGCCGTGCCCGCAGTTATGGGCAGATGGGAATTTGTTAATGTCCGGTTGTAGAAAACCTGAAGTTGACCTTAATTAAAATACATCAACCGCGTGTGTAACCGTGATGGTCTCTTCTTGGCGGAGTCCGGGAAGTGAACACGGTGTTGGAGTTATGCTTGACGTAGGTTGTTCTAGGATCACTTCTTGATCATAGTTGTTCGACCGTGCTTTGTCTTCTCTTCTCGCTCTCTTTTGCGAATAGGTTAGCCACCAAATATGCTAGCCGCTTGCTGCAGCTCCACCTCATACCTTTTACCCTTCCTATAAGCTTAAATAGTCTTGATTGCGAGGGTGTGAGATTGCTGAGTCCCCGTGACTCACAGATACTTCCAAAACCAGTTTGCAGGTGCCGATGATACCGTGCAGGAGACTCAACCAAGCTCAAGGAGGATCTCAATGAATATCTTGACCTTTGTGTTGTTTCGTTCTAGTTGATCAGTAGTGGAGCCCAGTCGGGGTCGATCGGGGATCTGTGTAGCTTTTGGGGTAGTCTTCTTTTATTTTGGTTCTGTAGTCGGACCTTGATTGTATCTGGATGATGTAATGCTTTATTCATGTAATTGTGTGAAGTGGCGATTGTAAGCCAACTATGTATCTCTTTCCCTTATGTATTACATGGGTTGTGTGAAGATTACCTCACTTGCGACATTGCTTTCAATGCGGTTATGCCTCTAAGTCGTGCTTCGACACGTGGGAGATATAGCCGCATCGAGGGCGTTACAAGTTGGTAATCAGAGCCTTCCCCGACCTTAGGATCCCCCTGCTTGATCGAATAGCTGGCATTGTTGAGTCTAGAAAAATGTTTTGAGTCATTTAGGATTATATATATTGGAGAGTTAGGAATTCTTTTTACTCCCCAGTCCCTCCGTCGCTCTGGTGAGGCATCCTGACGTTGAGTTTTGACTCTCCTCTTCTCAAATTTCACTAAAAAATATTTTAGGATCTCGCGGGTATTTTGGAATCGTTCCGATGGTTTTGTGACGAGAACATTGTTCTTGGTGCCTCCTGACATTTAGGGGTTGTGGCAGTGTCCCGGGGAGTTGAGCTCCGAGGTGTTGTCGTCACAATTTTATCGTTGCAGTTCTGGAATACCTGAGATTAGTTTCGTCGACATCGAAAATCTCTTTTATGCAGTTGTTGGTGAGATAACCTCGACGCCACCCAGTACTGGGGTGGGAGTTCGGGAGTATTGCCATAACTCGTATAACGGATGTTTTTCGAAGGTTGAGGTAGATGATTTCCGAAGGTTTCTTGGTTATGTGTTGAAGGATGGATACAGCTGGATGTAGGATTTGCTAGTTTGGGTGAGATATTATGCTTCCCCTATATCCCCAACACCTGATTGCATAACTGGAAAATTTCGGGAGTTTATAAGTGGGAATTCAAGTAGCTCTTAGGATATCTTTCCGACAGATGTATGATACGAAATTGGGGTTCGACGTCTAGTGGTCCGCCTATTCACGGTTGGTTTTACAATGGTCTCGTTGTGTCTTAAAGAGTCCTTGGCTATGCCGACTCGGGGACGCTTCGTATGTCATGTGCACTGCCTTGTACATGATGGTGTTGTACGATCGAGCCCGTGTAGGCCCCACCACAAAAACTTCAGACGAAATCTCTATCATATGTTTGTTCTGGCTTATTCTGCAAGCCAATCCTTTTTTTTGAGTTGTGGTATTCGAGTTGCTTCGAAGTCAAATGTGGATTCCATACCTTTCCTAAATGGTGTTCTTATACTCCGATGTGAATACTAATCCTTCTCGATCATCGAGTCTGTCATGTCAATCCTTTTCAACCGGTGTGTCTCTTTTCAAGTGGATGCGATCACTTCAACATTCACAAGATCAATTATCAGTTCTTCTCAACGGTGTTTGTTTCATCCGTCTCCAGGTTGCCTTTGTTTTTCCCGCCCACCCACCCTTTTTCCTCAAGGACTAAGATTTCTTTATCAAGTATCCTTTTATTCTTGTGAAGTCTCTCCATTCTTTTCCGTCAATGTTCTTACCCGGTGGTTTCCATGAAGATGTTCTACTAGTTCGTCACTTTTCATTCTTTTTCTTCTCCGGTGGATTCAAGTCAAGCTTTGTTGATCATATCCTTTCCTCGTTTCAATGTTTTCTCATGCCGGTGTAATTCTTAATCATTCACCTCTCGCTATTCAATTGTTCCGGAGTGCTGAAGATATCTCAGAAGGATCGTCTTTTCATTCAAGATCCGTTAATCCTATTTTGAGGATGTTTATCTCATTCAAGCCTTTTAATTCAACCATTGCATTCTCTCTTTTAAATCGTTCTGCGGTGTTTCTTTTGAGTGGGCCCTAACCCACAAGGCTTTTTCCAGGATCTTACCTGACTCTTCTTATTCTTCCGGAGTTAGTCTCAAATTCATTTCAAAGTTTGACGCAAGAATGATTTATCATCAGTCAAATGTCTTCTCCAAGATCTGTCAAAATCTTTTCATCGTTGGCTCAACCTTCCATTTTTCATCCCAAAGTATCTCAACAATTTAGTGGTGTTTCTCATCATGTGAAGACCGAAGAAGATTTTTTCTCCCAATCTTGTTCTTGTCTCTTCAAGACTCGTCATTCTAGCTTGTTGCCATCCTCTCATAGTTAATTTTGGATTGTGAGAATTTTTTCACCTATCTGGAGCAATTCAAGATTCTTTTCAGTTTGTTTCTCCGGAGCCCATCATCTCAGAATTTATTCATCCTCAGCTTTCAGCTATGGTTCTCCAAATCTTACCGGTGCATCAATCAAATATCCTCTAATCAGTTCTTGATCTCTTCGTTCTGATGTATCTAAATCCCCTCAAGCTTCTTCGTTCATTTGCTAATTCTTTCCGGTGTTTCTTTATCTTTTCTTCATTCATTTTCAATTCTTACGGTGGTTTGTTCAAGATTCCTCTTCTTACGTTATCATACTTCCGTTCTTTCAAATCCTACCGGTGGATCGTCGAAGGCCTCTTCAAGTTTGCGCATTATCTATCTTAATCCTTTCTACGAGAATAATTAGTATGCCAATTCTATTGGTTGTCATCAATTTGAATTGGTGAAGTATAAGGATAATGTAATTCTTATTCTTGTTTCATCGAGTGAATTTAATTCTTTATTCCGGAGGCTCATCAAATTCTTGATTTTCTTTTGTTCATCTTTTCTTTCTCGGAGTACCAAGCTCTAATTATCACGGAGATCCATCTAATCATTACAAGGTTTCACTTTGTGTTTTCAACTTCTCTTTCCTTCCGTTTGATCATTCTTTTGTTTAACGGAGTTCTTTGTGGAGATCTACATGATAGTTCATCAAGGACTTAATCCGTTCTAGAGACATTCATCAAGATTATTTTCAGAGGAGTTCAAGCTTTCTTCTTCTTGCAATCCGGAGTGCAATTCCTTCTACCGTATCATTTGAGGTGGTATTATGTCATTCTTGATAATTTGAATTCATGTTTCATGATTCATAGGTTGTTAAGAATGGGGTATTTTAAATCCATCAATCTCTTCATTGGAGTTATCTTGTGTCATGGCACACCTAAAGCCTTCCCTAAGGATTGTTGCTACTTATGGTGCTTATAAATGATCCAAGTTCTTCGTTTATCCTCCCGGTGAAATAAGTTTCTTGTCTCTTTGTTCTTATCAATCCAATTCTTTTCCCGTGAGTGGCAGGTTGTCACCTCATAATTTGAGATGTATTCCATAAGACCATATCAAGCTTATTCTTTCCGTTGTTGGTTTTCCAACAACTCCGTTCTACAATTTGTTGTAAGCGTGCTCCCTCAAGATCTTGTTTCTCGTCGTTCATTCCATTCCATTCTCACTTCTGTTCCGGAGGCATTGTGATATTGCTCTCTTCAAACCTTCTTCTGTTCTTGTCAGGTTCTTGTTCTTTTCATGCTTATCCATTTAACCGGAGTGTTGTACCCTTTTGCTCAAGTTCTTTTAATATTATCAAGTCTTGCTTAACTTCTTAACCGGAGTGGTTTCAATATATATCTTGCCCTTCAACCTCAAGGTTTTTCGCAATGTTCTTTGTTCCTCTTTTCTATCGGAGTGTTGTCGACTTTGTTCACCTTCGTTGTATTCTTTTCTTGAAATTGTTCAACCTCGCAAGGTTCTTTGGTTTCACCCTTTGGTCAAAGAAGCAACTTATTTTTACCTCTTCTCTTTCTCTTCCGTTTTCCCTCCGGTGCCATTCTAGATCTCGGGACGAGATCCTCTCGTAGTGGTGGAGTGTTGTAACGCCCCGAGACCGATGTGCCAGGTGTCTTCTAGTTATTCGATGTCGTTTTCATGTCATTTGCTTGCGTGTTGCATCTTATCATGTCATCATGTGCATTGCATCATCATGTTTTAAAACTTGCATTCGTCCGGGTTCTCCGAGTTCTCTCCGTTGTCCGTTCTGAGCCCAACCACACTTGCACGCGCCCGCGGCATGTCCGAAATAGTATTTTTATAAGTGGCCGGAAAATGTTCTCGGAATGGGTTGAAAGTTGGCGTGTGGTCTTATTATAGTGTAGATAGACCGCCTGTCAAGTTTCATCGCATTCGGAGTCTGTTTGACGCCCCAACGGATAACTATAGCGGCAGTATAGCCGGTCTATCGTCGGACGTTTTCGGTCTCCGGAAACTGCTGCCGGGCTCTCTCTCTCTTCTCTCCTCTCAGCCTCACCATAGTCCACCTAGGCCGACGCCTACCCTCTCTGCATAGTGCATCCACCCCTCGCGCGCGTCCGGAAGTTGTCCTGAACCCGACCCGGGGAGTCGTCACCGTTGGATCCGGATCATCCCCAAACGTCTACAAAACGTCTCCGTTTTGTTAATTGGACTCCCTAACCAATTTATTCTCGACCGCCTGATTACGATCGAACGGACTGAATACCCCCTTACCCTATTTCCCCTACCTATATAAACAACCTAACCCTAAAATCTTGGACGGCTGTCCCATCCATCCCCTCACTCGCCACCGCCGCTCATTCCAAATCCTCCTCGATTTCCTCAGCCACCCAACCAGCCTCCACCTTCCCGATCCACTCCACCCGAGCCAACCCGCAACACCACCTACCTCGCTCGATCCGAATGGATCAAGGCGCTGCTTTCGCTCCCACATCTCCTTTGGATTCATCTCGAGACCAACCAGGCCCCGAGCGACCTCGCTCCCCTGCCATTGCCGGCAACCGCGTCACCAGGATCCAGCAAGGAAGAAAGATCCTCGCGCCAAGCAACCCTCCTGGCCGCCTCCCTCCTCCCATGTTTCAAACCAGGGCGGATTGGAACCAGTGCTTGAGCCCTCCTGTACCTCTCCTCGAGCTCGGTCACCTCAATGTCGTCCTCCCCTTTGTCTTCCCCTTCCGTTCCTTCCTTCCTCCTGCCATGCCGTAACTCCCTCCAACTCCCTCTGTTTTTCTTTCACAGGGAGAACAAGACACGCCAGCCTCCATCGATTTCGCACCGGAGCTCCATTCGCGCCGGATCCCCCTCTTCGACCTTCGCTGACTTCGCTCCGCGCCTCCCTGTGATCGTCAGGGCCGCCAAGTCCCACGCCGCCGCTGGTCTTCTACCTGTCGAGGAGAGGAGGACGAAGCCCCTGCCTCGAGCCACTCCAGTGCCGCCGTTCCTCTGCTTCGTCTGCTTCCAGTAGGACCACGAGGCGCGCCCGCAGCCCCAAGCTCACCGTCCTCCCGCCGGAGAGCTCCACCAGCAGCGCCGCCGGGCCTCCGCTCCCGTTCACGTCGCTCCGCCGCGCACCAAGTCCCATGCCGTCATCGTCCGAAGCCTCGCTGCCGTTTTTCTTCAGATACGAGCAGATCAGCGCCGCGTCCTGCTTCCTCTGAATCGAAGACAGGCGCGCTGCCCTCGTGCGTTGACCGCGCGAGCGCTCCCCTGCCTCGTCTTCGCCATGGGCCTCAAGCGCCAAGGCCCATCCGCCGGTCTACTGCTTCCCCGGCCTAGCATGCCCCTCTTTTGTTTTATTTCTCTTGTTGGGCCAGCCTACAGTTTCGGCCCGAAATGTGATTTTTTTTCGCAGAACGTTTTAGCTAATTTTCGAGAGAACGCAAATTTACAGAAAACCCCTTGCACAACATGCATATAATAACTCACAATCCGTGCAACGGATTAAAATGAATTATATATGAAAGTTGCTTAGAATTTTGTGTAGATTAATAATACCCAACTTTCATCTATGTTTAAAATGTTTAAAATGCTGTTTGGTTAAATTTGCTCCTATGTCATGTTAAAATGCTTTATTTCATAACTAAATGACCGTAACTTGGTTTGTAATAAACCTTATATGTAAATGGGGTAGAAAAATGCCTAGTTTAACATGATGCACTCTTCTAGCATGTTTAAAAACTCTAAAATTATGTTTAGGGCAGAACAGTACCAAACCTAATATATGCATATGAGGAGTTTCTGGACTTGTTGTTTTGCTGTTCCGGCCTCATTTAAACTTGACTAGATAGGTAGTTTTACTTTGCTTCACCCTCTTGCCATGTTTATCAACATTTAATATTGTTGGGTACATAAACAAGATCGAACTAAATAACTTGAATGTGGTGTTTCGTCAATATGCAACGGAGTTGTATGTTGAGCTCCACTTAATTTGTAGGATTGTTTGTGCATTTTGCCATGCCATGCTTCATTAAACCGGACATGCATCATACTTGATTGTGCATCATGCCATGTTTATGTGGTGGTTGTTTACTATGTTGTTTGCTTTCTTTCCGGTGTACTTCTTCTCGGTAATCCGGTAACGTCGCATTTGTGAGGATTCGTTCGACTACGTCCGTTTGTCTTCTTCATGGACTCGTTCTTTTTCCTTGCGGGATTTCAGGCAAGATGACCATACCCTCGAAATCACTTCTATCTTTGCTTGCTAGTTGCTCGCTCTTTTGCTATGCCTATGCTGCGATACCTACCACTTGCTTATCATGCCTCCCCTATTGTTGAACCAAGCCTCTAACCCACCTTGTCCTAGCAAACCGTTGTTTGGCTATGTTACCGCTTTGCTCAGCCCCTCTTATAGCGTTGTTAGTTGCAGTTGAAGATTGAAGTTTGTTTTCTTGTTGGAACATGGAGATGTTGTTCCTTGTTGGGACATGTTTACTTGTTGGGATATCACAATATCTCTTATATAATTAATGCATCTATATACTTGGTAAAGGGTGGAAGGCTCGGCCTTATGCCTGGTGTTTTGTTCCACTCTTGCCGCCCTAGTTTCCGTCATATCGGTGTTATGTTCCCGGATTTTGCGTTCCTTACGTGGTTGGGTTATAATGGGAACCCCTTGACAGTTCGCCTTGAATAAAACTCCCCCAACAAGGCCCAACATTGGTTTTACCATTCGCCACCTAGCCTTTTCTTTCCCTTGGGTTCTGCAGACTCAAGGGTCATATTTATTAAACCCCCGAGCCAGTGCTCCTCTGAGTGTTGGTCCAACCTGTCAGCTTCTGGTGGCCACCAGGGGCAACTCTGGGCTGGCCTACCGGAACCTTGGACAATCCGGTGTGCCCTGAGAAAGACATATGTGCAGATCCTATCAGGATTTGTCGGCACATTCGGGTGGCTTTGCTGGTCTTGTTTTACCATTGTCGAAATGTCTTGTAACCTGGATGCTGAGTCTGATCGGAATGTCTTGGGAGAAGGAATATCCTTCGTTGACCGGGAGAGCTTGTGACGGGCTAAGTTGGGACACCCCTGCAGGGATTTGAACTTTCGAAAGCTGTGCCCGCGGTTATGGGCAGATGGGAATTTGTTAATGTCCGGTTGTAGAAAACCTGAAGTTGACCTTAATTAAAATACATCAACCTCGTGTGTATCCATGATGGTCTCTTCTTGGCGGAGTCCGGGAAGTGAACACGGTGTTGGAGTTATGCTTGACGTAGGTTGTTCTAGGATCACTTCTTAATCATAGTTGTTCGATCGTGCTTTGCCTTCTCTTCTCGCTCTCTTTTGCGAATAGGTTAGCCACCAAATATGCTAGCCGCTTGCTGCAGCTCCACCTCATACCTTTTACCCTTCCTATAAGCTTAAATAGTCTTGATCGCGAGGGTGTGAGATTGCTGAGTCCCCGTGACTCACAGATACTTCCAAAACCAGTTTGCAGGTGCCGATGATACCGTGCAGGAGACTCAACCAAGCTCAAGGAGGAGCTCGATGAAGATCTTGACCTTTGTGTTGTTTCATTCTAGTTGATCAGTAGTGGAGCCCAGTCGGGGTCGATCGGGGATCTATGTAGCTTTTGGGGTAGTCTTCTTTTATTTTGGTTCCGTAGTCGGACCTTGATTGTATCTGGATGATGTAATGCTTTATTCATGTAATTGTGTGAAGTGGCGATTGTAAGCCAACTATGTATCTCTTTCCCTTATGTATTACATGGGTTGTGTGAAGATTACCTCACTTGCGACATTGCTTTCAATGTGGTTATGCCTCTAAGTCGTGCTTCGACACGTGGGAGATATAGCCGCATCGAGGGCGTTACATGGCTAGTGAGAGATAATCATACTTAGGGGGGGAGTGCGTGCGCCTATGATGGAGTGAGGGATTATGGTACTTAGGGGGGTGCATGTCACATAGAGAGAGAATAAGGGCGGAGAGTGTTGGATGGGTCTATATGTAGCGCGAGCGAGACATGTGTATGCGTGAACCAGGGAAATATAAAGTTTGAGAGAGATAGAGGAGCCCCGATAAGGCTGAGTGGTGCGTCAGATAGCTGAGAGCGGGAAAGAGATATTCCATCCGCTCGATAATGCAGTGCATGTAAATTTTTTAGAAGTCAAACTTTGGAAACTTTGATTAGGCTTACGCAAATGTTATTTATATCTACAATACCAAAGATACATCATACGAAACTACATCTCATGATGAATCTAATGGTATATGTTTTCCGTTCTAGATGTAAATGTTTTTCTCCACGTACATGGTCAAACTTTGTGATGTTTGACTTTTCAATAAATCTATATGCTATGGACCGAAGAGAGTGCCTAAGTCGAGAGAGATCAAGTGTGTGTGAAGGAGAATGAGTGAGTGTGCAAAAGGAGTATGTGTGTGAAAGAGAAAGGGACAACAAATGATAAATTAGAGAGAGAGTGTGTTTTTTCGTTTCTTATGCAAACATATCACGCATGCATCTCCGAGATAGAAAAGCGAGGTGAGGAGATACACGAAGATAGCTAGTGTGTAATTGTTTGCAACGGAGAGAGACACCCCTATAAGACATGTCCAATAGTGGTCTGGCCAACAAGGAACAAAGGTTGAGAGGGACACATGGAGAACACAAACGCATGGGGAGGGAGAGAGGGTGTGTTTGTGATAGAGAGATCCCCTTGAGATCGTGAGGGGACTATATGGGTGGGAGATCGAGGGAGGTGCGTGCGCTATAGAAAGATGCCCCGAGAGAAATCGAGATAGACCATGCACATGTTTGTGATGGAGACTAAGATTAGCTAGTCATATACATATAGGGGGAACTGCGTGTGCCTACATTTGAGTGAGAGACCATCATACTTGTCTAGGCATGAGATTGTGTGTGTGAGAGAGATAGAGACGGAGAGAGAACGAGGGAAAGAGATAGATTTTTAGATGGGTCTATCGAGTGCGAGTGAGATATGCATGTGCAGGTAGATGGAGAGTTTGAGAGAGAGAGAGGGAAGAGCTCCGAGACGACAGAGTGGTGCGTGAGAGAGTTACGGGCAACGAGCCAAGGAATTTGTGTGCGTACGATGAGTGCACCCAAGATATTTAGCTTGGACTAGAGAACCATACATATTGTGCGAGAGAGACCTATAGATGGAGTATATATGCATGCGAACTAGAAAGACCCCCCCCCCCACACAGAGAGAGAGAGAGAGAGAGACGAAGAGAGAGGGAGAGGGACCAATAAGGTTTGTGTGTTGGATGCGTGCGACAGAATTGAAGATTGTCGGTGAGAGAGAGAGAGAGAGCAGGAGTTCGGGAGAGGGGGAGGTCGCGTTTTATGCATCAAAGACTGATATAAACCATGTTTCGATATAAACTTGCATTCAAATATTTAAATTGGAGAACATGTTGTCTACAATCCACACATGAATGGAGATATGCATATATCAAACAAGTTCATTAAGTTGGCTTTCAACATGTTCATGGAGTACTATAATACTGTACAACATGCTACTCAATTGAGGTGTTCAATCTTGGATTTAGTTCACTATTTTGACCTGGTGAACGAGCTATTTCATTGAATCGGGATATTTCATTTTGGGTTTGATTCCCGTTTTTGAGTGGGTCAATTATTTGTCATAGAGTAAATCGCTAGCAACGAGCATGTAAAAACACATTACTCCCGAGCATCATCTCTCCATCTAAAAAAGAAGTGGCAAGCTAATATTTCAAAATTTGATTCAAATCGACTTGGTATGGTAGACGTGGATGCTCGTTCTCCCAAAATTTGAACGAACCGTTAAACACCCTCTGCACAGTGGAATTCGCCCAAGCAAATAAATGGAGATGCGAAATTACCGGCCTATGTGGGACACGAATCAATTGGCCCGTTGTACATCGAGGGTAGGTTCATAACTTCATCCAAGCGCACATTCTCCTCGGCCGAAATGACATGTGCTGAATAATTCATAAACCATGGTCGGCAAAACACCCTCTCCTCGCCCGAAATAGCTCGCGCCCACTATTTCAAAACACGCTCTCCTCGCCCGAAATCGCTCGTGCCCACTATATTTCAAAACACGCCCTCCTCGCCCGAAATCGCTCGCGCCCACTATATTTCAAAACACGCCCTCCACGCCCAAAATTGCTCGCGCCCACTATTTGGGAGAGGCAAAGTTACTCTACTATCCCCGACCCTAAGTACAGAGACCCAAGCCGAGAAGCCTAAAGGCAGGGGTAGAACTGTAACTCCCTCCCACGTTTCAGACAAATGCATCCGTAAGACATGGTCCCCCCTCCCAATTCCCCATTCATACCTCGTGGGCGCCAAATTAGCTTCTCCCCGGAAGCTCCCTTCTCCCAAGCCGAGAAAACTCAGCCCCTCCTCCATGGCGCCCCCACCGCACCAAATTCATAGCCGCCCTCCTCTAATTCCGGAGACACTGTCCATTTGCTGTGGTGCACTGGGCCATGTGCCTCTTACTCCGTGCTGCCGGAGCTGCATTGACGACGGCCGCGTGAACCATACCGGAGCCGATTCACCCCCGCCGTTGTTCATGGCGCCGGAGTGGCTCCAACTTTGGACCCGTCCAGAGCCCCAGCGCTGCTTCCCCGTAGCCGTCGACCATCGCGACATCTCTGCTTCCCTACCGCTGGTAGCCACCGCAACTGTGCTAGCCTCACCAACTAGGCAGCTGGAGCTGCCTACTTCACCGGGCCGCTAGATGGGTCGCACCCTCATCTCAAGTCACTTTATTTAGGTGTCAGTTGTCTGAATTTTTATTCTGGGCCGATCGATTCCCAATGGGAAGCAGCACCCCTCGAGCCGGCGGAGCTCCTAGGCTGCCGGTTGGCTGGTGTCTAATGTAAGGGTGCGGGGCGCAAGTTTGCCGCGGAAGCAGCGCTTAGATAGCTATCTTAGAGTTGGTGGGTTGAAGGTACTGCCACCGCCGGATCCGGATGACGCCAAGCCTTTGTGGATTGGCCCGGGGGTGGCGCAACCATGGCAGTGCGGTGGGGCGGGGAGCGGGGTTTTGGTCAGGGCCACGGATGGCGGAGGCAGGCTGCTCTATCGGTGATCGCTGGCTCTTCGAGGAAGATTCCGAATAGTGTCAATCGGGAGGCACAAGACGGCCATCAAGCCATCCGACGTAGATCGGACAGTACCAAAATGAAATAAAATCGTGTGACCCCAATTTAGTCTAGAGTAAAAAGACGTGTGACCACTCTTGTACCTTGCTGTTGACCTCTTAGGGTATTTCTTCATATCAGAGATATGTGTCATTCTTAACATTATGCGTTTTCTGCATCTTCAGCCACACCATCTTCTGACTCACCGCAGCTGCTCCAACAAGGGAAGCATACACCAAAAGGGAGCTATAGTCCCCACTCAATAGTTCCCTGCATCGAATGCGCGTGACCGACATGGACAGCCACAACAACTGCAGGGCCATCGACAAGTCAGCACATGATGCTCACTCCTATGGATGGCAGCCAGATAGATTGTACCCTCATCTTACTGGTGTGCAACCTTTATGGCTCTGTTATTCATCTAAGCATGGAAAATAGATTATCACATTTCACTGTATATTCATTTTGATCTCTTACGGGTCTTGTTCAGGAGTTAACGTTGTTCCATAGTTCAGCTAAGAGACTTATTCTTTAGGTAACGCTGTTCCATAGTTATCATCCATCAACTAATGCTATCCCACAGGCTGGTGATTATAGTATTATACCACTTCTAGTATAACCTATGTTGTTCCTTAATACTTTTGTGTGTAGTTAATCTCGAGTACAAACGATACATATTCTGTAGCTTTCATCTGTGTTCTCCCTTTATTTTTGAGACCTTTTGCTGCTAGTTAACCCCAGTCCTACTATTTATGTCGTCTCCTACAGGCACTCATTACATAAATCTAACTACTAGTTGTCTTCCATGCATGTCAGATATAATTGCACACACTGATTTATCCACAAGAACATCACGGAGCAATGTAATGGCCAACAAACTTGACGTCAATGATACCCAATATGATGGAACATGTAAAGGCAGTTCTTCACAAGACTTGCAGAAAGATGATGAATCATATTCACCCCATAAGGTCCTTGCTCTAACTTGGCCCTTGATATGGGTACAACATGCATATAATGTCCTAGAGTGCATCTACTCTATTGCAATGCCTTGTGCTTCGCCTGCTGATCATGCATGTAAATATGGCATGCTTTCTTGTTTTTCAGTACCTATTCCATTAATCATAACATGTTTTCAAATTCAAGTAATGTCATTCTACTCTAACACAATGTCATCTTCTTAGTTTTTACATCATGCTTCTCAATATCTTATGCATTGTTATTCATCAGTATGTACTTCATCTGTCTACCATACCATGTTCTTTTTTTTACATTGAAGTGATGTTCTAGTGGTCTCCTGCAATGCCATCTTAGTTTCCCAATCATACAAGCATATGTTGCCTTAGTGTTTTCTGTAATGTATTCCGCTAGCATACAGTTTTACATTCAAGTAGTGTTTTTTACACTGTTGTCCTGTTGTATCCCTAGCTCTTACATCATACTCCCTCCATCCGGATTGCATGTCGCAGAAATGGATAAAACTGGATGTATCTAGAACTAAAATACGCCTAGACCCATCCATTTATTTCTGGATGGAGGGAATACATTTCAATATGTTGGGCCTTTCTATTCTTTAGTAGCTATTCCATCTCTGATGTAGCATGTTTTATTAACTGAAGCACCATTCTTCTATATAAGGCATGCAAGAGGAATACGACTATGTTAGAATCTGAAGGGTTACAAACCAGGTCTCTGCAAAAGATCCAAACGTCAGGAGATAATAAACCAACTCTAGTTTTCATAGATACTGCTCCAGCACAAAGAAACCCAACTCCCACTGATAATAAGCAGATTCCAGTGGCCAAAGAACTAGTCCGCTCCAGTCCAGCAAAAATATGTCAACTCCATTCTAAGAAGCGTGTGTGTATCCTCGCATCATGAAATTTTATAGCATTCTGATCATATTTTCTACATGTCTCTTACCCATCTCTCTTTTAGAAAATAAGCTTAAAGGATAGAAGACTTTCTGTAGTGGGGTCTTATTCGAGGAAAGTATCTTGCGGGAATTCTCTGTGCTCCAATGCTGATGTAAGTACCTGTTGTATATCACTATATTTTTACATCAGCATGTATTTTGTTAATCAGTGTGAATCCAACCTTTATCTGATCTGAATTCAGTTGTAGCAAAATGTTAAAGGCGATAATGTTGATTTTTTAAGGAAAACTGCCTGGTAGTTTTGCATACTGAGTTGCATGAGTGTACTATCTCATATCATGCACATTACTGAACTGTAGTGCTATTCTAGTTGCCCATTCATTCATTGTGTCAATGTTACTTCCATATTACCTTACCTGACTGATGATAGATGTTCCATATTGTGTTAATTTGGTGTAGGCTGGTGTGGTCTGGTTGCCCAAACATTCGTTGTGTCAATGTTGCTTTCCTATTATCTGACCTGGCCAATGATAGCAATGCTAGTGTGTTAATTTGGTGCAGGCTGCTGAAGATAAGAAGAAAAACTCTAAAAACAGCAAGGCAACCCCATTGTTTCTTTCCAATAAATCTAGGCCAGGTAATACGGCAATAACTCATGATTAATCTGTTCGGTTCCCCTCCTAATTTATGTTATGATGCAGTGGTCGACACAGTCTCCACTATCAATAATACAAGCCTGCAAAAATCGCCATCTGAATCTGTTCAGTTTCCTCTGTCTCAAATACAACGAAAAAAATGTATGTTTGTGAACCAATTAATGGTTGAAGCAATGATGGAAATGGTGGAGGAATTAGAGCTGCACATTCATGCGCAACAACAACTGATCAATGTTTTCAGAGACAGTGTAGCAAAGCAGCAAGAACTTCCCCACATGTTTATGGGCGTCATCCACGCTGAGGTTGTATATTGTGACGTTGTAGATCGTTAGGTTCTGTTCATTTATTTGCACTGGCATCAATCTTTGATTGCCCAGTGGATGTAAGTTCATGTAATATATGCTGGATGTGCAATTTTTTTCCATGTATGTCGTACCTTTGCTTGACCGGTTTTGGTCATGTGCATAATTGCTCGTCGTAAAGGGATCGAATTATCTAATTGGGACTAAAGACATGTACGAAATTTAGTGGTCCCATTAAGTTAATGGGCCGTTACCAGGCCGAAAATTAATGGTCGGCCCTCTTACCTCCCGGGTCGTTAACAGGCTGGCATCGAAGCGGGCAACAGGTGGGCCCATCTGATTTCACGGGCCGTTAACAGACCGTTACTAAGGGCGGGCTACATGTGGCCCAACTATACTGTGGGCCTTTAGCAGGCCGAAAGAGACAGCGGGCTCATACTTGATCATGAAGAGCATGGGCCTCTAAGAGGCCTAAAGTCAGGTCATACTGTAAATGGACCAACTGTGTTGTGGGCCTTTAGCAGGACGAAAGAGAAACTGGGCCGGTATTTGACCATGAAGAGCATGGGCCATTAAAAGGCCAAAACATAGGTTCGACTACAAATGGCCCAACTCATTTTTGGGCCATCAACAGGCTGAAAGACACACCGGGCCGGGAATTGGCCCAATACTTAAATGGGTTGCTAAAAGGCCAAAACTAAGGTCCAACTACAAATGGCCCAATTCATTTATGGGCCGTCAACAGGCTGAAAGACACACCAGGACGGAAATTGGCCCAACACTTAAATGGGTTACTAAAAGGCCGAAATATGTACATCCTGAAAATTGGCCCATCCCTTGAATGGGTTGTTAACAGGCCGAAATCACATCGGGCCGATATTGAGCCCAAATATATAGCGAACTGTTAACGGGCTCGAACTGACGATGGGCTGCAATGGTGTCAAATCTTTAACGGGTCGTTGATGGGCCGAATTGGCACATCTCGTATGGGTCGCCGGCTTAAATGGACCTGACACAAGAAGGCCTTATATGGGTCGGCCCGCTAATTTTTACTGGACCGGCCTTTTTCACCGGAATGGGCCACTGTTGGGCCGTGCCATGTGTCGACCTATCATAGGCGCCTCCTGTCCAATGAGTGGATGACATCTATCCCAACGGTGAGCCAACACATGTTTCCTCCGGCCAATGAGAATTTTACATGTGGAAAATCCTCATTGGTCCGGCTGTTAATGGGTTATCGGATCCAAAACCGGACTCGATAGCTTAACGGCGACCCGTTACGGTGGATGCCATGTGTCGGTCACCCTTGACGAAAGCACTTTCATGACGCGCTATTTATCGTCATGGAAGTGGACACTTCCGTGATGATAATTTTGGTAATGTCATGGAACACTTCTACGACAGCACAGGTATGACTATCTTGATTCTGTCATAAAATTGTCATGGATGTACATGCATGACAGAAAACGTGACCTATTGTGACAAACATGTATCATCACGGAAGTGTCTTTTTTTGTAGTGTGTACTCGTAAGTTAGCCACCATACATTGCTTAGCCGCTTGCTACAACCCCATCACTTATCCTTTCCATACCCATTAAGATTTGCTAGTCTTGATACCTATCGTGGAATTGTCACGGCAGATGTCCTCATGGAAGGACTTAGTTGTGGAGCCATTGCGACGAGGTTAGCTTAAAGGGGTTAAACGGGACAAAGGACACAGAGAGTTTATACTGGTTCGGCCCCTTGTGGTGAAGGTAAAGGCCTACTCCAGTTTGAGGTGGTATTGCTAGGGTTTCGATTACCGGGGAGCCAATACGCTTTGCTTAGCTTTCGATCTGTGTTTCTTGCCCTAAGCCGCTGTCAGGTCATCCCCTTATATACATGGGTTGACACCTTGCGGCCTACAGAGTCTCGGCCGGCTCATACAAACGTGTCCGGCTTGGTGACTTATCTTACATGCCTTATAACACAAGTTACATATACATGGCGGTTTATACTCACGGGCCTTAAGCCGCCTCTTGGTTTGGGCCCCTTAACAGGCCTACTTCATGAACCGCCACCTTCACATACTAATGGGCTTCGTCTAGATGAACCGCCATTGGGATAACTCGGCCCTTCCTGGGCGGGTCATACCCAATAGTTACATCCCCAACATTAGGCCCTAGGTTGATTTGAACTTGTTCATGTCAATCTTCAACACTTAGAAAAAATCCTCCTTCATCTTGTTGTGTTTACCTATAAACCGCCATGACATCATATCCTGAAATCGCGGCAACCTGCCACGACGTCACCTGTTATTAATGTTACATATGGCCCAAATCTTAATAAATCTTTTCCTTTACTGATTCTCCGAAAGTCGAGGCGTCCGCGCCGTCACCTGTCCGTTTTCCTCTCTCCTTTATTCTCGCGCATGCTGCTTATCCTTCTAGCCTTATAAATAGGGCCACGGGTTCACTTCGCATTCTCCTCCTTTGCCTTCTCGCTTCTTCTTCCTCCTCGCGACGCTCCAGCGTGCCCGAGCTCCGTCGTCGTCGCTCTTCGTCGACTCCGGCCGCTGCATCACTCTGAACGGACCAGAACGTTGCGGCACTCCTCCGCCGTCAACCATCATCAGTAAGTCTTTGCCTTTCCTCTTCATGGATCTGCGTTAGGGTTTCTCTAGTCGTCAGTGTTCATCATCGTTCTTCCCATTCTCTGTCCTAGATCACATAGTCCCGATCCGGAAATAGCACATATCTCGTGCGGTAGCAGTTTTAGCACTTATTTTTTATATCAGATTATATCTTCTTTGCAATAGATTTCATCTGAGCACCGTCACTCTTCTGTTGCCGCCACCTTAGGTTTAGATTTATTCGATTTTTCTGAACAGCTGCAGATCCTATTTTATAACTTCAACCCGTGAAACCTGTTTGTCGCAACACTTAGTAAAATTTTGCTCTTGTCAGGCCTTGAATGCCAGTACGTATCATGGTGGCTTACACCTCCGGCCTATAATCACTCATATATCAGTAGTCCTCACTTAAGACGACAGTCTCCAACAAATAGTTATAACATTTTCCGCCGGCTTAAATGGATTAACTTTAAACCGAAAAACTTTCTTCCTTTTAGGCCTCCCTTTCCGCGATGCCGCCAAAGATAGTTACTACATGTAACTGGGTTTCCTCCATCGTCACTGAGGGTACTTTGAAAGACTTTGTCAAGGTTGGGTATTTACCAGCAAAGAGTGTCATGCATTACCGCGCCCCTGATCCAGGTGAAGAAAGACCTCTGCTAAAGGATAATGAAGTCATTGTTTTTTCTGATCACATGAACCAGGGCTTCACTTTGCCCGGTTCTAAATTTTTCCGAGATGTTCTGCAATTCTTCCAACTCCATCCTCAAGACATCAGACCCAATTCTATGTCAAACATTTAAAACTTTCAAGTTTCTATGAAGTATACCTTCAAGAGGATCCTAGTGTAAAACTTTTCAGGGAATTCTTCTATCTGAACCGCTAAAACGAGTTCACAAACGAACCCAGCTTGGAACTTGGTGCAATCTTGATTCAACGCAGTAGAGATGC
The DNA here is from genome assembly GCF_056163025.1 of Triticum urartu. Lineage (NCBI taxonomy): Eukaryota > Viridiplantae > Streptophyta > Magnoliopsida > Poales > Poaceae > Triticum > Triticum urartu. The sequence continues at coordinate 408,238,271 of NC_141879.1, read as the reverse complement.
CATCTTCCCTCATGTAGTTCTGCCGAGTCACCCTAAGGACTGGAACCAGACGTGGTTTTACTGCGAGGATATCTCTCCGGCTGATGAAAATCCATTGCCGGGTTATCGTGCTGAACGTGTTCACCCAAAACATCAACTCCCTGAAAAACTTACCTCCACTGAACGTAAAAAACTCACCCCCACTATCACGAAGGTCAAGGCCCTGCTGGGGAACGGGTTAACATGCATTGATTTGAGCCGCTGACCCAGTTTGATGTGTACTTATACCAGAGAAACAGATGATCCATTACGCCACAACTCTTTGCATTTGACTGAAGAGGCAATTATTGAAATGACAAAAACACTTGTGAATGGAAAATTCGAAGACTGCAGCAAAGTGGGTCTCAACCCTTTTTGCAAATTTAACCCTCCGCCAGATGTGAGTCTCTTAATTTTCCTTACTTTTATCTCATCATCCAAATACTGTGTTAACTCAAGTATGCTAATCTTTTGCAGGCTAAATCTGATTTCTGGAAGGCAAAATATGACCATGAAGCTGCCAAAAAGGCCAGGGCTGCCACGAAAGCCACCTAGAAAACCACCAAGAAGCATAAGAAGAAACCAACTACCTCTGACCGGCTTAATCTAGATGAAACTTCTGAGTCGGAGGTAGCCCTTGACTCTCTTGGCTCCTTTTTCAATTATCTTATTGACATTGATTACTCTCAGGATGACACGGGGGCCAGTCAAGCAGTTGATGAAGAGGTAACTATCATTTCCTCCGACTCAGAGCCCTTGCTAAGACAGAAAATTCGACGAATAGTACGGAAAGTAAGCTTTTCACACCCCTTAGCTCATTGGGATCCTCACTTTCTTTTGAAGGAACAGCAGCACGAGAGCCGGCGCCGGACTCGGAATAGTGGAGGTGAAGAATTTTCCTCCGGTTTACCGAACACTCCAATTCCACGGAAACGCCAAAATGAGGTTCTTCCAAACATAGCTCCTTTTTACCCACTGGCGAGTCTCTTTCGCCAGCCAGTCAATTCCTCTGATCCAAACTTCCAGGAGGTTTCTCGCTCTTCCTTTGGCGACTCATCCAAGACCCAGCTGTCGGCTTTCAAAACCGCCCCTGGGTAACAATGATTACTTTTATTCTGTACTTTACATTCTTACCATTATATTGATTTGTCATAACCCGTTCAGTGGACAAGCAAAACCTAACAAGAAGGCAAAAGTGTCCAAGTCGGTTGAGGATCCTAAAGTTGTTGAACCGGAGCAGCAAGCCTCTGTACATGATGCCTCTGAAAAACATCCAGAAGAACCTGCTTCTGACATTCCTCCTGAGATGCCTGACCTCTCCGTTGATCAAACCAACACTGACTCGTTGAATACTGAACCGTCAATCTCACTTAAGCCATCAGAGACGCATACTGATGACGGTCTGATCACTGGCACTGGTTTTATTGATCCGGGAAATCCAACTATTTTAGCCAAATATTTTTCCAAGCAAGAAGTTATTGAAAGACGGAAAGTGAGGTTTGATATCTCCCACTATGCTCAATTCAAAAGCAGTGAAGTATTGTCCGGTTATCTCAACCAAGTACACTCCAGCCGTGATTTTGAAATTGAGATGGTGAAACAGATGCACCAAAAATACAAGGTTTGTCTTCTGGCTTTAAATAAGTTATGTACATCTTGCCAGCCCCCAAGTCTACTGGTTATGATAAGATTGAATAAGCTGTAGACTTAGAATAATCCATAAGCATCTGTAATAGAATCCTCCCAAAGTCGGCTGTCATAATTAGATTTAAGCTAGATATGCAAACAATTTAACATTGCATCCATAGTCCCCAAGGGCCGGCTTAATCAACATGAATGAGCCGATACTTCTCAGTTGTAGAGAGCAGAACTTACTTACGTAGCCCCCATGAGCCGGCTGTGGCTGTCCGTTGCGCTGGTGGGTCATCATTAAACAAGAATGAGATATGAACAAATATCCATTAGCCCCAAAGTGCTAAGTACTATTGCTTGCAAAGTGCTTAGGACTTAATCATATGGATCAGTTTAGGAAAAAACTCTACAACAGGCATTAGCCCCCAAGTGCCAAGTACTCTTGCTTGCAAAGTGCTTGGGACTTTATTTATAAGAGCCGTTTTACTTAAAGTAATTCTTTGACAGACATTAGCCCCCAAGTGCCAAGTGTTGTTGCTTGCAAAGGACTTGGGACTTATATTCTTGTAAGTATGAATGTGTTGACAAGTCTATGCTTCATAAAGGCTGCTACTGCTGAGCTTGAGTCACAGTTAACGAATGTGAAGACCTGGCTGGCGAGTCTGGAGTCTGAAACCCGGAAGGCTGAAGCCAAATTTCAGTTTAGCATAGCTGAATCGGAAAAGCTAAAGACCAGTTTTAAGACGGAGAAAAACACTTGGGCTGAAGAAAAGACTGCTTTAACACAGTGAGCTGAAAAAGGCGAGGCAACTCTTCAAGAAGTAACCACTGAACTCTCCGGCTTAAAACACCGTGTCTCTCAGATGGTTTCTGCTATCTTTGGTGAGTTGCTTTGCTAATCATCAAAAAGTGAATCCTTGTCATGATAATATTAACCGTCATTTAACCAATCTGTAATTTGTGCAGGTCCCAGGAGCAGCAACCAGAATCAAGACGTAGTAATGAAGCTGAAAGCCGTATATACGTTGGTTGAACAATATACACCAGAACTCAATGCACATTAGCTACCATTTCTCCAACAAACCAAGGACCCAATCTGTTAAGTGATGTGTTGAAGAAATTGGAAATCCTGCCCACCAGAATTCAAGAGATAAAGCGGTCTTGTGCGAGAGCCGGTGCTGTGACAGCCTTGAGCCGTGCTAAGGCATGGGTACCGGAGTTAGACCCGGCCGATGTAGCCAGTGGGTATCCAAGTCTGAAGGAAGATGGGACTTCTTTTGATCAACAAGACTTTGCTGCTTGTGTTGAAGAAATTTGTTCTCATGCGACATTCATTGCTAAAGAAACCAATCTCTCCAAATATCAGTTGGCTTATGATGCAGAAAATCAGAAGATGTCTACTCTTGCGTATAAAGTGATGGATCTGATTCCTCCAATTCGTAAGCACACCTTCGCTCCTGAAATTGACCTGTCCAATCTTATTGATGACGAAGCTGAATTCTACGCCTTGCATGGCATTGATTGGTCAACACCAAACTTCTAGATGGCGGAGGAGGACAAAGAACCGGCAAGAGATGATCCAGAGCCAGGCCAAGAAGAATGAACCGCCAGGCGGTTTACATACTTTATCCTATGAAAAACACTAAATTCCGTTCGGCTCATGGAGCCATGTAATAGGGTAGTAAAAAACTTGAATCTGTCGTGCCATCGTGCATGTTTCTGTTTTGTACAATACCGCTGATCCGCCAATTTGAAAGATGGTCCTCTCTCTTATGATAGTATTAATTTATGCAGATCAAACTTGAGTATTCTCCCGCACACAAACAAGTCACAAGTGCCTTGGCGGTTTACCGCCGGGCGGGTCATGATATCCAATTGAAGGCCACTGGGGACGAGCAGTCCATAACCAGGGCTGGTCTGGCCATAATGTTTTACATAATAAAATGTCATGCCTATAGCATGTGCTTAAATTGCCGGCTTACCAGCTTGATCCGGTTTCAAGTTTGTAGAACTATAACTCCAATCATAATATTATGATACTCTTGATGACTTAGAGCTTGCCATCCTGGTAGGTTGTAAAAACCCAAAAGAGGCATCAAATATGAGCCATAAGTAGGGCAGCTTGACCCGATGTGCAAATACCAGATGGCAAAAAGAAATCGTATAAAGAAAAGAAAACAAAAAATTTGAGGCTTTTGAGGATCGCCAAACCAAAGTATCTTCTTCAATGAAACTAGTCGGAGCCATTGGAAGGTGTGTGCTATCCGTGAGCCTGACTCGCAGTACCCAATCGACATTTGAACCCAGATAAAGACAGACCTTGCTTTATCGACTTATCAGGAGTACACGGGGTCAGACTAACAGTATACATCACGAGCCGATTTATCCAAGTTTCAAGGAAGGTGGCTTATGAAGCCTGTATCTATCCTGACTAGCTGTAAGACGTGCTCTCACGTGACAACCGGCGTTTTAACCTTAACAAGCTCAGATCTTGGTCGAATACGCCATAAAGACTGATCGTTTAAGAGTTCGGTGGGTTAATCAGGATTACCTGATGGAGTTGAAGCAGCTGGCTACAGGTAGGATGGCCCAGAAAGGTTATGTTCTCTTTGGTCGAATACACCTATGTTTGAACAAACCTAGTCAAGAGGGTAGTAACGCTATGTTCTCTTTGGTCGAATACGCCTATGTTTGAATAGGAAGCCCCCAAGTGACATACTGACAAATCGTGCTTCGTTAGGGACCTATGTTTGAGCTGTGCTGCGCATCCAACTCTCTTTGGTCCCTATAGTTTGGGCGTCAAGCCTCTTAAATGAACCTGTAAGAAGATGATAAAGACTCAGCTTCAAGGAAGTGAAATGATAGAGGCCCTGGATTATCAGGGATGCCAGCTTTATTATACTGTCTATAATATATACACCATCAGATTATGAACATCATGAGAGCCGGTGGCTCAAGTATAGTAAGGTCGAAGATGAGCAATGTTCCACGGCCGACGGGTCTCCTCCTCCGATGTGCGTGAGTCCTTATGGTCTCGAACAATGATAAGGTAATAAGACCCATTATGCAGATTCTTGTTGACCACGAAAGGTCCTTCCCAAGGCGGTGATAGTTTATGCATATCCGTTTCATCCTGGATGAGCCGGAGCACCAAATCGCCTTCTTGAAATGTTCTGGTTTTGACCGGACGACTGTGATAACGACGCAGATCTTGCTGGTAAATTGCCGAACGAGCCACCGCAATATCACGCTCCTCATCTAACAGGTCAAGTGCGTCTTGTCGTGCTTGTTCATTGTCAGCTTCAACGTAAGCCGCCACCCGGGGTGAATCGTGACGGATGTCACTTGGGAGAACCGCCTTTGCTCCATAAACCATGAAAAAATGAGTGTAACCCGTAGATCTGTTAGGGGTTGTATTGATACTCCATAATACTGAGGGTAACTCCTCCACCCAACAGCCCGGTGTTCTTTGCAAAGGAACCATAAGCCGGGGCTTGATACCTCGCAGAATCTCTTGATTAGCTCGTTCCCCTTGACCATTGGACTGGGGGTGAGCCATAGAGGAGACATCAAGTTGAATATGCTCTTGTTAACAAAATTCTTTCATGACACCTTCAGGCAGATTAGTACCATTATCTGTTATAATGCTATGGGGAAAGCCAAAATGGAAAATCACCTTCTTGATAAATTTAACTGTCATTGCGGCATCACACTTGCTAACTGGCTCTGCTTCAACCCACTTAGTGAACTTGTCCACCGCCACCAAAATGTGGGTCTTTTTATCTGAGGACCTCTTAAAAGACCCAACCATATCAAGTCCCCAAGTTGCAAACGGCCAAGTAATTGGAATCATCCTCAACTCTTGATCCGGAACATGAGATCGCCATGAAATTTTTTGACAACCCTCACATCTGCTGACCAAATCCTCAGCATCAGCGTGAGCCGTCAACCAATAAAACCATGATGAAAAGCCCTGGCGATCAGAGATTTAGAACCGACATGATGACCACAATCTCCTTCATGAATCTCTCACAGAATCTCACAACCTTCTTCAGACGAAACACAATGTTGAAACGCCCCTGTAACACTACGATGGTGCAACTCCCCATTAACAATCGTCATTGACTTAGATCGTCGGGTTATCTACGTGGCTAAAATCTCATCCTCAGGAATAGCATGAAGAGCCGCCACCAACTGTGCTTCCGAGTCAGGAATAGCAAGATCATTCTCTGTAGGAAACTTGACCGAAGGGTTAAGCAGAACATCCAGGGAGGTGTTAGGTGGGACCGGCTTATGCTGAGATCCTAACCGGCTTAAAGTGTCAGCCGCTTCATTGTTAGGTGGGACCGGCTTACGCTGAGATCCTAACCGGCTTAAAGTGTCAGTCGGTTCGTTCTTCCTGTGATCAATATGCTCAACTTGGTAACCTTTCAAATGACCCGCAATAGCGTCAACCTCTCGACGATAAGCCTCCATGAGTGGATCCTTAGAATCCCATGTGCCAGAAACTTGTTGAGCCACCAGATCTGAATCGCCGAAACACCTCACCCGACTTAAGTTCATTTCCTTAGCCATCCTAAGACCGTGAAGCAAAGCCTCATACTCAGCGTTTGTTAGTACAAGGAAACATTAGCCGGAGAATGTAAGAAAATTTTTCACCTCGTGGGGAAGTCAAGACAACTCCAGCCCCCAAGCCTTCCAACTGACTGGATCCATCAAAATGAATAGTCCAATATGTGTTATCTGGATTTTCCTTAGGTGTCTGCAATTCTGTCCGATCATTGGTAAAATCCACGAGTGCTTGCGACTTGATGGCCATACGAGGCGCATATTTCAAACCATGGGGTCCAAGCTCGATGGCCCACTTGGCAATCCGGCACGTGGCTTCTCTATTTTGGATGATGTCCCCCAAAGGAGCAGAGCTGACCACAGTAATGGGGTGACGCGGAAAATATTGCTTAAGCTTCCGGCTTGCCATAAAGACCCCATACACAAGCTTCTGCCAATGCAGATATCTCTGCTTGGACTCAATAAGCACCTCACTAATGTAATAAACCGGTCATTGAACCGGATATTCCTTGCCTGCCTCTTTCCTTTCCACCACAATAGCTACACTGACGGACCGACTATTAGCAGCCACATATAATAATAGAGGCTCCTTATCAATAGGAGCAGCAAGAACGGGCGGCTCAGCCAACTGTTTCTTCAAATCCTCAAATGTCTGATCAGTAGCATCACTCCAAACGAAGTGATCTGTCTTCTTCATCATCTGATAAAGAGGGATAGCCTTCTCCCCTTACCGGCTTATGAACCGGCTCAAGGCCGCAATATGACCCGCCAAACGCTGAACATCGTTAACACACGCCGGCTTAGCCAAATAAGTAATGGCTTTGATCTTCTCCGGGTTAGCTTCAATGCCTCTATTAGAAACCAGAAAACCCAAAAGCTTGCCCGCTGGTACACCAAAAACACACTTGGTCGGGTTAAGCATCATCTTGTAGATATGGAGATTGTCAAATGTCTTCTTCAAATCATCAATCAAGGTCTCCTTCTTCCTTGACTTCACCACAATGTCATCCACGTAAGCATGAACATTACGCCCGATCTGATTGTGAAGGCAATTTTGCACACACTGTTGGTAAGTCGCATGGGCACTCTTGAGCCCAAAAGGCAAAGACACATAGCAGAAGGCTCCAAACGGAGCAATAAAAGTTGTATTCTCCTGGTCCTTAACTGCCATCTTGATCTGATGATAACCAGAATAAGCATCCAAAAAACTCAAACGCTCACAATCCGCCGTAGCACCAATGATTTGATCAATACGAGGGAGAGCAAATGGATCAGCCGGACAAGCCTTGTTTAAGTCCGTGTAATCCACACACATCCGCTAAGTGCCGTTCTTCTTAAGCACCAACACCGGGTTAGCCAGCCACCCAGGATGAAAAACTTCAACAATAAACCCGGCCGCTAAGAGCCGGGCCACTTCTTCACCAATGGCCTTCTGCCTCTCCTCGTTAAAACGACGGAGGAATTGCTTGATCGGCTTCAACTTCAGATCAATATTAAGAGTGTGCTCAGCGAGTTCCCTCGGTACACTCAGCATGTCTAAAGGCTTCCATGCAAAGATGTCCTGGTTCTCACGGATGAACTCGATGAGCACGCTTTCCTATTTCGGATCTAGGTTAGCACTGATGCTGAACTCCTTAGATGAGTCGCCAGGAACGAAGTCAACCAATTTAGTGTCATCTGGCAACTTCAATTTTAACAAAGGATCATGCTATGTGGTTGGCCTTTTCAAGGATGTCATGTCCGCCGGGTCAACATTATCCTTGTAAAATTTCAGCTCCTCTGTTGCACAAACTGATTCAGCATAAGCCGCATCACCTTCCTCACACTCCAAGGCCACCTTGCGACTCCCATGTACCGTGATGGTGCCTTTATAACCCGGCATCGTAAGCTGCAAGTAAACATAACAAGGCCTTGCCATGGACTTAGCATAAGCCGGTCGCCCAAACAGAGCATGGTAAGGGCTCTTGATCTTGACCACTTCGAAAGTCAAAGTCTCAGACCTGGAATCATGCTCATCTCCAAAGGCAACTTCCAAAGATATCTTACCCACTGGGTAGGCTGACTTACCCAGTACCACACCATGAAAAACAGTGTTTGACGGCTTAAGATTCTTATCCATCAATCCCATGCGACGGAAGGTCTCATAATAAAGTATGTTAATGCTGTTATCTCCATCCATTAGTACCTTCGTAAACTTATAACCTCCAACCTAAGGTGCCACCACTAGTGTCAGGTGACCCGGATTATCAACCCGGGGCGGATGATCCTCACGACTCCACGAAATAGGTTGCTCTGACCACCGTAAATAACATGGCACCACCGACTCAACAACATTCACAACTCTCTTGTGAAGCTTCTGATCCCCCTTACACAAACTGGTGGTGAAGACGTGGTATTGCCCACTATTCAGTTGCTTCGGGTTACTCTGATAACTAGACTGTTGCTGCTGCTGATTCCCCTGACTATTCTGCTGGTTGTAATTACCTTGGTTGCCGTTGCCTTGAAACCCGGAATTTGAACCGCCGCCTCCACGACCCGGACCATGAGAGCCAGACCCTGAACCGCCGTTCGGGCCACGGTTGTGTTGGATGGACTCCCTAAAGATTCTCATTATGATGCAGTCTTTCTAGAGATGAGTAGCCAGCTTCTGATCTGTTCCATGTTTTGGACATGGCTGATTTAATACTACATCAAGGTCAAACCTTGTCCCTTGATCCGGTGGTCCCTTACAATGCTTGTTATAATTGCGCGCATCGGTGTTAGCCACAAAATCATCATCCTTGCGCTTACCGTTGCCGCCCTGACTGGTAGGGTTGTACTGCTGCCCCTTCATGCCGCTACTCTTCTTTCCCTTTCCTGATCTCTCATCCTTAGAGTCGGGGTCCTTGGTACCATCAGAGTCGGCATACTTAACAAGAGCCGCCATAAGCTCCCCCATGTCATTGCAATGACTCTTAAGTCACCCAAGCTTCTGCTTGAGTGGAATAAAACGACAATTTTTCTCCAACATCAGAACCGCTGAGCCAACGTTGATGTTATCTGAAGAATGTATGATAGTCGAGACCCGGCGCACCTAGCTAGTCATTGACTCTCCCTCAGCCTGAACACAAGAAACCAAATCCACGATCGACATGGGATGTTTGCATGTATCTTTGAAATTCTGGATAAACCGGGCCTTCAACTCCTCCCATGACCCAATGGAGTTAGCCGGCAGTCCCTTCAACCAGGTGCGAGCCGTCCCTTCTAACATCATGGTGAAGTACTTAGCGTACGCAGCTTCACTAACATCCAACATCTCCACGGCCATCTCATGACTCTCCGCCCATGCCTCAGGGGGCTGATCTGCTGTGTAATTAGGCACCTTATGAGGGCCTTTGAAGTCCTCGGGCAGACGCTCATTTCATAGAGCCGCTGTTAGACACGTCACACCGAAAGCCTTAGAAGTTACACCTACCTCAATTGAAGCTGTCAGGTAAACCGGCGTGTGCTAATGAGCCAACAGCTGAGCTGCCAGTTCGGCCTCCCGACGTGCTCTGCCCTGGTCCACCAAATCCTGCGCATTAGCACCATTGTGCGCCGGGTCATGTCCATGAGGCTGGTTACAGCGCTGCTCCGTACTCGAGACTGTTGGTGAGTCAATATGCCTACTGTAGCTCCGGCTTGGACAAGGGGTTGAATGAATCCAGTCACGGCTATAAGAATAAGCCTGTTGCTGCACTAAAGCCGTTTGAAGAAGCTCCCTGGCCCTTCGGGTTTCAACTGCCGTCGGAGTCTCGCCCTCGACTGGTAAAGCTGCCAGCCGCGTCACTGCAGCAATCATGTTGTCCAAAGGGGTGGAATAGTGACCCGGAGGTGTTACCACGCACTGAGGCGGGGTGTTGTTCATATACGGAGAACTTGTCACGCGTGGCTGACCCGGCACCCCACAGCCTGGCGCTTCAGTCATCCGATTCATCACCGGCGGGTTACTGGCCCCGGCTCCAGGGGTGTTGAAGAGGTCCCTTGACTCATAAACTGAGGGCAGACGACTCCGGTATTTTCTCCTCAAAACTTCGTTTGACGCATTCTGATCCACCGCGAGCCAGTATGAATCTGCTGTGCTTGGGCACTTAAAACGGCCCGCTCTGCAGCCATCCTGGCATTTTCTGCTGCTAATTCTGCCTTGGCTTGCGCTATCTCATCACACAACTTAGCTACTTCTGCCTTGTGCTACTCTTGGTTGTCTAGGGTTACCTCAACCTCCATCAGAGTCGCCAGAGCATCCAACAGATTTGTTAAAACTTGAACCGGCAGGCGCGCTGAACCGCCAGCACCGGCTGCCGTTACCGCCGCTGCACTAGAAGTCATAGCCGCTGCAGTTGTCGAACCAAGAACCGTCTGGGTTCCAGCCATGAAGATCGCTACTTTGTTCGGCGGCTCACAGGGATCCAAAATACTGTCGCCATCGGAACAGCCCCCAAGACGCCCATCTTGAAGCTGATACATTGAATTGGTCTTGCCCGTGGACAATTCATCATCAGAGTAGATGGCCGTCTCACCGCCAGACACAGAACCTTCCAACTCAACCCCATGGGTGAACCCAACAAAGACATGCTTTATGGCAGGTTGAACACGGGCGGGTCGTGCATGCTGAGCCATCTCGATGATGTCGGTGCAGATGTCCAGCTCAGGGCCCGGTTCGTCGATCTTGTCGATGAAGACGTGGATTCCGCTGAAGGGGACCCGGTTCCCGTACTCAATTGAGCCGGCCTCGGGGCCCCAGCCTGCATCGTCGATGTAGAGCTTGCTGCGACGACTCTTGGTCATCTGGCCCACAACATACCCCTTGAGCCCTTCGAAGCTTCCCTTTAAGAACTCAAAACCACCGTGCGCTGGCCCCGCGGTGGGCGCCAACTGTCGTGGAATTGTCACGGCACATGTCCTCATGGAAGGACTTAGTTGTGGACCCATTGCGACGAGGTTAGCTTAAAGGGGTTAAACGGGACAAAGGACACAGAGAGTTTATACTGGTTCGGCCCCTTGCGGCGAAGGTAAAGGCCTACTCCAGTTTGATGTGGTATTGCTAGGGTTTCGATTACCAGGGAGCAAATACGCTTTTCCTGGCTTTCGATCTGTGTTTCTTGCCCTAAGCCGCTGCCGGGTCGTCCCATTATATACACGGGTTGACGCTTTGTGGCCTACAGAGTCTCGGCTGACTCATACAAACGTGTCCGGCTCGGTGACTTATCTTACATGCCTTATAACACAAGTTACATATACATGGCGGTTTCTACTCACGGGCCTTAAGCCTTCTCTTGGTTTTGGCCCCTTAACAGGCCTACTTCATGAACCGCCACCTTCACATACTTATGTGCTTCGTCTAGATGAACCGCCATTGGGATAACCCGGCCCTTCCTGGGTGGGTCATACTCAATAGTTATATCCCCAACAATACCCATGGTAATGGGATTGCTGAGTCCTCGTGGCTCACAGATTACTACTACAACAGTTGCAGGTACAGGTAATGTGATGATCTGCCATGAGAGCGATGCCTGATTGCGTTTGGAGTTCTTCTTCTGCTTCGATCAAGGGATTAGTTTCCGGGTCAGGGAGCATGGGATTAGTAGGGTGGATGTTGTCCTACCTTTTCGTTTGATTTCATCTGTAGTCGGATCCTGCTCTTCTGTATGATGATTGCTTTGTATTGATGAATTGTTGTATTCATGAGGTAGCTTGTGGCGAGTGTAAGCCCTGTATCTTGTATTCTCATCTATTCAGTACATGGTATGTTGTAATGATATCCCAATCATGAATTCATCACGTGATTGGGAGAGAATCGCATCTTGGGCGGTACAGGCACATAATTCCTATTTGCAAGAATAATAAGATCATTTATTCTACCCAAAGGTTTCTTAATAGTGGAATCTGCTAAGTGCAAATTAAGAGAACATTCATGCATATTGATAAAACCTAGCACATCACATAGAGATTTTGGTATTTTGGAAATGCTAACACCAAAATCACACAAAGAATTGCACTCATATTTTTTAATTTGAACTTTAATGGTAGGTTCCCACTCATCATATAATTTCCTAGGTATTGAAACCTCTAATTCTAGCTTTTCTTCAGCTTTCATCATCGCTTCTACGATATGTTTAGTAAAAGTCTTATTTTGTTGATAAGCAATGGATGAATTTAGCATGAATTGCAACAAGGAAATACAATCAATTAAATAACAACTGTCATAATTAAAATCCTTGAAATCCAAAATAGTGGGCACATCACTATTTAAAGTTTTTACCTCTTCAAACCCATTTTGTAAAAAAATCATAAAGATTTTCACCCTCCGAATTATGGGGATGACTTGTAGATAAACTTGTCTCTTCTTCACTCCCCTTTTCATCAAGTTTAATATAACTAACCAAATATTCAATGGGTGTAACACCAATCATTTTAATATCTTCATCCTTACTATGATAAAAACCGAGCGAAATCGCTTTTTCTAAGAATTCTCACTTAGCCCTCAACCTAGAGGTTCTTTCTTTACTTCAATACATGGAGACATAAAGAATTTTAACAGATTCATTAATATCAAGCTTGGGTGGCAAAAGTTTAGTTTTAAGATTTTTCACATCATGAACGATTCTATCCATGCTCCTAGGCATACCATCAAGTTTACTCAATTTTTCCTCTACCGTAGTATTGAAAACCTTTTGGGCATTAATAAATCCTTTAACATTACTTTCAAGATTAGAGTGCATCCTATTATTATTGTAATAATTACCTTAGCAATTTCCATAAATATTAGAGGAATTTCTAGGAAACGGCCTAGGATTAAAATTACCTCTATAAGCATTACTATTGAAATTGTTTTGCGAGACAAAATTCACATCTACGAGATCATTATTTTGCTCAATCAAAGTAGAGAATGGCACAAAATTACGATCAATATGAGCACTTTTACTAGCAACCATTTTCATAAGCGCATCTACTTTATCACTCAAAGTATTAATTTCTTCAACAGAAATCACTTTTTTACTAGTAGAAGTTCTTTCAGTATGCCTGAAAGGATCAATACGGTCGACTAGAGGTGGTGAATAGGAGACTACAAATTTTAAACTTCCTTGTCAATTTTAAGGTTTAGCGGATAAATAGGGTTCATTAGATATGCAACTAGGTGAACACAACCTATATGACAAGCAAGCTTAAAGCAAAGTATGCTGGGCAACAATCTAATTAGCAAGCCAACAAGCATACAAGTCAAAGTAAAGTGAGGGAAAGGATTAACCACAAGTGAGGTGAGGACGCGGATTTTATCCCGAAGTTCACTCTTCCTTGAGAAAGAGCTACTCTCCATTTAGAGCGGTGCTGGAGCCAAAGCTCGTGGAACACCACGAAGGCTCACTGTAGTCTCTTTCGAGTCACCCCCAACGGATGAGCCTCTAATCACTCGAGATTGGTCTTGCGGCGACCACCACACATTTACAAACTTCTCTGGAGCACACCACAAGCAAGGAAGCTTCCATGGGAACCTCTAACTGCCTAGGAGCCCAATCTCAAAAAGTAACAAGTCAATGGGGAAGAAATGTTAGAGGGAACGCGATTTGCTTTGGTCAATATGTAGAACGGGTGTTGCTCTCCCAATCCGCAAAGTTTCAACAAGTTTGGGTGGAGGAATCAACAGTATTAAGCAAAATGAGGTGTAGCAATGGTGGATCTCAACAAGACATTCGGGTTAGGCATGGAGGAAGAAGAAGGGGGCTTTTATAGTGTTTGTGCCCGGGTAGGCATTTTGGCCTATTGGACCCCGTGCGCACGGGCTAAGTCAGCCCCGTGCGCATGGGGTACTCAGAGAATTTCACACAAGACCCTGTGTGCAAGGGGTACTCAGGGACTTACATAGTACCCCGTGCGCATGGCGGTCAAAAGACCTCGTGCGCACGGGGTACTCAGAGACTTACGCAGTACCCCGTGCACACAGGCGCAGTACCCCGTCCGCACCCTGTGCGCACGGGGTAGCCAGAAACTTTCTGTTGCAAGCCCTTTGAGTAACACATGCATGCACACTATGGATTTACCGGTAGGAATGGGTAGGCTTGTGTATATGTTTCGGGAATGACATCCCACGCAACACATATCCACACCGACCCCTCTTAATAGTGTGGTCTTTCCTACGACACGAAGTAAACCAAAAATAAAACCTTCAAATCACCAGAAGACCACGCCTTTGATCTTTTTGAATTGGGGGGTCACACATCTCCATCAAAAGCAATATGGGGCCAATATCCTGAGATAAACTATATCACCAGATATTAGTTCAACTAACCACATTGTCATCAAACCAAAATAAATTGTAAGTGCCTAATGCACTTTCAATCTCCCCCTTTTTGGTGCATTGATGAAAACGTGGTTAGAACATGGCATAAAGGATATGAAGATATGAACTAGCCATGAGACAAATATTGATCATAGAGGCTCCCCCAAGTACACACATATGCATGAGAAGGCATCAAGTACACACATAGGAGGCTCCCCCAAGATTAATATATGTGTGCCGGAATAAAATATATGCACGAGAAGGCATCAAGTACACACATAGGAGGCTCCCCCAAGATTAATATTGTCAAGACATGAGATCAACATAGTAAACCTATAACGGTGCCTAGATCTCATGAAATGGTGTGGTTGAGCAATTATCGTGAAACACATAATAAATAACATAATAAGCTCAATATAACCAATGCATTAAGGTCCAAGATAAAAGCTAGTGCCTCATGAGAAAATACAAGAAGGTCACAACCACAACAAGACAAGTAAATAAGAGTATCTCACGCCAACAAAAACCAACCAACAAAGCAAAGAAACACGAGGCTTGAGATCTCAACACACACTAAAGAGCACCAACACCACCACCACGTCTCCCCCTTTGTCATCAAGACAAAAAAGGAGACAAATGGTGACACATAGACCCACTAGACAAGAGGAGGATCACTCGAAGCATTCTCATCATCAAAGCGCCATCCTGCCATTGGAAAGGAACGCGTTGTAGCCGCATCGTCGACGTCCTCTGACCCTGGGCCAACCTCCTCACTAGTTGCGGCCCTCGCTGCCTTTTGCTGACGCCTCACAAGCTTCTCCTTGTTGATTTCCTTAAACTGACGGCGCTGGATAGACTGGCACATGTTGAACATGTTGCTCATAGTCTTAAACAAAGACTTCGTCTCCCCTTTGGCGAAAAAGCCTCAGAACCTATCGTCTTGGCCTTACCGCGAGGGATCTATGTAGTGGAGGACATACCAGGAGTGTATGTGGCATGATCCTCAGGCCTAGGATTGTGCCCCACCTTGGGAGGCACATATGGAGCAGGAGCAGCTGGAGACCAGTTGGAGTTGCGCTTCGGAACAGAAGTCTTGTACTGAGAGATGTACTTAGCCGGACAGATGGACTCAATCAGCGCCTGGATGAATGGAGCATAAATCAAAGACTTGTTCTCCTGCACACACTAACGGAGCTCATAGAACATGAAGTCCAGAACATCCACTCTTTTCTTCCTATGCAGGTACACAAAGACCTCCAACATGGAACTCCGAATGTTGTGAGAATCAACGGCCTTTGGTGTGAGGGTATACCGAAGGATATGGTGCATCGTATCATAGAGAGGCACGAGATGCTTGATGGAACCGGTGACAAAAGACTTATCTTGCTTGTATGTGAATGCAATCTCATCCTTAGTGTGCTGACCACTCTCACGAACTCTACCAAACTCATCATTTGCCGCTTCTTCATCGAATAATGGGTAGGGAATAATCTCAGAGAACTTGGACATAGGAGCAGAGCACAGATGCGTCCCAGACATCCAAGTGAGGGTGCGAGCAAAAACATTTGAGAAGAACAAGGTGGCGAAGAACTTCATCACAAGATCCTCATTGTACGGATAGTTAAAGGTGACAAAAGGAAGGAGTGCCAACCTCCCAAGGGCCGAACACACACCCGAAAAGAGATGATCATTGTCGCGGAGACTCTCAACATTAACTTGCTTGTGCGGAGCAAACTTCTTGGCCTTGGTCATGGGAAACTCATGGTACACTCTTCCTTGAAAGTCATTCTTGAACCGGGGATCCACTCCCAAACCTGTGGCAACAGCATATGGATGGTTCCGTCTTTCAACCCAAATCTCTTGCTTGGTCCATTTGGCAAGGGGAAGGTTCCGGAGATCTCGCCCGCCCAGAATGGCTTGCTCAGGACTAAACATCTCTTCTTCTTCGTCTTCATCATCTCCATCAATAAGGTCATCCTCAGCCTCTGTCTCAGCATCTGCGGGGTTGACAGAATGAGCATTGATACGTCTCCAACGTATCTATAATTTTTGATTGTTCCATGCTATTATATTATTTGTTTTGGATGTTAATGGGCTTTATTTTACACTTTTATACTCCCTTCGTTCCTTGATATAAGGTGTATAGATTTTTGAGAAAAAATCCAAAATATGAGGTGTATTATGTTGCACCACTCGTTTGGATAATTTTTTTTAGGGATTTTATTGCATTTCCTTATATCATGCAAGCTCCTCTATTTTCTCATGTCAATTAGTCAGGTGTAATCTCGCCCCAAACTTGTGAAATTTTCCCTCCACATGCATTCTTTAATTTTCATGCCAGAAACTATACACCCTATATTTAGGAACGGAGGGAGTATTATTTTTGGGACTAACCTATTAACCCAAGGCCCAGTGCAAATTGCTGTTTTTTTGCCTATTTCAGTGTTTCGCGGAAAAGGAATATCAAACGGAATCCAAACGGAATGAAACCTTCGAGGACTTGGAGTGGACGTCAAGACACGGACAAGGAGTCCACGAGGCAGGGGGCGTGCTTACCTCCCCTGGGCGCGCTCTCCCCCATCGTGGGCCCCTCGTGGCTCAACCGACCTACTTCTTCCTCCTATATATACTCATATACCCTAAAAACATCCAGGAGCACCACGAAACCCTATTTCCACCGCCGCAACCTTCTGTACCCAAGAGATCCCATCTTGGGGCCTTTTCCAACTCCATGGCCCCTCCGATGATTTGTGAGTAGTTTACTTCAGACCTTCGGGTCCATAGTTATTAGCAAGATTGCTTCTTCTCTCTCTCTTTGAATCTCAATACAAAGTTCTCCTCGATCTTCTTGGAGATCTATTCGATGTAACTCTTTTTTGCGGTGTGTTTGTCGACATCCGATGAATTGTGGGTTTATGATCAAGTCTATCTATGAACAATATTTGATTCTTCTCTGAAATCTTTTATGCATGATTGGTTATCTTTGCAAGTCTCTTCGAATTATCAGTTTGGTTTGGCCCACTAGATTGATCTTTCTTGCAATGGGAGAAGTGCTTCGCTTTGGGTTCAATCTTGCGGTGCTCGATCCCAGTGATAGAAAGGGAAATGACACGTATTGTATTGTTGCCATCAAGGATAAAAAGATGGGGTTTATATCATGTTGCTTGAGTTTATCCCTCTACATCATGTCATCTTACCTAATGTGTTACTCTGTTCTTATGAACTTAATGCTCTAGATGCATGCTGGATAGCGGTCGATGTGTGGCGTAATAGTAGTAGATGTAGGCAGGAGTCGATCTCACGGATGTGATGCCTATATACATGATCATGCCTAGATATTCTCATAATTATTCACTTTTCTATCAATTGCTCGACAGTAATTTGTTCACCCACCATAATACTTATGCTATCTTGAGAGAAGCCAATAGTGAAACCTATGGCCCCCGGGTCTATTTTCCATCATATAAGTTTCCAATATATTTTATTTTGCAATCTTTACTTTCAATCTATATCATAAAAATACCAAAAATATTTACCTTATCATTATTATCTCTATCAGATCTCACTCTCGTAAGTGACCGTGAAGGGCTTGACAACCCCTTTATCGTGTTGGTTGCGAGGTTCTTATTTGTTTGTGTAGGTACGAGGAACTTGCGTGTGGCCTCCTACTGGATTGATACCTTTGTTCTAAAAAAATGAGGGAAATACTTATGCTACTTTGCTGCATCACCCTTTCCTCTTCAAGGGAAAACTAACGCAGTGCTCAAGAGGTAGCAAGGAAGATTTCTGGCGCCGTTACCGGGGAGTCTACGCACAAGTCAAGACATACCAAGTACCCATCACAAACTCTTATCCCTCGCATTACATTATTTGCCATCTGCCTCTTGTTTTCCTCTCCCCCAATTCACCCTTGCCGTTTTATTCACCCTGTTTTTCTGTTCCCCTTCTCTTCTCCAGTTCGCCTCTTTCTGCTTGTTTCTTGTTTGCTCATGTGTTGGATTTCTTTCTTGTCACTATGGCTCAAGATAATACTAAATTGTGTGATTTTTCCAATACCAACAATAATGATTTTATTAGCACTCTGATTGCTTCTCTTACCGATGCCGAATCTTGTGGAATTAATGCTGCTTTGCTGAATCTTGTCATGAAAGATCCATTTTCTGGCCTTCCTAGTGAAGATGCCGCTACCCATCTAAACAACTTTGTTGATCTATGTGATATGCAAAAGAAGAAAGATGGGGATAATGATATTGTTAAATTGAAGCTATTCCCATTTTCGCTTAGAGATCATGCTAAAACTTGGTTTTTGTCTTCCCCTAAAAATAGGATTGATTCATGGAATAAGTGCAAAGATGCTTTTATCTCTAAGTATTTTCCTCCCGCTAAGATCATAACTCTTAGAAACGATATTATGAATTTTAAGCAACTTGATCATGAACATGTTGCATAAGCTTGGGAGAGGATGAAATTAATGATACGTAATTGCCCTACACATGGTTTGAATCTTCGGATGATTATACAAAAAATTTATGCTGGATTGAACTTTGCTTCTAGAAATCTTTTAGATTCGGCCGCGGGAGGCACTTTTATGGAAATCACTTTAGGAGAAGCTACTAAACTCCTAGATAATATTATCGTTAATTATTCTGAATGGCACACTGAAAGATCTACTAGTAAAAAGGTTCATGCAATAGAAGAAATTAATGTTTTGAGTGGAAAGATGGATAAGCTTATGAAATTGTTTGCTAATAAGAGTGTCACTTATGATCCTAATGATATGCCTTTGTCTACTTTGATTGAGAATAATAATGAATCTATGGATGTGAATTTTGTTGGTAGGAACAATTTTGGTAATAACGCGTATAGAGGTAATTTTAAACCTAGGCTGTTTCCTAGTAGTTCCTCTAATAATTATGGTAATTCCTACAACAATTCATATGGAAATTATAATAAGATGCCCTCTGATTTTGAATCTAATATTAAAGAATTTATTAGTTCGAAAAAGAGTTCCAATGCTTTGACTGAAGAAAAATTGTCTAAGATTGATGAGTTGGCTAGGAATGTAGATAGAATTTCTCTTGATGTTGATTCTTTGAAACTTAGATCTATTCCACCTAAGCATGATATCAATGAGTCCCTCAAAGCTATGAGAATTTCCATTGATGAGTGCAAAGAAAGAACCGCCAGGATGCGTGCTAAAAAAGATTGCTTTGTGAAAGCGTGTTCTTCTAGTTTCCATGATAATAATGATGAAGATCTAAAAGTTATTGATGTGTCCCCTATTAAATATTTGTTTTTCAATATGAATCTTGATAATTATGGGACTGGAGATGAGTCAACTTTAGTTAGAAGGTGTCCCAATGATTCGGAGTTCTTAGATCTTGATGCAAAAATTGATAAAGGTGGGATTGGAGAGGCCAAAACTTTACATAGCAATGAACCCACTATCTTGGATTTCAAGGAATTTAATTATGATAATTGCTCTTTGATAGATTGCATTTCCTTGTTGCAATCCGTGTTAAATTCTCCGCATGCTTATAGTCAAAATAAAGCTTTTACTAAACATATCATTGATGCTTTAATGCAATCTTATGAAGAAAAGCTTGAATTGGAAGTTTCTATCCCAAGAAAACTTTATTATGAGTGGGAAACTGCTATTAAAATTAAAATTAAATATCATGAATGCTTTGCTTTATGTGATTTGGGTTCTAGTGTTTCCACGATTCCTAAAACTTTGTGCGATTTGCTAGGTTTCCGTGAATTTGATGATTGTTCTTTAAACTTGCATCTTGCGGATTCCACCATTAAGAAATCTATGGAAAGAATTAATGATGCTCTTATTGTTGCAAATAGGAATTATGTGCCCGTAGATTTCATTGTTCTTGATATTGATTCCAATCCATCATGTCCTATTATTCTTGGTAGACCTTTCCTTAGAATGATTGGTGCAATTATTGATATGAAAGAAGGGAATATTAGATTCCAATTTCTGTTAAGGAAGGGCATGGAACACTTTCCTAGACATAAAATTAAATTACCTTATGAATCTATAATGAGGTCCACTTATGGATTGCATACCAAAGATTACAATACCTAGATCTATCCTTGCTTTTATGCCTAGCTAGGGGCGTTAAATGATAGCACTTGTTGGGAGTCAACCCAATTTTCTTTTTGTTCTTTGCTTTTTGTTTATGTTTATTAATAAATAATTCATCTAGACACTGTTTAGATGTGATTTTATACTTTTAAATTAGTGTTTGTGCCAAGTAGAACCTTTGGGAAGACTTGAGGAAAGTCTTTGCGATCTTGCTGTAAAA
This sequence comes from Triticum urartu, assembly GCF_056163025.1. Classification (NCBI taxonomy): domain Eukaryota; kingdom Viridiplantae; phylum Streptophyta; class Magnoliopsida; order Poales; family Poaceae; genus Triticum; species Triticum urartu. Next base: position 408,217,439 of record NC_141879.1, on the reverse strand, counting down.
CACAGAAACTTTAGCGCTCACGATATTTCTGCAAGTTTTTACTGGAGAGTGTGATTAGGTTGATTCTTTTTTAGATTATTAATAGATAAATTCCTCACGTCCAGAAATTTATTTTAGAATTTTTGGGGTTCCAGAATTATTCGAAACCTACATATTACTACAGACTGTTCTGTTTTTGACAGATTCTGTTTTTCGTGTGTTGTTTGCTTATTTTGATGAATCTATGGCTAGTAATAAAGTTCATGAACCATAGAAAAGTTATAATACAGTAGGTTTAACACCAAAATAAATAAATAATGAGTCCATTACAGTACCTTGAAGTGGTGGTTTGTTTTCTTTTACTAACGGAGCTCACGAGATTTTCTTTTAAGTTTTGTGTTGTGAAGATTTCAAGTTTTGGGTAAAGATTTGATGGATTATGGAACAAGGAGAGTGAAGAGACTAAGCTTGGGGATTCCCAAGGCAACCCAAGGTAAAATCCAAGGACAACCAAAAGCCTAAGCTTGGGGATGCCCCGGAAGGCATCCCCTCTTTCGTCTTCGTCCATCGGTAACTTTACTTGGAGCTATATTTTTATTCACCACATGATATGTGTTTTGCTTGGAGCGTCTTGTATGATTTGATTCTTTGCTTTTTAGTTTACCACAATCATCCTTGATGTACACACCTTTTGGGAGAGACACACATGAATCGGAATTTATTAGAATACTCTATGTGCTTCACTTATACCTTTTGAGCTAGATAATTTTGCTCTAGTGCTTCGCTTATATCTTTTAGAGCACGGTGGTGGTTTTATTTTATAGAAATTATTGATCTCTCATGCTTAACTTATATTATTTTGATAGTCCCTTAGAACAGCCACCGTGCATGATAAATGTGATAGGCGTCCATGATCCGCATAATAAAAACTTTCATAAAAAGTGCATTGAGTACTAGGAGAAGTTTGATACTTGACAATTGTTTTGAGATATAAATGTGGTAATATTAGAGTGTGCTAGTTGAGTAGTTGTGAATTTTAGAAATACTTGCATTGAAGTTTGCAAGTCCCGTAGCATGCACGTATGGTGACCATTGTGTAACAAATTTGACACATGAGGTGTTATTTGATTGTCTTCCTTATGAGTGGCGGTCGGGGACGAGCTATGGTCTTTTCCTACCAATCTATCCCCCTAGGAGCACGCGTGTAATGCTTGGTTTTTAATGACTTGTAGATTTTCGCAATAAGTATGTGAGTTCTTTATGACTAATGTCGAGTCCATGGATTATACGCACTCTCACCCTTCCATCATTGCTAGCCTCTTCGGTACCGTGCATTGCCCCTTTCTCACCTTGAGAGTTGGTGCAAACTTCGCCGGTGCATCCAAACCCCGTGATATGATACGCTCTGTCACACATAAACCTCCTTATATCTTCCTCAAAACAGCCACCATACCTACCTATTATGGCATTTCCATAGCCATTCTGAGATATATTCCCATGCAACTTTCCGCCATTCCATTTATCATGACACACATCATCATAGTCATATTGCCTTTCATGATCATGTAGTTGACATTGTATTTTTGGCAAAGCCACCGTTCATAATTTTTCATACATGTCACTCTTGATTCATTGCCCTTCCCGGTACACCGCCGGAGGCATTCATATAGAGTCTTACATTGTTCTAGTATCGAGTTGTAATCATTGAGTTATAAATAAATAGAAGTGTGATGATCATCATTAATAGACCATTGTCCCCAAAAAAGAGAGAAAGGCCAAATAAAAAAGGAAGGCCCAAAAAAAGGAGCAATGCTACTATCCTTTTTTCCACACTTGTGCTTCAAAGTAGCACCATGATCTTTATGATAGAGAGTCTCTTGTTTTGTCACTTTCATATACTAGTGGGAATTTTTCATTATAGAACTTGGCTTGTATATTCCAACAATGGGCTTCCTCAAATGCCCTAGGTCTTCTTGAGCAAGCAAGTTGGATGCACACCCACTTAGTTTCTTTTGTTGAGCTTTCATAAATTTATAGCTCTAGTGCATCCTTTGCATGGCAATCCATACTCCTTGCATTGACATCAATTGATGGGCATCTCCCTAGCCCATTGATTAGCCGCGTCGATGTGAGACTTTCTCCTTTTTTGTCTTCTCCACATAACCCCCATCATCATATTCTATTCCACCCATAGTGCTATATCCATGGCTCACGCTCATGTATTGCGTGAAAGTTGAAAAAAGTTTGAGATTACTAAAGTGTGAAACAATTGCTTGGCTAGTCATCGGGGATGTGCATGATGAGAGCATTCTTATGTGACGAAAATGGAGCATGACCAAACTATATGATTCTGTAGGGATGAAAATTCTTTTGCCATGTTATTTTGAGAAGACATAATTGCTTAGTTAGTATGCTTGAAGTATTATTATTTTTATGTCAATATTAGACTTTTGTCTTGAATCTTTCGGATCTGAATATTCACGCCACAATAAAGAGAATTACATTGAGAATTATGTTAGGTAGCATTCCACATAAAAATTCTATTTTTATCATTTACCTACTCGAGGACGAGCAGGAATTAAGCTTGGGGATGCTTGATATGTCTCCAACGTATCTATAATTTTTGAATGTTCCATGCTATTATATTATCTGTTTTGGATGTTAATGGGCTTTATTTTACACTTTTATATTATTTTTGGGACTAACCTATTAACCCAAGGCCCAGTGCAAATTGTAGTTTTCTTTGCCTATTTCAGTGTTTCGCAGAAAAGGAATATCAAACGGAATCCAAACGGAATGAAACCTTCGGGACCGTGATTTTTGGAACAAACGTTATCTAGAGGACTTGGAGTGGACGTCAAGAAACGGAAGAGGAGTACATGAGGCAGGGGGCGCGCCTACCCCCCTGGGCGCGCCCTCCCCCCTCGTGGCTCAACCGACCTACTTCTTCCTCCTATATATATACTCATATACCCTGAAAACATCCAGGAGCACCACGAAACCCTATTTCCACCGCCGCAACCTTCTGTACCCAAGAGATCCCATCTTGGGGCCTTTTTTGACTCCATGGCCCCTCCGATGATGTGTGAGTAGTTTACTTCAGACCTTCAGGTCCATAGTTATTAGCTAGATGACTTCTTCTCTCTCTTTGAATCTCAATACAAAGTTCTCCTCGATCTTCTTGGATATCTATTCGATGTAACTCTTTTTTGCGGTGTGTTTGTCGAGATCTGATGAATTGTGGGTTTATGATCAAGTCTATCTATGAACAATATTTGATTCTTCTCTGAAATCTTTTATGCATGATTGGTTATCTTTGCAAGTCTCTTCGAATTATCAGTTTGGTTTGGCCTACTAGATTGATCTTTCTTGCAATGGGAGAAGTGCATAGCTTTGGGTTCAATCTTGTGGTGCTCGATCCCAGTGACAGAAAGGGAAACGACACGTATTGTATTGTTGCCATCAAGGATAAAAATATGGGGTTTATATCATATTGCTTGAGTTTATCCCTCTACATCATGGCATCTTACCTAATGTGTTACTCTGTTCTTATGAACTTAATACTCTAGATGCATGCTGGATAGAGGTCGATGTGTGGAGTAATAGTAGTAGATGCTGGCAGGAGTCGGTCTACTTGTCATGAAAGTGATGCCTATATACATGATCATGCCTAGATATTCTCATAACTATTCGCTTTTCTATCAATTGCTCGACAGTAATTTGTTCACCCACCATAATACTTATGCTATCTTGAGAGAAGCCACTAGTGAAACCTATGGCCCCCGGGTCTATTTTCCATTATATAAGTTTCCAATCTATTTTATTTTGCAATCTTTACTTTCAATCTATATCATAAAAATACCAAAAATATTTACCTTATCATTACTATCTCTATCAGATCTCACTCTCGTAAGTGACCGTCAAGGGCTTGAAAACCCCTTTATCGCGTTGGTTGCGAGGTTCTTATTTGTTTGTGTAGGTACGATGGACTTTCCTGTGGCCTCCTACTAGATTGATACCTTGGTTCTCAAAAACTGAGGGGAAATACTTACGCTACTTTGCTGCATCACCATTTCCTCATCAAGGGAAAACCAACGCAGTGTTCAAGAGGTAGCAAGCATATTCTTGAGAGTTGATACGTCTCCAACGTATCTATAATTTTTTATTGTTCCATGCTGTTATATTATCAATCTTGGATGTTTTATAATCATTTTATAGTCATTTTATATCATTTGTTGGTACAAACCTATTGACATAGTGCCAAGTGCCAGTTGTTATTTTCTGCATGTTTTTTTACATCGCAGGAAATCAATACCAAACAGAGTCCAAATGCAACGAAACTTTACGGAGATTTTTTATGGACCAGAAGACACCCAATGGGCCAAGGCAGCGCTACGGGGGTGCTCTGAGGGGAGCACAACCCACCAGGGCGTGCCAGGAGGCCCAGGCACGCCCTGGTGGGTTGTGCCCACCTCGGGTGCCCCCAGACCGCCTCTTTGCTCTATAAATACCCCAATATTACAGAAACCCTAGGGGAGTCAATGAAAGTCAATTCCAGTCGCCGCAGAGTCCAGAACCACCAGTTCTAATCTAGATACCATCACGGAGGGGTTCACCACTTCCATTGGTGCCTCTCCGATGATGCATGAGTAGTTCTTTGTAGACCTTTGGCTCCGCAGTTAGTAGCTAGATGGTTTCCTCTATCTCGTTTGATTCTCAATACAATGGCCTCTTGGAGATCAATATGATGTAACTCTTTTTGCGGTGTGTTTGTTGGGATCGGATGAACTTTGAGTTTATGATCAGATCTATCTTTTCTACATCCATCAAAGTTATTTGAGTTTCTTTGATCTCTTATATGCATGATTGCTTATAGCCTTGTATTTCTTCTCCAATATTTGGGCTTTATTTGGCCAACTTGATCTATTTATCTTGTAATGAGAAGAGGTGCTTTGTAGTGGGTTCGATCTTAGGGTGCTCGATCCCAGTGACAGAAGGGGAACCGACACGTATGTATCGTTGCTACTAAGGATAAAACGGTGGGGTCTATCTCTACATAGATTGATCTTGTCTACCTCATATCATCATTCTTATTGCATTACTCCGTTTCTCCATGAACTTAATACACTAGATGCATGCTGGATAGCGATCGATGTGTGGAGTAATAGTAGTAGATGTAGGCAGGAGTCTGTCTACTAATATTGGACGTGATGCCTATATAATGATCATTACCTGGATATCTTCATGATTATTTAAAGTTCTATCAATTTCCCAACAGTAATTTGTTTACCCACCGTTTGCTATTTTTCTCGAGAGAAGCCACTAGTGAAACCTACGGCCCCCGGGTCTCTTTCTCATATTATTTGCCTTTGCGATCTACTTTTCCTTTGCTTTTATTTTCAGATCTATTAAATGAAAAATACAAAAATACCTTGCTGCGTTTTATTCTTATTTATTTTATTTGGCAATTAATCTATCAATCTACTACAATTTTATTCACGTATGTTTGCCTATCTTGGGGCGCCGCTACCCGAAAGGGATTGACAACCCCTTTTACACGTCGGGTTGCGAGTACTTGTTATTTGTGTGCAGGTGTTGTTTACGTTATGTTGCTTGGTTCTCCTACTAGTCGATAACCATGGTTTCATCACTGAGGGAAATACCTACCGCCGTTGTGATGCATCATCCCTTCCTCTTTGGGGAAATACCGACGTAGCTTCAAGCGACATGAAAAGGAATTTATGGCATTGTTGCCGGGGAGGATATTCAACATATACCAGGTTCCTAATCACAAATCTCATATCCTTGCAATTTACATTATTTGCCATTTGCCTCTCGTTTTCCTCTCCCCCACTTCACAAAAAATTGCCGTTTTTTCGCCTCTCTTTTTCGTTCGTCGTTTTCTCATCAGATCTGTTTTTGTTTGCATTCTTGTTTGCTATCTTTGCTTGTGTTTCCATATGTCTTCTATTTGGTTGCATCTTCGCTTGCTAAAAATCTATTGATACGGATCCTCATCCACTTGCTAATCTTTTCAAAAGATCCAATTATGATGAACCAATTATGAGTTTTGCTTGAGATTCGTGAATCTGAAAATTGTGATGTAGAAATTTATGATGTGATTCAGGATAGCTCCTTGAATGAAAAGCATGATTGCAATGATTTTACTATAAATTCTATTAATGTCAATTGTGCTAATAATATGCAAAACCCCAAGCTTGGGGATGCTAATTTTTCTATGTCCACTACTTGTTGCAATGATCATGATTGGGGTGATAATGATTCTTATGATCTTGAAAATTTATTTAAATCCCATGATGAATATGCTTGCGATAATACTAAAAGTGGGTTCGGAAGAGTGTAAACTTTAGATAAAAATAATCCCACATATTTGGAGAGTGTTCAGTCTTATGAAATTTCTGATAAAAGTGGGTTTGGAGAGGTCATAACTTTATTTGATGATAATCCCATTATTTTGGAAGAGTGTCAACATTGCATGCATCTGGATCATGTAGAAAATATGTTATGTGATAGCTATGTTGTTGAATTTGATTATGATCCTACTTTTAATTATTATGAGAGAGGAAAATATGGTTGTGGAAATTTTCATGTTATTAAATTACCTCTCGTTATGTTGAGATTGATATTGTTTCTTTCTTCTTCCTTGCATATGGTAGTTTTTGCTTGCCTTGATAAATTGTTTTCCTATAAAATGCCTATGCATAGGAAGTACGTAAGAATTAAACTTGTTTTCACATTCTACATGATGCTCTCTTCGTATTTCAGTTTCTATCTTTCATGTGAGCATCATAGAAATCTCAATGCCTAGCTAGGGGCGTAAAACTATAGCGCTTGTTGGGAGGCAACCCAATGAATAAAATTTATTTTTGCTTTTTGCTTTCTGTTCTTGATTGTTTGAACAATTATGATACTATTATTATTTTGCTTTTTGTGTTTTAATTAGTGTTTGTGGCAAGTAAAGCCTTTAGTATCTTCTTGGGTGATAGTTGTTTGATCTTGCTGAAAAAACAGAAACTTTTACGCTCGCAAAAATAATTTTCATTTTTAACAAGAGAATTATAAAATACCAGTTCCTTTTGCAGTAGATTAATATACAAATTTCCCACGTCGTCCTAGTTTTTCAGAGTTTTGTGGGTTAAAGAAGTATTCGGAATATCCAGATTGCTACAGACTGTTCTGTTTTTGAGAGATTCTATTTTCTTTGCGGTGTGTGCTTGTTTTGATGGCTCTATGGTTTTCTTTGATGAGTTTTTGCCATAGAAAAGTTGGAATACAGTAGATATAATGAAAGAACAAAATATTAATTGGTTTACTACAACACTTATAGTAGTGATTTGTTTTCTTATACTAACGGATCTCATGAAGGCTTTTGTTGAGTTTTGTGTGATTGAAGTTTCAAGTTTTGGGTTATCTTACGATGGATGAAGTAATAAGGAGTAACAAGAGCCTAAGCTTGGGGATGCCCTGGAATCCCAAGCTATTATCCAAAAGAGAGCAAGCAACTAAGCTTGGGGATGCCCCGAGTGGCATCCCGTCTTTCTTCTAACGACCATCGGTATTTTACTCGAAGCTATATTTTTACTCGTCACATACTATGTGTTTTACTTGGAGCATCTTGTATGATATGAGTCTTTGCTTGTTTTATTTTGTTTTCTAAGTCTTGATTCCTTGCTGGACACACCTATTTGAGAGAGCCAAAATTATGTCATGACTTGTTAGAATTGCTCTCTATGCTTCACTTAAATTTTTATGAGCTATGGACTTGCTCTAGTGCTTCACTTATATCTTTTTGAGCACGATGTGCTTTAGTATTTTTGAATAAATGCTCTCTTGCTTCACTTAGATTTATTTGAGAGCTAGTAAATTTTCAATAAATTCTCTCTTGCTTCACTTAAATTAATTTAAGAGAAAGAAACATTATGATCGTGATCTTCACTTATATTTGTTTGAGCTTATCGAAAGCAACACATGAAAATTAGTCCCAAAGTGATAGATATCCAAGAAGGATATAATAAAAACTTTCATGAAGATCATTGGACAAAATAAACTTGATTCTTAGTAATAGTTTTGAGATATGATGATGTGATGTGAGTCATGTTGATGAGTAATTATGCTTTAGTAAGAATATTGGTGTTAAGGTTTTTGATTCCCTATGCAAGCACGAAAGTCGATAATGATGCAATGAAATTATATCCTACTTGTGGTGCATTATTCAGTGTTAATTATGCTTAATGCTCGCTTAAGAGATTATTCGTTTCTTGGCTGGTCGCTTCTCAATCTTTTTCTAGCCTTCATTTTGCACTAAGTATGATCACTACTTGTGCATTCAAAAACCTTTAAACCACTTTTTCCACATGAGTCCACTATATCTACCTATATGCGCTATTCGTTTGCCGTTGTAAGCAAATTTGTATGTGCCATCTCTAATTTTCAAAATAAACTTCTCTTTCATGTGTTCGTACCGCTCGCGGAGCGGTGAGGGGTGTCTAATATTTTCCATGCTAGATGTGTTATTCTGACGATGACTGTTTATTCACTTGTCATTGCACGAGAGTAAAGGCAAAGGTATTAGGGATGCCCAGTCCCGAAATAAAAAATGAATTTACTTTATATTGTCAAATAATAAATTCCTTGGAAAGTGTTGGTATGGAAAGCACCCGTGGATACAGCTAGCCATGGAAAGTGAAAGTATGGTGGAAAAAGAAATAAACTTTATTTTCTGTTTGGGAACCGCCTATGATATATCTAGCATGGAAAGTTTTGGGAACTCTAAGTTGTTTTAGTTGGTGGGAAGGACACACCTCCCAAAATGTTTTTATCTCTAAGTTTTTCGCTTTGAGCTCTGGCACCTCTACAAATCCCTACTTCCCTCTGTGAAGGGCATTTCTTTTACTTTATGCAATTTTTATTTTTGAATTTGAGTCTCCATCTTCTCTTTTAGAAGAACCAACTAGGAGGCACTATGATCGTACTTGAGTATTGAGTGTAGTTAATATGTGAGTGTGTTTCATGAATGGATCAATGATTGAGCATGATGGGCTAGGGATAGCTTATTTTAGCGTTGATATTTTGAAAGACATGGTTGCTTGTTGATATGCTTGAGTATTTAAGTTATCATGTCAAAACTAGACTATTGCTTTGAACAAAATAAAAGTCCAAATGTCCATGCTATAAAGAAAAGAAATATGATATGACATGTTAGGCAGCATTCCACATTAAAAATTCTATTTTTATCACGTACCTACTCAAGAACGAGTAGGAGTTAAGCTTGGGGATCCTGATGTGTCTCCAACGTATCTATAATTTTAGATTATTCCATATTGTTATATTATCAATCTTGGATCTTTTATAATCATTTTATAGTCATTGTATATCATTTTGGTACTAACCTATTGACATCGTGCCAAGTACCAGTTGTTGTTTTCTGCATGTTTTTTAACATCGCTGAAATCAATACCAATAGAGTCCAAATGCAACGAAACTTTACGGAGATTTTTTATGGACCAGAAGACACCCAATGGGCCAAGGCAGTGCCTAGGGGGTGCTCCAAGGGGAGCACAACCCACCAGGACGCGCCAGGAGGCCCAAGCATGCCCTGGTGGGTTGTGCCCACCTCGGGTGCCCCTAGACCGCCTCTTTGCTCTATAAATACCCCAATATTCCAGAAACCCTAGGGGAGTCGACGAAAATCAGTTCCAGCCGGCGCAGAGTCCAGAACCACCAGATCCAATCTAGACACCATCACGGAGGGGTTCACCACTTCCATTGGTGCCTCTCCGATGATGCATGAGTAGTTATTTGTAGACCTTCGGGTCCGTAGTTAGTAGCTTGATACGTCTCCAACGTATCTACTTTCCCAAACACTTTTGCCCTTGTTTTGGACTCTAACTTGCATGATTTGAATGGAACTAACCCGGACTGACGCTGTTTTCAGCAGAATTACCAAGGTGTTATTTATGTGCAGAAACAAACGTTCTCGGAATGACCTGAAACTTCACGGAGCAACTTTTTGGAAAATATAAAAAATACCTGCAAAAGATGAAGGCCACGGGGCCCACCACCTCTCCACGAGGGTGGGGGGCGCGCCCCCTACCTCGTGAGCCCTCTGTTGCCTCTCCGACTCCAACTCCAACTCTATATATTGTGTTTCGGGGAGAAAAAAGTCAGAGGGAAGAATTCATTGCGTTTTACGATACGGAGCCCCCGCCAAGCCCTAAAACCTCTCGGGAGGGCTGATCCGGAGTCCGTTCGGGGCTCCGGAGAGGGGAATCCGTCGCCATCGTCATCATCAACCATCCTCCATCACCAATTTCATGATGCTCACTGCCGTGCGTGAGTAACTCCATCGTAGGCTTGCTGGACGGTGATGGGTTGGATGGGATCTATCATGTAATCAAGTTAGTTTTGTTAGGGTTTGATCCCTAGTGTCCACTATGTTCTGAGATTGATGTTGCTATGACTTTGCTATGCTTAATGCTTGTCACTAGGGCCCGAGCGCCATGATTTCAGATCTGAACGTATTATGTTTTCATCAATATATGAGTGTTCTTGATCCTATCTTGCAAGTCTATAGTCACCTATTATGTGTTATGATCCGTTAACCCCGAAGTGACAATAATCGGGATACTTACCGGTGATGACCGTAGTTTGAGGAGTTCATGTATTCACCATGTGTTAATGCTTTGTTCCGATACTCTATTAAAAGGAGGCCTTAATATCCCTTAGTTTCCGTAAGAACCCCGCTGCCACGGGAGGGTAGGACAAAAGATGTCATGCAAGTTCTTTTCCATAAGCACGTATGACTATATTCGGAATACATGCCTACATTATATCAATGAACTGGAGCTAGTTCTGTGTCACCCTAGGTTATGACTGTTACATGATGAACCGCATCCGGCATAATTCTCAATCACCGATCCATTGCCTACGAGCTTTCCATATATTGTTCTTCGCTTATTTACTTTCCCGTTGCTATTGCTATCATCACTAGAAAATACCAAAAACATTACTTTTATTACTATTACCTTTTGCTACCGTTACCACTACTATCATATTACTTTGCTACTAAATACTTCGCTGTAGATATTAAGTTTCTAGGTGTGCTTGAATTGACAACTCAGCTGCTAATACTTGAGAGTATTCTTTGGCTCCCCTTGTGTCGAATCGATAAATTTGTGTTGAATACTTTACCCTCGAAAACTGTTGCGATCCCCTATACTTGTGGGTTATTATAGCTAGATGGATTTCTCTTTCTCATTTGATTCTCAATACAATGGTCTCTTAGAGATCCATATGATGTAACTCTTTTTGCGGTGTGTTTGTTGGGATCGGATGAACTTTGAGTTTATGATTAGATCTATCTTTTTATATCCATGAAAGTTATTTGATTTTCTTTGATCTCTTATATGCATGATTGCTTTTAGCCTCGTATTTCTTCTTCGATATTTGGGTTCTGTTTAGCCAACTTGATCTATTTATCTTGCAATGCGAAGAGGTGCTTTGTAGTGGGTTCGATCTTACGGTGCTTGATCACAGTGACAGAAGGGGAACCGACACGTATGTATCGTTGCTACTAAGGATAAAACGATGGGGTCTATCTCTCTACATAGATAGATCTTGTCTACATCATGCAATCGTTCTTATTGCATTACTCCATTTCTCCATGAACTTAATACACTAGATGCATGCTGGATAGCAGTCGGTGTGTGGAGTAATAGTAGTAGATGCAGGCAGGAGTCGGTCTACTAATCTTGGACGTGATGCCTATATAATGATCATTGCCTGGATATCGTCATGATTATTTGATATTCTATCAATTGCCCAATAGTAATTTGTTTACCCACCATTTGCTATTTTTCTCGAGAGAAGCCACTAGTGAGACCTATGGCCCCGGGGTCTCTTTCTCATATTATTTGCTGTTGCGATCTATTTTTCGTTTGCTTTTATTTTCAGATCTATTAAAACAAAATACAAAAATACCTTGCTGCGTTTTATTCTTATTTATTTTATTTGGCGTTCGATCTATCAATCTATTACTATTTTATTCACGTCTGTTTGCCTATCTTGGGGTGCCGCTACCCGAAAGGGATCGACAACCCCTTTTACATGTCGGATTGCGAGTATTTGTTATTTGTGTGTGCAGGTGTTGTTTACGTTGTGTTACTTGGTTCTCCTACTAGTTCGATAACCTTGGTTTCATCACCGAGGGAAATACCTACCGCCGCAGTGCTGCATCATCCCTTCCTCTTTGGGGAAATACAGACGTAGCTTCAAGCGACATCAAGAGTCATATTCTTCCTCTGAATCCTCGGGGGCCTCAATAACGGGCTGCTTGGTGGAAGCACGATGAACACGGCGCTGGCCTGACCCTGACCCCTGACCAATGCCCTTAGAAGGCTAGCGACAAGCAACCGTAAATTCCTTAGAACCTGTCTTTGGGTGCTTGCGACGGAGCTCGGCCCTCTTGTCAGTGGAGTCTGAAACACACACAAACACCCAACAACACAACGCAAATAACACAAATGAGTACAAGTTCTTGAGATAGTGGCATAGGAGAAGAAAAGAACCGAGGCAGAAGTTCCTGTATACCTCGTGGGCACGGGGCCCCGTGCGCGAGGGGGTCAAACACCCCATGGACACGGGGGTTCCTCAGTGGCATGCACTTCCAGATCGAGATCTAGGAGTGGGTGCGGCAGAGGAACCCTATGAACTATGCACAAGATCCGTCCTAAACAAGGGAAACAACTATCCTATATAAGTGAAACCCAAGAAACCCTAAGATCTAGATAGGCATCCATGGAAGATGAAGAGGGGGAAGGACCAACTGGAGGAGGAGCCCATCCTAAGGGATTTCCATGGAGCAAGGAGCCCGACAGTGCCCGGAGGAGCTCCGGCGAGCAGAGGTGACAGCGATGGCCCTGGAGGTTTCCTGGGGAGTGGAGGGGCGACTTGGTGGGAATGAACCCAAGCCCGCCCCCAAGCCCCACCTCTTTAGGGAAGGGAACCGCAGACCCCATGCGCATGGGCTAAGTGAACCCATAGGGCCGCCGTGCACACGGTAAAATCCCGTGGACAGGGGGTACTCAGGAATTTTGACCAGAGATATTTTTGAAGGTATGGTTGAGGGTCAACTCTTACCTAGCCTTTTCAAAACATCTCGGTCTATGTTCCTGAATATGTTGCGAGAGATTACATATAACTACGAGAAGGGAATATATAGAGAACTTGTACAAGAAGAGAATGGACACAAAGCACCACAAAACACAGAGAAAACAGAGGAAAGCCAAACACACCACACACAATAAAAAGGACACAACCCTCAAAGGAGGGCGGTGGCTGAGGCCACCATGTTTGATTTGGTATGGCATCACGAAGATATGAACCTTGGGCCCAAGACCAACACTCATCTTTGAAGCACAAGTGCCACCTACAAGTGGCTAATGTGAAAGATTTTTTTTGATTTATGCACTTCTAGGATAAGGTAACTCATGAGTTGAGCTGGCTCCCCCTAGACATGTGCCTACATCTGAGCAAGATATTACATGAGTATGTGTGTATGAGCAAGAATTTCAACCCAAGTTACTTATTGAAGGAGATATGCCCTAGAGGCAATAATAAAGTTATTATTTATTTCCTCATATCATGATAAATGTTTATTATTCATGCTAGAATTGTATTAACCGGAAACATAATACATGTGTGAATACATAGACAAACAGAGTGTCACTAGTATGCCTCTACTTGACTAGCTCGTTAATCAAAGATGGTTATGTTTACCTAACCATATACAAAGAGTTGTTATTTGATTAACGAGGTCACATCATTAGTTGAATGATCTGATTGACATGACCCATTCCATTAGCTTAGCACCTGATCGTTTAGTATGTTGCTATTGCTTTCTTCATGACTTATACATGTTCCTATGACTATGAGATTATGCAACTCCCGTTTGCCGGAGGAACACTTTGGGTGCTACCAAACGTCACAATGTAACTGGGTGATTATAAAGGAGCATTACAGGTGTCTCCAAAGGTAGATGTTGGGTTGGCGTATTTCGAGATTAGGATTTGTCACTCCGATTGTCGGAGAGGTATCTCTGGGCCCTCTCGGTAATGCACATCACATAAGCCTTGCAAGCATTGCAACTAATGAGTTAGTTGCGAGATGATGTATTACGGAACGAGTAAAGAGACTTTCCGGTAACGAGATTGAACTAGGTATTGGAATACCGATGATCGAATCTCGGGTAAGTAACATACCGATGACAAAGGGAACAACGTATGTTGTTATGCGGTCTGACCGATAAAGATCTTTGTAGAATATGTAGGAGCCAATATGGGCATCCAGGTCCTGCTATTGGTTATTGACCGGAGACGTGTCTCGGTCAAGTCTACATTGTTCTCGAACCCGTAGGGTCCGCACGCTTAAGGTTACGATGACAGTTATATTATGAGTTTATGCATTTTGATGTATCGAAGGTTGTTCGGAGTCCCAGATATGATCACGGACATGACGAGGAGTCTCGAAATGGTCGAGACATAAAGATTGATATATTGGAAGCTTATGTTTGGATATCGGAAGTGTTCCGGGTGAAATCGGGATTTTACCGGAGTACCGGGAGGGTTACCGGAACCCCCCGGGAGCTATATGGGCCATAGTGGGCCTTAGTGGAAAAGAGAAGGGGCTGCCCTAGATGGGCTGCGCGCCTCCCCCTTCCCCTAGTCCTATTAGGACTAGGAGAGGTGGCCGGCCCCCTCCTCCTCTTTTCCCCCTCCATGAATCCTATTCCAACTAGGATTGGGGGGGGGGATCCTACTCCCAGAGGGAGTAGGACTCTCCTGGCGCACCCCTTGTGGCCGGCCAGCCTCCCCCCCTTTTGGTCCTTTATATACTGAGGTAGAGGCACCCTAGAACACACAAGTTGATCCACGTGATCTATTCCTTAGCCGTGTGCGGTGCCCCCAGCCACCATATTCCTCGATAATACTGTAGCGGAGTTTAGGCGAAGCCCTGCTGCTGTAGTGCATCAAGATCGTCACCACGCCGTCGTGCTGACGGAACTCTTCCCCGACACTTTGCTAGATCGGAGTCCGGGGATCGTCATTGAGCTGAACGTGTGCTCGAACTCGGAGGTACCGTAGTTTCGGTACTTGATCGGTTGGATCGTGAAGACATACGACTACTTCCTCTACGTTGCGTCAACGCTTCCGCAGTCGGTCTGCGTGGGTACGTAGACTACACTCTCCCCTCTCATTGCTATGCATCACATGATCTTGCATGTGCGTAGGAAATTTTTTGAAATTACTACGAAACCCAACACTTATATCCATGATATTTAGCTCATGCCTTAACTCGTGGAATCTTACTTCTTCAAGTGGCTTGGTGAAGATATCGGCTAGTTGATTCTCGGTGTTGACATGGAGTAGTTCAATGTTTCCCTTGGCCACATGATCCCTAATGAAGTGATGATGAATCTCAATACTCTTTGTCTTGTTCTATTGAACTGGGTTCCCGGAGATCTTGATTGCACTTTCATTGTCGCACCAAAGAGGCACTTTGTCACATTTGAATAATCCATCGAAGTTTGCCTCATCCATAATAACTGAGCACAATAACTTCAGGCGGCAATGTACTCGGCTTCGGCCATCGAGAGAGATATATAATTTTGCTTCTTTGAAGAGCAACTTACCAACGATCTCCCTAGGAACTGACATGAACCACAAGTGGACTTGCGGTCAACCTTGTCTCTGGCCCAATCCGAATCCGAGTATCCCATTAACTCAAAAGATGATCCTTTGGGATACTAAAGGCCCAAGTTTGGGGTATGAACCAAATACCGAAGGATTCTTTTCAATGTCAAATAGTGGCTCTCCTTAGGAGTGGATTAAAATCTTGCGCACATACATACACTCAACATAATATCGGGTATAGATGCACAAATGTAAAGCAAGGAACCGATCATGGAGCGATATACCTTTTGATCCACTTCTTTTCCATTGGGATTAAGATGAAGTTGGCCATTTGTGGGCATGGGTGTCTTCATTAGCTTGACATCTTGCATTTTGAACCTCTTGAGCATGTCTTGAATATAAAGAGATTGGTTGGTGAAGGTTCCTCCTCTCAATTACTTCACGTGAAAACCGAGGAACAACTTCAACTCTGCCATCATGCTCATAGCAAATTCCTTAGTCATAAGATTCTCGAACTCAACGTTAATAGCATGGTTAGTGGACCCAAAGATAATATCATCAACATATATTTGGCAAACAAACAACTCTCCTTTTACCCTCTTTGTGAAGACAGTGGAATCTATTACCCCAATCTGAAACCCCTTCTCACTTAGGAATGTCGTAAGGTGATCATACCAAGCACGAGGTGCTTGTTTGAGACCATAGAGTGCCTTATGGGGTTCATAAATGTGAGAGGGGTGATCAGGGTCTTCGAAACCGGGAGGTTGCTTGACATACACCAACTCATTAAGAGGACCATTAAGAAATGCACTCTTCACATCCATTTGATATAATTTAAAATCATGATGAGAGGCATAAGCAAGCAAGATGCGAATGGATTCAAGACGGGCAATGGGGGCAAAAGTTTCACCAAAGTCCAAAGCTTCAACTTGGGTGAAACCTTGTGCCACTAACCTTGCCTTGTTCCTTATTACTTGTCCATGTTCATCTTGTTTGTTCTTGAAGATCCACTTTGTTCCAATGACATTATGATGCTCTTTGTGTCTTTCCACAAGGGTCCATACTTTGTTGTGGGTGAAGTTGTTGAGTTCTTCATGCATGACATCTATCCAATCCAGATCGCCAAGTGCATCTTCTACCTTAAGGGGCTCAACACAAGAGACAAAAGAGTGATGCTCACAAAATTTTGTCAAACGTCTATGAGTAGTTACCCCCCCTTTTGATGCTTCCATAGATGTTCTCGGCGTGATGTTGAAGATGTTTTAGCTTGGCGGCCACTTTTTTCTCTTTGATTGCAAGCTCTTACTCACTTGGTTTTGTACTTGATGAAGAAGCTTGTCCTTGAGATTGTTTTTGCCTTGTAGACACCCTTCTCTTTGAAACCACAAGTTCTTGCTCATTGGGAAGTGATGATGATGAAGAAACTTGCGGTAGGGGTTGATCTTGATCTTCATCATGAACTTGAGCTTGATCTTAAGCCTCAAAAAATGGTTATTCACCATTTGGATGAGCATGCCCATGATCTTGCTCGAGAATATGAGGGACGTGATGTTGTTCTTGGATAGGTTCATGATCTCCCATAGCATTTTGTACAAGTCGTGCCAGTGACGACTTCCCTTGTGGAGACTCCACAAGAGGGGCTCTTACTCCTTATTCTTGTACATGGACTTGTGGTGTTTCTTATGGAAGAATGTGGCCTATCCCCATCGTCCTTATAGCTTGTGAAGGAGCCTCATCACCTACAACACTAGGAACAATTTTCTCCACACAGGAGCTATTATCTTCATCAAACTCCCCATTTACCGTTTCCTTAATGCATCCGGTTGATTTATTCAGAACTCGGTAAGCATGAGAGTTTGATGCATATCCAACAAATATGTCCTCATAAGTTCTAGGATCAAACTTAGCTAATCTAGATTTCTTGTTTAGAATGAAACACTTACAACTGAATACCCGAAATTATTTGACGTTAGGCTTTCTCCTGATTAGGAGTTCATATGGGGTCTTTTTCTTGAGCTTGCGAAGATAAAGCCGGTTTGAAGCATGACACGTGGTGTTGATGGCGTCGGCCCAAAGTTTGTATGGAGACTTGTACTCGTCAAGCATGGTCCTAGCCATCTCAATAAGAGTTCGATTCTTCCTCTCCGCAACACCATTTTGTTGGGGAGTATATGGCGCGTCATATTGATGTTTTAGCCCCTCTTCACTCAAGAATCCATCCATCATCTAGTTCTTGAACTCAATGCCATTGTCACTACAAATTTCCTTGATTTCACAATTGTGTTGACGTTGAGCTTCTTTGGCAAAGTTGATGAAGGTTTCTTGAGTTTCATTTTTGGTCTTGAGAAAGAACACCCAAGTATATCTTGTGAAGTCATCAACAATGAAAAGTCAATACCTCCTCCCTCCCAAACTTTCATAAGTTGGAGGCCCAAAAAGATCCAAATGGATAAGCTCAAGGGGCCTCAAGGTGGTTATGATAGTCTTCACTTTATGAGCTTTTTCATCTAGCTTTCCGGCAATGCAAGCACTACAAGGACGATCTTTGGCAAAAGACACATTGGTTCGTCCAAGCATGTGCTCCCCCTTTAAGAGAGCTTGTAAATATCTCATGCCAACGTGGGCTAGCCGTCGGTGCCATACCCACCCCACATCGTCTTTGGCCATTAGGCATGTTGCAAGATGAGTTTTCTCTTTTGAGAAATCAACCATGTAAAGGTTGTCTTCAACATGCCCAAAAAAGACCACTTTGAGATCGGTTCTCTTAAAAACGGCCACATGGAATTCACCGAAATGAGAATCATAACTAGCATGTGCCAATTGAATAGTTGAAAGTAAATTGTAGTGAAGGGTTGGACAAGCATTTGGTTATAGATACCCATTTTCCAATGGGTCCTGGAGATTTAGCAACAAGGGTCTTAGGAACCCAAATAGTCCAAGCATACTCATCATAGCTAGTGCCAAAAAGTTTTGCAAAAGTGTAGCCATCATCTCCTCTCATGAGGACATAAGATGGATTGTTCTTGTGTAACACCCACAATGCGGCTATATCTCCCACGTGACGGGGCACGACTTAGAAGCATAGCCGCATGGTAGTTTTGTCACAAGAGGGGTAATCTTCACACAGTCCCATGTACTGAATGAGAAAGGGATAAAGAGTTGGTTTACAATCGCCACTTCACACAATACATAAATAACTCATACATCATCCAAATACACGCATAGACCGACTATGGTCAAATCCGAATAAAAAGGAAGATAAACCCCAAATGCTAGATCTCCGATCGTCCCAACTAGGCACCACTACTGATCATCCGGAAAAGACACAAAACAATGACCAATATCTTCATAGAGCTCCCACTTGAGCTCGGTTGCGCCACCTGCACTGGTATCATCAGCACCTGCAACTGTTTGGAAGTATCTGTGAGTCACGAGGACTCAGCAATCTCACACCCGTGAGATCAAGACTATTGAACCTTATGGGTAGGATAGGGTAATGAGGTGGAGCTCCAACAAGCACTAAGCAAATATGGTGGCTAACATACGCAAATAAGAGCGAGATGAGAAGCAACACAACGGTCGAGAAGCTAGAAGTGATCAAGAAGTGATCCTGAAACTATTTACATTCAAGCATAACACAACACCGTGTTCACTTCCCGGACTCCGCCGAAAAGAGACCATCACGGCTACACACGCGGTTGATGCATTTAATTAAGTCAAGTGTCCAGTTCTCTACAACTGGATATTAACAAATTCCCACCTGCCACATAACCGCGGGCACGGCTCTCGAAAGTTTATACCCTGCAGGGGTGCCCCAACTTAGCCCATCACAAGCTCTCACAGTCAACGAAGGATATTCCTTCTCCTGAAAAGACCCAATCAGTCTCGGAATCCCGGTTACAAGACATTTCGACAATGGTAAAACAAGACCAGCAAAGCCGCCTAATGTGCCGACAAATCCCGATAGGAGTCTCATGTATCTCGTTCTCAGGGCACACCGGATGAACACTACGTACGGCAACTGAAGATACCCCAAGTTGCCTAGGGGCGGCACCGCAAGTGGCTCTGTTTTGGACCAACACTCGGAGGAGCACTGGCCCGGGGTTTTAAAATAAAGATGACCCTTGAGTCTGCGGAACCCAAGGGAAAAAGGCTTAGGTGGCAAATGTTAAAACCAAGGTTGGGCCTTGCTGGAGGAGTTTTATTCAAAGCAAACTATCAAGGGGTTCCCATAACACCCAACCGCATAAGGAACGCAAAATCAAGGAACATAACACCGGTATGACGGAAACTAGGGCGGCAAGAGTGGAACAAAACACCAGGCATAAGGACGAGCCTTCCACCCTTTACCAAGTATATAGATGCATTAATTAAATAAGATATATTGTGATATCCCAACATATCCATGTTCCAACATGGAACAAACTTCAGCTTCACCTGCAACTAACAACGCTATAAGAGGGGCTGAGCAAAAGAGGTAACATAGCCAAACAATGGTTTGCTAGGAAGGTGGGTTAGAGGCTTGACATGGCAATATGGGAGGCATGATATAACAAGTGGTAGGTAGCGCGACATAGCGATAGAGCGAACAACTAGCAAGCAAAGATAGAAGTGATTCCGAGGGTATGGTCGTCTTTCCTGAGATCCTGCAAGGAAGAAGAATGAGTCCAAGAAGTAGACGACCCAATGTAGTCGAACGAATCCTCACAACTCCGGAACAAGACCGAAGCTAACGAGAGAAGCAACCCGGAAAGAAGCAAGAAACAATGTAAACAACCATCACATAAACATGGGATGATGCGCAACTAAGTATGATGCATGTCCAGTTTAATGAGGCATGGCATGGCAAAGTGCACAAACAATACTACAAATTAAGTGGAGCTCAATATGCAATGAGTTGCATATTGACAAAACACCACATTCGATTTTTTACTTCACTCCTGGTTATGTACCCAACAATATTAAATGTTATTAAACATGGCAAGAGGTGAGGCAAAAGTAAACTACACATTTTAGGCAATTTTAAGTGAGGCCGGAAACAACAAATAGCCATTCCGGTAAATCCCCACATGACATTTAGCAATTGAAGCAAACAACAATTTTAATCATTTTAAAAGTTGTTATCATGATGTGGATGGCATATGCAAGTTTATGCAATTTTATGAAAATGTTGACATGAGCATATTATGAAGCATTTGTCACCGTGGTGGAAAGAAATGGTGCCACGGCAATGAATCCGAAAATGATGCCACGACACCATATCGGTTCCGGTAGCTGATGGAGATACCAGTGCAAAAGGAAAAGTGACGGGAGCGTGTCATGCAAGGATGGTGGGGTGATCCCGGATATCGGGTTTCCCATGTGTCAGTTGCATGGCAACCGAGGGACGTGCACGAAACAAACGGGCACGGTGCAAACACGGGGTTCATCTCATACATCACACAACATTCGTCCACGGTGGTCGTCTCGATGTTATACCTTCGAAGCGTGCGAACGGGACGGTTTGGGTTCAAAGCGATGGAGATGTTCATGGTTCGTAGTGGTACTTGGTGGTCTCGAACGGGGCCGCAACATTTAGTCGAACTTGGGGTCTCGGTCCTGGCGATCAAATGGGTACTTGCGGTCTTGACGAATCCATAGTGGTACTGGGCGAGATCACGGCCACGACAGTCTTCGGACTTGGTTTTCCTGTACATGACTCCACGGGTCCTGGGAGAACTCAGCGATGGCCATGGCAAAGAGGCAACAGTAGATGGTGAAGCAGGGAGCAACAGCAGCTGTCACGGGCAAAGGTCGGGGCCGGAGCAGAGCAAGGTCCGAGGCGAGGCGGCTGAGCAATGGAGGCAGGGAACGGGGAGAGCAGAGGTGCGCCTTGGGACGAGGGGAAGCAGAGAAGCGGCCAACGGGATCATGCGGGGTCCAGTCATGGGGAACTTGGCGCGGCGAAGCTCTCCGGTGAAGCAGCAGCGGCAGCAGGAACTTGGCGCGGTGGTGAGGAGGTCTGCAGGAGGCGGGACGAGCCGGACGACATGGATCCCGTCGAAGGGCATGGCTCAGGGCGGAGGCAAGCGAGGCAGTGACGGTGGACTTGTAGCGGCGGGCGCACCTGCTGGCTCCTGGAGTGGCGGAGCGACGGGGACTGGCGAAGTGGTGCCCCGGTGGTCGTGCTCGCAAGGATGAGGTCGGAGGAGGGGCCAGCAGGGGCGCAGGCAGGTCGGCGGCATAGGCGGCTGGTGGGAAGGAGGTGCGGGCGCCGGGACGAGGGGGGTTGAGGGAGAGAAGGGATCGGGCGCGTGGAGCTCTCGCTCCTCTTTGTCTGTAGGTGCGGCGCAGGAGGAGGATGAAGGGAGATGGGATTGAGAGGAGAGGGAGGTTGCAGCTGGGCCTCGGGCCGTCTAAGTTAGGCCGTAGGGATGGGTTAGGTGGGCCTTAGGGGTTGTCAGGCTAGGGAGGTCGGCGGCTGGGCCTTGGGCCAATTTGGTGGGGAGGGGAAAAGGCCAGGAGACCTGCTTGGCTAAACTCCTCTCTCTCTCTCTCTCTCTCTCTCTCTTTCTCTCTTATTCCCTCTCTATTTAAAAAGGAAACATAGTAGAAATGTTGAGAGAGATTGGAGTGGACATTGGGCATGGAGTTAATTTTACTGGACTCGCAAAAATGAGCTTGATCCAAGAAAAGTATAAATGAGCATGTGTGGCAAGTTTGGATTCGAACTCATTTGAATTAAATTCAAATGAGTTTGAATAAGAAGTGGGCGTTTGAAAGGTCCCAAAAATGTTGAGATTTTGGTAGAGCTCCGGAAAAAGATAAATGAATTTATGGGCGAAGTTTGAGTAGCAAACTCGAAGCAGAAAAGACATGAGAGTTTAAATTGCAAGTGTGTTTGTGGTTAATTCCAAACTAAAGGAATATTTATAGTAGCTCCCTAAATACTGAGAGGATATGTTATAAAGAGAACTCGCCGTGTGAATTCGCTCGGTTTAAATAGATTGAAAGATCTATGCAATTTATTTAAGTGTGTTTTTGTTAGTTTGAGAAAAAGATGGCATGATGACATGATGCAATGCAAATGATGAAAGATGAATGCAACGAACCAAACAAAATACACGATGAATCTCGGAATCCATGGAAGGCATCTAGAGTGCCAGTCTTGGGGCATTACAACACTCCACCACTACAAGAGGACCTCGTCCTGAGATCTAAGGATGGTGTCAGAGAGAAAATGGAAGAGGACGAGAAGAGGTAAAACTAAGTTGCTTCTTTGACAAACGAGTGAAGCCAAAGAACCTTGATAGGTTGAAAACTTGAAAGAAGAACACAACATAGTTGATCAAAATTGAGAGCACTCAAGTAGAAAAGAGAAACAAGGAGAACCATGTGAACCTTGGAGGTTGCAAAGCTATGAATGAAGAGCACAATGGACAAGAGGAATTGAAACCACTCTGGTTCAAAAGGGAAGCAAGGTATACAAGAGAATTTGGGCAGCACTCCGATAGAAAGAGAAGGAACTTGATAAGATGGAAAGAGCTTGAAAATAGGACGCAACACTCCGGATAAATGGATAAGCACGAGAGGAAAAAAACATGATCCTGACAAAACGAGATGACGAGTCGAAGGGAGTAGCATCACAATGCCTCCGGAACGAAAGAATGGAAACTAGATTGTTGGGATAAAGGGACGGAGAAGAAAACAACATCTTCTACCTTGAATTAATTTGAGAGAGCATCCTTAGAAAGAAGGATTGAATGGAGTTGTTGAAAATTAAACAACAAAAGAATAAGGTTGTTATGGGCTTATGGAAAATGTCTCAAAATTAAGAGGTGAAATCCCGCCACAAACGGAAACAGTTGATTGGATTGATATCAACAAGGAGATGAAAAATTCTTCCACCAAGATGATAGAGAGGTAACTTGGACCATTGATAAGCACCACAATAAGCAACATTCCCAATGAAAGGCTTTAGGTGAAATCTATACCAAGATAACTCCAAGGAAGAAAATGATGGGTTTAAATATCTCATATATGACAACTTGTCAATCATGAAGCATGAAGGAAACTGTCAGAATGACATACCAGCACCTCAAGATAAGGTAGAAAGAATTGCACTTCGGGATGCAAGATGAAGAATGCTTGGACTCCTCAAAACAAGACATGTGTTGAGCACCCTGTTTAATTTTTAGTATAGCTTGGCGGATCATAACTTCGAGAGAAATCTTGAAGAACAATTGAAGAATGAAAAGAATCCTTGACAAACCACCAAGTTGAGCCATCGTGAGAACTCCAGTAATAAAAGAATGATCAAACGAAAAGGAAAGTTGAAAAGAACTCCGGGGGAAGCCTTGCAATGATTTAGATGGAGCTTCGCGACGAGATAAAGCGGAAAACTTGGAACTCCGGAAAAGAAAAGATGAAGCATCTCGAACCGAGAAATGTGACATGATGAACAACTCTGGAACGAAGAAACTAGATCACTTTGATGAAACAATAATAAGAATTATGTTATGCGCATCCTTCACCAATTAAAATTGATGACAAGCACCGGATTTGGCATACCACTTATTCTCGTAGAAAGTATTAAGAGAGATATAGCGCAATCTTGAGAAGGACTTCAACGAACCATCAGTAGGATTTGGAAAGAATGAATGAATTGATATGAGAACATCGGAAGAGGAATCTTGAACAAACCGCCGTACGAATTGAAATGAAAGAAGAAAAGAGAACGAATCACCGGTAGGATTGGAAAACGAATGAGGACACTTGAGGGGATTTAGATACATTAGAACGAAGAGATCATGAACTGATTAGAGGATACTTGAATGATTCACCGGTAAGATTTGGAGAACGAGAGCTGAAAGCTGGAACGAATTGAGATGATGGGCTCCGGAGAATCAAACTGAAAAGACTCCTGAATTGCTCCGGATGGGTGAACAGAATACTCACAATCGAAAACAATTATGAGAGGATGGCATCAGGTTTGAACTACGCACCTTTGATAGAACGGATAAGATTGCAGAGAAAACTCTTCTTCAGTATTCATTATCTGAGAATGACGACGAGCACCACAACCATGAATTGTTGAGACACTCCGGAATAAATGAATAGCGATAAATGAATGATTAAGGGGTGCGTCGGCATGATAAATCATTGTGAAACAAGGAAAGGATATGATCAACACTGAAAACTTGAATTGAATCCGCCGGAGAAGAAAACGAGTGAAGAGTGATGAACTTGAGGCTTCCTTAGTATCTCCCTGAGAATCACAAGATAAGAATATTGATGGAAAAGAGTGGGGAAACTTCACATCAATAAAAGGATATTTCAATAAGAAATTTGAGTCCTTGATGAGAAAGGGTGGGAGGGCGGGAAAAACAAAGACAACTTGGGACGGATGAAACAAACACCGTTGAGAAGACTTAGAATTGATCTTGTGGATGTGGAGAATGATGGCATCATCTCGAAGAGAAGCGCACCGGTTGGAAATAGAATTGGGATGACAATCTCGATAAATTAGAAGGATTAGTATTCACATAGGAATATGAGAACACCGCTTAGAAAGAGACATGGAATCAACATTTGACATTGAAGCAACTCGAATATGACAACTCAAAACAAAACAAAGGATTGCCTTGCAGAATAAGCCGGAACAAACATATGATAGATATTTACCCAAACCCATATCATGCATCTGTCGAAAAGATATTCTAGGAGCTACTTGAATTCCCACCTATAAAACTCCCGAAACTTTCTGGTTATGCAATCAGGTGTTGGGGATACAGAGGAAGCATAATATCTCATCTCACCCAAACTAACAATCCCTACATCCAGCCGTATCCATCCTTCAACACATAACCAAGAAACCTTCGGAAATCATGTACCTCAACCTTCGAAAAGCATCTGTTATACGAGTTATGGCAATACTCCCGAACTCCCGCCCCAGTACTGGGTGGCATCGAGGTTATCTCACCAACAACTGCATAAAAGAGATTTTCGATGTCGGCGAACTCAGGTATTCCAGAACTGCAACGATAAAATTGTGACGACAACACCTCGGAGCTCAACTCCTCGGGACACTGCCACAACCCCTAAATGTCAGGAGGCACCAAGAACAATGTTCTCGTCACAACACTATAGGAACGATTTCAAGATACCCGCGTGATCCTAAAATTTTTTTTAGTGAAATTTGAGGAGAGGAAAGTCAAAACTTCTATGCCAGGAGGCATCACCAGAGTGACGAAGGGGCCGAGGAGTAAAAAGAATCCTACTCTCCGATATATATAATCCTAAGACTCAAACATTTTGTTCTAGACTCAACAATGTCAGCGATTCGATCAAGCAGGGGGCTCCTAAGTCGGGGATGGCTCTGATACCAACTTGTAACACCCACAATGTAGCTATATCTCCCACGTGTCGGGGCACGACTTAGAGGCATAGACGCATGGTAGTTTTGTCACAAGAGGGGTAATCTTCACCCAGTCCCATGTACTGAATAAGAAAGGGATAAAGAGTTGGCTTACAATCGCCACTTCACAAAATACATAAATAACTCATACATCATCCAAATACACGCATAGACCGACTACGGTCAAATCCGAATAAAAAGGAAGATAAACCCCAAATGTTAGATCCCCGGTCGTCCCAAATGGGCACCACTACTGATCATCCGGAAAAGACACAAAACAATGACCAAGATCTTCATCGAGCTCCCACTTGAGCTCGGTTGCTCCACCTGCACTGGTATCATCGGCACCTACAACTGTTTGGAAGTATCTGTGAGTCATGAGGACTCAGCAATCTCACACCTGTGAGACCAAGACTATTTAAGCTTATGGGTAGGATAGGGTAATGAGGTCGAGCTGCAGCAAGCACTAAGCAAATATGGTGGCTAACATACGCAAATAAGAGCGAGATGAGAAGCAATGCAACGGTCGAGAAGCTAGAAGTGATCAAGAAGTGATCCTGAAACTACTTACATTCAAGCATAACACAAGACCGTGTTCACTTCCTGGACTCCGCCGAAAAGAGGCCATCACGGCTACACACAAGTTTGATGCATTTAAGTAAGTCAAGTGTCAAGTTCTCTACAACCGGATATTAACAAATTCCCATCGGCCACATAACCGCGGGCACGGCTCTCGAAAGTTTATACCCTGCAGGGGTGTCCCAACTTAGCCCATCACAAGCTCTCAGGGTCAACGAAGGATATTCCTTCTCCCGGAAAGACCCGATCATTCTCGGAATCCCGGTTACAAGACATTTCGACAATGGTAAAACAAGACCAGCAAAGCTGCTCGATGTGCCGACAAATCCCGATAGGAGTCGCACGTATCTCGTTCTCAGGGCACACTGGATGAACACTACGTACGGCAACCGAAGATACCCCAAGTTGCCTAGGGGCGGCACCGCAAGTGGCTCTGCTTTGTACCTACACTCAGAGGAGCATTGGCCCGGGGTTTTAAAATAAAGATGACCCTTGAGTCTGCAGAACCCAAGGGAAAAAGGCTTAGGTGGAAATGTTAAAACCAAGGTTGGGCCTTGCTGGAGGAGTTTTATTCACAACGAACTGTCAAGGGGTTCCCATAACACCCAACCGCATAAGGAATGCAAAATCAAGGAACATAACACCGGTATGACGGAAACTAGGGTAGCAAGAGTGGAACAAAACACCAGGCATAAGGTCGAGCCTTCCACCCTTTACCAAGTATATAGATGCATTAATTAAATAAGAGATATTGTGATATCCCAACATACCCATGCTCCAACATGGAACAAACTTCAGCTTCACCTGCAAGTAACAACGCTACAAGAGGTCTTGAGCAAAAGCGGTAACATAGCCAAACAACGGTTTGCTAGGAAGGTGGGTTAGAGGCTTGACATGGCAATATGGGAGGCATGATATAACAAGTGGTAGGTAGCGCGACATAGCGATAGAGCGAACAACTAGCAAGCAAAGATAGAAGTGATTTCGAGGGTATGGTCGTCTTTCCTGAGATCCCGCAAGGAAGAAGAACGAGTCGAAGAACTAGACGACCCAACATAGTCGAACGAATCCTCACAACTCCGGAATGAAACCGAATCTAACGAGAGAAGCAACCCGGAAAGAAGCAAGCAACAAAGTAAACAACCATCACATAAACATGGCATGATGCACAACCAAGTATGATGCATGTCTAGTTTAATGAGGCATGGCATGGCAAAGTGCACAAACAATACTACAAATTAAGTGGAGCTCAATATGCAACGAGTTTCATATTGATGAAACACCACATTTGATTATTTAGTTCACTCCCGGTTACGTACCCAACAATATTAAATGTTATTAAATATGGCAAGAGGCGAGGCAAAAGTAAACTACATATTTTAGGCAATTTTAAGTGAGGCCAGAAACAACAAATAACAATTCCGGTAAATCCCCACATGACATTTAGCAATTGAAGCAAACAACAATTTTAACCATTTTAAATGTTGTTATCATGATGTGGATGGCATATGCAAGTTTATGTAAGTTTATGAAAATTTTGACATGAGCATATTATGAAGCATTTGTCACCGTGGTGGAAAGGAAGGGTGCCACGGCGGTGAATCCAAAAATGATGCCACATTAACATATCGGTTTCGGTAGCTCATGGAGAAACTGGTGCAAAAGGAAAAGTGACAGCAAGGATGGTGGGGTGATCCTGGATACCGGGTTTCCCATGTGTCAGTGGCATGGCAACCGAGGGACGTGCATGAAACAAACGGGCACGGTGCAAACACGGGGTTCATCTCATACATCACACAACATTCGTCCATGACGGTCGTCTCGATGTTATACCTTCGAAGCGTGCGAACGGGGCGGTTCGGGTTCAAAGCGATGGAGATATTCATGGTTTGTAGTGGTACTTCGCGGTCTCGAACAGGTCAGCAACATGTTGTCGAACTTGGGGTCTCGGTCCTGGCGATCAGAAGGGTACTTACGGTCTTGATGAATCTGTAGTGGTACTGGGCGAGATCACTGCCATGGCAGCCTTCGTACTTGGTTTTCCTGTACATGACTCCACGGGTCTTGGGAGAACTCGGCGATGGCCATGGCAAAGAGGCGACAATAGATGGTGAAGTAGGGAGCAGCAGCTCGAGTCGCGGCAGCAGCAGCTCTCACGGGCGGAGGTCGGGGCCGGAGCAGAGCAAGGTCCGAGGCGAGGTGGCTGAGTAGTGGAGGCAGGGAATGGCGAGAGCAAAGGAGCGCCTTGGGAAGAGGGGAAGCAGAGGAGCGGCCAACGGGATCGTGCGGGGTCCAGGTATGGGGAACTTGGCACGACGAAGCTCTCCGGTGAAGCAGCAGCGGCAGCAAGAACTCGGAGTGGCGGCGAGGAGGTCTGCAGGAGGCGGGACGAGCCGGACGACGTGGATCCCGTCGAAGGGCGCGACTCAGGGAAGAGGCAAGCGAGGCAGCGACGGTGGACTTGCAGCGGCGAGCGCGCCTGCTGGCTCCTGGAGTGGCGGAGCGATGGGGACCAGCGAAGTGGCGCCTCGATGGTCGTGCTCACGAGGATGAGGTCGGAGGAGGGGCCGGCAGGGGGGCGGGCAGGTCAGCGACGTAGGCGGACGGCGGGAAGGAGGTGCGGGCGCCGGGTCGAGGGGGTCGAGGGACAGAAGGGATCGGGCGCGTGGAGCTCTCGCTCCTCTATGTTTGTAGGTGAGGCGCAGGAGGAGGACGAAGGGAGATGGGATCGAGAGGAGAGGGAGGTTGTGGCTGGGCCACGGGCCGTCTATGTCAGGCCGTAGGGATGGGTTAGGTGGGCCTTAGGGGTTGTCGGGCTAGGGAGGCCGGTGGCTGGGCCTTGGGCCAATTTGGTGGGGAGGGGAAAAGGCCAGGAGGCCTGCTTGGCTGAACTCCTCTCTCTCTCTCTCTTATTCCCTCTCTATTTAAAAAAAGGGAAAGATAGAAGAAATGTTGAGAGTGATTGGAGTGGAGATTGGGCATGGAGTTAATTTTACTAGACTCGCAAAAATGAGCTTGATCCAAGAAAAGTATAAATGAGCATGTGTGCGAAGTTTGGATTCACACCCGTTTGAATTAAATTCAAATGAGTTTTAAAAAGAACTGGGCATTTGAAAGGTCCCAAAAATGTTGAGATTTTGGTAGAGCTCCAGGAAAAGATAAAAGAATTTATGGGCGAAGTTTGAGGAGCAAACTCGAAGCAGAAAAGACATGAGAGTTTAAATTGCAAGTGTGTTAGTGGTTAATTCCAAACTAATGGAATATTTATAGTAGCTCCCTAAATACTAGGAGGATATGTTATAAAGAGAACTCGCCATATGAATTCCCTTAGTTTAAATAGATCGAAAGATCTATGCAATTTATTTAAGTGAGTTTTAGTTAGTTTGAGAAAAAGATGGCATGATGACATGATGCAATGCAAATGATGCAAAGATGAATGCAACGAAGCAAACAAAATACACGATGAATCTTAGAATCCATGGAAGGCATCTGGAGTGCCGGTCTTGGGGCGTACCGGCAAAATCCTTGGGAATGGATTTGTCCCTAGTGACCTTGCCACTCCCAACAACCCTTTTTTCCTTCTCCTTCTCCTTGTGCCCTTCTTACACCAACACTACCTTTTGGGGAGGGGAAGGAGTCGGACCGATCTTCTTCTTATTGTTCTTCTTCTTGTTCTTACCATTCTTGGATGCGGGATCAAACCCAATTCCCTCCTTGGCAACACACTCATTTTGGTTACTCAAGAGGTCATTAAGATTTTATCCCCTTGGATGCATGATACAAGCCCTTTCTCAAATTGGGCCTTCAACTTCTTATTCTCCTCTTGGAGAGAGGTGCAATCATGAACAAAGTTAGCCGTACAAGAATCATCATTTAAATCCATATGAGGTACGGAAGTGAGAGCCTAAATGGTTATAGCTGTAAGTTGAGCATAAGACTCGGTGAGGGCAATGAGGTCACCTTTGACAACCTTGGAACTAGTCACAAGGAACTCATGTTCCTCAACAAGTATCATGTGATCAACTAGAAGCTTTTCAACCCTAACATTAAGAGCATCTTTGTTCTCAAGAGCAAGTTGCAAAGCATCATTGGTTTTAACAAGGTCAATTTGATGAGCCGACAAGGCTTCCTCAAGTGATGCTCTCATGACACTCTCTTCATTTAGTTCATGCTCGAGGAGTTCGACTCTCTCTTTTTCCTCTATGAGGAGGTTTTCAACGTTCTCAATAAAGTCATCGTGTTCAGCGAGTGACTTAAGGAGATCGCCAAAATGAGCACGAGCTTCACCATGAAGAGTTTTCATGAAAGCCAGCAAGGATTCCTCGTCATTATCCACACCCTCGTCACACTCATCCTCCATGATCTCACATGAGACATTGGGAGTGTAGATGGCGGGTTTTTTCTTATTTGGACTTTGTTTTTACCTCTTTGGCCATAAGACATTGATGAGTGAAAGGCTTTTCCTCGTTTAGAGAGTCGAAGAGGCCGGTGGTGGAGGAGGAGGTAGTGGTATGCATGGCAATGGCAGTCGTGCCCACTTGATCATCATGACCTTCATGTTCATCTCAGGACATGTATTCTTCATGAACAAAAGCATTCTTAACCTTCCTGTTTGCAAACTTGGTGAACTTCTTCTTCTTGAGTACAAGCTTCTCGGATTTGTCTTCATGTCTCTCATACGGGCAATCATCTACAAAGTGTCTTGGGCTATCACAATTGTAGCATTTCCTTTGTCCAAACGATCTTCCTTGAAGATTCTTCCCTTTGTTTGCCATGGTCCCAGAGTACTTTTTGACTAAAAGTGCCAAGTCTTCCGCAAAGTCATTTGATGGGCATGAGGTGTGAACATCTTCCTCACATATCTCTTCACTCACTTCTTCATCCCTTGAGGGTTGGCTTACCACTTTCTTGGCCTTCAAGCCAAGATTGGAGTTCTTGGTTTCTTGAGCAATTGCAAAGGTCTTCTTGGACATGTCTCCAAAAGAACATGAGTGGATAAAGTGGAAACAACTTGAGCCACGGTCAACTTTTGACAATCCGGACATTGATGAATCATCATGACCATGGTATGTTCCATGAGAACCATAACATCGATGAACTTGTCCTTGATGAAGTCGTCATTTGCCCAAGTGCACCCAAAGGTTCTCAAATTGAGCACAAGGGACTTTAACCTTCGGTAAACCTCTTCCACGGACTCACCCTCATTCCTCACAAAGAGATTGACTTCTTGCTTGAGTAAAGCCAATCGAGATCTTCAAATTGCTTCATCTCCTTCAAGAGACTCCTCAAGGCAATCCTATATTTTCTTGGCGGTATTATGGAGAGCAATGCAGTCACTATAGTCTTCGGTCACAGCGGTGCGCAACATGTGGTGGGCGGTGGCATTAAGTTGGTCATCAACCGCTTCTCTTGGAGTGAGATTCATTGGGTCCTTAGGGTTGAATCCATTGACCACAATCCACCAAAGTTGAGTTGAAGCACTATGAATATGAGACTCCATATCTAGCTTCCATTTAGCAAATGCATTAGCTTTCAAAGGGGGCGGAGGCCCAACTGGATTGCAAGGATGTTGCAACGATTGCGGAGAGTAAAAAGTTCCACACCATTGTACCCGGGAACTTGAGTATGAGCCGGTAATGCAAGAGGTTCTCTTGAGTCATCCGCATCATGAATGGCATTTGTATCAAATGAGTTTGATGCGGATGTTCAAGGCCTTAAGCGAGCATCAATTTCCTCCTTGGCCGAGGAACGAACTTCTTTCAACATAGAGGCTTTGAGGTCCGCAAACATTGAAAGAATATCTAACGCGGTCACGGGGCCACATGGGTTAATAGGAGTGGCGGGAGCAACGACCGACACCAAGTGCCACGGGCGCGGCGGGTGGTAGGTATTGGCCATCCTCCACAATGGGTACGCAACCTCCCTCATTCCCTAGATCGACCATATCCTCTAAGGTTGTGAAACCATATACTAGAGCACGAGGCTCTAACACCAATTGAAAGGATCGATACAGTCGAATAGAGGGGGTGAATATGAGACTACAAATTTTAATATTTCTTGTCAATTTTAAGATTTAGCGGATAAATAGGATTCACTAGATATGCAACTAGGTGAACACAACCTACATGACAAGAAAGCTTAAAGCAAAGTATGCTGGGTAACAATCAAATTAGCGAGCCAACAAGCATACAAGGCAAAGTAAAGTGCGGGAAAGGATTAACCACAAGTGAGGCGAGGACGCGGATTTTATCCCAAAGTTCACTCTTCCTTGGGGAAGAGCTACTCTCCGTTTAGAGCGGTGCCGGAACCAAATCTTGTGGAATGCCACGAAGGCTCACCGTAATCTCTTTCGAGTCACCTCCAACGGATAAGCCTCGAATCACTCGGGGTTGGTCTGGAAGGCAACCACCACACCTTTACAAACTTCTGCGGAGCACACCACAAGCAAGGAAGCTTCCAGAGGAACCTCTAACTGCCTAGGAGGCCAAGCTCCAAGAGTAACAAGTCAATGGGGAATAAATGTTGCGGGGAACATGATTTGGTTTGGTTAAGATGTAGATCGGCTCTTGCTCTCCCAATCCCCAAAGTTTCAACAAGTTTGGATGGAGGGGTTGAGATTATTGAGCAAAATGGGGTGTAGCAATGGTGGAGCTAAACAAGACATTAGGGTTAGGGATGGAGGAAGAAGAAAGGGGGCTTTTATAGTGTTTGTGCCCGAGTGTCCGTTGCTGCCCGTTGGACCCCATGCGCACGGGCTAAGTCAGCCCCATGCACACCGGGTACTCAGAGACTTTCACACCATCCCACGCGAACGGGGGTCAAAAGATCCCGTGCGCACGGGGTACTCAGAGACTTACGCAGTACCCTGTGTACATGGGGGTCAAAAGAACCCGCGTGCATGGGGTATGCAGAGAGTTACGCAGTACCCCGTGCGCACGGGGTACCCAGAGAGTTACGCGGTACCCCGTGCGCATGGGGTACCCAAAAACTTTCTGTTGCAAGCCCTCTAAGTACCACATGCACGCACTTTATAGAATTTAGTGGTAGGAATGGGTATGCTGGTGTATGTGTTTCGGCAATGACATTCCCACACAACACATATCAATACCGACACCTCTTAATAGTGCGGTATTTCCTATGACATGAAGTAAACTACAAATAAAACCTTCGAATCACCGGAAGACCACGCCTTTGATCATTTTGAATTGGGGGGTCACACATCTCCATCAAATGCAATATGGAACCAATATCCTAAGATAAACTATAGCACCAGATATTACTTCAACTAACCACATTGTCATCACACTAAATTAAAGTTTAAGTGCCTAATGCACTTTCAATGCCATTATGAATAATTTGCCATAATATTATCAAGCAATTTTGTATATTCTCCTAGTGTGATTTCCATAAAGGTACCACCCACGGAGGAATCTAAAAGATTTCTAGAACCAAAGTTCAATCCCGCATAAAAGTTTTGCCTGATCATCCATAATTTAAGCCATGAGTAGGGCAATTTCTTATCATTAATTTCATTCTATCCCAAGATTGGCAACATGTTCAAGCTCTCAAGATGCTTAAAATTCATAACTATATTTCTAAGAGAAATAATTTTCGTGGGAGGAAAGTACTTGGCAATAGAAGCATCCTTGCACTTATCGCAAGAATCGATACTATTTCGTGGCAAGGATGAAAACCAATGTCAGTGTCAAAACCAGCAAACCTCGGGGTAGGGGGTCCCGAGCCATGGATCTCGGATCGAGGGTAACGGGAACGAACGAGACGATCTTTACCCAGGTTTGGGCCCTCTTGGTGGAGGTAAGACCCTATGTCCTGCTCTTGTTTATATCAATGGAGATGTATCAAGTACAGAGTTGATCTACCTCGAGATCGTAATGTGTGGTCTAACTCTAGGGCTAGGTGAATGATTTTGCATTGATGTGTCCTCTATGGGCTAAACCCTATGGCTTATATACATGCCAGGGAGGGCATCTAGTGTTTACAAGGTCGGTAGCTAAGAGCTAGGCGGTGGCAAAGATCTTGGAGTATACGTCAAGTCTTCGGGGAGGCAGTCTTCAACACATCTCCTGCATGTGACCTCCGGAGTCCATCTTGACCATGAATGAGGGCTGGCCAGCCCAACCCAAGGAGAGTGGGATGACTAGGTTAGTACCTCCTTATCCAGGACACCATCAGTAGCCCTGAACTGGTCTTCTATGCCGAGGACGATCCTCCTGATGACAAGGACTTCAGATCCGGAGTCCTTGGCTTGACATACAAGTTCCTCCCTGCGATTTTCAAACCACCCCTTTAAAGGAGTGGTGCCAGCCAAAGCTCGACCGAACATGTTACCTCCGCCCGAAGAGATTGCGTATCTTAGCCTCGAAGACTAAGTATCTTGGTGTGAATGGTTCCACTCTGTGTGACAACTTTATCAAAACAACTCGCCCCACGACAGGTCGAGCAGTTACTTCTCCCTCAAATTGCGGCCTGAGGTAAACCTTTTACTGGCATATCCCTTTGATGCTGAGATCATGCCCATTTTATCAGGGATATCATTAAGATTTTGTTTGCCCCCATATGCTCATTGACAGCTTTGATGGGAGTGGTGAGTTAATCGGCGCTGCGAGGGGGACTCTTGGCCTTTCATGGTCCTATAAGAGCAAAAGGGCAAGCAAGGCAACTAAGCACGCCCCCATTCTCCCCATCTTCTTCTTCTTCTAGCTCCAGCGCCCTGTTCCGATCTCGCATACTTTTCCTTCAGCGAGTCTATCCTCCTTCACCAGCCATGGCCAAGACCCTCCAGGGGCACTGGGTAGTTACATCATGACCGATGAGACCATCCTGGAGCTGTGCAATATGGGGTACTTGTCCACTGACATCGCCGCTCGTGCTCCTGCCGCTGGCCAGCAAGTTCCTATTCCCATGCCGGGGAGCGAGTGGTTTTCGTCAACCACCTCATCTGAGGGCTGGGGTTCCTGCTGCGCCCCTTTGTGCGCGGGGTCATGTAACTACGGGCCTGAATTTCACCATCTCGCCCCAAACTCCATCCTCCATCGTGTCACCTTCATCACGGTCCGCGAGGCCTTCCTCCGCCGCGGGCCACACTTTGCTCTGTGGCTGAAGACTTTCGGGATCAAGCTGACGTCTAGTGGCTCCGACCTCACGGAGTGTGGAGGGGCCATGATCAGCAAGAACAATGGGACCAAATGGTTCAAGGGCACCTTCATTGAAACGGTGAAGGAGTGTCAGCGGGAGTGGTTTTATATCGCTGAACCGCTTGCCCCTGGCCAGGCCGAAGTCCTAGCATTCTCGGTCGGGCCTCCCGAGAAGGTCAAGTCATGGAAGGATAAGGGTGTCGCCTACGGGAACCATAAGGAGGTGGAGACCTTGGTTAACAAGGTCAAATGGTGGTCCACCACGGGGAAGGTCGAGCTTGCGGACATCATCAATGTCATGCTCAACTGCCACATGCTCCCTCTCCAACTTCGGGCCACCCTGATGTGGGCACAAAAGCCCAAGGACATGGGACCCCTCAATGCCTTCTTCTGCTCCACATTGGCTGCCATGTCATGTGGACAAAGCTCGTGAAGCTGGCCAAGGACAGTACCCCCAAGGAATTCGAGGACCGCGGCCTCGAGGACGGCTATGAAGCCCTCCCCCCGGCAAGTGATCGTACTCACAAGTTATTATTTTCTATCCTCCAATGAGTAGATTTTAATGAATCATTAAGCTTAACGCTTTTGTAGAAGTGGTTTGCCTGGGTAGCGGGCATGCAATGCCCCAACCCACTACCAGAAGAGCAAAATACCCCCTGTTGGCGGCGCTCCTAACACTAGAGCCACACATGGTGGCCCCCAAAGGGACGAAGTCCCAGAAGGGCAAGCTAAGTGCTCAGACATGGGAGACTTTTGTCACCCGATTCGAGGAGACCCACACCTCCACCGCTCATGACGGTGACGTGGAGGATCTCCCTCCCCCCAAAATGAAGAGGGTGGCATCGGAGGACGCCGGAACCGGCATGCATCGCAAGGGCTCAAAGAGGCCAAGTAGGACCTCGGCCAGGGCTGCCGACAAGTTGCCGGAGAGACTCGATCTCTCCGGCCATTCGGAAGAAGACCTCCTCGCGATGGGGACGAAGAAATCGATGCCTCGAGGGTAAGCCGTAGTCTTTATATCATGTCTTTATATTTGATAAGTTCTTTTTTAACAAGGGAGACTCATAGAGTGTCGTATCTTTACACGGTCCGCCAAAGGCGACCCGAGTGACTCTTCAAGCGGGTTGCCATCTACTAGTGGGACTCCGGTGCCAGCTGCTCCTCCCCCGGTGCATGACGGGCTAGGGAGGCGACATCCACCCAAGCCCCCGACGTCAACATGGGGGGCCGAAGAGGTGGACATCATGGCCGAGGTTGACACCTCAGCCCAGCAAGACCTGGGGAAGAAACTCCCCCAGGTCATTGAGGAGGGCCTGGGCCAGTCGCTGGCCCAGTCCATATCTGCTTCAACCCACAGGTAGAGCCTACTTGGGTCGGCACGTTAGTGCCTTGGTCCGAGGTCATCCCTCCACCCCCGCCAACTGCCCCAGAACGGGCTAGCGCAAGGTGGACCAAGGAGATGGAGGAGACCCTAAAGGGTTCCTCCATTAAGGAAGAGCATCGTGCCTTAATAGGCATGGCACTGCAGGATTGCGGGTCCGTAGGGGCCGGCCTATGTGGGGCTGCAAGAGCCTTGTGATGAGCTTCGTGGTATGCTTCTATCCTTTTATTTTGATGGTATTAAACATTCATGTACTTGTCCGAAGACATGCCATTACAGCCTTCTAAACGTTTTAGTGAGTGAGTAGACCCCGAGCCCAAAGGTGCTTTCAAGAAACCGACATTGGGGTCATATGATTTAATAGGAGCTTGTCATGTAGCCCTAGGTCATTGCTTAAGGCAGTCGTCCTGGATAAGTATTTTGATTGTGGCCATTGTCATAAGGATTTTTGTTGACAGGTTTTGACCTTGGTTTCGAGCTCCATCTCGATGGAGATAGCAGAGATGAACCAGAAGCTCGAGAGGTCCCAGAAGGACCTCGACCTGGTGAACTACAGATTCGAGCAGTCTCAAGGTAAGCAAGTTAAACTTGCATGATGTTTTACAAGGAATAATATATTTTGCTGGATCAACAACTAAGGCTGAGTTGTTTAATGACAGCAGCGTTAGCTGAGCTTGAGACGCTCAAGGCCGGGCTTGAAAAAGCTCGGTACGAGTCAAAGCGGCATGAAGCTGTCACCGCGAAGGCGGAGGAGGCCCGAGCCGCTGAGAAGGTGGTCGAAGCCAAGGACTGGGCGTGGGTCCTTGAGGTCGAGGAGACCCTGAAGGGCGTGTTCGAGGCACGCGACAAGCTTCAGGCAGAGGGGCAGTGAATGAAGGAGGAGCTTAAGAAGCTCTAGCTTGTCCATTCCGACCTCAAGACCACGGCTCGGGCGAACCGTGAGGTGCTCCAATAATTGGAACAGATTACCTCGGGTAAGAAATACTTACTGCAATGTGTAATAGCCAGCAAAGGATGCGTCGAGCTCACCCAGCTATGGCATTCTGCAGAAGTCTTTGCGGATCTCCTATAGAGTGCGATGGACGCCATTGCACACTTTGACCAGTTGGCGGGTCATGAAGTGGAGAACGTGGTCTCGGTACCCGAAGGTGGTCTTCTCCTTATAGGAACAAGGCAATCAGACTATAGTAGATTGAGAGCTTTCAAGTAGTCCTAGGAGTTTGACTGTGGGGGCTGATAAACAGCCCCCGATTCGGGAAGTGGCCGGCCTAGTAGGCCGAGGTCTAAGCCATGACATACTTAGGCTAAAAATTAAAGCCCTTCGTTTGACACGGGTGATCTCTATCATCACTCACTTAATGCAGTCTGCAGGCGGCTGACTAGTTTGTGCCTACCTAGATAGTCAGTTTTTGGCTTTCTCCACTAAGGCGCTCGTCCATTTGACCTGGTGGAGCAATCGCAGTGGTTCTCCCATTACACCCTTAGCCGAATTCATTGGGAACATAAGGGGTACACAAAGGATCCGGGCAACCAACTATTGACCAAAATCTAGGTTCGAAACTGATGCATATAAAGCCAAAATCTGAGATGCCGAATACTTTGGAGTTGTAATACAATTGCATCCTTTTATTTTCATTATAGCTTGTGGCCATGCTTATAAAGAAAAATGGTAAGGACCTTTAAAGGGCATGGTTTCTTTATTTCACAATGTCAAGCCTTTACATGCCCAACTGCAACAAGAGGAATTGAAAGAATACAACGTAAAAGGTAAAAAATGAAGGAAGGAACAGGGAGGATTTGTTTGTCGGAATTTTAGGAACCCAGGCCGCTTCCTTCCGCACATCTGCGTTTCCAAGTTGTTGACCAGCTAGTCATCATTGGCGGTGAGGACTTGCGGAGGCTGGTGCCTTTCTAACCCTTTATATGCTCCAAGCATTTGATTGGCCGAGCTCTTTTAGGGAGGTGTTCCGAAGTCCGCTTTGTGGTTAAAGCCATGTTGAGGTAGTCGTATTTGGCTGTTTCTTTGACAGAAACTTGCCTATGTTAGGGCTCAAAGCCATATCATTGTTTGGTCGAATTGTTCCGACATTTTTAGTTGATTTTTGGCTCCTCGTCGGCCCATGAAATCTTGAGTGTGAAATTGTGCACTCTAGAGACATAGTACCCCATCCAAAGAGGGCACACAAGGAGCCCACATCCCTATCTAGGATGTGGGGTTATGTGTCCGAGTTCGATTTGCATGGCCCGGGTGCGCTTCGAAGAGTGAGTGGTGCATTTATCGCTGCGAGCTACCTCCTCTAATGCATATACCTCAGCTGCAAAAGTTGCAGTCTGCTCCTTAGTCTGGAACGAACGCTCGGTGTTACCATTGACTGTTATGACACAATTTGGTCCTGGCATTTTGAGCTTGAAATAGACATAATGCGATACCGCGTTGAAGCGTGCGAAAGCCGTGCGCCCTAAAAGCGCGTGGCATCCACTGCGGAATGGGATGATGTCGAAGATTAACTCTTCGCTTCTGAAGATGTCGGGCGAGACGAAGACTACCTCCAGGGTTACTGTTCCAGTGCAGCGGGCTTTGACGCCTAGTATGGCACGTTTAAAGGTGGTTGTACTTGGTTTGATCAGGGATGAGTCGATGCCCATCTTCCTAACTATATCATCATAAATGAGGTTGAGGCTACTGCCTCCGCCCATGAGGATGTGCACTAGATAGTAACCATCGACAATTGGGTCCAGGACGAGCATTGTCGATCTGCCGTGTCTAATGTTGGTCAGATGGTCATGCTTATCAAACGTGATCGGGTAAGCCGGCCAGGGGTTGAACTTCGGGGTGACTGGCTCCATCGCATAGACATCCCAAAGTACTCGCTTCCTCTCCTTTTCAGGGATGTGGGTGACATAGATCATGTTGACCTCTATTACCTCGTTAGGAAACTTCTTTTGGCCTCCATTATTGGGTCGTCGAGGTTCTTCCTCGTCTTCACTTCAATTTTGGGTTTTTTTTGGACCCTCTGTCGTGACCTTGCCAGCTTGTTTAAAGACCCAGCAATTCCTGTTGGTGTGGGTTGTTGGTTTGTCCCGAGTGTCATGGATTCTACATGGGCGGTCCACGAGTCTATCAAGCTCGCTAGGTTTGTCTCTGTTCCCTTTAAAGGGCTTCTTCTTATATCCGGATTTAGGTCAGGTAAACCCTGCATTGAACGCAACCTCTTCGGTATTGCTTCTGCCGTTCTTATACATGCGCTTGTTTTTATTGCGCTTGGGTTTTCCATTGGCATCGCGTGTTTATGAGATGCCCACCTCGCTGTTTTGAAAACTGCGGGTGAGCCAACTATCTTCTCCCACACAGAAGCGGGTCATTAGCGAGGTGTGGGCAGCCATAGTCCTCGGCTTATCTTGGCTGAGTTGACGGGCCAACCATTCGCTTCGGATATTATTCTTGAATGTGGACATGTCCTCGGCTTTAGAGAAGTCTATGATTTGGTTCTTCTTGGTGAGGAACCCGTTCCAGAATTTCTGGCTGAGTCACCTGGCTGCTAGGTGACATGGTTGAGGTCATCAGCGTCTGGAGGTTGGACATACATGCCCTGGAAGTTTGCTCAAAAAGTATCTTCTAGGGCCTCCCAGCTGCCAATAGATTGAGGAGGCAGGCTATTAAGCCAATGTCTGGCCAGTCCCTTTAGTTTGAGCGGAAAATATTTAATGGCATGGAGATCATCTCCATTGGCCATGTGTATGTGGAGAAGGAAATCCTCGATCCATACTGATCGGTGGTACCATCGTATGATTCGATATTGATGTCTTGAATCCTTCATGGAATTGATGTTCCATTACCCTGTCTGCAAAGGATGTTGGGTGAGCCGGACCTCGAAACTGAGGAGCATCTTGTCGGAGGCCGGGAGAGAGCCGTGTGTGGGCTTGGTCTCGGGCACGGCCGTTCCTGTCCATCTAGGCATCATAGCCACTGGGCCCGGCTGGGGAACGTCCTCTTGATCCGTATATGGACCAAGGAGGTGCCCTGTTTGCCTTGATGCAACATCAAATGCCGTTAGGATCTAGGTGGTCCATGGGGTCCTTGCCATAATGGCGTGGAGGTGGCCGGTCGTTGAGGTGTTCTCGTATCGGCCTATCCCGCCCTCTAGGGGGGCGGTCCTGGTTGTCAGCGAGCTCCTCATTGAACTACGAAAGGAGATGCCTACGTGGGTATGATTTTGGCGCGTTACGGTGCCGATCTTCCATGTCTTGCTCGACGGAGAGCTATTCGACCCACTTTCCATGTCTTGCTTGCGCTTCATGGTCCGAGCTGTTGCAAAGAGGCGCCGCCAGAAGCACTCTTGTTCAAAAGGGTCTTCAAGGACAACAAAGTCCTCGGTATCGAGGCTTTCGTCCTCCTTAGATTCCGGCATGTAATTGTCATCAGCCCCTTCGAAGCGGTCGTCGGGATTTGAATCCCCAAGATGTCCATCGGGTGTGCCATTGCGCCCTGGGGAGGCTTGATGGTCTCCCTTGGGATTGTCGGCATCACCGACCTCTGCATCCTGTTATTGGGGTTGCATTATTGCTGCTATGTTCCCATTGTGGCCTCTTATGCATCTCCGACGACGTATTGGAGGGGTATTGGGGGTGTCCACCATGTAGACATCGTAAGTAGATGTAGCAGTCCACCTGCGAGTGTTCACCATGGGCGAGCTGTCTTCTGCAGGGCCATCGACATCTTCATCCATGTTTGTGGCCTCATTGTAGTCTAATATGTCAGCTAAATCATCAATCATGGCGAATAGGTGGGTGGTGGGTGGGATGTAGATTTACCGATCGTCGGCTTTAAGTCCGACCTAATCATAGACCAAAGTCTTGTCGTCCGATATGGACATGCTTTGGATGTGATCAAGCATCTCGTTGAGGTGAGACAGCTCTTCGGGAGACCTGTAACTTGACGTATGGCTGGAATGTAACTTGACGTGTTTTCGGCGTGAAGGAGACCTGTGAGTGTTTCTGGATTCTGCGCTAAGGTCAGTTCTAACCCTGACATGATTTTTGAGGTCGGAGCCAGATCTACGTCCAGATTGGAGATCGGAAGAGTACTAACCAGAGTAGTTACGTTGGGGGTCGCTGGTGATGCCGTGACGGAGATTGGTTCTGGAGTCGAGCCTCCGGAGCCGGGCGAGTTCTCAATTCAGCCGAGGGCCATCCTGACAAGACGAGCTCACCAAGGGAGTCCGGAGTGTACTCGAGGCCGCCAAAGGTCACGATCCAACCTGAGGCGTAGTTCTCGACGGAGGCCAGATGACCTGTCGAGTCGGTGCAAAATACCATGTTGCCGAACACAAAAAGATAGCCGGGGAAGAAAACGCTCCTGAGGCTGTTGGAGCAGTTGATCTGCAGATAAGCCATCGATCCTTCCGGTGATCGCACAACGGAACTCTCAATGAAAGCACCAATGTCGGTGTCAAAACCGACATACCTCATGGTAGGGGGTCCCAGCCGTGGATCTCAGATCTAGAGTAACAGGAATGAAGGATACGATGTTTACCCAAGTTCGGGCCCTCTTGACGGAGGTAAAACCCTACGTCCTACTCTAGTTTATATCAATGGAGATGTATCAAGTACAGATTTGATCTACGTCGAGATCGTTATGTGTGGTATAACTCTAGGGATTGGTGAGTTATTTTGCGTTGATGTTGTCGGATTTTGGGTTCCGGCAGACCCTTAAGGTTCGAACTCTGGGGTGCGCGCGGAGATCTTTCCCCTACCGACTCGCGCTTCTATGGCTCGCAAGAAATCTAGGCTGGAAAGAAGAACACTCAAGGGACACAAGGTTTATACTGGTACAGGCCACCGATGTGGTGTAGTACCCTACTCCAGTGTGTGGTGTGGTGGATTGCCTCAGGGGCTGATGATGAACAATACAGGGGAAGAACGGCCTCGCGAGAGGTGTTCTTGAGCTGGTGCGGTGTGTTCTACTCGGTCCGGATCTCCCCCCCTCTGTGGTGGCTAGTCCTACTTATAGAGGCCCTGGTCCTCTTCCCAAAATGTGAGCGGGAAGGGCGCCAAAAATTGGCCATTTTGAAGGGGAACATCCAGTACAAGTTATCCTGACCAAAGGTGGTCTTCGGCTGCCAAAAGCACTAGTGATGACGCCGTCTTGGGCTCCATGGTGACCTCCGTCCTGCCGCTCTGCTGGTCTTAGTCTCATTGCACCGGAATGGTAACCTTTGCCCGATGCCTTGGACTGTGCTTGCTCCCTTTGCATCGAAGGGGAAATAAGGACACTGCACGGGCCGGCGCCCGCCTGATCTCGATCTTCACGGCTTGCGTCACGGGCTCCTCGCGGGGTGCCCCTGCCTTGATCTCTCCGCCTCCTCGCGAGCCTGCCTGATGAGGCTGCTCCTGAGGAAGCTTCCTGTCGGCCGCCCCGCAGGGCTTGGCCCCTCGCGAGGGTCTTGAGTTTGAGCTGATGAAGCTGGGCCGCACTGGGCCCCAACTCGAGCCACGCCGCAGGCAAGTCTGGGGACCCCCGTTCCCAGAACACCGACAGTAGCCCCTGGGCCCGAGGTTTGCCCGGGCTGGGCCTAGCAGAGAAGCGAAGGGGCAAGCGTGAAGCGCCGCGGGCCCTAATAGCCTGCGGCCTTGGGCGCCGCATGGCGACAGATTGGACGTGGGCGTATGCGCTTCCCCATGATGCCTCGGCAACCGCACGAATCGACAAGTCCCTGCATGCAGACAAATGGGTCATGATTACCTGCGATCGTGGTGGTCGGCGGTTGGCCTTCTCCAGCTATAAGTACGGGACTATGCGATCCTCGTTAGCTTATCCCTTCTTGCTACTCCTTTTCTTCTTCTTGGCTACTTGCCATTCCCATGGCTCCGCCGAAGAGATTCTCGGCAGCGGAGAAAGGAAAAGCTCGTCCGGCAGGGCCAGACTCCCCACCGACCAAGCGCGGCCGGGGCTGCCCTCGCAAGCACCCCGCGGTCCCCGTAGTGGCTTCCCGTGGCCATGGAGGCGGTTCCCTGCCGGTGGTGAGCGCCCGGTTGCCGATGGGAGGCACGCCGTGGCCGCGAGGCCCCCCAGGACGCGCTTTCGCTCGGCGGAGGTGCTGCCAGAGTTCGTCGTGTGGTCGGTGGACCCGACCAGCACCTGGATCCAGCTCCCCCGTTTCTTCGTAGGTGAACTGCCGGTCGGAGCTCGGGGCGGCCTCTGGCTTCAGGCAGATGGTTGCTGCAGCAGGGCCTCCTGGGCTTCATTGGAGGTCTCCACTTCTGGGAATGCGGTCCTGACCCGCGGCTGGCAAACGTTTGCCCGTGCGCTTGGCCTGAGCTGGCGGTGCACCCTGCACTTCAAATTCGATGGCGACGCCACCCTCTATGTGAGGGTGTTCGGGGAAGACGGTCGCCATGCTAGGTGCTGCCCCGAAGACGATGACCGCGGCCGCCTGCCCAGCCCCGGTGCTGACCAGGATGAAGGCGGCGGCACTCGGGGCTCGCCAAGCTTCGGCGACTCTCTCTTAGGCACCAGCTCCTCCAGCGGTGGCCGCGACCAGCCCGCACGCCGTCGTGCCCGCCTGGGTGAA
This sequence comes from Triticum urartu, assembly GCF_056163025.1. NCBI lineage: Eukaryota > Viridiplantae > Streptophyta > Magnoliopsida > Poales > Poaceae > Triticum > Triticum urartu. The sequence goes on along the minus strand of NC_141879.1, from coordinate 408,172,668 downwards.
GGTAGTGGGTCAGCCCGCCGTCGTGCCCCGGTGAAGCGAGAGGAGGGATCCGCCTGAGCCCCCAGAGGCAGCTCGAGCTTTCGCCGCAAGTTGGTGCCGAGCAAGTCATGCCCATTTTCTTTTTCTTTTTTCCATGCACAGAAAAAGAAGGTAGTGTAGGGCCCCGCGGGGGCGTGTTAGAACTATTGATGTTGATCATCGTGCTGCTTCCGCTATTTCTGTGCTATGTTTCCGCATCGCGTGCCCATGTGCGGGAATTATTTAGTTCAGTGGGGCTTGACGCGGTCCTCTCCTCCCGAGGCTGAGGCCTCGCCGCGCGCTTCATGTCCTGCAAGGATTAGCAGGAGGAGTAGCCTTTGGTCTGGTTGTGGGGGCAATCGGCCCAGGTCCTGCGCTCATGTTGCGATGCCCGTGGGGCACGGACTGGGAGGGGTGCTCCCGCAGCGGACCCGGACAGGAAAGCTTCAAATGATCGGGGCAGAAAACACTCACGAGGGCGCCCGCAAACCTCCCTCATGAGATTTGCGAGAGAAAACGAGGCAAGTGGGGTGAAAAAGATAAAGAGTCACAAGCCTGGGACGGCAACAGCTCCAGTAAAACTTCAAACAGGAACGAACAAGCCAACTGCAAAAAGCAAATGAAAAAGCCGCGTCCGGCACCTATTCTAGTCTTCGACGTCTTCTCACCAGCGCGGAGCTAAGTGCTACCACTGGGCGTGGGCGGGAGCCCCCAAGGCCCGTGGGCGGCACTCCGGAGACTCCGGGGCATGTACAGCCCCACTCATTATTACGTGAGAGTGTCACGGGCGGCGAGCTTCACAGGCATTGGCGTTCTTCACAGGCACCGGGCCTTTCCCAAAATGCGGCAGCTTCACAGGCATTGGCCTTCTTCACAGGCACCGGGCCTTTCCCAAAATGCGGCAGCTTCACAGGCATTGGCCTTCTTCATAGGCACCGGGCCTTTCCCAAAATGCGGCAGCTTCACAGGCATTGGCCTTCTTCACAGGCACCGGGCCTTTCCCAAAATGCGGCAGCTTCACAGGCATTGGCCTTCTTCACAGGCACTGGGCCTTTCCATAGGCGCTAGGCCTCGCACAGGGATAGAACCTCCGGAGATGTTGAATGTTCCACGCGTTCTGGACGGGTACCACCTCCGGGGTTTCCAAGCGCGCGGAGCCAGGCCTGGAAACATGAACAACCTTGAATGGGCCCTCCCACATGGGAGAGAGCTTGTGCAGCCCCTCCCTGGAGAGAACCCATCTGAGAACGAGGTCCCCTACCTCAAGAGTTCTGGGGCGGATGTTGCGGCAGTGGTATCGCTGCAGCGCCTATTGATACCTTGCCGCTCGTAGCGCGGCTTCTCGACGGCGTTCCTCTCCCAGCACGAGATCCGCCCCCCGCATGGCGTCCTGCCGCGTCTTGTCAAACGCCAGGACCCGTGCGGAGTGACGCCTGACCTCGTGAGGGAGGACAACCTCTGCTCCGTACACGAGGAAGAACGGGGTCTCACCAGTCGGCTTGGCTGCGGTTGTGCGGATAGACCACAACATGGACTGGAGCTCGTCGTACCAGCCCCTGCCGCAAGCCTCCATCTTCTTCTTGAAGGTCCTGGCTTTGAGGCCCCTCAGGACCTCCGCATTGGCTCGCTCGGCCTGGCCGTTGCTCCGGGGGTGTGCCACCGAGGCATAGCATATCTGCGTTCCAAGGTTAGCACAGTACGTTTTGAAGAGCTTACTGGTGAATTGCGAACCATTGTCGGTGATGATACGGTTAGGCACCCCAAACCAGCTCACGGGACCCTTGATGAACTTGACTGCGGAGCCTGCTGGGATGGTGCGGACAGCTTCAACCTCATCCCACTTGGTGAACTTGTCCACAACGACGTAGAGGTAGCGATAGCCCCCTGGCGCCCGAGGGAACGGGCCCAGAATGTCTAGCCCCCAAACTGCGAACGCACCAAGAGGGGTATAGTCTGTAGACCCCCCGCCGGCTGATGGATCTGCCTAGCGTGGAACTGGCAGGCCTCGCAAGCCTTCACCAGCTCAACGGAGTCGCTAAGTGTTGTGGGCCAGTAGAATCCACTGTGGAACGCCTTGTCGACGAGGGTTCGTGACGATGAGTGGTGCCCACAGTCTCCGCCATGTATGTCCGCTAGCAGCTCCTACCCTTGCTCTCTGGAGATGCAACGTAGGGACACGTCATTAGGTCACTTCCGGTAGAGCTCCCCATCCTTGATGCAGTAAGCCGTGCCCTGCCGCGCTACACGCTCTGCCTCCTCCTCGCTCTTCGGCAGGGTCCCTTGCATCAAGTAGTTCTTGAGCTCTATGATCCAACACCCTTCCTGAGGCTCTAACGCCAGGAGCAGGCGTGCCCCTGAGGCCGGGCCGCAGACCGGAGCTCCCGAGGTAGGCGGCTGAGGGAGCTCCTCCCTTGGTTGCGTCGTGCTCGATAGTGACGGTGCCGCCAAGGGTTTGAAGAGCCGCTCCTCGAAGACGCCAGGCTCCAGAGGAAGCCGCCTGGATGCCCTCTTAGCAATGTCATCAGCCTCTTGATTGGTGCCGCGAGGCACATGCTGCAACTCCAGCCCCCAGAACTGTTTCTCCATCTTGCGAACCTGAGCGAGGTAGGCTTCCATGTGCTCATACTTTGGTTCGTATATCTTGTTGGAGAAGTTGACGAGGAGCCGCGAATCGCCCTTGATGATGAGGCCCTTTACCCCTAAGGCGATTGCGGCTTTCAAGCCTACTATCAGGCCTTCATACTCTGCTATGTTGTTGGAGACCTTTTCTCCGTGCTGGAAATAGAGTTGCACGGCGTAGTAGAGTTTGTCCTGGGTAGGGGATACGAGCACTGCGCCAGCTCCCGTGCCGTGTCGGGAGAATGCCCCATCAAAGTACATGACCCAGCCGTCTGGTGCCTCACTTCCCGGGGAAAGTGATCGGTCCTCGCCTGCCTCGAGACCTGGTGCTTCTGCCCATTCTGCCACGAAATCCGCAAGTGCGGCTCCCTTGATGACTCTGGTCGTACTGAATTCTAGCTGAAATGCCTGTAGTTCAATGTTCCATTCAGCGACTCTTCTAGCTGAGTTGGGGCTCCTAAGTACCCTTTCCAAGGGGTATGCTGAGACGACTTTGATGGGATGGCCTTGGAAATAGTGCCGCAGCTTGCGTGAGGCCACTAATAGCGCGAGGAGGAGTTTTTGAGGCATGGGGTACCGCGCCCTTGCATCCCGTAGCACCATGCTGACAAAGTATACGGGATGCTCGACGAGGTTGAGGGTGCTGGCGCAGCTTGCATCCTCCAGAAGTCGAGGCGTCTCCTGAGATGGTGGAGCCCCTAGTGCTTGGTCACTTGGAGAAGCCTCTCCTGCCCCGGGTGTGTTCTCCTGCTGCGGCTGCTCCCCTCCGGCTGCGGTCGTGGTCCTCGCGAGGCCCTCTTGGCTTTGCTTTGCTTCAGCCCGGACGGTCGCTGCGGCCTTGGTCCGGCACTCCTCCCTGACCGCCACCAGGGCTGCGCTAGCAGAGTAGGGGGTGGCTGCAAGGTAGAGCACCAGGGGCTCCCGTGGACGCGGAGCTACCATCACTGGTGGGATGGTAAGGTAGCTCTTGAGATCTTGGAATGCCTTGTCGGCCTCTTCAGTCCATTCGAAGGGGCCCTTCTACTTCATCAGCTTGAAGAAGGGCGGTGCTCGTTCACCCAGCTTGGAGATGAAGCGCCCTAGCGCGGTTACACGCCCGGTGAGCTTTTGCATCTCTCTGAGGGTCCTTGGCGGGCTCATGTCTTCGACTGCTTTGACCTTCTCCGGGTTGGCCTCGATGCCCCTGTGGGACATGAGGAAACCTAGGAGCTTTCCTGAGGGGACCCCAAACACGCACTTCTCCGGGTTGAGCCATAGGTCCACTTCGTTGAGGCTCGCAAAGGTTTCTTCTAGGTCTTGTATCAGGGTTTTTGCCTCCCGGGACTTCACCACAATGTCGTCGACATAAGCTTTAGCGTTCCTCCCGAGCTGCCGGCCTAAGGCGATGTGCATCAGCTGCTGAAAGGTTGCGCCTGCGTTGCGCAGCCCAAATGGCATGCACGTATAGCAGTACACTCCACATGGGGTCAGGAAAGCCGTTTTTTCCACTTCTACCGCCATCTTGATCTGGTGATAGCCCGAGAAGGCATCTAGGAAGCACAATAGGTCACACTCTATGGTAGAGTCGACTATCTGGTCAATGTGGGGGAGCGGAAATGGATCCTGTCGGCAGGCTTTGTTGAGGTTGGTGAAGTCAACACACATGCGTTCCTTTCCTCCCTTTTTCGGCACAACGACCGAATTAGCCAGCCAATCAGGGTAGCAGACCTCGCGGATAACTCCTGCCGCTTCTAGCTGCCGGGTCTCTTGAATGATGAAAGCTTGTTTCTCAGTGGACTGTCGTCTCGCCTTCTGCTTCACGAGGCGCATGTTAGGGCACACGTTGAGGTGATGCTCAATCACACCCCTCGGGACCCCTGCTAACTAATCAGGTTCCCATGCAAACACCTTCTTGTTCGCACGCAGGAACCTCACCAGGGCCTTCTCCTGCTCGGGCTCGAGGTTGGCTCCTATGGTGAAGGTGGTGTCAGTGGACCCGTTGAGGGAGTCCTGGATTAGGGGGTGTTCGGGTAGCCGGACTCTACCTTCAGCCGGACTCCTGGACTATGAAGATACAAGATTGAAGACTTCGTCCCGTGTCCGGATGGGACTTTCCTTGGCGTGGAAGGCAAGCTTGGCGATGCGGATGTTCAAGATCTCCTACCATTGTAACCGACTCTATGTAACCCTAACCCTATCCGGTGTCTATAAACCAGAGGGTTGTAGTCCGTAGGCAATCAACTCCATATACAACAATCATACCGTAGGCTAGCTTCTAGGGTTTAGCCTCCTTGATCTCGTGGTAGATCTACTCTTGTACTACCCATATCATCAATATTAATCAAGCAGGACGTAGGGTTTTACCTCCATCAAGAGGGCCCGAACCTGGGTAAAACATCGTGTTCCCTGCCTCCTGTTACCATCCGGCCTAGACGCACAGTTCGGGACCCACTACCCGAGATCTGCCGGTTTTGACACCGATATTGGTGCTTTCATTGAGAGTTCCTCTGTGTCGTCGCCTTTAGGCCCGATGGCTCCTTTGATCATCAACAACGATACGGTCCAGGGTGACACTTTTCTCCCCGGACAGATCTTCGTCTACGGCGGCTTCGCTCTGCGGGCCAATTTGCTCGGCCACCTGGAGCAGATCGAAAGCTACGCCCCTGGCCATCAAGTCAGGTTTGGAAGCTTAAACTACACGGCTGACATCCGCGGAGACTTGATCTTCGACGGGCTCGAGCCATGGCCAAGCGCGCCGCACTATCTCGAGGGGCATGATCTAGCTCTACCCCCGGACAGTGTCCTAGAGGCCGCACACGCATCGGTTCCGACCCCTAACTCGGAGCCTATTGCACCAATCGAGGATGAGCGGTTGGACGTCACCTCGGGGGCTGCGATCCCGAAAGCAATCGAGCCGAACGCTAGCCCCGCACTCTGCACGACCCGTGACTCCGAGGATCCGGACCCCTCCCCGGACTCCAAACCCCCCGCGCCCCTGCCAATCGAATCCGATTGGGCGCCGATAATGGAGTTCACCGCCGCAGACATCTTTCAGCATTCGCCTTTTGGCGACATCCTGAATTCTCTTAAGTCTCTCTCTTTATCAGGAGAGCCCTGGCCGGACTACGGTCAGCGAGGATGGGATATGGACGATGAAGAAATTCAAAGCCCACCCACCACCCACTTGGTAGCCATTGTCGACAATTTAAACGGCGTGCTCAACTTCGACTCCGGAGACATCGACAACATGGATGACGATGCAGGAGATACCGACGAACCAACGCCCATAGGGCATTGGACAACCACCTCATCTCACGATGTGTACATGGTGGATACCCCTAAAGGAAGCGACAACGAGGAAAAAGGGGATGGGACGGGAGATCGACCCCCCGAAAAGCAATCAAAGCGTCGGCGTAAACGCCGACCCAAGCCCCGCCTCGACAAAACCCCAGCCATAGAGCAGGACAAGCCGGTAGACGACGAACAGGCCTTAGAGCAACCGTCTGAACAGGGCAACACGGATAGAGAAACCGAACATCCCTCCTCCGGTGAAAACGACATTCCGGACGACTTCACGCCAAATAAACCTATGGAGCAGAAGAATCTCCATGAGAGGCTCGTTGCAACTGCACGCAGCCTAAAAAAACAGAAGCGGAAGCTAAAAACAGCGAAAGATGCACTATGGATTAGATGGAGCAAAGTAATCAATACCACAGATAAGTACGGCGACAGTCACCGCACTAAAAGCTATCCGAAAAGAAGGCTACTGGCTGAATTCGACGAAGAGGCCCTAGAGCCCTCGCATTCAAAAAAATGAAAAAGCCACACGGTCGGATAGACGACCCCATAAAGCGGCAAGCGGCGCCGCACCTAAATCGGCATGCGACCCACTTAAGGACTCGCATCATGGCCCAGTCAGGTCCATTTATGGGCCAAGAAAGCAAGCTCTCGTAAGCAACGCTATGAAGCCATCATCAGAATCCGGCACACCCAAATACAGGGGCGCCGCACACCCCCTATGTTTCACTGATGAGGTCCTGGACTATGAATTCCCAGAGGGATTCAAACCCGTAAACATAGAGGCATATGATGGAACAATAGACCCTGGAGTTTGGATCGAGGATTATATCCTCCACATACACATGGCTAGAGGAGATGATCTCCACGCCATAAAATATCTACCCCTTAAGCTTAAAGGACCAGCCCGGCATTGGCTTAAAAGCCTTCCTGAAAACACAATTGGAAGCTGGGAAGAGCTCGAGGATGCTTTCCGAGCAAACTTTCAAGGTACCTATGTCCGCCCTCCGGATGCAGACGATCTTAGTCACATAACTCAACAACCCGGAGAATCAGCTCGGTAGTTCTGGAATAGATTCCTCACTAAAAAGAATCAGATAGTCGACTGTCCGGACGCCGAAGCCTTAGCAACTTTCCGGCATAACGTCCGAGACGAATGGCTCGCCAGACACCTCGGCCAAGAAAAGCCAAGAACAATGGCCGCACTAACAAGCCTCATGACCCGCTTTTGTGCAGGGGAGGACAGCTGGTTGGCAAGGTGCAGCCCCAGCGACCCAAGTACATCCGAAACTAGGGATGGAAACGGAAAACCGCGACGCAACAAGGACCGTCGCTGGACTAAGGACAAAAGTCTGAAGAGCACGACAGTCAATGCCGGATTCAAAGGCTCACGACAAAATCAGGAAAAATCGCCCCCCAGGATAACAGGGACGATCCATCCAACCTAAATAAAATCCTGGACAGGATATGTCAGATACACAGTACTCCCAGGAAGCCTGCTAACCATACCCACAGAGACTGTTGGGTTTTCAAACAATCCGGCAGACTCAATGCCGAACACAAGGGGCTCGACACACCAAGCGAAGACGAGGACGAACCCCAAAAGCAGAGCACCAGGAAACAAAAGAACTTCCCACAAGAAGTAAAAATAGTGAACTCACTTCACATAACAAAACGTGCGGCGCCCGTAAAGGTACGCACCACACGGCCCATCCCCAAAGGGTCCTGCCACTGGTTGTCAAAACCGATCATGTTCGATCAGCTAGATTATTCTAGGAATATCAAGAATGTAGGCTGGACTGCCTTGATACTCGATCCAATAATTGGCGGACTCCAGTTTTCAAATGTCCTTATGGACGGCGGTAGTGGACTAAACCTGATATATCAGGATACAATCCAGCACATGGGGATAAACCCAGCAAGAATCCGCCGCAGCAAAACCTCCTTTCAAGGGGTAATACCTAGTCCGGACACCCATTGTATGGGTTTTCTCCGGCTCGAAGTCATATTCGGCTCTGCCGATAACCTCCGCCGTGAAAAGCTGACCTTCCATATCGTCCTGTTCTCAAGTCGCTATCAAGCACTACTGGGACGCGAAGCTTTCGCTCGCTTTAACGCAATACCGCATTATGCATCTCTTACACTTAAGATGCCCAGTCCACGAGGCATCATCTCTTTGAAGGGGAAGCACTAAAGTGCGCCTCCCCAAGCGGAGGACTGTGCGGCCGCTTTGACAGCCCCACAGCAAAATGGCCTCACCGGCCAAAAAAAACTTCGAAATAGGTCATTCAAGACCACGAACGCGGATAGACGAGCTCGGTGCAAAATCATCATTGATGCAGGCCTAGAAGCCATATACCCCCGCACTAGGGGCTCCACGCATATACAATAAGAGACAATAAAGCTCAATCTTATATATCTTACTTTATACTCTGCTTATTTTAAACTTTTTCGGCACGACCCGTTTTCAACTCAGTTCCTCTCTTTTACAGATGAACGTCGTGCGGCGCCCGTCCAGGATACGGCACAACGGAGACACAGGCGCAGACGTGCAGTAGGGACCCGTCCTAAAGGATTCTTTTCAGATTAAGACCCTGCGTAAACCTTTTTTACTGTCTCTTGTTGCTACACATCCCCTGGTTTTTTCTTTCTGATATAACCAAGGAGGAGGCTGGCGTCTTGGCATGTGGCCACGTCAGAATTTTTGCACGTACCTGGACACTAGGGGCTTTTTTAATAAAGAGTGTTGTTTCGCCCGCACTCATAAAGACCGAACACCTTAGGGAGTGTTCGGCGTCGCGAGTTTTGGCTTTATATGCATCAGCTCTGAATCAAGTCTTTGGTCAAATGTTGGGTTGCCCGGCTCCTGAGTTCGGCTACCTTACGTTCCGCTCTATCGGCTAAGGTAGCACCAAGAGAACTACTGCGATTGTGCCCCGGTTCGGCCGGGCGAGCACCTCAGTAGAGAAAGCCGAAAACTGACTGTCATGATGTAGCGTGAGACTGGTCAGCCACTCGATGACCTATCGGAATCTATCGGATTCCTCCGCTTTAACGAAGGGCCGCTTCCCGGTCAGGCACATACGCGCCCCGAACTCGGACGAGCGCAGTTGCCACCAAGGGGATACCTAAATAGTCTCACTGTCAAACTCCTATGGCTAAGTGAAAGTGTTAAAGCATTATAGTCCGGTTGCCTGGCCCGCTGCGCTATCACCTCCTTTGTAGGACCAAGACGTTGGGATAAGTGTGAAAATGCGTCTTCTGCGAGCACCCCCGCACTATGTGCGTGGGGGCTGAAGCCAACGACTGCCATCTTTCAGATTCTGTATATATATATATATATCTTAAAACGGCCGCACAGGAGGTGTTCCCAATACTTGGAGGCACAAGTATAAAAAAGGCCACTACAGTTTATCAAAATATTACTTTATAATTACATATGCTATCATAACATAGCATCTTTCGGGCACTGCGTCTCTATTACACGAGCGCCTTCAAGAACTTCCTGAAAATAGTGCTCGGAGGGTACTCGGCTTTTGTCCGAATCTCGGGACGCAACAACGATGGTCTCCATCTCTGCCCAGTATGTCTTAACACGAGCAAGAGCCATCCTAGCGCCCTCTATGCATGCTGACCTCTTCATTGCATTTATACGCGGCACTGCGTCAAGGAATTGCTACACCAAGCTGAAATAACTCTTCGGCTCCGATCTCCCCGGCCACAGGTGACCCATGACGTACTTCATGGCAAGTCCAGACAACCTATTCAGTTCGGCCCATTGAGCCAAACGATCATCCACTGCTAGTGGACGCTCTGGATTGTGAAACTGCGACCAGAAAAGCTTTTCCACTTTGCGATCTTTCTAATCTCGAAAGTGTTCGGTCGCATCAGCAGCACTCGCTGCCAAGTCCAGATAGGTATCCTCCACACTCCACATCCGGTCCAACGGAGCAAACTTCAGATCACAAAATTTCCTTCGCAGCATAAAGGGCTTTCCAGCCGCAATCTGTTCGGCCTGACGCAGCTCCTCCTTCGCAGCTCTCATCGCAGAGCGCGCGTCCTTGGCATTGGCAATGGCCTTCTCTAAGTCCGTCTGTTTCGCCTGGTCTTCTTTTTCAAGAAGTCTGCAACGGTCTGTAGCGCTTTTTAACTTTTCGGCCATCTCTTCTTTGCTTCGGCAATGAGCAGACTGTTCGGCTCTTAGCTCTTCAAGGGCTTTCCTGGTGGCCGCATCACTTTCGCTGGCTTGTTCTTTAGCTCGGGCAAGTTCTGCCCTAAGACTCTCCACAGCGGCCGCACCATCTGCGTCACGCACACACATCGTAAGACACAGGCATAAAACTGTTCTTACCTGATGCCGCCCGAGGAATTACATACCTTGAGCCTCATCAAGCCACTTATCGACAAGCGTGATGTCGACATCTGCCACTTCCAGTTGCCGCTTTAGTTCGGCAAAATCGTCAGTTCGGCTCGATTCCGGAAACCCTGCCGCCTACATTCAAAGGCGACATCTTAGACCTGGGATTATGATCCTCCGTGTGCCGTCATTTCTTGACGACGCGCAGAGTCTCAGGGGCTACTATCTACACAGGGCGCATCTTATTCATGCGCAACTGACAAAAGTATACATTATCTAATGTACCTCGAAACCCGTCAGTAAACTTTTGACGGCCTCATACAATCCGCTCTCTACGGATGAAATCCTTTCAATCACCGTGCCCATCAATGCGCGGTGCTCCTCTGAGATAGAAGCTCGCCCCAGCAGAATCTTTAGCTCCTCCGGCCGAGCACCAAACGGTGCCGGGCTCGTCCCATGACCTCTTTCGAAGGTCGGACGCGGAGAACCTCGGGGGGCGCATAGCCACCTTCCGCCCCTGCCAGATTTGGAGAAACCCTCCGCGACAACACCTCAGGGTCGCCCGCCTCGCTAGGCGGCACGGCAGGGGGAGGCGTCCCGCTCTCCATCATCTCCGAAAGGAGATCCCCCGAAGACGAGCTCTGCTGAGAAGGGCTGACGTCCGAGCTACAAGATAAAGGTTTGGTTAATCTTCTCAGATATAAATCAAGGACTTCCCTCATCCCTCAAAAGGAAAATCTTTTCTCCACTTACGGCTCGCTGGAAGGCTGATCCCCTTGAGGGCGTAGTCCGGCCGAGGAACTCCCCGGCGTCGGACCCTCTGACGAGGATTTTCTCCCCCGTTTCGAGGCCATGGTTTCCGGGTCGTCAGAGGCGGCTCTCTTCTTCCCCTTAGGAGAGGAATTGTCGATTCCTCCCTTTGGAGAAGCCTCCTTCGAGGAGGCCATAGCTTCCTTGTCCTCTCCCTCCAAAGGCATTATCTCCAGCATCCTGACCAGCACGGGATCCGGCCTGGTTTCAGGAAGGGGAGCCGGACACCTGATCAGCTTCGCCTTCGCTATCCACTGCTGTTTAAAAGGATGGCTCTTTTAGGGGCAAGTTTATGACAAATATACGGATAGAAGGTCCGGGCACAAGGTTGCTTACTTGAGTATCCGGGCGATTGCAGCTTAGGCCTGCGTCCTCGGTTAAATCCGGACACATCTCTTGTGATCCGAAGAACAGTCTATACATCTCCGCGGGCGTTGCGCCCATAAAGTTCTGGAGAGCTCCCGGTCCCTCTGGATTAAACTCCCACAGGCGAAGGGGGCGACGTTTGCCGGGCAATATTCGGCGAATCAGCATGACCTGCGTCACCTTGACCAAGCTGAGGTCTCCTTCCAAGAGATCCTTAATTCGGCCCTGTAACAGGGGCACGTCTTTGGGCAAACCCCAATCTAACCCTCTGTTAACCCATGACGCTAGCCGTGGTGGGGGACCCGAGCGAAAGGCAGGAAGCGCCACCCACTTGGTGCTCCGGGAAGCGGTGATATAAAACCACTCTTGTTGCCACAAGCCTAGCTCCTCTTGAAAAGAGCCCTCGGGCCATGGAGCATCAGCATTTTTGCTTATAACAGCGCCTCCGCACTCTACGTGCCGTCCCTTGATCATCTTCGGCTCCACTTTGAAAGTCTTGAGCCATAATTCGAAGTGAGGGGTAACACGGAGGAACGCTTCGCATACAACGATAAACGAGGAGATATGGAGGATGGACTCCGGAGCTAAGTCGTGGAATTCCAGCCCATAATAAAATAGCAGTTCCCTCACAAAGGGGTCCATCGGGAAGCCTAACCCCCGAAGGAAGTGAGACACGAACACTACGCTCTCACCGGGCTGGGGACTGGGGATAGCCTTCCTTTGAGCAGGCAACCTGTGCGAAATTTCGGCGGTCAAGAACTTAGCCTCTCTCAACTTTAGCACGTCCTCCTCCGTGAAGGAGGAGGGCATCCATCGGCCTTGAAGGTCGGAACCGGACATTGTCAAAGGTCTGAGGCGCCCGGAATCCGGAGCCTAGGGTGTTGGAACTCGAGGCGACGGGCGAACTTGTTTTGGGATTGGAGAAAAGGAGTAAGGCCCTGGTCTCTTTATAAGAGGTTGAATACCAGGAGCCCTCCCCGTAACCGTTTGGGACTCACCTTTAATCGAGAAAACATGCTAACGGGCACGATTGGGTTACCCACGTCCGTATTGATGAGAATCCCGTAAAAGTGGGGCACACGATCTCTGCTTTGACAAGACGTGCCAAGGAAACCGCCTCGCAAAACACGCTGAGGTGGAAAAGTGAAAACGATTCAAGTGAAGGACTTGGCTGTAGTGTGATGATGCACTGCGGAATACGTTAGCAGATTTGATTTGTGTTAATATTATTCTCTCTATGGCAATATGTGGAAGCTTATTTTGCAGAACCGGACACTACTCTTGGTGTTTACAATCTTCTATGAAGGACTTGGAGGAGGAACCCGCCTTGCAATGCCGAAGACAATTTGCGTGCCAGACTCATCGTCATTGAAGCGTGGTTCAGGGGCTACTGAGGGAGTCCTGGATTAGGGGGTGTTCGGGTAGCCGGACTATACCTTTAGCCGGACTCCTGGACTATGAAGATACAAGATTGAAGACTTCGTCCCGTGTCCGGATGGGACTTTCCTTGGCGTGGAAGGCAAGCTTGGCGATGCGGATGTTCAAGATCTCCTACCATTGTAACCGACTCTATGTAACCCTAAGCCTATCCGGTGTCTATATAAACCAGAGGGTTGTAGTCCGTAGGCAATCAACTCCATATACAACAATCATACCGTAGGCTAGCTTCTAGGGTTTAGCCTCCTTGATCTCGTGGTAGATCTACTCTTGTACTACCCATATCATCAATATTAATTAAGCAGGACGTAGGGTTTTACCTCCATCAAGAGGGCCTGAACCTGGGTAAAACATCGTGTTCCCTGCCTCCTGTTACCATCCGGCCTAGACGCACAGTTCGGGACCCACTACCCGAGATCCGCCGGTTTTGACACCAACACCCGTCCTCGTCGACCGGTACCTGCTTGGTTTCCGCCTTGTCTTGGGTGAACAACTGCTTCTTTTTAGCCGGCGCAGCCCCCTTGGGCTCAAGGGCGTCGGTGCTGGTGGGCTGCGCCACCGCGGCCGCCCTGAAAGCAAGCCGGATAGCCGAGGATGGCATTGTAGGGGAGGCCGATGGGGGTGATGTCGAAGTCGATCAGCTCTGTGCGGAAGTTGTCGTAGGTGCCGAAGGTCACTGGGAGGCGGATCTGTCCCAAGGAGGCGGTGGAACCGACTCCGACACCCGAGAAAGGCCTGCTAGGCTGAAGCTGGTTTAGCGGCACGTGGAGGAGGCTGAAGGCCTCCACTGAGAGCACGTTGAGGCCGGCACCGCATTCGATGAGGGTCCTGGTGACGGCCACCTGGCAGATGGTGGGGGTGCACAGCATCGGGAGCGCGCCCGGACCGATGGGGTTGAAGGGGTGATCATCCGAGTCGAAGGTTAGATCGGCATCGGCCGCCACCCAGCCCGGGGGGGCTTCTCGGCGCTTGGAGGCGGTGCTGATCCGGCGGGTGAACGGCTTGACATGGTGGCTCGAGGGTGGTGCCTGTGAGCCACCCAGGAGAGCTGCGACGACGGGCGGCACTGGTGCGGCATAACGGGCGAGGAAGAGGTCGTGCAGCTCCTCCCAGGAGGTCACAGAAGTCGTCGGCAGGTGGAGGAGCCACGCGCAATGGTCACCGGCGAGGGCCATGGGAAACCAGTTGGCCATGACCCGGTCGTCGTCCCTGGCTTTGAGGACGGCCTCCTCATACGCCAGCAGGAAAACCAGCGGATCCATCGCGCCGTTGTAGCACGGCGGCATCTCAGGCTTGAACTTGTGCGGCCAGTACCCCTGTCGCAAGGTGGGGGCCAAGGCTCGGAGCCCCCCAGCCCCAGTGCCGGCATCGGTTGCCGGAGCGGGCGGCGCGTTGTCCACCATGAGGGCGAAACGCGATGTTGGTGGAGAGGGAGTCGTCGGGAGGGAGAACTCCGGCGCACCCCTACCTGGCGTGCCAAACATCGGATTTCGGGTTCCGGTAGACCCTTAAGGTTCGAACTCTGGGGTGCGCACGGAGATCTTTCCCCTACTGACTCGCGCTTCTATGGCTCGCAAGAAATCTAGGCTGGAAAGAAGAACACTCAAGGGACACGAGGTTTATACTGGTTCGGGCCACTGATGTGGTGTAATACCCTACTCCAGTGTGTGGTGTGGTGGATTGCCTCAGGGGCTGATGATGAACAATACAGGGGAAGAACGGCCTCGCGAGAGGTGTTCTTGAGCTGGTGCGGTGTGTTCTACTTGGTCCGGATCTCCCCCTCTATGGTGGCTAGTCCTACTTATAGAGGCCCTGGTCCTCTTCCCAAAATGTGAGCGGGAAGGGCGCCAACAATTGGCCATTTTGAAGGGGAACATCCAGTACAAGTTATCCTGACCAAAGGTGGTCTTCGGTTGCCAAAAGCACTAGTGATGATGCCGTCTTGGGCTCCATGGTGACCTCCGTCCTGCCGCTCTGCTGGTCTTGGTCTCATTGCACCGGAATGGTAACCTTTGCCCGATGCCTTGGACTGTGCTTTCTCCCTTTGCACCGAAGGGGAAACAAGGACACTGCACGGGCCGGCGCCCGCCTGGCGCCCGCCTGATCTCGATCGTCACGGCTTGCGTCACGGGCTCCTCGCGAGGTGCCCCTGCCTTGATCTCTCTGCCTCCTCGCGAGCTTGCCTGATGAGGCTGCTTTTGAGGAAGCTTCCTGTCGTCCGCCCCGCAGGGCATGGCCCATCGCGAGGGTCTTGAGTTTGAGCTGATGAAGCTGGGCTGCACTGGGCCCCCACTTGAGCCACGCCGCAGGCAGGTAAGTCTGGGGACCCCCGTTCCCAGAACGCCGACAGATGTGTCCTCTACAGGCTAAACCTTATGGCTTATATACACACCAGGAAGGGCATCTAGGGTTTACAAGGTAGGTAGCAAAGAGCTAGGCGGCGATAGAGATCTTGGAGTATACGTCAAGTCCTCGGGGGAGGCAATCTTCAACACGTCTCCTACATGCGACCTCCAGAGTCCATATTGACCATGAATGAGGGCTGGCCGGCCCAACCCGAGGAGAGTAGGCCGATTGGGTTAGTACCCCCTTATCCAGGACACCGTCAACCAAGTTTTAGCACAATCTCATAGTCAGAACAGAAATAATTTTAGTTTGACAATATCATTATCCATATCTTTTTTATTTTGCATATCATACAATTCAATGAAGTGTTAAGATGGGACGTGCCATCCTCATTAGGTCTACCAGAAAATTGTTCTTTCATAACAAGATTTAGCAAAGCGGCATTAATATCACCAGACTTCGCACTAGTGGCGGGAGGAGCAATTGGAGTACTAATAAAATCATTATTATTACTATTGGAAAAATCACACAACTTAGTATTTTCTTGAGACATCATGACAAAGCAAGCAAACAAGCAAAAAGGCAAACAAAAAATATTTTTGTATTTTTGTGAAAATGTTTTAGAAGTGGGGGAGATGAACACTAGAGGCAAATCACAGATAATGTAAATTCAAGGAGATGAAAGTTTATGCGATGGTACTTGACAGATGTTGATGATGTCTCCCCGGCAACGGCGCTAGAAATTCTTCCTGCTACTTGTGAGCTGCATTGAGATTTCTCAGAGAGGAGAGGATGATGCAGTACAATAACGATAAGTGTTTCCCTCAGTTAAGAACCAAGGTTATCGATCTAGTAGGAGAACCACGCAACACCTCGTTAGCAGTACCTACACACAAAATAACAAATACTTGCACCCAACGCGAACAAGGGGTTGTCAATCCCTCGACGGTTAACTGCAAGGATCAAATATCCTAGTGATGGATAGATAGAACAAGAACACAAAATAAAAGAAAGTAAATAAAATTGCAGCAAGGTATTTTTGGATTTTTAATATATGATAAAAATAGACCCCGGGGCCATAGTTTTCAGTAGAGGCTTCTCTCTTGAAGATAGCATACGGTGGGTAAACAAATTACTGTTGGGCAATTGATAGAAAAGCGAATAATCATGAAGATATACAAGGCAATGATCATGTATATAGGCATCACGTCCGAGATAAGTAGACCGACTCCTGCCTTCATCTACTACTATTACCCCACACATCACTGGCTATCTAACAAACATCTCGAGTATTAAGTTCATAAAGAATGGAGTAACGTCTGAAGCTAGATGACATGATGTAGACAAAGTAAACTCAATCATATGAATAAACCCCATCATTTTATGCTTAATGGCAACAATGCAAATATGTGTCTTGTCCCCTTCTGTCACTGGGATATAGATCACCGCAAGATTGAACCCATCACAAATCACCTCTCCCATCGCAAGAAAAGTCAATCTAGTTGGCCAAACCAAATCAACAGATCGGATAGAAATACAAAGCTACAATAATCACGCATAAAAGAGTTCAAATAAGACTCAAATAATATTTATAGATAATCTGATCATAAACTCACAATTCATCAGATCCCAAAAAACACACCATAAAAAAGGATTACATCGGATAGATCTCCAAGAACATTGAGGAGAACATTGTGTTGAAGATCAAAGAGAGAGAGAGAGAGAGAGGAAGAAGCCATCTAGCTACTAGCTATGGACCCATAGGTCTATGGTAAACTACTCACACATCATTGGAAGAGCAACAAGGTTGATGTAGAGCCCCTCCATGGTCGATTCCCCCTCCGGCAGAGTACCAGAGAAGGCTTCCAGATGGGATCTTGCGAGAACAGAAACTTGCGGCGGCAGGGTAAAAAGTATTTCGGGTGGCTCTCTAATGTCAAGGGAATATTTTAGAATTTATAGAGGCGGAATTAGGTCAAGAGGTGCCACGACGGTCCCACAAGCCTGGGGGAGCCCCCTTTGGGGCACGCCTCCCAAACCTTTTAGGGTCTCTTCTGGTCTAGAAAAAATTAATCCAAAGTTTTTTCTCCGTTTGGACTCAGTTTGACATTGATTTCCTAAAAAGCCAAAAACAAGCAAAAACAATAACTGTCACTGGGCACTAGGTTAATAGGTTAGTCCCAAAAAACTATATATATATACATATATATATAATGGAATATAATTGCATATAAAACATCCAATATTGATACTCCCTCTATTCACTTCTATAAGGCATTGAAGACATTTTTAATAGTGTGTAAAGCAATCCATTTTCTTATGTCTGATACGACTTAGAAAAGTGAATGGAGGGAGTACTATAATAGTATGGAACAATCCAAAATTATAGATATGTTGAAGACGTGTCACTCCCCTTTGTTTAAATATAAGCACTTCATTCTCAGGGGTACAAGCAACAAGTGAAGAACTAGCCATGGTGGCTGGACAAGCAAACGAGAAAATAACAATGTTTTTGTGTTTTTGTATTTTTTATGAGAAGTGGGGGAAATGAAAACGACAGGAAAAGGCAAATGAAAAGTAGAGCAAGTAGATGATAGTTTGTGTATAGGTACTTGATAGGTTTTGATGATGTCTCTCCGGCAATGGCGCCAGAAATTCTTTCTGCTACTTGTGAGCTGCGTTGGAATTTTCCTTGAAACGGAGGGGAGATGCGGTATACTAGAGATAAGTATTTCCCTCAGTTAGAACCAAGGTTTATCGAACCAATAGGAGAGCCATGCTAAGCCTCGTGAATAGCACCTGCACACACAAAAGCAAATACTTGCACCCAACGCGGGCAAGAGGGTTGTCAATCCCTTTGAACTCGTCACTTGGAAGGATCAAATCTTGTATAGGTAGATGAATAACTTGCAAAATAAAATAAAAGATAAAAATTGCAGCAAAGGAATTTAGGTTTTTGTAATATGATAAGAGTAGACCCGGGGCCATAGTTTTCACTAGAGTCTTCTTTCTCGAACACATAGCATATGGTGGGTGAACAAATTACTGTTGGGCAATTGATAGGAAAGCGCATGGTTATGACGATGTCCAAGGCAATGATCATGTATATAGGCATCACATCTGACACAACTAGACCGACTCCTGCCTGCATCTACTACCATTACTCCACCAATCGACCGCTATCCAGCATGCATATATGGTATTAAGTATAAAAGAGAGTAATGCCTTAAGCAAGATGACATGATGTAGACAAAGTAAATCCAATCAATATGAATAAACCCCATCGTTTTATCCTTAATGGCAGCAATACAAATACGTGTTTTGTCCCTTTCTGTCACTGGGATATAGAGCACTGCAAGATCTAACCCATCACAAAGCACCTCTCCCACTGAAGACAAATCAACCTAGTTGGCCAAACCAAACGGATAGATTGGAGAGAAATAAAGCTATAACAATCATGCATAATAAAGTTAGGAAAAGTATCACTTACTTCTCATGAATATTCTGTTGGGTTCTATGATAGGGTGCGTCGACTGCAAATTAAAATTTTCCTACGCGCAGAACAACCAAGAACATGCTACGGGAGATGGATCACAGTTCGTTACCACTAGACGCGCAGTGCCGTGCAGCGGAAGAAGAGTTGGGGCAGCGCGTCCACGTGGATCGTCTCCTCCTCGTCTGATCTCCCTCGTACAGCCGGTAGTCGGTTCCCACGTATAGGTTCGCCGGAGCGGCACAAGTGCACTGCCTCTAATAGTATCTGCGCGTGTAGGAGGAACGTCGTGCGGCGGACTGCTAGGTCCGATCACACAACCGGCGGCGAGTGGAGGTGTCTATTCGCAACACATGGAAACCCTAGCGACAGCGCCGAAGCGATCAATCGTGTGAGTGTGCGGCACCTCCACTTTATATAGGCATCCGTCATTGGCTCAACAATTGGGCCTCGCACGGACCCTAAAGCCCATAAGTGTACTCGGCCACAATCCGAATACAGCTCGGATCACATCCGACCAGTGTCCTCGGATCCGACCTCGTAGGTTCCTTCCCTTAAGCGCGTGACCCCTTAGGTTCGAGCGGGCTTGGTCGCAGTTCGGATCACCTCCGAACTGCACAGTTGGTAGCAGCCTCTAGCAAGGCATGCCGAACACCAAACATACTATGAAGATGGTTAGGCGAACGTGTACATCATACTTCCATTCCTTTTGCCACACGATATATGTTGTCGGGCTCAAGGCGAGTCTGTCATCCTTGTGCTAGCCCGACCTCTTTCTCATTCCAGTGATGCCGACCACAAACCAGATTATCTCATAATCCTTGTCGCATGGCCATGCTTATCCTGGTCGGATCACACGAGGGGCCCAGAGTATATCTCTCCTGATCAGAGGGGCAAATCCCATCTTGCTCGACCACGTCTCGCAGCATGGTTCTGGACAAACCCGAAACCTACCTTTATAACTACCAAGTTACGGAGTAGCGTTTGGTCGGCCCAAAGCAAGTCTGTCACCATCCCGAGTACAAGTGTCAGCTCAGGTCTTAGGACATAGAACATATGTTATACTCGAGACTCACAGATGACATATCGTTGCGTCTCATAGTTGGGTCTGTCCGACTCGGACCTTATCTCGACTCGGATCCGACTACGTCGAATCCGACCAGATCCTTCCAAGTCCATATTATCCGGTTAGCATCCAATGCTCCATGGCTAGTGAGACCAAGCCATCGACCATGTCATATGCTAGTCTAGTTGGCTGCGCGTCCACACAACCCTTTCGACTAGGGACCTTTTAGGACAGTCATCATACAGTGCATAGTCCCACAAACAAGTCACGTACTTGCTGATACACATCATTGATAATGTCCAAGGACTATCTTTATTCATAAACACATAGGAAATATCATCATACATGATTGCCTCTAGGGCATATCTCCAACATATTCAGCTCATAAACCCAAAATACATCGGATCCCAACAAACACATCTCAAAAGAAGATTATATCGAACAGAACTCCTAAAATATCGAGGAGAACATTGTATTGAAGATCAAAGAGAGAGAAGAAGTCATCTAGATACTTGCTATGGACCTGCAGGTCTATGGTGAACTACTCACGCATCATCGAAAGGCAGCAAGGATGGTGTAGAAGCGCTCCGTGATCGATTCCCCCTCCGGCAGAGTACCGGAAAAGGCCCCGAGATGGGATCGCGGAAGAATAGAAACTTGTAGTGGCGGAAGAAGGCTTTGAGGTGGCTCTCTATTGGTTTGATAATATTTGAGAATTTATAGAAGTTGAATTAGGTTAGAAGGAGCCTCGTGAAGCCCACACGGTAATAGCCCCCCCCCCCCAGAGTGTGCCCTGTTGCCTTGTTGTCTCCTTGATTGCCATCTGGTCTCCTCCCGAAGCTTCTAGTATCTCTCTTGTCCAAAAAAATTGTCAAAAAGTTTCATAGAGTTTGGACTTCATTTGGTACTGATTTTCCAGAAAACCAAAAACAGGCAAAAAAACAGAAACTGACACTAGGCACTGGGTTAATAGGTTAGTCCCAAAAAATGTTATAAAATAGCATATAAATGCATATAAAACATCCAATATTGATACTATAATAGAATGAAACAAACAAAAATTATAAATACTTTGGAGACGTATCAGGCCTCCTCAAGCTTAATCTCTTGTCACTCCTTGTTCATCTCATATCGATGTCTCCCCTCAATCATAAAAACTTCATCCTCATAAAACTAAGAACTCGTGAGATAGGTTAGTACATATAAAATAAATCTCTCAATCATATTCTATCAAATCAATATGCATATTTATTTCCAAGTAACGGTTACCATATCCTATCATTTCCATAGTTTATATCCCCCAATATATGACATGGAAAATCTAAAACAAGTAGTCAAAGCAAAACATAACAATAATTTGTCAAAAAATAGAAAAGTGCGTAATTTAAACTGTACTTTGTAACTCCAAAAATTCAGAAAACTTAGGACGTGACAGAAAATTTGTAATGAAGTACTGTGTAAACATTTTAGGATTTTATCACGTTCCGGTAAAGAATTAAAATTCAGATACTAAGCGCAAAGTTTCCATTTTTTTACAGAACCTAATTGTCGGTGTAAAAACCGGCGGATCTCGGGTAGGGGATCCCGAACTGTGCATCTAAAGCGGATTGTAACAGGAGGCAGGGGACACGATGTTTTACCTAGGTTCGGGCCCTCTTGATGGAGGTAAACCCCTACGTCCTGCTTGATTATTCTTGATAATATGAGTAGTACAAGAGTTGACCTACCACGAGATTAGAGAGGCTAAACCCTAGAAGCTAGCGTATGGTATGATTGTATGTTGTCCTACAGACTAAAACCCTCCGGTTTATATAGACACCGGAGGGGGCTAGGGTTACACAGAGTCGGTTACAAGGAAGGAGATCTAAATATCCGTATTGCCAAGCTTGCCTTCCACGCCAAGGAGAGTCCCATCCGGACATGGGACGAAGTCTTCAATCTTGTATCTTCATAGTCCAACAGTCCGGCCAAAGGATATAGTCTGGCTGTCCGGATACCCCCTAATCCAGGAATCCCTCAGTAGCCCCTGAACCAGGCTTCAATGATGATGAGTTCGGCGCGTAGATTGTCTTCGGCATTGCAAGGCGGGTTCCTCCTCCGAATACTTCATAGAAGATTTTGAACACGAGGGTCGTGTCCGGCTCTGCAAAACAAGTTCCACATACCACCGTAGAGAGAATAATATTTCCACAAATCTGATCTGCTGATGTACCCCGTAGCGTGACATCACACCACAGCCAGAATCGTTTTTATAACCTATCGCAGCGTGTTTCGCGAGGCGGTTTCCTTGGCACGTCTTGTCGAAGCAGAGATCGTGTCCCCTTATTACGGGATTCCCATCAATACGGACGTGGGTAACCCAACCGCGCCATCAATTACGGCGCTTGGGGGATAAGCGAGTTTTACCAGGCTGGTGGGGGCGCATAGTTTTGTCCGCCCTTACAAAAGGATAAGGTTTCACCTTTTTCTACCCACGCCTTCTTCCTCCTTGCTCATCCATTCTCGCGCACTCGAGCTCCGGCGCCCAAGTTCGCATCCTTCTCCTCAACTCTCTCCAAACATGTCCGGAGCGGTTGGCAAGTGGATGGCCTCCTCCGTCATGGAGGGACACATCAAAAAGCTACGTGGAGCCTGATACTTAGCCGCGAATATCACGCACCGGCTGCCAGCCACGGGGCAGATCGTCCCTACCCCGGAACCTCACGAAAAGGTGGTTTTCCTTCCCCACTTCGTCCGTGGACTGGGGTTTCCCCTCCATCCATTCGTCCGCAGCCTCATGTTCTATTATGGGCTGGACTTTCATGATCTGGCCCCGAATTTCATCCTCAACATCTCGGCGTTCATCGTCGTGTGCGCGGCTTTCCTCCGCATCCGGCCCCACTTCGGCCTATGGCTGAAGACCTTCAATATCAAGCCGAAGGTAGTAGGCGTCCAACAAGCGGAATGCGGTGGAGCCATGGTGGGAAAAATGCCCAATGTTACAAGGCTCGAGGGTTCCTTTGTGGAGACCATAGAGGGGTGGCAATCGGGGTGGTTCTACATCACCGAGCCGCGCGACGCCAACTGGGTGGCGGCCCCCGAGTTTCGATCCGGAATCCCCACGCGGCTCACTTCCTGGAAGGAGAAGGGCCTGTCCTGGGGCTCATCGGTGGAGCTGGACGGACTCCAGAAGTGTATCCGGAACATGACAAGCAAGAAACTTAAGCTTGTCAACATAATCCAGGTCATGCTCTTCCGCCGGATCCTCCCGTGTCAGCAACGGGCTTTCAACTTATGGGAGTTCGACCCGGCCCAGCACCAGACTCTACACAAGCTCTTCGACACGACGCATAAGGACGTCTGGAAGGTGCTATTCAAGGGCGCAGAGGTCCCCCCTTCTCTTACCTAGGACCGCGGGCTAAGCGCGAAGCGCCCTGCGAATCCGGTAAGCTCTGTGCATAGGGTATTTATTTCCCATAGCTTAACCATGTGCGGGGTCTGAGCTCCCCTGCCTTTGACAGGACTAGGTGGAGACATCAGAGTAGATTAACTATCCGACCCCTCTGCCCGAAGACCCCGCAGACGCTCTCCTGGTGGAGATGCGGACTCCGACTCCTTATGAGGTGCTGGAGAAGACCAAGAAGAAGGCCACGGGAACCCGAAAGAGTTCCCGGCGCCTGGTGGTATCAGACACATCGTCCAATAACTCCGAGGCGCACTCCTCCCGTGAAAACAAGGAGAAGGAAGACAAAGATTCTCCCCCTCCAGCCGGGGGAGACAAGAAAAGGAAGGTCACCCCAACCGGGGAGGCCGAAGGGTCCAAGAAGGGAAGGACTCTCCTTCCGAACTGTTCCACCACCGCCGCCGACGACGAAGATGAGTGGCTGCTCAGGGCCAAGCCCTTGGTGAAGTCATAAGTATTCGGATACCAGAGTAACTCATAGCATACTTTTGTTGCACTGCTTCTCCTAACGTTTAATATGATTATGCAGTCCGCCCCAAGCCCGTATCGACGTATCATCGTCGGACGGTTCCTTGGACTCGTCGGACATGAATAGTGATACACTTCCAGCCGCCACCTCTCCTTGCCATACGGACAATGCCGAGGTATTGTCTCAAGGGGCACCGAGCCGAGGGGAGACAGTCCCGGAGGCGCCTCAAGGCGACCTTCCGGACTACAGGAGCAAGGGAGCAAGGCTCCCAGGGGATCCAAGTTCGGCTCTCAGCCAGACACCGCGCCGGAACCTCTAGTGGTTCCGGACTCAGGCAGGCGGCCCTCTTCCAAGAGGGGCAAGCTGTCCGTGCCGGTGACCTCTGTCCATCCAGAGGCACCGAACGAACTGCTAGGAGCACTTCGCGGCGCTTCCATCGACGAAGAGCACCGCACTATTATGAGTGCGGTGATCAAGAAGGTTCAGTCCGCCAAGATCGGACTGACTGAAGCCTGTGCCAGCCTTCTAACAGGCTTTGAGGTAAGTATTTAAAATATAGGAAAAATATTACCGCATAGACAGTAGCCCCTGATGCTCTCTTTGGTGTTCACAAAGAAAAGCCGAATAGAGGATCAAATAATATCTGCATGAGTCTAATATAAGTATGTCTTTATGCGTATGCAGGCTTCGCTGCTGACCTTTGCCGCACTAACTGCAGAGGTCGCTGCACTGAGGCAGAACCTCGAGCAGTCCGAGAAAGAGCTCGGTCTTGCCAAGAGGCAGCTTGAGGAGAACAAAGGTAAGTAATGCCTTGTCCATATATGTGTATATATAAAAAAAGATGCGGTTGCAAAATGATAGGATCATCATTAATGTGCCAAGGGCCACGACCGAAGTGGCGACCCTGAAGCAAGCATTGTCCGAGGCCGAAAACAAAGCGGCCAAGGAGCACACCGAGCGGGAAAAACAAGAGGCATAGGTGGGCGAGGTGCGGCAAGAGCTCCAGGCTCTCGTGAAGAAGCATGAGGCTTTGGAGCTTGACTCGAACACGCGCGAGGCCGAGCTTGCCGCGGCCCTCTAGAGCACAAAGCATGCCAAGGCTGAAGCCCAAATGGCCCTCCAGGAGATTGAGGCGATGAGGAAGATAGCGGCGGGTAATGCATTCAATATGCAAAGCAAGCATGTGAAAGTAAATTACTTGTTACTTACCCGAGTCCAGAGTTCTCCAGGAGCATTCACAGATTTGCCTCGCAGCGTGTCGGATTCCATGAAATGTTACCAGGCCGAGGAGGGAAGCTCGATGGAGAAGTTGTTCTGGTCTCAGTATACTGGGACCGAACACCCGATGCCTATGAGCGACCAGCTGAAGCAACTAGTCGAGCTGCACAAGGCGGCCGAACAGGCCATGAGGGGCCTTATAGTCCGGATGTGGCCTGGGGACTCCCTTCCCAACAGCTACTTTGGCCTGGTGAGGCGGCTTGTGGATGCTTTCCCACGGCTGGAAGTCATAAAAAGCGGTCCTTCTGCATCGAAGGTGCACGTCGGGCTTTTGCCCGTGCGAAGGTGCACTGGGCCAAGATGAACACCGAGAAGCTGGTGAAGGAGGGGCCGCCGCAGGGCAAGGAGCATCTCCACCCCGAAATGTATTATGAGGGTGTCTTGAAGGGTGCCCGTCTTGTGGCGGACGAGTGTGCGAAGGATGTAATTTTTGAATGAACTTGCTCGTGTGATCCTATGCTATGAAAACTTGTTCATATGCGCTATGCAACGCTTGTTTGAATTTAAAATATTACCTTCTGTGCGGCTTTTTATCAAATCTGAGAGATGGCCAGTCGTCGGCTTCTGTCCCCATGCCACGAGTGCTGGGGTGTTCGGGATAAACCTGAGCACTCTTTTTCCCATTGTTGGGTCCTTCGAGGGAGGTGCTCAGCACAACGAACAAGGCAATCGGACTATAATGCTTTATCACTCTCACTTAGCCATAGAAGTCTACAATTTTAAATTTTGGCAAAGCCCCTAGTATTCGGAAGGCCGAATTCGGGGCGCTATACACGCCTTAAGCCGGACAAAGCCGACTCCTCGCTCTAAGCGGCATGAGTCTTTAGGGACTCGAGACCTCTCGAACTGCGACCAGCTCTCGCCTTATCATGACAGTCAGATTTAGCTTTCTCTACTGAGGTGCTTAGCCCAGATGAACCGGGGCACAATCGCAGTAGTTCTCCCAGTGCTACCTTAGCCGATATAGCGGAACGTAAGGTATCAAAACATGGGAGCCGGGCAAACCGACCTATTGACCCAAGACATCATTCGGAGTTGATGCATATAATGCTATAAGTTCGGGGTGCCGCACTGTCAAAAGTGTTCAGACATCTCATGTCGTATTATGGGGTACGCTTAAGCCCCTGGCGTATTGGCCGTACCAGAGTGTACGGTTGCTGAATGTCATGATTGAACATATATATATATATATATAAATATATATATATATATATATATAAGAATAATGCGATAATAGTCTAGTGCTATGCATTGTTTATTCAAAAAGGTGCGTCGAAGCAGAATGATACAAGTAGTGCGATAAGCAAAAAGTAGGACTATTTGACATGTCCCCTCCAAGGGCAAGCTGAGGAATGGTGTTTAAAGCAGGTATTTCACTCGTTATCAGAGACCACCTGGGAATTCCTTGATGCGACGTAGCTTTCTGCCTCCTTGGTTGTTGTCTCGTGTGTCCGACAATTGTACTGCTGGACGGGGCTTCCAGAGATTAAAGTCTTGAAAGAGAGAAAAATAACAAAGCGGGAAGCCCCTAGTGCGGTTGAGCCGCGTCTTGGGGCGTGCCGTAGTCGTGCCCCCCTCCCCACCTGTGCCCATGGTATTTTCAGTGCGTAATTATGCACGCATGGCATGAATTTCGCCGTTTGGTTGGGACTGGGGTGGGGGCCGCATTGCTATGCGAGCTCGGAACGTGCCAGGCGGTCTTGTTGCCGTTACTCCGGGCGCGTTTGAAGGTGTCCGGGTCCTTAATCGCCGGACTGGTGGATTGCCTTAAGAGGCTGCTTTGCGCTTCTGCTGCGAGGGACGCAGTGTGCTCCTCCGTGCGGAGAGAGCGCTCTGTGTTTCCATTGACTGTGATGATCCCCCGAGGTCCTGGCATCTTCAGCTTGAGATATGCATAGTGTGGTACCGTGTTGAATCTCGCAAATGCGGTTCGCCCGAGCAGTGCATGATAGCCACTGAGGAACGGGACTATATCGAAGATTAACTCCTCACTCCGGAAGTTATCCGGGATCCGAAGACCACTTCCAGTGTGACTGAGCCTGTGCAATGGGCCTCTACACCTGGTATGACGCCTTTGAAGGTCGTTTTTGTGGGTTTGATCCTTGAAGGGTCTATAACCATTTTGCGCATTGTGTCCTGATAAAGCAGGTTCAGGCTGCTGCCGCCATCCATAAGGACTTGAGTGAGGTGAAATCCGTCGATGATTGGGTCTAGGACTAGTGCGGCGAATCCGCCATGACAGATACTAGTGGGATGGTCCCTGCGATCGAAGGTGATCGGACAGGAGGACCATGGGTTGAACTTTGGGGCGACTGGCTCCAACGCATATACATCCCTTAACGCACGCTTCTGCTCCATGTTGGGGATGTGGGTTGCATATATCATGTTCACCGTCCGCACTTGTGGGGGGAACCTATTCTGTCCTCCGGTGTTCGGCTGCCGGGGCTCCTCCTCGTCATTGCTATGTGACCCCTTATCTTTGTTTTCGGCATTTAACTTGCCGGCCTGCTTGAACACCCAACATTCCCTGTTGGTGTGGTTGGCTGGCTTGTCGGGGGTGCCATGTATTTGGCACGAGCGATCGACTATTCGGTCCAAACTGGACGGGCCCGGAGTGCTTCTTTTGAATGGCTTTTTCTGTTGACCGGGTTTAGAGCCTCTGAATCCGGCATTGACTGTCGTATCCTTGGTATTGTCATTGTTGATGTGGCGCTTGTGTTTGCTGCGATGTGACCTGCCATTGCCATCCTTGGTATCCGAAGTACCATGGTTCTTTGATATATTATTGATGCGAGCCAGCCAGCTGTTTTATCCCGCGCAAAAGCGGGTCATGAGTATCGTGAGGGCTGCCATAGATTTCGGCTTTTCCTGGCCAAGGTGCCGGGCGAGCCACTCGTCGCGGATGTTGTGCTTAAAAGCTGGTAGGGCCTCTGCATCCGGACAGTCGACGATTTGATTTTTCTTTGTCAGGAACCGTGTCCAGAATTGCCTGGCCGATTCCTCTGGCTGTTGAATTATGTGGCTCAAGTCATCGGCATCTGGTGGTCGCACATAAGTGCCCTGGAAGTTGTCGAGGAATGCGGCTTCCAGAGCTTCCCAACAGCCAATGGATTCTGCTGGCAGACTGTTGAGCCAATGCCGAGCTGGTCCTTTGAGCTTGAGAGGGAGGTATTTGATGGCGTGTAGATCGTCACCGCGGGCCATGTGTATGTGCAGAAGGAAGTCCTCGATCCATACCGCAGGATCTGTTGTGCCGTCGTATGATTCAATATTTACAGGTTTGAAACCCTCTGGGATTTGGTGATCCATTACTTCGTCTGTGAAGCATATGGGGTGTGCGGCACCTCTGTAGTGGGCTATGTCGCGACGCAGCTCGAATGAGTCTTGTCTGCTGTGTTCGGCCTGGCCGGATTTAATTTTATTATATCCGGCGTGACGGTTATTGTCTCGCGTAGTGGCATGCCCTCGTGATCCATAGATCGATCTTGCGTGTTTTGCTTTGTCCTCCAATACGTCTCGCAGGTCTAGCGTGTTTCCCCGTGCCTTGCCATTTTTATTTGAGTGGCGTCGGGGTGCGGGCTGAGTTTTTGGCTGAAATGCCTCTCTGTCGCGGCCACGAGGTGGCCAATCAGCCGCATCATATGCTGGAGATGTAGGTTTTAATGCTTCCTCCTCCAGTCGGGGTAGCAACCTGCGCTTTGGGTAACTCTTGGAGGGGCATTCAAGTTCATATTCCTCGGCCGCAAGGACTTCAGTCCATCTGTCAGCTAGCAAATCTTGATCAACTTGAAGTTGCTGCTGCTTTTTCTTAAGGCTACTTGCCGTGGCTATAAGCCGGCGCTTGAAGCGCTCTTGCTCGACGGGATCCTCCAGCATGACAAATTCGTCGTCATCAAGGCTTGCCTCATCTTCAGAGGGAGGCATGTAATTATCATCCTCCGCCTCTCCATCTGCCGCTCTCTCGGGAGGGTTGGCTTCTCCATCCTCCTGCTCTAAATCTTGCTGGAGGGGATTGTTGTCGTCTTCCGCACTGTCCGGAGTGCTATTATCTCCTGTGCCGGTGTCACCGCTTTGGCGAGACTTAGAGCGGCGCCGCTGACGTCGGCACTTGGGTTGCTTCTTGGAGGGGTCATCCTCCGCTGTCCCATTGCCATTGCCTTCTTTGGGTGTGTCCACCATGTATATATCATATGATGAGGTGGCTGTCCAGTGCCCTATGGGCAGTGGTTCCTCTTTGTCTCCCGCATCGTCGTCCATACCGTCGATGTCTTCGGAGTTGAAGTCGAGCATGTCGGTCAAATTGTCGATAGTGGCTACTAAGTGGGTGGTGGGTGGGCGGAGAATTCCTTCGTCATCCGCATCCCAATCCTGTCGAACATAGTTCGGCTAGGACTCCCCTGACAGGGAGAGAGACCTTAATGAGTTCAGTATGTCGACGAAGGGCGAGTGTTGAAAGATATCCGTGGAGGTGAACTCCATGATCGGCGCCCAGTCGGATTCAATAGGCACGGGCGCAGGCGGTTCAGAGTCCATGGCCGGGGAAGAATCCGGTAGTTCGACGGCACGGCTCCCGTGAAGGGTAAGGTCGATACTCGGCTCCATCGCCGCTGAGAATACAGCCTCCGTGGCGGGGTCTATCCACCCGTCCATGGATGGCGCAATTGGCTCCAAATTGAGGGCCGGAGCGGTTGCCGGTGCGGTCTCCTGAACACTATCCGATGGTAGAGCTAGATCATGCTCATCGTGACCGTGCGGCGCACTCGGCAGGGGCTCGAATCCTTCGAAGATCAAGTCTCCACGGATGTCGACCGTGTAGTTTAAGCTTCCAAACCTGACCTGGTGGCCAGGGGCGTAACTCTCAATCTGCTCCAGATGACCAAGCGAGTTGGCCCGCAGTGCGAAGCCGCCGAATACAAAGATCTGTCCGGGGAGAAAAGTCTCACCCTGGAATGCATTGTTGGGGTGACGACACAGAGGAACTCTCAATGAAAGTACCAATGTCGGTGTCAAAACCGGCGGATCTCGGGTAGGGGGTCCCGAACTATGCGTCTAAGGCGGATGGTAACATGAGGCAGGGGACACGATGTTTTACCCAGGTTCGGGCCCTCTTGATGGAGGTAAAACCTTACGTCCTGCTTGATTATTCTTGATAATATGAGTAGTACAAGAGTTGATCTGCCACGAGATCAGAGAGGCTAAACCCTAGAAGCTAGCCTATGGTATGATTGTATGTTGTCCTACGGACTAAACCCTCCGGTTTATATAGACACCGGAGGGGGCTAGGGTTACACAGAGTCGGTTACAAGGAAGGAGATCTAAATATCCGTATTTCCAAGCTTGCCTTCCACGCCAAGGAGAGTCCCATCCGGACACGGGACGAAGTCTTCAATCTTGTATCTTCATAGTCCAACAGTCCGGCCAAAGGATATAGTCCAGCTGTCCGGATACCCCCTAATCCAGGACTCCCTCACTAACAAACATGCATTTGCAACATCCCAAATTCTTGACTTGACACATAAAGAAAAGAAAAGATACAACCATAATTACTAAAGTAGCAATAAATATGTAGACACACTAAAACATAAAGATAAGTATTGGGTTCCCTCCCAACAAGCGCTATTGTTTAGTGCCCTTTAGCTAGACATAATGCCAACTATAAATTTTTATCATCATTCAATTCTTCAATATGGCAACGTGATTTATTAGGAGAATTTTCAAAAATTCTATTAATCATAACACTCCTAGGCACAAAATCCAAAATTTTAGTGTCAAAGATAGGTTCCCTTTTATCTTTCTAAAAGTGGGGTGCACGCTTGTCACTTTAAATATCCCTTGTCTTTACTAGAAGACGCACCCAAATTACAAGATTGGGACCCTCTATCCGAGATCTACTAGATTTGGTACCGTCACCAAGACTCATCGATATGATGCGGTAGAAGCCATGCTGGTCCATCTTGGCCATAATCTCATGAGAACATGCGGAGACCAGTGTCCTCCATCGAAGCCATCCACTGGTCCCTCAGGCCGATGTACGGCTCGAAAGACCCATGCAAGATCCGACATAGTCGCGCCCTGTCACAGCCCTAGAGTACCTGAGTGAAATAGTTGCAACTGCACTCATGCATCATGTCTAAAATTTCTGAAAGTTGAATCGAGGTTTGTTGAAACCCTCAGAAACCAGTTCAAAAATAATCAACATTAAAATGTCTTCAAAGAAGTCCAAGAAAATGTTCCTCTTAGTCTCTGAAAATATTGGCAAGAGGTAAAATTCAAACCAATGTTTTTGGTATCTCAGAAACATTTATTTTGGGCCTTTGAATTAATTCAATAACTATTTGCATTGGATATATACTCTTTATATAATTAATATATGTCCAATAATTCTAGAACATTTTATGTGGTTTGGGATATTTTAGTTCTAGCCACATAATTATTTTTAGGATTTTATAAAATGGTTTGGTGTTAAAACTAAACCCAAAACAAATTGTAGAAAAGAAAATAGAAAACAGAGAAGAGAGAGAGAGCTTACCTGGGCCACTACTGTCCTGGCACTGTGTCGGCCCAGCCGACTGGCCAGCGCCAGTCACCACCTACCTCGCGCCAGAAGGCAGGGGCGCGTGCTCGCCGCGCGCCGGCCACGCGCTGGCCACCTCCTGCCTCCCTACCTGTCTCCCCGTCGCCCTGAGGACGCCACGCAACCCCCTTGACGCTCTCTCGCTCTCCCTCGTCCTCACCCTCTCCCCTGGACCTCTCTCTCTCACCACCGAACGGAGCCGCCACCACCGTCGCCCTTCGCCGCTACCACCGACCTCCCCACGGCCATCCGGATATGCCACGAGCTCCACCTCGACCCTCGCATCCTCTGCACCAAGCCAGGAGCCGCCAGGAGCTCCGTGACGACGTCCCCGACCCCTTCTTCCTCCTCGGGTCGCCGGAGATCCCCTTCACTGCCTACTTGCTTCGACGCTTCCCCGAGCCGAACGAGCCGCCCATCCAACTCACTGTGAGCACTGCTTAGTTTCCCCCCTAGGATCGTCGTCGATTTCTTCCTGTAACGCTTTCCCCATGAGCACCGAGAGCTCACCGTCGTCGGCCATGTCGCTGACGAGTCCAGAGCTCGAACCAGTAGAGCCCAAGGATGCTACCGTCCTCCTGGCACTCCCGGATAGCCTTAGAAAGCTTCAGCTTGCTCGCCCGTGCTCCGTAGCCTCCTCCCCGATGAGCCCGTGTGTGTGCCGCCGCGCGAGGTCATCACCGATGTCATTTCCGGCCACCCCACGGCCTCCCGTCCGGTCCTTTGGATGCGGACGAGCGAGAGGCCCTCCCTGGTGCCAGCAGCGTGATGAACTGCCGTCCCTAACTTGAGTCCAACGAGCTCTCGCCGTCGGTTTGGTCATCGCCGGCATAGTTCCGGTGATGATGACATGGCTGCTTAATTAAGGTCTAATCACCTAGTTAATTAACCACAGTGACATAGACAGTTGGGCCCCACGCCCTTAATTAACCAGGATCAGTTTTTGTTTAGGATTAGATTAATTCAAGTGGGGCCCGGCTGTCAGGTTTGACCTGCCCAGTCAGCTTTGACCGGGCCCCACTGGTCAGTCTCTGTTCCTGCCTTGTCACACTGACGTGCGGGCCCCACAGGTCAGGTTTGACCCGGACCAACCCCTGTTGACCTGCTGATGTCACACAGACGTCATGCTGATGCAGTTAACCATTTTTTGGTTTTAAAAATAATCAGGAACTTCCAGGAAATGTTTAAAACTTCAAAAATTCATGGAAAATCAACCGTAGCTCAGAATGAAATAAATTATATATGAAAAATGATCAGATAAATCCAAAGAATCTGTTTATGCCATGATCATGCATGTTTGAACAAGTTAACCTCGCTGAATAGGACAAATGATGATTAGGGCAAATTATGAAATAACATTTGGAGTTGGAATTTGATCTTGTTTGAGCTCCACTTCGATTAAATTGGCTAGATATTGCATTAGGTCAATTCAGTACCTTAATATGTCATATCATTCATTCGCTTGTGCATTGCATTAATTGAATGTTGGTTCTTTTGTGTTTGCCGGTGATTGTCCCCTCTCAGTAGACGTTACTTCAATGATTTGATCGATGACACTGATGAAGAACTATACTATCTTCAGAAGTGCCAGGCAAGCAAAACCCCCTTGTTCATTCCAATACATACCCACTCTCTCGCTCCTGCTCTCTTTTACTGCATTAGGACAACAACGATTCAACTGTTACATGCTGCGGTAGTTGAACCCCTTTCCTTTGCATGACCTGTCATTGCCACAGTAAAAAGATGAAACCCACTAGCATGAGTAGGAGTTGTTTGAGCCCTGATGTGCCTACTCATTCATGTTTGCTTGTCATGCCTGCTATTGCTTAGAGTTGTGTCAGGTCGGATTCATCGGGAATGAATTGGAAAGTTGGGAACATGTCCTACTGTGTGTGAGCTAAGTGTGTGAACACGATTTGGTAAAGGTAGCGGTGAGAGGCCATGTAGGAGTACATGGTGGGTTGTCTCATCGAAACTATTCTCAGGAACTGAGTTCTGTGTTTGTGATCCATGAAACAACTACTACCACACATTGGGCCCTGAAATATGACCCCGCTCGACTTACTGACCCATCTCGTCCTCTGTCCAGGAGTTGCAACTAGTTTCTAGTATTTATAGGATATGTGTTGGCGGCCGTGCGTAGCGCTGAACCTAGGGGTGGGCTATGATGCGGTAGATACACTGTGTCCGGGTATGCCGGGCGCCCGTTTGGCGTCTCGGGACCCTGTACACATCGTTTGGGGCCGTTGAGGACACCCCGGCCGGATTCCCTTGCGGATGGAACCCGAATAGGCGATA
Organism: Triticum urartu; assembly: GCF_056163025.1. Lineage (NCBI taxonomy): Eukaryota > Viridiplantae > Streptophyta > Magnoliopsida > Poales > Poaceae > Triticum > Triticum urartu. The sequence goes on along the minus strand of NC_141879.1, from coordinate 408,138,819 downwards.
AACCTGGACTAGAGACTTGTGCGGTTAGTCAGGTGTGGTCTACACCCACGTCGGCTTTCACTTGAAGTCTGCCGAGCACATGTCGTGTGCGGACGCTAAGTGGTGGAAACATGTGTGACGAAGTACACCCCTGCAGGGTTATAAATGATCTATTCGAATAGCCGTGTCCGCGGTAAAGGACTTCTGGGTTGCCTATAATAGTTCATAGACAAGTGAAAGTGGATACTCTAAAACTCGCAAGATAAGTGTGAGTGCTATGGATGGCCTTCTCGTAAGGAGACGGGAGCGGATCCATAGTGGTGTATTGAATGGTGGATATGTGGACTCGTGTGCGCCACCTCAAAAGAGTTGCTTGCAGTCGTAGTTCAGGTTAGCCACTGAGTCAAAGCTGGCTTGCTGCAGTTAAACTCCACCCCCCCCCCCTTATTGATACCGATGCATATGTAGCTAGTTCTGATGTAAGTCTTGCTGAGTACCTTTGTACTCATGTTTTCTTAATTTGTGTTTTGCAGAGAGACTTCAGTCTCGCTAGTAGTCCACGTGGACTTTGACGTTTAGCTTGATACCTCAGCTACGATCTTGTGTCCTCGGCAGGATCTGGTAGATAGTCAGGCTTCTCAGCCCTTTTCATTTGTAGATGTATCTACTCAGACATGTTAAGCTTCCGCATGTGCTTTGATTTGTATGCTATGATTGCTGGGTCATGGGACCCATGTTTGTAATATCTCGCTCCTCGGAGCCTAATGAATAAATACTTGAGTTGTAGAGTTATGTTGTGATGCCATGTTGTATTTACACATATCGAGCATATTGTGTGTATGATTGAAATGCTTGGTATGTGTGGGATCCGACAATCTAGTTGTTTATCCTTGGCAGCCTCTCTTATGGGGAAATGTAGTCTAGTGCTTCCATGAGCAATAGTAGTCCGCTACAGCCCGGTTCACCGGAGTCTTGTTAGCCCAGCACTACTGCTCAGGACACTTGACTGGCCGGCATGTGTTTCACTTCGTTCCTGTGTCTATCCCTTCGAGGAAATGTCACGCGGTGACATCCGAAGTCCTGCCTAGCCTGCTACAGCCCGGGTTCCCGGAGTCCTGTTAGCCCAATGCTACAGCCTGGATTCACACGCTGCTCACCGACATGCTCGATGTGATTCATGTATGCCTGTCCCCATAGGTTAGTGCCGCTTTGGGTTCACGACTAGCCATGTCGGCCCGGGTTCTCTGTCATATGGATGCTAGCGACACTATCATATACGTGAGCCAAAAGGTGCAAACGGTCCCGGGCCATGGTAAGGCGACACCCGTGGGAATACCGTGCGTGAGGCCGCAAAGTGATATGAGGTGTTACCGGCTAGATCGATGTGACTTGGAATCGGGGTCCTGACAGCTTTGGTATCAGAGCCTGACTGCCTATAGGATTACCAAGCCAAACTGGTCGAAGTTGAGTCTAGAAATGCTTTAGCTATATAAGGGAATTGATTGGGGAAGGGAACGTAAGGCTCTTTTTATTCCTTTACCTTATGTCCTTTTTATCTGAGTCAACCTCTTCTTTTCTACGGGGATTAAGAACTAGGCCTTCTCATCTATCTACCAGGATGACGTGTTACTAAACCGTAGTTGCCTAGGATTTTTGAGTTTAAGCCCGAGTTTGGTTCCTACTACTTCTGCGTGTTGGCAGTTCATCTCAGAACTTTGATATTGTGATGTTAAGTGGTTATGCCACCATTTTGCAGGGTGTCTCAAATCATTTTGAGCATTTACAGCCATTATGCTGTCCGAGTCATCCCATGTTTCTAAATAGTCTGATGCATTTGCAAATCGCTTCTTTCCGTTCCCGATGTTCCTTTGGGCCAGTTCAACCACACTAATCTGTGAGTTGAGGTACTCTATTGCCTCGACATATATGTTGGAGCTATTATTATGTCCCTAGGTGTTTTAGGGAGTCACCTAGTAATTTAGCAATGATTTGTGTTCCCGGTGTGATGATTCTGGCCACCATTCTCGAAAGCATCCCGTGATGCCACTTAGTAGTAGGCATTCTACTCCTGAGTTTTGAACCCGAGGTTCACCTATTTCATGTTGTTAGTATTTGCTAGTTCCCTCAAGATATTAGTAACCCTGCGATAGTCCTCGAGGTCCATGGTATATCTTTCTTCCAATACCATGAACCAATATGGCAAAAGCCTTTGAACCAAAAGATCACAATAAGAGTGCTCTTATTGAGTTCTCCATTCTGCATTGTGAATCTGCCAGTCCTACCTTTCTGCATGGGTTGTCCGGAAGAAATGTTGAGTTTTGCTCGACATACTAATCTATGCATCCACAACTCAGAAAGTTATATGTTCCTTGAGTTGTTCCTCTTCAGTTCTATTCCGACCATCCTCTATCAGTTCATAGCCAAGAGTGTGTGTGCATTTGTGTTCATCGATGCCTTTTATTCTTGTGGTCCATCAAGTCGTTCTATTCCGGAATGACTAGGAGAAACAAACTCCAGTACCTCGTCCCTTTCCAGGATTGGGTCAAAGTAGTTGTGTCACACCCTAGCTAGTTCAAGCATTAGAGTGTGCATCATGTTTAAATTTCTCTTAAATTTGAAATGGGGAAGGCAGAAACCCCCAACACCCCCCTGGAAACAACTAGGGTTTACTAAAATTATTTTCAATGAACCTGAAATGCCCTTCTAAAAATTTCACCCTCTTTGTCTTGGGTTAAAACCTCTGGCAAAATTGGTGCACAATTTTCTAGGTCAATAGAAGGTCATTGAATTAAATCATAAGTATTTGAATTTGGGCATTTAAATGCTATAAAATAAATTAAATGCTCAAATAATTCTGGAAATAAATGTTTGCTGTTGGAAATATTCTAAACAGAGGCCACAATTATTTTCAGGATTTTTGGAAACGTTTTAGTATTTTTAATAAAGCCCAACAGTTGCAGTTAAATAGAAAAACAGAAACAAATAAAAAAAGAGAGAGAGGGAACCCACCTGGGCCTTACCTGTGCTGGCCAGCCCACCTGGCTCGGCCCAGCCGACTGGCGCTGCCAGTCGTCGTCCTCCTCGCGCCAGAAGGACGCGGAGCGCGTGGCCGGCGCCCGCGGCCACACGCCGGCCACCTCCTGCTTCTGCCGACGCATGGAGACGTCCAGAGATGCCACGCGACCCCCCACGTCCCCTCTCATCCTCTCGCACTCTCCCCCTCGTCTCCCTCACTCTCTCCCGTGATGGCCGAGCGCGTTCCTCACCGCCGATCGCCGTAGTTGCCACCAGAGCCACTCCCTCACCCCTCCGACGAGCCCAATCGCTCCGCCTCGTCACCCTGGACCTCTCCGTCGACCCACGCAAGCTCGGACGACCCCAAGACGACATGGTGCCCTTCTTCCCCGTCCACGGCTGCCGGACGCCCTCGTTCGATTCGCCGGCCTCAAGTCCTCCCCGAGCTCGCTGACCCCCTCTCCGACCCCGCTGTGAGCTCCTCTTCCTTTCTCCCTAGTTACCGTGCTCGTTTGGCCTCTATAGTAGCCACTTCCACCGTACCCGAGAGCTCCCCGCCGCCGACCATGGCGCCGTCGTGGCCAGAGCCACCGTGGCTCAAGGCCAAGCTCACCATTGTGCTCAGCGCAGCACCAGGAGCCCGTAGCCACCACCAGCTCCCTCTCCCGTGCACCGTAGCGTCGAATCCATCCACGCCCGAACTCCGGCGACCGCCAAGGTCGTCGCCGGCGTCGTTTCCGGCGTCCCCGTGTCCAACCACTTGCACCACTGGATGCGGCAGCTCCCCAGCTACGCGTAGCACGTCTCCACCGTCGATTTGGTCACCGGAGGACCAAATCCGAAGCTCTCCGCCATCTCGGGCCTCGCCGGCGTCGAGTCACCGGCGAGTTTGACCCAGTTTGACTCCTGGGTGGGCCCAGGTAGACCCCCCTGAGTCTATGACAGGTGGGGCCGGTCTGCTAACTAATCTAGGATTAGTTTTAACTAATTTTATTTAATTCAGTCACTGACATGTGGGCCCAGGCCCCACTGATAGCTAATTAGTGTTAATCTAATCCTGTTAATTAGCTAAGAGGCTGACAGAAGGGGCCCACCAGTCAGGTTTGACCTGGGCTGGCGCCTTTGACCTGCTGAGGTCAGCATGATGCAATGCTGACGCAGTAATGCATTTTCTGGATTTATTTTTATTCAGGAATTTCTAGAAAATGTTTAAAACTTCTAAAAATCATAGAAATTCAACCGTAACTCCAAATGAAGTAATTTATATATGAAAAATTATCGGAAAAATTCAATCTATCCATCTATAATGGTTTCATGCATGACAAAACAAGTTTACCTTGCTGTTTAAGCAGAATAAGGAAATGCACTATTAAGGCCATGTTTAATGAGCTAATATTTGAATCTTTGATTCAAATGAGTTCATTCCTTTCTATTATAACTTGCATTAGGCCAAGACACATTCATATCGCCACGCCATAGCATGCATCATATTGTTGCATATCGTCATGTATTGATTGTGTTCCGATGTGTTCTTAGTGGTAGGTTCTGCCTCCGAGGATATTCACGAGTATCCAACTGAAGGGCAGTATCCCACTACCACTCCATCAGGCAAGCAACCATTGATCATTCCGATACAACCCATGTTCTCGCTTCTGCTCTTGTTTACTGCATTAAGACAACGCGATTCAAACTGCTGTGTGCTACGGTAGTTGAACCCTTATCCTCTGCATGACCTGTCATTGCCACAGTAACTAGATGAAACCCACTAGCATGTGTAGGAGTTGATTGAGCCATGTATGTGATTCCTACCTTGCTATGCCTGCTATGCTTAGAGTTGTGTCAGGTCTGGTTCATCTGGGTGATGGGCCAGAGTGAAATGCTTATGCCGGTAATGTGAGGGATGTGTTGAACATGTTTTGGTAAAGGTATCGATGAGAGATGAGAGGCCATGTAGGAGTACATGGTGGGTTGTTTCATTGAGGCCGTCCCTAAGAACTGAGATCTATATGTGTGATTTAAGATGCAGTTACTACCGTACATTGGGCCCGAAACCAATGGACCCTCTCGGCCTTTTAGTCACCCTAGTACTCTGTCCAGGAGTTGCAAATAGTTTCTGGTGCTTGTAGGTTATGTGTTGGCGGCCGTGCGTAGCGCTGACCCTAGGGGTGGGCTATGTTGCGGTAGATACACCGTGGCACGGTGTACCAAGTCACCCGTTTGGTGTCTCGGGAACCCTGTTCACATTGTTCGGGGCTGTATGTGGAAACCTCGGCCGGACTCCCTGTGGATGGAACCTGGACAGGCGATAAACCTGGACTAGAGACTTAAGTGTTTAGGTAGGCCGTGGCCGACACCCTCGCTGGGCTTCCGCTTGAAGGTTGCCGAGTACATGTCGTGTAAACGGCGGTAAGTGGTGAAAGCGTGTATGAAGAAGTACACCCCTGCAGGGTATAAAACTATTCGAATAGCCGCGTCCGCGGTAAAGGACTACTTGGTTGCCTATACAGTTCATAGACAAGTTAATGGATACTACTAAAAGACTCAAGATAAGTGTGAGTACCGAGGATGGCCCTCTCGTAGGATGACGAGGGAGGAACCCCGGTGGAGTACTGTGTTGGTGAGTAGTGGACTCGTGTGCGAAACTATTTTACTGGTGGAGTTCCGTAGGATAGTTTTTCCAAGAGTCAAAGCTGGCTTGCTGCATTAACCCCACCACCTTCTTGAGAATAAGCATGTATAGTAGGTTCTGATGTAAGACTTGCTGAGTACCTTTGTACTCATGTTTGCTTAATTACTGTTTTCAGACGACAACATCGCCCCCTCCGATGGGTTCTACGTAGACCTTGACGTCGACGAGTGACTAGCCACCCAGGTGGTGATCCTGGCCATGGAGGGCCCTATGTAGATAGACAGGCTTCGAGAAGCCTTCTTTCTTTCTAGAGTCTGTACTCAGACTAGTTGCTTCCGCATGTGCTTGTATGATTGTATGGCTTGAGTGTCGGGTCATGTGACCCCTATCTGTATGAACATGTTGTGTATGGCTCCCTAGAGCCTTTAAATAAAGTACTTGAGTTGTAGAGTTTTGTTGTGATGCCATGTTGTATGTACTCATATCGGGCATATTGTGTGTATGATTGAAATGCTTGGTATGAGTGGGATCCGACAATCTAGTTGTTTATCCTTGGCAGCCTTTCTTATGGGGAAATGTAGTCTAGTGTTCCTCGAGCCATAGTAGTCCGCTACAGCCCGGTTCACCGGAGTCCTGCTAGCCCAGCACTACTGCTCAGGACACTTGACTGGCCAGCATGTGTTTCACTTCGTTCCTATGTCTGTCCCTTCGGGGAAATGTCACACGGTGATATCCGGAGTCCTGCCTAGCCTGCTACAGCCTGGGTTCCCCGGAGTCCTGTTAGCCCAGTGCTACAGCCCAGAATCACTCGCTGATGACCGACATATTCGATGTGATTCATGTATGCCTGTCTCCATAGGTCTATGCCGCTTTTGGTTCACGACTAGCCATGTCGACCCGGGTTCTTTTTCATATGGATGCTAGCGACACTATCATATACGTGAGCCAAAAGGCGCAAACGGTCCCGGGCCATGGTAAGGCAACACCCGTGGGATACCGTGCGTGAGGCCGCAAAGTGATATGAGGTGTTACCGGCTAGATCGATGTGACTTGGAATCGGGGTCCTGACAGCATTGGCATCAGAGCCGGACTGCCTGTAGGTTCATTGAGCCAAACTGGTCGATGTCGAGTCTAGAAATGCTTTAGTTATATGTAGGGGAATTGATTGTGGGAGGGAACGTAAGGCTCTTTTACTCCTTTACCCTATGCCTCTGATCTGAGTCATTCTCTTCTCATTCAACGTGGGTGAAGGACTAGGCTCTCTCCTTCTATCAGGTTCACGTGTTTGGCTCAAACCCCAGTTTGGCTCAAACCCCAGTTCAGTTACTACGGATTAGTAGCTTATAGGATTGATGCTACAAACCCCAGTTCAGTTTCTACTATTTTAGTATGTTGCTAATTGGATCAGAATCTTGATATGATGTTGTTGAGTGGTATTGCGAACTGTTATGGATGTCTCAAATCTTTTTCTGAGCATTTACAGCTGTTATGCTGTCCAATTTTCCCTAGAAATTCTGATGTCTTTGCATTGTGGTTGTGCTTTCAGATGGCCAACCGTGTTCAAAACCAAGTGGTTCGCCTGACCCGGTGCCTCGACGTGCCCGGTCATACTGCTATGTTAGTCCGGGTAATGATCGAGACGGGCTACCGTTGGTATCCCAAATACACCGTCGAAGAGCAGTTCCATGACTTTAATCAAAGCCAATATCTCTGCACCGTCAGGATATTTCCTTCTTATCCTGGATCTACCGAGCCCCTTCACTGTTCCTATGGACTCGGGGTTACTGTTGAGATGGCTGTGCAGGATGCTGCCTATTCCATGATGACCATCTTGCGAGTCCGGACTGGCCTGCTTCGGAACACCAACTTCCGTTACATGCCAGCTTCACTTCCGGGAGCGCAAGGGTATCTTCAGGCTATCTATGCTAACTCCACTCAGGAGGACTCATTAACTCGTACCACTGCCGAGATGCTCGAAGATAAGGACCGAGAGAATTGGGCCTTGAGGCTGGAGCTTTTCAATACCCGTGTTGATCATTGGGCCACATTGACTCGGTTTGCACCTGCGGTGCAAGCTGGATGTATGGATACAAGGGATCTATATCCTGTGAGATCAGCTCTGCCAGACATGGTGGATTGGTGTGATGTGGGAGGCATCACCCCACCCCGTGGTCCCTACAGGCCACCGTTTGTTGGTCCAAGACCTCATCCTAGCCCCTATGGTCCACAGGCTCCTCAGGACCGTCTGTTCCCGAATGGTCACATTGAACTTCCAGGCTACGGAGGTGACTTCTATGAGGACTACTACGGAGCTGTCTGAGTTAGTAGTAGTACCACTAGTATTGTAGTAGTTGTATCTCCACTGTCCTGCGTGACTTGTGGAATACGACTTAGTGTGTAGTCAATTCCGGAGGTGTAGAAAAATAATGTATAGGAGCTTGGAATGCCTCCGATGAGATGTAATGTCTGTCATCATAGTTGTACTGTAGCTTGGGCTTGTACTAAACTATGTATGATGTGTATGACCGTTGGTATATATGTGGCAGTTCTATATTACCATGACATACGGATGAACATCCCTGCATTCCGCGTTATCCATTACATTCTGCACTTCCTTGCTAAGTTTGAGCCATCCTTATCTAAACCATTGTCTTGTTTTCTCCTAGGATGGTCAACACCCGCAGCAACCCTGCTGCCTCGAAGCAGGGGGAAGCCAGTGCAGCTAGGGGTGAAAATCTGCCTCACCCGCCTTCTCTGGCCGAGGTAATGCTGGAGGCGGAAAGAAACAACCGTGAGACTAACCGCCTGCTAGAGCGGATTGAGCAGAACACTGCACGCCACCCGCGAAATGACTTGGTGTCAATCAATGACTTTATGAAGCTGTACCCACCAAAGTTTAACCATTCCGTCGAACCCCTCGACGCGGATGACTGGCTTCGCAGCATCACTCACAAGCTACGTTCTGCCAACGTAGCCGAAGCCGACAAGGTTACCTATGCTGCCTATCACCTCGAAGGCCCTGCTAGCCTTTGGTGGGAAAACTTCGAAGCTATGCGCCCGGTCGGCCAAGTTACTACTTGGGCTGAGTTCAGTGAGGCTTTCCGCGAGCATCACATTCCGGAAGGTCTCATGGATCGCAAGAGGGAGGAGTTCTGCAACTTCACCCAAGGAAGACTGACTGTGGATGCATATAGTTGTGAATTTGGGAATCTAGCACGCTATGCCCATGAAGAGGTATCTACTGACGCTAAGAAGCAGGCAAGGTTCCGCAAGGGACTTAGCCCTGAGCTTCGCCGAGATCTTCGTCTGCACGAGTGCACCTCCTTTCAGAAGTTGGTCAATAAAGCCATCAGTGCTGAGACGGGCCAGAATGATTATGACGCTTCACGCAAGCACTCCCGTGATTTTGGCTCTTCATCCAGCTCTGGAGCTCAGAAGCGCCGGGTGTGGATTCCAAGCACGGCACTGCCACCCAGGTTCATCCCGAGGCCATCCTTTGAGGCGCCTCGTCCCAACCAGCAATTTGCACCGCCCAAGCCCTATGGTGGCCCCACTGCTAATGCTGCTCCACGCCCCAATGTGGTGACATGCTTTAAGTGTGGAGAGCCGGGTCACTATAGCCGAGAGTGTCCCCAGAACAACAACCCCAATCAAACTGGAAAGTCCGTTGGCCGGGGTAAGCCCGCGGGAAAAACATTCTACGCCAAGCCGGTCACCACTGCCCGTGGCCATGTCAACTATGTTTCAGCCGAGGAGGCTCATGAGGATCCCAACGTCGTCCTTGGTATGCTCCTTGTTAACTGCCATCCAGCATCTGTTCTTTTCGATACTAGAGCATCTCATTCATTCATATCCGAGAACTATGCTCGATTGCATAACACGACATTCTGTGACATGCCCACTTCCATGATAATTCAAACTTCGGGTTCCAAATGGCAAACTTGTAGAGTAAGCCATGGGAACGAAATTCTTGTCGATAGACTTGTCTTCCTTGCATCCTTAATAGCTCTCAAGTCCTCGGACATAAACATCATCTTGGGTATGGACTGGATGTCAGCTCATTGTGCTAAGATTGACTGTGCCACTAGAACCGTTCAACTTACTCACCCATCGGGCAAGACAGTCAATGTCTTAACTCGAGTGGCCAAGCGCCAGCTTTACTCCCTAAATGACAACCCCCTTCCAGACCTTGAGGACGTTCCGATAGTCCGAGACTTTCCGGATGTCTTTCCAGAAGAACTGCCAGGTGTTCCACCTGACAGGGATGTTGAGTTTGTGATAGACCTTGTTCCAGGAACCGTTCCAATTTCTAGAAGACCCTACAAGATGGCACCCTTAGAACTAGCCAAGCTTAAGAACCAACTCGATGAGTCCTTGAAAAAGGGTTTCATCCATCCTAGTTCCTCTCCTTGGGCTTGCCCCGTCCTCTTCATTAAGAAGAAGGATGGAACGGATCGAATGGTTGTGGATTACTGCCCTGTCAACCTGGTCACCATCAAGAACAAATACCCTCTTCCCAGGATCAATGATCTGTATGATCAGCTCGCTGGATCCTCAGTCTTTTCCAAGATGGATTTGAGGTTGGGCTACCATCAAATCAAAATCAGAAACGGGGACATTCCCAAAACGGCCTTTGTTACTCGTTATGGCCAATACAAGTACACCGTCATGTCCTTCGGTTTAACCAATGCCCTAGCCACCTTCTCGTGATTAATGAACTCGGTTTTCATGGAGTACTTGGATAAATTCGTCGTAGTATACCTCGATGACATACTCATCTACTCCAAGAATGAAGAGGAACATGCCGAACATCTAAGGCTGGTATTGATGAAACTTCGAGAGCATCGCCTTTATGCCAAATTCTCCAAGTGTGAATTTTGGTTGCCAGAAGTGACCTATCTAGGCCATGTAATCTCTGGTAAGGGTATTGCTGTCAATCCCGAGCGAGTTCAAGCCGTCCTTGATTGGACTCCACCTGAGACGGTCAAGCAAGTTTGGAGTTTCCTTGGCTTAGCGAGCTATTGCCGCCGCTTCGTCGAGAATTTCTCCAAGGTTGCTAAACCTCTAACTAAACTCCTCAAGAAAGATAAAAGGTTCGAGTGGACTCCACAGTGCGAGTTCAGCTTTCAGGAACTGAAAAGACGCCTAACATCTGCTCCCGTACTGGTACCACCAGATTTCTCCAAGGACTTTATTATCTACTGCGACGCCTCGCGACAAGGACTAGGTTGCATACTCATGCAGGATCGTTAGGTAATTGCCTATGCTTCACGGCAATTACACCCACATGAGGAAAATTATCCCACTCATGACCTAGAGCTTGCAGCTGTAGTCCATGCACTTAAAACCTGGCGACATTACCTTCTCGGTAATCGTTGCGAGATCTTCACCGATCACCAAAGTTTGAAATATATCTTCACCCAACCAGATTTGAATCTCAAGCAAAGACGTTGGGTTGAGTTGATCTCGGATTACGACTTAGGAATAACTTACACCCCGGGCAAAGCCAATGTCATGGCTGATGCGCTAAGCCGTAAGTCCTATTGTAACAACCTGATGTTACAACAAAGTCAACCATTTCTCCATGAGGAATTTCGTAAGCTAAATCTTCACATTGTTCCTCGAGGATTCCTATCCACCCTGGTGGCAAAACCTACCCTTACGGATCAAATCATCAAGGCACAGAAGGTAGATCCGGGAGTCTCCCGTATTAAGAGGAACATTAAGAAAGGAGTCACAAATTGTTTCTCCATTGATGATCAAGGTGTCGTATTCTTTGGAAATCGCCTAGTGGTTCCAAAGGCACGAAACCTGAGACGGCTGATCCTTAAGGAAGCTCATGAATCCCCTCTCACCATTCATCCCGGTAGCACTAAAATGTATCAAGACCTACGCCAGAGGTTTTGGTGGACTAGGATGAAGAGAGAAATCGCTCAATACATTGCTAATTGCGACGTTTGTCGTCGTGTTAAAGCAGAGCATCAACGGCCTGCTGGCACCCTTCAACCTTTGGCTATTCCCGAGTGGAAATGGGATAAAATCAGTATGGACTTCATCACTGGGTTTCCCAGGACCAAGAGAGGGAATAATGCCATCTTCGTCGTGATCGATCGACTTTCCAAAGTAGCCCACTTTCTACCTGTTTGTGAGAGTATCACCGCTAGCCAGCTAGCCGATTTATACATCTCCCAAATAGTGTCTCTTCATGGTGTTCCATTGGAAATTAACTCAGACCGTGGGAGTCTCTTCACCTCTCGATTTTGGGAAAGTTTCCAAAATGCTATGGGAACTCGTCTCTCCTTCAGCACCGCCTTCCATCCTCAATCAAGTGGTCAAGTAGAGCGAGTCAATTAAATTCTGGAAGATATGCTCCGAGCTTTTGTCATCTCGTTCGGAATGAGTTGGGAGAATTGCCTTCCATTCGCGGAGTTTGCCTATAACAATAGTTATCAAGCCAGCTTGGGCAAGGCTCCTTTCGAAGTTCTCTATGGATGAAAATGTCGAACGCCTCTTAACTGGTCAGAAACCGGGGAAAGACAACTCTTTGGCCCGGATATGATTCAGGAAGCAGAAGAGCAGGTTCGCGTTATTCGTGAGAAATTGAAAACAGCCCAATCTCGTCAAAAGAGTCAATATGATCGTAAACATAAGCCTATGACTTATGAAGTCGACGAGAAAGCTTACCTTCGGGTTACTCCATTAAAGGGAACCCATCGTTTCGGTATCAAAGGCAAATTGGCCCCTCATTACATTGGACCCTTTCGCATTCTTGCCAAACGAGGAGAAGTTGCCTACCAATTGGAACTACCTCCGCATCTTTCCAGAGTTCACGATGTCTTCCACGTTTCTCAACTCAGGCGTTGCTTCGCGGATCCCATCCATGGAGTGGACCACGAAACGCTTGATCTACAAGATAACCTCTCATATCGGGAATATCCCGTTCGTATCCTTTACCAAGCCGAGCGTACCACTCGACGTCATAATATCAAGTTTTTCAAGGTTCAATGGTCACACCATTCCGAGAAAGAAGCCACTTGGGAAAGGGAGGGTCGTCTTCGACTTGAGTACCCCACCTTCTTCCCGGAGGATCCTAAATCTCAGGACGAGATTCTTTTGAGTGGGGGTGAGTTGTCACACCCTAGCTAGTTCAAGCATTAGAGTGTGCATCATGTTTAAATTTCCCTTAAATTTGAAATGGGGAAGGCAGAAACCCCCAACACCCCCCTGGAAACAACTAGGGTTTACTAAAATTATTTTCAATGAACCTGAAATGCCCTTCTAAAAAGTTCACCCACTTTGTCTTGGGTTAAAATCTCTGGCAAAATTGGTGCACAATTTTCTAGGTCAATAGAAGGTCATTGAATTAAATCATAAGTATTTGAATTTGGGCATTTAAATGCTATAAAATAAATTAAATGCTCAAATAATTCTGGAAATAAATGTTTGCTGTTGGAAATATTCTAAACAGAGGCCACAATTATTTTCAGGATTTTTGGAAACGTTTTAGTATTTTTAATAAAGCCCAACAGTTGCAGTTAAATAGAAAAACAGAAACAAATAAAAAAAGAGAGAGAGGGAACCCACCTGGGCCTTACCTGTGCTGGCCAGCCCACCTGGCTCGGCCCAGCCGACTGGCGCTGCCAGTCGTCATCCTCCTCGCGCCAGAAGGACGCGGAGCGCGTGGCCGGCGCCCGCGGCCACACGCCGGCCACCTCCTGCTTCTGCCGACGCATGGAGACGTCCAGAGATGCCACGCGACCCCCCACGTCCCCTCTCATCCTCTCGCACTCTCCCCCTCGTCTCCCTCACTCTCTCCCGTGATGGCCGAGCGCGTTCCTCACCGCCGATCGCCGTAGTTGCCACCAGAGCCACTCCCTCACCCCTCCGACGAGCCCAATCGCTCCGCCTCGTCACCCTGGACCTCTCCGTCGACCCACGCAAGCTCGGACGACCCCAAGACGACGTGGTGCCCTTCTTCCCCGTCCACGGCCGCCGGACGCCGTCGTTTGATTCGCCGGCCTCAAGTCCTCCCCGAGCTCGCTGACCCCCTCTCTGACCCCGCTGTGAGCTCCTCTTCCTTTCTCCCTAGTTACCGTGCTCGTTTGGCCTCTATAGTAGCCACTTCCACCGTACCCGAGAGCTCCCCGCCGCCGACCATGGCGCCGTCGTGGCCAGAGCCACCGTGGCTCAAGGCCAAGCTCACCGTTGTGCTCAGCGCAGCACCAGGAGCCCGTAGCCACCACCAGCTCCCTCTCCCGTGCACCGTAGCGTCGAATCCATCCACGCCCGAACTCCGGCGACCGCCAAGGTCGTCGCCGGCGTCGTTTCCGGCGTCCCCGTGTCCAACCACTTGCACCACTGGATGCGGCAGCTCCCCAGCTACGCGTAGCACGTCTCCACCGTCGATTTGGTCACCGGAGGACCAAATCCGAAGCTCTCCGCCATCTCGGGCCTCGCCGGCGTCGAGTCACCGGCGAGTTTGACCCAGTTTGACTCCTGGGTGGGCCCAGGTAGACCCCCCGAGTCTATGACAGGTGGGGCCGGTCTGCTAACTAATCTAGGATTAGTTTTAACTAATTTTATTTAATTCAGTCACTGACATGTGGGCCCAGGCCCCACTGATAGCTAATTAGTGTTAATCTAATCCTGTTAATTAGCTGAGAGGCTGACAGAAGGGGCCCACCAGTCAGGTTTGACCTGGGCTGGCGCCTTTGACCTGCTGAGGTCAGCATGATGCAATGCTGACGCAGTAATGCATTTTCTGGATTTATTTTTATTCAGGAATTTCTAGAAAATGTTTAAAACTTCTAAAAATCATAGAAATTCAACCGTAACTCCAAATGAAGTAATTTATATATGAAAAATTATCAGAAAAATTCAATCTATCCATCTATAATGGTTTCATGCATGAAAAAACAAGTTTACCTTGCTGTTTAAGCAGAATAAGGAAATGCACTATTAAGGCCATGTTTAATGAGCTAATATTTGAATCTTTGATTCAAATGAGTTCATTCCTTTCTATTATAACTTGCATTAGGCCAAGACACATTCATATTGCCACGTCATAGCATGCATCATATTGTTGCATATCGTCATGTATTGATTGTGTTCCGATGTGTTCTTCGTGGTAGGTTCTGCCTCCGAGGATATTCACGAGTATCCAACTGAAGGGCAGTATCCCACTACCACTCCATCAGGCAAGCAACCATTGATCATTCCGATACAACCCATGTTCTCGCTTCTGCTCTTGTTTACTGCATTAAGACAACGCGATTCAAACTGCTGTGTGCTACGGTAGTTGAACCCTTATCCTCTGCATGACCTGTCATTGCCACAGTAACTAGATGAAACCCACTAGCATGTGTAGGAGTTGATTGAGCCATGTATGTGATTCCTACCTTGCTATGCCTGCTATGCTTAGAGTTGTGTCAGGTCTGGTTCATCTGGGTGATGGGCCAGAGTGAAATGCTTATGCCGGTAATGTGAGGGATGTGTTGAACATGTTTTGGTAAAGGTATCGATGAGAGGCCATGTAGGAGTACATGGTGGGTTGTTTCATTGAGGCCGTCCCTAAGAACTGAGATCTGTATGTGTGATTTAAGATGCAGTTACTACCGTACATTGGGCCCGAAACCAATGGACCCTCTCAGCTTCTTAGTCACCCTAGTACTCTGTCCAGGAGTTGCAAATAGTTTCTAGTGCTTGTAGGTTATGTGTTGGCGGCCGTGCGTAGCGCTGACCCTAGGGGTGGGCTATGTTGCGGTAGATACACCGTGGCACGGTGTACCAAGTCACCCGTTTGGTGTCTCAGGAACCCTGTTCACATCGTTCGGGGCCGTATGTGGAAACCTCGGCCGGACTCCCTGTGGATGGAACCTGGACAGGCGATAAACCTGGACTAGAGACTTAAGTGTTTAGGTAGGCCGTGGCCGACACCCTCGCTGGGCTTCCGCTTGAAGGTTGCCGAGTACATGTCGTGTAAACGGCGGTGAGTGGTGAAAGCGTGTATGAAGAAGTACACCCCTGCAGGGTATAAAACTATTCGAATAGCCGCGTCCGCGGTAAAGGACTACTTGGTTGCCTATACAGTTCATAGACAAGTTAATGGATACTACTAAAAGACTCAAGATAAGTGTGAGTACCGAGGATGGCCCTCTCGTAGGATGACGAGGGAGGATCCCCGGTGGAGTACTGTGTTGGTGAGTAGTGGACTCGTGTGCGAAACTATTTTACTGGTGGAGTTCCGTAGGATAGTTTAGCCAAGAGTCAAAGCTGGCTTGCTGCATTAACCCCACCACCTTCTTGAGAATAAGCATGTATAGTAGGTTCTGATGTAAGACTTGCTGAGTACCTTTGTACTCATGTTTGCTTAATTACTGTTTTCAGACGACAACACCGCCCCCTCCGATGGGTTCTACGTAGACCTTGACGTCGACGAGTGACTAGCCACCCAGGTGGTGATCCTGGCCATGGAGGGCCCTATGTAGATAGACAGGCTTCGAGAAGCCTTCTTTCTTTCTAGAGTCTGTACTCAGACTAGTTGCTTCCGCATGTGCTTGTATGATTGTATGGCTTGAGTGTCGGGTCATGTGACCCCTATCTGTATGAACATGTTGTGTATGGCTCCCTGGAGCCTTTAAATAAAGTACTTGAGTTGTAGAGTTTTGTTGTGATGCCATGTTGTATGTACTCATATCGGGCATATTGTGTGTATGATTGAAATGCTTGGTATGAGTGGGATCCGACAATCTAGTTGTTTATCCTTGGCAGCCTTTCTTATGGGGAAATGTAGTCTAATGTTCCCCAAGCCATAGTAGTCCGCTACAGCCCGGTTCACCGGAGTCCTGCTAGCCCAGCACTACTGCTCAGGACACTTGACTGGCCGGCATGTGTTTCACTTCGTTCCTATGTATGTCCCTTCGGGGAAATGTCACGCGGTGATATCCGGAGTCCTGCCTAGCCTGCTACAGCCCGGGTTCCCCGGAGTCCTGTTAGCCCAGTGCTACAGCCCGGAATCACTCGCTGATGACCGACATGTTCGATGTGATTCGTGTATGCCTGTCTCCATAGGTCTGTGCCGCTTTGGGTTCACGACTAGCCATGTCGGCCCGGGTTCTCTGTCATATGGATGCTAGCAACACTATCATATACGTGAGCCAAAAGGCGCAAACGGTCCCGGGCCATGGTAAGGCGACACCCGTGGGATACCGTGCGTGAGGCCGCAAAGTGATATGAGGTGTTACCGGCTAGATCGATGTGACTTGGAATCGGGGTCCTGACAAGTTGTGCTCTGCAGATCAAATGCCAATCCAGCTTTTGCTCTGTTCTACCCTGGAGTATTACCCCCTTTATGTCAGGATTGTCATGAGAATTGCACCATCTCTTATGAATTCTTGACGCATTGATACTTCTCGCTATCATTGTTTCATTCCTCGGTCCTGTGTTGTCGCAACCGGAATGCCGACAAGTGAACCATGATGTGTGAAATCAATACTACTAGCAACCCCGTTGCTTGGTAGCTAATGGACAATAATTTCATTCTTAGCGTGTTGGTTATTGAATCATCATCCTAAGATGGATCGTGCTACCTAGTCCTTATTTTCGGTGCACTCTTCAATCAATGAGATAGGATTGTGGCAATCCATCACTCTCTTGGTCCCATCGTCTTGCCCCAAAAAGCAAGAATGTTCTCGAGTTTAGTAACATACCGGTGGTTCGTGATTTTCCGAAGATCTTCTCAGAAGTATTACTTGGTTGTCACCTGACCGCTATGTTGAGTTCGTGATCATGTTGGTTTTTTCCTCTAAATCACCCCTTCTCCAAGAATCTGTGTTGGATATCCCTAAGCTAGTTGGTTGAGCTAGACAACAACTTGGAGAGTTGGAAGGTAGAAGCTTTGCTTAACTTAGTTCGTCTCTATGGGATATCTTCTATGTGTGTGTGTTGAAGAAAGATGATATCTCCATTGATTGGTCCTCGTGATCAGTTGTTGGACCTATTATCTTATCCAATCTTTGATTTGACTATGGGCTATCGTCAAATCAAATCAGAACCAACGATGTTCGTACTGTTGTCTTACCCATGGTTGTTTCCCCGGGCATACACCATTATATTTTTTGGGTCTGACCGATGCTATCACCTTGTTCACATAATTGTGTAATTCCACATATATGGAAACCTGGATGAATTGTTGTTTAGCCCATCAACAACATTTTTATCTTCTCCATGATTTGTGTTGAGCATCCAGTTAGCATTGGAAATTTTTATAAGCATTATCTTCATGTTCCGTTCATGAAGAATATGTTCGGCTGAAAGGAGTGACTTCCTGTAATTCATGTGCATTTGGTGCAAGTTCCCGCCGTGAATTTGAGAAAGTCAATGTTGCTTCCTCTGGAACCATCCCAAGTCAGTTATGCATGTGCGAAGTATACACTGGTTTGCGAGACTAGCTACCTCCATCCCATGTGTAATTCCTAACACCCCAAGCCACTGATTGACTTGTTCAAGGAAAAGAAGTCTAGCGCGCGTAAATACTTCGAAATCTTTGATGATGGATCCTAACCTGAACTCGATAGTGTTCTATTATAAGACTACCACGTGGTCATGCTTGTCTTGGATAGCATGTTCACAGGTTTGTAGCAGAACCAGATCATGTTTTGGAGCATGCTATCGTAGTTCATTTTCCTGAGAATCCCGCAACGTCATCTCTTTGGTTAGTGTTGCAAATTTTCTTTTCCAGACATGCTGTCTGAAATGTCCTGTTACCAACCAGATCTGAACCTCAGATAGATATGATGGTTGGAACTAGTCCAAGATCTATGATGTAGTTTCCAACAAGGTTGATGTTGGCCGACACACCTAGCCGGAAGATCTATCACTGTAGTATCTTGATTGAGCTATTTGACCATCTTCTCCATGAGGATTCCGTGCAACTTATTCTAGAAGTTGTTCCTTAGGGGTCCTCGTACTCTCGGTTTCCTCGGTTATGCTATAACCATTCAAATAGGGGAATCACTCTCGTCTGTTGAGCTTTTCCCCAGTCACTAGAATCATTCGTAGTATTTGCATTTTGTTCCCAGCTTGCACCCGTCATTGTGTCAGTCTACCATGGGTCCCATCCATTTCCGGTGATAAGCAAAAGTCATCCATTGCATTGTCTTCAACAAGGTAGTCCACATCATCCATTCTAGTCCGAGTTTGCCATTTCTTCGAGCTCTTTCAAACGATCAATTGTAAATTGCCGTAGGCTTGTATAAAGAGTCTCAATGATTTCTAAATCAAAAGTAATTCTTTTTGCCACTTAAGGGAATAATTCTATGATTCACCTTTCCTCAGGTGCCCCGTTATGGAATCATAGCAATTAACTCCTCGCTACTCTGACTTCATCCACCATCTTCTTAGGTGTGGAATTGTTGCCTACCAAATTGAACTTTCGCCATCTGTTTCTTCCATCCCTCTCTATGTGTGTTTTGTGTCTCAGTTTGAGAGATGTTACTACATCTCATTCCATGAGTTGATCATGATTTGCTTGATCTTCGTGAAGATCGAATCCTGTAGAGCTTCCCTCTCTTTCCCTTGTCATGTTGGGTGAAGATCTTGAAAGCAAAGATGTCAAGATTAATATGATGCAATGAATCAATATCTTCGAGAAGAGCAGTTGGATCAAGAAGATTGTGTTACTTGGTGCCCCCTCTGTCTTCTTACCTCACGACCTGAATCTCGGGACGAGATTCTTGTTTAGTAGGGGTGAGTTGTCACAGCCCTAGAGTACCTGAGTGAAATAGTTGCATCTGCACTCGTGCATCATGTCTAAAATTTCTGAAAGTTAAATTGAGGTTTGTTGAAACCCTCAGAAACCAGTTCAAAAATAATCAACATTAAAATGTCTCCAAAGAAGTCCAAGAAAATGTTCCTCTTAGTCTCTGAAAATATTGGCAAGAGGTAAAATTCAAACCAATGTTTTTGGTATCTCAGAAACATTTATTTTGGGCCTTTGAATTAATTCAATAACTATTTGCATTGGATATATACTCTTTATATAATTAATATATGTCCAATAATTCTGGAACATTTTATGTGGTTTGGGATATTTTAGTTCTAGCCACATAATTATTTTCAGGATTTTATAAAATGGTTTGGTGTTAAAACTAAACCCAAAACAAATTGCAGAAAAGAAAATAGAAAACAGAGAAGAGAGAGAGCTTACCTGGGCCACTGCTGGCCTGGCACTGTGCCGGCCCAGCCGACTGGCCAGCGCCAGTCACCCCCTACCTCGTGCCAAAAGGTAGGGGCGCGTGCTCGCCGCGCGCTGGCCACCTCCTGCCTCCCTGCCTGTCTCCCCGTCGCCCTGAGGACGCCACGCGACCCCCTTGACGCTCTCTCGCTGTCCCTCGTCCTCACCCTCTCCCCTGGACCTCACTCTCTCACCATCAAACGGTGGCCCAAACTAGTATAAATCTTGTGTCTCGTGTGTTGTGAGTTCGTGAGCCTAGAAATCGCGAAGGGTGTGAGGGCGTGATCGGTGAGGGAGAGATCTTCACGGACGGGTGCCCTCGTGAGCGTTTTTTGCTTTTTCTGCCTTTCATCTGCTTTTTGCGAGGCACCCTCTTTCGAGCCCGCAAGCTGGCGCACCTCTCCTAATCCGTGCACCACGGGTACCGCGATACGAAGCGCTGGGTCAAGGCCAGCGACGCCTGTAACCAAGGCTCGGGTGAATGATAAGCCTCTTAACGAATTTTTTGCAGTTCCTAAGCGCCTACCGGGCCAAGGGGGCCTCGACACGCACCAGGAAGCTAGCGCCTCGTGAGGAGGAGACTACTCCGAGCAACTCAAGCTAAGTTATCTCTACATAAAATAACAATGTTGTGACACAACACAGGAACGATAAGCATAGCTTAATATTTGAGAAATCATAGTTCGTTGCATGCCCCCCGGGGGCCCATACTGGCTTTTTTTCTTAGTACGGGAAGGAAACGAAATAAAAGCAGTGTGTGCCCCTACAGCGGTCCACGAGGGCGAGCTCTTGGCGCCATCCCGAGCTCAGCCAGACCCCTCCTCGTGCTTCACGGAGGTGCGGCAACGAGATGACCCACAACCGCCTTCGAACCGGGCGCGGCGGCGTGGCGGCTGGTCGTAACCGCCGCTGCTGGAGTTGTCGCCGGAGGAAGAGCCACCGTAGCTGGATGAGACGTGGTCGACCCCAAGGGCAGGTTCGCTCTCATCCTCATCACGACCATCGCCAAGGCCGAGCACCTCCTCGCCGTCGTTGACCTCGTGGTAGCACCCGGCGCGACGACCATCTTCCCCAAACACCCTCACGTAGAGGGTCGCGTCACCATCATACTTGAAATGGAGGGTGCACCGCCTGCCCAGGCCGCGCGTCCGGGCAAACGTCTGCCAGCCATGGGCTAGGTCTATGTTGCCCGCGATGGAGACCTCGACCACGACCCAGGAAGCCCTGCTGCAACAGCCGTCCGCCTGCAGCCAGAGCCCGCCTGGACCTGAGGCCGGCAGATCGTCAGCGAAGAAGTGCGGGAGCTGAAACCAGTTGCCGGCCAGGTTCTCCGACCATACGACGAACTCCGGAAGCACCTCCGCCGAGTGGAAGCGCGGCCGGGGAGGCCGCGCGACCACGGCACGTCTCCCTTCATCAACAGGACCGCCGCGACCGGAGCGACCCTTGCCACGCAAAGCGGCACCGCCACGGCCGCTGTGGGCCGTGGCGGGGGTTGCGGTGTGCTTGCGGGGACGGCCGCGTCCACGCTTGGGCACCGGAGAGCCGGGCCCCTCGCGAGGGGCCTTCCCCTTCTCCACGGCGGAGAACCTCTTCGACGGCGCCAATAGTGTCGCAACTGGTAATGGAGCAAAGGGGGAGAAGCGAGCAGAATGGGAAGAGATGGGCGACGGGGGCTCTGCCCTCCTGCCCATTTATAGCAGGAGGAGGCCAACCAGCACCCCCCATGATCACAGGTAATGATGGTTTTTCCTTGCATGCAGCAGGGACTCGTCAAATCGGGCAGTTGCCGAGGCAACGTGGGGAAGCGGAGACACCCACGTTCAATTAATCGCCACGCGTCGACCAAGGCTGCAGGATGTTGGGGCCCGCGGTGCTCCGCGCTTGCCCTTTGGCTCCGCCCGGAAGCCAAGCCGAGCGTGCCTTGGGCCCGGGGCCTACTGTCAGCATTCTGGGAACGGGGGTCCCAAGACTTGCCTACCTGCGGCCCATGGCATGGCTCTGCGAGCGGGCCCGTACTGCCCATCTTCACCAGCAAGGACTCAAGTCCTTCGCGAGGCGGACGATGCGAGACCTCCTCAGGAGCGGCCTCACCAGGCTGGCTCGCGAGGGGCGGGGAGATCAAGGCGAGGCAAACCTCACGAGGTTCCAATGACGTGAGCCATGACGACCAAGGCCAGGCGGGTGCCAAGCGGGCGCCAGCACGCATAGTGTCCTTGTTTCCACTTTGGTGCTAAGGAGACAAGCGTAGACGAAGAGTACCGAGGTGTCAAGCAAAGGTTTCCATATCGGTGCAACGAGACCAAGACCAGCAGGACGGCAAGATGGAGGTCACCGTGGAGCCTGATACGTCTCCAATGTATCTATAATTTTTGATTGTTCCATGCTATTATATATTCTGTCTTGGATGTTAATGGGCTTTATTTTCCACTTTTATGTTATTTTTGGGACTGACCTATTAACCCAAGGCCCAGTGCAAATTGCTGTTTTTTGCCTATTTCAGTGTTTCGCAGAAAAGGAATATCAAAAGGAATCCAAAAGGAATGAAACCTTAGGGAGAGTTATTTTTGGAACAAACGTGATCCAGGGGACTTGGAGTGGATGTCAAGAAACAATCGAGGAGGCCACAAGGTAGGGGGCGCGCCCTCCACCCTCGTGGGCCCCTTGTTGCTCCACCGACCTACTTCTTCCTCCTATATATATTCATATACCCCGAAAACATCCAAGAGCACCACGAAACCCTATTTCCACCGCCACAACCTTCTGTACCCAAGAGATCCCATCTTGGGGCGTTTTCCGGAGCTCCACCGGAGGGGGCATCGATCACGGAGGGCCTCTACATCAACTCCATGGCCTCTCCGGTGATGTGTGAGTAGTTTACTTTAGACCTTTGGGTCCATAGCTAGTAGCTAGATGGCTTCTTCTCTCTCTTTGGATCCCAATACAATGTTCTCCTCGATCATCTTGGAGATCTATTCGATGTAACTCTTTTTGCGGTGTGTTTGTCGGGATCCGATGAATTGTGGATTTATGATCAAGTCTATCTATGAACAATATTTGAATCTTCTCTAAATTCTTTTATGCATGATTGGTTATCTTTACAAGTCTCTTCGAATTATCAGTTTGGTTTGGCCTACTAGATTGATCTTTCTTGCCATGGAAGAAGTGCTTAGCTTTGGGTTCAATCTTGCGGTGCTCGATCCCAGTGACAGAAAGGGAAATGACACGTATTGTATTGTTTCCATCGAAGATAAAAAGATGGGGTTTATATCATATTGCTTGAGTTTATCCCTCTACATCATGTCATCTTACCTAATGTGTTACTCTATTCTTATGAACTTAATACTCTAGATGTTTGCTGGGTAGCGGTCGATGTGTGGAGTAATAGTAGTAGATGCAGGCAGGAGTCGGTCTACTTGTCATGGACGTGATGCCTATATTCATGATTGTCGGGTTTCGGGTTCTGGCAAACCCTTGAGGTTCGAACACTGGGGTGCGCGCGGAGATCTCTCCCCTACCGATCTACGTCTGATCCTCTCGTGCGAACTAAGATGAAAATGATGAACAACACAAGAGACACAATGTTTATACTGGTTCGGGCCACCGTTGTGGTGTAATACCCTACTCTAGTGTGTGGTGCGGTGGATTGCCTCTGGTTCGGGCCACCGTTGTGGTGTAATACCCTACTCCAATGTGTGGTGTGGTGGATTGCCTCTGGGGTTGATGATGGACAGTACAAGGGAAGAACGGCCTCGCGAGAGGTGTTCTTGAGCTGGTGCGATGAACTGCTAGGGTGAGTTCAGTCGCCTCTCTCTCTCTCTCTGCTGGGGTTCTACCAGATCTCTCCCGGGGGTGTCCGGGTGTCTAGATGTCTCTACTCTGTGGTGGCTAGCTCTATTTATAGAGGCCCTGGGCCTCTCCCCATATAATGAGCGGGAAGGGCACCAACAATTGGCCATTTCGAAGGGGAACATCTAGTACAAGTTATCCTGACCAAAGGTGGTCTTCGGCTGCCAAAAGCACTGACGATGACGACGTCTTGGGCTCCATGGTCACCTTCGTCCTGCCGTCCGGCTGGTCTTGGTCTCGTTGCACCGGAATGGTAACCTTTGCCTGATGCCTTGGCCTGTGCTTGCCCCCTTTGCACCAAAGGGGAAACAAGGACACTGCGCAGGTCGGCGCCCGCCTGGTCTCGATCGTCATGGCTTGCGTCACGGGTTCCTCGCGAGGTGCCCCTGCCTTGATCTCTCTGCCTCCTCGTGAGCCTGCCTGATGAGGCTGCCTCTGAGGAAGCTTCCGGTCGTCCGCCCTGCGAGGCTTGGCCCCTCGCGAGGGTCTTGAGCTTGAGCGGATGAAGATGGGCCGCGCTGGGCCCCGCTTGAGCCACGCCGCAGGCCGCAGGCAGCCAAGTCTGAGGACCCCCGTTCCCAGAACGCCGAAAGTAGCCCCCGGGCCCAAGGCGTGCGGGCTTGTCTTAGCAGAGAAGCGAAGGGGCAAGCACGAAGCGCCACCGGCCCTAACAACCTACGGCCTTGGGCGCCGCGTGGCGGTTGATTAGGCGTGGGCGACTGCGCTTCCCACGACACCTCGGCAACCGCACGACTTGACAAGTCCCTGAGACCAAGCAACTCAGAGGCGGTGAAGCTGACCGGGGCCACGCTCCTGAGGGAGTTCTTGGAGCACCGGGTGGCTCCGCTCCAGGAGCACCCACTCCCACTGTGGGGGCTTGGAGGAGCAGACGCCGCCCTGCGCCTGAGCTCCAAGGCCCTGACCGACAAGGATCTGGCTGCGGCCCTCCTTTCCTTGGTTGGGGGAGACGTGGCGAGCCCGGTGGGCGCCCCGTCCCCCTGTTCCTTCGTGACGACTGGGAGCTGGTGGTGAACGCCATGCCCACCTTCAACGGTGAGGGGCTGGTGCGCGCGGCAGCTCCCGAAGATCTGGCGGTCTTGGCGACGGTGAACTTGTCCTCTGGCAGCTCCAGCGGGGAAGAGGAGGAAGAAGAGGCGGAGGAGGAAGCGTCCGACCCGGAGGAGACTGGCGAGGATTGGGGGGAGTCCTTCCCTCGGCGCAGGTCCCAGGCCCTCCGCTCCATGTTGGATGACGACGAGGCCGATGCCAGGCGAGTAAAGGAGGGCTCTTCCTCGGTCACGAGGAAGGGCAGGTCGAGCCTGGTTCCCCCAGGGTCTGCTCTGGTCCCTGGGGGGTCCAAGGCCAGCTTCATCTCTCCTGACGCGCCTTCTGCTTCCGGACCCTCCAAGGCTGACCCCCGCTGCAGGCTCTCGAGCTTCAAGTATGGCCAGAAGTTGCTTGATTCCATAGATGACATCGAGTAAGTGATCGATTCATGCTCTGCTTGGTTTCTGCCACTGAGGCTTGACGTTTGTGCTCTTTTACCAGGCCAGCACCTGTGGCCATGAGGTTGAAGGAGGCTTCTGCGGCCCTGCTTGGGGCGAATCCGTCTGCCAGGGAGACGCCTTCGGCTGTTGGGGGAGAGGACGGCGAGGCCCGCGCCTCTCCGACCCAACCGCCCTCGCGAGGCCAACTGGGGCACCCCGACGAGGAGTCAGCCCCCGTGGCCCCGCTGGACCTGGAGTCGACTGTGCCCGATGCTGCAGCCGTGGCGGCCAAGGCTCAGGAGGTCCCTTCCTGCCAAGCCGTGGCCACGCTGCCATCTTCTCCGCCTGCTCCACAGGTTCTTGTCTTTTCTGCTCCCTCCGCCGCTGTCCTGGACTAGGTTGCCAGTGAGCTGAGCCAACTGCGGGAGGATCTCCTGAGCGTGGACCCCCGTCTGGTGGCCGGGCGCCTGGAGTTGGCTTCTGGCTGGGCTAGTTCTGCTGCCTCCATCCGAGCGGTGTTGAGCCAGGCTGTGTCGTCCTCCGACGAGGAGAGGCGGGCCGCCAACCAAGCCAAGGCCGCTCGCGATGCTGCCCTGGGCGACGTTGCAAATGCCCAGGGCCGCTGCAAGATGCTTGAGGCCGAGCTGCAGGGCCTGCGCGACGAGCTCGCCAAGGAGGTGCCTAGCCGCCAGGAGAAGGAGAAGGAGATGAAGGCTAGGGAGGTCGTCGCCAAGGACCGGGACGCCAAGCTTGATCTCCGCCACAGCCGACTAGAGATGCTGGAGGTCGCTGAAGGCGGAGAGGACCGAGCTGGACGCCAAGGCAAAGGTCCTGATGGAGGACCGGGCGGCCTTCGCGGAGCTGGAGAAGAAGGCTCGAGGCATACTGAAGACGCTCTATGAGAGCGGCCTGGAGGAGCCGTTGGCTGGTGCGGACGACGGCCCCGCCAAGCTGCTCCCCTTCCTGGTTGATGCGCTTGATGACATCGCAGACGGCCTTGGCCCCACGGTCGAGGCCGAGGCGCGTGCCCTGTCTTCTGCGGCGCTGACGCGTGTCCTCAGCCATGTCTACCTGCGCGACCCCAACGTCGACTTCGACAGCCTGCTGGAGCCCATGAGCGGCGACCGTGCCGCTGCCGCCGGTGAGGCCGTGAGGGGCCGAGCCGAGGTTTTGCTGGGGAAGTTCCGCTCCCCCAGCGTCTTGCCCGGGCGCGGTGCCGCCGGCCTTGCGACCTCGGGAGGCGAAGTCGTCCAGCATGACTCCACCACCGATGACGGCGTTACCGGGGAGTGATTCCTTTGCGACTTCCATCATGTTTTATTCCTGCACATGCACCATGACTCGCGGAGGCGTTAAAACTTGTGTTTGGCGTTGTGGAACAATCTTATGGCTTGTAATATTTGCTTTGAATTTCCCGGAATTTGCATTTTCCTCTCCTACTTGTTTACGCTCTACGTCGGCAGGGCCCGACCCCGCGCGTACCTCACCCAGCGTTAACCCCGACCGGAAACCAAGGACGAGACTAAGGAGTGAGGGGCTACGTGGCAAGTTAGGCTCCTGAGTCGCGATGCTCAGGAGTCCCCCTTGACGCGCGAGCAACAAGTAGGGAAGGGGGGAGCGAGGAGTGGATTGATCGTTCTACGTCGGCAGGGCCCAGCCCCGCGCGTACCTCACCTAGCGTTAGCCCCGATCGGAAACCAAGGACGGGACTAAGGATTGAGGGGCTACGTGGCAAGTTAGGCTCCTGAGTCGCGATGCTCAGGAGTCCCCCTAGACGCTCAAACGGGTTTCGTACCTTGGCTCCGCTTGGGGAGTGGCGCGTGACGACCAGGTCCAAGGGACCTGGCTGGGTGGCGTGCACTCGGGCGAGGCCCGGGCGTAGCCCCCGTGTCCAGCCCCCTCGCGCGGCACTCCCGAGGGGAGGCGTTGCGATGGTGCCGGACACTGAGCTCTGGGCTCCCTGAGGTTGGTACGGCCATGGGCCGCCCTCAGTTGTTTATCACCAGCGCGGAGCATAGCGCTTCCGTATGTGTACGAGCATAGCCGCTCCTCGGCAGTGTCGTCAGCCAGCGTGGAGCATGGTGCTTCCACTGGTGCGTGGGAGGGGGCTCCCCTCCGGGAGGAGCCCACGGGGAATGTATAACCCCGCCCTGACACGTGGCCGGCACGGTAGGGCTAGGAGAGGTGTATCTGGGCACCCGTGAGCTAGAGCGGGACTCACGAGGCCCTACCTCGTGGCGGGTTGCGCCTGGCTCTGGGCCTTTATCAATTGGTGTGTTCCTGCAGGGTTGTTAGAATGCAAATGCTCTACGTCCTCAGGTCCCGGCCCCCGAGCGAGCTCAGCTGCCGCTGGTATGACAGGTCACGATGCCGTGGGTCAAGCCCAGGGGGTGAGGGCTGGAGAGCCAGTAAGAGCCCATGAGTCGCGATGCTCAGGCGCCCCCCTTTTAACGTGCAAGCGCTTTGCATGACGACAAGCAGTAGGTGATAATTATGGGAATCAGATTAAGCGTGAAAGAACAACTTCATCCTAGGGTAAACGCTGGAAAAGCAACTGCCGCTGGGTCGGGCCCGAGCGGTGTGGGGATGATGCAGCCCGAGGGGCGCCCCCAACAGGGTAAGTAAAGAGCATAACCAAAATGGATACATGCCGTGGGGACGGACCCACGCGGCCTGGGAATGGTGCAGCCCTGTGGGCGCTCGCAGTTGAAAGTAGAACTCTGAAAGATGTCACCTGGTGCTGTTGAAGATGAAGTGATGCTGAGGAAGTGAGCGATGCGCGGTGAAGATGTCGGCCCTCATGAGCCCCCAGGCCCAGGGGCCTCGGGAGACTCTGGTGGCACGTGCAGGTCTTCGGGGACCATCACCACCTCCGCCAGGACCGCACGATGCCTGACCTCCTGAGCCTCCAGAATGCTCCTCAACATGCGCTGATGTGCGGCGACCGTGCTCAGCAGGCTGAAGGGCATGCGAACGTAGCTGTGGGGTGGTCCCACGCAGCGCCCTATGGCCGAAGGCCATAGGCGCTCCTGGGACGCAGCTCGGTTGAGCCCTGGTACGTCGACGCAGATGCGCAGTCCTCCATCCTCACCTGGATGTGGGGCCACGGCAGGTAAGCGGCGGCTGCTGCACATGACTCTGGACTCTTGTAGCTCTTGGGTGTTCCTTGCGATGAACTCCTGAGGGTTTGGTCTCCTTTGACTTGTACCTTTTTGAGGGAAGCGTGCCTGAAAGCACCCCTCCAAGTGGTGCCCGAGCGCCTCCCCCGCGACCTTGGCAAGGTCGGTGGCTCTCCAAGAGAGAGCCCCCGAGCCCTGCCTGAGGAGGGCGCCGGGCGCGCCTTCCTATGCGCGAGAGGGCGGCGCTCCCTGATCAGGCATGAATCCTGACGCAATACCTCCGGAGGTGCCTGCTTCCTTGTGGCTCTGGCCAGGTGAGGTCTTCTTCTTCTTGAGGGTCGCCTCGGGAGGCCTCCCGCTCCTGCGATCTGGGTCTTCGATTGCTGCGGCTTGGAACGCACGCTCGAGTGAGCACACTGCTTCCCTTTCTTCACACGGTACGGCGATGACTCCACCGCTTCCTGGCATCTTGAGGACATGGTAACCATGGTGAGTCACTGCCATAAACTTGGCTAGGGCTGAGTACCCGAGGATGACGTTGTACGGCAGGCGGATGTGAGCGACGTCGAAGTCGATGAGCTCAGTGGGTAGTTGTTGCGTTGCCCGAAGGTGATCGGAAGGCGAACCTGCCCAATTGGAACAGTGGAACCATCGGTGACTCCTGAGAAAGGCTTGGTCAGCTGAAGCTGGTCGTATGGCACTTGGAGATTGTCGAACGTCTCGACGGACAAGACGTTGAGTCTTGCTCCGCCATCGATGAGGGTCCTGGTGACCTGCACGTTGCTGATGACTGGGGAGCAAAGCATCGGGAGGACTCCGGCCGTTGCCGCACACTTGAGCTGGTCTGCGGAACTGAATGTGATCGCGCACGAAGACCACCTGAGAGGGCGCGTGGCCTCAAGCTGGGGCCTGGGCGCCGCCCAGGATGCAAGCAATTGCACGCGGCTCTTGGAAGCCCCCAGCCCCATTGTCTTGGTGTTGGTCTTCGTTCCTCCTCGGTGGAGGCGGCAGAGGTGGGAGGCATGTGTTGCCGTGGGGACGGTCCTCACGAGGCTGGTCCCTCCAGCCTCCCTCGCGAGGCTGGTCCTGCCAGTGTTCCTCGCGAGGGCGGTCACGCCATCCCTGGCGAAGGCCACGGTCTTCCCATCGTCCACCGCCTCTTCCTCCTCCTCGGCCATAGCCCCTGTCGTTGCGCTCTGGGCGTCGGCCGATTCGCCCATCTCGCACAGCTCTGAGCTCTTGACATTCATTGGTGTTGTGGGTGTGGAGGTCATGGTACACGCAGTACCATCCGCCCTTAGATGACTCAGGCTAATCCCTGCCTCACATGGTGTCCGGTTCCGCTGCTAGCATGGCAGCCCCCTTGCGCTTCACGTCCTTGGCCTTGAGCTTCTTTTCTTCCGGGTCGGCTGTAGGGAGCTCGAGAAGGGAGAGACGCCCTTCCTCAGCCCTGGCACACTTGGCCGCCAAGTTGAACAGTTTCAGGGATGTGCACAGGTCTTCATGGATTGCTAGCTCTTCCTTCATCTTGACGTCATGCATGCCATCGGAGAAGGCTGAGATGACGGCTTCTTCAGTCACCTTGGGGATCTTGAGGCGAGCGTAGTTGAAGCGCTGGATGTACTTCTGCAGGGTTTCTCCTGGCTATTGCTTGATGTGGCGTAGGTCGCTCACGGCCGGGGGCCGATCGCGAGTGCCCTGGAAGTTGGCGATGAAGCGGGTGCACATCTCGCTCCAGGAGGAGATCGTGCCGGGCGCCAGGTTCAGGAGCCAGGTGCGGGCGCCGTCCTTGAGCGCCATGGGGAACCAATTCGCCATGACCTTCTCGTCTCCGTTGGCGGCTACGATGCCCAGCTAGTAGAGCTGCAGGAACTCCGCGGGGTCCGCTGTGCCATCATAGCGGGGAGGGAGGTCAGGCTTGAACTTGCCGGGCCATGTGACGCCCGCAGCTTGGGGGTGAAGGCGAGGCAGCCCGCCGTGGCCACCGGCGCCCTTTGCTCGTGCTGGACTCGTTCTTGCGGGTCACCACGCGCCGCCACTGGGAGCAGCGTGGGGTTTTGTCGTGGAGGCGCTGGGGCGTGATCTCGGTGCGCCGGCGCTGGGAGCGCGCGAGCACCTTCCCGGGGACGTGGGATCTCTTGGCAGCTCCCTTCTTGCTGCGCTGGTGCCGGACGTGGAGGGTCTCGCCCTGGGGCTACGCGCCTTGGAGCCAAGGCACCTTCTTGGGGAGGAGGCGGCGGAGGCGCCTCCTGATCCTCGCCCCCTGCACGGGACGGAGGGCGAGGCAGCGAGAGGGGCCACAAGGGGGAGCCCCCTGCAGCACTGATGAGCTCGGTGATGTGGGCAAGCCAGTCCTCGTAGAGGTCGTCGACGGGGCGATAGTGCAGGAGCTCCCGCGCCAAGAGCAGTGAGGCGTGCACGTCCATGGGTGCGCGACGGGCGTGGGACGATGAGCTAGCTGGAGTCAGCAACGTGGTGGTCGTGCGGCCATCCCGCTGCACCAAGGGGTGCTGGGACGAGGCCTGCTGCTCGTTCCCCGCCGGGCCGGTGGCGGCGTTGCCAGCGAGCGACGGGGAACGACGAGGGGGGCCGCCGACGGGCACCGTCTGGGCGACGCGAGCGGCGTGAGCAGCCCGTCGCTCGGGGCGAGCCCGACGAGCGTCAGCCATGGACACGACGGAAGATCACACGCGAACAACGGAAGGAAGATTCCGGCGCACCCCTACCTGGCGCGCCAAATGTCGGGTTTCGGGTTCCGGCAGACCCTTGAGGTTCGAACACTGGGGTGCGCGCGGAGATCTCTCCCCTACCGATCTACGTCTGATCCTCTCGTGCGAACTAAGATGAAAATGATGAACAACACAAGAGACACGATGTTTATACTGGTTCGGGCCACCGTTGTGGTGTAATACCCTACTCTAGTGTGTGGTGTGGTGGATTGCTTCTGGGGCTGATGATGGACAGTACAAGGGAAAAACGGCCTCGCGAGAGGTGTTCTTGAGCTGGTGCAATGAACTGCTAGGGTGAGTTCAGTCGCCTCTCTCTCTCTCTGCTGGGGTTCTACCAGATCTCTCCCGGGGGTGTCCGGGTGTCTAGATGTCTCTACTCTGTGGTGGCTAGCTCTATTTATAGAGGCCCTGGGCCTCTCCCCATATAATGAGCGGGAAGGGCGCCAACAATTGGCCATTTCGAAGGGGAACATCTAGTACAAGTTATCCTGACCAAAGGTGGTCTTCGGCTGCCAAAAGCACTGGCGATGACGACGTCTTGGGCTCCATGGTCACCTCCATCCTACCGTCCGGCTGGTCTTGGTCTCGTTGCACCGAAATGGTAACCTTTGCCTGATGCCTTGGCCTGTGCTTGCCCCCTTGGCACCAAAGGGGAAACAAGGACACTGCGCAGGCCGGCGCCCGCCTGGTCTCAATCGTCATGGCTTGCATCACGGGTTCCTCGCGAGGTGCCCCTGCCTTGATCTCTCCGCCTCCTCGTGAGCCTGCCTGATGAGGCTGCCTCTGAGGAAGCTTCCTGTCGTCCGCCCCGCGAGGCTTGGCCCCTCGCGAGGGTCTTGAGCTTGAGCTGATGAAGATGGGCCGCGCTGGGCCCCGCTTGAGCCACGCCACAGGCCGCAGGCAGGCAAGTCTGGGGACCCCCGTTCCCAGAACACCGACAATGATCATGCCTTGATATTCTCATAACTATGCTCAATTCTATCAATTGCTCGACAGTAATTCATTCACCCACCGTAATACTTATGCTATCTTGAGAGAAGCCACTAGTGAAACCTATGGCCCCGGGGTCTTTTCTCCATCATATAAGTTTCCAATCTATTTTACTTTGCAATTTTTACTTTTAATCTATATCATAAAAATACCAAAAATATTTATCTTATCATTATCATATCTATCAGATCTCACTCTCGTAAGTGACCGTGAAGGGATTGACAACCCCTTTATCACGTTGGTTGCGAGGTTCTTATTTGTTTGTGTAGGTACGAGGGACTTGCGTGTGGCCTCCTACTAGATTGATACCTTGGTTCTCAAAAACTGAGGGAAATACTTACGCTACTTTGCTGCATCACCCTTTCCTCTTTAAGGGAAAACGAACGCAGTGCTCAAGAGGTAGCAAGAAGGATTTCTGGCGCCGTTGCCGGGGAGTCTACGCACAAGTCAAGACATACCAAGTACCCATCACAAACTCTTATCCCTCGCATTACATTATTTGCCATTTGTCTCTCATTTTCCTCTCCCCTACTTCACCCTTGTCATTTTATTCGCCTCTTTCCTGTTTGTTTTCTTGTAACATGGCCGATTGAAAAAGGGCTAAGGGTTCTCTCCCTGGGTTTACCTTGGATAGTCCCTCTGTCCTCTCTAAGCTCATAAATAATGATGCTATGGAGAGACCTACTGGGTTATCAATGAGAGTTTAATAATTTCGATGAAGATGATCCCACAATTTTTCGTTATTTACTTGATGAATCTTTGAAAGACGCATGGGATAGGCTATTAAGAATCCAAGCTAGCTATGCGCCCCAATATCAAATTGAGGTTTACCTGAAAAGCTTTTATATTTATTGGGACAGTGTCCTGGACTAGGCGGTACTCACCACGTCGTCTCCCGATCTATTAGATTGGGCCGAGGACCCCCGTGGCCATATACTCAT
Organism: Triticum urartu; assembly: GCF_056163025.1. Lineage (NCBI taxonomy): Eukaryota > Viridiplantae > Streptophyta > Magnoliopsida > Poales > Poaceae > Triticum > Triticum urartu. Next base: position 408,105,848 of record NC_141879.1, on the reverse strand, counting down.
GGGCCAGTTCGTACAGCTACCACATACAAGGAAGATTCCACAAGACTTGGCGATCAAGACAAGGACTTCTCCCCACCGGCGTATTCGGCTAGGACTCTTGTTATCCTAGGCCTACGGTGCATTATATAAACCGAGGCCAGGCTAGTCGATAGATATACAATATATACAACAATCATACCATAGGCTAGCTTCTAGGGTTTAGCCTCCTTGATCTCGTGGTAGATCTACTCTTGTACTACCCATATCATCAATATTAATCAAGCAGGACGTAGGGTTTTACATCCATCAAGAGGGCCCGAACCTGGGTAAAACATCGTGTTCCCTGCCTCCTGTTACCATCCGGCCTAGATGCACAGTTCGGGACCCCCTACCCGAGATCCGCCGGTTTTGACACCGACATTGGTGCTTTCGTTGAGAGTTCCGATGTGTGATCGACAAAAGGATCGATGGCTCGCCTGCAGATCAACTGCGACTTCGGCATCTTCGTCACCAGCTCGACTGGTCACCTTGGTTCGACCAAGAATTGCGCCCCGTGTTCGGATCACCATGTCCGGACGAGGGCCTTCATCAAACATCAACTCCGATCTCTATCAAGATCATGGAGGAATCATCTATGGAGCTCGGGGGCTCAACGTCAACATTGCCCTCAAGTGACCGTGCTGTTTTTCTGGACAGCGAACTCGGATCTGCCACCACCACCTCCTCGAGTATCGCTTTGACGATCGCTCTGGTGGAATTGTGCAGAATTGATTCTACAACAACCCTAGAAAATTTCTCGAGTTCCGATGGAGGAATCTCTGGCAATCCACGATATACCGGAGCCCTGTCAAATCTAGACGGGAATTTGGATGAGTTTAGGGCGTGGTGTCCAGCTTCTAGCTCGGACGTCCTTTGGAAGATCCAACCGTTGATCGGCTACGGAATTCCTATATCTACCACCTCTCAAAATTTCGGCTCGATCCGACCGTACAAACTCCGGAAACCTTCCGATTAGTGCATCACTTTTCGGATCTGTTTTCTGCGTGAAAACGAATCCGACCCGAGTTCATCTTTTTTATGAACAGGATTTCGGACATCCCTTTTGAAGGAAGTTTTGTATGGGGTATTGTGTTTTGTTCCCGAACACATCCCACTAACTGTAAGATATTTTGAACATGATCTTCAACATCATGCTGGTGTCAAACCAGTCCGGCAATATTACTCCACGGCTGCCGACCTACGCTAGACACGGCGTCACTTTGTTGAGCCGAGCTGAACTTCTTCGGATCATCATCTCGGCAAGCCGAACAAGAGCCCGGCATCGCGAAGGATAAATCATCACCAACATTGCCGCCCCACGGATTACATGGAGCGGGCATACCGGCATCGCCGCACGGTCGCTTCATCAAGCCGGCATCGACCACGTCACGACCTGCATCGACAGGGCCGCACTATTGCTTCTTCAAGCTGCTGTCCATCACACCGACCTACTTCGACTCATCGGCTGACATCTAGGCTTCGACATCTCGGCTGGACCGTGGGCTTCGCCATCTCTTCATCAACCTACTCCGGACACTTCGGCGTCATTAGCCGACCAGCTCCGTCACGTTAGCTGGGCCGAGGGCTTTGCCTCGGCGAGTCAACCTTTACCAGCATTGCCATGCCGTCGTTTTATCGCCCATCAGGCAATGGGTGTGCGGAGTGGGTCCCAATTTTAGGAATCACCTTCCTTCGGATTGCTACAACAAATAAACCAGGTGCTATTAATCCCAGTATTTTTTGCTTGTTTGGGTTCATTTTTCCCAAGGAATTATTACTCTGGTTTGTCCGTCATATGTACACAGGTCTATCAAATGGTGGCTGCATTAACGACAGTCGCATGGTGGTTTGGTCAGTTTCCGTACGTAGTCCGGCGAACGCCGCACTCGGAGCTCGGACCGACCTGCGAATTCAGGCTTTGCCACGCCTTTACCGCATCACGCCGACGCCCTGCATCGACTTGACTTCGGCTCCAGGCCATATTTCTTTTATTACTCACTTTGCATAAATTATTTATTATGCAATGATTTTTTTAATTATCATTATTACTATTATCTCCGGTTTGCACTATTTTTTGTGCACAGGAAAATGATCTGGGGATTTCGGCGTCACTCTGCCGGTCTGCACTAATCGTGCTATGTCACCACTTCGGCGTGTCAAGCTCTCCGCTCCGCCACCTCAGGACCGGCTTGAGGGATGGAACCTTGCCCCGCATCAAGCTCGGACCGCGTCATCACTACCGAACACATTACCCAGCTAAGTCGCTTTCATGCTCAAAGCTTTAATTTCTAACTTGCGTTCGGTTCGACCAAGCATTATACTTTTTTGGAAAAAAGTTGCTTCTAAAAAATTTCCTTGTCCAAACTTTGTTTGTGACGCATAAATTCAAATACCCCGTTTACTTGGGGGCTTCCTTTATGAAGCTTTTCCTGTTGCATATGATTATACTTGTACGACTTCGTTCCTTGTTCGTGTATTACGCCACAATATGCACCACATTGACTTAAGCGATTTGCAAGATGGGTTGCCTCGCTCCTGTGTTTACCCCTACGTTCCCGATTGTTCGGCTAGGGAGTAAAGGGAGCACCTCTGCGATTGTCACGATCGGGTCACCCGAGCCGGACCTCAGACTGGGTGAAGCCGAAAGCTAGTGCTCTTATAGTTATTCAATGATGGTCGACACACAACGGAACTCATGAGTACAAAAAATCTATTGCACAAGTCTCATAATAACAATGAGCACCGAAGAAAGGTATCGGGGAGGCTACTATTTTTTTCGAAGATGCTTCTTACTCTTCGCAGTAATATAGCATAAGTTCCCTGAGCGCGCTTTGTCTGTTACAGCCTTATGGCCTGATTGCCTGGTTATTGGAAACACCGTCGATATTCTCGACCGATGGAGTACATAACACTTTTCGGTCCTTAACCGAAGAGGGAGAAGCCGACGGTCGGTTAAGACGCGTTTAAAGTTCGGTTGAACATAGATATGATATAAGTACTTCGGTACATGCAATCATTCTTCTACCCAAGTCACTTGGGGGCTCTTAAATTTATTTGAGCCGTTTTATAATAAGTGTTCTTCTTCTCAGTCGTTGCAAAGTTCTATTATTATTATTTATCACTCCTTTTTTCGACGCGAGTGTGCGGTCACTAGCCGGGGAGCCTAATTTCTCTCTCAAAGCCGCTAGAGTTTAGTTTGCTAAACTGGCCTAATGAGAAGTACTCCGCCCTCGGGATAGGAGGTTGAAGCCGTAGGCTGACCCGCTCGAAGTCTTGAGATAGGATGTGTCATGTTAAAGGACGACAGAAGCACTTCTTTTTTCTAAGACCAATTTTCGCATTGGCACCGAACACTTGATCTTGTTCGGACGTCATGTTTTTACTGACGTTTCTTGGTTTTCCAAGCTTTTTGGCACTTTTAAACTATTTGTGCTTTTCCAGCATTAGTCTCGCAGTGCAACGCCGGACACCTTTTGGGATTCGGCAAAAACATTCTCAGATATTGGTAGATATGCATCGGTTTCGAATTGTGTCTTCGGTCAATAGTTGGGTTGCCCGGCTCCTGCACTTGCTTCCTACGTTCCGTTTTGTTTGGCTAGGCATGCAAAGGGAGAACCACTGCGATTGTGCTTCCAGCTCACATGGTTAAGCACCTTAGTGGAGAAAGCCGAAAACTGACTGTCACAATAAGCGTAAACTGGTCAGCGATCCGATGACTATGACGGGCCATTCATAACATTGGCCGAAGTGTTTACGGCTTGACCTCGACTATCGCCGAACACTACCGGGGGCTATTAACTGGCCTCCCAAACTAAATCCTCGATATTTTGCTCTTACATTCGAGCTGAGGTTTCATGATCATGCTTAGCATGACAACCCAAAGAAAGGAACCGATAGCGGGACTATTTTCTTTGGAATACATTTCTTCTGTTAAACAGTAATATAACATATCTCTCTGCGTACCTTTGTTTATAAAACCGTGTGGCCAGATTGCCTTGTTTGTCGTAAATCTTTGCCCTCATAAAGGCTTTATAAAGTAGGACAAACACTCCTCGGCTACTGGCCAAGGAGGTGGAAGCCGATGGTCGGTCAACAAAGTTTTGTACAATGCGGATCCGAGCATTAATGACGTAAAGTACTTGGATACATAGAGTCATTACACATAATTTGTGATTTTACTATGGATATTGATCCTTAATTCGGCCACCCGTGCCCACATTAAGGCTCGGGGGCTACTGGGCTTCGGGCTTATTATTTACAAATATTAAAGGGGCACATCGATCCCCTGATCTGGTGTTGCCACCCGACCAGTGTCTCGGGGGCTACTTCATTGCTTGTCCAATGCAGAAAATTTTATGTGCAATATAGTTTCCGAGGAGATTTTGATCCTCGGGTTGGTCGGCCGCACCCAACCTGAGTCTTGAGGACTGAGCACGCCGCTTTTGTGTCCCGAAGTATTCTGCCGAGCTAGGACTTGATCCTCAGGCCGATTTTGCAAATCAACCTGAGTCTCAGCGGCTACTGGGATCAACGGTCTTATGTCATCCTTCATGTGCATCTCGGGTTTTAGACCGATACACACCTTGAGGGCTACTGGCTATATATCTCGGCAGAGAATAAATTGCACCAATAAAAAATATTGACAAAAAATCGGCCCATAGTCGGGGTGGTGCACCACCTCGGAAGCAGTCTGGCATAAAGCTCGGGCGCTAGTGGCTGGCTCCATAGAGGGCATTTTCGGCATTAAGCTTAGCTAAACTCCTTCAACTTTTTTGAACCAAGGTGATATGACACCTCGGATATAGTCCGGCATTGGAGCCTGGACACAGTCCGGCGTTGGAGCTCGGATATATTTCGGTGTTGGAGCTCGGATATACAGTCCGGCGTTGGAGCTCGGATACATTCCGGCGCTAGAGATGAGAAGCGGTCCGGCGTTGGTGCTCGGCTGCAAAAGATACCTCGAATGCAGTCCGGCGTTGGAGCTCGGACGCAAGAGGACCCTGCCTCCCGGGAACAACTTCAAACCCGAGGTGTGGCATAAAAATAAACAAGGCATTGATAAAGGCCGGAAACTTAAAGGGGCTCCTCGGATACCCGACGTGTAAACTCATCGAATGCATTTCGGCGATCCTCAAGATCGAAGATAAAGAAGATTTGTTGAACCAGTTTTCAAGACTGGCAACCGAAGACGAAGAACAGTTCGGAAGAATCAAGGAGCGTCCCTAACTTGAAGACCGGTTCAGGGGGCTACTGACGGTGTCCTGGACTAGGGGGTACTCTCCACGTCGTCTTCCGATCTATTAGATTGGGCCGAGGACCCCCGTGGCCGTATACTCATGGGCCAGTTCGGACGGCTACCGCATACAAGGAAGATTCCACAAGACTTGCCGATCAAGACAAGGACTTCTCCCCACCGGCGTATTCGGCTAGGACTCTTGTTATCCTAGGCCTCCGGTGCATTATATAAACCGAGGCCAGGCTAGTCGATAGATATACAATATATACAACAATCATACCATAGGCTAGCTTCTAGGGTTTAGCCTCCTTGATCTCGTGGTAGATCTACTCTTGTACTACCCATATCATCAATATTAATCAAGCAGGACGTAGGGTTTTACCTCCATCAAGAGGGCCCGAACCTGGGTAAAACATCGTGTTCCCTGCCTCCTGTTACCTTCCGGGCTAGATGCACAATACGGGACCCCCTACCCGAGATCCGCCGGTTTTGACACTGACATCGGTGTATGGGGTCCCGGCAAACACTTAAGGTTCGAACACTGGGGTGCCCACGAAGTCTTTCCTCCAACCGATCTACGCTCTAGCTCGCTGGGATCTTGCGGACGAACTCGACGAACTCACAACACAGAAGGACACAGGATTTATATTGGTTCAGGCCACCATTGTGGTGTAATACCCTACTCAAGTGTGGTGGTGGTGGACTGCCTCTTGGGATGATGATGAACAATACAAGGGACGAACGGCCTCCCGAGGGTGAGGCGTTCTTGTGCTCGACGAGCTTGTGTGTGGGGGGTGGTCTCTCTCAAGCTCAGATCAGATTGTACTCTCAAGCTTCGATCCTCCTCTCTCCACTGTGGTGGCTAGTCCTATTTATAGAGGCCTTGGTCCTCTTCCCAAATGTCGAGCGGGAAGGGAGCCAACAATGGCGGGCTAATTTGAAGGGGGACAATTAATACAAGCTATCCTGACAAAAGTAGTCTTCGCCTGCACAAAGTTCTGGTGGTGACGTTGTTCTGGGCTCCATGGTGACCTCCGTCTTGCAGTCCATGGTCTTGGTCTTGTTGCACCGAAATGGCAACCTTTGCCTGAGGCCTCGGTACTCCACGGTTGCGCCTGCCCCCTTTGCACCAAAGAGGAAACAAGGACGTTGTGCACGCTGGCGCCCGCCTGGCGCCCGCCTAGTGTCGATCGTCATGGCTCACGTCACGAGAACCTCGTGAGGTTCACCTCGCCTTGATATCTCCGCTCCTCATGAGCCTGCCTAGCTAGGCCACTCCAGAGGAGGTCTTGCGTCGTTTGCCTCACGAGGCTTGGCCCCTCGTGAGGGTCTTGGGTGCTTTGTTTGTGAGGATGGGCCGTATGGCCTGCTGGCTCAGCCACACCACGGGCCGCAAGCAGGGAAGTCTGGGGACCCCCGTTCCCAGAACGCCGACAGTAGCCCCCGGGCCCAAGGTGCGCTCGGGCTTGGCTTCGCGGCGAAGGCAAGGGTCAAGCTCGAAGCGTCGCGGGCCCCCAAAGCCTGCGGCCTCGGTTGACACGTGGCGGTTGATTGGACATGGGAGTCTCCGCTTCCCCATGCTGCCTTTGAATCCGCCCGGCTATGCGGCCCCACTTCTTTCACAGTTAGTCTTCCCTCTCCGCGCCTGGCTCTTCCAATCTTCCAATCTCCCTACTTCCTTGTCGCCTTGCTCCGCCTTCCTAGTCCGACCAGTGTTCCGCCCGCTTTACCGTCATGGCGCCAAAACAAGCCGACAAGGGGAAGAAACCTCTGTCCTCGCCAACTGCGCCTCCATCCTTCGAGCCGGCGCTCAGCCGGCATCGGGTGCTCAACGACGAGGCCATGGGCAAGGTGCGCCCCATGCTCTCCTCCAGCTTCAACGAGTGGGGAGAGACCCCGGCTTGGCCTGCGTCTCGCTCTAGCATGGCTCGGGCAGTCACCGAGATCCCGATCTTCGTTGACGCCCTCTGGGTTGGCCTGCTTCCTCCCTTCCCTGCCTTCTTCAACGCGGTGCTCGAGCACTACCAGATCCATATGCTTCATCTCGACCGTCAATCTGTGACCCTCTCCTTGCCATCCTCACCTTCGTGTGTGAGGCCATGGTGGGCATCACCCCCTCCGTGGCGCTCCTCCGCCACTTCTTCTTGCTACATCTCATCGGTGCCCGGCAGAGCTCGGGGTGTGTGGGCTTTCAGGCCGTGGCGGCGACGGCAGGCATGGAGATCGACTTCGAGCTTCCTTCATCCGCGAGCAAATTCCGCACGCGATGGGTGTTTGTTGATGCCGGCGTGCTCAACCCTCCGCTCCAAGCTCCGGTGGGGCCTGCCATTCCAAACTTCGGCTGGGGTCACCAGAGGCTCACGAGCCCCTGCCTTGCCCCGTCTGGGCCAGGCTGCGATGGTTGAAGGACCTTGGTGTGACTGCGCCCATGGTGGTGAGGGAGTTCGTCAGGCATCGAGTTGCCCCGCTTCAGCGTCAGTCTCGCCCAATGTGGGACTTGCTCAGCAGTCGGGACAACATGAGGTTTCAGGAGGAGGGGCTTCCTCTTGCTGCGCGGCAAACTGTGTTGATGGTGCTATCCGGTGTCGCTCTGCCGGACGAGATTCCTAGGAAGAGCTGCACGTTGTACCGCAGCAAGAACAAGGTTACCTTTGTCGCGACCATGCCTTCCTTTGATGAGTGGGGGTTGCTCCCAATTGGCTTGGAGGGACCCCGCGAAAATCCTGTCATCGTGGTCCCATTCTTCGCCGCCGGTGATGAGCTCGCCCCAAGTGACGGTGCGGGGGAGCGAGTTGCAACGGGGGTCGGCTACTCACGTGCTGAGGAGCACGTGCCGAGCGGTGATCCAGGGGCGTCGTCCTCGGGAGCTTGCGGCGCCTCTCTTGAGGCGCCATTCGCTGATGAGGTGCGGCATGCGGCTCCCGAGACCGAGGCTTCAGGGGCCTCGGGAGGTCGCAGCGAGAGAGAGCCGGGCTGTTCGCCGTAGCCGGGCTCCCCTGAAGCCATTCCTCTTGGTTCTTCTTCGGCTCCACCGCACTCCGGCCGTCACGTCCAGCGCTTCGGCCGCCTTTGCATGGACTTTGAGGAGCTCCGCAAGAGGAAGGGACCCCCTAGCGGTGCCAGCGTCTTCGGACCGTTGAAACGACGGAAGTACATCTCCATCAACGAGTAAGTACCTCTCCTTGGTGATTTTCTATGCGCCTCCTTCCCTTCCTGACGATTGCCCCCTTAGGTCCCCTTCTGCTAAGGCCGCGAAACCTCTAGAGAAGCAGCTCCCTCTTGTCCCATCGCACTCGCCAAGCTTCAGTGCTCCAGGCTTGGACGCTGCCCGCGGCGGGGGGTTAGCCTCGGGAGCTGGTCCATCGTCCAGGCGCCCCGAGCTTGTGCCTTCGCCATCCTTCCTACACGGCCTTGCTCGGAGCGTAGCGGGCGTGCCAAGGGATCCTCCCTTGGTCACAGTTGGTGGATGGCTAGCCTCGATGCTGGAGCCTCCTTCAAGCAGCGGGCCTTGTTTGGTTCGGGCCCCTCGCTAGGGTCAGATGGCGCCTGTGGCCGCGCGAGCCCCCAGCCCCCAACTGGGAGATGGCGTGCCATTTAATGCTCCACCCGCAGCCCCCGAGGCGGAGGACGAGATGGGGTGAGCGTTTGAGCTCAAGCGCGAGCGCAGCATGGTCCGCCACGAGCTCTTCCAGGAGGCAATGGGCGCGATGAACCGCCTTGGTGAAGAGCTTGCTGGCGTCGACTCGCGTCTTGAGGCCGAAGGTCTTCGGTTGGTGGAGGAGCGGCGCAAGCTGCGAGTGACCATCAACCTTGGCCGTTATCATCGTGACCTCGAGAATGCAAAGGCCAAGGCGTCCCTCAAGATTGCCAATGAGGCCCGCTCGCGAGCTTTGGAGGAAGCTCGCGAGGCCGATCGCCGTCGCGAGGCTGCGGAGGAGCACGCGTGGGAGCTCCAGGCTTGGAGCGCGTCCCTTGAACAGCAAGTTGAGGCGCGCGGGGCCACCCTTGCATCGATGAGGGGGACGCCTACAGAGGAAGAGGAGATCCGGTGGCGTGAGGAGGAGCTGGCCCTGGAGGCCGTGGAGCGCAGCCTCGAGCTCGAGCGGCTGGAGACGAGGGAGCGTCAAGTCGCTCAAGCTGAAGATGCCGCCGGGGCCCGCGAGGCCAGAGTCAAGGAAGAGATCAATCGTCGGGTGGCCATGGTTCGCGCTGATCTAGAAGGCAGATATGGCTTGAGGCTGGAGCTCGCTGAACAGGAGGGCGCGGGCAGGGCCGCCGCCCTCAGGCCTACGCTGGACGAGGCCGAGAGGCGTGCTGAGGCCACAACCGCCGCCCTGGTTACGGCGCAGGCGGACCTGGCCTCCGCCCGTGCCGAGCTGCTTTCCCTCCGGGGGCGAATTGACGATGCTGAGGCCGCCACTCGGCAAAACAGAGAAGAAGTGCTCCAACGTCGAACGCTGGAGCGCGAGCATGCCCCTATGCATCAAGACCTTCGGAACAAGTCCAACACCGCCCTGGGCTATATCTGCGACGAGAACGCCCCGACCCCTCACTCAAGTGACTACGCCAACCACCTGACCTTCTTCACCGAGGTGGTGACGCGCCTGGAGGCTCAATCTGCCAGAGCTCGGCAGCTTGTGGAGGAGAGGGGTCGTGGCCTGCTTCAGCGCGCCTTCTCCCGTGTCTTCAGCCACCTCCTGAATGCCGACCCCAACTTCGACTTTGATGCCGCCATTGCTCCTGTGCCCATTGCCGTTCGGGGCGACTTGGCGCGTTGGGTAGAGGATCATGTTGACGCGTTGGTCAGGACCTTCACCTCAGAGAATGATGGGGTGGTGGTCGTCGCAGACGAAGGTGACATGGTCAACGACGGTGATGGGGAGGTCGCCGACGGCGGCGGCGACGATTCCGACGAAGGTGATGACGATACGAGCGACGCATCCCTGGATGACGCAGCGAGCGATATCTCTGGCTGATCCCATATTCTCTCATTGTTTTATTCTGCACGCAAAACTCAGGCGTGGCCCTTGGAAAAGTTGTGAGAGCATTTCGAGAGGGGGAGCCCCTCGTGTAAGCAAATCGCACTTTTTACTTTCCTATGCAATGTGGGTATGTGTCCTCGTGAGCTCGTGAAGCTCGGGGTGAGTTTCCAGACATGGATTACCTTAGTCAGCTCCTGCTTAGGGCTGGGTCGTGAGGCGACGAGTTCCTGAGAATCCTGCAGAGCCTATCGCCCTGTTTGAAGGGGGGTCCCGGAATGGGTGAGCACCTGGCGTAGTGCTAGCGCGTGCTCTGCACGGTCTGGCTCGCGAGGAGCTTTGCGAGGGAGAGGCGATGGACGTGAGTCCCGAGCCAAACAAGATCCAGAAGGCAAGAAACGGCTCGAACGAGAAAAGGCGCCCCCCCGGACGCAACGATAAAAATTCAGCTTCAACTTAAGTCCAGAATCAGAAAGCAAAGCCACAGAAAGAGAGATCCGAAGCAAAAGGCCATGTCCGGCACCTAGTCTAGTCTTCGGGTCTTCAAGTCTTCTCACCAGCGCGGAGCTAAGTGTTGTCCACTAGGCGTGGGAGGGAGCCCCAGGGCCTGAGGCCGGCGCTCCTGAGACTCCGGGGCATGTATAGCCCCAACTCATTATTACGTGAGAGTGTCACGGGCGGCGAGCTTCACAGGAACCGGGCCTTCTTCACAGGTACTGGCCTTGCTTCATATCGCCAGACGAGGGCCCCGCCTTGCACCACTCTTGACCTCCTTTGAGCCGGCCGGAGACCAGGACGGCACAAAGGAGGGAAAGAGGACGCCAGTGGTTCCCTCGGCGACCACGGGTCCTCTGCCGGAGGAAGGGTCGTTGAAGCCACCCCGGCAGAGGGCCTACCTCCGAGTGTCCCCTGGTTTCGCGTGCCTTGGGGAGGGGCCTTGCTCCTGGCTCCCTCTCAGCGGCCCCTAGCGTGTCTCCCTTGTTGAGATGGGTGCCGCCGTGCCGGGGTCGTTGATCGGTGCTGCAACCTAATTCATCGGTAGCCCATGGTTAGCATAAGCCTGTTCCCGAGAGGTTAGCGGTACCCTATAGTTGTCGTCGCCGGCGCGCTCGCTGTGGTTCTCTGCTGGCTCTTGGAAGGCTTGGAGTCCTAGCGCCCCTTCTCCCCAGTCTTCTCCAACGAATGAGTCGATGTCGTCCTCTGGTGCGTACCCTTGGTCCATCATGCGGGGCACGTAGGCTTCCGGGGCCATCACCCCGAACACCTCGCCATGGTGCCCCACACTCCATGTTGCTCCGCCATGATGGCATCCTGGGGATGATAATACGGCATCCGGCTGGGCCATGGGGGTGACGCTTGCGCTCTTGCTTCTCGAGGGCGGCATGGGGGGATTGGAGCCCCCGGGTGTAGTCGACGGCGCGCAGATGTGGTGAGGCTCGCCGCGCGACCTTGCATTGGCCTGGGGGGAGTCAATAGCTGAAGGGTGGTGCTCCTGACGCCGCTGCGTCCAGCAGCTCAGCAGCACGCTCAAGAAGCGTGTCCCGGTCGCTCTCCATCAGCCTGCATCGCAGCAGCTCCCTTGCCACTGTGAGTGTCGCCCGCATGTTCGCTTGCTCCCGCCGTGAGTGTGGCGCCGTTGCAGCGGCGTGACTTGTTGCTCTCGCCGCGCCTCGTGCTTACCATGGGGTGAGGGTGGATGATGCCTGGCCACGTTGTCCACGCCCGGCAGAGCTCGGTGACGCCCGCGCCGCCTGGGGTGCGGGGTCGAGATCTTCATGGGCAGGCGGCGCCGTTCGGGCCGGCCAGGCAGCCCAGCGGTCGGATCCGGCTCTTGGATCGCGAAACATCATAGCCGGTGAACGTCGGAGAGCTGATTGGCGGAGAAAAGGCTCCAACGCACCCCTACCTGGCGCGCCAAATGGCGGGGTATGGGGTCCCGGCAAACCCTTAAGGTTCGAACACTGGGGTGCGCGTGAAGTCTTTCCCTCCAACCGATCTACGCTCTAGCTCACTAGGATCTTGCGGACGAACTCGACGAACTCACAACACAGAAGGACACAGGGTTTATACTGGTTCAGGACACCGTTGTGGTGTAATACCCTACTCCAGTGTGGTGGTGGTGGATTGCCTCTTGGGCTGATGATGAACAATACAAGGGAAGAACGGCCTCCCGATGGTGAGGCGTTCTTGTGCTCGGCGAGCTTGTGTGTGGGGGGGGTGGTCTCTCTCAAGCTCAGATCAGATCGTCCTCTCAAGCTTCGATCCTCCTCTCTCCACTTTGGTGGCTAGTCCTATTTATAGAGGCCCTGGTCCTCTTCCCAAATATCGAGCGGGAAGGGAGCCAACAATGGAGGGCTAATTTGAAGGGGGACAACTAATACAAGCTATCCTGACAAAAGTAGTCTTCGCCTGCACAAAGTTCTGGTGGTGACGCTGCTCTGGGATCCACGGTGACCTCTGTCTTGTAGTCCATGGTCTTGGTCTTGTTGCACCGAAATGGCAACCTTTGCCTGAGGCCTCGGTACTTCGCGGCTGCGCTTGCCCCCTTTGCACCAAAGAGGAAACAAGGACGTTGTGCACGCTGGCGCCCGGCTGGTGTCGATCGTCATGGCTCACGTCACGAGAACCTCGTGAGGTTCGCCTTGCCTTGATATCTCCGCTCCTCGTGAGCCTTCCTAGCTAGGCCACTCCAGAGGAGGTCTTGTGTTGTCCGCCTCGCGAGGCTTGGCCCCTCGTGAGGGTCTTGGGTGCTTTGTTGGTGAGGATAGGTCGTACGGCCTGCTGGCTCAGCCACGCCGCGGGCCGCAGGCAGGCAAGTCTGGGGACCCCCGTTCCCAGAATGCCAACAATATTGGTTTACCCTATTCATTCAAGAAAGTTCTAGATTCTATCTTTGAAGATGGTTTTCTTGAGGGGGATCCCATTGATACTTATGAAAGGATGAAAACTATATTGGGGCGCCCCATAAATGAGAAGGTTGAATCTACCTCTCTTTTGTGCTTTTACCAAAATGAAATTATCAAAGAAATGAGGGCTAGCTTAGATGCCAATTTCCGTAACGTACTTAATCTTTCTTCCACTATCAATGGCCACGTGCTATCTCAAAATAGAAAGATAAATGCAATATAAAAGAAATTTTCTCTTTTCTTTCCTAATACCTAAGATGGCAATACCTAGATCTATCCTTGCTTTTATGCCTAGGTAGGGGCGTTAAACGATAGCGCTTGTTGGGAGGCAACCCAATTTTATTTCTATTCCTTGCTTTTTGATTATGTTTAGTAATAAATAATTCATCTAGCCTCTGTTTATATGTGGTTTAATGCTTTTAATTAGTGTTTGTGCCAAGTAGAACCTTTGGGAATACTTGGGGAAAGTCTTTGTGATCTTGCTGTAAAAAACAGAAACTTTAGCGCTCATGAGTATTGCTGCCATTTTTTATTGAATAGTGCTATTTAGTTAATTCTTTTTTAATATGATTAATATATAAATTCCTAACGTCCAGAAATTTATTTTAGAATTTTTGGTGTTCCATAAGTAGTCGAAACCTATAGATTACTACAGACTTTTCTGTTTTTGACAGATTCTGTTTTTCGTGTGTTGTTTGCTTATTTTGATGAATCTATGGCTAGTAATAGAGTTTATGAACCATATTATAAGTTGGAATACAGTAGGTTTAACACCAATATAAATAAAGAATTAGTTCATTACAGTACATTGAAGTGGTAGTTTGTTTTCTTTTACTAACGGAGCTCATGAGATTTTCTATTTGAGTTTTGTGTTGTGAAGTTTTCAAGTTTTGGGTAAGGATTTGATGGATTATGGAACAAGGAGTGGCAAGAGCCTAAGCTTGGGGATGCCCAAGGCACCCCAAGGTAAAATACGAGGACAACTAAAAGCCTAAGCTTGGGGATGCCCCAGAAGGCATCCCCTCTTTTGTCTTCGTCCATTGGTAACTTTACTTGGAGCTATATTTTTATTCACCACATGATATCTGTTTTGCTTGGAGTGTCTTGTATGATTTGAGTATTTGATTTTTAGTTTACCACAATCATCCTTTATTTACACACCTTTTGTGAGAGACACACATAAATTGGAATTTGTTAGAATACTCTATGTGCTTCACTTATATTTTTTGAGCTAGATAATTTTGCTCTAGTGCTTCACTTATATCTTTTTAGAGCATGGTGGTGGTTCTATTTTATAGAAATAATTGATCTCTCATGCTTCACTTGTATTATTTTGAGAGTCCTTTAGAACAGCATGGTAATTTGCTTTGGCTATGAATTTTGTCCTAATATAATAGGCATCCAAGATCGGTATAATAAAAACTATCATACAAAAAGTGCTTTGGTTATTATGAGAAGTTTGATACTTGATAATTGTTTTGAGAGATGAAGATGGTGATATTAGAGTCATGCTAGTTGAGTAGTTGTGGATTTGAGAAATACTTGTGTTAAAGTTTGTGATTCCCGTAGCATGCACGTATGGTGAACCATTATGTGATGAAGTCGGAGCATGATTTATTTATTGATATGAGTGGTGGTCGGGGACGAGCGATGGTCTTTTCCTACCAATCTATCCCCCTAGGCGCATGCGCGTAGTACTTTGTTTGGATAACTAATAGGTTCTTGCAATAAGTATGTGAGTTCTTTATGACTAATGTTGAGTCCATGGATTATACGCACTCTCACCCTTCCACCATTGCTAGCCTCTCTAATACCACGCACCTTTCGCCAGTATCACACCCACCATATACCTTCCTCAAAACAGACACCATACCTACCTATTATGGCATTTCCATAGCCATTCCGAGATATATTGCCATGCAACTTTCCACCGTTCCGTTATTATGACACGCTTCATCATTGTCATATTGCTTTGCATGATCATGTAGTTGACATCATACTTGTGGCAAAGCCACAGTTCATAATTATTTCATACATGTCACTCTTGATTCATTGCGTATCCCAGTACTCCACCGGAGGCATTCACATAGAGTCATATTTTGTTCTAAGCATTGAGTTGTAATTCTTGAGTTGTAAGTAAATAGAGTGTGATGATCATCATTATTAGAGCATTGTCCCAAGTGAGGAAAGGATGATGGAGACTATGATTCCCCCACAAGTCGGGATGAGACTCCAGACGAAAAAAATAAAAAGAGGCCATAAAAAAGAGAAAAGGCCCAAATAAAAAAAGAGAGAGAAGGGACAATGTTACTATCCTTTTACCACACTTGTGCTTCAAAGTAGCACCAAGATCTTCATGATAGAGAGTCTCCTATGTTGTCACCTTCATATACTAGTGGGAATTTCACATTATAGAACTTGGCATGTATATTCCAATGATGGGCTTCCTCAAAATGCCCTAGGTCTTCATGAGCAAGCAAGTTGGATGCACACCCACTTAGTTTCTTTTGTTGAGCTTTCATACACTTATATCTCTAGTGCATCCGTTGCATGGCAATCCCTACTCACTCGCATTGATATCTATTAATGGGCATCTCCATAGCCCGTTGATATGCCTAGTTGATGTGAGACTATCTTCTCCTTTTTTGTCTTCTCCACAACCACCATTCTATTCCACCAATAGTGCTATATCCATGGCTCGCGCTCATATATTGCGGGAAGATTGAAAAAGTTTGAGAACATCAAAAGTATGAAACAATTGCTTGGCTTGTCATCGGGGTTGTGCATGATTTAAATATTTTGTGTGGTGAATATAGAGCATAACCAGACTATATGATTTTGTAGGGATAACTTTCTTTGGCCATGTCATTTTGAGAAGACATGATTGCTTAGTTAGTATGCTTGAAGTATTACTATCTTATGTCAATATTAAACAATTATCTTGAATCTTTCGGATCTGAATATTCATGCCACAATAAAGAGATTTCCATTGAGAATATGTTAGAAAGCATTCCACATCAAAAATTATGCTTTTATCATTTACCTACTCGAGGACGAGCAGGAATTAAGCTTGGGGATGTTGATACGTCTCCAACGTATCTATAATTTTTTATTCTTCATGCTATTATATATTTTGTTTTGGATGTTAATGGGCTTTATTTTACACTTTTATATTATTTTAGGGACTAACCTATTAACCCAAGGCCCAGTGCAAATTGCTATTTTTTTTGCATATTTCAGTGTTTCGCAAAAAAGGAATATCAAACAGAATCCAAACGGAATGAAACATTTGGGAGAGTTATTTTTGGAACAAACGTGATCCAGGGGACTTGGAGTGGACGTCAAGAAACAATCAAGGAGGCCACGAGGAAGGGGGCGCGCCCTCCACCCTTGTGGGCCCCTCGTTGCTCCACCGACCTACTTCTTCCTCCTATATATATTCGTATACCCCAAAAACATCCAAGAGCACCACGAAACCCTATTTCCACCGCCGCAACCTTCTGTACCCAAGAGATCCCATCTTGGGGCCTTTTCGGAGCTCCGCCGGAGGGGACATCGATCACGGAGGGCCTCTATGTCAACTCCATGGCCTCTCCGGTGATGCGTGAGTAGTTTACTCCAGACCTTCGGGTCCATAGCTAGTAGCTATATGGCTTCTTCTCTCTCTTTGGATCTCAATACAATGATCTCCTCGATCTTCTTGGAGAACTATTCGATGTAACTCTTTTTGCGGTGTGTTTGTCGAGATCCGATGAATTGTGGGTTTATGATCAAGTCTATCTATGAACAATATTTGAATCTTCTATGGATTCTTTTATGCATGATTGGTTATCTTTGTAAGCATCTTCTAATTATCAGTTTGGTTTGGCCTACTAGATTGATCTTTCTTGCAATGGGAGAAGTGCTTAGCTTTGGGTTCAATCTTGCGGTTCTCGATCCCAGTGACAGAAAGGGAAACGACACGTATTGTATTGTTGCCATCGAGGATAAAAATGTGGGGTTTATATCATATTGCTTGAGTTTATCCCTCTACATCATGTCATCTTACCTAATGCGTTACTCTGTTCTTATGAACTTAATACTCTAGATGCATGCTGGATAGCGGTCGATGTGTGGAGTAATAGTAGTAGATGCAGGCAGGAGTCGGTCTACTTGTCACAGACGTGATGCCTATATTCATGATCATGCCTAGATATTCTCATAACTATGCTCAATTCTATCGATTGCTCGACAGTAATTCGTTCACCCACCGTAATACTTATGTTATCTTGAGAGAAGCCACTAGTGAAACCTATGGCCCCCGGGTCTATTCTCCATCATATAAGTTTCCAATCTATTTTACTTTGAAATTTTTACTTTTAATCTATATCATAAAAATACCAAAAATATTTATATTATCATTATCACATCTATCAGATCTCACTCTCGTAAGTGATTGTGAAGGGATTGACAACCCCTTTATCGCGTTGGTTGCGAGGTTCTTATTTGTTTGTGTAGTTACGAGGGACTTGCGTGTGGCCTCCTACTGGATTGATACCTTGGTTCTCAAAAACTGAGGGAAATACTTATGCTACTTTGCTGCATCACCATTTCCTCTTCAAGGGATAACCAACGCAGTGCTCAAGAGGTAGCAGAGCCCAAGACGGCATCACCACCAGAGCCTTTGGCAGGCGAAGACTACTTTTGTCAGGATAAGCTGTACCAGTTGTCCCCTTTCAAATTGGCCGTTGTTGGATCCCTTCCTGCTCAATATTTGGGGAGAGGACCAGGGCCTCTATAAATAGGACTAGCCACCATAGTAGGAGGGGCAACTAATTAGAGAGAGATCGATCCGGACAACCACAAGTTCACCAAGCACAAGAACACCTCTACTCAGGAGGCTGTTCTTCCCCTTGTACTGTTCATCCTTAGCCCAAGAGGCAATCCACCACCACCACACTGGAGTAGGGCATTACACCACAATGGTGGCCCGAACCAGTATAAATCTTGTTTCTCGTGTGTTGTGAGTTCGTGTGCCTAGCCTAGAAATCGCGAAGTGTGCAAGGGCGTGATCGGCGAGGGAGAGATCTTCGCACGCACCCCAGTGTTCGAACCTTAAGGGTTTTGTCGGAACCTGAAATCCGATATTTGGCGTGCCAGGTAGGGGGTGAGCTGGAGTTTTCCTTCCGCCGATTCGCGCTCCACCATATTCACGCCCATTCTCCATGGCTGGCGCCGCTCTTCGAGATGGATCTACGGGTGCCCACAGTGACGCCCGGGGGCTCCGAGCCCTTGCTCCCGCCCTGCGGCAGGTGCAGTGGCCACCCAAGTTCAAGCCGGAGATGCCGCCGCGCTACGACGGCGCGGCGGACCCGTCGGCTTTCCTACTGGCGTATGAGGAGGCCGTCCTTAAGGCCGGGGGTGACGACAAGGTCATGGCCAACTGGCTTCCCATGGCCCTCACTGGCGCACCACGCGCCTGGCTGCTCAACCTCCCCGAATCCATGGTGGCGTCCTAGGAGGATTTGTGCGGCCTCTTCGTTGCGCGCTACGTGGCGCCGGTGCACCACGCGGTTGCAGCCCTCCTCGGCGGCTCACAAGCACCACCCTCGGATCGTCACGTCAAGCCGTTCTTTCGCCAGATCGGCGCCACTTCCAAGCGCCCGGGGGCTCCGCCGGGCTGGGCCGCGCCCGAGGCCGACCTCACCTTCGACTCAGGGGATCATCCCGTCTCCACCATCGGCTCGGGCATGCTCCCAATGCTTTGCACGCCCACCATCTGCCATGTGTCCATTACCAAGACGCTCATTGACGGTGGTGCCGGCCTCAACGTGCTCTCCGTCGAGGCCTTCAGCCTCCTTCACAAACCGCTTGAGTGGCTCCGCCCTAGAAAGCCTTTCTCAGGGGTTGGTGGAGGCTCCGCCTGCTCCCTGGGGCGGATCCGCCTCCCCGTGACCTTCGGCACACGCGACAACTACCGCACCGAGCTGGTCGACTTCGACATCGCCCACATCGGCCTCCCGTACAATGCCATCCTCGGGTACCCGGCCCTGGCTCAGTTCATGGCGGCGACCCATCCAGTCTACAACCTCATGAAGATGCCCGGGAGCAAGAGTTTCCTCATCGCGGTCAGGGACACCAAGGAAGCCTTGATGACGCTCAAGCTCACCCTCAAGACCGCCGTGACAGCACAACCCGCCAACGCGGATACCTCCAAGGCCAAGGGAGCCGCACCAACCAAGAAGAAGCAGTTTTTCACTCAAGCCAAGGTAGAAACCAAGCAAGTGCCAGTCGAGGAGGACGGGTCCTCGGGGGCAACCTTTAACATAGGCGCCAAACTTGAGCATGATCGAGAGGAGGCGCTGGTAAAGTTCTTGCGTGCAAACAAGGAAGTGTTTGCTTGGGAGCCTGATCAGCTGGTAGGGTTCCCAAGAGGGGTGATAGAGCACCACCTGAAGGTGTGCCCCAATGTATGCCCCATAATGCAGAAGGCGAGGCGGCAGTCCACGGAGAAGCAAGCTTTCATCGTCCAAGAGACCCGCAAGTTGGAGGCTGTGGGTGTCATTCGCGAGGTTCGGTACCCCGAGTGGCTAGCAAACCCCGTCGTCGTGCCCAAGAAAGGCGGGAAGGAGCAAATGTGTGTCGACTTCACCAACCTCAACAAGGCCTGCCCCCAAGATCCATTCCCCCTTCCACGCATCGACCAGATCGTCGACTCCACTGCCGAGTGCGACTTGCTATGCTTCCTGGATGCGTTCTCAGGATATCACCAGATCAATATGGCGGTAGAAGATGTGGAGAGACAGCCTTCCTGACCCCGTGTGGGGTGTACTTCTACACTTGCATGCCTTTCGGGCTGCGCAATGCAGGCGCAACCTTCCAGCGACTCATGCACATCGCCTTGGGTCGGCAGCTCGGGAGGAACACTGAAGCCTACGTCAACGACATCGTGGTGAAGTCTCGGGAGGCGAGGACCTTGATCCAAGACCTGGAGGAGACCTTTGAAAGCCTCCGCCGGTGGACCTGGGACTCAACCTAGAGAAGTGCATGTTTGGCGTCCCTTCCGACAAGTTGCTGGGCTTCCTTGTGTCCCACAGGGGGATCAAGGCCAACCCAGAGAAGGTCAAGCCATTGAAGACATGAGCCCACTGCAGACCCTCAAGGAAATGCAGAAGCTTGCTGGACGGGTGATTGCGTTGGGACGCTTCATTTCCGAGCTGGGAGAGCGCGCCTTACCTTTCTTCAAGCTGATGAAGAAGAAGGGCCCATTCGAGTGGACCCCGGAGGCTGACCGAGCATTTCAAGACCTCAAGAGATACCTGACCAGCCCTCTAGTGATGGTAGTGCCGCGACCTCTCGAGCCCCTAGTGCTTTATCTTGCCGCCACTCCCTACTCCGCCAGCGTGGCTCTAGTGGCGGTTCGGGAAGAACACCAAGCCAAGGGCGCATCGCGCCGAGCTACACCCCCAGCAGAGATGACGCAAGACCAGGAGGGCACCACAAGGGCCGTCGCAGCAACAGCAGAGGATCAAGCTCAGCAGGACGGCGCTCCCAAACCCGCAAAGGCCCCGACAAGCGATCAGGCGTTGGGGGCTCCACCACCTCAGGAGGCACCCCAACTCCCAGAAGACGCAAGCCTCATCAGCGTGCCTACCCTTGTCGAGAACCCGGTATACTTCGTCAGCACGGTGTTGCGGGATGCAAGAGCACGGTACCCCATGCCACAGAAGCTCCTACTCGCGCTCCTGGTGGCCTCACGAAAGCTGTGACACTACTTTCAAGGCCACCCCATCAAAGTCGTCTCGGCCTACCCACTGGAGAGGGTCCTTAGGAGCTCCAACTTCGCCGGGAGGGTCGCCGAGTGGAACATCGAGCTGCAGGTGTTCCAGTTGGAGTTCAGCACCACTAGGGTCATCAAGGGAGCCGCGCTCGCCGATTTCTTGGCAGAATGGAAAGATGCCCCGGCGCTTGAAATAGGCGAGGACCGGTCCCTCTCGCTGGGAAGTGAGGCGCCCGACGGCTGGGTCATGTATTTCGATGGTGCCTTCGCGCGCCAAGGCGCGGGGGCTGGAGCGGTGCTCATCTCGCCCACTCAGGACAAGCTCTACTACACCGTGCAGCTCTACTTCCAGCTGGGTGAGAAGGTCTCCAACAACATTTCAGAGTACGAAGGCCTCATAGCCGGCCTGAAGGCTACGGCGGCACTGGGGGTGAAGCGTCTCACCATCAGGGGCGATTCGCAGCTCCTCGTCAACTTCTCCAACAAGGTATACGAGCCAAAGGACGAACAAATGGAGGCATACCTCGTGGAGGTACGCAATATGGAGAAGCAGTTCCTGGGCTTGGAGTTGAAGCACGTGCCTTGGGGAACCAACAAGAAGGCCGACGACATTGCCAAAAGGGC
Source organism: Triticum urartu (assembly GCF_056163025.1). Taxonomy (NCBI): domain Eukaryota; kingdom Viridiplantae; phylum Streptophyta; class Magnoliopsida; order Poales; family Poaceae; genus Triticum; species Triticum urartu. The sequence continues at coordinate 408,084,326 of NC_141879.1, read as the reverse complement.
ATCCAAGCGACAGCCCCAAGAACCTGGCGTATTCGAGGAGAGGCTCTTCAAGCCATTGGCGACACCATCACTTTCAAGAACAGCGCAGCCTCGGGAGAAGCTCCCACAACCACCTGCCACGGGAGCCCCAGCCTATGGCCTGACTTCAGGAGCACGTCTACTCTTGGCGCTCGAGCCTCAGCAGGGATGCTGGACCAAGGAATTCAAGGAATACCTGACGCAAGGGACGCTGCCAGAGAAGGAGGAAGACGCGGAGCGTGTGGCCCGGCAAGCCATGGCATACTGCATCGAGGATGGTGGGTTATACAGGAAGTGGCCAAATGACGTTTCATTGCGTTGCATCTCTAGGGAACAGGGGAAAGAGCTGCTAGCCGACATACACGGCGGGGGCTGTGGGCACCACTCGTCGACATGAACCATCATCGGCAAGGAATTCCGCAACGGGTTCTACTGGCCTACGGTACTTAACGACACAGCTGAGCTGGTCAGGTCCTGCGAGGCCTGCCAATTCCACGCCAAGCAAATCCATCAGCCAGCTCAGGGCCTCTAGACCATTCCACTCTCATGGTCGTTCGCAGTCTGGGGACTGGACATCCTGGGCCCGTTCCCTAGAGCGCCTGGGGGCTACCGATACCACTACGTTGCCATCGACAAGTTCACCAAGTGGGCAGAGGTGGAAGCCGTCCGCACCATCCTAGTTGGCTCTGCGGTCAAGTTCATCAGGGGCCTTGTGAGCCCTTTTGGGGTCCCCAACCGCATCATCATCGACAATGGCTCGCAGTTCACTAGTAACCTCTTCAAGACATATTGTGCTAACCTTGGAACGCAGATCTGCTATGCTTCGGTAGCGCACCCCAGGAGCAATGGCCAGCCTGAACGCGCCAACGCGGAGGCCAACGCGGAGGTCCTGAGAGGCCTCAAGACTAGGACCTTCAATAAGAAGCTCGAGGCTTGCGGCAGGGGCTGGCACGATGAGCTCCAGTCCGTGTTGTGGTCCATGCCACCAAGCCGAAGGGCGAGACCCCGTTCTTCCTCGTCTACGGATGATACGTCTCCAACGTATCTATAATTTTTGATTGCTCCATGCTATTATATTATCTGTTTTCGATGTTTATGGGCTTTATTATACACTTTTATATCATTTTTGGGACTAACCTACTAACTGGAGGCCCAGCCCAAAATGTTGTTTTATTGCCTATTTCAATGTTTCAAAGAAAATGAATATCAAATGGAGTCCAAACGGAATGAAACCTTCGGGAGAGTTATTTTTGGAATGGAAGCAATACAGGAGACTTGGAGTTTACGTCAGGGAAGCTTCGAGGTGGCCACGAGGCAGGAAGGTGCGTCTGCCCCCCTGGGCGCGCCCCCAACCCTCGTGGGCCCCTTGTGGCTCCCCTGACCGACTTCTTTCGCCTATATATGTCCATATACCCTAAAACATCAGGGAGCAAAATAGATCGGGAGTTCCGCCGCCAGAAGCCTCCGTAGCCATCGAAAACCAATCTAGACCCGTTCTGGTACCCTGCCGGAGGGGGAAATCCCTCTTCGGTGACCATCTTCATCATCCCGGCGCTCTCCATGACAAGGAGGGAGTAGTTCACCCTCGGGGCTGAGGGTATGTACCAGTAGCTATGTGTTTGATCTCTCTCTCTCGTGTTCCTGAGTCGGCACGATCTTGATGTATCGCGAGCTTTGCTATTATAGTTGGATCTTATGATGTTTCTCCCCCTCTACTCTCTTGTGATGAATTGAGTTTTCCCTTTGAAGCTATCTTATCGGATTGAGTCTTTAAGGATTTGAGAACACTTGATGTATGTCTTGAATGTGCTTATCTGTGGTGACAATGGGATATCATGTAATCCACTTGATGTATGTTTTGGTGATCAACTTGCGAGTTCCGTGACCTCGTGAACTTATGCATAGGGGTTGGCACATGTTTTCGTCTTGACTCTTCGGTAGAAACTTTGGGGCACTCTTTGAAGTTCTTTGTGTTGGTTGAATAGATGAATCTGAGATTGTGTGATGCATATCGTATAATCATACCCACGGGTACTTGAGGTGACATTGGAGTATCTAGGTGACATTAGGGTTTTGGTTGATTTGTGTCTTAAGGTGTTATTCTAGTACGAACTCTATGATAGATTGAACGGAAAAAATAGCTTCATGTTATTTTACTACGGACACTTGAATAGATCGATCAGAAAGAATAACTTTGAGGTGGTTTTGTACCCTACAATAATCTCTTCGTTTGTTCTCCGCTATTAGTGACTTTGGAGTGACTCTTTGTTGCATGTTGAGGGATAGTTATATGATCCAATTATGTTATTATTGTTGAGAGAACTTGCACTAGTGAAAGTATTAACCCTAGGCCTTGTTTCAATGCATTGCAATATTGTGCTCACCTTTATCATTAGTTACCTTGCTGTTTTTATATTTTCAGAATACAAAAACCATTCTCTACTATCCATATTGCACTTGTATCACCATCTCTTCACCGAACTAGTGCACCTATATGATTTACCATTGTATTGGGTGTGTTGGGGACACAAGAGACTATTTTTTATTTGGTTGCAGGGTTGCTTGAGAGAGACCGTCTTCATCCAACGCCTCCCACGGATTGATAAAACTTAGGTCATCCACTTGAGGGAAATTTTCTACTGTCCTACAAACCTCTGCACTTGGAGGCCCAACAACGTCTACAAGAAGAAGGTTGTGTAATAGACATCAAGCTCTTTTCTGGCGCCATTGCTGGGGAGGTTAGAACTTGAAGGTATATCTTTAGATCTTGCAATCGAATCTTTTAGTTTCTTGTTTTATCACTAGTTTAGTCTATAAAAGAAAATTAAAAAAATGTAATTGAGGGTACCTCATATGCTTCATCTTTTTAATGTCTGTCGTGAGAATAAGGATTCCGATAATTGTTCTCAAGTGCTAGAAGAAGAATGCATTAGAATGTTTGGCACTAAATATTTGAATGATGAGAATGATTGCAATGTTGTTAGTATGAATTCCTTGAATATCCATGATGCTAATAATATGCAAAGCCACAAGCTTGGGGAAGCTATGTTTGATGAAGATGATATTTTTTTGTCCCCCATGTTTTGATGAGCAAATTTATTATGATGATAGCATGCCTCCTATTTATGATGATTATATTGGTGAAAGTGGGTTTGGAAGAGTGTCAACTTTAGGAAGTGATGATCCCACTATTTTGGAGGATGTTGAATATTATTGTGATAATTATGAAAGTGGATTTGGAGAGGTCGTGAGTTTATTTAGTAATGATTCCACTATCTTGGAAGAGGTTTCAATCAATGTTGGGGATGTCGCTTATCGGGAACTTATCGGTCGACCCATGATAAGGGGTACATCGACAAGTTTATCGGCATATCGGCCGATTTATCGCCATATCGGTTGATTTATCGGCCAATTTATCTTATCGGCCAGACGACGGTAAGCGATAAATCGGCCGATTTATCGGAATATCGGAAGATATCTTGAACAGTGGTTTCAATTGATTATGATGAGAACAAAGTTGCTACTTATGATGATTATTGTGATGGCACGTATGCTATAAAAAGTAGTGATGATTATATTTATAAAACTTGTCATGATTATGATTACCCCTGTTCTGAACATTACTCTTTTAATGTGGAAACAATTTATAGTATTCAAGTCTCTTATGATACTCCCACTATTCCGAATGAGAAGAATTTTGCTTATGTGGAGAGTAGTAAATTTTCTATGCTTGTAGATCATGAAAAGAATGCTCTATGTGATGGTTATATTGTTGAATTCATTCATGATGCTACTGAAAATTATTATGAGGGGGTAATATATGCTTGTAGGAATTGCAATAATATCAAGTTTCCTCTCTATGTGCTTAAAATTTTGAATTTATGCTTGTTTTACCTTCCTATGCAAGTTGATTCTTGTTCCCACAAGTTGTTTGCTCACAAAATCCCTATGCATAGGAAGTGGGTTAGACTTAAATGTGCTAGTCATATTCTTCATGATGCTCCCATTATGTTTCAATTCCTATCTTTTGTATGAGCATCATTAAAACCATCATGCCTAGCTAGGGGCGTTAAACGATAGCGGTTGTTGGGAGGCAACCCAATTTCATTTTTTGTTCTTTGCCTTTTGTTCCTGTTTAGTAATAAATAATTCATCTATCCTATGTTATTATTGTGTTTTTTTATGTTTTAATTAGTATTTTCCAAGTAAAGCCTTTAGGATCTTCTTGGGTGATTGTTATTTGATCTTGCTATAAAAAACAGAAAGTATGCGCTCACGAGAATAATTTTAATTTTTTTACCAGAAATAGATAAAATACCAATTCCACTTTAGGTAGATTAATAAACAAATTTCCTAGGTCTTCCTAATTTCTCGGGATTTTTGGAGTTACAAAAGTATTCGAAACCTACAGATTACTACAGAATGTTCTGTTTTTGACAGATTCGGTTTTCCATGTGTTGTTTGCTTATTTTCATGAATCTATGAGTAGTATCGGAGGGTATGAACCATAGAGAAGTTGCCATATAGTAGATATTACACCAATATGAATTTATAATGAGTTCACAACAGTACATAAGTGGTGATTTATTTTCTTATACTAACGGAGCTTATGAGTTTTCTGTTAAGTTTTGTATTGTGAAGTTTTCAAGTTTTGGGTAAAGATTCGATGGACTATGGAATAAGTAGTGGAAAGATCCTAAGCTTGGGGATGCCCAAGTCACCCCAAGGCAATATTCAAGGACAACCAAGAGCCTAAGCTTGGGGATGCCCCGGAAGGCATCCCCTCTTTCGTCTTTGTTCATCGGTAACTTTACTTGGAGCTATATTTTTATTCACCACATGATATGTGTTTTGCTTGGAGCATAAATTTATTTTGCTAGGATTTTCTTGCTGTTATTTAGAACAATGTTTTGCATCTTTATTTCAATAAAAGTGGCATTGACAGCCTTTACTGCCTATTTTACAAGTCCACATGTTGCTGTTTGAAAACAGAAAGTTTACCGCTGTTGCAAAAATACCCTAGAAAATTCAGAATGAGATAAAATGTTGAAAACTTTTGCATAATAATCTCTGATAAATTTAATACAGTGGGAAATTTCTTTCATAATTTTTGGAGGTAGGTAAGTATGGATCTTGCTGCAGTCTTTACAGACTGTCCTGTTTAGGCAGATTGATGTTATGTTTGCATTGTTTGCATATGTTTGCTTCTTTAATGATTCTATTTGAGGATAGGACTACTAAATATGCAGAGGCATTTAGTATGCAATGTTGAATAATAATTTTAGTGATTTTCTACAGTAGAGTATGATAAGGTTTTTGCATTGGTTTATACTAACTTATCTCACGAGTCCTTGTTGAGTTTTGTGTGGATGAAGCTTTTGAGATTTAGGGAGACCGTGATATGAGAGGAATTAAGGAGACAAAAAATCTCAAGCTTGGGTATGCCCAAGGCATCCCAAGATAATATTTCAAGAAGTCTCGAGCGTCTAAACTTGGGGATGCCCCGGTTGGCATCCCACCTTTCTTCTTCAATAACTATCGGTTAGTTTCGGTTGATCCTAAGTTTTTGCTTCTTCACATGATGTTTGCCATTCTTAGAATGTAATTTTACTTTGTTTTGCTTGCTGTTTGAATAAAATACCAAGATCTGAAATTCTTAAATGTTAGAGAGTCTTCATATAGTTGCATAATTATTCTACTACTCATTGATCTTCACTTATATCTTTCAGAGTAGTTTGTTGTTGCTCTAGTGCTTCACTTATATCTTTTTAGAGCACGGTGGTGGTTTTATTTTATAGAAATAGATGAACTCTCATGAGTCACTTATATTATTTTGAGAGTCCTAAACAGCATGGTAATTTGCTTTGGTTATGAATTTAGTCCTAATATGATGGGCATCCAAGAGGGATATAATAAAAACTTTCATATGAAGTGCATTGAATACTATGAGAAGTTTGATACTTGATGATTGTTTTGAGATATGAGGATGGTAATTGTGACGCCCGGATAATCAAGCTATAGTAACCCTCTGCTAATTATGTCATGTCACCTCGGTTACTGTAGATGAACTCGCGTTAGTTCAAAAACGATTCAAATTCAAATTTAAAATATAGGCAAACAGTAAAAGTTTTCAAACATTAAAATAAAAATGTTCAGACTATGTCAATTATTGCATAGGTAATTATGGTGAAGTAAACACATTTTTAGAAAATGCCTAAATACTTTTGAATGAATTAAAACAGAAAAGAAAATAAAGAAAAGAAATAAGAAAACAGAAAGAAAAAAAAGAAAAACAAGAAAAGGAAAAAAACCCTGGCCAACTGGGCCAGAAGGCCCAGCTGGCCGACCCACTTGGCCCAGCTGGGCCCCCCACTCTCTCCATATCCCCACCCCCGTAACCCTAACCCCCCACTCACCCCACTCCCTCCCCTGATTCTCCTGGATCGGGATCGATCCCCTCTCTCCCCTCGTCTCCCTCCCAGCGCCGCCTCCCCCACCGCACCCACGCGACGCCCACAGGGAGGCTCGCCCCTCGCGTGAGCTGCACGGGTGCCGCCCACGCCCCGAGCGCCCTACACCGTTGCCGACCACCACCACGTCATGTGAGCACCACCACCGTCACTCCGACTCGCCGGACCCCGTCGTCGCCGCCGTGCTTCCTCGCCTCCTCCCCGGGTCGTCGCCGCCCCGACCTCATCGCCGCCGTCGCCGGACTGCCTCCCCGTCCTCCGCCCCGAGAAACGCTGCCCTTAATGCTACGGCCCCAGTGAGCGCCCCCCCCCCCTCTCCTCATCTCTCCCTCATCGCGCCGTGCCCGCGCCCGTCTATGCTCTCGCGCGCCCCTGTGGTCGAGCCCCGTGCTCGCGCTCGCCCGTGGCCGCGCCCCCTGTTCGCCACCCCCTAACCCGCGCGTCCCTGGTGGTGCTGCTCGCCGATGCCGCTGCAGCCCGCTCCTCCCGCAGGTCACCCCTGTCCCGTGCACCGTCGTCATCTCCCGTCCTCCGCCCGGTTGGCGCCCGGCGCCGGCGCCCCACTGTGGCCGAGGCCAATGCCCGGGTTCACCCTGACGGGCGTCCCGCCAGCGCCCAGACGGGCTGTGCCCTGTGCCTGTTATCGGCCAAACCCGATAGGCCCCTATGGGCCTATGACACGGGGGCCCCATGTCCAGAACGTTTTTATAAAAATAAAAGAGAATTAAAAAATAATATCATTAATTAATTAACTAATTAATTAAATTAATTAAGTATATTTAGACTAACCTCATTAGGTAATCTAATTAACTCTATTAATTAGGGTGCTAACTAAACAGGCTATGACATGCGGGACCTATCTGTCAGGTTGACTAGGTCAACTGTCTGGTTGACTGCTGACATCACCCTGACATCATGCTGATGTCATAATTGCATTTTCTAAATTAATTAATTATGACAATTCTAAAAATGATTTAAAATCTTTAAAAATTATTATAAAATAATCCATAGCTCAGATGAATATGTTTTCTACATGAAAGTTGCTCAGAATGACGAGACAAATTCAAATACACAGCCCATTCATTCGCCACACATCTCTAGCATAGCAAACCTGCAACATTTCACCTTCGGTTCATCTATCCGAAAACGCGAAACACCGGGAATACTTTCTCGGATGTTTCCCCCTTCGTCGGTATCAGCTCCTACCGCGTTAGGGCACACCTGGCACCGTTACTTGTCTTGTCATGCATCGATATGCATCAGTTTGCTCTGTATTTATTGTTTCTTCCCCATCTTCTCTCGTTAGACACTGAGACCGACGCCGCTGCTACCCAGTACGACTACGGTGTTGACGACCCCCTCCTACTTGCCTGAGCAACCAGGCAAGCCCCCCCTTTGATCACCAGATATCGCCTATTCTTCTCTCTACTTCTTGCATTAGATTAGTGTAGCATGTTACTGCTTTCCGTTATCCTATCCTGATGCATAGCCTGTCCTTGCTACTACTGTTGTTACCTTTACCTGCAATCCTAAATGCTTAGTATAGGATGCTAGTGTTCCATCAGTGGCCCTACACTCTTGTCCGTCTACCATGCTATACTACTGGGCCATGATCACTCGGGAGGTGATCACGGGCATATAATATATACTTATACTGTTACATTACTTATGATACTGTTCGGAGATGGGGGCTGAAGGGGCAGGTGGCTCCATCCCGGTAGAGGTGGGCCTGGGTTCTCGACGGCCCCTGACTGTTAGTTTGTGGCGGAGCGACAGGGCAGGTTGAGACCACCTAGGAGAGAGGTGGGCCTGGGCCTGGTCGGCGTTCGCGGTTATTTCAAGATAACACGTTTAACGAGATCTTGGTATTTGATCTGAGTCTGGCCACTGGCCTATACGCACTAACCATCTACGCGGGGACAGTTATGGGCACTCGACATGGTGGTATCAGCCGAAGCCTTCGTGACATCAGCGACTGAGCGGCGCGCGCCGGATTGGACCGTAAGCCTGCCCTTGTATTAAGGGGGCTAGTTCTATTTCCGGCCGCGTACGCAACGTGCAGGTGTGCAATGGGCGATGTGCCCAGACCCCTGCATGCATATGATTTAGACCGGCGTGCTGACCTCTCTGTTGTGCCTAGGCGGGGCTGCGACGTGTTGATCTTCCGAGGCCGGGCATGACCTAGAAAAGTGTGTCCGGACAAAGGGGATCGAGCGTGTTGGGAAATGTGGTGCACCCCTACAGGGAAGTTAATCTATTCGAATAGCCGTGATCTTCGGTAACAGGATGACTTGGAGTTGTACCTTGACCTTATGACAACTAGAACCGGATACTTAATAAAACACACCCTTCTAAGTGCCAGATACAACCGGTGATCGCTCTCTCACAGGGCGACGAGGGGAGGATCATCGGTTAGGATTATGCTACACGATGCTACTTGGTGAACTTACCATCTACTCTCTTCTACATGCTGCAAGATGGAGGTGGCTAGAAGCGTAGTCTTCGACAGGACTAGCTATCCCCCTCTTATTCCGACATTCTGCAGTTCAGTCCACATATGATACCCTTTTTCCATTTGATACCAATGCATACATATGTAGTGTAGCTCCTTTCTTGCGAGTACTTTGGATGAGTACTCACGGTTGCTTTGCTCCCCTTTTCCCCCCTTCCTATACCCGATTGCTGCGACTAGACGATGGAGCCCAGGAGCCAGACGCCACTGTCGATGACGACTACTACTACTCGGGAGGTGCCTACTACTACGTGCAGCCCGCTGAGTAGTTTAGGTGGATCCCAGGCAGGAGGAATGCGCCTCCACTACTAGGGAAAACCTTATACACAGAACTTTAGCAGTAGCGTGGGTCAAAGAAGCACGCTGGTGCTAAGTAGCAGTAGCGCGCCTATGCAAACCGCACTGTAGATAAAGTTTTAGCAGTAGCGCGTCTTGTTCTAAACACGTTACTACTAAAATTCCCACGGCTTAGCCGATAGGCTACACATAGTAGTAGCGACCTATATCGAACCGCGCTACCGCTACTTTCTTTGTAGCAGCGCGTTTTAATCTAAACTCGCTACTGCTAAAGGATATAAAATTAAATGGAAAGCACATAGAAAGGTAATTGAAAATGAAAGAAATAGAATAAGGTGAAAGGAAAAAAATAAAATGTGAAGAAAACTAAATGAAAAAGGGGGGAAAGAGAAAGGAGTAGCAGTAGCGTGTATCCCAGAACGCGTTGTAGCAAACATAGCAGTAGCACGCTTTCTGGAACGCGCTACTGCTACTTCTGACTTAACCACGGGGTTCGTCCTTCCCCACGGCCACTTCCCCCAAATCCAGCTCTCCACTCTCGCCGCCGTTGTCGCCCGTCGGCCACCACGTGCTCTCCGCACACCCTCTACGCCGCCCCCGACCCCAGATTCAATGCCGCCCCCGCCCCTGACCTCAACGCCGCCCCGGACGCCGCCCCCGACCCCGACCTCGACGCCGCCATCCGCCGCGCGCCCGAGCCCCGACCCCGACCTCGATGCCGCCTGCCCCTCCCTCGTCGCAGGCACCCGAGGTGAGCACGCCTTCTCCTCCCTCTCCCCTACCTCTGCCTAGGGTTTCTTTATATTTCTGTTGCATCAAATTAGTTAGCGTTCATGTAAGGGTGGAAACGAATCGGATGCGGATGCGGCTCAAATGAGTTAGGGTTCATGTAAGGGTGGAAACGAATCAAATTTCTAAGATGAATCAACAAACGAGTAAAATTTGACCACTTATTTCACTTTATAGTTGGATAATTGGAATATCCGCTACCACTTTCCACCCCTAGCTTCATCAAATTAGATGGCAATTAGGGCAGTAGTTCCTAGGTACTAATTAGGTACTAGTTTATTTTTATTTATAGTAAGTTTATTTTTAATAAGAACTAGTTGAATTAATAGAACTAGTTAATAAGAACTTGTTGCTATTTTTTAGTTAAAGCAATTTTTCCCGCATCGACGTGGACGATGCCTATCCCGCATCCTCGTCGTCGAGTCGGCGGAGGACGACACCTGCTTGACCAGATGAGCCATGTTCGAGACTGGGCTCCGCCGGGGTGGTACTGGGAGGCGCTACCTACCGGGGGCGCAGTTGGTGAGGAGCCAGCATGTCGTTGACCCGAACCTTCTTTGGTGGCGGTCGCATGGGCCAGTGACGGTCCAGAGGCTCGTGGACCCCGCGGAGGTGGTGTGTCACCGTGTCAGTGAGGAGGATGCGCACGTCCGTCGCTACTTGTTTGTGTTGGAGCACAGGTTCTCCAATACCTGGCAGGTTCTCCAGGGATCTCACTGGAGCTATGATGCCGTGATGGTTCCTTCTCTGTGGGTGTCCAACGCCCGCACCGATACCCGTCGTGTGCTAAGGTTTTAGTTGTATTAGTGATGTTATATGTAAGACACTATTCGGGATGTATTAGTGATAATATTCGACGATGTATGGATGCATGAGATGATTTACTTTTGCTTATTGAATGCATGCTAATTTGAGTCCTATAAGATATTTTGAAATGTATATCTTGTGTTGCTCAAATAGGACAGTGCTTGCCCGAGTGGCCGGTCATGTTTGCAGGTTACACCTCCGAGTGGCCTATGTTTTGCCGGAGTGTTGATTCATTTCCATTCTGGCAAATTTCAGGCGCTCGATATGTCCTATTTTAGCAAAGGTCATGCCAGATTTTTCCATGAATTTTTGCATAACTTGTGCCAGAAGATGTAGGAAATATCGAGTGCCTCGGATTTGTGTGTTGAGTATCCTGGTAGTTGTCTTCGATCGATTTTCAATTAATGTTTTAACTATGAACATAGGAAATGTCTGACGACGAAAAGGATTTCGGTATTTGCAAATACTGCGAAGACGAGCGCGGCATGTGCGACGAAATCTTCCTAGATGATGATAGGCGCTTCAGCATCAAGCTGGACGAGAACCTCGAAGTGGATACAATAAGTCACAACGACAAGTCTTTTTGCGTAATTAAGCATGACATTTGCTTCATTTGCTTCAACTTATAATTTAAGCATGACATTAAGCATGACAAGTCTTTTTTTACTATTCTACTAGCGTATCCCCTGCCATGCAAGAGTTTTTGTATTGGATAAGATAGGTTTCAGTCGTACTATGGAGGAAAAGAAAGTTTACTTGAAGACCGAGCATGGTTATATTTTACACGCAAAATTATACAATTCAGACGACTACACCTATTTTGGATGCAAAACATGGCGAGCACTATGCAATACTTATGCATTTGAGCCTGATATGGTTATCACCTTTGATATTCGTCCGGAAGATGATATTGAAGGTAATACCGACATCTGGGTCGATGTGCAGACGCCTCCAGTTATACCATTATGTAAGTTTCTCAACCATATTTATGTCTTTGATATTGTTTATTCAAAAATAGTTGACAACTAATTTGTATTGTCAGCTTATTTCGGTGCAAGCAAACATGTCCAGCGCTTGGTAGACAGGACCTACTACTGTCCCGAGGCTGAACTAAACTATGAGGAGCTAAGTCATTATGTTTCATGGCTTGAGGATCTTGATACTGTCAAGACAAATTTTCTTCCTGCATTTAGAAATGTTAGTACTGAAAACGTGCGGCCAATAGTGTTCGTAATGAACTACGGTCACATCTATTTAGGAAGGGTGGTAAGATTTTTACTATTTGTCCTCAGTGCATCTTTTCCATACATTATTTTTGAAGCTAAACTTCATTGCTAAGTATGTTACCATACGATGTTCTTCAACAGGGACTCCCGATGAATGTTGTGCCTTATGGGATCGAGACTAAAGGTACCATGAGTATTATTAGCTTATGGCCAAGATATCCTACAGATTACTTTAGTGCATTCAAGATTAGCGACGGATGCTTAATAGTGCAAGACTGGACCAAATGTGTGATGGAGAAGTGCAGACAAGTACTAGGGGGCAGCAAACAGATGTGCTACCCACGATTAGGAGACAGGTTCATCTCCATGCTCCAACTTGATCAAGGATGAGAGCTACACATGTTTTATGTTATTTTACCTAAGATAGAGCAGCAGGAGTGATTAGCTAGCTAGAAATGAGTTTGAGGATGATGATGTGCTACACTATTACTATGATGATAAAATAGCTAGTGTTGGTGGTAATGACTATGATGATTATTATTAGCTAGTGTTAGTGGTGATTAAATAAATACTGTTGGTGGTAATGACTATGATGATGATTAAATAGCTTGTGCTGGCGCATTAGATTCAAGTGGAGGCAACATGTGGTGCACATCGAAAGTACTACTAGTCCAAACTGATCAAGTTTGGATTAGTAGTATACTTTTGACATGCACCACATATTGCCTCCACTTGAACCTAATCCACCTTCATTTGACACACTGTTATGGACATAATGATGTAAACCTCATAACTGGTATTGTACCAATATTTGTACGATGGCGCATAAATACACTAAAAATAAAAAATAAAAAAGAATACTAGTAGCGATGGAGAGAAAACACGCTGCCAGTAGTTACATTAGCAGTAGCGTGGGAGTGAACAAATGTTGTAGCTATTTGTCCTAGCAGTAGCGCGTGCGGGCACGCGTTACTGCTAAGCAATAGTTGTAGCGCCTTATTAGTAGCGCGCCTACCCGCGCTACTAGTGGGCACAAAACCAGCGCTATTGCTAGGGTTTTCCCTAGTAGTGTTCGATCTGTATCCTAGTTTGTGCTAGCCTTCTTAAGGCAATCTTGTTTAACTTATGTCTGTACTCAGATATTGTTGCTTCCGCTGACTCGTTTATGACCGAGCTCTTGTATTCGAGCCTTCGAGGCCCCTGGCTTGTAATATAAAGCTTGTATTATTTTAATTTGTGTCTAGAGTTGTGTTGTGATATCTTCCCGTGAATCCTTGATCTTGATCATACACATTTGCATGTATGATTAGTGTACGGTCAAATCGGGGGCGTCACAAGTTGGTACCAGAGCCGACTGCCTGTAGGAATCCCCCTTCCACACTCCTTGGCCGAAGTTGAGTCTAGTCATTGCAAAACTTTTACTAACATGGCGGTGTGCCTTACGGGCTCACGTCGCCATTCGGTGGTAATAGGATCTTTTATTCCTCAACCTATACTCTGGGACTCTGATCTCTCTTCTATTCGGGTGAAATGATTTTGCTAACTCTAACTCTAGGTTCTCGTAATTACTTCCTTCCGGAGAGCCCCTTCATTTCCAGATGATCGCCTGCTGCGCCGAAAGATTCGGAGGATACTCTATGATGTTCTCTCGAGACTTGGTGCCATCGCTTTTGCAATACGCTTCCATCGATAAACCCCTATGAATAACCACGTACACTTGCCAATCATACAATCATTCCTCGTTGATCTTGTTATTACAAGATACCCCGAAATTCTCTCTATTATGCGAGAATACTTTGTGCCTACTGCCTTGTAGTTCTTGCCACATGAATACCCCCTACGGATAATTCCTCACACTTACCGAGTATCCTTTCTTTCCCCGTTGTTCATGTATTTTACCAAAGTCTTCGAAATACTATTTGATTTTTTGAAAATTCTCAACAGCCTGTTGTTCTTGAAATTCTTGCCTGCTTGCATTATGGTTAATTCCATATGACTAGTAGTTCTCATTAACCTCCCTTGTCTTAGTCATTTTGAGCCTATTGATCCAATTTGTCCATACGCACACAGTCATCGGGTTATCCTTTTTTTTAATTATCTTTTCGGCTCAGGCGTCATTCCGGACATGAGTTGGCTCTCGGCAATTCAAACCTTTATTGATTGTCCAACTAAGTGTTTTCAACTTATCCATCCTTGATCAGAGCGTCTGCTTCTGATCCTTCGTTTTGGAAGCCATAGTTTCTTTCTATTTAAGCATTGGACTAATCAGGTGATTCTTGAATCTGATGCCTTTGCATTCTTTCTTCCTCAGAGTGAGTACCGATACTCACATTAGCTCCGTTGTGGATCGCCCGATCCATTGTTGGATTGTTATCCGATAGTGTCCTTCATATTCAATCACCTTGTGAGTTCTTCCCCTGATACATAGTGCCTCTGGTAAATTGTATCATCTGCTTGGCCAACCATGCTCTGCTTTCGAGCTTGTGTATTTACTGTTGAAACTTGTGGTATATGTTACTAAGATGCCAGATGGGTTGAACCTATGTCTTCCCCTAATCCATGAGAACCCGAAAGTTTTCACAAGTCATACTCTTCCGGTGTTCTACCAAATAAATTCCAACACTACAGTTTTATCAAAGCGAGAGGTGAATGAAATGATATGCATTAAAGAAGTGGGAGTCGACCTTGAACTTTGTGTTCATGCCCATGAAAATGATGTAGACCGTCTCAGAAGCTTCTTGCAAAATGATTATCCAGTTGTATGATTCTTTCGGTATTTTTGAAATTGATTCCTTACAGTTATGATTCTGACCATGTTGTCCTGATCTGATATATCTGATTGGAATTCATTCCAGTGCCTCGTCTAATTGTGGCAAGGTTCAAGTATCTACTGCCATAGGTCAATGACCCGGTTCTACTTCTATCATGTTCTACCTTCGAGTATTACCCCCTGGTATCTCGGAGATGCCTTGCCATTGCACCACATCTTACTAACTTTGTTGAAGTAATGTTTTTCCTTGTCGTAATCACTCTACGGGTTCTGGGTTGTTGTCAACCGAGGGCATCGACTAGTGGTATTATTCCACACTCAAATCAAATACCCCAAGTGTTTTTACTAGGAAATTCCGAATCCAATTTGGTCATTCCTAGACTATCGGATGCATCTTGGTCTTTCTACTTTTGACTGTGCTACCGCGTCCTTCTCTGGGGCATGAATTCTTCAGTGTGTGAGCATGACTTATGTCGAGCTTTCAACGTCATGTTGCTTGTCTTGAAAGGCAACTTTGGTCCCGAGCTTGCAGCTTATATATTGATCCTATAACTTGCCACTTCGTCATTTCCTTGCTTCTTGTTGTTGTTGTTTGATTGCATCCTCTTGAAACCTCCCGGCAAATGTGTCGGATCACCTTCAACACTTTGACTTCTTCCGAGATGCCAAATGTGTTCATGATGAGAAATACCCTCCTTGCCCTCGATGATATTATTATCATCAATAACGCCCTTGACTTCCTTTCATTGCGAACTTGTCCACATTATGAATACAACTTGCTTTCCAGCTAGTGTTGTATTCTGCCTTGAAGTATTACTATCTTTTCTGTCGAGAATGTTGTGGGGATTGCTCCACCTCTTAGAAATTCTCTGTATGATGATACTTCTCACCATCACCATTCTTCCTTGGTTCCCGTGTTGTTTTTAACCAGGATACCAATATGCCAATGATGTTGTTTGAGTTTTGTACTTCTAGCAACCCTGTTTCTTTGAAGTTAATGATCGATAGTTCGTTCTTAGACTGTTGGTTATTGAATTGTCACTCTAACATTGAGCTTGCTGCCTAAGGTCATACTTCGGGCACACCTTTCAACTAATGATTGATGGTGTATGTTTTCCTAGAGCATACAACATTATATCATTTGAATTGACAAATGTTATCCCCTTGTTCACATAATTGTGGAAATCCATTGAGGGAGTCCTGGATTAGGGGGTATCTGGACAGCCGGATTATATCCTTTGGCCGGACTGTTGGACTATGAAGATAAAAGATTGAAGACTTCGTCTCGTGTCTGGATGGGACTCTACTTGGCGTGGAAGGCAAGCTAGGCAGTACGGATATAGATATCTCCTCCTTTGTAACCAACCTTGTGTAACCCTAGCCCCCTCCGGTGTCTATATAAATCGGAGGGTTTTAGTCCGTAGGACAACATACAATCATACCATAGGCTAGCTTCTAGGGTTTAGCCTCTCCGATCTCGTGGTATATCAACTCTTGTAATACTCATATCATCAAGAATAAATCAAGCAGGACGTAGGGTTTTACCTCCATCAAGAGGGCCCAAACTTGGGTAAAACATCGTGTCCCCTGCCTCCTGTTACCATCCACCTTAGGCGCACAGTTCGGGACCCCCTACCCGAGATCTGCCGGTTTTGACACCGACATTGGTGCTTCATTGAGAGTTCCTCTGTGACGTCGCCGTAAGGAAGGATGCCTCATCTCGTTGTTAAAAACAACATTACCTCCGGGGGAGCTCTGGCTGTCGGCCAAACTCTCCGGCTAGGCAGTTTCGTCATGACTGCATGTTCGGCCGCTGCACCAACAATGACTTCTCGGGTCATCAAAATCAGTCTCCACGTCGGCTCGGAATTCGCCGAGCAGATGGATCCAATGGAGCTCTCCTCCCTAAACGAACTCTTAGATCGCATTGCCGCCTTGGGAGTCTCTACGGACTATGATCAAATTGGGCTTAAACTCGCCACCGGTCACCCATCATGTTGCAGTGGTGGAGGAACAATGCGGCGATCCTCCCTCTATCTTGAAGACCAACTATGTCCGAATTCCTGAGCTCTCTGAGCCAGATACCCGTTTACGGGAGGACATCACCCAATCCCTGAACCTAGAGTCAGGCAGCGGGCCAGACTCATCGGGCAACATACCGGAATCCGAACTTCCAAGATCGGAAACCCCTCAGCCCCTGGGTCTCAGATCAGGTAGGGGTCCGGACTCAAATCCACCCACCCAGACATAAATGATCTTTCCCACATCAGGCAAGAGCCCCATGAAACAGTACATCATTATTGGGCCAGATGCCTCCTTGTGATGAACAAGGTTAACGACTGCCGCGAGGAAGACGCAGTCTCACTTTTCTGCAATAACTGCACAGACAAGGGAATCCTTAACGCCATAAGTCGCCGTGACATATCACGCTTTGCCGACTTGGCGTACATAGTACAAAAGTACTATGCGATGGAAAGTGCCTGGAAAACCGGAAAAAAAAATTGGGATAATCCGGCTCCGTATACGCACCCAGTCCGAAGTAAAAGGGTGCACTATCATAAGACACCCGAGTTCATTACAAAGAAGCAAAAACCCTCTACAGGGCATGGAACCGTATTGGAGGGATGGCTTAACGGGCCCTGCAAAATTCATAGCACAGTAGATGCAATACCAACGCATAGCCTTAGAGCATGTTGGATACTCCGGTAGGTGGCCAAAAGTGGTGAGGGTCTTCTTATCCAAAATGCCACAGAGCACCATCCCGTGGATAACAATACGGTGTTAACAGTCTTTGAGACCTTCGCGTCAAACAATAGGCGCAAGCGAACACTCCGCAGCATGGCCGAAATCTGCCACGTAGCAGCAATAAATCCATGGAGTGACACGGCTATTACCTTCAATGCCAGTGACGAACCTACATTCCGAACAGCCCGAGCACCAGCCGCACTAGTCCTCAGTCCAATTGTGGACGGCTTTCGACTCACCAAACTACTCATGGACGGCGGCAGCGGATTAAACCTCATCTATGAGGAAACTCTTCAAAAAATGGAAATAGACTGGAACCGCATTGAGCAAAGTAGCACAACCTTCAGGGGAATCATACCCAGTCGGGAGGCACGATGCGCTGGGAAAATCACACTAGATGTGGTATTCGGTACACCAGAGAACTACAGGTCCGAAGAAATTACATTTCAAGTGGCCCCGTTCAGCAGTGGATACCACGCCCTTTTAGGACGTGAGGCATTCACGATCTTCCAAGCCATACCCCATTATGGGTACATGAAGCTCAAAATGCCCGGGCCCAACGGAATCATCACCCTCGCCAGTGATCCGAACACAGCACTCCGCGCCGAAAACAAAACAGCCGCACTGGCCCTCGAGGCATTACCCGCAGCCCTCTCGGTTGAGGAATTAACCATGCAACGCTCCATAGTGGACAGGGACGACGTGATACTCGACAAGAGATCCAAGTCCACTTCTTTTAAACCAGCGGATGAAATAGTCAAATTCCAAGTCCACCCAACGGACCCTACAAAAAAAGCCTCCATCGGGGCACAGTTAAACCCGGCCGTGGACGCCGCACTATGAGAGTTCCTGCGCGAGAATTGGGACATATTCGCCTGGCATCCCTCAGATATGCCAGGAATCCCATGCAGGCTGGCCGAGCATAGCCTCAATATCCTAAAGGGATTCAAGCCGGTCAAGCAAGCTCTTCGGCGTTTCTCCGAACCTAAGAGACAGGCCGTGGGAGAGGAACTAGCCAAGTTATTGGAGGCCGGATTCATCAGAGAAGTAAAACACCCGGACTGGCTAGCAAACCTGGTGATGGTACCAAAGAAGGATAAATCCTGGCACCTTTGTGTCGATTTCAAGGACCTCAATAAAGCTTGCCCAAAGGATCCCTTCCCCTCCCCCGCATCGATCAAATTATTGATGCTACCGCAGGACACGAGTCATTGTGTTTCCTCGAAGCATACTCCGGTTACCACCAAATCAAGATGGCAGAGTCCGACCAAGCCGCAACGGCATTCATCACACCATACGGTCCCTTCTATTTCAACACAATGCCTTTTGGGCTCAAAAACGCCGGCGCAACATATCAGCGCATGATTCAGACATGTCTGGAGAAACAAATCGGCAAAACAGTAGAGGCATACGTAGACGATGTGGTCGTCAAAACCAAACACATCGACTCTTTGATAGACGACTTGAGGCTCACATTCGACAACCTCCGAACATACGACATCAAGCTCAATCCCGAAAAATGCGTTTTCGGTGTACCAGCCGAAAAGCTCCTGGGTTTCATTGTCTCGAGTAGAGGTATTGAAGCTAATCCGTCCAAAATCTGAGCTTTGTCACAGTTGGCTACTCCAATAGACCTCAAACAAATCCAGAAGTTAACTGGATGTGTGGCGGCTCTAAGCCGCTTTATCTCCCGCTTAGGAGAAAAGGCATTACCCCTTTATCACCTCCTTCGGCGCACCGAACACTTTGAGTGGAAGGACGCTGCCACAGCCGGATTGGAAGAAATAAAATCCATACTGGCAACCAACCCAATCCTGGCCGCGCCAAACGTCGGTGAACCAATGTTGTTGTATATTGCGGCAACTCATCAAGTGGTAAGCGCAGTGCTCGTCATCGAACGAGAAGCTGATGGACATAAATTCCCTCTTCGAAAGTAGGTATACTATGTATCCACTGTCCTCACTCCATGCAAATCACGGTACCCACATTATCAAAAGATAGCTTATGCGGTATTCATGGCATCCCGGAAGCTGCGACACTACTTTCAAGAGTGTTCAATTACAGTAGCCTCGGAAGTGCCACTTAATGATATTATAAACAACCGCGACGCTACGGGCCAGATTGCCAAATGGGCCATTGAGCTCCTCCCGTTCGACATAACATACAAACCTCGGCGAGCCATTAAGTCGCAAGTATTGGCCGACTTTGTCGCCGAATGGACGGAGGCCGAACTCCCTAAAGAGTACGGCGCATACTCCAATTGGATCATGCACTTAGACGGTTCTAAAATGCTGGCTGGTCTAGGGGCTGGCATCGTCCTGACGTCCCCAACCGGAGATACCGTTCAGTACGTACTGCAAATATTGTATACAGACTCCAACAACGCAGCCGAATACGAAGCTCTGTTGCATGGTATTCGGATGGCAGTCTCCATGGGCATTCAACGCCTGGAGGTGCGTGGGGATTCAAACCTCGCAATATCCCAAATAAATGGAGACTTTGACGCCAAGGATCCGAAAATGGCGGCCTATCAAAATGCCGTCCTAAAAATGTTAGCTCGGTTCGAGGGGCTCGAATTTCACCATGTGGCTTGGGAAAACAATCAGGCGGCGGATATCCTCGCCCGCATCGGTGCAAAATGCGATGCGGTCCCCCCCCCAATATCTTCTTAGAGAGGTTTTCTAAGACATCCATGGTATGGGAGGGGGACACCGACAATATTAGTCCGGACCTGGCCACAACACTCGATACCGAACACTCTGACGTAATCGGAGGCTCTGCCACCGAAATAACACCTTCAGCCCATGTAATAATGGCCATCATTGCCCCGTGGATAGAACCATTCCTGGCCTACCTAACTAGATAGGAACTTCCGGAGGACCAAAATGAGGCACGCTGCATAGTGCGGCGATCCAAGGCCTACAGGGTCCATGAGGGAGAATTGTACAAAAAAAGCACTACCGGAGTCCTTCAAAGGTGCATCTCCGGAGAGGAAGGGCGGAACCTTTTGGCAGAAATTCACGCCGGACTCGGCGGTCACCACACCGCAGCCCGGGCTCTTGTAAGCAAGGCCTTCCGTACAGGATTCTATTGGCCAACGGCCCGGGCAGATGCACAGGACTTGGTCCAACGTTGCGCCGGTTGCCAGCTCTTTGCAAATCAAATCCACATGCCACCCACCGCCCTCCAAACAATCCCCATTATGTGGCCCTTCGCGGTCTGGGGACTTGACATGGTTGGACCCCTTAAAGGAGGAACGCACAAGAAAAAATACCTACTGGTCATGGTGGATATTCACCAAACGGATAGAGGCCAAACCTGTTAAAACAGCCGAATCCAGACCGGTGATAGACTTCATATCTGGGGTCGTACACCGTTATGGCGTCCCCCACAACATCATCACTGACAATGGCACGAACTTCACGGCCGATGAGGTAAAACTCTGGTGCAGCAAAATGGGCATCAAGCTAGATTATGCTTCAGTCTATCACCCACAAACCAACGGCCAAGTTGAGTGAGCAAACGGTCTTATAATGAGCGGCATTAAACCCAGATTAGTGCGTTCCTTAACAGAGTCTAACACGCACTAGGTAGAGGAGCTCGACTCCGTACTCTGGGGGATGCGGACCACGCCGAATCGTAGTACCGGATATACACCCTTCTTTATGGTGTACGGCGCAGAGGCAGTCTTGCCCTACGACATAACTCATGACTCACCCCGAGTGCGCATGTACGAAGAAAGAGAAGCCGAGCTCGATCGGCAGGATAGTCTGGACACCCTGGAGGAGGAGCATGACGTAGCAAAAGCCCGTTCCGCATTTTTATCAACAACAGGCTCACAGATACCAAAGCAGAGAAGTATGGGCCAAAACTTATAACGTTGGTGAATTAGTTCTACGCCTGCCGGATAAGAAAAAGAACAAGCTCGACCCCAAATGGGAAGGTCCCTTCATTATTGACCAAGTTCTGACCGGTGGAGCGTACCGACTGCGGGATGCATCGACTAATCGAATTGAGCCGAACCCATGGAACGCGGCCAGACTCCGAAGATTCTACGCCTAGCGCCGGACTCTATGTTCGTCCCCTTCCTATGTCCATTTTTTGCATATACATTATTTGTCTTGTTTTTCTTTCTTTCTTTTATTCTTTCTCTAGGCCATCAAGGGCCAACTTGCGCCTCGCTTGCACATTATAGATGCGCTAGCCGCTCTCATCATACCTGGTGGCTTCTTTCATAGAAGCTTAATTATTTATCTGGGCCTCATGCCCCGCACATGTGTTATACTTCCGCATGTACCTTTTTTCTCCATTATATGCATCGATATGACTTAAGTTTTGGCCAAGCTGGGTTGCCTGGCTCTTGTATTTATGCCCTACGTTCCGATTCATTCGGCTAGGGCATAAGGGGAGCACCTCTGCGATTGTTACTGCCGGGTCAGCCGGATGTGTACCTCAGACTGGGTGAAGCCGAAAGCTAGCGTTCTTCAGGGAATATTCGGTCGGTGAACAAAAGATGATTTTTATTTATTTTCCATATCTGCCCCCAGATGTTTTTTTCTGTGTTTCTTATCACAGTCCGTACATGCACTTTAGGGCATGCATACCCAGGTAAAGGAACCCTTAACGGAACTATTCTCCATGGAAGATGTTTCTTACTACCCATGTAATATAACATAACTAGTTGGGCACTTGTCCGTTCAAGCAATAAAGACCCCTACGCCTGGTATCCACGCATACCCCGGTTCTTATATAACTGAGCGGGTATTCGGATACACTCCGGACTATCGGGTCCCTAGGTTGAAGCAAAAAGGTCCGCCAAGACAAATGATCTACAATCCGGCTAGAAGGCATTATACATGTCACTTTAATTACATAGTCATGCAGACTGACTAAA
The DNA here is from genome assembly GCF_056163025.1 of Triticum urartu. Taxonomy (NCBI): domain Eukaryota; kingdom Viridiplantae; phylum Streptophyta; class Magnoliopsida; order Poales; family Poaceae; genus Triticum; species Triticum urartu. Next base: position 408,061,798 of record NC_141879.1, on the reverse strand, counting down.
TTCCTCTTCTATACCATCCAACAAGCGGTCTAGCCTACAATCCTGTCGGGAATACTTTGCGGCTAATTCTACTTGCCCATAAACTAAGCTAACGGGGATTTCTTTTCCGTCGGGCCCCACAGGTCCGACCTCGGCCATGTGATTTGGGTCAGCCTTAGTATACCGCGTCTTCACCATGGCCCAGGCTTCTCTGGCACCTTGACGGCAGGCCGATATCTTCCATAATCGGAAGCGCCGCTGTGCTCCCTTGAGCTTCTCCGTAAGCTCTGCAACGCCTTCTGGCAGGGAGACGGATGGCCACAAGGCTTGGGCAACACCTTGCATCACCTGTCGAACTTGTTCGTGCAGATGTGAGAGCTCGGATAGAAGATCACCCGCAGACCCAGGCATTTCCTCCGCAGGACGACCCGTCAGCATACCTACAGACATAACGCTGTTAGTCGGCTTCTTCGCCAAACTCCTTCAAAAGGATTCGTTCAAGCACTTACTGAAAATGCCATGCCGAAGTCGCTTATTCTCCTTCTCGGAGTCTGCAAGCTGGGCTCGAACGTCTTTTAGTTCCACGCTCAGCTTGATATTGGCGTCTTGAAGATTGTTTTTCTCCCACCTAACCTCAGTCAGCATGCGTTTGCCAGCCTCTAGCTGTCGCACGACATACTGGTCCTTCGGATTTTCTCCGGATTCATCTGCAACATCTATTGTTAGATCTGCAGCCACGCCGCACACTATATGGTAACCATCATTCTTTAAAGTAAATGTTACCAGCGGGAGGCTTTTTCGGTTCCTTCAATGCGGAAACAGTGGCCCACAGTTGGGTCTTGCATTCCTCCAGCTCCTGTGATAGCCGAGTATTCTTCTCTGTAAGAACCTGCACAGTAAAGATGATCCTTAAATCAGTTCTGCTAACTGTTTCAAGTCTCAGGGGCTACTGATACATATAATCGCCAGATTTACTTACCCGTACATCCTTTACATACTAATCCGTGGCTCTGGCTAGACCATCTTGAGCAGCACGGAGGTACGCTTCTCCAGAATTGAAGGCATCAAATGCCTCTGGTGAGAAACAAGCGTCGCGGAGTACGGCCCGGTGGCGCCTATGATTCATGGCGCTTTCCACTTCAGAATTTGTGGTGGATAATCTATCTGCATCCTCTGTAGGAGGATTATCCTGCGCCCGCCCCATATCGGCTTCCGCCTCTATGTCCGGTCCTGGCGCCCGACTGGTGGAAGCGTGTGATTAGCAACATCGCCGGACATATTCCGGCGAGCGTTTTTTCTGTTAAAGAAACATGGGCGTCATTACATTTCGAGAAAGACGACAACCACGGAGCGGGGTTTTTGTTATACCTTTGCGCCGGCGTCTCTGTCCTGACCGCCTTCCTTTTTGGCCTACCCGGCCTCGGTGCCTCTTGTTGGCGAGTTGCTGCGGGTTCGGCAGGGCGTCCTGTATGCCTTCCCTGTAAAAAACGCCATATGTATATGGTAGGTGAAGTGTCTAAAAGGGGATCCTAGTTTTTGGAGTTGGGATTTTTTTGGTTTTGTTACGTGCGATGCAGGAAGCAGTCCGGGATAGTCGGCCGTAATTGCCACCATGGCATCCTCGCGGCTTAACTGATAGAACTGCCGGTCCATCAGCTCCATGAATATAACCGGATCTTCTTCAAGTCCGGAGTTGAGGGCCCGGTCAGGGTCCTCTGGTTGTGGAGAAGGGCTGCTGACCTCCTTTATGGCTTTTCGCAGTTCCTGCCGCAAAGTGGCAAGGTGAATACTTACGACAAAGAATGCGGGAAAAATGGGAGTAAGGAAATATAACTTACCCAGCTTGGAGGATTGTACATGGAGAATCCATCCCATGGCTTGATGCGGATGAACAATTCGGACAGAATTTTTGCTAAAGCGGCAGCATTGACCGGACCCTCACGCCCGCAGCGGGTGGCATCATCCGCCCCGTTAAAACACCACAAGGGGTGCCCATGATATTGAAGTGGTTGCACTCCCCGCATTATGCAAATCAACATAACTTCGATTACTGTCAATCCTGATTGAGCCAGTGCTTTAATCCGGTTCATCAGGTAGAGGACTTCTCCATTGTCTTCCGCCTGGGGGCTCCGTGGGTGCCAACTTCGGCATTTCTTCAGAGGGGCATTGTTGAACTCAGGAAGACCCCACCGAACAGGGTCCGTAAGGGGAACGTCCTCCATATAAAACCATTCCTAACGCTAGTCTTCGGACGACTTCTTTGGGGTACCGGACAGGTATCCGGTACCGGCGATGCGCCATATTTCGGATCCGCCCGCTTGATAAAGCGACCCCCTCTGTGTGCGAGGGACGAGGCAAAATAGCCTTTTCCACAGCTCGAAGTGAGCCTCGCAGCCCAGGAACAACTCGTAGAGAGCAACATAGCCGGCGATATGTAGAATGGAGGCAGGGGTGAAATTGTGTAATTGGAGGTCGTAGAACTCCAGGAGCCCACGGAGGAACGGATGAATTGGAAATCCGAGTCCCCTTAATAAATAAGGAACAAGGCAGACCCGCTCTCCCATAGAGGGACTGGGAAAGCTCTCCGCTTGCTCCCCGCCATTGTAGGTGGCAAGCCCGGCTCGAACGGGCACCATGTATGCTAGAGGGAGAAATCCCTTAGTCTGCAGTTCAATTAGTCGACTGTGTGGGACTGAACACCTCTCCCAATCACCGGGCTTAGGGCTACGGGGGTGGGAGGAGGAGCTGTGGAGGTCGGCCATGCTGGAATGGATCTTTCCAAAGCGCGCTCTGATGGATTCTCGCTGGGGGAGAATGGTATGGATCGGAACTGAGAATCCCCGTCCTTTTAATAGACAATTTATTTGTCTGGCTAGGGGGGCAAATGTAAAAACGCCTAGCGCCTCGTATTCATTCAACACATGGGAGATAGCCCTTATTGGGCACAGAAGCCAAGAGGTCCAAACATTTATGGGACCGTACACTGCTTTATATACGTTCGAAATATGGAGAGGAACCCGCCTTGCAATGCCGAAGACAACACTACGCGCCGGACTCATCGTCATTGAAGCCTGGTTCGGGAGCCACTGAGGGAGTCCTAGATTAGGGGGTATCCGGACAGCCAGATTATATCCTTTGGTCGGACTGTTGGACTATGACGATACAAGATTGAAGACTTCATCTCGTGTCCGGATGGGACTCTACTTGGCGTGGAAGGCAAGCTAGGCAGTACGGATATAGATATCTCCTCCTTTGTAACCGACCTTGTGTAACCCTAGCCCCCTCCGGTGTCTATATAAATCGGAGGGTTTTAGTCCGTAGGACAACATACAATCATACCATAGGCTAGCTTCTAGGGTTTAGCCTCTCCGATCTCATGGTAGATCAACTCTTGTAATACTCATATCATCAAGAATAAATCAAGCAGGACGTAGGGTTTTACCTCCATCAAGAGGGCCCGAACCTGGGTAAAACATCGTGTTCCCTGCCTCATGTTACCATCCGCCTTAGACGCACAGTTCGGGACCCCCTACTCGAGATCCGCCGGTTTTGACACCGACATCCATCCTTTTGGAAATCTTGAGGAATTGTCGCTGAGTCCATCAGCCACCTCCTCATCCTCTCCTTGGTTTAATGGTGAACTCTTGTTTTGGAACTCGCTTCCATAATTCTTTTCCCAAGAAACTTACTATGTCATCTCGTCAAATTGTGTTGCGCCTTTTCTTCTCAGGCATCCTGAGTCTGAGGTATCCTAACACCGATCAGATCTGAATCTCGGTCAGATATGATGGTTGGAACATTTTTCCAAGAGTTATAACACTGGTCTTTTATGACCCGGTAAGGTGTTTTCATGCCCAGCACACCTGGCCGAAGGACCTACTGTTATAGTTTCCTTATTAGCAAGGTTATCCATTCTTCCATGAGGAAATTGTAAGACTTATTCTAGAAGTTGTTCCTGATGGATCCTTCCTGTATCCAAAGTCTGACCTTTGCTTGAAGACCATGTCAATGCTATCTCGAAGCATTCCTGTGGTAATCCGATTTTCAATAAGAGCATTTGAAGCACAATGCTAAGTTTTCTTTATCATTTATCCTAACACCATTGTATGGGTAATATCATGAGATTCCTCCCCACTTACCTAAATGGTTTCCTACTTTCTATCCTGACATGGATATCATGCTCCGCTTGTCCTTGGGAAGGATATACCCTTGAAATATGTGTGTATACACATTTTTCTTTCCATTGTTCTGTTTAAACCTGATAATCACTTTTCCTTTCCATTGGTTTGTTTAAACCTTCTTGTGATCTATATAATATAACAAGTAATATTTCCCTGCTTAGGTAAACACCTCGTTGTACCACTCTGTCAGTAAGACCCTCTTACTGTTGTTGCTGACATTCCGGTAGCCACCGATGGACGAGAACCTTGCCTATTGGTCCACCTCGTTCAATGAGCAGGAAAATGGTTCTCTTCGTCCCTCGCCCTTGGTATCGATGTTGTTGCCGACATAACTGACAGGCTACCCTCTGACATGCCCTGCTATCGTGACCATGCAAGATGTCAACCCCCTTTCTACTTTAACCCACATGGTGGGCCCATAACCCATAGTCCCACAGGATCGAAACCTGGCTCTCCTGTACACCCCTTGTTTCCATAGTTATTCCTCGAGCGTGACCTCATAGGTAATTCAGGAGCCACCTTCCGAGAGATCGTCAATTCTGGTATCAGACACAACACTAATTCTCGTTGCTCTGAACCCCTTTCACGCGCTGTTTCAGGCAACAACGGTTGTCTATCTGCTTGAAACTGCATATGGTACCTTCTTACTTTGCTCTCGAGGTGTTTCATTTGTTCAACTCGAGAGATACTCATGTGTTCATTCTTGGGATACCCCCAGATGATTTTCCCTTATAACATCCTATCGTTGTAGAGCTACCCCTTACGTATTCGTTAGTACGATGGAGTGCCCCGAAGAAAGGACGACAACTTCATCATGATGACCTGAAGCAGAGGAACGAAGACATCAATGTCATGGATCGACCTCTTCGAGAAGAGTAAGTATGACCGAGAAGAATCGTTAGAATTTCGTAACCAGATCCCTTCCCCCTTACAACCGCTCCTAAATCTCGGGACGAGATTTCTTGTAGTGGAGGAGAATTGTGACGCCCGGATAATCAAGCTATAGTAACCCTCTGCTAATTATGTCACGTCACCTCGGTTACTGTAGATGAACTCGCGTTAGTTCAAAAATGATTCAAATTCAAATTTAAAATATAGGAAAACAGTAAAAGTTTTCAAACATTAAAATAAAAATGTTCGGACTATGTCAATTATTGCATAGGTAATTATGGTGAAGTAAACACATTTTTAGAAAATGCCTAAATACTTTTAAATGAATTAAAACAGAAAATAAAATAAACAAAAGAACTAAGAAAACAGAAAGAAAAAAACAAAAACAAGAAAAGGAAAAAGCCCCTGGCCAACTGGGCCAGAAGGCCCAGCTGGCCGACCCACTTGGCCTAGCCGGCCCCCCCACTCTCTCCATATCCCCACCCCCGTAACCCTAACCCCCCACTCGCCCCACTCCCTCCCCCGATTCCCCTAGATCGGGATCGATCCCCTCTCTCCCCTCGTCTCCCTCCCAGCGTCGCCTCCCCCACAGCACCCACGCGACGCCTACAGGGAGGCTCGCCCCTCGCGTGAGCTGCACGGGTGCCGCCCCCGCCCCGAGCACCCTACACCGTTGCCGACCACCACCACGTCACGTGAGCACCACCACCGTCACTCCGACTCGCCGGACCACGTCGTCGCCGCCGTGCTACCTCACCTCCTCCCCGGGTCATCGCCGCCCCGACCTCATCGCCGCCGTCACCGGACTGCCTCCCTGTCCTCTGCCCCGAGCAACGCTGCCCTTAACCCTACGGCCCCAGTGAGCGCCTCCCTCTCCTCATCTCTCCATCATAGCGCCATGCCCGCGCCCGTCTGCGCTCTCGCGCGCCCCTGTGGTCGAGCCTCGTGCTCGCGCTCGCCCATGGTCGCGCCCCCTGTTCGCCACCCCCTACCCCGCGCGTCCCTGGTGGTGCTGCTCACCGATGCCGCTGCAGCCCGCTCCTCTCGCAGGCCGCCCCTGTCTCGTGCGCCGTCGTCATCCCCCGTCCTCCGCCCGGTTGGCGCCCGGCGCCCGCGCCCCATCGTGTCCGAGGCCGATGCCCGGGTTCAGCTTGACGGGCGTCCCGCCAGCGCCCAGACGGGCTGTGCCCTGTGCCCGTTATCGGCCAAACCCAATAGGCCCCTATGGGCCAATGACACGGGGGCCCCACGTCCAGAACGTTTCTTATAAAAATAAAAGAGAATTAAAAATAATAAAATAAATAAATAAAAATATCATTAACAAATTAATTAATTAAATTAAATTAAATTAATTAAGTCTATTTAGACTAACCTTATCATTAGGTAATCTAATTTACTCTGTTAATTAGGGTGCTAACTAAACAGCCTATGACATGCGGGACCCATCTGTCAGGTTGACTAGGTCAACTGTCTGGTTGACTGCTGACATCACCCTGACATCATGCTAACATCATAATTGCATTTTCTAAATTAATTAATTATGATAATTCTAAAAATGATTTAAAATCTTTAAAATTTATTATAAAATAATACATAGCTCAGATGAAAATGTTTTCTACATGAAAGTTGCTCAGAACGACGAGACGAATTCAAATACACAGCCCGTTCATTCGCCACACATCTCTAGCATAGCAAACCTGCAACATTTCACCTTTGGTTCATCTGTCCAAAAACGTGAAACACCGGGAATACTTTCCCGGATGTTTCCCCCCTTCGTCGGTATCACCTCCTACCGCGTTAGGGCACACCTAGCACCGTTACTTGTCTTGTCATGCATCGATATGCATCAGTTTGCTCTGTATTTATTGTTTCTTCCCCCTCTTCTCTCGTTAGACACTGAGACCGATGCCGCTGCTACCCAGTACGACTATGGTGTTGACGACCCCCTCCTACTTGCCTGAGCAAGCAGGCAAGCCCCCCCTTTGATCACCAGATATCGCCTATTCTTCTCTCTACTGCTTGCATTAGAGTAGTGTAGCATGTTACTGCTTTCCGTTATCCTATCCTGATGCATAGCCTGTCCTTGCTACTACTGTTGTTACCTTTACCTGCAATCCTAAATGCTTAGTATAGGATGCTAGTGTTCCATCAGTGGCCCTACACTCTTGTCCGTCTACCATGCTATACTACTGGGCCATGATCACTCGGGAGGTGATCACGGGCATATGATATATATTTATACTGTTACATTACTTATGATACTGTTTGGAGATGGGGGCTGAAGGGGCAGGTGGCTCCATCCCGGTAGAGGTGGGCCTGGGTTCCCGACGGCCCCTGACTGTTACTTTGTGGCGGAGCGACAGGGCAGGTTGAGAACACCTAGGAGACAGGTGGGCCTGGCCCTGCTCGGTGTTTGCGGTTATTTCAAGATAACATGTTTAACGAGATCTTGGTATTTGATATGAGTCTGGCCACTGGCCTATACGCACTAACCATCTACGCGGGGACAGTTATGGGCAGTCGACGTCGTGGTATCAGCCAAAGCCTTCGTGACGTCAGTGACTGAGCAGCGCGCGCCGGATTGGACCGTAAGCCTGCTCTTGTATTAAGGGGGCTAGTTCTGCTTCCGGCCGCGTACGCAACGTGCAGGTGTGCAATGGGCGATGGGCCCAGACCCCTACGCGCATAGGATTTAGACCGGCGCGCTGACCTCTCTGTTGTGCCTAGGTAGGGCTGCGACGTGTTGATCTTCCGAGGCTGGGCATGACCCAGAAAAGTGTGTCCAAACAAAGGGGATCGACCGTGTTGGGAAATGTGGTGCACCCCTGCAGGGAAGTTAATCTATTCGAATAGCCGTGATCTTCGGTAACAGGACGACTTGGAGTTGTACCTTGACCTTATGACAACTAGAACCGGATACTTAATAAAACACACCCTTCTAAGTGCCAGATACAACCGGTGATCGCTCTCTCACAGGCGGACGAGGGGAGGATCATCGGTTAGGATTATGCTACACGATGCTACTTGGTGAACTTACCATCTACTCTCTTCTACATGCTGCAAGATGGAGGTGGCCAGAAGCGTAGTCTTCGACAGGACTAGCTATCCCCCTCTTATTCCGACATTCTGCAGTTCAGTCCACATATGATACCCTTTTTCCATTTGATACCAATGCATACATATGTAGTGTAGCTCCTTGCTTGCGAGTACTTCAGATGAGTACTCACGGTTGCTTTGCGCCCCTTTCCCCCCTTCCTATACCCGATTGCTGCGACCATACGATGGAGTCCAGGAGCCATACACCACTGTCGATGACGACTACTACTACTCGGGAGGTGCCTACTACTACGTGCAGCCCGCTGACGACGACCATGAGTAGTTTAGGAGGATCCCAGGCAGGAGGCCTGCGCCTCTTTCGATCTGTATCCTAGTTTGTGCTAGCCTTCGTAAGGCAATCTTGTTTAACTTATGTCTGTACTCAGATATTGTTGCTTCCGTTGACTCGTCTATGATCGAGCTCTTGTATTCGAGCCTTCAAGGCCCCTGGCTTGTAATATAAAGCTTGTATTATTTTAATTTGTGTCTAGAGTTGTGTTGTGATATCTTCCCGTGAGTCCTTGATCTTGATCGTACACATTTGCGTGTATGATTAGTGTACGGTCAAATCGGGGGCGTCACAGTAATATTAGAGTCATGCTAGTGAGTAGTTATGAATTTTAGAAATACTTGTGTTAAAGTTTGTGATTCCCGTAGCATGCACGTATGGTGAACCGTTATGTGATGAAGTCAGAGCATGATTTATTTATTGATTGTATTCCTTATGAGTGGCGGTCGGGGACGAGCGATGGTCTTTTCCTACCAATCTATCCCCCTAGGAGCATGCACATAGTACTTTGTTTTGATAACTAATAGATTTTTGCAATAAGTATGTGAGTTCTTTATGACTAATGTTGAGTCCATGGATTATACGCACTCTCACCCTTCCACCATTGCTAGCCTCTCTAGTACCGCGCAACTTTCGCCAGTACCATAAACCCACCATATGCCTTCCTCAAAACAGCCACCATACCTACCTATTATGGCATTTCCATAGCCATTCCGAGATATATTGCCATGCAACTTTCCACCATTCCGTTGTTATGACACAGTTCATCATTGTCATATTGCTTTGCATGATCATGTAGTTGACATTGTATTTGTGTCAAAGCCACCATTCATAATTTTTTCATACATGTCACTCATGAGTCATTGCACATCCCGGTACACCGCCGGAGGCATTCATATAGAGTCATATCTTGTTCTAAGTATTGAGTTGTAATTCTTGAGTTGTAAGTAAATAAAAGTGCGATGATCATCATTATTAGAGCATTGTCCCAGTGAGGAAAGGATGATGGAGACTATGATTCCCCCACAAGTCGGGATGAGACTCCGGATGAAAAATAGAGAGAGAAAAGAGGCCAAAAAAGAGAAGGCCCTAACAAAAAAACAAAAAAAACAAAAAAATGAGAGAAAAAGGGAGAAGGGACAATGCTACTATCCTTTTACCACACTTGAGTTTCAAAGTAGCACCATGATCTTCATGATAGAGAGTCTCTTATGTTTCACTTTCATATACTAGTGGGAATTTTACATTATAGAACTTGGCTTGTATATTCCAATGATGGGCTTCCTCAAAATGCCCTAGGTCTTCGTGAGCAAGCAAGTTGGATGCACACCCACTTAGTTTCTTTTGTTGAGCTTTCATACACTTATAGCTCTAGTGCATCCGTTGCATGGCAATCCCTACTCACTCACATTGATATCTATTGATGGGCATCTCCATAGCCCGTTGATACGCCTAGTTGATGTGAGACTATCTTCTCATTTTGTCTTCTCCACAACCACCATTCTATTCCACCTATAGTGCTATATCCATGGCTCAAGCTCATATATTGCATGAAGATTGAAAAAGTTCGAGAACATCAAAATTATGAAACAATTGCTTGGCTTGTCATCGGGGTTGTGCATGATTTAAATATTTTGTGTGGTGAAGATAGAGCATAGCCACACCATATGATTTTGTAGGGATAGCTTTCTTTGGCCATGTTATTTTGAGAATACATGATTGCTTTGTTAGTATGCTCGAAGTATTATTGTTTTTATGTCAATATTAAACTTTTGTCTGGGATCTTATGGATCTGAATATTCTTGCCAGAATAAAGAGAATTACATGGATAAATATGTTAGGTAGCATTCCACATCAAAAATTCTGTTTTTATCATTTACCTACTCGAGGACGAGCAGGAATTAAGCTTGGGGATGCTTGATACGTCTCCAACGTATCTATAATTTTTTATTGTTCCATGCTATTATATTATCTGTTTTGGATGTTTATGCGCTTTATTATACACTTTTATATCATTTTTGGGACTAACCTATTAACCGGAGGGCCAGCCCAAAATGCTGTTTTATTGCCTATTTCAGTGTTTCGGAGAAAAGGAGTATCAAATGGAGTCCAAACGTAATGAAACCTTCGGGGGAGTTATTTTTGTAACGGAAGCAATCCAGGAGACTTGGAGTTTACGTCAGGGAAGCTTCGAGGTGGCCACGAGGCAAAGAGGCGTGCCTGCCCCCTAGGCATGCCCCCCCACCCTCGTGGGCCCCTCGTTGCTCCCCTGACCGACTTCTTTCACCTATATATGTCCATATACCCTAAAAACATCAGGGAGCAGAATAGATTGGGAGTTCCGCCGCCAGAAGCCTCCGTAGCCACCGAAAACCAATCTAGACCCGTTCCGGCACCCTGCCGGAGGGGGAAATCCCTCTCCGATGGCCATCTTCATCATCCCGGTGCTCTCCATGATGAGGAGGGAGTAGTTCACCCTCGGGGCTGAGGGTATGTGCCAGTAGCTATGTGTTTGATCTCTCTCTCTCTCGTGTTCTTGAGTCGGCACGATCTTGATGTATCGCGAGCTTTGCTATTATAGTTGGATCTTATGATGTTTCTCCCCCTCTACTCTCTTGTGATGAATTGAGTTTTCCCTTTGAAGTTATCTTATCAGATTGAGTCTTTAAGGATTTGAGAACACATGATGTATGTCTTGCATGTGCTTATCTGTGGTGACAATGGGATATCATGTGATCCACTTGATGTATGTTTTGGTGATCAACTTGCGAGTTCCGTGACCTCGTGAACTTATGCATAGGGGTTGGCACACGTTTTCGTCTTGACTCTTCGGTAGAAACTTTGGGGCACTCTTTGAAGTTCTTTGTGTTGGTTGAATAGATGAATCTGAGATTGTGTGATGCATATCGTATAATCATACCCACGGATACTTGAGATGACATTGGATTATCTAGGTGACATTAGGGTTTTGGTTGATTTGTGTCTTAAGGTGTTATTCTAGTATGAACTCTATGATAGATTGAACGGAAATAATAGCTTCATGTTATTTTACTATGGACTCTTGAATAGATCGATCAAAAAGAATAACTTTGAGGTGGTTTCGTACCCTACAATAATATCTTCATTTGTTCTCCGCTATTAGTGACTTTGGAGTGACTCTTTGTTGCATGTTGAGGGATAGTTATATGATCCAATTATGTTATTATTGTTGAGAGAACTTGCACTAGTGAAAGTATGAACCCTAGGCCTTGTTTCAACGCATTGCAATATTGTGCTCACCTTTATCATTAGTTACCTTGCTGTTTTTATATTTTCAGAATACAAAAACCATTATCTACTATCCATATTGCACTTGTATCACCATCTCTTCACCGAACTAGTGCACCTATACGATTTACCATTGTATTGGGTGTGTTGGGGACACAAGAGACTCTTTGTTATTTGGTTGCAGGGTTTCTTGAGAGAGACCATCTTCATCCTACGCCTCTCACGGATTGATAAACCTTAGGTCATCCACTTGAGGGAAATTTGCTACTGTCCTACAAACATCTGCACTTGGAGGCCCAACAACGTCTACAAGAAGAAGGTTGTGTAATAGACATGAACGGAGCAGAAGCAGTCCTTCGTCACGAGGTTAGACATCGCTCCGCACGGGTCCTGGCATTTGATGAAATGCAGCAGGACGCCAGGCGGGGTATGGACCTCGTGCTGGGGGAGGAACATCGTCGCGAAGCTGCACTACAGGCGGCAAGATACCAGCAGGCGCTGCGGCGGTACCACTGTCGCAGCGTCCGCTCTAGGACGCTCGAGGTGGGTGACCTCGTCCTGAGGCGGGTGCTCTCCAGGGAAGGGCTGCATAAGCTCTCACCCATGTGGGAGGGCCCGTTCAAGGTCGTCCATGTCTCCAGGCCTGGCGCCGCGCGCCTGGAGAGACAGGACGGGGTACCCATCCAGAACACCTGGAACATCCAACACCTCTGGAAGTTCTACCCATGAAGCAAGGCCCAGCACTCGTGAAGCAAGGCCCCATGCCTGTGAAGGTCTCCGCCCGTGACGCTCTCACGTAATAATGAGTGGGGTTATACACGCCCCGGAGTATCAGGAGTGCCGCCCTTGGGCCTCGGGGGCTCCCTCCCACGTCTTAGTGGCGGCACTTAGCTCCGCACTGGTGAGAAGACATGAAGACTAGACTAGGTGCCAGACGCGGCTTTTAATTTGCTTTCCGAAGTTGGCTTGCCCCTCTTTTAAGTGAAGTTTGCTCCTGGTGTTCTTCGCTGATTTGGTCCTGTCGCTTTCTGCCTCTATTCTGCCTTCATTTCTCTGGTCGGCTTGTACTCTCTCTCGCACTCCTCACGAGGGGGCTGGACGGGTGCCCTTGTGAGCATTTTTTTCCTCTTTCTGCCTTTTGTCAGCTTTTCGCGAGGCACCCTCGTTCAAGCCCACAAGCTGGCGCACCTCTCCTAATCCGTGCCTCACGGGTACCACGATACGAAGCGCTGGGTCAAGGCCAGCGGCTCCTGTAACCAAGGCTCGGGTGAACGATAAGCCTCTTAACGAATTTTTTGCAGTTCCTAAGTACCTACCAGGACAAGGGGGCCTCGACAGGCACCAGGAAGCAAGCGCCTCGTGAGGAGGAGACTACTCCGAGCAAGTCAAGATAAGTTATCTCTACATAAAATGACAATGTTGCGACACAGCACGGATAAGCATAGCTTAATATTTGAGAAATCATAGTTCGTTGCACGCCCCCGGGGGGGCATACTGGCTTTTTTCTTAGTACAGGAAGGAAAGTGAAAGATCATGGATGTCGCCTAGAGGGGGTGAATAGGCGTTTTAAAATAATTACAGTTTAGGCTTGAACAAATGCGGAATAAACCTAGCAGTTAATTTGTCAAGCACAAAACCTAAAACAACTAGGCTCACCTATGTGCACCAACAACTTATGCCAAGAAAGATAAGCAACTATGTGATAGCAAGATATATGACAAGAAATAATATGGCTATCACAAAGTAAAGTGCATAAGTAAAAGGGCTCGGGTAAGAGATAACCGAGGCACGCGGAGACGATGATGTATCCCGAAGTTCACACCCTTGCGGATGCTAATCTCCGTTTGGAGTGGTGTGGAGGCACAATGCTCCACAAGAAGCCACTAGGGCCACCGTAATCTCCTCACGCCCTCGTACAATGCAAGATGCCGTGATTCCACTAAAGGACCCTTGAGGGCGGTCACCGAACCCGTACAAATGGCAACCCTTGGGGGCAGTCACCAAACCCGTACACTTTGGCAACCCTTGGGGGCGGTCACTGGAACCCGTCAAATTGCTCGGGGCGATCTCCACAACCTAATTGGAGACCCCGACGCTTGCCCGAAGCTTTACACCACAATGATTGAGCTCAGAACACCAACAACCGTCTAGGGCGCCCAAGCACCCAAGAGGAACAAGCTCAAGGGTACCAAGCACCCAAGAGTAATAAGCTTCTCAACTTGTAACTTCCACGTATCACCGTGGAGAACTCAAACCGATGCACCAAATGCAAGGGCAAGGGCACACGGAGTGCCCAAGCCCTTCTCTCTCAAATCCCACCGAAGCAACTAATGCTAGGGAGCAAAATGAGAGGAAGAACAAGAAAGAGAACACCAAGAACTCCAAGATCTAGATCCAAGGGGTTCCCCTCACATAGAGGAGAAAGTGATTGGTGGAAATGTGGATCTAGATCTCCTCTATCTTTTCCCTCAAAAACTAGCAAGAATCCATGGAGGGATTGAGAGTAAGCAAGCTCGAAGAAGGTCAACAATGGAGGAAGAACACGAGCTCAAAGGATATGGTTCATCGCGGAAGAAGACCCCCTTCTATAGGAGGGGGAAAATCCAACCGTTATGTGCTCAGCCCGCACACGAGCGGTACTACCGCTCCACGAGCGGTACTACCGCTCGGGCAGAAGAAATAGGGAAATGGAGCAACAAAACATGAACCTTGGGGCGGTAGTACCGCATATAAGCGGTACTACCGCTCACCCCAGCGGTACTACCGTTGGAGGAGTAGAACACGGGACCAAAAGAGGCAGGGCAGAGCAGAGTACGGCGGCAGTAATGCAGTAGCGGTACTACCGCCCGACTGGAGCGGTACTACCGCTTATAGGCGGTACTACCGTGCCTTACTGCCGTGCAACTACTGCTAAACCCAACACGAAAAGTGCAAGACCCAAAATCGAGGCGGTAGTAGAGCGGTACTGGAGCGGTACTACCGCTTGACGCTATAAGCGGTACTACCGCTGCCGACCGCGGTACTACCACGGGAAGAAAACCAGAACTGTCATAACTTCTTCATAAGAGCTCCGAATTGAGCAAACTCAAGCTTGTTGGATACAAGACGACGAGTAGCATCAAAACAGCGAAACCTCCAACTGAGAAGAACCGACAAAACCTCCAACATCGAAAACATCATAGAAGATGCATGTGAACTCCGTTTTCGATGAACTTGAGCTTGTCATCAAGATGACCATAAGCTCTAAGACTCACAAAGAGAACCAAACAAGAACCAAGAAAGATGATGCAAGGATGCAATGGTTTGAGCTCTCAACGAACGATACGATCAAACTACTCATCGAGAGCCCCCCTTGATAGTACGGCAATCGATCCTATAACCCGGTCTCCCAACTACCACTATGAGACCGGTAAAATAGAAAACCTATCAAGGGCAAACCTTTGTCTTGCACATAGTCCACTTGAGCTACATGATGACGATCTTGACTCCCTCAAGTTGGACCACCTTTCTTGATTGTGTTGGCTCGATGAAGACTAGTAGATTGCTCCCCCATACTCCACTATGGGTGAGCCACTCTTCCGCACATCTTCACAAGTCCATTGTCACCACAATGGACGGCAAGCTTCAAGCATTTGATCTCTTCGTGATGCTCCACTTGAACTTGCACACCACAACCTAACCCCACAAAGAACTCTCACATAGACCATGGGTTAGTACAGAAAGCATAATGGATAATGCTTACCATACCATGGGATCACTTGATCCCTCAGTAGATCTTATATGCTTTGTGTGTTGATCAACTTGATTCATTCTTGACTTAATCTTGATCAACCTTGAACCTTACCAATTCTCTTCATTTGGATGATATCTTGAAGGTAGACATGAATGATCACACAATCTTCTTCAAGACATGCTTGCAACAAGCTCAACACTCACATGCCCAATATTTGGATAATTCCTTGAATAGCACCTTGGTCGACACAAACTCTCTTGAAACCAACACATGTACTTCAAGAAAAGCCTATGGACAAAACCTTTAAATATAACTCAAGGCAACCATTAGTCCATAGAGATTGTCATCAATTGCCAAAACCAAACATGGGGGCACCGCATGTTCTTTCAGAAAGGAAGAACGAAATAAAAGCGATGCGTGCCCCTATAGCGGTCCGCGAGGGCGAGCTCTTGGCGCCATCCCGAGCTCAGCCAGACCCCTCCTCGCGCTTCACGGAGGTGTGGCAACGAGACGACCCACTGCCACCTTTGAAGCGGGCGTGGCGGCGTGGCGGCTGGTCGTAACCACCGCTGCTAGAGCTGTCGCCGGAGGAAGAGCCGCCGTAGCTGGAGGAGATGTGGTCGGCCCAAAGGGCAGGTTTGCCCTCATCCTCATCACGACCATCGCCAAGGCCGAGCACCTCCTCGCCGTCGTTGACCTCGGGACAGCACCCGGCGCGGCGACCATCTTCCCCAAACACCCTCACGTAGAGGGTCACGTCACCGTCATACTTGAAATGGAGGGTGCACCGCCTGCCCAGGCTGCGCGCGCGGGCAAACGTCTGCCAGGCATGGACCAGGGCTATGTTGCACGCGATGGAGACCTCGATCGCGACCCAGGAAGCCCTGCTGCAGCAGCCGTCCGCCTGCAGCCAGAGCCCGCCTGGACCTGAGGCCGGAAGATCGTCGGCGAAGAAGCGTGGGAGCTGAAGCCAGTTGCCGGCCGGGTTCTCCGACCAGACGACGAACTCCGGCGGCACCTCCGCCAAGTGGAAGCGCGGCCGGGGAGGCCGCGCGACCACGACACTTCTCCCTTCATCAACAGGACTGCCGTGACCAGAGCGACCCCTCCCACGCGAAGCGGCACCGCCATGGCCGCGGGGGGCCGCGGCGGGGGTCGCGGTGTGCTTGCGGGGACGGCCGCGTCCACGCTTGGGCACCGGAGAGCCGAGCCCCTCGCAAGGGGCCTTCCCCTTCTCCGCGGCAGAGAACCTCTTCGACGGCGCCATTAGTGTCGCAACTGGCAATGGAGCAAAGGGGGAGAATCGAGCGGAATGGGAAGAGATGCGCGACGGGGGCTCTGTCCCCCTCCCCATTTATAGCAGGAGAAGGCCAACCAGCACCCCCATGATCACAGGTAATGATGGTTTTTCCTTGCATGCAGCAGGGACTCATCAAATCGGGCAGTTGCCGAGGCAATGTGGGGAAGCGGAGACGCCCACGTCCAATCAATCACCACGCGTCGACGAAGGCCGCAGGCTGTTGGGGCCCGCGGAGCTCCATGCTTGCCCTTTGGCTCCGCCCCGAAGCCAAGCCCGAGCGCGCCTTGGGCCCGGGGGCTACTGTCGGCGTTCTGGGAACGGGGGTCCCCAGACTTGCCTGCCTGCGGCCCATGGCGTGGCTCTGCGAGCGGGCCCGTACGGCCCATCTTCACTAGCAAGGACTCAAGACCTTCGCGAGGGATCAAGCCTAGCGAGGCGGACGACGTGAGACCTCCTCGGGAGCGGCCTCACCAGGCTGGCTCGCGAGGGGCGGAGAGATCAAGACGAGGCAAACCTCACGAGGTTCCAATAACATGAGCCATGACGACCAGGGCCAGGCGGGCGCCAGCGCGCACAGTTTCCTTGTTTCCACTTTGGTGCTAAGGAGGCAAGCGCAGATAAAGAGTACCGAGGCGTCAAGCAAAGGTTTCCATATCGGTGCAACGAGACCAAGACCGGCAGGATGGCAAGACAGGAGGTCACCGTGGAGCCCAAGACGGCGTCACCACCAGAGCCTTTGGCAGTCGAAGACTATTTTTGTCAGGATAAGTTGTACCAGCTGTTCCCTTTCAAATTGGCCATGGTTTGCTCCCTTCCCGCTCAATATTTTGGGAGAGGACCAGGGCCTCTATAAATAGGACTAGCCACCATAGTAGGAGGGGTAACTAATCAGAGAGAGATCGATCCGGACAACCACAAGTTCACCAAGCACAAGAACACCTTTCCTCAGAAGGCTGTTCTTCCCCTTATACTGTTCATCCTCAGCCCAAGAGGCAATCCACCACCACCACACTGGAGTAGGGTATTACACCACAACGGTGGCCCGAAGCAGTATAAATCTTGTGTCTCATGTGTTGTGAGTTCGTGTGCCTAGCCTAGAAATCGCAAAGTGTGTGAGGGCGTGATCGGTGAGGGAGAGATCTTCGCGTGCACCCCAGTGTTCGAACCTTAAGGATTTTGTCAGAACCCGAAATCCGACACAACTGGCCAGGAAGTAAGAAGTGTTGCTTTTGTGCTCATGACGAGACAATCAAACACCTTTTTTTCCAATGCAAGTTTGCACGTTCTACATGGCCAGTCATCCAAATAGCGTCAAATTTGTATCCACCAACGAGTGTTGCCAATATATTTGGTCATTGGTTGGACGGAATTCCAAATAGTTTGAAAACGCTAATAAGGATGGAGCGTATGCCTTACTATGGTCGCTTTGGCTATGTAGAAATGATTTGATTTTTAATGAAAAAAATGCTTCTTATCTGCGGGTTATTTTCTGTTGTACGCACTCGCTTCATACGTGGTCTACACTACAACAGGCGAAGCATCAACCGTTGTTTAAGGCGGTGTGTACGCAGTTGGAGCAGGCGGCTACGAAGGGTTTTTTCCCAACATGGGTGGTAGCATAACCTCCGGATCGATCCACCACCGAGTTCGACATAGGCAAAGTGCCGGTCCATAGGACTCTACCGTTGCCGATTTGTCGGTTTTCTTACATTTTCTAGTGTCAGACTTTTGGTGTTTGATTGTGTGCATCCTATTTATAAAGAGGCCGGATGTTACTCATAATGTTTTGTATCCACTTGATGCTACATTTGAGATAATAAAATCATCTTTTATCGAAAAAGCCTCTGCTTTGTCATAAGGGCAACATACTTCAGCAGAAGAACAAAGTTTTAGATCGCAAGCCATACCGATAACAAAGGAGAAATATTCATGAGATAGGTCTTGCTCTATTTGACCAAGCTACATGAAGCATTCACTATATATACAATACATAATACTTGAACGGCTTCCAAGGAAAATGTGGCATTGAGACTTTGATCATTGCATGCCTATTATCACAAAATGTACAGGTATGATTATCTGCAGGTGAGTGGCAGTAGAAGCCTTTCAATGATGTAACCTATGTTGTCGCTCTCTCTTTTGGAGTATATACAACCACTGCGTGTTTGGATCCGGTCCAGCACAACATGAAAAACACCTCAGCTCAGTAATCCTGGAGCAACGCATCCAGCTTTTTCCGCCTCGCGGCGTGCTTCAGCTTCTCCATTGCGATAAGCCCTACTTGCCTCACCCTCTCCCTGGATAACCCGAACCTGAAGAATGTTTCAAAGATCAGGATTAGACTATCATGTGGCAAGAAAGAATTGTGGTTCAGTTAGTAATGGTCATATCCTCTTGATGCTCCATTTTTAGCTAATAAAATCCACCCTTTGTCGAAAAACATGTCGATGTTATGAACACTGTATGCGGAAATTTCAAAACATTTTCAGGCAAACAAATACTTGATTGTGAGATAAAATAACCTTGGCAAAAAAAAGGAATCAGAAAATTGTGATGTTGCTTTGATTTTTTTTTTTTTAAATGGAGGAGGACCCTGGCCTCTGCATCTGGACGATGCATGTAGCCACTTTATTAATTATTCATACAAGACCTTACAAAGGCATACAATAGTAAGACTGAAGCCACCGTCTAGGCAACAAAAGTGTCGCTACTCCTATCCAATTGATGAAGGGCTGCTGATAGTCTGGGCCTAATACCAAACAGACCTCGCAGCCAAACCTAACATCTAAGACCTAAGGTCCCAACCAGGACGCCTGCCAGGTATAGGCACCCACCAGTCCGGCGTGCTCCTCAACCAGGACGCCTGCCAGGTATGAGGCCGCCACAGCCACCTGCCGCCAATCCATCTTCAGAGCTGTACTGCTGCATGAACGTTGCCCGGTCTAGCTGCCGCCGACGCCACCACGACGCCAGACAGCGACGACCTCCTGCGCGAGTCCATCCTCGCAAATCATACGCCTAATCTCCAGAGCGCCATGCCATCGAGATCCGACACCATCAATGTGTGATGAAGCACCGCTCCTCCTCTTGTCACCTCCAGCCATCACTTGCTCCAAAACGATGCCTCCATGAGGGAAAGCGCTACTAAGAGCGTCATCATCGTCCGATCCGGGAGACCCAAATCTAGAGTTTCCCCCGGAGCATCCCGAGCCTGATGACGCCAAATGCAACAACGATGCCTCGACAAGGAAACGACATCAAAGACGCCGCCATCGTTCGCCATGACCGTAGTCGGCGCGATTTTCATCGGCAGTTGCGCCACCGGGCGTACGGCACCGGCCTCGCTGGTTCCTTCGACCGTAGCAAACTCCAAAACGATGCCCTGAAGAGGGGCTACGGCGCAAGAGCACCGCCGTCGCTCGATCCCATGGAGATCTAGGGTTTTTCCCAGAGTTGTCCGGGTTGGCAAGGGCCAGACAAAGATGCCGGCGTGTCGCACTCGCCATCGCGTTGACCGTGACCCGGAGACCAAGCTCACGCCTGAGCCCAGATCCGGCCGCGCCGCCGCCGATCTGGTCACGCCGCTGTCGTCCCTGGCGACCGTGGCGCCCCAGATCTTGAAGCCGCCTGCCATGGGGAATGGGATCGCCGGAGCGCCGCCAGCCCCCGTCGTGACGTCCGGCCGCACGCCATGCTCCGGCCCGGGGGCGCCGGCCCGCGCCAGCTCCTCACGAGCGGGAGGGCACCTAGTCCCCGCCGCCGCCGGCGACGGCAAGGCTTTGCCTGGCCGCGCCCTTGGGCGGCGGTGAGGGAGGAGGAGGACGAGAGGGGGAGTCGGCGGCGACGGGATCTAGGGGCCTCCCCCAGCCGCCGCACGGGGGCGACTCGGGAGGGACGGGACTTTTTGTTCAGTTTATCAAGAAAGGGTCTGGCAAACTATGACCTGGGACTCACAGATGGGTTTGCCGCCGTGGATGAGCACGGGCACCATCCTGTGGACGGGGTTGGAGCGGAGGAGCTGGACTCACAGATGTTGCTTTGATGACATTTCCTTTTGACAGCAATTAATAAGCGCAAGGCATGGCAAAAGTTCTTGTTCAGTTGAAGAAGTAATACTTACTGTCTGCTAATATCCTCCCATGTATGGCATTGTTTCCCTATACCATGGTATAACTGAATAATGTCCCTCTCACGTTCAGTGAGATTTGAGTTTAGAAGTTTGTTGACTTCCTCCTGGTATCAGCACAATCTTAAGATAAAACATATTTGACTGAAAATCACAAGGAAGCGAACAACAACAGCAATAAAAGTTACCTTTAGATACCACTCCTCAAATCCATGCCATGGGTCATTCGCAACATTTTGATCCTCTATATACTGAGAATGAGTGGAGGAGGAAATCAAAGTTAACCCCGAGGAATATTTCATCGGTGAAAATGTATTTTGGTGGTATTTAATGTGTGGTAGTGTAACAGCTTACGCTGTGGAGTGTATCTCCGGGTAGGCCATTTAAGGAGGGGAATGCCTGTTGATCCAACGAAAGAGCCTTATTGACAGCCTGCAATTTGGAGATGCAAAATCATTGTGAGAAGTCCAAAGGTGTAAAAGGGCTAAACATAAGAAATCATACTTGGGACGATAAATATGTAAATACCTGTGTAGCATTGTGCACTTTCTTCTCCGATATATTGAGCAACTTTGCGATGTTCTAAGGACAATGACAAAAGGTTAGAGAAGAAGTAACAGAGCAACATGATGAACACACACAAAATCATGCTGATTGAAATGCTTCACTCAAATAAAACTGCTACTCCGCCCTACTTGCGTTGTCGGAGAAACCCCTTGGTCCTCCAATGCGTACTTTGCGCCACGAATCGCAATCAGCCTCTCATGCAGGTAAGTAGGGAGCCTGAATGTTTTCGAGTTGTCAGCCAGTGCTCTTGAAACACCCTGGTAACAAGGAAAGTAATGAATGGATAAAGAGTGCAAAGATTCTCTCATTAGTACAGTACTGATGAGATGAGCAAAGAGGTCTCACCTGACGAATCCACCAGTATACGTAAGTGGAAATTCTGAAGCCCCTGGATGCATCGAACTTTTCGATCCCGCGGAGTAGCCCTATGAGACCACCCTGAACCACCAACCAAATTGCCCAACATGTTACATGTTGATTTTTGTGAAACATGCTAACTGTCCTAGTGAAACAAATGCCCATGAACATGAGGATGTGATTACCTGAATCAGGTCGGACAGCTCAACCCCCAGCTTGTCATACTTTTGGGCGATGGATATGACCAAACGGATGTTGCTCATCGTTAGCACCTCCCTCGCGAGGAACGACTCGCGCATTCTTGACCGTAGCTCCGGCGTCGATATCCGAAGTGATTGCGCCATCTGCTTGTACGACGGCTCATTCCCCAGTTTTTCTTTCAGCCTGAATCAATGTTTCAGACTCAGAAGTTAGGCAAAAGTGTCAATTTGATAGCACAAGGCAAAGCAGCAGTGACAATGGTTCTTGATTTCGGATTAGGAGAAGAAGCATATAGTACTATGTTGGTTGAATGTATCACTGAATTTGGGGAAGAGCACTCCCATCCCATACTTTGATCTTTGCTGCTGCAGCCATATCCCGTCCTTGATCTTCTTGGAGAGGTGGACAACCTGCTTGTGCGTGAGGAGCTCCTTGCTGACGGTACCGCGAAGGTAGATGCGGTTTCTGCTCTGCAGCAGCTCGGGGCTGATGCTCAGGTGCACGGCGCCGCTGCCTTTCTTGGACCTCCCACGCCTCCGGCCGCTCATCCGCCGCTGCCTCGCCGAGACGCCGGAGCGCGCCACGACGACGGAGCTGCTCCTGCCCTTGCCGTCTTCGTCCTCGGCCGAACCAATGGCCTCCACATGGTGGCCATCACCGCCGCCGTCGTCCTCCTCCTCCTCGAAGGGGAGCTGCCACTGCTTCTCGAGCATGGACCTCTGCAGCAGGATAATGGCATCGAGGGAGAACTCGTCGGCGGGCAACAAGGGAGGAGGCTGCGGTGCGAGCGAAGGCGCGCTCTGCCTGAGGGCCCGCATGACCTGCGCGCGGCCATGTGGGGAGAGCTTGAGCCTGTGCGCGGCGACGGTGAGCTTGGACGCGGCCGGTGGCGCGAACTGCAGCGAGGAGGAGCCGTGGGCGTCTCCCGCCGCGCTGCTCATGTGGCTGTTGACCTTGTCGGAGAGCAGGTCGTTGGGCGGCCCGAAGGACGTGCTGAGAAGGCGGTTGCCTGCGCTCAGCCCGATCAAGGCAGGCGTCGCCGTCATGTCTCGCCGCCCGTTTAGTTATCTGCGCCGTATGAGCGCGGCGAGGGATTACAAAACACTGTGTTTCAAGAAACAGAGAAAGAAGAGATAGGAAGCTCGTACCTGTGCGGCGGCGCGGGGGAAGCGACGAAGAATCAAGGGAAGGGGAAGGGGAGGCAGAGGAAGACGACGGCGCGGGCGTCGGAGACAATAACCAAGTACGGAGTACTGGCTAGTAGTACGAAGTAACTAGAAGCTCAATGGAGACCACACGCCGAGAGAGACGAGAGAGAGAGAGAGGGAGACGGAGAGGCTATTAACAGTTCGCTCGTGCGTGCGGTGGCAGCGGCAGCCGGCGCCACTGCTGCGCGCGCTGGATTTACTGCGTTACTGCAGTGGAGAGGCCGGGCCGGAGGGGGAGGAGAGGATAGGGTGAGTGAGGGCGGGAGGCCATTGGCGGGGGAAGATATCCGCGGGTGGCCTCTCGTCTGGACGCCGAGGCCGAGCGCGCGCCACGACCACCAGATCCTGCGCCCGGGCCACCTGGCAACAAAAGATCGTCCCCTCCCCGTTGCCTCCACACGTTGCCTCTCCTTGTTTTGATTTCACGGCACTTCCTTTGACGCATAAAAACGATAAGTACATGCATCCTGGATTCGCACGAATACAAGAAAACTTTGATCCGCACCGTAAAGAGACCTGAGTATTCAAGATAGCAATGACATATCCCCCAACCTCATCGGCCACATCAGCGGCGGCCACCTTTACTCCTCGCCGGCATCTTGTCGGCACGTTAGTGGCGGCCATTTCCACTCCTCATCGGCACCTCATCCTCGCCGCGGCTTCCACGAATCTGGTGACGAATTCGTTGACGTTGAACAATGTCGTCCCTAAATAGCCGAAACACCTTAGGAAATAAGAACCGCAACTAGCCTTCCACGTGGCACCACCGCTGCCCCCCCCCCCCCCCCCCTTCGGAGCCCGACTGAGCCTGCTTCATGGGGCGCTCGCCTTGTGTGTGCGTGTGTGTGTGTGTGTGTCCAGGGCTTGTTGTGTTGTGCCCTCAGCATTAAACATTGTACTCCTGTTGGATGTGGAACTTCTTTGTGTGCGTGTGTTGTATGATTTTGTTGGATGTTTGGCTCGGGCGGTTTGCTTTATAATATAAAGCGGGGCGAAAGCCTTTTTCGGTAACAAGAACTGCAACTGCAAATAACCACGAGAACAACGGGGGTGAAGAATTGAACAAATGCATCAGTTCAAGTGGAGCCGGATGGTCCGGGTTGGGTTTCGAATTATCCAGGCAATGGTCGAATGTTCGGGATTCAAATCCGGATGATGTCGGCAGGTCAACCATGAATGAAAGTGGAGCTGGCGGAACTCGAATTTGGCGCTGGAAAGAAAAAAATGGTGGATTTTTTAGGGAATCTCGTGGTGAAAGGCTAGAGAGAAGTGTGGGAAGGCTAGATCCACATGCGAAGCATCAAATATATGGATCCAAATCAATAAAATCTCACAAAACCAATAAGTTGCAAGAAATTGGTAGGGCTATTTTTGGCGGGGAAATTTTGAATTTAGGGGAGAACAAACAAAAAATGCTAGAAAGGTAAGGGGGGAGAGGGCACCAAGATGTGGTCAACCTTACTCATGATACAAGATGATATGGGGTAGAGTCCCAAGGGTGACCTAATCATTCACACTTGAACACTCAAGATCACAAAAGGAAACACTCAAAACAATACCCAGTTACACATCCACTCTCAAAGCAAACACATAGAAGACCCACAAGGTACATGAACAACAAAGGGAAAAGAGTAGCAATGGTAAAGTCTTCCCAAGTGCCAAAGGAAGATAAGGTGGCTTGATGATCTATGATGAGATCCTTCTCCACATGGGAGGTCTTGTAATCTTTGAGGGATTCTTCTCCAGGGAAGGGGGTACAAGGAGCAAAGCTCTCTCGATTTAGTCTAATATATGCTTTGCTAATCCTATAGAGGAGGTAGAGGACGACTATATACAGTCTAAGCCGGATTAGGGGCGAGAGAGAGGGATACATGGCCACTTGGGTTGAATTGTGCGCAGGCAGGACCGGATGTTCCCGGACGTTATCCGGACGTCCGGCCATTGGCCGGATGATCTGGGTTTGAGCCCATGTCAGGGTTGGGTAGTTGGCTCGTGGGGGTCCTGACAAGGACATGTACTAGGGATAGGGTAACATGCCTGACCTATAGATCCTACCTAAGGACACCATGCACCGTGTACTGGGCCCCTGGGCCAGATCACCGTTCAGATGTACTGCAACCTGAAGGTCACTTGGAATCCAACAACCACTCGGAGTAAAGCACTCCTGAGGGAGTCCTAGATTAGGGGGTATCCGGATAGCCGGATTATATCCTTTGGCCAGACTGTTGGACTATGAAGATGCAAGATTGAAGACTTTGTCCCGTGTCCGGATGGGACTCTCCTTGGCGTGGAAGGCAAGCTTGGCAATACAGATATATAGATCTCCTTCCTTGTAACCGACCCTGTGTAACCCTAGCCCCCACCGGTGTCTATATAAACCGGAGGGTTTAGTCCGTAGGACCAAGAACAACAATCATACCATAGGCTAGCTTCTAGGGTTTAGCCTCTTCGATCTCGTGGTAGATCAACTCTTGTACTACTCATATTATCAAGAACAATCAAGCAGGACGTAGGGTATTACCTCCATCAAGAGGGCCCGAACCTGGGTAAACATCGTGCCCCCCGCCTCCTGTTACCATCCGCCTAGACGCACAGTTCGGGACCCCCTACCCGAGATCCGCCGGTTTTGACACCGACATTGGTGCTTTCATTGAGAGTTCCTCTGTGTCGTCATCGTTAGGCTTGATGGCTCCTTCGATCATCGATAGCGATGCAGTCCAGGGTGAGACTTTTCTCCCCGGACAGATCTTTGTATTCGGCAGCTTCGCACTATGGGCCAACTCGTTTGGCCATCTGGAGCAGATCGAGAGTTACGCCCCCGGCCACCAAGTCAGGTTTGGAAGCTTAAACTACACGACTGACATCCACAGAGACTTGATCTTCGACAGATTCGAGCCCCTGCCGAGTGCGCCACACGGTCACGATGAGCATGATTTAGCTCTACCATCGGACAGTGTTCAGGAGACCGCACCGGCAACCGCTCCGACCCTCAATTCGGAGCCAATTGCGCCATCCATGGACGGGTGGATAGACCCCGCCACGGAGGCTGCATTCTCAGCGGCGATCGAGTCGAGTATCGACCTTACCCTTCACGAGAGCAACGCCAAACTACCGGATTCTTCCCTGGCCACGGACTCCGAACCGCCTGCACCCGTGCCTATCGAATCCGACTTGGCACCGATCATGGAGTTCACCTCCGCGGATATCTTTCAGCACTCGCCCTTCGGCGACATACTAAACTCATTAAGGTCTCTCTCCTTGTCAGAAGAGTCCTGGCCGAACTATGTCTGGCAGGATTGGGATGCGGATGACGAAAAATTCGCCGCCCACCCACCACCCACTTAGTAGCCACTATCGACAATTTGACTGACATGCTCGACTTCGACTCCGAAGACATCGACGGTATGGACGACGATGCAAGAGACGAACAAGAACCACTGCCCACAAGGCACTGGACAGCCACCTCATCATATGATATATATATATATATGGTGGACACACCCAAAGAAGGCAATGGCGACGGGACAGCGGAGGATGACCCCTCCAAGAAGCAACCCAAGCGCTAACGTCAGCGGCGCCGCTCTAAGTCTCGCCAAGGCAAAAGCGGTGATACCGGCCCAGGAGATAATAGCACTCCGGACAGTGCCAAGATGACGACAATCCCCTCCAGCAAGATTTAGAGCAGGAGGATGGAGAAGCCAGCCCTCCCGAGAGAGCGGCAGATGGAGAGGCGGAGGATGATAATTACATGCCTCCCTCTGAAGACGAGGCAAGCCTCGACAATGACGAATTTGTCATGCCTGAGGATCTCGTCGAGCAAGAGCGATTCAAGAGCCGGCTTATAGCCACGGCAAATAGCCTTAAGAAAAAGCAACAGCAGCTTTGAGCTGATTAAGATTTACTAGCTGACAGATGGACTTAAGTCCTTGCGGCCGAGGAATATGAACTCGAAAGCCCCTCCAAGAGTTACCCAAAGCGCAGGTTGCTACCCCGACTGGAGGAGGAAGCATTAAAATATACATCTCCAGCGTATGATGCGGCTGATCGGCCACCTCGTGGCCGCGACAGAGAGGCATTTCAGCCAAAAGCTCAGCCCGCACCCCGACACCACTCAAATAAAAATGTCAAGGCACGGGGAAACACGCTAGACCTGCGAGACGTATTGGAGGACAAAGCAAAACACGCAAGATCGGTCTATGGATCACGAGGGCGCGCCACTAGGTGAGACGATAACCATCACACCGGATACAGTAAAAGTAAATCTGGTCAGGCCGAACACAGCGGACAAGACTCATTTGAGCTGTGTCGCGATATAGCCCAGTACAGAGGCGCCGCACACCCCCTATACTTCACAGACGAAGTAATGGATCACCAAATCCCAGAGGGTTTCAAACCCGTAAATATCGAATCATACGACGGTACAATAAATCCTACGGTATGGATCGAGGACTTCCTCCTGCACATCCACATGGCCTGCGGTGACGATCTACACGCCATCAAATACCTGCCACTCAAACTCAAAGGACCAGCTCGGCATTGGCTCAACAGCCTGCCAGCAGAATCCATTGGCTGTTGGGAAGATTTGGAAGCCGCATTCCTCGACAACTTCCAGGGCACTTATGTGCGACCACCAGATGCCGATGACTTGAGCCACATAATTCAGCAGTCAGAGGAATCGGCCAGGCAATTCTGGACACGGTTCCTGACAAAGAAAAATCAAATCGTTGACTGTCCGGATGCAGAGGCCCTAGCAGCTTTTAAGCACAACATCCGCGACGAGTGGCTCGCCCGGCACCTTGGCCAGGAAAAGCCGAAATCTATGGCAGCCCTCACGACACTCATGACCCGCTTTTGCGCGGGAGAGGACAGCTAGCTGGCTCGAAGCAATAACATATCAAAGAACCATGGTACTTCAGATACCAAGGATAGCAATGACAGGTCACGTCGCAACAAATACAAGCGCCGCATCAATGGCAACAATACCGAGGATACTGCAGTCAATGCGGGATTCAGAGGCTCTAAACCCGGTCAGCAGAAAAAGCCATTCAAAAGAAGCACTCCGGGCCCGTCCAGTTTGGACCGTATACTCGATCGCTCGTGTCAAATACACGGCACCCCCGACAAGCCAACCAACCACACCAACAGGGAATGTTGGGTGTTCAAGCAGGCTGGCAAGTTAAATGCCGAAAACAAAGATAAGGGGTTACATAGCGATGACGAGGAGGAGCCCCGGCCGCCGAACACCGGAGGACAGAAGAGGTCCCCCCCCCCCACAAGTGTAGACGGTGAACATGATATACGCAACCCACATCCCCAAGAGGGAGCGGAAGCATGCACTAAGGGACGTATGTCCGTTGGAGCCAGTCGCCCCAAAGTTCAACCCATGGTCCTCCTGTCCGATCACCTTCGATCGCAGGGACCACCCCACTAGTATCCGTCATGGCGGATTTGCCGCACTGGTCCTAGACCCAATCATCGGCGGATTTCACCTCACTCGAGTCCTTATGGACGGCGGCGGCAGCCTAGACCTGCTTTATCAGGACACAGTGCGCAAAATGGGTATAGACCCCTCAAGGATCAAACCCACAAGAACGACCTTCAAAGGCGTCATACCAGGTGTAGAGGCCCATTGCACAGGCTCAGTCACACCGGAAGTGGTCTTCGGATCCCCAGATAACTTCCGAAGCGAGGAGTTAATCTTCGATATAGTCTCGTTCCGTAGTGGCTATCATGCACTGCTCGGGCGAACCGCATTTGCGAGATTCAATGCGGTACCGCATTATGCGTACCTCAAGCTCAAGATGCCAGGACCTCGGGGGGTCATCACAGTCAATGGAAACACAGAGCGCTCTCTCCGCATGGAGGAGCACACTGCGGCCCTTGCAGCAGAAGCACAAAGCAGCCTCTTCAGGCAATCCACCAGTTCGGTGATTAAACACCCGGACACCGTCAAGCGCGCCCGGAGTAATATGCAACAAGACCGCCTGGCACGTTCCGAGCTCGCATAGCAATGCGGCCCCCACCCTAGTCCCAGCCAAACGGCGAAATACATGCCACGCGTACATAATTACACATTGAAAATACCATGGGCATAGGTGGGGGGCACGACTACGGCACGCCCCAAAACGCGACTCAACCGCACTAGGGGCTTCCCGCTTTGTTATTTTTTCTCTCTTTCAGGACTTTACTCTCTGGAAACCCCGTCCGGCAGTATGATTGTCGGACACACGATACAACAACCAAGGAGGCAGAAAGCTAGGTCACACCATGGAACTCCCAGGTGGTCTCTGATAACGAGTGAAATACCTGCTTTAAATACCATTCCTCAGCTTGCCCTTGGAGGGGACATGTCAAATAGTCCTACTTTTGCTTATTGCACTACTTGTATCATTCTGTTTCGACGCACCTTTTTGAATAAACAATGCATATCACTAGACTATTACCGCATTCTCTATTCTTTTTTATATATATGTTCATTCATGACATTCAGCACCCGTACACTCTGGTACGACCAATACGCCAGGGGCTTAAGCGTACCCCATAATACGGCGTGAGAAGTTCGAATACTTTCGACAGTGCGGCACCCCGAACTTATAACATTATATGCATCAGCTCCGAATCATGTCTTGGGTCAATATTTGGGTTTGCCCGGCTCCTATGTTTTGGTACCTTATGTTCCGCTATATCGGCTAAGGTAGCACTAGGAGAACTACTGCGATTGTGCCCCGGTTCATCTGGGCAAGCACCTTAGTAGAGAAAGCTAAAACTGACTGTCATGATAAGGTGAGAGCTGGTCGCTGTTCAAGAGGTCTCGAGTCCCTAAAGACTTATGCCGCTTAGGGCGAGGAGTCGGCTTTGTCCGGCTTAGGCGTGTATAGCACCCCGAATTCGGCCTTCCGAATACTAGGGGCTTCGCCAAAATTTAAAATTGTAGACTTCTATGGCTAAGTGAGAGTGATAAAGCATTATAGTCCGATTGCCTTGTTCGTTGTGCTGAGCACCTCCCTCGAAGGACCCAACAATGGGAAAAAGAGTGCTCAGATTTATCCCGAACACCCCAGCACTCGTGGCATGGGGGCAGAAGCCGACGACTGGCCATCTCTCAGATTTGATAAACAGCTGCATAGAAGGTAATATTTTAAATTCAAACAAGTGTTGCATAGTGCACATGAACAAGTTTTCATAATACAGGATCACACGAGCAAGTTCATTCAAAAATTACATCCTTCGCACACTCGTCCGCCACAAGACGGGCACCCTTCAGGACACCCTCATAATACATTTCAGGGTGGCGATGCTCCTTGCCCTGCGGCGGCCCCTCCTTCACCAGTTTCTCGGCGTCCATCTTGGCCCAGTGCACCTTCGCACGGCCAAAAACCCGGCGTGCACCTTCGATGCAGACGGACCGCTTTATGACTTCCAGCCGTGGGCAGGCATCCACAAGCCGCCTCACCAGGCCGAAGTAGCTGTTGGGAAGGGAGTCGCCAGGCCACATCCGGACTATAAGGCCCCTCATGGCCTGTTTGGCCGCCTTGTGCAGCTCGACCAGTTGCTTCACCTGGTCGCTCATAGGCATCGGGTGTTCGGTCCCAGTATACTGAGACCAGAACAACTTCTCCGTCGAGCTTCCCTCCTCGGCCTGGTAGTACTTTGCGGCATCCGACACGCTGCGGGGCAAATCTGCGAATGCTCCTGGAGAGCTCCGGACTCGGGTAAGTAACAAGTAATTTACTTTCACATGCTTGCTTTGCATAATGAATGCCTTACCCACCGCTATCTTCCTCATCGCCTCAATTTCCTGGAGGGCCTTTTGGGCTTCATCCTTGGCATGCTTTGTGCTCTCGAGGGCCGCGGCAAGCTCGGACTCTCGTGTCTTCGAGTCAAGCTCCAAAGTCTCGTGCTTCTTCACGAGAGCCTGGAGCTCTTGCTGCACCTCGCCCACCCGTGCCTCTTGTTTCTCCCGCTCGGTGCGCTCCTCAGCCGCTTTGTTTTCGGCCTCGGACAACGCTCGCTTCAGGGTCGCCACTTCGGTCGTGGCCCCTGGCACATCCATGATGATCCTATCATTTTGCAACCACATCTTTATATATATAGACAAGGTATTGCTTACCTTTGTTCTCCTCGAGCTGCCTCTTGGCAAGGCCGAGTTCTTTCTCGGACCGCTCGAGGTTCTGCTTCAGTGCGGCGACCTCCACAGTCAGTGCGGCAAAGGTCAGCAGCGAAGCCTGCATACGCATATAGACATACTTGTATTAGAATCCTACAGATATTATTTGATCCTCTATTTGGCTTTTCTTTGTGAACACCAAACAGAGCATCAGGGGCTACTGTCTATGCGACAATATTTTCCTATATTTTAAATACTTACCTCAAAGCCTGCTAGAAGGCTGGCATAGGCTTCAGTCAGTCCGCTCTTGGCGGACTGAGCCTTCTATCACCGCACTCATAATAGTGCGGTGCTCTTCGTCGATGGAAGCGCCGCGAAGCGCTCCCAGCAGGTTATCCGGTGCCTCTGGATAGACTGAGGTCACCGGCACGGGCGGCTTGCCCCTCTTGGTAGGGGGCCGCCTGCCGGAGTCCGGAACAACCGGAGGTTCCGGCGCAGTGTTCGGCTGAGGGCCGAACTTGGATCCCTTGGGAGTCTTGCTCCCTTTGCGCCTGGAGTCCGGAAGGTCACCTTGAGGCGCCTCCAGGACTACCTCCCCTCGGTTCGGTGCCCCTTGAGACAATACCTCGACATTGTCCGTAGGGCAAGGAGTGGAGGCGGTTGGAAGTGACTCGCTATTCATATCTGACGAGTCCAAGGAACCGTCCGACGAGGATACGTCGATGCGGGCTCGGGGCGGACTGCATGATCATATTCGACGTTAGGAGAAGCAGTGCAATAAAAGTATGCTATGAGTTACTCTGGTATCCGAATACTTATGACTTTGCCAGGGGCTTGGCCCTGAGTAACCACTCATCTTCGCTGTCGGCGGCGGTGGTGGAACAGTCCGGAAGGAGAGTCCTTCCCTTCTTGGACCCTCCGGCCTCCCCGGTTGGGGCGGCCTTCCTTTTCCTGTCTCTCCCGGCTGGAGGGGGAGAACCATCATCTTCCTCCTCCTCGTTTTCACGGGAGGAGTGCATCTCGGAGTTATCGGACGATGAGTTCGATACCACCTGGCGCCGGGAACTCTTTCGGGTTCCCGTGGCCTTCTTCTTGATCTTCTTCTCCGGCACGTCATAAGGAGCCGGAGTCCGCATCTCCGTCAGGAGAGCATCTGCAGGGTCTTCGGGCAGAGGAGCCGGACAGTCAATCTGCTCCGATGTCTCCACCCAGTCCTGTCAAAGGCATGGGAGCTTAGACCCCTGTAACGCCCACGATGCGGCTATATCTCCCACGAGTCGATACACAACTTAGAGGCATAACCGCATTGTAAGCAATGTCGCAAGTGAGGTAATCTTCACAACAACCCATGTAATAAATAAGGGAAAGAGATAAATAGTTGGCTTACACTCGCCACATCACACAATAGCATAAATAACATTACATTCATCCAGATACACTCAAGGTCCGACTATGGAACCAAAATAAAGAACAACCCCAAATGCGACAAAGTTCCCGATGCCCCAACTGGGCACCACTACTGATCGTCTGGAAAGGAAACGTAGTATCGTCCTGAGTCCTTATCGAACTCCCACTTGAGCTCAGTCGAATCACCTGGAGCAGTATCATTGGTCCCTGCATCTGGTTTTGGAAGGAGTCTGTGAGTCACGGGGACTCAGCAATCTCACACCCTCGCGATCAAGACTATTTAAGCTTATAGGAACGTTAAAAGGTATGAGGTGGAGCTGCAGCAAGCACTAGCATATATGGTGGCTAACATACGCAAATAAGAGCGAGAAGAGAAGGCAAAAGCACGGTCGAGAAACTATGATCAAGAAGTGATCCTAGAATAACCTACGATCAAACATAACTCGAGACCGTGTTCTCTTCCCGGACTCCGCTGAAAAGAGACCATCACGGCCACACACTCTGTTGATTCATTTTAATTTAGTTAAGTTTAAGGTTTTCTACAACCGGACATTAACAAATTCCCATCTGCCCATAACCGCGGGCACGGCTTTCGAAAGATCAAATCCCTGCAGGGGTGTCCCAACTTAGCCCATCACAAGCTCTCACGGTCAACGAAGGATATTCCATCTCCCAAGACAATCCAATCAGACTCGGAATCTCGGTTACAAGACATCTCGACAATGGTAAAACTAAACCAGCAAAGTCGCCCGAATGAGCCGACAAATCCCGATAGGAGCTGCACATATCTCGTTCTCAGGGCACACTCAGATGAGACATCCTACGAGTAAAACCAACCCTCAAGTTGCCCTGAAGTGGCCCCGCAGTCTACTCGGTCGGACCAATGTTGGAGGAGCACTAGCCCAGGGGGGTTTAAAATAAAGATGACCCTCGGGCTCCAGAAACCCAAGGGAAAAAGAGGCTAGGTGGCAAATGGTAAAACCAATGTTGGGCATTGCTGGAGGAGTTTTATTCAAGGCAAACTGTCAAGGGGTTCCCATTATAACCCAACCGTGTAAGGAACGCAAAATCAAGGAACATAACACTGGTATGACGGAAACTAGGGCGGCAAGAGTGGAACAAAACACCAGCCATAAGGCCGAGCCTTCAACCCTTTACCAAGTATATAGGTGCATTAAAGTAGACAAGATAAAATAATGATATCCCAACAATAAACATGTTCCAACAAGGAACAAACTCCAATCTTCACCTGCAACTAGCAACGCTATAAGAGGGGCTGAGCAAAGCGGTAACATAGCCAAACAACGGTTTTCTAGGACAAGGTGGGTTAGAGGTTTGACATGGCAATATGGGAGGCATGATAAGCAAGTGGTAGGTATCGTAGCATAGGCATAGCAAAAGAGCGAGCATCTAGCAAGCAAAGATAGAAGTGATTTCGAGGGTATGGTCATCTTGCCTGCACAGTTCTCCGAGTTGACGTTAGCTTGATCCTCGTAAACGTACTCAACGGGCTCCTCGATCATGTACTCATCTCCCGGCTCTACCCAAGCAATAACAACAAGCAAAGGGAGACACAATCAACCACGTGCAATGCACAAACAATATGATGCAAAACATGTCATGATATGCGATGCATATGCATGTTTCGGAAAGGAATGATTGAACCCGGCCTCAACTTGGAAAACCAAGAGTGCCACTGGAAAGAGGAGTTGATTTCGGTCGAAATCGATATAAAGATCATCGGAATCGGATGCACGGTTTGGAAATGGCAAGCAAAACAAATATGGCACCGATCTGCGATTAACAGCACAAGGCCATCTCAATGCATCAAGAACAACATGCTACAGAACTCTAACATAGCAAAAAAATACATGGCAGGGATCCACTCATGATGCTTGAAAAAACATGAACACTGAGCTATGGCTAATTCACTCAATAGCAGGTTCAAACAAGCATGGCAAAAGTGCAAAAGATATCAGGTTACAGACTTGGTGAAAATAACAACATGTCCGGAATTTAACATCAGGAAGCAATGTTTAGAGCAAGGTAACCACATGCTACAGGAACATATCATGGCAAATCAAGGCATGGCATGAAGCTACTCAAGGCATAAAACAAAAGTCCCTTACTGACCATAAGCCAAAAGGTATCAGAAAATACAATGGCAACCATATGAACATAGCAATTATCGTTAACAGATTCAGACTTAGCAGAAAATCGGAACATGGAAAAACAGATAACAAGTAGGCATGTTTACGAGCTCGATGCACTCACCACAAGGTATTGCAAGATAAACTAAGCATACACCCAGCAAGTAGACATGGCATAGAAGCTAGACATGGCAAGAACAACAACATAGCATGCATGGATCAACTACAACAGGCTCGGCAAAAATGCTTAACATGTAAACATTCTGCCAGGAACATTTTATAGCAAAAGTACAGCTCGATTGACTCAAGCTAGGGTGCTCCATAATTGCAAAAAAAGACATGGATGGATAGAGCACCACAATATCTACAAAACATCCTTACTGATCATGCTCATAAGAGGCACGGATCACTTGGTAGCAACATGAACACATGGCATAAAAATATAAACAGGGCAATGACTTAGAATATTTCTAAGTCCCTGAAATCAGCAACATTGAGAGGGCTACTTTGCATGCTTGTGCTAGTCACCATAGAGATCACAAAAATACATGGCATACACCCCTGTAAAGATGGCATGCATACTTCAAATCACATGTAGAGCTCAAGATCATAGCATGCACACATTAATCATGGCAAAAATGACAAATGTCCAAATCCTCTTAAGGATCTGAAACTAACAGAAACTAGCACTCTTGCAACAGCATTTAGGACATCAAGATGAGCTCAAATGAACATGATGCAATGAGATGAAATGAAGTACTCGTCGAGATGAACATTTTGATATGCTACACGCACGAATCCGAGCAACGGTGATGAAGTTATGACATGACGAAGATGTGCAAAAATATCTGGGATTAGGTCAAAAGTCAACCAAGATTTTCAGATCTAG
Organism: Triticum urartu; assembly: GCF_056163025.1. Taxonomy (NCBI): domain Eukaryota; kingdom Viridiplantae; phylum Streptophyta; class Magnoliopsida; order Poales; family Poaceae; genus Triticum; species Triticum urartu. The sequence goes on along the minus strand of NC_141879.1, from coordinate 408,026,050 downwards.
ATCCAGGGTTCCTGTAGCAGTCAACGCACGAACCGAGGAGATCGCCGGAGAGGAGAACGAGGTCGCCAGACTTGGGGTATCACACGCCGGCGACGAGGATGGAGGCGGCCGGAGCGGGTGTGGGCGTCGCCAGAGTTGGGGCGGCGCCGGGGTGGTAGGTGGGGCGGAGTGGCGAACTCGGGCGGCGCCGGCGTGGTAGGTGGGGCGGAGCGGCCGGGAGTGGCTCCGATGGCCGCGGTGGCCTGCGGCGGCGGCGGCGTCGGAGTCGATGGCGGCGGAGGACCGAGGAGCAGGCGGCGCGCCTGGCGAGATGCGGGGCCCGGTCGGGCGCGGGGAGGGCCGGTTGCAGGCCTGGCGGGCCGCGGCGGCGATGTGGGCGCGCCCGCCATGTGGTGCGACGGGATTGGCGGCGGGGGTCTCGTCCGGCGCGGGCAGACGTTGTCGGGCGCACTGCGGGGAAAATTTGCTAGGGTTAGGGGGGGAGGAGACCCGGGATTTCGTGGAGGGACATATATATATAGAGGTAGAGGGAGCTAGGAGGCTCCAAATTGAGCACGGTTTTCGGCCATGCGATCGTGATCGAACAACCTAGATGATGGAGGAGGTTTAGGTGGGTTTTGGGCCACTTTGGAGGGGTGTTGGGCTGTAGCACACACAAGACCTTTTCGGCTCCTTGGTTAACCGTTGGAGTATCAAACGAAGTTCAAATGGCATGAAACTTGACAGGCGGTCTACCGGTAGTAAACCAAGGCCGCATGACAAGTCTCGGTCTAATCCAAAAACGTTTAACACCCGCACATGAAAAGAGGTAGAAAAGGACACCGGAGGACATAGGAGCGTCGTAATGCAAAATGGACAACGGGGAAAATGCTCGGATGCATGAGACGAACACGTATGCAAATGCAATGCACATGAAGACATGATATGAGATGCATGACAAGGACAAAAGCACACGAAGACAAAAACCCGACAAGGAGAAGATGTCATAACTTAGTGCCGAAAATGGCAAGAGTTGGAATACCAATATGGCATGTTACATACGGGGTGTTACAACACTCCACCACTACGAAAGGATCTCGTCCCGAGATCTAGGACTGGAAAAACTCCGGGTACCCAGAACGGAGGTGATCCTCGTGTTCCCAGGTGGCTTCACGGTCGGAATGATGTGACCACTAGACTTTCAGGAATTTGATAGACTTGTTGCGAGTCCTGCGCTCAGTTTCTTCAAGAATAGCAACTGGGTGCTCATGATAAGACAGGTCTTCTTGGAGATCAATCTCTTCGAAGTTGATGGTGCGGTCAGGAGTCTTGAAACACTTGCGGAGCTGAGAGACATGGAACACGTCGTGCACATTTGCAAAGTTGGACGGAAGCTCAAGTTGATAGGCGAGATCGCCTCTTTTGCTGATGATCTTGAAAGGACCCATGTATCTAGGGGCAAGCTTCCCTTTGATACCAAAGCGACGAGTACCTTTCATTGGAGAGACGCAGAGGTAGACATGGTCTCCGATCTCGAAAGCCAAGTCACGATGCTTGCTATCATAGTAACTCTTCTAGCGCGATTGCGCGGCTTTGAGATTTTCACGAATGACTTTGCACATTTCTTCAGCCTCTATGATCAAGTCATTGCCAAGAAGTTGGCGTTCACCAGTCTCTGACCAGTTAAGAGGAGTACGACACTTCCTGCCATAGAGAATCTCGAATGGGGCCTTGCCCGAACTCACTTGAAAGTTGTTGTTGTAGGAGAACTCGGCATATGGAATACAATCTTTCCACTTCATACCGAAAGAGATGACGCAAGCCCTGAGCATATCTTCAAGAATCTGATTTACTCGCTCAACTTGGCCACTAGTTTGAGGATGAAAGGTTGTGCTGAAACGGATGTTGGTGCCCATGGCCTTCTAAAAAGAATCCCAGAACTTGGAGGTAAAGATGCTGCCACGATATGAAGATATCAACTGTGGAATGTCGTGCAAGGAGACAATCCTGGAGGTATATAGCTCTGCCAACTGAGCTGCTGTGATAGATTCTTTGATAGGAAGAAAATGAGCCACTTTAGTGAGTTTGTCGATGAAAACAAAGATAGCATCATTGCCATGCTTGGACTTGGGAAATCCAGTCATGAAGTCCATCTCAATGTGGTCAAACTTCCATTCTGGAATGGCAAGAGGTTGGAGGAGACCAGATGGTCGTTGGTGTTCTGCTTTCACTCTTCTGCAGACATCACATTCATTCACGAACTGAGCAATCTCGCGCTTCATTTGAGTCCACCGATACGACTGCTTGAGGTCCTGGTACATCTTTGTACTTCCAGGGTGAATAGAGAGGAGTGAATTGTGAGCTTCGTTCATAATGACTTTGCAAAGGTCACCTTTAGGCACAACAATGCGATCCTCGAAGAATAGAGTATCCTTGTCATCAAGACGATAGCACTTGTACTTGGGTTGACTCTTGGCAATCCCAATCTTCACCTTCTTCACCATAGCATCAAGAAGTTGAGCTTCGCGAATCTGGTCTTCCAAAGTGGAAGAGACTTGGAGGTTGGCAACAAATCCTTGAGGAACAACTTGAAGATTGACTTTGCAGAAAGCTTCACAAAGCTCCGGTTGGTAGGGCTTGATAATCAGACTGTTGCAGTAAGCCTTCTTGCTCAATGCGCCAGCAATTACATTGGCCTTGCCTGGAGTATATTCAATACTCGGATTATACTCTTGAATCATTTCGACCCAATGAGTCTGCCTAAGGTTGAGGTTTGGCTGAGCGAAGATGTACATGAGACTCTTATGATCAGTGAAGATGCCCGCTTTTCTTCCCAATAAGAGATGTCTCAAAGTTAAAAGAGCATGGACAACTGCTGCCAACTCGAGGTCATGAGTGGGGTAGTTCTTTTTGTTGGGCTTCAACTGGCGAGAGGTATAGGCCACAACTTTCTTCTCTTGCATCAACACTGCACCAAGACCTTGAAGGGAAGCATCACGGAAGACCTCAAACGGTTTGGATTCATTAGGAGGAGTCAGAACTGGAGCAGTGACTAACTTCTCTTTCAGGGTGTTGAAAGCGATGTCACATTCAGGAGACCAGACATACTTCACATGCTTCTGCAGGAGGTTGGAAAGAGGCTTCGCGATCTTTGAGAAGTTCTCAACGCACCTTCGACAATAGCTTGCGAGCCCAAGGAAGCTGCGGAGTTGCTTCACGTTCTGAGGTGGTTCCCAATTCACAATTGTAGACACCTTCTCAGGATTAATAGTTATGCCCTTGGCAGAGATGATATGTCCAAGGTAGAGAACCTCATCGAGCCAAAACTCGCACTTTGAAAACTTCGCATAGAACTGATGTTCTCTGAGTTTATCCAGCACCAAACGCAAGTGCTTGGCATGATCTTCCTTGTTCTTGGAAAATATCAAAATGTCATCAAGGTAGACCAAGACGAAGTCATTTGTGTAGGCGTTGAAGATGAAGTTCATCATGCGAGAGAATGTTGGGGGAGCGTTGACGAGGCCGAAAGACATGACAATGTATGCATATGAACCATAGCTTGTTCTGAATGCTGTCTTGGGGATATCTTCTTCACGAATGCGAATCTGATGATAGCCCATATGGAGATCAAGCTTGGAGAATACTTGAGAACCTTTGAGTTGTTCAAACAGCTCATTGATGTTGGGAAGTGGGTACTTGTTCTTTATGGTCTTCTTGTTCAATGGACGGTAGTCGACACAAAGTCGGTCCGTTCCATCCTTCTTCTTGACGAAAAGAACACCACAACCCCATGGAGAAGAACTTGGTCAGATGAGACCCATACGCTCTTGAATATCGAGTTGCTTCTTCAGCTCCTTCAACTCTTCAGGTCCAAGCTTGTAAGGACGTTTGCAAACAGGTTCCGTGCCAGGCTCAAGATCGATGACGAATTCAACTGGCCGGTGTGGAGGCATTCCTGGAAGCTCTTCTGGAAAGACGTCTTGATATTCGCAAACGACTGGAATCTGAGAGATGGCATCCAACTCGCCCTTCTCGTTGAGAGAAAACAGACGGATGGTATCATCACGAGCGGCAAAGACGGTTACATCCTCAAACGAATGTGTCAATTGAATCTGCCTGGCAGCACAATCAAGGTGAGCCTTGTGCTTAGAAAGCCAGCCCATTCCGAGAATAAGATTAATATCCGAGTTACCAAGGACCACTTGAGAGGACAGAAACTTGTAGTCGCCCAACGTGATAGAGATATCGGGAGCAACCAAACTAGAAGTCATAAGCTTGCCAGGAGAAACAACTTGCATGACTTTGGGCAAAACCTCAGTGTCAACATTGTGCTTCGATGCAAATGGGAATGACAAGAAAGAATGCGATGCACCAGTATCAAAAAGTACTTTTGCAGGAACATCGTTAACAGGAAGGTTACCCATAATCACATCTGACGAGTCCTCTGCCTGAGCTGCATTCATCATGTTGACCTTTGCGAACTTGGGATTATGCTTGACCACTGCGGTGCTAGCAGATCTCACAGGAGGAGGAGGAGGAAGACGCCTCTGATTGAAGCATTTGTTGGCATAATGACCCTTCTGCTGACACTTGTTGCACGTGACCTCCGAGAGCGGACGGTGATACGGAGCACTTGATCTTGGAGCATGAGACGAAGTCTTGTTCTGAAAGCCTGGGTTGGGTGGGTGGGAAGATCCATTTCCACCTTTGCTCTTCTGCTGATAAGGCTGACGGAACGGAGGAGGAGGAGGAGGCAACCAATACTTTTGCTGCTTAGTTGCCACTTGAGTTGAGGAAGAAGGAGATGCATCTCTGACTCGCTTCTTGGAAGCATCGCACTTGAGTTGAGCAGTCTCTTGTTTTAGTGCCATTTTGTAAAACTCATCGTACTTCTGCGGCTCAAAAAGCACGAGAGCAAGTTGAAGATCTTCTCTGAGGCCACCTCTGAACTGATAAATCATGCTCTTCTCGTCGGGGACGTCCTGCTTAGCGAAATGGGCGAGCTTCTGGAACATGATGTTATACTAGTAAACAGACAAGCTGCCTTGCTTCAGGTTGCGGAATTCCTCACGCTTGCTCTCAACAACACTCTGAGGAATGTGGTGAGCTTTGAAGTCTTGACGGAATTCATCCCAGGTAATCACACGACCTCCTCTGGAATCTTTTTATTGTTGATACCACTCAGCAGCTTGGTCTTTGAGTTGGAACGAGGCAAACTTGACAAAGTCCTCAGGCCTGACGTTGCTGCACTCGAGATGCTTGCAGATATCCACGAGCGAATCATCAGCGTCTGTTGCTTCGACACAGTTGCTGAAGGTCTTTGGCTGGTTAGCGAGGAACTAGTTGAGTGTAGCAAACTGATTCTAATTGTTGCCATGCCCTTGGTTCCCTTGGTTGCGCTCTTGCAAAATTTGCATGATCAGCTGCGTGTTTGCATTGGTAGCGGCCATCACAGCTTGCCATGCCTCCGGAGGTGGAGGTGGTGGTGGTGGTTCAGGATTCTGACGCGTTGGAGGAGCCATCCTGAAGAGGGTGACATCCGTTAGCATCTTGACATACATATATTCAAGCTGAATCAAATGGATCAAAATTGCAACATATAGTCTTAACATCCAAACAAAATGAACGAATGCATTCCAATAGAAATGGTCACACTTCCATAAATTGAGAAGCCACTTAGATAGAGGTAAAATAATAAAACAACAAGGTACGGATATGAACAAATACTTGGTAAGGATTACCCAATCACAAACCAAATATTCGCGGAAGAAATACTAGAGCTACATGAATTCCCACCTATGAAACCCCCGAACCTTTCCGGTTATGCAATCAGGTGTTGGGGATACAGGGGAAGCATAATATCTCACCCAAAGCTAGCAAATCCTACATCCAGCTGTATCCATCCTTCACATAACCAAGAAACCTTCGGAAATCATTTACCTCAACCTTCGAAAAGCATTCGTTATATGAGTCATGCCGATACTCCCGAACTCCCGCCCCAGTACTGGGTGGCGTCGAGGTTATCTCAGCAACAACTGCATAAAAGAGATTTTTTATGTCGGCGAAACTCAGGTATTCCAGAATTGCAACGATAAAATTGTGACGACAACACCTCGGAGCTCAACTCCCTGGGACACTGCCACAACCCCTAAATGTCAGGAGGCACCAAGAACAATGTTCTCGTCACAAAACCATCAGAACGATTCCAAGATACCTGCGTGATCCTAAAAAAAATTAGTGAAATTTGAGAAGAGAAGAGTTAAAACTCTATGTCGGGATGCCTCACCAGAGTGACGAAGGGACTGAGGAGTAAAAAGAATCCTACTCTCCGATATATATAATCCTAAATGACTCAAAACATTTTTTCTAGACTCAACAACGCCAATGATTCGATCAAGCAGGGGGGCTCCTAAAGTCGGGGAAGGCTCTGATTGCCAACTTCTAATGCCCATGATGCGGCTATATCTCCCACGTGTCGAAGCACGACTTAGAGGCATAACCGCATTGTAACCAATGTCGCAAGTGAGGTAATCTTCACAACAACCCATGTAATAAATAAGGGAAAGAGATACATAGTTGGCTTACACTCGCCACGTCACACAATAGCATAAATAACATTACATTCATCCAGATACACTCAAGGTCCGACTACGGAACCAAAATAAAGAACAACCCCAAATGTGACAAAGTTCCCGATTGCCCCAACTGGGCACCACTACTGATCGTTTGGAAAGGAAACGTAGTATCGTCCTGAGTCCTCATTGAACTCCCACTTGAGCTCAGTCGAATCACCTGGAGCGGTATCATCGGTCCCTGCATCTGGTTTTGGAAGGAATCTGTGAGTCACGGGGACTCAACAATCTCACACCCTCGCGATCAAGACTATTTAAGCTTATAGGAACGGTAAAAGGTATGAGGTGGAGCTGCAGCAAGCACTAGCATATATGGTGGCTAACATACGAAAATGAGAGCGAGAAGAGAAGGCAAAAGCACGGTCGAGAAACTATGATCAAGAAGTGATCCTAGAACAACCTACGATCAAACATAACTCGAGACCGTGTTCTCTTCCCGGACTCCGCCGAAAAGAGACCATCACGGCCACACACTCTGTTGATTCATTTTAATTTAGTTAAGTTTAAGGTTTTCTACAACTAGACATTAACAAATTCCCATCTGCCCATAACCGCAGGCACGGCTTTCGAAAGATCAAATCCCTGCAGGGGTGTCCCAACTTAGCCCATCACAAGCTCTCACGGTCAACGAAGGATATTCCTTCTCCCAAGTCAATCCGATCAGACTCGGAATCCTGGTTACAAGACATCTCGACAATGGTAAAACTAAACCAGCAAAGTCGCCCGAATGTGCCGACAAATCCCGATAGGAGCTGCACATATCTCGTTCTCAGGGCACACTCAGATGAGACATCCTACGAGTAAAACCAACCCTCAAGTTGCCCCGAGGTGGCCCCGCAGTCTACTCGGTCGGACCAACGCTCAGAGGAGCACTGGCCCAGGGGGGTTTAAAATAAAGATGACCCTCGGGCTCCAGAAACCCAAGGGAAAAAGAGGCTAGGTGGCAAATGGTAAAACCAATGTTGGGCATTGCTGGAGGAGTTTTATTCAAGGCAAACTGTCAAGGGGTTCCCATTATAACCCAACCGTGTAAGGAACGCAAAATCAAGGAACATAACACCGGTATGACGGAAACTAGGGTGGCAAGAGAGGAACAAAACACCAGCCATAAGGCCGAACCATCCACCCTTTACCAAGTATATAGGTGCATTAAAGTAGACAAGATAAAATAATGATATCCCAACAATAAACATGTTCCAACAAGGAACAAACTCCAATCTTCACTTGCAACTAGTAACGCTATAAGAGGGGCTGAGCAAAGCGGTAACATAGCCAAACAATGGTTTGCTAGGACAAGGTGGGTTAGAGGTTTGACATGGCAATATGGGATGCATGATAAGCAAGTGGTAGGTATCATAGCATAGGCATAGCAAAAGAGCGAGCATCTAGCAAGCAAAGATAGAAGTGATTTCGAGGGTATGGTCATCTTGCCTGCAAAGTTCTCTGAGTTGACGTTAGCTTGATCCTCGTAAACGTACTCAACGGGCTCCTCGATCACGTACTCGTCTCCCGGCTCTACCCAAGCAAGAACAACAAGCAAAGGGAGACACAATCAACCACGTGCAATGCACAAACAACATGATGCATAACATCTCATGATATGCGGGATGCGATATGCGATGCATATGCATGTTTTGGAAAGGAATGATTGAACCTGGCCTCAACTTGGAAAACCAAGAGTGCCAATGGAAAGAGGAGTTGATTTCGGTCGAAATCGATATAAAGATCACCGGAATCGGATGCACGGTTTGGAAATGGCAAGCAAAACAAATATGGCACCAATCTGCGATTAACAACACGAGGCCATCTAAATGCATCAAGAACAACATGCTACAGCACTCTAAAATAGCAACAAAATACATGGCAGGGATTCACTCATGATTCTTGACAAAATATGAACACTGAGCTTTTGCTAATTCACTCAATAGCAGGTTCAAACAAGCATGGCAAAAGTGCAAAAGATATCAGGTTACAGACTTAGTGAAAATAACATGTCAGGAATTTAACATCAGGAAGCAATAAATAACATGTCAGGAATTTAACATTAGGAAGCAATGTTTAGAGCATGGTAACCACATGCTATAGGAACATATCATGGCAAAGCAAGGCATGGCATGAAGCTACTCAAGGCATACAACAAAAGTCCCTTACTGACCATAAGCCAAAAGGGATCATAAAATACAATGGCAACCATGTGAACATAGAAATTATCGTTAACAGATTCAGACTTAGCAGAAAATTGGAACATGGCAGAACAGATAACAAGTAGGCATGTTTACGAGCTCGATGCACTCACTACAAGGCATTGCAAGATAAACTAAGCATACACCCAGCAAGTAGACATGGCATAGAAGCTAGACATGGCAAGAACAACAACATAGCATGCACAGATCAACTACAACAAGCTCGGCAAAAATGCTTAACATGTAAACATTCTGCCAAGAACATTTTATAGCAAAAGTAGAGCTCGATTGACTCAAGCTAGGGTGCTCCATAATTGCAAACAAAGACATGGATGGATAGAGCACCACAATATCTTCAAAACATCCTTACTGATCATGCTCAAAAGAGGCACGAATCACTTGGTAGCAACATGAACACATGGCATAAAAATATAAACAGGGCAATGACTTAGAATATTTCTAAGTCCCTGAAATCAGCTACATTTTTTTGAAACCTGTGACAGTGGGAGAGGCTCCCACTGTGATATATTACTTTTCAGATGTTACATTGTACATTGTATAAGGGCTGTATAGAGTGCATCCCTGGCCACTTTGTGGCTCAGGTAATGTGAAAACTAGTGGTGGAGACTAGTCAGAAGGGAGGGAGTCTAAAAGTAGGAAAATAAAGTCCTTCATATTATCTTTGCATGCTTTCAGCAACATTGAGAGGGCTACTTTGCATGCTTGTGCTAGTCACCATAGAGATCACAAAAATACATGGCATACACCCCTGTAAAGATGGCATGGCATACTTCAAATCACATGTAGAGCTCAAGATCGTAGCATGCACACATTAATCATGGCAAAAATGACAAATGTCCAAATCCTGTTAAGGATCTGAAACTAACAGAAACTAGTACTCTTGCAACAGCATTTAGGACATCAAGATGAGCTCAAATGAACATGATGCAATGAGATGAAATGAAGTACTCGTTGAGATGAACATTTTGATATGCTACACGCATGAATCGGAGCAACTGTGATGAAGTTATGACATGACGAGGATGTGCAAAAATATCTGGGATTAGGTCAAAAGTCAACCGAGATTTTCAGATCCAGATCCAGGGTTCATGTAGCAGTCGACGCGCGAACCGAGGAGATCACCGGCGAGGAGAACGAGGTCGCCAGACTTGGGGTATCGCACGCCGGCGACGAGGATGGAGGCGGCCGGAGCGGGTGTGGGCGTCGCTAGAGTCGGGGCGGCGCCGGCGTGGTAGGTGGGGCGGAGCGGCGAACTCGGGCGGCGCCGGCGTGGTAGGTGGGGCGGAGCGTCCGGCGAGTGGCTCCGGTGGCCGCGGTGGCCTGCGGCGGCGGCGCCGGAGTCGATGGCGGCGGAGGACCGAGGAGCGGGCGGCGCGCCTGGTCGGTGCGGGCGGCGAGATGCGGGGCCTGGTCGGGCGCGGGGAGGGCCGGTTGCGGGCCTGGCGGGCCACGGCGGCGATGTGGGCGCGCCCGCCATGTGGCGCGACGGGATTGGCGGCAGCGGTCTCGTCCGGCGTGGGCGGACGTTGTTCGGCGTGCTGCGGGGAAAATTTGCTAGGGTTAGGGGGAGGAGACCCGGGATTTCGTGGAGGGACCTATATATATAGAGGTAGAGGGAGCTAGGAGGCTCCAAATTGAGCACGGTTTTCGGCCACGCGATCGTGATCGAACGGCCTAGATGATGGAGGAGGTTTAGGTGGGTTTTGGGCCACTTTGGAGGGGTGTTGGGCTGCAACACACACGAGGCCTTTTCGGCTCCTCGGTTAACCGTTGGAGTATCAAACGAAGTTCAAATGGCACAAAACTTGACAGGCGGTCTATCGGTAGTAAACCAAGGCCGCATGACAAGTCTCGGTCCAATCCGAAAACGTTTAACACCTGCACACGAAAAGAGGTAGAAAAGGACAGCGGAGGACATAGGAGCGCCGGAATGCAAAACGGACAACGGGGAAAATGCTCGGATGCATGAGACGAACACGTATGCAAATGCAATGCACGTGATGACATGATATGAGATGCATGACAAGGACAAAAGCACACAAAGACAAAAACCTGACAAGGAGAAGATATCATAACTTAGTGCCGGAAATGGCAAGAGTTGGAATACCAATATGGCATGTTACATACGGGGTGTTACAACCCCGCACATGGTTAAACTATGGAAAATAACTACCCTACGAGATGTACAGAACTTACTGGATTCGCAGGGCGCGTCGTGCTTAGCCCGTGGTCCTCGGTAAGGGGAGGGGGGGACCTCGGCGCCCTTGAACATCACCTTCTAGACGTCCTTATGCGTCGTGTCGAAGAGCTCGCGTAGAGGCTGGTGCTGGGCTGGGTCGAACTCCCATAAGTTGAAAGCCCGTTGTTGACACGGGAGAATCCGGCGGAAGAGCATGACCTGGACTATGTTGACAAGCTTGAGTTTCTTGCCTATGATGTTCCGGATGCACTTCTGGAGTCCGTCCAGCTCCACCGATGAGCCCCAGGACAGGCCCTTCTCCTTCCAGGAAGTGAGCCGCGTGGGGATTCCGGATCGAAACTCGGGGGCCGCCACCTAGTTGGTGTCGCGCGGCTCGGTGATGTAGAACCACCCCGATTGCCACCCCTTTATGGTCTCCATGTAGGAGCCCTTGAGCCATGTAACGTTGGGCATTTTTCCCACCATGGCTCCGCCGCATTCCGCTTGTTGGCCACCTACTACCTTCGGTTTCACATTGAAAGTCTTCAGCCACAGGCCGAAGTGGGGCCGGACGTGGAGGAAAGCCTCGCACGCGACGATGAACGCCGAGATGTTGAGGATGAAATTCGGAGCTAGATCATGGAAGTCCAACCCATAATAGAACATAAGGCCGCGGACGAATGGATGGAGGGGAAACCCCAGTCCGCGGACGAAGTGGGTGAGGAAAACCACCCTTTCATAAGGTTCCGGGGTAGGGACGATCTGCCCCGCAGCTGGCAGCCGGTGCGCAATATCCGCGGCTAAGTATCCGGCCCGCCGCAGCTTTTTGATGTCTCCCTCCGTAACGGAGGAGACCATCCACTTGCCTCCTGCTCCGGACATGTTTGGAGAGGGTTGAGGAGAAGGATGTGGACTTGGGCGCCGGAGCTCGAGTGCGCGAGAATGGATGAGCAAGGAGGAAGAAGGCATGGGTGGAAAAAGGTGAACCCTTATCCCTTTATAAGGGCGGACGAAACTATGCGCCCCCACTAGCCTGGTAAAACTCGCTTATCCCCCAAGCGTCGTAATTGATGGCGTGGTTGGGTTACCCACGTCCGTATTGATGGGAATCCCGTAATAAGGGGACACGATCTCTGCTTCAACAAGACGTGCCAAGGAAACTGCCTCGCGAAACACACTGAGGTTGGTTGTGAAAAACGATTTGAATGGTGACCTGGCTGTGGTGTGATGTCACACTGCGGAATGCATCGGCAGATTAGATTTGTGGAAATATTATTCTCTCTATGATTGTATGTGGAACTTGTTTTGCAGAGTCGGACACGATCCTCGTGTTCAAAATCTTCTATGAAGTATTCGGAGGAGGAACCCGCCTTGCAATGCCGAAGACAATCTGCGCACCGAACTCATCTTCATTGAAACCTGGTTCAGGGGCTACTGAGGGAGTCCTGGATTAGGGGGTATCCAGACAGCCGGATAATATCCTTTGGCCAGACTGTTGGTGAGGGAGTCCTGGATTGGGGGTGTCCGGATGGCCGGACTATACCTTCAGCCGGACTCTAGGACTATGAAGATACAAGATTGAAGACTCCGTCCTGTGTCCGGATGGGACTTTCCTTGGCGTGGAAGGCAAGCTTGGCGATGCGGATATTCAAGATCTCCTACCATTGTAACCGACTTTGTGTAACCCTAACCCTCTCCGGTGTCTATATAAACCGGAGGGTTTTAGTCCGTAGGACAACTTCATCATACAACAATCATACCATAGGCTAGCTTCTAGGGCTTAGCCTCCTTGATCTTGTGGTAGATCTACTCTTGTACTACCCATATCATCAATATTAATCAAGCAGGACGTAGGGTTTACCTCCATTAAGAGGGCCTGAACCTGGGTAAAACATTGTGTCCCTTGTCTCCTGTTACCATCTGGCCTAGACGCACAGTTCGGGACCCCCTACCCGAGATCCGCCGGTTTTGACACCGACATTGGTGCTTTCATTGAGAGTTCCTCTGTGTCGTCGCTTTCAGGCCCGATGGCTTCTTTGATCATCAACCACAATGCAGTCCAGGGTGAGACTTTTCTCCCCGGACAGATCTTCGTCTTCGGCGGCTTCGCACTGCGGGCCAACTCGCTTGGTCACCTTGAGCAGATCGAAAGTTACGCCCCTGGCCATCAGGTCAGGTTTGGAAGCCTAAACTACACGGCTGACATCCGCGGGGACTTGATCTTCGACGGATTCGAGCCACAGCCAAGCGTGCCGCACTGTCTCGATGGGCATGATATAGCTCTGCCGCCGAACAGCGCCTTGGAGGCCGCACACGCATCGGTTCCGACCATTGATTCGGAGCCCACTGCGCCAATCGAGGATCAGCGGTTGGACACTACCCCAGGGGCTGCGATCTCAGAGGCGATCGAGCCGAACTCCAGCCCCGCACTCCGCATGGCCCATGACTCCGAGGAGCCGGATTCCTCTCTGAACTCCGAGCCCCCCGCGCCCCCGCCGATCGAATCCGATTGGGCGTCGATAATGGAGTTCACCGCCGCGGACATCTTTCAGCACTCGCCCTTCGGCAACATCCTGAATTCTCTAAAGTCTCTCTCTTTATCAGGAGAGCCCTGGCCGGATTACGGTCAGCAAGGTTGGGATACGGACAATGAAGAAATTCAAAACCCACCCACCACCCACTTCGTAGCCACTGTCGACGACTTAACCAACATGCTTGACTTCGACTCCGAAGACATTGACGGCATGGACAATGATGCAGGAGACGAACAAGAACCAGCACCTGTAGGGCATTGGAAGGCCACCTCGTCATATGACATATATATGGTGGACACTCCAAAGGATGGAGATGGCGATGGAATAGCGGTGGACGATACCTCTAAGAAACAGCCCAAGCGCCGGCGTTAGCGGTGCCGCTCTAAATCCCGCCAAAGCAAAAACGGTGATTCCGGCACGGGAGATAATACTACTCCGGATAGCGCCGAAGAACACCCCCTCCAGCAAAATTCGGCACAGGAGGACACAGAAGCTAGCCCTCACGAGAGGGCAGCGGACCAAGAGGTTGAGGGCGATAATTATACGCCTCCCTCCGAAGACGAGGCAAGCCTCGACGACGACGAGTTCGTCGTGCCAGAGGATCTTGCTGAACAAGAGCGTTTTAAACGTAGGCTCATGGCCACGGCAAGCAGCCTCAAGAAAAAGCGGCAACAGCTTAGAGCTGATCAGGATTTGCTAGCTGACAGATGGACTGAAGTCCTTACGGCCGAAGAGTATGAACTCGAACGCCCCTCCAAAAATTACCCAAAGCGCAGGCTGCTACCCCGACTAGAGGAGGAAGCACCTACATCACCAGCGCATGACATGGCCGACCGGCCACCTCGTGGCCACGACAGAGAGGCCTCTTGCCCCTCCACTCAAGCCATGCCCCAACACCGCGTCAAGCATACTAAGGCACAGGAAAATGCGCCCGACCTGCGCGACATCCTGGAGGACAAGGCAAGGCAAACAAGATCGATCTACAGATCGCGCAGGCGCCCCACGGCACGTGACGGTGATCGTCACTCCGGACGCAATGAATCCGGCCGGGCCGAACTCAACAGACAAAGCTCCTTCGAGCTGCGTCGTGATATAGCCCAATACAGAGGCACCGCACACCCACTATGCTTCACAGATGAAGTAATGGATCATAAAATCCCTGAGGGCTTCAAACCCGTAAACATCGTATCGTACGATGGCACAGCAGATCCTGCGGTATGGATCGAGGATTATCTCCTTCATATTCACATGGCCCGCGGCGATGATCTACACACCATCAAATACCTCCCACTCAAACTCAAGGGACCGGCCCGGCATTGGCTTAACAGCTTGCCAGCAAACTCAATCGGTTCTTGGGAGGACCTGGAAGCCGCATTCCTTGACAACTTCCAGGGCACTTATGTACGACCACCGGACGCCGATGACCTAAGCCACATAATTCAGCAGCCAGAAGAATCGGCCAGGCAATTCTGGACACGGTTCCTAACAAAGAAAAACCAGATAGTCGACTGTCCGGACGCAGAGGCCTTAGCGGCCTTCAAGCACAATATCCGTGACGAGTGGCTGGCCCGGCACCTGGGACAGGAAAAACCGAAATCTATGGCAGCCCTCACGACACTCATGACCCGCTTTTGCGCGGGAGAAGACAGCTGGCTAGCTCGCAGTAACAACTTAACCAAGAACACTGGTAATTCGAATACCAAGGACAAAAGTGACAGGTCGCGTCGGAACAAGCAAAAGCGCCATGTTAACAGCGACAGCAACGAGGATACGACAGTTAATGCCGGATTCCGAGGCTACAAATTCGGTCAATGGAAACAGCCATTCAAAAGAAAAACTCAGGGCCCGTCCAGTTTGGACCGAATACTCGACCGCTTGTGCCAGATACATGGCACCCCCGAAAAGCCAGCCAATCACACCAACAGGGATTGTTGGGTGTTCAAGCAGGCAGGCAAGTTAAGAGCCGAAAACAAAGACAAGGGGCTGCATAGCGATGACGAGGAGGAGCCCAGGCCGCCGAACAATAGTGGATAGAAGGGATTTCCCCCGCAAGTGCGGACAGTGAACATGATATACGCAACCCACATCCCCAAGAGGGAGCGGAAGCGTGCGTTACGGGACGTATATGCGATGGAGCCGGTCGCCCCAAAGTTCAACCCATGGTCCTCCTGCCCGATCACCTTTGATCGAAGGGACCACCCCACTAGCATCCGTCACGGCGGCTTCACCGCATTGGTTCTAGACCCAATCATTGACGGATTTCATCTCACAAGAGTCCTCATGGACGGCGGCAGCAGCCTGAACCTGCTTTACCAGGATACAGTGCGAAAGATGGGCATAGATCCCTCGAGGATCAAGCCCACCAAAACAACGTTTAAAGGCATCATACCAGGTGTAGAAGCCAACTGTGCAGGCTCAGTTACACCGGAAGTGGTCTTCGGATCTCCGGATAACTTCCGAAGCGAGGAATTAATCTTCGACATAGTCCCATTCCGTAGTGGCTATCACGCACTGCTCGGGCGAACCGCATTCGCAAAATTCAACGTGGTACCGCACTATGCATACCTCAAGCTCAAGATGCCAGGCCCTAGAGGAGTAATCACGGTCAATGGGAACACTGAACGCTCCCTCCGAACGGAGGAGCACACGGTAGCGCTCGCAGCAGAAGTACAAAGCAGTCTCTCTAGGCAGTTCTCCAGTTCGGCCTTCAAAAAGCTGGACACTGTCATGCGCGCCTGGAGTACCCTACAACAAGACCACCTGGAACGTTCCGAGCTAGCGTAGCAATGCGGCCCCAACCCCAGCCCTCGCGATATAGCGAACCCAGCGCTTCGCGTACATAACTACGCTCTTGAAATACCATGGGCACAGGGGAAGGGGCACTATCACGGCACGCCCGAAATACGGCTTAAACCGCACCAGGGGCTGCCGGATTCCTTCTTTTTTCTCTTACTCTCAGGACTCCATACTTCGGACGACCCGTTCGGCAATTCAACTGTCGCACAAACGATGCAAGATCCAGGGAAGCAGACAAGCCACGCTGCATCATGGAACTCCCAGGTGGTCTCTATTGCGAGCAGTATACCTGTTTTTTAATACAATTCCGTGGCCTGCCCCTGGCCAGGACATGTTAAATAGTCCAATTTATTTGGCTTATCGCACTATTTGTATCGTTCCGCTTTCATAGCAGCCTTTCTATAAACAATGCATAGCTTTTTGTCTATTTCTTGCATTACCCTCTTTTTATATATATGTTTATTAATAACATGCTTCATCCGTACACTGTGGTACGGCAAAATACGCCAGGGGCTTCAGTACCCATCAATATGGCGTGAGAAGTCCGTCCACTTTCACAAGTGTGGCACCCCGAACTTATAGCACTATATGCATCGGCTCCGAATCATGATTTGGGTCAATAGTTGGGTTTGCCCGGCTCCTATGTTTTGGTGCCTTACGTTCCGCTATATCGGCTAAGGTAGCACTAGGAGAACCACTGCGATTGTGCCCCAGTTGAGCTGGGCCGAGCACCTCAGTGGAGAAAGCTAAAACTGACTATCATGATGAGGCGAGAGACCGGTCGCTGTTCGAGAGGTTTTTCGAGTCCTTAAAGGCTTATGCCGCTTCGAGCGAGGAACTGGCTTTGTCCGGCCAAGGCGTGGATAGCGCCCCGAACTCGGTCTTCCGAATACTAGGGGCTTCGCCGAAATTTAAAATTATAGAGTTCTATGGCTAAGTGAGAGTGTTCAAGCATTATAGTCCGATTGCCTTGTTCATTGTGCTGACCGCCTCCCTCGACGGACCCAATCATGGGAAAAGCGCTCAGGTTTATCCCGAACACCCCAGCACTAGTGGCATGGGGGCAGAAGCCGACGACTGGCCATCTCTCAATTTTTTTATAAACGGCCGCACAGAAAGTAATATTTTAAATTCAAGCATTGCTTAGCGCATATGAAGAAGTTTTCAGCGCACAGGATAACACGAGCGAGTTCATTCAAAAATTACATCCTTGGTACATTCATCTGCCACAAGGCGGGCACCAGCAAGAACATCCTTGTAATAGTTCTCGGGCTTGTGATGCTCCTTCCCCGGCGATGGCCCGTCCTTCACAAGCTTCTCACCGTCCAGCTTACCCCAATGCACCTTTGCACGGGCAAGGGCCCTACGGGCACCTTCGATGCAGACGGCGCGCTTGATGACCTCGAGCCTTGGACAAGCCTCCACCAGCCGCCGCACCAGCCCGAAGTAGCTCCCAGGCAGGGCCTCTCTAGGCCACAGCCGAACTATGAAGCCCTTCAGGGCCTGTTCGGCCGCCTTGTGGAGCTCGACCAGCTGCTTCAGCTGGTCGCTCAAGGGCACAGGGTGTCCGGCCTCAGCATACTGAGACCAAAACACCTTCTCCGTCGAGCTGCCTTCCTCGGCTCGGTAGAATGCGGCGGCATCGGATACGCTGCGGGGAAGATCTGCGAATGCCCCTGGAGAGCTCCGGATTCGGGCAAGTAACAAGTAGTTTACTTTTATATGTCTACTTTGCATATAGAATGCCTTACCCGCAGCTATCTTTTTCACCGCATCCAATTCCTGGAGGGCCTTCTGGGCTTCGGCCTTGGCAGATTTGGCAGTTTTAAGGGCCGCAGCAAGCTCGGACGCTCGCGTCTTCGAGTCGAGCTCCAAACTCTCATGTTTTCGCATGAGAACCTGAAGCTCTTGCCGCACCTCGCCGACCTGCGCCTCAAATTTCTCTCGCTCGGCGCGCTCCGTGGCCGCTTTCTTCTCGGCCTCGGACAGCGCCTGCTTGAGGGTCGCCACCTCAGTTGTGGCCCCTACAATAAGCAGTATACTCCTGTCATTTTTTGCAATTTTGCGCCTCCCTATAGGCATTTTTCTATAAGGTATCTCTTACCTTCTTTCTCCTCGAGCTGCCGTTTGGCAAGGCCGAGCTCTTGCTCGGTCCACTCGAGGCCCTGCTTCAGGGCACCCACCTCCGCAGTCTGTGCGGCGGTGGCCAGCAGCGAAGCCTGCATACGTATATTGACTCCTTTTTAGTTAGACTCCTGCGATATTTAATAGATCCTCTATTCGGCTTTTCTTTCCGAACGCCAAACAGAGCATCAGGGGCTACTATCTATACGGTAATATTTTTACATATTTTTACTGACCTCGAAGCCTGTTAGAAGGCTAGCACAAGCTTCAGTCAGTCCGCTTTTGGCGGACCGAACCTTCTGGATCACCGTACTCATGATGGCACGGTGCTCCTCGTCGATGGAGGCGCCTTTAAGCTCCTCCAGCAGATTGTCCGGCGCCTCTGGCTAGACGGAGGACGCCGGCTCAGTAGGCTTGCTCCTCTTGGCAGGAGTTCGCCTACCGCGGTCCGGAACCGTTGATGATTCCGGCGCAGTCTCCGGCTTAAAGCCGGACTTGGAGCCCAGGGGGGTTTTGTCCCCTTCACTCCTGGAGTCCGGGAGGTCGCCTCGAGGCTCCTCCTGGACCACCTCCTCTCGCCCCGAAGCTTGTCGCGACGCCACTTCGGCATCATCCGCAGCACAGGGGGAAGCAGTAGGCGGAACTGAATTCACGTCCGATGAATCCAGGGAGCCGCTCGACGACTCGTCGAGCCCGTCCTTGGGCGGACTGCATGATTATATCCGACATTAGGGAAAGCTGTGCAACAAAAGGAATATCACGAGTTACTCTGGTATCCGAACACTTACGATCTCGCCAGACGCTTGGCCCTGTCCGGCCACTCCTCTTCGTCCTCGTCGGCGTCGGGGACGTAGTCCGGCGAAGGGGTTTTCCTCTTCTTCGACCCCTCGGCCTCCCCTACTGGGGCGGGCCCCCTCTTCTTTCCTCCCCCCGCTGGAGGGGGAGAGGTTTCTTCTTCCTCCTCCTCGCCTTCACGGGAGGAGTGCGTCTCGGACTCGTCGGACGATGAGTCCGACACCACCATATGCCGGGAACTCTTTCGAGTCCTCGTGGCCTTCTTCTTCTTGGCCTTCTTCTCCGGCACCACATAAGGTGCCGGAACCAGCAGCTTCTCTAGGAGAGCAGGGGCTGGGTCTTCGGGCAAGGGAGCCGGACAGTTAATCTGTCCGGACTTCTCCCGCCAATCCTGTCAAAGGTGAGAGAGTTTAGATCCCGCATAAAGTCAAACTATGAAAAAACTTAACATCCTGTAAAAGATGGAAATATCTTACCTTGCCAGAAGGACGCTCCGAGCTGAATCCGCGGTCTTCGGAGGCGGATGTGGGAGCCTCGGCGCCTTTGGTTAGCCCCCTCCAGACATCTTCGTATGTCGTGTCGAAGAGCCTGCTTAGAGTTCGGTGCTGCGCCGGGTTGAACTCCCACAAATTGAAGTCCCGTTCTTGACATAGAAGGATCCGGCAGACGAGCATGACCTGGATTACGTTGACAAGCTTGAGCTGCTTGTTCACCAGGGACTGGATGCATTTTTGCAGTCCGGTCAACTCTTCTTCATCGCCCCACGACAAGCTCGTCTCCTTCCAGGACGTAAGCCGAGTAGGGGGTCCGGATCGGAATTCAGGGGCTGCGATCCACTTCGGATTGCGTGGCTTGGTGATGTAAAACCACCCTGACTGCCACCCCTTCAAGGTCTCCACAAAGGAGCCCTCGAGCCATAGGACGTTGGCAATTTTGCCCGCCATGGCACCTCCGCACTCCTCCTGGTTGTCGCGCACCACCTTTGGCTTGACGTTGAAGGTCTTGAGCCAGAGGCCGACATGGGGGCGAATGCAAAGGAAAGCCTCGCTCACGATGATAAACGCCGAGATATTGAGGATGAAGTTCGGGGCCAGATCGTGGAAATCTAGGCCATAGTAGAACATGAGCCCGCGGACAAATGGGTGGAGAGGAAAACCCAGTCCGCGGAGGAAGTGGGGAAGAAATACTACCCTCTCATGGGGCCTGGGGGTGGGGAGAAGCTGCCCCTCCTCAGGAAGCCGGTGCGCGATGTCTTTGTACAAGTATCCGGCCTTCCTTAACCTTTTGACATGGCCCTCCGTGACGGAGGAGACCATCCACTTGCCTCCCTCTTCGGACATTGTTGGAGAGGGTTGAGGTAGGAAGTGCGGGCTTGGGCGCTAGAGCTCGGGTGCGCAGAAGATGGATAGGCAAAGGAGGAAGAAGGCGTAGGTAAAAAGGTGGATCCTTATCCCCTTATATGGGCGGATGCAACTATGCGTCACCACCAGCCTAGTAAAACTCGCTTGCCTCCCAAACGTCGTGATAAGTGGCGCGGTTGGGTTACCCACATCCGTATTAACGAGAATCCCGTAAACAAAGGGGACACGATCTCTGCTTTGACAAGACGTGCCAAGGAAACCGCCTCGCAAAACACGCTGAGGTGGAGAAGTTGAAACGATTCGAATAAAGGCTTGGCCGTAGTGTGATATCACGCTGCGGAATACGTCAGCAGATTAGATTTGTGTTAATATTATTCTCTCTATGGCAATATGTGGAAGCTTATTTTGCAGAGCCGGACACTACTCTTGGTGTTTACAAACTTTTATGAAGAATTTGTAGGAGGAACCCGCCTTGCAATGCCAAAGACAATCTGCGTGCCGGACTCGTCATCATTGAAGCCTGGTTCAGGGGCTACTAAGGGAGTCCTGGATTGGGGGGTGTCCGGATGGCCGGACTATACCTTCAGCCAGACTCCAGGACTATGAAGATACAAGATTGAAGACTCTGTCTCATGTCCGGATGGGACTTCCCTTGGCGTGGAAGGCAAGCTTGGCGATGCGGATATTCAAGATCTCCTACCATTGTAGCCGACTTTGTGTAACCCTAACCCTCTCCGATGTCTATATAAACTGGAGGGTTTTAGTCCGTTGGACAACTTCATCATACAACAATCATACCATAGGCTAGCTTCTAGGGCTTAGCCTCCTTGATCTCGTGGTAGATCTACTCTTGTACTACCCATATCATCAATATTAATCAAGCAGGACGTAGGGTTTTACCTCCATCAAGAGGGCCCGAACCTGGGTAAAACATTGTGTCCCTTGTCTCCTGTTACCATCCAGCCTAGACGCATAGTTCGGGACCCCCTACCCGAGATCCGCCGGTTTTCACACCGACAGTTGGACTATGAAGATACAAGATTGAAGACTTCGTCCCGTGTCCGGATGGGACTCTCCTTGGCGTGGAAGGCGAGCTTGGCAATACGGATATATAGATCTCCTTCCTTGTAACTGACTCTGTGTAACCCTAGCCCCCTCCGGTGTCTATATAAACCGGAGGGTTTAGTCCGTAGGACCAAGAACAACAATCATACCATAGGCTAGCTTCTAGGGTTTAGCCTCTTCGATCTTGTGGTAGATAAACTCTTGTACTACTCGTATTATCAAGAACAATCAAGCAGGACGTAGGGTATTACCTCCATCAAGAGGGCCCGAACCTGGGTAAACATCGTGTCCCCTGCCTCCTGTTACCATCCACCTAGACGCACAGTTCGGACCCCCTATCCGAGATCCACCGGTTTTGACACCGACAACTCCGCTCGACCATCTTATTTCACTCGCAGTACCTGACTTCACTCGGACGGAGAAAACCAGGAGGCTCCCCAAGACCACAATGGTCAGGACGTGCGTACACCCTTATCAAGTGTAATTAATACAACCGTTATAGTAACTGGCACCCTTAAAACCTCCCTTTAACCCTTGGTTATGGCAGCATTCACAAGGGGTTTGGCGGACTCTATATAAGCCACCTCTCAGCTCCATAACAAGGGTTCACATCATCTGTAAACCATACACTCAATCTAAACAGCTCCAGAGCACCAAGACGTAGGACTATTAACTCCACCGTGAGGGGCCTGAACTCGTACATCCGAGTGTAACAACTGCGGCATACCTAGGCTTTGCCCTCTAATTCATACCCCAATACACTATTGTCAGACTTACACCCATGACAGCTGGCGCCCACCATGGGGCAGGCGTCTAGCGACTTCCGGCGTAGTTGCGATTTTCCCACCTTCACCATGGTTTTCGGTAGCGGATTGACATTCGGCGATGAGATCCGTTTCGTCGCCCTCAGCTTCGTCGTTGATGGTTTAGCATGGCTCTAGGAAGCCCCGCTAGATGTCGAGGCACTGCCCATTCGCGGAGAAGCGCACTTCCATGCGAGCACCTACAATGTTCTTCTTCGTCAGCCATCGACTCCGTACCAGTAAGCTCCCCAATTCCATGCGAGCACCTACGATGTTCTTCACGGCTCCAACAGTGGGTCAAGCACGCGGTGGCCCTCTAGGTTGCGGCCCTGCAGATCGCTATGATCGAACCCGATGAGCCCATCCTCGACTTGTTCGGCTCCTTGCATGAGTACTCGGACGACGTATCCGAGTATGAGAGCAGCGACCCTATTGCGGAGGTGTTGATGGCCTGTTCCTAACACAGTCCACTCGGGTATCCCTGCGCGGCGCGGGAGTCGATGGCCCATCGCACATCAACATTGATGGCGGTGGGAACAATCACGATGACGGGTACTACCCCCAACCCCTCAATCAGTAGCAAAGGAAGGAGTTGCAGTGCCGGAACAAGCAGGCCCACCGGATACCCATCGTTGGGATGACTCTCGAGGCTGAGGCCTTGGAAGTCATGCGCCTGGCCAACTTGGCTAAGTGCACTCGTCTAGAGGAGCTCCATAAGTCACTCGACGATCAAGCTTGCCGGTAGCAACAACCCAGTTCCATTCATCGACATCGACATTTGTTTTCAAGTGATCCACAACGAGATTACCAGGTAGTACGCACTCCAATTTAGAATTTGGTGGCTGCCACTCGGATAGCCGATTCCATCCAGCCATCCCGGTTAGAGGCATGGGAGGGTCACCAGCAGATTAGAGTCCTACTCAAGGCCGATGAAGAGTAGAATTCGGCTATCTCCCAGTCGTGCAACAGGATTCATAGCAGATCTATCAGGGCTGACATTGCCCCATCGGCTCACAGCCCAGCTGCCCTAAGAATGAATATGCATTCGCCTCAGCGACAAGACGATCGAGACCATCAATAGGACTAGTAACCGGAACAGGGTCGCGGGTCGGTTTGCACCACAGCGACATCATGATGATTGTCACCGTATGCTGATGCCCCCTCCAAGAGATGACTCATACGCGCCCCGGTCGTATGATGATAGGTGTCCGTATGGCGACGACTGGAAGGCCAGCCCTCCCCATCACGGTGGCGGTAGTTACAAAAGGGAACCAGTCGATCTTTGTGATCCATGGTTCAATGCGAGACAGTTCTCGCCCAAAATCTGATAGATAGAGGCAGAGCCCACAGAGAAAGCATGGACAGAGACCGTCCGAGTGGAAGCGGAGCCTTCATTTCCAGGCCCGACTGTTTCAGCAGAGCCATCAGGGCCACAGAGATCCCCCCATTTCAGATTGGCGGCGGAGATAAGCAAGTTTATCGATGAGTCCAAACCAGAGATGTTGCTACAGTTCTTCATGCCGAGACACCACATGATTATCGGGTGTGATAAGCTCTACGTTCACATACAATGGGTGCAAGCCAGTTTTGCACACGCGGATTACTCGAGTTAAACTTGACGAGCCTAGCATATGCAGATATGGCCTCGGAACACTAAGACCGAAAGGTCGAGCATGAATCATATAGTAGATATGATCAACATTGTGATGTTCACCATTGAAAACTACTCCATCTCACGTGATGATCAGACATGGTTTAGTTGATATGGATCACGTGATCACTTAGATGATTAGAGGGATGTGTATCTAAGTGGGAGTTCTTAAGTAATATGATTAATTGAACTTTAATTTATCATGAACTTAGTACCTGATAGTATTTTGCATGTCTATGTTGTTGTAGATAGATGGCCCGTGCTGTTGTTCTGTTAAATTTTAATGAGTTCCTAGAGAAAGCTAAGCTGAAAGATGATGGTAGCAACTACATGGACTGGGTCCGTAACTTGAGGATTATCCTCATTGCTGCACAGAAGAATTACGTCCTGGAAGCACCGCAAGGTGATAAACCAACTATAGGAGCAACACCAGATGTTATGAACGTCTGGCAGAGCAAAGCTGATGACTACTCGATAGTTTAGTGTGCCATGCTTTACGGCTTAGAACCGGGACTTCAACGATGTTTTGAACGTCATGGAGCATATGAGATGTTCTGGGAGTTGAAGTTAATATTTCAAGAAAATGCCCGGATTGAGAGATATGAAGTCTCCAATAAGTTCTACAGCTGCAAAATGGAGGAGGATAGTTCTTTTAGTGAACATATACTCAGAATGTCTGGGTACCACAACTACTTGACTCAGCTAGGAGTTAATCTTCTTGATGATAGTGTCATTGACAGAGTTCTTCAATCACTGTCACCAAGCTACAAGAGCTTCGTGATGAACTATAAGATGCAAGGGATGGGTAAGACGATTCCCGAGCTCTTTGCAATGCTAAAGGCTGCGGAGGTAGAAATCAAGAAGGATCATCAAGTGTTGATGGTCAACATGAAGGAAATATGCCCTAGAGGCAATAATAAAGTTGTTATTTATATTTTCTTATATCATGATAAATGTTTATTATTCATGCTAGAATTGTATTAACCGGAAACTTAGTACATGTGTGAATACATAGACAAACAGAGTGTCACTAGTATGCCTCTACTTGACTAGCTTGTTGAATCAATGATGGTTATGTTTCCTAACCATCGACATGAGTTGTCACTTGATTAACGGCATCACATCATTAGGGAATGATGTGATTGACTTGACCCATCCGTTAGCTTAGCACGATGATCATTTAGTTTGTTGCTATTGCTTTTCCCATAACTTATACATGTTCCTATGACTATGAGATCATGCAACTCCCGAATACCGGAGGAACACTTAGTGTGCTATCAAACGTCACAACGTAACTGGGTGACTATAGAGATGCTCTACAGGTGTCTCCGATGGTGTTTGTTGAGTTGGCATAGATCGACATTAGGATTTGTCACTCCGAGTATCGGAGAGGTATCTCTGGGCCCTCTCGGTAACGCACATCACTATAAGCCTTGCAAGCAATGTAACTAATGAGTTAGTTACGGGATGATGCATTACAGAACGAGTAAAGAGACTTGCCAGTAATGAGATTGAACTAGGTATTGAGATACCGATGATCGAATCTCGGGCAAGTAACATACATATGACAAAGGGAACAACGTATGTTGTTATGCGGTTTGACCGATAAAGATCTTTGTAGAATATGTGGGAGCCAATATGAACATCCAGGTTCCGCTATTGGTTATTGACTGGAGACGTGTCTCGGTCATGTCTACATAGTTCTCGAACCCGTAGGGTCCGCACGCTTAACGTTCGGTGACGATCGGTATTATGAGTTTATGTGTTTTGATGTACCGAAGGTAGTTCGGAGTCCCGGATGTGATCACAGACATGACTAGGAGTCTCTAAATGTTCGAGACATAAGGATCGATATATTGGATGACTATGTTTCGACATCGGAAAGGTTTTGAGAGAGTTCGGGCATATACCGGAGTACCGGGGGGTTACCGGAACCCCCCGAGGAGTCAATGGGCCTTAATGGGCCATAGTGGAAAGGAGGAGGAGGCGGTCAAGGTGGGGGCACCCCCCCAAGCCCAATCCGAATTGGGAGGGGGGCCGGCCCCCTTTCTTCTCTCCCTCTCCCCCTTCCTTCCCTCTCCTACTCCAACTAGGCAAGGGGAAATCCTACTCCCACTGGGAGTAGGACTCCCCCCTTGGGCGCGCCTAGGAGGCCAGCCCTCCCCCCTCCTCCACTCCTTTACATACGGGGGAGGGGGCACCCCATAGACACACAAGTTGATCATTGATCTCTTAGCCATGTGCAGTGCCCCCCTCCACCATAATCCACCTCGGTCATATCATTGTAGTGCTTAGGTGAAGCCCTGCGCCGGTAGCTTCATCACGTCATCGTGCTGACGAAGCTCTCCCTCGACACTCTGTTGGATCGTGAGTTCGTGGGACGTCACCGAGCCAAACGTGTGCAGATCGCGGAGGTGTCGTACTTTCGGTACTAGGATTGGTCGATCGTGAAGACGTACGACTACATCAACCGCGTTATCATAACGCTTCCGCTTACGGTCTATGAGGATACATAGACAGCACTCTCCCCTCTTGTTGCTATGCATCACCATGATCTTGCGTGTGCGTAGGATTTTTTTGAAATTACTACGTTCCCCAACAGTGGCATCCGAGCCAGGTTTATGCGTAGATGTTATATGCATGAGTAGAACACAAAGGAGTTGTGGGCATGGGTATATACATATTGCTTGCCGTCACTAGTTGATTCTTGATTCAGTGGTATTGTTGGATGAAGCGGCTCAGACCGACATTACGCGTACGCTTACGCGAGATTGGTTCTACCGACGCGCTTTGCACACAGGTGGCTGGTGGGTGTCAGTTTCTCCAACTTTAGTTGAATCGGATTCAATGAACAGGGTTCTTTCTGAAGATAAAAAAGCAATCACTATACCGCATTGTGGTTTTTGATGCGTAGGTAAGAATGGTTCTTGCTCAGCCCGTAGCAGCCACGTAAAACTTGCAATAACAAAGTAGAGGACGTCTAACTTGTTTTTGCAGGGCATGTTGTGATGTGATATGGTCAAGACATGATGCTAAATTTTATTGTATGAGATGATCATGTTTTGTAACACAGTTATCGGCAACTGGCAGGAGCCATATGGTTGCCGCTTTATTGTATGAAATGCAATCCCCATGTAATTGCTTTACTTTATCACTAAGCGGTAGCAATAGACGTAGACGCAATAGTTGGCGAGATGACAACGATGCTTCGATGGAGATCAAGGTGTCAAGACCGGTGATGATGGTGATCACGACGGTGCTTTGTAGATGGAGATCAAAGGCACAAGATGATGATGGTCATATCATATCACTTATATTGATTGCATGTGATGTTTATCCTTTATGCATCTTATTTTGCTTAGTTCGGCAGTAGAATTATAAGATGATCTCTCACTAAATTTCAAGGTATAAGTGTTCTCCCTGAGTATGCACCGTTGCTACAGTTCGTCGTCCCGAGACACCATGTGATGATTGGGTGCGATAAGCTCTACGTTCACATACAATGGGTGGAAGCCGGTTTTGCACACGCAAAATACTCAGGTTAAACTTGATGAGCCTAGCGTATGCAGATATGGCCTTGGAACACTGAGACCGAAAGGTCGAGCGTGAATCATATCGTAAGTATGATCAACATAGTGATGTTCACTATTGAAAACTACTCCATCTCGCGTGATGATCGGACATGGTTTAGTTGATATAGATCACGTGATCACTTAGATGATTAAAGAGATGTCTATCTAAGTGGGAGTTCTTAAGTAATTTCATTGATTGAACTTTAATTTATCATGAACTTAGTACCTTATAGTATTTTGCATGTCTATGTTGTTGTAGATAGATGGCACGTGCTGTTGTTCCATTGAATTTTAATGAGTTCCTAGAGAAAGCTAAGTTGAAAGATGATGGTAGCAACTACACGGACTGGGTCCGTAACTTGAGGATTATCCTCATTGCCGCATAGAAGAATTATGTCCTGGAAGCACTGCTAGGTGACAAACCCGCTGCAGGAGCAACGCCATATGTTATGAACACCTGGCTGAGCAAAGCTGATGACTACTCCATAGTTCAGTGTGCCATGCTTTACGTCTTAGAACCGGGACTTCAACGACGTTTTGAACGTCATGGAGCATACGAGATGTTCCATGAGTTGAAGTTAAATATTTCAAGCAAATACCCAGATTGAGAGATATGAAGTCTCCAATAAGTTCTATAGCTGCAAGATGGAGGAGAATAGTTATGTCAGTGAACATATACTCAGAATGTCTGGGTACCACAACCACTTGACTCAGCTGGGAGTTAATTTTCCTGATGATAGTGTCATTGACAGAGTTCTTCAATCACTGCCACCAAGCTACAAGAGCTTCGTGATGAACTATAATATGCAAGGCATAGATAAGACGATTCCTAAGCTCTTCGCAATGCTAAAGGTTGCGGAGGTAGAAATCAAGAAGGAGCATCAAGTGTTGATGGTCAACAAGAACACCAGTTGCAAGAAAAAAGGGTAAAGGGAAGAAGGGGAACTTCAAGAAGAACACCAAGCCAGTTGCTGCTCAAGTGAAGAAACCCAAGTCTGGACCTAAGCCTGAGACTGAGTGCTTCTACTGCAAAGGGACTGGTCACTGGAAGCGGAACTGCCCCAAGTATTTGGCGAGAAGAAGGATGGCAAAGTGAAAGGTATATTTGATATACATGTTATTGATGTGTACCTTACTAATGCTCGCATTAGTGCCTGGGTATTTGATACTGGATCAGTTGCTAACATTTGCAACTCGATACAAGGGCTACAGATTAAGCGAAGATTGGCTAAGGACGAGGTGACGATACGCATGGGAAATGGTTCCAAAGTAGATGTGATCGCCGTCGGCACGCTACCTCTACATCTACATTCGGGATTAGTTTTAGACCTAAATAATTGTTATTTGGTGACAGCGTTGAGCATGAACATTATTTGGATCTTCTTTAACGCGAGACAGTTATTCATATAAATCATAGAATAATGGTTGTTCTATTTATATGAGTAATATCTTTTATGGTCATGCACCCTTGATGAGTGGTCTATTTTTACTAAATCTTGATAGTAGTGATACACATGTTCACAGTATTGAATCCAAAAGATGCAGAGTTGATAATGATAGTGCAACTTATTTATGGCACTGCCATTTGGGTCATATTGGTGTAAAGCGCATGAAGAAACTCCATTCTGATGGACTTTTGGAATCACTTGATTATGAATCACTTGGTACTTGCGAACCATGCCTCATGAGCAAGATGACTAAAACTCCGTTCTACGGAACAATAGAGCAAGCAATAGAGTTATTGGAAATCATACATACTAATGTATGTGGTCCAATGAACATTGAGGCTCGAGGTGGATATCGTTATTTTCTCACCTTCACAGATGATTTGAGTAGATATGGGTATATCTACTTAATGAAACATAACTTTGAAACATTTGAAAAGTTCAAAGAATTTCAGAGTGAAGTGGAAAATCATCGTAATAAGAAAATAAAGTTTCTACGATGTGATCATGGAGGAGAATATTTGAATTACGAGTTTGGTCTTCATTTGAAACAATGCGGAATAGTTTCGTAACTCACGCCACCCAGAACACCACAACGTAATGGTGTGTCCGAACGTCGTAATCGTACTTTACTAGATATGGTGCAATCTATGATGTCTCTTACTGATTTACCACTATCGTTTTGGGGTTATGCTTTAGAGATAGTTGCATTCACATTAAATAGGGCACCATCTAAATCCGTTGAGAGGACACCTTATGAACTGCGGTTTGGCAAGAAACCCAAGTTGTCATTTCTTAAAGTTTGGGGCTGCGATGCTTATGTCAAAAAACTTCAACCTGATAAGCTCGAACCCAAATCGAAGAAATGTGTCTTCATAGGATACCCAAAAGAGACTGTTGGGTACACCTTCTATCACAGATCCAAAGGCAAGATATTCGCTGCTAAGAATGGATCCTTTCTAGAGAAGGAGTTTATCTCGAAAGAAGTGAGTAGGAGGAAAGTATAACTTGACGAGGTAATTGTACCTACTTCCTTATTGGAAAGTAGTTCATCATAGAAATCAGTTCCAGTGATTCCTACACCAATAAGTGAGGAAGCTAATGATGATGATCATGAAACTTCAGTTCAAGTTACTACCGAACCTCGTAGGTCAACCAGAGTAAGATCTGCACCAGAGTGGTACCGTAATCCCATTCTGGAGGTCATGTTACCTGACCATGATGAACCTACGAACTATGAGGAAGCAATGATAAGCCCAGATTCCGCAAAATGGCTTGAGGCCATGAAATCTGAGATGGGATCCATGTATGAGAACAAATTGTGGACTTTGGTTGACTTGCCCGATGATCGGCAGGCCATAGAGAATAAATGGATCTTCAAGAAGAAGACTGACGCTGACGGTAATGTTACTGTCTACAAAGCTCGACTTGTTGCAAAAGGTTTTCGACAAGTTCAAGGAGTTGACTATGATGAGACCTTCTAACCCGTAGCGATGCTTTAGTCTATCCGAATCATGTTAGCAATTGCCGCATTTTATGATTATGAAATTTGGCAAATGGATGTCAAAACTGCATTCCTTAATGGATATCTTAAAGAAGAGTTGTATATGATGCAACCAGAAAGTTTTTGTCGATCCAAAAGGTGCTAACAAAGTGTACAAGCTCCAGTGATCCATTTATGGACTGGTGCAAGCCTCTCGGAGTTGGAATATATGCTTTGATAGTGTGATCAAAGCTTATGGTTTTATACAAACTTTTGGAGAAGCCTGTATTTACAAGAAAGTGAGTGGGCGCTCTGTAGCATTTCTGATATTACATGTAGATGACATATTGTTGATCAGAAATGATACTGAATTCCTGAATAGCATAAAAGGATACTTGAATAAGAATTTTTCAATGAAAGACCTCGGTGAAGCTGCATATATATTGGGAATCGAGATCTATAGAGATAGATTAATACGCTTAATTGGACTTTCACAAAGCACATACCTTGATAAAGTTTTGAAGAAGCTCAAAATGGATCAAGCAAATAAAGGGTTCTTACCTGTGTTACAAGGTGTGAAGTTGAGTCAGACTCAATGCCCGACCACTACAGAAGATAGAGAGAAAATGAAAGTCATTTCCTATGCTTCAGCCATAGGTTCTATCATGTATGCAATGCTGTGTACCAGACTTGATGTGTGCCTTGCTATTAGTTTAGCAGGGTGGTACCAAAGTAATCAAGGAGTGGATCACTGGACAGCGGTCCTGAAATACCTGAAAAGGACTAAGGATATGTTTCTTGTTTATGGAGGTGACAAAGAGCTCATCGTAAATGGTTACATCGATGCAAGCTTTGACACTAATCCAGATGACTCTAAGTCACAACCGGATATGTATTTTTATTTAATTGTGGAGCTGTCAGTTGGTGCAGTTCCAAGCAGAGCGTCGTGGCGGGATCTACGTGTGAAGCAGAGTACATAGCTGCTTCAGAAAGAGCAAATGAAGGAGTCTGGATGAAGGAGTTCATATCTGATCTAGGTGTCATACCTACTGCATCGGGTCCAATGAAAATCTTTTGTGACAATACTGGTGCAATTGCCTTAGCAAAGGAATCCAGATTGCACAAGAGAACCAAGCACATCAAGAGATGATTCAATTCCATCCGCGATCAAGTCAAAGAAGGAGACATAGACATTTTCAAGATACATACGGATCTGAATGTTGCAAACCCGTTAACTAAGCCTCTCTCACAAGCGAAACATGATCAGCACCAAGACTCCATGGGTGTTAGAATCATAACAATGTAATCTAGATTATTGACTCTAGTGCAAGTGGGAGACTGAAGGAAATATGCCCTAGAGGCAATAATAAAGTTGTTATTTATATTTCCTCATATCATGATAAATTTTTATTATTCATGCTATAATTGTATTAACCGGAAACTTAGTACATGTGTGAATACATAGACAAACAGAGTGTCACTAGTATGCCTCTACTTGACTAGCTCGTTGAATCAATGACGGTTATGTTTCCTAACCATAGACACGAGTTGTCACTTGATTAACAGGATCACATCATTAGGGAATGATGTGATTAACTTGACCCATCTGTTAGCTTAGCACGATGATCATTTAGTTTGTTGCTATTGCTTTTTCCATAACTTATACATGTTCCTATGACTATGAGATCATGCAACTCCCGAATACCGGAGGAACATTTAGTGTGTTATCAAACGTCACAACATAACTGGGTGACTATAAAGATGCTCTACTTGTGTCTCCGATGGTGTTTGTTGAGTTGGCATAGATCAAGATTAGGATTTGTCACTCCGAGTATCGGAGAGGTATCTATGGGCCCTCTCGGTAATGCACATCACTATAAGCCTTGCAAGCAATGTAACTAATGATTTAGTTACGGGATGATGCATTACGGAACGAGTAAAGAGACTTGCCGGTAACGAGATTGAATTAGGTATTGAGATACCGAAGATCGAATCTCGGGCATGTAACATACCGATGACAAAGGGAACAACGTATGTTGTTATGCGGTTTGACCGATAAAGATCTTCGTAGAATATGTGGGAGCCAATATGAATATCCAAGTTCCGCTATTGGTTATTGACCGGAGACATGTCTCGGTCATGTCTACATAGTTCTCAAATCCGTAGGGTCCGCACACTTAACGTTTGGTGATGATCAGTATTATGAGTTTATGTGTTTTGATGTACCAAAAGTAGTCCGAAGTCCCGAATGTGATCACGGACACGACGAGGAGTCTCAAAATGATTGAAACATAAATATTGATATATTGGATGACTATGTTTGGACATTGGAAAGGTTTCGAGAGAGTTCGGGCATATACCGGAGTACTGGGGGTTACCGGAACCCCTCGGGGAGTCAATGGGCCTTAATGTGCCATAGTGGAAAGGAGGAGGAGGCGTCCAAGGTGCGGGTGTCATGGTTCTAAGTCTGACAGTAGAATGGGGGGTAGGAATGTAGAGGCAAGATCTTAGCTATGGAGGAGTTATACTCGGGAGTTTTACGAGTTCAGGCCCTTCTCGGAGGAAGTAACAACCCTACGTCTCGGAGCCCGAAGGTGGTCGACTGGATTATATGCGTGTGTGTTACAAAAAGTGCGAACCCCTGTCCCTGAGGAGGGGGGTGGCTTATATAGAGTTCGCCAGACCCCTCCCGCCCTCAGTTACAAAGGGGTTTAAGGTACATAAAGATGGAGACGTTACTGGTAACGCCTGCAATAAAGATACATAATGACCGTTAAAGCTATGGCTTAATTCCCGGCCGTTGCAGAGTTGAGAGGCTCTAGATCTTCTGGTAGTCGAGTGATTATCTATACAGTCGAGTGTCTTTAGGATTGTCAAGTGGAACATAACTTCATGGTCGAGTGGATGATGATTTTTCTTCGAATGCTCCTGGTACCTTTAGGGATGTCCTTGGGGAGGGTATCTTGAACAGATCCATGACCCTACCCCAGGTACATAGCTTCGTCATTAGCCCCCGAATGGATCAGGGTTTGAGTGAGGGAGTAGTTGAGAACACTTCTGACTCATTTTTCATGCTATGAGTATATCTTGCTCTGGATCAATGAACTGAGGAGATGACACCAACTTCTTTTTCAGTCGCCTTGGTCCATTCTTAGTTTTTGTCAAGTGAACTTTTACGGAAGAGTTCTGAATGATGATGCAGAGGATGTCTTCCGTCTGACAAGTTGTTCTGATGTCCGCGGATTTCGCGGGATTCGAATTTTGGGAAGCACGCCAGACGGGCGAGGCCGTGGTAATTGGGACAGATTAGGCAGGTCGCCTCGATTCCCGCGCCACCTTTTTGGCCACATATCGCGCGCGCGACTGTTGCGGGATTTGATAACATCGTCCGGGCCTACAAGTCAGTTACTCGGAAGTGACCTTATAAAAGGCACCGGACCGGGCTTTTGAACAGTGCACCCTCATTCTCTTTCTTCTTCCTCAGATTTCTCCGCTGCGCCCGCTTTTGCTCTCGGAGTCGTAGCCTCGCTCGGACTTGATCCGCCGCCATCGGAAAGGAGAAGACGGTGGCGTTGGAGCGCGTGAAGAAGGCGACCGCGAAGGCGAAAGGAAGGAGGACCAGCCGGGGCGGATCCTCGTCAAGGTCCGGCCTGCCGCCAGGCTGGATCCAGGGTGATTGGATCCGCTCGACGATCAGCCAAGACGACCTCGGCGACCTGGTTGAGGGGGGATTTATGCCCCACGAATCGGCACGGCTCCCGAGGAACGAGACCGAGCCGCGGCCGCTGGAGGGTGAGTGCAGCTCCACCTTTCTTTCGTGGTCTTTGGAACTTCTTCGGGACTCAACTCCACCACTTCACTCCAAACACCATAGTGTATCTTGCTGCCTTTGTGTCAATGTGTGAAAATTTCTTGGGTTGTCGACCGCACTGGGGTCTCTTCAAGCACATATTCACCTGCCGCTCCCAGTCGGTCAAGAAGGCCAACCCGAGTGACGAGAGGACGCACGTGATCTAGATGTGCGGGGGCCTTGGAATCCAAATGAGGAACAAGAGCACCTTCCCAGCTATGATCCTTCCCGACTCGGTCCGGGGCTAGTAGTCGACCTGGTTTTATTGTAAGGACCAGCCGACCCCGGGTCAGTCGACTGGACTTCCCCCCTTTTCCTTGGCTCGAGTGGAGAAGCCCTCCTCCTTGAGGGTGGTCCCGGAAGAGAAGGCGTAGGTGAAGGCGTTGGTCGAGCGGGTCGTCCAACTTGTTCGCGACGAGGTGACTGGAATGGACCTGCTGGAGGTCTTTCTCAGTCGACGCATCCAACCACTCCAAGCCCGTGACCATCCGATGCGGATGTACTCAGGACTCGAGTACTCCACTCGGATCCACCCGGAGGACGTTAGTGAAGACACGGTGGAGAAGTGGCTGAGAGGAATCACCAGCAACAAAGATAATCCCCATGGGTCTAGGAGGGTGATTCCATTCGACCATTTGCGCCAGCCGGAACAGGTATGATTCTGCATTGTCAAGTATCTTCTCGATTCACTGTGTAACACCTTGTTGACGGTCAACTGTATTTCTTTCGTTCATTGTCTTTTCAGGCTCTCATTGATATGTACTCGATGCCCAATGGAGTGCAGGAGCAAGACGTCGAGGAAGGGGCGAGCGGGGGCGAGAGTGGCGAGTGGCACTCTGTCGGTGGGAACGACACCTATGGGATCACAAGAATCCCTACTGTGGTTAGCGGGGCGCGGGGTCGTGAGAAGAGCGGATCTAACAGGTAGCACATGGTTCGTTTATCCAGGTTCGGGCTGCGAGGATGCGTAAAACCCTACTCCTGCTTTGGTGGATTGTATATCTGTGTTCTTGAGCTAGCTATGGGGCGTGAGGAGCTCCAAAAAGCCGAATCCTTCTCCTGGTCGTCTCGGGCCTCCTTTTATAGAAAAAAGGGGTTGCCACAGTGGCACACAGGAGGTCGAAAGCGTACAGTGATGCGAGGTTATCCCTCGCATTACATGACAAGGCGCATTTAATGCGTGTTGCTTAGGTGTGCTTACTTTATCGGGGACGGGGGAGAAACCTGTCTCGTCCGTCGCCGCTCCTTCTTGTGTCGACACGCGCCCTGGCCAGCGATGCCTGAGATGCCACGTAGGTAGGCAGGCAGCTGAGGTGGCACAGTGGTGGGTCTTCACGAAGATCTGCATGCCGCCACGCAGGTGCCTGCCCAGCTGGTTGGGTCGGCAGCTGCATGCATGCGGTGGTGGAGGTTTAGTCGGCGTGGGCCTGATGGTGGCCCCGCGGGTGTCCTCGGGAAGGGCCTTGCCGGGGCCCCGGCAAGGGTCTTGCCGAGGCGCCTGCTGTCATCCCTGGCAAGGCGCTTGCCGGGGGCCTTGTGGTCTTCCTCGGTTGGGATCCCGCCAAGGGTTGTCGTCTCCTTAGTGCGTATCTGATCTTGGATGTCTTCACGAAGATCTGCATGCCGCCACGGGGATGTCTCCCGAATCCTTGCCCTTTGGGGGCAGTGGACTCAAGGGTGATTTGCTCCGTAGGCGCGGGACGAGTCGCCGCGGCAAGGGTCTTGTCGGGGCTGCTAGAACTGTCTCCCGGCAAGGATCTTGCCGGGGGAGTCCGCTTCGTCCCCTTTGCTCTTCGTGGTCTTGGCCTTGGCGTTGTTCTAGTTCTCTTGAGCTTCAATCTTACCCTGGCTCACCTCCCTTGCCTTGCTTGATGTGGTGGTGCCCGTGGCTCAGACTGCCCGTGCAAAGTTATAGGGGTACAAAAAGTGTACCCCTCTTTTTGTACACCGACAGGAGCCCCCGGGCCTGGGCCACACATAAGCGCAACGCGTTGTTGGGCTCGGCCCAAAAATGGTGCGCAGGCAGGCGGGGTGGTTTTTACCGCGGTAAGGTTCTTCGCGCGCTGCACTTCCCACGACTCCCGCGCGTGGCGCGGCGTGGGGAGGCGCGTGTGACGTGGGCGGCATGCGTGGGGTTGGTTCCCGCAGGCATGCGTCACATCGTAGTAAAGGGGCGGTTCGCGCCTTCCCCATAAACGGAGGGAGGCGTGGAGGCGCGGCCCATTTACTAAATGGGGCTGAGGCGCGGTCTTCAAGGCGTCCACTCCCCACGATCACGGGGTGGGGAGTGGTCGTCTCACCCGTCCCCTCGGTTCTGCACGTCCGCCACGTGTCTCCCATGCGCCTGGGGTGGCAAACGGTGGAGGTGGGAAACCGGGCCGTCGCTGGTTGGGGTGACGGGTCGGTCCTGGCTCCCTGCGCCTTCCTTATCTTGATTGTCCGAGCGGGGCGGCCGAGCCCCAACCCCGATCCTTTATAAAGAGCGGGAGGGGGGATGGCATCCCGCATTCTTTCATCTTCTTCTTCCTTCAGCTTCTGCTCCTCCCTTCCATCCGTCATGGAGAGAGGGAATCCCGGTCCTTCAACAGTGGCGGCGAGGGTCGCTGCTCGACAACGCGTCCTTCCTTCTCCTGCGCCTGTGGTGGCAGAGCCAGCCGCGAGGGGAAGGGGGAGGGGGCGAGGCCGTGGGGAGGCCGGGGCGCTCGGGGAAGAGGAGGACGGGGTGGCGCGCCGGCCTCGCCTCCGCTTGCAGCTCCTCCTCCAATGGAGGGCCATGTTGGGGATGACCCTTGTGAGTTCTTCGTCAGGCCGCGCCGGCCGCCGCGCTGTCGCCTTCGTCTCCCGACTCCATTTGCGTGGGAGATGGAGCTGGATCCGCCGGAATCGTTGCGGCTGCACATGAGGGGCTGCGGGATCAGTGGCACGCGGGTCCGCGTCGACTTCCCCGCCCCTCACGTGATGTATCTTTGTCGGGGATGGAAGACATTTGCTCATATCCACCACTTCACGGAGGGGCTCACTCTCCATTTTAAGCTGATGGAGGGTGGCCTTCTCTCCGTCAAGGTCTTCGGGTGCTTTGGGACCCGTGCAAGGTGCTGCGTGGAGAGCTCTTCTGATAGTGAAGACTCCTCGGGCGGGAGTGACGAGGAGGACAGCGGCAGCGACGACGAGGGTAGTAGGCGGCAGGATGACGGGTCCGATTAGGTGTCGGGTGCCACTCCGTGCGGCACCGGCGACCCCATCATCCGCGTCGCCGGCTCCCTGAACTTCTCGGGGTCGTCTCCTTGGGCGGCTGGCATTGGGAAGCTGCGGAAGAGGAAGAGGGTGGGCGGCAAGGCCGTCAAGTCGGAGTACGCGGGCACCGATGCCTTCGATGCGAGCTGGCGTCCTGCCGCCTCGTCTTCGAGCTCTTCTTCCGGCACCGCCATCACCATCCAGCCTTTGGACGGCCACCAAGATATTCTCTTGGTGTCTTCTGCCACCCGTAGCTCGCCTAGGCGCTCCTTTTGTCCTTTTCGCCTCCTTGACCTGCCTCCTGAGGAGAGGGACAAGAAAGGGATTACGGGCACCTTATCTCTTTTTAGTTTGTAAGCCTTCGGGCCTTTGCTGAATTTAAAACTTGTAATCCCATCATTCATGTTTTTCATTCCCTATGGACTGTACCTGAGTGGAATGTTTTTTTAATGAAAAAGGGATGCTTGTCGGGTCATTTGTTTGTGGGTGGAACCCACGACAAGGAGTAAATCCTTGATATCTTCAAGATAAACATTTCCTTGCCCGACAACAGGCCTTGCCGTCTCCCCACTTCGCTCGACCTTCCTCACGCCTTTGGCGGAGGCAGGGATGAGGCGGGTTCAGGCTCCTTGTTTCATCCTTTCGCTGCCGCGACTACGACCCAACTTGGCCCCAGGAACGAGCCCTAGGGCCTAGAGTTAGGGGAGCACGGTAGCTTAGGGGAAAACGAGGTTTCACATACCTCAATCCATAATGGAATGCATGATAAGGGATGAAGAACTTATCTGAAGCTGCAGTCCCCGGCAACCCTGGTTCGCCATGGGTGAATCTTTGCTCTTGCAGCCCCCGGCAATACTGGCTTGCCGGGGGCTAGATGCTGGTCGGTTCCTCTTTTTTTCCTCCCCAAGTGGTTCGGCACGGATATCTGTGTGTCCTGTGAACCAAAGAAGACAAAAGAAAGACAAAGAGACGCACACTCGACCTCTAAGCTAGGGGTTAGTCGCCACTAAGCACTATCAACCCTAACCAAGGATGAGACTCGACCTAGCATGCATGCTATAACTTAGGGCGCCAGCGCTTCATTTATTTATGCTCAGGGTCTGCGCCTAGCTTTGTACAAAGGGTTACATGCGTCATCGGCAAGGCTCGTACAAAAGGTGGCTTGCCGGGGGCCCGGCAAGCCGCGCGTCACGGGTAAAACTTGTTAAGATGCTCAATGTTCCACGAGTTACTCACCGGAACGACATCTTCGGTCTCCAGGCAGACTGCGCCGGGCCTGGTGACTTGTATTACCCGATAAGGGCCTTCCCACTTTGGCGTCAACTTGTTGGAATTCTTGGCCGATTGAACGCGCCAAAGAACAAGGTCGCCTTCCTCAAGGCTTCAGGCATGAACCTTGCGGCTATGGTAGCGGCACAAGGCTTGCTGGTAGCGCGCTACTCTCACAGCCACCCGAAGACGATCTTCCTCAAGGAGCGTTGCGTCATCTTGCCGCAATTGCTCTTGGTTAAGCTCGTCATAAGCGAGTACTCAAGGTGACCCATATATGAGTTCCGTGGGGAGAACTGCTTCTGCCCCGTATACCAGGGCAAAGGGTGTCTGGCCGGTGGCACGATTTGGTGTCGTTCTAATTGACCAAAGAACCGCCGGCAATTCATCAATCCAGCGCCTTCCACTCTTGTGCAGTCTGTCAAAGGTCTTTGTCCTCAGGCCTCGCAGTACTTCAGCATTTGCCCTCTCAGCTTGACCATTGCTTCGTGGGTGAGCAACGGAAGTGAAACAGACCTTGCTGCCGAGGTCTTGAATATATTGCATGAAGGTGTGGCTTGTGAACTGCGTGCCGTTCTCGGTGATAACCCTATTGGGTACACCAAAACGGCACACCAGTCCTTTGAAGAACTTGACGGCTGACTGCGCTGTGACCTTCCTCACTGCTTCCACTTCTGGCCACTTTGTGAACTTGTCGATTGCAACGTACAAGTACTCAAAGCCCCCGACAGCGCGGGGGAAAGGGCCCAGTATGTCGAGCCCCCAGACCTAGAAAGGCCAGGAGAGAGGAATGGTTTGAAGGGCTTGAGCTGGCTGATGAAGTTTCTTTGAATGGAACTGACACGCTTCACACCTGGTGACTAGTGTCATCGCATCCTGGAGGGCGGTGGGCCAGAAGAAGCCTTGCCTAAACGCTTTGCCGGCAAGGGCCCTTGACCCGATGTGGGATCCACATATGCCTCCATGTATCTCCGCCAACAGCCCCAGTCCTTCCTCTCGAGGGATACACTTCAATTTCACGTCGTTCGGCCTCTTTCTATACAGGACGTCATCGATGAACTGGTACATAGTAGAGCGACGGGCTACTTTTTCCGCTTCTTCCTGCTCCTCAGGAAGTTCCCCTGTTTGGAGGAATCGGACGGTATGTTGTGCCCACGCTGGAGCCTGGGGCTCAACGGCGAGGACTAAAGGCATTTCCTCCGCTACAGGAGCGGCTGTCTCGACGGCAAGAGCTTGATGCTCTGTCGGAGCTAGCCGTCCCGTGGCGAGCTCAGTGTCTCCGGCAACATCCTTGCCGGCGGCTCCGGGGAGCTCGGCGGGAAAGTACTTGTCGGGCCCTGATTTTCTCCTCTTGTTCTGCTCTGTTGATGGATCAACGGATGGCTGAGTTAGCCGAAGCACAAAGGTACCTGGTTCCACAGGTAGCTTGAGGGCAGCGCGTTTTGATAGGTAATCGGCGATATCGTTCTCCGCTCGGGGAATGTATTCTGCCTGTATACCGTCAAAACGCTCTTCCAGCTTTCTCACTTCATCGACGTAGTCCTTCATCAACGGGCTCTGGTAATCCTTGTTGACTTGCTTGACGACAAGTTGCGAGTCGCCTCTGACGACGAGTTTCTTGATTCCAAGGTCCACCGCGATCCTAAGACCGGCAAGCAGCCCTTCGTACTCAGTCGTATTGTTTGTTGACACCTCCCTGGGGAAGTGCATCTGGATCACGTACTTGAGGTGCTCTCCGGTGGGCGCGACAAGCAGTACGCCAGCCCCGGCGCCCTGTAAGGAGAAAGCTCCATCAAAGTACATGATCCAGTCGCAACTTGCCTCCTTGCCGGGGAGAGCAGTCTCTTGGGTTTCTTCATCAGGCGTCGCGGTCCATTCTGCAATGAACTCCGCCAGGACTCGGCTGTGAATCATCGAGGTACTCTCAAACTTGAGGCCAAAGCTGGACAGTTCCAGTGCCCACTCCATGATCCTTCCCATTGCGTCTGGATTGTGCAATATCCGTTGCAGAGGGAGGCGAGTGACGATAGTGATTTCGTGCGCCTGGAAGTAGTGACGCAACTTCCTCGAGGCCATAAGAAGGCCGAAGAGCAGTTTCTGCACACCGGAGTACCTCGATCTAGCCCCTGCAGGAGGGAACTAACAAAGTAGACCGGGTGCTGCATCATTTTCTTCTTCGGCGGCACTTCAATTGGCTGCATCGTCTCGGCATCGGTGGCATCAAGCTCCGTCGCTGCTATTACCTCATCATCAATTTCTCTTTGTGCCCTAGTGCGGCACTGACCACCTGGTTCGTTGCCGCCATGTACAGCAGCAACGGTTCCTGTGGCCTAGGCGCAACTAGTATCAGCGCGGAGGAGAGGTACCTCTTCAAATCTTGCAATGCTGCTTCGGCTTATGGCGTCCACTCCATCGGGCCCGCCTTTTTCAAAATCTTGAAAAAGGGAAGGGCGTGCTCGGCGGACTTGGAAATGAACCTGCTCATGGCGGCAACGCAACCAGCAAGCCGACGCACATCCTTGACTCGCTTGGGCGCTTCAATCTGCTCTATAGCTTTGATCTTGTCCAGATTGGCCTCTATCCCATGCTGTGACACAAAGAACCCGAGAAGCTTGCCAGACGGGACACCGAAGACGCACTTCTCAGGGTTCATCTTGAGATTGATCTTGCGTAGGTTTGCAAATGTTTCTTGTAAATCTGATATGAGGGTTGGTTTTGACCACTATATCATCCATATAAGCTTCCATATTTCTATGGAGCTGGGGTTCAAAACCAATCTGGACCGCCCTTGCAAACATTGAACCAACACTCTTCAACCCGAAAGGCATCCGTATAAAGCAATACGTACCACATGGGGTGATGAATGCCGTTTTCTCTTCATCTTCCCTTGTCATGAAGATCTGGTGGTAGCCGGAGTAGGCATCAAGGAATGACAACAGATCACACCCAGCTGTGGAGTCAACAATCTGGTCGATGCGCGGCAACGGGAAGGGGTCTTTGGTACAAGCCTTATTAATATCTGTGTAATCAATACACAACCTCCACTTCCCATTTGCCTTGCGCACTACCACCGGATTGGCCAACCACGTTGGATGGAGCACTCCTCTTACCAAACCCGCTGCTTCCAGTTTCCGGATCTCCTCTGTGATGAACTCTTGTCGTTCCAAAGCTTGCTTTCTGACCTTCTGCTTGATGGGCCGCGCATGAGGACAGACAGCAAGGTGGTGCTCAATCACCTCCCTGGGAACGCCGGGGATGTCGGATGCTTGCCATGCAAACACATCGACATTCGCCCGCAGGAAGGTGACGAGCGCGTCTTCCTATTTGTCGTCAAGGGTGGAGCTTATGGTAAAAGCTCCTCCCGTGCTGTCCTCCTTGACAGAAACCTTCTTGGTTCCCGGCGGTGTGGCCCTGGACTTCTTGTTTCTGTCGGCGGAGCTCTCTGGCACATCCTCAACGGGAGCGCTACACTCCGAAGAGGTGCGCTTGCCAGAGTGGGTGCCTGAGGTCTCACCGGTCTTCTTCTTTCGCCTTCCCGGGGCTCCAGCGGCAGGAGCAAGCGCCTTAGCAGTGGCGGCTGCTGCAACTGCTTGTTGGTAGAGTTGGTCAGTGCAAATTAGCGCATCCTTCTTGTCTGACGGGATGGTGATGATCGTCACAGGCCCTGGCATCTTCAGGGTGTTGTAGGCGTAATGTGACGCCGCCATGAACTTGGCCAGCGCTGGGCGGCCAAGGACCCCGTTGTAAGGCAAGGGGATCTTGGCAACGTCGAACACAATCCTTTCTGTCCTGTAGTTTAGATCACTCCCAAAAGTCACGGGCAACGTGACCTTTCCCTTTGGTTGACTTCTTCCTGGGTTGACCCCCTGAAACGTGCCCGTCTCTTCGAGGTCTTCATCAGGAATCTGCAATTTCTCGATCACGGCAGGCGAGATTAAGTTCAGACCGGCCCCGCCATCGACTAGCATCTTTGTCACCTTCAGGTTGCGTATTGTTGGTGAAACCAACAATGGCAAGCACCCGACTGCAGTAGTGCGATTAGGGTGATCCTCAGTGTCAAAAATGATAGGTGTGCTGGACCACTTCAGCGGCCTTTGGGCATCAAACGATGGTTCCGCCGCTGTAATCTCACGCGCCCACTGTTTAAGCTGGCGGTGAGAGGTATGCAGCGAGGCGCCGCCATCGACGCACATGGCCTCTGTAGCTTTCTGAAATTCTTGGTCACCAGACTCATCGTCCTCTTCGTGATCATTGTCTTCTGGCTTTTTGTCACGGCCCCGGGCGGGCCTCTCCTGCTGTTTATCTTTGCCGCGACGGCCCGCCTGGCCGTTACGCTTCTTGCCGGACCCCTCAGCACCGTCCTAGCCTTTCTCCTTGTCCCGCCTCTCATATTCAGCCCTCTGCTTCTCAGCAAGGAGCTCAACCTGTCGGCAGTTCTGGAGATCATGGCCTTTGGTGCGATGGATCTTGCAGTATTGCTTGTCGGAGTT
Source organism: Triticum urartu (assembly GCF_056163025.1). Lineage (NCBI taxonomy): Eukaryota > Viridiplantae > Streptophyta > Magnoliopsida > Poales > Poaceae > Triticum > Triticum urartu. The sequence continues at coordinate 407,982,584 of NC_141879.1, read as the reverse complement.
TCCTGGCTTCTCGGCAGCCGCCAAGGCCTGGCAGGCGACACATCCGGCAATTTCCTTGCCGGGGTCATCTGTCTTGGTTTTCTTGGCGGAGCCGGCGTCGTCAGATCCCTCGAGGCAAGCACAGCCTTACCTTTGCGCTTCCTATTGCGGCGCCGGCCTTTCTTCGCTGGGGCGGCAGTATCCTCATCTGAGGAGTCGGTTTCCACGCCGGCATCTTCGCCGAGGTACTTCCTTCCCTCTTCAGCTCGGGCACATCTGTCAGCAAGAACATAGAGTTCTGCCACATCTTTCACCTTGTTCATTGCTAGTTCTTCGCGCATCTTGCGGTTACGCACGTTCTGATGGAACACGCTGATGATGGCGGCAGGGTGAACATCAGGGATATTGTACTATACCCGGCTGAACCTCTGTATATACTTGCGTAGACTCTCGCCTCCCTTCTGGGGAATGACATGCAGGTCGCTTGCTTGGCCATGGGCTTGTGACCTCCAGTAAAGGCACCCACAAACTCATGGCACAAATCCGACCAGGAGGAAATAGAGTCTACCGGCAAGTGCATCAACCACGACATGGCGTTGGGTTTAAGAGCCAATGGAAAGTAATTCGCAAGCACCTTATCGTCGCAGGCTCCGGCGGCTTGCATCGCGATGGTGTAGATGCTGAGGAACTCAGACGGGTGAGTCTTGCCGTTGTACTTTTCACCAACGTCAGGTTTGAAGGTGCGGTGAGTGGGCTACTGGAACTGCCGCAGCTCACGGGTAAAAGCTGGACAGCCTACCTCGTAAGGTAGGCCTCCAGGGCTCTCCAGGGCCGGGTGGTTCACAGCAGGCCCTGCTCGCCTGTCTGATTGGTGGCGCGCTCCGCGTCGGCGCTCGATAGTGGTTCGAGCGTCTTCATGGGCTCGTTCCCGAAGAACTTGGCGCTGGTCACAGTGGGTCCTCGGGTCATACGATGCTATGGAGATGTCGTCGCCCGCGACGTCGCGACGAGCCGGCGTCCGCGGTACCGGATGGGGAAGAGGTGAATGCACCGTGGTCGCGGCGCTGCCAGCTTTTCCGCCACTGGTCCGCGGGACTCCATCGGAGCGTCGACCCGGGGCCTCACCGGACTTGGTTCGTCTTTGTTGGCCACCGCAACAAGGCTTCGGATAGTGGCTCTCCATTCGTCGAGTTTCCCCGTAGTGGGAGGAAAATCGAGGAGCAACTGCGTGCGCGCCAGGGCCTCTGCTGGCGTCGGTGGTAGCGAAACCTGCACGGATCGCGACGCGCTTCGACTTCTGACCATGTCAAAAGGAGCTCTATCACGACCCCGTGGTCACATGCCGTTTTCACCAGCGCCTCAGCGAGTGGGCAGGTCTTCTACGTCCCGGGAGTGGCGCTTGGGGCTCTTCCTGCGGCGACGCCCGGGATCTTCGGTGTGATTACGCCGTTCGTCGCGCGCTGCTTGGGAGGAGCGCGCTGTTGGCGCCGGCGTGGGAGTCTTGGAGGCCCTTGCGTCGCCTTCAGGCAGGGCGGCGATGACCCTGGAAGGCTCCGCTCCACCCGCGAAGGGCTTGGCTCCGCCTTTGGATTTGGCGACGTGTGGCCCGTTACCAGGCGCACAAACATCGCCGCCTCCCAAACTCCGGCTGCTGGGATGGTGTTGGTGTTCGCGAGCAGCGCCCCGGGTCCTTTCTGCGACCGGTCCGCTGCTCGCCCGCGTCGGGACGGGCTGTCCGGCTTCCGACTGGCCAACCACCACCGTCGTCTTCTTCTTCGGCGCCATGATGATGAAGAAGCGCCAAACTAACTGCTAAAGCCGATTCTCACATCTGCGCCCCCTACCTGGCATGCCAGAGATGTCGGTGGGAACGACACCTATGGGATCACAAGAATCCCTACTATGGTTAGCGGGGCGCGGGGTCATGAGAAGAGCGGATCTAACAGGTAGCACACGGTTCGTTTATCCAGGTTCGGGCCGCGAGGATGCGTAAAACCCTACTCCTGCTTTGGTGGATTGTATATCTGTGTTCTTGAGCTAGCTATGGGGCGTGAGGAGCTCCAAAAAGCCGAATCCTTCTCCTGGTCGCCTCGGGCCTCCTTTTATAGAAAAAAGGGGTTGCCACAGTGGCACACAGGAGGTGGAAAGGGTACAGTGATGCGGGGTTATCCCTCGCATTACATGACAAGGCGCATTTAGTGCGTCTTGCTTAGGTGTCCTTACTTTATCGGGGACGGGGGAGAAACCTGTCTCGTCCGTCGCCGCTCCTTCTTGTGTCGACACGCGCCCTGGCCAGCGATGCCTGAGATGCCACGTAGGTAGGAAGGCAGCTGAGGTGGCACAGTGGTGGGTCTTCACGAAGATCTGTATGCCGCCACGCAGGTGCCTGCCCAGCTGGTTGGGTTGGCAGATGCATGCATGCGGTGGTGGAGGTTTAGTCGGCATGGGCCTCATGGTGGCCCCGCGGGTGTCCTAAGGAAGGGCCTTGCCGGGGCCCCGGCAAGGGTCTTGCCGAGGCGCCTGTTGTCATCCCTGGCAAGGCGCTTGCCGGGGGCCTTGTGGTCTTCCTCGGCTGGGATCCCGCCAAGGGTTGTTGTCTCCTTAGTGCTATCTGATCTTGGATGTCTTCACGAAGATCTGCATGTCGCCACGGGGATGTCTCCCGAATCCTTGCCCTTTGGGGGCAGTGGACTCAAGGGTGATTTGCTCCGTAGGTGCGGGACGAGTCGCCGCGGCAAGGGTCTTGCCGGGGCTGCTAGAACTATCTCCCGGCAAGGATCTTGCCGGGGGAGTCCGCTTCATCCCCTTTGCTCTTCGTGGTCTTGGCCTTGGCATTGTTCTAGTTCTCTTGAGCTTCGGTCTTACCCTGGCTCACCTCCCTTGCCTTGCTTGATGTGGTGGTGCCCGTGGCTCAGACTGTCCGTGCATAGTTATAGGGGTACAAAAAGTGTACCCCTCTTTTTGTACACCGACACACTCGGATGCAGAGGAGGACGAGGAGAGCGACGACTCGAGTGATGACGAAGAGGTCGACTCGCCTCCTCGCAGAGAGAGGAGGTCCAAGCACGCTCAAGACCCGGCGAGTGCCCCGGTCCTGGCGGCCGCACCGACTGGGCATTCTTCGAAGCGCCCTCGGACGTCTTCCCCAGCACCGACTGAGAAGGTATCTAAACAGCTCAAGACTGTGCCGCCTCCTACGCCCAAAGCAGCAAAAGCCACCTCCTCTAAACCACCGAAGGCTTTGCCCAGAATCAAAGTGACCGTCCCACCATCTCCGGGTAATCATCTAATCTGTTCTTTTGGTCGACTCGGGTAACAGAACATAGCCGACTGAATGTTGACATTTGCAGTGCTGCTACATCTAGAACTTCCTCTTACCAATATTGAGACAAGGAGATGGAGGACGCGGTTACCTCCAACCCAGGTAAAAACTCTTATGATCTTGTTCTTGATTACTTGGTCGATTAAATTCTAGCGATTCACTTGGGGTCGACTGATTTCTCTGCAGCTCCACCCAACGTCATCAATCTTCCAGATGATGATGAAGATGTGGCCCCTAGGCCCAGAAAAAACAAAAAGGTAGCAGCTGGCAAGACGTCTCAGCAGGGACCAACGACAACACCAACCGCCCGGCAATCTGAAGACGCAGGCGGGGCCTCTATAACTTTCGATGTACCATTGTCGAGTGAGCGCCCTGCACCGTCGATTGTACCGGTGTTCCCTTCAGTCGTCCAACCTCACGCTTCGGAGCTCCAAGCTGCCGCACCTGGGTCGTCTACCCCCTTCTTCACCAACTACCATGTTCTGGAAAACCAGTCGGACACGGTTGCGGAAGCCATCCGTCAGGCTAACGTGATGATGGAGCGGATGAATACGGTGCACGAGAATAGACAGGCTGCTTACGACGCCAGCGCTGCTCTCCGGGCCAATGTCCAGGTAAGTAAACTTTCGACTAACCTTGTTCTATTAGGATATGCTACCTAAAATATTTTCTTCCATACAATCTCTTATTTTTTGCGTCGAATCTCTACACCCACTGGGTGTTTTGTTGTCTTTGGTATTTGCGCTCTTCCACTCGGTCTGGGCGAGTAGGATCTGAACCGGTGGGGGCACGCTAAGTGCACCCACTGGGTGTAGTCCCCGAGACCGCAGTCGACTTCGAGCAGTCGACTGGGGTCTGATTTCTTTTTTCTTTCTTTTCTTCCACTCGACCCGGGCGGACCGGTCGAATGAGATCTGAACCAGTGGGGACACGTCAAGTGCACCCACTGGGTGTAGTCCCTGAGGCCGCGGTCGACTGCTGGCAGTTGGCAGGGGTCTGAATAGTTCTTTTCTCTTCTTCTTTTTTTTACTTAACCCGGGCAGACCGGTCGAGTTGGGTATGAATCAGTGGGGGCACGCCAGGTGCACCCGCTGGGTGTAGTCCCCGAGACCGCAGTCGACTGCGGGCAGTCGGCTAGGGTCTAAGTGAACTTTTAAGTTTTATTCACTCGGAAGTAAATAACCTTTGATCTTGTCGATTGACACGTCTTTTACCTCCTACAGAAATCTTGTTCTCTCATTTCTAAGTTTGCCGAGTTTGAGGAGAAGCAGAGGCAACTCAACCTCGACTTGGAGTTGGCCCGACACAAGTTGAAGAAAGCCGAAGATGAAGTTGCTGGTATGGAAGGTAGCTGCCTGTTGACTGTTCACGTTGATCGTCTTTTAAGATATTTCTTTGATCTCTTGTTTGATCCGATTGCTTCTTTTGCAGAGGAAATGAGGTTGGCTCTGGAGAAGAAGGACTTGGACCTTGCAGCTGCACAGAAGGAAGCTCAAGACAAGACTGCCCTTGCAGACCAGAAGCTGATCTCTTGTTTGATCCGATTGCTTCTTTTGCAGAGGAAATGAGGTTGGCTCTGGAGAAGAAGGACTTGGACCTTGCAACTGCACAGAAGGAAGCTCAAGACAAGACTGCCCTTGCAGACCAGAAGCTGGCTTCGGTCAGAGCGTTGGAAGGGGAGGTGAACAAGCTGAAGTCCTGTCTCAATGAGTCTAACCGAGAAGTAAGTCATCTGAAGAAGGATAAGATTGCCCTGAATGAGAAGCTGGAGTCTGCGGTCCGCAAGAGAAATGACATGGAAGCCTATGTGAGAACTCTTGCCAAGAAGCTCTATCTTATGCTGGAAGGTGCTCCTTTTAATCTGACTGCTTTGCTGCTTGCAAGTTAATCATGTCCAGTCGACTCACTAACTCTTTGACTGCAGAATTCTGCCAAAACTTTGACGAGGAAACCGGAAGGATCAAGACTGGTCTAGACCCTATCGTTTCTCCGGTTTGCGACGAGACTGCCATGAACGTGCTTCGACTGGAATCCCGTGTCACCAGCGTCACAAGTTATCTCGCACGCCTGAAGGTGGCAGTTTCACAGATCGACTCATCACTCTGGCCAGGGGCGATGCTTCAAAATGACCTGGAATCTCTGATGGCTCGGCTCAATGAGATTCCTGGTCGAGTGCAAGAATGGAAGAAGTCCTCTGCCCGGTGTGGTGCTGATGTGGCGTTGTCCTTGGTCAGAGTCCACTGCAAGGAAGCTCATGAGGACAAGCTGGCGGCGATCAAGGTCGCCAACACCAAAAGGCACGACTTTCAGTCCTTTATGGAGACTTTCATCACTTCTGCCACTCGGATCGCACATGGAATCGACTTGGACGAATTCGTCGAACCCACCAGCCCTCCTCCTGCCAAGTGAACAAACTATGAGATTTAAACCTGTCTTAAATTTGCCTCGGAATGCCGAGTGGTTGCTGTAACCATTAAACTCCTTCGGGCTTGATGCTCGAATACTTTTGATTTGTTTCTTGGAACTTTATGATTTATCCGAACTGCTTTTGAGTATACTTGCGATTGCTTTTGGGATCTGCTCCGTTGTATTTGTGGCGTAGCTCGGAGGAAAAGGTTGCAGTCGACCTGCGCCTCGTCGTCCTTGCGAACAAGGATGGAACGTACGTAGTATTTGTGGCGTAGCTCGGAGGAGAAGGTTGCAGTCGACCTGCACTTCGTCGTCCTTGCGGACAAGGATGGAGCGTACGTTGTATTTGTGGCGTAGCTCTTAGGGAAAGGATTTTACAAACTTAGGCGAGTACTGGACTGCAGCTAAGCCCCCGAGTGGGAGGATTGCTCACCACTCGGTAGGATTTTACGAACTTAGGCGAGTACTGGAATGCAGCTAAGCCCCCGAGTGAGAGGATTGCTCACCACTCGGTAGGATTTTACAAACTTAGGCGAGTACTGGAGTGCAGCTAAGCTCCCGAGTGGGAGGATTGCTCACCACTCGGTAGGATTTTACAAACTTAGGCGAGTACTGGACTGCAGCTAAGCACCCGAGTGGGAGGATTGCTCACCACTCGGTAGGATTTTACAAACTTAGGCGAGTACTGGACTGCAGCTAAGCCCCCGAGTGGGAGGATTGCTCACCACTTGGTAGGATTTTACAAACTTAGGCGAGTACTGGACTACAGCTAAGCCCCCGAGTGGGAGGATTGCTCACCACTCGGTAGGATTTTACAAACTTAGGCGAGTACTGGACTGCAGCTAAGCCCCCGAGTGGGAGGATTGCTCACCACTCGGTAGGATTTTACAAACTTAGGGGAGTACTGGACTGCAGCTAAGCCCCTGAGTGGGAGGATTGCTCACCACTCGGTAGGATTTTACAAACTTAGGCGAGTACTGGACTGCAGCTAAGCCCCTGAGTGGGAGGATTGCTCACCACTCGGTAGGATTTTACAAACTTAGGCGAGTACTGGACTGCGGCTAAGCCCCCGAGTGGGAGGATTGCTCACCACTCGGTAGGATTTACAAACTTAGGCGAGTACTGGACTGCCGCTAAGCCCTCGAGTGGGAGGCTTGCTCACCACTCGGTAGGATTTTACAAACTTAGGCGAGTACTGGACTGCAGCTAAGCCCCCGAGTGGGAGGATTGCTCACCACTCGGTAGGATTTTACAAACTTAGGCGAGTACTGGACTGCAGCTAAGCCCCTGAGTGAGAGGCTTGCTCACCACTCGGTAGGATTTTACAAACTTAGGCGAGTACTGAACTGCAGCTAAGCCCCCGAGTGAGAGTCTTGCTCACCACTCGGTAGGATTTTACAAACTTAGGCGAGTACTGGACTGCAGCTAAGCCCCCGAGTGAGAGGCTTGCTCACCACTCGGTAGGATTTTACAAATTTAGGCGAGTACTGGACTGTAGCTAAGCCCCCGAGTGAGAGGATTGCTCACCACTCGGTAGGATTTTCTTTCGAACTTAGGCGAAATGGATTCGCGGCTAAGCTCTTGAGTGAGAGGCTTGCTCATCACTCGGTAGGATTTTCTTTCGAACTTAGGCAAAACGGATTCACGGCTAAGCCCACCCACTGGGGGATTTCAGAGGTAAATAAAAACAACAACAATGGCACGAGAAGGTTGTAAAGCTCTTGTCTTTGATGAACAAATTACAAAGGTATTTCTTATTACATTTTATTCGGACGAGTGCTTAAGTATAAAAGGGGCGGAGCAGCTCCGCGTTTCAAGCCCGTGGCTCGTCCTTCTTATGCTCGACACTGTAAAGGTGGTATGCTCCATTGTGGAGCACTCTGGTGACAATGAAGGGACCTTCCCAAGCTGGGGCGAGCTTGTGTGGTTTCTGCTGATCCACTCGAAGAACTAAGTCTCCCTCTTGAAAGGCTCGCCCCTTCACGTGTGTAGCGTAGAATCGACACAAGTCTTATTGATAAATGGTCGACCGGATCAAGGCCATCTCTCATTCCTCCTCTAGGAGGTCGACCGCGTCTTGCCGAGCTTGTTCTGCTTCATCTTCAGAGAAGATCTCAACTCGTGGTGCATTATGAAGCAAGTCGCTCGGAAGAACAGCTTCAGCTCCATAGACCAATAAGAATGGAGTTCGACCAGTCGACCGATTAGGAGTTGTCCTCAATCCCTAGAGAACTGATGGAAGTTCGTCAACCCAGGCGCCCGTCGCGTGCTTGAGATCTCGCATCAGTCGGGGTTTCAGTCCTTTGAGAATCAGGCCATTTGCTCTTTCTGCTTGTCCATTCGACCGAGGATGGGCGACTGAAGCATAGTCGATCTGTGTGCCTTGTGAGGTGCAGAAGGTTCTAAACTCATCAGAATCGAAGTTTGATCCATTGTCAGTGATGATGCTGTGCGGAACTCCATATCTGAAAATCAACTCTCTGATGAAACTGATAGCAGTACTAGCTTCAAGTTTCTTAATAGGCTTGGCTTCGATCCATTTGGTAAACTTGTCGACTGCTACAAGCACATGGGTGAAGCCGCACCTACCAGTCCTTAGTGGACCAACCATGTCCAATCCCCAAACAGCAAAGGGCCAGACGAGCGGGGTGGTCTTCAGGGCTGATGCAGGTTTGTGTGACATATTGGAGTAGAACTGGCAGCCCTCACATCTGTCGACTATATCTTTCGCCATTTCATTTGCCCGTGGCCAATAAAATACAGCTCAGTATGCTTTAGCCACAATGGTCCGAGAGGACGCATGGTGACCACAGGTCCCCGAATGGATGTCGTGGAGGATCACTCGACCTTCTTCTGGCGTTATGCATTTCTGGCTGATCCCAATTGCACTTTCTCTGAACAGTTGACCTCTTATTACAGTAAAGGCCTTGGATCGACGGACGATCTGTTGGGCCTCTTCTTCATCCTCTGGGAGCTCTTTCCTTAGGATATATGCAATGTATGGCACAGTCCAGTCGGGAGTGATGACCAACACCTCCATGACTAAGTCGACCACGGCTGGGACCTCGACTTCAGTCGGATCTGTGGCACTCCTAGGCCGCCGGGGCTCTTTAGCGAAGGGATCTTCTTGAACTGAAGGTGCATGAATATGCTCCAAGAACACATTGCTGGGAATAGCTTCTCTCTTGGAGCCTATCTTTGCTAAATCATCTGGTGCTTGATTTTTCAGTCGGGGTACATGATGGAGCTCTAACCCCTCAAACTTCTTTTCCAACTTCCTCACCGCGTTGCAGTAACCAGTCATGGCTGGGCTTCTGACGTCCCACTCCTTCATCACTTGATTGACTACCAAATCTGAGTTGCCATAGACCATGAGGCGACGGACGCCGAGTGAGATGGCCATACACAACCCATACAGGAGTGCTTCATATTCTGCTTCATTATTGGACGAATCAAAGTGAATCTGGAGGACATATCTGAGCTTGTCTCCTCGGGGGGATACCAGAACCACCCCAGCACCAGAACCATTCAGCATCTTGGAACCATCAAAGAACATGGTCAAGTGCTCCGAGTGAACTTGAGTCGGCAGTTGTTGTTCAATCCACTCGGCGAGGAAATCTGCTATTGCCTGGGACTTAATAGCTTTCTTTGCCTCAAACTTGATATCTAAGGGAAGAAGTTCAATCGCCCACTTTGCCACTCGACCAGTTGCATCTCTATTGTTCAGAATCTCTGATAATGGGGCGTCGCTGACGACTGTAATGGAGTGATCAGAGAAGTAATGTGCAACCTTCTTCGTGGTCATATAAATCCCATAAACAAGCTTCTGATAATGTGGATATCTTTGCTTTGATGGAGTCAAAACTTCAAAGACATAGTATACTGGGCGCTGAACTTTGTAAGCTTTTCCTTCTTCTTCCCGCTCGACCATAAGTACTGTACTGATGACTTGTCCAGTGACTGCAATGTAAAGCAGTAAAGGCTCTTTGCTGATTGGAGCAGCAAGCACCAGCTGGGTGAAAAGCAGGGCTTTAAGCTCTGTGAATGCTGCATCAGCTTCAGGAGTCCACTCGAACTTATCTGACTTCTTCATCAGTCGGTAAAGAGGCAGTACCTTTTCATCGAGGCAAGAAATGAATCGACTTAAGGCGGCCAAGCAACCAGTAAGCTTCTGGACATCGTGCACATGCACGGGGCATTTCATCCGGAGTATGGCACCCACTTTCTCTGGGTTGGCGTCGATCCCTCGTTCAGAAACGAGAAAACCGAGTAATTTTCCGCCTGGAACTCCAAATGTGCACTTTGATGGATTAAGCTTGATATCATACCTTCTGAGGTTGGCAAAGGTTTCAGCAAGGTCAGCCAGTAGGTCGGAACCTTTACGTGACTTGATCACAATGTCATCCATGTATGCTTCCACATTCCGACTGATCTGAGTGAGCAAGCACTTCTGAATCATCCGCATGAATGTAGCTCCAGCGTTCTTTAAACCGAATGGCATAGTGACATAACAGAAGCACCCAAATGGGGTGATGAAAGCTGTTTTTATCTCATCGGGTCCGTATAGACGAATCTGGTGATACCCGAAATAAGCGTCCAAAAAGGACAAATGCTCACACCCGCAGTCGAGTCGACTATTTGGTCGATGCGAGGGAGAGGAAAGTGATCTTTCGGGCATGCCCGATTGATATGTTTGAAGTCGATGCACATGCGAAGTGAGTCGTCTTTCTTTGGGACCATAACAACATTAGCTAACCACTCGGAGTGGTAAATCTCTTGGATAAACTCAGCTGCCAGAAGCCGAGCCACTTCTTCAACGATTGCCTTCCTCTTCTGCACGGCAGACCGTCGAAGATGTTCTGTGACTGGTTTCACTTTTGGGTCGACTCGCAAACGATGCTCAGCCAGTCCCCCGGGAACACCTGGCATGTCAGAAGGTTTCCATGCAAAGATGTCCCAGTTCTCACGGAGGAACTGGATGAGCGCTTCTTCCTATTTGGAGTCGAGTGTTGTTGAAATGTGAGTCGGAGCAGCATTGGGATCCGTCGGGTGAATGTGAATCCACTTTGTTTCGCCAGACGACTGGAATGCTGAATCAGTGGCAGGCTTCTTGGTTCGCAACAAATCACTCGGATCTGCATTTTTTTGATATTCCTGCAATTCCACTACGGCCATCTGTGCATCGGTGATCTTTGAGCCCTTCTGCAAGCACTCTTCCACCTTCTTCCGACTACCAGTGATGGTGATCACACCTTTGGGACCAGGCATCTTCAATTTGAGGTACATGTAACATGGTCGAGCCATAAAACGTGCATAAGCTGGCCTGCCCAGAATAGCATGATAGGCACTCTGGAAATCCACAACTTCAAATGTCAACTTTTCTTTGTGGTAATTCTTGGAGTTACCGAACACTACATCGAGAGCGATCTGACCGAGTGATGCAGCCTTCTTGCCGGGGATGACTCCATGTAAACTCATATTGCTTTCACTAAGTCTGGACATCGGAATGCCCATTCCTTTCAATGTCTCTGCATACAGTATATTCAGGCCACTGCCACCATCCATCAGAACCTTAGTCAATCGGGTGCCTTCGACTACTGGGTCGACCACCAACGCTTGCCTCCTAGGGGTGGCTATGTACGCTGGGTGATCGGACTGGTCGAATGTAATGGCAGTCTGGGACCACTTCAAATAACTGGGTGTCACCGGAGCGACCATGTTCACTTCTCTGTTGATGACTTTCAGTCGACACTTGCTCTCAACGTCAGCGAAAATTATCAGAGTGGAATTTACGTGGGGATAACCATCATCATCATCCTCTTCCTCGTCCTCAACCTTGTCTCCTTATTTCTCCTTTTCCTTGGGTTGTTTCTCTCGGAATTGCTGGATTAGGAGTCGACACTGTCGAGTGGTATGCTTCGGGTAAATGAAATTACCCTCTTCATCTTTTTTGGTGTGAATGTGGCATGGTAAATCCATCACATCATTTCCATCTTGATCTTTTACTTTCTTGGGGTTACACAGCCCTTTGGGCTTCCCCTTGAACTTTCCTTGAGTCACGGCTAAGGCTTCACCAGGAGCGGCTGGTTTGGCTTTGCGCTTCTGCTTCCGACTGGAATTTCCTCCTCCGGTTTTGTGGGCGACTGTTTTGTGCTTGCCACTCCGGAGTCGGTCTTCTTCTTCGCCGTTGGCGTACTTGGTGGCAATTTCCATCATCCGTGTCAGAGTCATATCTCCTGTCCGACTGAATTTCAGATTCAACTCCCGATACTTGACGCCTTCTTTAAAGGCACAAATTGCCTGATGATCAGACACATTCTCCACTGTGTGGTGCAATGTGATCCATCTCTGGATATAATCTCTCAAAGTTTCATTCGGTTTCTGAACGCAACATTGTAATTCTGTCAACCCTGCCGGCTGTTTGCAAGTACCTTCAAATGTTCTGACAAATACTCGGGCAAGATCTTCCCAAGTATAAATGCTACCAGGCGCTAAATGATTCAGCCACGCTCTGGCTGAGCCCTCCAACATCAAAGGAAGGTGCCTCATGGCCACTTCATCATTGCCACCACCGATCTGAACAGCCACTCGGTAATCTTCAAGCCAAGTATCAGGCTTGGACTCTCCAATGAACTTACTGACTCCAGTCGCCAACCTGAAGTTGGGAGGAATCACCGCAGCCCCGATGGCTCTGCTGAAGCACTCTGGACCTGAGACATGCATTCTGCTACTGGTTGGAAAATCTCTGTCGGGACCTTCTCTGTGAGCTCTGTTTCTGTCGACCAGACCCTAAACGAGAATAGATCTCGCATCAAAGCCCGGTTCCCTGGGGTCGACTGGAATCCTTCGCCCACCACTGTGAGGGCGTCTGTCATCCTATTGCCGAGGCACGTATGATCCACTCCTTGGGGAAGGCGTGGGCACTCGACAACGATTGTCGTGATCGAGTCGGTGATCATACTGCTCGTGGCTTCTGTACTAGTCTCGCCGGTCTCCACGTCCTTCACGCCTCGGAGGCGATCTCGGACTGTGAGCCGACTGGACAGTGTCTGCCACCACGGATCTTCTATGGATCCTATTCCACGACTGAGATACTGCTGTATTCTGCTCTCCCGCCGCACGGAGCAAGGCCTGGATCTGCACCAGACCTCGACTAGCTTCTGACTGGGAAGGTTGGATTGACTCCGCTATTCGGGCCGTAGCTGCGAGATTCTGGATCGGGGTTCGGTATACCTGAGTCGGAGGCGGAAAAAGTTGGCGTCGACTGGACTCGGGGATATGCTGCCGAGCATGCTCGTCGAGTGCGCGCTGGAGGTTCTCCAGTCGAGTGCGCTCAGCCAAGTTGGCTAGGCGCGCCTCCTCCAAGGCCTGAGCCTCAAGGGTTTCTCCAACGATAGGAGTGTGAAGTGCATCCATGTTCCGGCGGCGAAGTTCCTCCCTCCTCTGTGAAGAGAGGGGTTCGGGTCGGTACTCTTCGTGAACACGCGACGGATCGCCGCCACCATCGCCTCTGTCCTCACGGGTGAAGCCAGGAGGACTATGTGGTCCATTGACCATCAAAACTCCCACCGCGGGGTCGCTGCTGTCGCACTCGGATGCAGTCTCTACGGAGCCAGTCGAACAGGCCGTAGAGAGTTTCGTCGGGCTCGATTGCCGCGACCTGGGGGGTGGCCGATTGGCGAGCCACCGCATGCCTCACCCACCGCTGAAGCCTCGACCGACCGAAACGTTTGCCTCGGCGGGCTGCGGGGAGGGAGGTCGGCACGGGAGCCGACCGATACTGAGTCGACGGCTGCCGATGGAGGACGCTATGGACGCACGTGCGAAAGTGTGTTGCCCCGCGGACGGGGAGTGCCTCGACGTCGAGTGGCGCTTCCTAGAGCCAAGCGGAGTCGTCGGCGATGAATACGAGAGCACCGAGATGGATCTCGTGGCCCTTGGCCAAACATCCGCCTGAAACCATGTCGGTGAAGATCGGAAAAAATCGCAACTTCTCCAACAAGTCACTAAGACACCTGCCCCACGGTGGGCGCCAACTGTCGTGGTTCTAAGTCTGACAGTAGAATGGGGGGTAGGAATGTAGAGGCAAGATCTTAGCTATGGAGGAGTTGTACTCGAGAGTTTTACGAGTTCAGGCCCTTCTCGGAGGAAGTAACAGCCCTACGTCTCGGAGCCCGGAGGCGGTCGACTGGATTATATGCGTGTGTGTTATAGAAAGTGCGAACCCCTATCCCTGAGGAGGGGGTGGCTTATATAGAGTTCGCCAGACCCCTCCCGCCCTCAGTTACAAAGGGGTTTAAGGTACATAAAGATGGAGACGTTACTGGTAACGCCTGCAATAAAGATACATAATGACCACTAAAGCTATGACTTAATTCCCGACCGTTGCAGAGTGGAAAGGCTCTAGATCTTCTGGTAGTTGAGTGATTATCTATACGGTCGAGTGTCTTCAGGATTGTCGAGTGGAACATAACTTCATGGTCGAGTGGATGATGATTTTTCTTCGAATGCTCCTGGTACCTTTAGGGATGTCCTTGGGGAGGGTATCTTGAACAGATCCATGACCCTACCCCAGGTAGATAGCTTCGTTAGCGGGCGCGCCCCCCAAGCCCAATCCAAATTGGGAGGGGTCCTCGGCCCCCCTTTCCTTCTCTCCCTCTCCCCTTCCTTGCCTCTCCTACTCCAACTAGGGAAGGGGGAATCCTACTCCCACCGGGAGTAGGACTCCCCCCTTGGGCGCGCCTAGGAGGCCGGCCTCTCCCCCTCCTCCACTCCTTTATATACGGGGGAGGGGGCACCCCATAGACACACAAGTTGATCATTGATCTCTTAACCGTGTGCGGTGCCCCCTCCACCATAATCCACCTCGGTCATATCGTTGTAGTGCTTAGGCGAAGCCCTGCGCCAGTAGCTTCATCATCGCCGTCATCACGCCGTCGTGCTGAAGAAGCTCTCCCTTGACACTCTATAGGATCGTGAGTTCGTGGGACGTCACCGAGTCGAACATGTGCAGATCGCAGAGGTGCCGTACTTTCGGTACTAGGATCGGTCAATCGTGAAGACGTACGACTACATCAACCGCGTTGTCATAACGCTTCCGCTTACGGTCTACGAGGGTACGCAGACAACAGTCTCCCCTCTTGTTGCTATGCATCACCCTGATATTGCGTATGCGTAGGATTTTTTTTTGAAATTACTAAGTTCCCCAACACAACAAGACCACCAGTTTCAAGAAAAAGGTTTAAGGGAAGAAGGGGAACTTCAAGAATAACGGCAAGCAAGTTGTTGCTCAAGTGAAAAAGCCCAAGTCTGGACCTAAGCCTGAGACTGAGTGCTTCTACGACAAAGGGACTAGTCACTAGAAGCGAAACTGCCCTAAGTATTTGGCGGAGAAGAAGGATGGTAAAGTGAAAGGTATATTTGATATACATGTTATTGATGTGTATCTTACTAATGCTCGCAGTAAAATCTGGGTATTTGATACTGGTTCTGTTGCTAATATTTGCAACTCGAAATAGGGGCTACGGATTAAGCGAAAATTGTCTAAGGACGAGGTGACGATGCGCGTGAGAAATGGCTCCAAAGTCGATGTGATCGCCGTCGGTCACTCTGGACATAAAAACCGAAGACCGAAGACCGAACCCGAAAAGACCAAGACCGAACCCGAAAAGACCGAACTAGAAAAGACCGAATAAAATATGGTTTGCACAAATAGAAGACCGAACTAATTATGGTCTGTTCGGTCTTTGTCTTCAGGACCGAATAGCCCGTATAGACCGAATTAAAAAGAGCCCATACGCAAAAGGCAATGCCATGTTTACCTAAGGCCCATCCAGCCAGCCCAATGGTCACACACGACTACACACGAGCACGTCCTCACCTCACGAGTCACACATGAACCAGCCCAGCCGGCAGCCGATTCACTTGCGTTCCTCTTCTTCTCTCCCACTACAAACCCTAGCCGCCGCTCACCGCCCGCCGTTGTGGTCTGCCCGATGCCCCGTGAGACGCGAGTCCCCGGCGGCCGGCGCGCAGCGAGGCGCACCACGCGCCCCTGACCGATGAAGTCCGGCGCTCCGAGCCGCGGCCCTGACCAGTGAAGACCGGCGCCCCGCACCGCCATCCCCGACCCCTCGTTGGTCGCTCCACTGCCCGCGACGCGGCCGTCCGCTGCTAGTGCTCCACCTCCCGACTGCCGGTTCAGTAGTTGCAGTCCTCTTCCACGTTGTTCGCCTACTTGCCGCCTACTGACCTCTTTCTGTTCTTCACATTGCAACTAAAGGTAAGCAAGCTGCTCCACCCCTCTATGAACATCCTTGATTCCCATGAAAATAAGCACGGCTGCATGTATTTTGTAGGCAATACATACCCTTGCTTTGTGACAAATGTTAGCACCTAGAGACAACAAGTTGAACTATGTACTGTTCATAACTAGAGGAAGCAAATGAGCTGCACATTGCCCTTGCTTTGTGTTCCATGAAAAACAGTTGTAGTTGCCCTGGATATTATTTACATGGAAGCAAATGTGTTCAAACATTTAGATCTTAGCAAATTATGGCCTTTTAAACTGTTGATGCCGGTTGATCCGATCTCAAATATCCTTCCTATACTGAAATTAATAATGTGTGCATGACCTCTTGATAACAGTAATGCCCAGCATAATAGCCATCTAAATATGAATGTCTTATTATGTTTATGTGGCTAGTTCTTTTGCTTTTTATTAATGTCAAATTGTATTACTGCTATCTGCTCTTTGTGCATCTAATAACGAGTAAATTTCTCTTGTTTTAGATGTTATCTGTAGCTGAATCTGAATCTGAACATCATGATGAGGAGTTGAATGAGAGAGATTATGCCTATCTAGAGGCAGATGCAGATTCAGGAGCAGCTTCTGTAGTCATTTGGGTTGTTCTGCAGACATGGACCCTCTTATTACTATATGATCTATGTATCAACATTAAATCGGCCTTGCAAATGGAAGATTTGTTTTCTATTTATTTCTGCACTTTGGCTTTTGTTCACGCATTTTAAATCCTGAGTATATAATTCCTATATACACAATAGTGCATCCGTGCTCGTTTCCTGAAACAAGATATATACATGGTGTATATCATTTGTACAGAACATGTATTTGTAAATCTCTTTGTTATTTCTAGGCATTATTAAGGCAGATCTCAACAAAAGCACAAGATTATGTTCTATTTTCATCATCTTGTAGTAATCTGGAAATTTGTTCTACGTATTGATTGCATTTGGCATCAACCGAACACACTTCTTACTTTGTGTTAAATATGAATCTTATTACTTCCGGTCAAATGTAAAAATGTATTGGTACTGGAATCTAAGTTATAGCAATTAATCTGGTCTATTTGGTCAGGACCGAAGACCGAACAGTAAAGACCGAAGACCGAATAGTGAATAACCGAAAAGACCGAAATTATTTCGGTATTCAATTATGGAAGACCGAATTCTTAGAAGACCGAAAAGACCGAACCGAACAAACCGAAAAGACCGAATGCCCCGGCTGAGCCGTCGGCACGCTACCTCTACATCTACCTTCGGGGTTAGTTTTAGACCTAAATAATTGTTATTTGGTGCCAGCGTTGAGCATGAACATTATATCCGGATCTTGTTTGATGCAGACGGTTATTCATTTAAATCAGAGAATAATGGTTGGTCTATTTATATGAGTAATATCTTTTATGGTCATGCACCCTTGATGAGTGGTCTATTTTTACTAAATCTTGATAGTAGTGAGACACATGTTCATAGTATTGAAGCCAAAAGATATAAGTTTAATAATGATAGTGCAACTTATTTGTGGCATTGCCGTTTAGGTCATATTGGTGTAAAGCGCATAAAGAAACTCCATGTTGGTGAGATTTTGAAATCACTTGATTATGAATCACTTGATGCTTGCGAACCATGCCTCATGGGCAAGATGACTAAGACTCCATTCTCCGGAACAATGGAGGGAGCAACAGACTTGTTGGAAATAATATATACTAATGTATGCGGTCCGATGAGTGTTGATGCTCGCGGCGGGTATCGTTATTTTCTTACCTTCATAGATGATTTGAGCAGATATGGGTATATCTACTTGATGAAACATAAGTCTGAAACATATGAAAAATTCAAAGAATTTCAGAGTGAAGTGGAAAATTATCGTAACAAGAAAATAAAGTTTCTACGATCTGATCGTGGAGGAGAATATTTGAGTTACGAGTTTGGTCTTCATTTGAAACAATGCGGAATAGTTTCGCAACTCACGCCACCTGGAACACCACAGCGTAATGGTGTGTCCAAACGGCGTAACCGCACTTTATTATATATGGTGCGATCTATGATGTCTCTTACTGATTTACCGCTATCGTTTTGGGGTTATGCTTTAGAGAAGGCTGCATTCACGTTAAATATGACACCATCAAAATCCGTTGAGACGACACTTATGAACTGTAGTTTGGCAAGAAATCTAAGTTGTCGTTTCTTAAAGCTTGGGGCTGCGATGCTTATGTGAAAAAACTTCAACTTGATAAGCTCGAACCCAAATCGGAGAAATGTGTCTTCATAGGATACCCAAAAGAGACTGTTGGGTACACCTTCTATCACAGATTCGAAGGAAAGAAATTCATTGCTAAGAATGGATCCTTTCTAGAGAAGGAGTTTCTCTCGAAAGAAGTGAGCAGGAGGAAAGTAGAACTTGACGAGGTAATTGTACCTACTCCCTTA
This sequence comes from Triticum urartu, assembly GCF_056163025.1. Taxonomy (NCBI): domain Eukaryota; kingdom Viridiplantae; phylum Streptophyta; class Magnoliopsida; order Poales; family Poaceae; genus Triticum; species Triticum urartu. The sequence continues at coordinate 407,964,145 of NC_141879.1, read as the reverse complement.
TTGGAAAGTAGTTCATCACAGAAATCAGTTCCAGTGATTCCTACACCAGTAAGTGAGGAAGCAAATGATGATGATCATGAAACTTTTGACCAAGTTACTACCGAACCTCGTAGGTCAACCAAAGTAAGATCCTCACCAGAGTGGTACGGTAATCTTATTCTGGAGGTCATGTTACCTGACCATGACGAACCTACGAACTATGAGGAAGCAATTATGAGCCCAGATTCCGCAAAATGGCTTGAGGCCATGAAATCTGAGATGGGATCCATGTATGACAACAAAGTGTGGACTTTGGTTGACTTGCCCGATCATCGGCAAGCCATAGAGAATAAATGGATCTTCAAGAAGAAGACTACGCTGACGGTAATGTTACTATCTACAAAGCTCGACTTGTTGCAAAAGGTTTTCGACAAGTTCAAGGAGTTGACTATGATGAGACCTTCTGACCCGTAGCGATGCTTAAGTCCGTCCGAATCATGTTAGCAATTGCCGCATTTTATGATTGTGAAATTTGTCAAATGGATGTCAAGACTGCATTCCTTAATGGATATCTTAAAGAAGAGTTGTATATGATGCAACCAGAAGGTTTTGTCGATCCAAAAGGTGCAAACAAAGTGTGCAAGCTCCAATGATCCATTTATGGACTGGTGTAAGCCTCTCGGAGTTGGAATATACGCTTTGATAGTGTGATCAAAGCATATGGTTTTATACAAACTTTTGGAGAAGCCCGTATTTACAAGAAAGTGAGTGGGAGCTCTGCAGCATTTCTGATATTATATGTAGACGACATATTGTGGATCGGAAATGATACTGAATTTCTGAATAGTATAAAAGGATACTTGAATAAGAATTTTTCAATGAAAGACCTCAGTGAAGCTGGTTATATATTGGGAATCAAGATCTATAGAGATAGATCAAGACGCTTAATTGGACTTTCACAAAGCACATACCTTGATAAAGTTTTGAAGAAGTTCAAAAAGATCAAGCAAAGAAAGGGTTCTTGCCTGTGTTACAAGGTGTGAAGTTGAGTCAGACTCAATGTCCGACCACTGCAGAATATAGAGAGAAGATGAAAGTCATTCCCTATGCTTCAGCCGTAGGTTCTACCATGTATGCAATGATGTGTACCAGACCTGATGTGTGCCTTACTATTAGTTTAGCAGGGAGGTACCAAAGTAATCCAGGAGTGGATCACTTGACAGCGGTCAAGAACATCCTGAAATACCTGAAAAGGACTAAGGATATGTTTCTCGTTTATGGAGGTGACAAAGAGCTCATCGTAAACGGTTACATCAATGCAAGCTTTGACACTGATCCGGATGACTCTAAGTCACAAACCGGAACGTATTTTTATTGAATGGTGGAGCTGTCAGTTGGTGCAGTTCCAAGCAGAGCGTCGTGGCGGGATCTATGTGTGAAGCGGAATACATAGCTGCTTTGGAAGCAGCGAATGAAGGAGTCTGGATGAAGGAGTTCATATCCAATCTAGGTGTCATACCTAGTGCATCGGGTCCAATGAAAATCTTTTGTGACAATACTGGTGCAATTTCCTTGGCAAAGGAATCCACATTTCATAAGAGAACCAAGCACATCAAGAGACGCTTCAATTCCATCTGCGATCAAGTCAAGGAGGGAGACATAGAGATTTGCAAGATACATATGGATCTGAATGTTGCAGACTCGTTGACTAAGCCTCTCTCACGAGCAAAACATGATCAGCACCAAGACTCCATGGGTGTTAGAATCATTACAATGTAATCTAGATTATTGACTCTAGTGCAAGTGGGAGACTGAAGGAAATATGCCCTAGAGGCAATAATAAAGTTGTTATTTATATTTCCTTATATCATGATAAATGTTTATTATTCATGCTAGAATTGTATTAACCGGAAACTTAGTACATGTGTGAATACATAGACAAACAGAGTGTCACTAGTATGCCTCTACTTGACTAGCTCGTTAATCAAAGATGGTTAAGTTTCCTAGCCATGGAGAAAGAGTTGTCACTTGATTAACGGGATCACATCATTAGGGAATCAAGTGATTGACTTGACCGATTCGTTAGCTTAGCATGATGATCGTTTAGTTTGTTGCTATTGCTTTTCCCATAACTTATACATGTTCCTATGACTATGAGATCATGCAACTCCCGAATACCGGAGGAACACTTAGTGTGCTATCAAACGTCACAACGTAACTGGGTGACTATAGAGATGCTATATAGGTGTCTCCGATGGTGTTTGTTGAGTTGGCATAGATCGAGATTAGGATTTGTCACTCCGAGTATCGGAGAGGTATCTCTGGGCCCTCTCGGTAATGCACATCACTATAAGCCTTGCAAGCAATGTAACTAATGAGTTAGTTACGTGATGATGCATTACAGAACGAGTAAAGAGACTTGCCGGTAATGAGATTGAACTAGGTATTGAGATACCGACGATCGAATCTCGGGCAAGTAACATACCGATGACAAAGGGAACAACGTATGTTCTTATGCGGTTTGACCGATAAGGATCTTCTTAGAATATGTAGGAACCAATATGAGCATCCAGGTTCCGCTATTGGTTATTGACCGGAGATGAATCTCGGTCGTGTCAACAAAGTTCTCGAACCCGTAGGGTCCGCACGCTTAATGTTCGGTGATGATAGGTATTATGAGTTTATGTGTTTTTATGTACCGAAGGTAGTTCGGAGTCCCAAATATGATCACGGACACGACGAGGAGTCTCAAAATGGTCGAGACATAAAGATCGATATATTGGAAGGCTATGTTTGGACATCGAAATGGTTCCAGGTGAGTTCGGCCAATTACCGGAGTGCCGGGGGGGTTACCGGAACCCCCCGGGGAGTGTATGTAGCGACCCGACCCGAATGGATCAAGTCTCTGTGCTTAAGTGTCATCCCTGGATCGGTATGCTGACACACACAGTACTCGAGGACTTATAACAGAGGTAAATCACATGTAAAAGTAACGTAAATACTATTACTTCAATCCAAAATAGCGAAAGTAACAAGGTTGTGGATTCCCATCAACACCAACGGCAAAGTTGAATGTAGAAATCGTAACCCTAACGTATCACTTACTCGTCGTAAGATATCCTGCAACATGAGATGTTGCAGCCACAAAGGGTCAGTACATTGAATGTACTGGCAAATTCACACCATAGATAATGATGAACAATGGCTAACACTACATGCATATTTGGCTGGTGGAAAAGCTCTACGGTTATAAGGTTTTCGTGAAAAGCCAATTTTTCCCTACTAGAAAGGAATAAATTTTATTTAACTATCATGGTGGTTGTTGAACATTGAGAATGGTTGACAGCATTCTCAATCCCAATTAAGTAACATCATTAAACCCAACAAAATTAATTTAAAGTAACATGATGAGATTCACATGATAATCCAAGTACTAGATACTCAACCGTGTCCATAACCAGGGATACGGCTAACCATGATTAGTTTATTACACTCTGCAGAGGTTTGCGCACTTTTCCCCATAAGACTCGATCGCCTTTGTTGGATTTCTCGCACTACATGGTGTTTGAGAAACGGATGACCGAGACATAGTCTTTCAGAAGCGTTTGCACCTTACGATGGGTAGACCGTACCACCTACAACCCCTACATCTATTAGTCTACCACTGTAAGAGTTCACACGACTTAGTCAACTATGCTAGAGCCCATAATAGCTTGTGGCTGCACACGGAAGTTTCTAGCATGAATAATCTCATGATCCCTTTGAGCCTGGGTGGCGGTCCATAAAAAAAACAGGCAATCCTGGTCTACCCAGGTGCCTAGACAGGCAATCCTAAAATAACCAGGTGCCTCAATCCACCCAGAAGTGTGTTTAAGTTGCCACCTTAAGTAAACCATTAATTAACAACCTCACATCTGTCATGAATACTCTCAAAACCTAATCCACGTCTACGAGCATAGCATGGCACTATAAGCATAACATAACAGTAACTCCCAAGGGTTTGGTAATAAACAGGTAATAGGTTCTACCTCATCATCTATTTCCCAACCCACATGTTAATGACATCCTAACAATGCAGTGTTTGAGGTTTGGAACTAATGCATAAAAACTGGGTGACAAAAGGGATATGATCAAAGTGTGAACTTGCCTGCAATGTTGATGAAGATGATTCGCACTCAAAATCTTGATAGTTCTACTCGTCACACTCCAGTCAATCTATCGTAAGCAAGCAATGGTAACCACACATAAGCAATCACTCAAAAGGTCGGGAAGAACGAAGAAAACAATTCGGAAAATATCAAAACCAAGCAAATAACTCTTGCAACATAATTTTTTTTTCTAACAGTACCAAAATTATGTGAATTTGGCCTTATTAGAATGTTTAGGTCAAGAGCTTCGATTTGCAAAAAGAATCAACTCAAACGGAGCTACGAAACTCAAGTTATGAACAAACGAAGTTTGAATTCAAATCTGATCTAATTCAAATTTTAAACTTTTCAAAAACATGTTTGAGTTGGATTAATGGATAGAGGAGATCATAACGAAGACGTGGGCGTTGGTTTCGTTGGATTTGGATAAACGGGTAAAAAGTTATAGTCATTTGAAAATTCAGGGACTAATCTGTAAAGAAAATCCTCACATATAGGTCCCTGGCCGAAATAATAAAAAAGGGAAAAATCTATCGAGCGAACGCTCGCTACAGAACCTAAACCGACGAAAACCGTTCGCTAAGGAGATCTAAACAGTGAACGTTCACAAAAACTAGAAAAAAAAACGGGTTCTTAAGCAAAACCGAAGAAAACCTAAACCTAAAAGAAAACCGGCGAACCGGGGGCAGTTTTATACCGGTTCGGGGCAGTTCTTTGGTGAAAAACCGGAGACTCTCCGGCGAGGTTGCGGACTCCGGCGAGATCTGGCGTCGGCGGATCTGGCGCGGCAGCGAGGCGGCAAGGGCGGAGGCTACGCGAGCAGCGGCGGTGCGGCGCGGCAAGGCGGCGAGGCGCAGCTGCGGCGTCGCGGCAGAGGCGGCAAAGCAGTAGCAGCTAGCGGCCGCGGCGGCGATGTGCGTCGGCGGCGCAGGCAGCCAGCAGCGGCGGGAGGCGGCGGTTGCGGGGAGAGGAGAGAGAGAGAGGAGGCCCGGGGCGGCGCTTTTATGAGGAGGGGCGACGGGTGGCGTGGAGGAGGGGTCGGGCGGCGCGGAGTCCTGGCGAGGCGCGGGCGCGGCGGCGTGCTTGCTCGGGAGACCCTCCCGAGCTCGGGGACGACGCGCTGGGCCGGCTGGGCCGTGGCCTGGCGAACTGGGTCGGCCCGGTCCGGTCGGTCCGAAGGTTTTTTTAAACATTTTTTTCCAGACAATCAAAATAAAAGAACGAAATAATTGAAAATATTATATAGGCATATAATATATCAAAATTTTCAGAAAAAGATTTTCTACACGGTGAACATTTTTATAAATTCAAATAAAATCCACACAAATTCAGATAAATCAAAGAGTGCTAGTGGTCTATTAAAATCCAACAAAAAATCATTTTTAAAATACCAAAATGATTTCAAATTAATTTTTCTCCAATTTTCTATTGTAGGGAATCATGTTACCCTAATTTCCATATATTTTATTTTTGGAGAAAAATAATTTGATTAAAACTCAAATAACTCCAAATTGAAAATAAAATCAAAAGAACTTTAAATTTGATCCTTGAAACTCCCAACTCATATTTCATAATTTGAAGAAGTCATTTTATCTTCTCTCGTGAAAATCATTGAGTTGCTTAAAGTTTCTGAATTTGAAAATAGTCCCAAATGAAATTCAAATATTTTTCAAATACCCTTTTCATTTAATTAAATGGAAGAAGTCATATCATCTTCACTCAAGGGTTTTGTATTTGAAAAGAATTTGAATTTACGAAGATCACAAATGCAAAAATGAAAGTTTGGGAAAGTCCTTTTATTCCCTCTCATTTAACTTTCAAAAAGTTTCGAATTTCACCCACTTTCAGACAATCAATCAAACAATCAATCAAATCTATCTATTTATTATAACATTCCAAAATTTAGAATTTTGGGATGTTACAAACCTACCACCCTTAAAATGAATCTCGTCCTCGAGATTCGGAGAAGCTAGAAAGAAATAGGTTAGGTTCGGGGTCTTCTCAAAATCCATCAATCGTCTCCGTGGTCTCGGGTGCTACCACCCTTAGAAACGTTGTTACGGTCCCATCAATACTCATATACTCCATCCTTATTTTTGACAGGGCCAGTCTTCTCAGATTTTTAGTATAATTCCTTTCTCTGGGCTCTTCCGGTAACGGCATAACCTTTTCCTTAATTCTTCTGTACTTTCATCTTGGTAAGGTTATTCCGAGACTGGGTCTTCTTAGCTGACGGGTCTGGCGCCAGTACTAAACAACTAATCGATATCTCATGGTGGTCAACAATTTATGGTTTCTCCTGCAGGAAATGGGTCTGGGTTGATCCTCATCGTATAACCTACGGTTGGCAAAAAGTTGCCGTGTACAAGGGAAAAATTCTTATACCATTCTAAGGTTTAACAAGGTTTAATATCGTCGTCTCTCTACTATAGGCAAGTCACACAGATTTACCATCCCACATAGCAAGGCGAATAATAAGAGTAAGTCGGTATGGATCAATCCATCCCGCACCCAAATCATTACCTTGTATACGGTTTAGCGAATCTCGCATTCTAACACTCGGTCATCCTCACAAGCATTGCAGAATTTCTCTTGTCGACGAACTGGGTTCGGATAATTCCATGGATTCTGCAAGCCAAACAAACATCTATCGTTCCTTCACAACTCTCAGGTTTTGCGTAAACTCCTATAAAATCGTCGGTTGATAAAGTCGTAACTCTTTCCAGGGTTTTTCCTTCAGCAAGAGTGTACTTGCTTCTTGGCAGGTCCTGGGGCCTGTGGGTTATGGCCCATCTCATCACTTGTGATCCTTGAACTCATCCTCGGGGCAACTGATCATTATTCCAACATCCAACTTCCTAGCATCCTTGAAATTCATCCAATTGTACTGTCTCTTTTCCTTCTATTGGCACCAAACCCAAGACGTGAGTACTCAGACTCATCATGGAATTTCCATTGATCCATATTTCCAACATCATACCTCCTTTATATCCAATAGTAATTCATCTCTTCATCCTCGTGGGATATCCCACATACCGAAATAAAACTTATACTTATGAAATCCATATTCTACTTCGTGGAACATCATTTTCCTTTACAGGGTCAAGTGTCCTTACAGGGGCATATTAGCCATCTCTGCATGGAACTTCTTCAACTGGGAAACGTGAAACACATCATGAACTCCTGACAGTCCTTCGGATGACTCCAACTTGTTGGCCACTTCTCCCATACGCTCCAAAACTCGGTATGGTCCTACAAATCTCAGGGCTAACTTTCCCTTGACTCCAAATCGTTTAACTCCTCGCAGAGGGGCACACGAAGACATGCTCTGTCTCCAACTTCATAGACTACCTCCTTGCGTTTTTAAGTCTGCATATCTCTTCTGCCTGGACTGAGCTACCTTCAGTCTATCTCGAATCAACTTAACATTCTCTTCTGACTCCTTGATCACATTTGGTCCAAACAACTGTCGGTCTCCAACTTCATCCCACACACTCTTGGGGTATCACACATATTGAGACAGAACTCGTATTCATTTTGTCCGAAATCCACTTAGTGGAGTATCCTTATCTTTTCCAGGGGTCAAGGGTTCTTACAGGGCACTACCACCCTTAAAATGCACAAATCTTCCATAGACCATATTTCTCATATCCTCAAAATGGCCAAAATTCTTCCTCATAGAGTAACAACTCATAAGATCCATATCAGTACCAACGATGCTAACTTTATTCATTCTCAAGTGATTACAATCTCTCGCTTTTCCATTACATGTCTCAACTCAACACCTCAATATAAAAGAAAATGTTCTCACTTCTACTACTCCATTTCTTTTGTTGCAAACTCAGCTATCTAGTACAAGTTTCCTTCTCCTTAGGGCATTCTCTGGAAAAGTGCCCTGCTCTATTACAACGAAAACAATTTGCTTCTGACAAGTCTCGAGGTTTCCCTTTTGGGCAACTTTTCCGGTAATGCCCTGACTCCTTGCACCTGTAACAGGTGATATGACTCAGGTCCTTCCTGGAATCCAATCTGCTTCTCTTCCTGGACTTTTCCATTCCAATCAGGGCTTCTATTTCCTATGGGTCATATTCTACTTCCTCTGTCGGGAATTCTACTAGATCCCCATTCAAACAATTTTGGGAGATGTGTCCTTCTTCTCCACATGAATAGCAAGACTTAGTGCAGGGTTTACTCGGGTCTTCTTTAGGTGTGTCCTCCATATCTTCCTTCATCACAGTTTCTTCTAAAATTTCCATGAGGGCCCCTTTCTTTACTTCTTTCTTCTGCCGGTTGGTTTGTTGTACCATGGGGTAAATGTGACACTGAGCAGGATAGTGGGTAGTCCCTTCACACAAGAAACAAGTGATCTGCCTAATTGGGCATTCTTCAACTGGGTGACTTCCTTCACAATTAGGGCATTCATCCTTGTGTTCTTTATGGGTGTGTCCTATTTCTCCACAAATCTTACATGCACAAGGTTTCTTCATACCCTTTCCATAAGGCTTCAACTTTTGGGACACAAGTTGAGATCTTTGCAGAGTCAACTTTAATTCTTTCCAAGTGGTTACTCCTTGCCATCCATTCATGGTTTGGTATATCCTCCACCAAGTAGCAGCACCTCTTTCAAAGCACTGAAGAGCATGCTGGGTCATATCATTTCCAACTATAGGGTTATTCTTCATGTGATCCTCCATGTTCTGAATCCATCGGTCTGTCTCCAATTGACTCATCGGTCTAGAAAATACAAGCTCATCTCCATTCATCCTCTATTGGGTCGAAGGGTTTTGGGGTGAGATGAGAGAGATAGAGAGGGATGCACAAAACAAACAATGGTTTTGAAAAGACAGATTTTATCTATGGCTGTCGGAAAAACATCAAACAAATGACAACTCACAAACGTCGCATCTAACGTAGGTATATAACAGGGGTTTGGTCTTCTAAAGGTCAATAAATCTTCAACGTCTCCAAACTCTTCAAGCCTTGTTCATGCCTCCAATGGCTTCTTCCGATCATGCTTGTCTTCTCAAGTTCTTTTGCCAGATCATCTCTGTTGATGTGAAATCTCTCGTGACATCCTTTAATTATTTTTGGAGTTGCATTCCAAACTTCCGGGTTTCAACATCCTTGACAGGAACCTGGCACTACGGTCCTCCCGTTCGTGACGAATCTCCTATATCTCGAGGTTTTGCTCCTCCACTTGGCTACTCTCATCTTCAGGGTCCTGAGTTCCCCATGAAATACTTCCTTGTCTAATACGGCTTCATGGAGCTCCGCCTTAAACTTCTGGATGTAACACTCCAGATCCTGGTGATACACCGGCTAAGGTTAAAACTTCATCTTACTAATAGGTGCTCCATCAGCCTTCTTCCATCAAATCCATTCTGAAGAATGCATCCTTAACTCAGCACGGTGACAATAGCATCAGCGGGCGATGACATCATGGATAACCGTGTTTCTGCTCTTGTCATTTCCATGAGCTATCTCTCCATAGTTGATATCTCCTTCCTTAGGGTTTTCTTTGACAAAACTTCGAGTTTTTAACTCTCCATGCTCCGGTCTTTCTCCGATACACCTTGATCTCGGGTATTGACAATTTCCATGGTCTGCCAAGTTCCATAAGGGTAGCCTTCCTAGGTCATACAAATCTAGGAATTCTTCAGAGCCTTCAAATTCTACTTGTCTTCGGTCTTCAACCGTTGTAGTTTCCATTATTCAGGTGCACGGAAAATACTCTTCATTCCGAAGTGGCCTTAGTTGTCCGATATCTTGTACTTCTTGGAGTGGTCTCAACAGTCGAATCTTCGTGTGGTCAAAAGAGGAAAGGGGTATGGTCTCACTAAAGGGAATTTTTGAATAAGCTCACAAGAGAACAGAGGTAAAAGATCTTTTTGAAAGGGAAAGTTGTAGAGAAAAATCTTTGCTATGGGCTTGCCAGTTTCTAGGGTCACGTCCTACAGTCAACATGTGCTCTGATACCATCTTGTAGCGACCCGACCCGAATGGATCAAGTCTCTGTGCTTAAGTGTCATCCCTGGATCGGTATGCTGACACACACAGTACTCGAGGATTTATAACAGAGGTAAATCACATGTAGAAGTAACGTAAATACTATTACCTCAATCCAAAATAGCGGAAGTAACAAGGTTGTGGATTCCCATCAACACCAACGGCAAAGTTGAGTGTAGAAATCGTAACCCTAACGTATCACTTACTCGTCGTAAGATATCCTGCAACATGACACGTTGCAGCCACAAAGGGTCAGTACATTGAATGTACTGGCAAATTCACACCATAGAGAATGATGAACAATGGCTAACACCTCATGCATATTTGGCTGGTGGAAAAGCTCTACAGTTATAAGGTTTTTGCAAAAAGCCAATTTTTCCCTACTGCAAAGGAATAAATTTTATTTAACTATCATGGTGGTTGTTGAACATTGAGAATGGTTGACAGCATTCTCAATCCCAATTAAGTAACATCATTAAACCCAACAAAATTAATTTAAAGTAACATGATGAGATTCACATGATAATCCAAGTACTAGACACTCAAGATGTCCATAACCGGGGACACGACTAACCATGATTAGTTTATTACACTCTGTAGAGGTTTGCGCACTTTTCCCCATAAGACTCGATCGCCTTCGTTGGATTTCTCGCACTACATGGTGTTTGAGAAACGGATGACCGAGACATAGTCTTTCAGAAGAGTTTGCACCTTACGATGGGTAGACCGTACCACCTACAACCCCTACATCTGCTAGTCTACCACTGTAAGAGTTCACATGACTTAGTCAACCATGCTAGAGCCCATAATAGCTTGTGGCTGCACACGGAAGTTTCTAGCATGAATAATCTCATGATCCCTTTGAGCCTGGGTGGCGGTCCATAAAAAAAGGCAATCCTGGTCTACCCAGGTGCCTAGACAGGCAATCCTAGAATAACCACGTGCCTCAATCCACCCAGAAGTGTGTTTAAGTTGCCACCTTAAGTAAACCATTAATTAACAATCTCACATCTGTCATGAATACTCTCAAAACCCAATCCACGTCTACGAGCATAGCATTGCACTATAAGCATAACGTAACAGTAACTCCCAAGGGTTTGGTAATAAACAGGTAATAGGTTCTACCTCATCATCTATTTCCCAGCCCACATGTTAATGACATCCTAACCATGCAGTGTTTGAGGTTTGGAACTAATGCATAGAAACTGGGTGACAAAAGGGATATGATCAAAGTGTGAACTTGCCTGCAATGTTGATGAAGATGATTCGCACTCAAAATCTTGATAGTTCTACTCGTCACACTCCGGTCAATCTATCGTAAGCAAGCAATGGTAACCACACATAAGCAATCACTCAAAAGGTCGGGAAGAACGAAGAAAACAATTCGGAAAACATCAAAACCAAGCAAATAACTCTTGCAACATAAAACAATTTCTAACAGTACCAAAATTATGTGAATTTGGCCTTATTAGAATGTTTAGTTCAAGAGCTTCGATTTGCAACAAGAATCAACTCAAACGGAGCTACGAAACTCAAGTTATGAACAAACGAAGTTTGAATTCAAATCTGATCTAATTCAAATTTTAAACTTTTCAAAAACATGTTTGAGTTGGATTAATGGATAGAGGAGATCATAACAAAGACGTGGGTGTTGGTTTCGTTGGATTTGGATAAACGGGTAAAAAGTTATAGTCATTTGAAAATTCAGGGACTAATCTATAAAGAAAATCCTCACATATAGGTCCCTGGTCAAAATAATAAAAAAGGGAAAAATCTATCGAGCGAACGCTCGCTACAGAACCTAAACCGACGAAAACCGTTCGCCAAGGAGATCTAAACAGTGAACGTTCACAAAAACTAGAAAAAAAACGGGTTCTTAAGCAAAACCGAAGAAAACCTAAACCTAAAAGAAAACCGACGAACCGGGGGCGGTTCTTTGGTGAAAAACCGAAGACTCTCCGGCGATGTTGCGGACTCCGGCGAGCTCCGGCGTCGGCGGATCTGGCGCGGCAGCGAGGCGGCGAGGGCGGAGGCTACGCGGGCAGCGGCGGTGCGGCGCGGCAAGGCGGCGAGGCGCAGTTGCGGCGTCGCGGCAGAGGCGGCAAAGCAGTAGCAGCTAGCGGCCGCGGCGGCGATGTGCGTCGGCGGCGCGGGCAGCCAGCAGCGGCGGGAGGCGGCGGTTGCGGGGAGAGGAGAGAGAGAGAGGAGGCCCGGGGCGGCGCTTTTATGAGGAGGGGCGACGGGTGGCGTGGAGGAGGGGTCGGGCGGCGCGGAGTCCTGGCGAGGCGCGGGCGCGGCGGCGTGCTTGCTCGGGAGACCCTCCCGAGCTCGGGGACGACGCGCTGGGCCGGCTGGGCCGTGGCCTGGCGAACTGGGTCGGCCCGGTCCGGTCGGTCCGAAGGTTTTTTTTAAACATTTTTTTCCAGACATTCAAAATAAAAGAACGAAATAATTGAAAATATTATATAGGCATATAATATATCAAAATTTTCAGAAAAAGATTTTCTACACGGTGAACATTTTTATAAATTCAAATAAAATCCACACAAATTCAGATAAATCAAAGAGTGCTAGTGGTCTATTAAAATCCAACAAAAAATCATTTTTAAAATACCAAAATGATTTCAAATTAATTTTTCTCCAATTTTCTATTGTAGGGAATCATGTTACCCTAATTTCCATATATTTTATTTTTGGAGAAAAATAATTTGATTAAAACTCAAATAACTCCAAATTGAAAATAAAATCAAAAGAACTTTAAATTTGATCCTTGAAACTCCCAACTCATATTTCATAATTTGAAGAAGTCATTTTATCTTCTCTCGTGAAAATCATTGAGTTGCTTAAAGTTTCTGAATTTGAAAATAGTCCCAAATGAAATTCAAATATTTTTCAAATACCCTTTTCATTTAATTAAATGGAAGAAGTCATATCATCTTCACTCAAGGGTTTTGTATTTGAAAAGAATTTGAATTTACGAAGATCACAAATGCAAAAATGAAAGTTTGGGAAAGTCCTTTTATTCCCTCTCATTTAACTTTCAAAAAGTTTCGAATTTCACCCACTTTCATACAATCAATCAAACAATCAATCAAATCTATCTATTTATTATAACATTCCAAAATTTAGAATTTTGGGATGTTACAAACCTACCACCCTTAAAATGAATCTCGTCCTCGAGATTCGGAGAAGCTAGAAAGAAATAGGTTAGGTTCGGGGTCTTCTCAAAATCCATCGATCGTCTCCGTGGTCTCGGGTGCTACCACCCTTAGAAACGTTGTTACGGTCCCATCAATACTCATATACTCCATCCTTGTTTTTGACAGGGCCGGTCTTCTCAGATTTTTAGTATAATTCCTTTCTCTGGGCTCTTCCGGTAACGGCATAACCTTTTCCTTAATTCTTCTGTACTTTCATCTTGGTAAGGTTATTCCGAGACTGGGTCTTCTTAGCTGACGGGTCTGGCGCCAGTACTAAACAACTAATCGATATCTCATGGTGGTCAACAATTTATGGTTTCTCCTGCAGGAAATGGGTCTGGGTTGATCCTCATCATATAACCTACGGTTGGCAAAAAGTTGCCGTGTACAAGGGAAAAATTCTTATACCATTCTAAGGTTTAACAAGGTTTAATATCGTCGTCTCTCTACTATAGGCAAGTCACACAGATTTACCATCCCACATAGCAAGGCGAATAATAAGAGTAAGTCGGTATGGATCAATCCATCCCGCACCCAAATCATTACCTTGTATACGGTTTAGCGAATCTCGCATTCTAACACTCGGTCATCCTCACAAGCATTGCAGAATTTCTCTTGTCGACGAACTGGGTTCGGATAATTCCATGGATTCTGCAAGCCAAACAAACATCTATCGTTCCTTCAAAACTCTCAGGTTTTGCGTAAACTCCTATAAAATCGTCGGTTGATAAAGTCGTAACTCTTTCCAGGGTTTTTCCTTCAGCAAGAGTGTACTTGCTTCTTGGCAGGTCCTGGGGCCTGTGGGTTATGGCCCATCTCATCACTTGTGATCCTTGAACTCATCCTCGGGGCAACTGATCATTATTCCAACATCCAACTTCCTAGCATCCTTGAAATTCATCCAATTGTACTGTCTCTTTTCCTTCTATTGGCACCAAACCCAAGACGTGAGTACTCAGACTCATCATGGAATTTCCATTGATCCATATTTCCAACATCATACCTCCTTTATATCCAATAGTAATTCATCTCTTCATCCTCGTGGGATATCCCACATACCGAAATAAAACTTATACTTATGAAATCCATATTCTACTTCGTGGAACATCATTTTCCTTTACAGGGTCAAGTGTCCTTACAGGGGAATATTAGCCATCTCTGCATGGAACTTCTTCAACTGGGAAACGTGAAACACATCATGAACTCCTGACAGTCCTTCGGATGACTCCAACTTGTTGGCCACTTCTCCCATACGCTCCAAAACTCGGTATGGTCCTACAAATCTCAGGGCTAACTTTCCCTTGACTCCAAATCGTTTAACTCCTCGCAGAGGGGCACACGAAGACATGCTCTGTCTCCAACTTCATAGACTACCTCCTTGCGTTTTTAAGTCTGCATATCTCTTCTGCCTGGACTGAGCTACCTTCAGTCTATCTCGAATCAACTTAACATTCTCTTCTGACTCCTTGATCACATTTGGTCCAAACAACTGTCGGTCTCCAACTTCATCCCACACACTCTTGGGGTATCACACATATTGAGACAGAACTCGTATTCATTTTGTCCGAAATCCACTTAGTGGAGTATCCTTATCTTTTCCAGGGGTCAAGGGTTCTTACAGGGCACTACCACCCTTAAAATGCACAAATCTTCCATAGACCATATTTCTCATATCCTCAAAATGGCCAAAATTCTTCCTCATAGAGTAACAACTCATAAGATCCATATCAGTACCAACGATGCTAACTTTATTCATTCTCAAGTGATTACAATCTCTCGCTTTTCCATTACATGTCTCAACTCAACACCTCAATATAAAAGAAAATGTTCTCACTTCTACTACTCCATTTCTTTTGTTGCAAACTCAGCTATCTAGTACAAGTTTCCTTCTCCTTAGGGCATTCTCTGGAAAAGTGCCCTGCTCTATTACAACGAAAACAATTTGCTTCTGACAAGTCTCGAGGTTTCCCTTTTGGGCAACTTTTCCGGTAATGCCCTGACTCCTTGCACCTGTAACAGGTGATATGACTCAGGTCCTTCCTGGAATCCAATCTGCTTCTCTTCCTGGACTTTTCCATTCCAATCAGGGCTTCTATTTCCTATGGGTCATATTCTACTTCCTCTGTCGGGAATTCTACTAGATCCCCATTCAAACAATTTTGGGAGATGTGTCCTTCTTCTCCACATGAATAGCAAGACTTAGTGCAGGGTTTACTCGGGTCTTCTTTAGGTGTGTCCTCCATATCTTCCTTCATCACAGTTTCTTCTAAAATTTCCATGAGGGCCCCTTTCTTTACTTCTTTCTTCTGCCGGTTGGTTTGTTGTACCATGGGGTAAATGTGACACTGAGCAGGATAGTGGGTAGTCCCTTCACACAAGAAACAAGTGATCTGCCTAATTGGGCATTCTTCAACTGGGTGACTTCCTTCACAATTAGGGCATTCATCCTTGTGTTCTTTATGGGTGTGTCCTATTTCTCCACAAATCTTACATGCACAAGGTTTCTTCATACCCTTTCCATAAGGCTTCAACTTTTGGGACACAAGTTGAGATCTTTGCAGAGTCAACTTTAATTCTTTCCAAGTGGTTACTCCTTGCCATCCATTCATGGTTTGGTATATCCTCCACCAAGTAGCAGCACCTCTTTCAAAGCACTGAAGAGCATGCTGGGTCATATCATTTCCAACTATAGGGTTATTCTTCATGTGATCCTCCATGTTCTGAATCCATCGGTCTGTCTCCAATTGACTCATCGGTCTAGAAAATACAAGCTCATCTCCATTCATCCTCTATTGGGTCGAAGGGTTTTGGGGTGAGATGAGAGAGATAGAGAGGGATGCACAAAACAAACAATGGTTTTGAAAAGACAGATTTTATCTATGGCTGTCGGAAAAACATCAAACAAATGACAACTCACAAACGTCGCATCTAACGTAGGTATATAACAGGGGTTTGGTCTTCTAAAGGTCAATAAATCTTCAACGTCTCCAAACTCTTCAAGCCTTGTTCATGCCTCCAATGGCTTCTTCCGATCATGCTTGTCTTCTCAAGTTCTTTTGCCAGATCATCTCTGTTGATGTGAAATCTCTCGTGACATCCTTTAATTATTTTTGGAGTTGCATTCCAAACTTCCGGGTTTCAACATCCTTGACAGGAACCTGGCACTACGGTCCTCCCGTTCGTGACGAATCTCCTATATCTCGAGGTTTTGCTCCTCCACTTGGCTACTCTCATCTTCAGGGTCCTGAGTTCCCCATGAAATACTTCCTTGTCTAATACGGCTTCATGGAGCTCCGCCTTAAACTTCTGGATGTAACACTCCAGATCCTGGTGATACACCGGCTAAGGTTAAAACTTCATCTTACTAATAGGTGCTCCATCAGCCTTCTTCCATCAAATCCATTCTGAAGAATGCATCCTTAACTCAGCACGGTGACAATAGCATCAGCGGGCGATGACATCATGGATAACCGTGTTTCTGCTCTTGTCATTTCCATGAGCTATCTCTCCATAGTTGATATCTCCTTCCTTAGGGTTTTCTTTGACAAAACTTCGAGTTTTTAACTCTCCATGCTCCGGTCTTTCTCCGATACACCTTGATCTCGGGTATTGACAATTTCCATGGTCTGCCAAGTTCCATAAGGGTAGCCTTCCTAGGTCATACAAATCTAGGAATTCTTCAGAGCCTTCAAATTCTACTTGTCTTCGGTCTTCAACCGTTGTAGTTTCCATTATTCAGGTGCACGGAAAATACTCTTCATTCCGAAGTGGCCTTAGTTGTCCGATATCTTGTACTTCTTGGAGTGGTCTCAACAGTCGAATCTTCGTGTGGTCAAAAGAGGAAAGGGGTATGGTCTCACTAAAGGGAATTTTTGAATAAGCTCACAAGAGAACAGAGGTAAAAGATCTTTTTGAAAGGGAAAGTTGTAGAGAAAAATCTTTGCTATGGGCTTGCCAGTTTCTAGGGTCACGTCCTACAGTCAACATGTGCTCTGATACCATCTTGTAGCGACCCGACCCGAATGGATCAAGTCTCTGTGCTTAAGTGTCATCCCTGGATCGGTATGCTGACACACACAGTACTCGAGGATTTATAACAGAGGTAAATCACATGTAGAAGTAACGTAAATACTATTACCTCAATCCAAAATAGCGGAAGTAACAAGGTTGTGGATTCCCATCAACACCAACGGCAAAGTTGAGTGTAGAAATCGTAACCCTAACGTATCACTTACTCGTCGTAAGATATCCTGCAACATGACACGTTGCAGCCACAAAGGGTCAGTACATTGAATGTACTGGCAAATTCACACCATAGAGAATGATGAACAATGGCTAACACTACATGCATATTTGGCTGGTGGAAAAGCTCTACGGTTATAAGGTTTTTGCGAAAAGCCAATTTTTCCCTACTGCAAAGGAATAAATTTTATTTAACTATCATGGTGGTTGTTGAACATTGAGAATGGTTGACAGCATTCTCAATCCCAATTAAGTAACATCATTAAACCCAACAAAATTAATTTAAAGTAACATGATGAGATTCACATGATAATCCAAGTACTAGATACTCAAGATGTCCATAACCGGGGACACGGCTAACCATGATTAGTTTATTACACTCTGAAGAGGTTTGCGCACTTTTCCCCATAAGACTCGATCGCCTTCGTTGGATTTCTCGCACTACATGGTGTTTGAGAAACGGATGATCGAGACATAGTCTTTCAGAAGCGTTTGCACCTTACGATGGGTAGACCGTACCACCTACAACCCCTACATCTGCTAGTCTACCACTGTAAGAGTTCACATGACTTAGTCAACCATGCTAGAGCCCATAATAGCTTGTGGCTGCACACGGAAGTTTCTAGCATGAATAATCTCATGATCCCTTTGAGCCTGGGTGGCGGTCCATAAAAAAAAGGCAATCCTGGTCTACCCAGGTGCCTAGACAGGCAATCCTAGAATAACCAGGTGCCTCAATCCACCCAGAAGTGTGTTTAAGTTGCCACCTTAAGTAAACCATTAATTAACAATCTCACATTTGTCATGAATACTCTCAAAACCCAATCCACGTATACGAGCATAGCATGGCACTATAAGCATAACATAACAGTAACTCCCAAGGGTTTGGTAATAAACAGGTAATAGGTTCTACCTCATCATCTATTTCCCAGCCCACATGTTAATGACATCCTAACCATGCAGTGTTTGAGGTTTGGAACTAATGCATAAAAACTGGGTGACAAAAGGGATATGATCAAAGTGTGAACTTGCCTGCAATGTTGATGAAGATGATTCGCACTCAAAATCTTGATAGTTCTACTCGTCACACTCCGGTCAATCTATCGTAAGCAAGCAATGGTAACCACACATAAGCAATCACTCAAAAGGTCGGGAAGAACGAAGAAAACAATTCGGAAAATATCAAAACCAAGCAAATAACTCTTGCAACATAAAACAATTTCTAACAGTACCAAAATTATGTGAATTTGGCCTTATTAGAATGTTTAGGTCAAGAGCTTCGATTTGCAAAAAGAATCAACTCAAACGGAGCTACGAAACTCAAGTTATGAACAAACGAAGTTTGAATTCAAATCTGATCTAATTCAAATTTTAAACTTTTCAAAAACATGTTTGAGTTGGATTAATGGATAGAGGAGATCATAACGAAGACGTGGGAGTTGGTTTCGTTGGGTTTGGATAAACGGGTAAAAAGTTATAGTCATTTGAAAATTCAAGGACTAATCTGTAAAGAAAATCCTCACATATAGGTCCCTGGCCGAAATAATAAAAAAGGGAAAAATCTATCGAGCGAACGCTCGCTACAGAACCTAAACCGACGAAAACCGTTTGCTAAGGAGATCTAAACAGTGAACGTTCGCAAAAACTAGAAAAAAACAGGTTCTTAAGCAAAACCGAAGAAAACCTAAACCTAAAAGAAAACCGGCGAACCGGGGGCGGTTTTATACCGGTTCGGGGCGGTTCTTTGGTGAAAAACCGGAGACTCTCCGGCGAGGTTGCGGACTCCGGCGAGCTCCGGCGTCGGCGGATCTGGCGCGATAGCGAGGCGGCGAGGGCGGAGGCTACGCGGGCAGCGGCGGTGCGGCGCGGCAAGGCGGCGAGGCGCAGTTGCGGCGTCGCGGCAGAGGCGGCTAAGCAGTAGCAGCTAGCGGCAGCGGCGGCGATGTGCGTCAGCGGCGCGGGCAGCCATCAGCGGCGGGAGGCGGCGGTTGCGGGGAGAGGAGAGAGAGAGAGGAGGCCCGGGGCGGCGCTTTTATGAGGAGGGGCGACGGGTGGCGTGGAGGAGGGGTCGGGCGGCGCGGAGTCCTGGCGAGGCGCGGGCGCGGCGGCATGCTTGCTCGGGAGACCCTCCCGAGCTCGGGGACGACGCGCTGGGCCGGCTGGGCCGTGGCCTGGCGAACTGGGCCGGCCCGGTCCGGTAGGTCCGAAGGTTTTTTTTTAAACATTTTTTCCAGACAATCAAAATAAAAGAAAGAAATAATTGAAAATATTATATAGGCATATAATATATCAAAATTTTCAGAAAAAGATTTTCTACACGGTGAACATTTTTATAAATTCAAATAAAATCCACACAAATTTAGATAAATCAAAGAGTGCTAGTGGTCTATTAAAATCCAACAAAAATCATTTTTGAAATACCAAAATGATTTCAAATTAATTTTTCTCCAATTTTCTATTGTAGGGAATCATGTTACCCTAATTTCCATATATTTTATTTTTGGAGAAAAATAATTTGATTAAAACTCAAATAACTCCAAATTGAAAATAAAATCAAAAGAACTTCAAATTTGATCCTTGAAACTCCCAACTCATATTTCATAATTTGAAGAAATCATTTTATCTTCTCTCATGAAAATCATTGAGTTACTTAAAGTTTCTGAATTTGAAAATAGTCCCAAATGAAATTCAAATATTTTTCACTTACCCTTTTCATTTAATTAAATGGAAGAAGTCATATCATCTTCACTCAAGGGTTTTGTATTTGAAAAGAATTTGAATTTACGAAGATCACAAATGCAAAAATGAAAGTTTGGGAAAGTCCTTTTATTCCCTCCCATTTAACTTTCAAAAAGTTTCGAATTTCACTCACTTTCAGATAATCATTCAAACAATCAATCAAATCTATCTATTTATTATAACATTCCAAAATTTAGAATTTTGGGATGTTACAGTGTATGGGCCTTAATGGGCCTTAGTGGGAGAGAGGAGGAGGCGGCCTAAGTGGGGGCGTGCCCCCCAAGCCCAATCCAAATTGGGGTGGGGGGGCAGGCCCCCTTTCCTTCTCCCTCTTTCCCCCTTCCTTCTCTCCTACTCCAACAAGGGAAAGGGGGAATCCTACTCCCATCGGGAGTAGGACTCCCCCTTTGGGTGCGCCATAGAGGGTCGGGCCTCCCCCTCCTCCACTCCTTTATAAACAGGGAAGGGGGCACCCCATAGACACACAACTTGATTGTTTAGCCGTGTGCAATGCCCCCCTCCACAGGTTTCCACCTCGGTCATATCGTTGTAGTGCTTAGGCGAAGCCCTGCGTCGGTAACTTCATCATCACCGTCATCAGGCCGTCGTGTTGATGAAGCTCTCCCTCGACACTCAGTTGGATCTAGAATTCTTGGGACATCACCGAGCTGAACGTGTGCAGATCACAGAGGTGTCGTACCTTCGGTGCTAGGATCGGTCGGATCATGAAGACATACGACTACATCGACCGCGTTGTCATAACGCTTCCGCTTACGGTCTACGAGGGTATGTGGACAACACTCTTCCCCTCTTGTTGCTATGCATCACCTAGATGGATCTTGTGTGTGCGTAGGAATTTTTTTGAAATTACTGCGTTCCCCAACAGTGGGTTCGATCTTACGGTGCTTGATCCCAGTGACAGAAAGGGAATCGACATGTATGTATCGTTGCTACTAAGGATAAAACAATGGGGTCTATCTCTACATAGATAGATCTTGTCTACATCATGTCATCATTCTTATTGCATTACTCCATTTCTCCATGAACTTAATACACTAGATGCATGCTGGATAGCGGCCTGTGTGTGAAGTAATAGTACTAGATGCAAGCAGGAGTCGGTCTACTAATCTTGGACGTGATGCCTATATAATGATCATTGCCTGGATATCGTCATGAGTATTTGAAGTTCTATCAGTTGCCCAACAGTAATTTGTTCACCCGCCGCTTTCCTATTTTTCTCGAGAGAAGCCACTAGTGAAACCTACGGCCCCTGGGTCACTTTCTCGTATTATTTGCCTTTGCGATCTACTTTTATTTGCATTTTTTTCAGATCTATTAATCCAAAAATCCAAAGATATTTTACTGCACTTTATTTTATTTTCGATCTATTTATCCAATCTATTACAACCTTTTTCCCGTCACGCACCAATTTCTGGCACCGCTACCCGAAAGGGATTGACAACCCCTTTAACACATCGGGTTGCGAGGATTTGTTATCTGTGTGCAGGGGCTATTTACATTGTGTTGCTTGGTTCTCCGACTGGTTCGATAACCTTGGTTTCATATCTGAGGGAAATACCTACTGTCGTTATGCTGCATCATCCCTTCTCTTTGGGGAAATACCGACGTAGCTTCAAGCGACATCAAAAGGAATTTCTGGCGCCATTGTCGGGGAGGATCTTCAACATATACCAGGTTCCTAATCACAAATCTCATCTCCTTGCAATTTACATTATTTTCCATTTGCCTCTCATTTTCCTCTCCCCCACTTCACAAAAATTTGCCGTTTTATTCGCCTCTCTTTTTTGTTCGTCGTTTTCTTGTCAGATCTATCCTTTGCTTGCAATCATGAGTGATTTCGGTATGGCACCAACAGATGATGGCCTAACTCCTAAAATTGGATGTACGTGCAATCTAGATGCTAAAACTTTTATCTTGGGGCAAGGAAACATTATGGGAAAAGAACGTACCCAAGAATTTTTCAATTATATTGGGAAGCTAAGTCTTGATGATGCCCCTATACTTAAACCTACTAGATCTTATGTGGATGCCATTTATAGTTCTAAAACTTGAAAGTAAATTTCTTCGTACTCATCCTACTTTGCAAAGATTGTTTTTTGAGCTCCCCGTTATAAAGAATCCTAGGGCTAAAAACTTGGCCACTCTCGTTCTTATGAATGAGTTTGACTACATAATATGGGAAGCTAGGGAAATCTTTGATTTTTATAGTTTGAATCGTGAAAAACCTGTGATAGATGAAATTATTTACAATAGTGACTATGCTTTAAGACATTTGCTTGGGGATAGTAAAATCTTTGATGAGAATCTTAATAAGGAGATCCCCGTTCTAGATATAATCCAACAAGTTTTCAACAATGTCAACCAACATTACTCTTGGATTGTTGCGGGGAATCAAAGAGGTTATGATGAACATCAACTTAGGAATGCTAAGGTTTCTATGGATAATATGTTTTATGTAGTGTTTACAAAACCCCATGATGAAATCATCTCTAAGAAGTTTAAGAAGAAAGATGACAAAATTTAGATCCTTGCTTTATGCCTAGCTAAGGGCATAAAACTATAGCGCTTGTTGGGAGGCAACCCAATGATTAAAATTAATTTCTTTTTGTTTCCTTTTTTTGAGTGTTAGCACAATTATGCTACTGTAATGATTGTGTTTTTTATGTTTTAATTAGTGTTTGTGCCAAGTAAAGCCTTTAGGATATTCTTGGGTGATAGTTGTTTGATCTTGCTGAAAAAACAAAAACTTTTGCGCTCACGAAAATAATTATCATTTTTTTATCAGAGAGCGATAAAATACCCATTCCACTTACAGGAGATCAATTTAAACCAATATGGATGCTAGCCAACTCGCTCCCAGGATGCTCCCCTGATTGGGGCTTCGTTGGTCGTCCGATCTGCCTTCTAGTGAGTCTGCGCCATTGGATCTTCACAATCTCTACTCCTAATGTCGCAGTATGTAGGTCGTTCGTTCGCTTCGTTCGTTTGCACCCTTCCATCGATCCCACCAGGCGATCTCTGATGCGGAGCATCCTACGATCATCCCCATGTACACTCAAGCATACGCCTTTGGACCTAAGGTTAACTCGCTCCTTTCCGAATCTTCCTTTTCCTCATGTAAGACATGGATGCTACTTCAAGCGTGGACCTTGTGCATACTCAAGTACACCCGAGGAGACCATGTAGAGCCCAAGGACCAAGGCCAAGTGTGCACATAAGTGAAGGAAGGAGAAGGAAGAAGGGCCAGCTACTATAGCGGCCGGACATCCGGCCCTAGCCCGGACATCCGGCCCAACCCGGAAATCCGGCCCGACCCCCGGAAATCCGGCATCGGCCATCCAGAGAGCACCGCAAAGGCCCAGCGCAGCCCGGACATCCGGCCATCCGGCCATCACCACGGACATCCGGCTCCTCCCGAAGCCCTGGACATCCGGCCCCTTTGCCCGGAAATCCGTCCCCTCCATCACCGAATGCATCTGGAAGACCCAGGCCATCCCGGACATCCGGCCCCTTGCCCCGGACATCCGGCCCGTCCTGAAGCCCCGGACATCTGGCCCCCAGTCCGGACATCCGGCGCCTGTTTGCGCACAGTGAACGGGCGAAGGGCCCATGTATCCCTCTTTCCCACTTACCCCTTCATGGCTTAGACTATATATACTCCCCCACCTCCTTCTAGTTAGGGTTAGCATTGTGTAAGCTCATATTAGAGATAGAGCATCGCTCATCCATATCGGATCTACTCCACGAGAGAGACCGCGGCCCCTCTACGGAGAAGATCCACCTTGGATTCAAGACCCCTCACGGGAAGATCCCTTTGTGGATTCAAGACCTCCTCACGGAGAAGAACCGGTTACCTCTTGTATCATCCTTTGTTGACTTTGGATCGTGTATCTCCCTTTGTGTTCATGGATCTAGCGCATGTGTGATCATACTTGTTGGTTTGAGTGTTCTCTTGTGTTCCCCTTGTGATTTTCTCTCTATTCTTCCCCATGTTCTTCGTTTTCTTCGTGGGATCCGCTCCTTTCGTGAAAGATCGGCCATCTAGGGTTCCACCCTACATCATCTCGGTATCATGAGCTACGCTGATCATGATTTCGGAGCCTCCCCTCTTTGTTTTTCTAGCCTAATTTTGTTGATTTCGTCCTAAATTCGAAAATTCCCCACCAAAAATAGCCCCAATTTTTTTTTTGTGATTTGTTGGTTTGAGGAATTTTTGTTGGATTTGATCCATGGATTTGCTTGGTTTTGAGTGGATCTAGCATATCCCCTAGTTTCCCCACTTTTCATCCATGAAATACCGCCCCCAAAATCATAAATTTCCACCCCAAACGAGATCTGGAATCGTCGGGCCGGACATCCGGGCCATCGGGCCGGACATCCGGCTCCTGGAGCGCCGAATCTGCATGGTTCTGGACACTGACCCCCGGATATCCGGCCCCCACCCCCAGATATCCGGCCCCTGGCATTTCAGGCTTTCCCATTTCACCGCTTTGTCCATAACTAATTTATCCGGAGTCCGTTTTTGACGTTCTTTAGCTTGTTCAAAATCCCTTGACATCCCCCTTCCCACAAAAATACTACCATCACCATTTGACTCCATCAAATTTTTGGAACTTTGGCATCTTTGCCTAGGGCTTCCACCACAACCTCCGCATAACCACCACCGACCTCCGCAACCTAACCAATTTTGTTCCTTATAGCATTTGTGGTTGCTTGAGTAGTGATTCGAGTCTCCTAAGGTGTTTAGGCTACTTAGGGACGATTGCTTCTTCATCAACCACCACCACCGTAACTTCTGCATAGCCCACCATACACTTCCGCCACCCCAACTTAACCCAATTTTGTTTGTGTTGTGAGTTGTGTCTCCTAAGGTGTTTCGGCTACTTAGGGACCATGCTTCCAACTCCGACACCGTGTATAGCCAACTTACCCTCCACTTCTGCATTGCCTACTCGCAAAACCCATCATTGCATTTCCGCAATCCCATTGAGCTTCCGCAACACCACCACCGCATTCCGCTACCAGCATTTGACATTTGACATTTGAGATTTTGAGTTCGCGGTTTTCCGTTTCCATAGGTGTTTCGGCTACTTAGGGACGAGTCACCAACATCTTATTATCTCCATCAAGATCACCGCCACTCATCATCGCCAAGGACGGTAACCTTGATGTCTACTACACAACCTTCTTCTTGTAGACGTTGTTGGGCCTCCAAGTGCAGAGGTTTGTAGGACAGTAGCAAATTTCCCTCAAGTGGATGACCTAAGGTTTATCAATCCGTAGGAGGCGTAGGATGAAGATGGTCTCTCTCAAGCAACCCTGCAACCAAATAACAAAGAGTCTCTTGTGTCCCCAACACACCCAATACAATGGTAAATTGTATAGGTGCACTAGTTCGGCGAAGAGATGGTGATACAAGTGGAATATGGATGGTAGATAAAGGTATTTGTAATCTGAAAATATATAAACAGCAAGGTAACTAATGATAAAAGTGAGCGTAAACGGTATTGCAATGCGTTGAAACAAGGCCTAGGGTTCATACTTTCACTAGTGCAAGTTCCCTCAACAATAATAACATAATTGGATCATATAACTATCCCTCAACATGCAACAAAGAGTCACTCCAAAGTCACTAATAGCGGAGAACAAATGAAGAGATTATGGTAGGGTACGAAACCACCTCAAAGTTATTCTTTCCAATCAATCCGTTGGGCTATTCCTATAAGTTTCACAAACAGCCCTAGAGTTCGTACTAGAATAACACCTTAGGACACAAATCAACCAAAACCCTAATGTCACCTAGATACTCCAATGTCACCTCAAGTATCCGTGGGTATGATTATATGATATGCATCACACAATCTCAGATTCATCTATTCAACCAACACATAGAACCTCAAAGAGTGCCCCAAAGTTTCTACCGGTGAATCACGATGAAAACATGTGCCAACCCCTATGCATAGGTTCATGGGCGGAACGCGCAATTTGATCACCAAAACATACATCAAGTGATTCACGTGGTATCCCATTGTCACCACAGATACGCACGGCAAGACATACATCAAGTGTTCTCAAATCTTTAAAGACTCAATCCGATAAGATAACTTCAAAGGGGAAACTCAATCCATTACAAGAGAGTAGAGGGGGAGAAAACATCATAAGATCCAACTATAATATGAAAGCTCGTGATACATCAAGATCGTACCACCTCAAGAACACGAGAGAGAGAGAGATCAAACACATAGCTACTAGTACATACCCTCAGCCCCAAGGGAGAACTACTCCCTCCTCGTCATGGAGAGCACCGAGATGATGAAGATGGCCACCGGAGAAGGATTCCCCCTCCGGCAGGGTGCCGGAACGGGTCTAGATTGGCTTTCGGTGTCTACGGAGGCTTCTGGCGGCGGAACTCCCGATCTATTCTGCCCCTCGATAGTTTTAGGGTACGTGGGTATATATGGGTGAAAGAAGTACGTCAGGGGAGCCACGAGGGGCCCACGAGGGTGGAGGGCACGCCCTAGGGGGGTGGGTGCGCCCCCTGCCTCGTGGCTCCCTCGTTCCTTTCCTGACGTGCACTCCAAGTTTTTCCGGTAGCTTTCCTTCCAAAAATAACTTCTCCAGTTGGTTTCATTCCATTTTGACTCCGTTTGATATTCCTTTTCTTCGAAACACTGAAATAGGAAAAAAACAGCAATTCTGGGCTGGGCCTCCGGTTAATAGGTTAGTCCCAAAAAGAATATAAAAGTGGATAATAAAGCCCAATATTGTCCAAAACAGTAGATAATATATCATGGAGCAATCAAAAATTATAGATACATTGGAGACGTATCAAGCATCCCCAAGCATAATTCATGCTCGTCCTCGAGTAGGTAAATGATAAAAACAGAATTTTTGATGTGGAATGCTACTTGGCATAATTTTAATGTAATTCTTCTTAATTGTGGCATGAATATTCAGATCCGAAAGATTCAAGACAAAAGTTCATATTGGCATAAAAATAATAATACTTCAAGCATACTAACTAAGCAATTATGTCCTCTCAAAATAACATGGCCAAAGAAAGTTCATCCCTACAAAATCATATAGTTTAGTCATCCTCCATTTTCATCACACAAGAATGCTCTCATCATGCACAACCCCGATGACAAGCCAAGCAATTGTTTCATACTTTAGTAATCTCAAACCTATAAACTTTCACGCAATATATGAGCGCGAGCCATGGACATAGCACTATGGGTGGAATAGAATATGATGATGGGGGTTATGTGGAGAAGACAAAAAAGGAGAAAGTCTCACAACAACGAGGCTAATCAATGGGCTATGGAGATGCCCATCGATTGATGTTAATGCAAGGAGTAGGGATTGCCATGCAATGGATGCACTAGAGCTATAAATGTATGAAATCTCAACAAAAGAAACTAAGTGGGTGTGCATCCAACTTGCTTGCTCATGAAGACCTAGGGCACTTGAGGAGGCCCATTGTTGGAATATACAAGCCAAGTTCTATAATGAAAATTCCCACTAGTATATGAAAGTGACAAAACAAGAGACTCTCTATCATAAAGATCATGGTGCTACTTTGAAGCACAAGTGTGGAAAAAGGATAGTAGCATTGTCCCTTTTATTTATTTATTTATTTATTTATTTTTATTTGGCATTTCCCTTTTTTTGCCTTTCTTCTTTTTTTATTTGGCCTTTCCCTTTTTTGTTTGGCCTTTCTTCTTTTGGGGGGGGGGGACAATGCTCTATTAATGATGATCATCACACTTCTATTTAATTACAACTCAAAGATTACAACTCGATACTAGAACAAAGTATGACTCTATATGAATGCCTCCGGCGGTGTACCGGGATTGCGATGAATCAAGAGTGACATGTATGAAAAATTATGAACGGTGGCTTTGCCACAAATACGATGTCAACTAAATGATCATGCAAAGCAATATGACAATGATGATGCGTGTCATAATAAACGGAATGGTGGAAAGTTTCATGGCAATATATCACGGAATGGCTATGGAAATGCCATAATAGGTAGGTATGGTGGCTGTTTTGAGGAAGGTATAAGGAGGTTTATGTGTGAAAGAGTGTATCATATCACGGGGTTTGGATGCACCGGTGAGGTTTGCACCAACTCTCAATGTGAGAAAGGGCAATGCACGGTACCGAAGAGGCTAGCAAGGATGGAAGGGTGAGAGTGCGTATAATCCATGGACTCAACATTAGTCATAAAGAACTCACATACTTATTGCAAAAATCTACAAGTCGTCAAAAACCTCGGCACTACGCGCATGCTCCTAGGGGGATAGATTGGTAGGAAAGGACCATTGCTCTTCCCCGACCGCCACTCATAAGGAAGACAATCAAATAACACCTCATGTTTCAAATTTGTTACACAATGTTTACCATACGTGCATGCTACGGGACTTGCAAACTTCAACACAAGCATTTCTCAAATTCACAACTACTCAACTAGAACGACTTTGGTATTATTACCTCCATATCTCAAAACAATCATCAAGCATCAAACTTCTCTTAGTATTCAAAACACTCATAAGAATTTTTTTACTAATCTTGAATACCTAGCATATTAGTGTTATTTAAGCAAATTACCATGCTATTAAAGGCTCTCAAAATAATATAAGTGAAGCATGAGAATTCATCTATTTCTATAAAATAAAACCACCACCGTGCTCTAAAAGGATATAAGTGAAGCACTAGAGCAAATGACAAACTACTCCGAAAGATATAAGTGAAGATCAATGAGTAGTCGAATAATTATGCAACTATGTGAAGACTCTCTAACATTTAAGAATTTCAGATCTGGGTATTTTATTAAAACAGCAAGCAAAACTAAATAAAATAAAATGACTCTCCAAGAAAAACACATATCATGTGGCGAATAAAAATATAGCTCCAAGTAAAGTTACCGATGAACGAAGACGAAAGAGGGGATGCCTTCCGGGGCATCCCCAAGCTTAGGATTTTGGTTGTCCTTGAATATTACCTTGGGGTGCCTTGGGAATCCCCAAGCTTAGGATCTTGCCACTCCTTATTCCATAGTCCATCGAATCTTTACCCAAAACTTGAAAACTTCGCAACACAAAACTTAACAGAAAACTCGTAAGCTTCATTAGTATAAGAAAATAAATCACCAATTAGGTACTGTTGTGAACTAATTATAAATTCATATTAGTATAATATCTACTGTATTACAACTTATCTATGGTTCATACCCTCCGATACTACTCATAGATTCATCAAAATAAGCAAACAACACATTGAAAACAGAATCTATCAAAAACAGAACAGTCTGTAGTAATCTGGATCAAACGTATACTTATGGAACTCATAAAATTATCAAATAAATTGCTGGACCTGAGTAATTTATCTATTAATCATCTTCAAAAATAATTAAATAAATAGCACTCTCCAAATAAAAATGGCAGCAATTCTCGTGAGCGCTTAAAGTTTCTGTTTTTTACAGCAGGATCGCAAAGACTTTCCCCAAGTCTCCCCAAAGGTTCTACTTGGCACAAACACTAATTAAAACATAAAAACTCAATTATAACATAGGCTAGATAAATTATTTATTACTAAACAGGAGCAAAAAGCAAGGAACAAAAATAAAATTGGGTTGCCTCCCAACAAGCGCTATCGTTTAACGCCCCTAGCTAGGCATGATGATTTCAATGATGCTCACATAAAGGGTAAGAATTGAAACATGAAGAGAGAATCATGAAGAATATGACTAGAACATTTAAGTCTAACCCACTTCCTATGCATAGGGATTTTGTGAGCAAACAACTTGTGGGAACAAGAATCAACTTGCATAGGAAAGCAAAACAAGCATAACTTGAAAACTTTAAGCACATAAAGAGGAAACTTGATATTATTGCAATTCCTACAAGCATATGTTCCTCGCTCATAATAATTTTCAGTAGCATCATGAATGAATTCAACAATATAACCAGCACCTAAAGCATTCTTTTCATGATCTACAAGCATAGAAAATTTACTACTCTCCACATAAGCAAAATTCTTCTCATTCGGAATAGTGGGAGTATCATAAGAGACTTGAATACAACTAGCTCATATGCCCGTGCGTTGCAACAGGAAAATTTGATGTTTTGTGGAAGCATAATGTCCCACAACACCGGATTCGCTATGAAGCACATGTTGCAAGTCAACATCCTTCTACAAAATGAACATAAAAAATAGTAAGCAATTTAGCCACATCCATATTTTCTTTGTCGGGCATAATCTCCCACTAATTTCATTTAAGTATAATCCTTCCATTAATTACCATGACGTGCTCACCCCTTTTAGTCAGGAATCAAATCCTTCCTTTTCTAATTTAGTAGCCCCACCACATTGAAGCCTATGGATCCTTACTTTTAATTATCCTACCTTTTTACCTCAAATCCTTCCATTAATTAGGCCCATCTATTTGAATATTCTATTTATTAAGCCTATAATGTTTCTTTTAATTATTCCACGGGTTTTACCCATAATCCTTTCTTTAATTAGCCACATTCATTTAAATATTCTATTTAAGCCCACAATCCTTCCTTTAGTTAGCTCATTCACTTAATTAGCTCGTCCTAAACATGAGGACTTCTCTCCTTTGTTTTAACCATCTGTCGATTGATTCCTGGGGCCGCTCATATATTTACCGGTGGTAATCATTGTAAAAGAGCGAGGTGGGATTAGAAAACATGAAAGATGCATAGCTCATTGGTTGTTACACCATAGATCCAGACAGGAGGTCCTTTGTTTAATTCCCACAATGTTGATTTATTTTGACACAATAATTTTTCATGGTCTCTATGTAAGCCCATAGAAGGCTCATCAACGTACAAGTACCTGTCCCAAATGGCTTAGCTTGTGATTAGCGTGCGCTCAAACAAAACGAAATCAACGAAAAGGACCGAACCAAACCAAGAATATCTATTCCCTTTAATAGTAGGTACAGATATAGATATAGATAGCACATATGCCCGTGCGTTGCACCGGGATAGATAACTGACATTTGCACCTAGACGCCACAAGCTCAAATTTTAGAGAGAACATCCCTCAGCAACAGATTTTTGAAACTCCTTGGCTATGATTTTTGTACATGGGCTCTTTCTCTCTTTTAAATGCTGGATGGATGCCCTTTTTGTAAAACGACTTTGATCAACATTGGTAACTCCCTCCTCTTTTATTCCTGGAAGCATACTCAAAGCTTCCAGCAATCTCACTTAAGCCATGCACTTCCATTGCAAACTGGGTCATCTTTTATCGGATCTTACTTTCTTTTATTTCATGATGAATCGAGTCCTTTTTCATAAAATAGTCCTCTATTTTATTGGCACACACCAACCAGGTTCTTTTTCATCGAATCTTCCTCTCTTTTATTCACCAATCGGGTCCTCTTTCATCGGACATTCCTCTATTTTATTGGAGCATGCATGCATTAATTTCTTCCTTCCTTTTCTAATATAAATGAGACCGACACTTCACCCTTTTCTTGCGATGGTTTGTTGATTTTTAGGTAAATCATGGACGTATTTAAATTTGTTAAATTTGATTTTAAAAGGCAAGGTGGTACTTTTTGAGTAACTAACCCAATTTCTATGTTCAATCCTCGGGAACAACGACACAGCCAGTGGAATCGAAAAGAAAACCAAGGAATATGAAGCCTATCAGAGAAATTTGCTGGCTGTAGAAAAATCCGAGTTAGGAGTGTATTGGCCCAGTATAGGTGACGGAGTAGCAGGAGAATTGATACAAAGCAGACCTAGCTTCCTCTAAAAAAACAAAGCAGACCTAGCCATGCATACAAAGTTGAAGTTTAATACAACAAGCTAATTCACAACATCTATTTTGCCTTGTTGGATACCAAGGTTGGAGTAGTTTGCGTGGTTAGGAGTTCGACTCCCGCTAGGTGCATTAATTTTTAGCACTTGAAGCCAGGAAAAAACAATGCGACCATGTATTGCCGCACTTCCTTTGCTGTATATTATTAAGAAGAATGACCACTAAATAAGTGTGGAACAATTGACTTTGCGTAGTGACATCCCAGTTTTCTTTGTTTGTACATGTTCGTTAAACAGACAAAAGTAAAGAATAGCATACATATAAAAAGAATTAAAACGAGACGAAACAAAGCGGACCAAACCAAGAATACCTATTCCCTTTAATAGTAGGTATAGATAAATTGTTTCCACATTAAAAGAGTAATGTTCAGAGAAGGAGTAATCATAATCATGACAAGTTTTATAAATATAATCACTACTTTTTATAGCATAAGTATCATCACAATAATCATCATAGGTAGGAGGCATGCTATCATCATTATAAATTTACATATCAAAACTTGTGAGACTAAAAATATCATATTCATTAAACGTAGCATCCCCTAGCTTGGGACAAACATTAATTGCAGCTAATATATTCTCAAAAACATCATCTTCATCAAACATAGCATCCCCAAGCTTAGGCCTTTTCATATCATAAGCATAATCACTCTCATCATTAATAGTATGGATAGCACCAATAGTATAGCAATTATCATATTCTTCCAAGCAAGTGTCAAAAAGATTTTCAAGATCATAAGAAGTATCATTATCTTCCATAATTATATTTTCATGAGGCACAATAGTAATAGGAGCAACATTATTTGGGAGAGATATCTTTTTACCTCTCTTCCTTTTTATTTTCTCCTTCACCACATCATGTGTGGGTTCAATCCTCTTTTTGGAGCTCCTTATTAATGAGATTGGTTGAATAGGAGGCTCCTCCTCGTTACCTGATTCATCATAAGAAATAATAGGAGGGTATTGGGAGGTCTCTTCCCTTTCATTACTATTCTCTTCATCTTCTATTTGTTTTCTTTTCTTTATGTAATTGGCAATATAAGGATTTTCAATGCAATTCACCGCGCAATACATATAAATCTTCTCTAGATCAAAATCAAGAAATTTATCAAGATTAAACTTTGAAATACCCTCAGTTATACATTTCATTTCCTCATACCCCAAAAGAAGACTAAGCTCTTTATGATGCTCAAGGGTAATCAAATTACCACAATTTTTGGATATGATTCGGTCATGAAACAATTTGCATTGGAGATTTAAATGACCATGTTCATTTCAAAGTTCACAAGGGGTGCGAAAAATATTGAATTTTTCAGCACAATCATCAAGACTTTCTTGCAACAATTTAGTTTCTAAGTACTTATGCCTCTTGTAATATCTATCTTCCCTATATGGTATGTACTTGCAAACCCAATGCACTCCACAAAAATTGACATGTTTATAGGAGACATTTTCATCATAACTAGTGCAATCATCATTAGTACTATGGATATTCAAGGAGTTCATACTAACAACATTGCAATCATGCTCATCATTCAAAGATTTAGTGCCAAACATTTTAATGCATTCTTCTTCTAACACTTTGGCACAATTTTCCTTTCCATCATACTCATGAAAGATATTAAAAAGATGAAGCGTATGAGGCAAACGTGATTCCATTTTTTATATAGTTTTCTTTTATAAACTAAACTAGTGCTAAAACAAGAAACAAAAAGATTCGATTGCAAGATCTAAAGATATACCTTCAAGCACTCACCTCCCCGGCAATGGCGCCAGAAAAGAGCTTGATGTCTACTACACAACCTTCTTCTTGTAGACGTTGTTGGGCCTCCAAGTGCAGAGGTTTGTAGGACAGTAGCAAATTTCCCTCAAGTGGATGACCTAAGGTTTATCAATCTGTAGGAGGCGTAGGATGAAGATGGTCTCTCTCAAGCAACCATGCAACCAAATAACAAAGAGTCTCTTGTATCCCCAACACACCCAATACAATGGTAAATTGTATAGATGCACTAGTTCGACGAAGAGATGGTGATACAAGTGGTATATGGATGGTAGATAAAGGTATTTGTAATCTGAAAATATATAAACAGCAAGGTAACTAATGATAAAAGTGAGCGTAAACGGTATTGCAATGCGTTGAAACAAGGCCTAGGGTTCATACTTTCACTAGTGCAAGTTCCCTCAACAATAATAACATAATTGGATCATATAACTATCCCTCAACATGCAACAAAGAGTCACTCCAAAGTCACTAATAGCGGAGAACAAACGAAGAGATTATGGTAGGGTACAAAACCGCCTCAAAGTTATTCTTTCCAATCAATCCGTTGGGCTATTCCTATAAGTGTCACAAACAGCCCTAGAGTTCGTACTAGAATAACACCTTAAGACACAAATCAACCAAAACCCTAATGTCACCTAGATACTCCAATGTCACCTCAAGTATCCGTGGGTATGATTATACGATATGCATCACACAATGTCAGATTCATCTATTCAACCAACACATAGAACCTCAAAGAGTGCCCCAAAGTTTCTACCGGAGAATCACGACGAAAAAGTGTGCCAACCCCTATGCATAGGTTCATGGGAGGAACCCGCAAGTTGATCACCAAAACATACATCAAGTGATTCACGTGATACCCATTGCCACCACAGATACGCACGGAAAGACATACATCAAGTGTTCTCAAATCTTTAAAGACTCAATCCGATAAGATAACTTCAAAGGGGAAACTCAATCCATTACAAGAGAGTAGAGGGGGAGAAAACATCATAAGATCCAACTATAATAGCAAAGCTCGTGATACATCAAGATCGTACCACCTCAAGAACATGAGAGAGAGAGAGATCAAACACATAGCTACTGGTACATACCCTCAGCCCCGAGGGAGAACTACTCCCTCCTCATCATGGAGAGCACCGGGATGATGAATATGGCCACCGGAGAAGGATTCCCCCTCCGGCACGGTGCCGGAACGGGTCTAGATTGGCTTTCGGTGGCTACGGAGGCTTCTGGCAGCGGAACTCCCGATCTATTCTGCCCCTTGATAGTTTTAGGGTACGTGGGTATATATGGGTGAAAGAAGTACGTCAGGGGAGCCATGAGGGGCCCACGAGGGTGGAGGGCGCGCCCCCTGCCTCGTGGCTCCCTCGTTCCGTTCCTGACGTGCACTCCAAGTTTTTTCGGTAGCTTCCCTTCCAAAAATAACTTCTCCAGTTGGTTTCATTCTGTTTCGACTCCGTTTGATATTCCTTTTCTTCGAAACACTGAAATAGGCAAAAAACAACAATTCTGGGCTGGGCCTCCGGTTAATAGGTTAGTCCCAAAAAGAATATAGAAGTGGATAATAAAGCCCAATATTGTCCAAAACGGTAGATAATATAGCATGGAGCAATCAAAAATTATAGATACGTTGGAGACGTATCAAACCTCCATATCATCTTGGTATCGTGGTATCCCTCCAGTGTATATTCCCTTGCAATTGCATTGATAACCCCTAGCCCATTTTGCGTCACTTGCCTATCGAGACTAGCCATTTGAGTATTGCCAGCAACGTTACTTGTGCACATTAGTGATCTACACCATACATTGCATACGTACCATATCATATTGGTATCATATCATCCCTTGTGTCACAAAATTGTTTCCGTATATACCCAATTGCTACCTTGGTTTGTGCATTTCGCATTGTGGCCATATCCAAAAAAAATAAGCTTTTAAGCAAAAGAAAAAGAGTGAACAAAGAGCTTGTAAGCAAGTGCCATAGCATCATACCACATTGCATAAGATTGTCATATCCGACCATCTTGGATCATACCACCGGAACATCATACACATAGCATACTTGGGATAGAAGTTGTTACATTTTGCATCTTATAGGTTGTGCACAAGTGTCATATCCGCCTATTGAGAAATCATGCTAGCGTCTCTCTTGAGTTGTGCAACACGAGCGTTTCCCATGGATTCCACATTTTGTGCTCATCCTTGGTTGCCCAACCCCATTTATCTATCCGTGTGTGTGTTTCCGTGTGCCACATATTGCTATTGGTATACTTGTTTCACTTGCGAATTTGTGAATCTCTTTCAACATTATTGACTCTTGCTAACTTTTTGCATCAAATTTTTGTGCCACTATCCTCACCGAGCTCCACCATAAGCCTTAATTATGTAGGTGTGAGAAACCGACAAGACTTGGTACCAATTGTGCTATTTCCTTGTCCACATTGGAGTGATCATTGATCCACTTTCAACTTAGGTCAAGGTACATTTGGTATTCGTTCTTCTACCACTCACATTTTTCTTGTGGAGTGATGGATAGGCAAGGCATTTCATCTCCGGTCTTCCACAACAACGATGGCGTGAACAACTACATCACCAAAGCGTCAATCTTCGATCTACAACGACAAATGCAAGGGGCACAATCAAGATTGCGAGAGCGCATCGAGTACCTCTCCATCGACATTCGTCACTCCGAAGCAAGGAAAAGGGACTACATCGACAACAAGCTTTCTGCACAAAAGAAGGAGCAAGATGCAAGGATGGAGGAGATTCGGACCTTGTTGATCAACCGTTCTTCCCCTTCATCATCCTCAAGGTGGCGACGTTCAAGTCACAAGTCTTCGGAGCACAAAAATAATGCAAGTGCAAGTCGTCCACATCCACATCTCCATGGCGACCACCATCACATTCATGATCCACCTCGTCATGAAGGGCAACTCACCTCAAAGCAACATGTGCACGATGATGACAACCGACATCTACTACGAGCTCAAGTGCGACAACGCCAACATCATCATGACGATGCTCACCAAGCACAAATGTACAAGTCCCAACAAGCCCTACTTCACGCCAAGTCCATGCTTCATGAGAAAAAGAGAAGACCGCGAGACGACCACAACCAAGATGGCGCTACGGCTACTACCACCACCACTTTGGCATCTTCGCCAAGTTCTATCAAGGCATCTTCGCCTTTGTACGTACGGCATCTTCGCCTACTTACCACAAGTATGCCTACAACGACTTCATCAAGTCCAAGGCGACCACCTACGAGCGAGGGCGACACTTCCATCTTCGGAAGCCCCTCAAGGAAGATGGCCGAGCATGGGAAATTCCCTTCGGTCATGGAGACGAGCTACGAGGTGCCACATCATATGGGCCTCCAACAATAAGACGGTGACAAGAAGGTCAAGCAAGGGCCATCCCCTTCGACCACGGCGATGAGCATGAACCTCTTCAACAACATGAAGATGGCGCCCATATTGGACTCATACTCCGAGTCAAGCTACGAGACCGCACATGAGACCTTATTTTTGGTCTTAGAGGAGAGTGATGATGTGCCATCTTCGGCCTTCATCCACGGCTACAACTACGACATGATTGAGCATGGAGACATTTGCACCAACATCTCTCCGACACCCACATATAAAGTGATGCCCCAATTCCCATGTGAGGAGAGCCACCCCACCATGAGTGATATGAGTGACTCCACCATTTGTGACATTGAGTGCATTTCCTATGAGAGGATGGGTGTGACCACCACTAGCCCCACACTTGAGAGCATCCAAGAGGGAGTGAGTGAGCCACCACACTTAGTGAGTGAGGTAGCTGACGCGGCATGTGAGGCCACTATGATTTCTAACGACTTAACCTCTACTCCGAGTGTGTTTTCTTCTTTGGTGCTAGGTCTCCTACATGATGACATGCCTATCCTCGACGAGTCCATATCTCCAATGGAGACAACGATGTCCATGGTGGAAGAAGATGCACCCCCACATGGTTCCATCAAGATGAAGATGACCATGACTTGGTCTTCGACACCTCACCTACAACACATGAGCGATGCTCCAAAGGTAACATAAGTTATGGTGCTTCTCTTGTCCCACTAGTGGACTATTTCACGAATGATTGCTTGCATGATGTTGACACACCTATTCCCATACTTCATGCTAGTGTGACTTCCTCATGTCATGACTTACCTATTTATGATGAATATGATGACGAGCATGTCTAGTTGCCTAGTTGTGATGTTATGCTCCATAGGATATCACGTGCAGATTCTTTTGTTCACATCATGTTTGACAATCCATTAACCTTGTCATATGCTATGAGTGAGATATCCCATATTGCATCATTTCAATCTCAACATAGTAGCTATGCATGCCCCATTTAAATCAATCCCATTTGCACTTATGGCATAGATGACGAGATGATGGTCATTGGCTTTTGTTTTCCATGTGATGATATTGCTATGCTTCCTTTGCAAAATTTGCACAATTCATCTCATATGCCATGCCACGAAAATTATTGTGTATCGCATGATTACATCCCTTGTGTGCACCATATGCATACCTTTCCTCACAATGCTCTAGATATTGCGAGTGATGCGTTACATCCTTTGAGTCTCCATTATGCCATACATAACAACAAACCTATCATGATGGATGACATGTTTCTATATCACGCATCTCATTTATTTGAGCATTGGATATTTTGTGCTAACCAACACAAGCACGTGCGCATCATGATGGATGATGTGTACATCTACCACGCACACACAATTTTCCCTTTGTCTTTGTTTTGTGTAGGTACTCACGTATACTCGTCAACCTCTCAATCCCAAGAGTTGACGAAACGAGCTCTTGAGAGCAAAGATGACTTGGGATCCCGTGAACTATCCTTACCATCGCTCTCTTCACGCAACGACTACGCGCATCTCTCTCAATTGGCTCTCACACGGCTATGGACTATATACCACTTATCGCTTCATGCTCATTTTACCGTGTTCACTTTGCATGCTATGCTTACTTCTATGCCTTTGCCATGCAATTGTGACCCTTGCGTGCATCTACCCATGATTCACCATTATGCTACTCCTATGTGTATTTGCATGCTTGGTGGAGATCCTTGTTGCTATTGCCATGTTTATCATGTGCCTCATGCTATTGATGCTATTTTGCTCATATCATCCTTTCATGCTTGTTCTATGTCATGTGAATTATTCATGCACACTATTTGCACCCATGACATGCTTGCTATGATTCCCTCTAGTATATTGCATCTTCGCACTACTAGCTCACACCACTTGATTGCTATGATTGCTTGCTTTGTCGCATCACTCATGTTCCATTATTACTTGCTTTCTTGGGTTGATGACGTATATGTTCATGCCTCTCACATGATATATTTTGTTCATTGTCGCTTGCCTCCAATTGTCGCATCTATTGATCGTGGAGACTTGGACACTTTACTTGTGATGCATGCTTGCTTGATTGAGCCTATTGTATTTGGCTGTTCTCGCATCATATGCCTCCATACTATGAAATGCTCCCTTGTCCTTTCTTATGATGAGCATGATGCATACACTTATTGGGTATTTTACCACACGAATGATAGGTTTTGCATCTCCGCTAACCTCATTTGTTTTTCTGAGTGTTTGTCATGTTCTTTCATTTTGAAGGATTCACAAGGTGATACCGTCATGAGACAATTTGGTCATGTGAAGGCATCCACGATGTGCGACACCAACATTTTCGACATTCTCATAAAGGTGAACTCCTTCCCTTTGAGCCATCCTCAAATACGCATATTGGATGGGTCACTCTTTCATTGTTGTCTCCTTATTGTTGTCTACATGATACATCTCGCGAACGGAGGAGCGACATGGGAGATTGGCTCTATGGACCTTCACATTGAGGAGCGCTCAGACTTATTGGATGCACCTTCGAACTGCCACTCATGCCACGACATCGAGCATTGGTACACCAACACCTCCATATTTGTTGATTGTGCTCACACATGTCATGCTCGATGGACATCTCACACACATGAAAAATTTGCATCTTATGCATGGATTGGCTCATATTATGATTGCCTTGTTGCATCTTGTATTCCCATGTCATCCATGATATATGAGCTTGTGCATTTCCTTAGCAAATTTGTCATGATCTTTCTTGATGGCATATTCATACATCATGATCTTATTGCCTACCATCAATTGCATGATCACATCACATTGAGCATCCATTACCATATTCATGCTATTGATAAACCGTCTCACTATCACATCATTTTGCACCGTGGTTGCATTGATCATATTCACAACACATTTGGATGCGCAATGAATGCTTTTGCTCCCATGAACACTTTGCATATCATTCTCTATCATCTTGATAAGCTTCATGCGCTTTGTCATGAACAATCTTGCCGCACGGACTCATTCTTACATGATGGACACTTTGTGCGTGCTAACCATTGTATTTCCGAGTGTCGTTTGTGTTTGCTCTTTTTGCATGTATACCACTCCGGCGACACCTTGGAGTACTTGGATTGCACCATGTCTTCCTCTTCTTCCAACTACAAGTCCGTCCACGACAACCGTTTCCATGGTGATGAGGTTTTCGATCCGAGGTCAGATCTTTCCCAAGGGAGGGGAGATGATGCGGAGCATCCTACGATCATCCCCATGTACACTCAAGCATACGCCTTTGGACCTAAGGTGAACTCGCTCCTTTCCGAATCTTCCTTTTCCACATGTAAGACATGGATGCTACTTCAAGCGCGGACCTTGTGCATACACAGGTACACCCGAGGAGACCATGGAGAGCCCAAGGACCAAGGCCAAGCTTGCACGGAAGTGAAGGAAGGAGAAGGAAGAAGGGCCAGCTACTACAACGGCCGGACATCCGGCCCGACCCCCGGAAATCCGGCATCGGCCATCCAGAGAGCACCACAAAGGCCCAGCGCAGCACGGACATTCGGCCATCACCCCGGACATCCGGCTCCTCCCGAAGCCCCGGACATCCGGCCCCCTTCGCCCAGAATTCCGGCCCCTCCATCATCGAATGCATCTGGAAGACCCAGGCCAGCCCGGACATCCGGCCCCTTGCCCCAGACATCCGGCCCGTCCCAAAGCCCCGGACATCCGGCCCCCAGCTCGGACATCCGGCGCCTGTCTGCACATAGTGAACGGGCCAAGGGCCCATGTATCCCTCTTTCCCACTTACCCCTTCACGGCTTAGACTATATATACTCCCCCACCTCCTTCTATTTAGGGTTAGCATTGTGTAAGCTCATATTAGAGATACAACATGGTTCATCCATATCGGATCTACTCCACGAGAGAGACCACGGCCCCTCTACGCAGAAGATCCACATTGGATTCAAGACCTAAGGGAGTCCTGGATTAGGGGGTCTCCGGACAGCTGGACTATATCCTTTGGCCGGACTGTTGGACTATGAAGATACAAGATTAAAGACTTCGTCTCGTGTCCGGATGGGACTCTACTTGGCTTAGAAGGCAAGCTAGGCAGTATGGATATGGATATCTCCTCCTTTGTAACCGACCTTGTGTAACCCTAGCCCTTTTCGGTGTCTATATAAACCGGAGGGTTTTAGTCCGTAGGACAACATACAATCATACCATAGGCTAGCTTCTAGGGTTTAGCCTCTCCAATCTTGTGGTAGATCAACTCTTGTAATACTCATATCATCAAGAATAAATCAAGCAAGACGTAGGGTTTTACCTCCATCAAGAGGGCCCGAACCTGGGTAAAACATCGTGTTCCCTGCCTCCTGTTACCATCCGCCTTAGACGCACAGTTCGGGACCCCCTACCTGAGATCCGCCGGTTTTGACACTGACATTGGTGCTTTCATTGAGAGTTCCTCTGTGTCGTCACCGTCAGGCTTGATGGCTCCTACTATCATCGATAGTGATGCAGTCCAGGGCGAGACTTTTTTCCCCGGACAGATCTTTGTGTTCGGCGGCTTCGCACTGCGGGCCAACTCGCTTGGCCATCTGGAGCAGATCGAAAGTTACGCCCCTGGCCACTAGGTCAGGTTTGGAAGCTTAAACTACACGGCCGATGTCCGTGGAGACTTGATCTTCGACGGATTCGAGCCCCTGCCTTGTGCGCCACGCGGTCATGATGAGTATGATTTAGCTCTACCATCGGACCGTATTCAGGAGATCGCCCCGGCAGCCGCCCCGACCCTCAATTCGGAGCCAGTTTCGCCATCCGTGGACGGGTGGATGGACCCCGTCATGGAGGCCGTACCCTCAGCGGCGATCGAGCCGAATATCGACCTTACCCTTCACGAGAGCCGTGTTGCCAAACTGTCGGATTCTTCTCCGGCCACGGACTCTGAACCACCTGCGCCCGTTCCTACCGAATCCAATTGGGCGCCGATCATGGAGTTTACCTCCACGGATATTTTTCAACACTCACCCTTCGGTGACATACTGAGCTCATTAAGGTCTCTCTCCTTGTCAGGAGGATCCTGGTCGAACTACGTCCGACAGGATTGGGATGCGGATGACGAAGATTTTCGCCGCCCACCCACCACCCACTTAGTAGCCACTGTCGATGACTTAACTGACATGCTCGACTTTGACTCCGAAGACATCAATGGTATGGACGACGATGCGGAAGTCAAAGAGGAATCACTGCCCAGAGGGCACTGGACAGCCACCTCATCATACGATATATACATGGTGGACACACCCAAAGAAGGCAATGGCGACAAGACAACAGAGGATGACCCCTCCAAGAAGCAACCCAAGCGTCGGCGTCGGCGGCGCCGCTCTAAGTCCCGCCAAGGCAAAAGTGGTGATACCGGCACCGGAGATAATAGCACTCCGGACAGCGCCGAAGACAACAACAATCCCCTCCAGCAAGATTTAAAGCAGGAGTATGGAGGAGCCAGCTCCCCTGAGAGAGCGGCAGATGGAGAGGCGGAGGATGATAATTACATGCCTCCCTCTGAAGACGAGGCAAGCCTCGGCGATGACGAATTCGTCGTGCCAGAGGATCCCGTCGAACAAGAGCGCTTCAAGCGCTGGCTTATAGCCACGGCAAATAGCCTTAAGAAAAAGCAGCAACAGCTTCAAGCTGATCAAGATTTGCTAGCTGACAGATGGACTGAAGTCCTGGCGGCCGATGAGTATAAACTCGAACGCCCCTCCAAGAGTTACCCAAAATGCAGGTTGCTACCCCGACTGGAGGAGGAAGCACCGAAACCTACATCCCCGGCGTATGACGCGGCTGATCGGCCACCTCGTGGCCGCGACTGTCACATCCCTAGTTCTGGTATGACCTAGACCAGCTAGCCATTTGTGCACCATGTTTAAATTCCATTTAAATTTGAAATGGGGATTTGTGAAACCCTCAGAATCATTTCTGGAAATAATCCAGATAAAAATTTCTCCAAAAAGGTCCAAGAAAATGTTCATGTTACTCTCTGAAAATATTGGTCAGAGGTAAAAATCAAACCAATATTTTAAGGAACTCATAAATATTTATTTTGGACATTTGGAGTTAATCCAGTAATTATTTGCGTTGGATAAATATTTATATATATATGAAATATTGTCCAATAATTCTGAATTTTGGTGAGGGGTTTTGGAATAATCCCTTAGGCCCCTGCAAAAATTGTCAGAATTAAATAAAATGATTTGGTATTTTTATCAAATCAAAACAAATGTCAGAAAATAGAAAACAAAAACAAAATAAAAGACAGAGAGAGAATGACTCACCTGGGCCTTACCTGTGCCGGCCCAACACTATTGGCCCAGGCCAAGTCATCGCCTACCTCCTGCCAGGAGGACGGCGCGCGTGTGCCCGACACGCGCGTGCACGCGCCGGCCACCTCCTGCCTGCCTACCTCGCCCCCTCGACGGCCTGGACGCCTCTGGCGTCGCCATTCTACCCCCCGTCTCTCTCTCGCTCTCTCTCGTCCCCATCCCCTCCTCTGCTCTCTCTCCCTCGCACGCACCGAGCGGCTCCGTCGCCGCCGCACGTCGTTGCCGCGCCCACCGCCACGGCCTCGCCTCCCCGTCGTGCTCAGAACCTCCGCCACGTCGCCGGCTACCTCCTCGTCGAGCCACGCACCTCCGGACGGCCTCCATCGCTGCCATCGCCATCGTCTTCGCCACCGACTGCCCGAGATCGCCGACGACGCTCCGGCCGCACCAGTGCTTCCCCGAACTCGCTGACGCCTCCGCTGGATCCGCCGTGAGCTCTACTCCGTTTCCCCCTCCTCCTCGTGCTCGTTTGCCCCATCCAGCTAGCTCAACCACCGCGCCCGCGAGCTCCTCGCCGCCGACCATGGCGCCATGGTGGCCAGAGCCCGAGCCAGCCACTCCCGCGCGCGTCACCGTGCTCCTGGTGACGCCAGGAGGCCGTAGAGGCCCTCGACATCCCCTGCCGTGCACCGCAGCGCTGCGCCCGCACGCCACCGAACTCCGGCCGCCGCCCCGAGCTCCGCCCCGGCGAGCTCCCGCCGTCCACGCCTCTCCCACTTGCTCCAGATGACGCGGACGAGGCTCAGCTCCTCGCCCGTGGTCTCCGCCGCCCGAATGGTCGCCGGAGGGCTATTCCCGTGCCC
This sequence comes from Triticum urartu, assembly GCF_056163025.1. Lineage (NCBI taxonomy): Eukaryota > Viridiplantae > Streptophyta > Magnoliopsida > Poales > Poaceae > Triticum > Triticum urartu. Next base: position 407,919,562 of record NC_141879.1, on the reverse strand, counting down.
TCCGCCGCGTTCGGCCTCACCGACGGCTAAACGCCGGCAGGTTTGACCGAGTCAACCCCGCTAATTAACGCCCCCTCTGTAACACTGACAGTGGGCCCCGCGCCCTAATCTGTTAATTAGATTAGAAATAACCCCCTCTGTTAATTAACCTATGAAACTGACGTGTGGACCCCACACGTCAGGTTTGACCGGTCAGCCACGGTTGACTTGCTGACTCATGCCACTGTCATGCTGACGCAATTATTCATTTTCTGGTATTAAAATAAATCAGGAAATTCCAGAAAATATTCAAAACTTCAAAAAATCACAGAAATTCAACCGTAGCTCATATTGAAATAATTTATATATGAAAAATCATCAGAAAAATGCAATCTATCCAGCTGTACCAGTTTCATGCATGAAAAACCAAGTTATACCTGCTGTATAGGTGAAAACACATGAATGGCAATTATAAGAGCTTATGTTAAAGATGCATTTGAATCTTTGGTTCAAATGGACTTTAACCAAATGAATGCTAGTTGCATTAGCTCAAACAACATCACATCTTCATGCCATGTTCATGCATCATATTGTTGCATATGCTTGTGTATTGATTGTCGACACCGTTCCTTCTCGATAGGTCCTGCTCCGGAGACCGATCCAGAGTACCTGTCAGAGGAGCAGTGCCCCCCTGTTGATCTACCAGGCAAGCAACCCCCTTGTTCATTCCGATACAGTCCTACTCTCTCGCTCCTGCTCTCATTTATTGCATTAGGACAACAACGATTCAACTGCTACTTTATGCTGCGGTAGTTGAACCCATTCCTCTGCATGACCTGTCATTGCCACAGTAAATAGTTAAAACCCACTAGCATGTGTAGCAGTTGTTTGAGCCATGTTGTGTTCCTACCATGCCATGCCTGCTATTGCTTAGAGTTGTGTCAGGTCTAATTCATCAGGAATGAATTGGAGTGTTATGATATGTTCTGGTGCTGAGAGTTAAGCGTGTGAACATGATTTGGTAAAGGTAGCGGTGAGAGGCCATGTAGGAGTACATGGTGGGTTGTCTCATTGGGACCGTCCTTAAGAACTGAGTTCTGTGTAAGTTGTCCAATGACTAGCTACTACCACACATTGGGCTCCGGGCGCTCCAAGCTCTCTCGACTTATTAACCGCCTTGATCTTGTCCAGGAGTTGCAAATAGTTTCTGGTGTTTGTAGGTAGTGCTATTTATCTACCGAGTGGCACCCGGCAGGGTGGGCTTGGGAAAGACTAGGCACAGGTGGCACGGTGTACCAAGTGGCACCCGGATGGTGGGCTTGGGAACCATGCTCACATTGTTTGGGGCCGTGAGCGACACCCCGGCCGGATCTCCTTGCGGATGGAACCCAAATAGGCGATAAACCTGGACTAGAGTCTTGCGTGGTTAGTCAGGTCGTGGCCGACACCCTCGCCAGGCTACCGCTTGAAGGTTGCCGAGATACATGGCGTGTACATGGTGATAAGTGGTGAGAGCGCGTGTGAAGAAGTACACCCCTGCAGGGTTATCATGATCTATTCGAATAGCCGTGTCCTCGGTTATGGACTTCTTGGATGCTTACGTGGTACATAGACAACTTAAAGTGGATACTCTAAAATGCTCAAGACAAGTGTGAGTGCTATGGATGGCCTTCTCATAGGAGAGACGGGGATGAATCCATAGTGGTGTATTGATGTGGTGATTAGTGGACTCGTGTGCGCTGCCTCACCTCAAAGAAGTTTCTCATTGTCGTAGAACATGATAGCCACTGAGTCAAAGCTGGCTTGCAGCTACTAAAACCCCACATTACCTTCTTGATACAAATGCATGTATGATAGGATCTGATGTAAGTCTTGCTGAGTACCTTTGTACTCACGTTTGCTTTATTTATGTTTTGCAGACGAGACATCTGTCTTACTAGTAGTTCCGCTTGGACTTCGACGAGTAGCTTGTTACCTCAACTACGATCTTGTACCCTTGGGAGGGACTTGTAGATAGTCAGGCTTCTCGGCCTTTTTCTTTTGTAGTTGTCTGTACTCAGACATGTAATGCTTCCGTTGCTTCTATGCTCTGAATGATGGGTCATGTGACCCCTGTTTGTATTTATGCTATGTGGCCCTTCTGAGCCTTTATCTATATGAGTTTGCGTTATGTTGTGATACCATGTTGTACAACACATACTTGCATGTTATGCGTACGTGTGACGTGTATTGCTATGTGTGGGATCCGACAATCTAGTTGTTTATCCTTGGCAGTCTCTCTTATGGGGAAATGTAGTCTAGTGCTTCCTTGAGCCATAGTAGTCCGCTACAGCCCGGTTCACCGGAGTCCTGCTAGCCCAGCACTACTGCTCAGGACACTTGACTGGCCGGCATGTGTTTCGCTTCGTTCCTGTGTTTGTCCCTTCGGGGAAATGTCACGCGGTGACATCCGGAGTCCTGCCTAGCCTGCTACAGCCCGGGTTCCCCGGAGTCCTGTTAGCCCAGTGCTACAGCCCGGATTCACACGCTGCTGACCGACACGCTTGATGTGAATCATGTATTCCTGTTCCCATAGGTTAGTGCCTCTTTGGGTTCACGACTAGCCATGTCGGCCCGGGTTCTCTGTCATATGGATGCTAGCGACACTATCATATACGTGAGCCAAAAGGCGCAAACGGTCCCGGGCCATGGTAAGGCGACACCCGTGGGGTTACCGTGCGTGAGGCCGCAAAGTGATATGAGGTGTTACATGCTAGATTGGTGTGACTTAGAATCGGGGTCCCGACAGCTTTGGTATCAGAGCCTGACTGCCTGTAGGATTACCAAGCCAACCTGGTCGAAGTTGGGTCTAGAAATTCTTTAGCTATATAGGGGAATTGATTGTGGAAGGGAACGTGAGGCTCTTTTTACTCCTTATGCCTCTTGCCTTCTGATCTGAGTCATCCTATCCTTCCTACGGGGTTAAGGAACTAGGCTTTCTCTTCTGTCTATCAGGATCACGTGTTACTACTCTGTAGTCTCTAAGGTTTGGTTGATCTGATTCATATCCCAGTTTGAGTACCTCCGGTGTAGCCTGTTTAGTAATATCCCAGAACCTTGAGTGATGATGTTGAGTATGGTGCTACCCCGTCTTTGGCAGAATGTCTCATTTCGAGCATTTTACTGCCGTTATGCTGCCGGAATTGTCCTAGGAGTTCAAGAGATAGTATTTTCCCTCGTACTATAATCTACATCCTTATGATGATGCTGAATCCATCCTTTGTTTCCTTGGTTGGTTCTTCAGGATGTCGTCAGTTAACCGAAGTTCTGTTGCTCGTAGCCGGAACCCCGGAGTTGGTAGGGATGAGGATCCTCCCGACCAGCCATCGTTGGCAGAGTTCATGTTAGAGATGGAGAAGAACAAGCGAGAGTCTAACCGCTTGTTAGCATGTATTGAGGAGAACACCTCCCGTCAGCACAAAGAGTCAGCGTCCATCTATGATTTCATTGGTCTGAAACCACGTACCTTCCATCATTCCATTGAACCACTCGATGCAGATGACTGGCTCCGTAGTATCACACACAAGCTGCATTCGGCGAACGTAGCTGAAAGTGACAGGGTCACCTACGTTGCTTATCATCTGGAAGGTCCTGCTAGTATTTGGTGGCGGAACTATGAGGCTATGCTTCCAGCTGGCTAGATAACCACCTGGAGAGATTTCACCGAGGCTTTTCGCGAGCATCACATTCCTCAGGCTCTCATTGACCACAAGAGAGAAGAGTTCTGTAGTTTCACTCAGAGTAAGATGACTATTGATGCTTACAGTAGAGAGTTTGAGAACCTCGCCCGCTATGCTATAGAAGAAGTGTCCACAGACGCCAAGAAGCAGGCTAGGTTCCGGAAGGGTCTCAACCCCAAGTTGCGTCGTGATCTCCACTTGCATCATTGCAATACCTTCTAGGCTCTTGTGAACAAGGCCATTAATGCGGAGACAGCTCAGCTCACTTACGAGGAGTCTCGTAAGCACACCCGTGATTTGGTTTCTTTCTCCAGTTCTAGTTCGCAGAAGCGCCGGATTTGGGTTCCGAACTCCGCTCTTCCACCCGGATATTCGCCGAGGCCATCTTATGTGGCGCCTCGCCCAGTTCAGTTACATATTCCACTCAGGCCTGCTGGTAGACCACATGTCAAAGCGGGTCCACGTCCTACTTTAGGGACTTGTTTCACATGCGGAGAGCCAGGACACTATACCCGTGACTGCTCTCAAACCAACTATGCTCCACCCCAGCCTGAGAAGTCTGTTGGCCGTGGTAAGCCATCACGCAAGATGATTAGTGTCAAGTCAGCTCCCACTGAACGTGGATGTGTGCATCATGTCTCAGTTAAAGACACTCATGATGATCCGGATGTCGTTCTTGGTACACTCCTTGTCAACTGTCATCTAGCTTCGGTTCTGTTTGATACCGGAGCATCTCATTCTTTCATTTCCGAAAGTTATGCCAGCTTGCACAACATATCCTTTTGTGATATGCCCTCTCCACTAGTAATTCAAACTCCTGGATCCAAATGGCAAACTTCTAGTGTAAGCCATGGTAATGAAATCCTTGTTGATAGACTTGTATTCCTTGCATCACTTATAGCCCTCAAGTCTACAGATATTAACATCATCTTGGGTATGGACTGGATGAAAGCTCATTATGCCAAGATTGATTGTTACACCAGGTCTGTTCAGCTCACACATCCATCTGGCAAGATAGTCGCTGTCTCCACCAGAGTTGCAAAGCGTCAGCTCTATTCTCTTAATGCCAACCCTCTTCCAGACCTTGAAGATATCCTGGTAGTCCGTGACTTTCCGGATGTCTTTCTAGAGGAACTGCCAGGCATTCCACCTGACAGAGATGTAGAATTTGTCATAGATCTTATCCTAGGGACCGCTCCAATCTCTAGGAGACCTTACAAGTTGGCACCCTTAGAACTAGCTGAGCTTAAGAAACAACTCAATGAATCCTTGCAAAAGGGTTTCATCTGTCCTAGTTCTTCTCCCTGGGCTTGCCCCGTCCTCTTCGTCAAGAAGAAGGATGGTACGGACCGGATGGTTGTAGATTATCGTCCCGTTAATTTGGTCACGATAAAGAACAAGTATCCGCCATCCCTTATGCTTCACAGACGAAGTGATGGATCATCAAATCCCAAAGGGTTTCAAACCCGTAAATATAGAATCATACGACAGCACAACAGATCCTGCGGTATGGATCGAGGATTTCCTCCTGCACATCCACATGGCCTGCAGTGATGACCTACACGCCATCAAATACCTCCCACTCAAACTCAAAGGACCAGCTCGGCATTGGCTCAACAGCTTGCCAGCGGAGTTCATTGGCTGTTGGGAAGATCTGGAAGCCGCATTCCTCGACAACTTTCAGGGCACTTATGTGCGACCACCAGATGCCGATGACTTGAGCCACATAATTCAGCAGCCAGAGGAATCGACTAGGCAATTCTGGACACGGTTCCTAACAAAGAAAAATCAAATCGTCGACTGCCTGGATGTAGAGGCCCTAGCAGCTTTCAAGCACAACATCTGCGACGAGTGGCTAGCCCGGCACCTTGGTCAGGAAAAGCCGAAATCTATGGCAGCCCTCACGACACTCATGACCCGCTTTTGTGCGGGAGAAGACAGCTGGCTGGCTCGCAGCAATAACATATCAAAGAACCATGGTACTTCGGATACCAAGGACGGCAATGGCAGGTCACGTCGCAACAAACATAAGCGTCGCATTAACAGCGACAATACCGAGGATACGACAGTTAATGCCGAATTCAAAGGCTCTAAACCTGGTCAGCGGAAAAAGCCGTTCAAAAGAAGCACTCCGGGCCCGTCCAGTTTGGACCGTATACTCGACCGCTCGTGCCAAATACACGGCACCCCCGACAAGCCAGCCAACCACACCAACAGGGATTGTTGGGTGTTCAAGCAGGCCGGCAAGCTAAATGCCGAAAACAAAGATAAGGGGTCACATAGCGATGACAAGGAGGAGCCCTGGCAGCCGAACACTGGAGGACAGAAGAGGTTCCCCCCACAAGTGCGGACGGTGAACATGATATACGCAACCCACATCCCCAAGAGGGAGCGGAAGCGTGCGCTCAGGGACGTATATGCGTCCGATCACCTTCGATCGCAGGGACCACCCCACTAGTATCCGCCATGGCGGATTCGCCGCATTGGTCCTCGACCCAATCATTGACGGATTTCACCTCACTCGAGTCCTAATGGACGGCGGCAGCAGCCTGAACCTGCTTTATCAGGACACAATGCGCAAAATGGGTATAGACCCCTCAAGGATCAAACCCACCAAAACAACCTTGAAAGGCGTCAACCCAGGTGTAGAGGCCCATTGCACAGGCTCAGTAACACTGGAAGTGGTCTTTGGATCTCCGGATAACTTCCGAAGCGAAGAGTTGATCTTCGACATAGTCCCATTCCGCAGTGGCTATCATGCACTGCTAGGGCGAACCACATTTGCAAGATTCAATGCGGTACCGCATTACGCATATCTCAAGCTCAAGATGCCAGGACCTCAGGGGGTCATCACAGTCAATGGAAACACAAAGCGCTCTTTCCGCACGGAGGAGCACACTGCGGCCCTCGCAGCAGATGCACAAAGCAGCCTCTTAAGGCAATCCACTAGTTTGGCGACTAAGGACCCGGACACCTTCAAGCGCGCCCGGAGTAATCGGCAACAGGACCGCCTGGCATGTTCCATGCTCGCATAGCAATGCGGCCCCCGCCCCGGTCCTAGCCAAACAGCGAAATCCATGCCACGCGTACATAGTTACGCATCAAAAATACCATGGGCACAGATGGGGAGGGGGGCACGACGGCGGCACGCTCCAAGTCGTGGCTTAAACCACACTAAGGGCTTCCCGCTTTGTTATTTTTCTCTTTCAGGACTTCAATCTCTAGAAACCCTGTCCGGCAGCGTGATTGCCGAACACATGATGCAGCATCCAAGGAGGCAGAAGGCTACGTCACACCACGGAACTCCCAGGTGGATTACGATAACGAGTGAAATATTTGTTTTAATACTATTCCTCAGCTTGCCCTTGGAAGGGACATGTCAAACAGTCCTACTTTCTGCTTATCGCACTACTTGTATCATTCTGCTTTAACGCACATTTTTGAATAAAAAATGCATAGCATTAAGACTATTATTGCATTCTTCTTATATATATATGTGTTCATTTACGACATCCAGCACCCGTACACTCTGGTATGGCCAATACGCTAGGGGCTTAAGCATACCCCATAATACGGCGTGAGAAGTCCGAACACTTTCGACAGTGCGGCACCCCGAACTTATAGCATTATATGGATCAACTCCGAATCATGTCTTGGGTCAATAGTTGGGTTTGCCAGGCTCCCATGTTTTGGTACCTTACGTTCCGCTATATTGGCTAAGGTAGCACTGGGAGAACTACTGCGATTGTGCCCCGGTTCTGCCGGGTTAAGCACCTCAGTAGAGAAAGCTAAAACTAACTGTCATGATAAGGCGAGAGACTGGTCGCTGTTCGAGAGGTTTCGAGTCCCTAAAGGCTTATGCCGCTTAGAGCGAGGAGTCGGCCCTGTCCGGCTTAAGGCGTGTATCGTGCCCCGAATTCGGCTTTCCGAATACTAGGGGCTTTGCCGAAATTTAAAATTATAGAATTCTATGGCTAAGTGAGAGTGATAACACATTATAGTCCGATTGCCTTGTTCGTTGTGCTGAGCACCTCCCTCGAAGGACCCAACAATGGGAACAAGAGTGCTCAGGTTTATCCCGAACACCCCAGCACTCGTGGCATGGGGGCATAAGCCGACAGCTAGCCATCTCTCAGATTTGATAAACAGCCGAACAGAAGGTAATATTTTAAATTCAAACAAGTGTTGCATAGCGCATACGAACAAGTTTTCATAAATACAGGATTACACGAGCGAGTTTACTCGAATATTATATCTTTCGTACACTCGTCCGCTACGAGACGAGCACCCTTCAGGACACCCTCATAGTACATCTCGGGGTGGCGATGCTCCTTGCCCTCCGGTGGCCCTTCCTTAATCAGCTTCACGGCGTCTAGCTTGGCCCACTGCACCTTCACACGGGCGAAAGCCCGGCGTGCACCTTCGATGCAGACGGACCGCTTGATGACTTCCAGTCGTGGGCAGGCATCCACAAGCCGCCTCACCAGGACGAAGTAGCTGTTGGGAAGGGCGTCGCCAGGCCACATCCGGACTATAAAGCCCTTCATGGTCGGTTCGGCCGCCTTGTGCAGCTCGACCGGTTGCTTCAGCTGGTCGCTCAGAGGCATCGGGTGTTCGGTCCCAGTATACTGAGACCAGAACAGCTTCTCCGTTGAGCTTCCCTCCTCGGCCTGGTAAAACTGTGCGGCATCCGACACGCTGTGGGGCAAATCTGCGAATGCTCCTGGAGAGCTCCGGATTCAGGTAAGTAACTGGTAATTTACTTTCACATGCTTGCTTTGCATATAGAATGCCTTACCCGCCGCTATCTTCTTCATTGCATCAATCTCCTGGAGGGCCTTTTGGGCTTCGGCCTTGGCACTCTTTGCGCTCTCGAGGGCCGCGGCAAGCTCGGACTCTCACGTCTTCAAGTCAAGCTCCAACGCCTCGTGCTTCGTCACGAGAGCGTGGATCTCTTGCTGCACCTCGCCCACCCGAGCCTCATGCCTTTCCCGCTCGGTGCGCTCCGTGGCCGCTTTGTTTTCGGCCTCGGATAGCGCTTGCTTCAGGGTCGCCACCTCGGTCGTGGCCCCTGGCAAATTTACGATAATCCCGTCATTTTGCAATCACATTGTTTTTATACATATACATATACTAGGTGCTACTTAGCTTTGTTCTCCTCGAGCTGCCTCTTGGCAAAGCCGAGCTCGTCCTTGGACCCTTTAAGGTACTGCTTCGGTGCGACGACCTCCGCAGTCAGTGTGGCAGAGGCCAGCAGCAAAGCCTGCATACGCATATTGACATACTTATATTAGACTCCTGCAATATTGTTTGATCCTCTGTTCGGCTTTTCTTTGTGAACACCGAACAGAGCATCAGAGGCTACTGTCTATGCGGTAATATTTTTCCTATATTTCAAAAACTTACCTCAAAGCCTGTTAGAAGGCTGGCACAGGCTTCAGTCAGTCCGCTCTTGGCGGAGTGAACCTTCTGGACCACCACACTCATAATAGTGCGGTGCTCTTCATCGATGGAAGCGCTGCGAAGCGCTCCCAGCAGATTGTCCGGTGTCTCTAGATGGACAGAGGTCACCGGCACAGGCGTCTTGCCCCTCTTGGAAGGAGGCCGCCTGCCCGAGTCCGGAACCACTGGGGGTTCCGGCTCGGTGTTTGGCTGAGGGCCAAACTCGGAGCCCTCGGGAGCCTTACTCCCTCTGCTCCCGGAGTCCGGAAGGTCACCTTGAGGCGCCTCTGGGACTGTCTCCCCTCTACGCGGTGCCTCTTGAGACAATACCTCAGCGTTGTCCGTAGGGCAAGGGGAGGTGGCGGTCGGAAGTGGGTCGCTATCCATATCCGACGAGCCCAGGGAGCCGTCCGACGATACGTCGATACGGGCTCGTGGCGGTCTGCATGGTCATAATTCGGCGTTAGGAGAGGCAGTGTGTCAAAGGTATGCTATGAGTTATTCTGGCATCCGAATACTCACGACTTCTCTAGGGGCTTGGACCTGAGCAGCCACTCGTCTTCGCCTTCGGCGGCGGTGGTGGAATAGTCCGGAAGGAGAGTCCTTCCCTTCTTGGACCCTTCGCCCCCCCGGTTGGGGCGGCCTTCCTTTTCTTGTCTCCCTCGACTGAAGGGGGAGCATCTTCATCTTCCTCCTCGTCTTCGGGGGAGGAGTGCATCGCGGAGTTATCGGATGATGAGTCCGATAACACCTGGTGTTGGGAACTCTTTCGGGTTCCCTTGGCCTTCTTGGTCTTCTCCGGCACCTTGTAAGGAGCCGGAGTCAGCATCTCCGTTAGGAGAGCATCCGCGGTGTCTTCGGGCAGAGGGGCCGGACAGTTAATCTGCCCTGACGTATCCACCCAGTCCTGTCAAAGGCATGGAGCTCAGACCCCGCACATGGTTAACCTAGGGGAAATAAAATATCCTACCGGATGTATAGAACTCACCGAATGCGCTCGGCGCTTCGCGCTTAATCCGCGGTCCTTGGTGAGGGAGGGAGGGACCTCGACACCCTTGAATAGCACCTTCCAGACGTCCTTATGCGTCATATCGAAGAGCTCGCTCACAGTCTGGTGTTGGGCCGGGTTGAACTCCCACAAGTTGAAGTCCCGTTGTTGGCACGGGAGGATTCGGCGGATGAGCATGACCTGGACTATGTTGACAAGCTTGAGCTTCTTGCCTGCCATATTCCGGATACATTTCTGGAGTCCGTCCAGCTCCACCGATGGACCCCAGGACAGGCCCTTCTCTTTCCAGGAAGTGAGCCGCGTGGGGATTCCGGATCGAAACTTGGGGGCGGCCACCCATTTGGCGTCGCGCGGCTCGGTGATGTAGAACCACGCCGATTGCCACCCCTTTATGGTCTCCACGAAGGAGCCTTCAAGCCATATAACATTGGGCATCTTGCCCACCATGGCTCCGCCGCATTCTGCTTGTTGGCCGCCCACCACCTTCGGCTTGATATTAAAGGTCTTTAGCCACAGGCCGAAGTGGGGCCGGATGCGGAGGAAAGCCTCACACACGACGATGAACGCCGAAATGTTGAGGACGAAGTTTGGGGCCGGATCATGGAAGTCCAGCCCGTAGTAGAACATGAGACCATGGATGAATGGATGGAGGGGAAACCCCAGTCCGCGGAGGAAGTGGTGGAGGAAGACTACCCTCTCGTGAGGTTCAGGGGTAGGAACGATCTGCCCCACAGCGGGCAGCCGGTGCGCGATGTTCGCGGCCAAGTATCCGACCCCGCGCAGCTTCTTGATGTGTCCCTCCGTAACGGAGGAAGCCATCCATTTCCCTCCCACTCTGGACATGATTGGAGAAGGTTGAGGGGAAGGATGTAGGCTTGGGAGTTGGAGCTCGAGTGCGCAAGAGAGGATGAGCAAGGAGGAAGAAGGCGTGGGTAGAAAAAGGTTAAACCTTGTCCCTTTATAAGGGCGGCAAAAACTATGCGCCCCCACTAGCCTGGTGAAACTCGCTTATCCCCCAAGCGCCGTAATCGATGGCGCGGTTGGATTACCCACGCCCGTATTGATGATAATCCCGTAATAAGGGGGACACGATCTCTGCTTTGACAAGACGTGTCAAAAAACTGCCTTGCGTTATGTGCGGGGCTAGTTAAAGGAAACGGTTCGAATAATCACCGGGCCATGGCATAATGCCGTGTTGCCAAAATAAGTCAGCAAATTAGATTTCTAGAAATATTATTCTCTCTACGGTGGTATGTGGAACTTATTTTGCAGGGTCGGACACTATCCTTGAATTCAAATTCTTCCGTGGTGTATTCGGAGGAGGAACCCGCCTTGCAATGCCGAAGACAATACTGCGCGCCGGACTCATCATCATTGAAGCCTGGTTCAGGGGCTACTGAGGGAGTCCTGGATTAGGGGGTCTCCAGACAGCCGGACTATGTCCTTTGGCCGGACTGTTGGACTGTGAAGATACAAGATTAAAGACTTCGTCTCGTGTCCGGATGGGACTCTACTTGGCGTAGAAGGCAAGCTAGGCAGTATGGATATGGATATCTCCTCCTTTGTAACCGACCTTGTGTAACCCTAGCCCTTTCCGGTGTCTATATAAACCGGAGGGTTTTAGTCCGTAGGACAACATACAATCATACCATAGGCTAGCTTCTAGGGTTTAGCCTCTCCGATCTCGTGCTAGATCAACTCTTGTAATACTCATATCATCAAGAATAAATCAAGCAGGACGTAGGGTTTTACCTCCATCAAGAGGGCCCGAACCTGGGTAAAACATCGTGTTCCCTGCCTCCTGTTACCATCCGCCTTAGACGCACAGTTCGGGACCCCCTACCCGAGATTCGCCGGTTTTGACACCGACAAGACCCCTCACGGGAAGATCCCTTTGTGGATTCAAGACCTCCTCACGGAGAAGAACCGGTTACCTCTTGTATCGTCCTTCGTTGAATTTGGATCATGTATCTCCCTTTGTGTTCATGGATCTAGCGCATGTGTGATCATACTTGTTGGTTTGAGTGTTCTCTTGTGTTCCCTTGTGATTTTCTCTCCGTTCTTCCCCGTGTTCTTCGTGTTCTTCACGGGATCCGCTCTTTCATGAAAAATCGGCCATCTAGGGTTCCACCCTACATCAATCTCCCTCCCACCAATTTTTTCTCTCCCTCCAAAAACCAAGACCGGTTTTAATTCATGCATCACCAGAACCACACGTCTCATGCCCAGAAAAACCAAACCAACACTTTCATCCTTCCATCGATCCCACCCTTCCATATATCACACCAATCCTTCCATTCCCTTCCATATACAACACCGATCAAATCATCTCTAGGAGTCCGCAAGTCGTTTCCTTCGTTAGTCCCGACAAACGATCGATCGAACACCCTCACCATCGATCCCCACCGATTTGTATCCATCCTAAGCCACCTATTTTTACCATCATCCGATTTTCATTATCTCATGTACCTAAATCATGATGGAATTAGAACTTTCCTAAAATACATCACAAATCATCACCGATCCTCTTGCGTGAATCCAAAAACCAAGACCGGTTTTAATTCATGCATCACCTGAACCACACATCTCATGCCCAGAAAAACCAAACCAACCCTTTCATCCGTCCATCGATCCCACCCTTCCATATATTACACCAATCCTTCCATTCCCTTCCATATACGACACCAATCAAATCATCTCTAGGAGTCCGTAAGTCGTTTCCTTCGTTAGTCCTGGCAAACGATCGATCGAACAACCTCACCATTGATCCCCACCGATTTGTATCCATCCTAAGCCATCGATTTTTACCATCCTCTGATTTTCATTATCTCATGTACCTAAATCATGATGGAATCAGAACTTTCCTAAAATACATCACAAATCACCACCGATCCTCTTGTGTGACTCCCGTTCCCAACCCGTCTCTCTTCCTCCCCACCCAGCTTGGCCTCGCAAACCTAGCCGCCGGGCAGAAGTGTTTCTGCATCGTGTCATATCGCTCGACTACGTCGTGGACTACCACCAAAAACAACCATGCATCTTCAACCTGACTGTCGCTTCTCCCACCACCAGCCATGGCGATCGCGACGCACATTCTCCAATGCCTGCCTGACAACCTCACGCCGACGCTCGCTAGCTTGTTGTGTGCCGCCATCGCCCCAGCTGCCGCATCTGCCAAGGTTGCCAGACGCATCATGCGCGTGATTGCCATTAACTTGCACGACGGGCGCCGTGAGGTGATCACATCAGCCTGTCCTGCCGGGCGCTAGCTCCTCCGCGCGCTAGCAAACCACGTAGCTGGTTGAGAGCAGTGCCGTGCGCTGAGCCAAGCCTAGGGATAGAGCAGGGGCTCCAGACCGCCAGACACGCCTAACGCTTCCAACCCCACATGCAGGTTGCGGCCGCTGCCCCGACCTCCATATTCAATGAGGAGAATCCCTATAATATGCATACATCTTGTCAATCCCTTCTTATACTATTTTTATCTTAGTCGGGCAGCCACATATGAAACAGTAACCACAGTGACCGTTGTCTTGCATATCTACTTGTGTACACTTCAATTACTTGTAGCCTGTGGGATCTATGATGCAAGGGAACGAACATGCCATAAGGCACAGGTGAGTCCCCTCTTTGTATTACTATACTTATTCTTGATCCTTTTCGCATGAGAGTATCATGCATGTTTGTACTACTAATCTACTACATGTTATCTATTTGTAGCATGTTTGACATTTGCTGTCCTTTTGCAGACCAGTTTTCTATGTATCTATCCAAACTGCTATGGAAAGTAGATGAATAAAAGGTAATAATGTTTTTAAAGTTTAGGGAATTGGTGTGCTATTATGAAGTTGCATTCGAGAATTGGATGTGCAAGTGGACTGGTATGGCAGCCTTGATACTCCATATAGTCTATTTCTTTTACAAAACATGAACAATATTATAGATTATATATATTTTGATCTGTTCGGTAGTTACAGATCATTGTTGGGATTGAACTGCAAAGGAATGGGTAAACATCCTGTTATTATTCCGTCAAAGATTTGAAATTGTAGCTCAATAATCTAAACTGAACTAAGTTTCATTTCAGTCAGCTATATCTCGTTTCTCTGTATGCCGAAATCTCCATGGTACACGCTCGCTACGGCCCAAATTTGTCATGCCATGCTGCTATATGCCAGCTCTCGGCGTCTCGTTGTGTTTGGTTTTCTTCCAATTTTATGTTATGCAGTAGTAGGGAAGCTGGGACAGCGACAACGCACAGACGCTACCAACATGCACACCTAAATGCGCTGGGCAGCGAGCAACCTCCCTCATGTCGCTGTGGCACACTCACTTGATGAGCCACATTGGCCCTGGTGGGTTTGTGGAGCCCGTTAGTGTGGAGTGTGTCCCCGAGGGATAGGGTGTTCCTGGAGGTGCTATGGAAGCGTACACGCGAGATAGGGTGGATGACCGGTGAGGGCGCCTACCGTGTCCGAGTTTTGGGGAGTGTGACTGAGCTCCCGGCTGACGGCTACTTCCCGGACACCATGGGCACCAATGAAGGGGAGGAATACAACCACGTTTCCAACTATCTTGACAACTTGAGTGTGTCCACCTGCGCCCATTCGTGACAATTGCCCAAGATGTCCTCTCAAACCTGGTACATATGATCAGCCGGTGGATATCCAGTACAGAAATGTTTGCCGTGTGTTGAAGTAGCATACCACAAAGAGTGCACAAGTGCATAAGAGGGCCTGTATTGGTATCCAAAGAGTGAAATCCAATTCGAATCGCCCAATAATTTGGAGTTTCAAACAGCTTCATTGTTTGTGATCCTCCTCCCATTGTCGGCTGCTTTTACAATGGTTTTTTTGGTAGCCCATCAGTATATACTTGTATACAGATTTTGTTTAACATAGTATGGTTTTGTTCCTGTAATTGGAGCAAAAATGTTATAATCTATCTTTCTCTTATTTTCGTAATACTTGATGATTCGTATGTGGAACTAAGTTAACATGGCCCAGAATTATTGTTTTTTTTCTGCCTGGATGGTCCATTTTTACTTCCATGACATATTTTTCTTCCATGGGAAACATGTTTCATTGCCATGGTAGTGTTTATTTTTTGCCGCGACAACCCATTTTTACTGTTATCTTTTTAACGGTGCATCTCCGTTGCAACACATGGGTAATTTCCTAGATTCTAGATTCAGTTCAGCTCCATTCATGTGGCAATCACTGACAGCCCGCCAGATTTAGAATCATAATGGAATGTGAATCCAAGAAAGGAAAACTTTGTAGATCAGAAAAGAAGATGGAGGGCCATTCGTAGATGCTCCCAACCTTGACCCAAAATTGTCCAAACATTCTACATTCCTAATGTCATCCTAATTAATTGCATAAAAATAACAGCCAATACATTTCAGATAAGTTGCTAACAGGGATGTTCTCTCAAATGAATAAGACAAACATTAAGAAAAAATCATGGACCATAAGTGAGATCGAAGGCCACAAGTCTTGGTGCACTCAAGAACCTCCCAGATGCCTCAGTACCAAGTGATTGTAACATCGATGTTGATCTCACATGCGTGGTGCTAACACAAGAAATTTCTTGTTAGACCATACAAAATGGATGACGGTCTACACTGGTAGACTATGATTTTGCAAGAGATTGGACGGTTGGAGGCCATGGCATGGCACTATGAGTCTTTTTATGCAAGTGCGAAAGACCTCTACTATTAAAGGAAATTTTATATCTTGGAACATAGATTTGTCCTCTGCAGTCACTAATGCAAGAACCATTTGAAAACCAAGCGCCAAATCAATTCGAGAACAGAGCCTTTAATGCAATTAATTTCCAAACGATTATTTAGGCGTGTGGTTAATTAGATTCATTTGAATAGGGAATTTTCACGCTGAATCAATTTGAAAACCAAACCATTAATGCAATTAATTAGCCAGATTGTTAATTAGGCATGCAATTAATTAGGTCCATTTAATTAGGAAAATTTTCGACCAAACTCATAATAAAAAGGGAACGCTGCTTCGTGGCTTGCCAACCCAATAATTGAGGATGGGGTAATAATTTAACCGATCTTTGATTTTTTTCACTACCCAATTATGTCAACCAATTTGTCTATGTTCGACGAAATTAAGTTTTTCATCTAAATAATCAACATATCGAGGAACAACAAGGGTTTCTACTGTAGGGCATCTACGCCGCCACCCCTTCTCCCTATACTCTGTGGTCGGCTCTAACAACGCTATGTTGATTGCTCAATCACCACACACACAAAGGTGACTCCCCATGACGACTATGCATGACTTCTCGGTTGGCTGCATCAATGGCCATGCTAGGTCCCGTGATTGCACTTATCATATGTCCATAAGGCGACAGCATGACACACTAGCCACCCCATTCGATGTTGTCTTGCGATAGAGCCGAGACCTGGATGGTTGGGTCGGACGACAACTGTCTTGGACTCCGTCTAAAACCATACCTCACCTTTCATCTCACCACCCATCTCCCGGTAGCAGTTAGTAGCCAGCAACGTTGCCCCGACATAGTTGACACCATCGTGGTGGAGGGTAATTGATCATGTCACTACTTTTTGAGATATTCTTTTTTGAAATTTACTTTTGAGATATTGTTTCAACCCGTAGCAATGCACGGGTATTTAGCTAGTATATAGTAAAACCCAATTTTCATCTCACGGTTATTTTTGCTGGCCAATGACGTGTGGGCTCACGCCAAGCAGTCATTTTTGCTGGCCAATGACGTGTGGGCTCGCGCCAAGCAGTCGTTGGCTGGGTTGCCCGTTGTCGCGTGCCCAATCCGCTTCGCGCGCTCGCACCCAATCCCATCGTCTCCTCCTGTCATCTCGTTCCTTGCTCCACACCAGCCGCCACACAACCCTAGCTCCTTTCCCTTCGATCCCCACAGCCCCTCCCTCCTCCTCGTTCCTCGCCATTGCCTCCATTGTAGGATCCTCTCCATGGCCTGCTACTCCCCCTCCACCACCGTAGCTGCACACAGACGGCGGATCCGTGCCGGAGAAGAGCAGCTCCAGTCACGGTGGGGTGTAGCTGCGAGGAAGACGAAGGAGGTCCGTCGCCCGGCTTTGCGTCCTCGCTGCGTCCTTGTTGCTACTCCTCCTCTCTCCCTCCGTGCCTAGCAGCGCAGCAGCCGAGGACAAGGGGAAGGAGCATCCCAGCCCTGCTCCATCTCTCTTTTCTCCATCCACGAGGATTGGAGGAGAAGGTGAGGGAAACCACCATGGCCGGCGGCGGCGCTCCACAGGGACGCCCGCCTCCAGGTCCCTGTCCTTTCTCCCGTCCCTCTTCCGTTTTAGTGTGTGTTCTTTTTTTCTCTTGGCCCGATCTACTCACACGTTTTGGGGTTTCATGTTGTAGGGATCAAATCTGGTGCGAGAGGTGTGTTATTATCCATAGGCGTGTAATCTTGGCTACGATCTATGCTGGTGATTTGGTTGACAACTGGTAAATCTACGAATCGTTCAAAAATGTTGAACTTGTTATCCTACTGTGTGACATGTTTTGATTATGCTTTTAAGCACTACGCTTTGCTGATTTAGTGCCATTTATATGGTGCAGGAAAATGTCGATGTTAAAGCATTTGGTTTCTCTCTGTTCAACTGAAGATGGCTTCAGATATGACTAAGGTTTGAATATTCATGTGTTACTTTCTGCATGTTGTAGTTTCTTATTCTTCTATAAACTGGAAGGCCAATATAGATTTCTCAATGTATCATTTTGGGACTGTTTGACTGCTGAACAATGTTGCCATGCTGATCATTTCTCATGTCTTTGCAATTTTTGGTCTTTGTTTTGATTTCGTTGTGTGGCTGTTCTTCGATCAAGGTGAGTTGAGTTGCGGCTTGGTTGGAGATGTTGATGCTGTTCAAGACGCCCGCTGGATCCACCCTTTTCAAGGTTCTGAATGAGGGCAAGCTCGACAAGGTCAAGGTGAGTGCTCGCCGCCACCTCAGCTCGTGGTTTGGTTTGGATTACTCGAGTTTTTTCTTTCGACGACAAAATAATTTCTCTTTTCGAAACACTTAGTAGCTGATCTATGTATCACATTACAAGAGAGTAAGTCAGAAGAAGCCCTTTCTTTGAATGAGCAAGAATCCATGGAGTGCTCATGATCTATGTGTCCCTTTTCCAAATGTTAGAAATGTTATCTTAGCTTAGTTATCGCATAGAAGTTGGCTTGGGATACTAGGCTCATTTGATGTTTGCACGACTTCCCAACCGCAAGGAACACTCCACAAAGAAACTCACTTAAGTAGGCTGATAGATGATACATTGTCTTGAGCCTATTTGCTCAAAATAATGAGAGGCTGAATGATTCAGTTAGATACATGTTGAACCATCTTTCTCACCTCAGCATTTCGTTACACTTGATTACTAATTCGTCAAGGAGTTTTTGTACCTTGACACCCATTTTCCCAAACTGTATGTACCCACCGCTCGCAAAAGAAACCAATTTAAACCCTTTTCGAAAAATTTGTACTGTCGTAAGGTTGAAAAAAATACATGTTATCCTGTAAGCACTTGAATTGGAAGGCAAAATGAAAGATAATTAAGTAGTGGATAATCTTACCTAGACATTTGTTGCATTTATCTATTCTTAAAAAATGATGATAAAATTAAATGGTCAGTGTTGGAACTGATTATCGGTACTTGCTATCTAAAAGCAGTACACACACATTGCAGCTATGAAAAACCGACATTTTATACACCTTATGTAAAAAAGACAAAAGAAATGTCTCATGAAAAGCCTTTTTTAATACTAAATTCTATCTTTTTGGCATGTGACACAAAAGTTGCCGGTTTTCCATGAAATGAAGTTTGTATGCACATAGAATGTTGAGATGTACGTGAGAATCATTTTGTCTGAATTTTATGACATTTCAAAATATATTTAAAACACATTTTAAAATCCAGGAGCATATGCTCCCATGTGTCAAAACGCCACTCTACACCTATTTCCTTCCTTTTTCTTTTTCTTTTTTTGAACAGAGTACAATCGGAGTCATTCAAATACATGAGCATACACTCATTCATATGAACACACACTCGCACACCCTACCCCTATGAGTATCTTTGAGAGACTGAGTTGGCACATCATTTTGAGATTGACGAAGTCGCCACAAACGTCTTTGTTCGACGGGAATGTCTCATCCCACTGAATATATATCGCTGGAAGGCCTGGAGTAAATTCAGAAAAATGCAAGCACCAATGTCAAGTCTGAGATTTGAACTCTGGTGGACAGGGGATACCGCCCTACCCTTATGAGCATCTTCGAGAGACTAAGCTAGCACATCATTTTGAGATTGATGAAGTCGCCACAAACGTCTTTGTTCGACGGGAATGTCTCCTCCCACTAAACATATATCGCTTGAAGGATGTCTAAGTTTGAGATTTGAACTCTGGTGGACAGGGGATACCACTATCCTCATAACCATCCAACCATAGGTTGGTTTGCATTTCTTTAATGCATGATAGAACATCCAACAACACAACAATATAAGAAAAACCTTTGGCACCATTGCCATATATTATAGGTTAAAAATCCTATGCCATGCTAACCATCATTTGCAAAGTTATTTAAAAGAATCATATTAATTCAAATAACAAGGCCATTGTACCAAGATAACCCAAGTGCATTCTTAAGTTAAGCAAAATACGTGCATTTAATTCTTTCTTTGCCATTTGGCACAACAGGAGTTTGTATGTTTGGAAAGCAATATGTTAATAAATTATGGGTTTGATCTCCAAATGTGCTTGAACATAATCAAGTCAAGGAAGATGTCGCGTCACCCACAAAAAAAAGGAAGATGTCGCGTCGCATCTTCGTGGAATGTAAAGTTGTCTGTCATGTACTTACCTTGCTCATTTGGACAAATATGTTCTCTTTTAAACTCAGATTTCTCAATGTAGTAGCCATATTTTCAACTAAAAAAATGCTTCCTTAACTGGTCTACACATATTATACAAATATGTTTTTTCCAAACTCGGGTTCTTTAGCGAGATAAACATATCAAATATGTCATTGCAAAATGAAACTATTTTCATCGACAACATGGCTTTAGTGGGTCTCTGCGTCATTTGGTGCAACATGTCCACTAGTATACAAATTGATCAGGTCGTCCTAATTTTTCAGAATTTTTGGAGTTACGGAAGTATTCGAAATAGTTAGATTTCTACACACTATTCTGTTTTGACAGATTCTGTTTTCTTTGTGTTGTGTGTTTATTTTGATGGCTCTATGGTTTTCTTTGATGGGGTTTTGCCATAGAAAAATTGGAATACAGTAGATATAATGCAAGAACAAAAATATGAATTGGTTTGATACATCACTTATAGTAGTGATTTATTATTCTTATACTAACAGATCTCACGAAGGTTTTGGGTTATCTTACAATGGATGAAGGAATAAGGAGTAGAAGAGCCTAAGCTTGGGGATGCCCCGGCACCCCAAACTATCATCCAAAAATGAGCAACGAACTAAGCTTGAGGATGCCCCCGAGTGGCATCCTCTCTTTCTTCTAACGACCATCGGTATATTACTCGAAGCAATATTTTTATTCGTCACATACTATGTGTTTTGCTTGGAGCGTCTTTTATGATATGAGTCTTTGCTTGTTTTATTATGTGTTTTAAGTCTTGATCCCTTGCTTGACACACCTATTTGAGAGAGCCAAAATTGTGTCATGACTTGTTACAATTGCTCTCTATGCTTCACTTAAATTTTTTATGAGCTATGGACTTGCTCTAGTGCTTCACTTATATCTTTTTGAGCACGGTATGCTTAGTACTTTTTAAGAAATGCTCTCTTGCTTCACTTAGATTTATTTGAGAGTTGGTAAATTTTTCAAGAAGTTCTCTCTTGCTTCACTTAAATTAATTTGAGAGAAAGAAAAATTATGCACATGATCTTCACTTATATTTGTTTGAGCTTGTCAAAAGCAACACATAAAAATTAGTCCCAAAGTGATAGATATCCAAGAAAGATATAATAAAAACTTCCATGAAGATCATTGGACAAAATAAAATTGATTCTTAGTAATAGTTTTGAGATATGATGATGTGATACATGAGTCATCTTGATGAGTAATTATGCTTTAGTAAGAATATTGGTGTTAAGGTTTGTGATTACCTATGCAAGCACGAAAGTCAATAGTTATGCAATGAAATTATATCCTACTTATGATGCATTATTCGGTGTTAGTTATGCTTAATGCTCGCTTATGAGATTATTCGTTTCTTGGTTGGTCGCTTCACAATCTTTTGCTAGCCTTTATTTTGCACTAAGTATGATCACTACTTGTGCATCCAAAAACCTTTAACCCAGTTTTCCCACATGAGTCCACTATATCTACATATATGCGGTCTTCTTTTGCCGTTCTAAGCAAATTTGCATGTGCCATCTCTAATTTTTTAAAATAAACTTCTCTTTTGTGTGTTTGTTTCGCTCATGGAGCGGTGAGGTGTGGCTAATATTTTCCATGCTAGATGTGTTATTCTCATGATGAGTGTTTATTCACTTGTCATTGCACGAGAGTAAGGCAAAGGCATTAGGGATTCCCAGTCCCGAAATGCAAAAAATGAATTTACTTTATGTTGTCAAATAATAAATTCCTTGGAACTAGGAGGCAATATGATCGTACTTGAGTATTGGACATAGCTAATATGCGAGTGTGTTTCATGAATGGATCAATGCTTGAGCATGACGGGCTAGAGATAGCTTATTTTAGCGTTGATATTTTGAAAGACATGGTTGCTTGTTGATATGCTTTAGTATTTAAATTATCATGTCAAAACTAGACTATTGCTTTGAACAATATAAAAGTCCAAATGTCCATGCTATAAATAAAAGAAATATGATATGACATGTTAGGCAACATTTGACATCAAAAATTCTGTTTTTATCACTTCCCTACTCGAGGACGAGTAGGAGTTAAACTTGGGGATGCTGATATTTCTCCAACGTATCTATAATTTTTGATTGTTCCATCCTGTTATATTATCAATCTTGGATGTTTTATAATCATTTTTGTAACACCCCGGATGTAATTTACCTTATCTGTATCCCAACTCTTGCCGTTTCCGGCCTAAGTTATTTTATTTTCCTCAGGTTCGAGTTTTTGTCTCCGTGTGTGTTGTTGTCTTTGTTATGCATCTCATATCATGTTATCATGTGCATTGCATTTGCATACGTGTTCGTCTCATGCATCCGAGCATTTTCCCCATTGTCCGTTTTGCATTCCGGCGCTCCTATCTCCTCCGGTGCCCCTTTCTACCTCTTTTCGTGTGTGGGGGTTAAACATTTCCGGATTTGACCGACACTTGTCATGCGGCCTTGGTTTACTACTGGTAGACCGCCTGTCAAGTTTCGTACCATTTGGACTTCGTTTGATACTCCAACGGTTAACCGAGGGACCGAGAAGGCCTCGTTTGTGTTGCAGCCCAACACCCTTCCAATTTGGCCCAAAACCCACCTAAACCCTCTCCATCATCTAGAGCGTTCGATCATGATCGCGTGACCGAAAACCGCACTCCATTTGGAGCTTGCTAGCTCCCTCTATGCCTATATATAGATCCCCTCTCGAAATCACGGGTCTTCTTCCCCCGAAACCCTAGAAATCGTCTTCTGCCGCACCGGACATGTCCATTCCGGCCGAACAGTTCTCCGTCGCTGCTTTCATCCAGTGAGAGCGCGCCACGTGGCCTCCTCGCCGGCCACCACCGCACGCGGCCCGCCCGGCCCACGCTGGGCCCCCAAGGCCTGGGCCACCGCCGCCGCCCGGGTCTTCGTCCTCCTCCCGTCCGGCGCTCCTTCCGCCGTGCCGCCGCACGCCATCATCACCGCTGTTCGCTCCGGCCGGCCCCAGCTCCGGCATCCGTCGCCCCACCTCGCCTCCGCCGCCCCGGCGAGTCGCGCAGCCGCGCCGCCCTTGCCTCCCTGACGCCGCGCCCGCCGTCTCGTGCTCCGGCAAGAGAAACTCCGACGAGCCCCATCGACTCTCCGGCGAGAGCTCCAAGTCAGGCCACCGTCGCCCCATTTCCGGCGAAGATCTCCAGCGAAGTTCGAACTGCTACAGTACCGTGCGTTGGATCTGGATCTGAGAAAACTCTCGGTTGACTTTTTATCCCCGAAACCATAATTTTTGGCAATCTTCATCATGTCGTATCTCTGCATCCGCAGCTCTGATTTGCGTGTGTAGCATATCAAAATGTTCATCTCGACGAGTACAACATTTCATCTCATTGCATAATTTTCATTTGATCTCATCTTGATGCCCGAAATGCTGTTGGAAGAGGGCTATGTGATGAATTTGTCAGATCTGTTTCTTCAAATGGCATTTTGTCATTTTTGCCATGATTAATGTGTGCATGCCATGCTCCTGAGCTCTATATGTGTTTTGTTATATGACATGCCATCTTTACAGTGGTGCTTGCCATGTATTCTTGTGATATTTGTGGTGACTAGCACAAGCTTGCAAAGTAGCGTAATCGGTAATGCTGATTTCAGGGATTTCTAAGTCCTTGTCCTGATTTTGTCATTATGCCATATGTTCATGTTGTTTCCTAGTGATCCGTGCCTATTTTGAGGATGATCAGTAAGGATGATTTGTTAACATTGTGGTGCTCTATCCATCCATGTCTTTGTTTGCATTTATGGAGCACCCTAGCTCGAGTCAATCGAGCTCTACTTTTGCTATATCGTGAATCCTGGCAGATTGTTGACATGATTAGCGATTTTGCCGAGGATGTTCCTATTGATCCGTGCATGCTATGTTGTTGTTATTGCCATGTCTAGCTGCTATGCTATGTATTCTTGATGGGTGTATGCTTAGTTTGTCATGCCATGCTCTGTAGTGAGTGCATCGAGCTCGTAAACATGCCTACCCGTTAACTGATTTGCATGCTCCAGTTTTTCACCAAGCCTGAGATCTGTTTATGTTTTTGCCATGTTCACATGCTTGCAATTGTATTTTCTGATCCCTTTTGGCTCAAGGTCACTAAGGGACTTTTGTTAAGTGCTTTGAGTATCTTCATGCCATGCCTTGCTTTGCCATATTAAGTTCCTGTAGCTTGTAGTTTTCTTACTCTAAAGTGTGCTTCCTGATGATAAATTCCAGACTTGTGTTAATTTCACTAAGTGTGAAACCTGTTATTTATTGCACTTTTGCCATGCTTGTTTGAACCTGTTAATGGATGAATTATCCGTAGCTCAGTGTTCATCTTTTGTCAAGCATCACGAGTGGATCCCTGCCATGTATTTTGTTGTCATGTTTGAGTGCTGTAGCATATTTATCTTGATGCATTTAGTTGGTCACTTGCTGATTATCGCAGACCGGTGCCATATTTGTTTTGCTTGCCATTTCCAAACCGTGCATCCGATTCCGGTGATCTTTATATCGATTTCAACCGAAATCACCTCACCTTTCCAGTGGAACTCTTGGATTTCCAAGTTGAGGCCAGGTTCAATAATTCCTTGTCAAATCTTGCATATGCATCGCATATCGCATCCCGCATATCATACCTTGTTTGCATCATGTTGTTTGAGCATTGCACGTGGTTGATTGTGTTCCTTTTGCTTGTTGTCCTTGTTTGGGTAGAGCCGGGAGACGAGTTCGCGAATGAGGAGCCCATTGAGTTCGCTTACGAGGATCAAGTCAACTCTGACAACTTTGCAGGCAAGATGATCATACCCTTGAAATCACTTCTATCTTTGCTTGCTAGATGCTCGCTCTTTTGCTATGCCTATGCTACGATGTCTACCACTTGATTATCATGCCTCCCAAATTGCCATGTCAAACCTCTAACCCACCATGTCCTAGCAAACCGTTGATTGGCTATGTTACCGCTTTGCTCAGCCCCTCTTATAGCGTTGCTAGTTGAAGGTGAAGATTGGAGATCGTTCCTTGTTGGAACATTGTTTACTGTTGGGATATCACCATATTATCTTGTTATCTTAATGCACCTATATACTTGGTAAGGGTGGAAGGCTCGGCCTTTTGCCTAGTGTTTTGGTCCACTCTTGCCGCCCTAGTTTCCGTCATATCGGTGTTATGTTCCCGGATTTTGTGTTTCTTACGCGGTTGGGTGATAATGGGAACCCCTTAACAGTTCGCCTTGAATAAAACTCCTCCAGCAATGCCCAACCTTGGTTTTACCATTTGCCACCTAGCCTCTTTTTCCCTTGGGTTTCCGGAGCCCAATGGTCATCTTTATTTAAACCCCCCCCCGGGCCAGTGCTCCTCTGAGTGTTGGTACAAACTGGAGCTCCTTGCAGCGCCACCTCGGGGAAACTCGAGAGCAGGTTTTAGTTGTACGGATTGCTTATCAGAGTGTGCCCTGAGAACGAGACATGTGCAGCTCCTATCAGGATTTGTCAGCACATTCGGGCGGTGTTGCTGGACTTGTTTTACCATTGTCGAGGATGTCTTGTAAAACTGGGATGCCGAGTCTGATCGGAATGTCTCGGGAGAAGGAATATCCTTCGTTGACCGTCAGAGCTTGTGATGGGCTAAGTTGGGACTCCCCTGCAGGGATTTGAACTTTTGAAAGCCGTGCCCGCGGTTATGGGCAGATGGGAATTTGTTAATGTCCGGTTGTAGATAACTTGAAACTTAACTTAATTAAAATGAATCAACCGCATGTGTAACCGTGATGGTCTCTTCTCGGCGGAGTCCGGGAAGTGAACACGGTGTTGGAGTAATGTTTGACGTAGGTTGTTCTAGGATCACTTCTTGATCATAGTTCTTCGTTCGTGCTTTGCCTTCTCTTCTCGCTCTCTTTTGCGAACAGGTTAGCCACCATATATGCTAGTCGCTTGCTGCAGCTCCACATATTACCTTGCCTTACCTATAAGCTTAAATAGTCTTGATCGCGAGGGTGCGAGATTGCTGAGTCCCCGTGACTCACAGATTACTTCCAAACCAGATGCAGGGACCGATGATACCGCTCCAGACGATGCGCTTGAGCTCTAGTGGGAGTTTGACGAAGACTCTTGCCGTTACTATGTGTCTTTCTTTGATGATCAGTAGTGGTGCCTAGTTGGGGCGATCGGGGACCGTGTCGCATGTGGGGGTTGATCTTTTATTTTGGTACCGTAGTCGGACCATGAGTGTATTGGATGATTGTAATGTTATTCATGTATTTGTGTGACGTGGCGAGTGCAAGCCAACTATGTATCCTTTCCCTTTTTATATATTTACATGGGTTGTTGTGAAGATTACCTTACTTGCGACATTGCTTTCAATGCGGTTATGCCTCTAAGTCATGCTTCGACACGTAGGAGATATAACTGCATCGAGGGCGTTACAATTTTATAGTCATTTTATATCAATTTTTGGTACTAACCTATTAACATAGTGCCAAGTGTTGTTTTTTTTCCATGTTTTTTACATCGCAGAAAATCAATATCAAACGGATTCCAAATGCCATGAAACTTTATGGAGAATTTTTATGGGCCAAAAGGAACACAACGGGCCCTGGCTGCGCCTCGGGGGTGCCCCGAGGGAGGCACAACTCACCGGGGCGTGCCAGGAGGCACAGGCGCGCCCTGCTGGGTTGTGGCCACCTTGGGTGCCCCCTGGACCACCTCTTTGCTTTATAAATACCCCAATATTCCCAAAACCCTAGGCGAGTCGACGAAATATTCATCCAGCCGCCGCAGAGTCCAGAACCACCAGATCCAATCTGGACACCATCTCGGATGGGTTCACCACCTCCATTGGTGCCTCTCTGATGATGCGTGAGTAGTTCTTTATAGACCTTCGGGTCTGTAGTTAGTAGCTAGATGGCTTCATCTCTCTCTCTCTCTCTTGATTCTCAATACAATGATCTATTGGAGATCCATATGATGTAACTCTTTTGCGGTGTGCTTGTTGGGATCGATGAACTTTGAGTTTATAATCAGATCTATGTTTTTATATCCATGAAATTATTTGAGTTTCTTTGATCTCTTTTATGCATGATCTCTTATAGCTTCGTATTTCTTCTTCGATATTTGGGTTTTGTTTGGCCAACTTGATCTATTTATCTTGCAATGGGAAGAGGTGCTTTGTAGTGGATTCGATCTTACGGTGCTTGATCCGAGTGACAGAAAGGGAACCAACACGTATGTATCATTGCTACTAAGGATAAAACGATGGGGTCTATCTTTACATAGATAGATCTTGTCTACATCATGTCATCATTCTTATTGCATTACTTCGTTTCTCCATGAACTTAATACATTAGATGCATGCTGCATAGGGGTCGATGTGTGGAGTAATAGTAGTATATGCAAGCAGGAGTCGGTCTACTAATCTTGGACGTGATGCCTATATAATGATCATTGCCTGGATATCGTTATGAGTATTTGAAGTTCTATCAATTGCCCAACAGTAATTTGTTCACCCGCTGCTTTGCTATTTTTCTCGAGAGAAGCCACTAGTGAAACCTACGGCCCCCGGGTCTCTTTCTCATATTATTTGCCTTTGCGATCTACTTTTATTTGCATTTATTTTCAGATCTATTAATCCAAAAATCCAAAAATACTTTGCTGAACTTTATTTTATTTGCGATCTATTTATCCAATCTATTACAACCTTTTTCCCGTTATGCACCAATTTCTGGCACCGTTACCCGTAAGGGATTGACAACCCCTTTAACACGTCAGGTTGCAAGGATTTGTTATCTGTGTGTAGGGGTTGTTTACGTTGTGTTGCTTGGTTCTCCTACTGGTTCGATAACCTTGGTTTCATATCTGAGGGAAATACCTACCGCCGTTGTGCTTCATCATCCCTTCCTCTTTGGGGAAATACCGACGTAGCTTTAAGCGACATCAAAAGGAATTTCTGGCACCATTGCCGGGGAGGATCTTCAACATATACCAGGTTCCTAATCACAAATCTCATCTCCTTGCAATTTACATTATTTGCCATTTGCCTCCCGTTTTCCTCTCCCCCACTTCACAAAAATTAGCCGTTTTATTCGCCTCTCTTTTTTGTTCGCCATTTTCTTGCCAGATCTATCCTTTGCTTGCAGTCATGAGTGATTTCGGTATGACACCAACAGATGATGGCCTAACTCCTAAAATTGGACGTACGGGCAATCTGGATGCTAAAATTTTATCTTGGGGCAAGGGAACGTTATGGGAAAAGAATGTATCCAAGAATTTTTCAATTGTATTGGGAAGCTAAGTCTTGATGATGCCCCTATACTTAAAACTACTAGATCTTATGCGGATGCCACTTCTAGTTCTGAAACTTGAAAGTAAATTTCTTCGTACTCATCCTACTTTCCAACGATTGTTTTTTGAGCTCCCCATTATAAAGAATCCTAGGGCTAAAAAGTTGGCCACTCTCGTTCTTATGAATGAGTTTGACTACATAATACGGGAAGCAAGGGAAATCTTTGATTTTTATGGTATGCATCGTGAATACCCTGTGATAGATGAAATTCTTTACAATAGTGACTATGCTTTAAGACATTTGCTTGGGGATAATAAAATCTTTGATGAGAATCTTAAAAAGGAGGCCCCCGTTCTAGATATAATCCAACAAGTTTTCAATAATGTTAACCAACATTACTCTTGGATTGTTGCGAGGAATCAAAGAGGTTATGATGAATATCAACTTAGGAATGGTATGGTTTCTATGGATAATATGTTTTGTGTTGTGTTTACAAAACCCCATGATTAAAGCACCTCTAAGAAGTTTAAGAAGAAAGATGACAAAACTTAGATCCTTGCTTTATGCCTAGCTAAGGGCGTAAAGCTATAGCGTTTGTTGGGAGGCAAACCAATGAATAAAATTTATTTTTGCTTTTTGTTTCCTGTTTTTGAGTGTTTGCAAAATTATGATACTTTTATGATTGTGTTTTTTATGTTTTAATTAGTGTTTGAGCCAAGTAAAGCCTTTAGGATCTTCTTGGCTGATAGTTGTTTGATCTTGCTAAAACAACAGAAACTTTTGCTCTCACGAAAATAATTATCATTTTTTATCAGAGAGCGATAAAATATCCATTCCACTTGCAATAGATAAATATACAAATTTACCAGGTCGTCCTAATTTTTCAGAATTTTTGGAGTTATATAAGTATTCGAAATAGTCAGATTGCTACAAACTGTTCTGTTTTGACAGATTCTATTTTCTTTGTGTTGTGTTCTTATTTTGATGGCTCTATGGTTTTCTTTGATGAGTTTTTGCCATAGAAAAATTGGAATACCGTAGATATAATGCAAGAACAAAATATGAATTGGTTTGACACAACACTTATGGTAGTGATTTATTATTCTTATACTAACGGATCTCACGAAGGTTTTGTTGAGTTTTGTGTGATTGAAGTTTTCAAGTTTTGGTTTATCTTACGATGGATGAAGGAATAAGGAGTAGAAGAGCCTAAGCTTGGGGATGCCCCGGCATCCCAAGCTATTATCCAAAAATGAGCAACGAACTAAGCTTGGGGATGCCCCCGAGTGGCATCCCCTCTTTCTTCTAACGACCATCGGTATATTACTCGAAACTATATTTTTATTCGTCACATACTATGTGTTTGGCTTGGAGCGTCTTGTATGATATGAGTTTTTGCTTGTTTTATTTTGTGTTTTATGTCTTGATCCCTTGCTAGACACACCTATTTGAGAGAGCCGAAATTGTGTTATGACTTGTTAGAATTGCTCTCTATGCTTCACTTAAATTTTTTATGAGCTATGGACTTGCTCTAGTGCTTCACTTATATCTTTTTGAGCACGGTGTGCTTAGTATTTTTGAAGAAATGCTCTCTTGCTTCACTTAGATTTATTTGAGATTTAGTAAAATTTTCAAGAAATTCTCTCTTGCACTTAAATTAATTTGAGAGGAAGAAAAAATATGCTCATGATCTTCACTTATATTTGTTTGAGCTTCTCAAAAGCAACACATGAAAATTAGTCCCAAAGTGATAGATATCCAAGAAGGATATAATAAAAACTTCCATGAAGATCATTGTACAAAATAAACTTGATTCTTAGTAATAGTTTTGAGATATGATGATGTGATATGTGAGTCATCTTGATGAGTAATTATGCTTTAGTAAGAATATTGGTGTTAACGTTTGTGATTCCCTATGCAAGCAGGAAAGTCAATAGTTATGCAATGAAATTATATCCTACTTATGGTGCATTATTCGGTGTTAGTTATGCTTAATGCTCTCTTATGAGATTATTTGTTTCTTGGTTGGTCGCTTCCCACTCTTTTGCTAGCCTTCATTTTGCACCAAGTATGATCACTACTTGTGCATCCAAAAACCTTTAACCCAGTTTTGCCACATGAGTCCACTATATCTACCTATATGCGGTATTCTTTTGCCGTTCTAAGCAAATTTTCATGTGCCATCTCTAATTTTCAAAAATAAACTTCTCTTTTGTGTGTTGTTTCGCTCGCGGAGCGGTGAGGTGTGGCTAATATTTTCCATGCTAGATGTGTTATTCTCATGATGAGTGTTTATTCACTTGTCATTGCACGAGAGTAAGGCAAAGGTATTAGGGATGCACAGTCCCAAAATGCAAAAAATAAATTTACTTTGTGTTGTCAAATAATAAATTCCTTAGAAAGTGTTGGTATGGAGGGCACCCGTGGATACGGTTAGCCATGGAAAGTGAAAATATGGTGGAAAAAGGAATACAATTTATTTTCTGTTTGGGAACCGCCTATGATATATCGAAGCAACGAAAGTATTGGGAACTCTAAGTTGTTTTCGTTGGTTGGATGGATACACCTCCCAAAATGTTTTTATCTCTATGTTTTTCGCTTTGAGCTTTGGCACCTCTACAAATCCCTACTTCCCTCTGCGAAGGGCCTATCTTTTACTTTATGCAATTTTTATTTTGAATTTGAGTCTCCATCTTATCTTATAAAAAGCACCAACTAGGAGGCAATATGATCATACTTGAGTATTGGACATAGCTAATATGCGAGTGTGTTTCATGAATGGATCAATGGTTGAGCATGATGGGCTAGGGATAGCTTATTTTAGCCTTGATATTTTGAAAGACATGGTTGTTTGTTGATATGCTTGAGTATTTAAATTATCATGTCAAAACTTGACTATTGCTTTGAACAATATAAAAGTCCAAATGTCCATGCTATAAAGAAAGAAATATGATATGAAATGTTAGGCAGCATTCCACATCAAAAATTCTGTTTTTATCACTTCCCTACTCGAGGACGAGCAGGAGTTAAGCTTGGGGATGCTGATATGTCTCCAACATATCTATATTTTATTATTGTTCCATCCTGTTATATTATCAATCTTGGATGTTTTATAATCATTTATAGTCATTTTATATCAATTTTTGGTACTAACCTATTGACATAGTGCCAAGTGTTAGTTGTTGTTTTTCCATGTTTTTACATCGCAGAAAATCAATATCAAACGGAGTCCAAATGCCATGAAACTTTATGGAGAAGTTTTATGGTCCAAAAGGAACACAACGGGCCCTGGCTGCGCCTCGGGGGTGCCCCGAGGGAGGCACAACCCACCATGGCGCACCGGGAGGCCCAGGCGCGCCCTGGTGGGTTGTGCCCACCTCGGGTGCCCCCCGGACCGCCTCTTTGCTTTATAAATACCCCAATATTCCCAAAACCCTAGGGGAGTAGATGAAATAGTCATCCAGCCGCGCAGAGTCTAGAACCACCAGATCCAATCTAGACACCATCTCGGATGGGGTTCACCACCTCCATTGGTGCCTCTCCGATGAGGCGTGGGTAGTTCTTTGTAGACCTTCGGGTCCGTAGTTAGTAGCTAGATGGCTTCATCTCTCTCTCTCTTGATTCTCAATACAATGGTCTCTTGGATATCCATATGATGTAACTCTTTTGCGGTGTGTTTGTCGGGATCGATGAACTTTGAGTTTATGATCAGCTCTATGTTTTTATATCCATGGAAGTATTTGAGTTTCTTTGATCTCTTCGGGTCCGTATGTATCATTGCTACTTGATACGTCTCCAACGTATCTATAATTTGTGATTGTTCCATGCTATTATATTATCAACCTTGAATGTTTTATATGCTATTTTATATGATTTTTGGGACTAACCTATTAACCTAGAGCCCAGTGCCTTTATCTGTTTTTTTCCTTGTTTTAGAGTATTGCAGAAAAGGAAAATCAAACGGAGCCCAATTGACCTGAAACTTCATGGAACTTATTTTTGTACCAGAAGAAGCCCACGGAGTATCGGAGATGGACCAGGAGAGTCCCGGGCTGCCCACGAGGGTGGGGGGGCACGCCCCCTGCCTCGTGGACAGCCCAGAGGTCCACCGACGTACTTCTTCCTCCCATATATACCCATATACCCTAAAAACTTGGTGAGCACAATAGATCGGGAGTTCCGCCGCCAGAAGCCTCCGTAGCCACCGAAAACCAATATAGACCCGTTTCGACACCCTGCCGAAGGGGGGAATCCCTCTCCGGTGGCCATCTTCATCATCCCGGTGCTCTCCATGACGAGGAGGGAGTAGTTCTCCCTCGGGGCTGAGGGTATGTACCAGTAGCTATGTGTTTGATCTCTCTCTCTCTCTCTCGTGTTCTTGAGGTGGTACGATCTTGATGTATCGCGAGCTTTGCTATTATAGTTGGATCTTATGATGTTTCTCCCCTTCTACTCTCTTGTAATGGATTGAGTTTTCCCTTTGAAGTTATCTTATCGGATTGAGTCTTTAAGTATTTGAGAACACTTGATGTATGTCTTGTGTGGGATACATGTGATGACAATGGGGTATTCTATTGATCCACTTGATGTTTGTTTTGGTGATCAACTTGCGGGTTCCGCCCATGAACCTATGCATAGGGGTTGGCACACGTTTTCGTCTTGACTCTTCGGTAGAATCTTTGGGGCACTCTTTGAAGTTCTTTGTGTTGGTTTGAATAGATGAATCTGAGATTGTGTGATGCCTATCGTATAATTATACCCACGGATACTTGAGGTGACATTGGAGTATCTAGGTGACATTAGGGTTTTGGTTGATTTGTGTCTTAAGGTGTTATTCTAGTACGAACTCTATGATAGATCGAATGGAAATAATAGCTTCATGTTATTTTACTACGGACTCTTGAATAGATCGATCAGAACGGATAACTTTGAGGTGGTTTCCTACCCTACCATAATCTCTTCGTTTGTTCTTCGCTATTAGTGACTTTGGAGTGACTCTTTGTTGCATGTTGAGGGATAGTTATATGATCCAATTATGTTATTATTGTTGAGAGAACTTGCACTAGTGAAAGTATGAACCCTAGGCCTTGTTTCAACGCATTGCAATACCGTTTGTGCTCACTTTTATCACAAGTTACCTTGCTGTTTTTATATTTTAAGATTACAAAAACCTTTATCTACCATCCATATCCACCTGTATCACCATCTCTTCACCGAACTAGTGCACCTATACAATTTACCATTGTATTGGGTGTGTTGGGGACACAAGAGACTCTTTGTTATTTGGTTGCAGGGTTGCTTGAGAGAGACCATCTTCATCCTACTCCTCCTATGGATTGATAAACCTTAGGTCATCCACTTGAGGGAAATTTGCTACTGTCCTACAAACCTCTGCACTTGGAGGCCCAACAACGTCTACAAGAAGAAGGTTGTGTAGTAGACATCAAGCTCTTTTCTGGCGCCGTTGCCAGGGAGGTTAGCGCTTGAAGGTATATCTTTAGATCTTGCAATCAAATCTTTTTGTTTCTTGTTTTAGCACTAGTTTAGTTTATAAAAGAAAACTACAAAAAATATGGAATTGAGTTTGCCTCATACGCTTCATCTTTTTAATGTATTTCGTGAGAATAAGGATTCCGATAATTGTGCTCAAGTGCTAGAAGAAGAATGCATTAAAATGTTTGGCACTAAATATTTGAATGATGAGCATTATTGCAATGTTGTTTGTATGAATTCCTTGAATATCTACGATGCTAATGATATGCAAAGCCACAAGCTTGGGGAAGCTATGTTTGATGAAGATGATATTTTTTGTCCCCCAAGTTTTGATGAGCAAATTTATTATGATGAAATCATGCCTCCTATTTATGATGATTATATTGATGAAAGTGGATTTGGAGAGGTCATGACTTTATTTTGTGATGAATCCACTATTTCGGAAGAGGTTCCAATTGATTATGAGAACAAAGTTGGTATCTATGATGATTATTGTGATGACTTGTATGCTATAAATAATAATGATATCCATGAAACTTGTCATCATGATTTTAGTTTTCAATTGGATTATGCCTCACATGATAATTATTTTGTTGAGTTTGCTCCCACTATTATTCAAGAGAAGAATTTTGCTTATGTGGGGAGTAATAAAATTTCTATGCTCGTAGATCATGAAAAGAATGCTTTATGTGGTAGTTATATTGTTGAATTGATTCATGATGCTACTGAAAATTATTATGAGGGAGGAATATATGCTTGTAGGAATTGCAATAATATCAAGTTCCCTCTCTATGTGCTTAAAGTTTTAAAGTTATGCTTGTTTTGCCTTCCTATGCTAGTTGATTATTGTTCCCATAAGTTGTTTGCTCACAAAATCCCTATGCATAGGAAGTGGGTTAGACTTAAATGTTCTAGTCATATTCTTCAAGATGCTCTCTTTATGTTTCAATTCCTATCTTTTATGTGAGCATCATTGAAATCATCATGCCTAGCTAGGGGCGTTAAACGTTAGCGCTTGTTGGAAGGCAACCCAATTTTATTTTTGTTCTTATATTTTTTATCCTGTTTAGTAATAAATAATTCATCTAGACTCTGTTTAGATGTGGTTTTATGCTTTTAATTAGTGATTGTGCCAAGTAGAACCTTTGGGAAGACTTGGGGAAAGTCTTTGCGATCATGCTGTAAAAAACAGAAACTTTAGCGCTCACGAGAATTGCTGCCATTTTTTATTGGAGAGTGATATTTAGTTAATTCATTTTGAAGATGATTAATAGATAAATTCCTCACATCCAGCAATTTATTTGAGAATTTTATGAGTTCCAGAAGAATACGTTTGATCTACATTACTACAGACTATTCTGTTTTTGACAGATTCTGTTTTTCGTGTGTTGTTTACTTATTTTGATGAATCTATGGCTAGTAATAGTGTTTATGAACCATAGAAAAGTTGGAATACAGTAGGTTTAACACCAATATAAATAAAGAATGAGTTCATTACAGTACCATGAAGCGGTGATTTATTTTCTTATACTAACGGAGCTTACGAGTTTTCTGTTAAGTTTTGTGTTGTGAAGTTTTCAAGTTTTGGGTGAAGATTCGATGGACTATGGAATAAGGAGTGGCAAGAGACTAAGCTTGGGGATTCCCAAGGCACCCAAGGTAATATTCAAGGACAACCAAGAGCCTAAGCTTGGGGATGCCCTGGATGGCATCCCCTCTCTCGTCTTCGTTCATCGGTAACTTTACTCGGTGCTATATTTTTATTCGCCACATGATATGTGTTTTGCTTGGAGCATCATTTTATTTTATTTAGGTTTGCTTGCTGTTTGAATAAAATACCAAGATCTGAAATTCTTAAATGTTAGAGAGTCTTCACATAGTTGCATAATTATTCGACTACTCATTGACCTTCACTTATATCTTTCAGAGTAGTTTGTTGTTGCTCTAGTGCTTCACTTATATCTTTTTAGAGCACGGCGG
Organism: Triticum urartu; assembly: GCF_056163025.1. NCBI lineage: Eukaryota > Viridiplantae > Streptophyta > Magnoliopsida > Poales > Poaceae > Triticum > Triticum urartu. Next base: position 407,883,743 of record NC_141879.1, on the reverse strand, counting down.
TTGATTTATTTTGTAGAAATAGATGAACTCTCATGCTTCACTTATATCATTTTGAGAGTCTTTAGAACAGCATGGTAGTTTTGTTTGGTTATGAAACTAGTCCTAATATGATGGGCATCCAAGATGGGTATAATAAAAACTTTCATATAAAGTGCATTGAATACTATGAGAAGTTTGATACTTGATAATTGTTTTGAAATATGGAGATGGTGATATTAAAGTCATGCTAGTCGAGTAGTTGTGAATTTGAGAAATACTTGTGTTGAAGTTTGTGATTCCCGTAGCATGCACGTATGGTGAACCGTTATGTGATGAAGTCGGAGCATGATTTATTTATTGATTGTCTTCCTTATGAGTGCCGGTCGGGGACGAGCGATGGTATTTTCCTACCAATCTATCCCCCTAGGAGCATGCGCGTAGTACTTTGTTTCGATAACTAATAGATTTTTGCAATAAGTATGTGAGCTCTTTATGACTAATGTTGAGTCCATGGATTATACGCACTCTCACCCTTCCACCATTGCTAGCCTCTCTAGTACCGCGCAACTTTCGCCGGTACCATAAAACCACCATATACCTTCCTCAAAACAGCCACCAAACTTACCTATTATGGCATTTCCATAGCCATTCCGAGATATATTGCCATGCAACTTTCCACTGTTCCGTTTATTATGACACACTTCATCATTGTCATATTGCTTTGCACGATCATGTAGTTGACATCGTATTTGTGGCCAAGCCACCGTTCATAATTCTTTCATACATGTCACTCATGAGTCATTGCACATCCCGGTACACCGCTGGAGGCATTCATATAGAGTCATATCTTGTCCTAAGTATCGAGTTGTAATTCTTGAGTTGTAAGAAAACAAAAGTGTGATGATCATCGTTATTAGAGCATTGTCCTAGTGAGGAAAGGATGATGGAGACTATGATTCCCCCACAAGTCGGGATGAGACTCCGGACGAAAAGAAAAAAAGAGGCCAAAGAAGCCCAAATAAAAAAACAGGCCATAAAAAAAAGAGAAGGCCCAAATAAAAAAAATAAAAAAAATAAATAAATAATGAGAGAAAAAGAGAGAAGGGGCAATGCTACTATCCTTTTACCAAACTTGTGCTTCAAAGTTGCACCATGATCTTCATGATAGAGAGTCTCCTATGTTGTCACTTTCATATACTAGTGGGAATATTTCATTATAGAACTTGGCTTGTATATTCCAATGATGGGCTTCCTCAAAATGCCCTAGGTCTTCATGAGCAAGCGAGTTGGATGCACACCCACTTAGTTTCTTTTTGAGCTTTCATACACTTATAGCTCTAGTGCATCCGTTGCATGGCAATCCCTACTCACTCACATTGATATCTATTGATGGGCATCTCCATAGCCCGTTGATACGCCTAGTTGGTGTGAGACTATCTTCTCCCTTTTTGTCTTATCCACAACCACCATTCTATTCCACCTATAGTGCTATGTCCATGGCTCACGCTCATGTATTGCGTGAAGATTGAAAAAGTTTGAGAACATCAAAAGTATGAAACAATTGCTTGGCTTGTCATCGGGGTTTGTGCATGATTTAAATACTTTGTGTGGTGAAGATGGAGCATAGCCAGACTATATGATTTTGTAGGGATAGCTTTCTTTGCCCATGTTATTTTGAGAAGACATGATTACTTTGTTAGTATGCTTGAAGTATTATTATTTTATGTCAATATTAAACATTTGCCTTGAATCTTATGGATCTGAATATTCTTGCCACAATAAAGAGAACTACATGGATAAATATGTTAGGTAGCATTCCACATCAAAAATTCTGTTTTTATCATTTACCTACTAGAGGACGAGCAGGAATTAAGCTTGGGGATGCTGATATGTCTCCAACGTATCTATAATTTTTGATTGTTCCATGCTATTATATTATCAACCTTGGATGTTTTATATGCATTTATATGCTATTTTATAAGATTTTTGGGACTAACCTATTAACCTAGAGCCTAGTGCCACTTTCTGTTTTTCCTTGTTTTAGAGTATCGCAGAAAAGGAAAATCAAACGGAGTCCAATTGACCTGAAACTTCACAGAACTTATTTTTGCACCAGAAGAAGCCCACGTAGTATCGGAGATGGACCAGGAGAGTCCCGGGCTGCCCATGAGGGTGGGGGGCGCGCCCACCCCCCTAGGCGCGCCCCCTGCCTCGTGGACAGCTTGGAGGTGCACCGACATACTTCTTCCTCCCATATATACCCATATACCCTAAAAACTTCGGGGAGCACAATAGATCGGGAGTTCTGCCACTAGAAGCCTCCATAGCCACCGAAAACCAATCTAGACCCGTTCCGGCACCCTGCCAGAGGGGGGAATCCCTCTCCGGTGGCCATCTTCATCATCCCGGTGCTCTCCATGACGAGGAGGGAGTAGTTCTTCCTCGGGGCTGAGGGTATGTACCAGTAGCTATGTGTTTGATCTCTCTCTCTCTCTCTCATGTTCTTGAGGTGGTACGATCTTGATGTATCACGAGCTTTTCTATTATAGTTGGATCTTATGATGTTTCTCCCCCTCTACTCTCTTGTAATGGATTGAGTTTTCCCTTTGAAGTTATCTTATCGGATTGAGTCTTTAAGGATTTGAGAACACTTGATGTATGTCTTGCATGTGCTTATCTGTGGTGACAATGGGATATTCACATGATCCACTTGATGTATGTTTTGGTGATCAACTTGCGGGTTCCGCCCATGAACCTATGCATAGGGGTTGGCACATGTTTTCGTCTTGACTCTCTGGTAGAATCTTTGGGGCACTCTTTGAAGTTCTTTGTGTTGGTTTGAATAGATGAATCTGAGATTGTGTGATGCGTATCATATAATCATACCCACGGATACTTGAGGTGACATTGGAGTATCTAGGTGACATTAGGGTTTTGGTTGATTTGTGTCTTAAGGTGTTATTCTAGTACGAACTCTATGATAGATCGAACAGAAAAAATAGCTTCATGTTATTTTACTATGGACTCTTGAATAGATCGATCAGAAAGGATAACTTTGAGGTGGTTTCGTACCCTACCATAATCTCTTCATTTGTTCTCCGCTATTAGTGACTTTGGAGTGACTCTTTGTTGCATGTTGAGGGATAGTTATATGATCCACTTATGTTATTATTGTTGAGAGAACTTGCACTAGTGAAAGTATGAACTCTAGGCCTTGTTTCAACGCATTGCAATACCGTTTGTGCTCACTTTTATCACTAGTTACCTTGCTGTTTTTATATTTTCAGATTACAAAAACCTTTATGTACCATCCATATACCACTTGTATCACCATCTCTTCGCCGAACTAGTGCACCTATACAATTTACCATTGTATTGGGTGTGTTGGGGACACAAGAGACTCTTTGTTATTTGGTTGCAGGGTTGCTTGAGAGAGACCATATTCATCCTACGCCTCCTACGGATTGATAAACCTTAGGTCATCCACTTGAGAGAAATTTGCTACTGTCCTACAAATCTCTGCACTTGGAGGCCCAACAACGTCTACAAGAAGAAGGTTGTGTAGTAGACATCACTACTAAGGATAAAACGACGGGTCTATCTCTACATAGATAGATCTTGTCTACATAATGTCATCGTTCTTATTGCATTACTCCGTTTCTCCATGAACTTAATACACTAGACGCATGCTGGATAGCGGTCGATGTGTGGAGTATTAGTAGTAGATGCTGGCAGGAGTCGGTCTACTAATCTTGGACGTGATGCCTATATAATGATCATTGCCTGGATATTGTTATGAGTATTTGAAGTTCTATAAATTGCCCAACATTAATTTGTTCACCCGCCGCTTTGCTATTTTTCTCGAGAGAAGCCACTAGTGAAACCTACGGCCCCCGGGTCTCTTTCTCATATTATTTACCTTTGCGATCTACTTTTATTTGCATTTATTTTCAGATCTATTAATCAAAAAATCCAAAAATACTTTGCTGCACTTTATTTTATTTGCGATCTATTTATCCAATCTATTACAACCTTTTTCCTGTCACGCACCAATTTCTGGCACCGTTACCCGAAAGGGTTTGACAACCCCTTTAACACGCCGGGTTGTGAGGATTTGTTATCTGTGTGCAGGGGCTGTTTACGTGGTGTTGCTTGGTTCTCCTACCGGTTCGATAACCTTGGTTTTATATCTAAGGGAAATACCTACCGTCGTTGTTCTGCATCATCCCTTCCTCTTTGGGGAAATACCGACGTAGTTTCAAGCGACATCATGGGTCCAACTGTCAGCCTCATAGCCTAAAGTACTCTTTTGATGGCCGTCGTTCGTTGACCACGAGGCGCCGAGAGCATCAAGGTGGTGGATGACAGTGAGGCGTAGGAAGGGAACGACACAGAGCCAGAGAATGCGAGGCAGGTGGACGCCCACGCGGAGGGGAGTATGAGGGTTCACTAGTTCGGCTGCGGCATAAGGCTGCCGGCGTTGGAGAATAATATGGGGTGTGGGTGGGTAGAGGGAAGGCCTGGCTAGTTGTAGTATGGTCGGTCCGTGAGGCCTACGCGGCAGCAAGCTGGCCACGGGAGGCTAGAGCAGGCGGTACCGCAGGCGCTGGTTTGGGCGGTTAGAGCTAGAAGACCAGAGGTTGAAGACGCAGCACGACCGTTGATTTAGCATCCAACAGCCACTGCAGCCAGTCATTTTGACTAAGTTGACAGAGCCCGTACGCGTCAACTTAGTTGGCCCACAAGTCAGCCTCCAAATTTGGTGGGTCCCAGCTAGCAGGGGGAATCATTTTTTTGCTCATAATAAGGTGGCACTTCCTTGCGTGCGAAGATGTTTTCTGGGTTTTTAAATTTCTTCTTTTTTGAATAAGAATAAAAATAAAACAATTTAGCATCTTTGGTACAATCTATATTTTCGCGAAATGGATCATACTAAAGCTGGTGGGTCCCAGCTGTCAGGTAGAGGTAACCTTTTTCCGCGTAATAAAGGGAACACTTCCTTGCATGCGAACATGTAGCTGGTGGCTCAAACCTGTTAGGGGGGAATCATTTTTTTTCGCATTATGAGGGACTTGCTCGCATGCAGCCATGGGCCATGTGGGTCCCTACTGTCATCCAGTCCACGTACATGCCTCTTCTGATGGCTATCGTTTGTTGACAAAGTTGACCATGCCGCGCTGAGAGAACCAATGCGATGGACGATGGCGAGGCCTAGGAAGGGAACGACCCGGAGCCGGCGAAGACACAACAGTGGATGCCCACGTGGATGGGAGTATGAGGGTTCACTAGTTCGGCTACGGTGTGAGGCTGGCGTAGCCGAAGAATAACAGGAGGTGTTAGTGAATAGAGGAATGGCCTGGATGACAATGGGAGTAGGGTGGGCCAGTGAGGCCTGCACGGCAGCACAGCCTGCCACGGGAGGCGGTACCACCGACGGTGGTTTGGATGGCTGAAGCATGAATATCCAAGATTGAAGAAGCACCACAACAGTTGGATGGACATCCAACGACCACTGCTCACTGGTACAACATGGTGCTGTACTAACGGTTTTTAATCCCTTTTCGCGATGGCATTCTGAACCTTCGCCTAGTGAGTGACTGCGATAGGGAGGGGTCCTTCTCACACGACCTAGAAACCGTGGGGGATATGCCCTCCTGGCAGACACGCTCGGCAAAATTAGGTCGTGTGCGTATACATATAGTGGTGCTAAAAAATACAATTATATAGGCTAAATTGTTTCCGGTTGTAAGTACATCCTACACAGTTAGTCCCCGCTAAACGTTTCTGTTCGTATGTACATTCCACACAGTCAATCCAAGGAATACGTTTCCATTAGTATGTGCATCCCACACAGTTAATCCAAGAAGTACGTTCGTTCGTATATACGTCCCATACAGTCACTCCAAGGAAAACGTTTCCGTTCGCAGGTACATCACACACAATTTTCCCCATTAAATCGTTTGCAATAGCATTGCCATTGCACATGATATTAACAATTTTATCGTTTGCATTATTGAATGCATCACACACGGTGCGTACAAGAAACTGTGTTGCAAAGGTTGTCCAGCACACACACTTTTTATGTGGTAATGTTTGCGCAAGGTGGCCTAACACAAACAATTTTCAAGAGGATGTCATGTGTGATTGTTCATTGATCCAACACGGTTTATTCCTAAAAACCGTTTACATTGCCTGAGGTCATCGCCCATGGTGTTTCCTCAGTAACCATTTGCAATAGAAAAACCCAGTTAGCAAGCTAATTGTCCATTAACAGGCTAATTGCCCTATTATTAATAATCCATTTATTAATCTAATTGACATTTCATATTAAGCACACAATATACTTCATTTCCATATTAAGGAATCAGGATTTCATAATTGAAATACATCAGAGTACAACATCATATAGCTTCAGCACTCCTCTACCCCGTTATACAACTACACCAGCACCAAGTTTCATATGCAACATCTACAACCTTTCGAAATTAACATCATAAACGGAACATAGACAGATGAATCTCATCTGAAAAAGTACTAAAGAGGAATGCGATTATTGAGCCTTCATTGATGTTGAAGGTCTTTGCAACTTTAGGCCAGTGCCTGTGGATGATTGACCGTCCATCCTTCGTCCTCTTCAGGAACACTTCAATATTGAACCATGGGTGTTGTATGAAAACCTTCCTCGCCTCCTGACCATACAGGTGGTTTGAGAGGTAATCATCAATGAACTGCTTTGGAAAGGCCTGAAAACAAGGATATGCATGAAGATCTTCTCCAGATTTGAAATGGCGCAAAGGAATTAAAAATACAAGGAATACCAGTTAGTACCATGCCATAGTGAACTGATGTCTTCTTCATTGTGCAGACAAAGATCTTGTTGTTTCTTGTCGGTAATTTCTTTATCGAACAATCTTTTTGAGTGGCTTGACTTGACTGATATTAATGGACAACTCATTTCCACATATGCAAAAAGAGTAAAACAGTGGGTCAAAACCTCTGATAGTAGGACCTACATGTCCTAGACAAAATTGTAAAAAACCTAATATTTAAAAACAAGAAGTGGAAAGGTGTGTTATTAACAACAGGCCTAATATTTAAAAACAAGCAAACGTTGTCATTCAAACTTGCATTGTGCAGGTCTAAGTACACTAGTTATTGGCCCTATTTGGATCCATGGGTTAGAGTTAGTAAGGGCTCAAATAAGCCTAAAGTATCCAAACATGAGGGCTAGTTTGATCTAGTTGCGTCAAACTCACCCAAAACAACTATCCCACCGAAGAGGTGCTGATTGGGGCTAGTTCTCCTACACTACTAGGGAAATGCCTATACACAGGAGCTTAGTAGTAGCACTTTTTATAAGAAAATGCTGCTACTACTTATCAGTAGCGCTTGTACACGGTAAGCGCTGCTACTATGCACTTACCAGTAGCGCTATGTTCATACAACACGCTACTACTACAACTGCCAGACCGTTGCCGGTAGGCCAGGCATAGTAGTAGCACTTTTATGCATAAAGCGCTACTACTATTGAACGTAGCGGTAGCGCTTTCTACAGACAAGCGTTACTACTACGGGCTCCTTATCCAGACCCATGGCCCGCGCTCGACCTCACCCCCCTCACACAATCTCACTCGCGCGCCTCCGCCGCGCGCCGTCGCTGCCGCCCTCCCCCGTGCCGGTCTTCTCGCGCCGACCGCCCTCTCCCCCATCGGCTCTCCTCCCCCGCTGGCCTCCTCTCGTGCCTGCCAACCTCCCGCGCCGACCCTCCTCCCCCGCCGGCCGCCCCCCGCGTCGGCTGTCCTCCACCGAGAGGTACTCCTCCTCCCTCTAGCTTAATTAGGTTAACTAAGTGAACTAGCTAAGTTAATTTGGTTTACTAATTAGGTTAATTACATGTTCTGTAATATTTGGTTAACTAATTTGGTTAACTAAGTAGATGTTAATTAGGTTAGGGCAGTAGTTTTATTGTTAATTACATGTTTTTTAGTTAGGGAAGTAGGTTAGGTAACTAAGTAGATGTTAATTTAGGGTAGTGGTGTTTAGTTTAGAGAAAAAAATTCAATATGGTTTTTTTTACTGTTTTTAGTAAGTTTTTAATAGAATTAGTAAGAAAATTAATATAACTAGTTGAACTAGTATATTTTTAGTAAGTACTAGTTTATTTTTGTTTATAGTAAGTGCTTAGTTGAACAAGTTGAGTTAATAGAACTAGTTTATTTTTAGTAAGAAAATTTAGGTATATGTGATTTGACGATCTAATTAAATTTTTACTATAGAACTAGTTTATTTTTAGTAAGAAAATTAATAAAACTAGTTTATTTTTTAGTTAAAGCAATTATTCCCGCATCGACGTCGATGATGCCTATCCCACATCCTCCTCGTCGACTTGGCGGAGGACACCTGCTTGATCAAAGGGGCCATGTCCGAGACTGGGCTCCGCCGGGCTAGTACTGGGAGGTGCTACCTTCCGGGGGGCGCAACTTGGTGAGGAGCCAACCAGTCATTGACCCGAACCTTCTTTGGTGGCAGTCGCGTGGGCCAGTGACGGTCTGGAGGCTTTCGTCTCCCGCGGAGGTGGTACGTCAGCATGTCAGCGAGGAGGATGAGCACGTCCGTCGCTACATGGTTGCGTTGGTGGGCAGGTTCTCCAATACCTGACAGGTTCTTCAGGGATCTCACTGGAGCTATGATCCTGTGATGGTTCCTTCTCTTTGGGTGTCCACCGCCCGCGCCGATACCCGTCGTTCGCTAGGGTTTTAGTTGTATTAGTGATGTTATATGTATGATACTACTTGAGATGTATTAGTGATAGTATTCGATGATGTACGGACACAAGAGATGATTTAGTTTTGCTTATTGAATGCATGCTAATTTGAATACTTATTTATTTTACGATTTGGTTTTGCTTATTGAATGCTCAAATTGGAGAACTACTCCTACTTTGAATGCTCAAATTGGACCCCACTATGCAAGGCATATGCATTTGATTAGTTGATAGCTTATAGGGTTTCTGTTTTTGCAGAAATCAAGGAGCCCCTCCATCATCCCTGCCATCGTCCTCGTTACTGACCCCCTCCGACCTTGAGGTGAGACCAGCCAAATCTCCATGTCAATATGAGTCCTATAAGACATTTTGAAATGTTTTTTTTTTCTTATTTTCAACCATTGAAATGCAATGACCATCAAGTTTGAATGCTCATATGATGTAGATATAAACATGTATATCTTGTGTTGCTCAAATAGGATATGTACTTGCCCAAGTGGCCGGCCATGTTTGCAGGTTACACCCCCGAGTGGCCTATGTTTTGCCGGAGTGTTGATTAATTTCTGTTCCGGCAAATTTCAGGTGCTCAATATGTCCTTTTTTAGCAAAAGTCATGCCAAATTTTTTCATGAATTCTGGCATGACTTGTGCTAGAATATGTAGGAAATATCGAGTGGCCTGGATTTTCTAGAAAAATAATTAAACGACATTTCAGGTTGACTTTATGTCTATCGATGCTCCATACATGACAGTCAACAAATGAGTGAGGTAGAAAGTCTGCACCATATATGAGAGAAGAAGAATCCCAACTGTTGTCGTGGGGGTCGTTTTTCCTTCTTCTCCTTGTGCCAGACCTTTGTTATGCACTAGGGGAAGGAGGAATAACGAACATCACCGATGATCAAAAAATCAGTGAGGGAGTGTATCCACCATATATGTGAGAGGACGAAGAATCCCGACTGTTGTCGTGGGGGTTGTTTCTCCTTCTTCTCCTTGTGCTAGACCTTTGTTATGCACTAGGGGAAGGAGGAGTAACGACCATCACCGACGGTCGCAAATGTCAGAGAGGAATCAGTGAGTGAGAGTCTCCACCACATATGAGAGGACGAAAAATCCTGACTGTTGTCATGGGGGTCGCTTCTCCTTCGTTCCCGTGTGCTAGACATTTTCGTGTAATACACTCGGGGATGAAGGGAGGAGCGACCATCACCGACGGTCGAATATATACACCACGTGAGCTGAGAGTTTTCAAGAAAATACTCGGCAGGCCGATAGTCAACCCGTGATGAATAATAATGATCTAATTTAGTTTTTGTAGTACATATTTTTAATTGAACAAGTTTAATCTTTGAATTATATGAACCTAGGAAATGTCATCATCGGATGACGATAGTCTCCCGGGGGAGTGCAACTGGTGCAACGAGGACCGGGGTATGTGCGACAGGCCTCACCTGGACGAAGGTCGGCGCTTTAGCATTAAGCTCCAGGAGACCTTCGATGTTGAAATGGTACGCAACAACGACATGTTTTTTTCATAATTAAGCATGACTTCTACTACTTCAACGTGTAATTTTCGTTTTTTACAATTCGACTAGCTTATCCCATGCCATTCAAGATGCTATGTCTTGGAGAGGCTGGATTTTGAAGACCATGAAACTATGGAAACAAAGAAAATTCACCAAAGGACCCATCATGGTATGGATTTTGAAGTAAATATGTACAATTCTGAGAGCATAACCCATTTGGTTGCACTAATTGGGAAGCACTTTTCAAGATGCATGGTTTTTATGAGGGTATGCTTGTCACCATGGATCTTGGTGATCCTGACATCGCCGAAGACAATTTGGACATTTGGTCCTTGTTGATACTCTTCCAATTCTACCGCTATGTGAGTTTCTCAAACATAGTTATGAAGTAATTTAGATAGTATATTTCGAAATAGTTGACAACTTATTTTCATTCTTCAAAGAATGTGCGGAAGATGGTAGACAGAACCTACTACATCGATGGCTCAGAATTAACTTATCAGGAGAAAAATCATCTGATCACATTTTGTACCGATCTTGAGAATTATAATTTCTATTATCAAACTCCTCCACATTATGGTCAATACATGCCACTGGTGCACATGTTGAACTACTGTAACATCCATGGAGATGCCATGGTAAGATTTTTTACTATTACGACATCTGTGCATCTTTTGCATAAATTCTTCTAAAACTGAACTGCATTGCTAACTACTCCCTCCGTTCCTAAATGTTTGTCTTTCTAGAGATTTCAACAAGTGACTACATACAGAGCAAAATGAGTGAATCTCCACTTTAAAATATGTCTACATACATTCGTATGCGGTAGTCCATTTGAAATCTCCAAAAAGACAAATATTTAGGAACGGAGGGAGTACGAAGTTATTACTATGTTTTCCAACAGAAAATCGTGAAGAATTGTGTGCCTCATCTAATGTTTTAGAAAGGTCGCCTTGATGTTTTGAACATACTGCCAAGTCATCCTACGAATCACTCCTGTCCATACCAGATTTCTAAAAGGGATGACATGACAATCAAAGATTGGAAAAAATGTATGGTCAACCGTAGAGAGGTACTTGGAAGCAACATTGTGTGAAGGCCAAGAATTGGAGACAGGATAATCTCCATTCGCCATAATGGAGTGTGAGGGCCTATCTTATTTTATGCTATTTTACCTTAGAGAGGGTATTTAGGTCCTAGCTAATACTCATGATCTTGTTCTAAGAACAACTAAGTAGGATTGGTTAGATGACTATGATGATGATGAATATGACTTGTTATTATGGTATCAAGTAGAAGTTGTATGATCGATGGTGATGAGTATGACTTGTTATTATGATACCAATGATGAGTTATTTATTATTATGATCGATGATGCATGATGCTAAGTTGTTATATGAGCATGATGAGTTATTATATATATATGAGCATGATGTGGAGGCAACATGTGCTGCACATCGAAAGTACTACTAATCCATTATAATAAGTCCCCCAAAATTTTATCCCCTCATAATTATAAGTCAAATTAACCTCTGTCGCTGTCGGTCGAAGTGATTGACCAAGAGGGTACATAGAAATGGACGAAGCATCTCGTTGATAACCCCGTGAGTGACTGCTAGAGGAAAACCACCATCGCTTGCTTGTGGGCCAAACACATGTGTGGAGATGTGTGGTTGTGATGTTTGAATACCTAATATATATGCAGAACTTTGATGTGTTACCCGTCTCCGAAACCTTTAAGTCCCCCACATGAACCGAGGTTCATGACACATAGTATATATATGTTGCCCCCTCCCCTCTTGGACATGTAATATATACTCCTATGTATGTACCATAACACAACCTGAAAATAATCCTCCTTGTTCATCAAATTACCTTTCTCGTTGTGTCATATATTAGATGGACGACGACCTCATGGGCCCATGGAGGGAAGAGTCGCAGGCGACTGAGTGACAACCATCGTTTGCATGTGGCCCAATGTGTTGGTGATGTTTTTAATACCCAATATGCACAACTTCTTTGCGGCACGTGCCTCGGAAACCAAAAAGTCCCCACACAGAGCAAGATCGATTCATGATGTGTGTGTAGTATATATGTGCTTCCCTGGCCCCCTCCTCCCCTCTTCGACGCATACTATATACTCCTACCACAACACAACCCAAAAAGAAACCTCCTTGTTGGGTCAAAGTGATGGAGGACAACCACGCGGGCCCACAGATGGAAGCATCGCACGCGAGTGAGTGTCCTATATGACGCATAGTATTACACCCGGCCGCCCTCTTCAACGCGTACTATATATATACTCCTACCGTATGTATAACAAAAACCAAAAAATGACCATCCTTGTTGGTCAAATTAACCTCTCTCATCGCATGTCATAGTGCTGGACGGCGACCTCACAGGCCCACACGAGTGAGTGTCCTAGGACCACCGCGTGCATGTGGCCCAAAGATGCATGTCAAACTTTTTCTGCAGCAAACATGCGACCAAAGGAGTTTAATGTTGAAAATTGAAAAAATAGATAACATCTATTCATTTTTTATACATTGATTGATTTCCCAGGGATTCAAATGTGCAAAAAACAAATTTTATCTACATGAGACCCGTGATAGTGCACGGAAATGGATTGCAAAATCATATGTGTATGTGTCCCTGGGTGCATGTTTAGTCCCCATGCAAGAAATTTCTAACATCTAGAATCTTGATTTTAAAATCCAATAAATCCAAAACTAAGTTGAAATTCATGAAACTTATCGTGGTGTCATATGGACACTAGACCGTGATTTTTTTTCAATTTGAGATAAGTTTTGATATAATCTTCTTACATACAGGAAATTATAAATAATTATCAACCAATACCACAAACGAACTCTTTATTCGAACCGTGTGCGTTAGAGCAACAATCTAAGTGTCATGCTTCGGTTAAGCAATAAAGCGGCAGAATTAATCATCAAAAAGGAAAAATCAATATAATACGTGCCATGCCCGTGTTCCGTGTGCCGCACGAGCATGCGTGTGTTTGCTACGCACTCACTGTGGCACGTGCTAGTAGCTGTGTGAAATGACGGTAGGCATGCCAGCAGTCCGCCGCACATGCTCACCGGGAGGCGAGCCAACCCTTTGTTCACCGCCCCCACCTCGCTCCCACTGCTCCATATTAATGGCATGCCTGATCCGCTGGTCATAATAGGCGGCCGCACACCCCGTCCATAGTTGTCACCGCCGCTTGGAGTGTATTAGGATTTTGCCGAAGCGCACCATCGGTGGGAGTGGCGATGCCGAGGGTGGTGAAGCACCCGCGCAACGCATGAAGCTGCGCGCAGAGGTTGCTGTCGCCGCCGACGAGGTCTCACGCGGGTTAGCATGCATGCTAATATTTCGTAGCTAGATCTTGAGAATTGATTTTAACCGCCGCCCGCCCCGCTCCATGAAATGATGGTATAGCAATGCCAGAAGTCAGCCGCACAGGCTCACCAGGAAGCAAGACAGCCTTTGACCGCCGCCCGCCTCGCTCCCATTGGTCTGTATTAATGGCGCGCCCGAGCAGCCGCACCCTGCAATCCTCTTTCGGAAGCAAATACCAATTTACTAAAAAAATAAAAAAGTATCTCCACACACACATAATCCTCTCTCTCCGCTCGCATCCTCGACGCCGCTCTCAGTCCTCAAAGCCATCAGGGTATGAGGATGCCACCGAAGCGGCCCATCGGAGGGAGCGGCGATGGCGGGGCTGCTGAAGCACCAGAGCACGGTGTGAATATGGAGATAAAGGTTTCTATCGTTGCTGACGAGGTGGAGAACAAGGCTGCTAACAAGCGGAGGCGGGTCGAGAAAGAACCGCAAGTGTCTCCAGTAGGCCTAGACTTCATCAGCAACCTCCCCGATGATATGTTGACAGTCATCATATCCCTCCTCCTAACCAAATATGGGGCGAGCACAACCGCCCTTTCCCGGCGGTGGCGCCCCCTATGGCTCTCCACCCCTCTTGACCTCCTCGACGACCACGAGCTCTGCCATGTCTATCATAAAGCTGGGATGCATTCTCCGAGATCCTCGGCAGTCACCATGGCCCCATCAGAGGCCTTATCACGAGCAAGTTCCATTCCAATGGCGAGGACCGAGCCAAGCTTGACGAGTGATTCCGATCCTCCACCCTAGATCAGCTCGAGGAGCTCAGTTTTAATGATGGGCATATGTGGTCGCTGCCAACGTCTGCGCTTCGCTTCGCGCCCATGCCGCACCTCGCCAAGTTCATGAACCGCCATCCCCCTTTAATGACATGCCCACTCTTTTTCTACCACGACTAAAGAACCTCGAGCTCGTCATCGTCTTCATCCCGAAGGATGACCTGGAGCGCCTACTCCGTGGCTGTACTGCACTCGAGTTCCTTCGTCTTCAGGCGATGAATTGGTCGAGTAGATTCCACTACAAAAAAATACACTTCCATGCTGATACGTGTTTGTCATAGTAGGTTGCGTTTTTTGTCATGCATGTACATCCATGACGATTTTATGACGGAATCAAGATAGTCATACCTGTGCTGTCGTAGAAGTGTTCCATGACATTACCAAAATTATCATCACGGAAGCGTCCACTTCCATGACGATAAATCATGCGTCACAGAAGTGCTTTCGTCAAGGGTGACCGACACGTGGCATCCACCATAATGGAACACCGTTAAGCTATCGGGTCGGATTTTGGATCCGATAACCCGTTAACAGCCCTGACCAATGGGAAATTTCCATGTGTAAAATTCTGATTGGCCGAAGGGAACACCTGTCAGCTCGTCAGTGGGCCAGATGTCGCCCGTCCATTAGAGGAGACATGCCTATGATACGTCGACACGTGGCTGGGCTCAACAGGCCCATATAGGTTAAAAAGGCCGGCCCAGTCAAAGGCCCATAGAACTTAATCAGGTACTAGTGGGCCATCCCAATAACGGCCTGCTTAATAAAGGCCCATTTACGGCCCGAAGCCAGATCTGGCCCGTTAATTGTTCGCCCAATATTTGGGCCCATTTACGGCCCGAAGCCAGATCTGGCACGTTAATTGTTTGCCCAATATTTGGGCCCATTTGCGGCCCGAAGCTAGATCTGGCCCGTTAATTGTTCGCCGAATATTTGGGCCCACCTAGTGACTTTTGGCCTGTTAGAGGCCTGATGTAGACATGGGCCCATTTCAGCCCAGTGTGACTTTCGGCCTGGTAATGGCCAGTGCTGCCCATGGGCCATATATGGTCCGACGGGACATCGGGCCCACTAACGCCCCGTGCTAAAGGTAGCAACAGTTAAGCCCAACGTGACTTTGGGCCTGTTAAAGGTCTGTCGCATAACTCGGCCCGTTGATGCCCGTGCTAAGCTTTCGGCCTCTTAAAGGCCCATGATATCAGTGGGACAACTAAGGTCCGAGATATGTTTCGGCCTGGTAACGACCCGTGAGCTAACTGGGCCCAAAACGGCCCGGTCTACATTTCGGCCTGCTGAAGGCCCGTCGACGACTAGTGAAAATTGAGGCCCAACATGCATTTTGGCCTGCTAAAGGCCCGTGGTTTCATCTCGGCTGTAACAGGCCAGTACAATATTCAGCCTGTTAATGGCCCAATGCTACCTGGGCCAAACTAAGTGCTGGGTCGACAAAAGGCCCAACTAAAATATAGGCCGGTGTAAGTTTGGGCCTGGCGCAATGTGTGAAGGCCCCAATCATTTGGGCCCAAGAAAGACACAGGCCGGCCTAATTGTGTCCCGCTAAAAACCTGGCCCATTAGAGTCGAATGTTTCGGTCGGTCGACTACATCTGATTTTTTTCAGATAGCGAATGATGGCAGTAACTAGTAGGAATTAAGAACAAACCTACTCTATACAATAAAGAAATTACGGCATAGTAACTAAGAATAAACCTACACTATACAATAAAGGATTTAAGGTATATTACATCCACTGGGCATCGAAGTTCGCCACCAGTGATCATAAAGCGCAACGAAGAAGCAGACTACAAAAACTGGGCACCATTGCAGCGTAACAAAATAATATTGAACCGAGACCACTTCCAAGACAGTTCAAGAAAGGTTAGCCTTGCGGGGGAACTGCTATGCAAGCTGCTGAGCAAGGCTGTGAGACCAGCCTAGCATGTCGGTCATAGCTTCCAGGTGTAGCTGTTTAGCGATGAGGTTCTCATTGGTGTTCTCCGCAATCTTTCTTAGAGATAGGACTTCAAGTCGAAGTTGAGTTGCAGAATGCCTTTCTACTAGAACTTGGGACTGAAGAATTCGAACTGATTCAGACAACGAATTCTGTGAGCTTGTCTGACTGTTAGTCTCAAGTAACTTGAACACTGCATCAAGACAAGACTTTGGGGTTGTCTCGCTATCTTCAAGATGTTTTGCCTTCTTTGCTGCAATATATGTTGGGTTTGTCTCACATCCTTCAGCAGACTTGTGCATGCCATCAGGCATATCACCCTGAAACAAAGCAGAGAGATGACAGGTTTTGCACGTGTATAAACAAAGATGATAACTGTTCTGTCAATTCTATCCAATTTCAAATTAGAAAATAAAGAGTAAGTTCAAAATATCAATAGCATAATTTGGCATTGTTCATAATGCGGGGAGCTTCACCACACTACTAGATTACCATGTCAACATAACAAGCATAGATGAAGGGCAAAGAAAATCATGGTATCTATTTTGGATAATGTTCATGGCATGTTGTTCATATCATCAGCCACATCAGTAAGATAAAACAGGAGATGACAAGGTGCAAACGTGGGCTGCTTCACCACACAATGGATTATAGATCCACAAAAACAAGCATACATATAGGGAGTATTAAGTAATGTGCATGGTATGAATAAGGTATTTGGTTTTACAAGTAAAACTTAGAACTTACGATTCTTACGAACATGCATTTTGGTAGAAACAGCAAACTAAACAGCAGTAAACTATAGGGAGTATGAGAAAATTAAACAGCAGTTGAGGATAAAGGCTTTAGAAGGATTGACTTACATTAACAGTTAACACCGGCTTTATAATGCCCTTCTCCATGTCAAGGGAAGGATAACTCAAGAATTTTAGCACAGAATCTTCTTCATAAGCATTGCCTGTACTCTACATTTTGTAGAGAGTAATTATAGATATGATAATACTAGTAGGGATAGAGGATAATGAAGATAAGATGCAGATTGATGCTACATAATCAACTACCAATCCCTGGAAGTACACGCGTTACATGACAAAATGTACTGACAAGAGCAATGGGCTACACTTCTGCACTGGCATTGTCTGTGTATTCTACTTGTTGGTAAGATTAAATATAGATCTAATCTTTTTTAGTAAATGGTGGGCGAGGGAGATAAGATGCATAATGCTACAAAATGAACCAATCCCTCTTCCCATAATACAAGAGTGCTTTGAACACTGGTGTACTGTTCAAAACGTTCTTATATTATGGGACAGAGGGAGTAGCTGTTAATGTAAGTACAGTGATATACCACGTTCAGTCCTTACAAGAGGACTGCAAAGCTAAACCTCTTCAAAAGCATTAGGTTGATTCTCAATTTATGTAAGAGTCCATACGGATCTTATAATGTCCACCAAATGGACGATTACGAGGCTAACATGTGCAGTGATGCTACATAATCAAACAGCTATGAAAGTAAGTAGGGTCATACAGGGCAAGAGGTACTCACAAGAGCAATGCAGTGTGCAGTATAGTTGCGAGATTCTATGGTCCCTTGAGAACGAATGTTGTTCTGCTAACAGTTTTCGTGCAAGTGAGACATTAAGGCAAATGCAGAAATGTAGTTCAAATTGTGATGTGATATCATAGACAGTACCTTACGCTGCAGCCGAGACCAATGTGTAATAAGATTATTCCAGTCACCGTCGGATAAATGTAGCACCGGAGACTTTACAGAAATTTTGTTCAGAGGCTTGCCATCGAAGTGCGCTTGCCTCAGGTAGGAACGATACTTCATCAACGAGTGCTTGAAAAGCGCAACCAACCCTTGCTCATCATCACAATCTAGTTTGCTCCTCGCCTATTTAAAAGAATGAAATCTTGTGTCTTCTGTCAGCAGAAACATATGCAGTAATGACCATGAATAACATTAGTACATTACTTACGCGTAAGTTGCGGAGGAATACTGGAAATTGTTCTGTGTCTGCGGTATAATCTTTCCATGAAGGAAAGATGCGCACAAAGTTCCTGACAACAACATAAGCTTCGTCTTCTAAACTGGGAAGAAATGGAACAGGGGTCCTATTTGCTGCAATTGGGGCTCTCTCTGGTTCGAAAAGGGATTTGGCAACTGGATTTGGTGTACTCTTTGCTGGAATGGGGGTTTTGCGTCGTACAACTGGTGCTATGTCAACTGGCATAATCATACGGTTTGCTGCAGTTGGGGTCTGCTGAGTTGGGGCATCAGAAATGACCAGTGTAGTAGGGCTAGAGTCTGCTAGAGTTGGGGTATTTTGTGGGTCTGGTGATATTGCAACTACACCTAATGGGCTATTTGATTTATCAGGTGCCACTACCTTTTCCAAATACTTTGCTTGTGCTCCTCCACGATCAGCAGTCGCCCTCTTCCTTTTGAACATCTGGTACACAAGAACAACATTTGAATGGATAAATATGGTATGATGACAGATGGAATATGTACTAAAAATGGATAGGCAGGGAGTATTCACATACACGATGTGTAAACTAAGCTAATGGCAATTCAACAAAGTAGAAGCAATGCAAAGCATCAGTTGCAAGATATGTGCGAGCAATGTAACCTTGGAAAGTTAGAGCAAGTACCTTGATGGGTGAATAAGATAGGGCATCTTCCTCTGACTCCTCCACTAGGGAGCTACATTGACATAGGTCTCCCTCTAGCTCAGAATCACTGTTAGGATCATATTCTGAGCATGAATCTATAGGTGGAGAGCGTTTGCATTGCATTGCATCCAGGCTTGATTTCAGTCCCTTAATGCCAAGTTTGACAGCCATGGCATTGTTCTGCTTTATTCTTTTCATGCGCGCAAGCTCATAATCATTATGATGCTGTTCAGAATCTAAGATTCATGAACACATAAAAAGTAGTCATATTATCTATGGAATGCATTGCGGATTCAACTCGGAGAGTGTCTCCCTATAAACCCCTACATATGCAAAGTTCACCTCCCCAACCGTGCTGACCAGATGACACACAGAAATACAAACCCCTTATGTCTCTATAACAGGCAGGCACACATTTCAAAATTGAAGTAGGAACATTAGAATCATATGAAATTTGTATTTGAACAAATAAACTAAGCAATTATGAGTGGCGTAATGTTTAGCTTGAAGGGTGGAGTGTTGGTAGTGCGACACAAGGCAAGTAGGCAGATTGTATTCCATGTAAAAGATCGAAACCTATGTAAAAGCTGGAAATGACACTTTCTTTCTATACAATGCAGTGTTCGTTACCCACACATGATGGGAGAGATCACATAGAGAAATACTATTCACTCATGTCTACGGTTCCAGTATTTAGAAATAGGGTGGTCCACCCTAAAAGAATATTGACAACAAATATGACAAGGCAAGCATAGATATAGTGAATCAATCATTTACTTGGGAGCTTACTAGGACAAGTATGCAGAATTGTAACTGCAGTAAGAGACCGTCCAAAATATGAATGAAGAAGTTTGTCTAGCACTTATTGTTTGCAACTAATCGACGTGAATAATTGGATATTATATCGAATGAGTAAGAAAGACAAGTAAAATTGTCAACAAACCTGGCTTGCAGTAGTAATCTGGGTCAATGTCACTACGACCAACAATCCAAAATGACTAGTTTCAGTTCCGAGGGCCGGAATTTTGAAAACCCAGTGAACTTTAGGGGTACTAAAGATTACCGAAATACATCCGAACCATTAAGTGTAGGTAGCACTAAGCACACAACAAACCCTAATGACAGTCCTGCCTAATGAGTAATGAATCAATTAGAAAATTGGTGATGAGAAGTGGCTGCTGAGTGTTGAGGACGCCTCTCAGGATAAATCAGGTTGGCTTGGTGGGTGCTGCACGCCCGAGCCCTGAACGGACTGGGAAGGTAGGCACGGCGGCGCGCCCGGGCAGCGGTGACGCTGTTGGGTGAGCGGCTCCTGGCCTCCTGTTAGTCCGGCGTCTCCTCCTAGAGTCATGCTATTCGGGGACGGCAAGTCACTGGCGAGGCAGGCGGCTGGGGGCGAGTAGAGATCGGAAGCGCGCAGCAGAACAGAGGGGAATCGGGGCCTGGGACGACCCAAAATCCCAGGGTGGGCCGGCCCACCGTGGGCACCCTGTAGAGATACACACCCGAGCGGCGAGCATGCATTTTCGAAACTAATTTAGGAACATTTAGCTGACCAATTAAACAACTCTGTTTTAATAATATCAGATTCATATTTGAACAACTAAGCTTGTTTAGCTTGATGGGTGGAGTAGTGTTATTATGACACGAAGCACGTATTCTGATCGTATAGTGATCATAAAAGGGGGAAACTCTAAGCATATTTTTTAGCAAAAGAGGGTTTCCCCTCCGATTTCTATTAAAGAAACCACCACGGAACCAACATGATCAATTAAACCCTAAGCATGATCAATTAAACCGTATTATCGCTGTGCCATGGCAGATTTGAAGCTGCAAACTGGAGAAATGATATTTAGCATCCATTGTTTGCTTCGAACTAAGAAATAAATTCTAAGAGCTGAAAAGAAAGTAGAGTAACCAAGTTAAGATCTATTTTCTAGTTGAGATCAAAAAGTTGAGGAGATATGAAGTACCACCTCTCTTGCGGCGCCGTGTAGGCATCGGGGGTGCGATGGCTATCGGTGGCATTGAAGCAGATCTGTGACGGTAGATGGGTGCATCGGGGGATAAGTCCCGTTGCGGTGGAAGAGAAGGTCGTGTGAGCGGCCCCGGCAAAGAGGACGACGGCGCCGATGAAGCGAAAGGACGCGATGCAAGGCTATTGGTCCGTCGCCGTGGATGAGAAATGTCCATCTCTAGCAGTGGACGACGCGGTCTTGGTAGGCGCTCCGGCATGCTGGAGGACGGTGGCAATGGATGTGGTGGAGGATGGCGACGATGGATGGGGTGGCGGACGGAGGCTGGTGTGGGGATGGGGTGTTCTAGCGCAGATGGTGTATGAATGGGAAAATGGAGGGAGAGGTACGGGGAACCATGTTTTTGGGACGCGCCTGTCTGAAATATGGGAAAGTTACGAACTTAGCCCCCGTTAAAATTTGGACGTCTCGTCGGTTGGGGATAGGACGGTAATCTCGCATCTCGCCAATATTTTCCCAGAGCGATTTCGGGCGAGGAGAGGGTGGTTGGCGCCCATGGTTGGCGCCCATGGTGTATGAACGGGGCTGACAGGTAGGGCGGTTGTGTCACGTCTGAGTGAAGTTACAAACCTGCCCCTATTGAAAATATTTGCCTACATCGATTTCGGCTGAGTCGAGTTTGTTTTGCCGCCCACCATGTATGAATGGGGAATGGAGGGAGAAACAGAGGTCTTTCGGATGAGCTTGAATCAAATGAGTTTTGCCGCCCATGTTTGACGCCCACCGTGTCGGAATGGGCTCAAAGGAGGTCGTGTCACATCTAATTGAAGTTACTAACCTACCCCTATTTAGAGCAGTGGAAATCGGGCCGATGGATTGTCCGTGTAATGGGTAGACAGTAATTTCCATCTCCCAAACACTTGGCTTCGGGCAGCCTACGTGGGAGTGGACATTTTGCCGCTTCTTTCGAATTTTGGGACAATAAGCATCCACGTTTACCCCTGGCAACTAAATTCGAATCCATTTTGTATTCCTATATGAATATTTATAAATCATTCTATGTGTTTTTATATATCTTCAATAGGACGACAAAGATGTATTCCACTGTCATATATGAATATGGTTTACAAATGCCGATACTCAAATTCAGAAACTAGAATCCAGTTTAAGGTGAATTCGAATATTTGGAACACTTCATGTCCAACTCAAATGTCACACGCAGCATAATGTGTACTCCCGTTTATATATGTACACAAGCGATGTATCAAGATTCAAATACCGAGTCAATCAACCAAGAATATATAGAACTAACAGACATATAAACACTTATAGAGTATATGGATCAATAATATCAACTAACATACATAAGCCAGGCCGCTGTACTTTTTGGGCTACAACAACATCCTTTTTTTAGCCAGCATCTTGGCCCTTTCCGATGCGTGCCACTTATGGTCCATCTATACTACTACTATTGTTGAATGCACATTCAGCCCGATTGGCATATTTGTAGGTCTGGCACAGCAATCTAAATGAAATGTCTCCGAGTCTTATCAATTAATACAGACTTGTGCTAAAATAAAATTACAAACCAAAAAACAAAAAAAACAATTATTACATGATCTCTAAAACAAATGGTTTGATTGATTACATGAACAGACAACACAAAGGTTATTCAACTATGGAAAGAACATTTAACCTATGATTTACCAAGTAGGAATTTAATTTCCTTTGTTCCTTCAGGGCCTTAACAATCTGGTCAGTCTTAGCTTGCTTCGTTTTGAAATCCACCAAATATTTAATGGTTGTCTTGAGTACTGCTTGTGATTGTGCTATTTGCTTCCTCAACATGTCAACTTCATCTCTAAGTGCAGAAGTAGAATCTCTTTCTACCACTAGTTTAGCCTGTAGAGCATCAGCAGTTGGCAATTCATAATGCATGATTGGGCCGGTGCCACTGCGGTGGGATGATGCAACGTCCATGGGGACCTCGCTCTTTGATCTTGGGCTAACCTGTTTTGCCATTAAAGTTTCGATTGGATTCACAAAAGTTGAAGTTAGCAAAACATCTCAACTGGGATTTATAACAGCAAACCAGTTAAACAAACAAGGAATTAAAGAGTTTCAATTGGATGCTGAAAAGTAGTTATTAACATCATTGTAACCTGTTGTTGCAGCAGCAAAGTAGTTAAAAAAACAAGTAGATATTTAAGTTAAGCCAAACAGGCAATTCTTAACAGTAATTATCAAACACATAGATAGGCGCAGTCTACAATATGATTAACAGGCTGTTCCATTATGTAATCAGTAGCAAACTAAATTAAGCCAAGCAACGTAATTGAACAATTTTGCAATAAGTGGCTAACTAAAATTCCGAGAAGCAGGTAACTGAACTTACACTAGTTCTTTGTATAGGCACACTGCAACTTCTTTTTCGCTTACAAGGTTGTACGAAGGAGTCCATGGAATCAATTGCTTGGATATGCAGTCCCAATACTTCTTTCTTCCCACACTGCATGGGTAAGTCAAATGGTTAATCTAGTAAGATGGTGCGTCCTTGATATGTT
Organism: Triticum urartu; assembly: GCF_056163025.1. Taxonomy (NCBI): domain Eukaryota; kingdom Viridiplantae; phylum Streptophyta; class Magnoliopsida; order Poales; family Poaceae; genus Triticum; species Triticum urartu. The sequence continues at coordinate 407,860,118 of NC_141879.1, read as the reverse complement.
ATATGAGGACGTGTAGTCAGACTAGTTGTAGCCAAACACATCACACTGGCTTTTACTGTATATTTCATGCGATTACTTTTGGCATATCGAGATCTAAGCAATCTACAATAGGATGAAAAGACTGACATCCTTCACATTATTGGCGAACTCAGTTCATAGAAACAAGCAATTCAACCATTCTGTGGGTAAATCAAAAGCGCCACTGGAATATTTTTCACTATCCAATCATACACGCAAAAAGCGGCGACGCCACCATAGGGGCTGGTATGGGCGGCCGCCTCAGGTGGCTGGAAAGTGTGCACCTAGTTTGAGTCATCCAGGTTGGCCCATGCTAGTTTTGTTCGTCCGAACGCACGAGCAGGCAATGTAAAAAATGAAGAAAAATGTTTCAATTTGGATGGGCCAATAACATAAGTGCAAGGCAGGCCCTATAGTAGGCTCGCGGCCCAAACGAGCGCCTCCCATATTGATCGACAGCAGGAAAAATCCCAATTCATTCGCTCCAGCTTCCAGTCTGGTTCGCTCCTAACCTAGCCGTCGCTGGACATACCGACACAGCACTTCCTCGTGCCGTCGTTGGAGGGCGTCGCCGGGCTTCAAGCGAACGGAAGGACAAGAAGATGAAGATCCAACCCTGGGTGTAGCCTGCGTGGGAGGAAGCGGCGGCAGTACGGGCATGGCATCGAGCTTACACAAACGGACAGTCGCAGCTTGCAAGAGTAGCATGTGCAACGAGCAAGTACATCACATCCCTGATTATATCTAATTCAACTCTTCAATTTCTGGCCAATAGTTAAACCTGACTGTGTTGTAAAACTGCTTATATGTAGGGAATCTGTGAGAAAATGAAACCAATTTCTACTTATTTTATAACTCCCCCAATCAATACTGAACTGACTGAATCTGATGTATCTAATCAAGTTTCCGGTGCAAACGTACAAGCTCATGTTGTTCTTGAGCCTGAAGTGTCTAATGAATAGACTGCTAATGAAGGATTTGATGCAAACATTTTACATGCTCCTGGTGATGAACATATAGTGTCTAATGAGGGATCTAATGCAAGCATTTTGCAAGCTAATTGAAGGATTTAGTGTCTAATGATGATCTACTATGTTGAGAGGGACAGAGATTTGCAGGCATTGATGACAAGCAAATTATAGTGCATTTTCATAGCTTGAGGAAACGTCGAGGCCATCTACCAGAAAGTCCCCGTATCATGACAACATAGCATAAATACTTTTCTAATCTATTGTTTGAAACTATTGGCATACTTGTGCAGGATAGATATATTGATATGCAGTTTGCGCACTGGTTATACGTGCAATTACACTTCGATATTTTCAGCCAGAGAACGAATAATTCAAGCAGGTACAGACCATGTTTGTAGTCCTTCTACACCATGTTGCATTTTGTGTTTTTTGGTGCTTGCATCATTTAGTGTTTATAATCTGAACTACTTTGGATCATTAGCTGGTTTTCAAAGTGCATGTAGCTTCACATTTCTCAAGTTATGTTGATTTCTAGAGTGCAAGTGCCTTCGTATTTTTTAAGTTAAATGTTCGCCCCTGGTAACTTGAATTCGTGGATCAGCCACTGCACACAAATCATACACGAATGCCAGTATGAATTAAATGAAATGCAGGGACTTACACTAGCTCGTTGTACATGCTCACTGCAGCTCTGCTTGCGCTTGGGATGTTCCATGTACAAGTCCATGTTACCACTTGCTTGGATGTGCAGGCCTTGTGCTCCTTGCATCCCCCTCTGCATTTTTGACACGGCGAATGGTGGATCAAATAAGAGGAATCGACCTTGATGTTGTACCGGAGGACAGATACTTACAAGGTTATATGGGTGTGCAGGATGTGTACCAGATCCCGTAGCGCCATCATGCTTCGCTAAAAATGGATTTGCTTGTTTCAGATGATATCTCTAGAAGAAATAAGAGTTAAACTCAGATTTGCATAGGCGTGTAAGCTAAGAGATCAGTGAAAGGATATCCAAACATCGTCGGAATAGTGCACAAGGGAGTGATGTGTGGATACCTAGTTCGGGCCGGCGTTTGGGCATGCTCGCCTAGCTAGAGTGCGGGTCACTTTAGAGCCGTTGAGGGTGATGCACTGGCGTTGGCTGGCCGCACACAGATGCAGATCTTGAGTGGCAGCGGAGCGCTACGATGCAGTGGATGAGACCGTTGGTGAAGCCCCAACGGCCTCGGGGGGCAGAGGTGCGACGATGTGCTCGGTGATGTAGCCCCGGTGAGCTGGGAGACGGCGTCGGTGAAGCGCACCTGATGCGGTGGAACTCGGTGTCTGTGAGGCACGTCGGTTGCGACGGCCGACGTTGTCGGTGGACCACTCAGTGCGGTGGACGAGGGTGTAGATGAGGTAGCTTCGGTGCGGTGGTGAAGCGCGACCGTCGTCTTCGTTGTCGTCGTCCGGCACAGAAGTGGGGAACGGTGGGGAAAGAGACGAGACGAGGGGCGATTCGAGGGTTGGCGGCGAATTAGGGATTTGAGCAATCTGGGCGCGGAAGGGGACGATGGAGAAGAGAGATTTTGCAGAGCTGGAATTGGGGCCGCCAGATATTTCAATCCGAAACGTGGAAGCGCGAACTTATATTGTCATCGTCCTTTTTTGGGGGGGAGGGGGGGGGGGGGGCTGGGTGGCTGGGTGCTACGCGTCCGTCCGACACACGCGACCACCCCGACAGGACTATGCTTCGGTGCCTTAAGGCACCTGCCTTTGTGTCCATGATATGTGGGCCCAACAGGTGGCTGGCCCACATGTCTGACACAAAGGTAGTTGCCCTTAAGGCACCGAAGCAGCGTCCACCCCGACATGACCCTGGTCTGCCTAGTGCGCCTACATTTGAGAATGCAAACAAATCTTCTTTCATTTGCAAACGAATCTGTATGTATTACCATGCCTGTGTTTTCCTTGCAATAATTAGTCATTCGAAACGGGATACTCCATCCGTTCACTTTTGTAAGTCGTTTTAGACAACTTAGAATGAACTGTTTTGCACATTGTCTGAAATGTCTTCAAGGTCTTATAAAAGTGAACAGAGGGAGTATTATAAATTAATTAAAGAGGAGTTATTTGAAAAAAAATCAAAACGGTACCCACGCTAACATGGATTAGAGTGTGTGTCACATAATTAGTTATTTGAATTAGAGTGTGTGTCACGCAGTTAGTTATTTGAATTAGAGTGTGTGTCATGTAGTGATCTCCAATTCTAACGTGGATTTCGCATTTCACTATATCCACGCTAATGTTTTTAATACAAATTCATATGTATATGATGAACACCATCGTAGTGAGAAAACTTTTGGATGGATTCAAACATATGACCTACAAAATAGCACAACAAACCGAGTCAATGTCAACTTTTCGAAACTTAGTATGGAACGAATTCGAAATAATTACCCGTATGCCTGGTCCTCGGTTAAAATCTTACAATGTACACCGAATTGAAACATCAATATTAAGTCTCGTACTATGTACATTCAAATGTTGTTTTTAGCCCCCCCCCCACAAACGCTACATACTTCCTGTATCGGTCAATCTTCCTCTCCTAACCACCTTAGGAAGCTATCGGTTTCCAACACACGTTCATTCTTTCTCTCCATGTTTAGATCTCTAAGTCTCTCAACTACACAACCCCCTTTTCCACTCTATTACCAAATGTATTTACCTCACACACCCGCCATTGCACCCCATGCCGAGCTCTCTCTCTCTCTCCCCCTCTCCCTCTCACCCTCTCGCGCTAAATATATGCATTGCCTATCTAGCCCCCCAACCTCTCGTGCGCGCACACGCACATTGTATATCTAGGTCACTCCCTCGAGACTGTCTCACTCTATCTTCCGCACGGCGGGCCATACTCGCTCAATCTCGCTCTCTTTATCTGAGTCTCGTTTAACCTCGTTTGCTTTCACACACAAATGATATATCTCCCTGTTCGGGCATCGATCAACACACTCTATACTCTCTCATGCAGATTGTCTATCTAGGTCAGTCCATCCAAGACACCGCCACTCTTTCGACCTCATGGTGGGCCACGCTCACTCAATCTCTCTCTCTCTGTATGTCTCGATTGACCTCTCTCTTTCTCGAACAAAAACAATATATCACCATGTTTGAGCCCAATTTGACCTATTCACATTGTATACTCTCTCACGCACATCGTCTATCTAGGTCACTCTCTCCAACCCGTCTCACTCTTTCGATCGCATGGCGACCCTATGTGATCGGTTGACCTTGCTTCCTCCCACGCACAAAATATATCTACACGTCTATGACTGGATCATCTCTCAAGCTCTATCTTACAGCCCTCACCCTTGCCAAAAAGCTCAATTGGACAATATCTCTCCAAGGCATATATATTTGTTCAATGAATGTCAGACCACACTCACTTTGTCTCTCTATCTATATGCCTCCCGATTGACCTCGCTTTCTCACACCATATCTTCCACGCGTTGAAGCTACTACCTCTCCATCCCTCGCAAAGCCGGAGCTATTTACATTGTGAGGGGCACTCCAACCTTGGATTAATTTGTGTAGGCATTTATTCCGGTCATTTTAGATTAGATTTTCGTAGCATTCGGCCCACAACTACTCCAAACACCGTTGCAACACACGCAACTGACCTAGTTGATTTCCCTCTGGCTCGGTCATCGCTCTCTCGCATGTCCTTTCTCGCCTTCAACGTCGCATCATGGTATTATTGAAAAAACTATGTTTTTCTCTTTAATTATTATAAATAAGCTACAAAACTACACACCGATAGTCCACTTGGAATGGAACAAATTTCGACCCACAAATTAAAGTGCTACAAACTACACACCGAGGGGCCCACATGTCATGAAACAGATTTGGACCCATATAAAAATTAAAAAATAAAGGACGAGGATCGAACATGCGACCGGGCCTTCAAGCCACACGTCAATAGGCAACATACGTAGAATATCAATGTTTGTTGTACCCCCTTTGTTCACATAATGTTTTTATATTAGCACAGCCTAATTAATGGATAACATGTAATATTATTTTTAGTACTATTCGCCTTCACTTATTGGTGGGTTCCATGTGTGCTCTCTCTCTCCTCCCCTTCTGCGTTTAGACGCACGGGCAAACAGGAAGAACTCGTGGGCGATGTTGCCGTTGACCATATCTGGACGCGTTCACAAGTCACGGCACCAGTTTCACGTACTAGCAGCACTAGTCAGTGTGTACGTGCAATGCACGTTAATTTGGAAGTATATTAAGTGCTTGCGGATATTAACTACTAGGATATTATTTGTGTGTTGTCATGTGATTAGCACTATTTTTGGCATGAAATTAACTGCACGCTAAACGTGTTGAGCGCTTGACATTGAAGCAATCTAGGTCATTGGATGACAAGGAATACATGTGGCTTGATGACGTTTTATATTTAATTTGATATGGCTCTAGCAAAGCATTCAATCGATCAAACCATACATTTCGTTCAGTCTGACTCCGACTTTAAATTATAGGACGATCGATATAAAATAAACGGAAATGATAAACGTTCGGATTTTAAGCATGGCAATCCGAACGTTTTTCATGGCAAATTTACATTACGCGGCGGTGGCGGGGGCATCTCGCGGTGGGAAGCGGCTCCTCTGCCGTGCTCTGTGTGTCATCGGGCCACTGACCGACGGCGACGGCGGCGTCTTGCGCCGTTGTTGGCGTACTCCTGGATGTTGGCCTAGCTTCAAGGAAGGCCAAAATGTTCTGGACTTCGGAGCGAGTCAACTGGCGGGAGGAGGCGACTGGTGTTGGTGCAAGGAAGCGGTCGACGGTGGCCATCCATGCTGCTGAGGGGGCACTGGCACCCGCGCGGGGACATGCGATGTCAACGGCGAGGCAGAGACATTCGTGTGCACGGGCACCGGCACGGGCACGCACGTCAGTGCACACGCAGGCGCATGCGCTGGCAGGTGCACGGGCACCGGCACGGGCGTGCGCGTCAGTGCACGCGCGGGCGCATGCGCTGGCAGGTGCACGGGCATGTGAAAGTCGGCGGGGACTTTGTGGAACCCCGTGGAATCAAGCTCGGCGACAATGTGCGGCTCCCAGCCCATCAATGCCACGGGGATGGGCGCTTGTAACACCCTCGATGCGGCTATATCTCCTACGTGTCGAAGCACGCCTTAGAGGCATAACCGCATTGAAAACAATGCCGCAAGTAAGGTAATCTTCACAACAACCCATGTAAATAGATAAAAGGGGGTAAAGGTACATAGTTCGCTTACACTCGCCACGTCACACAAATACATGAATAACATTACAATCATCCAATACACTCATGGTCCGACTACGGTACCAAAATAAAAGATCAACCCCAACATGCGACACGGTCCCCAATCGCCCCAACTAGGCACCACTACTGATCATCAAAGAAAGACACATAGTAACGGCAAGAGTCTTCGTCAAACTCCCACTTGAGCTCAAGCGCATCGTCTGGAGCGGTATCATCGGTCCCTGCATCTGGTTTGGAAGTAATCTGTGAGTCACGGGGACTCAGCAATCTCGCACCCTCGCGATCAAGACTATTTAAGCTTATAGGTAAGGCAAGGTAATATGTGGAGCTGCAGCAAGCGACTAGCATATATGGTGGCTAACCTGTTCGCAAAAGAGAGCGAGAAGAGAAGGCAAAGCACGAACGAAGAACTATGATCAAGAAGTGATCCTAGAACAACCTACGTCAAACATTACTCCAACACCGTGTTCACTTCCCGGACTCCGCCGAGAAGAGACCATCACGGTTACACATGCGGTTGATTCATTTTAATTAAGTTAAGTTTCAAGTTATCTACAACCGGACATTAACAAATTCCCATCTGCCCATAACCGCGGGCACGGCTTTCAAAAGTTCAAATCCCTGCAGGGGAGTCCCAACTTAGCCCATCACAAGCTCTGACGGTCAACGAAGGATATTCCTTCTCCCGAGACATTCCGATCAGACTCGGCATCCCAGTTTTACAAGACATCCTCGACAATGGTAAAACAAGTCCAGCAACACCGCCCGAATGTGCTGACAAATCCTGATAGGAGCTGCACATGTCTCGTTCTCAGGGCACACTCTGATAAGCAATCCGTACAACTAAAACCTGCTCTCGAGTTTCCCCGAGGTGGCGCTGCAAGGAGCTCCAGTTTGTACCAACACTCAGAGGAGCACTGGCCCGGGGGGGGGGGGGGGGTTTAAATAAAGATGACCATTGGGCTCCGGAAACCCAAGGGAAAAAGAGGCTAGGTGGCAAATGGTAAAACCAAGGTTGGGCATTGCTGGAGGAGTTTTATTCAAGGCGAACTGTTAAGGGGTTCCCATTATCACCCAACCGCGTAAGAAACACAAAATCCGGGAACATAACACCGATATGACGGAAACTAGGGCGGCAAGAGTGGACCAAAACACTAGGCAAAAGGCCGAGCCTTCCACCCTTACCAAGTATATAGGTGCATTAAGATAACAAGATAATATGGTGATATCCCAACAGTAAACAATGTTCCAACAAGGAACGATCTCCAATCTTCACCTTCAACTAGCAACGCTATAAGAGGGGCTGAGCAAAGCGGTAACATAGCCAATCAACGGTTTGCTAGGACATGGTGGGTTAGAGGTTTGACATGGAAATTTGGGAGGCATTATAAGCAAGTGGTAGGTATCGTAGCATAGGCATAGCAAAAGAGCGAGCATCTAGCAAGCAAAGATAGAAGTGATTTCGAGGGTATGATCATCTTGCCTGCAAAGTTGTCAGAGTTGACTTGATCCTCGTAAGCAAACTCAACGGGCTCCTCGTTAGCGAACTCTTCTCTCGGCTCTACCCAAACAAGACAAACAAGCAAAAGGAACACAATCAACCACGTGCAATGCTTGAACAACATGATGCAAACATGGTATGCTATGCGGGATGCGATATGTGATGCATATGCAAGATTTGACAAGGAATGATTGAACCTGGCCTCAACTTGGAATTCCAAGAGTGCCACTGGAAAGGTGAGGTGATTTCGGTTGAAATCGATATAAACATCACCGGAATCGGATGCACGGTTTGGAAATGGCAAGCAAAACAAATATGGCACTGGCCTGCAATAAACAGCAAGTAGCCATCTAAATGCATCAAGATAAATATGCTACAACACTCAAACATGACAAAATAATACATGGCAGGGATCCAATCATGATGCTTGACAAAATATGAACACTGAGCTATGGCTAATTCATCAATTAACAGGTACAAACAAGCATGGCAAAAATGCAAACGATAACAGGTTTCAGACTTGGTGAAATTAACACAAGTCTGGAATTTAACATCAGGTAGCACACTTTAGAGCATGAAAACAATATGCTACAGGAACTTCACATGGCAAAGAAAGGCATGAAATAAAGATACTCAAAGCACTTAACAAAAGTCCCTTAGTGACCTGGAGCCAAAATGGATCAGAAAATACAATTGCAAGCATGTGAACATGGCAAAAACATAATCAGATTACACACTTAGTGAAAAACTGGAGCATGCAAATCTGTTAACGAGTAGGCATGTTTACGAGCTCGATGCACTCACTACAGAGCATGGCATGACAAACTAAGCATACACCCATCAATAATACATGGCATAGGAGCTAGACATGACAAGAACAACAACATAGCATGTACGGATCAATAGCAACATCCTCGGCAAAATAGCTAACAAGTCAACAATCTGCCAGGATTCACGAAATAGCAAAAGTAGAGCTCGATTGACTCAAGATAGGGTTCTCCATAATTGCAAACAAAGACATGGATGGATAGAGCACCACCATGTTAACAAATCATCTGTACTGATCATCCTCAAAAGAGGCACGGATCACTAGGAAACAACATGAACATATGGCATAATGACAAATATCAGGACATGGACTTAGTGAAATTCCAAGTCCCTGAAATCAGCATTACCGAATACGCTACTTTGCAAGCTTGTGCTAGTCGCCACACATATCATAAAAATACATGGTAAGCACCTCTGTAAAGATGGCATGCCATATAACAAAACTCATGTAGAGCTTAGGAGCATATCATGCACACATTAAACATGGCAAAAATGACAAATAGCTATTTGATGAAACAGATCTGACAATTTTATCACATAGCCCTCTTCCAACAGCATTTCGGGCATCAAGATGAGCTCAAATGAAAATGATGCAATGAGATGAAATGATCTACTCTCTGAGACGAATATTTTGATATGCTACACGCGCAAATCGGAGCTACGGATGCGGAGTTACGACATGATGAAGATTGCTAAAAAATTAGGGTTACGGGGATCAAAAGTCAACCGTCAGATCTGAGATCTAGATCGGCCGAAACACTGTAGCAGGCGCGGTCACCGAGGTTCGCCGTAATCGGAGAGGCGGCCGGAGCTTGCTGCGGAGCTCGCCGGAGACGTCGGACCTGTCGGATCCGGCGCCGACGGAGTGGTGCGGCGACGAGGGCGGAGGAGCAGGCGCGGGGCGACTCGGGGACCTCCGGGCGGCGCGGTGCACGAGGGCTGTCGGCGGGGAGAGGCAGCCGTGGACGGAGGAGCTCCGGCAGGCGGGCGGCGGTGGTGGTGCCGGGCGGCGACCGGCGGAGGAAGAAGCAGGCGCGGGCTCGTTGGGCGGCTCGGCCCGGGAGGCGCGCGGGAGGCCCGGCGCTGGGCCTGGCGGGCCCCCGTTGGTGGGGAGGCGACGAAGCGGTCCCTGGGACAGGTGGCGCTTCAGGAGTGGACGGCGGGGAGAGCGGACATGTCCGGCCGACCGGATCTCGTCCGGCGGCGCGAGGAGGAGATTTTTTAGGGTTTCGTGGGAAAAGATCCGGGATTGGGAATGGGGGTCTATTTATAGACGTAGAGGGAGCTAGGAAGCTCCAAATGGAGTGCGGTTTTCGGCCACGTGATCGTGATCGAACGCTCTATATGATGGAGAGGGTTTAGGTGGGTTTTGGGCCAAATTGGAAGGGTGTTGGGCTGCAACACAAACGAGGCCTTCTCGGTCCCTCGGTTAACCGTTGGAGTATCAAACGAAGTCCAAATGGCACGAAACTTGACAGGCGGTCTACCGGTAGTAAACCAAGGCCGCATGACAAGTCTCGGTCCAATCTGGAAATGTTTAACCCCCCACACAAAAAGAGGTAGAAAGGGGCACCGAGGAGATAGGAGCGCCGGAATGCAAAACGGACAACGGGGAAAATGCTCGGATGCATGAGACGAACACGTATGCGAATGCAATGCACATGATGACATGATATGAGATGCATGACAAAGGCAACAACACACAGAGACATAAACCTGAACCCGAGGAAATAAAATAACTTAGCGTCGGAAACGGCAAGAGTTGGGATACATATAAGGTAAATTACATCCGGGGTGTTACAGCGCTGGCGCAGTCGGGGCGATGGGAGCCGGAACGGGAGTGGGGACATGCGCGACGTCTTCTCGCAAGGCCAGTTCAAGCTCGTCCCAAAGCGCCTGATGTTCTTGAGACTCCGGCTGGGTGTCTTCCTCAGGAAACTGGAACACTGAGGGCAGACCATCGTGATGCGACATGGCGTACGTTTAGGTCAGGCTAGTTGGAGGTAGACGACAGGAAAATCGGAGAGGAAGAGAGAGGATTGTAGCGATACCGGGTAGTGCGGGGTTGATTTTAAACTGTGGCGCTGACGACATTAAAAGTGGGAGCAGTTGGGACGACGGTGGGCGGCGGAGCCTGGTCAAAGGGCTCGCCTCCTGGTGAGCCTGCACAGCGGTCTGCTCGCACGCCTCCCGTCTACTCACACGCTTGCTCGGACGGCACCTGCCGATGAGAAGCGGGGACTCGTGGCGGCACGTAAACGCCCACGGTTTCAATAGTGAAAGCGTTCGCCTTAACGTGACATGTCTTTGTTCCAAAATACCTTGGCTCTTCATTTGTGCAACTTGTCATAAGCAGCTTGTCTCAAATTGAAGAAAAAACTTACGAAGTAATATTTGTGCCATAACACGTGACCATGCTTAGTTTCAAGAATTTATGCTCACTTTTCGATTTTCCGAAATTTAAGATCCAGGATTCGAAACAATATCATAACCTGCATCATGCAATAAATTTTCAAGCTGTACATCTGTCCTGTTGTATTTCTTAAGAAAGGATTTGGTCAAACATTTTGCTTAGTTAGACTTCAGACAAGTTATATATGCAGAATAAAAGGATAATCCCTCCGTACCAGTGCATTGCCTGATATATTAACTCAAGTACTTGGCACGAACAAACGGGCCCAATTATGTGCTCATCCTGGTGTAGTGGTAGTAGTACTAGGCAATGCAGTTGACGGGTGACCTTGACGAGCAGCGACCGAGGGAATTGAACCGTGCTCGGCACAGTAGGTAATGTTGTCTAGTTACTAAAGCATCCCTCCGTTGTTCATCGGTAGTCATTATGGACCCGGGACATGAGGGGAATTTCCTAGAGCTGGAATTCTGGCCGCCAGATATTTCGACTTGAAATGCTGAGGCTCGACTAGTTGGGGTTGCCTAATGTGCGTACCACGCACGCCACCGAAGGACACGAGCCCGGTGTTTTAGGATCAACACGAGCCAAGGTCTGGCTGGTACACCGTTGGGTCCTACCATTCGAGAATATGAAAGGAACCTTTTACATTGCCGAACGAATCGATGTGTACCACAATACCCGTATTTTCCTTGTAAATACTAATATCAACGTGGTAATTGATTTATGATGAGTTGCTGAATTAGAGTGAGTTTGTGATATAGTGATCTCAACGTGGATTTCACATTTCATGGTATCCCTAGTAAGTTTTCCAATGCAAATTCAAATTTAAAAGATGAACAATATGGAGGTGAGAAAACTTTGTATGTATCAAGCATATGACCACACACACACAGAGAGAGACACACACGCACGAACACAACAACAATCCAATAAGTATAGTGCATCTATTTTTCCAAACCATGCATGTATGACACGAATTCAAAAATACTCCCTCTATTCCTAAATATTAGTCTTTTAGAGAGTTCAACAAGTGACTACATACGGAGCAAAATGAGTGAATCTAGACTCTAAAATATGTCTATATACATCTGTATGTGCCAGTCCATTTGAAGCCTCTAAAAAGACTAATATTTAGGAACCAAGGGAGTAAAATGTAAGACATCCATGGTCCTAGGTTCAATATTTAAAATGAACATGAAACTGCAACATGAATATTAAGTCTAGTACTACAGTACATGCAAATGTTGTGTTTAGGCGGAGCTATGATTGTCGGGGGTCAACCCCTCGACCTTAGATAAAATTGTGGAGCTATGTTTAGGGTTGTTTACATTATATTTGTCCCCACCCTCCCAACCACCGATTGGTTGTGCACCCCCACCCCTCCTCCCCGGGAGAATATCATGTGCCCCCATACCTTAGATGCGATATGCCGATACGAGTTCCTTGGAGCTTGTAGATCTGAGATATAGCAGCTCACATGATGTGTCTTAATATTTTTGCAGGAAACCTTGATGAGTTTGAGAATTGCACACAATTTGTACAAAAACTACTTAGCTGCCCTTTGATCCCATATCCAACGACCTCGAAGCTCGTATCACCGTAGCATCTAAGATGAAGGAGGACATCATATTCTCCTATATGTAAGAATATCATGTGCTACCTCACCTTAGATGCTTTGGTGATACAAGCTCTTCGGAGGCGTTGGATTTGTGACCCCACACCTCCTCGGTGGTTCGAATGTTTTTTTGCAGAAAATCCCCAAAAGAGTTCGGCCACTTCTTACAAGCACAAAGACTGCTGAGATGCCATTGGATCTCAGATCAAACGACCTCCAAGCTCATATCACCATAGCATCCAAGCTGCGATAACACCTTATGTTTTCTCGCACGGGAGAGTATGAGGTGCTCCCGCACTGTAGATACTATGGTGATACGAGTTCACTGAGATCTAATGGCCCACAGTAGGAGGTTTGAATGTTTTTGCAATATACGACTGATAGAGTTTGGGAAATGCGCAGAAAGTACGAGTACTACGCATGTGCCATCTGATCACTGATCATACGACCTAGATGCTCATATCACCGTAGCGGGTAATTAAGCTACGGGGATCACCTAATATGAGCACCGGGGAGCCGTTGGATCGAAGATGCAGTGGCACACACGAGGCCTGAATGTTTTATTTGCAAAAAAACCTTTGGAGAGTTTGGAAATTGCGCATAATTACAAAGACTACTCCCAAGCCATTGGATCTCACTTCCAACGGTGTAAAAACTCGTATCACCATAGTATCTAAGCTGCGGGGTGGATGTGATATTCTATGCCGCTGTCATTTTTGTTTGTAAACTTGCAAAATATGTGTAACGCGTGTCGTTACTTGTCTAACCGCACAAAGTGTTTGTTCAAAAAACCATCCTACACTGAAGTATCGGAACAACACACGGGGGTCCCACTTGTCATTAATCAAATTTGGACCTAAAACTAACAAATCTGAAAGATGAGATTCGAACTGGCAACTTGGACTACAAAGCGTAAGTCGATAGCTTGAAAAAACGAACGGTTGTTGGCTTTGTCCCATAACTTGATTTTATACAGTACTTGCATTGAGTAGAGTAGAAGGAGTGCCTCGTCAACACGTGCATGACCGTTGTCTCACTTACTGGTGGGTCCTAGGTCTGCGATCTCAATCTCTCTTCTCTCCATCGTCTAACCTTTGCATGGGCACACACAAAGAGCGGCGCTAGCTTGCCATGGTGTTATTACAACTAAAACAAAGCTTGGAAAATAGAAGAATCTCCTAGAACAAGAGACATTGTGGCTGGTCGAGACGGAGCTAACCACATCTATCCTTCGTGCCAGGTTTGCATGATGAAGCTGTGTGGCTAGTGGTGTGTTTTCGACCGACTGGCTAGGTCCCAAGGTCGAACCATAGGTACTACATCTGATACAGTATATTTTTACACACACATTTTTCCTCCGTGCAAAGACGTTGCACGCCCTACCACGCGGTTTCGGGGTCCTCCCGGGTGGTGCACGCATATATTCTTCCTGACGTGGGACGCCCTACCGCGCGTTTTCTGGGTCCTCCTCACTCGTAGTGCCAAAGCAAGTAAATGAGTCATCAAATCACGAAAGACCACCTTTCCCACCGAGTACATCAGTGAAGCACGGTGGCTAGCTAGTTGGGCTAGTTCGACCGATTAGCTAGGCCGCTGCCACATTTGTTTTTTCACCCCTTTTTTATCTACTTGCTGGCAGGTAAATTTAAATATCCACCTTGGCATTGCTCTGGTGTTTGGGTGCGGCAGGATTTTTAATTTTTTGATTGATGGGACCAGGCGCAGCAGGATTTTTAATTTTTTGATTGACGGGAGCAGGCGCGGCAGCAATTAGTCACGATGACTTCGCCTATAAAAACCCACTGCTCCCTGATGTGAGAAGCCGTCGACTGGTGTTTTACCATGGTGAAAACCAAAATATTCCCCGCTCCCTTCCCGTAGATTGCATTGCCTTTCAGCCGTTTCGCCCCCTTTGCTTCCTGTCCCCATTGCTTCTACCTGGTGCCATGGCAGCGCAGCAGATCACGGAGGCCGAGGTGAGGCACCTGACACAGGAGCTCCATGCCAAGGATTTGGAGCTCAGGGCCAAGGACGTGGAGCTCCATGAGCTCAAGGAGGAGAGGAGTGCCATGCTCCTCCGTTATGTGCGGGAGTTCATGGAGATTCAAAAGCGGCAGGCGTCCACCACAAAGATGCTCGAGGCGTCGGCGGTGTTGCTGCAGAAAGCGGGAGATACGATAGGCCGCCAGGGGAGCCGGCTAGAGCGCGAGCGGGCCGATCGTGACGAGGTCCAGGATCGCCTCAGCCACTTGGTGAACCAAGTTACCACGCAAGTGTTGCGGCTACGCGATGCCTACCGTCGTGCCAGCGCGACGATGCCGGCCGTCGGGCTAAACCCGTTCGACCACCCGGTCGACTTCAATGAGCTGCGGCTTCCTGACCCGGTCTCCTTCTTCACCTATATCTCTGAGGAGCTGAGCCGTCTCCGTGCAATGGTGGGGGCTGAGCTGGACAAGGAGGGTGTAACGCCCTCGATGCGGATATATCTCCTACGTGTCGAAGCACTACTTAGAGGCATAACCGCATGGAAAGCAATGTCGCAAGTAAGGTAATCTTCACAACAACCCATGTAAATATATATAAAAGGGGAAAGGATACATAGTTGGCTTACACTCGCCACGTCACACAAATACATGAATAACATTACAATCATCCAATACACTCATGGTCGACTACAGTACCAAAATAAAAGATCAACCCCAACATGCGACACGGTCCCCGATCGCCCCAACTGGGCACCACTACAGATCATCTAGGAAAGACACATAGTAACGACGAGAATCTTCATCGAACTCCCACTTGAGCTCAAACACATCGTCTGGAACGGTATCATCGGTCCCTGCATCTGGTTTTGGAAGTAAACTGTGAGTCACGGGGACTCAGAAATCTCGCACCCTCGCGATCAAGACTATTTAAGCTTATAGGTAAGGCAAGGTAATATGTGGAGCTGCAGCAAGCGACTAGCATATATGGTGGCTAACCTGTTCGCAAAAGAGAGCGAGAAGAGAAGGCAAAAGCACGGTCGAACAACTATGATCAAGAAGTGATCCTAGAACAACCTACGTCAAGCATTACTCCAACACCGTGTTCACTTCCCGGACTCCGCCGAGAAGAGACCATCACGGTAACACACGCGGTTGATTCATTTTAATTAAGTTAAGTTTCATGTTAACTACAACCGGACATTAACAAATTCCCATCTGCCCATAATCGTGGGCACGGCTTTCGAAAGTTCACATCCCTGCAGGGGAGTCCCAACTTAGCCCATCACAAGCTCTCACGGTCAACGAAGGATATTCCTTCTCCCGAGACATTTCGATCAGACTCGGCATCCCGGTTTTATAAGACATCCTCGACAATGGTAAAACAAGTCCAGGAACACCGCCCGAATGTGCCGACAAATCCCGATAGGAGCTGCACATATCTCGTTCTCAGGGCACACTCAGATGAGCACTCCATACAACTAAAACCAAACATCGAGTTTCCCCGAGGGGGCGCTGCACAGGGCTCTAGTTTGGACCAACACTCAGAGGAGCACTGGCCCCGGGGGGGGGGGGGGTTTAAATAAGATGACCCTTGGGCTCCGGAAACCCAAGGGAAAAAGAGGCAAGGTGGCAAATGGTAAAACCAAGGCTGGGCATTGCTGGAGGAGTTTTATTCAAGGCGAACTGTCAAGGGGTTCCCATTATAACCCAACCGCATAAGGAACGCAAAATCCGGGAACATAACACCGATATGACGGAAACTAGGGCGGCAAGAGTGGAACAAAACACTAGGCAAAAGGCCGAGCCTTCCACCCTTTACCAAGTATATAGGTGCATTAAGATAAACAAGATAATATGGTGATATCCCAACAATAAACAATGTTCCAAACAAGGAACGATCTCCAATCTTCACCTGCAACTAGCAACGCTATAAGAGGGGCTGAGCAAAGCGGTAACATAGCCAACCAACGGTTTGCTAGGACATGGTGGGTTAGAGGTTTGTCATGGCATATTGGGAGGCATGATAATCAAGTGGTAGGCATCATAGCATAGGCATAGCAAAAGAGCGAGCATCTAGCAAGCAAAGATAGAAGTGATTTCGAGGGTATGATCATCTTGCCTGCAAAGTTGTCAAAGTTGACTTGATCCTCGTAAGCAAACTCAACAGGCTCCTCGTTAGCGAACTCGTCTCCTGGCTCTACCCAAACAAGACAAACAAGCAAAAGGAACACAATCAACCACGTGCAATGCTCGAACAACATGATGCAAACATGGTATGCTATGCGGGATGCGATACGTGATGCATACGCAAGATTTGACAAGGAATGATTGAACCTGGCCTCAACCTGGAATTCCAAGAGTGCCACTGGAAAGGTGAGGTGATTTCGGTTGAAATTGATATAAAGATCACCGGAATCGGATGCACGGTTTGGAAATGGCAAACAAAACAAATATGGCACTAGTCTGCGATAATCAGCAAGTAGCCATCTAAATGCATCAAGATAATTATGCTACAGCAATCAAACATGACAAAACAATACATGGAAGGGATCCACTCATGATGCTTGACAAAATATGAACACTGAGCTACGGCCAATTCATCCATTAACAGGTTCAAACAAGCATGGCAAAAGTGCAAATGATAACAGGTTTCAGACTTAGTGAAATTAACACAAGTCTGGAATATATCATCAGGAAGCACACTTTAGAGCATGAAAACTACAAGCTACAGGAACTTAACATGGCAAAGCAAGGCATTTCATGAAGCTACTCAAAGCACTTAACAAAAGTCCCTTAGTGACCTTGAGCCAAAAGGGATCAGAAAATACAATTGCAAGCATGTGAACATGGCAAAAACATAAACAGATTTCAGACTTGGTGAAAAAAACTGTAGCATGCAAATCAGTTAACGAGTAGGCATGTTTACGACCTCGATGCACTCACTACAGAGAATGGCATGCCAAACTAAGCATACAACCTTCAATAATACATATCATAGAAGCTAGAAATGGCAAGAACAACAAAATAGCATGCACGGATCAATAGCAACATCCTCGGCAAAATCGCTAACAAGTGAACAATCTGCCAGGATTAACGAAATAGCAAAAGTAGAGCTCGACTGACTCAAGCTAGGGTCCTCCATAAATGCAAACAAAGACATGGATGGATAGAGAACCACAAATTTAGCCAATCATCCTTACTAATCATCCTCAAAAGAGGCACGGATCACTAGAAAACAACATGAACATATGGCATACCGACAAAATCAGGACAAGGACTTAGAGAAATTCGAAGTCCCTGAAATCAGCATTACCGAATACGCTACTTTGCAAGCTTGTGCTAGTCACCACACATATCCCAAAAAAACATGGTAAGCACCTCTATAAAGATGGCATGGCATATAACAAAACTCATGTAGAGCTCAAGAGCATGTCATGAATACATTAATCATGGCAAAAATGACAAATAGCTATTTGATGAAACAGATGTGCCAAGTTTATCACATAGCCCTCTTCCAACAGCATTTCGGGCATCAAGATGAGCTGGAATCAAAATGATGCAATGAGGTGAAATGATGTAATCTTTGAGACGAACATTTTGATATGCTACACGCGCAAATCGGAGCTAGAGATGCAGAGATACGACATGATGAAAATCGCAAACAAATAAGGGGAGAGGGGGAAAGTCAAACCTCTCTCAGATCCAGATCTGGATCGGGCTCATGCACGGAAATCGAGGTTCATCGGGGAAGAAGATGGTTGCCGGAGGAGCTTCGCACTGGAACTTGGCCGGAGTAGAGGACGGAGGGGAGGAAGCCGGCGAGGTGATGGGGGAAGCCGGCGAGGGCCCGCGGCGGTGCGACGAGGGCGGACTTGGCGCCGGCCGGAGCGGGCGGTGGAGGGACGCGGCAGCCGGTCGGGGCGGCGCGCCGGAGTTGGTGCGGTGGCCGGCGCGGCGACCCTGGTGGCAAGGCCGGTGGAAGGAGGCAGCGGGTCGCGGGCGGACGAAGCGGGCGACGGCGCACTCGGGATGGGCCACGGGGGCCGGCAATGGGCTTCCCGGGCCCTGGCGGTGCGGCGAACTGGGGACCGGGCGGCCGCCAATCACGCTGCCACACGTGGCGGCGGCGGTGGATTCGGACGTGTCCGGCCGGACGGAAAAGTGTCCGGCGGCGCGTGGAGAGGGAGGGGACTAGGGTTTCGTCCGGATTCCGGGGAAGGGATCTATATATAGAGGTATAGGGAGCTAGGAAGCTCCAAATGGAGTGCGGTTTTCGGCCACGCGATCGTGATCGAACGCTCTAGATGATGGAGAGGGTTTAGGTGGGTTTCGGGCCAAATTTGAAGGGTGTTGGGCTGCAACACAAACGAGGCCTTCTCGGTCCCTCGGTTAACTGTTGGAGTATCAAACGAAGTCCAAATGGTACGAAACTTGATAGGCGGTCTACCGGTAGTAAACCAAGGCCGCTTTACAAGTCTTGGTCCAATCCGGAAATGTTTAACTACCACACACGAAAAGAGGTAGAAAGGACCACCGGAGGAGATAGGAGCGCCGGAATGCAAAACGGACAACGGGGAAAATGCTCGGATGCATGAGACGAACACGTGTGCAAATGCGATGCACATGATGACATGATATGAGATGCATGAAAAAGGCAACAACACACGGAGACAAAAACCCGAACCCGAGGAAAAATAAAATAACTTAGGCCGGAAATGGCAAGATTTGGAGTACAGATAAGGTAAATTACATTCGGGGTGTTACAACACTCCACCACTACGAAAGGATCTCGTCCCGAGATCTAGGACTGGAAAAACGCCAGGTACTCAGAACGGAGGTGATCCTCGCGTTCCCAGGTGGCTTCACGATCGGAATGGTGTGACCACTTGACTTTAAGGAATTTGATTGACTTATTGCGAGTCTTGCATTCAGTCTCTTCAAGAATAGCAACGGGGTGCTCACGATAATAAAGGTCTTCTTGGAGATCAATGTCTTCGAAGTTGACGGTGCGGTCAGGGGTCTTGAAGCACTTGCGGAGCTGAGAGACATGGAACACGTCGTGCACGTTTGCAAAGTTTGAAGGAAGCTCGAGTTGATAGGCGAGATCGCCTCTCTTGCTGACGATCTTGAAAGGACCCACGTATCTAGGGGCAAGCTTCCCTTTGATACCGAAGCGACTAGTACCTTTCATTGGAGAGACACGGAGGTAAACATGGTCTCTGATCTCGAAAGCCAAATCACGATGCTTACTATCATAGTAGCTCTTCTGGCGCGATTGCGCTGCTTTGAGGTTATCACGAATGACTTTGCACATCTCCTCTGCCTCTGTGATCAAGTCATTTCCAAGAAGTTTACGTTCACCGGTCTCTGACTAGTTAAGAGGAGTACGACACTTCCTGCCATAGAGAATTTCAAATGGGGCCTTGCCCGAACTTGCTTGAAAGCTGTTGTTGAAGGAGAACTCGGCATATGGGAGACAATCTTCCCACTTCATACCGAAAGAGATAAAGCAAGCCCTGAGCATATCTTCAAGAATCTGATTGACACGCTCGACTTGACCGCTAGTTTGAGGATGGAAAGCTGTGCTGAAACGGATGTTGGTGCCCATGGCCTTCTGAAAAGAATCCCAAAACTTGGAGGTAAAGATGTTGTCATGGTCTGAAGAGATCAACTGCGGAATACCGTGTAGAGAGACAATCCGAGAGGTATACAACTCCGCCAATTGAGCTGCAGTGATAGACTCTTTGATAGGCAGGAAATGAGCCACTTTAGTGAGTTTGTCGATGACAACGAATATAGCATCATTGCCACGCTTGGACTTTGGAAATCCCGTCACAAAGTCCATCTCAATGTGGTCAAACTTCCATTCTGGAATGGCAAGAGGTTGGAGGAGACCAGCTGGTCGTTGGTGTTCTGCCTTCGCTCTTCTGTAGACATCACATTCATTCACGAACTGAGCAATCTCGCGCTTCATTCGAGTCCACCAATAAGCCTGCTTGAGGTCCTGGTAGATGTTCATACTCCCAGGGTGGATAGAGAGGAGTGAATTGTGAGCCTCATTCATAATGACTTTACGAAGGTCACCTTTAGGCACAACAATGCGATCCTCGAAGAAGAGAGTATACTTGTCATCAAGGCGATAGCACTTGTACTTGGGTTGACTCATGGCAATACCAATCTTCACCTTCTTCACCATAGCATCAAGAAGTTGAGCCTCACGAATCTGATCTTCCAAAGTAGGAGAGACTTGAAGGTTGGCGAGGAAACCTTGAGGAACAACTTGCAGATTGAGTTTGCGGAAAGCTTCACAAAGCTCGGGTTGGTAGGGATTGAGAATAAGACTATTGCAGTAAGCCTTCCTGCTCAATGCGTCAGCAATCACATTGCCTTTCCTGAAGTATATTCGATACTCGGATTATACTCTTGAATCATTTCGACCCAATGAGTCTGCCTGAGGTTGAGATTAGGCTGTGTGAAGATGTACTTGAGACTCTTGTGGTCAGTGAAGATGTCCACTTTTCTTCCTAATAAGAGATGTCTCTAAGTCAAAAGAGCATGCACAACTGCCACCAACTCGAGGTCATGAGTGGGGTAGTTCTTCTCGTTGGGCTTCAATTGGCGAGAGGTATAAGCCACAACTTTCTTCTCTTGCATCAACACTGCACCAAGACCTTGAAGAGAGGCATCGCAAAAGACCTCGAACGGTTTGGATTCATCAGGAGGAGTCGGAACTGGAGCAGTGACTAATTTCTCTTTCAAGGTGTTGAAAGCGATGTCACACTCAGGAGACCAAATGTACTTCATGTGCTTCTGGAGAAGGTTTGAAAGAGGCTTCGTGATCTTTGAAAAGTTCTCAACGAACCTTCGTCAGTAGTTTGCGAGACCAAGGAAGCTGCAGAGTTGCTTCACGTTCTAAGGTGGTTCCCAATTCACAATTGCAGACACCTTCTCAGGATTCACCGCTATGCCCTTGGCAGAGATGATATGCCCAAGGTAGAGAACCTCATCTAGCCAAAACTCGCACTTTGAGAACTTGGCGTAGAACTGATGTTCTCTGAGCTTATCCAGCACAAAATGCAAGTGCTTGGCATGATCTTCCTTGTTCTTTGAAAAGACCAGAATGTCATCGAGGTAGACCAAGACGAAGTCATTTGTGTAGGCGTTGAAGATGAAGTTCATCATGCGAGAGAAAGTCGGCGGAGCGTTGACGAGGCCAAAAGACATGACAGTGTATTCATATGAACCATAGCTTGTTCTGAAAGCCGTCTTGGGGATATCTTGCTCACGGATTCGAATCTAGTGATAGCCCAGACGGAGATCAAGCTTGGAGAATACTTGAGCACCTTTGAGTTGTTCAAACAGCTCGTTGATGTTGGGAAGTGGGTACTTGTTCTTTATAGTCTTCTTGTTCAATGGACGGTAGTCAACACAAAGTCGGTCCGTTCCATCCTTCTTCTTCACAAAAAGAACTCCACAACCCCACGGAGAAGAACTAGGTCGGATGAGACCCATACGCTCTTGAATATCGAGTTGCTTCTTCAGCTCCTTCAACTCTTCAGGTCCAAGCTTGTAAGGACATTTGCAAACAGGTTCCGTGCCAGGCTCAAGATTGATGACGAATTCAACTGGCCGGTGCGGAGGCATTCCTGGAAGCTCTTCTGGAAAGACATTTTGATATTCACAAACGAGTAGAATTTGAGAGATGGCATCCAGTTCACCCTTCTCGTTGAGAGAAAATAGACGAATGGTATCATCACGAGTGGCAAAGACAATTACATCCTTAGATGAATGAGTCAATTGAATCTGCCTGGCTGCACAATCAAGCTGAGCCTTGTGCTTAGAAAGCCAATCCATTCCGAGAATAAGATCAATATCTGAGTTACCAAGGACCATTGGAGAAGAAAGAAACTTGTAATCGCCCAACGTGATAGTAACATCTGGAACCTCCAAACTTGCACTCAAACGTTTGCCGGGAGAAACGATATCCATTTGTTTGCCCAAATGAGAAGAAACGAATTCATTCTTGCCAAAAAATGGCTTTGACATGAAACATTGCGATGCACCAGTATCAAAAAGTACTTTTGCAGGAACATGGTTAATAGGAAGGTTACCCATGATGACATCTGACGAGTCCTGTTCCTGAGCTGCATTCATCAAGTTGACCTTGGCGTGCTTGGGGTTATGCTTGACCACAACTGTACTTGCCGATCTCACAGGAGGAGGAGTGAGACGCCTCTGGTTGAAGCATTTGTTGGCATAGTGAACCTTTTGCTGGCACTTGTTGCACGTGACCTCTGAAAACGGACGGTGATACGGAGCACTTGATCTTGGAGCTTTAGATGAATTCTTGTTCTGAAAGCCAGGGTTGGGTGGGTGGGAAGATCCACTGCCACCTTTGTTCTTCTGCTGATAAGGCTGACGGAACGGAGGAGGAGGAAGCCAATACTTCTGCTGCTTAGCCACTTGAGTTGAGGAAGAAGGAGTAGCATCTCTGACTCGTTTCTTGGAAGCATCGCACTTCAGTTGAGCAGTTTCTTGCTTCATTGCCATGTTGTAAAACTCATCGTACCTCTTGGGCTCAAAGAGGACAAGAGCTAGCTGGATTTCTTCTCTGAGACCACCCCTGAACTGGTATATCATGCTCTTCTCGTCAGGGACGTCCTGCTTAGCAAAACGGGCGAGCTTCTGAAACATCTTGTTGTACTCGTAAACAGACATAGAGCCTTGCTTCAGGTTGCGGAATTCCTCACACTTGCTTTCAACCATGCTCTGAGGAATATCATGAGCTTTGAAGTCTTGACGGAATTCATCCCAGGTAATCACACGGCCTCCTCTGGAATCTTTGTACTGCTGAAACCATTCTGCAGCTTGGTCTTTGAGTTGGAAGGAAGCGAACTTGACAAAGTCCTCAGGCCTGAGGTTACTGCACTCGAAATGCTTGCATATGTCCACGATCCAATCATCAGCGTCTGTTGCCTCAACACAATTGTTGAAGGTCTTTGGTTGGTTAGCACGGAACTGGTTGAGTGTAGCAAAGTGATTCTGATTGTTGCCTTGACCCTGGTTCCCTTGGTTGCGCTCTTGAAGAAGTTGCATGATCAGCTGCGTGTTTGCATTGGTAGCGGCCATCATAGCTTGCCATGCCTCCGGAGGTGGAGGTGGTGGTGGCGGATCAGGATCGGAGTCGTGCGCGTTGGAGGAGCCATCCTGAAGAGGTTGACATCCATTAGACATTGATAGACAAATATCGAAGCTGAATCAAACGGGTTGAAATTGCAACATATAGTCTTCACATCCGAACAAAATGAACGAATGCATTCCAATTGAAATGGTCACATATCCATAAATTGAGAAGCCACTTAGAATTGAGGTAGAAGAATAAAACCAACAAGGTATGGAACAAGAACGAATACTCGGTAAGGATCACCCAATCTCAAACCAAATATCCGTGGAAGAAGAACTAGAGCTACAAGAATTCCCACCTATGAAACTCCCAAACCTTTCCGGTTATGCAATCAGATGTTGGGGATACAGGGGAAGCAAAATATCTCACCCAAATCTAGCAAATCCTACATCCAGCTGTATCCATCCTTCAACACATAACCGAGAAAAAATTCGGAAATCGTTTACCTCAACCTTCGAAAAGCATCCGTTATACAAGTTATGGCAATACTCCCGAACTCCTGCCACAGTACTGGGTGGCGTCGAGGTTATCTCACCAACAACTGCATAAAAGAGATTTTCGGTGTCGGCGAAACTCAGGTATTCCAGAATCTCAACGATAAAATTGTGGCGACAACACCTCAGAGCTCAACTCCCCGGGACACTGCCACAACCCCTAAATGATAGGAGGCACCAAGAACAATGTTCTCGTCACAAATCGATCGGAATGATTCCAAGATACCCGCGTGATCCTAAATTTTTTTTAGTGAAATTTGAGAAGAGAAGAGTCAAAACTCTGTGTCTGGATGCCTTACCAGAGCGATGACGGGAATGGGGAGTAAAAAGAATTCCTAAACTCTCCGATATATATAATCCTAAATGACTCAAAACATTTTTCTAGACTCAACAACGCCAACGATTCGATCAAGCAGGGGGCTCCTAAGGTCGGGGAAGGCTCTGATACCAACTTGTAACGCCCTCGATGCGGCTATATCTCCTACGCGTCGAAGCACGACTTAGAGGCATAACCGCATTGAAAGCAATGTCGCAAGTAAGGTAATCTTCACAACAACCCATGTAAATATATATAAAAGGGGAAAGGATACATAGTTGGCTTAGACTCGCCATGTCACACAAATACATGAATAACATTACAATCATCCAATACACTCATGCTCCGACTACGGTACCAAAATAAAAGATCAACCCCAACATGAGACACGGTCCCCGATCGCCCCAACTGGGCACCACTACTGATCATCTGGGAAAGACACATAGTAACGACGAGAGTCTTCATCGAACTCCCACTTGAGCTCAAACGCATCGTCTGGAACGGTATCATCGGTCCCTGCATCTGGTTTTGGAAGTAAACTGCGAGTCACGGGGACTCAACAATTTTGCACCCTCACGATCAAGACTATTTAAGCTTATAGGTAAGGCAAGGTAATATGTGGAGCTGCAGCAAGCGACTAGCATATATGGTAGCTAACCTGTTCGCAAAAGAGAGCGAGAAGAGAAGGCAAAAGCACGGTCGAACAACTATGATCAAGAAGTGATCCTAGAACAACCTACGTCAAGTATTACTCCAACACCGTGTTCACTTCCCGGACTCCACCGAGAAGAGACCATCACGGTAACACATGCGGTTGATTCATTTTAATTAAGTTAAGTTTCATGTTAACTACAACCGGACGTTAACAAATTCCCATCTGCCCATAATCGTGGGCACGGCTTTCGAAAGTTCACATCCCTGCAGGGGAGTCCCAACTTAGCCCATCACAAGCTCTCACGGTCAACGAAGGATATTCCTTCTCCCGAGACATTTCGATCAGACTCGGCATCCCGGTTTTACAAGACATCCTCGACAATGGTAAAACAAGTCCAGCAACACCGCCCGAATGTGTCGACAAATCCCGATAGGAGCTGCACATATCTCGTTCTCAGGGCACACTCAGATGAGCGCTCCATACAACTAAAACCAAACCTCGAGTTTCCCCGAGGAAGCGCTGCACAGGGCTCTAGTTTGGACCAACACTTAGAGGAGCACTGGCCCGGGGGGGTTTAAATAAGATGACCCTTGGGCTCCGGAAACCCAAGGGAAAAAGAGGCTAGGTGGCAAATGGTAAAACCAAGATTGGGCATTGCTGGAGGAGTTTTATTCAAGGCGAATTGTCAAGGGGTTCCCATTATAACCCAACCGCGTAAGGAACGCAAAATCCGGCAAACATAACACCGATATGACAGAAACTAGGGCGGCAAGAGTGGAACAAAACACTAGGCAAAAGGCCGAGCCTTCCACCCTTTACCAAGTATATAGGTGCATTAAGATAAACAAGATAATATGGTGATATCCCAACAATAAACAATGTTCCAAACAAGGAACGATCTCCAATCTTCACCTGCAACTAGCAACGCTATAAGAGGGGCTGAGCATAGCGGTAACATAACCAATCAACGGTTTGCTAGGAAATGGTGGGTTAGAGGTTTGACATGGAAATTTGGGAGGCATGATAAGCAAGTGGTAGGCATCATACCATAGGCATAGCAAAAGAGTGAGCATCTAGCAAGTAAAGATAGAAGTGATTTCGAGGGTATGATCATCTTGCCTGCAAAGTTGTCAGAGTTGACTTGATCCTCGTAAGCAAACTCAACGGGCTCCTCGTTAGCGAACTCGTCTCCCGGCTCTACCCAAACAAGACAAACAAGCAAAAGGAACACAATCAACCACGTGCAATGCTCGAACAACATGATGCAAACATGGTATGCTATGCGGGATGCGATATGTGATGCATATGCAAGATTTGACAAGGAATGATTGAACCTGGCCTCAACTTGGAACTCCAAGAGTGCCACTGGAAAGGTGAGGTGATTTCGGTTGAAATCGATATAAAGATCATCGGAATTGGATGAACGGTTTGGAAATGGCAAGCAAAACAAATATGGCACCGGTCTGCGATAATCAGCAAGTAGCCATCTAAATGCATCAAGATTATTATGCTACAGCACTCAAACATGAAAAAACAATACATGGCAGGGATCCACTCATGATGCTTGACAAAAGATGAACAGTGAGCTACGGCCAATTCATCCATTAACAGGTTCAAAGAAGCATGGCAAAAGTGCAAATGATAACAGGTTTCAGACTTAGTGAAATTAACACAAGTCTGGAATTTAACATCAGGTAGCACACTTGAGAGGATGAAAACTACATGATACAGGAACTTAACATGGCAAATGAAGGCATGGCATGAAGCTACTCAAAGCACTTAACAAAAGTCCCTTAGTGACCTTTAGCCAAAAGGGATCAGAAAATACAATTGCAAGCATGTGAACATGGAAAAAACATAAACAGATTACAGACTTTGTGAAAAACTGGAGCATGCAAATCAGTTAACGAGTAGGCATGTTCACGAGCTCGATGCACTCACTACAGAGCATGGCATGACAAACTAAGCATACACCCATCAAGAATACATATCATAGAAGCTAGACATGACAATAACAACAACATAGCACGCACGGATCAGTAGCAACATCCTCAGCAAAATCGCTAACAAGTCAACAATCTGCCAGGATTCACGAAATAGCAAAAGTAGAGCTCAATTGACTCAAGCTAGGGTCCTCCATATATGCAAACAAAGACATTGATGGATAAATCACCACAACGTTAACAAATCATCCTTACTGATCATCCTCAAAAGAGGCACGGATCACTAGGAAACAACATGAACATATGGCATACCGACAAAATCAGGACAAGGACTTGGAGAAATTCTAAGTCCCTGAAATCAGCATTACCGAATACGCTACTTTGCAAGCTTGTGCTAGTCACCACACATATCACAAAAATACATGGTAAGCACCTCTGTAAAGATGGCATGGCATATAACAAAACTCATGTAGAGCTCAGGAGCATATCATGCACACATTAATCATGGCAGAAATGACAAATAGCTATTTGATGAAACAGATCTACCAAGTTTATCATATAGCCCTCTTCCAACAGCATTTCGGGCATCAAGATGAGCTCAAATGAAAATGATGCAATGAGATGAAATGATGTACTCTTTGAGGCGAACATTCTGATATGCTACACGTGCAAATCGGAGCTACGGATGTAGAGATACGGCATGATGAAAATTGCAAAAAAATAAGGGGAGAGGGGGAAATTCGACCCTCTCTCAGATCCAGATCTGGATCGGGCTCATGCATGGAAATCGAGGTTCGTCGGGGAAGAAGAAGGTCGCTGGAGGAGCTTCGTGCCGGAACTTGGCCGGAGTAGAGGACAGAGGGGAGGAAGCCGGCGAGGTGATGGGGGAAGCCGGCGAGGGCCCGCGGCGGCGCGGCGAGGGCGGACTTGGCACCGGCCGGAGCGGGCGGTGGAGGGACGCGGCAGCCGGTCGGGGCGGCGCGCCAGAGTTGGTGCGGTGGCCGGCGCGGAGATCCTGGCGGCGGGGCCGGTGGAAGGAGGCGGCGGGTCGCGGGCGGACGAAGCGGGCGGCGGCGCTCTCGGGATGGGCCGCGGGGGCCGGCGATGGGCTTCCTGGGCCCTGGCGGCGCGGCGAACTGGGGACCGGGCGGCGGCCAATCACACTGCGACACGTGGCGGCGGCAGTGGATTCGGACGTGTCCGGCCGGACGGAGAAGTGTTCGGCGGCGCATGGAGAGGGAGGGGACTAGGGTTTCGTCCGGATTTCGGGGAAGGGATCTATATATAGAGGTATAGGGAGCTAGGAAGCTCCAAATGGAGTGCGGTTTTCGGCCACGCGATCATGATCGAACACTCTAGATGATGGATAGGGTTTAGGTGGGTTTTGGGCCAAAGTTGAAGGGTGTTGGGCTGCAACACAAATGAGGCCTTCTCGGTCCCTCGGTTAACCGTTGGAGTATCAAACGAAGTCCAAATGGTACGAAACTTTATAGGCGGTCTACTGGTAGTAAACCAAGGCCGCTTGACAAGTCTTGGTCCAATCCGGAAATGTTTAACTCCCACACACGAAAAGAGATAGAAAGGACCACCGGAGGAGATAGGAGCGCCAGAATGCAAAATGGACAACGGGGAAAATGCTCGGATGCATGAGACGAACACGTATGCAAATGCAGTGCACATGATGACATGATATGAGATGCATGACAAAGGCAACAACACACGGAGACAAAAACCCGAACCCGAGGAAAAATAAAATAACTTAGGCTGGAAACGGCAAGAGTTGGAGTACAGATAAGGTAAATTACATCCGGGGTGTTACAGAGGGGTTGCGGGTTGCCATCGCCGTTGCTGGGCGAATCCTTTCAGGACTCCGTCACCGGAATCCATTCGTGCCATTGGACGCCGTCTTTGACGAGCTGGCTCCTGTCGACCGGGAGCGGGCTCTACGGGCGGTTGCACCCTGCATCACCAACACCGTGCGCCTCGAGAAGCAGAGGGACTTTGGTGGTGTTTAGGCGCCCTCTGCATGGGCATGTCCATGTCTCGGCGCAACATGACCGTTGAATCAAACTCAGACAGTGCAGATTAGTCACTATAGGACAAAGCGTGTGGGTGTGTTTGGTTGCATTCTCATCTCAATATAGTTCTTTCCTCTTCATGTATTTTTGTCAACCTACTAGTGTGGACTCATGCACCCTTCATGCACTCTGCCAAACACCCAAAAGTGGGTCAAGAAGGGAACTTTTGCTCCCATCCCGTGCACCCTTCATACACCCTGCCTAACACTATTCGTGCTTCATATGGTTCATGTTTTGTGGAGTACTGTAGCACCGTACTCTCCATGCGTTGTGGACCTAGTTCTGTTAACATTGATCTCACCGTTCATTCTCGACCAGACAGTCGAAAAAGCGGTACTATGTTACATATAGGAGTAGTTGACATGCGCACAACATCATTTGTTATCATCATATCTTACTACACTAGCAACAAGATTGTGTAGTACTGACGTATGAACCACTGCACATGCCTAGTAGTAGGAGCACTGTGTATGTTCAAGTGGCTGCCGTGTTTCGCACTCCTCCGTCGTAAGAGTGGAAACGCTTGCTGTATTCATATTTTTTCTTCAGAAAAATAGTGGACACGCTTTACCGTGCGGATCCTCCTCTAGCCATGCACTAAATTACTCACTTTCGCCGACGTGTGGGACAGCCAGCACCTGGGTCCACCAGCCATGCACTAAATTACTCCGTAGTAGAGTGACGGTAGACTACCCCGATCGAACTGCCGCAGTAATGACCAATGAGCCGTCAAATCACAAAACCCCCTCCTTTCCAGCAGTAAGTTGGACGGACGAAGCAACCATCATTTCACTCTTCTCTCTCAGCTTCCTCTCTTGAAGAAAACCCCCACTCGCTGCGCTTCTCCCTCATCTTGTTCCTCCTTTCACTCTTCTCTCTCAGCTTCCTCTCTTGGATGGACACCGGAGCACCGGCCGACGTGATGTCTATGGCTCTGGCCAAAACCATCGAGGCTCATGGTACGAAGAAGCGCAATCACCCCGCCGAGACTATCGCAGACAAGCTCAAAGCCATCGCCCTGTCCAAGCCCCCCTCTCCGGGATCCCTCATTAAGCAAGTCCAGGTAATGTCTCTTGTTGACGATCTTTTTCTCGATCTTGATCATGTTTTTTCATCTAACACGCAGTACTAGTACTGGTAGTACAACTTTCTGGGTGATCTTGCATGTGATTTTAGTGTGCCAAATGATGGTTCTAAATTCCTCTTTTGACCAAAACATGCGAGAGGTTGACACTGATTTCTTATAGATTACGTTCAACTACTCCCTCTGTCCCAAATTTCTTGTCTTAGATTTGTCTAGATACGGATGTATCTAATACTAAAATGTGACTTGATACATCCGTATCTAGACAAATCTAGGACAAGAATTTTGGGACGGAGGGAGTACTTTATGAACATCAATGCTACCTTTTAAGAGGGTATATTTGCCTCAGTAACTTGTGTTATGGATATTGCATGTAATCCGTTTGCTCTCATGCCTTTGAAGACATTGTCTAGTGTCTTTGTTCACTCATTTCTATGCGTATATGTAGTCATATATGTAGTATAATATTGAAAATCATCTTATATTTCTGAATGGAGGTAGTAATACAATATGGTTTCTGTTTGAATTAGAACCAGGTCCACGGTGGAGATGAAGTTCTCAAAGTCATGCCGTGTGAACTGGAAGACCTAATGATGAGTTCTACTACTGAACTATCCAGCTGCTGTGTCCTTGTCACCACGTGTCCTAAACTAGTGTTTTCCTGTAGCATTGTTGTCAGGCGTGTTCTCGAGGCTGTACTTAACCACAACAATTTCATGGCTGTGGTTCTTGTAAAGCTTCCCAACAAATCTGATGCGGCCTGTCTTCATCATCATGTTTATGAGTGGAAAGACCACTCTATTAGGTTCTCCAAGGTTGACAAGATGGTGATGGTGCATGTGGACATCTCACACGAAGTCCATGGCCTAGTCAGTTATGCCGGGTTCATCTCGTAGGTCGGTGGCAAGAAATAGTCTGCAGAGTTTAGTTAGTGCAACTTTGCTTGTCTGTAGTAAGTACTATTGTTCAGTACTTGATTTGTGTTTGTGAACCCTGTATTGTTTATTAGTTCTGCCGCTTTTGGTGTGTGGTCAGTCCTAAGAACGGTCTATGTTAATGTCTGTCCACTCAATTCAGTCTGTATATTTTGAAGTATCCAGATCATATTTTTTGTGAGGACGGTTTATCAAGTATGGTTACACTCCAATATTTGTATGCATTGCAGGGTTTATCGCACCCACTAGGATTTCCAGTCCCATGGATGTTCGGTCCATACGATTTGTCACGACCTTTGGAGTGTCCTGCTTGTGGGAGTAGGTGGGGCCCCTGCAGGCCACGCGTAGTTGGACGATCAATCTTCTGTTTAGTACTTCAACATAGTGATTTCCCGGTAAGGATTCACTCGTGTCACATCAAGTAAATCTTATTGATTTACTGTCTAAATCTTATTGATTTTATGTCATGTTTTCTTTATTTTCCTACAATTTTACGATGCAGGTTTTGCCATGTGACATTCATCACAGAATAAACTGTTTGGTTTGCTCTACGATGGCTATTTTTGCAAGTTTCACTTCTTATGTCGTGTCAGTAACAAAGGCACTGTCCATCACTTATATTACTGGAAAAAATTGGATCAGTCTGTTGTCTGAGTACAGGATGAATCCCTATGATGAACTGCAATTTGGTTTAACAAAAACGCCACAATTAGTCCTTCTCGCATTTAAAAGAAATGAAGAAAAAAACTGTATCACAGTCACAGATCCTAGTCAAGTTAGAAAGCTGATCATAGCAGACCAGACACGATCACCGCTGTCTCACACAGATCGAGCACCGGCAGTTGCTCTAGCACTGACAGCGGCAACAGCTCAGTCTGATCCAGCTGAGGATTGGGCACCGACCGCATCAGCGGATTAGTTTGATCTACCGGAGGATCGGGCATCGACACCGGCACCTCCGACACCGGTACCAGCTCTACAAGGAGCACCATCTCCGGCAGCAGCAACGGCTTTGGCACCTGCACCAACACTTTCACTTGCATCTGCTCCGGCCCGTGTAGTTGCACCGGCAACAGACTGGGCTGCAGTTTGCACTTCATATACCAAAGTCCTTACAAAAACCGACATGTTCACCTTCTTGGTAAGCATTGGCCGCCCAAGTGCTTCGTTCTTTTTTCTTTCCATGTTGTTTCACATGATTCACTGTGTTGATCTAACTATTTGGGTATGTCTTCTTGTTTGCAAACAGAGAATTCCTAGAGCAACGAGGGAGTCGTTCAACAATCCGGGTGACCACGGCCAAGTTTCTCTTACCATGCGCAGCCTTGGTGTGAATGAACCTGCTCAATATACCTTAAGTACAAAGGATGGTCACATGATGATTGATGCTAAAGGATGGTCAAGGTTCAAATCTAAATCATATCTTCCGGTAGGGGATGATGTCAAAATTGAACTTTCTCGGCAAGGAGAGCTGGTCCAAATCAACTTTGAAATTCTTCAGTAGCAGCACGCAACTGCCAAACTGATCTATCCTCCGAGAGATTTTGATGTAATAATCTAGCATGGTGAAACAAGTGTCCTGTGTGTATAAGTAGTACGGCAGTATTATTTATCACATGGTATATCATTGATAGAATTGAAACTCTGATTGCTGGTTAGGAACTATCATTCGATTTCATTCCAACAGCTATCGTGCTTTATTCAATTTTGTGTATTCGCCTTGCGACAACCTCTAAAACCAGCACCGTACCGATCGCTTGCAATATGAAAAGCGCCAAGGTAGAACACATGGGCCCCCAAACATGCAGGGTCGGCCTGCGGCCAAAAGTCTAGAACCGTGAGCCTATCTGAGTATTATATTCTCAGCTGAACCACGATAAAAAAGCTAAACCCCCATAATGCCCGTGCGTTGCAGAGGGAGTATATTTCTCGGCAAGGTGAGCCTGTGATATAAAAGATTGGTATATTTATTTACAGGGGGAGTATCTCTCTGTCAAAATATATATTTATGTGTAACTAGTTACTCTTGTCTTTCTACTTCCTTTCGCTGATATGTGGGGCAACCGGCAACGGGGTCCACGTGCCATATGCACAAATTAGAGTGCACAACTTCACGGTAGACACACCCTGGTCGTAGCGCCGTAGTAATGCCCAATGAGTTGTAAAATCACAACCCCCCCTTTCCAGCTTTAGAAGTAAGTTGCACGGACGAAGCGGCAATATTTCACTGGGCCTGAATCCCCTTCTCCCTCGTCTGCTTGTTCAGAGAAAACCCCCTCTCGGCGATTGCATAGGGTTTTCTCATGGAGAACCAGGTACGAATTCTTCAGCCATCCCCGATAAATCCAAGTCCCTTGGTCACAGGTAATCCTAGGATGGAAGCCGCCGCCGTTGATGCATTTTTCTTCCTACTGAATCTAGTGTGCTTCATTTGCAGTGCCCAAAGTGCGAGTACCCTACAGGTTTCTGCACCCTCGGCGAGACGCCACACTTGTTCCTTCTCATCCTAACACAACATTTTGAAATGCGCATAGTATGTTCCTAGAATCCTCTTTTCTATCCGGGAGGGTGGGGGTTTTTGGAACATGCTGTGTTCTCATATTATTTTTCCTGCAGTGTATTATTTGCTCTGCCAGAACACATGTACTCAAGATGCTCGGCCTTGCCATAACTGAATACACTAGTTTAATGGTCACAATGAAGACAAGCCATGGATATAAGTTCCGAGTTGGGTTCATGAACCAAGAAGATCGCTGCTTTTTTATGGCCGAACTTGGATAAACTTTCTCAAGTGTTACAGACTGAAAGTTGGCGCATGAATGTTGATGGAAATAGCAGAACCTGGTCTCATCTTCACTGCGATCTTCCACCCCGACGTCGTTCCAATTGTTCATCCATGTTAGTTTTGTATCTGGTTCTTGCTTGTTGCCTCGATTACTTCTTAATCCACCTATTTGTCTAACTAATCACAATTTAACTTTAGAAGTGGCAACGAATCTCTCACGAAGATGCTACTTCTAACTAATATTTTCTTATAATTGGTGGCACGTGTAGGTTTTTTCAGAGTTAAGTAGTCTGCTCGTTTGTTACTCTGTAATAACTCGGCTATTACTAATGGCACTAAAGTTGACTGGATCAACATCCACAAGTTCCTACACTTTATTGATTGTCTTGAGGTCCTTGTGGGGCGTTTCAATGGTGGAAGGCCACATGGGATATGTGTGCCACTGCCGCACTCGTTGAACAGGTCCAACTGTGTCGAGAAACTTATGGTACGAGCTGTTTTCTGTTATATATGTTGTTCATAAACTATTGCTTATACATAGTTTTACAGCCGTGATCTTCTTGAAACAGGAAGTGCCGAGTTGTATTGTTCCTATACAGATGCCTGACCATGGTCGGGTCAGACTTGCACTTGGTCACAACATGATGTTTATGTCGACCTACTCAATTCCCCTTGGAGGTGAAAAGATACTTATTCATGGGTGGTCTCAAATAATGAAGGCCCGTCCATCTTGGAGAATAGGACAGAAGATTATGTTCATGCTTTTCCATGGCCCTAAAGTGAATATCCTGTTTATTGACCACGTTGCGGGATGAAGCCGCTTTCAGAAGGTTGTGGATGCATGGGGTGGTGCTTGGGCCTTGTCCTAGGGCTTGGCGGCCGCACCCTTGGTTAACTGTAGGCAAAGTAGCAATGTTCGAGGCGTGCTTTGTACGGTTGAACCTGTATAAGTACTCATACTGCTTTCAGCTTTGGTTGTTAAGTGCCCCTGCTGGTTTCAGTTAAGGTTGTTAAGTACTCTTGCTGCTTTAAAGTCTATCGTGTTTCTTCAGTCCTGTCTTCCTCCAGCCGCCAAAACCAAACCAGCGCTGGCGGGGCCGCCTGCTTCCGCCTCCCATGGCTGGCTGCGCCTCAGCGCACGCATCGCCGCCCCACCATCTCCTAAATTGTTAACGCCGACGTCCTCCGCGCGCTTTCTTGCGCTCGCCGCGGCGCCGCTGAGGGAGTCCTGGATTAGGGGGTGTTCGGAAAGCCGGACTATACCTTCAGCCGGACTCCTGGACTATGAAGATACAAGATTGAAGACTTCGTCCCGTGTCCGGGAGGGACTTTCCTTGGCGTGGAAGGCAAGCTTGGCGATACGGATATGTAGATCTCCTACCATTGTAACCCACTCTATGTAACCCTAACCCTATCCGGTGTCTATATAAACCGGAGGGTTTTAGTCCGTAGGACAACATACACATCAACAATCATACCATAGGCTAGCTTCTAGGGTTTAACCTCCTCGATCTCATGGTAGATCTACTCTTGTACTACCCATAACATCAATATTAATCAAGCAGGACGTAGGGTTTTACCTCCATCGAGAGGGCCCGAACCTGGGTAAAACTTCGTGTCCCTTGTCTCCTGTTACCATCCGGCCTAGACGCATAGTTCGGGACCCGCTACCCGAGATCCGCCGGTTTTGACACCGACATTGGTGCTTTCATTGAGAGTTCCTTTGTGTCGTCGCCATCAGGCTCGATGGCTCCTACGATCATCAATAGCGATGCAGTCCAGGGTGAGACCTTCCTCCCCGGACAGATCTTCGTTTTCGGCGGCTTCGCACTGCGGGCCAATTCGCTTGGCCGTCTGGAGCAGATCGAAAGCTACGCCCCCGGCCTTCAGGTCAGATTTGGAAGTTTAAACTACACGACTGACATCCGCGGGGACTTGATCTTCGACGGATTCGAGCCACTGCCGAGCGCGCCGCACTGTCACGACGAGCATGGTTTAGCTCTGCCGCCGAACAGTGCCCCGGAGGCCGCACCCGCATCGCCTCTGACCCTTAATTCAGAGCCAACTGCGCAGATCGAGGATGGGCGGTTGGACGCCACCTCGGGGGCTGTGACCCCAACGGCGATTGAGCCAAACACCAGCCCCGTACTCTGCGAGACTCGTGACTCCAAGGAGCCGGACTCCTCTCCAGACTCCGAACCCTCCGCGCGCCTGCCGAACGAATCCGATTGGGCGCCGATCATGGAGCTCACTGCCGCGGACATCTTTCAGCACTCACCTTTCGGTGATATCCTGAAGTCACTGAAGTCTCTCTCTTTATCAGGAGAGCCCTGGCCGGACTACGGTCAGCAAGGTTGGGGTACGGACGATGAAGAAATTTAAAGCCCACCCACCACCCACTTTGTAGCCACTGTCGACGACCTAACCGACATGCTCGACTTCGACTCCGAAGACATCGACGGTATGGACGCCGATGAAGGAGATGATGAAGAACCAGCGCCTACTAGGCCCTGGAAAGCCACCTCGTCATATGACATATACATGGTGGACACCCCAAAAGAAGAAGATGGCGATGGAACAGCGGAGGATGACCCCTCCAAGAAACATCGTAAGCGCCGGCGTCAGCGGAGCCGCTCAAAATCCCGCCAAAACAAATATGGTGATTCCAGCACGGGAGATAATAATACTCCAGAAAGTGCCGAAGAAAACCCCCTCCAGCAAGACTTAGCACAGGAGGATGGAGAAACAAGCCCTCATGAGAGAGCGACAGACAGAGAGGTCGAGGACGATAAGTATATGCCTCCCTCCGAAGACGAGGCAAGCCTCGACGATGACGAATTCGTCGTGCCAGAGGATCCCGCCGAGCAAGAGCGTTTTCAATGCGGGCTTATGGCCACGGCAAGAAGCCTCAAGAAAAAACAGCAACAGCTTAGAGCTGATCAAGATTTGCTGGTCGACAGATGGACTGAAGTCCTTGCGGCCGAAGAGCATAAACTCGAACGCCCCTCCAAGAGCTACCCAAAGCGCAGGTTGCTACCCCGATTAGAGGAGGAAGCACTTGATGCGGCCGACCGGCCACCTCGTGGTCGCGACGGAGAGGCCTCTCGGCTCTCCACTCAAGCCGCACCCCGTACCAAGGCACGGGAATATGCGCTGGACTTACGAGACATGTTGGAGGACAAGGCAAGGCAAACAAGATCGATCTATGGATCGCATGGGCGCCCCACGGCTCGAGACGGTAACCGTCACGCCGGCCACAAATTCGGCGGGGCCGAACAAAGTAGACAAGGCTCATTGGAGCTACGTCATGATATAGCCCAGTACAGAGGCGCCGCACACCCACTCTGCTTTACAGACGAAATAATGGATCATCAAATCCCCGAGAGTTTCAAACCCGTAAACATCGAATCATATGATGGCACAACAGATCCTGCAGTATGGATCGAGGATTATCTCCTTCATATCCACATGGCCCGCGGCGACGATTTCCACGCCATCAAATACCTCCCACTCAAGCTTAAAGGACCAGCTCGCCATTGGCTTAACAGCTTGCCAACAGGATCAATCAGTTGTTGGGAGGACCTGGAAGCCGCATTCCTCGACAATTTCCAGGGCACTTATGTGCGACCCCAGACGCCGATGACCTAAGTCACGTAATTCAGCAGCCAGAGGAATCGGCCAGGCAATTCTGGACACGGTTCCTGACAAAGAAAAATCAAATAGTCGACTGTCCGGACGCTGAGGCCCTAGCAGCCTTCAAGCACAATATCCGTGACGAGTGGCTGGCCCGGCACCTTGGACAGGAAAAGCCGAAATCTATGGCAGCACTCACGACACTCATGACCCGCTTTTGTGCGGGAGAAGACAGCTGGCTTGCTCGTAGCAACAATATGACCAAGAACCCTGGTAATTCGAACACCAGGGACAGTAGTGGCAGGTCGCGTAGCAACAAGCAGAAGCGCCACATTAACAACGACAATGCTGATGATACGGCAGTTAATGCCGGATTCAGAGGCTCTAAATCCGGTTAGCGGAAAAAGCCATTCAAAAGGAATCCTAGGGGCCCGTCCAGTTTGGACCGAATACTCGACTGCTTGTGCCAGATACATGGCACCCCCGAAAAGCCGGCCAATCACACCAACAGGGATTGTTGGGTGTTCAAGCATGCAGGCAAATTAAACGCCGAAAATGAAGACAAGGGGCTGCATAGCAATGACGACGAGGAGCCCCGGCCGCCGAACAACAGTGGACAGAAGGGTTTTCCCCCACCAGTGCGGATGGTGAACATGATATACGCAACCCACGTCCCCAAAAGGGAGCGGAAACACGCGTTAAGGGACGTATACGCAGTAGAGCCAGTCGCCCCAAAGTTCAACCCATGGTTCTCCTGCCCGATCACCTTTGATCGAAGGGACCATCCCACTAGCATCCGTCATGGCGGATTCGGCGCATTGGTCCTAGACCCAATCATTGACGGATTTCATCTCACTAGAGTCCTTATGGACGGCGGCAACAACCTGAACCTGCTTTACCAGGATACAGTGCGGAAAATGGGCATAGATCCCTCGAGGATTAAGCCCACCAAAACGACCTTTAAAGGCGTAATACCAGGTGTAGAGGCCAACTCTAGAGGCTCAGTCACACTTGAAGTGGTCTTCGGATCCCCGGATAATTTCCGAAGCGAGGAGTTAATCTTCGACATAGTCCCGTTTCGCAGTGGTTATCACGCACTGCTCAGCCGAACTGCATTCGCTAAGTTCAATGCGGTACCGTATTACACATACCTTAAGCTCAAGATGCCAGGCCCTCGAGGAGTAATTACGGTCAATGGAAACACCGAACTCTCCCTCCAAACGGAGGAGCACACGGTGGCCCTTGCAGCGGAAGTACAAAGCAGCCTCTCCAGGCAGTTCTCCAGTCCGGCCACTAAACAACCGGACACCGTCAAGTGCGCCCGAAGTAACCTACAACAAGACCGCCTGACACGATCCGAGCAGGCGTAGCAATGCGGCCCCAACCCCAACCCTCGCAAAAAGGCGACGCCAGTACTTCGCGTACATAACTATGCTCTAGAGATACCATGGGTACAGGGGAGGGGCACCATCACGGCACGCCAAAAA
Organism: Triticum urartu; assembly: GCF_056163025.1. Classification (NCBI taxonomy): domain Eukaryota; kingdom Viridiplantae; phylum Streptophyta; class Magnoliopsida; order Poales; family Poaceae; genus Triticum; species Triticum urartu. The sequence goes on along the minus strand of NC_141879.1, from coordinate 407,820,894 downwards.
ATACGGCTTAAACCGTACCAGGGGCTGCCGATTTTTTTAATTATTTTTCTCTTACTTTCAGGACTCCATCCTTCGGAAGGCCTGTTCGGCAGTTCAATTGCCGCACAAACGATGCAAGAACCAGGGAAGCAGACAAGCCATGCCGCAGTACGGAACTCCCAGGTGGTCTCTATCACGAGCAGTATACCTGTTCCGCATACTATTCCGCAGCTTGCCCCTGGAACGGACATGTTAACTAGTCCAACCTTCCACTTATCGCATTATTTGTATCGTTCTGCTTTGATCGCAGCCCTTTTTAATAAACAATGCATAGCTTTCGTCTATTTTTGCATTACCTTTTTTCTTTATATATGTTCCTTAACGATATGTTGCACCCGTACACGTTGGTACGGCCAAAATACGCCAGGGGCTTTAGTACCCATCAATATGGTGTGAGAAGTCCGAACACTTCAACAAGTGCGGCACCCCGAACTTATTGCATTATATGCATCGACTCCGAATCATGTCTTGGGTCAATAGTTGGGTTTGCCCGGCTCCTATGTTTTGGTGCCTTACGTTCCGCTACATCGGCCAAGGTAGCACTAGGAGAACCACTGCGATTGTGCCCCAGTTGAGCTGGGTCGAGCACCTCAGTGGAGAATGCTAAAACTGACTGTCATGATGAAGCGAGAGCTGGTCGCTGTTCAAGAGGTTTTTCGAGTACCTAAAGACTTATGCCGCTTGGGGCGAGGAGCCGGCTCTGTCCGGCCAAGGCGTGGATAGCGCCCCGAACTCGGTCTTCCGAATACCAGGGGCTTCGCCGAAATTTAAAATTATAGAATTCTATGGCTAAGTGAGAGTGTTCACGCATTATAGTCCGATTGCCTTGTTCGTTGGGCTGAGCGCCTCCCTCGAAGGACCCAAACATGGGAAAAAGAGCGCTCAGGTTTATCCCCAAACACCCCAGCACTAGCGGCATGGGGGCAGAAGCCGACGACTCGCCATCTCTCAGAATTGATAAACAGCCGCACAGAAGGTAATATTTTAAATTCCAACAGCATTGCTTAGCGCATATAAACAAGTTTTCAGCGCACAGGACAAAATGAGCAAGTTTCACTCAACAATTACATCCCTAGAACATTCATCCGCCACAAGGCGGGCACCCTTCAGAACATCCTTATAGTAATTCTCGGGCTTGCGATGCTCTTTCCCCGGCGGGGGCCCGTCCTTCACCAGCTTCTCTGCATCCAGCTTGCCCCAGTGCACCTTAGCACGGGCAAGGGCCCTACGGGCACCTTCAATGCAGACGGAGCGCTTGATGACTTTGAGCCTTGGACAGTCCTCCACCAACCGCCGCACCAGCCCGAAATAGCTCCCAGGCAGAGCCCCTCCAGGCCATAGCCGAACAATGAGGCCCTTCATGGCCTGTTCGGCCGCCTTGTGGAGCTCGACCAGTTGCTTCAGCTGGTCGCTCAGGGGCACGGGGTGTCCGGCCTCAGTATACTGAGACCAGAACACTTTCTCTGTCGAGCTGCCCTCCTCGGCTCGGTAGAATGCGGCGGCATCGGATACACTCCGGGGAAGATCTGCGAACGCTCCTGGAGAGCTCCGGATTCGGGTAAGTAACAAGTAACTCACGTCTATGTGTTTGCTTTGCATAAAGAATGCCTTACCCGCCGCTATCTTCTTCACCTCATCCAACTCCTGGAGGGTCTTCTGGGATTCGGCCTTGGCATACTTGGCGTTTTCAATAGCCACCGCGAGCTCGGACACTCGCGTCTTTGAGTCAAGCTCCAGACTCTCATGTTTTTCCATGAGAGCCTGGAGCTCTTGCCGCACCTTGCCAACCTCGGCCTCATACTTCTCCCGCTCGGTGCGCTCCGAGGCCGCCCTCTTCTCTGCCTCGACCAGCGCCTACTTAAGGGTCGCCACTTCAGACGTGGCCCCTAAAATAGCCACGATAATCCTGTCATTCTTTGCAATTGCACCTTTTTATATATATTTAAAAACATGGTATTTCTTACCTTCATTGTCCTCGAGCTGCTTCTTGGCACGCCCGAGCTCTTGCTCGGACCGCTCGAGGTTCTGCTTTAGCGTGTCCACTTCCGCAGTCAGTGCGGCGGATGTAAGCAGGGAAGCCTGCATATGCATATTGACTCATTTTTGTTAGACTCCTGCGAATTCTATTTGATCCTCTATTCGGCTTTTCTTCCCGAACGCCAAACAGAGCATCAGGGGCTACTGTCTATGCGGTACTATTATTCACACATTCTTTACTTACCTCAAAGCCTGTCAAAAGGCTAGTAAAAGCTTCAGTCAGTCCGCTCTTGGCGGACTGAACCTTCTGGACCATCGCACTCATAATAGCGCGGTTCTCCTAGTCGATGGAGGCGCCTTGGAGCGCCTCCAACATATTGTCCGGCGCCTCCGGTTGGACGGGGGCCGCCGGCACGGTGGACTTGCTCCTCTTGGAAGGAGGTCCCCCGCCGGACTCTGGAACCTTTGAAGGTTCCGGAGCGGTGTCCGGCCTAGAGCCGGACTTGGAGCCCTGAGGGGTTTCATCCCCTTTACTCCTGGAGTCCGGGAGGTCGCCTTGCGACGCCTCCAGGACCACCTCCTCCCAGCTTGGAACCTGTTGGGATAACACTTCGGTGTCGTCCGTAGGGCGGGGGGAGGAAGCCGTCGGAAGCGAGTTCACATCCGACGAGTCCAGTGAGCCGCTCGACGACGCGTCGAGCCGGTCTTTGGGTGGGCTGCATAAACATACTCGACGTAAGGGAAAGCTGTGCAATAAACGAATACTATGAATTACTCTGGTATCCGGATACTTATGATTTTGCCAGAGGCTTGGCCCTGGGCTGCCACTCCACTCCGCCGTTGGCGTCGGTGGAGTAGTCCGGAGGAAGGGTTTTCCCCTTCTTGGACCCTCCGGCCTCCCCAGAGAGGGCGACCTTCCTTTTCTTCTCTCCTCCCGCTGGAGGGGGAGAGCTCTCCTCTTCTTCCTCCTCGTCTTCACGGGAGGAATGCGCCTCGGAACCATCGGATGATGGATCTGACACCTCCTGGCACCGGGCACTCTTTCGATTCCCCGCGGCCTTTTTCGCGGCCTTCTTCTCCAACACCACATAGGGTGCCGGAACCAGCAGCTTCGCCAACCGAGCGTCCGCTGGGCCTTCGGGCAAAGGAGCCGGCCAGTTGATCTGTCCGGACGTCACCTGCCAATCCTGTCAAATGCAAGGGAGCTTAGATCCCGCATGGAGTCAAACTATGAAAAATTGATACCCTGTAAAAGGAAAAAAACAGCTTACGGCGAGAGCGTGACGCTACGCACTGAATCCGCGATCCTCGGTAGCGGATGCGGGAGCCTCGGCGCCTTTGAAAAGCACCTTCTAGGCATCTTCGTACGTCGTGTCGAAGAGCCTGTTCAGAGTTTGGCGCCGCGTCGGGTCGAACTCCCACAGGTTGAAAGCCCGTTGTTGACACGGGAGGATCAGGCGGATGAGCATAACTGGACTACGTTGACAAGTTTGAGCTTCTTGTCCGCCAGGGTTTGGATGCATGTTTGGAGTCCCGTCAGCTCTCCTTTTTTACCCCAAGACAGGCCCGTCTCCTTCCAGGAGGTGAGCCGTGTGGGGGGTCCGGATCGGAACTCGGGGGGTGCGACCCATTCGGTGTCGCGCGGCTCGGTGATGTAAAACCACCCCGATTGCCACCCCTTCAGGGTCTCCACAAAGGAGCCCAAGAGCCATAGGACGCTGGCCATCTTTCCCACCATGGCGCCTCCGCACTCCGCCTGGTTGTCGCGCACCACCTTCGGCTTGACATTGAAAGTCTTGAGCCATAGGCCGAAATGGGGGCGGATGCGGAGGAAGGCCTCGCACACGACGATAAACGCCGAGATGTTGAGGACGAAGTTCGGGGCCAGATCGTGGAAATCTAGGCCGTAGTAGAACATGAGCCCCCGGACAAATGGGTGGAGAGGGAAGCCCAGTCCGCGGAGGAAATGGGGGAGGAAGACCACCCTCTCATGGGGCCTAGGGGTGGGGATGAGCTGCCCCTTTTCGGGGAGCCGGTACGCGATGTCGTTAGATAGGTATCGGGCCTTCCTCAGATTTTTGATATGTCCCTCCGTGATGGAGGAGACCATCCACTTGCCTCCCGCTCTGGACATGGCTGGAGGAGGTTGAGGTGAGGAGTGCGGACTTGGGCGCTGGAGCTCGAGTGCGCAAGAATGGATAGGTGAAGGAGGAAGAAGGCGTAGGTGAAAAGGTGGATCCTTATCCCCTTATATGGGTGGACGCAACTACATGTCCCCATCGGCCTGGTAAAACTCGCTTATCTCCAAGCGCCGTAATCAATGGCGCGGTTGGGTTACCCACGCCCGTATTAATGAGAATCCCGGGATAAGGGGACACGATCTCTGCTTTAACAAGACGTGCCAAGGAAACCGCCTCGCATAACACGTTGAGGTGGGATAATGAAACGACTCGGATAAAGGCTTGGCCGTGGTGTGTCACGCTACGGAATACATCAACAGATTAGATTGGTGTAAATATTATTCTCTCTATGGAAATATGTGGAAACTTATTTTGCAGAGCCGGACACTATCTTTGTGTTCAAAATCTTCTACGAAGTACTTGGAGGAGGAACCCGCCTTGCAATGCCGAAGACAATCTGCGCCGGACTCGTTGTCATTGAAGCCTGGTTCAGGGGCTACTGAGGGAGTCCTGGATTAGGGGGTGTTCGGATAGCCGGACTATACCTTCAGCCGGACTCCTGGACTATGAAGATACAAGATTGAAGACTTCATCCCGTGTCCGGGAGGGACTTTCCTTGGCGTGGAAGGCAAGCTTGGTGATACAGATATGTAGATCTCCTACCATTGTAACCGACTCTATGTTACCCTAACCCTATCCGGTGTCTATATAAACCGGAGGGTTTTAGTCCATAGGACAACATACACATCAACAATCATACCATAGGCTAGCTTCTAGGGTTTAGCCTCCTCGATCTCGTGGTAGATCTACTCTTGTACTACCCATATCATCAATATTAATCAAGCAGGACGTAGGGTTTTACCTCCATCGAGAGGGCCCGAACCTGGGTAAAACTTCGTGTCCCTTGTCTCCTGTTACCATCCGGCCTAGACGCACAGTTCGAGACCCCCTACCTGAGATCTGCCGGTTTTGACACCGACAGCCGCCCTCTCGCATTGTCAACATGGTCAACGAACAACAGGAATCGGCAGAAGTACGTGGAGAGGATGACAATAGGGGCCCACCACGTCAGCGTATGGAAAAATAAAATGCTTCCTCCTAGAGTTTTCCTGACATCTGGGACCCACGACATTGTGAGCGTATATAGTCAATAGACAAGAGAACAACACAAGATCGGCTGACACCTGGGACGTAGCTACTTGAGCAGTATTTTTTTGTTTGGTATTGTTGAGACGGAGCAGGGTTTGAACTGGGCTGTGGTCCGTCTAGCCCAGGCTTATATTTTATGTTCACCATGTTACCAGCCCAGCTATTTTTTCTTTTTGAAAATGAGCCCAGTTTATTTTTCTGAAGAATACCCAATCCAGGCCTACTTATTTTTCTACGCCCTGATGGGCTGCAACTCTTTCAAGACACCTGCAAATCTTGAAAGTAATATGAAATCGGTTGTAAATATAAAAACAGATGACAAATTGGCAACTACTTTATAATTTCTGAATTTTTTTCACATTTTCAAATTCCTATTTCACTGGGCATTAGCCTAATTTAAATATATCTTCAAAGTACATTAAATCTGGCTCGACATTTCGGTATTAAAAATAGTTTGGAACCCACAGAAATATGCGAAATTGGCCCTGGCCAACTAAAAAAAACGACTGCAATAAATTGCATAAGAAGTTGCCATGAGCTATATATAAATTATTAAAAAGAAGAGGGAGTGGTCTGACTTGTGGGCCTGTTTAGTTGACGCGTATGCAAGATTTTTTTAGTTATTATATACGTCAACAAACGATTCTAGCAGACGTAACCGTTGGATGTCAATCCAACGGCCGTCGTGTTTCTTCAATCTCTGATCTTATTGCTCCAGCCGCCAAAGCAGCGCCGGCGGGACCGCCTACTCCCGCCTCCCGTGGCCGGCTGTGCTGCCGCGCGGGCCTCAGCGCCCCCCACTACTCCCACCACTGGCCAGGGCATCCGTATACTCACCCACACCCCCTGTTATTCTGCGGCGACGGCAGCCTCACAACGCAGCTGAACCGGTGAACCCTCGTACTCCTCTCCGCGCGGGCTTCCACTGCTGCGTCTTCCCCGACTCTGCGTCGTTCCCTTCCTAGGCCTCACCGTCGTCCACCGCCGTGGTGCTCTCGGCGCGGCGTGGTCAATGTGGTCAACGAACGACTTCCATCGGAAGAGTACTGTACGCGGAGAGGCTGACAGCTGGGTCCACGGCAGCCGCAAGGAAGTGCCTCCTTATTACACGGAAAATAATTATTTCTCCACCCGATAGCAGGGACCCACCAGATGGGCCACCAGTATTTCGTGAAAAAAAAACGTTTCCCCCTGACTGCTGGGACCCACAGGACGGGCCACCGTATTTCGTGAAAAAACGTTCCCCCCGCTGTCAGCTCGGACCCACCGGAAGTGCCTCCTTATTACGCACAAAAACGAATACCCCATGCTAGCTGGGACCCACCTTGGTGGGAGGCTGACTTGTGGGCCTACTAAGTTGACTGGGACGGAGGCCTTTGTCAACTTTTAGTCAATATATGAACGATTCTAGCTCCAGTGACCGTATGATGTCCATCCAACGGCCGTAGTGCTTCTTCAACCTCTGGTCTTCTTGCTCCAGCCGCCCAAAGCAGCACCGGTCGTGCCGCCTGCTCCTGCCGCCCGTGGCCGGCTGTGATGCCGCGGAGGCCACACCGCCCCTACTACTCCCACCGTTGGCCAGGCCATCCCTCTACGCACCCACACCCCCTGTTATTCTGCGGCGACGACAGCCTCACACCGGAGCCGAATGAGTGAACCCTCGTACTCCTCTACGCGTGGGCATCCACTGCCGCATCTTCCCCGGCTCCGCGTCGTCCCCTTCCTAGGCCTCGCCATCGTCCACCGCCCTGGTGCTCTCAGGGCAGCGTGGTCAACATGGTCAAGGAGTGGCTTCCATCAGACGTGGACTGTACGTGGAGAGGCTGATAGCTGGGTCCACGGCGGCAGCAAGGAAGTGCCTCCTTATTATGCGCAAAATAATTATTCCTCCACCTGACAACGGGGACCCACCGGACGGGCCACCGTATTTCGCGAAAAAAACGTTTCCCCCTGACTGCTGGGACCCACCAGCTACATCTTCGCACGCAAGGAGGTGCGTCCGAAAAAACGATTTGCCCCCCTGACTGCTGGGACCCACCAGCTACATCTTCGCATGCAAGGAAGTGCGGCCAAAAAAATGATTCGCCCCCCTGACTGCTGGGACCCACCAGCTACATCTTCGCACGCAAGGAAGTGCGTCCGGGCAAAAAACGAAACAAAACGATTCCCCCCTGACTGCTGGGACCCAGCAGCTACACCTTCGCATGCAAGGAAGTGCGTCCGGGCAAAAAAACAAAATGATTTGCCCCCTGACTTCTGGGACCCACCAGCTACATCTTCGCAGGCAAGGAAGTGCCTGACAGTCGGGACCCACCTAGTCAAAGCGTACGTAGCATTGTCATTCTGGTCGCAAACATATACGTACATATATACTAGTCGATGTAGAGGCGCGCACGTGTCATAGTAGAGGCGCGTACATGTCGTAGTAGAGGTGCGCACGTAGCATGTACACGTACATACAATGGCCAGGGTGCAAGAAAGAAAATACGGCCACGTACATACATACGGGCAGGGTCTCGAACGCGTACTCGCGCATACGTATGACCAGTGCTCGTGTAGATGGCTGGGTCGGAACGGAGAAACAACGTCGTCGTCGTGTTCATGGGGAGGAACGGAATGCGTCGTGTTCATGGGGAGGCAACGGAATGCATCGTGTTCATGGGGAGGCAACGAAACGCATGGGAGCCAACCGGCTGGGTCAGAACGGAATGCGTGGTCGTGTTCATCGGGAGGGCTTGGACAGAACAGGCGATGAAAACGAGTCCTAGCATACCACAGAATGGAGGAAACGACCTCCTACGGTCGAAACGGGGGTCCTGTTGATCGGGAGGGGTGTGGCATACCGCAAAACAGAGGAAACAGACCTCCTATAGTCGAAACGGGGGTCCTGTTGATCGGGAGGGGTGTGGCGTACCGCAAAACGGAGGAAACGGACCTCCTACGGTCTAAACGGGGGTCCTGTTGGTCGGGAGGGGTGTGGTGTACCGCAAAACGGATGAAACGGACCTCCTACGGTCGAAACAGGGGTCCTGTTCATCGGGAGGGGTGTGGCGTACCGCAAAATGGGACTCCACGGGATACTGTTCATCTCCACCGTCGACCTCCTCCAGCCTCCACGGGCTCCTGTTCATCCAGCCTCCACTGCGCGCTACTCCACGGGCTACTGTTCAACCACCCCTCCACCGTCTCCTGTTCATCCAGCCCTCCACACCACGGGGTCCTGTTCAACCACCCCTCCACAGGCACCCCTCCATCGTCTACTGTTCATCCAACCCTCCACCACACCACAGGGTCCTGTTCATCTAGAGGCAACGCCACCGTTCACTGTTCATCCAACCCCCCCCCCCCCCGCAATGCTCACTGTTCATCCAATCGATCGGCTTCAGTTAGCAGCAGTAGCGAAGGAATCACTCGATCGGGTTCAGTTAACAGCCATCGATCGATCGCTCGGGTTCAGTAACGCGTAGCCTGCAGTGCAATCGCTCTGGTTCAGTTAGAGCCCAACGCCTCGCTCGGTTCAGTTAGAGGCAATGCCTCGCACACACGCGCGTACGTGTACGAGAGAAACACGCATCACTCGGCCCCCAACCTCCCACCGTAACTAGGAACTCCCCGAAATTTTCCTCCCCCTCGCTTCTACCATGGTTTCTTCCATCATGGACGGCCCAAAGAATGTCATGCAGCTGCGTCTCCGGCCCGCCCAGGACGAAAAGCCCATTTTCTATCATGATTTTTTGTCATATAAGTAGGAGCCCACCATCTATGATGATACTGGGTTTTGTCACAATTATCGTCATAGAAGTGTCATATGTATGACAATTTTTTTTTCGTTCGGCACAAAATGTCACCTCTAGGACTCTTTGAACTATTTATGTGTGTTGCTGGTGCTGCAATGAGAGATCACTAAAGGTGGACCACAAGATGGTCATTGAGGACACACCTTGACTTGAGAGATTACTTGTAGTTGATCAACAAGGTCCAACAAGAATCAGTGTCATTTCCGCGCCAAAATTGACAGTGGTGGGCTACTCGTCGGTCAAATACTACTACTTTCAGGTACACCAGTCACCTTCTACCTCTCCTTCTTGATATCAACATTATTTCCAGTTTTCAAGATGTATGTTCGCCTGTCATCCAGCAAAGCTTCACCCAGATTCTGCGCACAGTGAAGGTCTTGGCACTAGAATCTATTGGCCCCAACCTGGACCAAGTTGTCAGTTTCCTGAGATACTTTCCGTGCCTGAAGAAGCTGTATATCGAGGTGATGTTCCTTTCCAGTTAAATTTCAACCATAAGGGAGTTCAATTGTTTGCACCTTTTCCTAAGTTTACAATTTCAATGTACTATGATTTCTGAAGGAACTTTGGAGGATTTCAGGACATACACCCCACCCCATATTGGTTGCTTGATTCATATGGTTACAATCCTTAACCATTTCTCCTTTGGATTCATCTATACTAGTTTTCTTAGGAAATTTTTCATCCACTCCAACCTCTTGTGAAGAAGGCTACATTTTTCTACATTGTAATCAAATGCGCATGTTAATCATGTCAGATGAAAGATGGGACGTTGGTGCATTTTACAAATCCTTCAAACCAAATAGGCGTGTAGTAGTGTTCAAAACTGCATGTAGGCACTAACACGTTCTCTTCTTTTGCAGATAATAATAGGCCAAGAGGTGGATAATGTTTATAACGACAATCACATCGAATGCCTAGATCTGCATCTCTCAAAATTACTTTGAACTCCTACTGAGGGACCTTACCAGAGATTACATTCACCAGGTTCTTTGTTGCCAGAGCAAGGGTGCTGAAGGTAATGAGGTTGAACATGCATTTAATTAGGAAATATGAATGTTTTGTTGATCAGAGCCGGCAGCTACTGCAGAATGGAAGAGGCTCCAAAAAGCTAAACTTCGTATTGGAAGTGCATATGACAGAGTAATTGGAAGTCATTGTGTCAAACCCATACATGACTTGTTAGCGGCTGATCCCTTTGCAGAAATGACGAGGTTTTGAAAGCGGCCTTACTATTTTTATTTTTAGTTTGAACCTCTCTTATATCCATGTTCAGCTGATCAGCACGGGCGTTTGCAGCTGAATGAGCTGAATTTCATTTCTAATATCAGTTTGAACCTTGTAATCTTCGAATTTGATCCATGTAACTCTCGAATTTGAACCTTGTAATATTTCGGGCTTTTGTGGTAGAATCATTGAAATGGCATCGTATGAGACTCATAGTTTGTTAGTACTATTTTGACCTTAATATGCAATAGACTTAGATTTTATTAACCATTCACGACCAGGGATCCAGCCGGAAGCATAGCAATATCAAACGTCGTCGCAGCAAGATGTAGATGATTAGATGCACGTTTCTCCTAGTTTAGTATGCATGTAATTGCTTACTTTGCTGTGTGGAAATGTTATGTGTGTAGTCATTTATGTAATTGTATGCTTAATTTGTTCATGCAATGCTGTTCTTATAAGTATACATGTTGATGTTCTATAGACAGAGCATATCACATCGCACATGGACCACACTAGGGAACCTGTCAGTCATGAATTCATCAATCACAGACGGTTGTATACCAGCAAGCGTTTGCCCACAACACACACGGCTTATTCCATCACAAACAGCTCAGATGGATCAACTGTATGCCATGTATCGCACATGCAACTCTAATCTGATTCGTGCTTGATGTCTCCGCCATCGCTCGCATAGTTCGTCTTATTTTCCACATATCACTGTGCCGACCTCTACTCGCGTCCCTCGGTGCGCTGTGCTCATTGTTAGGTGCCGCAGCACGCTGTGCTCGCCATTAGGCGCCATGGCATGCTCTGCTCACATCCTTCGGCACGCTCTGCTCTCCGTCGGTGCGCTTTTCTCGCGTACATCCACGCACTCGGCTTGTGGACAACTTCACCTTTCGTGTTCAACTGCTATGTGCATATATATATATATATATATATATATATATATATATATATATATATATATATATATATATATATATGGTTGCTCGCCGTTGAGGCGACTGCGGAGCATTCTGCTCGTGTCCTTTCGCGCGCTCTGCCAACTGTTCGGCCGGCACATGACCACGTCAGGGGCCCCATATGTATGTGGTTACGCCGCACGCGTTGCCCCGATGCAGTTACGTGCGACACGATGGAATTACACGCTGCAAATTAGAACTGCCATCTGGGCGTGCCGATATTCCAGGCCGTCCGGCTTCCCCTTTAATTCCTGCGGCCATTATAACCTTTGTCTCTTAAACCTTTAGATCGCTCCCAACAACACAACAAGCACACCCACGTCAACACATAGAGAGGGGATGTCTAGCGGCGCTCCAATGGAGTTCGGCGAGCATAAAGTGGAGATCCATGAGAGGGAGACAGATCTCTCAGTGGTGTACACGATCGACCCGGCCGTGGTGGACGACTACATCAACACCATTGAAGAATTGCTTGTTTGAGACAAGTACAAGGTGGCCGGCGTCGAGCTCCAGTACACTAGCGGTTGTCCCAACACAGATCAGAAGGTTGCCATCTCCCAGTTGTGCATGCGCCATCATGTCCTCATCTACCACTACTGCATGGCCACAAAGCCATGTGACCGTTTCGCTAGGTTTGTCAACTGCTCGAGACAAGTGTTGTCCGTCCGTCCGTCTGCCCATTAATGATATGCAGTTGCCGAGGCGGCTACTCCAGCACCATCCATCTGCCCCCCTGCTGCCCACCATTGCTATATAAACTGATGCGCCAGCCATAGCCGCAGTCAACCGCCTCCGTTCCCTTTCTCCTGTCCACGCCACTCCCACCATGGCTTCCTCACGCTCCAGCGCTTTTCGGGACAGGCGGACGACAAACCAGAAGGAGATGGCAGCCATTGCTGCCGAATGGCTGGCCGGCCGGCAGCCGGAGGACGACGATGTCCCAATGGAGAACGTGGTAGTCAATGATCCGGTGCCAACACCCTCCTCCACGCCATCCTCGCTGGTGCATTGCACCATGACCATCGGTGAGGCCCATGCCCAATACATGGGCATGGTGAGGCAGAAGCGTGAGGATCAGTTCCGAGAGGCGCATGCCAACACTCCTACAACCACCATGTCCTCCAGGAGCACCTGCAGGTGGAGGAGCAAATCACCACGGAGCGGGCAGAACAGGAGGCACTGCTCGAGTCGTACCGCTCCTCCCGTGAGAGCCGCCTCGCGCACTAGTGGTACTGCATGTGGGTGGCGCAGGTTGCGGCCGCCTACAAAGAGGGCGATAAAGCGGGCGAGGCACTATTTGGTGAGACCGACGACGAGGCGAAGGACAATGCCGGCTTCGCTGAGGCCCCGCCCCGCTGGCACCGAGGCAGAGGACTTCGCTGACTTCGGCGAGGACCTGCTCTGCCGAGGCCCCGCCCCGCCAACTACGAGGCAAAGGACATCGCTGGCTCCATCGATGCCCTGCCCTTCCAACAACGAGGGGGAGGATTTCCCCCACTCCGTTGAGGCACTGCCCCGCCGGCAACGAGACAAGGGCCATCGTCGGCTCTGTCGAGCCCCCCCCCCACTGCGAACGAGGCCGCGCCACACAGAAAATGAGGAAGAGTAGAACACGGTAGGTCACCGAGGCTCGAGTCCAAGTAAGTCAACCGCTACTATCCTCCGGTTAAAGCCAAGCTTTGAGGGTTAAACATTGACGGTCGATTAGCTTCTTGGCGGTGACGTGGAGTCGGATAGTTGAGCTGGAGAAGAAGCTTCTGTTCGGCTCAACCGGACACTGGAAATGGGCACCGGAGATCATAGATTAGCTTAATTAGTTATAGCTCCAGCGCACCCCTTTTTAGTTGGAGAATGTATGAAATGTAATGAAATCTGGCGTGTTTATATGAAATACAGTCCTGTATGAGCAAATTTAGTTTGATTAGTTCGAATTCTTGTATCAGTGGCATTGGATGAACATGCAAAATGTAACATCCCAAATTTTCTGAATTTGGAATGTTAATAGGATCATTCTTTTCAACATGATTTAGTATGCATATTTGAAATTTTCTGAATATTCAAATCATTATTGCAACTTAAGGCAAATTATTGGAGTGGAGATAACATGACTTCTTCCCTGTTATAAAAAAAGTTCATAATGATCAGAATATTATTTGGATTTCACCTGATGTGTTTCTACAATTTTTGAAACTCCAAATGATTTTTAGATTTGCGTTATACTACTCTTTGTTTGTTCGTTATTGCATAAAATATATTTTCCAAAATTGCATTAGTGATGTAAATATATTTACTGTAGTATATATTAGTAGTAATATGTTTTTACTATATGTTGTTGTATTTTTTTAGTAAGTCATTAGTGTAACACCCTTGATGCGGCTATATCTCCCACGTGTCGAGGCACGACTTGGAGGCATAACCGCATTGTGGTTTTGTCGCAAGAAGGGTCATCTTCACACAATCCCATGTAATGAACAAGAAAGGGATAAAGAGAGAGTTGGCCTACAATCGCCACTTCACACAATACTTAAATAAATCATACATCATCCAAAATACACACATAGACCGACTATGGTCAAATCCAGATGAAAAGAAGATAACCCCAAATGCTAGATCTCCGATCGTCGCAACTAGGCTCCACTACTAATCATCAGGAAATGAAACATAGTAACGACCAAGGTCCTCGTCGAACTCCCACTTGAGTTTGGTAGCATCACCAGCACTTCGAAGCAACTTGAATACCACAACTAAAAACAAAACAAAGGATTGGCTTAGGAAATAAGCCGGAAACAAACATATGATAGACCCCATATCGTATCATGTGTATGTTGGAAAGATATCCTACGTGATACTTGAATTCTCACCTATTAACTCCCAAAACTTTCTGGTTATGCAATCTGCTGTTCGGGATACAGGGAGGCACAATATATATCACACAACTAACAAGCCCTACGCTCCAACTGTATCCATCCGTCAACACATAACCAAGAAACCTCCAGAAATCATGTACCTCAACCTTCGAAAAGAATCCGTTATACGAGTTATGGCAATAGCCCCGAACTCCCGCCCCAGTACTAGGTGGCGTTGAGGTTTTCTCACCAACAACTGCATTAAAAGAGATTTTCGATGTCGGCGAACTCAGGTATTCCAGAACTGCAACGATAAAATTGTGACGACAACACCTCGAAGCTCAACTCCCTAAGACACTGCCACAAGCCCTAAATGTTAGGAGGCACCAAGAACAATGTTCTCGTCACAAGAATATCAGAATGATCCCAAGATACCCGCGTGATCCTAATTTTTTTAGTGAAATTTGAGGAGAGGAAAGTCAAAATATCTACATTAGGAGGCCTCACCAGAGCGACGAAGCGACTGAGGAGTAAAAAGAATCCTACTCTCCGATATATATAATCCTAAGACTCAAAACATTTTGTTCTAGACTCCCACGATGCGGCTATATCTCCCACGTGTCGAGGCACGACTTAAAGGCATAACCGCATTGTGGTTTTGTCGCGAGAAGGGTCATCTTCACACAATCCCATGTAATGAACAAGAAAGGGATAAAGAGAGAGTTGGCTTACAATCGCCACTTCACACAATACTTAAATAAATCATACATCATCCAAAATACACACATAGACCAACTACGGTCAAATCCAGATGAAAAGAAGATAACTCCAAATGCTAGATCCCCGATCGTCCCAACTGGGCCCCACTGCTGATCATCAAGAAATGAAACATAGTAACGACCAAGGTCATCGTCGAACTCCCACTTAAGTTCGGTATTATCACCTGCACTGGCATCATCGGCACCTGCAACTGTTTGGAAGTATCCGTGAGTCATGAGGACTCAGCAATCTCACACCCGCGAGATCAAGACTATTTAAGCCTATGGGTAGGATAAGGTAGTGAGGTGGAGTTGTAGCAAGCACTAAGAAAATATGGTGGATAACATACGCAAATAAGAGTAAGATGAGAAGGTACGCAATGGTCGTGAAACTATAAGTGATCAAGAAGAGATCCTGAAACTACTTATGTTCAATCATAACCGAAAACCATGTTCACTTCCCAGACTCCGCAGAAAAGAGACCATCACGGCTACACACGCGGTTGATTCATTTTTAATTAAGTCAAGTGTCAAGTTCTCTGCAACCGGATATTAACAAATTCCCATCTGCCACATAGCCGCGGGCACGTCTCTCGAAAGTTTATACCCTGCAGGGGTGTCCCAACTTAGCCCATCACAAGCTCACGATCCGCGGAGACAATCCTCCATCGCGGGACACCCGATCAGACTCGGAATCCCGATGCACAAGACATTTCGACAATGGTAAAACTAAACCAGCAAGACCGCCCAACTGTGCCGACAAATCCTGATAGGAGCTGCACATATCTCGTTCTCAGGGCACACCGGATAAGTCAAGCTACGAGTAAAACCATCCCTCAAGTTTCCCCGAGGTGGCCCCGTAGGCTGCCCATTTTGGACCAACACTCAGAGGAGCACTGGCCCGGGAGGGTTAAAATAAAGACGACCCCCGGGTTTGCAACCCCAAGGGAAAGTTATAGGTTGTTAGGCAAATGTAAAACCAAGGTTGCGCCTTGCTGGAGGAGTTTCATTCAAAGAGAACTGTCAAGAGGGTCCCATACCCCTCTGTAACACCCACGATGTGGATATATCTCCCACGTGTCAGAGCATGACTTAGAGGCATAACCGCATTGTAGGCATGTCGCAAGAGGGGCAATCTTTACACATCCCATGTACTGAATAAGAAAGGGATAAAGAGATGGCTTACAATTGCCACTTCACACAATACATAAATATAGCATTACATCATCCAGAATACAATCAAGGTCCGACTACGGAACCAAAATAAAGAAAGACAACCCCTAAAGCTAGATCCCCGATCGCCCCAACTGGGCTCCACTATTGATCAACTGGAAAACGAAACAACACAACAAACATGATCTTCATCGAGCTCCCACTTGAGCTCAGCTTCGTCACCTGCACTGGTGTCAACGGCACCTACAACTGGTTTTGGAAGTAATCTGTGAGTCACGGGGACTCAGCAATCTCACACCCGTGAGATCAAGACTATTTAAGCTTATGGGTAGGAAAAGGGTAGTGAGGTAGAGCTGCAGCAAGCACTAGCATATATGGTGGCTAACATACACAAATGAGAGCGAGAAGAGGAGCAAAGCACGGTCGTGAACTAGAAGTGATCAAGAAGTGATCCTCAAACTACTTACATTCAAGCATAACACAAGACCGTGTTCACTTCCCAGACTCCGCCGGAAAGAGACCATCACGGCTACACATGCGGCTAATGCATTTTAACTAAGTTAAGTGTCAGGTTATCTACAACCGGACATTAACAAATTCTCATCTTCCCATAACCGCGGGCACGACTTTCAAAAGTTCAAAACCCTGCAGGGGTGTCCCAACTTAGCCCATCACAAGCTCTCATGGTCAACGAAGGATATTCCTTCTCCCAGGAAGACCCGATCAGACTCGGAATCCCGGTTACAAGACATTTCGACAATGGTAAAACAAAACCAGCAAAGCCGCCTGATGCGCTGACATCCTGATAGGAGCTGCACATATCTCGTTCTCAAGGAAACACCGGATGAGGGCTCCGTACAACTAAAACCAGCCCTCAAGTTTCCCCGAGGTGGCGCTGCAAAGGACTCTAGTTTGGACCAACGCTTAGAGAAGCACTGGCCCGGGGGGGGGGGGGGTTAAAATAAAAATGACCCTTGAGTCTGCAGAACCCAAGGGAAGGTGATAGGTTGTTAGTGCAAATGTAAAACCAAGGTTGGGCCTTGCTGGAGGAGTTTTATTCAAAGCGAACTGTCAAGGGGTTCCCATTATAACCCAACCGCGTCAGGAACGCAAATCAAGGAACATAACACTGGCATGACGGAAACTAGGGCGGCAAGAGTGGAACAAAACACCAGGCATAAGGCCGAGCCTTCCACCCTTTACCAAGTATATAGATGCGTTAATTAAAATAAGAGATATTGTGATATCCCAACAAATATCCATGTTCCAACATGGTACAAACTTCATCTTCACCTGCAACTAGCAATGCTATAAGAGAGGCTGAGCAAAGCGGTAACATAGCCAAACAACGGTTTGCTAGGACAAGGTGGGTTAGAGGCTTGACATGGCAATATGGGAGGCATGATATAGCAAGTGGTAGGTATCGCGGCATAGCAAAAGAGTGAGAAACTAGCAAGCAAAGATAGAAGTGATTTCGAGGGTATGGTCATCTTGCCTGAGATCCTGCAAGGAAGAAGAATGAGTCCATGAAGAAGACAAATGGACGTAGCCGAACAGATCCTCACAACTCCGGAACGAAACCGAAGCTAACGAGAGAGGCAACCCGGAAAGAAGCAATCAACATAGTAAACAACCATCACATAAACATGGCATGATGCACAACCATGTATGATGCATGTCCAGTTTAAATATGCATGGCCTGGCAAAGTGCACAAACAATCCTACAAATTAAGTTGAGCTCAATATGCAACTCCGTTGCATATTGATGAAACACCACGTCAATTATTTAGTTCCTCTCGTTTATGTACTCAACAATATTAAATGTTGGTTAGCATGGCAAGAGGTGAAGCATAACAAAACTATACTATCTAAACAATTTAAATGGGGCTGGATATAACAAGCAACAAATCCGGTAATCCCCATATGCATTAGCAATTTGGTGCAACAACAATTTTAAACATTTAAATGTTATTACCATGATGCGAATGCCATATGCAAGTTTTATGCAGTATTTAAGAAAATGTTGACATGAGCATATTATGAAGCATTTGTCATCGTGGAGGAAACGAAAGGGGTGCCACGACAATGACAACGGAAATGGTGCCACGGCAACGTTTCGGTTCCGACAACTCATTGAGACGTCAATGCAAAAGGAAGTGTGGCGGGAACGTGTGGAACACGCAAGAGATTGTGGGGTGCTCCCGGTAACCGAGTTCCCACGGTTCGATGATGGTGCCATGTGAGGGAAACAACTAACGTTCACGGGAGGATACAACATCCAAACATGCATCTCATACAACACAAGCATTCGTCCACAACCGGTAGTTCTCGGCGGTTATAACTTTGAAGCGTGCAAAGGGGACGGTTCAGGTTAGTTGAGGGAAGTAGAGGAAGTAGTTGTTCACGCGAAGGTAGTCGAACTTGACGGTTCCGTTACACGGGTCTTCGGCAACGGTAGTGGTATACGGTTCTTTCAGCCATGGTAGTCGTACACGCGGTCGGAGAGGAACTCGGCGTTTTGGTGCGGTGTAGGGGTACATGTCGATGGTCGTGTCGTGGTACTCGGCGTTTCGTTCAGTACTCATTCGAGCATCCGTGTGGTCTTTTTGATGGTGTACTTGGCGATATCCGAGGCGACCTTGACGCATCCGTGCGTAGAGGTACTTGGCAGTTTCGTGTAGTCGGTGTTGCCTGTCTCGGTAACGTAGTTGTACAAGAGCATCGTCGAACTTGTCGAATCCAAATTCTTGGAGAGTCGCCATGGTACTTGGCGCTAATCCATGTTCGGTGGTCGAACTTGGCGTCAACCGCAATAGCAAGTGGAGGTGCATGATGACAGTGGGGCGTCGCGGTCGTCCACTACGGCGAAGAGGGCAAGCAGGTCGTGGTATTGCTCGAGGTAGCACCAGGAGAAGGCCGGGCGAGAAAAGGGGCGGCGAGGCGCTGAGTATGAAGGAGGCGAGGCGAGAGGGACGGCGCAAGACGGCGAAGGGAGCTGCAGGGCGCCGGCGGTGGGTGTGGCAGAGCAGCAGCAGGTCAGGTGGTGACCGCGCAGAGAGACAACGCTCGGCGGCGGGGCCTTGCTGGAGCAGCGGCGGAGGAGACAGCAGGGGAGGCCCGGGCAGCGCACGGGGCTGCAGTTGCTGCTTCGGCAAGCAGGAGGCAGATTGAGGCGCTCGGGACCCAGCGTCTAGATCGAGCGGGGCGAAGGAGATGCGGCCGAGAGGCTCGGGCGATGAAGACAAGCGCCCACATCCTGGACGAAGCAGAGGGCTTGGCGCGGCTACGACGACGAGGAATAGAACGAGGAGGTCGGGGATGAGGCATCTGTACAGAGGCGGACATGGGCGAGGCGGAGGAAGGCGGGCGCCGGTGCTCCTGCTCTGCTGTTGCGGGCATGGGGACGAGGAGGTGGAGCTCGAGCGCCGTGGCCCGAGAGAGAGAGGCTGCAGGGAAGAGGAGAGCAGCGCGCTTGGAGAGGAGATGGGATCGGGACCCCTGGTGCGATGCGTGCGTGTGTGAGAGTGGCGACGTGGGGGGAAAAGAGAGGGACAGGGAGATTGAGCAGAGGCTGCGGTCTCGCTCCTCTCTGGCGGCGCGAGCAGGGAGACGAGAGGAGAGGACGAGGGGATCATGGAGATGAGGGCTTAGATTAGAAGGTTAGGTGGGCCTAGGGTTAGAAGGGGGTAGATGGGCCTGCTGGGCCTCGAGGAAGCAGGCCGGCCTGGCTGCTGGCTCTCTCTTCCTCCAAATTCTTTCCTTTTAATTTATTGTTTATATAAATAAACAACCAACAAAGGGTAAAATCTAGGGGTTTTTGGTTAGATATATGAGATATATAAATATATATCTGGAACCCTGGATTTATGTAGGGTTTGAATAAATTGCTCAGGCATTTTTAGGAGGTATAAAAATAATTAGAGTTTGAATTATTCTCAAACTTCAATCATATTTGAACCTGACCGAAACAACTTCAAATGGGATGAAATCTGACAGAGAGGGTGTAGGAAACAGGCAAGATTTATAGAGAAAAGATGAACATTAAAGGAGGAGGAATAAAGTCACTTGAAAAGACATGAAAAAAGAAGGAAGTGAGATGTGATGATGCATGGGTGTGGCTTGAGAGAGAGAGAGATGAGAAGGAAAAAATGAAGTTGAGTCGGATAAAAAAAGAGCTGAAGAGTAGTGCAATTGTGTTATGGGTGATTCCAAGTAATGGAATATTTATAATAGTTCCCTAATATCGGGAGGATATGTTATAAAGAGAATCACCATGTGAATTCCCTCGGTTTAAATGGATCGAAGATCCATACAATTTATTTAAAAAGTTATAAGATTAATGATATGATGGCATGATGGCATGATGCGATGCAAGAGGTGACATGATGAAATGCAACACGCAAGCAAATGACATGGCAATGACGGCGAATAACTGGAAGACACCTGGCGCATCGGTCTCGGGGCGTCATGACACTCCACCACTACGAGAGGATCTCGTCCCGAGATCTAGGATGGCACCGGAGAGAAACGGAAGAGGAAGAGAAGAGGTAAAACTAATTGCTTCTTTGACAAATGAGTGAAACCACGAACCTTGAGAGGTTAAACAATTGAAAGGCAGAATACAACGAAGATGAACAAAGTTGAAAACCCCCGTTAGAAAAGAGGAACAAGGAACATCATGAGAACCCTGCAGGTTGAAAGACATGACAAAAGGGTTGCAATGGACAAGAAGTAGATGCAAGAACTCCGGTTGACATGAGATGTACAAGGAATGATAAAGATCAATTACGGCAACACTCCGCTTGGAAATGGAAGGTAAAGAATATGAGCTTTGCAATATGAAAGCACTTGAATGAGACACTAGTTAGAAAAGGAATGATAGCCACAACACTCCGGTTGAAGCAAGATAGTGAAGGAATAAGAATGATATAATTTGAGCAGCACTCTGACTGTAAATGGAAGGAATTGAACAAGATCTTGACAAACAAGATGATGGGTTGAAGAGAGCAACATCACAATGCCTCCAGAACAAAAGATAGAGCAGACTGAAAGTAACAAGAAGAAAACAACATCTTCTACGTCGAATGAATTTGAAAGCGTCCTTAGAAAGGAGGATTGAATGGAGTTGTTGAAAATTAAACAACAAAAGAATAAGGTTGTTGTGGGCTTATGGAAAAACATCTCAAAACTATGAGGTGAAATTCTGCTACTAACGAAAAGAATAGATTGGATTGATATCAACAAGAAGACGAAAAACTTATTTCACTGGAGGATAAATGAAGAACTTGGGTCATTTATAAGCACCATAAATAGCAACAGTCCTTAGGGAACGCTTTAGGTGAAATATAACCCAAGATAACTCCAACAAAGAGATTGATGGATTGAGAAGAGCTCATGCTCGAAGAAATTGATGTGTTTAACTATCTCATTCCTGGCAACTTTTCAATCATGAAAATGAAGGAAAATTGTCAAAAATGACATAACACCATCTCAAAAGATAAAGTAGAAGGAATTGCACTTCGGAATGCAAGATGAAGAATGCTTAAACTCCTCAAGACAAAACGTGTATTGAGCACCATGTTTATTTTAGAGTATAGCTTGGCGGATCATAGCTCCGAGAGAAATCTTGATGAACAATTGAAGAATGAAAGGAATCCTTGACGAACCACCATGTAGAACCTCCATGAAGAACTCTGGTAACAAAAGGATGATAAAAAGAAAATGAAGTTGAAAACACAAGGTGAAGCCTTGCAATGATTAGATGGAGCTTCGTGACGAGATAATGCGGAAAACTTGGAACTCCGGAAGAAAGATAAAGCATCTCGAATCGAGAAAAAGATATCATGAACGATCTCTGGAAGAAGGAATTAATCACTTGGATGAAAGAAGAATAAGAATTATGTTATGTGTATCCTGCACCAATTTAAATTGATGACAAGCAATGGCTTTGGCATACTACTTATTCCCGTAGAAAGGATTAAAAGAGATATGTCGCAAATTTGAGAAAATCTTCAACGAACCACCGGTAGGATAGAAACAACGAATGTATTAATATGATAACCATGGAAGAGAATCTCGAGCAAACCACCGGAAGGATTGAAAATGAATGTAGCAAAGGCACAATTCATCAGGAAGAATTGGAAAATGAATGAAGATACTTGAAGGAATTTGGATACATGAGAACGAAGAGATCACGAGCTGATACGAGAATACTTGAACGATGCACCGGTAAGATTTGGAGAAAGAGAGCTGAAAGAGTGAATAAATAATCCCGAAATGATGGCCTTTGGAGAATCAAACTGAAAAGAATCTTGAATTGCTCCGGATAGGTGGAAAGAATTCTCACAATCAAAAACAATTATGAGGGGATGACATCAAGCTAGAATCACGAATCTTCGAGAGGATGGACAAGATTGAGAGAAAAAAGTCTTCTTCGGTCTTCAAATTCGAGAATGACGATGAGAAACAACACCACGAATTGTTGAGACACTCCGGAATGAAAATTAGAAAGGTTGAAACAATGATGAAAAGAATGTGAAAGATCTTGGAGAAGGCGTTTGACTGATGATAACTCATTCTTACGTCAAACTTGGAAAAGAACTTGAGAGTAGCTCCGGTAAAATTAGAAGAGTCAGGTAAGATCCTGGAAAAGACCTGTGGGTTAAGGCCCACTCAAAAGATACACCGTTGAAGAGATTGCTCGAAAAGAGAGATTGTACCAGTTAAATTAAATGGCTTGCATGAGATACCAATCTCGAAAGAGCTTGAATGAATGCAGAGTGGAAACACGAATCTTCGAGATATCTTCAGCATTCTGGAACAATTGAATAGCGAGAAGTGGATGATTAAGAAAGTCTTCAATAATGACCTCCAACATGGAAAGCATGTGAACCAATGAAAAAGATATGATCAACACCGAAAGCTTGATTTGAAACTACCGGAGAAGAAAACGAGTGAAGAGTGACGAACTTGAAGCTCCGTTAGTATCTTCTTGAGAATCACCGGATAAGAACATTGACCGAGAAGAATGGAGAGACTTCCCATCAATAAAAGGATACTCGGTTAGAGATCTGAGTCCTTGAAGAAAAAGGGTGGGAGGGTGGGAAAACAAAGGCAACTTGAGACGGATGAAACGAACAACGTTGAGAATACTTAGAGTTGGTCTTGTAGATGTTGAAATGATAGGATCCACTTGACGAGAGGCGCGCCGGTTGAAAAGGATTGACATGACAATCTTGATTATCATGAAGGATTAGTACTCACATAGAAATATGAGAACACCAGTTAGGAAAGGTATGGAATCAACACTTGACATTGAAGCAACTCGAATACCACAAACCGAAACAAAACAAAGGATTGGCTTGCAGAATAAGACAGAAACAAACATATGATAGATCCCGTATCGTATCATGTGTCTGTTGAAAAGATATTCTAGGAGCTACTTGAATTCCCACTTATAAACTCCCGAAACTTTCTGGTTATGCAATCAGGTGTTGGGGATACATGGGAAGCATAATATCTCACCCAAAACTAACAAATCCTACATCCAGCTGTATCCATCCTTCAACACATAACCAAGAAATATTCGGAAATCATTTACCTCAACCTTCGAAAAGCATCCGTTATACGAGTTATGGCAATACTCCCGAACTCCTGCCCCAGTACTGGGTGGCATCGAGGTTATCTCACCAACAGCTGCATAAAGGACATTTTCGATGTCGGCAAATTCAGGTATTCCAAAACTGCAATGATAAAATTGTGACGACAACACCTCGGAGCTCAACTCCCCGGGACACTGCCACAACCCCTAAATGTCAGGAGGCACCAAGAACAATGTTCTCGTCACAAAACCATCGGAACGATTCCAAGATACCCGCGTGATCCTAACATTTTTTTCATGAAATTTGAGGAGAGAAGAGTCAAAAATCTATGTTAGGAGGCCTCACCAGAGCGACGAAGGGACTGAGGAGTAAAAAGAATCCTACTCTCCAATATATATAATCCTATAAGACTCAAAACATTTTTCTAGACTCAACAACGCTAGTGATTTGATCAAGCAGGGGGCTCCTAAGTCGGGGAAGGCTCTGATTACCAACTTGTAACACCCACGATGCGGCTATATCTCCCACGTGTCGGAGCACGACTTAGAGGCATAACCGCATTGTAGGCATGTCACAAGAGGGGCAGTCTTTACACATCCCATGTACTGAATAAGAAAGGGATAAAGAGATGGCTTACAATCGCCACTTCACACAATACATAAATATAGCATTACATCATCTAGAATACAATCAAGGTCCAACTACGGAACCAAAATAAAGAAAGACAACCCCCAAAGCTAGATCCCCGATCGCCCCGACTGGGCTCCACTACTGATCAACTGGAAAACGAAACAAGACAACAAACACGATCTTCATCGAGCTCCCACTTGAGCTTAGCTGCGTCACCTGCACTGGTGTCAACGGCACCTACAACTGGTTCTGGAAGTAATCCGTGAGTCACGGGGACTCAGCAATCTCACACCCGCGAGATCAAGACTATTTAAGCTTATGGGTAGGAAAAGGGTAGTGAGCTAGAGCTGCAGCAAGCACTAGCATATATGGTGGCTAACATACGCAAATGAGAGCGAGAAGAGGAGCAAAGCACGGTCGTGAACTAGAAGTGATCAAGAAGTGATCCTCAAACTACTTACGTTCAAGCATAACACAAGACCGTGTTCACTTCCCGGACTCCACCGGAAAGTGACCATCATGGCTACACACGCGGTTGATGCATTTTAATTAAGTTAAGTGTCAAGTTATCTACAACCGAACATTAACAAATTCTCATCTGCCCATAACCGCGGGCACGGCTTCCGAAAGTTCAAAACCCTGCAGGGTTGTCCCAACTTAGCCCATCACAAGCTCTCACGGTCAACGAAGGATATTTCTTCTCCCAGGAAGACCCGATCAGACTCGGAATCTCGGTTACAAGACATTTCAACAATGGTAAAACAAAACCAGCAAAGCCGCCTGATGCGCCGACTTCCTGATAGGAGCTGCACATATCTCGTTCTCAGGGCAACACCGGATGAGCGCTCCGTACAACTAAAACCAGCCCTCAAGTTTCCCCGAGGTGGCGCTGCAAAGGACTCTAGTTCGGACCAACACTTAGAGAAGCACTGGCCCCGGGGGGGGGGGGGTTAAAATAAAGATGACCCTTGAGTCTGCAGAACCCAAGGGAAGGTGATAGGTTGTTAGTGCAAATGTAGAACCAAGGTTGGGCCTTGCTGGAGGAGTTTTATTCAAAGCAAACTGTCAAGGGGTTCCCATTATAACCCAACCGCGTAAGGAACGCAAAATCAAGGAACATAACACCGGTGTCGGTGTCAAAACCAGCGGATCTCAGGTAGTGGGTCCCGAACTGTGCGTCTAGGCCGGATGGTAACAGGAGGCAGGGAACACGATGTTTTACCCAGGTTCGGGCCCTCTTGATGGAGGTAAAACCCTACGTCCTGCTTGATTAATATTGATGATATGGGTAGTACAAGAGTAGATCTACCACGAGATCAAGGAGGCTAAACCCTAGAAGCTAGCCTATGGTATGATTGTTGTATATATTGTATATCTATCGACTAGCCTGGCCTCAGTTTATATAATACACCGGAGGCCTATGATAACAAGAGTCCTAGCCGAATACACCGATGGGGAGAAGTCCTTGTCTTGATCGCCAAGTCTTGTGGAATCTTCCTTGTATGCGGTAGCCGTCCGAACTGGCCCATGAGTATACGGCCACGGGGGTCCTCGGCCCAATCTAATAGATCGGGAGACGACGTGGTGAGTACCCCCTAGTCCAGGACACCGTCAGTAGCCCCCTGAACCGGTCTTCAAGTTAGGGACGCTCCTCGATTCTTCCGAACTGTTCTTCATCTTCGGTTGCCGGTCTTGAAAACTGGTTCAAGAAATCTTCTTTATCTTCGATCTTGAGGATCGCCGAAATGCATTCGACGAGTTTACACGTCGGGTATCCGAGGAGCCCCTTTAAGTTTCCGACCTTTATCAACGCCTTGTTTATTTTTATGCCACACCTCAGGTTTGAAGTTGTTCCCAGGAGGCAGGGTTCTCTTGCGTCCGAGCTCCAACGCCGGACTGCATTTGAGGTATCTTTTGCAGCCGAGCACCAACACCGGACCGCTTCCTAGCTCTAGCGCCGGAATGTATCTGAGCTCCAACGCCGGACTATGTATCCGAGCTCCAACACCGGACTGTATATCCGAGCTCCAACGCCGAAATATATCTGAGCTCCAACGCCGGACTGTGTCCAGGCTCCAATGCCGGACTATATCCGAGGTGTCATATCACCTTGGTTAAAAATAGTTGAACGAGTTTAGCCGAGCTTAATCCCGGAAATGCCCTCTATGGAGCCAGCCACTAGCGCCCGAGCTTTATGCCGGACTGCTTCCGAGGTGGTGCACCACCCCGACTATGGGCCGATTTTTTGTCAATATTTTTTATTGGTCCAATTTATTCTCTGCCGAGATATATAGCCAGTAGCCCTCAAGGTGTGTATCGATCTAAAACCCGAGATGCACATGAAGGATGACATAAGACCGCTGATCCCAGTAGCCGCTGAGACTCAGGTTGATTTGCAAAATCGGCCTGAGGATCAAGTCCTAGCTCGGCGGAATACCTCGGGACACAAAAGCGGCGTGCTCAGTCCTCAAGACTCAGGTTGGGTGCGGCCAACAAACCTGAGGATCAAAATCTCCTCGGAAACTATATTGCACATAAATTTTTTTGCATTGGACAAGCAATGCAGTAGGCCCCGAGACACTGGTGGGGTGGTAACACTAGATCAGGGGATCGATGTGCCCCTTTAATATTTGTAAATAATAATCCCGAAGCCCAGTAGCCCCCGAGCCTTAATGTGGGCACGGGTGGCCGAATTAAGGATCAATATCCATAGTAAAATCACAAATTATGTGTAATGACTCTATGTATCCAAGTACTTTACGTCATTAATGCTCGGATCCGCATTGTACAAAACATTGTTGACCGACCATCGGCTTCCACCTCCTTGGCCAGTAGCCGAGGAGTGTTTGTCCTACTTTATAAAGCCTTTATGAGGGCAAAGATTTACGACAAACAAGGAAATCTGGCCACATGGTTTTATAAACAAAGGTACGCAGAGAGATATGTTATATTACTGTTTAACAGAAGAAATGTATTCCAAAGAAAATAGTCCCGATATCGGTTCCTTTCTTTGGGTTGTCATGCTAAGCATGATCATGAAACCTTAGCTCGAATGTAAGAGCAAAATATCGAGGATTTAGTTTGGGAGGCCAGTTAATAGCCCCAGTAGTGTTCGGCGACAGTCGAGGTCAAGCTGTAAACACTTCGGCCAATGTTATGAATGGCCCGTCAGAGTCATCGGATCGCCGACCAGTTTACGCTTATTGTGACAGTCAGTTTTCGGCTTTCTCCACTAAGGTGCTTAACCATGTGAGCTGGAAGCACAATCGCAGTGGTTCTCCCTTTGCACACCTAGCCGAACAAAACGGAACGTAGGAAGCAAGTGCAGGAGCCGGGCAACCCAACTATTGACTGAAGACACAATTCGAAACCGATGCATATATAGCAATATCTGAGAATGTTTTTGCCGAATCCCTAAAGGTGTCCGGCGTTGCACTGCGAGACTAATGCTGGAAAAGCACAAATAGTTTAGAAGTGCCAAAAAGCTTGGAAAACCAAGAAACGTCAGTAAAAACATGACGTCCGAACAAGATCAAGTGTTCGGTGCCAATCCGAAAATTGGTCTTAGAAAAAAGAAGTGCTTCTGTCGTCCTTTAACATGACACATCCTATCTCAAGACTTCGAGCGGGTCAGCCTACGGCTTCAACCTCCTATCCCGAGGGCGGAGTACTTCTCATTAGGCCACTTTAGCAAACTAAACTCTAGCGGCTTTGAGAGAGAAATTAGGCTCCCCGGCTAGTGACCGCACACTCGCGTTGAAAAAAGGAGTGATAAATAATAATAATAGAACTTTGCAACGACTGAGAAGAAGAACACTTATTATAAAATGGCTCAAATAAACTTAAGAGCCCCCAAGTGACTTGGGTAGAAGAATGATTGCATGTACCGAAGTACTTATATCATATCTATGTTCAACCGAACTTTAAACGCGTCTTAACCTACCGTCGGCTTCTCCCTCTTCGGTTAAGGACCGAAAAGTGTTATGTACTCCATCGGCCGAGAATATCGACGGTGTTTCCAATAACCAGGCAATCAGGCCATAAGGCTGTAACAGACAAAGCGCGCTCAGGGAATTTATGCTATATTACTGCGAAGAGTAAGATGCATCTTCGAAGAAAATAGTACCCCCACCGATACCTTTCTTCGGTGCTCATTGTTATTATGAGACTTGTGCAATAGATTTTTTGTACTCATGAGTTCCGTTGTGTGCCGACCATCATTGAATAACTATAAGAGCGCTAGCTTTCGGCTTCACCCAGTCTGAGGTCCGGCTCGGGTGACCCGATCGTGACAATCGCAGAGGTGCTCCCTTTACTCCCTAGCCGAACAATCGGGAACGTAGGGGTAAACACAGGAGCGAGGCAACCCAGCTTGCAAATCGCTTAAGTCAATGTGGTGCATATTGTGGCGTAATACACGAACAAGGAACGAAGCCGTACAAGTATAATCATATGCAACAGGAAAAGCTTCATAAAGGAAGCCCTCAAGTAAACGGGGTATTTGAATTTATGCGTCACAAACAAAGTTTGGACAAGGAAATTTTTTAGAAGCAACTTTTTTCCAAAAAAGTATAATGCTTGGTCGAACTGAACGCAAGTTAGAAATTAAACCTTTGAGCATGAAAGCGACTTAGCTGGTTAATGTGTTCGGTATTGATGACGCGGTCCGAGCTTGATGCGGGGCAAGGTTACATCCCTCAAGCCGGTCCCGAGGTGGCGGAGCAGAGATCATGACACGCCGAAGTGGTGACATAGCACGATCAATGCAGACCGGCAGAGTGACGCCGAAGTCCCCGGATCATTTTCCTGTGCACAAAAAATAGTGCAAACCGGAGATAATAGTAATAATGATAATTAAAAAAATCGTTGCATAATAAATAATTTATGCAAAGTGAGTAATAAAAGAAATATGGCCTGGCGCCGAAGTCAAGTCGATGCAGGGCGTCGGCGTGATGCGGTAAAGGCGTGGCAAAGCCTGAATTCGCAGGTCGGTCCGAGCTCCGAGTGCGGCGTTCGTCGGACTATGTACGGAAACTGACCGAACCACCATGCGACTGTCGTTAATGCAGCCACCATTTGATAGACCTGTGTACATATGATGGACAAACCATAGTAATAATTCTTTGGGAAAAATGAACCCAAACAAGCAGAAAATACTGGGATTAATAGCACATGGTTTATTTGTTGTAGCAATCCGAAGGAAGGTGATTCCTAAAATTGGGACCCGCTCCGCACACCCATTGCCTGATGGGCGATAAAACGACGGCATGGCAATGCTGGTAAAGGTTGACTCGCCGAGGCAAAGCCCTCGGCCCAGCTAACGTGACGGAGCTGGTCGGCTAGTGACGCCGAAGTGTCCGGAGTAGGTTGATGAAGAGATGGCGAAGCCCCCGGTTCAGCCAAGATGTCGAATCCTCGATGTCAGCCGATGAGTCGAAGTAGGTCGGCGTGATGGACACCAGCTTGAAGAAGCAATAGTGCGGCCCTGTCGATGAAGGTCGTGACGTGGTCGATGCCGGCTTGATGAAGCGACCGTGCGGCGATGCCGGTATGCCCGCTCCGTGTAATCCATGGGGCGGTGATGTTGGTGATGATTTATCCTTCGCGATGCCGGGCTCTTGTTCGGCTTGCCGAGATGATGATCCGAAGAAGTTGAGCTCGGCTCAACAAAGTGACGCCGTGTCTAGAGCAGGTCGGCAGTCGTGGAGTAATATTGCCGGACTGGTTTGACACCAGCATGATGTTGAAGATCATGTTCAAAAGATCTTACAGTTAGTGGGATGTGTTCGGGAACAAAACACAATACCCCATACAAAACTTCCTTCAAAAGGGATGTCCGAAATCCTGTTCATAAAAAAGATGAACTCGGGTCGGACAAACTTCCTTCAAAAGTGATGCACTAATCGGAAGGTTCCCGGAGTTTGGACGGTCGGATCGAGCCGAAATTTTGAGAGGTGGTAGATATAGGAATTCCGCAGCCGATGAACGGTTGGATCTTCCAAAGGACGTCCGAGATAGAAGCTGGACACCACGCCCTAAACTCATCCAAATTCCCGTCCAGATTTGACAGGGCTCTGGTATATCGTGGATTGCTAGAGATTCCTCCATCGGAACTCGACGAAATTTTCCAGGGTTGTTGTAGACTCAATTCCGCACAATTCCACCAAAGCGATCTTCAAATCGATACTCGAGGAGGTGGTGGTGGCAGATACGAGTTCGCTGTCCAGAAAAACAGCACGGTCACTTGAGGGCAATGTTGACGTTGAGCCCCCGAGCTCCATAGATGATTCCTCCGTGATCTTGATAGAGATCGGAGTTGATGTTTGACGAAGGCCCTCGTCCGGACATGGTGATCCGAACACGGGGCGCAATTCTTGGTCGAACCAAGGTGACCAGTTGAGCTGGTGACGAAGATGCCGAAGTCGCAGTTGATCTGCAGGCGAGCCATCGATACTTTTGTCGATCACACAGCGGAACTCTCAATCAAAGCACCAATGTCGGTGTCAAAACCGGCGGATCTCGGGTAGTGGGTCCCGAAATGTGCGTCTAGGCCGGATGGTAACAGGAGGCAGGGAACACGATGTTTTACCCAGGTTCGGGCCCTCTTGATGGAGGTAAAACCCTACGTCCTGCTTGATTAATATTGATGATATGGGTAGTACAAGAGTTGATCTACCACGAGATCAAGGAGGCTAAACCCTAGAAGCTAGCCTATGGTATGATTGTTGTATATATTGTATATCTATCGACTAGCCTGGCCTCGGTTTATATAATGCACCGGAGGCCTAGGATAACAAGAGTCCTAGCCGAATACGCCGGTGGGGAGAAGTCCTTGTCTTGATCGCCAAGTCTTGTGGAATCTTCCTTGTATGCGGTAGCCGTCTGAACTGGCCCATGAGTATACGGCCACGGGGGTCCTCGGCCCAATCTAATAGATCGGGAGACGACGTGGTGAGTACCCCCTAGTCCAGGACACCATCAACCGGTATGACGGAAACTAGGGCGGCAAGAGTGGAACAAAACACCAGACATAAGGCGGAGCCTTCCACCCTTTACCAAGTATATAGATGCGTTAGTTAAAATAAGAGATATTGTGATATCCCAACAAATATCCATGTTCCAACATGGAAAAAACTTCATCTTCACCTGCAACTAGAAACGCTATAAGAGAGGCTGAGCAAAGCGGTAACATAGAAAAACAATGGTTTGCTAGGACAAGGTGGGTTAGAGGCTTGACATGGCAATATGGGAGGCATGATATAGCAAGTGGTAGGTATCGCGGCATAGCAAAAGAGCGAGCAACTAGCAAGCAAAGATAGAAGTGATTTCGAGGGTATGGTCATCTTGCCTGAGATCCCGCAAGGAAGAAGAACGAGTCCATGAATAAGACAAACAGACGTAGCCGAACAGATGCTCACAACTCCGGAATGAAACCGAAGCTAACGAGAGAGGCAAACCGGAAAGAAGCAAGAAACAAGTAAACAACCATCACATAAACATGGCATGATGCAGAACCAAGTATGATGGACGTCCGGTTTAAATATGCATGGCATGGCAAAGTGCACAAACAATCCTACAAATTAAGTGGAGCTCAATATGCAACTCCGTTGCATATTGACGAAACTCCACGTCAATTATTTAGTTCCTCTCGTTTATGTACTCAACAATATTAAATGTTGGTTAGCATGGCAAGAGGTGAAGCATAAAAAACTATACTATCTAAACAATTTAAATGAGGCCGGATATGACAAGCAACAAATCTGGTAATCCCCATATGCATTAGCAATTTTGTGCAACAACAATTTTAAACATTTAAATGTTATTATCATGATGCGAATGGCATATGCAAGTCTTATGCAGTATTTAAGAAAATGTTGACATGAGCATATTATGAAGCATTTGTCATCGTGGCGGAAATGAAAGGGTACCATGGCAACGACAATGGAAACGGTTCCACGACAACGTTCCAGTTCCGACAACTCATTGAGACGTCGGTGCAAAAGAAAGAAAACAGAAAGGGTGCAAAAGGTGATAAGCTAGGGCTTTAAAGCTCCAGCCACAAACTGTTTTCATTGTAATTTGATTAATACGTCGAGGCGCATAGATACAAGTAGTGCGATAAGCAATAGGCTATTTGATATGCCAAAAACCAAGGGAGAGCTGCATTTGGGTCTTGAAAAACAGGTAGAGTGATATTTAACGAAACCACCTTGAAAATCCCCCGTACATCTACGTTTCTCGCCGTCTTGGTGTGTTTATCCTTCAAGAGGGCTGGTGATCAGGCCATCCGATGGGGCCTGCGAGATTGAAACCTGAAAACGAAACAAATAAAAGTGAAAGTATGTGTGTGTCCAGTGTCGGTTGAGCCGTACTATGGATCACAAACTAGCTATGCCTCCGTCGATGCCCATGGAATTTTGAGTGCGTAGTTATGTACGCGTGGTGTGAATGCCGCTACTTGACCATGACTGAGACGGAGGCTGAATTGCTAGTCTAGCTCCTGATGAGCCGAGCTGTCCTGCTGTAGGGTAGTTCGGACCCTCTTGACGGTGTCCTTGGGCTCGGCACCCGAATTAAGGTTCTGTTTGAGAAGGCCGCTCTGTACTTCTGCTACTAAGGCAGCTGTGTGCTCTTCCGTACGGAGGGAGCGTTCCGTATTTCCATTGACTATTGTGACGCCACGTGGACCAGGCATCTTGAGCTTGAGATAAGCATAGTGTGACACTGCATTAAATCGGGTGAATGCGGTTTGTCCGAGCAGTGCGTGGTAGCCGCTATGAAAGGGGACTATGTCAAAGATTAACTCCCCGCTTAGGAAATTGTCCGGAGAACTGAGGACAACCTCGAGTGTGATTGAGCCCGTATAGCGGGCCTCGACACCTGGTATGACTCCTTTGAAGGTAGTCTTTGTGGTTTTGATCCGTGATGGATGAATGCCCATTTTGCGCACTGTATCCTGATAGAGCAAGTTGAGGCTGTTGCCACCGTCCATCAGGACTCGCGTCAGGTGGAACCCATCAATTATTGTGTCCAGGACCAGTGCGGCTGAACTGCCATGAAGGATACTGGTCGGATGATCACGGCGATCAAAAGTGATCGGGCATGACGACCATGGATTAAATTTTGGGGCGACTAGCTCTATTGCATAGACGTCCCTGAGCGCGCGTTTGCGCTCCCTCTTGGGGATGTGGGTAGCGTATATCATGTTTGTCGTTTTGACCTGGGAGGGAACTTCTTCTGTCCCCATGTGTTCAGCGGGCGGGGCTCCTCGTCGTCGTCTTCACTTTGCAATCCCTTATCCTGTTTTTGGCATTTAACTTGCCAGCCTATTTAAAAACACAACAATCTCTATTGGTATGATTGGGTGGTTTGTCTAGGGTGCCATGAATCTGGCACGGACGATCGAGTATGCGGTCCAGGCTAGATGGGCCCGAATTGTTCTTTTTGAATAGCTTCTTCCGCTGACCAGGCTTAGAGCCACTAAATTCGGCATTGACCGCCGTATCCGCGGTGTTGTCATTGTTATTTTCAGCTTCAGGGGTGCCGGCATCGCTTGCATTGTTTTTTCTACCGGTCAACCAACTATCCTCGCCTGCGCAAAAGCGGGTCATGAGTGCCGTGAGGGCCGGCATGGACTTTGGCTTCTCTTGGCCGAGGTGGCTGGCGAGCCATTCGTCGCGGATGCTGTGTTTAAAGGCCACTAGGGCTTCGGCATCCGGACAGTCGACTATCTGGTTCTTTTTAGTTAGGAACCTGGTCCAGAATTTCCTCGTGGATTCTTTGGGCTGTTGAACTATATGGCTTAAGCCATCGGCATCTAGAGGTCAAACGTATGTACCTTGGAAGTTATGAAAGAAGGCATCTTCCAGGTCCTCCCAGCTGCCGACGGAGTTTTCGGGCAAGCTATTGAACCAGTGCTGTGTTGGTCCTTTGAGCTTCAGGGGAGGTATTTAATGGCATGAAGGTCATTGCCACGGGTCGTATGAATGTGGAGAATGAAGTCTTCGATCCACACCGCGGGGTCTGTGGTGCCATCATATGACTCTATATTCACGGGTTTGAACCCTTTTGTAAATTCATGTTCCATGACTTCGCCGGTGAAGCAATGAGGGTGTGCGGCGCCTCTATATCGGGCCGTATCGCGACGTAGCTCTGATGGGGTCTGTCTGCGGCTTTCAGCCCGCGTATGACTAGGTTTGTCACGTCCAATCAGGTGGCCGTCTTCGCGTGTCGGGGCACGTCCTCGTGATCCGTAGATCGATCTGGTATGTCCTGCTTTATTGTTCAGATCATGTCAAAGGTCATATGTATGACTGTGAGCAGATTTACCTCTGCCTCTGAGATGAGGCGGGGCGGGCTGGTGTTCAGCTTGAGTTGCCGCTTTGTCCCGGCCACATGGTGGTCGGTCAGCCGCATTGCGTGATGGTGGTATGTGTTCCGGCGCCTTGTCGTCGAACTGAGGTAGTAATTTGCGCTTCGGGTAGCTTTTGGCCGGGCGCTGGAGGCCGTATTCCTCGGCTGCTAGGACGTCAGTCCATTTATTGTTGAGAAGATCTTGGTCAGCTTGAAGCTGCTGCTTGTTCTTTTTCAGGCTCCTTGCAGTGGCTATTAGCTGGCGCTTGAAGCGCTCCTGCTCCAGAGGTTCCTCAGGCACGATGAAATCCTCGGTGCCAAGGCTCGCCTCATCCTCAGAGAGTGGAAGATAATTACTGTCCTCCGAGTCCTCGTGTGTGGCCTGTTTACCAGGGCTAACCTGCCCATCTTCCCATTCATCCTGTTCGGTAGCTGCGTCAACGGGGTCTTCGTTGTCTGCGACACCTTCCGGAGTGTTATCTTCTCCTGTGTCAGTGTCTCTATCTTTACTGCCGGTGTTTCGATTGTATCTCAAGAGGTTTATCCTCAACTGTATGTTCTTTGTCAGCATCGCTGTTCTCCTTTGGTGCATCCAACATGTACACATCATATGAGGAAGTGGCCGTCCAGTGTCCGGTGAACGGCGGATCCTAGGCCTCTTCTTCTCCGGCATCGTCGTCCATACCGTCTATGTCGTCGGAGCCATAATCGAGCATGTCAGTTAAGTCTTCGACAGTGGCTATGAAGTGGGTGGCGGGTGGGGAGCGAAATTCCCTGTTGTCAGCTTCTAGTTCGAACCGAATATAGTTCGGTTGTGAATCCCCGCTAACGATAGATTTTTTAATTAATTCAGCACATCGCCCAAGGGTGAGTGCCGGAAGATGTCCGTGACGCTGAATTCGGTGATCGATAACCGATCATTCTTGACATGCATGGACGTGCATAGTTCGAAACTTATAACCAGAAACGAGTCCGTAGCTCCGGAGAGACAAATGTTTCTTGAGGTTAAGTCTGTTTGCGGCTCCAACGCCGTCGAGTCTGCGGCCCCCATGGTGGGGTTGAGCTTCCTGTCCTCGGATGGCGCGGCCTGATCTGGATCTAAGGCCAGAGCCGCTACAAGTATAATTTCCTGGGTATGGCCCGATGACAGATCTAAGTCATGTTCATCGAGGCGACGGGGAGCGATTGCCGTGGCATCGATTCCGTCAAAGATCAAGTCTCTGCAGATATCCGCAGCGTAGTTCAAGCTCCCGAATCTGACCTGACGGCCCGGGGCATAGCTGTCGATCTTCTCCAAATGGCCAAGCGACTTGGCCCGCAGTGTGAAGCCGCCGAACACGAAGATCTGTCCGGGGAGGAAGACCTCCCCTTGGACAGCATCATTGTAGATGATTGAAGGATCCATCAAACCTTTTGAGGACGACGTAGTGGAACTCTCAATGAAAGCACCAATATCGGTGTCAAAACCGGCAGATGTCGGGTAGGCGGTCCTGAACTGTGCGTCTAAGGTCGATGGTAACAGGAGACAGGGGACACGATGTTTACCCAGCTTCGGGCCCTCTCTATGGAGGTAATACCCTACGTCCTGCTTGATTGGTCTTGATGAATATGAGTATTACATGAGTTGATATACCACGAGATCGTAATGACTAAACCCTAAAAGTCTAGTCTGGCTATGATTATCAGGATTCGGCCTATCTACGGACCTAGCCCTCCAGTTTATATAGACACTGGAGGGATCTAGGGTTACACAAGGTTGGTTACAGAGAAAGGAATCTTCATAGTTGGTCGCCAAGCTTGCCTTCCACGCCAAGGAGAGTCCTATCCGGACACGGGTGGAGTCTTCGGTCTTTGTATCCTTACGGCCCATCAGTCCGGCCCATATCCAATAGATCAGACACCCGAGGACCCCATAGTGCAGGACTCCCTCGCTTGGTTCCTTTCTTGATGAGTTGGAGTTTCTTGAAGAGGTCGCGGTTGTAGTAGGTTGGCACAAAGCATGCTCTCATGACATCCTTCATTTGCGCCCACATGGTGATGGGTGGTTCACCTCTTGCCTCTCAACACTTAATGACTTGTTCCCACCAAATGAAGACGTAATCTTGGAACTCAAGGGATGCCATCGCGATCTTCTTCTCTTCCTCATAGTTGTGCAAACGGAAGATTTTGTCAACCTTCAATGCCCATGAAAGGTACTCTTTGGGATCATTGCTTCCATTGAACTTGGTCATGGTGAACTTTTGCTTGCCGTAGTGTTGCTCTTCATTGTGTTGGGGTCTGGGATGATGACGTCCTTGACGAGGAGGATTGTCTCCCTCAACTTGCTCTTGTCTTGGAGGATTTCCATTGTCTTCTTGCTCTTGGTGGACTCGAGGTGCTTGTCTAGATTGTGGAGGAGCTTGAGGAAATTGGCGATGCACTCTTGATTGAAAAATCCTCTCTTGAACCTCTTCGCGAAGCACTTCTGGTTGCTCACAAGCTTGCCGGTTGCGCGTGTCTATGGCTCAACTTGAATCTTAAAGGGAACGTTGCGCCTCAAGTGCTTGAGCTTCTCGCAATTGTTGTTCTTGACATTGTGCCTCGACATCTTGTGCATCTTGGTGTAGTCGCGCTTGCTCTTCCTCTTCATGTTGGCATTCGCGTTGTCGTTCTCGTGCATGCGCAAAAGTAGCTTGGTTTTGACGGTGTTGTTTCTCTTGAGAGTCATTGTCGTGCAGAGGGTTGTAGTTTTCTTAATGATCTTGGCACGCAACACGTCGAAGAGTATTCACTCTCAGTGTACTGGAGTCGGAGATGGTGTAGTCGGAGTGTCGACTTGAGCGGCTTCGTCTTGAGGAGGATGAAGTGGAAGAAGAGCGGTTGAGCAACAAAGCACGAACATCGTCCATTCTTGCATCATTATCTTGTAGTCGAAATAGTCTCTTGTACGGTGCTCAGAGAGTCGCAAGTCGGTGGCGAGGTTGTCAATGCGTTCGCTCATTGTTTGTTGCTCTTGATGCAAAGCACGTTGTGCACCAAAGAGGTGGCTCTTTATGACGTAGGAGGACATGTCGTCGTCTTGCTCGATGAAGAGTTGGTTGGTAGAAGTACTTGGCCTATCCATCATTCCAAGCAAATATGTGAGTGGGAGAAAGAGAAGAACTTATACCAAATGTACCTTGACCGATGTTGAAGAGGATCAATGATCACTCAAATGTGGAACAAGGAAATAGCACAATTGGTACCAATTCTTGTCGGTTTCTCAAACCTACACAAGTAAAAGCTTATGGTGGAGCTCGGTTAGGATGGTGGCACAAAATTTGATGCAATTGTTAGTGAGCTTCAATAATGTTGGAAAAGATTCACAAATTTCCAATTCAACAAGTAGACCAATAGAAAAATATGGTACACGGAAACACACACGCAAAGAGATAAATGGGGTCGTGCAACCAAGGAATGAGCCAAAATGTGGAATCCGCGAAAATGATCTTTTTGCACAACACTAGAGAGACGCTTGCACGATTGCACAACAAGAGGATACGAAGAATTGTGCACAACCTGCTAAGCTAAAGTGCAACGACTTCCATCCCAAGTATACTCTATGTATGGTACTCCGATGATAGGATCCAAGATGATCTAGTATGACAATCTTAATGTAGTATGATGCTATGGTTCTTGCTTAAAAGTTGTTTGCTTATCTTTCCCTTTTGCTTAAAAGCTTGTTTGGCTCTTTCTCTTTTGAGCTCTTTTCTCACGCAATTCTTCACGAACCAAGACAACAATTGTATAGGCGATGACAACTTTGTGACACAAAAGATGATACTAAGATATGGACCAACGATATGATATGTATGCAACGGGAAGTATGATCACTAATGTGCACAAGTGACGTTGCCAACAATACTCAAAGGCTAGTCTCGATGGGCAAGATACGTAAAATTGGGCTATATGCTTATCAATGCAATGGCAAGAATGATATATCACGATACCAAGATGAGGTTACTGTTCTTACTTACGGTATGGTGTCAAAATGCTGAATTGGTTGTTGTTGATGACGAGTCCATGGCGAAGATGAGCGGCGGTGTCACACCCTGATTTTCATGCCACAACACTTAAGCTAATCAATCATGATAAAATGTGGTTTGCCAAAAACTTTTGAGTGTTTTGGTCTTTGTTTGATTTGATTTTTGTGTGTTGGTTGCAAGTGCTCTAAAAATCAAATAAATCCTCCAACTCTTATACTCCTTCTCCTTGATCCAAAACCTTGCCCAATGATCATGACATGTGTATAGGAGATAAAAATAATTTCTTACAAAAATAATTTGGCCAAATATTATTTTCAAAAATTAGTTTTCCAAAAACCCCTGAATTGAGATTTGCACTACAAGTACTTAATTAAGGGCAGTAAAAATCTTTCTAAAAATATATTTGACTCCTATTAGATATAGGACACCCAGAAACCACAAAAATATAATTTTCAAAGTTATTTTCCTATTTTATTTAAAGGCTTTTTCTTATGTCCAGAAATGGTCTTTAATAGGTTAAAATTATTTTAATGTTTCAAAAATATTTGAGAAAATTTAGGGAAGCTCAGTGGACATATATTGTCCATATATAAGAGTTTCAACACATGGTCATGTTCAAATTATTGGTCAAATCCCTCAAAAACTATTTTTGGACATTTCAAGCTTTTGAAATGTTTACAAAGAAAATATACTCCATTAAATACAGGAAAATTCTATCATATCCAAAATTACATACTTGAGGATCCTACAAAGTCGCATGTCATGGAGAACAATATAGCCCCACCAAACCCTCTCAAAACCATTTCTGTCCTTTTTCAAGTTTGAACAACTTTGCACTGCCAAACATGTCCAAATGCTCTCAAACTTGGTGCACATGCTCAAATGGTGTAATAATGCATCTAGAAAAAATGGCACAAGTTGGAGAGAAGGATACCATGATCAAAGTGTTCTATAACCCTTTCTGTCCAGAACCAAAATTGAACAACTCTACATTGCCAAGTGTGTCCTTGTGATCTGAATTTTTGTGGACATGTTCAAGTCCTCAAATGGTGACACTACACCAAGTGGTGCATCAAGGAGAATAGATTTGCATGACTAAATCTTGATAAAGCCATTTCTTCTGATTTCTAGGGTTTACCAAAGTTACATTGGCTACTTTGCCCAAATGAACTCAATCTTGGTGGAACCTCTTATTTTCTTAGTCCATTTGACCCTGTCAAGCCTCATGACAAGGGAAGTCCATTTGCTTGCCCAAACCTACATCAAACACCTTCTGGCAAAAACTTAAAATGCATGTTTTGGCCATTTCCACTAATCTCCATGAGTTGAACTTCTTCCCAAAACCTCTCCTAGTCCCCATCTACCTCTGGTGTGCTTCCCTGCTCGAGAGGCAATGATGAAGGTTCGGCAGGGATCCACTTTTCTTCTCTGGGCAGCAGCATTTTCACTCTCTCTCTCTACCCCTCCTCTCTTCTACTGGCTCCCCAAGGCATCGAATGCCATTTCCACTTTGTTTACTCCCCCCTGCAGCCACTAGACACAAGTGGACACGCGAGTGCGCGCGGAAAAGCCGCGGTCGCTGGCCAAAGACGTGCTCTGGAGCACGTCCTCGCGCTCCCGACCGTTGACGCCGCGTCCCCCGACCACCTCGAGCCTCCCCCTCGCGCCAGTCGAGGTCCTCGACGTCCGCAATACAACAACCGTGCATGCCCCCTCCTCTCCCCTCTCTCTCACCTCCTGCGGCGCGTGCCCAGAGCTGCCCGGCTCGGCCAATGCTTGCGCAGCTCCTGTGGCCGCGTGCTGCTCGCCCCGCTCCTCCTCTCTCTTCCTGGCGCCCCAATCAACTCCCACGAACGCTGTAGACAGCCCCGCACCCTCTCTCCTGGCCTCCGGAGCCGTTGCCGCGGCCACCCATGCGCTGCGTCCACGGTGAGCCACGGGTCGGCTACTTAAGGCCACCCCGAGCTCTCTCTCTACCCATTTGGCTCTCTCTCCCTCCCGTGCATCCCCTGGACCAACCCACTCCCCTCCTCGCGCCGTCCAACCTCATCCATGGCCGGAGCCGAGCCGCCGACCACCGCCTAAATTCTCGTCGTCCGGGCCCCCTCCTCCCCACATATGGGTTACCTTGCATCTCTACTGCCCCCGCGGAGCTTCCCCGCACTCCGGTTACTCCTCCCGACGGTCGGAGCGCCGTGCCCGCCATCGTCGTCGGCCACGTTCGCCACGGACGGTGCTCTCCTTGACCAGGTCCTCCCCGGCATGCGTGTGACCAGTGGCTGGAAGCGCCTCTCTGCGCTGGTCACGCCGGTGGGAAGAACGTCGCGGGGGGTGCTCTGTAGCCCCGACAATCGCCGGCGGGAGCCGGTCCTCCCCGCGGCCGGAGCGCGCGCGGGAAGTTGAAGATGGCCTACTGCTGGGCCCCGCGCGTCAGCGACCCAGCAGGCAGGCCCGACCGTTTAAGTGGAAACGGCTTCGGCCGGATCCGCCTCCCCTGCGCTGAGGCGCACTCCCGCGAAGCCTGTAACACCCCGGATGTAATTTACCTTATCTGTACTCCAACTCTTGTCATTTCCGGCGCTAAGTTATTTTATTTCGTCGTTGTTGGGTTTTTGTCTCCATGTGTTTTTGCCTTTGTCATGCATCTCATATCATGTCATCATGTGCATTGCATTGCATACATGTTCGTCTCATGCATCCGAGCATTTTCCCCGTTGTCCGTTTTGCATTCCGGTGCTCCTATGTCACCCGGTGGTCCTTTCTACCTCTTTTCGTGTGTGGAGGTTACACATTTCCTGATTGGACCACGACTTGTCATGCGGCCTTGGTTTACTACCGATAGACCGCCTGTCAAGTTTGAAGCCATTTGGACTTCGTTTGATACTCAAACAGTTAACCGAGGGACCGAAAAGGCCCTGTTTGTGTTGCATCCCAACACCCTTCCAATTTGGCCCAAAACCCACCAAAAACCCCTCCATCATCTAGAGCGTTATATCACGATCGCGTGGCCGAAACCGAACTCCATTTGGAGCTTCCTAGCACCTTCTACCTCTATATATAGACCTTCCCCGAAATTTTTGGATCTCTTCCCCGAAACCCTAGTCTCCCTCCTTCCTCCGCGCGCCGGACAACTCTCCTCTCGCCATGTGGCAACTCTTGCCCCGCCACCGCCGAAGCTCGCCGCGGCCCATGGCCGGCCTGCCCGCGCCCGCGCACGGGCCAGAGGCGCCCGCCCACGCCGCCTTCGTCCCCTTCCTCGCGCGCCGCCCCATCTCCTCCCTCGCCGGCGGCCACCGCCCTCGCCGCGCCCAGCCGCGACTCCGACGAGCCGCGCCCCGCTGCCCGCGCCGGCGACCGCGTCAGCCACCTCCGCCGTCCTCCTCTCGCTCCACTCCGGCGGCACCACCGAGCGAATCTGGTGCCAAGCTACTCCGGCGAACCCCGACGACCTCGGCAAGTCCGGTGAACAGTGATCCCCGGCGACCCTCGAGAATTGCGCCAGATCCAGATCTGGATCGGGAGACGGTTGACTTTTTCCCTACAAACCCAAGATTTTTATGCAAACTTTGGCATGTCATAACTCTCTCATCGTAGGTCCAATTCGTGCGTTTAGCATATCAAAATGTTCGGCTCGACGCGTACATCATTTCATCTCATTGCATCATTTTCTTTTGAGCTCATCTTGATGCCCGAAATTCTGTTGGAAGAGGGCTATGTGGTGAATTTGTCAGATCTGTTTCAGCAAATGGCATTTTGGTATTTTTGCCATGATTAATGTGTGCATGCTATGATCCTGATCTCTACATGTGTTTTGTTATATGCCATGCCATCTTTACAGGGGTGCTTGCCATGTATTTTTTTTGATATTCGTGGTGACTAGCACAAGCTTGCAAAGTAGCGTAATCGGTAATGCTGATTTCAAGGACTTAGAATTTCACCAAGTTCTTGTCCTGATTTTGTTGTTATGCCATATGTTCATGTTGTTTCCTAGTGATCCGTGCCTCTTTTGAGGATGATAAGTAAGGATGTTTTGTTAAAATTGTGGTGCTCTATCAATCCATGTCTTTTTTTGCATTTATGGAGCATCCTAGCTTGAGTCAATCGAGCTCTACTTTTACTATAAAATGATCCTGGCAGATTGTTGACATGTTTAGCGATTTTGCCAAGGATGTTGCTATTGATCCGTGCATGCTATGATGTTGTTCATGCCATGTCTAGCTTCTATGCTATGTCTTCTTGATGGGTGTATGCTTGGTTTGTCATGCCATGCTTCGTAGAGAGTGCATCGAGCTCGTAAAGATGCCTACTCGTTAACTGATTTGCATGCTCCAGTTTTTCACAAAGTTTGAATCTGTTTATGTTTTGCCATGTTCACATGCTTGCAATTGTATTTTCTGATCCCTTTTGGCTCAAGGTCACTAAGGGACTTTTGTTAAGTGCTTTGAGTAGCTTCATGGCATGCCTTGCTTTTCCATGTTAAGCTCCTATAGCTTGTAGTTTTCATGCTTTAAAATGTGCTTCCTGATGATAAATTCCAGACTTGTGTTAATTTCACTAAGTCTGAAACCTGTTATGATTTGCTCTTTTGCCATGCTTGTTTGAACCTGTTAGTGGATGAATTAGCCGTAGCTCAGTGTTCATCTTTTGTCAAGCTTCATGAGTGGATCCCTGCCATATATTTTGTTTTCATGTTTGAGTGATGTAGCATATTTATCTTGATGCATTTCCTTGGTCACTTGCTGATTATCGCAGACCGGTGCCATATTTGTTTTGCTTGCCATTTCCAAACCGTGCATCCGATTCCGGTGATCTTTATATCGTTTTCGACCGAAATCACCTCACCTTTCCAGTGGCACTCTTGGATT
This sequence comes from Triticum urartu, assembly GCF_056163025.1. Classification (NCBI taxonomy): domain Eukaryota; kingdom Viridiplantae; phylum Streptophyta; class Magnoliopsida; order Poales; family Poaceae; genus Triticum; species Triticum urartu. The sequence goes on along the minus strand of NC_141879.1, from coordinate 407,777,327 downwards.
TCCAAGTTGAGGCCAGGTTCTATCATTCCTTGTCAAATCGTGCATATACATCACATAGCACATCCCGCATATCATACCATGTTTTCATCATGTTGTTTGAGCATTGCACGTGGTTGATTGTGTTCCATTTGCTTGTTGTTCTTGTTTGGTTAGAGCCGGGAGACGAGTTCGTGAACTAGGAGCCCATTGAGTTCGCTTATGTGGATCAAGTCAACTCTGAGAACTTTGAAGGCAAGATGATCATACCCTCGAAATCACTTCTATCTTTGCATGCTAGATGCTCGCACTTTTGCTATGCCTATGCTACGATACCTACCACTTGCTTTTCATTCCTCCCAAATTGCCATGCCAAACCTCTAACCCAGCATATCCTAGCAAACCGTTGATTGGCTATGTTACCGCTTTGCTCAGCCCCTATTATAGCGTTGCTAGTTGCAGGTGAAGATTGGAGATCGTTCCTTGTTGGAACATGTTTATTGTTGGGATATAACCATATTATCTTGTTATCTTAATGCATCTATATACTTGGTAAAGGGTGGAAGGCTCGGCCTTTTGCCTAGTGTTTTGTTCCACTCTTGCCGCCCTAGTTTCCGTCATATCGGTGTTATGTTCCCGGATTTTTGCGTTCCGTACGCGGTTGGGTTATAATGGGAACCCATTGACAGTTCGCCTTGAATAAAACTCCTCCAGCAATGCCCAACCTTGGTTTTACCATTTGCCACCTAGCCTCTTTTTCCCTTGGGTTTCCGGAGCCCAAGGGTCATCTTTATTTAAACCCCCCAGGCCAGTGCTCCTCTGAGTGTTGGTCCAAAATAGAGCCGTGTGTAGCGCCCCCTCGGGGAAACTCGAGGTTTGGTTTTAGTTGTATGGAGCGCTCATCTGAGTGTGCCCTGAGAACGAGATATGTGCAGCTCCTATCGGGATATGTCGGCACATTCAGGCGGTGTTGCTGGACTTGTTTTACCATTGTCGAGGATGTCTTGTAACCGGGATGCCGAGTCTGATCGGATTGTCTTGGGAGAAGGAATATCCTTCATTGACTGTGAGAGCTTGTGATGGGCTAAGTTGGGACTCCCCTGCAGGGATTTGAACTTTCGAAAGTCGTGCCCGCGGTTATCGGCAGATGGGAATTTGTCAATGTCCGGTTGTAGATAACATGAAACTTAACTTAATTAAATGAATCAACCGCGTGTGTAACCGTGAGGGTCTCTTCTCGGCGGAGTCTGGGAAGTGAACACGGTGTTGGAGTAATGCTTGACGTAGGTTGTTTTAGGATCACTTCTTGATCATAGTTGTTCGACCGTGCTTTTGCCTTCTCTTCTCGCTCTCTTTTGCGAACAGGTTTGCCACCATATATGCTAGTCGCTTGCTACAGCTCCACATCATACCTTTGCCTTACCTATAAGCTTCAATAGTCTTGATCGCGAGGGTGTGAGATTGCTGAGTCCCCGTGACTCATAGTTTACTTCCAAAACCAGATGCAGGGACCGATGATACCGTTCCAGACGATGCGCTTGAGCTCAAGTGGGAGTTCGATGAAGACTCTCACCGTTATTACATGTCTTTCCTAGATGATCAGTAGTGGTGCCCAGTTGGGGCGATCGGGGACTTTGTCGCATGTGGGGGTTGATCTTTATTTTGGTACCATAGTCAGACCATGAGTGTATTGGATGATTGTAATGTTATTCATGTATTTGTGTGACATGGCGAGTGTAAGCCAACTATGTATCATTTCCCCTTTTATCTATTTACATGGGTTGCTGTGAAGATAACCTTACTTGCGACATTGCTTTCAATGCGGTTATGCCTCTAAGTCGTGCTTCTACACGTAGGAGATATAGCCGCATCGAGGGCGTTACAAGTTGGTATTTTCCAAGAACAAGGAAGATCATGCCAAGCACTTGCGTTTGGTGCTGGATAAGCTCAGAGAATATCAGTTCTACGCCAAGTTTTCAAAGTGCGAGTTTTGGCTCGATGAGGTTCTCTACCTTGTGCATATCATCTCTGTCGAGGGCATAGCGGTGAATCCTGAGAAGGTGTCTGCAATTGTGAATTGGGAACCACCTCAGAACGTGAAGCAACTTCGCAGCTTCCTTGGTCTCGCAAACTACTGTCGAAGGTTCGTTGACAACTTTTCAAAGATCGCGAAGCCGCTTTCCAACCTTCTCCAGAAGCACATGAAGTACGTTTGGTCTCCTGAATGTGACATCGCTTTCAACACCTTGAAATAGAAATTAGTCACTGCTCCAGTTCTGACTCCTCCTGAGGAATCCAAACCGTTCAGGGTCTTCTGTGATGCCTCTGTTCAAGGTCTTGGTGCAGTGTTGATGCAAGAGAATAAAGTTGTGGCTTATACCTCTCGCCAGTTGAAGCCCAACGAGAAGAACTACCCCACTCATGACCTCGAGTTGGCGGTAGTTGTGCATGCTCTTTTGACTTGGAGACATCTCTTATTGGGAAGAAAAGTGGACATCTTCACTGACCACAAGAGTCTCAAGTACATCTTCACTCAGCCTAATCTCAACCTCAGGCAGACTCGTTGGGTCGAAATGATTCAAGAGTATAATCCGAGTATCGAATATACTCCAGGCAAGGCCAATGTAATTGCTGACGCATTGAGCAGGAAGGCTTACTGCAACAGTTTGATTCTCAAGCCTTACCAACCCGAGCTTTGTGAAGCTTTCCGCAAACTCAATCTGCAAGTTGTTCCTCAAGGTTTCCTCGCCAACCTTCAAGTCTCTCCTACTTTGGAAGATCAGATTCGCGATGCTCAACTTCTTGATGCTATGGTGAAGAAGGTGAAGATTGGGATTGCCAAGAGTCAACCCAAGTACAAGTGTTATCGTCTTGATGACAAGGATACTCTCTTATTCGAGGATCGCATTGTGGTGCCTAAAGGTGACCTTCGTAAAGTCATTATGAATGAGGCTCACAATTCACTCCTCTCCATCCACCCTGGGAGCACGAAAATGTACCAGGACCTCAAGCAGGCGTATTGGTGGACTCGAATGAAGCGTGAGATTGCTCAGTTCGTGAATGAATGTGATGTCTGCAAAAGAGTGAAGGCAGAACACCAACGACCAGCTAGTCTCCTCCAACCCCTTGCCATTCCAGAATGGAAGTTTGACCACATTGATATGGACTTCGTGACGGGATTTCCAAAGTCCAAGCGTGGCAATTATGCTATATTCGTTGTCATCGACAAACTCACTAAAGTGGCTCATTTCTTGCCTATCAAAGAGTCTATCACAGCAGCTCAATTGGCAGAGCTTTATACCTCTCGGATTGTCTCTCTGCACGGCATTCCGCAGTTGATTTCTTCAGATTGTGGTAGCATCTTCACCTTGAAGTTTTGGGATTCTTTTCAGAAGGCCATGGGCACCAACATCCGTTTCAGCACAGCTTTTCATCCTCAAACTAGCGGCCAAGTCGAGCGTGTCAATCAGATACTTGAAGATATGCTCAGGGCTTGTGTTATCTCTTTCGGTATGAAGTGGGAAGATTGTCTTCCATATGCCGAGTTTTCGTACAACAACAGCTTTCAAGAGAGTTCAGGCAAGGCCCCATTTGAAATTCTCTATGGCAGGAAGTGCCGTACTCCTCTTAACTAGTCAGAGACTGGTGAACGTCAACTTCTTGGAAATGACTTGATCACAGAGGCAGAGGAGATGTGCAAAGTCATTCGTGATAACCTCAAAGCAGCGCAATCGCGCCAGAAGAGCTACTATGATAGTAAGCATTGTGATTTGGCTTTCGAGATCAGAGACCATGTTTACCTCCGCGTCTCTCCAATGAAAGGTACTCGTCGCTTCGGTATCAAAGGGAAGCTTGCCCCTAGATACGTGGGTCCTTTCAAGATCGTCAGTAGTAGAGGCGATCTCGCCTATCAACTGGAGCTTCCCTCCAACTTTGCAAATGTGCACGACGTGTTCCATGTCTCTCAGCTCTGCAAGTGCTTTAAGACCCCTGACCGCACCGTCAACTTCGAAGACATTGATCTCCAAGAAGACCTTTCTTATCGTGAGCACCCAGTTGCTATTCTTGATGAGACTGAGCGCAAGACTCGCAACAAGTCAATAAAATTCCTCAAAGTCAAGTGGTCACATCATTCTGACCGTGAAGCTACCTGGGAACGCGAGGATCACCTCCATTCTGAGTACCCGGCGTTTTTCCAGTCCTAGATCTCGGGACGAGATCCTTTCGTAGTGGTGGAGTGTTGTAACACCCCGGATGTAATTTACCTTATCTGTACTCCAACTCTTGCCGTTTCCGGCGCTAAGTTATTTTATTTTGTCATTCTCGGGTTTTTGTCTCCGTGTATTTTTGCCTTTGTCATGCATCTCATATCATGTCATCATGTGCATTGCATTGCATACGTGTTCGTCTCATGCATCCAAGCATTTTCCCCGTTGTCCGTTTTGCATTCCGGTGCTCCTATGTCACTCGGTGGTCTTTTCTTCCTCTTTTCGTGTGTCGAGGTTAAACATTTCAGGATTGGACCGAGACTTGTCATGCGGCCTTGGTTTACTACCGGTAGACCGCCTGTCAAGTTTCGTGCCATTTGGACTTCGTTTGATACTCCAACGGTTAACCGAGGGACCGAAAAGGCCTCGTTTGTGCTGCAGCCCAACTCCCTTCCAATTTGGCCCAAAACCCACCAAAAACCCATCCATCGTCTAGAGCGTTCGATCACGATCGCGTGGCCGAAAACCGGACTCCATTTGGAGCTTCCTAGCTCCCCTACCTCTATATATAGACCTTCCTCGAAATTTTTGGATCTCTTCCCCGAAACCCTAGTCTCCCTCCTTCCTCCGCGCGCCGGACAACGTCCGCCGGCGCCGGACGTGTCCGCCCCGCTCCCCCATCCACTCTCCTCTCGCCACGTGGCAGCTCCTACCCCGCCGCCGCTGAAGCCTTCCACGGCCCGTGGCCGCCTGCCCGCGCCCGCGCACGAGCCAGAGGCGCTCGCCCGCGCCGCCTTCGTCCCCTTCCTCGCGCGCCGCCCCATCTCCTCCCTCGGCGGCGGCCGCCACCTCGCCGGCGACCACCGCCCTCGCCATGCCCAGCCGTGACTTCGGCGAGCCGCGCCCCGCTGCCCGCGGCAGCGACCGCGTCGGCCACCTCCGCCGTCCTCCCACTACTAGGAAAAGGGCTACTAATGGCGCACCAGTTTTGCCTACTAATGGCGCATCACTGGTGCGCCATTAGTATCACGCCACTAGTATTTTTACTAATGGCGCACCACTGGTGCGCCATTAGTATCTGGTATACTAATGGCGCACAACTGGTGCGCCATTAGTATAGGCCACGGTGCGCCGTTAGTATAGGCCACTGGTGCGCCATTAGTATTTTTGAATTTTGAAGGCGGAAAAATAGTAGTGGCGCACCGTCTAACCCCCACCGTGCGCCATTGCTATTTTTGAATTTTGAATTTGGATCTGGATCGTGATTTGTTTGACCATTTTTTGCTCGTTTTTTGGCATGATATTATTTCAAATTTTGTTCCTGTTTTTGGATCTTGTATGTTCTTTTGCCGTGTTCTTTTGCCGGAGAGGAGTTCGGCGGAGAGGAGGAGGAGGAGGTCACCGGAGAGGCGCTCGCCTACATCGCCGGAGAGGAGGAGGAGGAGTTCGCCGGAGAGGAGGAGGAGGTCGCCGGAGAGGAGGAGGAGGAGGTCGCCGGAGAGGAGTTCACCGGAGCATCGGAGAGGAGGAAGGAGAAACCATGAGGGGATGGGAGGAGAGGAGGGAGGAGGAGCTCACCGGAGAGGAGGGAGGAGAAACCGTGAGGGGAGGGGAGGGGAGGAGAGGAGGGAGGAGGAGGTCGCCGGAGAGGAGGAGGAGGAGGTCGCCGGAGAGGAGGAGGGTAGTATGGTGGAGGAGAGAAGGGAAGATGGAGTGGAGGAGAGGAGACGGAGTGGAGGAGAGGTGGAGTGGAGGAGAAAAGTGAAGGAGGAGAGGACCACGCCCAGCCATATATATGGCATAGTAATGGCGCACCGCGGGCAGGTGCGCCATTACTAACTTTTTTTTTTATTTTTTTGATTTATTTTGAATTTTGAAGGCGGGAAGATACTAATGGCGCACCATGGGCAGGTGCGCCATTAGTAACTTTTTATTTTTATTTTTTTGACTTATTTTGAATTTTGAAGGCGGGAAGATAGTAATGGCGCACCATGGGTAGGTGCGCCATTAGTAAGTTTGATTTTTTTGAATTTTTTGCCTCTCCAGATCTTAAAAGCCCCGTATCTTTTTTTCTGTTAGGTTTTTGTGGATTTTGAAAATGTTTAACAGTGTTCCCCCTGTTAAATTCGGATGTAACTTTTCGAGTAGATGATTTTTCATATAAAAAACTTTTTCATCCGAGTTCGTACGCAAAAGTTATGCCCATTTTACAAATTCTCGAGAGATTTCGCAAATAAAGTCGAAATTCATATTTGTAAATTTTCACAACAACTAGACCACATATCACATGGGAAACTTATTTTCTTTTATTTTTTTGACATTTCCATCATTTTTGTTTATTTTTTTAAAACTGAAAAGGCGGTCCACGGGGGGGGGGGGGTGCATTCGGTTGAAGTGGTGGCCAAGTTACTAATGGCGCACTGTGGGAGTGGTGCGCCATTACTCCCACGGTGCGCCATTAGTAGTTTTGATGAAATTTTCAAAATTTTTTTTACTAATGGCGCACCGTGGATGTGGTGCGCCATTAGTATTTGCACACTAATGGCGCACCAACACATGGTGCGCCATTAGTATATAGTAATGGCGCACCATATCTCTGGTGCGCCATTAGTGTCAATTCAATCTATAGCCCTTTTCCTAGTAGTGTCCTCCCGCTCCACTCCGGCGGCTCCACCGCTCGGATCCGGTGCCAAGCTACTCCGGCGAACCCCGACGACCTCGGCAAGTCCGGTGAACAGTGATCCCCGGCGAACCTCGAGAATCGCGCCAGATCCTGATCTGGATCGGGAGACGGTTGACTTTTTCCCGACAAACCCTAGATTTTTTTGAAACTTTGGCATGTCATAAGCTCATCGTAGATCCGATTCGTGCATGTAGCATATCAAAATGTTCGTATCGACGAGTACATCATTTCATCTCACTTCATCATTTTCTTTTGAGCTCATCTTGATGCCCGAAATGCTGTTGGAAGAGGGCTATGTGGTGAATTTGTCAGATCTGTATCAGCAAATGGCATTTTGGCATTTCTACCATGATTAATGTGTGCATGCTATGATCCTGAGCTCTACATGTGTTTTGTTATATGCCATGCCATCTTTACAGGGGTGCTTGCCATGTATTTTTTTTGATATTTGTGGTGACTAGCACAAGCTTGCAAAGTAGCGTAATCGGTAATGCTGATTTCAGGGACTTAGAATTTCACCAAGTCCTTGTCCTGATTTTGTTGTTATGCAATATGTTCGTGTTGTTTCCTAGTGATCCGTGCCTCTTTTGAGGATAATCAGTAAGGATGTTTTGTTAACATTGTGGTGCTCTATCCAACCATGTCTTTGTTTGCATCTATGGAGCACCCTAGCTTGAGTCAATCGAGCTCTACTTTTTCTATAAAATAATCCTGGCAGATTGTTGACATGTTTAATGATTTTGCCGAGGATGTTGCTATTGATCCGTGCATGCTATGATGTTGTTATTGCCATGTCTAGCTTCTATGCTATGTCTACTTGATGGGTGTATGATTGGTTTGTCATGCCATGCTCCGTAGTGAGTGCATCGAGCTCGTAAACATGCCTACTTGTTAACTGATTTGCATGCTCCAGTTTTTCACTAAGTCTGAATCTGTTTATGTTTTGCCATGTTCACATGCTTGCAATTGTATTTTCTGATCCCTTTTGGCTCAAGGTCACTAAGGGACTTTTGTTAAGTGCTTTGAGGAGCTTCATTCCATGCCTTGCTTTGCCATGTTAAGCTCTTGTAGCTTGTAGTTTTCATGCTCTAAAATGTGCTTCCTCATGATAAATTCCAGACTTGTGTTAATTTCACTAAGTCTGAAACCTGTTATCATTTGCTCTTTTGCCATGCTTGTTTGAACCTGTTAATGGATGAATTAGCCATAGCTCAGTGTTCATCTTTTGTCAAGCTTCATGAGTGGATCCCTGCCATGTATTTTGTTGTCAAGTTTGAGTGCTGTAGCATATTTATCTTGATGCATTGAGTTGGTCACTTGCTAATTATCGCAGACCGGTGCCATATTTGTTTTGCTTGCCATTTTCAAACCGTGCATCCGATTCCAGAGATCTTTATATCGTTTTCAACCGAAATCACCTTACCTTTCCAGTGGCACTCTTGGATTTCCAAGTTGAGGCCAGGTTCTATCATTCCTTGTCAAATCTTGCATATGCATCACATATCGCATCCCGCATATCATACCATGTTTGCATCATGTTGTTTGAGAATTGCACGTGGTTGATTGTGTTCCGTTTGCTTGTTGTTCTTGTTTAGGTAGAGCCGGGAGATGAGTTCGCGAACGAGGAGCCCGTTGAGTTTGCTTACGAGGATCAAGTCAACTGTGAGAACTTTGCAGGCAAGATGATCATACCCTCGAAAGCACTTCTATCTTTGCTTGTTGGATGCTCGCTCTTTTGCTATGCCTATGCTACGATACCTACCACTTGATTTTCATGCCTCCCAAATTGCCATGCCAAACCTCTAACCCACCATGTCCTAGCAAACCAATGATTGGCTATGTTATTGCTTTGCTCAGCCCCTCTTATAGCGTTGCTAGTTGCAGGTGAAGATTGGAGATCGTTCCTTGTTGGAAAATGTTTATTGTTGGGATATCACCATATTATCTTGTTATCTTAATGCATCTATATACTTGGTAAAGGGTGGAAGGCTCGGCCTTTTGCCTAGTGTTTTATTCCACTCTTGCCGCCCTAGTTTCCGTCATATCGGTGTTATGTTCTCGGATTTTTGCGTTCCTTACGCGGTTGGGTTATAATGGGAACCCCTTGATAGTTCGCCTTGAACAAAACTCCTCCAGCAATGCCCAACCTTGGTTTTACCATTTGCCACCTAGCCTATTTTTCCCTTGGGTTTCCGGAGCCCAAGGGTCATCTTTATTTAAACCCCCCCCCCCGGGCCAGTGCTCCTCTGAGTGTTGGTCCAAAATAGAGCCCTGTGCAGCGCCCCCTCGGGGAAACTCGAGGTTTGGTTTTAGTTGTATGGAGCGCTCATCTGAGTGTGCCCTGAGAGCGAGATATGTGCAGCTCCTATCGGGATTTGTCGGCACATTCGGGTGGTGTTGCTGGACTTGTTTTACCATTGTCGAGGATGTCTTGTAACCGGGATGCCGAGTCTGATCGGATTGTCTTGGGAGAAGGAATATCCTTTGTTGACTGTGAGAGCTTGTGATGGGCTAAGTTGGCACTCCCCTGCAGGGGTTTGAACTTTCGAAAGTCGTGCCCGCGGTTATGGGCAGATGGGAATTTGTTAATGTCTGGTTGTAGATAACATGAAACTTAACTTAATTAAATGAATCAACCGCGTGTGTAACCGTGAGGGTCTCTTCTCGGCGGAGTCCGGGAAGTGAACACGGTGTTGGAGTAATGCTTGACGTAGGTTGTTTTAGGATCACTTCTTGATCATAGTTGTTCGAACATGCTTTTGCCTTCTCTTCTCGCTCTCTTTTGCGAACAGGTTAGCCACCATATATGCTAGTCGCTTGCTGCAGCTCCACATCATACCTTTGCCTTACCTATAAGCTTAAATAGTCTTTATCGCGAGGGCGTGAGATTGCTGGGTCCCCGTGACTCACAGTTTACTTCCAAAACCAGATGCAGGGACCGATGATACCGTTCCAGACGATGTGCTTGAGCTCAAGTGGGAGTTCGATGAAGACTCTCGCCGTTATTATGTGTCTTTCCCAGATGATCAGTAGTGGTGCCCAGTTGGGGCGATCGGGGACTTTGTCGCATGTGGGGGTTGATCTTTATTTTGGTACCGTAGTCGGACCATGAGTGTATTGGATGATTGTAATGTTATTCATGTATTTGTGTGACGTGGCGAGTGTAAGCCAACTATGTATCCTTTCCCCTTTTATCTATTTACATGGTTTGCTGTGAAGATTACCTTACTTGCGACATTGCTTTCAATGCGGTTATGCCTCTAAGTCGTGCTTCGACACATAGGAGATATAGCCGCATCGAGGGCGTTACAAAGCCGCCTTTGACATCACCACCTCTGCCTGCGCAGCCGAGCCGCTGGGCCGGTCCATGGTCTATCTGTCGCCCCGTGCGTAGGATAAGGTTAAAGCCTTATTTCCTTTTTCTTTTTCCAGTCAACTTCAAAAATCCATAAATAATTCAACGGAGCTCCAAATTCGAAGATTCAAATTTGTAGTAGTTCATAAATTCATTATCTATCACTTGGTGTTGTTTGCACATTTTTCCAGGAAACTTTTCTTCACACATATTTTGAAAAACCCTATTTTCCTATTTCTGTGATGAACTTTAGAAAATCACAGAGAGCTCAAAATTGATCCAAATGCCATGATTCAAATTCCTAGATGCTTCTAAGTTCATAACTTAGTTTATGAACATTTTTCTTAATAGTTCCTGTACCACACAAAATAATGAGCCATTTCTTCATATTTCTCAACTTTGCAAATTCATAGGAAAATCATTTGAACTCCAAATCCAGTGAAACCAACTCCTAGATACTTCTAAAATCATGGTTTGTTAAATGGGTGCCTTTGCTCATTTTTCAAAAATATATTTCTATACACTTCTTACAAATCCACAAATCCCTTGATTCCATCATATTGAAATGTTCGGGAATATCCACTGACCCAATCCCATTGAAGCCACTCTGGTTATTTTTCATATAACCAGAGATGTTCTAGAAAAGTCAAATTAATATTTTTAGAGCACTTTTATTTTATGCCTTGTTGTGTTGCTTACTATGATTGTTTCCGACGTTAGTTGATGAAGTAGACGAGATACTCGGAGATGGACCAGAAGATTTGAAGACTCCGACAAACCAGGCAAGCAGCCCTTTGACCATGTCTAAGAAACCCTTTTTATGCATGTCATATGGCACTTTCATTGCTTGCATGGAAGTCATGATAAAATGGTGACCACTTGAGGTGGTTTGCCTCCGTTGCTTTCTCGTTGACACCTTCATGATGCATGACCCTACCTTCCTATGAGGGTTATGCGAGTGGGCGTAGTTAGGATGCTAAGTAGCTGCTACGCAAATGGGTTGGGTATATGCATGGTGATGGAAGCAAGATTGTTTCCAAAAACTTTTCAAAAATACCATCGGGTGCCACTTATGCCCATGGGAGATAATGAGTTGGTAACCACTTGATGACGAAGTGGTGTACCGAGGCAAGTGTGTGTGTGTGTTGTTTTCAGAACAGATTTGTTTAAGTTGCGACCGTTATTCCAACCTTACATGCACAACCACTCTACCCTTATATGGGAAAGGGCATTATTGATTACCTAGGATGATACTAGCTTGGAGCCCGCATTACTAGTGACGGGAGAGTTGTTGTTGCACTCTCTCGGGACGGGGTCGTGCCAGGTAGGGCGGCCATGACTGTTTTCACAAGGCACTGGACACACCGTTGGTACCCCGTGCTTGTGATGTGAGATGATTATGGAGCGTGGCTCCACGAAACTGTTATGTGATAATGTTGGGCACGGGGGTTACTACCAATCGAGTGGACTCTATGTTATTGTCGTCTAGGAAAAGATAGTGATCGGGTGCTTACCCCGGGTACTTGAGGTACCGCGGGTCGTGGATGACACGGAAGTTCCCCGGATCTTGTGGATAAAGTGTGCAACCTCTACAGAGTGTAAAACTATTCGAATAGCCGTGTCGACAGTCAAGGACAGTTGGGTAACCGCTCTTGGGCTACGTCCACATGTTTACAAACCAGTGTGTGTGTTTGGATAAGTGGGAAGAACTACTTGGGTCAAGTCCAAGGACTTGACATGGATGAGTTGGGTTGGAGCCCACTCCCTTTATGTTGATATCTGTAACCAGTCCCTATGGTTACTTGAATTCATACGAGGCATGATTTACCAGTTATTGAACATGTCATAACAAAACAAAATTAGATCTCTGCAAAAATTTACCTATGTCATGCATTGTTGTATCTTGAGCCAAAACATGGGTTGCTTGCGAGTACATTCAAAGTACTCATTGGCTTGCCACTAGTCATTTTATTGGCCAGACATGAAAGAACAGGATATGATGAAGAATACTTCGGTGATAAACACACGAGCTAGGACGCTTCCCAGTCAGAATGCCTGTAGGGTTAAGGTAGATGGCATGGGTCCAAGATATCGACAAAGATTTCCGCTGCAAAGTTATACTCAAGACTCGACCATAACGGTCATAATTTATGTAAGACGGTATGTATGGATGTAAGACTCTTGTTATTCAACTTCTGTGTGTTCAGTGAGCATTGATCTCTGGGTTCACTGTACACATGCATTCGGTGATCATGACTTATGAGTCGGGGTCCCCGTAGAGCTGGTATCAGAGCCATCCTGACTGTAGGAAGCCTTAGTTAGCTTGGTCGTTAGTCAGGTTAAAACTATTTTCTAAACTATTACTAATTTTCAAAAACTATCTATACTTCTCTTCCCTTCTGAGTTTTTCAAAAACTAAGATATATTTTCCTTATTGATCTCTTCCCCTTCAAAACTTTTGCAAACAGTCGCTAGTACCTTTAAGCCCCTGACCATTGGATTCCCTGTAATCCTCGTGGGTAACAGAGAAGAAGACATCTTGCCAGACATTCACCCACACCTTCTGAACACAAGCTTGGCGACACCACGACAAGATGAAAAATGCCTTCTCAATGATTGAGGAAACTAAGACTCAGAAGATGGGGACACCCTCGACACTGCCCCAGGATGATGCGACCTTGATGATCAGGGTGTGAGATATGCAAGATCATGATATACATCGCTAATAGAGCAACCATGTCCTTACCGTTGTTATATCGGCAACCACTGATGGATGAGAACCTCGCCATTTGGTCCACCTCACCATAGTGAGCAGGAAAACGGTTCTCTTCATCCCCTGCTCTTGGTGTCGATGATGTCATCAACGTAACCGACATGTTGAACCTCTATTATGCCTTGTTAATGTCATTGCATAAAGGATTACCTACTTGGCACCATCGACGCCTTAGACGACAAAAAGTGATCGTCATGATTAAGAAGACAATAGAAAACCGAGTCAATGCCTGCTACGAGAAGCCACCTTCACCCCATCACTTCAACAGGCGAGAAGTTGTTGAAGAATCTTCAGGCTCAACATGAATTGTTTCATCGAACAACTACAAGAGACGTAGCAACACCTGAGGAAAACCCAGAAGACTGCACAAGGCACGAAGTAAAGCACAACTACTTAGTCTGAGAACCTCTAGGGTAGGATGAGTCGTGTACCCCCTATGCGCAGTCGACTCGTATGATGGTTCGAATAGAACCATGACTGTGTGTTGCTTGTTTTTATTTGTTTGTGTTTTGATATAAGTCGCACTTTTTCCCTAGGCAACAAGTACGTGACTATATCACCTTCCTTGTTTTCCTTTGTTTGGCCCTTTTTGGCACCCGTTTGTTTGCACCTGCACTATAGAACCCCCTTTAGGCATTCCCCTCCTCTATGCTACTTTTCCCTCTCATCTCTCTCTCTCCTTAACTGAAGGTCGGCAATACAAGGTACACCAAGGATTCTACTTCGGCAACCAACTAGCACTGAAGAACTTTTCTACAGCCCCCTCGACCAAGTGAAACCCTGTAGAGTTATGTTTAACCCTCCAGACTAGAAACCCATTCCTAGACCCTTCGAGACTTCACGAGATACCCAAGCTCGAGTCCTTAACCATGTGCTTAACCCACAGAATTGCAAGAGAACTAGTTAAGCCTTTGTAAACCTTGCACAGCACTGGGTTCATTATGGAACTAGTGGACATAGTGAACAAGCACATTATCATCCTAATATAGCACCAGAACTGACAATGCCATAGGGTAGACCAGTTTGAGGATATAGTAATAGAGTACAAATGACTTGATGAGTTTATATCAATGGCTTTGAGGAATTATCTGAGACTCTTTGGTGGATTATAAGGCTTTCATGTTGGTAGATGAACTTGGAGGGATCATGATTATAGATTACCATAGCTTTCATTACCCCTGAGAAAATTGGATTTAGTAGGACCATCATGGTCGCAAGCTGAAATTCTTGGAAGCATAAGGATTAGACTTAGCCAAGGGACATTGATAAGAGATAGCTGACATTACGATAATAACTTGAAGGAAACATGTAGGAATTCTCGTTGAACACGATATCTGGATTTAAATAGGTGATCCTAGTGGAGTATAGATGCTGAAGTAAGTCTACATGGTTCGGAGTAAATTAGATTTTGGCTAATGATCATGATCATGATACCATGTTTCTCGATAGACAATAAACTAGGAGATTGGATTAATTGTCGGAGTTTATTAGGGATCTGTATGAGCTTGACCTTGGAGTTTACTTGATCGCGATAATGGGAATTGGTGGATTGACTATAGTAAGGATAGCCTTTCTAGTATTTGGGGATTATAGGACTTTAGGAGATCATGTGGAACACCATAGACATTGGATTTGTAGAATTAAAGGATTATGTAGTGATTAATGGAAGATACCGGGTTGTTGGAGTTGATTCATAGGAAGGAAACAAGGTTTTGGAGTGGCTTACGACGTGTTTTCTTAGGATATAAATGCATTATATTAGACCTTGGGAGAATAGGATGAGCACTTCAATTGTCATGTTCAACTCAAGCTTAGCAACTTGAATGCCGTACCCATGGATTCTTAGGGGTAGCCATACATATGATTTTTGGGGACCGTAGACATGTATAATTCTGTTAAACCTCCTCTTGGCAGTCATGAGGACATGAATAGCATGAGTGATGATTGGATTTGGCATATACGAGATGATGCTTTCGGTGGCATAAGGTTATTTGTTTGAAGGACTATTGGCATCTCAGAAATTGTGCTCAAGGATAAGATGATAAATGTTCACTCGCATCCTAGAATCCTTGAAACCCTTAAGCCTTACCAAGCCACAACATGGTCAGATCATGACCTCAAGCTTGGGCTCTAAACCGAGAAGACCTTGGCCAATACTCAACTGTGACCACCACCAATACCACCATCCTACTTTATGCACCGCATGAACAAAGTCTTCATGGAGTACTTGGACAAGTTGGTTGTCATCTTTATTTTGGTAACATACTTGTCTACCCGAAGACAGAAGAAGAATTGTTGAGGTGGTCAAGGATCATCTGAAGATCACCATGTGCAGGAGGAAGAACTACACCAACCACCATCATCAATAAGTAAACCTCCGCATCGAAGACCAGGTGTGTTTGCAAGCCACTTCTCTCAATGGAGCCAAGCATTTCCATGTCAAAGGGAAGCTCACACCAAGATTTATCGACCCCCTTTTTAGGTCACTACAAGACGAAGAGAAGGCGGTTGCCAGATGGAGTTGCCACCTGAGTTACACACTATGCACAACATTTTCCCACACAACACAACTTCGGGAGTGTTTCCAACTTCCTAACTAGCCCGACCTCGACCAGGACACCGGTCACCGAGCCATCGACCCCTAGCCCAATCTAACCTACCGCGAGCTACCCATTAGCAACCTGGATCAAGAAGAACATCATACATGAAGCCGCACCATCTAGTACTTCAAGGTTCAATGGAGCACCACACGGAAGTAGAAGAAGTATGAGGATGTGAAGACTACCCCACATCTAAGTTTTTGTATTCCTTTCCGCGCCTAGTTTGGGAACCTCGGGGATGAGATTCTTGTAAGGGGGGTAGGTCTGTCACACCCTGATTTTCATGCCACAACACTTAAGCTAATCAATCATGATAAAATGTGGTTTGACAAAGACTTTTGAGTGTTTTGGTCTTTGTTTGATTTGATTTTTGTGTGTTGGTTGCAAGTGCTCTAAAAATCAAATAAATCCTCCAACTCTTATACTCCTTCTCCTTGATCCAAAACCTTGCCCAATGATCATGCCATGTGTATAGGACATAAAAATAATTCCTTACAAAAATAATTTGGCCAAATAGTATTTTCAAAAATTAGTTTTCCAAAAACTCTGAATTGAGATTTGCACAGCAAGTACTTAATGAAGGGCAGAAAAAATCTTTCTAAAAATATATTTGACTCCTATTAGATATAGGACACCCAGAAACCACAAAAATATAATTTTAAAAGTTATTTTCCTATTTTATTTAAAGGCTTTTTCTTAAGTCCAGAAATGATCTTTAATAGGTTAAAATTATTTTAATGTTTCAAAAATATTTGAGAAAATTTAGGGAAGCTCAGGGGACATATATTGTCCATATATAAGAGTTTCAACACATGGTCATGTTCAAATTATTGGTCAAATCCCTCAAAAACTATTTCTGGACATTTGAAGCTTTTGAAATGTTTACAAAGAAAATATTCTCCATTAAATACAGGAAAATTCTATCATATCCAAAATGACCTACTTGAGGATCCTACAAAGTCTCATGTCATGGAGAACAATATAGCCCCACCAAACCCTCTCAAAACCATTCTGTCCTTTTTCAAGTTTGAACAACTTTGCACTGCCAAACATGTCCAAATGCTCTCAAACTTGGTGCACATGCTCAAATGGTGTAATAATGCATCTAGACCAAATGGCACATGTTGGAGAGAAGGATACCATGTTCAAAGTGTTCTAAAACCCTTTCTGTCCAGAACCAAAATTGAACAACTCTACATTGCCAACTGTGTCCTTGTGATCTGAATTTTTGTGGGCATGTTCAAGTCCTCAAATGGTGACACTACACCAAGTGTTGCATCAAGGAGAATAGATTTGCATGACTAAATCTTGGTAAAGCCATTTCTGCTTATTTCTATGGTTTACCAAAGTTACATTGGCTACTTTGCCCAAATGAACTCAATCTTGGTGGAACCTCTTATTTTCTCTGTCCATTTGACCCTGTCAAGCCTCATGACAAGGGAAGTCCATTTGCTTGCCCAAACCTACATCAAACACCTTCTGGCAAAAACTTAGAATACATGTTTTGGCCATTTCCACTAATCTCCATGAGCTGAACTTCTTCCCACAACCTCTCCTAGTCCCCCTCTACCACTGGTGTGCTTCCCTGCCCGAGAGGCAATGATGAAGGGGGCAGGGATCCACTTTTCTTCTCTGGACAACATCATTTTCACTCTATCTCTACCCCTCCTCTATTCTACTGGCTCCCCAAGGCATCCAAAGCCTTTTCCACTTTGTTTGCATCCACTAGACACAAGTGGACGCGCGAGTGCGCGCGGAAAAGCCAAGGACGCCAGCCAAAGACGTGCTCTTGAGCACGTCATCGCGCTCCCGACCGTTGACGCCGCGTCCCCCGACCACCTCGAGCCTCCCCCCGCGCGAGTCGAGGTCCTCGACATCCGCAACAAGACAGCCGTGCAGGCCCCCTCCTCTGCCCCTCTCTCTCACCTCCTGCGGCGCGTGGCCAGAGTCGCTCGGTTCGGCCAATGCTCGCGCAGCTCCTGTGGCCGCGTGCAGCTCGCCCCGCTCCTCATCTCTCTTCCTGGCGACCCAATCAACTCCCACGAACGCCGTAGACAGCCCCGCGCCCTCTCTCCTGGCCTCCCGAGCCGTTGCCGCGGCCACCCGTGCGCCGCGTCCATGGTGAGCCACGGGTCAGCTACTTAAGGCCACCCCTGAGCTCTCTCTCTCTACCCATTTGGCTCTCTCTCCCTCCCGTGCATCCCCTGGACCAACCCACTCCCCTCCTCGCGCCCTCCAACCTCATCCATGGCCAGAGCCGAGCCGCCGACCACCGCCTAAATTCTCGTCGTCCGGGCCCCCTCCTCCCCACCTATGGGTTACTTTGCATCTCTACTGCCCCCGCGGAGCTTCCCCGCACTCCGGTTACTCCTCCCGACGGCCGGAGCACCGTGCCCGCCATCGCCGACGGCCACGTCCGCCACGGACGGTGCTCTCCTTGACCAGGTTCTCCCCGGCATGCATGTGACCAGTGGCTGGAAGCGCCTCTCTGCGCTGGTCACGCCGGTGGGAAGAACGTCGCCGGGGGCGCTCTGTAGCCCTGGCAATCGCCGGCGGGAGCCGGTCCTCCCCGCGGTCGGAGCGCGCGCGGGAGGTTGAAGACAGCCTGCTGCTGGGCCCCGCGCGTCAGCGACCAAGCGGGCGGGCCCGACCGTTTAAGTGGAAACGGCTTCGGCAGGATCCACCTCCCCTGTGTGAAGCCGCACCCCCGCGAATCCGCCTTCAACATCACCACCTCTGCCCGCGCAGCCGAGCCGCTGGGCCAGCCCACGATCTATCTGTCGCCCCGTGCGCAGGATAAGGTTAAAGCCTTATTTCCTTTTTCTTTTTCTAGTCAACTTCAAAAATCCATAAATAATTCAACAAAGCTCCAAATTCGATGATTAAAATTTGTAGTAGTTCATAAATTGATGATCTATCACATGGTGCTGTTTGCACATTTTTCCAGGAAACTTTTCTTCACACATATTTTGAAAACCCCTATTTTCCTATTTCTGTGATGAACTTTAGAAAATCACAGAGAGCTCAAAATTGATCCAAATGCAATGATTCAAATTCCTAGATGCTTCTAAGTTCATAACTTAGTTTATGAACATTTTTCTTAATACTTTATGACCACACAAAATAATGAGCCATTTCTTCATACTTGTCAACTTTGCAAATTCACAGGAAAATCATTTGAACTCCAAATCCAGTGAAACCAACTCCTAGACACTTCTAAAATCATGGTTTGTTAAATGGGTGCCTTTGCTCATTTTTCAAAAATATATTTCTATACACTTCTTACAAATCCACAAATCCCTTGATTCCATCATATTGAAATGTTAGGGAATATCGACTGACCCAATCCCAATGAAACCACTCTGGTTATTTTTCATATAACCAGAGATGTCCTAGAAAAGTCAAATTAATATTTTTAGAGAACTTTTATTTTCTTCCTTGTTGTGTTGCTTACTATGATTGTTTCCGACGTTAGTTGACGAAGTAGACGAGATACTCAGAGATGGACCAAAAGATTTGAAGACTCTGATGAACCAGGAAAGCAGCCCTTTGACCATGTCTAAGAAACCCTTTTTATGCATGTCATATGGCACTTTCATTGCTTGCATCGAAGTCATGATAAAATGGTGACCACTTGAGGTGGTTTGCCTCCATTGCTTTTCTCGTTGACACCTACATGATGCATGACCCTACCTTTCTATGAGGGTTATGCGAGTGGGCGTAGTTAGGATGCTATGTAGCTGCTACGCAAATGGGTTGGGTATATGCATGATGATGGAAGCAAGATTGTTTTCAAAAACTTTTCGAAAACCCCATCGGGTGCCACTTATGCCCAAGGGAGATAATGAGTTGTGTAACCACTTGATGACGAAGTGGTGTACCGAGGCAAGTGTGTGTGTTGTTTTCAAAACGGATTGGTTTAAGTTGCGACCGTTATTCCAACCTTACATGCACAACCAGTCTACCCTTATTTTGGAAAGGGCATTATTGATTACCTAGGCCGATACTAGCTTGGAACCCGCATTACTAGTGATGGGAGAGTTGTTGTTGCGCTCTCTCGGGACGGGGTCATGCCAGGTAGGGCGGCCATGACTGTTTTCACAGGGCACCGGACACACCGTTGGTACCCCATGCTTGTGATGTGAGATGATTATGGAGCATGGCTCCACGAAAGTGTTATGTGATAATGTTGGGCACGGGGGTTACTACCAATCGAGTGGACTCTATGTTAGTGTCGTCTAGGGAAATATAGTGACCGGGTGCTTACCCCGGGTACTTGAGGTACCGCGGGTCGTGGATGACACGGAAGTTCCCCGGATCTTGTGGGTAAAGTGTGCAACCTCTGCAGAGTGTAAAACTGTTTGAATAGCCATGTCCATGGTCTAGGACAGTTGGGTAACCGCTCTTGGGCTATGTCCACATGTTTACAAACCAGTGTGTGTTTGGATAAGTGGGAAGAACTACTTGGGTCAACTCCAAGGACTTGACATGGATGAGTTGGGTTGGAGCCCACTCCCTTTATGTTGATATCTGTAACCAGTCCCTATGGTTACTTGAATTCATACGAGGCATGATTTACCAGTTATTGAACATGTCATAACACAACAAAATTAGCTGTCTGCAAAAAATTACATATGTCATGCATTGTTGTATCTTGAGCCAAAACATGGGTTGCTTGCGAGTACATTCAAAGTACTCATTGGCTTGCCACTGGTTATTTTATTGGCCAGGCATGAAAGAACAGGATATGATGAAGAATACTTCAGTGACGAACATGCGAGCTAGGACGCTTCCCAGTCAGAATGCCTGTAGGGTTAAGGCAGATGGCATGGGTCCAAGTTATCGACAAAGATTTCCGCTGCGAAGTTATATTCAAGACTCGACCATAACGGTCATAATTTATGTAAGACGATATGTATGGATGTAAGACTCTTGTTATTCAGCTTCTGTGTGTTCAGTGAGCATTGATCTCTGGGATCACTGTACACGCGCATTCGGTGATCACGACTTATGAGTCGGGGTCCCCACAGGCGGTGATGTCGATGTCAAACCGTACCAAAATAGCCGAAACACAATAGGACACTGAACCACAACCCAAATTCTCAAAACAAAGCATGACGTAATTTGCGGAATTGGTAGCGGATAAGCGATGGTGGTTTTTGCAGGAAATGGTGGTGCTATGCAGAAGTGATGGTGGTATACGGAAGTGAATGTGGGCATCGGAACAAAATTTGGCGAAATTTAGATGGAAAACGGGGTGGTGGATGGAGATGTTGCTGTGAGGGGCCGGATGTCCGTGGTGGCTAGATATCTGGGGGGTTCGGGCCGGATGTCCGTGCTCTGGACCCGTGGACGAACTCGAGGAACTCCGCATGGAAGAGGCAAATTCGGGGCAAGTTTTGGGAGATTTTGTGGATGTTAATTGGTGAAAAGATGGGGGAAAGCTAGATCTACCTGCAACATGGAATCCGTGGATCAAATCCAACAAAACTTCATCACACCAACAAATCACAAAAAAATTGGGGGGCTATTTTTATGGGGAATTTTCGAATTAGGGACGAAATCAACAAAATTAGGGTAGAAACACAACAGGGAGGCTCCGAAATCGTGATCAACGTGGCTCTAGATACCAAGATGATGTAGGGTGGAACCCTATATGGCCGATCTTTCACGAAAGGAGTAGATCCGGCAAATAACATGAGGGGAAACACGAGAGAATCACTCAAACCAATAAGAACGATCACACATATGCTAAATTCGAGTACACATAGAGATCACACGGTCCAAATCCAAGAAGCGACGATACATAGGGTAACCGGTTCTTCTCCGTGAGGAGGTCTTGAGGTCTTCCCGTTAGGGGTCTTGAATCCAAGTGGATCTTCTCCGAACAGGTGTCGGTCCCTCGCGGTGGAGTAGATCTAGATGGATGACTGAGACTCTATCTCACAAATGAGCTATCACAACGCTAACCCTAGAAAGAGGGCGGAGGAGGAGTATATATAGTCTAGGTGGGCGAAGGGGTACACGGGCCTTGGGCCCTTGCACTGTGCGTAGACAGGGGAGGCTGGATGTCCGGGCTTTCACGAGGGGCCGGATGTCCGGGCTGGGGTGGCCGGATGTCCGGGCTGGAGGGGTTGGCCTTGACGCACTCGGTACTGGGGACGCCGGATTTCCGGGCTAGGTCCGGATTTCTGAGCTCGGGCCGGATGTCTAGGCGGAGGCCGGATGTTCGGGGCCTGTAGGTGTTTGGCGGTTGGGAAGCTGCTGTGGGTGATGCTAAAGGGGCCGGATGTCCTGGGCCTGGAAGCTGTTCTTGACTCCTTCCGTTGGTTCTCTTCATCCGGGAACTTGGGGACTTGTCGGCTTTCACATGCATCTTCGGGAGGGTCCTCTTGGTACCTCATCATGCACAACATTCCAGACTTAGGTAGTAGGCATGTCTCAAGAGGATCATATGTGATATCACTAAGGAAGGAAGTCACCTCGATCTCGAGATCTCTAGCTCTGGCTCGTGTCATAGGTCCTCTTGGCTCTTCGTGAGACAATGGTAGGTCCATGGGGATGACCGTAGGAAGCTCCGCATCCATCTTGAAAGAATAGTTGTGATGTATAGCACGATGGGTACACAAATTGAGCATACGAATATATGGCACATCACTATCATTTACATTCATGGGGAGCATATTGTGCACACAAATATTGGGATCATGCAATGAATGGAATGGATCTAAATCTCCTAATATGTATGAGCAAACTATGGGGGTCTCCTCATGAGCAATATTGGAAACATCATATGGAGAAAATGGACAACATCCAAAACAAAGCATATCCGAAGCTAGGTGGTCATGGCATGGCATATGTGATGAATGATGCAAAGGGAGCATATCAATATCATCACAAGAAAAACAAATACCATGGGCTTCTCATCTAAGCCATAAGGCTTAATTTTATTGGCATATGGATAGTTACTACGATGATATTGCAAATATGACATATGATTGGCCTCATGCATAGCATATGACAAGTCAAGCGGTTGTCAAACATGATGTGACCTAAAGAATTATCACAAGAAATCCTATGTAACATGGCATCACAACTAATAGACTCCACATGACAATCATCAAACTCATCATAAATGGGTAAATCATCGCATGGGGAAATCATACTATGATGCAGAGCATCCTACGATCATCCCCATGTAAACCACGACTACTCCCCAAGCCCCAAGTGGACATATGACGAGACCTCAAACATATGCCATTGGACATATGACGAGACCCCTAAATGCTTCCCCTTTCCACTCATGCGAGACATGGTTGCTACCTAATGCAAAGAAACTACGTGTGCTCAGGACCCGAGGAGAGAACCATGGAGATGCTCGAAGCATAGGACAAGTCCACACGAAAGTGGATCAAGAAGTGCCTCAAGTGGAGTCGCCATGGAGCTACAGCAGCCACACATCCGGCACGAGCCCGGACATCCGGCACCACCAACCGAAAGAAGACCAAAGAGAGACGGATGCCAGGTGACTTTACAGCGGCCGGACATCCGGCCGACCCCAGACATCCGGTGCCCCACGACGGGCCGAACATCCAGCACCTGCCCAGAAATCCGCCGTAGGCTATCCAAAGGATACCGAGACCAGCCCCGCCAGCCTGGACATCCGGCTCCTCACGAAGGCCCAGACATCCGGCCCAACACCCGGACATCCGGCTCCGCCTGTCTACGCACAGTGAAGGGCCGAGGCCCATGTACCCCTTCACCCACCTAGACTATATATACTCCTCCTCCTCCCTCTTTCTAGGGTTAGCAATGTGATAGCTCATATTAGATATAGAGCTTTGCTCGTCCACTTGGTTACTTCTCCTTTGGAGTCCACGACCTCTTCGGGGAAGATCCCCCAAGAGGATTCAAGACCCCTTTACTGGAAGAACCCCCTCAAGACCTCCTCACAGAGAAGAACCGGTTACCTTTGTATCGTACCCTGTTGATCGTGGATCTTGTACCTCCTTTTGTGTTTCGAGGATATAGCATATGTGTGACCGTATCTTGTTGGTTTGAGTGATTCTCTCGTGTTTCCCTTCATGCTTTCTCCTCGTGTTGTTCGTGTTCACCACGGGATCCGCTCCTTTTGTGAAAGATCGGCCATCTAGGGTTCCACCCTACATCATCTTGGTATCATCAGCCACGTTGATCACGATTTCGGAACCTCCCCTCTTTGTTTTCTAACCTAATTTTGTTGATTTCGTCCTAAATTCGAAAATTCCCCACAAAAATAGCCTCCAATTTTTTTGTGATTTGTTGGTTTGATGATGTTTTTTTGATTTTGATCCATGGATTCGTTGTGTTACTAGTGGATCTATCTTTTCCCCAAGTTTCCCCACTTCCCATCCACGAAATTCATTAAATTTTCCCCCAAAATCATCAATTATTGCCCCCAAAATCGAGTTCCTCGAGTTCATCCTCCGATTTGGAGCCCGGACATCTGGCCCGTAGCCGTGGACATATGGCCCTGCCGGACATCCGGCCCGTAGGACTAGACATCCGGCTCCTGAAGCACAAAATCTGAATCAGTTTGGACATCGGGTCCCGGATTTCCGTCCAAACCCCTGATGTCCGGCCCCTGTAACTTCAGCCTTTCCCATTTCACCGTTTTGTCCATAACTAATTCATCCGGAGTCCGATTTTGACATTCTGTAGCTCGTTTTAAAGCTATTGACATACCCCATCCCACAAAAATACTACCATCACCATTTGACTACATAAAAAATACTACCTTCACCACATCATTCGCTATACCACCACCGACTTCCGCAAACTAACCAATTTTGTTACCCATAGCATTAGTGGTTGCTTGAGTAGTGATTCGAGTCTCCTAAGGTGTTTCGGCTACTTAGGGACGATTGCTTCTTCATCAACCACCACCATAACTTTCGCACAGGCTTGCCCACCATACACTTCTGCCGCGCCAACTTAAATGTCAGATTTCGGGTTCCGGCAAAACCCTTGAGGTTCGAACACTCGGGTGCGCACAAAGATCTCTCCCCCTCTCTAGCTCGCGCTCGACACAGTCTCATGGCCTAGCTCGACGGACCCAAAGAACATGAGACACAAGATTTATACTGGTTCGGGCCACCATATTGGTGTAATACCCTACTCCAGTGTGGTGTGGTGGATTGTCTATCGGGCTGAGGATGAACAGTTACAAGGGAAGAACAACCTCGCGAGGTGAGGTGTTCTTGTGCTTGGTGAGTTGATGCTCTCTCTCTAGGGATCTGATTCGCCCCCCTTGCTATTGTGGTGTCTAGTCCTATTTATAGAGGTGCTGGCCCTCTTCCCAAATATTGAGCGGGAAGGGATCCCACAACGGCCAAATTCAAAGGGAGACAACTAGTACAAGCTATCCTGACAAAAGTAGTCTTCGCCTGCCATAGGATCTGGTGGTGATACCTTCTTGGGCTCCACGGTGACCTCCATCTGCCATCCTGCTGGTCTTGGTCTTGTTGCATGGATATGGAAACCTTTGCTTGATGCCTTGGGACTCCTCGTCTGCGTTGCCCCTTTAGCACCAAAGGGGAAACGAGGACACTACACGCCCTGGCGCCTGCCTAGCGCTCGCCTGGCTCTAGTCGTCATGGCTTGCGTCATAGAAACCTCGCGAGGTGTCCCTTGCCATGATCTCTTCGCCCCTCGCGAGCCAGCCTAGTGAGGCCGCCCCTGAGGAGGTCTTGCGTCATCTGCCTCGCGAGGCTTGGTCCCTCATGAGCGTCTTTAGTGTTTGCTGGTGAAGATGGGTCGTACATGGCCACTGGTGGAGCCACGCCGTGGGCCGCAGGCAGGCAAGTCTGGGGACCCCCGTTCCCAGAACACCGACATTAACCCAATTTTGTTTCTGTTGTGAGTTGTGTCTCCTAATGTTTTTCGGCTACTTAAGGACTGTGCTTCCAACTCTGACAACATGTATAGTCCACCAACTTACCCTCCAGTTCTGCATTGCATCTCAAAACCCATCATTGCATTTCCGCAATCCCATTGAGCTTCCGCAAACCACCACCACTTTCCCACTACCACCATTTGACATTTGACATTTGAGATTTGAGATTTTGAGTTCACGGTTTTTCCATTTCCTAAGGTGTTTCGGCTAATTAGGAACGGTTTGACATCGAGAACACCGCCACTCATCATCGCCATGAGGTCGTCATCGACAATGACCACTTCACCATTGACACCACCGTAAGAAAGGACGGTAACCTCGAGGCATCATTGTATATCCCCCTTGCCATTACATTGTTAACCCCCGGCCCATTACGCGTCACTTGCCTACGGAGACTAGCCATTTGAGTATTGCCGACAATGTTACTTGTGCACATTAGTGATCATTGATCTACACCTTCCATTGCATACATACCATATCATATTGGTATCATATCATCCCTTGTGTCACAAGATTGTTCCCGTATATACACAATTGCTATCTTGGTTTGAGTATTTTGCATTGTGGTCATATAAAAAAAAGAATAAGTTTTTAAGCAAAGAAAAAGAGAGCAAAGAAGCTTGTAAGCAATAGCCATAGCATCATAACACATTGCATATAAGATCATCTTGAGAGGAACATTGGGAACCATATATACATAGCATAATTGGGATAGAAGTCGTTGCATTTTTGTCTCCTATAGGTTGTGCACAAGTGTCTTATCCGCTTATTGAGCAATTGTGCTAGTGTCTCTCTAGAGTTGTCCAACAAGAGCATTTTCCATGGATTACACATTTTGAGGTCATTCCTTGGTTGCACAACCCCGTTTATCTATTCGTGTGTGCATTTCCGTGTGCCACATATTGCTATTGGTCTACTTGTTTCACTTGTGAATTTGTGGATCTCTTTCAACATTATTGACTCTTGCTAACATTTTGCATCAAATTTTTGTGACACTATCCTCACCGAGCTCCACCATAAGCCTTATTTGTGTAGGTGTGAGAAATCGACGAGATCGGTGCCAATTGTGCTATTTCCTTGTTACATCATTAAGTGATCATTGATCCATTCTCAACATCGGTTAAGGTACATTTGGTATAGTTCTGTCCTTTCTCCCACTCATATTTTCTCAAGTCTTGTGATGGATGGGCAAGGCATTTCATCTCCAGTCTTCAACGACAATGACGACGCGAACAACTACGTCACCAAAGCGTCCATCTTCGGACTACAACACTAAATGCAAGGCACACAATCTACCTTGCGAGAGCGCCTCGACAACCTCGCCATCGACATACGACACTCCGAAGCAAGGAAAAGGGACTACATCGACACCAAGTTGGACGAGCTAAAGGATCAACTAGGAGGCATGGTGGCCGACTACAAGTCTTCTTCCCATTCATCATCCTCAAGGCAACGGTGAGCAAGTCGATCATCTTCGGAGCACCCATGCGACGCAAGCGCAATCCATCCACATCCACATCTACATGGCGACCATCATCACATTCGTGATCCACATGTCACCTCCAAGCATCATGTGCATGACGAAGACGAACGGTATCTACTACAAGCTCAAGCATGAAAATGACACAATCAACATGAAGATACTCGACACGCGCAAACCTACAAGTCCCAACAAGCTCTACATCAAGCTACGACCAAACTTCATGAGCTCAAGAGAAGACCACGAGACAACCACCACCAAGAGGAATCTACGTCTACCACCACCACTTCAGCATCTTTGCCAAGTGATATAAAGGCATCTTCACCTTTGGACATATGGCATCTTCGCCTACTTCCCATGAGTTCGCCTACATCGACATCTTCAACAACAAGGTGACCAACTATGAGCGAGGGCGACACTTCCATCTTTGGACGCCCCTCAAGGAAGATGGCCGAACAATGGAATTTCCCTTCGGTCATAGAGACGAGCTACGAGGTGCCACATAATATGGGCCTCCAACAACAATATGGTGACAACAAGATCGAGCAAGGGCCATCCCCTTTGACCACGGTGACGAGCACGAACCTCTTCAACAAGATGAAGACGGCGCCCAAATATGTCTCCTACTCCAAGTCAAGCTACGAGACCGCGCATGAGACCCTCTCTTTGGTCTTGGAGGAGAGTGATGTTTTGCCACATCCTACAGCGTTCATCTTTGGAGGTATTATGGATGAGGAGGTTGAGCATGGCACTATCCCCTCAACCAAGGTGGCGATAGGAGTTGAGAATGGAGACATTTGCACCAACATCTCTCTGACACCCACATATGACGAGATGCCCCAATTTCCATGTGAGGAGAGCCAATACCCCATGAGTGAGATGAGTGCATTTCCTATGAGAGGATGAGTGTGACCACCACTAGCCCGACACATGAGAGCATTCCACACATCCTATGTGAGGGTGAGGGCCATTTGAGTGACTCCACCAACCGTACAAGTGAGAGCATCCATGAGGGAGTGAGTGATCGACAACACTTAGTGAGTGAGGTAGTTGATAGGGCATGTGAGGCCACTATGATCTTTAACGACTTAACCTCTACTCCTAGTTTGTTTTCGTTTTTGGTGCTAGATTTCCAACAAAACTAAGCGCCAATCCTCGACGAGTCCATACCTCCAATCAGAGAACCGATGGAGATGGTAGAAGAAGATGCACCCCCCACATGGTACCATCAAGTTGCAACCTCGCCTACAACACATGAGTGACGCTCTAAAGGTAACATAGGTGATGGTACTTCACTTGTCCCACTAGTGGACTATCTTCACATCGATTGCTTGGATGATGATGATCACCTTATGGATTCACCACATACTATGTCTTATACATGCTATGCCTTATGGATTATATAGAGAGATTCAGACCATTCTAGAGTATAAGGAGTATAATAATATCACTCGTTTATTCCATCTTGCTTCTAAAGCTGAACATGAAGTGCAGGATCGATTACCATTGGCGCGAACTAACTTTTCTGCAGGTCGACCTTCTTCATGGACACCACGTGCATCCTCTATACTTCCACATGTTCTGCTGCATCGGCGCCTTCGTCAGCTGCCACCGCCAAGCATGATACATGAAAGCAGGCACAAGCATCACTATCTGCCAAGAGCACACCTTCTAGGCCTGCACATAGCTCTTCTTCATCCATGGCATCAACAGGGCAAACACATGATATTATTTTTCGTCGTTGCAAGGGTGGAGGTCATTATGCGAGACAATGCCCATCTAAGCGTGTGATGATTGTTACTGAGGATGGTGGGTATGAGTCTGCTAGTGACTATGATGAGGAGACATTGGCTCTTATTACAAGTAAAGAACATGGTGGAGATGATTCTGATCATGAGACGCAATACATGGCTGATGAAGATGCTGACAGGTATGAATGTTTAGTTGCTCAACGTGTTTTGAGTGTGCAGGTCACACAAGCTGAGAAAAATCAGAGGCATAATTTGTTCCATACAAAGGGAGTTGTGAAGGAACGTTCTGTTTGCGTCATCATAGATGAAGGAAGCTGCAACAACTTGGCTAGCATGGAGATGGTGGAGAAGCTATCTCTCACCACAAGACCAAATCCACATCCTTACTACATCCAATGGTTCAATAATAGCGGCAAGGTTATGGTAACACGTACTGTTCGTGTGCATTTTAGTATATCTATATATGTTGATTATGTTGATTGTGATGTGGTACCTATGCAAGCATGTCCCTTATTACTTGGTAGACCATGGCAATTTGATAAAAAAATATGTACACCATGGTAGAAACAATCAGTATACTCTTGTTCAGAAGGATAAAAATATTACTTTGCTTCCTATGACTCCTGATTCCATTTTGAAAGATGATATTAATAGAGCTAATAAAGCAAAATAGGAGAAAATTAAGAGTGAAAATCATATTGTGGCAAAAGAATTTGAGCAACACATGAAACCTAATAATAAACCATCTAGTGTTGCTTCTGAAATTAAATTGAAAAGTTCATGTTTACTTGCCACAAAATCTGATATTTATGAGCTAGATTTCAGCAAATCTGTTTGCTTTTCTTTTGTGTGCAAAGAGGCATTATTATCATTCAAGGACGTGCCTTCCTCTTTGCCCCCTGCTGTTACTAATATTTTGCAGGAGTTCGTTGATGTCTTTCCACAAGACATGCCACTGGGATTGCCACATATTCGAGGGATTGAGCATCAAATTGACTTAATTCCCGGTGCATCGCTACCCAACCGTGCACCATACAGTACCAATCCAGAGTAGACGAAGGAGATTATGCGTCAAGTACAGGAGCTGCTCGACAAAGGTTATATACGCAAATCCCTTA
The DNA here is from genome assembly GCF_056163025.1 of Triticum urartu. Taxonomy (NCBI): domain Eukaryota; kingdom Viridiplantae; phylum Streptophyta; class Magnoliopsida; order Poales; family Poaceae; genus Triticum; species Triticum urartu. The sequence continues at coordinate 407,747,449 of NC_141879.1, read as the reverse complement.
GTCCTTGTGTTGTTCCTATTATACTAGTGCCTAAAAAGGATGGTACGTCCCGTATGTGTGTTGATTGTAGAGGCATTAATAATATTACTATTCGTTATCGTCATCCTATTCCTAGGCCAGATGATATGTTGGATGAATTGAGTGGCTCTACAATATTCTCCAAAGTTGACTTGCGTAGTGGATACCATCAAATTTGTATGAAATTGGGAGATGAATGGAAAACAGCATTTGAAACTAAGTTTGGTTTATATGAGTGGTTAGTCATGCTTTTTGGGTTAACTAATGCACCTAGTACTGTCATGAGACTAATGAACGAAGTTTTACGTGCTTTCACTGGACGATTTGTGGTAGTCTATTTTGATGATATACTGATTTATAGGAAATCTTTGGAAGAACTTTTGGAACATTTACGTGCTGTTTTTATTGCTCTACGTGATGCACGTTTTTTGGTAACCTTGGTAAGTGCACCTTTTGCACCGACTGAGTATCTTTTCTTGGCTATGTTGTTACTCCACAGGGAATTGAACTTGATAAAGCCAAGATCGAAGCTATTGAGAGTTGGCCGCATCCCAAAACGGTCACACAAGTGAGGAGTTTTCTTGGACTCGCTGGTTTCTATAGGCGATTTGTAAGAGATTTTAGCACCATTGCTGCTCCTCTCAATGAGCTTACAAAGAAGGATGTGCCTTTTGTTTGGGGTACCGCACAAGAAGAAGCCTTCACGGTATTGAAAGATAAGTTGATGCATGCTCCTTTACTCCAACTTTCTAATTTTAATAACACTTTTGAGATCGAATGTGATGCCAGTGGAATTGGATTAGGAGGTGTGTTATTACAAGATGAAAAACATGTTGCATACTTTTCCGAAAAATTTAGTGGGCCTAGTCTGAACTATTCTACTTATGATAAAGAATTATATTGTCTTGTTCGGACCTTAGAAGCATGGAAACATTATTTATGGCCCAAAGAATTTGTTATACATTCTTATCATGAATCTTTGAAACATATTAAAAGTCAAGCAAAACTGAACCATAGACATGCTAAATGGGTTGAATTCATTGAGGCTTTCCCTTATGTCATTAAACACAAGAAGGTAAAGAAAATGTTATTGGTGATGCATTGTCTCGTCGTTATACTATGCTTTCACAACTTGACTTTAAAATATTTGGTTCCGATTCCATCAAAGATCAATATGTGCATGATGCTGAATTTAAAGATGTATTGCAGAATTGTGAAGAAGGTAGAACATGGAACAAGTTCGTCGTTAACGATGGATTTGTGTTTCGTGCTAACAAGCTATGCATTCTAGCTAGCTCCGTTCGTCTTTTGTTGTTGCAGGAGGTGCATGGAGGAGGATTAATGGGGCACTTTGGCGTGAAGAAGATGGAGGATATACCTTCTACACATTTCTTTTGGCCAAAGATGAGACGGGATGTTGAGCGTTTTGTTGCTCGCCGCACTACATGTCATAAAGCTAACTCATGACTCAATCCTCATGGTTCATATATGCCTTTGCCTGTACCTAGTGTTCCTTGGGAGGATATATCTATGGACTTTGTTTTAGGTTTACCTCAAACATAGAAGGCGAGGGATAGCATATTTGTTGTCGTGGATAGATTCTAAAAAATGGCACACTTTATACCATGTCATAAAAGCGATGATGCTGTTGATGTTGCTTATTTGTTCTTTCGTGAAATTATTCACTTGCATGGTGTGCCAAATACTATTGTTTCAGATCGTGATACTAAATTTCTTAGCCACTTTTGTAGATGTTTATGGGCTAAGTTGGGGACTAAACTGCTTTTTAGTACTACTTGTCACCCCCAAACTAATGGACAAACTGAAGTAGTCAATAGAACATTGTCTACTATGCTTAGGGCTGTTTTGAAGAATAATAAGAAGATGTGGGAAGAATGCTTGCCTCATGTTGAATTTGCTTATAATCGTTCGTTGCATTCTACTACTAAGATGTGCCCTTTCGAAATAGCGTATGGTTTCCTACCCTATGCACCTTATTGATTTGTTGCCTATTCCATCTTCGGAGAACGTTAATTTTGATGCTAAACAAGATGCTGAATTGATTTTGAAAATGTATTAGTTAAATAAGGAAAAAATTGAGCGTATGAATGCCAAATATAAACTTGCTGGAGATAAGGCTAGAAAACATGTTGTGTTTGCACCTGGAGATCTTGTTTGGTTACATTTGCGTAAGGATAGACTTCCGGATTGGCGCAAATCAAAGCTAATGCCACGCACCGATGGTCCTTTTAAGGTGTTAGAGAAAATAAATGATAATGCATATAAAATTGAGCTACCTGCATATTTTGGGGTTAGTCCCACTTTTAACATTGCAGATTTGAAGCCTTATTTGGGTGAGGAAGATGAGCTTCCATCGAGGACGACTTCATTTCAGGAAGGTGATGGCATGCGCAAAGGAAGCAAGAACGCAGTTTCAAGTGATGATTTCAGGACTTTGAAGCCACCATAATGAGTGCATTAAGCCTTGGACGAAATATACAAGATGCCACTTCATAATTTTCGTCCAGAGGCTATTCTAGGTGCTGCGTCACCTTATTATTGGGCCAGGCCCATGTATTTTTGAAATACTTAAGTATAGAACGTTTTTAGAGTCTGTATGTGTGGGCAAACAAGAGTTAGGGTTGGTTTCGGACCCCTCCTCCAAGGGCCACGAAATTCCCCCCTCTTCCTCCATATATACAACCCTTAGGGCTGTAAATGCATCTAGTGCCACCCCTAGTTGGTTTTGGAGTATTGACGACAAACCTAGTTGAGGGACTAATGTGTTTGTGAGAATTGCAGGAAAACATAGGTAGAAGTCCCTCATTGATTCGGTTTCACTACCAGAGATGACCCCTAAAAATGTACGAAGACATTGAAGACAATGGTGGTTTATGAAGATATTCATATTGAAGACAATGACATGAGAAGACTCCCTATGAAGCTTTTGGAACTCGAAGACCTAGATCCTTCGTAGTTTTATTTCATTCATGTTGTGTCATAGGAACCACCGTACTGTTAAGTGGGGTCGAAGAGAACCAGTCAGAATGACTGAAGTGATGCCAAATTCAAATCCTATGTCTTCGAGCGAAGACTATGAGAGAAAATCTTGTCCAGAGTCAGACAAGTCAGCTTTACTTGTAGCCCAAGTAAAGTTGCCGTGTGAGTTCGAAATCCGACCGTTGGTACACGTGTCAGTTCCTTAGTGACCCAGGGTCATTTCGGACAGATCAGGTCGGGTTGCCAAGTGGCTATAAATAGTCCACCCCCCCACAACCTTAAATGGTTGGCTGCTCAGATTTCAGTGCACGGCTTTTGTCATTTGAGAGCAACCCACCTCGAAGCCTTTGAAAGAAAAATTCCCAATGAGGAGAAAAGCCCTAACCACCCAGAGCCAAAGTAAATTGGGCATCACTTAAGTCTTCGTGTCTGTGTGATCTGAAGACTTATTACACTTGAGGACTGTGCATCCTCCAGACGGTTAGGCGTCGCGTTCTGAGCATCCAAGAGAAATTGTGGATTGCCAGTGAACGAGGTCTGTGAAGGTTTGGGAGTCTACCTTGAAGACTTACCAGAGTGATTGGGCGAGGTCTGTGTGACCTTAGCTCAAGGAGAAAATGGTGAGGACTGGGTGTCTTGGACTGAGTGTCCTTGACTGGGTGTCCGGGACTGTGTGTCCTTTGGTTTAAATACCTAGCCGCTCCAACCAGACGTACAGTTGTCACAGCAACTGGAACTGGTCCAACAAATCATTGTCTTCAACGTGTCACTGGTTTCATCTTCACTTCCCTTCACTTACAGTTATTCATTGTGAAGCCATTGCATGCTTGCTTTATCTTTTGTCTTCACAACATGAATGTATGATATGTTCGGCTTCATAACTTCTCCCTACCTGATCCTTATTACACTGAAGCTGTTTGTCATTGCGCTTTCACTCTATTGAATACATGACCATGGCTGGTCTAGTGTAATCTAACTTCCGCTGCATAGTAATAGGCATAATCTTCACTGTTTGTCTTCATAACTCTCACGTTTTGAAGACTTTCAGAAAAATCGCCTATTCACCCCCCCTCTAGTCGATATAACGCACTTTCAATTGGTATCAGAGCAAGGTGCTCCCTTGTTCTGTGTGATTCGGTTTAACCACCTGGAGTTTTAGCTATGTCGACTACAGGGATAATCAAAGTCTCCGCTGCTTGCCCCGTCTTCGATGGAACTGAATATCCCTACTGGAAGAATAAGATGCGCATGCATCTTGAAGCCATTGACATCGACCTATGGTATGTCGTCGAGAACGGCGTTCCCAAGGCTGGAGAAGGTGTCACTGCTGCTGATGTCAAGAAGTTCACTCAACTGGACTCCACTGCCAAGAATATCATATGTGGTCATCTGACCAAAGGACAGTATGGCCGTGTGAGTGCTTTGAAGACATCCAAACTAGTCTGGGACTGGCTCTCAAAAGTCAATGAAGGCATCTCAACCCAGAGAGATCAAAGAATCAGTGTTCTTCGCAACCTCTTCAACCGCTTCAAGCGAAATGACAATGAGAATGTCCAGCACACATTTGACCGGCTCACTGACATCACAAATGAGCTTCAAGCCCTCGGGGCCACTGAGATCACCAAACATGAAATCATCAAGACGCTGCTGAGATCACTTGATAGTTCGTTTGACATCCTGGCCCTCATGATTCAAGAACGTCCTGATTTCAAGACACTCGATCCGTCTGACATACTTGAGAGGCTCAACACACATGAGTTTCAACTTTCTGAGAAAAGAGATATCTACGGCCCAAACTATGGCCGAACTCGTGCCTTGAAGGCAAAAGCTGTCTCCTCATCTGAAGAAGAATCTGACTGCAGTTCTGATGATCCTGAAGACATTGGAAGAGAACTTGCAATGCTAGTAAAGAAGTTCCAAAAATTCACTAAGAAGAAAGGCTTCAGGAAATCTTCACGATCAAGCTCAAGGAATGATGAAGCTTCTGCTCATGACTACAAGAAGAAAACATGTCACAAGTGCAAGAAAACTGGACACTTCATCTCTGAGTGTCCACAGTGGGAAAATGAGAACAGAAGGAAGAAGAAGAGCAAGGAATATGATTCTGACGACAAGAAGAAGAAGAAATACTCAAAGTCTTCTTCCAAAACTTCATCAAAGTCTTCATCACACAAGAAGAGCTCATCTGACAAGGCACGTGCGTTTGTTGGAAAGGAGATGGATTCAGAGGAGGAGTCCGCATCTGAGGAGGCAGAGGTGGAGTCTGAGGAGGAGTCTGATTCTGGCATTGCGAGTCTGGCTACAGCATACGTCGCCAAGTCCATCTTCAATACTGAAGACAATGACTGCATCACCGACACCGACGCAAATGACAAGAACGATTCCACTCCTACCTACTGCTTCATGGCACGCGGTGCCAAGGTAAACACACGCACTACTCGCTATGAAACATCTAGTGACGATGACTCTGAATGTGATTCAAAACCTAGCTACAAAACACTTGCTAAAATTGCAACTGAACAACAGAAAGCTATGGAACATATTCAAAAATTGTTAGACAGAAGCGATGATCTGTTGGGTGTTGAAATGACTCGATCTGAATCCTTAATTGAAGACATAAAAAACCTTCACGTTAAGTATCAGGAACTTGAAGATCGTCATGATACTCTCTCAACAACTCATGAAAAGCTTTCCTATGATTATCTTCAAAGGAAGCAAGAACTTGAGAAATTGAGGGTGGCTCATGAAGATCTTCAAAAGGAAAACGAGTCACTTCGCGCTGAACAGATCAGTCCCGCTCAGGAAGGATTTGAACCACCATGTCTTAAATGCATTGAGCGTGATAATGCTGCTTCTGTTGCTGAATGTTCCACTGCTACTACTGTTTCAATATCTTCAACTGTTGACGTGGTAACTAACCCCTCTGCTGAGGATACCACTGCTATTGCTGATGAGAATGCTAGGTTGAAGACATTGCTTGAAACAGGGATGTACAAAAGTCTGAAAGGGCATCAGACATTATGTGATGTCCTTAAGAAGCAGATTCTGAATCGAAACCCTAGGAAAGAGGGTGTTGGGTTCGTGAGGAAAATTAATGCAGATGGGTCTTACTGGAAACCTGAGCAGTACCCCAAAACCACATGGGTTGCTGCAAAGGAATCCTCAGCAGATCCATCCAATCTGTCTGGCTTCACTTGTGCTAACCCAATTATCATTGATGAATCCTTTGATGCAAACTATAAACTGTTTAAGAATCAGAATGATGAAGTGTTTGCCAGGTACATTGGTACTAACTGCAGGAATGAACCGCCTATGAAGAAGATCTGGGTTCCGAAAACATGTCTGGAAAATCTTCCTGTGAATGTCTTCATGACACCTCACTTGAAGAAGACAAACCTCAGACCAAAGGCTTCATATGGTCCAAATGCTTCATACAAACAGGGGACTCACCTGAGTCGCACTAACGCAAATGTTTTGCAGGGGAACCATACTCAGGCATATGAATATGAGAGTGGTTCGTCGAACCGTCATGTTCATATGACCAAAAATTATTCTGCTTATTCCTATGAGTATTATTGTCCACCTGCTAGACTGTTTGCTAAGGTTTCAAAGCCAAAATTCTCAGATGCTGCACTTAGACTTATAGCTTCTAAGCCACCCTTGAAGATGTGGGTGGTTAAGAAAGCTTAACTCTCCTTTGCAGGGAAAGGTCTCCAGCACAAAAACAAAATCTTCTGATGCTATTGCTGGGGACCATAAAAATCTTGTGGGGCGCAAGATAAAATGCCCAAATGGCATCATTATGTACTTCGTTCCTGAATCGCATGCTACTCTCCCCATTAGTCCTAATCTGGATCTAAGTTTTCATAACCCACTGGTTCGTCAAATGTTTATGCTTCAAAACACTCTTCGTGAAGCCTATCCCCCTAACTGCACTTTAGGGTACGATACCAGCGACTTCAAAGTCTTCAGAATGGATTATTGACAGTGGGTGTACAAATCACATGACTGGCAGAAGAAGCCTTCTTATGGACTCAACTTTACGTCCATCCAACAAGAGCCACATTACATTCGCTGACACTGGTAAAAGTAAGGTATTGGGTCTAGGTAGAGTTGCAATCTCAAAGGATCAACACATGGATAAAGTCATGCTTGTTGAATCCCTTGGCTTCAACTTAATGTCTGTCTCAATGCTTTGCGATTTGAATATGATTGTAGTGTTTGGCAAATATCGCTGCCTGGTGCTAATGGAATCTGACAAATCTCTAGTGTTTGAAGGGTATAGGAAAGGTGATTTGTATGTGGTAGATTTCTTAGCAGGACCACAACTTTCAGTATGTCTTCTTGCAAAAGCTTCAGAATGCTGGCTTTGGCATCGAAGGCTTGGGCATGCTGGCATGAGGAACCTCCACACCCTTGAGAAGAAAAAGCACGTCATAGGCATCGAGGGCGTCAAGTTTAAGAAGATCACTTATGCGGTGCTTGTGAAGCAGGGAAGATGACAAGGGCAAAACATCCTTCAAAGACAATCATGACTACTACACAACCCTTCGAACTGCTTCACATGGATCTTTTCGGTCCCACTCACTACTCAACTTTTACTACTTCTGCATGCCTCTATGGCTTCGTAGTTGTTGATGATTATTCTAGATATACTTGGGTGCACATAATCCTTTACAAGACTGAAGTGCAGGATGTCTTCAGACGCTTCACAAATCGAGCTATGAACAATTTTGGCGCCAAGATAAAGCACATCAGAAGTGACAATGGCACTGAATTCAAAAACACTGGTCTTGATACATATCTGGACACCTTGGGCATCACACATGAATTCTCAGCTCCATACACGCCACAGCAGAATGGCGTCGTCGAACGCAAGAACAGAACACTCATTGAGATGGCCAGAACAATGCTAGATGAATACAAGACTCCAAGAAAATTCTGGACTGAAGCCATTGATACTGCATGCCATACAATCAATCGTGTTTATCTTCACAAGCTCCTGAACAAGACATCCTATGAACTCCTAACTGGCAAGAAGCCAAATGTCAGTTATTTCAGAGTATTTGGTGCAAAATGCTGGATCAAGGACCCACACCACACCTCAAAGTTTGCACCAAAAGCACATGAAGGCTTCATGCTTGGATATGGAAAGGATTCGCACTCCTACAGAGTCTTCAATCTCTTCCACTACAAAGTGGTTGAAACAGTGGATGTGCGATTTGATGAAACCAATGGATCACAAAGAGAGCAATTGCCAAATGTGCTAGATGAAGTTCCTGCAAATGAATCAATCAAGCTTATGGGAACTGGAGAAATTGTACCTTCTGAAGCTCAACCTGAAGAAGAACTTATCATCTCAGCACCTGATCCACATGAAGACAATGCTCAGCCTGAAGACATACCTTCAAATGACCACATGGATCAGCAAGAGCAAAGTCTTCGCCCCACACACCCTCGTGTTGCAAATGAAGTACAAATTGACAAAATACTGGACAGCATCAATGCACCTGGTCCACTCACTCGTTCAAGGGCAACTCAGCTAACAAACTTCTGTGGGCATTTCGCTTTTGTCTCAATATCAGAACCCAAGAAAGTTGAAGAAGCCTTCATGGAACCTGAATGGATTCAAGCTATGCAAGAAGAGCTTCAACAGTTTGAGCTGAATAATGTATGGGAGCTGGTTAAGCGTCCTGATCCACAGAAGCACAACATAATAGGCACCAAATGGATATACCGCAACAAGCAAGATGAGCATGGTCAAGTTGTCAGAAACAAAGCTCGTCTAGTTGCTCAAGGATATACTCAAGTGGAGGGCATTGACTTCGATGAAACATTTGCTCCTGTGGCTAGGCTTGAAGCCATACGCATACTGCTGGCCTATGCAAATCATCATAACATACTTCTATATCAAATGGATGTGAAAAGTGCCTTTCTCAATGGCAAGATTGAAGAAGAAGTGTATGTTGCACAACCACCTGGCTTTGAAAATCCAAAACATCCTGATATGGTATACAAGCTCAACAAGGCACCGTATGGCCTCAAACAAGCCCCTAGGGCCTGGTATGATACACTCAAGTACTTTCTGAAAAGCAAAGGCTTCATACCTGGTTCCCTGGATCCCACTCTTTTCACGAAGACATATGATGGTGAACTGTTTGTGTGCCAAATATATGTGGATGACATTATCTTCGGCTGCACCAATCAGAAGTATAGTGAAGAGTTTGGATATATGATGCAAGAGCAATATCAGATGTCCATGATGGGGGAGCTGAAGTTCTTCCTCGGTCTTCAAATACGGCAACAACGCAACGGCATCTTCATATCTCAAGAGAAATATCTTAAAGAGTGCCTGAAGAAGTTCGGTACGCAAGGCTGCAAAGGCTTCACAACACCAATGCCAGCCAAGCATCATCTGGGTCCCGACGACAATGGTAAAGAGTTCGATCAAAAGGTATACCGCTCCATGATTGGGTCTTTGCTTTATTTATGTGCATCTAGGCCTGATATCATGCTTAGTGTTTGCATGTGTGCTCGATTTCAAGCGACACCAAAGGAGTCGCATCACTTAGCTGTGAAGCGAATTCTTCGATATTTGGCTCACACCCCAACTCTAGGATTATGGTATCCAAAGGGCTCAGAGTTTGATCTGGTTGGATTTTCGGATGCTGATTATGCTGGTGACAAAGTTGATCGCAAATCTACATCAGGCACATGTCATTTTCTGGGACGATCACTTGTATGTTGGTCTTCAAAGAAGCAGAACTGTGTATCTCTCTCCACTGCTGAATCTGAATACATTGCTGCTGGATCTTGCTGCGCTCAGCTTCTGTGGATGAAGCAAACACTCAAGGATTATGGCATTCATCTGAAGCAAGTGCCACTTTACTGCGACAACGAAAGCGCCATCAAGATTGCCAACAACCCAGTTCAGCACTCGAAGACAAAGCACATTGAAATTCGTCATCACTTTCTCAGAGATCATGTTGTGAAGGAAGACATTGATATCATACACGTCAACACCGAAGAGCAATTGGCAGATATCTTCACAAAGCCCTTGGATGAGAAGAGATTTTGCAAGTTACGGTGTGAGCTAAATATCTTGGAATCCTCAAATGTCCTGTGATCAGGCACACATCCTAACACTTATGCATATTGATGACTTAGATGTGCAACACACGAAGTAGCGTATATCTTCAATCAATGAAGACATACATTCTAAGTGTGAATACATTAATGTGGAATTTGACTTCGGAGCGCCACGATAATTGTGCGCCGTGTCTGGGTCTAATACTTCCTATACGGTGGGTAACGCCACCACCAAACGTTCCATTTTGAAGTGTTTCTCTCATGGCGTCACCTCTCAATGTCTTCACAATTGGTTTGGCTTCATTCTCTGTATGTCTTCATGATTATCTTCACTGCGTTGATTATATGGATATATATGTACTGATGTTCTGTCCTCTACAGCATTCACTTATAGCTATGTCTTCTTGGTTGAATCTTTTGAACTAAGTGAATGTGATCGGACCCTAACCTCTCTATGCTTTCTATCTCAAACTCTATCTCTCCAAGTCATATGCATTCTGTTGAAACTGTCGAATGTCTTCACTGTGTCCTTGTCAGCCGAAGACATTGAGACAACCATAAAAGTCAGTTTTAATGCTCATTCCTCCACATAAGATCCGGAGAAGCAGGAACGACCGCCCGATAATTTAGGCGTGCGTGGGACGTGGAACAAATCCCAATCGTCCTCTAACTGGCCACGCGTGCCTCAAATGCGAACCGCCAGGGGTACCTGCGTAATAGCGCAGTGCCGCCTCTATCCCTATAAATATACGATTCACTGCGGTCATTATCTCCTTCTTCCACCCTCGCACGAACCCTAGCGCCACCGCTAGCACTCGACGACGCCGGCGACGAAGCGCTTCACTGCCGCAACCTCTCCGACGCCGTTTTCACGCCGACAGCGGACATCACTTTCTCCACCGTCGCCGTAGGTGTCTTCCGTCGCCAAGTTAGGGCACGGAGGATCGAACTGCTCGGCCTCAACTCTCACTTCGTCTAGCAGTTCCAAGTGTGGTAAATAAAACCTCTTTTTACAGCTTCTTTTGATCCTACAGTTCAGTCACTTTCTGCCATAAGAAGTTTCTCTTCACACCAGTTAAATCTCTCGCCGCATCTCATAACATGCCTAGTATATTCACTTGTGATTCATAAAGTAGTTAGATTCCTCACTTGTACTGATCTATGGGTTCGTACAAATCTGGAACCAACTTCTTATCTATAAGTGAATGTCTTCGCATAATGAGGTCAATGTCTTCTAAACCGATTTATCTTCAAAATCTTCTGAGAATGCATATGACCTCTTCCCCTTCCCTCGCACCTTAATGCTGTCACAGGTACATGTCCGTGGGAGAATCCTTTGGTTCTCATAGTCTGCATTCATTTGCAGAGTACTTGCAGCATCACATCAACTCGCCTGAAGCCAGTTCTTGCAAAAGGAAGCCTTTGAAGCCTTTGAACATCTTGAAGCCTTCCAAGTTATTCATGGCTTCAGAAACAGCAGCAAGGAAGGGAGGCAGACAGCGACGTGGTGAAACGTCCAAAGATCTGCCTGATGAATTGGTAGAAATGTACAAAACTGATCCTGAAGAAAGCTATGGTCAGCGCAAGACACGAATCCAATGGATTCGAAGATATTGGGCAGAGAAATGGTTCCACTGCCGCTTCGTCACTCAGGAATATGCGGAGAAGTGCGCCATCAAGAGACCTTGGGGAGATGTATTATACAAAAATCTCATACCCAGGTCCAGATACGAAGCCATTGCTCAAGGCTTCTATCCATGCATGGTGAGAGGACCACAGCCAGCTGAGGCACATCCGTCATCACTTCTCTGGTGTCGCGATGATAATCTCTTCAAGCGCAACTTTCAGTTTGCACAACAGTCAGCAAAGATAAACAAGAAGAAATTTGGGCTTGACTTCAACCCTGGTCTCTCCTCACCAAGGGCAGATGGCACACGCAACGCCGATCCCAATATCATTGGGCCGTATGCCAATCTTGCAGGCCTCATCACTCGCATCCTAGTCCAAGGGACTGCTGTGAATGACCCTCCAGCAGATACTGAGTCAGATGACGCCCCTGCTGCTCCAAAGCCAAAGCAGAAGAAGCCAAAAGCTCCAAAAGCTTCAAAGCCAGCCATTTCTCCCAAGATCGCAAGAGTGAAGCCTTTAGCAACTGCACTTCCTGAAGCCAGTGTGCAGTCAGAAGGCTTATCACGAGTGTCCAAGCCCCAAGAAGCCAAGAAGCCTCAGCCACACACAGGCAAAGAGCTCACAGCTGCTGACATTCTGCGCTGCGAAGCCATTGATCTCTCAAGCGATGAAGATCTTGGAGATGATGCTCTTGAGCAGCTCATCAAGAGCAAGGAGGAGGCTGAAATCTTCAACAATCTGCCTCTGTTTGATGTCGCCATCATCCACAACTTCATCGATGAATGGTTTGACACACCAGACATAAGCTTCAATGATCTGCAGCTACCCATAGGCCTCAGCGTTGCCTTTCAAGGTGCAATTGCTTCAGAACTTGCAATAGCCCAGCGCATTGTAGAACTGAAGCAGAAAATTGATTATGAAAAAGCTCAGTTCAAGAAGCACGTGGCCAAGCTCAGTGTGCAAGAAGTGAAAAACTTCAAAACCATGTTGCATGAGCTGAAAGAGAGCTTCCTGAAGACGCGTGCTGAAGCTCAAGGCTCGCGAGAACGCATGAAGACTTTGGCTGATCACTGCGTGCAGGCCTACAATGAGGCAGAAAAGCGCAAGGCGCTTGGACGTCTCGGCATTGACCCCAGGATGGCCGCGAAGAAGAAAAAGAAGGCGGCTGTGCCCGAACCTGAAGCGCCAAGGTCAGAACCTGATGCTCCGATTGTCTTCCCCGCTGCAACGACTGGCTCGAAGCCAAAGAGTCGATCAACCACCTCACAGCACAAGAAGACACGGACTGTAGAGGCTAAAGCTAAGAAGAGAAAACATTCTGAAGCCTCTCCCTCTGAACCCATCATCAAGAAGCGCAAGACAAAGAAATCTCGGGCTGCTCCCACAGAGCCCCTGATAGTTGAACCACTCTGCGTCCGCTATCCTGACGCAGATCGTCAGTTGACAGTGCATGAGCCTGCTTACATAGAGGCTCCGCACGCTGAAGACATTCCAGCAGCCAACCCCAATGCTGCTGAAGACATTGATCCCCAAGACAATGTGCAAGGTGATGCAGCCCTTCCTCAGCTTGAGACAAGCGAACAGATCAGTATTGGTCGTCCATTGACACCAATCACACAAAATGCGTCGTGGGCAGATAGCCCACAGGAGGAAGATGAGCCCCATCCCACTGCAACTCCACCAGCGCCTACACTCCATAGGCTTCGCAAAGGGCCAAGGGCTCAGGCTGCTGAAGACATTCCGGCTGCATCAGCCGAAGAGCAAGCAAAAATACCACAAGCTCCAACTCCCCCGCACCAACAAGAAGCAGTTCTCAAGGAGAACGTGCCTGAAGCTGAAAATGTTGAGGCTGCCACAAACAACGCCGAAGCAAATGTGGAGCCCTCCCCAACAACAGCTTCAGAAGACACCGAAGCTACTGCTCCTGAACATTCTGTGCCTGAGTCTGCTGCCGGACCACAATTCAACTATCATATTGCGCACAGGCCCCAGGTCCAGAAGCCGATCCCACGACTACCAAGGTTCCCAAGTCCTGCATCAGCTCCTGGTTCCTTCAACATCAACGGCTTCAGGGCAGATAACACGTTTTTCGACCGCTCCAAGAACCCTTATTCAAGGGAACGGATTGTATCAGATAGGTTCTGGAGCCATCAACAGCGCAGCTATTATTCATGCATCCTCTACAACCAAGGCCGCATCTTTCCTCACAAGCGCCTTGAGGTTGAAGCTGTTGCAGGTCTACCTGGTCTGGAAGAAGCACTGGATTGCTTCAAGCAAGTGGGTTTGCTGCCATTTATCACTGACGAAGAGCACTGGAACGAAGAGCTTCTGCTCCAGTTCTATGCCACTTTGCATATCAAAGGCTATAACAGAGATCCGAAGACATGGATCCTGGAGTGGATGACAGGCAATATCCATCATGAAGCCAATGCTTTCGACCTAATTGAGCTTACCGGCCTTCCCACTCCTGGCGAATTCTTTGAAGAAGGGTGCCAACTCCATGCTGAAGCAATTGAGAGCATATTTCAGCGTCCTGAGCCAGATATGAGTCAGATGCTCTCAATAATGAAGCCATTTCCTCCAAATGCAGCCTATCCAACTAGGTTCTTCGTTGAAGACTTAGAGTACCTACCCAGAACAATATATCATATCATAAGGCGGACTCTATGGCCTGTCAAGGGACACTCTCGATATGCAACGATTGATGGTGCAATGAAGACTCTCATCTTCTGCATTCTTCACGGCAAATGCTTCAATGCACAGGATCTCTTCATCCGTCAATTTGCAGCATCTGCTTCAGAACTGTTTGGATTAAAGTTTTATGCTCCTTGGGTTATGAGGCTGATCAAGCTTCACTCTGCAATCTCCTATCAACCCTCAGCCCGCAATCATAGAATATTTTTGCCAGATGTGGACACATCTGCTGAAGCAATATATCCAGAGCCGGCCAAGCAACCACTAAGTCTTCAGAATGCAGAACACCAGAGCTTCACTCAAAATATTGAAGGGGTTGAAGCTCTCTCCCGAGTGTATCCAATGGCTGGCACCACACGTGCCCCTGCATCAACTGAAGCCACCAACAGCACAGCTGCAAAGAGACCCAAGAAGCGCGCTCGTGCACTCACTAACAGAGAGCTTCTTGTGGCTCTTCACCAAAAGCAAGAGAGGCATCACGACTGGCTCAAGAGGCAGATGAGAAGCATCATGCAAGACGTCAATCGCATCAGAAATATGGCAACCAAGAATGCATTTGTCACACACGAGACCTGTCGCCGCACTTGGAAGGGCCTCACCATGATGTGCCCTGAAGCTGAACTGCATGAGGATGGCTTCACAGAGCACTTCAAATTTGACTCCACGCCTCCAAGAAGAGCGGTGATGCGCAGCACACCATCACTTGAAGAGTCAGAGTTCTCTTCTTCTGCTGCCACCGTGTCTGCCCGGATTATTGAAGAATAAGATGACGCGACATCATCTCCACCTGCTTCAACGCGCGTCGAATCTGCACCAAGCTCTTCTGCACCGCCGCCAAACAACTCCACCGACCCTGCTGCGCCTGGGAACGCGTAGAAACCTCTATGTCTTCAAACCTTTTTGGTCATCACTAACAAAAGGGGGAGAAGCATATGATGGTAATAGTCTTCAAGCGGGTCACTATGGGCAGGTGCCTTCATATTTTTGCTACATTTTGCTTCGTGCTTACAACTCCCGTTTTTTTTGCTACATTTGCTTCATTGAGTTGTAACACTTAGCCTTGATGGTCGTCTGCTCCCTGTTTGTCACTCCGTGTTGCGAAGATAAATTCCGCATGTGCGACGATAAATTCCGCACTCATCTCATTCTGCAGACGTCCATTTTCCATTATGCATGTCATTATCTTCATATACTTTCACATGCATAGTGGATTGTCATAAGTTGAAGTGGATCTCCACAAGTACAACCTGCCATGTGCATTTGCATTCAAGAAGCAAATTACTTATATGCACATCTTTAGGGGGAGCCCTTGCAACTTATGAAGACAATTCTTTTACAATTTCGCAAATTATGTTTCCCGTTGAAAACTTCAACTAGTTTGTCATCAATCACCAAAAAGGGGGAGATTGTAAGTGCATCTAGTGCCACCCCTAGTTGGTTTTGGAGTATTGACGACAAACCTAGTTGAGGGACTAATGTGTTTTTGAGAATTGCAGGAAAACACAGGTAGAAGTCCCTCATTGATTCGGTTTCACTACCAGAGATGACCCCTAAAAATGTACGAAGACATTGAAGACAATGGTGGTTTATGAAGATATTCATATTGAAGACAATGACATGAGAAGACTCCCTATGAAGCTTTTGGAACTTGAAGACCTAGATCCTTCGTAGTTTTATTTCATTCATGTTGTGTCATAGGAACCACCGTACTGTTAAGTGGGGTCGAAGAGAACCAGTCAGAATGACTGAAGTGATGCCAAATTCAAATCCTATGTCTTCGAGCGAAGACTATGAGAGAAAATCTTGTCCAGAGTCAGACAAGTCAGCTTTACTTGTAGCCCAAGTAAAGTTGCCGTGTGAGTTCGAAATCCGACCGTTGGTACACGTGTCAGTTCCTTAGTGACCCAGGGTCATTTCGGACAGATCAGGTCGGGTTGCCAAGTGGCTATAAATAGTCCACCCCCCCACAACCTTAAATGGTTGGCTGCTCAGATTTCAGTGCACGGCTTTTGTCATTTGAGAGCAACCCACCTCGAAGCCTTTGAAAGAAAAATTCCCAGTGAGGAGAAAAGCCCTAACCACCCAGAGCCAGAGTAAATTGGGCATCACTTAAGTCTTCGTGTCTGTGTGATCTGAAGACTTATTACACTTGAGGACTGTGCATCCTCCAGACGGTTAGGCGTTGCGTTCTGAGCATCCAAGAGAAATTGTGGATTGCCAGTGAACGAGGTCTGTGATGGTTTGGGAGTCTACCTTGAAGACTTACCAGAGTGATTGGGCGAGGTCTGTGTGACCTTAGCTCAAGGAGAAAACGGTGAGGACTGGGTGTCTTGGACTGAGTGTCCTTGACTGGGTGTCCGGGACTGTGTGTCCTTTGGTTTAAATACCTAGCCGCTCCAACCATACGTACAGTTGTCACAGCAACTGGAACTGGTCCAACAAATCATTGTCTTCAACGTGTCACTGGTTTCATCTTCACTTCCCTTCACTTATAGTTATTCATTGTGAAGCCATTGCATGCTTGCTTTATCTTTTGTCTTCACAACATGAATGTATGATATGTTCGGCTTCATAACTTCTCCCTACCTGATCCTTATTACACTGAAGCTGTTTGTCATTGCGCTTTCACTCTATTGAATACATGACCATGGCTAGTCTAGTGTAATCTAACTTCTGCTGCATAGTAATAGGCATAATCTTCATTGTTTGTCTTCATAACTCTCACGTTTTGAAGACTTTCATAAAAATCGCCTATTCACCCCCCCTCTAGTCGATATAACGCACTTTCAAGGGCGTCGTTTAGACTTTTGGTTTTGTTTAGATTAAAAGTTTGCCATAGCTACAACTTTGCGTACTTCGTTTGTCTTCAACGACCAGACAAAGGCATCACAGAACCTCACCTTCATTAATAAAGCGTTCCTCTTATATTCGCAATATCTAGATTGCAATCTAAGTTTCTTATTTGTTTTTTGTTTACTCGCAGGAAACAAACCCTCGTGGTCAGGTTGATCGTGCTCCGGCATGGTCAATAACCCCTCAGAAGTTGGTTTACCGATTGCTAAGGCGCGACGTGTCGTACGTTCGTAGTCGGATCATCAAGGTCGACTCCCACAGAAAATGATAGCCACCATCTCATCGAAACGTCGGGACACCTTCGCCTCTATTATCTCCTGATGCATTACACAATTTGAGTCTCCATTATGCTATACATAACAACAAACCTCTAATGATGGATGACATGTTTCTATATCACGCATCTCA
Source organism: Triticum urartu (assembly GCF_056163025.1). NCBI lineage: Eukaryota > Viridiplantae > Streptophyta > Magnoliopsida > Poales > Poaceae > Triticum > Triticum urartu. The sequence continues at coordinate 407,729,758 of NC_141879.1, read as the reverse complement.
TTTATTTGAGCATTGGATACTTTGTGCTAACCAACACATGCACATGCACATCATGATGGATGATGTGTACATATACCACACACACACAATTTTCCTTTGCCTTTGTTTTGTATAGGTACTCACATATACTCGTCAACCTCTCAATCCCAAGAGTTGATGAAACAAGCACTTGAGAGCAATGATGATTGGGATTTCGTGGACTATTCTTACCAGCGTTCTCTTCACGCAACGACTTCACGCATTCCTTTTACTTGGCTCTCACACGGCTTTGGGCTATTTACCATTTGTCACCTTATGTCCATTATATTGTGTTCACTTTGCATTTTATGCCTATTTCTATTTCTTTACCATGCAATTGTGACCCTTGCTTGCACTTACATATGATTTACCATTATACTACTTCTATGTGTATTTGCATGCTTGGTGGAGATACTTGTTGCTATTGCCATGTTTACCATGCGCCACATGCTATTGTTGATTCTTGTGTTGGGAGAATCATGATGTCCCATTGCTATTTACATATGGCCTTTCGCCAATACATTCATGATATTTTTCTCATATCTTGCTTTCATATTTGTGATATGCCATGTGCATTATTCATGCCCACTATTTGTAAGCATGACATGCTTTCCATGATTCCTTCTAGCACGTTGCATCTTCGCACTAGTAGCTTGCTTGACTTGATCACTATGATTGCTTGCCTTATTGCATCACCCATGTTCCATTCTTACTCGCTTTCTTTGGTAGATGACATATATGTTCATGCCTCTCACATGATTTATATTGATCATTGTCTCTTGTCTCCATTAGTGCCATCTCTCATATACCCTTGTATTGAGTGCCAACCTGCTACGCTTATTCATCATGGAGACATGGACATATTACTTGTGATGCATGCTTGTTTGATTGAGCCTATTGTATTTGGTTGTTCTTGCATCATATGCCTCCATACTATGAAATGCTCCATTGTCCTTTCTTATGATGAGCATGATGCATACACTTGTTGGGTATCTTACCACACGAATAATAGGTTTTGCACTTACCCTAACCACATTTGTTTTTCCGAGTGTTTGTCATGTTCTTTCGCTTTGAAGGATTCACAAGGTGGTACCATCATGAGACAACTTGGTCATGTGAAGGCATACATGATGCGCGACACCAACATTTTTGACATTCTCATAAAGGTGAACTCCTTCCCTTTGAGCCATCCTCAAATACGCATATTGGATGGGTCACACTTTCATTGTTGTGATGTACGGTGGAACCCTAGATGGCCGATCTTTCACGAAAGTAGCAGATCCCATGAAGAACACGAAGAACACGAGGGAAAACATGAGGGGAAACACGAGAGAATCACTCAAACCAACAAGAACAATCACACATCTGCTAGATCCGAGAACACATAGAGATCACACGATCCAAAGTCCACAAGGTATGATACAAAGGGTAACCGGTTCTTCTCTGTGAGGAGGCCTTGATGGGGCCACCCGAGAGGGGGTCTTGAATCCAACATGGATCTTATCCGAATAGGGGCCGCGGTCTCTCTCGAGTAGTAGATCTATATGGCTGAGCGAGGCTTTATCTCACAAATGAGCTATCACAACGCTAACACTAGAAAGAGGGAGGAGGAGGAGTATATATAGTCTAGGTGGGCGAAGGGGTACACGGGCCTCGGCCCTTACACTGTGTGCAAACAAGGGAGGCCGGATGTCCGCGCTTGAGCCGAATGTCCGAGCGGTCGGGGCTGGCCTTGACGCTCTCTGGATGGAGGGTGCTGGATTTCCGAGCTTCAGGCTGGATGTCCGGGCTGGGCCGGATGTCCGGGGCCTGTAGGTGCTTGGTGGCTGGGCGGCTGCTGCACCAGGGGCCGGATGTCTGGAGTCATGGCCGGATGTCCGGGGCCTGGAAGCTGTTCTTGACTCATTCCGTTGGTTCTCTTCATCCATTAACTTGGGGACTTGTCTGTCTTCACGTGTATCTTCGGGAGGGTCCTCTTCGTACCTGATCATGCACAACATTCCGGACTTAGGTAGTAGCCATGTCTTGAGAGGATCATATGTGATATCACTAAGGAAGGAAGTCACCTCGGTCTCTAGAGATCTAGCTCGTGTGATAGGTCCTCTTGGCACTTTCTGAGACGATGGTAGGTCCATGGGGATGACCGTAGGATGCTCCGCATCATCTCCCCTCCCTTGGGAAAGATCCGACCTCAGATCAAAATATTCATCACCATGGTAGGGAGAGAGATCTTTGATGTTGAAGATGTCGCTCACAGAGTACTTGTCGCGTGGAATGTCGATCTTGTAAGCATTGTAGTTGTAGCGTTCAAGCACCTTGAAGGGTCCATCCGCTCGTGGTAGATGTTTGGACTTGCGTTCGTGGGGGAAGCAGTCCTTGTGAAGGTGTATCCATAGAAGATCTGCAGTGTTGAATACCATGGGGTGCTTGTTGAGGTTGAGCTTGGTCGCAAGTCATTGTAGATGGCGCTCAATGATGTGCCTTGTATCTTCATTCATGTTCTTGAGATAGTTGACTCGGACACTCGCGTCCATGTTTGTGCCCTCTTGTAGTGGTAGAGGAAGAATGTCCAATGGGGACAACGGGTTGAAACCGTAGACGACCTCGAAGGGGGACTTGCCGGTAGTCGAATGTCTTGCTTGGTTGTAGGCGTACTCAGCGATAGGTAGACACTCCTCCCACTCCTTGATGTTCTTCTTGATTAGCACGCGGAGTGGAGCGGAGAGTGTGCGGTTGGTCACCTCCGTTTGGCCATCGGTTTGTGGATGGTATGCCATGGAGAAGAGTAGCTTGATTCCGAGCTTGGCGCATAAGGTTTTCCAAAAGTAGCTTTGGAACTTGACGTCGCGGTCCGAGACTATCATCTTTGGTACTCCGTGGAGGCGCAATATTTCCCTACAAAAGAGATTGGCAACATGTGAAGCATCGTCTATCTTGTTGCAATGAATGAAATGAGCCATCTTAGAGAATCGGTCCACAAAAACAAATACGAAATCCTTTCCATTTCTAGTTCTAGGCAAACCAAGCACAAAATCCATGCTAATATCTTCCCATGGTTGATATGGAATTGGAAGAGGCATATAGAGACCATGGGATTGAGCTTTAGACTTAGCTTTGCGACATGTTGAGCATCGGTTGGTGAAGCGGTTGACGTCGCGGAACATCTTGGGCCGAAAATAGTTCTTGGAGAGCGTAGCACATGTCTTGTCGCGTCCAAAGTGTCCCATTAGTCTTCCTCCATGAGATTCTTGCAAAAGTAACAAACGAAGAGAAGACTCGGGGATGCCAAGTTTGTTAGCTCTCATAAGATAATCATCTTTGATGTAATAGTGTTCCCAAGATGTATGCATCAAACATTTGGCATAAGGAATAGCAAAAGTAGGATCATGCGCATACAAGTCTTTTATGTGCTCAAAGCCAATGACATTTAGTTCAAGTTTAGTAACAAGCGTGCATATGCAGGAAAGTGCATCTGCCACAAAATTTTCCTTACCTTTAATGTACTTGATGACATAAGGAAAAGACTCAATGAACTCACTCCATTTAGCATGACGCTTGTTCAACTTAGTTTGACCCTTAAGGTATTTAAGTGTTTCATGGTCGGTATGGATGATAAATTCATGAGGGCGAAGATAATGTTCCCATTCATGCAAAACTCACACTAAATCATAAAGATCTTTGTCATAGATGGGGTAATTGAGTTGCGCTCCGAAAAGTTTCTCACTAAAGTAAGCTATGGGGCGCTTCTCTTGAGTTAAAACACCTCCTATGCCATTACCACTAGCATCATAATGAACCTCAAAAGGTTTGTCGAAGTTGGCTAAAGCAAGCACGGGAGCATGCGTAAGCAAATTCTTAACCTCATTGAATGCGTTATCTTGGGGTGGTCCCCAAACAAAGGGTGCATTCTTCTTACTCAAAGCATGCAAAGGTGAAGCAATGGTGCTAAAATCCTTCACAAATCTATGGTAGAAACCGGCTAAACTAAGGAAGCTATGCACTTGTTGCAAGTTGGTTGGTTGGGGACAAGTTTTAATATCATTGATCTTAGATTAGTCAACATGAACACCCTTAGAAGACACAACGAAACCCAAGAAAACAAGCTTGTCAACACCGAAAAGGCATTTGTCCATATTAGCAAAAAGGTGCTCTTTTCTAAGAGTTTGTAGCACCGTCCTAAGGTGGGTGACATGATCGTTGAGAGATTTGCTAAACACAACAATAGCATCAAAGTATACCACAACAAATAAACCAATATAAGGTCAAAAAACCAAATGCATGAGTCGCATGAAAGTACCGGGTGCTTTGGATAAACCCATTGGCATAACAAGCCATTCATATAAGCCAAACTTGGTCTTAAATGCGGTTTTCCATTCATTGCCTTCTTGGATGCGTATTTGATAGTAGCCACTCTTAAGATTAATCTTAGAGAAAATGGTAGCTCTGCTAAGCTCATCAAGCATATCATCTAGGCGTGGAATAGGGTAACGATAACGCACGGTAATAGCATTGATAGGACAACAATCGGAACACATGTCATATGTACCATCTTTCTTGGGGACAAGGATTACCAATATGGCACAAGGGCTCAAACTTTCTCGTATGTGGCCATTGTCGATGAGTTGTTGTACTCGCCTTTGGATCTCCTTAGTTTCCTCGGGGTTGACGCAGTAGGGAGCCTTGTTAGGAATGGGAGCTCCGGGGATGAGGTCGATTCGGTGCTCGATGCCGCGTAGAGGACGTAGACCCAGAGGTAGCTCGTTAGGGAAAACATCTTGGAATTCCTGCAATAGAGAAGATAACACTAAAGGTAGATTTTGAGAGGTGTTAGATTTTGGTGCCTCGTCCTTGCACAAAAGAACATAGTGAATGACACTTGATGGGTTCTCACACAATTATATTATCTCACTTTTGGTGGAAAATAGAACTAAGTTCTTCTTCTTTCTCATCGTGGAGGCACTCAATTTGGGCTTGTGGCACTCACTCTCTTTTTGGTGGTTCGCTCTCTCACCATTCTCTCCACATGGGTGACTTGCTTGTCGGCGGTCACTTGGCTTGGAGACATAGGGCAAAGTACATACTACTTTCCTTTAATCTTGAAGATATCGTGATTCGTACGGCCATTGTGGATGACACCTTGATCAAATTGCCATGGTCATCCAAGAAGAAGGTGGCACACGGTCATTGGAATGACATCACACTCCAAAGTGTCTTCGTAAGCTCCAATTTTGAAGGAGACTTTCACTCTATGTGTAACGCCCTCGATGCGGCTATATCTCCTTGTGTCGAAGCACAACTTAGAGGCATAACCGCATTGAAAGCAATGTCGCAAGTACGATAATCTTCACAACAACCCATGTAAATAGATAAAAGGGGAAAGGATACATAGTTGGCTTACACTCGCCACGTCACACAAATACATGAATAACATTACAATCATCCAATACACTCATGGTCCAACTACGGTACGAAAATAAAGATCAACCCCCACATGCGACAAAGTCCCCGATCGCTCCAACTGGGCACCTCTACTGATCATCGGGGAAAGACACATAGTAACGGCGAGAGTCTTCATCGAACTCCCACTTGAGCTCAAGCGCATCATCTGGAATGTTATCATCGGTCCCTGCATCTGGTTTGGAAGTAAACTGTGAGTCACGGAAACTCAGCAATCTCGCACCCTCGCGATCAAGACTATTTAAGCTTATAGGTAAGGTAAGGTATGAAGTGGAGCTGCAGCAAGCGACTAGCATATATGGTGGCTAACATACGCAAATGAGAGCGAGAAGAGAAGGCAAAAGCACGGTCGAACAACTATGATCAAGAAGTGATCCTAGAACAACCTACGTCAAGCATTACTCCAACACCGTGTTCACTTCCCGGACTCTGCCGAGAAGAGACCATCATGGTTACACATGCAGTTGATTCATTTTAATTAAGTTTAAGTTTCATGTTATCTACAACCGGACATTAACAAATTCCCATCTGCCCATAACCGCGAGCACGGCTTTGGAAAGTTCAAATCCCTGCATGGGAGTCCCAACTTAGCCCATCACAAGCTCTCACGGTCAACGAAGGATATTCCTTCTAGCGGGAAGACCCGATCAGACTCGGCATCCCGGTTACAAGACATCCTCGAAAATGGTAAAACAAGTCCAGCAACACCGCCCGAATGTGCCGACAAATCCCGATAGGAGCTGCACATATCACGTTCTCAGGGCACACTCAGATGAGTGCTCCATACAACTAAAACCAGACCTCGAGTTTCCCCGAGGGGTCGCTGCACAGGGCTCTAGTGTGGACCAACACTCAGGGGAGCACTGGCCCGGGGGGGTTTAAATAGAGATGACCCTTGGGCTCCGAAAACCCAAGGGAAAAAGAGGCTAGGTGGAAAATGGTAAAACCAAGGTTGGGCATTGCTGGAGGAGTTTTATTCAAGGCGAACTGTCAAGGGGTTCCCATTATAACCCAACCGCGTAAGGAACGCAAAATCCGAGAACATAACACCGATATGACAGAAACTAGGGCGGCAAGAGTGGAACAAAACACTAGGAAAAAGGCCGAGCCTTACACCCTTTACCAAGTATATAGGTGCACTAAGATAACAAGATAATATGGTGATATCCCAACAATAAACAATGTTCCAACAAGGAACGATCTCCAATCTTCACCTACAACTAGCAACACTATAAGAGGGGCTGAGCAAAGCGGTAACATAGCCAATCAACGGTTAGCTAGGACATGGTGGGTTAGAGGTTTTACATGGCAATTTGGGAGGTATGATAAGTAAGTGGTAGGTATTGTAGCATAGGCATAGCAAAAGAGCGAGCATCTAGCAAGCAAAGATAGAAGTGATTTCGAGGCTATGATCATCTTGCCTGCAAAGTTGTCAGAGTTGACTTGATCCTCGTAAGAAAACTCAACAGGCTCCTCGTTCGCGAACTCATCCCCCGGCTCTACCAAAACAAGACAAACAAGCAAAAGGAACACAATCAACCACGTGCAATGCTCAAACAACATGATGCAAACATGGTATGCTATGCGGGATGGGATATGTGATGCATATGCAAGATTTGACAAAGGAATGATTGAACCTGGCCTCAACTTGGAAATCCAAGAGTGCCGCTGGAAAGGTGAGGTGATTTCGGTTGAAATCTATATAAAGATCACCGGAATCAGATGCACGGTTTGGAAATGGCAAGCAAAACAAATATGGCACCGGACTGCGATAATCAGCAAGTAGCCATCTAAATGCATCAAGATAAATATGCTACAGCACTCAAACATCACAAAAAAATACATGGAAGGGATCCACTTATAATTCTTGACAAAAGATGAACACTGAGCTATGGCTAATTCATCCATTAACAGGTTCAAACAAGCATGGCAAAAGTGCAAATGATAACAGGTTTCAGACTTAGTGAAATTAACACAAGTCTGGAATATATCATCAGGAAGCACACTTTAGAGCATGGAAACTACAAGCTACAGGAACTTAACATGGCAAAGCAAGGCATTTCATGAAGCTACTCAAAGCACTTAACAAAAGTCCCTTAGTGACCTTGAGCCAAAAGGGATCAGAAAATACAATTGCAAGCATGTGAACCTGGCAAAAACATAAACAGATTTTAGACTTAGTGAAAAAAACTGTAGCATGCAAATCAGTTAACGAGTAGGCATGTTTACGACCTCGATGCATTCACTACAGAGCATGGCATGACAAAATAAGCATACAACCTTCAATAATACATATCATAGAAGCTAGAAATGGCAAGAACAACAAAATAGCATGCACGGATCAATAGCAACATCCTCGGCAAAATCGCTAACAAGTCAACAATCTGCCAGGGTGCTCCATAAATGCAAACAAAGACATGGATTGACTCAAGCTAGGGTGCTCCATAAATGCAAACAAAGACATGGATGGATAGAGAACCACAATGTTAACAAATCATCCTTACTGATCATCCTCAAAAGAGGCACAGATCACTAGGAAACAACAAGAACATATGACATACCGACAAAATCAGGACAAGGACTTAGTGAAATTCTAAGTCCCTGAAATCAGCGTTACCGATTACACTAATTTGCAAGATTGTGCTAGTCACCACACATATCACAAAATACATGGTAAGCACCTCTGTAAATATGGCATGGCATATAACAAAACATATGTAGAGCTCAGAAGCATATCATGCAGACATTAATCATGGCAAAAATGACAAATATCTATTTGATGAAATAGATCTGCCAAATATATCACATAGCCCTCTTCCAACAGCATTTCGGGCATCAAGATGAGCTCAAATGAAAATGATGCAATGAGATGAAATGATGTACTCGTCGAGGCGAACATTTTGATATGCTACACGCACAAATCGGAGCTACGGATGCGGAGTTATAGCATGCCAAAGTTTGCAAAAAAAATTAGGTTCAAGGATGAAAAAGTCAACCGCTAGGGTTTTTTTGGATCTGGATCTGGACACTGTAGCAATGCACGTGGCTCCAGGTGCTCCAGCGAGCTTGAACCGGCTCCGGCGAGCTTGGCACGGCGGCGGGGAGGCGAGGGAGAGGCGGATCCGCCCGGATCTGGCCCAGGACGGCGCGGCGGCGAGGTAGGGGAGGCCGGGCAGCGAGGAGGCGCCGGCGCGGGATGGCCCGGTGGCGGCGCGGCTCGCCGGCGGCGTGACGCGCGGCGGCCGGCGAGGGGGCGGCGGTCGGCGGAAGGAGGAAGACGGTGGCGGTGTCGGGCGCGGGGGCGCGGCCCGGGTGCTCGGCGAGGAGGGCCGGCCTCGGGCCCGGCGGGCTTTGGCGGTGGTGGAGGTCGGCGGCGACACATGGCGGATTCCGATTGGCGCGGGAGGCGGCAGGTGGACGTGTCTGGTTCGATCCGGACGCGTTCGGCGGCGGGAGGAGAAAGAAGCTAGGGTTAAGTGTGTTTTGACCCGAAATTTCGGGGGAAGGTCTAGTTTTATAGGTAGGAGGAGCTAGGAGGCTCCAAATTGAGCATGGTTTTCGGCCACGCGATTGTGATCGAACGCTCTAGATGATGGAGAGGGTTTAGGTGGGTTTTGGGTCAAATTGGAAGGGTGTTGGGCTGCAACACAAACAAGGCCTTCTCGGTCCCTCGATTAACCGTTGGAGTATCAAACGAAGCCCAAATGGTACGAAACTTGACAGGCGGTCTACCAGTAGTAAACCAAGGCCGCATGGAAATTCTCGGTCCAATCCGGAAAAGTTTATCCCCCACCGGAGGAGATAGGAGTGCCGGAATGCAAAACGGACAACGGGGAAAATGCTCGGCTGCATGAAACGAACACGTATGCAAATGCAATGCACATGATGACATGATATGAGATGCATGACACAGGAAATATCACACGGAGACAAAAACCCGAACCCGAGGAAAATAAAATAACTTAGGCCAGAAACGGCAAGAGTTGGGATACAGATAAGGTAAATTACATCCGGGGTGTTACAACACTCCACCACTACGAAATGATCTCGTCCTGAGACTGGAAAAACGCCGGGTACTCAGAACGGAGATGATCCTCGCGTTCCCAGGTGGCTTCATGGTCGGAATGATGTGACCACTTGACTTTGAGGAATTTGATTGACTTATTGCGAGTCTTGCGTTCAGTCTCTTCAAGAATAGCAACTGGGTGCTCACGATAAGAGAGGTCTTCTTCGAGATCAATGTCTTTGAAGTTGACGGTGCGGTCCGGAGTCATGAAGCACTTGCGGAGCTAAGATACATGGAACATGTCGTGCACATTTGCAAAGTTGGAGGGAAGCTCGAGTTGATAGGCGAGATCGCCTCTCTTGCTAACGATCTTGAAAGGACCCACATATCTAGGGGCAAGCTTCCCTTTGATACCGAAGTGACGAGTACCTTTCATTGTAGAGACGCGGAGGTAAACATGGTCTTCGATCTCGAAAGCCAAATCACAATGCTTACTATCATAGTAGCTCTTCTGGCACGATTGCGCTGCTTTGAGGTTATCACGAATGACTTTGCATATCTCTTTTGCCTCGGTGATCAAGTCATTTCCAAGAAGTTGACATTCACCGGTCTCTGACCAGTTAAGAGGAGTACGACACTTCCTGCCATAGAGAATTTCAAATTGGGCTTGCCCGAATTCTCTTGGAAGCTGTTGTTGTAGGAGAACTCGGCATATGGAAGACAATCTTCCCACTTCATACCAAAAGAGATAACGCAAGCCCCGAGCATATCTTCGAGAATCTGATTTACACGCTCGACTTGGCCACTAGTTTGAGGATGAAAAGCTGTGCTGAAACGGATGTTGGTTCCCATGGCCTTATGAAAAGAATCCCAAAACTTGGAGGTAAAGATGCTGCCACGGTTTGAAGAGATCAACTGCGAAATGCCGTGCAGAGAGACAATCCGAGAGGTATACAGCTCCGCCAATTGAGCTGCAATGATAGACTCTTTGATAGGCAGAAAATGAGCCACTTTAGTGAGTTTGTCGATGACAACGAATATAGCATCATTGCCATGCTTGGACTTTGGAAATCCCGTCACGAAGTCCATCTCAATGTGGTCAAACTTCCATTCTGGTATGGCAAGAGGTTGGAGGAGACCAGCTGGTCGTGTGTGTTCTTTCTTCACTCTTCTGCAGACATCACATTCATTCATGAACTGAGCAATCTCGCGCTTCATTCGAGTCCACCAATACGCCTGGTTGAGGTCCTGGTACATCTTCCTACATCCAGGGTGGATGGAGAGGAGTGAATTGTGAGCCTCATTCATAATGACTTTATGAAGATCACCTTTAGGCACAACAATGCGATCCTCGAAGAAGAGAGTATCCTTGTCATCAAGGCGATAGCACTTGTACTTGGATTGACTCTTGACAATCCCAATCTTCACGTTCTTCACCATAGCATCAAGAAGTTGAGCCTCGCGAATCTGATCTTCCAAAGTAGGAGAGACTTGAAGGTTGGCGAGGAATCCTTGAGGAACAACTTGCAGATTGAGTTTGCGGAAAGCTTCACAAAGCTCGGGTTGGTAAGGATTGAGAATCAGACTGTTGCAGTAAGCCTTCCTGCTCAATGCGTCAGCAATTGAATTGGCCTTGCCTGGAGTATATTCTATGCTCGGATTATACTCCTGAATCATTTCGACCCAACGAGTCTGCCTGAGGTGGAGATTAGGCTGAGTGAAGATGTACTTGAGACTCTTGTGGTCAGTGAAGATGTCCACTTTTCTTGCCAATAAGAGATGTCTCCAAGTCAAAAGAGCATGCACAACTGCCGCCAACTCGAGGTCATGAGTGGGGTAGTTCTTCTCGTTGGGCTTCAACTAGCGAGAGGTATAAGCCACAACTTTCTTCTCTTGCATCAACACTGCACCAAGACCTTGAAGAGAGGCATCACAGAAGACCTCGAATGGATTGGATTCATCAGGAGGAGTCAGAACTGGAGCAGTGACTAATTTCTCTTTCACGATGTTGAAAGCGATGTCACATTCTGGAGACCAAACTTACTTGACGTGCTTCTGAAGAAGGTTTGAAAGAGGCTTCGCGATCTTTGAAAAGTTCTCAACGAACCTTCGACAATAGCTTGCGAGCCCAAGGAAGCTGCGGAGTTGCTTCACGTTCTTAGGTGGTTCCCAATTCACAATTGCAGACACCTTCTCAGGATTCACCGCAATGCCCTTGGCAGAAATGATATGCCCAAGATAGAGAACCTCATAGAGCCAAAACTCGCACTTTGAGAACTTGGCGTAGAACTGATGTTCTCTGAGCTTAACCAGCACCAAACGCAAGTGCTTGGCATGATCTTCCTTGTTCTTGGAAAAGACCAAAATGTCATCGAGGTAGACCAAGACGAAGTCATTTGTGTAGGGATTGAAGATGAAGTTCATCATGTGAGAGAATGTCGGAGGAGCGTTGACGAGGCCAAAATACATGACAGTGTATTCATATGAACCATAGCTTGTTCTGAAAGCCGTCTTGGGGATATCTTGCTCACGAATTTGAATCTGGTGATAGCCCATACGTAGATCAAGCTTGGAGAATACTTGAGCACCTTTGAGTTGTTCAAACAGCTCGTTGATGTTGGGAAGTGGATACTTGTTCTTTATAGTCTTCTTGTTCAATGGACGGTAGTCAACACAAAGTCGGTCCATTCCATCCTTCTTCTTCACGAAAAGAACTCCACAACCCCATGGAGAAGAACTAGGTCAGATGTGACCCAAACGCTCTTGAATATCGAGTTTCTTCTTCAGCTCCTTCAACTCTTCAGGTCCAAGCTTGTAAGGACGTTTGCAAACAGGTTCCGTGCCAGGCTCAAGATCGATGACGAATTCAACTGGCCGATGCGGAGGCATTCCTGGAAGCTCTTCTGGAAAGACGTCTTGATATTCGCAAACGACTGGAATTTGAGAGATGGTATCCAGTTCACCCTTCTCATTGAGAGAAAACAGAAGGATTGTATTATCCCAAGCGGCAAAGACAATTACATCCTCAAACGAATGAGTCAATTGAATCTGCCTGGCTACACAATCAAGATGAGCCTTGTGCTTAGAAAGCCAGTCCATTCCAAGAATAAGATCAATATCCGAGTTACCAAGGACCATTGGAGAAGCCAGAAACTTGAAATCACCGATCATGATAGAAATATCCGGAATCTCGTAGTTTGTGAGAAAACATTTACCCGGTGAGACAACTGCTAACGGTTTATGCAAAACTTGAGAAGACAACTCATGCTTAGATGGAAAAGGTCTCGAGATGAAACAATGCGATGAACCAGTGTCAAAAAGAACTTTTGCAGGAACATCGTTAACAGGAAGGTTACCCATGATGACATCTGACGAGTCCTCTGCCTGAGCTGCATTCATCAAGTTGACCTTGGCGTGCTTGGGGTTATGCTTGACCACAACTGTTCTTGCCGATCTCACAGGAGGAGGAGGGAGACGCCTCTGATTGAAGCATTTGTTGGCATAGTGACCCTTCTGTTGGCACTTGTTGCACGTGACCTCCGAGAGCGGACGGTGATACGGAGCACTTGATCTTGGAGCTTGAGACGAAGTCTTGTTCTGAAAGCCAGGGTTGGGTGGGTGGGAAGATCCACTGCCACCTTTGCTCTTCTGCTGATAAGGCTGACAGAACAGAGGAGGAGGAAGCCAATACTTCTGCTGCTTAGCCACTTGAGTTGAGGAAGAAGGAGTTGCATCTCTGACTCGCTTCTTGGAAGCATCGCATTTCAGTTGAGCAGTCTCTTGCTTCATTGCCATGTTGTAAAACTCATCGTACCTCTTGGGATCAAAGAGGACGAGAGCTAGCTGGATTTCTTCTTTGAGACCACCCCTGAACTGGTATATCATGCTCTTCTTGTCAGGGACGTCTTGCTTAGCAAAACGAGTGAGCTTCTAAAACATCTTGTTGTACTCGTAAACAGACATAGAGCCTTGCTTCAGGTTGCGGAATTCCTCACGCTTGCTTTCAACCACGCTCTAAGGAATATGATGAGCTTTGAACTCTTGACGGAATTCATCCCAGATAATCACACGGCCTCCTCTGGAATCTTTGTACTACTGAAACCATTCTGCGGCTTGGTCTTTGAGTTGGAAGGAAGCGAACTTGACAAAGTCCTCAGGCCTAACGTTACTGCACTCGAAATGCTTGCATATGTCCACGAGCCAATCATCAACGTCTGTTGCCTCAACACAATTGCTGAAGGTCTTTGGCTGGTTAGCAAGGAACTGGTTGAGTGTAGCAAAGTGGTTTTGATTGTTGCCATGACCCTGGTTCCCTTGGTTGCGCTCTTGAAGAAGTTGCATGATCAGCTGCGTGTTTGCATTGGTAGCGGCCATCACAGCTTGCCATGCCTCCGGAGGTGGAGGTGGTGTGGTGGCGGATCAGGATTCGGAGTCGTGCGCGTTGGAGGAGCCATCCTGAAGAGGTTGACATCTGTTAGCACATTGACAGACAAATATTGAAGCTGAATCAAACGGGTTGAAATTGCAACATATAGTCTTCACATCCGAACCAAATGAACGAATGCATTCCATTTGAAATGGTCACATATCCATAAATTGAGAAGCCACTTAGAATTGAGGTAGAAGAAAAACAACAAGGTACGGAACAAGAACAAATACTTGGTGAGGATTACCCAATCCCAAACCAAATATCCACGGAAGAAGAACTAGAGCTACAAGAATTCCCACCTACGAAACTTCCGAACCTTTCCGGTTATGCAATCAGGTGTTGGGGATACAGGGAAAGCATAATATCTCACCCAAATCTAGCAAATCCTACATCCAGCTATATCCGTCCTTCAACACATAACCGAGAAAAACTTCGGAAATCGTCTACCTCAACCTTCGAAAAACATCTGTTATACAAGTTATGGCAATACTCCAGAACTCCCGCCCCAGTACTGGGTGGCGTCGAGGTTATCTGACCAACAACTGCATCAAAGAGATTTTTGATGTCGGCGAAACTCAGTTATTCCAGAATCTCAGCGATAAAATTGTGACGACAACACCTCGGAGCTCAACTCCCTGGGACACTGCCACAACCCCTAAATGACAGGAGGCACCAAGAACAATGTTCTCGTCACAAATCAATCGGAACGATTCCAAGATACCCGTGTGATCCTAAAAAAATTTAGTCAAATTTGAGAAGAGAAGAGTCAAAACTCTACGTCAGGATGCCTCACCAGAGCGATGAAGGGACTGGGAAGTAAATAGAATTCCTAACTCTCTGATATATAATTCCTAAATGACTCAAAACATTTTTCTAGACTCAACAACACCAACGATTCGATCAAGCAGGGGGCTCCTAAGGTCGGGGAAGGCTCTGATTACCAACTTGTAACGCCCTCGATGCGACTATATCTCCTACGTGTCAAAGCACGACTTAGAGGCATAACCGCATTCAAAGCAATGTCGCAAGCGAGGTAATCTTCACAACAACCCATGTAAATAGATAAAAGGGGAAAGGATACATAGTTGGATTACACTCGCCACGTCACACAAATACATGAATAACATTACAATCATCCAATACACTCATGGTCCGACTATGGTACCAAAATAAAGATCAACCCCCACATGCGACAAAGTCCCCGATCGCCCCAACTGGGCACCTCTATTGATCATCTGGGAAAGACACATAGTAACGACGAGAGTCTTCATGGAACTCCCACTTGAGCTCAAGCGCATGATCTGGAATGGTATCATCGGTCCCCGCATCTGGTTTGGAAGTAAACTGTGAGTCACTGGGACTCAGCAATCTCGCACCCTCGCGATCAAGACTATTTAAGCTTATAGGTAAGGTAAGGTATGAAGTGGAGCTGCAGCAAGTGACTAGCATATATGGTGGCTAACATACGCAAATGAGAGCGAGAAGAGAAGGCAAAAGCACGGTCGAACAACTATGATCAAGAAGTGATCCTAGAATAACCTACGTCAAGCATTACTCCAACACCGTGTTCACTTACCGGACTCCGCCGAGAAGAGACCATCATGGTTACTCACGCGGTTGATTCATTTTAATTAAGTTTAAGTTTCATGTTATCTACAACCGGACATTAACAAATTCCCATCTGCCCATAACCACGGGCACGGCTTTCGAAAGTTCAAATCCCTACAGGGGAGTCCCAACTTAGCCCATCACAAGCTCTCATGGTCAACGAAGGATATTCCTTCTAGCGGGAAGACCCGATCAGACTCGACATCCCGGTTACAAGACATCCTCGACAATGGTAAAACAAGTCCAGCAACACCGCCCAAATGTGCCGGCAAATCCCGATAGGAGCTGCACATATCACGTTCTCAGGGCACACTCAGATGAGCGCTCCATACAACGAAAACCAAACCTCGAGTTTCCCCGAGGGGGCGCTGCACAGGGCTCTAGTTTGGACCAACACTCAAGGGAGCACTGGCCCGGGGGGGTTTAAATAAAGATGACCCTTGGGCTCCGGAAACCCAAGGGAAAAAGAGGCTAGGTGGCAAATGGTAAAACCAAGGTTGGGCATTGCTGGAGGAGTTTTATTCAAGGCAAACTGTCAAGGGGTTCCCATTATAACCCAACCGCGTAAGGAACGCAAAATCCGGGAACATAACACCGATATGACGGAAACTAGGGCGGCAAGAGTGGAACAAAACACTAGGCAAAAGGCCGAGCTTTCCAGCCTTATCAAGTATATAGGTGCATTAATATAACAAGATAACATGTGATATCCCAAAAATAAACAACGTTCCAACAAGGAACGATCTCCAATCTTCACCTGCAACTAGCAACGCTATAAGAGGGGCTGAGAAAAGCGGTAACATAGCCAATCAATAGTTTGCTAGGAAATGGTGGGTTAGAGGTTTGACATGGCAACTTGGGGGTATGATAAGGAAGTGGTAGGTATCGTAGCATAGGCATAGCAAAAGAGCGAGCATCTAGCAAGCGAAGATAGAAGTGAATTCGAGGGTATGATCATCTTGCCTGCAAAGTTGTCAGAGTTGACTTGCTCCTCGTAAGCAAACTCAACGGGCTCCTCATTCGCGAACTCGTCTCCCGGCTCTACCCAAACAATACAAACAAGCAAAAGGAACACAATCAACCACGTGCAATGCTCAAACAACATGATGCAAACATGGTATGCTATGCGGGATGCGATATGTGACGCATATGCAAGATTTGACACGGAATGATTGAACCTTGCCTCAACATGGAAATCCAAGAGTTCCACTAGAAAGGTGAGGTGATTTCGGTTGAAATCGATATAAAGATCACCGGAATCGGATGCACGGTTTGGAAATGGCAAGCAAAACAAATATGGCACCGGTCTGCGATAATCAGCAAGTAGCCATCAAAATACATCAAGATAAATATGCTACAACACTCAAACGTGACAACAAAATACGTGGCAGTGATCCACTCATAATGCTTGAAAAAAGATGAACACTGAGCTACGGCTAATTCATCCATTATCAGGTTCAAACAAGCATGGCAAAAGTGCAAATGATAACAGGTTTCAGACTTAGTGAAATTAACACAAGTCTGGAATTTATCATCATGAAGCACACTTTAGAGCATGAAAACTACAAGCTACAGGAACTTAACATGGCAAAGCAAGGCATTTCATGAAGCCACTCAAAGCACTTAACAAATGTCCCTTAGTGACCTTGAGCCAAAAAGGATTAGAAAATACAATTGCAAGCATGTGAACATGGCAAAAACATAAACAGATTTCAGACTTAGTGAAAAAACTGTAGCAATGCATGAGGATGAAAAAGTCAACCGCTAGGGTTTTTTGGATCTGGATCTAGACACTGTAGCAATGCATGCGGATCGAGGTGCTCCGGCGAGCTTGGCACGGCGGCGGGGAGGCGAGGGAGAGGCGGATCCGCCCGGATCCGGCCCGGGACGGCGCGACGGGGAGGTAGGGGAGGCCGGGCGGCGAGGAGGCGCCGGCGCGGGATGGCCCGGTGGTGGCGCGGCTCGCCAGCCGGCGCGGGATGGCCCGGTGGCGACGCGGCTCGCCAGCGGCGTGACGCGCGGCGGCCGGCGAGGGGGCGGCGGTCGGCTGAAGGAGGAAGACGGTGGCGGCGTCGGGCGCGGGGGCGCGGCCCGGGTGTTCGGCGAGGAGGGCCGGCCTCGGGCCCGGGGGGCTTCGGCGGAGGTGGTGGTCGGCGGCGACACGTGGCGGATTCCGATTGGCGTGGGCGGCGGTGGGCGGACGTGTCCGGTCCGATCCGGACGCGTCCGGCGGCGGGAGGAGAAAGAAGCTAGGGTTAGGGGTGTTTTGACCCGAAATTTCGGGGGAAGGTCTAGTTTTATTGGTAGGAGGAGTTAGGAGGCTCCAAATTGAGCACAATTTTCGGCCACGCGATCGTGATTGAACGCTCTAGATGATGGAGAGGGTTTAGGTGGGTTTTGGGCTAAATTGGAAGGGTGTTGGTCTGCAACACAAACGAGGCCTTCTCGGTCCCTCGGTTAACCGTTGGAGTATCGAACGAAGCCCAAATGGTACGAAACTTGACAGGCGGTCTACCGGTAGTAAACCAAGGCCGCATGGCAAGTCTCGGTCCAATCCAGAAAAGTTTAACCCCCACACACGAAAAAAGGTAGAAAGGACCACCGGAGGAGATAGGAGCGCCGAAATGCAAAACGGACAACAAGGAAAATGCTCGGATGCATGAGACGACCACGTATGCAAATGCAATGCACATGATGACATGATATGAGATGCATGACACAGGCAACAACACACGGAGACAAAAACCCGAAACCGAGGAAAATAAAATAACTTAGGCCAGAAACGGCAAGAGTTGGGATACAGATAAGGTAAATTACATCTGGGGTGTTACACTATGCTCGACTTGGATGGTGCCGGAGTCGCTAAGCTATTGAACTTTGTAGGGATGTGGGAGCTTGGAGCATAGTTCTTCACTTGCGAAGTTATGGCAACTCCCTCCATCGATGATGACCTTGATGGACCTTCCATTGATGCCGGCCTTGGTATGAAAGATATGGCATCTTTGTTCTTCTTCTTGTTGATGTTGAAGAGTCAAGACCTTGGATACAACGAGAGCGGGGCTTGAATCTTCCTCAAAAAAGACTTGTTCTTCTTCATCTTTGTTCACTTGTTGGTGCATGGGCACTTTATCAGTGTCAAAACCGGCGATCTCGGGTAGGGGGTCCAAAACTGTGCGTCTAAGACGGATGGTAACAGGAGGCAGGGGACACGATGTTTACCCAGGTTCGGGCCCTCACGATGGAGGTAATACCCTATGTCCTGCTTGATTGATCTTGATGATATGAGTATTACAAGAGTTGATCTACCCCGAGATCGAAGAGGCTAAACCCTAGAAGCTAGCCTATGGTATGATTGTCTGTTGTCCTACGGACTAAACCCTCTGGTTTATATAGACACTGGAGGGGGCTAGGGTTACACAGAGTCGGTTACAAGGGAGGAGATCTACATATCCGTACTGCCAAGCTTGCCTTCCACGCCAAGCAGAGTCCCATCCGAACACGGGACGAAGTCTTGAATCTTGTATCTTCATAGTCCAACAGTCTGGCCAAAGAATATAGTCTGGCTATCCGAAGACCCCCAATCCAGGACTCGCTCAGTAGCCCCTGAACCAGGCTTCAATGACGATGAGTCCAGCACGCAGATTTGTCTTCGGCATTGCAAGGCGGGTTCTTCCTCCGAATACTCCATAGAAGATACTGAACACAAGGATAGTGTCCGGCTCTGCAAAACAAGTTCCACATACCACCGTAGAGAGAATAATATTTCCACAAATCTAACTTGCTGACACGCTTAGCAACATGACATCATGCCATGGCCCGATCATTATTCGAACCGTTTTTTCTCAACCAGCACTTCACATATCACGAGGCAGTTTCCTTGACACGTCTTGTCAAAGCAGAGATCATGTCCCCTTATCACGGGATTCTCATCAATACGGGTATGGGTAACGCAACCATGCCATCAATTAAGGCATTCAGGAAATAAGCGATTTTAACAGGAAAGTGGGGAGGCGCATCGCCTCTTCCGCCCTTATAAAGGGACAAAGATTCACCCTTTTTACCCATGCCTTATTCCTCCTTGCTTATCCATTCTCGCACACTTGAGCTCCAGCGCCCAAGTTCGCGTCTTTCTCCTCAAACCACTCCAAGCATGGCTGGAGCGGGAGGCAAGTGGATGGTTGTTGGGGAACATAGCAGAATTTTAAAATTTTCTACACATCACCAAGATCAATCTATGGAGTCACTAGCAACAAGGGAGAGAGGAGTGCATCTACATACCCTTGTAGATCGTGCGCGGAAGCATTCAAGAGAACGGGGTTGATGGAGTCGTACTCGACGTGATCCAAATCACCGATGACCAAGTGCCGAACGGACGGCCCATCCACATTCAACACACGTACGGTTGGGAAGACTTCTCCTCCAACTTGATCCAGCAAGGGGGAAGGAGAGGTTGATGAAGATCCAGCAGCACGACGGTGTGGTGGTGGAAGCAACGGTGATCTCAGCAGGGCTGCGCCAAGCGCAGGGAGACGGAGGAGTGTCACGGGAGGGAGAGGGAGAGGCCAGGGGCTTGGGTGCGGCTGCCCTCCCTCCCCCCCACTATATATAGGGTGCCTAGGGGGGGCGCCGGCCCTAGGAGATCCAATCTCCTAGGGGGGCGGCGGCCAAAGGGGGTGCCTTGCCCCCCAAGGCAAGGGTGGCGCCCCCCACCCCTAGGGTTTCCAACCCTAGGCGCAGGGGGAGGCCAAAGGGGGACACACCAGCCCACTAGGGGCTGGTTCCCCTCCCACTTCAGCCCATGGGGCCCTCCGAGATAGGTGGCCCCACCCAGTGGACCCCCAGGACCCTTCCGGTGGTCCCGGTACAATACCGATTACCCCCGAAACATTCCCGATGGCCGAAACTTGACTTCCTATATATGAATCTTCACCTCCGGACCATTCCGGAACTCCTTGTGACGTCCGGGATCTCATCCGGGACTCCGAACAACTTTCGGGTTACCGTATGCTAATATCTCTACAACCCTAGCATCACCGAACCTTAAGTGTGTAGACTCTACGGGTTCGGGAGACATGCAGACATGACCGAGACGCTTCTCCGGTCAATAACCAACAGCGGGATCTGGATACCCATGTTGGCTCCCACATGCTCCACGATGATCTCATCAGATGAACCATGATGTCGAGGATTCATTCAATCCGTATACAATTCCCTTTGTCAATCGGTATGTTACTTGCCCGAGACTCGATCGTCGGTATCCCAATACCTAGTTCAATCTCATTACCGGCAAGTCACTTTACTCGTGCCGTAATGCATGATCCCGTGATCAGCCACTTGGTCACATTGAGCTCATTATGATGATGCATTACCGAGTGGGCCCAGAGATACCTCTCCGTCATACGGAGTGACAAATCCCAGTCTCGATTCGTGCCAACCCAACAGACACTTTCGGAGATACTTGTAATGTACCTTTATAGTCACCCAGTTATGTTGTGACGTTTGGCACACCCAAGGCACTCCTACGGTATCCGGGAGTTGCACAATCTCATGGTCTAAGGAAATGATACTTGACATTCGGAAAAGCTACAGCAAACGAACTACATGATCTTTGAGCTATGCTTAGGATTGGGTCTTGTCCATCACATCATTCTCCTAATGATGTGATCCCGTTATCAATGACATTCAATGTCCATAGTTAGGAAACCATGACTATCTTTTGATCACCCAACTAGTCAACTAGAGGCTCACTAGGGACGTGTTGTGGTCTATGTATTCACACATGTATTACGATTTCCGGATAACACAATTATAGCATGAACAATAGACAATTATCATGAACAAAGAAATATAATAATAACCATTTTATTATTGCCTCTAGGGCATATTTCCAACAATGGTCTTCTCTGTCACGGAGGAGAACATCACAAAGCTACAGGAAGCCGGATATCTGGCCACGAACATCGCGCACCGGCTACCAGATGCGGGGCAGATCATCCCTATGCCCAAACCCCATGAGAGGGTAGTTTTCCTTACCCCCTTTATCCGCGGACTGGCATTTCCCCTACACTCGTTTGTCCGCGGGCTCATGTTCTACTACGGTCTGGATTTTCATGATCTGCCCCCCAATTTTATCCTCAACATCTCGACGTTTATCATCGTGTGCGAGGCCTTCCTCCGCATCAGGCCCCACTTCGGCATGTGGTTGAAGACCTTCAATGTTAAACCGAAAGTGGTGGTCGGCTAGCAAGCAGAGTGCGGAGGCGCCATGGTGGGAAAAATGCCTAACGTCACCTGGCTCGAAGGCTCCTATGTGGAGAGCACAAAGGGGTGGCAATCGGGGTGGTTCTACATCACCGAGCCACACGACACCACCTGTGTGGCGGCCCCCGAATTTCGATCTGGAATCCCCACGCGGCTCACTTCCTGGAAAGAGAAGGTCCTGTCCTGGGGTTCTCTGGTAGAGATGACCAGACTCTATACCTGCATCAAGAACATGACGAGCAAGAAAATCAAGCTCGTCAATGTGGTCCAGGTCATGCTCTTCTGCCGGATCCTCCCGTGTCAGCGACGGGTGTTCAATTTGTGGGAGTTCGACCCGGCCAAGCACCAGACGCTGCGAGAGATCTTCGACACGAGGCACAAGGACGTCTGGAAGGTGCTGTTCAAGGGTGCCGAGGTACCTCAGGATCGTGGACTTAGCGCAAAGCGCCATGCCAATCCGGTAAGTTTTTATATCTCATAGGATATTTATTTGCCCAGTTTAATCATGTGAGGAATCTAATCTTCCATGTCATTAACAGGACTGGGTAAAGACAGCGGAGCAGATCGATTGCCCAGCCCCCCTGCCTGAAGATCCTACAGATGCTCTCCTAACGGAGATGCTGGCTCGGGTGCCTTACGAGGTGCCGGTGAAGAAGGCCAAGAAGAAGGCCACGGGGACCCAAATGGTCTCCGGCGCAAGGTTATATTAGACTCATCATTCGATGACTCCGAAGCGCACTCCTACCACGAAAATAAGGAGGAGGAAGAGAAAAGTTCTCCCCCCAGCCGGGGGAGACAAGAAAAGGAAGGCCGCCCAACCGGGGAGGCCGAAGGGTCCAAGAAGGGAAGGACCCTCCTTCCGGACTTCTCCACGACGGCCGCCTACAACGGCGATGAGTGGTTACCCAGGGATAAGCCCCTGGTGAAGTCGTAAGTATCCGGATACCATATTAATTCATGGTATGTTTTATTGCACTGCCTCTCCTCACACCGAATATGATTATGCAGTCCGTCCCGGGCTCGTCTCGACGTATCTTCATCGGACGGTTCTTTGGACTCGTCGGATATGAATAGCGATTCACTTCCGACCGCCTCCACCCCTTGCCCAACGGACAATGTCGAGGTGTTGTCTCAAAAGGCACTAAGCCGAGGGGAGGTGGTCCTGGGGGCGCCTCGAGGCAACCTTCCGGACCCTGGGGGCAAACGGAGCAATACTCCCATGGGCTCCAAGTTCGTCCCCCAGCCGAACACTACACCGGAACCTTCGATTGTTCCGGACTCCAGCAGGCGATCCCATGTTAAGGGGGGCAAGCCGCCTGTGCCGGTGGCCTCTGTCCATCCAGAGGCACTGGACAACTTGCTGGAAGCGCTTCACGACGCTTCCATCGAAGAAGAGCACATCATTATCATGAGTGCGGTGATCGAGAAGGTTCAGTCCGCCAAAAACGAACTAACCGAAGCTTGTGCCAGCCTCCTAACTGGCTTTTAGGTAAGCAATCAAAATATAGGAAAATATTACCGCATATATAGTAGCCCCTGATGCTTTGTTGGGCGTTCGCGAAGAAAGGCCGAATAGAGGATCAAATAATGACTCAGGAGTCTAATCAAAATATGTACGTGTGCACGTGCAGGCTTCACTGCTGGCAACTGCCGCACGTACTGCGGAGGTCGCTGCACTGAAGCAGGACCTGGAGCGGTCTGAGGATGAGGTCGGCCTTACCAAGAGGCGGCTCAAGGACAGCCAAGGTAAGCAATACCTTGTCCATACATTAGAAAGAAGTTCGGTTTGTAAAGTAATAGGATCATCATGTATTTGCCAGGGGCCACGACCGAGGTGGCGACCCTGAAGAAGGCGCTGTCCGAGGCCAAAGACAAAGTGTCCAAGGAGCACATTGAGCGGGAAAAGCAAGAAGCCCGAGTCGGCGAGGTGCGGCAAGAGCTCGAGGCTCTCGCCAAAAAACACGAGTCCTTGGAGCTTGACTTTAAGATGCGACAGTCCGAGCTTGCGAAGGCGCTCGAAAGCGCCCGGAGCGCCAAGGCTAAAGCCCACAAGGCCCTCCAGGAGATTGATGTGGTGAAGTAGATAGCAGCGGGTAAGGCATTCATTATGCAAAGCAAGCATGTGAAGGAAACTTTCCTTTTACTTACCTGAGTTCGGAGCTCTCCAGGAGCATTCACGGATCTTCCCGCAGTGTAATGGATGCCATGGAGTTTTACCGAGCTCAAGAGGGGAGCTCGATGGAAAAGTTGTTCTGGTCTCAGTATACTGGGACCGAACACCCAATGCCCTTGAGCGACCAGCTGAAGCAAGTGGTCGAGCTTCACAAGGCGGCCGAACAGGCCATGAAGGGTCTTATAGTCCGGATGTGGCCTGGCGATCCCCTGCCTGGCATCTACTTCGGTCTGGTGAGGCAGCTTGTGGATGCCTGCCCATGGCTTGAAGTCATAAAGCGGTCCATCTGCATCGAGGGTGCACGCAGGGCTTTTGCCCGGGCGAAGGTGCACTGGGCGAAGCTGGACGCCGTAAAGCTAGTGAAGGAGGGGCCACCGGAGGGCAAGGAGCATCACTGCCCCGAAATGTATTATGAAAGTGTCTTGAAGGGTTCCCGCCTTGTGGCGGAATAATGTGCCAGAGATGTAATTTTTGAATGAACATGCTCATATGATCCTGTAATGTGAAACGAGTTCATTTGTGCTATGCAACACTTTTTGAATTTAAAATATTACCTTCTGTGCGGCCGTTTATAAAATCTGAGAGTTGGCCAGTCGTCGGCTTCTGCCCCCATGAACCTAGTACTGGGGTGTTCGGGATAAACCTGAGCACTCTTTATCCCAATTTTGGGTCCTTCGAGGGAGGTGTTCAGCACAATGAACCAGGCAATCGGACTATAAGGCTTTATCACTCTCACTTAGCCATAGAAGTCTACAATTTTAAATTTTGGCAAAGCCCCTAGTATTCGGAAGGCCGAACTTGGGGCGCTATATACGCCTAAGTCGGGCAAGGCCGACTCCTCGTCCGAAACGGAAAAAGTCTTTAAGGACTTGAGACCTCTCGAACAGCGACCAGCTCTCGCCTTATCATGACAGTCAATTTTCGGCTTTCTCTACTGAGGTGCTCGTCCGGAATAACCGAGACACAATCAAAGTAGTTCTCCCAGCGCTACCTTAGCCGATGTAGCGGAACGTAAGGTACCAAAACATGGGAGCCTGACAAACCCAACTATTGACCCAAGACATGATTCGGAGCTGATGCATATAATGCTATAAGTTCGGTGTGCCGCACTATCGAAAGTGTTCGGACTTCTCACGCCGTATTATGGGGTAAACGGAAAGCCCCTGGCATACTGACCGTACCAGAATGTACGGGTGCAAGTTGTCGAAATGAACATATAAGAAAAAGATGGATAATGCAATAATAGACTAGTGTTATGCATTGTTAGTTAAATAATACGTCAAAGCGTATTGATACAAGTAGTGCAATAAGCAAAAAATAGGACTATTTGACATGTCCTATCCAAGGGCAAGCTGCGTATGGGAAGTAAAAAGCGGGTATATCGATTGTTATTAGAGACCACCTGGGGGTTCCCTTGTACGTCTTAGCTTCTTGCCTCCTTGGTTGTTTCTTCCCGTAATGTGTCCGGCAATCATACTGCCGGAAAGGGCTTCTAGAGAGTAAGGTCCTGAAAGAGAAAAAATGATAAAGGTATGCAGCCCCTAGGGCGGTTATGCCGCATTGCGGGACGTGCCCTGATCGTGCCCCCGCCTATGCCCACGGTATTTTTAGTGCGTAATATGGACGCGCGGCACGGATTTCATCACTTGACTAGGACTAGGACGGGGGCCGGATTGCTTGGCAAGCTCTGAATGTGCCAAGCGATCCTATTGCAGGTTACTCCGGACTCGCTTGACGGTGCCCGGGGGCTGTATCGCCGAATTGGCGGTTTGCCTAAAAAGGCTGCTTTGTGCTTCTGCGACGAGAGCTGCAGTATGCTCTTCCGTGCGGAGCGAGCGTTCTGTGTTTCCATTGACTATTATGACCCCCCCTAGGTCCTGGCATCTTGAGCTTGAGGTATGCGTAATGCGGTACCGCATTGAATTTTGCAAATGCGATTCGCCCGAGCAGTGCGTGATAGCCACTGTGGAACGGGACGATATCGAAGATTAACTCCTCGCTTCAGAAGTTGTCCGGAGCTCCGAAGACCACTTCCAGTGTGATTGAGCCCGTGCAATGGGCCTCTACACCTGGGATGACGCCCTTAAAGGTGGTTTTGGTGGTTTTAATCCTCGAGGGATCTACACCCATTTTGCGCATTGTATCCTGATAGAGCAGGTTCATGCTTCTACCGCCGTCCATAAGGACTCGAGTGAGGTGAAATCCGTCGATGATGGGTTCTAGGACCAATGCGGAGGATCCGCCATGACGGATACTAGTGGGGTGGTCCCTGCGATCGGATAGGAGGACCATGGGTTGAATTTTGGGGCGACGGGCTCCATCGCATAGACGTCCCTTAGTGCATGCTTCCGTTCCCTCTTGGGAATGTGGGTTGCGTATATCATGTTTACCGTCTTCACTTGTGGGGGGAACCCCTTTTGTCCTCCCGTGTTCGGCGGCCGGGGCTCATCCTCATCATCACTATGCAGCCCCTTGTCTTTGTTTTGGGCATTCAACTTGTCGGCCTGCTTAAACACCCAGAATTCTCTGTTAGTGTGATTGGCTGGCTTATCAGGGGTGCCTTGTATTTGACACGAGCGATCGAGTATGCGATCCAAACTGGACAGGCCCGGAGTTCTTCTTTTGAATTGTTTTTTCCGCTGACCGGATCTAGAGCCTCTGAATCTGGCATTGACTGTCGTATCATCGGCGTTATCGCCGTTGTTGCGGCGCTTTTGTCTGTTACGGCGTGGTCTGACGTTGGCATATTTGGTATCCGAAGTGCCCGGATTCCTTGATGTGTTGTTGCTGCGAGCCAGCCAGCTATCCTCGCTCGCGCAAAAGCGGGTCATGAGTGTCGTGAGGGCTGCCATGGATTTCGGCTTCTCCTGGCCGAGGTGCCGGGCGAGCCACTCGTCACGGATGTTATGCTTAAATGCCGCTAAGGCCTCTGCATCTGTACAGTGAACAATTTGGTTTTTCTTGGTTAGGAACCGTGTCTAGAATTGCCTCGCCGATTACCCTGGCTGCTAAGTTATATGGCTCAAGTCATCAGCATCCGGTGGTCACACATAAGTTCCCTGGAAGTTGTCAAGGAATGCATCTTCCAAATCCTCCCAACTATCGACGAAGTCTGTTGGCAAGCTATTCAGCCAATGCCGAGCTGGTCCTTTGAGTTTTAGTGGGAGGTACTTGATGGCATGCAGATCATCACCGCGAGCCATGTCGATATGGAGGAGGAAATCCTCAATCCATACAGCAGGATCTGTTGTACCATCATACGATTCAATATTTACGGGTTTAAAACCCTTCGGGAATTCATGATCCATAACTTCATCTGTGAAGCATAGGGGGTGTGCGGCGCCTCTGTGCCGGGCTATATTACGACGTAGTTCATATGAGTCTTGTCTGTTGTGTTCGGCCCGGCCGGATTTACTTTTAGTGTATCCAGCATGACTGTCATCGTCGTGCATTGGCGCGTGCCCCTTTGACCCGTATATCGACCTTGCATGTTTTGCCCTGCTTTCCAATATGTCTCGCAGGTCCCGTGTGTTGCCCCGGGCCTTGGTATTTTTGTGGCGGCGGGGTGCAGGCTGAACTTCAGGCTGAAACGCCTCTCTGGCTCGGCCACGAGGTGGCCGGTCAACCGCATCGTACACTGGTGATGTAGATTTCAATGCTTCCTCCTCGAGGTGAGGTAGCAACCTGTGCTTTGGGTAACTCTTGGAGGGGCGCTAGAGTTCGTATTCCTCAGCCGCAAGGACTTTGGTCCATCTGTCTGCTAGCAAATCTTGGTCAGCTTGAAGCAGTTGTTGCTTTTTCTTCATGCTGTTTGCTGTGGCCATAAGCCTGCACTTGAAGTGCTCCTGCTCGACGGGATCCTCAGGCACGATAAATTCTTCATCGCCGATGCTCACCTCGTCTTAGGAGAGAGGCATGTAATTGTCCTTCTCTGATTCTCCATCTGCTGCCTGCTCTGGAGGGCTAGCTTGTTCACTCTCCCGCTCTAAATCGTGCTAGAGGGGATTGTTGTCATCTTCGGCAATATTCGGACTGTTATTGTCTCTTGTGCCGGTATCACTACTTTTGCTATGGCGGGACTTAGAGTGGCGCCGCTGACATCAACGCTTCAATTGTTTCTTGGAGGGTTCATCGCCCCACTGTCTCATCGCCATTGTCTTCTTTGGGGGTGTCCACCATGTATATATCATATGATGAGGTGGTGGTCCAGCACCCTGTGGGCGGTGGTTCCTGTTCGTCTCCTGCATTGTCGTCCATATCGTCGATGTCTTCGGAGTCAAAGTCGAGCATGTCGGTTAAATCGTCGATAGTGGATACTAAGTGGGTGGTGGGTGGGGAGCGGATTTCTTCGTCGTCTACATCGCATTCTAGCCGAACATAGTTCGGCCAAGGTTCTCCTGACAAGGAGAGAGACCTTAATGAATTTAGCACGTCACCAAAAGGTGAGTGCTGAAAGATATCCGTGGAGGTGAACTCCATGATCGGCGCCCAATCGGATTCGATAGGCATGGGCGTAGGCGGCTCGGAGTCCATGGCCGGGGATGAGTCCAGTGGTTCGGCAACATAGCTCTTGTAAGGGGTGAAGTCAGTATCCGTCTCCGTCGCCACTGAGAGTGCGGCATCCACGGCGGGTTCTATCCACCCGTCCTTGGATGGCGCAATTTGATCCGGATTGAAGACCGGAGTAATTGTAGGTGTGATCTCCCAAACACTGTCTAACGACAGAGCTAAATCATGCTCGTCGCGATCCTGCGGCGCACCTGACATGGGCTCGAATCCGTCGAATATCAAGTCTTTGCGGATGTCGGCAGTGTAGTTTAAGTTTTCGAACCTGACCTGATGGTCAGGGGCGTAGCTCTCGATCTGCTCCAGATGACCAAGCGAGTTGGCCCGTAGTGCGAAGCCACCGAATACGAAGATCTGTCCGGGAAGGAAAACCTCACCCTGGACCGCATCATTACCGATGATCGAAGGAGCCATCAAGCCTTATGGTGACGGCATAGTGGAACTCTCAATGAAAGCACCAATGTCGGTGTCAAAACCGGCGGATCTCGGGTAGGGGGTCCCGAACTGTGCGTCTAAGGCGGATGGTAACAGGAGGCCGGTGACACAATGTTTACCCAGGTTCGGGCCCTCTCGATGGAGGTAATACCCTACGTCCTGCTTGATTGATCTTGATGATATGAGTATTACAAGAGTTGATCTACCACGAGATCGAAGAGGCTAAACCCTAGAAGCTAGCCTATGGTATGATTGTCTGTTGTCCTACAGACTAAACCCTCCGGTTTATATAGACACCGGAGGGGGCTAGGGTTACACAGAGTCGGTTACAAGGGAGGAGATCTACATATCTGTACTGCCAAGCTTGCCTTCCATGCCAAGGAGAGTCCCATCCGGACACGGGACAAAGTTTTCAATCTTGTATCTTCATAGTCCAACAGTCTGGCCAAAGGATATAGTCCGGCTGTCTGGAGACCCCCTAATCTAGGACTCCCTCACACTTTCTCAAGTGCTTCCATTTCTCCTTCACTCATGGAGTCATATGTACCATCATCTTTGATGATCATGGTTTACTTGCTGGTACACTCAAAAGACTTGTGGCCTCGTCCTCCGCATGTGAAGCATTTGGAGGAACTTGTCTTGACGGTCTCATCGGTTGGGGTAGAGGATGATGAAGCTCTTGGCTTGAAGTTGCTTGTAGTAGGAGGATGACTTGAGGTTATCGAAGTTTTCATGTAACTCGACTTGTCGGCTTTGCTTGTAGATGGCTTGGTTGAGGTAGAAGGTGTTGGAGTCGTTGAGGCTTGGTTGTTGGAGAAGCCATAGGACATGGATGAGAACTTGGCATACTTGAAGTCATCTTGCACTTGACGTTCCGCTTTGGTAGCTTGATGCACTAACTCGATGAGGTTCGAGCATGGTTGGAAGTCGGCGATCTTCTTGATAGGATGATTGAGTCCATTCAAGAAACGTGCCATAGTTTGCTCATCATCTTCCTTGACATTAGCTCGTATTATGGCAATCTCCATTTACTTGTAATATTCTTCAACGCTCTTGGTTCCTTGATTGAGGAGTTGGAGTTTCTTGAAGAGGTCGTGATTGTAGTAAGTTGGCACGAAGCGTGCTCTCATGACATGCTTCATTTGCGCCCAAGTAGTGATGGGTGGTTCACCTCTTGTCGCTCGGCGCTCATTGACTTGTTCCCACCAAATGAGGACATAGTCTTGGAACTCAAGGGATGCCATAGTGATCTACTTCTCTCCCTCATAGTTGTGCAAGCGGAAGATTTTTTCAACATTCAATGCCCATTAAAGGTACTCTTCGAGATCGTTGCTTCCATTGAACTTGGGCATGGTGAACTTTAGTTTGCCGTAGCATTTCTCTTCATTGTGTTGGGGTCGAGGGTGATGACGTCCTTGACGAGGAGGATTGTCTCCCTCAACTTGTTCTTGTCTTGGATGATTTCCTTTGTCTTCTTGCTCTTATTGAACTTGAGGTGCTTGTCGTGCTTGTGGAGGAGCTTGAGGGACTTGACGATTCACTCTTGTTTGAAAAATCCTCTCTTGAACCTCTTCGCGAACCACTTCTTGTTTCTCATGAGCTTGTCGGTTGCGCGTGGCTACGGCTCGACTTGAATCCCGGAGGGCACGTTGCGCCTCAAGTGCTTGAGCTTCTCGCAATTGTTATTCTTGATGTTGTGCCTCGGCGTCTTGTGCATCTTGGTGTAGTCGCGCTCGCTCTTCCTCTTCGTGTTGGCGTTGCCGTTGCCATTCTCATGCTTGCGCAAATGTAGCTTGGTTTTGATAGTGTTGGTGCTCTTGAGAGTTGTTGTCGTGTAGAGGGTTGCGGTTTGCTTCACGATCTTGGCGCGCGGCACGTCGAAGAGTATTTGATGTCGGTGTACTTGCGTCGGAGATGGTGTAGTCGGAGTGTCGACTTGAGCGGCTCCGTCTTGAGGAGGACGAAGTGGAAGAAGAGCGGTTGAGAAACAAAGCATGAATCTCGTCCATTCTTGCATCATTCTCTTACTTGTGGTCGTCGAGCTTTTTGTGGAAATAGTCTCTTGTACGTTGCTTGGAGAGTCGCAAGTCGGTGGTGAGGTTGTCGATGCATTCGCTCATTGCTTGTTGATCTTGATGCAAAGCACATT
This sequence comes from Triticum urartu, assembly GCF_056163025.1. Taxonomy (NCBI): domain Eukaryota; kingdom Viridiplantae; phylum Streptophyta; class Magnoliopsida; order Poales; family Poaceae; genus Triticum; species Triticum urartu. Next base: position 407,698,656 of record NC_141879.1, on the reverse strand, counting down.
GTGCACCAAAGAGGTGGCTCTCTGTGATGTAGGAGGACATATCATCGTCTTGCTTGATGAAGAGTGGGTTGGTAGAAGTACTTGGCCTATCCATCATTCCAAGCAAATATATGAGTGGGAGAAAGAGAAGAACTTATACCAAATGTACCTTGACCGATGTTGAAGATGGATCAATGATCACTCAAATGTGGAACAAGGAAATATCACAATTGGTACCAATTATTGTCGGTTTCTCACACCTACACAAGTAAAAGCTGATGCTGGAGCTCGGTTAGGATGGTGGCACAAAATTTGATGCAATTGTTAGTGAGCTTCAATAATGATGGAAAAGATTCGCAAATTTGCAATGCAACAAGTAGGCCAAGAGCAAAATATGGTACCCGGAAACACACAGGCAAAGAGATAAATGGGGTCGTGCAACCAAGGAATGAGCCAAAATGTGGAATCCACGAAAATGCTCTTGTTGCACAACACTAGAGAGACGCTAGCATGATTGCACAATAGGCGGATACGAAGACTTGTGCACAACCTACTAAGAAAAAATGCAACGGCTTCTATCCCAAGTATGCTCTATGCATGGTATTCCGATGATATGATCCAAGATGATCTAGTATGACAATCTTAATGTAGTATGATGCTATGGTTCTTGCTTAAAAGCTCTTTGCTTAACTTTCCCTTTTGCTTAAGAGTTTGCTTGGCTCTTTCTGTTTGAGATCTTTTCTCATGCAATGTTTCACGAACCAAGATAGCAATTGTGTATGTGATGATAACTTTGTGACACAAAAGATGATACTAAGATATGGACTAATGATATGATATGTATGCAATGGGAAGTATGATCACTAATGTGCACAAGTGATGTTGCCGGCAATACTCAAAGGCTAGTCTCGATGGGTAAGATACACAAAATTGGGTATGCTGGCTATCAATGTAATGGCATGAATGATGTATCACGATACCAAGATAAGGTTACCGTTTGATGTTGGTTTTTTGTAAGCCAGAACAGATGATGGTGTGAAAATGGTGAAGTGGTTGTTGTCGATAGAATCCGTGGCAAAGATGAGCAGCAGTGATGTTGATGTCGACCTTACCTAAATAGCCGAAACACAATAGGACACGGAACCGCAATCAAATTCTCAAGGCAAAATGTGTCAAAATTGGTAATGGGTAAGCGACGGTGGTGTATGTGGGAAATGGTGGTGCTATGTGGAAGTGGTGGTGGTATGCGGAAGTAGATGTGGGCACCGGGACAAAATTTGGCGAGATTTGGACGGAAAACGGGTCGGTGGATGGAAATGATGCCGTCAGGGGCCGGATGTCCGAGCATGGGGGTCGGATGTCCGGGCTGTGGATTCGACGACGAACTCGAGGAACTCCACGTGGAAGAGGCAAAATCGGGCAAAATCCAGGAGATTTTGTGGATGGAAATTGGGGAAAAGATGGGGAAAAGCTAGATCTACCTGCAACACAGGAAATCCGTGGATCAAATCCAACAAAACTTCATCACACCAACAAATCACAAAAAAAAGTGGGGGGTATTTTTGTGGGGAATTTTCGAATTAGGAACAAAATCAACAAAACAAGGCTAGAAAACACAACGGGGAGGCTCCGAAATTGTAATCAACCCGGCTCTAGATACCAAGATGATGTAGGGTGGAACCCTAGATGGACGATCTTTCACGAAAGGAGCAAATCCTGCGAAGAACGCGAGGGAAAACACGAGGGGAAACATGAGAGAATCACTCAAACCAACAAGAATGACCACACATATGCTAGATCCGAGTTCACATAGAGATCACACGATCCAAAGTCAACAAGGGACTATACAAAGGGTAACCGATTCTTCTCCGTGAGGAGGTCTTGATGGGGCCACTTGAGAGGGGGTCTTGAATCTAACGTGGATCATCTCTGAAGAGGGGCCGCGGTCTCTCTCAAGGAGTAGATCCGTATGGATGAGCGAGGCTCTATCTCACAAATGAGCTATCACAACGCTAACCCTAGAAAGAGGGAGGCGGAGGAGTATATATAGTCTAGGTGGACGAAGGGGTACACGGGCCTTAGACCTTACACTGTGCGCAGACAGGGGAGGCCGGATGCCAGGGCATTGGGCCGGATGTCTGGGGCTTCACGAGGTGCCGGATGTCCGGGCTTGAGCTGGAGGTCCGGGCGGTCGGGGTTGGCCTTAATGCTCTCTGGATGGAGGGTGCCAGATTTCCGGGCATCGGGCCGGATGTCCGGGCTAGGGCCGGATGTCCGGGGCTGTAGGTGCTTGGCAGCTGGGCGGCTGCTGCTCTAGGGGCCGAATGTCCGGGGTCATGGCCGGATGTCCGGATGTTGCATTGGTTCTCTTCATCCGTGAACTTGGGGACTTGTCCGTCTTCACGTGCATCTTCGTGATGGTCCTCTTGGTACCTGATCATGCACAACATTCCAGACTTAGGTAGTATCCATGTCTCGTGAGGATCATATGTGATATCACTAAGGAAGGTAGTATCCTCTTGGCACTTCGTGAGACGATGGCAGGTCCATGGGGATGACCATAGGATGTCCCGCATCATGTTGTCTCCTTCTTGTTGTCTACATGACACATCTCACGAACGGAGGAGCGACATTGGAGATTGGCTCTATGGACCTTCAAAGGATTCAACGTCTCTCGGCCAGGTCAAAAGCCGCCCCCTAAAGGCACCAGGGATGAACTGTCCAGCCTCAACAAAATTCTGGACCAAGTATGTCACATCCATAGTACCCCTGGCAAACCTGCTAATCATACCCACAGAGAATGTTGGGTCTTTAAGCAGTCCGGCAAACTCAACGCCGTACACAAGGGGGAGGATACACCAAGTGAAGACAAGGACGAGCCTCCCAAGCAAGACACTGGGGAACAAAAGAAATTCCCACCAGAAGTCAAAACAGTAAATGTACTACACATGATCAAGGGAAAAAACAATGCGGCACCCCCAGGAAAATATACCCAAGTGCCTGTCACCATGAAGTCCTGCCAACGGTCGTCTCAACCGATCATTTTCGACAATCGTGATTACTCAGAAAGTATCCGACACGCAGGATGGGCTGCCCTGGTATTAGACCCAGTAATTGGCGGATAGCACTTCACACGAGTCTTGATGGACGGCGGCAGCAGCCTAAACCTAATATACCAGGATACAATCCGCGGGATGGGGTTAGACCCAACACAAATTCGCCATAGCAATACTACCTTTAAAGGAGTAACGCCAGGCCCAGGGGCTCGTTGTGCGGGCTCCCTCCTACTGCAAGTTATATTCGGCTCCCCCGATAACTTCCATAGCAAACATTTAACTTTCCACATCGCTCCGTTCCAAAGTGGCTATCAAGCACTGCTCGGACGCGAAGCTTTCGGTCGCTTTAATGCAATACCACACTACGCCTCCCTTACACTCAAGATGCCCGGTCCACGAGGCATCATTTCAGTGCACGGAAGTATCAAGCGATCTCTTCGCGCTGAAGAGAGTGAGGCTGCCTTGGCAGCCGCACACTAAAGGCGCCCAGACCAACGAAAGCATCCAATAGGTCATCAAGACCTCAGATACAACTAATCGAGTCCGGCGCCACTACTTATACCGCATAAACGGTCACACCCCTATTTTTCAATACAAGGGGCTCCACGCACGCAGACAAGTGGCAATTTCTCCTCCTCTTGAATTACACATGGTTTCTTTAGAAAACTATCTTTTTGCACGACCACCTTTTCACCCAAATTCCTCTCTTTTACAGACGATCATCGTGCTACACCCATCCAGGATACAGCACAACGGAGAAACAGGCGCAGATGTGCAGCAGGGACCCGCTCCAAGGATTCTTTTTAGATTAAGACCCTGCGTAAACCTTTTTTACTGTCTCTTGTTGATACATATCCACCGTTGAGAAGGATGCTGATGTCTTGGCATGTGGCCACGCCAGACCAATGCATGTACCTGGACATAAGGCGCTTCTTACGAAGGCCATTATTTAGGCCCGGTTTATACCACAAAGACCGAATACCTTAGGGAGTGTTCGGCGTTGCGAGTTTGGCCCTATATGCATCAGCTCCGAATCATTGTCTTTGGTCAAATGTTGGGTTTGCCCGGCTCCTGTGTTTTGGTGCCTTACGTTCCGCTTTACCGGCTAAGGTAGCACCAGGAGAACTACTGCGATTGTGCCCTGGTTCATCCGGACGAGCACCTCAGTAGAGAAAGCTGAAAACTGACTGTCATGATCTAGCGCGAGACTGGTCAACCACTCGATGACCCATGGGAATGTTAGAATTCCTTCGCGTTAACGAAGGGCCGCTTTCCGGCCAGGCATATACGCACCCCGGGATCGGGAGAGTGCGGAGCCACCAGGGGCTATCTAGTAGCCCCACTGTCAAACTCCTATGGCTAAGTGAAAGTGTTAAAGCATTATAGTCCGGTTGCCTCGCTCGCTCCGCTATCACCTCCTTAATAGGACCAAGACGTTGGGTTAAGTGTGAACGCGTGTTTCTGCGAACACCTCTGCATTATATTCGTGGGGGTTGAAGCCGACGACTGCAATCTTTCAGGTTATACACATGTATACATAAACGGCCGCCCAGGAGGCATCACATTACTTTCAGGCAAAAGTATAAAAGTAGCCTTATGAAAATTTATAAAAGCATTTCGCTTACAATGAGATTACATGTCACTCAAACCTAATATTTTTTGAGCATTGGGTCTCTATCAAACGAGCACCCTCAAGAACTTCCTCAAAGTAGTGCTCAGCAGCCCTTCAACCTATGGCCGAATCCTGCGCTGCAACAGTGGTAGCATCCATCTCTGCGCAGTATGCTTTAGCACGGGCAAAGGCCATTCGTGCACCCTCTATTCACGCCGACCTCTTCATCGCATTTATGCGCGGCACCACGTCAAGGAAATGCTGCACCAAGCTGAAATAGCTGCTCGGTTTCGACCTTCCCGGCCATAGCTGATCCACAACAGACCTCATGGAGAGTCCGGACAACCTATTTAGTTCAGCCCATTCGACTAATTGGTCCGTCAATGAAAGCGGACGCTCGGGAGAAAGGAATTGTTTCCAAAACAGCTGGTCTACTTCACGGTGCGTCTGACTCTGGAAGTATTTGGCCGCATCGGCAGCACTCGCCGCCAAATCCATATACACATCCTCCGAACTCCACAGCCGATCCAGAGGGGCATACCGTGGATCTCCAAACTTCCTCTGCAGCATAAAGGATTTCCCGGCTACAATATCCCCGGCTTCCCGCAGCTCCTCCTTCTTTGCCCTCATAGCAGAGCGGAGGTCTTTTCCCGTTGCAGCAGCCTTCTCAAGGTCCGATGCCTTCGCCTGGTTTTCCTTTTCAAGAGCCCGGCAACGGTCGACGGCGGCTTTTAATTCTATGGCCATATTGGCCATCTTATCCTGGCTCTCGCCATGCGCGGCCTTCTCGGCTTGCAACTCTTCGGCCACCTTCAAAGCAGCCGCATTACCCAATCTAGCTTGTTCCTTGGCTCGGGCAAGTTCCGCCCGCAAGGCTTCAACAGTGGTAGCTCCATCTGCAGTAATAACATGTTAAATATACTGGCTTCATGCTGCTCTTACTATGCGGTGTTTACCAGATAATAACACCTACCCTACGCCTCGTCAAGCCTTTTGTTAACAAGCTTGATGCTGGCGTCTGCCGCATCCAACTGCCATTTTAAATGGGCAAACTCGCTAGTCCGGCTAGCCACCGGAGCTTCCATCACCTGCTCATAAAAGCAGTATGGTTACTACCTGGGATTATGATCATCTGATCGTCGTCGTTCCCAATGACAACCAGAGTCTCAGGGGCTACTATCTACGCAGGGCACACTTAGCATGTGCAGGACTATCATACATTATTTTACGTACCTCAAAACCTGTCAGTAGACTCATAAAAGCTTTATGCAATCCGCTTTCTGCGGACAAGATTCTCTCCATCACCGTATTCATCAGCACACGGTGTTCATCTGAGATGGCCGCTCGCCCCACCAACTCCCTCAGAACATCCGACCGCACACTAGACGGTGCCGGACTCGTTTGTTTGCTCTCTTCGAGAGCCGGACACTGGGAACTTCAGGGGTCGATGGGATTATCTTTTGGCCTCGCCGGGCTCGGAGAGGCCCTCCGTGACGACACTTCAGGGTTGCCCGCTTCTGGAGCGGAGGAGTCCGGAGGAGGCGTTTCGCTCTCCATCATCTCTGGAAGAAGATCCCCCGAAGACGAGCTCATTTGAGAGGGGCTAAGGCCCGAACTGCAAAGATACATGCAGTGGTTATCTTCTCAGAAGAAAAGACGACATATCTATGCTATTAAGGTATTTTGGGACACTTATGACTCGTGGGAGAATTGATCCCCCCACAGACTTTGTGCGGCAACCGCACCTCCAGGGGTAGGACCCTCTGTGGGAGACTTCTTCTCCCGTTTGGAAGCTTCGGCTTCCGAATCCCCAGACGCAATCCTTTTCCTCTTCTGTTCGTCTTCCTTCATGGAGACGCTCGCTCCCTCGGCCAGAGCGGCCAGCGTTTGGGGCCCGCAACCGCCCGCATTTTCCTTCAAGGGCTCCGGGCAAGGTGCGGTCTGGAGCATCTTTTCCAATATCAGATTTTCCAAACCCTCAGGGAGGGGGGCCGAGCACCGAATCAACTTCGCCTTCGTTAGCCAGTCCTGGTCAAAAAGTGAACTCTTAGAAATAACTTCGCATCAAAGGAGAGGTAGTATGCTCGGTCGGAAGATGCCTTACCTCTTTGGCGGCACGGTTGCTACTCAGGCCCACGTCCTCGGTAATTTCCGGACACTCCACTTGAGGTCCGAAGAACAACTTGTACATCTCCTCGTGCGTCAGGCCGAGGAAATTTCGAATGGTGCACGTTCCCTCGGGATTGAACTCCCACAAGCGAAGAGGCCGCCGTTTGCAAGGCTGGACTTGACGAACCAGCATAACTTGTGTTACCGCGACCAAACTGAAATCTCCATTAAAGAGATCTTGAATGCGGCTTTGCAGTATAGGCACGTCCTTGGCCGGACCCCAGCTCAGTCCTCTACTAATCCATGACATCATTTGTGGAGGAGGGCCCAAGCGGAAACTGGGGGCGGCCGCCCACTTGGCACTTCTAGGAGCCGTGATGTAGAACCACTCCTGTTGCCACAATTCAGACACCTCTGGAATGGAACCTTTGGGCCATGCAGCTCCAGCCATCTTGCGTATTGAGGCACCTCCACACGCCGCATGTTGCCCCTCGATCATCTTCGGCTTTACTTCAAAAGTCTTGAGCCATAGGCCAAAGTGAGGGGTAACCCGGAGGAAGGCCTCGCACACAACAATAAACATCGTGATATGAAGAAAGGAGTCCGGAGCTAGATCATGGAAATCTAGCCCGTAGTAAAACATCAAGCCCCTAACAAAAGGATCCAATGCAAGGCCTAGACCTCAGAGGAAGTGGGAGACGAACACGATGCTCTCGTTGGGTTCGGGGGAGGGGACGGCCTGCCCCGGGGAGGCAGCCGATGCAGAATCTCGGCGGTCAGATATCTGGCCTCCCTCAACTTTTGACGTCTTCTTCCGTAAAGGAGGAAGGCACCCATTGGCCTTGAAGGCCAGATCCGTACATGATTGAAGGTTCGGAGGTCCCGACCTGAACTTTGGGCGTTTGAGCTTGAGGTGGGGGGAAGATTTGATTGAGCACGGGAGGGAAAAATAGAAAGCCTCGTCCCTTTATGAAGAGGCGAACGTTAAGTGTCCTCTCCTTGTCGGTTTGGACTTGCCTATAATCTAGGACTACTAGAGACGGTTGGGTTACCCACGCCCGTATTGATGAGAATCCTGGAATAAGGGGACACGATCTCTGCTTTGACAAGACGTGCCAAGGAAACCGCCTCGCATGACGCGCTGAGGTGGGATAATTAAACGACTCAGATAAAATCTTGGCCGTGGTGTGTCGCACTACGGAATACGTCAGCAGATTAGATTTGTGTAAACATTATTCTCTCTATGGCAATATGTGGAAAACTTATTTTGCAGAGCTGGACACTATCTTTGTGTTTAAAATCGTCTATAAAGTACTTGGAGGAGGAACCCGCCTTGCAATGCCGAAGACAATCTGCGTGCCGGACTCGTCGTCATTGAAGCCTGGTTCAGGGGCTACTGAGGGAGTCCTGGATTAGGGGTGTTCAGATAGCCGAACTATACCTTCAGCCGGACTCCTGGACTATGAAGATACAAGATTGAAGACTCTGTCCCGTGTCCGGAAGGGACTTTCCTTGGCGTGGAAGGCAAGCTTGGCGATACGGATGTTCAGATCTCCTACCATTGTAACCGACTCTATGTAACCCTAACCCTCTCCGGTGTCTATATAAACCGGGGGGTTTTTAGTCCGTAGGACAACATACACATCAACAATCATACCATAGGCTAGCTTCTAGGGTTTAGCCTCTCTGATCTCGCAGTAGATCTACTCTTGTACTACCCATATCATCAATATTAATCAAGCAGGACGTAGGGTTTTACCTCCATCGAGAGGGCCCAAACCTGGGTAAAACTTCGTGTCCCTTGCCTCCTGTTACCATCCGGCCTAGACGCACAATTCGGGACCCCCTACCCGAGATCCGCCGGTTTTGACACCGACAATATTCACAACACATTTTTGTGCACAATGAATGCTTTTTCTGCCATGAATGCTTTGTATATCATTCTATGTCATCTTGATAAGCTTCATGCATGTTGTCACGAAAAATCTTGCCGCACGGACTCATTCTTACATGATGGACACTTTGTGTGCGCTAACCATTGTATTTCTGAGTGTCGTTTATGTTTGCTATTTTTGCATGTATACCACTCCGGTGACACATTGGAGTACTTGGATTGCGCCATGTCTTCCTCTTCGTCCAACTACAAGTCCGTCCACGACCACTGTTTCCATGGCGATGAGGTTTTCGATCCGAGGTCGGATCTTTCCCAAGGGAGGGGAGATGATGCGGAGCACCCTACGATCATCCCCATGTACACTACGACTACTCCCAAGCCCCAAGTGGACATATGACGAGACCTCAAACATACGCCATTGGACACATGGTGAACCCGTTCCTAAATGCTCCCCTTTCCACTCATGCGAGACATGGTTTCTACCGAATGCAAAAACACTACGTGTGCTCAGGACCCGAGGGTAAAACCATGGAGATGCTCGAAGCATAGGACAAGTCCACATGGAAGTGAATCAAGAAGTGCCTCAAGTGGAGTCGCCACGGAGCTACAGTGGCCGGACATCCGATAGGAGCCCGGATGATAGAGGCGAAGGTGTCCCAATGTATCGATGAGATTGTGGCTATCGTTTTCTATGGGAGTCGACCTTGACGATCCGACTAGGAACGTGCGAGACGTCGCGCCTTAGCAATCGCTAAACCAACTTCCGAGGGGTTATTGACCACGCCGGAGCACGATCAACCTGACCACGAGGGTCTGTGATTGCGAGCAAATGAAGAACAAGCAAGAAACTGAGATTGCAGTCTGGATATTGTGAATATAAGATGAAAGCTTTATTGATTAAGGTGGGGTTCTGTGACGTCTTTGTCTGGTCGTTGAACACAAACGAAGTACGCGAAGTTGCAGCTATGGCGAACTTTAATCTAAACAAAACCCGAAGTCTAAAAGATGCCCTAAGGGCTATATATTTGGAGGAGGGAGGGGGAATTTCATGCCCTTGGAGGAGGGGTCCTAAACCAACCCTAAATCTTGCTTCCCCACACATACGGAGTCTAAAAACAGCCTATAATCAAGTATTTATAAATTACATGGGCCTGGCCCAAAAATAAAGTGATGCAGCATCGAGAATAGCCTCTGGACGAAATTTATGAAGTGGCATCTTGTATATTTCGTCCAAGGCATCATGCACTCATTGTGGTGGCTTCAAAGCCCTGTAATAATCACTTGTAACTCCGTTCTTATACCCCTTGCGCATGCCATCATCTCCTTGCTTGAACTTGCTCCAAGGTTCATCTTTCTTGTCCAAGCTAGACCCTTCATTTGTAAGAAAAACAATTGTATCCAATTTAGGCAGCATCATATTCTCATGAACATTATAATCGTTACCAAGAAACGAAAGTACCTGATAATTCAATTGGCGTGCGCGAGCTCTAGTAATTGGTCCAGTATGTATAGCAGCAGGGGCTCTGGGTGTAACAATGGTATTGATGTCCTCATCATCCTCCCCTTCTTGAAATGAAGTCGTCCTCGACTAAATATCATCTTCCTCACCCAAGTAAGGCTTCAAATCTGCAATGTTAAAAGTTTATATGCATTATCATTTATTTTCTCTAACACCTTAAAAGGACCATCAACACGTGGCATTAGCTTTGATTTGCGTAAATTAGGAAATATATCTGCAAATGTAACCAAACAAGATCTCCAAGTGCAAACACAACATGTTTTCTACCCTTATCTCCAGCAAGTTTATATTTATCATTCATACGCTCAATGTTATCCTTAGTTAACTCATGCATTTTTAAAATCAATTCAGCACGTTCTTTAGCATCAAAATTAACCTTCTCCGAAGATGGAAGAGGCAACAAATCAATAGGTGCACGAGGTAGGAAACCATACACAATTTCAAAAGGGCACATCTCAGTAGTAGAATGCAATGAACGTTTATAAGAAAATTCAATATGAGGCAAGCATTCTTCCCACATTTTCTTATTATTCTACAAAACAGCCCTGAACATAGTACACAATGTTCTATTAACAACTTCAGTTTGTCCATCAGTTTAGTACCTAACTTAGCCCACAGACATCTCCAAAAGTGGCTAAGAAATTTAGTATCATGATTCGAAACAATAGTATTTGGCACACCATGCAAGCAAATAATTTCACGAAAGAACAAATCAGTAACATTAACGACATCATCGCTTTTATGACATGGTATAAAGTGTGCAATTTTCAAGAATCTATCCACGACATCAAATATGCTATCCCTCCCTTCTTTGTTCCAGGTAAACCTAAAACAAAGTCCATAGATATACCCTCCCAAGGAACACTAGGTACAGGCAAATGCATATATAAACCATAAGGATTGAGTCGTGACTTAGATTTTTGACATGTAGTGCAGCGGGCAACAAAACGTTCAACATCCCGGCTCATCTTGGGGCAAAAGAAATGTGTAGCAAGTAAGTCCTCTGTCTTCTTCACACCAAAGTGTCCCATCAATCCTCCTCCATGTTCCTCCTGCAACAATAAAAGATGAACGGAGCTAGCTGGAATGCATAAGTTCCACATTCTTCCTTCTTTACAATTCTACATTACATCTTTAAAATCGGCATCATGCACATATAGTTCTTTGGTGGTCTCCAAACCAAATATTTTGAAGTCAAGTTGTGAAAGCATAGTATAGCGAAGAGACAATGCATCAGCAATAACATTTTGTTTACCCTTCTTGTGTTTAATGACATAAGGGATAGTCTCAATGAATTCAACCCATTTAGCATGTCTGCGATTCAGTTTAGCTTGACTTTTAATATGTTTCAATGATTCATGATCAGAATGTGTAACAAATTCTTTGGGCCATAAATAATGTTGCGATGTTTCTAAAGTCCGAACAAGAGGATATCAATCTTTATCATAAGTAGAATAATTTAGAGTAGGCCCACTCAATTTTTCAGAAAAGTATGCAACAGGTTTGCCATCTTGTAATAACACACCTCTCAATCCAATTCCACTAGCATCACATTCATGCTCAAAAGTCTTATTAAAATCAGGAAGTTGGAGTAAAGGAGCATGTGTCAACTTATATTTCAATACCGTGAAGGCTTCTTCCTTTGTGGTACCCCAAACAAAAGGTACATCCTTCTTTGTAAGCTCATTGAGAGGTGTAGGAATGGTGCTGAAATCTCTCACAAAACGCCTATAGAATCTAGCGAGGCCAAGAAAACTCCTCACTTGTGTGACAATTTTGGGCTGTGGCAACTCTCAATAGCTTCAATCTTGGCTTTATCAACTTCAATTCCCTGTGGAGTAACAACATAGCCAAGAAAAGATACTCGGTCGGTGCAGAAGGTGCAGTTCCCAAGGTTACCAAACAAACGTGCATCACATAGAGCAATAAAAACACCACGTAAATGTTCCAAATGTTCCTGCAAACATCTTCTATAAATTAGTATATCATCAAAATAGACTACCACAAATCGTCCATTGAAAGCATGTAAAACTTCGTTCATTAATCGCATGAAAGTACTAGGTGCATTAGTTAATCCAAAAGGCATGACTAACCACTCATATAATCCAAACTTAGTTTTAAATGAAGTTTTCCATTCATCTCCCAATTTCATATGAATTTGATGGTATCCACTACGCAAATCAACTTTGGAGAATATTGTAGAGCCACACAATTCATAAAGCATGTCATCTAGCCTAGGAATAGGATGACCATAACAAATAGTAATATTACGAATGCCTCTACAATCAACACACATACGCGACGTATCATCCTTTTTTGGCACTAGTATAATAGGAACAACACAAGGACTAAGAGATTCACGTATATAACCTTTGTCGAGCAGCTCTTGTACTTAACGCATAATCTCCTTCGTCTCCTCTAGATTGGTATGGTATGACGCATAGTTAGGCAGCGAAGCACCGGAAATTTAGTGAATCTGATGCTCAATCCCTTAAATAGGTGGTAATCCCGGTGGCACGTCTTGTGGAAAGACGTCAGCGAACTGCTGAAAATGTTAGTGACAGCAGGAGGCAAAGAGGAAGGTACATCCTCGAAAGAAAATAATGCCTCTTTGCACACAAAAGCATAGCAAATAGATTTGATGAAATCTAGATCATCAATATCAGAATTGGTGGCAAGTAAACATGCACTTCTCAATTTAATTTCAGAAGCAACACTAGATGGTTTATTATTAGGCTTCATTTGTTACTGAAATTCCTTTGCCACAATCTGTTTTTCACTCTTATTTTTCTCCTGTTTTACTTTATTAGCTCTATTAATATTACCTTTTCAAATGGAATCAGGAGTCATAGGAAGCAAAATAATATTTTTGTCCTTATGAACAAGAGTATACTGATTGTTTCTACCATGGTGTATAGAATTTTGTGGCAAGTAAACATGAACTTTTCAATTTAATTTCAGAAGCAACATTAGATGGTTTATTATTAGGTTTCATGTGTTGCTCAAATTCTTTTGCCACAATATGATTTTCACTCTTAATTTTCTCCTGTTTTGCTTTATTAGCTCTATTAATATCATCTTTCAAAATGGAATCAGGAGTCATAGGAAGCAAAGTATTATTTTTATCCTTGTGAACAAGAGTATACTGATTGTTTCTACCATGGTGTGCATAATTTTTATCAAATTGCCATGGTCTACCAAGTAATAAGGAACATGCTTGCATAGGTACCACATCACAATCATCATAATCAGCATATGTAGAGATACTAAAATGCGCGCGAACAGAACGTGTTACCTTAACCTTGCCACTGTTGTTGAACCATTGGATGTAGTAAGGATGTGGATGTGGTCTTGTGGTGAGAGATAGCTTCTCCACCATCTCCATGCTAGCCAAGTTGTTGAATCTCCCTCCATCTATGATCACGCGAATAGAATGTTCCTTCACAACTCCCTTTGTATGGAACAAATTATGCCTCTGATTTTGCTTAGCTTGTATAACCTGCACACTCAAAACACGTTGAGCAACTAAACATTCATACATGTCAGCATCTTCAGAAGCCATGTATTGCGTCTCACGATCAGAATCATCTCCACCGTGTTCTTCACTTGTAATAAGAGCCAAAGTCTCCTCATCGTAGTCACACTTATATGGGCATTGTCTCGCATAATGACCTCCACCCTTGCAACGACGACAAATAATATCATGTGTTTGCCCTGTTGATGCCATGGATGAAGAAGAGCTCTGTGCAGGCCCAAAAGGTGTGCTCTTGGCAGATAGTGGTTGTTGTGCCTGCTTTCTTGTATCATGGTTGGCGGTGGTAGCCGACGGAGGCACCGGTGTAGCAGAACGTGTGGAAGTAGAGGATGCATGCGGTGTCCATGATGAAAGTCGACCTGCGGAAAAGTTAGTTCGTGCCAATGCTTGTCGATCCTGCAAGTAAGATGGAATAAAAGAGTGATATTATTATATTCCTTATACTCTAGAATGGTCTGAATCTCTTTATTTAATCCACCCATAAAACATGCAAGCATAGCATCATTATCCTCAACAATACCACATCTAATCATACCAGTTTGTAATTCCCGATAATATTCTTCTACAAAAAAATTTCCTTGTCTCAAACGCTACAATTTTTGAAGCAATTCACGTTGATAATATGGTGGAACCCAGCGAGTATGCATAACATTTTTCAAAGCAGCCCAAGTAGCTGGAATAGGATATAATCTACAGTGTTCAGACCACCAAACACATGCAAAACTAGTGGAAGCACAAACAGCAGCAGGAACACGTTTCTCCTCGGGATATTGTAAAAATGTAAAACATTGTTCAGTTTCTAACTCCCAAGTAAGATATATATTAGGAACATATCTACCCTCAAATGGTGGAATATTCAATTTCAGTTTTGGAAGACGGTAATGATCTCGTACCTCAGGTGGTGGTGTAGCCCTACCGTTGCGATGATATGCATGAGGACTACCCGGTGGTGGTGGTGCTGGTGGTTGCATGTAGTTCTGATTTTGATCAACCTCATCCTCGTAATGGTCCTCCACCTCGGCAGTAGCAGCAGGAGCTACAGAAGCAACAACAGCGGCACCAGAATTTTGACTATGCGCAATGGGAACGCGAGTGCTCGTCCCACTTGATTTGGAAGGTGATGTTGTTGTTGTTTGATGCAGAGCATCCTATGATCATCCCCATGTACACAACGACTACTCCCCAATCCCCAAGTGGACATATGATGAGACCTCAAACATACGCCATTGGACACAAGGTGAACCCGTTCCTAAATGCTTCCCCTTTCCACTCGTGCGAGACATGGTTGCTACCTAATGCAAAGACACTACGTGTGCTCAGGAACCAAGGAGACAACCATGGAGATGCTCGAAGCATAGGACAAGTCCACACGAATGTGGATCAAGAAGTGCATCAAGTGGAGTCTCCACAGAGCTACAACGGCTGGACATCTGGAAGGAGCCCGGACATCCGGCGTCACAAAACAGAAGAAGAACAGAGAAAGACGGACGCCAGGCGACTCTATAGCGGCCGGACATCCGGCCGACCCCCGGACATCCGACGCCCCACGACGGGCCGGATATCCGGCACCTGCCCGGAAATCCGGCGCAGGCTATTCAAAGAGCACCGAGACTAGCCCTGCCAGCCCAGACATCCGGCCCGCAAGCCTAGACATCTGGCTCCTCACGAAGGCCCGGACATTCGACCCGATTCTCGGATATCCGACTCCGCCTATCTGTGCACAGTGAAGGGCCGAGGCCCATGTACCTCTTCTCCCACCTATACTACATATACTCCTCCTCCTCCCTCTTTCTAGGGTTAGCGTTGTCTTAGCTCATATGTCAGATAGAGCTTCAATCCTCCATCCGGATCTACTCCATTGCGAGGGACCATTACCTCTTCGGAGAAGATCCACCTTGGATTCAAGACCCCTTCATGAGAAGACCAGTCAAGATCTCCTCACGGAGAAGAACCGGTTACCTTTGTATCATCCTTTGTTGATCGTGGATGTAACATCCCAATTTTCATTTTGGATGTTAATCATTAGGTCATCATATGTAACCATGATTCTTGCATTTTTTAATTGGTTTTATTTGGACATTTTGATCCTAGAGACCTTAAGCAACTCAAGGATCATTCAAGAGAGTTGGAGGTTGTCATAAAAATTCCATTTTTGAATTTTCAGAATTGGTAAATTGGATCAAGGTGATTTTTATTTGAAATTATTTTTTCCAATTATTTCGAAATAAATAAAATAATGAGAGAAGATAATATGACTTCTTAAAAATAGAGGAAATAATGGAAATTTCATTTAAAATAAAAATATTTATCTTATTTGAATTTTAATTGAGATTATATGGGTTAAATTAGGGAAAAAATTGGATTTTAGCCCAGAAAAATGTTCATGTTGTCCTAAATATTAGGAGAGGACCGAGAAAATTATTTTTGGGATTTTAGGATTTTTATTTATTTTATTTTTGGATTCTTCTTTTTCGGAGAAATTATTAAAAAAAACTCTCCCGCCGCTGAACTAGGCCGGCCCAAGTCGCCGGCCTAGCCCAGAAAAGCGCCGCGCCGCCTCTCCCGAGTTCGGCCGGAGCACGGGACCGCCGCCGCCGCTGTGGCCGACCGGGAGTCCACCTCCGAGGCCGCCCCCTGCCCCAAGTCACCGCCCCCAGGCTTTATAAGCCGAGGCCCCGGGCCCTCTCCTCCCATGAAGCGATGCCGCCCGCCACCTCAGCCGTTGCCGAAGCCGCGCCGCTGCTGCCACCTCCCGCTAGCGCCGTCGCCGCCGCCCACGCGAGCCGCCGCCGCTAGGTGCTGCGGCTGCCGTCGCCGCCTCACCGCATGCCGCTGGAGCCGTCGCCGACCGGATCCGCCACCGCCGCCGAATTAGTGAAAGCTGATCCGGGTTTTCTCGGTTTAGTTCGGTTTTTTTGAAGTTTGGTTTATTTTGTTTAGATCAGTTTTATTTTTAGCTTTTGTTAATTAGCGAACGTTCACCCGATTTTCTCTATTAATGAATGAATTCGTTCATTTGTCTCTGTTAGCGGACATTCGTCCGATAGATTTTTCTTTTTAGTCTTATTTTCGGCCAGGGACCTATCCGTGAATAGTTTTCTTACACATTAGTCCCTAATCTTCAAACCCTCACTACTTTTTGCTCGTTTATCCAAATCTAGTGAAACCAACGCAAAAATCTTCGTTTTGGTCCCCTCTATTCAGATAAACAACTTGAACATGATTTTGGAATTTTAAAATTTGGTTTGAAGCAGATTTTAATATCAACTTTTTTTTGTAGTTTGAGTTTCGTAACTCTGATTCGATTGATTCTTGTTTCAAGTCGAAGCTCTTCACTTGAACTTTCAGTTTAGATATTTTCTTGTGGTTTTACCTTTGCTTCATATGCTTGAGTGCTTATGTATGCTATTGTTTGTTCATGATAGAGTTTCCGAAGTGCGAGGCTTGCTACTACGAATATCTAGGGTTTTCCGATCGTCAGCCAGGCAAGTAACACTTCGATCATACTCCTTTATTACCCAGTTTTTATGCGTTAGTTTCAACCCTCAAACATTGCATGAGTAGAACTTTGATAACATGTGGGTTTTGGGAAGTAGTTGATGAGGTAGGAACCTATTGTCTTATATTCAAACCCCGGGTATTATTGCGGTATGATTGCACTACTTTGGTATGCTCGGAGACGTGGATTTGTTTGTGAGATTCATGAAAGATGTGAGAGTTATTTATAACTAAGGGAAACTTAAGGTGGCTACTTTAATACACATCTAGGTGGATTGGTTGTGGGCACCAGGGGATATACCGGTGTTGTCCTAGGAGATCCCGGGGAACCCGTGTGATCATCCTATGGAATGCCACCCAGGCTCAAAGGGATCATAATATTATTCATTCTAGAAATTTCCATGTGCAGACACAAGCCATTATGGGCTCTGGCATTGTTGAATAAGTTGTGGGAATCCTTTCCATGATAGGCTAGCAGATGTAGGGGATTATAGGTGTACCGGCCTATCTATCGGTTAAGGGGACCTCTTCGGAAAGACTGTGTCTCGGTCATCCGTTTCTCAAACATCATGCAGAGCGAGAAATACTATGGAGGAGATCGAGTCTTGTGGGGAAAAGTGCGCAAACCTCTGCAGAGTGTATGAACTACTCATGGTTAGCCGTGTCCCCGGTTATGGACATCTTGAGTATCTGGTACTTGAATTATTATGTTTATCTCTGCACTTTACTTAATGAGTTTTGTCGGGTTATTAATTTTAATTTTGGGATTGAGATGGGGTTACCTTCTAAATAATTTTCAACGAACTTTGTAGTTAAATAAAACATATTCCTTTGTTGTAGGGAAAAACTAGCTTTATGCAAATGATAACCATAGAGCCTCCACCAGCCATATATGCATGTAGTGATAGCCATTATTTTTTCATTTCTCTATAATGTTATCTTGCCAGCATATTCCATGTGTTGACCTACGTGGCTGCAACGTATCATGTTGTAGAATTTTCAGACGAAGAGTAAGGTGCGGTAGGTCGTTGTCGTGCACTCAGTATTGCCGTGGAGTTGGATGGACTCATTTATCTTTGATGCTTCTGAAGTTATCTTATTTAGATGGCCTTCAGCCATATTATTGTAATAAGTACTCTTTTTGAGACGCTCGATGTAATAAGTGTGTGATTGAACTCTGTTATAATTCCTCGAGTATTGTGTGTGTAAGCAATACCGATCCAGGGATGACACTTAAGCATAGAGACTTGACCGTCTGAGGTCGGGTCGATACAAGATGGTATCAGAGCACACGCTGACTGTAGGATGCGACCATTAGGATAAGCCATAGGATACTCTTCTCTATTCATTTCTGACTCTTCTCCATTTCCACTCTATAGATGGCGGACCCACGGAACAAGTTCACTCAACTGGATGGCGACACACCTTTTGGCCGACACTTGAAGGAAGTCACTAGGTACCTGAGCATCGGCATACCAAGCTTCATCGGAACCTACACCGCCACTCTACGAGAAGAGGAGGATTGGATGATTCGAGTTCATGGTCTAAGAAGGACATTCGCGCCAGTTACCGAGCCCATCGAGTTTTCCTTTGATGCACCAACCTGTAGTCTAGGAAAGAGCATGGCCGCCCACATCGCCATTGTATGCATCGGTGAGGTATACAATATGGATCTTAAGGACACCATCTACTAGATATGTGGACATCAAGATGAGCAATGGGAGATGATCTGCACCATGAGGGATAAATCCATTGCAGCCTACATACATGAGCTAAATTAGCACATATGTCGTTAGGAGAACCAAATGTGCGCCAATATGATAGACATGAAGAAGGTGGTGACCTAGAACATGGAGCTAGAAGAGGAAATCAAGTCTACATGCGATGGATATGAAGAATAAATTGCAGTACTACGGGAGAAGAATGAAGACCTGAAGAAGAACCTAGGAATATTCATGGGTGATCCCGAACCTGAAGAGGACATTCGTTCTGAAGACTACATCATACTAGACGACACAGACTCTGACCCTAACAATGATGATGATTATGAAGACGAAGCTGAGCAGATATCATGGAGTCTTCCACTGAACAAAATTTCTAGTCAACCACCATATTATCATTAGTATTCTTCCATGTATATAGTAATAGTCCGATTATTTTGTAATGGTAGCTTAGATCGATTGTATGATCTTGTTTGAATTGAGTGGTGTGAAATGAATGTGTTTGTCTCATGTGCGTATGGTTAGTGATTTCTCTTTAGACCTCACTCTATTCTGTTCTCACCCCTCTAAACCAATCACATGCCTCCGAGACATGACCCCGCATTTGCCTTCCCACCGGAGCTCACTCAGTTGATCCAACAGCAGAATGCCTTGATGCAGTTGCTAGTCCAGAACCAAAGCAGCAGCAGCAACAGTAGCAACAACAACAACAACAACAACAACAACAACAACAAAAACAACGACAACAACAACAACAACAACCCACCGCCGCCACCTCCGGTCGACAACTTAGCCTGTTTTCTGAGGTTGAATCCGCCGGTGTTCTCTAGTAGCACCGAGCCGATTGTTGCTGATGATTGGCTCCGCAAGATTGGAAGGGAGCTGACCACTGCAGGTTGCACAGATGCTGAGAAGTTGCGTCTTCCCGCACATCAACTGGATGGACTCGTAGCCTCATGGTGGGAGAATTACATAGTCACTTTCCCCGTCGCCAATGTCACTTGGGATCAGTTTCAGCAAGCATTCCGCACTGCCCATATCTCAGCAGAGCCATGAGCATGAAGAAGCATGAGTTTCACAACTTACACCAGGGAAACCGTAATGTGGCGTAGTATGTGGATGAGTTCAGCAAGTTAGCTCGCTATGCCCCAGATGATGTGGCCATAGATGCCGCGAAGCAGGAGAATTTTATGGAGGGGCTGAATGACGAGATGAGTATGCAATTGATGGTGGCAACATTTGCCAACTATCAGGAGCTGGTAGACATGGCTCTTATGATTGAAGGCAGGAAGCAATAGAGTGAGAATCGCAAACGAAGGTATGGACAGGGGAAGTACAACTCTCGAGCTCAGCAGAAGCCTCGTTTTACCCCGAACTCGGGAGGACACATCCATCGTAACCATGGAGGACATTATCATAATGGAGGAAGTTCACATAATCATAGTGGCCCTAAGAATGCGAATGGGAATGGAGGAAACAACAATCAGAGCCGTTCCAACCTAGCAACCCCCGCCAAGAAGGATCTGAGTCACATTACCTATTTCAAGTGAGGGAAGAATGGACACTATGCCAATGAATGTCCTGAGATAAAGAATGGGAACGGAAATGGAAGCTCTAAAAAGAAGCCCAACCATTTCGCTAGAGGACAGGTGAACCACATCAACGTGGAGGAAGTTGAAGAACAGCCGGATGCAGTTATTGGTAAGTTTTTGATTAAGTCATTTACTGCTATTGTCCTTTTTGACACTGGTGCATCACATTCATACATATTAAGGGGATTTGTGGATAAGTTTAAGTTGCCCACCGTAGCCCTTAAGATACCTATGTTAGTAAGCTCACCTAAAGCAGAGTATCTGGCTAGCAGAGGATGTTTTCATTTGCAATTGACCATAGGTAGGCATATTTTCCCCTCAGACCTAATAATTTTGGAGTCACAAGGATTGGATGTGATAGTAGGCATGGATTGGCTATCGATGTATGGAGGAAATATCAATTGTGCTAGTAGAACATTTCTCCTTACCATCCAGAGGGTACACGGATCAAGTATGTGTCTAGGCATGCGCCAAGGAGGACTCAAGTAAATTCACTCTCGGGAGTTGTTCAGGAGGAAGTGCCAGTTGTGAAGGATTATCCTGATGTATTTCCAGAGGAATTACCAGGCATGCCACCAGATCGAGACATAGAATTTTTGATAGAGCTGTTACGAGGCACTGGACCAATATCGAAGAGACCGTATCGGATGCCCGCAAATGATCTGGACGAAATTAAGAAGCAGATTAAGGAGTTATTGGAGAAATGTTATATCCGACCAATTTCATCACCATGGGGAGCCCAGTGCTCTTAGTTGAGAAAAAAGATGGATCCTTGAGAATGGTTGTTGATTATCGTGCACTGAATGAGGTGATGATCAAGAACAAATACCCACTACCAATGATCAATGATTTGTTTGACCAGCTGTAGGGAGCTAAAGTATTCTCCAAGATCGATCTTCGATCGGGATACCACCAGCTGAAAATCCGAGAACAGGATATACCTAAGACAACTTTTACCACAAGGTGTGGGCTATATGAGTACACGATCATGTCTTTTGGATTGACTAACGCTCCTGCCTATTTTATGAGTATGATGAATAAGGTGCTCATGGAGTTCTTGGATAAGTTTGTTGTGGTGTTCATTGATGATATATTGATGTACTCGAAGAATGAAGAAGAACACAAGGAACATTTGTGCTTCGTTCTCGAGAAGCTCAGGGAACATCAGCTATACGCCAAGTTCAGCAAATGTGAGTTTTCGTTGAAAGAAGTTGGATTTCTCGGACATGTTATATCTAGAGAAGGTATAGCAGTAGACCCTACCAATGTTCAGTCAGTCACTGGGTGGTTGGGACCCACCTCAGTTGGAGAGATACGCAGTTTTCTTGGACTCACAGTATATTACTAGAGATTCATTGAAATTTTTTCCAAGATTGCGAAGCCCATGACGGAGTTATTGAAGAAGGACACCAAGTTAAAATGGACCGAAGACTGTGAGCCCAGTTTTTAGGAGTTGAAGAAATGTTTACTTACAGCCCCAATGCTAATTCTTCCGGATATACGCAAGGATTTCCATGTATATTGCGACGCTTCTCACCAGGGACTTGGAGGTGTAGTTATGCAAGATGGAAGAGTTGTCTCATATGCCTCACGTCAGCTTCAACCTCATGAGTTGAATTATGCCACACATGATTTGGAGTTAGCAGCCCTAGTGCATGCGCTCAAGACCTGGAGACATTTTATTATTAGAAACTATTGTGATGTATACACGGATCATAAGAGTTTGAAGTATATCTTCACGAAGAAGGAGTTGAATCTCAGGCAGAGGAGATGATTGGAGCTCATAAAGGATTATGATATGAAGTTGCATTATCATCCAGGAAAGGCCAATGTTGTAGTAGGCGCGTTGAGCCGCAAGAGTTATGTAAATACTCTCGTAACCGGAGGATTACTGCAGGAGTTAGCCGATGATCTCAGAGAACTTCGAATGGAGATAGTTCCGAGCGGTTTTGTAGAAGCATTGGAGGTTCAGTCTACATTGTTGGGAAAGATTCGAGAAGCCGAGAAGACTAATAAGGATATTGCAGAGATAAAGGAAAGGATGAGTAAAGGAAAGGCTAAAGGTTTTCATGAGGATGAGCACGAAACTTTATGGTTTGAGGACCATATTTATTTGCCCAATGACCCAGAGATCAGGAAGTTAGCACTTCAGGAGGCTCATGATTCACCATACTTGATTCACCAAGATGTATTTGGATTTTAAGGAACGTTTCTGGTGGACAGGTATGAAGAAGGATATTGCTGAGTATGTAGCAGTATGTGACGTATGTCAAAGAGTTAAGGCAGAACACCAGAAGCCAGCAGGATTACTTCAGCCTATGCCGATACCTGAATGGAAGTGGGATAAGCTTGGCGTGGATTTCATCACCGGATTACCCAGGACATGATCAGGCTACGACTCCATTTTGGTAGTAGTAGATCGCTTAACCAAAGTGGCTCACTTTATCCCCATGAAAACCACTTATAGGAGCTCGAAGTTGGCCAAGATATATATGACTAGGATCGTATGTCTGCATGGAGTTCCGAGGACCATCATATCAGATAGAGGAACACAGTTTACCTCGAAGTTGTGGAATCAGTTGCACCAGACTTTGGGTACCAGGCTAGAGTTCAGTACAGCCTTTCATTTGCACACAGATGGACAGACTGAGAGAGTCAATCAGATTCTAGAGGACATGTTGAGAGCTTGCACGCTAGATTATGGATCTAGTTGGGATGATAATTTGCCTTACGCAGAGTTCTCATATAACAACAGCTACCAGGCTAGTTTGAAGATGGCCCTTTCAAATCTTTGTATGGAAGGAGGTGCAGGACACCCTTGATGTGGGATGAAGTTGGAGACCATCAATTGTTCGGACCAGATTTAATCAGAGAGTCTGAAGAGAAGGTTAAGTTGATTCGTGATAGATCGAAGGTAGCTCAGTCCAGGCAGAACAGTTATGATGATACGAAACGCAACGACGTAGCCTATGAAGTCGGAGACAGAGCATATCTCCGTGTGTCACCACTTCGAGGAGATATACTATTCCGAGTTAAAGGAAAGTTAGCCCCAAGATTTGTAGGACCATACCGAGTTCTAGAACATATGGGAGAAGTAGCCTACAAGTTGGATTTACCCGAAGGATTGTCAAGAGTTCAGGATGTATTTAACGTTTCCCAATTGAAGAAGTGCCATGCAGAGATGGCCGTTATTCCACTGAGAGATACAGTGCCCCTGGAAGCTATTCAGTTGGAGAGTGACATAACTTATGAGGAGAAACCCGTTAAGATTCCCAAGTTTGCCAGCCGAGTTACATGCAGCAAGGTCATCAAGTTTTGCAAAGTTCAATGGAGCCACCATACCGAGGAAGAAGCCACTTGGGATCGAGAAGAAGACCTATGGAAAGACCACCCACACCTATTTTCTAGCCAACCCGAATCCCGAGGGCGAGATTCATCTTAAGGGGGTAGGTTTGTAAGATCCCAATTTTTTATTTGGATGTTAATCATTAGGTCATCATATGCATCCATGATACTTGCATTTTTGAATTGGTTTTATTTGGACATTTTGATCCTAGAGACCTTAAGCAACTCAAGGATCATTTGAGAGAGTTGGAGGTTTTCATAAAAATTCCATTTTTGAATTTTCAAAATTGGTAAATTGGATCAAGGTGATTTTCATTTGAAATTATTTTTTCCAATTATTTCAAAATAAATAAAATAATGAGAGAAGATAATATTACTTCTTCAAAAGAGAGAAAATAATGGAAAATCAATTTTAAATAAAAATATTTATTTTATTTGAATTTTATTTGAGATTTTATTCGATTAAATTAGGGAAAATTGCATTTTGGCCCAGAAAAATGTTCATGTTATCCTAAATATTAGGAGAAGACCGTGAAAATTATTTTTGTGATTTTAGGATTTTTATTTATTTTATTTTTGGATTTTTCTTTTTCGGGAAAATTATTTAAAAAAAAATTCTCCCGCCACTGAACTAGGCCGGCCCAAGTCGCCTGCCCGGCCCAGCTGAGCGCCGGGCCGCCTCTCCCGAGTCCGGCCGGAGCACGGTACCGTCGCGGCCGCCGTGACCGACCGGGAGTCCGCCTCCCCAGGCCGCCCCCTACCCCAAGTCGCCCCCCAGGCTTTATAAGTCGTGGAACCGGTCCCTCTCCTCCCACCAAGCCGCGCTGCCCGCTGCCTCTACCGCCGCGCCGCCACGCCGCTGCCGCTACCAGCGCCGCCCACTAGCGCCGTCGTTGCCGCCCGCGCAAGCCGCCGCCGCCGCAAGTTGCTCCCGCTGCCGTCGCCGCCTCGCCGCACGCCGCTGGAGCCACCGCCAATCCGATCCGCCGCCGAAGCACCTGTATAAACCGATCTGGTTTTTCTTAGTTTAGTTCGGTTTTTTAAGTTTGGTTTATTTCGTTTAGATAGGTTTTATTTTTAGGTTTCGTTATTTAGCGAACACTCACCCGATTTTCTCTGTTAACGAACAAATTCTTTCGTTAGTCTCTGTTAGCGGACATTTGTCTGATAGATTTTTCTTTTTAGTTTTATTTTTGGCTAGGGACCTATCCGTGAATAGTTTTCTTACATATTAGTCCCTGATCTTCAAACCCTCATTACTTTTTGCTCGTTTATCCAAATCTGGTGAAACCAACGCCCAAATATTCGTTTTGATCCCCTCTATTCAGATAAACAACTTGAACATGATTTTGGAAATTTAAATTTGGTTTCAAGAAGATTTGAATTTGAACTTTTTTGATCATAGTTAGAGTTTCATAACTCGGATTCGATTGATTCTTGTTTCAAATCGAAGCTCTTCACTTGAAGTTTCAATTTAGATCTTTTCTTTTGGTTTTACCTTTGCTTCATATGCTTGAGTGCTTATGTATACTATTGTTTGTTCACGATAGAGTTTCCGGAGTGCGAGGCTTGCTACTACGAGTCTCTAGGGTTTTCCGATAGTCAGCCAGGCAAGTAACACAGTTTTTATGCATTAGTTTCAACCCTCAAACATTGCATGTGTAGAACTTTGATAACATGTGTGTGTTGGGAACTAGTGTCCAAGGCTGGGCCTTGATGGAGGAGTTTTATTCAAAGCGAACTGTCAAGGGGGTCCCATAACCCCAACCGCGTAAGGAACACAAAATCAAGGAACATAACACCGGTATGACAAAAACTAAGGTGGCAAGAGTGGAACAAAACACCATGCATAAGGACGAGCCTTCCACCCTTTACCAAGTATATAGATGCATTAAATTAAATAAGAGATAATGTGATATCCCAACATATCCATGTTCCAACATGGAACAAACTTCAACTTCACCTACAACTAGCAATGCTATAAGAGGGGTTGAGCAAAAGCGGTAACATAGCCAAACAATGGTTTGCTAGGAAGGTGGGTTACAGGCTTGACATGGAAATATGGAAGGCATGATATAACACGTGGTAGGTAGCGCGACATAGCGATAGAGCGAACAACTAGCAAGCAAAGATAGAAGTGATATCGAGGGTATGGTCATCTTGCCTACAATTTTCTCGGAGTTGTCGAAAGCT
Organism: Triticum urartu; assembly: GCF_056163025.1. Classification (NCBI taxonomy): domain Eukaryota; kingdom Viridiplantae; phylum Streptophyta; class Magnoliopsida; order Poales; family Poaceae; genus Triticum; species Triticum urartu. The sequence goes on along the minus strand of NC_141879.1, from coordinate 407,672,603 downwards.
TGATCCTCGTTCACGTACTCATCTCCCGACTCTACCCAAAGCAAGAACACAAGCAATCGAACAGTAATCAATCATGGTGCAATGCACAAGCAACATGATGTAATACATGTCATGATATGCAAGACATGATATGCTCCGAAGGGGAAAGAATGATCAATGCATCAACTTGGCAAACCAAGTATGCCGCTTGAAAGATGAGGTGATTTCGGTTGAAATTGATATAAGGATCACCGGAAACGGATTCACAGTTTGCAACTGACAAGCAACACAAGAATGGTGCAAATCTACGATTAACAGCATGTTAGCACTTAGAATGCAACAAGAAACTAAGCTACTGCACTCCAACATAGCAACAAAGATTATTTCAGTGATGTACAAGAGATGCTTGACAAAACATGAACACTGAGCTACGGCTAAATCACACTAGAACAGGTTCAAACAAGCATGGGAAACGTGCAAAAGATATCAGCTTCACATACTTTGAAAATACTAACATGGCATAAACAACATCAGGAAGCAAAGTTTAGAGCTAGCTAGGAACATGCTAGAGGAACTTAACATAGCAAACAAAGGCATGGCATGCTTCTACAAAAAGCACTTAACAAAACTCCCTTACTGATCATGAGCCAAAAAGGCACAGAAGATATTACGGTACCCATGTAAACATAGCAAGTTTTATAAACAGATTCATGATAGCAACTTTGCAAGCTCATGCCACTCACCACAAAGCATTACATGACAACACAAGCATACCAGCAGTAATAAGACATTTTCATGAAGCTAAACATGGCAAGATAAACTTCATAGGATGCATGTACCACTAGCAAAACACATGGCAATATTGATTAACATGTTAACAATCTTCCTGAAACAATATTTAGCAAAAGTAGAGCATAGTAATGACAATATAGAGTACTCCTTAGTTGCAACCAGAGGCATGAATGCATAGAGCAAGTCCACACCATCAAAACATCCTTACTGAACTATCTCAAAATGAGCATGGATCTCATGGTGGCAACAAGTTTACATGGTATCAAAATAACATCAGGAAAAGGACTTCAAAATCCAAAGTGCCTAAAAACAGTAACATCACGGATCCTACTTTGCATGCTTGTGCTAGTCACCACATATAACGCAAAAATACAAGGCTTGTACCCCTGTAAATATGGCATGATGGAGATCATAAAACATGTAGAAATCATGCTCATAGGATGCACACACAAAATGCAACAAAAATGACAAATCATCAAGTTCTGTCAACTTCCAGCAGACAACATTTAATAGCACTCTCGCAATGAGGAAAATGGCATCATAATTGATAGTAACGTGCATGCAAGTGCCACTAACATGAAGATCTTAACGAGAGGAACATTTCAACATATCATATGCATTATTCGAAGCCACGGTCACCGAGATATCACATGTCAAAGAGGGCATAAGAATTATGCAGAAAAGGACTTGGTGGAAAAATCGGGGTCAACCTCCTCCCAGATATAGGGTTTGGTGTGGCACGGTTCGCAAGGTTCGCTGAAAGTGGAGGAAGGAGCCGCCAAAGCACGGGGAGAGAACGTCGCCGGACTTGGGAGTCGCCGGAGACGGCGAGGCCGGGGCGTCACCGAGGTGCTGATGTGTCGTGCCGGATTCGTCGGGGTGGCGGCGCGGACACGTCCGTCAGTGGCGAGGGAATTGTCTGGCGGCTCGAGGGGAATGGGGCTAGGTTTTCATTTGTGCGAATTTCGGAGGGGTGCACACATTTATAGGTAGAGGGATCTAGGAGAGTGCAAATGAGGTGCGGTTTTCGCCCACACGATTGTGATCCAATGACGGAGGGGGGTTTAGATGGGTTATTGGGCTATTTTGGAGGGGTGTTGGGCTGCACAAACAAACAGGCTTTTGCGGTTACCCAGTTAACCGTTGGGGCATCAAACGACCTCCAAATGGAACGAAATTTGACAGGTTGTCTACCGGTGATGTGCCAAGGCCACTCGACAAATATCAACCCATTCCGAGAACGTTTTTCTCCCGCTCACGAAACAAGACAAGAGGGGTGTGCCGGGTGCGTGTGGGAGTGTCGGATTGTGAAACAGATAACAGGGAAAATGCTCGGATGCATGAGACAAACACGAATGCAAATGCGATGCACATGATGACATGATATGAAATGCATGACACGAACAAATGCAAAACGAAAGACAAAAACCCAGCCATGGAGGGAATATCATATCACAAAGCCGAAAATGGCAAGAGTTGGAGTTACAAATGTGGAAAGTTACATCCAGGGTGTTACAGCTGACCTACACGGCTGTAACGTATCATGTTGCAGAATTTTCAGACGAAGAGTAAGGTACGCTAGGTCATTGTCGTGCACTCATTATTGTCGTGGAGTTGGATGGACTCATTTATCTTCGGTGCTTCTGTAGTTATCTTATTAGGATGGCCTTCACCCATATTATTGTAATAAGTACTATTTTTGAGACACTCGAAGTAATAAATATGTGATTGAACTATGTTATAATTCCTTGAGTATCGTGTGTGTGAGCGTTACCGATCCAGGGATGACACTTAAGCACAGAGACTTGACCGTCTGAGGTTGGGTCGCTATAGTGGATCTTGTATCTCTTTGTGTTTCGAGGATCTAGCATATGTGTGACCTAATCTCGTTGGTTTGAGTGATTCTCTTGTGTTTCCCTTCGTGTTTTCCCCTTTGTGTTCTTCGTGTTCATCATATGATCCGCTCCTTCGTGAAAGATCGGCCATCTAGGGTTCCACTCTACATCATCTTGGTATCATGAGCCACGTTTATCATGTATTTGGAGCCCTTACCCCTCTTTTTCTAGCTTAGTTTTGTTGTGTTCTTCCCCAATTTCGAAAATCCACACCAAAAATAGCCCAATTTTTTTGTGATTTGTTGGTGTGATGAAGTTTTGTTCATTTTGATCCATGGATTTGCTTGGTTTTGAGTGGATCTAGCATCTTCCCAAGTTTCCCCACCTTCCATCCACGAAATCCATCAAATTTTTGCCCCCGAATCATCAATTTCCGCCCCCAATTCAAAAATTTCCGCCACAAACGAGATCTGGAATCGTCGGGCCGGACATCCGGGCCCCAAGCCGGATATCCGGCTCTTGGAGCACGAAATTCGCATGGTTCTGGACACTAACCCCCAGATATCCAGCCCACAATCCCGGATGTCCGACCCCTGGGATTTCAGCATCCCGTGTTTCAGTGTTTTGACCATAACTTTCACATTCGGAGTCCGATTTTCGCGTTTTTTAGCTCGTTGAGTAGCTATTGACATCCCCCATCCATCTAGATAGATTTCAACACCATTTGACTTCATATTTGTTTTTGGAACTTTGGCATCTTTGCCTAGGGCTTCCACCATATCATCCGCAAAACAACCATAGCCTTCCGCAACCTAACCCATATTGATCCCCTTAGCATTAGAGGTTGTTTGAGTTGTGATTTGAGTCTCCTAAGGTGTTTCGGCTACTTAGGGATGGTCTCTTATCCATCAACCACCACCATAAATTCTGCATAGGCTTACCCACCATACACTTCCGCCACCTTAACCCATTTTGACCGGGTTTCCACCAATACTTCCGCAACCACCACCGCATTCCCGCTACCACCATTTTGATATTTGACGTAATGGATTTTGAGTTCGCGGTTTTTTCCATTTCCTAAGGTGTTTCGGCTAAATAGGAATGGTTCTACATCAAGAACACCGCCGCTCATCATCGCCACGAGGTCGTCATCGACATTGACCACTTCATCGTTATTCGTCCTTATGTACACTTGTCAAACCATTGATGGTAACCTCGACGACATCATTGTATAGTCTTGCCATTGCATTTATAACCCCGAGCCCATTTTGCGTCACTTGCCTATCGAGACTAGCCTTTGAGTATTGCCGGCAACGTTACTTGTGCACATTAGTGATCTACACCATCCATTGCATACATACCGTACCATATTGGTATCATGTCATCTCTTGTGTCACAAGATTGTTCCCGCATATACACAATTCCTATCTTGGTTTATGCATTTCGCATTCTGGCCAAAAAAAAGAATAAGCTTTTAAGCAAAAGAGAAAGAGCAAAGAAGCTTGTGAGAAATAGCTATAGCATCATACCACATTGCATACAAGATCATCTTGGATCATCTTGAAAGGAACACCGGGAACATCATGTACATAGCATACTTGGGATAGAAGTCGTTGCATTTTTGTCTCCTATAGGTTGTGCACAAGTGTCGTATCCGCCTATTGAGCAATCGTGCTAGCATCTCTCTAGAGTTGTGCAACAAGAGCATTTTCCGTGGATTCCACATTTTGTGCTCATTCCTTGGATGCCACATATTGTTATTGGTCTACTTGTTTCACTTGCGAATTTGTGAATCTCTTTCAACATTATTGACTCTTGCTAACATTTTGCATCAAATTTTTGTGCCACTATCCTCACCGAGCTACACTCTAAGCCTTACTTGTGTAGGTGTGAGAAATTTACGAGATCGGTACCAATTGTGCTATTTCCTTGTTACATCATTGAGTGACCATTGATCCACTTTCATAATCGGTCAAGGTACATTTCGTATAGTTCATCTCTTTCTCACACTCGTATTTGCTCGAGTCTTGTGATGGATAGGCAAGGCATTTCATCTCCAGTCTTCGACAACAACGATAGCGCGAACAACTACATCACCAAATCGTCAATCTTCAATCTACAACGACAAATGAAAGGCGCTCAATCAAGATTGGAAGAGCACATTGACAACCTCGCCATCGACATGCAACACTCCAAGCTACGTACAAGAGACAACCTCGACAATAAGCTTTCCGCACAAAAGAATGAGGAATATGCAAGGATGGAGGAGATTCGGACCTTGTTGATCAACCATTCTTCCCCTTCATCATCCTCAAGACGATGACGAGCTAGTCGGTCATCTTCGGAGCACCCTTGCGATGCAAGAGCAAGTCGTCCACGTCCACATCTACATGGCGACCATCATCACGTTCGTGATACAGATCGTCATGAAGGGCAAGTCACCTCCAAGCGTCATGTGCATGACGACAATGAACGACATCGCCATCAAGCTCAAGTACGACAAATACACCATCAACATGAAGATGCTCGAGATGTTCCTACCTACAAGTCCCAACAAGCTCTACATCAAGCTACGACCAAGCTTCATGAGCAAAAGAGAATATCGCGAGACAAGCAACACCAATACGACGCTACGACTACTACCACCACCACTTCGGCATCTTCGCCAAGTGCTATCAAGGCATCTTCACCTTTGGACATACCGCATCTTCACCTACTTCCCTCGAGAATGCCTACATTGACTCCATCAAGTCCGAGGCGACCACCTACGAGCGAGGGCGACACTTCCATCTTCGGAAGCCCCTCAAGGAAGATGACCGAGCATGGGAAATTCCCTTCGGTCATGGAGATGAACTATGAGGTGCCACATCGTATGGGCCTCCAACAACAAGACGATGACAAGAAGGTCGAGCTAGGGCCATCCCCTTCAACCACAACAACGAGCGCGAACCTCTTCAACAACATGAAGACGCCGCCCATATTGGACTCATACTCCGAGTCAAGCTACACGAGCGCACATGAGACCTTCTCTTTGATCTCGGAGGAGAGTGATGTTTTGCCACATCCTACGACATTCATCTTTGGAGGCGTTATGGGTGAGGAGGTTGAGCATGGGACTATCCCTTCAACCAAGGTGGCGATAGGAGTTGAGCATGGAGACATTTGCGCCAACATCTCTCCGACACCCACATATGACGAGATACCCCAATTCCCATGTGAGGAGAGCCACCACCACATGAGTGATATGAGTGACTCCACCATATAAGACATTGACTGCATTTGCTATGATAGGATGAGTGTGACCACCACTAGCCCCACACATGAGAGCATGCCACACATCCTATGTGAGGTTGAGAGCCATTTGAGTGACTCCACCAACAATATGAGTGAGTGCATCCAAGAGGGAGTGAGTGAGACACAACACTTAGTGAGTGAGGTAGTTGACACGACACGTGAGGCCACTATGATTTCTGACGACTTAACCTCTACTCCTAGTGTGTTTTCCGTTTTGGTGCTAGATCTCCAAAAAACTGAAGTGCCAATCCTCGACGAGTCCATGCCTCCAATCGGAGAACGGATGGCCATGGTGGAAGAAGATGCACCCCCACATGGTTCCATCAAAATGAAGATGACCATGACCTGGTCTTCGACACCTCACCTACAACACATGAGCGATGCTCCAAAGGTGACATAGGTGATGGTGCTTCTCTTGTCCCACTAGTGGACTATCCCACCAATGATTTCTTGCATGATGTTGATCCACCCATGCTTCATGCTAGTGCGAATTCCTCATGTCATGACTTACCCATTTATGATGAATATGATGATGAGCATGTTGAGTTGCCTAGTTGTGATGCTATGCTCCATAGGATATCATGTGAAAATTCTACTGGTCACGTCATGTTTGACAATCCGTTGAACTTGTCATATGCTACGAGTGAGATATCCCATATTGCATCATTTCAATCTCAACATAGTAACTATGCATGCCCCACTAAAATAAATCCCATTTGCACTTATGGCATAAACGACGAGATGATGGTCATTGGCTTTTGTTTTACATGATTTGCGCAATTCATCTACTATGCCAGGCCATGATCACATTGTTCCAAATATGCATTGTTTTGGATGTTGTCAATATTTTCCATGTGATGTTTCCATTAATGCTCATGAGAAGATACCCATAGTTTCATCATATATATTATGATATTTTGATGCATTCCATGCTTTGCATGATTCTCATAATTGCTTGCACCATATGCATTCCATGCATAACAATGCTCTAGGTATTCCCCATGATGCATTACACAATTTGAGTCTCCATTATGCTATATATAAGAACAAACCTGTCATGATGTATGACATGTTTCTATATCATGCATCTCATTTATTTGAGCATTGGCTATTTTGTGCTAACCAACACATGCACATGCGCATCATGATGGATGGTGTGTACATATACTAGCATCATGATGGATGATGTGTACATATACCACGCACACACAATTGTCCCTTTGCCTTTGTTTTGTGTAGGTACTCACGTATACTCGTCAACCTCTCAATCCCAAGAGTTGATGAAAAGAGCTCTTGAGAGCAACGACAAATTGGGATTCCGTGCACTATTCTTACCACCGTTCTCTTTGCGCAACAACTTCGCGCATTCCTTTTACTTGGCTCTCACACGGCTTTGGGCTATATATCACTTGTTACCTTATGCTCATTATATCATGTTCACTTTGCATGTTATACCTCTTTCAATGCCTTTGCCATGCAATTGTCACCCTTGCTTGCACTTACATGTGATTCACCATTATACTACTTCTATGTGTATTTGCATGCTTGGTGGAGATCCTTGTTACTATTGCCACGTTTACCATGTGCCACATGCTATTGTTGATTCTTGTTTCGGGAGAGTCATGATGTTCCATTGCTATTTACATAGAACCTCTCGCCAATACATTGATGATATTTTGCTCATATCTTGCTTTCATGCTTGTGATATGTCATGTGCATTATATATGCTCACTATTTGCACACATGAAATGATTGCCATGATTACTTATAGTACACTGCATCTTCGCACTACTAGCTTGCTTGACTTGATCACTGTAATTGCTTTCTTTGTCACATCACCCATGTTCCATTCTTACTCGCTTTCTTCAGTTGATGACATATATGTTCATGCCTTTCACATGATATATCTTGATCATTGTATCTTGTGTCCATTAGTTGCTTCTCTCATATCCACTTGTAGTGAGTGCAACCATACTATGCTTATTGATATCGGAGACTTTGACACCTTCTTTGTGATACATGCTTGTTTGATTGAGCCTATTGTATATGGTTGTTCTCGCATCTTATGCCTCCATACTATGAAATACTCCCTTGTCCTTTATTATGATGAGCATGATGCATACACTTGTTGGGTAACTTACGACACGAATGATAGGTTTTGCACCTCCGCTATCCTCATTTGTTTTTCTGAGTGTTTGCCATGTTCTTTCATTTTGAGGGATTCACAAGGCGTTGCTATCATGGAACATATTGGTTATGTGCAGGCGTACATGATGTGTGACACCAACATTTTCGACAAACTACTAAAGGTGAACTCCTTCCCTTTGAGCCATCTTCAAATATGCATATTGGATGGGTCACTCTTTCATTGTTGTTTCCTTCTTATTGTCTACATGATACATATATCGGATGGAGGATCGACATTGGAGATGGACCCTATGGACCTTCAAAGTGAGGAGTACCACGACATCGAGCTATGGTACAACACCACCAATAACAAATTTGCGTCTTATGCATGGATTGAATCACATTATGATTGCCTTGTCGCATCTTGTATTCCCATGTCATCCATGATATATGAGCATGTGCATTTCCTTAGCATATTTGTTGTGATCTTCCTTGATGGCATATTCATACATCATGATCATATTGCGTACCATCAATTGCATGATAGCATAGCCATATTGAGCATCCATTGCCATATTCATGCTATCCGTTACCATAAATCGTCTCACTATGACATCATTTTGCACCGTGGTTGGATTGATCATATTCACAATACATTTGTGTGCATAATGAATGCTTTTGCTCCCATGAATGCTTTACATCTCATTCCATATCATCTCGCTATGATTCGTGTGCCTTCTTGCAAACAATCTTGTCGCACAGACACATGTTTACTTGATGGACACCTTGTGTGTGCTAACCATTGTATTTCCGAGTGTCATTTGTGTTTTCTCATTTTGCATGTATACCCCTCTGGCGACACCTTGGAGTACTTGGATTGTGCCATGTCTTCCAATCCGTCCAACTACAAATCCGTCCATGACAACCATTTCCATGGTGATGAGGTTTTTGATACGAGGTCGGGTCTTTCCCAAGGGACGGGAGATGATGCGGAGCATCCTACGATCATCCCCATGTACACTATGACTACTCCCCAAGCCCCAAGTGGACATATGACGAGACCTCAAATATACACCATTGGACGCAAGGTGAACCCGTTCCTAAATGCTTCCCCTTTCAACTCATGCGAGAAATGGTTGCTACCTAATGCAAAGAAACTACGTGTTCTCAGGAACCAAGGAGACAACCATGAAGATGCTCTAAGCATAGGACAAGTCCACACGGAAGTGGATCAAGAAGTGCCTCAAGTGGAGTCGCCACGGAGCTAGAGCGGCCAGACATCCGGCGCCACCAACCAGAAGAAGACCAGAGAGACGGACGCCAGGTGACTCTACAGCGGCCGGACATCCGGCCGACTCCCGAACATCCAGCGGCCCATGACGGGCCGGACATCCGGCACCGGCCCGGAAATCCGGTGCAGACTATCCAGAGAGCACCAAGACTAGCCCTGCCAGCCTGGACATCCGGCTCCTCACGAAGGCCTGGACATTTGGCCCGACGCCCGGACATCCGGCTCCGCCTGTCTGTGTAGAGTGAAGGGCCGAGGTCCATGTACCCCTTCTCCCACCTAGACTATGTATAGTCCTCCTCCTCCCTCTTTCTAGGGTTAGCGTTGTGTTAGCTCATACGTGAGACCGAGCTTCGCTCATCCATCCAGATCTACTCCATTGCAGGGACTGTCGATGTCAAAACCGGCGGATCTCGGGTAGGGGGTCCCGAACTGTGCGTCTAGGCCGGATGGTAACAGGAGACTGGGGACACTTTGTTTTACCCAGGTTCGGGCCCTCTCGATGGAGGTAAAACCCTACTCCTGCTTGATTAATATTGAAGATATGGGTAGTACAAGAGTAGATCTAGCACGAGATCAAGGAGGCTAAACCCTAGAAGCTAGCCTATGGTATGATTGTGTATGGAGTTTATCCTCTACGGGCTACAACCCTCCGGTTTATATAGACACCGGATAGGGTTACGGTTACACAGAGTCGGTTACAATGGTAGGAGATCTTGAATATCGCATCGCCAAGCTTGCCTTCCATGCCAAGGAAAGTCCCATCCGGACACGGGACGAAGTCTTCAATCTTATATCTTCATAGTCCAGGAGTCCGGCTGAAGGTATAGTCCGGCTATCCGAACACCCCCTAATCCAGGACTCCCTCAGTAGCCCCTGAACCAGGCTTCAATGACGACGAGTCCAGCGCGCAAATTGTCTTCGGCATTGCAAGGCGAGTTCCTCCTCCAAGTCCTTCATAAAAGATTGTAATCACCAAGAGTAGTGTCCGGCTTTGTAAAATAAGTTTCCACATATTGCTATAGAGAGAATAATATTAACACAAATCAAATCTGCTGATGTATTCTGCAGTGCGCCATCACACTACAGCCAAGTCATCTACTCGAATCGTTTTTACTTCCCCACCTCAGCATGTTTTGCGAGGCGGTTTCCTTGGCACGTCTTGTCAAAGCAGAGATCGTGTGCCCTTTTTTACGGGATTCTCATTAATACGGATGTGGGTAACCCAATCATGCCCGTTAGCATGTTTTCTCGATTAAAGGCGAGTCCCAAACGGTTACGGGGAGGGCTCATGGTATTCAACCTCTTATAAAGAGACCAAGGCCTTACTCCTTTTCCAACCTCAAACGAGTTCGCCCGTCGCCTCGAGTTCCAACACCCTTGGCTTCAGATTCCAGGCACTTCGGACCTTCGACAATATCTGGTTCCGACCTTCAAGGCCGATGGATGCCCTCCTCCGTCACGGAGGAGGATGTGCTAAAGTTGAGAGAGGCTAAGTTCCTGACCGCCGAACTTCCGCATAGGTTGCCTGCTCAAGGGCAAGCTATTCCCAATCCCCAGCCCGGTGAGAGCGTAGTGTTCATGTCTCACTTCCTTCGGGGGTTAGGCTTCCCGATGGATCCCTTCGTGAGGGCGCTGCTGTTCTATTACGGGATGGAATTTCATGACTTAGCTCCGGAGTCCATCCTCCAAATTTCCTCATTCATCGTTGTGTGCGAAGCGTTCCTCCGCGTTACTCCTCACTTCGGTTTATGGCTCAAGACTTTTGGAGTGGAGCCGAAGATGATCGAGGGACGGCACGCAGAGTGCGGAGGTGCCGTCATAAGTAAGAATGCTGATGCTCCATGGCCCGAGGGCTTCTTTCAAGAGGAGCTCGGCTTGTGGCAACAAGAATGGTTCTATATCACCGCTCCCAGGAGCGCCAAGTGGGCGGCGCCTCCTGCCTTTCACTTGGGTCCCCCATCACGGCTAGCGTCATGGGTCAACAAAGGATTGGATTGGGGTTTGCCCAAAGATGTGCCCCTGTTACAGGGCCGAATTAAAGATCTCTTGGAAGGAGACCTCAGTTTGGTCAAGGTGATGTAGGTCATGCTGATTCGCCGAATATTGCCCGGCAAACGTCACCCCCTTCGCTTGTGGGAGTTTAATCCAGAGGGGCCGTGAGCTCTCCAAAATTTTATGGGCGCAACGCCCGCAGAGATGTATAAACTGTTCTTCGGATCACAAGAGATGTGTCCGGATTCAACCGAGGACGCAGGCTTAAGCTGCAATCGCCCGGATACTCAAGTAAGCAACCTTGTGCCCGTACCTTCTATCCGTATAATTGTCATAAATTTGCCCCTAAAAGAGCCATCTTTTTGAACAGGAGTGGACAGTGAAGGCGAAGCTGATCAGGTGTCCGGCTCCCCTTCCTGAAACCAGGCCAGATCCTGTGCTAGTCAGGATGCTGGAGATAATGCCTTTGGAGAGGGAGGACAAGGAAGCTGCGGCCTCCTCGAAGGAGGCTGCTCCGAAGGGAGGAACCGACAATTCCTCTCCTAAAGGGAAGAAGAGAGCCGCTTCTGACGACCCAGAAACCATGGCCTCAAAACGGGGGAGAAAATCCTCGCCAGAGGATCCGACGCCAGGAAGTTCCTTGGCCGGACTACGCCCTCAAGGGGAACAACCCTCAAGCGAGCCGTAAGTGGAGAAAAGATTTTCCTTTTGAGGGATGAGAGAAATCCGTGATTTTGCATTTGAGAAGATTTAGCCGAAATTTTACCTTGTAGCTCGGACCTCGGCCCCTCGCAGCAGAGCTCGTCTTCGGGGGATCTTCTTCCGGAGATGATGGAGAGCGGAACACCTCCCCCTGCTGTGCTGTCCAGTGAGGCGGGCGACCCTGAGGTGTCGTCGCGGAGGGTTTCTCCGAATCCGGCAGGGATGGGAGGTGGCAGTGCGGCCCCCCGAAGTCCTCCGCGTCCGGTCTTCGAAAGAGGCCATAGGACAAGTCCGGCACCGTCTGGTGCTCGTCCGGAAGAACTAAAGATTCTGCTGGGGCGAGCTTCTATCTCAGAAGAGCACCATGCCTTGATGGGCACGGTGATTGAAAGGATTTCATCTGCAGAAAGCGGATTGCATGAGGCCGTCAAAAGTTTACTGACGGGTTTTGAGGTACGTTAGATAATGTACACTTTTGTCAGTTGCGCATAAATAAGATGCGCCCTGTGTAGATAGTAGCCCCTGAGACTCTGCGTGTTGTCAAGAAATGACGACACATAGAGGATCATAATCCCAGGTCTGAGATGTCGCCTTTGAATGTAGGTGGCGAGGTGTCCGGAATCAAACCGGACTAATGATTTGGCCGAACTAAAGCGGCAACTGGACGTGGCAGATGCCGACATCGCGCTTGTCAACAAGCGGCTTGATGAGGCTCAAGGTATGTAATTCTTCAGGCGGCATCAGGTAAGAGGAGCTTCATGCCAGTGTCTTACAATGTGTGTGCTTGATGCAGATGGTACTGCCGCCGTGGAGAATCGTAGGGCAGAACTTGCCCGAGCTAAGGAGCAAGCCAGAAAAAGTGATGCGGCTGCCAAGAAGGCCCTTGAAGAGCTGAGAGCCGAATACGCTGCTCGCTGCCGAAGCAAAGAGGAGATGGCCGAGATGGCCGAGAAGTTAAAGAGTGCTGCAGACCGTTGTGAATTTCTTGAGAAAGAAGACCGGGCGAGACAAACGGATTTAGAAAAGGCCGTTGCCGATGCCAAGGACGCTCGCTCTGCGATGAGAGCTGCGAAAGAGGAGCTGCGTCAGGCCGAACAGATTGCAGCTGGAAATCCCTTTATGCTGTGGAGGAAGTTTTGTGATCCGAAGTTTGCTCTGTTGGACCGGATGTGGAGTGTGAAGGACACCTATCTGGACTTGGCAACGAGTGCCGCTGATGCGACCGAACACTTTCGATGTCAAAAAGATTGCGAAGTGGAAGAGCTTTTCTGGTCGCAGTTTCATAATCCAGAGTGTCCACTGGCAGTGGACGATCATTTGGCTCAGTGGGCCGAACTGAATAGGTTGTCCGGACTCACCATGAAGTACGTCATGGATCATCTATGGCCGAGGAGATCGGAGCCGAAGAGTTATTTCAGCTTGGTGCGGCAATTTCTTGACGCGGTGCCACGTATAGATGCAATTAAGAGGTCAGCATGCATAGAGGGCGCTAGGATGGCTCTAGCCCGTGTTAAGACATACTGGGCAGAGATGGAGACCACCGTTGTTGCGTCCCGAGATTCGGACCAAAGCCGAGTACCTTCCGAGCACTATTTTCAGGAAGTTCTTGAAGGCGCTCGTGTAATAGAGACGCAGTGCCCGAAAGATGCTATGTTATGATAGCATATGTAATTATAAATTAATATTTTGATAAAGTGTAGTGGCTGATTTTATACTTGTGCCTACAAGTATTGTAAACACCTTCTAATCGGCCGTTTTAAGATATATATATATCTATATGTATAGAATATGAAAGATGGCAGTCGTTGGCTTCAGCCCCCACGCACATAGTGCGGGGGTGCTCGCGGAAGACGCATTCTCACACTTAACCCAACGTCTTGGTCCTACAAAGGAGGTGATAGCGCAGCGGGCTAGGCAACCAGACTATAATGCTTTAACACTTTCACTTAGCCATAGGAGTTTGAAAATGAGACTCTTTAGGTAGCTCCTTGGTGGCCACTACGCTTGTCCGAATTCGGGGCGCGTATGTGCCTGACCGGGAAGCGGTCCTTCGTCAAGGCGGAGGAATCCGATAGATTCCGATCGGTGATCGAGTGGCTGACCATTCTCATGCTACATCATGACAGTCAGTTTTCGGCTTTCTCTACTGAGGTGCTCGCCCTGGCCGAACCGGGGGCACAATCGCAGTAGTTCTCCTGGTGCTACCTTAGCCGATAGAGCGGAACGTAAGGTAGCTGAACTCAGGAGCCGGGCAACCCAACATTTGACCAAAGACATGATTCGGAGCTGATGCATATAATGCCAAAACTCGTGACGCCGAACATTCCCTAAGGTGTTCGGTCTTTATGAGTGTGGGCCAAACAGCACTCTTTATTGAAAAAGCCCCTAGTGTCTAGGTACGTGCAAAAATTCTGACGTGGCCGCATGCCAAGACGCCAGCCTCCTCCTTGGTTATATTAGGAAGAAAAACCAGGGGATGTATAGCGACAAGAGACAGTAAAAAAGGTTTACGCAGGGTCTTAATCTAAAAAGAATCCTTTAGGACGGGTCCCTACTGCACGTCTGCGCCTGTGTCTCTGTTGTCCCGTATCCTGGATGGGCGCCGCACGGTGTTCATCTGTAAAAGAGAGGAACTGAGTTGAAAAACGGGTTGTGCCGAAAAATTTAAAATAAGCAAAGTATAAAGTAAGATATGTAAGGTTGAGCTTTATTGTCTATTATTTGTGTATGCATGGAGCCCCTTGTGCGGGGGTATATGGCTTCTAGGCCTGCATCAATGATGATTTTGCACCGAACTCGTCTATCCGCGTTCGTGGTCTTTAAATGACCTATTTTGAAGTTTTTTGGCAGGTGAAGCCATTTTGCTGTGGGGCTGTTAAAGCGGCCGCACTATCCTCCGCTTGGGGAGGCGCACTTTAGTGCTTCCCCATCAAAGAGATGATGCCTCGTGGACCAGGCATCTTAAGCGTAAGAGATGCATAATGTGGTATTGCGTTAAATCGAGCGAAAGCTTCACGTCCTAGTAGTGCTTGATAGCGACTTGAGAACGGGACGACGTGGAAGGTCAGCTTTTCGCGGCGGAGGTTATCGGCAGAGCCGAATGTGACTGTGAGCCGAAGAAAACCCGTGCAATGGGTGTCCGGGCCAGGTATTACCCCTTGAAAGGAGGTTTTGCTGCAACGGATTCATGCTGGGTTTATCCCCATGTGCTGTATTGTATCCTGATATATCAGGTTTAGTCCGCTAACGCCGTCCATAAGGACATTTGAAAACTTAAGTCCGCCAATTATTGGATCAAGGATCAAGGCAGTCCATCCTACATTCTAGGTATTCCTACAATAATCTAGCTGATCGAAGGTGGTCGGTTTTGACAACCAGTGGCAGGATCCTTTGGGGATGGGCCGTGTGGTGCGTACCTTTACGGGCACCGCACGTTTTGTTATGTGAAGTGAGTTCACTGTTTTTACTTCTTGTGGGAAGTTCTTTTGTTTCCTGGTGCTCTGCTGTTGGGGTTCGTCCTCGCCTTCGCTTGGTGTGTCGAGCCCCTTGTGTTCGGCATTGAGTCTGCCGGATTGTTTGAAGACCCAACATTCTCTGTGGGTATGGTTAGCAGGCTTCCCAGGAGTAATGTGTATCTGACATATACTGTCCAGGATTTTATTTAAGCTGGATGGATCGTCCCTGTTATTCTGGGGGGCGATTTTTCCTGATTTTGTCGTGAGCCTTTGAATCCGGCATTGACTGCCGTGCTCTTCAGACTTTTGTCCTTAGTCCGGCGACGGTCTTTTTTGCGTCGCGGTCTTTCGTTTTCATCCCTGGTTTCGGATGTACTTGGGTCGCTGGGGCTGCACCTTGCCAACCAGCTGTCCTCCCATACACAAAAGCGGGTCATGAGGCTTGTTAGTGCGGCCATTCTTCTTGGCTTTTCTTGGCCGAGGTGTCTGGCGAGCCATTCGTCTCGGAAGTTATGTCTAAAAGCTGCTAAGGCTTCGGTGTCCGGACAGTCGACTATCTGATTCTTTTTAGTGAGGAATCTATTCCAAAATTGCCGAGCTGATTCTCCGGGTTGTTGAGTTATGTGACTAAGGTCGTCTGCATCCGGGGGGCGGACATAGGTCCCTTGAAAGTTTGCTCGGAAAGCATCCTCGAGCTCTTCCCAGCTTCCAATTGAGTTTTCGGGAAGGCTTTTAAGCCAATGCCGGGCTGGCCCTTTAAGCTTAAGTGGCAGATATTTTATGGCGTGGAGATCATCTCCTCTAGCCATGTGAATGTGGAGGATATAATCCTCGATCCAGACTCCAGGGTCTGTTGTTCCATCGTATGCCTCTATGTTTATGGGTTTGAATCCCTCTGGGAATTCATAGTCTAGGACCTCATCGGTAAAACATAGGGGGTGTGCGGCACCCCTGTATTTTGGTATGCCGGATTCTGATGATGGCTTCGTAGCGTTGCTTACGAGAGCTTGCTTTCTTGGCCCATAAATGGACCTGACTGGGCCATGATGCGAATCCTTAGGAGGGTTGCATGCCGATTTAGGTGCGGCGCCGCTTGTTGCCTTATGGGGTCGTCTATCCGCCCGTGTGGCTTTTTCATTTTTTGAATACGAGGGCTCTGAGGCCTCTTTGTCGAATTCAGGCAGTAGCTTTCTTTTCGGATAGCTTTTAGTGCGGCGACTGTCGCCGTACTTATCTGTGGCATTGATTACCTTGCTCCATCTGATCCGGAGTGCATCTTCCGCTGTTTTTAGCTTCCGCTTCTGCTTTTTTAGGCTGCGTGCAGTTGCAACGAGCCTCTCATGGAGATTCTTCTACTTCATAGGTTTATTTGGCATGCGGTCGTTTGGAATGCCGTTTTTGCCGGGGGAGGGATGTTCGGTTTTTCTATCCGTGTTGCCCTGTTCGGACGGTTGCTCTAAGGCCTCTTCATCGTCGACCGGCTTGTCCTGCTCTATGACTGGGTTCTTGTCGAGGCGGGGCTTGGGCCGGCGTTTTCGCCGACGCCTTGATTGCGTTTTGGGGGGTCGATCACTCGTCCTATCCCCTTTTTCCTCATTGTCGTTTCCCTTAGGGGTGTCCACCATGTACACATCGTGAGATGGGGTGGCTGTCCAGTGCCCTATGGGTGTTGGTTCGTCGATATCTCCTCCATCGTCATCCATGCTGTCGATGTCCTCGGAGCCGAAGTCAGGCATGTCGGTTAGATCGTCGACAGTGGCTACGAAGTGGGTGGTGGGTGGGTTTTGAATTTCCTCACCGTCCGTATCCCACCCTTGCTGACCGTAGTCTGGCCAGGGCTCCTGATAAAGAGAGAGACTTAAGAAAATTCAGGATGTCGCCGAAAGGCGAATGCTGAAAGATGTCCGCTGCGGTGAACTCCATTACTGGCGCCCACTCGGATTCGATTGGCAGGGGCGCGGGGGGCTTGGAGTTCAAAGAGGAATCCGGCTCCTCGGAGTCACGGGCCATGCGGAGTGCGGGGTTGGAGTTCGGCTCGATCGCCTCTGACATCGCAGCCCCTGAGGCAGCGTCCAACCACTGATCCTCGATCGGTGCAGTAGGTTCCGAATCAATGGTCGAAACCGATGCGTGTGCGGCCTCCAAGACGTTGTTCGGCGGCAGAGCTATATCATGCCCATCGAGACAGTGCGGCACGCTAGGCTATGGCTCGAATCCGTCGAAGATCAAGTCTCCGCGGATGTCAGCCGTCTAGTTTAGGCTTCCAAACCTGACCTGATGGCCAGGGGCGTAGCTTCCGATCTGCTCAAGGTGGCCAAGCGAATTGACCCGCAGTGCGAAGCCGCCGAAGACGAAGATCTGTCCGGGGAGGAAAGTCTCACCCTGGACCGCATCGTTGTGGATGATCGAAGGAGCCATCGGGCCTAAAGGCGATGACACAGAGGAACTCTCAATGAAAGCAGCGATGTCGGTGTCAAAACCGGCGGATCTCGGGTAGGGGGTCCTGAACTGTGCGTCTAGGCCGGATGGTAACAGGAGACTGGGGACACTTTGTTTTACCCAGGTTCGGGCTCTCTCGATGGAGGTAAAACCCTACTCCTGCTTGATTAATATTGAAGATATGGGTAGTACAAGAGTAGATCTACCATGAGATCAAGGAGGCTAAACCCTAGAAGCTAGCCTATGGTATGATTGTGTATGGAGTTTATCCTCTACGGGCTACAACCCTCCGGTTTATATAGACACGGGATAGGGTTAGGGTTACACAGAGTTGGTTACAATGGTAGGAGATCTTGAATATCGCATTGCCAAGCTTTCCTTCCACGCCAAGGAAAGTCCCATCCGGACACGGGACGAAGTCTTCAATCTTATATCTTCATAGTCCAGGAGTCCGGCCCAAGGTATAGTCCGGCTATCCGAACACCCCCTAATCCAGGACTCCCTCAGGGACCGTTACCTCTTCGGAGAAGATCCACCTTGGATTCAAGACCCCTTTGTGGGAAAACCCCTCAAGACCTCCTCATAGAGAAGAACTGGTTACCTTTGTATCGTCCTTTCTTGATCATGGATCTTGTATCTCTTTGTATTTCGAGGATCTAGCATATGTGTAACCTAATCTCGTTGGTTTGAGTGATTCTCTTGTGTTTACCTTCGTGTTTTCCCCTTTGTGTTCTTCGTGTTCATCGTGGGATCGGCTCCTTTCATGAAAGATCGGCCATCTAGGGTTCCACCCTACATCATTGTTGTTGTCGTAGAGGTGCGACACGTGCAGCCGGCGGTGGTGGTGGAAAACACGAAAGCAATTCAGTAAACTTGTTATCGAGCTTTGTTTCGAACATCTTATCCATGCCATCCATCTTCTCCATGGCCTCTTCAAATCTGTTTAACACATCTTGCACATGTCCACTCATTATTTGCTGAAACTTATCATGAAGCTCCTTGTTTGTGAAGTTCTCCTAGTCAATCCCGTCGGCTTGTGATCCTGCCATGGTTAGCAGCAATAGAAACACACAAGAATATGGTCCTATAGACTTCTAACAAGTGGTGGTGTCACAAATCCGTCAAGCAAATCTCAAATTCTTACCAGTTCTTACCCAACAGTAGGCGGTGATCGGCAACCCTTGTAGTCAAAACTCTCAAAGCTTGGATAGAGCGAATACCAGGGAGAGTCAAACACATGACGTAGATGTATGTGGGGCTAGGAAGGATTATAATATGGTAGCAAGAAGGGTTAGCAATAATCAATTCAGAGATGTAAAGTTCAATATACGCTCAACGACGGTACTGTGCTGGTTCTAGGCAAGACCGTACTAGAGACTTGAGCCTAGAACATGAACGAAATCATGGCGTGACACATAAAAAATGGAGGAGCACTCTCTGATTTTTTCCCCTTTTTGCACTTCTTTCCTCTTTTTCTTGCTCCATGACAATTTTTTACAAAAAAGTCTACAAATGGTCTAAAAACTGCGTAGCCAGAATTTTCCAGACTTAGTTTTTTTTAAACTGGAATTATTTTTGTGGGTGGCACGGATATTAGGGAATCCTACTCTGTCGTGACTCGGAGTATGGCGTGATCTGGAAATCAAACATAAATACACAAATACTGGACTCGGACTAGTGGCGGAGATGAAACCGATGGAAACTCAGACTGCTGGCGGATATATGTAGGGCGGTGTCACACGGACTGGTGGCGAATTTGTAATGGAGGTGGACTCAGATTATCGTGATGGCGGTGGATATGTGGTATATGGCTGCGGCAATGCCGATGGTGGTATATGGCAGCGGTGATGATGATGGTAGTATATGGCAGTGGTGACAATGATGGTGGTATATGGCAGCGGTGATGATGATGATGCGGCGGCGGCGTAACAACTTGTGAACAGAACTCGAAACTCTAAAGGACTAGACACTAAGACCAGCAACTAGACACGACGATGCAACAGCAAATTCAACAATGCAAAACCCTAAAAAGATTATGCAAAGGCTCAGATTGGTTTGGATATGATGAACTAACCCTAATTTTTTGCCTTTTTTTCATGGACTGTAGGTATGAGGAACAGACTCGATCTAAACTACGAAAAACTAGAAAATCTCACCGAGCAACCTGGAAATGTGATACCACTTGATAGAGGCGAAGGTGACCCGATGTTTTGATGAGATGGTGGCTATCGTTTTCTGTGGGAGTCGACCTTGACGATCCGACTACGAACGTGCGAGACGTTGCGCCTTAGCAATCGCTAAACCAACTTCCGAGGGGTTATTGACCATGCCGGAGCACGATCAACCTAACCACGAGGGTTTGTTTCCTACCAGCAAACGAAGAACAAGCAAGAAACTGAGATTGCAATCTGGATATTGCGAATATAAGATGAAAGCTTTATTGATGAAGGTGGGGTTTTGTCACGTCTTTGTCTACTCGCTGAACACAAACGAAGTACGCGAAGTTGCAGCTATGGCGAACTTTTAATCTAATCAAAACCCAAAGTCCAAACGATGCCTTAAGGGCTGTATATATGGAGGGGAGAGGGGCGAATTTCGTGGCCCTTGGAGGAGGGGTGCGAAACCAACCCTAACTCTTGTTTCCCCACACATACGAACTCTAAAAACAACCTATAATCAAGTATTTCCAAATTACATGGGCCTGGCCCAAAAATAAGGTGACGCACGAGCTAGAATAGCCTCTGGAGGAAATTTATGAAGTGGCATCTTGTATATTTCGTCCAAGGCTTCATGCACTCATTATGGTGGCTTCAAAGCCCTGGAATCATCAGTTGTAACTCCGTTCTTGTTCCCCTTGCGCATGCCATCATCTCCATCCTTGAACTGGCCCCGAGGTTCATCTTTCTTGTCCAAGCTAGGCCCTTCATTTGTAAGTAAAACAAATGTATCCAATTTAGGTAGCATCATATTCTCATGAACATTAGAATCATTACCAAGAAATGGAAGCACCTGGTAATTCAATTGGCATGCGCGAGCTATAGTAATTGGTCTAGTATGTATAGCAGTAGGGGCTGTGGGTGTAACAATGGTATTGATGTTCTCATCACCGGATATCCGGCGCCACCAACCAGAAGAAGACCAGAGAAAGACGCACGCCAGGTGACTCTACAGCGGCCAGACATTTGGCTGACCCCCGGACATCTGGCGCTCCAGGATGGGCCGGACATCCGGCACCTGCCTAGAAATCTGGCGCAGGCAATCCAGAGAACACCAAGACCAGCCCCGCTAGCCCGAACATCTGGCTCCTCACGAAGGCCAGGACATCCGGCTCTGCCTGTCTGCGCATAGTGAAGGGCCGAGGCCCATGTACCCCTTTGCCCACCTAGACTATGTATACTCCTCCTCCTCCCTCTTTCTAGGGTTAGCAATGTGATAGATCATATTAGAGATAGAGCTTTGCTCATCCAATTGGTTACTTCTCTGTTGGAGTCCACGACCTCTTCGGAGAAGATCCCCCAAACGGATTCAAGACCCCTTTACGGGAAGAACCCCATCAAGACCTCCTCACGGAGAAGAACCAGTTACCTTTGTACCGTCCCTTATTGATCGTGGATCTTGTATCTCCTTTTGTGTTTCGAGGATCTAGCATATGTGTGACGGTATCTTGGTGGTTTGAGTGATTCTTTCGTGTTTCCCTTCGTGATTTCTCCTCGTGTTCTTCGTGTTCATCATGGGATCCGCTCCTTTCGTGAAAGATCGGCCATCTAGGGTTGCACCCTACATCATACTAGAATGAAGCATGGTAATTGGTTGATCAACATCATGAAAGCAATCAATGTCAAGAATGTCCACTAGTGGGACTAGAGTATCACCGTCACCTATGTTACCTTTGTTATTCCACTCATGTAGTGTAGTCGAGGTGGCAAAGATCAAATGGTGGTCATCTTTATCTTGATGGAACCATGTGGGGGTCCATCATATTCCACCATGGCGACCGCCTTGTCCAAAGGGAGGACGAAGTCGTCGTGAATCGAAGCTTCAAATGATAAGACACAATATAGGTAGAGGTTAAGTTGTTAGAAATCAAAGTGGCCTCACATGCCCTAGCAACTATCACACTATCTTTATGTGGTGGTTGATAACCCACAAGTATAGGGGATCGCAATAGTTTTCGAGGGTAGAGTATTCAACCCAAATTTATTGATTCGACACAAGGGAAGCCAAAGAATATTCTCAAGTATTAGCAGCTGAGTTTTCAATTCAACCACACCTCGAAACTTATTATCTGCAGCAAAGTATTTAGTAGCAAAGTAATATGATAGTAGTGGTAACAGGAGCAAAAGGTAATGATAGCAAAAGTAGCGTTTTTGGTATTTTGTAGTGATGATAGCAATAGCAATGGAAAAGTAAATAAGCGAAGAACAATATATGGAAAGCTCGTAGGCAATGGATCGGTGATGGAGAATTACGCCGGATGCGGTTCATCATGTAACAGTCATGACCTAGGGTGACACAGAACTAGCTCCAATTCATCAATGTAATGTAGGCATGTATTCCGAATATAGTCATACGTGCTTATGGAAAATAACTTGCATGACATCTTTTGTCCTACCCTCCTGTGGCAGCGGGGTCCTAGCGGAAACTAAGGGATATTAAGGCCTCCTTTTAATAGAGTACCTGACCAAAGCATTAACACATAGTGAATACATGAACTCCTCAAACTACGGTCATCACCGGTAAGTATCCCGATTATTGTCACTTCGGGGTTAACGGATCATAACACATAATAGGTGACTATAGACTTGCAAGATAGGATCAAGAACTCTCATATATTGATGAAAACATAATAGGTTCAGATCTGAAATCATGGCACTCGGGCCCTAGTGACAAGCATTAAGCATAGCAAAGTCATAGAAACATCAATCTCAGAACATAGTGGATACTAGGGATCAAACCCTAACAAAACTAACTCGTTTACATGATAGATCTCATCCAACCCATCACCGTCTAGCAAGCCTATGATGGAATTACTCACGCACGGCGGTGAGCATCATGAAATTGGTGATGGAGGAAGGTTGATGATGACGATGGCGACAGATTCCCTTCTCCGGAGCCCCGAACGGACTCCAGATCAGCCCTCCCGAGAGGTTTTAGGGCTTGGCGGCGGCTCCGTATCATAAAACGCGATGAATTCTTCTCTCTGATTTTTTTCTCCCCAAAAGCAAATATATAGAGTTGGAGTCGAGGTCAGAGGAGCTCCAGGGGGCCCACGAGGTAGGGGGCGCGCCTCCACCCTCATGGACAGGTGGTGGGCCCCTGGTCTTCATCTTTTGCAAGGATTATTTAATATTTCCAAAACAAGGGCAAAAGTATTTGGAAAAGTAGATACGACGGAGATGTATCAACTCCCCCAAGCTTAAACCTTTGCTTCTCATCAAGCAATTCAGTTGATAAACTGAAAGTCATAAAGAAAAAATTTTACAAACTCTGTTTGCTCTTGTTGTTGTAAATATTTAAAGCCAGCATTCAAGTTTTCACAAAGATTATGACTAACCACATTCACAATAATGCTTAGGTCTCAAGTTTACTCATATCAATGGCATAATCAACTAGCGAGCAATAATAATAAATCTCAGATGACAACACTTTCTCAAAATAATCATAATATGACATAACAGGATGGTATCTCGCTAGCCATTTCTGAGGCCGCAAAACATAAATGCAGAGCACCTTTAAAGATCAACGACTGACTAGACATTGTAATTCATGGTAAAGAGATCCAGTCAAGTCATACTCAATGTAAACTAACAGTAATGAATGCAAATGACAGCGGTTGTCTCCCACTGGTGCTTTTTAACAAGAGGATGATGACTCAACATAAAAGTAAATAGATAGGCCCTTCGCAGAGGGAAGCAGGGATTTGTAGAGGTGCCAGAGCTCGGTTTTGAAATAGAGATGAATAATATTTTGAACAATCTACTTTCATTGTCAACATAACAACCAAAAGATGGCAATATCTTCCATGCTACACACATTATAGGCGGTTCCCAAACAGAATGGTAAAGTTTATACTCCCCCTCCACCAACAAGCATCAATCCATGGCTTGCTCGAAACAACGAGTGCCTCCAACTAACAACAGTCCCAGGGGGAGTTTTGTTTGCAATTATTTTGATTTGATTTGCATAAAGCATGGGAGTGGGCATCCCGGTGACCAGCCACTTTCTCGTGAGTGAGGAGCGTAGTCCACTCCTCTTGAGAATAACCCGCCTAACATGGAAGATACAGACATCCCTAGTTGATACATGAGCTATTCGAGCATACAAAACAAGATATTTATTTGAAGGTTTAGAGTCTGGCACATACAAATTTACTTAGAATGACAGGTAGATACCGTATATAGGTAGGTATGGTGGACTCATATGGAATAACTTTGGGGTTTATGGAGTTGGATGCACAAGCAGTATTCCCGCTTAGTACAAGTGAAGGCTAGCAGAAGACCGGGAAGCGACCAGCTAGAGAGCGACAACAGTCATGAACATGCATTAAAATTAATCAACACCGAATGCAAGCATGAGTAGGGTATAATCCACCATGATCATAAATATCGTGAAGGCTATGTTGATTTTGTTTCAACTACATGCGTGAACATGCGCCAAGTCAAGTCACTTAAATCCTTCAGAGGAGGATACCACCCTATCATACCACATCACAACCATTTTAATAGCATGTTTGCACGCAAGGTAAACCATTATAAGCTCCTAGCTAATCAAGCATGGCCCAAGAAACTATGATCTCTAGTTGTCATTGCAAACATGTTTATACATAATAGGCTGAATCAGGAACGATGAACTAATCATATTTACAAAAACAAGAGAGGTCGAGTTCATACCAGCTTTTCTCATCTCAGTCAGTCCATCATATATCGTCATAATTGCCTTTCACTTGCACGACCGAATCGTGTGAATAATAATAATAATGCACGTGCATTGGACTAAGCTGGAATCTACAAGCATCCAATAAACAGGAGAAGACAAGTCAATATGAGCTCTTTTGTCAGATCAACAATAATGCATATAAGAGCCACTTCAACAATTTAATTATGGTCTTCTCCTATCGACCCCCAAAGAAAAGAAAAGAACTAAAACTATTTACACGGGAAAGCTCCCAACAAGCAAAAGAAGAATAGGAAATCTTTTTGGGTTTTCTTTTCAATTAATACTACAAGCATGGAAAGTAAACTAATTAAAAGCTACGACTAATTTTTTTGATTTTTCTTAAGGTTTATTAAACACACAAGAAGAAAGCATAAAAAGGAAATAAACTAGAATGGATGATACAATGAAAAAGTATGAGCACCGATGTCTAGCAATGAGTGTGTGAACATAAATGTAATGTCGGTGGGAAATACGTACTCCCCCACGCTTAGGCTTTTGGCCTAAGTTGGTCTATGGCCACGGTTGGCCTGGCGGATATCCATAATAATAGTTGGGGTCATACGGCGATGCAGCGGCTATTGCCTCCTAAGCTGCAGCATGGCGACGAGCGGCCTCTGCCCTCCTCTCGTACTCGTCTACCTCCTCTCTGGTAATAACATATCTTCCTTTTGCCTGCTAATCAAAGAAGGCATGAGCAGGGAGAGTAATACAGACAGCACGGCGTCTGTCAAAAACTAGTCGATACTGGAGAGGTGATTCACTCCTCTCAACAAACTGGTGGTGAACGATAGCATTAAAATCTAGGTAAGCAGGAGGCAATTCAATATCATCCTCACGTATGGTTACACCAAGAAAATCAGCTAAGCGGGTTGCATAAATTCCACAAAAGAAATCTCCATTAAATCTATTAAGATGCAACCTACGTGCAACAATGGCTCCCAAATTATAATATTTGTCTCCTAACACAGCACTCCTAAGAATACTGAGGTCAGGAACACACATATAGCATGCTTCATCTTTACCATTAATGCATCTACCTATGAAGAGAGCAAAATAATGTATAGCAGGAAAGTGAATGCTCGCTATGGTAGCTTGTGTTATATCTCTAGATTTCCCCACAGTTATACTAGCAAGAAAATCTCTAAATTCAGATTTGCGAGGTTCCCTGACACTACCCCATTGTGGAAGTTTGCAAGCAGCGGTAAAATCCTCTAAGTCTATAGTATAAGATTTTTCATAAAGATCAAACAAGACAGTTGGAGAATTACGTGAAGATCAAAATTCAAACATCCTCACAAAGGAACTAGTGAGATAGTGATACTGGCTGCACTTCTCTTCCTCGAAGCTCACAAGATCAGCGTTACGCAAATATGCGTTAAATTCTTCCTTAATTCCCGCTCGATCCATAAAGTTTTCCGAAGGCCATTCACAAGGACGCACTGGAGCGTCTCTTGGTGGCTCTTCATCAGCATCATGCATTGCAAGCCTAGGTCCTTGCTTCCTTGAATAACCACCTTGGTACATTTTCCTAAGCATATTTCTCCCTCAAGGAACAACCTCCCCAAGCAGTTTTGTGAGAGGTGCTTTGAGCAAGGAGATCGAAAATGGCAGCAAAATGAGCTTGGACTTTGGTTTGAGCTGGATATTCGTGTTTGTGGGAGGAAGAAGGAGTGTGTGGGTGCAAGGATAAGTGGAGGAGGGCCACCGTGGGCCCACGAGGCAGGGGGGCATGCCCAGGGGGGTATGGCGCGCCCCTGACCCTCGTGGCTAGGTGCCAGCTCCTCCTGTTGTGTTCTCAGTACCAAATATTCCGGAAAAAAAATCATATTTAAATTTCAGGGCATTTGGAAAAATTTTATTTTCGGGGTATTTTTATATTGCATGGATAAATCAGATAACAGACAGAAAATAATATTTTTATTTTATTTTATTTTATTTTATATAAATAACAGAAAGTAAAAATGAGGAACGGAAGGTTGTTCCTTCTAGTTTCATCCATCTCATGCTCATCAAAAGGAATCCACTAACATGGTTGATGAAGTCTTGTTAACGAACTCATTCCAAATAACATGGAACCCGAGAAATTTCGAATAACACTATGTTACCTCAACGGGGATATGCACATCCCCAATAATAAGAATATCATATTTCTTCTTGACAGTAGGACGAGGAAATTCAAAACCTCCAAATATAATCGATGGTATTTTTCTAATAGAGTTGCTACTATGAACTTGAGGTTGTTTCCTCGGAAAGTGTACTGTATGCTCATTACCATTAACAAGAAAAGTGACATTGCCTTTAGTGCAATCAATAACAGCCCCTGCAGTTTCAAAAAGGGTCTTCCAAGAATAATAGACATACTATCGTCCTTGGGAATATCAAGAATAACAAAGTCCGTTAAAATAGTAACATTTGCAACTACAACAGGCACATCCTCACAAATACCGACAGGTATAGTAGTTGATTATCAGCCATTTGCAAAGATATTTCGGTAGGTGTCAACTTATTCAAATCAAGTCTACGATATAAAGAGAGAGGCATAACACTAACACCGGCTCCAAGATCACATAAAGCAGTTTTAACATAATTTCTTTTAATGGAGCATGGTATAGTTGGTACACCGGGATCTCCTAGTTTCTTAGGTATTCCACCTTTAAAAGTATAATTAGCAAGCATGGTGGAAATTTCATCTTCCAGTATCTTTGTTTTATTTGTAACAATATCTTTCACATACTTAGCATAAGGATTCATTTTGAGCATATCAGTTAATCGCATGCACAAAAAGATAGGTCTAATCATTTTAGCAAAGCGCTCAAAATCCTCATCATCCTTTTTCTTGGATGGTTTGGGAGGAAAAGGCATGGGTTTCTGAACCCAAGGCTCTCTTTCCTTACCGTGTTTCCTAGCAACAAAGTCTTTCTTATCGTAACGTTGATTCTTTGATTGTGGGTTATCAAGATCAACACCAGGTTGAATTTCTACATCATTATCATTACTAGGTTGAGCATCATCATGAACATCATTATTAACATTATCACTAGTTTCAGGTTCATTACCAGATTGTGTTTCAGCATCAGAAATAGAAGTATCATTTGGATTCTCAGGTGTTTCAGTAATAGGTTCACTAGAAGCATGCAAAGTCCTATCATTTTTATTCTCTTCCTATTAGAAGGACTAGGTGCATCTACATTATTTCTCTGAGAATCTTTCTCAATTCTCTTAGGGTGGCCTTTAGGATACAAAGGTTCCTGAGTCATTCTACCATCTCTAGTCATAACTCTAACAACGTTATCATTATTCTTACTATTCAATTCATTGAGCAAATCATTTTGAGCTTTAAGTACTTGTTCTACTTGAGTGGTAACCATAGAAGCATGTTTACTAATAAGTTTAAGTTCACCTTTGATATTAGCCATATAATCACCCAAGTATTCAAGCGTATCAGAATTATATTTCAATTGTCTACCAAAGAAAGAATTAAAGTTTTCTTGTTTAACAATGAAATTGTCAAACTCAACTAGTGACAAGCATTAAGCATAGCAAAGTCATAGCAACATCAATCTCATAACATAGTGGATACTAGGGATCAAACCCTAACAAAACTAACTCAATTACATGATAGATCTCATCCAACCCATCACCGTCCAGCAAGCCTACGATGGAATTACTCACGCACGGCGGTGAGCATCATGAAATTGGTGATGAAGGAAGGTTGATGATGATGATGATGGCGACGGATTCCCCTCTCCAGAGCACCTAATGGACTCCAGATCAGCCCTCCCGAGAGGTTTTAGGGCTTGGCGACAGCTTCGTATTGTAAAACATGATGAATTCTTCTCTTTAATTTTTTTCTCCCCGAAAGCAAATATATGGAGTTGGAGTCGAGGTCAGAGGAGCTCCAGGGGGCCCACGAGGTAGGGGGCGCGCCCTAGGGGGACAGGCGCTCCCCCCACCCTTGTGGACAGGTGGTGGGCCCCCTGGTCTTCATCTTTTGCAAGGATTTTTTTAATTATTTCCGAAAAGATGTTCCGTGAAGTTTCAGGTCATTCCGAGAACTTTTGTTTCTGCACATAAATAACACCATAGAAATTCAGCTGAAAACAGCATCAGTCCGGGATAGTTCCATTCAAATTATGCAAGTTAGAGTCCAAAACAAGGGCAAACGTGTTTGGAAAAGTATATACGACGGAGACGTATCAGTGGTTCACTCACTCCCTCAAAATAGGGGCACTCAAAGTCACATATGGTGGAGTCACTCATCTCACTCAAGTGGTGGGGGTTGTGGATCTCCTCACATGGGAACTGGGGCAACACATGATATATGGGGCTAGTGGTGAAGTCACTCTCACTCTCAATATGGTGGCACAAGTCACTCAAGTCATCATACGTCGCCGTGGTCGAGGTGAAATACTAAACGATCTCATCGTCGTGGCCATGGATGAAGGTTGAAGATGGCACATCATCAATCTCCTTAATGACCGAAGGGAAAATACCATGCTCGATCATCTCGTCACCATCACCGTGGATGAAGGCTGAAGATGGCACATCATTACTCTCGCCTCCTAAGATGGAAGCATCATCCTTGCTCGTCACCATGTTGCTCGCCTCCAAAGCTTGTTGCTTGAGAGGCTCTGTCGGTGTCAAAACCGGTGGATCTCGGGTAGGGGGTCCCGAACTGTGCGTCTAAGGCGGATGGTAACAGGAGGCAGGGGACACGATGTTTTACCCAGGTTCGGGCCCTCTTGATGGAGGTAAAACCCGGCGTCCTGCTTGATTATTCTTGACAATACGAGTAGTACAAGAGTTGATATACCACGAGATCGGAGAGGCTAAACCCTAGAAGCTAGCCTATGGTATGATTGTCTGTTTTCCTACGGACTAAAACCCTCCGGTTTATATAGACACCGGAGGGGGCTAGGGTTACACAAGGTCGGTTACAAAGGAGGAGATATACATATCCGTATTGCCTAGCTTGCCTTCCACGCCAAGTAGAGTCCCATCCGGACACGGGACGAAGTCTTCAATCTTGTATCTTCATAGTCCAACAGTCCGGACAAAGGATACAGTCCGGCCGTCCAGAGACCCCCTAATCCAGGACTCCCTCAGTAGCCCCCGAACCAGGATTCAATGACGATGAGTCCGACGCGCAGTGTTGTCTTCGGCATTGCAACGCGGGTTCTTCTCCAAATTTCGAACGTTTGTCAAGCAGTGTCCAGTCCCATAAATGTTGAACCTCTTGGCTTCTGCGCCCAGTAAGGGCTTTCTTCCACGCGTCGAATGAATGCGCGGCGCCAGGGCGTTTTTACATTTACCCCCTAGCTAGATAAATAAATTGTCTATTAAAGGGATGGGGATTCTTAGATCCAATCCATACCATCCTCCCCCAGCACGAATCCATCGGAGCGTGCTTCGGAAAAATCCACTCCGGCATGGCCGACCTCCGCAGCTCCTCCTCCCGCCCCCGTAGCCCTAAGCCTGG
Organism: Triticum urartu; assembly: GCF_056163025.1. Taxonomy (NCBI): domain Eukaryota; kingdom Viridiplantae; phylum Streptophyta; class Magnoliopsida; order Poales; family Poaceae; genus Triticum; species Triticum urartu. The sequence goes on along the minus strand of NC_141879.1, from coordinate 407,642,282 downwards.
TGATTGGGAGAGGTGTTCAGTCCCACACAGTCGATTAGTCGAGCTGCAGACTAAGGGATTTCTCCCTCCATCTTATATGGTGCCCGTCCGAGCCGGGCTCGCCACCTACAATGGCAGGGAGCAAGCAGAGAGCTTCCCCAGCCCCTCTACAGGGGAGCGGGTATGCCTTGTCCCTTATTTTTTGAGGGGACTCGGATTTCCTATTCATCCATTCCTCCGCGGGCTCCTGGAGTTTTACGGCCTCCAACTGCATACTCAGGCCCACGTCCTCGGTAATTTCTGGACACTCCACTTGAGGTCCTAAGAACAACTTGCACATCTCCTCATGCGTCAGGCCGAGGAAATTTCGAATGGCGCGCGGTCCCTCGGGATTGAACTCCCACAAGTGAAGAGGCCGGCGTTTGCAAGGCTGGACTTGACAAACCAGCATAACTTGTGTTACCGCGACCAAACTAAAATCTCCATTAAAGAGATCTTGAATACGGCTTTGCAGTATAGGCACGTCCTTGGCCGGACCCCAGCTCAATCCTCTACTAATCCATGACATCATTTGTGGAGGAGGGCCCGGGCGGAACCCGGGGGCGGCCGCCCACTTGGCACTTTAGGAGCCGTGATGTAGAACCACTCCTGTTGCCACAATTCAGACACCTCTGGAATGGAACCTTTGGGCCATGCAGCTCCAGTCATCTTGCGTATTGAGGCTCCTCCACACGCTGCATGTTGCCCCTCGATCATCTTCGGCTTTACTTCAAAAGTCTTGAGCCATAGGCCAAAGTGAGGGGTAACCCGGAGGAAGGCCTCGCACACAACAATAAACATCGTGATATGAAGAAAGGAGTCCGGAGCTAGATCATGGAAATCTAGCCCGTAGTAAAACATCAAGCCCCTAACAAAAGGATCCAATGCAAGGCCTAGACCTCGGAGGAAGTGGGAGACGAACACGACGCTCTCGTTGGGTTCGGGGGAGGGGACGGCCTGCCCCGGGGAGGCAGCCGATGCAGAATCTCGGCGGTCAGATATCTGGCCTCCCTCAACTTTTGACGTCTTCTTCCGTAATGGAGAAAGGCACCCATTGGCCTTGAAGGCTAGATCCGTACATGACTGAAGGTTCGGAGCTCCCGACCTGAACTTTGGGCGTTTGAGCTTGAGGTGGGGGAAAGATTTGATTGAGCACGTGAGGGAAAAATAGAAAGCCTCGTCCCTTTATAAAGAGGCGAACGTTAAGTGTCCTCTCCATGTCCGTTTGGACTTGCCTATAATCTAGGACTCCTAGAAACGGTTGGGTTACCCACGCCCGTATTGATGAGAATCCCGGAATAAGGGGACACGATCTCTGCTTTGACAAGACGTGCCAAGGAAACCGCCTCGCATGACGCGCTGAGGTGGGATAATTAAACGACTCGGATAAAAGCTTGGCCGTGGTGTGTCGCACTACGGAATACGTCAGCAGATTAGATTTGTGTAAACATTATTCTCTCTATGGCAATATGTGGAAAACTTATTTTGCAGAGCTAGACACTATCTTTGTGTTTAAAATCTTCTATAAAGTACTTGGAGGAGGAACCTGCCTTGCAATGCCGAAGACAATCTGCGCGCCGGACTCGTCGTCATTGAAGCCTGGTTCAGGGGCTACTGAGGGAGTCCTAGATTAGGGGGTGTTCGGATAGCCGAACCATACCTTCAGCCGGACTCCTGGACTATGATGATACAAGATTGAAGACTTCGTCCCGTGTCCGGAAGGGACTTTCCTTGGCGTGGAAGGCAAGCTTGGCGATACGGATGTTCAGATCTCCTACCATTGTAACCGACTCTATGTAACCCTAACCCTCTCCGGTGTCTATATAAACCGGGGGGTTTTTAGTCCGTAGGACAACATACACATCAACAATCATACCATAGGCGAGATTCTAGGGTTTAGCCTCTCTGATCTCGCAGTAGATCTACTCTTGTACTACCCATATCATCAATATTAATCAAGCAGGATGTAGGGTTTTACCTCCATTGAGAGGGCCCAAACCTGGGTAAAACTTCGTGTCCCTTGCCTCTTGTTACCATCTGGCCTAGATGCACAGTTCGGGACCCCCTACCCGAGATCCGCCGGTTTTGACACCGACAATATTCACAACACATTTTTGTGCACAATGAATGCTTTTGCTGCCATGAATGCTTTGTATATCATTCTATATCATCTTTATAAGCTTCATGCATGTTGTCATGAAAAATCTTGCCGCACGGACTCATTCTTACCTGATGGACACTTTATGTGCGCTAACCATTGTATTTCTGAGTGTCGTTTGTGTTTGCTCTTTTTGCATGTATACCATTCCGGCGACACATTGGAGTACTTGGTTTGCGCCATGTCTTCCTCTTCGTCCAACTAAAAGTCCGTCCACGACAACCGTTTCCATGGCGATGAGGTATTCGATCTGAGGTTGGATCTTTCCCAAGGGAGGGGAGATGATGTGGAGCATCCTACGATCATCCCCATGTACACTACGACTACTCCCCAAGCCCCAAGTGGACATATGACGAGACCTCAAACATACGCCATTGGACACAAGGTGAACCCATTCCTAAATGCTCCCCTTTCCACTCATGCAAGACATGGTTGCTACCGAATGCAAAAACACTACGTGTGCTCAGGACCCGAGGGTAAAACCATGGAGATGCTCGAAGCATAGGACAAGTCCACACAGAAGTGAATCAAGAAGTGCCTCAAGTGGATTCGCCACGGAGCTACAGTGGCCGGACATCCGATAGGAGCCCGGATGATAGAGGCGAAGGTGTCCCGATGTATCGATGAGATTGTGGCTATCGCTTTCTGTGGGAGTCGACCTTGACGATCCGACTACGAACGTGCGAGACGTCGCGCCTTAGCAATCGCTAAACCAACTTCCGAGGGGTTATTGACCACGCCGGAGCACGATCAACCTGACCACGAGGGTCTGTGACGGCGAGAAAATGAAGAACAAGCAAGAAACTGAGATTGCAATCTGGATATTGCGAATATAAGATGAAAGCTTTATTGATTAAGGTGGGGTTCTGTGACGTCTTTGTCTGGTCGTTGAACACAAATGAAGTACGCGAAGTTGTAGCTATGGCGAACTTTAATCTAAACAAAACCCGAAGTCTAAAAGATGCCCTAAGGGCTATATATTTGGAGGAGGGAGGGGGGAATTTCATGCCCTTGGAGGAGGGGTCCTAAACCAACTCTAACTCTTTCTTCCCCACACATACGGAGTCTAAAAACAGCCTATAATCAAGTATTTATAAATTACATGGACCTGGCCCAAAAATAAGGTGATGCAGCATCGAGAATAGCCTCTGGACGAAATTTATGAAGTGGCATCTTGTATATTTCGTCCAAGGCATCATGCACTCATTGTGGTGGCTTCAAAGCCATGGAATCATCACTTGTAACTCCGTTCTTATACCCCTTGCGCATGCCATCATCTCCTTGCTTGAACTTGCTCCAAGGTTCATCTTTCTTGTCTAAGCTAGACCCTTCATTTGTAAGAAAAACAAATGAATCCAATTTAGGCAGCATCATCTTCTCATGAACATTATAATCGTTACCAAGAAACGAAAGTACCTAATAATTCAATTGGCGTGCGCGAGCTCTAGTAATTGGTCCAGTATGTATAGAAGCAGGGGCTCTGGGTGTAACAATGGTATTGATGTACTCATCATCCTCCCCTTCTTGAAATGAAGTCGTCCTCGACTAAATCTCATCTTCCTCACCCAAGTAAGGCTTCAAATCTGCAATGTTAAAAGTTTATATGCATTATCATTTATTTTCTCTAACACCTTAAAAGGACCATCAACACGTGGCATTAGCTTTGATTTGCATAAATTAGGAAATATATCCGCAAATGTAACCAAATAAGATCTCCAAGTGCAAACACAACATGTTTTCTACCCTTATCTCCAGCAATTTTATATTTATCATTCATACGCTCAATGTTATCCTTAGTTAACTCATGCATTTTTAAAATCAATTCAGCACGTTCTTTAGCATCAAAATTAACCTTCTCCGAAGATGGAAGAGGCAACAAATCAATAGGTGCACGAGGTAGGAAACCATACACAATTTCAAAAGGGCACATCTCAGTAGTAGAATGCAATGAACGTTTATAAGAAAATTCAATATGAGGCAAGCATTCTTCCCACATTTTCTTATTATTCTAAAAAACAGCCCTGAACATAGTACACAATGTTCTATTAACAACTTCAGTTTGTCCATCAGTTTAGTACCTAACTTAGCCCACAGACATCTCCAAAAGTGGCTAAGAAATTTAGTATCATGATTTGAAACAATAGTATTTGGCACACCATGCAAGCAAATAATTTCATGAAAGAACAAATCAGTAACATTAATGACATCATCGCTTTTATGAAATGGTATAAAGTGTGCAATTTTCAAGAATCTATCCACGACATCAAATATGCTATCCCTCCCTTGTTTGTTCCAGGTAAACCTAAAACAATGTCCATAGATATACCCTCCCAAGGAACACTAGGTACAGGCAAATGCATATATAAACCATAAGGATTGAGTCGTGACTTAGATTTTTGACATGTAGTGCAGCGGGCAACAAAACGTTCAACATCCCAGCTCATCTTGGGGCAAAAGAAATGTGTAGCAAGTAAGTCCTCTGTCTTCTTCACACCAAAGTGTCCTATCAATCCTCCTCCATGTTCCTCCTGCAACAATAAAAGATGAACGGAGCTAGCTGGAATGCATAAGTTCCACGTTCTTCCTTCTTTACAATTCTGCATTACATCTTTAAAATCAGCATCATGCACATATAGTTCTTTGATGGTCTCCAAACCAAATATTTTGAAGTCAAGTTGTGAAAGCATGGTATAGCGAAGAGACAATGCATCAGCAATAACATTTTGTTTACCCTTCTTATGTTTAATGACATAAGGGAAAGTCTCAATGAATTCAACCCATTTAGCATGTCTATGATTCAGTTTAGCTTGACTTTTAATATGTTTGAATGATTCATGATCAGAATGTGTAACAAATTCTTTGGGCCATAAATAATGTTGCGATGTTTCTAAAGTCCGAACAAGAGGATATCAATCTTTATCATAAGTAGAATAATTTAGAGTAGGCCCACTCAACTTTTCAGAAAAGTATGCAACAGGTTTGCCATCTTGTAATAACACACCTCTCAATCCAATTCCACTAGCATCACATTCAAGCTCAAAAGTCTTATTAAAATCAGGAAGTTGGAGTAAAGGAGCATGTGTTAACTTATATTTCAATACTGTGAAGGCTTCTTCATGTGCGGTACCCCAAACAAAAGGTACATCCTTCTTTGTAAGCTCATTGAGAGGTGCAGGAATGATGCTGAAATCTCTCACAAATCGCCTATAGAATCTAGCGAGGCCAAGAAAACTCCTCACTTGTGTGACAATTTTGGGATGCGGCCAACTCTCAATAGCTTCAATCTTGGCTTTATCAACTTCAATCCCCTGTGGAGTAACAACATAGCCAAGAAAAGATAATCGGTCGGTGCAGAAGGTGCAGTTCCCAAGGTTACCAAACAAACGTGCATCACATAGAGCAATAAAAACACCACGTAAATGTTCCAAATGTTCCTGCAAACATTTGCTATAAATTAGTATATCATCAAAATAGACTACCACAAATCGTCCATTGAAAGCATGTAAAACTTCGTTCATTAATCGCATGAAAGTACTAGGTGCATTAGTTAATCCAAAAGGCATGACTAACCACTCATATAATCCAAACTTAGTTTTAAATGAACTTTTCCATTCATCTCCCAATTTCATATGAATTTGATGGTATCCACTACGCAAATCAACTTTGGAGAATATTGTAGAGCCACTCAATTCATAAAGCATGTCATCTAGCCTAGGAATAGGATGACCATAACAAATAGTAATATTACGAATGCCTCTACAATCAACACACATACGCGACGTATCATCCTTTTTTGGCACTAGTATAATAGGAACAACACAAGGACTAAGAGATTCGCGTATATAACCTTTGTCGAGAAGCTCTTGTACTTAACGCATAATCTCCTTCGTCTCCTCTAGATTGGTATGGTATGATGCACAGTTAGGCAGTGAAGCACCGGAAATTTAGTCAATCTGATGCTCAATCCCTCAAATAGGTGGTAATCCCGGTGGCACGTCTTGTGGAAAGACGTCAGCGAACTCCTGAAAAATGTTAGTGATAGCAGGAGGCAAAGAGGAAGGTACATCCTCGAAAGAAAATAATGCCTCTTTGCACACAGAAGCATAGCAAATAGATTTGATGAAATCTAGATCATCAATATCAGATCTGGTGGAAAGTAAACATGCACTTCTCAATTTAATTTCAGAAGCAACACTAGATGGTTTATTATTAGGCTTCATTTGTTACTCAAATTCCTTTGCCACAATCTATTTTTCACTCTTATTTTTCTCCTGTTTTACTTTATTAGCTCTATTAATATAATCTTTTCAAATGGAATCAGGAGTCATAGGAAGCAAAATAATATTTTTTTCCTTATGAACAAGAGTATACTGATTGTTTCTACCATGGTGTATAGAATTTTGTGGCAAGTAAACATGAACTTTTCAATTTAATTTCAGAAGCAACATTAGATGGTTTATTATTAGGTTTCATGTGTTGCTCAAATTCTTTTGCCACAATATGATTTTCACTCTTAATTTTCTCCTGTTTTGCTTTATTAGCTCTATTAATATCATCTTTCAAAATGGAATCAGGAGTCATAGGAAGCAAAGTATTATTTTTATCCTTGTCAACAAGAGTATACTGATTGTTTCTACCATGGTGTGCATAATTTTTATCAAATTGCCATGGTCTACCAAGTAATAAGGAACATGCTTGCATAGGTACCACATCACAATCAACATAATCAGCATATGTAGAGATACTAAAATGCGCGCGAACAGAACGTGTTACCTTAACCTTGCCGCTGTTGTTGAACCATGGGATGTAGTAAGGATGTGGATGTGGTCTTGTGGTGAGAGATAGCTTCTCCACCATCTCCATGCTAGCCAAGTTGTTGAAGCTCCCTCCATCTATGATCACGCGAATAGAACGTTCCTTCACTACTCCCTTTGTATGGAACAAATTATGCCTCTGATTTTGCTTAGCTTGTATAACCTGCATACTCAAAACACGTTAAGCAACTAAACATTCATACATGTCAGCATCTTCAGAAGCCGTGTATTGCGTCTCACGATCAGAATCATCTCCACCGTGTTCTTCACTTGTAATAAGAGCCAAAGTCTTCTCATCATAGTCACACTTATATGGGCATTGTCTCGCATAATGACCTCCACCCTTGCAACGACGACAAATAATATCATGTGTTTGCCTTGTTGATGCCATGGATGAAGAAGAGCTCTGTGCAGCCCCAAAAGGTGTGCTCTTGGCAGATAGTGGTTTTTGTGCCCGCTTTCTTGTATCATGGTTGGCGGTGGTAGCCGACGGAGGCACCGGTGTAGCAGAACGTGTGGAAGTAGAGGATGCATGCGGTGTCCATGATGAAAGTCGACCTGCGGAAAAGTTAGTTCGCGCCAATGCTCGTCGATCCTGCAAGTAAGATGGAATAAAAGAGTGATATTATTATATTCCTTATACTCTAGAATGGTTTGAATCTCTTTATTTAATCCACCCATAAAACATGCAAGCATAGCATCATTATCCTCAACAATACCACATCTAATCATACCAGTTTGTAATTCCCGTTAATATTCTTCTACAAAAAAATTCCTTGTCTCAAACGCTACAATTTTTGAAGCAATTCACGTTGATAATATGGTGGAACCCAGCGAGTATGCATAACATTTTTCAAAGCAGCCCAAGTAGCTGGAATAGGATATAATCTACAGTGTTCAGACCACCAAACACATGAAAAACTAGTGGAAGCACAAATAGCAGCAGAAACACGTTTCTCCTCGGGATATTGTAAAAAATGTAAAACATTGTTCAGTTTCTAACTCCCAAGTAAGATATATATTAGGAACATATCTACCCTCAAATGGAGGAATATTCAATTTCAGTTTTGGAAGACGGTCATGATCTCGTACCTCAGGTGGTGGTGTAGCCCTACCATTGCGATGATATGCATGAGGACTACCCGGTGGTGGTGGTGCTGGTGGTTGCATGTAGTTCTGATTTTGATCAACCTCATCCTCGTAATGGTCCTCCACCTCGGCAGTAGCAGTAGGAGCTACAGAAGCAACAACAGCGGCACCAGAATTTTGACTATGCTCAATGGGAACGCGCAGTGCTCGTCCCACTTGATTTGGAAGGTGATGTTGTTGTTGTTTGATACAGAGCATCCTACGATCATCCCCATGTACACAACGACTACTCCCCAAGCCCCAAGTGGACATATGATGAGACCTCAAACATACGCCATTGGACACAAGGTGAACCCGTTCCTAAATGCTTCCCCTTTCCACTCGTGCGAGACATGGTTGCTACCTAATGCAAAGACACTACGTGTGCTTAGGAACCAAGGAGACAACCATGGAGATGCTCAAAGCATAGGACAAGTCCACACGGATGTGGATCAAGAAGTGCATCAAGTGGAGTCGCCGCAGAGCTACAACGGCTGGACATCCGGAAGGAGCCCGGACATCCGGTGCCACAAAACAGAAGAAGAACAGAGAAAGACGGACGCCAGGCGACTCTGTAGCGGCCGGACATCCGGCCGACCCCCGGACATCCGACGCCCCACGACGGGTCGGATATCCGGCACCTGCCCGGAAATCCGGCGCAGGCTATTCAGAGAGCACCGAGACTAGCCCCGCCAGCCTAGACATCCGGCCCGCAAGCCCAGACATATGGCTCCTCACGAAGGCCCGGACATCCGGCCCGATTCTCGGATATCCGACTCCGCCTATCTGCGCACAGTGAAGGGCCGAGGCCCATGTACCTCTTCTCCCACCTATACTACATATACTCCTCCTCCCTCTTTCTAGGGTTAGCATTGTCTTAGCTCATATGTCAGATAGAGCTTCGCTCCTCCATCCGGATCTACTCCATTGCGAGGGACCATTACCTCTTCGGAGAAGATCCACCTTGGATTCAAGAACCCTTCATGAGAAGACCCCACAAGATCTCCTCACGGAGAAGAACCGGTTACCTTTGTATCGTCCTTTGTTGATCGTGGATGTAACATCCCAATTTTCAATTTGGATGTTAATCATTAGGTCATCATATGTAACCATGATTCTTGCATTTTTTAATTGGTTTTATTTGGACATTTTGATCCTAGAGACCTTAAGCAACTCAAGGATCAGTCAAGAGAGTTGGAGGTTGTCATAAAAATTCCATTTTTGAATTTTCAGAATTGGTAAATTGGATCAAGGTGATTTTTATTTGAAATTATTTTTTCCAATTATTTCGAAATAAATAAAATAATGAGAGAAGATAGTATGAATTCTTAAAAATAAAGGAAATAATGGAAATTTCATTTTAAATAAAAATATTTATCTTATTTGAATTTTAATTGAGATTTTATTGGGTTAAATTAGGGAAAAAATTGGATTTTAGCCCAGAAAAATGTTCATGTTGTCCTAAATATTAGGAGAGGGCCGAGAAAATTATTTTTGGGATTTTAGGATTTTTATTTATTTTATTTTTGGATTCTTCTTTTTCGGAGAAATTATTAAAAAAACTCTCCCGCCGCCGAACTGGGCCGGCCCAAGTCGCCGGCCTAGCCCAGAAAAGCGCCGCGCCGCCTCTCCCGAGTTCGGCCGGAGCACGGGACCGCCGCCGCCGCTGTGACCGACCGGGAGTCCGCCTCCGAGGCCGCCCCCTGCCCCAAGTCACCGCCTCGGGCCCTCTCCTCCCATGAAGCTATGCCGCCCGCCACCTCAGCCGTTGCCGAAGCCGCGCCGCTGCTTGCTGCTGCCGCCGCTGCTGCCACCTCCCGCTAGCGCCGTCGCCGCCGCCCGCGTGAGCCGCCTCCTCACCGCATGCCGCTGGAGCCGTCGCCGATCGGATCCGCCACCGCCGCCGAACTAGTGAAAGCTGATCCAGGTTTTCTCGGTTTAGTTCGGTTTTTTTGAAGTTTGGTTTATTTTGTTTAGATCAGTTTTATTTTTAGGTTTTGTTAATTAGCGAATGTTCACCTGATTTTTTCTATTAATGAATGAATTCGTTCATTTGTCTCTGTTAGCGGACATTCGTCCGATAGATTTTTCTTTTTAGTCTTATTTTCGGCCAGGGACCTATCCGTGAATAGTTTTCTTACACATTAGTCCCTAATCTTCAAACCCTCACTACTTTTTGCTCGTTTATCCAAATCTAGTGAAACCAACGCAAAAATCTTCGTTTTGATCCCCTCTATTCAGATAAACAACTTGAACATGATTTTGGAATTTTAAAATTTGTTTTGAAGCAGATTTTAATTTCAACTTTTTTTCGTAGTTTGAGTTTCGTAACTCTGATTCGATTGATTCTTGTTTCAAGTCGAAGCTCTTCACTTGAACTTTCAGTTTAGATATTTTCTTGTGGTTTTACCTTTGCTTCATATGCTTGAGTGCTTATGTATGCTATTGTTTGTTCATGATAGATTTTCCGAAGTGCGAGGCTTGCTACTACGAATATCTAGGGTTTTCCGATCGTCAGCCAGGCAAGTAACACTTCGATCATACTCCTTTATTACCCAGTTTTTATGTGTTAGTTTCAACCCTCAAACATTGCATGAGTAGAACTTTGATAACATGTGGGTTTTGGGAAGTAGTTGATGAGGTAGGAACCTACTGTCTTATATTCAAACCCCGGGTATTATTGCGGTATGATTGCGCTACTTTGGTATGCTCGGAGACGTGGATTTGTTTGTGAGATTCATGAAAGATGTGAGAGTTATTTATAACTAAGGGAAACTTAAGGTGGCTACTTTAATACACATCTAGGTGGATTGGTTGTGGGCACCAGGGGATATACCAGTGTTGTCCTAGGAGATCCCGGGGAACCCTTGTGATCATCCTATGGAATGCCACCCAGGCTCAAAGGGATCATAATATTATTCATGCTAGAAATTTCCGTGTGCAGACACAAGCCATTATGGGCTCTGGCATTTTTGAATAAGTTGTGGGAAACCTTTCCATGATAGGCTAGCAGATGTAGGGGATTATAGGTGTACCGGCCTATCTATCGGTTAAGGGGACCTCTTCGGAAAGACTGTGTCTCGGTCATCCGTTTCTCAAACATCATGCAGAGCGAGAAATATTGTGGAGGAGATCGAGTCTTGTGGGGAAAAGTGCGCAAACCTCTGCAGAGTGTATGAACTACTCATGGTTAGCCGTGTCCCCGGTTATGGACATCTTGAGTATCTGGTACTTGAATTATTATGTTTATCTCAGCACTTTCCTTAATGAGTTTTGTCGGGTTATTAATTTTAATTTTGGGATTGAGATGGGGTTACCTTCTAAATAATTTTCAATGAACTTTGTAGTTAAATAAAACATATTCCTTTGTTGTAGGGAAAAACTAGCTTTATGCAAATGATAACCATAGAGCCTCCACCAGCCATATATGCATGTAGTGATAGCCGTTATTTTTTCATTTCTCTATAATGTTATCTTGCCAGCATATTCCATGTGTTGACCTACGTGGCTGCAACGTATCATGTTGCAGAATTTTCAGACGAAGAGTAAGGTGCGCTAGGTCGTTGTCGTGCACTCAGTATCGCCGTGGAGTTGGATGGACTCATTTATCTTTAATGCTTCTGTAGTTATCTTATTTAGATGGCCTTCAACAATATTATTGTAATAAGTAGTCTTTTTGAGACACTCGACGTAATAAGTGTGTGATTGAACTCTGTTATAATTCCTCGAGTATTGTGTGTGTAAGCAATACCGATCCAGGGATGACACTTAAGCATAGAGACTTGACCGTCTGAGGTCGGGTCGATACAAGATGGTATCAGAGCACACGCTGACTGTAGGATGCGACCATTAGGATAAGCCATAGGATACTCTTCTCTATTCATTTCTGACTCTTCTCCATTTCCACTCTATAGATGGCGGACCCACAAAACAAGTTCACTCAATCAACTGGCGACACACCTTTTGGCCGACACTTGAAGGAAGTCACTAGGTACCTGAGCATCGGCATACCAAGATTCATCGGAACCTACACCGCCACTCTACGAGAAGAGGAGCATTGGATGATTCGAGTTCATGGTCTAAGAAGGACATTCGCGCCAGTTACCGAGACCATCGAGTTTTCCTTTGATGCACCAACCTGTAGTCTAGGAAAGAGCATGGCCGCCCACATCGCCATTGTATGCATCGGTGAGGTATACAATATGGATCTTAAGGACACCATCTACTAGATATGTGGACATCAAGATGAGCAATGGGAGATGATCTGCACCATGAGGGATAAATCCATTGCAGCCTACATACATGAGCTAAATTAGCACATATGTCGTTAGGAGAACCAAATGTGCGCCAATATGATAGACATGAAGAAGGTGATGACCTGGAACATGGAGCTAGAAGAGGAACTCAAGTCTACATGCGATGGATATGAAGAATAAATTGCAATACTACGGGAGAAGAATGAAGACCTGAAGAAGAACCTAGGAATATTCATGGGTGATCCCGAACCTGAAGAGGACATTCGTTCTGAAGACTACATCATACTAGACGACACAGACTCCGACCCTAACAATGATGATGATTATGAAGACGAAGCTCAGCTGATATCATGGAGTCTTCCACTGAACAAAATTTCTAGTCGACCACCATATTATCATTAGTATTCTTCCATGTATATAGTAATAGTCCCATTATTTTGTAATGGTAGCTTAGATCGATTGTATGATCGATTGTAACAACCACAACAACAACAACAAAAACAACAACAACAACAATAACAACCCACCGCCGCCATCTCCGGTCGACAACTTAGCCTGTTTTCTGAGGTTGAATCCGCCGGTGTTCTCTAGTAGCACCGAGCCGATTGTTGCTGATGATTGGCTCCGCAAGATTGGAAGGGAGCTGACCACTGCAGGTTGCACAGATGCTGAGAAGGTGCGTCTTCCCGCACATCAACTGGATGGACTCGTAGCCTCATGGTGGGAGAATTACACAGTCACTTTCCCCATCGCCAATGTCCCTTGGGATCAGTTTCAGCAAGCATTCCGCACTGCCCATGTCTCAGCCAGAGCCATGAGCATGAAGAAGCATGAGTTTCACAACTTACACTAGGGAAACTGTAATGTGGCGTAGTATGTGGATGAGTTCAGCAAGTTAGCTCGCTATGCCCCAGATGATGTGGCCATAGATGCCGCGAAGCAGGAGAAGTTTATGGAGGGGCTGAATGACGAGCTGAGTATGCAATTGATGGTGGCAACATTTGCCAACTATCAGGAGCTGGTAGATAGGGCTCTTATGATTGAAGGCAAGCAGCAGTAGAGTGAGAATCGCAAACGAAAGTATGGACAGGGGAAGTACAACTCTCGAGCTCAGCAGAAGCCTCATTTTACCCCGAACTCGGGAGGACACATCCACCGTAACCATGGAGGACATTATCATAATGGAGGAAGTTCACATAATCATAGTGGCCCTAAGAATGCGAATGGGAATGGAGGAAACAACAATCAGAGCCGTTCCAACCTAGCAACCCCCGCCAAGAAGGATCTGAGTCACGTTACCTATTTCAAGTGAGGGAAGACTGGACACTACGCCAATGAATGTCCTGAGATAAAGAATGGGAACGGAAATGGAAGCTCTAAAAAGAAGCCCAACCCTTTCTCTAGAGGGCAGGTGAACCACATCAACGTGGAGGAAGTTGAAGAACAGCCCGATGCAGTTATTGGTAAGTTTTTGATTAAGTCATTTACTGCTATTGTCCTTTTTGACACTGGTGCATCGCATTCATACATATTAAGGGGATTTGTGGATAAGTTTAAGTTGCCCACCGTAGCCCTTAAGACACCTATGTTAGTAAGCTCACCTAAAGCAAAGTATATGGCTAGCAGAGGATGTTTTCATTTGCAATTGACCATAGGTAGGCATATTTTCCCCTCAGACCTAATAATTTTGGAGTCACAAGGATTGGATGTGATAGTAGGCATGGATTGGCTATCTATGTATGGAGGAAATATCAATTGTGCTAGTAGAACATTTCTCCTTACCACCCAGAGGGTACACGGATCAAGTATGTGTCTAGGCATGCGCCAAGGAGGACTCAAGTAAATTCACTCTCGAGAGTTGTTCAGGAGGAAGTGCCAGTTGTGAAGGATTATCCTGATGTATTTCCAGAGGAATTACCAGGCATGCCACCAGATCGAGACATAGAATTTTTGATAGAGCTGTTACGAGGCACTGGACCAATATCGAAGAGACCGTATCGGATGCCCGCAAATGATCTGGACGAAATTAAGAAGCAGATTAAGGAGTTATTGGAGAAATGTTATATCCGACCAATTTCATCACCATGGGGAGCCCAGTGCTCTTAGTTGAGAAAAAAGATGGATCCTTGAGAATGGTTGTTGATTATCGTGCACTGAATGAGGTGATGATCAAGAACAAATACCCACTACCAATGATCAATGATTTGTTTGACCAGCTGTAGGGAGCTAAAGTATTCTCCAAGATCGATCTTCGATCGGGATACCACCAGCTGAAAATCCGAGAACAGGATATACCTAAGACAACTTTTACCACAAGGTGTGGGCTATATGAGTACACGATCATGTCTTTTGGATTGACTAACGCTCCTGCCTATTTTAGGAGTTGAAGAAATGTTTACTTACAGCCCCAATGCTAATTCTTCCGGATATACGCAAGGATTTCCATGTATATTGCGACGCTTCTCACCAGGGACTTGGAGGTGTAGTTATGCAAGATGGAAGAGTTGTCTGATATGCCTCATGTCAGCTTCAACCACATGAGTTGAATTATGCCACACATGATTTGGAGTTAGCAGCCCTAGTGCATGCGCTCAAGACCTGGAGACATTTTATTATTAGAAACTATTGTGATGTATACACGGATCATAAGAGTTTGAAGTATATCTTCACGTAGAAGGAGTTGAATCTCAGGCAGAGGAGATGCTTGGAGCTCATAAAGGATTATGATATGAAGTTGCATTATCATCAAGGAAAGGACAATGTTGTAGTAGGCGCGTTGAGCCGCAAGAGTTGTGTAAATACTCTCGTAACCGGAGGATTACTGCAGGAGTTAGCCGATGATCTCAGAGAACTTCGAATGGAGATAGTTCCGAGCGGTTTCGTAGCAGCATTGGAGGTTCAGTCTACATTGTTGGGAAAGATTCGAGAAGCCGAGAAGACTAATAAGGATATTGCAGAGATAAAGAAAAGGATGAGTAAAGGAAAGGCTAAAGGTTTTCATGAGGATGAGCACGAAACTTTATGGTTTGAGGACCGTATTTATGTGCCCAATGACCCAGAGATCAGGAAGTTAGCACTTCAGGAGGCTCATGATTCACCATACTTGATTCACCCAGGAAACACCAAGATGTATTTGGATTTTAAGGAACGTTTCTGGTGGATAGGTATGAAGAAGGATATTGCTGAGTATGTAGCAGTATGTGACGTATGTCAGAGAGTTAAGGCAGAACACCAGAAGCCAGCAGGATTACTTCAGCCTATGCCGATACCCGAATGGAAGTGGGATAAGCTTGGCATGGATTTCATCACCGGATTACCCAGGACATGATCAAGATACGACTCCATTTTGGTAGTAGTAGATCGCTTAACCAAAGTGGCTCACTTTATCCCCATGAAAACCACTTATAGGAGCTCGAAGTTGGCCAAGATATATATGACTAGGATCGTATGTCTGCATGGAGTTCTGAGGACCATCATATCAGATAGAGGAACACAGTTTACCTCGAAGTTGTGGAATCAGTTGCACCAGACTTTGGGTACCAGGCTAGAGTTCAGTACAACCTTTCATTCGCACATAGATGGACAGACCGAGAGAGTCAATCAGATTCTAGAGGACATGTTGAGAGCTTGTGCACTAGATTATGGATCTAGTTGGGATGATAATTTGCCTTATGCAGAGTTCTCATATAACAACAGCTACCAGGCTAGTTTGAAGATGGCCCTTTCAAATCTTTGTATGGAAGGAGGTGCAGGACACCCTTGATGTGGGATGAAGTTGGAGACCATCAATTGTTCGGACCAGATTTAATCAGAGAGTCTGAAGAGAAGGTTAAGTTGATTCGTGATAGACCGAAGGTAGCTTAGTCCAGGCAGAACAGTTATGGTGATACGAAACGCAATGACGTAGCCTATGAAGTCGGAGACAGAGCATATCTCCGTGTGTCACCACTTCGAGGAGATATACTATTCCGAGTTAAAGGAAAGTTAGCCCCAAGATTTGTAGGACCATACCGAGTTCTAGAACGTATGGGAGAAGTAGCCTACAATTTGGAGTTACCCGAAGGATTGTCAAGAGTTCATGATGTATTTAAAGTTTCCCAATTGAAGAAGTGCCATGCAGAGATGGCCGTTATTCCACTGAGAGATACAGTGCCCCTGGAAGCTATTCAGTTGGAGAGTGACCCAACTTACGAGGAGAAACCCGTTAAGATTCTCGAGTTTGCCAGCCGAGTTCAATGGAGCCACCATACCGAGGAAGAAGCCACTTGGGAGCGAGAAGAAGGCCTATGGAAAGACCACCCACACCTATTTTCTAGCCAACCCGAATCCCGAGGGAGAGATTCATCTTAAGGGGGAAGGTTTGTAAGATCCCAATTTTTTATTTGGATGTTAATCATTAGGTCATCATATGCATCCATGATACTTGCATTTTTGAATTGGTTTTATTTGGACATTTTGATCCTAGAGACCTTAAGCAACTCAAGGATCATTTGAGAGAGTTGGAGGTTTTCATAAAAATTCCATTTTTGAATTTTCAAAATTGGTAAATTGGATCAAGGTGATTTTTATTTGAAATTATTTTTCCAATTATTTCAAAATAAATAAAATAATGAGAGAAGATAATATTACTTATTCAAAAGAGAGAAAATAATGAAAAATCAATTTTAAATAAAAATATTTATTGTATTTGAATTTTATTTGAGATTTTATTCGATTAAATTAGGGAAAATTGCATTTTGGCCCAGAAAAATGTTCATGTTGTCCTAAATATTAGGAGAAGACCGTGAAAATTATTTTTGTGATTTTAGGATTTTTATTTATTTTATTTTTGGATTTTTCTTTTTCGGGAAAATTATTTTAAAAAAATTCTCCCGCCGCCGAACTAGGCCGGCCCAAGTCACGAGCCCGGCCCAGCCAAGCGCCGGGCCGCCTCTCTCGAGTCCGGCCGGAGCACGGTACCGCCGCGGCCGCCGTGACCGACCGGGAGTCCACCTTCCCAGGCCGCCCCCTACCCCAAGTCGCCGCCCCCAGGCTTTATAAGTCGTGGCACCGGTCCCTCTCCTCCCACCAAGCCGCGCCGCCCGCTGCCTCTTGTTGGGTTTCGTAGTAATTTCAAAAAAAAATTCCTACACACACGCAAGATCATGTGATGCATAGCAACGAAAGGGGAGAGTGTTGTCTACGTACCCACGCAGACCGACTGTGGAAGCGTTGACGCAACGTAGAGGAAGTAGTCGTACATCTTCCCGATCCGACCGATCAAGCACCGAAACTACGACACCTCCGAGTTCGAGCACACGTTCAGCTCGATGACGATCCCCGGACTCCGATCCAGCAAAGTGTCGGGGAAGAGTTCTGTCAGCACGACGGCGTGGTGACGATCTTGATGTACTACAGCAGCAGGGCTTCGCCTAAACTCCGCTACAGTATTATCAAGGATTATGGTGGCTGGGGGCACCGCACACGACTAAGGAATAGATCACGTGTATCAACTTGTGTGTTCTAGGGTGCCTCTGCCTCAGTATATAAAGGACTAGAGGGGGGGAGGCTGGCCGGCCAAGGTGTGGCGCACCAGGAGAGTCCTACTCCCTCTGGGAGTAGGATTCCCCCCAATCCTAGTTGGAATAGGATTCCCGGAGGGGGAAAAGAGAGAGAGGGGGTTGGCCACCTCTCCTAGTCCTAATAGGACTAGGGGAAGGGGGAGGCGCGCAGCCCATGTAGAGCTGCCTCTTCTCTTTTCCACTAAGGCCCATCATGGCCCATTTAGCTCCCGGGGGGTTCCGGTAACCTTCCCGGTACTCCGGTAAAATCCCGATTTCACCCGGAACACTTCCGATATCCAAACATAGGCTTCCAATATATCAATATTTATGTCTCGACCATTTCGAGACTCCTCGTCATGTCCGTGATCATATCCGGGACTCCGAACAACCTTCGGTACATCAAAATGCATAAACTCATAATATAACTGTCATCGTAACCTTAAGCGTGCGGACCCTACGGGTTCGAGAACAATGTAGACATGACCGAGACACGTCTCCGGTCAATAACCAATAGCGGGACCTGGATGCCCATATTGGCTCCTACATATTCTATGAAGATCTTTATCTGTCAGACCGCATAACAACATACGTTGTTCCCTTTGTCATCGGTATGTTACTTGCCCGAGATTCGATCGTCGGTATTCCAATACCTAGTTCAACCTCGTTACCGGCAAGTCTCTTTACTCGTTCCATAATACATCATCTCGCAACTAACTCATTAGTTGCAATGCTTGCAAGGCTTATGTGATGTGCATTACCGAGAGGGCCCAGAGATACCTCTCCGACAATCTGAGTGACAAATCCTAATCTCGAAATACGCCAACCCAACATCTACCTTTGGAGACACCTGTAATGCTCCTTTATAATCACCCAGTTATGTTGTGACGTTTGGTAGCACCCAAAGTGTTCCTCCGGCAAACGGGAGTTGCATAATCTCATAGTCATAGGAACATGTATAAGTCATGAAGAAAGCAATAGCAACATACTAAACGATCGGGTGCTAAGCTAATGGAATGGGTCATGTCAATCACATCATTCTCCTAATGATGTGATCCCGTTAATCAAATAACAACTCTTTTGTTTATGGTTAGGAAACATAACCATCTTCGATTAACGAGCTAGTCAAGTAGAGGCATACTAGTGACACTCTGTTTGTCTATGTATTCACACATGTATTATGTTTCCGGTTAATACAATTCTAGCATGAATAATAAACATTTATCATGATATAAGGAAATAAATAATAACTTTATTATTGCCTCTAGGGAATATTTCCTTCACCTCTGCCGCCGCGGACGCCGAGCCGCCGCGCCTCCACGCCGCTGCCGCTGCCGCTACCTGCGCCGCCCACTAGCGCCGTCGTCGCCGCCCGCGCAAGCCGCTGCCCCCGCTAGTTGCTCCCGCTGCCGTCGCCGCCTCGCCGCATGCCGCTAGAGCCACCGCCAATCCGATCCACCGCCGAAGCACCTGTATAAACCGATCCGGTTTTTCTTGGTTTAGTTCGGTTTTCTAAGTTTGGTTTATTTCGTTTAGATAGGTTTTATTTTTAGGTTTCGTTATTTAGCAAACGCTCACCCGATTTTCTCTGTAAACGAAAAAATTCTTTCGTTAGTCTCTGTTAGCGGACATTTGTCTGATAGATTTTTCTTTTTAGTTTTATTTTTGGCTAGGGACCTATTCGTGAATAGTTTTCTTACATATTAGTCCCTGATCTTCAAACCCTCATTACTTTTTGCTCGTTTATCCAAATCGGGTGAAACCAACGCCCAAATATTCGTTTTGATCCCCTCTATTCAGATAAACAACTTGAACATGATTTTGGAAATTTAAATTTGGTTTCAAGCAGATTTGAATTTGAACTTTTTTGATCATAGTTAGAGTTTCGTAACTCAGATTCGGTTGATTCTTGTTTCAAATCAAAGCTCTTCACTTGAAGTTTCAATTTAGATCTTTTCTTTTGGTTTTACCTTTGCTTCATATGCTTGAGTGCTTATGTATACTATTGTTTGTTCACGATAGAGTTTCCGGAGTGCGAGGCTTGCTTCTACGAATCTCTAGGGTTTTCCGATCGTCAGCCAGGCAAGTAACACAGTTTTTATGCATTAGTTTCAACCCTCAAACATTGCATGTGTAGAACTTTGATAACATGTGTGTGTTGGGAAGTAGTGTCCAAGGCTGGGCCTCGATGGAGGAGTTTTATTCAAAGCAAACTGTCAAGGGGGTCCCATAACCCCAACCGCGTAAGGAACACAAAATCAAGGAACATAACACCGGTATGACAAAAACTAAGGTGGCAAGAGTGGAACAAAACACCATGCATAAGGACAAGCCTTCCACCCTTTACCAAGTATATAGATGCATTAAATTAAATAAGAGATAATGTGATATCCCAACATATCCATGTTCCAACATGGAACAAACTTCAACTTCACCTACAACTAGCAATGCTATAAGAGGGGTTGAGCAAAAGCGGTAACATAGCCAAACAATGGTTTGCTAGGAAGGTGGGTTACAGGCTTGACATCGAAATATGGAAGGCATGATATAACACGTGGTAGGTAGCGCGACATAGCGATAGAGCGAACAACTAGCAAGCAAAGATAGAAGTGATATCGAGGGTATGGTCATCTTGCCTGCAATTTTCTCGGAGTTGTCGAAAGCTTGATCCTCGTTCACATACTCATCTCCTGACTCTACCCAAAGCAAGAACACAAGCAATCGAACAGTAGTCAATCATGGTGCAATGCACAAGCAACATGATGTAATACATGTCATGATATGCAAGGCATGATATGCAATGCATATGCGTGCCCCGAAGGGGAAAGAATGATCAACGCATCAACTTGGCAAACCAAGTATGCCGGTGGAAAGATGAGGTGATTTTGGTTGAAATTGATATAAGGATCACCGGAAACGGATTCACAGTTTGCAACTGACAAGCAACACAAGAATGGTGCAAATCTGCGATTAACAGCATGTTAGCACTTAGAATACAACAAGAAACTAAGCTACTGCACTCCAACATAGCAACAAAGATTATTTCAGTGATGTACAAGAGATGCTTGACAAAACATGAACACTGAGCTACGGCTAAATCACACTAGAACAGGTTCAAACAAGCATGGCAAAAGTGCAAAAGATATCAGCTTCACATACTTTGAAAATACTAACATGGCATAAACAACATCAGGAAGAAAAGTTTAGAGCTAGCTAGAAACATGCTAGAGGAACTTAACATAGCAAACAAAGGCATGGCATGCTTCTACTAAAAGCACTTAACAAAACTCCCTTACTGATCATGAGCCAAAAAGGCACAGAAGATATTACGGTACCCATGTAAACATAGCAAGTTTTATAAACAGATTCATGATAGCAACTTTGCAAGCTCATGCCACTCACCACAAAGCATTACATGACAACACATGCATACCAGCAGTAATAAGACATTTTCATGAAGCTAAACATGGCAAGATAAACTTCATAGGATGCATGTACCACTAGCAAAACACATGGCAATATTGATTAACATGTTAACAATCTTCCTGGAACAATATTTAGCAAAAGTAGAGCATAGTAATGACAATCTAGAGTACTCCTTAGTTGCAACCAGAGGCATGAATGCATAGAGCAAGTCTACACCATCAAAACATCCTTACTGAACTATCTCAAAATGAGCATGGATCTCATGGTGGCAACAAGTTTACATGGTATCAAAATAACATCAGGAAAAGGACTTAGCAAAATCCAAAGTGCCTAAAAACAGTAACATCACGGAGCCTACTTTGCATGCTTGTGCTAGTCACCACATATAACACAAAAATACAAGGCTTGTACCCCTGTAAATATGGCATGATGGAGATCATAAAACATGTAGAAATCATGCTCATAGGATGCACACACAAAATGCAACAAAAATGACAAATCATCAAGTTCTGTCAACTTCCAGCAGACAACATTTAATAGCACTCTCGCAATGAGGAAAATGGCATCATAATGGACAGTAATGGGCATGCAAGTGCCACTAACATGAAGATATTAACGAGAGGAACATTTTGACATATCATATGCATTATTCGAAGCCACGGTCACCGAGATATCACATGTCAAAGAGGGCATAAGAATTATGCAGAAAAGGACTTGGTGGAAAATCGGGGTCAACCTCCTCCCAGATATAGGGTTTGGTGTGGCACGGTTCGCAAGGTTCGCCGGAAGTGGAGGAAGGAGCCGCCGGAGCACGGGGAGAGGACGTCGCCGGACTTGGGAGTCGTCGGAGACGGCGAGGCCGGGGCGTCACCGAGATGCTGACATGTCGCGCCCGGATTCGTCAGGGCGGCGGCGCGGACACGTCCGTCGGTGGCGAGGGAATTGTCTGGCGGCTCGAGGGGAGTGGGGCTAGGTTTTCATTTGTGCGAATTTCGGAGGGGTGCACACATTTATAGGTAGAGGGATCTAGGAGAGTGCAAATGAGGTGTGGTTTTCGCCCACACGATCGTGATCCAATGACGGAGAGCATGGAGGGGGTTTAGATGGGTTATTGGGCTATTTTGGAGGGGTGTTGGGCTGCACAAACAAACAGGCTTTTGCGGTTACCCAGTTAACCGTTGGGGCATCAAACGACCTCCAAATGGAACGAAATTTGACAGGTTGTCTACCGGTGATGTGCCAAGGCCACTCGACAAATAATAATCCATTCCGAGAACGTTTTTCCCCCGCTCACGAAACAAGACAAGAGGGGTGTGCCGGGTGCGTGTGGGAGTGTCGGATTGCGAAATGGATAACGGGGAAAATGCTCGGATGCATGAGACGAACACGAATGCAAATGCGATGCACATGATGACATGATATGAAATGCATGACATGAACAAATGCAAAAAGAAAGACAAAAACCCAGCCATGGAGGGAATATTATATCACATAGCCGAAAATGGCAAGAGTTGGAGTTACAAATGTGGAAAGTTACATCTGGGGTGTTAAAGCTGACCTACACGGCTGTAACGTATCATGTTGCAGAATTTTCAGACGAAGAGTAAGGTACGCTAGGTCGTTGTCGTGCACTCAGTATTGTCGTGGAGTTGGATGGACTCATTTATCTTTGGTGCTTCTGCATTTATCTTATTAGGATGGCCTTCACCCATATTATTGTAATAAGTACTATTTTTGAGACACTCGAAGTAATAAATATGTGATTGAACTATGTTATAATTCCTTGAGTACCGTGTGTGTGAGCGTTACCGATCAAGGGATGACACTTAAGCACAGAGACTTGACCGTCTGAGGTTGGGTCGCTATAGTGGATCTTGTATCTCTTTGTGTTTCGAGGATCTAGCATATGTGTGACCTAATCTCGTTGGTTTGAGTGATTCTCTTGTGTTTCCCTTCGTGTTTTCCCCTTTGTGTTCTTCGTGTTCATCATATGATCCGCTCCTTCATGAAAGATCGGCCATCTAGGGTTCAACTCTACATCATATTCGTATCATGAGCCACGTTTATCATGTATTTGGAGCCCTTACCCCTCTTTTTCTAGCTTAGTTTTGTTGTGTTCTTCCCCAATTTCGAAAATCCACACCAAAAATAGCCCAATTTTTTTGTGATTTGTTGGTGTGATGAAGTTTTGTTCATTTTGATCCATGGATTTGCTTGGTTTTGAGTGGATCTAGCATCTCCCCAAGTTTCCCCACCTTCCATCCACGAAATCCATCAAATTTTTCCCCCGAATCATCAATTTCCGCCCCCAATTCAAAAATTTCCGCCACAAACGAGATGTGGAATCATCGGGCCGGACATCCGGGCCCCAAGCCGGATATCCGGCTCTTGGAGCACGAAATTCACATGGTTCTGGACACTAACCCCCAGATATCCAGCCCACAATCCCGGATGTCCGACCCCTGGGATTTCAGCATCCCGTGTTTCACCGTTTTGACCATAACTTTCACATTCAGAGTCCGATTTTCGCGTTTTTAGCTCGTTGAGTAGCTATTGACATCCCCCATCCATCTAGATAGATTTCAACACCATTTGACTTCATAATTTTTTTGGAACTTTGGCATCTTTGCCTAGGGCTTCCACCATATCATCCGCAAAACCACCATAGACTTCCGCAACCTAACCCATATTGATCCCCTTAGCAATAGAGGTTGTTTGAGTTGTGATTTGAGTCTCCTATGGTGTTTCGGCTACTTAGGGATGGTCTCTTATCCATCAACCACCACCATAAATTCCGCATAGGCTTACCCACCATACACCTCCGCCACCTTAACCCATTTTGACCGGGTTTCCACCAATACTTCCGCAACCACCACCGCATTCCCGCTACCACCATTTTGATATTTGATGTTATGGATTTTGAGTTCGCGGTTTTTTCCGTTTCCTAAGGTGTTTCGGCTAAATAGGAATGGTTCTACATCAAGAACACCGCCGCTCATCATCGCCACGAGGTCGTCATCGACATTGACCACTTCATCATTATTCGTCCTTATGTACACTTGTCAAACCATTGATGGTAACCTCGACGACATCATTCTATATTCTTGCCATTGCATTTATAACCCCGAGCCCATTTTGCGTCACTTGCCTATCGAGACTAGCCTTTGAGTATTGCCGGCAACGTTACTTGTGCACATTAGTGATCTACACCATCCATTGCATACATACCGTACCATATTGGTATGATGTCATCTCTTGTGTCACAAGATTGTTCCCGCATATACACAATTCCTATCTTGGTTTCTGCATTTCGCATTGTGGCCAAAAAAAAGAATAAGCTGTTAGCAAAAGAGAAAGAGCAAAGAAGCATGTGAGAAATAGCTATAGCATCATACCACATTGCATACAAGATCATCTTGATCATCTTGAAAGGAACACCGGGAACATCATGTACATAGCATACTTGGGATAGAAGTCGTTGCATTTTTGTCTCCTATAGGTTGTGCACAAGTGTCGTATCCGCCTATTGAGCAATCGTGCTAGCGTCTCTCTAGAGTTGTGCAACAAGAGCATTTTTTGTGGATTCCACATTTTGTGCTCATTCCTTGGATGCCACATATTGTTATTGGTCTACTTGTTTCAGTTGCGAATTTGTGAATCTCTTTCAACATTATTGACTCTTTCTAACATTTTGCATCAAATTTTTGTGCCACTATCCTCACCGAGCTCCACTATAAGCCTTACTTGTGTAGGTGTGAGAAATTTACGAGATCGGTACCAATTGTGCTATTTCCTTGTTACATCATTGAGTGATCATTGATCCACTTTCAACATCGGTCAAGGTACATTTCGTATAGTTCTTCTCTTTCTCACACTCGTATTTGCTCGAGTCTTGTGATGGATAGGCAAGGCATTTCATCTCCAGTCTTTGACAACAACGACAGCGCGAACAACTACATCACCAAATCGTCAATCTTCAATCTACAACGACAAATGAAAGGCGCTCAATCAAGATTGCAAGAGCACATTGACAACCTCGCCATCGACATGCGACACTCCGAGCTACGTACAAGAGACAACCTCGACAATAAGCTTTCCGCACAAAAGAAGGAGGAATATGCAAGGATGGAGGAGATTCGGACCTTGTTGATCAACCGTTCTTCCCCTTCATCATCCTCAAGACGATGACGAGCTAGTCAGTCATCTTCGGAGCACCCTTGCGATGCAAGCGCAAGTCGTCCACGTCCACATCTACATGGCGACCATCATCACATTCGTGATACAGATCGTCATGAAGGGCAAGTCACCTCCAAGCATCATGTGCATGACGACGATGAACGACATCGCCATCAAGCTCATGTACGACAAATACACCATCAACATGAAGATGCTCGAGATGTGCCTACCTACAAGTCCCAACAAGCTCTACATCAAGCTACGACCAAGCTTCATGAGCAAAAGAGAATATCGCGAGACAAACAACACCAATAGGACGCTACGACTACTACCACCACCACTTCGGCATCTTCGCCAAGTGCTATCAAGGCATCTTCGCCTTTGGACACACGGCATCTTCGCCTACTTCCCTCGAGAATGCCTACATTGACTCCATCAAGTCCGAGGCGACCAACTACGAGCAAGGGCGACACTTCCATCTTCGGAAGCCCCTCAAGGAAGATGACCGAGCATGGGAAATTCCCTTCGGTCATGGAGATGAACTATGAGGTGCCACATCATATGGGCCTCCAACAACAAGACGATGACAAGAAGGTCGAGATAGGGCCATCCCCTTCAACCACAACAACGAGCGCGAACCTCTTCAACAACATGAAGACGCCGCCCATATTGGACTCATACTCCGAGTCAAGCTGCACGAGCGCACATGAGACCTTCTCTTTGATCTCGGAGGAGAGTGATGTTTTGCCACATCCTACGGCATTCATCTTTGGAGGCGTTATGGGTGAGGAGGTTGAGCATGGGACTATCCCTTCAACCAAGGTGGCGATAGGAGTTGAGCATGGAGACATTTGCGCCAACATCTCTCCGACACCCACATATGACGAGATACCCCAATTCCCATGTGAGGAGAGCCACCACCACATGAGTGATATGAGTGACTCCACCATATAAGACATTGACTGCATTTGCTATGAGAGGATGAGTGTGACCACCACTAGCCCCACACATGAGAGCATGCCACACATCCTATGTGAGGTTGAGAGCCATTTGAGTGACTCCACCAACAATATGAGTGAGTGCATCCAAGAGGGAGTGAGTGAGACAAAACACTTAGTGAGTGAGGTAGTTGACACGACACGTGAGGCCACTATGATTTCTGACGACTTAACCTCTACTCCTAGTGTGTTTTCCGTATTGGTGCTAGATCTCCAAAAAACTGAAGTGCCAATCCTCAACGAGTCCATGCCTCCAATCGGAGAACCGATGGCCATGGTGGAAGAAGATGCACCCCCACATGGTTCCATCAAAATGAAGATGACCATGACCTGGTCTTTGACACCTCACCTACAACACATGAGCGATGCTCCAAAGGTGACATAGGTGATGGTGCTTCTCTTGTCCCACTAGTGGACTATCCCACCAATGATTTCTTGCATGATGTTGATCCACCCATGCTTCATGCTAGTGCGAATTCCTCATGTCATGACTTACCCATTTATGATGAATATGATGATGAGCATGTTGATTTGCCTAGTTGTGATGCTATGCTCCACAGGATATCATGTGAAAATTCTACTGGTCACGTCATGTTTGACAATCCGTTGAACTTGTCATATGCTATGAGTGAGATATCCCATATTGCATCATTTCAATCTCAACATAGTAACTATGCATGCCCCATTAAAATAAATCCCATTTGCACTTATGGCATAAACGACGAGATGATGGTCATTGGCTTTTGTTTTACATGATTTGCGCAATTCATCTACTATGCCAGGCCATGATCACATTGTTCCAAATATGCATTGTTTTGGATGTTGTCAATATTTTCCATGTGATGTTTCCATTAATGCTCATGAGAACATACCCATAGTTTCATCATACATATTATGATATTTTGATGCATTCCATACTTTGCATGATTCTCATAATTGCTTGCACCATATGCATTCCATGCATAACAATGCTCTAGGTATTCCCCATGACGCATTACACAATTTGAGTCTCCATTATGCTATACATAATAAAAAACCTGTCATGATGTATGACATGTTTCTATATCACGCATCTCATTTATTTGAGCATTGGCTATTTTATGCTAACCAACACATGCACATGCGCATCATGATGGATGGTGTGTACATATACTAGCATCATGATGGATGATGTGTACATATACCACGCACACACAATTATCCCTTTGCCTTTGTTTTGTGTAGGTACTCACGCATACTCGTCAACCTCTCAATCCCAAGAGTTGATGAAAAGAGCTCTTGAGAGCAACGACAAATTGGGATTCCGTGAACTATTCTTACCACCGTTCTCTTCGCGCAACAACTTCGCGCATTCCTTTTACTTGGCTCTCACACGGCTTTGGGCTATATATCACTTGTTACCTTATGCTCATTATATCGTGTTCACTTTGCATGTTATACCTCTTTCAATGCCTTTGCCATGCAATTGTCACCCTTGCTTGCACTTACATGTGATTCACCATTATACTACTTCTATGTGTATTTGCATGCTTGGTGGAGATCCTTGTTACTATTGCCATGTTTACCATGTGCCACATGCTATTGTTGATTCTTGTTTTGGGAGAGTCATGATGTTCCATTGCTATTTACATAGAACCTCTCGCCAATACATTGATGATATTTTGCTCATATCTTGCTTTCATGCTTGTGATATTTTTCTCACTATTTGCACACATGAAATGATTGCCATGATTACTTATAGTACACTGCATCTTCGCACTACTAGCTTGCTTGACTTGATCACTGTAATTGCTTTCTTTGTCACATCACCCATGTTCCATTCTTACTCGCTTTCTTCGGTTGATGACATATATGTTCATGCCTTTCACATGATATATCTTGATCATTGTCTCTTGTGTCCATTAGTTGCTTCTCTCATATCCACTTGTAGTGAGTGCAACCATACTATGCTTATTGATATCGGAGACTTTGACACCTTACTTGTGATACATGCTTGTTTGATTGAGCCTATTGTATATGGTTGTTCTCGCATCTTATGCCTCCATACTATGAAATACTCCCTTGTCCTTTATTATGATGAGCATGATGCATACACTTGTTGGGTATCTTACGACACGAATGATAGGTTTTGCACCTCCGCTATCCTCATTTGTTTTTCTGAGTGTTTGCCATGTTCTTTCATTTTGAGGGATTCACAAGGCGTTGCTATCATGGAACATATTGGTTATGTGAAGGCGTACATGATGTGTGACACCAACATTTTCGACAAACTACTAAAGGTGAACTCCTTCCCTTTGAGCCATCTTCAAATATGCATATTGGATGGGTCACTCTTTCGTTGTTGTTTCCTTCTTCTTGTCTACATGATACATATATCGGATGGAGGACCGACATTGGAGATGGACCCTATGGACCTTCAAAGTGAGGAGTACCACGACATCGAGCTATGGTACAACACCACCAATAACAAATTTGCATCTTATGCATGGATTCAATCACATTATGATTGCCTTGTCGCATCTTGTATTCCCATGTCATCCATGATATATGAGCATGTGCATTTCCTTAGCATATTTGTTGTGATCTTCCTTGATGGCATATTCATACATCATGATCATATTGCGTACCATCAATTGCATGATAGCATAGCCATACTGAGCATCCATTGCCATATTCATGCTATTGATAAATCGTCTCACTATGACATCATTTTGCACCGTGGTTGCATTGATCATATTCACAATACATTTGTGTGCATAATGAATGCTTTTGCTCCCATGAATGCTTTACATCTCATTCCATATCATCTCGCTATGATTCATGTGCCTTCTTGCAAACAATCTTGTCGCACAGACACATGTTTACTTGATGGACACCTTGTGTGTGCTAACCATTGTATTTCCGAGTGTCATTTGTGTTTGCTCTTTTTGCATGTATACCCCTCCGGCGACACCTTGGAGTACTTGGATTGTGCCATGTCTTCCAATCCGTCCAACTACAAATCCGTCCATGACAACCATTTCCATGGTGATGAGGTTTTCGATACGAGGTCGGGTCTTTCCCAAGGGACGGGAGATGATGCGGAGCATCCTACGATCATCCCCATGTACACTATGACTACTCCCCAAGCCCCAAGTGGACATATGACGAGACCTCAAATATACACCATTGGACGCAAGGTGAACCCGTTCCTAAATGCTTCCCCTTTCAACTCATGCAAGAAATGGTTGCTACCTAATGCAAAGAAACTACGTGTGCTCGGGAACCAAGGAGACAACCATGAAGATGCTCTAAGCATAGGACAAGTCCACACGGAAGTGGATCAAGAAGTGCCTCAAGTGGAGTCGCCACGGAGCTAGAGCGGCCAGACATCCGGCGCCACCAACCAGAAGAACACCAGAGAGACGGACGCTAGGTGACTCTACAGCGGCCGGACATCCGGCCGACTCCCGAACATCCGTCGGCCCATGACGGGCCGGACATCCGGCACCTGCCCGGAAATCCGGTGCAGACTATCCAGAGAGGACCAAGACTAGCCCCGCCAGCCTGGACATCCGGCTCCTCACGAAGGCCTGGACATCTGGCCCGACGCCCGGACATCTGGCTCCGCCTGTCTGTGCAGAGTGAAGTGCCGAGGCCCATGTACCCCTTCTCCCACCTAGACTATGTATAGTCCTCCTCCTCCTCCCTCTTTCTAGGGTTAGCATTGTGTTAGCTCATACGTGAGACCGAGCTTCGCTCATCCATCTAGATCTACTCCATTGCAGGGACTGTCGGTGTCAAAACTGGCGGATCTCGGGTAGGGGGTCCTGAACTGTGCGTCTAGGCCGGATGGTAACAGGAGACTGAGGACACTTTGTTTTACCCAGGTTCGGGCCCTCTTGATGGAGGTAAAACCCTACTCCTGCTTGATTAATATTGAAGATATGGGTAGTACAAGAGTAGATCTAGCACGAGATCAAGGAGGCTAAACCCTAGAAGCTAGCCTATGGTATGATTGTGTATGGAGTTTATCCTCTACGGGCTACAACCCTCCGGTTTATAGACACCGGATAGGGTTAGGGTTACACAGAGTCGGTTACAATGGTAGGAGATCTTGAATATCGCATCGCCAAGCTTGCCTTCCATGCCAAGGAAAGTCCCATCCGGACACGGGACAAAGTCTTCAATCTTATATCTTCATAGTCCAGGAGTCCGGCTGAAGTTATAGTCCGGCTATCCGAACACCCCCTAATCCAGGACTCCCTCAGTAGCCCATGAACCAGGCTTCAATGACGACGAGTCCGGCGTCCAAATTGTCTTCGGCATTGCAAGGCGGGTTCCTCCTCCAAGTCCTTCATAAAATATTGTAATCACCAAGAGTAGTGTCCGGCTCTGTAAAATAAGTTTCCACATATTGCTATAGAGAGAATAATATTAACACAAATCAAATCTGCTGATGTATTCTGCAGTGCGCCATCACACTACAGCCAAGTCCTCTACTCGAATCGTTTTTACTTCCCCACCTCAGCATGTTTTGCGAGGCGGTTTCCTTGGCACGTCTTGTCAAAGCAGAGATCGTGTGCCCTTTTTTAGGGATTCTCATTAATACGGATGTGGGTAACCCAATTGTGCCCGTTAGCATGTTTTCTCGATTAAAGGCGAGTCCCAAACGGTTACGGGGAGGGCTCCTGGTATTCAACCTCTTATAAAGAGACCAAGGCCTTACTCCTTTTTCCAACCTCAAACAAGTTCGCCCATCGCCTCGAGTTCCAACACCCTTGGCTTCAGATTCCAGGCGCTTCGGACCTTCGACAATGTCCGGTTCCGACCTTCATGGCCGATGGATGCCCTCCTCCGTCACGGAGGAGGATGTGCTAAAGTTGAGAGAGGCTAAGTACCTGACCGCCAAAATTCCGCATAGGTTTCCTGCTCAAGGGCAAGCTATTCCCAATCCCCAGCCCGGTGAGAGCGTAGTGTTCATGTCTCACTTCCTTCGGGGGTTAGGCTTCCCGATGGATCCCTTCGTGAGGGGGCTGCTGTTCTATTACGGGATGGAATTTCATGACTTAGCTCCGGAGTCCATCCTCCAAATTTCCTCATTCATCGTTGTGTGTGAAGCATTCCTCCGCGTTAATCCTCACTTCGGTTTATGGCTCAAGACTTTTGGAGTGGAGCCGAAGACGATCGAGGGACGGCACGCAGAGTGCGGAGGTGCCGTCATAAGTAAGAATGTTGGAGCTCCATGGCCCAAGGGCTTCTTTCAAGAGGAGCTCGGCTTGTGGCAACAAGAATGGTTCTATATCACCGCTCCCAGGAGCGCCAAGTGGGCGGCGCCTCCTGCCTTTCGCTTGGGTCCCCCATCACGGCTAGCGTCATGGGTCAATAAAGGATTGGATTGGGGTTTTCTGAAAGACGTGCCCCTGTTACAGGGCCGAATTAAAGATCTCTTGGAAGGAGACCTCAGTTTGGTCAAGGTGATGCAGGTCATGCTGATTCGCCGAATATTGCCCGGCAAACGTCGCCCCCTTCGCCTGTGGGAGTTTAATCCAGAGGGGCCGTGAGCTCTCCAAAATTTTATGGGCGCAACGCCCGCAGAGATGTATAAACTGTTCTTCGGATCACAAGAGATGTGTCCGGATTCAACCGAGGACGCAGGCTTAAGCTGCAATCGCCCGGATACTCAAGTAAGCAACCTTGTGCCCGTACCTTCCATCCGTATAATCGTCATAAATTTGCCCCTAAAAGAGCCGTCTTTTTGGACAGGAGTGGACAGCGAAGGCGAAGCTGATTAGGTGTCCGGCTCCCCTTCCTGAAACCAGGCCGGATCCTGTGCTAGTCAGGATGCTGGAGATAATGCCTTTGGAGAGGGAGGACAAGGAAGCTGCGGCCTCCTCGAAGGAGGCTGCTCCGAAGGGAGGAACCAACAATTCCTCTCCTAAAGGGAAGAAGAGAGCCGCTTCTGACGACGCAGAAACCATGGCCTCAAAACGGGGGAGAAAATCCTCGCCAGAGGGTCCGACGCCAGGAAGTTCCTTGGCCGGACTACGCCCTCAAGGGGAACAACCCTCAAGCGAGCCGTAAGTGGAGAAAAGATTTTCCTTTTGAGGGATGAGAGAAATCCGTGATTTTGCATTTGAGAAGATTTAGCCGAAATTTTACCTTGTAGCTCGGACCTCGGCCCCTCGCAGCAGAGCTCGTCTTCGGGGGATCTTCTTCCGGAGATGATGGAGAGTGGGACACCTCCCCCTGCTGTGCTGTCCAGTGAGGCGGGCGACCCTGTGGTGTCGTCGCGGAGGGTTTCTCCGAATCCGGCAGGGATGGGAGGTGGCAGTGCGGCCCCCCGAAGTCCTCCGCGTCCGGTCTTCGAAAGAGGCCATAGGACAAGTCCGGCACCGTCTGGTGCTCGGCCGGAAGAACTAAAGATTCTGCTGGGGCGAGCTTCTTTCTCAGAAGAGCCTTGATGGGCACAGTGATTGAAAATATTTCATTCGCAGAAAGCGGATTGCATGAGGCCGTCAAAATTTTACTGACGGGTTTTGAGGTACGTTAGATAATGTACACTTTTGTCAGTTGCGCATAAATAAGATGCGCCCTGTGTAGATAGTAGCCCCTGAGACTCTGCGTGTTGTCAAGAAATGATGACACGTAGAGGATCATAATCCCAGGTCTGAGATGTCGCCTTTGAATGTAGGTGGCGAGGTCTCCGGAATCAAACCGGACTAATGATTTGGCCAAACTAAAGCGGCAACTGGACGTGGCAGATGCCGACATCGCGCTTGTCTACAAGCGGCTTGATGAGGCTCAAGGTACGTAATTCTTCGGGCGGCATCAGGTAAGAGGAGCTTCATGCCAGTGTCTTACAATGTGTGTGCTTGATGCAGATGGTACTGCCGCCATGGAGAATCTTAGGGCAGAACTTGCCCGAGCTAAGGAGCAAGACAGAAAAAGTGATGCGGCTGCCAAGAAGGCCCTTGAAGAGCTGAGAGCCGAACAGGCTGCTCGCTGCCGAAGCAAAGAGGAGATGGCCGAGATGGCCGAGAAGTTAAAGAGTGCTGCAGACCGTTGTGAATTTCTTGGGAAAGAAGACCGGGCGAGACAAACGGATTTAGAAAAGGCCGTTGCCGATGCCAAGGACGCTCGCTCTGTGATGAGAGCTGCGAAAGAGGAGCTGTGTCAGGCCGAACAGATTGCGGCTAGAAAGCCCTTTATGCTGCGCAGGAAGTTTTGTGATCCGAAGTTTGCTCCGTTGGACCAGATGTGGAGTGTGAAGGACACCTATCTGGACTTGGCAACGAGTGCCGCTAATGCGACTGAACACTTTCAATGTCAGAAAGATTGCGAAGTGGAAGAGCTTTTCTGGTCGAAGTTTCATAATCCAGAGCGTCCACTGGAAGTGGACGATCGTTTGGCTCAGTGGGCCGAACTGAATAGGTTGTCCGGACTCGCCATGAAGTACATCATGGATCATCTATTGCTGAGGAGATCGGAGCCGAAGAGTTATTTCAGCTTGGTGTAGCAATTTCTTGACGCGGTGCCGCATATAGATGCAATTAAGAGGTCAGCATGCATAGAGGGCGCTAGGATGGCTCTAGCCCGTGTTAAGACATACTGGGCAGAGATGGAGACCAGCGTTGTTGCGTCCCGACATTCGGACCAAAGCCGAGTACCTTCTGAGGACTATTTTCAGGAAGTTCTTGAAGGTGCTCGTGTAATAGAGACGTAGTGCCCGAAAGATGCTATGTTATGATAGCATATGTAATTATAAATTAATATTTTGATAAAGTGTAGTGGCTGATTTTATACTTGTGCCTCCAAGTATTGTAAACACCTTCTAATCGGCCGTTTTAAGATATATATATATATATATCTATATGTATAGAATCTGAAAGATGGCAGTCGTTGGCTTCAGCCCCCACGCACATAGTGCGGGGGTGCTCGCGGAAGACGCATTCTCACACTTAACCCAACGTCTTGGTCCTACAAAGGAGGTGATAGCGCAGCGGGCTAGGCAACCGGACTATAATGCTTTAACACTTTCACTTAGCCGTAGGAGTTTGAAAATGAGACTCTTTAGGTAGCTCCTTGGTGGCCACTGCGCTTGTCCGAATTCGGGGCGCGTATGTGCCTGACCGGGAAGCGGTCCTTCGTCAAGGTGGAGGAATCCGATAGATTCCGATCGGTCATCGAGTGGCTGACCAGTCTCATGCTACATCATGACAGTCAGTTTTCGGCTTTCTCTACTGAGGTGCTCGCACTGGCCGAACCGGGGGCACAATCGCAGTAGTTCTCCTGGTGCTACCTTAGCCGATAGAGCGGAACGTAAGGTAGCCGAACTCAGGAGTGGGGCAACCCAACATTTGACCAAAGACGGCAACCCAACATTTGACCAAAGACATGATTCGGAGCTGATGCATATAATGCCAAAACTCGCGACGCCGAACATTCCCTAAGGTGTTCGGTCTTTATGAGTGCGGGCCAAACAGCACTCTTTATTGAAAAAGCCCCTAGTGTCTAGGTACGTGCAAAAATTCTGACATGGCCACATGCCAAGACGCCAGCCTCCTCCTTGGTTATATTAGTAAGAAAAACCAGGGGATGTATAGCGACAAGAGACAGTAAAAAAGGTTTACGCAGGGTCTTAATCTAAAAAGAATCCTTTAGGACGGGTCCCTACTGCACATCTGCGCCTGTGTCTCCGTTGTGCCGTATCCTGGATGGGCGCCGCACGACGTTCATCTGTAAAAGAGAGGAACTGAGTTGAAAAACGGGTTGTGCCAAAAAATTTAAAATAAGCAAAGTATAAAGTAAGATATGTAAGGTTGAGCTTTATTGTCTCTTATTTGTGTATGCGTGGAGCCCCTTGTGCGGGGGTATATGGCTTCTAGGCCTGCATCAATGATGATTTTGCACCGAACTCGTCTATCCGCGTTCATGGTCTTTAAATGACCTATTTTGAAGTTTTTTGGCCGGTGAAGCCATTTTGCTGTGGGGCTGTTAAAGCGGCCGCACTATCCTCCGCTTGGGGAGGCGCACTTTAGTGCTTCCCCATCAAAGAGATGATGCCTCATGGACCGGGCATCTTAAGCGTAAGAGATGCATAATGTGGTATTGCATTAAATCGAGCGAAAGCTTCACGTCCCAGTAGTGCTTGATAGCGACTTGAGAACGGGACGATGTGGAAGGTCAGCTTTTCGCGGCGGAGGTTATCGGCAGAGACGAATGTGAATGTGAGCCGAAGAAAACCCGTGCAATGGGTGTCCGGGCCAGGTATTACCCCTTGAAATGAGGTTTTGCTACGACGGATTCTTGCTGGGTTTATCCCCATGTGCTGTATTGTATCCTGATATATCAGGTTTAGTCCGCTGCCGCCGTCCATAAGGACATTTGAAAACTTAAGTCCGCCAATTATTGGATCAAGGATCAAGGCAGTCCATCCTACATTCCAGGTATTCCTAGAATAATCTAGCTGATCGAAGGTGATCGGTTTTGACAACCAGTGGCAGGATCCTTTGGGGATGGGTCGTGTGGTGCGTACCTTTACGGGCACCGCACGTTTTGTTATGTGAAGTGAGTTCACTATTTTTACTTCTTGTGGGAAGTTCTTTTGTTTCCTGGTGCTCTGCTGTTGGGGTTCGTCCTCGCCTTCGCTTGGTGTGTCGAGCCCCTTGTGTTCGGCATTGAGTCTGCCGGATTGTTTGAAGACCCAACATTCTCTGTGGGTATGGTTAGCAGGTTTCCCAGGAGTACTGTGTATCTGACATATCCTGTCCAGGATTTTATTTAAGCTGGATGGATCGTCCCTGTTATTCTGGGGTCGATTTTTCCTGATTTTGTCGTGAGCCTTTGAATCCGGCATTGACTGCCGTGCTCTTCGGACTTTTGTCCTTAGTCCGGCGATGGTCTTTGTTGCG